>NC_141667.1:162772931-167572931 GCF_028749965.1 Puma concolor
GATCAAAGATGATCATTTAGTTATTATACAACAATTATTTGCAATGTTTATGCTCTCTGCTCAATAGAAAAAAGTCACAAAGAATGTCAAAATTGAAGATGGTGGGGGGGCGCCTGGGTGGCGCAGTCGGTTAAGCGTCCAACTTCAGCCAGGTCACGATCTCGCGGTCCGTGAGTTCGAGCCCCGCGTCGGGCTCTGGGCTGAAGGCTCAGAGCCTGGAGCCTGTTTCCGATTCTGTGTCTCCCTCTCTCTCTGCCCCTCGCCCGTTCATGCTCTCTCTCTCTCTGTCCCAAAAATAAATAAACGTTGAAAAAAAAAATTTAATTAAAAAAAAAAAAATTGAAGATGGTGGAACTCGATCGCAATTTATTGTTCTGTGTTGATTGATTCTTTCAATAGCTTCACTACCAAAGTACGTGGGTCCTTTGATTTGACGATATTTGAAACACTTATGCAATTTTTATTTAGCAGTGATTTTTTTTTTAGAGGCATATAAATCTGCAATATCTTAAGCCAAACAAAGACACAAAGGTCTACTGGGTTTCTGCGCTGTTAGGCATTGATGCGTTACACGCATTAAAAGAACTATCACCCACTACAGTTTGGATTTTGAGCCCACCACTCCACTGCATCTTCCCTCGGTGAAAAGACCAGTGACCTCCCAATACACAGTCCAAAGGTCAATTCACCACCTCCAGTCACTTGACCTCTCAGTGGTTATCTGATAGTCAACCGTTCCCCCACACACACACCCCCTCCTTCTCCCCCTCCTCCTCCTCCTCCTCATCATCATCATCATACTTCCTTTCCTTGGCTCCTGGGACATCTCATTCTCTTGGTTTTCCTCCTACCTTGAGAGTTTCTCCTTCCAGTCTTATTTCTGGATCTTCCTCTCCTTCCTAAGCATCATGGCTCGGTCCTCAATTCTCTCTTCTTCTGTGTCAGAAGTGTGATTTTATCCAGGGTCAAGGCTTTCAACGTCACATTTATGCTAGTGTTCCCAAAAGTGATTCTGCAGTCCAGACGCCTCCTGAGTCCCAGACTCCAATATCCAACCACAAACCCAGCGTCTCCATGAAGAAGGTTCAGAGTCACATCTAGCTCTGTGTTTCCCAAGCTGTCCTTGTCTTTTCCGCTCCAAGCTCATTTGGTCCTCAGCCCTCTCGGTCTCACCGGACGCCAACTCCATCACTGCAGGTGCTGAGGCTAAAAGTACGTGGAGTCCTTCTGCAATCATCCTTTCTCCTACACCACCTGGCCATCAGGAAAACGCAGCGGATCTTCTTTTCACGCGGACACAAGTCAGCCACTTCCCACAGCCTCAGCTTCCTGTAGCTTTGAGCTCCACCACCAACCACACCTATCACCTGAACTCTCAGTGTCAGCCCTGCCCTTTGACAGTCCATCCTTAACACAGCAGTCAGAGTGAGTGATGCTTTTAGAAGTGAAGCAGGGCTGTGCTCTCCTCAGGGTCCTCCCACGTGTTCCCGTCTCACTCAGAGTAAGTGCAGAGTCCTCACACAGGCACGCAAACCCTGCAGGATCCGGTCCAGCTACCTCACTCCTTTCCTTTACTCTGCTTAGCTTCACAGGCCTCTGTGCTGTTTCTAAATCTTAATACACCCACTCCGGCCTCAGGGCCTTTGCACGTACCACTCTTCAGCCTGGAATGCTCCTAGGCACCCCTGCAGTGTGTGCAGACTTCTCTCAGGTCATTACTCAAACTTCCTCATCAGTGAGATCTTACCTGTGTACCTCCCAGCATGTCCTTATCTTATTCTTTTCTCCTTTGCATTTGTCATTATTAGCATGTTACACATTTAGCTCATTTATATGGTATATTATGTATCTTCCCCAAAGAAATGTAAGCCCATGATAAAAGGGCTTTTGTGGCTTTGTTCATTATTATTTTGTTCACAGGTTAGGGTTAATAAATTACTTCCTCAATAGATTAATTCGAGTATTTTTCCACTTGAATGTGATTTTTCAATAAACTGTAAACACGCTTTGTTCTCTTTGCTTATAACTTGGAGTTATGTTCTTGACAGTCTTTAGAAAACCTACCAGTCCAAAGTCCGAAATCAGTATCTAGGAAGGTTATTCTATCCAGAGGTCTCAGGGTGTTCGATTTGCATTTAATAAATCTAAAACCGTATCGGGTCTCACACAACTTTTATCCACTTAGACAAGCCATTTCTCCCATTGCTGTGTTCAACCTCACACCTCCGGAAAAATGCAGAGTAGAACCTGAATTACTGGCTCCAGAGGCTTCTGTGCATCCCATGCTCCGAGCGTCATACCCCCTTCTGCTAATCTACTTTCTCTCAATGCTTCCCCCTGAGCCTCAGTACATTTAATTCCACGACAGTTAACTTTAACACAGGCATGCTCAGTGCAAGTCAATAGTGCCAAATGTTTCTTACTTTCATGACTAGACATTATGCTTATATGAGAATTAATCCAAATTTAATTGTACTGGTTTTTCATTACTGCCACTGTGCCCGATAGCTGTGGAAAAAAAGCAATGACAGGATTTCACTTGGATTTAGAAAGTCATTCCCCAGAGTGACCCATAATTTGTTTTACGTAAAATGAAAAACGAAAACATTCTCCCATAAGTTCCATCTCAATGAATCACACGGACAAAGTAATGCCTAAAAATTATTCCAGGGGCGCCTGGGTGGCTCAGTCAGTTAAGCGTCCGATTCTTGATTCTGGCTCAGGTCGTGATCTCATGGGTTCGTAAGTTCCAGCCCCAAGTGAGACTCCAAGGTGACAGTGAGGTGCCTCCTTGGGATTCTCTGCATCTCCTTCTCAATCTGCCCCTCTCCCGCTCTCTCAAAATAAATAAATACACTTTACAAAATTACTGTAAATTTTTTAACAAAATGGAAGGGAGGCTTGAAGAAAATACATCAGCCTACAAACACTGGTTTTTCTCTGAGTGGCGACATAAGTGATTTCTGTTTCCGTCTTTGCGCACTTAACGCGTTTTCAAGATTTTTACAATAAATATGTAGAATTTTTATGATCAGAAATAAAGGACATTTGTAAACGTTAATTGCATCCAATTCCAGGCTTTAGAAATCAACTTAAATCCTCTACATCAGCAATATTTCTGAGCCAGTTATATTAACTTACCAGCGTCACCCCATCATCATTTTTCTCATTGACATTTCCGCCATCGGACAAGAAGTGTTTGACATCTGTTAGCATGCTCACGGGTCTCTGCACCTTCAGCTGGCACAGTGAGGTCAGGTCCACGCCTACGGGGAAAACAGCCTTTGAAACAGAAGGCAGAGATGCTTCTCAGCCGCTGGGGGTCAAGCCTTAATTTTATCTCACTGTTCTTTCAACGTGTTCCTCTTTGAAGCCCCTCTTCTGCTTTGAATTCAAAGTCCACATAATGGTTTCTCTCGGCCCGCCTTCTATTTACCGCTAGAAAATAGTCTGGAATAATTTTCCTCTGATTCTATCCCAAAGATGTGACATGACACCTCATCCATGGCAGGCTCTCAACGTTCGACGGTCTTAGTATGGATCATCAATGTGCACTGCCCAAAGTAGTTTAAACCATTTGAATGGAACTGAAATGAGTTCTAAAACATGGTTTTTGCTCTCTATAATTTTCAGGCCAAAATAGTTGCTCCTAAAAGCAATAGAATAGAATAGAATAGAATAGAATAGAATAGAATAGAATAGAAATCTCTGGAATAGAAAACCACCTTTGGTGGGAAACCTGGAAAAATGTGAACAAAGTCTGTAGTTTAGTGAGTAGCATCATACCTGAGCTAACTCCGTACTCTGGATAAACGTACCACGTCTGTGTGGGGTGTTGGCATAGGGGAGCGGGGAGAAGGTGTACGGGAACTCTCAGGGATGTTTTGACAACTTCCCTGCAGATCTCAAATGTTTTCAAATTAAATGTAAAAAGATTCTCCAATCAAACATTTCATGGCTGTTCGCGTTAATAAAGAGAAATGAACTGAAGCTGAGGGAAGTCTGGAAGTCAGCCTTGCCGAGGAGGGGGATGGGCCATGGAAAGGTCAGGTCTGCTCCCCTCCTGTTAGCACCTGTTGTCAGCATTTATTCTCACCCAAGCTTTCGTGTGAATCTCCACGGTAGCTCGAACCTTCACATTTATGCATCCTGTTCCCAGGATTGGTTCCTGGACATAACAGGTATTTAATAAGGGGAAATAATCCACCTTATTCTCAGTGAAAGTATAATGATGATGATGATGATGATGATGATGATGATGGTGATGATTAACACCTGCCTCTCAGCCAGTGGCTGCTAGAAATCAGCCACCTCCCTGATTCTCTCTCTCTTATGTGACTCAGTCCTTGCCACAAACAGGGAGGCTGGGTCGGCACAGGGGACCCAAGCACCAATGCCAGAGTGTTCCTTCTGGCCATGCCAGCCTGTCCCTGACCTCTCCGGGGTGACTCTGGGAAAGGTATGTAACCTCTCTGGTCTTCTGCATCCACGGTCACTCAGGGAATGATATATATCCCAAAGAAATGCAGCTACACTCACTACATACGAGATCTGTCCACGGGGCAGAGATCATTCAACCCGTTGCACATCTGCCTTCATTTTCCCCTTAGAGCCTGGAAACTCCGCCCCCTGGTCCAGCTCTCTCTCAGATCCTGGATGAACATTGGGGGTCAGGCTTCCTGGATTTTGGTGTCGTGTCTTCTATTACTACTAGTAATAATAGTAGTAATAAGTATAATATATTATATATTCCACATATATTATGCATATTTTATTAACATAATAAAATAAGTATAATAATATAATAGGTCTATTTTATACTAGTGCCAGTGGGAACAGGTAACTCATCTTCTGCCTCAGTTCCTCCATCTGCAAAATGGGGCTGAGAGTTTTTGCTTCACCAGTGGTTATGAGGACAAACGACAACACATCGAGCACCTAACACAGTATTCGGCTTGCTGAATCAAGCAAGTACTCGCTAGATGTGAGCTGTCCTTTATAGTCAGCTTTCTATTACATGGGCTGTACGCCATGCATTCGTTGTTTTTCTTTGCAATAAGGAGGCAGGCAAGACCCAAACAGAATAAAGCAAAATGCGCTATTTGAATAATGTGGTTTGTTTCAAATACTCTGTCCAAAGCAAACCCATTTCACTAGGAGGATGAGAGGGGGGAACCAATTACCAGCTTTGAAATTTCCACATGCCATTTCGGAAGAACTAACAGATTTCCCTAAGAGTTGCTTTGAGGTTTGTTAAGAACCAACTAAAACTATCACTCTATTCTCATTTTTAGGATTGTCGAATTTGACGTGTGAGTTAATTTTGGAAAATACTATTTCTCAAATGTCAGTGTTCAATTTTGCACACTGAAGCCGAAGAATCTGATGGCTACGTTATTCTAAGTTCTATAACACTGCAGTGTTTACTGGAGTGGTACGTATCTTTTAGAGAATCATTTGCACACATCATTAAAATTGAGCTGTAAAAGAATAGAGCTCAGTGATAAAAGACACATTAAAGCAGATTAGAGATCACTCATTTACCACATGTCATGAGAAAACAATCTATTTCAGCCACTGTTGTGAAGGTATCAGAGGGGAATATTATGATATTGTATCTTACTATTTTAAAACTTCATTTTGAGTCAAATATGATACCACATAAGATGCGATTTTAGATTTTTGTTATATGTTTAGGAAATAAGCAGAAATCTATTTTCAGCAAGACAATGGAACAGAAATTCCCTCTCTTCTTGCTCAAAAGCCTTAAGCTACTCCAGGAAAAATATAACCAACAGACCATAATAAGCCTATTTTATAATGGAAAATAGGCCAAGTCTGTCTTTTTTAAAAGATATTAAGTTTTATTTTCATCCTGTTCTCTGAAAAAAAAAAAAAAAAAACCTAATACAGGTCCTGATTGGATTTATTATTTTGACAGGAATTCATTAATTTTTTTTCAAAATGAACACATTTAGGAAATATTTAGGAAATAAGAAAAACATCATTTGCTTGAAATTTACAAGTTATTACATGTGATACTAATTACTATTGCCTGAGTACATTTGATAACATCAGGTGATATGTAAAACTGAAATCACATTGACACATCAAGTCAGTCTAAACCCTATCTTAATTTTCCTTAACTGCCTCTCTCAAGATAATATTAGTTTTTTTTTGTAACAATTCAACTTTTCTTTTTCTCCATTATCCATTTTGTATTGGGGGTAGTCTGTCACTCTGATGTGACCTGCCCCGTGACTATAGCACATCATTTTCTTAGTTTCTAGAATTGGAACTAAGGATGCTCTGAGCAAGCAAATAAAGGGAGCTGATTCTAGAAAAAAGGAACAAACATGTTCAAGCCAAAAGGCTGTTATAACCCTCTACACCATCCCTTCCATCAGTCCTACCAGACGCACAACGTAGGACCGTCCCCAGCAAACTGGGATACACTCCCACCTTGACAATGGGTGACTCTGAAGAGGGTGGTGCAGGATTGGCATTTCAAATTAATTTTACTAAGTGGAAGAAATATACAAGGTCACTATGGACTGATTAATCCAGGAGTCTCTTAAGGAATTATCAGGAATACTACTCAGCGGTGAAAACGAATGAAATGTTGCCATATGCAACAACAAGGATGGAACTAGAGGGTATTATGCTAATTGAAATAAGTCAGAGAAAGATAAATATGTGATTTCATTCATATGTGGAATTTAAGAAACACAACAGATGAACACAGGGGAAGGGAAGGAAAAATAAGATAAAAACAGAGAGGGAGGCAAACCATAAGAGACCTTTAAATACAGAGAACAAACTGAAGGTTGCTGGAGGGGAGGTGGGTTGGGGGATGGGCTAAATGGGGGATGGGCATTAAGGAGGACACTAGTTGAGATGGGCACTGGGTGTTACATTGAAGTGATGAATCACTGGGTTCTACTCCTGAATCCAATACTACACTGTATGTTAACTTACTCTATTTTAAATTAAAAAAAAAAAAGAACAATCAGGGAAGGCTAAGCCAGTTTCTGAGGCTGTTTCCACAACAGAAAGCCTAGGGTTTTAACGAAGGCAGCAACGGCACAATGGGTGAGGGATGCGGACATATTACGGGGATGTCAAGGAAGAAGAATCCATAAAATTTGGCGACAATTCGATGTGAGGGATTTAGGAAAAGAGAAGTGACATTGAGATGCTTGGATTCCTGGTCATAAGGGTAAAATGGACTCTTGGTAGGGCATGAAACTTCAATATTGGGTATGTTATCCCAAACCGCCTGATATCCAAGGCAAGATATTTAAGAACAGTGCACACGACAAGGCAGAAGGTCTTCTAAGAGATCTGAGCCACAGGAGTAATCTTGGGAGCAGGCAGGCAGTCACAACACAAGGAACAGGGTGAGATGAACCAGAGAACATTCTGGCATCTGCCTGTGCGGTCACACTTCCAAAGGAAGTAAGTGGGAGCTCAAAGAGAATGGAGGACGGTATGGAATGATCACTGCAGGTGAGCGAGGTTTCGCGGGAGAGTGTGATGGAAGTCAAGGGAACACTACAGGGCGATGAGGGAACACAGGCGGGAGAACGGAAGGGTGATCAGCCAATAGAGAGCCAAGCAGGCAATGGCCATCTTTGGAAGGACATTTCCGGCAGAGGCTGAACTTCAGTGGGCTAAGGAGAGGAGATTAGGAGCTCAGGAGAATAAGTGTGAGCTTTTTTTTCTAAAGGATGAATTTCGAAGGAAGGAGAAAGGGCACGCGCAGCAAAGTGAAAAGGATCCATATATATATCTTTACCCGTGCATCTGTGCTGGACCACCTTGTGCCTCCCCCCGTCCCCCCTGCAGTGCTTTCTTCCCTCGCTCGATCATTGTGCAATTCGTTGCCTTCTCTGAAAGCCAACTGGCTCGCCTCGCTCTGCCGATCCAATATGCATCAAGTCCTCAACCAGCCCTCCGTGGCTGTCTCGTTTTCCAGCCCAGGAAGCCCAGGCGGTGAGCTGAGGTTAATTGCTGTGCCCGGGGTATGCTGTATGTCGGTGGTGACAGTACAATTAGAACCTGTGACCAGCGATTTGCCATGTAATCAACTTCCTCACAACCTCGCCTGCCTCCTGCCACACGCGTCCTGATGGGACAGCGTGCTAAGTACTCAGCCTGGAAACTGTATGGTGCGCAGAGAATATCCGAGGATGACAGCCACCTGGTTCTGAGAACGTGGTTCTGAAACACTGAGCGCCAAACGGTAATACGCATCAAGTCAGGGAATCTTAGAAATGTCTAAGGATGTCAGCCCACACTGTCATGGCAGATAACCCTGAAAGCACGCCAGCGAGGAGGCCAGAGAATAAATCGAATGGGTGTGGCAGCTGACACAGACATGTAGGAGGGACCCAGGCAGAATAGGAGCACACCGTGCACGAGGCGAGGGAGGGGCAGACGGTCGTGAGGCACAGGCCAGCACACCAGCAGTGACAAATGGAAAACAGAATTAAAAATTTAGGGGATATTAAGTTGAATCTGTTCCAGCAAACATGTATTTTACAAACTGATTGTGACAGCCATCGTCGTGACAGATTTTCTCCTAACCATCGAGAATCTGTGCCGCCCTCTTTCTTTGCCCTCAGTCACGTTCAAAATCACTTATTTTTCTTTGCATAAGATAGATAATACTGCCTTTGTAAATATCAAATTTTCTTATTGAACAAAATCCTTGAATGAGTGGGAAAGGTTTATAAGTCAGGTTAGTTCTTTTGCAAATAAAGGTAACTTCATTTCAGTTTTCAAAGAGAACTATTTACTACCGTGGCTATTAGAAACTCAGAGTAAGGAAGGAAGAAATCTGCTAATAGAAGTGGCTCAGCTAATAACACAACTGAGCTGTTTGTGCAAATTCAGAAGCGTGCATGGTGAAGTCCAAGTTTCACAAAGGCCGAAACAATAAACTTCACAGCAGTGGGGTGTGCAAACATAACTTCAAGTCTCAATCCCTTTAGCGATAATGGAACCTGTCCCCAGCAAGTTGCCGCTGACAAGAGGTTCAGAGATCTGAATGTGACCCTCACATAAGGAGCAGATACAAGGAGTGAGGGAGGTGCCTCCGTCACCCCGGCCGGGACTCGGTGACCTTCCGTAGGACAGCTGGGCTCACGGCTCACATTGTCCCTAATGAAGATAACAGTACTTAACCCACTCTCAGAATTCATGAGATTATTTTTTTAAGAACCCCTGGCTGTGAAGTGCTAATTATTATTATTATTCTAAGCCATCCTCAGAATAAACCTTTTGATACCACAGATCTGGAGGAGGCAAAGAGCACAGGGAAAAAAGAGGCAGATGTGAGGGCTTTTCTTAGAATCGAGAAGGACAGAGTGACAAGCACTGTGTGGCTCTTAAAACTTTTAAACTTCTCTGACAAAAGATCATACTTGAAGGGTCTGGAATTTCTTTGTTGTTATTTATACCTAAACAAAAAGAGGGGGCGGGGAAGTGGCAAACTTCTTCAGTCGCATACCATATCGGGCTCAGGATTTCAAACACCTCCCACTTTGCCAATGCTGAACTTGCTCCTGAAATTATACGTTTAGTCTGTGCAAATAAATATTCTTTGGGAGGGAATCTATCTGGGAGCTCTACTCATCTTTTCAGGCTAGCAACATGACCAGGGCGCTTCCTTCTGACATTTGTGTTTCCACGTGTCAGCAACAGTGGATGCTGTGCAAGCTGCCCTTGACTTAAGTCCTCCCTCACTGGCACTCACGAGGACTACCCGCTCCTAAGAGAATACACTTCAGATGACCTCGCTCTCGTTAACTCAGAATTCAGTTATGCTGGTTCACTTCCCTTGCCCTCCCAGTGGAGAATAGATTATAATTACAAACCCAGTCCCACTAATTATGGACTTTAGATGCTTGTTAAAATGTTCCTTCATTCTTGGCCTCTAGATTTCTGCTGCCTTGCAAAACTGCCTTGACTAAACCAACGAGGCATCGCGGGGGGAACAATGAAATTCTATATAGAGAAAAAATACTTCATTTTACACAATCTAGGGAAACCACATCGATCTGAAATCGTGTGTGCGTGCCTAAAAAATAGATAAAATATACATTTGTAATTCTACCACACTGTCTTTAAATCTATGTCTCTATAGTTTTTCACAGCAACTGCCTACCATTTTCATCCAGATAGGTCAACAGGATGGAACTAGATTCTGTCCCTTCCATGGCATAATCCAAGGGGATATTTCCATTAACATCCTGGAGAAGGACATTGGCTCCAGCCTGTAAGCGAAAAAGAACAAATATAACATTATGTATACTGGTAACAAAGAAAGAGGGTTTCACTTCTGCATTAGTTGGGAAACAGATCCAGAAAAGTCTGTCTTAGATAAAACCCTGTAGAAGCATGTGGGACACTGTAATTACTTTTTAAGACAAATATAATAAATATTTTGTGAGAAACTGCAACAGGCTAAGAATGTTCAACTGACGTTGGCAAGGCCTTAGCCCTGGCTTCTTCCTCCCACCCCTCTTGCTACACCCAAGATATCCGATCCTTGCTGGGGAACCAACCACACCTCTGCGTTGGCTGCCTTGATTCTAACACAGCAGAAGGTCCCCATGCCTTTGGAGGGTCTCCATAGAGAACTCTTCCGTGAACTTTGATCTTCCCCCCAAACTATCCTATAAGCTCTTCAAGCACTTTGCTCTCTACAGAAAGTCATCGGAGAGCTGTTCTCACACTACCATGTTTTAATAAAGGCCTGGGCTAGTGGCTTCCGGGTGTTTTTCTTTTCTCTTTACAGAAACTATTTTTTTTTTAAAAAGCACAATCTGTAGATATTAATGAAATATATTAAATATGGCCATTACATAGCTTTTTGCTTCAAAGCACCCTTCATCAAGCACCTCTGAGGATGCATGTTTCCCTCTCGCCCATCCCAGCTTAAACACAATGACGGTTTTACTTTCCCTTTTCTCCAAGGACATGACACAAGCACATACCACTGACCAAGGGATGAGTTCACTGAACTCAGGCCAGACGAATGAATGTCTTCCCCTATTCGTTTTACTGAATACAAGTCTGTGACGCCATATTTATAAAGTTCATATACTGTCCAAGTGCACGTTACATAAAAAGGTATATAACATTCATAATCTTATATACTACAATGTGGGATTTTGCCCTCTGTGATTCTAGATGTATATTCAATAAACAACCTTCCTATACATTACCAAGTCCGCACAGGTTTTCCAAAGGGCTGCTCTGGAGACATTGTAAACACGGAAGTAAAAATAGGCCAAAGTGGCAAAATAGTGTACCTCTTAATATCTGCCCTGAATAAACTATGCCACTCACCTCACCATCTTGAGTGTGCCACGTTATATTTTCTGTAACCACCATGAAGATACTCCTCTATTTGAACAAATTAAGTTATATATTTCAGATTTTCACTTTGGTAAGGAAGCATGTGCTTTTAAGGTCCTGAAAACTTCAAACTAAGTCTTCGTAGTGCATTTAATATTTTTAGTTATTCAGAGTTTGAAAAGAAATTATTCGAGGCAACATTGTTCAGTAGACTTTGCTAATGATTCCTTTCCTTTAGTGGCCAACCAGGAGAATAAGATTTTGCATACATACCCAAGGATCAATTGTTAAAGAGCCAATTAAGAGAGAACTACAGGGTCTCATTATTGATTTCAATACTAATAGACAGAAGTAAATCTAGTTATTCTCTTTTCCCAATGCATAAATGTTTCCAATATAACCTTATCTACGCCAAACATCTGGACCCAAGGCAACAGCGAATATACGTATCATCATGTATCGTCAATAACAACAGAAATAAATAGGACACAACCTGGTGCTGAGGGAGACTGTGCACTTCGAGAGAATACGTTCTACTCTACAAGAAGTAATGAGGCTCTTTCAAAACAAGTCTGAAGGTGACCTCTGATGCTGAATATAGTCGCGGGGCTCATTCGCTTCAGTTCTCACCCACTTGTCATTCAGCAGTCTGCATCGCTGAACTCTCAGGGGTTCCCTGTACAGAAGCCCATCTTCCTGGGGGGCAGGAACTTCCCTCATCAAAGATCGAATTTAGTCCCCATTATCTGTACCCCCTCCCCCAACCTGCCTCAGTGCCTGGCACATACAAGGCACTGAAAAAAGACTGAGTGAAACAAACTGAAAAATAAGGAGCCAAAAACCGAACTTAAGCTAATTATTACAAAGTAAGGCAGAGAACTATAATTTTTAGCTAAATTCTTTTTAACTAAATTTCCTGACCTTTATTTTCAAGGGCGCATGAATAAAATTACAAAATCACTATATGCATACTTAAATTCCCTGCCTTCACTCTTTTTTTTTCAATATATGAAATTTACTGTCAAATTGGTTTCCATACAACACCCAGTGCTCATCCCAAAAGGTGCCCTCTTCAATACCCATCACCCACCCTCTTCTCCCTTCCACCCCCCATCAACCCTCAGTTTGTTCTCAGTTTTTAAGAGTCTCTTATGCTTTGGCTTTCTCCCACTCTAACCTCTTTTTTTTTCCTTCCCCTCCCCCATGGGTTTCTGTTAAGTTTCTCAGGATCCACATAAGAGTGAAAATATATGGCATCTGTCTTTCTCTGTATGGCTTATTTCAGTTAGCATCACAGTTTCCAGTTCCATCCACGTTGCTACAAAGGGCCATATTTCATTCTTTCTCATTGCCACGTAGTACTCCATTGTGTATATAAACCACAATTTCTTTATCCATTCATCAGTTGATGGACATTTAGGCTCTTTCCATAATTTGGCTATTGTTGAGAGTGCTGCTATAAACATTGGGGTACAAGTGCCCCTATGCATCAGTACTCCTGTATCCCTTGGGTAAATTCCTAGCAGTGCTATTGCTGGGTCATAGGGTAGGTCTATTTTTAATTTTCTGAGGAACCTCCACACTGTTTTCCAGAGTGGCTGCACCAGTTTGCATTCCCACCAACAGTGCAAGAGAGTTCCCATTTCTCCACATCCTCTCCAGCATCTATAGTCTCCTGATTTGTTCATTTTGGCCACTCTGACTGGAGTGAGGTGATATCTGAGTGTGTTTTTGATTTGTATTTCCCTGATAAGGAGCGACATTGAGCATCTTTTCATGTGCCTGTTGGCCATCCGGATGTCTTCTTTAGAGAAGACATGTTTTCTGCCCATTTCTTCACTGGGTTATTTGTTTTTCGGGTGTGGAGTTTGGTGAGCTCTTTATAGATTTTGGATACTAGCCCTTTGTCCGATATGTCATTTGCAAATATCTTTTCCCATTCCGTTGGTTGCCTTTTAGTTTTGTTGGTTGTTTCCTTTGCTCTACGGAAGCTTTTTATCTTCATAAGGTCCCAGTAGTTCATTTTTGCTTTTAATTCCCTTGCCTTTGGGGATGTGTTGAGTAAGAGATTGCTACGGCTGAGGTCAGAGAGGTCTTTTCCTGCTTTCTTCTCTAGGGTTTGGATGGTTTCCTGTCTCACATTCAGGTCCTTTATCCATTTTGAGTTTATTTTTGTGAATGGTGTGAGAAAGTGGTCTACTTCCAACCTTCCGCATGTTGCTGTCCAGTTCTCCCAGCACCATTTGTTAAAGAGACTGTCTTTTTTCCATTGGATGTTCTTTCCTGCTTTGTCAAAGATTAGCTGGCCATACATTTGTGGGTCTAGTTCTGGGGTTTCTATTCTATTCCATTGGTCTATGTGTCTGTTTTTGTGCCAATACCATGCTGTCTTGATGATTACAGCTTTGTAGTAGAGGCTAAAGTCTGGGATTGTGATGCCTCCTGCTTTGGTCTTCTTCTTCAAAATTACTTTGGCTATTCGGGGCCTTTTGTGGTTCCATATGAATTTTAGGATTTCTTGTTCTAGTTTCGAAAAAAATGCTGGTGCAATTTTGATTGGGATTGCATTGAATGTGTAGATAGCTTTGGGTAGTATTGACATTTTGACAATATTTATTCCTCCAATCCATGAGCATGGAATGTCTTTCCATTTCTTTATATCTTCTTCAATTACCTTCATAAGCTTTCTATAGTTTTCAGCATACAGATCTTTTACATCTTTGGTTAGATTTATTCCTAGGTATTTGATGCTTCTTGGTGCAATTGTGAATGGGATCCCATTCACAACTGCCTTCACTCTTTTAGATGGACGTTTGTGACTTCCTTCCTTCCTTCCTCCCTCTTCCTCTTCCCCTCCCTCTCTCTCCCTTTCTCCTTCTCTCTTTCTCCCCTTCCCTCTCATTCTTCCCTCCTCTTCTTCTTTCTAACACTGGATAGGGTGAGCGCCCCACCTGCATCAGGGGTCCTGATGCTGGGTATATCTTGAATTACACTTCTGAAATCTTACCTCTGTTAAAAAAAAAAAAAAAAAACAAGAACAAGGTAAAAGCCCCACCATTGAGAAGATTCATGACTGGTTATTACTCTTAGTGTGAATGGCTCAAGTGTTAATGTGCACTTTTAGTTATTAATGGATCCCACTGGAACTGAAGGGTGAGGGCTTGAAAAATAGGACTTCTCAAAATGTCAGAGACTTGCCACAATACCATCAGGATGGTCTAATGTCCAGAAAACAGAAAGGGAAGTGAGGTTGGGAATTAGCAACATTTATAAGGTATTGTGTTAGTACTTGTTTTTCTTAAAAAATACTTTGAGCCACTCAGTAATATAGAATGAACTTTTCTCAGTTTTGCAAAGCGAGAGCCATTAAGTGATTCAATAAAAGTATCAGTCTGACATTGTCCATTTTTAATATGGAAATTTCAAAACACATGTATTCTAAAATACATTTATTTTTTTTCTCTTCCGGACATGATATTCCTCAATGCTTTTTAGAAATGTTCCTTTTAGGGGCGCCTGGGTGGCGCAGTCGGTTGAGCGTCCGACTTCAGCCAGGTCACGATCTCACGGTCCGTGAGTTCGAGCCCCGCGTCAGGCTCTGGGCTGATGGCTCAGAGCCTGGAGCCTGTTTCTGATTCTGTGTCTCCCTCTCTCTCTCTACCCCTCCCCCGTTCATGCTCTGTCTCTCTCTGTCCCAAAAATAAATAAATGTTGAAAAAAAAATTAAAAAAAAAAAAAAAAGAAATGTTCCTTTTACATTTCAAATTTCATTCCACTGATGCTGAATCCACCAAGTGGTTTTTCAGCTAGGAGGATAAAAGCCAGGGAAAAGTGCTCATGAACTGGTGCACATATTAATTACAGTGTTTCCGTGGATACGGGGCTCACTATTTTCAGTACAGGACGTGGGTAACAACAGCAAACTTTAATTGCCCCACGTGTTGGTGTGGGTATCCCACTGTAAGCACACTCTTTTATTTCAGGGCATGAGAAGCAGGACGAGGGGAAGGTGTTAGACTAGATTTTCAAATACAGCACAAAGAATGCCCAAGGTTGGGGGTGCCTGGGTGGCTCAGTCGGTTGGGCGTCCGACTTTGGCTCAGGTCATGGACTCGCGGTTTGTGGGTTCGAGCCCCGCGTCGGGCTCTGTGCTGACAGCTCGGAGCCTGGAGCCTGCTTCGGATTCTGTGTCTTCACCTCTCTCTGCCCCTCCCATACTCATGCTCTGTCTCTCAATAATAAATAAACGTTAAAAAAAAATGCCCAAGGCGGCACTCGTTCTATTATACAAGAACAACAGCCTTAGCGATCACCACACATTTTCTAAAGCTTAAACAATATTTTTAAATAACTGAATGCTGTACTTTATAAAAACGGCTTAGGAGACGGCTGCGTTAAAAGGCTGGTGAGAGCGAGACTAGATGGAAGAGATAGATACTTTCTCGTTTATATTCGGTGCCCATGAACACCCTAAGTCCCGGGGCGTGTGTGCCTGTGCGTGCGTGTGAAGCATCTTCCTAGTTTTACATGCCTACGCCTAATCACCAGATGTCAGATTTCTTATCCTGACGGTAGTTATTATCCTTTAATGAAAGAAGGCATTCCAAATTAAGAAAAACGTGCATCAGTGGGAACAGCTCAACCAAGATGTTATATTCGTGCGATATAGACTGTGAGGCAAGTCCTTCGGTTTGGTTTTGAGACCATCAGTCATACGGTGATTGGTTTCCATCAGGCAAGTGAAAGCAGTCGATGTTATCTATGCCAAAGCCCACTCCTCGCATACTTTCTGCAGTTGCGGCCTGAACAGTTCCCACAGGGAGCCCTGAGGACATTTTCTCTAAGGAAGGCCACCCCACCTCCAGTTGTCCTCACCTATGTCCCTAGAGTATTGGAAATGGAACTCAAATACATTAACCCCCTACCCCTCCTCCCAGACAGGAATCTCACCTCTTGCCTATCAGATAACCTATGAACACATAAGTGCACCTTTCTTGTAAGCAACATTTTCCTGGTTTGCTTTCTGTAACAATTTAATGTCAGTGAATATGCTTGCCAGTTTGTTCATTGAGTAGTGATTCTCTAACACATGAATACTGAAATTGATGGCATCTGAATATTTGCTTAATTGGCTTCAGCAAATACCACTTTTTATACGCCAACACTTTCTGGCAACTTTTTATCTTGGTATGATTTCAAATTCAGTTAAAGCTGCAAGAGTAATGCCAAGAAACCCTGTGTACCTGTTATGAGTTCAATTGCGTCCCCCTACCAAGAAATGCGGACGTCCCAGGGGCCTAGTACCTGTGAATGTGGACTCATGTGGAAACAGGACGGGTGCAGATGTCATCAGGTGAGTTAAGAGGAGGCCATGTTGCAGTAACTAGTGTGACAAGTATTCTTATAGGGAGAGGGGCTTCGGGGACGCACACACACAGAGAGAAGGCAGCCAGGTGAAGACAGAGGCAGATATGGGGGGTGATGCAGCCACCAGCCAAGGACCAGCAGGTGCCCCTGGGAAATGGACCAGACAACTCCTGCAGGTTTCAGAGGGGGCGCGGCTTTGTGGACCTTGACTCCACCCTCCAGAACTGTGGAATGACCAATTTCTGTTGCTTTAAGCCCCCACACCAGTTTATGGTAGTTTATTATGGCAACCCCAGGAAACCAATACTCTGCCCTCTACCCAAATTCGCCAATGTATACTTTCCTCCTACTTTTGCACTATTTTCCCCAAATCTCTTAAAAGTGAGTCAACAGGCACCACACATCCCTTTACCTCTAACATTTTAGTGTATATTTCATAAGAATAAGGATAAGTCTCATGCATACAAGTTATCAAAATCAGAAAATTTAGCATTACTAACTTCTATTACCTAAACCACCCTGCACACCCAAATTGGCGTTACCTTTTCCAACTGTATTGTTGACCGCTATTTCCCCAGCCCGGGAGGTAACCCATGATCCCCCGGCACATGTACTTGTCCTTTTTCTTTAGTTCCACCCAATTTGGGACACCTCTTCAGTCTTCTCAAGACCTTCTCTCATATATGTTATGAGGTTTTTGGCAGGGAAACCAGAGAGGGGATAGCATATTCTTCCCATCATACCCTATCAGACGGCACAGGATGTCCCTTGGTCCCATCGGTGATGAAGTGAACCTTGATCACTGGCAGGGGTGAGGTTTGCCAGGTGTTTGCAAGGCAGAACGGAAACTAGGAACCCATGCGTGCATGCCCATATCGACAGACACATGAACGCCTGAATACAGGTCTTCCTTACAAGAGAATACCAACTCACCCAGGCAGACGGCATGACAAGGTTAGAATCCGGCATTTGTTAGAGTAATAACTGATTTCAATGGGAGTCAGTAAGGGATGGTAACACTACATTCCTGCGTGCTGGAAAGGCAGACATTTGAACGAAACCTTGATGAGGAACAGAATATTTACACAGTCTTCAAATATCCTGCCACAAAATATTCCACTTACATATAAAAATGTTGGCATCTAACCTGATAGGAAAAATAGAAAATTCTGTGAGTGAATGTTTTGTGCTTTTGAATTGCAGATGGGTTCTCTTCTTTCTATAGAAACTTCTGCATTATGTGCTAGCAGGATAAGATGAAGGCTGTCCCAGAGGAATGTATAATGCGCAAGCAATTATTTTGGGCCGCAGCACATGATATTAGGAGTTTGCAAACGTTCAGTTTAAGGATACGGGGAACTGTATGGGGAGATCACCCCAACTTTTTCTCAAGACTTCAAGGGCCTGTGTCATCCAGACCCCAACCCCTTAAACGTCCAAATATTCTGAATTCACTTGACCAAAAATACTGTATTTGGGAAGCGCGACAATATTCACTGCTGAACTATTCATGGAGTCTCATATTAACTGAACAATAAAAGTTGCTATCCAACAAGAAATGCACATTCAAAACAAAGAAACACAGATTTGGATAAGAACAAGAAGTCTAAATGGGGTTTCTGAAATAGAAGAAGTCTATAAATTTTTAATGACGTATTTCCACTATCTTGCATTCATTGAGATGGCAAGTTTAGTGACACTATTCAAAAATGGAAAGTGGTGAGTCACCTGGGTGGCTCAGCCACCCAGCTTCTGGGCATCTGACTTAGGCTCAGGTCATGATCTCATAGTTCATGGGTTTGAGCCTCACATCGGGCTCTATGCTGACAGTTCAGAACCTGGATCCCGCTTCAGAGTCTGTATCTCCCTCTTTCTCTACCCCTCCCCTGCTCGTGGCCTGTCTCTCTCTGTCTCTCAATAAATAAATGTTAAAAAAAAAATTAATGAAAGTGGAGTATCAGCCTTCAGAGAGCTGCAAAACAGGGACACATCTGTCAAGGAGTGTTTGAGTGAGAGGTAGCAGGAAACAGGAGAAGGGGAGGGAAGTTCTCCTGGTGTCACAGAAGCCACGCTCTGAGTGCTGGGTTACTGTTTGCCGATTTCAGGACCGAGGACAAAACACCTAATTCTGTCCATCAGCTTGCAAGGTGGAGCCAACTCTTACTACTTAATGTAGATGCCAGTTAACCTCGGTATAAATGTATGCAGTACCCAGCACAGTGCTGACCTACAGCAGCCACTCAATAAACTGTACCTGCACTGATAAACGTAATCAAAAAAGAAAAAGTATCTTATTAAATACAACATTTGTGGGATGCCTTGGTGGCTCAACTGGTTAAGCGTCCGACTTCGGCTCAGGTCATGATCTTGAAGTTCGTGAGTTCGAGCCCCGTGTCGGGCTCTGTGCTGACAGTTCAGAGCCTGCTTCAGATTCTGTGTCTCCCTCTCTCTCTGCTCTTCCCCCGCTCATGCTCTGTCTCTCTTTCTCTCAAAAAAAAAAAAAAAAAGAGTTGGTATTCTCAGGTCGCCTGGGTGGCTCGGATGAGCATCCGACTTCAGCTCAGGTCATGATCTCGTGGTTTGTGGGTTCGAGCCCCACGTCGGGCTCTGTGCTGACAGCTCAGAGCCTGGAGCCTGCTTCGGATTCTGTGTCTCCCTCTCTCTCTGCTCTTCCCCCGCTCATGCTCTCTCTCTCTCTCAAAAATAAATGAACATTAAATTTTTTTTTTAATTTTGAAAAGTACAGTATTTGTAAAACCACCATGGGCTAGCGTCTAATACGTCACCCACCCCTCTCTGCATGCAGTATTTGGCGGGGCCCTGAATGCAAGCTCCAAACAGCATGGGCAGAATGCAGTGGCTGAAGGAGAGAAGGAAGGGCAGTTCAGCCCCAGCTCCTTGAAATGCTGAGGATGGTACATCTGGTCTGATTCCTTCCCTTCTTCCCCTCACTCTTACCATACGATACATTTGACAAAGGCAGCAATGAGGAAGCAAAATAATTTCAAAGGCAAGAAATGGTTCTAAAGCTCCATGCCCAGACTATGCAGCCCAACGGTGGTAACAGCTTCAAGTATAGCATCTGAGGCAAACCAGAAAAAATGCCAGAATGCCCTCTCTTATGACCGTTACTGACAAAAAGGCAATGTGCCCTGAGGTATATGTGAGAACTCTTTGCAAATCTGTTCCTTAAAGAGAACCCACATGGAACAAAATACTTTGGTGAAAGATTGAGTAGAAACTTATAGGTACTTCTGAAAGAGATCTCCAAAAAACCCCACCGCCTCGCTTATTTCCAGGTAACTTACCACTTAGTTTCTCTGAAAGTCTGTCTTCCAGTGGCCCCGCAAAGCACAACAGACCCTTCACTATTGCTTATGAGCAATTATTTGCAAACGAAAAGAAAACTTCCTCACAATTCTGCCCTGTCTTCAAGGACAAACTCCAAAGAACTGCTAAAGCTTCAAACAAATCAGAGCAAAGATAGCAAACCATTTTTATAAAAAGATAAGCAAAACTGTAAGAGTCCCCCCAAAATGAAACTTAACATCACTGAACAAAAAGAATAACAGATACTGATCCAAAGGGCAATCAAATGCAAACAGGAATAAGACACACATGTTCTCATGAAACACCTACTCTCTATGCCCTGCATCATTTTACATTTATCATTGCTGTTGGATTGGGAAATCGAGCAGAGATGCTATTTTATGAGGTACGTTCAGCAAGCAACCCCTCTCCTTCTGAAATATTCATGCCACCGAAGGAAACAGGTGAAGAAACTGTTAAACCTCAACACATTCAATTGCCATCTCTCTTCCCAAAGCTCAGCTGAGGCATCATCGTTGAAAGCCCTGTGGCAGCCAGGAAGGAGGATGTCAGGTGGGGTGTGCACCAGCAGAAACCTGTAACAGAGCGGATTACCCTGGATGACCGCCAATGAACGAGGCCTCGAAGGAAGAACCCATCGTCTTGCCACAGGACATCCCTCCTGTACTTGAGTCGGACCAACCAAGGGACCGTGGGGCTTCTATCCGCCCACAATCATGAGAACTTAGGGAACTGAATCAGAAGATTCATGCATCTCTGGTCTCAAGCAAAGACTTTCCCATGGGTTCCCACTGTTTAAGCAGAGAGAGAAAACTAAAAGCATTTAACTTTCTCCAGATGCTAGAATGTTGGCAGATAATGCAGGAGGCGATACCATCGGGGAATCCATTCATTCATTAAGAACTATGTATTAAGCCTTTATTATAATTAAAATGTACTTTGATTTTTAAATGATGGTAAATCTTTATGGTAATAAAAATCTCAAAACCTGTATTACAACCATTTAAAATTTTATAACAGTTGAGATGATACTGGAACACATTTTTACAGCTCCCGCTGTAAGCATTCTGAGGTCAATAATTATTACGCTGGGAGCACATAAATGTTTATTGTGGCCCTGCTGTCATGCAAAGTTACCAACCATGTCAAGAAAACAAAACATGTAAGAAAGAAAGGGTAGTTGTAAAATGCCAAGTAAACTGGTGTGGATGGCATTTACAGTCACGCTGGAGAAGTCTGTACACGTTTCCACATATGACAGCAGTTTAAAGGGACACAGGGGAGGACGGGCACCTAGCAGTGGGCAGACCTGTTAGGGCCTGGGTCTGTGGCACCAAGAGCTGAATCCCCATCTGCCAGACAAAAGATGAAAAGCCAAAGTGTAGCGATATAAACATAGTTATTTAACACGAAATAGATATTGCCATGACCGTGAATAATAGTGTTGTAAAAACAGAGAAAGTAACGAAAATTTGGATAAAATGTCTAAAGTAGGAGAATACTTGGGGCGCTTGGGTGGCTCCGTCAGTTAAGTATCCGATTTTAGCTTAGGCCATGATGGCAAGGTTCATGGGATCAAACCCCACATCGGGCTCTGTGTTGGAAGTGCAGAGCCTGCCTGGAATTCTCTCTCTCTCCCTCTCTCTCTCTCTGCCCCTCCCCGGCTTGTTCTCTCTCTCTCTGTCAAAAATAAATCAAAATTAAAAATAAAATAAAATAGGGGCACCTGGGTGGCTCAGTCGGTTAAGCGTCTGACTTCGGATCAGGTCATGATCTCACAGTTAGTGAGTTCAAGCCCTGCATCAGGCTCCGTGCTGACAGCTCAGAGCCTGGAGCCTGCTTTGGATTCTGTGTCTCCCTCTCTCTCTGCCCCTCCCCTGCTCATGCTTTGTCTCTCTCTCTCTCTCTCTCTCTCAAAAATAAGTAAAAACATTACAAATAAAATAAAATAGGGGCACCTGGGTGGCTCAATCAGTTGAGCGTCTGACTTCGGCTCAGGTCATGATCTCACGGTCTGAGTTCGAGCCCCGCATCGGGCTCTGTGCTGACAGCTCAGAGCCTGGAGCCTGTTTCAGATTCTGTGTCTCCCTCTCCCGCTGCCCCTCCCCCACTTGCACTGTGTCTCCCTCTGTCTCAAAAATAAATAAAAATTTTTAAAAATTAAAAAAAATAATAAAATAAAAAATAAAAGAGGAGAATACTTAAATAAGGACATTTATATGACACAACTGCGTATTACTAAACCACCATGTAGAAGAAAATTTTAGGACCTGGGGATGTGCAGAAAGTGTATATAAAAAGAAAAGCTACCAATACATACATGTACACATCATATCAGGTAAATTCTGTGTAAATTCTGACATGTGGGGAGGGGAGACACAGAGGACAGAACACATCAAAACATACTCAGTGATTAGCTCTATGCGATGGAATTATTAGTGATTTTTAATTTTCTTCTTTACATGTATGGGTTTCCTTCAATTTTCTACAATAAATGTGTGACATTTATATTGAGAAAAGTATTCTTCAAAATAAACAATGAACAACACTCTGAAACAAGATGAAAACACAGGAATGTTCTCTTGGGTCCTGGATGAGTTTCAAATCTACTAAAGTCAAAGGTGAGCAGTAAAACTTTAGACAAGTCAATGATTATCTGGCAAGCAAACCTGAGTAACGTTTGAATCAATGAGTGGCCACGATATAATTAAAGGTCAACCATCCAATTAAAAGATACAATTTCATAAGGAACCATGGTGAATGAGTGTTTCCGAGAAAAAGCTGAGACAAGAAATCATGGGTTCCACGTTAGTAAAGAGCCCCCTATGGTGAGGGTAAATTGAACATAATTTGAAGGTATTGTGCAATTTGCTTATATTACGTGTCCTACTAAGCCACTCATTTATTTCCCTTCATATCATGGTTTTACATGAACCACACAATATTCATTGACAAAGACCTTGCACGAAATGAGGCAGTGTCTTTCTACCTCACTGATTTTCATTTAATTATTCTCTAATACCAGTCAGTGTTCCCTGCTTTTTAAAAGGCTTATTTTCACTGAGATATCACCTCACACCAGTCAGACTGGCTAAAATGAACAAATCAGGAGACTATAGATGCTGGAGAGGATGTGAAGAAATGGGAACCCTCTTGCCCTGTTGGTGGGAATGCAAACTGGTGCAGCTGCTCTGGAAAACAGTGTGGAGGTTCCCCAAACAGTTAAAAATAGACCTACCCTATGACCCAGCAATAGCACTGCTAGGAATTTACCCAAGGGATACAGGAGTGCTGAGGCATAGGGGCACTTGTACCCCAATGTTTATAGCAGCACTTTCAACAATGGCCGAATTATGCAAAGAGCCTAAATGTCCATCAACTGACGAATGGATAAAGAAGATGTGGTTTATTTTTTTTTTTTAATTTTATTTATTTTTATTTATTTTTATTTTTTTTTATTTTTAATTTTTTTTTATATATATATGAAATTTATTGTCAAATTGGTTTCCATACAACACCCAGTGCTCATCCCAAAAGGTGCCCTCCTCAGTACCCATCACCCACCCTCTCCTCCCTCCCACCCCCCATCAACCCTTAGTTTGTTCTCAGTTCTCAACAGTCTCTTATGCTTTGGCTCTCTCCCACTCTAACCGCTTTTTTTTTTTTTTTTCCTTCCCCTCCCCCATGGGTTTCTCTTAAGTTTCTCAGGATCCACATAAGAGTGAAAACATATGGTATCTGTCTTTCTCTGCATGGCTTATTTCACTTAGCATCACACTCTCCAGTTCCATCCACGTTGCTACAAAAGGCCATATTTCATTTTTTCTCATTGCCACGTAGTACTCCATTGTGTATATAAACCACAATTTCTTTATCCATTCATCAGTTGATGGACATTTAGGCTCTTTCCATAATTTGGCTATTGTTGAGAGTGCTGCTATGAACATTGGGGTACAAGTGCCCCTATGCATCAGTACTCCTGTGTCCCTTGGATAAATTCCTAGCAGTGCTATTGCTGGGTCATAGGGTAGGTCTATTTTTAATTTTCTGAGGAACCTCCACACTGCTTTCCAGAGCGGCTGCACCAATTTGCATTCCCACCAACAGTGCAAGAGGGTTCCCGTTTCTCCACATCCTCTCCAGCATCTATAGTCTCCTGATTTGTTCATTTTGGCCACTCTGACTGGCGTGAGGTGATATCTGAGTGTGGTTTTGATTTGTATTTCCCTGATAAGGAGCGACGCTGAACATCTTTTCATGTGCCTGTTGGCCATCCGGATGTCTTCTTTAGAGAAGTGTCTATTCATGTTTTCTGCCCATTTCTTCACTGGGTTATTTGCTTTTCGGGTGTGGAGTTTGGTGAGCTCTTTATAGATTTTGGATACTAGCCCTTTGTCCGATATGTCATTTGCAAATATCTTTTCCCATTCCGTTGGTTGCCTTTTAGTTTTGTTGGTTGTTTCCTTTGCTGTGCAGAAGCTTTTTATCTTCATAAGGTCCCAGCAATTCACTTTTGCTTTTAATTCCCTTGCCTTTGGGGATGTGTTGAGTAAGAGATTGCTACGGCTGAGGTCAGAGAGGTCTTTTCCTGCTTTCTCCTCTAGGGTTTGGATGGTTTCCTGTCTCACATTCAGGTCCTTTATCCATTTTGAGTTTATTTTTGTGAATGGTGTGAGAAAGTGGTCTACTTCCAACCTTCCGCATGTTGCTGTCCAGTTCTCCCAGCACCATTTGTTAAAGAGACTGTCTTTTTTCCATTGGATGTTCTTTCCTGCTTTGTCAAAGATGAGTTGGCCATACGTTTGTGGGTCTAGTTCTGGGGTTTCTATTCTATTCCATTGGTCTATGTGTCTGTTTTTCTGCCAATACCATGCTGTCTTGATGATGACAGCTTTGTAGTAGAGGCTAAAGTCTGGGATTGTGATGCCTCCTGCTTTGGTCTTCTTCTTCAAAATTACTTTGGCTATTCGGGGCCTTTTGTGGTTCCATATGAATTTTAGGATTGCTTGTTCTAGTTTCGAGAAGAATGCTGGTGCAATTTTGATTGGGATTGCATTGAATGTGTAGATAGCTTTGGGTAGTATTGACATTTTGATAATATTTATTCTTCCAATCCATGAGCAGGGAATGTCTTTCCATTTCTTTAAATCTTCTTCAATTACCTTCATAAGCTTTCTATAGTTTTCAGCATACAGATCCTTTACATCTTTGGTTAGATTTATTCCTAGGTATTTTATGCTTCTTGGTGCAATTGTGAATGGGATCAGTTTCTTTATTTGTCTTTCTGTTGCTTCATTGTTAGTGTATAAGAATGCAACTGATTTCTGTACATTGATTTTGTATCCTGCAACTTTGCTGAATTCATGTATCAGTTCTAGCAGACTTTTGGTGGAGTCTATCGGATTTTCCATGTATAATATCATGTCATCTGCAAAGAGCGAAAGCTTGACTTCATCTTTGCCAATTTTGACGCCTTTGATTTCCTTTTGTTGTCTGATTGCTGTTGCTAGAACTTCCAGCACTATGTTAAATAACAGCGGTGAGAGTGGGCATCCCTGTCGTGTTCCTGATCTCAGGGAAAAAGCTCTCAGTTTTTCCCCGTTGAGGATGATGTTAGCTGTGGGCTTTTCATAAATGGCTTTTATGATCTTTAAGTATGTTCCTTCTATCCCGACTTTCTCAAGAGTTTTTATTAAGAAAGGGTGCTGGATTTTGTCGAAGGCCTTTTCTGCATCGATTGACAGGATCATATGGTTTTTCTCCTTTTTTTTGTTAATGTGATGTATCACGTTGATTGATTTGCGAATGTTGAACCAGCCCTGCATCCCAGGAATGAATCCCACTTGATCATGGTGAATAATTCTTTTTATATGCCGTGGAATTCGATTTGCTAGTATCTTATTGAGAATTTTTGCATCCATATTCATCAGGGATATTGGCCTGTAGTTCTCTTTTTTTACTGGGTCTCTTTCTGCTTTAGGAATCAAAGTAATACTGGCTTCATAGAATGAGTCTGGAAGTTTTCCTTCCCTTTCTATTTCTTGGAATAGCTTGAGAAGGATAGGTATTATCTCTGCTTTAAACGTCTGGTAGAACTCCCCTGGGAAGCCATCTGGTCCTGGACTCTTATTTGTTGGGAGATTTTTGATAACCGATTCAATTTCTTCGCTGGTGATGGGTCTGTTCAAGCTTTCTATTTCCTCCTGATTGAGTTTTGGAAGAGTGTGGGTGTTCAGGAATTTGTCCATTTCTTCCAGGTTGTCCAATTTGTTGGCATATAATTTTTCATAGTATTCCCTGATAATTGTTTGTATCTCTGAGGGATTGGTTGTAATAATTCCATTTTCATTCATGATTTTATTTATTTGGGTCATCTCCCTTTTCTTTTTGAGAAGCCTGGCTAGAGGTTTGTCAATTTTGTTTATTTTTTCAAAAAACCAACTCTTGGTTTCGTTGATCTGCTCTACAGTTTTTTTAGATTCTATATTGTTTATTTCTGCTCTGATCTTTATTATTTCTCTTCTTCTGCTGGGTTTAGGCTGCCTTTGCTGTTCTGCTTCTATTTCCTTTAGGTGTGCTGTTAGATTTTGTATTTGGGATTTTTCTTGTTTCTTGAGATAGGCCTGGATTGCAATGTATTTTCCTCTCAGGACTGCCTTCGCTGCATCCCAAAGCGTTTGGATTGTTGTATTTTCATTTTCGTTTGTTTCCATATATTTTTTAATTTCTTCTCTAATTGCCTGGTTGACCCACTCATTCGTTAGTAGGGTGTTCTTTAACCTCCATGCTTTTGGAGGTTTTCCAGACTTTTTTCTGTGGTTGATTTCAAGCTTCATAGCATTGTGGTCTGAAAGTATGCATGGTATGATTTCAATTCTTGTAAACTTATGAAGGGCTGTTTTGTGACCCAGTATATGATCTATCTTGGAGAATGTTCCATGTGCACTCGAGAAGAAAGTATATTCTCTTGCTTTGGGATGCAGAGTTCTAAATATATCTGTCAAGTCCATCTGATCCAATGTCTCATTCAGGGCCCTTGTTTCTTTATTGACCGTGTGTCTAGTTGATCTATCCATTTCTGTAAGTGGGGTGTTAAAGTCCCCTGCAATTACCACATTCTTATCAATAAGGTTGCTTATGTTTATGAGTAATTGTTTTATATATTTGGGCGCTCCGGTATTCGGTGCATAGACATTTATAATTGTTAGCTCTTCCTGATGGATAGACCCTGTCACTATTATATAATGTCCTTCTTCATCTCTTGTTACAGCCTTTAATTTAAAGTCTAGTTTGTCTGATATAAGGATGGCTACTCCAGCTTTCTTTTGGCTTCCAGTAGCATGATAAATAGATCTCCATCCCCTCACTCTCAATCTAAAGGTGTCCTCAGGTCTAAAATGAGTCTCTTGTAGACAGCAAATAGATGGGTCTTGTTTTTTTATCCATTCTGATACCCTATGTCTTTTGGTTGGCGCATTTAATCCATTTACATTCAGTGTTATTATAGAAAGGTATGGGTTTAGAGTCATTGTGATGTCTGTATGTTTTATGCTTGTAGTGATGTCTCTGGTACTTTGTCTCACAGGGTCCCCCTTAGGATCTCTTGTAGGGCTGGTTTAGTGGTGACAAATTCCTTCAGTTTTTGTTTGTTTGGGAAGACCTTTATCTCTCCTTCGATTCTAAATGACAGACTTGCTGGATAAAGGATTCTTGGCTGCATATTTTTTCTGTCTAGCACACTGAAAATCTCATGCCAATTCTTTCTGGCCTGCCAAGTTTCAAAAGAGAGATCAGTCACGAGTCTTATAGGTCTCCCTTTATATGTGAGGGCACGTTTACCCCTTGCTGCTTTCAGAATTTTCTCTTTATCCTTGTATTTTGCCAGTTTCACTATGATATGTCGTGCAGAAGATCGATTCAAGTTACGTCTGAAGGGAGTTCTCTGTGCCTCTTGGATTTCAATGCCTTTTTCCTTCCCCAGTTCAGGGAAGTTCTCAGCTATTATTTCTTCAAGTACCCCTTCAGCACCTTTCCCTCTCTCTTCCTCCTCTGGGATACCAATAATGCGTATATTATTTCTTTTTAGTGTATCACTTAGTTCTCTAATTTTCCCCTCGTACTCCTGGATTTTTTTATCTCTCTTTTTCTCAGCCTCCTCTTTTTCCATAACTTTATCTTCTAGTTCACCTATTCTCTCCTCTGCCTCTTCAATCCGAGCTGTTGTGGTTTCCATTTTGTTATGCATTTCGTTTAAAGCGTTTTTCAGCTCCTCGTGACTGTTCCTTAGTCCCTTGATCTCTGTAGCAAGAGATTCTCTGCTGTCCGCTATACTGTTTTCAAGCCCAGCGATTAATTTTATGACTATTATTCTAAATTCACTTTCTGTTATATTATTTAAATCCTTTTTGATCAGCTCATTAGCTGTTGTTATTTCCTGGAGATTCTTCTGAGGGGAATTCTTCCACTTGGTCATTTTGGATAGTCCCTGGCGTGGTGAGGACCTGCAGGGCACTTCCCCTGTGCTGTGGTGTATAACTGGAGTTCGTGGGCGGAGCCGCAGTCAGACCTGATGTCTGCCCCCAGCCCACCGCTGTGTCCACAGTCAGACTGGTGCGTGCCTTCTCTTCCCCTCTCCTATGGGCGGGATTCACTGTGGGGTGGGGTGGCCTGTCTGGGCTACTTGCAGACTGCCAGGCTTGTGATGCTGGGGATCTGGCGTCTTAGCTGGGGTGGGTAGGCAAGGTGCACAGGGGCAGGAGGGGCAGGCTTAGCTTGCTTCTCCTTAGGTGATCCTCTTCAGGAGGGGCCCTGTGGCAGCAGGAGGGAGTCAGATCCGCTGCCGGAGGTTTGGCTCCGCAGAAGCGCAGAGTTGGGTGTTTGCGCGCGGAGCGAGCAAGTTCCCTGGCAGGAACTGGTTCTCTTTGGGATTTTGGCTGGGGGATGGGCGGGGGAGATGGCGCTGGCGAGCGCCTTTGTTCCCCACCAAACTGAGCTCTGTCGTCCGGGGGCTCAGCAGCTCTCCTTCCCTTTGTCCTCCAGCCTTCCCGCTTTCTGAGCAGAGCTGTTAACTTATGACCTCCCAGACGCTAAGTCGCGCTTGCTGTCGGAACACAGTCCGTCAGGCCCCTCCGCTTTTTGCAAGCCAGACTCGGGGGCTCTGCTTGGCCGGCGAGCCGCCCCTCCGCCCCGGCTCCCTCCCGCCAGTCCGTGGAGCGCGCACCGCCTCGCCGCCCTTCCTACCCTCTTCCGTGGGCCTCTCGTCTGCGCTTGGCTCCGGCGACTCCGTTCTGCTAATCCTCTGGTGGTTTTCTGGGTTATTTAGGCAGGTGTAGGTGGAATCTAAGTGATCAGCAGGACACGCGGTGAGCCCAGCGTCCTCCTACGCCGCCATCTTCCCTCTCTCTCCAAGAAGATGTGGTTTATATACACAATGGAATACTACTTGGCAATGAGAAAGAATGAAATCTAGCCATTTGCAGCAACGTGGATGGAACTGGAGGGTATTATGCTAAGTGAAAGAAGTCAGGCAGAGAAAGACAGATACCATATGTTTTCACTCTTATGTGGATCCTGAGAAGCTTAACAGAAGACCATGGGGGAGGGGAAGGGTAAAAAAAGTTACAGAGAGGGAGGAAGGCAAAACATAAGAGACTCTTAAAAACTGAGAATAAACTGAGGGTTGATGGGGGGTGTGAGGGAGGGGAGGGTGGGTGATGGGCATCGAGGAGGGCACCTGTTGGGATGCGCACTGGTTGTTGTATGGAAACCAATCTGACAATAAATTTCATTAAAAAAATAAATACATAAAATAAAAGGCTTATTTTGTTCATCCGAACACTCCATACTTTGCTCAGAGAAAATACAGCCTTTTCTGGTTTTGTTTACCGGCAAACTGTGAATATGGACAATTGATATTTTCTGTCCCTAAATACCTTGCATTAATGGTCCTCACGTGTGATTTATCTCTGGTGCCTTATGGTATCAGCTCCTCTCTTTTTCTTTCTTTAGTCTAGCATATTCTATTACAGTTTTAATGTTCCACGCTGCGATATTTATACACATACGAAAGGGAAACGACACAAAGTGTATGTGTCCTTGCATTTGAGCCTGGGACACAGTTTGAAACTTTCCTAGCATTTACTTCCCCACGTTTGAATGACTAGCTTCTCCCATTAATTCCCACTCTGCCATCCACAAGGAAACTCTCCAGCCATGTTTCCCCTGGACACTCACGACAGCACCAGCTTCTGGTTTGCCTTCTAAATCTGGCTCCTCTCTTCCAGTTTTCTCTGCAGCCTCCTGTTTCTCTAACAGTCTTTTAATTGGTATACTTTGGACCATCTTTTAAATGTTCTTTCACTTTTTTTCATTTCTTTTTATTTAACATTTTTTTTAAATGTTTATTTATTTTTGAATGAAACAGAGACAAATGCGAGTGGGTTAGGGGGAGAGAGAGAGAGGGAGACAGAGAATCCGAAGCAGGCTCCAGGCTCCGAGCCATCAGCACAGAGCCCGACGCAGGGCTCGTACTCACGAGCTGTGAGATCATGACCTGAGCCGAAGTAGGATGCTCAACCGACTGAGCCACCCAGGCACTCTAAATGTTCTTTCATTTTGACTGGGTGACCTGATTTACTCGAGGGCTTCTGTTCCCATGTGTGTAGATGAGACTCTCTCTCTTGAGTTCCAGAAACAATGCCTCCTGGACATCCCCCGGTGGATCTTTCATGGATTCTGACCTTGACATGTTCAAAAAGGAATGCATAGCCCTCCCACAGAAAACTTTTTTTCTCTGATGGTCTTTGCACCACCCCTTCCAATTTCCCAAACACAGGTGGCTTGGAGTCATTTTTAAATTCCCTCTCCTTCTTTGATGTTAAACGACCCACATTACTACTGATTTCACCTTCAAAATATAACATCAGTATTTCCTTCACTCTCATCACCACATCCCAAGCTCAGAGTGACTCACCAGCATTTCAGGTCATGTTCTTGCAAAGGCATTGCTTCCACTGAGGGGCCTCTTCTGTCTTAGTCCACGTGTGCGCAGGGCCATGGGGGTGAGGTCCACGGGGGTGAGGTCCACACACAGCCTACTTACCCCATCCCAACCCTCACCCGAAGCTGAGATTTGATGTGAGGCACGCATAAAAATATTGATGTAAATATATTAACATGTATACACTAAGAAACAAATTAGTGTTTATGCTCACTTTCACCTTCTTTCCTACACAGTATCCACGTTTAAGACCAAAGACCCTTTGGTTGCTCTGTTGCTCATGTATCCTTGGGAGCGAGGCTAGCACACAGCACACAGCGGACCCTCAATAAAAAATGTATTTAATGAATGAATGAATGAATGAATGCACATAATTCGCCAGAGATATTTTTGAAAATAGTGTTTCCATTTTTATCCTGAGTTTGAGGAGAAGACTCCCTCACAGCTTATTGAGAATGGCTTTTTTTTTGTTCTAAAATATCATCAGAATTTGTACTAATCCAGAGCATAGTACGTGCGAGAAGAAGCAGGTGAATCTGACTGCCGTAGGAAAGGTTAAACCCGTCAGGATTCAAGGATCCCTGAGCAGATCCATCAATGGCGTTGTGCCAGGTGGAGAGGTGGCTTCCTCTCCAAACCCAGCCCCAGACCCCTGGGACAGTTCAAATAAGTCTTTCGATGAGATGATGTGACAAGTTCCCTGCCAGACTCTGCAATCCCATAACCCTATTCCATGTTTTGAGGTCTCTTTCGCATCTTCGTATCTGCAGTTCTCAGATGAGGGTGCAGAAGTGGTATAAAAATTATAAGGCAAAGAAGCTACCTTCAAGGTATTTACAGTTTATTTAAAGGGTCCAGTTAAATTTATGAAATAATCCCCACTCTCATCAAAGCCCAAGAAAGGCAGTAGATACAGAAGCGTGGCAGAAATGGGACGGACATGAATTTTGGAAACAAACCCCAGGTGGATCCTCACCTGGTTGTGTCGCTGGCTGTGAAAACCCCGGGCGATGACGTCATTAAGACCGACTGTCATCTCACTCGGAAAGGAGATGGAAGTGAAGTCTCTTAAAATATTCTATTGTTGAGAATTTCTCGTTATCAGCGACCTTCCAATTAACTCTCCCCAATCTCAGACTGATGCTCTCAAAGTTCTGTCCCTGCACATTTTCACTGTCGACTAAACCCTGCTCAGAGGAGGTAACAGAGGTGAGGGCACTGGATCCTGGTGGAACCAGCCCCTCACACATCGATGTCCTTTCTCCTCTCCAGCTTCACTGAGGAGCTTCTGCGACTTTTACCTGCATTTCATGGCACAGTATGTTTTTAAGAGATGTCTCCCAGGTGTCACGGTCAAACGCATTTGGGGTCCCTGCAGAATCTCTATCTTAGAACTCCACACTGCCCCTGAGCACTGTGAAGCCTCCACCTGCTGGACGGGTCACAGTGAGACAGGAAGCCCTGGGCCAAGTGGTTGGGGCACTACTGAGCTAGACTGAGTCCCAGGGACAGTCTGTAAGGACCTCATCATGAGGCACCTGGACTGGGGATGCCCAAACCCTTTTCTTTAATGGTAACCCTTTTTTAAAATTTTTTTAAAATTTTTTTTAACGTTTATTTATTTTTGAGACAGGGAGAGACAGCATGAACGGGGGAGGGTCAGAGAGAGAGGGAGACACAGAATCTGAAACAGGCTCCAGGCTCTGAGCTGTCAGCACAGAGCCCGACGCGGGGCTCAAACTCACGGACCGCGAGACCATGACCTGAGCCAAAGTCGGACGCTTAACAGACTGAGCCACCCAGGCGCCCCAATGGTAACCCTTTTAGTTACCAGCTTCATTATTTAAGAATGGAGGCAGGTGGTAACTGTGTCCCCACGGATGAGGGCAGCAGGACAGGTGAGTGTCAGAACCAAGGACGTAATTCTAGAACCGATGTTTGCCGATTCTGAGAACCAGTTCATGAGGAAAGCAGCACTCTGGCCTGGACCTACTCCTCACGGCCTCTAAAGGGAGGGCCCCGTGCTGCACAGGCTCACAGCTGTCATAGCTGTGTTGTCTTGTGCTTCCTGGAAACATTATTTTATTTCTGCCCCCAGCCTTAGAGTCATGTGGAAACTGCCATCAAACACTTCTCTTGCTTCTGTTACTACTTGCAGATTTATTCCCCTTCTACTTCCTCTAGGCTGACAGAAAATACTGGATGGTGACTGGATTTTTCTATGGCATCGTTTTGGCTTGGCTCCCTTCTTTTTTTTTTTTTTTTTAATTTACTTTCTCAAGCCAAAAAAGTTATCTTATCTTTTATTATATTCCTTATTCCTATATACACTCCCACCTGACTCCTAGTCTGCCAAGTTGTAAGCCAAAGTTTTTAGTAAAAGTCTTCAATTATCACAGAAAAGGGTGAAAGCACTTCTGTCTGCCAAATGGTTCCCACACTAGGTTTTCTTGCATACTCTGCGTACCCCGGGCAGTCAGACGGAGCGAAATTCAAACGTGTCTTAGTTTTTCTACACTTTTCCCACATCACATCTTTCCTCCTCATTTTCCTTCTCAGTTGCCAGGTAAACGCAGATTGCTGATTTCTCCTAAATCTCAACTGGCCAAAGATTTAATAAACGGCATGAAATGACATGTGCCCACCAGACAAAATACCAAAATCACATGAATGATAGCAAACCAGGGGATAAAGTGTGTGTGTTTTCTGAGACACAGTGTGTTTTCTTACTCCCGCCCCATCTCCACAAAAACAACTAGCAGCTATTCAAGTTTTAACACGGAATCCTGAAATTCTGTTATATTATCTGCAAATTACACAATTCTTAAAGTTAAAACCTTCTTGGGTGTTAGGATTTCTTTTTAAAACACAGACTACAATCATTAAGGGAACACAGCCCACCAAGTCTTTCAAAGAGTGATTTCATTTGGCAAGTCCTGGCTCAAGCTTTCTGAATTAAATTTTATATATATATAAATGTATATACATATATGCATATATAAATATATATACATATATGCATATATGTATATATAAATATATATGTATATATATACATATATGTATATATGTATATATATATCATAGAAAATTATAGATAGAAATTATATATATATTAGATATCAGAAAGTTATAGATAGAAATTATATATATATTAGATATCATAGAAAATTATAGATAGAAATTATATATATATTAGATATCATAGAAAATTATAGATACAAATTATATATATATTAGATATCAGAAAGTTATAGATACAAATTATATATATGTTAGATATCATAGAAAATTATAGATAGAAATTATATATATATATATCTCATAATATCTTCATTGAAAATGAAAAAAATCTAAAGACTAAATTACCTAACATCATATTTCTGTGAATATTAAAATACCCAGATCTGGTTGTTGTAACAGATATAATATTGAAAAAGAAATGAGGGTGTCAAGAATCATGAATGACAACAATGGTATTACAGGAAAGTACCAGAAATATGCACTGTTCTGGGTCTGTGTTTACGAGCCCTCCCAACACGAGCAAGCAGTGTGCAGTATCCTGGTACGATAATGTCCTTTTCCAATGCGGTTTAAGGACTGAATGTTTCTTTAAATTTGACTGTGAAGGAATTTCTTATCTTGTGGAGCTTGATTTATTAATAAACATTGCATCCAAGTCCCCGGGATGAGTTCGGAATTAAGTAAAAAACACTCTGTCACCCACAGCTAGCAGCCAGTATGGCGGTCAGGCGTGCTCTTCCAATGGAGGTAAAGAGGGAGCCGTAATGACCGGGATCAGAAGACCAATGTTTCTCTATGCTCATGGGAATGTCTTGACCCTTTTCTCTTCTCTTTAGCTGAACAGACTGTATGAAAATCTAACCACCTCAGAACTACGGGGTCGTCGAAACAGTGATCACTTACAGAAGTGGTTCAATGCAAGTCATTGCTAATAAAATATAAACTCCTAAGCAATGCTACATAGAGGGCACACAGTAGGGGAAAATCTGCATGGGACACTGATCATCGACCTACAGGGAATGAACACTGAGAAAAACACAACTTGAACCAAAAGTCAAGGCATATGATAGCAAGTTATTTTCTTTCACTGCTCTATACACAATCCAGCGCTACCTACGGAGAAGGCACATTCCAAATCGAAAGGCAGTCATATTGTATAAGGACTCCCGGGCTATGACACCCACAAAGGGGTGATATTTCATCATCCCAAAGCCGTTCTTGAGATGTAACCTTGAACACAAGGTCGGGGGGCAGGGGGTGAGAAACGAAGCAGAGCAGAAATGCCACATGATGCTTCTAAGTAAGTACTTCCAGGCATCTCTGACCCTACAGTAGCCCACGTCCCACACAAACTTGCTGTGGGGCATGATGGCACAGCCCTTCTCATGCAGGGTTCTGGACTTGGCTACTTTGTCAGTCTTCCAAGGACTGAACTATTAGATGCACTCCAGAGGTACAGGCCAGCCATTTCACATGAGGAGTGTCTTAGAGCATCACGGTGTAATTCTTATGCTGAAATTCAGTTGGCAACAGCTAGGAAAAACTCAGTTACGTGCTTCTAGTTTAGAAAGAGCCAGATGCGTAGACATCCGTATCCGTCCTCAGAGCTCTCTTTAGTTGAACTTCTTCCACTCAGTCATGGAGGAAATAAAACTGATGATTGTGTTCCATTGTAAATAGCAGCTCTTTTAAATTACAAATTACTCATCATTTTAAGCGTGAGAAACTGGAAACAGCTGAAATTCCCCAAAAGTATTACAGCATCTAAACTCTAGAACACTGTGCAGCCTCTAAATACACGTTTCACAAAATACTTAAAAACATGGAATAATTTTGCGATATTGCAAAGAAACCGTATGGACTAAGTGGGTGCTACGCTCACCCCCACAAAGAACCAGGAAGCTGTGCATTAAAATGATAACATTGACTTTCTCTGAGCTGTGGGATTGTGGGAGACTTTTATGTTCTTTTGGTTTTTCTATATTTTCCAATGCTTCTGAAATAAATGTGAATTGTTTCTGTGATTAGAAAAATATCACATCTTGGGGTGCCCGGGTGGCTCAATTGGTTAAGTGTCTGACTTCAGCTCAGATCATGATCTTGTGGTTCGTGGATTTGAACCCCCCATCGGGCTCTCTGCTGACAGCTCGGAGCCTGGAGTCTGCTTCGGATTCTGTGTCTCCCTCTCTGTCTGCTCCTCCCCTGCTCACGCTCTCTCTCTCAAAAATAAATAAACATTAAAATATTTTTTTAAAAAAGAAAAAAAATATGTCTTACTAAACGGACATTCAGAAATTAAATCTAAATGCTTTACAATATTAAATTATTAAAGTTTTTAAATTGTCTTAAATGTAGATGAAAAAAGGTTATAATGGAAAGCACTTTTGAAGAAGAAGTATAATTTACCAAAAATGGGAGCTTACATAAATGAACAGGGAAGCCTAAGGAAGTTTTCCTTATGCCTTGGACGTGGACACATGTGTGTCTCAAACTTTCCAAGCCTGGGAAAAACCAAAAGGACTCATGTTTCTGTCAGATGCCTATGAAAGTGTATTTCTCTGTCCTTCAAAGAATTTTATGTCAAGTCATAGAAAAATCACGAAGCACACACTATTGCCCATTTTCTGAAATCCCTTTCATGGTCTTAGTCCCAGTGAATATTGAGTGAGAATTTTCACTGTAAGGTCAGGATGGATTTTCACTATAGATTTTAGTGATGGGAAGGTTTAGGCCGTGGTAGGACGTACAACAAACAGAAGTCAAACTCTTAGAAACACAGAGGAGAAGGGTGGTCACCAGGGGCTGGGGTCGGGGAGATGGGGAGCTACTGGGCAGAGAACCAGCCTCCAGTTACAGATGGATGGATGTGCTTTCAGGATCTAACATACAGCATGGTGACTGTGAGTAGTAACATTGTTTTGTACACCTGAGTTTTGCTAAGACAGTAGATCTTCCTACCACATTCTTACCACAACAGAAAAAGAATTACTGGCCACTACGTGAGTTGGTGGATGTATATTAATTAATCTGAATGTGGTAATCGTTTCACAAAGTATGCTTATATCAGATCATCACGTTGTACACTTAAAAAATATACAATCATGGGGCGCCTGGGTGGCTCAGTAGGTTAAGCATCCGACTTTGGCTCAGGTCATGATCTCACGGTGTGTGGGTTCGAGTCTCGCATCAGGCTCTGTGCTGATGGCTTGGAGCCTGGAGCCTGCTTCCGATTCTGTGTCTCCTTCTATCTCTGTCCCTGCCCTGCTCACCCTCTGTCTCTCTCTCTTTCAAAAGTAAACATTAAAAAAATTTTAAATATATGTATACACAATCACGTTTATCAAGTATACCTCAATAAAGCAAAGAGGCTCTTGGGTTTAATGGCCACGAACAGGGGCTAAAAACCTGGATGTCTGCCCAAGTTCCTTTTTTGACCCACTTGCCTTCAGATCTAGTGAGATAAATCAAGTAGGGTAAACAATAAAATGTGCCTCCCGAGTCCATCACAGCGATGCCAACCGTGTTCTTGGCAAGGGCCATGCTGTGGTCCTTGCATGGACAGCAGCCAGCCTGGCCACACCGAAGCATGGCCGAGAGGTGATAAGTGGGTCAGCAAACGCACACTGCTCTTCAGAGAAGCTTGACTATAAAAATGAGAGAGACACTGAGGTGACAATTACAGGAAATACGTTTGATCAGGGTTTTCCTTATTTTCTGAATTAATGGAAGATCCTGGGACCTAACTATGAATTTAAAAGAAGAGTCCAATAGAAAGACCATGGAAATGAGAGATGAAAAAGTGAGGAAGAAATCTTTCGAAGGGTGGAAATTAGTTGAATCTAGAGAGGACAGATGAGCACATAGTGTAGAGAGAACGAACACACACCTTTTGGAATGGAACAAAGGCTGTGAATAAATGTGGGGGGGGGGGGGAATCAACAGTTTGTTGGGTGAAGCCAAACACATTCAAGCCTGAAAACTTATTTTGTCAGTGGAGTTGAAGGCAAGATAAACTGTTAAGAAAGAAGTCGAATATCATATGTAGGGTCATTTACATAAAAAGATGGGGCACCATGGTGGCTCAATCGGTTGAATGTCCGACTTTAACCAGGTCCTGATCTCATGGTTCATGAGTTCAAGCCCCACGTCGGGCTCTGTGCTGACAGCTCAGAGCCTGGAACCTGCTTCCGATTCTGTGTCTCTCTCTCTCTCTGCTCCTCCTCCACTCAAGTTCTGTCTCTCTCTCTCTCTCTCAAAATAAAATGGATAATTATTAAGAAAAAAATTTTTTTAAGTTGATAAAGACATCAGCTCTGCCACAGGTCTTGAAGAATCAGACTTACCCTGAACCATCTGGAGTTATAGCTCATTTTCTAGGGAGAAATACAATCTTAAACAGCAGGGTGCCCCATGTCTTAATATTTAAATCAAAGTGATGGGAAAGATAAATTGTAACGAAACAATATAAAAACTTTATACTAGTATAGAATGGTCCAAGCAACTAACGAGTAAAGTCTGGGAATGAGTTAATTTTGACCTCTCAGTTGAAGCCACTAACACAAAGTAAGCAACATGCTTTTGAAATATCATTTACTGTTTCAGTTATGACAGAATTGTTAGTTCCCAGAAACTAACACCCATTAAATGCGGCACCCATTAAAATGATCTGGTTCCACACTGCCCACCAGACACGGTCCATGACACCCTCTATCCAACAGGCAAAAAAATCGCGAACATCAGACGTTCAAACACAAAAAGCCAAGGATCGAAAAAACCTTCCGTGTGCGTTGTTGTGGCCAATGGTAAAGATACTGCTGAGCTCCCGTTAGTAAATGATTGTCCACCTGCTAACATTTTCCCTGCACCTGATTTCAAGGAGTGAAAAGCCATTCAAACATCTCCTGGGAGTATGTAACAGAGAATATTCACCATTACCCTGGAGCACCTGGGGGGCTCAGCTGGGTTAACTGTCTGGCTCTTGACTTTGGCTCAGGTCATGATCTCGCAGTTCTGTGCTGGCACTGCAGAGCCTGCTTGGGTTCTCTCTCTTTCACTCTCTGCCCAGCCCCTGCCTATGTGCTCTGTCTCTCTCGTTCTCAAAATAAATAAATACATTTTTAAAAAATAATAAGCAAATAAATAAAACTAATTAAAATGACACTGTATCCTTCAATTGTCTATTACTCACTTCTTGTAATTATGTATCAGAGCTACCCTTTATAGAGTAAGATTTATTAAATAATGCCAGGACATGTGGAATATCAAATTATAGCCTCCCAAGTTTTTCAACAGGAAAAGAGAAAAAGCCCGAGATGATCTGTCAGTAACACGGGTGAATCATTTTCTCCAGTATAAATAAGCACCCCGCAGTGTTTGACTCAATTAAATTATTCTCCTTTCAAAATAATGAGCTCCAAATGAAAGGGATTTGTTTCATATGGTTCCAAATGCCACGGGCTGTTACAGTGTTCAGATTTGCCCCGGCTTTGGAAGGGGCCGCACTGCACCATCAGATGTGAAAATTCAGAAAACCGCAATAAATTCAAATCTTTCATCCAAAGTCACACGAGGAAAGAGGGGAGAAGAGAGCAAGCAGACCCAGAGACCATCCTGAGCGCAGTCCCGTGGCACCTGATGGCAGAGGGAAGCCGGCTGGTGAGCCAAGTGCCTGAGCAGGTTCTTAGTGTCTCCTATAAGCGCTCACTCATCGTGTGCTTCCAGACACAACACAGACACATACGTGTATAAACATGCTGGGATAAATGTGAAATCGAGATTTTCAAGAGAATAAATCCTGACATGACTGGAGTTCATCAATTATCAGCTTTTGAGATTTATTCCTAATAGAAAAGCTTCTTAAAATCTGGGAAATGGCAGATTACCTTGAAATTATTAAAAAAAAAAAAAACAAGGTAAAATATGGAGCTATAGAACATTAGTGTTTGAATATGGTGCAAATCAGAAAATATTTTCAAAAAATCAGATAATGTAAGATGAAAAATAAAAATGTACATATGGGAGATGCTCAACAATCACTAAAATAAGGTAAGTAAAAAAATTCGCAGTGGAAAAACTATTATGATATATATTATGTTATATATATAATTAAATTCATGTATTTATATATAACATAAATATATATGTATATATATTTATATATAAATATAAAAAATTATAGTGCATTATTTTATTGGGACCCAAAACATTTAGATTTGAGATTTTATTCTATTATATAACCTCTCTGATACCTGATTTCTTTGCATAAAAATAGAGATTATATATTAAGTGTGTTGCTCACGTCATAGAAATACTCTATTTTCCCAGTGAGGTATTTGTAAAACTTTGAGGAAACTCCAAAGCCCTATTTAACTATGTGCTGGAAATTGTAAAAATCATATTTCTTTTGGTCTAAGTTTTGAAAAGTTACTGCAGAAACCCATCATTTTCTTGGACACACCCCAATTCTGAAAATATACTGGGTTTAGATGATTTCCATTTCATACTAAAAATTCCAGAAAGTATCAATGGTCTTGTTTAGTAATAAACACAGTGGGTCCTCATTATTCCTGTTTGACGAATTATTTTGTAACACCAAGATGAGCACTTCGGGTACACGTCCATGGCCATTCGCGCACATGCACGAACATTCCGGTCACCCAGTGCACATGCTGGGAGCCGAGCTCGTGTGAGACGATGCTGCGTCTTCTTGGTTCAGGGTCGTAGTGAAAAAAAGTCTTACTGTAGTCTATTTGGTGCCATGTTTTTCACACTTTTGTCCTTTTGTCGGTGATTTTGTTGCTTAAAATGAGCCCCAAGCGGGGCGCCTGGGTGGCACAGTCGGTTAAGCGTCCGACTTCAGCCAGGTCACGATCTCGCGGTCCGGGAGTTCGAGCCCCGCGTCAGGCTCTGGGCTGATGGCTCAGAGCCTGGAGCCTGTTTCCGATTCTGTGTCTCCCTCTCTCTCTGCCCCTCCCCCGTTCATGCTCTGTCTCTCTCTGTCCCCAAAATAAATAAACGTTGAAAAAAAAAATAAAAAAAAAAAAAAATGAGCCCCAAGCATGGTGCTGAAGTGCTATCTACTACTTCTAAGCGCAAGGAAGCTATGATGAGCCCTATGGGGAAAATATGTGGGTGGATAAACTTCCTTCAGGCATGAGTTACAGTGTCACTGGTTGTGAGTTCAATGATGTTTATGAATTACCAGTATATATTTAAAAATGTGTCTTTACGGGGCGCCTAGGTGGCTCAGTTGGTTGAGTGCCCAGCCCTCGAGGTTGATTCAGGTCAAGATCCCAGGGTCGTGGGATCAAGCCCTGTGTCAGGCTCTGTGCTGGGCTTGGAGCCTGCTTATGATTCTCTCTCTCCCTCTGCCCCTCTACCCATCTCCCCCGCTCACACTCTCCCTCTCTCTCTAAAAATAAAAATAAAATAAAATAATAAAATAAAATGGTATCTTTAAAACGAAAGACATCGAAAACAAGGTTCATACGAGGGCGCCTGGGTGGCTCAGAAGGTTAAGCATCTGAGTGTTGGTTTAGGCTCAGGTCATATTCTCAGTTTCATGGGTTCGAGCTCAGTGTTGGGTTCTATGCTGACAGCTTGGAGCCTGGAGCCTGCTTAGGATTCTGTGTCTCCCTCTCTCTCTGCCCCTCTCCCACTCATGCTCTGTCTCTCTCTCTCTCTCTCTCTCTAAAATAAATACATATTTTAAAAAATTATAAAAAACAACAATGGGAATGACGGCCTTAGTAGTCCACTCTGGGGACTTCTGGCTCTGTATGAATTCTAGCATTAGCAATACGACAATAGATCACAGGGACTGGGGTTCAGATTAGGACACCAAACCTGGTCTCAGACACTATGTTCTGGCCTGCAACGTATGCACTGCCCTCTCTGAGCACCCGTCCCTCACCTATAGAAGGCAGGTGAAAGCTAGCACATATGTAGTAGGGTGAATTAATCTCTATGAAGCCTGTAGAAAAATATCAGGCACATATGAAGTGCTGTATAAAAGTCAAGTATTAGTATCTTCTAGAATTTTGTAGATCATTTGGCAAGAATACTGACAATATTCACAGTACCTAAACCTACTCTATAAACACAAACCACTTGTGATCCAATTAAAGCAGGAATGTTCTAATGCTGTTCAGGATACGACAGCAACACACACATTCACACATCTCTACTTAACAAAAACCCACAATACGTAATTATCTCAACTCACCGAAATCTTTTTTTTTTATGTTTATTTATTTACTTTTGAGGGGGTGGAAGAAGGCAGAGAGAGAGGAAGAGAGAGAATCCCAAGCAGGGTCCGCGCTATCAGCAGAGGGCTCGAACCCACGAACCGTGAGATCACGACCCTGAGCCAAAACCAAGAGTCAGATGCGTAACCGACTGAGCCACCCAGGTGACCGCCCCCTTTATAAAAATATGTTTATTTATTTACTTTTAAGAGAGAGAGAGAGATGGAATTGTTTCTCCAGACAACGATTTCCTGACAATCTTGAAAAAGATGATTCAGATGCTTTTAACACAAATTCCAACCCTCTCGTCTTCGCACCAAAAGGGGCAGGCCATCTGCGACTCGTGTCCTTTCTCTCAAGCGCTAAATCCAATCCCACACCAAACACGGACAGCCTGACCTTGCACACGTGCAGATGCCAGTCACGTCCCACCACCCCACCGGGGCTAGCCTGGCAGCTGACAGCAGGGTGCCAAGTGCCCCCCATCCTTCCCCTCCGCTTGTTTGTTCTCAACACAGCAGGCAGTGACCTTCTCAGACATAAGCCAGATTGCATCATTTCTCCACCCAAACTCTCCAAAGGATCCCCAAGTCACCTGGGGTGAAAGGAGATTCCAATGTCCCGCCCACTGGTGCCAGCAGATCCACCGCCTGTGTCTCTGACACTGGCCCCCCCTGCCCCCACCCGCCGCACTCCAGCTGCACTGGTTTCCTTGCTGTTCCACAAATACAAGACCCTTGCTATCCCCCCACACCCTGCTCACCTCGTGACTACCCCTCCATGTGGCTCATGGTTCACATGTCACCTTCTCCATGAGGCCACCCCTTAATACTCTCTACTCCTCTCTTCTTGTCCTTCCAACGGTTCTCTGTGGATGACATCCTGTGTATTTGACTCATTTGCGTGTTTGTCCTTCTCCCCGGTAGAATGTAAGCCCCACGAGGCAGGGATTTCTGCAGGGATTTCGGCTACTTTTGTTCACTGCTGACCCTCTTGGTACAGAACAAAAGGCACTCAAATATTTGTGCAGTCTCTTACGCATCAATAATCTTTGGAAAACGGAGAGAATATTGGACAAGGCAGCGCTAAACCAAGTACAATGGCATTTAATTCTGGAAATAAAATAAATCTCTCATTTGGGGTTGTTGATGGGAACACGTTTCTATAGAAATTACAATTTTTAGGACAATGTGTTTCATCCATATTTATTTAAAAGTAAATTATTCCCGTGGATGCTGGCTGGGCTGGCTCTTAGATGGTGGCAAGGAGACTATTCAGACTTGCTTAAGCCACTAATCAAATTTCTCAGTCTCACTTTACTTGCTTTGGTTTGTTTTTGCCACGCTCTATAACATCCAATGTCTTTCCGCCCACTGTGTAGCACCTAGAACATAGTGCTTATTCAATAATGATTTGCTGAATGAATGAATAAACTGTAATTTCTTCAAAGGCAGGAACTGTGTTGAAAGTGATAATCAATAAATATTAATTAAATGCTCGGTAAATGAAGGTCACTAAGATAACTATCAGAAATAGAACTATGCATACGATGTGAGAAAAGGGAACCGCAGAACCAGGAAAATGTTAATTCGAAAACTACAGATTTGACCTCCAGCTCATACATGAAGTAAAGTCAAATTCTGTTGCTCAGTTCTGTCAAAGAAACGCAATGTCATCAGACATTGAGAGGCACGTTTTCAAAAAAATCCTGCACAACTTCTTAAAACCTTTGTTAGAGCTAAACTCACCAGAAAAAAAAAATCCCCAATCCTAATTCCAAAATAATTAAAGTGTGGTGTGAGGGTCAATGTCAGCGTCTAAGCTCTACCCGGAAACGAGCAACATGTAAATCTAGTGATTGTTATACTTAACGTTTTCATTTCCTCATAAAGAAATGTTGCAGATACTTCTTTAACAGATGTCACCAAGAGGACAAGATTTAATAGATACCGTGTGTCTAGTTGGCTAAAAATTAAGAACAGAATGGACTGTGGACTTAATGAAACAACACTTCTCAAACCATTTTAGTTAAGACTGATCTGCAAATATTAAGGCTTATGATTTCCCAGAAAAGGCAGCATAGCTTCACATGACATCTGTGCAATTTGTTTTATGAACTATGTGACCCACAACCTTAGTCTCTAATTATCTGGTAATTCCAGGAAAACAAACGATCACACACACACACACACACACACACACACACACACACATTTTTTTATCAACCAAAGTATTACATATTGTGAAATGTTACTAGTTAAACACACAGCCTTTTATATGCCATCCAATCATCAAATGGTAATAAACCACATTGCTTTACTTACTAATATAAGCAGCAGGACGATGTCAGGGTTATCACAAGCACAGGCGATGTGCATTGGTGTCCAAAAGTCTTCATCCTGGTGGTTGACATTGACCCCTCTGTCAATCAGGATCTCTGCAATGAAGGCATTATCATACCGAGCGCACTGAAAGAAAGAAGAAAAAAGGAAACATATTTCAAACAGTGATAAGGTTTATTGCAAATGTCCATGAAAATAACTCCACTGGCAATCTAGAGGTTGAGAGATGGGGCTAAATGGAGAAAGAATGTATTCATGTTCTCCAGCTCACGTAAGGGGCACGTGGAAGGCTCAAGGGGAAATTACATCCATACACAGTAGAAAGAAAAATAAGAAAATAAGGACAGACATTAGGAAGGGGGGGAGATTTTCACTATTTGGGTCCTCTTCTCGTGTGTGTGTGTGTGTGTGTGTGTGTGTGTGTGTGTGTGTGTGAACAAACTTTATTATTTTTTATATGAAATTTATTGTCAAATTGGCTTCCATATAACACCCAGTGCTCATCCCAACAGATGCCCTCCTCGATGCCCATCACCCACCTTCCCTTCTCTCCCACCCCCCATCAACCCTGAGTTTGTTCTCACTTTTTAAGATTCTCTTGTGTTTTGGTTCCCTCCCTCTTTAACCTTTTCTTTTCCTTCCCCTCCCCCCATGGTCTTCTGGTAAGTTTCTCAGGATCCACATAAGAGTGAAAACATATGGTATCTGTCTTTCTCTGTATGACTTATTTCACTTAACATAACACTCTCTAGTTCCATCCACATTGCTACAAAAGGCCATATTTCATTCTTTCTCTTACCATGTAGTATTCCATTGTGTATATAAACCACATCTTCTTTATCCATTCGTCAGTTGATGGACATTTAGGCTCTTTCCATAATTTGGCTATTGAAAGTGCTGCTATAAACATTGGGGTACAAGTGCCCCTATGCATCAGCACTCCTGTATCCCTTGGGTAAATTCCTAGCAGTGCCATTCATCTGTAGATAAGATTATCAGAAAATCTTGGACAATTTACCATAATTATCTTTCTGAAATACACATTTCATCACATGATGTTTCTGCTTTAAAATGTACAGAGTTTGTCACTGACCAAAGAATAAAGCTTCACTACTGCACTGAATCCAAGGCAGACATGACCCTTCACGGTCCTTCCGAATTCATCCCCCATCATACTCAAATGCAACCCTCACACTAGTTGCATAGCACAACTAAAAACTCCACAGTGCCAACTTGTAACAGCGAACTATTATAATTTCGAAATCTTCTAACATAAATTTTAATCACTGTATAATACTGTGCTTTTTGGAAATTTCATAGACTACTAAATGAAACTCTCCAGGAAATTGTTTTGCTTCTTTTATTTACTATTTATAGGTAAAACTCATAAAAATATGCTGGTCAGTGCTGGCTTCACGGGTGCACGATCTCTGCAGTCATGCGTAGATGGGTCCTGGACTGGGTTTAATGCTCTGTGGCCATCATGAATTTCCCATAATTTTTGAAGAGTCCCACATATTCATTTTGCCCTGGACCTTATGAATTATCTGGTCTACAGAAGTCTGATTTTTTATATTTGTATCTAAAAGGCTACATTAATATCAAATGCATATTAGTTAATTAGTTTAAAAACGGACCTAAGCCAATAAATCAGCTAAATATCTATTAGCAAAATTTATGGGTTGAAAGATATATGCTTTTTATAAGATTTTGATGCATAAAATAAGTTTCCGTCCCAAAAGAAACAGTAGCCATACCACCACCAGAAGTATTGCCATGTCAAGTTACCAACCTATTCACTGGATAGTAGAATTTTAAAAAACCACAGGAGCACTTCCCTTATGAGTAACAGGGACCGGATTTACATTCCTGCCTGAATCAGCTGAAACAAAAACAAAACCACTCAGAAAAAATATGACTTCTGAGAGCTGGGAAGAAAGGAGGCGGTCACATTGTTGCTGTCGCTCCAGCTCACAGCCTTGAAGGCATTCCCAAGCTGCAGCACAGAAAGAATCTGTGTCACCCAGGGCCACTCAAGAGGAGACTGAACCAAAAGTCTAGAGACCGAGCTGGCCAGTGCACACAGGACAGAGTCACAGAGAGGACAGAGATGCAGAGAGAACTTCAAAGATCTACAGAAGGCCCCCTCAAGTACACAGAAGAGTTCTGATCAGTGCCTGCACCCCAGGAAATGACACAAGGTCCGGGACAGAACCCCCTGAAAAGGGAGAGGAGTCAGAGTTCATGCAATGCCATAAATAGTGTCTGTTTCAGCAGCCAGAATGGAAACCTAACTGAAGGTGGCCTTGGGTGGAGCACACACATGTCTTGCTTCAGTGCAGGTGTAGAAGGGGAGATACGAGCCCTGGGCTGGATGCCACTCTATTCCCACCAAGAAGTATTAAATTCAAGTTCTGAAAGGATCACACTGTTTCCAAATAACTCCAATGCCCCCCCCCCAAACAGAGCTCAAGATTATTTACAGAAATACAAAAATATTCAGTAACTAACAAGGCAAAATTCACTATGTCCAACATCCAAGAAGAAATGACCAGATATATAAGAAAGCAGGCAAATAAGACCCACAAGGAGGAGAAAGAATGATCAATGGGGAACCAGCTCAGAAGTGATACACCTAACAAAGGACCAAATCTGTGTGTTAAACTGTTACGATAAGCCACATTCTGTATGTTCAAAACACTGGGAAACCTTTGAACACAGTAAGTAGAGACATGGAAGATAGCAGTAAGACTCAAATTTTACTCCTGGAGATGAGAACTACCATGCCTGAGATAAAAACTATACCAATGAATGGAACCAACAATGAACAAGATGTTGTGGAAGACAAGACTGGTGAACCAGTAACGTAGATTCCACAAAGGGCGTGCGAGCAAAAAAATGACTTTAAATAAGTGAACAGAGCATTGGTGAGCTGTGGGACATCTCCAGACAGTAACCACACAGATTGAAATGGGGACTACGTGGATTGATTTATGTTTTTTCCTTAGTATTTAATTCTCATTAAAATTAGTAATTAGAAGATAGCCCAATTGTTAACTGATATTTCAAAGAAAGAAAGAAAGAACGAAAGAAGAAGGAAGGAAGGAAGAAAGAAAGGAAGAAAGAAAGAAAGGAAGGGAGAGAGAGAGAAAGGAAGGAAGAAAGAAAGAGGAAGGAAGGAAGGAAGGAAGGAAGGAAGGAAGGAAGGAAGGAGAAAGAAAGAAAGAAAGAAAGAAAGAAAGAAAGAAAGAAAGAAAGAGGAAGGAAGGAAGGAAGGAAGGAAGGAAGGAAGGAAGGAAGGAAGGAAGGAAGAGAGAGAAAGGAAGGAAGGAAGGAAGGAAGAGGAAGGAAGGAAGGAAGGAAGGAAGGAAGGAAGGAAGGAAGGAAGAGAGGGGAAGGAAGGAAGGAAAAGAGAGAGAGGAAGGAAGGAAGGAAGGAAGGAAGGAAGGAAGGAAGGAAGGAAGGAAGGAAGGAATAAAGAAGTATGAACTGTGGTTCACAAGCATAATACAGTCATGGAAAACATTCATATTTCCCTCCTTGAGACCTGGAGGTCTCAAGAACATAGTCAATGTAATGCAAAATCATGGCACACGTCCCATAGAAAGGAAGATAGAAGCAGGCATCAGTATTGGGATGTGTGGACGCATGTGGGGCAATGGCGGATGTGAAATCTGAGGGATTAGTTTCAGGTCTGAACCAAGATCTCTGCACATGTGATGTACTGTGTCGTGTGTAACCGTAATGAAGACGGTATGAATCGTGGCCCCACCAACAGTGGCTGCAGGTTTGGATACGATGACTAATAAGATACGGATCAGAGTATAAACGCTCAATAAATAGGTTTTAGAATTGGGGCCTGGATCCAATTTATTTTAGGAAATTCACATGCAGGTAATTCCTGTTCTGTTCTCTTTATCATTTTGATAACTCACTGCATAATCAACGGTGATGTGACTCCTCCTTCCATGTGTCTGTCAAGATATCCTCATCCTGCACCTCGGGAATCCGCATTTACAATTCAGAGATACCTACAGTTTGCCTTTGCGGTGTCTTTCACCAAAAAAAAGACTTAATTAGATACAGTGCTGAAAATGGTATCAGCCTCTCTCAAGTAAGGTAATTTTTAGATCCACATTTCCACGGATCATGAATAATAATTTGACAGCAATAAATACCTTCTAATCACACTTATCTGAAAAGATTATGATCGTTGAACATTCCTGTTACAATGTTCTTACAACATTATCGTTAGATAGTAAAGCTAATTCTCACTAGAAAGAATTTTCTTCAAGCAAATCTTCCTCCCAGTTCAGGCTCCTTTCATCACTTCAACCAGTTTCTGGCAACAGCTTACAGCACCAAGAAGGTGGCTGAACAGCCACTCTGTCACCTTCAGAGAGCTCTGACAGCACCAGTCCACCTTGACTGCCTGGAACCAAGTCTCCAGCTCCTCCTGTCCCCTTCCCCTGCCTCTCTAAGGTCCAGGCAGGACTGGCTGCATAATTTGTGGGACCCAGTGCAAAAGGGAACAGTGAGGCCCCTTATTCAAAAATGGCTAAGAATTTCAAGATGGTGACAGCACAACATGAAACCAAGCACGGGCCCTGCGGAGCACAGACTCCCATGTGACTGAGCGGACCGTGTGCCCGTGAAGCCCTCACTGAACTGCCCAACCTCTCAACCAACCTGCCCCCAACCAGGTCCCTCAAGTCCACACACTGCACTGCCTTCCAGCCAACTTCTGGTTCATTCCCTCACCTGGAAATGTCCACAGAACCTCAGTGGAAATCAATCTCTCTGGAAACACCGTCTCTCCTGCAGCCTTCTTCAGTGTAGAGAAACTTTTCTCCTATCAGGCCCTGAAAAGGGTTGGCCATTTTCTGAGCTTATTGATTTTTTTTTTTTAAGTAAACTTTACGCCCAACATGGGGCTTGAACTCATGACCTGAGATCAAGAATCGCACGCTCCACTGACTAAACCAGTCAGGCGCCCCTTAGCTTATTGATTCTTTTAGAATCATTGTCTGTTCACCTTAAAGTGCTTCTTTCTAAGATTCACTCTATCCTTACATACTACCCCTCTTCTCCCAACCGGGTCACTCTCCTCTTTCATCAAAGTTAGGGACTGAGATCACAGTCGTCCCCATGGTCTGAGGACATCAGCAACACTGGGTTACCCCCCTCTCTGAAAGCGTGAAGTGCCTTGACTCCAGGACCCCACAAACCTCCACCACGTTTTACTGGAGTTACCTCCCCCTGGTTTACCGCCACCAAGACTGGCTCCACACTAAGTCGTAAGTCCTAACATCACAGCCTGTGACGACAAAAACATGGTGTTCTACCTCCTAAAGCATACTTAGAGAGCAACAAGGCAAATAAGTCTTCCTCCAAGACTGTTTATTGAGTTGGCCAGGATTAGTGACAGGGAACACTCTCCACACCAAGTCAGCAGTCCACAGCTTCTCGGTGACGCATGCTTCCACTCTTTGGAACTGTTTCTAAACAACGGTAACATTTCGCAAGGTTCAAACCCCATAAAACACGTATTCCTGATTCCACTGAAAAGACCCGAGAAATCATAGAAACCAAATAAACAAATACAAACAATTTTAAACTTAAGATGTTCTGCCTTCTCCCCACATCTTGTCATAAGAGATATCTTATGTATTTTAGTCCTTCTGGTTAGCTAAGGAGTATGTCTTGAACAACCCTGAAATCTATCACTCAGAAAATCGAAAGATTTCTCCAAACACTGAATTCACATATTCATCGTGCATACATGCAAGTTATCACTTGCAAGTTTTTGGCTGTTTTTTTTTTTTTTTTTTAACATGAGTTGGATATACTGTGATATTAGCTTTCTCATTCTCGATGTCTATACATTTTCAGCACACACTTCCCTTTTTACTTCGCAGTGTTCGCTGGGGCAGAGGAGACAAGCAAAAAGTTACCGGGACAACATCTAATTTGATCCAGATATCAGTTATTGAGTGGATATCATGTGCTAAGCACAAGTCTACTATTAAACAAAAAAATTATGTCTGAACTCTCTGGAAGGGGTGGGGGAGGGGAAGCAATATGATTTATACAATCAATTTGTTTTCATCATTGCCCATTTTTCCTGTCTTATCTGTATGAGTTCTCAGCGATTCAAAACATTTCTACAACCAGACACAGATGGACAGAGACAGGGACACACACGTATAGAGATTTCTATCAGTAGCAAAATGAATTTGAATCTGTTGCAATTTTTAAAGTTTTTGAAATCTCTCTAGAACTTCCATATGGCCCTTTGTACTGAATACCAATCCCACCGGCCAGCCTTTCCAGCCAGTGCCTGGATCTGCACAAAATCACTTCGACTTATCTGCCACCATCTCACATTGAGGAACTGCACTCATTACATGCTCTTGACCATACCTCTCATCATTTTTGCTTTTCACGTGCAGATGGTCTCGTACTTACCATGGTTCAACTTAATGATATTTAGACGTTACGAAGGTGTGAAAGAATTTTGAATTTGGATCATGTCCAGGGCTGGCGACACGCAGTTCACCCTCTCGTGATGCTGGGGCAGCAGACGCAGCCCCCACGCAGCCACGCCATCGTGAGCAGAGACAACCGAGATGCTGACAACCATTCTGAACCCAGGTAACCATTCTGTGCGTGTAGTTTTCAGTAGAGAATTCAATAAATTACAGGAGGTAGTCAACATTTTATTAGGAAATGAGCTTTGCGTTCAATGATTTTTGCCCAACTGTAGGCTAATGTCCATGTTCTGAGCACATTTAAGGCAGGCTAGACTCAGCTATAATGTTCGGTAGGTTAGACGTATCAAATGCATTTTGACTTAATGATATTTTCAACTTCCGTGGTTTATCCAGACATAACCCCACCGTAAGTCAAAGAAGATCTGTATCTTCTCCCTGGTAAATACTTGTACTGCAGATTACCTTGCCATACAGAAATGACCCAGAACATCTAAAGTTGAATTATGGTTATTATTATTGCCACACATATCTTCCAGCCAATTGAACCAAACTCTAATTATAAAACCGGCTATTTCTAAAGAGATACAGATGTACCATTGATGCATTTCCAGAAAATTTTAAATCCTAATCAAACTTTTATCCTTTTAAACGAATGTAAACTCTGCCCCTTCGGCTGCAATATTGGTTTGCTTCACTTTGGATCACCAAGATTTTGTTAGGCAACACTCTATTCCAGGTACTGTGCTTGGAAATGTACATGTAATGTTTAATGACATAGTAACTACACTTGTTTAATGTAATTTAATTAAACATGTAATGTTTAATAACATAGTACCAGACAACCCACTTAAATGAGATTGAGGGTGTTCAGAGCATCCTATAGAGTCACGGTGTGGGCTACCAACAGCCTGAATAGAACTGGAATAGTACTCCAATATGGGGTACTCAGCACAGGATCTGAGTCTTGAAGGATTGTGGGGGGAGGTGGGCTGAGACATTAATCATAATCGATTAATTATTCACTGAACATCTACCATACGCCCAGGGTGGTGCCATGCCAGAGTTGGTCTATGAACTAGATACTGTCCCCAGTCAATAGCCAAATTCAAGAGGGTAATGCAGTCAAAAGAGAAGTATGATGGGGAAGTCCAGTGAGCTGTGGGGCCATCTCAGAGAAGCACCCCAAAGTAGGAAACAGCATGAACAATCTGGAGGAGGAATGAAAATAGCTCTTTGGGGAATTACACATCATTTGGCATGGAAGGCCTTTCTGAGCAGGAGAGTTTCAAGCTGATACCTCAGGGAAAACCTTTCTGGGTGCAACATCCAAGTTCCAGTTGGGAAGGCTCTGTCCCAGTGCTCTCCATGCTGGTTGGCTGGGATTTTTCTCAGAGGGGTTCACAGATCAAAGACATCTGTAAAGAATTCCTCACCCATCTGCCTTCACCCTGTCATGAAAGATTCTGATTCATTATAAAGTGGGTTCTATTATTGCAGAAACAAAACAAAACAACAAAACAAAAACCTCGCTGGTAACTTTACTACCGAATTTTTTAGAATTTTTGAATGAACCAGTCCTGTGTGGTACATTTGCTCAAAAATGAAAACTCACTCCCTTCGGTTTCTGGTGACCTTCTGAGAAATGCCACAATGTGCACTTTTACCCCCTAAGCCATGCACGCAGGCAATCCAAATAAAAATATACCCACGGTATAGATCAAGGTTAAGATTTTCAGTCAAGATGCAGATGGATATTCTATTAATGATAAAAAATGCTGGACTCAGACTTTCCAGTTATGGATAACATGATTCTCACAGACAAAAGAAATGTTGGATTTTACCATGCAAAGATGGGCCACACATTTGACTTTTGGGGCACCCGGGTGGCTCAGCCGGTTAAACATCCGACTTTGGCTCAGGTCATGATTTCACTGCTCATGAGTTCAAGCCCCGCGTCGGGCTCTGTACTGACAGCTCAGAGCCTGGAGCCTGCTTCGGATTCTGTGTCTCCCTCTCTCTGCCCCTCCCCTGCTCACGCTCAGTCTCTCTCTGTCTCTCAAAAATAAGTAAAACATTAAAAAAAAATTGAATTAATTACATCCTTGGAAAAATTTAAAGGAGTCATGGTTTCCAGGCAACAGAAACTCTACTTCTAGCACTTTCTAGCATCGTCCTCAGACTGCAGAATGGTTGGGCTCTCCTCCTCAATGACATGATCACTTGGGTCCATCTTGCTCATTCAATCGCCTCTGCTTCCTGGTGTACCATCCTGTATCAACATCCCCTGTTCCCCATCACCCAAGAAACTCCCAGGGACAGTCCCTGGAGAGGGCACATTTTCTTCTGCTATGATTCATTTCTTGCCAGCACTCGGCCTTACAGCTTTCCCCTTATACCTTCCAGGAAAGCAAAGGAGGGTAGAGTAACCTGGTGGATGCCCAGACGCTCCGGAGTGGGTGGGCAGGGAAAGTGTAGACAACTTCCACATATCTATCCACCATGTTTGCTCTTTAATACCTAAATCAGTTTTAAAATAAAATCTTTCGGGGCACCTGGGTGGCGCAGTCGGTTAAGCGTCCGACTTCAGCCAGGTCACGATCTCGCGGTCCGGGAGTTCGAGCCCCGCGTCAGGCTCTGGGCTGATGGCTCAGAGCCTGGAGCCTGTTTCCGATTCTGTGTCTCCCTCTCTCTCTGCCCCTTCCCCGTTCATGCTCTGTCTCTCTCTGTCCCAAAAATAAATAAACATTGAAAAAAAATTAAAATAAAATCTTTCTTGGGGCGCCTGGGTGTCTCAGCTGGTTAAGCGTCTGACTGGAATTTGGCTCAGGTCACAATCTCAAGGTTCGTGAGATCGAGCCCTGCACCGGGCTCTGTGCTAACAGTGCGGAGCCTGCCTGAAATTCTCTCTCTCCCTCTCTCTCTCTGCACCACCCTCTCAAAATAAGTAAATAAACTTTAAAATAAAATGAAATCTTTCTTTAGACGTTTCCTCCACAGTCCTAATACACACATCACAACAAATACTCTGAGCACAAGAGCCCAGATAATATGCCCATTTCACAGATGGGAAAAATGAGTCTCCGTGAGCTTCAGCATGTCCTCAAATTTAATGAAAGGAATAAGTGTACATGAAGTTACATATGAGAGGAAAAGACCAACAACAGCTGGCCTGTGACTCTTTTCAAAATACACTATTTTCTCCTCAATTTAAAAGATACTAAAATGTTGAAAAGCTGTTACTGTGGTTATTTTCTAATTACTACTGCTTCTCCCAGCTCCTGAAGCTTGAAAGACGTGTATAGTGAAGCCCAATGAACAGCCAATTCAGACACCAGACTTTCTCGTAAGAGCAGGAAGTGATTAAAATTTAAGCTTCTAGGGGCGCCTGGGTGGTGCAGTCGGTTAAGCGTCCGACTTCAGCCAGGTCACGATCTCGCGGTCCGGGAGTTCGAGCCCCGCGTCGGGCTCTGGGCTGATGGCTCAGAGCCTGGAGCCTGTTTCCGATTCTGTGTCTCCCTCTCTCTCTGCCCCTCCCCCGTTCATGCTCTGTCTCTCTCTGTCCCAAAAATAAATAAACGTTGAAAAAAAAAATTTAAAAAAAAAAAAAATTTAAGCTTCTAATAAAAACGCAGCCGTAACCACTTTGATTAATTTCTTCTATTATGTGAAAGATACATGCTGATTATTGTAAATGATCGAGCAATATGTAAAAAGACAGAGTAAAAATGAAAAGACTTTGTCTCCTTTCCCCAATCTGAGTCACTGTTAAAAATTTTTCTCTAGCCATCAAGATTTTCTCTGCTTTTGAAAAAGTTTCTCTTTCCCTCGTCTCATCTATCTACCTGACTGTACTAAATACACTACACTCTAACCTACTTTTGGTATTTACCAATATGTCATGAACAGATTTCCGTATCTGCTGTGGCTCAGTATTTTTGATAGCTACCTGATGTCCACCATGCAAAGACCTGTCTTTATGTCAAACTAGAATCCACCAGGTCAAAGAAAGTATTGCCCATTTCTAACATATTTCACTTAAGCTTCACTGGGGTCTGCTGCTGTCACATTAAAAGAATTTGGATTTCATACCCCATTCAAGAGGGTTTGGTTACCATCACGAGCTCCTTCTCAAGAGCTCATTTATTAGCGGTCAGAACATAAAACCCTGGACAGTATTTTAGCAAAACCTATGTGATTCTGTTTCCGAATCCATAAATATCATAATTTATTTTTTTAAGTTTATTCATTTATTTTGAGTGAGAGAGAATATGAGCAGGGGAGGGGCAGAGAGAGAGGGAGAGAGAGAATCCCAAGCAGACTCTGAACCATCAGCACAGAGACCAATGTGGGAGTCGAATTCACAAACTCTGAGACCATGACCCTGAGCCGAAATCAGGAGTCAGACGTTTAAGCGACTGAGCCGCTCAGGAGTTAAATCTGAGTTTTCGTCTATTTGCCCTCCCAAGACTAAATGCCTGGGGTGCAGATACAGTTACCTGCTGTCAATATTTCCCCCCTGTCTCTCACAGGAGTTGACACCTGCCATATGTTTGATACGTGAATTATTTAATGAAGGGCAGGTAAACAAGCTAATGGGAGGCATTGGTGGAAAGTGTGAAAATTAGATAAAACTAAAGATTTTATATGATAAAATACACTAAAACCTTCTTCGCAAATATTTACCTGTAATCCAATGGCATTTGTTCATCTCCAACATCAAAATTCTCCTGGCACTTCTGAGAGAAATGTACCGAAATCTACACTTGGAATGAGTTCACTCAGCGTTAACTAAGTTAAACGAACAAAACTCCGGAAATCTCAACAATCTCCGCAGCTTATTCTCGGTGGCCCACACAAACATATGCTGCCTTTTTTTCCCCAAAGACGTTGATCTGAGCATCTATAATTAGAGCTTCGGTGCTGATAACACATCAGGCTTCCTAACGCAGGATGCCCCCAAGGTGGGGCAAACAGCAGACAGGCTCAGTTGACATTTCAGATGCCTAAATTGCCTTTTTCAATACCTACGGCATGTTGAAACCCTCTAATTTTCTCCCTCTGGCAACCTGCAATTTTTCATTTGCTTTTATTTACTCGGGAACCCCAGCAAAAGGGGACTCAGCACCATGCCCGTAGCCGGTTAGCTGTCACCGGGCTTTCTCATGCGCACTCCTCCTGCGCCTGCCCTTTATCTGAGGCTCGCAGCCCTGCCTCACGGTAGAGAAACGCTACATACGTGCACTGAGTGCGAAGTTGATGCAGCGTTTCCCTCTATCTTATCGCTTTAATCCTCTCCTTTCTTTTTTTCCTTCTGATTCCACCATTTCTAAATCTTTATACTCTGTGACCTGGGCCTCAAATAACTAACTTCATATTAGCCAAAGAGATCCTCACGTCCTTGGAGCCCAGGCATGCATGCATGCGTGCATTCGTTCATTCATGGATAATGGATTGAGTATTTCCTATACATCACACGCCAAGGACATGAAAGTGTCTAAGACAGTCACAGGTTTTGAAAATGCAGGCTAGCAGAGAGAAAAGGCATATCATCCATTAATGAGAACCCATCGTGACAAGATCGCTAGGAGCCAGGACGGTGCGCTAGGAGATCTTCGATAAAAGGGTAATTAAGTCTGATCAGGAGGGTGGACAAAGATGTCAGAATGTTCTCCCCAGGCAGGCGTGGCCTCCTTATCTTTCTCTTTCACTGTTTTCTGCTTACCCGTATTCTGGGTCTTCTCCAATTGGTGTTTGTTTTTTCTCTCTCCCTCAGAAAACTAAACTCCATATGGGCACAGAATGTGTTCTGAACCTTCACACCCCTAATACCTATCACAGCATCAGTTATTAATTAAGTAGTTAACGCATCAACTTTCCTACTCAACAAACCTGCTGAGCGTCCTCTGCGTGCTGGGCACCCCCCAGGCCCGGCAGATAAAATAGGCTGAGGAGAATATGCCCAGTGCCTGCTCTCAGGGAGCACACAGTCTAATAAACAGAACATAATCGTCGCGTCCGTAGTCTGTTTGGTGGCACCAGAAAGAAACCAGCAGCCAGCTGAAAGTCAAGTTGGTCGTGGAGTCATGACACCAGGCTGTTACATCCTCCAGGGCAAGCCAGGGGAGCCTGTTGTGTTAGAGGACTTCTGAATAGAGACCCAAGCAAATGAAGGCATGGGCTGCGTGGACACCTGCGGAGCAATGTTCCAGGTGGAAAGGACTGGGGCGGGGAGCACCTGTGAACATGGTGGGCACAGCAAGGAGCCACGAGAACAAGAGGGGAGTAGCTGGGGCGGGGCCACAGCGGAGCAGGTCACGGGATGGCTCTATGTAGGACTTTGGGTTTTTCTTGGAACGGGAAGGAAAGCGTCTGGGATATTCGGATGGATGAGTGACGCTGATTGGGCTTCTGTGTGGGAACGGACTTCAGGGTAGGCGAGGAGGGTTGGGGAGAGGAGAGATGATGCTCCCTACCCAGGGAAGGGATGATGGTTTAAGAGAGGGTGGCCATGGTCCGGGGGAAGGGAGACAATGGCATCTGGCTGTGTGTCAGATGTCCAGAAAGCAACCGCTGATTTGCCGAAGGCTAGGATGCACTTTCATGGGCTCGTTACCCTCAAGTGCATAACATATATAAAGAAGTGGCTATTTCTTTCTCTCTCTCACAAAGACACACACTCAGTAATAATGCATTCTTGGCAATATTAACAATGCATTGATGTGATTTGTTCGCAGAACAGGTCTTCCAGCACTCGGATTAGAATAACGGTGTGTTCTCTGAAAACTTAAACCAACAGCTTGCAGGTGTCATTGGAAAACACATGACAAGAATGTTGTATTTGTCCTCAGAGGCCAGAGGGGAAGCTCTGTACTGTCTGCTACTATGTGACCCTGGCCAGAGTGTTTCATTCTCCTGTTTTCTCATTTCAACTAGGAAGGTAATAGAGGCATATTCCCAACCACACTGAGAATGAAAAATTAATTCATATGAAAATGCATCATAAATAATACAATATAATGTATATGTTGATCAATATCTAACATATCAGAGGCACGTCATGGCTTAAAAGTTATTTTTGTATCTATTTGATCATCACGATGCACGCAGCGGTAGGTACACATCACAACAAATACTCTGAGCACAAGAGCCCAGATAATATGCCCATTTCACAGATGGGAAAAATGAGTCTCCGTGACGTCGGCATCTCCTCAAATTTAATAAAAGGAGTAAGTGTACATGCAGTTACATAGGAGAGGAAAAGACCAGAAGCATCTGGCCTGGGATCTAACCCTCTCCCGATCATCTTTTGATGGGGGACATAGAGACAGGGGTAGACACTCCCAAGGAAAGAGCGTAGAGCCTGGCCTGGTCTCTTTTGAACATGCTGATCACTGCACCTCCTGGTAGAGAGATAATCGTATCGGCCAAGGGGAGGATGCTTGTCTACAGAAAGCTGTTAGCAGCACCTCCCTGGCCTAGGATTATCATCACCATCAGACCCGGGACCCAGGGATTAATGAGGCAGGGCCCCACAGAAACATCACGCAAGCCACGTAATGATCTGAGTGTAAAATGGAGAGATTTCAAGACCAAAACACTGCAGAGAAGGAAAAAGTAATCTAGACATCTGTCTCAACCAACGCTGGAGAGAAACAGTTTACATTTCTTCTACAGACTGTCACCTATCAACAGTCTGAGTTATTTTTCCATGCTGCTGAGTGCATAAGAGGGTTGTCTGTATCCCAGATATCCTGAGTCTTCTGTGGGTACAAGTTTCTCTTCTATGCACCGGTTCTCAACCTAGGCTGTAAATTAGAATCAGCCGGGGGAGCTCAGAATGGCTACATCCCAGAAAAATTAAGTCAGAATCTCCAGGCATGGGGCTACGGTTGGGAGGCGGGAGTCGGTCTTTTACAGCTCCCGGGTGATTCTAACGTGCAGTCAAGGCTGAGAACCCGTGCCGAGTCCTGAAGCTTCCGGCTGTTTGATGTATCGCCTTCTTTCACATAGTTCACAGTACCGGGAAGAAACACAGCTGAACTCTGACCTTGGTAGATGATCCTAAGTGAGGTTTTTCACATTATGTCAATTTTGATATTTTCCAAAATGAAGTCTTGAAGACCAGTAAATTGAAACCTTTCACTTAATTTTCACCTGAATCAGTAACAATTTCTTGCACAGGAACCTAATATTCTTGTGTTCGTGCAATTATTTATTTGTTGATTGACTTATTCACTGCTTGGTCCCCCAAAGAATGTAGGTAAGCTTTATTCACATTTATGTGAACCTGGTCACCAGCAGAGTATCGAGAAAGTTCACGGCAGCAATAAAAGCAACTTGTAGAAGCAAGAGAATGATTGCCTAGGAGTCTCCAATGGATACAATACCATCTACTTTTTCTACAGCATCTTCTTGAGGGCAGGAGTTCTGACTCCATGTATCAAAGACTAATTACAAACGTCAGTGCAGAAGTAAACACTGCAGGTCAATATCTGAGCCTGATCATTTGGAAACATCATGTGTTGACCAGCCTCTGGCACGTGTACATTTGGCAACTGAGTTTGGAACCCAGGACTGATTCTCCCCCCTGCATCCCCCCAGGCCTGCCCAGGCCATACGGTTCTCACCAGATGGAGCAGGGACCCTCCTGAGGAAACGGGGGTGTGCGGATCCGCGCCCTCCTTCAGGAGCCGGAGCGCTGCAGGACGGAAAGAGGAGAAGGCGGTTAGAGCACGTCTTTTATCCACCCCGTGAATACAAAACCTGTAGCGGTTCATTCAGCTCTAAACTGCAAACAGCCACAAAAGCGAAAGACACATTGATCGCCATCTGACCTCAACTCCGTGTATGTAGGGCTGAGGGCATCTATCTGCACATTCAAACTTAATCCTCTATTTGTCCGTATAATTTCCTATCACAGCTGTGCAAATTATTCAGAAAAAGGAACACTTTAAAAAAAAATCGTATTTACTTCAATTCAAGTTAGTCAACATACAGAGTAGTCTTGGTTTCAGGAGCAGAACCCCGTGATTCATCACTTCCATACGACACCCAGGGCTCATGCCAACAGGTGCCCTCCTCAGGGCCCATCACCCATCTAGCCCACCCCCCCCACCCCTTCCAGCAACCCTCAGTTTGTTCTCTGTGTTTAAGAGTCTCTTATGGTTTGCCTCCTTCTCTGTTTTTATCTTATTTTTTCCTTTCCTTCCCTTCCCCTACATTCATCTGTCGTGTTGCTTAAATTCCACATATGAGTGAAATCACGTGATATTTATCTTTCTCTGACTGACATTTCATTCAGCACAATACATTCGAGTTCCATCCATGTTGTTGCAAATGGCAAGATTTCATTCTTTTCGATCGCCGAGTAATAATACTCCATTGCATATATATATACCACATCTTCTTTACGTATTCACCAGGGGATGGACATCTGGGCTCTTTCCGTACTTTGGCTATTGTTGATAGTGCTGCTATGAACATTGGGGTACATGTGCCTCTTTGAATCAACACTCCTGTATCCTTTGGATAAATACCTAGTAGTGCAACTGCTGGGTCATACGGTAGTTCTATTTTTAATTTTTTGAGGAACCTCCATACTGTTTTCCAGAAAGAGGAAAACACTTTTGCATTTTATTGTTTCAAAGTGTCCAGTCTGGATACCCTCTGTAGGGCCAAATAATAAAAAGAAATTACTTCACTAGGCTCATGTAGGCACTGGTTCAGTTAACTTTATTTTTTAATCTCGTTAGGACACACTGGTTTAAAACAAAGTTCATACTTTGCATGTTAAACCTCCTTTCATGTGACAGTAGTCTACCCATCATTCCAAGAAGCACTATGGGACAAGGCCATTTCTATCTAAATTACTAATGCCGGGGGTGCCTGGGTGGCTCAGTCAGTTAAGCGTCCGGCTTCGGCTCAGGACATGATCTTGTGGTCTGTGGGTTCGAGCCCCACGTCGGGCTCTGTGCTGACAGCTCGGAGCCTGGAGCCTGCTTTGGATTCTGTGTCTCCCTCTCTCTCTGCCTCTCCCCTGCTCGCACTCTGTCTGTCTCTCTCTCTCTCTCAAAAATAAAACATTAAAAAAATTAAAAAAGAATAATGCCAAATAGGTCAAAACATATACCAATTATCACACTAAATGCACAGTTGGAAGGTGACCTGTGTTTCCATTTAACAGCAAAGGTGAATTCATTAGTACAAGGAACGCCCCGGGGAATAAGGAGACCTCTGCTTTTTCCACTGGCTCCAGGGCCAGCCTCGCAGAAAGGTTCATCAGCTCCCCAAAGCACTCTCCTGGTTTCCACAGTTAACAGCAGTATCACAGTCTCAATAAAAAGCCATTAGTGCATTTTCCACAAAAACTATAATTAAAGCAACAGTGACTCTTTTTTTCTATTGTAACATAGAACTGAATGAAATGGCTCAGATTCAAACTCGTGCCTCACTGAACACACTCTCTTTCCATGAAGGTTCTTGGCAGTCTGGAGTGCTACCTGCATGTACCTTCTTTGCTATGGCACCCCAATTCTTTTATGTGCTTCAATCCCCAGTGTGTCCCCATCTTCCCCAAAGCTAACTGCACGTCAGAAGGGGCGCCACGGGTCCTGGCGGACACGGCTACTCCGGCAGTCCCCTCTCCAGAAAGGCCATCCCTTTGATGGTATGTGCACTGGAGGTGAACAGGGAAGCAGAACAGCCTGTCCAAAATGAGGGTAAGGTGGTGACAGCAGAGGCCATCCACACCCAGCCCCGCGTGCCCTCCAGACAGCCCTTCCTGAAATCAGAGTGCCTTTGTCCAAATGTCTCTTCCCAGGGAACTCAGACACATTCCTGTGCTCGGTCCACAGCGGTCACATGTGGCTTCTTGGATCTGTACCCGCTCACACCCGTCCGCACCCTGAGAGCATCCTTAGTAGGAGAGGATCCACACCTGTTCATCTTCCAAATGGCTTCCTCTTGGGATGCTCTTTCTCCAGTGAAGAATTTAATTCTCCTCGTAAGACAAATTCTCCAAATGTGGGTAGTTTGTTACAACACAACTTGCCCAAGATGGCTGTCTCACGGGATCGAGAGTAACCTGACAGCACGTGGGGCATCCATTTACTGCCTTGGGCATCCTGCCCCTCGGCCATCAGGACAACATCTAGGAAGGCATTGCCTTTCCTGTCCTCTCTGTATTTCTAGGAGCGGCCCTGCCTGGCACAACAGATGCCCTTTTGCCCCCCTGTTCCTGGCTCTCTCTGTGCACACGAATTGTAAACGGACACACTTTCACATCTTCTTACCCTTAATTTTTAAGTATTTTTAAATGTTTATTTACTTTTGAGAAAGAGAGAGAGAGAGAGAATGAATGAATGAATGAATGGATGAACAGGGGAGAGGCAGAGAGAGAGGATCCCAAGCAGGCTCTGTTCTGTACCATCAGCACAGAGCCCGATGTTCCTTGAACTCAGGAATCGTGAGATCATGACCTGAGCCGAAATCAAGGGTCAGACACTTAACCGACGGAGCCACCCCAGCGCCCCTTCTTACCCTTAATTTTGAAAAGTCCATTGCCGACAACAGAAAGTGAATTCAACATGTGTATCAATGCTTTCTTCAGAAGATGAATAGCACTTTTCCCCGAATGTTTATTTTTTTAACAAATGTACGTATTCATCTTGAATTAACTAATATCTATAGAGTGCTTTTACAGCTTCTACAGCCAAGCTCTTGAACTACAAATACAGTAGGAGGCAGATTATATCACTTATGACATGTGTAAAACGCCATCAGATTTCTTGAATCGAATCCACCTTGCACATGTGTAGTGAGTTACACATAATAGGAGCCGGTGACACCCTGGCCTTGGGGTTCCACAGACTTGGCTCTGGGGCCTGGCCCCAATGGGAGAGCGACTGAATCCTCTGTGCCTCCATGTCCTGTCAGATCAAAATAACGGACAGTCACTGGACTCAGGTCATGGGGGCCCTGAGAGAACAGAAAGGGGACGACAGTACGGCATATTCATTGTGCCCCCGGCACTGGGTACCGATCTCCAAAGGATTCCTATTAGTATAATTATTCTAAGTCACAAAACCCCATAATAACAGACTTTAGAATCCATAACTTAAGGTTTGTTCTCAATTTTCTCAAAACCTTCTGATTTTTAAACGTCGAATGTAAGCGTAGGACATAAAGAACCCCAACCTTGCAGCATTCACCCAGAGGATGCGTGTGTGATGTGCCAACCATGAAAGGGTTGAAAAGGATAAGGCAGGAGACCCTACAGGATTCGGACACCAGTTTGTGGGCAACAAAGTAGATGACAGGGTTTCAAGCAAAGGATTTGAAAAGATTCATGAGCTAAGCATAATATGGGCTGAATGTGTGTGTGCTTCCCGAATTCCTGTGTTGAAGCCTCAGCCCCCAAGGTGACCAGATCAGGAAGGGTGCTGCCAGGGGCTGATTATATGGGAATGAGGGAGATAATGAGGACCGAGACCTCCTGGTGGGATTAGTGCCCTTATTCGGGTACGAAGAGACCACAGCTCACCCTCTCTGTCCTGTGGGGACACAGTGAGAAGGAGGCCATCCATAAATGAGGAAGCAGCCCTCAGCAGTGGCCACATCTGCTGGCACCTTGATCTTGGACTTTCTGGCCTCCAGAACCGCGAGGAATAAGTGTCTGTTGTTTAAGGCCCTGGTCTACAGCATGTCTGTTACAGCGGCTGCTGGAGGGAAACACAAAGGCCTGAAGGGGTCTCTTGCTCCCACCCTCTGTGTAAGTACTGAATGCAGGGTGCCTAAGTGGCTCAGTCGGTTAAGCATCCTACTTCGGCTCAGGTCATGATGTCATGGTTCATGAGTTCAAGCCCCACATCGGGCTCTGTGCTGTCAGCGCAGCGCCAGCTTCAGATCCTGTGACCCACCCCCCTCCCGCCCCACTCAAACTCACACTTTCTCTCTCGCTCCTTCTCTCTCTCAAAAATAACCATTTAAAAAAATAGATGAATTCTGAAAGCGGATTCACGATAAGGCAGTGGGGTGGCAGTCACAGCAGTGAGCGTGCACAGCTTTGTTGTGGAAGATAGAGAACACACTAGGCAGGCGGGGACACAGCGGGAGTCTGAGCTACATGGCATGGGGGGGGGGGTCTATGGAGCACTGACACCACAACCAGGGAGAGCAGTCTGTAGAGTGCAGAACATGGATGAGTAACCAAGAGGCAGGGGAAGCCGCACCGGCGTACTGGGATGGATGGGGATGGAGATCTGGGTGGATGCAGGGATGGAGGGAGGGAGGGAGGGAGGAATGGGTGGGTGGAGGGAGGGATGGATGGATGGATGGATGCAGGGATGCAGGGATGGATGGATGAAGGGAGGGAAGGATGGGTAGAGTGATGGAGGGAGGGATGGAGGGAGGGAAGGAGGGATGGAAAGCTGGACAGACAGATATGCCTTTATGTGTTTACTACACATTTTACTGATACAAAGGCTGTGAAACCCACAACTTAGAAATAACTAAATATACAACGCTGAATGTTGTAAATGCCATATAGCCAATTGATCTCACAGAATAATTTTCATGCTTTTTGTTGAACTGTTATATCCACAGCCAGTCTGTGGCTATAATTAGTGCATATGACCTTGACATTTGGGTAGATATTCTCACTGACACTGGTGAGTAGAGCTGGGGGTGGGGGGGTTGTAAAACTATGGCTGGCAGGCCAAATCCAGCTGTGGATTTTGTAAGACTTTGAATTAAAAATGATTTTTACATTTTCAAGGCATGCATAAGAAAAGAAATAAAAAATAAAAAAATCAACCAAAAAATTCAAGAAGACTGGGCAACATAGACTTTATGTGGCCTGTAAAGTCTGACATATTTTCTATCTGGCCCTTTCCAGAAAGTTCGCTGACTCCCCTGAAGTATGTCAGATGTCACTCACTTATCAAGGACCTGAGAAACATCTGTGGAAGTAAGACCAGGGTTTTTAGACAATGTATCATATTTTGTCACATTTTTGGTGCTGACATAACACATTTATTTTTAATTTTTTAATTTTTATTTTTGAGAGACACAGAGATAGAGCATGAGCAGTACATGGGCAGAGAGAGAGGGAGACACAGAATCCAAAACAGGCTCCAGGCTCTGAGCTGTCAGCACAGAGCCCAACACGGGGCTCAAACTCATGAATCATGAGATCATGACCTGAGCCGAAGTCGGACGCTTAACTGACTGAGCCACCTGGGTGCCCCTGACATAACGTATTTGTAAGTGTAGCCCTGAATGAACACATCCTCCAAAACTTCTTAATTCTAGACGATCAGTAAGACAGTAAATGACGCCGACTTTCGTGGTGTAATTCTGTCATCTCAGGCCCCCAACAAGATGTCACCGAACCCAGGGTTGGAAAAAGATGTGACACATGAGACAGCACATGATTGGGGGGCACTTTCAGCACTCACCGCAAGACACAAACGTGACCTCGAGGGCCTAAATGAACTAGTTAGGAAGTGATGAGTGTTGCGTATTACCCTTGGTTTTATTGCCATCTACCTAACTGTAAGTTTGTATGCTTTCACTTTTCTATAGGCTTTGTTTCCCTGCTGTACAACCAACTGGCAAATTCCTGAAAATTTAACAGGGGGCTCTCAGGGGCTAGGAAGGTAAACTCAGCCCACCACGGGGTGGGGGAAGCCCAAGGTCGAGAAGGAGGGGGGCCAAGAAGGTCCAGGATGAGGCAGGCACAACACCCACGAGCTCCAGAACTTTGTGCCACAGTGACAGACAAGGAAGTCCCACCCCTCTCGTTTGGGCCACACATCAGCCTACGGAGAAAAGAGGTGGGGACCATTTGAGCATGGTTTTTCTCCCTGCATAGAATTTGAGCTATTGTCCCAAAGGGCTGATTTACAGCCCTGAATTCAAACCACGGACTGCACGCTAAGCGGGTTGCCCGTGGAGACCAAGGTGGGGACTCAGCTATTGACAAAATAAACATGTTTTCATATAAACACACACACACAAACGGTAGAGTGAGCTAAATTCTAGGTCTCTGCAAAGGGTTAAAACCAGACATGGTAAAGAACTTAGATGCTAAGATATAATGAAGAAAATGCCACTTGCAGCCTGATTATTTCATCACAAAGAATTTCAAAAGAGGAGAGGGTCCATGTTTCCAATGCCAACATAGCAGAGCACTTTTCTAAGTACTTAGGGTCTGACAGGCCAAGAGCAGCAGCAGCAGGATAGAGAAATTCCAAAACCAAGACACGAGTCAAAATCCATTCTCAGGCCCTCCAATTACTCCTTTTGGGTAAACCTACCAAATGTAGGTTAAAATACTTTCTCCCCAAAGGTACACGTTCATGGCAGCCTCATAATAACGAGACTCCAATCGCCAGTCGAGTGAAATGGCAGGGTCTTTCTGTGACAATAAAATCCGCAGGAAAACAGCCTGAGGAAAAACAGCCATCTGGGGACCAAACAGAATAATGAAGCTGAGGCTTCCTTTTATAGTGTCGCCGCTTGGAACTGATTCAGCATTTATTGTATATTTGTGGCTCCGTCATCAAGCTGCCACAGAGCTCCGCCGAGATGTCTGTGTGCGGGGCATGATTTGATATTTAAAAAGACACATTCGGTCTTTAAATCTTCAGCCATAGGGGTAAAAAATGGATGAAAAGACATCATAAAATTTTGCTAAGGAGCTTTACTTGAATATGCATAGGCTGTCCCCACTCCACGTCCCCACCATCACCAACAATCCCCAAACCCAAGAGTTCAGCTGGTAATTAGCACTTGTTCCGAGTCTCCAGCTATTACTGTGACTTATCTGGGTGGATGCCACACGGCACATTTAGGATGGTTACTGGACAGCAACTGGGGACAGTAACTGCTTTGGGGATCCTGTGAACTGATATGGATACCTCACTACAGCAGCAATCAATGCTCGTGTGATTTTCATGATGAGAGCAGGTCTATACTCACAAAGATTTTATGTGTAAAATCAATGCCTGGGTGGCTCAGTGGGTTGAGCGTCTGACTTCGGCTCAGGTCATGATCTCACAGTGCGTGGGTTCAAGGCCCACGTCAGGCTCTGTGGTGACAGCTAGGAGCCTGGAGCCTGCTTCTGATTCTGTGTCTCCCTATCTCTCTGCCCCTCCCCTGCTCGTGCTCTGTCTCTGTCTTTCAAAAATAAATATCATTTAATTTTTTTTTTTTTAAATCAACAGAGGGAAGGATACATGAAGGGAACCATTATCTGGGGTTCTAGTTGGAAGTCCGGTGAAGGCATTTTCTAGAGAGAGGAAAAGACAACTCTTAGGTGATAAAATGTCAGCAAGTGGAAGGCTTGGTTGGGGGGGTGGGGAGGTGTACAGGAGTTTTTGATTTATTTGCTCAACTCTTCTGCGAGTTTAATTTAATTTCTAAATAAAAAGTTACAAAGAATGACCACAAAAAATCAAGGCAGGGTCCTTTTGCCCCTGAAAGGATGGTAGAAACATCAATTGAAGACTTCCAAAAAGGTTGGGGAGCCTGGATGGCTCCATTGGTTGAGCGTCGGACATCGGCTCAGGTCATCATCTCGCGGTCTGTGAGTTCGAGCCCCGCATCGGGCTCTGTGCTGATGGCTCAGAGCCTGGAACCTGCTTTGGATTCTGTGTCTCCCTCTCTGTCTCTGCCCCTCCCCCGCTCATGCTCTGTCTGTCCCTGTCTCAAAAATAAATAAACATTTAAAAAAATTAAAAAATATATTTTAAAGACTTCCAAAAAGGTAGATGTGAGAATTTCCGTAACAATCGATAGTCTTCTAAGAAATGCTTTAAAAGGTTTATCTTATCAATATGTCAACAAGGAAGGGAAGCAGAAAGCAGGAACGTAGAGATTAGGTTATTAACCCCACAGGCATGTCTACTTGCACAGCACGAAGGATTCCCCGCCCTAAGTAGAACTCAAATTTTAGGATGTCTAACAATGACTTGAGTTTGTTTTTTTTTTAATAGATTTTTCTAGTTCAGTGATTCTCAACCTACTTTTCATTATCACTTCTTCTCTGTCAACGTCTACCATGAAATTGTAGTACCACAGGCATTCTGTCCATCTGTTCAGGTGCTGTGACCTCTGGAGGGCAATAGCCCATTGGTAAAGTTAACACTTTTCTCCCCCCAGAAAGACTTAGGGCCATGTCTCCCCAACCCTTCAGAATCACGCCCTAGTCCGACGCCCAGATACGGATTCAGGCATCCAGGGATGGGATCCAAAACTCTGCATTTCAAACACACACTCCATGAGATTCTGGTGCAGATGGCCACCTAAATTCACTTTGAGACAAAGTGCTAGGATTTTATAATCTTGGAAAATTACCTCCAAACACCTTACTTGGAACAAGAGAATTCATGGCAATGTTAAGAGCTCACGGCAGATCCTTTCCCATTAATCGGTCATTGAGAACGTGGCCCCTGGCACTGCTTGAACCGCGGGAACCGTCAGAACACACTATTTATTCTCAATAAATGAATACTTAGCCAAACCTGTCTGAGCTGAATCTTGGTTTGGGGGGTGATCTGAGAGGTCAAGGTCCGAGTCAATGGGGAGGCCTCAAGTGATGCTGGAGTCCAAGTCTGGGGCAATGATGCTCAACCCTCATTATGCTTAGAACGTCTCCCAGAACTTAAAAATAAATTAATCCCCCAGTTCTGTCACCAGATTCTTAAAATCAGGAAGTGCCCAATTATGTATATGTTTTTAAGGTCAAAGTACCTTGATGATTATGATACTGGGAAGGGTGGGAAACAGTGGAAATCAGCATCCAAAGGGCTGGCTGGCCTATTTGCACCCCAGCCCACAGCGATCTGAAGAGGTTCTAGCAGGTTCTGAAGCTCGCCTTGAGGACTTGCTTGGGTTCTATATTCAGGGGAGGTGCTCAGTCACACATTAAGCGGTTGCTTCTGATTTGGATCAGGTCTACCTATGATAGAAGACAGGATCCAGTAGGCAGAGAGGGAAAGATTAGGACCTGAGGTCCCCGGGTGGGGAAAAAACACCTATTTGGGAACAATGCTGGGGGTGTGTGACCACAGCAAACCCCCTCAGGCTTAAGGTTCCTCTTAACAATGGAACAGACCCCACCTACTCCCCCTCGGGGTTGCCTCGGGAATTTGATGAAAGACATACTTATGGCAGAGACCACCCCTCCTACAATGGAAAAGAGCCCATCAGGAATGGACAACCCAGCACCTAGAGCGATCCAGCCAGTAAGGGTAGAGCCTGAAAAGGACCAAGGGGGAAGGGATGGCGGAGGGGGAGGGCTGACCAGAACCTTATAAAGCAAGGACCCTCCCCTACAGTCCTGGCGTTCACTTTCCAATGTCCCCTCTCAGGAAAGAGAGCTTTGCTACTACTCTTCCCTTCTGATCTTACACTTTTCATAAACTTCTGCCCGATGCTCGTTCTGTGTCCCCCTCTTCCTTCTTCGAAGGGGCGAGACAACGAACCCCGGGTATTGTGGTGAAAAATCCTGCAACAACCCGCATCAACAGGACATTCAAGAATGCCACCAGCCACTCTCCTGGAAGAGGAGACCCAGGTGGTCAGGGAGGAGTTTGGGTTCTAGGCTTAGCAAGAGAACTACAGACAAATCAATCATGTGCACTGAGGACCACCTTAGTCATACTGACCTACTGAGCTTCTGGTAGTTAAGGCTAATTTCGTATTACTTTGCAATGAGTTTTTGTTGTTGTTGTTCTTTCCTTTTTGTTTTTGTTTTACTTTGCAATTAGTTTAAGAGTTCTGCTTTCCTACTAAACTTAGTCAAAACTGGATCTGATTAAAATCTGGAAGTTGTGAGACTGAGATCCAAGATCACCACGGCCAGGCTGATTCAAAGCCCCACCTAACCCGCTTGTGCAGCTGTGACTAATGCAACAAATGTCCAGTGCGTGTCTTTTATGCGCTAAGCACTGCTTCAGGAGTTGGAGGTACAGCAGAGAAAAAAAATAGAATAAATCCTGCTTTCATACAGTTTATAATGTTGTGGGCAACAACACATGAAGACAGAAGGCAAACAAGCAATTATTGTATATTAGAAGGATTTGTAGTTCTCGAACACTGGCTAGATATGGTGACTCTTTTTAGAAAATGATTTGCCATTTCTCTCTTCAAATGTTGCTTGTAACCCCTTTCCTCCCTTCCCCGCCTTCAAGGCCATCACTGGCAAGGAGCTGAAAAAGTATTAAAAAAAAAAAAAAAAGGCTTCTATCAAACTCACCTGTTCTGTAGAATTTCAACATATATTACTGTGCTTATATGCCTGGCAGGAATGAGGAGTGGCCTCTGTACCTAAACCAATCCTAAGTCATTACCTCTCTGACTATTCCAGAACAGACCCAAAGTGACGGTTTTACAACCACACACAGTTAACTACACCCTATTTGTTCAGACTGTGATGGAGGTATAGTAAATCCAGATGTACACAATATAAATACATGCTTTGCTTTTTATTTTTTCTCTATAATCCTCTGTCAATTTACAACACATAACTTCAAAATGGGCTTTATAGTTCAAATTTTAGAAGTAGCCTTAGCTTAAAAAAAAAAAAGGAGGGGCGCCTGGGTGGCGCAGTCGGTTAAGCGTCCGACTTCAGCCAGGTCACGATCTCATGGTCCGTGAGTTTGAGCCCCGCGTCAGGCTCTGGGCTGATGGCTCAGAGCCTGGAGCCTGTTTCCGATTCTGTGTCTCCCTCTCTCTCTGCCCCTCCCCCGTTCATGCTCTGTCTCTCTATGTCCCAAAAATAAATAAACGTTGAAAAAAAAAAATTAAAAAAAAAAAAAAAAAAAGGATTCATTTTCCAAAAATGGTAAAACAAATGATGTACATAATTGACACTGCTACTAATCTAGAATTCTCTTTACATCTTATGTTAAAAAATGGTAAAAAAAAAAATGGTAAAAACATGAGGTACACAATTGACGTTGCTACTAATCTAGAATTCTCTTTACTTCTTAGGGCAGTAAAAAAAAAAAAAAAGAAACAATAATATAAAAAACATCCTTCAAAGTTACTAAAATGTGATTTACTTGAAATGAAAAGTAAAACAAATATTTACCCTTTTTTAAAAGTAAGGTAAAGGGGAATGGTGGGGAGGGCGAGCAAAATAGGGGAAGGGCAGTAAGACTACCGTCCCCTGAGGAGCCCTGGAGTAACACACAGAATTGTTGCATCATTACATTGTATACCTGAAGCTAATATCACATTGTATGTTACTTTTACTTGAATAAAAATAAATCATGACAAGCCAGTTTCAAAAAACTAAATCTTAAAAAAAAGAAAAAAAAATAAGGCAAAGGGGAGAGAAATATCTGAATATTTATGCCACTGACCACGACCTAAAGATAAACTCAGACAGAAGAGAGCGGTAGAAAGCATCCTAGGCTAATCCTTGATTTATTGGTAGTTGGGTAGATGTAGTCTTTTATTCTTTCTTATTTCCCCTCCAGTCTTCCTCACCAGGTAACTGACAGACATAACACTGAGTGCAGGGTATTTTGTGAATTCCAAGGGTCTCACAGATATTCTTGAGTTTTAAGCTCATTTTAAAAGTGAAATTTCAGGGCGCCTGGGTGGCTCAGTGGGTTAAGCGTACTACTTCGGCTCAGGTCATGATCTCACGGTCCGTGAGTTCGAGCCCTGCATTGGGCTCTGTGCTGACAGCTCAGAGCGTGGAGCCTGCTTTGGATTCTGTGTCTCCCTCTCTCTCTGCCCCTCCCCTGTTCATGCTCTGTCTCTCTCTGTCTCAAAAATAAATAAACCTAAAAAAAATTAAAAAAAAAAGAAATTTCATATGAGCAAAGTTTGCTCTGCCAACCTCCACAAATTGGAGCAACAGACTCCCTGAAGAAAACTGGAAAGGCTCAACAATTTTTTTTTCAATGCTTTAATTCTTCAATGAGCTAAAAATAGAGTGAAGTATTACATGGAAAGACACCAGGTACCTTAAAGCGATCACAAATGAAAACACTTGAGAATTGGTCCAAGAATAGGCAACGTATGAAAGAATAAAATGTCTACCACCGGAATGTTTCCAGGTTTGGTCGATTATGAATACAGCTGTTCCCAACATTCTTGCACAAGTCTTTTTGTATAATAATGTGTTCATTTTTACAGGGCACATACCCGGAAGTGGGAGTGCTAGAATACAAAGTGTGCACGGATTTGAATGTACTAGGAATTGTCAGAGCTTTCACAAGTGGGTTATACCATTTTACACTCCCACCAGCAATACACCATGTTCAAATTGTTCCACGTTCTCATCAATGCTGGATACTGGGTATTTAATGGAGCCATACTTATGGGGAGGACGACCTCTCTCCACGTGGTTTTCCTTTGCAGCACCCTCATGAGTTTTAAGGTTGAGAATCCTTACACAAGTATTAGTCATTGGGAGATCCTTTTCTGTGGTTCCCCAGTCTCCTATCCAATATTTTATAGTGGATTTTAGTATGTTTTCTTACTGGTTTACAGCAGTTCTGTATCTATTGCATATCATTGCTGTTCCTTTATTTGGCTAATGTAGAAAATCACAGTACTTTTCAAATGATAAAGTAACCTTGCATTCGGGGGTACAGACAATGGTCTACTTTGTTTGCTCAGTGGTGATTCCATGAAATTCGCTTTTGATAAATCACAGGTGCATCTTTATTGCCAAATTTTACTGTGCGTTCTGTTTCACACTAAAAGATTAGAAAATGAAAAAAAGGTGCGACAGTACTGTTAAAATAATGAGTGCTAACGTTTCAAAATCCTGGACACTAAATAATAACTATTCTTTGGTAAGTCTACCTACAGCAGCTAACATCAGTGAGGACAAAAATGCTCTCCAAAAACAAAAATTCTTGTGTGCCACGAGATGGCACGTTTCTCCTTCATTTCCCAGGACATTTTTCATATCAAGGAAGCCATGATATATCCCTATGAAAACCCCAATGCCCCTTTTTTTGAAAACATGGAAAGCTGATCTTAAAATTCACATGGAATTAGAGGGGGCCCTGAATAGCCAAAACAATCTTGAAAAAGAATGAGAGAAAAGAAAAAGAAAGTTGGATGCCTCACGTTTTCTGATTTCAACCCGTAATAAAACACTACAGTAATCAAAACAGTGCGGTACTAGCATAGGATAGATGTACAGACCAATGAAATAGAATTGAGAATCCAGAACCCATAAACCCATACACAGATGTTTAACAGATTGTCAATGACTATTCCACATCATTCAATGGGGGAAGGAATCGTCTCTTCAACAAATGTGTTTGCGGGGACAACTGGATGGCCACCTACAAAAGCATGAAGTTGAACCATTATTCACAACATATAAAAAAATTAACCCAGCAGACCCATAAATATGGAGAACAAACGTTAAAAGATTTAAGTGGACGCTCCTCCAGAGACGATATACACACATGACCACGAAGCACATAAAAATGCTGAACATCATTAATCATTAGGGAAACACAAATCAAATGAAAACCACAATGGTACCACTTCACACTCACTAGTATGACTACAGTAAATTTTAAAAATAAGAATAACAAGTGTCGGCAAGCATGTGGAGAAACTGGAACCCACCCACACTGCAAGTGGCAATGTAACTTTGATGGTTCTTCAAGATGTTAAATACGGATTACCATGCTAACCTTCCTACTCCTAGGTATAAACCCCAAAGAGCTGAAAACAGGTACTTGAACAACTACTTGTTCATGAACGTTTATAGCAGGGCTATTCACAACAGCCAAAAGGTGGAAACAACTCAAATGTCCCTCGAATGACTGATGGATAAACCAAGTGATTATATCTACAGCATGGAATAGTATTTGTCCATGAACAGGAATGAAGTGCTACACGTACAACACAAATTAACCTTGACCATATTATGCTAAGTGAAAACAACCAGACAACAGGTCACATACTGTGTGATTTCACTTACTTGGATTATCAGCAATAGGAAACCCACGGAGATGGGGAGTGGATTAGCAGTTATTAGGGTTGGGGGAGGGGTAAATGGAGGGTGACTGCTTAATGGGTATGGTTCCCATTTGGCCGGGGCGGGGGGGGGGGGTGGTGAAAATGTCCAGGAACGAGATGGTCCTGATGGATGCACAACATTGTGAAGGTTCTCACTGCCACTAAACTATACGCTTTAAAGCAGTCAGTCGGTCAACTTCAGCTCAGGTCATGATCTAACAGTCCGTGAGTTGGAGCCCCGCATCAAGCTCTGTGCTGACAGCTCAGAGCCTGCAGCCTCTTTCAGATTCTGTGTCTCCCTCTCCCTCTGCCCCTCCACTGCTCATGCTCTGTCTCTCAAAAATGAATAAACATTATTTTTTTAAATAGTTAAAATGAGACGTTTTATTTAAGATGTATTTTACCACAGTTAAAAAGTCCTCATCCCCCTGTTGTAACGTCTTGAACTTTATAACCTTCTTAAGCCACGTACATTTTATTACAATTAAGTTTTATAAAGCTATATTTACGGAGAATCTAATGTCACATAACTTTATTTATAGAACTCCCATTTGTGTTTTTCAATAATTCTGAGGTAGAAAGGGAACAACTTTGGGACATAATTAAGTCTTCTTATCTGCATAATATTCATTCAGAAATTTTTTCTCCAATGTGCTAAACGTCTGCACACTTTAGTCCCCGTAATAATCTCAGCAGAATAGTTTTGAATTCATAGGTATCGTTTCTGGTCACACAGAGCTAGTCTGGTCAGCACCATGGACACCAGTTTTTACAATTTTTCAACTCAGCCTCAAATTAACCACAGGCTCTTAGCTGTTCCTTGACCCACCTACCCTGCTATTTCCCGGGTTCCTATTTCAACCACTTACTTCCTTTTGGAGTCTCATTAATCATTACATTTTTCTTTTCTATACTCAGACATATGCCCCATTAAGCATTTATAACTGTTGTCCCCAGAGAAGCTCATGTAGAAAAATATGTACCGTGTGACGCATTAAGGCAGAGAGATTAATGCCGCCCCCTAGGAAATTATCAATTCCAATTTCAGTACTTGCCAGAGGCTTCAGCATTCAACAAAACTGAGGGAGCCCGCCCCTTCCCGGGATGCTGATGACCGCAGAAGCCACCAGACCAATCTATCTAGCGGTGTTAGGTCTTCCCGTGGAAGGACTGCCCGACAAACACAAAATCGACAGTATTTAATGTCCCTGCACGTGGAATAATTTACTTTGGATTCACCAATTTGCAGTGTGTGTCTTAAACATTTTTGGAAGTCCAATATTATGCACACCGATGAAGTTACACTGGTGAGTGGTAAGCACCTCGGCTCGTCCCCGAGGTACCAAGCACACTTCTGTTCCTTGAAACACCAAGGCAATATAAGGCATGCATGGTGGAAACCATTCTTGAAAGAGCAGCCTTTTCCTGGTGTCCACATCTAACTTAGCCAGACCCCATATTGAGCGTTTACGCGTGATTCGTGATGTTCTTTGTTTAAGGATTCGTTACCAAATGTGAAGAGAAGGCCAAAAACGTCAGCGGCAAGGGTAAAAATGAGTTAAGCTGCAGGGAGATTTCAAACTGTTGTCCCTGGAAGTGGTGCCTCTGACGGAGAGACACTAGAGACAAATGGGCTTTTGTCCTGAGGTGCCACGTGGTCAGCCTCCAAACCAAGGTCTGGTGCCCTGCTCTCCTGAAGCTCACGTCTGTGGCAGTGGGGTTAGTCTGGGCTGTTTTCCAGCCTGTTGACAGTCATCGAATACACAACCAACCAGTGTCGTGGATCATAAAAGTCATCTCTCTTCAACCCAAAACTCCCTAAAACAACAACAGAACACTGGTTTAGCCAGAAACTGGAATGATGAAGTAAATGACAGAGATCACTGAATATGTACATCTTCCATCAGTCTGGACTCGACACGAAGTAAACACAAACAGCAAAACCCAAATGATCTCTCCTCCTCCTCTTCTTCCCCCTCCCCCTCCCCCTCCCCCTCCTCCTCCTCCTCCCCTCCCCTCTTCCTCCTCCTCTCCCTCTCTCTCTCTGCCTCCCCTTAACTTTTCTGCACGACCCAACCAGACCACACTTATTCTCTGGTTTTCCTTCTGTTATTCAAGCTACAACCTAATAGGCAACACATGGACAGACCACATACAAAAAGCGGATCCTGGGGTGCCTGGGTGGCGCAGTCGGTTAAGCGTCCGACTTCAGCCAGGTCATGATCTCACGGTCCGTGAGTTCGAGCCCCGCGTCGGGCTCTGGGCTGATGGCTCAGAGCCTGGAGCCTGTTTCCGATTCTGTGTCTCCCTCTCTCTCTGCCCCTCCCCCGTTCATGCTCTGTCTCTCTCTGTCCCAAAAATAAATAAACGTTGGAAAAAAAAAAATTTAAAAAAAAAAAAGAAAAAAAAAAGCGGATCCTTTCTGAAAGGAAGAAATTTGAAGTAGGCGTCACACACTTCCCCGAGCCTCACACTTATTTAGGGGACACAACGACCCAGCTGTTACCTGAAAACATGTTGGACACAGAATCAGGCCAACGTTTCTCAAGTCCACATAGGTCAACATTAGAGCCTGACTCTGATTCGGACACGTAAAAAAAAAAAAAAAAAAAAAATTGAAAAGTCTATATAAATAATAATCTGTTAATACCTCGGCATGTGAAAACTAATAAAAACCTACAATAAGGATCATGATTTTACAAATGAAGGAATGGGGACTGAGGACACACAAAAATGATCAGTTACATTAGAGGATAGCGGTGACTCAGGGTTTTGATCCCTAGCAACGTGAAGAGTTAATTCCAGAACTGAAGCTCCCCTCGTCTCCCTACTTCCATGCCTTTCTGAGAACGTGTCCTTGGGGGCTATATTATGTGTTATATAGTGTTTCCTTAAAAAAAAAATTCCAAGAAAAGTTTTACACATTTTCAGAAATGTTTTATATTACAAACATTAATTTGTTATTAACACAAAAGTGCCATGAGTTGACATTTGGTCACACAGATGTTGTGTTCCCCAACAGAGTCCTGGAGGTAAACAGCCATGTAACTCTGAGATTTATGGCCACCTTTAAGACAGGAACTTAAATTAAGTAAATACATGGCACTTGATCTATTTTAGGAAGACTTTGCCCTTCTGGAAATCAGTTGAACACCTAACTATATTCAAATGTATTTTTTTGAGTTTATTTATTTACTTTGAGAGAGAGAGAGAGAGAGAGAGAGAGAGAGCACAGAGGAGGGGCAGAGAGAGAGAGAGAGAGAGCAGAGGAGGGGCAGAGAGAGAGAGAGAGAGAGAGAATCCCAAGCTGGCTCTACACTGCCAGCACAGAGCCCAACACGGGGCTCAAACTCACAAACCATGAGATCATGACCTGAGCCAAAATCAAGAGTCAGACGCTCAACCGACTGAGCCCCCCAGGTGCCCCTGAAATGTATTTTCTAAGCTTATGAATCCAGCGGCCACTTGATTGTTCCCAAGGCATGAAATGAAATTCCCTGTGGCCTGCACGGTCTTCCTGCCTCAGAGCAGTGGCACCACTGGTGAGATGCCTCGTGCAACACAAAACCCCACAATCCCATCCCATTTTCCTTAGATTGTAAGTTCTCTATCATAGTTCTAACAACACCATTTTATAATAATTATTTACACAATGTTCAGACTTAAGGCCTGGCCCCACCTACTGCTCATCGTTGCATCAAATTTTGGTCTGGCGCATTCAGACTCTGGCTTCTGAAGTTTTAAGAAGTTTACTTTTTGTACTAGGCTACAATCTTGTATTTTCTAATCATCAAAACAAAATTCAGATCATTATCACATACCCAAGGTTCTGCAAAAAGGATTTATCATGAACATTTCTCTAGGGTTTCTACATGTGTAATTAGAAGAAAAAAAAAAAAACACTGAAGCCCCAAACTAAGAAAAAGATAGATTTTTATTTTCATTGGATCAAAAGATTAGCCCCTTTGAAGCCTCTGGAATATACTGGAAGTTACAGTCCAGAGTAGAGCTGACAGCGAAGATAGGCGGCTAGCCAGAAGATTAAGGGATTAACGATAGAGTTGAAAGGCACAGATAAGTCACATGCCTCCAGAACGAAATGGCTGAGACATCGTCAGGGAAGCAGTGATGTACAGAGATAGCGGGAATGCAAAATGGTGCAGCAGTGGAGAAAGCACAGAACCACGGAGACGCTAAAGAAATGGACGGCCCATCAGCAAGTCCAAGCACAGGTGGCCACAGGCAGGAAGGAAAGAACACTCTGAAAATAAAGCCTCCTAGGTGCAAAGTCCAAACGTGCATGGTTATTTTACAGCATGATTACGTGCGCGCACGCGTGTGTGTGTGTGTGCACGCGAAATCCAGTATTTTGTGCAAATGTGATCAGCTTAATTTCACTGATGACAATCACTCTCAACTATCAGAGCAGTCAGTTCAAGCAGCTTAATTAAGAAATTGGTGTAACTATGTAGACAGAACAAAGTTTATAGAACATATCTAGGAAAAAAATTAGTAGACAAAAAATGATTATACAGATCTACTATTTGGTTCAATATCTTTTGTGGTAAGGTGATACCTGGCATAAATGTGTAATATTCTAGTCTTGTCTAACTTGCCTACCCTTTAAAATATTCTTTTTTAATTTTGCTTTTTCCTCCCAAAGGAGTTCTTGTTTAATCTAACTTGATCATACAATCTAGTTGTTACTTTCAATAGACCTTTTTACTCTGGTTTTGTAATAAAGATCTAAAAAAGTAAGAAGGTGATTTAAAATCAACACTGAAAGAACTAGTATTTGAGAAATAAGAGAAATAAGAATATAACTCAAAGTGTGAATTTAAAAAAAGTATATTCCGAGGCACCTGGGTCGCTCAGTTGGTTCAGCATCTGACTTGGGCTCAGGTCGTGATCTCACGGTTCGTGAGTTCGAGCCCCACACTGGACTCTGTGCTGACAGCTCGGAGCCTGGAGCCTGTTTTAGATTCTGTGTCTTCCTCTCTCTCTCTGACCTTCCCATGCTCATACTCTGTCTCTCTCTGTCTCTTAAAGGTAAATAAATGTTAAAAAAAAATTTTAAAGCATATATGTAAATCCTTTGTCATGAGTTGATTTTTTTTTTAAGTTTATTTATTTATTTTGAGAGACAGAAAGTGTAATCAGGGTAGGGACACAGACACAGGGTAGAGAGAGAATTCCAGGGAGGTTTCATGCCATAAGCGCAGAGCCCAGTGTGGGGCTTGAACTCATGAACTGTGAGATCACGACCCAAACCGCAACCGAGAGTCAGACACTTAACCGATTGAGCCACCCACACGTCCTGAGTTGTCTTATTTTATATGTTTCAAATTACATACACTACTAAAACAAGGAAAAAAATATGCAGTGAGGAGAATGATTTTGCACTCTGGGAGTGGCATATATCAGCAGGAGAACTTTCCTTCAAGGTTGACACTGTAAACATTTTATAAAAAGAGTTTTAAGTGTTCTGAATGGTATTTAATTCACTTAATTCTGCAAAGGCCTTTACAACTGTTTCAGGGTTAACCCCATGTATTTCAAAAGATATTTTTAAAACTTTATGTTAAACAGAAAGTTTAGCTAAACGAAATAAATTTTGAATTAATCTCTTTAGAGATGTGGAATTCAAATGACTAACAGAGGGCAGTGTGCATAAATGTGTGTGCATGCGTGTCACAGAAATGGAGAGAGACAAAGAGAGACCTCCGAACATGAGTATTTATTACCAAGTTCTAATCATGAAAAAGACAGAGCAGATGGTCAGTGGGCATGCTCTAGGGTGATCCCCAGAATCTTCGCTTTCTGGTGTTCATGGTCTTTTATGACTCCCTGGGAAAATAAAACAGGGGTTTTAATCATTTGCAAAAAGCAGAAACAAGAGAAAAGAAGGAAAAGGTGAGGGAAAGAGAGACACAGAGGACAGCTGAGAAACTGACACACCCCATGTCCCAAGCCTTCCCCGGAGCCGGAGGCATTCACAGAAGGTCCTCTGAGAGGGTATTTTCCTCTCGCGTTGTATCATCCTACAGAGGGGCCCCAAGTTTCACCTTTATAGTAAAAGGATTTGAGTGTATCTTGTAGAAGGCACTGGACTTCCTATCTGAAAAGTGAGGGTTTTAAACAAGACACAGAGAAAGCTGTGGAGGGTGAGCCGAGAGCCAGTTCATATGCAGACCGCGTAACTGACAAAGGCACGTACATAATTCATTATATTCTGTGAAAATACAGGTGCCATTCTCAGCCCCCACTGCAAGGTGTTAGATGTAGAGTCTCATTTTGAAGACTGTTTATGTATTCTACTGTTTTCTCTGTTCCTCAGTTCATTGGTTCTTTTCCGCCAGAAATGAAGTAACTGGAAATACGTTGGCTGACATGGTTTTGAAATCCAGTTTGGTATTGGATGAGCTTTTCTGCTTTGGCTTCTTTGCTGCTATTAGGTTTTTATCTTTCGCATTTCAAAGGCTCTCTCAGGGCACTTGGGTGGCTCAGTCGGTTGAGCATCTGACTTCAGCTCACGTCATGATCTCATGGCTGCCCAGGTCATGATCTCTTGGCTCCTGTGTTCGAGACCCGGGACGGGCTCTGTGCTGACAGCCCGGAGCCTGGAGCCTGCTTCGGATCCTCTGTCTTCCTCTCTCTCTCTGCCCCTCCCCCACTACTGCTCTGTCTCTCTCTCTCTCTCTCAAAATAAATATTAAAAAATTATTTTAAATATTAAAAAAATTAAAAAACTCTCTGTGCTTTTTCATGCATTCACTTTTTTAAGAAATAGCAGTTAATAAAAACAGAATAGGCAAGAAAATAGGTTATTTGTCTCGGTTTAAGTTAGATAAGCTTTGACAATAAAAGTTTGGTCAATCCTTACCAAACATAAACATTGAAAAAATAATCAAAAAATGTCTACTACTCGCATAGAGATCTTTACAGGTCATTCAAGTAAAACGATTCATTTTGACTACTGTAATACAGCCTCATGATAAAATTTTGTGCCTTTAAAATTATCAATTCAATTAGCTACTAGGATCTTTTTAAATGTCTGATTGTGACATTTAAGAGCAAATATACATACACTAGGATAACTAAATTTAGTTATCCACAATATATTTTTAAAGGTTCCTCACGATAAAAATTGTGGTATAATATAAATTTAAAAAATCACATTACCAATTCACATGCCAATGATTGATTCCAAAACTTACTATCTTTGCTAAAATTTATTTTCATGAAGCACTTTAATAAAGTCATACAATTTTATATCCCCTCCCCACGCCCCGTCCAGTGCCCCCCTGCACAGAACATTCGGGAGACGGGAGATGAAATTTGTTAGGAGGCTGTTCTTTGTCTGCATCAGTTTCTACTTCTGCACTGAAAATAATTTATACTTGAAGTTAAATCTTATGAGAAATTTGATCCTGAGATTTTCAAGAATTCTAAGGCAATTCTGTGGCAGCTTCCAGTTGTGATGGGAGCACGTAATTATTCTGGTATAAAGACCTGGAGAATCACACTATGATAATATTGTGGGAAACTCTATAAAAATCAGGCAATCCAAGTATGTACAAAATAATAATAAATTAAGAATAGCAGTAATTGTAACTTACACTTACAAAACTGCGAATTCATATTCATATATTTACAGAGTAGGCACCATTATTTTAGATGAGTAAACCAGACACTGACAGATTAGTTAACTTGCCTAACTTGCATACCACCTCCCAAGGCAGACCGTTATGAATACATGAAATCACTTCCTTATGTAAAGCTTAAAAAATTATGTTTCCACGCAATGGCAACCCCCTGGATTTCTCTACCCATTGGATCCCGCTTAGAACAAGTCTAAGTCACAAGAAAAAAAATAAAATAATAACTAACTAAATAAATAAATAAAACGAATAAATGAATAAATATAAGGAGTAAGTTCTACATGGCAATTCTTCAAATGCTCAGAGCCATTCGTCCCTGTTTGAGCCTTCTCTCCCCTCAGCCAAACACGCGTTTCTCTTTGTCTCTTCCTCCCTAAAATGGTTTTAGGCCCTTCACTGTTCTCACGGTCCTGGTGAGCTACTCAGTCCTTATGTACCAAGGCCCCCGTGTTAATTTACATTACCCCCTGACTTCTGCTTCTCTTGGTTTAGAAACTGTACTTCTATCAGTACAGCTTTTGATTTTCCTAATTGGGGAAGGTTGAACACGAGTATCACAGCAAATCGCATCTCCCAAAGTGAGTCATCGTTATTTTAGAATTTACATTTGCCCCAATTAATTTTCCTGTTGGTGGATTAAGTACACGGTTCAAATCCATAAAGATTTTTTTTAGATTCTCTTTCTACATTCAATGTGTTTTCAACTCATCCCAGCTACACATTTAGGAAATGCATGCAGGCCACAAATAACAGGTTTCAAATGGACAAAAAGCAAAAATCCCAGAGGCGGCAGGAATTCTGAACCTGAGGCTGATGTGTTCTGCATTTGGAAGATCAGCTCTGACCAGTCTAGTGTGGTTCAACGTGAAGAAAACATCCACGTGGAATACATAGAAGAGTCTGTGATAATAGTTATCTAGGGCATCAAAAACTTGACACCAGAGCCAGGCCAGGGACTTGCCCATGACCTTACCTTTGCGATAACTGTTACCAAAACATTGCAGTTAGTCTACTAATTAACAGAGGAGGTGGGCTTATGTTCTAGTTATACTTGGTTGTGTATATACCTACACTTAAGGTAACTCCCTAGGTAACTGCATAGTATTCTTCCATAGCATAGAATCAGTCATTATAGAGGTGCCTGGGTGGCTCAGTCAGTTGAGCATCGGACTTCAGCTCAGGTCATGATGTTAGAGGTCATGAGTTCGAGTCCCACATCGGGCTCTGTGCTGACGGCTCAGAGTCTGAGGCCTGCTGCAGATTCTGTGTCTCCCTCTCTCTCTGCTCCTCCCCCATTCATGCTCTGTCTCTGTCCCTCAAAAATAAATAAATATTAGAAAATTTAAAAAAAAAACTCAGTCATTAAAAATCAATCATTTTTAAGGGGCAAGGTCCAAAAGTGGTAAGTCTCCTTTTACAATTCCATTTACAATGGCACCAAAAAGAATAAAATACCTAGGAATAAACTTGATCAAGGAGGTGAAGGACCCCTACTCTGTAAGCTATAAAACATCGATAAGTTGAAAATGACACAAACAAATGGAAAGATAGCCTATGCTCATGGACTGGAAGAACAAATATCGTTAAAATGTCTGTGTTGCCCGAAGCAATCTACAGATTTAATACAATCCCTGTCAAAATACCAACAACAATTTTCACAGAAGTAGAACAAATAATCCTAAAATGTGTATGGAATCACAGAAGACCGTAAATAACCAAAGCAATCAAGAAAGAAGAACGAAGCCAGCGATAGCACGATCTCAGATTTCAAGATATACTTCAAAGCTGTGGCACCTCACACCTGTCAGAATGGCTAAAATCAAAAAGACCAAAAACAACATTGCTGGTGAGGATTGTGGTGAAAAAGGAAAACGTATGTACTGTTAGTGGGAATGCAAACAGGTGCAGTCACTGTGTAAAACAGTATGGAGGTTCCTCAAAATACTTAAAATAGAAACAACATATAATCCAGTAATTACACTACTGGTTATTTATCCAAAGAAAAAGAAAAGATTATTTCCAAAAGATATATGTATTCCTATGTTTACTGCAGTATTATATAATATATATCACATAATAATATATTACATATATATATGTATATGTATATGTGTATATATATATGTGTATGTACATATATACACACACACACACACACACACACACGTATATACTGAAATACTACATGGTCATAAAAAAGGTTGAGATCTTGGAATTTGCAACAACATGGATGGACCTACAGGGTATTATGCTAAGTGAAGTAGGTTGGACTGAAAAAGATAAATACCATATGATTTTGCTCATATGTGGAATCTAAACCACAAAACAAATGGGGCGCCTGGGTGGCTCAGTCGGTGAAGCATCAAACTCGATTTTTGGCTCAGGTCACGATCTCATGGTTCATGGGATCGGAGCCCCAAGTAGGGCTCCACTTGGAATTCTCTCTCCCTCTCTCCCTGTACCTCCCCCCCTTGCATGCTTTCTCTCTCTCTCCCTCTCAAAATAAGTAAATTTTTAAAAATTTAAAATTAAAATCAAAATTAATTTAAAAACCAAAACAAATGAATAAACAAAAAGCAGAATCGGACCCATAAACATAGAGAATAAACTGATGGTTGCCAGAGGGCAGAGGTGGGGGGGGATGAGCAAAATGGGTGAAGAGGAGTAGGAGATACAGGCTTTCAGTTATGGAACCAATAAGTGATGGGGATAAAAGGCACAGCACGGGGGACACAGTCAATGATACTATAGTCGCGTCGTATGGTGACAAAATGGTAGTTACACTTGTGGTGAGCGCACATGACATATGGAGATGTTGAATCACTATGATGTACACCTGAAACTAATGTAACATTGTGTGCCAAATATATTCAAATACAGTATTAGAAAAAATTAATAAAATAGGGATGCCTGGGTGGCTCAATCGTTTAAGTGTCCAACTCTTGGTTTCAGCTCAGGTCTTGATCTCGAGGTTTGTGAGTTCAAGCCCCGTGTCAGGATCTGTGCTGACATCTCAGAGTCTGCTTGGGACCCTCTCTCTCTCCAGCTCTCTCTGCTCCTCCCCCACTCATCCTTGCTCTCTCTCTCTCCAAATAAACATTTTACAAAAGTAACTTTCAGAAAAATACAATAAAATAAATTTTGAGAATAAGCAACTAAACCAAAATTGGATCATATAAACTTGGTAACTATTCTTGGCCCCAAATGGTTGCGTATTGGAATGTCATAGCATCAATCTGCAGCAGCGGCCAGCTGTGAGATCCAAAGGGAAGATCAAAGGGACTGAGGTGGGCACATGTGGCAGAAAGCCATTTCTACAGGACATCATGTACCCCTAGATGCCCCTGTCTGTTTATCACCCACTACACATGGCTCCATTTCCCTCTGATCAGATCAGATCAGAAATAGCATTTGCGATCTTCATTTTATGAGAACAAGAGGTAACTCTGTTTAGTTATAGAATCATCTCCAATCGTGAAGGAAACGAAGGCCACTGTCAAATCTACGTTGCCCCAGGGTGTTCACCAACAGCTTCTAGGATCGCACAGCTGGAACGAGCCGGGACTACGGCTTCTTGTGTCATGCACCAATTCTGTACGAAGCAGTTCATTTGTCAGAGGCAGGCTTCTTGCTTGCAGACGCTTCCTGCGAGAGTTTGGTCGTGGACTGCAACGGACGCTGTTTCCTTTTTTATCTTTCTCCTATCTCCACACACCTCGAAGTCAATCAGTGGTGCTCTGTGTTTCTAGCGTTGTGGGCCGCTACAGTGCAAGGGGTTGGAAGGGAAAAGTGGTTTCTGCTACGAGCCTCTCACAGGCCAGCCACTCTGCTGGGGACAGAAAAGACACAATCCTGTCCTGAGCTGTGCGGTGTAGGGAAGAGGAGACAGTTCTATCAAGAACTGTAGCAGAAGGCAAAGACAAATAAGCACATTCCAGATCCACGGACAAAAGGCCGGCGGGCACACGCAGAAGTTTTATTCTTTCGGTCGAGGCAGTCAGGGAAGATTCCTGAAGCAGGTACTGTTTAATTCAGGCCGTGAAAGATGAAGACAACAGGGACATTTTGGGATAGGAATCAGGGTAAGAAATGGAAGGAGGAAACACAGAAGGGCGGGAGATCAGCCATAGCACTCCAAGCACCACAACATTTCTGCTAGACCAGGTTCATCCTGTTGTCCAGAGGGATGGCTGGGTCACTGGAGACAGGACAGTTATTTCTGTTTGTCACTGTCCTACAGGTTGTACAACATTTAGCATCTCTGCCCCCTGGGCAGAGAATTTCAGTAGACCCCAAGAGTATGACACACCTGCCCAGGTGAGAAGCTCTAGAATCCAACTAAAACTTCGGGATCCCCCGGAGGGTGTCTTAAAACACCGATCCCTGCCGCATTCCCAGTAACTGGTTCAGCAGGGGTGGGATGGGGCCCGTGAATCTGCATTTCTAACAAGCTCCCAGGTGACGGTGACCCTGGTCCTTGGGGAGGTGTATGTATGATGCACAAAATAGAGACACAGAAAGTAATATTGGCATGAAAGTCCAGAACGGCATGCAGATTATAGGGAGAAAGCATCTCTGAAGACAAATGCCTCCCTACATTCCTACTATTCCATTCAAAACTTAGACTAGAAAGCAGCTGTGTGCTTCAGAAATTGTCTTAGGAGAAAACAAGACATATGTTGATCTCTTATCCCTTTGAAGCAGCATTCCATCTGCCAGCTGAGCAAGAATTCACATTCCTGATGAGAGAGAGAGAGAGAGAGAGAGAGAGAGAGCGCGAGCGGAGGAAGAGCAGAAAACCATACCAAGGGGTGGGGGGGGGGCTTCTCATTCTGGGCTGTAATGTGCACCGGCTAAGGACCGCACCTGCCTGTGCCCGTGATTACCCCCCCTAGCGTATAACCCCCTCCTGGGCACAAATATGCACTGAGAAGATACATGTGGGGAGTTCAAGAGTGAATGGGTGGAGGAGAGCTGGTAAAACATCAGAAACAGAGACGCAACAAGACAAAGGGTGAGCACTAGAGAAGTTTCCAACAGCCTTTCAGGCAACAGTGAGCAAAACGCAGGGTGGGGGTCGGGTCTGTGACTGAGACTCACTAGCGGGATCTGCAAGGGAGGCGTTCAAGGCCCACGATCGCTTCAGACAAAAAAATATATCAAAAGTAACTACTAGGTTTCAAACTGGAGTTTCTGGGGGAAAAAAATCACCCTATACTGACAAAGAGCGTGCAGGAGGACATTTCTGTAAAGAAAGGAGAGTGGGGGTATAGGAAACAGAGCCGCTTTAGGCACAGTTTCAGATGCCTGTGTGGTTTTTGGAGAAAAACACAAGAGGAAAGATTAGAGTCATGCCCGGACTTCGGAAAATTAAATTTAGAAATTACCCCAAGGCCATGAGAAAGACATTCGACATTTTTTACTCAAAAATCACACTGACAACTGTTCTGCATATAAGACCATGGAGATATTTTTTTTTTAATTTTTTAAATGTTTACTTATTTTTTTAGAGAGAGAGAGAGACAAACACAGAGTGAGTGGGGGAGGGGCAAAGAGAGAGGGAGACACAGAATCTGAAGCAGGCTCCAGGCCCTGAGCTGTCAGCACAGAGCCCGATGCAGGGCTTGAACTCACAGACCATGAGATCATGACCTGAGCCAAAGTTGGACGCTTAACCAACTGAGCCCCGCCAGGTGCCCCAAGACCATGGAGATTTTAATAAAATCACTGTCATTATGGAATGTCACATGAAATCCCTACACAAAGGTATAATATAGGCGACAACACCATCATCCACACATAATCTGGGACCTCGATGAAGCATAACTTCCCTCCTACAGTGAGGTTACAACATCAGGGGTGAACCCTCTCACTGCACATGGTGGGATCCAGTCCACGGCGGTGGGAGGGGGGTGTGTAATGAGAGTGTTAGGGGTCTTCCCAAAACTATGCCTTCTCCTCCCAGGTCGTCTTAGGAAAGTCCAATTCCCGATATGGACGTAACTGCTGGAAACACGAGAGACAGATCAAAAGTGCTTCAAGGTGTAGCAAAACAAGGGTAGTTTTGATTGTGCTCATAGCAGGAATTAGGCTCTCTCTCTACTTCCATGAGAAAACAAACAAAGAAGGCAGCAAGTCTAGACAGAGCCTGCATTCCAGAGGGCTGGCGAGGTTAACCCAGAGACCACACACTGACCTTGGGTGTTTCGGTAAATACTAGACACAGGACGCATTCAGTACGGTGAGAAGAGCTGTTGAGTTCGTTGCGCTGTAGAAACAATGTGTAGCTGTGTGGAGGTGTTTTATGTTAACTTGCAAAATGAAGATACAAAACATAACGTGCATGGCTGAGCGCCTACGCTGCCTTAGGTGCCGGGATCCAGGGGGAGAGGTGACATCCAGGTCCTGCCCCCCCGTGGAGCCCACTGCGAGGGCCAGATGCAGAGAAGCAAATGAGCCATGTCATACACCCAGTGACCCACACTGCAACAGGGACATCTCAGGGCACCCTGGGAGCCGACCTGGGGACACAGGACTGGCTTCTTCATGGAGGTGCCCCAGGCTCGAAGCTTCGAGGGAGATGGAGACCTAAGAGTGAATGGGAACCATCCGGGGGGAAAGGGCTGGGGGTGTGGACTGCTGTGTAACATTCCAGGAACAAGACAGTACGAGATGCTGGGACCCAGGATGAGGAGCCAGGCTGCGTGTGGGGTGGGGTGGAGGAAGGTCGTGCATCAAGGAATCACTCTGGAAAGATCAATACGACTGATGATTGGGAAAGGAGTCAGGAAACTAATATTATTAGTAAGAGTTCTGCATAGAGGAGACAAAATTTCTGTTTGTGCTTTGGAAAGACTGTAATGTTCAGCCTGTAAAGAATGAGCCAGGGGAAGACCAAACTGAAGGCAGGTGATTGGTTTATGGACAAAGGCACTTGTCCCTAAGTGGAGGTGACAGTGGCCACATCAGGCAGTGGGGATTTCCAAGAGTGGTGCATTTGTGGTAGGGTCCCCTCCCTAAGAAAAAAAAAAAAGGCAACCTGGCTGTATGTGTACGTGACATCCCTCACGACCTTCTAACGTGAGACCACCTAAGCGGACTGTGTGTTTGTGTGTTACCATATATGGGAGACAAAGAAGTAAAAATGTATAAAAAACTGTGCCATGTTCGGGGCTCAGTTCTTTGGGTACGAACCCAACTAAGCATCACCGGCAGGAATAAAGTTGCTTCCTGGAGAGAAAAGCCTCAGTGTCAGGACTCTGTGAGAATCCAGCTACACATTCAAAAATGCTTAGGAAGAGACCGCATCCCTGTCTGTATTCACTAAACACATGCTATGGTTACCTACTTCCTGCAAGCATTGTTCTAGAAGCTGTGAAGGGACAGCATTGAAGGAAACAAAGCTATTGCTCTTGTAGACCTGCATTCTCCTGGGAGATCACACACACACACACACACACACACCCGAATGAGGGACTGGCTGTACAGCGAGAAGTGCAATGAAAACAAGAATCCAGGGTGGATGGAGAGGGAGAGGGGGCTGGGGAGAAGCCGGCTCACCCAGGAGTCAGAGAAAGTGTCTCCGATCAGGTGACATTCCAGCAGAGAGCTCAGGAGGTGAATCTATGCCCTTGTAGGCTCTAGAGCCAAAGGTGCAAAGGCCCTGAGGCAGGAGCGGGTGTGGCATTAGTGAGGAAACATAAGAAGGCCAGAGAGGCTTAGGAAGAGTGTGCATGAAGTTGCGATCAGGAAATTGGCTGGAGTGAGGCAGGACAGAGGGCAGATGCCATGGTGTCTTCTTGCCCCCGGCAAGGACTCAGATGCCACGGTTGGTGAGCCCAGAAGCCACTGAAGATGTGGAGGCAGAGAGGGGGTGCTGTGGGAGGCTGTTGCCATAATCCAGGCAAGACATGGTGATGGCATATGGGACAGTGGCCACAGAAGCAGTTGGAGGTGGTCAGATTTGGAATCCCTCCAGAGGCAGAGGGAACAGAATGTGTGCCTGGATCAGACAGCGTGAGGGAGAGAGAGGGGGGAGTCAAGAAAGCGTCTAAGGCATTTGGTGTGAGCAACGGTGGCAGGGGGAATTCAGAGAGTGGGAAAGACACGCATCCAGTGTTGTTAGGGGTCGGGGTGGGGGGCCCGGAGTGTGCGGAGGGCAGGTGTGCACATCATGCTACAGGGAAGTCTGACGTCCAGGAAGAGGTCTCGGCTGGAAATAGACAGTGGGATTCAGGGCATCCACGTGGCCTGGAATGTCATTTCCTAGAGGGTGGAAGGTAGACAGAAGAGAGCCCTGAAGTTCAAAGTTTGAAGACTGAGAGTAGTTGCCCAGAAGACGGAGAAGCAGAGACCGGCAAGGCCGACAGGGAATCGAGGAGAGAAAGGTCCAGAAGCCAACTGAGCAGGAGACATGACCTGGGACGCCACCCAGAGGATGCTGCTTCCAGCTGACAGTGAGGGGGACGGGGAAATAAGTCCCAACTGGCACCGAGGAGGTCATGGGCAAGTGCCGGGAGAAATCCCGGCAGCGGTGTTTTCGTGGAAACAACAGACGACAGAGAACAGGACACAGAGTTCTTCTGGCCATGAAGGACCAGCGAATGAAGGGGAGGGGGCTTGGTTTAGTCTAGAGCTCTTTCCCTTTCCACTCTGGATAACGTGAAGCATTTTGCTTCCATGGAATGACCCTACGCAATGGACGATGATGGGGCAGCTGGAAGAATGGCAATCTTGAGAAGCCTGAGACAGAGGGGTCCAGCGGGCAAGTTTGACCTTGATGCCAACAGGATGCTTTACAAAACAGCCCTTATAAATTTCAATTTCCGGGGTGCCTGGGTGGATCAGTTGGTTGTGCGTCCCGCTTTGGCTCAGGTCATGATTTCATGGTCTGTGAGTTCGAGCCCCGCATTGGGCTCTGTGCTGACAGCTCAGAGCCTGGAACCTGCTTCAGATTCTGTGTCTCTCTCTCTGCCCCTCCTCTGCTCTCTCTCTCTCTCTCTCTCTCAAAAATAAAAAAAAAAACGTCAAAAAAATAAAAATAAAAATAAATAAATGTCAATTGCCTAGAAATTGTTTGTTGAAAACCCTCAGATAATCCCTGATGATCTATTCTGCTCTGTCCATTCCCGCACACACTAAATGACTTGTCTCATCTCATAAATGGCAAATCTACAATCTGCCTGCAGAACATTCTTCCTTTGGACTGTCACAGCTGCACTGTCAAAGGCAAATGCGATCTACAAACTGTTCTGGGGCTGCACTGGTACACCGAGCAGCAGTCCGGGCCTCCGACAGATTGTGCCTTTTTCCTCCAAAAATTACAAGTCTCTTTTTCTTCTTTTTTTCAGAGGCTGTTCTGAGCACAATGAATCAGAAAACTCTTGGTTTATGCCCGCAGCAGCAACACTGCCTGAAATTTGACAGGTCAGAGACCTTAGCTGCAATATTAATTTGGTGACCTAAAAAGTTTGTTTTTCAATGGAGTCAAAACTAGAGGGGCGCCTGGGTGGCTCAGTGGGTGAAGCATCCAGCTTCGGCTTAGGTCATGATCTCACAGTTCACGAGTTCGAGCCCCGCGTGGGGCTCTGTGCTGACAGCTCAGAACCTGGAGCCTGCTTCGGTTTCTGTGTCTCCCTCTCTCTCTGCCCCCCCCCCAACTTGCACTCTCTCTCTCTCTCTCTCTCTCTCTCTCTCTCTCTCTCTCAAAAATTAAAAAAAAAAACATTAAAAAAATAACTTAAGAATGTGCAGAGTTACAACGCACAGATTTCATATCCTGCCATTAATTCTCGCTCGACATTTACGTTTGAAGACAGCAGGTCCAAGAAGTAATACCGTTTGAGCAAGAAAGTGAGAGCAGTGAGAATACAAAACCAGGAGACAATATGTTATTGTGCCAGTATCCACCATCTGCCCCCCTACCCCGTGAAATATGAAAACTTACTAGGTTAAAAGTTTTCAATGTGTTTTTCCATCCGATGTTTCCCTCCCACACTTTTCCTGACATTCACATGAGAAAACGCGTAGCAAGTAAAGAATGAGACCTAAAAGACTAGTTTCTGCCTTCATATTCTTGCTGCCATGTTGCCATTCCTTTTGGAAAACCAGAAAGAGCCTTAAATCACTGTCCCAGGCAGGTTAGGGGCTGCGACGTCCACGTTGAGAGTATGAAGATTCATAACTGTCTAGAGTGCCCACCTACAACTGAACACACTTGGGTAAAACCAATCTTCTTTCTCTCCTCTCTCCTCTCCTTCTTTCTCTCCTCTCCTTCTTTCTCTCCTCTATTCCAAATGCCCAGCTCCCTGCACGGCACTGAAGGTCTCCAGAGACAGTGCCCAGCCTCCCCCAGCCCCAATCATATCCAAGTGCCTGCAGTTCTGGAACATTCCATCCTTCCAGGACCTCAGGCCTTTGGCCAACTTTAGCTTTGCCTCAGTGTCCTGACTCAGAAGAGCTGAGAGACGCCAGTCCCCTTCGCCTCATGCTCCCCCTTGACCCACCGCCCTCACCGTCCATGTTGCTTCTCCCATAGATGTTAAGTACTGTCGGCCTTTGTCTGCTGCAGCTGTGCCTCCTGCCAGGCCGCCGAGAGCAAGCTCTACTTCTCTCGGTGCTCCCCATCCCTAGCCCACTGTTGGGCACACTTGAAAACATGAGCCCTTAATTCTGAATGAATGAATTAATGGATGGACTCAACACCGATCCACTCATGTTGCCCCGCACTAGGTGCTATCAGAATCTATTTGGAAAAACTACAAGAAGCAAATATTCACCAACGATGGGGAGGCTATAGTCCATGAATACTAGTTTCAACAGGAAGCAAAATGTCCTGACTTTTCACATAGACTATCATACAATATCATTAGGGAAAGTATTTTGCTCTTTAGCTTATTAATTCCAAACATTTGTACCGACCGCCTGGAGAGTTTAGATTTCATGCGCATGATTATGACAGAGAACTCTCACAATGGCCTGCTATCTACCTAGTGACTGGGCTTGCCCAAGCCCCTCTGCCCAGGCCCCTGGACTCAGGCAGCCTCCTGTGGAAGCAAGCAGTAAGGGGCCAAACACCTTCCCTTAACAGCTCATTCCAAAAATAAGCTGTCCACGGGGAGACAAATGTCCCGCTAATGCACTCAGTCCTGCTGCATGCCAGCCCAACCTCCCGGCCCCCCTCCCCAATGTTCCTGCTGGTCCTGCTAAGGCCTCCCCAGAAAAGCAAAGCTTCTTCCGCCTTGATTTCGAGATGCTTACAGATCTAAGGTCAGCGTCCCCCCCCCCCCCCCATTGCAACAGGCTTCATATAAGCCTCCTGACAAATCCAGACTTGTTTCTATTGGTCAGGAGGCTCTGGGGCTTCACTGCCTGGCTTTCAATCCAGGTTTCCATCCGGGTCTACAATAACTAGCGATGCGGGCTGTGACGAGTCCCTTCACGGGTCTGAGTCTGTGCATAGGCCTGTTCTGGGATCACAGGGCCACGACGGGGAGGAAAGGAATGAAGACATTTTAAACCCTTAGAACAGTGCCTGAACCATGGGAAATACTCAATAAACCCAACTCGTATTAGTCCCCTGTGAACGCCTGTGACGGTGAATTATACACATTAACATACCTAAGCCACGGTGCCCAGCTCTCTGGCCAAACACGAGTCTAAATGTTGCTGTGAAGGTATTTTTTCAGATGTGACTTAACTCTTCAGTCAATTGACTCTGATTAAAGCACACGGCCCTCCACACTGCGGGTGGACCCCAACCCATCGGTGGAGGATCTCAAGAGCAAAGGTGGAGGTTTCCAAGAGAAAACGGAATTCTGCCTCGAGATGGCAACACAGAGCCCTGCCTGAGTCTCCAGCCTGCAGATTTCAAACATGAGACTGCGACCCCGACTTCCACTTGAATTCTCCGCCTCCCAGCCCACAGATTTCAGACTCGCCAGCCACCACAACCCTGGGGGCCAACCCTTTAAAATAAATCTTCCCCACCCCGTGTGTGTGTGTGTGTGTGTGTGTGTGTGTGTGTGTGTGTGTCTCCTATCGGTCCTATTTCTCTCCAGAACCTTGACCAACACAGACACCCTCTATGCTGGGAACAGGGGTAGGAATATCACAGCGTTTAATAGGGCAGGAAAAGAAAATACACTTTCTGATCGTACCTCTGCTCTGCCTTTTCGTTTTGCCCAGAACCCATTCTCCCCTTTTTGTCTATTTCTAGCCCTGAACATGGCGCACGGCAGATGGCAGGAGGTCAGTAAATATGAACTAAGTAATGGAATGGATGCTGAACAAGGAATGACTGTTTTCTTACATGGCAACCGTTCCAGTAGAAGATACAACCGTGGAACACCGTGGAAACCTCAAGGAATCATCACAGGCAACACAATGGAGAAAAAGATTAGTGCTGCCTGAGAATGTCAGAGAAAGTTCCCCCAGGGAGAAAGAGGTTCATGTGGAAGAAAAAGGTGCAAGAAGGTTCTAGGCAGAGGACAGAGCTTAAATAAAGACTCCAGGGACACAGCAGTGAGAAAGTACATTTCCCATGCTGGGAACTGCAGACCACGGACGCAGCAGAGTCCAGACAAATTTCTATCAATTCATTCTCTCCCCCCACCTATTTATTGCCTGGGATCAATGGAAAGTAGTTGGCCTGGGGCAAGAATAAGCAGCAGACGCAGAATAAAGAGGAAAGAGACAACTTTCCCCCCAATCACCAGAGAAGGAAAATGGCCTCAGCATAGGTAAAGAAGAGATTGATTCTCCTTCAAATGCTTTAGAAAATTCTGGAAGAGAGGTTCCAAACTGAGGATTTGGGACTAGATGCTTTCCCAGTGTCTTGTAACAACATAATTCAACTCTCCCCTTCTCCAGAGGCCTGGATATCAGGACCACGGGGCTGCAGAGGAGGTCAAGGGAATTGCATGGGCGAGTTGTAGGGGAGGAAGGGAGCAGGGCACTAGGGGCCTGGGGGCAGGCAGCACCAGGCTAGAAGAGGAGGGAGCGGGGCTTCGCAGTTCACCCAGAGCAGCCCTGCAGAATGAGTGGAAATGAATGGCAGAAGGACCTCCCTCCCATGGAGATAGACTCCTGGCCCTGAGCCCTACCTGCATGGCCCCACGCGGCTCTGGGCTGGCGCACCTGTATCCCAGAACCCAGCCACAGAGGGGCCACACTTGTCCTCAAACATCTGCTTAATGGCAACGTGTGTCCCAGAGGAAACAGAGTGTCAGACATCCCACCGACAATCAGAGTCAGAGGATGGAGGAAAAGGATGTCTGGTAACCGTGAACTTTCCATGGCTCGCAGGTGGCTCTCTGCTGGACAGAGCGCCCATATTCTCGTGCTGCTCTGTGAATGGCCTCCTTTCCGCACCTGACCGTCGGGTTGAAGCAACTGGCTCAAACAGTTCAGAGTCACAGAGCCACAGAGCTGGAAGAGTTCACACACAGGGACGCGGGACCAGCCCAGAGCCACCATCAGAGCTGCTATGGCAGGCAATCTGAGGCAGCACAGGGCAGCGCTGAATGCTAGGTTCACTCGCAGGTGGGTCTGAATCACCCCTCTGTCCCTGATTAGTGCCCTCATCCTGAGCAATTTGTTTAACCTCTTTAAATCCAAGTAGCTAATCCATAAAGCTGGACAGTATTTGCATATGCTTGCACTGATTCCAAGGGCCGCTATACAAAGTCCCACAAACGGGGCCAGGAAACAGGAACCTCTTGTCTCACGGTCCTGGAGGCTGCAGTCTGGAACCCAGGAGTCAGGAAGGCCTCCCTCCCTCGGAGGCCCTGAGGGAAACCCTTCCCTGCCTCTCTCCTCACTTCTCAGGGCCACCAGCTATCTGTGGAGTCTGACATCTGCCTTCATAGGTGGCCACCTTCCGTCTGTGTGTTTCTGTGCCCAAACTCCCTCCTTTCATAAGGGCACGAGCCCTTGCTGTAAGACCTACCCTCATCGAGTGTGACATCATCTTAGCCTCAGTGCATCTGTAAGACTCTAATGAGGTCACATTTGTAGTTTCTGGGCAGGCAGGAATTAAGGAGATCACTATTTCACCCAGCACAGTGCCTCACAGGGTTATTTTGAGGGTTAAATGAAACAATGCATTTAAAGTATTCGGGGCACCTGGGTGGCTCAGTCGGTTAAGCATCTGATTTCGGCTCAGGTCACGATCTCAAGGTTCGTGAGTTCGAGCCCCTCATAGGGCTCTGTGTTGACAGCTCAGAGCCTGGAGCCTGCTTTGGATTCTGTGTGTGTCTCTCTCTCTTCCCTTCTCCCCGCTCTGCCTCAAAAATTAAAAAAAAAGTTAATAAAGTATTGAGACAGATGATGGTCACATATTATGCTCTCTATATAAAACTCTATACACATATAATACATGTATGCATATATAAAAACACACATTATATGTAATATTTCATATAAAAACATGCATTGCCCCAGCAGAAAAGGATGATGAAGACAATGCTCAGCTTAATAATGTGGATTTTTCCCTTTCTATCCATTTCCGAAGGTACTATCCATCTGCTGTTTCTCATTAATTCATGTTTACAACCATGCCCTGAGCTTATCTGTCTATCTTGCCTTTTTTTCTATTTCATTAGAATTTATAATACGGTTGCCCAAAACCTTCCTAACGCTACGCTTTTATTCCTGTACATTAACACCCGCTGCCATTGTCTTTGAACCCCACGCCAGTCAGGGTCATTACCAGCCACTCGTGACTGTTGCAACACTATCTCCTAATGCTCTTCTGAGCCCTAACAGTGGCCAACACACTGACTGTGCATGTAATAAGACATGACAGATGTCACCTGAAGTCCTCTGCGTGAGTTACCTAACTAATCCTCACAGCCACTTCTGAGAGGTTCGCTCTGCCTCTCAACCTTATTTTCAGGGCACAGAAAATGCCCTGGCCAGGCTCACACAGCTCATCGTGTCAGGGGAGGAAATGACCCGCCCTCCCGACTGCAGGGTTAGGATCACTGATGCTAATCCCCGATGATGCTTCCCTCAAGATGCTCTCCGTCAGACACCTGCCTTTCTCTGCCTCTGTCCCTGCATTCCAGCTGTTTTTTGCAGCCAAAGCGTCCTTCTCTCCCCTTCTACCAAATGAAAATCTTCCCACAGAGCAGTTTCAGATTCATCTCATCCGAACCTCACCCCAGTGAATGCCCTCTGTGATTCCTTTTAAAGAGATCAATTTCAGTTTGTTTGTTAAAGGACAGTGTATCTTTCCATTAAGATTAGAAAAGCCTATGCAGCATGCTTCTTCCTCTCTTTTTTTTCCCCCAATTATTTTCACAGTACCTGGTAAAGTTACGGCTACAAAGCAGGCAGTTAAAATAATTAATACTTGTCAGGAATATGAATTCGGTGTTGGCGAAATACTAAGCTACTCATTAAATTCATACGGAATCCCTCAGATTTTAACTGCACTTAATTTCCAGCTCTTTATGATTCTATAACTCGTTCTGAAATGGGTCCCTTTAATTACCTAGCCACTATTACCTATTAATTGGAAGCATCATAGTCCAGTGAAGATCACTCTGGAAAATTCTCTGTGAAACTCGCAAATGCCCTGGGCTTCTGGATTCAGCATGTCCACAAGCAATATTCATTTAGCCTTCCAGATTTCTGATGTGAACATATGCCTGGAGCCAAAAAACGCATCCTTTTACTTAAATTCTAGAAGTGGTCCCTTGGTTCCTGTGTCTGCCCCACGTAATATCTTACCTGAGCTACCTCTTCCAAAATGCTGGCCCTCCTCTGCCAAATGAGAAGAACAGGTTCATTCATAGTTTCTGTTCCCAAATCACTGAGAAATCAACAAGATGAAAATGGTTCTAATAAAGCTGTCATTTCTCTCCCTCCGCCCACATGTGGTACCATTCTAGATCATGGAAGGTAGAGACAGCAGTATACTGCTCATCTTTTCGCTGAGAATGTTCCTTTCCCCAACCTCTTCCTTAAAGACGGGATGATGCTTTATATTTCCAATCCCAAGTATCCAATACATAAGACATTCGTATTGGCTGAATCCCACCCTTTCGGGGAGGGTCTAATCTACATTCAGTGCCAAGTATATACTCCTAATTTTGAGTTCTAGAAGTACGTATTCTTGTAGAGTAGTTAACACACATCACACTCAATTATGTTCATAGTAAATGCATATAGCGGACCAGGATTGGATATCTGTTGGGTGGCTCTGACCCCACTCTAAAGGTGGAAGAGTCTTGGTTTCAATTTCTCTAGGGGTTAAATTAAATCCATTTATTGGCTGTCACATTTTCTCATTGCCTACTTGTGCAGCTGGATATGGGGAGGTTAGGGAGACAGAATGAGGCTGCATTCCGTAGAAATCCAAAGCCACCACTGGGAACCAGGGCCATGGCAGAAGGGTCATCTTCACATAGATAGGATGGTAGCAGCAAAATATTATCATTGGCTCCTTTTACATTTATACTCTAGACATTAAAATATAAATAGAAAATAAATTTTAAAAAATAAATAAATTTATGTAGTAATCACCTGCTTTATCATTTTAACCTCTGCATCAGTCCTAGCAAATACAAGGAGAGGGCTCATCTAAGTACCCACCAGTGCTAAGTCAAAGGGAAGCCTCATTTCAAGTTTCATGTGTGAAACACTTAAGAAATATGTGAAGTTTATTCTCTGACCCAAGACTATACACTGGGGGTATGGGTGGGAAGGGGAGAGAAAACTTGGTCCTAATGATTTACTTATAAATGTCTAAGTAAGCTGTCCACCCATCAATAGATAATTCAATCGTGAGTATGTATCTGCTACATTCTAGGTAGCATACATTCTAGGTATATTCTTAGAGGGCTCTGGATAATATGCAAGCAGATAATACTTCTGTGAATAATTCAGGGGTAGTACAGGCATCAGTGTTTTACAAATTTGTATGTAAATCAACACAACTTTGGGGAGCTTGAGTGGCTCAGTCGCTTGAGTGTTCAGCTCTTGGTTTCTGCTCAGGTCATGATCTCATGGTTCGTGAGTTTAAGCCCCATGTCAGGCTCTGTGCTGACAGTGCAGAGCCTGCTTGGGATTCTCTCTCTCTCTCTCTCTCTCTCTCTCTCTCTCTCTCTCTCTCTCCCCCTCTCTCTGCCACTCTCCCTCCCATGTTCCCCTCCCAGTCTCTCTCTCTCTCTCTCTCTCTCTTAAAATAAATAAATTTTTAAAAATCAACACAACTTCAAGATTTTGGGGCCAGAAGCGAATGAAGGTGACATTAACTGAAGTAGAGAATAGAAGAAGAAATTTTGGTTTGGGAGGAGATAGGGAAGGATATTCAAAGGTGAAGGTGCCAAGTAAGGAATGTAAGGATCTGGAGCTCAGCAGAAAGGTCTGAATGCAGATTTGGGAATCACTGGAGTGGGGGACAGGGAATGAAATGAGAAAAGGTAACGCCTTCTAGGAAAAACAAGTGGAAAGAGGAGAGAGTTACAGTCAGAGCATTACACCACGGCCCTTAACCTCAGCCCTCCATGGAAAATGGGGCCAGCATCTGAGGGGTAAGAGAAGGAAACAGAGTTTCACATTGTTATAATTTGATTCTTCCTAAGAGTCAACTTCTGATCTAAGTGAAGCTGGACATTACAAATCTGCAACTACACTTCCAAGTTCTCTTGTGGCTGGAATAAAAAGGACTCTCAGAAAATATCTGGCATATAAGTTAATAAGTCTTCTTAAACTGTAACCAAAAAGGGGGGCATGGGGAAGGGTCTGAGCAGAAAAGGAGGGAAAACATCACAGCATAAAGAATGTCTATCCCCATCCCTGTCCATTCCTTTGACAGTGAGGAGAATTCAACTAGACAAGAGGAAGAAAGGATTCCAAATGGCAGTGGAGGCAAACCCACTTGTGTGGTTGATAGTTTAGTTCACTTACCATCCAAGGCCAACCTGAGAGGTGATGTGTTAAATGTTCTCACCACCAAAGAAGAAACCATTTAATTTTTTTTTTTAAATAAAGGGACTGGTGGAAATTTGGGAAAGTGGTAAGTTTATGACCATTCTGGTGATGCCTTCACAAGTGTATACTTCTCTCCAAACTCATCAAGTTGTACACACTAAATGTATACAGCTGTTTGTATGCCAATTATACCTCAGCAAAGTTGTTAAACAGACAAAACAACAACAAAAAGAAGCCGACTTGAAAGACAGGATGCTATTGTGGACAAAAAGATGATTTTTTAACTCAGGTAGACCTGAGAGAGCAATTATTTCTTGTAAGGCTCAATATCTGCACTCATACCACAGGAAGAAAATCCAACCTACTGCATATGTTCATCAGGACAGTGAAGTGACAAAAGTCATTTAAATTATAGACATGCACAGAGTAAGCCTGCAAAGTGCTAGATACTAAAAGCATAATAAAGTCACTCCATTGCATTTATTCTGCATTTAGTAATAACATATTGTGGATTAGTTAGTAAAAGCTGACTGATATTTGGGAGGAGAAATTCTAACAGAGGAACTGCATTCCATTTACATTTTCTCTACGTAGACACTTCCTCTCTGTGTCCTTAGCTCTCCCACTCTGTCTTTCTCTTTGTGTCTCCCTCTCCCTCTCTCTTTTCCTTTTGCATGGTATATGTCAAATAAAGTGAATTGAAAGCCCTAAAACAAAATGTAGAACATTTTTTTTAGATGGAAAAGAATGTCGAACACATTTTACATTGATGTAGTACATTAAATTGACAAATTAACACTGAAGTATCACCAACTCTCAGAAGAGAACAGTAAAGCATTGAAGATACTAAATTTGAAATTACAAAAATGCAACATTTAGAAAATAAAACAAAAATTCTGAATTGCTTCTCAATGATATAATACAAACCTTAGCATGAACAATATGTTGTCCTTTGAAAAAGTATATTTGATTCTTTACACTCAGCCTTGGAATTATGATAGAAAATGTATTTGTTTACACAAAGGTAGAACTATAAAGTTTGAAATAATAATTTAAATGGAAAAAGTTGGTTCTCATGGCAATATTTTTATGTCTCAATTTCATAAACATGTACATTTCACTATTTGAGTAGTTTCAAGATAATTGAAAATATGACTACCATAATTGAATAAATACTTTTTCCTGACTACCCTTCTAGAAGTACAACATATGCTAGAGAGATTATACTGCCTCTAAAGAAATTGCTTACCTTTTTCAATGCAATTAAATTTTTTAATTTGCGGAAATTAATACTTTTCCTGTGAAACTGTGAAGTCCATTGGTACTCATATGGGAGTTTCCAAGGTACATGAGAGACTCAAAAAAAAGTACTATTTCATTTGTTCATACTTAGGCCAGGTCCAAGGATAGAATTAGTATGTCATCTGCGATAGACTGAGTTTTTGTGCCCCCCCCCCACCCCGCAAAGTCATATATGAAAGCCCTAAAACTCAGTGTGATGATATCAGGAGTTGGGGCCTTTGGGAGGAAAATTAGGGCTAGATGAAACCATGAGGTGTAGCCTCCATGATGGGATTAGTGCCTTTACAAGAAGAGGAAAAGACCAGAGCTACCTGTCTCCACCACCTGAGGATACAACGAGTAGGCGGCCATGTACCAGGAGGTGGCCAGGAATACCGCTCTCACTGATGATACCCCCTCCCGTTCTGGCTTCCTAGATGCACCCCTAACTCTTCTAAGAACACATCATTCTCCTAGTTGTTTGGGCCAGGACAAACTTGCTGTTATCCTGGAGTCTGTTACTCCCTGTGGCAGGTAGGACTTGTGTTCCATAATTTTGCCTTCGGTGCTATGCCTGTGAATATGGTATAGTATCTGGGGAAAGGAATTAAGGCAGCTAATGAGCTGAGCTTAAAACAGGGAGATTATTCTAGATGATCCAAGTGAGCCCATGGCCCTGAAAACACATGCACCTTGGAAGTGGAAGAAGGCGGCAAAAGATTCAGCCAGAGAGACGCAAGGACAGAAAAAGAAACAGGAGAAATTCCAAGCAGGAGACGGACACTTCAGCGCCCCTTCCCGACTCTGAAGATGGAGGAGGGGCTATGACTGATGGAACACGATGGCCCCTGGAGACTGGGAAAGTCAAGGAAAGCGATCCTCCCTTGAAACCTCCACAGAAAGCACTGCGGCCTGATGACACCTGGATTTCAGCCCAGTGGGACCGGTCCTGGATTTCTGACCCTTGGAACTATAAGATGAGGCATTCACACCCTCTTCAACCACGTACTAAAGCAGTGGTCATTCGTTATGGCAGCAGTGTGAACTGATACACTCCGCATCAGCATTTCCTGTCCGCTCTACCCTGAAAGTACATCCCCAATGGACCATTTCTCAGCACACCCTCGCTCCACTTTGGTCCAAGCCACCCATTCGTGCCCAGCTCACTGACAAAGGCTCTAAACCGATTTCTCTGCTTCTCCCTCACGATTCCTCATTAAAGTCAGAGTGCAGCAGCCAGGTTGATTCTGTTAATTCCTATGTGCTACCAGGTCTCTCTTCTGCTCAAGACCCCCCAGTGGCTTCAGAACTCACTGAGCGCAAAAGCCAAAATGCTTTCCCTGACCCTTGTAGTCCCTACCTGCTGGCTTCTTGCTTTCCATCGTCTTCATTTATTTTTCTGTTCCCACCACACTGGTTCCCACCACCCCCCGCCCCGCCCCAGGCTGGGATGCTCCCCCTCATGGCTCTGCACTCACACGAAATGCTCCTCCTCAGATATCCATATGCCCAACTCCCCACCTCCTTCTGGTCTTCCTCCCTCCATATTCCTCGTTGTCCACCATATTGTGTATCTAACTCTACCTCATTATTTATGGTCACACACACTAGACAGTTGGGCATCCCAGAGCCAGATTTTGTCTGCTTCCTTTGCAGTTGCCTGCTGCATAATAAAGACTCAATAAATATTTGATAAATTAATACACTTTTCCTATGAAATACAGCTCCTGAGTTAGTTCTTTGGTTCCTATCCTCACTGCTACTAGCCGAACCCAGCTCACTCTAACACTGACTTGCCATCCCTGGATTCTCAGTCGGTGTCTTTACCCATACTTCTTACCCTTACCCTTCAATCCATCCTACAGGTAAACACCCCTGATTAATATTTGCTAAACGCTATTTGCAGCATGTGAGTTTTCTTCTTTGGAACATACAGTGGCTCCCATTGTGTTCTGCTTCAGGGTGTGAAGTATCCACAATAATCCTATCTCCTGGAAACGAGTTTAGCAGCCGCCCTCTTCACCCCTGCCCCTTTCTGACAAATCTCCATGCCTAGAACTCACGCTGGCAGCTGTTGGCCACACTGCCCAAGTGTGGTTTCAGCTTTCCTTCCTTCAGAGCCCTCGAAAAAACACCTTCTACCACCAACCACTCCCATTCTACCAGACTTCATTTCTACTGATCGTTTTCTACTTTATTACGAGGACTTTTCCCCTCTCTACTGAGATTAGGGGTTTTCTAAAGACAGGATTCATATCTCTTCCTGTTCTTGACCACCCAAGTGACATGCCTACCTCAGCATTAATTCAGATTTTATGTCTTCAATGTCTTCCCCTAATATTATATCTTATAATAAGTGTTACATATTATACATATATTAAATAGTTCCTCTTGTTCTCTGGGTTTATTATTTTACCATTCTTAAGTTTTTTAACCCAAACTGAGGCATTATTTGCCCTGTTGATACTTTACACAAGAGACTTTATAACTTTGCCAAGAAACTTTGTGGTTGCATTCCTTTTAAATCAATATAGGGCTTATGTCTACCTGCATTCTAATTTAGACCTGTTCCAACAACCACTGCTTGGTGAACTTGAACAAACTGCTTCAATTTTTCACTCAACAGCACCGGAAGGTACCAGCACCAGCAGAAGGGCCCAGTGAACCTGGCTGAGAGCGCCAATGCCCCTCGAGGTGCTTCCAGCTCCACAGAGAAGATGGCTGTTACATGAAGAGCTATAAGTGAAATATGAATAACAAAAAAGGAGCTACCTCCTACTCCTCTGGTATTCCTACCCATGAAGGAGACAATAACGAATTTTGCAGCACAATCTCATCCTCAAAGGAAACAATTTCATTGGGGGGAAGAAAAAGGTTCATTAAAAATTGGGGAAATCACATACTTTCCAGGTAGGCAGTTCTTTAAAAAAATATATATACAATAATTTCACCAAAAGTTTGCATTTTGTTCATTTTACTAAGAGACTTGGAGGTCTTAACTGTGTTCATTAGAAAGAGGATTTTCCCTGGACGATTTCAGACCTTCAGTAAAAAGCCCCAAATATTTAGAAGAAATGTTACCCTTCATCTCCCCACCAGGAAACCCACACCGGAAAACGTATGTGCCCTGTACCTTCTTTGTCATCGTGGTGGATAATTGCATCCTGTATCATGTCAGCGAGGTTAAAATGAACTTTTTGATTCTTCCCATGCTTCAGCTTTTTCAGGAACCCTTCCTGCTTCTGAAAAGCCTTCTCTCTTTCATAGTAGGCTTTGATCTGCTCACAGCGCATGCGTTTCACCAGCCGCTGCCGTTGGCCGAGGGGAAGGGACTCCAGCAGGCACTGGTCAATTTCCATCTCATGGGTTCGAAACACGTTACATAGCTGAAAGCAACCTACGAGACACACGGTGAGAAAGTCAGTGGACCCACTGTCACGACAATACAGCAGCACCACAGAGCACGCTTGACTTCCCATTACCCACCCCAGAGGTCAGAAACTCACTCACTCCCCTTTGTGCTTGGCACGCAAGCACACAGGCCAGCTTACAGACCAGGGGAGGAGCGAAGTGAACTGGTGTCACACTCAACATTGCATGGTATAAAACAAATAAGAAAATTAGAGACAGATGTGTGGCTTTGCACAACGCAATTACTGGCAAACCATCCTTACTGTTTTTGTAAAGGCCTAAAAGTTTTACCGATGCATTAAAGCCCCTTCGTTGAATAATGCCAACTAAACTGTGTGTGAAATTCTGGCAGAGAGCCATTCCCAGTCTTTGAGCACAGCCTAATAACACTGGTTTTGTATATCCCGATGACTCTGTGTATCTAATGGAATAGAACCTATGTAGCCTAGCAACTGTTCATGTGACACCCTGGATATTTTCCACCAACATATTGCTAAACACTTTTCTTAGTGATTGGTAATATCCCTTTCTAAGAGACCTAATAATGGGTAAGCAATGAAACAGATTTTTCTCTTGGCAATTCAAAATCGTGGATAGAACTGTTGCCGTTGTGGTCTCTGTCTTATTAACATAGTGATTAACAAAGTGAGCTCTCCATCTTGAAGCTGAAAACCTTCCCTTTCTTTCGCTAGGATATTCCTTATTAATGCCACTCAAAACACCTGTAACGGAATCGTACAGGCCCGTATGTTTACCACTAGAATAAATGTTACTCTTGGCAGGAAATTAACACTGAAAATTCTAGAATGTAATGCACAGGCTCAGATAAGCGTTGCATGTTCTTCCATTCAGATATCTATGATCTTAAGTCTCAAGCAAGTAAAAGTAGCGATGCGTGCCCCAAAGTGTGGTTGATCATATACTATATCTGGAAAGATCACTCAGAAAGGGGTCTGTTTCTTCGTCTTTGGAGATGTGCCCAATTCCTCTGAAAGGGCACCAAGTTGTGACAGTGCAAATTCCATTTCTGTCTCGCTTGAGGCTTTGCAAAGTGTCATTCTCACAACCGCCAGGCAAGACCATCTCTCTTCTGCAAGTAAGGAAAACGAAGTTGAGCGAGGCTGTGATTTGTCCAAGACCAAAAAGAGGACTCTGTGACAGCCACAAATGTTCCATAAAGGCTCAAGAAAAGGACAGAATAAGAGCCGGGGATTCCCGACAGCCAGATACTTAACATCCATAAGGGGGACAGGGGAGAGGCAGAGTTGGGAAATTTTGTTTTGGTCGTTTTTTAGCATTTGACAACATTTTAGAATCGTATTAATTTCATAGACATCTCCATCTTTGTGAGTATTTGTAAGTGTGGTGTTGGAAAAAACACTATACATAAAGCATTCCCTTTCCAGTGACCTAACCACAGAGAGACAGCAGCAGTTCTGAAATAATGACAAATCACTCTGAAGTCTGTGTGATAAAAGCCAGGATCACCGTCACAAACAGATCCTCTGGGACAGCTCATTAATAACGGCAGGAAAGATTCTCTGCTTTGCAACCTGTAGCGAAAACTGTACGTGGGTTCCCGGGACACTGTGACTCGCGTGACCTTCCTGATTTGTCAGTAGGTGCCCAGGGAATCAGCAGAACCACGGGAAAACCCAGAGGGTCAGACCAGTGACCTCACAGAGTGTTACGTGCTGATCAGCAGGCAGTCGAAGGTGCAGGATGACCCAATAAACACAACAGTCCTCTAGTGTTCCGCTCATGAGAAAAACCTTCCTGTGAAATTTTCAATTAACTCTGAAGGAGTCTGTAGTGTCAGCTCACGATTTATCGAGCAGCCCTCTCGGTCTGTCAGAAAGGAGTGCTGAGGGATGTTCATAAATTAATTCTCTTACGATTCAGAAAATCGGAGGCCAAGGCTGTGAACTTCCACGTCCATCCATGTATAAAATGTTAATTTTTCACATATTTTCTTGTCAAATAATTCCCCATGCTTTGACTTTAAATGGTCTGAACTTTGAGATTTATTTTACGTTCTACAAGCACAGCGGGCATTGTGACTTTCTTTTTGTCTAATTCTGGATGGACCAGCTGCACCATGTATACGTGCTGTAGTCAGTCTGTAAGACACCACACTAAAAATGACATAGTAATGGTAAATGGAGTTTTCAGGCAGTCCACCCAGAACCTGTGGAACTTGGTCACCAGGGCACTAAGAATAACAGTCATTAGCACCTCAGGTGACAGTCTGGGCAGGCCAGGCAGGCAGGGGGGTGTGGCTGAAGAGGAACTACTGTGTCTGAGCTGGACAAGGCTGGCTGGCCTCCCCGGGTGGGGGGTCCCGGGCAGGCACTGGGTCTCAATTCTCCTGTAGCAGAGTTGACCTGGTTCTGCCTGCCCAGCGGCTGGACTGAGTGAGGGCTCTTCCCCGGGAAAGACTTTAATTCTTTCCCACTATTTTGGCGCTCTTCACCCACCAAAGGCTACGCGTGCACTAACACCATTTCCACTTCACACAAACCACCTTCTCACAATAGTACGTGAGCTCCTTAGGATACAGGACACGTGCTGTAGTAAAACAGAACATATTTTCATTGTTGCAGCAGAGACTGACCAGGGAAACCCGTTCTCTTTCCTCCTTGAACACGTAAGTTGACGTCAGTTTTGACCTTCCCAGGGCTGGCTCATAAAAAGGAAAAAAAAAAAGCCCACATGCACTTTAACATGTTCTAAACCTGCTACAGCCTACAGATATGGCAGTGTGGACACCACATAGCAAAGATGGTCCCAGGTAAGGAGCCTCGGTCCCCCCCATGGCTCCCTGGAGCACCTGCCACGAACCAGCCCCTGTCCTAACTTTTCATCTGACAAAGAAATTCACTTCGATTGTAGTTAGGCGCTGCTATTTTGGGTTTTAACTCTTCCAGAAATTAACATCACCCTAGCTAGAGGGTGCCGTGGTTCAGAAGTTTGTTTGGTTTTCTCCGACCGTGTTAAATGGTGATCAAGGGAACATCCAAAGCTCTGCAGAATTTTGAATGACAGGACTGGACCATTGCTACCTACCAAGTGGGGTTCTAGCAAATTTGTAACAGTCAGTAGGGGTGGAGTGGGAATGAAATCGTTGACTTGTCACGTCTGCCTATTACCACGGTGCACAGTTCACAGTCAATTCCAAGCTACCACTGTCGCATTACTGAACAGAGAGATGGGAATACGTACTCTCCCCACCTCAGTGTGGGGGCCAGCTTCCACACAACCACTGAATCAAGCCCACCATGGAGACTCACGGCTTCATTCTTGCATTGGAATCACAAATACTCAGGAAAAGATATTCCAGAAAGACCCCCAAGGTGTAAGAGAAGCAGCATCAAGAACTACCCACATCTCAAGAGAAAATAACTATAACATTAAGCATAACTGTGTGTGTGTGTATGTGTGTGCTACCCATTAAATATATATATATTTCATATATATATATATTTCATGTATATATATATATATATATATATATATATATATATATATCTGAGTCTGAGTCATCATAGGAAGCAGACAAGAGACCATATGCTTTAAATTCCTAATCATCAAAATTATTCACTTGTAGAAGGTAATGTTAAATAACAGAAAAACTAGAAAAACTAAAACTGAGTTCCAATTGTAGGTATCACATTTTCTACTTATGACCTGGGGTGAAATTTTCAACATTTCTAAGATGCTTGAAATAAATAAAAAAGAGCTGGTGTTTCAAGTTTGCTGGGATACTTAAAAAATAGGAGATAGTTTGCAAAAAAAAAAAAAATGTCCAGCACAAAGTAAAATACTCAATGAACGGTAATTATTTTTATAAGGAATATGTCATGAGGATCTGTGTGTATACATGGAATACGTTAAGAGAACTGAAGAAAAGGGAATGTGTTATATGGAGAGTTCTCTCTCCCTTTTTTGCTCTTTCTGGTTCTACCATGTGCCAAGAATGTTCCCGGCACAAGGTCTTTGCACCTGCTATTCCCAGTGCTTGGAACATTCATCTGATGGAGGGAGGTTAAATGGTTAGCATCCTTCCCTTCTCCTGGTCTTAGCTCAAAATCTCCAACCTCGTGATGCTTTCACAGGCCCCTTTATTTCTATTTGCAACTCTTCCCTAACAATATTTCCAATTCCTATTTCTTGCTTTTTCTCTTAAAGTTTTTATCGCCCTGAAATATATTTTTACAGCATCAATCATCACACTTAGACTGTATATTATACTCATACCAATGCTGTTTGTAAAAAACACCATATATTTTATTTATCTATAAGCCCCCCCCCACCAAAAAGCACGAACTTGGACTGTTTTATCAGCAGTTGGAAGAGCAGATATTAAATATTTTTGTTGTTAATTAAATCACTGGCAGAAATATCATATGCATTACTAAAACGTGACCCAGCACTGACATATAGTAGGTAGCAAATGCTTATGACTTGACCTACCCTTCTTTGGGCATGGGGGTTATATACATGGCTAATCTGAAATTCTAGATAAAAATTCAGAGACATTTGGTGTGCCTGGGTCGTTCAGTTGGTTCAGCATCTGACTCTTCGTTTTGGCTCAGGTCCTGATCTTGTGGTTCATGAGTTCAAGCCCCACATCAGGCTCCAAGCCAACAGTGCGGAGCCTGCTTGGGATATTCTCTCTCTCATTCTCTCTCATTCTCTCTCTCTCTCTCTCTCTCTCTCTCTCTCTCTCTCCCTCTCCCTCTCTCAAAATAAATAAACTTCTAAAAAATATTTACAGACATTTACCATAGGCAGAAATCCCTGCTCAGCAAATATGCATCTCCATAAAATAAAACTTGAGAGCCGGCAAATTAAATACATGAAGGAAACAGCAAAGATCTATGTTCAGAAATCATTATGGAACGTCTAGTAAAAACTAGCAGCTTTGGCCTTGGAGACACTGTGCCATGATCTCAGGATGCTGTGTTGTAGCAAGCCAGAAATATACAGAATAAAGTTAAGGAAAAGGCAACTAGGAAAATGAGGAAATTATTCTGGGGATACAACTGCCAGAAATGCCTTCCTCTCCATTAGACTCAGAACCTTCATGTGGTGGGGTGCCTGGGAGGCGCAGTCGGTTGAGCATCCGACTTCGGCTCAGGTCATGATCTCATGGTTTGTGAGTTTGAGCCTCGCGGCAGTCTCTCCACTCAGCACAGAGCCTGATTCAGATCCTGTCTTCCTCTCTACCTCTCCCCTGCTCACTCTCGCTCACACTCTCTCTCTCTCAAAAATAAATACCATCAGTTTTTTTTTTTTTTTAATATTTAAACAAAATCTTCATGTAGCCACAGCACACTCACTGCGGGAGAGTTTTTGCAAAGTTATCCATAAGTGCTAGATAAGAAAAAATGGTAAAAGCAAGGACATTTCCAGAAACTTGGACCCACTTTCAGGGAAGCAGACATTCGTGGATGATTTATGAAGTTAACTCTGTCTTAGGGCACAAAGCAAAGCAAATTTCAAAAAATGCTTTAGAACTGAAATTATACGGACACCTTCTTAACACACTGGAGAACTGGATTTCAACTACAGATGTGGAACCACACCTGCCAATTTGTTCAGAAACTTACAAAGTCGATTCAAAATAAAGCATATATAAGGAAGAAAGCATAATGGAAATAATACTTTTTTAGAACCAATCATCGATCATAATTTCACGGATGAAATTAAAACCGTTCACAGAAATAAATCTACAGCGTTAAATGTATATATTAGAAAAGACTGTATTCTTAGCATCAGTGACCAACACATGTGATTCATAGAAAAGAACAATAAAGGAAGCCCAACAAGAAAGAAGAAAATAATAAAATCACGGTACAAATGGACAGAAACGAAATAAGGACCGAGCAAAGATGAAGAGATGAGAAACAGAAAATATCCAGAAAAATATATCTCACCAAAAACGACTCAAGAAGCAAAAACTTGAATAGATTTATAATCATTACATGAATTAAATTAATTGTCCTAACGCGGGTAAAAGGAGGAAAAATCAGTTACGTTGTAAACACCGTTATCCTTGTAAGAAACCAAACGCATTCTATGACTCAGCCGTTAGAATTGATATCAACACAAGTCAATACACACACACAAGAAGAAAGTTACATTTTCAAACCTAGAATTGACGTGCACCCTTACTAAGGTCTAAAAAAAAAAATTTAAACCTATCATTTCACACTCATTTGATTGACAGTGTTGTCCCATTACTATGAAAGAGAAAATTGGAAGTACTTTGCTAAACTGAAGCTAGATCTCTCCCACAACCACTGTAAGTACTCTAGAAACCTTTTGATACATGTTGCAGATAAAAATAAACACACACAGGGCCACCTGGGTGGCTCAGTTGGTTAAATGCCTGACTCTTGATCTCGACTCAGGTCATGATCTCGGCTCAGGTCATGATCTCATGGTTCGTGGGTTCGAGCCCTGCGTCGGGCTTTGTGCTGACAGTGTGGAGCCTGCTTGGGATTCTCTCTCTGCCTCTCTCTCTCTCTGTCTCTCTGCCCCTTCCCTGCTCATGCACACATGCACTCTCCCTCAAAATAAATACACTTCAAAAAAATAAAAATTAAACAAATAAAAAATAATACGTAATGAAAGAGATTAGAAGTACCAAAAGTCAACTTTGAAAACAATCCCTTCTCTGATTTTTGGAGGAAAGAAGTCTGTTTTGCCACATGTACCCATCGGATTTTCTGCTATTGGTACTGGCAGGAGGGACACCTAGATCAATGGCATCTGAAAAGGACAACCTGCAGAGACTTCCGCACACAGGCGGCCCGCGGTCCGTGACAAGGTGCAGGTGCAAGCCAGAGAGGAGAGTCTTCCCAAAGCCAAGGTGGGGCCCCTGGACACCCTTAGGGAGAAACGAACCTCTACCCAAACCTCACACCTCACATAGAAATGAACCCGAAACGGATCACGGATCTGAATGTAAAACAAAACTGCAGTGCATCCTGAAGACCGCAGGATGGAACCGCTGAGCCCTGCCTTAGACTTGACCTGGAAACACGGCCCATAAAAGAAAAGGAAAGAATGAATTGGATTTCATCTGAAAACACAACACGGCTGTGTGAAAGCCACGCTCAGGGTGGCAAAGTGGGGAAAAGCAGTTTTTTTTGTTGTTTTTTGTTTTTATGTTTATTTATTTACTTTGAGAGAGATAAAGAGTACAAGCAGGGTAGGGGCAGAGAGAGAGGGAGAGACAATTCCGAGTAGGCTCCGCGCTGTCCTCGGGGCTCAGACTCCTTAACTGTGACATCAGGACCTGAGCCGAGATCACGAGTCGATGTTGAACCCACTGTGCCATCCTGGCACCTCTGGGGAAAAGTACTTGTAACCACCTGTCTCACAAAGAATCACCTCTAGGGGCACCTGGTGGCTCAGTCGGTCAAGCGTCTGACTTTGGCTGGGGTCATGATCTCACCGTTCGTGAGTTCAAGCCCCACGTCGGACTCTGTGCCAGCAGCTGGGAGCCTGGAGCTGCTTCAGATTCTGTGTCTCCCTCTCTCTCTCTCTCTCTCTGCCCCTCCCCTGCTCTCGCTCTCTCTTTCTCAAAAGTAAATAGATATTAAAAAAAAAAAAGAAAAAAGAAAAGAATCACCTCTACAACACACACACACACACACACACACGCGCGCGCCTTAACTTTCAGCAGCAAAAGGCAGGTGGTCCAACTGGAGAATGGCAGAAGAGTGACGGATGTTTCAGGGTCACAGATGGATGACGGCCAAGCATAGGAAGAGACCTCCGACAGCACCAGCCATTAGGGAGATGCCCACCGGAAGCACTGACCCATCACTACGCATGTATCAGAAGAGCTGAAACAAACATAAAACTAGTGGGGGGCCCCGTGGGTGGCTCAGTCGGTTAAGTGTCCACCTTTGGCTCAGGTCATGATCTCACAGTCCGTGGGTTCGAACCCCACGTTGGGCTCTGTGCTGTCGGTGTGGAGCCCACTTCAGATCTTCTGTCTCCGTTTCTCTCTGCCCCTCCCCAGCTTGTGCGCTCTCTCTCTTTCCAAAAATAAACAAGCGGGGCGCCTGGGTGGCGCAGTCGGTTAAGCGTCCGACTTCAGCCAGGTCACGATCTCGCGGTCCGTGAGTTCGAGCCCCGCATCAGGCTCTGGGCTGATGGCTCAGAGCCTGGAGCCTGTTTCCGATTCTGTGTCTCCCTCTCTCTCTGCCCCTCCCCCGTTCATGCTCTGTCTCTCTCTGTCCCAAAAATAAATAAACGTTGAAAAAAAAAAAAAACAAAAAAAAAACAAAAAAAAACAAAAATAAACAAGCATTAAAAAAACTTAAAAAAATAAAACTAGTGACAATACCAAATACTGGCAAGGATGTGGAGAAGCAGGATCTCTCCACCTTGATGCTGGGAATGTAAAATAGTGCAGGCATTCAGGAAAACAGGTTGGCATTTTCTTTAACCACATTCTGTGGCAACATGTCGAGGTGAGATTACGTGGCTCATCAAGACCATTCAGGATGGACTCTGACATGCTGCGGTCAGGGCAGGTCGCAAACTCCAGGAACCAGCATGAGAACGGTCCCTTCTTAGAACACTGTCCACCTACTGTTTGGTGCAGGACAGCTGTCACCGCAGGGCACCAACAAGGCAAGAAATTTAGCAAATGGTGCCCATTTTGCTGGACTCATATTATTATTATTATTATTATTATTATTATTATTAATTAATGAACTAGATATTGGTGGATATGCTTTTGTCTTCCAGGAATAGACCTCAAAAGGCTGAGAATAGACTGGATTCTGGCCAAAGGTCCAACATATTGTGGGCACACTTATAAAGAAAAACTTGTCACCCTGGTTTTCCATGAGGATAATGAATCATCAGAATGAAATAAAAATAAAAATAAGTGCTCCAATTTCCCCCGTGAAAAGAACGAAAATACATTTTATCGTTCGTAGGTAAGAATGCGCATTTATCTGAATTTACAGGTACGAATTCGACATCAATTCCACCAGCTTATGTTTCAATTTGGGGGATGCCTCCTCTCAAAGACCTCAAATGTATACGATTTCTGTTCTATGCCTTGCTTCCCTCACTCCCTATGGGATTTCCCTGATGAACATTCCCTCTGCATATTGCCGTGTGTTCCTGAAGCCCTCTCCCAAGACTCTGCTTCTAGGGAACACAAACTAATGCAAGTAAGATTATATATTTTTTTTCTCTCATTTTCTATTAACTTTCACGGTTTACACCAAAAAGAAGACATTTTTTTGGAGATGCGAAATGTATGTCTATAGGCTGAACATACCTAATGAGGTAGGTTTCCAAAATCTACAAGTCATAGCAGCACAAGAAATAATAAGACACACCTGCAAAAGAATAAAGTTGGGGGGCGCCTGGGTGGCTCAGTCAGTTGAGCATCGGACTCTTGATTTCGGCTCAGGTCATGATCTCAAGGTTCATGGGTTCAAGCCCCACATTGGGCTCTACACTGACAGTGTGGAGCCTGCTTAGCATTCTCTCTCTCTCTCTCTCTCTCTCTCTCTCTCTCTCAGCCCCTCCCCTATTTGCACTCTTTGTCTCTCTCTCAAAATAAGGAAATAAACTTAAAACAAATTAAAAAAAGAATAAAGTTGGGCCCTAACCTTCTATCATATGCAAAAATTAACAAAAATTTATTAAAGCCTTAAACATAAGACCCAAAAGTACAAAACTCATAGAAGAAAACAGAAGCTTTAGGACACTGCACCTGGCAATGATTTCTCGGATAGGACACCACAAACACAGCCGACAGAAGCAAAAATTGACAAAATGGATGAATATGCAAATTTTTGTGCATCGAAGGACACAACACAGTAAAAAGGCAACCTAAGGAAGGGAGGAAGATACTTGTAAATTATATATCTGATAAGGGGTTAATACCCAAAATATAAAAAAACACCCTTACAACTCAATAATCTAAAAATTAAACAAGCAAATTTAAAAATGGGCAAAGGACTTAAACAGACATTTCTCCAAAGATGATACACAAATTTCCAACAAGCATATTTGTTAAGATTAAGAAGCTCACAATTCTCAGTGAACCGCACATCACAACTACAACAAATCATCACCTCATACCCATTAGAATGGCTCTTACCCATCACCCACCCCTGAAAAAAGGGCGGGGCAGAAAATAAGTGTTGGCAAGGATGTGGAGAGATTGAAACCCTTGTGCACTCTTGGAAGGAATGTAAAATGGTTTACGACGGAAAACAGTTTGGAGTTTCCACAGTAAATTAAAAATGGAATTGCCAGAGGGTCCAGCAATCCCACTTCCAGGTATATCCAAAACACTGAAAGCAGGATCTCTAAAGATACACTTAAACACCTCTGTTCACTGCAGCATAGCTCACAATGGCCAAGAGATGGAGGCAACCGAAATGTCACTAATGGGTGAATGGATAAATAAATGTGGTCTATCCGTACTATGGAATATTACACAGCCTTAAAAAGGAAAGGAATCCTACCACATGCTATAAAATGGATGAACCCTGACGATATGCTATATGAAGTAAACCAGGCACAAAATGACAGATACTGTGTGATATATGAGAATAAGAAATGAGAATGCTGGTTACCAGAAATAAATGAGAATGCTGGTTACCAGGGGCTGGAAAGAGGGAGACAGGGAGAGTTGTTGTTTGATGAGCCCAGAGTATCAGATCTTAAAGATGAAAAACTTCTGGAGCCCTGTGTCACAACAGCGTGAATATGCTTAACTAGTGAATGATACACTTAAAATGGTTAAGCTAGTAAATTTTATTTTAGGTGTTTTACCACCATTAAAAAAAAAAGTGGGGGGAAAAAAGAGAATAAGACACAAGGGGCTGTATCACAGGAGTTTAAAAAATATATATAGTTTAGGGGCCCCTGGGTGGCTCAGTTGGTTAAGCGTCTGACTCTGGATTTTGGCTCAGGATCAAGCCCCACATTGGGCTCTGCACTGAGCATGCAGCTTGCTTAAGATTCTCTCTCTCTCTCTCTCTCTCTCTCTCTCTCTCTCTCTCTCCCTCCCTCCCTCCATCCCTCTCCCCTGTTCACATGCCCTCTCCCTCTCTCTAAAAAAATTTTTTCTAAAATAAGTAAAATAAAATGGTTTAGGTATTTCATGAAAATAGTTGCAAACTTGCTTATCCCACTTAATAAAATGTTTGTTATGAAGTCTGAGAGGCATAAGTCAGTTGTCCGGGGTGGAAATTAGCATATGTGCACATACAGGTGTTGAGCACGCCCGTGTGTGTGTGTGTGTGTGTGTGTGTGTGTGTGTGTGTGCGCATGCGCACACGCACTCACGTCTATGTTCCCAACCATTGTCCTTGCAGAAGCTTTATTCTCAGAATCTATTGTTATAATGTGCTTCCAGAGTTATTTTTACTGCATATACAATGACAATGAAACAAAGGAACAGTGAGGATTTTCAAAGACAAGAGTATAATCAATTTCAACATACTCCCCCAGAGCCTTAAAAAAGAAAACTTCTTCTGAAGGGTTGAAGTCTTTAAAAAGTGCTAGATTTTAACATCTTTGTAATCAAGCTGCAGGTTCATATCCCTCTTCGTGGAGTGAAAAATAGTAAAAAGAAATTACATTTGGCAAAGAAGATATAGATGCTGTGCCCTAAAATATCTCGGGATGTAGGTCTACAACGCCTGTTTTGTAGAATCCTGCACTGAAACATTTCTCTGAATAATGGAGAGACAGACTCAAATAATTTAAATTCTTTTTAAGAAAATCAACAATGCTTTTCATCTCACTACTGGCTGTCTTTAAATTTTTTCATTTACATATCAAGGGATCACTTCTTCGGTTTCTGTGCAATTATTAGGGCATGCTTTTCTTTTTTTTTTTTTTTTTTTTTAATTTTTTTTTTAACGTTTATTTATTTTTGGGAAAGAGAGAGACAGAGCATGAATGGGGGAGGGGCAGAGAGAGAGGGAGACACAGAATCGGAAACAGGCTCCAGGCTCTGAGCCATCAGCCCAGAGCCTGACGCGGGGCTCGAACTCAGGGACCGCGAGATCGTGACCTGGTTGAAGTCGGACGCTTAACCGACTGCACCACCCAGGCGCCCCTAGGGCATGCTTTTCTAATGAGAGAATGTGAAAAATGTTCTCTCTTTAAATTAAATTGGAAATAAAACAAATACAGAGGACATAAAAATTGCTGCATACTCTGGAGTATATTTTTTTACACATCAACTTATATTTTTCTACATTTAATATTTCCTTATTAACAAGTGATTTGATTATGATAAATAGCTTTTTGGTAGATTTATAGTCCTAATTCTTTCCAGAATTTGTTTCAGGGGAACACTAAATCTGAAGGTTATCACCTTGAGGTAATGTTTCCGGTTCATTATCCAAGTGGACCCACATGTCTAATCAAATCTATGGTTGATGGAAGGTCATGTCATGACCGCTCTACACTGTGTCATATTCCAAAATCATGCCCGTGTGCTAATGCCCAGAACCAAGATTTACCTTGATATGTAGAGCACTGAATGACCCTGCTCCTTTTCAGAAGACAACTCAACGACATTTAGGATCCCCAGAGTCTGGTCATTTGGAGCCCCACCTCTAAATATCAACTAGCTATTATATCAGATATACACTCAATGAGAACTTGTCTGGAAAAGTCTGGACCTTTAAGATCAGAACTGCCTACTACTGGCGGTTCTCAGACACTGCTGATGGCATGCCATATTGCTAAAATCAAGTCCTGACTTTTCCTGAATGCCCTGCCTTTCTAAACACCATGGTCCCACTACTGGGTGTCACCAAGATGGCTGTGATCACTTCCCTATCCATCCAAGAGATGGCGATGCTCTGGAATTAAACAGTCTCAGACAAGCTCAAATTCCTGGGGAGCTTAAAAGAGAACCTCTCTTTTGGTTCATTCTGAATAAAACAGATTTAAACCCTCTACCCCAAATATACATGTTTGGGCCCCCAAACTTTAAACAATTTTCCGTTCTTAATCCACATCCGCACATTTCACCTTTCCTAGACACACATCTTTAATTCTGGCCGGAAGAGACTCTGCTCACTCTATTCCTGCCGGGCAATGTTTGTAATAGGCAAATTCCCTAGTGTTCCCGACTGTCTCAGAATGGGATACCTGCCAGTTTCAACCCACTGGTTCCTCTTTAGGAAGCTGAGCCCTGACTGGCTCCGTGACCCCACCAGTCAATCATGCAGCTTCCTGGATGCCTTTAGCCTAAGTCCTGAAGCAACGCTATAAAACAAGCATTGCAAATAAAAAGTAGACAGCAATGACCAAATGCTGTACGTTAACAGCTCCTCTCCAAATGTATTTACTTCTATTTGAAAGCTTGTGTGTATGTGTCAGTGCAACTGTAATTTCATGGCCATAAGTAATTTTTTTTATCCCATCGTTTCCCTAAGCCCTGCAAAGATTTTTGTTTCAAATGTTACTTTCATATAAAATATTTGATAACTGACACTATTTTGATATAAAATATTTTCAGTCCTGAAATGAGCTGAAACAAAACTGAACTGCACATTTAATATTTAATTTTGGCTTTATAGACTCTGGTTCCCCCCATCTTTCCTTGTAATAGGATAAATTTAGGGGAGAACATCATATGCTAAAATGTCTATCATCATTTCTAGGTTAAAAGAGAATTTCTAGTTTATAGTTTGTGTTTTTTAAACGATGTCCACTGTCCTTTGCAGCAATTTATAAGGTACATTCAGATAAAAGAAATTCTTCAAGGTCAACTTAAAACACAAGGTCAAAACACAGATATGATTCACAGATAAACATCCTCATGTCCACCATAAGGACCCTCCTCATCTCAAGTCTTAATTATTACATTAAGCATCGTTGGTTTCTTTCACCAGTCTGCTCTGCTCGTGGTGAAAAAGAAAAAAGAGAAAGCCTGCCTTAATACTAACGTAAAATAATGGTATAAGAAACAAAGCTTGTCAAAGTCCTCAAGCCCTTCATCCCTGGGTTCCACCTTGCCCGCTGAATATTATTATTAATGAGTGCACCATACAAACCAACCAGTCTTTTCCATGCCTTGCATCTTTACTCGTGACTTCCTGCTACTCTGGTACAGAATCTGAGACTATCAGTGAGCCCCATTATTTCTTCTGGGAGAACCTTCCTTCTGGAAATCACCTCCCCTCTCTCCCTGCACCTGGTCCTAGTGGGGTTATTACAAAGGCTACCCAACTCAACTTGCTGGGCTGGAAAGATGACCTAGGTTGGGCCCATCGCAATGGCCTGTACATTGAAGATCGATGACTGGTCCCAGTACGGGATATGATCCTAGTGTGGACAATTCAGGACTCTTCCATGAGATTTAATAGATGAACATAAGGAGATTTAAAAAAAAGACCCTGTCTTATTTTTTATTATCAATCCACTAGGATGTAGGTATGTGCTATCAAGGCTCCTATCTTCTGACTCAGAGAAAGAGAAAAATAGAGGCAGAAACAGAAAGAGAAGAAAAAGAGACAGACAGAGACAGAAAAAATAATATAAGTTAAAGCCCCCAGATTCCAAATTCATTAGTATATGAAGCCAACTGAATTGGACTTTCCAGGTATAAGGGCCATTTTCCACATACGAAAGCCAGTAAATTCCCTTCTGTGCTTAAACCCTTATGAGTTGATTTTCTGTCAATGGGAACCAGGTGACTCATATAACACAGAAGTTCATGATGATCTTTTCTTTTTTTCCTGCTAAAAGATACATCCCTTTAGAGCACGGACTTCTTTTCTCTTCTGCCGTGAAAATGTAGGTTATTTCCACTAGTAGAAGGAAGGTTTAAACTTCTATATCATAGTGAATATTTATTGTTATAATTATAGTGAATATTATTATATATTACGTATTTTAAAATAATACATTTTTAAATTTCAGGAAGCTTCCCCCCTCTGCTCCTATATGCTGTGCGCGAACATTCCCGTCAGTTAGTCAGTCCTCAGTAAACAAAGCGAGGGCCTTCAGTGCACGTGGCTATGAACCAAGACATAAAAAGGTAGAAGCAAATGTCCCTGGTCACAAAGATGTAACCACACATTTGAGCATTCATACACATGAGGGAAAGTGCCGGCACAGTGACAGTACTCTGTGCTTCTCACGGGGCACATGCCAACATGGCTGACCACCCGCAGAAGGTGTTGACCCGCCAGACCAGAGAGCACACTCCTGGAGCAGGGAGGTTCAGTGTCCCCCCTCGGATGCTAGCACAGACCAAGGAATCCAATTCTTGCATTTAATTTTTCCATCTCCACGTACCTGACATGGGTGTGAAGCAGTTTCCCCGTACAACCCTATTCCCACGACTAACTGGACACTTCAGTGAACACGCTTCCCTTCTCTCCGCCCCCTCTACAGACCACGCACCCCTTTAGGGAAGGACCGCCTCTAGTTTTGCTCACAGGTACATCCACAGAGCACCCCAAGGGGCCTGCCATGCAAGGGACTCGACCTTTCATTCACTCATTCAAATATACTATGAAGAACCTGCTAATGCAAAGTTCAGTATGCACACATTTGATGGCTACAAGTGTCATCAGTCACCACACTGCACACCTAATGCTTATTCCCCAGGGTAAAGAGGACAGTCCTAAACATTTTCCTAAAGAAAAACAGATAAAGTGCTACGTTAATTCTGATGTAAGGACAATTGAGTACTTGGAGGCCGAGTACAACTCCGCGGCATGTGACCGGAACGCTGATAACAAGCAAAATCTGGAAATTCAAAGACAAGAAGACATTTCTCCATTTCAAATGGGGGGGGGGGGGCAAAAACAGAAGAAAGGCAACAATCACAGAAAAACTGAAATCATTTGCAGTGTTCATTTGGACCAACCCAAACACACATTAAGGCGAAAAGTCGAAAATGAGACTACCACAAGTGGAATCAGAACATTTCTAAGGGAGGAAACAGTCCTCCATTTTTCGCTCTGCCACAGGGAGCCACTGAGGACCTGTCAACAGCATGTCCAATCACAGCAGAGGGATCTGTGGAGAATCAGGAAGCTGATGGAGGAGCTCGTAGGGCATACAGGGTGAGAGCACGCTTTCTCGGAGCTGAGGCGTCAGGGTCCCAGCCTCACCTGAGCAGGACCTCCGTGGAGAGCATGGGAGGTGAGAGCATTAGGAGAAGAAAGACTCGGGGCTTGAACTCATGAACCGTGAGATCACGACCTGAGCCGAAATCAAGAGTTGGACACTCAACCGACCGAGCGACCCAGCCCAAGACAATTTAATCCCACGCCTTATAAGGATTTCTTTCTCACACTGTCTTTATAAGCAGCTCGGTATGTGTGCACCACAGTCACCATTGGTAAGAACTGCCATGAAGCCTTTACCCCAAGAGTCCACGTAGACCAGTGAGACGGTGCTCCTTACTCTGTGGGAGGTCTGATGGGGAGGGGAGCAAGGAGGTCTGCGCAAGACTGATGTCTCTGCATGTCCAGAAACACACTGGGGCCTTAAGAAGGGGCCAAGAAACAGAGTATGTACTAAACGTTACAAGGTTCAGAGGTCACTTGCAACACAAAAAAATTATTGTAGATACCAGAGAACTATAGAGCAACACCGTTTAAAAGATGGTTTCATTAAAGCATATTAATGATGGTCATTATGTGAACTAATTACTATTGATGACTTATTTTCATTTATCAAATATTACTGTGTCATTAACATATGCCCGATATTATCTTTTTAGAAAAATTTTTTTAGAAATTTTTTAAAAATATCTTTTAATGTTTATTTATTTTTGAGACAGAGGGAGACAGAGCATGAGTTAGGAAGGGGCAGAGAGAGAAAGAGACACAGAATCTGAAACAGGCTCCAGGCTCTGAGCAGTCAGCACAGAGCCCGACGTGGGGCTCGAATCCACGAACCGTGAGATCATGACCTGAGCCGAAGTCGGACGCGTAACCGACTAAGCCACCCAGGCGCTCCATGTGCCTGATATTATTAATGTGAATTTGGTTCTAACACCAAACCAGGTTCATTGGATGGATGATTGCTCTTTCTTTGCCTGAGGGGCTCCATACCCTGCCAGACCGGGTGCAGCCTCAGCATAAGCAGGTGATTCAGGGAAGACCCGGTCCTGAATACAGAGACGGAGGGATGCATGGTGGGTAAAGGGAGTGGAGGGGGAGAGTAATGAACTTCCTGACTTCCACATATACCAGCAAAGTGAATAAGGATGGTGTTATTGGCTACACTTTTCAAACCAGGACATCAAGAACCAAGCCCTAGTGAAATTAAGTGAAATACTAAAGATTAAACAGAAAAAACGGGGCAGTAGTTAAAACATGCTAAGACTGGCCCAAGTGGTCCTATAAGTAACAGGTGGCTGTGGAAGACACAAGCTGCCTCCATCACCCACGGGGCCATGCTTGTGACCTCAGTTCACCTGGACAGAGAGTGCCATGACACTTTGCTGGGCCCATCGTCAACTGGCTTCGTGGCCCACCACACACGTTTCTACTCCATGGATTCCAGGTGAGAAAACAAAGAGGTTAACACTTGACCAGGATCAATCTAGCACCGTATGTTAATTATACTGGAATTTTTTTTAATGTTTTAAAAAAGACTTGTCCAGGATCTCCCAAGATGAGAAAAGGCAAAGTGACGTGTGATTCTAGTCACGAGTGCTCTGTGGGAAGGGTTTCAGTCAGTCCCCAGAGCTGAACCTCACAGGTAAAGTTGTTCAGAGGAGAGCATAATGAACCAGAAATTTAGGAAACAATTCAACCTTCAAATGATTTTCTCCTCTCAAAGATACTCCTCAGAATTGGCTTTTATGTGCTTAAAATACGAGGCTCCAAGAGGCATATCCCTCATCCATGTCAGATGTGTTTTCGGCCACTTAGATAAGTGTCTTCCTCTTCTGCTAAAAGCCTGAATGAAAAAGAATGGCCAATTGATTTCCACAAAACCATTCATTCATTTATGTCTGTCTCTGCTGTCACTCCTCCCCTCCAGATAATAAATAATTCAAGCCTCTTCTATCTTCTCCTCACTCAGAGGACCCTGAAGCTTTTGCCTTTTACTTATTCCTCCCTTGACCACTTCCTATGAGCCAAAGACCTTTTTTGTGCTGAATCAAACAAAACTGGGAGCGGTACTGAGAACGTACCATTGATTCATGCAGTGTCGTAATTCCCCTTTGGCTTTGTATCATCCTGTTTCTTTTTTTTTTTTTTTTTTTTTTTTTTTTTAATTTTTTTTTTCAACGTTTATTTATTTTTGGGACAGAGAGAGACAGAGCATGAACGGGCGAGGGGCAGAGAGAGAGGGAGACACAGAATCAGAAACAGGCTCCAGGCTCTGAGCCATCAGCCCAGAGCCCGACGCGGGGCTCGAACTCACGGACCGCGAGATCGTGACCTGGCTGAAGTCGGACGCTTAACCGACTGCGCCACCCAGGCGCCCCTGTATCATCCTGTTTCTAAGTGGAGCGCGGCTCCCAACTCACTTTTTTTAACGACATCTATCTGCAGAGATGCCATGTTTACTGAACTGTCCACAACGACCTCTAGAGAGTTTTCGAAAGATATGTCAATAAGAATCATTCCAACAGACTGGGTGCGTGTATGACACTTTCTCCTTAGAAGGGAAAAGATAACCCTACTGTGGATTGGAACAGAAGTTTTCAAAGCGTGGCACAAGAGGGTCGTTTCCATATAACGACCACTCTTAGAACATGATGTTAGAGGTACTGATCTCGCATGAGTTTATTTGTGGCAATTGGTGAAAACCTGTTTCCTCTACGTCAAGGCTCTTCTGAAACTTCAAGGTCATCACCGTTATTGCCATTGTTTTGTCATTATTTTAATTTCTCCAGCAATTGGACGATGCTCAAGGGGTTTTTTGTTTGTTTGTTTTAAGTCCCAACACATAGCCTAGAATGACAACAAGTGGAGGCATGGATGGGTTTGAGTTTTCAAAGATGAGGAAGTAGATACAGTGAATTAAAAACCCAAGTATTTCCCAGCTTAAAAAAAGAAAAACTTTTTTTGAGAACCACATCTCCACCCACCAATTGACCTTAATCTCCTTTTTCTTTTAGAAACCAAAGCACATAGTTGGGGCGCCTGAGTGGCTCAGTGGGTTGAGCATCCAAATTTGGCTCAGGTCATGATCTCGCGGTTCATGGGTTCAAGCCCCACATTGGGCTCTGTGCTGACAGCTCAGAGCCTGGAGCCTGCTTCCGATTCTGTGTCTCCCTCTCTCTCTGCCCCTTCCCTGCTCCTGCTCTGTCTCTCAAAAATTAAAATAAAACATTAAAAAAAAAAAAAGCACACAGTGGTCTTCAACTCCTCTCCGATGATGGCTCAAGACACTGCGGTCTGAATGCCACTCACTCTTGTCCATTGACACTGCTCCTTGTCTGTTGTCCCAGTAGATCCTCCTCAAACATGTGCCCTAATCTTGTCACATCACACTGGCTGCTCAGCAGACCCTGCCTCTGACACTGTGATGCTCCTGTTCTTGACCAAAGACCTCCTCCTCCCTTTGTGAACGCCTTTCGTCTATCTGCTTCCCAGAAGTGTCTGACCTGAGCCACGTATCCCCGTTGCCTAGCTCCTCCTGTAGCACGGCTGAAATAAAACCAGTATGTTCATTACCCCGTGTCTCTAAATAGACATCTCTAGCCTGACGTCAGACCCATATATACAATTGTATCCTGGGCAGCTCTCCTTGGACATCACGGGACCCAACGTGTCCTGGCCTGTCTCTCTTTCTCTGGGGCACATCTGAGCTTAATGAAAACACCATACACATAGTCGTTCAAGCGAAAATATTAAGTGCCAGTCCTGAATATTCCCTCTCTTTCATCCTCTGCAACTCCCAAATCAGTCCTATAGCCTAAGATTCCTTAGTACTCAAGTCTCCTTCAAATTCATCCACTGTTCTCCATTCTGAGGTCAATGACCAACACAGACTTCCCTCCACCTGGGTGTGGACTGCCACAGGAGCCTCCTAGCTGGTCTCCCCCACCCCACTCCTGCTCTCCTCCTCTAGTTCTCCATAGTCAACCCCACTAACACCAAGCTTTGCTCTCCACTCTAATGGGTGAAAGATTTTAATGGATTCCAATTACTCTTAGGAAAGATCTAAACATGGTTACATAGTGTATTGGGCCTTCACGATCTGGACGTTCAGGCTTAGGAAGGAAGAGTGTGGACCGAATTCGGATGTTCCAAGTTTGAAGAGCTGATAAGATACAGTGGCCTGCTTGGGTTCTGACCACATGTACATAGAGACCCTGATAGAAGCAGAGCCACAGATGTTTTCCTGGAATCTATCCACAAAGATGCTGGAAATGAAATAACCGAAATAAGACACATTTAAAGAAAAAGAGCAAGGCAAAGCACAGAAATTTTCACTAATCAGACAGCAAGTTCTGTTAATTCTTTCCCATAAATACTTCTCAAATCAGACTATGCCTCATCATCCCTATGGCCACCATTCTGATTTCAGCTTATTCTCCTGTCTGTTCCCCTTTCCAATCTCCCTTTTAATCCACCCACCATATCGCTACAGAATGACAGTCCTGAACGCAAACCCTATCACATCGCATACTCTTCAAAAATCACCCCGTGAACTCTCTCATGTGATGAATACCACAAAAATGCATCCTATCTGTCCAAATATTGCACATTTGTTCTCCCCCCTCCCCAACGTGGGACTCTGTCTGTTTGTTCTTTGAATGTACCATGCACTCTCCATGATGTATGTCACAGAGAGCGTCTCCTCTGCCCAGGTTTCTCACCCGTCCATCATCAGTAGATGCCGCCCCACCCCCTTCCTTCAATGCCTGCTGGCTCCCTTTGAGAAGACCGGCCCCCTCCTCACACGCCTTCCCCGGAGCAGAACCAGGCACCTTGCTCTGCATTCTCCCCTAACTCCGACTTACAGAAACATGAGTGCTCACTTTCCAATCTCCCCTCTAGACTGAATTTCCCGCACCAAAGAAACCTATCCGCCCGTAGAAGCTGGGTGTCCCGCATCATGTCTGGGCATAAGTGAATGATGGAGACATTTGAAAGCAACAGGTGTGAAGTAGGGAGACAAGCAAGGAATCTGGAAGAAAATGAGTCAAAGAGTTCCACCAGCACTTTTTTCAGGCAAGGAAAAAGTTAAGAAATTAGAGATGATCACAGAGTCAAAGTAGGTAAACATTTGGAGGTAAATGAGGCACATAAAAGGGTTTGATGTTTCAACGCAATAATGAAGCGGGAGCTAAAACGTAGTCATTAGGTAGGAAGGCATTTGAGGGGCGTATATAAATACCTATTTAAAGAAGTTTGGAAGGTAGAGAGGGAGGGAGCCAAACCATAAGAGACTCTTAAAAACCGAGAATAAACTGAGAGTTGATGGGGGGTGGAAGGGAGGGGAGGGTGGGTGATGGGCATCGAGGAGGGCACCTGTGGGGAGGAGCACTGGCTGTTGTATGGAAACCAATTTGACAATAAATTTCATATTAAAAAAAAAGTAACCTTCAATTTAAAAAAAGAAAGAAAGAAAGAAGTTTGGAAGTAAAGGTAAGTGGACTTACAGACCCTTAGCTTGAACAGATAAGAGCAATGAAATAAAGAATAGTATTTATCTATGAGTTTGGAAAGTATTAAAAAAGTGTTTTTTAAAAAAGTTAGTTTCAGGGGCGCCTGGGTGGCGCAGTCGGTTGAGCGTCCGACTTCAGCCGGGTCACGATCTCGCGGTCCGGGAGTTCGAGCCCCGCGTCGGGCTCTGGGCTGATGGCTCAGAGCCTGGAGCCTGTTTCCGATTCTGTGTCTCCCTCTCTCTCTGCCCCTCCCCCGTTCATGCTCTGTCTCTCTCTGTCCCAAAAAATAAATAAATGTTGAAAAAAAAAATTAAAAAAAAAAAAAAAGTTAGTTTCCGAGAGCCTAGATTCTCTGAATTAGCAACATGTCCATCCCGGCCTCAGGGCCTTTGCACTTACTACTCACTCTGCCTGGCACACCCTTCCCACAGATAGTCACATCCTGGTTCTTTCACTTCATTCAGTCACTTAGAGGTCATCCTTTTATAAACTATGTAAAATGGACTTTCACCCCATTCTGTTGCCAGATCACTTACTAAATCTTTAAACTTCTTTGTTTTCTTCACATCAGTTGCTGCCACCAAAATTTTTTTTATCTACATCTGCTTGTTGACTAGCTTGCTCTGTCTCACCACTGTAATCGGAATTTCAAGGCGGGAGTGATGTTAGCTGCCTTGATTGCCCTTGGATTCTTAGCCCGCAGACCAGTCCTTGGAAAAGAACAGGAATTCAGTATATATTTACCGAATTCATAAATATAGGAATGAATGGGATAAAAAAAATGTAATCAACTTCATCTATTCAACTCAGTTAAGTTACCATGGCATGTTTATGTCTCTAAAGTGACATGAGGTGTGAGCCAACCACTGGGAGCATAAAAAGCCCCCTTTCATTCACCAAACAACCTACAGAAAGAGAGGGCATCACATTAGACTAACAGATGTCAAGTGAGACCACAGGTGTGGAACCCTCCGTACACAATGATAAGCCTTGAATAATGTAAGGCCAAAACTGCAGCAACACACAAAGAGACGGGCATTGGATGCACCCCTGGGACACAGCAGCCATGACATTCCCGAGTCTGTATAAAAAGTGAAATATACGAACAATGCCGTCAAATGTTGAATAACAGACATATCACTGTACTGATATTCTTCAGCTGTTCACTTTACGAGTGATAACAGAAATATATATATACATACATATACATGAAATATTTTTATATTTCTATATTGTTATATAGAGAGATATAGATTAGATTTGGAGTTGTACATAGATATAGACATGTGACATTAAACATAAAGATCTTTATGGATGCCTGGGTAGCTCAGTCGGCTAAGCGTCTGACTTTGGCTCAGGTCATGATCTCGCGGTTCGTGGGTTCGAGCCCCGCATCAGGCTCTGTGCTGACAGTTCAGAGCCTGGAGCCTGCTTCAGTCTGTGTCTCCTTCTCTCTGTCTCTATGCCCCTTCCCTACTCATGCTCTGGCTCTCTCTCTCTCTCAAAAATAAATAAACATTGGGAAAAAAAAAGATTTACCTTCAGCAGCATATTTAATTTCTATCTTTTTCTTAATTGTGTTAGGTTCAGGGGTCCTAGATGATCACTAGTATGAGAGCTTTATTCATGTTTTCTTTCATTTCGATAACATTCAATAAAGCAGTGTTCACAAGATATTAAATCATTGTTATAATTCTTATATAAATACTCATATATTATCAATGCTGTTATAAAGAGAAGTATCCATTTAGAACAGTTGTGCTATGTATTAAAACTAATTTTAGTGGAATCGTAGGTGCTATTGATCTACAGATCTTATTCTAAGATTACAAAATTTGGGGCACCTGGGTGGCTCAGTCGGTTAGGCATCCGGCTTCCGCTCAGGTCATGATCTCACGGTCCGTGAGTTCAAGCCCCGCGTCGGGCTCTGTGCTGACAGCTCAGAGCCTGGAGCCTGTTTCGGATTCTGTGTCTCCCTCTCTCTCTGACCCTCCCCCATTCATGCTCTGTCTCTCCCTGCCTCAAAAATAAATAAACATTAAAAAAAAACTAAGATTACAAAATTTAAATTGCAAGGTATGGGGCACCTGGGTGGCTCAGTAGGTTATGCATCCAACTTCGGCTCAGGTCACGATCTCGTGGTCCCTGAGTTCGAGCCCCTCATCGGGCTCTGTGCTGACAGCTCGGAGCCTGGAGCTTGCCTCACATTCTGTGTCTCCCTCTCTCTCTGCCCCTCCCCTGTTCTCTGTCTCTCTCAAAAATAAATAAACATTTAAAATAATAAGTAAATAAATAAATAAATAAATAAATAAATTGCAAGGTGAATTTTTTTTAAACCTGGTTGAGAATTTTTTTTCACTTCAGATTAGCTGAACAATTTAATACCGAATGAAAACATAAGTATTTGAGAACACCTAACAAAATATTTTAAAAATCAGAACAGTATGCTCGTGAACGAGGCAAATAGATCAGTGTAACTGAACAGAAACTAGAAATTTATGCAAGGACATTTTGGAATTAAAATATGACAAAAATGGAATTACAATTCAGTGGATGCGACGCATATAGAAATAGAAGGGGGTGACTTTCATCTCACACCACACCATACATTAACTTTTACAAGGATCAGAACTTAAAATATAAAAATAGAAGCTTAAATAAGACAACGACTAACCATTTAACTTTAAAACAGACAACCAAAAGCAATAAATAAAACCAAAATCCATAGGAGACACTGTTTCTATAAATTATTACAATTTTAGATGCCAACCAACACCCAAAACAAAAACGCAAGAGAAAAATAGGAGAGCTCTCTTCAGCACACGCTCAAGGAAATATTGGTATTTCCTAATGTAAAAGATAACATACAGTTGATAATGAAAAGTATAAACAATCCAATCAACAAATGAGAACAAGTATGAAGAAATAGGGCTCATACAAAATGGGGGAAACTCCTTCATTATTGGTAGAATAAAATTACACCTTTGGGAGAAGGTGCTGACAGCATCTGAAGAAGGACCACATTCCGGGATGCCAGAGATGCAGGGATGGGCTTCCTCTGCTGATGGTGAGAATCTGAAGTGCCACAGCCTATTGGAGAGAAATCTGGCAGTTTCTACGCCACTTAAAATGGCACAGACCATTTGATTCAACAACACTGCCCTTGTGAATCAATAGAAGCCCAAATCCTAAAACATAGTGTTTTATTTCCTATCAAAAAGGGAAGTCTAGGGGCACCTGGGTGGCTGAGTCGTTGAAGTGTCTGACTTGTGGTTTTGGCAGTTCACAAGTTCAAGCCCCACTTTGGGCTCTGCACTGATGGCATGGGACCTGCTTGGGATTCTCTCTTCCTCTCTGTCTGCCCCTCCTCTGCTCATGTTCTCTCTCTCTCTCTCTCTCTCTCTCAAAATAAGATAATAAACATTTTTTTTTTTACAGAAGAGAAGTCTATAAATAAATGGCTTAATAAATAATTCACACGCTATGGAATATTACTTAGCAATCAAAACAAAAATAGTTAGACATATTTACCGGCCAGAAAAGATGCCCATGTGGTTAACACAGAAGGGGACACATCTGAGTTAAAAGTAGTTATTTGGGAAAATACAGATGAGGTTTAAAGCCACAGGAATGGATGAGTCAACCAGGGACTTTGCAAAGTGTCAGGACCAAGCTCTAAGAAGAGAAGCCCTCAAGGATTCAAAGGAAGAGCTGCCACTGAAACAGGAGAAAGTCCCAAGAATTGCCAAAGAAGAGGCAGAAGTGGAGTGAGAAATTAACGAACATAGGAAGGACCATTGTCCACCAGATTTTGCCACATAAAGAGGGTTTAACTAATACGGATTCGGTGGCGTGGTCAGTGGAACAATCTGTAGAGTCAAGAGGGAGAGTGTGTAGGCAAGTTTTCCAAGAGTGACCATGAAAGCAAAGAAATGCATTGGCGGCCAGGAAGGTCAAGGGAGACTGATTACCCAAAGTAGGTATATTGGGCCCTGTATGTACAAAACACGTTCCGAGGAGAAGCGACTGAGGGAGCAGAAAGCAGGGGTAACTGAAGGAGGGAGGCAAGAGCGGGTAGGGTCTAGAGCACCGTGTCTTTCTTTGGACACACAGGGAGCAGCAACTCACGGCGGGCAACGGGAAATTAACACACCAGCACCTTCACAGACTTACTGGTGGGAAGATGCCCAAGTTGCATCTGACAGCTGTTTTCTTGGGCGGGAAATTTAAGGATCTTCTAGGTGTAAGCAACCACATGCAGCACGGGAGGAGCGAGGGGGAGGTTATCCTCCGACACTGACATGAAACAAGCCTGCGTTCGCCCGGACCTCGCCTTCAGGGATCATCCAGCAGCTAGGTGTGCGCACACACAGGCCGGGCTCAGCTGGGTTAGGCATGCGTTGCTTGAGTGCAAGGGGGAGATGAGGCCAAAGGGGTCGTTTCGTGGAAGGACCACAGGCCTGACCCGGGCACAGGGTGCGCTCAGGGGGTGAGGCGGTCCCGGGACCAGCGTCCTGGCGTGTCGATGGGCTTGCAGCATTGCAGCGGGCCGGGGGGGGGGGGGGAGAGGGGGGCTCTCAACACCTGAGCAGCAGGCCCAACCAGTGAAAACGAGCAGGGAGGACCTTTCCGTGGAAGGAGCATTTATGAAGAGGAGCGAGGAGAGGAAAACTAAGGTGACCTTGGTATTGTGAAATTTTTTTAATATGCAAAATAGCAGCCTTTGTTGTAGAATTCATGTTTGGGTGCCAGGAGTGAACTAATGGTTCTGGAGTATATTCATGTGAAGTAGCTTCCACTCCCTTCCTACTGCAAACAGTGCTGTCCGGCCCCACAGACTTGGAGAAGTAAAACCAGGAGAGACACAGGCCAGGCACAGGTCCTGTTCCCAAGGCACTGAAGAGGGCGGAGCAGGGCGGACCTCACGCTTGTGCCCGTGGTGAACAGTAAGTCCAAGGACAGCTCCGGGCCTTCATGTGGCCCAGAACTCTCATTCCTCCCTCCTGCTCCTGCCTGCACCTCACTGAAGCACCTGCCGGGTTCACTCGCCACCCACCAGGCGTGACTCAGACAGAATCGCACGACAGACCCGTCCAAACGCACTTCCTGGCCACAGAGATCCCGGAAGCATCAGCACTTTCTGTGGTGGTGCTCCAGAGCTTTCCAGCGATATCGTGCTTCCATGGGAAATTCTTATACTCTAGTTTTCGACTCTTCTATATAAGAGATATGGAACATGCAGAATTAGGCCAGAGCCCACGCCATGAGAAAGGAATGTGGGTGGAGATGTGGGTCCAAGCGATTTCTTCCTCTATATATTCTCTCTCTGACATGCTCTTAAAGTTTTCTTTCCGACTATAAAAGTAAAACATGCCAGGGCACCCAGGTGGCTCAGTCAGGTGAGCATCAGACTGTTGATTTTGGCTCAGGTCATGATCTCACAGTTGGTGGGACTGGGCCTCAGCAGAGTCTGCTTGGGATTCTCTCTCTCCCTCTTTCTCTGCCCCTCCCCTGCTTGCCCTCTCTTTTTCTCTTTCTCAAAATAAATATACTTAAAAGCAATTTTTTAAAAAATAAAACATGCCCACTATAGACAATTTAGGCTAATTCATAAAGGTAACAGAGAACTCCATAGTTATAATTAATTACACAAATAATTATATTCAGTGTATAGTCATAATTAATATCTAATACTTATGTTTTCTACTTATATATGAATAATTATAACTAAAATAATTATATGATATATACGATTATACTTATAAAAACTGATTATTGCATCAGCTAGACTTCCACTGTTAGAATTTGAGTTTAGACCTTTCAGTATATTTTTTAATGTTTTTATTTATTTTTGAGAGAGAGAGAGAGACAGATAGACAGACAGTGAGGGGAGGGACAGAGAAAGAGGGGTACAGAGGATCCAAAGTGGCCTCTGCACAGACAGCCAAGCCTGATGTGGGGCTTGAACTCACAAACCGTAAGATCATGACCTGAGCCAAATTCAGACCCTCAACCGACTGAGCCTCCCAGGTGCCCCTAGACCCTTCAGTACATACATGCTTTAACACTGAATAATGAGTATTTCCCCAGATGAAGTTAAAAGTTCCATGTAAGCATTCTTGATTGGTCTCCCGACATCCAGACATAAGGCTCCCTTACTAGGCCCACAGGGGACTCTTTCTCGCAAGTTCTTACTCCTACCCTGGAATTCAACCACTTCCTGCATTGCTACCTGGTTGCAAGCGGGCACAGCGTGGCGACAAACCAGGGCCACAATGAAAAGACGGGCATGTGGACGCTGATGCCAGGAAGAGATGACGCGAGGAATACAGGCCAATTCGCCTTGTCAATAGATCATTCCCAATATGAGGATCAAGGGAACACAATACGGAAACACCCGATCCACTGAGAACAACAACAAAGCTGTGGATTATGATCCTTATCGACAAACCCTCTGGGCGACAAACCCGCATCGACATGCCCCCACTTTTCCTTCTATATTCTCTTCATCCTCCAAGATCCAGCCCAATTGTGAAGTGCCCTTGACCAGGGGCACACAATGAAATATAGTTTCTGACCTCCATTAGCACACCATACCAGTCCGCCATGGAAGTCCGTTCTTGACATTTCCCTGCTTCTTTTCCACTTTATAGATATTACCAAACACCGAGCGTAGGACGTGGTCCGGTCTTTTGTAAGCAGTATGCAATTACTTTGATAAATTCATCAGGAGCGTTTTCCCCAGGTATTTGAAACATTTCGCTGTTCTTTCATTTTACATTTCATCTAGGCTGCAAGAATTAACTCCAGTCACTACCATTGACCAGACATCATCGCTTCTTTTAATTTTCTGAAATTCTAAACTCAAATCATGCAGCTGAAACAAAAGTAACATAAGGCAGGAAGGGGCAGCTTCACGTTGTATTTGGTGACTAACTGCTCTCGGAACCGCCCCAATTCATGCCCCTCTGTCCCTCTGTGCTTCTGCCCAGCTCTCCCGGCTACCTTCCACCAGGTGTGTTCACTCTGACCGGCGATCACCCAGGTTCCTTGTAGAAATGGTGCAGAGGGTTGAAGGAATTTCCTCTGCAGAGGCACAGGAAGGAGAAATAATGACACTGTGCTAATGCAGTGCTATCCTACATATATTTCACCAAGACAATAACCCCAGGATTTCAGGGATTAAAACAAAAAAACTATGCTCATAATTCCTAAAGCTGCTGCACATCCCCAATTGTATCAATGAAAGAGTTAATCTTCAAACTTACAAGCTGATCAATGAATTCCTTTTGGAAGTAAAATTATCCCACAAGCCAGACGCATGCCTCTTTGGGGTCTGGTGAAGAGTGAGACATTTTTTGTTCTCATTAATCATAGATTCTTTTTCATTCCTATATACATCCCCCACAGAAGACAAAAGAAAGGTAGAGATTTTTTTCCTTCTCAGTTATCATTATCTTTCACTCTCCTTTAGTGCAAAACTCAAGATCCGTTCAAAATATATTCCCTTGAACAACGTTACTTTACATGGAACATGTAATGAATGTCCTTTGCCAACCAAACCCTCGTCCTAAGAGGAAACCATTTTCTACTAATGTCATCTGTCACTTTAAGACGAGGACATACATGTACAGAAGTTTTCAGAAGTGCCACAAGAGAAAGCATGTGTGTCTGGCAAGCCATTTTTGCTATAAATATGTTTCCCTCTTCATGATTATCTTCCAGAGAAGGTTCAGATGCAGCTTTTTATCTAGCTCAGAAAATCGTTAAAAAAATCAGGCATTGAAGAGAGCCTTTGTGGACTCATCAGAAAAGCCAGTGACAAACTGTTTTCACCATGCTAGCGTCCATGCAGAGCATTTGGTACAGATGTCACTCGAGTCCCTGAGCACTCCAACGTAAACGATGCAAGGACAAAAGTTTACTGTCAAGGATAATGGGAAAGATCAAGCTGACAAGTTGAGCTTTGAAGCAGGAAGAAGCAGTAACATTTGAAAGAAACACAGTAACCAAATGGTTTCAGCCCTACATTCGTGAACTAAGTTTTTCTGCAAACGCTGTATTATCATAGGCTGATACCCAGAAATATCCTAAAAATCCCTTTTCACGAATTGCTAGTTGTTGTTTTTTTTTTTTTAATTGCTGTGTGTATGTTTCCTGAAAAGGTCAAGTTTTAAAGATTTCTGTACCCTCAGTATTTGGATCACAGTGTAACAATTTCTGAACCTGAAATTAAGAGGAAATACATTCAAGCATGTAACACATCTTTCAAAGTCACCGTTCCATACCCCCCTTCTGCATGTGGCATGCCGGAAGACCAGCCCTGATGCTGGCACCTGCACAGAATAATATTTCAAGAAGACAGCCATATGAGCAAAATGTCAAGCTTACTTACAGCACTTGATAAAATGATAGTGAGACATCTTTCCAGCTCAGACAGCAATCTCGCTCCGGGTTCCAGCATTGTCTTCGGCTACAACTGGAGTCCCCAGGCAATGCATTATTCAGAGCCCTTCCTCAGGTAACAGTTTACCCCGGGATGGATTATCGAACGGAGGCTCTGTTCCATGATCCTGCAGAAAGCTTCAAACTCATTCGCATGCCGCAGCTGGAGTTCGGAGAAGCCCCTCCCGGGTGGATCTGGGGCCACCACTGCTGCACGTGCTATTGTAGCGCCGATGATTGACAGGGCTCCGAGTGCCACAGTCCCGGGGATCGTCCGCTCTAATTGGTGCACACACGCAGCCACATTCTGCCCGCACAGAGGTGCTGCAGTGCGGCTCGCCTGGTCCTGCCTGTTAATGGCTTTTCAATAGCTTGCAAATGGCAGCAAACTAGCTGATGAGTGGGCTGGAGGCAAGAAACCCAACCAGGGATCCTAAATCTTATTCGTGCACATTGTCCGTGAGCCCAATGTGACCAGATTCCTAGCCGGTGGCACAGCACACTATTTTTAGTTACCACCAGTTGCTGTGTGTGAACACGAAACAGAGAGCAGGACCTCAAAATACCACCTCTTAGAATCGGAGGTCGTAAGGTCCGCCTCTTCGTAATGAGGAAATGACATTCCATTTCACAACACATCTTTTCGGTTTTCTACACGCAGAATGTCAAACTTCAGTTAGCCCCCAAAAAAGCTTGTGGTTTGCGAAGCTTTACAAATTTAGGATTCTGCTACCTCTGCAGACCGTGATGGATATCACTGTACGACCGGATGAACGGAGTCTGACTGAATTGGAATCAGAAAGAGAGAGATATGTGGTCTTCAAGGATTACTGCAATAAGAATAAATAACATGCTTATCCTGCAATAGCCACGTTAGCAGAAGATGAAGGTCATGTTTAAGTCACTTACAGAGGCAAATTAATTGTTCTTACAAATTAAGACTTTTTATCATGATCTCTGCAGGTGATTTGACACAGTCTAGAATTTGTGTTTCGGATTTTGAGGGCATTGGAAAGAGAAATATGAACAAGTAGGTTAAATGTGTACATCCTTTTATGGCAAAAGCTTAGGTGTGGGATTCCCTTACTAAGCAAAACTTTAAGAGAAACACCTCCATTAAGCAGAAAGATTATAAAATGCAAACCTATGCAACAAAGGGTCGTGACTTAAGTTTTCAATGAGAAATCATTCCAGCCATTAATTTTTTTTTCCTTAATGTTTATTTATTCTTGACAGAGAGAGACAGAGTGCGAGTGAGGGAGGGGCAGAGAGAGAGAGGGAGACACAGAATCCAAAGCAGGCTCCAGGCTCTGAGCTGTCACCACAGAGCCCAACGCAGGGCTTGAACTCATGAACCTCGAGATCATGACCTGAGCCGAAGTCGGATGCTTAACCTACTGAGCCATCCAGGCACCCCCATTTCAGCCATTTAAATAGTATGATGTCTAGAAGAACAAGTTCAAGGTCTGGGTCAGGACGACCCAAGTTCAGATCCAGATTCGATCACTTACTGGAGTACCAACTTGAACAAGTTATTTTATCTAGAGCCTCAGTTTCCTCACGGACACATGGGAAGTACAATTCCTAACCTTTGTTCCAAAGGTCAGAAAAACATCTACAGAGATTCTGGTTTGTACTGTCGGCATGCACTAAAAGGCTACCATCAGCATTAACGAGGAAACGACAGCATATACTGAATGACTGCAGTGGACACAGTAACTTGTTTTCCCAGGAACTGGAATGAGGATTTTGAACTGTTACCAGTCATACGTATTCTTCATCCATTCTCTCATTCATTCATTCATTCATTCTACAATTAACTATTGCCTTTATATACAAGGAAGATACAGCCTACTATTTAAGATTTCCTGTCTGTTTCAGGAACACGCATGTCTGTTACCCAACAGAGAGCCAGGCTCTCACCTCGTGACAAGTCTTCATATACACAGACAGGAATTATGTATATGAACGTGGCCCAACATCGCTGGGGAAGGTGCTATCTACCTAGATATCACTACGCCCTCCTTTACACAAAGGTATGTTGTCTACCTACCTTCCTTAAATATACAGATTTCTTACTGTTCTGCAGGTTGCATGTCTTCACATAATACATTCTCGACAACGGCATAAGACAACTGAGCTCTGTCACACCATTTCCTCTTCGAAAGGAAAAATTAATGTAGGAGACTCAGATAAAGCATGGTGTGCGCTTGGCAAAGAAAATACGTTATTGAAACTAGGATTGATTGGGGCCCAAAAATCTGTTATTAACAAACCCAAAACCCCCTCAAGTCAGAACTCTGAACAAAATCCCCCGTGAACACTAACATCTCTCCCCATACTTGAGGGGCTTGTTACCAAATGCGTTGTGATTCTCTGTTTCATTTATTCCACAGATATCTGGCAAGTCATTGTCCACTGAGACACCGGGAAGGCTGGTGTCGTTCCTCCCCTCATAGCGCTTGTCACCTGGTGAAATCTAGACAGTCACGCAGGGCAGCGCAGGGCAGTGCGCTAGAAATTACAAGATGGGAAACGTGGATCTCTGACCCAAAGGAGTAATATACGATCCGCTTAGAGCTGAAGGAGGCTACCCTAAGAGATGTATTCTACCTTTATTATAATACTCGGGATCTGCTTCTTATGCATGAGCTGGATATATAGATAACGCCCCCCAGATGAAGAAGTTCTCTCCTCTCTTTTATCTCTGAAAACCACATACTTGTATTCAAAACACTAGTAGAAGTACGTTCAACCACAGAGAAATACAGCTTTATGTTAATCTTCATTAGCAAACAAAAAAATGTATGTAGGCATTAATAAAAACAGAAAATAATTCTGGCTCTCTTCACTTCACTTCCTTTTATAAAATCGAAAACTACTGGTCATTTACAACTGGTTAGTATTTCGTGATCTCTGCCCACCCCTAAGAAGCACAAACTCGGTGTTAGGAGATTAAACTGAAAAGTTCAGGATTCTTTGGATCTGATACAGTAAACATAACATCAGCAATGGTGATGGTAGTCAGGAAAGACTTCGATGGATTAGCTGCATTATTAGTAACTTCTCTTGCCGACTGTGCTCAGCAAGCACATTAAAAGAAGTTGCTTTACTCAGTCACAAAAGTTACACCCTCACAAAACATTTCATTATCTTTCAGAATTATCACAATGACCCATTGTTCTCTTTGAATGTCACACATAATATTTCAAAAGCAATTTGGAATAACAGAGAAATTATTTTTTTCTCTTTTATGCGCCCAACAGCTGCTCACTATTCACACTATTTCTGATGAAAACACATGATTTCTTCCTTTCAAATGTTAGCATCATTATACACCAGATTTTTTTTTCAAATAATTTCCTGGCCCCCCCCAAAAAAATATATGAAAGGAGAATGATTCTTGTGCCAGACGAGCATTTGAAAATTATGCACTTATTATTAAATATCTTTTTTTATTTTGTTATTTTTTAAAATTTACATCCAAATTATTACTAAATATCTTTTAAAGTGGGATGTGTGAAATACACCAGTTTCAAAACAGTTTTCCTAATGAAAGCTCACGGGGTGAGATAGCATTCTGCTTAGTCCTCTATTGGGACAGATCTATTATGCCAGTCTTTTCATAGACAATTTCTAAATCTAATAGTCCTGTAAGTTTCACACTTGATCAAACGACGGGAGTAAAACTCAAGTTTAAATTTATTTTTTTTCAACGTTTTATTTATTTTTGGGACAGAGAGAGACAGAGCATGAACGGGGGAGGGGCAGAGAGAGAGGGAGACACAGAATCGGAAACAGGCTCCAGGCTCTGAGCCATCAGCCCAGAGCCTGACGCGGGGCTCGAACCCACGGACCGTGAGATCGTGACCTGGCTGAAGTCGGACGCTTAACCGACTGCGCCACCCAGGCGCCCAAAACTCAAGTTTATAAACACCACTAGTTTATGTAGGGTTCGTGTATGTAGTAAATTACTATAAAAATGCCAAGTGAGGCTATAAATCCATGCGCAAATTGTAATTCAAATTCAAGCTCTATGATGTAGGCATCTTTGCCTCTGCTCTGGGAATAGGTGGGGGCAGATAAATATTGGGGTTTGGTGAAACAAATCACACACAGGTTTTGCTCCATACGTAACCCCCACAAAATGGCTGGGATTTAATTTACAGTATCACCTGTCATGCATACTGAATGCTTTTAGTCTAGTAGATGGGAGCCACCGCCTTCTCTCCTGAGAATAATGCTGGTTTAGTAAGTGGGGGCCCTATAAGACTTAGGGGGCTTTTTCTGAAGAGTGCAGAGAAAGAACAACGTGTGCTGTCAAAAAGAAAGAGCATCACCAAACTCAGTATTTGCTAGAAAATCGGTCTCATTGGTCATCCCACAGATGCCTCAGGACCAGGATCAAGCCTGCCTTGCCTGACTGATCAGACCCCCCGCCTTTCTAACCGGCTCCCTCTTCATAGTCTGCCACCTGTTGGGACTGATCTATATTTCAGCCAGTATGTTAAATCACTGGCTCCCCACCTTCAAACAGTCCCACAAATCTCCTATCAGAACAAGCAGACACTTAACGTAGATGCAGGCAATCGTGGGGGAACAGAGGAAGGAATTTACAACCTGGATCTGCATGGCTGGAAAGACAGGACAGGTTAACACGGACCACCCTTTCTATAACAGCAGAGCAGTTGAGGATGCTAACCCAGCTGAGCACTGCTTAATGCCTGAATGTGAACATGTAATATAAAGGCCGGAAAATATTCATCAGTATTAGCACTAATATTTTCATAGAAGAGCAATGCAAAGTAAAAAAGAATGCAATTTTAAAATTGTTCTGGAGCACCTGGGTAGTCAGCTCAGCACCCAACTTCGGCTCAAGTCATGATCTCACGGTTCATGAGGTCGAGCCTAGCATTGAGCTCTGTGCTGACAGCTCAGAGCCTGGAGCTGCTTCAGATTCTGTGTCTCCCTCTCTCTCTCTCTGCCCCTCTCCCACTCTCTATGTCTCTCTCTCAAAAATAAATAAAAACATTTAAAATTTTTTTTAAAAAAAATTGTTCCACAAAAGAGAAGATGCTCTTTATGTAATACAATATAGAGTAATATAACATATGCATATACGTGCACTGAAATGGATATGTATATATATCGATTTATACACACACACACACACACACACACACACACACACAAAGGCTATATGTGACTCTCCAGTTGTTCCATAGAGGCATCTGGTTACTCACACTCCCTTTGTGATTTCTACCTCCCTAATGAAAATGAAATGTGTTTGGGGCGCCTGGGTGGCTCAGTCAATTGAGCGTCCGACTTCGGCTCAGGTCACAATCTCACAGTCCGTGAGTTCGAGCCCCGCGTCGGGCTCTGTGCTGACAGCTCAGAGCCTGGAACCTGTTTCAGATTCTGTGTCTCCCTCTCTCTCTGTCCCTCCCCTGCTCATGCTCTGTCTCTCCCTGTCTCAAAAATAAATAGAAACATTAAAAAAAAATTAAAAAAAAAAAAAGAAAATGAAATGCGTTGGATTCTAATGAGCATGAATTAAATGAGCTACCTAGGAGAGGACACCTGCAAACCTTTGCAAATGGATTCACCTGAACATTACCAGCACTTTGAAATCTTCTCCAGCGTGTGTGGAGCAACCATTCAGGATGACCCGCCCACTTTCAGACATTGCTCTAATTCACCAAAATTTCACAGTGAACACGAGTTTGCATCCCTACCCATAAATGAGACACGGACAGTGTTAATGTCTGTACGACTGCAGTAAGTGTGTGTGTGTGTGTGTGTGTGTGTGTGTGTGTGTGTGTATGCAGGTACAGGTGTGCAAAAGAGGAAGTAAGCATTCTCTGCCTTGTTTTTCAATCCATTTGCGGGAGTACACAGCTTTCTGCAAGTGGCGGGCAGCCAGAAGGGACTTTCCATGACAACAAAGGTAACTGCAGAGATCAGCGATGGCCTACGTAACGAGGCTCAACTAAGTGGGCAGACATATTCACAATTGTCACTAAGGAGATAATTCCAGGGCAGTATTTTAAGGATGTAAAAGATCATCTCAATTTTCCTGAAAAATATGAAAGGAATTTTGAGGAAACTGACTTTGGAGCCTCTCCTTCCATCTTCAGTAATGGGGCAGCTCTCGACATGGGGCTGTCGAGTCAAGGAGCACTGTCAGCCTTGGGCTAATGGTTAACATGCCCAAGGATATAATCACACCTTAGAAGGTAAAGGTAGAGCATAACTCGGGGGAGATTTGGGGAGTAATCACCCCAGACTCATTTGCTTATATTATATATTATTATATTTTAGGGTGTTATAACTGGAAACTTTTCTTCTTGCTGGAGAAGAGTTGTTAACATATTCTCTCTCTCTCTCTCTCTCTCTCTCTCTCTCTCTCTCTCTCTCTTTCTCTCTCTCAACAACCCCCACTTTTCTGTCCCAGGGATAACTGGAGGAACTTCTCAGAGTGAAGCTATAAACACAGGTAAAACTCCGCCGGCAAAATGAAGCCCCAAGGGCAGATGGCACCTCCTTTCTATTACCAAGGCTCCTCCAGTGGGTGGCCCCTTCTTACACTGACCTGCGGGAACAGGCTTAGATCTGAATCCTGTCTCTGCCACTCCCTAAAGGTCACACTACCTCTTTGAGGTTCAAATTCCTCAGATGAAAACTGGAGATGATGATACATACTACACAGAATTCTTACGCACAGGCTGGCTAGGCACTGGACCTTCCCAGCCATTATTTTCAAAACGACGTGTACACGCCTGAGTTTCACTGACCTAGTGGTATCTTTATATTTTTGAAAATATTTATTATGTGATCTGCCCCGAAGACATCACCACCCTTTGGTATGGCCGTGCAGACATCCGTGACTAGTGAAACCCAATCTCCATAAACATTTGTTCCATGTGTGTTATGAGCCAGGCACCAAATACATGGCTCAGCTTCACAGAATTCCATCAATCCTGGAAACACGTGCATGCACGATGCATGTGACAGTTACAAATTGGGCCTAGACCCTGCCCTAGGGAGCTTACCAAGATTGTAGACCAGGAAGTAGGAATTATCGAAAGACTCTGCACGGTATCTTGAATGCACAGTCTTATGAAGCTGATCACCAAAGCTTGAGGGTCTGGATAATACTCCTGAAGAAGGGGCGTCTCATTAGACACCTGAGCGTGAGTGGAAAGAAATCTGGCCAAGGAGGTGGGCAGACAGGGTGACATGGGGACATTCAAGACAGGCTCAGACTAGAAAACAAAACAGTTGGGCGTGACTGCAGGAGAAGTTCCTGGAATGGCCAGGTGACAGGTGAACCCAGGGAAGTCAGCAGAGTCCAGGCTGGAGACAGGGGTGAGGTGATTCTATTCCTTCACGTGGGTGCTGGAAGGGGGTGGTGAGAGGTACAATTTATGAGCACCACTGGCTGGAGGGAGACGTGGCAGCAGGAGACAACAAGCGGGGCGGGGGGGGGGGGAGGTCATCTCAATGGGCACCTGTGCAGGGAACACACGGCAGGGGGGCTGGAGGCCGGAGCAAAGGTAGTGGGGCGTGGGGAGAGCAGACGGCACATCCTTCAACCAAACCGGAAGCCCCTTCACCTGTGTCAAAGTCCCCTCCCTGAGTTTGTTTTCTTCTTTATAAGCCCTCCGTTTCTGACTTTCCCAGCATCCTCAGAAAGGGCAGACTTAATCTGATCTAATGTGCCATTTTCACTGACCTCCCATCACCAATTCTAGAAAGATCTCTAGGAGCCCAAACTCCACAAGTTCTGCTCCTAGAAATGTCATCAGAAGAGAGTCAGGGGTGCCAGAAACAGTCACCCGAATTATTCCTCCCCCTGTTTTTCACCCCTCCCCTGTTGCCGTCAGGGTGGCTTGGGTCCCAGATATCAGAATCGTCCTGAAACCCAGGTAGTCAAAAATATAAATACACACAGTGTCGTTCCCTTTAGCACTTCCAGAATAAATATTCAAATCAGTCGTACAGAATAAGTAAATCATGAATAAGCTTCTCGGTGAACAGTTTTCGGAAGTGACTTCAAATTTCTTCTGAAGGCTTAATTTCATACAGCAATTAAAATGTGCTTAGCATGTAGCAAGCACTATTCTCATCACTATCACGTACCAAGTTACCTAATCTTCATAACCGACCTCCAGAGTAGGTACTATCATCTTTTTCTTTTTTTTGAACAAAAGAAGAAACTGAGTCACAAAGACTAAGCAAGATGTCCAAAATCACACAACAGCGAGAGCACATGATGACCCACCAAGACGCTCAGGCCACAGTATAAGTCACACCCTCTTTCAAAGCTTGGGGATCAAGCCTTCCTTTCAGATTCTAGAGCGCATCAGAGACTCTCAACCCTGAGCACATACTTCTTCCGTGTGGAACGTTCCTTACTGCCTTTCGCACCACCAACCACCTTTGTTTGATTAGCTCAGCCCTACCTATTATGTACCTATAAAGAGAGAAGAGAGAGTGAGGGAAGCTGCCCATAGAAAGGACCTACAGAGAAGGAAAAGGTGAAGAAGGCAAGAAGATGGGGAACAGAAGGTAGAAAACAAGCAATTGGGGATCAAACATGGGTGAATCACCTCCCCTTTCTCTGTCCCCCACCCCTTGGTTCTTTGCTTGGGTGAACTATAGTTACTTACGAGGGCCATACCTTCTGCTTCTGCATCCCATTATGGATTATTTATGTCCTATGTGGGCTTTCTCTCAAAATGCTAATATGATGCTAATACAATGATGTTTACGCTTAAGCCCTAGCATATCCATCACGGCAGCACTGCGGTGTGCAGGGTCAGTCAACCATGAGCCCAAACGGAAGGGAAGTGTTAAGAAAAGATCTACAGATAAGTAGTAGGACTCACTAGAGGGAAGAGGGATACATTTTTATATACAGGATTTAAGAGGCAGAGAGGTAGGGAATTTTAAATTCTTATAAAGTAGCTAAGCCATAACAACTTTAATAGACTTTTCTTTCAATTTAACATAGTATAGCTGCTAGCAATCATAGGCAGGCTGTTAATATTATAGAATTATTTTCAGAGCACGGAGGATGTTGATACACATCTCTAGACCCCAATATGGAGGTGTTAATTAAGTGGTTTAAGGTAGGATGTAATGCCATGGGCGTGAAAAAATATCACCAAAATAAAAGTCTCACATGAACCTGATGGGGTATTTTGAGGGTGTCAAATGTTAACTCTTCATTTACATGAAGTTCAAGACCATGTAAAACTAATTTGTGAGGACAGAAGTTTTAAAAGTGGACTATTGCAGAATGATGGAAAGGTTTCATATTTTGATCAGGCATGTTTTGACACAAATATAAATATAGAGAGATATAAAGGTATATGAAGCTTTGAGCCATAAGATCCATGCTTTTTACCGTATCAAAATTACATCTAAAATTTTTTAAGGGTTGCAAAAAGTAACATAATTCCAAACACAGCAGCAAGAGGTATATATACCAAAAGAGATTTCCAAGGGGGTATAAAACAAAGGTAGTTCATCTTACATTTATCGTTTCGACAACCACTGGCCGACAGGCTCCACAGATTTACGCAGATGCATACACTTATAAACACAGACTAGTCACTGCCCTTAGAGTGATTTCCTAGCATGGTAAACTGGCAATTATAATAGAATACGGTCAATGCAAAAGCAAACTATAAACACAGTGTCATGGAAGCAAAGCGGTAAGTGTCATTCAGGAAGAATGGTGCTCACAAGAGGTAAGAAAAGACGGTTTCCAGGACAGGGCACCAAGCAAAGGCACAGCGCCTCAAGACTCCTATACGCCAGCTGGATTTCGGGGACATGGGCACTGAGGCTTAAGAAGGGGTTAGAGTTGAACCTGAAGAGACAGACAAGAGCACATTACTACGGATGCTGCATGTGGCCACAAAATGCTTCATCATCTCGGCCATCTTTATTTAATCTCGAATCCCACAGCCTTCCACAGACTCTTGCCAGAGGGCCCACAGCTTTCCAAAGAGATCCCTGACCCAGTTAAGACCCTTCTTGAAGTTGATGGAGAGAGGCTAGCAGATTTTAAACAAATGGGTTAAATCGTGAGACTCTGTGAAGGAGAGCTCCCAGGGAGACAGGACGGGCAGAAGGGAAGTAAATTAAAAGCTCTGACAAAAGTCCAAGCCAGACATCGTAAGGCCTAGAAAGAGAGCCATGGAGGTGGGGACAAGGCAGCCGGGACAAATTCTCAGGAAGGAAGCAATGACTGTGAGCCTGCCAGGGCGGGAGCGGAGATGCAGAAGGGAGAAAAGGAGTGGTGCCCCATTTGCTTGGTGAGGTCATCAGTGGGACAGAGGAGCAGAAAAGCAAGGGGTGGTTTGGGGAAAGGCAATACGGGATTCTGTGCGGCTGGAAAGTCTAAGTAATGTCCTCAATAGAATACAAAGTACATACAGGAGGTGTTCAAAAGGTCCTCTCCTTCGCTGGGGCGCCCGGGAGGCTCAGTGGGTTAAGCATCCTACTCTTGATCTCAGCTCAGGTCGTCACCTCACAGTTCGTGAGTTTGAGCCCCTCGCTGGGCTCTGCACGGGCAGCGTGGAGCCTGCTTGGGACTCTCTGTCTCCCTGTCTCTCTGCCCCTCCCCTGCTCAGCTGCCTCTGTCTCTGAAAAAATAAGTAAATAAACCTAAAAAAATGTCTTGTCCTTCAATCCTTGTAAAACCGTCGTTTGTCAATTCAACCAATAATTACAGTGCCTCTGCCATGCACAGGGCCTGTGCTGCTGCTGGGTTTTGGTCTCCATTCACTCCTTCTTTTACTTAGCCATTAGTAACTGTTTTTATGGTGTCCATACTGCGAGGCAGGGTGGCGGGTCCTGCGGTAGAGCCGGGGGACAGATAGAGACGCTGCCTGTGACCAGCTCTCAGACAGAGAAAACGAAATGATATGCTTTTCTGGATTCTTTAAATTCATACTTAATAAATAAAATAAAAAGGAGGAAACGAGGCAATCTCTAATCTATTGAGGAAGCAGATTTTACAGAATTTGGGGGCAATTCACCATCAGGGTTTGAAAGACTGCAGATGACCAGACCACCCAGGGCACTGAGGACCAGGGTGGGGGGTTACAGACATCAAGAGCTCAGCTTAGAGACAGTGAGTTAGGGTTGCTTCTTGAATGTTAGGGAAACGTTCTAGCAGAGAATGGGTTATTTGGTCTACGTAGCTCTTAGGAGGCAATGGATTGACAACGGGCACTTGAAATCCATAGTTGATAGATACTTTGGGTCCCTGGACCCATTCCAATGTGGGGGGTGTGGGCTGTGCTTCTCATACAACACCAAACAATTCTCTGGAGACCAACAGGCGTCCTACACCATTCAACTCAACTCAACCCAACTCTGACACGGTCCACTTGGAGACAGTGTAAGATCCACAGGTTAAGGGCTGAGTCCCTCAAGACTGCTTCTTCCCCCTCCCCTGCCCCACTTCGGATGCCAGTCACCAGTCCCCGTAACCCTTGCCTGTACTTCTGACCCACTGGCTATAAGTCAGAGCTTCCAACCATCCCCTCCTTCATTTGCTATATATAGCTGCTCACAAAACTCAGAGAAACACAGTACTTGTAAGATCACCAATTCACTGTGAGGGGACAGAACTCGAGAAAGGCCAGATGGGAGAGACGTGTAGGACCAGGTATGAGAAAGAGGCGAGGAGCTTCCAAGCCCTCTCCAACGGAGCGCACCAGCGTCCCCAACTCAGAAGCTCTCTGAGCGCTGTCCTTTTGGGTTTTTATAGAGGCTTCCTTCTATATGCATAATTGATTAAATCACTGCCCAAAGGCGGCTGATTGAAACAGCCCGCCCCCTCCCCTCCCCTCAGGTGACAGTGGGACTGAAAATTACAACCCTCCAATCACATGGTTGGTTCTGGCAACCGGCCCCCACCACAGGTGCCTTCCAAAAGCCACCTAATAAACACAACGAAGGACATCTTCCTGGCTCTCACCACTTAGGAAATTCCAAGGGTTTTAGGGGCTCTGTCGCAGAAACAGGGATAAAGACCAAATATATACAGAGGACCCTGAATAACCTGGGCTTGATCTGCCGCATGCACTTACACAGGGAACATTTGCAGCACAGCACTGTAAAGTATTTCCTCTTCCTTATGATTTTCTTTACCATTTTCTTGTTCCCTGGCTTTCTTTACCATAAGAACACAGTATATGATACACAGCATACAAAATATGTGTTGATCGACTGTTTACGTTACTGCCAGGGCTTCCGGTCAACAGTAGGCTGTGAGTAGTCAAGTTTGGGGCAGTCGAAAGTTATACACAGATTTTCAACTTTGTGGGGGGGGGGGAGGTCGGCGCCCCTCCACCCCTGTGTCGTATAAGGGTCAACTGTATTTCTTATGAATCACAGGTATGAAAGCCTCGGGTGTGAGAAGATCACCAGGGAGAGAAAAATCTGAGGGGCGGGAGGGAAGCCTTAGCACTGACGCCAGAAATGGAGATAGCACATGCACAAAAAGAGGAGGAAAATAATATACAGCAGGAAAGATGTGAGCAGGGAGAGGTATCTCCCTCCTACTCAGCTAGTTTGCTCTGCTTCTATTAGATCATGCATTTTGCACACTGTAAGTCTTCCATTTCCTATATTTCCTGCACTAACCTACGAATGCACACCTGGCCTTAGTTGTCTTTGAATCCTCCCTGCCTAGCACATGGTTGTTTGATCAACACACTAATAAAAAACAATGTGTACCTGGTATAGTTAGGATACAGTAATGGTGGTGTTTTCATTAATAATAAACATCTACTTAGGCCATTCTTTATCTTTGCTCTGACGCTCTCCTGGTGTCCCCTGCATCCAACTGTAAGGAGAGAACTGATTAGGTTCTAACAGCTTTCTCCTCTGCCTTTTGTCTCTTGCACTGAGTTACTGATAGATTCTGATACTTTTCTCAAAAAAAAAAAAGTTCCTAAAATAATATGGCATTTAAACGGCTTAGAGTAGTAAGGAAGGAATTCAGATCCTGCACTAAAAACCTTCACAGTTCCCTTAGGGGCAAGGAGAAGAATCTTCAGTTTAACTCACTCAGAGACTGGTTTACACACAAAGGGAAAAAACCAAACCAGCTGCCTGAGGACTGATTCCGAGTCAGTATCATCCTATGCCCCATCACCAACAGGCTAAGGGGCAACTAAAAGGGAAAATGGCACAGGGACTGTCCACTGTTTTCGCAAATTCCAAAAGCATATACAGTAACAGCGAAGATATTAGAACTCACAAGACAAATTAGGATTGCACTTAGTTCAAAACATTTCATTTGGTTCCGAATGCCTGCTAATCAGCTTTGCTACTTGGGCATAAGATATTGACAAAGGGAACAGACTTTCTCCTTAATGTCTATTACATATTCAATTTTCATTTGAACACGTTACTCTTCAAATACTCAATTTAATAACAGTCATTGAAAGACTACTGGGCACAAAACCCCTTCCCTAGAGGCTAATTTGGACAAGATGACTGACAAAAATGCATGGGTCCCATCCTCAAGGGACCTACAGTGTCTTGGGGAAAGGAGGGTATGCATGAACGTTGTTAGCTAAATGTGGCACAATTGTTTAGGCCAAATAAGTGCTTCATGCTGTGCTATGGGAGCCCTGAAGACAGAGTGACTCATTCTAATTTGGGATAGAAGGGGATGGAGTTGAGCTGAGCAAAGAAAATGGATAAGGAAGTCGGGATTGCAGAAAGGTACAGTCAGCTCAGGAAAGAGGGAAGTTCGTGCTTTATTTGTGTAACAATAGATTTTGTAGTAAGGAGGTAGATAATCATAAGTCAGGTTGTTTGGGAAACTAAACCTAGAATAACCTGAATGCCTCTGGCAACCGCTCATCTACTTTCCGTCTCTTTAGATTTGCCGATTCTGGACTTTTCATAAATGGAATCAAAACCATATGTGACCTCCGTGTCTGGCTTCTTTCACTTAGCGTAATGTGTTCAAGGTTCAAAGGTTTTGTAGCACAGATCAATACTTTGTTCTTCTTTATGGTAGAATTAATATTATATCATATGGATATACCACATTTTGTTGATATATTTCAAATGATGGATATTTGGGTTGTTTTCACTTTTTGGCTATTATAAATAATGCTGCTACGAATACTTATGTAGAGGTTTCTGTGTGGAGATATGTTTTAAGTTCTCATGCTATATATCCAGCGATGGCATTTCTGGGCCATATGATAACTCTGTAGTTACAACTTTGCACAGCTACCAAACCATTTTTCCAAAATGCGTGCGCCATTTTATAATGCTATCAGCAGCATACCAGACTTCCGATTTCCTCACCTCCTCGCAAAAACAGGATATTGTCTGATTGTCTGCCATTTTTATTGTAACTGCCCTAGTGCATATGAAGTGTATGTCACTGTAGTTTTTGAGTTGCATATCCTTAATTATTAACGATGTTAAGCATCTTTTCATGTGCTTATTGGTCATCTGTGTATCTTATTTGGAGAAATGCCTATTGGAGTTCTTTGCCCATTTTTTAACTGGGTTATTTATTGTCTTTTTATTGTTGAGTTATAAGAGTATATATTCTGGAAAAAAAGTCTCTCATTAGATACATAATTTTCAAATATCTTCTCCCATCCTGTGGGTTTTATTTTCATTGTCTTAAAGGTATCCTTCCTACCCCATACATATTAACTTTGATGTAGTTTACCCTTTTTTTTCCACTCGTGACTTTGGTGTCATAATCTAAGAACTCATCGCCTAATCCAAGGTCACAGATGTTGGCTCCTATGCAAGCCAGCCACGGACAGACTAGTAGTCTACGATCTCATTCTTATGTGAATCTAAACACTGCAACCCCAGAAGCAGAAAGTAGGTTGGCAGTTGCCTAGGGGAGGGGGGAAATGAGGAGATCTTCATCAAAGGGCACAGGCATTAAGTTGTGAGATGAATAAGATCTGGGGATCAGATGTCCAGCATCATGACGGCGGTCAATAACACTCTACAATACACTTGAAATTCCCTAAGTGTAAGTCTTAACCGTTCTCACCAAAATAAATAAACACACGAAAAGATACCCCTGTGAGGTGATGGATATAGTGCTCAGCTTGGTGTGGTGCCCACTTCACAATGTTTGCATGAATCAAGTCAACACACCGTACACCTTAAAATATACACAACTTTATTTGTCACTTATACCTCGGTAAGCTTGGGGAGAAAAGAAATTAAACTTTATTTTTCCTGTATTAAAAAAAAAAAAAAAGGAGGCACCTGGGTGGCTCCGTCGGTTAAGCATCCAACTTCAGCTCAGGTCATGATCTCACGGTTCGGGGGTTCGAGTCCCACATCGGGCTCTGTGCTGACAGCTTGGAGCCTGGAGCCTGCTTCGGATTCTGTGATTCCCTCTCTCTGCCGCTCCCCTGCTCACATTCTGTCCCTTTCTCTTTCTCAAAAATAAACAAACATTAAATTTTTTTTAATTAAAAAAAAAAAGATTTACTGGGGCACTTGGGTGGCTCAGTGGGTTAAGCCTCCGACTCTTGATTTCCGCTCAGGTCATGATCTCCTGGTTCATGAGAGCGAGCCCCACTGGCAGTGCAGAGCCTGCTTGGGATTCTTTCTCTCCCTTTCTGTCTGCACCTCCCCAACTCACGCATGCATTCACACACACGCACATGCTCTCTCTCAAAATAAATAAACTTTTCTTTTTAAAAAAAGATTTACTCCTGTGCTTCCTGCTAAAAATGTTATAGTTGTAGCTCTTACACTTAGGTCTACGATCCAGTTTAAGTTCATTTTTATGTATTTTATGAAGGACAAGCTCAACTTCATGTCTCTACATAGGGATATTCTGTTGTCCTGGCGCCATTTGCTGAAAAGCCTACAAATTCCCATTGAATGGTCTTGACCACCTTGTCAAAAATTGATTGATCACAAAAGTAAGTAAGGGTTTATTTTTAGACTCTTGATTCTATTACATTTATCTCCATATCTAGCCTTATGCCAGCACCATGCTGTCTTGATCGCTGTAGTTTTGTGGGAATTTTGAAACCGGGAAGCATCAATCCTATAATTTGGTTCTTCTTCAAGATGGTTTTTGGGGCGCCTGGGTGGCTCAGTCGGTGGAGCGTCCGACTTCGGCTCAGGTCATGATCTCGCGGTCTGTGAGTTCGAGCCCTGCATCGGGCTCTGTGCTGACAGCTCTGAGCCTGGAGCTGTTTCGGATTCTGTGTCTCCCTCTCTCTCTCTGCTCCTCCCCTGCTCATGCTCTGTCTCTCTCTGTCTCAAAAATAAATAAACATTTTAAAAAATTTTAAAAAAAGATGGTTTTGGCTCTATGTATTCCTTGTACTTACATACTGATTTCAAGTTTAGATCGTTGATTGAAAAACACCACCTGTAATTTTATTTCATTTTATTTTTAAGTTTATTTATTTATTTTGAGAGAGAGAGAGAGTGGGGTAAGGGGCAGAGAGAGAGGGAGAGAGAGAACACCAAGCAGGCTCCACACCATTACTGTGGAGGTCAATGCAGGGCTCAAACCCACAAACCATGAGATCATGACCCAGACCGAAGTCATGAGTGAGCCATCCAGGGGCCCCCAAAAAGACCAGGTATAATTTCAATAAGAATTGCATTATTTATTTATTTATTTATTTATTTATTTATTGGGTTTTTTTTTTTTAATATTTATTTATTTTGAGAGAGAGCGTGTGAGCAGAAGAGGAGCAGAAAGAGAGAGAGGGAAAGAGAGAATGCCAACCAAGCTCCACGCTGTCAGCGCAGAGCCCAAATTGGGGCTCTATCTCAAATCGTGAGATCAGGACCTGAGCTGAAATCAAGAGTTGGACCCTTAAGCCACCCAGGGGCCCCAGAATTGCATTTAATCTGTAGACCAGTTTGGGGACCACTGCCATCTTTCCAACATTAAGTCTTTCAATCCATAAACGTGCAGTGCATTTCCATTTACCTAGGGCTTCTTTAATTTCTCCTAACAACTCTTTATAGCTTTACAGGCACAAGCATTGCATTTCTTTTGTTAAATGTATTCCTAAGTATTTTATTCTTCCTGATGCTATTTTTAAGTGGAATTATTTTCTTAAATTCATTATCAGGTTGTTCATTACTAGTTAATAGAAATACAACGGAGTTTTGTGCACTAATCTTGTATTCTGTAAAACTGCAGAATTCGTTTATTACTTACATTTGTGTGGTAGGGGAGGGGGGGTCCTAGGACTTTCCATATGCAAGATCATATTACCTTACAACAGATCATGTTACTGCTTCCTTTGCAATCTCAATCCTTATTTCATTTTTCTTGCCGAATTTCCCTGGCTAGACCCTCCAGTTCGTTGCTGAATTGAAATGATGAGAGCAGACATCCTTGTCTTTTTCCTAATCTTAGGAATAAACCTTTCACTCTTTCACTATTACATGTCATTTAAGGTGTGGGTTCTTCATGGATGCAGTTTATCAAATTGAGCAACTTTCCTTCTATTCCCAGTTTATTAAGTGATGCATCCTGAAAGACTGTTGGATTTTGTCACATGGTTTTTTTCTAGGTCTATTGAGATGATCTTGTAGTTTTTGTCTTCTTTTCCATTAATATGATGCATTACCTTGATTGACTTGCACATGTTAAACCAACCTTGCATTCCTGGGATACATTCCACTCGGTCATGCTGTATAATCCTTTTATATGTTTCTGGATTTGGTTTATGAGTATTTTACTGAGGAATCCTTTTCTTTGTATATTCACAAAAGGCACCTGTGCATCATTTTCTGGGAACAGCTTTGTCTGGTTTCAGTATCGGGGTAACACTGGCCACATGGAATGAGTTGGGAACTGTTCCTTCCTCTTCTGTCGTGATGTTAAGTTTTGACGATGTTTTGTTACACAGTAAAGCTAACTTACATGAGCATGATCAGGAGACATGCTAATTGAGTGTCAGGAATTAAAGAGAGGGAAGGAGTGAAGACGAATTTGAGAATGTCTCAAGCATATCCAGAAACGAGGGCACATTTGGATGCAATCCCTCATTCACACACTCTCAACGTTTCTACAGGCAGAATGTCAAATCCAGAAAGGTTATGTAGATTTTCCTAGACACCGAAATGTGTCCTGCTATATCTAGAAAAAGCTGAAAGCAAGTATTTTCACATTTTCCTCAAGTCTAATTGAACTTTAGCCATCCTCAGACAATGTGTCTCAAGTGCTTTCTCGACATTTACATATGTTCACAATGAACCCCACCTTTCCAAGCTGGAAAATTACTTTAGAACTTCAGTCAAGGTGACTTCTTGTTCCTTTCATCTGGGGCTGAATGACCTACACACAGTCTCACTTTCAGACGGGCAGTGCTATTTCTTGATTCAGAGTCTGCCTTGGAATAACCCCCTGTCCTCATCCTGGCTCACACACTGCATCCTGGTTGAATTTCAAGACCTCGCTCAAAGAAGAACTAACCTTTCTTGGTTTCTAGGTTCATTCGACAGGGAAGACATGGTCTACAAACAGAGACGCAAGAACACGAGACAGGTGCCACTGCTGATGACCTACATGACATTGCCCACAGCCTGAAAGGCAGGAGTGAGCGCGTAATTAGACAAAGAGCCGTCCGGGCTCAGCCCCCACCACCTCTGTTCTCACCCAGCCAAGGTCACTGCCTCACACCAGCTGGTGCTTCTTCCTCTGAGCTGCTCTGTATGTGACGTACATGGGATCTTAGCATCTATCGTACTGTCCCACTTATTGTACGTCTTCCCTGCACTCCTCGTGGGCAAGAACCATGTCTTATTGGACATTTTAACCTAGGCACATGGCACACATTAAATATTAAATCAGTACACAGTGAATTTGAATTCTGAAAAGTGAAGGCATTCATCTTTCAAGAGTGTGCAGGTATGAACTAGACCCTTCTCATTAGTGTCGACTGCCCAAATACGCCATCACAGGTAGAATCTTTTATTACAATGATCATTTCCAGGGGTGCCTGGGTGGCTCCATCGGTTAAGCGTCCAACTTCAGCTCAGGTCACGATCTCACAGTGTGGGCGTTCGAGCCCCGCGTCAGGCTCTGTGCTGACAGCTGGGAGCCTGGAATCTGCTTCAGATTCTGTGTCCCTCTCTTACTCTGTCCCTCCCCAACTCATGCTCTCTCTCTCTCTCTCTCAAGCATAAACAAACATTAAAAAAATGTATAATAATCAGCTCCAGTAAAACCCTGATTCAAGCATATTACCACTTCTTTCACTGGCACCTTTTCTCAGCACCTTATCCCTATTTTCTTTTGTCTTCTTGAAGATTCCTCTCTCTTTAGACACTCATTCACTTCTTGACCAGGCCATGCGTAAGACACAGGACCGTAAGATGTGTAAGCCCCAACAACCATCTGTGGAAGCCTCTGCAGAAGCAACTAAATGGGAAATGTAGCCATTATAATGGTTACAACTTATCCATGAACTAAAGCTTGCACTTGATTACAATCTCCACAAAGATGTACACATATGCTTGCGTGTTCGGGAAAAGTAAAGCAGGTACTTTGCTGGCACATATCACCTGCTTTCTATCTAGCTCACCTTCATTTACAACCAGAAGGTGAAAATTGGGCAGGCACGGTTAATTTCTGGGTCATGCCTCTTGTCTATTTTGTTGAGTCATTGTTCCGCCTCAAACCACAAGTTTAGACTTGGAGGCTTCCATTGCGGTTCTCCTCCATTTGCAAGGGAGAGGAATACGCCCCAGGTCCTTGCCTTCTCTGGGCCTCCATTTACTCATCTGTTACATGGAACAGAAGACCCTTTGCTGGGATTCTGTGAGGTTTTGTAGACAACAGACCTTCTCATGCAAGGTCTGAGTCCCTCAATCACAGACGCATCATCTTTTCAGTGATCACTAATTACTAACTCGATTCCCGGACAAACACCAACATTATTTATCCTGGTCTTGTGTTCTTTAAAGAGCCTTCAAAAAGCTGTCCTCATATGGGAATCTCTAAAGTCTGTAGTATTCAAATTTTATAGGGCTCTTGGTGAGGCAGATGGTAGAACATAAAAGTTGTTCCGATTTTAAATTGAACGGAATCCAGTTCTGGCTCTGTGTCATTTTTCTGGTGGTTCCAAATTAATTCCTTTCTCATTTGTTTCAGTGTGACTTCCAACTTGGAATTTTTTAAATGATTAATTTGATTCATTGAATAGGTGCTTTCTCAAGGTCTTTTTTTTTCCGCCCCCCTTTCTTTCTTCCTTGGTCTCTTTTTTGTGATCTCATGCAGGTGGAGACAAAAGTCAAGGTTCAGCAGCCAGTCTTGGAAACTAGAAGACTATCAGATATTCCTACAGCAGTGTCTCCTTACATGTTATGCTGATTTTTTCTTACTCATGGATAGCTAAATTATATGGACTTCTTGATCACTGAAGTGGTACTTCTTTCAAATTTAGACAGAAGGGGCGCCTGGGTGGCGCAGTCGGTTAAGTGTCCGACTTCAGCCAGGTCACGATCTCGCGGTCCGTGAGTTCGAGCCCCGCGTCAGGCTCTGGGCTGATGGTTCAGAGCCTGGAGCCTGTTTCCGATTCTGTGTCTCCCTCTCTCTCTGCCCCTCCCCCGTTCGTGCTCTGTCTCTCTCTGTCCCAAAAATAAAATAAATAAAAACGTTGAAAAAAAATTTTTTTTAAAAAATACAAAAATAAATAAAAAAAAATTTAGACAGAATATATGACATCATTTTACAAATGATATATGCAATACCTAATGGGTATTTTTAATTTTTAAAGTTCGTGTAAGAATTCATCATTCCATACATATGGCTTTTGTGTCACTGAAGGCTTTCCTATCATCTCTTTATTAAACTTAATTTTTTACTGAAGCATCTGGATATGAACTTGCAGCAGACCTTTGTTTATCCAGAAGGGGCAAACAATACTCTCATACAGTCAAGGTGAAAGAAAAGGCAGGGGGAGCCTGGGTGGCTCAGTCGGTTAGGCATCTGACTTCGGCTCAGGTCATGGTCTAGCGGTCCGTGAGTCCGAGCCCCACGTCGGGGTCTGTGTTGACAGCTCAGAGCCTGGAGCCTCCTTCAGCTTCTGTGTCTCCTCTCTCTCTCTCTGCCCTCCCCCCACGGCTCACGCTCTGTCCCTCTCTCTCTCTCAAAAGTTAAAAAAGAAAAAAGATTAAAAGAAAGAAAAGGCAGACGCTCCTGGGGCACCTGGGTGGCTCCGTCAGTTAAGCGTTTGACTCTTTTTTTTTGTTTTTAAGTTTATTCATTTTGAGAGAGAAAGAGAGAAAGGGGAAGGGGCAGAGAGGGAGGGAGAAAGACAATCCCAAGCAGGCTCCGCCCTGTCAGTACAGAGCCCCACAATGGACTCAAACTCACAAACTGTGAGATCATGACCTGAGCCAAAATCAGGAGTCAGACTCCCAACCGACTGAGCCACCCAGATGCCCCAAGTGTCCATCCGGCTCTTGATTCCAGCTCAGGTCATGATCTCACAGTATGTGGGATCAAGCCCCTTATCAGGCTCTGCACTGATGGCGTGGAGCCTGCTCAGCTTCTCTCTCTCCTGCCCCTCCCCTGCCTGTGCACAGGCACATACTTGCCCACCCCCCCCGCTCTTCTCTCTCTCTCAAAAATAAACACCTAAAAAAAGGCAAACTCTCCTTTGTCAACCATGCCCAGCTCTGTGCTCTCTCCTCAACCTCAAGGTCCCCGGTCCCTGTGCTTAGCTCCTGCCGTTTGCTTCGCAGAGCCTCTGCCACATCCAACAATACAGAAGCCAAAGGGAATCCAAGATACAGACGAGGATTTACTGGGAGCCGCAGGGTGACTGCAGCAGAAAGGGAACGCTCACAGGACTTCTTCCCAGACCACTCCCATCAGCATCTCCCCAGGCACGTCAGACACCTTCCTGAGGACACCTCTGTCCCCAAACCAGGGCCGGATCTCTCCGTGCCACCAGACGCACCAGCATCCAGAGGGATCACAAAAATCACGGAAGAGTGCTCCTCCCCACAAAGCACTCACATGCCCAAACATTTTGGGGAACAGTCTCAAGAAAAAAAAAAATTCTAGCACAGCATAATCAGTAAAAGGGAGGCCGGGGCGCCTGGCTGGCTCTGTCAGTAGAGCTTATCACTCTTGATGTCAATGTCATGGGTTCAAGCCCCACATTCAGCATGGAGCCTCCTGAATAATAATAATTTTAAAAAAGGGAGTCAAAGAGAGGAAATGACTGAAGCAGGCAAATGTTAGGAAGGAAATCGGGTACATTAACATAAAGGCCTCCATCTGGCACCACCCAAGAGTAAGCGTGTACGTTACGCCCTTACTAGGCAGGGGCCTGTCGCTCTGTGTGCTTTCTTTCCTTTACACATCACCAAATCCCTGTGAAACATGTACTGTCACTCCCTCCACTTTACAGATGAAGAAATGATGCATGCCAAGGTTACTGTTCAAGGTCAAACAGAGAGGATGCCCTGGGCACCTGTTTCAGGCAGGGTGGTCTGTCCCAGAGGGTCACATGACCTTCCTTCTGCTCCTACTAAGTCATTTCCTGCTTCTCCGATGTATTTGATGAATTACATTAATGACTGTTTTTTGGGTTTGTTTTTTTTTTTTATTTTTGTAAACGTTTATCTATTTTTGAGAGACAGAGCACGAGCGGGACAGGGGCAGAGAGAGAGGGAGACACAGAATCCGAAGCAGGCTCCAGGTTCCCAGCTGTCAGCACAGAGCCCCACGCTGGGCTCGAAACCACAAACTGTGAGACCATGACCTGAGCCGAACTTGGAAGCTTAACCGACGGAGCCCCCCAGGCGCCCCTGGTTAATGGCCATTTGTGAGCACCCGGGCGAATCCTCTCATGTAATACACACACTTTCTGGGTGCTGCACAAGCTCGGCTGAGCACGTGTCTCTGTCCATCAACCCTTGCGTCTATCGTTTATCACCTCCGATCTCTACTGGTGGTGTCAACTGTAGCCCATCTGCTGAATGATACGGTGCAATTTCGTGAGACTTCTACTCCGATCAGGATCCTAGAATGTCGATCAGCGTTCCTACACTTTTTTGCTACAGATGGTAGAGGCCATCGTGGCCTGTACTAAAAACAGAGAAAGCATTTGTATCCGATTCAGTTCAGATTTCACACCATATTTTTTTTTTTTAATTTAAGACAAGGAGGGAGAAGTGAAGTTTCCATCCTAGCAAACACAGCTGAACCGACTTCTGTTCCACCCCGCGGTGTGGAAGTCCTCCCTTCTCCCTCTAGCGTCCCCACTTTATTACTGCACCGCACCCAGCAGCCCAGGGGCGCCCCTCCACCGCTGCTCCTCCACTTCTGTGCTCAGCCTGCGCCACTGAGGGCCTCCTGTGGGCTCAGCACCGCGATGGGGAAATGCGCCCCTGAACCACACCGAGGGGGCCCCTGCGCTGGGGACCGCGGTGACAGGCATCAGGGTCACCCAGAGGCCTGGGAGCATTCCTGCCACCTCCCCTGGCTCCACAGGCCCCCTCTGAATTACATCACCTCCAGCACCTTCTCCCCAGGGGCGACCCCCGCACCTCTCCGTCTACACCGCAAGACCAGAATGGCTGGCCCTTCTGGAGAAGGACACAGAGGAGGGAGGACGATGTCCCAAGTGGTGCCACAGCACTTTGCCAAGAAGAAACAAATACAGGCCTGACAGGCAGAGTCCGTCTGAATGTCCAGATATGATGGGCAAGGCCCAGGGGGACGGTCAACATTGTCCAGCAAGTGAGAAGGCCTGAAGCTGTTTTCCGGGAATGTCAGGAAAAATCAGGCAACCAAGAAAACAGCTTGTAAGGAGTGTCCCTGGGGACCACACGCTCCACCCCTTTCACTGCCCCTCAGTAAATGGGGACAAGGAATCTCTTACACCGAGTATACTCCTCACGTCGACATGGGGTACGAGGGTGTCATTTTTTAAATGTCAGTCCCTGCGCAGAGTAGGCAGATGGGTTCAACATGCACTCAGGCTACACAGACCTGTACGTATGTAGATAAAATCTGTGAACAACACAGTGAAGGTCAGGAGTGGGAGAACGTGACAGAAAAGACAACAGAAGAAGAGGGACTTGGCCGGGGGTTTGGAGAAAGGTGGGTTGGAGCACACGTGAGGCACAGGTGTGCAGGAGGAGGGCCTGGCCGGTGTGAGGCCCGAGCCCTGCCGTCCCTGGTGTAGGGGGGACAATGGCAGATCACTAATCAATGAGCCGGAAAAGCACCGTGGCTACCATGGGCGAGGACGTGGGAGTTTCTGGGAGAAGCAGCAGTTAAGTGACAAAGGGCATCTAACATGTCCTGTAAACACAGGTCACAGGGAAACACTGCCTCGGCCGCTCTGTGTGACGGAGACGTTAATACAAACCTTCCAAAACAGGGATGGGGGCTAACGTCAGAGTTTCCAGAAATCTGCACAGCTGAAAGTGGTAATTATCGATCATTAAAGTCACAAAATGCTGTGGGAAAGCGATCCTGACCAGCTAAGAAAATCCAAGAAAGCTTAATGGTGTTTGCAAGGCCTATTTAAAATGGGCGGTTCTCAGACAAGCTGTGGCTGACTGAGGAAGAGCGGTGGGGGACCAGGAGCCGTGGGGGAGGCCGAAGGGAGGGGGAAGCCCACACGCAAACAGCCAGGAGTCCAAGTTCAGCAGTGGTGTTGAGTTACAAGGACAAGCTCACAGCAAGCTGTGTGGTAGCTGGAGACACCCCCGCATGCGGGGTTCAGTCCCACGATGCTCCCCGGGGAACAGTAAGGGCAGGCAGGTTCCCTCCCTTCCATACCAGCACCATCCATCCAGGAGTTTGGGGACCAGTCTTTCATCAGATGTCAGAACGGGGTGGTGCATTTGGACATCGTGGGGCATCAGAACACAGTAGGGCATCAGGACACGGTGGGGCATCAGAAGAGCAAGGGGCATCAGGACATTGTGGGGTTTTAGGACATCATGGGGCATCAGAACATCATGGTTATTAGGACATTACGGGGCATTAGGTCATTGTGGGGCATTAGAAACTGTGGGATACTGGAATATCCTGAAGGATTTTTTTTTTTCCTTCACATAGAATAAGTCAGATTGTAGTCCCGTTAGATAAACAAAAGGAAACATTCCTAGATATGTTAGGAAGACAGGCTCCTTAGAAACACTGGTTCTTGGGGCGCCTGGGTGGCACAGTCGGTTAAGCGTCCGACTTCAGCCAGGTCACGATCTCACGGTCCGTGGGTTCGAGCCCCGCGTCTGGCTCAGAGCCTGGAGCCTGTTTCCGATTCTGTGTCTCCCTCTCTCTCTGCCCCTCCCCCGGTTCATGCTCTGTCTCTCTCTGTCCCAAAAATAAATAAAAAACGTTGAAAAAAAATTAAAAAAAAAAAAAAGAAACACTGGTTCTTGGCACTCAAGGCCATATTTAGCCCCAAGGTACAGTTGTTTTTTTTTTTTTTTCCACAGGAGTCCGTACTGTGCCAATGAGCTAGTCCTTCAAAAATGAGGTTAACACGTGACTGTGAGAAAGGATACGAGGGCTTGGCTTCTAATCAGAACCCGATCCCTACTCCCAGATAGAACGTGTTTCCTACAGAACAGCTGCTGCAGAAGCAGAAATGTTCACACGAGGATCACACATTGCAAAAGTGCAGCGTCCTACTGGAACGTTCCAAATCTACTCATCCCTCCAGACGTCCACCCAACCACCCCTCCACGTTACCTTCCTGTCTTCACTTCTGACTGTATTCTTTCTCCCCCTGTTACAGTTTATACATTTTAATCCCTCCCTGGCTTTCCCAGTAGGGAGTCCCAGGGTTAGATTGCTGGTACAGGGATCTTTTCCACCAAAATATCCTTAGTATCCCTTAAAATGCTACACAGAATGCAGGAGGGGACTCAATACATTCACTGGCTGTATTTGTTATAGCAATCAAAGATCACTCACAATTAAGGGGGGGAAAAGACTGGGAAAAAAGGAATCTACTGAGGCTTGTCTTAAAAACAAAATCGCATCAGAACATAGGTGACATTAGTCGATTAACTGCTTTTGTCCCTTTTATCTAGTATGATCATAGCCATAGAACAGATAAATATAACTAAATAAGTTCAGTACTATGAAAAATCAGCTACGGAAGTGAATTTAGTCACAGAAAATTAACAAATTAATTTGAAGAAGTTAATAGTATAATTTAAAAGAAATGAATAAGTAGTTTTAATTTAAATTTAAAAACACTGACCGTTTCAAACATCAGAAGTTACTGGTAATAATTCAAATATTTTAAATCAGGGGCACCTGGGTGGCTCAGCTGGTTAAGAGTCTGACTCTTGATTTTGACTCAGGTCATGGTGTCACAGTTTGTGGGATCAAGCCCTGTGTCGGGACTGAGCCATGGGTCAGGCTCCCAGCTGAGAGCACAGAGACTGCTTGGGATACTCTCTCTCTCTCTCTTTCTTTCTCTCTCTCTCTCTCTCTCTGCCCCTCCCCTGCTTTCAAAACAAACTAAAACAACATGTTTAAAATTCTTCAAATATTTTAAGGTTCAACACCTCAAATCAAGAAAAGAACACCAAGGTTTTATACCAAATAAAAGAATAATATTTTAGAGTAAGCCCATAAATGTTTGCTACCCTTGGCTCATTTTAGAATCAGATATAACTAATCTCAATTAGCAATTCAGAACACATGCATTACCCTTGCTAGGCAAAGTAGACCGTTTAATGCTTCACAAACTGATTACAACATTTTAGGATGATGTAAATATGTCCAGGATTTTCCGTAATTAGTAAAACTGGCTGTTTCCCTGACCTCTTCATTCCCAGCATGGTCAAGACACAGAACAAATCTACATCAGTCCACTAGATTTTTTTTTAATATTCTACATGTTTATTCCTTTTTGAGAGAGAGAGTGAGAGAGAAAGCATGAGCAGGAGGAGGGGCAGAGAGAGGGAGACACAGAATCCGAAGCAGGCTCCGGGCTCCGAGCTGTCAGCACAGAGACTGAGGCAGGGCTTGAACTCACGAACCGTGAGATCATGATCTGAGCCTAAGTTGGACACTAAACCCACTGAGCCACCCAGGCGCCCCCCCAATCCACTAGATTTTAAGCAAGAGGTTTCATGATATTTCACAAAAACTCCTACCAAAATCTCAAAATCTAAACGTGGTGTTTCAAGATTGCAATTACATGTAAAATGACTACCAAGCGTAGTCATTGCACGCATGCCTAGACCGGAAAGATCCCAAATGAGTAGAAAGTCACCGATACAACACTGTGTGCCTGTGTAATTAGGAAGGGTCAAGACCACCAATGAAAAGATCACACTTTCTCAAAATCACTTCAAGTCCGAGGAAGCAATTACTTAGCAGTGTTAACCTAGTTCCTGGCTAGGTTAACTTGTTGTTTTTTTTTTTAAGTTTTAATTTATTTTGAGAGAGAGAAAGACAGCACATGCTCGCATATGTAAGCTGGGCAGGGGCAGAGAGAGGGAGAGAGAGAGAGAGATTGAGTCTCAAGCAGGCTTCTCACTCTCAGCACGGAGCCTGACGCGGGGCTCATTCCCACGAACCATGAAGTCGTGACCAAAGCCAAGATCAAGAGTCTAACACTTAGCCCACTGAGCACCCAGGCATCCCTTGCCTGGGTTTTTCTAAATGGTGAGGGAAATACAAAGGATAGACTGGGGGCAGGCTGGGGGAGTGGGGCCACAGTCGGGGGTACGCAAGGACATGCTCTAAGCCTCTGGGTCTTTGGGATATTCTCATAATTTCTCCCATACACAATCTCCAAATACTATACAGAAGAGCTTAGAATCATCTCAAAATTTGAAAAAATTACTTTTATTACCATTAATAACAAGCCAATAAGACTAGCATACCAAGTTTTAGGTGACCATATGTTTACAATTCTCTAAACAGGGAAGAATTATTTTTTCCCCTTTTTTTCCCTATGTGACAAAAAATGACGTACCTTCTCATTTAAAAAAAAAGTCTGTTGGGATAGAACCTACTGAAATTTCCAATAATTTACTCTTATGATGCAGTGCAGCTACAATAAATAGCGGAAAATTCTGTAACGTGGGTTTTAGGAAGCTTTCTAATTTTCCACTTTTCCACAACACAGTCCAAAGTCCATCAAATACTCGTTTCCACAGCCTATATTTCAGTGCTCTGTGGGATCCGCATCTCCAAAGGAAACAAGTGTGCTCAACGGAGGCACTCAGTTACAATCATCTCTGACCTTCCTCTCAGAAAAGTGCTCCTTTTTTCTGCAAGGTTGTTATATGGGTCAAAACATTCTACACGCTGAGTTCAAAGTCATCTAAGAACCACTCAAGTAAAAGGGACTTCGAATTACATTTTTTTTCCCTCTGTCCATATTTCTTTCTGTAAAGGAAAAAAAAAGAGGAAGAAGAAGAAAGAGAAAGAAAGAAAGAAAGAAAGAAAGAAAGAAAGAAAGAAAGAAAGAAAGAAAGAAAGAAAGAAAGAAAGAAAAAATCCTCATGGTGAAAAATGTGTCTCTGATATTTCCCCAGTAGTCAAAAAGTCCTGCTTTTTAATAAGACCTGCTGGAAAATCGAAAGTTGAGAAAACTAATTTACTTATAAAAACCATAGTGCCATGAGTTCAGGCAGGACTGATTTCACCATCAGAGACCTGTCACGGGCTACCTGTCCTAAATGCCCCAAAGCGACAGTAAAATGAAAGAAGAAAAAGGTGCTGCGGCTGATATAGCGGTTGCTAAGTTTCAAAGTATTTTCACTTCAAAGTACTAGAATTTCTAACAGAAAGTCAAATGGTCCCGTCATGACAGTGAGTCTAATGTACCATTTCTTCCCCCCCCACCTTCTCCTGTGCATTTTCAGTTTGGCTTGACTCCCTCCTAGTAGGCTATTTTTAAATGTACTAAGTTTCATAGTAGCAGAAATTTCTAAAGATGATGGACACGCCCTCTGGGTGTGGAAGGGTCCACAGCACTTACTCACACGGTATCAACACCTATGAGTCGCCTACCAGGGTTGGACACGGGTCTATGCACCTTGCACGGGTTCGGTTTGCAGCTCGCTGAAGCAGGTAAAATGTTACAAACATGCACGCTGCACTGGAGATCGAAGCTTAGAGAAGTTTGGTAAATGAGCCAATATCCGAGATCGGCAGGTATGAGAGCTGAAATGCAAAGCCAGTTGTCTTACATCGTCACCCGCCCCCCCCACCCCCCCCACCCCCCCACCCCCGCAGCCAGCTCCCCCTGCCATGTCACACCCTCTCAGAGCCTTACTGCCACATATTTTGCATTAGAATCAGAGTACTAGAAAATGTAGCCTTAAAAAGTCAAGAGTTAGGGGAAACAGCGGTAATCAGGAGTGCTGGCTTTGCTCAGCTGAATAATTTTGTTTGTGGAAATAGGTGTTAGAGGTGCATCCAGGGAGAGGAGGCTGTGCAAGTGGATGGCCCAGTCGCTGCACTTAAAGACTGAGGACATTTCCCAAACGTCGAATAAAAGTCTGGTACCATCACAAATGGATTTTCCTCTTCTCTTTTTTAATGTTGAATTATTTTTGAGAGAGAGAGAGGGGAGGGGAGGGGCAGAGAGAGAGGGAGACACAGAATCCGAAGCAGGCTTCAGGCTCTGAGCTGTCAGCACAGAGCCTGACGTGGGGCTTGAACTCACAAGCCGTGAGATCATGACCTGAGCCAGTTGGACGCTTGACTGACTGAGGCACCCAGGCACCCCACAAATGGATTTTCTTTTGTTGATTTGTCCTTCCATCAACTAAGAGGATGCAAAACCAAAGAACCCCATTTCATTTCTGAACTCACTCAGTACAAAGCTGGGAGAGCACGGACAGCTCTGTGAGACAATCTGAACATTTTTATAACTGATGTAAGGAGCAATTCTGAGCCAAAAGGAACCATAACACTGGAACCCACCCCCCCCCCCCAGGAATTCCCAGAAATTTCAAAGGCATTTGAATTTTTTTTTTTAATGTTTATTTATTTCCGAGAGAGAGAGAGAGATTGAGTCAGAGCATGAGCTGAGGAAGGACAGAGAGAGAGAGGGAGACAAAGAATCCAAAGCAGGCTCCTGGCTCTGAGCTGTCAACGCAGAGCCCGACACGGGGCTCGAACCCACCAACCGTGAGATCGTGACCTGAGCTGAAGTCGGACGCTTAACCGACTGAGCCCCCCAGGTGCCCCCTCAAGAAGGCATTTGAGTTTTTAGGTCATTGAGTGGGGTGTCAGTTAACTACATTCACTGATTCCAAACATAATTAGGGGGCGTGCACTGTACATGAGATGCTCCACCTAGTGTGTCGAGGGTCTCTGTCATGGATAGAAGTGCACTGTGGCCTCTGACTAGCACTGGGTTACAAATTAATGGCCTAAGTGAGCACAACCCTTGCTGTTTTCCCATGATATTTGTGAAAAGGAAATGCCTACATGAGGAGCAATTTAAACCACACATAACTTCGCTCAATATTTCCCTTGTTCCAGGGCACCTGGGGGGGCTCAGTCAGTTGAGCGTCCGACTTCGGCTCAGGTCATGATCTCGCGGTCTGTGAGTTGGAGCCCCGCATCTGGCTCTGTGCTGACAGCTCAGAGACTGGAGCCTGCTTTGGATTCTGTGTCTCCCTCTCTCTCTGCTCCTCCCCTGCTTGCACTCCACCATTCTCTCTCTCAAAAATAAATAAACACTGAGCCAATACCATACCATCTTGATGATTAGAGCTTTGTAGCAGAGGCTAAAGTCTGGGATTGTGATGCCTACTACTTTGGTTTTCTTCTTCAATATCACTTTGGCTATTCGGGGTCTTTTGTGGTTCCATACAAATTTTAGGATTGCTTATTCTAGCTTTGAGAAGAATGCCGGTGCAATTTTGATTGGGATTGCATTGAATGTGTAGATTGCTTTCGGTAGTATTGACATTTTAACAGTATTTATTCTTCTAATCCATGAGCACATAATATTTTTCCATTTCTGTGTATCTTCTTCAATTTCCTTCATAAGCTTTCTATGGTTTTCAGCATACAGATCTTTTACATCTTTGGTCAGGTTTATTCCTAGGTATTTTATGATTCTTGGTTCAATTGTGAATGGGATCATTTTCTTTATTTTTCTTTCTGCTGCTTCATTATTGGTGTATAAAAATGCAACCAATGTCTGTACATTAATTTTGTACCCTGCAACTTTTCTGAATTCATATATCAGTTCTAATAGAGACCCCAGAATTGGACCCACAAATGTATGGCCAACTAATCTTTGACGAAGCAGGAAAGAGTATCCAATGGAAAAAAGTCTCTTTAACAAATGGTGCTGGGAGAACTGGACAGCAACATGCAAAAGAATGAAACTAGACCACTTTATTACACCACTCACAAAAATAAACTCAAACTGGATGAAGGACCTGAATGTGAGACAGGAAACCATCAAAACCCTAAAGAAGAAAGCAGGAAAAAACCTCTCTGACCTCAGCTGCAGCGATTTCTTACTCGACACACCTCCAAAGACAAGGGAATTAAAAGCAAAAATGAACTATTGGGACTTCATGAAGATAAAAAGCTTCTACACTGCAAAGGAAACAATCAACAAAACTAAAAGAATGGAAGGGGAAAAGATATTTGCAAATGACATATCAGACAAAGGGCTAGTATCCAAAATCTATAAAGAAACCACCAAACTCCACACCTGAAAAACACATAATCCAGTGAAGAAATGGGCAGAAGATATGAATAGACACTTTTCCAAAAAAGACATCCGGATGGCCAACAGATCCATGAAAAGATGTTCAATGTCACTTCTCATCAGGGAAATACAAATCAAAACCACACTGAGATACCACCTCATGCAGGTCAGAGTGGCTAAAATGAACAAGTCAGGAGACTATAGATTCTGGTGAGGATGTGGAGAAACGGGAAACCTCTTGCACTGCTGGTGGGAATGCAAATTGGTGCAGCCGCTCTGGAAAACAGTGTGGACCTTCCTCAAAAAACTAAAAGTAGAACTGCCCTATGACCCAGCAATAGCACTGCTGGGAATTTACCCAAGGGATTCAGGAGTGCTGATGCACGGGGGACTCGTACCCCAATGTTTATAGCAGCACTCTCAACAATAGCCAAATTATGGAAAGAACCTAAATGTCCATCAACTGACAAATGGATAAAGACGATGTGGTTTATATATACAATGGGATACTACTTGGAAATGAGAAAGAATGAAATCATGCCATTTGCAGCAACGTGGATGGAACTGGAAGGTATTATGCTAAGTGAAATAAGTCATACAGAGAATGAGAAAGAATGAAATCCTGTCATTTGCAGCAACATGGATGGAACTGGAGGGTATTATGCTAAGTGAAATAAGTCAGGCAGAGAAAGACAGATACCATATGTTTTCACTCATATGTGGATCCCAAGAAACTTAACAGAAGACCAGCGGGGAGGGGAAGGGGGAAAAAATTTACAGAGAGGGAGGGAGGCAAACCATAAGAGACTCTGAAGGACTGAGAACAAACCGAAGGTAGATGGGGGGTGGAGGGAGGGGAAAGTGGGTGATGGGCACGGACGAGGGTACCTGTTGGGATGAGCACTGGGTGTTGTATAGAATCCAATTTGACAATAAATTATATTTAATATAAAAAAGAAAAATAAATAAATAAACATTGAAAAAAATTTTTAAGGATTTCCCTTGTTCCTGCACACTTTGTTCTACTGTTCTCAAGGCAGAGGACAAGTCAGGCCAGAAATCTGCTTTAGGTTCCAGTGAGTAATCATATCAGAAATCAACGCTTATGGGTCAATTCCTCCCTAGTTTGCTGTTAAAACCATTTAATGGAACAGCAACAAATAAATGGATAATTTCAACTCCTATAACATAGGAACACTTTAGAAAAAAACACAGGGGCTCCTGGGTGGCCCAGTCGGTTGAGTGTCCAATTCTTGATTTCAGCTCAGATCATGATCTCATGGTTCGTGAGTTTGAGTTCTGCGCTGGGCTCTGTGCTGGCAGCTCAGAGCCTGGAGACTGCTTCGAATTCTGTGTCTCCCTCTCTCTCTCTGTCCCTCCCCCTGCTTGTACTCTCCCTCTCTCTCAAAAATAAACATTAATAAAAAATTTTTAGGGGTGCCTGGGTGGCTCAGTCAGTTAAGCATCCAACTTCAACCCAGGTCACGATCTCATGGTTTATGAGTTCGAGCCTCACGTCAGGCTCTGTGCTGTCAGCTCAGAGCCTGGAGCCTGCTTTGGATTCTGTGTCTCCCTCTCTCTTTGTCACTACCCACTCACACTCTGTGTCTCTTTCTCTCTCTGTCTCTCAAAAATAAACATTAAAAATTTTTTTTAATTTTTTTAAGAAGAAAAAAACAAACAAAATGTAATAATCTTTAAGAGCAGCCTTCAAAAAATATTTTTTAACCATGAAAAGACCATTCATTTGTTAATATCAATTTGGAATTTAATTTTAAAAATTATGGGAACATAAAATCTTCCCAGACCAGTTGATACAAATGAAAGTTTTACTATCCCTTTTGGAGATGAGAAAACTAACTATGGGTAAATTGGAGTAAAAAAAAAACTTACGTGTATTTTATCAGCATTTGGTAAAACAACAACAACAACAAACCAACTTTCCAATCACAAGGAAATCTAAAGCTCTAAAATCTCAGTGAATTTGGGCAGAATCCTAGCCTAGGTAACACACACACACACACACACACACACACATACAAACACTTCCAATCACTCCAGTTTATTTTGTAGCAACCCATAAAACAACTAACAGTAGGGTATCATCTCCTTGAAGCCAGGCACCTGTGTCTCATGTATTCTTCTACAAAATGCCAGCATACAGTAGGTGACCAACAAATACCTGCAGAATCAATAAATGGAAGAACACTGATACTGGTCACTGCCCACCTTCGTCATTTCTCTCCCGAATCCAGCCATCTACAAAAGGCTAACGACTACGATACTACCAGAAGCACTGAGTACATGTCTGGTACTTTCCAAGGTGCAGCAACGGTGTCTCTCGATAAGAAAATGGTGGCCTGTTCAAAAGGACAATCCACGCTCAAGTAAAGAAGGTACGTGGCCCATAAAGGAGGAGGCCCATAAACTCCTTTATGTTTCTAAACATAATATGTATATGTATAAACATATACATATGTTTCTACACATATGTATATGTGTATGTTTCTAAAAATACACATATAGTCATTACATTATCAATAATATTCACTGGATTTCCATTTTAAAACCATCCCATAGAGGTGGAAAACTTAACAGTGGTTACGAAAGGCAATGTACCATATGTCTACCACAAACACGCCATTTTTGTCGACCAAAAGCAACTGCCTATCGGCAACTTCATATACTTCAAGCTGATCAAAATCAAGGTATGGCGGACAGAGACTGGAAAACAGAGGAGAGAAAGAACATCAGGAAAACATGGGGGAGCGAACAACAGCAGGTTGCAAAACGGGGAGATAAAAAATATCATGTGTACCGACAGAATAATAAACAAAGGTTTAGGTATGGTTTTGAGGTGACACAGGTGACTGACCAGGAAAAACTAACAATAATAGTACATGTACATTAAGCTGAGCGGGGGGAAGGCAGATTGACGGAGGACAGCAAAAATGATGGCGTAGGATGAGCTAAATCCTCACCCCAAGGAGCAGGACAGCAGCAGACGGTGCCCAAATAAAGTAAGTGCGGTCATGGCATATTGTTAGGAGTCTGGAGGTATCTCCCCCAAGAATTAAAAACAGAAATAAATGCACCTCTTTCCTGTGCAAAACTAGGTGAACACATTACGGGCGAGATCACAGATTTTTATCATGAGCCCCTCGGTATCATGTGGTTTATTTTAACTATGGTATGTTCCATTGTGATATACATGCATTTCAAGTAACAAAAATGCCTAACTGATAAGTCTGTTGTAAGCGTATAATGAGACGATGCATATAAAGGACCAACAGTGCTGGGCACTGTCAATAAATGGTGGCTCTTACCTTTTTTTAAAAGCCATTGTCAACTGACAACAAACTGAGGGCTGATGGGGGGTGGGAGGGAGGGGAGGGTGGGTGATGGGTATTGAGGAGGGCACCTGTTGGGATGAGCACTGGGTGTTGTATGGAAACCAATTTGACAATAAATTTCATATATTTAAAATAAAACAAAATAAAATAAAATAAAATAAAATAATAAAATAAAATAAAAATAAAATAAATGCCATTGTCAAGGTTGAGCAATGCAATCACATACTATGATCTAAACACACACCCTGTTTTGTGGAAACAAAGGCAAATGTGTGCAGTTTTAAGTATATTATAGACATTATAGAGGTACTTAAAATGTTTATGTGTTCTCAAACAAGAAAAGTGTCTTCCTTCCACGGCAAGCTTCAATTTTAGGTCATACATAAGAATTTGCTGAAGCGCGTAGAATTGAGAAAATCACCTTCTTTCCTTCTTCGTCTTTTAGAATTTTGCCAGTGTTTCCTTTGTCTAATGTAGGAGTTCCTCAGGAAGATTTTCAGAATTTAGATTTACTTTATTTTTGTTTTTAATTAGAACTATGAATTTAAGAGAGACTGAGCTAAATCTATCAAAAAGCCAAAGCAGAAAGAGAGAACCAAAAACAAAACAAAACAAAAAAGTAAAAAAAAAACACAAAACAAAACCAAAAAAGTTTGATAGTGAAACATACACATCCTAAGGTTAAAATAAGGAAATTAAAATTAGCTAGTGGAAAATGCAGGGTTAATTCTGCAAGGGGCGGGGGAGGGGGGTTCCCTCCTCCTAAAGAAAGTGTGACCCGGAGCTGACCCACTTACCACAGCGTGGATGTGGATGAGAGGCTCAACCAGAAGGAAAATAAAACCTCTGGAAATCTCTTCCCTGCATTTCCTTAGTCTCTCCTTGCAGCTCTGGTCCACACTGGGCATCTGAGACATCCCTCTCCCTCCCCTACCGCTGCAGCCCCCCTCCAGGCAGCTGATGGGGATTCCAGTAAGTCAAAATCTGACTTTTTTTTTTTTTTTTTAAGTCATTCTAGAAAACAAAGACGCTCAGGTCGACCTAAGGGCAGCCCTACATTCAGCCCCACAGCAGTCGGCTCCTGTTGTCTGGTGAGCAGTGCAGATCTTTAATTAACAAGAAGGGGAGGTTAAGTCTACTCAAGGTAAGGGGGAAAAGCAAAACAAAACAAAACAAAAAAAACTGAAGACTTGAATCTGTAAAGAACTCTGACTTGTGCGCTACTTTTTAGCTCCAGAAACACCTAGAGACTCCAGCCTGATGCACATCAAAGTTGACACAGTAAATCAAGTTTAAAGGTTTACCAGCCAGAGGAGCCTGCCAGAATGCAGTGGAGGGGGTCAGGGGAGGGGAGAGGAGGTGTGACCATCGGCAGCTTTGTTTATTGGAGGGATCAGAGGCTGCTTGCTGCTTGGGGCCAAGTCCTTGTCGTGTGTCCAAACAGCCCAGCAGGTGGAGCAGGGCTCTGCCCGCATCATGATTAGAGAGACCAGAGGCTGGCCGAGAGTCCAGGGAGCAGGGTGAGCAGAGGCCGACTAGCCTTCCGCTAAAAGCATGTCACCGCCTTAACTGCGGTGCTTGTTGAGCCCTTGGGAGTGTAATCTTGTGGGATATTCAAAACTGTCTTTGAGAAAACCTAAAAAAAAAAAAGAGAGCGAGAGCGAGAAAGGAAAAGCCCAATTGGGGCTCCAAGTCAGACCCCTCGTAACCCACGTGAGACCCAGACTTTTTTCTAGTCACGTTGGGGTTGGTACCTCTGGCTTGGTTCCATTACTCCATTCAACTTCGTGGAATAAATTAAACAAGCCTAATACTCCTATGAAGAGCCAATACAGGAAATGTGAACTGTGATTTTCTGATGTGACAGTCCAGGCTTCTGCGACTGGCCACTGAAAGAAATAAAGCTCTACATGTAAAACAACTAAAGTTAACTAAAAAGGAGAGGAGGTGGGCAGGAAGAACAAATTCTCAAGAGAAGTCAGGACTTGCGTATTTATATTTCAGAATTATTCAGGCAGTCAAAATGCCCATGAAATATATAGATTTAATCTATTTAAAAGAGTTCAGGGGCCCCTAGGGTGGCTCAGTCGGTTGAGTGTCTGACTTTGGCTCAGGTCATGATCTCACGGTTCATGGGTTCAAGCCCCGCATTGGGCTCTGTGCTGATGGCTCAGAGCCTGGAGCCTGCTTCAGATTCTGTGTCTCCCTCTCTCTCTGCCTCTCTCTGTCTCTCTGTCTCTCTCTCTCTCTACCTATCTCTCTCAAAAATAAACCTTAAAAAAAAAAGAGTTCAAAGTCTAGGGGTGCCTAGGTGGCTCAGTGGGTTAAGCATCCAACTTTGGCTCAGGTCATGATCTCACAGTCTGTGAGTTCGAGCTCCACGTCGGGCTCTGTGCTGACAGCTTGGAGCCCAGAGCCTGCTTCGGATTCTGTGTCTCCCTCTCTCTCTGCCTCTCTCTGTCTCTCTCTCTGTCTCTGTCTCTCTATCTACCTCTCTCTCTCAAAAATAAACATTAAAAAGAAAAAGAGTTCCAAGTCTAGGGGTGCCTAGGTGGCGTCTGACTTTGGCTCAGGACATGATCTTGAGGTCTGTGAGTTTGAGCCCTGCATCGGGCTCTGAGCTGACAGCTCAGAGCCTGAAGCCTGTTTCAGATTCTGTGTCGCTCTCTCTGCCCCACCCCCACTCGCACCCTGCCTTTCTCTCTCAAAAATAAATATTAAAAAAAGGTTTTTTTTGAGTTCAAAGTCCATAAAGGAATACACTACTTTTTTGATCTATATGAACCAGAAGTCATCGTGGCTTATCTTTCAGCAAATGCAATCCATAACTGATCATAAAGAATCAAGAAAATATTCCTCTTAACTCCTCTGCCTCATATTACAGAAATTTTGATTTAGAACAATGCTCACTAATGACGGCTTCAGCCTCCTTCCTGCACAAGGATCCCACACAGCGCATGCCTGAGTATTTCCAAGGAGCTCACCAGAATCATTTATATCAGGCCAGTGCTGGTGCAAACCTATCATTTGTTCAGCAACTGGGCTGGGAGTGCCTAAGAAAATTAATCCAGTGACAGGGACTGTGCCAAAGAACACTACGAGATGCATTAAGTTCTAGAGTTCTCTGGAAGGGTGTTTGGTCCCCAAGTATCCCATCGGGGGACAGGTACAGGTAAATCGGAGCCAATCACCCAGTGACGGATTCCAACACATTTGTTAAAAGATGGCAGGGTGTCTCAGCCGTAGCAATCTCTTACTTGACACATCCCCAAAGGCAAGGGAATTAAAAGCAAAAATGAACTACTGGGACCTTATGAAGATAAAAAGCTTCTGCACAGCAAAGGAAACAACCAACAAAACTAAAAGGCAACCAACGGAATGGGGAAAGATATTTGCAAATGACATACCGGACAAAGGGCTAGTATCCAAAATCTATAAAGAGCTCACCAATGAAGATGGTGAAGCTTGGGCAGTGAAGAAATGGGCAGAAAACATGAATAGACACTTCTCTAAAGAAGACATCCGGATGGCCAACAGGCACATGAAAAGATGCTCAGGGTCGCTCCTCATCAGGGAAATACAAATCAAAACCACACTCAGATACCACCTCATGCCAGTCAGAGTGGCTAAAATGAACAAATCAGGAGACTATAGATGCTGGCAAGGATGTGGAGAAACGGGAACCGTCTTGCGCTGTTTGTGGGAATGCAAACTGGTGCAGCCGCTCTGGAAAACAGTGTGGAGGTTCCTCAGAAAATTAAAAATAGACCTACCCTATGACCTAGCAATAGCACTGCTAGGAATTTACCCAAGGGATACAGGAGTACTAATGCATAGGGGCACTTGTACCCCAATGTTTATAGCAGCACTCTCAACAATAGCCAAATTATGGAAAGAGCCTAAATGTCCATGAACTGACGAATGGATAAAGAAATTGTGGTTTATATACACAATGGAATACTACGTGGCCATGAGAAAGAATGAAATATGGCCCTTGGTAGCAACGTGGATGGAACTGGAGAGTGTGATGCTAAGTGAAATAATCCATACAGAGAAAGACAGATACCATATGGTTTCACTCGTATGTGGATCCTGAGAAACTTAACAGAAACCCATGGGGGAGGGGAAGGAAAAAAAAAAAAGAGGTTAGAGTGGGAGAAAGCCAAAGCATAAGAGACTCTTAAAAACTGAGAACAAACTGAGGGGTGATGGGGGTGGGAGGGAGGGGAGGGTGGGTGATGGGTATTGAGGAGGGCACCTTTTGGGATGAGCACTGGGTGTTGTATGGAAACCAATTTGACAATAACTTGCATATGTTGAAAAAAAATAATAAAAAAAAGAAAAAAAAAGAAAAAAAAGATGGCAGGGTGTTAATCATCCGCCTAGGAGGTGTGTGGCAAGAGGAGAATTAGCCAGCTGGGGTCCAAGAAGTGGCTTAATTCTTCGGGGGCTGAGGGAAAAGCACACATGAATCCATTCCCTCCAGCAGAGACCCCCAGAAGCACTCCTGAGGTTGGGCAAGTTTCGGTCAACGCTCATGCACTCCAGGGGACTGTGTGGCATCTCAGTGACAGAGACCTAGCAGGACTGGGGTGGTGCCAGGTGGCTTGGGGGAGGGTTCAAGGATGCAGGGTTTTCTCTGGAGCAGATGACATTATGACACTGGGTTAATGCTAAGGTGGGGGGGGGGGTCCACACATCTTATCTCTTAGGAGTGAAGAGGAGAGAGAGACTAAAGCTGGAGCTGATGTGAGCATCTCTCATATCCTATCGTGGGGGAAGTTCATATCTGAAGCTTGAATAAGGTCCTTGTTTCTGTCCGTGTTCACAAGGATAACGGAGGATTCTCGTGTTTGTCTTGATCCTTCACAGACACAGAGTGTCTGATGTTGGCGTTTGATGAAATTGTCTATGTTCGGCAGAAGAACAGAGACGTAGAACACAGAACATGCCTGTGTGTGTGCGGGCAGGACCTGCGTGGAAGGGCTGCTGTGGTGTCCTCAGAGTAAGCGGAAGAGACACTTCCATGGGACAGGAGATGTGACCTGCTGCCCAGGACCTGGGAGCACGTGGGAACATAGCAAACATCCCATGTGGTAACATCCTAAGTGCCACTTCATCACAGCTGTTTGAGGGGTGGTGAGCCCAATCCTGAGGGGAGGGGTGGGTTCCCTGGATTCACAGTAGGCTCTGAGGAAGGCAGGGCTGGGGGTGGGGCTACCAGCACCCTCACTAGCTAGTCTGGCCCACCCTTGTCCGGTGTTCTCAGTAACACTGTTCCATGCCATAGGTCAAAATATAGGATGCAAACCATAGTCTGTATCCTCACTGTTAAAATACAGGGGAGCTATTTATGTGTCAAGCTGCAGATTCGAAAGCAGACAGTACCATTCTGTCCTTAACAGTATCTCAGATGCGTCCAGATCAAGGAAGCTACACCTGCTTGTTAGCAGCTCACGCCTGTCCCTATAGCTCTGTTCCCAGGCAATTTATTCCCCAAATCCGTGACTGGGATTCTCCTGTCTGTTGGATTCACCCAACCCCAGGGCTCCTTCTGCACTTTCCACACAGCTTAACTCAGACTAGCACTGAATCTTCTGTTTTCCTCGTAAGCTACTCTGGAACAGTTCCTTGAGTATTCTAGTTTATGTGAATCTTCTTATATGGTGTGTTGATACTAAGCAATGGCTAATGCATTTTCCCCCGTCGCTAAAAGCTGTCAGCCCATTTCGTAAGCATTTTATTCAGCCCCACTTAACCTCTCTTCATTTATTCACAGATTTCAAGAGACAAAAATATTACCCTCTTAGGTAACATTGAAATGATAGTGTGTGAATCTCCTTATGCTATAAGGTAGGCAACATTGCATTCCATCCAAGTTCACCAGAACTAACAACGGAGTTCATCAAAAGAGTTCAGTTTAGGGGTGCCTGGTTTGCTCAGTCGGTTAAGCGTCCGACTCTTGATTTTGGCTCAGGTCAAGATCTCATGGTTTGTGGGTTCAAGCCCCACGTCAGGCTCTGTGCTGAGAGCATAGGGCCTGCTTGGGATTCTCTCTCTCTCACTCTCTCTCTCTCTGTTCCTCCCCCAGTCATGCTCTCTCTCTCTCTCTCTCAAAATAAATAAATAAACTTAAAAAAAAAGAGTTCAGTTTACATATAACTCCATAGACAAAGGGATTTTTTATTTAGAGGGAACGATAGTTACTATTTTCTTTGGAAAGGAAACAATGGCTTACAAATTCAAGTAAATTAAAAATTATTGAAAGTCTTCCATTTCAATAGCAGCTCATATTTAAAAAAAAATTTGTAACATTTATTTATTTTTTGAGAGACAGAGGGTGAGCGGGGGAGGAGCAGAGAGAGAGGGAGTCACAGAATCTGAAGCAGGCTCCAGGCTCTGAGCTACCATCAAAGAACCCGACGTGGGGCTTGAACTCACGGACCGCAAGATCATGACCTAAGCCGAAGTCGGACACTTAACCAACCGCGCCACCCAGGCACCCCTCACTTTGTTTTTTTAATTAAAAACAAAAAACAAAGACAACCTTCAGCTATCAAATCCTATTAAGAATGACCCCACGCTGGTACCAAAGCACTTAAGATAGAATGAATCCTACGTAATGAAGGGTAGCAGAATGTGCCAGCCCAAAATATGCCACTTTGCTATGCTGTTTCAAGCTCGCCAGCCCTTCTCTGAGGGCCTGTCCCTGCCCAAAGACAAAAGAACTCAGTTGTCATAAATCCCCGCCCCAAGAGTTTCATCAACCTGGGAAGACTGACTCTTGTCACAGGCGAGGGGACGAGAAGTTGACCCCCCACCCAGACAAACTTTGTCACAAACTTTCGTACCTACCACCTGTTCTTCTAAAGCCCCATTCATCCTTCCTAAAAATCATTTCCTCTCCCTCTGTATCCCCCTCCACTTCCCCTATTAAGATGGCATTCGGTCCCGAATTCTTGGTCACCTCTTAGACTTACTCATTTTTTCCTGCATATCTACCACGCATGCACACGATATACATGTTCCAAAACTTCCCTTTGCTTTTCTCTTGTTAATCTGCCTTGTGTCACAGAAGTCCCACCCAAGAACCCAAAAGGGAGGAGGGAAAATTCTTGTCCATCCCTACAGTAGCTAACATACCGCACCGCACACACACACAATGTGCTCCCTTACAGAGTTGTTATATCTCAAAAAGTGGGTGAAATCTTTTTCACCTTACTTTTGATTTTATTTTTAACTCAAATTGTTGCTATTCATGGACTGCAAATATTGGCAAGTCTCCTGCTCTCCCTCAGAGCAGGAAAAGTCCTGGGAGTGTAGCAGTAAAAAGAGGGGAAGACAGGATAAGCTCTTTCTTTTCTCTCTACACTCAGCCATGTTATACTCAAAGTCAGGACCTTTTCCAAATTTGCTAGAAAAAGACAGAATCAAGAGCCAAATAAAAGCCTATTTAACTTCTTTTTATTTGAAACTTCAAAGTAGGTCATTACACAGTGGAGAGGACAAGGAAGAAGAAAGAGAAAGCAGTTAACATACAAACGAAGGCTCAACAACAGTAAAACCCAAATCCAAATGCTTTTTCTTCTAAAGCACATCATCCAGTATTGTCAGGAAAAATAAGTCATGAAACTGGCTTTTGTTGTAATGTTCCCTTCCGATCATTATGAAAGGCCACTAACTGTAAGCTAAAAATGAAAAAGAAAAAAAATGTAGCTGAGCACGCAAACTGAAAGGATGCAGACATTAACCATTTATGAACCTGAGAGCCAATTTTTTTTCTTCTAAAAACAAGTGAGGGCAGCCCGGGAGGCTCAGTCAGTTGAGCATCTGACTCTTGATATTGGCTCAGGTCGTGATCTCACAGTCATGAGATCGAACCCTGTGTCAGGCAATGTGGGGCCTGCTTGGGATTCTCTCTCTCCCTCTCTCTGCCCCTTCCCTCTCTCTCAGAATAAACAAATACACGTTAAAAAATAAAATAAAAAATAAAAACAAGTGAATTCCTATTTTCTGCTGAGCCCAATTTTCAGCTATGTTTTCAAATACCTGATGTCCTTCCTCCGTGTTTAGCAAAAAACTTCTGTTCTTTGCAACTAACCAAATTGCATGAATGACTGAAGCTCTAACTCATCTCAAAAATTATTTCTTGGCTGTGGCAACCAAGCTCATGATTGGGGTGCCTCATTATGCCCTTGAGACAAGGCTTCTCAAACTACAATGTCACATGTATCACATGGGCTCTTGTTCATATGCAGACTGGATTCAGGACCTGTGACTGCTTTTCCACCAAGTTCCAGGGGATATTAACAAGGCTGGCCCATGGACCAGAGAACTGGGCTTAGAGAACTCAGTAAACATTCGGCAACCCATGATCCACATACAGAGACTTAGACAGCAGGGCCTGAACCTCTTTATTCTTAATGAACTCAATAAATGACCTGAAGGCATTCTATCAACATTGTAGGGTTCCTGTAACCAAGGAGCATGGCTGGGTGGCCCACAACCATAGAAAGACATTCTCCCAGTGCCAGAGGCTTAGAAAGCCAACAAAATCAAGGTTCCGGCAGGGTTATGCTGTCTCCAAAAGTTCTAGAGAACAATCCTCCCTCACCTCTTCCGCGTTCTGTGTGGTCAAGAGGCCTTGGTGGTCCCTGGGTGGTAGATGCCCACCTCACCTTCACCTCCATGCCCACACAGCCTTCTCTCTTTTGTGTCTCCTCTGTCTCTATGTCATCACATGGCGCTTCCCTCTCTGTGTGTCTCCTGTCCAAACTTCCCTCTTCTTGTAAGGACACCAATCATTAGATTAGGGCCACCCTGCTCCAGCATGACCTCATTTTAACCAATCATGACTGCAAAACTCTGTTTCCAAACAAAGCCACATTCACAGGGACCAGGCATTATAACTTCACAACGTATCTTCTTGGATACACAATTCGACCCAAAATGTGGGAGCCCCAGAGTTTAGGATCCACTAAAACTGTGTTTCTCCACACTGATGACCCATTAGGATTCCTGTGGAACCTTCAAAATCCCAGCAATGCTGGGTCCCAACCCATTAAATCAGACCTCACAGGGATGAAGCCAGGCATCACTCTTCTTTAAAATTTCAGGTAGTTTGAGTGCGCTATAAGAGTTCAGAACCCCTGTGCAAGACTCAGATTGTACAGTTTCTTTGTGAAACTGTGGACTGTTTTTAAATGCAGTGTTTGTAGTTTTTTTTTTTTTTCGTGAGCATGAATTGGGAGAAAAATACACCAGTAATTTAGCCTCTGCTAAAAACATGCTGTTTAGAAAACAGAGGTTTTTTGAAAATGCTCTTCAAGAACCCAAAGGTTTCTCATCAATATGATGACAGATGTTCAATTATTTCTTCAAGGTGAGCATAATATGGGTCATGAGATGGCTACTCTTACATATATCCATCACAGACATTTGGAAATAAAGGTCAGGAAGAAAGTGCATGTGAAAGAATTAAATCCAAGAAACTTGAACTTGGGAAGTTAATCTGCTCAAGTTCGTGATTTCAACACTGTTTTCAAGTCTTTCTCACGGTCTTCTCTAATTTTGCTCCAAAGGACTACAATATAGGACTACATTTGGACTATTCTTGCCAAATTGTCCCCAGTTTTTCCAGAGTCGTGATTTCAGAAAACACTTGGAATGGTTTCTAAATTTTTAAAATAGAGAGATGTAATTTCTGGGTAAAAATGAAAAAAGAAAAAAAAAAAAGAACAAGGTGTTCAATACATACAGTCAGCCTGGAGTTCTTAGAAAATACTTTGAAAAAACTTAAATGAGTAATATTGGGTGTCACTTTCCTTCTGGATTGACAATAATTCTATATTGGCATTTGCTTTGCTGTTACAGTGATAACTGGCTAAATAATCACAACAATTTTATGAAATAATAAACTTCGTTGTGTTTGTTACAAGATGGTGAGAAGTCAGGAGCTACAGAAATACTAGTGTAGGGGCGCCTGGGTGGCTCAGTCAGTTAAGCCTCTGACTTCGGCTCAGGTCATGATCTCACGGTCTGTGAGTTCGAGCCCCGCGTCGGGCTCTGTGCTGACAGCTCAGAGCCTGGAGCCCATTTCAGATTCTGTGTCTCCCTCTCTCTCTCTCTCTGACCCTCCCCCGTTCATGCTCTGTCTCTCTCTGTCTCAAAAATAAATAAACGTTAAAAAAATTAAAAAAAAAAAAAAAGAAATACTAGTGTATTATAAAGCAGAGCAAAAGGCACGGTACATTAATGAAAATACCAGGTCCATCGAGAGATACAGTATAATAAAACACGAGAAGTAAAATACTAATATGGAAGTGTACCAAACATATTGATCAGGTTAATAACAATAAACAAATCACACAACCTGTTCAATAGGAAAGGATAAGAATAAAGTGGTCAACATGTTGTTCTTTTGTAGAGCTACCACATAATTCACCATCCAAAGGGAGAGAAGTTACTGTTAATAATTATACAAGGATGACAGGTGCATTTAGGGACCATCCCCAAAGCCTGAGATGTGTGGTAACTGCATTTGGTTCTTGGTTTCCCTTCCCCTGCCACCGCCTTAGCCTGTGAAACATCTTTCTAATGTCTTTTCCGTGATAAAATACGAAAGAGCGAATATGTAAGTCAATACCGATTCCAAAATGCTGGACACAAAATCCACAGATGCCAAACCATTTTATGAGTAAGAACGAGTTAAATTATGCTGTGGTGAAATCAACCCCAAATCGCAGCAGCTGAAAACAGCCAAAGTTTCTTTGTCTTTCGTGCTACATGCTCATCAGATGTGGGCGGGGGGGGGGGGGGGTCTCTATTCAGCTTAAGCTTGCACATTGCCAGTCACCCTGCGGGAGGAAGGTTTCCAAGGTCTCACACCAACCAGTGACTGGCATGCCTGGAAAAGACACAGAACACCTCCTCACACCTCCTGTGGCCGAATTCGTCATGAGGCCACCCAACCACGACACGCCTAGAAAGTACAATCCTACCTCGCCTCTGAAAGCGGTGAAGTAGAGAAATTTGCAAATATAATTCACGAGTACTCTAAATGCACCTTCCTCATTCAGTGTCCTCTCAAGCCTTGCTCTTTCTTACTCCAAAGACCTTTCTAGCTCTCTTGGGTGTACTGTTGTTTTAGAAGGATGGCGGTCTACCGTTATTCTTTATTCTTCGGTATGGTTTTCTCCCTGATTTCTGTCTTGCTCTGCGCTGTTCTTACAACTTCCTACTGAGTGTATCTAAGGCTGCTGCTACAAAGACGCTGCGGAGCAAGTCACATTTTACAGACATCACTTTCTGTACTGAGTCCTTAACTCTTAGCAGGCAATGATGCATGTCTTTGCCCAATCTCCATGATCAGTACACTCTGGAAAATAGCCACATTCATCAAAGTAAAATTAGGTAAACTTCCTTTCCCAAACAGGGCAGTGATTGTAACACACAGGTAGTGTCCCTTTCAAGACATAAATATTTGAGTAGATGGCACTTAGCGCTTCGACAAGCAGAGAGCACACACAAAATCCCATACACAGGATGATCCCCACCATGGAAACTTAATATGGGTATATGATACATAAGCTCGGAGAAAAGGATCTTAAAGGATGTTATTCCTTAGCAATGGGATTGCAGGCCATTTAAACATATGTATTTCCTTCTTTAGATAGTTGTTTTGTTTTCTAAATACCGTGCACTAAATTTGTATTTATTTAGATTGTTATTTTAGGGGGGGAAATTGTGTGTCCTTCAAGTCTTGGCTAGATTCAGATGTATTTGTTGTTCTCTGAGAAGGTTGATTTGTGGCCCAGATATTAATCTCTACTTACAGGCGTGTTATGGCTTTGATCTATTTTTAGAACACTGTTTGACTGTATGGTTATAATAACCCAGTGCTTTACAAATAGAGTCAGATGCTATGGGAAGTCATCCCAGTATAATATTTCAAGTCCACTATGCTTACTCGTGCTGTTCATACTGAAATATGAGGTTGAAGTCTATAAGATAACTAACATTTTACATTTTAGTAACCCAAAAGAATATTATAATTAAGGATCAGGAAAACCTTTCCGCCCAAATCAATACTCTTCTAGAGCCCTTTGCATCTGAATACAGGAAGTCTGAGGGAATAATGCCATCAACCCCGTCCACTTGATGTCTGGGTCCTTTTTCCACCCCAGGATGATTTACGAATATGCTCCTAAAAGTAGTTCTCATATAACCTCTTACATAGCTTCCTTGATTGAAAATATGAAGAAACTAAATGTGTACAAAAGATAAATCCTACTTACATGTTTTTAAGAAAGCAGATATAAAAACAAGAAATCATTAGTGCTCCTACCATTTTGTTTAGAATGTAACAGCCAAAACACGCAACATGCAATTTTACAAATCCTCAAATGTTATTGTTCTTTGAAGGTTTTCATTAATATCCCCGTATTTACTTATAACTGTGACCTACAAATCTTTTGAATGTAAAATACCAATGTTAAAGTTCAGTATTATAATAACTTTTGCAATTTGTATTTTTTTTAAATCCTTTTCTACACAGGATCCTATTTGAAGTGGATGACCCCATAATCCTGGGAGGTCACTCGTCACCTGTCAAAATCGTTCATAAACGTTGAGGCAATGACTCCATGTACCCTAATGTTGCTTAATGCAAGCCTGTCTTCCTTATGTACAAAGGAGTCCTCAGTTCCCCCCAAGCCTCCCTAGCCCCATTCCCCCCCTACACATACTCACAATCCTTTATTTGGCCAATCTCTATTTATCCCCCAAGGTTAAACTCACTCTTGACAACCCACTCGTAACATAGAAGAAGCCATCTCTAAATTGGCTTGCCAACTGTCTCTGCTGTCTGTTTCCATAACACTACTTTCCGATATTGACAGTGTGAATTGAAATGTTCTGCCTAGGCATCATCCATGGTCCGCTGGCCGGGTCTGGGTGTGTTGGGTGCTGGGTAGGGGTATGTCACCTCCCTCCCCTGGTCAGAACATCCTCCTCCTCCTTGTAGACCTGCAAGTTTAGAAATGTTGTGTATTTCCCTTTGTGCTTCCGGTATCTGTGAGACAGACCGGATTTATAAACGTGGACCTAGACAGAACAGGGCCAGACTGAGATGTGAGGTCAAGAGTCAGGCATAAATACTCTGCGGTGCTATAGCACGGAGTACAATGTAGTTTCTCGGCATCCTCTCACCTCTTTGAATCTGAAATAGTTCATCACCATCAAGAGAAGGTCCTGAAAACCAACCCCTCCTGATGAAAAAGACTGGGGAATCAGAACGGACTTGCAAGAAAAATGTGTTCCAATGAGGAAAAATTTCAGGTCTTCAGCTCGCCCTAAAAGGGCTTTAATGATATGCAGAAAATTCATTACTGGATGAATCTAAATACTTTATACTCTCAAACGGAGACAATGAACATGGTTAGTTCCATAAACTCGTTGGAAATGCCGGCAGGATCCAAGCAACCCCCTGTGATTATAACACTGTTGACACACTTTGCCCACTTGATAACAACGCCTGGGGCTGCCCTTGGGGAAGCAGTGGCCAGTAAACCCCAGTGGGCCCATGGCGATAAGAAATGCAGGCAGTGTATCTAAATAGACCAGAAGAAGGGTGGGGGTTTAGAGGGAGGAAAAGACAATGCCCTCAATTACTGAAGCCATCTTCGAACAAGAATTTGACAGTAATAGAGTCTGAATATTTTGTTCAATTTAGCTTGCATATTGTATGTATATATCACACGTATAAGATTCAGGATGCTGACAGTCGAAAAGAGTTTCAAGCTAGAATCATTAATAACAGTCACATTACTAAGGTGTGATTCTAGAAATTTGTATTAGATAACACATACACTTCACCATTTTGCTATATGATTTTAGTGGATCATAATAAGCTCCTATGTTGCTTTTTGCTCACCTGAAATACTCAAACCGTGACACCCTAAAATGTTTACACTTATTGTAATAATTATATGCATCCATACGGCATTATATATTCATTCAATATAAAGTTAATTTAATTAAAATACCACTCACATCTTCCGCCATACAGAAAAAAAAAAAAGAATTCAAAATTTCATTTTAGAAAGAAACATGTGAGTTAAAGCCTTAGGAAACAGTTTATATACATTTATTTTCCTCAATATTCTTAGACTCTCTCTGCAGTCTAAATGTTGTTATACAGGGCGCCTGGGTGGCTCAGTCGGTTGAGTGTCTGACTTTGGTTCAGGTCATGATCTCACGGTTTCATGGGTTCGAGACCCGCGTTGGGCTCTGTGCTCACAGCTGGGAGCCTGGAGCCTGCTTCGGATTCTGTGTCTCCCTCTCTCTCTGCCCCTCCCCCACTCCTCTCTCCCCTCTCTCTCTCTCTCTCTAATAAACATTAAAAAAACTAAATGTTAAATACATTTATATAGTATTTTCTGAGTTGCTAAATTGTTCAAAACCAGCGGCTACTCTAGGAAGAAGTCTGTAACTGATTTTCCTTCACTGGATCTCCTCCATCCTGATCAATGTTGGTAACGCCCTGGGCACACACTGCCTCTAGACTAGTCTCCAGTTAGCCTGGAGACTTCCATTCCCATCTGTAGAAATGTAAGCTTTACCAAGTTCCTACCCAAAATCTAGGGGGTCCCAGCTGCGTCCTGTAGTTACTACCTCTGTTTTACACCTTACTATTTCCTTTGTATCGTTTCAATCCTTGACATCTAATTATTCTTTTTTTAAGTTTATTTATTTATTGGCAGGGGAGGGGCAGAGAGAGGGGGAGAGAGAGAATCCCAAGCAGACTCTGCTCTGTCAGCACAGAGCCCAATGTAGAGCTCGAACCCACGAACCGTGAGATCAGGACCGGAGCAGAAGTCAAGAGTCTGACACTCAACCAAAAGAGCCACCCAGGTGCCCCTAATTATTAATTCTTAATATCGAATTCTATTGATACAACAACTAGTGTAACTCTGTCTCCTGTCAGGCTGACACACCCACCTCCTCCTGTCCCCTCCATTTACATCATGAGGTTGGAGGGGGGCTTGATGGCAAATTCTCCCGCCCTTACACCTGCGGGCTGGGGCAGAGGAGAAAGCTCAGCATGTCTCAGCAGGGGCTGAGTTATTATAGAACCAGAAGGTTAAAAGCAGGATTATATCAGAGGAGACGTGCTAATGAGTAAGGAAATGAGTAAAAGACATTCAAGAATGAGTAAAGACATTCAAGAAAGTCGTCAAAGCCAAGGCACGAGGCAAACCTTGATGGGCACTGGATGGATCTCAGAAAGCCCTGTGCTGCCATGTGTCAGGGACTACAACACCCAGGAAGTTGAGGGATTGAGGTTTTCAAAGACTAGGAAACATTCAGGAGGTCATCCTTCCCCAAGAACTTGTATTTAGGAGGCAGGGAGTACAGAGCGGTGATGCCCAGGATAGGTAGTGTTGGAGTTGAGGAGCCAGGGGAGATCACGGGTGGATATGCCACCACCGTTAGAGAGGACACGGGAGGAAGACTGAGATCCCCGAGGTGGCCCACACCCCACCTAGTTTTTTATTTGTACTTAAGACTGCATACCCTTATTGGTGTGGATGTAGCCTGTATCTTTTGCCTACATCTTTGGGGTCCATCAATCACCACTGCCTTGGGACAAGCTCACTGACTAAAATTAGAAGCCATTAGAAGTTTCGTATCAAGAAGGATAATGCCAAAGGGCAGTGGGTTGGCACCTGGAAGAGAAGCCAGTCTGTATGTCGTAGGACTTTAAAGACATGATTCCTCAGCACCTATGCTTACAACATTCTGATGTCAGAGCAATGAAATACGAGAGCTACAAAGGTATACTCAACATACCACACACAGGATTACGTCATGATATGGGACCAAGAAAGAAAGCAAAGGAGCAAGGACGTGAAAATATCCCATAAAAAGGGTCATGGTGCTCTTAGTGATGTATATCCCGCCCAGGGCTGTCCGTATTCTGAACCTGTACATGAAAAACCGAGTGGGCATCAGGATGCCAGAGGCTTCGTTACAACCAGACATCTCGATGAGGAAGCTGACCCACAGATGGGTGGGTGTGCGTGAGCTCTGGTAAGACCACTGCAGCTCTCTTAGAAAAGAGATGCTTTCGGGGCACCTGGGTGGCTCAGTCAGTTGAGTCTCAGACTCTTGATTTCGGCTCAGGTCATGATCTCACGGTTTATGAGTTCAAGCCCCGCGTTGGGCTCTGTGCTGATAACGTGGAGCCTGCTTGGGATTCTCTCTCTCTCTCTCTCTCTCTCTCTCTCTCTCTCTCTCTCCCCCTCTGCCCCCTTCTCCCAACAGCACTCTACTTAAAAAACAAAAAGAAAGAAAGAAAAAAGATGCTTTCTAAACACGCAGAACCAACCCAACAAAGAGAGATACAGAATCATGGGCTGTGTGTGTGCCTCTCTGATAACATGTCTTTTCTAAGTGGTCATTTCTAGTCTTCCAAGACTTCAAGTGGGCGTCCAGTCCTGGCAGCTATCTGGATCTTTTACTTTCTAAAATCATTCCCACTTGAGTCTATTCTGTGAAATGGATTGCAGTTAGAAATTTTGTTATATAAACAAGTTCCTCAGTAGCTAGTTTTCACCTTTCAAATGGCAGTTATAGGGAGCATTTTTAGTATTTTAATTCTTGAGCTAAACCTCTCTGGTCATAGACATTAACACCTGTTGTGATTACAGACCATGTTGAACAACCTGGAGAGAAAGGAATTCTTGGTAAGGAAAGAACCTCTCTTTCTCTCTTACTGTCCATCGGTCTTTCTCTCTCTCTCTTTCTCCCTCAGTAATACTTATCAGGGCCCCAGCTGCAGAAAGAGAGAAAAATTTAAATTGAAGTCTGCTTCAAAAATAGTGCGGATTTCCTGGCACTGGGCATCTGAAGTCCCTGAAATGAAACTTTATTGAGAATCAATGTGCTATGGGCCTTTCTGTGATATAAGAGTTAATAGAAAAGCCATCAGGGCTGCCAGAATTTTCATCCAGTAGCAGAGGAAACACTGTCATCACAGAACACGTTTGATGGTTCATAGGAGAGAAAGTTTAAAGTTTATTTCATGACTCCCCATCAAGGAACGTGCGTGCTCAGCAGACTACTGGTAATACGAGGGTACTTGGTTCTTGCAGCTACAACATTCCCCAGCTTGCTGGGAGAGAAGACTTAGAAAAACGATGCAAAAAAAAAAAATCAAAAAAATATAAGCAGGTGAAATCCAGATACATACAAAAGGGATTATACACCATGACCAAGTAGGATTTATACCAGGGATGCAAACAGGCTTAACACGTGAAAAGCAATCAGTGCAAAACACCATATTCATAGTAGAAGCACAAAAAAACCAAAAAACAAAAAACCCACATGACCATTTCAAGAGACGAAGAAGAACATTTGATAAAATCCGACAACATCTTTTGCTAGAAACACAGCAAAACAGGAAGACAAGGGAAGTTCCTCAACCTGCTAAAGGGGCATCTACAAAACCCGTGCTAGCATCACACTTAGTGATGGAAACCAGCAAGTTTTCCCACAGAGGTCTGAACAAGACAAGGATGCCTGCTCTCACCACTTCTCAACACCTCAATGGAAGTTCTAGCTGGGACACGACGGTGAAAAGAAATGGAAACCATCCAGACCGGAAAGGAAGAAGTAAACCTATCTCTACGGAAAAGGATGCGATGTCGTGTATAGAAAGCCTGAGCAATTCACACACAAAAATCTATTACAACTAACAACTGAGTTCAGCAAGTGTGAAGAATACAAGATCAACACACAGAAACCGACTTTTCTGTACGCTCATGGATAAATCAAAATAAAAATTTTAAATTCTCTTTACAGTAGCCACAAAAGTCATGACAATACTTAGGAATAAAGTTTTGAAAGTCCAAGATTTATACGCTGAAACCTACAAAACATTTTTTAAAAATTAAGGATCCAAATAAATGGAAAGACATTTCATGCCGATGGGTCAGAATCCATCATCTTAAGATGGAGATATTCTCCAGAATGATACACAAATTCAACACCAACTCTCTTAACATTCTAACTGGATTTGTGAAGAAATTGGCAAGCTAATCGTAAAATTTATATGAAAAGACCAAGGACCCAGACTAGCCAAGACAATCTTGAAAGAAAGGATAATATTGGCAGGCTCACATTTGCCAATCTCAAAACTTACGGAACAGCGACAGTAATCAAAACAACGTGGTACAGGAAGGTATGGCTCAATGGAGTAGTATTCCCTTGCATTTATGGTCAACTGAATTTTGACAAATGAGGTGCAAATGAGAAAAAGACCAGTTTTTGAACAAAAGAGGCTGGCACAACTTGGTAGCCACACGCAAAAGAATAAGGTTGGACCCTTCTTAAAACCAGACACAAAAATTAATCAAAATGGATCACAGACATAAATGTAAGACACAAAAATACAGAAGCCTTAGAAGAAAATGCAGGGATACATCTTTGTGGCCTTGGATTAGGCAATTTTTTTTTTTTAGATATGAAACCAAAAGCACAAGTGCCAAAAAAAAAAAAAAAAAAGGAGATTATTTGGACTACAGCAAAATTTTACACTTTTGTCATCCAGTTGATAACCATCCACAAAATGAAAAGACAACTATATAGGATGGAGAGTATTTGAAAAGCATATGCTTTAAGGGACTGGTATTCAGAATATATAAGGGCATTTACAACTCAATAAAAAGACAACCCAAGTCCTCAAAACCCTTGTTCATGACCACTCATGACCACATTATTCATAACAGCCAAAGAAGGGAACAACAGAAATGCCTATCAACTGACCAATGGAAAAATCCAATGTGGTATATCCAAACAAAGGAAGACTAGCCAGTGTAGACAATGGAGTTTTGATGCATGCTACAGGGCTATATTATAACCTTACGTTAGGTGAACTAAGCCAGTCACAAAAGGCCACACATACATGATTCCATTTATAAGAAATGTCCAGGAGAAGCAAGAAATCTATAAAGGCAGAAAAATGTATCTGTGGTTGCTTGAGTTAGAGGTAGGTGGGTTGGAATGGGAACTGCCTACTAATAGATATGGGGTTATTTGGGGGGGGGGGGGGTAGGTGATGAAAATTTTCTGGAATCAATTGTGAGGATGATTGCATAACGGTGACCATACTACAAATTGTTGAACTGTACACTTTGAAGGGGTGAGTCCTACGTTTTGAGAACTATATCTTAGTGAAGATGGCAAGAGTTGACCTAGCCATGTCTGTTCATGTTTTACTGTGGCCCGTGACATAAATTCATACACCCTGTTTCATTCACCCAGAGTTCTTCACGTTACCACGTGTAGCTTGTAGGCATTCGGACTATCTTTGTGGTTCTCCTTAGTGGTTTTCAGGGAATCAGAAGACATCTTTACATGCTTTTCCATGCCCAGATTTTGTTTTCACATCTTCAAATGTCTACTGGCCATTTTTATTTACAGTTTTTGCTGTATCTCAATGCAGGGAACAAATCAGCCTGGTCCCCTGGGCTGATGCAGTTACTACCCTTTACCAACTGCCCACAAGCAGTCAAGAAACCTTCTTTTCTCCAGGGGACCCGGCTGCAAACTCTGGAGGTAGTATCTGCAATTCCCCTCGCCTTTCATACTCACTCGTCACATGATGTCAAAATTCCCTTGATCCCTCTCTTTCATCCTTCCCTTTCTCCTGCTGCCACCATCCTGACTCTTTATCTTCTAGCCACAAGGCCAGATTATTTCGTATCCTCCTTATCCTTTCTCCTGCCCATAGTTTCCTTTCACCCAACTCGTATTGAAATGATTACTAAAATATCTTTCTCTGTGGAACCCTTTTTGGCTCAAAAATAATTATTTCCCCATTGCCAAGGTTAAATTCAATCTTTTGGCACTGAAATGCCTCCGTAAACTGCCACATCCCATTTTCCCCATGTTAGTTTATAGTTTTCCACATCAACTAGTCTTCTACCTTGGTCAAGTTGTTCCCATTATCAATCTGAGCAAACCTGACAGACTTCAACCCCCACATCTGCAGATAACATTTTGCTTCTGCTTAGAAATTCTCCCTGCCTGTCTCCACTCATCTATTTTATGTCAAGTTAAGTGTCCATTCCGTTAAATAGTTTTCTCATCCATGTAGTGAGGAGAACCTGAGGTTTAGAAAAATATTTGAATCCCAGATCCACCATTTGTGATAACAAAACCACTCTCTATATTTTTATTTCCTCATGTCTAAAATGAAAATAATATCACCTACTTTCGGGGGTATCTTAAGAAGGTGAAAATCCCTGCATGATGCGCAAAATATGTTCAGTACTCGGCAAGTGGCAGGTGTTTTGTTGTCATTATTCTTGTTTTTCACCATCAGAATCAGAACTGTTTTCACTTCCAGACAAAAACATTCTGGATCAAATATGTTAGAGTTCATATTTATCAAATTATGTTATTGGATCTTTTGAAATAAATAAGCCCTTGGTCTACACCAATGTTTCTTACATGATCTGTGTGTGTAAACTTTTTTTTTAAATTAATTGTGGAAACATACATGGTACTGCCACTGAAATCAGGATCTTGAAGAGATACCCGAACTCCCATGTTTTTTGCAACATTATTCACAAGAGCCAATATACGGAAACAACTTAAGTGTTCATCAGCAGGTGAATGAATAAAGAAAACACCACGGACTATCCCCCAGTGTTTGCAAGAACACGGCAGGATGGACCTAGAGAACACGATACTAAGTGAAATAAGCCAGGCACAGAAAGAGATTTACTACGTAATCTCACCTACATGTGGAATCTAAAAGCGTCAAACTCATAAAAGCAGAGAGCAGAAAAGTGGTTGACAAGGGCTGGGGGCAGAGGCGAGGGTCAAAGGTACGAAGCTTCAGTTCCGCAAGATAAAAAGCTCTGGCGAGTTACTGTCCAGCATGGTGCCTGTGGTTGACAATACTGTTCTGTATACTTAAAATTTGCTAAGAGGGTAGTTCTTATTTTAAGCGTTCTTACTAGACACACACGCACACGCACACGCACACGCACGCGCACACACACACACACACACACACACACACACGACGGCAATAATAACAAAGAGGGCATGAGGAAACTTTGGGGGAAGATGCATACACCTGTGGCCTTGATTTTGGTGATGGTTTCACAGGGGTACACTTCTCCCCAAACTCACTGAGTTATAGACATGAAGTATCTACAGCTTTTTGCATGTCTATTATACCTCAACAAAGCGGTAAAAGGAAATGTGTGGTCCTCCTCAAGTATGAAGCTCACACCACCTGCAATACACCCTACCTGGTCGACCTCCATCCCATGAATCCCCAGAGCAGGCAGCCGGATGTTGCAGCAACGCCACATTGGTCTACACACTTCTAAGGACGTTCTGTCAATGACTGTACTTGATATAGAACAGCACTGGGTCACACAGGCATGCCAAAATACTATCACAGTTGCCTATGAAGCCATTTTTATGTTACTGTTTTTTTTTCTTTTTTTTCTTTTCTTTTTTTTTTTATTTTTGAGAGAGAGAGAGAGAGAGAGAGAGAGAGCAAACACGAGTGGGGGAGGGGCAGAGAGAGAGGGAGACACAGAACCCAGAGCAGGCCCCGGGCTGCAAGATGTCAGCACAGACCTGATGCGGGGCCCAAACCCACAAACCGTGAGATCATGACCTGAGCCGAAATCAGACGCTTAACGGACCGAGCCACCCAGGCGCCCCTATGAAGCCATTTTTAAATGCAAGTACCCTAAGCGATATACGTAGTAAGTTTCCTAGAAATGGAGCTCATCAATAAATCGTGAGACGCTTAATGTCAACGTCAATGGTGTTCCAGCGTGCGCTGTAGCAGTGATTTTAAAATGGATAATGCCTGTTTCTCCACTTCCTGCCTTTTCTTACGTCCTCTGACAGCTAGGTACCTTCCGTGGGAAAGCTTCCTTGGGCAGGTAGAACCTGAAGGTCTAGTTGATTACGGAGTGGATATTCCGTGCACTAGTAATGCACTGAGGGCGTGAGGTTGTATCTAGAAATACTTTCCTTGTCTCCTGAGTTCCCGTTTTGAATAGGCTTACTATCCTCACACAAGAACTTGCACCATTACTCCAGAAGTGACTTCGCACCAGAAGATTTGTTTGATTTACTTGCTTGTGGGGCTTGTCGTGTTTGGCTATTTCCTGGACACAATTTTCCATGAGTATGGGTGTCCGCAGCCCTCCACTGGCTTACACGTAGGCAACAGGTAACACCGCCTGCACAGGAATGGATACTTGTGTGGCTGAGTTCAAAGGACGATCCCATCTACCCCATCATGTTAGGGTGCTAGCGCTTCCAAATAAATATCAGGGTATGAACAGCTTGGGGTCATGAAACAAAAAGAAACACATTGCACCATACCTCAGCCCAGTCTCAGTTCAAACTATCTGTACCCTTTCATAAGAAACGTCCGCGGATCCACATGCGACTATTAGAAAGTCATAAAAGCATTCAGGCAGCGCTGCTCTGGTTTAGAGAGCTCCGCTTCTCCTCCCAAGGAGAAATGCATCGTCAGCAAGCATTTTGCCAGGATCTGGCAAACGTTGCCCTTGGAAGTCTATGCCAAGAGAATAGGAGAGAGCAAATATTGGTTTCTGTTATGTAAACAAGGTATGCCCTTCTGTTCTCCAAGCTGAACTAACGGGAAGGTAGACCGCTCTTAGCATGCGCGGGCCCCTGGTACGAGACGGGCTCTAACTTCACAGTGATTATTCCTTACAAATACATCTGGTGAACAGAAACTATAGAAACTACACTGCATATCAGACAGAGGTAGGGCAGTACCTGCCACATCACAGATAGAACCTTCTCCTCCCTCCAGTGTTTTCAGTAACCTCACGGGATAGACAAAGCCTAGCGTATGCATTATAAGTAAGACAAGAAAGGAAGCAAATCACATCCATTATATCAGATTACTTCAAATAAACCACTTATTATAAAGGATTACAACAATCAAGGCTTCCTACCTAGAATAACACTGTATAATGACTGCATGCTGAAAATGAGTTCTGAACACGATAATATATCATGGGAATAAATTATTTTCATAAGGCGTGACCACAGGCTGCATAAATATCTTTTAATGTTTATTTTTGAGAGAGAGAGAGACAGGGCATGAGTCGAGGAGGAGCAGAGGCAGAGAGGGAGACACAGAATCTGAAACAGGCTCCAGGCTCTGAGCTGTCAGCACGGAGCCCGATGTGGGGCTCGAACTCCAGAACGTTGAGATCATGACCTGAGCCAAAATCGAACACTCAACTGACTGAGCCACCAAGGTGCCCCAGGCTGCTTAAATATTAAAATATTAAAACTTGTTTAACTTTTTTTTTATTTTTTAAGGTTTATATCTGAGAGAGACAGAGTGTGAGGCGGGGAGAGACTGAGAGAGAGGAAGACACAGAATCTGAAGCAGGCTCCAGGCCCTGAGCTGTCAGCACAGAGCCTGACGTGGGGCTTGAACTCGCAAACCACGAGATCATGATCTAAGCCGACGTTGGACCCTTAATCGACTAAGCCACCCAGGTGCCCCAAGACTCGTTTAATTTTTGATTGATGTGTACTAACTGATGATATTTTGCACTATTTTCAAATACCGTTTTACTAGAATATCCAAACTAAGTCTTTAATACCATATTCATCGTGCCTATGTAACTAAAAATGCAGTTTCCTCCCAGAAATTTCATCCTGAGAAATTTGGCTTGAGCGTATTCCTGAGTACAACTGAATCAATTTCACACTTACTCACCTCCCTGTCTCTGGGAGGTGGTCCATTCATTGGTTTGCCATCGCCATGGCAACTGTGCATCATGGTAACAGGCCAGCCAAGCTCACTGCTGTTCACGTCCCAGCGTATGGCGAACTGCCTCATGCAAACAAAAACCCTGCACCTTTGCAGACGAGCCTTTCTACTCATTCTTCGCCTGATATTTTAACCTTGATGTGTTAATTCCAATTCAACACTAGAAAAGCAAATCTAAGATTAATTTTTGATTGCGAATCGTGATGAGTTTGGCGGTACGACACCTTGGTTTCTCTCACAGAATCTTCCTGGTATAGTGACAGATGTCTGTATTCGTTCCTTAGAGCTGCCAGAACACAAACAAAGTGGTTTAAAACAACACAAAACTAGTGTCTCAGGGTTCTGGAGGCCAGGAGTCCAGATCAAGGTGTGGGCTCGGCCATGCTCTAGGGACCATCTGTTCCATGCCTTCCCCTCTGCTGGCGGCTGTCACCAATCACTGGCAATTCTTGGTTTGTAGCTGTACTTCCTCTGCCATCACACGGCTGTCTTCTCTCTGTGCCCAAGTCTGTGTCTGTGTCCCCAGGAAGGACACCAGTCCCATTGGATTCTGGCTGCTCCAAGAACCGATCTTAACTAAGTATTTCTGCAAAAACCCTATCTCCAAATAAAGTCACCTTCCGAGGTATGGGGGTTAGGACTTCAACACTGCTATTGAGGGAACACGTATACAAAATGAAGAAGAATCAAACGTCTCCCGGGCGCACTGTGTCATTCATCTGTGAGGAGGGGCTGCCGCAGGCACATGGTGGGCTCAGAACAGTGGTGGTCGAGCAGGAGCCGAGGGACAAGCTGGGACACGTGCCTCGGAGTTAGCGCTGCTCTGTCATTCATCCCTGCACTCGGGGTATGGCCAGGGGCCTCCAGCAGGTCCCCCATCGCTGTGGGGGAGCATCAGGAACAAGAGGGAGGGGCCAGCTCTGCCAGTGGGCCCAGGGGCACCTGCATGTCCAGCCTTCCGAGGAAGCTGGGTGGGTGGATGACCTCGGCCACACGACAAGGATGCCTCCCTTGTGGCCACAGCGTTTCACACAGATGTCATCCACAAACACTTCACAGAGCCTCCGCCCTGCACTTCTCTCCACAGCTACAGATCTTGTGCGAGAAGACCCCGGCTGAGAGCCACTCGCTCAGGGGACCCGGGTGGCAGGCAGCAGCTTCGCCGTGGACTCAAGGGCGCACCGCACAGGAAGCCCCACTCACGCTCCCAAATGGGAGAGGCCGGAGAGCAGGAGGCAATTCAAGCTCTTGGTGGAAAATGGTTTTTCCACAATGGTTTTTTTTTTTTTTTTCACTGCAAAGCTCCTAATATTTGGAATCCTTTTATAAAATTAAAAATGAGATTTTAATAAAAGAGTACCTTAATTACTCTCAAAGGATGCTTACTGTTGGTGCCTTAACTCAATCTAACGTGTAGCCCCACTGTGCAATGACGTATGGGCATATATGCATGTACATCTATCATCTACCTCTTTACCTCCCTACCAATTCGTATCTACATATATATTTGAATATATATGTATATATGTTGTACAAATATATGTACAAATGCTTTTTGTTACTATGTAACAATAAAATTAGAGAAAATGCACATGCGGTCCCTGAGTTTCTATTTGCGTAATCCCCTTCGCCTTTCTAAGTGCTAAGTACTCATTCCAACTCTTTCTTTTGAATAACTTATTTACTTATTTTCATCCATTCCATTTGTACAATTGAAAATTTTGCTTCTCTTCTAAGGTTGTAGAGTAAACATGCCATTTCCCACTTTGAGCTAGAAATCAACAGCAATCGTCCCCAGCTTCCAGTAAACCATGGTGGTTTTGTTCACAGTGTGGTTTTGATACAAACTTAGTGGGTAGTAACTGGCATTATTTCTAGACTTGAAACTATCAGAGTCTATCTCGTATGGTAACAAACGCTGTTCAGGAAACTTTTGCTTCAATTATAATTTATAGTTATGTCTCAGTTATAAATTGTGTGTGTGTGTGTGTTTGTGTGTGCGTGGTGTATAAATATGCTTGGCTTAGCATTCCTTCAGGGAACGTTCTCATTCTGCTTGTTACACTGGCCAACGTAATGTGAGTTCAGTTTACCCGTGTGCCTGTGACTCCCTTTGTCCCCTTACAGAGTTATAGTGCATGAGTACTTGTGAAAACTTGTTGAAGGATTGGAAAAAATGAATAATTGGCTTAAGGAATACACACAGATCCAAACATTTCATGATCTTCTTTTAAGAAGCACCTGTTAATGAACAATTACTTAAACACCTGCTAGGTGTTCAATGCCAGCAAATAAAAATAAATGCACGGATTAGATTTCTGTGTTGTCTGAGAACTTTGCATTTGTTAGATACCATCCAGCTCTCTAACACATTCATGAGAGACCATCACCGAAAGAGGGAGTTGAAACGCTCCACTTTTGGATGAAAGATGATAAATGTAGATTTGATTTGGGAAGCTAGTATAATCTGGAAAAACGAACCTCCAGCCCACAAGCACCACTCACTAGACAGTAATGAGAACATGATTCGTACTCAGTTAAGATGGCTGCAAGGGTGAAATCAGAATTGTGAACCAAAACCATAAAGGTGGCAACTCGAGGCAAAAGCAGGCTGAACACTCTGAGACAGGTATTTTTAGAAAAGTTTGTGAGCTGAGCGCTGACCTCAGGTTTCTGCCTTGGGTCGAAAAACAACCAAAGAAATGACCCAAAAGGCCAAGAAAGGAAAAAAAAAAATTTAAGATGGTCAGAGACACAGGACAGTATCACAGAAGCCAGACTAGAAGAATTTCAAGAAGGACAGGTATTATTGCCATGGTAGACCATTTCGGTTATTGTTGGCAAGTCAACACAGCATTGATGTGGGGGATCCGTGAACAGCATATAGAATAAGGAGAGATTATTTGCGCCCAAATGCAGAGAACCCTCCCCAAGGGGCTTCACAGGGCCCATCAAGGAAAAGCCAGTGCTGCTGCAATCCCGGGAGAGCACAGCGGCTTTGGCAGTGTGCCGGCCGTGGGGCAACTCCAGGTCAGAACCAGCACCAAGAGATGCACTTTGAAACCACTTCTCACCTCTGTCCCCGGAGCCCTGGTGTCGCCAGCAGCAGAGCATGTGAGGAAGGAGAGGAGGACAGACACACAGCACACCCCACGGGGCGGCCTAGAAGACTGTGCGATGGGCACACGGGGAGGGTGGGGGAGGCACTAGCATGAAGTGGAACCAGAATGTGTGCAACTGGGGATGGAAACAAAACTACACACGTGCTACACACATGCTGTCGTCAACACCATCCCCTCCCCTTCCCGCCGTGGGAACAGCGCAGCCCAGAACACCCACAGATAAAACACAAGATCTTCCCCCAAAGTGGTTCCCAGGGTAATGAGAGCGAATGGAACAGTACGTGTGCACTTAGGGTAAACTAGGATCAAAGACCATGACCAGTGTAGACAAAGGCTCCCTCTAGGGCTTCTGATCCAGACTGGTAGGCTCACGGAAGCTTCCTGGGGAGGAGAAGCAAGGACCAGTCCCTGAAGGGTGAATGAAAACGCCTGGCTGGTTCAGTCGGCAGAAGGGTCGACTCTTGATCTTGGGCTCCTGAGTGCAACCCCGTGTTGGGTGTGGAGACTACTTAAAATAAAATTTTAAAAAACTTAACAACAAAACAATGGCAAGGAGGGAGGAGGCTGGGCCATGGGGCACAGCCGGTGTCCAGCCGCCACACAGGTGCGCACTGGACATTGTGCATTTGAGAGCGTGTTTCACATTTCATTCTGCTGTAAGGACGAGATACACAACCGGGCCGGATGGACACTTGAAAAGCATTCAGAGTAAACTGTCGGTAAGCTGGTAGTGTGTGAGGCGAAGGCAGCAAGCACCTGATCTCCTAAGTGCAGGTACGGGGCTCAGAGGAAGCCAGGCAGAATGGAGACGAGAGTGAGCAAGCCGTGAGACAGGCCAAAGACAGATGGAATAAATAAAAATAAAATATGCTCCAGCAAACAAGACTGTGTCTCTAGGTGGCAACGACGGCAGAACTAAGCCATTAACTTGTCACTTCCGGGCTGACAGCTCTGTCATCCAAATGTGGTCACCCACTGGTGACACGTGGTGCTGGCCCCACATGTGCTTGACCCAAGGAAAGTGACAGCAGCCTAACAAACAAGCGACAGCTGTAGCCAGATGGCCGTGCTCTGCAATTCAGGAAGCACGTGGCATTGACCCAGGACACCTTCTACCCCTGGGCTGCTGGACTAAACCTCACTCTGGATCCTCATAACCGCATCACCAGTGTCCTAGGACTCAAACAGTATGGGCTTCTGCCTCCTTGCGTTCTCTCCTTAGACATCAACTCAGTCAAATTTTCCCTTGCTCTTTGTGTGTGTTTCAAACTGAGTCGGGAAACAGAATGATACAGGCATTTTACTATAGTGCATGAGCTCTTTTGTTCTGCCATCTTGGGGACCCGCTGGCTGGTATGGCCCTTGGAAGCAAGGGCTTCCTTGCTTTAGGATCATTCCCCACACAACAATAGCCACGAGGAAAGCACAGGAAATGTGGTGTGGTTAGAATGACAGACGATACTTGTGGAGTCATGAGAGAGAGGTGGAGAAAAATAGTCAGGGGTCAAATCATAAAAGGCCTTTCCTTCAAAGCTTAGGGGTGAAGAAGGAATTCATCCCCTAGGCAATGCAGAATCACGGGAAGATGTACAGAGCAAAAAAAAAAATAGTAGCATGTGTGGGAAAATTCTGGACTAACTATGGAGAATGCACTGGGGGGAGCCAGACTAGAAGACAGTACTGCTCAATTCCAGAGGGAAATGAGGAAGACTTGAGTGAGAGTCTCAACCAGAGGACTGATGAGAAGGAAATAGTCAAGAGCCAGCAAAGTGGGCAAGACCGGGTGACAAGAGAATTAAGAAGGAGGCACTGGAGTCAGAGCCAGGTAGGGCCGGCCACTCATACATGGGACAAAGGGGCAGAAGGCGGGGGGTGGGCCATGAGTTCAATCTCAGACCGAGGCAGCTGGCCACAGAAAGGGGTCTACTAGATGGTTGGGCAGAGGAGTCAAAAACAGGAGACAGATGTGGCTGAAGACCTAGGGAAGGAAATTTCCAGGTATGATTTGCAAGATGAAGCAAGGGAAAAGATGAAATTACTCCAGGGGATTGTGTGGAGTGAAAACAGATAAAGACAGATTCTTTGAAATCCCAATATTAAAAAAAAAAAAAAAAAGAATGGATAAAAATGAGTGTGTGAAGGAAAGCGAGGAGGACGTGTTCATCAAGGTGTCGATGTGATTTCGATATTACAAAAGGCAAGGAAGAAGCTTCCGTAAAAAGACACAGGCACGATGCCCAGTACCAACGCATAATTAGTTTTTATCAAATGCCTAAGATATCAGGTGCATTTTCAGCCATGCATTATTCCTGTGGAAAGAGTATTTCTCTTTGAGATGCATTCTCAGAGAGCAAGTTAAGAGGCAAAGAGGAAAAGAGAAGAATAATGCAATGCTTTCTCCCAAATGCAGTAATGCATTTTCAAAGCATTAGCAGGGAGGGATCCGATGAATGTGTTTTAATTGGAAAAGCATATTTGGAAGAAAGGCAGAGCTCAGGGAAGGATAATGAAATAAAGACAAACAATGATCGTTACTTTCTTCTTTCAATCTGGTTCATTTCTATTACAGACCCACAGACATTATGACTTGAATAATCTCAACATGCTATAAACGATTCCCTATTATTTGCCTTAGTTAAAACTCACGGTGGAACACACCCGGCAAATGTGACATTGCCAGCTTGCTTTTCTATTTCAAACTCTGTTTGTACTCTAGCAGGTGAGAGGAAAGCTATTTTTCTACTTTCTTTAAGGAACAAAAGACCCCATCTTTAGGTCCAAGGTGTTAAGTCGAAGTAAAGTGTCGGTATCACTTGGCGACTCATTTTCTAATATTATTGAGCACACACACGCTCTGTGTCTTTACCCACAGGCGATATTTGAGTTCAAAGCTCGGGGTTCAGTGGGGCTGGACGACCAGGCAACTGCAAAGACTCTGTTCTTTCTGAGAGTCCTGTGCACAGCTGCCAGGGGGCTGACCCTGCTGGAAAGAGCAGCCCAGCAGCTCTGGGGCTCAGCACATGGGGGAGGGGCCGTGTCGCCAGTGGCTAACCGGCCCCCAGGCCTGCTGTCGCCCCTCGTTGCTCACATGCTCCACCTCTCCCTGCCCACTGGCAATCTAAGCCGTGGGGGCCCAAAGACAGTGAGCTGGCCCGCCAGCCAGCTGGCCCTGTCACCGTCATGGATGTGGACCAGAGCTGGATCCGGCTCCAGCCGTGCGGGCGATCACCGAAGACAGAAGCCCAGACTATCCAGCCCACGGAAGGGCCAGAGAGCCTACACCCAATGCCGCTGCAGGGAATCTGGGCGCACGGTTTCCCGTCTGCTTGGCGTTATTACCAAAATAAGCTGTTTTTCAAATTTGTTAAGATGTTTGTTTGTTTTTTTCCAGACTTATTTTTTAGAGCAGTTTTAGGTGCACAGTAAAGTTGGGGGGAAGGAACAGAGGTTCCCCATATTCCCCCCGTCTCCACAGTGCACAGGTTACCCCATTATCAACAGCCCCCTCCACAGTGGTGCATTGGTTACAGTTGATCAACCCGCACTGACACACCATCATCACCCAGAGTCCATAGTTCACATAAAGTTCACTCTTGGTGTTGTCCATTCTGCGGGTGTGGCCAGATGGACGGTGGCCTGTGTCCACCATTACAGTACCACACAGAGCCCTTTCACTGCCCCCCCAATCCTCCATGATCCGCCTACTCATCCCTCCTCCCTGCCCCTCCTCCCCCTGCCAACCCTTAGCAACCACCCATCTTTTGACTGTCTCCATACTATTGCCTTTTCCAGAATGTCACAGAATTGGACCCCTACGGTACATGGTCTTTTCAGACTGACTTCTTTCACTTAGTCCTCTGCATATCTTTTCATGATTTCATAGCTTGTTTCTTTTTAGCACCGAGTAACTGTCCATTGCCTGGACGTGCCACAGTTTATTTCCCCATCTGCCTACTGGAGGACACCTTGGTTGCTTCCAAGTGTTGGCCACTACGAATAAAGCTGCTACAAACATCCACGTGCAGGTTTTCGTGACACGTTTGGGTAAACAGCAAGGAGCACAAAGGCTGGATCCTGTGGGAAGAGACAGTCTGGTTTTGTAAGAAACCACTAAACCATCTTCCAAGGAGGCTGCACAAGTTTGCATTCCCACCAGCCATGAATGAGAGTTCCTGTTGCTCTGCGGGCTGATATTTCTTAACCCTGAATCACTTTCTGATGCCTCCCGGTGTCCTGGGAGTGGTATTGTTTGTTTGGTTTTTTCTTTCCACAGTGTTTTAAATTGTTTCCGTTATTTCAATCTTCTAAAAGTTGGATCCCAGACATCTACCAATGCCAGCCCTCCCCCCTCCCCACAGACACCACACACTAATGCAATGCTCCAATGTTCTTTGTCTTCCTAAGACTGATGTCCCCTCATGCACTTGGCATAAAATGCAATATGCCCCTTCACATGCTCCATTCTGTCAGTCATTGCTGACACATCAAATATTCACTCTCTCCTCTACATGTTTTGTATTGATTCCTCATTGCCACTCTAAGAAATTCCTAAAAATTTACAACAAAAATTTATTATTTTATAGTTCGGGTATTGAGAGGTCCAAAATGGGTTTTCACTGGGGGGGGGGGGGGGGGGAACTCCACCTGTCAGTAGTACTGTATTCATTCTTTTTCTTTTTTTAATTTTTTTAATGTTTATTTATTTTTGAGAGGTGGGGAGGGGCAGAGAGAGAGGGAGACCCAGAATCCGAAGCAGGCTCCAGGCTCTGAGCTGTCAATGCAGAGCTTGACGCGGGGCTCGAACTCACGAACCATGATCTCACGCCTTAAGCTGAAGTCGGATGCTCAAACAACTGAGCCATGCAAGCGCCCCGGTACTGCGTTCATTCTAAAGGACCCGGAGGAAAATCTGCCCCCTTGCTTCTCCAGCTTCTAGAGGCCGTCTGCATTTCTTGATTTCTGGTCCCTTTGCCATTTTCAAAACCAGCGGGGCACCGTCTTCAAATCTCTCACTCACTCTGACACTCTTGCTTCTTTTTATAAAGACCTTTGGATTATAATGGAACCACCCACATAATCCAAGATCTCCAGATCCTTAATTTACCCACATCTGCAAGGGACGTATTTGCAGGTTCTGGGATTAAGACATGGATATATCCTTGGGGGAGCATTTTTCTGCTTGCCTCATCTGGGACTCTAGCCACCAATAAGGCACTGCTGTGATACATATATGAGATATACATATATATGATTTTTTCAGAATCGTGAGAACGAAGCCCAGAATTCAAGTTGGAAAGAGGCATGGCAGGGTAGTCAGACCTTTTTGGATAATGGGATACACACCTTGATTTTCAATGGGTGAGGAATAATCAATTGCATAATAGGTAGGATTGATGATAGAGAAAGTGCAGGGGGGAGGGAAGCCAGACAGAAGATTGGCCGGTGGCTATTTGCTCTCTTTTTGTTGCAGAGTAAGGAAGGTGGAATCGAAGGAGAATGGAGAGTCGCCAAAGGCTTGAAGGCAGGAGAATGATCTGTCCTTAGAGTCAATTATTGTGACAGCTAAGTGGTGGGTGGATGTGAAACCAAGACAGAAGAAGTAGCTGGGGGCCTCTGCCTCGTCGAGGTACAAGATAGAGGTCTGACCTGAGGCGGTCCCGGGTAGAGTGAGGAGCCGTGTGGAAGCACACGTCTGCTAGGAAGCTTCCAGCACGAAGCCAGGGCATCCAACGGGAGAAATGGCCCCAGGCGGAGGCCAAGGAGAGGGATGCAAACTGTTCACGGACCGCTGTATGACTCTCGTCAGTCTCAAGTCCAGGCGAATGAGGACAGGGCTGGCGACAAAGATTAAAGACACTGATCGTCAGGGCACCGGATTGGCTCAGTCGGTTAAGTGTCCGACTCTTGATTTCTGCGCAGGTCATGATCTCACGGTTTGTGGGATCGAGCCCCACATCAGCCTCCGTGCTGAAAGCGTGGAGTCTGCTTGGGATTCTCTGTCTCCCTCTCTCTCTCTGCTCCTCCCCTGCTTGCACACAACTCTCTCTCTCTCAAAATAAATAAACTTTAGAAAAATAATAAAAATAAAGCCCCAGATCATACCGGATATTTCGTACAGGTTCCCTGCATTGTGTTCAGAAGGGCTGAGCACATGGGCCACACCGGACCCTCTGCTCTCACGTGTGTGGTTTCAGGCACACGACGCACACCCCCCTTTTCCCGGACACCCAGGTGAGACTCTGGTTCCATGGAAAAGTTGCCAGGCCCATTTGTTCGTGGTTAAATTCAAACTTGCCTTCTCTCTATGCCTTCCCGCCTAGGCTTTCCCTGCACCTTCAGCCTGTCCACGTATCACGGACAAAATCATCAGTGATGTGACCCATACGTTTACCACGATATATCACCTTTTCAGAATCAAAATGCCTCTCCTATCGGCCTCTCTTATCACAGAATCAGCAGCAGCGTCTCTTGATTGAGTGTATTTTATTTTATTTTTTTTCCAGGAATTTCCCTCCGTGTGGAGGGAATTATGTCGGGTACTGAGAATATAAAGAGGCACAACAAACACATGTTTCTGAGTTGATTCATGAGAGTCAAGAGTCAATCTCAAGATTTTCAGAAGACAAAGCACCCACTAATTTTAGAAGTAAGACAATTAGTTGCCCTTGCTTACGTTATTAAGCCACCACTAAGCATAAGGAGAGGTGTTTGGAAATCCGCCTGGGAAAGGGATCTAGGGTGTGTTGCACTGTGTTTTGTCTTGCTGGGATTTTTTTTTTTCTTCAGGAACACAGAGACAGGAGGCCTGCCCTCTGGGGTCACTGTGAGAATTAACTGAGGTAACATCCCGAGAATCATCTGACCCCCGGCAGGCTCTCAATTTAAGCCAGTTTCTCTGTTTTGTGTAAACACCCAGCTCGCTGGATCAGACAGAAAACGCAAACGCTTTCCGAGGCCAGAACCGATGAGCGATTAGTGCAAGAATCCAGGCGAAGGGTCACACAAGAGGAGACGTGGGGGCTGCGACGTACGTGCCTGGGCCGCCCGCAGGAAGCACCTGGTGGCATGCGGTCACGCACCTGGGGCGGGGGGAGGCTTGGGGCCACCAGCTCCGCCAGCCTACCCAGGGAAGTCGGGGAGATCACCGGCTTCGTGCGGGGACCACCTACCTAGAAAAGACATATATGCACCTCGTTCAGGGAAGGATCAAAGACGTCTGCCGAATTTGCCGTAAGTTACCAGTCTGCAATTTCTGCTCTAGAATTTATTTGCTCAAGGTTAATTATAATAAACTTCCCTTAAATGTAAGTAAAGACCAATTGTGGAGATACCTAAGACCCCGCCCGAAGGTAGGGGTGTGCTCGGGAGGGGTGGCAGGGAGGGAGGAAGCTGATGTGTACCTTCTTTTATGGATGACACGAGGACAGCTGCAGTCTTTATTGTGTGCCATGGGCTGTGAACAGCACTGGGGATCCAACACTGAACAAAACAAGTTCTCCCTTCAGACTATAATTTTTAGGGAGAGAAACAGATAATAAAGAAATGTACTGTGTTTCAGAATTATAGAAGAAAAGTGTTTCACAAAGGTGTGAATGCCCATATATGTATACATATATATACACACATATATATAACATATATATATACATATATATACACACACATATATAACAACAAATTTCCAAAACCTATATGAGGAAAATTGTAACACACTCCCGGAAGACATAAAAGTAAGCGTGAACAGATGGGGATACATGCCATGTTCCGGGCATTTCAGTATTGTAAATACTCTCTAGCATTAAAATAGCATTTTAAAAAAAGCATAAAAATGCACAGGTTTAGATACTATAAATTATATGAAATGATAAGAGAAAGTACTATGGCATTAAAAGATTACATGAAATATAATTCACCATGAGTTAGCTTATGCCTCAAAATATAAACAAACTTTTCAAGGTCTTCTTGGACAAAAAAAATTTTTTTTATATGCTAAACGTTTTTAAGGTAAATCAATGAGCTAAAATTCATAATTAGGTTATGCAGTAGTTATTTTTTTATTAACAGCTATAAAACTCCTGATTGATACAAGCCCAGAAAGACATATCAAAATTTATAACCATACATGTTAGGCAATATTAATCTCTGAAAAGGAGCACAGACTTCACCAGCAAGACTGGAAATCTGCGTGAGGAGAATGTAAAATCTGACCAAACAAAAACCAGTTGACAGCAAATAAATTGCAACCAATAAGTAATCATCATACCTTATCATTTAATCTTGGCGAGAAAAAAAGACAGATATTCTGGACCATTCGTAGCCAACAAAAAAACCATTTAAAACCCTGATTTCTATTATAGGGTGTACTTGGCATTGGGATGTACTGTCATGGTGTCACAGTTATTCTGATTGATTACCCTCTTTACCATTTTCTCCTAAACGAAATGACTCACCGTTGATAAAGTGCATGTATGTGCGCATTCGCACACGTGCGCGCACACGCAAACATCATATTCACCCATCCCCGACAGCCCCGTGTAACTTGTGGAAATAACAAGGACACAATTTAGTCTTTTTAAAATTTGTACTGGAAAAAGACAGATTTTTAAATTTTTTTCATTTTTAAGTGATACAGTGATAGGGAATGAAAATGAAGCACAATTATAGCATCGATTAAAGTGTAAACAAAGTTCCTATATGGTAAGAAAGACATGTGCAGCTCTCCACAGACACAGACACGCAGCCAGGTTCCGTTTGTCTAATATCCCTTACGTCAGGCGTGGAACCACATCAGGAGCGGTGAGCAGGACATTTGTAAATGTCAGGCAACTTTTCTTTCCCTCACGGCCGTGGTTTTCTATATAGAACACGATCTCTTCCCTAATAATTTCTTTTTCTTTCTTTTTCACCTTATGGGAGTGTTACAACACACAAAAGTCAACTAAGGGGAAGAGAGACCACACGGTACGTTAGTAAATCTCTGATTGCTGTAGGGAATGCTGCTGCCGTCAGCGCCTCTGCCCCGTGATGTGGAACAGGGCCTCAGAGACTGCGCCAAGGAGGGCCACCTGTGTCAGGATTCCTTGCCCGTGTTGTTCTACAAACTCGTGCAAGTGCAACTAGAGACTCGATTTGCCACTTTTGAACCTGAAAGACCGGTGGGCAGTTGAAGCGAGAGTATTTATGAAGATCCTGCCATCGGCAGCAGTACTGCAGGCACCACCACTATGCCATCACTATCGTCATCACCACCATCACCATCATCATCATCACCACGATCACCACCAGTGCCTGTAGTATCAACACCGTCCTGCCACCACCATCATCATCACCTCCATCACCATCACCGGCACCACTACCATCATCATCATCATCATCACCACCACTGCCTGTATCATCACCACCACTATGCCATCACCATCGTCATCACCACCATCACCATCATCACCACCACCGTCACCACTACCACCATCATCATCATCGTCACCACCACTGCCTGTATTATCAACACCACCATCACTACCAGCGTCTGTATTATCAACACCACTATCACTACCAGCGTCTGTATTATCAACACCATCCTGCCACCACCACCATCATCACCACCATCACCATCACTGTCACCACTACCATCATCATCATCATCATCATCATCACCACCACTGCCTGTATCATCACCACCACTATGCCATCACCATCGTCATCACCACCATCACCATCATCATCATCACCACCATCACCACCACCGTCACCACTACCACCATCATCATCATCATCATCATCATCACCACCACTGCCTGTATTATCAACACCACCATCACTACCAGCGTCTGTATTATCAACACCATCCTGCCACCACCACCATCATCACCACCATCACCATCACCGTCACCACTACCATCATCATCATCATCATCATCATCATCACCACCACTGCCTGTATTATCAACACCACCATCACTACCAGCGTCTGTATTATCAACACCACCATGCCATCACCATCGTCGCCACCACCATCACTGCCATCAGCCCCACCAAAATCATTATATCTGCACTAACGGATGCGGCCGCAGCATTACAGCATGGTACACTTGTGAGCTGATTTCTGTCATTGGGATACCTTGCTTCTCCTCCAAACAAGCTTGGGAAGTAAGCCACAACTTTTCTAAAGGACTACACCTGTTGCATATGCGAAGAAAAGTTGGATTCAGACAAGTGAAGACATTTAGGGACTTGCCCAACACCTTCTATCTGAAGGTCACGAATCAGCTCTTTCACCCAGACCTTCTGGGGACTCCGCGCTCTTTCCTCAAAACCACACGGTCCCTTGGAAAGTACAAATGAAGTAGTATCTGAACTACAAGGTCCAGTGACAAGTTCGAAAGAATGATCCAGATTAGGGGCACCTGGGTGGCTCAGTCGGTTAAGCGTCCGACTTCAGCTCAGGTCATGATCTCGCGGTCCGTGAGTTCGAGCCCCGCGTCGGGCTCTGTGCAGACAGCTCAGAGCCTGGAGCCTGTTTCAGATTCTGTGTCTCCCTCTCTCTCTGCCCCTCCCCTGCTCATGCTCTGTCTCTCTCTCTGTCTTAGAAATAAATAAATATTTAAAAAAATTAAAAAAAAAAAAAAGAAAGAATGATCCAGATTAGAAAAGGAGGGTGGGGACTGCCCTCGTGACTCCATCTGCACACTGCAGATTTCTACTTATTTCAATTCCAGGTTTAGTCCAAACCCTGCTCATCCAGGCTTAAGTGATCTCAGCCACCTGGCATTTGTATAGCAACCGCTAGACAACCGGTGCCTAAGTCCAGCATGGTGCACCCCTTGACGCATACCATTTACCTATTTTATTGACAGACACCGTAACCCTACTTTTTGTACACCATGTTGCTCTTGGAAATGACCCGATAAAGATCCAGGGAACGACTAGCTAACGATCCAGAAAGGTTTACTCTTGGGTTTAAGGAATACTATGTGGCAACCATCTTGCAACAGCCCTCGAGGGTCAATGGTACACATCTCCCCCCAACTCTGTGTTCAGGAACATCATGTTGGTAGCTTGGAACCAGCCATGGGGGAAGTAAGCATCCTTCAGAAACCAGGAAATGCTACCATCAGGGTTCCTTCTCCCCAGTCAGTTGTTGAGCGTCATGCATACGACTGCTTGCAGTCACGGGTAAACTGGCAGGGAGCTCGGGGCTCACCAGTCCTGCATTTTCTTCAGAGTCCTCGTCTGAGCTATACTAAGTGACTCTGGGCCAGCTCTGACTTCTTTTCTCTGACTTTATCCTGGAGGAGGGATAACAGCTACCACTTACCAAGCTCACTCAGGGCTCTTTCTTGAGTGATCTAAAAGTCAGTTCTGAAACGCGTTCTACAAACACAAAACTCCATTATTTTGATCATACCGAGAAACAAGTATGAGGTGGGAGTGGATACACCTCCATCGGGTGTCTGTTTGTATCAGTGTTGTACTGGGAGGAATGGAGTCCACGCCATCTTGTACAGTGAAGCTTCCCCGGGGCTTAGTTATCAGTCCAGTGCTATTGTGGTGACTATTTTCTCAGTTAAACTTTCAGAAAGCAAATGGGGGAAAATAAACATTTAACACTGGTAAAGTGCCAGCCAAGCTTTATAATTAGCTACATTCAAGGCTGTGTGGTGTGTGTGTGTGTGTGTGTGTGTGTGTGTGTGTGTGTGAGAGAGAGAGAGAGAGAGAGAGAGAGAGAGAGAGAGAGAGATTACACTTCCATGCCACACACTTCAAAGTTCTTAGATGTACCTTCAAGGTCCCCTTGATACATTTCAAGACCCCTAAAACGGGCTCCCCTAGGAGAGCCTATCTTCAGAAGACACCCCCCCCCCCTGCAAAGAGGGCAGTTTCTGATTTCTCATAAAAAGAAACCAGAATAAAAGACAGGTACTGCCCCCTGAGAAGTGTGCTCAGGATACAGTCCGTAGGGTTTCTGGCCAGAAGTGACCACTGCTGCCTCCCAAACCCTCTGTCATCCAAATGCCATTCCTCTCAGCCATGTCCAGGCAGTCCCTGGCCTCACTGGCCTCGGTACCCGCATGTCACACAGTCAGAACACACGCAGACCTGGGCAGTTTGTAACCATGAGGGTCCGCACTCACGAAAGAAATGGTGGCACAGCATAGCGAGAAAGAGGGTCCATCATGGCCAAGGGTCACAGTCTCAATATCAAGGCAAACGTTACCACCAAGTCCTAGTGTCCACTGGGAGTTTATGACATGGCAGATGATATCTACACATGTTTAGGTGGGAACCTCATGGAAACTTTGAGGCAAACGGTAGAAGGGGGTCTAAGCACCCACAAAGTGGTGAAACCAGAACCCACACCTAGTCCTGACTCAAGGTGTCCACGTCTTGGTCACACCCCATGGTGTGAACCAAACTCCGCCCCCTTCCGCTGCTCCTTTTATCTAAGATGTGACTCAACATGTCCTTTTTCCTCATGTAATATCTAAGGTTTTGCACAGTTGGGAAGCCCCCGGAGCCTTGTTCCTCACGCAGAGGACTGATCTCCACATTCTTCCTCTAATAAGTTAGATCACAAACTGGAATATTAATTTAAACATATGAATACATTTTAATGCCTAAAAACCATTAAAATCTAACAGTGTATATAGTAAGGGATGGGAAAAACAACTAGAAAAAGTATTGCTGCTCTCTTTTAACAAAGTGTATCATCAAAAGCATTCATTGAAGGGCGCCTGGGTGGCTCAGTCGGCTCAGCGTCCGACTTTGGCTTAGGTCACGATCTCACGGTTTCGTGGGTTCGAGCCCCGCGTCGGGCTCTGTGCTGACAGCTTGGAGCCTGGAATCTGCTTCGGACTCTGTGTCTCCCTCTCTCTCTGCTCTTCCCCCACTTGCACTCTGTTTTTCTCTCTCTCTCTCAAAAATAAATAAACATTAAAAGATGTGTATTTCTTTAAAAAAAAAAAGCATCCATTGAAAGCAATTAGTTCGCCTAGTACATTTACTTGGGTCCAATAAGAAAACTGTGGATTCCATTTTGCTAAAATCAGGTCTTAGGTCATTAATGTGTATCAAGCCTTAAAATATGGTGGAATCACTATTATCCTGCATTTTACAATCACAATAAACAGATTATTGTAATTAAACTTTAATTAAGCACTTTAAAATTTCTTCAAACGAAGCTTCCTGAGGAATCATCCTTTATTCACTCAATAATACATTTTCTTATCCTTTCCAAATATCCGTTTGCTACCATTCCATAGAGAGAGGCATGTGTACTCGATACTGAAGAATGTTTTTTTCTTAAAACAAGCAAGCATGGCCACTGAGGATGAAATCAAACATCTGATTTCTGCAGAACACGAGACAATGTTTTATCTGCTCCCATCCGTCTTCAGGTTGATGTTGACGTGCTTATAAAGAAAACACCACATCTGTTACAGAGCAATAAAATCTTAATGTAACGATTAAAGGTGTACTTAAAAATCGGTAACGGCATAAAATGCAGATGACCTCATCATAATTTTCCCTGATCCAGTTATAGAAAACTGTTTCAGAAGAATATTATTAAAAATATTATTAAGAATAATCCATTTTCTTTACTGTTATTACAAAAAATGTTGCAATACTTAGTCAAACTATCAATAGTAATATTTATATGATCTGCAGGGCATTTCTACTTTCTGGGAATTTGTTTCGTTTTCATTTTTTTAATATTTATTTTTGAGAGAGAGACAGACAGAGCATGAGTGGGGGAGGGACAGAGAGAGAGGGAGACCCAGAATCCGAAGCAGGCTCCAGGCTCCCAGCTGTCGGCACAGAGCCCGACACAGGGTTCGAACTCATGAACTACGAGATCATGACCTGAGCCAAAGTCGGATGCTCAACCGACTGAGCCACCCAGGCACCCCTACTTTCTGGCAATTTGTAGATAAGATTTCAAAGTGAAGACATTCCATGGATAAATGAGCATATTTAACCCATTTCAAGAAATAGTACAGGATTCAAGATCCTGAAGAAAGTCATAGGACCAAAAATCCCAATAACTTTTGTTAAGAAATAAATGTGCATTGTTGAATATAGAGTATCTGAAGGTTTGCTATACTAGTATCTTTATTTTCAAGTATGCTGAAAAATTTTCAGGTAAAATGTTCAAAGAAAGATGAGAGAAAAAGTTGAACCCATGACCTTTAAAGCAGAAAATGAAAAGTATGTAGTGCAACAGCCACGTGGTTAAATCAATCGTTTACTGAATGTTGCAGTGCATTAAATGATGCATTCCTTATAAAATAATGTACGTACACCTATCTTCACTTTAGTATTTTTAAAAATTTTTTTAATGTTTATTTGTTTTTGAGAGAGAGAGAGAGACAAAGCATGAGTGGGGGAGGGGCAGAGAGAGGGGGAGACACAGAATCCGAAGCAGGCTCCAGCTCGGAGCTGTCAGCACAGAGCCTGATGTGGGGCTCGAACCCATGAACTGCGAGATCATGACCTGAGCCAAAGCCAGAAGCTTAACCCACGGAGCCACCCAGGTGCCCCTTCATTTTAGTATTTATACAAATATACATAAAGATGTAAAATGAATAAATATACATAGCAGAAGTCTTTAAAGTCACTTCTAAGAAACATGTACATATTTATTTTGGTTCCCTAACTCTGATTTAAATAACACCGTGGCAAACAGCCCATAGTAATGGGTCGCCCAAGGGTGTTGAGAAATTCTCAGTGACGCACATTCAATCATGTCAACTGCCCTTCAGAGTCTTCTTAGCAAGTCCAATCTCAGGCCATGTCGAGTAAAGAACATCCACTTGATCTCAATATTTATCTCACCTAAAACTTTTCTAATCTTCAAGTGTGCACTTGTCACGTGTGGTCTAAGTAATACAATTAAGCTTTATCATTTTTAACATGCGGAGAATTAAAATGTTGCTATCACTCTGTAAGTACAATTCTCTTGCTTGGCTAATTGACTTTGAGGCCACGGTCTTAGAATAGTTCCGGTTCTGGAAAAATATAAAGCCTTACATTTCTGATCTAAGCCGATCCACTTTGATTTCTAAGAGTAGCTCTTTGGGACCTGCCTCTGAGTTTGGAAATGGGTGCAGGGATGAAGATTGGGCATTCCTAACTAGGAAGGTATACCCCAACACCAAATTTAATACAGGTCTCTTTTCCCTAAGTAGCAAAAAAGTCTCTAGTTTTCTAGCCTTTAACAAAAATGAGGCTTGAACATAACAGCTCAGAATCACACGAGAGCTAAATAATCTCTTGTAGAGAGAACTGTCACTGACACCGCCCACCAGCCTCCTTCAAGGTGCTCCCTGGTCATGCCAGGCTCACTTCTTTTGGATGACATCTTCAAGTGCCATCGTTGATGAAATAAAGGCTTTTTCCAAAGGGACAAAAGAAAAATTTTCCAATATCTTCCTCTCACACAAGAGCCATTGCTATTTAATTGTTCTACAAAATGCTGGCTTTGCCACAAAGTAAAATCCATAAAAACACGGCATTTAAAATGCAGGCTGCAGGGGGGCCTGGGTGGCTCAGTTGGTTAAGCATCCAACTGTGGCTAAGATCCTGATCTCCTGGTTCGTGAGTTAGAGCCCCGCATCAGGCTGTCAGGGTGGAGCCCTCTTCAGACCCTCTGTCTCCGTCTCTCTGCCCCTCCCCCAATCGTGTGCACAAGCACGCACGCACTCTCTCTCTCTTTAAAAATAAACATTTAAGAAAATTAAAATATTTTAAAAATAAATAAATAATAGAAATGAAAATTAAATTCATGCTGCCTACCACTTGGCATTCCCACCATTAGGCTGACCACTGCATACCTCTGCATATGTTAATATGAGAGCAAATATCTTCCCACCTGTGGCCTTCATTACGGTCCAGTGTATGTAGACTCTAATTCATGCATTGTATCAGTAAAGGGATGAAGCTAGTTCCATAATTATAGCAATAAGCCGATCATTGCCCCTAAAGTTTCAAGTCTATTTTCTTAAGGTTCTGTCGATGGTGCATGCATCCTCTGTTACAGAGCTGTTAATGTGAAGTTTGGTGGCAAACACTCGTTGCGTACTCTCAGCATGTAACTGTCATCTTGCAATGACCAAATGAGCGAATACTCTTTACCACCCTCACCCCTCTTCTGCACCCCGTTGAAAATCATACAAGTGTAGAACGAAACAGAAATCAAGGAGGACATGTGTGTATTTCCTCCCATTAGATTACTTATGACCAAAGACCAAATAAAATATCGATCTAGTCTTTTGATTGAGTTTTCTGAGGTCTGCCGCCATTCCCTTCTTAGCTATGGGCAGAGCAAAGCCAAAAATTGATTATCACTCATTTCTGGATCTGAGCCTCATGGATCTTCAAAGCCTGACTAGTTAATTAAATACGGTAACAGAATCCCTGATTAGAACTTTCTTCATAAGCATGCCATTAATAAACCCATTTTTCAATGTAAGAAACATCTGCGCATAATCAGCGTAATATTCCCCCTTAACCACAGCATTTCATTCACCGCATGACAGATCGTAAGTTATCTGACCCACAGGGAGGCAGATCATCAATTTACAGTTCCTTGCTCGGGTTTCCTGGACAAACCATGAAGTTTAATACACGTTGTAGGTCATTCATCCTTCATTTGCTCAAACGATAAAATGCCAGCTCTCCAAACACTGAAAACTGAAAGAGGAGGGGTCCGTACAGATTGTTATTCAACTGATCCCACCAACACAGGCCTGTTCTGCTCTGCCGTGTACCATGGCGAGGGCACAGACTCATAAAACAGTTTATGCTTCTGCAAAACAGATATTGAACATGATCTGCCTGTGCACCCCGTAAATTACCGATGTTAAGAAGGGTGTTTTCTTAGAAAGAATCTTTGGTGAGCACCGATCAGATCCATTTCTCTTAACTCAAGTACTGAGCACGAAACACTGACAATTTTTCTGATAAATGACAACTCAGCGTGGTATGTTGTTAAATCTGAGCATAGCCAGAAAGCTGGGGGTGATGCATCTAGGCTGGGAAAAACACACAGGTGGAAAAAAAACACAGTGGCGCAAGACGCAGGCAGGAGCGATGAGATGTGACTTAGCGACGTGCCCTTTACAGTTGAAGAAACTAGAAAATGAAAGTTGAAAACGTATGTCCATTCTGCGTGGAATTTAGATGGAATGTTCTTACAGGCAGTGGAGAACGCATCCAAGTTTGGGATTGGTAACCAGGATGGCACAGAAACCAGCCACGTGAGACATTCTTATTTATTCCACAAAGAGAGTTGGAGTGTTCTACCCACTGTGCTAAGCACTAGAGACAAAGAGAAAAACAAAAGAAAGCGCCTCTCCCTTAAGACCTTAGACTGGGGTTGGGCGGAGCCAAATATGTGCATATGGACCCCTCCAATTCTCACACCCACAATGGTAGGCTTCTCTGGAAGATACCACCTTACTCTCTCCAGCTCCTGCCATTTTCTTCTATTCAGAGCGCTCCAAAGCCTCCATGAGCCACAAATTTTATCTGCTGTCTCCACTTCATGATGGACATTCACTCTTCCACCCACTTTGTCTCCCTTATAGTTGTTCTGTCCTCTCCACCTTTAAATAAGTATCATTACTTCCGATCTTACCATTGCCCTTCTCTCTCTGACACTGCCTACATTAATCTCTCTACCTTCATGGATCAGGTTATCTCCCATAGATAAGGATATTTGGAGCAATTAGAAAGAGGAAACACATCAGATTTAATATCAGAAATTTCAGGCTTTACTTTCAGGAATGTCAACCATTGTATTAGTGATGACGGACCAGGGACTGAATTTTCTTGGGACCTGTTCCATTCACCGCCCCCCCCCCCTCAAGTTTCCTAGCAGCAAAAGGAAAGGTGTAGGTTTTAAATATGTCTTACTTCCTTAAGTTTTTCTCATTAGTCATCAAGGCATTCAGTTATTGATAAATAGAACAGAAAAAGTGGAAGTAAGAAATGAGAAAGTCACAAAGCCTAGGTCATATTACAAGCTTTAGATTTCCGTTCATCAATTCCTCTTCCAAAATTATTGCCAATGAGTTAAATCAGTTGCGTTGCATCCCAGATCCTCATTACGAATGAGGCACTGGATAATACATTTCTTTTCTCCATCTGTGGATGAGAAAACCAAGACACGGAGAGGTTGTGTGACTTTCCCAAGGCTGTACAGTTTGCTATGGTTACTGGTGAGATTCCAACCCTATACCCTGACTCTGTAAAGTCATAGGATGCATCTTCAAGAAACACAAGGATTCAATGCATTTTATAGCCTAAGCTATTTGCCATCTTTTGGAACATTATTTGCAAAAGTTTTCTCCTCCTCTGCTTTCATAAATTCGTAAACTTCTCCTGCTGTGGAAGTCCAACATGTGGCTGCAAAACTAAATCTCTGAGCTAGAACAAGTTAGTTGTAATCTGTTGTCCACTGGACCCAAAGAGGTTATGTTAAGACTCTATTCTCGGAGTAACCCACGTGAGGCAAAGCTGAAGCAGATCACTAGGAAGTGAATATGTAACTACTCTCACTTGACCTGAACTATGTATTCTGATGCCATCGGTCCTTGTGAACTGCCGAATCTGGCGATGCTCCTCTACTCAACAAAAGTCTACACACACCTGATAAATGTGGCTGAGTTCCACAAAAGTGAGGTTTTCTTGGACCAGCTTGACAGCTCCAAAAAATTCCTATTCCAAATTTTCTGGACAGAGGGTATCAAGGCAAATCAAACCATTAATCCATCATTAAATAAAACCTTGCAATGTGTTTGGCTTTTGCAAGGAGCAGCGGGAAATGTAGAAAGAGAATAAGGCGTGCTCCTCGCCTTCAAAAACTGAAACTGGCAAAGTAATACAAGTGTGGAATACTAGCTTGACCAGGATCCCCTAGAGTAGAGACTATACACCCCAGCCAGGTTCTGTAGCAAGGGGAAGCCACCGAGTAAATTTCACCCACCGGAATGTAAGAGAAAACAACAAATACAATTTTGAAGACGTTCCCTGGAAAGGAACTTTTCCTCCCCTTTCCTTCACCATGACAGCTGAAATACAAGAACGATCAGCAGGGCTGGAGCTCCCATCTTGGACCATGAGAAGCCACCAGATAGGGATCCCAGTCCACGATGAGGCCACCACGCCCGCCCCATGCTGTGCATCCTAATACATTAGAGAGAAAAATAAATATCTCTATTATTCAGGCCACTGCGATTTTGGATGTTTTTGCTTCTTTGGCTAAGCCTGTATATACTTAAGTAACACCAATCAAGAGAACTGAGATCTCTTGATGCTTGGAGGGTCCTTTCCCCACACTTCCTGTTCCCTCTTTGCAAGGAAATAAGAAAAAGTTAAGAACTGCCAAGTGTTTTTACTTATACCTACAGAGGCTTGTCAGCTGCCGTTCGTGAGCCGGTGAGGGGCAGAGGCTTCTCCTTCCAAAAGTCCTCACCCACTAGTACGACAAGTAGGGATTCCACTTCCCCCACTTCACCCTCCCTGAGGGAAAACTGGAAAAATGACTGTTCCCTACATGAACGGTTAAGTACCTCTGAGTGTACAATCAAGGGGAGGACCAGATGCCAGCAGCTCCAAGAGCCAGCAAGAGAGTGTGGGATGTTCTGAGCACTGCACTTCTGGAGGTGATGAACATTAAATCGACAGTACAGAACTCTTTCCCCGGAAGCTATAGGATGGTCAAGATGAAACCATCCGCTTTCAACAATATGTACAAAGGGTGGCCCAAGGGAGATAAATGGTATCCAATTACAACCCGGAAGGTTACCACTAAAACAGCATTCCTGTTTGGGGGCCCTCTCCCGAATCCCCCATTAGTGTAGGTGAAGCAGTAACTACCCTCATTAGGCACATGCACAACTTACAGATATAGGAAATGTAAAGCCAGAGCAGAAATGCAAAACAACAACAACAACAACAACAACAACAACAACAACAACAAAAACCAAAGCAAAACAAAAACCTTAAAGTCAGAACAGGCAACATTTCAGTTATTACATAATGATTATGATAATTAGTCCGAGTTCTAACACTTTCAGGAATACCCAGCCTACCTGAGCAAACATAAATAAAATATGCTTTTATAGCCACACAAAACTAAGGAGGTAGAGGAAAGCCATGTGAAGAGTCCAGTACAAAGTCCCAGTCCAAAAATCAGAGACTCGTTTTCCAGGTGCTATGTGTATTCAGTTGAATACAGGCCGTTGGACTCACCACCCAAAAAAAAACACTTGCATCTTTTTATTCAGGGCAATTTTTAATTCAAGGAAATATGGATTCATTTCTATGGGAAACAAATGTAAACCTTTGTTTTGTTTCCAACTCATTGTTATTCATCAGAAAATGCTCTGGACACAGACTATACATGAATCTACACAGCTATCCACCCTGGCAAAGACCCCAAAGGTAGAAGAGGTGGACCGGGATGGTATTCTAGCAACTCCGTGCCTATGCCCAAGAATCTCATTTAGTCGGCTGCATTTATTTTGAGAGAGAGAGACAGCAGGGGAGGGGCAGAGAGAGAGAGAAGGAGAGAGAGAATCCCAAGCAGGCTCTGCCCTGTCGGCACAGAGCCTGATGGGGGCTTGAACTCATGAACCGTGAGATCATGATCTGAATCAAAGTCAAGAGTCAGGCGCTTAAGTGACTGAGCCATCCAGGCGCCCCAACCTCTGACTGTCCTTCTAATTCTGTTGTCACACATCCTCCCGGACCCAGAACTTTTCAGTCTCAGCTGGCTTTTTCTACTTCCTTGAAACTGCCTCAACGGGCCACCTCTAGGTCTGCACAAGTGGCCCACCCCCACCCAGCAAGGCTGGACTGTGTAGGACTCATGATTCTGCACTTAAGACAATGAAAGAGACCACCAAAGAAAAGATCCGTAACTATGAAGATAAATTAAAATATGTCCATTTCAAAAGGTATCATACACAAAAGTAAAAAAAAAAAAAAAAAGAAATCTGGAAAACATTGAAATACTCACAGAAAAAGAGTGAACTGCATCACATAAATAAAAAAGCTAAGACCCAAATGATAACTGGGTAAAGACAATCTTCCAGAAAGGAAGCATAATGATTAACAGTCATTAACAAATGTCAGCCTTGCTAGTATTTAGAAGTGCCGCATCACAAATATGTGATATAATTTTTTATTATACTTTGAAGATAAACCTAAAAGTTAACGTTTTGCCTTAAGCGAGACACCTAACTCATACTCAGGATATGGTGGCAATCGACTAGATAAACCTCTGCCTCCACAGAGCCTGTACTCCAGCAAAGTGGAGACTTACTAACCAAACAATCACATATAATTAATGTGCTCATGACACAATGAAACTAAAAATCTATTTTTGAAAATCAGGGTCCCATGATTAAATGTGCGTGTGCTCCGCTCAGCTAATACCATCCTAAGACTGGTTCTGTTGAATCAAGGATCATCAAAAGAGGTGTTTGGTATTCCCACAGCGTTACAAATGAGAACCCTGGTGGCTCATCAAATCAGCATTAATTAAATAAACATTATTCAGGATGGAGCTGTATTATTTTTTTCAGGATCAACTGTAACTTACCCAGCTAATTTAGTAATGTACTCCACAAGTGGGTATCAGGTTCATGGAAAAAAAACAAAAAACAAAAAACGCCTTGAAGATGACTTTCCTGGGGTATACAGACTGTCCCTGATGTCCCCGATGATCCATTTGGTTTTACCCAACATGTTTAGTCCACGTGTGTACGAAACATTGCTGGCTGTAGCAGGGCAAGGGGCTGGCCCTGATGGGGTTTTAACAGAGGAGATACAAATCCAAAATAAACAAGAGATTTTTGTTTCTTCCCCAGTAGAATATCTGTGAGCTTCCAAAAGAGGGCACTTTATTAAGTTATAAAAATGGGCTTAAGGTGGAAATATGTGAGATTTCCAGATTGACAGTTCAACACATGAAAAAGTAACATATTTAATGAAGAATGTATTCTCTCCAAGGGTCATGGTAGAGGTCTTCAGTGAAAAAAAAAAAGTCCATGAAACTCTCCCTGCCCTAAATACCTCCGTAGTCCTCGTGACCTAAAATTAAAGAACAGAACAAGATACACGAGGAGATATAGGTAACAGTGAAATCAATACAATGCAACACATAGTTACTGGACAGTTAAACTGCAGGCATCATTGGTGGCTGATCCTGGGGTTTGGAAGTGAGGAGATCATTGCAAATTGGGGCAAATTAGTAAGGAAGGCTTTCTGGGGGAAACAGTATTTAAGTTATGATGAATTGAAGGATTTGAGTATTTAAGTTTTGAAAGATTTGTAAAGGTAAAAAGAAAAACATAAAGAGATTTTTTTTTTTTAATATGGCGGCTTCCTTGGGGACAAAGAAACAACGAGTTCTGTGAAGCAATCCAATCCCTTGGGTTTTAAGTTAAGGAAACACAGACTGAGACTAGTAAAGTGCATCCTCCCACAGCTGGTTAGCACACCCCTGGACTTAAAGCCTGTTTCCTAGACAGAAGCTGTATCTGTTCTGCCACTGTGTTCCAGTGAAGACCTGGCCCGGCCAGCATCTCAAGGATAAGTCTCTACTTCCACTCTGCTGATCTTCTCTTTGGTCTCAGAGTTTTCTTGGACTTGAGACACTGCTATTAAACTATCTGTTGTGACCTGGCACCCTAGACTGGTTTAAACACTTGACCTGTCTTCTTTCCTCTTTACCTTACTTTCTTATCATTTGGTTAAGGCACTGTCATTTCTTTCCAGCCCACATCTTCTTAGAGGAAAGTGTAGAGAAGAAGGAAGGAAGGAAGGAAGGAAGGAAGGAAGGAAGGAAGGAAGGAAGACAGGCAGGCAACAGAGAGAAAGAGGAAGGGTGGGAGGGAGGGAGAGGGAGGGGGAGGAGGGAAAGGAAAGAAAAGGAAGGAAGGAAAAGGAAGGAAGGAAAGAAGGGAAGGAGAGAGGAAGGAAGAATACAGAGAGAGACAGGGGAGAAAAGAAAAAAAGAAGAGGAAATAAAATGGAAAAAAAAAAAAAAAAAGACTCCACACTGTCGCCAAAACGTATGTTCACTTTTGCCCAATTCCCATCCCCAGTCCCAACTCCTCCTGACCGTGGAATACAATTTAAGGAACTAGGTTGATTTCCTAGTTAATACAAGAAGCTGCACTTTCAACACTGCTGTATTTATTCAAGCGGGATAAAGCCATGTCTCCTCACTGTTAGTTTCCTGTCTTATTCTTGGCATTGGACCTCATGTTTCTTGTCCCAAATTCTACCCTCAGATCTTGATAAATAGCCTCAAGTTGTGCCATCTGGCCAAGAGGTTAACTATTTGTTGTAGGGCCTGTCCCTTTATGGGATTTTGCCCTTCATCTCATTCACAGTGCTTTCACTTAAAATAAAATAACACGTAAACAAAAAGCTGTCCGATGTGGTAAATACCGATGCTAATCTGGCTCCATGAAGCAGTTCCCCGTAAATGCTTAAAGCTCCACGTCTGTACACGCTCGTCACTTTTTTTCCCGCTCGTCTTGTTTACTGTAATCTTACTTCCTCGTGTCTCAGCTGATGCTCGGGTATCCTACGGTTACCAACACCCCATGTGTTCAACTTAATGGGATCAGGTTCCAGGCAGTGAACTGACACCGTGGAGACGCGTTTACTCCCCAGACACAAGAAACATGAGGGAATCCTAAAACACGGAGCATATTTTGGAAGTCCATTCATAATGATTGTAGGGCACTGCCGTTAGGAATATCGTAGGAGAATTCTTGTAAGGGTGTATTGTAACACCCTGGGTTTCAAAGAATTCCCTCATTAGCATACCTGTTAACACAGAGATGTGAGAAAGGCTAATTTAAAAAGAACTTACAAGAAAAAAGCAGGCAACACACAACAGGATTATTACTGAATTAAGATTCCCATATTCATGATCCTTAAAAAAGAAATAAGTGAGTTGGGAACCTACCCTCTCACATTCAGAGAATCCTCTTATTGGCATATACTGTTTGCTGAGAAGCTTGAAGTCCCCTCTACGCAGAAAAACTCATATACAATAAGCTCAAATCGCCACGCAGTTTTGAGCACCTACAAGCATCTGTGCTAAATGATTTCTTCAATGAGTGTGTATGGAAACACTCTTTGCTTCAGTCTTGACTCAAAACTATCACTGAAGCCAGAGGCTATAAGCTTTAATTAACAGTCTAATAAGGAAGCGTGAAAAGAATTGAGAGACTATTAATGTAAGTAATTTGATGAATTGAAGCGTGCATTTATCTATTGTATCTTCTTCATAAATAAAAAATGTATGTCAAAATCACTTACCAGCGACCATCAAACTTAGGTTGGCTCTACACGTGATCTGTCACTTACTGTAAACTTTAATTTGTATGGAAATTCAGTTTCTTTGTAAACTAAAAAAATTTTTTCTACAAATACCAAAAGAAGTTTAAATAATTTAAATGTTCCAAGGACCATATTTAGGACTGCTTGTTTTAAGAAGCTACATTTGTCGGAAGTTTGTCTTTGAAAACTGTGCTTGCTCACCTAGCAGTACAAGCCATTTTGTCATAGAATGTTGATTTGATCCACCAACCTCATGACAATTAGCTCGCCATCTGTGATCCCAGTATTTTGCAACTCCATCCAAATTTAATAACTTGACCTTAATTGACAGGGAGATAACAAGATAGCACCTCACAGTGGCTTTTTCCAAGTCAGACGGTTGCAGAACAAAGATTCGAACCTCGGCAGCTGGACAGTTAAGTTTGTGCTTTTAACCCTGACATTTTAGTGCTTCTTCACAAAAGGAAGTGACAGACAGAAATATTAACAGTGACAGCATCTGGTGTCTAGGAAAGAAAGGCAGAAAGGAGATAGAAAATTCATGGGAGGTTCCAACAGACCAGTTAAAGAAACACTGTGACCTAAAGTCACATTTAGGGGTTGAGGAGTAAATGCAAAGCAAGATATTTGAGACAATGTGTAAACTCTATTTGTGAGACTAAGAGCCTTCCTTCCAACCATATAGTTTAAATTGATTTATATAAATTAATGTATGTCACTTATAAGATTTATTAACGCAGTAATAATTAGGTCAGTAGTGACCCTGAAGTTCTTCTAAAGACTCTGTTTCAATGCAATTAAACATTAACTTATCGGGGTTTGGGAGCGGGATGTGTCTCCCCCAGAATTGTTGCCATGAACAGAACACACACATTTCAAGAATTTAAGAATCACTTAAATGAGGCTGAGATCACTGTTTTTCCAATCCAATATAAGCAGAAAAACCATTCTTCACATATCTGAGAGTTTTCTACTTTTAAGACCTATATGCTTTAATTCTGAGACTGTATTTTTTGGAAATGTATTTATTTGCACATTTGTATTTAACGGAAAAGCAAGTATTACCAGAAAGTTAGTGATTGAATAAACTGTGGAACGAATGCCTGAGGCAATGGCTGGTGCTGTCTTAAATTCTCATCGATGTGGCATCTGTAACCAAGCTCCTAGTGTCCAAATCCCCCCAAAATTGCAACATATGCTTCCAAGAAAAAGAATAAAGTGTCTGTCCAGTTACTGGTAATCTTAATAGAGCCAAACAGCTGCCAAAATCATTAGAGGTTGGTGACCCACGTGTGCCTTTTTTGAGGGAAACAATCTGTAATTAATTCCGCATTCACCAGCTGGTATCATTCCTGCTCCCTTAACCCCCCCCCCGGTGCCCCCCCAAATAAGCAAACCAAACGTAGAAAGATGGAGAACAGCATCTATTGCCAGACTTCAAAGAAGAAAAAAAATTGGCAGTATTTGCTCAAGCAATACACATGACAGAACATAAAATGAGTAAAATGCAATTAATTTCATATAATTTCAGTTACGTGCAATCCACTGATTGAAGGAATCATAAATGTACGGGTTCTCCTTTTGGGATTTTCGCTAAAGCCCCATTAATAAGATAATAAGCCTACCTGGCTGACTCAGCGACTCACAGAGTAGTTGTTCTCCGGTAAATATACGGCCCCTCGATGTGATGAAAAATACGATTATGGCACTGGGGCTGATATCTAGATCACTGGTTTTCACCTGGAGGTGATTCTGCTCCCTACACACTCTGGCAATGTCTGGAGATGTTTTTAGTTGTCAAAACCATGAGGGGGCGCTGCTTCTAGCATATAGGGTAGAGGCCAAGGATGCTGCTAAACATCCCACATGCACAAGACAGTGTCCAAAACAAAGAACGACCTGGTCCAAAAGGTCACTAGTGCCGAGGCTGGGAAACCCTGATCTAGACATCTATATGCTAATGAATCCACCATTTCCACGTCTACATTGATGCTTCTAAAGAATCAGAACATACCAGTTGGATCAGGAAATGCGTAGACGTTACACAGCAGCCACCCGATGGCCGGTATCGGAGGCTGGGGGCTCAGAACTCACTTCTCATATGGACCCTGCCTCTTCACATGGGAAGTACAAACCATAAAAGGCTACTGCAAAACAGGGCCATCCAAACGCACATACAAATGAAATTACAAAACGAGGCACTGTCAGGCCATGGTCCAAGACTGTGAACAGACCATACCTTTCACAAGATTTGGTAAACAGTATCCGTTATTTCATTAATTTGATTATTTCCATTGTAGATTCCAAGTGGCTAACACCAGACGACCATTTCAAAAGTGGCAGCTCGAGGGGCGCCTGGGTGGCGCAGTCGGTTGAGCATCCGACTTCAGCCAGGTTACGATCTCGCGGTCCGTGAGTTCGAGCCCCGCGTCAGGCTCTGGGCTGATGGCTCAGAGCCTAGAGCCTGTTTCCGATTCTGTGTCTCCCTCTCTCTCTGCCCCTCCCCCGTTCATGCTCTGTCTCTCTCTGTCCCAAAAATAAGTAAATGTTGAAAAAAAAAATTTTAAAAATTAAAAAAAAAAAAAGTGGCAGCTCGAAATAATCTAGCTCTGCTTTTGCTTCTGAATACGTGTATTAAGTAAGGTTATTTTTGAGGCAGTAAAGCTCCACTGTAAAACATACCGACGAGAGAAACAGACGAAGGGAGGGAGGCCCCCATGCACCGTCTGCACTCGGTCACATCTTGTCTAACGGCGCACTAGGGTGATTTTGACTCTTGCTCCCATTGGGACCCGGAGGGGGATCTCTGTGCCTGTTATGTGTAGACCCTCAGTCCTCACACTCTGGACATGGACTAGCCATATCACAGTAGTTTGGGGTTTTTTTCTTAAGTTTTAAAAACATAGGGGTGCCTGGGTGGCTCAGTCGGTTGAGCGTCCAACTGTGGCTCAGGTCATGATCTCGCGGTTCGTGAGTTCGAGCCCCACGTCAGGCTCTGTGCTGACAGCTCAGAGCCTGGAGCCTGCTTCGGATTCTGTGTCTCCCTCTGTCTCTCTGCCCCTCCCCCACTCATGCTCTCTCTCTCTCTCTCTCTCTCTCTCTCTCTCTCAAAACTAAACATTAAAAAATTTAAAATATATATATAAACCACAGAGCAATCATTTAACTTGAAATCAGAAATAATATCCACTAGGCAAGCGGATTTTAAAGTCATCTTCATATTTGCAAAAATTAATTTCACATGAAATACCCATCTTCCTCACACCCTTCGACAGAAGCCTTTACATCCACGTTCCACTTACATCTTTTTCTCTCTTATATTCTGCTACCACCTCAATCTGGATTTCATCATTTCGCTCATATTTGTCCCTGTCCCTGTCAGCACAGCACAATCCTTCATTCACGTGTTCTCATCTGAGAGCCACAGTTTCCATAGCACAGGTGGTAGCACGCAAGGCAGGTCTTGAATGATGGGGGGGGGGGGGGGCGGGGAGGACGTGGGTGAGGGTGAAGACTCTCAGAAGAAGATGACATAATAGCAACACAGACAAAGATGCACAAGTGAGAAAGCACGCTGGCGAGCTTGAAATGGTTGCGACCACAGGTCATGTGTGTGACAGGGAAAGCTCCTGGACCCTGGGGCAGACATAAGACATGACCACTTAGCTGAGATGTGGCTGATGGATTCATGCATTTGGTAGAGACATCAACCGGGTGACTTCTGAAGTCCATCCTCAAGATGAGATTCTTTAACTGTACTGAATGTTGACATGAGACGCGTAGGTTGAAAACACAGGCTATGAGGAGATTTGGGGTAGAGAGCTTGATTAGGATTGGTGGGCGGTCAGAAGGTCAGAAGATACTGAAGTCCTGGGACCTGCAGAGCAGTGACCACACAGGCATTATGGAGGTGAACTGGGTAGTGATATGCAGGACGGAGGACGAAGGGAGGATGAAAAATTCAGGATCTCACAGAAAACCGTCAGCCGTGTCCTTGGCATTCTGGAAGGAAGCTCTGACGTGGGGCAGCAGTGGTCCAAATGTAACAGAGGGAAAGGATACAGCAATTTTGTGAGGAGAGAAGAGAGGACATTCCCGATCTAAACGGATCTGATGGAGGAGGCAGAAGACTCCGATTCCGCTGGTTCCATTAATAGAACCAATTCGATTCAACTGATTCAAGGGAAGGGACAAGTTTAGTTAGAAAAATTGAGTTCCCTTTAAGATAAATTGGAGGTTCACGTTCACCAAATGTCTACACCTCTTTCAATGCTCAAGCCCCACTCCTCTGCGAAGCCTTCCCTGATTTAGCGCAACTAGAGTTGACAGCGGTGTCTTCACTACTATCTCTGCCCTTGAGACCTCTTCTCATCCCGCTATTCCCCTTACTGAGTCTGTTATATCGCACAGTCTGTATTTAATCTCATGCTCTGTCCAGATAGCTCCGGTATAGAAAGGACTGGGGACTTTTTTTGACATTCTATACTGGGTTGAATTCTGTACCGCTTCACCCAACCCAGAAATAACGTATGCTGAAGCCCTAACTCCAGTACCTCCGAATTTGATCTTCTTTGGAAACAGGGTCATTGCAGATGTAATTAGCCACAATGCCAAAGACTGCAGGCTAAGCACCAGGAGGTAGGGGAGAAGTGTGGCATAGATCGTTCCTTACCACCCCACCCCCAGAAGGAACCGACCCTGCAGATACCTTGACCTTGACCTCCCAGTCCCTGAACTGTGAGACAATGAATGTCTGCTGTCGAAGCCTCCTAGTCTGCGGTACCCTTGTTATGTCAGCCCTAGAAAACTGATACACGTGTGAAAAAATTAGATACTGGTATGTTCTTAGGAATTATGGGATCCAATAAGTAGATTCTCCTGAAATACAATTTTAAATCCATGTGGAAAAGAAGGAACAGATACTAAATAGGATTTACTTCTATTCATTTGTTCATTCATTCAGTAGTCGAACGGGAATACACTTGCCAGAGATTTGCTTTCTGGCACATTACTGGATCACATAAATCATAGAAGTCATTACTTTCTGAATAGGGAGGAATTTGTGTATCTCCGAACTTCCGGCCCCATTCTGGACAATTCCAGAGCACATGAGAAAGACGATCTTTTCTAGTACATCATCAGTACCTATGCAAAATAGTCTCTGTACTTAAGTTTCTTTTCTTCCTCCCTTTATGACTTTGATTCCGCCTCAACATGTGGAAAATAACTGATAACTAGTTAGCACCCTTCGTACACGATACCGGCTGTATTATACTGGGGAGAACTGGGTAAAAATTGCAAAGGAGCATTTATATAAATCTGCAACATATTTATGTTGCTTGAAATTAATAGTAATGGAATTGTGCTTAATGTAAATCTAGAACAATGTATAATATATGCACAATACGAGCAGTATTTTCTGAAATGTATAATGCTCACATTTCCTTATTTTTTTCCACATTAGGATTCAGTTGACGACCCACAGAAAGGAAAAACCATTGTATTTACAAAACAGATCATTAAATATAATTACATTTACAGGCAAGACTACTTAAGGTCCCAAATACCAGGCTCAGTGGCAGATTATCAGACATAAGGAGAACAGTTATCAGTTTGAATAGTGCCATTTACCACGCAGCTGCACAGAGGTGAGGCAGAAAGCAGGCACCCAATACATTTATATTACAGCAAATTAAGTCTGAGAAAAAAAAAACAAAACAAAAAGCAAGACTCTCCTCCTGTAACAGACACCCGTGTGAGAAAAAGTCTTTGTAGATAATTAAACTAAGTTGGATTCCATTTTAAAAGCAATATGGTTTGCCCTACTTGTCGCCTAGCACTGAATCACAGAAAATCATTCATAAACGACAAGATCTTATCAGGGAACCTTGACTTAAGTATCCACAGAACATCACAGTTTTTGTCCTGCAGGCATCGCACAAGACCCACTTATGTATAGTCCGTGAGGTCTCCCGACCTGTTCCCCGTCTCACTGACCCACCCTCTCCCCTAGTGCCACTGGCACTCGCTGTCTCTCTGCTCCCCTCTTGCAGGGACAGACAGACACTGGCTCTCACTCTGCCTCCGTTCCTGTGCTCACCTGCCTCTCTCCACCTGGACGGCAGACCTCGCTAGGTCAGAGGACATGTCTTGTGCTGTTTCTGCCTCGCACTTGGCACAACAGGGCTACAGATGCCAAGTTCAAGGAGAAAGGGAAGGAAAGAGAGAAACTGGAGGAAAGGAATGGAGAGAGAGGGGAGGGGAGCTGGGGGAGAAGAAAGGAGGAGGAGGAGGTTAGGAGGGAGAGGACACAGACAAGATGGGTCTTGCCCATCACAGGGAGTAATCTGAGTTCTCTGGGGAACCCGCTTAAATGACAGTCCCCTGCTCCTGGAGGACGGGCGTCAGGGCACCTGCTGGAGGCTTTGCTGGGAGAAACAAGGCTAAGAACCACTGTGACAGCTTTGCTTCTGATGACACACACCCAAGGAAGGCATTTAAATTGCCTGTATCTGTGCTACAAAGAATGGGAAAAGCTTACGGACTCACACGCCTCTGAGACTGAAGAGAATTTCAATGTATATTATCATTTGATAGAACTGTAAAAATATATCAGATAGTCAACAGATTTTTACCAGCCAATTTTCCCCTTGACAAGTACCAATTTTGTTCCACGTGTCATATTTTTACTAATTCAAGGTATCACGATCAGTAACTCCCCCAAACAAGTAGTTATTTACAAAGCGTTTTTTTAATGAGAAATTCAATTCCATAACATTGACCTACAAACTAATTTCTAATATCCAAATAACAGAGCCGGACTAGATCTATTCACACATACAAACTGCGGGGTTTTTTTTCATGTAAAATGACCTGTGGTTTCATTATGATTGTAATTTTTGCTCACATATATAACTGTTTAGAGAGTTGATTGAGATAGATAAGTGATAGATAGATAGATAGATAGATAGATGATAGTTATGTGTTTACAGAGTGTATACTATAGTTTTGAAAAGGACTTTCACATACATCATTTCATTTGATTCTCACTAAAGCTGAAGAGATCCAAAGTTCTCATGATGCACACTGTATAATTCAGACACTGTCAGACAGTGGTGTTAAATGACTTGCCACAGATCACGGGGAGGGAGGGGGACAAGGAAGAAAGACGAGGGAGAAGGCAAGAGAAATGAGAAGTCAGAGAAAATGAGTATGTGAGAAGTTTTATCCTCATTTTGCTCATTTCCTCGCTGACCATACACTTAAAATTCTGGTAAGCTGCTACCTTGGAAACTGCTGGTCCCAGGGTCACAGTCTCGGGTCACAGTCTCAAGGACGAAAGGTAGCCTTCCTTTCAATGTGGCTTTGTTACATCAAATTTCTCATTAAAACAGATACAGTATGAAAGTGCACACGTGCTTAACTTTTCAAAACTCATATCTTGAATTTGCTTATATAATGCTAGGAACTTCAGGTCCTTCTTTTCGGGCGAAGAGGTGACAGGAAAGCCACTCCCTGGCACATTTACTCGTCCCACATTTTTACATGCTGTCCTTTTATGAGACCACTTCTGTAAACTCTTAAGAAAACATAGGATTTTGGATGAAAGTTGTATTTTCCCCCCACGATATACGTGTATGCGTGTGTGTGTGTGTGTGTGTGTGTGTGTGTGTGTGTGTGTCTGTGTGTATGACATTTTGCATATGGCTTATTGTGGTCAAGTAAATCTTATTCTTATTTACATTGTTCAAATTGGTTTATATCTATTTAAATATCCAACTTGCTTCTATCTGCATTACTTTTACACAAACAAGAGAGTGACTGAGTAGAGTTCAACCCATACTTTGGAAGAAAGAGAGAAAGGAAAAGAGGGAGAGTGGGAAGGGGAGAGATTTCTCTGCTACAGAAAGTCACCAGCCGGTTTTATTTTTATAAAGCAGGTTGCACTCCAAGGAAAGAGCTGGCTGCCTTATATTATCATCGGTGTGTTACAAATTGTTGTTGGCCACTGACCTGGAGCCATCTGCTATGCAAGATGAAACTATTCTGTGCTCACCTGTGTGAAATCTGGACTTCTTGCCTCTGGTAAGACGATCTTGATGCAGATTTAAGAAATTTATTATGCTACTGATCTGTAGAGAATGTGCAAAATCATCTAAGCACCAGGAATTCTTTCTTCTATTTTCTTCAACACTTTAAAAACAGCACCTATTGCAAGATGCTTAGGATTTTTTTTTTCTTTTTTTTAGGTGTATCAGTGTAGGTCGCATCGCTGAATTTATGTCTCTTCTTCAGCCTGGTAGAGGTTTTCAATTCTATTACATCATTTTAGAAAGTTAAAATCATCATTGACTTTTTTCCAAAGCATCTTGAATTCTGACATTCTCTTTTCTCACTGAGAGATGCCTGCATCATAATTCCTGCTGCTATAGGTCAAGACTGTTCTGAAACAAGCAAGCCATAACCTCAAAGAACACCCATATGAGGTTATTTACTATGGAATGCGATTTTGTACATCTTTTACATATCTATCCTTAGGGATTAATTGTCCCTTTGTTTTGACTTTATCCCTTTTTTCAAGTAATAACTATTGGTATGGAAAACAGGTGCAGTTGTCTAAGTCACATTATATATGGCGAGTGGAAGCTGTAATTTTAGGACTAAGAAATGCCTCTCTGTTCAAGACACAGAGAAATGCTTTGCACAGGACACTGAAGGTTATCCAGCATTTCCCTGGTTGGAGCTGTGAATTTTTCCTGCCTTGCCTTCAAGGGAGATATACTGAGAAGACTAAAGTTATCACCTAGACCCAGGACATCTAGACATCTCAGGAATATGGTTTTCCCATTTCTGTTTGAAACATCTTTGATAATGAGCTCTCTATATTTTAAGATCATCCCTTCCTTTATTAGAGGCCACATTTGTATTAAAATATGAGGAATTTCTTTGTGTCCTTTTCAATTTCTTTCCTAAGTGTTCTATGGTTTTCCAAGTATAGATCTTTCACCTCTTTAGTTAGGCTTATTCCTAGGTTTCTTACTGTCTTTGGTGCAATTGCAAATGGGAAATGTATGGAGGTTCCTTAAGAAACTAAAAATAGAACTACCCTAAGGTCAAGCAATTGCACTATTTTGTATCCAAAGGATACAACAGTACATATTCAAAGGGGTATATGCACTCGAATGTTTATAGCAGCATTATTACAACAGCCAAATTATGGAGAGCGCCCAAATGTCCATCAACTGATGAACGGATAAAGAAGATGTAGTGTATGTGTGTACACACATATACACACATACACACACACATACTGACAAGATTTCACTCTTTTTGAGTGATATATATATATATATTTATATATATATGTATATATATTTATATATGTATATATATATTTATATATATGTATATATATTTATATATATGTATATATATAGCCATCAAAAAGTGTGAAATCTTGTCATTTGCAATGACGTGGATGGAGCTAGAACGTATTGAAATAAGTCAATCAGAGAAAGGCAAATATCATATGATTTCACTGATGTGGAATTTAAGAAACAAAACAGATGAACATATGGGAAGGGGAAGGCAAGAAGAGAGAGAAACAAACCACAAGAGACTCTTTATGACAGAAAACAAACCATGGGTTGATGGAGGGACATGGGTGGGAGGTGGGCCAGATGGGTAATGGGTATTAAGGAGGGTACTTGTGATGAGCCTTGGTTGTTCTATGTAAGTGAGGAATCACTGAATTCTACTCCTGAACCAGTATCGTGCTGTATGTTAACTAAAATTTAAATTAAAAAAATACAAAATATATGAGGCTAATGAAGCATTCCTTGTACAATCTTCTCCCACCCCACCCACTGGTCCAAGGCCGACCATACAGAGATAACAAAATAGGTGTAATGATTTTCTACATGAAAGGTCCAACATGCTCTCTACCATTTTCTAGGGTAGACCCTCCCAGGACAAACCTTCCACATTGCTCTTTCTAGACTTTAACCATTCTGGCTTATTTTCTCTGTATATACTCCAGATATACACCTCCTCCAAATGAATACAGTACTCTAAATGTGAACTCATCCACTTAGGATATTAGATACTAGGTTTCCATATTGATCGCCTATCTGCATTTATGATGGCTCATGACGCTAAGCATTAATCACCTAATACCCACAAATTTATTCCAAATGCTCTGTTGTCAAGATAGGTCTTGATTTTCTGGACTTGTGCATAACATTAATATTTTTAATCAGCCAACAAGGCTTAAAATTCTCCCTAATAAAGCCTTCCCTGTTATTCTTAACCCCAGATATCAGCCTGCCAAGATCTTTAAAGTGCTGATCCAAATCATCTAAAGTATTTGTTTTCATAACCCAGCCCTTGCCTTCTAGGTATACACCATACCTACATATGTATACATGCATCCCAGGACTTCACAGAGTAGCATCATTTGTACTCAAACTGCAAATGCAAAGCCCCAAGCCCAGCAACAGCAGAATGGATAACTACATTCTGGTATACTCAGAAGAAGAAATATCCATCAATGAAACTGAATAACCTACATCTCATGCAACAAATATTCAGCGATTCCATTCACACAAAGTTCACGACCAGTCTGAATAAAACTCCATCCCTGCGTGTGCAGGGATGCAAAAATAATAACACTATACAGACAATAAAAAGAAATAAACACTATAAAAGTAAAGACAGTGACTAGTGGAGCTGCTTACAGGGGTTTATTTCTTGATACATGAGTTTACCTTATAATAATTCGTTAAAGTTGCTGTGTATGTTACATGCATTTTTTCTCTTTTGAGTGTCATAGTTGTCAATAAAAAAGACTAACTTAAGAGAATTAATGAGAATGACTGTCCTTCTACAACCCACAAAATTAGAATCAGAAGTAGTTTGCATGGGGGAGTGTGTAGGTGTGATTTGATTACCATGTTAGCACCTTTCTTTTCTCATTCGCCTTCTACCGTGTCTCATGGTAGTTTTCTTCAGAGGCCAGTTTTTGTCATGACAGCAACATGGCTGCAGAAGGACAATGTAAAGAGGGAGAAAAGGGGGAGAGAGGGAGGGAGGGATAGACAGACAGATATATAGACAGATAGATGGATACAGACTCAATAATGGAAGAACCATTTGGTTGGATCAGTCCTTAACCCTTAAAAATCACCAGAGCAACAGATTACTGGTATGCTGATAAACCTGAGCTAAATCATGGTCTACTTCCCAAGTCTGATTTGGTTCAATTTCACCCGAACCATTTGGGTACTAAGTAATGGGGAAAACAGGAAAATGAATGGTGACTGATACACATTCACACGAATACCCATATACATAATCATGCATAATGTTACACATCCATACATACAGATACTGTTATGAAGGAATATACACCAAGGTGTAAAAGGTATATTCCCACAGAGTAGTGGAAATGTGAACTATTTCACTTTCTGTTTTGGTTCATATGTACTTTGCAATGTTTCTATAACAGTCAATACTCCATCTCCAGTGTGTGTGTGTGTGTGTGTGTGTGTGTGTGTGTGTGCAACTTCCACTCATGAAGTGCCTTCATGTTGTACATGTATCTTACTGGTCTTGAATATCACTTGGAATCCCTTTTCAGTCTTCTGTTCCTCAATGTTTTGGCCTTGATCAATCCTCTACTTACATTTCTTCCTATAATTGTCACACCTCTCTGCCTATTCTTTCAGCTATGTCTCATTAAAGTTGATCTTTGATTGCCCAAGACTGACACCAGTCAATTAAATACTTTGCCCTAAAGGCAACTTGGCTCAATTAACCTCTCTCACCTCACCCAGAGTCTCCTATCCACAGACGTGGGTCACAGCTGATCAAGGCAATGATGCCGTCGGTCAAATCCAAAAAAGTTGGAAGACTTCCTTGTTAAAATCAAACTAAACTCCAGCCTATGGAGTGGCATCAGCAAGATGATGGAATGAGAAGCCCCATCTCTGGTTCTCCCACAGATCCACTGACTTGACAAAAATAATAAATAGACCAAAATGCCCCACAGTAGTTACTGTAGCCCAGGCAGGCCCAATGCCAAGAATAGCTGCATTGAAATGAATAAGAAAAGCCTTTGGTTTCTATCCACAACTGCCCTGCCCCCAAGTTGGCACAGCCCCTCATGATTGGGAGAAAATTCCCAACCCATACCTTCAACCTCAGGAAGGAAAAAAGAAGAGAGGAACATGCATGGAACATTCCAGCTTTTGTAGGCTGCCTGGGGGACTAGTTTCTGTCTAGCCTGACGCGGGGCACTGACTGAACCAGCACACCCTGGATGCCTGGGAACCACCGAGAATGGAAGAGAGCTCCGTGACTTCCTCCAGCACCAGAGAGCCTGCCGCATCACAGACACCAGAGGGAGGGGGAGGTTACAAGCTCCTGAGAAAGAAACTGGTAAACCTGTCCAACTGGAAGATCACACAGAGAAGATGTATCCCCATAAAGGTTTAGGGGACTCCCAGAGTCTCTAACTAGGTTGATCGGTGAAGGTTTGACCCTGTACATAGCCAGACTATGAAAAGTAGGGTAGGTGGCTGTTATTTCATAATCCCAAGTCCCAGGAAGGAAGGAAGGAAGGAAGAGAGGAGGGAAGGAAGGAAAGAGGGAAGGAAGGGGAAAAAGAAAAACATGACACAATCAAAGGAAAACCAAGTCTCCAAAATCAATCTTAAAGAAATGAAAAATCAATGAAATATCTGACAACAAATTCAGAATAGCCCCATTAAATAAGACATTAAAAGGAGATCAATATACTCAAATGGGATTCCTAGAAGAAAGACAAAAAAAGAGAGTTTCTTTGAATACATACTGGCTAAAAATTTTCCATGTCTAAGGAAGGAAATGGACATCATATTTAAGAATCTCACTGTATTCCTATTAGGATGAACCCAGAAGACCCACAATGAGACACATGATCAAACTGTCAAAAGTCAAAGATGAAAAGAGAATCCTGAGAATGGCAAAAGAAAAGTGACTCATCATGTACTAGGGAGCTCTCATAATGTTATCAGCAGATTTCCCAGGATAAATCTTTCAGGTCTGAAAGGAGTGGGATAATATATTCAAAGTACTAAAAGAAAAAAAAAAACAAAACTCGACAATTGAGAATATACCCGGGCACCTGGTGGCTCAGTCGGTTAAGCATTTGACTCTTCATTTTGTCTCATGTCATGTTCTCTCGGTTCATAAGATCAAGACCTGCGTGGGGCTCTGCAGTGATGTCAGGGATCCTGCTTGGGATTCTCTCTTCCCCTCTCTTTCTGTCTCTAATCCTCGCTCAAAATGAATAAAATAAAACATTTTAAAAAACAGAATATACCCAACTGTCCTGCAAATATGAAAGAGAAATAGACTTTTCCAGATAAGCAGAAGTTGAGAGACACAGTACCATGAGAACTGCATTACAAGAAATGCTAATCAGAGTCCTTCAAACTGAAGTGGAAAATGCTCACATAAAAAAGAAAGCATGCAAAAATGTAAAACTCTCTGGTAAAGGCAAGTATGTACTCAAACACAGAATCCTATAATACTATAATGATAGTGCTTACATCACTTTTAATTACAGTATAAAATTCAAAAGACGAAAGCATAAGAAATAACTATAAAGTTATGCTAATGGATACACAGTATAAAAATGTAATACGTGACATCAAGAACATAAAATGGCGGGGGGAGTAAAGGAGTAGAGATTTTCTATAAAGTTATTATCAGCTTAAAATAGACCTTTATATGATTTTTTTTAATCCCCACATAGTTAACATACAATGGTATGTTAGTTTCAGGTGTACAATATAGTGATTCAGCACTTCCATACATCACCCGGGGCTCATCACAACAGGTGCACTCCTTAATCCCCATCCCCTATTCCACCATTTCCCTGCTCACCTTCCTTCTGGTAATTCTCAGTGTGTTCTCTGTAGTTAAAAGTCTGTTTCTTGGTTTGCGCTTCTCTCTCTCTTTCTCTCTCTCTTTAATCTTTTTAATTTTATTTATTTATTGAGAGAGAAAGAGAGAGAGAGAGAGCAGGGGAGGGGCAGAGAGAGAATCCCAAGCAGACTGCACGGTCAGCACAGAGCCCAATGTGAGACTCGAACACACAAATCACGAGACTGTGATCTGAGCCAAAAGCAAGAGTCGAATGCTTAACCAACTGAGTCACCCAGGCACCCCCCCCTTTTTTTCCATTGCTCATTTGTATTGTTTCTTAATTTCCACATATGAGTGAAATCATATGGTGTTTATCTTTCTTTGATTAATTTGTTTTGCTTAGCACTGTACTCTAGCTCCATCCATGTCCTTGCAAAGGGCAAAATTTCATTCTTTTTATGGCTGAATATTCTACCTCTTCTTTAGTCATCCTTCTATTAATGGACACTTGAGCTGCTTCCATATTTAGCTATTGTAAATAATGTCACAATAAACCTAGGGGTGCATGTATCCCTTTGAACTTTGTGTTTTTGGGGGTGGAGGTAACTCAGTAGTGTGATTACTGGATCCAAAGGTAATTAATTTTTTTTTAATTTTTTTGAGGAAACTTCATACTGTTTTCCACAGTGGATACACCAGTGGGCATCCCCAACAACAATGCAAGAGAGCTCCTTTGTCTCCACACCCATTCCAAAACGTGGCTATTTCCTGTGTGTTGGTGGTGGTGTTGTTTTTAATTTTAGCCATTCTGACAGATGTGAGGTGATATCTACTACAGTTTTGATTTGCATTCTCCTGATGATGAGTGATGTCGAGCATCTTTTCATGTGTCTGTTGGTCATCTGTACGTCTTCATTGGAGAAATGTCTGTTCATGTCTTCTGCCCATTTTTAATTGGACTATTTGTTTTCTGAGTACTGAGTTGTGTAAGTTCTTTATATATTTTGAGTACTAATCCTTTATCAGATAACATCATTTGCAAATGTCTTCTCCCATTCCATATGCTGCCTTTTAGTTTTATTGATTGTTCCCTTCACAGTGCAGAACTTTTTTAGTTTGCTGTAGTCCCAATAGTTTATTCTGCTCTCATTTCCCTTGTCTCAGGAGACATATCTAGACACATGTTGCTATGGCTAGTGTCACAGAAATTACTGCCTGTGCTCTCTTCTAGGATTTTTATGGTTTCAGGTCTCACATTTAGGTCTTTCATCCATTTTGAGTTTATTTTTGTGTATGGTTTAAGAAAGTGGTCCAATTTCATTGTTTTGCATGTAGCTGACAAGTTTTTCCAATACCATTTGTTGAAGAGACAGTCTTTTTCCCATTAGCCTTTCCTGCTTTATCAAAGATTAATTCACCATTTAATTATGGGTTTGTTTCTAGGTTTTCTGTTATGTTCCATTGATCTGTGTGTCTATTTTTGTGCCACTATCTACTGTTTCAACTACAGTTTTATAATAGAACTTGATGTCTAGAATTGTGATACCTCCAGCTTTGCTTTTCTTTCTCAAGATTGCTTTGGTTTTGCAGGGTTTTTTGTGGTTCCCTATAAATTTTAGGATTGTTTGTTATAGTTCTGTAGAAAATGCTGTTGATATTTTGATAGGGATGACATTAACTTTTTAGATCGCTTTGATAGTATAGACGTGAACAAATTTTTCTTCTAATCCATGAGAATGGACTGTCTTTCCATTTTCTTTGTGCCCTCTTCACTTTCTTTGATCAATGTTTAATAGTTTTCCTAGTATAGGTCTTTATCCTCTTTGGCTAGGTTTATTCTTAGGTAGCGTATTATTTTTGGTGCAATTGTAAATGAGATCATTTTCTTAATTTCTCTTTCTGCAGCTTCCTTATTAGAGTGTAGAAATGCAACAGATGTCTGCACATTGATTTTGTGTTCTGTAACTGTACTGAATTTATTTATCAGTTCTAGTACTTTTTTGGTGGACTCTTTCAGGTTTTCTATATATAGTATCCATGTCATGTGAAAATATTACTTCTTCCTTACCAATTTGAATGCCTTTTATTTCTGTTTGTCTGACTGCTGTGGGTAGGACTTCCAGTTCTATGTTAAACAAGAGTGATGAGAGTGGACATCCTGATCTTGTTCCTGATCTTAGAGAGAAAGCTTTCAGTTTTTCCCCCATTGAGTATGATGTTGGCGTGGGTTTTCCACAAACAGCCTTTATTATGTTGAGGTATGTTCCCTCTGAACCTACTTTGTTGAGGCTTTTATTATGAATTAATGTACTTTGTCAAATGCTTTTTCTGCATCTATTTCAATGATCATATGCTTTTTATCCTTTCTGTTGTTGATGTAATGCATCACACTGACTGATTTGCAAATATTGAATGACTCCTGCATCCCAGGAATAAATCCCACTTGATCATGGTGGGTGTATTTTGTTGTTGTTGTTTGGTTTTTGTTTGTTGTTTTTTTTTTTTTTTTTTTTTATGTATTGTTGGATTTGACTTGCTGGTATTCTGTTGAGGATTTTTTTATCTATGTTCATTAGGGATGTTGTTCTGTAGTTTGTGTGTGTGTGTGTGTGTGTGTGTGTGTGTGTGTGTGTGTGTGTGGTGTCTTTATCTAGTTTGGTATCAGGATGATACTGGCCTCATAAAATAAATTTGGAAGTTTTCCTTCCTCTTATATTTATTGGAATAGTTTGAGAAGAATAGGTATTAACTCTTCTTAAAATGTTTGGTAGAATTCACCTGTGAAGCCTTTAGGTCCTGGACTTTTGTTTGTTGGGAGTTTCTTGATTACTGATTCAATCTCCTCTGCTGGTAATCAATCTGTTCAAATGTTCTATTTCTTCCTGCTTCAGTTTTGGTAGGTTATACCAAATTTATCCATTCTTCTGGGCTGTCTAATTTGTTGGCATTGAGTTTTTCAAAATATTCTCTTAAAATTGTATTTCATGGTGCTCTTTTGTTATTTTTCCTCTTTCATTTGTGATTTTTTAAGTCTTTCCTGCTTTTTATGAGTCTGCCTAGAGAGATTTATCAATTTTGTTGATCTTTTCAAAGAAACAGGCCCTGGTTTCACTGATCTGTTCTATTGGTTTTTTATCTTCTATGTCATTTATTTCTGCTGTAATATTTATTGTTTGCTTCCTTCTGCTAGTGTTGGCTTCTGTTTGCTTTTCTAGCTCCCTTAGGGGGAACACTCAGTTGTTTATTTGAGGTTTTTCTTTCTTCTTCAGGGAGACTTGTGTTGCTATAAACTTTCCTCTCAGAACTGCTTTTGCTGCATCACAACAGTTTTGGACAGTTGTGTTTTCATATTTGTTTGCTTCCATGTTCTTTTTTATTTGATTTCTTGGTTGACCCATTCATTCTTTAGTAGCATGCTATTTAATGCCCAAGCATTTGTTTTCCTTCCAGATTTTGTTGTTGTTGTTGATTCTTAGTCTCCTAGCATTGTGGTCAGAAAAGATACATATGACTTCAATCTTTTTTAATTTCTTGAGGCTTGTTTTGTGGCCTAATAAGTGATTTATCTTGGAGAAAGTTCCGTGTGCACTTGAAAAAAATGTGTACTCTGCTGTTTTAGGATGGAATGTCCTGAATATATCTGCTAAATCCATCTGGCCCAGGGTGTCATTCAAAGCCACCGTTTCCTTGTTGATTTTCTGTTTGGATGATCTTTCCATTGATGTACTTGATTTGTTAGTCTCCTTGATAGTTGTATTACTATCAATTCAGTTCCTTTATGTCTGTTATTGTTTTATGTATTTGGGTGTTCCCATGTTGGATACAAAAATATTTACAATTGTTATTTCTTGTTGGATTGTCCCATTTATAATTATATGGCGTCCCTCTCTGTCTCTTGTATAGCCTTTGTTTTAAAGTCTATTTTATCTGATATAAGTATTGCTACTTCTTTTGATATATCCCTTTGCATGATAATGTTTCTTCATTCCATCACTTTCAATCTAGAGATGTGTTTAGGTCTCAAATTAGTCTCTTGTAGGCAGCATACGGATAGGTCTTATTTTTTTTATCCACTCTGTCACCCCATGTCTTTTGATTGGAGCACTTAGTGCATTTACCCTCAAAGTAACTACTGATAGATAGGTATTGCCATTTTCTTACTTGCTTTGTGGTTGTTTTTGTAGTTTTTCTCTGATCCTTTCTTCTCTTACTGTCTCTCACGGTTTGCTGGTTTTCTTTAGTGATATACTTGAATTCCTTTCTTTATTCTTTGTATGTTAGTGGCTTTTGATTTTTGATTAGTGGCTTTTTTTTTTACCATTAGGATTGTGTATGACATCTTCTATAGCTGTCTATATTAAGTTGATAGTCACTTAAGTTCAAACACATTCTTTACTCCTCCCTCCCCAACATTTTAGATATATGGTGTCATACTTTATATCCTTTTATCTTGTGAATCCCTTGACTATTTTTTATAGAAATACTTATTTAAACTGTTTTTGTGTCTTCTACCTTTCATACTCTCACTTATAGTCTTTTCTTTCCACTCAGAGTCCCCTTTAATATTTCTTACAGGGCTGGTTTAGTGGTCATGAACTCCTTTAGTTTTTGTTTGTCTGGGAAACTTATCTCTTCTCTGTTTAAGACTTTATTTTTAAGTAATTGTTACACTCAATGTGGGGCTCAAACTCACAACCCCAAAATCAAGAGTCATATTCTTTACCAACTAAACCAGTCAGGTGCCCCTTATCTCCCCTTCTATTCTGAATGACAGCTAAATAGGGTATTCTTGGCTGGAGGTGTTTCCTTTTACACCTTGAATATATCATGCCACTGCTTTCTGTCCTGCACAGTTTCTGCTGAAAAATCCACTGATAGCCTTATGGGGATTTCCCTGGTATGTAACTGCCTTCTTTTCTCTTGCTGCTTTTAATTTTTTTTTTTTTTATTTATCACTACTTTGTTTACCATTTTGATTACTATGTGTCTTTATGGGAACTCCCTTGGGTTGATTTTTGTTCTGTTTCATTTTTTCGAGAGAGTGCACATGCAAGTAGTGGAGGGGCAGAGGGAGAGGGAGAGAGAATCTTAAGCAGGCTCCATGCCCAACGTGGAGCCCGACAAGGGGCTCAATCTCATGACTGTGAGATCATGATCTGAGCTGAAATGAACAGTCAGGCATTTAACCGACTGAGTCACCCAGGCACCCCCTCCTTAGGTTGATTTTTAGGAGATCTCTGTGCCTTCTGGATCTGGATATCTATTTCATTCCCTGGGTTAAGGAAGTTTTCAGCTACTATTTATTCAACTAAATTGTCTGCCCCATTTGCTCTCTCTCCTCCTTCTGGGATCCCTATAATGCAAATGTGATTATACTCGATGAAGTCACGGAGTTCCCTAAGTCTATTCTCATTTTGCATAATTCTTTTTCCTCTCATTTGTTCAGCTTGATTACTTTCCATTATTCTGATTTCTAGTTCATTAATTTGTTCCTCTGCTTCTTACAGCCTCCTATTTATTCCATCAAGTATATTTTTAATTTCATTTATTATGTTCTTCATCTCTGATTGGTTCTTTCTTATATAACTATAAGACATTTTATGTAATCCCCATGGAAACCACAAAGAAAAACAACAACAGAAGATCTACAAAAGAAAATAAGGAAGCTAAGTATGTCACTACAAAAGATTGACAAAATGTAAAGGGAGGCAGCAAGAAGGGGAAAAAAAGAACAAAACAACTATAAGATAAACAGGAAACAATGAACAAAATGTCATTAGTAAGTCCTTCCCTGTCAGTAATTACTTTATATGTAAATGGTTTAAACTTTCCAAACAAAAAACATAAAGTAGTTGAATGGAAGTAAAAAAAGAGACTCCCTTTTTTTTTTTTTTTAAATCTTTATCTTTGAGAGAGACAGACAGACAGAGCATGAGCAGGGGAGGGACAGAGAGAGAAGGAGACACAGAATCTGAAGCAGGTTCCAGGCTCCGAGCTGTCAGCACAGAGCCAAACCCAGGGCCGAACTCACAAACCGCAAAATCATGACCTGAGTCAAAGTCGGACACTCAACCGACTGAGCCACCTAGGCACCCCAAAAAGAGACCCCAAAATATTTATATATATATAAAATATAGATATATTTATAGCAGATAAAATGCATGTGAAGTCAAACACTGTCAAAAAAGACGGAGAAGACATTATATGATGACAAAAGGGTCAATTCATCAGAAATACATAACAATTATAAATATGTATACACCTCATGTCAGAGCCCAAGTACTTGAAAAAACTGCCATAATTTAAAGCAGAAATAGATCGTAATACAACAGTGGCAGGAGATTTCAAAAGCTCATGTGATGGTTCATTCTGTGTTCATTTGGGTGGGCCATGGGCTTCCCAGATTAAACATGGTTTCCGGTTGTGTCTATCAAAGTGTTTCCAGATAAGATGAGAATTTTAAGTGGTGAACTCAGAAAGTAGATTGCCCTACCCAGTGTGGTTGGGCATCATCCAATCCACTGAGGTCCTGAAGAAAACAAAAGGCAGAAGGAGGAGGAATCTGTCCCTTTATCCATGCCTCACTGAGCTGGAACATTTCACTTCATCTTCTGCCCTTGGAGTAGGATTGATACCATAGTTCTCCTGCTTCTCAGGCTACAGGACTCAGAATGAATTACATCACAAGCTTTCTTTCCTAGGCCTCTGGTTCGCAGAAAGCATACCATGGGACTTCTCAGCTTCTAAAATCACATGATCCAATTCCTGACAAAAAATTTCCTTTTCTTTCCTTAACCCTGACTAACATAGCCCATTTTCAATAATGACGAGAACAACCAGACAGAAGATCAATAAATGAAGAGAGGACTTGAACACGACTGACCAATTCATCCTAGCAGACATACACGGACCACTCTACCCAACAACGACAACATACACACCGTTCTCCAAGTGTATGCAGACATTCTCCAGGGTAGATGATGTATTAGGACATATTAGCCACAAAACAAGATGTAAAAATTTAAGAATATTGAAAAACAATTAAGAATATTGGTAGGCGATCATACCAGGTATCTTTTTTTTTTACCACAACAGAAAGAAACTAAATATCAGGAACAGGAGAATAAAGTGGAACATTCGTAGGTATGTGGAAAAAAACACACTCCTAAAAAACAATGAGTCTAAGAAAACATCACAAAGGAAACTAGAAAATATCTTGAGACAAGTAAAAATGAGAACGCAACATAGCAAACCTATGAGACACAGTAAATCAGTAGCAAGAAGGAAGTTTAGAGCAGTAAACACTGGCATTCAAAAAGAAGAAAGACCCGAAATTAATAACCTAACTTTACACATGAAGGAACTGGAAAAGAAAGTGAGCCCAAAATTAGAAAGAAGGAAATAGTAAAGATTAGAACAGAAATAGATAAAATGGAGAATAGAAAAAAATACAGTATGTGAAACTAAGAGGGGAGCTTTGACAACATAGACAAAACTGAGAAATCCTTAGCTAGACTAAGAGAAAAATGACTCAAATAAGTCAGAAATGAAGAAGATATATGACAACTGAGGCCAAAGAAATAAAAAGATTTATAAGAGACTAGTATGAACAAACTGTATGCCAACATTGGATAACCTAGTAGAAATGGATACATTCCTCAAATATACCAAATACACCAAAATATACCAAAAATACATCAAAAAATCTGAGCTGAACTATACCCAGTAAGGAGATCTAATTAGTAATCATAACCTCCCAACAAAGAAAAGCCCAGAACCAGATGGCATCACTGGAGAATTCTACCAAACATTTAAAGAAGAATTAATGCTAATCCTTCTCAAATTCTTCCAAAAAGTTGAAGAAGAAACACTTCCAATCTCATTTTATGATCCTAGTATTAACCTGATACCGAGACAAAGATATTACATGAAAAGAACATTACAGACCAATATCCATGGTAAATATTGATGAAAAATCCTCAACAAAATAGTAGCAAACTAAATTCAAAGCACATTAAAATCAATATATACCATGACCAAGTGGGATTTACTCCTGAGAAGCAGGAATATTTCAGTATTTGAAAATCTATTAATACAATACATCCCATTAATAGAACAAAGGGCAGTGACACCTGGGTAGCTCAGTCCATTAAGCATCCAACTTCAGCTCAGGTCATGATCTCACGGTCCTGGAGTTTGAGCCCCACATCGGGATCTGGCTGACACCTTAGAGCCTGGAGCCTGCTTCAGATTCTGTGTCTCTGTCTCTCTCTCTGCCCCTCCCCTCCTCGTGCTCTGTCTCTCTCTTCTCTCTCTCTCTCTCTCTCAAAAATAAATAAACATTAAAAAAAAACAAACTTAATAGAACAAAGGGCAAAATTTACATGACCATCTCAAATGACACAGAAAAAGCATCTGACAAAACTCAACACAATATCCTTCCATAATAAAAATGTTCAACCAGGTAGAAATAGGAGGAAATTATCATAATATTTTTTTAAAAGCCATATATGAAATGTTAGCCATGGCTAACATCATACTCAATGGTGAAAAACTGAAAGCTTTTCCTGTAAGACCAGGAAGAAGGAAAGGATACCCATTCTTACCACTCTTATTCAACAACATACTGGAAGTCCTAGCCAAAGCAATTAGACAAGAAAAAGAAATCAAAAACATCCAAACTGGAAAGGAAGAAGTAAAATTATCTCTGTTCACAGACAACATGCCCTTATATGTAGAAAATCCTAAAAAACTCCACCTAAATAACTATTAGAATAAGCAAATACAGTGAATTTTCAGGATGCAAAATCAACACACAAAAATCAGTTGTGTTTCTGTATACCAGGAATGACAAATTTTTTTGAGTGAACAGTTTTAAAAGAAAATTAAGAAAACGATCCCATTTACAATAGCATCAAAAAGAATAAAATACTCAGGAATAAACTTTACCAAGGGAGTGAAAGATTTGTACTCCGGAAACTACAAAATATTGTTGAAAATTTTTAAAAAGACATAAATAGGGGCGCCTGGGCGGCTCAGTCAATTGGGCATCTGACTTCGGCTCAGGTCAAGATCTCACAGTTTGTGGGTTCAAGCCCCGCGTCAGGCTTTGTGCTGCCAGCTCAGAGCCTGGAGCCTGCTTTGGATTCTGTGTTTCCCTCTCACTCTGTTCCTCCCCCACTCATGCTCACTCTCTTTCTCTTTCTCTCTCTCTCAAAATTAAATAAAAATTTTAAAAAATTAAAAATAAAATAAAATAAAATGAAATAAAATAAAATAAAAAGACACAAATAAATAGAAAGACAACCCACGTTGATGGATTGGAAAACTTAGTATTATAAAATGCCCATACTTCCCAAAGTGAGCTATAGATGTAATTCAATCTCTACTGAAATCTCAACGGCATTTTTTGCACAAATAAAAAAGTCTATCCTAAAATGTACGTAATGCCAAAGGACCCCATATAGTGAAAACAATCCTGACAAAGGACAAACTGGAAGTTTCATGCTTTCTGATTTCAGAACATATCACAAAGCTGTAGTGATCAAAACAGTATAGTATTGGCCCAAAGACAGATGTGTAGACCAATGGAACAGAATACAGAGCACAGGAATAAGTCCTCCTGTATGTGGCCAATGATCTTCAGCGAGGGTGCCAAGATTACCTAAGAGGGGAAGGGTAGTCTCTTGAGCAAAGATGCTGGGAAAACTGAATGCCCACATACACAAGAATGAAGTTGGATCCTTACTTTATACCACATACAAAAACCAACTCAAAATAGACTGAAGACCTAAGCATAAGCCTTGAAACTATAAAGCTCCCAGAAGAAAATATAGGAGATCAGCTTCATGGCACTGAATTGAGCAGTGGTATCTTGCCTATTCCACCAAAAACACAGACACCAGAAAGCAAAAATAAACAAATGAGACTAAAGCAAACTTTAAAATGCCTGTACAGCAAAGGAAGCAATCATCAGGGTGAAAAGGCAATCTAGAGAATAAGAGAAAACATTTGCAAAACCTATATATGGTAAGGGGTTAACATCCAAAATATTTAAAAATCTCCTACAACTCAACAAGAAAAACAATATTATTTAAAATGAGCAAAGATCATTTCCAAAGATGATATACGACCAACAAGTATATAGAAGGATGCTCAACATCACTAACACAAATCAAAACCACAACGAGATATCACTTCACCTGAGTTATCATGGCCACTATCAAGAAAACAAAAACTAACAGGCTTTGGCAAGGATGTGGAGAAATTGGAACCCTTATGAACTGTTGGTAGGAATGTAAAATGGTGCAGCCATTATGGATGACAGTATGGAGATTCTCAAAAAAAATCATATTCCATTATAATAATATTCCACTATATATATATATATATATATATATATATATATATATATATAATATATACACACATACACAAATGGATGTATACGACATGTATATGTATATATGGCATGTATATGACAAATGGATGAATCTTGAGGTCTTTAGGCTAAGTGAAACAAGTCAGACAAAGGAAGACAAATACAGTATGGTCTCACTTATATGTTAAAACAAAATTTTAAAACAATCTTGTAGAAACAGAGAACAAATGGGGGTGGTCGGGGTGGGCAGTGGGAGCTGGGAAGTAGGGAGATGACTAGTGGTAGGCAAAGGTCAACTTCCAATTATAAAATGAATAAGTTCTGGGATGCCTGGGTAGCTCAATCTGTTAAACGGCTGACATCGGCTCAGGTCATGATCTCATGGTTCGTGGGTTCGAGCCCCATGTCAGGCTCTGTGCTGACAGCTTGGAGCCTGCTTCAGATTCTGTGTCTCCCTTCCACTCTGCCCCTCCCTGGCTCGCTCGCTCGCTCTCTCTCTCTCTCTCAAAACATTAAACATTAAAACATTTTTTAGGGGCGCCTGGGTGGCGCAGTCGGTTAAGCGTCCGACTTCAGCCAGGTCACGATCTCGCGGTCTGTGAGTTCGAGCCCCGCGTCGGGCTCTGGGCTGATGGCTCAGAGCCTGGAGCCTGTTTCCGATTCTGTGTCTCCCTCTCTCTCTGCACCTCCCCCGTTCATGCTCTGTCTCTCTCTGTCCCAAAAATAAATAAACGTTGAAAAAAAAAAATTAAAAAAAAAAAAAAAACATTTTTAAAAATTGTAAAGTGAATAAGTTCTGTGATGTAACATACAGCATGGCGACTATGGTTAACCATGTTATGTTTTATGTAAGTAATAAGTATAAACTGTAATATATAAGCAAGAGGTGGATATTTAAAGTGCTCACCACACAGGCACATGCAAAACTGTAACTATGTAAGGTGATGGATGTGTTAACTATACTGCGGTAATCATTTTGCAATATATACTTGTATAAAGTCCCTTCCTTGGGCACCTTAAATTTACACAGTTATGTCAATTACATCTCCATAAAGCTGGAAAAAAATTTAAAATAAGATTATCAGACAATTTAGTAATCCCACTTTGAGATATATGTCAAAAAAGAACCGAAAACGGGATGTCAAAGGGATATTTGTACACCCATATTCATCTCAGCATTATTCACAGTTGCTAAAAGGAGAAAGAAAGCGAACTGTCCGTTGATGGATGACTAGATAAGGAAAAGACAGTGCATACACACAATGGAATATTATTCAGCGTTGGGGAAAAAAAGCAAGTCCCGTCATACGCTACAAAAAGGACACTACGCTAAGTGAAAAGGACAAAACAAAAAGATGAATAAACACAGCATGCTTCTGTTTATATGAGGAATCTAAAGCAGCCAAACTCTGAGATGGAAAGTGGGGTGTGGTTGCAGGGGTTGCCGGCAGGGGAGGGAAACTGGAAATTGTCATTCAAGGAATATAAGATTCCAGTTGTCCAAGGGAAAAACTAGAGACCTGTATGCTTAAAAATGATTGTGATGGTAAACTTTCTGTTAGGTGCGTTTTGCCACAATGAGAAAAAAAAAAAAAAAAAAAAAAGCTGATAACAACAACAAAAAAAATCAAACTAAACTCTACCATAAATTCTTATAAATAGGAACCTTAGAAATTAATTCACCTAATTTTATACATGGGCTAAATGCAGATTAATTGTAATTCGCTTTTCAACTAAGCAGTCAGGTTAGTTTGTAATGACTTACTTTTGTGAGCTATTCTGGTTCCTTGTGTTTCTCTAATGGCTTAAAAATTATCTGTGATGAGGGTGTGTACCTAATACATATAATGTATTATTTGGGATTGGAACCTCTATACCAATTTATAGTCTCTAGGATACTTTATGAGGCTTGGGACATCGGACCTGCCCAGTTCTCTGGGGTCTCTGTCATTCTCCATCATGTTCCAGGATTGCCAAGAGCACCCCCAATCACACCTGATGTCCTTTCAGTAACCTGGCATGTGACTCATCTGAGCCCCACCTGAGTTTATTTAAAAGAAATACATAGGGGCTCCTGGGTAGCCAGTCAGTTAAGCGTCCAACTTCAGCTCAGGTCATGATCTCACAGTTCGTGGGTTCGAGCCCTGCATCGGGCTCTGTGCTGACAGCTCAGAACCTGGAGCCGGCTTTGGATTCTTTATCTCCCTCTCTCTCTGCACCTCCCCTGCTCATGCTGTCTCTCTCTCTCAAAATTAAAAACAAATCTTCAATAAAAGAAATACATACATAAATTTTTGTTTTAATTTCCTCACCTATCCTGGGCTTTCACCCAAGATTCTGGTTTGTTTTCCTCGTGTAAGCTCATTGTCTTTGATGAACAAGATGGGGACCAAAATTACAATGAGGAGACCCATCTTTAAGTGACCTTTACTTTTTACATCATCAGTCCCTAGCAGAGGCGACCATGGCCTTGGCCTTCTTGCCCTACACACTGCGAAAATAAGCCTGTTTATGATCTCCAGCATTTTTTTTCAAACTTGCACTGGTGATGAGAGTTAGCCCTGACATTCTTCATGTGGGTTCACATTACTCTTTGTCGATTTGGGTGGACATTTGCTCCTTCTCCACCTCGTCGGCACGTGCTCACCAAATGTCACCTCACGGGCAGGCCTTAGAGAGCAATGTGCCGTTTCTACGCGACTTCTTTGGCTTCCCCATAATGACAGTGTGACTGCAGAGCCGCGAGGCTGCTTTGTGTCCCCCACGCCATCTACACCCCACCTGATCTTCCGGTCTCTGTCCCCGGGGCTCTTTCCTCCCAGCATCTCAAACCCCCCTGCCCTTGGGTCCACTATGCACCAGACTATCTCAACGTAGTACGGGATGGTGTGATCATTTTCTTCCAATGGTTTCACCAAGTTTCTGTCACCAACGAGCAGGCTCAGATCCCTCACAGCACTTCCTCCCAGGGTCCTGCCGCTCAGGAAGAGCTTCTTAATAAGCACCCCAACTTGTTCAAGGAACCCAGACGTGCGCAGAACAACACTTCAGCGGAAGTCCTAGCACACCGACGTCTCCTCCAGGCAGGATAACACGACCTGACCTTCAAAGAGCTCCTGTGCAGTGACAAGTCCCAAGCTAAGCGGGTCCAAGCAGGTTTATCTCCCTGAACCCCACATTTGACCCCAGAAGGCGGCCACTTTGTGGACTCTGTGTCACAGAAGAGGTCTAGAAAGGTTTTTCCCCGTATTCGTGGTGCCGGAGAAATGAGAAGCAGACCTGGAATTTCATCATCCACTGTCCACTTCAAGTTCACCTCCTCACTGACCATTTACAGTGCACTAAGCATTCACGCTTCATTTCACATGTACGCTGTATCGCACACTCAGCGTGCCGCACACTCACCGTACTGCTCACTTACACTGCACCGCACACACCATGTCGCACACCTATGCCGCGCTGGTGCTCACCGTGTCGCACACTTATACTGTCCTGCCTACTCACCGTATGGCACACCTATGCTGTCCTGCACACTCGCCGTGTCGCACACTTACACCGCACTGTAATTTCTTGCCCCAATGCCCCTTTTATCACCTACATTAGGAAAATTCTACTCATCATCCTTATGTGAATTCTCACGCGTGTATAGCTTCAGCAAATAGCATGCTTCATTCCACTCCAGAAAACGGTGACTTGCTCCTTTCTACACACTAGAAAATGAACGCAGTAAGCTCAAACCTATATAAAATGCCTTTCACAGTATTCCATTCTACTAAATTCCTCTGTTTCTTATGCCAAAGTTCTTTTGTCTTGCTCTTGCATTTAGTTTTAAATCACTGAAATGAATGTAAAGTTAATGACTCACTGTCCCAAATCATAAAGATAAAAGGCATATTAATAGACTTTTTAAAAGAAGATTTGAGAGCTCATGGAATGATTTCTACCCAGGGACTCTCGAACCACGTATAACTGAACTGCTTATAACCACGAATCTAAATTAAAAAGAAAATGAGTACACCCACAGAAGACTTTATCATTCTTAAAGGAATTATTTAATATTTCAAATGTGTTCATTAAAGGCATACAGTGCCACATGCTAGTGGCTGTAACCCACCAAGTTCATTTTTAAAACACTAATTCTAGTTAATAGTACAAAAGAAGGCACTCAACACTTCAGTTGTAGAAAAGGAATATATTCAAATGCCTATTTTTATGTGTGATTCAATTTAGCTTATGAGAATTTGAACATCAAACTCACCTTTATACCTACCTTCAAACGTTATTTTTTGTAACCAAAAACGTCCTCCGCGATTTTGAGGGACACAACTGACTTACTTTACTTACATTACTTTAATAGTGATGCCATCTATCATAGGAATCGCGTGTGGGTAAAGGAGAAGCATAAAAAAACTTAAGAAATGAATATAAGGTATCAAGCATTTGAATGAAATACAGGCTCTGCCTTCATGTTTTTTCCTCTTAAAATTCAGCTACAACTGAATTACAACTTAAAAATAAGCTACAACTTATTTTTTACATGCCCTTTTTGGGGGGATGATGATGATTTACCAAACTCAGGTTCCACGTAAATTACACTGAACGTGACCTTCAGGCCCCACCGTTTCTCCTCATCGACTCAGCAGACATCTTCCGGAAGGGGCAAGATAGCAAGTATTTGAGGCTACGAGGACCACGGGGTCCCGGTGGGTCACACATGCTCTGCCGTGCTGTGCTGTGCTGCGTGGCTTCTCCTGTCCTTTAAAAATGTAAACACCACATGTAGCTTCCAGGCTACAACACAACACAAAGAAGTCACAGGTCACTCCTGCCCCCAGCCTCCAGTGTGTTGCCACTGGCTGCTGACGGTTTTCCGTGGGGCACTTGTCAAAGAAGCCAAAAACAAAAAAATGTTTTTCTCTTAAAAAGAAAGAGCCAGATTTTTGCCTAGTGATAAGAGCACAAAATTAATAACCAGACCTTTATGCAAGTCCTGATCTATCCTGAGCTAGCAGGTGTGATTCTGAATACATTATTCTGTCGTCTCTCTAGGTTTCTTTTCCTTATCTGTAACATAAGGGGATGATTTTCACTGGAGGGAGAAGGACACAGTGGGAGAGATCCGTGGGGTAGGGTCTGGGCTGGTGGCAGAGAGGAGAGGCACGGTGAAGTGAGACGGACTCCACGTGGATGAAACACACACAGTGGTCAGTGCTGGAGTCTCCAAAAGGCATTTCCAGGGCTCTGAGTCACCTGCCTTTTGCAGGGATTCTATGCATTCATGTAACAGCTACCAAGCCACACGCGAACACAGAGACACTCGAGGATGGAGAGCGGAAGTCAGACATTCAAACACAGCAGGCAGCACTAAGGACAGGCACAAGCCGTGCGTGGAGTCAGAAGGGACATCTATGGGGTGTGGGTGTTCCGGGAAGATGCTCTGGATCTGACCCCAGCTGGACAGAGTGAGAAGCAGATTTGCGGCACACAGAATGAATAAAGTCTTCGCATTCGGAACTGCTGAATTCTGGGTGGGGGCCGACAGGCAACTCCGTGCCGTCCAAGGTAGCAGACGTGAGTCGGGACCGTGGGGAGGCCAGAGGGTGGACGGGACGGGGTCAGGAGCCACACAGGCTGTGTGCAGAACGGCACGGGCTCGGTGCCGTGGGTAATGGGAAATCACTGAAGCCTTTTCAGCCACAGGCCTCCTGGCCAAATTGGCATTTCAGATAAATCACTCTGGCATCTGTGATCGGATCTGAGGGCACAGCCTAGCCCAGCAAGCTGAATTAGGAACTCGGCCCTCAGCCCCACAAGGAGATGAAGACTTGACCAAGCATAGCCGGTAAAGGTCAGAACAAAGAAGGCTCCTCTCAGCAGTGTTTGCAAGATCAACCTTGAGGACCTGGGGACCAAGAGAAGCAGGAAGCAGGGGTAGAGGGGGTGGGAAGGGCGGGTGAAGAGTGCTGCAGACTGGGGCGCCTGGGTGGCGCAGTCGGTTAAGCGTCCGACTTCAGCCAGGTCACGATCTCCCGGTCCGTGAGTTCGAGCCCCGCGTCAGGCTCTGGGCTGATGGCTGGGAGCCTGGAGCTTGTTTCCGATTCTGTGTCTCCCTCTCTCTCTGCCCCTCCCCCGTTCATGATCCATCTCTCTCTGTCCCAAAAATAAATAAACGTTGAAAAAAAAAAATTTTAAAGAGTTCTGCAGAGGCGGCTTCCAATGCTGGGGCAGGGGAGAGAGGGGCAGGAATAAGGGAGGTGACCTGGAGAGAGGAAGAGACATTCCGAGCTCTGCTTGAAGTCAGACAGGCAGGCGTGGGGCCTCCAGGTAAGGGGCCCTGCAGGCAGATTTGGGCCTTAGAAGCACCCAAGGAGGAAGCCGTGGAGGTGCAGGTCTGGAGCTGGGGCTGGGCCACATGCAAGCGGAGAACGTGACAGGGAGGAGAGGAGAAACAGGGCCCACGGGGAGAGCCAGCTGGAGGAGATTCAAGGGAAGAAAGGCCACGGAAGGAGACAAAGGAGCCAGGAGCTGCTAAGGGGTGAGAGGTCTGCTGTCCACGCTGTTCACCAGCAAGGATGAGGGCGGGGGACCGTCTCTCTAGCAGGGTCTGAGAGGAAGCCGCACTGCAAGGGGCTGAGCAACCCTAATGAAGGGGGGTGGTCTAGACAACTCTATCCCGGCTTCCTCCATATCCAGGGACACAAGTGCACTGCAGGAATTATAACGACCGGGTCATTTAAAATCGTTCTTGTTAACACGATCATACAGAAAGAATTGCAACCCAGCAGAGAATACAAATCAGCTTGATGTGACGGTGCCACTTGAAATTTACCATCTATTAGAAAACGGCAACCCTTTGTCTACACGCGCGGTTAGTTACAGGCGGATAATGTGAAGCGAAACTTCCTGAGACCCTCCTGATTTACTGTCAGGTCTTCCCAGTTACTGTAATCAAACGGGAGAATAACCAAGTTATCTGTGCAGACTACTATCTGTGTTGGGAAAGCCAGGTAATTCTAGCTGGTGGGAGCTGGCAAAATGTGAACTCCCGAGCGCCCTCTGCACAGAGCTTCTAAAATGCAGTGCTCACGGAAATCACTCAGGGCTGGCTGAAGGGACGGTCCTGTGTCCCACCCAGGTTCTCGTGGGTTCAGGAAACCCACTCTTACCAGGCTCCTCCGGGGGACCTAGATCAGGCAGCCCAGGCAGCACATACTTAGTCCCTGGAGATGTGCGACCTTCTTTCCTAGGTCAAGTGCCTGTGTACTTGAGTGACTGCCCATTCTCAGGAAATATCACAACAAAAATGTTAATGAATTTGTATCACTTTCCATGGGCTAAAACTCATCAGCATATTTCCCTGAAAAAAGAAAGTCGCTGCTTCAAGAAAGAGGCCAGTGAGTCCAAGTGCCTGATTTCAGTGAATGCATTAGTTTGATATTCTAGAGGCATAGCCTGAATCCATACTGAGGGTCCCATCCCAGGCTGGAGATTGCAAGAGCACGGCTGGAAACAGACTTGAGACAGAACAGAATGTGATGATCACCCACTGCAGGGAAGTTCTGGAAGAGCCCTGAATTTTGCCCAGGTGGGTCTACAGAAGGAGAAGGAACAGAATTCAGTGACAGGAAACTGGGAATGTGGAATGAGTGACCATGTCCACTCTCACCTTCCAGGGGCGGCTGAGAGGATTGGAAGAGAACCCAGGTGGGAAAACAACTTAGAAATGGCCCCGGTGTTGCTTCTCAAGTTCTAACGGTAAAGACGCTTGACTTCCTATGACTGCTTCCTCGCCTCAGTGCACCTTGTGTGAAAGGCATCTTTTTTTTATGACCTGGCCTTTTTTTTTAATCCATAAAGGTAAATTACATATGCATTTCTAAATGAAATAAGTAATTTTCATTTAAAGGTCTCCTGTTCCCTTGACAGCCTCACCCTTTGCTCTGCAAAACGCTTCCAGAGTGATGTGTTATTCCTAGTACAGAAAGGAACAGAACAGCGGAGTGGCCAGAAGGCTTGGAGAAAAGGGAACAACAGGAGAAAAGGGTGAGGATAGAAGAGATCAGTCACTGCTATTAAAATGCACCATCTCAGGACCTCGTCAAGATAAAAAGCTTCTGCACAGCGAAGGAAACAATCGGCAAAACTAAAAGGCAACCGACAGAATGGGAGAAGATATTTGCCAACGACATATCAGATGAAGGGTTAGTATCCAAAATCTATAAAGAACTTATCAAGCTCAACACCCAAAAAAACAGTCCAGTGAAGAAATGGGCAAAAGGCGTGAATAGACACTTCTCCAAAGGAGACATCCAGATGGCTAATAGACACATGAAGAAATGTTAACATCACTGGACGCTGCTGTTTGGTAGAAAGACGAAGTCCCAGTAACCTTGCCAAGACTTAGCTCTCTGACCTTGAAAAAATGACGTAAGTCCTCTAAGTCCTGTGCCCTGGTGAGAAGATCCCAAAAAGGCAAATGTTTTAACACATTACACGACCCGCAAGTTATGTACACACATACACATACACATATATATTAGGATCGCAAACGCAGCGTATATCATGGTTTGACTCCACACATTTTATCTCCTGATTGCTTAACAGGGAGGAAATGCTTCTTTTCTTCAAGAATGTTCATGATCTGCAGTGAGCTCACATTTGCCGGGCAATCTTCTTTATCTGCAGGAGTACTGACTTATCCACAGATCCTATTAATGGCCTGGAGCTTGTATGTTGAAGCATTCTCAGATCAGAGGGTATGGGGGGGGGGGAGCGGGGCGTATTTAAAGTATTATTTCACATGCAAAATAAGACACTTTAGTTTTTTTAGTATGCACTGAACAAATTTCATTCCCCCAGTTCTCAAAGGACACAGATAAACAGAAACATAGCTTTATGCCCTCTAGATGAAATCGTATTGATTAAACTTATTTCTCCTTTGGTAAGTAAATATCACACTCTGGATGATTTTTACAGCAAGTAACATATCACAGGGGGCGTATTAACACTATCGCGAAAGCAATGCCATATATTCTGGTTTCCAAAAAGTCTATCACACATAAACCTCCTCTGCTCACACAGGTTGGTTACACGGGGCAAGGGGCCATAGCTGTTAGCTACACTACACAGGCTTGCGTAATTTCAATAAACTAAACAGCTTCAAACAGACAAATTGTTCTGGAGGACCCTTAACCCACGGTTGCCAAATTACCTTCAAAGCCTTTTAAAATACCAAGAGCGAAATGTAATTTATTCTGGCAGCTATGCAGTGATCCCCTAGATAGGAAACCTGATGGCCCAAGAGGTCTGCCCTTTCCCTGGCCTCAGTCATGTGGCTTCGGTTTGGGGAGCTCCGCAGTGACTCTGGGGTCTCTTGTTGTTAGTCTCCCTTCGAAGTGGAAGTCACCAGGAGATGCATGGATGGACCACATCCCCAAGAACCCAGGGCAAACTTGCGCGAGACATGTTAACCCTCATCGGAACAGAGACCCCAAACATTTCACCAGATCTTCAAAGCAAGCCAGGACTGAAACAGGAGAGCGCGCCCCGGGAGCTTCTGCGCTAGGCAGGATGGAGACCGCCTGTGCTCCAGCCTTGCTGCTCAAGGACTCCCCTCCCGCCGGTTCAGAGCCGCTAAGTTTTACTCGGCCCTGCTTAGCAAAAGCCAACCCCTTCTCCTCCAGGGGCGAAATAATTCTACCAGGTGGCAAAGGATAGACACACAATTTACACGTATTGGCTCACTCCCCAAACAGAGAGCTGAGCCGAGCGAGTGGCTCCAGCTTTTCAGTGTGACACAGATACGCCCGGAGAACTTGATGAAGATCACCCCCATTACCTGTCGGGGGCGTACAAGGCACCGGCCAAACCCAGCACTTGCACCCAGCCGGTGGGTCCTCCCCAGCCCCGGGGAGGTGGGCGGCGCCCGCGGGAGCGGGGGCCGAGAAGAGCCCCGGATGGGTACCACCGCTGCCCCGCCACTTGGCCCGGGCCCTCCCAGACAATGGGGCGGACGCTGTCCGGCGGGGGTCGCGGCCAGGGGTCAGTGGGATCAGTGGGAGAGGCGACGGCCAGGGAGCCCTCCTTCACCCCTACATCTTTGTTCTCTCAAGTAGTGGCCCCTTCTCATCCCCAAAGAGAAGAGGAGGACGGCCCCCTGCTGCCTTCCGGGGAGGAGTGGGGGTCCCCTAGGTGCCCGCGCCGCTGCCCTCACCTCCCGCCTCAACCACAGGCTTTCAGGTCCCTGCAAACTGCCAGTTTCGCCTCCTCTCCTGGGCTACGTCCAGAGTTGGGAGGCTTCCGCGGTCACACACCTCCCCGCGTCCCCTTCCCGGGAAAGGACCGCCAACCTCCTCTCCACGCCCCCCTCTCCACGCCGGCTCTCGGGCCGGGCACCCCGCGACCTCGGCGCGAGCACCCCCGCGCCCTCCCGGAGTCGCCACCAGCGCCGCGGGGCAGGGGTGCCTCTGCGCCCCGCCGGCCTCCAGACCCGGACGAGGCTGCTCGGCCAACCGCCCCGCGGCGGGGACCGCGCCCCGCGCCCCTAGCCCCGCCGCCCCGCCGCCGCCCTACCTGCCGAGAAAGGTCCGCGAGAGACGCGTGCAGCCGGGGGCGCGAACGCGGGATCAGCTCCGGGCGCGGCGCGAACGCGGGGATCCGCTCCGGGCGCGGCGCTGCGCGTGTGCGCCGGGCGCGCGTGCGGCGGGTGCGCGGGGCCCCTGCGCCCAGGGCCGCGGCGCGCTCGGGGCGGGCGCGGTGCGCGCAGCCGGGCCGACGGGAGGCTGGCCGCGGCCGCTCGGAGCCCGCCTCCGGGACCCGCGGCCGCCCTCGCCCCTCCCCGCGCGCCCCGCCGGCCGCGGGGCTCGGCTCCAGGCCCCGGGGGGGGGGGGGGGAGCGCCGCCTGCCCCGCTCCCGCCGCGGCCCCTCGGCTCCCGCCGCCCTCCGCTCCCGCCGGGGTGGTCGCCCGGGGCTCCGGCCGCCCTGCTGCCCACGCTCTCCCGCGCCGAGACCGCGCCTCTCTCCGCTCCTCCGATCCCCCCCTCCGGCTTCTCCCTCCCCTCGCTTTGCTGACAGGCTAAGAATGGGGCTCCCGCGTCCAACTTTTCCTTCCCGACTCCAGCAAGAGGACTGGGCGCTGGAGGGGAAGGAGGTGGCCCCGGCGTGGGCCTCCTGCGCCGTGACCCAGAGTTGTGACCTGGGGCGGGCATCCCCTTCCCCACCCCACCCCACCCCCGACAGTCCGACCAGAACAAAGGCCATCGCGGGGACTGTGGCAGTTGTCAGTAGATGAGATGAGATGATTCAGAGGCCATACGGAGCCTTGAGATTCCCCTGAATTCTTGAAAATAGGAATTTCAGGTGGGACAAGATAATCATGGGCAAGATCAAGGCTCTCTCTGGGCATCTGGTCTCTGTTATAATTTTCATGACAGAGTAGAAGACGTGCCCACCCACCCCCACCCCCAAATTTTGTTCCTGCTTGGCCCTGTAAACAGTCCGCATTTTGCCAAGAGAACTCTAGGCTGTCTTAATTCTGAAGTTAATGTGGTGCATGCGCCTGCACACAAACACGCGCACACACACACACACACACACACACACACACTATAGTATATAGTCGCAAAGGGTCTTGTATATAACACATAACTTTATTCAAATGACTTTATAATCATATTAATTATTCAGAATATTCTTATCCAAAATACGTGATACATGAATATGTAAAAAACAATGTGGTGTTCAGAAAATTTCCTACTTATGTGGTGTTAGCCCCTGCATGTTCGGGAGTGGATTAAAGGACGATTCTGAGATACCGTCGTGATGTTCACTTAGATTTCATATTTTTCCATGCACTGAGATAAATTTTGTGAATTTTAAGGGGTCTTAAGGATCGACTGAGTTACCCTCTATGCTATGACATGACGTATATGAAGGTGTTTTCCACACGTAATGTGACAAGAATGTAGTCCCAACTCAGATTTCATTCTCACAAAAATAATTTACAGAATCAGTGAATTTATGAAAGCAATTCAACCATGGCACTAAGGATAATATGGACTAGTAAGAATGATTCTGAATTAAAAGTAAAATAAATACTTCAGCACATAATGGTTTTCTTGGCATTTTATACACTGGCACCAAGAAATAGCAAATGTGCTGTGAGGAGTATTACCCATTTCCATACTTATTGTGTGGCATTTTATCTGAAACCATTCTGTTTCTATATTGTTAAGTTTCTTTTTTTTTTTTAAGTTTATTTATTTTGAGGGGGAGTGGAGGGACAGAGAGAAAGAATCCCAAGCAGGCTCTCAATGTCAGTGAAAAGCCCAAATCGGGACTCAATCCCAGGAACCATGAGGTCATGACCCGAGCTGAAACCAAGAGTTGGTCCCTTAACCACTGAGCCACCCAGGGGCCCCTATACTGCAGGATTTCTACAGTAGGAGAAACTGGCACAAATTTATCAAAAGTTAGTTCTGGTAGCCAGCACCCAAGACTATAATATCAAACAAGAGATGCCAGTTAATATACTAAAGTGGATTAAACAGGACAGTTTATGTTTTATAACACTAAGGTGCTTACCCTTCTCAAATATAGGTTATATATTTGATAAGTGTTTATATCTGTTATATATCTAAGTTTCTATGTTAGTACCTTATGAGAAAAAAGTGTGAGAGAAATATATAAAGAAAACCCATTGATCACAAACAATATCGTATTTGTATTCTAACTATTCCCATCACACTCTGCCTCATCAGTCACCACAGTGGCTTCAAATACACAACTGACTTTGATAAGGTTTTAAAAAATGATTCTGCTATCCAAGCATAAAGGCAATATATTATTAAGAACGTCAATATTGGTTCAGTTCCCGAAGGTAATTTTCCTCTGTAAAGTGAGATACAAATGCTGGTCTGCCGTTGGCGAGCCCTCTGTTTACATGGAGACATCGGATTCTGAAATAGTAATTATTTCTCTCTTGCAGAAACGGGCATGATCCAGCTCGGCAGCCCCCTGAGGGACAGGCTAGTAAAAGAAGAATGTCTTAAATAGAAACCCCAGAGAACCTGGCTACGTGCACGTCTTGACTTAAAGTTTTTGTCACTTTTCAGAACATCAATTACTGAGTCTCATCCCATGGAAAGTGTGTGCAGTGACTTCTTTGTACTTTACTACACTCCTAATCTGTCCTCTAATAGACCGTTCTCAGACTGGAAATTTAAGCACAGAAATAATTTGCTAATTCTTAGTAGTTTGGGGCACAGAGACACGCATTCCCAATAAAACAACACGTCCACATTAGTCATGTCCCTACAAGCATTGGTAGGAGTCAACAAATGGAGAATGTCGTGTGTATTACCTGGAAACAGCGTTTTCTAAGTCACTGCACAGTTACACACTGCAGGGATTACCCTGCTTTACAATTTGTATGAAAGTCTGGTTCCTCTATCTATTTGCTATGGACTGAATGTTTGTGTACTCCCAACATTTGTATGTTGAAATCCTAACCCCAGTGTGATGGCGTTAGAAGGAGGGGGACTTCAGGAGGTGATCAAGTCACGAGATGGAGCCCCCTTCAAGGGGATTGGTGTCCTTATGAGAAGACACAGTGAGCTTGCTTGTCAGCTCTCTGCCCCATGGGGACACAATGAGAAGACAGTCCCCTGCAACCCAGAGGAGGGTCTTCCCCAGGAACCCTCATGCCAGACCCTGATGTCAGACCGCCAGCTTCCATAAGTTTGTGTTGTTGATGAGCCACCCAGCCTGTGGTCATTTGTCATAGCGACCCAAACTAAGACACCGTCGTATCCATTATTGGGGGGGGGGTCGCAATCCCCAGCCATAACCATGAACCTCCGTATTTCTTCATGCAGACCTGTCGGTTTTCATGTCGAGTATTTAGAATTTCTGTTTTCAGTGCATAATGTGTTGAATTGTCACGTACTCCTAAGGAACTGACCCCTTTATCATTTGGAAACAATCTGCTTTATCCCTCGGAATATTCCTTGAAATGAAATTTACTTTTTGTTATACTGATACAGCCCCCCAGCTTTCTTTTGATTAGTGTCAGCGCCATATCTCATTTCATCTTTTCACCTTTAAACTATTTGTAACTTTATATGTAAAGTGATCCTGTTGGAGGTGGGCGTCAAGAGGATGTGACCGCCAGTTGACCTGTGAGTTGGCCCCGGGGCGATCAGAGCCCCCCCCCCCCCCCCCCCCCCCCCCCCCCCCCGCGTTCTTGGAATGTACGTTCTGTCTTCATGGACGCAGCCCCTGAGCAGCATTGTGCTGTTAAGATCATCGGGATGGTCCCCGTGCCTGCATGCCAGGTAAGCCTCTATATAAACTTTAAGATCCTGGTAGGGAGATGGAGAAACCTACTGATTTTGCCACAGCCCAAGACAAGCCTCCAAGGTAAAGTTTCACGCATTAAAACTTCTACCTTCCCATCTGGAACAGCCGGCCTCTTCCTTCTGTCTTTCCTTGCCCTCTGGGTATGGGAGCCAGTTCCAGATTTTACCAGAGAGGCTTCCGTGTTTGTAAACCAACAAATTCTTGTAAAAACCATATCATTAGGTCTTGGTTTTTTGTTGTTTGTTTTTCAATCCAATGTTACAATCTCCGCTTTTTAATCAGACAGTTGGCACAATTCACATTGATCTCAGGTGGACATAAAGTATGAGAATTTTACATCAGGATTCTTCCACATAGTCCATATATGGACTAAAGTCTCAGGGCACAGGAATAGGGCTATGGCTTAAAGCCTGCCTACATCTGATTTGCCCATCCAATTAGGAGGTGTAAAGACAGTAATTTCACTCAGTGTAAATCTCTTGTGGAAAAGTCTATCTGTATAATATGTGCATTGCTACACAAAAGGATCTTTACCTAGAAACATATGCAAATCAGGGGCGCCTGGATAGCTCAGTCAGTTAAGCGACTGACTCTTGATTTCTGCTCAGGTCATGATCTCCCAGTTCATGAGCCCCTGAATCGGGCTCTGGGCTGACAGTGTGGAGCCTGCTTGGGTTTCTCTCTCTCTCTGCCTCTTCCATGCTCGCTCTCTCTCTCTCTCCCTCAAAATAAATTAATTAAAAAAAAAGAAAAGAAAAGTTAAAAAATGCAAATCAGAAGAGGCCAATTGACATCTACTTTTTTATGCCAGACCATCTATCAAATGATATTAAAGCCACAGAGGTGTCTCAATGATATCTTTAAGTTACCCATCATTTATTCAAGAGATAAATGTGAACAGTGATTAATGAACAAATGCCAGAAAATAACAGCAATTAGCTAATTCTCAAAGTGGAAACATTTATGTAGCTTACCAAGTCCCTTGGTATAGAAATGCCACTCTCCTCTCTGACGAGTTAAGTCATTTGTTACAGCCACGGATTCATATTCACCTCCTGTTCAAATAGTCTATGTTTTGCTTAAAATCAAAGAAGGCCTTGCCATTAAGAGATGTTCTTCAAGAAACAAATCCCTAATTAATATTGAACACAAGGGGTTAAAAATCTAGTTTTTTAAAAATTAATGAAAGTCGTTTGTTAAAACATCCTGGAAACATACACCTGCTATAACTTTTCTTTTAAAAATCTAGTTTTTTAAAAATTAATGAAAGTCGTTTGTTAAAACATCCTGGAAACATACACCTGCTATAACTTTTCTTTTAAAAATCTAGTTTTTTTAAAAATTAATGAAAGTCGTTTGTTAAAACATCCTGGAAACATACACCTGCTATAACTTTTCTTTTACAAAATTGTTGTTTATTTATTTTTGAGAGAGAGGGAGACAGAGAGCAAGTGGGAAAAGGCAGAGGGAGAGGGAGACACAGAATCTGAAGCAGGCTCCAGGCTCTGAGTTGTCAGCACAGAGCCCAAGATGGGGCTCAAACCCACGAACCGTGAGATCATGACCTGAGCCGAAGTCGGACGCTTAACCAACTAAGCCACCCAGGTGCCCGGCATGGACTTTAACTTTGAACTTTTAAACTATGACAGTTTCAATTACATCCCTGAAAAAAGTATGGATATTTCATGAAAAGACAGAATGATGGTCCTGAAAAAGATCTTAAAGGTAAGTTATGTTATTGATGAAGAGACTAAAGTCTGCAATAAGTGAGATGCATCGGCCCCAAATTTATTCAAATATATCGATCTGAAAAAGATCAAGAAAACCCATCACTCAGTTTGTATCTTAATCATGATCTTCAGAAAATCATGAAACGTCAATGGCAGAATTTCTGAATTTGCATTTTTTTAATAATTACGTAAGCCCTGCGCTAACTCTAAACGGTCAAAAGTAATCAAGTCAGGTATCTGGTATAACCAGTATCTCAGTACTAACCAATAAAAGACAGTTTTTGGAGACCACTGTTTTTACAAAGGAAGGTTAGAGGAAGTGTCCACAAGAAGACACTTACTACGTTAGACGCAACAGTGTAGGATAGCCAGTTACTTGCTGGATTTCCACAATCTACGCATGCAAAAGAGGGCTGAATACGGAAGATGCTCAACCGAGGCAATTACCTGGTCCATCCCCATCTGTTGAAGTGCGAGGATTTTCATTTTTCCTTAGCGTATCCACCCCGTAACTATTATGATGAGAAATGAGAAACATTTAGCTGGCAAAATGACAGAGAAAATGGCATTCCATACTTAGAATCTGGTTTATTTTCCGCTGAAGTCCCTCTCGTGGGTATATATTGTTTTGTTTTGTTTTGTTTTGTTTTGTTTTGTTTTGTTTTGTTTTTTTCCGGGCTACTTTATCAGAGAATAAAAGCAGTTATTTAGACAGAAAAACTAGAATGCTGTTGGGAACAGTGTTCCTGCTGTCCTGTCCGTGAGCACCCACTCTGAATCCTCTCATGTCTGGGGCTGCTGGAGAATGTAACAGTGCACCTTACTACCGCATGTCCATGCTCCTCTGCGAAAGCTATCCTCACCTGTAGGTACTTCATTCCACTTGCCCAGCACGGATTAGCAGAGGCCGTACGTAACCTGTTGAACTTGGGATGGGGCCTGCGGTTTCTGGGTATCAAGGTAGCAAAGATCTTTGCTGCGTGCCTGACCGTTCAGTGCTTTCTCGTGACCAGCTCTGCCATCCCCGAAGTACAACTGAGTCACGATTGGAATGGCTTGTGTTGAGCTCTTGTTCTGACTTGATGGTAGTTTTTAATCTTCTCAAGAATCTGATACGAGGGTAGTCCACCTTGCTGTATTCAGATTCGGGTAAGATAATGAACTGACACATTGCCATTCACAATCGTGACGCAAGGTCTTGATGTTTTCCTCTGTGTGAAGAACCCATTCGACCAAAAATGTATATATTGTTTCCTACAAGGAGGCTGTGTAGAAACTTCAGTGGCTCCAAAATGGCGTTGTTGCTTCAGATTCCACTTTTGACAATGACATCGTGGCAAGCACTGTGTATTTCCCTAATAACAAGTTATTCAAGACTTCCAGAATCGTTCTTGCAGTAGATGACATCTGCGTGGCTCTCAGAAAAGGCACGCTCCCTTGAGCCCTGGGAAGGGTACAGCCCACGACCACAGAACCATTCTGTGGCTCCAATTCATGGAAATTATTTAAATATTTGGGAGCCTGGTTGTTCAAATCTTCACCTTTATTTGCCAGGCTGTGAAACAAATGGTTTTTGTAATCATTTAAGTAAAAGGTATGTCTGGGGGGGGTGCCTGGATGGCTCAGTCGGTTAAGTGTCCAACTTTGGCTCAGGTCATGATCTCATGGTTCATGAATTTGAGCCCCGCATCAGGTTCTGTGCTGACAGCTCAGAGCCTGGAGCCTGCTTCCGATTCATGTCTCCCTCTCTCTCTCTCTGTCCCTCCCCTGCTCGCGCTCTGTCTCTGTATCTCAAAAATAAATACACATTAAAAAAGGAAAGAAAGAAAAGGTATGTCTAATTAGGACAAGAAAATAAGAAGATGGGGACTGAGTTTCCCATTTCTGTCATAACCAACAACTTGGTTGTAACTAACATATTACCGTACCTTCCACCATCAACCTAATGTCAAATATAAACATTCCGTAAAATCACACACACAAAAATCCATAGGGAGCATAACCTGGATGATGTTTCCTCTGACAGTTGGTGGAAGTCCTTGACTTATAACAGTGTTGTAGACACTCAAGGCTCATCCACAATGCCCATTCCCCCATTCTGAAGATGAGCAACCAGAGGACCACAGCACTGTGGTCTTGCCAAGCACAGAGGATTGGCCTCTAGGAACTGTCTGAATGTCCCTGTCTACTCCTTCTGTCATCTGGTTTGGTTTCCACTGATTATTTTTTCTTACTATTATGGGACACATTTTCGTATTTCTTTGCATGCTTGGTTATTTTTGATCGCATGCAATTTTCCTTTTCGGTTGCTGGATAGTTTGTATTCTTACAAATATTCTGGAACTTTGTTCTGTGATACGGTTACGTTACTTGAAAATTGTTGGGTCCTTTTAGATGTTACTTTTAAGCTGTCATTTTGGACACAAGACAAAAGAAAGGTTCAGTCTAGGTCTGACTGTCCCCTGCATTTGAGCTGTATGAGTATCTATGTGAAGCTCTCTACCTCGTGCTCCTCAAATTAAGGGGTTTCCCACTGTGACTATTGGAAATAGAAATTATTCCTTGTCCAGTGTGAGCTCCATTGATTGCCCCCTATAATTTTTTGAGTAGTTACTTTCCAGCCTCCGGCATTTTCTTCATGTGTGAACAGATCAATATCATGTGAATAACTGAGGAGGGCCACCTATGGATTTCTGGGGTCCTCTCACCTCTGGCGTGCCGTCTGTGAACTTCAGTCAACGTGGTGTCCTCAGACTCTCAGCCTGTTTTCTCGGCACAGGAAACGACAGGGCTCCACCTGGGTTCCCCCTCCTGCACCCGACATCTTCTCAGGGCAGTAAGCTCAGTGGTCACTGTCCTTTATTGTAATCTTGAAAAGTATTATTCGTGCATTCATGTCTTTTGTCTTACTGTTTAGTTGTTTTAGGCTGGAGGGTAAATTTGGCTTGTATGAGTCCTTCCTGGTCAGAAGTAGAAATCTTTGCTTATGTGTTGTCAGACCTCTCAGAAGAATTTTCTTGAACAATCAGTACCTGTGGTGAAGGGAAATGAAGAAAATCAGTTTAGGGAAATGAAGAAAATCGATTCAAATATAAAAACTTCTAAAAATGCAAACTAACCGAAAACCTCACTTGTCTGTATATTTCATACATTTTGAATGAACCAGCTGAAAAATAAAATACCTCCAGTGTACCTCATAGCAAAATACCCAGAACAAATTATAAGAATTCCAGCAATTGGACTGACAGCTTGGAGCCTGGAGCCTGCTTTGGATTCTGTGTCTCCCTCTCTCTCTGCCCCTCCCCCTCCCCCCCTCAAAAATAAATAAACATTAAAAAAAAAGATTCCAGCAATTATCCTGTCGTTGTAATCCAAATTTTAGTTCAAGTTCTTCTAACAATTAATATTCCTACTCCATAGTAGACAGTCTTGGGGCACCTGCGTGCATTGGTTGAGCGTCTGACTCCTGATTTCAGCTCAGGTCATGATCTCCACGGTTCGTGAGATCGAGCCCCAAGTCAGGCTCCGCGCTGGCTTGGGTTTCTCTCTCTCTCCCTCTCTCTCTGACCCTCCCCCATTCTCAAGCATGCCCATACACACTCTCTCTCTCTCTCTCTCTCTCTCTCTCAAAATAAGTAAATAAACATTTAAAAAAAATAGTAGACAATCTTTCACCAGTCTTTTCAAAGAGGATACTGTGCTGTCAATGAGTAAGAGATAAAGACACATTCAGATTCTCTGAACCCTGAGTTGCCCTGAGATACAGGATTTGTGACGTTCCCATTCTCCCCTAAACTGTAAGAATTTGGTTTCTCCAGGGGCGCCTGGGTGGCACAGTCGGTTAAGCGTCCGACTTCAGCCAGGTCACGATCTCGCGGTCCGTGAGTTCGAGCCCCGCGTCAGGCTCTGGGCTGATGGCTCAGAGCCTGGAGCCTGTTTCCGATTCTGTGTCTCCCTCTCTCTCTACCCCTCCCCCGTTCATGCTCTGTCTCTCTCTGTCCCAAAAATAAATAAACGTTGAAAAAAAAAATTAAAAAAAAAAAAAAGAATTTGGTTTCTCCAGAAAAGTACTGGGGGCTACTTTTCAGGCTTCCTAGCCAAGTGAACATGTCCTACCATGTTAATCTCACTCTCATCTTTTCTTCTTAAATGTACCCATTCTCTGCTGAAGGAGGTGAGCACGGGATGCCCTGTGAGCTGGCTCCGGGCACTTGGAATGTCCAGTCCTCTCTTCTGTCCTTGGAACATACACGGCGCTCACCATTCCTACAGGAGGAGAGGAGCCATTTTCTAGAACAAGCGTTGAGAGAGTAATGCGTTGCTGAGATCACAGGGGTGGGTACGCGACTGAACCCTGTTAAAGCCTCTCTCTGGAGGGCTGGTGCAGAAATCTGCTTGTGTTGCGTCTACCCCAAAACAAGCCTCCTATCACTTCCCTGGCCCCTTACGCCTACCACCACCAATCTGGTGGGGGGGTGGGTTCTGCTTCTTTCTTTGGTCCCTATTACCCTTCTGTAAATGGCAGCCCAGTTTCAAATTTCACCCTCCCTACCCTGAGGTTGCAAACCAACATTAACCTGCATTAGTTACCAGGGAGACACTAATGTAATTTGTATATGCACAACTTCTTGACGAAAAGATGGCTTTTACAGACAACTTCAGACATGACCTCGTGGCTACTGAGACCACGTATGCGGTGTGAAATCTACTTGTAAATCTAGGAGTTGTTATGAAAGGGTTTACAATCTTATAAAGATAACATTGACCTGGAAACATTTATTTTCTTAAATTTGAGCCTAGCGGACACACAGTGTTACGTTAGTGAAGGTGTACAACTTAGTGATTTTGACAAGTTTATACGTTACGCCACATTTATCACAAGTCCGCCCGGAAACATTTTTCCTTTTAAAATATTCTTACTTTAGAGCACAATTTTATAATTTAAATATATTTCCCCATTAATGTATAATTACGCATTATGTTTTCTTCTCATTCCTTTTGGATTCGAGCAATTGGCATAAGGCAAAGATCAGTGGTACTAAAAGCCCCTGGGGTAAAGAAAATGTGTTTCTGCTAAATTCTCTTGTTAAGCGAATGTTCGGCATTGCTACATGAGTGCAATTTACATTAAAACTATTTCAGGGACATCAAAGGGTCTAACACTCAGTCAGATATGTTTCACTTTATCAAACAAAGGGCAGATTGCTTTCCTAGAGTGAGCTTCAAGCTTGTTGACCTGTGACCCCATGGATGTGTTTATCATGTGAGCTCTGCAGTCCAGATTCATCACCTAAAGCCACACGCCAGCTCCCTTCCTCCCGGGGCCCTCGTTCCGTCCTGCTTACTCCTCTCGTGGGTCTTACTGCCTCAGGCTTAGCCCCTTCCAGGCTTTCTGGTCACACAGACTCTGATTCCAGCTTAATTACTCCCTCAGTTACCCCTCTCTGTTCAGATAGACTTTTTATACACTGACCTAAAATGGGATGCATTTCCTGAACCAAGACTCTGAGCCTTGTTTTCATTCCTAGTAACACTTTCTTCCCAGAGCAGCACCATCATGCTGAAGTGGATTCTGTCTCCACTTTTTTTTTTAAGCTTATTTATTTATTTTGAGAGAGACAGAGACAGTGTGAGTGGAGGAGGGACAGAGACAGACAGAGAATCCGAAGCAGGCTCTGTGCTGCCAGCGCAGAGCTGTTGGGGGGTTCGAACCCACAAATGGTGAGATCATGACCTGAGCTGAAACCAAAAGTCAAGACGTTTAACCAACTGACTCCCCCCCCCCCGCCCCAGGCAACCCGATTCTGTCTCCAACTTCATGAAGTCTGCTTAAGCTATAACTCTGTGGTTCATTCTGTTCTGACACTGGTATTTTACCTGTTGTTGCTAATCGACACAGGACAGCAAGATTCTCTGCCATTTCTCATTAGTGTTATCTACCTATTTTGAAAGATATGATTAAATGACCAGGATAAGTGATCATGAAACCTTATTACAATTCCAACAGTTCTTAATATTTTATTATTGCAATAAACAGTTTCAAGCAGCTGAATCCGACAGACCTAGGGATTTATGTAATTGCTATGGTAGGCACTTCAAGCTAATCAGACAAGGTAAGACGTTCATTTAAACTGTTGTAGTTAACATTATTTTCTAGTAGCCACAACAGCTTTCAGTTTCTTCTTGTGGGTTTTTTTTTAATCTTACACTTATAACTTAGTTCAATAGAATATATTCTTTGTGATCATTACCATCTTATGTATTTTTAAAACATTTTTAATGTTTGTTCATTTCTGAGAGAGAGAGAGACAGCATGAATAGGGGAGGGGCAGAGAGAGAGGGAGACACAGAATCCGAAGCAGGTTCCAGGTTCCGAGCTGTCAGCACAGAGCCCGACACGGGGCTCAAACCCATGAACCGTGAGATCATGACCTGAGCCGCCAAGGCGCCCTACCATTTTATAGTTTATTTTTTTCTTCTACGGGGCACCTGGGAGGCTTAGTCAGTTAAGCGTCTGACTTCGGCTTGGGTCATGATCTCATGGTTCGTGAGTTCAAGCCCCGAGTTGGGCTCTATGCTGACAGCTCAGAGCCTGGAGCCTGCTTTGGATTCTGTGTCTCTCATTTCTCTCTGCCCCTCCTCCGCTGGCACTCTGTATCTCTCTCTCAAAAATAAATAAACGTTAAATATTTTTCTTCTAGAAACATTTTTGATACTTACTCTTAGATATCTTGAGTTCTCCCGTCCCTATCCCATCTCCACCGTGATCTTGGGTCTTAGATGACCTTACAAGTTCATCCATGAGAGTCTATCCAATCTTCCAGATCCTCCAAACACCTATCAGACAAGGCATTTAAAATTACTCTTCCTGCGCTCTGTGGTCAGGTCAGAACTGTAAGAAACTGTAGAATCTGAGATGGTAAAAATGGAATGAATGCGGGGAAGCGACAGCATGCTTGCTTGGGACACGAATGGGAAGCAAAAGCAGCTGGTGGAGGAGAGGCCATCCTGGGAGGTGGTTCTAAGGGGGGTCAGGGAACCTGCAGGGAAGGGCCCTGTTAGAAAAGCTGCCCAGAAGGAAAAGTAAAGGGACACAGAAGAGCTGTCTCAGAGTCAGCAGCCAGCTCACCTTCTGGGTTCTGCCGTCTTCCTTCTCATGCAACCCTGAAAACAAGCAAGCAGGTTCATCGTCCTGCTGCTTGTAACTAGGATACCGTCTTAGGTAAGAGCATCGTCCTCCTATTAAAACAACAACAACAACAACAACAACAACAACAACAACAACACTCTGGGGACACCTGGATGGCTCAGTCCATTGAGCGTTCGACTTCAGCTCAGGTCATGATCTCCAGGTCTGTGAGTTCGGGCCCCACATCCAGCTCTGTGCTGACAGCTCGGAGCCTGGAACCTGCTTCGGATTCTGTGTCTCCTTCTCTCTGCCCCTCCCCCACTTGCACTCTGTCTCTCTCTTTCTCTGTCTCTCTCTCTCTGTCTGTCTTTCAAAAATAAAAATAAACATTAAAAAAAAATAAACTCTTACTTTCATGCTAGCTGCCATTTCTTAGCAACAAACTCTTTTCTTCCAAAAATAGAAAGAACACATTTAACAACAGAAATGTTGGAGAGACTGGGAACTAACATAAGACCAGGAAATTCCCTGCTAATGGGCAGAAGTAAAGATACAATGTCTCTTCCACTTGCTACAAAGTCCTGAGGTACCCTGCAGGGGAAGTACAATACACAAGGTGCCCCTGGAAGATGGGAGAGAGCCCAGAAAAGGCTGGAAATCCCAAAGCCTTGTTTCTGATTCTATAAGGTTTCCGTTCATTCATAATAAGGAGTTAGTGGCAGATGGAGGCTCCTCCTGAAAGCATTTCACATCCACTTGGCTCTCGGAAAACCATCCCCTACCCTGGGGCCGATGTGCTGGAGGCCTGATGGGGTCTCAACCAAGGTCAGGCCCCTCTGGCACCTGTGCTCCTACCTTAACCAGAGGTGCCAGCGTGCAACCGAGACCCCATTTGTCCCAGTGTGAGAACCTCTGTCATCAGGCATTTTTGCTTTGTTTCAAATCCATGGTGTACCTGCCATCACCTCTGGGCATTTCAGGAATATCTTTGTACTAGACTACGCTTGCCAGAGAAAATGAGGCATCGCTTCAAACAAACCTCTAGAGACCGAAGGGGTTTGTTTTAGCCACTAGATTTTCATGTGGTTATTCTTCATTCCTATTTTATTAGAAAATTGCTAAGAGTAAAAGGAAAAACATTATTATTGATCTCTGAAAACACAATGTTCACAACTTGACTTTTAGCAATTACATCTCATGGGTTTTGTTTAAATTTTTTTTTTATTTGTTTTTAATGTTTATTTATTTTTGAGAGAGAGACAGAGACAGAGACAGAGCCCGACATGGGGCTTGAACTCATGAATGTTGAGATCATGACCTGAGCCGAAGTCAGACGCTTAACCGACTGAGCCACCCAGGCGCCCCTCTATCTCATGTTTTTAATAATACCAAGTACAATCGTGATATGTGATTATTACGTTACTCAACATTCTCCATTTGCTTCCACCATAAAATGTATTTAAAAACCTACATAATATGCGTATCTATAATGCAGATACATAGTGCACATCTATTGCAAACATAACTTGCTTATGAATGGTATTCTGATATATCTATTTAGTTATTTTTATTTTTTCTTCTGTTTCTGAAAGGACGTAAGATCGCTTATAAGGAGAAAGAGTATAAAGTAGGAAGAGATGCACAGGATTAAAGAGATGCACAAAATAAAGGCAAAAGAGAAATTGAGGCAAAACCATAAAATGAGAGAAGGAATTGGCACACAGCACTGTCATCCAGAATGGCATCTATAATAAATAAGAGATTAATAATATTGTGAGCATGAGTGGCCACTAGAACTGGACCTTACAGTTGTTCCACCGTAAGCCATAAAAATGAGTGTATATATAATTATAAGTTAAGATAAATAAGTGAATGTATATATAATATAATATAATATAATATAATATAATATAATATAATCAGTTATTATATTATATGTGACATAATATAATATAATCAATTATTATATTATATCATATATAAAAGTGAATGCATATATAACATTAATATATAATAGAATACTGAAGACGTATATAATATTAATATAATATAGTGATTGCATATATAATATAATAATGCAAATATAATATAATATAATATAATATATAATACAATATAATTTATGAATGCATATATAATATAACATAATATAATAAAAGTGAATGTATATATACTCTGTTAACATTTGCATTTTTCACGTGTACTGCTTGTTGTGGAGAAGCCACACATTCTTGTTATTTTGGCCTGGGAAAATACCTTCCATGCGGCATTTTATTTAGAGACACACATAACAGAGCAGTCTAGGAGGCAGATTTTGGAGAATGATTGTAGCTAATTTTACCTGTTACCGCACACAGTTTTAGAAAGTGTCAAGCATTTCAAGGTTGGAAACTCAAAAGTAACAATGTCCATTACTAGATAGCCTACAAATCACTTTTATATACAACAGGTCTTTTCATCTTACCGTGGAAAAGTAGGGTTATTGTCTGTCCCATGTGATGTGTGAGATCGCTAGGCTTACAGCTGGTGAGTGATTGGATGAAGGAAAGATCGAGAGACTTCAGCTCCCACAATGTACCAGCTTCACATTTACCACTCGTGAATTTGAGGCATAAACTTTTATTCTAAACTTATCGCTTCCATTTTTCATTTACATTAGAAAGGTTTTCTTCTGAATTTTGGTCTTCTCAATGCGTCGAGAAGAATTTCAGGAGCACATGAGCTCAAGAAATTCTCAAGTGTGGAAAGCAAGGAGTCTCCTGTCTCCCAAGGTGATTTAAAAAACTCTTTCTCCCAGCCGGCCTGTGAATCACCCAGGAATCTTGTGAAAATACAGATTCAGATTCAGGAGATGGCAAGGCCTGGCTGACATCGTGGAATTTTCCAACATGCCGTGTGGCTCTCTGGAGCTCCCTCACTCTTGGCTCGTGTAGGCTCTTTTCCATTTACAATTTTCTTTTAACTATGTACTTATTTCCTTATTGTTTTTTGAGACAGTGCACAGGCGAGTGCAGGGGAAGGGCAGAAAGAAGGGGAGACAGAATCCCAAGCAGGCTCTGAGCTAATGAGCCCACAGCCCCATGCTGAGTTTGATCTCACCAACCGTGAGATCATGACCCCAGCCAAAATCAAGAGTCCGAGGTTTAACCGGCTGAGCCACCCAAATGTCCCTCCATTTACAGATCGTAGGATAACGTGTCTCCTTTGAGAATTTCCCAGCAACTTCCTTTAATGTGTAAGCTTTGAATTGTTGTTATTGATCTTTTTTTTAACCAATGAAATGGATCTTTCAAGGAGGTCAACGGGTGCTCAAAACCATTCGGCTGGCTAGAGAAGCAGTTTTAAAGGTCTGGTTTTCTGATCCCAAAGTTCTCTCCACCCTGTCACCACCCCCGCAGAGGAAGTACTGTGACACTCTCCCGTGGGAGGTGATGCGGGCCGCAGTGGGTTGGCAAATGCAGGGGTGGGCGGTCAGGCCAGGCTGGCTGGGGAGACCCAGCGTCTCTACTGCAGGAGGCTCTGTTCATCCCCTTACAAGACACCCCTGTCACACGCCCCACGTGCCAGGTGCTGCTTTCCGGATCATGCTCTCCCCTGGTACCTCGGGTTCCACCTGTGCTGAATCTACCCAATTGGCCCTTCTGTGCCCACTTCAGTCTTGGCCCAGGCCGATGCTTCCCCTGGTCACTTCTCTCTGCCCTGACTCTTCATTTAGCTTTTTTTCAACCCCATCACTTCCCTCGCTGCCCCTTGGTGATCATCACGGTCTTTCCTAGTCTCTAATTCAGCTTTGCCTCCCTTCTCTCTATTAAAGCTACAGAAGAGGAGAGTTTCCTGTATGATTAGCAAAGTGGTTGGAAATACATTCTTAGGTGCTTAGTTTTTCTTGTGGGAAAATGCAATACGTCAGGGTTGATTTTCTACGTTTTTGCTCTTTAATCTCCTATTTTGAGTTTTACCTCCTATGTGATTTTCTTAGAAGATTGCCTTCAGCACGGTCAGGAGAATACATTGCATTTGGCTGACTGATCTCAGCTGCGAGCTGTACCTCAGGGTCCCATCCCCACACTGCACGGCCCATAAATGTTGAATGATGGAAATGATGCCTGCAGTATCATTTCATGGTAAGCGCACAAGGTGTGACTGGCAACTGCCCGTAAGAGAAACACTATAAATTCCAGTGAAAAAACTACAATGATATACAACGACGGCAAGGTGACACCTGCATCCAGTGAGGCTCTCATGGAAACCCACACTGTGAGCCTGGTGAGAGCCTCGTGATGTCCGTGGCTCATGTAGTTAAAGGAATACAGCTTGCAGATGAGGTCTGTCATCACTGAAGGAGATTTAGAAAGGAACACTACGGGGGCGCCTGGGTGGCTCAGTCGGTTGAGCGTCAGACTTCAGGTCAGGTCATGATCTTGTGGTCCGGTCCGTGAGTTTAAGCCCCACATCAGGCTCTGTGCTGACAGCTCAGAGCCTAGGGTCTGCTTTGGGTTCTGTCTCTCTTTCTGTCTCTGCAGCCCCCCTCCCTCTGTCTCTCCCTGTCTCAAAATAAATAAACATTAAAAAAATTAAAAAACAGGGGCGCCTGGGTGGCGCAGTCAGTTAAGCGTCCAACTTCAGCCAGGTCATGATCTCACGGTCCGTGAGTTCGAGCCCCGTGTCAGGCTCTGGGCTGATGGCTCAGAGCCTGGAGCCTGTTTCCGATTCTGTGTCTCCCTCTCTCTCTGCCCCTCGCCCGTTCGTGCTCTGTCTCTCTCTGTCCCAAAAATAAATAAACGTTGAAAAAAAAAATTAAAAAACAAAAGACGGGGTGCCTGGTGGCTCAGTCAGTTGAGCATCCAACTTTGGCTCAGGTCATGATCTTGCAGTTGGTGGGTTCGAGCCCCGCGTCGGGCTCTGTGCTGACAGCTCAGAGGCTGGATCCTGTTTCGGATTCTATGTCTCCCTCTCTCTCTGCCCCTGCCCTGCTCATGCTGCTTCTCTCTGTGTGTCAAAAATAAATAAACATTAAAAATTTTTTTTAACTTTAAAAAAAGAGGAAGGAATGCCACATACTGCCGAACTGTCTTTTCTTCCCCCAGTTCATCCAATTAGTTAGCATAACAGACACTGAGGATACAAAAAAGGATAGTATAATTCCTTGTCCAAAATAACCTTAACAGAATAATTTTATTAAAAGAAAGATCAACTATATCCATTTTATATACGCACTGTGGATATGTGACTGCATGTATGTAAATATGCATACAGGCACTGCGGATATGTGACTGCATATATGTAAATATGCATATAGGCACTGGACATGTGACCGGATATATGTATATATGCATACAGGCACTGTGGATATATGACTGTATGAATGTATATATGCATACGTGCACTGTAGATATGTGAATGCATATATGTATCTATGCATACGTGCACTGTGGATATGTGACTGCATATACGTATATATGCATACGTGCACTGTGGATATGTGACTGCATAGATGTATATATGCATACGGGCACTGTGGATACGTGACTGTATAAATGTATATATGCATACGTGCACTTTGGATATGTGAATGCATATATGTATATATGCATACGGGCACTGTGGATATGTGACTGCATAGATGTATATATGCATACGCACACTGTGGATATGTGACTGCATAGATGTATATATGCATACGGGCACTATGGATATGTGACTCATAGATGTATATATGCATACACGCACTATGGATATGTGACTGCATAGATGTGTATATGCATACGCGCACTATGGATATGTGACTGCATAGATGTATATATGCATATGGGCACTGTGGATATGTGACTGCATAGATGTATACATGCATACGTGCACTGTGGATATATGACTGCATATATGTATATATGCATACGCGCACTGTGGATATGTGACTGCATATATGTATATATGCATACGCGCACTGTGGATACGTGACTGCATAGATGTATATATGCATAGGCGCACTGTGGATACGTGACTGCATATATGTATATATGCATACGCGCACTGTGGATACGTGACTGCATAGATGTATATATGCATATGTGCGTACATATATACACATGCATACATATGCACATATAAGTAGCAGAGTAACTATATATATAGATGCATACTTACACATATGTGAGTTTTAAAACACAGGTGTTGCTATTATTCAGGCATCGTGTGGCCAATAGGTCTGGAGATGACTCACTGAAGAGATGGGTTATTATACTCTCAGAGCCCAGGAGGAGGGGGCATACCAGGCCGTGCAATGCACACAGGGCCCCATGGGGAAGCACCAGGGTCGGCCAGAAGGCAGAAGCAATGAGGGGAAAACATAGGCTGGCGCCTGTATTGTGATTCCTGCCGGAAGGAGCAGAATGGGCAGGGTAAGGAGATTTAGGACCCGCTGGTGCGAATAATCCCCCTGTGCTCTGGAGTAGAAGAGAACTAGGCTGAATTATGGGTGGGTTCCAAAACAGGTTGAGCCTATGGATTTGTCAGGCAACCACTGTTTTTATCTACTGATACACAGCCAGTTACTCCAAACTGGCAGCTTGAAACAACAGACACGGGTCGTCTCAGTTTCTGTGGGAGCCCCGGTGGCTTAGTCGGGTGGTTCTGACTCCTGTTCACTCAGAATGTCAGCCGAATTCCAGGCATCACCACGGTCCTTTGGGAAGGATTACTTCCAGCTCGCTCACGTGGACATCTCCACAGAGCTCTCTCCTGGGTTCTCCCGAGAGAGAGAGGGAGGGAGGGGGAGAGAGAGACAGAGCGAGCACTGAGGACAGAAGCCACAGCCCTTTTGTCATGAAATCCTGGAAATGACATCACAGGCAAGGCAGTATGTCCAGCCCGCACGCAACAGGAGGGCCTCACACAGGGGCCAGGGGGTGGGGAACGTGGGCCGCCTCGGAGACCACAGACCACACCACGAAGTCAGGAGGCATGAAGGAAACTATGAGTCCTCACGCTAGCCCTTAAACCTTACACATCTGCAGGCTCAGACACTGAAGGACGCATAACAGATGGAAAAAATAGAACAGTTCACGGACAGCTTGTTAGTGGCCTAAATATGCAAAGAACTCTTAAAAATGAAAAAGAAAATAATTAAATTCAACAGCTGAGCTCCCAGGAGACAGAAGGGCAGTTCAGAAAAGAAGAAATGCATATTTCCACCAAATGTATGGGGGGAAAGTATTCAAGCATCGCCGCAGTTAAAGAAACACCAGTTGGGGCGCCTGGGTGGCTCAGTTGGTCAAGCGTCTGACTTCGGCTCAGGTCATGATCTCACGGTTCGTGGGTTCGAGCCCCGCATCGGGCTCTGTGCTGACAGCTTGGAGCCTGGAGCCTGCTTCGGATTCTGTGTCTCCCTCTCTCCCTGCCCCTCCCCTCTCATGCTGTCTCTCTCTCAAAAATAAACAAACATTAAAAAAAAACAACAGGCAAACAAAAAAGGAACACCAATTAGAAAGAGATTATGCTTTCAAATATCAGAGACGTAGAAATTAAATCGAATTAGAACATCCAGAAGAAGACAGGTTTCTTCACGTAGGCTCCTAGTGGAGGTACAAAGCGGTATAACTTTTCTAGAAAGCAGGCTGCCAACAAGTGTGTGTTCATACATTTTATATAGAATTTCTCGTTCTCGGTGTCTAGAATAAGAAGACACAAAATGTAGACGCAGATTTAGCCACAAAGATGTTTATCATAGAGTTACTTGTATTGGCAAAAGAAAAAAAAAAGTGGATGCAGTTTAAACATTCGACATTGGAAGAATTATGTAAATGGAAAAACCACCCCCTCTGCTAAATGAGAAGGGAAAGTGGAAGGATTCTCTTCTAAGTCAGAGAATGTTCAAAGAAAGTGGCTCAGCTCAGCTCAGCAGCAAAGGCACTGCCACAAGATGAATTGTGTCCCGAAATAAAAAGGAGAAACTCAGGTTTGCTCTGGAGAGAAAAGGGGCAGAAATGGAGGAGAGGGGGAAGGAAGAGAAATTTGCCGAGAAATTAAGTATCAACTGAAAATTCCTCAACCGAGACATGTCTGAAGAACAATGATGTCTTCAGGGAGCATCAGGGTGTCTTCACTGCAGCAAGGGGGAACCCCCACCTCCCCCCCCCCCAAATCTTCAGTCACACACACACAAACGCCTTCTGCGATGTTTCTATTAAGGAGAATACCTGGAATTCATATTTGGGTCAATGTGGTGCCGACAAGGAGACCTTAGGAGAGACAGTGAGGAGGTTGCAGAGAGAAAATAATTGAATGGAAGCCTGCACATAGAGTCAGGATTAATGGTGAGAAAATGACACCGCTCGTCATTTACAGAAATCCCGCTGAGGGCAGTGAACTTTCTACCATAGATATATGGGGATGCGGAGCCAATCTTACCTACAGCTCAGAAAGCAGGGTGACCCCAATTGTTACTTCCATCACCCAAATCATAGAATTCTATGCAGCCCTCATCAACGAAGCTTTAGAAGAAAGCGTGATGGCAGACGAGGGCGTCTAAGCCTTGTTGTTCCGCGGATGAGCAAGTGCGGAATAGCAAAGCTGGTGTTGAATTTCGTAACATACGCGTTGTGACACGTGGAAATGGCGTGTCTAAAACACGCCAATATGCCTACGTGCGGGTGCCGGGGCTAACGCGATTTTCGTCTTCTTTGTTCATCCGTATGCCAAACAATAAAAAGCAGTGCTTGCTTTCTTAGGCGATCAGATCTCTAAGCCCCTGGTAAGGCTGGCTGTGTGTTTACTGTCTCAGGACGGGCTCTCAAGAAGTAGAGCCTGAAGGAAGGATCCTTGCTCAAGGGACTCACAGCTCCTAGGGGAGAAGCAGGGCAGGGCAGGTGGGAACAGTCAGGAAGAAACTTTAGGTATCTCAGGCATGCAACGATATTCCTATTTTCCCTTTAAAACCGATTCTTACGTGGCTGTTAAACTCCACACGCAGAGGATTTATTTCACAAAATGAATACGTGCTCATGTTTGGTGCAAGCTGTGTGGATTTGTTGTTTTCTGTGAATGGTCATTTAGAGACTTAACTGGTGACATGTAGGGAGCTAATCCGTCAAGACTGCTCTGTTCGCCATTGCCTGTCCTCTGACGCCGCAAAGTAAGTGCCTTGGGTAATCTGATACCAGGTTTAATCAGAATAATGTTGTCCCCCATGAGAATGAAAATACCAATATACGATTCTACCTTTGTTTGGTGGTGAGAGCCTCAAAACATCTCCTCACGACCCATTTGTTCATTGCCGTTTTATATCATCCTCTGGTCTTACCTTGGGTGACGTCCACATTACCATCTCTGCTACTCTTACCCCCATCACAGTCCATTTTCACATAGCAGCTAGAACGATCCTTTTAAAATCCAAGTTGGGTCTTGTTTCCCCTTTCCTGAAATCCCTCCAAGGCTTCCTATCCATTTCCAAGAACTGAATGGTCTTCGCCCTTATCCTCACCTCCCACACCTCCCCTCCTTTTCTGGGCTCCACAAAGTCTGCAAGTTCTTCCTTCTTCCTCCCCCGTAGGCATGTGGTTCATCTGTTCAGTTCCTTGGGTCTCTTTCCAAATGCCACCTTGCCAGAGAGCCCTTCCCATGCCCCACTAGCCAACCTTTCCCCTCTTTCCTCCTTTATTTTCTCAAGGTGAGTGTCCTCCCCTGGCGTATTTCATTTTAACTTGGAATTCTGCCCCCTGAAATGGAAAGGAAGCTCCCCGGAAGCAGGAACATGGTCTCTTGTTCATTTCTGTGTCCTCTGTGACTAGTGCTCATTGTTGTAGGTTCATTATTTTTTGAATGAACACATGTGTTGACAACCTACAGACATTTCCTCCCATTTACTCCATGGTCCTGAAGCAGCTTCTGTCCTTGAAAATGAAGGACTCCTTTTCTCCATGCCTAGAACTCCAGAAACATTTCCTAATCCTGCCTCACCGGTCCCTGGGAATACGGGAAAGACCTATTCTCTTTACTTAAACAGGTTTTTTGGGAAGGAATAAGAGTAAAGATCAAAACCTAAGCCTTAATGAAGGGGAAAACTTTCCAACGACTGACATTTTCCACAGCCTTATTGAAGTATAATTGATTATAGAGACCTGCACACATTTGAACGTTTATTGTGTATTCCCAGGTGATTGTTGATATAGACGATCATGTCATCTGGAAATCTCAGGACTGGAGAATAGTTAGCCCTAGACTAAACGCTGCTCTGCCCTTTCCCGCCGAATCTCAGAAGGAAGACTTAGGAACATCAAACTTGTTTCTAACCTAGATGTGTTACATTTCTCTTTTATTCCTTCTTCAGTGGGCTGGAACCTCCGATATGATACTGAAAAAAAAGTCACAGGAGCTGACTGGCTCTGAGTAACAAAGGATCCTAGTAACTTACATATTATTAGGCCAAGTGACCATGTGTCACAGCTCACTGACGCTCTCAGCATCTGGGGCCTTTTGGCTCTATCTCCATGTTTTATTTTCAGTAGTTTCCATTGTTATGTCTACAAGTTCAATGATCTTTCCTTCTGCAGGTTTTTTTTTTATGTTTATTTTTGAGAGAGAGAGAGAGAGAGAGACAGCATGAGCAGGGGAGAGGCAGAGAGAGGGAGACACAGAATCTGAAGCAGGCTCCAGGCTCTGAGCTGTCAGCACAGAGCTCCATGCGGGGCTTGAACCCACGAACTGTGAGATCATGACCTGAGCTGAAATCGGACACTTAACTGACTGAGCCACCCAGGAGCCCCCTTCCTTCTGCAGTTTTTTAATCTGCCATTAAAGTCACCCAATATATTTTCCACATCAGACACGGTTAGTTTTTATTTCTGAGAGTTAAATTCAAATATTTTTACATTGATGCATCTTCCCCATAGCTCTGGAATACACGGAATACCGTTATAATACCTGTTTAATGGCACTGCTTTCTGATTTGACATCCCTTTCAGTTCTGGCTTCACTTTTCTCCTCATTATGGATAGAATTTCCCTGCTTCTTTGCAAGCCTGATCATTTTTTTTTTTTAATTTTTTTTTCAACGTTTATTTATTTTTGGGACAGAGAGAGACAGAGCATGAACGGGGGAGGGGCAGAGAGAGAGGGAGACACAGAATCGGAAACAGGCTCCAGGCTCTGAGCCATCAGCCCAGAGCCCGATGCGGGGCTCGAACTCACGGACCGCGAGATCGTGACCTGGCTGAAGTAGGACGCTTAACCGACTGCGCCACCCAGGCGCCCCAAGCCTGATCATTTTTTATTGAATGCCACATATCATGAATGTTACCTTCTGCATGTTGGACATCGCTTCGTTCCTCTAAATATTTTCGGTATTTGTTCCGACACGCGGTTTTGTTACTTAGAGCCAGTTTGATCTTCTTAGGTCTTGCTTTGAAGATTTGGTAGGGGAGGCAGAGCAGTGTTTAGTCTAACTATTCTCCACTCGTGAGACCCGATGCTTCAGTTCGCCCTGTGGACACAGCCACCAGCCCCAGCTTGCGTCAGCTTCGAGTAGAGTTCCCTCTGATTCTTTCAAGTACTCCTTTCCCTGCCCAACAATTCCCTGCCAGTGACCTTGTGGTCTTCAGTGCTCTTCAGGACCACCAGTGGGCACCTGACACGTGTTTGCAGAACACAGCTCTCCACGCGTTCCCTTCTCCAGCAGTCTCCCATGGGAAATTTGCCCCCGCTGCCAGCCTTGACTCTTCCCTTCCATCTTATCTAGTCAAAGAGTCTGCCAGGCTCTGCGTCGTGCCTCTTTGTCCTCTGCCTGCACCGCAGTATTCCCAGGGCTCCCCTCGTTCCTGTCCCGCCGGGATCACTCTCCTTCATTGTCTGATGCTCAGATTCTTGAAAACTATTGTTTCAATTATTTCGTCCTGTTGCTAGTTGTCTCATGTGAGAAGGTAGACCCAGTCCTTGTCACTCTTTCTTAACTGCAACCAGAATTTCACCACCACCCCCCGTATATAATTTTAGCCTATGTGCAACTGACAGGGAGTCCAGAGGGTGAGGTCTCACGGATGTCTCTTGTGTGTGTTCCTATCATGCCTTCCCGTGTCTTTCCAAGACCAACACCTGCTTCTCCACCAAGACTCCCTGCCTTCTCTGGGACTGAACTCCACAACGGTCTCTGTCTCCTGTAGCTTTTACTTCTTTCCTCCACTGGTTTTGAATACACTCAAATCTGTCCCAGGAAACTGTCCTCCAATCACTGGCCAACACTACTGAGTTGTTATTACTCCCTGCCATTTTTCCTCTTCATGGTGTAACTCTGTGTATCTCCCCATCTCATTTTCTGTCCTCTCCTCACACCATTGAAATATGGTTCCCATCTCCAACACTTGGTTAGAGCCACACTTTTCATGGTCACCAATAATCTGTACATTGTCAAATCCAAGACGGCATTTTTCTGTTTATTCTGTGTGACCCCCAATTGCCCCTGTGACTAGATCCCTTCCTCCTTCCTGAAAGAGTCTTCCTCCTGGGTCTTGGTAACCATCCCCTCACTTAGTTCACCTTCTGCTTCTCTGTCTTCCCCCCATATTCACGGGCTTCTCTCTTCCTGTTCAACCCAAAGGATGCCAATTTGGCAGGGTCCACTCTTAGCCTTCTATTGAATTTATTCCTTGTGCTGTCTCACTGTTTCCAAAGTCAGAGAGTCATTTTCCCTTAGATACTGTCGCTCGAAACAAGCAGATTGCCCCAAACAGAAATTGTGTCGTCAACCTCTGCCATTTCTGTCCCATTGACCCCAAGTGGTCCTCTATCCCCAAGAAGGCACCATTCTCATGCCAAAATCCAGAGCCATTGTCCATATTTGATGAGTCGATAAACCCGTTGAGTCTGCATCTTAAATGTTTCTCAAATCTGTATATTCCCATTCACCCTCCATACTACGAGCTTCATTCAGGATTTTCTTACTCTTTGCTTAGATTACTGCCATTGGTTTTTCGTGGCCTTCCTGTCCACAGTCCTGTCCATGTTCACTCATTCCTTCGTTCAACACTTATTGACTGCCTGGTCGTGCCAAACTCTATTCTCAGCAATGGTCAGGCAGACGCGGACCTCCTCCTGTGGAGCTTTCATTTTAGATGGGGGAGACTGGAGTCCCCCAAACAAACAAAACAAAGAAACTAACAACCAACAAGTCAAATATCAGTTAGCGGCAAATTCTATGCCAAGAACTTAAGACTGTATGGAGATGGAAACATCTCTAAAGAGACAGTATTTAAGATATGATCTAAGTAGCATGAAGGGCTCAGCCATGAAGAAGGAAGGCCAGGGTCCTTTAATTTTCTATCAGAGTTATTTTTCCAAAATGAAATTTTGTCAGGCCACATCCCTCAACACACACCTCTTCCCTGTTTGACTTCTGGTAGAATCCAGGTCAGCTCCTTATCTTAGCACATGAAGTAAGTCCCTGTAGACATGGCTCCTCCAGCCTCTGTAGCCTCATTAGTCTCAATCTTAGTCTACTCTTGCTTCTAGAACAAACTATCCCAGACTGGGGGACTTAGAAATGGCAGAGGTGTATTTCTCCTATTTCTGGAGGCTAGGAGTCTGAGATCAGGATGCCAGCGTGGTCGGATGAGGGCCCTCTTCTCACCATGTCCTTATGTAGCTCTGTGGGATCTCTTTTGTAAGGGCATTAATCTCATTCCTGAAAGCCTTGCCCTCACATAATTATCTCCCCACCCACCTCCTACTACCATCACATTGGTCACTAGGTCTCCAACAGATGGATTGGGGGGGGGGGGACACAAACACTCAGACCATAGCAAGCTCTATTGTTTGTTCTTTCCTTCAGACCTAGGCAACGCTCGTCCCTGAAATTCGCCTCTAGTTATCGCCTCCATTTCTCACACATCGTCCTTCCCTTTCTAGAAAGTTATTGCCCACCTACCGAATGTGTAAACACTGAATGACTTGGTGAGAAGGGAGCCCCTCACAAGTTGTCCGTGCCCTGTCTACAGCATACTTTAAACCAGGTCTTCATTACCTGGAATGTACTCGTGATGGGGTCTGTGCACATTCTTTTTTTTTTTTTTTTTTTTTAAACGTTTATTTTATTTTTGGGACAGAGAGAGACAGAGCATGAACGGGGGAGGGGCAGAGAGAGAGGGAGACACAGAATCGGAAACAGGCTCCAGGCTCCGAGCCATCAGCCCAGAGCCTGACGCGGGGCTTGAACTCACGGACCGCGAGATCGTGACCTGGCTGAAGTCGGACGCTTAACCGACTGCGCCACCCAGGCGCCCCTGTGCACATTCTTAGTGGAAAAGTTAATCCGGTTTCTGGCTCCTAGAGTTCCTGTGAACAACTACAGCAAATATTTCCAACGTGAAGGCGAATCCAAGTGTAAAAGTAAATTAAAGTTGGGACTCATGGAGGAGAATGTTCAAATTTCTATTAATGGGCAAAAGAAAATGTAATGTAGCAGTTCTTTCCTTTTGCTCTTATACTTAAGTGGCAATGAACTTTTAATAGTTCTAATGTAAGTATACACCCCATTACAACATAAAGACACAGAGGTATGTTTACAGTGATACTAAGCTGGTGTTCAGGTTCAGGTCACGATTATTTTGGTCTTCATTATCCATTAACCCGGTCTTGTCTTTCTGTTCAAATAGAATAATGAAAACCATACATCCACTGGAAATGTACTGTTTAGGTTTTTGTTCTTGAATATAAAAGAGGAAGGATGATTACTATGGAACGAGTTGTGTCCCAACCCCCCTAATTCATACGTTCTAGCCCTAACACCCAGGGTGATGGTATTCAGAGATAGGGCTTTCAGAGAGAAATTAAGGATAAATGAGGGCTTCGGGGTGGGAATCCAGTCCAATGGCACTCATGTCCTGTAAGAAGAGGAAGAGATAGCAGAACCCTTCTCCCCGTCACAAAAGAACACAGCCAGAAAGCAGCTAACTCCAAGACACGAAGAGTGTCACCAGAAACCAAAATTTCCAGCACTGGCATTGTAAAAACAAAAAACAAAACAAAACAAAACAAAAAACGATTTCTGCTGTTTAAACCACCCAATGTGTGATACTTAGTGGGGACCGCCTAAGCAGACTGACACAATGATACAACCTACTGAGCAAAGTGAGCTATAATTTGACAGTGACCCTTGCTATGGAATCATCCTGAGTACAAGCAGCGTTTTATTTTCCACAGTAATCCCTTCCACGGGCCTGTGAGGACCGTGCGAGGTAAAAGGGTTAAGTACTGTTTAACCAGTGTGTATACTCAGTTCCTTTTATCTCCCTGGGACTTATTAGCACACGGAGTATCAATCCACTAGGAATGAATAATACCTTGGATGACATCAGCTTCCGCCAACATGTGGGGGTTACTATGGTAATGGGGAAAGTTTTTCAGAGCACAAAACAAGCACCATGCTTGATATATTAGTCAGCCCGGGAAAGCAGTCACATATAAGCTACAGCATTCATTCAGTGAATAGTCATTTATGGGGCATGCGTGTTAGCAATTCCGCTGTTTTTCTGAACATCAAAACTTTGGCAGTTGTATTGAGGATCTTGGCAGATGTACAAAAGCGTTAACACTCATTTTCAGAGCCCAGTTGTTTGGGGGCTTTGTTTTGTTTTGTTTTGTTTTGTTTCAGTCTTTATTTCTTGGAACCCATATTTTCGACAGGTTCACAGGGTTTGGAAACCAAACACCAGAGTGAAAGTCCTGTACAAGAACTCGACTCCACTGTCCCTACAAAATAAGCAGTTTCTTCCCCTCCTAGTCACTTAGAAAGTACTTTTCTTGTCGTTAATTATATTGGTCTTTTCTAGTACAACGTTTTATCACGCTGCCGCCCTCTCTAGTTTTTCTAAAACTGAAGTATGCTTGGGGCACCTGGGTGGCTCAGTCGGTTAAGCGTCCGACTTCAGCTCAGGTCACGATCTCACAGTCCGTGAGTTCGAGCCCCGCGTCGGGCTCTGGGCTGATGGCTCAGAGCCTGGAGCCTGCTTCCGATTCTGTGTCTCCCTCTCTCTCTGCCCCTCCCCCATTCATGCTCTGTCTCTCTCTGTCTCAAAAATAAATAAAATGTTAAAAAAAAAATTAAAAAAAAAAAAGAAGTATGCTACACCAACATATCTCCCCTCTTCACACTGTTTTATACTGATAGTGCAGACCAAAACCTCATAGCGGATCTTGGTTTTAGCCACGCATTGAACAAGGTCTCATATGATTTCTGTGCATAAAACTTCCCAAATCCCGGCTCTGGCAGGAATTTCTAGCTCTGTGACCTTTGGAACAGGTGGAAGGCAAGTTTTGCAGGTTGCAGGCCACACGCTGGGCCTTCAGGAAGAGGACCAGAACGTTGATATGCCATCACTGCTGCCCGTAGTAGCTGCTAACATGTGACATTGGCATCAGAAGGGCATCAGAAGGACACTGGCATCAGACCTGGGTGGGCTGGAAGTCACTCTGTCGACAGACCACTCTGGACTTGGGATTATTCGAAACTGGGGGAACACAGTCTTGCTTCATTGCCACACTTCAGCTAATGGTTCAGTGAAGGACACAGACTGAGGAAACCATCAGTGAATGACTCCAAGCACCCTTGCCCCTACCCCCATCGAGATGGATATTGCTGTTGAGAGGGGACCTCGCAGTGACTTTTTGCCTTTAGACATTTATTTAGTGTAAAATCGGCCAATTCAAAATGTTTTGTCAGGAACGAGGGCATCAGTCACAAAACAGTAAGTTTCAAAAAAGGATTCATGCAGTTATGTGTTGGACCTACCCACATCTCCCCCAAAATGTAATGACTCTTCTAAAGTAATAATTAACTTGCTCGAGTTGTCAGCCTTCTCTCTGACTGATGCAGCCCCAGCCACCTTGTGGCTTGCTGATCATTTCATTTTTAACGTGGAACAATGGTGGGGCGCCGGGGGGGGGGGCTCAGTCGGTGAAGGGTCTGACTTCGGCTTGGGTCATGACCTCACCGTTCATGGGGTCGGGCTCTGTGCTGACAGCTCGGGGCCTGGAACTTGTTTTGGATTCTGTGTCTCCCTCTCTCTCGGCCCCTGCTCTCTCTCTCTCTCTCTCTCTCTCTCTCTCTCAAATATAATAAATAAACATTAAAAAAATAAGTGTGGAACAATTGTCAATAGCTTTGGTGATGCAATGACTCTGAGGTTAATTTCACAATGATAGAGCCCACACTTCTACCTTTATAGGTAAAAAAAACATTTGGGGAATTTGAAGTTTGTTTTACTTGCAGATGAAAACAAATGGACTAGAGTATCATTTTTAAAAGATTATCAATAATGCATAATAATGTGTGTTTGGGGTTTCAGAACACTTGATTGTGTTCAATTCAGAGCAGAAATAAGAAGAAATGACCATCAAGCCACAAGGGCTGATTTCAAGAACAACTAGAACAAGGAACTTGGCTCTAGTGTCTTTCCCTGAGTATTGTCACCAGACTGGTTAACACGCAGGGCAGAGGACCCCCGGAGACCCTGAGCACAAGGGGTGCGGGAGTCTTTGGTCACGCGTTCCTGGCTCGTGAACTCTTACCTGCTGGGAGATAGTGCCCGGAGTTCACAGAAAGGGGGGAGTCCCCCAACTCTTTAACCCGGGGGCCAAGATGAACTGGAATTTGCAGGCAGAGCTGCCTTTTCCACTGCCGTGGCTGAAGGTAGCACAAGGTGGCGGCCAGTCCAGCAGCCCTCAGTGGACACTCCCTGGTGCATGTGTACAACCCGGATACTTGTGTATCTCAGGTCCTACTGTGTCTTCAGGCCTGCTGTCCTTGTCAGAGAAAAGGTCTGGGCATAGCCTGGCACTGAGAAACACTTCAAACAACTATTAATTTTAAACTGGGAAATAGGTGAAACTGCTGGTCAGGAAGCAGCCAGGATAATATACCAAAAGGACAGACACTCTTCCGAATAAACTGTGGGGTGTAGGAAAGCCGTGACACGAGATTTCCTGCTTTCCTTCAGAAGGAAAGTGAGGTGGCACAAGGGTCCGCTAATCGTCATGATACGCCTGAGGTGCCTGGAGCAGGTGCGTGTCCTGGGTTAACGTGTGTAATGTGCGGGTCTGTAAACATGTGGCTGGGGCTACAGTGTACTGGCCTTGGGCATGCGCTATGGTTCCACAGTTCTGCCACTGAAAATCAGAGTGTCCTGGTGCAAGGAGCTTAAATACTCTGAACCTCAGTTTGCATATCCATAAAATGGGCATAATAATAGCAACTGCCTTTTAAGTTTGTTAAGGGAGCAAATGAATTAATGCATGTAAAGCCCTGAAGGCCTGGTGCAACTATGTAAATTAGTATCACTACTAATGCAAGATGCCTGGACTGTACGAAGTGATCTTTAACCTCTCTAAATCCAGGTTGAACTCCACTGCCATCTATCTATCCACGACCAAAACTGTTCATTTTCGCTGTGACGGTCCTGCTTTTCTTAGCTCTTCCTTTTTGAAATACATGTTGGGTGAAAAGGACCACTTAGTCCCCTCGCTGTTGAGTCTTGCCGCCATGGTCCTTCCTGGTGGAAGCGGCAAAGCCAGGGGGCCGGTGCACGTCTGGAAACTTCCTGGAGCGAGAGAAAGGAAAACAGAAGTGAGATGGGGAGTTCTGAAAGGAAATGAAAAAGGGGCCATAAAGGTCCCTCGGCACATGTGATCCTTGATCCTCTAGGCAGTTCTCAAGGTTCCTGAAGAATGAAATAACAGCAATGATAATATCATAAGAGCAGCCGCAGAAGCAGCCGCACTGTCGGGCACCGGGACTGTTCCAGCTGTACCCACACACGTGCCCACATTCAATCCCAATGCTAGTGCCCCTGTTGCTAATTCTCACTTTAGAGTAGAATCTGACAGAAAGAAATAACTTGCTCAACGTCACACAGCTTCCGATCGGGTCGTCAGACATCAAGACCACCACCTTCTTAGATAATACCCCAAACTGCCTCCCAGTGATTACCTGAAATTGAGAGACACAGCAGGAATTTTGTTAGAAATCCTAGAGTCATTGAGGAAAAAACTCAAGTGTTGTGCTTCTGAAGATGCATGGCTCAGCCTTCCAAGAAGGGGTAATTTGAAAATGCATTTCGCCTTCTCCAGAAGCAACGATTTCACTGTTAAGCTTTGTGTTAGTAAGCTTAGTGTAAGCTTTAGTGTTCACATGAAGAGAAACAAAAGTAACTATTAGAGAAGTGTACATGTTATGTTCAAAAGTAAGAATAATACAATTGTTCCTCTGTCTTCATCATTATCACTCTTTTATTTTTAAAAAAATTTTTTTAACATTTATTTATTTTTTTGAGACAGAGAGAGACAGAGGGGAGGGTCAGAGAGAGGGAGACACAGAATCTGAAACAGGCTCCAGGCTCTGAGCTGTCAGCACAGAGACCGACGCGGGGCTCGAACTCACGGACCGCGAGATCGTGACCTGGCTGAAGTCGGACGCTTAACCGACTGTGCCACCCAGGCAGCCCCATCATTATCACTCTTAAAACACATTACGAAAATCACTAAGGCTCTCAGTGGTCTAAGAGAAGCTGTTTGCTTCGGGATAAGAAGCAGTTCTCCCCCAGGACTTTGTAATTCCCCCTCACAGACAAATGCAAGGACTTTTGTCTCAGATTGACTGTTTTTGTTGTGGCGAAAATACATTTTATACTGTTCCAATCATATACTTTAAAACCCGGTTTTGTTTTTCTTGTCATTGAATTTGCTTTTCCACTAAAAGGCTTATAATAACCCAGTTACGCTTGTGATTATCTGAACAGATTTTCTTTTTTTTTTTTAATTTTTTTTTTCAACGTTTATTTATTTTTGGGACAGAGAGAGACAGAGCATGAACGGGGGAGGGGCAGAGAGAGAGGGAGACACAGAATCGGAAACAGGCTCCAGGCTCCGAGCCATCAGCCCAGAGCCTGACGCGGGGCTCGAACTCACGGACCGCGAGATCGTGACCTGGCTGAAGTCGGACGCTTAACCGACTGCGCCACCCAGGCGCCCCTGAACAGATTTTCAATGTCACTGACTGCATGGCAAAACCATTCATTTCGTCTTCCGCTAAACAGATACAGAAGGTATGGAATGAGTACACAAGTACCCCCAGGAAGCAGACCAGCCGCTTCACCAAATAAACATCTTAGTAGGGGAGAGAAATTATAGAGACAAAAGGAAGAATATTAACATTTTTGTTACGACTGGGTGAGAAAGAAGACGCCCATTCTCCTGGAGGTGATAGGCACACAGCTACTTTGGGAAGGTTGATTAGAGAACACCGCCTGTATTTGCGAATCAGATTGTAAAACAACATCTACTTCTCAATGATGAGAAAGACAAATTCTATTCACGTAGTCTAGTTTTCATTCGCAGAAATAGGTTTTAAATGTCAGTAATTTCCAGATAGGCCCCCTGCAACATGATCCAAACATACTTTAAAATAATCCCCCCACTTTTTTTTTTTTTTGCCTTTTCTACCCAGAATGGCTCATTCCAAGATCTAAGAAAGAAACCCCCTGCACCCACGTATACATCCTAGAAAGGCACTGACTTACTCATTTTCAGTGTATGTTGCAAATAGTATTCACAAGATCAGCTTTCAACATTAACTCCTTTTCTGCTTTTTGTTTGTTTGTTTCAATAATTTTTTTTTTAATTTAACACTGAGTTTTGACAAATCAAGACTTCTAACCTGCAACTGGTCTCACAGTTTTCTATCTGATGAAGATCTCCCACCTGACATCCGCCCACGGTGACCACCTTCGCTATCAATCACCCAGGCTCTGGAATAATACCTGTGAATATTTTAGAGATGTGCACAGCTAAGAAGAAGAAGAAATAGTAGTTTCTTCTCTCCTGTTCCAAAATATATGTATCTGTTTTCTTTCTTATAAAACACAAGCCCAGATATCTCCTCTCTACTTGGAGTAAATACTCCAGCTAAAATCTATTTACTTGGTGTATCGTTTCAACCAACAATTAAATGTGCGTGCCGAGGAATAATTTTGAAAGTCAAGTATTTGATCACTGCAGGAGACCCAGAAGATGTACAGATTTCATGCTCTGGAAAAAGGGCAGCACCAGGCTGTTCACCAGACATTTTTATTCAGTGAGTTGTATGCCCAGGCTGCTTCCTAACTGGGCCTGTTTATTTCCCACTTGTTATGAAAAATCTTTATTTTTTTCCTCTGCTACCATAAAAGCAATGAATGAATAATGTGGAGAAATTGAGAAAAATATCAAAAATATAATGTATTTATATCTCTGACACCCAGAGCTCCTAGGCTCCAGGCTCTGAGCTGTCAGCACAGGGCCCAATGCAGGGCTCGACCCACGAACCGTGAGATCATGACCTGAGCCAAAGTCAAAGTTGGTGGCTTAACCAACTGAGCCAACCAGGCGCACCTCTGACTGTTGATTTTGGCTCAGATCACGATCTCATGGGTTCATGAGACGGAGCTCAGCATTGGGCTTTGCACTGACAGCTCAGAGCCTGCTTGGGATTCTCTCTCTGCCCCTCCCCCACTTGTAGGGTGTGTGCCCATCCCCCCCCAAATTAATAAATAAATAAACAGTTTTTATTTTTTTTTAATTTTTTTTAACGTTTATTTATTTTTGAGACAGAGAGAGACAGAGCATGAACGTGGGAGGGTCAGAGAGAGAGGGAGACACAGAATCTGAAACAGGCTCCAGGCTCTGAGTGGTCAGCACAGAGCCCAATGTGGGGCTTGAACCCATGAACCGCGAGATCATGACCTGAGCTGAAGTCGGACGCTCAACCGACTGAGCCACCCAGGCGCCCCAGTAAACAGTTTTTAAAAAGTAGAAAGAAAAAGAATTTTCCTATATCTTTAAATATTCTTCAAGAAGGTAACTTTTAATGTCTTAGTGAACATTTTTAGAATAAAAAAAAATTCTGGCTGCAGAATATTCCATCATACAATGTACCACACCTTATATTTAACCATGGTTCCAGTGTTTGACACTTTTTTTGCAGTTTCCAAGGTTTGTAAATAGAACTGGGATTGACACCCTTCTTATATAAAGATGTTGAAGTATTTCTAATCACCTTTTTCTGGATAAATTAGGAGTGTCATTATTGAATGAAAAGACACAAGTTTACACTGTATTTTCTACACGTGCCCCAATTTTTAAAACATGTCTGAATTCACACTCCCACTGGCCCTGGATGGGAGTGCTTACCCCCATCCCTTTTACAGGGTCTGGCTTGACTTTGCTGAAATTTGATAGACATGTAGTATTTTCAGGAGAAGAAAATACATGTTTCCCTAAGTAACAGAAATTTAAGATGTGGGTAATGCAGGACTCAGATAAGATTCATTGACCTAAACCATTAATTGCATTAAATAACAATGGATTAAATAAAAAAAGAAGAGGTTAGGGGCGCCTGGGTGGCGCAGTCGGTTAAGCGTCCTACTTCAGCCAGGTCACGATCTCGCGGTCCGTGAGTTCGAGCCCCGCGTCGGGCTCTGGGCTGATGGCTCAGAGCCTGGAGCCTGTTTCCGATTCTGTATCTCCCTCTCTCTCTGCCCCTCGCCCGTTCATGCTCTGTCTCTCTCTGTCCCAAAAATAAATAAAAAAAAAAAAAAAAAAAAGAAGAGGTTAAAGGGATGCCTGGCTGGTTCAGTCTGTAGAGCATGTGACTCTTATAGAGAATGTGACTCTTGATCCCAGGGTCATGGGTTTAAGCCCTGAGTAGAGTCTGCCTTTTTAAAGTTGTTGTTTTTTTTTAACGTTTATTTATTTTTGAGAGATAGAGAGAGACTGAGCATGAGAAGGGGAGGGGCAGAGAGAGGGAGACACAGAATCGGAAGCAGGCTCCAGGCTCCAAGACATCAGCACAGAGCCCAACGCAGGGCTCGAACTCACGAACTGCGAGATCATGACCCCAGCCAAAGTCAGCCGCTTAACTGAGCCACCCAGACGCCCCATGGAGTCTGCCTTTTTTAAAAAAAAATTAATTAATTAACTAATTAAATGAACACAATGAGAAAACAATTTTTTTTTAAAGAAACAATTAAATTAAATAAGGCATTTCCTGGGAATTTTAGCTAAAAGCATGGCAAAACAAAACAAAGCAGAAGATAAGAACTAACCATATGTTTTTGTTAAAAAGCAATGAGCTGGGAATTTAAAAGTTAAAAGAGAAGTAAACAGCGAAGGAGAGATGAAAGTTTATTCTTTGACTGTAACCGTGATGGTACCTCTTATCTACTCCAGGAGAACCACAAACACATTCTAGTCTCACCTCCTTTGTCCAGGAGACTCTGGGGGCCACATTTCTCAGTATGCCCCTTCCCATGAGACTTTTGAGCCCACCCGTAAGAGTGTGTCACTGTCGATTTGAAAGGCCAGGGAAAAACACAGAGAAAAGCATTATTATTACGTCCGGGGAGTTGCTGGGATAAGTGATCAGAAGAAGCTTCGGTGGCAGAGAAAGAGAAGTAAAGCACGTGTGGGTACCTTGCAGAGTAACTAGACTCCAACACATGCAAGAAGAAATGGCCCCACGCAAAGGGCTTCATTCCTGCGAGGCAATTGTCCTTAAGTACGAGGCAAAATATTAACATAAATCACAATGAAAACACTCTCTTGTCATTGCCGTTGACGCAAGCATGACAGGAGGAAAATTGCGACACCGTGCCTGATTAAAGAACAACATTTTTATGAAATAGAAGCAGTTAAATATTCCTCACTGGATGAGAGCGCACGTGAAGTCAAGCTCCGTGTCCTGCTTAAAGGACAAGAGCCAAGAGCAGTTGGGGGGCGGGGGGGGGGGGGGGTAGCAGGGTCGTGGCAGGAAGGCCTCTGTGGAAAAAATGTGAAACTAGGAAGGAGGTGGCGAACCTGTCATTTACAGGGGTGATAACTCTATACCTAAACACAACAGAATTAAATGAAAAAGAAATAAACTATTAAATACAGATACAATAAAAACATTAAAAACTATTAAATGCAAGCCAGAAAGTGGTTGGTTCATTAAAACACCTAAACAAAAACACTGTTTATGGTTTTTATCTTTAATTGAAAAGCAAATATCAGGTTCACAATAATCCCCCTTCCCCTGAAAGGGAGGTTAAATATAGCAAGAAATACTCAGTACATGTTGGGGAGAATTTTAAAAGTATACCTAAAACCATATAGCATTCCTATGAGAGGAAATGACATGTTTTAAATTAAAAGAACAGTTAAAAATTGACAAAAAAGCAACAAATTACCTTCCACAAAAGTAGCAAGGGATATTCCAAATAATACATAGAAAAAGAAAGTAAAATGCCCAATAATCTATGGAAAGATGCTTACCTTTACTAATGGTAAGAAAAATTTTAAATTTTTTTTTTTCAACGTTTTTTATTTATTTTTTGGGACAGAGAGAGACAGAGCATGAACGGGGGAGGGGCAGAAAGAGAGGGAGACACAGAATCAGAAACAGGCTCCAGGCTCCGAGCCATCAGCCCAGAGCCTGACGCGGGGCTTGAACTCACGGACCGCGAGATCGTGACGTGGCTGAAGTCGGACGCTTAACCGACTGCGCCACCCAGGCGCCCCAGAAAAATTTTAAAACGTAACAATGAGATACGAGGTTTCACAATGGGAAAAAAAAAAAATTAAATGAAATCGAATCCCAGATTGACAATGTAGAGACACAGGAACTCATATCCCTGCTACTGCCGGCCTTAGCAATATTGTTGCCGCGAGTGTAAAAGTCCCCCCAAAACTGAGAGAACTTGAAAAAAGCATCTACCAAATTTTTAAAGTATACACAGCATAAGTTGCAATTATAACCTTTGACACAATCTTCACCTTAAAAATGTCAAACATGCATGATATCTTGGGGTTGTGAGTTCGAGCCCCATGTTGGGTGTAGAGATTACTTAAAAAATAAAATCTTAGGGGCGCCTGGGTGGCGCAGTCGGTTAAGCGTCCGACTTCAGCCAGGTCACGATCTCGCGGTCCGTGAGTTCGAGCCCCGCGTCAGGCTCTGGGCTGATGGCTCGGAGCCTGGAGCCGGTTTCTGATTCTGTGTCTCCCTCTCTCTCTGCCCCTCCCCCGTTCATGCTCTGTCTCTCTCTGTCTCAAAAATAAATAAACGTTGAAAAAAAAAAATTTTAAAAAAATAAAATCTTAAAAAAAAAAGAAGTCAAACACGCCTGACCAACAAGGCACCCACCAAATGTTTGCACCCGGGGGCATTTCACAACCAGCTTGCTTGGAGGAGTTGGCCAACAGAGAACCTTGTCTTCCATGCACACAGGCCTATCACTGCTTTTGGGAAAGTGGTTGGACCCCTAGTTTTCCTCATTAAATCCTGCACTCCCCTGTGCAAAACCAAACAGAATGGGCATTGACCCTGATAACCAACCCACGCAAAAGGGTCTGACTCCTGCGGGCTGGGCCACTACTCCCCTACCTGCAGAAGAGTGCACCTTTGCACCCGTCGTGGCCTCCAGCAGGCACCTCCCCTTGCAAAGGAGCAGATGGCCTCTCTCTTCTCCAAATTGGCCCACTGACCTTCAGGATCCTTTCTCTTTGGGCCCTTCAAAGTCCTCAGTCCATCAGTTCTCCCACTCTGCTCTGCATTTCCATTTCTTGTCTCATCAGTATTGATAATGATTAAAGTCTCTCCCTTCTTTAAAAAAGGGCAGGGAAGATGGCAGAATGTGCTCTTGAGCCTTTCTGCTTCCCAAGCTACACAACAGGTAAACTGGAAAGATACATCCACTCTCACTGGCTCTATCCCTCTACCTTCCAGTCTCCCATTTACTGACATCTAGCAACTTCCCCTAACACTTGACCGACACTGTTCTCTCTGTGGATATTGATGGACACGCTTGGGGTAGCCAAAGGACTTTACCGTTTTAACTTCTTGACTTCTCTGTGATAGTAAAGAACAGGACATCCTGCTTCTCCTTTAATCATTTAATCCATGGATCTGCTTCTGGGACAGCACAGTCTCAAGTGACTTTCATTCTCTATGTTTCTATGCTTCCCTTGGAAGTTACTTTTCTCCCCTGGCTGCCCTCCTTGTGTGCTCCCATGCGTACACCTGCTGTCTCTACCAACCACAACCCGATGATTCCTAAATGGCTAACGTCACTGCAGGATTGTCCTCCGAGCTCTGACACTTAGAGTTGATTTTCCATGTCTCCATCTATAGACCTGTCTTGTTCTGTAGGTCATTCAAACTCAGTTAAGTTCAAAATTGAACTGTGTTCTTCCTCCAGTGTTTCCTGTCTCAAAAAAGGGATACATTGGCACAGACAGTGCTGTGCTACCCTGGTTTCTTGTCCAACCCGATGCAAAGAAAGACCATGTTCTCCAGCCCTCCCCACACCTAGGGGGATGCTGTGACCGAGTTCTGGCAGAGGACCACGGGCAGCAGTTTTGTGGGCTCCTTACAAGCCTGGTCCTGAGGTCGTCCCCATTATCTCACCGGCTTCTCACGTGGCCCCCAAAAAGATGATGCTTGGCGAAGAGTCACCCCGCTTGCATCAGACTGCCCTCTGGGTGCTAAATGAAATAAAACCACATGGTGTTGAGCCCCTGAAGCATTAGGCTTTGTTACAGAAGGTTGGTTCACTCCCTTAATACAAACACCAGGTTGAAAACAGGAGCAACATCTGTAACTTCTCCCCCCACCATGAGATTCAGTCAATGTGGGGTCCTCTCCTGCCTTCATCCAGGGAACAGGCTTCCCCGTAGAGCCACCATTTTCCTTGGTCTGAAGCACCCCCCCCCCCCCCGTTAGCCCCACCTTTAGAGTTGACCCCACCAATCAGGTTCCACACTGCAGCCAAAGTGCCCTTTCTAAATGCAAATTTCATTCTGCCTTATCTGAAACCTTTCCTTCATTTCCTGTCCCTACAGGATAAAAGGCTAACTCCTTAGCAGAGCTTATAAGGCCCTTCATTATGTGTTCCTTGCTTATCTTTTCATCCTTCAATCTCACCAGCCCCCTTTCTCTTTCTACACTTACGCAGTCTTGAACAGCTTGGAATACCTCCAGTTTTTTTACCTCAGGCCTCCAGCCTTGTGCATAGTCTCTGCTGTGAACGAGCCCTCTCCCCTGCCTCTCTGATTCCTCTTTATCCTGCCTGCTGGGGTCCACGTGTCACCTTTTCCAGAAACCCCTCTGTCCAACCCCTTGTCCTCTCCTCGCCTCCCTAGGACCATCCCACAACCTTCGGAATGGCCTGTTGACACGTGTCTCTCCCACCAAGCCCTATTGCACACTTCTCCAGAACAAACTGTGTGTCTTTGTGTTCTGAGTCCCTCCTGTGGTGCCTGGTACCCGGTGCAACAGAAGTGATCGCCGAATTAATAAACGAGTGATGTTTGCATTCACTTACTACGGTATTTGATATTACTGAAGATGATATGTGCTCATAAAAGTATGTGTCGACTCTGCAAATAAGCAGAACTGGTTAAGCATGGTTCTATGTGGATTATATATGTGAGTTCACGTATGACGTATGTGAATTGTATGATATGAATCACAACGTCAGGGCGCTCTGACCTTTAGTGAGGTGACTGAGATAAAATGCCGCTTAATTTTTTCCAACTTCCCTAATTTTCTCAAGTTACTCCTTTGCCCGGAGTGCTCTCTGCCTTGTTGCTACTCAAAACCCCTCCCTTCCCTGCAAGGAGCCCCTAAGGCTCACCCCCCTCTTAGATGCCCACCCCAAATTTCTCTAGCATCAGTGCCCACAGCTCTTTCTGGTGCCCTTGGCTTTTGTTTCTTTTTTCTATCATTTCATTAGGATATATTGTTTTCATATATTGAGGGCACCCTCCAACTGGCTTGTACGTTCTTTCAGAGCAGGGTGAATATCACTTTCCTTTTTATATCCATACGTAGACTGGTAGAACTGTGCACAGCGTAGGCACTTAACAAATGTTATGTAAATTAAATGTTAGGGATTTCAACATCAGAATCACCAAGGTAGTAGGAGATTCTTGACTATGCCAAGACCGTCCAGTGCAATGCTTCAGGAACAGTGCTAAGAGTTTTTCACATTCTTTTTTTTTTTTTTCATTTTTTTTAACATTTTTTTTTTTTTCTGAGAGACAGAGAGAGACACAGCGTAAGTGGGAAAGGGGCAGAGAAAGAGGGAGTCACAGATTCCAAAGCAGGCTCCAGTCTCTGAACTGTCAGCACAGAGCCCAACTCAGAGCTCAAACCCATGAATGGTGAGATCATAACCTGAGCCCAAGTCGGATGCTTAACAGACTGAGCCACCCAGGTGCCCCAGAGTTTTTCACATTCTGAATTCCCACAATAGCCTTGTGTGTGAGTATAATTAACATCACCATTTTTTAAATTACAGAGATAACAAAGAGTTGCCAAAGTGTGCACAACTGATAAGTTGTGTAAGCCTATCCACTATGCTATATATTTAGAGTAGTTATATAGCAGCAGTTGAATTTTTTCCCTGTTGAGAGGGGGAGAGATTGGGGCAGGGAGGGAGATGTTTCCCTTTAGGTAAGTCAGTTCAGTTGATTTTATCCAAATACTAAAAGATATCTTTTTGAGAACTTCGTTAATTTGATTGAGTTTTCACAGATATATATAAAATACAGCTGTGTGTATGTAAATATACATGTATATATGTACACATATAAGATATAAATAGACATTATGTAAAATATTTTAAGTTTTATACACACACACATAAAATCTATAATGGATAAGTAAGTGTGAAATAAACCAAATTTATTGCAAGGATCCAAAATACATCAGGATGCTTAGACGTGAAATTACATCTACTGAGTTATTGTAACTCTTTGAGATGTTTGTTCCCTTTGGCTGATGTGGTTTGGATTCTAGGGGCGATCAGGCAGTTAGCTACCTTCGCTTTCTCTTTATAGATGATTAATCGGATTAGCCTCTCCCCAAGTAACAAAGGACCTGCTCGCTACTCTGAAGAAACCCTAGCAAGTCCTAATTATGGGATCTACAGACATTAAAGGGCCCCCTGCGTTCTAGGACACCCATTAGTTCGGTGTTGTCATGGCAATGTTCTTTTCCCAGCTCCAGAGAAGTGGTCTCCCCGTGCCTAATTCCTCCAGGTTGGCAGGGATCTATTTCTCAGTGCTGCCCCTGCCTGATCGAAGACATGGCAGGAAGAGTCAGTGATGGAGCGTTGAGAGCCTGGCCTTTTCTGCCCCCTGCCCCCCACCTCCCCCTCTCCCACACAGTGGAGCTGTTTGCTCCCTGGATCCACGTGCAGCTGAGCCCGGTGTTGGGAAGGGCTGTGTGGCAAAGGGGAAGTCAGCACAAAACAACAGGGTGTCCAAACCTCCCAGGGAGGTGTTACCGCTAAAATGATGCAACCCGGGGCGCCTGGGTGGCGCAGTCGGTTAAGCGTCCGACTTCAGCCAGGTCACGATCTCGCGGTCCGTGAGTTCGAGCCCCGCGTCAGGCTCTGGGCTGATGGCTCAGAGCCTGGAACCTGTTTCTGATTCTGTGTCTCCCTCTTTCTCTGCCCCTCCCCTGTTCATGCTCTGTCTCTCTCTGTCCCAAAAATAAATAAACGTTCAAAAAAAAAAGAAAATTTAAAATGATGCAACCTAAGCTGCCCTGAAGAAAGTATGACCACCCAGCTCCCTGGCGCTGCATTTGCTTCACTGAGATCCTTTTAAAGACCCTATTGATTGATAACATGGTTGGATTCCTTTCTTCACTCTGGATGCTGGTGGCAGAACCAAGATGGTGCCAGTTTGCTGTGCCCTGGGGCGACGTGTTAGCTTGGACACTTCAGTGGCTTGATTCTCCACACCTTGCAGTGTCTCCAGTTTGGCCACATGACTTGCTTTGCTGGTGGCCTTGAGCCATCGGTGTGTTGGGTCTTGCTGACTTCTGTCACAGCCATGAGCACGTGCCCAGGCGAGCCCACTGCCCACTGGGAAACAAAAGACATGGGGAGCAGAAAGGAGTCAACCCGGCTGAGGCCGTCCTCCATCAGCCACAGACATCTGGCTCCAGACGGGAGCAAGGCCAACTGAGACCAGCCGATATTACCAACTGAGACCAGCCGATATTACCAAACTCATGAGGTGAAGGTACAGGAATGATTGCACTTATTAGCTTTCAGAATCACTTGTTACTTGGCGTGGCTATGGCTAAGATCACCACTTTCACTGAGAATGCCTTTGGTGCACAGATTTCTTCTCATCGGTTCATCTCAAGTTCAGCGCAGAGTGCTTTCTTCATAAATTACTTGGCAGGGAAATGGTATATTTTCTTGAGCATCTCAGTACATGGGATGCTCCTCAAAGGCACGGATTGCATCCGGTTCATTCCTGTGGCCCCAGGGCCTGGCACACACTAGCCGTGTAATACGTTTTTGATGGGTAAGTGAATTCGTGAATGACCTAGAGACATGGTGTTCTTTGCAAGCTGGCAGGGAACTGTCAGATCCTCCTTCAGTTGTGGGTCAAGTAGAATGGAGTTGTCTGTCCCATTTCTGGCCTTTCATACAAAGGAGATGCTTCCTGTGACTTGAGACCCCATGACGACTGGAGAATGAGCATCAGAGGTTGGCCCCGCCTCAAGTCCCAAGGCTACTTTGCTATTTAACAGTGAGCCCCTGACTGCAAACCCTGTGCTCTCTGTTTAAACCTCTATATCTGTTTCTGCCTGTCTCCATCTCTGTATCTGTGTCTCTCCATACCTCCGTTTTTATTCTGGCAATCTAGGTGGGTATTGTCTTTGACTTCTTTCCACTCTTCTTCTCTGGCCAGGTCAGCTGCCCTACTTCTGAAATCCCTTCACCAAGTGATTTGTTTCCTCCTTGGCCTGTCTTGCTTCCAGTCAACTCATCATACTTCATAGTCTGAGTTTAAGTTGCAGCTAAGAGTTTAATTCTCTGAGAATGACTCTAGGTCCTTCCAAGAAAAACGCTGTACTGTTGAGGAAAGAGTGTATGAAACAGACCAGGTAGTAGGTGAGCTCTACTCAGCTCCCAGGGAAAAGCCTCAAGATTCCCTTCTTGCCTCAGACCAAGACCTGAATCATTTCTCTGTATTTGCATCCATCAGGAAATTGGCAATGACACTCGCCAAATGTTAAAGTTGTCAATCCACGAACAAGTTTTGGAGAGGTTTTTCTTTACTTTTCCATTAGAAAAAAAAATGTCAAACTTACTGAAAATAATTCACCACGTTAAAACAAATTTCATGTGTTTATCATCCAATTTGAACTTTCATTAACATTTTCCCAGTCTTGTCTCATGTCCCTCCCAACATTGAAAGCAAATACCAGACATAAGGCCACTTAATCTCTGATAAACTTGCCACCTTCTTTTTTATTTTTTACATTTTTTAATCAAAAAATTTTTTAATGTTTATTAATTTTTGAGAGAGAGAGACAGAGTGCAAGTGGGGGAGGGGTAAAGAGAGGGGGACACACAGAATCCGAGCTGTCAGCACAGAGCCCGATGTGGGGCTTGAACTCACAAACGGTGAGATGGTGACCTGAGCTGAAGTCAGAAGCTTAACCGGCTGAGCCACCCAGGTGCCCTGCCACCTTCTTAATGTTCCAAATAGATTGTTTTTTTATAAATCTGAATTGGAGTAATGAGTACAAGTAAGGATCAGAGTGTAAGAGGTTAGGTTCATAATGTTACCTATATTTTTCCAAAAACAATCAAACACAAATACAGTGGATTTTTCTCCTACCTCTAATGTCCTCAAAATAACTGAAGCACCCCAAAATCTGCTTATTTTAAATCTTCATCCATTTCATTATGAACAAAGCAGTTGGTAAGGTTTTATGCTTGGCCCTAACCAACTTGATAAACTCTATTTGAAAAGACATATAAGGTGAACCTGTTTCCATAAAGTCAAGACCATAAAATAAAAGCCAAACAAACATACTCAGTAAACATCTATTTCCAGGTGTCAAAATACGTGGCCTGAGGCCTGTGTAGAGTCAGAGGGCTTAGATTCAGGTCCTAGCCTGCTCAGTAAGCTGACATTGACCTCGTTACCTGACCTCGGTGCAGTGCCAGTATTAGTCTGCAAGGCTATAACAGAGTGCCCTATTCAGGGCAGCCTGAACAACAGAAGCCGATTTTCTCATGTTACTAGAGGACCCAAGTCTGAAATCAGGGTGTTCCTTTGAGGTCTCTCTCCTTGACTTGCAGCCGGTCACCTTCTCCCCAGGAGCTCACATGGTGTTGCCTCTGTGTGTGTCTGTATCCTGATGTCTGTCTTTTTTAAAAATCTTTACTTATTTTTGAGAGAGAAACAGAGCATGAGTCAGAGAGAGAGGGAGACACAGAATCCGAAGGAGGTCCTAGGCCCTGAGCTGTCAGCACAGAGCCTGACGTGGGTCTCGAACTCACAAACCACAAGATCGTGACCTGAGCCAAAGTTGGATGCTTAACCAACCGAGTCACCCAGGCTCCCCTCCTGATCTCTTCTTAAAAGGAGACCAATCAGATTGGATTGGGGCTGCCCCACATGACCTCATTTTACCTTAATGACCTCTTTAAAGGCTCGGTCTCCAAATGCAGCCACATTCTGAGCAACTGGGGCTTAGGCTTCCGCATAGGCATCTTACAGCGGGATGATGCAATTTAGCTCATAACCCCGTCCCAGCTGAATGAGATAACATCTACAAAAGTGGCTGTAAACACTTTACAGAATATGTTTATTGTTTGGTCATAATGCATTTTTTAATCCACCAGAATTTGGGGCGCCTGGGTGGCGCAGTCGGTTAAGCGTCCGACTTCAGCCAGGTCACGATCTCGCGGTCCGTGGGTTCGAGCCCCGCGTCGGGCTCTGAGCTGATGGCTCAGAGCCTGGAGCCTGCTTCCGATTCTGTGTCTCCCTCTCTCTCTGCCCCTCCCCCGTTCATGCTCTGTCTCTCTCTCTCGCAAAAATAAATAAACGTTGAAAAAAAAAAAAATTTAATCCACCAGAATTTAATTATGCGAATCAACTCTATTCAGTGCTAAGCCGGCTGCATGTGGAATTGTATTTTAAGAATTCATCATATTAAAGAGCATCATAATTAACACATACTCAATGAAAGGCATATAAACCAGCCAGATGTGTAATAGGTACAAACTGGAGTAACCCAGCCCACAGAAGGGAGCTCTCCCCGTAAGTGAGCAGAGTGGCATCAAACAGGATTTTGAAGGAGAGTTGGGATCTTAAATGGTGGGATGAAGAAATCAGAACAACGGGGATGCCTGGGTGGCTCAGATGGTTGAGCGTCCAACTCTCGATTTCGGCTCAGGTCATGATCCCAGGGTTGTGGGATAGAGCCCTACATCAGGCTCCACACTGAGTGTGGAGACTGCTTAAGATTCTGTCTCTCTCTCCTCTCTCTATAAAATAAAATAAAATAGGGGCGCCTGGGTGGCACAGTCGGTTAAGCGTCCGACTTCAGCCAGGTCACGATCTCACGGTCCTTGAGTTCGAGCCCCGCGTCAGGCGCTGGGCTGATGGCTCAGAGCCTGGAGCCTGTTTCTGATTCTGTGTCTCCCTCTCTCTCTGCCCCTCCCCCGTTCATGCTCTGTCTCTCTCTGTCCCAAAAATAAATAAACGTTGAAAAAAAAATTAAAAAATAAAATAAAATAAAATAAAATAAAATAAAATAAAATAAAGTAAAATAAAATAAAATAAAATAAATTAAAATAAAATAAGAACATGAGATCACTGAAGACTTCTTCTTCTTGGTAGAGAATGAGGTCTAACTAGACCCTACTCTCTACTGAGAAATGGTAGAACTAAAGTTAAATAGGTAAGACAGGGCCAGATTTAAAAAAAAGACTTTAAAGTCAGGCAGAGGACTTGGGGGATAATGAAGAAAATTATGTTGACACCATAGATATAATTATTTTTACATCATTGTGTTCATTCTTGATTGAACCATTGCCTGCTAATAAAAATAGACACCCCTAAATAAAGAACACAAAATAAAACTCTTCAGTGTGATGGTATTATCTGGATATGATTTTATTCCTTTTGCTTTCTGTTCACAATAATATTGGGCCAGTGTATAAGGTATCTATTGCTGTGTTGCAAATTACTCCTAAATCTTCGTGGTTTAAAACAATATATATGATCTCACATAGTTTCTGGGGTCATGGACCCAGTGTCCCTTAACCATGTGGTCGTGGCTTGAGGTATCTCAGGAGGTTGTAGTCAAGCTGCCAGCTTAGGTGGTGCCATCAGACATGTTGTCTGGTGCTTAGGGATCCACCTCCAGGCTCACTCATGTTGTGAGGAGGCCTTGGTTCTTCATTTTTGGCCAGAGATCTGTGTTTATTGACATGCAAGTCTCATCATGGGCTTCCAGAGCATACTTACAACATGGCGGCTGACCTCCACCTGATCTGGTGGTCTGAGAGAAAGAGAGTATGTGTATGTGCGTGACAGAGTGTGAAAGTATGTCTGAAAGAGTATGTGTGTATGTGTGTGACAGTATTGTGTGAGAACAAGTATGCGTGTGAGAGAGAATGTGTGTGAGAGAATTTGTGTATGTGTGAGAGTGTGTGTGGGAGAGGGTACATGTGTATGTTTGTGTAAGAGAGTATGTGTAAGAGGCAATTGTGTGAGAGTATGTGTGAGAGAAAAAGAGTGTGTGCGTGTGTGTGAGACATAGTATGTGTGAGAACGAGTATGTGTGTGAGAGATACTGTGAGAGAATTTGTGTGTGTGTGTAAGAGAGTATGTATAAGAGACAATTGTGTGTGAGAGAAAAAGAGTGTGTGCGTGTGTGTGGTAGAATGTACGTGTAAGAGAGAGAGACAGAGAGAGAAGACAAAAAGAGAGACAAAAAGAGAAGTATGAAGTATGTTCTGGGGACCATTTGGAAGCCATCTTAGAAGCTGACTGTCCCATCCAATAATAAGGACGTCCTGTGACTTCAAAAAATGTTAGCTTTTTTCAATATTACACAGAAATTTGTTCTTTACATTATCAAGGTGAAATGAGTTTTCACCTGTTTCTTTTCATTATGAAAATAGCTCAAGGTTAAAATCATTTGGGAGTTTTGTTTGCTGTTCAAATACCTTCCTTTGTGGAATTAATTCTAAGTTGAGGGTTTGCATTATCTTCAAGTGTATCAACCAAAATTAACTGCTTTTGTAATTCTGTAGGTGAAACGTTGGTTATAGAATGAATATAAGGAATGGATTCACATAGTTGTGAGGATTAAAAGTATACACGGGGAAGAACTCACTCCTACCAGTTCATTAGCAGAGGAAGAAAAGGTTGGTAAAATATTCAATAATTTTTTACTTAAAAACTATAAGATATAAAGCATTTTAAAGGGCTATTTAGTGTACACATTAAGATATCTACAAAATTTAAGCACAGAACCACAGTCCTTGTAGTGCAAGTGATGTTTATTATGTTAAAGGGCAATGAAGCTGGGTAATAAGGGTTTGGATTATATTGGTAGGAGGCATCCTGAAATGTTGGTTCAGGGGACAGATGGAGAATTCATGATTTCATGAAATGAAGTAGAAAGGGAAGAATCTGGAGCAATTGTCACTTTTAAGTTCTTGGATATGAGATCTGAATTGGATGTCAGGCACAAACACTGCTATCCAATATAAATAAACTAAACATTTTTTTATGAGAAAAATTATACATTGCATTTCTTAAAATATACAAAATGAGGAAGGAATAAATCTGAAGTTTCTTGATTGGCGAAGATTAAGAAATACAGATGAACGTAAAACATTGAGTTCTCCATCACTAGTGTTTCTGAAAAAAAGGTAAACATGAGACGCTCTGGAATACATGATGCGTTAGCTTCTGTGGATGATCGACCATCGGAGACTCATGAGTCTCATCGCCTGTAGAAAGGTGTAAAGTTCTTCATACTTAGGGAAGGCAAGAAGCATCAGGTTCATTTGGACGGTGGCAATATTATATGAGAAAAATGCGCGCGTGTGCGTGTAGTGAAAAGACCAACCATGTCAATTTCAGGGTTGACTAGGGATACAGGATATAATATAACCGTGAAGCCAAATTTTCCCCAAATGTGTAAAACGAGTCAAGGAAACTAGTCCATTCGGGAATACACAGGCACCTTTCTCTTCTCCTAAGGACAGAAATGGAGACCCGGCAAGGAAGTGCTGCCATGTTGGACTCACTGAAAGGAGAGCTGTCTTCCTTCAGGTCAGCACTTCCGTTGCTAGCTGAGGAAGCTGAAGGTCATGAGCGGAGCTGGCGCATGGTGGGAAGACTTAGTTGCCCAGGGGCCACACGCTTAAGAGGACCGGTGCTTGGTTCAATGCTCTGCAGTCACTGCTGTGAAATGGTTCACAGATTTGAACAAGGGGCCCCTGATTTCATTTTGCACTGGGCCCTGTCAATGATGCAGCCATTCCAGGAACCTGGGTTAATGTTCTTTCCATGGTTGGGAGAGGGGTCAAGGTGTTAAGAGGGCCACTGGCTCTACCTACTGCCTATATGCCTTGGGTAAGATCCTTAAGTTCTCTGGCCTCTGTCTACTCACCTCTAAACTGGGGTTGTGATAGGACCTACTTCATAATCCCCAAACCACTATGGGCACAGAGCTCATTGCTATCCCTGTCACTGGTAATGGCATGAACGTGTCAGCTGCCCTTTTGATTGTTTTTTTTTTGTTTTGTTGCTGTTAGTGTGAAACAGTTAAGGGAAAAAAATCCAGTCCAGACTGGCAAAAGCCCTGCCCAACCAGCACTCAACTCCCCAAGTTGCGTGTGTAAAAGTGAGAAGAATGATCAAAGACTCAAGGTCACTTTTTACACTTTTAATGAAATAATTGATTTGACCGGTTGGTTATATACCTTCTAGATACATCAGATACGTACAAGAGAACAGTTACAGCTGTGAGGACTTAACATTAGCCCTATCAGTGGAATATAGATAGGTGTTTGTTCCGCTCAAACAAATACTAACCATTAGTAATATTCTCATTATCCAGTTGCGCGCCATCTTGAAAATAAGAAGGGGCAAGCACTGGGGTCTTTGGAGGAAGGGCCAGGTAGGCAGCAGGTGGTGACAAGGACAGGAAGAGCACACCTGATAAAAGGTGTGGAGTGGGGAGGACATGAACAAGAGATTGTCCTCTGAGTCCTTCAGTACTAATAACTAACATTTGTGTTCAGTGAATCCATGGACCCACTATCCCGTTAAGTGTCCCCACGGGAATAACCTAGATGGCCCCATTTCCTTTGACTTTCAAGTCCAAGGAGATAGCATTCCATACACAGGACCCTGTTTCTGTGAAATAGTGAAAGAGTAAGTTCAAAGTCCGTACAGAGTCCTCTGTAAATTCACAAAGAGCTGACCAAAAAACGTTTCACGTCCGATGTGAAGGCACAGGAAGACATTACTTTTTGCTTATGTTTGAAGGGAAAGCACATTTAGAGTTCACCTTCTTTAAATACATTAATTGTCAAAGTGCAGTTCCGTAAAAATTAATATAGTAATTAGATACACGATGAACCAATGTGTAGGGAATTACGAGTTCAATTATTATACACTTTTTTTCCCTTAAATTAACTAATTTGAATCATAATGTCAGCCAATTTGCACACCCCAATGTGCTTCTTCCCTGGCAGAGAATAACAAAACAGACAGCCAACCTAATGGAAATGTTGCATGTAATGAAACTCGAGAGGGTCATGAGTCCCCTGGGTGACAGGTGTTATTAAAATTTGAAAGGACATTATTGTTACAGTTGGGCAGGGAATTTCAAATATTGGCGTTGCTGGGCACTAAGGCCATCTGTCTTGCACAATGCGCCTAGTGATATTAGCGAAAACCGGTACAAGCTGCTATATATTTGAAATAAGGCAGAATGCTTAAACCACTTATCTTGAAACACATGCGTCCTCAATATGTGCCATTTCTGTGCTTGAAACCCTAATTCTGCCTAAACGAATCAACCCATTTTCCTCCTTCCTGTTTACATCTCTCCGATATTTTCAAGTGGAAACCTCACATGTAGAGATTGGAATGCAAATGACTTATGCTCTGAGTCCAAATCTATCATTTGCACGCAATTAAATGATTCACATAACATTGTGCTCTTGGAAAAACATCCCCTGAAAAATATCTTCATTATTTTTTCCACCACACATAACATAATAGGCTTGAGTATTCACGTAGACTCCGTTCTCTGAAAATATTTTCTAAGCCAATTGTTTTCTTCCTTTGATATTCATGTTCTTATATCCCTCAAACCTTATCACATCTTTATGCCATGGAGGTACCCTGAATGTCATATAGTTCATTCTGTCTACTTAGAATCCTCCAACTTCATTGGTATGACGGACGGAAGGATTATATATACCTCAGGGTATGATGATTTCTTGGTGATAGCTGAAGTCACACTGGATTTGCTCACTCTCCAATTGCAAACTATTTTGCATAAATGCCTTTTTCAGCACTGTGGCTCATGACTTTCTAAGTGTATCCCCTGCTGATCAACTGGGGTCTGGGTTGCTGGTCCCTGGATCTATTAACGCGAATTACCCAGGCTAAACATTACCTTGTTATTTCCCGTGAGAATTATTCACTTTTCTTGTCCCATTTAAATATTAGGTTCTTTCCTTTGGTGGTGATTACAAAGCTGTCCAAGTTGGGATGGGTTCAGAAAAAACAAAGCAATGGCTGTTTGTCCCCATTTTCCCTGCCAAAAATAAAGACGTATAATCAATTCGGAGTAGTGTCAATCTTTCGACAGTAACTTCTCTTGAAATCAGTCCATCCTGGGGCGCCTGGGTGGCGCAGTCGGTTAAGCGTCCGACTTCAGCCAGGTCACGATCTCGCGGTCCGTGAGTTCGAGCCCCGCGTCAGGCTCTGGGCTGATGGCTCAGAGCCTGGAGCCTGTTTCCGATTCTGTGTCTCCCTCTCTCTCTGCCCCTCCCCCGTTCATGCTCTGTCTCTCTCTGTCCCCAAAAAAATAAATAAAACATTGAAAAAAAAAATTAAAAAAATTTTAAAAACGTTTTAAAAAAAAAAAGAAATCAGTCCATCATAATTCAGCTGAATTTGTCAGTGTGTGGCTCTTCCCTTCTAAGTAATAGTGAGCTAATTTCAGTTCTTCAGTCTATCTTCTTACTCACGTAACATGTACCGCATATGATGAAGTAGCTGCAGAGATTAGTTTTTACCTTGAACGCCACTTTGCACCATGCTTTCGTGTAGTAGCAGTAAATCGGCTGGTATGGGTTAACATGACAGGCTGGCGAAACTGGATTGTGCTTAACAGTGTTTTTTCAGCGCACAAGAGAGGGCCCTCACGGGGTGCAAAAGTGGGGAGGAGATCTAATAACTAAAGATGACAAAACTGGAATACATTGCCTTGCAAGGTCTTGACCTCTCTACCATGAAAAATTGAGCAGAGGTTGTGGATGCTGTACCCAGCTTGTTCTTGCACTAGGTTGGTAAGATGGGTGTAGGTGTGTGTGTGGGGGGGGGGGGGTATCTCTGGGATGATTCTCAACGTTTTTTTTTTTTTTTTGGGACAGAGAGAGACAGAGCATGAACGGGGGAGGGGCAGAGAGAGAGGGAGACACAGAATCGGAAACAGGCTCCAGGCTCTGAGCCATCAGCCCAGAGCCTGACGCGGGGCTCGAACTCACGGACCGTGAGATCGTGACCTGGTTGAAGTCGGACGCTTAACCGACTGCGCCACCCAGGCACCCCTCTGGGATGATTCTCTATTATTTTGTCTCTTATCTGAAGTTTAGAAAATTATAAAAGACATGGAATCCATCAAAATAGGAACATCTACAGTGACAAGAAATTGATAATCAACAGAATATCCTGTTGGATTGGAATGCCTTATTTTGAGTTTTCCCCATGAATTATCGTATGTGGTGCTCTTGGTATCCAAACCTCAGGTGGGGAGACCTTAGATGTCCTTTCTCAGGGATTAATGCATATTAAAGGTGGTTCTGATTGCCAAATTCCAATGTGGGTGGCGATGGGGAGAGCTGTTCACCAAACCAGCAAGCAATTCTCAGTAATACCAGCTCGGTGTCCTACAATTCAACTCAATCTTGACACTATCTGCCCAGAGATAGGATCAGATTCTGCAGGTTAAGGGCTCAGTCCCACAAGACTCCCCACTTCAGATGCCCATTGCAAGCCCAGGCTGTCACCTGTGCTTCTGACCGACCAACTATATATTGGACATCCCAGTGACCTCCGCCTTGGGTTCAGTAAACTTGTTAGAGTGGCTCACAGGACTCAAACATTTTACTCACGAGATCATTGGTTTATTATGAAAGGATACAGCTCAGGAACAGCCAGACGGAAGAGAGGTTTAGGACAAGGTATGGGGAAAGGGTACAAAGCTTCCAAGCCCACTAGGAGTACAACAGTCTCCCCAAATCTCCAGGTGTTCACCAGCAGAGAAGCTCTTTAAACCCCATCTTTAATGGAAGCTTCATTGCAGAGGCATGATTGATTGAATCATTGGCTGTTGGTGATTGATTCAACCTCCAGTCCCCCTCTCCTTCCCAGAAATCAGGAGGCAAGACTGAAAGTTCTCTATTCATAGTGGCCCTGCTGGCAGCAAGCCCCCATCCCTAGGTGCTTTCCAAAAGTCACCTCATTAATGTAACAAAAGGCACTTTATTACTTCTTGGCCTGGGAAATTCCAAGAGTTTTAGGAGCTTTGTGCCAGAAATGGGGATGGTGACCAAATATATAGTTCTTATTATAACTCATGATATCATAGTGTGTCATAGCCCAGACACGTCCTTATCTCTGCCTACCCTTAAACCAGCCCATGGTTTTAGCTGAGTTGGAGAAGGTACCCAAAACTAGTTGAACACATCAGTGGGATGAACACAGCATCAGAATGGACAGCTCCTATCAAATTGTACACCGCAGGGAGTTGTGTGTTTATGACGTATTGCAACTCTGAGGAATGATTAGGGAATTAGACGTAACTTCTTTCTAAAACAAAGATGCAAATGTGGATTTTGACCTTATATATTACCCATCCAATTAGTTTAAAAAAGCAATTTGGTTATAAGAATAAAAGCCTGACGACCGTTTCTGGTGATAACAAGCACCAGTAACTCTTTCCCCGCCGCTGGTACAATTCCCTCTGAGGGAAGGACATGTGGGTCACGTAGGTGACGGCCCCTGACGACATTTTCTGAGTTGTCAGAACACAAAGAGACCCCTCTAATTAATTAGCTGCCCAGCTGGCATGAACCCGTAGTTCAACTCATCGTGAAGACACAAACAATGACGATCAGACATGCCTGTTGGCAGAGCTCGGATAGGGACAATCTCAGAGAGTTTGTTCTGTATCTAGACTGATTCAGTCACTGGCCAGAGCCCCTGGCATTTGCAGCCTGAAAGCAGACGTAGGCAATGCAAGCCAAAGAGCGTGGCTGTGTGCCAATAAAACTTTAGTTATGGACGCTGAAATTTGGATTTCATATAAACGTCACGTTTCATGAAATATTCCTTTTCTTTTGATATTTTCCAACCATTTACAAATATATAAACCACTCATCGCTTAGGGGCCGTACAAAAAAATGGGATTTGGTTTGCAGGCTATAGTTTTCTGACCCCTGTTGTAGCATGTTAAAAAAAGAAACAAAACCTACTGCCTTATTTTAAAATAGTTTATGGGGTGGGGGTGGGGGGGGGCGCCTGGGTGGCTCAGTCCCTTGAGCATCCAACTTTGGCTCAGGTCGTGATCTCACGGTTCGTGAGTTCGAGCCCCAAGTCGGGCTCTGTGCTGACAGCTCAGAGCCTGGAGCCTGCTTCGGATTCTGTGTCTCCCTCTCTCTCTGCCCCTCCCTCTCCACCCCCCCCCCTCAAAAATAAACAAGCATTAAAAAAATAAAATAGTTTTTGGATATGATCTGGACATTGTCAATATCCAGAGAATAATTGTAGTGATTAGGATAGCCATTGAGTGTGCTGCCGGAAAGGGGCATTTCCAAAGCATGTCCGCAGAGCGTATTGAGCAGTGCTGTGATGGGCTGTTGAAACTGCTGTTGGGTAGTCAGCTCTGGGACAGCCCTATAAGTGTTAGCCTGTCTCTCGCAGCTTACGTGTCTATTGCACAACCACCCTGGCTGGCTCCTGGAGACTGCCATGTTGAGCGTAATAACCTGTGCCGTGTAGCAAGAAAAGCAGAGTTTCATTTGGGAGAACAGAAATTTTAAATTTATGAAGTCCAAATTAATCGGAGAAGTGGACTCTACCCATATGACAACAAAGAAGCCTCGATGATATTGTGATCCCATAGAAAAATCTAAGAATAGTTTATCAATCTTGTTTCAGTAGAATCTGCTAACTGCTGAAGGCAGTACGATAATGACACAATTCTGTGCGGACACTGCTGATTTCTCTGACATTGGCATAATCCGGGAAGGACAGTAGGGGCTTTCACTTATTCATAAGTGTTTACAAGTAGGTAATGGAAAGTGACAAGGTTATCTAAATACAGATTCAATGTGGGCTTAATCTCATTCGGTTATAATAGGAATTTCAGCCAGGAGCTGGCTGTGCTAAAAGACACCTTTTTCCAAGGGCCATGACTTCTATTTCCATCAACGATTCAAAATACCAGAGAGACAGAAATTAATAACGAATGACATCTGCAACAATACACTGTTGTATTTACAAACTAAAATGTCCTAGGTATAAAAAAAAAAATGCAGAAACTTGACTAAAATAGAGAGCAGCTAGCATTTCCGAGCCAGGCAAAGAAATGTGTGATGTACTTGAAAGTCAAGTAGAACCAACAGTGTGTCGTTGACAAATCATGTAGTCCGTTGAAGCTTCAGGATGGAGATGAGAAGTGAAGGCACTCACAATTTATTCAGGGGCAATTTAGGCCGGAGCCAACATGATTCCATCTCAAAAGACTCCAGTCGTCTCTACCAATGGCAGAAGTTCAAGTTGAGTGATAGCCCATTTCCAATCGCAAAACAGCCTAGTTGAGATAACTGCTTATTAATTTTTTTTCCAGGATGCTTACATTCTTAGCTTCTCTAAATTCTTGCTAGGACCTGTTGGCGTTGTTATTTATTCTCTTCCTCGGATTATATTCTTCAATCTCATGTGGCTGTCCCACTTTAAATGAAAACAGAATAGAAACAAGAGTTTTACCGATAAGTCAGATGTGGACGTTTCCTTGTTTTGAGAAACTACACGAGGCAGGGGTCGAGGAGGCCATGGCAAATAAGGCAGAAACGGGAGTGTGATTCCAGGAGCAGGGAGGTTTTAAGAGCTGCTTAGACAGAGTGTACAAAGTTTAAATCATAAGCCCTGCTTTTTATTGTTGTAAGAAAAACATCATGGCAGCTCACCTTTGACTGAGTCCAGTTTTCAGTTTGAATAACGGCAAAAATGTAAACACACATTTTAGTATTAGGCCCATCGAGGTGGCTCATAGGCGTGTGTGTGGTATGATCGGTCTACATCTGAACCCAATTTCCTGTCTTATGTCACAGTTACGTGGATGAAGATGCCTGTTTTGTGTTCTTATATGTGTAATGTTTGTATTTAGTCATTTATGAAATTAACCAAATGCTATTTTGGACCTTATGGAATAACATTTTAAGAAGCAGGGCCATACCGGCTGAAGAGCGTTCAGTTTCCTGATTCATGGGGGTGACCAAGGTGCAGCATTTCCTCTGAAGCTTTGGCTTGAGCTATTCCAGGCTCAAGGTTTGGGGTGTTTCTGGTTCAGGCAGCAACCAGTTCCATTATTAAGCATCCCTAGTTTTTAAGGGTTATTTCTTTGTAATTAAACTTCTTTTCTCTCCTGTCTCTCAAGGCTTCATCTACCAGTGGAAAACACATTGCAACCAATCCAATGTTGTATCGTTAGAATTGACGTGCATCTCATCTCATTAAATGCCCTTTGGTTTTCCCCGGTGGAAGTTCAGGCTCTCTGAGGCTCATTTGTTGGCTTTATGATACTTCTGTGCTTCTGTTGCCTGGGCTCTCTGGGGTCTTCTCAAACAGTCAAACTTGTTCAAGTTTCCATAGTCTATAAAGTTAGAAGAATGTCTAGAACTTGTCTATATGGTTCATCCAAAGATATATGGCCAAACATTGAGAGTCGGTAAAGCATAATATATATGTTTCATATGTATACTCAAATATAGATTTCATGTATATTCACATATATTTCATATGTAGTATATGTGAAATGCCATGTGTACATATATGTATGTACATACATATACATTCATATATCATGTGGCATATGTGAAAACACTATTTGCTCAATAAATTTATTGGGCACCTACTCTGTATGAGGCACAGTTCTAGGTGTTCTGAACAATGTGTGTGATATATAGAGAGGTATATAATTGTCTCTGTGTTATAGACCGGTTCTTTTTTTTACTTGCTTTGCTTTTTTCCATATTTTATAGTAAACCTAGTATATTTTAGGCATTAGATATATAAGAATGAATTATACATATACATATATATATTCATTCATGTATGAATATGTGTCTTCAAAAATATTCATTCTTTGAATGAACAATTTATTTCAACCCAAGAATTTATCCTAGGGAAATTATCAGATTTTTCTTACAAGAGTATCTGTTGAAGCATTACTCATCAAGAAAACAAAAAAAGGAAATAAGTAACTAATGCTTTCAGTGAGCCCCTTCAATTTGAACACCCCTTGAAGGAAAACCCAAGTCGCATTTTGCTGTTCCTGAAATTAGCCATTAAACCCGTTAAGGCATATGGTTATTTCATGCTTCACTAGGATTGAGCCAACTGAGGCCCTTTAGCCTCTATAAGTATAGAAATACCAGGGAGTTGTTTGAAGGGCAAGAAAATTAGAATTGAAAGCCCTGAATTTCTTATTCCTTCTGCCACTAAACTCACTCACCAGACCTCCCTCTTTCTCCTCCCTTCCCTTCCTGTGTTGAGCAGCTCAAGCCTAGTGCCATTGCGTGGGCTAAAAGCCAGGTCATTTCTTGCTTAGAGAGTGGAGGGTGAACAGGCACGGGGGCTCAGAGAGGGGCTCCCTGCTGGAGTGCGGTGGTAGGACCCCTCGGGGAGGGAGCTGTCTGCCATGGGATGCCAGGGCCCCGGCAGTGGGAAGAAGTGGTCTCCCCCGAGACGTGGCCCGGCCTGGAGGTTGCAGCTCAAGCAGGTTGACAAGGGAAGAGAGTAGCAGGGGTGACAGGAAGTTGGTAATCTACAGGGAGAGTGACCCAAACGGTGGGTATCTTAAGGACGATTAGAACTAGTTTGTTGTTGTTGTTTTGTTTTTTACTCATCAGACGAGGAGTTACAGAAAAGCAAAAACAAAAACAAAAGGAAGCCACTAGAATGAAACTCTCGATGGTGATTTTGTTGGACGTGTTGGCGTGAACTCACTGCTGTTCTCGATACCTGTATCTAGTTACAGAAATAAATATAAATGTGCATGCAGTGGGTGTTGCCCTAGCTCTGTCCACCGAGGGAAACTGAGAGCAGCCACACTCCCGTGAGAGTTTTTCACTGCAAAGAACAAAGAGTCTTCGGAGAAATGGTTGGCTTCAGGGTTGAACCAAAAACATTACCTAATGAACCCACAAAATCTTGCGTTGCCAGAAGAAGAGCTCCAAGTATGGAAGAAATGTCTCGAGGACCCAAAAACCGGTTTGAAGGTACAGCACTGGTCAGCTCGAGGACGATTGAAGCATCAAAATACAGAATGAGTGTAATAACGTGCAATCTACTGAATAAAAACGAGGACTCTTAGCGCCTACAACCCTGGAGATCTATAGCCAAAACCAAGTTAATAGTTTGAAAGTATGATGAATAACAGACTATTTGCATATTTTCAAAATATATGCTTGCAGAGTATGTGCTGGTTATAAAGGAGAAAAGAGTAGCCTAGCAGTGGAAAACCTGGAAGACACCACCTTATTTCATAATCAAAGTGAACATCGTCAGGGTGGACAGATCGACATCTCGCGTCACCTGAATGTGAAGAACACAGTGTTGCTTCTGTAGTTCTCTAGCCAAAGACCTATACCCTGAATCAAGTCATGACTAAGTAGCAGATTCGTGTGGAAGACTGTCCCGCTAAAGAACTGTTCCGTGAGCTTCCAAAGCATGGAGATCATGAATTCGAGAGAAGACTGAGTGAGGACTTTTTCCAGGCTGAAGAAGATGTGACAGCTTCTTGTGACAATGTCTGCTTCTGATCCGTTGATATAAAAGACATTATGGGTACAGTTGGCAGAGCCTATATGACATGCCTGAGGATTTTAAGGCAGGGTTACTTTCCCGAGCTCGATGCTGTGTTTTACTTTGTGTTTCCACCACAGTATTCAAGGGTGGATGGAATGATGACTTGCCTCCTTACTCTTGAGTGGCTCTGGAAAAAAAAATTTTGTACCTTAATCCAACTTTTCAGTAAAGCTGTGATTGTTTCAAAGGAAAAAAGAAATACAGTAAAACCTTGGTTTACGAGCATAATTCATTCCGGAAACATGTTTGTCATCCGAAGCACTTGTATATCAAAGTGAATTTCCCCAAGAGAAATAATGGAAACTCGGATGATTCCTTCCACAACCCTAAAATATTTGTATAAACATGATCACGATACTGTAATATAATACAAAATAATAAGGAAAATACAAAATATAAGGAAAAAAAACAAATTAACCTGCACTTACCTTTGAAAACCTTCGCGGCAACTTTTCTCCATCTTCCAGAACACGTGGCCATTGCTTTGATATTTTCCTGACTCCTTTGCTGCATCTAGCCCCCTTATTTCTTCTTCTTTAGTTGTGTGCAAACGGTCGATGTAGACTTGTTATAAAATCTTGCAATTTCAGCCACTTGCATACCTCGTTCATACTTCTTGGTGATTCCTTCTTAACATCCACCGTAATTATCTCTTTCTTCTTACCTCCTTTATTTTCAACCTTTTTCTGCATGGCGGCCATTGTATACGCTGTCATGGATGTTGACTACGGTACGGTATTAATACACTCTTGTCATAGACCGTATTGAATGTAAGTGGCAATAAGGCCGCAGAGGAAAAGGTCTTTATTTGCAGGCAGCCTGACCTAGAATGGAGCAAAGCACTCCTAAGCTCACTCTTGTAAGGAAAAGCAAAGGACTGTCCCTAGGTGCTCTGAAGTGACAAAAAATACACCAGTGCCAGTTGTGGGCACCTTCCAACGTCCTGAAAAATCACTGATTCCTGCCAAACGCTGTGGCCTGGGACCGAGCATCCGAGCATGAGAGACGATCACCCACAATCCTGCAGAGAGAGAGAGAGAGAGAGAGAGAGAGAGGAGAACCACTGGCTCAGTTGTGATCATGTGACACTCAGCATCACAACCTATTCGTACTGCAAGGCATCATCTGTTTATCAAGTTAAAATTTGTTAAAAATGTTTACTCATCTTGCAGAACACTCGCAGAACAAGTCACTCACAATCCAAGGTTTTACTGTACTTGTTTATACTGGGTAAGTTCTTTAATCTCCCTTACCTTTGGTCTCTTCTTTTATACGGGTGAAGAAAAAATAGGATAGGAGAATGCATATCAAAACACTGCAGACTGCAAAGACTGTGGGCGTAAGTTATTGCTACAAATCGTCATCGTCATAAGAGTAATGATAATACATCATGTTAACAAAACCATTCGTCCATCTTGCCTTCATTCAGTTATTCAGCACCTAGAAGACATATAATTGGTGTCAAGCATCTTGCTGGGTGGAGAAATGCGACCTCGAACAAGACGTACAGGAGCATGAGGTGCAGTGAAGGGAGAGGATTAAGTCCCCGCTCCCGGCAGGTGTGACATGGGCTGTAATGAAGTAAACTGCAAGTCGCAACTGGGGAGGGAGGCGGGTGGAGCCCAGAAATCACAACGTAGCATCAGGAAAAGGCTCATCAAACCACGATGCTTAGATGGACTTGGGTAAGATAAGATACAGCTAAAGAAAGGGAGTGAGCCCACACGATGGATGACGTCTGAGAGTCATGAAACACGACATAATCGGGGACCCCAGGAGGTGCAGGAGGTCTTGGAGTGATCGGTGCCTCTGGGAGGGGGCAGGAGAAGTGTGTACGCGAGACAGGTGTATAGGAACGTCACCCAGAGGACACCCGCTTCTGAACTAAAACAGGTGAGGGGCGCCTGGGTGGCTCAGTCGGTTGAGCGTCAGACTTCGGCTCAGGTCGTGATCTTGCGGCTTGTGAGTTCGAGCCCCGCGTCGGGGCTGAGCACACGCTGGATTGCCAAGGTGCAGAGCACTGCCCGTCGGCTCCAGTTAGCATGGCCATGGCTCCTGCCCCCCAGAAAGGAACTCAGGGGGCTGCCCCGGTCTCTGAATCACAGACGCCGAGCTGTCCTTGCCAGGGTGCAGCGAGAGTCCCAAGCTCTCATCCCATTTGAATTTCTCCCTGTCCCCGGCCGGGCCCGCCTCAGGCTAGGAAGTCCACAAAGCAGAAAAGGCATCTGCCCGGCTTCTTTCCTTAGCCTCTCTTCCCTCATCTCCTGGTTCCCACACTTGACTTTCCCAGGATGACGCCCACGGTGTGGAGCAGGTGAGGGGAATGACACCGTCGTACATTCCCCAGTTATGACCTGGCGTTGGCGCCCCGCAGGTGCGGTGGATGGGCGCAAACCTCGCTTTCCTAGCTTTGGGGAGTATCTCCAGCTGGGGACCTTCAGGTGCGATTTCTTCGGCACAAGCCTCCTTCCCTAATGGCTTAAGAGGTGTCTTCACCCTGGATTTCTGAGGCCCATCCCTCCGGCGGGCCTTTTTCCACCCCGGGGGGCCTCCTCTCTTGAGTGGGATCCCTTTGGGTTAACTGCAAGCCAGCCGCCATCTGCAGGGTTCATGGTTGCCCCGGAAGCTCAGGCATTTCCTCGCGCTGGGGAAGCACCAGCTGGTGTCTGCACAGCCACCTGGCTTTGCTTTTCAAACATTCAGTCAGCAGCTCCGCCTCTACCCTCTTCCCTTTAGACCTTTTAGGTATGAACCAAATACCAGGGGTCATGCCTCTCGCACCCCGAGGGCACCAGCCAAGCCCCCAAAGATGCTCTTGGTGTCCCTCTCATTTGGTGTTGGGTGAGGGGAGTCCCCCCGCCCCCGCCCTCACACAGGTAAGGAGAGAACTGCCACCAGAATGCAACATTTTTCTCACTTTCCGGTGTCTTCGATTTCACCTCCTTTTTATCTACAAGGTGGAAGGTGGGCTGGCAGAAACCCTTCACAAACTCAAAGGGTTCCTGTTCGCATATGCATGTTCTTGGCAACTGTTGGTCTCGTATCATGCTCGGAGTTTAGGGCCTCTGCCAAGACCCTGCAACATCCTCTTTCAAGTGCACTGACCCGGGCTAGAAATGTCGACGTGGGGGCTAATGACTCCAGGAAAATGTGTGACTCTGAGAGATCACGGTGATGTATCCGTGACAGCTGAAGGTTGGCATTCATCCAGGAGTCCCAGAAAGACTAAGTTCCCTGGAACATTCTGTCTTCCTCTCTGGTCAGCTGCCATCAGGTCATCACTGGCTGCTTACTAGGTTAAGGTGATAGCTAACCAGCATGGGTAAGTCAGGACACAGAAAATAGCATTAAACACACGCACTCACTCACACACTTTGTTCACTGGGCTCTGTACTTTCTTACCTCCTTCCCTAAACACTACACACTAAACACTAAAGGCTTTCAGACCCGTTTCACTGGACACGCAAGGGCTAGAGAAAGGCTGTGTGTAGGCTGTGTGTGTCAGTGGGACAGCATCCCCGTAGCACACGGAACACAAGACGTCTGGGCGCCACGCCTGAGGCACGAGCTGCCTTCCCAGCACCTCGTTCTGAGCAAGAGCAGACATGTCGTGTCGGTGAAACTCACACATTGACCAGCAAACCGTGACCTCAGCTCCACCGGGGACGGTTCTGTGCTGTGCTTCCCATAACGCGGGCAGTGGAGACGAGGGGTTTTTATTTTTCCCAATTTTTATTTTGGTTTTGTCTGGCTATGGCGCTCCTTGATCCTTAACCGTTTCAAAGCATGTTTCCTGACAACAGGGCCTTCTCTTCTTTTACGCAACCACAGCACGGTTATCAAATTCGGAAGATCTAACCTTCATATGACACTTTAATCTGCCACGTACATTCCAAATCTGTCAGATGTCTCGGTAATGTTCTTCGAAGATTCTTTTGGTTCCGTTCTGTTTTGTTTGTCCTTTACTAAAGGGTCGACTCCTAGATTTGGCCAGTACCAACCCCTCTGGCAGCTTCCTTGTGTTCTTAGAAGTTTCTATGGCATTTGTTTGTTTGTTTGTTTCTAGCAACCACTCATCTTTTTACCGTGTCCGTGGTTTTGTCTTTTCCAAAGGTGTCTGATAGTTGGAATCATAGTCTTTTCATAGTCTTTCTTACATAGTCTTTTCAGACTTGGCTTCTTTCACTTAGTAATATGCATTTAGGATCCCTCGATGTCTCTTCATGGCTTGATACTTTATTTCTCTCAAGTGCTGAATGATATTCCATTGTCGGGATGGACCAGTTTATATGTCCGTTCACTTACTGATGGACATCTTGCTTGCTTCCAAGTTTTGGTGATGATGAATAAAGCTGCCGTAAGCTTGTGTGTGCAGGTGTTTTGTGGATGGAAATTCTCCAACTCCTTTGGGTTAAACACCCAGGAGCATGATGATGGTAAGAATAGGACCAGTTTTGTAAGAAACCCCCAAACACTCCAGTGTGGCTGTGTTCCAATGCCGAGTGATCACATGTATCGATTTTTTATCTTTTTATTGTTACTTTATTTTATTTTGTACTTTTCATCTTCATTAAGCTAATTACTTCATGGCTGCTGTATAAATGACCAATTCTTGAATTCGTGGATTAGTTATAGAATTTCTGGACTGGTAATTGATGAAAGCATGTATACTCATCTCTTTGTCTCTCTTTCTATAGAATTACTTTATTTTTTTAAAGTTTATTTACTTTGAGAGTGAGAGAGAGAGAGAGAGAGAGAGAGAGAACAAGCTGGGGAGGTGCAGAGAGAGGGGGACAGAGGATCTGAAGTGGGCTCTGAGCTGTCAGTAAAGCCCGACGCGAGGCTCAAACTCACGAACCGTGAGATCATGACCTGAGCTGAAGTCGGACGCTTAACCGACTGAGCCACTCAGGAGCCCCTATAGAATTATTTTAATTGATTGGGTAAGAATCTCTCTCTACAGTTGAGTTTTTCCTTCTGTTTTCACTCAACATATATTTCATTCCTGTGCATTTTCTGATATTTGCCTTAAGTTCATTTTCCACTTTGTCTGTGAAAATTCTTTGGGGCCTATTTTAAGGCTACATTCTTCCAAAGACAGATGGCATTTGTTATGTCAGCCTTCTGGGGTCACTACCATCCTGGGATGACTTTAAGTTAAATTCCTGGGTTTGGTGTATTTTTGGTGTTGTTGTTGTTGTTGTTGTTTTGGTTTTTGTTTCTGTTTTTGTTTTTGTGTTTTTGCAAATTTATAGGTAGTGTTAATTCATGCTGAAAACTGGCTGAACAATGAGTCTGTGGTTTCAAATCGTCGGAATATTTCCTTCCTTTTCCACCTAGAGTGACTATACATTCCGGCCTGTTAGAACATAATTATGTGTCTCTTCCCCTCAAAAGCATCCCTTTTCGGAAGATACGTTATATGGTCACTCAAGGCAGAAGTCATGCAGGTTAAGTTTCCTTCCTGTCCCCTTTGGCGTGGCAGATTTATTTGTTTTCCTTCGTAGAATATGTGCTAACCCTTTGGGGATGGCCCTGTTCAGGGATTCCTACTGGACTTTCTGACCTCAGATGGCCCTAGGCTCCCTCTCTTGACCTCGGTCTCCTTTGCCCTATGCAGCCATCACAATAAAGCTATGTCCAGGGCACATGTATCATATATAGCAGGGTCCAGGGTACAACACTTGGAACACAGTTTACCGGTGCCATTGGATTCATGGCAGTTCTAGAACTTCATCCTGGATTGAACAGTAATTGCCATAAAGTGACTTTTTTTGTCCTTTGGTAGTTTTGTCTTGCCTTCAAACACAATCTCGTGATCCCTGAGTTCTTTTTGTATACATTCGTCAGTTACTTCTTCTCCTTTCCTTTAAGCCCAATGACTCTTTGTAAGTCGAATACTCTAGACTGTGTTGCTTTGAGCACAAGGTTGGGCTTAGGTTTTTGATCAAAGCAAACATTTTCATTTAATTAGTGTGTCTCATTTTCACTGACATTTATTGATGTGACGGGAATGTCTGACCTCAGTTTTCTCATCTTTCTTAAATTCTCTTTCCCCTTTCCTTCTGAGTGATTCCTCTATTCTTTTTTTTTTCTTTTTTTACCTCATGGTATCTGTGTTTGTAACTTAGTGTGTTTGAATGTGTGTATCTCTCTTTTGCGCGTTTCGCAGGATTTGGGTCTGTGTTTATTTTGTCCTGAAAGTTCCTTTAAAAATTTTAATAATAGGGGTGTCTGGGTAGCTCGGTTGTTTAAACGTCCAACTCTTGATTTCGGCTCACGTCATGATGTACTGGTTCATGAGATCAAGAACATTGGGCCCGCTTGGGATTCTCTCTCTCTCTCTGCGCCTGGTCTGCGTATGCTCTGCCTCTCTGAAAAAAACAAGCAAATACATAAATAATTAAATACAAATTAAAAAAATTTTAATAATATGTGTGCCATTTTTTAAGGGAAGCTTGGGCAGTGGATCCTGGCAAACGATAATAAGAAATAATGATACATTCACCTCTGCTTTCCTCTAATGTCCAGATGAGAAAACTAAAGCAATTAAGGTCACTATTAGAATTGACTATGTTACTAGAATTTGTGTGTGTGTGGTTTTTTTTAATGTTTATTTTTGAGAGAGAGAGTGCAGGTGGGGGAGGGGCAGAGAGAACGGGAGACAGGGGATCCGAACCAGGCTCTGCACTGGCAGCGTGGAACCCAATGTGACGCTCGAACCCTGGACCCGTGAGATCATGACCTGAGCTGAAGTCGGACACTTAACCAACTGAGCCCCCCAGGCGCCCCTATAATTTGTATTTCTAAAGGACTTATGTATGATCTTAAGCTTCTAGATTTGGGTAACTCCATTGCCTCTCCAGCATGAAGGATAAGAATATGGGAGCCCAGCTACACCCTCCTGTCTCCCTTCCAACTCCAGGTGGCCTTTCAGGAAGAGCGACTTGTCCCCGAAGCATGAATAGTTGAAAGTATCGTTTATTACTTTTACTCCTGAAAGGCACTTCAGCTCAGGTAGCAGCCGGTATACACGGACCAACTGAAGTATTTCGGAATTCTCCCTGCCTGCCTTTGCCGCTCCGTGTGGCCCAGGAGACCTTTCTGAGCAACAACACGTTAGCAGCGTACTCTCAGGAAGGGGTGTCCGATATTGGGAAATATTTTGTTTCTGTGGTTAAGGGACAGAGAGGGCTTGACTGGGCTTGCCCTTTTCATCTTGCCTTGGACACAGAGGCGACGCCTGAAGGTGGAGGCCTCCATCTTTCACTCAACAGTTGGCCAACATGTTTGGTGCCTGGATCTGTTCGCCACAACACCATTTCAGAGTTCTGTTTGGAAAGGTTAGAAGGGAAGAAACCGTATTTTGCAGAATTGCTTGCCCCTAAGTCTTACGGGCAAAGGTTACATCTACCAACTGGCTGTATTTAAGTGATTGCACTAATTCTGACTTAGGAAATGTTACAAGTTAGCATCAACAGAACCAACAGACCATACATAAGGGGCCCCAAATAAGATGGCCCTTTGAATCGAAGCAGCACTAAATCTTAGGAATGATACACAGCTTTAACAGTTCTGCAACTAGAATTATCTTCATGAGGATTAACTCTCCGTTTATTTTGAAATGAACAGAAAATTGCTTTATTTAATAGCTCTAAAAGGTGAAAAGGCAAAATGGCCCCAAAGAGTTTTGATTCTCTGTTGATTTTCCATGGACACAAGCAGAACTAGAGACAATTGTGCTTCACAGAGAAAGAAAGGGGGGGCGGGAGGAGGGAGAGAGAGAGAGAGAGGAGAAGCATCTTTAAAAACGAGTAAGTTGAGGGGCGCCTGGGTGGCTCAGTCGGTTAAGCGGCTGACTTCGGCTCAGGTCATGATCTCGTGGTCTGTGAGTTCGAGCCCCACGTCGGGCTCTGTGCTGACAGCTCAGAGCCTGGAGCCTGTTTCAGATTCTGTGTCTCCCTCTCTCTCTGACCCTCCCCCGTTCATGCTCTGTCTCTCTGTCTCAAAAATAAATAAACGTTAAAAAAAAATTAAAGAAAAAAACGAGTAAGTTGAAAACATCTCAAAACAACACAGTTTTTAGTAATGTTAGCTCCAAACTCAAGACAAATGAGGGTAAACACAGGCAACTGATGTTTTACGTGACCCCAGCAATCTTGATACCATACCAAAAGCCATTAAATAAGTAAGAGGCCAGAGAGCAGAAGAAAGTCATACTCTGGTCAACATTTCCAGCAGAAGGAACATGCATAGCACTTCTCCATGAAATGCTTCTACAGTGTATTCAAATAACAGAAAACCAAAAGTAGTTTTAATTTAAAAAAAATCAAATTGTTCAAAGTAGATATTATTACGTTCAAAAATATTTTCTGAGCAACCACGATGCTGCTGACAGTATTCTAGGTACTGGGGATGCAGTGGTGAACAAGACAGACGACGTCTTTTCCCCAAAATCTTACGTTGTCTTGGAAGAGGGTCTGGGTGGACATGTGTTGCCTTAAAGCGGACGTGTCCCCACACTACTCCATTCACTGCTGATGCCAGGCCGACTCCCAGAGAAGGACTCTGCCCAGTCTCTACCTCAGCTCTTGAATGACTTCCCTCAGCCTTCGCAATAGTAAATAAATATTATGCTAACCAACCAACCAACAAATCTCCCCGGACCCTCTTTGTATTATGCTGTTTTTGCATGATTTGCCACCAGGTAAATTATGTGAGTATTATGTCTGCTCACATAACGTGAGCAGGTGACTCTGGTATCAACCAAGCCTTCTTACTGGAAACAGTGATGATTTTTAGGCAATGAAAAGACTTTCAAGCCCAAATGAATGATGCCACTCACTTATTTTTAGCATTTTTCGAATCAATAGTCTTCTGTCAAATTATCACTTAGACGTCGTCTTCAAAGTACTCTGTAGCAGGGATTTTTCGACGCTGATAAACTATTTTTGAACCAGTTTATTAAAAGGTATGGGGAAGGTCTTGTAACCTCTGTCCAGTGATGTGCCAGCTCCCGGGTATGTACTCAGGGACTCAGGTGGGAAAGAGCCAAAAATGAAGTCTTTCTCTTGGAGACCAATGAGACATGATAAAAGATTCAATAAGTCTGGTGTGACTATTATCGATAAATATCTTGATTTCAGGTTATTTACAATGCTTTCCACTCATCATTGCTAAATTCTCATATGTAAGACTTTTAACAAGCCAGGCATTTGAAATATTAATTACAAAAGATTTTTTTTTAAAGATAAAGGGGAAAAGGTAAAAAAGGAACACTTTAAAAGCTAGAATGTTCCTACTGCTAGATAAGATACTTCTGCTTTCCTGTTCACTTGAATTGAAACAAAGATTTTCTTTTTATTTATTTATTTGTTTTTTGTTGTTTATTTTTGAGAGGGAGAGAGACAGAGCGCGATAGGGGGAGGGGCAGAGAGAGAGAGGGAGACACAGAATCCGAAGCAGGCTCCAGGCTCCGAGCTGTCAGCTCAGAGCCCGACGCGGGGCTCGAACCCACGAACTGTGAGATCCGGACCCGAGCCGAAGTTGGACGCCCAACCGACTGAGCCACCCAGGCGCCCCTAAACAAGGATTTTAAAGTATATACGAAACATTCGCACATCAAAGTCCAGGTACAGCAAAATAATCAGCCTCTTTTCATACACAGACTGATAAAGCCTTGCAACATTGGCTGTACCTGCTGTCTTAGGTAAAATATATTTGAATTCAGCTCTCTTTATAAGCTGCAGAAAAAACAGATTTTATCATAATCTGTACCAGCTTTAACTGTTAGCTTTTGGTAAACCTGAACCCAGCAGCTACTTTCTCCTCAGATGAAAAAATAAAAGCAGAAAAGATAAGAAAAGAAATGCAAATACAATTTATTGTATGAAAGACGATTGCTCTTTTATTTTTATAATGTATTCAAATTCTGCATGGAGAAGAAACTAATTTTAGCTAAATTCTCAAAGAAACGGCCCAGACACAGCTTCTTAGATGAGCAAGAATCCTACATTATACTCCCTCCCTCTTTAATCAAGGAAAGATTAGACTTATTGGTGTGTTAATACCAAATGATGCTCTTGGTCAATATTTGAATATTCTTCTTATTTTTGTCTGGATTTACTCTTCCTCGTTGCTTACAGTTTTCTCCGAATTAAAAGAAACAATATTCAACAGAGGCACAATCATCATTTCCTGTTATTTATTTATTGAGGCTGAACACGAGTCAACTTCTCATAATAGAGCAAAGGTATCCACAGAAAGACAATGATACAGAGCACGGGCTAGGGGCAGCGGTGTTTCCTAATGGGTGCCCCAAGAAATGCAAAGTAGGTGTTCCTTGTGGGCAAAAAGACTCAGAGACCAGCCCTTCTGGGAATGAATCAGATGTACTTTGTACGGATTCCAGAGGTGAGGTGAAATAGTGATGGAAGGGGTCCCATGCAGGCTGTCTGGTCAGACCCCTGTGCCTCGGCCCTACACGCAACCAGGACTGAAGGTCTAGCTGCAGGAAGAACAGGCAAGCTGTGGGTTAGACTCTTAGCAAATTTATTGAAGGACAAATTTCCTTACGGAAAACTAGGGATTAAAGCGTTAGTTGCACAGCAAAGGAAACCATCAACAAAATGAAAAGGGAACCTACGGAAAGGTAGAAGGTATTTGCAAATACTGTATCTGATAGGGAGTTAATATCCAAAATATATAAAGAGCACGCACTACCCAATGACAAAAACCCAAATAATCCAATTAAACCATGGACATAATACGTAATTTGTAAAGAAGATATAAAACAATGGCCAGCAGGTACGTGAAAAGGTGCTCAGCGTAACTAACAATGAGGAAAATGCAGACCAAAACCACAATGAGAGGGGCGCCTGGGTGGCTCAGTCCATTAAGCGTGTGGCTCTGATTTCAGCTCAGGTCACGATCTCGTGGTTTGTGAGATCGAGCCTTGCGTCGGGCTCTGTGCTGACACTGCAGAGTCTGCTTGGGATTCTCCCTTTCTCCCTCTCTGCCCCTTTCCCACTTGTACGCCCTCTGTCTCTCTCTCAGAATAAATAAACTTAAAAAAAACCCACAATAAGATATCACCTCACACCTGTTAGAATGACTGTCATTAAAAAGACAAGAAGTAACAAGTGTTGACAAAGATGTGGAGAAAATCAAACCTTGTTTTTTTCTTAAACTTTTTCAGTCTTTTTTTTTTCAAGTTTATTTATTTTGAGAGAGGGAGAGCGCAAGCGTGAGAAGGGGAAGGGCAGAGAGAGAGGGAGAAAGAGAATCCCAAGCAGGCCGCCTGCTGTCAGCTCGGAGCCCCACGTGGGGCTCGATCTCATGAACTGGGAGATCATGACCTGAGCCAAAATCAGGAGTTGGACGCTTAACCAACTAAGCCTTCCCGGAGCCCCGAAAAGGCAATCCTTGCGCAGTGCGGGTGGGCATGCAAACTGGTGCAGCCTCTGTGGAAAATAGTCCGGAGGTTCCTCAAAACAATAAAAAATAGAACTATCCTATGATCCAGCAATCCCACTTCTGAGTTTCTAACTGAAGGAAACAAAATCACTCTCTCAAAGCATTATTTAGAACAGTCAAGTTATGGCAATAACCTACTTGTCTGTCCACAGATGCCTGGGTAAGGAAATCGTGGTGTATATACAATGGAACGTTACTCAGCCGTGAAAACCAAGGGTCTTAATGCCAAGGGAAATAAGTTGGAGAAAGACGAATACTGTATGATCTCACCTATCTGTGGAATCTAAAAAGCCCAAAGTCATAGATATAGAGAATAGACTGATGGTTGCCAGAGGTGGGGGGTGAGGGGTGGGCAAAAGTAGGTGAAGGTAGCCAAAAGTTATAAGAATATCTGAATAAGTTATAATTAATATAAGAATAATATGAGCCACTAAACAATGTTTCTGGCCTTAAAAACAATGAGCGTAGTTGAAGGAAAGAAATGCTGTGTTTTCAATACTGAGGCAAACTGAAATACAGCACAGATATAATCTGTCCATGCCATTTTTTATTGAGATGTAATTCACATATCATAGAATTTACCCTTTCGGTGAGTACAATGCAGTGGTTTTAGTGTATTCAGAGAGGTGCAATCATTACCACCGTCTAATTCCAGAACAGTCTCACACCCCAGGAAGACACACCCTCTCAATTAGCAGTAACCCCCCACTTCCTTCTCCCCTTAGCCCCTGACAAACAATAATCTCCTTTCTGTCTCTCTAGGTTTGCCTACTCAGAACATTTTATACAAATGAAATTATAAAATACAAATTTTACACTCTCAGATGGACTTATTCTTGAATAGAGATGTGTCTTTGCACCTTCGTTCATGGCCACGGCCTTATTTTCTTTTAAAAAGTTGTGTTATAAGTTAGTGCATGAGTAGGAGATCCTTGGGTCAACTGGCTAAAAGCATACATTAGAACGAGGACAGTCTTTTACATTTCATATAAAGAAAAGACACCTAATCATTGATTGACCTTATTTCGTCCCTTTCTCTTAAAACCAAATATTCCAAAGCCATCCCATGGTAACTCCAGTGGATCAAGGACAAACCATCAAGTTAACTGATTTAAGCGGTCAAATTGATTCACCTGCCTGGTTGTTTAAGGGCCCCAAAACAAATTCGTAATAAATATTAGGCTGCAACATATTCTGATTAAAGAATGCATGACTAACTATTGCAAGAGAGCCATTCCTTCTGCCTGAGACAGGGGGGGAAATCATGTATGGGAACCGTGCAAGCCTCTCAATGCAATGGAAGGACAATGACTATAGTAGAAGAGTTACTACAGGATGGTGTGGTTACTCTATTTACGCTGGAAGCGAAATGGATACGACCGTAGTAAGTGCGGCAGGCTTAAAAGGCAATTGGTAAAAGGCAGACCCATGCAGCTGTAACCCTCACTGACCATGGCGGGTGGGGTGAGAGGGAAATGTCTCCTTTACGGAGCTGTCTTCCCACCAGGAAAGCACACTCTTCCGACTAGGATTTACTGATGTGAACGGAGAGAATACAAAGGCAGTATTTCCATCAGAAATATTAAGAGGGTGCCTCAGTTGCTTGAGATTCCAACTCGTGGTTTAGGCTCAGGTCATGATCCCAGGGTCATGGGATTGAGCCCCATGTCCAGCTCTACCCTGAGCATGGAGCCTGTTTGAGATTCTCTCTCTCTCTCTCTCTCTCTCTCTCTCTCATCCCTTCTCCCCTACTCGCGCTCTCTTTCTCTCTCTGTCTCTAAACTAACAAAAAGAAATATAAAGCAATAAAAATAAACAGCAGAAACAGAGAAGCCCTTTCTCCTGCCCCAAGCCACCCCTTTCTCTTTGCCTTTTCTATCACCCACACACTTTCCCCCTGGTCAAGTCTGACCTAACAGATTTAAGTTAATGGCCTGAGTTATGGGCTTGATTCTATCAACCACGAGATGTCATTCTAGTGGCACGCTCTCATTGTCATCCTTAGGGTTTTGATTATTATTGTATTAACATAGGGTCTCTACAAGCCAAGTACATTAGCCAACACAGACTTCTATGGGACGTTTTCTTGCTAAGTTCCATATGAGAACCCTGGACACCTAGGAAAAAAGGACGGCTCCAAGAGTGGATACACTGAGGAATAAGGACAGATTTACTGTTTCACACATAGCTGACAAGCTCCCGGATCCTGCTTTGCTCTGGGCACACAGGGATGATGAAGAAAAAACCATTGCTTCAAAGAACCCAGTCTACTGAATGGTGATCATTATCTCTAAAGGCAGCATAAAATTTAAAATAGAGGCGAATACAAAACATTAGAGGATCGCTTTAAGTTCCTGTGCATATGGACACCAGACCTGAGTCTTGAAGCATGAATTAGCATTTAGCAAAATGAGAAAGTGAAGGACATTCTACAGAAGAAATTACTTACAGCGTAATGGACAGACAAGGTCAAGGTCAGAAAAACGCAAATTACTCGGCATGCTGGCAGCATAATCAAATGTACAAAGTAGGAAATAAAGAGACAGGCAAGGGCTAGTTCATTAAGGGATTTTTTTGTGAGTATGATAATAAAAGGGGTTTGTAGATTTTCTACAAGGCCGAAGAGATCCATTGGATTGATTTGTAGAGAAAAGCATTACAACCTATGACAGAAGTCATTTCATCAGGAATAGTGTAGAATTTTATCAGTTAGATTTTCAAACTCGATCAAGATGTTGCTTTTATAATATATCACCTTATTTATAAGAGGAAGCTATTTGCTGGTTTTCTAAATTTTTCCTTTGGTAATTTCTTTTTTACATTTCACACATTTTCTGAGGTCAACGTTAAACATTTCATTTTTCCTAGATAATCATCATTTCGTCCAGTTTTCAAATTATTAGCTTTGGAGTTTAGCAGGGGCCGGAGCGCTTAAAATTTGGAGGATTGTTTTTGTTGTTTAAAGTGGGAGCTGCTTGGGGCGCCTGGGTGACTCAGTCGGTTGAGCGTCCGACTTCGGCTCAGGTCATGATCTCACGGTTTGTGAGTTCGAGCCCCACATAGGGCTCTGTGCTGACAGCTCGGAGCCTGGAGCCTGCTTCGGATTCTGGGTCTCCCTCTTTCTCTGCCCCTCCCCTGCTCATGCTCTGTGTCTCTCTCTCTCTCTCAATAATAAATAAATGTTGAAAAGATTAAAAAAATAAATAAAAAAATAAAGTGGGAGCTGCTCAAACATGTGTTTCTACAGAAGAGGGGCAATGGACCAAGAGAGGAGTGTTTAGGGTCAAGGGACCCCAGAAAATGGGAGGCGTTGGTCTCCGCAGAACTGCTCTTTGCTCCTCCCCTGCTGGCACTCTGTCTCTCTCTCTCTCAAAAAATAAATCAACCTTAAAGAACACAATAAAATGATCTTGACTTAGAAGGTGTTGGCTGGAAACATTTGCCCGCTCTGTAACAGAACTCAGGAAAGCACTGTGGCAGCTTGGTGGACTTGACCTGTGTGGGCATGAGGCTCTCTCTGGGAGCCAGGACACCTCTAGCTACCCCCTCCCCCTCCCCAGGTTCTTTCTTGCTTCTCTGTGACCCCCCAGGACAGGGACCACATGCTGAGCACCTCCTGTATACAGGAAGCCTTGCTGGACTGCAAGTTTTAAACCATCTTTTAGTTGTTTTTTTGGCTTCAGAGGCTTGTTTGTCCTTCTCTTTTAACTTGATGCTATGGTTTTATTTAAACTTTGATTTTAAATTAGACAACCAATCTTTGTTTTCTCTGATGCTTTCTTGCCGTCAGCATTTTCACTGTGGTCCAAGTTTGACTTGCTTCAATCTGCTTTCTTTATGTGGCCAAAATAAGTTATTGAAATAGGATATTGTTTTGATCCTTCCTCTAATTTTCTCTTTCTCCTCATTTTGAGCAAGTAGCCAAACCGGGTAATTCTTTTATACGTCCCTCCTCTGGGGATTTGGGCTGGGATGAAAGCAGAGGCAACCTGTCTCTCCTCATCTACTGTAAAACCTAAACCGATTGGAGATATTACCCTGGTTTTTCTGGAGGGGTCTGGGCAGGAGGACAGGCTTGAAAGACAGAAAATGGGGTAAGGGGAGTCCCAGCACACCTGGAGGTGGGGGGAGATCAACGGGTTATGAGAGCAGAGTCTCCTGGCCAGCGGCTTGGCTGCTTTGATGCCTCCTTACCCTTGAAGCTAGTAAGACTCAGATGGAAATCATGTCTGCGTACCTGGAAGGGTGAGCGTGTAGGACCCCGGCACCCCCTGCATCATGCCCACAGGGCCCATGAGGGCCAAGAAGACGTGTGGTTGGCGTGATTCAGGTAGACTGATGGGTAGAAAGTAGACATGCTACTCATTGCCTTGATGTTTCATAAGACATGAGATATGCACACTGCTTCGTGGCCTGAAAAGAACTAAAATCTACATATATCTGGCTGACGTGAATGGATGGATTGAGAGCCATACCAGCTACATTTATAAAAAGCCTTGAGGGGCACCTGGTGGCTCAGTCTGACACTTGATCTCAACTCATGTCTTGATCTCAGGGTTGTGAATTCAGGCTCCACACTGGGCTCTGTGCCAAGCTCTGCATTGGACGTAAAACCTACTTAAAAAAAAAAAAAAAAAAAAAAAAAAAAAGCTTTGAATTTTGTTGATTTCTATGCTCAACATTCTACTATATATACACTATATTACTCCAAACTTCCATTTCTTAAAGCTACAGGCATATTTCCCCCAGAGCTTTTTTCTTGAATGGGGTTTACTGTTCAGGGCCCTGTCACTGTCTCAGATAACAGGAAACAGAAGGAAGGACACAGGGCATAGCCTTTTATACCCTGATCTTGATTCGTTTGAGTCCACGTAAAAAAGCAAATAAAAAAATGTCGATTTTTCTTAAACTTGTTACAATGATCATTGCAATTATATTACAAAATGGTCTCCACCCTTTTTTAAATGTTGATTTATTTTTGAAGGGGGGGTAGGGGACAGGGAGAGAGAGGGGGACAGAGGATCCAAAGTGGGCTCTGGCTGACAGCAGAGAGCTCGATGCGGGGCTTGATCTCATGTACCATGAAATCATGACCTGAGCCTAAGTCAAAGATGCTTTAACCTTAGGCACCCGGCATCTACTCTTTCTAAGAAGTAACCACTTTTAACAATGCTATGTATGTTTTAAATTTATTTATTTGTATAGGAACATGTACACACTTATTAATGAGCTCACGCTAAATTTACTTAATTCTCACCGGCCATATGTCATGACAGCACCCCAGACGCATTCTTTTATTTATTAGCCGCCCAGTAATTTTATTGTATAAAATGAATATTCTTTAATTTATATAGTTCCACACCCTTATTGATGGCATCGATTTATTTCTTTTTTGTGTGTTTTACCTTTCAAAACATCCTTGTAGGTATTTTTATGTGCACCCGTATGAGTAGATAAATCTAGAAGTGAAATCTTTGGCTGACAACACACATCTATAGTTTAATTTGTATTGCTTCTGCCAATTCCACCTCCATAAGGTTAGCTCAATTTATATTATAGCAAAAGAAAAAGAAAGAAAAGGGAAAAAAAAAAGCACACAGGTGGTGTGAATCCAGGCCCCATAGCAATGGAGGGACAAGGTGCTGGTTTACCTTTCTGGAGACTTGGTTCTGGAACTTTTGAAAACTGAGAACTCTTTGTATTTACTTGGGGCGAAGCCATGCATTAGAAAGTCTGAATGTATGATCCAGCATCTTTTCAGTATTTTGTGGTGGGGATGTTGTTTAGCTTTTATGGTTGGCCATAGTGCCGTAAATGGAGACCTTGTCTTTTTACTTGGCTTCTGATGTCACCTTCTGTACACAAGCTGTAAATTTTTATGCAGTCAGATTTTTCAGTCTTACATTTGATAGTAAGGGTTACAACTGGTGACATTTCTGTTGGCCTATATGAAATCCTATGAGTCTAGAATTAGACAGGACTTATGGAACCCTTCCTTGTCTTTAGGACTTTGGGACTTTTGTTGGTGCTGCATTTACCTAAAATTACAGAGTCATGTGTATGACTTAGCCTCAAAAAACACCTAAACACCCAAATGTGTGCGCGTGCATGTGTGTGTGTGTGTGTGTGTGTGTGTGTGTGTGTAACTTTCTAGTTGGAGGGAATCATAAGAAACTATAAAATAACTTTATTAAAATGGCGTCAATATACGCATGGCTATAATTTTGTCTCAGCTCAAATGCATGTCAGTTTATATCTCTAATTTTTTGTGCGTATAAACAAATGTGTACCGTTTAGACAAATTTCATCCGGAACATTTTTGATTACTGAAAACCCAACTCCTCATCTATTTAAATTTACACTGAAAATCTCTCAAGTATTATAACTCTTCACCACAGAAGATGTATATGCAAATGTAGTCTCAACATACCCTGAATGTAAAGCCAAATTCATCTAAAATTCTGTATGGCTGAGAACCCACAGCCATAGTTCTATGAATACTTTAAAATCAAACATTAGGTTTTTGCATTGTTACATCCATTAACTGGTCTCTTAAGGAAAGAATATGGCAATGTCATAGAAATCGAACAAGAATGTGAAGGACCAAGGTTTTCATCATCTTGACAGGTGAGTAAAGTAACACCCAAAGGATATAAGACCTCCAAAGACAAATCATTTTGTCTTCACTCAAAACACTTTACCACTGACAGTATGCAGTTCGATTCTCCTACCTTTGACTGAAGGCTCAGGCTTGAATTTTCTTTAGTGATATGCTGTGTGAGATGAAAGGGCTCAGTGAGTAGATGACATTGTGTAGTTGGAAATGATGTCCCCACATAACAATCCCTCAGTTGTGTGATTACAAATGAAACAATTATTAAGCCAGGAATGTTTACTAATAAATTCACTAACAAACATGCTGCTTTTAAGTTAATGGTATACAATTTAATATAAGTTGAATTTAACAGAAGAAACAAAAAGTGAAACTAAAGACATTTTTTAACTTCAGGGAAATGTTCCTTTACTGCAAGAGAAGTAAATCTATATTATTAAGGATAAGCAAAAAAGCAAAAACAAAACAAAAGAAAACAAAAAAACCAACAATTTTTTTTCAAATATTTGCAGTCCTGTGCTTGGCTTTTGTTTTTAATGTTGTTTATTTATTTTTGAGAGAGAGAAAGAGGGAGCAAGTTGGGAAAGGACAGAGAGAGGGGGAGAGAGGGTCTGATGTGGGCTCTGTGCTGACCGCAGAGAGCCTGATGTGAGCCTCGAACTCACAAACAGTGAGATCATGACCTGAGCTGATGTCAGACGTTCAACTGACTGAGCCACCCAGGTGCCCCACTACTCTAGGCTTTTTGAAGCTGTATTTCAATATCAGACAATATTGATTGATTTCCTGGTAGAAAGATAATGAAATTAATATACATTTATTTCTTTCTATGCCCCACCATGAAGCTATACTTTCATGATTTTATTGCTCTACTGGGTTTATAACAGTTTTTTTCTGATTAAAAACTAAAGTTCTCACAGGTATACAGTCTTATTCCCATGGTTAAACAATTGATAGGCTTGTCCTTTTTTCAAAAGCTTCTCTTTTTTTTTAAGTTTTAAACCAGTTAGTGTTATATTACTTTCAGGCTTACAATATAAAGATTCAACACTTCCATAAATCACCAGGTGCCCGTCATGACAAGGGGTCCCCTTAATCCTCACCCCCTATGTTACACATTTCCCTACCTACCTCCCCTCTGGCAACCATCAGTGTGAAATCTATCGTCAAAAGTCTGTTTCTTGGTTTGTCCCTCTCTCTCTCTCTCTCTCTCTCTCTCTTTTCTCCCTGTTGTTTGTGTTGTTTCTTAAATTCCACCCATGAGTGAAATCATTTGGGATTTGTCTTTCTCTGACTGCCTTATTTCACTTAGCATAATTCTCTCTAGCTCTATCCATGTCATTGCAAATGGCAAGATGTCATTCTTTTTATGGCTTAGTAATATTCCCTTATATATATACTACATCTTCCTTATCCATTCATCAGTCCATGGACATTTGGCTCTTTCCACATCTTGGCTGTTGGAAATAATGCTGCTGTAAGTCAATAGCTTCTCTTATTCTGAGTTATACCACTATCTGTCTTTATCCATCCATCCATCACCCATCCATCCATCCTGTCTTTACCCATTCATCCATCATCCATCCATCCATCCATCATCTATCTAGACATCCATGTCTCTATCTAGCCATCAATCTATCATCTATTAACCAGAGAGATAGTTTTCATCTTCTGCTGGTGTGTATGCATTTGTTTCTCCAGAACTGCCTCTAATTACCGTAAATACTACATCATTCGTGATTACCTTTTCTTCCTTGTATCATTTGTCTTTATTGTTTTATTATATGTTACAAGTTCTAAAACAGAGCATCAAAAATCTTATATGTCCTCTTTTCAATATAACTATCTCTTGGAGTCCTCTCTTCTCCTTGACTTTCTAAATTCTTTGTGTCTACTATCTGCCTACTATTGTTTTATGTTCCCTTACCATTATTCTAAGAGTGATTACTACTACTGGTATCCAATTATTAACTCCATTTGGGGAACTATCCCTTATTTCCAAAGAGCACATTCGAAAGTGAAGATGAGCAAGAATAAATTTTGAATCCTTGTAATTGGAAAGTGTCCGTGTTTTAAAAATGTATTTCATGGAAAGTCTTGCTGCAGCAAAATTCTAAGTTAAAATTCTTTCTTATGTACAGTTATGAAGACATCAATCCTTTTAATTGAAGTTTTGTTGTTAGTAATGAGAAAATTTGATAGTTTTCTACTTCCTATCTTCTTGTGGTGATTTTTATTTTAGAAATTTTAGAAACTTATTTTTAAACTCGCCTTCTCAATTATTGTGATGATATACCTTTTTTAATGTTTATTTTTGAGAGAGAGAGAGAGAGAGAGAAAGAAAGAGGGAAAGAAGAGAGGTACAGAGAGAGAGGGAGACACAGAATCTGAAGCAGGCTCCAGGCTCTGAGCTGTCAGCACAGAGCCAGACGCAAGGCTCAAACTCACAAACCATGAGATTGTGACCTGAGCCAAAGTCGGATGCCCAACCGACTGAGCCACCCAGGTGCCTCCCCCCATGATGATATACTTAATGTGATTATCTCCTCATTCATTTTGTTGGGCATTTGTTGGTCATCTTTTACCTCTGACTCCTGATCACTGGCTCTCGGAAGTTATTTTGTGTTCGAATTTTTATCATTTCCCCATCTATTTTTTCTGTTCTTTTCTTGAGTGCAATTCTTGGAATTGAATGCAAACTGAGTGCAATTTTGGGGGGTGATTTTTCATATTGTTTATCTTTTCACTCATATTTTCCATGCTTTTGATTTTTATTCCACTTTCTAGGATAGGTCCTTTATTTCATACTCCTACTACTATTATTGAATATTTTAAAATCTCTTTAGTTTATTTTCCTAGTGTTGTTTGGTTTTCAATTTCTTATAGCATCTTTTTCTTATTTTATGGATGAGCCTTCTTTTTGAAACTTGAGTTCTTGAATCTTTCCATAGACATTTTTTTTTTCCTCTTTGGCTCTCATCTATTTCCTGGAGTGGCAATTGCTCCTGTAATCAGCCGTTCTAGTTAATCTTGGAGCCTTTGTTATCACAAGGATTTTCATTAAGTAATCCAATGGCTTACTTATATTTGAGATGGAAACAATAAAAGCTACTTGGAAGCTCTCTTTGTATGGGCAAGTCTTATCAGTCAGCAGCCTTATCTTTGGTAATTATTCAGGAAGCGGGAGAGTAAATTGGAAGGCTATGATGTGAGTATTTGGGGCCAAAGTTTCTATAAAAAAGACCTTTGTAATGTTTTGTCTGGTGGTTAGGCATCTAGGTGCTGGGGCGAGATATGGGGGGACAGTGTCAACTGACCTAAAAGCAGACTTTATGGTAACCAGTCCTTATGCGTTAAGCCTCACAGAGGGCTATTTTGTAATGGGAACAGATAGTGAATTTTCCTACCTGCTCTTTTGCTGTCAAAAGCTTATTTTATATCACTTATGATGTCCTAAGGTTGGACTGAACTTTCATTTCTAAGATGAACCTAATTGATGATGACCTGATTGATGATAATTGTATACATGAGTAATATGCATCGGGTTTTGTTTGTTTGTGTTTTGCCCCCTTGTTCTGCCAAAGTCTGAAGGTAAAATATTACCTTTATGTTAACTAAAACCTTGAATTTCTAACATTTTTAGATATAAATATCTAATGTAATCCTATGTGGTGCATGAATAGGGTTATATCTTGGCTCCGGGCCACATGTGGCCCACAGACATGTTTTGTTTGGCACACACGATATTAAAAACATTGAGTCAGCTCCCATAAAAATGTGGAGATTTCATGTTATTTGAAAACCCTCAGTGGGTGACCTGAGCTCATCTCAGCAGAAATCAGCAGGGGTTTGTTCCTAGTCTCCCTTTGGGATAGGGTGTGTGGGCTCCAGATTGCTATCATCATCGGCACAGTTGTCATTCAGTCATTGATGTTGCCTTCCTATTGCTTGGATGGATGTGAGCTTGTAATCTCTGGAGTTAAGGTGAGAATATTTATATGTTCATTGCACATTTATGACTCCATTTTGTCTGTTCTTACATGGTTTGCATTACTTCCTTATGGATTCTATTTTCTGTGTGTGTGTGTGTGTGTGTGTGTGTCTTGATTTCTACCCTTGGCTTTGGACGAAGACCAATATTTGACACTTGTTGAGATGAAAAATGAGTTTTGGGTCCTGATTTTTTGACCACTTATGGTTGAACCTTCTCAAATTTACTGTTGAAAACCAGATGGAGATGCAAGCACCCAACTCCAATTCCCAGGTCCAACATGCAGTAGGCTAATTTCCTCTATCAGTGTCTTCTAGCTCCCCCAGCCACACAGCTAAGGCAGCCCCCCAGCCTCCACCCACCACCTTCCATGCAGGGAAGAGATCTGAGCACAAGGGAGCCAAGATTTATAGCTGCCTCTGGTACCAGGCTTGTGCCCATCTACCTATTCTGGGTATTGTTTCTGTGGGGTTCTGTATCCTTCAGAATGCACCACACCACTGCCAGCTTGGCCCTGTGTCGTGTACGTTTGTTTCGTAACACAGTGTCACTCACACCATTGCCAATCCTGAGTTATTTCCTCGCCAGGTCTCTGAACCACAGGCAAGATGTCACAATTGACAGAAAATACTGTCTTTCCTTTTCTCAGGTGTTGTCTGTTTTCTGAAGAGAAAGCAAGATCTTTCATGAGCTGACTAGGTTGTCCTCAACCCTCCACACCCACCTTATTGATAGAATGAGTTCTTCCCATATTCTGTCATTGAGTTGACACTGGGCCTCAGTTCTCAATGGTGATGAAAGGTTTTTAGTTGATCATAGGTATTTATTGGTAAGCTGAGAGTGGTTATAGACCAGACAAGGGCAGAGATGATGAGGGTGGTGATGATGTTCATAATGTCAACTGACACTCTGTGACAAGCTCTATCCCAAATCTTAACATACCCAGAATCTCCCGTGGGATCCAAGGCTTCACTTCAATTCTCTTGCACATTCATGAAGTTCACATTTTATGCTCATGATGCCTCTATTTTAACTTCACTTGCTGACCTTAGCTTACCATGAAATCTTGTGGAGCTGGGATTTGGTTGCCATTTGTAAACTAAAATAGAAACATCACACTTGGGGCGCCTGGGTGGCGCAGTCGGTTAAGCGTCTGACTTCAGCCAGGTCACTATCTCGTGGTCCGGGAGTTCGAGCCCCACGTCAGGCTCTGGGCTGATGGCTCAGAGCCTGGAGCCTGTTTCCGATTCTGTGTCTCCCTCTCTCTCTGCGCCTCCCCCGTTCATGCTCTGTCTCTCTCTGTCCCAAAAATAAATAAACGTTGAAAAAAAAATTAAAAAAAAAAAAAAGAAACATCACACTTTACTGAACACCAAATTATGTCAAGCATCATTCACTACATTGACATGAAGGATTTTATTTAACCTCTCTAAGAAGTGAATACTTTTCATTTAATTCCAAATAATATCAAAAACATATGAAGTTGACTTACTTAATGCAGAAAATACAATAAGAATTTTTTCCTTCCTTCAAAACACCTAAAATCCTGTGACTGTGTGTGTGTGTGTGTGTGTGTGTGTGTGTGTGTGTATGAGGGATATAGTGTGTACATTTAATAATTAAATTCTCGAGGGATGCCTGGGTGGCTCAGTTGGTTAAGCGTCCAACTTTTATTTCAGCTCAGGCCATGATCTTACAGTTTGTGGGTTTGAACCCTACGTTGGGCTCTGCCCTGACAGTGTGGGGCCTCCTTGAGGTTCTTTCTCTCCCTCTGTCTGTCCTCCTCAACTTGTGCTTTCTCTCTCTCTCTCAAAATAAGAAAATAATCTTTAATAAGTAAATTCTTCCATTACACAAGATATCACAGAGTCTTGTCAACCAGCCATCTTTCAATGATATATGTATACCACTCTCCTCGAAAGAAATTAATTCATTTTTGCAAATAACACTCACCAATACTTTTAATAGTCTATATGAAATTATTCTCATATAAATACAAAATTCAGCAAAAATTGTTTTCCACTTAGATACACCCTGTGAAGAATTATTTACCATGTTTTTAAAAGAGTACATGTTATATTTATATTCATTTTCAATGATTGATTATGATATCCTGACACATTAGGTTTATTATGTATGGTTTTACATTATGTTAAAAACACACATATAAGGATTTCATTAATTTAAACAAAACCAATGTCCTATATAAACTAATTTGAGTTGAATCGCCTTTTCTAAAAAGCCAAAGTTTTCAATTGTAAAACACCAATTTAACACATGATATAGTTTACTCTTAATATCCAAGTTAAAAAGAAGAAGAAGACAACTGTAATCTAATATCCTGGTATGTGGACATACGGTCATGAATTAAACTGATGGGGAAATTTTGATTTAGTTTATGTTGCTCAAGTTCACTTTCATTATTCCGATTGCCCAATAAAAGCTTTGCAGTACTTATCTGCCCACCAAAGTTGTTCTTGCTTAAAACAAAAGTTCTGGGGGGAGAAATCAAGCTTCACTAGAGATAGCTTTTCTGGTCACCCAGACAGAGAGCATCCTTCAAGAGGTGCTAACTGGGTATAGTCACGCAATTCCAGGGCTGGTGCCCATTTCTGTGGGCTTACACATTGGATTGCTGGTGTACCACCTTCCAGCACTCAGACATCACTGAAACTCAAACTGACATAAAAAATCTCTACCAACTGGATGGGGTATTGGGTACTCCAGTGATCACCCTTGCCCCATACATAGGACATCACGGAAGCCAAATTGTGGCAAGAGCAGTCCGTTGAATGACTTTGGCCACCATGTTGTGATAAAAGACCGCATCATGCAGTCTTGTGTTACTTCGATGTCACTAACCAGATGTTTAGGTTCATGGGCTACGTCTTTTCTCATCCACTGTGAACAGCTTGGATACTTAAATATCTTAATACTTTAAGTGCCTCAAATGGTGTTGCAGGTAATGTGCATAGGCGTTCTTGAGGTATTATTTATTCTTGTGTTTAATTTGCAACATTCTTGTCATCCGTTCTTGTACGGCCACAAATATGTTGGTTTGTAGCTTGTTGCCCTGCAAGACAATCTTCAAGATAAATAAAAAATGGTAACTCTAAGGAAGATGCAGTTTTCATGCTTTCACATATTAACAGTTAAAATTTGTTGGACCATTGTTAGCTGATAAACAGTGCCGGGAGAACTGTGCGGATGTTACCCCAGTTAGCCGTGCAAGTACGCTGGCTGATAGATGCTGTCTCCTTTTCGCCCACGTGGAAGGAAACAAGGCACATAGATGTCTCAAAGCTTCCCAAGGTCACACAAGGTTACACAAGTGCCCTGCACAAAGACAGCTGTCTCTAGAGTCTGTAGTTTTGGGCATCATGACCTCATGCCTCCTAAGTACATCTCTGCCCCTCCCTGCAAAAGCCTAGCCATTTCTAAAGGGAATGCAGCTTACATAATCAAATTGCTAATGGGTCTGCACAACTGGAAACTGATTGCAACCTTTCTTTCCTGTTTGAGTCACCATACCTGGGACTTAGGGGGCCAACATCAGAGTCTTCTTCCGCTCATTTTCCTGTAACAGCTGCACCTCCTTATGTTAAGTGAATTTTGTTCGGATTGCTCTCATGTGAACACTGAGTGCTAAAACAGTGTAATCGGAAGCTAGAGTTAATTACCAAGACTTGAAACTTTTTAGAAAGGAAGGCTGGAAAAAAAGGACATTGCTGTGTTGTTAGTTGGTCTTAACTGACAGAATTCCTGATTAGCACCAGGAAATAACTTCTGGGTAATAATCTAGCTTTGGTTTATAAGTAGAATTGTTATAAATGTGTTTCAAGAGTGATAATACTCTGGATTAATGTAATCTTCCCGTAGATAAGTCGTAGTAAGCAATTAAAATACTCGAATCCTCCGAAGCGATCTAATATTGTACGTTTTTATGACTACATTATGAGTTGGAAGAAGCCTCAATTTTATATATTCCACGTTCCCTCTTCCAGCCAGCCTAATGATGATAAATTTGAAAAATGAGTCTCCTTTTATTTTATACATGAAAAAGTCAAGACCAAGAAGCATGGTCAAGTCAGGGGCCTGGAGAGAATTAAAGTCAGGATGACACAGAGGCTTCACCTCTAGTCCCAGCTTGATAAATTTGCAAAGAATCGGCTGCCCTGAGGCTGTGTGATCAAAGAACCCCACCCTCACTAAGGCTGGAGCGGTGATTGATTGGTAATGTCTGCAAGTTCCGGGGGTGCAGGAGGGATGTCAGCCCCGTTCACTAGCCCACATTCCAGACCTCCCTCCTCAACCTGCTGCCAAACACAATCAAAATGTAGCTTGCATTTGCTACACTGATTGCAGAACCACCTCAGCCAGAGCATTTCCCTGAGTAAATGTCACGGGGCAGTGCAGAGCTGGCACACGTGGCCAGGAGCTCATGGGGAGGGAGGCAGTGCTCAGTGCCCAGCAGACCGCCAAGACAGATTCCCCCTTTCCTGGGACATTTCTGAATTCTGCTGTGGGCAGATATGAAAGAGCAAGGTCAAGGCAATTAACGTCTTCGTCCACAGCCAGCCAGTGCAGAGAGGCAAACGAGAGAATGATCTATTTGCAGGCGCTTTGTCTCAGTACTGAAAGAACTTACGTAATGTAAATGTGTTTGAGTTCATCCCTAGGACTAGTCCAGCTTTGTTCAAGTCTGCTAATCTCTTTGGATGTTCCAGCAACAATTGTAGGATTTGAAAGTGAGCGCCCCCCTACACACAAGCCTCCCACTTTCAGGCATAAGCTGTGTCCCTGGGTCTGTAGTGCTTTCCCCAAACCCTTCTCCTCATAACCCACCTGTGGTTCTGTACCTTTTCTGCACCCCTGGCTGCAAAGTTGAGGAGCTTCTTCACAGCGAGTCTCCTCCTCAACCACTAACAGACTCCTCTTTTGGGCTTTGTAAGCAAAAAGTAGCAATGAAATTAACGGTAGACTTTTGAGCTAAGGAGGCATTACAATTACATTCTTTACTTGGGCGTGTTTGTTTTTGTTTTAGAAATCTGGAGCTTTTAAGTACAATTTCTTGCAGTCACTGGCAAGTCCCTGTGTCTAAATACAACGGTGAAAGTCACCTTCCCTGAAATAAGGAAAGATGGATCACGCTCCTATGACAAAAGCTAGTGTGCAGTCAACATATTATTTACAATTCTCTTAACGATGATTTCCAAAGAAAGAAGGGATCATCACAAAATTGGTTTGTTTTAACACCACTTCTCCCGTACCATTTTCACAAGCAATTTAAAGAAAAAAAAGAAGGATTTAAAATTTTGTATTTTTAAATAACATTTAAATTGCACTGCCATGGTGCATACTTTTTGAAATTACGAAAATATTTCCTATTACTGCTGAGTTGCCTGAGGCTAAGAGTGAAAATGTTAAGATATGTAATTTACATGGTATTGCTTAAATTATGTGGCATTTTTAAGAGTGAGAATGTTAAGCTATATAATTTACAAGGCATTGCTTTCCAATAAAAAATGATCATAGAGGGGTGCCTTAGGTGGCTCAGTCCGTTAAGTGTCCAACTTGATTTTGGGTCAGGTCCCGATCTCTCACTTCATGAGATCGAGCCCAACATCGGGCTCTGCGCTGACAGTGCGGAGCCTGCTGGGGATTCTCCCTCTCTCTCTCTGCCCATCCTCCACTTGCACACTCTCTTTCTCTCAAATAGATAAATGAACAAACAAAAACGATCCTAGAACAACAGACGCCATTGCATTTCAATCGCACTCCTGAATCTTTTCTTTAACTTTTTATTTGTTTGCTTATTTTTGTTATTGAAGTATAGTTGACATACAATGTTATGTTAGTTTCAGGTGCACAAGTGTGATTCTACAATTCAATACGTTGCGCAACACGCTCACTATGACATGCAACCACCATCTGTCACCGTACCGTGTTATTACAATATAACTGACTGTATCCCTTACACTATGCTCCTATCTCCATGACTTATTTATTTAAAAATTTCTTTTTAACGTTTATTTATTTTTGAGACAGAGAGAGACACAGCATGAACGGGGGAGGGGCAGAGAGAGAGGGAAACACAGAATTAGAAGCAGGCTCCAGGCTCTGAGCCATCAGCCCAGAGCCCGACGCGGGGCTCGAACTCGCAGACCGCGAGATCGTGACCTGAGCTGAAGTCGGACACTTAACCGACTGAGCCACCCAGGCGCCCTGACTTATTTATTTTATAACTGGGAGATTGGACCTCTTCATCCCCTTCACCCATTTCACCCACCCTCCACACCGTTCTCTATATTTATTATTCTGTTTTTCGTTGTTGTTGGTTTGTTTGTTGATCGGGCCCTTAGAACTTAACTAGTTCTAATATGAATGAAAGGTTTTCTGTCACTATCTCAAGCAAACAATTACGTCCTCCATTTAAGGTCTAACAAAAATCAGTGTAACTTCACCTACAACATGATAGAGAGGGAACGGGATAGAGTCAGATTCGTAGTCACCGGTCTCTTGTAGGAAGATGAACAAAGTAAAAGAGACCGGTCGCACATCCCAATGATTAAAGACTTCCTGCTGGGTACTTACAGGGATGTAAATGAGTTCCAAATAACCAGAATAGAATCATTTCATAAGTGAATTGCATAAAATCACACCACCGAATATGAAGATGTGGGATTCTAAAATAAGATGACTTGAATGTTTTCATACGATTCCACAAACAGCTGCCCTATAATAGCCCATTGAGATCAGCATGAAATAGAAATACCAGCAGCCAGAAAAATATACTCGTCTATGCAGAAAAATATACACTTTATAGCAAAAATAAATCACAGAAATAAATAAATTTGGCACGTGTGGGTAACACATGATTTTTATGTAATCCACGCTTGCAAAGAGAGATTGGAACATTTGGAAAATGATACGGCATTGGGAAATTTCAATACATCACTTGATATAAATGTGCTGATTTTAACATGATTTTTCTGAGACATGATTTTTTTCGTCTTTGGTGTAACAAACCTCGCTGCCAAACCGAAGTCACAAAGTCTTTACAAACATAGGTTGCCACGCAATGCTGCTCTTGTCTAACGCAGTCTCAGCTGGGGACACATGTGCTCCCCACCCCTCAAGGGCAACTAGCAATGTCTGGGGACATTTCTCAATGGTCATGATGGTGGGGGGTGGTGAGTGGGAGTGCCTCTGGCATCTCGTGGGGGAAGACCAGGGGTGATGCTAGAGATCTTACTGTGCACAGGACAGCTCCCAACAATCCAGAATGTCAATAGTGCCACAGTTGAGAAAACCCAATTTAACTGGTTTACAAATCTGAATGGAAGTATGTAAAACCTTTCAAATTCTTAAAATATAAGCTAGTTCTCTAGTCAGTGAATAGGCCACCACTTACTTAAGATACCCTCAAAACACACTTTGCAGTATTAGACTGTAAAAGTTGTGTTTTTTTTTATTTTTTTCTGTTGTTTTTTAGAGTTTATTTACTTTTGAGAGAGGAGACACGGAGCATGAGCAGGAGAGGGGCAGAGAGACAGGGAGACACAGAATCAGAAGCAGGCTCCAGGCTCTGAGCTGTCGGCACAGAGCCTGACATGGGGCTCAAATTCGGGAACAGCGAGATCATGACCAAGGCTGAAGTCGGACACTTAACCAACTGAGCCACCCAGGCACCCCTAGACGGTAAAGCTTTTAAGGGAGAAAAAGGTTTTAGAGGAGGATGTGATAATTGAGTAAATAAAACTGGATGCTTTAGATACCCAATTTTCTGACTCCTATGATCTAGCCACTGTACTCACAGAGAGTGAAATTGTCTTCCCATTAATTACTGTGGACACAATGCCATCAAGCAATGTAAAAGGGCACCTCTGTTCTTAGCCTTAGCAAGTCCACCCAGGAAGTGCCCTGCCCGAGCCCCTGGGTTTCAGAGGAAATCCATGTCTCACAGCCCGTGTGCTTCTTAAATGATTCCTGTGCTGGCTTTTCTTCCTCTGAAGCAAACCTAGCACTTTATCCAAGCTTGAGTAGTAAGACAACTGTGATGTGGATGTTCTAGAAGGTGGAGCATCTCAGAAATACTGAGCGTTAACACCCTAGAGCCTTTGGTGCACCAATGTGTTTAGCTGCAAATGGAGGTCTGACTTGTCCCAAGCCAACTTTAGAGTGTGTGGATACGATGTATTTTCAAACTTTTGTTATCAATCGATACTTTCTTTTCCTTAGTGCATGTGCTGTGAATATACAGAGCAGGTACTTAAACTGAAACACGGTAAGACTTAACTCATTGACAACTACTCCCCATAAGAGCATCACTTAGAAAATTGAAATTACATTTGAGAAACATATTTCATTTCTTTAACGAAAGTTGGATTGGTTGTTGACTTCTATCTCCCACACCCACAAACATGGAATTCATGGTCAAAATATCCACTCGCCTAGGGAATGTGTGTCTTTAATAGGTACTTTTAAAAAATAACAAAGACAAAAGAAAACCCAGAATAACAAAAACAAAAAACGAAACAAACCCCCCAAAATAACAAAAACAAGACCCTCAATACTGATCTTTCTCACTTAATAAATTGATTAATTAAGAAATTATTCTTTAACAATTGCTAAAATTAACATTCATATCCAGGATAACTAAAATCCACAGTAAATTTAAGACTTGATTTATATGAATAGTTTCAAACCTTTTTAGAAAAGAAACCGATTTAACAATCAAGAGCTTAAATACTTGGGTGTCAAACACTGGGCAGCTCTTGGACAATTTCCTCCTTCTCTGAGAGAACTGGCTAGCTAATCGTCATTGAGATCTTTTTTTTAGAAAAACATGAGACAACTTTCAATACAAGATATAGCCCAGGCCAACACAGGGCACTAATTGGATCTGGACTCTCCAGTTCGAGTCTTAGGACAGTGAGGTAGTTGGTGTTGAGGAAAGGTCACTGCAAATCAAACAAGGAAGGAAGATCTAAGTTCTTGGGTAAGGTTGTAGGTACAGACAAGCCGATTCTAACACTTATTGCAAAAGACAAAGTAACTGGAATAGGCAAAATTATTCAATTTTAGCTCGTACCGTAAGGCTGCTGTAATCAAGACAGTATGGTGCTGGCCAAGGAACAGACATGTAGATCCATGAAACAGAGCACAGAGCAAGCAGTTCTGTGGGGACAAGCAATGGAGGGAAGATGATCTCTTCAACAAATGGAGATACAACAGCTGGGTATCGCTATGCGAACAAACAAACACCAACTGCAAAATGGACCTCACGTGTTACAAAAAAACATTCAGCAGATGGTGTAATGAAAATAAAAAAATAAAACTCACCTCTGGGAAGAAAACAGATGATTTGTGACCTTGTGTTAGGCAGGGGATGCTTAAATACAACACCAAAAGCAAAACTGATGAAAGGAAAATAAATTAGAATTCATCAAAATTAAAAATATTTGCTCTGAGAGAGACACGGTTAAGGAAATGATAAGGAGGGGTGCCTGAATGGCTCAGTCAGTTGAGCGTCCGACTCTTGATTTTGGCTCAGGTCATGAGCCCAGAATCGTGGGATTGAGCCCCGCATCAGGATCTTGCTGGGTATGGAGCCTGCTTCTCTCTCTCTCTCTCTCTCTCTCTCTCTCCCCCCCTCTGCCCCTCTCCCAACCTCACAGGCACTCTCTCTCTCAAAATAAATAAGTGAACTTAAAAAAAATGAAAAGACAAACAGATGAAGAGAAAATATTTGCCAATTACATATGTGACAAAAGACTTGCATTCCAATCCAAACATTTAAAGAACTCTCTAAACTCCACAGTAAGAAAACAAACAATCCAATAAAAGAAATGGCAAAAATTTGAATACGTGCCTTATCAGTGAATATACAAGCTGTGTGCAGAAGTTCAACATATCTAGCTATAGGTAAAAGCTAGTTAAAATCACAAGAGAGCATGACACATCAATTAAAAGTGCTACAACTTTCAACAAATGAACGGATGAGTGCATGAAGAATTGGCAATGCCCAAAGCTGATGAGGATGTGAAGTACCTGGGATTCTCACCCCCTCCGGGGATGCAGAAAGTCACAGCCACTCTGGAAAACAGTTCAGCAGTCTCTTCTAAGACCAAACATACACCTGTCCTATGACCAACAATACCACTCCTAGGAATAAAATTAGCTTCACACAAAACGTGTACATGAATGTTTACAACGTTTCTACTCATAGTGGTCAAAAAACAAAGACAGCATGAATGTCCTCTAATCAGGGCCTATATGGACAGACTGTGGTCCATCTATGCAATCCCAGAACAAGAAAGAATGGACCACTGTTACCTTCAAAAAGGTAGATGAATCTCAAAAGCATACACTTCGTGTAAGAAGTCCATCTCAAAAGGTGACATCTGATATGATTTTATTTCCACAACATTCCGGTAGAGGAAAAACTCTAGGGAAAGAACAGATTAGTGGTTGCCACCCAATTGGGTGGGGAGGAAATCTGTCTACAAAGAAGCATCATGAGTGAGTTTTGGGGGGTGATGGAATTGTTCTGCATCCCGATTGTGGTGGTTACACAAAAATACATACGTGTTAAGGCTCATAGAACGTACACAACTTAACAAGTTTATGTAAATTTCTAGAAAATGAAAATGTTTGGTAACCAACTGGTTAACTGGATAGTTTGCTAGAGCGTCTCACCATACTGGCTAACAGTTTGGTTGATTTAGCAGCAGTAACAGCTGAATGGAGGTTCCCAAAGTCCCAGACAGGAAAGACAGGGTGTGCCCCCACTAATTTAGGTGATACCTCCATGGGTCATTCAATATCACTTCATCACAAAGTGAAAACTCTTCTTCCAATTTCACTTCTCTTTAAAATCATGAGATAATGTCAAGGAATAAGTCTAAATTGAATGTTAGGATGTGTTAGAATACTAATCTACCTTTCTAGAGAAGAGAGAGCAGATTTAGGCTTAGAGTGCTGATTGATGATAGCATCCACCTAAAATTGAGTAAAACTATTTTATGTGACACCTTCAGTTCATCGCCTGTGCAGGGATGGACCTCAGGTGGCCCTGAAGCTCAGGTTTGCCACGAGATGCTGCACCTGGGGACTGACCTTGGATCCAATCTATTAACTGAAGTTTGCTGGGAGAACCATTCCTGTGCAGTGAAACTTGAGAACACATTGGGGGTTTCTTGCACCAGTTACCTGTAGTCGACATGCAGAGACTTATGTAATTGGGGTCTCCAGAGCGATCCAAGCTATCATTTGTTCTAACCAGGATGGCATTAAAAAACAAAAAGCAAAAAAACTTCAGAATGGGAAAAGTAAGCTTCTGACATGTAAGAGAATTCTCACAAGCACTGGGAAGTTGTGAGACCCAGTAAAGCTGTATTTTTATCTCCATTTGTGAATATGCTGAATTGTCTTCTGTTTCATGTCATACACTAATTTCCCATCGTTGGCCAAATAAAATTCTAGTCCTTTGATTACCTGTAGCTTTCCTTCAATCATTCTACTGTCACCCTGGTAACAACACAAAACAATGACCGTTTCCCTTTTGGGTTAGAGATAGATATAAGGTTTCTTTGTAAAATAAATGGATTTAAGTCAAATAGAAAACACTTGCATCAAAATACAAGTGTTAAGTAAACAGCAGAACCGGTGGTGCATAAATATAACTGAAGACCTTGAAGATGGCACTTGATGGAATGGGCGTGGCAGAAATCCTAATGGCGGCTGCCAGTGACTGATGTTGGAGAAATGCCCACACGACAGCACAGTGTGGACTCTGGCTCAGAATTCCTCTTCTTAAATCCCGTGTTTAGTATTTACCATCCCTGGAATCCCAAGCAAATAAATCCTCTAGTACTCAACTTTGCCATATCTAGATCGGAGTTAATCATACATTTCACCTTACAAGACAAAGAAAGGGTTAAACAAGACCTCGAATGAGAAACCCTTAGTCAAATATCTGGCATCTAATAAGTGCTCACCAGAAGAGCTCATCACAAAACATCTTCTCCAGCGTAGAATACGCACAACAAGATTTGCTCTCTTGTTAAGCAAACACCCCTGTCTATTAGCTACTTGGCAACAATTCATATTAAGCCACCATCGGTTCATACTATGGACCATATTTTAAGTATTCAGATTTGGGAGTAGCTGAGAATTTTTCCATACAGTCAATATATCAAAAGTAAATGGCATAGTGCTCTGAGAACACACACACACACACACACACACACACACAGAACATCTATCACTAGCCTCCAAATAAAATGTAATGCAAACCACACATTTAAAAGGACACTAATACCTGAGCTCTATGAAAACATGAGAAGTTCCTGGCATTCGGTTCAAGTAGACTGTGTAATGAGCCCTCAAAACACCAAAAGATAGTAGGAAACTGTCAGCACACCTGACTTTTCTTGAATAGCCCAATGAAATCAATATTCTGCCTCATGTTCTACAACTGTCTGACTCTTCACTCTGTCTCACCACTCAGTTGGCCACCAGGAGATGTACCCCCTGTTGGATCAATTTACGTGTAACAACTTGGAACGTCTGTTCAAGTGACAGATTAAGAATATTCTCTTTTCCCAAATCTGATGTAAGTTAAAATAAAGGGTTGGGGGGGGGGGGAATCCACAGGCACGTTAAGCGGAAGAGATAGAGGTATGAGCCATCGGAGGACAAGTCATTTGACCCAGTAGCCAAAGGCAGAAAGTGGACAGAGGAGATCCGGATGATGAAGTGGCCTGTGGAGTGGTCTCAGGATCAGAGGGGGCAGCCAACCTTCTGCACAGAGCCCACGAGAGGTTTTAGGTGTGAGAAGAGGCAGATTTGGGGGGACGTGGTCTACAGGCTCTCTCTGAAAACAGCACACAGAACACGTGCCTTGGGATAACACCAAAAGCATAAATGAGACAAAACGATAAATGCTACAGTTTTTCTCTGAAGACATTTTGAGGGTAGAATAAGGAAAAAGGAGATGATTTTAGAATCCCAGCATAAAGATGATCCGTTTTTCATATTTAAGGGTCCTGGCACTTTTCCAGTCACCAGAGACTGAAGCCTGTCTAGTGAACAAGCCCACCGACAAATACGGTTTCCATTCAGCATTTTTGTCACCGTTTTCTTTGATGTGAACAGTAGAGAAAGCAGTTATTTTAAGAACCCCTCTAATATGACAGGGGAAATCCAAGACAAAAGACAAAATGCCCAGGAGGACAACTCGAGGAACAGAAAATAAAAACAAGAAACACCAAGAAAGCAAACTTTAATAGGGCAGCACATACAAATTCAAGAAATGAAAGTGGAAAAAATGATGAGAGCAAAAGAGAAGCGACATAGACTGTCTTTACAGGGGGCATGATCTACAGTTTATTTTTTATTTTTTTTTTTTAACGTTTATTTATTTTTGAGACAGAGAGAGACAGAGCATGAATGGGGGAGGGGCAGAGAGAGAGGGAGACACAGAATCGGAAGCAGGCTCCAGGCTCTGAGCCATCAGCCCAGAGCCCGACGCGGGGCTCGAACTCACAGACCGTGAGATTGTGACCTGGCTGAAGTCGGACGCTTAACCGACTGCGCCACCCAGGCGCCCCATACAGTTTATAGCAATTTCCAAAAAAAAAAAGAGGGCAATAAATTATCAGAGTGAAGCACGATCATTTCCAAAGTTGAAGGGCAGAGGAATTCAATAGGAGAACGCCACAGGGAATTTCCCAGGACTTTGCAGCAGAAAATGTCAGGGTCATTACTACCCGTGTCATTCCTATTCTCCTGGGACATACCACTGAGCTCAGAGGCGGGCATCACGCAGCCACCCGCTGCCGGGCCAACGCTGTGAGGGAGCAAGACACAACCGTTGTTATGTTAAGCTGAGATTTGGGGGCTTTTTTTTTTCAGCAGTTCAGACATGCTGACTAAAATAGAAATTGGTATGTTGACCTGGGTGGGTTCTGTAACAAAAACCTAAATTATGTGGCCCAAGCATTGCAGCGATGTGGGGGTAGTCGGGCAACACTTCTGCAGGTTGGTCACAGGAAATGCAAACATTTGGTGAAACCACATGTTTGGTGAAACCCGTGGATCTGGGTAAAAGGTAAACTGCATTTAGCCACGTAGTACAAGAAACAAATGGGCTCCAGAGACAACTGGAGAACAATAGTCATACAGAAACTCTTGGAATAGGGAAATTCCATGAAAACTGGATCCTTGAAAGGTTATAGAAGTCTAGTTTCTAGAACATAGTAATCAGGAAGACAAAAAAAAAATGCGGGGTGGGGGGGCACAGAATGCAAAGGGCCATTCTCAGTAGAATGCATAAATAAGTTACGGTGTTTTAAAACAATGGAATATTGAAGAACCATGAAGACAGCAGACCGTGAGCTAGGCCTGATTTAAAATGCTTGGGAGGACGCCTGGGTGTCTCAGTCAGTTAAGCGTCGGACTCTTGATTTCCGCTCGGGTCACAATCTCATAGTTGTGAGATCAAGCCCCACATCAGGTTCTGTGCTGACCATGCAGGGCCTATTTGGGATTCTCTTTCTCTCTCTCTCTCTCTCTCTCTCTCTCTCTCTGCCTCTCCCCTGCTCATGCTCTCTCTCTTTCAAAAAAAAAAAAATTTAAATAAAATAAAAAAAATAAAAGCAATATAATAAAAACAAAAAAAATAAAAAAATGGTAGCCACATTTTTTATTTTTGTTTAATATTTATTTATTTTTGAGAGAGAGACAGAGCATGAGTAGGGGAGGGGCAGAGAAAAAAGGAGACACAGAATCTGAAGCCGGCTACAGGCTCCAAGCTGTCAGCACAGAGCCTGACGCGGGACTAGAACCCACAAACTATGAGGTCATGACCTGAGCTAAAGTCGGACATCCAACTGACTGAGCCACCCAGGCGCCCCAGCATTTTTAAAAAGTACAAAAAAACAGATAAAACTATTTTTTTTTTCAACGTTTATTTATTTTTGGGACAGAGAGAGACAGAGCATGAACGGGGGAGGGGCAGAGAGAGAGGGAGACACAGAATCCGAAACAGGCTCCAGGCTCTGAGCCATCAGTCCAGAGCCTGACGCGGGGCTCGAACTCACGGACCGCGAGATCGTGACCTGGTTGAAGTCGGACGCTTAACCGACTGCGCCACCCAGGCGCCCCCAGATAAAACTATTTTTATACACTTTATTTAACCCAACATGAAATCACTATAGCTACTACTGAGATATTTTAGATTTTTTGTACCAAGTCTTTGCAATCAGTTTTTTTTTTTTTAATGTTTATGGCCCTCCTCAATTCAGATGCTAATTTTTCAACAGGAATTCTTGACCTATACTTGCATTTTGTACATAGAAAAGTAGAGTCACACACTCAGGCTGTTCCCAGTGTACTTAAATGTTGTCCAATAACTGAGCCAATTACCAGTTTTTGTGAGCAAGTCCAGTGCAAATGCCCAGTGGCTGCTTGGTGTGCTTGAGAGACTGCATGGACAAAGCTGTTCTATAGCTCAGCCTGCGTGCCAGTTACTTGGCTGTGCTCACTCTGCAAAAATCCACCTGGATACTGATAATTTGTGCCTTTTCCTGTACATACACGTGATTCTTCAACTTAAAAAAGAACTCACTGCTTTGGAGTAAAGGCTGAGAGTGAGAAACCCTGGATCAGAGGTCAACGTCCTTTTATCGTAAGTCCTCCAGCATCATTTGCTTTCCTAAGCATCCGTGGAACTTGTGGGACATTCCCTTAATTTTATATTTAAAGAAAACTTTTCACATTTTGTTTGTTTGTTTGCCGCATTCCTGGTAATGAGATGAATACCATCCATGAAATTGAAGCTTAGTCTGAGCACCGAACCTCTGCCCCTGAGCTAATTCACTTGATGAAGCGGCCGGGCTGGAGGAGCTGTACAGATTCAGTGGCTTCATGATGGTATGTATTCGTCTACTTGCTTAAAAGGCTTTTGAGAAAGTAGTAGCTGCTATCGTTTTCTGCTTTTGCGTTTTTATCCGAAATGCATGTGTTTGACCCTCACAACGACCTCATGAATCGTTGCCGTCATAATCCAGGTGCCCACACGCGGGAGCGGAGGCACAGAAAGGGTATGTGATTGTCACACATCTGGGAGGCGGTGGTGCGACAGGCGTTCAGACCCACATGCTGAATGCAGGCGTGTGGCATTGAATCAGCACACTGTGTAGATGAAAGTACATGTGGATGTATACACTCCCGTCCGTTCTCTGTTGTACGTTAGTACAGGGGACACAGAGGCAAACAAGAATAAACCCACTCCTTGCCGGGCTCTACATTCCACACCCTAATACTGGAGGCCGAGGGGCCGCTCAGACAACTGGTCGCTCATTTGTCACGGCCCGTCATGACAGTCCCAGCTGTGTAATCTCCCACCACCTGCTCTTTCCCACCCATCACGTGAACAACTGGTGTGGCCGCCCGGCACTGAGACCGGCAGGTGCAAGATGCTCGAACCACGGCCAGCGCCCTCACCTGTCGCTCCAACACTTGGCCCTCGTGTGTCCTCAGCTGGTCTTCCCACCTGCCCCCTCCGCATCGCCACTGGCTCTGCTCCTGTTTGGAATCCGTTTCACCCTCACATTCCCCGAGCCTTATTTTCTGCCTAAGGAAGGTGGCTGACCACTTTGCTCTTGAACAAAAACTGCATCGGTTCTGTGTATATTTTCAGAATAGAAACACAGAATGCTCAACCCCCTTCTTCCAACAGAAAGCCGCAATGCCCTCAGTCCCCCACCCCTCTGGGCCCTTTTAGGATGCCCAAGAGCTGGGACTTCTAATACATCCATTTCCTGTGCTTGCCCAAGAGTTATCAGCTCGATGGTGTGAAAGGGACCTGAGAACTCAAAGTGACATTGATAAGTAATAAACCTCGGGACTCAATTATGGGAACCTGGATGATCTAAATAATTTTCAGGTATTTTCTTGTCACATTCACTCAGGCAAAGAGGAGTTTTCAGGTGTGTGGATGACAAGAAGGCATAGGATATAAGACGGGTTTATTACAGCTCATACACCTGCCCTGCCTTTCTTACGGGACCTGTGCAGACAATAAGTCCCAGGCACTCAGCACCTGCTACTCCGATTCCTGTGTCGTTTGCTCATCCCCAAAACAAAATTCAGAGGTTAAAGGCAGACCCCTGCCAGATTTATATCCTAGCACTGACAGCCCTCTCTGTCCGTATTTATGCGGGATGTATCCGTTACATGAATATTGTTGCTGAACTTGATGAACCGTGACAGAGGGAAGACAAAGTCCACGCAGAAATTGCTTTTCCTGGTGCTTCAGACCGACTGTGAAATAGTGTCGTTGACACTCCCGTCTTGTAAATGGGACTGCTAACTGCTAATTGCTCCGTTGATGAATAGGTAGCTGCCGGCTGCCTCCACAAAAATGAATTGCTGTCTTTCAAGGACGTCTTTAAAATCTCCTTGGATCGTGTGGACTCTCAAGGATTGAGTGGGTAAACATTTTTGTGCAGGAAATAAATATTTAAAACTTCTAACGCCATCCAGATAGCCTACTATACCCATCCAAAGAATAACTGAGTCACCTCATCAAGAGCACAATTACAGTCAGTAAGTTCACACTGATTCTAAATTCTTCATTTATGCCTTAACGGTCTCCACTCCCTAAATTTGGGATAATCTTTAAAAACCATCTTCCAAGTATGGTGATGTTAACTAGGTTTATGGGGGTGACCATTTCACAATATGTACACAAATATCAAATCATTACATTGTGCACCTGAAACTAATGTAATGTTGCATGTCAAGTGCAGCTCAATAAAGAAATGAAAATTTTTAAAAATTGAATCTTGAGGGGCACCTGGGTGGCTCAGTCGGTTGAGCATCCTACTCTTGGTTTTGGCTCAGGTCGTGATCTCACGGTTTGTGAGTTTGAGCCCTGCTTCAGGCTCCTCACAGCGTAGCGCCTGCTTAGGATTCTCTCTCTCCCTCTCTCTGCCCCTCCACAGCTCACCCTCTCTCTCTCTCTCTCAAAATAAACACACAAATAATTTTTTTTTAAATTGAATCTTGAAGTATGCACAGAAATTAAATAAATGGCTCCTTCTCCCATGGGTCAGAAACATTTCATTATTTAGACACTTCATATTTTGAACTGGCTCTTGGGGAAAAATGTGTAACATGTGTTTGTCTCCTAGACATCATGCCATCCCTCCTTTGTAAGTCCTTTCTTTAGGCTTCAAGTTGTCAGCGGGTCCATGCTATCCTGTAATCTGTGCAGATCCACCGGAGGGAGGGCCACAGCGTTGGGTACTGGTATTGATATGTCTGAAACCGAGGTCTTCTGGGGAGAATAGCCTTCCTCAGTGACCTTGGAGTCATGTCGGGAGACAGCACATTGTGCAGTAGATGTCCTCTGGAAACCCCCCAACCCTGTGAGCCTCAACGTTGGCTCCACAGGAGAGTCCCCTGGGCAGTCAAGACAAACCATGTTTTCTTCATTTCAACAGAGTGGGAAACCTGGCCATAGAGACTCTGGGTTGTGTCCTAATAGGCACAAAGCAGAGTCTGGGGGTCAAATCGTAGGACTCAAGGTCATCACAGGTGTGAGGGCCCACGACGTAGGAGGTATCATCTCCAGCCCTGATCACAGGTCAACCATCCACTACACAGGGAGATAAACTTCATTTTGCCCTTTAGGGCCCATTTTTGTGATTTCTGTTTTTGCTTTTCTACATGGTTGTCATCACTGACACCAAGGCCATTAAAGCCAGGGGTAATGCAAGAGAAGCGAGGAGCTCTCAGAGAAAATCCTTGCCGCGTGATTCACTGTCACACCTCTGCCCTAGCCGAATACATTAGCGTTCCAGCAAAACGGCATTAGCAGATATTAATTCAGAGCAAATATATGGGCGCTCTACAAAGAGCGCTATTATTCTTAATTTTTGGCTACTGTTGAAATGCCTGCTAAGTATACACTTTTATAGTTATACAGACAGTTTGTCTAATAATGTGCCACACGGAATGTCATTGTCACCTCCTTTTAGAGGTAAAAACAGTAGTGCCAGTGCTTTTGTGATTCAAAAATCACAACCTGTTCATTTCAGTGTGCCCTCTTTCTGGTATATAGGTGATATCTGTGCCCTGCTGTTGGAGGGTATGCCCTGGGAGTCTCCCCCATACTGTGCATGGATTTGGGGGCCACACCATGTGAATTCCCTTCACTTCTTTCGTCCTTAGTTTGGACTGCTTATAATTCTGTTTTTAAATTGAAACTTTATTTTAGTTAAAGTGTAATTGACATACAGTGTTATGCTAGCTTCAGGTATGCAGTATAATGGTTCAGCAGTTCTAGACATTTCTTAGTGCTCGTCATGGTAAGTGTGCTCTCAATCCCCTTTGTCTGTTTCATCCTGTTCCCTGACCCGCCTCCAGCAACCACCAGTTTGTTTTCTGTATTTAAGAGTACATATTTTGTTTGTCTTTTTTTTGTTGGTCATTTGTTTTGTTGTTTCAAGTCCAATTACGAATGAAATCATATGGCGTTTGACTTTCTATGACTTCTTTCACTCAACAATATACACCCTGTAGGTCCATCCATGCTGTTGCAAACAGCAAGATGGCATTCTTCTTGTTATGGCTGAGTGCTATTCCATTGCGTGCATGTGTGTGTGTGTGTGTATCACATCTTCTTTATCCATTCGTCTATCAGTGGACTCGGGCTGCTTCCATAATTTGGCTATTGTAAATAATGCTGCGATAAACTAGGGGTAAATGTATCTTTTCCCATTAGTTTTTTCATTTTCTTTGGATAAATACCCAGCAGTGGAATTACTGGATCACATGGTATTTCAATTTTTAATTTTTTGAGGAATGGCCATACTGTTTTCCACAGTGGCTGCACCAGTTTGCATTCCCACCAACTGTGCAGGACCGTTCCCCTTTCTCCACGTCCTCACCAACACTTGTTGTTTCTTGTCTGCTTTATTTTAGCTGTTCTGACAGGTGTGAGGTGGTATCTCATTGTGGTTTTGACTTGTATTTCCCTGATGATGAGTGATTTTGAGCATTTTTTTCATGTGCCTGTTGGCTATTTGTATATCTTCTTTGGAGAAATGTCTATTTAAGTCCTCTGCCCATTTTTAACCACATTATTTGTTTCTGTTTTGGTGTTGAGCTGTATATGTTGTTTATATATTTTGGATACTAACCCCTTATCAGGTATATCATTCGCAAATATCTTCTTCCATTCCTTGGGAGAAGACCTTGCTTTGTCCTTGTGTTGATCGTTTCCTTTGTGCAAAAGCTTTTTATTTTGGTGTAGGCCCAATAGTTTATTTTTGCTTTTGTTTCCCTCTCCTCAGGGGACATATCTAGGAAAATGTTGCCATAGCCCATGTCACGAATTAGTGTCTGTGCTCTCTTTTAGGAGTTTCATGGTTTTGTCTTTCACTTTTAGGCTTTTAATCCATTTTGAGTTTATTTTCATGTGTGGTGTAAGAAAGTGGCCCAGTTTCATTCTTTTGCATGTAACAGTCCAGTTTCCCCAGCACCATTTGTGAAAATGACTGTGTTTGTCCCCGTTGTATATTCTTGCCTCCTTTGTCATAAATTAATTGACCATGTAAGTGTAGGTTTATTTCTGGGTTTTCTAGCCTGTTCCGTTGAGCTATATGTCTGTTTTGGTGCCAGTACAATACTATTTTGATTGTTATAGCTTGGTAGTATATCTGGAAGTCTGGGATGGTGATACGTCTCACTTTGTTCTTTTTCAAGACTGCTTTGGCTACTTTGGGTCTTTTTTGGATTCATACGAATTTTAAGATTATTTGTTCTGGTTCTGTGAAAATGTTGTTGGTATTTTTTTTTTTGAAAGAGAGACAGAGAGAGAGAGAGAGAGAGAGAGAGAGAGAGGATGAATGGGGGAGGGGCAGAGGGAGAGAGACTCTTACGCAGGGTCCACACCCAGAGCAGAGCCCTATGGCAGGGCTCGATCCCACAACAGTGAGATCATGACCTGAGTTGAAATCAAGAGTCAGATGCTTCACCAACTGAGCCACCCTGGCACCCCTGTTGTTGGTATTTTGATAGTGGGTGCATTGTCTATGGATTTCTTTGGGTTTTATAGACGTTTTAACAATGTTGCTTCTTCCAATCCTTGAGCACGGAATACCTTTCCACTTGCTCGTGTCACGTTCAATGTCTTGCATCAGTGTTTTACAGTTTTCAGAGTACAAGTCTTTCACTTCCTTGGTTAAGTTTATTTCTAGGTTCTTTTTTTTTGGTTCCATTTTAAATGGATGGTTTCCTTCATTTATCTTTCTGCTACTTCATTATTAGTGTATAGAAATGCAACAGATTTCTGTATATTAATTTTACATGCTTAGATTGTAACTCTCGATTTTATATTGTGCACCTGTAAAAACTGAGGTTGTGGCTTGGGCTCAGTACTTTACCCTAGGTGAGGATATGTTCCCCACACCTATAAGAAGTGGAAAGTAACCCACGTTCCAAACCTTGTCGCATAGACCACATGAAAGCATGGATGTCAAAGGCCCTGGCAAAATGCCTGGGTGGCCGTGGGTGCTCGGTAAATGTTATTTGAAAGCACTCAGTTACGGCCCAGACCAAGTCACTAAGGCTGATTTGGGATGACCAGCATTCGTGCTTGCCATCTGTATTTTACCCCTTTGTAAACGAATCTGCAAATCTACTTAAGATTTTTGGCCTGGCTTCCCGATTATGTCTCTCACTAGCAGTTTATGCAATTGTGCTCTGTATCTTTCTTTAGCTTTCTTTAGCTTTTCACTGTCAGTCCCTCCACTGCAACTCTGCAGACGCATCATTTATGCACCTCATTAGACCACGGCATGGGATCGTGAGGGGTTTTTAAAGGCATCCGTGAGGCACAAAAGGCCTAATTCTGTTGTTACCGGTTCCGTTTTTTTTTAAAGAAAAAGAAAACCTTTGTTATGGCAGTGATTAGCAACTGGTCCTCTGGTGACAAGGATCAAAAGTTTACCCCAGAACAGCTGTAATTCCTGCCATCCACCCCCAGCTGTCCCAGATGGTATTTTTAGCGGCATACTCTCTAAATGCGGGAGGCATGAGTCAAAATATAGTTTAAAAAGAATATCATTATGGAGGCTCCAGGAAGGGAATCGGGTTTTTTCTCCTTTTTTTTTTTTTTAATTTGTGTTTGCTACAAATAAGTAAACCCCAATAGGGGTGAAAATAGTTCCTCATCGGCTGGTCAATAAGTAACCACCAGAATACACTGGTGCAAAAGGAGATCATGCAGACACCTTCCGGACGCTCGTCTGCGACACTAGTGCAAACCGGGACCACGCTCGCTTCCGGTGAAAGAAAAACACCTGACTATACACTTCCTATCTCTTCACAGGAAGGATTCGTCGCTTACCAGGTAGTCTAACCTTCCTGTGAATTGTGAAAAGAAATATCCCTTATCTGTCAAAAACAAACCCAAACAAACACCGCCACACCCGACTGTCTAGCTGTTAACCCCGGGGTATAAATGAGAGAATGGAGAACAGAGTAAAATGCTCAGTTTTGCGGCAGAGTGTTTCCGCGGGCGAATACAGTTAGTGACCTTTGTGACCGGATCTTTGCGTCGGCGGAACTGCTGGTGGGTGCACACTTCACCTCTGCTGCCTCAGTCCCCTCCTCTGCAGACAACGAGGACTTGGAGCCTGTGGGTCTGAGATAGTCACACCCAAGATCCACCTTTAACCAGGCCAGGTGATCCACTGTGAGGCTGGAGTAGAAGCCGCTCCCAAGGCTGGTGCTTGGATTCCTCTGACATTCCTGTAGCCGCCCCGGGGCCGGCTCCGAACATTCCAGGGTGGCCAAGCCTCTGCTGCCATCTCTGCCTCTTTGTCTTTTCTGATGAAGATTAAAAAAAAAAAAAAAAAAAAAAAATCAGGGGAGCCCAGGTGGCTCAGTCGGCGAAGTGTCCAACGTCAGCTCAGGTCATGATCTCGTGGTTCATGAGTTCTAGCTCTGCGTGGGGCTGTCCGCTGTCAGCACAGAGCCTGCTTCGGATCCTCCATCCCCTTCTCTCTCTGCCCCTCCCCCCCCCCCCTCAAAAATCAACTTAAAAACAATTTTTTTTTTTTGAATCTTATTCATGCTCTAGCTGGTATCACCCGGTTTCACAGTGTTAGAGGATGAGTCCCGACTGTGTATCTATAGTCTAGGCTTTCCCCCAAACTCCAGAAACCATATGTCCACTTGTCTCCTGGTCCTTCCATTGGGAATCTTCAGAAACTTCCGCCCTAACGCAGACTTCTATATTCCTGCCAACAGGATATCACCCCATGACTTTTCCCAGCCTCAGGCAAAGGCAACCCGGTCCAGCAAAACCCTCACTCTTGAGCCTCCCCACCACTCTCACACCTGCATTTCCCCCCAGCTGTAAGTCCTGTTGTCTTTCCCGCCATCCCCACAGCCAACTCTTTGGTCAAGGCCATCACTCACCCTGGGTTTAATCTTGCCCTGACTTCTAACTTCCTGCCTGCCTCTGCCACGGCTTCTCTATGGTATATTCTCCACACAACCATCAGTATAAACCTGTTAAAATATATGTTGGCATTGCTCTGTGCAAGACTCTACAACTGATTCCCATCTCAGAGAAAAAGCCAAATTCCTTTCCATCCCCATAAGGCCCTCTCCCTACGGGCTGCTCTGGCCCTCCTGACCTCACCTCCCGACCTCTCCCCACATCCCCTCCACCCCAGTGTTCCGTTCCCCAAACATGCCAGGCTGTCCACCAGCAACTGGTCCATTATTTGCCACATGACTGGCCCTACTCGTCGATCAGTTTTAACTCAGAAGTCACTCGCTCTGTGAGGCTCGCTGTCTCTGTACTACTGAACTATCAGAGACTCCGAGCTGATTCCTGCTTTGGACTCAGACATTTCATAAGCCTCCTCCCTCTTTTATATCTTCTCCCAAGCACATACTACTATTATGTATAATGTGTGCTTTATGCGTTCAACCCACTTGTTTTCTGTCACCCTCCCTGGAATATAAGTGAAATCGCCAAGCAGAGGTTTTGTCTTGTTCCATACCACATCTCCCAAAAACTAAAACAGGATGACACATAACAGGCTGCCAATTAAAATCTGTCTCACGATCCCCCACGTGGCTTGGAGGATGAGTCTTCAAGAGTTGTGGTCCAGAAAGCAAGGCATGGGACTGTGGTTTTACACAAGCAACACCAAAACAGAAAATCAAGGGATGATGTTCAGCTAAACAAGTGAACAAAGAAACAGAGTTGCCTCACATTGGAATCCACTCATGTGATCAGTTAACTCAAGAGCCTGTGGAGACATAGACTATATATCCCTTTTCCTGTCGGAGGCGTGAATGGCCGGGTTTCAAATGTATCAGGAGCTTCCATGAGTTTGACTATTTAGATACTTCTCATGTGTAGAAAGCGGGGTTCGCTTGGGTGGCTCATTTGGTTGAGCACCCGACTTGATTTCTGCTCAGATCATGACCCCAGGGTCATGGGATTGAGCCCCATGTCGGGCTCCACACTGAGTGCGGAGCCTGCTTGTGATTCTCTCTCTCTCTCTCTCTCTCTCTCTCTCTCTCTCTCAAAATTAATTAATTAATTAAAAAATAAATAAGCAGAAGGTAGAATGGATGTTTCCAGGGGTTGGGGGGTGGGGAGAGAATGAGGAGGAGTTGTTCAAGGGACAGGAGATTCCAGCTCTGCAAGACGCCAAATGAGTTCCAGAGACCTGGGGTGCCACACGGGCCTATAGTTACCAATACTGTATTGTACACAAAGATTTGTTAGGAGGGTAGATCTCACATTCTCTGTTCTTACCACAGTAAAGGCAAACTGTATCTGGGGGAGAGTGTTATATGGATTTGTCTCCTGAGACCATGGAAACACCTTCACATCAATGAGAGTTTCTCAAAAATTATTTGGTTGGTCAGAGAGGTGAAAACACCCCCTTCTCTCAGGTAGAGATGGGGCATAAGAATATACAGCAACGGGGTGTCTGGGTGGCTCCGTCGGTTAAGGGCCCGACTTCAGCTCAGGTCGTGATCTTGAAGTTCATGGGTCCGAGCCCCACGTCGGGCTCTGTGCTGACAGCTCAGAGCCTGGAGCCTGCTTCGGATTCTGTCTCCCTCTCTCTCTGCCCCTGCCCTGCTCATGCTCTGTCTGTCTTTCTTTCAAAACTAAACAAACATAAAAAAATTTTTTTTTAATATCTTGCGACATCTTATGCCTGGCCCAACATCCTTATAAAATAAAAAAGCATAACGGAGCTCATCACTGCCAAGAGCTCTAAGCTGTAACCATTCCTCAAATGGCTAAAGTGCTTGCTGACCCTAAGTGTATCTGCTGCCTGTAACTCAGGAGGGGTGTTAAACACTAACAGCAAGCAGTTGGCCACCTGCGCTAGAGGTCATGACACCCTCCTGGATGACTAGTCCCTTGTACGGGATGCCTCCTCGGGTTTCACCTGCAGAGGAACAGAGCCCAACACGACCGTGTCAGGGAGTCATCAGATAATGCTGCAGGATTCCTGCCCAGCTGCTGATGGCTCACAAGTGCAGAGCTAGGGTATCAGGTAACAAAGGTCTCCCCGGGTCCATTCTGTGGGGGAGGGAATCTAGCGCCCCCCCCGCCCCCCCTCCCCCCCTGCCGCTGAGTGTTCGTTGGGAAGAGCGCCCGTGTCTTTTCTATTTCTAACGCCGTGAGTCTAACATATACGTTGCGTGTACTAACATATGATTGCTAATGGAATGACTCATGGGAAGCTTTCAGAATAAAGCATTGTACCAACTCTCCATTTAATATGTTCAGTAAAAGCTGATGTGCCCCCAAGGTAAGCCCGTTAGAGCAAAGCCAGTGGGCAGTGCTCACCAGCGAATCTGTTAACCTTACTCACGATTTTTCATCCAGGGGCTGTGTTGTTAGTCATCCTGTCAATAGTATATTGATGAAAAGAAAAGCCAAATTCATCTTCCTGTCTTTTTTTTCTCTTCAGGCTTCAACTCACTGAATCTTCAATTACCTAGACTCAACGACAGGACACTTTCTACTAGCCTATTTCCTGTACATCAAAGTTCAAAATATGTCAGATGCTTCCCACAATCTGTCTTCTTTGACGTTAGGTAGTTTTGAACATTTGTGTATATCACTTTGGACATAAGTGCCTTACTCAGCGGAGAGACCTCTCACAGCCACCGGGGAGAGGTTAAATGCATCCCTGGCTCTGTTTTGACTTTAAATAGAATGGCTCTCAGAGGATTACCCAAGAAAGCACTGCACTTGACAGAGACTTTGAGCTCTATTTTCAGGCTAACAAATTGCCGAGGCACAATGGCGTCCTTTCTCCTCCGGTCCTCATAGAATTCCAGGTTCTTTGAAACACAGCCAAATGAAACTTGGTCTCTTTGAATAAAGAATGGTATCCCCAAAGGACGAAAAGATAAGCTATAGTGGGGGGAGGCAGTGAATTGTTTTCTGGAGGAACCACACCGAAGTCTTTAGCGAGAGAATCGCACGATTTCCATCCACAGACCACTACAATGCACATCTGCCACTTTCTGGAAAAATCGAACCTGAATACTGAATTCTCTGGATCTCTTCTTGTTCTGGGTCATGTGGGGCTTCTGCCCCTTGGCATTTAAGGGCACCCTTTATTTCCACCCCAGCCCCTGCTTGTCGAGCTGAGACAATCCAGAATGACTAATTGATTTATATCAGTCCGAATGGATTTAAAAATTATTATTAACACTATGACCTCAAGAGATAAAAATGACAATATTAAACACTAACAAGTTCAAAGCTGCCTATCAGAATGGTTTCTTTCTCATTATGTCCTCACCGTTTTCTTGCCAAGCTTTGTATGTTTGCATTTAGAAAAATTTTGCCTTCAGCTCTCTATGCACTTGTCTTGCTCTGTCCCTTCTTTAAAATGCCAGACTGCATCAATGACCGCTAGCCCGAACTTCCATTTTGCCGGACTTTTAAAGAAACAGATGCCAGGTGACTGAGATCTGAAAATGTTCCAAGAGTATCTTACAATCTATCAGTTTCTCCCTCTGTTTACTCTAGTACTGAGATTCCACTATAAAATGTTCATTTGGGGGGTTAAATGCCATCCTCACTGATGAGGAAGCATGGGGCAAATTGAAGGCAGAGTACAGGTTAACCTTACCCTCCCCCCACCCCTGCCAAGTGGGATCTGTGTGACACTCCTCAGACACTCCTGGGCGCCCAAGAACAGGGGAAAGAAAAAAGGAAAGAAAGCAGATGGTTGACTGATAGCAATCACAGTCATTCAGGACAGGGGTCCCCTTCAGTTTACTGGTAACTTACTAAACTGCAAGAAAAAGGCAATTTATCCAGAGCCCAATCTCTGGAAACCTATAGACTCTGTCTCCTGAAGCCCTGATATCACCCTCATTAAGATGTAAGGGCTGTAAGTGCTTGCCATGGTGATGTGGGAAACTAAGGCAAATGAAAATGTAAATTCCCTTACTGCCTACAGCTCACTGACAAGTCCTTGAGACCGGTAGAGTGACCTCCCTCAGCTGCCTCGATGATGACACTTTTCTGGGGACAAAAGAGAATCTTGGCTTCACACGATCCCAACCTCAATGACCCTGTAAGCCTACTTCCTTTATCTCAACTGCCCCAAGATACATGCTGGCGATCATGCTATAAGCTTATGATCCCCCAATATGCATCTGAAGGGTCTCATAACTGAGGTTTTATTAAACGGTAATAAGTGGCATTTCCCTGGCAACAGCTAGCCCCTCAAGGTCCTGGAAACCTTGCTTCTAAAATACCTTAAACACTTACTCTATCCCTAACGCCCTCCCAACCCAAGGGTAGATAATAATGAGTTAACCCATCAGGAACCAGCGCAGCTCTACCTGGCCACGGGTCTTGTCCCCGTGCTTTAATAACATCACCTTTTTTGCACCAAAGACCTCTTCAAGAATTCTTTCTTGGCCGTTGGCTCCAGACCACCCCGCCATTACCCCAAAACTTCATCACTCACCACAAAAGCATTATTTAAAATGTTAAGAATAAACTTTTAGGGGTCTAAGAACACTCTAGATCTGAGGGGGTAAGTATGATGGAGAGGAAGGAGATTGTTGCTTTCTTAGTGGGTATTATTCTCTAGATTTGTTTACATCTATTCTTTTTTCTTAATTTTTTTAATGTTTATTTATTTTTAAGAGAGAGAGAGAGAGAGAGAGTGAACAGGGAAGGGGCAGAGAGAGAGGGAGACACAGAATCTGAAGCAGGTTCCAGGCTCCGAGCTGTCAGCACAGAGCCTGACTCAGGGCTCGAACTCACGGACCATGAGATCATGACCTGAGCTGAAGGCGGATGTGAAAATGACTGGTGGTGAAAAGGACAGCACCCAGGTGTCCCTACATCTATTACTGTTCAATGTCTACAGCAACCATTGATGAGTAAACAGACGTTTCAAAAATATAATAGCTTGTCCTAAATAATAGTGTCATGACTGCTGCATTCTAAATTTGGCCAGTAAGCATGGGTATAAGGAAAAAAGCTGGAGATGGTGTCACCCTCTTCTGATTCAGTGCTCACATCAACATGACTAGACGACTCACCCAACTGAATTAAGATTACAGGCACAAAAGCAATTTGCCATAAAGGGAAAATGCCTGACCAAAATTACTCTGACTTTTCTCTATTTGAACTAGTTGCTTTGGCCTGACTGGGAGGAAATATAACGTGGTAGAGTGTGTTCCTTGGGTTACGTACACTTGCGTTAAATGGCAAAGTTTTCACTTCTTAGCCGTGTGACTATAGAAAAATGACTAATCTTGCTACTAAATAAATATCGTTCCGGGAATAAAATGACTTGAAATGAAGAATATAATGAAAATAAATACTCCCATTAAAATCCCTGGCACAAAGTATTTATCGAAAAATTAATGTAACAATAATAATGATAATAAAGAGAATCATAATAGGAAGCCTAAGAGGAAAGAGAAGGCATTGCTCTTTAGATCTTTCAAGATAGTCATAGTATGGTTTGCAAAACATAAAACAGAAATCCTCATAATAGCCCGAAGACACGAAGACATTTATTTTCAACATTGCATTCGGTTCTATGTTCCATGTTTTTACGAAGGCCTTTGGCATCATGAAATGTTACTGGATTTCGAGCCTAATCTGGGCTTTATTATTGGAAAGATTTACACCTCAGCCATCCCAGTCAAACAGCTGGAGGTCTGTTGTGTCCGACTGGGTTTCACCTGCTCCCTCAGACAACCAGCTGCTGACTACAAGTTGTGGATAGAAACGTAGTCCTGCCAGTCGGTGTCATAGCTCATTGACGTGAAGCAGCACTGGGGCTCTCACCTTCCCTTATGCTTGGAAAGAGACCTTCGGTGGCTAAGAACACGTTCTGCATCCTTTGGGTCAATGCAGCTGTCAAACAGGAGAGAAAGAACTCGGGACCAGGAATTTTCTTGAAAGGTATATGGCAGGGGAAGAGAATGAGTCTCTTGGCAAAATGACACAGCAGGTAAATTCTGTCTCAGGGGTTTTTTCCCAGTTGGCAGAGCTCGGCACCTGAGTCTTGAGACACTACATCCCCACGCCTTGTCTCCCCAAACCCTCTTGCGCAGTTTCTTGCCACAGGAAGTCTCTCCTCTCCAACAGATTCTTCACATGTCTGCCAACTCTGTCCTAAAACACATGCGATTGTCTTCTTTCTGCCTAATAGGAAAAACAGTCCCTGTTTTCCTACAAGGTTCAATTTTACTCCCTCTGTGACATGGGAAGACTTCCACAGTCTAAAAGCCACGTCGCTTGCTGGCCTGACCACCTCCATTCCCTCTGACCTCTGCTGGGACCCATGGCTTCGTGGTCTAAGATTCTCTCTTCCATGTGGATGGGCAGCTGGGTCAGTACCACTTGTCAGATAAGCCACCCTTGCTCCACGGAACTCAAATACCATTTTTGTCCGGTACTTTATCTCATGTATATTGGGTGTAATTCCTGGATTTCATATGACTAAAATTATTTGGTTTGCTCTTGGGTTAAACGGATCTATTTATCTATCCCTATGCCAACACCACTTTGAGCCGATTCCACTAACTTTGACAGCCTGACAAATAGACTTTTCAAAAAGTTTTGTTGGCTATTCTGGAACATTTGCATTTTCATACGAATTTGAAGATCATTTCATCCAATTGCAAATTGGATAAACTCTTGTAATTGTTGTTGTAAATTTTAGCAAATTTACATATTAATATTGACAGAATTGACTTTCCTGGTATAAATAATGCTCTTTATTATGCTTGGCTTTTTGAAAATGTCAGATACGTTTAATTTCTTTATAAAAGGCCTTATTATTTTTTTTTTTACCAAAAAACACAAGGCAAATGAAAGTAGCAGTTTTGGACATTCAAAAGGTATTTAGGCTTTTTATAGGTTTTTTTGAGAAGACGGAAGGAAAGATATGTGTTAAAAGGAAGTGTTGGTGGTGGGGAACTTCTGGGTGACTAAGGTAATGACAGTCACTTAAATCTGCATCACTTTGCATATCTTCCCAAACTCTATGCAGATCACCAAGAGGGACAAATAGACCCACAAAGCATCATGCCTTTAGCAAAACTACATCAAGGAAAAAGCAACAGTTTCAACAAAAATAACACGACAGAGCTGAGGCCAATCATATCAGTGCCATCGATAGCAAGACTAGGTTACATGCCACACACACACGAGACACACACGCCGAACGGTGATTCAGCACAGCTAACACGAAAGGAGGTACAAAGCACACAAGGCCCGTGGAAATAATGAAAATGTTGGAACGTCGATCCTGATAGAGACAAAGTAGAATTTGAATCAAAAGCCTTCAGTGAAACAAATTAAATACCATTTCATTACTTTAAATATTTTATATTAAGACCCAGAAGGCATGAATACGTAGACACTAAATCACACATTTACTCCTTCATGAGACAGAAACTATGGGAGGTGGAAGCTAAATAGTAACACACTCTTGGTGCAGAGAGATCCAGTGGACAAAAAATATGGAAGAATGTTAAAGACCCCAAGTGTAATTCTAGGTAAGTTTCCCCTTCACCAGACGCTGTTTCCACCTATGATGAAAAAAAAAAAAAAAATCATGAGCAGGAGGTAGGGAAATATCACAGGGATGGATGGGGGCATTTCGAAGGGGTCAACTGAAAGAGCCCCAGTCGTCAAAGCTGGAACAGTTAGAGGAAGAACAAGAAAAGGGGTCTTGGATTATAACCCAAAGCATCAAACAACATCCACGAGTCCATCTGATACAAACAAATGATTGAATATATTAATAGATACAGGAGAGGAAACAAATCTGCCATGCAGAAGAATTTCAAATAATTTAAACACATACTCTACCCTCAAATGAAGGCAACTTCCTATTCGGGTGTGGGCTGAACACGGTGATCTCCTTCCAAAGTAGAAAGTGGAGGAATCTGACATACTACCTCAGCCAGGCAATTGGGGCCAACATCTAGTCATAAATCATGCCGACAACATGTATACTCATCAAGACAGGATGACAATGGTTCTTTGTGCCTATGGTCTTCCTCTCAAGAATCCATAACCCCTGTCTCATCATGAAAAAAAAAAAAATCAGGCAAATCCGAATAGAAAAGCATGCCGCACAATGCCTGAGGAGCACTCCTGAAAACCATCAGGGTCCTCACACACAAGGGAGGTGTGAGAAGGGGTCACGGCCAAGAGAAGCAAGAAACAGGGCAGCTACGTGTGATGTGGGACCCTGGATGGGACCATCAGGTAAGAAATAGGACATAGGAATAGGAAACCAGAAAAGGACATCACGTAAAAACCAAGAAAATATAAATAAAGCATGGGTCATAGTTCATAATCGTGTATCAGCACTGGTTCATTAATCGGGATGCATGGTACAGACCAAATGAGAATTCTGTACTAACTTCCCATTTTTGCCTGTAAAGCTAGAACCATTCTCAAAAAGTCCACCAGATTTAGGGGCCCACATAGTGTTTTCCTGTTTCCACTGAGGTATTTTTCAGGAATTCCTGCTAGCAAAGTACGCTCAGGTGTTTTGCGTTTGGGGGATTTTTTTTTTTTTTTTTTGGTCCGTGATAGATGAAAGATGAGACATATTTTGAAGCGGGTCCACCAGAGCACAGCATGCAAGTGTTCACTTGCTTTAAAAAGCTGGCCTCATGTGAGGGCATGTCTTAAGTAAATGTCTTGTTACTGTTGGGGAGAAAGATTTACGATTATTGGCCACGAGGGAGCACTTCGGTGACTTGGGAAATAACAGAATGTAAGGCCATTTTTACTGACCTCTCCTACTTAATCGTGTAATCAATAGCTTCTTTTATAGCAAAACCTTAAAATAAAGTGCCATCTCTGTAACCAAATGTAAAGGACACTTCAACCAACAAACGAAGACACATGTTTTCAGGCTGCCTGTCCTTCCGGCCACCCCCTTCCTTTGACACGCAAGCCTACTGAACTGAATGAAATGCACCCCAGACCCCCACATCCTTATCTGCCTAGTTTCTCCATCCCCTCATGCTCCTGCAGGATTGAAACTGTCCTCACCAAGGGCAGCAAAGATCTCCTAGTTGTTGAGATGTGTTGGAAATGCCTGTTCTTATCTCGATGGATGTCGTTAGGCGCGTGCGCCACAAGACTAGTGGGGGCGCCGGGCAGGGAGCGGAAGCAGGTCGTTTCCACTTGATCACGCTACCCAACCAGTGAGCAAGCCACAGATGACACAAACTGGGCCAAGGCTTCAGGTGGACACAGAGCCCTCTCACCCTGCAGGGCTCTCGAAGCCAGGGGGAGTTCATGGTCAACGTAGTCTGCGTGGGCCGGAGAGGCCCCCAACCACAGACTCACGCCTTTTCCCATTCAAGGCTGGGGAGGAGGCCAGGACTGCACCAAGGTCCTTCTCGAGGTGCGGGTCACACGCCTCCCTTAGTTATCTCTTTCTGAGCCTGGTGGGGGGGGGCCACGGCGCCGGCCAGCGCGCGTCATTGGAATGGCGCTACCCCACAAGTTACCCGCTCTGCCCACCTGTTCCACCGCCTTTTCCTCCGAGCGACTGCCAGGGTGCAGAACTTCCCGATGTTCTTGTTTCCTCTCCCACCGTGACAAGCCAACCACTGCAGCGCCACCAACATCCTACAACTAAGAACATCGCTTCCCCTTCAAAAACAAGCCAGTCACTTAACTCCCATCGCCCCCAACGGGCACGTTAAACTCCCTGACATGTCCCAAGGGGATGTGCTCTCCAACAACGTCCTTAGGTTTCCTGGGCAGATGGAAACCCTCCGTTACGTGATGCCTGCCTCCAACCACGACCCCAACACTTGAGCCCTTTGAGAATGTCTCCCCAGTGTGTACTGTTAATCTCTTTGCCTATAGGGATATAAAACTCCTGGAATTTAGGTGTTCATGTGAATGTTAGAAGGTCTGTAGGCTTAACCTTAAAATGATGGATGAATTGTTGGTTGAGTTAATTAAGACCTCCTAAAAACCTAGGGGTGCCTGGGGGCTCGGTCAGTTAAGCATCCGACTTCCACTCAGGTCATGGTCTCACAGTTCATGGGTTCGAATCCATCAGGCTCTGGGTTGCCTGGAACCTGCCTCTGATTCTGCGTCTCCCTCTCTCTCTCTCTCTCTCTGCCCCTCCCTTGCTCACACTGTGTTTCTTTCTCTCTCTCAAAAATAAATAAACATTAAAAAAAAAAAAACCCTCCTGAAAACCTTTCAAACCGAAGCTGTTTGAGGAGAATGATGATATTTCACAAGCCCTGACTAGGTGTTAGACTCTGTGCTGCTCACTGATGTAAGATAGAAAACATAAGACCCCTGACCATTGAGTCTCAATAGTCCCACCTGGATGTGAATAACTAATGTCAAATTGAATTAAATGAAGTAAATAAAAAAAAAAATCTAACATTTACTGAACACTGTGATGGCCAAGCTGAAAGGCATTTTACATATTTGATTTCTGCTAAGCCTCAAGACGATTGATGGTGCATCACATGATTGGCCCCGTTACAAAGCCCAAGGGGAGGTCCCCCGTGGTACAGCTGGGCAACACGGGACCTGGGGTGCAGTCCCCAATGTGGCTGCCTCCAAAGCCCTTGGAGTGTGAGAATTTGCAGCATACTTTGGAGATTGACTCTATGGTTCCACTCCACAAACACTGCCCAAGGGACTCGCGGTAAGGACAGATCACTCAATTTTTGAGTGGATATAATATGGAAGGTGAGTTGGGTCATAGTTATAATAAGGTCTGTGCTGGAGTTTCTGTGTCCAGCCCAGGGATATTCTCACCCAAGTCCATATTCTCCCTGTCCTACGGGGGGCTGGAAGTCCGCAAAGTACATTTTCCAGCTTGCCTGCAGGATTTTAACTTCGATGTCACCACTGAGAGTGCTCTTGAAGAACCGGGGGAGGAAGTTGCTGAGGGCGCTACAGACTCCGGGGACCCTCCTGTAGGTCACTTTCCGTCCTGCCATTCCTGACCTCCTGAAGCCCAAAGCCATTGTCCTTCATACTTTATCAGGCGTAGAAGTTCAGATTTATGCGACATAGTCAGGGATTGATCATTTTGGGTACTGGAACTCCTCAGGGCGACCTGTTACTTTGGGTTTTTCCCAAGGTGCAGAGTTTGTACCGGTCTGGTGTTTGCTCCTTTCTGACAGTGGGGCACGTGAAGTTCTTGCCCGTGAGCAAAGTGTCCACTTCTGCTCTCGCACAATGTAAGCGCCTTCCATTCCGAGTTTTCCTTTTCTGTCCCTGACAGCAAAGATGAGATGTTACGGCTAATCACAGCTTTGGAAAGTTTAAGGCTCAGGTCTCCCTTCTTTGTTCTTTTAGATAAAATATTAGGATATTATTATTACGTGCTCACCTATTCTCAGGTCCCCAAATTGCCCACGCTCACATGTCGTCCCCTGCTCTGTCATCACTGGTGACCTCAGCATTGTACGCATTTGTTGCAGTTTCTCAGAAAGAACCAGAAGGCATGGAGGCACCAAGGACAGCGCAGAGGGCTCTCCAAAAAACATGGCCCCAGTAAGACATGAGATCGGCTCAATGGCAATTAAACCTCTGAGTTCTCATTGTAAAAATACGATTCACAAACTGTATGGATAGTTGAGTTTACAGTTTTTGCAGTTCCTGAGAAGAGTGTTCTGTTATTAGCTACCAAAGAGTTGGAGAAGTAGGCCCTGTCATTGCGCCCCATCTAGTGGGTCAACACCAGAGACAGGAGCAGCCTTTTGTCCTCACAAGTGAGGACCCAGCTGGGACCGAAGCCAAGTTTTCTCATGCCTTCAAGTGCTCCCTGTCAGAAATCAAACCACCTGGAAAAGTAGATTAATTTTTTTTAATCCATTAGAGTATTAGCCAGTGAAACTTAAGACTGGTGCTTAATGAAGAAAAGTATGTCTTCAAATACTTGAATTAAATGTGATAGTTTTCAAAGGTCATTCTAGCCCACAATTAGCTTCAAGAAATCACCGTTTTCCTTTTATTGTGCTCCTTCCCTCTTCCCAGAAGAAGGTGTCTTTTTTTTAAAGTGTATTTATTTTGAGAGACAGAAAGCATGAGCAGGGGAAAGGCAGAGAGACAGAGAGAGAGAGAGGAAAGAATCCCAAGCAGGTTCAGTCCTGTCAGCACAGAGCCCGACATGGGGCTCGAACCCCTCAACCATGAGACCATCACCTGAGCTGAAATCAAGAGTTGGATGCTTCACCAACTGAACCACCCAAGCACCCCAGAAGCAGGTATCTTCAATATAATTTTCTCATGAGGGAAGTTAGATTTCTGGTCAGTACCCTTTCGCTGTTAGTGTCCGTACTAGGTGACCCACTTTTGTGCAGGTGATTTTGTTAAAGGCTTACACTTTATTAGACAATAACGGATATTGGGAATGCCTTGTAATTTCAAAACTGTTTCTCGACCCTGAATTTTTTCCTACAAACTCCAAGCAAACGATTGATTTATCCCTAAAGACCATCTCTCTAATGAAAAAGAATCCTTTAAGATCACTTCAATTACCTGGTAGCAGCCGCACACGGCACTGTGTTAAGAAATGGCGTATGATTAGGGGGAAGGCAATTTAGCCAAAGCAGTTTGGATTATGGTGGCAGGACCAAAAGTACGATGTTTGACATAAAAGCGCAATTGAAAATGAATAGTCTTCCAGTGATGTGTTTGTCTTTTAAGTACAGTGCTTCTGAAAATATCTAGGTGCTATTAAGAATTGGGGGGGGGGATTTCTACTGTATTCTTTTGTAATTTACTTTTTAAAAATCTATATTCTTTTATTCCTGCTTTGCTCTCTTTGCAGTAGCAGAAGTGTGGAAAACCCCAGATACCCACACACTGAAAATGTGACATCTTTAAAATGACTATCTCTGGGTCGTTAATATTGCGATGCGGTCTCTGGAGGGGGGATGATTTTATTTTTCTCCCTCAATCTATTTAAAATAGAGCTAAATCAATTAGAAAAATTAGGACAAAGAAATCGAAGGTATTGACAAAGATCTGAGAATTTGATGAAAATATTCAAAGACAGAATGAGATGCAAAACTCCAATGATGCAGCAAAAGTATCACTATTCAAGGAGTTTGTGTGTGTTGATTATTATCTCTAACATTATTATTCTGACTAAATTATCGCAGGGCTGAGTTTATGCTTGGCCAAACGATATTGATCAAATCAGCGATGGGCAGGTAGGATGGACCGAAAGCCACAGGGCTCAGCCAGGGAGAACAATTAGATTGATCCGAGATGTCAGCAGGTACTAGAAGGGGAACTAAGTCATGATGGTCACTCAGGGGCGAGAAGGCCAATACACTTACCCCCGGAAAAGAAACCATATTTCTATAAAGAGAAAATGTTTGGAGAGCTTGTCTTGCCATCTTCCTGCTGCAGTAAAAATAACAAAAGGATCAAAGAATCCCTCTAACTTTAGCCTTTCCTTGGGAAATAGAACTTAAAACCTTCTTCCAACTCAGACATCAGTACGGAAAGAAAACTGCTGTATTGCTGAAGCAGCATTAAATCAGAAGGTGGTGCACATAACAGGTGATCTGCAAGGTGAGAACGAAATCTCACCCTCTTGTGCAGCGGAACAGGTGCAACCTAGTACATTCGTGCTCTCAAGATAGACAGTAACTAGTCCTCAAGTGACAGGACTCGACAGCCCTTCTTGTCCCACATGGTTCATCCTACATCCACCTGCTAATCAGGTGACCATCTGCGTTAGTTAAATGGCTTTATACAGAGGGAAATAAACTACCTCTGTGCCAGGAGATGCGGCGACCATCTTTCTTGATGTCACGTCTCATAGAGAAGGCTCCCGGTCCTTGGAGAAAGACTTTTCCGGGCTGGGAAACTGGCAAGTTTAGCTTTTAAAAAGATTGACATGCATTCAAAGAGACAGAGAAAGAACCTGCAAGGTTTCTAAAGAAAAAAAAAATGCTCTAAGGAAAAAGAGGAGAGATGTGTCTCTCCTTATTTTTAACAGGCAGGATTAAACTCTGAGTGTACTTTTTATTTTCCCTACAGCTTCTGCTCCCGTTAGATCGCACAGCAGACCCACTGCCTGTGCTGCCCTGCTGTCCTTGCATGCCAGCTGGGCAGTTCTGGGTGGTCGTCTCCTCTGGGTGGTCATCTCCGCCCTCGGGGAAACTGCCGTCCAATGTCACCCCTCCTTCTGTGGTTCCCACAGCTGCCTCGCCTCCTCTATCGCAACTGCTCTGGGACTAAGCTGCCAGCACTCTGCAAAATTGCGGACTGCTTTAAAATAACAGCTATCATGGATAACTTCACTGGCTGATGCTGTTACACGATCTGTAATTTCTTTGTATATTTCAGCACAAACGTGGCGGTGCGTGTGTGTGTGTGTGCGCACAAGTTGCCTTTAATTTGCGCTGGAGGATTGAAGGGCAATGGAGGAAGCACAGAACAAACCTCAGGGTGGGTGACTGAAGACCCTGGTCAGGACTCCAGAGGCTAAGACATTAAGCTCCATGAGTAACACCATCCAATCTGCCCTGGAGGGCTATTAATTAGCATATTTCACTGGAGAAATGAGTGATGTTCACGCTATATGGTTGCTGACAATAGTGTTAGGCACCTCGGCTCTTACGAGATCATGTATAACAACCTGGTGAGTAAATAGCTTAACCTTCCAAGTGGCGCCAAAGGTCTAAACCTCTGTTGATCCTGTGACCAACAGCTTCAAAAACTTTGGTATATCTACCGTCAGAGCATGGTGGATTTTGTGACTGAGTAAAGTTTTCATGCCAACCACTTATTGAAGTACTTAAAAAGACAGAGAACTGATTGTCTGGTTGTGTGGCCGAAGTCAATACGCTCTGTCTCTCTCTCTGTAGTATTGTCTCCTGGTAGACATTTTGCTGGGGGTGTGGCAGTGGGGGCTACCTCCAACTGTTAGAAAGCTACTGAGGCTCGAAAAGGATATGGCGAGTATGAATCACCAAACTGACTTGTGTCACATTTTAACAGGTGTATATCTGTCTCAGGAAAAACTTAATTCATGAAGCAATGACAGAAACAATAGGATGTGCCAATAGGAGACACTGAATGCAATGAACCCAAAATCTGAGAGGATAAGTAAAGCTTCACTGTTTTCTGGAAAAGAAAAAAACCCACGTTAGTAATAAATAAATGAAAACTTAATTATGTAAAGGGAAATAAAAGCGATTCCACAAATTTTGAATCCACCAACAACTTGCAATAATAATCTTAAGGGGTGCCTGGGTGGCACGGTTCGTTGAGCGTCCAACTTGGGCTCAGGTCGTGATCTCGCAGCTCATGGGTTCAAGCCCCGTGTCGGGCTCTGTGCGGACAGCTCAGAGCCTGGAGCCTGCTTCGGATTCTGTGTCTCCCTCTCTCTCTGCCCCTCCCTTGCTCATGCTCTGTCTCTCTCTCAAAAATAAATAAACATTAAAAAAAATTTTTTTAAATCTTAAAAGATCATTTGGTAGGGCACTTGTCTTTTGAGCCACTTATTAAAAAAAGGGGGGGCGCCTGTGTGTCTCAGACGGTTAAGCATCTGACTTCCACTCAGGTCATGATCTTGCAGTTTGTGGGTTCTAGCCCTGCTTCGGGCTCTGTGCTGACAGCTCAGAGCCTGGAGCCTGCTTTGGATTCTGTGTCTCCCTCTCTCTCTGCCCCTCCCTCATGCATGCTCTGTCTCTGTCTCTGTCTCTCTCTCAAAAATAAACATTAAAATTTTTTTTAAAAAGATCAAATGAGTTAAAAACAGATGGGCCTACAAAATAAGCAAAGTTCTCAGTTATTGTCAAATCAGGCTTTTCTGACCTTCATTTATCCCCATGCTTATTTATTTTGTATCAGGAAATACTTCCGTGCAAACAGCATTTATAATTTTGGTATTTTATTGTTGATGTAATTTTATGAATTACAATCCATAACTGTAGGCTGGTGAATTTCAGGAATTGCCCAAAATGGTGTTGGCTGAGCTCGAACTGCAAACTCTATTTCTTGGTCAGAGGTCTGGTCTCATTTCAGATATTCTGTTTTCAGTTCTGTGCTTTGAGTCTGTTCTTTGCATGCCTGTGTCAAGGGTCAGACAGAGAGGTGGGTGGGTGGGACTTGAAAGACCCTGTCCTTTCAACATCCTTCAACAGCTATGTTTTACCAGCTCTTTTCTGACTTCCTAGAGAATATGACTGGATTTTTCAAAAATTTTTAATGTCTATTTATTTTTGAGAGACAGAGACAGAGAGAATGAGCGGGGGAGGGGCAGAAGAGGGAGCCACAGAATCTGAAGCAGGCTCCAGGCTCCGAGCTGTTAGCACAGAGCCCGATGTGGGGCTCGAACCCAAGAACCGCGAGATCATGACACGAGTTGAAGTCCGACACTCAACCGACTGAACCACCCAGGTGCCGCAAGACTGGATTTTTCTACACGTGCCGCACAACCCTTGGAGAAAGTTCCTGGTAGAACTCCCATCTTCCGTCCCCCCCGCAAATGCACACCCCCACCCCCATGCTTCTCCTCATCCACCACAGCCTCCAGGTAACGGCTTTGTGCACATCCAGGTTTTGTAGTTGTTTTCTTCTGGGGGTTTTGTCTAGTGGAGACTTGGTCTTTTAGTGGGGACATCATGGAGGTCCTGTAGCAGAAGTCCCCCGATTACTTCTGACCATGCTTACGTCATTACCAGAACCTGCGGAAGGAGACTGTATGCGCAGTGAAGAGGGGGAGTAAGTCAAGGGCCTACGCCCTAAGCTTCCTAATTGACCCATGCAGATAATTACAGTACTTTACCAGTTTGCCTGTTTCTAGGACATTTAAATCCAAGAACAGAGATGACAGAGGTAGTTGTCACAATCTCTCATAGACCTTATCCATAAGGAAAAAATCTTTGCCTAAGATCTTTGTTACCTGAATGGTGACTCATCTGGAGCCATTGTTATTACTAGCTTCCTGACAAGTGCTTCCTTGACCCCGTGAGAATTGTGGATACAGGAAACAACACCTCACTTAACACACTCTTTGCCCGTATCTTAATTCCCTTTATTTACTTGAAATGTAAAAAAAAAAAAAAATTTATTCCTCCCAATAAGACCTTAGATGATGCAACGTGAAAGTACCTTACCTGTTTAAAAACTGACCTCATCTATAGAAAGAAATTGATACAGAACGAGAAAGTGGCTTCCCAGGTTTTCCAAAGTTAGAGTTTACAAGGACTTCCTTCCTTTAATAATTAATGTCCTCGATCAAGAAAAACATAAACCGGCAACTTTTCTAAGCAAAACACCCACATGGGGAGAGATGCAAAATCCTCATGGCAAAGAAAGTGAGTTCCTGGCCACACAGAAATACTAGTATTCGATTCTGAATTAAACACAGCAAAATGGAAGTGATTCCATCCCAGCTGCCATTTTAGAGACATACACAGACTGTTCATAGCTTGGAATTTCAAAGACAAGTGTGGGGGTGAAGATTTACAGAAGGTTTTTTTTAGTTCAGGAGTAAAACGTGTTTGATTTGAAACATCAAATATGCCCTGTGTCGTCTCATTGTTTTGGTCTAGTGCGTTAATTTAAAAGAAAACCAATCATTTGGAACTCCGAGACAGATATGGATAAGACAATCATTAAAGTGATAATATTTCTAGATATTGACAACATAACCATTAAAATTCTTATACGTTACAGCCTACCATTAATACAGTTCACAACATAGATGAATCTGTTGACTCCTGGTGATGTGTGGCTCATCCAGTTCAAGCTAAAGTAAGTGAAATTCAATGAGGCTGCCTCAAGGCTCGGGGTCTATTAAACTTAATTCATTATTAAACTGAAAAGCTAATTAGAAATGAAGAGAGACAGGGCCGTCGATGCGTTCCATCCCGCGCCAGCCCGGTTCCAGAGACAACGTGGGGGCATGATCATCGCAACTCGAATGGAGTGTTGCACATCAAGACTTGCAAGAATCCTATTTATAGGAACTGTTTTGTCACCATTCAAAGGGAAGGTGATGAGGCTGGGGGGTGCTGGGCGGCTCGCTGATGGACAGCGGGGGTGTCGACCGGGCCAGGGGCTGGGCCCGGAGGAGGAGGGTGGAGATCTCGCAGGCAGCCAAGGGCACTGGGGGGCACAGGCCGCTTCTCCCCAGAGGGCGACACAGCCACCTGAGCCCAGACTCCCTGCAGAGGGGCCCAGGAAGGTGAGAGCCTCCGCCCCAGCCCTGCAGCCTCTGTCTCGGTGCCATCAAGATACTCAGCTCCCACCAGCCAGCAGAGCGAGCTCTCTGTCCAGCCTGGCTCCTTCTCTGTCCCTGCCTCCTGCATGCTCCGTGGTCAGATTAGTCCCTGCTGTATCAAGTAAAGCGACCTCTGAAGCCATCTCTTTGCTGGGATGCTGGACGCCACCCTCTCCAGCATCGTGCTTCACTTCCCTCTTCTCTGTCTTCACACGGACTCCCCTCGGGATCCAGGACCAGGGCCTGGTGTGAGCCTGGGATCCTCCCTCCAGCGACTGTCCTCGCTCCCTTTCATCTGCAGACGGCTTGGAAACGATTCTCTTTGGTCATCAGGACGGCTTGAGACAATACGCCTGCCCTCTGCTCTTCCCAACTCCCACCTGTAACTTGACCCACTGCCAAGTGACTTCAGACTCCACGCTCACAAATGTCCGCTTTTCTCAGATGTTCCGCTTGGTCCTGGGCGCCTGGCGGAGGCCGGGCCTCCTCCTCCCCTCCCCTCTCCTCGTGGCCGGCACTGAAGCCCACAGGTTAGACGGTCAGCTCTGTGCCACAGTGAGTGTGGGCCAGGCTCACCAACCCAGACTCTGACGGGTGGTGAGGGGGCAGCTGCATTGCCAGAAAGAGGTTTCCTTGTGTGGAAAGAAAAATTTGCCTCAGATTGAGCCCCATTGTGCTCTTTGGAGTGAGGCCGAACAAAGAAGCTACTGCTGTTTCTTCAAGAAAGCACTTCAGATAGTTGAGGGTAATGCCACGCTGCCCTATCCCCCCATTTTACTTTCCAACACCCCCCCCTTTTTTCAATTTCGTTTTTAGAAAAATTGGTAGAGTTGACAATGCATTCACAACACTGTTCATTCACCTTTCCTTCTGTGTTTGATTAAGTGAGTTTTCCAGCTCTCTCCCTAGAAATTTGCAGGCCAAAGTGTCTGAAAAACAATGCTGGTTGACCCCACGCTTCTAATCCTGCATATCCACTACCATTTCCTCCAAGAAAACAACTAAAATCCCCTTGGTTAAGTTTCATTGGAATTTTATGCGACCCTTCCAGAAACCATTCTGTTCCCTGACATTGAAAAATCCCCACTGTTGGTCTGATTGTAACTTTTTTGAGGCTGGATTTGATTTTATGGTACTTAAAGGTCTATTTTCAAGCACCCCTATTGCATTTCTAAACAGGCATTAGTATCTAGAGTAATGTGAATGGAAAACGGACGAGTATCAGGGTCTCATCATCATTACTGACCTCAGTCAAGCACAAACAGTCCGTGGTGCCCAGCTAATGAGCACGGACTATGGGAGCAAAGAAGCCGCCCGCCCAACAGACTGTCCTGTCAGGGTTCACAGTTCAGAGTGTTTGAGAGCTTGGATGAGACACATAACTTCTCCGGGATCCCATGTCCTCCGTTAGTTACAATAACCCCCGTATCACTGAATTGTTGCACGCACTAAATTAGATAAGAGAGTATGAAGAGAAATCACAGACTAGAAGGAAATCTTAGCAAAACACACCCCTGACAAAGGACTTGTAGCAAAAACACACACAGAGCTTTTAGAGCTCGGCAGTAAGAAAAAGAACTTACCAACTGGACACGTGGGCAAAAGAGCTGAACAGACACCTCGCCAAAGAAGACCACCAGGTGTCAGATAACCATGTGAAAGTTCCTCCACATCCTGTGTGGTGAGGGGATTGCAATGGAAACAGTGAGATGACTGGATTCACCTATGAAATGACTCAAATCCAACACCAAATACTGGGGAGGGTGTGGAGCGACAGGACTCTCATTCATGGCTGTGGGGGATGCAAAATGGCGCCTCCATTTGGAAGGCAGTGTGGCCTTGTCTTAAAGAGCTAAGCATGCTCTTACCCATAATGTTCCAGCAATCGTGCTCCTTGATACCTGCCCAAATGAGTTGAAAACGTATGTCCCCACAGAAATCTGCACACAAATGTTTATGGCAGCTTTATTCATAATGGCCCAAATTTGAAAACAACTCAGTGCTTCAGGAGGTAAATACATAACCTGGACCATTCATACGATGGAATATTATTCAGCAGTAAAAAGAAACAATCCAACAAACCACAAAAAGGCATTGGAGAACCTTAAATGCGTATTACCAGGTGAAAGAAGCCGGTCTGAAGAGAGCTACATACGGTATGATCCAAACTGTATGATATTCTGGAAAAGAAAAAAACTAGGCAGACAACAAAAAGATCAGTGACTTGTCAGGGGGTTGGAGTGGGGAGGGGTGAATAGGTGAAGCACAGAGGACTTTCCGGGCAGCCAAAGATCCCGTGTGACACTGAAGCGGTGGGCACGTGACTTTCTGCATTTGTCGAAGCCCACGGAATGTATAACACCAAGAGCGAGCCCTGACGTAACCTGTGAACTTCAGTTAATAATCGTGCATCAGTGTCGGTTCATAATAGTAGCGAATTTACCACACCAATACTAATGGTAACAGTAGGGGGAATTGACAGTGGTGATTGGGTCTGTGGGAACTCTGTACTTCCTGCTTAATTTTCGGTAAACCTAAAACTGCTCTAAAAATGGTCTGTTGATTTTTTTCACTCAAATTAATGAAACCAGTGCAAACTGGTTCAGTGCAGTGAATATACAAGCCGCTTAAAAATCTAACAGACGTCGTACGTCACGTGTCGGCATCAGACTACATCGCTAACCACTTCCTAGTAAAAGAAGTCAGAGATGAGAAGAGATTTCTACAAATCCTGGGCCAACTTAGGAGAGAGAGTTGCTTTTCAACTTCCCTCCGCCAGTGTCTCCCTGCCATTATCTTTCCCTCTGCTCCCAACTTTTGGGGATAATACCCTTGCCAAGGTTCCCAGGTTCACAAACCATTTCGTACAACTCAACAGGAATCAATGGCCGTCACATAGGGACAGAGTAGAGATTGTGAGACTGCAAATGTTCATTGAAAGTTGAATACGACGTGAGAAAACACTAACGGGGTCTGGTTTGCCTTTTACCGTTCCTCCAGTTCCTGGTTTTATCATTCTTAATATTTCTCCCTTTGACTGCCCTGGAGTAGAAGGCAGATGGTTCACGTTCATTGTTCTAGTGCTTCCCTCTCGTGGTTGCATGTGGGTATAACATCTCAACAAGGCAAAGGCAGGACTCCGTTCCGTTGCCCCAAAAGAACATTTTGTGTTTTGTTTTGTTTTTTTCCAAACAAATGCAGCATATACAGGGAAATAGTCTCACGACTAGAGAAACATGTGACTTTAAAAGTGGTCTCTTGGGAACTCAGTAAACACTACCAGGCCAGGTGGTCCTGTATCTCTGGTTTGATAGGAGGTGAAGGGTACTTGACCCCTTCGGTCTTCTTCCCCCAGAGGCATACTAAGCCCGGTCCAACCGTGAGGAAAATATCAGGCAAACACAGACCGAGGGACATCCTGCAGTGCAGCTGCCCCACACTCCCCCAAACTTCGAGGGCCGTGAAACGAAGCGAAGTCTGAGAAACGATCACAGACCAGAGGAGACAAAGGAGACGGGACAGCTGAGGTCAGTGTGGCAGCCTGGATTGGATTCTGCAAAGAAAAAGGACAGCAGTGGGAATACCAAGGAAATCCTAACCAGGTGTGGAGTTCAGTCTAGTTTCTCGGTTGTGAGGATGTAAGACATTAACAGTAGGGGAGCCTGGGTGAGGTGTATCTGGAACTTTCTGTGCTGCCTTTGTAACCTCCTATAAACCTAAATCTAGTTTAAAATTTAAAAAATATGTATATACTTCACACATTTTCTTTTCCCTTTTTCTAAATGTTTTTAAGTTTAATTTATTTATTTTGAGAGAGAGATCAAAAGCATGCGTGAACAGGGAGAAGGAGAGAGAGAATCCCCAGCAGGGTCCACACTGTCTGTGCAGAGTCAGATGCGGGGCCCGAACTCACGCACCCTGAGATCATGACCTGAGCCAAAATCAAGAGGCACTTAACTGAGCCACCTAGGTGCCCCACACATTTTCTTTAAAATATTTTTTTTAAATCTTCCTCAAAGCCCCTCCCCTTCCTTCCTGGCAATATAATTTCAAGTTCCTAATGTTTTTAATTAAATTATGTAACTTTCTGCACAGCTCCTCAAATTCATTTTAAAAAGCCATTGAGTTTTGCACCTTAAGTGAGTAAATTTTACAGGATGGAATTTGTACCTTAATACAATTTTTTAAAAGAAAGCAATCCTGTAAGGCCTATGCATTGATTCTAATTTGATTCCCTAGCCCTTTAAATATGGAAAATGTTTCTTCCTTCTTCCCGTCACCCCCTTCCTTCTTTTCTTCCTTCCTCTTCCTCTTCTTCTCTTGTTTTGGGTTTCTTGGGGCGGGGGGAGGTCTTTCTTTTTAATCTTGTCCTCTTGTATCGAAATTTTCTTTTTCTTTTCTCTTTCTCTTTCTTTTATGCTTCATTCGTTGACAATTTCTGTGCTTTTGACGTCAGGCGTCATGCTGGGAATGCAGGGACTTCCACGGCACAGGCAAAGGCAGGATGGGCTTTCATGAGACGGGGGTGGTGCCCGCTCGCCACGACGATGCCCAGCCAGCAGCCGGAACTCCAGCTAGTCTGGCGTTTCACAGACGAGCATTACCCCCACGCGGACAGGTGGCTGGACGGATCCCGCCGGGGAGGCAGCCACCCCCTGTGCGTGTTCCCACCGGGCTTGCTCTCCTGGGATGTGGGGAGACGGGCCTCTGGGAGCACAGACCGGGTCCCACTGGCCTGCAGGACATGCGGATGCCCACACGAAGGCAGCCTGTCTCGTCTGCAGGAGTTTGCCCCGAGGCTGGACGACAGCTCCCAGGGTGGTGGAGAGGGAACCTCAGCAGGCAAGGCTGCTTAGAAACATCTTGTACAGGGGCGCCTGGGGGACCGACCTCAGCTCTGGTCACGATCTCGCGGTTCGTGGGTTCGAGCCCCGGCGTCAGGCTCTGGGCTGACGGCTCGGAGCCTGGAGCCTGCTTTGGATTCTGTGTCTCCCTCTGTCTCTGCCCCTCCCCTGCTCATGCTCTGTCTCTCTCTGACTCAAAAATAAATAAATGTTATAAAAAAAAAGAAAGAAACATCTTGTTCATTTTTGCTGTGGTTTTTGAACTCTATCTGGCAGCCCTGGCCACTCTGTGGTTTACCCTTTAAAAATGAATCCATTTGTCTCATCTTCCAAGGGAGTCAAATTGCCACGTGTTATGCAGTAGACCTATCTGAAATGCGAATAAAAATGTGGCTGTTTTTGGTTCCCAGGTGACGCTTTACCCACACCGCCCTGTTCACACCGAGGGTGGCTTCTAGTCCAGTGAGTGACCGGGGACCCCAACGGGATGCTCCCTCCCTGATGAGCAAGACCCCGCATGGGGATCAGCTGTTCCTCAGGTTTGGAAGGAGGCAGTCGGGGTGATCCTGAGGGGGTGTGGGCAGAGCCCCCTGGTCTGCTCACACCGCAGGCTGGGCTTGCATGGGTGTCCCCAGACCCAGGAGAATCTTTTTTGAGGACATTTTCTTTCTCACCAAACCCCACCCCCTTTCCAAGTTTCTTGCCACTGGCACCTGATCCCCTGAATCCTGGTTCTTTCGCTCCTATCAGGTTACATTTAGGATGACCTCGGGTCCCTACGGATGCTCTTGCCCCACCTGTCCCTGAACCTTGGAAATGCTTAGTGTCCAGGGCAGGGTGTAGTCACAACTGTTTTTCACTGGCACTGTTGGGTAAGGACAGGTGTTCTTCTGGGACCTGAAGAAGGGCTGGACGGAGTGGTGTTCCCAAACCGGGGTGGGGGGGGGGGCAGAGGGCTGTTCTCTCTTTCTTGTTTCTTTCTTCTCCCCTTCCTCCTCCTCCTCCCCCTCCTTCCCCTCCTCCTCCCCCACTCCTTCCCCTCCTCCTTCCCCCTCCCTCCTCCTCCCCCCCTTCTCCTCCTCCTCCTCCTCCTCCTTCTTCTTCCTCTTCTTCTTCTTTTAGTTTTGGTCTATTCAAGATAACTTAAAACCAAACAACAAAACCAGATTTCTTCAATTTCCTGCTAATTTATAAAACCAAACAGTGCGTGTCTCTTTACTTCTTTTGAATTCCAATGACAACCCTTCTTCTGTGTGTATGTGTGTGTGTGTGTGTGTGTGTGTGTGTGTATCTTTTAAGCAACAACATTTAACACATATAACATGCCAGGCACCATTCTGTTCTTTCACATGTTCATTTCTCCCAACAACTCGGTCACCTGAGCAGTACCCCTACCCCGAATCCCAAACAATCCAGCCAGGGAACAGCCCAGAAGGGCCTTGAACTCCAGGGGCACCGCCCTCGAGAGGAGCCCTTACTCACCACCCTGTACTCCTCTCCGCGAGCTCCAGGCAGGACCCCTCTGGAATTTTCAGGGCCCAGTGCAAAATGAGAAGGCACGGCCCCTTGTTCAAAAAGTATGACAAGTTTCAAGATGGGGACAGCAGAGGACTAACCAGGAACAGCAGCCTCTGCAGCCCCAGAAGCCAGCTCCGTCGCCAAGTGCTGCTTTCGGTCGTGCGGTCCTGGGGTGCGTGTGGAAGTGTGTGTGCGCCTGTGTGTGCCTTTGTGAGAAGTTACTGCCAGTTTTATAGAGAGGGAAGAGGGAGACACAGAAATTAAGTTGTTCTGCTGCCTACCAGGCATATGGTTGTTCGGTAGTGTAGTTGTTTGGTTCTCTGCAACGACTAGCCCCTGGGCCCGTCTCAATGGACAGGACAGTGTCATAACAGGATATCAACCGTGGCTTCAGCAGACAGGGCTCACCCCTCCCTCCTACCCCATCAGTTCCCATCTTTGTGATTAGCTTTAAAGACAGTGTGTGGGGGCGCCTGGGAGGCTCAGTTGCTCAAGTGTCTGACTCTTGATCTCAGCTCAGGTTGATTTCTCACGGTTTGTGGGTTTGAGCCCCATGTCAGGCTCTGTGCTGACGGTGCGGGGTCTGCTTGGGATTCTCCCTCACTCTGCCTCTCCACTTTCTCTCTCTCTCAAAATAAATAAAGAAACCGAAAAAACAATAAATCCAGTGTGCCCTAAAAAATTAGATAAAACAAAACAATTTGCCTAACATCTTTTCTTTTCTTTTTTCTTTTCTCTTTTCTTTTCTTTTCTTTCTTTCCTTCTTTCCTAATTTATTCACTTATTAAGATCTAATTAGCTTTATGAAATGATTCAGCCAGCATCTCATCTAGCAAGTAGAAGGGACCTCCCGCCTAACAGCTTTTCACACATACAAAATGAAGTATCCTATATTCTAAAACATTTTTTTAGTGTTTATTTATTTTTGAGAGAGACAGAGCATGAACAGGGGAAGGGCAGAGACAGAGGGAGACACAGAACGGGAAACAGGCTCCAGGCTCCGAGGTGTCAGCATAGAGCCCGACGCGGGGCTCGAACTCACAAACCGTGAGATCATGACTGGGGCCGAAGTCGGACGCTTATAACCGACTGAGCCCCCCAGTCAGCCCATGAAGTGTCCTATATTCTAAATATTGGTAAGGATCACACCAGGATAATGTTGCAGGATTTTTCACCACAATACCTGGGGTTTGTTGTCTCGCCGCTTGGAAGAAGGAAGAGGGGGACACAGAACGAGCATCGGGCAGAAGTTTATGAAAAGTGTAAGATCAGAAGGGAAGAGTAGTAGCAAAGCTCTCTTTCCTGAGAGGGGACATTGGAAAGTGAACGCCAGGACTGTAGGGGAGGGTCCTTGCTTTATAAGGTTCTGGTCAGCCCTCCCCCTCCGCCATCCCTTCCCCCTTGGTCCTTTTCAGGCTCTACCCTTACTGGCTGGATCGCTCTAGGTGCTGGGTTGTCCATTCCTGATGGGCTCCTTTCCATTGTAGGAGGGGTGGTCTCTGGCCATAAGTATGTCTTTCATCAAATTCCCGAGGGAACCCCGAGGGGGAGTAGGTGGGGTCTGTTCCATTGTTAAGAGGAACCTTAAGCCTGAGGGGGTTTGCTGTGGCCACACACCCCCAGCATTGTTTCCAAATAAGTGTTTTTCCGCAAGAAGGGCCGGGTTGGGTGACGGTGGGGGACTGACAGTGTTCCCTATTTAGATTTGGGGGTGGCTACAGGGGGATGCCCACTTTGTAAAAACGTGTCACCAAGTTGCACCCCAGAGGTATGGCATCTTATTGCATGCATATTTTGAAATAAAACCTCCGTATTTCAAAAAAGAAGTTTAAACGTCCTGTTTCACATAATGAGTCTAGATTTCTGTCTTAGCAACCGAGTGGAAAACTATAAAGCAAGGAGGGAGCCGAAGCCCGTCCTGCGGCGCTGCTCAGGGGTTACAACCTCTCCTCCGGGGTGGGCAAGCCGGATTCCTAACCCAAACTACAAAAGGGTTTATTCGGTTCTTCTATCAGTGAGCTGATGCCCCCAGAGCAAACCAGGCTGGCAGGTCCCCTCTCTGCACAAGGACTGAGAAGTACAGCTGATTTCTGCAGGCATCAGGTGGGCTGCACGTCACTTCATCGTGGACACTTGCTGGCTGCTGGATGGACTGTCCCTGACAGGCGACAAGTCCACACCCTCGAGGAGCTGTTTACTAGCCCGATCCTGACTTCGCATTTAAGACCAGAGAGTCTGGTTGGGCCCACACACTTAACCTTGCAAGCGCTGTCACAGGAAGTCCTAGGGTAACCTCATTTTTCCTAAAGTCAACTGGGGGCAAGATAGAAAAGAGGGAAGCAGGGCCACCGGTGCGTTGCACTGGGAAACCCCCCCCCCCCCCCCCCGCACCACGTCACCTCACCTCCGACCCACGTCCTCATTGCTAAATACACTCCCTGAACCAGTCTCACTTTCTGCACAGTTTCACACTCGAGGAAGACAGGATTCACATTGCAATGCTGGTTTAAACTGTAAGTATAGTCTATGTGGCTGAATTCTGCACCTGCTGATAAATGATGCTAAGTCATCAAAGAAGAACAAGGCGGCCAGCTGTCGATCACAGTAGCTTGGTGTGCAAGCCCGTGGATCCGTAGCATGGCCTTCTTTAACCATATGCTCCAAGAAATACTCAGTGTAGATCTTTATATATATAGTATTGATGTGAACAAATCCTGTTTGAAATATGTAAAATATTCATAATTTCAAATACTTTTTTTAACATATTTTTTTAATGTTTATTTATTTTTGAGAGAGAGAGACAGAGACAGAGCACAAGCAGGGGAGGGGCAGAGGGAGAGGGAGACACAGAATGGGAAGCAGGCTCCAGGCTCTGAGCTGTCAGCACAGAGCCCGACGCGGAGCTCGAACTTGGGAACGGCGAGATCATGACCTGAGCTGAAGCGTGACGCTCATCCCACTGAGCCACTCAGGCACTCCATTGCCTGAATTTTTAAAATGACATTTAGTTATATGGGGGCAAACCAAAAGAGGGGTAGTGTCAGCCAAACCCAATAAAAAAGCCAGGCAGAAGGCACTGAAGATTTTTATTTGGTGACTCACGTTAGCAGCAACACTAGGAAAATGACTCACCTCCTCGATCAGGACTCTTGCTCTGCCTATACTGTTTAATTATACTTTTGTAAAACAAAATATGTTGCAAAATATACTTGACTTTAACCAAAAAGCCAAAATCGTGGAAATCAGAGTTCTAAAGAAAGTTTAATCTTGAACGCAAAATACAAATCCTTCTTTGTGTTGTCTTGAAAAGCACATTGTTAACAACACTTCGGTGTAGACTGGAGTGAATTATCGTAGCCCAGGGTCTATTCTTGCATTTACTGTTTAAGCTAGAGAAGGACATTGTTGAATGAAGTAAACTCTTTACACCAGTGACATTTTTAAAAAGACAAGCAAAACAAGGGAGACTGACGTTATAAGATGGCTACGCCAGCATCCACACACGTGATTCCCTACTAGACAAAAATAAGGATAGCGTCCCCAGCGTATCAGGATCCGTTTAACAAGCACACGGCACGTAACATCCTTCAGGATGCCAAGAACCTTAGTGAAGCCTCGACTTCTGTAAAGCTAATAACATGAGTGCTCTTTTGAAAGGCTGGGATACCAGCAGCAGTTGACAAAAAAGAACAGATCAAGAGAAAATACATTCCATTATTATAAACGTACTCATTAACTTCTACCGGAGATTTTATTTTTACAGAATAATTATAGGTATTTTTTCGCTGAATGCTTATGTGCATGAGAATTGGAATGACCCTACAGGAAAAGTTTCTGAAGTAACTGAATAAGCTAGGAAAAATACGTGGTAAGTGTTATCTGGTGTTCCATCAGGTGATACGGAATATTACAGACAAAAAGGGCAAACTTGAAATAAACCAAAAACCTTTAAATAGTGCTTGTATTTTATTTTAAGTCCAACCGTATAATACATTTAAATGGAAGCTTTGTTTAATTACTTTTTTAAGTGTTGAACGCAAGATTTCTGTAAGGTTTTTTTTTCTTACTTCCTACAACGTTAACTGGAAGAGGTGGGGGAGGGGCATATTTAATATAGAGGGGATGAATCCTGAGATTTCCCAAAATGTCTCAATTAAGGTCCTGCGGACATGGGCACTTGTTCCCCGGCGCACAACGGAATGCCGTTTAGGAAGAAATAGGATTATCGCCCCTCGGAAACCTGTGTTTGCTACCAGCCAAGCCGCGATGCCTAAGTTGCTCAACGTGGCTTTTATAGTGAGAGGGCTACTTCTATCTTTCCTCAAACGGGTTCTATTTCTTGTAATTCACATGACACCCCTGGGCTGCGGCTGTCTGTTCAATTTCCTGTTTTGCTCTAGGTTCAGCAAATCAAAACAAATAGCTCACAGAAAAGAGTTCGGTAACTCCTGGTTTTCTTCCTCTGGCATTTCCAGTGAAGTGTTCTCTCCTTAGAGGCACAGAGAAAGGAAGGAATTCGCCGCGAACAAGGTAGAAGTAGGTCACAGAAGTTTCAATGCTCCAAAAAACGTGCCATCTCCATCTTGCGATATTTTAGCGTCTTCCCGCGGTATTGCCAGTTGGAGTTCATCTCCTTCTTCCAGCTTTGCGATGCCTGGAAAACAGTGATTTACAGGGACTTTAAGTGGTTGTACGATGCGGGGGACGTGTATTAAATAAAACTATGTCATGTTGGGAAAATGCTAACGTCCGCATGCACACCTCAAATCACACCGGTAGACGTCTGAACCAGTTACACCATTCCACCAGCCGGAAAACAGAAACAGCTAAAGCAAATGAGCAGAAAGAATGACAACAGATATCACTGTGTTTACCACGTACTGTCGATAAAATGGAGACGCTGAACGGAAACCAATGTCTGGTGGTAAGAAAAAAAGTTAAGTAATCATAGCACGTCGTCTTGATGGGATAGTATATGGTTAAAAGTGGTTTTGCTTCCTTGTATTGACAAAGAAAACTATTTATAATAACGTTAAGCAAAAACACAAAATAGAGATAGAAAAAAACGACACACACCGTGCAGTGTGGGTATGCTGCACGTACACACTTAAATGTGCATATAAAATGTACACATTGTTAAAAAAAAAAAAAGAACCATTCATTAGCTAAGCCTATATGCTAACATAGTTTTCCCTACAGTCCAGACCATAGGATTAGGGCTCATTTGCATTATTTTTTACAGCCTTCTATATTTCATGTTTCCTTAAATGACCATATCTGACTTTATAACCAAAAGCACGAAAGTACTTAGCTTCTCAAAACTGATCGATAAATCTGTGTGTGCCTAGTTTACAGAGATGCATCCTGTGATTCAGGAATACAAAACACAACTCGGGAACTACACTCAGTAAGCACGACGATGCGGACCCCAATACAGACCCCATGTTAAAAGGAAAATAGGAGGGAAAAGGAAGGAGGAGAAAAAACAAAGAAACCAACAAACAAAATAATATCAAAACTGCTAACACTTTCAACCAATAATTTAAAAGGTAGTTGCATTTTCATGAATATGCGGTGAAAATGTATTATAGGAACTATGTTACATATGTTAACATCCATCATCAAACCCAAAGCACCCAGATCTCCTGACAGTCAGTTTTTATTTACTGAATACTTAATGATATGCCAGGCACCTTTCAAGACACACAAGAGCTGTGATCAGAATTACAAAAGTTTCTGTCTCCAAGGATCTTGGGTGTCTGTCTGTTTGTTTGTTTGTTTGTTTGTTTGTTTGTTTGTTTTTGTAACGGACTAAGACAGACAACAAACAAAAGAACATAGTTTCAGGTACTGTGAAGGGTAATTGTACACTTTTCAGGATTAGCAAGGCATTTGATGACTACATTAAATAGTAGAAAGAAAAAAAATAGATTGGAATTTATTTGTTGAAGAAATCAGTTGTTATAAAGGCTGAAGATAATCTAGTATTTCGAAAAGGCTATTGATCACAGAGCATTAAGTAATGCTAACTCTCAAAATAAAGCCAGTGTGAACTATTTTCAAGTAGGTTCTGTTTAAAATTCTAATGCTGAGTTATTGGCTATTTCGAGTCTTCCAGATGATAGCTATCAGCTGTACCTTCTACAACAGACACACTCAGTTTGTTCATGAGATAGTGAGTAAGTGTGTAAAAGAGGCACCTGGTCTTCTGCTGGGCTCCTCACATGGACCACCTACATTTTTTTCCAGGGTATTCTGTATGGAAGCGCTTCACGCACTCAGATACAAATCTGTGGTTTTTAATGGTTTTAAACAGATTTGCCCCAGAGCAGATTAAAATTGCAAACCTGAGGTGTCCTAGAGAACGGTTCTCATGGATGATACTACGCCACAGGCATTGAGACTCAGCTTTACGGCCCAGTTAACTACTCTTAAAAAGCGGGCAGCTAGGAAGTGTGGCCGAGACCGTGAACCCGGAGGGGCAGATGACTAGAAAGCCTCCACGAGCAGCTCGCGAAGTCGTAATTACTGCTGCATGTGAACAGCACAGTCGGGGGGCGGCCTCGCCATTTCCAAGGATCCTGCAACGGCAGGACACTGGTCATCGCTGGGCACAGGGGAGCTTTTCTTTATGAAAATGAGGGAGTTTCAATTTAACACACTTCCTCGTCATCCCGTAACAGCTATTTAAGGCAGTGGATCCAGAATGACAATCGTCTCCGTTTTTATGAACTATTTTCCTTCCTTCCCAATTGGCTTCTTGTGCACTTGTCGGCAGATAGCTTTGCGAGTTAGTGCTTCAAATAGCGTGGCCAGGGGCGCCCGGGTGGCTCGGTCAGCTAAGCGTCCGACTTCGGCTCGGGTCATGATCTCACGGTCCGTGAGTTCGAGCCCCGCGTCGGGCTCTGTGCTGACAGCTCAGAGCCTGGAGCCTGTTTCAGATTCTGTGTCTCCCTCTCTCTCTGCCCCTTCCCTGTTCACACTCTGTCTCTCTCTGTCTCAAAAATAAATAAACGTTAAAAAAAAAAAAAATTAAAAAAAAAAAAAAAACAAATAGCGTGGCCAGTCCCCGGGCCTGTGTTTCACACTGTCTTTTCACAGGAACAGTCTGGAACTGAAGACATTCCTCAGGGTTCTCCATTGGATTTGTCAAAATCACCAGGGAGGAATCAATGTGTTTAAGGCAAATATGGGCTCCCCCCACCCGCCCACCACCAGCTTTGATGAATTCACCCCCACCATGAAATAAAGACTATGTAGGCAAATACAGCCCAAAGGCCTGACATGAACAAATCCCACCCTTCCTCTTTTCTCTCTGCGTCTTCAGGGCCCCTGGGCTGCAGCAGCCTTGCACCTACATGTTCACACCCCAAAGCCATCCGTCTGCTGTCCCTTTCCACCAGAGGTCACCTGTATGAGGCTGAGAGAAAGCCACTGTGCAACTTGACCACTCTGGGGTCACACCGGGTGGTTTATGCCAAGTTCTGGAACTTAGAAACTCTGCAAGCTAGGACACCGTGTGCTGCCTCCCTGTGTCTGGATTCCGCCTCCCTTGAACAGGGCGAATCCTGTGAAGGAGCACAGGTAAGGGACAGACAAGGTCGTCGGGCACGTGGTGACCGTTCTCGTTCTATTACCACTGCTGTCGTTATTATACAGTTTTACCTGCTGAAGAAAACGCAGTTTAGAATTGCTCTCAGTGTCGACAGCTCTGAGTTCGTGCCCTCTCTCAATGTATAGAAACGGGATAGAACTCTTAGTAACGATTTTTTCTGTTTCGATTAAAAGGAACCAGCTCATCATTCAAGAGGAGAAAAAACGCACAGCATATCAAAGAGTGTCTTTCTGTCTATTTATACAGAACTGTTATTTACCAGCGGAATAACAGGAATTATTGGGTAGTGTTTCAGGCATATTTTGAATACATCGGAACAAATTCACCAGACTCAGTTCGTCCCCAAAGACGTGGACTTTTTTCCTCTGTATTAGGTGTCCCATAGCAAAGGTGTTATCCGTGTATAAAACCTGAGGAACAAACCAAAGAACTCTGTCAGAAGCGAGCACAAAAAGGAGGCACTGGGCGGTGGCACAGGTGGGGCGTTGAACCTACCTGCCCGTATATAAAGAAGTAACCGGTTTCTTTCACCAGGATTTTATTTTCCTTTTCTTCCAGGGCCCTTCCTCTTTTAAAGCTGAGCAGCCACGGAACGAACGTGTAGGCTCCTACGATGGAGAGAGTAACTTGTGAGGAAAGCGGTTTTTCACCTCCACTTAGTTGCTAGACCGAGTCTGAAACTTAGAACTGAATTTCATCTTCAAGGAAAAAAAAAAGAAAAAAAAAAAGAGGAAAAGAAAACAAATCAGGGCGCTCTGCTGGTTTTTCAGCTGTGCTTGGCACATTAACCCGGACAACCATCGGAGACAGGAACCTGAGGGCAAACACTTCCTAAGAATGTTCTGCGTTTTCTTTTGTTCTTGTGTATTGCAGCAATTTTCATCACAGAGCCCGGTCTGCATGGGCAGAGTTGGAGGCGAAAGAAAAAAAAAATGCACCAAATTTCTCTGAATAACACACTTACACAAGTTTTCTGGTTTTTCCTTGCTTCCCAGAGAGGAGGGGGCTAGCAGGGGGAGAATTTAGGGAAGGGCATCAGGGGAGAAGCCCCCTCCCCAGCGCGCTGGGCAACAGAAGAGAGCTTCCAGAGAGCGTGGGAAGTTGCCAAGACATAGCCTTTCCTAGGACATGGTCAAGGAACTTGGCAATGTCCCTCTGTAATATTCACATAAAGTGGTTTGTGCTCAGCACATGAATTCTCCTCCGGGACCCCTCAAGCTTCCCTGGGGAGTGACAGGGGAGCTGCGGTGTGGAAGAACCCCAGGAAGGGTGCAGACAGCAGCCAGCAGCTACAGAAAATGGGTCAGCCGGAGGGGACCCGATCTCTGTGCCAGAACACGGTGTTTCGGGACAGACGCCCTTGAGGAGGGTATAAACGCTCCTCTCCTGTGAATCCACAGTGTGAAGTCACTGGGTTTCTCACCGTCATGTAAAGATTGGAGTAAACGGCGAACCCTGAGGCCAGATTAAGAACTGTGGGATTGGGGGGGGAGGGTAGAAGCAAAATAGCATAAAATAATCGAAAAGAAGATGAGGGAAATGGTAACATACAGAGAGAATAATAAAATGAAACTGTGGTGGTCTAAAATAGTATAAAAAGTGTTCCCATATGATTGGTCATGTTGGACCACACGCGTCCCCAAGCTTCACCTCGGTCGTAGCAAAAAGGGAAACAATAATCAAATTCAGAGTCCATGGGACAATATGCCAGAAGCTCAAGAAAAAAACAACTTGTCCTAGACTGAGTTTAAAGAAAATGTTCCCTGGGGATTTCTGAAAGGGGCTGCACGGTAGGACGCAGCAGCTGGTAACGCTTTCACATTCGTAAACACAACTGCTGAGTGCGTGCACCCACTTCAGCGAGCTCCCCGAAGGCCAACCCGTCACATCTGAACTTTTTCCAAATGGGATTCTTGAGGGAAAAATAGAAAATGAAAACTACGCATTTTCTGAATGTTTGGAGGAGGAAAGGACCCGAGGTGATCACACAAAGCAAACTACCCCTTGAACCTGAGTTCAGTTCCCTGAGGCAGCTCTCCCAGTTGACATGCCCACAGGTGCAGGGCGGGCGCTGGGAGGGAGAGCCAGAGAGGAGAGACAGGTGCCCTTGTCCCTCCTCTCGTGTATTCCCAGGACCTGCATCAGTCCCCCAGGGGAGCCAATGCTCCCACAGTATCCGGCAGACCCCCACACCACCTCGCTTTGCTGTTCCCAAGGTCTGTGAGGAAGCTTTACTTCAGTAAAACCCACCAGTGCCACTCTGGATGGTGACAGTCCCTGGATAAAAGATCTCCCCAGTTACAAGTCACAGAGACAAACTCATCATCCCGTTTTGATACTGCATCATTTCAGTGACGAGATGACAATAAGGTAGTTTCACATTTGTTTAAATGAGATCATGTACCCAAGGCACTTTCAAAGACAGCTGAAAATACGAGGAAGAATTAATCATCCTGGTTGTTCTTACTGAAGGCAGCTGCTCTCGTGGGTTCCAAGACCCAAGAGATGCTCTGACCAAAGAAAGGCGTCTTTTCCCTTCAAAACAGTACACATGTCGGATCCCGACTTCTCTGGGTTCAGACACTGTTTATGTTTGGTTCTCTGCTATTTGCCCAGGGCCTGACACCATGCCTGGCTTCCAGCAGACATGCAGCAAATATTTACCGAATTAACTAATTCAACTTTAAACATAAGCTAATTCAAAATGGCAGGGCGTTCTCTGCAACTACCCGCAAGCATCCGATCGTTTTTTAAAAGCATTCTGTTATTTACGTATTTGTTTATTTACTTTAAAAGCATTTTGTGAGCTAGTTACTGAAACCGTGTGAAATGCGACATCACTCGTGAACTAAAGTAGCACACAGAGTTCTAAAACTGGCTAGAGATGTTTACTTACTAAACATTTTTTTTTTCAATGTCGTAGGTTGATTTCCTATTTCTTTACACCATACTTATATCTATAAAATCAGTGAGGTGCTTTTTACCCAATTCCGCCGCTGTATTGTCAGCAAAGAAAGAAAAACAAATAGTTACTAGGTATATATTCTTACGTCCTCTCGGCATTTTCTTTTGGCATTTCATCCTATCTTGCTGGGAATGTTCTCATTAAAGAGAGTCAGTGCATGGTTACCTGTTTTAATGTACTGTCTGCATTTCTCCCCTACTGCACACACACACAGCACACACACCCACATACACGCACACGCGCGCACACGAATTCTACTCCCTAAGGCCAAATGCCAAGAATACAGCCCAGCACAGTATATGCACTCAGTGAATACGTGCTACTGAATGAGTGTCGAATCCTTTAAGCAAACAGACAAAACAGTAAATTAAAAGTAATTATAAACTTAAGCATAAATATTATAACATGTTTCTACATATTAAAACGTGCTTAGATTTTTCACATGCAAATTAGACTACAGAGAAATGCTAATGAAAAAATACACACGAAGTGCCTATTCTGTAGGATGCTTTTCTTTTTTTTTTCGTTTTTTTTTTAACATTTATTTATTTTTGAGAGACCGAGAGAGACAAAGCACAAGTGGGGGAGGAGCAGAGAGTGAGGGAGACACAGAATCCAAAGCAGGCTCCAAGCTCTGAGCTGTCAGCACAGAGCCCGGACGCAGGGCTCGAACCCATGAACCACGAGATCATGACCTGAGCCGCAGTCGGACGCTTACCCGACTGAGCCACCCAGGCACCCCTGTAGGATGCTTTTGTAAACCAGAATGCATTACTACTTATAGTCAGTATTTGAAAATTCGGAAGTACACTCCAAGAGTATTACTGCTTATTTTATCTTTGCTAGTCCACAGCTAAAATACAGATGTGCTGTGGTGTATAAAAAGGCTGAACTTCCCACCTCCACTCAGCTGTACATACTTGATGTACTGATCTGTTTTTGAAAACTTAAGAAAATTAATGTGTGCAACGACCTGCGAAATTCAGTAAAAAAATTGCCAGTATTAGTTTGTGAAAATAATTTACGCGTGCACTTGAAAGTGTTTGCTCTTAAAAGAGTATATCTTTCCTGTTCTGACATATAACAAATACATAAATTTTAGGTTGACAACATTTTATAGAAGAATCAGACATATTTCATTAATATTTGGTTTTTATTCTATTTTATCAATTGGACGTTTCCTTGCAAACATTCGTACCCCCAGTGTTACCTCCTTCAACAGCTGGAAATAGATGCTCAGACAGCAGCTGTCAATCAGAGCTGCTACATTGGTGATTTCTCTTGATTTTTAAATGTTATTATCGTACAGCTGCCGGAAATAGTTTTAAGGGATAAAATATTGATAACACATTTTTAAAAAGAGAAAGTAAACCAATTCAAGACATCGTGATTTTTTTGTATAAAGCAAGTATAGTGTGGCCTGGAAATCCATAGTTATCGTAGGCTTGGTTCCATAGTTGAGGTGGAGCAAGGGAAATCAGGAGAAAACAAATGCAGCCGGGCAGAGCTGAGGGGCAGAGCTGTATGGAGGGCAACTGGAGGCCCCTGTAGGGCTGTGAGCAGTGGAGAGAAATGATTATTCCATCTTTTAGAAATATCACGATGCGGCTTCCAGGCAAGAAAAGGTACAAAAATGGGGGCAAAGAACCAGCCAAGGTGGGAGATGATGGCCGTCTGTACCAGGATGGTGAGATGGGAATGAGCGAAATGGATTAATGCAGGTTGGATTCATGGGGAATAACTCGTAGGGTTTTGCGATTAACGTAAGGTGTTAGCAGGAACAGTCAAGAATGACACCCAGCATTCTGGGTTAGAGAAGCGAGGACACAGCCATCACACTAAATGACAGAGGAACACTGCAGGAAGGGATCTGGGGACAAGTTCTACAGTGAGGCTGAGGTGCCACCAAGTTGTAAAGGAAGAGATGTGTACATGCTTGGAGCTTGGTGGCTCGAGCTAAAGATCTACATCCAAACCATCAGCATGTGGCTGTTATATGACAACACAACACAGTATTTAAGAACACCACAGAAACAAGGTGAAAACAAAAGAGAACAGGACTACATCAGAGGTCTTGAAACACATCAATATGGAGGAGATACATTTAGGAGTAATTTGCAAAGAGATTTAAAAGGAGACGCCGAAAAGAGAATGGTTAGAGAAACAAACTTCAGGAAGCCTGTGTTTCTAGAAGAAACAGTCGTCAAGTGTTAAATTCTACTGGGAGATTAAAAGTAAATCTCATCCTCGCCTCTAGGAAATAATTACGAAACAATTACGTAGCAAAGCAGAAATAAACAAGGGACTTCCGCCATCAACATGATTGAGGAAAATACATCTGCCCTTTCTTTACCTCTGTTAAGTCATGTGAAAGAAATGGACAGAAAGAAATGGCACGTTTTCCAGAGTAAGTTGAAAGGGTAACAAAGTCACTGAGCTCACACCGGGCTGGGTGTGGAAGGGCAGAGAGGAGGCAGAGAAAATAGCGACAGGTCCTGGCAGTGGCCAACTTCATAAAGAGCCAGCAAAAGTCAACTCCCTAAAGGTGAAGAAGCCCTCACATGTACACAGAAATCTAGAATCTTACCATCCTGGAAATTTCAGTGCGGGTTAAAAGAACTTGGAAGACGAGGAGGAAAAATCCTCATTTAAATGAAAATAAAAAGTTTCAGAATGGAAAGTGGGTTTTACCCAAAAGAAGATGGAAATAAAGAGTTTAGAATTTGAGAAAAGAATGTAGAGCTATAGAATATGTAAGACAGGTAAAGAATTACCATCCTACACAGAACTGGAACCCTGAAAAAACCAGCAACAACAAAAGTCAAGCAAAACAACCACAGACTGAGAAACCACATCCTGGGCCCAGAAAGGTTGATTCCAAAATTCACCAGTTCCATGTGGCTGCTGTAACAAATTACCACAAACTCAGTGGCTTAAAGCAACACACATGTATTATGCCACAGTGCAAAACATGAGAAGTCTCGCTGGGCAAAACTCAAGGTGTTGGCAAGATAGTGCTTCTTCTGGAAGCTGGAAAACCCATCCATTGCCTCTCCTAGCTCCTCCAGTCCACCTACTTGCCTTGCCTTGTGGCCTCTTCTATTTTCCCAGGCAGCAACCACATCATTTCGAGCTTCGCTTTCATCACCGCATCTCCTTCTTGGACTCTGACCCTACCAGCTTCCTCTGTGAGGACCCTTGTGATTACACTGGGCTCGCCAGGGTAGTTTCCTCAAATTTCTTATCTCAGTCACATCTGCAAAGTCTCCTTTGCCACATGAAGTAAAATGCTCACAAAAGTTTCAGGGATCAGGCTGTAGATGCCTTTGAGGGCTGTTATTCTACCTATCATAAAAGTCAACCCTGACATATATAGCCAAATAAGTTTTGCCTTTTTAAGGTAAATAAATAACTCTTTGTACAATCAGGCAAGAAAGTCAAGCCACTTATGAGAAGAAAATTTCTCTTACCTTAGTTTTCTTTAATGTGCATCTAATGCCCAAAGACAGTGGAGAAATTCCTACAACTCAAGAGAAGAAATGGGAATTTTGTATCTAGACAGCTGTCCCTAATGTATAAATGTTTAAATGTTTATTTTTGAGAGAAAGAGAGATAGTGAGCAGAGGAGGGGCAGAGAGAAGGGGACAGAGAACCCCAAGCAGGCTCTGCACTGACAGCAGTGAGCCTGATGCGGGGCTCGAACTCATGAACCATGAGACCGTGACCTGAGCTGAAGTCGTACGCTCACACCTACTGAGCCACCCGGGCACCCCCAAAGATACAGTTTTATCAGTGCAAAAACTTTGTGAGCATTCTTCTCATGAGCCCATTTTGGGTAAACTACTCAAGAATGGAATTCCAGAAAGTAAGAGATGAATGAGGAAAGCACAGTACAAGCAAGCACCTGCAGTGGGTATTGAATATATTTATCTGTAAAATCCCAAACAAATGAAAGCTTGTAAAGAGAATGATGGCTTGACAGAAAAGAATGGAATCGGGGCACCTGAGTGGCTCAGTCAGTTAAGCATCCAACTTTGGCTCAGGTCATGATCTCATGCTTCGTGGATTCAAGCCCCATGTCAGGCTCTGTGCTGACAGCTCGGAGCCTGGAGCCTGCTTCAGATTCTGTGTCTCCCTCTCTCTTTCCCTCCCCCGCTCGCGCTCTGTCTCTGTCTCTCAAAAATGAATAAACGTTTAAATAAATAAATAAATAAATAAACAAACAAACAAACAAATGTTCCGAATGATGGATTATGTCAGCAAGATGGCAGTGTAGGGAGCCTTACACATCATCCCTGCACAGAAACATTGATTTAACAATAATATTGGTGCTGAGATACCTTGAAAAGAAATTCAGAATCCAGCTAAGAAGTAGAAGCTAAGTAGTAGAGCACAAACTGAGAAGCAGTCACATTTTTATAGGTAAGAGGAGCGGTTTCAATTTATTCACCTTAGTCCCTACCCCAAACAGGCATAGCTCAGCACCAAGAAGGCTGCCTCAGCCTGTGAGTCCTCCATGGGGGGTAAGATTGAAGGGTGCACCTGTGCCCTATGGCCTCTCAAGAGTGCCTTCTAGGGAGCTGGTTTCCATCATCTCACCCTGTACTTAGTGTGGAATAACCAAAAGAGCTTGGTGCTTGATACAGTTAGAAACAAAGAAAAGGACAGGACAGTCTCTTATACCCAGCGTTTTGTTTTGTTTTGCTTTGTTTTGTTTTGTTTTGTTTTGTTTTGTTTTGTTTTGTTTGTTTTGTGTGACTGAGGAGAAGCAGAGAACAGATTCTTTTCCTCCAGGAGGGAAAGGAGGAAGCAAAGGGGACCTTGCTCCTGTCTGGCCTTAGAGTGGCTGATATCAAGCACTGCTGACCAATGAAAGTGACTTCCAGGGAAAGTCAGTCCATGGGGGGTAGGAGAGGTGGTGCTTCTTCAAACGCAGAGGCAACAAAGCAACTCTACAAGGAACATGAAGAACCAAGAAAACCCAACATAAATAAAGGGATAAAACAAATCTTCATAAACCTGAAAGAAATGGCTATCGTGAATTATAAATCACTTTCAACTCCAGTATAAAAGTTAAAAGATAAAAGTATTAAAAGAATTATAACTATAGTAATTTGTTAATAGACACACAACATAGAAAGATGTAAACAGGCATATATCAGTAACAAAGTGTGGGGGAGGGAGAAGTAAAAGTGTAGTTTTTGTAGGAAATTGAAGTTAAGTCGCTATCAGCTTAAAATAGACTACTGTAACTAAGCTGTTTTATGTAAGCCTCATGGTAAACACAAATAAAAAACTTGTAGTAGACACTCAAAATACAAAGAGAAAGGAATCAAAGCTACCAGTACACAAAATAAGCAGCAAAGAAAGACAGCAAGAGAGTAAGAAAGGGACAAAGGAACTACGAAACAGCCAGGAAACAATTAACAAAAGGAAAATAATAAGTCCTCACTATCAATAATTACTTTAAATGTAAATGGATTAAATTCCCCAATCAAAAGGCATTGAGTGCCTGAATGATTTGAAAGAAAAACAAAATCCAACCATATGCTGTCTACAAGAAAGTCACTCAGCTTTAAGGACACACATAGTGAAGGGCAGGATAACAATATTTCCTCCAATGGTAAACAAAAGAGACAAGAAGTGGCTACTCTTGTATTAGACAAAATAGACTTCAACAAGTCAAAACATGTCACAAGGGATGAACAAGGTCATTACATGATGACAAGTGGATTGATTCATCAAGAGGATAAGACAACAACTATGTATATACATACACACACACACACACACACACACACACACACACACACACATACACTCAACATTGGAGCCCCTAAACGTATAAAACAAATGTTAACAGATTTGGAGAGACAAATAGATAGCAATACAATAACAATAGGAAAATTCAATACCCTACATTCAGTAAAGGATAGGTCATCCAAAAGAAAATAATAAAGAAATAGTGTGCTTGAACAACACTACAGAGCAGTTGCACTTAACAGATATGCACAGAATGTTTCATTCTACAGTAGCAGAATATGCACTCTTCTTAGATGCACAAAGAAAATTCTTAAAGATAAATAAAATGTTAGGGCACAAAACAAATTTGAATAGATTTAAGAAGACTGAAATCATACCTAGCATCTTTTCCAACCACAATGGTATGAAACTAGAAATCAGTAACAGGAGAAAAATTGGAAAATTCACAAATATGTGGAAATTAAACAATGCATTCCTGAACACCTAATGGGTCAAAGATAAGTCAGAAGGTAGGGGCACCTGGGTGGCTCAGTCGGTTGAGTGTCCAACTTTGGCTCAGGTTATGATCTCATGGTTCATGGGTTCGAGCCCTGCGTCAGGCTCTGTACTGACAGCTCAGAGACTGGAGCCTGCTTCAGGTTCTGTGTGTGTGTCTCTCTCTCTGCCCCTCCCCTGTTCATGCTTTGTTTCTCTCTCAAAAATAAATAAATATTTAAAAAATATATATATATTTAGAAGGTAAATTAAAAGATATCCTGAACGAAAGGAAAATGGAAACACAAGATACAAAAACGTATGGGATGCAGGAAAGCAATGGTGCTTAAGTGCCCATGCCCACTAGCAAATACATGTTGTTCAAGGCTTGCTGGTCTCATAAGGCTGACCCATGGGTCCAAAGAGCGAAGCACCCACACAAGCACCCTTCAGTCCGTGGAGATCATGCATACTACTCTGTGCAAGTCATGTTCACGATCAAGTAGCAGCCTCATCTTTTAGAGTGATTCACGGCATTTCTGTTTGGGCCAAATGTGTGAAACAAGCCTTTTCTAAGTCATATGTTAAAGATTTTATCGTTGGTCCTAAGGTCTTCTTCTAACCTTAGTTTAATCCTTAGTAAACAGTCTGCTGCCTATTAAAGGTTGCAACCATATGACTTTGGAAAATGCAGAGCAATAAATAATAGAATTTCAAATAGTTCAGTATCTGCGTTACATTCAGGATAATTAAAGTCACAAAGAAAAACACAGATGGAAGATAGCACTCTTGGCAATCATTACAAAGGCCAATCCAAATTCATTCTCTGGGCTTCTTCTTGTTTCCCCATTCCTGACCCCCAGCTTAACCCTCTGACACTCATGAACTCCCTGTTCTGGTTCACCGCCCAGACATTCCCCAGCCCCTCGCCTGCTTTATTTCTCTCCATCGCACTTAATTTTTTCATTCTACATTTTACTTGTTCATTTGCTTTTTCTTTTTTCCTGTTTTCCCGTCATCAAAAGGTAAATTCTGTGAAAGCGAGGAACTTATGTATCTTATTCATCGCTAAGCCCCACTGCCCACACAGTAACTGGACGTTGCATGTCCTTAACCACTATACGCAAAATAGAAAGCAATCATCTCTCATTGGATTGTCATAAAAGTGTTATGTTTATTTGCACATATGATATATTTATTAATAAATTAATGAATATAAAATATTTATGACCTGTTCAGTTCTATCTTCATCCTGTTAAGATCTCTAAAACCTAACAAATAGGAGAATTAATACTTGTGAAGAAGATCTCAAGTCATTAGAGAAGCCAAAATGATTTCTAAAAAATAAAAAATTGAGTTCGGCTTAGTACTCATTTTGTTTGATCATAGGCTAATTATTTTAAATCTCTAAGTGTTAGTGTCTCTAAGATAAGTCGGCTTGTTGGATTATTACATTCGCCTAAATATTTATTACCCAATCATTTTGATAATGGTTAAATTTCTTACTTTACACCTGATTCTAAGAAGTTGAGGAAAACAGCTGATTCGTGATGAAGTCTGAACAGAATCTTAGAGGTGTGAGTAGAAAAGTTACGGGGGGGCCATCTCATTACCTTTTCGTATAGTAGGTGTGTCGCTGTCTGCGATCAGTTGCAAGCAGTCTTGAATGACTGAAAAGCAAAAATATATCCTTTTAGTTACTTGAATAGGAACAGTAAGGGAAGGAAGAAAAGTGCCTGAGTCCACAAAGTTATTTTTCCAGAAACACCGAGCCAATTCTACCTCCTATGGATCCTGCACATTGTTCTACAATTACTTTGTGAAATTTGCCCACAGATATTTATTATAAATTTTACTTAAAATAGAATATGTCCTTGAAGTTCATGGTTTAGAAAAACCCTACACACTGTTGAAAAACGGTAAGTATATCATCTTTATTGTTCACCGTAACTTGCCTTCAAATATTATGCCTGGACAGAAAGCGAGTTCATTATGTGTTTTTCAAGTCTATCATAGACATGAACCAAACTACCAGAATATTCCAAAGTGATTTTTTTTTTGTTTAAAAAAATCCCTAACGCTAATTAATAAGTCAGTGGTCGTGCTAATAATATTAACATTACTGAAAATAAAAACAATTGCTAACATTTATTGAGCGGATATAAATACAGGCAACCTCACAAAAATCCTAAAAATTACATCCTGGAAACTAAGTCCTGCACAGTGTAAACAACTTGTTCGGGGCCTGCAGCGGGAAGTGACGGGGCCAGAATTGAAACCATGCCCATTTCACTCTGGAGCCAAAGTCAGGCTTTTGGTAAAGTGTTTTGGACCAAAAAAAAAAAAAAAAAGAAAGAGGGAACATCGTTAAAAATAAAATGGGAGATTTCCCTGAAACCGCATAATCAGTAAAACTTCTGGGAAGCATCAGTTCGCATCGCATCACTTATCACATGTACAATATTCCAGAAAATATTCAAGGAAAGAGAGAACTATTCTGTTAAATAAAGACAAATGCCTCCAGGTGAATGCAAAATAAGGACATTTTCCATGGGAACAGAAAACAAAGCAGTATATATCTCTGAAAATCATAAAACAGAAATTTAAGCATGCCTACTTGAAATTAAGAAAATATTAGTTTAGAGTTTTTATTATCCAGTAAGTATTTTATTCCGAGTTGAAGTGGGATATTAAGAACATGCTTCTCTCTGTATACATTTTAAGAGCTTGACACAGTAAATTCTGCTTCAGTTGATTAACTGAAAACATTCTGATATTTACAACACGGAGTAACAGAGGTAATCGTGATAAGTTCTTCCCAAGCTGTGCAAAGACACAGGCCTGCAAAGAATACAGCGAGTATTCACATAAGAAAATCTGTTATCAAGTTTCCCTTGGTATTTCAAGGTGGAAATATCATGTGAACAACTGCAATTCTTGTATGACTCTGAAACTTTTCTACCACGTTTTCATGTAAACCTGATTTTGACAGAGGCAGAACATTCTGGACTATTCTATGATTCTTTTATTGATCTGCAAAACAACAGGAGCCATGTCTATGCCATAGGGAAAATGTGACCCAGTGCTGTTACGCTGACAGACCTTCTGCCACGACAAATATGTCAAAGCATCAACAGTGGCAAGATGGTCATGAATAAGGGCGGCTTGAGAGAAAGGATTTAACGAAACAGCCAAAGCAGTGAAAGTCTGAGGAGCATGCACAGGATCTAGGGGAGCCCTGCTAAACCTATTTGAAACATGTTCCTATCTCTCTAACAAACACTTCTTAAGGGCTTACTGCTCAGTTCTGTGACAGATGCAAGGGTCAATCAGAGCATGTGAAGCTTTAATCTTTCTTCCACACAGAAGAAGAGGCAGATGTTGACACAAGTCAAAGTCAAATTTCCAAACGTTCCATCTTTCCTTTGCGGCACATGTACGTGTACATAGAGATTAAATGAGATAATGCATGTGGAGTATTGCGTACTACTCCTGCTATGCAATAATTGCGAAATCAAGCTTGGTTATTACGGCAGTAGCCGTGTTAGCACTCTTGTTCTTGTTCTTTACTGAACCCAGTTAACTGGGCCCATGATGGAAGCCCACGAGGAGAGCACAAAGATCTGATTCACCCAATAAAGAGATAACCAGGTTACTCCCTGTTTCAACTAACCCTTTTCTTGACCACTTACCCAAAACTCCACAGGAGTTTGGAGAAAGACTGATGCCTTGAGGCTACCAAACTGATAAGAAAACATCTAAAGTTTTAATCTCCGCAGCCCAACTCCAGTTGGCTACAACCTACACGTCAAGAAACAATGATCTATTCTATCATGTAGTAGCAGGAATCTAACTTTTAGAAGAAAATACACTACGGAGGGAAAAGTGTGTTTCAAGAAATACTCTTCAGAAAGGAAAATGGAATATTAAAAGAAAAGTTCAACAACAGTATTTGAATTATACTCACTGAAGCCAGTGCCATTCATTAATTTTCCTTACTCCAGAGAAAGTCACCGGGCTTCTGAAGGAGTTTTGTTGGAAATCAGCAGAGGACTTCCCATTCTGGCCTCCAGAGATGCTGCTTGGGTCCTATCAACCTTATCAATGTTATTTACCTCTTCACTTTCAGCTCTTCCTTTTTAGAAAATTCCATATCCATTGTCATCTTCTCTCTCGTACAACAGTCCTTTAGGACTTTCCCATTGAACACAGATGTGACCTTAAACTATAGATTGTCACTCACAAAAAGTGGGTCAAAAAAGCAACACTTTTTCATCTCTCCCAGTAGCAAAGATATCCAACCACAAGAGTTCTGAGAATGCACAGTCTTATAAGAAACACAAGATTGGTAGCAAGTATGATGTTCATCGATTGTGTTTAGTTTTTAAAAGTCTTCATACATCTTTCCCTCTACTACAACGGAAGGAAATTTGAAGAGTCTGAGAACAATTTATCTTTTTAACAAATCAAGGCTATAGCATACATTAAAACTTTCCTGTGTGTGATGGGGTCACGCATATTTCTAAATGTATATATTATATATTATAATGATGTGTGAAAAAAAGGAAAATTGATCTTGTTAAGTACAAATTTACAGCATAATATTTATCCATAATATTAAACTTTGTGTAAAATATTTCTAAAACAAATATATGATATTGACGGCCAAAACAGTTCACAAAAGAGAATTCCTAAAATAAGAGTTTTCAGAACAAAAATAATTTGCTATTGCTCAATATCTGTTACAATAAAATCCAACCAACCTCACAACTAGACTAGCGTTGAAATATTTTCCCTACGGAAAACATCTTGAGTTTGAAAGCCATCTGTTTGCGTATAACCTTTATGTTACATTTGAAACACCATTTAAATAGAAAAAGGGATTGGAAAGTTTACGGGATTGCTGGTATCTGCTGTATTGTTTTCTGTATTGGATCCGAACCTTTTCAAACTGGGATCGGGTTTATTCTCTTTATTTCAACAAAAGTTCGATCTAATATCAACCAGCATAAATACTGCAATTACGCAGATTATACATAACTCCAGTGGAAAACACAGTGCGCTTCCCATTACATTCGCCCCATCCATATGATCCACACCTACTCCTCCTTCGTAGTCCTTTTTACTCTTCTCATTCAACCTTCTTCCAAGCTCTTCAGTCTGGATGAGATGTCCTTCCTGCATTTTCCTGTGTCCCTTCCTCCTTCTGTCTTCTTACTTAGTGCACCACAGGTTTTAAAGAATGAGGACCCTGAAGGCGATGTCTCTCTTTTATTTCTGTATACCTTACCATTCAGTGTATGGTCATGAGAAATACAGTTTGATTTTTCCTGAGCTAGTTTTGAATAAATAATCAGTGGCTGGAAAAGTTTAACCAGGATAAATTCCATAAAGACCCCAATACTGACCTAATGATGAACACAGATTTATGAGGAAATTCAAGAAAGCATGATTTGGGGAAAAACATTTCTACTGGAATGGGAATACAAGAATTTAGGGGTGAAAAACTAGATTATAAATTCTTATTTGATTGGCGATAAACAGTTTGCCAATACAAGTTAACAGAGTTTTAAAAGTATGTCTAGAGAGCTAAATTGAGAAGTATGTATTTGACTTACCAGGAAAAAGAAAATAGAAATTCCTAATCCTCACAGGGGCCTGCCTGATATATGTTGTGCTTGAGAAACGTCATACATGTGTCCTTGTGGAGACTAAGTTGCCACACGGAGAAGAGTGAAAACAAAGGTTCAGCTGTTGACTGGCATAAATATAATATAAGGGTGATTTGATCCCCAAAGCAATTATATAAATACAGCATCCAAGATAAATTGTGAAAAAAAATTAAAAGTTTGTGACTGAGTGTGTGTTTGAAGGAAAATTAAAAACTAATAATAAAAACAAGTTTTCAATTCTGGGTAATTCAGAACAGTGGTAGCACTACAATGGCCCTGAGGAAGTAAAAAGGGGCGCTGGTTCTTTGGGGGTTTTGGAAAGAAGTTGACAGAGCAAAACAGAAATCACGACAGTTGATAGCAGTAAAGAAAGATATTATCTGAATGGAAGACTGTGTGTGTGTGCGCGCGCGCGTGTGTGTGTGTGTACAGAGTCCTAAGCATTAATTGGACATTGTCACACTGCCAGGTACCACTCCTGATTTCAGTATTTTCTATGCCTAAAGCACTGTAAGGATATATAAAATGGCAGTCCTTTGCCTTGGCTCATAAACACTAAAACACAAAACAAAACAAAACCCCAGGAAACAAAATGCCATCTTCCTAAGTTATTTCATTTTACAATTGATGAAACATTTTAATTTAAAATGACTAATTTTATAGTTGAGTCATCATCTCCACAGGATATGGCTTCCCCCCCCCCTTTTACCATGAATTCCTTGCATCGCTTTAGAACACTTCTCATTATTAATGGTGTATACTCAGAAGGCACTGGGTATAGGTAACTTACCAGTGATGAAAATTAGCTGCATGACACGATATGCACACATACTTGAAGCCAAGGAAGGTAAACACAAAAATACACCTAATGCTTGGAGAAAGCTATCAGTGAATTGCACAGCCAGCCCTTACACCTTCCACTTCGCCTTGGACATCTCTGCCTGGCTGCCACAGTGACAATTCAAACTCAGCATGACCCAAATTTATTTCTTTGTCTTCCTCACACCCACACGCCTCTTATTCTTCTGTTTTCTCTTAGTGGATATAAGTATCCTCTGAGTTGCCCAAGCTAGGAACTTTGTAAACATGCCTGATTCCTTCCTCTGCAATCCTGAAATCCAACAAATAATCAAGTTCTAATGGTTTGAATTTTTCAACTTTTGCTCAGTGTGGATTCCGTCTGTCGTTTATCTCATCCAACAGTTTTACTGAGCACTAAATTTAGGTCATGTGTTGTGCTCGGAATAGCAAAAAAAGGAAAAGAAAAAGAAAAGACACTATCTCTACCCCCATGGAGCTTGCGATCTAGGGGGAGGAACAAGTATGAATGAGAATCAGAAAGATACATTGGAAGTTGCAGCTGTAAGAGCAATACAGTGGCCAGACTTTGACCCAATCAGGAAGGCTTCCCTGAACAGTGACACTTAAACTGAAATTAGAAGAAAGAAGGGGCGGCAGGGTGGGGGTGGGGGGAGAGGAGGGGTTTGGCGCGCCTGGGTGGCTCAGTTGGTTAAGCATCTGACTCAACTCAGGTCAAGATCTCCCAGTTCATGGGTTTGAGCCCTGCAATGGGCTCTGTGCTGACGGCTCGGAGCTCGGAGCCTGCTTCGGATTCTGTGTCTCCCTCTCTCTCTGCTCCTCCCCTGCTCGCTCTCTCTCTCTCTTTCTCTCTCTCTCTCAAAAATAAGTAAACATTAAAAAAATATTTTTTAAAAGAAAAGAAGAAAGAAGGGGGTAGGAACATCCCACACAAAGTCAATAGTCATGAATATACACAAAGGCTAAAGTTGGAGAGATACAGCAATATGGCTGAAGGGGGTAGAGACAGACAGACAGACAGAGACCGAGAGAATAATCAAACCCGACAAGAGGAGCAAGTGTGGTGGGTCCGTTCAGATCTTTATTCTCACTGTTCTCCTGACGCTAACACTTGCTCACCAAGTTGTGCCTCTTAGCTTTTCTACTACTTCTACTCCATCGCTTGCGTTTCCTCAGATTTGCCTTCCTAAACCAGAATTTTATCTTGTCCTTCTAATGCTTATAACTCCTTCAAGGGGGTTCCCCTGCACACAAAACCCAAATCTCCCTTCACAACCCCACGACCTCTACCCTCCCACACCTAGAAGCACAGAAGTTCATCCTCCCGCTCCCAAGACTGCGTATGTGCTATTCTGCCTGGCTAAATACTCCTCACCTTAGTATCTGGTGAAACCCGACCATCCCTCAGGGCTCAGGCCAAATATCAACTCTTTCCCTGATCCTTCCAGCTAACTATTTGATCCCACTACACTTTGCACATACATCTATTGAAATAACATTTCACTATATATCCTAATTGTTTCTATTACTGTCTCTTTCCCTAGGCTGAGTCACTTGACATTAAGAACTATCAGTTACAAATTTGCACAGCATCTGGTTTATATCAGACTAAAAACAAAAAATCTGTGGCACAATTCAGAAAAAAAAAGATATAACAATATGCAATTTTTCCAAATGATTCTTAAGAACCTCATCCTTAAAGGGCACTTGGTGGCTCAGTTGGTTGAATGTCCAGCTCTAGAGCTTGGCTCAGGCCATGATCTTGTGGTTCGTGAGATCAAGCCCTGCATTGGGCTCTGCACTGAGAGTGCACAGCTTGCTTGGGATTCCCTCTCTCTCTTCCCTTCTTTCTGCTCCTCCCCTGCTTGTATTCTCTCTCTCTCTCTCCCAAAACAAATAAACTTTAAAAATACCCTCCTCCTTATATCCAACTTCATAATACATGTTAAGTCAAATTAAATTACTGCTTTAGAGAAAATAGATTCTATTAAAAAAAAACCATCATTTCCATGATATCTGGACCCTCTAATAATCAATCTTTGGGCTCAGGGTTATTTGAAAAACATTTTCCATACCAGATAATCTTCAATAATAAGGATTTTGAATTTTCATCTGTAGAATGGTAGCACACTATGATACATTTTTTCAAGCAAATGGTTGTGTATTTCTCTAAAATTTCTTACTCTTTATTTCCCAGAAGATGTTCTAGAGCAGCAGAAACAAGAGAAAAAAGGTGAGCTGTTAAGTGTGATTTCACAGTCCATGTCAGAAGCTCAAAGAGCAGTTATCTACAGTTGTTTCCCCTCTCTATCTCAAATGGCCTGGCTTTAGGAAGAGGAGGAGAGCTCCAAAACGAATAATCCAATGAAAAAAAGAGCAAAAGACATGAACAGACACTTTTCCAAAGAAGACATCCAGATGGCCAACAGACACATGAAAAGATACTCAACATCACTCATCATCAGGGAGATGCAAATCAAAACCACAATGAGATACCACCTCACACCTGTCAGAATGACTAACATTAACAACTCAGGAAACAACAGATGTTGGCAAGGATACAGAGAAAGGGGAACACTTTTGCATTGTTGGTGGGAATGCAAACTGGGGCAGCCACTCTGAAAAACAGTATGGAGGTTCCTCAAAAAATTAAAAATAGAACTACCATACGGCTCAGCATTTGCACTACTAGGTATTTATCCAGAGGATACAAAAATGCTGATTCAAAGGGGTACATGCACCCCAATATTTATAGCAATATAAATATAACAATAGTCAAGTTACAGAAAGAGCCCAAATATCCATTGACTGATGAATGGATAAAGAAGATGTGGTATAGGGATGCCTGAGTGGCTCAGTTAGTTAAGTGTCCAACTTTGGCTCAGGTCATGATCTCGCGGTTCATGAGTTCAAACTCTGCATCATGCTCTGTGCAGACAGCGTGAGACCTGCTTAGGATTCTCCCTCTCCTCTCTCTCTGTCCCTACCCTGCTTGTGCTCTCTCTCTCTCTTAAAATAAATAAAGTTTTTAAAAAAAGAAGAAGGGTACTTGGGTGGCTCAGTTGGTTAAGTGTCTGACTCTGGCTCAGGTTATGATCTTGCGGTTCGTGAGTTCAAACCCTGCATCAGGCTCTGTGCTGACAGCTCAGAGCCTAGAACCTGCTTTGGATTCCGTGTCTCCATCTTTCTCTGCCCCTCCCCCAATCACACTCTGTCTCTCTCTCTCTCTCTCTCTCTCTCTCTCTCTCTGAAAAATAAATAAACATTAAAAATTTTAAAAAAGGATGTGGTATATATATATATATATATATATATACATATATAAGATATATATACATATATAAGATATATATATGTATATATATATATATAACGGAATATGTATATGTATATATATATGTATATATATACATATATATAAGATATATATACATATATATATAATGGAATATGTATATGTATATATATGTATATATATGTGTATATATATATATATATATATAAAATGGAATATAATGGAATAATACTCAGCAATCAAAAAGAATGAAATCTTGCCATTTGCAACAATGTCAATGGAGCTAGAATGTATTATGCTAAGTGAAATATGTCAGTCAGAGAAAGATATATATCATGATATCACTCATTTGTGGAATTTTAGAAACACAACAGATGAATATAGGGGAAGAGAAAGAAAACTAAGATAAAAACAGAGAGGGAGGAAAACCATAAGAGACTCTTAAATACAGAGAACAGAGGGTTCCTGGAGGGGTGGTGGGTGGGGGATGGGCTAGATGGGTGATGGGCGTTAAGGAGGGCACTCGTTGGGATGAGCACTGGGTGTCATATGGAAGTGATGAATCACTAAATTTTAATCTTTTTTTTTTTTTAATTTTTTTTTCAACGTTTTTATTTATTTTTGGGACAGAGAGAGACAGAGCATGAACGGGGGAGGGGCAGAGAGAGAGGGAGACACAGAATCGGAAACAGGCTCCAGTCTCCGAGCCATCAGCCCAGAGCCTGACGCGGGGCTCGAACTCACGGACCGCGAGATCGTGACCTGGCTGAAGTCGGACGCTTAACCGACTGCGCCACCCAGGCGCCCCCTAAATTTTACTCTTGAAACCAACACTACAATGTACATTAACTAACTTGGGTTTAAATAAAAAAATTTTTAAAAGCTTGAAAAAGAAAAAAGAAAGAGGAGGAGAAAGCCTGAACTTGTAAAAACATCGCAGTCAATAAACACTTGCAAATATCCAAGCAAAGGAACGATACTGAGGTGTGTTAGTGTGTATTTTGATGGTTCCACCTACTACAGTAAGACCTCTTCTTGTGTCTTTTCTACTTCCTGTTCCATTACTGTTCCCATGCCCTGGAATACTGTCTCTTCTTCCCTGAGTTGAGCCAGTCTTCAAAACTCAGCTCAGCTCTTATCCATCATGGTCTTAATAATCTTTCAATCTGTGATCTGAACTAACATCCTATAATACCATAGATCGTTGTCCTCTTGTTGGTACTAATGTTAATAACGGTCTAGATCTCTTCGAGACCCAACAGTTTTTGTCAGATCTGGTGTATTACACAAACATTAAGTGCATATAGCTCGCACAGTGGAAAACAACTCAGAATTTATAGTTAGCATATAACGAATGTAAACCTTTGTTCTCAAACCAATTTAGCTGTTTAATCATGAAATTAATACTTAATATGAAATTAAAATATTTTATCTCTAGAATAACAATAGTTTTCTCATAGTGGTGTTGCGAGAACCAAGTGAAGTCATAGTTTACACATGCTTTTCGTAAAGGCTAAAGAGCTTGTTTATTATTTTTAAATTTACATTAATTTTGTTTAATTTCTCCAACTCAATATTTAGCTTGTGGAGAGAAGGGACTGATTATGTCTTGGCTTCAAGTCTCTCGTCTAAAATGAGGACAATAATGCCAACCTAACAGGGGTTACTGAGAAGGTAAATGATGTCATAGAGCCCAACCCAGAGCTTGTGCGTGGAAAACACCCAGTAACTGAGTCTTTTTCTCCACTTTCCTATATATTCTTGAGTCTCCACCCCAGACCTTGGCCCAGTGGATGCTTCCTGTATATTTGAGAAAAATCTGTTTCTTCTCTAGCTCTTAAAAAATGAGAATACCTTTTATTTATTTTTATTTTGTATTATTTAAATTTTAGTTAGTTAACATACAGTGCAATATTGGTTTCAGAAGTAGGAGTAGAATTGACTCATCACTTACATACAACACCCAGTGTTCATCCCAACAAGTTCCCTCCTTTAATGCCCATCAACCATCTAGCCCGTCCCCCCGCCCCATCAAAATCTGTTCGTAACAAAGATACAGCTGTCCAATACAGTTCTTTTAAATAGGACTTGACTTATAAAAATAATAAACATTGAAACCAATATCCATTCCTACAGGATTACTGAGAACAACACATTCCTCAACATTATGGATTTATTTTTTAAATATCTACCCATTTCCACAAAAGTTTTTTAAGGTGATAGAATAAAGAATGATTGAATCTTCAGGAAGAGACAGAAAGACTTTTCCTGACCTCTCCTTACACATCTTCTCCCCTCCTCATCCTTCACACTGCCGAATCTGTTAATTCTGCCCCTTAAATCATTCACTTCTTCATGATATTTGCCATTTTCTAGTATTGTTACGTACTCATTAACCATGTTTATTGACTACTTTCTGTGTCTTTCCACCTCACTGCAATGCAATCTCCAGGGGGCAGGAAACTTATCTGTTGTGTTTTCTAATCAACACTCAACACCTAGAACAGAGTTTGAAAGCTAGCAGGCCCGCGGCATACATGGAAGAGACACAACATCACTTTTGGCTGCTTTGATTGACTCATTTCCTGGTTCTTCTGCTTCCCAAAACTTTAAACTTGACAAGAACAGGGTTCAGATATTTGGTTGTGAGGTCACTATTTTATTTTATTACTGCTTTTGGAATTGAACAGGAGCCAGCTCTTGCAACACTGAAAAAGAAGTCATTATTGAAGCAGGGGGGGAAAAATAGCACTTGGGGAAGATTCTGGTCAAAGATCACCATGACAACAGCCAGCTGTTTCTGTTCTAGGAAGGAACACACCCTTACTGGGTAAGAGCCTCCAGTTAGCCTAATTCTGGTACAAATTGGATGGCTGAGTTCTACACCATATATGCTTTCGACACTCACTTTCCAGTCTTGTAAGACACAGCCCTGCCAGAAATCTCAGTGAAACAAAGCCTGGATGTTACAGATCTTTCCGACCTCCCATCTTTCCTTACAAAGGAGAGGGACTATGGGTTTCATGAAAGAACACTCCGAAATGGAGTTCAGCTTTTAGTTAAGTACCAACGTTGGTTTCGCAGTTATGACAAAGGATGGTAACGTAAGACAACAGGAGACACTGGATGAGGGGTATATGGCAACTCTCTGCCGTGTTCTTGCAACTTTTCTGTAATTCTAAAATAATTCCCAACTAAAAAAGTTTATAAAAGGAGAGAAAAAGAACGTAAAGTAGATTGACCAAAATCTTACAGTAAATATTTATTTAGCAGAGGAAAGAAAGATGGGTAATTTTTTTCCCACTCTTGTTTTTATATTCTGTTCCATGTTGTCAACACTATTTTGCTATTATAAATGAGACACGTATAATAAACATTATCAATAAAAATAATTTTTGTACTTCTATCATCTAAAACACATGAGCTTCTTTTTTTAAGTTATTTATTTATTTATTCTGAGAGAGAGAAAGTGCAAGTAGGGGAGGGGCAGAGAGACAGGGAGAGAGAGAATCCCAAGCAGTCTCCACGCTATCAGCACACAAACCATGAGATCATGACCTGAGCCAAAACCAAGAGTGGGAGGCTTAACCGACTGAGCCACCCAGGCACCCTAAAACACATGTATTTCTATTAACTTTTAAATTCCCTACTGAATAACAAGGGGGGAAATATAAAGGTCACCCGATTTGATTAATAAACTGTTTAGTAATAAACTTAAATAAATATAAACTGTTTATTAATAAACTGTTTTAGCTCAGCGGGTATCCATTTGAAAGAATTCATCGTCCTGATGGACTCTTAGGATGGTTATCTCTAGGTTCTTAGAGCGAACATGAGAGCTGACAGCATTGATCATTATGACTCCATTTGTGAAGAAACTTTAACATGTAATATTTCAAAGCCATAGCGCTTTCATTATTATTTTTAATCAGGAATATCTCCAAATACACTTACGGGCTTAAAAGTGAGCTTTTTGGCTAATAGGAGCCATCTGGCAATTCTTTGATCCTGGATTTCCCCACATTTCTGTTTGTTCTACTACAATCAGAAATTATCTTATGAAACACAGAAAACTTAATAAGACCTCCATTTGAAACACAACACCATAAAGAAAAACAAAACAAGAGCCAAATAACCAGCCTGCGCAATTAAATAAAAGCGTTTACCCCGGGGAGGAGTGGATGGAGCACCGAGTGGGCACGCAGGCTGACGGTGATGTCCGCCCCTTCAACTACTGCCATTCAGTCTGTGAACACCCACCAAGCTGTAACCTTAAGACATGTGCCCTTCTCCGTATGTAAACAATACTTCAGTTAAAACCAAAACATTAAAACCAGAAATCCACGAAATTAGAGTTAGATTGCTGACTATGAGAGTGTCTCTATGAGTTTTAGTGAGCCCAAACTGTGCCTCTACCCGGTGAACCAAGGCGGGGGCAAGGGGCTCTCAAACTCTCCCTGAGACTCTCGCCTTGTGATCAAATTCATTCTTTGGCGAATTCGTTGTTTTAAATGTCAAGTTAAAAAATTGCATAAGATGGCCTCTGATCAAAACCTGAGAAGTGAAGAAATATGGGAAAACCCCCCCTCCCAATGATTGCCAAATCACAGCATCTTACTTCATAGTGAGCCCAAGATCCATCAACAAATATTCATAGAACACCCACTGTGTGCAAATATCACGATGAATGTGTAGAGGAAATATGGCCCATACCACAGAAGCCTCTACTCTTTAGTTGTACAGACAGGACACGTACAAATGACAAGGCAAAAACCCCACAGGTAGCATGTGACACCAAATACTGATGTGATTCTAGGCATGCTGTGTGCTGAAGGGAGGCTTTCTAGCCCAACATGCCGGAGCTTACTCACAAACCAAATATACATGCAGGAAAATTGAAGTGCCTGTGTGAAACTTAGGTTGGACTTATAGAAAAATAAAAATGGGTGACATTCTGGAGTGTCATTTAGCAATACTTAGCTCTGAACCTTTTTGACATAGTCATAAAATGATGGCAACTGACGTTGAGTAGCAGAGGTAGAAAGCAGAGTATTCTAAAAAAAATCTAAAATAAAATTATATTTCTGTTAGGTATACATCCAATATGTGTGTGGATGTGGCTTAAAAATAACCATGTGATTGAATGCTGCATTCGTTTTTGAGAATTCTGTACATTTTAATTTTTAATATTATTATTATTATTTCAATATATGAAGTTTATTGTCAAATTGGTTTCCATACAACACCCAGTGCTCATCCCAAAAGGTGCCCTCCTCAATACCCATCACCCACCCACCCCTCCCTCCCACCCCCATCAACCCTCAGTGTGTTCTCAGTTTTTAAGAATCTCTTATGCTTTGGCTCTCTCTCCCACTCTAACCTCTTTTTTTTTCCTTCCCCTCCCCCATGGGTTTCTGTTAAGTTTCTTAGGATCCACTTAAGAGTGAAACCATATGGTATCTGTCTTTCTCTGTATGGCTTATTTCACTTAGCATCACACTCTCCAGTTCCATCCATGTTGCTACAAAGGGCCATATTTCATTCTTTCTCATGGCCACGTAGTACTCCATTGTGTATATAAACCACAATTTCTTTATCCATTCATCAGTTGATGGACATTTAGGCTCTTTCCATAATTTGGCTATTGTTGAGAGTGCTGCTATAAACATTGGGGTACAAGTGCCCCTATGCATCAGTATTTATTACTTTTTTAATGTTTTTTTATTTTTGAGACAAAGAGAGACAGAGCCTGACTGGGGGAGGGGCAGAGAGAGAGGGAAACACAGAATCCGAAGCAGGCTCCAGGCCCTGAGCTGTCAGCACAGAGCCTGACGTGGGGCTCGAACTCACAGACCGTGAGATCATGACCTGAACCAAAGTCAGACGCCTAACCGACTGAGCCACCCAGGCGCCCCGTGAGAATTCTGTACATTTTTAAAGAGTTTAACGAGCCATTTGAAAATCCCAGGACTCCAAAATTGCAAGAAAACCTTTTTTAACTAACTATGAAAGAATCGTAAAACCTACATAGGGAAAATTATATCCAATTGGGAAATTTAAATTTTGATATTTAGTAAGGAGATATCACGCATTTAAGCATTCTTGGATATATAAATAAAACACCGTAAGAGTGCATTTTCTTCCACAGAATTACAATTTTTATAAAATTCCAACCAAAAATGTCAATCGATCTATAAAGTATTTGGAAAATTAATACATAAGAACATAAATGGACACTTTGAAAGTAAAAGGGAGAACCTAAGGTTTTTTGAGCCTTACTTAAATCAGAATAGAGTAGAATAAACAGAAACAAAGAAAGCTGTATAGATTCAAATTGTTCAGCATTTTCTCAACTCCAAAAAAAAAAAAAAAAAAAGGATGCTACCAAACAGAAAAATAAAATCATGGGCTTTCAGAAACCCTCTTGGTTATACACATATTTTTGTAGTGCTAAATAAAATATGTTTTCCCTGCATGAGAGTAAAACTGAGAACAAACTGAGGGTTGACGGGAGGGGGGGCAGGGGGGGAGGGGAAAGTGGGTGATGGGCATCTAGGAGGGCACCTGTTGGGATGAGCACTGGGTGTTGTATGGAAACCAATTTGACAATAAATTTCATATTAAAAAACAAACAAACATATTATGAAATTTTACTGAATATGATAAATATACTACGGGGAAAAATAAATAGAAAATATATGAAATAAGAGAGAAAAAAAAGAGAATGGCGTCTAAAACGACATTCAAGCCAGTTTCACTGATGAGGAAGGAGAGCAGATATGAGCAGTCACTAAGGTTCTCGTCTTCAAACCTTTCATCTCAGATCTATGAATGTTATGAGTATATATACAAGGAGAGAAAGAGAAAGAGAGAGATGTACTATATACTGTATATATACACATATAGGATATATCCATATGCATACATACTGTATATATGTATACTATATATATATATATGTATATACTATATGAAAGGTTTATAAAAATCTTAGGCAAACCATGATCATGACAATAGCAATTACATCTGGGTTTTAGATACTAAGTAAATTTTGATTCACTTGATAGAATTCTCTCTTACTTTCCAAACTTCCTAAAAATTACAAATTATTTACGGAAAAATTTTAATCAGTGTATCATTTGTGGATGCCATCAAATCACATATTTGTAAAAATGTGCACATGGGAGGAAATTTTAAAATATAATAGAGGGTATTTTGAGGAAGTGGGACTCCGGAAGTTAATTAATTTCTTACTCAACGTCCTTTCTTCTTAAATCTGCTGTAATGAGCCCGTATCCTCTCTGCAATGGTAAAGTTAAGGCTTATTTGTAAGATGAATGTGCAGAGGCTGGGGAGTGGTAGCACAGAGGCTGAAGATGATTGAGGCATTCTGACCCTACTAGATATTAAAGCTCATTATGTTACAAAATACTTAAAATATTTTATTTAATACAGATAAACAGAATAATAAATCAATGAAAAAACAGTCTCAGAATAGATTCATGAGAGACTTAATATTAACACAGTAAGCTTTCCAATGCAAACAAGTTGAAAATAAGCATCCCATGAAATTAGCTATATTTAATAGCAGTTTGGTAAGAAAACATAAAAGAAGAAGGGAAGATAAAGCTGGTGCGATGTGATCCACCAAATAAACGCCACAAGGATTAAGGAGTTAAGTACCAAACTAAAACACTAAGTTATGAAAAAGTCAAAGTAGCAGATTATAGACTAGGCTGTGTAAGAGATTACAAATACATATATTTTCAGCTTTGATATAGTAGAGAAAATCAAAAAGAAAAGTTTATCACATTAAATACACAGATGTAAAATCTCTGCAGGAATTTTAAAAAGCAAAATATGAAAACAGTTACACCCAAATTTTGTTAAACAGTATGTCTAACATAGAGCTTATTCAAAATCACAAAAATATTAGGATAAATGAGGGAAGCCAGAAATAAAAATTAGCAGGTGATAAAATTAGAAGTTACCCAAATATGCAGAAACAAATTCATCCTTCTCTTCGAGCAAGCAACAGATTACATTTGAGATACTGTTTGACAACTACTAAACTAGCCAGAATAAATTTTAATAAAATGCTGTAAGAATGTGGAGACCTTGTGCACTGCATTTCTGACTGTACACATTTATAACTCACTTTGAAAGCAACATGGCAGTAATAAATGTTCATCCTCTTTAGTTCTGATATTTCATCTATGGAATTTATATGGAACACATAAAATTCCTCGGAAATAAGAGATCTGCGCACCAACTTTGGAAATGATCATGTGACATAACTGTATGATAACGAACTAACGTGGATGTGTGAGAATTACTTAGAAAGAAGGAAAATGCTTATTGTATAACGATAAGTGAACGCAAAAATATGCCGTAGTATATATATGGTGTGTTTTTTCAATTGTGTACAAAGTACAGATGATAAAATGCAAAGTATGAAAACAATTCACCTGCTCAAGTATAGTAAAAATATGAGTGTTTCGTAGTCTATATTTGCTTAAAGTCAATTGTGTCTAACAGACACAAAGCAATACTAAAGGTAATTGACACAAAGCATTTATAAAAATCATGGTTTTGCAAAACAGGAAAGACTTTTTTCCATGAATAAGGCAGTCAGTGAAAAATACGTTTACAGTCAGAGCATCGTGTGTGTGTGTGTGTGTGTGTGTGTGTGTGTGTGTGTGTGTGTAAAACAAAGTCTGTTTTAAACCTAGAGCAATAAACACAATGAATCGCGGCCGCACACCTGCTCCCGGCGTGATCCCAGGGCGCGCAGCGCACCCTCAGGGAAGGTGTATCTTTACCTGACCCTCCGGGACTCAGGTGGATACAGCGCGCGGCGCTCTTCTCCTCGAGTGACGGACAGGGCTTCTGACGCAGGTGTGTCCCATCCGAGGAAGACCCTGTGCCCCCTCCCCTCCTCTGTGGTTAAGGCAGGGCCCAGCCCTCCAAGTCCGCTCGTCGGGGACAGACACCTGCCGGCGCGCCGGCTGTGCCACAAAAGCCACACGTGCTGTAGAGGCCACGTGCACAGCCTCCGGGCACCGCTCAGCGCTCGTGGAGGGGAGCGGGTCCCCAACCCGGAGGCCGGGGTCCACACCCGCACACCCGCGGACTCCGGCATCCCGTCTGCTAAGTGCTTCCGCGCCCCAAACCTACCTGTGTCTTCGGGACCCAGAGAGGCGCGCTTCCTTCTGCCGCTCTGGCTGGAGTTGCTCTCTCCCGCCGGGGCTGGTGCAAAGATCCCCTGGGGAGACAGAAACCCCAAGTTACAGCCCCGGTGTCGCAGGGGCGCGGGGGTGGCGGGGGGCGGGGGACGGGCTGCGGCGGCTGCACTCACTTTCAGCGCGCTAGGGACCGCGGGGGCCAGGCGCGCGCCGGACGCCCCGGGGGTTGCGGCCCCCGCCCTGGGAGGGCCCGGCTCAGCCCGAAGCTCGCGGGGCTCCCGGGGCCCCCGCAGCTCCGCCCGCAGGCTCCCCAGCTCGGCTTGCAAGACGGCCACCCTGCACAGGGACACCACCGACAAGCAGCAGGACGTGAGCGCCAGCAGCAGGGTCACGGCCAGCAGCGCTGCGTCTTTGGGGCGCGAGCCGGGAGGCTCCTTCACTTTCATTTCTTCTCCCCTCTCCGGGCGAGGACGAAGGCGTGACCGCTCGCCTTCCGCGCAGCCCTCCATGGCACTCGGGGGACTTGGAAGGTCGGGGCCTTTCGAGAAAGTGGCCGCAGGGAAGGGATCATTTCCTGTGAGCGGTGCTTGCTGAGGTCCCACACCGACTACATGGCCTGGCTGTGCCGTGTCCCCCGGGAGAGCTCCCCGGGGTCTCCCCGCGTCTGCCCAGCTGCATCCCGGCCCCCAGTGGGTGATAGGTCTTCCTGGCACCGGCCCTTCCATCCGATTGCCCAATCATTTCCTCATTTCACTTTCAGTATCTGTAAGAATTCTAATGGCATCTCCACACACACACACACACACACACACACACACACACACACACACACGGGCCCCTGGCATCTCCCCGCCAGGCGGGACTCAGGGTTTGGACCGGCCCACCCGGGACGTGTGGAGCCCTGCGGTACTACAGGAGCTCCCTGCGGTGTGGCCCGAGCTGGGCCACTGGGGGCCACTCTGCGAGGGCAGGGGAGAAAGAACGAGGTTCCTGCTGGTGTAATACAAAGAATTAATGAGCAGGTCAGATAAGCCAAGTGCTTAGTACTGAAGTGCACTCCGCTGCAGAGTGATTCATGAACGGTCTCTAAGTGGGAAAGAAAACCAGATGTCCTCAGAGGCCGCAGGGACGTCCACTGGGGAATATTCTCTTTATTATCGTTGGAGCATTGCCGTAAGAAGAATGGGGCTACACATTGGAGACGTCTTTACATTGGATGCGAGGGGGTCTTTACATGCAGGGGATGCTGCAACCAACCCCAGGAGCGCTCCCCGCAGCTCCCGGCCGGCTCAGCCCCACGCTGGCCGGGAGAAGTGGTTTCGACTCCAGCTCCAACGCTTCGGTCCAGACCCACCATGAACTGCCCTTTCCCTAAAGCAGCTTCTCTACTGGGCCCTATTAGGTTGACTGCCAGAATCGAATGCCTATGTGAACAGCCCGGCTCGGCTCACTTCACTTTCAAATCTCTATTGGTGGACCCAGAGTTACTGCAGAGACGCTGGTCCTGCCTGGTCTCCATGGCCAGCTCCTGGACATTTCCCGGTTTCTGGCTCTTTGCCTCCGGCACCGGCAGGTTGTGTAAGGAGCTCACACTTGGACAAATGTTACCGACCACTTGCCAAATTCTGGCTACATGACTCCCCCGTGTGCTAGGGCTACTGAGCAGTAGCCTCGTCCCACCTCACTGTCCCATGCCAGCTTCAGAAAGAAAGTGACTGAGATAGTGTAAGTGAGGACAAGGGCTCCCAGCCAGGGTGTGAGTCCTGGCTCCACCGGTCACTCTCCTGGGGCCTCTGGGATTCAGTTCCCTCATGGGTGAAATGGGATGGTGACTGTCCCCGGGAATTCTAACCAGGCGTATACGAATATGGAACAAACTATATTCGCGATGCTCCCACTTTTCATCCATTTTCCTTCATTACATGAAATACTTTTCTTTATTACACGCAGCACTAGCACACACACCTTTGTACGTGTCTCCTTGTAACACCTGCTGGGGTTTCCCAAACAACTGCTGGAGAACGGGCACATCTTCACCTTCATCGGGAGTCACGGAGCTGCCGTGGATGAGTTCCCGCTTCCTCACTGTGTCACTAGGCATCATGTCATGAGACATTTGTTTTTACCTGTTAGGACTATGTTATCTTTTCCCTTTGCGTCTGCGAGTTCTGAGACCTTCTTAAAATGACTTGTCTGTCTCTCTCTCTCAAAAATAAACATTTAAAAAAATTAAAATGACTTGTAAAGAACATTAAAAAAAACTCTAAGATGATCTTTTAATGATTACCTTGGTCCCCCAAGTCAGCTGTTGTCTAATCTCTGGCCTGGAAGGACATCATTTGTGAGTGTGTGCGCACACTCCTTCACGTCAGACATTGTGTAATTCAAGTCTTCTGCCACAGCCCTTGTTTTCAGGCCAATCAGGCTGACACACACTACATAAAGTTGAAAGAAAGGAAGGAAGGAAGGAAGGAAGGAAGGAAGGAAGGAAGGAAGGAAGGAAGGAAGGAAGGAAGGAAGGAAGAAAGAAAGAAGAAAGAAAGAAAGAAAGAAAGAAAGAAAGAAAGAGAAAGAAAGAAAGAAAGGAGGGAAAGAAAGAAAGAAAGAAAGAAAGAAAGAAAGAAAGAGAAAGAAAGAAAAAAAGGAGGGAGGGAGAGAAAGAAAAAAAGAAGGGAGGGAGGGAGGGAAAGAAAGAAAGAAAGAAAGAAAGAAAGAAAGAAAGAAAGAAAGAGGAGGGAAGGAGGGAAAGAAAGAAAGGAAAGAAAGAAAGAAGGGAGGGAGGGAGGGAGGGAAGGAAAGAAAGAAAAAAGAAAGAAAGAAAGAAAAAGAAAGAAAGAAAGGAAGAAAGAGAAAAGGAAGGAAAGAAAGAGACAGAAAGAGAAAGAAAAGAGAAGAAAAAAGAACAGAAAAAAAGAAAAAAGAATTAGTTTGGGGATTATATGAAACCCTTCTGACTAACAGTAAGTACAACCCACTCAGGTTATATGTGTACGTGTTAATATTACCTAAATTCATACAGAACTACAAGAATTCAAGGCAGTGCTTGAAACTGATGACTCTCTTCTTTTACTCAGGATGCTTGGCCGCTGCGGCTTCTTTCTGGAAATCAAATTTCTTCCGCTTCTCATGGGAGATTCTGCTCTCCAGATGCTGCTGTAAAAATTCCAAAGAGAGGGAATAATTTGATTGTGTTAGAGAATTAACTCTGTTTTTGTTGCTCTTGTGGGCAGAGGCCTTCATGCCCAACTGACTGGAGAGAGCGCCACCGACCAGCTCAGGGGCAGGTAGTGTCTCCTCTTGGATCAAGCAGTGGGCACCCTAAGCACAGAAAGGGAGGGCTGGGGCTTCTTCCCTGGAAGGCAGAGGGCAGCAGCTTCCCTCCACCCAGATATGAGGGTAGCGGTCACTGCCATGTGCAGTCCTCCACAGCGATCACACGATCGAATTTCTCTGAAGGCAGGTAGAAACTACGTGGCGTTCGTGTGCTCCTGGATTTCTTATTAGAGGAACAAAAGGAAGTTATCACTCCATAAATCAAAGATCTGTTTCCTGTCAAGGAAATGGCTTGACAATAATTTAACTGAAATTCTGTTATGCAAATTGCATGCCATTCGTTGAACAACAGGCCCCACCACAAGGATATTCAGTGAAGGAAGCTGGCATACCTGAGCCAAGGAACACTAGAATGTTCTCTGTCCGGACTTAGCCACTTTTTACCCACTTCTTTTTCTCACCTGAAATGTAAAACATTCCCCCGGAACAGCTATGCCAGATGTAATAAGCAAATACATGTTCCTTGTCCTGTCCGCTCAGAATTGCCTACATGGGAATATGGGACAGTATATTTGAAAAGAATTTAATTTTTGAGTTTATCCAGGCGTATGACCCAGAGAATAAAGCAAACAGGAACTCTGGCTGCTTGCTTCTTATACCGACAACCTCAAAATATCCACAGAGTTTATTTAGAACCTTCTAACTTGATAGTATTATGACGAATTAGCTTCTCTTATACACCTTCTATGAGGACAAAACAGTGTCCTTCCTGAAGAACTGGACCATTCTAGCATGTAGACAACAACTCTTCTAGACATGTGGATAGACCTAACAATAGATCTCAGTAAAACTGGCTTCCGAAAGTGCTCAAAATACGGCAAATAGTAGGATACAAATAATTATTACATTTGAGAAACAATCACATTGTTTTCCGTTGGAAATATATACGCAGTCCGTGAAACTTGATTTGGAAGGCTAAATGCTAATCACTCGGTAATTTAACCATGAACTGATGAGATGTTATCAAAAATACACACCTCTAGTCATTTCACATATGAAAAATGATGTTGGCAATGATGATTTCTATTTCTCAACAGTTTTACTAAAAAGAGGAATGTGCATTTACTGGAGTTTAGTTTGTATAACTGGTGGGAAAAACATCCACTTTTGTAAGAATTCAGTTTCATTTGTCAATGTCCTTAATTCGTTGTGGGACCGCTTTCAGATGTAACACTCTTGAGTAACGGTGGTTAAGTGTGAGCTTTTAGAAAATTTGTTTACCTCAATGCTACTTTCAATTACAGAGGTTTAGTTTGCAGTCTTTACGTTTATAATACCCACACAAATAAAATTTTACTTAGTATTAAAATGGATATATATCAATCGAGGCCATCATCTGCCTCCTTCATAGGTAGATGAATTTTTCTATTTCACATATACAGACACAGAATACACACTGACACATCGGGACACCTGAATAAAACCTGGTCCGATTGAACCACCTCAAAGACATTGGGCGAAATGATAGAGCAATTCTACCCAGGCAAGAACTAGAACTCTCTGCCTCTAAAAATTGAGGCAGAGCTTGCAAGCATTTAAGATAAGTTCTTTGTTATTTTGCTCCGTCGATGTTGGAAGAAAAATGATAGGGGCCAAGGGCACAGGCTGAGTCAGACACGTCTGTGCGCCCCGGGCTGCTTCACCATCTGGACAGACACTTCCCTGCCCTGAATCTACAAAGTGATTTTGTTTAGATGTCTGTCTTGGTGGGATGCTGCCCAATCGGACGCTTAAATCCTAATCATTGAAAACGCAGCCCTGGTGACTCCATGCACGTCGTCCCTGTTTGCTAAGTGTGGACAGACTGGCGAGGTTTCTAACAACCATGTGTGAGGGGCTCATGAGAAGGAGTTCATCATGCTTAAAGAGAAACAAAGGAAACACTTGCTCCATCACATGTCTGTATATGACAATCTAGAACCCAGCCAGCAGTGTGCCAGGCTTCCAGGCTGAGGGCACAGGGTCCAGGAAGAGATCTGGGTCTCTAATGGCACTACCTGCTGCTGAGTTAATCAACTCGTCATGCTCCCTGTTCGGGGATTTCGCATATTAAGTACTACATTTTCCTGATTCTTTAAGCCAATTTGCTACACGATTAGACGTTGATGCACCCAGAGATGTCCCAACTAGCTCTGCTAGCTAGAGGATGTTTACAGTCCTGCAATTAGACTTTCTGTACCGAACAGTTTTGAACATGCTTTCAGAATTTTTCCACGTGTCCACATTTTTAGAACTATAATGTAAAGACAGAAAAAGGTCAGCACCCGCAGCTGGGAAAAACAGACTTATTCACTAAGAGTCTTCTTTTTTTTTTTTTTTTAATTTTTTTTTTCAACGTTTATTTATTTTTGGGACAGAGAGAGACAGAGCATGAACGGGGGAGGGGCAGAGAGAGAGGGAGACACAGAATCGGAAACAGGCTCCAGGCTCTGAGCCATCAGCCCAGAGCCCGACGCGGGGCTCGAACTCACGGACCGCGAGATCGTGACCTGGCTGAAGTCGGACGCTTAACCGACTGCGCCACCCAGGCGCCCCTAAGAGTCTTCTTTCTGATTTCACTTATTTTTTGACAATTTCAGTTATTTCATCGTGTTGGGAAACAAGAAACAAACACCTTTGGAAATGCTACTATGTGTAATGGATCTGTCTTTTCTGTGTGGAACTAGAAGAAACCCAGTCACCTCTTTCTGAAAGGAAACTATGAAATCAGAATCGTGAGTCTCTGTATGGGGAGGGAGCCCCCTCCAACACACACACACACACACACACACACACACACACACACACGCGCGCGCACACGCACACACACAAGCAAAGGGGAGCCCAGGGTGTTTGGGGGCAGTGTGAACCATCTCTCTGTCCTTCTTACCGGCTCCCGATTATCTGTCTTTCCCTAGCCAAACTGCACGACAGCCCACAGACAGGTAGACAGTAGTGATGCCTTGGGCTCTAACTAGTCTGAGACAGATGGATGGGGCAAGGCTTTCCTCCCCCCTCCGCCCCTGCAAGTGAGCGTTTACATATTTATGTGAGACCAGAGGGTAGGGGGCTCCGTGTGTCTGTGAAGGAAAGGGTGAGCCGACAATGGTTACCATCAGCCCCATGGGGATGAGCCACATATCCTGGAGCCCCAAGCATGGGTAGAGTCAGTCCTCATGTCCCAAGGCTGGGAGAATATAAGGAGAGCCCCAGTGCCCATCAGCAGACTGTGGTTTCCCTGGGGTTCGGTGATGGCTCACGGGGTTAGAGACACATGATCTCCCACCAGCTGGGCCCAGACTGCCCACCTTGCCCTTAAAGGGAGCCAGTGAGGTGTTTAGGAAAGGTAAGCAGTCCCACAAAGAAACCGAACACAGAAATGCCCCTGCACAGACACAAAAGAGAGGAGACAGACAACGTGAATTTTAAAGTTGACAGAAGATTCAATTGCAGGTAATTTTTTTTCAGGAACTGAGAAACCTTCCCATCATTTTCCTACTAAACAGTTAAATAGGAGGAAAGGACAGTCAGCTCTGTCTTTGGAGCTCTGAAACACTGGCCTGCGGGCTCGAGTGGGAGCAAAACGTCAGAACACAGCACACAAAAGCTAGCAGATGTAAGAGGGTAGATTAAAGACACAGTGATTCAAAAACATGAAGGGGAAAAGTTCTTTTTCCGAATCCCATAAAGACCTAAAACCGGTTTGAAAATGCTCACCAAGTGGTAACTCCAAGAAAAACAGACCCAGGAAACCCTGATGAGATTCCCGAACACAGCAAAATCCGTGGGATATGTAGAAAATAAAGCATGTCAAACTTTGTGAGATGCATTTAAAGCTACTTTTATGAAAAAAGTGATAGCTTCAATTGTGTATTTTGGGGAAAGGTGAAGGATTTATGTGATCTGCAGAGAAACATATTCCAATTGTATACTTTAGAAAAGAGTGGCCAACAGTGTGCTAAGCATACAGGCCAGACTCCTGAGAAATTGAAGAAATAAGGGCAAATGAAGCTTAAAGATAGAAGAAAGACAAAAAGAACATAAGAAATTAATAAAATAAATGGCAAGCAACCATACAATGGAGGGGATAAAGGAATTTGGTTATTTAAAACAAAAAATAAAACGAGTAACTTTTAGGAAGAACAAAGGAAAAAAGAAAGTACAAGCTTGCGTTAACAGAAATGAAACCTCGGGCATTTCTAGAGCTATTACAGATGCCAGAAAGGTACTAAGAGGTGGTGATGAACAAATTTTTGCAATCATGATAAGGGGAAACAGGAGTTTATATTATTTCTATTTTCTGTACAAGAAAAATGAAATAATAAATCAGGGAAAGCAAAGATCAGACGAATTACCATTCACCCATCATTAATGCTCTAGGTGCTAGGGATGAGAAGGAAAGACAGACAGAGAAAGAAAAAGGAAAAAGGAATTAAGGAAGAGAAGTTAGGGGCGCCTGGGTGGCTCAGTCGGTTGAGAATCCGACTTCGGCTCAGGTCATGATCTCGCGGTTCATGAGTTTGAGCCCCGCATCAGGCTCTGTGCTGACAGCTCAGAGCCTGGAGCCTGCTTCTGATTCTGTGTCTCCCTCTCTCTCTGCCCCTTCCCTTCTTGCACTCTGTCTCTCTCTCTCTCTCTCTCTCTCTCTCTCTCTCTCTCTCTCTCTCTCAAAAATAAATAAACATTAAAAAAAATTTTAAGAAAGAGAAGTTGAACCTTCCCGCTCCGTGGAGGTGAAATTCTGTTGTGTGTGAGATCATTCATTTCAAACAATTTTGCATTATAATAGAGATGCAAAATGGCTTCTTATCTGGTTTTCAATTTATTTTGTATCTGTGGTTGTCTTTTACTGTGTTTTAAATTGTGTACTTGAGATTTCTCCCTTTATTTCATGAAGGGATAGCTAAAACTAATTTGTTTATGTACTGTTGGCTAAGAAATCAGCAGAGGGTTTTACTTGTTATCTTTAGGATTTGTTTCATTCTGCTTTTCTTGTTTTGTTGCTCTAACTTCTGCTGAATGCCTAAATCACTCATTTCCTTTCTTATTTGATACCAAAAAATAGGCTAGTATATGTCCTAAGAGCACTGCTTAGCAAGATTCAATCCGATTTGACAGGCAATGTTTTTATCATTCATATTTTCAAGAAAAATCTCACAATTTGGTTTGTTTTTCAGCCGTGACTCAAAAGCCATTTAGGAGATATTTGCTAATTTGTTTTAATTTCCAGGCATTTTTTTTTTCATTTTTCTTACCCATTTCTAGTTTATTCCATTGCGTTCTGATCTTTTCCTCTTCCTATTTCTATTTATAAAGTTTAACGTTTCTTTGTAGATTCATAATATTTTCATTTGTGTGACTATAACACAGATACTTTTATTTTTTACGTCTGCAATATCCTTTGATTTGCTTGTTTATAATATGTTACCAACTGATGAGATGGAGGAAAGTCTCCTACAACTAGTGTTTTATCTGTGCATTTCCAGTTATTCATCCTGTGGATTAGGGTTATGGGTACTGATGCTCTAATACTCAACGTTACATTATTTACCATTATGTATATTATTAGCATAAAGATATTTCTTAAAAAGGAGGATAATGACTCCTATCTATGACAGAGATTTTTTTTCCAAACGTTCAAGAAAACAAAATTTAGTCAACATTAACCACCCTCAAAAGGGAGAATTTTTTTGGCTTTGTTGCTGTTGGTTTGTTGTTTTTCTTGTTGTTGTTTCTGAGAGAGAGAGAGAGAGAGGGAGACAGCATGTATGTGAGAAGAGGGAAGGGGCAGAGGCAGAGAGAGAATCTCAAGCAGGCTCCACACTCAGCGTGAAGCCCGAGGCAGGGCTCAATCTCAGGACCCTGAGATCATGACCTCAGCCAAAATCAAGAGTCGGACGCCCAATCGACTGCGCCACCCAGGAGCCCCACAATGGCAGAGTTTTTGTACAAGCTGCTGTGAGGAGTAGTTTTGGAACACGGTGAGAATAAACCCTCCGGTGGAGGTCCGTTTGCCATGTGATTCCATAGCTCTTCCTATCACAGAGTTTCTCTATTTCCTTGCTTCCTGAATCTGAGCTGACCTTGTGAGTTGCTTGGACCAACAGAATATTGCAGATGCACTCCATTTCCAGTTTACGCTCTCTTGGACTGCTTCCCTGAGACCACCATGTAAGAAAGTCAGTCTATCCCACTGGGGGATGAGAAGATAAATGGAGAAGCAGCCCAGAGTCCCAGCCCAGGGCCAGCATCTGGTGTCAAACATGTGAGGGACGCCATCTGGAGCCTCGCGGCCCGCGGAGCTGCCAAAGGCACATGGCCACAGTAGTGACCCACAGTGGGACCAGCAGATGCATTGGCCACAAAGCCACAGAATCGCAAAAAAAATAAATCATCACTGTTATAAGCCACTAAATTAGAGTGGTCTGTCACTTAGCAATAGAGAACGAAAATATCGCACTGATTACAGTTTAATAAAAATAGAAATCATTTAAAAAGCTGGTCAAAGAGTTGTTTACTTGAAAATGTAAAACTATGTTCACAGATAAAATCTGAAACAAAGAGGTATACAAAACTGAAGTTAAGAAACTACCTTGGGAAACAATGAGAAGGGAAACAATTTACATTAAAACAGCCAGGCTATAGTCACTAATGAAACCCGACCACTGAAAACAAAGCTATCATCAAAACACAATCATATTCTGAAGAAATCAGAAAGGGAACAAAATGAGCCAAAATAATTCAGGAAATGAAAATTAAGTAACACACATTGATGGTTAGTTGTTAATTATGTACTGCTAGTTCGAATGGGAGAAAAGAGAACTCCTTCAAAAATGCAAAATTAAAAAAAAAAAAAGTTGTTTTGGAAACCAATCTAGCAATACCTAGTAACACTGAAAACACAAAAGCACTTCAACTCAACAGTCCTGCTGCTGAGAATTTATCCATGGGGGTGGGGGACGGGGGTGGGGAAGGAAACGGTAGGAAAGGACTTACATATATACTGTCTCAAGTAAAATCAAATCCCATTTAGTCCTCTGTTGGGAACAGGCAACTTCTTTTGGTGTGTTTTCAGGCTACTCAAAATATAAAGCTACAGTCTATTGTACTCAAACTGTTTTATTACCACGTCTGATTGCCCAACAAATTTATAAGAAAATTTGTAAAAGCCGCATTAGATAATCGCGGAGACTCCTAAGACTCATCTAATATGTTAGTCAGAATTCATAAGTCTTATTGTCAATTACTTTTGAATTTCCTGCATTTAAAATGAACTGATTTTTTTTTTTTGTCTATTCGTCTTAAAAATAAGTCTCTTTATCCTAGTTTAAAAAAGAGGGTGATTTCCAGAATTTTAACCAAAAGCATAATCTGTTATCCCACAGCTTTAGCTGTTTACATATTTTAAACTGAATAACGAGCTTCTAATACTTTCAAAAATTAAACACAATCCAGACCCAAGTTGGTGTTTCCACACTCAGGACAAACAGTCGTGAGGCAGTGCAAAAGTCCTGTGAAATTTTCATTATCACTTATCAACCAGCAGTACTAATAATTAACCAAGGATAACAAGGAAAATCGAATAAAGTATAAATCGTATCTGCTAGTGACTATTAAAATCCTTCCCCTCTATAGGGACACCTGGCTGGCTTAGCCGGTAGAGCATGTGACTCTTGATCTTGACGTTAGGGTGGTGAGCTTGAGCCCCACACTGGGAGTCCGGATTACTTAATAAATAAAAGTTAAAAAATAATCCTTCACCATTTCAGAACACTAATCTTAAATCATGAACTGTAGACATTTTTTGACTTTTTATAAAATTGCATTAACATATTCATAACATAAGGGGCGCCTGGGAGGCTTAGTCGGTTAAGTGTCTGAAGGCAGCTCAAGTCATGATCTTGCGGTTCGTGGGTTTGAGCCCCACATCAGGCTCTGTGCTAACGGGGGCTCGGAGCCTGGAGTCTGCTAAGGATTCTGTGTCTCCCTCAAAAAAAAAAAAAAAAAAAATTAAAAAAGGGTGGGGGCTCCTGGGTAGCTCAGACAGTTAAGCATCCAACTTCGGCTCAGGTCATGATCTCACGGTTCATGAGTTCGAGCCCCGAGTCGGGCTCTGTGCTGACAGCTCCGAGCCTGGAGCCTGCTTCAGATTCCATGTCTCCCTCTCTCCCTGCCCCTCCCCTGCTCACACTCTGTCTCTCAAAAATGAATAAATGTTAGGGGCGCCTGGGTGGCGCAGTCGGTTAAGCGTCCGACTTCAGCCAGGTCACGATCTCGCGGTCCGTGAGTTCGAGCCCCGCGTCGGGCTCTGGGCTGATGGCTCAGAGCCTGGAGCCTGTTTCTGATTCTGTGTCTCCCTCTCTCTCTGCCCCTCCCCCGTTCATGCTCTGTCTCTCTCTGTCCCAAAAAAATAAATAAACGTTAAAAAAAAAAAAAAAAAAAAAAAAAAAAAAAAAAAAAAGAATAAATGTTAAAAAACATTAAAAAAAATTGTGTGTCTCCCTCTCTCTCTGCCCATCTCCTGCTCATACTCTCTCTCCCTCTCTTTCAAAAATAACCATTAAAAATTTTTTTCTTTAAAAACATACACAAAACATAAAATTTACCACCTTTATAAAGTGACTCTTCAATTTTTCTTTAACATAGGTGGCTTCCGAATTTATAACTGTCACCCAAACGCAGACAGGGAAACCTATCGTACTTTGGGAAACCTCTGGATGTCATGGATTTTGTGGCACAAAGAGGATTTATACATCATCTCGGGCTCTAGAAGGCTGGCAACGATGGTGGACCATGCCACTCTATGTGGTTAAGAGAAATGTGTTCTGATTCCCAGGAATATCCTCTGCCTCTAATGCCCCCTCTGGTCCTAGATTGTTTTGTTTTTTTGTTTTAATGGTGGGAAAAAACATACAACATAAAACTGACCATCTTAACAACTTTTCAGTTACTGTTTAGTAGTGTTATGTACATTCCCACTGGCAGGCAGCCGTCACCACCATCCATGTCCAGAACTTTTTCATCCTGCAAAACCAAACCTCTATTCTCACTAAACAACCACGCTGCTCCAGCCCCCGATAACCATCATGATCCTTCCTGTCTCTAGGATGCTGACGACTCTAGATACTCCTATAAGCGGACTCCTACAGGAGTCTTGGTCTTTTTGTGACTGGCTTATTTCACTTAGTATAATGTCCTCAAGGTTCATCCCTGTGATGGCTTGCATCAGAATTTCCTTCCTTTTCCTGCCTTCGCACGTGAACAAAAACATCGGCTCTTCTGGGGTCTTGAGCCTGCGAACTTTCGGACTGGAACTTACCGCACCAGCTTTCCTGGATCTCAGGTCATTGGATTTGTAGCAGACAACGTATGTATATACACATATCTCATTGTTCCTGTCTCTCTGGAGAGCCCCGGTGAAGGCAGTAGTACCACGTTGTTTATCCAATCATCCATCAGGGAGGGATGATGATCGACTCGGACTGCTTCACATTTGGGCTATTGTGGGTAACGCTGCTAGAATGTTTGTGTGCAAATACTTCCCGGAGATTCTGTTTTCAATCCTTTTAGCTACATACACAGTAGTGGAATTCTCAATCTTATGGTACTTCTATTTTTAACCTTTTGAGGAAGCTCCATACTGTTTTCTGTAGTGGCTGAACCACTTTTCAGTCCCATGAACAGTGCAAAGTGGTTTCAATTTCTCTACATCCCTGCCAACACTTGTTACTTTCTAATTTTTGTCAGAAGCCACCTTAATGGCTTAGCTCTAATTCACATTGTAAATAAATTAGCATAGAAAAGTTAGCATATCACTTTATAAGTTATAGGTCATTGTGATTTTGATTTCCATGTCCCTGATTAGTGAAGAACCATTGACTATTTTTAAAGCTCTTTTAAAAATCTCCTTAAAAAATAGCACACATGCTAACTGGTTTACACTGTAAAATAAAGCTATGGACAGACACATAGTTCTTGCTCATTGATCAGCAAATTTTCTCAAATATGCTTGTAAAGAAAACTTCTGTCCTCCGCCCCGTGTATCTCTTTGGCTCTCACATGACTACCACACTCACAACATTTCTGATAACAGACGTGTGTGTGTTTCCCCCCATCAGCAATTCTCTGCAAAACCAGCTGGGTGTCCTACAACTTAACTCAGTTCTGACTGACACCATCTACCTGGAGAGAGGGTCAGATCCCACAGGGGAAGGACTCAGTCCAACAAGATTGCCTCCACCCCTCTTCTGATGCCATCATAAGTCTGCATTGTCACCTGTGCTTCTGTTAGATGTGCTGTAAATCAGAGGTCCCTAACGCCCCTTCCTCTGGTTCGATTAATTAGTGAGAGCAGCTCACAGAATTCAGGATGACAGTTTACTTACTGTTTACCAGTTTGTTCTAGAAGGATATGATGAAGCATACATGTAAACATCCAGATGGGAGAGGTGCATATGGCAAGGTATGTGGGAAAGGGTCTGGAGTTTCCACACCCCCTCCAGGAATAACACTCTCCCAGCACCTCTATCCAATGTGGCCATGCCTGCTTGATAATTAGAGTCTGTGCACTTGGAAGACGTCAGTCTGACATTCTCATCTAACTTCCTATCTGGTTGCTAGGTGGAGGGGTTGGTGCTCATGAACTTCTGCCTTGAACAGCTAGACAACATAGACACTCACAGATATAAGGTGATGACAATCTAAAGCTGGTGATCTAGCAAATAAATTTCACAGGTCTGTTGAAGGGACTTGAAGTTTGAAGTTCAATATAAACTTTTGCGTACCCAAATTATATTTAGATCCTCAAATGTTCAACCATATGAAAGTGCTTCTCTTACATTTTTTAAATACTCCTAAGTATTTTAAGTGAAAAATACATGGTAGAATAAATCATGTATAGAATGCTACCATTTCTCTAAGAAGAGATCAGTGTGGGTGGATAGATAGGGGATACATGGAATATATTATAAATACAGATGTATGTGTACGTATAATGACAATTGTTAGAATGGTAAATCACAACTGAAATATTTAAAATAACTTTCCTTTATTTCAGGCAATTTTACAAGCCACAATGCCCCAAACTCTAACACCGTATTCCTAGAAAAGACTTCTGTAAAGTAGGGGAGGGGAAAATTATTAAAGCAATCACACACAAAAACCCTCCTACATTATCTTTTAAATACTAAGTACAACAAAACCTGTATTTTTGTGTAAAGATCCTTTTTCTTATTTAAAAAAATTTTAATGTTTATTCATTTTTGAGGGGGGGGGGGCAGGGCAGGGAGAGAGGGAGACACAGAATCCGAAGTAGGTTCCAGGCTCCGAGCTGTCAGCACAAAGCCCAATGCGGGGCTCAAATTAAGGAACCTGAGCCGAAGTCAGAAACTCAACTGATTGAGCCACCCAGCCTCAGCCCATGTCTGAAGATCCCTTTTATTAAACATTATTTCATTTACACTTTAGGTCAGTACAATTTTGAATTCTATGCCAGTTACTGATCTTTCTTCTTTCTCCTACCTACAGCAATCTATTTCCCTGACATGTAATTAGTATCAACAGCTTAATGTGTCTACTGTGTATATTATATGCGTGTCAGATAACACGAATTCTATACCAACACTCCCCTCTGTGTGTATGTATGTGTGTATTTCTGTTTTGAACTTTTAATGAGAAAAAAATATACTGAGCTCAAGGACACTGTGAGGTATATCACTGGGCCAAGAGTTGGTATACACACACACACACACACACACACATCATATATATACATATATATATATATATATATATATATATATACACACACACACACATATATCTTTATATCTGTACATATACATATATATGTGTATATCTGTACATATATATGTATATATATGTGTGTGTGTGTGCATATATATATATATATATATATATATATATTCTCTAATAGACTATTACTATTCATGTTGCACTGCATTTTCTCCAGTAAATATATGGGTACTTTTGCAGATCAAAAAGTATAGAGTTAACTCCTTCTGTAATGTATTCTATTATTTCCCACTGATGGAGGTTCAAGCCATTTTGCAGGTTTTTTGTTTGCTTGTGTGTTCTGGCTGCTACAAAAATGCCACATGAAAATATAATTTTACACAGGCCTTCATCTAATTATATTTTGGGGACAGACTCCAGAGTGAAAACACTTGGTTGAAAGTGATCAAATGAATCTTCAAGTTGAATACATAGATGCAATTTGGTCTCCAAAATGTAACAGTTCACAACAGCGCCAGCAACACTGCCTTGTACCCTTGTCAGCATGGGGGCTTATCGACCATTTACATTTTGTTCCTGTTAACCCTGGAAAACAAAACAGTGTATCGTTCATACACTGACACCAAATTACATTGTTACTCCAACTACCTCCATATTGAAATGTCCTAATCCTACATTAATTTTACTAAAAATTAAATTCTTATGCTGTTAGAAGTTTATCTATGTATTTTGAAAGAGGGAGGGAGGGAGGGAGGGAGAGAGAGAGAGAGAGAGAGAATGAGCACAAGTGTGGAAGGGACAGCGAGAGGGAGAGTCCCAAGCAGGCTCCACGCCCAGCAAGGAACTCAATATGGGGCTCGAACTCACGAACTGTGAGATCATGACCTGAGCCAAAACTAAGAGTCAGATGCTTAACCAACTGAGCCATCCAGGCACCCCAAATTCTTATGGTTTTAAAATATAATTTCCAACAAATCTTTCTAGAACTCCTATATTCCAAACCAACTATATTTGTGCTAAAAATGCTATAAAAAAGAAAAAAGCTTATCACGTCCTCTTCCCTTTTCCTATGTTCCTTAGAGCAATTAGGCAAGAATAAGAAATAAAAGGGATCCAAAATTGGAAAGAAGTAGTAAAATTGTCCCTGTTTACAGATGACATGATCTAATGTGTAGAAAACAGTAAGATTCCATAAAAACCCTAAACAGAACCAATAAATAAATTCAGTAAAGTTGTACAATATAAAATGCACACACAAAAATCAGTTGTGCTTCTGTACAATAACAATGAACAATCTGAAGGAAATTACGAATATAATCCCACCTACTATAGTATTTAAAAAGAATGAAATAATGAGGGTTAAAGTTAACCAAGCAAGCAGAAGACGTGAACACTAAAAACTACAAACCGATGCTGAAAGTAATCAAACAAGACACAAATAAATAGAAATACATTCTGTACTCACAGACTGGAAGACTTAATATCTTTCAAATCACCATAATACTCAAAGTGACCTACAGATTCAATGCAATCCCTGTCAAAATATCAATGGCATTTTTTTTGCAGGAATAGAAATAATCATATTAAAATTCATATGGAATTTCCATGGGCTCCTAATAGCCAACACAATCTTAAGGGGAAAAGACAACAAAGCTTCACCTCACACTTCTTAAATTCAAAACATAGCATAAAGTGACAGTAGTTAAAACAGTGTGTTACTGGTATGAAAATAGATATATAGACTAAGAACAGAATCGAGAGCCCAGAAATAAGCGTATGGCCATGAATATGATCAAAGGATCTTTGACAAAGTTGCCAGAGGCACACAGTGGGGAGAGGACTCTCTTCAACAAAGGGTGCTGGGAAAACTGGACACCCACATGAAGTGGGACCCTTACATCAATTCCATATACCAAAACGACCTCAAAATAAAGACCTAAACTTAAGACCTGAAACTATAAACTCGTAGAAGAAAGCATATAGGAAAAACCTCAAGATGCTGGATTTGACAAGGATTTCTTAGATATGACACCAAAGGAGCAGGCATTAAAAAATAAAAATAGACAATTGAGACTATATCAAGCTTAAAAACTTTTTCGCAGCCAAGGAAACAGCAAAATGAAAAGGCAACTGACAGAATGAGAAAATATTGCTAGCCACATATCTGATAAGGCAGCAATATCCAGGATATATAAAGAACTACAGCCCAGCAAACCCCAAACAACCTGAGTTAACAATGGGCAAAAGACTTGAATAGACATTTCTCCAAAGAAGATATACAGATGGTCAACACGCACATGAAAAAGATGTTCAACATCACTAATCATCGGAGAGATGCAAATCAAAACCACAGTGAGATAGCACCTCACACTCACTAGGATGGTCACAAAGCAGAAAACGAAATGTTGGCGAGGATGTGTAAAAAGCGGTACCCTCGTGCTCTGTTGGTGGGAATGCAAAATACTATAGCTGCTATGGAAAGCAGTTTGAAGGTCCCTCAAGAAGTTAAAAATAGAACTAGCCTATAATCCAGCAACTCTCACTTCCTAGTATACATCCAAAATGATTGACAACAGGATCTCAAAGAGATATGTGCACACCTATGTTCATTGAAACATTATTCACAATAGCCAAGACGTGGAACCTTAATGTCCATCGACCGATGAGTGGAGAAAGAAAATGTGGAGTCTACATACAATGGGATAAATACTATTCAGCCTTAAAATAGAAGGAAACCCTGTCATCAGTTGCAACACGGATGAATCTTGAGGACATTGTGCTATGCGAATGTCAGTGACAAAAAGAAAAACATTGCCTACTCCCACTTAAGTGAAAAATCTGAAGCAGCCAAATTTATAGGAACGAAAGGGTGAAAGACAGTTGTCAGGGGCTGGGGGAAAGGGAGAGGGGAGTCACTGAGTGGGGACAGAGCTCCAGTTCTGTAAGATAAAAATGTCCTAGAGATCCGAAGCACAAGGTGCATATTGCTAACACTACTGTTCATTTAAAAAGGATTAAGATTGTATATTTTGCTATGTGACTTTTAGCACAAAAAAGATAAATAACTGATGACAAAATAATAATTATGAAATGTATAAGCCTCATAGAAGCAAAATAGCTGACTAAAATAGCACAAAGGCAAGAGAAGGAAAAATGTAAGTACTATTTGAAGATAAATTATAAATTTAAAAAGGATGCTGAGAGAACTTAAAGCCTAAAGATGAACATTTTTAGGATATTAATTTGACTGAAATTGATAAATAGTTCATCAATTTGCAGGCTTTCCCTTTTTACAAAGTAACATGCTGATTTCAGTATGTGTATGGAAATGCAAATGATTCCTAACAGTCAAAAAATCTTGAAAAAAAATAAATATTGAGGATTTGCACTAAATGATTTCAAAACTTTCTATAAAGATTCAATAAGAGAGTAGTACTGAAATAAAGATAGAGAAGTCAATGGAACAAAATAAAAAGGCCAGAGATAGTCTTTCTCAACCAACCAACCTCCCTGCCCTGCCCCCCTACAATGGCAGCACAGAGAGTCAATACTGGAATAGACTGCCTTGATCTTCTGCTCTTGGTTAGTGACTGGTTATAAGTCAAAACAAACAAACAAACAAACAAAAACTTCACCTCGCAGTTCGTGGGTTCGAGTCCCTCATTGGGCTCTGTGCTGACAGCTCAGAGCCTGGAGCCTGCTTCTGATTCTGTGTCTCCCCCTCTCTCTGCCCCTCCCCTGCTCACGCTCTCTTTCTCTTTCTCTCTCTTTCTCAAAAAATAAATAAAACACTAAAAAAAACCCCAAAAATTTCAAGGTAACCGAAAGTCTAAACATAAATGCCACTCTCTTTCTACACTTGCTTGTGAATACGTTTGTTTCTGGAACCTCTAAGTATCCAGCTAAGGAAAAGAAGAAAAGAGTTAACTTTGCCATCATTTTTATTGTCAACCTAAAGAAGTTGATGTTATTAATTAAATAAAGGTGTGGTATTCCAGTATAATGAAGGTTATTGATAATGACCTAAATCCATGCATAAACCTTACTTAATAGACAAGCAACCCATCGAATCAAAGTGTGCGTTGAGAACGTGGTTATGGGTTAAGACTGTTAACCCAAGTGCTTCAGAGGTGGCGCCTTGCTTCTTGTCACATGCAGAGTCAGTAGGATGGGGCTGAGAGCCGCCTGCCCCACTTTAGTTCCTGTGGACTCTGCCCTGTGATAAAAGAAGCCGTTCTTTCCTGCGACACCAATTTGCTAACCTTTTTCACCAGGATACTATCCACCAACTTTTATAACTCATGCGTATTTGCATAAGCAATCAATAATCCACAACCTCAGAAGCCCTCTAGTTGAGCATTAAGCTCATTCATTCATTCACATGGTGAGCAAGCCCTGTTCTGAACCATCAAGTGCCAGCTATGCAAAGAGTCCAACAAGACGTCTCATTCTCTTTCTCCTCTAGGGAGATCTTCTCCTCTCCTATCGTTTAAATGTTCAAGTTCCTCAGGGCAGGTCCTACCCTTCCTTTTAGACATTTGCCCTCAACATTCTCTTTCTGTCTCTCTTTCTCTTTCTCTCTCTCTCTCTCTTTTTTTTTTTTTTTTTTACACTGCGGTAAAACATACATAACATAAAGTTTACCACTTTATCTGTTTTTTAAATATACAGCTCGGTGCATTAAGCACACATTGTCATGCACCACCCATTCTTGTGGGGGGGGTCATTGATGGCTACGCCAATGCCTAGCTTTAGATCTCTGTCCCAGAACCTAATGACCTGTTGGATGTCATGTCCCTCAGGCTTCTCTTGTTTTTGCAAATGACAAAAATCGTCTCTAGCTAACTAAACAGAAAAGGATTTCACTGAATGGATTTGGGGTAACTTCCAGAATCTTTGTAAAGAACTAGGGAATCATGCATGGAGGCTCTGTATCTATATATCCCCTCCTGATCACACTGCGGAATTGGGCCCACAGGAATACCTCTGCTGCTGCCATTAGCACAGGCCCTTGAGCCTACACCGCCATGTGCATTCCTGTATCTGGGAAACCGTCAGAGCCACAGGCTCTGGAGGCTCTGAGCGGCTGCTCATGGCTACCGCCGCCCTAGTGTGCATTTTGTACGGCCTTCCTTTTCCATGTTACCACCCTCCACTTCAAAGTCTGGGGCAAGTGTGTCTGGTTGACAAAGTCTGGGTCACAGACAGAACCTGCACCTTTGCTGTGAGAGGAGCATCCCACACTGGGAGACCAGCTCTGACTCATCCAATAGAACTGCCAGAGCAAAGGATGGGTGCTGTGCAGTCAAAAGAATGAAAAATGCTCATTATTTTGTTTTACAGGCACTTCCAACTCATTATAAAATCAACTGGAACTCCTGGTGTTTCTCTCAAAACCTTCTTGTGTTCTCCTAATCATCCAGGTATTAAAGGCAGAGATACAGAACTATTCATTCTGTATTCTTCCACACTCCTCCCCATCAGCTACATCCCAAGTATATCTTGAATCCAGCCACTTTTATACAGATCCAACACCATCATTTGAATCCAAGTTTTTTTTTTTTTACTTAGGATATTCCTAAATGGTCTCACCTATTATAACAGCTTTATTGAGATGTAATTTACCTGCAACGCTCTTCACGGGTTTAAAGGTGAAGCATTTTCATATAGTGAATACAGGTAGATAATATCTATTTCAGAACATTTTCATCACCCCGAAAAGAAACTCTGTATCCATCAGTAGTCACTCCCCATTTCCCCTCAGTGCCTCTTTTAGACAGCCATTCATCTTTTTTGTCTCAACAGAGGCACCCATTTTGGACACTGCAAATGAATGGAATCATATGGTACAGTTGAACGTTGAACAACGGAAGTTAGGGGGCTGAACCCCCACACAGCTGTAAATGCATATATAACTTGTGACTCCCCCGAAACTTAACTACTGATAGCCTACTGCTGACCAAAAGCCTTACCAATAACAGTTGACTGAAGTATACTTTGTATATGTATTATACACCGTATGCTTATAATAAAGCTAGAGGAAACTAGGTGTTAAGAAAATCATAAGAGAAAAATACATACTGTATTTCTATTTAAAAGATCCGTGTGTAAGTGGATCTGCGCAGTTCAAACCTGTGTTGTCCAAGGGCCAGCTATACACAGTCTTTTGTGACTGGCTTCTTTCACTTTGTATAATGTTTTCAAGGTTCATTCATGTTATAGCATCTAGTAGTATTTCATTTCTTTTTATTGCAGACTAACATTACATTCATGTATGGGCACATGACATTTTGTTTATTCCACCATTACTTAATGGACATTTGGATTGGTTCCACTTTTTTTGCTATTATGAATAATGCTGCTATGAATAATTGTGCACAATCAAGTTTTTTGTGACCAGATTTTCAGTTCTCTTGGATATATACCCAAGAGTAGAAGTCCTGGGTCATATGTTAACTCCATTTTTAACATTATATGAACTGCTAGACTGTTTTCCAAAACGTCTCCTCCCTCTTACATAACCACAAGCAATGAAAGTGTTGAAACTTTCTCCACATTCTCACTGACACTTATTGTTTTCTTTTTGATTATATCCATCCTTGTGGGTGTGAAGCGCTATCTCATTGTGGTTTTGATTCACACTGCCCTTATTACTAATGACACTGAGTTATCTTTTGACGTGCTTATTGGCCACGTGTGTATCTTCTTTGGAGAATGTATTCAAATCCTTTTGTCCATTTTTAAATTGGGTTGTGTTTATATTGTTGTGTTGTAATGTTTGCATATTCTAGAAACAAGTCCCTTATCAGATATGTGATGCCTACATATTTTCTGTCATTGTGTAGGTTATTTTGATAATGTTCTTTGAGGCACATTTTAAAAAATTTTTAGCAAGCTCAATTTACCTATTTTTTTTTTCTCTTTTGCTGCTTGTTTTGGTGTCATACCTAAGAAACCATTGCCTAATCTAACCAAGATCACAAAGATTGTGGCTACATTTTCTTCTAGGTCTTTGTTCCATTTGGAGTTACTTTTTGTACGGTGTGGTGTAGGAATCCAAATTATTCATTTGCATGTGAACATCCAGTTGACGCATCACCATCTGTTGAAAAGATTGTCCTTTCTATAATGAACTGTCTTGGCACTTTTGTCAAAAATCTGTTTGGGGGGGTACACAATTCAACCCACAACACTGTCATGTTTGGGCTATTTATTAATGGTACATAGATATAAATATTTGTGCACCTTAATCTTGAATCCTGAAACCTCAATGAACTCATTTATTACTTCTGATTTTAGTGGATTCCTTAGGATTTTCTATATACAAATCATTTCACCTACAAGTATAGTTTTACTTCTTCCCTTCTGATCTGGATACTTTTTATTTTCTCACCTAATCGCTCTGCACAGAACCTCCAGTATAATGTTGAATAGAAGTGGCAAGAGTATCTATCCTTGTCTTGTTCCTGATCTTAAGGAGGAAGGCTTTCAGTCTTTTACCTTAAAATACAATGTTAGCTGCATTTTATAAATGTTCATTATGAGCTTAATTTTCCTTCAATTCCTAGTTTGTTGAGTGTTTTTCATGAAGAAAGTGTGTTGGATGTTGTCAAGTGCTTTTTCCTGTTCATATGGTATCAGGGACTGAATTGTGTCCTCCAGAAATTCCTATGTTGAAGCCCTAACCCTCAGTGTGACTGCTTTGGGAGATATGGCCTTTAAAGGGATAAAGTTAAATATGGTCATAATCGTGGTACCCTAACTTGATAGCTGGGATCCTCATAAGAAAAGGAAGAGATCTCTTTACATCAACTCACAGACGGAAGGCCATGTAGGACACATCAAGAAGACCATCTACAAGCCAGTAAGAGAGCTCTTTCCAGAAATCAAATTTGCTGGCTCCTTGATCATGAACCTCTACCTTCCAGAACTATGAGAAAATAAATGTCTGTTGTTTAAACCACCAGTCTGTGGTATTCTGTTGAAGCAGCCCAAGCTGACTAATGTATAGCATTAACTCAGGTTCTAAACCAATCTTACATTCCTATGATAAGGATCACATGGTCTTGATCAGGGTCCGTAATCCTTTTCTATTTTGCTGGATTCGGTTTGACAGTATTCTGTTGAGGGGTTCTGCACCTACACTCAATAAGGAGACCCTTTTCCCACAAATGATATTGGAATAACTGGCCAAGTATGAATGAGATCTGAGAAGTAGGTGTAGTAATGGACTTGTGTTAGTTTCCTGGTTTTATAGGTTGCATTACCAGTACACATGCAGGAGAATGTTCACTAAAAACACGTTGAAGTATTCAGAGAGGATGGCGCATTCCCTTGGGAATTTACTTTCAAATGCTTCCTTAAAAGTTTTTACCTTACCTTTACCTTTTCTGTAAGCTTCGGATTGTTGAAAACAACAAGAATGACATAATGAAAGGGTGGGTAGAGAATGAACAAGTGGGGGTGGGACGAGAATTGAAAGACTAATGTCTCCAGAGGAAGAAGTGAGAAGTTTAAGCAGGAAAGCGGAATCCAACAAGATGCCACAGGGCTCTTTAATCTTGAGGGAAGTAAAAAAGAGGGCTATTTTCTGTGCCCCATTATAATGTAGGCCTGCACTTTTTTCACATGCCAGGATCATCACTCCTTTGCATTCTCCCAAAGCTCAGGATGAGATAAGAACACCATTCGCTAAAATGACCTATTTCTCAGATAGATTGGCCCCTCGTCCTTTCTTCTCCTCCAGTTCTACTAACAATAAGAATTAAAGGGCAGTGAGTTACTCCCCATTAATATCTATTTTCTTGGGGCGCCTGGGTGGCTCAGTCGGTTGAGCGGCCGACTTCGGCTCAGGTCACGATCTCGCGGTCCATGAGTTCGAGCCCCGCGTCGGGCTCTGTGCTGACAGCTCGGAGCCTGGAGCCTGTTTCTGATTCTGTGTCTCCCTCTCTCTGACCTTCCCCCGTTCACGCTCTGTCTCTGTCTCAAAAATAAATAAACGTTAAAAAAATTTTAAAAAATATCTATTTTCTTAAATTTTAGGCTCTAAGCAACAATCATTCAAATAAGGGAAACACATGACGCTATTAGAACACAAACGGTTTGTATTTTGGATTAGCTCCCCCTTGAAAAATTAAAGACAAATAATTAAGATATGCAATATACATATGCCAAATATGAGGTCGACCCGAGAAAACTGGTCTTCATGGGACAGTTCTAGTAGGACCTGTAGGATGATGGTCTAGAACCTACAATTCGTCAAGAGTATATGAAAATGTTTAAATTGCCCCTCAAGAATTTCTATTTCTTTTAATGGAAAGACAGTGTAAAGCATTATTAGCCACCTACCCCAACTACTTGGTATTCTAGTAAACACAGTATGTCACGCAAGCTAAACTTTCTCTGTTTCAATGATGAAAACGTCACTTACACTGGCCCCATGACCTTCATAATCACCCTAACTTCAATACTTAGATGAACCCTGTAATGCGTAGTGCAGCCTTTTGAGGCCTGCTCTTGCAGATGTGTCTGGAGTGCAGAGGTATTTACATCCATTTTCCATCAATATCATTGTAATTGGAGTACTTGCTATTTCCACGGGATATTTTTCATTCACCCGGTATTTCTTGGATGCCAACTCTGTGTCCAAGGCAATGGGAGAACCGCTACAATTGTTTACCAATGGTCTCCAGAGATTTTGAGCTTCCCTCTCCCTAACCCAGTCTGTTCTGGGTTTAGAGGCTTGCATGGTCTCTAGAGGAGCCTTGAACTCACTTATACCCCAGGGAATATGTCCTGGGAATAAAGGCCACTAACATACCAATATGCCACATGAGATGCATATCTTATTGGTTTTAAAAAATAATAATAGGGATCACGATAAAAAAATTTTATAGGGAACTACAGGTACATGATTATAATGGAAGATAACAAAACTGGGGCATAATCACTACCAACCAGAGTAGAAATCTCAAGACAAGGGGTTCTTTGGCTTTTTGCCAGCATGCCTGCTAGCTTTGTGGTCCTTCTTGTCTTACCCTATACCACTTCTACTAGTCACTGCCAGGCTTAGTGATCACATCTCTTCTCTGTTCCATACCCACCCTCCCTGCTCCTTGTCTCTTTTTAAGTGTATTTTCACCTTTGTCTCCCTCCTCTGCTCAGCTTAAGTTACAGCCTGCAAGTGGCATGCGTCCTGCATAATTATTGCTTTTTCTCCCCCCTCTGAAGGGTGATTTAATCACCCGGGCAACTTCTGATGTTTCTACTTTAATCACCGGCTAGGTATGTGTGTGTGGGTGTGTTTCCTTTCCCTTACAAGTTTTGTCTAAACCTTAAAGAAATACAAAATATTCGTGCATCTTCGTTCTTAGAGAAGGAAAAATGTGGGCTAACTTTGGTGAACACATTCCACATGGGACACCTACTAAGCACCAGAAAGGGCTCAGCATGGTGCTAGGTGCTAGGTCAGACACAAAGAAATCACACTGCAGCCTGTCAGATCTTGGTTTATTGCAGAAGAATGACATACAAAAGGGAAATCAGACAGTGAGTAACAAAGAACTGAAGTGAATATAACGAAGTATCAAACCATAAAAGGTAGTGAGGGCAACTGCTCTACAGAAAGGAGAAACTATTCCTAGAACTACCAGGAATTTGGGTTATGGGTGTGGGAGCCTAACGAGGTGAAACGGCATTCGATTTAGAGGTGAAAGCCCCTGGCATGCTCAACTACATAGAAGAGAAAGGAGTCGGACTCCTGAAAGAGTCGCCACCTTTTAGAACATGGCTAAGTTTACTCTGTGAAGGACCCTAGGGACCAAGAAGTCTGACTCTAAAGAGAGATGGCAGTCACTAAGTGCCCTTTGTGAGGGAAAGGTGTGTTGTTTTGGCAAGTTAGAACAGGACAAAGATCAAGGAGTGAGATCAGTGAAGTTGGAAACCAGTTCTACAAACTAGTCAGTGATCAGGAATAAAGAACAAAAAGGAGTCAGGACAGTCCCTGGCATGTCACAAGCATTCAACAGAAGACCTACCTACTGTGAAATCATTTCAGGGCAGTGGTGGTGAAGGATGCAAAAGAAATCGGACTGGAAAAAGAATCAGTTTCCAAAGTATCTATTTCAGTACACGAGGAAGAGAACTCCCCTATTTTTTTGAGCTTTGGTTATCTATTATCTATCAAGGGCTGAAAAAAGAGAATGAGAAGTATTTCAAGGCTAACTTCTAGCTTTTCCTACAGAAAAACAAATATTTTGGGGAAAGTGTGGTTTGCTGCGTAATATTTCTAATTTTTGATTGACAGCCAATTTTTTTGGAAGTGCTCCTAAGAGTAAATTACTCCTGAGCAAATTACTCAAAGGTTTGTTGTGGGGCTTCAATGGTCACTAGCATGCTCTACACTCGGGTCTGAACACTTGTAGGTATTCAAAAAATGTCTTTCCCTCCCTTGTCCTTAACAAGGTAACTGGTCTCTTCTCTGAACAGACCCAACTGTTGATGACTTTTAGCATGCAACAGAATGTAAAACAAGAGTTGGAGAGTGAAATGGGAATGTGAAAACTTTTTTTTGGAGAATAAGAACTGAGGAATCTCAAAACTACTTCCTCTTGGGATTCAGGTTGGCAGTCTTTCAGGGAAATCTACAGGAGATCCTATCTCCCCCTACATCTGTTCATGAAGGGTGGTCTTGAATAGGTGAACTCTTCATCTCCACCGGCAGACAGCCATTTAGGTTTGTGACATTTTGTATTGTATTGTAATTGTAATACATTTCCTATTATCCAACTGGTTCTGACACTACTGAAGCATGTGAGTTTCTTGTCAGGGAAAGCAAGCTACAGACTCTTGAAGACTGAATGAGCATCAGGCAATTTTTAATCATCTTCAACCATCAACTCAATAGTAATGGGAGAAAAATAAAAGACCAGAATTTTGTGAAAAGGCACTTATGAAATCTGAACACAACAGGACTGTGAACAGTTAAAATTTATTCATTCCCAGATTCATTTAACTCATCAAATGCTTTGGGGCCTATTCATTCACCAGCAGCTCATATACAGAAAACATTTACTATTAAATTAAATGTCTGTGGGAGAATAATATGAAAAAAGAGAATATAAATCTAACTTACACTTATCATCCACACCATTACTACAATAAAAATTCATTAATTTCCGCACAAATTCAGAAATTTTATTTAACCATTAAGGAAACCTTAATGTTCTACCATATAATTTAGGCTAATAGAAAATTGGGGGGGGGGGGAGACTAAATACAAACTATCTTAAGACATTAATCAAACTTTTAATGTTATCAATTTATTGCATATGTCAGTACAGAAAAATAGAAAGTATATTCTAAAAGAAATCTATTGTAAATGAAAAACCCAATGTAAATGTTTGCTTGCTATGGCTAGTACACTGTCTGTGTACTGTAACATTCAAATTTGTTATAAAATTGTATTACTGCTTCAAATAAAATATGGCAAATAACAAAAATATGATTTACATCGTGAGACTGGGTTAACTTCTCTTATCCTGAATGTACCTAGATGTGTTGAAAACACATTTTCAGTATTCACTGTACTGACAGAAATTGTTATAAATTATATGAAACAACACACACTCATCCCTGTTACATATGTATATATGGCACTTTTTGTAAAAAGTGTCTCTTATACATAGTCCTATTTTTAAACTACAATTTTAAGATACAAAATATAAATGGAGGTATATTTGCACCATTTGGCAAAAACGTGTTGACTATAATTAGGATGAATGCATTTATTTTGCTATACAAATGAATATATTATGTCTGATTAGCTAAGATGATTGCATATATGGTAATATAAATAAACAGAAGTGCTTTTCATTTTCTACCCTATTGATTTAAAAAATAGATGTCTGTGCTCTGTCATTTCCAACTTTACCTGAGTGATATGAAAATACACAAACTTAAGTGGATAATCCAAAAGCATTGTAACTAGTATTTTTCACAGTTTTTTTTCTTCATAATTGTTGTCAAACTTAATAGGAAACATGGAGGGGAGTGGTCACTGGAGGAGTTCAATACATCTCAATCATGACCTAATTTTAAAAGTGACTTCTGTGACATCCTTTAAAAAGTTTACCCTATTTTTTCCTAACCTTAAGGAAGAAAGGGACTCAACAATGAAATTTCTCTTAAACTGAGATTGGGAGATAATTTATATAAAATTGAATATGGCCTTCATTCCGTATTGGACCAAACAAACCTATTCCCACCTCAAACCAAATCTTACAAAAATAAGAAATGAATATAAATGCATCGGGTGGTATGAATTCTCAATGAGAACCACAATGCAACTGACACATCACCAAAGCTGGAACTTGGGTGATTACCAAGTGTCTACAGCTCATCATGAAAAAAAAAAAAAAATCAGTTTAAGCTGCCCTGTAACAAAATTGAAAATACCATTTTGATAAAAATGCCAATTTTACAGTCAAGGTATTTGCAATGTCAGGTGCTCTAGTCACTTTCTTGGTTAGAGGCGACATGCATTCGAACGTTTTGTTCTGCACAGTTAGGCAGCCTTTTCGCCCAACCTTATCGGTTAGTCATTTTGTCATTTCCTGGATCGACACTGAAGAACCACGTCACGTATCCCTTTCCAGCCATTTCTCTTCATTTAGCACCTTTTATGCATCACAAACTATTTCTCCCCATATTCTACAATCTCCTTTTGAGTGTCCTTTTTGCCATCCCCCACTCGCCCCGCCCCAATAATCCCTTTTAAAATATCGGAACTTTCTCTAAATGAATTGTATCTTGACAGATTTAAAATCATTCTAGGATTTCCAAGTTTACAGTAGCTTAAAAACTTAAAATTCATTCATAAACTCTTATTACAGCTGCTCTTGCAAAATGAGCCAGAAATTAATACACGAGGTGGACACACTTCTATTCCCACTAAAACCTGGGTCCCAATGAAGGAGTGACTCATGAAGAATTCACATTTTATTAAGACCAACTGCTTTGGCCACAAAATTAGACATGTTGTGAAAAAACGATGTCACAGGCTTCATGGACCTCTGACCACAAGAGTTTGTTTTCTGCCCTCTTCCCATCTAAGGAAATCTCAGATACAGAAGCCAGGAAAGAAAGATGTCCTACCACCCTAAACACAGTCCCTTCCCTCTGCTGCAGGAACAAATGCCCCTTAATCCGAAGAGAATGAAGGTGGGGGTGAATACACGAGTACTGTGCAACTTTTGAAAGCCTGGCTTTAGAGGGGGGAAAAAATTTGTTTATAAACCTTAAAAAAAAAAAAAAAGCAGCATAAGAACAAAACACTGATGAAGAAAAAGCTTTTATACTTCATCAGCATAATACTCATTACAACTAAAGTGGATAAACCCCTTCACAAATACTATGCTAAATGGTTACAGGGAAACATACAAAGGTACTCCAAACCTTAAAGATGATACAAGCTAAGGTGCACCAAGTAAGCTCATGTCTAAGTACACTACGATTGTTGTATTAACTTTTTTCTTTTGAATACACTACTATTTAGGAGAGTCATTCTACATCGCAATGACCAATAAGATGAAAAGTATCCTTTAATTGTGGTGAATTTATACATAAAAATACGCCTTCCATGATATGCATTACCAACTTTTTTTTTAAAGCATGACTTTTAAACAACAATTTATAGAAAAACAGGAAATCATACTTGCTAGAATTTTTTTCTAAATACTGACATAAAGTAAATAAGAATGTTATTTGGCAAAAGTATCTCTAGCCCTATCTCCATGGAAAGATTCTAAAATTAAGGTCAAGAATATTGACCCATGATTTCTCTGCTCTAGCCGCTTGCACAAAGCCAATAAATATAGCTAAATATTCAAAATATTCTATGTTAAAGCTGACATAATGTACAGAGCTCAATTACATCTAATTTTTGAGGACAGCCTGAAACAACGTAGCACAATTATACCCCATAGCTTATATTTTTTAAGGTATGTTCTGCAAGTTTTACGGGGCTCTTTTTTTTTTCTTACTCTTCTCTAAGTCTAAATACTACTTCTCACTTCTAGCCACGCAATTGTTAAATGTGGTAATAGGTTCTGTAAGAAAAACTTCTTGAGTTCCTTCATTCCCACACTCCTATGTGGAGGAGAAAAAGAAAGAAAACTTCCTGAAACTGTCTTTTAATGCTCTATATAAGAACAACTGAAACATTAAACCAAAGAACAGGTTTTTTGCTTTTGATTTTGTAACTTTTATTTTCAGAAAGTCCAATAAATGATATCTTGGCTGTTGTGGGCTAGATATATCTAGATACTGGACTTAAAACTCAAGTGTGGGAATTTCTGTAAAATAGTCTGTACAATCATGTAATGATAAGCCTCGCCAATTTATTTCTTAAACAAGTTCTAATTGTCATTATGATCGCTATTAGTGGTTGAGCTGTAGACTTACAAAATCGACAGAAGCTAAAATTCTCTTTGCCACCAAAATTACAAATGTTAAAAAGTTCAAATGTGCACATCAAAGCTGCAGTAAAATTCTAAATTTCTATTTTTACATGCTATGATCCAGACTGTACCTAACAAAACACGGTACATTTATATTGGAAAATGGGGTCCCATTTACTTGTAAGAAAAAGCTGGATCTCAGCATTCACCAGAGCAAAATGCAATGGCAGCCGGCACACAGGCCTCGATTTCACTTCTCGCCGAAAACAAAATAGAGTTTACATCAAAATAGATATAACCCAGGTTACCGTATACGTCGGTCAATGACCAGTGCTATTTACAGTAAAAACGATGCATTGCATAATTCAAGGACTAAAATACCATCATGCATTTCATTTTAACTTTTAAGGTGAAGAATGCAGTTACAGAACTAAGTTTGCTTGCCATGATTGTCCCGGTACTTACTAAAGGAATAATACTCAAAGGTTTCTCGTTGGCAGATCTCCTTCCACACCCAGCCACGGATCCAAGTGCCACGCGAAGCACACCATTTTGGCAACAAGAAACTTTTGAATACAATATGCTATTATACTGGCATATTAAACGAAAGATACGGATACATGACCACATTGAAAGGTATGATGAAAACTATGAAATAATCCCAAGAATTACAGTTCTTCACATGTCAAAAACTATTTGGATCGTCTCAAAGGAGCACTGAAGTCCTTTCAGGGTTTAATGTCACTCTTCAGACAAGTACAGACATAACACACTTGTAGAAAGGAACATTCTTTATCGTTCCGCGCAAATTAAAATACAGTGCGTTAATCAAACAGAAGAGCATCATATAATCGTGACGTTGGGTGAGGTCTGTGCCATGTCTTCGGGAGAACGGCTTTTTATTGCTTCTCGGATGAAGTGTTCCAGGGCAGTAAAGTAGCCCTGGCACTGCCACGTATCATTATGAGTCCCGTCGGGAAAAATGGCTAATCTCTTAGTCCGAGACGGGGACAGCTCATAGAGTTGCTTCATCATTACTGGTGGAATTAACTGGTCGGAGAGCCCAGAGATGAAAAGAGAAGGCATTCTGCACTGAGCGATTTTTCTGTAGGATAAGAATTTGTTTTTGTAGCACCATAAAGGAAGGTAACGCATTGGGAAGAATGAAAATAAAGTGCTGGCCATATGCGGTATGCTTAAAAATGTGTTCTCCACCATAATGGCCGAAATCCGATGTGAATTTTCGGAAGCCAGATGGATAGCCACCGCTCCTCCCAAGGAACGGCCAAAAAGAAAAATTTTTGTTTTGTCAAGGTCAGGTCTAGTCATCACGTAATCTAGCACAGCTTCAGAATCCAGGTAGAGTCCCTCTTCACTCGCTTCTCCTTCGCTTTTTCCGTATCCTCGATAATCAACAAGCAAAAGATTAACTTTGAGGTTAACCAACATAAGCAATGCATTTGGTAACCTGTGACCTATGTTGCCTGCATTCCCATGAAAATAAATTATAGTCGGGGAATAGGGCGAATTGTCTCCAGTGTATCTTATCAAAATAAGGTTCAGACGCACTCCATCTTTGGTTCTGATGAAAATGTTTTCATGTGGAATACCAGTGGGCATGGGAACATAAAGGCGTGAAGAAGATGGCTGCTCTGGAAAATAAAGCAATACATCCTGGAATTTATACAGAATACCTGCTATTGACACGAATATTAACAAAAGTAAGATAATGCCTCCATACAGATGAAAAGTCACTATTAAAGGTAAAAGAGAAATACGGCAAAGGGCCCAAGACCACGAAGCCAAAGCTATTAGCCATCTTTCAACAAAGTTCCACAGCATCCAGGATTTTTCCATTGTAGCTCTCCGTAAGTGTCCTAAAGAGAGAGAGAGAAAGAGAGAGAGAGAGAGAATCAGTAATTCAACTTACATTATTTTAAAAGTTAAATCCATGTGACAGTAAATCACGGCACTAAGAGAACCCTTGGAAGGCTACATCATTCCATCCACCGTTGTTCAAATTCCCCTGTTTCTTCTGGTCTCAACAGTCTCCTTTCTGCTTCCACTGCTAGGATTACAAAATACAAATATTCATCAAAATATATACATTTTTCTAAAAAAGTGCTTAATTACTGTCAGGGACTTTCATTAATGCATCCTCCTTGATTTGACACAAAAATCAGCTAATGCCCTGTTCCCAAATTTTTATGAGGCAACGGAGGCTCAGGGGCGTAAGTCAATGGCTGTGCTCCCAGCTCCTCAGGACGAAGAGCCCAAAGGCCAACGAGCATGATCCCGAAGCTCCTGGTGTGCCCATCAGTGGGCTAGGTAGGTTGAGAGAATTTCTTTTTTGTATTGAGGCATAAATGACATACATTTTATTGTTTTCAAGTGTACAACATAAGGATCTTTGTCTATATTGAGAAATGATCACGGTATGCTAGTTAACGTCTGTCACCAAACATGGCTGCAAAATTCTTTTTCTTGTGATGAGAACTTCTATGATCCACTCTCTTAGCAACTTCCAAGTATGCAATATGGTATTTAAAAAAAAATTTTTTTTAATCTTTATTTTTGAGAGACAGAGAAGGAGCAGGGGAGGGGCAGAGAAAGAGGGAGACACAGAATCTGAAGCAGGCTCCAGGCTCCGAGCTGTCAGCACAGAGCCTGACGTGGGGCCTGAACCCACGAACCGCAAGATCGTGACCTGAGCCGAAGTTGGACGCTCAACCGAGCCCCCCCAGCACCCCATGAGTATGCACTACAGTATTAATGATAGCGGCCAAGCTGTACCTAATGTCCCCAAATGATTCATGTTATAACGGGAAGTTTGTACATTTTGATCCCCTTCACCCATTTCCTCCATCCCTGCCTCTGGCATCCAGCCACCTGTTCTCTGTTATCTGTAAACTTGGGGTTTAGGTGTTTTTCTTTCTCTTTCTTTCATTCTTTCTTTCTTTCTTGTTCCACACATAAATGAAATAATACAGATTTGTCTTTCTCTGACTTATCTCACTTAGCATAATGCTCTCAAGTCCATCTGTTTTGTGGCAAACGGCAAGATTTCATTCTTCTTTATGGCTTGGTAATATTTCATTGTGTGTACATGTCATATTTTCTTCATCCATTCATCCATCAATGGATACTTAGGTTGTTTCCATATCTTGGCTATTGTAAATAATGTTGCAATGAACATGGGTGTCCATATAGCGTCCTGAGTCAGCGGTTTTGTTTTCTTTGGATAAACAGCCAGAAGCAGAATTGCTGGATCATATGGTAGTTGTATTTTTAATTTTTTGAGGAACCCTCCATACTATTTTTCCTTGGCTGCACCAATTTACATTCCCACCAACAGTGCCCGAGGGTTTCCTTTTCTCCACATCCTCGCCAATATTTATTTCTTGTCATTTTGATAATACCCATTCTGACAGGTGTGAGGTAACATCTCACTGTGGTTTTTCATTTGTATTTCCCTGATCAGTGATGCTGAACATCTTTTCAGGTACTTGTTGGCCATCTGTATGTCTTCTCTGGAAAAACTTCTATTTAGATCTTCTATTTCATAATCATATTGTTTTGTTGCTGAGTTGTGTGAGTTCTTTATATACTTTAGATACTAATCCCTTATCAGATATATGCTTTGCAAATATATTCTCCCCTTCAGTCATTTCATTTTGTTGATTTCCCTTGCTGTATAGAAGCTTTTTAAGTCTGATGTAGTCCCACCTAGTTATTTCGCTTTTGTTGTCTCTGCTTTTGGTGTCACAGATCCAAAAATCATTGCCAAGACAACGTCAAGGAGCTCACTACTTTGTTTTCCTCTAGGAGTTTTATGGTTTCAGATCTTAACGTCTTTAATCCATTTTAAGTTAATTTTTGTGTATGTTGTAAAGTAGTGCCCTAGTTTCATTCTTCTGCATGTGGATATCCAGTTTTCCCAGCACCATTTGCCCCAATTGTATATTCTTGGCTTCTCTGTTGTAAATTAATTGACCATCTATGTGTAGGTGTATTTCTGGACTCTATTTTGCACCACTGATCACTGTGTCTGTCTTTATGCCAATACCACACTGTTTTGACATAGCTTTGTAATATAGTTAGAAATGAGGGAGTATGCCTCCAGCTTTGTTTTTCTTTCTCAAGATTGCTTTGGCTAGTTGGGATCTTTTGTGGTTCCATACACAAATTGTAAGATCACTGTTCTATTTCTGTAAAAATTGCCATTGTAATTTCGGTAGTGATTGCACTGTACCTGTACACCGTTTTGGGTAATATGGACATAATAACAATTCTTATCCATGAAAACAGAATTATCTTTCCATTTATTTGTGTTTTCTTCAATTTCTTTCCTATTTGTCTTATAGTTTTCAGGGTAGAGGTCTTCCCCTTCCCTGACTAAACTTATTCCTAGGTATTCTATTTTTTTATGGAGTTATAAACAAAACCATTTTCTTTAATTTCTCTTTCTGATAATTATTAGTATAAAGAAACAACAGATTTTCGTATATTGATTTTGTATCCTACAACTTCACTGAGCTAGGCAGGTTGAAGGCAAATTTTATTAAAGAGATAGTTAATATATTCTAATTAGTCAAGATCAATCTGATACAACTTATTGTCAATTTTCTTTTTCACATTATAAATTGTACCTAAACAAACTAAGAATAAAATATTTTCTTCTTTACCTGCAGGATTTCCCAGTTAAACAATAATTTATTTAAATTAACTACTAGTTTCCAGCATTGCATTATTTTTTAGAAAGAGTTCAATAATTTCTTTCACACTGGATTAAAAAGAAATTTCAGACTGCTAGTATCATGAAATAAGCACAATCTTTTATACAGCCCTTACTACAATTTCCCATCATGAGTCAATCCAGATTAGTATGACGTATTAGAAAGGCCATAAACACCTGGGGGAGAAGTGTGAAACGAAGACAGAGCAATTCTATTTGAGAACCAGAGAAAAATGAAGAAAATGACTTACTGGAGAAAAATGTTTTTAAAGATTTCTGAAAATTATAATTGATAAAAGAAAATACAGAAGAAAAGCACTTTAAGTCAATATCTTTTGGTTATCAAATAAAAAACTTTATGCATACTGTCTTAAAAAAAGCAAAAAAAGTGAGGTACATTGTAAGCTTTCTTATGTAGCAGTCATCTATTTATACGTTTGCCGAGTTTTAAAAAATATTAAATCCTCTTTTACTTGCAAACAAAACTACCATAAAGAAGTTATTCCTAAATTTCATAGATAATTGCTAATGACTGATTTTTAAAATTTTAAAAATTTTATTTTTAAAAAATAAAATAGTATTTTAAAAAATAATATAATTTATTTTAAAAAATAAAAATTTATTTTTATTAGCTGTATTCCATAAGCTAACAAACTTGACACTTTTGTTCACTGAATTAAACACTGAAAAAAAAAATCATAAAACCAAGTTAAATTCGATTGGCCATAAAGGCGAGTTAGATGATGTAACAGATTTGACATTTCACCACTACCCCACCAACCATACCTTACTTACTAGCTCGCTGAACATACACTTTCAAATTTGAATTCTTACTCAAATGACTCTCTCTGAACATAAACCAACAGCACAGCATTTTCCTGAAGTTTCTCTGTGGTCAACACTGCCACCCAGCTGTAGCAAGTTTTATTACATGAACACCATGGTAAGCTAGAGAACAGCAGATACAGAAAGTCAAACAAAAAATTCAAGCTTAAAAGCACCCAAGCACTGGGTGTCACGACCTGGTTAAAAACCAGAACTGCGAGGGGCTGCTTCAGAGCAGCCAAATAAGCCAATATTCCAGATCGCTCATCAACCAATGCCTCTCATAATAATAGCCTCTCTGACGGCTATTTATCGACAGCTTAGATCACACAGGGCTACGCCACATCCCTTCAACGCAGTGCGCGAGTCTCAACAACATATCTGGCCCACTTAAACTTTTCATCTCATGTTTACTTACTTTTATTTATTTTTTTTAAGTACAAATGATTGTCAAGGATTTTCATGTGTACCAAGCGCTGTACTGGAGAAAGGTGAAAACACATCATTGTTAACTTTATACATCAAAATAAAAAAATTCTGTGTAATGATTAGGATTAACAAGGTCTGGGATATAAAATACCAACATACTAGAGTACCGCACTATTTAGAAAATAAGATACCACTTAAGGTATGTCTTCAGTGAACAATTTTACTGTCTTTTTCATAGTTAAAGCCAATCATTTGTGACAGTGGTATCAGAGAGAGGAGTAACTGAAACACCATTCATTTGGTGATTTAGTAGGAAAAAACACATGGCTAAAATTCCATGACCCTAAAATTCTGCTCTACCATATAGCTGTTGAACAATCTTGTGTTTATCACTTATTTCCAGTCTGAATTCCCTTTTCAGTGGAATAATTTTTTAAATGCCTACATATAAGGCTGGTCAGCATTACCAAATGAAACTAATTTGAAAAGCATTTACAGATACTATAGACATATGAACTTTATTTGCCTTTGTGACTAGTGTTTCTAGCTACACCACTATGTTCCTTTTTTTTTTTTTTAATTTTTTTTTTTTTTCAACATTTATTTATCTTTGGGACAGAGAGAGACAGAGCATGAACGGGGGAGGGGCAGAGAGAGAGAGGGAGGGAGACACAGAATCAGAAACAGGCTCCAGGCTCTGAGCCATCAGGCCAGAGCCCGACGCGGGGCTCGAACTCGCGGACCGCGAGATCGTGACCTGGCTGAAGTCGGACGCTTAACCGACTGCGCCACCCAGGTGCCCCACTATGTTCTTAACCATGTTCTGCTCAAATTAACATCAACATCACAATGTGCCAAGCAAATCTAGAAATTTGATAAGGGTTCCTATATCGTGGATAATCAGGAGTTGACTCAGTTTTCAAATCAAACAAAATTGTTACCAAAACTACTTGAACATTTCACATATACATATATATCAAACATACAGAAAAAAGAGTTACAATTTTCAATTATTCAAACTTGGAAAAATTATCTTTTTCAAAGTAGCCTCTTTAATTTCTAATTTCAACATATAATATTGAATTTAAATCTATAAAGCCAAGAACCGTTTTTCTCTTTTTCACTACTGTTATCTCTACTGGGTAGGACACCACTTTACATATATTCCAAACTAAAATGTTTTTTAAATGAATAAATAATGTATGTACATTATTAGCCTTCTAAGAAAACATAACTGTATTCTGAGTACTGGGCACATATATTTGAGACTGGACATTAGAAAAATGGCATATGTGAGTCCACTTTTGGTTAGAAATAACAAGAATTAAACACGGTTTTCCAGAAAGCATTCCTGAAAAGGCACCTTAACTAAAGCTCTTTGTGATAAACAAAGGCAATTTTATAATCTTAAATGGTGGAAGCCAGAATAAATGTCAACCCATTTGGAGGAATCTCAAATGGAAATCAATTCTAAGGACAGGTTAATAAAAACTGCTCTCAAGTACACACTTGAGAGTGTGCTGTCCCCTTTTTAATACGCTTTGGCATATTTATTGGTGGTTTAGACAGAGACCTCTACTCACAGACCGCCTTACTCTTACCTGACCCAATTTGATAGTAATTTCTGCTCCCCAGTCTGTGTCACACCTCTGTGCTCTTAAGGGAACTGGAACAAGCAAGCCTCGAATAGGAAGGATGTTTTTATTTTATTTTTAAAAAAATTTTTTTAATGTTTATTTATTTTTGACAGAGACAGAGACAGAATGTGAGTGGGTTAGGGGCAGAGAGAGAGGGAGACACAGAAAGAAGCAGAAGCAGGCTCCAGGCTCCAAGCTGTCAGCAGAGAACCCAACGCGGGGCTCGAACTCACGAGCTGTGAGATCATGACCCGAGCCGAAATCGGACGCTCAACCGACTGAGCCACCCAGGCGCCCCAGGAAGGATGTTTTTATTTACTAAATTTGTTGAAACCATCAGCAGAACACAGTTACTGGAGTCACCTGCTGGCACGTAAAAACAATTTCATATAGACCCAGATGTTACGAAAGTCCCTGCCAACGCGCAGTACCTCTGAAACGGTACACCGCATGGATCCTACAGCTAGTGGTATGTAAGTCTGCCATCTATTTTGCCAATAAATTCGTGTAGGTAAAGGGTTAACAAAACCTTTTCTCTAGCATGAAAAAAATGACCTCTGGTTAACCTTCTAGCACTGTTTCCCTGGAAACCTGATAAAGGTGGGATAGCAGCCGTTTCTAAGCAACATTGTGCGTGGTAAACTTGACCCCTCATGGTGAGCTAAATGTGGATTAAGCAGGCCCTGAGTAGGGCGACACATGTCCAAGGGGAAGGATAAAGAGGGGCTTCCGGCAGCGGGGATCTGACCCGTAACTGGCGTGTCCTCTGCCGAGTCGGACGCAGTGTGCACGTGCTATTACAAAAGATACTACTTCCCGAGGAGCAAGAAGTAGCCAAGTCGGGGTGGCATCTGCTCCCACCCACATGTCCCCTCCCTCTCCACGGCCTGAGCTATTATTATCTGGGGACAACACACCTGATGCTGACGTGCTGGGTTTTCTATCCCATGTCCTTCAACAGAGGGGACAGAAGTGGTGCCAGGTATGGTCTATCAGGTCTCCAGAGCGCGGATATCCAGCCGCCGGTCACGGACAATACGCAAGGCAACTGGCTACACCCGAGAGTGCGTTTTACGGGGCAAACGTTTATGAAATGTGCTTCCAGAAGACATCGATTTATTTGCCGGCTTCTTTTGCGTGCTCAAATGCGTCACGTTAGTATCATAAACAATCCACAGAAATGGTGAGTTAAATACGTTCAAAGTTAAACCAAAGTTGACACTAACTAGAAAGGTGCCTCGAGGTAAAAGGCATTCATTAGACCTGAAGACGGCAGAAACTCGGCCAACCGACAGACACCCTGTCATCTTCCAGGCCTCTCCGTCATTATCATGTTTTCACCTCATGCCTACATCTTGAATATGTGACTTATTCCCAACCCTCAGTTCTGCTCTTGCCACTTTATCACACCAGGCCTCGCATGTCAAATGTCTCTACAGCCCGTCTACCTGTGGCTTAAACCACCCCAGTAACTACTCACTGAGAATGTGATGCGCAAGCTCCCACCACGATCTCTCACAAAAAGTGCACCTCACCTGCTAACAAATCCAGCAGATTCTCTCAATCTACACCGCAGCCCCAAAACCCTAAGCAGCACCGAACGCGGACTCTCCCTCAGCTTCCGGTAACTCAAATTCCAGAGTTGCTCCCTCTGACCCACCCCAAACAGAAGCATTTCCCAAGGTCCTGTCCATCTACCTCCTTTCCCTCAGCAATTTCATTCTTTTTCATGCCTCCGAGTATCACACTCGTGTATAAATCATTCTGATTCTCTATGTTTACTCCACCTACAATCTTGGTTTATCTGTTCCTTGAATACCTGATATTTCACTGACACCTCAAACTGCTCTACAACTAACCACAACCTTCTCCACCTCACATTTTCCATGCTTTACATTACTTACAAACAAACAAAAAAAGCATGATGTATAAACAAATACTTTTTCGGGGCGCCTGGGTGGCGCAGTCGGTTAAGCGTCCGACTTCAGCCAGGTCACGATCTCGCGGTCCGTGAGTTCGAGCCCCGCGTCGGGCTCTGGGCTGATGGCTCGGAGCCTGGAGCCTGTTTCCGATTCTGTGTCTCCCTCTCTCTCTGCCCCTCCCCCGTTCATGCTCTGTCTCTCTCTGTCCCAAAAATAAATAAACGTTGAAAAAAAAAAAAATTAAAAAAAAAAAAAACAAATACTTTTTCAAAAACCACAGGTAAAATTCTGGGGCTCAATGTATAATAATATATTAAACTAAAATTTAATTAATGTGTTATAATTTCAAAAATAAGCATATTATCATAACATGCACAGGTCTTGACTCTGAATGAAAAACAATCAACCTAAAAAATAATTTTGTGCTTTTTATTTAGACCAAGTGATTAGAGGTATCATAGTGATATTAGTAAGCACGTCTCAAGAAATAATTTATTGAGGGGCGCCTGGCTGGCTCAGGTTAAGCATCTGATTTCGGCTCAGGTCATGATCTCGTGGTTCTTGAGTTCGAGCCCCACGTCGGCCTCTGTGCTGACAGCTCGGAGCCTGGAGCCTGCTTCGGACACTGTGTCTCCCTCTCTCTCTGCCCCTCCCCTGCTCGTGCTCTGTCTCTCAAAAATAAATATAAATAAAATAATCTATTGAAAACATGACTAATTTTTATTATGATTTTATTATGACAAAGTAGAAATAATTAGGATAGTTTTCCTTTCAGAAGAATAGTTTTGAAGCATCAGCAACATCTTGATGTACTATATAAGCACTTTAATCCTATGAATACAACTTACAGGTCTGGTGACGATCATCTTGAGAATTTTATGGTCCTGATTAACTTGTTTTATTCAGCTTAGTGCTCCATATGCTTCAGGTATTTAAGTATTAGACCATTATAAGTATACAATAACCAATTTAAGACTAAAAAATAAAAACAATTTGAAGATGCAAATGTGTCAGAACCACCAGGTTGGCTAGTGTGAGCAGAGTGCTAACTCAGCAGGGTTAGTGAGGGCGTGCTCCTCTGATCTCCATGAATTACCTCGTGCGTTCCCTCATATGTATGTCCTTGGAGAAACGCAAATGCTCCCATTCCGAGGAAAAATATTTAAATAAAAGAGATCAGTACGGAAGTCATGTCCATCCTCAATGACACGAGTCCTTAGGACACTACCGCCAAGCCCGGGGGATTTCTCAAACCCAGCCGGGCCACTGAAGCACCCATACTTGGTTTCCCAGCCTCATCAGATTCCAGTGTGTCCTACCACACTATTTACAGATTAAAGACAATGCCACACACATATGCGGACCCTACCGGGTGAATAATAGTGTTTAGGCACTACAGACTATTTAAAAATTGTAAATGTACAGCCCCTGTTCTCAAGTGGCTCGTGATCTACTCAAGAAACAGACATGGGCATACGTAACAGTGTGTGTCTAACATAAGTTCATTTCAGTATAGAAGAGACAAAGAAAATCAAAGATCACAACTGTCCTTAAACACACCAACAGAAAAATAAAACCACAACTATGTGTCCTTTACAACATAATTTTTAGTAATCCCTGCGTTTCATCATGTTCAATTACTTACAGAAAACAAGTGGAAATGTACACAAATTCTTAAAACACAGGACAAAGCATAACTCCAGGATTAAGAATTTCTCTTACTTGCCATCAAAGAACTGTCTATGCCACTTATTTTTACTCAGCACAATTACTGACAGGAACTGGAAGTATTTAAGCATAACTAAGTAAACACCTGGCAACCCCAGTGTAGAGGAAATCAGAGCAGTTGAAATGGATGATCTTTGAGGTCCCTCTTAAACCTGAGATCTTTCTATGCCAATGCAGACTCCCAGGGGTCACCAAGACCCTTTACAGGTGTCTTCAAGATCAATATTACAGTTATACCGTATTTGCCTATACTCTATTTGGCTTTTCACTGTTGGGCATTCGCATTTATGGTACAAAACCAATGACAGGCAGCAAGAATCAAGGCAGAGGCACCAAGACTTAAGAATCATATTCTTTATCCCCACGGATTCCAGGAAGGGGAGAGAAGTCATTTTTACATAAGAATGTCACTGAGAAAGCCGCAAAAATTATTAATGTAATTATATGTCAACGAGTGAATATACATCTTTAATATTTTGTGACAAAATGGGAAGGATTATATCTCAACCAGTGAGTACACATCTTTAATATTCTGTGTGACAAAATGCGGAGGACACAAACAACACCAGCGCTGAATGCTGAAATTCTGAGCTGTGAGCTGACCCAGCTGCTTTTCTAGGTGACAACATTTTTACTGAAACAGCCACCTGATAAAGTATGGTCATTCAGAGTTAGATGTCTAGTAGACATTTTATGAAAAATGAATGTGAAGTGGCCAATAGCATCCCATGACTTCGGAGACTCTTCTGATGGCATCGTGGTGGTGACGATATTAGCAAACGTGACTTTTGACAACCTACGAAATGACTCAACATTTGGAAGAATCTGCCCAACACAGAAAACTAGTATTTTCCAAGTCACCAATGAATGATGTCCCATGATCCAGCATGGATAAAAATTCATTATAACATAAGCTTCTGGATGTCAATGTGACAAAGACGAAAAGTTCTTTGATACAGGCTTCGGATTCTACAGTGTGACTACCGTCTGTTGAATACTGCAGTTATCAAAGAACAGCCACGATACTCCTCCCTTGACAACTGCAGGGTTATGTGAGCCCAATTTTCTTCAGAGTTTACCTAAAACCACCTACCTTAGGAGAATGAACGCAGAAGGATGATAATAATCTGCCAGCCTCCATTTAAGCAGACATTAAAGATATTTACAGAAACGTAAAACAATGCCACACTCCTCATTAATTGTTTTGCAAAGACAGCGGTTTTGGATAAAAAAAAATTGTGGGGGCGCCTGGGTGGCTTGGTCGGTTAAGCATCCGACTTCGGCTCAGGTCACGATCTCATGGTCCGTGAGTTCGAGCCCCGCATCGGGCTCTGTGCTGACAGCTCAGAGCCTAGAGCCTGGAGCCTGCTTCGGATTCTGTGTCTCCCTCTGTCTCTGACCCTCCCCTGCTCATGCTCTGTCTCTCTCTGTCTCAAAAATAAATAAACGTTAAAAAAAAAAATTAAAAAAAAATTGTGAATATGTAATGATTTTTTTACTGCCACTTTAAAATGACGTTATATATTTTATAAACTCCTAGCTTTAATTTCTAACACAATAAATCTGAGTATAGTACACATGTCAAAAACATTTTGGCATCCTTGACAATTTTTTAAAATGTAAAGGGGTTCTGAGACCAGAAAGTTTAAAAACCACTGTTCCATAGTGCCTAACCCTAGAACCTTACTGCCTTTCCCTCCGCAGATGTGTCACCCTCACATTAAGAATAATGTACTACGGGGAGAGGAGGACGGCGGCACTTGTCTTGGCCCAGGAACACAACCAGGTAGCCACCAAATCACCCGAAATACGCTGGAAATCGACCCGAGGACTGACAGAAGAAACTCGATGACAAAATGGAGAGAAGAGGCCACACTGAAGCCTCCTACAGCCGGCACCCCCAGTACTAGAACACTAAAGTGAGGCGAGTGGACTTCCTGGTCGTGTTCCTGATCTTAGGGGAAAAGCATTCCGTTTTCCACCACTGAGTACAATGTTGCTTTGGGATTTTTATATACATGGCCTTCATTATATTGAGGTGTATTCCCTCTATACCCACTCTGTTGAGAGTTTTTGTCATGAAATGATGTTCAATTATTTCAAATCTTTTTTAAAATACATTTTTAAATGTTTACTTATTTTTGAGAGGGGGAATAGGGGGAGGGGCATAAAGAGAGGGAGACACAGAATCCGAAACAGGCCCCAGCCTCTGAGCTGTCAGCACAGAGTCCGACGCCGGGCTCGAACCCATGAACCGTGAGATCATGACCTGGGCTAAAGTTAGACACTCAACCGACTGAGCCACCCGGGCGCCCCTCAAATGATTTTTCCGAATGTCAAAATGACCATATGATTTGTCCTACAATTTGTTAATGTGTTGTATCATGCTGAGAATACTGAAATGTTTTTGCACCCTCAGAATAAATCCCTGAAACTAGTGTAGCACTGTATGTTACTATGCTGGAATTAAAATTAAAAAATAAATAACATAACATAACACAAAAACAAAACAAAACAAAACAAAATAAAATAAAAACAGTACTCCCCCACCTCCAAAAGAATGATGTACTCTTTTAATTTAAATATTCTGTGCATTGTAATATGCTGTTACAGCTTGCTAGATTCTGGAAGATAAATACCTTTAACAAAAACACCTAACAGTCTTCAGGTTCCCAAGGATCACAAACGTAAGACAAACGACAAGCTTTGGAGAGAGAACTTTCAGCTCAGGCACAAGTTCTGTGTCACCTGGGTGAGGCTTTTACCCAATGAACCCTGCTTCACACATTCTCAAATCACTAAGTCCACATTTAAATATGGGGACCCTGAATAATGGGTCTTCCTGTCTATCACTTTTTACCTTGGGTATCAGTTTCCTTATCTGTCGAACCAAACTGTTAAACTGAATAATCCCTAGGGTCTCACAAATTCATTTTACAGGTGACAGAGAAAAATGAAAGGCAGAACTGGAAAATAAGCATTAGATTACAAAATACATGGTCTTTACTGACTAGTAGAGGTTGGAGGGCCCAGCTGACTTTAAGGAGTAATTGAAAAGTAAGTGAGAGAGGTTAAGTATGCACCAAGATTAAAAATGAGTGTCCGGGCACCTGGGTGGCTCAGCTGGTTAAGTGAGGTTTGGCTCAGGTCAGGATCTCACAGTCCTTGAGTTCAAGCCCTGCGCCAGGCTCTGTGCTGACAGCTCAGAGCTGGAACCTGTTTCAGATTCTGTGTCTCTTGCTGTCTCTGCCCCTCCTCCACTTTGCTCACACTCTCTCAAAAATAAATAAACATTAAAAAAATTTTTTTAAATGAGTCTCTAGAAAACTCAGATGCACAGAGATACAGTGATTTTATATTTCAACTGAGGTTTGTAAGATATTTTATTCATCATACATTTCAGTCTCCTTCCCAGACCACTACTATCAAAGAAACATATTTTTAAAGAGCACACACTTAAAATTATAGAAAATAAGTTTGGCTACACAACCTTCACATAAAACAACAGACCCGGCCTGTTTTAGGAGTATTACTGGGCAGAGACAAAGAAAAGCCAGGACTATATAAGGAACTATCATGAGTTGCTATGAACACTGCAATGCTTTGCTTTTGCTTTGTTAATGGAACTCGGGTCATTCTCTCTAGTGAAAGTAAAGTACACGATGGCAAACACTAAAGATTAATTTCAAGTCCAGAGTAACAACCACCATCAACTTCCTCCCTGCCAAAAAATATTATTGCTTGCCCACTGAAGCTGGTAATCTATTATCAACTCCTTATCCAAAATTTAAAGAGGAGAACAACTTAAATATATCAAGAACTAAAACTCAAACTATAGGGACACATTGTTTTTTAACTTTTCATTTTGAAGTAATTACAGATGCAAAAGAAAATGCAAGAACAGTAAAGAGAGGTCCCATGTACACATCCCCCAGTTTTCCTCCATAGCAACACCTCCCATCACTGGAGAACAGCATCAACACGGGAAGCTGACATCCATACAGGTTCTAGGTCATTCTATCACATGCAGATTTGTGTCACTGCCTCAGCAATCAGGAATTGACATCACAGGGGTACCTGGCTGGCCCAGTCACTGGAGCCTGTGACTCTTGATCTTGGGGTAGCAAGTTCAAGCCCCACGTTGGGGGTAGAGATTAAGTGAAGAAATAAATCTTAAAAAAAAGAATGAGCACTGTCATAATCATTGAATAGCTGAATATCCTGCCAGGCACACAGCACGCTCTCTGCCTCTCTTCACTAGTAAGAGCGAAAGGAGACACGATTAACTGTGACAGGGCAACAGGTACAAACTGGGACTGTTCTGGGCACAGCCAGATATATGGTCACCCTAATATTTCCTCATGTAACGCCTTGAACTTTTCAAGGTAGGTACCAGCCACCCCCACATACAGATGTGCCCAGGGTCATGTGGCTGTGGCGGGGGGGGGGGGGGGGGGAGATGCGCAGAGCTGGCACCCAGGCGGTCTGGCTGGGGACCCGGACCACCACTGTTGAAAGGAACCATCACTACCCCATGGATCACCTCTTTTCTGGTTAGGCATGGCAACTGGGTTCTAAAGAGAGAAGGGACTGTCTTGTCCAGTGTGCTCACCGACCTGGACTGGGGTTGTGGTGCCAGAGCCCGCACCCTGGGCATGGCGTGGCATGGTATGGCATGGTGTGACATGCTGGGTGGTCAGCGTGAGCCGGGAGCGGCGGTGCTGAGGGGCTCGGCCAAAGGGAACTTAGTTCTGTCGGGGGGCTGGGAGCCTGGGGGGAGGTGGAGTGGGCGGAAGAAGCCCCTGACAGCAGGTGGCCCCTGAGGTAGCCAGCTGGTAGTGAGTGGGCAGGCGGTGGCAGAGGGGCCCCTGGGGGCTGGGGGACTGGGGGGCAGTGGGGGTTGTGGTGGGAAGGAAAGAGTGAGAGGCCGCTGGGACCATCTGGGTCCAGGCCTTGGTTGAAAGTAATGGATCGGAAGCAGCTAGCCTTGAAAAACACCTTGAAGGGGGCCATGGAGTCAGGCAGAAACCCGAGACAGAGGTACAGGGATGCACACATGGCCCACCTCATCCCTTCCTGGGCCTGAGTTCTGGGGCAGTCTGGAGCAAGGAACGCCCTCAGACACCACCCCCTCCAGTGCCATTGGACTGGGCCTGGCAGGTCACATCAGTACCATGCAGGGAAGGGGGCTCTGATTTGAGCCCCTCTCACATCACATGCCTGATACTTCTCATGTGTGGTTGCCTTTTTTTTTTTTAATTAATTAATTTTTTGACTTACCTCCAAGTTAGTTAGCATATAGTGCAATAATGATTTCAGGAGTAGATTCCAGTGATTCATCCCCTACGTATAACACCCAGTGCTCATCCCAACAAGTGTCCTCTCTAATGCCCCTCGCCCATTTAGCCATCTCTCCACCCACAACCCCTCCAGCAACCCTGTTTGTCCTCTGTATTTAAGAGTCTCTTATGTTTTGTCCCCCTCCCTGTTTTTATATTATTTTTACTTCCCTTCCCTTATGTTCATCTGTTTTGCATCTTAAATTCCTCCTATGAGTGAAGTCATACATTTGTCTTTCTCTGACTAATTGAATACATTTTTTGCTTATTGCCTCAATAACTAGCAGAGTATGTAAGTTATTCTTTTAATCACACTTAAAATTATACTTTAATAAAGGCTGGAATTCTCACACAAAAAAGTAAATGCCAATTATTCTATTTTTTTAACTGCAAAAGTTTACATTGCATTAGACTTACTGATTCTGCCGACAGAAGAAAGGTCTTTGAAACAATGGTTACCTAGATGTGACACACGAATTCCCCCCAAACTAAAGGTTAACCAATTATAAATGCAACTAAGAAACTCCTAATTCATCAATGTACTATCATTTTTAAAGACCCTTGAGTCCATCTCAGATTGATAATTTCGGGAATAGTTTTAAGAATAAAAACTGATCATACATTGAAAAACCTACTACAAGTGACAGAACAGCATGGAGGTTCACAAGAAGACTGTAAAAAGTAGAAAGCAAATTCTAACAGCTGCTAACAGCTGTACAACAGGGTAAGAATGAGTATCCCGCGGCACTATTAAGGACTCTAAGGGAATTCAGTTTCCAATCACATTTCAAGTAATGAAGAATGCAGATTCAGCCCTTCCTGCATCGATATATCCCCTTCTCTGCTAAGCGCTGGAAAGTGAAGAAACCATGCCAGCTGCACAGCTGAAATGGAAACACAAAAAGCTATCAGAGTGTCGGGAGACACCACAGAATGAATTATCTATTTCCCTAACGGTTACCCACACGTCATCAATAATGAAGAAGTGTGTATTAATAGCCCCAGGGGACAAATGAAGCGCCAACTGCCTATGAAAATGGTGGACAGCAGACTAGTTCAGGGACTGAACTCTGCTTGGGCAGGTATCTCAAACACACCAGGTGGCGACACAGAGCATTTTTGTGCCTTCCCCTTTTACTGGAAGCAAGGAAGGGGTGGCAGATAGAGTCAGCTGACAGAACAAAGAGGACAGCTCACTGCCACTGGAAGCCAATCACAATCTGTTCTGAGATTACAAATATCTGTAAGAAAGAAAATCATTTAAAAAAAATCCACAAAGGCTAAAAATGCAAATAATGATGTTAGAATTAAGACTGATAATGAGGGGCGCCTGGGTGGCTCAGTAGGTTAAGCGTCTGACTTTGGCTCAGGTCACGATCTCACCGTTTGTGAGTTCGAGCCCCGCGTTGGGCTCTGGGCCGACAGCTCAGAGCCTGGAGCCTGTTTCAGATTCTCTGTCTCCCTCCCTTTGTTCCCCTTCCCTGCTCGTGCTCTGTTTCTCTCTCTCTCTCTCAAAAATAAATAAACACTAAAAAAAGAAAAAAGATAATGAAATTTAGTATGTTTCCAACTTATGAAGTGGTACTGTTCTAGACACTTTACTATAAACCAGATGGATGGAACTGAAAAGTCATTTTCTTATAACAACACTGTTACAGAAAAGGTAAGACCCTAGGCTAACTCATTAATGCATATAGTGCATGCCCTGGAAATAGTACACCTTTGCAATTTTAGTAGAATGCACTGCTGAAGGAGTTAAGACCTATAAGAAACATTAACATAAACTATAATAACTTATTATGAAAGGTATCATTTGAGGGGCAAAAATCTTAATTAGAAGAATTAGGAAAACTAACACCTTTTTTGGTCAACATCCAAGAAGCATATATAAGGGCCCCAGGCATCCCTGAGGTGATGAAACAAGGTTCGGAAAGATTTTAGAATCTGAGTAATAATTGAGTTCTAAATTAGTGGGAAACAGAAAAATAGGAAAAGAATCCCATGAGATGAGTAACAAGAGAGAGAGCACCCTAGAAAAACGCCAGGCTGGACAGCTTCCTGAACGTATCACTGAGTGATCTTGTTAACCCAGCACAATCTGGTTTGTAAATCCTGTCACTCAGAGGGCAAGGGGCCAGAAGCGGGCCCGCGAAGGCATGTGGTGCGCCTGGGTCTGGACACACAGCCGTCCCTAAGCAGGTTCACAGTCATCATTTCCAATCAGCTACCAATGGGAGGCAGCCAGCGTGGGGCAGTGGAAAGAGACAGGTTTCCTGGCCTGGTCTGCTAATAGCTAGGTGGCGTTTGCCAACTCACTTAGCTTCTCTGAATATATACTTCCTCACGTCTAAAAGGGAGACGAAACATGTAACAGAAAAACTGCTGGCATCAAATGTCATACGTAGTGTGTTAATGCAGCCACTTCTAGAAGACGAAATTTAAATATTCTAACATCCACTAGAGCAGGGTGAATGAAAGTAAGCACAACTACAAGTTCTGCTAGACTTGGATTAAATAATGGATGAGACTCACTGGAGAATACCGGAGGATGTGCACACAGGAAATAAATAGGGCAATGCGTTACCTTTCTGTCAAAACCCAGTTCAGGTAGCAGCTCCTTCAGAAAGCCTTTCCTGGACCTCTACTCCCCCCTACCAACCATTCCACATCCTGCAGTTCGTACAAATTTATGTGGTGACGCTTACTACTGTAGAATAATTAATTCACCTGTTTTACACAGACTGGGAGCTCCTCGATGACCGTGACTTCATCTATTCGATTCTCTATTTTCGGTAGTCAGTGCCTGGCACATAGTAGGTCAACAATTAACTGAATTGAGCAGTCTATGTTTTAGGTGGCATAATTATGAGATTCCATTACATGCATGGCAGCAAATTATCGTTTACTCAAATAAAATGCAACTTCTTGGTAAAAGACATGTGATTAATCTAAGTATGGACACAGATAAGTATTCACCCGGGCCAAAGAAACCAGGACAGGATCAATATAAATCAAACATCAAAACTGGAAGCCTCTTGTGCCTTAATGTTCAGTTACTATGACCTAGTGAACCTGTGTAAAACAGCCGAATAAAAGATTTGTTTTCGGTTATGATGCCCCGGGGAGTATCACCAGCATCGCATTTTGCAGAAAGCAAACGCTGACAAAAACCGACGGCAAAGTCGACTTCAATTGCGTGGGGTGCACTCGCGCCGTTTCTTAGACACCCCAAACTTGGTGCCATGCAATCCGCAGGTCTACACCTGTCGGTGGCGGGGAGCGGCCGGATCTCTGCGGGCCCTCTCTGACCGCGCAGCTGGGGGAGTTCGGTGTCACTTTCGCCAGGAGCGTGGGAGGGCGCGGGCCGCGAGGGGCGAGCTCTAAGTACCGGTCTGTGCGCGCTCCTGGCCAGACCGCCGACAGGCTTCGGAGACGCGCTCCGCGTCCAGCCCCGCACGGCAGCGCCGGGCGCTCGGTAACCGGCGCGCCCGCTCCCGCGACGGGCCGCGGGGCTGCGGAGCGGATCCCGCTCCCCCGGGGAGGAGGTTCGGGTCCCGGGCGCCCGCGAGGCCCCGCCGGCCGCCCCCCGCGTCCCTCCCAGGCGGGAGCGCACCCGGCGGCTCGGCGGCCGCGCACCGTACTTACTTAGACCTGCTCGCAGGCTGCGCAGTGGGCCGCGGACACGGAACCCGTTGCCGCGCGGCAGCGTCCCCCCGCGCCGCTTCCGTCGCTCCTCATCGTCCTCCTCCAGCCGAGGGGCCGCCGCCGTCGCCACGGTCTAGCCCGGAGCTCTTGCGGCGCCGCTCGCGGCTCCTCCACTTCCGGCCCACGCTCGGTGTCGCCGGCAAATGTCCCCGCCGGCTCCCACATCACCTGCTCCCCTCTCCGCCTTCCTCCTCCTAGTGGGAACCCGGCCCGCCCTCCCGGGCATGCGCACAAACCACAGTCGGGGGAGTCCCCGGCGACGGTGGCCGGCACGGACAAGATACGTTGGAGCCTGGCCGCCGGCACGCTGGAACTCGCGGTGGGCGACCGGACCCGGCGGCTTCTGAGCCCGGGGCACCTGGAGGCCTCCTGCCCCTCATCCGAGGCCCCCAGGGTGAGTGTTGGTAACGCACCAGATTTCCCTTTGGGACACAGCTCTAAGCGTGTACACAGATTAGGATTAATTACCTAAGACAGCGTGTCTGGCCAATAGAGTTAGGAGGGGTATGTACCGTGCGTTCCGGTACTTCCTTAAAAACGCATCCGTAACTTATTTTGTTTCTGTTTTCTCCCAACCCAGCCCTCCCCTACCTCTATCAGAATGGACCTTCACGGGCAGATGGAGGTTTTGTGAGGCCTGAACGTGAGGAGATTTAGAGGGCCTTCCAAAGAACAGGAATGCAAAATTATCTTACTTTTGCAACTTTTCCAAAAGCACAAGACCAGGGAACACTGCTAGAGCCCAGGGCCTGGGACGTGTCCACACAAAGGGGCCCTTGAAGCTGGTGCTTCATTACCTTCACTTTCCCAAGGCACCAAGTTGTACTAAATTGTTTATCTACAGATGTCTGATCCCAACCCCCCCCCCCCCGCCTTGGTCATTCCCTATTCTCTGTCCCCTATTTTATATATACAAAGAATATTTCATATTTAAAAAAACAAGACAAAACAAAACAAAACAAAAAACATGTATCTTGCCGTCAGATGGAGAGCTCCAGGTCAAAGCCAGGCTCTCGATATTAGCTTCTTGTTGTTTGTCACCTGATAAATGCCAGGCACTAAGATAGACCACTTAACATAAATAAACTAATAGTCACAGCAACTTTAGAAGATACTTAATGAAAAACCCTTGATTATCTTTGAATCAAGGATTAGAAAGGCTAAAATATCATGGACTAGGATTTGAATCAATTTGGAGTTTGGTTTCATAATCCATGGTTCCTCTCTTCCCAGTAATACAAAGTGCAAACTCTGACATTATAGGAGCTCAGTAGATGCTGAACAAGGTATAAATGCGCACAAATGCCCTTTCATAAGATGGACTCTTGTGGGGGGTCCATTACCAACATTGTTGGGTGCTACTCCAAAATAAATTGATAACTCAGTTGAATAGTAGTTGGAGAAATTACCATCAAAAGAGTATCATGTGACTTGTAAACTTCATAGCTGATTTCAGAGAAATATTTGGATAACTTAGGTGCATTCGACATAAAAGGAAATTAATTGAATGTTGTTGGGCTAAGTCTAGCTCTGCTACAAACGAATGCTGTGAATTAAATAAGTGACAGTTTTGTAAAATGAGATTTTTGAACATTAGACAACCCCAAAGGGCACTTAGTAGCTCTAAAATGTTCTCAGAGACTGTTGCAGCAAAATATCACTTTCTTAAAATATCACCCCTTAAAGCAACAGTATTTTATGGCAAGAGGAAATAACTCTCAAAGGTGTTTCCACCGTCATGGATAATTTTTCAGTTCTCCATGAAAGAAGACAAATCAAAACAAAATATTAGTAGAAATCAACAGTTCCTGGAACATAAGGACTGAGTTTGTTTTTATCTCAATCTTGAATGCCTAGCAAATTACTATATCATGGTTGGTGCTCAGTGAAGATTTGCCAAATAATTTTGTTTTGACTCCTTGGACAGACACTAGAAGAATCCATAGTTGATTTCCAGGCATGCAACTCTTTATGTCTGTATTATGAATTGTATATTATGTATTTTTATGAATTATGTGTTATTTCTGTATTAGGAGACAAGAACTCACATCCAAGCTGTACCATCATGAGAAACAAATAGGAAAGGACAGCCTTAAGCAATTTTGGACAAGCCTATTTTTCCATTTAAATGAAACGTCTGATGTTTGGGGAGGCAAGATGCCCTTTTCAATTATGGGCACTTTCACAAGCAGCCAATGAGATGAGTATTGGCACAGTTTACATAACAGCAAACAGAACTCTACGAGGCTGTCACTTGCTAGTGTGCAGACCAAGGCCAGGGAAGACCCAGGTTCACATTCCAAGGAAGGAGCCAGTGCACAAAGTGCTCTTGGGAGACAAAATCCTCGCTCAGACAAAATCCACTCTCATGGGTGAAACACTGGCAAAGAGCACCTGCTGCTTTGGGAGGCTAACAGGAGTTGTATTTGTGGTCACGCTGCCACCAGGCTCCCTGGAGTCCTCCTCAGCCATGCAAGGCGGACCAGTGCCCAACCTGAACGTCACTGCGCGTGCGCACATCATCCCTGTGCCCTCAACGCCTGCAGATGCGACTGCGACTGCGCCTGCGCAAGCATCTTCATGATGTCAGGGCCTCCCCGGCCTTAAGTGGAGATTGCGTCTGCGCCAGGAACAGCTGGTGGAACCGGCTCCCTGGGCTGCGGCTTCCGGTTTGGAGAACGCACCTGGGGCTTCGCGTCCTGTGGGGTGTTTGTGCGGCTGCGCGGCCCGGGAGGGGGCTCGGAGTCCCCGGAGCGAACGGGGTTGGGGTACGTTTGGCAGACAGACCCTGGGCTGGGGTGACCCAAGCCGGAGGGGACCACCCCGCGTCTTTTCGGCCTACCGATTGCTTATAGTCTTTAAAGTTTTTTTCTTGTTTCGGGACAGGAAGTCTTTCGGCCCATTCGCCCCGGCCGGAGTCGCAGGTGAGGGTCGCGGGCCGCCCTGGCGACGGCGCTGCGGTGGAAGCCGGGTCTTTGGTTCGGGGTTCTGGGTCTGGACCCGCACCCTTGGGATGCGGGGGCGAGGGGCCTGCCTCTCGGGAACGCAGCTGGCTGCTGTGATGCTGTGTTTGCGGACTGTCTGGTTCTGGGGACCCCCTCTCCCCAAGCCGGGGCGAGTTCACCCCGGATCCGTTGCGGGTTTTATTTGCGGGTTTGGGGGAGTGGTGTGGACCCCTCCAGAGATTTTGCAGGCCTGTCCCGGTGCAGTTGGAGAGAGATACAGTATCCTTAGAGGGAACCACCTTATTTCTCTTCTTACTTTTCGTCTTCTGTCAACCTCCTGGCTCCCACAGCTTTCTGGCTTTTTCCTATCACAGGTTTCTCTCCGGTTAGAGTCTCCCCAAATATCACAAGTGTATAAAGGCTGCTGTAAACCCCCTGTCTCACAGGGAAGCGCATCTTCTTGAAGGGGCTGCAGGAAGGAAACTTAAATTGTACCAGTCACTTTCTCTGCAGTAAAATAGCACTAAAGCATCATATTCACTGAATGCAACCTTGCTGGTATGTTTCATTGTGTCACTTTAGGATAATATAGGCAGTTGCTGAATGGACGATGAGTCATTATTGTAATATCAATGATCTGTATTCATTCTCTTGAAAGTTGCTTATTCTTTATCAAAAAGCGAAGCATATCCCTCTCTTATTTCCTTAATATTTTATAATATTTATATTTTAAATGTTACTTGCGTCAACAAGTAGTATAGTCCTAAAATTGATCAAGGATTTACCAGCTACCAACTACTGTGTTAAGCACCTTATGTAAATTATCTGAGCTCATCCTCCTCTTACCATCTGCAGTTATTAACCCCATTTTTCACTTAAGGACTCTCAGGGAAATTAAGTGGTTTCCCCATGTCACACAGCTGTTAAGTTTTGAGTCTAGAATTGAACTAACATTGGACTCTGGAGCCTGAACCCTAACCACAAACCACAAGTCAAAAACATCAACTAACAAACCCAGAATCCAGAAGATAAAATTAGGGAACATGTAAAAGCAGTGGTACAATTTTAATGAGTAAAAATATTTAAACCTGTTCATTTGTTACTAGTTTTGGAATCCTTGTTGTATTTATAGCAGTTTTGGCATACATGGGTGTCCACCCCATTACCTAGATTTCAGTGTTGTTATAAAGTAATTTGAGTCTTTGCCTGGAACTTGTTGAAGGAAACTGAGACCAAGTAGAATATTCAGATAGATCGGAAACTGTATTCCCACCTTGTACATTCAAAGAAGAATTTCTCAACATTCTTCATTTTTTATACATCATATATGGGTTGTAAATATAACATTATATACCACAGCATACTGACTTAAGGGGGCATGTTTTGCAAAGTAAGACAGTAAACATAAGCAGGTGGTTCAGTCCGTTACGCTGATAAGACACCTCAAGAGGAAACAGTTACTGTAGTCAAAGACAAAAGTCTCAGGAAAGTTGTCTCTCATGGGTTTATTTCTTGGTCTTAACTGACCCAACAGAAGTTGAGTTTCCTTTGTTAGGAATTCGACTGAGAAGTGGAGCCTTTTCCCCTAAAGGCCACCAAATGGCTGTTGTGGAACTTGCCCTGTGCAGTCATAGCTGCTAAATGGTTTTGACCAGACTGAATCCCACCAGGCATAGTGGGGAGTGAATGCAATCAGCCCCTGGCCTTTTCTCGTGTGCTTTTCCAGGAACTCCACTCTAGATGTTGAGTAATTCGTTCAGCAAACAAACCTACTAAGTGCCAGGCACTACTGACACAAATTACAACTCCTGACCTCAGGAGACTGGTGGGGTAGTAACGGCTGTACCATAACCAGCCATGTGATTTCTTACGCCAGATGTTAGGCAACATAGCCTCGTACTGATGGTGCCTGTGGCTTGTTTGCTGCTGTGGGGAAATCTCACCGTCCCTGAGACCGCTACGGGGCTCCCTCCTCCCTGTGCAGCTGCTCTGAGGCTTGACGGGGATGTACCAGGAGGTGTCTGAAACCACAAGATAAAACGTGGTTTTTATTCCCAGAACACACATTTTACGTGAAGTCTTTGGTTTTTTTGGAGAGTGCGTGTGTGTGCAGAAGAGAGGCAGAAGGAGAGAGAATCTTAAACAGGCTCCACGCTCAGGATGGAGCCCGACACGGGGCTGGGTTTCACGACCCTGAGATCATGACCTGAGCTGAAACCAAGAGTTGGATGCTCAGCTGACTGAGCCACCCAGGAGCCCCTTCTTGAAGTCTTTTTTGGAAAAGTTAGTTGATTTTAGTGTTCTATGGTTTACATCACATAGTAGCTCTGATATCTTATAGACTCTAATAGGACTTGCATGAATATTTGAAACTTTAAGGAAATTTCACACTTGTGGTGACCACTTTAGGAAATAGTCTAGACCCTAGCCCAGCAAGGTACTCATTATTTCCTCTGACTTTAGAAGATACTTCAGTGGACAACTGTCTCGTGACAATTTACTTTTGTTGCAGCACTTAGCATTTTGTAATTAGTTCCATCATACCCCCTTTTTCTTTACAGAACATATGCTCTCTTAAAGCAGAAACATAGCACGGTGCCTGGTGGATATGTGGTCGGTGAATTGTTAGGGGTAACAGGCATGAGATGAGAATATGAACCCAAAAAATGTACTACTGAATTTAAACTTATGAAGCTGTAAACAGTTAGACAAAATAGTTAGAAGAGGTAAGTCAAGTAAGGATTTCAGGTGGAAGTTATTTTGAGTTGGGTTTTGAATATTGATTGGAATGATTGGGTAAAGCTAGTGGTGATGTGAAAGTGAACACAGACAGACATAGGCTTTGTTTGGCCTAAAGAAGAAAGTAGCTGTTTTGGGGGGGGGGGGTTGTTTGTTTGTTTTTTGGGCTTTTTTTTTTTTTTGTGGTGAACTCCTATCTGTGTAGGAGTCCAAACTTCCTGCAAAGCCAAATTCAATTCCATGAGCTGGTGGTTTGTTAGAAACATCTGTTTCTGAGGCTGTGTGGTAGTCTGACAGAAAAAAGAGGAGAAGTAAAAGGAAAGGCCTTACCTCAGAAGGCCAGAAATGAAATGCATTGAGCCTTCTTTTTCTGTTGTTATTCTTTTGCATCATGCACTGAATAAGGAACGGAATAGTTAATTCAATAGAAGTTGGAGTTTACAGAGAAAGACGAGGTAGTCGATTTCAATATTGCTAATGTAGTGAGTGGAGCTGCTGATACTTTTAGTAATAAATACGGAATAGAATTGAAGTAAAATAGTTGATTTTCATTAAATGTAGAGGTGGAAAAGGGACAGAATTTATAAGCATTGATTCACTTTCATTTTGCAAATGTTGATAAATCTTTTATCACGAACGAAGCACTGTCTGTGAAGTCTTTACGTTAAATATTCAGTTGAAGTTTATCTTTGACTTAAAGTTCTTCTTTTTTCCTTATTAGCTAAACCAGAGGATTCCGCATCGCGTCTATGGCTACCCCACAGACTTCACAAACTGTTGCGTCTCACGTTCCTTTTGCAGATTTATGTTCAACTTTAGAACGAATACAGAAAAGTAAAGGACGGGCAGAAAAAATCAGACACTTCAGGGAATTTTTAGATTCTTGGAGAAGATTTCATGATGCCCTTCATAAGAACCAAAAAGATGTCAGGGACTCTTTTTATCCAGCAATGAGACTTATTCTCCCTCAGCTCGAAAGAGAAAGAATGGCCTATGGAATCAAAGAAACCATGCTTGCTAAACTTTATATTGAATTGCTTAATTTACCTAGAGAAGGAAAAGATGCCCTTAAGCTTTTAAATTACAGGACACCCACTGGAACTCGTGGAGATGCTGGAGACTTTGCGATGATTGCGTATTTCGTGTTGAAACCAAGATGTTTGCAGAAAGGAAGTTTAACAGTACAGCAAGTAAATGACCTTTTAGACTCAATTGCCAGCAATAATTCTGCCAGAAGAAAGGACCTAATAAAAAAGAGTCTTCTTCAGCTTATAAGTCAGAGTTCGGCACTGGAACAAAAGTGGCTTATACGGATGATAGTAAAGGACTTGAAACTTGGCTTTAGTGAGCAATCTGTATTTTCTGCTTTCCACAACGATGCTGCCGAGTTGCATAATGTCACCACGGATCTTGAAAAAGTCTGTAGGCAACTGCACGATCCTTCCGTCGGACTTACTGATATTTCTATCACTTTATTCTCTGCCTTTAAACCAATGCTGGCTGCCATAGCAGATATTGAGAGAATTGAGAAGGACATGAAACACCAGAGTTTCTACATTGAGACCAAGCTAGACGGTGAGCGTATGCAAATGCACAAGGATGGGGATGTGTATCAGTACTTCTCCCGGAACGGGTTTAACTATACAGATCAGTTTGGAGATTCTCCACGGGAAGGCTCTCTTACACCATTCATTCACAGTGCATTCAAAACAGATGTGCAAACCTGTATCCTGGATGGTGAGATGATGGCCTTCAACCCTAATACACAAACTTTTATGCAAAAGGGGAATAAGTTCGATATCAAGAGAATGGTGGAAGATTCCGATCTGCAAACTTGTTACTGTGTTTTTGACGTACTGATGGTTAATAATAAAAAGCTAGGGCGTGAGACCCTGAAAAAGAGGTACGACATTCTCACTAGTGTTTTTACACCAATACCAGGTAGGATAGACATAGTGCAAAAAACACAAGCTCATACGAAAAAAGAAGTAATTGATGCTTTGAATGAAGCAATAGACAAAAGAGAAGAGGGAATCATGATCAAACACCCTCTATCCATTTACAAGCCAGACAAAAGAGGTGAAGGATGGTTAAAAATTAAACCAGAGTATGTTGATGGGTTGATGGATGAACTGGACACCTTAATTGTGGGGGGCTATTGGGGTAAAGGTTCGCGAGGCGGAATGATGTCTCATTTTCTGTGTGCTGTAGCAGAGAAACCTCCTCCTGGTGAAAAACCCTCCATGTTTCACACTCTCTGTCGTGTTGGTTCAGGTTATACCATGAAAGAACTGTATGATCTGGGTTTGAAATTGGCCAAGCATTGGAAGCCTTTTCATAAAAAAGCTCCACCAAGTAGCATCTTATGTGGAACAGAGAAGCCAGAAGTATACATTGAGCCTTGTCATTCTGTCATCGTTCAGATTAAAGCAACAGAGATCGTCCCCAGTGAGATGTATAAAACTGGCTGCACCTTGCGTTTCCCCCGAATTGAAAAGATCAGAGAAGACAAAGAGTGGTATGAATGTACCACCCTAGATGACTTAGAACAACTTCGAGGGAAAGCATCTGGAAAGCTTGCGTCCAAACACCTTTATGTCGGGGGTGATGATGAACCACAAGAGAAGAGGCGGAAAGCTGCCCCAAGGATCAAGAAAGTTGTTGGAATCATTGAGCACCTAAAAGCACCTAACCTTTCTAATGTAAACAAAGTTTCTAATGTATTTGAAGATGTGGAGTTTTGTGTTATGAGTGGAACAAATAGCCATCCAAAGCCCGATCTGGAGAACAGACTTGCGGAATTTGGTGGTTATATAGTACAAAATCCAGGCCCAGACACCTACTGTGTGATTGCAGGGTCCGAGAACATCAGGGTGAAAAACATAATTTCTTCCAATGAACATGATGTTGTCAAGCCTGAGTGGCTGTTAGAGTGTTTTAAGACCAAAAGCTGTGTTCCGTGGCAACCTCGCTTTATGATTCATATGTGCCCATCGACGAAGCAGCATTTTGCCCGTGAATATGATTGTTATGGTGATAGTTATTTCGTTGATACAGATTTGAACCAACTGAAAGAAGTGTTCTCAGGAATTAAAAATTCCGGCGAACAAAGTCCTGGAGAAACAGCTTCCATGATTGCTAATTTAGAATATCGATATTCCTGGGACCACTCCCCACTCAGTATGTTTCGACACCACATTATTTATTTGGACTTGTATGCTGTTGTTAATGACCTGAGTACCAAAATCGAGGGGACGAGGTTAGCTTTTACAGCTTTGGAACTTCGATTTCATGGAGCAAAAGTAGTTTCTTGTTTAGCTCAGGGAGTGTCTCATGTAATCATTGGGGAGGATCATAGTCGTGTTGCAGATTTGAAAGCTTTTCGAAGAACTCTTAAGAGAAAATTTAAAATCCTGCAACAAGATTGGGTAACTGATTCAATAGACAAGTGTGAATTGCAGGAGGAAAATCAGTATTTGGTTTAAAGCTAGCTTTTCTAGTGAGGAAAGCCTGTGATCTGGTGGACACGTCATAACAGGTGGTAAAGATAAAATTTTAAACTACATTTTGTTTTTATCCCTTCAAATTTATGCTTAAATGGTATTATTAGAATAGGAAAACAATATTTTTAAGTTTTGAGATAGGTAAGACCCTGAATAGCCCAAAGCCAAGAAAGAAAAAAATCTTTTAGCAGTGTAATATTTGATGACTTTTAAAACCGAGATGAAATAAACAGTTTAAAGAAGAAGTGTTGATATTATATCCCTATAGAAATCTAGAATTTTGACTCCAATATTAATAAAATACATTCAGAAGCTTTTAGAGTCATTAAAAGCATTGATCTAAATGGATTTTCTGGAGTCAAATAAAAATTTTAATAGTTGTTATATAATAAAGCATTGCAAGAAAGAATTGTTGTAGTTAGATTTGTAAAAATATATCTTAAATTGAAGACTAAAATTCTTTTAAGTTTGAAATGTTGTAAACAAATTTGTTTTTTAGGGTTAAGGGCAAGCTCATAAATGAAACGTGTTATTGATGTAACTAGGTAAATTAGGGGAAATTGAATGAGACTTGATGGTCTAAAAACTTAAAATTAGATCAGTTTGATTAAAAGAAACTTACCATTTTGCAAGTATTGGGCCCACATTTATTGTTTCTCTAAAATAGAGCATGTTTCAAAGACCATGTTTTTATGTGAACTTTACTCCAAGATGAATAGTATTCACAAAGAGTGATTTGCCTAGATGTAACCCACATGTCAAAATAGCCTATGTGTTGGGACTTTCATTACAGAGAGGTAAATTGCTCTATTTAAAATGATTTTTATCTTAGGTTATTTAAATTCAGTGTGTATAATATATATTATGTCTGGATTTATATACTAAATTTTGGAATACAGTGTATTCATTATGAAAAATATATTTTCATGACACCTCTGAAATACTTAAAATATGGAACCCAAGGAACTGTGTATAGATCATTTGTATGTAGTTTTAGATTTTATTGAAATGGTGGAACAAATGTAATTTTATTTCTTAATTTAAATAAAATATTTAATATGCTATTGAAATTTATGGTGGTTGATGGATTGATTGATTTTGAGAGAGAGCATGAGCTTGAGCCAGAGAGGAGGAGAGAGGGAATCCCAAACAGGCTCCACGTTGTCAGCACAGAGCACGATTCAGGGCTCCAACTCAGGAACTGCGAGATCATGACCTCAGGTGAAATCAAGAGTCAGATGCTTAACCAACTGAGCCACCCCTATGATGTATTTATTTTGAGACAATTTGTAATAGTTATTTCAATCAGATTAGATACTATGATATCTATAATTTTTGACTGATTCAAATCAGGTTCCTATTTGAGGTCCTTTGTGTTTCATATTATTGAATGAACTTTATTAAAAATTTAAACTTGGGGCACCTGGGTGATACAGTTGGTTAAGCATCCGACTTTGGCTCAGGTCGTGATCTCACGGTTGGTGAGTTTGAGCCCCGCGTCAGGGCTGTGCTGACAGCTCAGAGCCTGGAGCCTGCTTCGGATTGTGTGTCTCCCTCTCTCTGCCCCTCCCATGCTCATGTGCGCGCGCTCTCTCTCTCTCTCTCTCTCAAAAAGAAAATTAAAAAAAAATTAAAAATGCATTAAAAATTAAACTTGCATATTTTTATAATACCTAGTGAGAAAAACTACAAAATAGATAACCAGTAAGTGCAGTGGAAAGAAAAGTACCTAATTTTACCACCAAAGACAATAACATTCACTACTTCAGGTTTTTGATGGTAAGGAAAGCACAAAACACGGATTTACAGTGTAACAGAAAAGTGTAAAACTGTAATGCTTTATTTGATCAGCTTTTCTCAGTGGGAGAATTTACAGGCAGGCCACTAAAATATGCCTACATCACTTTAAATTGCTGTTCACTATACCATTGAATGTAGTGTAATGTGTTCAGCTAACCCATTATTGTTCGATTTCTAGGTTGTTTGACCTTGCCACCTTTTTGTTTTCCTAACGAACATTGTAATCAATCTGTACTGTGGTCTGTGTATTCTAGTCCTGTTTGTTTCTTATACATCCTTAGAATGGAATTGCTGATTCAAAGGTACATATTTTTTAGTAAATGGATACGCATTTCAAAAACTTGGCAACATGCCTTTCTAGATTCTTCTCTTTCCCATCTCTAAATGTTGGGGAGTTCGTTTTCTTAGTACTGGACCTGTTTTCTGTCTTTACTCACTCTCTACACATTCTCATCCATCCCCTGACTTTAAATATGCTGATAACTCTGATGTATTTTTAGCCCTGGTTTCTTTGCTGAACTCCAGTTCATGTATGTGTATCCACATAACGTCTCCACATGAAGTCTAATGAGCCTCTCGTACTTAATGTGTCTAACTAGAACTATAAAATATTTCTCATAGAAAACATTTTAAAATATGAAAGAGAATGGTGCAATGAATGCACGTGCTCACCACTCAGTCTGAACTGTCCTATTTACAGACCTCGGGATTATTTTGCAGTCATTTAGATTACCTAACAATTCACAAGTGTTCTGTACAGAACTCTGGATTTCTGCAATACACTTAACGCTCCTCCCCAGTGTTCCCCTCCTCACAAAATGGTGCATCTATCCACCCAGCTGCTCAAGCTGAAAACCATGCTGTCATCCTTGGTTCCGTCTGTTCTCATGTTTCCAATTCACAGAAAATCTTGTTGCCTGGAGCTTCCAAATAATCCAGAATATGACCTCTCACCACTTTTCCCAGTAACCATAGCCTGCCACCATTATTCACAGACCACGATCACCTCACTGGCCTTCCCTTTTGCAGTCTTATTCCACTACTGTCAGCTCTCAAGGACACTCACTTTTACTTTCAAAGATGCAGTCAATTCATGTTCCTCCACTAGCCAAAACTACTGAATCCCCATCACTCATAACTTCCAAAGTCGTAAATGGTCCATTGGAGGTGGCCCCGATTACCCATCTTCTGTTAGCTCTCTGACTTGATTTCCTATCACTTACCCCCTTGCTCACCACACCGTAGTCTCATCGGTCTGTGTGCTTTTTCCTTGAACTTCATTCAGGGCTGGTGTATGTTCCCCCACCCACACCCCCAACACCATCCCTTCATTCTGCTTTATTTTTTCCAAAGCACTGCACCTTTATTTCCTACCACTAGAATAGAAACTCCGTGAATGAAGTCACTCGGTATGTTTTGTTCACTGTTGTAATTGGTCACTCAATAAATATTAATGGAATAAATTCTCTGAATTATACTGAAAAGCCTACTTTGCTCTTCTCCAAGTCTATGTGTTCTTGCCAGAAAGCAGGTAGGACAAGAACACTGTTCAAGAACTCCACCTTTTTCTGCATTCCTGATAACTTATCACCATCCTGAAAGAGTTGCTTTTTGTTTTGTTTTTTGTTTTTGTTTTTGTTTTTTTGTTGTTGTTGTTTTTGTGGCTGATGGCACCTTCTTTGAAGATCAAGTGGCTACCCTAACTGCTTCATAGGCATCATAGGCATGCACTCTACCTGGCGTTAGAGTGAGCAGGTCCGGCTTGGAAACTTGGAACTCTTGTTTTGGGGGAAGTAGGTTGGACATAGCTTTAAAATATCTAATATGAAATTCTTTGAGCACTAGAGCTATTTTATAAACCGTTCCCATTCAATTTCAACCAATATATATTAAGTTCTTACTCTCCTTGATAGTCATTGGAGTGAAAAAATGAACAAGACAGTCTCTGCTTTTAAGGAACTCAAAGAGTACTGAAAGATAAAAATAATTGGAATACAAAAGAAAGTGCTTCCCTATGAAAGAATGATGGATTCCCTGGAAAGCCATATGCTGTAATGAAATGAATACAAGTTTTAGAATCTAGTTTTCCTGGGCTCAACTCCAGTTCTGCCACCAATTGTCTCTGTTGTCTGAGTAAATCACAATTTCCTTAAACCTTAGTTTCTAAACTTTCAAATGGAAACAGTATCTACCTCACGCAGAATATATGAAAACAGGGACACCTGGGTGGCTCAGTCGGTTGAGCATCCAACTCGATTTTGGCTCAGATCATGATCTCCTGGTTCATGAGGTTGAGCCCCATGTGGGACTCTGTGCTGACAGTACAGAGCCTGCTTGGATTCTCTCTCTCCTTCTCTCGCTGCCCTCCCCCCACTCATTTGCTCTCCCTTTCAAAATAAATACACTTGAAATAATTTTTAAAAAACATGTATGAGAACAGAATTATAGTGCCCAGCATACAGAAAAACTCTCCAGCTTTTATCTGCTGCTCTTATCCAGGCCTCCCCAGTGGGGGTTCATTAATCCAATGGGGGTTAATAAGGGAGTGCATTCTGGAACCATAAGTAGAATTCCCTCAGGCATATTGGTATGGAGGGTTTGTCCTTGCAGAGGGAAGATTATAAATACAAGCATGGGGAGTACAAACATTTGGGGGAGAGTGTTTGTAAAACATTCAAATTTAGGTGGGAGGGGGAGGTATAGGTAAATTAGGATAAATTTTGAATGACTTCAAATGTTACACTGCAGAACATGCGTTGTATCTGGTGCTCAGGAAAAATGCACTGAAGAATTTTTAGCAAGGTATTTCAGGTTTTTGTCTAAGGCTGATTTCTTGATTCTCCCTCCTCAGTTCAAGCTCATGTAGCAAAAATACCATCAGCCAAGTAGCTTATACAACAAACATTTCTTTCTCACGTTTCTGGAGGCTGGAAGTCTGAGATCAGTGTGCCAGCAAAGTTGAGTTCTGGTGTGGGCCGTCTTTCTGGCTTTCAGAGAGCCACCTTGCTCCTGTATTTTCACGTGCTGGAGAGAGAGATCTAGCTCTGGGCTCTTCATCTTATAAGGGCACAACTTCTAACATGGCGCTCTACCCTCATTCACTCATCTCAACCCAATTACATCCCAAAGACACTCCCACAACACATATATGCCCCACTTCCAAGTATCAGATTAAGGATTAGGGCTTCTAAGGATTAGGGATTCTGAGGGAACACATTTAGTCCACAGCACCATCCCTTACATTTTTTAATGTAAACGTTTACAAATAGGAGTGTCATTTAAGTACCTGGGCAGACAGCAATAAACACAATGGGCAAAAATTCTTGTCAGCATATCATGATTTACTTTCATTCACTTAAAAAAATTTAAAATTGGGGCCCCTTGTGACTCAGTTGGTTAAGCGCCTGACTCTTGGTTTTGACTCAGGTCATGATCTCACGGTTTGTGGGTTCAAGCCCCGCGTTAGGCTCTGTGCTGACAGTGTGGAGCCTGCTTGGGATTTGGAATTCTCTCTTCCTCTGTCTCTCTGCCCCTCCCTTCCTCTCTTTCTCTCTCTCAAAATAAATAAATAAAACATTTATATATATATATATATATATATATACACACACACACACACACACATATATATATATATATATATCTTTAAAAAATAAAAATAAAATGTATTTACCAAAAGGCAAAAATTGGACTTCTGGGTATTGTTCCTGTTCCTATGACTGCATAGCAAGTCAACCCCAACCTCAGTGGCATAAAACAACCATTTCCATCATGCCCACATATTCAGAACACACACAAGCAAAATGTCTTGTCTTGTTACCACTGTGATTACAGACTCCGCTCCGAGAGTCTCCCTCCCTGTGTTGGCTTTGAAGGATGTGCCCGGGGAAGTGCATGCTGGCAACAACCACGAGTGCAGAATTGGTGATTCCCCAGCTAATCTTTCAGATGAGAAGTTGGCAATAGGAAACTAATACAGATTTTTGGTTCCAGAAGCGGGGTGCTGTTTAACAAATGCTTACGAAGTGGCTTTAGGAATGGGTGATGGGCACAGTCAGGAAGAAATGCAAGAAACACTATAGGGTAAAGCCTAAAATCTCCAAGGAGACTATTGGTAGAAATCGGGATTTCAAGGGTGCTGCCAACGAGGGCTCAAAAGGAAGGGAGGAAGGGGTGTCGTGTTATGTAGTGACAGAAGCTTAGTGAAATTGTCTCCTGCACTTGAGTAAAAAGAAGAATGTGTAGGTGCTGAACTTGGATGTATACCTACTTGCAAGCAAAGTGTCCATGATGCCAGCTGAGTTCTCACTGTTTACCATAAAATGCAAAATATTTTAAACAAAATCTGCTTTTTACAAAAAGAAACCACAATTTCATGACTTTGAAAATTCTCTGCTTCTCCAGCTGTAAGGTCTGCTGAAATTAATGAATTGCTTCAAAATTGTCACATACAGAAAAAGCCAAAGGCGTGGTTGCGCAATTTCTGCTCTAACCTCAGAAATACCTGAGGCTCGGGGCACCTGGGTGGCTCAGTCGGTTGAGCATCCCACTCTTGATTTCGGCTCAGGTCACGATCTCACGTTTTGTGAGTTCAAGTCCCGCATGCAGTTCAGCTCTGACAGTGTGGAGCCTGCTTGGAATTCTCTCCCTCTCTCTCTCTGCCTTTTCCCCCACTCTCTGTCTCTTTCTCTAAATAAATAAATATACTTAAAAAAAAAAAAGAAAAAAGAAATACCTGAGATCAGATTATTCAACTTCACAAAGCATGATTTCAGAAGACAGCCTTCGATCCTCTCAAGCTACAGGGCCTGCGAGAAGATGAGCTGTGTTGTGTTCCGGAACCACCTCAGCAGGAGGCTGAAGCAGAGAAGATCTCATCTTGCAAAGGTCTGTTGTGTGCCTTTTGCTGAGAGGAGAGAACCCCACTGAAATCCTCAGGAGACCCACGGGATTCTTCGGAAAGTTATTTCAGCAGGATCATTGCCAGTATGGATTGAAAGAAACAGAGAAAACCACCAAAGCTCTACTGGCAGGAACCAGTCTTGGAATGTCGTAGACTCTGGGTCTGGAATTCTCTCTTGTCCAGCAAGAGGGCAGACGCAGGATTAAAATGAGAGAGAGGCTAATGTCCTGGAGGAGACAAGAGCCCTGAGTGAGGGTCCTTGCTCTGATTTTATTAGGATCAGAAGGCTTACAAGCGTAATGGATGTGTACAAAGAGACAATGAATCCATGAACATTAACTCATGGGCGTGGGGGGGGGGCGGTAAGGGGGTTTCGAAGATACGCGGTGTTAGGGGTTTGGGTCAATACAAAACAAAGTCCTGGTGCTGGGCAGATGGTTGTCTATGGCAGGTGTGAGACGCCAGCCTGTTTATCTTAGCTTGCCTAGGGGATAAGGCAGAGCTGCTACCTCTGGGTCAACAAGGCGCCTTTCTTTTGCTAATTAGCTCTCCTCTGGGCAACTTGACCCTGCTGCAGTCTATAGCCCTATTTACCTGTTTACCTAATTTGGTCCTTCCTTCCTGTGAAAGCAGCTTCCTGCTATTGTACTAAGTTGGGGGTTGCTTCTGCCCTGAATACCTCATCTTGATTACCTCATCTTGGATGCTTTCATCCTGAGGCTTCCTATTCCTAAACCTTGTTAACCCAGGGGTGCAAGCTCAGGGAATTCCTAAGCTGACTCCCCACATTGGAAGACTACTCAGCTGCAAACAAGCCTTCGTGCATGAACGAAGGAAGGATGAGTCTGACGGCAGAACTACTGAGTACAGAGAGTCAGGCCAAGAGCCACCGAGAATTATTCCCAAGCTTTGAAAACGAATCCAGGAATTCCCAGCACGAGCTTGGCTGGATTTCAGAACTGCTATGGACAGACGCTCCTTTCTCCCTTCCATTCACTCTCCCTCCTGAAAGGGAATGTCTACAGCTGCCTCCTTACATCTCCGTCACCATTGCACGGTGGGTGTGTTGGGGGCAGATTATGTGGGTCTTCGATTTTGCAGGGCCACAGATGGACAGCTGTACCAGGCCCCTCATCTGCACCTGATTTGAGGCTTGAGTTTTATACTTTGCTGCTACTATAGTAGGTTGAGATTCTTGGAAACCCCAGGAGGGGAGCACATGCATTTTGCATATGGGAGGGAGGCCAATCATTAAGGATCAGAGGACAGACTTTGGTGAGCAGAGTGTAAGGCAGTTCCCATGATCCCTGGATAATGGTGTCCACACGCCTGTACAATCTTCTTCACTTGATTGTGGGCAGGACCTGTGACCTACTTCTTATCAATTGAATATGACAAAGAGGACAGATCGCCCCATGATTACGTTACATTGCGTGAGACTCAGTCTTCCGGGCAGACTGTCCCTACCTTCTCTCTGTCTGTCTCCCTCCCTCCCTCCTTCCATCTCTCTCCCCCTCCTTCTCTCTGCTGACTGTCATAGAAGTAAGCTGTCATGGATCCTACAGCTGCAGGAAACTGAAGGCTGCCACAGCCTTGAGAACTGGGGAGCAAATCTTTTCCCGATTGAGCCTCCAGTTGAAGATGCAGCCACAGAGAGTGAGTACACACATCATCACGCTCTCCTCTTTCTGAAAACCTTCATTAAGTAGATAAGGAATGAATGTCAAAGTGCTAGCAGTGTTTAGTGCATAAGAAGCAGTCAGATATTTCCTCCTTCACCTTCTCCATTTGCTCCGTAAGGCTTACTAGGAAAAAAAAAATCCAAATTGATGGTAACACATTTATAACCTGACCTCAAGCTCACTTTTCAATCTTGTCTTTCTCTGCTTCATCAATTCCAGCCAAACTGATTCACTACAATTAGTCCTTTCTGCCTCCATGAATATCCTGTTTCCTCTTCAGAAATGCCCTCTTTGTGCACCTGCTGTGACAGTCTCCAAATTTTAGATCCTACTTGTCTTTGAAGAGCTGATACGCCATTTTTATCTCGTGATCTGCCCTAGCCACCCGGTCGTGACACATTTCCCTACCATCCAAGAATTTATCAGTTTTGTGCTCCTCATAATTTTCTGCCTCAAAATATATTTATCTGATGTTATCTTTTGAGTTAGCTCTTCAAGGGCACGAATAATGCTGTATGAACCTCTTACACTTCAGTGTGTCTTGTGTTTATTAATGTCATAAATATATTTGGAGTATAACTACACAGAGCAGCTTCACTCCTCTCTTTTCTGGCACTTTCTTCTTTCCTTATTGGTAGTGTCACTGTTGTTTTTAAGAGACCTTATAGTGACATTTAAGACATTAGCGGTGTTCCCTGCTTAAAAACTCTCTGCTGGGGCGCCTGGGTGGCGCAGTCGGTTAAGCGTCCGACTTCAGCCAGGTCACGATCTCGCGGTCCGGGAGTTCGAGCCCCGCGTCAGGCTCTGGGCCGTTGGCTCAGAGCCTGGAGCCTGCTTCCGATTCTGTGTCTCCCTCTCTCTCTGCCCCTCCCCCGTTCATGCTCTGTCTCTCTCTGTCCCAAAAATAAATAAACGTTTGAAAAAAAAAAAATTTTTAAAAACTCTCTGCTGGAGGGGCGCCTGTGTGGCTCAGTCGGTTAAGCATCCGACTTCAGCTCAGGTAATGATCTGACGGTTCACGAATTCGAGCCCCGCATCAGGCTCTGTGCCGACGGCTCAGAGCTCGGAGCCTGCCTCGGATTCTGTGTCTCCCTCTCTTTCTGCCCCTCTTCCACTCACGCTTTGTCTCTGTCTCTGTCTCTCTCAAAAATAAATAATCATCAAAAAAAAAAAAAAAAAAAAACCAAAACAACAACAACAACAACAGCAACAAAACACCTCTGCTGGAAATAACACATATACAGGTAATAACTCAGTGGTTGAGAACACAGACCCTGGAAACAAGGTTCCTGAGTTTGAATCCAGACTTCTGTACTTGGACAAGTTAGGCAATTTTCCTTGCCTTAGTTTGCTCTTATATAAAATAGGGTAATAATGGTACCTAGTTTACTGAGTTGTTTTGAGGACTAAGTGTGTGTGTGCGTGTGTGATGCATACGTGTGCACGCCTGCATCTGGGTGTGTTTTAAAAGAATATTTAGGACAATGTCATACCAGTTATAATTTTTGTATGTAACGTAGAAGGAAAATAACAGGTGCAGGGGTTCTGTGATACACAGTAATAACAAAATGTGAATTGGAGAAAAGAACTGCATTTGTAAGGAAACCTTGTAGTAGAGTCAGTCACTTTTTGCCCTTTCTTCTACATAGTAGTTCACAACGGGGGCTGGTTTTTGTGCACTCCACCCCCCCCCCCAGGGTTTGGCAGCATCTAGAGACTTTTTTACTTTTATTTTATTTATTTTTTTTTTAATGTGTGTGAGAGAGAGAATGTGTACAAGCAGGGCAGAGGGGCAGAGGGAGAGAGAGAGAGGGAGAGAGGGAGTATCCCAAGTAGGCTCCATGCTCAGAATGGAGCCCAACACGGGGCTTGATGCCACAACCCTGGGATCGTGCTCTAAGCTGAAATCAAGAGTCAGACACTCAGTTGACTGAGCCACCCAGGCGCCCCTCTAGGAGTCAAGACGGGGGACGTGCAACTGGCATCTAGTGGGCAGGCACCAAAGACGTTGTTATATATCCCACAATGGACAGAAAATTCCCCCGCAACAAATAACTAAACCAAAAGGTCACTAGTGCTGAAGTGGGGAAAGTTGTTCTAGAATCATGTGAAATGTAATGGGAGAAGACATATTGCTTGTGAGTAACGCCTTCACATCAGGCATAATTACAGCTTTATTGCAAGTCAGTTTGTCATTCATGAAACAAATGCTCGTTCCTGCTTAGTTCTTTTAAAGAGGTCAGTTATGTGGGTTAATTAGTGTTTGCAAAGTCCTTTGAAGATGTAAAGTCCTATGTAAGTGCTATTTCTTATTAATTACCATTCTGGCAGACCTGTGCTGTAACCTAGTTCGTTCATTAGCACAGCCAAACCTCAAAGACCTGAGCGATACTGAAGGATTTCTGATAAGTTGAAACTTTTAAAATGAGAAAGATAGGCGTCAGGGACCCAAGCCAATTTCAGATGGCTGGGATTGGAGTGTATATAAATTGCCTCATTAAAATCAAGAAAACTATAGGTTTTGATTTGGGGTCTATTTGTTAAATTGGAGTAAATTTCTTCCAACTTTGCAACACGGTATATAGCAAAGGAGGGTGGTAGCTGGGTTCCCTAATACAACTTTAATAATTGTGAAGAAATGAAAATAATTCATAGGAAAAATTATATTATTTATATTTATAAACGGATCCTTTCTGGCCCATGAGTCACGGCGTAATTTAGACTGTCCAATAAAATAAAGACAATAAAATGGTTTGCAAAAACCTCAAGAAACCAGGGCACTGGGTATAGTACAATACGCTTTTTTCTCTAGGTATGAAATGTAAATAAGGTCATAAATACAGTTTTATGCTTTCACTGTATAAACGTGTTTACATTTCAATATAGCTCTTAATCTCACCAAATGTGACCTTTTCCTGTTAGAGCATGGTAAGTCTAGCCTGTAGATTTACATAGCAATGTTATCTTCAACTCAGCATCAATCTGGATAAAATATTTGCTGGCGACATACTGGGGTATACCTGGGTTGGCTAGCCTTGTTAAGGCATAAACCCAGGTGTATGATTTAGCTTTGTCAAATTCTGATGGGTTACTATGTGCAAGCTTCAGTGTAAAAGGAAGGGGACAAGGCATGTCAAAGGGGAAAACATGGATTATTTAATAAAGAGGAGAAAACTACGCAGTTGTCTAGAAAAAAAAAAATAGACAGTTTGGAACCCTCATTGCTTAAACGAGACATATTTCATATAAACCAGATATTTAAAAGCAGGAAAACAAAGCCATACAAACAATACAAATTTAGGAGAAGAATGTTTTAAACGTTGAAAACAAAAACAAAATAGAAGCCAGAGAAGAAAGATTGCTAACTTTAATTTACAAAATTTATAAACATACTCTGCACTAAATACTGAAAGTAAGTCAAAAGCGGTGACACAGCAGGGGAAATATTTGTAATGAAATAGTAGAAAAATGACGTTTTTCTTTGTGATGTGAAGAGCTTCTTAAAGAAAGTCTATTAACTATATAATAAATAACAAATACAACTTTATATAAAAAATGTTCAAAAACACAAAAACGTATGTAAAAAAACCCAGCTATTAAACTTATAAAAAGGTAGATTGCTCATTCATAACGAAGACATACTGAAGTACATTTTTCTTTTTGCTGTAGAATTTATAAACCAGGGGCACCTGGGTGGCTCAGTCAGTTGATTGTGTGACTTCTGCTTAGGTCATGATCTCACAGTTTGTGAGTTCAAGCCCTGCGCTGGGCTCTGTGCTGACACTCAGATCCTGGAGCCTGCTTCAGATTCTGCGTGTGTGTGTGTCTCTCTCTCTGCCCCTCCCCCGTTTCCACTCTCTGTCTCTCTCAAAAATAAATAAGCATTAAAAAAATTGAATAATAAAATAAAATTTACAAAGCAAAACTTTGATACTTTGTTTCAATAAGAATGTGATAGAACAGATATTCTCATACTTTTTAAATACAACTATTTATATTTATATCATGTATATTATTGATCCTCTATGGGGGCAAGTGACAATATTATCAAAATTTAAAATGCATTTATATTTTGGCCAATTTATTCAATTTCCAGGGCTTTATCTTATAGATATAGTTACATATGTACAAAAGGCATATTTATGAGGATAGTTACTGTAAAATCACACCACGAATGAAAGAGAAAACATACATGTTAACAGAAGTTTAATTAAATAAGTGATGGTGTATCAGCCCATGAGAACATGAAACTCTGGTATACATAGAAATGGCTTTTCTTTTTTTTTTTTTTAATTTTTTTTAAACGTGTATTTATTTTTGAGACAGAGAGAGACAGAGCATGAACGGGGGAGGGTCAGAGAGAGGGAGACACAGAATCTGAAACAGGCTCCAAGCTCTGAGCTGTCAGCACAGAGCCCGACGCGGGGCTCGAACCCACGGACTGCGAGATCATGACCTGAGCTGAAGTCAGCCGCTTAACCCACTGAGCCACCCAGGCGCCCCTAGAAATGCCTTTTCTAAGAGTTTCCTTTTTTTCTACTTAATATATCTCAGGAAGCTGTAGGACACTGGGAGATTCTTTGACCATTCGTATGTTTTTAAAGGAGATATAATCTGGTATGCTCATACAGGTTTCCCCCGATAATCCAAAAAGTACAGGGTTCCTATGAAAACTTTCCTAAGCTTTGCCTAAAGTGAAGACGCGAATACCATTAATTTATACAGAAATATTTTCGAGCATTCCCATGCCCAGAAAGTCATCTCTCTTTGGCTTTTCTGAGACCTTAGGACACATCTTGGTAACAGGAGCACAAAATAAATCGAGGGAAAGCCCAGATGCTCACAGATGGTACATTTCAGAGCTGTGGTGGGCCTGATGGGAAAATGCTGAAGAGGGGGTTCCTGGGGAGGGAGCTGGGCAAGGCTGTGCTCACGCTCAGGGCTCACCCTGACTCCATCGGGGCTCACTGCAAAACCAATACTGAATGCTCTCTCCCTCTCTCTCTCTCTCTTTGTTTGTAAAAGTGAAAATCGTCTTCGGGTTTCTTATGGTTAGCAAAAACAGCTTTCTCAAAAAAGCAAAGTGGCATCACACAGACTTGCAAAACGTTGCAGCTACTGGTACATGCTCTCCCGTCTCTTCAAGGTCACACAGGAACTGTCTCCTCTAGAGAAGGAAGCTGAGACTCTAAGTAGACAAGAGCGAGAAAGAAAATGTCCCCCTTTTCTTTCCACTCATTTGTACCTTCTAAATTTTGACTGTGTACATACTATCTATGAAAAGCGATGTATTGTCTATTGAAAGGCAGGTCAGGTGAACTACCTGTTCACAACAATAAATATAATCACCAAAGCCCTTAGCGTTTGCCAATATTTATGCCACGTCACTGCTCAGGGATGTAGGAGATATTGTTGCCTTATCTACGTGACTGTGGCATAACCATCTTTCTGGTAGGAAAATGAACACTATTTTTACTATTTTACTATTTTTACTAGTTTACTTTGGTATTGAAAAACGATCATATTTGGTTATTCAGTACATAGAAATAAAAGATCTTGAAATAAAAATGTTTTGTTTATTGAAAAAAGCCATACAAATAAACGATGCCACTTCAATCAAATAACATAGAAATTTCGTTGGGTCAAGAGATGCCATTTAATTGATACGGCCTAGATTAAGAAGACTTGTCTATTTTCTTGATCCATTTTTAGATTGACTAAATTTACCTGGCATTCATGTTTGGCATGAGAGCCAAGCTAAATTCAAACTATGCTCTGTGTTTGTTTTTTCAAAACTAAGTGCTAATTCTAAAAACTCTGTGTGATCACTTCATTTCTCTTTCTGTTGCTTCATTATTGGTGTTTAGAAATGCACTAGATTTCTCTACACTGATTTTTTATCCTGTGACTTTACTGAATTCACTTACCAGTTCTAGCAGTTTTTTGGTGGAGTCTTTCGGGCTTTGTATGTAGAGTATCATGTTATCTGCAAATAGTGGAAGTTTTACTTCTTTCTTGCCTATCGGAAGGCCTTTTATTTCTTTTTGTTGTCTGATCACTGTGGCTGGGACTTCTAGTACTATGTTCAATCGCAGTGGTGAGAGTGGACATCCTTGTCTTGTTCCTGACCTTAGCTGAGAGCTTTTTCCCATTGAGGATGATATGAGCTGTGGGTTTTCATATATGGCCTCGATTATGTTGAGGTATGTCCCCTCTAAACTTACTTTGCTGCAAGTTTTTATTATCATGAATGTCTGTTCTACTTTGTCTGCATCTACGGAAATGATCATACGGTTCTTACCCTTTCTTTATTAACACGGTATATCACATTGATTGATTTGTGAATATCGAACCACCCTTGCAACTTAAGAATAAATCCCACTTGATCATAGCGAATGATTTTTTTTTTTTTAATTTTTTTTTTCAACGTTTATTTATTTTTTTGGGACAGAGAGAGACAGAGCATGAATGGGGGAGGGGCAGAGAGAGAGGGAGACACAGAATCGGAAACAGGCTCCAGGCTCCGAGCCATCAGCCCAGAGCCTGACGCGGGGCTCGAACTCCCGGACCGCGAGATCGTGACCTGGCTGAAGTCGGACGCTTAACCGACTGCGCCACCCAGGCGCCCCGCGAATGATTTTTTTAATGTATAGTTGGATTCAGGTTGCTGGTATTTTATTGAGAATTTTTGTATCCATGTTCATCAGGGATGTTGACCTGTAGTTCTCTCAAAAAGTTACAAATAGAACTACCCTATTATCCAGCAATTGCACTACTGGGTATTTACCCAAAGAATACAAAAATACGAATTCAAAGGGTTACATTCATCCTGGTATTTAAATAGCAGCATTATCTACAAAAGCCAAATTATAGAAGCAGCCCAAGTGTCCATTGACTGAAGAATGGATAAAGAAGATGTGATCGATATGTATATCAATGTTGCACACAGTGGAATGTTACTCAGACATAAAAAGAATGAAATCTTGCCATTTGCGGGGCGCCTGGATGGCTCGGTTGGTTAAGCGTCTGATTTTGGCTCAGGTTATGATCTCATGGTTCATGAGTTCGAGCCCGACATCGGGCTCTGTGCTGACAGCGCACAGCCTGGAGCCTGCTTCAGATTCTGTGTCTCCCTCCCTTTCTTTCCCTCCTCTGCTCTCTCTCTCCCTCAAAAATAAATAAACATTTAAAAAAATCTTGCCATTTGCAATGACATGGATGGAGCTAGAGAGTATTATGCGAAGTGAAAAAGTCAGAGAAAGGACAAATGCCGTATCATTTTACCCATACGTGGAATTTAAGAAACAAAACAAATAAGTAAAGGGAGAAAAAATGAGAGAGAAAGAGCAAACCAAGAAACAGACTGTCAAATACAGGGAACAAACTCACGGTAACCAGACCGGAGGTGGGTGGCGGGGTGGGGATTAAAGAGGGCACTAGTCATGACGCGCCGTGGGTGATGTTGAATCACTCACCTGACACAACGTTATTACGTTAACTAACTGGAATTTAATAAAAACTTAAAAAAAAAAAACAACCTTGTCTAACCACAACAGAGATCCACTGCTTTCTCTCCTTGTTATTTTTGCACGGACAATGACAACACGTGGATAGTGGTTCTTTTACGGTGACTATAGATAAGAAGATATATATAAGATCTGGCTCATCCAAAATGGATACTTTGGATTAAGGATGAGATGGAAAATTATAGCGTATAGTAATTGCTAAGTGAATTAGCCTCCATTCAACAATGGCTGCCTTTCTCTGCCCCATGAAACCAGAGGACACACTTGGAGAAGATACACTTTCCTCCTCCACAGTATCCCTCAAAATGGCTGTTCTCTAGCGCATCCTGGTCTGTAATATAAATTTATTATTTGAAGGAGCTTCCCCTTTTGTTGAGGAAATCCCAATGTACCATCAGTTTAAACTCTTCTCGCTAGAGAAATTTGGTCACGTATTCCTTGCAATATTATCTCCTAGGAATAAGTTCATTAGAAGATAATCAGGAAAATACTTTTTCAGACAGTCTGTTAACAGCCAGGCATTAATGCTTGCCTCGGTGGTAGCAGCTGCCAGACTCATGATTCACTGAACAGGACAATAAATTTTGACCTTATTTGATTTTGTTAATGAGTGTAAATGAGATCACTGTAGGCGCAGTTGCTAATTATCAGCTACCATCAAATACCTGATGGGAGAGATAGAGACGATATGCATCATTTTAATCATATCCATTTATTAAAATAGTGAGAATGTTCCAGTTCCTGGTTAGCATCACTCTTTAATGAAATCCCACGTATATGGATGGATGGATGGATGGATGTGCACAGGTGCTCATCATAGTATCACTTGCAATGGAAAAAAACGGGGAAAAATCTAAGTGGTTATGTAAATAGAGTACTTCATATAATACTATGATAGGCAGCCATTAAATTATTGAAGAAGGAGTTAATGGCATGCAATGTATGTAATGTATATACAGTATGCAATTTTTAAAAAGCATATTTTAAATGCATAGAAAAAATACAACCTTATTGATCTTCTATCAAAATAGGAACACCAATTATTTGTAATTAATTACATTTGTAAATAATTAATTATTTTTTTCCTCTGTGATTTTGAGTTTTTCAGTACTGAGGGGAAAAGCTCCAGTAAAATGAAATTAGTATGAACTTAAAAGTGACACACTGAGCTCTGAAATTGAACACCGAAATCAGAAATCTTATTTTTCTCTCCTACTGGAATTCATAAGATATGTTCACTCTTTTCCTGTTGGCTGATTTAATTCTTCAGACCTCTCCTCCTTTATAATGATTCCTGAATTTATTTCACAAGTTTTTACTTAGTGGGAAAACAGGAGTTATGTTTGAATCGAGTCCTAAACTGATAGCACAATCCCGCTCCAAACTCCATGGTGGTGGTGTTGACACCATTCTGGGACTGCTGGATCACAACCCCTCTCCTCCACGCTAGTCCCACCTGCCCGGACGCCTAGCACCTGCGCCCGAACTACCAGATGTGACAGTGTGAGAAGGAGCCTCGTAGACACGTTTCCCTCCTGCTGCTTTCTTTAAAAAAAGAACTGATTTTGTAGTACAACACATTCGAGTGAATAAAAAATAGAAATTCACCAGGTGTCCTTTGTGTAACTGACAGGAACCATAAATTTGGAAGCCAGGAATGTACATCAAATGCATTGTAACTCAACCACAGGATTCTCAGTTTCTTCAGGACTGTCTCGGGAACTTTTAGGATGAGTTTAAAGACTGGGTGCGGTTTAGCATTCCTATGTGAATAAAACATCAGCTCACAAGTTGTGCCTGTTAAGGCCCACAAATAAAAATCAGAAGAAGGAGGGCAGGTAGACAAAATAATGGCTTGGTCCTGAGAAACCATTGAAGGAACGTTATTTCCTGGTTGTGGGAGGGGCTCTTCCATTCACCAGTATCCCCAACAGCTTTTGCCATAGCTGCCTCCTCAGCAGGAAAACTTTGTTCTAATCAACAGGTGTCCCATTGGCCCATCAGTCTTTAATAAATGATTTCTGGAAACAGACAGGAAAGATACATACGTTGTTATTACTTACAGCCTCTCCTCTGTGTTCATAGAGATTTTGGAGTTTGTTTGGCCTCCCTCTCTGCCTCTGAATGTGCACCTATTTTCTCGGTCCGTTCCCACCCTTACCTGTCCATGTGTCTTCCTCTAATCTCTTTAATTTCCTCTAATCCTACTGTTATTAGCCTAAACCAAACGAGTTGATACTTAGTCCCTCTGTTTTACTATAGTGATAGTAATCTTAGTAGGTCCTTCAGGGAGATCCAAAATTCCACCTACATTTTCAGGGTTTTTTTCCCCCCACTTCAGTTATAATTTATAGAGGTACACAGCAAACACCTATTGGTTAGCCGATTAGATATTATTGTACTTTTATATTTCTATTTTTATCCAAGGAGTGTAAAACAAGTAGGAAATAAAAATAAATAAGATAAAATTTAAAAAAATCGTTCTAGTACTGAAAAGTTGGTAAATGAATGTTATTTCATAGCCTTACTGATGGATAATTTATGGAATTGATACTTTTTGTTAAAGATTTGGAAAAATCAAAACAAACTCCCTGTTGGGGCAATGATGTCTAATTTCAAAGGCAAAAAAAACCAAACAAACAAACAAACAAAACAAAACAAAAAAACACACCAAGAAACAAAAAACAAAAACAAAACTGGGCTATTAAGGAATCGGCAGAGGGAGGCACTGAAATTTACTCTAGAACATAGTCAAAAACTAACTGCAGACATCAGATGCTTTGCGTGTGTTTGGAGTGGGGTCTGGGGATTGTTAATGGCAGGAAACATCTGCTACCAGTTTTAAGTTGTGCTGTGCGGTGGTTGCATGCTGAACTGAGTTCATATTGCTGGCTGATGACTCTGGACTGCTAACTTAGTAGCTTTGAGCTGAAGCACACTTCTAGGTAGAAGGGCTTCTCTCAAGGGATAGTAGAGAAGATTAGAGTTAATACCTGCAAAGGATTTAAAACCACTGCCAGGCACCAGGGACAGATAGATAAATTTTTGTGAAGGCCTAAAGCTTATAAAACTTTCCAGCTCTTCTATAACAAAAAAATTTTTTAAATGAACACAAAATTAGATATGCCATCAAGTGGTATTGTTGGGAAAGGCAGAGTAATGTGCTTCCAAAATCCTCTCCTCCATAAAAGCAACAAGAAAACTTGCAAAACTTGTCAGGTTCAGCTTTTTTTTTTTTAATTTTTAATTTTTTTTAAGCAACCTGGTAATTAACTAAAGGTTTGCAAAAATTGAGGGGATGTTTATCTAAGAAAAACGGCTCAATTTTGTTAAGACTGGTGAGCTTTGGGGGCGCCTGGGTGGCTCAGTTGGTTAAGCGTTCAACTTCGGCTCAGGTCATGATCTCACGGTTTGTGGGTTCAAGCCCTGTGTCGGGCTCTGTGCTGACAGCTCAGAGCCTGGAGCCTGCTTGGATTCTGTGTCTCCCTCTCTCTCTGCCCCTCCCCTGCTCACGCTCTCTTTCTCTCTCAAAAATAAATAAACATAAAATATTAAAAGAAAAATAAAAAAGAATGGTGAGCTTTGTGGTGTTTCCACTTGTCCTGTCCCCGATGCCCTCACCCTAACTCCATGGCAGTTGTAAAAACCAAAATCCACAGTGATGGTGAAAAGCAGCAATCCTGTAGCCCGAGGAGGGTCTGGACAGACCCTTTGTCAGAGACTTGTCCTGATTTGGCCCATGTGACAGCTCCCAGGAAAACCCAACTGTAAGGCTAATTTTAATTTCACTAGATCCAGACAGGGCGCCGGGCAGGAGGGCACTGATGGGAAACAATCTGGGGCAATTGTTCAACACTGTGGCTGCCTGAGCTGGGATGACTTTGGGACAGACTGCAGGCTAACTAACCACCTAATAGAAAGGGAAAACCGTAAGTAGCAAGGCAAGTGGATGTCCTCAGAAGCCTTTGAAAAACTCCCAGACCCAAGGCTGGGCATGTCCTCAGAAACCGCCTGGAAAGACCCCAAGTTCTCACCTGTGGCTGACCTTGAGGCTCTGAACCAGTGGGAAGTGAAGCCGAGAGCAGCAGCATCGTCAAGGCCCGGCTGAGCGTGCAAGGCACCCTCTGACCCACACACAAAGCCCGACCTCCTAAGAGACGTTCTGTGAAATAAAACCCTCTCAGCTTCTTTGGAAGCATCTCGACCCCTAGGTGTATCAACAGAAAGCAACTCTCCCTTATGCGTCGGAAATAAGGCATTATTGAGACAAAACAAGAGAACTACATGTATCAGGTACCCCATTAGGCTCCAGGGATGCTATGTTTTATACAGGTGAAATAAGAAAGCAGGTGTGATAGGAAATTATTTGTTACTCACGATTTTCCATTCTTTAAAAAGCTCAAGCCATGATCTCACGGTCGTGGTATCAAGGCCTGAGTAGGGCTCCGTCCTAAATTCAGAGACTGCTTAAGATTCCCTCTCTTCCTCTCCCTTTGTCCCTGCCCTGCTTGTGTGCGTGCACGCTCTCTCTCTCTCTCTCAAAAAAAAAAAAAAATAAAAAAAATAAAGAAAAAGAAAAAAACAAGGAAAGTCTGAGAAACTGTCACAGTCAGAGAAGCCCAAGAGACGTGATAACTGAGTGTCATGTATCCCAGATGGGACACTGGAGGAAAAAAATGTATTCGGTAAAAACTAAAGAAATTCAAATAAAGTAAGAACTTTAATAATAATGCATCAGGGTTGATTCATTAATTGTGACAAATGTGCCATACTAATATAAGATGGTAATAGTTTGGGAAACTGGGTGTGGGTTTGTAGGAACCCTCTGCATTATCTTTGCACCTTTTCTGTAAATCTATAACTATCCTAAAATAAGAATGTTTATTTAAAAAAATTCTGGAGACTGTTATGCTAAGTGAAATAAGTCATACAGAGAGAGACAGATACCATATGTTTTCACTCTTATGTGGATCCTGAGAGACTTAACAGAAGACCATGGGGGAGGGGAAGGAAAAGAAAAAAAGTTAGAGAAGAAGGTAAACCATAAGAGACTCTTAAAAACTGAGAATAAACTGCGAGTTGATGGGGGGTGGGAGGGAGGGGAAGGTGGGTAATGGGCATTGAGGAGGGCACCTGCTGGGATGAGCACTGGGTGTTGTATCGAAACCAATTTGACAATAAATTTCATATTTATAAAAAAAACGCCTTAGAGGGGTGCCTGGGTGGCTCAGTTGGTTGAGCGTCCCAGTCTTGATTTTGGCTCAGGTCATGATCTCACGGTGGTGACATGATTAATCCTTGATTAAGATTCCCTCTCTCTCTCTCTCTCTCTCTCTCCCTCTTTCCCTCTTTCCCTCTCCCCTGCTGGCTCTCTCTCTCTCTCTCTCTCTCTCTCAAAGCAAAAACAAAAATGCCTTAGAGAACATTGTTAGTATATGGCAGAAGGGAGATTCAGATTCATGATCTTCGCGTTATACACAGCGACTATACCGTCTTTCTAAGGCTGCCATCACAAAATACCACCAACTCGGTGGCTTAATCACCAGAAATTTACTCTCTCACAGTTCCAGAAGCTAGGAATCCAGTATCAAAGGTTTGGTTTCCCCTGGGGCCTCTCTCCTTGGCTGGCAGATGCTGTGCTCTCACATGGACTTTCCTCCCTACAAACATCCCTGGCACCCTCTGTGTCCAAATTTTCTCTCCTGGAAGGACATCAGTCAGACTGAGTTGGGCCCAGCCAAACAGCCTCATTTTAACCAAGTCACTTTCCTAAAGGTCCTATCTCAAATAGAGTCACATTCGGAGGGACTGGAGGTTAGGGCTTTAAAACGGGAATTTGGGGGGAGATACAATTCAGCCCATACAGGTACTTTTCATTTGGGGGGCTATTTATTTATTTATTTGGTTAGTTCATTTATTTTTGAGAAAGAAAGAGAGAGAGCAGAGGAGGGGCAGAGAGAGGGAGAAAATCCCAAGCAGGCTCCGTGCTGTCAGCTCAGAGCCTGACGTGGGGTTCGATCCCATGAACTGCGAGATCATGACCTGAGCCAAAACCAAGAGTCGAATGCTTAACTAACTGAGCCACCCCGGTGCCCGACATTTGGGGGGATAAAATCATGTATATTTAAAAGCGATCTTAAGTATGTTTCCATTGAAGACATTTACTCTTGGCAGACACACTCTGTGAAAATCTGGGTTGGAGCTGCCAGACCCTGCTTCCTAGAGCGTTTGCCCCAAATCTACAGACCCTGTGTTTTCTCCCCTTCACCTGCCTTTCCTCTCTGGCTTTGCATTTTATCCTCATCTGGTGTCATTTCTCGCCTGAACCTAACGTACCTGTACCCGAAGATGTCCTTTCCTCCTGACTGAGGCCTTTTTTTCTGGGGGCCTGAGTTACAAATTTTTATTTTTTACTCCCTGAAAAAATCAACGTGTACCAGCACTTTTAAAGAAATGTCTAGAAAGTTCCATGATATTTTTATGATAATGTAAACCTTTTCCTTCCCTCTTCTAAGTCTGAATACCAATCCCAGGATTCATAATCTCTCATTTTCAGGGCTGTCTGGAGGTAATAGATGGGTGGATTTTTTTAATGCTCTAAAATCTTTGGAAATTATAGCTGCATGAGAATGTTTTATAGGAAATATAAAAAGGTCAAAAGATGCAAAATGCCAATAATAATTTGAACTGAGGAATGTTTTGATTAAGCTTTAAATTATGTTATATAAATAAATTATATGGGTTTGAATGAGCTGTAGGATTTCCCTAAACATCTAAAGAATTTTGAAAGAGGGAGGATATCTATAATTAAACTAGTAAATCTTTAAATAAGCAGTACTTAAATTATGGAGAAGCTCTTGAAACACTTACTGGAAATAAAGATGAGGCAAAGAGTTAGGGTGTGCATAGGTAAGTATATATATGTATAATTATATATATGTACTTTTTTGGTTTGGGATGGTATATTTCTGAAACATTAAATATATTAAATATTTTTAATACTACAAGTATATTACACAAGGGGTGACAACATAGATTAATATGTTAGTGTCACAGGGTTCTCTGGAGGCTTAGCCATCCTATAACTTCTTACTCTTAATTTAATAATGGGAAAATGGAGACCTAGAGAGACTGTGTACATTCCTCAATTCCAACAACCATATTCACAAACCTAAATGTGTTCCATCTTATGAATTCAATAGTCCAGTTATTGTCGAAAACTGATCTCCATGCTCCAGAACCAAAATGTAACATGAAGACAGAATTCGGGGCTAAGGAGGAACAGTTTTATGACTTTTTTAGGCAAAGGAGGGCACAGAAGGCTAATGCCTTCAAAACTGCAGACCCATCATGGTAAAGGCTGGAAAATACAGGATCTGGGTGGTTTCTATAGGAATCTGGTACATGCTACCAGCCGTGTTCGTCATGGCTTCAAGGTGGTCTCATGTCTATCACTGGCGATGGCCATCGGAGTCTTGGTACCAAGTACAGATACCAAGTTCCTAGAACAAAGGATTCCTTTTTTCTTAAGTTTATTTATTTTTATTTTGAAAGAGAGAGAGAGCAAGCGGGGGACAGGCAGAGAGAGGAAGAGAAAGAATCCCAAGCAGGCTCTGCCAGCGTTGAGCCTGATGTAGGGCTTGGTCTTATAAACTGCAAGATCTTGACCTGTTAACTGACGGAGGCAGCCAGGCGTCCATGGAACAAAGGATTCTACAGAAAAACAAGTGACGGGAAAGGGGAGGCTTCAAGAATGAGGAAGAGAAAAATTTGTTCAGAGTCAAGCATTGCTGGAGCATTAGTGTGTCCACCTTAACTTCCGTCCATCTTCACATTTCTATAGTGATTTCAAAGTGAAATGGAGAGTGATGCAAAGAAAGTCAAGTTGAAAACATGACCCATTTTACAAGGTAAAGAAGTCGATATGAAGATTCCAGTCCTTCCTACCCCTCCACACGAACACATACACACACACACATGCCCCTATTCCATGACATCATGGTTTGCTCGCTGATACTCGCTGAGAGACTCAGGATGGCTGTGTATTCCTTGACACCCTCCCTGGGGGGAGGAAGGAGCTATTCCTCCGTCCTTGGACCCTGGGCTGGCCTGTGGTAGTCTGCACTAATAGAATATGCTGGAAGAGATGCCATGCTAGTTCCATGCCTCTAAGAGGGCTGGTGCATCTACCTTGATCCTGAATCCTGAACCAGCATATGAGATATGCATTTGCCCTGCTGAAGCGACCATCTAGAGGGACCCTGAAACCGAGGAGTAAGACAGTGACCCAGCGGAGCTCAGCCTTATAGACACATGAGTGAAGGCACGTGGTGACCCCAGGCAGTGTCTGCCTGAATTCCTGGCCCACACAACTGTGGGATAGAGTGAAATTACTGCCATCTACAGGCAGTAAGTTTGGTGAGAACTTGTTACACAATCATAGATAACTAAAATACTACATTTTGATTTAAATTTAGGAAAAGCTATAACATTAATTTCAGGAAATGACTATATTTACAAAAAATAATCAATGTGATAACTTACCGAGGCATATTAAGATAAGTGGAAATATAATTAAGAAATACTCATGCCTTGGGGCGCCTGGGTGGCTCAGTCGGTTAAGGGTCTGACTTTGGCTCAGGTCGTGATCTCACAGTCCATGAGTTTGAGCCCTGCGTCCGGGGCTCTGTGCTTCCAGCTCAGAACCTGGAGCCTAGAAACTTCTTTGGATTCTGTGTCTCCCTCTTTCTCTTTCCTTCCCAGCCCATTCTCTCTCTCTCTCCCTCTCTTTCTCAAAAATAAATAAACATTAAAAAAATTGAAAAAAAAAGAAATAATTATGTCTTTAAGATTTGATCAGAGGCTATGTGAACCCATTAATGCACACAGGCACGGGTCCCTCTTGTCTTTAAAGTCCTGGAAATAATTGTACTCCGGAGTGCATCACCACCAGCCTCACTGGGAAGCTTGTTAGAAATGCAAGTTGGTTTCTGGACCTGCCCCAGACCCCAGCCTCAGAAGCTGCATTATAACAGGTGCTTTACCTGTAAATCTGTAACACTGAACACGGAGAAGCACTAGTTTAAATAGTTTTATTAGAAGAAATGGAAGTTAATGCAAATGAAGGTGGGAGGAACCTTCTTCATTTTATTCTGCAGTACCTCTTTCTCTAGAATGTTTGGACTGTGGTTAAATCTGAAGGGAAAATTGTTCACATTCACTCTCCTCTTCCTCATTCAATTGCAAAGGTTGCTAGTTTTGGATACCTTGATTTTCCTTTAATATCACATCCTTGTTACATGCACAATTTCTTTAAATTTTTTTTTCAACGTTTTTTATTTATTTTGGGGACAGAGAGAGACAGAGCATGAACGGGGGAGGGGCAGAGAGAGAGGGAGACACAGAATCGGAAACAGGCTCCAGGCTCCGAGCCATCATCCCAGAGCCTGACGCGGGGCTCGAACTCACGGACCGCGAGATCGTGACCTGGCTGAAGTCGGACGCTTAACCGACTGCGCCACCCAGGCGCCCCAACACAATTTCTTTAGACCACAAATATTCAAGGATAGGAGAGTGGGGACGCCTGGGTGGCTCAGTAGGTAGAGTTTCAGACTCTTTATTTCTGCTCAGGTCATGATCTCAGGGTTGTGGGATCTAGCCCTGCATTGGGCTCCACGCTGAATGTGGAGCCTGCTTAAGGTTCTCTCTCCCTCTGCCCCTCTCCCCCACTTGCTCTCTCTCTCTCTTTCTCTTTCTCCCTCTCTCAAATAAAAAGAAAAATTGAGGGGGGGAAAAAGAATAGGAAACTATACTTTCAAATTGGTGCGTGTATCCTATACGTATTTAAGCTATAGCTTAAGTTATATGAATAAAATACATAAACCCTTTTATCAGTTCTTTGAAAATAAATATTTTACAGGCTAGGCTAGTGAAGAAATAAATCCAACAGAAATACTATTACAAATGGAATCATTAACCCTGTTCTGATTTTATGGTGCCGGAAAAAGATGCAGCAAATCTGGCAGGTGTCCAGAGAAGAGAGACTAAATTCATTCAGACAATAAAGTGACCTCCTCTGGCCAGACTGGTTGCCCAGCGGCACACCCAGCAGGGGAGGACCTGGTCAGGTCACGAGGTCATTCCTTTGATATCGTTCCACTGCTGCCATCTACTGGTCAAGAATGAATTTTCCTCTGTTGGCCTTGCTGTTTTAATATTCACTGGTTTATGTGTTTGTCTTTCAATAATTCAGCAAATATAACTGAAGGCCTCTTCTAGGATAGGCACTGGAGATGAGGCAGTGAGATACGGGGCTGGCCTCAGAGTTCATAGTTTGGTTCAAGGAAACATCGGGGCCAGGCAATGACCTCGAAGGGGTGACCCAGGATGAGAAGGAGCAAACGGGAGAGACATGGAAGCAAGTCTTAAGGACTTTAAAGAAGTACAAAGAGATGGTTCAAATCTGGGATGGAAGTCCCACTTGTTATTTTGGGGAAAATGCCAAGCTCCTGTCTCAACTTTCTCATCCTAGAATAGGGACATTTAGAGCATCGTCCTCAGGACGCCTGGCTGGCTCAGTCTATTAAGCACCCACCTTCGGCTCAGGTCATGATCTCCTGGTTTGTGAGTTTGAGCCCTGCATTGGGGCTCACTGATGTCGGCGCAGAGCCCGGTTCGCATCCTCTGTCCCTCCCCAGCTCACGATCTCTCAAAACATAAACAAAACAAAACAAAACAAAACAAAACAAAACAAAACAAAACGGAACATCAGCCTCAAAGAGCTGCCTGGGAAGAAGAAAGAAAATACAAGCAAAGGGCTTAGAAATGTGAGTCAGTAGTAAGGGGCCAAAAATGTTCATTGTAGCCTGATTCAATAGTATTCTTCCTGGGCTTAGGGCAAAACATGTAGGCAGTTTAAGAGCCCGCCTACTGGTTGCACAGCATGAAAGAATGTGTACAGGTGCAGTTTGCCCGGGACAAACATGCTACCCAGGTTGAAGGTTGTGGCTCACCGGGTCATCATCCTGCCTTACCTTTGTCAGGCCAGCCGATTCCTCTTCTACATCAGGTGGGTTTTTTTTTTTTTGTTTTGGTTCTGTTTTTGTTTGTTTGTTTGTTTTGGAGAATCAGTTTTTGTTTTGTTTTGTCTTTCACCATAGTTTCCTCACCTTTGTGCATGGACTAAATATCTCTGTTTCCTTTCTTCCCCAAGTGGGAGTTACGAACTTACTCTGATTTCACATCCCGTTGTCTGCATTCTGGATCCCTTATTGAGCGGAGACTGTCTGGAGTCACTGACATTAGAAAGTGTGTGTGTCTACCCGTTGCCTGTTACACACTTTCCATTTCAGAAACGCCTCCCATCCTCATGCCAGCCCCTAACTGCGCATTCTCTAAGTTGCTCCTAAACGCATTAGTGTTTCAGATTCTCACTACGGTTCACCCACTGCTCTGTGTGATCCCACAACCCCACGTGGCCAGTACTCACCAGCCTGTCTAAAACAGCCGTTGCCTGTAGCTTAGACCCCACGTTGTGTTTGGTTGGATTATTGTACGTTCCTTGGGGACCACTGGATGGAAGGAACAACCTTTCTTTGTTGTGTTGGTTTTTTCTCAAATACCAGAAGGCGCATGAATGAATATTCCTGTTTGCTCAGTGTTGTGGTTGTGGTTGTTTTTTTCCTTGGGACACAAGCGTATTGCAACTTAGAGTGTCTCTGCTTATTCAAGTTCAGACCAGGGGGTGAGGCCAGAATCCCCAGGTGAAGAGTTATTAGAAGCCCTGCCTTGAGTTACTTTTTTCTGTGGAGGTCAGGTATTTTAAAACTGACACAGAAGAAGAATTACTTCATCTTCATACCTAGATACTGCTGTGTATTTTAGTGGAGAGCTTCTGGGTGTGTGTGTGTGTGTGTGTGTGTGTGTGTGTGTGTGTTTGTGTGTGTTTGATGTACTTCATGCGAAAACACGAGACCCATGAGAAATAATAGTGAGTCCCCAGAGTTAAATCTCTCAAACAGAAGAGCCCCAGACAGTTTCCTGGAGGCAGTAAAGTCACCGTGAAGGAGGCAGGAGAGAGTTGGATGAACCCTGGGGTACAGGTTGGTGTTCCGCTCTGGGTAGATGCTTCTGGAAGGCACACTGGGAGGTCACCCAGCCCCGGGACAATCAAAACTCTTTATGAGAAGGGACAGTAGAGAGGGAATAATTAAGGCCACCTCAATAGCACATCCAAAAAGCTGTCCCCACCTGGATGGGAACAGCATGCTCTCTCTGCTACATTCCAGGTTCCGTGGGAACAGGATTCAGGCTTATTTCCCTCACATGACTGTCCCAGCAGCTGGCCTGGTGACTGGCATAGAGCTCCATAAATATTTGGTGATTGACTAACTAACAAGAGGAATAGCCTCACCGGATGATAAGGACACAGAAACCTGGAGCAAGGGGACAGGCCAGTAGCCGAGTCAGGCTGAAAGGTGGGGCCAAAACAGCCAGTAACACGCTGGCACAGGAAGGGCTGCCAGTGGCTGAATAGACTGGCACCCACAGGGAGAAATGGAGAATTTTCCTCCCTGAAACCAAGAATCTCCTGTCTCAGCTTGTTTTCTGTGGATAGGGGAGGTCTTTGGGTGCAGGGGAATAGTATTCGCCTTGCCCATTTTGTTATTGGCTCATGACTGGTATGGCCCAGGGAAGCCAAGCCACCATTCAGCTTCTATTTCTACCATGTCATGTGATAAATGATTGTTCCTGGTAACACTTGTATTCTGATATTTTATCTCTTTCTCCAAGCCCAACTGAAGTGCCCTTTACTCTACACGCACATAGTAATGATAAGGAGTAGATGTGCTATTCGTCCTATTTCCACGTATCGATGAATGAGATCATCAGTTCTTAGTTGTATGTAAAGAGGAACTCAGGGAGGAAGAAGAACTGAAATCCGTATGGCTTACAGAAATTGTATAAAGTGAGGTATAAATCTATTGATCAAGAAATATTATTTGTAGAAAATACACAAAGGAAATGGTTTTAGTATGAGTCACAGAAAGAATTTAAAGGTCTTTTTCTCTCCCACAAGAATGAATGAAGAGTAAACAATCTATATTCCTCAACAGATATTTATTTATTTACAAATTAAAGTATAATTGACGTTAACATTGTATGCGTTTCAGGTGTACGACATAATGATTCGACATTCGCATATATTGCAAAACGACCACAATAAATCCGCCCAGCATTTGTCGCCACACAGAGGTACCAAATTTGTTTCTTGTGATGAGAACTTTTAAGGTTTACTCTTTCCACAACTTTCATATAGGCAATTCACTATCATTAATTATAGTTACCTTCCTGTACATCACACACCCATGACTTCTTTATTTGTAACTGGAAGTTTGTCTTTTTTAAGCCCTCTCCCAACCCCCCTCACCTCTTATGCGTGGCCCCACTGTTATGTTCTCCGCAGATATGAGCTTGGCTTTTTGTTTGTTTGTTTGTTTGTTTTAGATTGCACATATAAATTAAACCAGACAGAATTTGTCTTTCTCTGTCTAGCTTATTTCATTTAGTATAATGTCCTTGAAGTCCAGCCGTGTTGTCACAAATGGCAAGATTAAAGTCTTTTCGTGTCTCACTGGTATTTCATTGCACCCATATACTTCACCTTATGTATGCATCCGTCTTTGATGGAATGAATATTTATGAAACATCAACTGTGTACCAGGCACGATGTGGCTTCTGGGAATTACATAGTGATCAAGATAATGAAAATGTTTGCTTTTGTTGTTTCTGCAGACTTAAAGAATACAGAAAAATAAGCCAGAAGTCACGGTAAAGTATGAAAGTGTTTAGATTGGGGAAACAGGGGCTGGAGAAAGGCTTCCTACAGGGTATGGTGTCTAAGCTGGCGAATGGTGATGAATGGGGATGGGATGTGTGGGTAGAGAAAGAGGGTCCCAGGCAAAGAGAAGAGCATCAACAGAGACTGGTGAGGATTTTGCTTTCATCCTAAGAGCAATGGGGGTTTTTAGAAGGGGAGTGATACATTCAGTCCAGCTTGCTAGAAAACTGTATCTGACCCTAAGGTGGAGAATACTTTGGAAAGGAGGAAGGCTGGGGATAGGATTACCTGTTTGAAGGCTGTTTGTTATTTATCTTGAGGTCATTACAAGGGGTGTGCCCCAGGAATGTGAAGCATTCGCCTTGGTCTGCAACATCACTTGACTTTTAATCAGTGTCTCTCTCCCCTATACGTTAACACTCAGTTTTCCTTCAATTTTATTCCAATAGTTGGGCATTTTTCCTTTCTTGTAACTCTTCATCAGCCTTTAATGAAACCAATCACATCTAATGTTGACTAACGCTCACAATGTGCAAAGTCTTGTGTGTTTTTATTTGACGTTTTCAACATTCCTTTGCAGCGGGTGATTTGCACTCACAAGAAAGTTTCAGAAGCGTTGTTCTAAATCTTTCAAAACCCTTATCAGTGATCCACAAACCTGTGACCCAGCTACATCACAATTGCCTGAGGTGCTAGTTAAAAAAAAAATGCAAATTCTCAAGCTCCACAAAAACCACACTGAATGAGAAACTCTGGACATAGGAACGAGGCATATAGTTTTAGAAATTCCCCATGTAATTCTGATGCATAGACATATTTTAATCCTAGTATAAGGTAAGGAAAACCTCCAATATCTGCATTCATTTCTACAGTATGTGTGAACAAACAAAATTGTTCTTCTCACAGAATATTTGGAGCAAAAACACCACATAATTAGCTCTCACTTTATTTATGAATTTGTTTGAAGAGTCATTCAATTATGATGTTAAGGATATTTTGCAAGTATTTAAGAACATTCAAAATGGCTCCAGGAGAATATATTAGAGAGGTTCCATTGGGTAATAAATATCTGTCTGTAGACAATTGACTGTGTCTTCAGAACTTGTAGCTACTCATACAAGAATCAGGGAAGCTCTGTTTCCCATTCAAATTCATAGCGTGCCTGACTTTGTAAGGCATTTAATCACAGAGTTTCATAACACACAGATACTAAATTCGGATTGTGGAAACCCAGTGTTTTAAAAATTTCCATTTCTATTAAATCATCACCTTTGAGGGTTTTCACGCCAACAAGGGAAAATAAGTGAAAAATGCACAAAGGCAAATGAAACGTGCTCCTGTCTGTTATTAGCTTCAAAGCAGAATATTTCACCAGGACGCCATTGTTCTGTCACCTTTTGTGTGACGTAGGCCAGGATGCCTTGATTGCCTGCAATGGGACATTTATACACAGAGCTGGGTGACAAGTCCTCCCTGGGGACCGCCGGGGGCTTTCCATGCTCCAGTCTCAGAGAATCACATGCTTATTAGAATCGGGCCACAACCGTAATGAAAGAGGCATTTTCTTTGGTGTCTGAAGTGTCTGTGTTAATATTCTAAGCTTTATATCATCTTGTGGGTAGACCAGTTGTTCGTGTAGGAAATTAAAGCAATTCTACCACAGGGAGTTATTTAGCTGGGGTTGATGTTAGGTTTTACCAGCAAGTGCAGTGCCTTACGCTGAAACTTGCAGTGGGGATATGTTTTGAATGCTTCACACACAGTTTTGAGAATCTTATATTTTAACCAAGATGATTTGATGCCCAACTGGAAGTCAGCTATTTGTCCTGCGTGGTTTCGGAAGCTTTTCTAACATTCCCACCACCTCCCCTTCTCTTTAGTAGTAAAATCTAATTCCCTTTTGGGCTCTATGTTCTGATTTCAGGTAAAAATGAGAGGACCACTAGGTAGGGGGAGCAGGGCGCTTCAAGAGCTGTTGTAGCTTATTAGGAATGAATGTCTCAAGTTAATTCTTCACTGGCAAGCGTGCACAGCGGGGGCAGGAATGATTCGCTGGACCGCGGTTCATGTTGTCCATCCACGGGTGGGTGTCCTAGCTGGGAGGGTCTACACTTCCCAGCCCCTCAGCATGAGGTGTGGCCATGTCACTCATTCTCTAATAGATGGTGAGTACAAGTGACGTGTAGCATGGCAGAACCAGGGGTTTCTAGGAGCGGACATTCCACCTTCACTTCCTCCTACCTACCATTCTCTAGAGGAACCACAGAGGGAAGGAACCTGGATCCCAAATGAACACGAGCAGGAAAGCTGCCTGGTGACTTGGAATACCCACCTGACACTGCTTTCTTTTTTTGATCGAGAAATAAGGCACTACCATCCTGAGCCATTATCCTCTGGGGACTATATCTGAGCACAGTTTAGTGTCTCTATTAAAATGGAGAGAATGGCTTGCAGAGGAAGAGAAGCCCTGTAGGCAAATGGCGCCACCTGGAAGGAAGGAGACCGTGGGGATGGCAAAGATGGACTCCTGCAATCCACACATTTGTCAGGGGCTGGTCCTCACTTTCAGTAAGTGCTGTAGTGTTTAGTTTTGATGTTATGGCATTTTTTTGATCCAGACTAATGTAAATAGTAACTGTAAATAGTAAATAAATGTTCTTATTTGCCCACATTTTCAGTAATAAAATACCTCCTGAGTACTGACTATACAACGGCCCAGTATATGCTGGGGGATGGGAAAAATGGCAACCGAAGACCAGCTCCCAGCCCATAGGCCTTGATGTCCAAGGTTTAGGCCAAAGGAATTGAAGAAGGGCAGTAGAGTGGAGTAGAAGAGAATCACCTTAGAATATTATCAATGATATAATGGAAAGAGGTCCAGAACGCTGTGAAAGCCACAGGAAGACAGTGGTTCTACACGCAGGCCATTGGGAATGATTCACCAACTTGCAACCTTCAGTGCTTAGGATGAATGAGTCAGCTATCTTTAGATTGAGGATATTTTTAGTAAGCAACAAAAGTGAAAAATAATTGCAACAGGTTGGATAAAATTAGAATACTTAGCTTGAAATAGTTGGGAAATATTTACAAATGGAAACCAGAGAATGGAGAGAGCGGAAGCGGACAGCAATCCGCTGTGAGTTAATGATGAGACTTCAGCAGGACACTCAAGAGGGATCTCTGATGTCTTGGCATTTCTCTCTCCTACTGGCCAGTGGACATAGCACAGAAGGATAACAGCGGTGGGCAGCAACGAAATTCTTTATCTTTGCTGTCACGGGTTTTATCAGCACCCTTCTTCTATTACCTCCACAACTCTACTGTCTATGCCTCTGCTTGTCACGTTCCATACTAGATTTTGAGGATCGAACAAGGTGTCGAGCATGAGTGGAAGTCAGCTTCCTAATTTGCATAATTTCTAAGTTTGCTGACATTCCAATTTCTGTTTAAGGAATTACTACTTAATGAAAACTCTGTCTAAATACCTGTTCAATGAAATCATCACTGATCTTATTTTTTTTTAAGATGGAACTTTTCCAATGAAAATTTTGTGGTGTTACTACCACATAAAACTGGGCATCTCCCCACCAAATTATGTGTGTCTGATATGAATCAAATGAAGGTACACGTAAAACAGCCAAGATTTTGGTTTTTTTTATTTTTGATTTTTTAAATGTGTATTTATTTTTGAGAGAGAGAGAGAGCGCGCATGAGAGAGAATCCAAAGCGGGCTCCAGGCTCTGAGCGGTCAACACATAGCCGGATGTGGGGCTCGAACCCACGAACCACGAGATCATCACCTGAGCTGAAGTTGGACAGTTAACCAACTGAGCCACCCAGGCACCTCAAACAGTCAAGAGTGTGTAAAGGTATTATTTATTAATCCAATTTCTTCTTTCCCCTCTTTGTTTATCTACATGTACATGAGAATGTGAACCACTGATTGATGCTTATAAGAAAGGAAAGAAGGGTGGGCAAATGAAAAGGGATATAGTAGTTCCATATGTGCAAGTGAAACCTTTTTTATGTTATTAATTCTAAATTTAGAAGAGGTTTTATGAAAAAGGCCAATGCAAGGCTGAAACATGATGAGTGTGTCTGATCTAGATATGATGAATCAGGCCATAAAGACTTGAAATTTCCAACTAAAGATGCTTTCATTTTAGCCCCTAATTATGGGTCACCTCTCTGCAAAGTGATTTGTCAACCCAGCTCCAATAAAAACAAATATACAGAGTCAAAGAGCAAGGAGAAAGTACATTTGGTGGAAATCTTGAGCGTGGAGCCGAAGAATATGCAAGGAAGGCGGACAGAGGGAAGAATGCCCCTGCGGAGGGCAAGTAACTTACAGAGGAGGGAAATATTTTTCTCGAGTCCCATGCTGTGGAGTGCAGGGAGACAGTGAGATTTTCACACAGTGTCTCATTTCATTCTGTGGCCCTGCAAGATAGACAGCACCATCCACTCCAACTCAAACCCATGTTCTCTGACCCTACGGGCATGTTGTTTCTGCTGTCTGCATGCATTGCAAGGAGGTGACTCCCAGAAATCAGAATTATTGGTACATACTGCGGGATCCACATTTTGTATGGCTATGAGCCTGAAGGACAACTTAGAGAGTTTTTAATTCAATAATGTCACCTTACATTTATTCATCCATTAGAAAATCACGTCAGCAATACTTTAGAAATCTATCCTGAATCCCACCCCCTACACACCTCCACTGAGATCGCTATTTCAAGCCACCATCATTTCCTTGACTTACTGAAATAGCATCTAATTGGTTTCTCTCTTCCACTCTTGGCCCCTTAATGTCTCTTCTTCACACACTGTCCATGATGACAGTTGTCAAAAGTAAATCTGATCGCCTTCTTCCTCTGAACAAAATTGTCCAAAGATTTTGCATCATGCACAGAGTAAAAGAGAAAATAAAATACAGATTCTTTCTTACCAAGTTCTGTATTAAAAAGCAGCGAGACATCTCACTGATTCCATCTCTTCCATCCCTTACACTCACTGCTCCAGCCCTTTTACTGTTAGCCAGACATCTCAAGAACCTCCAAACCTCAGTCCTTTGCAAATATGAGAAATACAGGAGAAGAAATAAAAATGATAAGGCAGGGATGATTCAAAGATTTTTGTTCACAGCAACTGAGTTAATGATGATGCCTTTTATTTCGATGGTGAGGAGGTAGTTTCTTTTAAAATTTACATTAGGGAGAAAATTTAAACATAACCCAAACTAGAAGGATAGTAATATAAAATCCACATCCTCAGCTGTGATGAGAACACTGTTGTGAGCTGGTGCCTAGGCATTTCACAGTATGATGCCCCTGCTCGCCCCCGAGTCTGGATGGACACTCACAGAAGGTTCTGAGGGTAGGATTCCTTCCCCAAGTCCCCATATTCCTGGAACACCTTTTAAAATAACCACTTAGAGGGGCACCTGGCTGGCTCAGTTGCTTGAGTGTCCAACTCTTGATTTTAATTAGGTCATGATCTCAGGGGCATGGGATCAAGCCCTACAGTGGGCTCCATGCTGAGTGTACAACCAGCTTAAGATTCTCTCTCCCTCTCTCTCTCTCTCCCCCTCTGCACCTTCCCCAGCTCATATGCTCTCTCTCTCTCTCTCTCTAAAATAAAAAATAAAAAATAAGATAAAATAAAATAACCACTTAGAGTTGAGTCCTTGGAAAGTCAGTGACCTCTGGCCACAACCACCTTGTAAGTAGCAGTACCACCACCCTGCTCTCTATCTCCTGGTCATCTGTGACCTGGGACAGAGGGCAGCCTTTGCCTGACTCACTCTGCACCACAACTGTCCACCCCCATTTGGGTTATCTGCAAGTAACAAATCTTGTGACTGTACTTCCTTTGTGTGGGTGTACTGAAACCATGCTTTCATGCAAGCTGACCAGGGTTTTCATTTCCCCAAAGGGGGAGCTCAGAGGCTGAGGGAGCTACCTGACCCACCCCCCACCCCCATTTGGCCTGAGCGTCCTCATGCAGCCAGTCTCGATCTGCACATTCTTCGTTTGGTGCTCCAGCTCTAGCTTCCCAGCACATCATCACCCAGCTGAAGCAGTCACCAGCTCGCTGAGATCCTTGTTCTTCTGCACTTTAATTTGATCGTTCTCCCACCACCTTCCACCACTACTACCTACTGAAGCACATCCCAGACCTCACACCATATATTCTTGTTATCATATATTTCAATCAATTCGTAATTTTTTAAATGTTTGTTTATTTTTGAGAGAGAGAGAGAGAACGAGCAGGGGAGGGGCAGAGAGAGAGGGAGACACCGAATCGGAAGCAGGCTCCAGGCTCTGAGCTGTCAGCACAGAACCTGATGTGGGGTTCGAACCCACAGACCATGAGATCATGACCTGAGCCGAAGTCAGACACTTAACCGACTGCATCACCCAGGTGCCCCACAATCAATTCATTATTACATGTATTATGCATCTAACAAGGAATCTTTTTTTAAACAACCACAATGCAACTATCATTCCTAAGAAATGAGCACTAATTTCCTAATATGATCAAGTACTTATTCATGTTCAAATTCAGAAAAGCACCTTTGATGAGTCACAAGAATCAAAAGTTTTCCTGTATATTAAGTTTTAGATGCTTATTGGGAACTTCTTCAAGATGCCAAGTAAGGAGGTGATCGTATGAATGTGGAGTCTGGGGACTTTGGGGTGGGAGATGTGAAATTTGGAATCAGCAGCATGTATATATAAGACAATATTCAAAAACTTTTAATGTTTATTTATTTTTGAAAAAGAGAAACAGACAGAGTGTGAGCTGGGGAGGGTCAGAGAGAGAGAGAGAGGGAGACACAGAATCCGAAGCAGGCTCCAGGCTCCGAGCTGTCGGCACAGAGCCCGACGCCGGGCTTGAAGTCACAGACCATGAGATCATGACCTGAGCCAAAGTGAGATGTTTAACCGATTGAGCCCCCAGGGGCCCCAAAAGCAGTCTTTGTCTAGAGGGAGGCTTTGCGGGCAAAGGGGTCGATTTCTCGCTAAGTGAGAAATCTGGTAATATCGTGAAGCTATCGTTGCCTCGGAGAGTGGTCCTCCAGCAGGGGAGGAGGGATTTCTCAATGACGTTGTGGAGTGGCTCAGTGAAAGGTGAGCACGAAGCCTGCTGAACCTCTCGAGAGATCATAGTAACATCTCCATGGCACCCCAGACTTAGGACTGATCTAGAAAATCATCAAGTGCTCTATGTCTGGTCTTCTCTCTTGGAAAAGTGACACCCTTAGCACTTGTGGAACCAATTCAAAGTAAGGTCTTGTTCACAAGTAGAAAATCACTACTTATAGTCAAAACTTTGAGGGCAAGAGGGCCTCAGGACAGCACAATGTCAGGTGTACTAGCAAGGAGACACTTGGGACCTCACAATTTCTTTATTAATTCACATTTTGTGTCATCTTGGGGCACCTGGGTGGCTCCATCAGTTAAGAGACCGACTTCGGCTCAGGTCATGATCTCACGGTTCATGAGTTCAAGCCCCACATCTGTCTCTCTGCTGTCAGCATCGAGTCTGCTTTGGATCCTCTCTCCCTCTCTCCTTCTGCCCCTCTCCTGCTTGCCCACGTGCTCTCTCGCTCTCTCTCTCTCAAAAATAAATAAACGTTGAAAGAAAGTTACATCATCTCTTGGATTGCATCTTTTGAAGCAAGAAACTTACGGTTTGAACTTATGGTTCTGTTTAGCTTTGTAGCCATGATGGGCCAAAGACAGAAGACGGGCCGCTATGACCCTTAGTGGGCCCTTTTGTCTGGGGAATGGGAAGCTAATGGCTGTAGAGAGGAAGGACCACAAGGAAATGACAATCTTCTTCATTATCAAAGGTTCATTCCAATAAAATCATTGAAAGCGTTAATTACTGAGGGATCATGAATCCCGAAATTAGTTGTGGATACTGTAGTTAGCACGAATGAGTTAGAAAAAGAAATGAAGCGATTTGGTGCTCCAGCAGATGTTTTTCTGAAAATATGAACCAAAAGGTGGAAGGAAGCTCAAGCGTATGGTGTCTCACAGAAGAAAAAAGCAATCACATTTACAGCGTCACATTTGGCGTCCACATAACACCTTTCTTCTGACAATTGCAAATTAGTTGGCTAATCATATCAGATCTCCTCCTCAGTGAAGTTAAAATATTGATGGGCCAAAGACAGGGAAAGAGCCCGATCCTATCTGCACCAGTTTCAGCCAAGCAACCGTGAGAATGGACGTAGTAAAGAGACTGTCGCTGCCGCATGTACTAAGACGTCTGGCTGGCCTTCAAATAGGACATGAGACCCCGTGAGCCCTGGCTTCCTCAGCCGTAACACTGCCCTCAAAGGTTGTTGTCAGATTTTATTTATTTATTTATTGACTTACTTATTTACTTATTTATTTATGTTTATTTATTTTTGAAAGAGAGACAGAGAGACAGAGTACAAGTGGGGAAGGGGCAGAGAGAGAGGGAGACACAGAATCAGAAGCAGGCTCCAGGCTCTGAGCTGTCAGCACAGAGCCTGCCGGGGGGCTCAAACCCACAAATCGCGAGATCATGACCTGGGCCGAAGTCAGACACTTAACCGACTGAGCCACCCAGGTGCCCTTGTTGTCAGATTTAAAATGAAAATGTGTGCAAATACATATATAGCTTACACAAGTGTCCTGTGTACGGAAGGTGATCCAATTATTAAAATCGTAAGTTTGGCCACATTTTGCACCCACTTGTCAGCTATGCCTCCTGAGTGCTCAGAATAAGTGCCTAGAAGAACAGTCCCTGTCCGTCCTGTTATTCTTGAACCGAGGTTCGTGCTTTCCCATGATGAGCCTGCCACCCGAGAATGAACGCGACTCTGTGCCCACTGGCGTGGCCAAATACAAAGAAAGCAAAGTGCTTTTGTGCGGTAGGATTTGGGAGTCAGGCTCTCACTTTGTGGTCTAGAAATAGACTCAAAAGAGCCATAAATATGTGGATCATTGTGGATTCACAGCAGACCACGAGCAGGGAGTTTGGATGGTATCAGGGCCACTTCTTTTAATGTGAGACTGTGAAGGATGAGAAGCACCAACCGTTAACTTGATGAGACAGACGGAATGGGAAGGTGAGAGGGACAAGCCTGTTTCTGACCAACGTGCGTCCTCCGCATTGGAATCACTGCCAGTATGCGTGGGCACAGGTGCCCTCCCCAGAACTTGCGTGGAAGTTCTGGGGCTTCCTGATGGTATCAGGAAAGGTCTTTCTCTTTGGGTGCCCGCGTTGCACACCAGCATCTGGAGAGCAAAGAAACAGGAAATGTGCACAACCGTTTTAAGTTATGTTATTCTTCCAGCTGTGTGGATTTTCCTCTTACATACCTGGATTAGTCATTACATTCCAGTATGTATATATCCATGCTTTACTATAAAGAATCTATCCATGATTACAGAGGCTGAGAAGTTCTAAGTTCTGAAGTGAGCAAACTGGAAACCCAGAAGAGTCGATGGTGGAAGGTCCAGTCAAAGCCCAAGTCCACAGGCAGTTGAAGACCAATGTCCCAGCACGAAGACAGAGTGAAATTTCCTCATCCCCAGCCTTTTTGTTCTATTAAGACCTCCAGTGGATTGGATGAAGACAAGCCACACTAGAAAGGGCGATGCGCTTTCCTCAGTCTACTGATTCACAGGTAATCTCATCCCTACACCCTCACACACCTGGAATCATAGGTGATACGTGTCTGGGCATCCAGCCAAGCTGACACCTACCAATAACCATCACAATGCCCCACTCCTTGCTGGGACACATTAGACCAAATTTATAATCTGGAGTTTAGTATTGGAAAATTTCTTACATATGATACGTTCATGGATTCTTTACCCTTAAGGGATCCAAGAAAGAGATTCAGGGGTTTGACAATTGTGTGTGTGTGTGTGTGTGTGTGTGTGTGTGTTCATGGATGTGCATGCATGCATGAGTGTGTACTTGTAGTGGATATGAGAATTTCGGGGGGAAGAGCTCCAGAGCCTTCATATGACTCTCAGTTGAGGTCTTGATACAAAGCGTGTTAACCACAATGTGGTTCGATACCACAGGATACGGATCGGAGTCCTGCGTGGGGCAGAGTTGTGTCTACACGCACAGACCTCTTCAGCAGGAAAACTCGGAAGGGAGGCATCACATTTTCCACCCTGGTGTTCACAGCCCTAACCTTCTGTGATCCTTCTAGACAGAGAATTCAATATTTAGTACTTTGATGCTTATTAAGGCTTGTGTGCTGATTCACTAATATAACTAACTCTGAGAAATGTTACTTGGGATTTGTGTCCTTTGTGGGACAGATACTTTGCCGTCTTTGAGTACTCAATGACGAGAGATGTCATTGTTCTGAGTCTCTTTGGGGTTAAGTAATTTTAAATCATGGAGCTTTCTTTTCTTTTTTTCTTAATTTTTTTAAAAAAAAAATTGTTTATTTTTGAAGGAGAGAGAGACAGAGCGTGAGAGGGGGAGGAGCAGTCAGAGAGGGAGACACAGAATCCGAAGCAGGCTCCAGGCTCCGAGCTGTCAGCACAGAGCCCGACGCGGGGCTCAAACTCACGAACTGTGAGATCATGACCTGAGCCAAAGTTGGACGCTCAACCAACTGAGCCACCCAGGTGCCCCTGGAGCTTTATTTTCTAACCTTTACTTATGACATTCTGCCATATTATTTTCTAGACTTCCATATGGATTTGTCTCTCACTTTGACTCCAAGCTTAGCCACAGTATAGAACAAAAATGTCGTTCCCATTACAGGACCCTAAACCCCGTGAAACAAAAATCTGAGAACGAATGCAAAATAATGGAAAGCCTTTAAAAGTACATTTTATATTTTCTTCAGAAATCTGAAGGGATTCTTAATGTTTTATCTCAGTGTATCCTATTTGTTTAACCATTTTCCTCATTTTATGCTGAAGTATTTCTAAATAACAAGAGGAAAACGGTTTTATGGTATCAATAATTTAAATTCCTTTTAATTTAAAAACTGCAACCTTTTAAATGTCACATTTGTCTCAAATTCTACTTTTCATTACAATATTCCCTGAAGCGTGGATCTTATAACTAAGAGAGCCTTTGTAGTCATTATCATAAATATGAGGGTACTCGGAATCACATCGGTGTGGGCTTTTCACAGCCTACGCAGCGTCACAGAGCATTTTAAGATGGCATTTAGTTAGCCATAGAGCCACCCAGTGAGAGCAATCGTTCACATGGATATTGGTGGAATGCACGCTTTGAGTAATGTATTTTACTTGCTTTATTCGGTGTTAACGTGAAATTGTATGAAACATCACGGCTTGGATCATCAGTTCATACGATGGGAACAATGCCTGAGAGCCCCAGCAGGTGGCAGCAGATAATATCGCAAAAGGGGAGGGGAGCCTCTAAAACATCCAGGCCCCCACAGGCTCTTCTCTTTGCTGTGACTGAGTCCTCCCACCCACACCCTCCACCCCCCCCAACCATCCTCAAACGTGCAAGTACCATGCGTGTACAGGCGGATGAGGAAATAGCTTCTCAGGATGCAGATAGCTATCATATTAAGGCAATAATAATAAAAGTAGCTAAAATTTATTGAGGGATAAGTCGTTCTCGCCGTCGCGAGTGCTTACCGTGTATCACTTACCTAATACTCACAACACCCTTTCTGTTGGTGTGGTTATCATGCCCATTTTTACAGACGACAAAACGGAGGCCGGGGGCTCCGCCCAAGCCACTGAGTGGTGGAGGAGGTAGGATTTTAGACCAGGTCGTCTGGCTCCAAGGACCAGTCTTTTAACTGCACTCTTATGCTGCTTAACAGTGGGATATGTAATGATTGATTAAAATTAAACGTGTTAGGAAAAATACAATGAGTCTTCAGGAAAGAAACCCGATTATTAAAGATACTCATTTGATGATGGAGAAATTATGCTGTCATTAGGGAGTCATCCAGTAAGAAATAAAGAAACTAATGAGTAAGACTTAAGTCATTCGAGCAGGGGAGAACGTGGGATTTCAAGAAACCCTGGAGTTCTGTGGCGTGAACCCTGAGGGGGGGCGGAGAAAGGTGGTTTGGAAGGGCAGGACAAACAGGGGAAACTGGTGAGGGCACATAGAACCTGGCAGGACCACTGGGGGCCACAGAGAGGCCTCGGATCTGGAGCGTGATTGAGGGAATCCATGGCTGCGTGTCCCTGTGCTCTACCCGCCCTAATTCCATGACGACTTCTACATCCCAGTGCGATCTGTGCTGTCACGAGATTCCGTAACCCCACCGTAGAGGAACAGGACAGAGCTTAGGGGACATCCGCACCCACACCTTCTTTGTGTGGACATTGGGAAGATCAAGCAGATTCACAGATGACCTTCGATTTAGCTCTTTACCTGACATACCTACTAATGTCTTCTCTGCCTAAAACCTCACCCTCACCCCGGGACACTTATTCTCTGAATACATCCCTCACGTCGGTCCTTCTGTGTCTTTGTTGATCTTGCTTTCCAGAATGTAGGAAAGATCCTAGGAAGAACATAGGAAAGGATCCCTCCCTCCCGGGGCCCCTTTCAATAAGGGTTATTGGACGAACGTCAGGACTGACCAAGGAGAGGCAGAATGATGGGCAGGAGAGACAGGGGCCGAAGGCTGTCAAAGAGGCTGGCATGTAGAACCGGCCGTGTCTTCAGAGCAATGCGACGCAAGTCGTGTCTCGGCACTGTTAGCTCTCTGGTGTAAGAGTCCTTTCCCGGCCACACCATAAGTCCCTTCGAGAGGTGAGGCCACGCTTTCTTTAACCTCGAGTCCCTCCCAGCCTTCTCTGCGAACACCTCACGCCGCCTGGTGGCCGGCGGGAGCTCGGTGGCTGGTGGTCGAGGGGGTGTGCAAAGTGGCACCTTGGCCGCGTCGGCTGGACACGGGCACCACTTACTCGGGTCTCATGGCAGCCGTGGGCCAACAGGAAGGTGGCCAAGCTGAAATCGGGCACAGAGAGCCTTTCTCTAATTTGGAGGTGAGAACGAACTGCTACAAAACGTGGCCGTGAAGAGCATAGCCAGGTGGTCGGAGCCACAGTTCACAGGGTGAAGAATGCGCTCAGGCAGGATCTGCAGGCCCCCGTCCAAACCAGGAGCTCCGCTCACTCTTTCACTCATCTACTGCACGGAAAATTACAGCCCCCCTTGCAGGAGGGTGGGGTGGGCCGTATGCAGGACGGCCTCTGTCCGGGGCTGGAGCAGGGGGTCGGGGTGGCATTGAGCCTCTGGGAGGAAGGCTGGGAGGCTCTGAACAGCCTCAGGAGGACTCAGCTGTTAGCTAGGACCGACTCCCAACACCAGCACGCAGGGGAGCCAGGAGCTCCACATGCCAGTTTGTGGGCACCCCAAAGTTCAGTCCATGACTGTTACCCCGGGGGGGGGGCACAGTACGTAGGACCTTTGGGAGCCCCTGCTTTAAAAGCATTACTGACTTGGGGCACCTGGGTGGCTCAGTTAGTGAAGCAGCTGACTTCGACTCAGGTCATGATCTCACAGTTCATGAGTTCCAGCCCCGCGACAGGGTCTGTGCTGACAGCTCAGAGCCTGGAGCCTGCTTCAGATTCTGTGTCTCCCTCTCTCTCTGCCCCTCCCCCATTCGCGCTCTGTCTCCCTCTGCCTTTCAACAATGAATAAATGCTATATATATATATATATAAAAAAAGCATTACTGACTTTAGAAGTCAGGTTTAGACAACTTGTGGATATTTCTTACTCTACTCTCTTAAATAATCTCTCTCTCTCTCTCTCTCTCTCTCTCTCTGTCTCTCTCTCTTCCTACTCCTGATGGTCTTTGAGGGCAGATACTGTTTTTCTAGCCGCACTCGAATATTCTGGGATGAATTTATATGTCCTTTAAAACTGAATAAAAATGCAATTGTGCGTAAAAGTAGAATACACTAAGCAAATGAAGGACGAACCACCATATATGTCGCCTGAGAGAGCCCAGTGATGATGTGTGAGTACAGGAACGACTAGACAATATAAGTCTTAGACAATGTCTTGTTTTCACTTAAAAAATATTTGGTTCGGACAACACCCAAGCCTACTGGTATATGTAAAACAACATGAAGAGTAGGATAATAAAAACTTACCTGGGTCCTCTGAAGTATTTTTCAAAAACCTGAATGCAATCAAACCTCGATATCTAACTTCCAATTTCTGTTCTAGACGGGGACGAGAGGAACAAGTAAAATGACAAGAATGCAATCAGCCAAATTGAGGATGTGGGGACTCCTACATGAAAAAAAAAAAAAACACTTCTCAAATTATAAATGAAAATGACAAAATAGAGGGGAGATTGTTAGCGCTTAAAAAGAACATTAAGAAAAGACAACGTTTGGGCCTCACTTGCGTCTAAATTCATTAAACGATTTTTTTTTTTAGACATTTGAGAAGATGTGATGTGACCATAGACTTGATATTAGATTATGTTGAGTAATTATTTTTATAATAGAATATAATAGATATAATAGATGATAGACTTGTGTTAAATGAAGACAACATCGTACATGCTGATAGTACATATTGAAGTATTTACAGACAAAATGATGCAGTAACTTGGATTTCCCTTAAATACTCCCTCAGATGCTTGTGTTTTCAGCTATGATGGACCAGATTCCAGCAAAGCACACCTTCCGTCTCCTCCAAAATTAGAAAGCAACATGTAAAATAACCCGTGTCACCCCCCCGCCACCCTTCCAAAAAAAAAATCTGTTCAGAGACCTCAGAAAGCAGCCCAAATGTGAGGTCCAAGATCACTGAGAGAAGAGAAAAATCAGTGCACAGAGCCTCACATTCTGTGCTGCGACCCAGAAGGCATTTGCTTGTAGTTCAGATAAGCTGGACAAGGGGCGGAGACAGCAAGGAGAAATCTGAGCAGACAGCAGTGACTCTCTTACAGCACAAGGACACTGAAACTGAAATCCAGCATACCAAACCAGCCAGGATCTGGGGGGCCAGTTCCCCAGGCTGCGGTGTAAGAGGGCTACTGTGTAAGTTTCACCAGCCTGGAGGAATGAACTTGAGTTTGGGCTTCCCCGGGAGGAGGTACCCTCTTAGACAGCCCAGACCCTCAGGTGTGATGCTGGAAAGGCTACATTGTAAGAAAAGTGTAAACCCAAAATTGACCATGTCTTTCAAAGTCTGAAATCCAAAACTTACTCTTATAGCCACAGACTGGAGAGAAAACAAAATCATACCTTCCACATCAGATGAGGGGGCTCTGTCTCTGCTCCAACTGTTGTCAAAAGCCAACTGTTCACAAAGACACTCTACAATTATTTATATTAATATCCAACATTTAATCAATAATAACCAGGTATGTCAGAAAGCAGAGAAAAGAAAAAACAAACCATAGAAGCAGGTGATCCAGATGCCGGACTTCTTAGACACAATCCTTACAATAACTGTGATTGTTAGGTTCAAGAAAATGGATGACAATCTGGAGGATTTCTCCTGAGAATTTGAGTGTCGTAAAAAGAATTCAAAGATCTTCAAAAAGACAGTAACTGAAGTACATGGTCTTAGTTGCAGATTATATTCAAGTGCAAGGAAGATCTGTCCATTGAAATACCCAGAGAGAAATGATATAAAATACAGAAGGGTACATAAGAGACATAAGAAAGAAAGAGGTCTCATGTGAAATTGAAGTCAGAAAGGGGAGAACAGGGAATAGGGCAGAAATGATAGAATTTAGAAACTAATTGGGTAGTATCTTTGAAGTGCAGAAAGAAAATAATGGCTATTAAGAATTCCATACTCAGTGAGGGGTGCCCGGGCGGCTCAGTTGGTCGAGCATCCGACTTTGGCTCAGGTCATGATCTTGCAGTTTGTGGTTTCGAGCCCTACGTCAGGCTTTGTGCTGACAGCTCGGAGCCTGGAGCCTGCTTCAGATTCTGTGTCTCCCTCTCTCTCTCTGCCCCTCCCCTGATCATTCTCTCTCTCTCTCTCAAATAAATAATAAAAAATTTTTTAAAAAAGAATTCCATAGTCAGTGAAATCGTCTTTCAAAAATAAAGGCAGAATGAAGGCATTTCCAGAAAAACTAATACTGAGGTAATTTGTTGCCTATGGATCTATACTAAAGGAAATGCTGAGGTGGGTTCAGTTGTAAGGGCAATGATCACACATCTGAGACAACTTTTCTGTACAGAAGACCATATGTTAAGGAAAACATGAAAAACAACAGATTGAGTAAATATCTGAGTAAATCTAAAGAACATTGATTGTACAAAATAATGGTAGTAAATGTCTATATAATTTAATATGTACATAAAATTAAAATGCAGACAACAATTACAAAATGTTAAGAAAAAGGGAATACGTGCAATGAAGATATTCTAAGGTCTAGGAATTGTTAAAAAGTACTCATCTTTACCCTACTTTGATAAGCCAGGGAGGTAGGTTATAATTTCTAGAATGATCACTAACAAAGGGCAATAGAAGCTAGAACTGACAAAATGAAGGAAGAGGAATGTGATAAAAATATCTAATTAATCCCAGCGCCCCCCATTAAAGCAGAAGAACATAGAACAGGTGAGATACATATAAAACAAAGAGACATTTAAGCCCAAATAAAATGTGAATTGAAGACTTTATAATGTGAATAAGGCAATATGCCCTAAACTGATATACAGATTCAATCTAATTCCTATCCAAATCCGTGCTGTCTTTTGTTTTTTTTGGGGTTTTTTTTTTGGCAGAAATTGACATGTTAATCCTAAAATTCTAATGAAAAAGTAAGAGATCCAGAAGAATTAAAACAAATTACATTCTTTGTTTTTCAAAAATAGTTTAGAATATTTACGATACGTCTCACACCTTTCTTGTTAAATATATTCCTAAGACTTTGTGTGCAAGGAGAAGGAGGAAGCTCTGAGGCCTCTTTGTCTTCTTATAAAGGCCCTAATCCCATCTCGAGGACTTCACCCTCATGGTCTCACCCAAATCTAATTACCTTCCAAAGGCCCCAGATCCAAATTCCATTAGGCTGGGGATAAGGGCTTCAACATGTAGATTTTAAGGGTACACAAATATTCAGTCCATAACGGTGAATTTGCAAAATTGTAAGTAACACAGAATCGCTGCTGCATAAATTGCAGATGGAGAAGAAAGTGGATGGAGACTAAAAGCTGGGCAATATTATGTCTTGAAAGGTCTTACGAAGGAACTTAGATTTGATTATATAGGGTATGGGACGCTATGGAAGACTTTCCACAGGAGAGTAGCGTGATCGGAGCAACATTTTCGGTTTATTTAGGTAGCAGTATCGGCATGGATGGATGATAGGGAATAGTGTTGGAGGCCTTTGGGAAGCATGTAATTAGAGACTGAGCCAAAGCAGCGTTTGACAATGAGGATGCAGGGGACAGAACGGCGGTGACGTGGGCGAAGCAAAATCCACAGGACTTGGAGAAGACTAGACAGCGGAGAGAAAAGAAATGAGGGATGGACTGTTGACAGCAGCATCACAAACTCAACCTGGAAAGAGAAGAGTTAAGAGAAGAAAATTCCATCATACAGGTGGTTAAGCTGAGAGAGGAACACACATTTGGACACAAATATACATATACACACACACATATACATATATATACACACATACATACATATACACATATACAAATATGTGGATATGGACTTGGAAGACAGAACTTTAAAGGAGGACAGTAGATAGTATCGAATGCCAGAGAAAAGTTAGGTCACATAAGGACAAAACACTAACCATTCGATCTAGCAAATGAGGTGTAGCATTGTGAGGTCGACAAGGCCCTTGTCAAAGTCAGCATAACTTTAAAGCACAGTCTAACACATAGCTGTGGAAAAAGTTCAGTGTATTTATCTAGAAGTGGATTTATCCAGGGGACAATTTACTGAACAGTAAATTGACTGCTCTCTACTCAGAAAGCGTGATTTCCAGGTGACATGGAAGACGCTGGTCGTGTGAGCTTGGACCCACCAGTACGTGCCTCAAGTCAAGAGTTTTAAGTGGTTGGATATAGTTCAGTTTAACTTTTAACTACTTAAGCTAAAAGTTCTTAGCTACCCTTATTCCAAAATGGATAAAACCAATATGCCTTCTAAAGGTCATGACTAATATCCATGTGAAGTTTCTAGAATAGCATCAATTTATTTTCGTCTAATCTACTTTGCTATCTACCTCTTAAAAAATACTAAAATTGCAGTTAATGTCACTATTTTCTCTTTGAGCTTCCCTGGCACTTGTTATTAAAACTCCCAGTGAATATCTTTGCTTATTGTCAGAAAATACTTTTCAATTGCCAATTCCCTCGCGAGCTCATTAACCAACAGTGACCAGTGGGGCCTCTTAGTAATTTAATATCAAGGTGAAAACCAATTTGAGATGCCAGGGCACCCAACAGGAGCACAATTATTTCCTATGAGGATTTCATCATTCTCGAACTGGAACGAAGTCTCTACAAGGAGAATTGCCCTTTTTCTTGGGAAACCATGACTTCTTTTGCTGTTAATATTCTATGCACTTATATTCAGTTGGAGGGAAAAACTGTTTTGGCTGATCTGAAAGCACTTTTGCGAAAAACTGCAGGTGGTTTGCATAGAAAAGGAATGTTCATCCAGATTTATTCAGTTTCGAGAGGTTTTAGGGTGCATGAAACCAAGGCGCTAATAACTTTAGCTTAATTTATCTATGGTCTGCTTTTGCTTTTCTTTGCCATCTATGCTCCTTAGGCGAGGTACGGTAGGCAAACTAAAAGGGAAAGGAGTTTTACACCATCCTCTCCTCAACATCTTGGGTTGTTTGTCAGCAAAGTTAGTGATTATTTTCTATGAAGCTCATTACATAAGTGTAAGTGCATATGTGTTGGTGTTTAACGTTAACAGTACCATTCGGATTACAATGTCTGAATTTATCCATACGTGAACATGTCGCCTCATTATAATGTACCGAGCGTTATCCCAGGCTCAGGGGTCACGGTGTCTGGGCTTGACCCCGGGCGGGGCTGTTCCAGAGCTGAGTGAACCTGGACATGTTACCCAGCCTCTCGGTGCCTATGTCCTCAGTGTCCTTGTGCCTTCCCTGTGGCCATGGTACATTGCTTGGAACAGTTTCCTGAAAATTATAGGGGCTCCAAATGTTGAGTATTCTTTTTTTCTCTCTTCTTTTTCTTTCTTCCTCTTCATACTGATTTTACAACTATTATGTTTCAACATCTGCTTTGTTAATGTTTGAAATACACTTGGGAAAAGCATCACAGCCTTAGCCTATATGGAAATATCAATGAGATGTTTCCAATTTAGTTGGAGGAAACTATACTTTTGAAGGTTTAGAAGTAACTGCCTTTGGTGTGATCATCACTTGTTTTGCACAGGGTTGTTTATTTCCCGGAAGGAAAGAGTCTATGGTTTTAATTCCCTCATTATTTGTGCCAAGCAGTAATACTAGTATTTTATTTCTGATTTTCTTACGCGGTTTTCTTTCTGACTGCCAATGTCCTTTCTGGATGGGACCTACTTGTTAAGATTCAAAAAAATAAGGGCCGCCTGGGTGGCGCAGTCGATTGAGCGACCGACCCTTGATTTTGGCTCAGGTCATGGTCTCGTGGTTTCGTGAGTCTGAGCCCCGAATCTGCCTCTGTGCTGACAGCACTGAGCCTGCCATGGAGTCTCTCCCTCTCTTCCCCTCTCTCTGCCCCTCCCCCACTCACACTCTCTCTGTCTCAGAATAAATAAATAAACTTCAAAAAAAAAAAAGGTTCAATAAAATAAGAAGCTAAGAGTCTGTTTGGTGAGAGGAAAGGTTGTTTATTCTGCCTGATAGATACCAAGCCATTTCTTGAGGGTGCACTGAGCACCTAATACTGGATTAACCTGTAAGAACAAACATTCGAATGAAAGTTTCTTTCTTCAAGAGGTTTCTAGTTAAAGTGGCCAGCGGGTTGAAGCAAGCCCAGTTTACCACATGGTAAATCCTTTGACATAAGATACATAAAGGGCTGTGGGTAAGGTCAGGAAGTTGTTTTAGGTTGAGAGGACAAGAGCTCAGGCGGCCATGAACCTGCCACAGAGCGCCTTTGGGGGTTGTCAAAGCAAAAAGAGGCTTTATTCAAGGTCATCGCAATAGGAGAGAAAGGCCAGGGCTCTGCCTGAACTTTACTCCACGAAAACAAGGGGCATGGGGTTGTTAAGCCGCAGATGAGGGGAGAACATAGCCACCTGTGTTTGCTATTGGGTGTCACCCAAAGAAAAAGTAAACCTGTGTCCTTGTGACAGGAGGTGGTTTTGCCACTGGGAGCAAAGCGCCCACCAAAGTTAAGCTCCTACCCTCCAGTAAAAACTGGGAGATGTTTACACTTCAAAGGGATGACTCCAGGTCCTTGGGAAAGACAGTCTTGGGTTCTCCAACTCGCACAAGGCTCTAAAAAAGATTAGCATACACCACGAAGAAGCAGGCAGAGAATTCACCAGTTTTCTGAAGTACTGTAAGCAGAGTGGGAAGAAGCCTGACTCAAGTTTCCTCTTCCTGAGAGAACATGCGGGCTGTTTAGAGCTGCTCTCCGTTCTGGGCACATGGCAGGAAGGCGTGGCCAAGTGACTCGAAGTGAGAAGGCGGCCCAAGGCCAGATCATGGATGATCGTGGAAGTCCTGGGGTGGAGTTCGGGCTTCATTCTGCAAGCACTGACACATTTTATGCATGGGAATGAAATGATGAAACTTACAGATGAAGAAGGCATGAAAATTGGCATATGTGCAGGAAAGAAGAATGCAAGAGGGTAAGACTGGTCACAGGAAGAATAAGAATGTGGAAGAGTGCTTGAAACTCTGACGTGAGTGTTTATTGTTCCCACTTTCACGTGATAAATTCAAGACTTAAAGTATGCAAGGAACTTGCCCAAATGTCAGGTATTTAGTAAATGGGGTAGTTTCACACCTGTCTGTCTCCCCACCGGTCCGTGAGCTCCCCACTTGCTAATGGGGCTGCAGAACCAGCGACCATCAAACAGAAAATGTGGGTTTGCTCTGGGAGATAGGAGGTCACTTGTGAGTGGCGATCATTCTGGATTTATGGCACTTGCATGATTGTGAGTACTGCAGAGTAAATCAATACCAACGTCGAGTGCATTGGGATGGATGTCACCTCTTCCAAGCAAATACTCATAGGATCTTGGCCATTGTAACCTTCTTTTGGTTTCCTAGATTGAATGAGATAATACACATAACACGGCTTCACAAATTGTGACATCCTAAGCAGTGAAGGATATTACTTTCACGTTAGAAGAATATAAATGGTTTATAAATCAGTTTCCATCTTAAGTGCATTAGGGTGTATTGGATTCAGAGGAGTCCCACCATGGATTATTTATAAAGTGAGGAATTACTTCCCGTAATATTATTGTGGATTTTCATATTTAGGGAGGGCTGCCGTGGATGAGTCGAAAACCCTCCCTGAAATCCAAAACATTGCCTTGAGAAAATGCCTATTTAAATATGTATCGGGGGCGCCTGGGTGGCTCAGTGAGTGAAACGTCTAACTTCGGCTCAGGTCATGATCTCACGGTTCGTGGGTTCGAGCCCCGTGTCGGGCTCCGCACTGGTGGTGTGGAGCCTCCTTGGGATTCTCTCTCTCCCACTCTCTCTGTCCGTCCCCTGCTCATGTTCTCTCTCTCTCTCAAAATAAATGAATAAACTTAAAAAAAATAAATATGTATCACAATGTTCTGCATTGCAAGTGGTGGAAACCTCAAATCAAGTTGTTCTAAACAACACAGTTAATTAACGGGGCTTGTAACCAAAATCTGGAATTAGGAGAGCCTTTATGTAACAACTCAAGTTTCATGCCCAGAGTCACATTTTGTCCTGACTGTGTTCTCTGCCTCACTCATCGTGGGTCTCACGCTCTCCCTGCAGGCGCTACATAGCCTCCCTCCCAGCCACTCCACCTGGCGCAGCAAAATGGCTTGACCACCTCCAGCCCTCAATTCTCACATCACCTAGGTCTCAAGAAGAGAGAGCGTCTCTCCTAGTATCTTCCGTGGGAAGAAGAGAAAGCTTCCCTTTCCCAGAAGACCTGAGTGAACACACCTTCATATCTCAGTTTCCCTTTGGCTACTGGACTTTCCCTGAACAAACCCTGTGACCAGGGAGTAAATAGGCTTCCTTGACTCCTATAAGGCAGTTGGCCCCTCTCCCCCTCACCCCTGCAGCTGAGGTTGGTGTGGTCCTGCCCCAACGCAGTGGTCGCCAAATGCTAGGTAACTATGATAGGAGGCAGACAAAGGCATTCCTTGCAGATCTTTGTGTTTGAACTGAAATTCAGGCAATTTCATCAAATGGAACAATTTTCTTTGAGATTTCCTTTTTAATTACTTTGAAGATCATTAGATCCTCCCCCAACAGATTTATTAAAATTCAGTTCTATTTCCTTCAAATTATTCTATGCTTTAATGAATAGCTTAGTGTTTTGTTTAGTTGACTCTAGAATTTGTCTGCAGTTTGTTTTGGCGTAAGGACAAGTGCAGATCCAAGAAGACCTTTCTTCTTTTTCTTTCTTGCTTTCTATTTTATTTATTTAGTTATTTTTGGTCCAAACCGTTCTATGTTCTTATTACCCTTTATTGAAAAGCTCTTCCCCGCGTGTTGTGTTGTCTCCCTTAATGTATATCTTCGTAGGTATCTGTTTCATTTTATTTACGTATTGACCATTCTCTTGCCATAACTCAAATTTTGTTTATTTTAAGCGTTACCCAATTCTTTTTAGCTTGCTTTTCTTTTAAATATAAATGCAAGATGTTCACATGGTGATTGCTTCCAATCAAGGGTTTATAAAATAAAAACCCTTTTCTATACCCTCATGTCGTTCCACAGAGATAACAATTTATTACATTTCCTTCTGGAAACACTCAATGTCATGTATTCATACATATATATGTAAAAATCTGCAAAGAAGACTTTGCACTGCGCACTGTTCTAACCTGCGGTCTTTGCGTTAACAACGTCTGGAAACTAGTTCCCTATTAGCAAGTAAAAATCAACTATATTCTTTTTTTTTATTTGTTTTTAATTTGAGAGAGAGAGAGAGAGCTCGAGTGGGGGAGAGGGACAGAGGAGAGGGAGAGAGTGAATCTTCAGGCGGGCTGAATCCACACTCAGCGCTGAGCCCATCAAGGAGTTCAATCCCATGACCCTGGGATCACAACCTGAGCCGAAATCAAGAGTCAGATGCTCAAGTGACTGACCCACCCAGGTGCCATAACATTATTCTTTATAATATAGCCACAGATTATGTGAATTTATGGGTGTACTATAGATTAAGTAACCGGCATTCTCTTAAAGGACCTTTAGTTTATTACTGTTCATGCTTTGAGTATATTTTCATTCATGTGCAAGTAAATTAAGAAGATAAATCCTCCAGGTGGGTAGCTGGGTCAAAGGACAAACAATGTATACACTTTGGAGGGCTAACTTTCCTGTCTTCCTCGTTCCGGGGACAGGGTATGTGTGAGGCAGGGTATGCCTCACACTCTCTTCAACATGGAAAGTCAAGCATTTTAAACTTTATCAAGTAAAGTTTGAGGATAACGATGGTATCTTACCTTTCAAAGTTTGTATCTATGTAATTCTATTTTATAATAACGCCTGATTTTCGTGTTTCTTCCTTATAAGCAATTTGTTTCCACTTGGCTTATGGCGGGGTTGCCTTTTCATAGTTTTTTTTTTTTTTTAATTTTTTTTAACGTTTATTTATTTTGGGGACAGAGAGAGACAGAACATGAATGGGGGAGGGGCAGAGAGAGAGGGAGACACAGAATCGGAAGTAGGCTCCAGGCTCTGAGCCGTCAGCCCAGAGCCCGACGCGGGGCTCGAACTCACGGTCTGTGAGATCGTGACCTGAGCTGAAGTCGGACGCTTAACCGACTGAGCCACCCAGGCGCCCCGCATAGTTTATAAGTGTTTCCATGTCCAAGTTTTCCCTTATTTTCCTTCATGCCTTCTGGTATTTGTTTCCGTTTATCCGAGCTTCTCTAACTGTGTCAGTCTCCTGACTATCGCTGCATTAAATGTTTGAAGACCTTGCTCTCTGTGTCTGCTTGTTTTTCAAAATTCTTGTAGCTATTTTCTAGATTCTCTTTTCCCTGCCTACTTTGGAATCCAAATGCTAAGCTACCCCCCAGATGCAGTAGGTATTCTTGTTGGGAGTTTTCAAAAGCGTAAATCTCCAGAAGAGAGAGAGAAAGAGAGACAAGACGGAGAGGGTAAAAATTTGCAAGCTGGAAAGCAGATGTATGCTAGTCACTAAGGTTGCACGAACAGGAAACATTCATCTTAAACTAAAAAGCGGCCAAAGCCAAGGAGCAGCCAGACTCACACAGCTGATCCTAGAGAGGCTCGGGATTGGGGGACAAATAACCTCAAGTGCAAGATCAGAGGCTGCATGGGGAGCACTGTTTCTTCAGCACTTACATACCATCTGTCCTTTTCCCTGCAAAAAATACCCTTAGAAGAGGGTAAAGCAGAGATTTGCTTCATGGGTCAAACCAGGCACAACTGACTGTCAGAATGAGCTAACGTATTGTTCAAATACCCGGATAACTCTCTTCCCACACGCTTCTCCTGACTTTTCCAACAAAGCCCTCACCTAGTTGTACCACAGTGATTGTTGGCGAGGACGCAGGCCAGCGGGGCCTGGAGCTCACACAGTTTGGAGAACCTTCCCATGGGCTCAATGTTGTATCAGTCAAAACTCATGCCGTGGCCATAATCCCCAGCATGACGGTATTTGAAGGCAGAGCCTTCGGGAGGTAATCGGGATTAGATTAGTCCTGGAAGGTGAGACCCTCGTGATGGAATCAATGTCCTCATAAAGAGGAAGAGACACCTGAGCTCTCTCTCTTTCTCTCTTTCTCTCTGCTCCCTGTGAGGACACAGTTAGGAAGTTAGGAAGAGGGCCCCTTGATCTGGGACTTCCTTGCCTCCAGAACTATGAGCAATAAATGTTTGTTTTTTAAGCCATCCAGCCATGCTATTTTGTTACAGTAGCTTAAACAAATCAAGACACCTGTCTTCAAAAGAAAAAAAAAAAAAGAATTCAAGATTATAAACTTTCAAAATCAGAGGACCATGTAGACACATTGCCCAGGCCCCCGTGGGGGCCTGGAAGGGGCCCCATGCGCCCAGAGGCTATGCCTCATTAGTCCCCTCGGTCTCTCCCTCGGCACCACGTGGTCCCAGGGAGACCCAGGGACTGTTTCTCCCTAAGACCTCCCTCCTCCTCCTCACCACCGCTTCTCCACCTCTGCACAATGCTTTTCATTGCACTCACTCATTTAAGCCCGATCGAATTTAGCTTTGGTTTGGGCTAAACAGACCAGACATTATTTTACTAACCGAATTTTGCTACTTGCATTTTTAAATTTCCGTTTCATCAGAAAAACTCAAATAAAATTCTGAGCAGCAACTTCTCCACAGCATTCGAGACCCCGCATCTGTGATAATTACTTTAAAAAGATATATTTATTTATTTATTTTGAGAGAGAGACAGAGAGAGAGACAGAGAGAGACAGAGAGTTTCTGTGGACAAGAGCAAGGGAGGGGCAGAGAAAGAGGAGAGAGAGAATCCCAAGCAGGCTCCACACTGTGACACGGTGGAACCCCATGTGGGGCTCGAACTCATGAACCGTGAGATCATGACCTGAGCCAAAATCAAGAGTTGGATGCTTACCCGACTGAGCCACCCAGACACCCCTGTGATAGTTACTTTTAATTTTTTTAACTAAATGTAATTTAGTTATTAGAAAAAAATATTATTTTTTCTAATAAAAAACAAAGTAACCATAATTCTGCATCAAGCAGTTCTTCTGAAAAATATTCATCCAGAATTGCCTTTTAATAACTACTATACTTTCCCCATAATGTATTTTGCTCTGCCAAAATTTCAAGATGACAATTTAAATACTATTTAGTTCTCTCTGACTTCATCTTGTAGAAGCTCGCAAACCTCTGGTCTAACCGCGTACTGGTATCTTTGAACAGCTTGATAAATTACTGAGGTGAAGGAAATTTGTAAATGGTTCACTTATTTAAAAAGTTCGTGTACCTCTCATTTTAAGGGCAGATTTGTATACACGTATGTGGTATAGGCATCAAAAATGGATTTTTAAAAAAGTCTGTGGCAACGATAGCCATTTCTGTCCTGAGGAGTTTGACACGTATAATCTCATCTAATCTTTTCTACAACCCTAATGCATCCTATTATTACGTGCATTTAACAGATGGGGACCAATGGCGCAGACAATGTGAATACATATACTCCAAGATCCACATAGCAGTGGAGGACGAATTCCATGCGGGTCTTCTGATTCCACATTGAGTCCTTTTCATAACCCCACACTATTGCAGCCATTGCACTTGAACAGTGAGACTCCGTCAGTTACTAGGGGATCAAGGGAAGTTCCGTTGGGATTAGCACAGCCCTTCACTGATGGACGGTCGTAAAAGGATGGAGCCAAGTCATATGAAAACTGGTCAGCAAAGCATCACGGGGGGTTATTTTTAGGGTTCTTCCTTCTCTGTAATGTTACAGTGATATCAAACTAGCAAGAATGCATCTAAAATAGTAGATAGTTTAAATACTACTCCTCTATTTTAATTTTCTGTAGCTCACCATACATACATGAACTATTTATATATTAATGTTTCAATGAGTTTAATGTTTTTTCACACATATGCCTGTTCCTGTATATATATATTCCTGTATGTTCTATCCTGGGCTGGCTAATTTGGCTATCTTCACACTGATTCTCTTCAGCCATATGGGCACCTGAATGCGGAGCTAGTAATGAAACCACATAAAGGAATTTGTCAGGGAAGACGGATACAGAGCACCTCGTGCTGGGCCACACACAGAGATACCGATAATGTCTTCCACTGCATTAGCAATTCAGCCAGTGTGCTGGGCACTACTCATTTGATTGTGCTAATATTTCACAGCAACCCACCATAACATGTGCAAGGCCAAGACTGGGCACACCTCGCTGATGTATCATCGATATTTCAGAGTATTTGCTCTCTCAAGCTAGAAATGACAAATAATGCATTTTGTAACTATGCAGTTTCTAATTGCATAATGAACTTGCTGCCCAAGAATGCTCTGTATTATATAGAGATTCCACTGAAAGCATGGAGTAAAACATAACATTCCTTCTGAGAACCAAGGTATGAACAAACCTCTATCCCAAGCACCACATAGTTTTGGCCTTGCAATTTCATGAATACCTTTGTTATTGGAATATCAAACCAACGAAGGATTTTGATAAAATGAAATGCTTAATCATGTATTTTTCCCTTGAGCAATGACTATTTTCCTTGACAAGCTTATGTGAGTCTTCATTTGAAGTGTGCACTGGAGGTTTTGGGGGAAACAAAGTGAACAGAAATTATAGAGGGAGATACCAATAGTGAAGACAATCCTATGCATGGTTAATAGCCTAGTTATCACTATACTTTTGATTAAAGTATATTCGGATAGTGGATTCTCTGCTTTAGAGACTTAGTTAAAACCCACTTCTAACATCCGTTATTTTTACGATTTCACTTATCATTTTGACCACGATAACCGTTATTTTAGACTTTTATTTTTAAGAGACATTTTTTTCTCCATTACTTGACTCTTTCTGTTAAATGTATTTTAAGTATCGTTGCTAAACTCTAGATTTCTTCCCTCAAGTGCAGACACATTTTATTTGACTTAGAGATGCTCTACAGTTTATCCTTGTTTGTTCTCCCTGGAAATATATTATTTTAGAGCTTTCAGAACTTCATACTTGTTGTAATTTATATCCAATGGGCACCAAACAGGAAACATCAAATAAATGTAAAATTGAATTTCTTATAGTTAATGTATTAAGTCCTGAGGTGACATAGCACTAAAAATAGGAGGGCATAATAGACGAATGTTAATGATCACACTTTCTCTGAAATATTAATAGGCCTTTAATCTTGTCATTATCAAGAGCTTTGTGCCCTTTCTAGGGTGAATTAAGCCTTGTTCCTTATCACAGAATTTGACTGAAATTTTAATTATTGATATAATACAGCCCTTTTATAACATAGCTCATTATTCAAGTCAGATCTACTAATATATATTAAACACCCATTTTCCACTGGCACTGTGCAAGGTGCTTTGGGGACACAGATTAAAAGCAAAATATAAAATGTCACAATATTTGGGCTTTTTGAGGTATCTAGATATACAATAGTCCCAAGATTACCCCTTGAAATGTTATAATCACGCATCGCAAAAATACGAACCAATATGGAGGGCTCTTAACTTAATGGCGGAGACAGATTCACAAACAGATAATTCTAATTTTGTATTGTTTTTCTTTTTTTTTTTTCTTCTTTCAGTGATCTGCTCAGGTCATAAGGAATGGCACTTACTTAGGGTTTAGGAAGGCATCACTGACAAAGCAGTCCAGTCTCTGCATCTTAAGAGAGTTTCTGTAAGCAGTGGAAGTTTGGAAGACTTTGCTCAAGGCCACATGAGCAGGATAGATATCGCGTGTGTGTGGACGTAGAACGTTAGCTGTCTGATGTAGGAGGAGGGTGAGACGGTTTCAGATGAGGCTGGAAAGCTGAGGATGTCCTTCCCTGCGCTCACTGAATTTTACTTGGCTTTGTTGCCGGTGACAACTTACAAATATTGGTCACTTGACCAACTACGAGTCAATGGTTTGATCTGGTAGTCTGCTAGGTACTGAGACAAATCGCCAGCCCTATTACAGCATGCAAACCATCACACTGCCATTCCAGGGCCAGGCGTACACATCAGAATATAGGATCTTGAGAGAGAAATCGATTTTCTAATCAAGTCTCCCCCTTGTGGGAGAGCACCTGTCCAGGACACACAGACGAATAAACTGGACCAAAAGAGAGGCCAGTTCCCCAGTCTATCACAAGGGGTCGCAGTGAGAAAGCTTATGAAGCTGCAAATCCCTCCTCTTCTACCTTAATGGGCCCCGCCCCCCCCCCCCCCCCCCCCCCCCCCCCCCCCCCCCCCCCCGCTGCTCTCCATTCCCAGTATGATGGCAGGTAGAATTCCTTAGGGAATGGGGCTGTTTTTTAAATTGCTTTAATTTGAATTTCAAAGTCTTGGGTTAGGATTAACACAACGCAGGACTAGAAAGGTCCTCTCAGTCAAGGTTAGTTTCCCCTCATCTCTAGCCCCAACCAGGTGGGGAAGAAAGAAAACTTATTTATTAGCTGGCAAACCAAAATGTAACCTCGAGGCACAAGCAAGCTGTGCATTTGATGATCTAGGTTTTAGAAAAGGACATAGCAATTTAGCACATTACATGTCAACCTGAAGTAGAGAGCTGCAACAATTTTTATTCTTAACATTTATTAAGCAATTAATCACATCCATACTATTAACATCAGCTGCTTCCATACGTCACGACTAGGATTCATATGTTAATGTCTTATTTCCAATCCTGGCTATAATGCCCTCAAATCCAACAGCCTTGTTTTATATCTATTTCTTAGTGGCAAATTTGCTCAGAGTGCTTCATACATCTTTAGGGATGGTAAGAGTCTTGTTTTGCCTTATTTATCATCTGCTGTGCTATAATTGTTTTCCTGTTCGTCTTAGACCTAGTTTGGGATTGTTTAAAAAAATGTATTTTTAACATTTTATTTATTTTTGTGAGACAGAGAGAGAGAGAGACAGAGCGTGAGCCAGGAGACACAGAATCTGAAGCAGGCTTCAGGATCTGAGCTGTCAGCACACAGCCCGATGCAGGGCTGGAACCCGCGAACCTGAGATCATGACCTGAGTTGAAGTTTGACACTTAACCAACTGAGCCACCCAGGTGGCCCGGGATTATTTTAAACAAGAATTTATCCTTAACATTAAGAGTATGTGGGACCCATGTGAACATAGCTTCTGGTCTGAGCTACAAAGGAGTGGGGGCACAGTGCAGCTGTATTTTAATAGCATAATGTGTTAAAAAAGATAGGAAAAGAGTGAGAAGGAACATTTTAATCTAATCATGAATGTCCTTAATCAGAGCCCTGCCTTCGGCAGGAGGTTAACATTGGGTAGCTGGAACAGAACACACATAGTCTCCACCTCATTAGGGAGTAAAAGCAGAGGAAATGATGTCAGTGGCACACTGCAGGGCGCAGGATGAGAAAGCTCTGGAAATGAAGCTGGAGGGCATACTGAGGAGGAAAGGGCCCAAAGGGAGGCCTCTCGGCAGGACAAGAGCTAACCTCCTGAAGGAAGTGCCTTGATTTTGCTGCCTCCCAAAGGTACTGATTGATTCAGTACACTTCTGGTTTCATGAAATGGAGGTCAGAGAAACGTCAAGAACATTACCTGGGGATAATTAAGGGATTAGTAATAATACTAAATAGGATAAGATTTTTTTTTTGGTCCATATTCATGCATTAAATTGTTTTTAACCATCTCTTATTTTTTAGCTTGGGAAGATAATTAACATTTAACTTCTTAATGTTTTAGGAATACCGTGATGGTGAAGAGAATTACTCATGAGTTTCCCTCAACACACAGTAAGCTTTCTTATTTCTGCTTTCCTACAGGTGTGCCTTTGGCCTGCCCCGTCTCTAAGAGTTCAGAGGTGACCTTTCATCTGGATCATTCTTTAATCCACCCAGGGAATGTCAGTAGTACATGCCTGTAGCTGTAATAGTCCTTACAACGTAAGCCTAGAATTAGTAACTTACTTTTCCTTTTCCTGTGAGGCCCTCTAGGGTGGGAATGATGTTTTCTAGTTGTTTTGACTTCCCAGGGGTTAGCGTGGTGCATAAATAAAGTAAGAGATTAAGAAACATAAGGAGAGAGAGTCAAGGTCTTGAGCAGAAAGAGGCCTTGAAGTCGGAGCCACAGTGGAATGGGTTTATTTCACGGATTCTTGATTGTCTACAATTCGGATTCATAAATTGAAACTCAGCCTCCTTTTCTCAGGTCTGAGGGAAGGGTAACTCAAGTTTGGGCTCAGAAACTCAGGTCTTGTGGTGGGGGTTAGTGGATAGAGAGACTTTGGTGTGACAGGAGTTGTAAAAGGAATGGGCTTAGGCATCCAGAGAGGTGCACCCTTTATTTGAACGTGTTCCCCCCTCGTTTCTCTCCTCAGATGACCCCATCTGGTTTCTCCATCCTCTGACAGAAAGCTTGTCTTAATGGTCACGATCGCAGCCCAAGGCAGTATGTTGTAAAATAGATGTTGGTTCGTTTGTGAATAAAGAATAAGAATCACAAGTGAAACACAAACAGCGAATAAAACTAAACATTTCATAAAACAAAGAAAACAAATTTTAAACAATAACTGATAACACGTCAGTATGTAAGAGAATTGGGACAGCTTTAGAGGTATTTCCGTAATAATAATTTCCCGATGACTTCTCCATCAAAAGCAGAACAGTTCGTTTATTTACCCACGTAACCACCTTTCACTCCCTTTGCACTAACAAGTACGATGAATGTTTGTATGATTTTTTAAGGCTTAAGTGAGAGTTTCCCAAAACCAACGGTAAACTCTGGTCACAATTAGCTTTCCTTCATTTCACTAGTTTCTAGGGCGGTAGACAAATTACTTTTTGAATCCAGATTACATCTCACATAGAACATTGAACATGTACCCCAAAAAAGGGACACAATCTCTGGGTGAATTGCTTCCGTGTGGTATTAACTAAGCTATCCGTTGTGTTAAGCAAGCCCTCAGGAATTCACACGTATCACACACAAAAGACTACTCACTCTACGATTCCATTTATCTGTTATTCTAGAAAAGGCAAAGTTGTATTGACAGAAAGCAGAAACAGTGGTTCCCGGGACTGGGAAAGGGGTATGAAGGGACTCTGGAAGTGATGGAAAAGTCCAGTGTCATGTGGTTGTAGTTACATGACTCTACACATTTGGAAATTTCATCAGATTGTACATTTAAGATTAATCATTTTGGGGGCCCCCAGGTGGTTCAGTCAGTTAAGCCTCTGGCTCTTGATCTCAGCTCAGGTCATGATCTCACGGTTCATGGGATTGAGCCCCATGTTGCGCTCTGTGTTGACAGCATGGAGCCTGCTTGGGATTTCCTCTCTCTCTCTCCAAATAAATAAACATTAAAATGAGTCCTTTTTATTGTAGGCCAATTCTACTTCAGTAAAGCCAATAAAATCTATTGATCAAGCAGGTACATTATAACTTGTGATTCTTCTAATTCATCATTAAAATTTCCTTGTTTCCAAGTTATGTCCTGAAGAAATTTAGAAAACCCAAGTGTTTCTCACTCTACTGCGGGCAATGTTATGGGTGACAAGTGGAGTAAAGTAAAATCAGGTTATAGAGTAAACAGTTGAAGATGGGAGGAAAGGAGGAAAAGTAGGGAATGGAAATTAGTATAGTCTCTGCCTCGTTTTCTGGAATAACAATTGAGGGCATTACTAATGTATTACCCTGTGAGGCTACTAACTCCCAAAGCTTTGCTTTTCGTATTGATGAATCCATTCTTATTCAGTCATGTTGTGTGTGTACGTGTGTGTGTGTGTGTGTGTGTATTCACATATGTGTGCACACTCAAGCATTGTGTTGTGGAAAAAACATCAAAACTAGCCTCGTAGTTTCATCACTCAGTAGCTGTGTGGCCTTCTATTTCTGAGCCTTTTCTGCAAAGGGGGCACAGTGGAATTAGAAACAAAATCCAAACACCCAATATCGTGAGAGGTTCAGATGATAGTGTTACTTTCACTATCAAAAGAATAATGAAGTGTGCCAAACCCTAGGAGAGTTTACGTCCTTAACGTGAAGGTATTTGTTGAAGCGTTTATGTGTTCTTTCTCCAGCCTCCTAGGAACAGGTGTGAGTTTTGCCATGTGGTGACATTGACCCTCTTTGTCCGTCTTCTTGTCCTCACAGCTAGTGACACATTTTAATAATCTGCTTCATGACTTCAGGTGTTGATCTCTAAGAAGTTTACCTTTGCCGTGCTCATCCTCTTAAAATACACAATTAGCACTATAAAAGGTCATTAAAGAATGTGCCAGTTTTGAAACCACATTGACAGACTCACCAACGGAAAACTCTCTATTTCTCAGAGTTAATGTTTCCGTTTGCAGAATAAATCCAAATATAGAATAAGTATAAATATGAAACGTATATATCTATTCCTCAACCTATTATCACAATACAGTTTGTGGTTCTGCTCCATCCCTCCTTCCTTTTTAAGTGGGCCATGTTCCAGGTAACTTACTGAAACTATGGTTTTTCATTCTTGCCCTTCTTGCTCAATAAAGAATTCCTTGTCTCACGTGACTTTCTGGTGGGTAAAAGCATACTCAACCCATAAGCCCCAACACTCCTGGAGCATCCTTCCTGAAACTTCCTCTGCTGTGAGTCATATTAACAAATCTGCTTCGTGGGCCTTGAGATGGGCCTTGAGGAGGGCACCTGTTGGCAGGAGCACTGGGTGTTGTATGGAAACCAATTTGACAATAAATTTCATATTAAAAAAAAAACAAATCTGCTTGATTCTGTACTTCTATATTTATTTATAGCCTTTATTGTTTGTTTGTGTTCCATGTTTACCGGGGGTAACATTGCCTTTTGATCTGTAAGTAACATTTATTACAACTTACTTTTTGCTAGGCACTTTACATGAATTACTCAATGAGTTCTCTGTATAATCTAATGACGTAGATAGCAGTGTTTCTTTGATTTTATAAACAAGGAAATCAAAGGAAATAGATGTCACATATTTGGCCAGTGTCTTACAGCTGGTAAATGAAGAAAAGAAGATTCAAAGAATCAAAATGATAGCCCTTTAACATGTGTATTTGTTTAAATGCCTGTGCCTTTAGGTAGACTTGAATCCCTCAGGGGCAAGAGGTTCTCCTTCCTTATGTCTCAAGGGCTTAGCACAAGGCTTCACCCATAATAAACTCTTGATAAGTATTTGTTGAATGACCAAATGGAAATACGTATTTACAAATTATGGCAACCAAAATTTATTACTTTTAATAAAGGGAGAATAAGTATGTACAGCAGATCAACAACGGATGAATCAAGTTAACAGGTAAGGGAATTTGAGATTTTCAAAAGAAGTGCAACGAAAAGTAAACGTAAACCATGTTCGGTCTCATCAGAAATTAAAAGTGAAAAGATCAATTTTCAATTTTTACTTACCTATTGGAAGTCAGACAACCATCCTCTAGATGGCTAGAAACCATCCTCTCTCAAATGCCTGGCTTGGTAAGCCAACCAAGTGGTTAAGAACACGGAATCTGAATACAGGTTGACCAGCTGTAGGTCCCAGCTCCGCAGCTTGTTAGGAACATCTCTGGGCCTCAATGTCCTCATCTGTAAAATGGGGTGGCCATAGCGCTCTCTTCAGAGGGTGATTGTGAGGATCCAGTGAGTTGAGATTCGTAATTTTCATAATATTGACGGGCACAGAGTATGTTATGTAAATGCTCGTTTAACAGACAATTCTTGTGTTTTCAGGAGAGACAAGATGAGATCTTGTATTTGCTGACAGTCAACGGTGTTCCAGGGGCCTCCTCCCAGCTTGAGGCAGGCACCATTAACTCTCTCCTGTAGATGATGAAACCATGGGGCAAGAAGCCATTAGTTCGCCCAGGAGCCACATTCAGTCGTGGATCTTACGTGACTCCCAACCCCGTCTGTTAACACAACACCCTCCCTCAACTGGCTGTAAGCTTCTTGAAATTGGAAACCTGGACATTTAATTTTGCTCTATGCATTACTTATCACAAGGTACTTCACAAACTGTAATTACTGATAGTCATTGAAGGAACACATATAGACCGAGTACCTAAATTAGGTTTCTGCCCTTCAGGAACTTAAAATGTATTTGGATAAAGAAGATACTTCAGGAGAAAGCTAAGGGCGTACATAAATTTGACATAAATGCCAACTGAATTAGAATTACAAAGGGCTTTTAGGAGTTCAGAGACATTCCCTCACATGCTTATTGAATAGTTTTGTTTAAAAGGTAACTTATTTAAATCGCTATGTTCTTCTTTCCATCTCTGGGATCACGCAATTTGCCAAACGGACTTCCTTTTGTTTTGGTTTTCCAGGATGCTGTTCATGGGTTTACAGCACTTTCGATGTTTCTTACTCTGCACAGATAAACATAGTTCTGCTCATATGGCCTTAAAGACCTCCACTTTTCTTTTCGTACTCCTTCACGAAACATGCAGTGATAGGAGACCCCGGCACGCTACGTGACACAAGGCATGACACAGAACTCCCTTTGTCTTCTGAGTGCTAGAAGCCATGCTTAATACTAAGCAATCTGTTATCAATTAGCAGAGGAGAGTAAGGAGGCAGATGAGACTCTGGTGACAGAGGACAAAGTCGATACGTCTCAATTCGAACAACTGTACTGAGGGAAGAGCTGAGCACATGGGGCAAAAACAGTGACAGCTGGAACAGGTCATGTCTCCTCGAATAGGGGCACAGAGGGCACAGTTGTGATATGCAGACAGGGGGTTGGGGGCGTACCCAAGGATGGAACGCCTTGTCCAGGCCACTTCCTGCCTGATGGCCATCCTCGGACACGGAGGGTGAGGAGCTCATTGTTTGCACAAGAACGTCAAAAGCAACAGAAGCTCAGGATTTGGAGAACCAAAGGGGGTTTATAGATCCTCACGTCTCAGAAGAAAACTGGGGACCCCAAGAAGTTAACTGATGCTCTCAAAGTCATGCAGTTACGTAAAGCCAGATCTGGAACTGAAATGTGAAATAGGATCTTAATGATTAAAATTGTGTATTTAGGGGTGCCTGGGTGGCTTAGTCAGTTGAGCATCCGACCTCGGCTCAGGTCGTGATCTCATGGTCTGTGGGTTTGAGCCCCGCGTCCGGCTCTGTGCTGACGGCTCAGAGCCTGGAGCCTGCTTCGAATTCTGTGTCTCCTTCTCTCTCTGACCCTCCCCCATTCATGCTCTGTCTCTCTCTGTCTCAAAAATAAATAAACATTAAAAAAAAATTTTTTTTTTTAAATTTAAAATCGCGTATTTATTCTGGATCCTGCATTGGCCCTAGTAAACATTATGCCAAGCAGAGGGGTTTTTAATTATTGCTTTTTCTCCATTTACCACCAATCTATCTGGGCTGCCGCCCCCACCCCCCATTTCCTCTTCCTGTATTGCCTTTAGCCGAAAATGGCAGTATTAATGAAGGCTGGACGTACCGGTTGAGAGGTGGTACTGGAAATCTACTGTGAGGTCTCGGAGCCCCCCACCTACCGCCACGAATGGGGTGCTGATCCAAAATGGCAAGGTGTGGGCTTGTGATCGCAGACACACAAGGGGCTACACTGTCATCCGCGGGCATTGGGGAAGGCAGGAAAGGCACCCGGTTTGCCGCGTGATCCAGCAGAGAAGACCTCCCCCCAGGTGTTGCTAGCGTATTACCTGGTTGCTCCTCATAAAATGCAAGAGGACGGGACTACGTAAAGGAAGGGCTTGCAACGCAACCAAATCGTGACTTGCTGGCTTGGAAGGCTCCCAGCTCTCCAGATGCCAAACCAGGCTAAAATTAACAAATGGCTTCTGAGCAAATACCCGATCCAGAGCCCTGTCAGGAAAGCCTGGTGCTAGGGTGAGGGCGAGAAAGTCGCCGTGAAACGTTCGGTTAAACCTTGGAAAGGTCGGCCTCCGTCAGACCCAGGGCCCTGGGAGGTGACGGGGGTGGGCCACGCTGTCCTCTCCATCAGACAGGGGACTTCTTTCCGGAAGAAGGCGGGTCAGCAGAAGCCCGAGGGCTTATTTTGCGTGCAGTCTGGGTGAAGTGTCACAAAATTCAGTGACTTGGTTCCTGGCCAGGGCCAGGGTGTGAGGCAAGTTGTTAAATTGTGCAGACTCCTTGGCAGAGCTGGAACGTAGCCTCTCTGTCAGAGCGCCTCCAAGCAGAGACAAGGCAGAGCCCAAAAGGAATGAGCCCCCCGCCCCTCTCGTTCTGTAAATGGTATGCCCACACGTTCCCTTTCTTCCTCCCAGCAGACCCAGGGGAGCACAGCTATGTTGCCCTCCCGCAAAAGCCAGCACCTTATGTCCGTTCTTTGTTGTGGCCGAAGCTCCTCGTGCCTGGTGTCGCGTGGACCCCTCTCTCTCCCCCCCTCCCCCCCCCCCCCCCCCCCCCCCCCCCGTCTCCCTGATGCTTTTTAGGGAGCAGGGGAGCCCTTGCCTTGGGAAAGTTTTTACTTTCAGACTCTGGGGAGGATGAGGTAGAGAAAGAAGGAAACAGAAGCAATGTGGGCAGCTACAAAGACTCCGGAGTCTAGACACTCCTAAGTGCCTGATACCCATGGCCCCGGAGAAGCATGTCTTAAAGAGCATTCCGGGACTCATACAACTTCCGTGGGCAAGTCCCGGGTTAAAGTGTAAAAAGGTTATTTTTGGTAACATGGGTTGGATTTCTTATATTTACTTTTTTGAAAGTTACAAACACTAGGTATTTGTGCAAAGGATACAACAATGCCGATTCAAAGGGGCACATGCACCCCCATGTTTATAGCAGCACTGTTGACAAGAGCCAAATTATGGAAAGAGCCCAAACGTCCACTGACTGATGAATGGATAAACAAGAGGTGGTATAATATACAATGGAATACTTCTTGGTTAGGTTTATTCCTAGGTGTTTTATGATTCTTGGTGTAATTGTGAATGGGATCAGTTTCTTTATTTGTCTTTCTGTTACTTCATTATTAGTGTATAAGAATGTACTGATTTCTGGGAATTTACCCAAGGGATACATGAGTGCTGATGCATAGGGGCACTTGTACCCCAATGTTTATAGCAGTACTTTCAACAATAGCCTAATTATGGAAAGAGCCTAAATGTCCATCAACTGACGAATGGATACAGAAGTTGTGGTTTATATACACAATGGAATACTACGTGGCAATGAGAAAGAAGGAAATATGACCTTTTGTAGCAACGTGGATGGAAGTGGAGAGTGTTATGCTAAGTGAAAGAAGTCAGGCAGAGAAAGACAGATACTGTATTTTTTCACTCATATGTGGATCCTGAGAAACTCAACAGAAGACCAGTGGGGAGGGGAAGGGGGGAAAAAAGTTACAGATAGGGAAGGAGACAAACCATAAGAGACTCTTAAATACTGAGAACAAACTGAGGGTTGACTGGGGGGGGGAGGGGAAAGTGGGTGATGGGCATTGAGGAGGGTACCTGTTGGGATGAGCACTGGGTGTTGCATGGAAACCAATTTGACAATAAATTTCATATAAAAATATATATACACTGAAATACTACTTGGCGATCAAAAAGAATGAAACCTTGCCATTTGCAACAATGTGGATGTGACTAGAATGTATTATGCTAAGTGAAATAAGTAAGTCAGAGAAAGACAAATATCATATGATTTCACTCATGCAACAGATGAACATGGGGGAAAGGAAGGAAAAATAAGATAAAAACAGAGAGGGAGGCAAACCAGAAGAAACTCTTAAATACAGAGAACAAACTGAGGGTTTCTAGTGGGAGGTGGGTGGGAGGGATGGGATAAATGGGTGGCGGGCATTAAGGAGGGCACTTGCTGGGATGAGCACTGGGTGCCATCTGTGAGAGATGAATCACCGGGTTCTACTCCTGAAGCCAAGACTACGCTGTGTGTTAACGAACTTGAATTTAAATTTAAAAATTAAAGTTAAAAACAACATGTATATATAACTTGGTTTATATATACACACACATATACTTAAAATAAACTTTTCTCAAGTGTACTATAAAGCATTTATAAAAATTGTGTCTGACTCATAAAGCAGGTATTAACAAACAAATACCAAATAAAGTAACTGGTAGTATACATTCTCTGAACCCAATGCATTTTATTAGAAATAAATACAAGATAACCAAGGGTAGAAAGACCTCCTAATTTTATAAATTTGAGCATAGTCCTCAATAATACAGACTTACATTCCACAAAGCTGAACCGAGGCCAACGCTGCTCAGGACCCACTCTACCAAAGCAGAGACAGACGCCAAGTCCCTGATAAGGCCTGATTCCCTTGAGGGCCACCGGCTACTTAGTGGCAGATTGACTCCACGGGCTCATGTTCATTATAGTGGGTCCCATATACCTACTTCAATATGGATTTGACTTCCATGTCTGCTATTCCAGGACCACCACTATAACCTTGTTGAATGTCTTATTCTCTTTTGTAGTATTCCATACAACATTATTTTTTCCCCAGTACATTACTTCTGATTAAGTATCTCTTTTTTTTTTTTTTTTTTAATTTTTTTTTTTTTTTCAACGTTTATTTATTTTTGCGACAGAGAGAGACAGAGCATGAACGGGGGAGGGGCAGAGAGAGAGGGAGACACAGAATCGGAAACAGGCTCCAGGCTCTGAGCCATCAGCCCAGAGCCTGACGCGGGGCTCGAACTCACGGACCGCGAGATCGTGACCTGGCTGAAGTCGGACGTTTAACCGACTGCGCCACCCAGGCGCCCCAAGTATCTCTTTTTTTAATGGCAAAATACAGAAGGTAATACACTTTGCCATGGCATTCACTCATGTTGTATACGCAGTTATTAGATGCAGCTGGCTCATGACAATTCGGTTTACAGCATCAACTGAGAGAAAATACCTTGTGAGTGTGGGCTATTGTCCTATGTATATGCACTGAAAAATCAATGAAGAAACAATGCCATCTCCTCCAGAGCCAGAACATTGGACTGAGAAACCAATGGTAAAAGAAGCAATGACACCTCTCACTCTTACACCTAAGGGCCATTTGCAAAATACTTGTTATCCATCACCATGAATTTAGACTCTGCTCTGTCAGAAGTCTAGGGCTTAAGGGAGAGATGATTCATCACAGGATAGAACAATGTTTCCACTGAGACCGTGGACCTGCCATTTTGGTTTCCTCATGCCATTGATTCAATAGCCCCAAATATTTTATTAGCTAGGCTTGTGTATCTTGTCAAGCGTGGGGAGGTGGAGCCTCTGCTGGCAACGTGAGTTAGGATGAATGTGTTAGAATCCTAGATAAACATTTGGGGTATCTCATTTCAATGTCATGTCCAGTGGCAAAAATTCATGAGAGACTTCAGCAAGTCCATAAGGACAAGACCACGAGAGGCTCAGACCCGGTGGGAATAAAGATTTGTGTCCCCCACCGCAACCCTTAACACAAATAAAGAACCCATCCAGCTAAGATGCTGACTGAGGCAATGGAAATATATGATGGGTGGAAGGAGAACACTTTTTAAATATCAATCGCAATCTCTTGATTAATTGCAGAAACTAAGACTCTAGTAACTACCCTTATTTTCATTTTGCTTTCTTAAGTGTGGATTTATAAACGTGAAGCAATTTCCTCTCCCCTTTTTACAGCATGAATGAAAGGAGTGCTGATGGAGGTTGGCCATTAAGTCCTTAGGTTATAGGAGAGTAAGGTGGGATTATGACTTATGACTGACCCGGAAGCGTTATCCAGAGATGTGCACACTGATCGATGGACTATGGTCTCCCTTTTAAGGGAGTGGGAGTGTAACGGGAATGTTTGAAAGTGCAAGTGTCCGTGGAAGAGAATGTACGGGTGTGGAGGCTCTCGGCACACCTTCTAGTGAGGCTTTGCAGAAACTTGAAAGTAGAAAGTGGAAAGCTTCCCTCACAGGTAGGGTTCTGAAAATGAATAAAGCCCTTCCAGTTGGATAAACATATGAGATCCGGAAGGTGGAAATTAGGTGGCAGCCATGCTCCTGAATGTTTTAGAAAGCCAAGTCAGGAAAGTCATACTTTCTTGTGTGAGCAGTCAAGACTCCACTATACCAGCATTTTCAAATATCTTATCAGTACCCAATGCTCTATGGTAACGAATTTTACGCTGAGAATAGTTGAAGTGGTTTCGTTTCCTGTAATGGAACTTTACTGACACAATTTTTAATGGACAAATGTTAGAGGGATTCCCCTTAAAATAAGAAAGGAGACAAAATGGCCATGCTTACTGCTTCCACTCATTATGAAGAGTGGAGTGAGACAAGAAAAAGAAATAGCGTTTGTAAGAATTGGAGAAGATGAACTAAAGCTCATATACTGTTGATAGATAACTAGCAGGAAATACCTGCTCTTGACCATGAGAATGTCCTCTCCTAGGTGTATCCCCTGAGATATTCTCCCTCATGGATCCTAACGTTCATAACATTATTGTTTGCAATAACACAGAGTTGATTTTATTTTATTTTTTAACTTTTTTAAAGTTTATTTTTTATTTATTTTGAGAGCAAGAGAAAGCAAATGAGTGGGGGAGGGGCAGAGAAAGAGGGAGAGAGGATCCCAAGAAGCCTCTGCATTATCAGCATGGAGCCAGACGTGGGGCTCAAATTTACGAACTGGGAGATCATGACCTGAGCCCAAATCAAGTTGGGTGCTTAACTGACTGAGCCACCTACGTGCCCCACACAGAGTTGATTTTAAAATTCATAGATGTCACTGAGTTGAGAATTCTAATCTCTTTTTTACCTGTTAACAATTGGACAAAATATTTCACCAAAGAGTACAGTTTATGACTGTACATTTTGCAAAGGCCGAACATTCTATTTTTGAATGGGCATCTCTACCACAGGAGAAAAGGGATAGGTGTCTGTTTTTAATACAGAGTATAAACTCTCAGACTTCAAATTATTGGTACCAATTCCAACTCCACAAATTCTTCAGATTCACAGATTTAGTCCCTCATCTACATTTTAATAGTGCTATAATCAGTCGCGTTTTCTTTTTCTGGCTAAACATAATCCTGCATTTAGATAGCATAGTTGGAGATTATCTTGAATTCTGACTATTGATCTCCATTTAATATGTTCATGTGTCCTTTTCCATCTTAACATTTATGCCAAGAACATAACATGACATTTTTGGTGTGTACTTGATAGTTCAAAAATAGAGTACTGATCACATATTTTATTCTAGATAATACATTTCTATTAATTTGTTCTTATTAATGAAGATTAGGGTTGGGTAGCCTACAGTAGCCATGTTGCATTGTTGACCTTATATTCCATTTTTATCTTCCCTAACATCATTCTGCTAGAGGACCTAGCTGAAATAGCCAATAAACATTAAAATCACCACTTTGATCTGTGAGAGGAGAATAAATCACCCTGTTCAAGCTTGGTATCTCTTGTCCTTAGTGGGAATTTTTTCCCCTTCTACACTTTCCTATATCTAGAAGCACCACAGAGTCACCTAATCTCAATATCTCACACTATAATTTCCCAGCCCAATAACTGACCTCCTCGGACTCTGATTTATACTCTTTTTTTAAAAAATGTTTATTTATTTGAGAGAGAGAGTGTGTGTGTGTGTATGAGTGGGGCAGAAAGAGAGGGAGGCAGAGAGTCCGAGGGCTCTGTGCTATCAGTGCAAAGCCCACTGCAGGGCTCAAACTCATGAACTGTGACATCATTACCTGAGCTGAATGAAGTCTTCCCTCAACCGACTGAGCCATCCAGGGGTCCCACAGTGTACACTCTTTTATCTCGCTGGAGATGAACTCCCACTAACTCATTTGGCTGTGGCTCTAATAACCTGTCTATTCATTTCCAGTCTTCTTCCCCATGGGGACGGAGGTATGACCTGTACTGAAGAACTGTCAGGATCCTCGTTAATACCACCGGGAGAGCATGAAACTAGGAAATTTTACTCATCTGACTGATATAACTCAACACCTCAAGCAGCCACGTAGCATAGAAAACTGTCCACGCACATCTCCTGTGGTCTGGCGGACATTTCCATCTTTCTTTCCCATCCTACTGCCCCATGAAAGAATCCTGCTTTCCAATGGCAGAATAAAGCTCTATGGATAGCTTAGAATGAAACACCTTCCTCCTGAGTTCCTATCTTTTCGGTGCACCTAGTTACTTTTCCTTTTTATGTATATTCCCATTGCTATCTTAACTCACTAGAGAACAGCCTGTACAACTACAAAAGCCTCTTCAAATAGATATTAATTTTTTTCCTTAGTGAGGTCATATGCTAGTATATCTTCACAATTTCATTATGAGAGCCTTCCATCGTTCTCGAGCCATTTTCCCTTTTAAAGTCCCCCGCTGTTGAAACATACCTACATTTGCTCTTCGGAGTTTAGAGAGACCCTGAATCTTTTAATTTATTTGATTCAGCCCAAATCTCTGGTGATAGAAAAATCAATGATCCACTGTGCCTTTGATGACTCATGCCCGTTAAGTTAAACGGGCAATGTAAGACAGCACCTTACAGTGTAAATTGGTATGGGCTGTGCTAGATGGTCTCAGCAAGTGTGTGAGGGTACCGAGGAAAGAACAAGGAACCCAGCAGAGGTTTTGAAAAGTGAGTAAGAGTTTGCCAAATACAACAAAGAGGGTGGAGCATTTCCGACAAACGGGGCAGGATAAAATGGTGTTACGTGAAAGACTGTTTGTGTCCAGACAGCAGGAAAGACGTTGTTATGGCTGGAGGATGGTGTATGGCGGGGGAGTGATTAGTAAGTATGGAAGGAGTAAGACTACGAAGAATGTCACTTTTCCTGCTCGAGTCTGAATCTCATCAGGAAATAAGTATCCACAGAAGGATCTTCAACAAAGAGAGGCGCTTGGGTGGCTCAGTCTGTTAAGTGTCTGACTCTTGATTTTAGCTCATGTCGTGATCTCACAGGTCCATGGGATTGAGCCCCACATTGGTTGTCAGCACTGAGCCTTCTGGGGCTTTTCTCTCTCTCTCTCTCTCTCTCTCTCTCTCTCTGCCTTTCTCTTTGCCCCTCCCCCATGCGTGCGAGCATGCTCCCTCTCTCTCTCTCTCAAAATAAATAAATAAATAAACAGATGTTGGTGAGCATGTGGAGAAAGGGGAGCCCTTTTGCACTGTTGGTTGGAATGCAAACTGGTAAAGCCACTCTGGAAGACAGTATGGAGGTTCCTCAGAAAATTAAAAATAGAACGACCCTATGACCCAGCAATTGCACTACTAGGTATTTATCCAAAGGATACAAAAATGCTGATACAAAGGACCACCCCAATGTTTATAGCAGCACTATCAACAATAACTGATTTAAAAATTCTTTTATGTTTCTTTATTTTTTGAGAGAGAGAGAGAGAGAGACAGTAAGCTGGGAGGGGCAGAGAGAGAGGAAGAGAGAGAGAATCCCACACAGACTCCCCGCTATCAGTGCAGAACTGGACAAAGGGCTCAAACTCACGAACCGCGAGATCATGACCTGAGCCAAAAGCAAGAGTCTGAGCCGCCCAGGTATCCTCAACAATAGCCAAATTATGGAAAGAACCCAAATGTCCATCCACTGATGAATAGATGTGTGTATATATAAAGTGTGTATATATAATAGATAAAGAAGATATACATTGTGTGTGTGTGTGTGTGTGTGTGTGTGTGTGTGTGTGTGTATACACACACAATGGAATACTACTCCATGATCAAAAAGAATGAAATCTTGCCATTTGCAACAATGTGGATGGAACTAGAGTGTATTATACTAGGCAAAATAAGTCAGTAAAAATATGTGGAATTTAAGAAACACAACAGATGAACATATAGGGAAAGGGAAAGAAAAATAAGATAAAAACAGGGAGGCAAACCATTTAAGAGACTCTTAAATATGGAGAACAAACCGAGGGTTGCTGGAGGGGAGGTGGGGGGGATGGGCTAAATGGGTGATGGGCATTAAGGAGGACACTTGTTGAGATGAGCACTGGGTGTTACATGTATGTGATGAATCACTGGGTTCTACTCCTGAAACCTATATTACACAGTATGTTAACTGACTTGAATTTAAATAAATAGACAAAATTTTTTTAAAAAAACAAATACATTACCAAAAAAAAAAAAAAACCCAATCTTCAACAAAGAAATGATAAACTCTATGTTCTTGTGGGGAAAAACTCTCTAAGATCTTACAATTTGTTTGGAGGAATTCTAATATTTTACCTTTATAGGACAGGTGGGTTGAAACAACTCTTCTTGGAAAGCAGCTAACCTTGCTGCCGTGGTTGTTGGGCAATATTGACATATGATGGGAATCCCAGTTTATATGGTTAGTGTGTTCTAGGCAGTTATCATCCCTATCTCTACGTGAGTACTCCCCGTGTCAGCATCCACATCCCAAGGTCAGCCACGAGGAGCAGTCTGATGGACAGCAACTGAAATTGCATACAAAAGCGTATTTCGGGATGGAGGCAAGTGTTGAGTCACTATAGTGTATACCCGAAACTAGTATAACACTGTATGTTAACTACCTGGAATTAAGATAAAATCTTAAAAAAAATTATTTTGGGACCATGGGAAAGAATGGGTTAAACACTGTCTTCACTTTGTAAGGGGTCCCTACATTACCCCAGCCCATCTTCCTGTGTTCTTTAGATGCTACAAAAGCCATGTCCGTAAGTACGGTTTGAGCTTCTTCGCTATCGTAGCACAAAAGAGTTGTCACAGGACGTAGAAGGCAGTAGGCAATCAATGACATTTATCACACGAGTGAAAGAAACAAGCCAAAGTCTCACAGAGCCACACTGCATCCTTGGCGAGCCGTTGGTGAGAAGAAGTCAAATAAGGGATTATAAAAGTGATGTAAGATTCTAACAGGTTTGTGTCAGGCGGGAATGTGGCAGAGCCCTGAATCTTTCTCTAAACCTGACCTTGAAATATTCTTCTTCTTGCCGCTACTGTCAAGAGACCAGGGGGACCAGAATTTCAGGTAGGGGAATTGTCTAAATTCAGGAAGTAATGTAAGGTTCAAATGCAAGTTGAAAGATTCCAGAAGGTTTTAGGAAAAGGTGGTTTTTCACTGCCTGTCCTTTTCATTCTTCCCTTCTTGCTTATGCCTGAGTTATGGAATGCAGAAATATGAACAATGGCTGAAGGTATAAAATAAAAGAATAAGGTACCTGTAAGGGAAAGACTGCAGGACAGAAGGATACGAAGTATGTCCTTGTCACTGGCTGTCTCCTTCTTTTCTGAGGCTTATCTATCTTTAAAACAGTTAATGTTAGGGGCATCTGGGTGGCTCAGTCTATTAAGTGTCCAACTTCAGCTCAGGTCATGATTTCGTGGTCTGTGAGTTCCAGTCTCACTTCCGGCTCTGTGCTGACAGCTCGGAGCCTGGAACCTGCTTCGGATTCTGTGTCTCCCTCTCTCTCCGTCCCTCCCTCCCTCACCCTCTGTCTCTGTCTCTGTCTCTCTCTTTCAAAAATAAACAAAACATTAAAAAAAACCCAGTTAATGTTAAATCTTCTGCTCTTTTATTCATATGCTCAGCCTGAATTTAACACCTGCTATTACCACAGACTATGCTTTGGGTTGAATGAAGTTACTTTTCTTCTTATGTGCACGTCTACCTTTTCAAACTTGGGTTTCCCATAGGTCCCATCACCTTGTCATCTTAACTGCCACAGGGTAACTTTTGTATTGATTGATTTCATCACAAGAGATAGAAACTCTTTAGGGAGTAGCACAGGAAAGATTCAGCCATTGGTGGCTGAAGCCTTGTGTCAGGTCAAGTGCAATGTCTTCACCTACCTTGCATAAAAGGTGTGAGCCCTCTACATATTATTCATAGACCATGAATGCCGGCAGGTGCAGATAATGATATAATTTTATCTCTGGAAAGGCACTTCCAGGAAATGTAGGCTCGCCCTATGTTTTACTTGGGAGAAATAAAGACTGCGAGAAGTTACAGTGAGGTACCCCAAACCACACACTTAACTGATATCCAAGTCAAGACAAGAAACATGTCTTGTTAATCCGATGTTGTTTCTGTAATAGTCTATGATGGTTACTGTTCTATGGGGTGCTAACCTGCAGAGCATATGTTTTCCACAGCATGTACCATCATAGAGTAGTCATTAATCGTGTGATTTCAAGCATTACTAATTATAGCTGCCATTTATAAGACGCTTTTTGTATACAAGGTACTTTATGCTCCTATCTGGCCTATTCTTCATGACAGCCTCATATGACAGATACTCCTTCCTATTTTATAGGTAACAACAGTGAGGCTTAGGAAGTCAGTACCCTCCCCTCTGGCCATGCTCCAGTTAGTAATGAAATGAACACCCTAACCCAAACTTCATCTAACAAATATCGCCATGCCCCTAACAAGGGGACTATGCTCCTGAGTCAGGCTTAGCTCTGAAATGAAGAGATAGGATAAGCCCATGTCTAAGATTCCTTTCTACTTAAAAAAACAAAACAAAACAAAACAAAACAAAACAACAAGAACGACAAAACAATGATTTGGTTCCAGGTATCAATTATGGAAATTTATGTGCTCAAAAGCGATCGTTAACTCTAAATTAAAGCTCTTGGAAATTTCAGTGTTCTTAAAAGTTTTACTTGCAATTTTCCCTTCACAAACTGCAATGCCCTGATCTCAAAGCCTCTACATGTCAATTTGATGTTTTTAGTTGTCACACCGAGAACGCAGGACAAACGGATATGGCCTGCAAGTTGACCCCTGTTCGTTGTCCATTAACATTTTTACCTGTTTGTAATTGAAAGGATGGTTGGTCCATCTACACTTTTCCTTTTAAACTGCACAAGCATCATGTTGACAAACGTTGATCTTTTCCAAAATACCAGGAACGCGTAGCTTTAAAAAGGATTCCGCCTTCTTGTTATTCCAGAGGGAGAGCTAGCCCTCTTTGCGGGGAGAGGGTGAGCCTGTTAATTCCTCTGCCGTGGCCCGTGTTCCTCCGGCTCTTTCTTGTTCTGTTCCCTTTGAAAATGTTGTGCCCATTAACATCCTCACTGCACACGGGGGAAAGGCAGAAATGAGCCTGGGCTTTTCTCTTGCCTGCTTCAAAGCAGCAAAGTAGATAAATAAGGGAAGTGAAACAAGGATCTGAGAGAGAACCTCGTGTTTGTCCATATTTACACCATTTCTCATCGACATCAGTTTTGGAAGTCACTAGGAATGTTTAGCTTCGTAAGAGAAGCAGAGAGTAGCAAGAAAATCAGCAGCAGGGTCACAGGATTATTTAGAGCCTTGATGATGTATTTCACCTCTCCCACCAGTGTCTTACATTTGAATTTCTCAACGAAAGAAATGCATTCTGGGAATTCACTTAAGAAAAAGAACCTTAATATTTTTATTAGCTATTACGCTCAGAATCTGTAATGTCCCCAACTGTGACCCCAAGCCCCCTCCTAGCTGGGGAAACATTCTCAGAGGCCTTCAGTTTGTCCATATTTTTATATTAAGTGTTTGTAAACATTTAATAGGGGCACCTGGGTGGCTCAGTCGGTTAAGCATCCGACTTTGGCTCAGATCATGATCTCCCAGTTCATGGGTTCGAGCCCCGTGTTGGGCTCTGTGCTGACAGATGGGAGCTGGGAGCCTGGAGCCTGCTTCGGATTCTGTGTCTTCCTGTCTCTCTCTGCCCCTCCCCGCTGGTGCTTTCCCTCTCTCTCAAAAATAAATAGATAAATGTTAAAAACCAAAAACAAAACAAAAAACATTCAATAGGTAGCCTATTTCTGCTACAATAATACCTGTGTTTAACGTCGCCTCAGCTAAAGGGGCAAATGTAAACATCTGGGGGACAGTGTAGAAATGAGGGTTTTGCAGGAATCTGAGAAAAATGGTGGATGAATTGGGTCATAACACATCTCCCACGGGCAGGAAACGAGTGAGTTCAAAGAGACCTCTGCCATCACAGACGTTTCTACCTTCAGATTGTGAGCAGACGCATTTGTCAATTTGCAACACTTTATTTTCAGTGAAGACTCTTCTGTTCCTGGTAGTGGTGGAGATTGCCATGAAATGCAGAATTCAGTAATGCAGCTATGCAAACTTTATATCCAAATAACACATGAATCCTGACTAAAATCATTACTAGGGAACCTTTTGTGACAGTTTCATTAAAGTGAGAAGCTTGATTAGCTCAAGCGGCCAAGTCAAGGTTATTAATATTTTATAAAAGTTACCAATGCAAATAAGCATTTTCTCTATTGTATATTTAAGTCAACGTGAGACTTAAATGTTCAAATAGAAATAGGTGGGGCAGACTTTTCTGTATGATTAAGTACATGTTCTTTATTGTTAAAGCCATCATTTGTAGTTTCATTTCAGCAAAATAATCTAGGTGAATAAATATTACCGACTTGAAACAAATTTATTTTTCTAGTTTTATTTTCATTTATTTATTTTTAATTTCTTTGGATTTTGTAGGTGCACTGGACTGTTAGGAATAAGGATTTCATACAGTTTACGCAGACTTAGGTTGCTATATGGTGAAAACATGAGGAAATTTTTATTTAAAAATTTTTTTGATGTTTATTTATTTTTGAGACAGAGAGAGACAGAGCATGAACGGGGGGGGGGGGGGGGTAGGGTCAGAGAGAGGGAGAACTTCAGAGAGGGAATCTGAAGCAGACTCTGGGCTCTGAGCTCTCAGTACAGAGCCGGACACGGGGCTCGAACTCACCGACCGTGAGATCAAGTCAGACACTTAACCGACTGAATCCCCCAGGCGCCCCGGAAATTTTTATTTTAAAGGAGATTGTATGAGACTGAGAATATGCTGTTATATGCTTCACAAATAGCAGATATTTCTTAAGTAGTTAGAACTCATGTCCAGATCATAGTCATGCAATCAAGTAATGTTTCTGAGCTCTTAACTCCTCAGTGCTGAGAATAAAATATACACAGGAGGCTAGTGGCAGAGCCCTATTTGGAACCTACATCTTTTAGGACAAAGTCACCTGTTTCTCTTTGTCCATAAGTCTTTCTAAGCCTGCCAGCCAAAATGAAGCCCAGTGTCTTATGCAGAAATCCCACAATTCATGGGCACTTCTTCTATTCACACCACAATTAATTTTCAAGTTAGCTGAGATTTTCATTTTAGTTGTAGAGAAAGAGAAGCAAGGGGATGAGTTTGAAAGGAAAAAATCGACCTCAGACCAGCCATACAAAATGAACTGTGGCTCTTTCTCAATCAAAGACAACATTGCATATTATTTTGATATGCAACAACCAGGCTTCATTATCCTCCACTGGCCTCTCCAATTATGACGACAAATGACAAATTAAAATGGAAAATTTGCAGATCATTGAAGGTGTCCATGTTATTTCTATGCTCAGCCTTTGGGAACAAGTTGCAAGGTGATATGTTGTGTCATGGGGCATTTGATGTAAGTATCAAACTTCATTTGTCATCAGTGTTCTAAGCTGTTCTCATTTATGTTTGAACTGTTTAATCTTGAATCTCTAGAACTTAGGTCCAAGAGGCCCGGAGAGTGGTGGGTGTTTCCCTTTCCACATTTTGTAGTGAATCTGATAAATGGAAAGTTCAAAGTCCAAGTGTGTAGTGTTATGACGTGGTTTTTGTCAAAAATGCTTGCTTTCATCCAAGGGGCTCTGAGTCAGTGTGACAGTTGGGTGAGAAGTTACAAGTTCTGGCTGGATACACAGAGAAAGCCATTTTGTAGTTGACACTAATACCCATCACCTAAAGTCCCCAATTGTCCTTCCTGCGAGTGTGGGGCAGGATGGCTCTTTGTGATCGCTGGAGGGTCTGGCCCTGCCATCTACTCTCTTATGCAAAATTCCACAATTGTTTTATTTGATTGAAATCTAGAGAAACACATCTGATCAACTTAAGGAAGAAAGGCACTCATTGGAATGAGAGTGAGTAACTCAAAGAATTGAAACAGGATGGGAAAAGCAGGCCTCAGGGAGGACGAGAATGAAACAGCTCAGGAACCAGCAGCAACGTTCTTGAGCGTCTATCTTGTTCATTGGTTTTGAACCCAGAATGAATCATGGCTACACAGTAGACTCACCTGCAAAACTTGTAAAAAAGCACTCAAGTTAAAAATATGGAAATAACTTGGGGCGTCAAGTTAAGGGCCCCATGGCTGAAATTGATTAACAGCAATACAAAGGGAGTATTTTCAAGTCTCCATCTGGCAACTAATACCTCGTGTATGCCAAGAATTCCTGGAGATTAACAATAAATCAAAAGAAATATTTAATCAATATTTAGTAAAAAGTCAAAATTTAAACTCTGATATCATGGTGAATGAAGGTCCTGAAGGGATGATCTCCGTAAGAAAAAAAGAACCTAAAAGCTCACCAACTTATGAAGAGATACTCAGAATCATTGACAAGTATAGAAATGAAACATAAAAAAAAAAAATATCCCCCTTGAAATTTGAAATGAAAAAAAAATTAACATACTGGTTGTTGCCAAGAGTTAGTGAGGATGCGAACATATAAAAAACTTCATGCCTTGCTAATGAGAGTGTGGACTGGGGCCACCATTTGTAAGTTATTGGGCCATCCATCATTTAGCCACATTCTGCACACAACACAGTAGTCCTCTTAGCTGTCTACCCCCAAAGAAATTCTCACACGGGTCCCCAAGGGAACGTGTTGAAGGATATTCATCACTGAGTTAATTGTGTTACGGTGAGTTGGTTTCAAACTGACATCCCTGGGAGAAAGGAAAGTTAAAATTAATAGATATACACCAAGGGGTATATTGTGCAGCAGTGAGAGGCAACAGGGTTTATATAAATGTAAATGTAAATATAAATATAAATATAAACATATAATTGAGAGTATGAGTTGATGAATGTAGATAGATAGATAGATAGATAGATAGATGATAGATAGATAGATAGATGGCTTTTAAAAGCTTAGTGAAGAGTCAGTGAAACATATCTAGCTCAATACCATTCAAAGATTTAAAATGCATACACACCAAACAAAGATACACATTTTTTTCAAGAATGCATTAAACAGAACAGTTTCCTATAGGGTAAGAGAAGATAATTAGAATGTAATATAAAAATTTTTATGAAAATTTATAAAAATTTCAAATAAGGACTAATGACTGTGTGCCACCATAGGACAATTCTCTCTCAATCTCTCTCTCCCCCCACTCCTCTCCCTCTGTCTGCCCCCCCACTCATCTCCCTCTCCCCCCACACATATATTTTTAGAGAGCTACCCAGGTGATTACAAAATGTGCAGTAAGAACTACTATTGAACAAAATATGAAAGGTGACAAAAGAATAAATAAAAAGTCTCCAATGGTTTCTACCCCTTTTTTGTTTCTATTTTCTTTTTTTATATATACATATATATTTTTTTAATTTTATTTTTTATTTTTTAAAATTTACATCCAAATTAGCATATAGTGAAACAATGATTTCAGGAGTAGATTTCCTTAATGCCCTGTACCCATTTAGCCCATCCCCCCCTCACACAACCCCTCCAGGAACCCTCAGTTTGTTCTCCATATTTATGAGTCTCTTCTGTTTTGTCCCCCTCCCTGTTTTTATATTATTTTTGTTTCCCTTCCCTTATGTTCATCGGTTTTGTCTCTTAAAGTCCTCATATAAGTGAAGTCATATGATTTTTGTCTTTCTCTGACTAATTTCACTTAGCATAATACCCTCCAGTTTCATCCACATTGTTGCAAATGGCAAGATTTCATTCTTTTTGATTGCCGAGTAATACTCCATCGTATAAATATACCACATCTTCTTTATCCATTCATCCATCGATAGACATTTGGGCTCTTGCCATACTTTGGCTATTGTTGATAGTGCTGCTATAAACATGGGGGTGCATGTATCCCTTCCAAACAGCACATCTGTGTCCTGTGGATAAATGCCTAGTAGTGCTATTGCTGGGTCGTAGGGTAGTTCTATTTTTAGTTTTTTGAGATACCTCCACACTGTTTTCCAGAGTGGCTGCACCAGCTTGCATTCCCACCAACAATGGAAAAGAGATCCTCTTTCTCCACATCCTCACCAACATCTGTTGTTGCCTGCATTGTTAGCCATTCTGACAGGTGTGAGGTGGTATCTCATTGCGGTTTTGATTTGTATTTCCCTGATGATGTGTGATGTGGAGCATTTTTTCATTGTTGGTTGGCCATCTGGATGTCTTCCTTGGAGAAGTGTCTATTCATGTCTTTTGCCCATTTCTTCACTGGATGATTTGTGTTTTGGGTGTTGAGTTTGATAAGTTCTTTATAGATTTTGGATACTAACCCTTTATCTGATATGTCATTTGCAAATATTTTCTCCCATTCTGTCTGTTGCCTTTTAGTTTTCCTTTGTTGTGCAGAAGCTTTTTATTTTGCTGAGGTCCCAATAACTCACTTTTGCTTTTGTTTCCCTTGCCTCTGGAGACGTGTTGAGTAAGAAGTTGCTGTGGCCAAGATCAAAGAGGTTTTTGCCTGCTTTCTCCTCCAGGATTTTGATGGCTTCCTGTCTTACATTGACGTCTTTCATCCATTTTGAGTTTATTTTTGTGTATGGTGTAAGAAAGTGGTCCAGGTTCATTCTTCTGCATGTCGTTGTCCAGTTTTCCCAGCACTACTTGTTGAAGAGACTGTCTATTCCATTGGATATTCTTTCCTGCTTTGTCAAAGATTAGTTGGCCATATGTTTGTGGGTCCATTTCAGGGTTCTCTATTCTGTTCCATTGATCTGAATGTCTTTTCTTGTGCCAGTACCATACTGTCTTGATGATTACAGCTTTGTAGTATAGCTTGAAGTCTGGGATTGTGATGCCTCCTGCTTTGTTTTTTTTTTTTTGTTTGTTTGTTTGTTTTTTTTTTTCAAGATTGCTTTGGCTATTCGGGGTCTTTTCTGGTTCCATACAAATATTAGGATTATTTATTCTAGCTCTGTGAAGAATGCTGGTGTTACTTTGATAGCGATTGCATTGAATATGTAGATTGCTTTGGGTAGTATCGACATCTTAACAATATTTGTTCTTTCTATCCAGGAGAATGGAATCTTTTTCCATTTTTTTGTGCCTTCTTCAATTTCTTTCATTAGCTTTCTATAGTTTTCAGTGTAAAGATTTTTCACCTCTTTGATTAGATTTATTCCTAGGTATTTTATGGTTTTTGGTGCAACTGTAAATGGGATCGATTCCTTGATTTCTCTGTCACTTCATTGTTGGTGTATAGGAATGCAACCGATTTCTGTGCATTGATTTTATATCCTGCAACTTTGCTGAATTCATGAATCAGTTCTAGCAGTTTTTTGGTGGAACCTTTTGGGTTTTACATATAGAGTATCATGTCATCTGCGAAGAGTGAAAGTTTGACCTCCTCCTGGCTGATTTGGATGCCTTTTATTTCTTTGTGTTGTCTGATTGCAGAGGCTGACTTCCAGTACTATGTTGAATAACAGTGGTGAGAGTGGACATCCCAGTCTTGTTCCTGACCTTAAGGGGAAAGCTCTCAGTATTTCCCCATTGAGGATGATATTAGCACTGGGTCGTTCATATATGGCTCTTATGATCTTGAGGTATGATCCTTCTATCCCTACTTTCTTGAGGGTTTTTATCAAGAAAGGATGCTGTATTTTGTCAAATGCTTTCTGTGCATCTATTGAGAGGATTATATGGTTCTTGTCCTTTCTTTTATTGATGTGATGAATCATGTTAATTGTTTTGTGGATATTGAACCAGCCCTGCATCCCAGGTATAAATCCCACTTGGTCCTGGTGAATAATTTTTTTAATGTATTGTCGGATCCAGTTGGTTAATATCTTGTTGAGGATTTTTGCATCCATGTTAATCAGGGAAATTGGTCTATAGTTCTCTTTTTTTAGTGGGGTCTCTGGTCTTGGAATCAAGGTAATGCTGGCTTCATAGAAAGAGTTTGCAAGTTTTCCTTCCATTTCTATTTTTTGGAACAGTTTCAAGAGAATAGGTGTTAAGTCTTCCTTAAATGTTTGGTAGAATTCCCCTGGAAAGCCACCTGGCCCTGGACTCTTGTTTTTTGGCAGATTTTTGATTACTAATTTGATTTCCTTACTGGTTATGGGTCTGTTCAAAATTTCTATTTCTTCCTGTTTCAGATTTGGTAGTGTATGTGTTTCTAGGAATTTGTCCATTTCTTCCAGATTGCCCATTTTATTGGCATATAATTGCTCATAATATTCTCTTATTATTGTTTTTATTTCTGTTGTGTTGGTTGTGATCTCTCCTCTTTCATTCTTGATTTTATTTATGTGGGTAATTTCCTTTTTCTTCTTGATCAAACTGGCTAGTGGTTTATCAATTTTGTTAATTCTTTCAAAGAACCAGCTTCTGGTTTCATTGATCTGTTCTACTGTTTTTTTTGTTTGTTTGTTTGTTTCGATAGCATTAATTTCTACTCTAATCTTTATTATTTCCTGTCTTCTGCTGGTTTTGGGTTTTATTTGCTGTTCTTTTTCCAGCTTCTTAAGGCATAAGGTTAGGTTGTGTATCTGAGCCCTTTCTTTCTTCTTTAGGAAGGCCTGGGTTGATATATACTTTCCTCTTATGACTGCCTTTGCTGTGTCCCAGAGGTTTGGGGTTGTGGTGTTATCATTTTCATTGACTTCCATATACTTTTTAATTTCCTCTTTAACTGCTTGGTTAGCCCATTCATTCTTTAGTAAGATGTTCTTCAGTCTCCAAGTATTTGTTCCCTTTCCAAATTTTTTCTTGTGGTTGATTTTGAGTTTCATAGCGTTGTGGTCTGAAAATATGCACGGTATGATCTCGATCTTTTTTCACTTACTTAGGCTGATTTGTGTCCCAGTATATGGTCTATTCTGGAGAACGCTGCATGTGCACTGGAGAAGAATGTATATTCTGCTGCTTTAGGATGAAATGTTCTGAATATATCTGTTAAGTCCATCTGGTCCAGTGTGTCATTCAAAGCCATTGTTTATTTGTTGATTTTTTGATTAGATGATCTGTCCATTGCTGTAAGTGGGGTGTTGAAGTCTCCTACTATTATGGTATTACTATCGATGAGTTTCTTTATGTTTGTGATAATTGATTTATATATTTGGGAGCTCTGACATTTGGCACATAAATGTTTACAATTGTTAGGTCTTCTTGGTCTATTGACCCCTTGATTATGATATAATGGCCTTCTGCATCTCTTGATACAGTCTTTATTTTAAAGTCTAAATTGTGTGATATAAGTATGGCTACTCCGGCTTTCTTTTGTTGACCGTTAGCATGATAGATGGTTCTCCATCCCCTTGTTTTCAATCTCAAGGTGCATTTAGGTCTAAAGTGGGTCTCTTGTAAACAGCATACAGATTGATCTTGTTTTCTTATCCATTCTGTTACCCTATGCCTTTTGATTGGAGCATTGAATCCATTGACGTTTAGAGTGAGTACTGAAAGATATGAATTTATTGCCATTGTGTTGTTTGTAGAGTGGAGTTTCTGGTGGTGTTCTCTGGTCCTTTCTAATCTTTGTTGCTTTGGGTATTTATTTATTTATTTATTTATATTTTCATATTTTCTCCCCTCAGAGAGTCCCCCTTAAAATTTCTTGCAGGGATGGTTTAGTGGTCACAGACTCCTTTAATTTTTGTTTGTCTGGGAAACTTTTATCTCTCCTTCTATTTTGAATGACAACCTTGCTGGGTAAAGAATTCTTGGCTGCACATTTTTCTGATTCAGCACATTGAATATATCCTGCCACTCCTTTCTGGCCTTCCAAGTTTCTGTGGATAGGTCTGCTACAAACCTGATCTGTCTTCCCTTGTAGGTGAAGGACATTTTTTTCCCTTGCTGCTTTCATGATTCTCTCCTTGCCTGAGTATTTTGTGAATTTGACTATGATATGTCTTGTTGATGGTTGGTTTTTGTTGAATCTAATGGGGGTCCTCTGTGCTTCCTGGATTTTGATGTCTGTGTCTTTCCCCAGGTTAGGAAAGTTTTCTCTATGATTTGCTCACATAACCCTTCTACCCCTATTTCTCTGTCTTCCTCTTCTGGGACCCCTATGATTCTGATATTGTTCCTTTTTAATGAATCACTGATTTCTCTAATTCTTAAATTGTGCTCTTTTGCCTTAATCTCCCTCTTTTTTTCTGCTTCGTTATTCCCTATAAGTTTGTCGTCTATATCACTGGTTCTCTGTTCTGCCTCATCCATCCTTGCTGCTGCTGCATCCATCCGTGATTGCAGCTGAGTTATAGTATTTTTCATTTCATTCTGGCTATTTTTTCCTTCTTTTATCTCTGCAGAAAGGGATTCTAATCTATTTTCGACTCCAGCTAGTATTCTTATTATCGTGATTCTAAATTTTGGTTCAGACATCTTGCTTGTATCTGTGTTGGTTAAATCCCTGGCTGTCGTTTCTTTGTGCTCTTTATTTTGGGGTGAATTCCTTCGTTTTGTCATTTTGAAGGGAGAAAAGGAATTAATGAGGTAGAAAAATTGAAATTAAAAAAATGAAAATTAAAAAAATATTAAAATTAAAAATTAAACACACACCCACACACACAAATCGAATAGATGATGCTAGATCCTAGGTGTGTTTTGGTCTGGGTGTTGAAATTGGTTTGACAGATTAGAGAAAAACAAAGGGGGGTGGAAAGGAAATCATTTGAGAATTTGAGAAAATGAATACACTGAGTAGGCTAAAATGAAATGATGGGGGGGGGGCGCCTGGGTGGCGCAGTCAGTTAAGCGTCCGACTTCAGCCAGGTCACGATCTCGCGGTCCGTGAGTTCGAGCCCCGCATCGGGCTCTGGGCTGATGGCTCAGAGCCTGGAGCCTGTTTCCGATTCTGTGTCTCCCTCTCTCTCTGCTCCTCCCCCGTTCATGCTCTGTCTCTCTCTGTCCCAAAAATAAATAAACGTTGAAAAAAAAAAATTAAAAAAAAAAAAAGAAATGATGGGGGTAAAATAGGATTTGAAAAAATATACACAAAAGTAAAGAATATACTAGAAAAAATTAAAGAAAATATTTTTAATAAAAATTAAAATAAATATGAATTTTTTCATTTTCTGTATTTAAGAAAAAATTAAAGAAATTAAAAGGAGAAAAAAGATTTAAAAAAGAAAAGAAAAAAAAGAAATCGTCTGAAAATTTGAAAAAGTGAATACACTGTAGTAGACTAAAATAAAATGATGGGAGTAAAATAGAATTTGAAAAAAATTACATAAAAGCAAAAAATATAGTAATATAAATTAAATAAAAATGTTTTTAAAAGAAATTGAAGGTAAAAATGAAGTTTGTCTCTTTCTGCATTCAAGAACAAGAAAAGAAATGAAAAAGAAAAAAAGACAAAGAAAGAAAAAAAGGAAATTGAAAATTTGGAAAGGTGAGTACACTGAAGTAGACTAAAATAGAATGATGGAAGTAAGATAGAATTTGAAAAAATTTTACACAAAAGTAAAAAATATAGTAAAAAAACGAAAATATTTTTAATAAAAATTGAAAATGAAATGAATTTTTTTCTTTCTGTATTCAAGAAAAAGAATAGTTTAAAAGAGAAAAAAAGAAAAAAAAAAGAAAATTGAATAGATGGACCTGCTAACAGATTGAAATAGGACTGAAATTACTTCATTTTCCCCTAGAAGTGAGACTATATAGCGCTTTATAGTGCATAAACTAACCCGGCGGTGAGACTTGTGCTCTTGAAGAGCGAGGTTGGCCCAGTTGGGCGGGGCTCAGTGTAACGGCTTCGTTCTCCACTAGATGGTGCTGCTAGCCTACTGGGGTGGATTGTTGGCCTGCTCGTAGGTGCCTATGCGCATGCACGGGAGTGGTAAAAATGGCGCCACCCAGCCACCCAGTCTGTTCTCCCAGATCATCAATCGCGCACCTGTCCTCTGTCTTTAGCTCTCGTCCACTCCCCGTTTTGTCACTGTCTGTGACCAAGCCTCAGGCAGTACCTCTCTCCTGAGTTTTGTCTCAGTGTGGCTGTTTACCCCGGCCCCTTACTTCCGACGGACTGTGGCTTTGACCCGCTCCACCCCTCTGTGGGAGGGTGTCACCGAGCAATGGCCAAGTGAGCAATGGACAAATGTCGGCCTCATGCAGGAACGCTTGCCGGGCCCTGCTGCTGCCGGTGCCCCGAGACTGTGGCCAGGTGCTAGCCCGTCCCAGAAAATGTTCACAAGACAGTGTAGCAGCAGCGTCTCAGGGATTATGGAAAATCACAACACACATCCGGCACCAGGCTTCACCCTCCACGACCTTGTTCGAGCACCAGCGAATGTGGCCGCCTTCGTCCCCTGCTGAGACCAGGTGGCTTCAACAGTCCCTACCAAATGTCCTTCTAGCAGTGGAGTCGCTTTTCCCCGTGTGGCCCAAGAACCTCCCGGACACTACTCTGTTCCTGGGCATTCGTCCTTCTCAGCAGAGCACTGCCAGGTATGGAGTTGCGGAGTTGGAGCCTTTGCATTCTCTTTGTTTACAGTCTTAATGGAATTTAAACCCTCTCCTTTCTCCTTTCTCCCTTTTTAGTTCAGTCCCTGCGGCTGTTTCCAATTTTCCACTTTCTCTCCAACTGCTTTTGGGGTGGGGCGCTTTTCCCGTATGCTCCCCCCCAACCCAGTCTGCGTCCTCTCTCCGCCCGCAAAAGCAGCTCCCTGCATGCCACCGGGTTCTCCCTCCCCAAGTTCAGCTCTCCGCACCGCGTACCTGCTGAATTCTGTGGTTCAGGTTGTGCAGATTGTTGTGTTAATCCTCCAAGTGGTTTTCTAGGTGTGTAGGATGGTTTAGTGTTGGTCTGGCTGTATTTCGTGGACGCCGGTTTCTATCCCTTTATCAATGTGTTCACACAAGTTGCCAACACCCCTGTGGGAGGGTCTGCCCCCCAAGTTCCCGGACTCCTCCTACCTGCATGTGCAGTGAGAGGGGCTGTTTCCTGTGGAAAGAATGCTGCACAGTCCCAAACCCCACATGGGCTCTGTAGCACCCAAGACTAATTAGAGCAGATGTTTGGACATCTCCATTCTCAAAATATATTTAGGACAAGATCTTTGATTCCAGGATGATAAAATTAATTAGCGTATTGACAATGAATCTCCATACATTCAGGATTCAATTTATTTCACTTGAAATAATGAAGTAATCTTGAGTGCTTTCTTACTATGGTAAGTGCAGGAGACAAAACATAAATATATTTTGGATCTTTCCATAAGAAATTCTAAGCTAGTTGGATTTCTGTCCATCATTAGTGCTACATAATGTCTTAGAATGAGATATTTATCACATGTTTGTAAATGATTAGGAAAAGCTACCCAAGAATGACTTATGTGAGGCTTTTAGGCAAACCCTGCAACATTTGCTCTGAACTTTCCTGACATTGATCTTGAATCTCCAGCACTGGATGGAACTCAGGTCCCTGGGCCCTCCTCCATACTTACTCAGGCAACAATTTATTGATCATGACTTTGTGCAAATCTCCATTGTAATTACTGTGGATATGTTCTAACAATAGAAACATGTTTAGATCCAGAAGTGATCTTTGTTTTTTTTTTTAATCTCCATGTTTGCTTTCATAAAAGAAAGAAAGGAAGGAAGGAAGACAGAGAAAGAGAGAGAGAGAGAAAGAAAGAAAGAGAGAGAGGGAGGGAGGGAGGGAGGGAGGGAGGGAGGGAGGAAGGAAGGAAGGAAGGAAGGAAGGAAGGAAGGAAGGAAGGAGCTAAAATCCAGAGAAATGAAGTCACTATAGCTAGAAGGGAGAGCCAGGGTCTCAATCCAAGCTTTCACTCAGATGTCAGGACAATTTCATGGTTCTCCCCACAAGTGTCTTCCCCAGGAAGTGATGGCTTTCTGGTGCATTCATGGTGGATGATACATAGTGGCCCAGAACCTTCATGTCTGCCCAACTGATACTGAAGTGCTCTGTCACTTTATTTTCACAGCTTACTTGTTTGATGTACTCATGCTCCAATGCTTTCAGTCATGAGTAACGCAGTATTACTGAGCCACTGAATGCATTTGTCCAGTGTGCACATGTATGTGTGTGTATCTGCTATGTATACATGTATGCATGTCTTGTATGTACCCCTGTGTACATGTAACCTTCTATGTCCAAGGCACTAGTCTAGACATAGGGAATATCATGATGAAGAAAAACAGATACAATTCACGTCCTTAAGGAGTCACAGTTGAGGGGAGATGATTTCTATCAAAACAAGAAAACAAAGCAGACCCAACTCAGAATGTGATGTGGCTTTGGTGTTGAAGTGTTTGTGCTCATACTTGTGGTGTGTGTGTGTGTGTGTGTGTGTGTGTGTGTGCGCACATGCGCACTTTATGATGAAGCACAGGGGTTTTGGGTAAAATGCAGCTTTCTGATTATCATGTATTCTTTGGTGTTCAGGGAAGCCCACACACAGGACCCCGATTACTTAGTTGACTTCCTCTTGCAACTTCTCTCCAAGTTGTCCTCAAACCTATGCCCCATTCTTCTCAGAACACCACATCCCCAGCAGCCCTTTGTAAATTATCCCCCCTTTCCAAATCCTCACCCATGGACCATTTTCCAAGCATGAGTCTCAACGGTCCAGACGCTAGTGAGCATTTTCACTAGCAATTATTGACATGCATACAACCATACATTGATTTTTCTGAGACATTAACTGCCCTGATTTCTTCGTTTCTACCAAAGCTCCGGCATTCTCCTGGTCTTTCAGGTTTAAGAACTTGAAAGCATTTTAACTCATCTGACATTATGACTTCTTATGTCCATAAGAAGTCTTTCTTTGCAATCCTTCTGCCTGAGAAGGAAGTAAATTTATGGCATTCTCCTAAGAAGGCACTGATAGGCTGACAGACACATGGGCACCTACCACTGGGAAGGATGTGGGTTGCAATCACCTGTCCACAATATTGTGTATGTTTTGCTTTGGTCCTGATTTGGGGGCCTAGGCTGGAGACTTGACTGGCTTTTTTCATTTGATCTTTGGGAAAATATTTTTGAAATTCCAAGCAGGTGAATGAGCCTTGGAGATACCTTGCTGTGAATTAGCTGTTACTGGTAAGAGATCTCTAGAAACCATGTGACCTTCTTCTTCGGGGGCAGAGGGCAGTTCTTTCCTTATACTCGTGCCAATTAGCACCACTGACGTAGGCGATCATGCTCTCAGATATGAGCATGGAGGGCGGCTGGTACCCACCCAGGCAACCCCTGTCAGGAGCCTTGTAAGGTTGGCGCACATTCAATGTCCACTTATTAACTTTGCAGAGACAAGAGCCAGAGAGACACCTGCTTCATCCCTCTGGTCTCTGAGTCAGAACGCTGTTCCTTTATGGTTACAGCTGCCACCCAGTTCCATGAGTCTGATGATGCCCTTCTGTCCCCTCCATCAGCAGCTTTGGCAAAGTGAGGTGTGCAGAGAAAATATTACAAACATCTCTGCTTTACCGCCTCCTCTTTCTGTGCATAAAGGTTTATTCCTCGAAGGCTAAAATTTAAAAATCACTTATGGTACTTTGCTCTATTTAATGCCTTCAGCCTTGAGATCCATATTATCTGATGTGAATGTAACATCTAGGACTTTTCATTTCCCTTTGCTTGGGATGCCCTTGCTGTCCATTTGTCTCTCCTTGTCACCTCTTTTTGTGTGTTTTTGTAAATAATAATAAACAATAAAGGACTTTTCTTGTTTCTAGTAGAGTCTGACACTCACTGTGGAACAACATTTTAACCTGTTGACGTTTTGATAAACTTACTCTAAATCTTTAAGCAGTACTTATACTCAGTAATTATTTGATGCTATTTTCTCTTTTGCCCTTTCTTTGTCTTCATGGCTTGAATTCTTTTCTTTCTTTCTTTTGTCTGTGATGTTGGAGGTTCCTGTGTGCTTTCCAAGTCTGCTTACTATTTCATAAGAACATATCAATGCTAAATAATTCTTGCTTGCCCTCCCTCACACATTGACTTGCCATCTTCCCTGCTCCGAGATGAAATCTTGAGACTAGTTTGGACTTTCCCGTCTCCTCTTTTCTCCGAGAGAGTCTAAAATTGCTTCTTTCCAGAATGTTAAGCTCACCCTTATGGCACATCTCTTTTTCTTTAGGAAGCTTCGCATGACAACAATTTTTTTTTTTTTTTCAAATTCCCCCATTCATTGTAGTCCTCCATGAATGTGTAACCATCCATTGCGAGATCCATCGTTCCCGCACTTTCTTCCTTTTGGTGTGTCTGCAGATATCTGCTCTGATCCCATGGTCATTTCTCAGAGTCCCCGCTGTATAGAACAATGGCAAGTATATCAGGGTCTCGTTGGTGGGATACAGTCAGCAGGAGGTGGTTCAGTGGCTGAGAAACGGGTCACGGACCACCACCAGTGGCAGAGGTGTGGGGGGCGGGGAGCAGTGACAAGGAGCAGCCATTCCACCAAGGCTGGAGGGATCGGCGGAGGAGGTGGTCTTGCCAGAACCGTGGTGGGGCTGGAACCATAGGAGAGTCAGTGCCAACCAAGGCTGTAACCCGAGGTGGAGAGGAAGGGGAAGAGAGATCCTGGTGTCTCTTCTTCTCCTCCTCCTCTCCCACGCAGTATCATGGAGGCAGCTGGCAAGGGGACTGGGGGGCAGACCCTGGGGAAGGGCAGGGCGTAGGGCGGGCTTACAGCCAGCACCAGCTCAGGCCGACACTTCCTGAACTTCACAATCCCAAGACTCTATTTTGCACGGGGAGATGGACACTAGCCTGGACATGGTATTCGCGGTCCTGGTCTTGATCTCTCCATAACTGATAATATGACTCTGCTGCCTCCCAGCTACCAGCTTTTCCATAAAAATCCGATTTCATTTTCATTCTCTCAGTTTATGCTTCCCATCACAAAGTGTGCATTGTAATTTCTTTTCTCTTGGAATTCAGGAAGTATACCAAACAGGTCACCAAATAATCCTAGGATTTGGGGATGCCTTTCAAATTGCAGATTCAACTGTGGTTTTTTTTTTCCACCTTTGCTAATTTTCTGCATTTTTTGGTGTGTTTTTCCTCCTTTCTGGATTCCCCTTACTCATGCATTCTCTCCCCAGTATCTTTCTTTCAAATCTCTCTCATCATTTTCTTCACAGGCTCAACTATTACTTTTTTTTTTAACCTTTTTTTTTTTTTTTTTTTTTTTTTTTTTACCTTAGAGACCACCTGTTTCTCAAAACAAGGAATAGGGTTTCTAAATGAGGATTTCTGGGATGCTATCATTTCTTTATATATTCAAACTGTGCAGCTCATGGCAGGTGCTTAGTAGATATGTATGGATAAAAGAATATATCAATTAGTAACATAACTGTTTTCAGCTTACAGAATATATGGATGTGGGTATAGAGGTATAGTGATGTGGGCGTACATGTGGGTGACTATTAAAATATAAAAATAATGCTGCACTTGCAAACATTTGGATTTCTAAGAGTTACACAGAATACACAAACTAAATAGAACTCTTACATAAAAGAAATCAAGGAATAACGAACAAATATAAACTTTTCAGTACTCTTCCATTAATTTCTTTCTTTTGTAATTCAAAACAGGAAGCAATGGTATGCATAAACTTATTTAAAATTGTACTCACAGAAATATATGTGTTTCACGCCTCAAGTAATAACAGAACAAAAATTTCCGAGTTGTATTTTTTCCTATTAAGCCATTTAAAACGTTACTTGGTTTTCTCAACTGGGAATGAGTATAATAATACTATTCTAGGGAACAATTTTTGAAATGATATACAAGAGACTAGAATTTTAAAAGAGAATCTATGCGATGTTTTAATCATATTAACATTAAAGTCCCTTTTATAAAGCATCTGACAGCCATGTACCCACTTATAATGAATAAAGAAAATGGAAGTGATTCCTTACACGTTGTAGGCACATTATTTGATTTATAAATGCACCTGTGTATGGAATGCTTCATCTTTTACCCATTAACTTGAATTTAGAAATAACAAATATCAAAAGAAACTACGGTGTGTGTCTCTTTCTTCCAAATTTCTTCTTTCGTTTTATTGAATGGTAGACTGTGATATAGAACACTACCAGAAGACTGATTATACATTACATCTTACTATGGCAGACAGTTTAATTGCGTCACGAGGTATTTCTATTAAGTGATTTATTTGTTAATTTATCTATGTATTTATTTGTTTAGAATTTATATATAATCAAAAGCACAGACCTTAAGCATTCAGACTGATGATTTTTGACCTGAGTAATCATCACCCACATCAAGATGTAGCACATTTCCCCCATCCTATGAAGTCCCTGAGAGGATCCCCAAAGCTGTGCAGGGTACCCCAATGCCCTTCTGGGTTGTGGTCTGTCCAGCCCCTGGGACAATAGTCCCTCCATGCAGTCAGGTGGGTTCTGACCTCAGTGGGGGGACAACACCCACACTACTGTGAAAAGATGCTCTCACCCAGGAACCGAGTCTTGTGTGAAGACCCAGGGGTTAAGGCTGCGGAAGATTTTCACTCTGACAATGCCAGAGAGTGGTTCTGACCCCTGGCTCCATATTAGGATCACCCGGAAGCTCTCAAAAAAGACCAATGCCCCTTTCTCCACTCTCAGGCTTCAGACCTCAGGTTCTTTGATCTTTCATTTTATGAGCCATTTTCCCGAGACGGAGAAAATAATCAGGCGCCGGCTTTCTAGAATGGGAAAAGAAAGTGAAGCAACAGTAGCATAATAAATATCACTTATCAAAACTTTTCTAACGTGCCCTGCACCATGCCAGGCAGTTTAAATACATCATCACACGCGCCTCACAAGGTACGTGCAATTGTTGTTACCATCTCCATTTGAGTCTTAAGGATATGAAGCAACGTGCTTGGAGTCCTCATTTACCAACTGCTGGAAACGGGCTTGAATTCGGTTCTGTCTGAAACAAAATCTCGTAGTCTAAACTACTCCATTGCCATACATAACGTTACAGTTGATTTACACGGTAATGCCATAGTTATTCCCACAATTCTTACTTCACCTTGACGGGGAGAAAATTGAACTTGAAGTAGGTTTTTTCTCTTATAAAAAGACTAGATCGCACATATAACTAGACGCAAAACAAAACTGTAATTAAAAGACACAGGGGCCCCTGGGTGGCTCAGTCGGTTAAGCGTCCATCTTCGGCTCAGGTCATGATCTCGTGGTTCATGGGTTCGAGCCCCGCGTTGGGCTCTGTGCTGACAGCTCGGGGCCTGGAGCCTGCTTCAGATTCCGTGTCTCCCTCTCTCTCTGCCCCTCCCCTGCTCATGCTCTGTCTCTCTCTGTCTCTCAAAAAATAGATAAGAATTGGAAAAACATTAAAAAAAACATATTTTGTTGACAATTTGAAACCCGGGATTCTATAGACAGCTTCTCTTTAAATGCATTGGATTTCTACAGATAGCCTCCATAAAACAGGCTGGTCTCTGACAACATAAGGCATTATGGCATATGCATTGTTGTGGGTCATTATGTTTAATTTCCAGGCATGAATTTCTCTCATTGGCCACATTATCGCTAATGTCAACATTCACAACGAGATCAAGAACAACAAAGACAAGAAGGAAGCATTGGTTTTGCGTCGGGTGTCGTGCTGAGCAAGCCACACCAAACCTTAGTCTCTAGACATTACTCACAACCTCCAGAGAAAGAAACAGCAGTGTGATGTGTTTGTGCATGTGTGTATGCGTGTGTTTTGTGGTACTTGCTGCTGTTTGAGTTCAAGTCTATGAAAATTAGGAAATGAATAACAAAATACCTGGGAAGTGGCCGTTAGAAGCAAAGTAGGTGAAATCCTTGGAATCTGTCACACTGCCGTTTCTAGATTTTTCTCCCCAGCAGGGACGATGAACTGAAAGACATGAAATCTCCATGGAAAGATACAGCCTGGATTTGGTTCCTCATGGAAGCTTTCTAGAAGCCTCACAACAGACAGGCACCCGGCCAGAGAGGGACCAACCCAATGTACCCCTTTTACTGTCCCACAGACCTCAGTCCCTGACCCCGACACATTGGGCTCCCCATCTTTACAGTCGGCTCTCCCTCTCCTTTGGGGGAGGGGGAGTCAATATTATACAATCATGGCCTCTTTATCATTTTTGTCTTATTTCCACATGTCCCAAAGTTGTTTTAATCCAGACATATTTCCTTAAAAGATTCAGTCATTTTGTATCATTCTATTGATTCATACAATTTCTCCCAACAAATCCTGATACATAAAATATTTCCCGATATGCATTAACACATACAGAAGCTTTTAAATTAAAACTGATAAGATTTCCCACATATAAACTTAACCTGATGATGTCTAATTTTAAGCCAATAATTGTCCTCCCAATTGGAATTTTCCATCAAAATCTACCCTTTATTCTAGGGAAATTCTATGTCAAGTCTGATGAAAGATATTTTACTTTTCTTTAGTGATTTGTATGTTAGTATCAAAACGTGATGCAGCTTTCACTTTTTGTCCATCCTGAAAATCTCTCTGCTCCCTTCTGGACATTCATACTAATAACACTCAATGTGTTGCTTTCATTTAAATATTATTCCTGCTTAAAGTCAACCTAACAGATGCCCTCTGTGTGGCATAAAGAAACCAGAAAACCAGTCTTTTGAGGACAATCTAACTCATAATGACTGACTCATTTATTCTAATCAACTCTAAAGTTTCTATCCTGAGTCACGATTCCTATTCATGCCCTACGTGCCCTCAGTCAACATCCATTAAATCAATTGATAGGAGCTATGAGGGAGTCGTCTATTTGTTCAGTCTGTACAAACATAAAAAGTATCCTTTAAATTAAAAAAATTTTTTGAATGTTTATTTATTTTTGAAGGAGAGAGAGAGAGACAGAGCACGAACAGGGAAGGGGCAGAGAGAGAGGGAGACACAGAATCCGAAGCAGGCTCCAGGCTCTGAGCTGTCAGCACAGAGCCCGACGCGGGGCTCGAACTCACGAACCGTGAGATCGTGACCGGAGCCGAAGTTGGACGCTCAACAGACCGAGCCACCCAAGCATCCCGCATCCTTTAAATTAAAAAAAAAAACTTTTTCCCTGATGAAACAAGTCTGACATGGGCAGCATGAGAATCAGGCAGATATTTGGAAAATGTAATAATGATTAGAAACTGATATGACAAAGAAGGACACAATAGAACTCATTTTACATTTAACCTTTACCATAATGCTTTAACATTTTTTTACATTTTCTTCTGATGGCTGAATTATTGAATGACACCAAGTACAACAGAACTCTGAGAATAAACGTCACTATGATAGTTAATGAGGAAATGATTACAGACTTAATTGTTCAACGTGTGCCTCTTCATTATGAGGCAGTAAATCAGAATGAGCCTGCCCCTTACAGGGGCCTGTGAGATTAAAACAGTCTGACATACACCAGTATAAACAAGACCTATTCTTGGGGTTTCCCCCAAATTAAAATAAAACAGTATATTTGAACTTTGATTATATGACACATTCATTTTGAATAATTGTAATTTAGTAAAAATAATTGACTTGGGGTCATTTTTCTCTGTGTCATAATGAATTTCTATGAATTTCGGCGGACAAAGAACAGATTGATTTGTTATCATCAGTGACCCCCTCAGTTTTTCTGCAGAAAAATAGTGATATATTAAACTTCCCAGATTAGTCAAAGGTACTTGGAAATTCAATCATGTCATAAATGGGAATATTGTAATTTAAAAAGTACAGCTGGACATTAAGAATGCAATCATGTTTACTTCTTTAAATACTCTTTTGTAAGTGACTTGTGTGGGAAGGCAATGGGGACAGGGAGATACGGCTGGTCTGTGCGGAAGCTGTTCAGAACCACTCTCGAGGATCATGGGTGTCAAATAGGAGTTACCATTGTGAAACATCTCAGAAGGACTTACTGAAAATACAAAATGGGCATGAAAAGTAGAAAATAGAAAATAAGGATACCAAAAAAAAAAAAACCCAAAACATTTTCTATCTTACTTTCTACACATCTGAACCCTTATGACCCTTGAAAACTCTGGATTGGAGGCTATCAAATCATCCCTGTTTACAACACTGATGGCTTCATTGTACATAGACTCTCCCAACAAGGAAGATTCTTGTGTGCTTCTAGGGGTGCTCAGGGCATTGCCGCTAAGTGACCCATCTACGGGAGGGAGGCCAGGTGGAAGGAAGGAGCGAAGCCAGCCATCGAGAAACAGGAGAGGGATTGAAAAGTTGGAAAGTCGCCTATTGGCAGAGTTGACCAGATGTCCAAGTGTGGCCAGGGATGGGATTCAACAAGATTTACAGCAAGCAAGCCACGCTCGGGGTAAGGCTCAGCTAGGAACAAAGAGCCAGGAGAGAAAGATACTGGGGTTACAAGGGCAGACTGAGTAGTGACAAGATCTTGCTTTCTGTGCACAGCCCAACTTCCCTTCATTAGATGGGCTTATCTGTAGCATCTTAATGTGCGCAATTGATTGCCCAATAGACTGACAGCTCCTATAGGCTTTTATGTCTTAGTCACTGAAGTAGGTATCAGCTGTGAGAAGAAATCTCAGCAAAAACCTTAAATAACCAACCTTTCCCACTCCATGGAAATGTACTGTCTTCAGTCCATTTCCTCACCACGTAATCCAAACATTTTGTTAGACACACTGATTTTGCTTTTAAATACAAAAGACTTTGGGGGGATATTTACCAACATGCTGATCATAAAAATAAACCTCCAAATTTTGTGTCTGTAGTCCCAGTGGGAATCTAACAGAGCAGCTCACATACTGTATGGGAAAGTTATTTGAGATCTCTAAGGCACTGTATCATGTCAACTAGTATTTCCATAATTATAGTAGAGAGAAGTCACTTGCTTTTCACGCTTCACTCAGTGTGCACTTTTAAAGTAGTGTCAACTTCCTAAACCCCATTGTTTTGTATCTTGTTTTTCTTTGTTCAAGAAAACTTCAATGTCAGCATCCTCCATAAAGCACACCCTGACTTCTCTAGCCCAAACTAGCTTCTTCTTTATGAATTACTTTTCACTGTGGCCAGTATTACAAAGCTTAGGACACAATTGCCGTGGCATTGTTTCCTGTAGATCCTCATTTAGACTAGAAGATTTTCAGGACTGTGTGATGGTTCATTTTCTGTGTCAACTTTACTGGCCACAGGGTGCCCAGATGAAGCATTATTTCTGGATGTGTCGGTGCAGGTGTTTCCAGATGAGAGGAGCTTTTGGATTGGTGGGCTCAGTTAAGTAGATTGCCCTCTCCCAGGTGTGTGAGCATCATCCAATCCACTGAGGGCCTGAATACAGCAAAAGGCAAAAGGGGGTGAATTCCCCCTTCTGCCTCCTGCCCGCGTGCCTGAGTTGATACGTCTCTTTCTCTACTCTGGCCCTCAGACTGGAATTTTCACCATCAGCTCCCTGGTTTCCAGGGCTTCAGGCTCAGATTGAATTACACACCAGCTTTCCTGGGCCTCCAGCTTGCAGATGGCAGATCGTGGGACTTCTCAGCCTCCATAATCACTGAGCCAATTTCTCATAATAAATCTCCTATATATATCCTACTGGTTCTGTTTCTTTTGAACTCTAATAGAAACTGAGAACAGGTTTGTTTTTTTTAATAATCATAAAATCTCTCAGAGAATGTCCATAGAAGATTAGAGGCTTTGCTACGAACATGGAACTTTAAATGGACTCAGGAAAAAAGTGACATCTGGAAGAAATATGGCCACGTCAGGTCAGATTTTGCCTCTTCTCTTGAAAGCAATGCAAAAACAAACAAGAAAATGGAAAGAAAACAAAAACAAAAACACCCAAACAGACTTCTATTTCTGTCAAGATCACAGATTCCAAAACATGTTGTGGAGCTGTTTTAGTAAAAGCAGCTAAGATCGGGTAGAAGGCACCAGCAAGGGGAATAAAAGAGTAGGAACAGAGACAAGGGTAGAGTAGTGTCTGATGTCTGATCTCAGCAAGCTTGAGCAAACACACATTTCCTGAAGAGGAAGGACTCACCTGAGGTAGAAATACTATACTTTTTCTTTATGATACTGAGAATCGAATCTGAAAGGAGAACCATGAGTCAGGTTTCTCCTAAGCTGAGCTGAGTTGGGGGATGTGGAAGAGCTGGACCGCATGAGGACGCGGACAGATGAGGCACATTTGCTGGAAGCAGCCATTTTGACAGAGCTGTTCTAGTGCCATGACTCCTATTCCCCCACCGGTGTCCCTTCCCCAGTGACCTACTGGAGGGCCACGAGTGAGGTGGGGCCGAGTTACTCTGCCAGAGAGTTACCACCACTTGAATAAGGAACCATGGCTGTCTCCCACCATCAAATAACTCTCTTAACCTCCATGGAGAAGATAAGGAGGTTGGATGAGAGGCCTGGAAGTCTTGGAGGAAACTCTTCCACTTGGAAACCTAGGCAGAGAGAAATGATCAACTGCCATCACAGGAATTATCATTATTCTTGATTGTCTAAGAAGTGTATTTTTACGGAAACCATGGGAAAAAAGAGCTACCGCGTTCGGAATACCTACTAAGGTCAACGTACTTCCATCTGTCTTATTTTATTCCTATCTTAATCCATCTACCTTCTGAGAAACTAAGGTTTCGGCAAGTTTCATCTACAAAAATTATAGAGCACTCAAGCGCTGATGACGGGAATTGGACCCAGATTGTCTGTAATATCCTATTCACCACAGTTTTCTGTTTCCTTCTAAATTGTGTGAATTAACAGAGGGCTTTCCTTGTTTCAGGGAAACTAAGATGCCATGCATTAAAAATTACACTAGGTTGTCATATACCAGGAGGAAAGGCAATGTACTGCCAGCTGAACTGTGATAAGCACCAATGATAGGGATGCATCGGATTATCAGATATTAACTTAGGAAAAGAAAATTAGAACTGGTGAAAATCTGATATATTTAAGCTGATGAAAAATTCCAACTTGTAAAATAACTTAATGTCTGAGAGAAATTATTGGACTTGGGTTAAATTTGATGGGTAAGAACACTGAATGGGCCCAGCCTTTTTTTTTTTTTTTTTTTTCAACATTTATTTTTGGGACAGAGAGAGACAAAGCATGAACGGGGGAGGGGCAGAGAGAGGGAGACACAGAATCGGAAACAGGCTCCAGGCTCTGAGCCATCAGCCCAGAGCCTGACACGGGGCTCGAACTCACGGACCGCGAGATCGTGACCTGGCTGAAGTCGGACGCTCAACCGACTGCGCCACCCAGGCGCCCCGGGCCCAGCCTTTTGATAATAATCATCCAAAGAATAGTTTGACTGCTGATCCCTGATACACAGTGTGACTCAACTTCAGTTAATACTGGAAAATTGTGGATTCATTTTTATTTGTGTGTCACAAGAATGAAATAAAAGTTAGATACATAAATAAAATCCTTTCCTATAAAGTACACACTTCCGGATAATAGATATTCCAGAATATAGAATGGTTCTCGCTGCTAAACCCTCACTTCCGGTCAACATATTTTGAAAGCTTGCAATTTTGACTCTTGCCTTAGTCAATGAGTTTTACCTTTCATTCTGTCGAATAAATTAACCTCACAGGGCTTTCTTAAAAGGGTTAAGGCTTTGTTGCATTTGCGGGACACATTATGTTAAATATGACCTCAAAGATTCAGGCTCCTGCAGAAAACAGTGTGGTAGAATATGGAGTTTAGAAAGATGCTGAAGTCAAATCCTTTCTAGCTGTTGTGATATCCTTCCGGTGCCAGGAATTTCAGTGAATGCAGCCCTAGGGGTATGTGTGGGTCGTCATAATGACCCCCGCTCCCTCCTACCACTTCCCAGCACAGTAAAGTCAGCCTTAAACTATAATGCATCTTTTCTAAAGTTGTAGCAATTAGGGAAGAATATATAAATTCAAAGGTATTGTTGTAGCCAGTGTGACATTGTACATTTCCAATTTAATACCAGTATGAGTGAATTTAATGCTTGTGAAAGTTACTCATGTAGTAAGGACTATGTTTTTTTTTTTTTTTTTTTAAAGTTTATTTATTTATTTTGAGAGAAAGAGACAGAATTCAAAGCAGGCTCTGATACAGGGCTTGAACTCACAAGCCATGAGATCATGATAAGAGCCGGACACTTGACTGACTGAGCCAGCCAGGTGCCCCAAAACTATGTTTTTATTTGCAGATCAGTATAGGCAGCATGAGAGTCTCTGTTCTGACAATTCACTTTACCCATAAAGGGACCAATTCCTTTCACTTCAAGAAAATTATTCCATATTTGTGCCAAAAAATAATTTATATAATTCTTTTTATACAAAACTTAAAATGTTCTTTTTAAAAAAAAATGTTTCTTTATTTATTTTGAGAGAGACAGATAGAGAGCAAGCAGGGGGAAGAGACACAGAGAGAGGGAGACAGAGAAGCTCAAGTAGGCTCTATACTGCCAGTGCAGAGTCCAACCAGGGGCTCAAACTCACGAACTGTGAGATCATGACCTGAGCTGAAATCAAGAGTCGGACACTTAACCAACTGAGCCACCCAGATCTCCCAGAACTCAAAAGGCTCTTAATTCACTCATGTGACACATCCGTAGAAAAATATGGTCTGTATTATGGACCGAACTTGTCAGGGTCAGAGAGTTGATTCAAGGGCATTATGGCAAAACTCTAAAGAGGATCTGGCTCCAGCCCAGCACCCTGAGTACTCATTCGGACATGCTAACGGGTTTAAACACTGCATGTTGCACTACTCTGGCTCTGACTGGACGCTGCCTGAAGTAAAGGCACAATTCTGAGATGCCATTTCACCGAGAAGATCTCATTGGAGTGTTACTCTGGGCAATAAGAGCAGTGCTTTGGGATATCATTAGGAGTCAGAAAAGCTATAAAACTTAAAGCCAACCACTGTAGGTGAGGTTATCTCATCCTTCCAAGAAAAGCAGAAATACCATTGAGAGATTTCTTACTGTCCTCTGAGGTCACCTGATATCCGTAGCCAGCTTATGGGATCCCATGACAGAAACCCCTCTGCCAGAGTGCCAGCCAGTGCCCAGAGTTAACATCCAGGAAGATAAAGATATTATTTTTAAAACCCAGGAGGATGTTAAATGCTGTAGGGCAGATTCAAACCATTCAGCAGAGAGCCTTCTGTATACAGACACTGAAGAGTGGGAGTCCTAAGTAGAATAATCCATTAGGGTGTTGGAAATCAGAGGAGGAATCCAGACCTTGAGAACTGAGTAGATTCTGTCCGTTAGGGACACTGACCAGGAAGCACTTTTTACTTCAGTTAAAAGATGTCATGTCTGTTTTACAGATGAGAACACTGAACCGTGCAATGGTTCAGGATCCTGCAGAGACGGTCCAGGGGATTCAAGCTGATGTAAGTTAGTACCTCTGTCTCTAAGACCCTTCAATGGCAATATTAACAGATGAGAATATTAAAAACAATAAACAATGGAAGAAGTTGTCAAACCATGTGCATACAAAGATCTCCGGCCATTCTTGCTAAGACTCTGTAACAAGGATGTTTAAGATCAGATTGTGATGCTGGCATCAGAATCACCGAGACTGGCGAAAAGAAACAGAGCTGATAGAAACTGAGGCTAGGAACAGAGATTAGGATCAAGTAGCTAAAGTAAAGTCCTGAACACTCAACATATATGCCCATTTGACGGCCACTGTTTTCTGGGGCCTCTGTGGAAGGCTGTGTGCTCCAGCAGGCTCCTCGGAGCTAAGGCTGTAGCAGCCAGTGGGGGCTACAGATGAGGCAGATCACAGGTTCTATCTTCCACCAACTCCATTCTGCTTGGGGTAACAGACCCATCTTTCTTGTGTAGAACTCACTTGATGTGGCTCATGTAGCCCTGACTCTTCTCCCAGTCTTTGGAGTTGGGCATCACTGGGAACTGTTCACAAAAGCCCTGTATCCGCCTGGTAGACAGTAATTATCAGATGGATCAACATTTAACCCAAGTAAGGCTGAAGAGAATCCCCCCAGGTCATCTGCTGGATGACATCAGTGATGTGACTTTGATCTCCCTGGGCTTGTTAGCCAGGAGGATGACAAAAGCAGGCCCTTCCTGTCTCCATCTCGGCCAGCACACGAAGGCAGTCAGAGAATGAGATTATTTTAATCTTTGGCACAGTGGAGCTCTAGGACTGACCCACAGCATGCCAATCAATTCCTTTTACTTTGTGGAAACTAATGTGTCTTGGGTTTGTGTCACCGGAAACTACCAGAGTTTTAACATAGAAAATAAGAACAGTTAAACGCAATGGTTCTATAACCTTGCTATTCACTTAAGCTGGGAAAATTTTGTGCAACTTTCTCTTCTTATACTAGTTTGTTATGGGTTTTGGTGATGGATTTCTACTTTGGTTCCTACTGTCTGTCTATGATGTGAACATTGAGCCTGTCCTACATTTTCTATCTAAATCTGTATATCACATTCTTGCGTTTTCTTAATGAAAAGAAATGGACTAATACTTTATGATGCTGATTAAGTAACATGCTAAATGTTAATATATTAGTTAACATACTTAATGTGGAAACCCAGACAGTCACTTCTGCTCTTAGAAGTAGCTGTCCACACATAGCATGACTACATAACATACACATGGCATTTATGCTTACTAGCTCCCTGTATGCACGAATGTATAAGTGTATCATTAATAACATTGCTAAGAAGGAAAATCTAGGTAGTTGCCTAATATCGTTTTTTAAAAGCACAGTGAACTGTAGGAATGCTGCCTAAACAGAAAGTAACACCTTTCCTCAGCTTCAAATTAATGGAACTGTGTTTTAATTTTTTAAGTTTATTTATATATTTTTGAGAGAGAGACAGAGAGAGAGAGAGAAAGAGAGAGAGCAGGAGGGGCAGAGAGAGAGGGAGAGAGAGAATCCCAAGCAGGCTTGGTGCTGCCACCACGGACCCCATTGGGGGATTTGAACTCACCGACCGTGAGATCATGACCTGAGCTGAAACCAAGAGTTGATGCTTAACTGACTGAGCCACCCAGGTGCTTCTAATGGAAACATGTTTTAAAGTAAAGGAACATAGTAAGTATAAGGGCATATGAACAGTGGGCTTTTGTGTTTTCAACACATTTAAAAGGTAGCAGAAAAGGCAGGGATATCTTCAAGCAGATGATTTCAATAACCAAAATGTTAGACAATGAAAACAAATGAACAAATGTAAAACAATTACAATACAAGCTTATTTTTCACTTTAGGAGTATTTAAGTGTTTTCTCATTTTAGAAGCAGTATATAGATGATGACACAACCTTGTTAGAGATATGATATCGTGCAGAACAAAGCCACCCCAAGTGAAAAATAACCTCTTGAAAGAAGTGGATGTCGGGAAACTGAATTAACCCAAACCAATTGACACAACCTGGCTGATGAGCTACACGGCAACAATCTCCTCTAGCTTACTCTACCATAGATTGGCAACAAATCATCTGTCAATCACGGTGCCCTTTGCTGTAATTATCCCGAGCCCCTTCCCCAGGACCATCACTAGCTAGATTTTATAGCTTATTAATTTGGGGCAATATATATGATGAATCTGTGTGACACCTTAAGGTCTTCATTAAGACCGCCATAACTAGAGATTTTAGAGCAAACAAAAAGTTGCATGATGATACTTTGGGGGTGTCTCTTTTTGTTTTTGGCAAACTCAAGTCTATGAACACGAGTGGTCACCTTGTACAAGCCTGGCATTAGCTACGTCATAGAAATGTGACAGAAGACAGCCCGTGTTCATGAGATGTCTGTGGGTTAGCTGAGAGGACAGACACACACTCAAAAGCAGATGGTTATTGTGCTTTGCACATATATCTCACCCATTGTTTAAAGAAAACCCTGGACCAACATTTCAATATCGTGAGAGTTTTTCTATAAATCTGGGCTTACAAGTTCTCTTGACTCCCATTATAAGGGATGCTCAGTATTAACTCAGAACTTCTGAGTGTTCTGGTTGCATAGCCCCTCACTCATGGGTCAGACAGTTCCTAGAGTGAGTGCCTCTGGGCTTCATTGAATTTCTACAACAAGAATGAAAAACCCATGATAGTCATTTAAGAGATTTAAGTGAGTCTTCCCAATCAAACATTATGGGACCAAAATATTCCAAGCCTCTTATTGATGCTTTGATTTTTTTTAATCCTTTAATTTATTTTATCTTCTTTAGATACATAAAGAATGAATGTAAAAATAAAGGAGTTCAAAATACCACCTTGGAATTGTTAAAAGGGTATATTTATGTTATGTGTTTTTGACCCCAGTTAAATAAATATAATATTTAATATATGATTCACATAATATATAATATAACATAATACAATATAATGTAATACAATATAATATATAATCAATATATACAAAATATAATATAATATAATATAATATAATATAATATAATATAATATAAATACACAATCAATCACTCCGGGCATACATAATTACACATGGCAGACTCGAGCAGTCCTCACTGATAACTCTAACACAGAAAGAACAACACGCTCAGATTAAGGAGTGGAATATGACTAGGGTCAAACTTATTTATTTCCAGCTTCAATAAAATAACACTAACTAGAAATCCCAAGCTGTCATATCCTCCCCAGTTCTCAACAATCACCCTCATTATTCCCGATCCACACAGGAAACCATGTTACTCGACCAGCTTTGGTTACTAACCAAGCATCTTTGACTTAGAACTCCAGTGTTCCGTGACATCTGGATATCAGATGTTCTTCTGTATCTCTGGTGCTTAGCTCTAACAGGACACTCCAGTAAGCATTTGCAAATGACTAAGTATTTTGAAATTAATTTTCGTTAAGGAAATCAATGGGCCAATTAAAATAACCTTTCACCGAATCTTGTCTTTACATCCAGTAACCAACCTCATGAAAAATGCTCATGTCTTGAAAAATACAATATTTGCAATGTCAGTTTGGCAACTCATTGTCCCGAGAATTTATAAAATTCATGTGGCAATTAATCAAAAGTAGCCTTGCCAAGCACAAATTGCCACTGTAAATTAAGAATACTTTTAACCACAAACAACTTATCATTGAAGTTCTTCTCTGGTGTGATTCATTTGCTTATGTTTATATCCACTCAGGGAAAGAACAATTGTGTTTTGTTCTTAAAATAAACAAGTTTCTCAGAGCTGAAACTACCATTTTCCTCTTGGTCTTAACTTTTCCTCACAGCATCTGCATTTTCCTCTAAAAATTTCTAGGCAGCTTAAGAATTCAATTTGAGTGGTGAAAATAAACTGGGATCCAACGGACAATATAGTTCACAGTTGAGAGTTTTCTGTGCAATATTGTTGAGCGATTGCTGTATGTTGGCATTAAAATTTTTAAAACATCTTGGTGACAATATATAGAAAACATTAAGTAATGGGCCTGGTTTTGGGTTTTGTTTTCATTTTCTGTTTTTGTTTTCATTCTGTAAATAAATTCTTTATGGAAGGGGAATTAAGTTCCACTTCCTGGAATAAGGAGTTAACTATAGTATTTGGAATTCTTTTGTAAGAAAATCTTGTCCCTCTTTGCCTGTTTACTTGTATCTATGTGAACTCCTGTTCACAAAGTGTTTCTGTACTTTGGGATATAAACCAATTCTACACTATTCATTTTGTTGCTTAAACCATTCCAGATTTATGCACTGGGAGATCTTTCCGATTGGCTCCTCTGTCCTTCAACACATCTCCATCATTTCATATGTTTGTTTTCGTTTTCAGCCTTTTCTTACACTATGGAACCACATATTACATCTTCCCTGCTCCACTCCCAGAATCAGGCATTTTCTCCAAGGGGTCTTGGTTCCTTTTAGTGAATAACAGTAGTTAGAAACCAAGAATTGGGTGCTGAGTGCTCTTTCACTCTATTGGGGTGTCACTGCTTCTAGACTCTCTTAGCAGACAGAGCTAGGAAACTGTGTATGCATAATAACCCACACATACACACATCTACAATTATTTCTTCATTTTCTATATATATGTATATATACACATGTAATCATATTGATGTCTGATTCCAATCCATTCTAGTGCTCATTCTAGCTTTCCCTTCCTTGATTAGTTGTAACTTCTAACAGTTGTTGTTTAACCAATAGAAACCTCATGTATCTTTGAACAATAGTTTGCACCAATAAAACTGTTTATCCAAACCCTCTAGATAATGGTTACTAAAGGTTCTTTCTTATTATAGATACTATTATTAATTAAAACAAAGTTTGAAGTAACCAAAAATACTTATAATTAATAAATCCTTAATAAATAGCTCTTCATTCTTGCATAGTTTTTTGCACTTTTGTACAGTGATATTCAATATTCATGTTATCACAGAGGCAAGGTCCTATAGGATTAGAGGTAACTGCTTAATCATCTGAGAAAACTTATCGTTGTTGGCTGCAAACTCAATGAAGTGGTCACGTGGTAAAATATTTACAAACTGTGTTTAAATTGTTTTAATACATGTAATTAAAAACTTAGAGAAAATCCACAATAATAACACAGAGAATTCCTGGATACCTCTTATCTCAAATCCCCCAATATTAACATTACTACATCGATTTTATTGTTCTCAACCAGTTCAGAGTAAGTTGCAAAGATAATGTTCCTTTTACTCCCAAATATTTCACTGCGTATTTCCTACTAATGAATCGCCTCGTATGTTTTGTCCTGTTTGATTACTTTCAGTAGGAGAAAGAATACTAAGTTCAGAGGCAGAAAAACTGCTTACTTGAACAACTAAAAATTACTGTGGTGATCTGCCTGGGCAAATTACATTATCTCTCTTGGGTAAAATGAAGTAAATAAAGATGATGTGTAATTCCTATTTCAGGATCAAGACAACAGGGTCATGGTCATGATGGTGGTGGTGATGGTAGCTATGATGAGAAAAATGTGTTGCAAGATATTGACAATGTCTTGACCAATGGCCTCACATATACCTGTCCACCGAGACTGTGGAGAGATCCATACAAACTACTAGTAAAAAGGAAAAAACACTAGGGGCACCTGGCTGGCTCAGTCTGTTAAGCATCCAACTTCGGTTCAGGTCATAATCTCGTAGTTCATGAGTTCGAGCCCTGCGTCGGGCTCTGTGCTGCCAGCTCGGAGCCTGGAGCCTGCTTTGGATTATGTGTCTTCCTCTCCCTCTGCCCCTCCCCTGCTCACACTCTGTTTCTTTTCCTGTCAAAAATGAATAAATGTTAAAAAAATTAAAAAAAACCCCACAAGTTGCTAGTTAGTCTAGTTGCCAGTTGACTAGTAAGTCAATAATCTTTTGAATAGAACAGTTTTGTTATTTTTGATTATATTACAATAATGACAATGTTTGTTCTAAGTGTACATTAAATGCCAAATTGTCTCAGTGGTTTGAGTTGTCCAACTCTTCAATTAGTATTCTTCCTGAACCATCATATTTTTAATCCCACTTTGATTTCTCTTTCCATTTAAGTCAGAGTTGCGAAGTTTTTGCTTGACATAACAAAAATCTTATGTAACTATTGCTGACACAGTGGCACATTTTCTTCTCTTGAATAAGACACTAAAATATGAATTTTTATTATGCTTCTCTCTGGACAGTAGCTCATGACTCCTTTTTTTTTCTAGAAGGTATTAGCATTCTTTTATGGGTTCATATTAATCACGGCTTTAAAATTGTTTTATGACAAATAGAGAGTGGTATCTCATTATAAAAGAACAGGCTAAACATACATTCTATGTCTGACATTTGAGGAGGCTTAGTCTGCTAATTTGTTCAGAGCAATTAATGGTGAAGTGTTTGGCACTTTTCACTGCCACCAACTCACTTGTGTTTGCAGGCAAGTGTTCTGCCATTCATCGTTTAAGAAATTTGCCAGATTTTACAGGATGGAAAAGTTTGCTCTGCTCTTCGACAGTGAATCTAGGTATAAAAATGTCACTTCTTAATCATAACTTACATTTAGAGAGTTCTTTTGCTTCTTAACTCTGAAATATCATCTTTTTTGCATTAAAAGCCCTTTTGAATGAAGCTTTAATTTCAGGTATTTAGGTCATTATTATAAGTCTCTACATTTTGCTTAGGTAGCAAAATGTCTTAGTATTTTTTTTATGTGTGGCCTATTAGATAAAATTGAAAAATCTCTAAGAAGTAGTAGAACAAGGATTTAAATATATTTTATAAGCGTACATAGATCATATTTGCATTTTATGGAATTGTTCATGAGCCTATGCTTGTAAAGGTTTTAATCAAAGTGATTGTGCAATTAATCAAGATTGAGCCAGATCATATGTATATAATTATCAAACCAGATAGGACTTCATTTGGGAAATCTACAAACATATATAACATTTATTTGCCTAAAAATATTATTCAGTCTTCAAGCATCATCTGACTCATCGAGAGAGATGTGTGTATCAATAGAGATTGTGTTGTGTAGTAGAAAGAGTATGAAACTTGGAACCAAGCAGAACCAAATTCAGATTACCTGGAAGTAATTTTGTCACTGTAAAATGGGGACAGGATATTGGCTTGTGAAGATTGACTTTAACAAATGCCAAGATGGTGTGCAACTTTTGGTTCTTTGAGGAGCGGATGCCATGATGGGACCAGATATGCAAAAAAATGTATTGAGGGAGATATTTGTGATGAATAGAGAAAGAAGGATCAGGAACAGACAGTGAGCAAGGAGGCCTCCAGATCATGATGCATGTCAGACCGCCATGGCAAGAGAGGGAGAACACCCCGGGTAGAGAGACTGTCAGATCATAGTTACTCAATCAGTGAGGGGTTCTCAAGCAAGTCTGCCCAATGGAGCAGTCTCATGCCAAGTAGGGACGGGCCAGCACTAGTACCCCTGCCATGTTCATTCATTGATTGGTGGCAACCCAGAGAAAGCATGGCCTCAGCATAAAGCTGGTACGGATTCAAGGCGTCAACGACTGGAGCTGACAGTCAGTGATGCTCTCCACAGGGAGATCTCAGAGCCACCATCTCTGGCCACTTGTGGTGAACGGATTCAATAGAGGGCAGTAAATATTGAGAGGTAACATCGATCAGAAAGAAGATGCTGGATTTCAGGGGGAAAAATGTTGATTCACATTGTTAGTAATTTAAGAATCTATTATGTCTGTGTAGTTGAGGAAGGGTATCCTGGCCAATAGAGCGGTATCAAGAAACAGATCAGGAGGCAGAAACTGTAGAAGGCTTACATTTGGCAAAGGAATGTGCTATAGAATGAATTGTGTCCCTCCAAATTCATATGTTGAAACCTACGCAGCAGTGTTATGGTATTTGGGGGCGGGGGCGCTTGGGAGGTGATTAGCTCATACCAGTGAAGCCCTCAGAATGGGATTCTTGTAAAAGAGATCTCACAGAGTCTTGTGTTCCTCATGCCAGGTGAGGACACACCCGGAAGGTAGCCGTCTATGAACCAGAAAGCAGCCCCCACCAGACACCGGATCTGCCAACACCTTGATCTTGGACTCTCCAATTTCCACAACAGTGAGAAACAAACTTATATTGTGTAAAAGCCATTGAATCTATGGTATGTTTGTTATAGCAGCCTGAACAGATTAAGACAGAGTGAAATGGCTTTGAATGTAGGTTGATTTGAGAGAGAAAAAACGTAGTCCAGTTGGATGGATCCCAGGCTGCAGCTATATTTATAACTCTAACTACCTCAGTTCTGAACCAGGAATCCCCTCCTCATGACAATAATTGTGACTCTGGGAAAAAATCATGTGCAAATAAAATGCTGGTAGCTAAAATAAATGCACATGGACTGGTTCACTCCAACTGAGAAGATGGTGCTCTTGAGAATGCAGTCCACAGTTTGAAGGTCTTTTGTTCAATACTGTTGAGTGATGTGTGTATGTGTGTGTGTGTGTGTGTGTGTGTGTGTGTGTGTTATTTACCATGTTTGGTATTTTCCAAGATTCTCAGATCTGTGGCTTGGTGTCTGTAAGTAATTTTGGAAAAATCTCAGCCATTTTTTCTTTAAAAAATTTTTTTTTTCATGTTGATTTACTTATTTTGAGAGGAGAGGGCAGAGAGAGGCAAAGAGAGAGAATCCCAAGCAGGCTCCAGGCTGTCAGCTCAGAGCCCCATGTGGGGCTCGATCCCACAAACTGAAAGATCATGTCCTGAGCTGAAATCAAGAGTTGGACACTCAATGAACTGAGCCACCAAGTGCTCCTCAGCCACTCTTTCTTTGAATATTTCTTCCATCGTGTTCTCTCTTTCGTCTCCTCTAGTACTCCAATTACACGTGTGTTAGGGCCTTTGACATCACCCCACAGAGTCAGGTGTCTCCGTTCTGTTTTTATCAGTATCTTTCTTTTTTCTTTTGCATTTCAGTTAGGGTCAGTTCTGACCCATTTCAAGTTCACCATTTATCTCCTCAGCTGTGTTCAGTCTACTGATCAATCTGTACAGCTTCTGTCACTGTGCTTTTTATTTCTAATATTTTCCTTTGACTGTTTCTTATAGTAGCCATCTCTCAGCCTCAATTACCTTCTGATCTTGCATGGTATCCGCTTTTTCTGTGTATAGCCTTTAACATATTAATCAGAATTATTTTATAGTCCCTGTATGATAGTTTCAACACATGTTTCCTAATGGGGTTGGGTTATAATGGTTACTTTGACCCTTCAGACTGTGTTGTTGTTGTTGTTGTTGTTGTTGTCTCTTTCCTTTCCGTACACCTCACAGTTTTGTGTTGAAAGCTGGACATGTTGTGTGTGACACTAGATACCAGGACAAGCGCTTTCTCTGTTTCTTCTATGCCTTCAGTATGGGGCTTGCTTTCATCTAGGCAGGATTGGGTCTGGATTTCAAGGTTTTATTGTTCTAGTTACTGGAGTTGAAATGTGTTTTGGACACCACATACTTTCAACTGCTCTGGTGATATCTTGTTTTTATCTCCCCGGTTGGTGTTGGGTCTTCAATTTGTCTTTCTCTCTTGAGAGAGTTTCTCTTCTGCTGGGATCTCCCCTTACTTTTGCTGGAGGCTTCTTTGCCATGACTGTGGAGTGGAGAGGTAGAAAGGAGGTGGGCTTTCAATCATATTCAGACTAGATTTCAGGTTTAGGGAAGCGTTGGGCAGACGTTGGGTGTGTGGACTTCACAAGACTTCTTGTCCTCCTGTGGTTGTTACTTCTTTCCCTTCCCTTCTCCACCCCCAGCTGCAGTGTCTGAAGGCTACCATTTTGTCCCTGGTCTTCTGCAGATTAGCCTTTGTCTATTGAGGAAGTAAGGGAGGAATGAGTCCGTGCTGGCCTCTGTCCCCTCTTCCAACTGTACAATCTGTGCAGATTCAGGCAGTGTTTTCTTTAGTGAGGAAAGTGGATTTTCGAGGGGGTAGCCAAGAGGAGAAGTGGATTCTTTCTGATTTTGCTTCAGATCCTGGTGGATGTGTCCTGGAGCAAAGGCTCTTAGGGATGTGACAGCTCCTCTATGCCAGGGTCCTCCAGGGGTTTCACACTCACAGGAGAGCCTACATTCAGCTTTTAGCACCTTCTTAAATAATTCTACTTAAACTTCCTAGCAGATCCATATTGCACCCAGACATGTCTGCCCCCAAGCAAATGCGTAGGTTCTATTTCTTTCTGCAGCCTTCTGGGTCTCTCCAGAATTCAGAAGCATTGTCTGCCTTGTGGCTCTGTTCTCTGATGGGCTCAAGAAAGTCATCAATTCTCAGTTTGTCTTGCTTTTTCTTCTTCTAAAATGTGACTGATATCCTTTTTCAGCTCTGTGTCACTCTGAGGCATCTTTTTGTTACGGATGAAATGGCAGGGTTTATTTTAAATGCTTTATTGCCATCTTGATTAAATAGTTAAGCAGGTGGTGCCTCTCAAGGCACCCATATTCCTGTCTTAATCAAATGTCCACATTTTCTGTGACAACTGTTTTGATTTTTGCATCCCCACATTGGATCTTAAATATAGAAAAATTACAATTTTCAGGATATCTTTTAAACCTAAAAGTAGCTCGAGGTTTCCCAGAGGGGCCCTGGATAATCACAAAGATTTGTTCACTCATCTATAAAAAGAGATGAGCTGGAAATCATTAGGTTTATTTAATATGTTACTATTATAGTTGCATGGAACACTCGTCAGATCGAAAGAGATGCTGACGGAGCCTCACAGAGAAAAAAATGTCATTACTGTAAATATTCCAGAAATTGCATACTTTGTAGGAAGTTTCTAGATACTTATCAGTACCTGCACTGTCTGCAAGAGGTTTTTACTTATTAGAGTTGTGTTGTGGTTTTTTTTTTTCCTGATGATATTAAGTGATATCAGTTATCGGTCGTATGTTTAGTTATTATTTAAAATTCTTACTTAGCCATAACCTTGAGTACTTAATTTGAGTCTGTTACCTAAAACTGGATTCGCCTTTTGGTTGGGCATTGAACGCCAAAACACAACCAACCCAAAGAATAGGACAAGGTAGGGTTTTACTTGCAACAAGTAGGAAGAACACGGGGGATCTTTCCCAAAATAGTATCTCCCCGGACAACAACAAAACTGGGAAGTTTAAGCTAAGGGTGCATGCATATTCATGAAAGGGCTCACACAGTGAGAGATTCAGCAAGGAATTGGGCAAAAGTCACCTTTAGGTGGCAGAGTTCAGGTCAAAGTCTTGAAGGCTGCCAAGGTCAGCACCATTCTCTGGCCCCATTGGTCCGGAACCTGAGTACTCAGAGATTCAGAACCTGCGGAGACAATCCAAGAATGTGAGTCAGGTCAATCCTCACTTTTGAACCAGAACTGGAGGTTTTACCACCGACTTGTCCTTGATGTGATAGGCCATCTCCTGGGCCATGGTGGCTCTTTGCTCTGATATTCTTTCACAAGAAAGTCGGAGACCTAGAATGACTTATGTCAGGAAAGCCGTGTCTTGTCTTTCTTTTGGGGGAGCCTCCTAACTCTGCTTACAAATGTAGCATCTTGTAGGCCAGATACTCTCAATCACTGATGCACATCAGACCTACCCATGGAGTTTTATTAAAAAACCAATGATGGGGCCTCCTCCAGATTTACTGAGTCTCTCCACATGATAATCAGATTATATTTTGAATGGCCGGGGAGGGAGAACTCTTCTGCCATCGAGGTCTTCCAGTTGGACTGAGAATTCAAGTTACATGAGACACATTAACAGGAGAAAGAGGGGCACCTGGGTGGCTCAGTCGGTTGAGCGGCCAACTTCGGCTCAGGTCATGATCTCACGGTCCATGGGTTCGAGCCCCGCATCAGGCTCTGTGCTGACCGCTTGCTCAGAGCCTAGAGCCTGCTTCGGATTCTGTGTCTCTGTCTCTCTCTGCCCCTCCCCTGCTCACGCTTTGTTTCACTCTGTTTCTCAAAAATAAATAAATGTAAAAAAAAGTTTTTTTTAAAACAGGAGAAAGAAAAAAACATTTTATTTCATATGCACTAAATACTCATAATGAAACTGAGACCCAAAGAAATGACCAAGGCAGGCACTGTTTACACATTTTAGACCAAGAGATGATAAATTTGTGATGAATTTACAGGATAATAAAAACAGGTGTTTGAGAGCTTTAATTAATAAGGATTCTAGGCAGTATTTGGGCTGAGGTAGTAGATGAGTAAAAAAACTAACAAGGTTTATTTCTACAGCTTTCTTGACTTCAAAGGCCCTGTCTGTAGCGATAACAATGTTTTATTTCTTAGCAGAGGTAGGTTATTTTTCCTGTGGGAGATTTGTTCCTTGCTTTCAAGGTGCAGAGGAGGGCCTGCGTGGCCTTGCATGGGCTGTTCCTCAAGTAGCTTCAACTCAAAATAAGCAATATTATTGATTCCCACAACTGTGGCACATTTTGGGGCAGCTTTACCTGGTCCCAGACAGTATATTATATATATTAAGTCTCCAAATAATTGCATCTTACATATCAAGATTTTTCTACAAGAAAACGTATATTTATGTTTCAAAATCAGATGTCAGACTCACAACCTTTTTTAAAAATTGCAAAAATTGTAGACATTTTGTTGTGGGGTTTTTTTTTGGTATGGCTTTATTATTTAAGATTTTTTTTTAATGCTTATTTATTTTTGAGAGAAAGCGAGCGCCCGCACGCGCATGACCAGGGGGAGGGGCAGAGAGAGAGGGAGACACAGAATCCTAAGCAGGCTCCAGGCTCTGAGCTGGCATCACAGAGCCCGACACAGGGCTCGAACCCACAAACCGTGAGATCATGACCTGAGCCGAAGTCGGACACTCAACTGACTGAGCAACCCAGGCGCCCCTATGAGACTTTATTATCTTTGTCTGTCATGATGTTGGGTAGCTCTTCCTTTTTTGACACTGGAATCTAATTCCCCAGCATCCCCAATACTTGTTTACTCCTTGTAACGCGCAACAGGCCTTTTACATATTTGAAAGCAGCACTTAGTTTTCTTGTATTGCTTTTCTAACTGCTTCACCCTATGAAATGAGGTAATGGAGGAGGACGCCCCTCGGCCCAGCGCCCAGCCCCACTGCACAGTATCAGTAAGCACACACATCACCCAGGACGGTGGGGGGAGATTTCAATGTGCTAATCCCCTTAATTGCCTTTTTTTTTTTTTACTATGTCCTCTGATTGGTCTCCTCTTTCATGTTTAGAAGCCCTAGTCAACTCTTTGCCGCCCCAACCACACAGACAACCTCCTGAGCACTGGTTTTAAACAATTCTTGCAAACATCTCTTTCATCCACATCCACAACAGGCACACACACACACACACACACACACACAGACCACATCTTCCTAACAGGTACAGATGCTGTTATAACCGTAGTAATAAAAGCTTCTTTTTAAAACAGTATTGAATTATGTCTTTTCATCTCTAAGAAGCATCAAAATACACTTGTGTCATTGATGTCTCTAGACATTTTTGTCAAGTTTGGAATGTTTTTCATAAAAACAAGTTTTCGGGGCTCCTGGTTGGCTCAGTCAGTTAAAGCATCTGACTTTGGCTCAGGTCATGATCTCACGGGTTCGTGAGTTTCAGCCCCATGTCAGGCTCTGCACAGACAGTGCGGAGCCAGCTTGGGGTTCTCCCTCTCCCTGCCCCTCCCTTCTCTCTCTCTCTCTAAATAAATAAATAAACCTTAAAAAAAATAAAACCCTGAGTTTTCATCTAAATGGACGATTTCGGGAGAGGAGAATTCACCACTCACAGACAAAGGAGCCTATAGTCCATCATACAGGCGGTTCTCAAGTAAGTTATCAAAGGGGAGTTTGTGTGTGTAGAGAAGGAAGCTTGGTTGCCAGGAGCCCCGGGCCCAGTGACAGGAGGCCTCAGGCAGCGAGCTTTATCTCGCCCATCCCTGCACCGCATCTGTATGCCTGCATTTCCCCCAGTGTCTCCTGGGTGTTTTTATTACCCAAGGATTGTGAGTTCCCCAGGGTACAGTTCCTGTTTGCTTCCGGCTCCTCAGCATCTATAACCAAGTGCACACGTAACCTTGTTATTTCCATTTTGAGCTAGTTCACAACTTCTAGAGAACTGCTGAAAACATGTAGAAACCTACCAAACCATTGACAAGATCTTTCACCAGATGCCTGTGGCATAATGGGAAATATACTCTTTATCCTAACACACACATGTACACACACGAGACACACACAGACACACACACATGCAATACACACACAGAGTGTTGAGACCTGTGTGAAATCCCTCAACCACTCCCCAGAGCTTTCAAGGATTAAGGCAAAATGACCTTCCTGCCAAACACACACCTTGACACCCACCCAAAGGGCATTTGGATGGCAAGGCTGGCCTCCCTGCCTCTCCAGCCCTAGTCCTACTCCCTGAACCTTGGCCTCTGCACTGTCCACTCTGGCACTCTGTGCCCCCACCACTGCATTTGCACACACCCCACCCCCACCCCCCACCCCAGCCCTCTCCCCATCGCTCCCAGCTACTCCCATCCTTCCTTCCACATTATGCCTCCCTCCCCCAGAACACGCCCCTGGCCCCTCGGCCTCCGCCAAGTGAACCCTCCTTCTTCGTCCCACCATTGTGCCTCGCGCGCTGGCCTCCGGATCTTGATTTACTTGTCTCTCTTTCTCACCAGACACAATTATCTTTGAAAGCAGAGGCTGTGGTTTGTTTGACTCTGTGTCACCAGCACTTATTTTAGTTCCTAGCAGCAATATTTGTAGAATTAATGAATTATTTATGAGTGAATCAAGGCAAGCAAGAAATAAATTCGACTTAGAAATCCCTTGCTCCTGTGTCTGGGAGGATAATAAGATGAAGACAGGATAAGTGGGTGTAGAAACAGGCTTCTGGAAGAAAAGGTGAATTCAATTCATACTCTGGAGCGCGAGTCCACGGTGCAACACCTAGGCAGGTAGTTAATTACATCCAACAAATACTTATTCAGAACTTACTGATGGCCAGGCCCAACACTCTGCATTAGAAGGGGAGTCGCCTTGCCCGCGGGGTGTGGCCCTTTCTCTCTCTCTCTCTCTCTCTCTCTCTCAGGCAGCCAGGAGGCCAACAACTGAAAGGCTGGCAGAGGGGTTGCGGGGGCCAGCTGGCTTGCCCGGATGAGCCCCCGGGGGCCCTCCTCTCGCAGACCTTCTCTGGGATCACAGTGAGGCCGCTTGCGCTTAACCGTGGAAGTGAGCCTCTTCCGGGTCTTCTCTAGGATCCGGCGCGCATCCCAAGTGCTACCGGGTGTTTCTGACTGTTGTTCTTTTGGAATCACGTATTCTTCTGCAGACAAATTTTACACACAAGCTATTTTAAGAAGCCACTGTAACAGGTTTGTAAAAAGAAAGTAAAATGCCTCTCCCGTCGGAGTTTATATCCTAAAGAAACACACACCCACCCACACACACCCCATAAAGTATATGCGCCATCACCCTCCGCAGACATTTGCTCAGAAAGAACTGAGCGCAACGTCTGTTGAGAGTTTGGGGATATTCTTGTATATTTCAGCATTTTCCCTTGAAAAAGGAACTTTAGGAGCACAATAGCATGTCTTCATAAATAATATCTTCTAATTTCCACATTTCTTGTTATCTACTGCTGAAGTGCAGTGTGATTATTAAAGAACATTGTTAACTGCTGTATGTGACCTTGACACTCAAACACTTGATATTTGTTTATCGGAAAACACTCAGTGAATCATGGAACTCATCACCTTCGCCTCTAATGGACTTTCCTCATGTCACCAACCCTATTTTCCCTTTACCAGAATACTTAGTTCCCTACTCAGATCTCCGTACCTCGTCTTTCTATCTTTCCATAACTCAGGTATTATCCTTCTCTCTTGGAAGAAACTTCTTTTCACCCATCATCACCCATCATGAATAGATTTAAGAATTATCCCAGAAGCAAGTATTTGTGATACTGTCTTAGATACTCATTCACATGAGAAAGAAGGAATATTTTGGGGGACCTGGGTGGCTCAGTCGGTTAAGCGTCCCACTTCAACTCAGGTCATGATCTCACGGTTGGTGGGTTTGAGCCCCACGTCGGGCTCTGTGCTGACAGCTCAGAGCCTGGAGCCTGCTTCGGATTCTGTGTCTTTCTCTCTCTCTCTCTGCGCCTCCCCAGCTCACAGTCTCTGTCTCTCAAAAAAATGAATAAAAACGTTAAAAAACTTAAAAGAAAGAAAGAAGGAATATTTCTATAGATATCTTTATCATCTACACTCTTATTAGGTTTATGAACCAATTGAGTGGAAAGAGCATTATTTTGATATTGTTTAACATTTATAATTGTAATAAAACATTACAATACTTTTGCATCTTGAAGGTTCTATATTATTTAACAATATTTACATAATAAAATCTTTCATGTAGCTTGGAAATAGTGAAAAAATTGTAGTCTTGAATAGTATAAATACTTATGAATGAATATAGAATAAAACATATCAACAGATTTTACGGTTCTGCATCATTTTTAGAGAACTATAGAGACTCTTCACTGAAGACATTTAAAAATGTAATAAACTGGTAAATCACTACTCTGTCCTTCTCTTCCTCTCGTCCCTCCTCTCTCTCTCTCTCTCTCTCTCTCTCTCTCTCTGTTGTATAGGTTCATTGAGTAGACATTAGTAACCATACATGCACTTTGAGAGAGATCAGTGATGTGAAATTCTATTTTTCTAAAGCAAAGCCTTAGATGGTTTATTTTAACTCTGCATTTATTTAGCACATTTATAAAAATAAGTTCACATGGAAACATTAGGAACAAAATTCACAAGTTTACAGGAAGAGAAGGAAGATTCTTTTTTTTCCCCCCCTTCTAAAGGTTCTGGTAATTAGATTTCTCATTTTATCTAGTTCCATTGCTGAATAGTCTTATTTAGAGAAATCTTAAATAGTGAAATTTTTGGCAACAATAATGACTCTTACATATATTACCTCTGCTTTAACTCATAAATGTATAATAAGAGCTAATTTTGGTTTGCTTTTATATAAAAATTTTATTATGATTTTAACACAATTTTGAAATGCGACAAAATAGAAAACAAAGACACTCATAATTTGATTACCCTTGCACAAAATTGTTAATATGTTTTTAATTATAGGACAAATATGTTTTTTATTGATTTGGTCTTATGTAAACATTTTGAGTATTGTTGTACCATGATTGTATCTTCTTAACCATCTTAACTTCTTATTTGAAATTATTTTATATAACATCCTACTGACTAATTTCCTTTACTATTTCATATCACTGAGCAATCATTTTGTTTCTGATTTTAATTATATTCAAAATACTATAAAAATCTTTCTGCATATAGGCATCTTTTATATTTGATAATGCTTCTTTTGGATTGATCAGAGAATATAGGATTATTAACGGCATGAAAATTGTAATGTTTCTTACCGTGTACAGACTTCGCATTTCAAGTCAACAATATGAGTTTATAACATGTTTTAGCAACGTCCGAGACAACCAGAGTCACTAACATTTTCAGGCATTAGGCATTTAAACCTTTATAAATGCCTTGTCAATATGTCAAAAGTTTTATTTCAATTCAATTATAATTTACATGAAGTTGAATATTTATGTATATATTCATTTACTTATTGTTTTTACATTTATATAAATCATATATTATGAATTTTACGAATTAATCTTCTGAAGTTATATTAGCATTTCTTATGAATTCAGAAAATCTTCCTATGTACTTAAGCCTCCAGTTTTCTTCATAGCGTTTTTCTTTTTACTAAGGATATATGTATATATAGCTGTTTCCTGTGTAATTATTTTAAAAATCTATGTATCAAACTTTTTTTCCTTTTTCCCATTGTGGTTTCTTCTATAGAATCTAAATTTTATAGTCTTTTCTAGCAACCTGGTAGGAATATAATATGTATTCCTTTTACCAACTCTCCATTGAATACATTTTCAGTTTTATCTTTCTAATTTTTTTTTTAAAAATTTTTTTTTTCAACGTTTATTTATTTTTGGGACAGAGAGAGACAGAGCATGAACGGGGGAGGGGCAGAGAGAGAGGGAGACACAGAATCGGAAACAGGCTCCAGGCTCTGAGCCATCAGCCCAGAGCCTGACGCGGGGCTCGAACTCACGGACCGCGAGATCGTGACCTGGCTGAAGTCGGACGCTTAACCGACTGCGCCACCCAGGCGCCCCTTATCTTTCTAATTTTTAAAAAAGTTTTATTTATTTGAGTAATCTCTATACCCATTGTGGGACTTGAACTCAAAACCCTGAGATTGAGGGTCAGATGGCTGTCCTGACTGAGCCAGCCAGGCACCCCTTATTTTTCTAATTTTTAAAGGGTGACACTATCATATTGACTCAGAAAACAGTGGGTTTTAACATTGAATTCAGGAAAAGGGAAATATTTTAAATTAATTTAAGAATGTTTGGCGGTTGGGGCACCTGGGTGGCTCAGTCAGTTAAATATCCGACTCTTGGTTTCGGCTCAGGTCATGATCTCACGGTTTGTGAGTTTGAGCCCCACGTCGGGATCTCACGGTTTGTGAGTTTGAGCCCCACGTCGGGCTCTGCACTTAAGAGTGATGAGCCTGCTTGGGATTCTCTCTCCCCTGCTTTCTCTCTGTCTCAAAAATAAATAAATAAACATTAAAAAAGAATGTTTAGTTATTTTGTCCACATCATCATTATATTATCTTTATTTAAAGGAACATCAGCAGTCTTTGATTACAAATCTATGAACATTTCAGTGCAATCTGTTAGGAAATGTTTTCAGTCCTTGATATTAGTAACTGAAAATTGAAACATAGAGTCCCAAGGAAAACAACACATTTTTTAAATATGTGGATAATTCAATTCAAAATTACATATTCTTTAATATGTCTAAGAGTAATATAATCCATTCTGTCTTTGTCATTGCAATATAGATTTTATGAGAGATTTACTTAGAGATTTTCGCTTAAGGATGGAAGGATTCTGTTGTTGTTGATTATGGAATATTAAAGTGAAAGTGAATCGAGAAAGAGAGCAGCTTAGAAAAACTTCATATCAAGAGCTCAGCTGGCTAAGTGTCAATGTATGTGTTAAAAAATGAGGAAATGTCATGGCATATCCTGCTGATAGGAGATATGGTGGGGTGATCATTATCAAAAATATCTTGACCTGGGAAAGATTAAATATGAAAAAGCTTAAAAGGAATAGAATCTCTACTTAAGTAGAATCTCTCCTTAAAATTTAAAAAAAAAAAATTATAAGGAAGTTTGTTCAATTTTGCCCAATACTTTTTCTACATCCTTAGGTAATTATTTCCATCATTTTCTTAATGTGGTGAGTTACACTGATTATTTGAATGTTAAACATTATTGCAGGATTTGTTGTTTCAGCCCTACGTGTAAAGATCTTGGGAAGTCCTGTCCTTACAACAAGAAAAAACTAACAAAAAGAAAAAAAACAATAAAAACAAAAAAAACCCCAACCTTTCATGGGCCAGGCCAAGAACTCAGGTCACAGTGAGAATGACCACCTCCAATTCTGGAGAAACAGTAAATGTAGAGAATCAGAGGTGAGATCAGTTTACCTGCACAGAGCTGGTTGGATCCATAAGCTGGTAAGAATTCACTTACATGGTAACTTTGACCAAATGCTGTAGGTGAGGGGGAGCTAGCACAAATGAGAGACCTGGGGGCTACACTCTGGGGGACCCTGCATTTGCAGATGCCCTAGATCTGGAAAACCCACTGGACAGATGTAGTATGTCATATACAGGGTAGATATCAACCTAAACATATCAATAGTCAATTTAAATGTCAATAGCCCAGGGGTGCCTGGGTGGCTCAGTTAAGCCTCTTCTTCAGCCGAGGTCATGACCTCATGGTCCGTGAGTTCGAGTCCCACATCAGGCTCTGTGTTGACAGCTCGGAGCTTGGAGCCTGCTTGGGATTCTGTGTCTCCCTCTCTCTCTGCCCCTTCCCCACTTCTGGTCTCTCTCTCTCTCTCTCTCTCTCAAAAATAAATAAACATTAAAAAAATTAAATGTCAATAGCCCAAAGACACCAGTGAAAAGGCAGAGATTGCCAGAGTGGATTATAAACAAACAACTATGACCTAACAATATGTTGTCTACAAGAAACCCATTAAAATTTAAAGGCAAAAATCAGTTGCAGGTAAAGGGTTGGAGAAAGATACCATGCTAACACAAATCAAAGAAGACTGGAGTCGCTGTATTAATTTCAGATTAAAATACTTCAGAACAAAGAAAATTGTCAAAGATCAACCGAAGGACATTACATGATGATAAAGCAGTCTATTCTTCAAGAAGATGTAACAACACTTCCTGTGTGCATACCTAATAAAAGATCATCAAAATATGTGAAACTTGCTATCTCAGCAAGTATTTTGAAATCTACAAAAGCAGTTTACCTATTTTCTTTTTTTAAGAAAAGTGATCTCCTCACGTGACTTTTCCTTTTACTTTAATTCTGTTTTCCACGAATCAACTCAACTTGACTCCTTCAATGGGCAGCAACAACAAGAAAATCCAAGGGCTTTATTTTGGGGGGTGGGGGGTGGGTGTAATTTTATAAATAGTTTCACTTCAATCTCTGAAATTTAATAATTTAAAATTATTTTAACTAAGAACATGTATTAGTTATAAAAAATAAGAAATTTGCAATATTAGTTTAAAATCATTGCACATTTCTAAGACACCGAAGGAAATTTAAAACTTCCTGATGCCATTGAAGCTTTTGTTCCAATTGAGGGACCTTCTAAAGAATGACAATATATGTCAGAAACTCTTGATTTCAGAATCAATAGTACCAGTCAGTGTAGAATGTGTCAATTTTACTTTCATGAGAATGTAAATCTGCCTTAACATTCATTATTTTTCTCCTGTGGCAGAAAACCCAAGCATAGCTTTGCCTTTGTAAACAATTTAGAAGTATGCAAAATTTGAAGAAAAATCACGAGAATAGTTTTCAAATAATAAGAAAGGAAGTTTTAAAATAGGAACAACATTCAAAGAAGATGTTTTTGAAAACTTCTTGAAGATGGGAAAGTGTACCTATTTCCATAATGGGAACTTTTGGGAAGGGCTATGCTGTTGCTGTGTCCCAGTTTATTTGATGGAGCTCAAGATAAGCCGACTAGGATAGGATTCACACTTCAGCTGCACCAGAGGGTATATTTTAATAGTCCAAAAGAAAAAAAATGATTCACCAACCTGGATTTTAAAATTACAGACCAATCTAAGTATTGATTTCAGTGACTGCACCATTATATTGATTTTTGTTCCTGTATTTCTAGCTATGTCTATGGAGAGGTTAGTTTTACATAATTTTAATAAAATAGTTTAATGGCCTAGTTATAAGTTATAAGCTGTTCCAAGAAATGCCCTTTTCTATCACATTATGATCGAGAGTATTTTAAAAACTAGAAAGCACTGCAAATATGGGGGTGTATGATGTGAAGATCATTATCTCCTTTCTGTAATGTTGTGCATGCATGTGAAAGTTGGTATGTCATGGTTTATTTTATCAGCAGAGTTTTAAAACTGAATTTTGGAGCAGATTTTAATTTTAGACACATTACTAGCAATGAAAACAGTTCAACTTTGGACTACCTCATAAGGCGTAGACAGACTCCTTTTTCCTTTCTTGTTTCTGTGCAACACAAATTCTTTGTATCATTCTGGTCCTTGTGTGCAGGGAACAGTGTGAGGGGACTATGGGTCATACCCATCAGAGTTTTTGGCTACAGTACCTAGAATTCTGGTAGGCACGATAATGGTTAAAAGGTATTTGGGGCTTAAACATTTCAGCAGAAATTTTCCAGTGTAACTCTTCTTTCGCTATAGTGAAGCTAGAATTCATGGTTATATGTTTCCATTTCAAAAAAGTAAGTACCAAAGATGAAATCAAGGCCTAGAAAGGGGCTTCATGTTTAATGGCCTTGATGTACTATATAAAATCAATGTGCTTTTCACTTATCAGCTGTTCTAAATCCTCCTCGTTCTTTAGGAAATGGAAACATGAACTATAAAACTTCCACTGTAATTATTCCAGATAATAGAAAAGTCTCTTTTGACCTGGTTTTTCTTTTCTCTTTCTTTCTTTCTTTCTTTCTTTCTTTCTTTCTTTCTTTTGACTGGGCCGCTAAAAAAAACTTGTCTCTAACCCTGATGTAGGGAAAGGACTACAAAGAGCTACCCCTTTGATCATAATAGGGAACAGCCTCCTTATCCTTCCAATTAGCCTGTGATAGACAGGGTGGTTTCAGTCACTTGGTCAGAAGGATCTAGTTTTGGGGGATGATTCTCTGTTATTTTGATGTATGAAAAATTGGGAAGAGTGGCTTATCGTTGTGGATACAGCAGTCACTGCATCTGTACTTTCTAATATACACTCACAAACTTGTCACTGATAATAATGTGTGAGCATAGGACAAACACAACTATATGAAACATCGCTCTATTCACAATGGATGAGTTATTGGCTCTGTTATTTTTCTCCCTCCAAATAATATTACTATGGAATGAGGCAGAAGATGTATCCAGGCCCCAGTGTGATAAGTAATCTTAAGCAGCTCCTTCCCAGTGGCAAAGTTCAACCTATTAACACCCCACTGTTTTGTTGGACACCTTTGCTTGCCGTTAGAGACAAGACACTGGGTCTCAGAGTGAAGAACCGTTCAAGGGAACGACTCAAATAGATGAGGTTCCCTCGTGTTCCCTTTATTCGAAGCCACATTATTACAGAGCAACACACCCCGGAGTGTGGGGTGGGGGCTGGCTTTGGTCTGTGCCTATAGGCCCAAACACATAAGCGTTATAAAGACACTGTGGTTGGATTGGGTGCGTCTGAAGTACCAGGCACTGGTTACCAAATACCATCTTCTCACAAAAGGTTCACAAAGTCAATGCTGTCATTGTACCTCATGCTGAACAATAAAGAAAACCAAGACACAAATGGTTAATCGTTCTAGGACCTGAGCTTTCCCTGTCGACCCCAGAGTGGAAACTCTTAACCACCATGCTCTATGGCCTCCCCATGTCAAAGACAAAAATTCAAGACATTATGACGTGGGGCGCCTGGGTAGCTCAGTGGGTTAAGCGCCCAGCTCTTGATTTCGGCTCAGGTCATAATCCCCACGTTGTAGGGTCAAGCCCTGCATTGGGCTTCACTCTGAGGGTGGAGCCCGCTTGGGATTCTCTCTCCCTCTCTCTCTGCCCCTCCCCCACTCGCACATGCGTAGGCTCCTTCTCTCTGTCAAAGTGAATAAATAAGCATAAAAAAAAAAAGACATGATGACAGAGTAGAGTAAACCTATTTCAAGGTTGATATCTTCTCATGGAAAAAGCCAAATATTCTCACCAGGGGTGATGGGACAAGAGGGGGGTGGGAAGTGGAATGAACCCAATTACTTTTGCTAAAACAGAAAATGGCCAGACAGTTCTTTGTTCGTTAAAAACACTACAGAAATGTTTATTTAATTGAACTTGTCCTGAACATGTGAAATTGCCTGCATACATTCAAGCCAAGGAACCATCTGTTTTCCTCCTTTTTAATGAGTTTGCCAGCACGCGTTTTTCCAACATTTGTGCAGAATTCCCAAGAGCCTTGTAGAGACATGCTAAGGATCCCCACGGGCTACCTTTGGAACACCAGGTAATATGTTATGTTCTGATTGCTGTGAAGAAAGAAAGAGGCTTTTTAATTGTGTTAAAGAGAGAGAGACAGATATGAAAGGCCAGCACAAGTTTCTCGAGTCTCATGTGAAAGCAAATCAGCTTGACCTGACATGCTCTAAAATTGGGTGCAAATGTAAAGCCTTGCAATCTTTGGTTTCAACTGAAAAACATCTTGCAAAAAGACTTAGTACTTTTTTAACGTTTATTTATTTTTGAGAGAGAGAGAGAAACAGAACGTGAGAGGGGGAGGGGCAGAAAGAGAGGGAGACACAGAATCCGAAGCAGGCTCCAGGCTCTGAGCTGTCAGCACAGAGCCCGATGTGGGGCTCGAAGCCGTGAATCAGGAGATCATCACCTGAGCCCAACCAAGTCAGATGCTCAACCGACTAGCCACCCAGCTGTCCCAAGACTTAACTATTTTTGTAAAGTTTTCCTGGGGGGAAAAAAACAAAAACATAATACTGTGTCAGATGAGCTGGTCTCTGTGATTTAGTTTATCTTCGGCCTACTTCTTGCGGCATTCATCAAACAAATACTTCTTATGCACAGAAATGTGCATTGGAGATACGACAAGACTGTCAACATTTATTGAAAGAGAAAGTTTATTATAAGGGTCTAGATTAACCTGGTTATAAATACTCACAGAACTCCATACACAGATACCTAAAAATACATTATACTCACCATCATGTTTTACCTCATTGCCTTTATATTTTTGTGTTTGTGTGTCTGCACAGCGCTAGGAAGCAAACACATGTAAGAACAGTCTGGTTTGAGATAAGAAAATAGAATCACACAGCAGATTGGAAGACAGTCTGACACTTATTCCCTGTGCTGTAGGCCATCGGGAGTATGTTCAGGCCACCTGCCCTCTTGTTGGCTCTCAAGGAAATGACATAAGCAAGCCCAAGTCTTTCACTATGTGTGTATGGATACACGTGTTTTGCTTTCTACCAACACACTTGTATTTGCAAAACCAGCCATTTGTATGTAAATAGGGGAGCAATGATTTAGATGGCAGCTGCTATGATACAACCAACATATATGGCTGTTAACTAACATTGTTTGCATGCCATTCAATATTTTAGAACGCAAAGATGATGTCACAACTTCAAAAGAAAGATGGATGGAAAGAAATTCAGGGGGCGCCTGGGTGGCTCAGTCGGTTAAGTGTCTGACTCTTGGTTTCGGCTCAGGTCCCGATCATTCAGTTTCATGAGATTGAGCCCTGCATCAGGCTCTGCACTGGTAGCACAGAGCCGGATTGGGATTCTCTTTCCCTCTCTCTCTGCTCCTCTCCCCAGACTTCTGGTTTGCTCCTTCCCAGGACATAAATGCAGATTTCAGCACTTCACAGATTGTGATTCCCTCCTGTATTCATTTTGATGTTTTCATGGGGCACCTGGGTGACTCAGTCGGTTAAGCGTCTGACTTCGGCTCAGGTCATGAGTTCAAGCCCCGCGTCAGGATCTGTGCTGGAGCGTGTTTCAGATTCTGTGTCTCCGTATCTCTCAGCCCCTCCCCTGCTTATGCTCTGTGTCTCTCTGTCTCTCAATAATAAATAAACGTTAAAGAAAAATTTTTTTTAAAAAGAAGTGTATAACAAGGCTCATTCAGCAAGATACTTTCATTCATTTATCTATTTTTAATGTTTATTTGTTTTTTGAGAGAGAGATAAGGGAGAGTTAGCAGGGAGAGGCAAAGAGAGAGAGAGAGAGAGAGAGAGAGAGAGAGAGAGAATCCCAAGTAGGCTCTGCAGAGCCTGACACGGGACTCAAACTCACAAACTGTGAGATCATGACCTGAGCCAAAACCAAGAGTTGGACACTCAACTGACTGAGCCACCCAGGTGCCCCAGCAAGACACTTCTAGATAAAAGAATGATACAGTGATCATAAAAAGCAATGCATTATGCAGTTTTTATGTTTCTGCAACCACAAGAGGAAGGAATTAAGGTCCAATTTGGGGAAATTCATACCAAGGAAAATCCCTGAAGTAATGGGGAAGTGGTCAGCAGGGCAGGTAAACAGGAATATACTGAACTTGAAGACTTCTTGAGACCACCTTGGGCACTGCTCAGGCTGGTCATTCATCTTGCTTCACAGAGAGATGAGCACAAACGCACTCTGGGCTCGGCCTGTCTCTCTATTGCTACTGTTGCCCGGAAGGACGCTCTAGGGAGCAGGGCAGCAGAGTCAACTGTCAAAATAGATTTCTTTTTGCATTGTTAGCAGAGACAAATTCAGTTGGGATATACAGAAAATTATTGCCACAAAAGGAGATGCAAGCATATGCCAAGAACACAGGAAAAATACACATTTCTGAAACAGATTTTTTTGCGAAACCAGAATTATAGTAGAGTGTCTTCGTGTTCTCAGTAAAAAAAAAAAAAAAATTATCTAGGATAAAAGTACAGGTCACTCTAGAGACAGTAAAAGCAAAATTGAAAATAGTTGGAGTGGAAAATGTTAGCAGAGGTTTTTTGAAAAAGAAGACAGACACGATGTTTTAAAAAACAGGTTTTATATAACAGAAATTGAATTAGTGGCTTAACACATCTGTGAACCAATCACAGAGAGGAGAGAGGTAAGTGGGCTAGGATAGGGTATAAAATACTGAATAAATGACATATCCCTTGTAATACATAAGGAAGAATGGAACAACTGAAGGAAAAGATGTAATCAAATAGAGAAAAAATGGTCTGTGGATGAATAGAAGAGTATCTGATTCTGTAAGAGGAAGGGTTGCCAAGGTTGAAGGTTACATAATGTGAAGAGGTGCACCTGGTCGTAATCAGGTGACTACTTTACTGGCATTCATGGTTTTAAAAAGAAAACTTAAAGTTATTTATAAAATAGTGCAAATAAAGTGACAGTGTGCTTCTTCAAGTTATTTAACAAACCAGAAAAATAACGCCATGGTGTCTCCAAACGCTGAACCAGTACAAACGTTTGGGCCAGGACATCCATACCCCTCACAGATATTTAGCTCATTACCCTGAGCTCCTATGTGCAGTTCCCGAAAATATTATCTGAAGTCTGAGCCACTGAGAAATGAGGCATATTATGTAAGTATATATTAAAATAGTAGAAAATGCACATATGAACGTGCATACCAGTAGCAGGCCAGCCATTACCTGAAATCATATAAAAATCAAAGCTATCTAGGGGCTCCCAGGTGGCTTAGTCAGTTGAGAGTCCGACTTCGGCTCAGGTCATGATCTCATGGTTCGTGAGTTCGAGCTCCACGTTGGGCTTTGTGCGGACAGCTCAGAGCCTGGAGCCTGCTTCGGATTCTCTGTCTTCCTCTCTCTTCCCTTCCCCCCACTCACACTCTGTCTCTTTCTCAAAAATAAACATTAAAAATTTTTTTAAAGGAAATAAAATTGTCTAATACGATGGAAAAATTGAATGCTAAAGATTAATAATCTTTTAAAAATTCATTTGTGTTGTTGTCAAAATGATAACATTTACAGTCTTAGATAAAACCAAGAAATGCCATTTCAGCTTAGAAAATGGAAGTAGAATAAAATAAACCATTCATTTTTGGTGAAGGAGAAATATTCAACTTGACAGCATATAAAATGTGTTTAAGAATTCACTGGTTTCCAGAAACTGTGGGTTTATTTTTTTTCAGAGACCTGGAAAATTCTTAGTTTTTTATCTCTTCAAATATTTCCAGTGACCCATTTTTTTAACCTCTTCCAGAATTCTGGTTTGATATGTTTTTGGTGTTCTCTCTCCTTCTCCCATGTCTCCTACCTCTGTCACTTTTTTATTTAAGATCACGGAATTTCCTCAGCCTTCGATTTTAGGTTTTAGGTGAGTGTTTTGGCCTAACCTCTCCTTTATATTTTCTATCTCTTTGTCCATCTGTTCTGTATTCTGGATAATTTATTCAGATCCACTCTCCAGTGCATGAACTCTCTTTTTTTAAATCTGTTTTGTTTTAATTCCTGTTTATTGCTGAACAGCATTATTTCATGCGTGCATATAAAACCCAGGGCCTTGTTAAAATAATCTTTTATTTTTGTCAATGTAATCATCCATTGTTAAGATGAATTGTTTCTTATACTGCCGGATATAGCTCCTCCCTGCCAAGTTCTCCTCTGCTATGATATTGGATAACTTGGACCATAATTTTGCTTTTGTAACTTTTGGGTTTCATTTTACCAGGATAAAAGAATATTTCAAAACTTTTGGCTTCTGATTCACTTAAAAATGGGGTGCCTGGGTGGCTCGGTCAGTTAAGTGTTCAACTCTTGATTTCGGCTCAGGTCATGATCACATGGTTCATGGGATTGAGCCCCACGTCAGTCTCTGCACTGACAACACAGAGCCTGCTTAAGATTCTCTCTCTCTCCCTCTCTCTCTGCCCCTCCACTGCTCATGCTTTCTCTTTTTCTCTCAAAATAAATAAACTTTTAAAAGACAAAAGCAGGGGGCGCCTGGGTGGCTTAGTGGGTTAAGCGGCTGACTTCAGCTTAGGTCATGATCTCACGGTTCATGAGTTGGAGCCCCACGTCGGGCTCTGTGCTGACAGCTCGGAGCCTGGAGCCTTCTTCGGATTCAGGGTCTCCCTCTCTCTCTGCCCCTCCCCCACTCATGCTCTGTCTCTCTTTCTCAAAATTGAATAAACGTTAAAAAATTTTCATAAAAAAATGATTGACCTTCCAATAATAGCTAAAATAATTTAAAATGTAATTTTAAAATACATAGGGTTTTTATTTTAAAATTACTGTTAAAGATAAAAAAAAAAGCAGAGACTTGGTGTTATGAGTTATGTCCTCTCCAAAAGATGTGGTAAAGTTATAACCCCCAGAATGTCAGAATGCGACCTTATTTGGAAATAGGGTCTTTACAGAGATGAGAAAGTTAAAATGAGAGCCCTAAGTTATAGGTTAAAATGAGCCCTAATCCAGCATGACCGGTGTCCTTACAGAAAGGGGAACATTTGGACGCACCCGACATACAGAGAGGAACGACAACACGAAGGGAGGACAGCCTTCTTACTGGAGTCACACATCTAGAAGCCAACGAGTGACAAGGATCGCCATCTAACAACGGAAAGCAGAAGAAGCCAGAAGAATCCTGTCCCAGAGCCGTCAGCAAGAGCACAGCCCTGCCAGCACCTTGGTTTCAGACATCTGGTCTCCAGAACTGTGAGACAATAAACTTTGGTCGGTTTCGCCACCCAGTTTTTGGTGCTTTGTTATGAGGTCACATCTCCTCTTTTCTTCTTCTAGCTCATCCCAGTTCCCAGGTTTTTCAAATCTGCTTCTTAATTCTTCATACTTTCTTTGTCCATATATTTTCAAACCTTTTGTAAAGTCCATGAAGCCTATAGAACACAGCTATTTCATAGTTTCCCTCTGATAGATCAAATGTCTTGTTGTTTCCTTAACTTTCTCTGTTAAATCATGAGGTTTCGCCTGTGGAGTCTCCTTTCTTTATGCTTATTCCATGGCTAGGTTGCGTGTTTTCTTTGACATTTCTTTGTGGCCCCCAAACAGGGGCCAGGAATGAGAATGTAGTTTTCAGAGAGGGTTTTCATGTGTGTCTGCCTGGCACCTGGGGGACAGGAGGGCCAGGGCGAATCACATAGGATTCTAGGCTTTGTTCAGGAGGGCTCTAGAATGTAAACCCGCAGAAGAGCACCTTGTCGTCTTGTGTTCTGAGATGTAATTGTCCCCCCTCTGCACAGCCTCAGGCGGTGATTTCTCTTGCACTCCTGGGTGTGACAGGGGTTGTAATGAGGAATAGTAATTTCTGTCTACCCTGAGGAAGTAGCTGTTTGGGGTCCCAATTTATGGGAGAAGAATCTCCTATTAGATTGCTTACTTCATGAGTCCTGGGTTCATCTGACCCTAGCACACCGTGAACCTAAAATATCTTTATCACAGGGACACCTGGGTGGCTCAGTCGGTTAAACATCTGACTTGGGCTCAAATCATGATCTCATGGTTTGTGAGTTTGAGCCCCGTGTCAGGCTATGCACTGACAGCGTGGAGCCTGCTTGGGATTCCCTGTTTCCCTTTCTCTCTCTGCTCCTCCCCTGTTTTCTCTCTCTCAAAATAAATAAATAAACTTAAAAAAAAAAAACCTTTATCACAAATTTCCTGATTTGGCAGATGGTCTGGTAATCAGCATCCCACTCTGTGTTCACAAGTTCGACTCCTTTTTTTTTTTTTTTTTTTTTTAGATTCCACATATAAGTGACATCGTACAATGTTTGACTTTCTCTGGCTGATTTCACTTACAAAATGTCCTCTGTTTTTATTCCTGTTGTGGCAAGTGGCAATTTCCTCCTTTCTTGTGGCTGAATAATATTCCGTTGTGCATATCTACATCCCCCACACCTTTATCCATTCATTCATCTGTCTGCAAACAATTAGGTTGCTTCCAAATCTTGTCCATTGTGAATAATGCTGCAGTGAACATGGGGGTGCAGATATTTGCTGAAATTACGATTTTCAGTCTTTTTAGCAGCTTGTACGAGAGGGATGTAGCTGCATGGGCTACATGAGCCCATGAGCTGCATGAGCCCCCACCCCCAGATAAGCAATATTAGTTGGATCAGCTTGGGGGTAGGGTGTCAGTGCCTTCCCTTCTCTTCCTGGGGATCCCACCCCCCTGGACATCAGCAGATGGCCCCCTGCTGGGTCCTCTCCGACCCTGCATGTGCTCCACATTCTTAAAGAGGTTTCTCGACTTCCAATCCTCTCATTGATTTCTCTTCCAGCCTCCCTGATTTTGGAAGATTATGTTTATTCTTGCTCAAATGCAAACAACCAAGTGCCCTGTCTAATCCCTTCTAGTGCTATGGCAGAAAGTTCCAAAGGATGCCACGTTGATCGTTCTGACTCAGTGTTGCTTAGTGGGGCATGACTGGCATTTGGGTACAATGATTCTTTGTACCTGTGGAGCCACCAGACGCCAGCTGCAATCTTGAGCCAATGATGCCACCAAAAAAGAGAGACACAGAGATTTCCAAATGCCCTTTGGGTTCAATACCATCGCAGTTGAGAATTCCTATGGTTGATGCTATCAAAAATCAGCTCAGTATTGTTCTCTGATTATGTGTGTGCGTGTGGACCTCGTCATCTGAGGAGTGGGTGACTTATTTGGGGGAGAAGGAAGTAGTATGAAAAAAGCAACTCATGTTTGTGTGATGTGTAGTCAAAACTGTCAATACATTCATATTATAGGAAACATACAAATAAGGTGTATTCTCCTATCCCTCTTGCGTCTGGCTCACAAAGGGTGGCTCTGTGCAGATGTGGAGGAGCAAGGTGGGAGTCTACAGAGAGAATTTACAAAAGAAGGTAGAATGGCTACAGGAGGTTTGAGTAGTGACTAGGGAAAGTGGAAGAGTTTGTAGGTTTGAGGGATGAGTGTAGAAGCAGAGTATTTGGGGCAGATGCCAACCCCAGGAAGATGGCGGGCTGGGCTCCCAAGGTAAGAGAAGATTTGGATACTTCTCAGCAGCAAGTATGCATTCCACTCTCCTCTCTCTTTGAATAAAGATAGAGATGCTTCTGGTTTCCTTTGATTGATGTGTGCAATTTGATGTACGTCTCGGGAGGAGACGGGAGGAAAGTCATACCAAGACTCGGTCACACAGATATTCATTAAGCACGCGATTGTTATTAAGAACACTAATCCTATTTTCACCAGCATTTTTGTATGTTTAAAGATATGTTTTTGAAATTGAGAAAATCTCCTATTAAGGCCATGGCATTTTCTTTATTGGACCTTCATTTAAATAAAGATACAATAGGAAAAAATTTCATTTGAGCATTTTCTATACAGACAATGTAATGTATCCATTCGGCAGGATAATAATAATTATTATTATTACTGAAACCCTTGAAAATGACTTTGCAGTTGGTTTGTTTCAGAGAAATGACTATTTTGGAGTTTCTGAAATGAAAGCTGATGCGAATACTTTTCTTGTGTGTCTTATTTCTATATAATATGCCATGAAGAAGTATTTCATTAATCTGACATTACTTAAAAATATTTAAATTATGAATTGGTATTTAGGAAGATATAAGCAGGCATTGTGTTAACATAAAATGTTCAGAAATACTGCCTGGCACGTGCCCTAGTATTTTTATGAAAATGGATAATACTCATTGAATTCTCTTTTGAATATCAAGGTACTGGCTCTTGTCTCTCGCCGTTCATATTGTTACGATTGATTTAGCAATATGCATAGAAATAGCACAAATAATCACCTTAGCACAATGCAAAGTAGGTACAGAGTGATGATGGGAATGTGTCGCCTCATGCGGCATTTAGAACGGGGATGTTTTAGCCAGATGATACTGAACATTAGTCTCTTGGTTTCTAATCGAGTTGATATCAAGAAGCCCTATCTGTATTTTGGTCACATTATTGAAATTAGTTCAAAACGTTGACACCCTAAGATTGAGCTTCACCCCCCTCGGCCCCAGGACACTGATGGGTGTCGTTTAGTAACACATGTACCACTTCTCATACACCGGGGCTTAGATGTTATATTAAGTAGCAAAGTGATTTTTGTGTGATTATATTTGGCTAGTACAGGGGGCGCCTGGGTGGCTCAATCGGTTAAGCATCCAACTTCGGCGAGATCATGATCTTGTGGTTTGTGGGGTAGAGCCCCGAATTGGGCTCTCTGCTGTCAATGCAAAGACTGCTTCGGATCCTCTGTCCCCCTCTCTCTGTCCCCTCCCCGTTCATGTTCTCTCTCTCTCTCTCTCCCTCAAAAATAATAAATAAACATAAGAAAAACAAATGGTTAGTATAGTAATAAATGTATTGGGTTCTAAGGAAGAAGATGTTTGGTTTTTAATTTGTAGAACACTTCTGAGCTCTGTCTAGGAGAAAGTCAACAGCTTTTCAGAGGACAGAAGTTTCCCCTTGCAGGTTCACACGTGTCAGAAGAGGCCTGGTGAAACTGTCGGGCAATAGCACGCTGGGGTGGGGGTGGGGGGGTGGACGGAGAGTGGCCACAGCGCACTGTGGTTTCATAACACAGAAATTCTGTATTTCTCTAAATTTTCATGACAGATTCTGGCAGGGCTGGTGTAGGACGGAGCGAGCTATTTGCCTACAGCTGGGAGGAAGGGCTTAAGAGGACAAAAGGAAACTGTAAACAGTATCAATCCAAGAAAACAGAGAGAGGACTTTTGGGGGCATCCACCTGCCCGCCATCTGCTCATTCGTGGGCAACGTGGGACAGACACCCTGCTCGCAAAGGGACAACATGTGTGTCAGGAAACACACTGGCAGCCGGGTCCTACCCCGAGCACAGGGGAGACGTGAGAAAACGAGCTGTCCACGCTGTCACTTCCAGTCACTTCTTCGGGCAGGAAACTAGCTGAAGCCAGCCCTGTGCTTTCCCAGGGATACTCTTATTACTGTCGCGGTGAGAGTGAAAGGCTAACAGATTGGCCCTGGAAGAAGAAAGATAAATTAGGGAGTCTGCAAATCTGAAAGCAGCTCCCCGTCTGGTAAATACGTTTTCCCTCAACTTGCCGAGCTGTTGTCCTGACCGAAAGAATGGCTCCTAGGTTTCTGCCTCACTCATGTGACCCATCCTGAAAGGTACGTGTCATGTCCTGAGACCCTAGGGAGATGATACGTGGCTGTATTTTGAAAAGTAAAATGAATGCTGTGTATTCGGGGGCCCAAGTTGCATACTGAATTTAGGCAAGAGGACGTGGTTACAATGACTCGGGCTCTAGGACTTTCTGGGTAGTGAAACACGTAAAAACCTTTCTCTACGGTTTATTTTCGTAAAGTTTAAATCCAGTATCTTATAGGTAATTTTATATTTTATCATTCATTCATTCATTCATTCATTTAATGTTTGTTTATTTTTGAGAGAGAGAGAGCATGAGCAGGGATGGGGTGGGGGCGGGGGGGGCAGAGGATCTGGAGCGGGCTCTGTGCTGAAAGCAGTGAGCCTGATGCGGGGCTCAAACTCACGAACTGTGAGATCATCAGCTGAGCCCAAGTCAGACTCTCAACTGACTGAGCCAGCCCCTATTTATTTACTTATTTATGTATTGAGAGCACGAGCAGAGGAGAGGGGCAGTGGGGGAGAGAGAGAATCTCAAGAAGTCTCCATGCTCAGCACGGGGCTCTATCCCACAACCCGGGTATCATGACCTGAGCCGAAATCACGAGTCTAATGCTCAACCAACTGAGCCACCCGGGAGCCCCTTACAGCTAATTTCACTTTTTTCTTTTTCCTTTTAAATTAAACTCAAGTTAGTTAACATACAGTGTAGTCTTGACTTCAGGAGTAGAACCCAGTGATTCACTGCTTACATATAACACCCAGTCCTGACCCCAAGAGGGGCCCTCAATGCCCATCCCCCATTTAGCCCATCCCCCACTCACGGCCCCTCCAGCAACCCTCAGTTTGTTTTGAGTCTGTATTTAAGAGTCTCTTAAGGTTTGTGTCCTTCTCTGTTTTTATCTTATTTTTCCCTCCCTTTGCCTACATTCATCTGTCGAGTTTCTCAAATTCCACAAATGAGTGAAGTCATATGATATCTGTCTTTCTCTGATGGACTTATTTCACTTAGCCTAATACCCTCTAATTCCATCCACATTGTTGCAAATAGCAAGATTTCATTCTTTTTCACTGCCCACTATTATTCCATTATATATATCTCACATCTTTTTTAAAAAAATTATGGTTTTATTTTATTTTACTTTTGAGAGAGAGAGAGAGAGAGAGAGCACATGAGTGTGGCGGAGGGGCAGAGAGAGAGGGAAACACAGAATCCCAAGCAGGCTCCTAGCTGTCAGCACAGAGCCAGACACGGGGTTCAAACCCATGGACCGTGAGATCATGACCTGAGACAAAATCAGACACTCAACCAACTGAGCCACCCAGGCGCCCCTACCACATCTTCTTTAAAACAATTTGCTATCAGGGCACCTGGTGACTCAGTCAGTCAAGTGCCTAGCTTCAGCTCAGGTCATGATCTCACGGTTCGCAAGTTCGAGCCCGGAATTTGGCTCTGCTCTCACAGCTCTCAGCCTGTTTGGGATTCTCTCTTTCCCTCTCTCTCTCTGCGCCCCCCTCCCCACTCTCTTTCTCTCTCTCCAAATAAATAAATAAACTTAAAGAAACCCAAATTCCTTTAGAATGTTTTCTGTTATTGCCCAAGCCATAAAATTCATAATACTTATTCCAGCTCTTTCTATCTGATAGGTGAGGAAACGGGAATTTGTTGTTACCGATGAAAAGTGAGCAGAGGAAAAAGCTAAAGCACAGTATTTGGGGAAAATAATTAAAATGTGAATATAAGGTAAGATAGAAAATTGATCAGTTGATCATATCAGAGCAGGTGATCCAAGAAGCCCTCTGGTACATGTTTTTACCGGTTATCCCAGTTCCCAGGAGCCAGTCTTTGCCACTTTGGCACCTGTTTGCTACACCTGGGCGGGAGGGTTTCCCTCCCAGGTCCTCGCTGGGGTGCTGACAGAAGGCCACGGTGACAGTGGGTCCAGGGGATACACGACTTCCCCCCACCGCCCCCACAAAAACTGAGACAGGGAGTGTTCTCTTTTATTTATTTATTTTTTTTTTAATTTTTTTTTTTCAACGTTTATTTATTTTTTGGGACAGAGAGAGACAGAGCATGAATGGGGGAGGGGCAGAGAGAGAGGGAGACACAGAATCGTAAACAGGCTCCAGGCTCTGAGCCATCAGCCCAGAGCCCAACGCGGGGCTCGAACTCACGGACCGCGAGATCGTGACCTGGCTGAAGTCGGACGCTTAACCGACTGCGCCACCCAGGCGCCCCTAGGGAGTGTTCTCAACATAGAGAAAGGGTTCACGGACATACCGGTTCTTCCTTCTGCTCACCCACAGCCTCATAGAAGGGTGTGAGTCCTGGAGAAGCTTGAGATGGTCTTTTCTTCATGCCCTGGGTGATGGAGTTTTTTAGAATCTTGTGGATCCCTTGTGGGTTTCCCCATCCTTGTTTTTGTAACTATAACCTGTTACATGGCCATGATTTCAAAACCAAACCTCTAAAGGTGCAAGAGGGAAGTCAGTTGGTGGGTTTTCAAGAACTCCAACACTACATGATCATAAGACTGTAAAACTCACTATAAAACTGTTTAAAAAAAACCCATAAGGTAAGGAACGGGGATTGTTTGGTTGAAAATTTGTGCATTGTTAAGTGACATGTCTTAACATATTTTTTTTATTCATTTCAGTATCAGAAATGACCACTGGACTTTTCCTTGTTGTATATACTTCCTTTATAAATTTTCTCTAAGTGCCTCAAAATTACATAACATTAAATAACAAACACTTGGGGCACTTGGGTGGCTCCGTCGCTTAAGCGTCCGACTTCGGCTCAGATCATGATCTCGTGGTTCGTGGGTTCAAGCCACGTCAGACTCTGGGCTGACAGCTCAGAGCCTGGATCCTGCATCCTGCTTCTGATTCTGTGTCTCCCTCCCTCTGTGCCCCTCCCCTGCTCATGTTCTGTCTGTCTCTCTCTTTCAAAATAAATAAACATTAAAAAAATTATTTGGTGTGAGAAAAAAAAGTTAATTATTTATCTGCTGTCCATAAGCCGAGGAAAAGTTTGCCTGCTGATCTTTATAATCACTACTAACATAATTGCCCAATGAATAGAGAGTGTCTAGGACCTAGTTTTGTTTCCTAAGAGACTATGGGGAGGGGGGGAAAACCTAGGAAGCCTGTTTAGTGAAAATAAGGAAAATTTAGTATAACTGCGATACATTGATGTTCACAGACTGTTTTTACTAATAGGCTTTCAAATTAGGAAGTTTAACACCTGTATCAGACAGGATCAAGTCAGGAAAACAGAAACCCCAACAGTTTTTGTTTTTTTTTTTTTTTTAACCTGAGAGAATTTAATACAGGATATTGGTTAAACATGTATTGGAAGACGGGAAAACAAAGAGGAAGTGGGGCAGAGCCACCGTGAATTATGCCTACGAGCTACTGATGAAAGGAGCAGCAGTTGGGGGGTTGCAGAAAGTGCACCCTCACCTGAGGCGGGCTATGGACACAGACCTGGACTCCCAGCAGGGAGGTGGCTCGCCACCACATCCTGAACCTGGAAAAGCCTTTGCTGAGCTGGGACCCCGACATCGAAGGAAGAGGCGCTGGTGGACAGCTATTGGGACCACGGGATCTCACACAAGGGCCCGAACGTCTGAGGGGTTGAAGGTGCCTGCCCCTGGGCTGGTGCTACTGCTTCTGGAAGGTGTGATGAAGTGGTTCTGGGGTGAGGAAAATGGAAATAGAGCCAGCTGTCATTGGAACCCACAACTGCTGCCAAAGGGAAGGGACATTACTGGTGGAGAGGCTGGAAGGGCAAACCCAACCATCAAACCCACCTCCTCCTGCCACACCTTCTCCCCTGTAGGCGTGGGCTAAGGGAGAGCTAGCTGGCACTTAGCTCTAGCGTCTGAGCAGAGCGCAGGGGTGGCTGGGAGGGAGGGAGGAAGAACCTTGCAGCAGACACAGGAGCCCCCTGTGCTGGGCGCTCAGCCGCCGCGCACCAACGTCCACACGCACGTGCGACCCCAAAGCAGCCATAACACTTGCGTTTTTTCACCTAATGGGATGAAAGTGTCCTTTATACAAATGAAGAGCTCTCGTCCTCTCTCCAAAAGGAGTGGTGGACAAAGAACAAAACAGGAGTCTATGAAATCTGTATTCCTCAGTTAGGGTAGAACTCAGGAGGTCTTGGTCGCTATTGTACAATGTGGGCAGGGGGAGCCTGTCCTGGATTCAGGGATTCTCCGGAACATCTCTTAACCTATCATGTCACGCACTGACGGGGAATGGAAAACTACAGCAATCAAATCGAGCTCGGGCCTCGGAGCGTTTAGGAAACACTGAAAGTTCCAGTCTTATGTTAGTTAAAGACACCTGCTAGCTAAGGTTCCAGGAAGGGGCAAAGGCCAGCTGGCATGGCTAATGGAAGAAAGAGGTTGGAGATGCTCAGTTATAGAAGTGAGAGCTGTGGTTTGGTGGGTCATTTGTCTCTCATTTGTTTGATATATGCATGTTTGTGTGTGGACCGTGTTCTTGCTTATTATCTCCTCCCGTGTGTGTGTGTGTGTGTGTGTGTGTGTGTGTGTGTGTGCCTACCATTTATCTGTCATCTATCATCTATCTATCATCTATCTATCTATCTATCTATCTATCTATCTATCATTTATCTATCTATCCATCACCTATTATCTATCATCTATCTATCTATCTATCATCTATCTTCATTATCTACCTGTCATCTATATATTGATATTTTCCTGTTTCCTTTCCCCTTATTAATTTGCATAAGAGTTGCAGGTAGTAACTAACTATAATTTAGGCTTTAAGTGATAGAGTTGGGGCCATGATTGAATTTGAGGAATAATTAACTTTGCACTGGTGATAAATATACTGAATGTTGTTATAATATGTGTGTTTAAAGAGAGATGGAACCCTAAACCCCCATGAACTGGGCTATTAGTCAGGCATAAAAATGATAATATGATGAATGTTGGCTGGCGTTAAAAGTTATTTGTAGAGGGTTCTTGGATGATATTTTTTTAACATTTATTTATTTTTGAAAGACAGACAAAGCATGAGTGGGGAGGGGCAGAGAGAGAGGGAGACACTGAATCCGAAGAAGGCTCCAGGCTCTGAGCTGTCAGCACAGACCTGGATTCAGGGCTGGAACTCACAGGCCGTGAGATCATGACCTGAGCTGAAGTCAGACGCTCAACCGGCTGAGCCACCCAGGAGCCCTGGATGATTTCTTTTTAAAGTGCCCAGAGCTGTGTGAGATTTCCATTTCATTCCACAGTGGTAGCAGATTTGCTCTCTCACTGTAAACAACTGAAAAACTGGACAAGATGTTAAACAAACATTTTCCAGACACGAGAAGAGAGGCAGACAGGAGACAGATGAGGGAAGCTCCTCGGTGCCCTGCCTGACTTTGTGGCTGAAGGCACATTCCGGACCCAGTGCAGGACTGGCCACCAAGCAGCCCACAGTGGGCTCACTGGGCCGAGGAGCAGGGATGATTTGGGAGCACCCGCAGCTGGAGGCAGGAAGGCATGGGGGGTGCGGCTACACAGAGACTGGGGGCTACAAGTTTATTAGGGTTTAAGTCCTTGCCTGAGGACTCAGCTGTGTCTGTGTTGCTGAAACCCCATGAGGCTGAGAGAGGAGTTGTTACTGTTGTGTAGCGTGACTGGACAATTCCCAGAGCCCTGAGGAGCCCCAGAGAAGGAGCTCCTGCCCCCTGGGGTGCTCAGCCTTCCTAAGTAAGGCTGCTATTGATGCGGGCTGGTAAGCTCACGAGGAAGGCTCCCTGCTTCTCCTGAACGCGCGTGGGGTTGCAGCATTGTTCTGGGCCTTCAGAGGTTTTAAGCGTGCCACATCTGCTACTCACTCTAGCCTCGAAACAGCTCAGCGACTTAGACACTGTCGTGCTCCCCGTGTCCCCGGCAAGGAAAGGAAGGCACAAACAGGCAGGTGCCACCGCTGCCAGGATGTGTACCTCCACGGGCTGACCGGGGTCCTCCCCCGCACCAACTTCCTCCCCTGCCCGGAAGGGGGGAGACCAGGATATTAACAATGACCATGTCCTTGGAGTGGGATGACGCTTACTTTAAAATGCTCCATAATTGGCTTATATGCATTTTTAAATGTTTCTAAAATGAGCAAAGTCTGAGATTATAATACAAACAGATTTATTTTAGCTAAGAAAATAACAATGGTTGTGAAAAACGTACATAGGTGCAATCTTTTGAAAAAGCAGTTTGGCAGGAAGACTCTGGAACAAAAATAAAACCATTTGCATTGTAGGTAAAGTTGGATCCCACTTTTCAAAAAATGCACAGGACATATAAACTGAAAAACTGAGGACAGGATAGGATTATGAATCATTCCGATTATTTTAATTCTGCTTTCTGTGCCCTTGACTTATATTGTACAAGGAGGTATATTGAATATTAATTTTAATGAAGGAAAATAGTATTTTTTAAGTTCACATTATTTCACGAGTAAGCTCATTTGTAGGAACGTTTGATAATAGATATTTAAGATTGTATTGTTTATAATAATAAAACCTCGTGAGGTTTCACATCCTATATGTGAAACATTGAGATTAATTAATTAAACAATGGTATAGTTATATAATAGGTTATTATGAAGACATTAAATAATCATGTTTCTGAAGGATATTTAAGGACTTGGAAAATAATTCAGAATGTGTTACTAAAATTAATATTTTCAACTGCACATAACCTCTGTTTCCAGTTTGGTAAAAGCAAGTTACAAAGACAAACATCGCTCCACCCACACCCTACCCCTCACACATAACCTAGACAGACTCCAAAAATATAATGAGTTGTTCCTTCTGGATAGTGAAATAAGAGTCATGTTAATTTCTCCTTTATTCTTTTTGTTATTTTCCCAAGTTTACCATGAGAAGGTTGTCTGGTTTTCCCTCCACAAGCAATTGATATGTACTCTTAATGCAGAGGCAAAACATAGAATTCTATTTTTATACAGTTGCCAGGAATTTAGAATAGATAGAGAAGCATTTTTCTGCTTCCTTGGTGCCTACCAGTGACTTAGGGATATCAGCTTCCTTATGTAATGACAAAAAATTCCAGCTTTCTTCTTTGCCAGCAATTTTATAGTTTTGATTTGGATGAGAGTACATCTAACAATATTGGGGGAGAATATGAAGACTTTTGGTTTATCATAGAACTAACTGAAGACTAAAATATGTGTATATTTTAACACTTTCAGTATGAAGTTCCAGGTAATAATTTTTAATCCCCCAAGAAAAATAAATCACTACTGTTACCTGGTATTCAGCCAGCATGATGAATGTACACATTTTGCGTGCTGATGTTTATAAAATAAGAGAGGGCAGCGCACATTTTCATCGCTATTTGTTTTTCTCCCACGTGGTATATTTGCAAAATTGTTTGTAGCATTAGTCTCCGGAAAGGTCATATTTGATCGCTATGTTTTGAACCTTTATCGTTTCAGCTTTCTTAGTTCTTTTGTCTCTTTTCTCATTTCATTTTATTTTTTTTTTAATGTTTTTTTCAACGTTTTTTATTTATTTTTGGGACAGAGAGAGACAGAGCATGAACGGGGGAGGGGCAGAGAGAGAGGGAGACACAGAATGGGAAACAGGCTCCAGACTCTGAGCCATCAGCCCAGAGCCCGACGCGGGGCTCGAACTCACGGACCGCGAGATCGTGACCTGGCTGAAGTCGGACGCTTAACCGACTGCGCCACCCAGGCGCCCCTCTCATTTCATTTTAGAAGAAAGCAGCCACTGCTCCCTCCAAGGCTGAAATGCTGGATTGGCAGACACGCCTATTACTTTTAAGCACAAGATAAGAAGAGTAAAAGAGAGAAACATTTTAATGGGTAATAATAAATGGCAGAAACTGAAATCCTGAAAATCTGAAAATCTTTTGTGTTTGAATTATCTGAGAAAACGAAACAATCACGACTTTTTTGAGTTTGAGGGACCATCAGAGTTTCAAAGATAACCCCAAGGAACATTTTAATAAATATTTGTGGATTATTCGAGTTCTTGTCTGTGCTGTTAGCGAAGGTGGAGTATGCAGCTACATGAGTATCTTTAGGTTCTCACGCTGATGCAGACTGGCTAACGTTTCCTCAGCTACAGTTTGCAAGCAGGCTCTGTAGGTAGTTTCTAACGTAGCATGATCATCTACCCTACTCCAGGCATTTACTTTTTAAAACGTTGAAAAAAAAGTGAGTTTCTTAGGAGTAAGAATCAATATTGTTGTGTCCTTTGTAGTATCCTGAGCGCCTGGGGTCTGGACCACCTGGTGGGCTCCCAGCAGATAGATGGTGAAATAAAGAAACGAACATGGCCCCACTTTAAGGGAACATAGTATAGACTAGTATCTACGTGATGTAACAGTTTCTCACATGGGCAGGAAACTGACTTTTTCTGTTGTTATTAAGACCTTAGGTTTGCGAAAAGGCCACCTGTTTCCCTGGAATTTAAATTTGGTAATTTGAGCTTCCACATTCCATTTTTATACGTAAATGACTGGGGTAAGTGAATTTTTAAATATTATAACTTACTAATTAATAGGGTAAATTACACACGCACGTGGTAAATTAACCTACGCGCATTTAACACCTATGGAGAAGGGGTTTCTATTTTCTCCAACCAAGAATCAAGATTTAAAATATCTGATCTGACGTTCCCATGTTCTTTGTGGGAAATCAGAGTATTTGAAATAAAGGCTCCTTCTGAAAACCAAGACATTTTCTGCCATACTTGTCAGTGGCTTCTCTTTTGCATTCGTACTATTACCGCATGCACTGGTGAGGTTTTAGCGGGGCGGTCGGCAAAGTCTATTAAATAATGTCGTGTACATCATGCAGATTAGACACCCTCAGCGGCTCAGGCAATTCAGTACCAGACAGCTGCCCAGGAGCAATGTCCAAACACAGAACGTCCAAAGAATTTAAGTTATTGTGCACCTAAACAGTTCTATTTCTTTTTTTTTTTAAGTTTATTTATTTATTTTGAGAAAGAGAAAGAAAGTCAGAGAGAGAGGATCCCAAGCAGGCTCCGTGCTGTCAGAGCAGAGTTGAGACCTTGAGATCATGACCTGAGCAGAAATCAGCAGTTGGATGCTTAACTGACTAAGCCACCCAGGCGCCCTGGAACTAAACAGCTTTTAAAAGGCATTCAGGTGAAGGAGCTAAACAAAACAAACAAACAACAACAACAACAAGCACAAAAACACAAACCCCCCAAAAAACAAAAACCAAAAAAACCCAAACGAAAACAAACCCCCCAAAACAAAACAAAACAAAAAACCGCAGATAATAACAAAATTATGGACACGTTTTTTTGAATGCATGAAATTCCAGGAACCAGGGGCACCCCCTCTCTAAATTTAGAGCTAGGCTTGAGGCTTTGCGTTTTATTTTTTTATTTTTTTTTCAACGTTTATTTATTTATTTGGGACAGAGAGAGACAGAGCATGAACGGGGGAGGGGCAGAGAGAGAGGGAGACACAGAATCGGAACCAGGCTCCAGGCTCCGAGCCATCAGCCCAGAGCCTGACGCGGGGCTCGAACTCCCGGACCGCGAGATCGTGACCTGGCTGAAGTCGGACGCTTAACCGACTGCGCCACCCAGGCGCCCAGAGGCTTTGCGTTTTAAAAAATATTATTCAGGAAGTGAAAGGGATCGTACTGAGCTTGCAGTTAATATATAGTCAACTAGGTAGTTCGCGTAGCCTAATTCCTATGTCCGGTCTTCAACTCTGATCATCAAGAATTAACTATGTAGCCCAACAGCCAAGAGGTTACAACTTCTTGCTCTGAACTGCTGTTGTTGCACCACACTCTACTCCACACAACCCACTAGCCACAGGAGACTGTTTACATTTACACAAGTTAAAGTGAAATTACTTTTGAAGACTCCGTTTCTCTTTTGTCCTACCCACATTTCCAATGCTCAACGGCCACTCGAGTGTGAGGCTACCACATTTCCATCATCTCAGAAATTTCTATTGGGGAACCCATAGCCAACCTCCCCGAGAAAGACAGCGATGGGAAGCGGGCCACGCAGAATCTGGGAGACAGCGCCATGTCGGAAAGACAGCCATTGTGCGTTTTACCCTTTTGTTTATCACATCGTATATCAATATCATATCAATATATCGTATTGTCATCTTCATGTTGTAAAGAAGGATATTGGAGTTTAAAGGGAAAATAGTTTTCCAAGGATCGTAAGATTAGTTGGTGGCGAATCTAATAAGACTTGAACTCAGGTCTCTTGCTTCCCCATTCCGTGTGTAGGCATCACTGTAGTAGAAAAGGATGTCCAGGAAGAGCAGAAATGTGTCGCCGAGACATAGGGTAGACTTTGCTGTGTGTGGGTGTGGAATGGAGGAAAGTCTGGAAGGGGCTGGGGTAATTCAAAGATTTAAGTAAGGTGACATTTTAACTTGTAGATTTTTGTCTGGTAGAGATGCAAGTGACTTTTCTCCAGAGATAAGCTAGAAGTTTTTGTATATATGGCTCTTTTGACATTAGTCAGTTTTATATATTAACCCAACACTCTTACCCTATGATTGCCAATTTCCTCTGCCTTCTTCAGGGCTTTGTTTTTTTTTTTAATGTTTGTTTATTTTTAAGAGAGAGACAGAGAGACAGAGCACGAGCAGGGGAAGGGCAGAGAGAGAGGGAGATGCAGAATCCCAAGCAGGCTCCAGGCTCCGAGCTATCGGCACAGAGCCTGACACAGGGCTCAAACTCATGAATTTCGAGATCATGACCTGAGCTGGAGTCAGACGCTTAACCAACTGAGCCATCTGGGCGGCCCTTCTTAAGGGCTTTTTGAACTGGGTATAATATCTTAATCAGTCCCTTTAAGTGATGGATTAAACAAATGTTTGGTATATATTCATCTTACTTTTATAAATTTCATTTAAAAAGCATATTTGAAAACGAGACATTGAAAGTTTTGGAAGTTTCACCAGGAAACCCAACTGGAGCAAAGTGAACCGTGCTGTTTGGGAAAACACCTCACGGGCAGTTGAAGTCCAAGTGCCCCTTTTCTCCCATCTTGGAGTGCGTTCCAGGCAGCAGTAAACTGAACTCCCTGCTTCCCTCTCCTTGGATGTTTTGTTTCTGTCTTGTGCATGGACAGTAAGTCATTTCCCTTCAGTGGTAGCATTCGTGGGAATTTGATTCAAAGGTCTGGGTATTTGGTGATCCCTACCGGGCAGAATTTGGACAGCTACTTTCTGCTGGGTGAGAGAAGGTAGAGAATTCAGTTTGTCAGTCTTTTGGGTTTTGTCTAATTGTGACTTTGATTAGGTCCATTAAGATGTTTGTGTCCAGTCAGAAGGGGAATGAATAGCTCTTTTGATCTGGTGTCATTGTCTTTCTGTCTATTTCTTTTCACTGCTAGTTCAGGTTGGACAGTAAGGTTATACACTCTTCATGGATCTGTGGCCCTGCCTGTCCGTGTTTAAGAAATAGTCCCATAGGAGTGTGAACTATTTTCCTAACTCCAGAGGACATGAATAAATATGATGTAACATCTTTTGAATCAAAGATGCTCTCTTTGACTGGCTTATACAAATTTTTAAGAGTTTTCAAAAATCTAGTAATTTCAAATTTCACCAAAAATGAGAAACTTATGATTCTGTACATGTGCTAGACTTTGAAGAAAAAAACCCTGCTGGTTCAGATATATATTAAGAATCTAAGACAAACTGGGGCACCTGGGTGCTCAGTCAGTTGAGTGTCTGACTTCAGCTCAGGTCACGATCTCACGGTTCAGGAGTTTGAGCCCCATGTTGGGCTCTGTGCCGACAGCTCAGAGCCTAGAGCCTGCTTGGGATTCTGCGTCTCCCTCTCTCTCTTCCCCTCCCCTGCTCCCACTCTGTCTCTCTCTGTCTCTCAAAAGCAAATAAAAACATTAAATAAAGGAACCTAAGACAAATAATTAGGGTAAACCTTTTTACTAAATAAGACCAGCTTAGTAATTTTTGCTTAAGAAAGAGAAACATTTTTGATTTATTCATGTGAAGTATAATGCAGCTGTATATTGATTTTAAAACTAAGCTCTGGGTTTGTTTTCTCATGAAGAAAAAAAACCTCTACTAATCTGAACTTCCTAAACTTTTCTTATGTGTTTACTGGTCAAATAAGCTAACAATATACCTATGTAATATATACAGTTACAAAAATTCATTTATTTTATTTAACTACATTGAATCATTATGTTGGCAACTCTTTAATATCCACAGTAATTATGTTTTGTAGTATGACAGCTTAAACATAATTTTATTTTTTTTCAACGTTTATTTATTTTTGGGACAGAGAGAGACAGAGCATGAATGGGGGAGGGGGCAGAGAGAGAGGGAGACACAGAATCGGAAACAGGCTCCAGGCTCTGAGCCATCAGCCCAGAGCCTGACGCGGGGCTCGAACTCACGGACCGCGAGATCGTGACCTGGCTGAAGTCGGACGCTTAACCGACTGCGCCACCCAGGCGCCCCTTAAACATAATTTTAGAGATAACTTACAAACTTGGTTTTACAATACATGGAGATAGATTGATGAATAATCTTTGTATATCTAAATAAATTCTAAGTACGGGTGAGTACTAAAACTTTGACTATTGGGGCACCTGGGTGGCTCAGTTGGTTAAGTGGCCAACTCGGTTTTGGCTCAGGTCATGACTTGTGGTTTGTGAGTTTGAGCCCTACTTTGGGCTCTGTGCTGACAGTGTGGAGCCTGCTTGGGATTCTCTCTCTCTCCCTCTCTCCCTGCCCCTTATGCCCTCTGTCTCTTTCAGAATAATAAATAATAAACTTTAAAAAATAAATAAAATTTTGACTATTAAACATTATTTGGTATTTGTATACTGTTGCTATTTATTTATTTATTGAGAGAGGAAGAGCACGTGCACAGGGGGGAGGAGAGAGAAGGGAGAGAGAGAATCCCAAGCAGGCTCAGTGCTGTCGGAGGCAGAGAGCCCGATGCGGAGCTCGATCTCCCAACTGTGCGATCATGACCTGAGCCAAAATCAAGAGTCATGCCGCTAAACATGGGGCAAATGTAGCATCCAAGGGTGTAGAAAGTTGTGCAACAGCTGTCCAACATTTTGATAATCTGTCAAATGATAGCATATCATACACACAGTTCTCAAGATAAAACTTTCAGTTTTATTTTGTGAAATATAAGTGAGTTACTTTGGCTAAAAGTTTAATGAAGATAGATTGTTGAGACTATACCGGGAGTTACAGTGACAGACATTCAGCTGTGTATGCAAGCTGTTAAAGTGAGCTTTTGTTTCTCCAAAGAGAAAAAAATATTTGTCATGAAGTATGATTTCCCCAGAATAAAAGAGAAGAGAGACAGACACAAACGTATGGATAGGAAATGTTATAGAAGGTGGGCAGGAAGGAAATTAAATTTTTTTTTCATTTATAATAACTGTAAATAATGAATCTGAAAAGAAGAAATAAAATGTCTTAAAATTTTGCCCAAATTGGCTCTTACTCATAAGGAATAAAAAGCTTGTGAAACTGTATAAATATTTAGTAATGCAAAACCAGATTTCAGCTTTCTGTGTTAAAACTATCAGCTGGGCTTAGAGTTCTTGACAATGGATTAACAGAGGTTCTTAATTGCCTTCTAGGTAATCTTCCCAAGTAGCAGAGAATCCATATCTCACTAGAATAATTTACCTGCTAGTGCTGACTTTACTGTATCATCGATTTTCAAAAATTATTGTATGAAAAAAGTAAATAAAATAAATAAAAATAAATTAAAAAATTATCATCTGACTCCCTCATTTTTGAATGAGCTAAGATACCTCACAATCCCATTGTCACATTGAGGAAGTAGGTATCCAAGTATTCTTTCTCAGGCATGCATAATCCTACCTTAACCAAGTGAGCTGCCTTTCATATATCATATCATACCTTTGGCAAAAAGAAAAAAAATTTCCATCTATATTTCATATAGGAATCTATCTCAGATTTTCTAGAGTCCTGGAAAAAAACATCACCTTAAGGAAAGAGCGAGGCTAGATATGACTAAGTTTGTTTGCATATGGATATTAAATTGCTCTAATATCATTTATTGAAAAGATATCAAATAGATGGGTAAGGAGAAGTGTTGGTTAGGATGCGGAGAACCCCTAAACCTTGGCCTTGCTAGTGGGAATGTAAAATGGTGCAGACACTGTGGAAAACAAGATAGTTCTCAAAAAATTGAATACAGAATTACCATATGCATTTCCACTTCCGGAATATGTCTAAAAGAATTGCAAGCTGGGACTAGAACAGATATTTATGGCCCCAGGAGGGGAGAAACAATCCCAATGTCCGTCAACAGATGGACCGATAAACAAAATGTATGGACAAATAATGGAACATTATTCAGCCTTAGAAATGAATGGAGGTGAACCATAAGACACTCTTAAATGCAGAGAACAAACTGAGGGTTACCAGAGGGGAGGTGGGTAGGAGATGGGCTAAACAGGTGGTGGGCATTAAGGAGGGCACTTGTTGGGATGAGCACTGGGTGTTACATGTAAGCGATGAATCACTGAATTCTACTCTTGAAATCAGAGAAGCGTGAGATTGTGACTGCTGTAGTATCGATACCTTGAAGACTCTACACCAAGAGAAATAAGCCAGACACTAACAGGACAAATGTTGTATGATTACATGTACACAAAGGACTTACGTAACTGTCAAATTCATAGAGAAAAAGTAGAATGGTGGTCGCCAGGCGCTGGGAGATTGGGGAGTGCAGGGTTCTGAGCGGGGGGGGGGGGGGGGGGGGCAGAGAGAGAGGGAGACACAGAATGGGAAGCAGGCTCCAGGCTCTGAGCTGTCAGCACAGAGCCCAATGCGGGGGCTTGAACTCATGAACTGTGAGATCATGACCTGAGCTGAAGTCAGACGCTCAACCCACTGAGCCCCCCAGGGGCCCCATCATCCCTGGTAATTTCTTATTGGATCCCAGACACTGTGAATTTTACCTTACTCGGTGGTGAATAATATTATATCCCTAAAAGCATTACTGCTCTGCGTTCTAGGACAGAGTTAGCTGGAAACAGTTTCATCCTTCCAGATGTTGTTTTTGAGACGTGTTAGGCAGGACCGGAGAAGTGGCGAGTCTAGGACCACCTGCTGCCAGTCCTGAGGCAAGACCCTCTGCACGCTGTGCCCGCAGCCCCGCGAATCATGAGATCGCCAGTCTGGCCGGTGTGAGTAGATACTGCTCAGAGCCCTGGGCAAGAACAGGGCCCTATTTCTGCTAGACTTTTCTGTGATTTTCCCACTGACCACATGTCTTATGTCACCTGCATTTGTTGATCAGCTGGCTGCTGGAGGGGTCCCTCTGCTGATCTCTGGAATTCTCTCTCACTGCCTTTTCTTATTTGGTATTCTCTGAACCCCAGACCTAGCCTGGACATGCTCTCAAAACAGTCATCTCGGGGAATCAGAGGACTCATTTACTTGTTACCGGTCTCTTGGGGTTAATGTCCTTTCCTGCCTGCTGTTCAGAGTGTAGAAAATGGTTACTCCATCTTGACCTGAAGTGGAAATCTTGATAAGTTCTTTTTTAAACTCTTGAATGTGTGGTTGAAGAACCACCAGATATCCAGCCACTGTTTCTGATAGTTCATTGATTTATTCATTCTCCCTCTTCTTCCTTTCTTTAGTTAGCATCAGTCAATGTTGGACATGCCAAATATTTCTAAACAACTAAAGATTCTGCATCATGAAATGCTCCCTGAAAATAACCCTCCTGGAAAACAAATGGCTGTGAAGCTGACAGCAGTAGGAATTTGCAATGTCAAGTTTTCTGTTTGTTGTATCAATAGACCTTTTAAAGTAATACAGATTTTTAACATTTGTGGTTAATCTTGGAAATCCTTTAGAATAATAATGAGGTTGAATTTATTGCTTATCCTATTAATAAGAGAAACTGGTGGATAATCAAACAAAAATTTTCAGAACTGAAGAGGAATGAAGCTAACAGGATTTATTTTCCTCAGTAAAACCAAAATGTGTGCAACGATTTTATTTTCAAGTTTCCCTAAAGCACACAACTCTGAAAATACATTAAAAAATACCCAGTTTTCAGGGGCACCTGAGTGGCTCAGTCAGTTGAGCGTCCGACTTCAGCTCAGGTCATGATCTCACAGTTTGTGGGTTTAAGCCCCGCATCGGGCTCTGTGCTGACAGCTCAGAGCCTGGAGCCTGCTTCCCATTCTGTGTCTCCTTCTCTCTCTGCCCCTCCCTTGCTCATGCTTTGTCTCACTCTGTTTCTCAAAAATAAATAAATGTAAAAAAAAATTTAAAAATAAATAAAAAATAAAAAATACCCAGTTTTCTTTTAGTTTATTAAATTAAGGGAAAACACCCACTGATGAAGTCACTTAGAGACTCTGAAATAAATGGCATAATTCATTTGCTCCCCGGGATTTGATCCTAGTAGAGTCTGGTGTATAAATCACGGCAGAATGCTTTCACATGGTTTTATGTCTTCTGTAAAGAAAGATCAGTTATGTTTAATTCACAAATCTAAAACGCTAGTGATTTTAGGAGACCAGGAAAATAAATGAATGCTTCTGGGAAGGTATCACAAGAAAAGTAGAAACGCTTCAAGGGGAGAGCACGAGGGGTCCAGGGTTGTAGCAGGAATCTGATGTGTGATATATAATTTGGGAGGCTCAGTTTTCTGTGAGGATACTTCTTTTAACCGCTGTTCATACTGCAAAGCCCCTAATTTAATTCATGTGAAAAAAGGAAAAAAGCGTATGTGTAGACCAATATAAACACAACAAGCAATGGGATTTTTCTTGCCTTTACATATTTTATTACTTTTTTAAGAGAGAGACCAAGTGCAAGCAGGGGATAGGGGGAGAGGGAGAGAGAGAGAGAGAGAGAGAGAGAGAGAGAGAGAGAGAGAGAGAATCTCAAGCAGGCACCAGGCTCAGCCTGAAACCCAACACGGGGCTCAAACTTATGACAGTGAGATCATGATCTGAGCTGAAATCAAGAGTCAGACACTAAACTGACTGATTTCTCCTTCTTTTCTCTTTAATACATGAAAAATAAAATAGCTTTCTACTGAGTTTTAAAAGGGACCCCACCCCCCCGCCGGCCATGTCAGCAATCTATAATTGTAATTCAAAATGGCAACTTAAATGTGCATGAAAGCATAACTCTTAAAAGTTAGTGGACTTGTTCCTAGTTACTGATTCAGTTTTGGAAGAGTGTTAGTTTGGATACTGTCTAGCACATAATTAACCAGCTTTGAAAATGAAATAAATAATTCTTAGTTAAATGCATCACCTTTTCCTTGGGAATAAAAGTTCAAAATCTATTTAAAAATCCTTTCATTTTAGAATTATTCTGAGTTTATTTATTTAGATTTGAAGTTTATTTATTTTGAGAGACAGCTCAAGAGTGTGAGGTGGGAGAAAGGGGCAGAAGGAGAGAGAGAGAATCCCAAGCAGGTCACACGCTCAAACCCTCTGTTCGTGAGATCATGACCTGAGCCGAAATCAAGAGTGAGACACTTAACCAACTGAGCCACTCAGGTTCCCAAGAATTGTTTTGAGTTTAAAAAAAAGTTATGGGGCACCTGGGTGGTTCAGCTGATTAAGGGTCAGATTTCAGCTCAGGTCACAATCTTGAGTTCGAGTTTGAGTTCCTGAGTTCGAGCTCTGCGTTGGGCTCTGTGCTGACAGCTCGGAGTCTGGAACCTGCTTCGGATTCTGTGTCTCCTTCTCTCTCTACTGTTTCCTGCTCACTCTCCGTCTCTCTCTCTCTCAATCTCTCTCTCTTTAAAAAAAAAAAGAAATTAATAAAAAAATTGTTTAACAGTTGCAAAGAAATGCTGAGTTCCCATGTGTCATATACTTAGTTTCATTTACTACTGACATCTTTCATTAGTATTATATATCTGTCACAGTTAACGAATCAATATTAATACATTATTGTAATGATCAGTTACTAATTATTAATACTATTAATCAGGCATTGAGATAGTTTTGAAACACCACACATTAAATATTGACTTAACTCCTCTTTAAACCATGGGGATCAACTTCTTCTGTTTCACAAACTGCCCCCTGGGAATGCTAGCAACCTTCCTCATGTCATATTCTGAAAGCTGCCTCCTCGCATCAGGCAGCATGCTGAGGTTTATTAGATCATGTCAGATTTCTCTGGTGTCATGATCCTTCCTGGCATTTATTTCTACTTCTTGGTCCTTTCAGTATTCAGTCAAATAAAGTATCATGTTCTTTTCCTGGAGGAAAGTTCGAAACAGGAGAAAGCAAGAAAAAGGTGCCTATCTATAGCTTTTAGAGAAGATTGCAAATTTTCCTCAGCATACCTCCCACGACCTGCTTAATGGTCCTTGGGGTTGATGGAAGAAGGAGAATCAGAGGCCAGCGGGCGGTGTGCAGACCTGGGGGAGATAGGAAGAAGCCTTGAGATGGGGAGGCAAGCATGAACAGAAAGGTGTGTGGGATCCGAGAGTGTGTGTTCATTGCTCCAGGTGGAGCCCTGGGAAGGCCACCGGTGAGACAACGGAGGAGAGGCTGAGGGGTGTGTCAGGAAGGACAGGCCGGAAGCAATCCTACAACATTCCCCTCACACTATCAGTGCTCAAGAGAAACACAGTAACTTCCATGGTTCCAAAGTAGACCTGAGTAGGGGCGCCTGGGTGGCTCAGTCGGTAGAGTTTGAAACTCTTGATCTCAGGGTTGTGGGTTTGAGCCCCACGTTGGGTGTAGAGATTACTTAAAATTGAAATCATAGGGGCGCCTGGGTGGCTCAGTCGGTTGAGCGTCCGACTCTTGGTTTCTGCTCAGGTCATGACCTTGCAGTTCGTGAGTTCGAGCCCCGCGTTGGGCTCTGCACTGACAACTCAGAGCCTGCTTGGGATTCTCTCTCTCCCTATGTCTCTGCCCTTCCCCAGCTCATGTGCACTCTCCCTCTCTCAAAAATAATAAATAAACTTAAAAGAAATTTAGTTGTAGAACAGCAGATTGAGTTTTATTTCACTTTATATGCTTAAAACTTCACTGAATATTTTATTTACGAATGAAAATGGAGGCTTTTGCGTGTGTGTATGTCCCTGTGATTGTCTATATTCAGACCTCATGTTCTTTTAATTCTTCTTTTGTTTATCTTTCATCACTTTCAAAGGCATAGAGTATTTAAAGGAGTGTTTAAATTTATCTTAGAACCATTTTTAGATGTTAAAATGTTCTGATTGCCAATGTGGTTTCTTGCTCTGTTTAAACAACAGCTGTGCACTGACATCCCGTGTTTTTCTTTTGTGTTTTAATGGTTCGAGCTACATCCTAAGAAACTGGCAGTACAATTATTGCTGTGTTACGATATCGATAAAAACAACTGGAGCATGGAAGTTTGAAATTAAGTTAATTTGGTATCAAGTTTCCCATATGTGTAAATATTAACACTGGTAATTCAATGGCCCATGCTACATACAGTTTCACCAAGAAGCGGTCAGACTTGTAAATGCAAGCATACAGAGATGGATGAAATATAGACTTTCTTCTGGGAGTTCTCATGAGTGCTTTGTTCCGAAATTATATAAAGTGTGCGGACAACTTTAAAGAACCCTGTCATTTCCTATCTATCCTGTGGATGCGCCATGAGTCAGTGCCTAGAAAATTACTTTTCACTCTAGAAGCAGGTTGTGATCGTAGCTAACAAAAACTGAGTACTTAGGATGCACCAAGTATTGTGATAAGCATTTTCACATATAAAATGTTCACTATATTCTGTTCACTATATTTTCACTATAGTGAAATTCACTATAAACTGTTACGTTTTTACCATTCTTCTGTATTAATTTGTTGTAAGTGCGCCCACAAGGATTTTGGATCAGAGAGAGGTTTATTCCTCACCCCAGAGCACACAGCAAGGTGGTTCCTTCTCCTAGTTCTTATCCTTGGACCATCATGAGGAGAGCCAGGGCAAATGTCCTACCTCCCCCCCCCCCCCCCCGCCCCCAGGAGTCTGGTTTAGGCAAGGAACAGAGGAAAACCAACGTTACCTGAGTAGACTGGGAAGGGGACAGACCACTGCTCCCTCTCCCTTCATAGAGTCTGCTTTGAACCATCTTCCTCTAACCCTTTGGGGTGGAAATAAACCTCCCCAGAAAGTGACAAGCCTGGTTTCTCCAGTGTTCAAGGACATAATGATGTCGCCGTGGTCCTGGGCCACCCCACCCTGGAATGTTGACGTGTCTATCTAGGTAGGTCTTGAGTTCTCAAAGACTAGACAGTGGCAAATCCACTTCTGAAGCTTGTTTCTGTTCAGGTCCAAGTTCAGTAAGATCTTCTGGGAAAACATCCACATCTTTTCTCACACCACCACCCACACCCTGAGTTATTTTTCAAATGAGGCAAATTAGAGGAGTGAACTTGCTCTGGGTCAAATTTAAGTTACAGAGAAAGCCAAGATTTTGACCGCATCTAAATTTAAAGCACAAACTCTTCCATATTACAGTATCTTGCTTATCTGTTGTTTGGATAGATGAACAAACCCATAAAATGGCCATTCCTAATTGCCACAAGTATCTTTTACTTCATAGGCTCTTCTCCCTCACCACCACCACCCCGCCCCCTGCCCCCCGCCTGCTGCCCTTTTGAATGTGGCCTCCTCTCTATGGTTAGCCATGGAGAGTCTGTTCCCTGGAAATCTCTTCACATTTTTTTTAACGTTATTTATTTTTGACAGAGAGAGGGAGACACAGTGTGAGTGGTGGAGTGGCAGAGAGAGGGGGAGACACAGAATCTGAAGCAGGTTCCAGGCTCTGAGCTGTCACCACAGAGCCTGACGAAGGGCTCAAACCCGTGAACCACGAGATCAGGATCTGAACTGAAGTTGGATGTTTAACCAACTGAGCCACCCAGGTGCCACCCCGCTTCACGTTCCTTTTTTAAAACTTGTCTCACAATAATGTAAAAAAGTGGCTGTAACTTACAAACTAGGTTGATATCACTTATTCATTCATGAGAATGAGCTCTGGTCTAGGGGCAAAAGTGAGGCTACATGGGATCATTAAATAGAGGGAAGAATCAAGTACATTGGGAAGACCAATACAGATGAATTACAGATTAAAAAAAAACATATTTCCTGATCTCTCAAGTGGATTATGTGATTTATTAAATAAACTGAGAAGCATTGTGCATCACACAGCATAGATGCCTGTAAGTAATAAATGAATGAAAAACGAATACAAGAGTGGGACTTGCTTATAACATCTAGGCATACATGAGCGTCAAGAATGGCATGGGTAAATAGATTTTTGTTGTAGGTCTTTTTCCATATAAACCCAACAATGCATTTAAATGTAATATTTGGCTTTGTCATCTACTTTTCTCCTTTTTGCTTAAAATTTCCCTTGAGGAAAGGATATTTAAAATCAAATATTTAAGGTATTTACATTTATTATGCACTTTCTAGACAATAATACTTTTCTCTCTCTTAGAATAAAGGACATTTAGAGTGAAGAGTTGTCTTAACATCTGGCAGTTAGTGATAGGTTGGGACTACTTTTGCCTTTTTTTGCAGTATTATTGGTTTCTTTTTTTTAATGTTTATTTATATATTTTTGAAAGAGAGAGAGAGAAGGGCAGAGAGAGAGGGAGACATAGAATCCCAAGAAGGCTCACCACTGTCAGTGCGGAGCCCGATGTTGGGCTCAAACTCAGGAACTGTGGGATCATGACCTGAGCCCAAATCAGGAGTCAGATGCTTAACCAACTGAGCCCCCCAGATGCCCTTGATTGGTTTCTATATTTGGTAAAACATAGTGTGGAAGGAAGGTAGAGTGTAGTTCAGATGAAACCACCATTTTCATGTCTTACCAGAACTATGATAATTTCTGGAAAGGAAAGAGAATCTGTGATTTCAATACAATCCTAAAACATTTGCTCTTCAAATCGGGACATAATATGTGGGTTTTAACCCAACTCCTTTGAGGAAATATCTACTGAAACACTAGCAAACATTGATCACATAATATTATTATTGTTATTATTATTGAATTTAATAAATGCTAGGCACTTAACAAGGTTACCATGAGTATGTCTTCCTGAATACTCATGGACAAACAGGGAAGAGAATCCGTGTGAGTTAGAGAGGGTGGCAGTTTCACGGGAAGGAGGAATATCCATAGACTATACAGATTTGGGGAGTGGTCCACTATAATTCAAAGGCATAGCACCATAAAAATAGAACAGATCCAAGGAAATGATGCTGAAGATAATAGAGTAACTTCCTTACTTGGTTGTCAAAGAAGGAGTAAAGACAAAGTGGCCAATGGAGGCTGAAACCATCATTCCCATTTTATAGATGAGAAATTGAAATCATGGAAATGAAGTAACTCTCTGAGGGAGAAGTAAATAGTAGAGCAAGAATTTACAAATCTATTTACCATGTAGATTTTCTCTATCATACCAAACTACCTCCAAGAGTCAATTCTATACATACTATTTTTCTAGTAAGTTCCATTTTAAGTCCCCAAGGCTTTGGCAACAATGAATCAATCTCACTAATAGACATGCTATTGCCTCTCTTTCCTGAAAGTAACTATGTAAGAATTTATAATTTATATTACATCTGACAAAACAGATGTGAGTGCAAAATTGCAAAGAATCAGGATTGCTGAAACCATCAACGTTGCACAGAACTGTAGATGGCCTTGATGATAAAATCAGTAATTAGACAAATGTGGTTAGAAAATGTTGATCTTCCAGAAAGTAGCAAATGAAATGTCAGTATGTGTTCTGATTTTCAAAAGAATTTGAGATCATATCGGTAAATCTACGAAAGCCAACTACAAGATTCTCGAGATTGCATTTAGGGAAGAACAAAGCCAAATATGGACTTCCAGTCCACTTACTCCTTAGGAAACTTCCCTCCATTGTGGATTTTCTTTGCATGGGAACTTCCATTCTGTTTGCTAACATCTTTGCTTGATACCTGCATCTGTCATGTATCAATCTAAAAACCGTGGACCACTACGAGAGCACTAAGTCTGCTAACGTGAAAAACAGGCAAAGAGGCCATGGAGTCAGATGCCTGGGACAGTTGCTTTGTTATTTACCAATAGAGTGTTGAGGGGGGAAATGGCGGGTGGGGGCCAAAGAAGAGAATCTAATTACGTTTACAGAGAATTCTAGAAGGTAGCAACTTGACATGCTTTATACAGCTTATATCAGAGAAGATTGATATCTTTATACTTTGCAATATACTTTGGATCCATAACATTGTGCTCTAAGATAAAAAGTTGGTGATGACAACATACTTAACTGACACTAGGGTTGCATCCAAGTTTTATGGGACCTGAAATTTATATAATTTGGATAGCCAACGATAAGGGGGAGAGAGCACACCCAGAGTTAGAAATAAAAACACAGGTATCGGGACTTGGAAGGAACTTGTGTAAATGCGGGGCCTTGAAACTTAGAGTCTCTGAAGATACACAGAAACGTTTTTGAGATTAAAGTTTTATTCTAAAAGGAAACTTTAAAACATTTTAAAGTAGGGAATTTAGTAGTAAAGGCCCTAGAAGAAACCAGATTCTCTAAGTGAATGGCACTTTGACCTCATTGGTTTGAAATCCATTTTGCTCTAGGATACCTAGCCCTCAAGTTGAACATACTGGAGTAATCCTGCCCTGTTTCCGTGAGTAGAACCTCTAATTTGACACTTGCGGATGATGGCATAGGATGAAATACCATGTAGCAAACTAAAACTATGTTGCTGATATGTTACATAATTCTTCATTAATCCTTTTTGAATGGTTTACACAGTGTCACTTCAATAAATAAAACGTATCTCTAATTTGACGAGAGTTGGGTTTTATTTCATTCTTCATGTTTTTCCTATACTTTTTAGTTGTTAGTTCTTACCTTATGATTTGTTCAGGTTTTCTATACTTTCTTCAATAAGCAGGTGTCATTATTTATTTTACAATACATTATTAATTAATAGAATATTGTTATTTATTTTGTAAATACAAAATTTTTAACGTTGAGACAATGGTGAAAAGTGAGCTAACTGTCAATCCTTTAACTCGAAATAAATGAAGACAAATTATTCTTATGAAATGGTATAAGTAGAATGTCTGTTGAATCAACAGTGCATTATAACCTCAAAGAAAATTTGCAATATTGTGTCTCTGCACAAGTAAAATCTTGGTAACATATGTGAAAGCATTCACAATTTTCTTGGTGTGAAAAAAACTACAACTGTCCTATTTTTATTGCCTGTATGCAATAAAAATACAACTTCTCCTTAACTGACTGACACACATAAATTTGCTGTATGTTAAAAAAGAGAGATTAAACCAGAATCTACTCTGCTTTTCTCTTATATGCCTTCAGCCATTTGTTACACTCCCACAATAAAGGTTTCTAGTCAATTATGTAAGTTTGAAGTTATCTTTTTTTTTTTTTAATACCATTTAACCTCGATTTAGTACTTAGCAATCTGGTTCACATGAGCTTCTAGCGTATACAGTGGCTTAATCTGTAGAACAATAAAACCACAGGTTGCTTTTGGCATACAACATATTCTAGTGAATGAATAACAAAGCTATGGCATGGATTAAGCACTAAATATTCAAATATAAAAAGTGCAACAGTTTAGAATATACTTTATATGTTTAAGGAGAAACAGTAAAGCACTGTGCAAGATACTCTCTCTTCTCTCACTCTATTTGTGAAACTTTCGTAAAGCATAAATGCATATCAAGTTTTATTGGGAAACATTTAAAAAGAAGACATATTAATGTATGTCATTTGCATACATGCCTTATGCCTATTCCTCCAACCCCTTTCAAAACATAAAATAGAATAAGTAATCAAAAGCTAAATGTAAAGAAATGTAACACAGATGATAAGGTGTTAATTTTTATAATATGGAAAGTCCTCTTTGATAGTAACAAATGAACAAATTAAAGAAAAAAAGTGGATAAAAAGTTAGATAAGAATCCAAGTCTGCAAGGCTCACTATGAGAGCCGGTGGCCATTGGTGGCCATTTACATTTAAATTGATTAAAATTTGGGCACCTAGGTGGCTCAGTCGGTTGAGAGCCAGACTGAGGCTCAGGTCATGATCTCTCGCAGTGTTCGTGGGTTCGAGCCCCGAGTCAGGCTCTGTGCTGACAGCTCGGAGCCTGGAGCCTGCTTCGGATTCTGTGTCTCCCTCTCTCTCTCTGACCGTCCCCCGTTCATGCTCTGTCTCTCTCTGTCTCAAAAATAAATAAACATTAAAAAAACAATTAAACATAAATAAATAAAATGATTAAAATTAAAAAAATTAAAAATTCTGTTTCTCAGGCACGTTGCTGCATTTCAAAAGATATTTCTGGCATCTGAAAATTTTATTGAAGAGTGCTGTTTCAAATTGTCAGTTTATACAAGAACAAATGCAAATGTCCAACTGGCCGACACAAAACAATGTCCCCGTTCGCAAGGAGTGCAGGCAGCAGTGATCTGGGAGGCGGGCACCACGCTGGCGAAACTTGAGAAGAACAAGAATATTCCCTCTGCCTGGGATCAATTTGTTCTCACCGTTCCCAGAGAACTATGCATCAATGTATCATTTTTATTTATTTATTTTCATTTTTATTTAAAACATTTTAACGTTTATTTATTTTTGAGACACAGAGACAGAGACAGAGCATGAGCAGGGGAGGGGCAGAGACAGGAGGAGACACAGAATCCAAAGCAGGATCCAGGCTCCGAGCTGTCAGCACAGAGCTCGACGCGGGGCTCGAACTCACACACCGCGAGATCATGACCTGAGCCGAAGTGGGACGCTTAACCAACTTAAGCTAGGTGCCTCTCAATGCATCATTTTTAAATGCAAAATAATATTTACTTACTACATACATAACATGTATGTGCCACGTATAAATCTCTTGACAGTGCTATCAACTCCGGCAAACTCTCCCGCAGAAATAAAAGTCCAAGAACAAATGACAAAAGTGTGCAGGTGTTTATGAAGGCCTTGCATGTGATGTCCCCTCCCCCCAAACAAGAAAGGAAAAGACACAAAAGCAAAACCTAAAATCAAAGAGTGCCCATCAGAAGAGAAGTGGCTGAATACATCCCATTGTGCTCACATCTTGAAATATTCTCCAGCCATTGAAAATAAGTTAAAACATCACAAGTTGACTTGGAGTGGTGCCCACAAGGAGCTCTGAGTGTAAAAAGAACAACTGAGAAAAAATGTACACGGGATGAACCCGTTGTTAGCAAAGCAAAATGAGAAGCGATACATGTATGCACATACACACAATATACACGTCAGTTTATGCATATGCATGCGTGAGTATGTGAGTGCCAGGCCACTCCCCTGGCTAACATGTGGAGGTCAGCTTGGAGATTGTGATATAGGAAAAGGGACAGTTGAGCATAAAGCCACTTAAAAAGAAATAGGGGTGATATTTCACGCAGCCACATGCAATTATATATGCCTAGATATGTGTGAAGACATTAAGACAATTTAAAACAAAATTCATGCTTTCGAAAGCCAGGGAATATTTAAATTATCCAGATCGAATTTTAATGCACATTTCTCTTTCAAAACACCAAGATATGATTTTTTCTTGCAGCTTATTGCTTAATTGCTTTATTTAAGTGCCAGTCAGGCTTTCTGTTGTTTACATAAAGATTTATTTCACACATCTGAGTAAAAGCATAATTTTATTTAAGTAATCGTGATTAGGAGAATTAACACACTAGAGAAGTACTTCCAATAGAAATAAATACAAGGCAGTTTGTGAGAGTCACATGGGTAATTTAAAACTTTCCGATTGCCATATTCAAAAAGTGAATGTAGGGTTGGAGCGCCTGGGTGGCTAGTCGGTTGAGGGTCCGACTTAGGCCCAGGTCATGATCTCGCAGTCTGTCAGTTCGAGCCCCGTGTCGGGCTCTGTGCTGACAGCTCAGACCCTGGAGCCTGCTTTGGATTCTGTGTCCCCCTCTCTCCCTGCCCCTCCCGTGCTCTCATTCTGTCTCTTTCTCCCTGTCCCTCTAAAGAGTAAATAAGCATTCAAAAGAATTTTTTTTAAAGTGAATGTAGGGCGCCTAAGCAGCTCAGTCTGTTAAGCATTCAACTCTTGGTTTCAGCTCAGGTCATGATCTCGCGGTTCGTGGGATCAAGCCCCGTGTCTGGCTCTATGCTGACAGGGCAGAGTCAGCTTGGGATTTTCTCTCACTCTCTCTCTGCCTCTCTCTCTCTCTCAAAAATAAATAAGTAAATATAGTTTTAAAAAAACTTGAAAAAATAAATAAAAATAAAACGTGAATGGAAACAGGTGAATTTGAGTAATTGGAGTAATTAATAACTTCAGCAATATGTTTTGTTTAACCCCAAATATCCAAAACGTCATTATGTCAGTAAGTAGTTAGTATGCAAGTTATTGAAATACTCTACATTGTTATTTTATACTAAGCCTTTGAAACCCCGGGTTGATTTTACACTTTGAGCACTTGGCCGTTTGCTCAGCCACGTCCCCATCGGTAGCTGGGGCACAGGACAGAGCTGTACTAGTCAGCTGGCAAAAAGGAGAGGTCATCAAACACTGGCTCACGAAACAGAGTCATTTAGAACCCTCAGATGTTTTTCTGTTCATTGGCACACTGCATAGAAGTGACAAAGAGCGTCTCCAGAATAAAAAAACCTGGCCAGTGTTTCACAAGTGGTTTCCTTTTCTCCCCAGTTCTCGTGTGATGCGCTTGGTACGTTGAAGGCACACGGCCGGATGATGGGACCGAACACATATCGTGCAATGACCGCCGTGAGTTTAGCTGACATCTGTCATTTCATATGTCAAGAAACAGTGTTATTTTCCCCTCTTGGAACTCTTGCAGTCCAATTCTCTCAACTGCAAACGCACCACACAACAATGGCAACTGTCGTCACCATGTTGGCAGAGCTAAAATTCTTTCATGAGGATCCGCGAGGACGTTTTTCCTTAGTGCCTGCAAAGCGACCCTCCTCTGTGCAAGTGGTAATTTTAGGAAGAGGGGTGCAATGGAGAAGAGTGTGCGTGTGCAGTGCCTCTGTGCTTCCTGTAGGCTGTGAACTTTCTCCTTTAACTAAGCCATTCATTCCAATCATCTGGAGAACTTCCATTTCTTAAAATGCAGAATCTTGAGCCACTCCAAACTCCTGGATTTAGGGTATTCCCAATGGGTAGGTAGGTGCCCACGGTTTCACTTAAAAAAAAAAAAAAAGCTCACGTCAAGACTCTGAAGTGATAATCTCGACTCGGTTTTGATGAACCCTGTTTTAGAGCTTCTCGCATCCATCTATGGCCTGCAGGCATCTCAGCGCCTAAGCTGTAAACAGTTGGCTCCTGTGTCTTAGTGTTCATTCCAACCTGGATCCATTGCTTTAAAATCCCACCGTTATTTTCCTCTCACCTTGAAAATGAACTCGGCCCACCTAATGCTGACCCGCAGCACATTTTCAGTCTGAGTTTTTCAACAGAGAAAATCCTGAGAGGTATTCATGTGTCTTTGTGAAACATCTTACAAATGCACAACTTGAAGCCTCGTGGCCCCAGGCGGTTCATTTGCCTGCAGAGAAGATGAGTAATGTTACAAGAGGAATGCAAATAAAAAGTCTCTGCTGCGAAAAACAGGATTTTGGAGCAAAACAATCCATCGTGCAAGCCCATTTGTCATGTGGCTAAACACACCCATTTTTCCCATTTCTCAGTGTTTTGTATCCACAACCACGCTCACTGCTGTGTGCCCTTAGAATTCTCCTAGAAAGCAGAAGTTCTATTTGTGACAGTACGGAAGTAGGGGATATGGCAGGATAGAATACAAGAGGAGTCCCAGGGCCCTGGAAAGAAATCCGGGGGGGGGGGGGGGGGCGGGGGGAGGCGCAGGTAGCCAATATCCTGATTGATGCCCAGAGTTGGGGGGGTGCGCATTCAACAACTGAGACAACATTGAGATCCCGCTTTTAGGATTGTGGATAGCAGCTTCCTGTCGGCCGGCACTTACCAACCTGGGGGACAGAGTCCAAAGGAAGCTGAGGCTTGCAACACAGGCCAGCGGCCGCCTGCTTTTGCGCCTCCCCCCGCCCCTCAACTTCTCCCTCCGTCAGACATGTGCAGGACAGCGTGGACTGCATGGTTTAGAGAGAAAAAAAAAAGCAAACAACTCAATTGTTCACAAATGGAAAATGGACAAATTATGTCCTCAGACCGCAGAGTACAATATAGCAATGAAAATAGACACAGTATTTCTGTTACTTAAGAGCAGATCAAAAGGGGTGCCTGGGTGGCTCAGCTGGTTAAGCATCGGACTCTGGATTTGGGCTCAGGTCATGATCTCATGGTTCGTGAGTTCGAGCCCTGCATTGGGCTCTGCGCTGGCAGCAGGGAGCCTCCTTGGGATTCCCTCTCTCCCTGTCTCTCTGCCCCTCCCCCCTCTCCAAATAAATAAATAAGCATGAAAACAATTTTATAAAGCCAATCAAAGTGAATGATATATACCTTAGAGATTGAATAGACAGTAAATTACAAAAGAAAACACAGAAATGGCTAACATGAAACTGAGATCAGGGGTTACATCTGGGTGACAAGTAATGGAAGAGAGAAGAATTCAGGAGGCACCAAAAACACTGCTCATTTTCAATTTCTTAAACTGCACGGGAGACAGCAGTATACTACTTAATATTATTTTTAACTGCATGTGTGTATATGTGTTATATACAAGTCAAATACAGTCACATATATACTTATGACATTTTATAAATATATTTATGAATTTTATATACATTTAAAAATAAATTAAAAAATTAAGATCATAATTAGAAATTTGAGTTTGTATTCCAACTGAGCCATATTCCAGGTATGATCCTGAGCACTTGCGAACCAGTGTCAGCCCACTCTTTCCACTTTCTAAAATGGGAAGAATACTTAATTTAAAGGGAAATAGTCAATTAAAACATTTTTTATTTCTAACACTCTCTTATTTCCTTAAAAAAATTTTTAACATGAAAAAAGTCAGGCTTGGTAGTGTACTGATAAAGAGTCCTGGGGTGCCTGTGTGGCTCAGTTGGTTAAGTGTCTGACTTAAGTGTCTGACTCTGGCTCAGGTCATGATCTCACAGTTCACGAGTTAGAGCCCTGCGTTGGGCTCTGTGCTGACAGCTCAGAGCTGGGAGCCTGCTTCGGATTTTGTGTCTCCCTCTTTCTCTCTGCCCCTCCCCAGCTTGTGAGCACACTCTCTCTGTTGTCATCTCTGCATAATTTAAGCTTTGTTGATATTGTTATTGTGAAAGGGATTTCACTTAGATGGAAAATGTAGTCGTTCACTGGTCCCTAAATTAAGACCTTAGAAGAAGTCGAATCGAGACTGCACTCTCTAACATTTCCGGCAATCCGTTCTTCAAATTTTTGAAATAGAATTCAGTCAAAGAGCAGCCTTTGCCAAAGTGGAACTTTAAGCACGTAGATTCTGTTCATTTATAGAACTTAGATGTAATATTTCTTCATGGATTCGGATGTAAGCGGGACACACACAAGTTTTGCGTGATTCACTGGATATTAAATGGCTAATTACAATAAAATCGGTTCTGTTCGTAGTTTCTGTGACTTTTCATGTTTTTCTCTTCCTCACATCAGATATTTCACGAGGCAGCTTACTCTTACCTCTCTCAACCCACACAAAGTGAGCAACCACATAGGCAGCTAGACTTTCTGTCCACGGGGAAGGTCGGCCTCATCACTGCCTTTCTGCTGCTTTCCTGACAGGGCTAACCAAGTGGCAGTCCGCTGTCCATTGGGTGTGGCTTCTGCACAGGCCCCTGTTTTCATTCCTCCTGCGGACACTGGTCTGCATCCAAGCCACCGGCTCACAAGGACTTATTTGGACCTTCTGGACCGAATCACACCCGATCTCTTACAAACCATTTCCGCATGATTAGGGATGGCTGTTGAGCACGCCCAGTCTTCAGGTGTTGGGGTCAGATGCCATCCGTTCATGATGGGCAGTGGTTATGTAAAGTCTGAAGAGACATGCATTCAGTCTCTGCTGGGTCTCAGGAGAAGCCAGGAGCAGTTTCCTTAATGGAGCATCGTTATATGTGCAATGGCAGGAACTTTTCTCTAGACGTTGAGAAGTCTGTGTTGGTATTATTGGAGACTTCCAGAAGCAAGTCCATCTCCCCAAAACGCCTCAATTACCACTGGGTATTCTGGCTTTTAAGGCCCACATGCTAGAGAAGCTCCAGCAGCCTGGACCTGACGGAAAGTCTCTATCTTCTCTTGTCCTGGGCCTCACTCAAAATAGCTATTCAATGGGACACGTAGCACATAGATCAAGCCAGCCCCCCAAATATACTACATGCTGACTACAGAGGTAAAAAGGACCGACATATATACTGTGCCACATTTGAGTGCAATGTATAGCATTTTATCTCCCACTTCAGAAGGGTAGGCACACATTCCAGATCCTTGAACATTCAGAGTGATGGGCTTCTGAATTTTCAGGGGGTGTATCCCACACCCTGTGCCACACGTGTCTGCTGGTAAAGGCATTTTAGTGTTTTGCCACCACCTGCTCATCAGGTTCAATTAGCGTGACTTCATCAATACAACAGAGTAGTGAGATGTTCTGTAGTGAAAATATTTGCAGACTACATTAGGGTGACTTCAGTGGGTCCTTGCCAAGTAGTAGAAAGAAAATGGTATTTTTCACATCAAAGGCAGAGTTAAAGGACCAATATTGATTTGCTATGTTGATTAGAGAATGAGCAATACAGGAAAACAAAGGAGATCTTAATACATGAATGCATGAAGGCAAAAATCTAATGAGATAGAAAGTAGAGATTGAAGAGAGTAGTAAATAAACCCAAAAGCTGACTTAAAAAAAGTTAATATGCAAAATATATAAATTTCTGTCTAATGTAAAAGAAGAGAGTCAAAATTTTGAATTTTGAAAATTTTGGAAAAGAATGAAGTAAAAAAAAGATAGCAAGGGGCGCCTGGGTGGCTCAGTCGGTTGAGCATCCGACTTCGGCTCAGGTCTTGATCTCACGGTCCGTGAGTTCGAGCCCTGCGTCGGGCTCTGTGCTGACAGCTCAGAGCCTGGAGCCTGCTTCGGATTCTGTGTCTCCCTCTCTCTCTGACCCTGCCCCGTTCATGCTCTGTCTCTCTCTATCTCAAAAAAATAAATAAACATTAAAAAAAAAAAAAGATAGCAAGAGGAAATAATTTAAAAGAATCATAAAAGTCACGGCTTTGGACATTATTTCCCATGATTTCCTTATTTGCTGCAGATTAAGTTTACTATGTGCAAGAAAAAAAAAAAAGAATCAGAATAGAATAACTTTTTTTTTTTTAAAAAAAGGTTTTATGTTTAAGTCATCTCTGCACCCGACATGGGGCTCGAACTCACAACCCCGCAATCAAGAGTCGCCTGCTCTACTGACTGAGGCAGCCAGGTTTCCCTAGAATGACATTCTTAAAATTGTTACTGATCTATGTTTTAATCCGGGTGAAATACTTTAGTGGAAATATATGATTTTCTAAGATGATTCTAGGAATGATAGGAAATATAAAGAGCCCAATTTTAATGAAATAAATAGGAGAAAATGTCACTATTTTACTTAAATATAAAGCATTGGGTTCCCCGGGTATGGACAGCGTTAAATAGTATACAGTGAGCTTTCTTCTGAGGCCTGTAGTGCTCACAACTAAAGCCAGTGCTGTTGCTTTTGTTTACATTGTACTAAAAACATGTCAGTCTACCTCGATATTATCAATACACATTTTCAGCTTTATCAATGTGCATTTTTATCAAGAACAGATTTTGGATCTTAAAATGTTCTTCCAGGACTAATGGAGATCTTTTATTTTTCACTTTAGATCTGCAAACATGATGCATGAATTAATACATTTCTTAATTCTAAAAAAAAGAAAACTTGTATGTTTTGGATTCACCCAAATTTAGTCACGTTCTGTTATTCTTTTAAAGCTTTTGCTGGATTCTATGTGCTAACAGTTAGGATTTTTGTTTCCTATCTATAAAGGGATTGGTCTGAAAGTAGCTTTTTGGACTCATCTTTTCATTTGTTTTTTATTTTTTTTTAATGTTTATTTATTTTTGAGAGACAGAGAGACATCAAGTGCGAGCGGGGGAGGGACAGAGAGGGAGGGAGGCACAGAATTCAAAGCAGGCTCCAGGCTCTGAGCCGTCAGCACAAAGCCCGATGTGGGGCTTGAACCCACAAACCGTGAGATCATGACCTGAGCTGAAGTCGAATGCTTAACTGACTGAGCCCCCCAGGTGCCCCTTTTCATTTTTATTATTTATAGTTATTTTTCTTCAAAGAAGTTAGCCGCTTTTGTTCTCTTATATAATCTTAGTAGTGCTGCTCACCTCTTTAAAGCCATGCTTCATTGAAATCCTTTGGTTGAATATACTCATACTCGTCTATTATATTCATAAGGAAGCTTAGTGTTACTTTTCCAGATCACACATAGAATTTGATCTAAAACTTCTGATACAAAAAAAAGTAAAAAACAAATAAAACTTTTGATTCAAATATGCCAGGATTGGCTACAACATTTGTAAGACCCAGTGTGGAGTAAAACTGTGGGCCCTTTGCTCAAAAACCACCAGAAACGTTAAGATGATACAACAGAGTACTGCACGAAGCACGGGGCTCTCCTGACTGCAGGGCCCTGTGACTGCAAGCATCAGACATCCATTGGTCAGCAATGGCAACCCAACACAACTCTTTCATAAAACCAGGGATGTGGAGCCAGAAGGGACCTGGAAACGATATCTTAAGTTCATAGAAACTTGAAATAAGGTAGTTCTCTTAAGTCATGCTTTCAAAAAGTCTTGCTTTGTTGCATTATGTGGGGGTAGAAGGTAGGAGTCGGGGAGGGTTGACAGCAGTCCTAAACATTCTAGACTCAAGTTCCAGGCATTACCCTGCCATACCTACCTCTGGTTTTGCTGGGTATATCCTCCTCCTCGGTTGGCAACATATTGTTGATGGAACCACTTGTATGTGGGAAAGAACATTCAACAGCCTGCTGTTAATGCTACATGGACTTAGAAGATGTTTCTACTCTCCCCACTGGTGTTGTGTTTACCACCCATCATGAAGTTGTTTTCAGACCTTATGGAATTTAGGTTCCGGTACTCGTGATCTCTTTAAAAATGACCACAGAGCTATTCTTGAGAACTAAGTAGTGTCACAACACTGATGCTGCCCTCTTTGAATTACTGCCAGGCAAATCAACAGTTAAAGCCAGTAAATGTAAAAGGTGGGTGTGAGGGTTTTAAGGGAAAAGCTTAATAACAGCTCTTAATTCATGAGCTGCAGAATGAGAGCCACTCCAAAATGGCCAAATTAGGTCGTCAAAAATGGCTGGCCGTGACAAGCATCAGGAGTATGGTGGTTTATTCCCAGTGAGCAAGGATTTTTTTTTTTTCTCACTAAGTTCTGTTTTCTATTTATTATGCAGAACTATGGCATAAATGTCCACTGTTCAGTCTCAGGGGACTGAGAGTCAAGCTTTATGTCACCGAAGACCATTTATTTTCAACCCTTTCATTGAACAATTTTTAGCCTTCTGAGTGAACTAAGCCCTTATTTTTACTTTAAGTGGTGTTATGACATTTTGTCCTTGATGAGTTATTGTCATTTGAGTTCGAACATCGTTTAAATCACGAAACGTATAGAGCTTTGAGAAATAACTAGCAATTATTCTAGATGGAGAAATTATGGCACAAATCCTTAAATCCGCTCTCCAAACACAAAATCAAGGACCAATATTCCACACTGGTCAAGCCCCAGCATTACCACAAGTACCCCGGGTTTCTCCAGTACAAATGATCTATTTTAAGATTTTGTGGGGCGCCTGGGTGGCGCAGTCGGTTAAGCGTCCGACTTCAGCCAGGTCACGATCTGGCGCTCCGTGAGTTCGAGCCCCACGTCAGGCTCTGGGCTGATGGCTCAGAGCCTGGAGCCTGTTTCCGATTCTGTGTCTCCCTCTCTCTCTGCCCCTCGCCCGTTCATGCTCTGTCTCTCTCTGTCCCAAAAATAAATAAACGTTGAAAAAAAAAATTAAAAAAAAAAAAAAGATTTTGTATCAGTTTAGTTTTTGAGTTAACTTTTACCATTGCATTGTATAAACTCTTTTGAATGTGTAACAATCACAAAATACTGTGATAATATTATCTTTATCCATGGTTACAGAACTCCACGTGGACTAAAGAAGCAAAATAAATTTTTTTTTTTTTCAGAAGGGAGACAATTTCAGCTTAGGTTTGTACAAAGCTTGTACAAGCACGCGCATTTCTTGTAGCTGTAGATTACTGCCCTGGTGGGACCATAGAGGTCGAGTAAAACAACCTCTTCCTTCTTTGTACAGTTAGGGAAATTGGAGCCCTCCCCTCCCCCACCCCGGAAATAAAGCGCCTTCCTCGAGGGCATGTAATTAGTACCTGGCAAAGTGTTAGGATTTCTGACTTTAATTTAGTGCTGACACACAGTGCCGCCTTGATAAAACACAAAGAAAAATAAGTCAAACTGACTTATTTTTGTGTGTGTATTAAGGGTCACACTACTATGCTTTAATCATCTGATTGTTTTAACCACAGTAGAATCTCCATCATTGTACAGGTTCGGTTATGTCTGAAAACTCAAGAGCCACAGGAAAAGGGAAGTGCTTACGATGATCCCAATAATAGTGCTGAATTCCAGGTATCACAAATACAGGTGCTTTTGGAAGTACCCTGCTGTCACTTTTCAGAACTTCATAGGGGCTGGGGAAGTCCAATGCCCTTAGCAGGGCTTCGCGGCATGAGAGAGTTTTGGGGTGGGGAAGGAAGCAGGGGTCCTTCTCTGCCTTGGTGGCCTGTGGGAACAGGGCTGTCCTAGGTGAATGACAATTAGTACGGGGAGGGGGGGGCAGCAAAACTGTAGACAACCCGTGATCCGTGAGGCCAGCTTTCCCTGCACGGCTTTGTGTCTTCGTGGAAGTTTTACAATCCATGGAAGCATGACTGTGCCTGGCCCTTCAGCCCAGTGCAACAGTAGAGGAGCCCGTATCTGCCTATCAGTGAGCGAAAGAGACCACAGCTGCAACACAACATTGCACACGCGTGGAAAAGTGGAGGCTGAGAGGAAAACACAGGGGGAGGCGGGATGCTGGAGTCACTGAGGTTGGGGAACTGTGCACTTACCCAGCACTCTAAGGGTAGGCGGCCCCAAACTGCACCCGGGGCCTAATCTGGGGTCAAGAGAGGGGAAACCAGGAGGCGCTTTGGGGGGTTTAGAGAGGGACTTTGTGGAGGGAGCACTGGTCCCTGGAATGCTGTCCCCAAATCAGAGGCGGGATGAGGACGCTGCATGAGGTTCTGAGATGATGTCCTGTCCATGGGCGGTTACTTCAGAGAGCCTGACACGGACGTAGGAAGGAGGTGGAACCCAAGGGGAAGGAAGGAAGGAAGGAAGAAAGAGAGGGAAGTGAGGGAAATCTAAGGAGGAAATGAGCAAGGGTTCTGTCACCCCCATTTACAAGGGAGGACATGGGGGTACTTAGAGTATAAGCAACTGTGTCTCACTTCTGTGCCTGGTGCTTCACCACAGAACTCTTCAGCTAGTTAAGAAAATACTCTGCACAAAGGATGGCAAAAAAGGAGCCTGGGAATCAGTGGGTGCCACAATCTCGGCTGTGTAGGTGTATGGAGACATGGGACCAGAGAGCTCAGGTTGAGGCAGACGTGACTCAGCTCCGCGTGACTGCAGCCTCCAGTGACTCTTGTCTTATAGCCATATTTTCCACAATGAGTATTTATTGTTCAAAAAGGTAAGAAAAAAGAAATACAGGATTTTTATTTGAAAAACATACATGTATGGCACATGCATTCATGTGGAGATGAACCTGGGATTTTTTTTGAGTTTTTTTCTCCTTTCTCCTCTGTAAATGCAGTCAGGACCTTTTGCTCAGCTTGTCTCAGGTATTATGAAAGTAAATATGTGCTTACAAGTGAAGACCAATCTAAAAATGAAATTGAGAATAAAGATCCATTCAAAACAGCATTAACAATACTTATAGTAAGTTTAAGGAAAAGAAGCGAAGACTTATAAACCGAAAAATTACAAAACTCTGCTAAGAGAAATTAAAGAAAGTTAAATAAACGGAGATACACTGCACACTCGGGTTGAGAGCCTCCATATTGTTAAGACGGCAATTCTCCCCGAATTTGATCTGTACTTTCAATTTACTATCAAAGCTGCAGCATTTTAAAAATGGAAATAGACAAGCAAATAAAAAAAATTATATGGAGATGCAAAACACATATAATAGACAAAACACTCTGGGAAAAGGTAAACTTGGGGGTCTTTTCACTTACCAATTCCAGAACTTGGTAAAAAGCTCCATTTACCAAGAAAGTAAAGATAGACAAATGGGCAAATGAGACAGAATTAAGAGTGCAGAAAAAATAATTGTATTTATCATTCTATTTGTGACAAAGGTGGCAAGAATATTAATTGAGAAAAGGACACTCTATTCAACAAATAATGCTGGGACAATTGGATATCCATAAGCAAAAAGATGAACTTAGACTTATACCTCACGGCACCCACAAAATTAACTCAAAATGGATCATAGACCTAAAGGAAATAACTAAAACAATGAAACTTGCAGGAGAAATCGTAGGAGAAAATCCCTGAGACCTTGGGTTAGGCAAATATTTCTCAGATGTGGCACTAAAAATACAGTCCATTAAAGAACAAAAAAAGATCCACTGAACTTCACCAAAAATCACCATTAATACACATCCACTAGAATGGCCACAATTCCTAACAGTGACAATATCAAATGCTGGAAAGGATGCACAGCAACAGAAATCCTCACTCCCTGCTGGTGGGAATGAGAAATGGTGCAGCTACTTTGGGCGACGTTTGGTGGTTTCTTACAAAACTAAACATATGATCTTGGACTCACACTCCTTGGTATTTACCCAAAGGATTTGGAAACTTATGTCCAGACAAAAACTTGCGCATGAATGATCATAGCAGCTTTATTCAGAATTGGATTCAACCAATTGGATTCAAATTTGGAAACAACCAAGATGTCCTTCAGTAGGTGAACTGATCAACAGTGGTATATCCACACAAGGGAATACTACTTAGCCCTAAAAACAAATGAGCTATCAAGCCATGAAAAGATGTGGAGGAATCTCAAACGTATATTCCCAAGTGAAAGAAGTGAGGCTGAAAAGGCCACATACCATGTGATTCCAACCATAGACCATTCTGGAAAAGGCAAAACTATGGGACCAGTAAAAATGCCAGTGGTTGCGAGCCTGGTGAGGGGAAAGGGAGGGATGAGCACGGAGAACACAAAAGATTCTTAGGACAGTAAAAACACTCCGTATGATATTATAATGGTCGACACATGCCATTATACAAGCTATAAAATGCACGCCACCAAAAGTGAACCCTGCTGTAAATTCCGGGCTGGGTGATTATGATGTGTTCAGGCAGGTTTATCCATTGTAACAAATGTACTACCTGGTGCGGGATATTGATAATGTGGAGGTTGTGCATGTGTAGGGGCAGGGGGTATGTGGGACATCTTTCCACCTTCTTCTTAATTTTGCTGTAAACATAAAACTTCTCTCAAAGAAATAAAGTCATGAAATAAAATCACCGTTAAGAAAATGAGAAGATAAGCAATAGATTCAGAGTGAATAGAACACTTATCTGATAAAGGACTTAGAGCCACAATTTACCAGGCACAATTACAACTCAATAAGACAAACAAACTGATAAAAGAAATAGATGAAGAGATATGAACAGACATACAGAATAAGGTATATGAATGGCTAGTAAGCACATGAAGAAGATGTTCAAAATCATTTATTATTAGGGAGAGGCAAATTAAAACCACAATGAGATACAGTTGCACACTTACAAAAATGGCTGTATTAAATGACAGCCCAAAACGAGTGTTGGCAGGGATGCGGAGAAATGAACACCCTCATGCACTTCTTGTGGGAATGTCAAATGGGACACTTTGGAAAATCTCTTCAGCAATTTCTCAAGAAGATAAACATAAAACTACTGTATGAGCCAGTATCTCCACTGCTAGCTATTTACCCAAGAGAAAATAAAACTAAGTCCACATTAAGACTTACATGTGAACGTTCACAGCAGCATTATTTCTAATACCCCAAACTGGAAATAACCTAAATGTTCATCAACTGGGAATGAATAGACAAATGCGGTGCATTTATACAATGGATTGTTCTTCTTCAGAAAACAAACTACTGACACTCTGTATCATGGATGACTCTCAAAACATTATGCTAAGTAAAAGAAGCCATATACAAGATAATGCATATTGTATGATTCTATTTATGTGAAATGTGCAGAAAAAATTTATAGAGACAGAAAATAGATTAGTGGTGGCTTGGGGCTGAGGGCTGGAATGGAGTTTACTATGAATGGGTATGAGGAATGTTATTTGTGGGATGGAAGCATTTTATAACTGATTTTTGATGGATTTGTTATCAATGAAGCTGCTAAGAAAAGTAATATATGCATGTCAGATTAATCGATTTGGATATTAATTGTTCTGTCTCAATGAAGAAATCAAAGTCAATAAGTTCTGAATGGAACAAATTATGTGATTGGGCTTCTAGTAGGAAATAGTAAAGCAGCCCATATCTGCACATCAATTAGCACAAAGGGGACCGACCTATTGGAACACATCTGGTCTGTAAAATTTCACATCCCTTGTTTTTGAGATTTCTAATAATTGGGGAGATCATTTCTCTACTCAGCAGTGCTGACATCAGAATGGTTAAGTCGGTGAAAAATAACGTTAAGAATTATGCCACATAAGGGCACCTGGATTACTGTTTACATTATTATTAGTATATGTCAAATGATGCCTAAAAATAATGATCAGTTTTCAAGTCGTTTATGTCCTCTTTTGAAGCACAGAATTGTGAATTCCTTTTAGATATCCTGACTGCCTTGGAACAATCTGATAATTTGTCAATAGCGAATCAATTAAAACTGTACTTAACGTTTATTTTCTCACTTTCAAGAAAGACTGTGAATGATGGGGAGAAGAGTCTGTCCATCCAAAGGTAAAAAAGAGAAGGGCTCACTGGGGAGTGGAAATACTAGGTGCGGTAGTGATTAAATAAATATAAACGCGGTTAGTAAGGGCCCACACTTGGTATAATGGCCTGCCGCTGTCATCTTGATATTCAAGGGGCCCCACCTTTTTATTTTGCACTGGGCCCAGCAAACTAGGCAGCTAGCGCCGCAGAAAGACAACAGTATCCGAGGAAAGTTGGCCCTGCAGCGTATCATTTCTGCTCTAAGTGACCTCCTCTGCTGAAGCGTTTCCTCTCACTGTGCATCGAGGGATGAAAACGCGCGCCTTATTGTGGGTGCAAACAGCCGAGATCATTCATGCAAACTTCTTTTTTTTTTTTTTAAATTTTTTTTTTCAACATTTATTTATTTTTGGGACAGAGAGAGACAGAGCATGAACGGGGGAGGGGCAGAGAGAGAGGGAGACACAGAATCGGAAACAGGCTCCAGGCTCTGAGCCATCAGCCCAGAGCCTGACGCGGGGCTCGAACTCACGGAGCGCGAGATCGTGACCTGGCTGAAGTCGGACGCTTAACCGACTGCGCCACCCAGGCGCCCCAATTCGTGCAAACTTCTAACTCAGAATCATCATTTTGCTCCATTTGCTTAATTCTCAGCAGATAGTAGTGCAAGGTGGTAAGCAGTCCTTCTTCGAGGACGTGGCAAAGCCGTCCTGTGGGACTCAGCCCGCACTGGATTTGCTTCCCAGGCAGCTCCGGGAGCGATGTACCCCCAGCGGGTACCCTGAGCCAGAAGGGAAGAAAGGCTGTGCAGACGTCTCGTTGCTGGAGGCCACTCTGCTCACAGTTGACACTTGGTGATGGAGAAGACGAAGGAGGAAGAAGTGCCAGACAGGCTAAATGGTGCTTATTTTGAAACTGAAATCCATAAATTATGCTATATTAAACGCACTTGTGAGAGCAGGCTGCTGTCATCTGCTAATGACGGTTTAGTGGCTGTAGAATTGCACGAAGGCTAGCAAAAGCTTCTTACAAATGAATGAAACCTGTACCAGGGAGCATGTATTTCCGAGGAAGTAAAAACGTATTTTCTCCCAGCCTCATACGAGACGATGCTTTCTTTTTCTATCTTTTTTCATCTCCTGACCCACTCCATCTTTCACTCCTTCTGGAGGAACCTGCAGTTCTAAGTCCTCCACAACCCTTTCACTAACACACACACACACACACACACACACACACACACACACACACGCAGGCACGCACGCACGCACATCACCCGAGTAACCGTGGCCGCCTCAGGGCTGAGAGAGAGAAAACTCTTGCCTGCACTCTTGTCAGCAGGAAAGTGAGTCGACTGATTAACCATGTGGCACCCTGGGGCGGGATGCTCATGGTGGAGACCCAGGGGAGGGAGGTTAAAGGCAAGCGAACCTTTCGCTGATCTCTAAGAGGGATCTGCTCTACTACTGACTAGCCAAGTGCCCTGCAGTTTGCAATTCCTTTCCATTATTTTTTGCAGAAACACCGAGTTAATCAATGCGTTGCTATTTTACATTCCCTGACAAAGCCACCGTTTGATGCTACAAGGGATGAAAGCCCGAAGTCAGCCTGGAGCCTGACTCTAACCTCGACTAGTGCAGGGAACGTGACTGAAGCGCCAAGTGAGCATTGAGGCCTCTCGACCTGGCCCACATTTTCTCCCTCCGGAATGCCCTTGTTCATGGAATAATTGCATTCATTCTGCAACCTAGCCCAGGAGTCCTCCTGCCTTTGGTGGCTCAGGTCACTGCATTCCTCCCTTTGTTTTCACTTTTGCTCTTTTCACTGTCAATAGTTAGGTGCTTCTGTTCTAAAACGGAGAGACTCGCTGAGCACCTAAACAGGCTTTAATTAAGAACACTTAATTTTCTTTTTTTTTTTTTTTTAATTTTTTTTTTCAACGTTTATTTATTTTTGGGATAGAGAGAGACAGAGCATGAACGGGGGAGGGGCAGAGAGAGAGGGAGACACAGAATCAGAAACAGGCTCCAGGCTCTGAGCCATCAGCCCAGAGCCTGATGTGGGGCTCGAACTCATGGACCGCGAGATCGTGACCTGGCTGAAGTCGGACGCTTAACCGACTGCGCCACCCAGGCGCCCCAAGAACACTTAATTTTCAAAAGACCTACTGGAGAAAGGCTGTAGTTTGGCCTTTCAATATGAACCACAAAGGCATTTATATGGATGTATCCATGTGACTTGACTTTACATAAGAAGGCATGAAGGGACCTGGGAAGCTCAGTCAGTTAAGTGTCCAGCTTTGGCTCAGGTCATGATCTTGTGGTTTGTGGGTTTGAGCCCTGCATCAGGCTCTGTGCTGACAGCTCAGAGCCTGGAGCCTGCTTCGGATTCTGTGTCTCCCTCCCTCTCTGCCCCTCCCCTACTCGTGCTCTGTCTCTCTCTCTCTCTCTCAAAAATAAACATTTAAAAAAAAAAAAGGTATGAACAAGAAGTGTTAAATCATCAGTGATCGGTTGCTGAGATTGGGTGAAATACTTAGACACATTGTTATTTCTCTCAATTTACCTCCTTTACCGTATCAGAGAGGGTCTTCAATTTGGTGTTTACCAATCATTTGTGAAAGACCTTGTATTAGTTTCCTAGGACTGGTATGACAAAGTATCATAAACTGAGTGGCCTGGCACAACAGAAATGTATTGTTTAACATCTCCAGCAGTGGGAGGTCTAAAATCAAGGTCCACAGGTCCATGCTGCCTTTGAAACCTGTAGGGGAGAATGCATTCTTATCCCTTCTGGTGGTCTGCAGGCCATCTTCGACACTCCTTTGCCTATAGATTCCTTTCTTCACATGGCTGGCTTCTTATAAGGACACAGTCATATTAGATTAGGGAGACCCACTCTACTCCAGTACAGTTATAATGTAATTAATTATATTTATAAGACCCTGTTTCCAAACAAGGTCACATTCTGAGGTAGTGGAATTTTGGACTCCAAAGATTTTTGGGGGTGGGGGACACAATTTAACCCATAACTGAATTTACAGTCATACATAACATTTCTAAAATGCTTTCTACTACAGCAGTGACGTCTTAAATTCCAAATTGAATATTTTCAAATATTAATTAAAGCTTCTAACTTGATCACTAGTTAATTATAGAAAATTATCTTTTTATTTTTTCCTGATTTAACAAATTTTTTTAACATTTATTTCTGAGAGACAGAAAGAGACAGAGCATGAGCAGGATAGGGGCAGAGAGAGAGGGAGACAGAATCCGAAGCAGGCTCCAGGCTCTGAGCTATCAGCACAGAGCCTGATGTGGAGCTTGAACCCACAGACTGTGAGATCATGACCTGAGCAGAAGTTGGATGCTTAACTGACTGAGCCACCCAGGAGCCCCATTTTTTTCCCCTGATTTTGAAACATAGCTGGACCTCACTAAGATTTAACAAAAGTAACATGCATGTTTACAAACTAGAATAATTTGGTGTGTATTTTCAATAATAACATATTGTTTTTGATTCCTTCTGAGCAAAGTCCCTTATAAAATAAATCCAGGTTTGCTGATGTCTCTAGGAAATTTAGTGTGGGCAAGATTCAAACATCATGTTATGAAGAAAACCATGAAATATTCTATAGAATGTTAATAAAATGCAAATTAATGTTTTACTAGTTTTGAATAGTTTAAAATTGAGCTGACCCTTGGACAACTTGGGTTTGATCTGTGTGAGTCCACTGATACGTGGATTTTTTCGATAAATGCAGTTAAGTACTGTTTTTGTATGTTCTCTTCCTTATGCTTTTCTTAATAACATTTTCTTTCTTCCAGCTTACTTTATTGTAAAAATACAGCATATAATACATATGACACACATAATATATGTTTATCAACTATTTATGCATGTTATTGGCAAAGCTTCTGGTAGATGTAGGTTAACAGTTAAGTTTTGGGGGAGTCAAAAGTTACACTCTGATTTCCAACTGTGCAAAGACAGATATTAGGAAAACACTTTCATCCTGGGTTCTTGGAATTCACTTCCTCCATCTTTGAAAGAAATTCGCTGTACCAGTGTTAGTGATGATAGTGAGATGGTGTCTGTTCTTGAAATTGTACTATCAGGTATCAATTTTAAAAACCAGTGAAGTGACTTTGGGGTGCTACATAAAGAATAAGTCAAGGACAGGAAACCACCTTCATAGTGGTACAGGCAAGCCTCAGTTCATAGAATTGCCTATTCAATTCGGCAGCCCCAACCCTAGAGTTGTTCGCAGGTCAACTGTCGTAGTATTTCAATTATGTGGCTACAGCATTGCTTTGCCTGTGTTGTCTAAATAATTGGTTCAGTTTTCTACTTTATATTTTGCACATATATATATATATGTGTATATATATATATGTGTGTATATATATATATATATATATATATATATATATATATATATATACATAGTACATTTTTGTTCAACAAAATTCTAGTAGAAAATGATGTGTTTTAGCATTACTTTCTTCATTTTTTGCAAGGCTTTTAAGTATAAGAAATGCTAAAACTCAAAGAGCAGTCATCAGCAAAACAGCAGTATCATATTAGCTTGAGTGAGCCTGTGATTAATAGCCTTATTGGCAATCACTGAAGCCTAGGTACTCAGATAAAAATCAACGCAAGGGCTGATGATAATGTACCATCCATTCTGTAACCAAGACAAAAATGAAGGTTGTCATAGACAACCTGTCCCATACATTATAGCACCCACAAAATTCTGCTAGCTTCACATAGGAAAAATGGGTGAGTTGTAATTGAAGACTAGAAAAGCCTACTCTAACAATGGAGGCAGATGTGACTGCTGTCCTCTTTCTTAGACCTGGGTGCGTCCTTTGTGTTAGCACATTCGTTAGTAAGGGAACAAAAGGGAAAAGTGTAAACTGAGCCCCAAATTTAAGCAGGAATCAAGAGGAATTACCACCCGTTTCACAAACAGTACTTCAATCCAGTGGATAAAGTTTGCTTAAAAGGTACTTTTGTGGGGCACCTGGGTGGCTCAGTCGGTTAGGCAGCTGACTTCAGCTCAGGTCATGATCTTGGGGTTCGTGGGTTCGAGCCCTGTGTCGGGCTCTGTGCTGACAGCTCGGAGCCTGGAGCCTGCTTCAGATTCTGTGTCTCCCTCTCTCTGCCCCTTCCCCACTCATGCTCTGTCTCTCAAAAATGAATAAACGTTAAAAAATAAAAAAAAAAAGAAAAAAAGAAAAATGTGGGAATGAAATGCATATTCAAAGAGCAAAGATAGTTATACAAAGATATCAATATGATTTTCAGAGGTACTTTTATAATAAAAATTATTTTACTGAGGATGGAATTAAGCAAACATTCCAAAATAAAATGAATAATCCCAACATTGGCTTATGTTAGTGTGTTTGTATCATTAATATTTCTGGTTACTTTTACCTTTGTAGACCTTGAGGTTAAGTCCAACACTTCTCACAAATTCATTTGATCAAGATTGATGGAGTTCTTGCCAGAGGGCCACACTGTTTATGACATAATCATAATCCAGTGACTCACACAGGAGTAAATTTGATGTTGAAGATGGTGTTTCTATTTCTTTATCAGTCTTCAACCATAACATCTCATGTGCTTAAAGAATAAATAGGTTAAAACAAAGAAAGAAAAAATTGTAGTCTCTTGGTTTTGAATATGTACACCTTCCCCAATCATTGAAAAGGCATTAATTATAAGTCTGCGTTTTGGCTAAAGAAGCAATATTCCTGTCAAATCCTCAGTGCCCTACAGCCTAGAGTATGTTTTGCATAGATCATGAGGCCCATCTAATACCTGCAATGATATCTGCATCGAGGTTGATAACAGGTTTAGTTGCAAGATGCAGGGAAGAGAATATTATGGACTCAGTATTTGCAAACAACATTGTGAGTATCAGTGAAGTACTATGATCATAGGTGATGTAAACCTGTCCAGATTGGGGTAGGGGAGTGAAGACAGGACCAACTCTTGGCAACCCTTGGAACTAGCTAGAGGACTTTTTTGGGGGGATCCTATAAATATTTGATCCATCTGTACTGTGACTAGACCTCTTGACGTTCTGTCATCTTCTGCCTTCAATTTTAATATGACTTGTGCTTTATAACTGGGTCTTGTCAGGACTGTTTCCTAATACACTGTACTAAATTCCACAAAGTACACACCTCAGAGCTGTTAATTAAAAGGGCCTGCTGGTATAAATAAACACATATGCTGCTGGTTAGCCACCCTTTAGGGGTCAACAGTGGGGGACTCCTGCTGGGCTCCTGTTAATTGTCGTCCAAAATCTTAACAGGAACTGTCTAATGATCTCGTATGGCTTTGGCCATCTGGCCCTCTGAGTTCACTTGCCAGTAAATAGCCAACCATTGGAGAAAGAGAGAAATATCCCTTATCAGGGGAATATCTTAGAAGATATAACCTAGCCATCCACATGTGTACGTAAGGATTGATTTGCTTCAATTCACTAATCAAACCCAATCTGTCTTGTTTAAATTATCCTTTAGATTTATTTTGATGTCAGCTGCTTTAATATTAGCTACAAAATGAATGTTTTTGCTTTTCTTACATGAGCAGCATTAGGTGCAGTTAGGACCTGTTTGCAATGCATATTATATTTATGGTCAGAATCAATGAAGGGTGTTTCTAATAATTAGTATTTCTGAATCACATTTGACAATGTTAAGCGGTGGTACCTCTTTTTTGTTCCAGTGTGGTACTGTGGAACTGATGACCAGGTGCAAAATCTAGTTTCACATATTCTAAAACAGGCTTAGGATCTGGGTTGGTATTAACCCTCTAAATGTTACAAAGCTGCACTATTAGCTGGTTTTTCTCTACATCATCTCTTCCATTTTTAGATAAATGTTACATAACAGAAATAATAGATTTCAAGGAGCTAAAAAGAGAAGAGTGTTCATTCATAGTAAGACATTGTTTTAGAAAATCTGCCTTATTTGTCTCATTTTCAAACACAGATAAAAGTCTGGATATAGGGGAAGAAGTCCTTCAACTCAAGGTGCATAAGTGCGTATTTTTTCTTCACAGATAATTGTGCGTTAAAGAGAAGAACATACCTGGTTATCTTTACTCTGATATGCTTAATCTGCTAATATACTATGAAAAGAGATCTGCCAGCACTCTAAAATTTACCTAAGCAATGGAAAGAGAAATAGGGTAATGTTTTTTGTTTGTATTTCATCTTATTGGTATGTTGCCTTGTATCAAATAGATTCTTTTCTCTCTAAATTTTCAAACTACTCTTTCCCAGAGGATATATTTTTTCACCTAGGGCTTTGATTAGGTGGTGAATATTATTTTAAGGAGACTAAGTACAGGCAGAACAATATTCATGGCAGTGTTCATGTCGGCATACGACTGATCAGTGAGATAGCACGGAGGGTGAAATACAGCCAGCCTGTGACTGTCAACTGTAAGAGACATCATGATTGTGTTTTAGTGATGTTGCCCTGATTATGAAAAAAAAAATACATAAAAACAAATTATTTCTAAGGTTGTACAAATACACTTTACATGAAGAACAGAATGTACAAATCTTTCATTTTGGGTTTTAGTCTGCTTTTCTTTCTTCTGTGGTAGCTGTTACCAGATCTAAGTGATGAACAGGAAACGAGGAAGCAACTCAACTAGCCACCATTTTTTTTTTCTTGAATTCGCTTCCCCCCAAAAATATCCTTCAATACACTTTCCCACTGCAAAATCAAACATTTCTTTTTAGATATGATTAAAAATGAAACAAAGAAATAAAATAACTCTTGAATGACTGGTTTCCTCTAACCTCCACATCCTTAGGGAACCCAGAACCCAGGATGCCTGCTACTTCTTATTTTGCTTCTTCTAGCACATCCTGGTTACATCATTGGTAATCTCCTTGAAAAATCAATGAGTCTTCTTCTCATATTATTTTTCCTCCACACATTTATTGCTGAGTGATTTTCCAGGGTCTCTCCACAGTGTCACCTAAATAGTTAAGATGTACCCATTCACTTAAATATTTTGCCCTTGTCAACAGTACAGAAAACAAGGTACAGATTTCAGGATGTAGACTTCTTGCCACATTATTTATTCTTTTAAAAAATATGTCTTTTAAAAAATATTTATTCTTTTAAAAAATATGTCTGCCAAAGAGATTTCAGTAAAAAACATGACCAACTGAGGTTACAAAAAATTTATTCATCACTGAAGTTATCTGCTAACATTTGAGTGATTATTCAAGTAGGCAAAAGAAGACAAGGTAATGACACATATTAATACTAATGTATATTATGTTTACATTAATGTTCCAAAAATAATTGTGGTAAGTGGAAGGAAATAAAGCTTTAGATGATATAAGAAATAACCTCAAATCAGTATTTAATTGATTGAGAAATCATTAATATAATCTGTCAGGACCTATATTGAGTATTTCCATTGCACTGTGAACTTTTTTTTTCAAATTGGAGATAAAATTCATATAACATAGAATTTGCCACTCAAGCCATTTTGAAGTGTACAACTGAATGGCCTTCAGGACACTAAAAATGTTGTGCAACTATCAACACTATCTAATTTCATGATATTTCCATCACTATGCAAAAAGACCATTTACTCATTAAGCAGCCACACCCCATTTCCTGCCCTGCCCTTAGCCCTTGGCAACTACGATATCTGTTTTCTGTCTGTGTGGACTTCCCTATTACAGAAATTTCATAATAGTGGAGACTCACGATATGTGCCTGGCTTCTTTCCCTGGGGATATTGTTTTTAAGATTCATCCATGTTGAAGCATGTATCAGTATTTCATTTTTATGTTCAAATATTTTGTTATATGGTACACTTTTTGTGTATCTACTCATCACATTATGAACGTATGAGTTGTTCTCACTTTTTAGATATTATGAATCATGTGTGTATAACATTCATGTGTGTATGAACATTCGTGTATAAGTTTTTATGCTTGTTTTGAATTCTCTTGGGTATATACCTAAGAGTAAGATTGCTGGGTTATATGGTTACTGTTTAATATTCTGAGGAACCACCAAACATTTTCATAGTAGGTTTACTGCTTTACATTCCTATCAGCAATGTATGCGGCTTCCAATCTCTTCACATCTTTGCCAATACTTGTTATTTTTCACATTTTCTGACTATTTCCATCCTACTGAGAATATTTTCATGTGTTTGTTGGACATGTGCATACATTCTTTGGAGAAATATCTATGGAAGCTTTTTTCTCATTTTTTAATGGAGTTGTTTGTCTTCTGGTGTTGAGTTGCAAAATTCTGTATGTATTCTGGAAACTTGAGTCTTATCAGATATATGTTTTACAAATATTTTCTCCCATTCTGTGGCTTGTCTTTTGACTTCCCTGATAGTAATCTCTGAAGCACAAACATTTTTAATTTTGATGATGTCTGATGTATCCATTTTTCTTTTTTTTCTTGTGCTTTTGGTGCCATATTTAAGAAAGTGTTGTCTACTAAAAGGTCACAAAGATTTACACCTATATTTTCTTCTAAAGGTTTGATAGTTTTTAACTCTTGTGTTTAAATCTCTGATCCATTTTGAATTTTTTAAAATAATGTGAATGAGGGATCCAAATTCATTCTCTTCCATTTGTCTATGTGTTGTCCTAGCTTCATTTGTTGAAAAGACTATTCATTCCCCATTTTAATTGCTTTTTAATTTTTAAATTTCTGTATACTCTGTAGCAATGTCTACTTTTAGTCCTGATTTTAGTTATTTGAGTCTCCTTTCTTTGGGGAGTCAGTCTAGCTAAAGATTTGTCATTTTGTTGGTATTTTCAAAGGTGAAAGTTCTAGCAACTTGATTATCTCTATTGTTTTTTATTCTTTATTTGGTTTATTTCCATTCTAAACATTTTTTCTTATTAACTGGTTTGGGTTTAGTTTGCTCTTCTTTTCCCTGTTCCTTAAGGTAGGAGGCTAATTTGCAAACTTTCTCATCTTTAATGTAGGTATTTACAGTTCTGAATTTCTCTTGGAATACTGATTTTGCCATATCTCATAAGTTTTGTAATGTGGTATTTTCATTTTCATTCATTTCACAGTATTTTCTAATTTTACTTGTTATTTATTTTTTGGCCCAGTGGTTGCTTGAGAGTGTTCTTGTTTTGTTTTGTTTTTAAGTTTATTTATTTTGAGAGAAAGAGTGTGCGCACACATAAGCGAGGAGGGGCAGAGAGAGAGAAAGAATCCCATGCAGGCTCTCCACTGTCAGTTGTCAGTGCTGAGCCTGATGTGAGGCTGGACACGGGCTTGAGCCCATGAACTGAGAGATCATGACCTGAGCCAAAATCAAGAGTCTGAGGCTCTACCGACTGGGCCACCCAGGTGCCCTGAGAGTAAGTTGTATAATTTCCACTTATTTGTGAAATTTCCAGATTTCCTTATGTTATCAATTTCTTTTTTTTTTTTAAATTTTTTTTTTCAACGTTTATTTATTTTTGGGACAGAGAGAGACAGAGCATGAACGGGGGAGGGGCAGAGAGAGAGGGAGACACAGAATCGGAAACAGGCTCCAGGCTCTGAGCCATCAGCCCAGAGCCTGACGCGGGCTCGAACTCACGGACCGCGAGATCGTGACCTGGCTGAAGTCGGACGCTTAACCGACTGTGCCACCCAGGCGCCCCATGTTATCAATTTCTAATATCATTTTCTTGTGGTTGGAAAAGATGCTTTGTGTGATTTCAATATTTTTACATTTATTGAGACTTGTTTTATAGCCTAAGATACATGACAAATCCTGGAAAATGTACTATGTGCACTTGAGGAAAATGTGTACCCTGCTGTTGTCAGGTGGGAGCGTTCTGTGTAAATCTGTTAGGAGGAGTTGATTTACAGTGTGGCCAAGTCCCTTAGATTCCTTGTTAATCTTCTGTCTAGTTGTTCTCTACATTGAAAATGGGGTATTGAAGTATCCAATTACTGTTGCTGAACTGTCTATTTGTGCCTTCAACTCTGTCAATGCTTGCTCCATATATTTTGGGTCTCTGTTGTTTGGTGCATGTATGTTTACAACTGCTATATTTTCTTGATGCATTGACACTTTTATCAATATATAATGTCCTTCTTTGACTCAATGACAATTTTTGACTTGGAGTCTTTTTATATATTAGTGTAGCCACCTCAGTTTTCTTTTGGTTACTATTTGCATGGACTATCTTTTTCTATACTTCCACATTCAACTGACCATGATATTATAACAAAGAAATTGTTTTATCCTGTAGAAAAGAAAGAGGCTTTGAAAAAATTGGAAAGGACAGTGACATAATTACATTTTCATGTCAGAAAAAGAACTCTGAGAACTGTGTGTAAGATACATTGAAGAGGGTGTGACTGAGGCATTCTGGCCCCTGCCAAATAATGTGCCTTAAAGATAGCTCCTTTCTTATCTGGATGCATTTTCCCAATATTTTTCATATTCTTCAGAGGCCTTGGTACATGTCACAAAAATACTGGCCCATGTTTGGGTCAGCTATTCCAATATGATTTTATTGTGAAATATAAATGATATGTAAGATATATATGTTTTTAATATTACATAATACTGGTTTTGTTCTTTTGAGATACTTCATTTTAGAAAAATGCTAATGCCTTCCTTCTGAATTGAATACATCTCCAGAACATTTTTATTTCCTGTACACGCCCATGTGTTTATGCATACATAATGAAAACTGTACTATTCTGGTATACACACTTTTTATGTAAGCATTATATATTCTAAAGAAGTATTTTGAACAGTAAAAGCAATAGCCTTCTGACATAACATGGAGTAGAATCAGTCAGAATTGTAGTGGATATTCATTACAACTCAGTATGTGCTAATATCATACATCACTTATTAAATTTAATTTATTATTTTTTCTTCCTTGTGTGTATTAAACATTAGCCTGCAGTGCTGGTTGCTGCTCTGTTTGTAATGAAGGATTACCCGTATCATGCAGGTTCTTGCAAAAATATTTACATGTATTTGAGATCAATAATCTCATGTGAATTTTATGTGAAAACACATTAAGAAAAAAAAAGGTCCAACTCAGACATCTTGCAGCAAAGTACGAACAGGAAGACTAGCATTTTCAAATTCCTTTGTAAACAGAAGACTCACATTACTGAACCACAAAATATGTCAAGAGAGTGTGCTTGCTTATTTACTTTTGTGTTGCATATGATATTGGGCCTTTCCTTAAGTTTGTATTTGCATAGTGTTAGGCATGCAGAGAAAGGAGTGTGTCTATTTGCATTTTTAACATTTGGTATCTTTGGCACAAATGAAGGTAGGCCTTCATATTCCCTCAATACATTTCTTGTCATGAAATATCTCCCCAGTGATTCCCTAATGTGGTATGTAGAAGCCAGAATATTAGTGAGACAATCTTCATATATCACTTAAAAATTTAGGCTCTTAGTTTAATTTACATCTCAAATGTAATTTTTAAAATGCAATGATGAGATTTAGTCATGCCCTCCTTCCTGAGAAACCCATTCATCACCCCCAAACATTCCATGTGTTTGTTGATACAAAATTTTTCCTGACTCAAATTTATGTGTGTAACTACAAGGAATGGTACCACTTGGAATCTCACAGTAGCTCAATAATATACTGATTCATTTAAACTGATCTTCTAAGGCATAGGGCAGTTTGAATGCAAACAGGAAAAACAAACAATTGGATAGCTGTGGTGTGTGGTGAAAATAGCAGCCCAAACTGGAAATTAAGGTATAATTCATGTATGTACTAAATGAACAGCACAGATATAAAGGCTACAAATACAAAATAGTGGGCTCAAATCCCAGTTTTGAGACTAACTGGATGAATTCTAGTAAACTCCCAATTTCTTTATTCATTTTTCAAGCAGAAATAGGTTATTCAATAAATATTTAAAACAACCTATGGTGAGGAGTCCTGGGGTGACTCAGGTGGTTAAGCATCCGACTCTTGGTTTTGGCTCAGGTCATGATCTTAGAATTTGTGAGTGTGAGCCCTGTGTCAGGCTCTGTGCTGACAGCCCAGAGCCTGCTTGGGATTCTCTTTCTCTTCTCTCTCTGCCCCTTCCCTGCTTGTATCCTCTCTCTCTCTCTCAAAACAAATAAATAAACTTAAAACAAAAAACAAAAAACAAAAACAGCCTATGGTGAGCCAGGATCTTACCTACCAGAATCTCATGTTATCACACCTATCCTGTCCCTTGGTTTTTAATCCTGTGTTAAAGACTGAACACGTATGTGTTACATATCTGTGTTACATACTTAGCACAATGTATGAGACATTCTGGGGGACTTGACCCATATTTGCTGAGTGGATGGATGGATGGAATAGCATTAACCAGACATGAAAATTATTCTGAAATTAAAAAAAAAAAAAACCTTTCTTAGTATATGAAACAATCTTTTTAGCTAAGAACACATTAGATTGCATCAGCCTATTTAAAAGTTCAAACATGGGGCGCCTGGGTGGCGCAGCCGGTTAAGCGTCCGACTTCAGCCAGGTCACGATCTCGCGGTCCGTGAGTTCGAGCCCCGCGTCAGGCTCTGGGCTGATGGCTCAGAGCCTGGAGCCTGTTTCCGATTCTGTGTCTCCCTCTCTCTCTGCCCCTCCCCTGATCATGCTCTGTTTCTCTCTGTCCCAAAAATAAATAAACGTTCAAAAAAAAAGAAAATTAAAAAAAAAATAAATAAAATAAATAAAAGTTCAAACAGAAACCAAACAAGGAATTTTTATAGTTTCTGTGCCACTCACAATATTTCATCACATATACTTTGGTTTTCAAAATAATTTTGTGCCTCAGTTTATAAGCACTATCATACTATCACTGCATGGACAACTTCATATAATTTTTATTAGTGGTATTTGAAACATCAAAATGCATGGTGCAAACTTTTCAAACCCCTCACAGATGGAAGAATTGTGTGTATTCTTTTCAGAAGTATTTTCAGAAGAAAATAAGAATGTGCCTCCACTCATGTAATTTCTATGTTATTGGCAATAATGAAAATTTTTCTTGAGCATGTAGTGTGTTACTTATGAAAATTCGTTATGTGACACCCATTAAGCAGAGAAAATCCAGCGATTATAATAAATATTTACATACATATTTTATAAACATATAAAAATATGTTGGGAAATATATTGTGCATAAAATCACATGTATGACAAATATGTGAAGTTCAAGAATAAGGATACAACGGACCAATGCTTCACTAAAGTGAGTATGTTAGTACTTTGAAGTATCTGTGGCATACTCCCCAGTCTGGTTCTCAGGGTTCCATCATACCAGTACGAGCTCTTCTTAATTTAGTGATAATTATTTCCTCTTATATCTTTGTAGATTTGTCCCTAAAAAATACATACGTGTTTTAATTTTGCTGTTTTGTCAGCTATGTAAAAATGGACTGGTTCTGCATTTATTCTTCTCCGACCATGCTTTTTATATCTCAGCATTGTTTTTAGATTCACCCAAGATGACGTTAAAAAAAAAATTAAGGTTTATTTATTTTTGAGAGATAGAGAGACAAAGCACGAGCGGGGGAGGGGCAGAAAGAGATTGGGAGACACAGAATCCAAGACAGGCTCCAGGCTCCGGGCTGTCAGCATAGAGTCCAACGTGGGGCTCGAACTCACAGACTGTGAGATCATGATCTGAGCCGAAGTCAGACGCTTAACCGACTGAGCCCCCCAGGCACCCCTCATCCAAGACCAGTTGTTTATCCTATTTCAACATTTTCATGTAGCTCAAAAACAGTGCTTCTTGAAACTTTTGGTCTCAGGAGTCCTTTTTCTTCTCTTAACAGATGGGTAAAATTATTTTCCCTGCTGGTTACAGTTGGCCATTGTCCACATCATCAGCCCAACAAAATGAGCATCCTTGCTGGTTCTCGTATTCACATTTCCGTCTCTGTTTTTGCATGCTCCACTCCTCCTCAGCCAATGCATGAAACATCTAGGACTCTACATCTGAATTGATAAGGATCTATATCGGTTGCTTGCTTTTTTATTTTATTTTTCTCCTTGTTTTATGTGAAAACATTAAATTTTACTAAGTTATGTGAAACCATTACTTCCATCTGCCCTTACCATCCCTTCGTGATACTGCTTTCTTCTTACTCAAGTACTTTCCTAAGACTGATTGTACGTAGATCTTGGTATGGTAAACCATCTGATGCCTTGAAAAGCTGAACATTGGGGCGCCTGGGTGGCGCAGTCGGTTAAGCGTCTGACTTCAGCCAGGTCACGATCTCGCGGTCCGGGAGTTCGAGCCCCGCGTCAGGCTCTGGGCTGATGGCTCAGAGTCTGGAGCCTGTTTCTGATTCTGTGTCTCCCTCTCTCTCTGCCCCTCCCCCGTTCATGCTCTGTCTCTCTCTGTCCCAAAAATAAATAAACGTTGAAAAAAAAATTTAAAAAAAGAAAAGCTGAACATTTTTTTTTAATGTTTATTTATTATTGCGAGACAAAGCGTGAGCAGGGGAGGGGCAGAGAGAGAGGGAGACACAGAATCTGAAGCAGGCTCCAGGCTCCGAGCTGTCAACACAGAGCCTGATGTGGGGCTGGAACTCACAAATTGCGAGATCATGACCTGAGCTGAAGTTGGACGATTAACCGACTGAGCCACACAGGTGCCCCCGACATCTCTTTGTTTTAACTCTCATTGTCTCTAATAAATGGCATATGTTTAGACTTGATGGTTTTTTCTTTTTTTTTTTTTTTTGGACCAGTCTAAGTATTTGTCTTTTTTTTTCCGTCTTCAATTATTTATTTAATTTACTTAATTCTAGTTAGTTTCAAGAGTAGAAATGAATGATTCATCACTTACATACAACACCCAGTTGCTCATCACAAGTGCCTCCCTTAATATCTATTTTCCATTTAGCCCATTACCTTTCCCTCCAGCAACCTTCAGTTTGTTCTCTAGAGTTCAGAGTCTATTTTATGGTTTGCCACTCTCTCCCCGCCACCCCCAGCCCCATGTTCATCTTAAATTCCATCTAAGATTTGTCATTTAAGAAATAAAATAATCCAGGGGCATCTGGGTAGCCCAGTTAAGCGTCTGACCCTTGATTTTGGCTGAGGTCATGATCTCAGGGTTAGTGGGTTCAAGCCCTGCATCGGGCTCTGTGCTGAGTGCGGAGCCTGCTTGGGATTCTCTCTCTCTCTCCTTTGTCTCTGCCTCTTCTCTCTCTCTTAAATAAATAAACATTTTAGAGAAATGAAATAATCCAGTGATGACTGAGCTGAATACAAAACTACAGTTTTAACATTGTTTACTTACACACTTGAAAATACTACCAAGTTTCTTCTTCTATTAAAATTGCTTTTGAAGTTGGAAAACACCCTCTAGGGGGGCACCTGGGTGGCTCACTCCATTAAGCGCCCGACTTCAGCTCAGGTCATGATCTCACAGTCTTGTGAGTTTGAGCCCTGCATCGGGGCTCTGTGCTGACAGCTCGGAGCCTGGAGCCTGCTTCGGATTCTGTGTCTCCCTATCTCTGTGCTCCTCCCTCCCTCACACTCTGTCTCTTCAAAATGAATAAATGTTAAAAAATAAAAAAATAAAAAAGAAAGAAAGAAAACCCCCTCTAGTGCTACACCTGACTTCACGTCATTCACAAAGCTGGAATCTGCCTTTGAGTTGACAACGTGTCCCGGGCCTGCTGTCGTCTGAAAGATACAGGTGCAGGTTAAAGACCTCCCCGAGGGATCTGCCAGGACTTATCCTAACATGTGGGCATCAACAACATCCTGTCATCCCAGAGCAGGTCTGGAGGCTCTTTCCAGCTTCCTTTCCCAACTCGAGCCTACTCTGGGCCCGCTTGCTGGGAAACAAAAGCAACGTCTGTCCCACGGTGGAAACCCAGGTCCCGAGGCACAGGCCCCTGGGACACAATAATCCCCGGTGTCACATAAACATGGGCTCTGCACCAATCAGCACAATTCCCCGACAGTCTCAAAACCATAGAACAATGTCAAAAAGAGATGCCTTGTCTCGTCCTACCTGGGGGAGTCCCTCCTGCGGCCTCTGTCCTTAACTCTCCTCCCGCCCTGAGGTTTCAGCAGCGCATGTGCCCATCACTTCCAGCTCTCTCACTGCTGGGTTTGGAGCCCACCCACTGGGGCCCATGCCTACCCTTTACGGGAACAGGCCTCAGGCTGCAGAGCTCCAGTTCGCTGCCTGCGGGACACCCTGGTCTTGGCCAACCCCCGGCAGCCCGACGCCGCTCAGGCCATGTGGCTCCCGGAATGCAGCGCGGCACCACAGCAAAGGAGGTGGCCGGAAACGCCCCAGTCTCCTTCGCTGAAGTGCGCAGGCTCGGATGTGGCCCCTCCTTTGTCAGAGGCCCCGCCCACTGCTCCCAGAGGGATGAAGCCGAAGGGTGGTGGCTTGTGCTCGCCCTGCCGCTGCTTCTGGTGCTTTCCAGGGCCCTCCCCCCCAGCGAAGCTCGCGGTCGCTGGGAGACCCGGGCTGGGGTCCGGAGGCCTCCACCCTCCCTCAGCGGACGTTCAGGGGAGTCGCCTTGCAGGCCCGAGGACGAGGACGCTATGCGGGGCACGGGGTGCAACAGGTGAGACCTGGGGGCGGGGCTGCAGTCCCACCCTGCGGCTCGCGGAGCACGTGGCGCCCAGGCCCTCGCTCGGGTCCCTCCGCCGGTGGGTGTGCTGCGCCGGCTTTTGTAAACATTGTGCGTGTCCTTGGCTGCTTGTGATGAATTTAGGGTGTTTCGGGCAAGTCTCGAGACAGAAGTTCTCCAGTATTCTACCGCCGCGCCTCCGACCCTGCACTGCTGTTTTTCAAAAGTCATCTTACTGCGTCGAGGTCCTCTTGCGTTTGAGGTGGCAGAGGTTTAGGATCTAGTTGAAGCTGAAATGTCCGCCGGTTGATTTGTACCCACTGATCACCTCCGTCCTTTCTGAGTTACACACTGTGGTGATGGAGCCTGTGGCCTTCCCCCAGCAGTGTTGCGGCGAGAAAAGGGCACACCCGAATCTGTCCCCCTTCCCCTGTCCCCGTCGCTGGTCCAGCCTTCTCTTCCCCTGCGACCCCTCCCTCCCTGGGCCAGCCTTCGTCCAGCCTTCCTTCATTCTGGTCTGACTTCCTGCTTCACACCATCAGCCAGACAGTTTCCGTGGCCTTATACGCTGTCAACAGGCCTTTTGTTAGTTGGCAAATCCATCAGTCTCCCTCCAGTTCTTGGCATGGGTGTGGGAGTCCCTGCTGCTTCATCGTGCTCAGAAACATCAAGCCTACTGCTTGATAAACTTGAGATGAGTGACTTTGTGTCTTTGACATTCCCTTCTCCGTGACTGATGGATGTAGAGGGGAAGTTGGGCTGGTAATGCTCAGATGCTCTCTTCTAAAGTAACTATTTTTATCTTAATGACAGGAGTAATAGGATGTCTGTATGGCATTCGTTCAGCATGTTAGACACCCAGACAATTGACGCAGGGGATGATCCCATTTCGAGTAGAAAAGTGGCACTAGATAAAACCCTCTAGACACAAGGAAATCATTTAGGAACACTGCACAACATTGTGCTATCCAGTGGGAGACCTAAGAGGATTTGGCCAGAAATCAGGTCAATAGACAGCCACAGGCTTGCATTTGGTAAAGGGAAAATTTTAAGTCTAAGGATAATCAATGGATAACTCCAAGAGGAGATTTATAAAGGCATATTTTTGAAGAAGTGAAAGATAACGTCCTGAAAGTTCAGATAAATGGACCAAAATTTGTTCCCTTAGGATTTGTAACTTTGCTTGAAAACTTGGTACAAATATAAAATGTAATTAAAACTAAGTATAGGAGCCAATTAAAGAGACTGTAGAGCTGATGTGAAATTCCTGGGTGACCAAACTTGGCTGAAAGAATGTTGCATTTGTAGAGAAGCTGTCAACCCTCAAACAGATTTCATACTGTTGGGTCGGATGCCTAATGATAAGGAGACCAGCGCGTTGACCAGAGGCCAGGGTCTTCCCGGCTGTCTGGATGGATAGAAATGCTGAGGTTTCTCTGATAAAAGGACTTGATAGGGAACCCTGAAAACAACACTTCTCCCCAGTCTTGAGGAGAGGGCTCTTCAGGAAGAGTTGGTTTGATGATATAAATTAAAAAGTGGTACTTCTTTAAAAAAATTTTTAATGCTTATTTTTGAGAGAGAGAGGAAGAGCATTAGCAGGGGAGGGGCAGAAAGAGAGAGAGGATCCAAAGCATGTTCCACACTGACAGCAGTGAGCTCGATGTGGGGCTCAAACTCATGAACTGTGAGATCATGACCTGAGCTGAAGTCTGACACTTGACCCACTGAGCCACCCAGGGGCCCCTTATTCTTTAAATGCTGTAGAGAAATCCAGACCTGACACATGTGCACATACGTGCATACACGCACATATCCATAAAGACCATAAGGGAAAAATAATCCAAACACGAAACATTAAAAAAAAATGCTTCTCTCTCTTACTAGTGGGAATAAAGGGAAGCAATTATTTTCTTTATACTTTTATGCATTTTTTACAGTGAGCACGGAATACATTTGTTATTGGCAGAATATTTTTAACAGGAAGACTATAACTGGCCTATAATCATACTTTCTGCCTTCATAGAGCTGTTGGGAAAAGCCTGCCATGGTTTTTTTCTGAATTTAATCATCTTTCTCTTATTAAGGCTGATTTTGAAAATGAACTATATTGATAATGTGGATGTTGATTTATAATAAAGGAAGGAAGGACAGAGGGGAGGTATACCACAGGGAAAAGGCCGTGTGGTACGTAGAACGTGGCACCAGGCCATTTCTGATACATGGTCCGCATCTCTGATCTTTTCTTTTACCAGTGCTCCAGTGCCAAAAGACTGGATTTTCACAGTCAGTTTAGCAGTTTTTCCTGCAGACATGACCCTAAATTTTAAGTATTTGCCATTCTGGCAATAATCATGTAACAAAAATGTCTCAGGGCAATGTGCTGCCTAATTTGTATAAATTGTGAACAGACAGCCATGAAAAATGAACACCAGACAATAAAGATTGTGTGTGTGTGTGTGTGTATGGCTCTTATTCAGACCATCATATAAAAAACAATTTGGTAATTCATTCAACAATTATTAACAATTAATTGTTAATAAATTTTATGCAACATAAACTTTTAGTGTCTAGGTCATCAGAAAATGTCCCTGACTTCACAGAGCTCACATCCAAGGGGCAGAGGCAAATAGAAAGCAAGTGTACAAGTAAGCACCCTCAATTACAATTATCTGAGTGATGCCCTAGAATCTGACCTCTGTTCTCTAAACCCACCATGATGACCAATGAGATAAGCCCAACATTCAGCAACTTCAGAATTTTATGTAGAAATGGAAATATTGCTTTGACATAATCCAGACTTGTTTTGTTTTTTGCCCGTCCATTTTTTTTTTTTTTTCTGTTGTAACTGGAGCAGAAACTAATCACCAGACACATGAGCACATATGTATACAGGGACAGACACTCAGAGTACTTAGATTCCTTGATTCTGCCCTTTCCCTTCCTTCCACAAGGTTTGGCCCCAAAGGCATGTCTTAATAAACATCCTTCATCCTAAACTCTCTCACAGATTTTGCTTCTCAGGAAACCCAAACTACAATGCATAGAAAATTAGGTTCTGGAAACAGAGCGGCCTTTCGTAATTGTCTTGAGTTGGACCAGTATAGCCAGACCTTTGTAATTTCTCACCAACCTGTCTTTGGCTAAGGGCCGCGGTGGAAGAGCTGTGGTCTCGGGCCAGGTATATGGCAGCCATAGCCAATGGGCTGTTCCCTCCTGGGTCATAACTAACTCGGGCATCCTGAACCAGAGGCTGATGCCTCTGTGGTCTTCCTCCTTCCAGGGAGATTAGCGGGCGTAGGGTTGAAACTCTAGTCAGTGAGGTTGCTGCAGGAGGGAGTGTTGGATCCACAACAAGATGGGCACAAAGGTATGGTGAGAGAACACTCCATGGATGTCTCTGGAACCATGAAATCCTCTGGGTTATGTGCATGGAGGAAAGGAAAGCAGTAAAGGAAGAGTGTAGCCAAGCCTCATAATGCCTATCCTGACCCCATTGGAAAATGATTTACAAACATGCTTACTAATAAGACTTCAGTGATTAAGGGACTTTTATTCCTCCCCAAATGATCATGTCTATCTCCATGCAATGAACATTTTCTTTCTTTCATTACACAATTAAAGATTAAAATCGTTAATGTGGAAATTTTGCATACAAGGAAAAATGAGTTAGGGGTGTCTGGGTGGCTCTCTGCTGTCAGCACAGAGCCTGCTTCAGATCCTCTGTCTCTCTCTCTCTCTCTGCCCCTCCCCTGCTCATACTTGCTCCTTCAAAAATAAATAAATATTAAAAAGAATCAAGTAAACATAAGTTAAAAAAATTTTTTTTCAACGTTTATTTATTTTTGGGACAGAGAGAGACAGAGCATGAACGGGGGAGGGGCAGAGAGAGAGGGAGACACAGAATCGGAAGCAGGCTCCAGGCTCTGAGCCATCAGCCCAGAGCCCGACACGGGGCTCGAACTCCCGGACCGCGAGATCGTGACCTGGCTGAAGTCGGACGCTTAACCGACTGCGCCACCCAGGCGCCCCAAGTAAACATAAGTTAAATCATGCCAACGTAAGCATCAGATTCTTCACTATTTTGAAATAGGAATTCTGAGGATGGAATATCACCAGAAGAAAAAAAATGGAGTGAAAGAGAGAAACATGAATATTAAAAGCATGGTAATTGTGTTATTGGCCTATTTTAATTTTTAAGGTAATTTTTTTTAAAGGTGAAATGAAGTTAACTGGCATTTCCTGAATTCATACTTCTTTTTTTAAAAATTTTAAAAATTTCTTATTTTTTAGAGATAGAGTGCTTGCCCGTGCATGTGGGGGAGGGGCAGAGGGGGAGAGAGAGACAGAGAGAGAGAGAGAGAGAGAGAGAGAGACAGAGAGAGAGAGAGAGAGACAGAGAGAGAGAGAGAGAGAGACAGAGAGAGAGAGAGAGAGAATCCCAAGCAGGCTCCATGCTCAGCACAGAGCCAGATGTGGGGCTCAATCTCACAAGTCTGAGATCATGACCTGAGCCTAAATCAAGAGTCAGACATGTAACCAACTGAGCTACCCAGGCGCCACTGAATTCATACTTCTAATAAGAAACTTTAAGAATATGAGGAGTTGAAGATGTCAGGGAGAGAGAATACCTACTCTCATGGGTTCAGACCTGGATGAATTTAGAGTCCATTCTTACTTAACAGTGTCACTTATGGGTATCTTTGAAAGAAACTTTGACATTTTTTTTTGTTACAAGGTAGGGTTTACATTTGGAAACCCAAAGAATGTGCAAACATTCATCATATAATTTGGAATTAAAAGTGGCCTAAGAGTTCATTTCAACGTGAGAGGTAATCAGATAAGCTCCACTGATAGGACATTTGTGATGAGGTTTAGGAGTGAAGTAATCTTGAGAGTTGTGACGAGTAGGACAGCTTTACCTTCTAGAGACAATGCATTATAAAGATATGAAATAGAATATGTTCATGAATAAGCTAGTTTGGTTTGATTGGAAAATACAGTAAATGTTTTAAAATGTGGCAGGTAAGTCTGCAAGGCTAGTTTGGGGACTGTATTTTAGTAAGCTTTGAGGATGACATGGGAAGCATGATGACTTTGAGCCAGGGGCTAGTGTTCTCAGAACTGCATTTTGAAAGCATAATCAAGGATCAAGATTTGGGGTGAATTTAAGTGGTTGGAGGTAAGAGGGTAAGTGAACTGTGAAGCAAAGTAGAAGAAACATTAGAATAAACGTGGAAGAACACAGGAGTCCCCCAACTTGTAAATTATGTGACACAGCTGAGTTTCTTAGTTGGTCTCAGTCTTAATTTTCAAATATCTATAAAGGGAAGCAGAATAACTATTTCACAGTTCATGTAAGCAAAAAACGACAAGAGTCATAAAGTGTGTATTCCCAATAATTGCTAGTTCTGTCTGTCCAGATCTATCAACTGTCCAGACTCCTGTCTGTTATAGCATTTTGGGAGTAAAAAATATGTGCCATTGAGTGTTAGTGATGAGGATTGTGGGATAAGAATAAGCTTTAGGAATTCGCTGAGCTTGCACTGATGGGTTAACAAGGCATAAAGAAATAGAAAGCCACAGGATGAATGCACCCAAGACTAGGTAAATAAGATTAGGTAAACAGGGCAAAGGCCCCCAGTATAGGACAAAGGTATAGGAATAGGAAGCCTCAGGATGAAAGCATCCAAAAGTAGGTAAACAAGATTAGGTATTCAGGGCAGAAAAGCCCCTCAATTTAGTACAATAGCAGAAAGCTGCTTTCACAGGAAGGAAGGACCAAAATAGGTAAATAGGTAAACAGGACTTTAGAGGCAGCAGGGTGAAGTTGCCCTGAGTGGAGCTAATTAGCAGAAGAAAGCTGCCTTGTTCACCCTGAGGTAGCATGCTCTCTCTTGTCCCCTAAGCTAGCTAAGATAAACTGAAGACATGGTGCCTCAAGCCTGCAGTAAGTAACTCCACACCAGGACTTTGTTTTGTATTGACCCAAACCCCTGACATTGCGTATCTTCAAAACCCCCTTTCCCTCACACTCATGAGTTAATGCTCACGGATTTATTGTCTCTTTGTGCACACCCGTCAACGTTTGTAAGCCTTCTGATCCTAGTAAAAACAGAGCAAGGACCCTTACTCGGGGCTCTTGTCTCCTTCCAGACATTAGCCTCTCTTGCATTTTAATCCTGTGTCTGCTCTCTTGCTGGACAAGAGAGAATTTCAGACCCAGAGTCTATAATTGCACCCCAACAGAAAATGGTTCATTAACATGAATGACAATTATGAAATTGTGGCAAATCAAACTGGAACTTCTTTTTCACTGAAAATTATTAGTAGGATAAAGAAACCATGGTTATTTCCTAAAGGACCAATTAAAAACCTGTGATAACCCATTCATTGTACCTTATTTTTTCTTCATCTTGGAAAATTTGTGGCCAGAAAAATTCTGGATATGGGGTTTGATAGTCTGAATTGATGCCCAAACCTAGGGCTCAAAATGAATTTTGAGAATCATGAGTTAATTTGGTGATTCTGACAAGAAGAAACATTGTGAAGACATTTTTGGCCATGTATCAAATGGACGATCAGAATTTAAGGAGTCATTACCCGGGGAATTTTGTCCTTTCTTTGCAAACAAGATTGGTCTTGGTTATGAAATGTACCAATTTAAACTATTGCAAGGGAGAAGATTGTTTTTAAGCCATCTTGTTTCATTTGTCAGTATTTTCACACAATAAAAACAAATTATCTCCACCACTTCTCTCTTGAGATGTTCCCAAAGGCTTACAAGAGGAGAGAGAAGAAAGCCACAGAGAGAGCAACATAACACTGAAACAACATGATAGAATTATGCAAGAGAATGAAAAATAATGTAAATGCATATCTGTATATTGAAGATACTATGCTGTTATCTTAATTTTTATCTCTGTGTGTTTATGTACATGGTTGTGTACATATCACAAAAATGTTGTTGAATCCATGCTTAGGACAGAAAATACATCAAGAGGACTAGAGCACTCATAGGACCAGTAGTGCCAAAGGCAGAGAAGGATAATACATAACAACTCCCTACAATAGCTTGGACCAAACAGTTTTCTCTCCGAATTTAAATGTAATATGTGTTTTTTTTTTAAATTAGAAAAAGATGAATTAGAAAAAGATGAATCAAAAAAAAAAAAAAAAGCCCAACTTAACAAACATTACCCTAAGATAGTCACTGTGCAATAATGGGATGTGTGTTGATTTTCTTTTTTTTTTTTTTAACTTTTTTTTACATTTATTTATTTTTGAGAGACAGAGAGAGACAGAGCACAAGTGAGGGAGGGGCAGAGAGAGAGAGGGAGACACAGAATCCGAAGCAGGTTCCAGGCTCTGAGCTGTCAGCACAGAGCCCAACACTGGGCTTGAACTCACAAACCGTGAGATTGTGACCTGAGCTGAAGTCAGATGCTTAACCTGGAGCCACCCAGGCGCCCCAATTTTCTTTTTTTTTCTTTTTATAATTTTTTAAATCTTTAAAAAAATATGTATTTATTTTGAGAGAAAGAGCAGGCGCATGTGTGTGCACATGTGTGAGAGCAGGGGAGGGGCAGAGAGAGAGGGAAGAGAGAGAGAATCCCAAGCACGCTCCACACTGTCAGCGCAGAGCCTGATGTGGGGTTTAATCCCACAAATTGTGAGATCGTGACCTGAGCCAAAACCGAGAAGCTGGATGCTCAACCAACTGAGCCACCGAGGCGCCCTTGTGTTGATTTTCTTTTGAATACTTTATGGGTTCATAAGGTAATAGCACATAAGTAATATATGCATATATATGTATATATATTATATATATAATATATATATATTTCTACCTTTATTATTTAAAATTCCATTAACAGCTTAGCCATATATTATTGCCTTTTATGCAAAAAATGTTTTGTAGAGGCTTCATGCTATTCTGAGAGACCATATCAACTCTTTCCCAATATTTAGACATTAAGATTTTATCTATTATAAACAGTGCTTCGTATAATCAGGTTTGTTCCAAAAGCAGTCAGATTTTTAAGCGGATATGCTGTGTTACCAAAAGTGGCTTTTTTAATAACAGACAATAAGATTAAGCTCTCTTATGCAGGCCTCCCTTTGCAGAGGGAAGCAGTGTGTGTGGTTGATGTTTATTTTCAGTGTGGTTAGTGGGTAAAAGAAATCGTTCATGAAAGATAGTGAATTAGTCTAGATTATTGCAAAGAGACTTTGCAATGACGTTTCACATATTATTACTCACCATCAAGTGAGTAGTTACACACAGTATTCTAAACCCTTTATACGTAAAAACTTACTTAATCTTCACTATTACTCTCTGGTTGGTATTTCCATGTATCCTCATTTTATAGGTGAGGAAAATAAGGCACAAAAATATTATGTCACTCACCCAAGGTCACTCACCACTAAGCAGAAGTGTCAGGATCTGGATCACTTGGTCCAAGAGCTCTCATGCCACATACCTATCTTGCAGCAGCATCAAGGTATTTAATACTGACTCTGCTTCAACAAATTTATCATGAACCGCATCATCAGAATTCTTATTTACAATCCTGGAAACTAGAAGGCAGAGAAACAATATTTAAAGATTATTCAGTGACAGAACTGCCGTCCAAGATTATTGCATATGCAGTATAGCAATCATCTGTGACAACAAAAGGATATAGTCTGATGTGCACGTGCTTAGTAGGTGTACCGTCCATGGTATTGTGCTGGAGAATTTGGCCAGGTAATTTCTCTAACCAAAAGGAAATAGCATCAAAGCAAGATTGAAAGATAAAAACAGAAAACTTGTACAAGAAAGAAAGCGTGTCTAGTGAATTTTATTTTCGTTAGCTCAATTTAAATGGGTAGAAATTTGCCCCTAGCTGTGTTGGAGTGACAAGGACTCCACTTAACCTACTGTCATAACTAATTAGAAAAATAGCAAGAACACATGAAACAACTGTTTTCAGACACTGGATAACAAGTAGCCTTTGTGAGCTTTCAGAGATAGCAAACAAACGAGAGGAGTCCTCGGATTGTTATCCAACTTGTTGCCTGGAGGTAGTTTTTGGACCAGGAGCATAAGAGGGCATGCAGACAGAGCCCAGAGTTGTCATAGGATGGTAGAGAAGGAGATAGGAAGTTCAAAAGACTGAGGGGCCTCGAAGCTGTGGGACAGAACTCTAGAAGGAAGGAAGTCTCAGGGCAACGGAGTGTTCGCAGTCCACACAGGAATACCTGTGGAGGCTCTGCTCACTCAATACAAGGCCATGCATGTGGCGGGTGGACCTTCAAAATGCTAAATGAAGAATTACCAAGGGACAGTAAGCTGAAAGCTCCCCAGAGCTCACACAAGGTACAGAATTGATCTCCAGTTGGCGGGACCAAGTGGAGAATTCTCAGTGGTTCATTGAGGCACTTAGCAGAAACCCGTATGGTCATGCCTTGTGGAAGAGAAGACCTTTTTATGGAGTAAAGGCTACCCTGTTCCCGTACTAGCAAAGCATGAAAGTAGACTGCAGAGGGAACACAGAATTTGTTTTTTCGTACAGAATTTCACAGTGAAAAGCTTTTTAGAAATCCATCCAGTTTTCTTTTTTACATAATTTTGGAAAAAATAATTGAAATTTCCTTCATAAATTAAAACAGATACATGTAGTGGTACATAGTTAATAAATATTTCTATTTTGGGTTCTTGCTCAGAATTTTACTGGGAGAATTGTACAATCTAAAGATGATATAGACCAATTGTTCATAATATTGAAGGGTAGAATTCAGTCCAAAGGTCCAATCATAGTGGGCCATTTAAATAAGTTAGGTGAATTGATTTAATAGATTACTATGTATCATTAACCATCTAATTACGTGGAAAATAATTGCATTTCCTAGCAAGTGAAAAAAAGCTTAAGAAAGCACTTACAATATGAATGTTTAATGTATATTTTTATGTTTTTGTAGGACTTGAAAAATGGAAAGTTATATACTGCAATGAATATAGTATTAATTTTATCTGTCTGTGTATCTAGCTGTTTATTTTTTTTTGTTTGTTTACTTCTGTCATTATTTTTCTGCCTTTTCTGTAAGTACATGAATTTTGTAATTAGAAAATACACAGGTATTCAAAAGGCTATGTCATATTTGCATTTATGACACTCATATTCCCTAGACTATTGCTGGAATTCAGTTTATATTCAATGAATCTATGGATGGATACGTGAATTAATGAATAAAAATTTTATTCTGAAAAATTATTCTCAGAGATAAATATATTATTTTGTTTTCTAATTAAGCAACATTATACTAAGTATTCAAAAATAATAATTTAAAATTCTGAGTAGTCATCTTCTGTTCTGTGCTTAGATATTTTTAAAAATATTGATTGTGCTTGCACTCAGCTTTTTTTCTCCTTGCATGTATGTGCATGGCATTTTATTTTTTTTAATGTTTATTTTTGAGAGAGAGTGAGTGAGGGAGGGGCAGAGAGAGGCAGACACAGAATCCAAAGCAGGCTCCAGGCTCCGAGCTGTCAGCACAGAGCCCAATGTGGGGCTCGACCCACGAACCACAAGATCATGACCTGAGCCGAAGCTGGACACTTAACTGACTGAGCCACCCCAGCGCCTCTACATGCATGACATTTTAAAAGAATCTGGTGGTCCTCCAGTAGTTCATTAGCATTGAAGGCCTTGGCAGCATTAATTGGTTGTTTGAGAACCAAAGTTGAAGCTGATCACAGACTATTTATGATGCTCTAGTTCCCCTTCAGTTGCTACAGTTTTCATTACATTATATTTATAAAACGGAGTTGTTAAGGGTGATGGATATCGTGACTCAATGAATTAATGCAGAGTGTGAGGGTGGGGAGAAGACAGCCTATCTGAACCCTATATTTATCTCACATAAGGAAAATGAGGGAGAAGAAAGTGAGGAAGGGGGAATAGAAGGAAAAAACGGTAGAGAGAAGACTGCAGTCAGTAAAACAAGCAGAACCGAGCTATGCTCGTCGTGTAAGTTATTTCCATGCCGACGCACTACGTTTCGTGGTATCAAAATTCAGTGAAGCCTCACTCATGACTTCCAGGCCTCTTGCTCTGATCCAGTGTATCCAACTTGAGAACAGATTAAAGACACATCCAGAGAAACACAGTTGTGTGGGGACACCAGCAAAATTTGTAATATGCAGACAATTCATGAAGAATTATTTATAACTAAAATTAATTTAATGTTTCTACATAATTATCATTAATCATCATCATTGATTAACTCTACATTTATTTAGAAGACATTTCTGATATTCATTTTGGATTTAGATAATTGATATAAGTCAGAGAAAAGTAAACTACAGCATGTATGTATAATAATGTTTTAGTTGCAAAGTTGACTAACAGAACAAAATTACAAAAATTCCAATCAGAGAAGAGCACGCACACAAACACAAAAACATAGGCAATATGTTAAAAAATAAGAAACAATAAGAATTATATGAAATATTAATGCAAAACCAACAACAGCCATGTTTTTCATATCAGGAAATTTTGATGGTTTCATCTAATCTATTAAAATAAAAATACTCCCACATAGCATCGAAGAATAAAATGCAATTGTGTGTTTCATGTAAACCACCAAAACAAAGTGCCTCGAAAACACTGATAATAATCGGATGTTTGAAGCATGGGGCACAAGTTGAAGGCAGTAGCCCTGATACCAGGCGGTGTTAAATTTATTGAGTTATTAAGCCCTATAGGACACAAAGAAGGGCAATTAGTACCAACTAAGTGTGAAGTCCACAACAAAAATCTAATAGCAATTGTGCATGTAATGAAAAATCATAAACATTCATGAAACAAAATAACAGACAATTCAAGGAGAAATAAAAACAATGCAATAAATACCTTGATGCATACCTTTCTTATGACACAATATGTGTACAAAATAATGACAAAGGTGGCCCAGATAATTTTATGAATAAAAGGACCTACTTGATATAATGAATTCTCTACCTTGAAAACAGAGAATATGCCTTTTGTTTTTCAAGTGACCATATGCTCATCCACAAGTCCGAGGAAACTGTAGGTCGTTTTAGGCATTTTAAACGTGACCCTCATAGCTGTTTGGAAAATTGTCCCCTGTCCTGGTTCTCAGACACTAAAGTTATGAATTGGCTTGGGCCAGATTGTACAACCTGAGTCTGTGAATGATGGATGAGGACTTCTTCAGGTCTAAGGGCACTATTACCCCACAGTGATGAATTGCACAGGGTGTCTCAGAGATTGATGAAGCACACCTGGCCCAGGTGTGATGTTCTCTGGCATGGATTCAGATTTGACTACTGGTAGGATTTCTAAAGCCTAATATACCAAATTGGATCTAGAAGGAACTTGAGCTCCAAGGAGTTCTAGAGCGACCTTCATTCACTCACATACTGTGAGCATTCTCCAGCCCCGTTTTCTCCAGGGAGGAATTTTAGGGCCAAGTGTTCATCTTGTCTGTAGAAACATTGCTGATCTCTTTGCTACCTGCCCGTAAGTGTGCCGACAAACACTGGTTGATTTACCTGCACTTTACCTACTATTGACTCTTGTCAACAAAGTGGCCGTTCATCCTTCAATAGTCACAAAACTCGACAAAGAAAACCTCAAACCATCCCCAAAAGGACGAATAAAGATAGTATCCAAATGCAACAACAATGAATGAAGAAAAACAAGAAAATAAACTCAATTACCATCCAGCATTTGAACACTTTCTTTAAAGACCTTTGGCTAAGACTGGAGGCACAGGGGTGGTAGGTGGAGGAAAAGGGTTACTGCAGAGTATCTCTAAAACAATTACAAAAAATATATATATTATAGTTTGATCTTTGAAGGAGTAAAGGGCATCATAAGGTCTACAGATTGTTAGCTCACTCTTTCCAAGGAAAAAATAAACAGGAGGACAGGCAAAGCACAACTGTTGAAATCCAGACATGATAAGAACTAACTACAGACAGGGAATTTAAACTCGTGAGACTTTTTTTTTTGTTCAATGCTAAGCAAATAATTTTGAAAACATGGGTGAGAGGCAATATTTTCTAGAAAACTAGAAATGACCAGAACTAATCAGTGAAGATCTAGACATCCTAAACAGACCTATTTTATTTTAATAACTATGTTTTAAATTTATTGTTATAAAACATTAAGGGAAATTGTCCAACAGCAAAAACTTGAAGGATGTTTTAGTGCAGATGCTTTTTCTTGGCGGAGAGTGGTGAAGTCAGTGTGGGTGAAACGTTTGGATTATTTCACATTTTATGGTATGGAAATGAAACAGACTTTGATGAAAAGGCCTTTTTTTCTGACATCTGATTCTGGTCATTCTAAACCTTGCATTCAAAGCCTTATCAAAAGTACCAGTTAAATAAATGAGGTGCTGGTGAGAGACAGGGAATCTCCTGGGAATTCTCTAAAAGAACAGGATTCCTGGGCCTGGAACAAACGAGTAGCAGCGCAGGAGATGTTTTTAGTAAACGGGGTGACACATTTAAGTGGACATAGAATCCCAGTAGGCATCAGGAGGGTTAGGCTGTACACTAGTTCCATTACCCAATGACTGACCTTGAGCAAGTCATTTAACTTTTTTGTGTGTGGATTTCATGTTCTCTGTGCAGATGGAAGGTATTTGGATTTTTAAAATACTGTATAGTAATTGGTTTCCCACCAGTGTTTGAAGGATGCTGAAATAGTAATACATGGAAATATTAAAATAACAGAGAACATTTAATGTCTTACCTAAGTGGTCCCACTTAAGATTGGTACTCTCTGTGGGAACCTTGCCTTGGATTGCTAAGAATATTTTATGGAAAAGTCATGGGTTTATCAATACCATACTCAAATGTGCAAGGTAAACTTAGCTTTCTTCCTTCACCTTTTTTTTTTTTTTTAAGCATTCCTTTCTCTTATGGCTCATTTCCAATGGCAAGTGGGAAAATAGAATTTAATCCCAGTATATTAAACTCAGTCCCATGGGATAATTCAAATAGTCCTTTGAGGAATCGCTTGGTGTTTTTAGATAAACATATTCTGTCTCTAATATTACCGCCCCCCCCCCCCCCGCCTCATTCCTCCACCCAGGACGATGCCCATGTGTATGACGGAGCTTCTTGTAACACATGACAGCAGAAGAGTAGGGTTCTTCCATTCTCCAGTGACCTTCTCTAAAGAGTAGTTCGTTAAGGTCACTCCCTGGTCATTTTGGCTGGAATTTCTGCTAAAAACGGTGTCTGGTAAAGCATCTAGCCCATTTCCTTTCAGCTTGACTGAAGCCCGGTCATCTTGCTGACATTATGCACTTGGGTTCTGGCTGGTTCTGCAGACCCTCTCTCAGTTACCTCCACTGCCACTTTCTGTCTTCTGACTAGGCTATCCATGGCACAGATTGATGGTAAGGTCATCACTCCCTACAACAGTTCGGACTCCACCAGAAGACCTGAACCAGACTACCTACCTCATAAAGAGACCCAGCAACTTCTTGGATTAGTCTACACCACTCAGGAAAATTGGGAAAGCAAATGTCCAGCCTGAGAGAAAAAAAAAAAAACAAAAAAACCAAAACAAGGACATCTTATAGCCGGCATTTCTCTATTTTGGGACTCTCCTAAGTTGGTGTGGGATAAATAAAAGCACATCCAAAGTGTTCTAGAGGCTTAGTTCCTTCTATCTTCTAGAAGTCCACCAAAATCTGACTCAGCATATACAAGTTGATTCAATGGCAGCTTTGGAAATTCTTACTTTCAAATAAGGTTATTTCCTCAGCAGGAAGATGTCATTGTTGCATAGTGGACTTCATATTCTTTGTCCTTCTTCCTCTATAATACACAGGCTGATATGGAGGGTTGGACCCTTTTATTGTGTACTTCCTTGCTGTGGTCAGCCCTGCCCAACACAAAGGCGAGAGTGGTGAGAGAATGGGAACCTGGCACTATACTACTTCTCTGCCTCTAATTTTCTGAGAATCCCTGGTTTTACGAGTGAAGGACACCCCATGTCTCTTGCTATGTGTCTGTGCCAGAGTTGTACAATGAGAGGAAGACTGCCCACCTCTTTACTCAGGCCAGGAGGGGCCATTTAAGGGAATCAGGCAAGATACCCTTGGCTCACTGTAATCTAGGGCAAAATACAGAGCCAATATCCAGTGGTATGCTGGAGCGGGCTCCTGCCCCCTCATGACAGATGATTGTTAAAGTTTTAAAATAGCCTTTATTGAAAATTAAATTACATAAAATTAAATGAATTTTATTAAAACCAAACTAATAACATACTCAAGACACATTGCTTAGTAACTGTTTTATTATCTGTGCTCTTAAGATTACTGACATTTATCATATCTCTATGATGGAGCTACTATATCACGGTGTACTACTGTGCATTTCTTCCCAGGTCTGCACTCAGTGACATTGTGTTATCACCTTGAAATTGGTCACGGTAGGCGTATTTACCCTGTGGAAAATGGCAAACACTGCAAACATGGGCTTTATTTTTTTCTCCTGGAGAGCTGGTTAAACGTTGGACAGCACACCACTGGTCTACCTCTCCCAGAATGGAGATTAGTGTTTGTTGATGACTAGGAGCCAAGAACAGGAAGCTCTCAACATGACTGTCAGACTCAAACCTTGGCTCCAATGAAACCCTTTCTCTTACATAGGAAACACAGAAGACTGTTTCAATACTGAGCTGCAACATAGCCACTCTGCAAGATATAGAACAAAAGCTCACTTACATATACTAATAAGAACTATGAGAAGAAAACTAATCATTTAAGCGTGGCTTTGTAATTCATCATCTACCTCATTTGGCAAATTATTTACCTTTCCAAATGTGTTTGGTTGAACTCAATCGGATGTTAAGCATCTGAGCAAATACCTTTGACAGAAGGGCTCTGCAACCTATCTTGGGAGAAAGGAAAAGAGACTGATTCACATGTTTTACCACAAATAATACATTCAAGAAAAATAGTATCCTTGCAGTTCCTTTCATGCCAAGATTTCTAAAGTTGTTTGGAATTAACTATTCTTTGGTTTCTATATTTTTTGATTCTTATATAAAAGCCTTAATCTATTCTTTAATTTTTTTTAATATTTACTTATTTTTGAAAGAGAGACAGAGTATGAGCAGGGAAGGGGCAGAGAGAGAGACACACACACACAGAATCCAAAGCAGGCTCCAGGCTCTGAGCTGTCAGCACAGATCCCGACGTGGGGCTCGAACGCATGAACCGAGAGATCATGACCTGAACTGAAGTTGAACACTTAACTGACTGAGCCACCCAGGCGTCCCAAGTCTTAATGTATTCTTTTATCCAGCACACACTTAAAAATTATGATGGAGGTTCAAGGATAAATAAGGAGTGGTTTCTGCCCTCAAAGATATCATGGTCAAATTGGCAGTGGAATCCAGATAAATGGGAAATACCCAACACCAAGTGAATGCAGTGATATAAGTGAAGGATGGTTTGTGGGAGCACATGTGTAGATAACTGTATCTTCAAGTATGTACACTTGATATCGCCTTCCTCCCCTCCCCTCCCCTCCCCTCCCCTCCCCTCCCCTCCCCTCCCCTCTTCTCTCCTCTCCTGTATTTTCTCAATGCTCTTGCTGGGTAAATCCATCTGAAATGTATGGTGATATCCCTCATCCTTGGTTGCTTCATGCGATACTGTGAAAACAAAACCAATTTTAGCATCAAAAGATATTTTCAAGTATTTTTCTTCAGTAGGCAAGCTGTAAGAATCTTCAGCTGTTTTGTTACCATGGTGAGTGGAGTGGAAGCGATATTTCTAGTCAGAGAGGAGAATCTAGAAAATGAATGCTGATATGCAATAAACTAACAGCCACCATCCTTTAATGCAGGAAAGTTAAGTGTGAGAGTCAGCACCTCTTCTCAGACACTCAGGGAAGCATGTAATGGTGCATGAAGATTGGGGTAGGGGTTGTCCGTTGTCTCCTCTTTGCAAATTCTGTTTTGAATACATCCTAAGCTATAAGTTTTACTGTATTTCAAGAATGGGCTTAAAATTTGGTTGTAGTGAGAAGATAATTTTTATGGGAACAGAGAAACTAGATTCCAGTCAGTCCTGCAGAAATTATATCACCTTCTGTTTGGCCCAGGGAAATTCATAAATTTTCAGGAGCTCAGTTTCTTCATCTATAAAGAGAAAAAAGAAAATATAGAAAAAAATAGGAAAACTTATAATATTGTCCTCACAGAAATATTTTGAAAGTCAATAATATAATGTATTCCAAAAGATTTATAAACTGTTAGGAACCAGACAGATATTTAATCTTGCTGTTATCATGTGGCAATACAGCACACAAAAGGTGTATTATTGACCACAACCTGAGACAATAAATACAGAGTTATAGCTGCTCAGTGAAATTTTCCTCACTCTTTCAGATAACCTATTCTGTGCCTTTCTTGACAGAGTTTGGGAGATAGTGTGGTTCTTTATGGACTTTTGTAGCTATAACTATATTCAGGAGACCAAAGAGGTCTTTTGCCCATTTAGAGGGAGGTTTTATCTTCTTGTTACTTAATTGTAAGAATTGGTTATGTATTCTTTCCTGTTTGGAAATTATACAAAAAAGACATAGGATTGGCCAATAAACACAAGAACAGGTGCTCAAATGCATTGGTGTATAGGGAAATGCAAATTAAAATCATAATGACATCCTATTTCACAACCAGTAGAGTGGATACAATTAAACAGAGTATTGGCCAGAATATGAAACAACTACAACTCTCCTATTTTGCTAATGGTAGAGTAAAATGGTACTTTGGCAAATTTTACTGCATTTTCTTTAAACATACGCTTAACATAGAACCCAGAAATCCCTTGCCTAGGTGTTTTCCCAAAGGAAATAAAAATGTGTACAAAAAGACTATCACCCACAACTACCACTTATTCATAATAGCTTCAAATGGAAATGATCTAAATATCATTCCATAAGTGAATGAATACATAATTTATATTTATAAAATATAATATTACTCATCAAAAAAAATAATTAAATGCTGATTTACACATCATTGAAACTCAAAAACACCATGCTATATGAAACAAGTTAGAAACAAAAGAATACATACTTTGCGATTCTATTTATGTGAAGTGCTAAAACAGAAAATAATATATCGGGATACAAATCACGTAAATTGGTTAGGTGACAGGTGGGCTGGGATTGCATACAAAGTAGGCAAAAACACTCTATGGAATGACAGAAATGTTACATACTTTGAATGATATGGTAGCTACGTGGGTGTGTGCCTTTGTATACTTTAAAAAGTATACTTTATAAAGGTAAACTAAAGAGCTTTTCCAATAAATGCTGAGAAAATTTGTGGACAGGTGGGGGGCCCACCATAAGAAACGCTAAAGGAAATTCTTCAGACTGAAAAGAAAAACTGCCAAACGAAAACTCAGATCTCCCTAAAAACTTTTATATTTAGTCTTTGTCTTTTAAAACTATTTTTGGGGGGCACCTGGGTGGCTCAGGTGGTTAGGCATTCAACTCTTGGTTTCAGCTCAGGTCATGATCTCGTGGTTCTTGGGTTTGAGCACTGTGTTGGGATTCTTTCTCTCTCTGCCCCTCCTCCACTTTTCTTTCTCTCTCTCTCTCAAAATAAATAAACTTAAAAAAAGGATTTAAAACTATTTTTTAAATTTATTTATTTTGAGAGAGAGAGAGAGAGAACAAGTGAGCAGAGGGGCAGAGAGAGAGGAGAGAGAGACAGGCTCCACACTGTCAGCACAGAGCCCTAGATGGGGCTCAAACTCACAAACTGATCTCACGGTTCATGAGATCATGATGTGAAGAGAAATCAAGAGTTGGAAGCTTAACCAACCGAGCCACCTAGGCTCCCCTAGTCTTTGTCTTTTAAAGCTATTTTGTCAAAACTAGGGTTTCATGTTGGTAATTTTCAGTTTCATTACTTTAAAGATGTCATCCATTAACTTTGTGTTTCCATTATTTCTGATGAAATGTCAGTTATTCTTACTGTACGGTCTATGAATGTGAAAAGTCACTTTTCTCTGATGCTTTTAAAATTCTCCTCATTTTTAGTGTTTAGCCTTGGCTACAATGTACATGAATGTGGTTTTCAGTGGTTATCTTCCTTGGGCATTGCAAAACTTCTTAGATTTCTGGATTGGTATCTTTTATCAGTTTTGATAAACTTAGCTCAGTATCTCTTCTGATCCTTTTCTACTTCATTCTCCTTTCTTTCTGGAAATCTAGTGTCAAGTATGGTGGGTTTATTTGATTTCCTACACGTCTCTAATACTATGTTTGATTTCTTCTTCTTTGCTTTAATGTTTTATGATTTGAATACTTATTTACCTTTTTTCAAGTTTGGTGATGATTTTTTCTGCCATGTCAAGTGTGTTGTTAATGTTATTATATATTTTATTGATACTTTTAATCTTTTAGTTCTGTGCCTATTTAGTTTTAGTTTAAAGCCATTGTTTCTTTGCTGAAATCTCTGTCCACACCTTCTAACCGTCTTTTCCTATAAATTAATAATCCTTGTCTTTGGTAGTTCTATCATTTAGTTAGTTAATTGTTAATGATATCATTTAGTTAATTGTTAATGATTTTTATCTTAGCCTTTAATTTTGGTTTCTTTTCTTTTTGAAGTTTATTTATTTTGAGAGAGAGCGAGCACACACGCACGTGAGTGAGGGAGGGATAGAGAGAGAGGGAGAGAGAGAATCCCAAGCAGGCTCCACGCTGTCAGTGCAGAGCCCGATGCTGGACTCGATCTCACCAACTGTGAGATCATGACCTGAGCCGAAATCAGGAGTCAGATACTTAACCAACTGAGCCACCCAGGCACCCCTCAACACTGAACGTATTGAGTTGACAGAGGAACTGCGTCTGTTTGTAGCTTGAGTTGTATTCAGCTTAGCTCTAATTTCAACTCCAGTGATGCCCTGTTTTTCAGCTCTGCTCTGCCTCAGTTAACTTAGAAAATTCCAGGGGAGAAGAACTGTCAAGTCAGGATAACCTGTGTGTGTGTGGGGGGGGGGGGGGGGGGGGGGGCTCTTGCAGTTACCAGCAAGATTTTCCAGGCAACAATGTTACTAAAAGTTTGGCCATTTTCTCCTGGTCCTAGGAAGGTCTCTCTAGTTTCAGCAGTACATATGCTTCATAGTTTAGGCAAAAGTGGCCCTAGTTTAGGCAGCTGTCTCTCTTTGCTCCCCAAAGAAGGCCTTATTCTCTCCATAATTTATTTAATTTAGATTTGTTTGCATACATAGCTCTTGGTGGTGTTAAAGAGAAGCATGCTTTTATTTTACCCAGTGTTTTCTTGTTTCAATGGGAGCAAGAGACTTTCACATGAACTCAGTTACTATTTTTATGTTGCACTTTGCTTTCTTTTTTATCTTTAACAGTGTATGTCTCCCCTTATCTTCCTGAAGTGGACAGGTCTCTAAATTAGTGCATGTAACTCTGCTGCATTGTCTCCGGTGGCTGAATGATATCTCACGTTCTGGCAACACCAGAATATATGGTGGCCAAAAGGATGGGATGAACAACCATACACATATGAGAGATACGTTTGTCTCATACCTTGGTGTGATTATTTCCTTTGGTAAATAACTAGGATGGGGATTGTTGACTCAGAAAGAACATTAATTTTAACTGGTTGTAAATATATATTCTACTTATAAATACTTAAAAATATTAATAAGTTATTCAAAAATTTTATGCATGCTGCTTGCTCCAAACTCCTATCCTCACCACTCTTGTATCTCATTCTTTTAAATTTCGCCAAATTGATGGGGACAAATTTCTTCGCTCACTTTTTTCCTTTAATATTTTCTTGTTTTGTTAGTGAATATCACCTTTACTAGTAGCCAGTAGTGGAGCTTCATCTGTGGACCGTTTACCGTTGCCCGATGCTCCCTGTATTCCCTGATGATTTTTTCCCCTGAAGACTGTAGATATGTTAACATACTTACTGTTAGTTATTTCTATGCCTGTATCCTTGCTAGGTTGGGAGCTTACTGACATTATGTAAAAATTTATATCAACTTTTTAAATTTATTTTATTTTTTTATTTTTTTAAGGTTTATTTATTTTTGAGACAGAGAGAGACAGAGCAGGAAAGGGGGAGGGCCAGAGAGAGAGGGAGACACAGGCTCCAGGCTCCGAGCTGTCAGCACAGAGCCTGAAGCGGGGCTTGAACTCATGGAGCGTGAGATCATGACCTGAGCCGAAGTCGGACGCTCAACTGACTGAGCCACCCAGGAGCCCCTATATTAACTTTTTTATATCCAAGAAAATTATAGTCACCTAAAGTAGACATTCGAATATTGGCTGAATGAAATGGACAGAATGATATATTCCACAATTATTCCTTTAATAAATAATGTGTACCCTAGGTGTCCTATTACATACACAATTGGCTTGTTGCATTAGGCTCCAAGTCTTTTCTACCTTCTGTTTTGGTAATTGTGGTTATCAGTGTGCTTTTCAGTGAACCACACCATTATGAGTCTGTTTTTTTAAGTATTTTTAAAAATTTATTAATTTTTTATATTAATTTTTATAAAAAATTTGTAAATTTTCAAATATTTATTTTGAGAGAGAGAGCACAAGTGGGGGCGGGGCAGAGAAAGAGGCAGACAGAGAACCCTAAGCAGGCTCTGCGCTGACAGCAGTGAGCTTCATGTGGGGCTCAAACTCATGAACCGCGAGATCATGTCAGACGCTTAACCCAGGCGCCCAAGTAACTCTTAAGCCCCAGCTGCCTCGTCCTCTGGACTACCCTCAATGGCCGTAAAAGCGTTGCCTATCAGTTACTAATGATCTGCCTTTTTCTGGTGTATCACTTGTTCTTTCTCACATGATCATCGCTCATACTTACAAATACAGACATGACGTTAGAACCCTACAGACCTGAGTTTGATCAAGGCACCTACTTAGAGTCTGATGATAAACCATATTTCAGCCTTATTGAATCCAGTTAAACAGAACTCTCTTGCTAGTATGTATACGTAGAGACATGACCCTAATATGTTTATATTTCTATCGTTGAAAGCTACCCATGAGACATGTCGGTTGAAAAACTCCACTGAGAATGGCGGAACATCGCAATTGAAGCAGACGTTTTCCTGAAAGAGCATCAGGTGTTCATGCTGTAGTTTCCTATGGAAACAGCTTTTGCTGGCAGAGTCGGGATACACCCGTGTCTTGATGGGTTATTGAATGTGTGGAGAAGATGCAAATCTCAGCATACAATTCCAGGTGTGCAAAAGACATAATTTTTTCCCATTATTCAACTTAATATTTCATTCAAAGCTTCTGTTTTGTTAAAACAGAGTAGCGTTAAAATTTACACCTTTCATATTGGGACACAGCCATACAGTTACACACATTGCAAATAACTGGGGCCAGGGAGAGTGTGGAGATTGGGTAGAATATGTTTCTTATGTTTCTTATTCATTGGTCCACGTATGTCGCTGAATACTTTCACCCTAAAGGCTAATCCCACTTTCCTGTCCTGCCGTACCCGGGTCCTTAGTTAATGAGTGGAGAACCACTCATTATGAGAATGAACACGGAAGATAATATTAAGAGGGAGAGGGAAGATAAAATCAACAAGGTGATAAGAAATTCACTACTGAATACTGTGAATTACTTGCTTTTCAATAAATATAGACACAATAAAACAGATGTAAGTTTTTCCTCAAATAATAGGGCTCACTAACTTGCATTCCAGAATTGCCTTTTCGAATTGGAGAGATAGAAGCAGTTTACGCAAGATGCAGAAATATGTGCATACCAAAAATAATTGAAATATGTAGTCAGTTACTTTGGGTGAATACTGCTGTTCCTTCACGATTTGTAGCAAAAAAAAAAAAAAGTAGATTGATTTTTTTTTTTTCAACAAAATTAGCAAGGTTGGATATAGAAAATCTGGATGTATCACGGACGCGTGTCACACATGGGAATATCTTCGTTTATGCCTACAGCAGGAAAAAAATGTGTGGAAACTACTATTTTATAGAGTGAAATGTAATGGGGTGTGACAGATGACAGATCCCAGTTGTAACAAACAAATGAGTTAGGAAGCATACATTTAACTAGACTCATCAAGAAAAAGTTTTCAGGAAATAAATGGACAGAAGTAAAACAGATGGATTGTTTGTCTTTCAATTGAATATGTACATTTCATTGTCTCCTTTGTATTTACTTAAAAACATGTGTTTAATGGGAACTAGATATCCAGGCATGGGAAACAAGGTCCTGTGAACGTCAGGCAGCAGTAACTATGGGTAAGTGCAGGACCGTGTCATGTTCTGCATTAAACCGTAATGAATGTGCTCACCGGCCATCCATTGTTATTAGCTTAAATTCCAAAATCTCGTGAGGTGCCAGTCAACTGGCCAAGACTGCCTCATGTGTGCCTCTTGATTATACCATCGTGAAGATGAGGATCGTGTCTCTGTCTGTAGATGGAGGCAGCCATTACTTCCCAAAAGTAGTGAAGACGTTAACAGGAAAGAGACCAGATACTGCTTATCCAAAATATGAAAAATGTCTATTACATAGGATCACAAAAACTGTAACACTTGAAATCACATCAGTAAATTGATCCAGATTGATTCTTTTTCTGAAAAATTGATTCTGCCACATATGTACACATCATAATTTATTTGGCCAGCCTTTTTTTATATGGCTTATTAGATCATGCTTCCCCACCCCTTTAATGTTTGCTATTATGTTAAAAATTCTAACGGACATCTTTGAGCATAATATTTTTGTTTTGTAGCAATATTTTTTTCCAGAGTGTTCTGTGGAAAAGACCATTTTTGAATCACGTGCTCATTTTACATTTTGATATATATTGATAAGCTGGTCTCCGGAAAGTTTCTTTAAGTTTATACAACCATCCACAGTGCTTGGGGGAGACCATTTGTACTCCCTGTTAAGAGCACTCTGACAGGAGAGGGTGATATTTGAAGATGGTATGAGAGCAGTGAAAATTCAAGAAGGGAGAGTAGTCTTGTGGCTGGGACTATTACTGCTTATTTTGCGGTTCTGTATAGAGTGTGGTCCCTCTACTAAAATTTGGAGTTGGAAGAATAAGAGATTAATTAGAAAAATTACAATACAGAACAACTGCTTTGAGAGTTGGAAGTGAATCAGGATGAATGAAAGGATTACAAAATGGTAGAAAGGCAAACTTAAATTTCAGAAGCATGAATCTGTGGTAGAACAAGCCACCACAATTCTGCTTCTTCCTTGTGAACTACAAACACCAAAGGACAAATGAATTGCTGCTGATAAAGTAGTGTGAGGTCTCCAGTTGGTCACTGTATTCTGAGCTCATGGACAGGGCTGGGTAGGGGGAATTTAGGCATCTGGGATACTGGAGAAGGTACCATTGAAATAATTAGAGCATCTAAGACAGTCACCAGCATAGCCAATAACATAAGCACTGGGCTGGGGACACTGGGGAAAGGTTAAGAATTGAGCATGTTCCTAACTAGACCCAAAATTCCTAAGGGAATGCTTCATAGTGCCCACCAAGCCAGACTTGCGTATTTAGTGCTTAGTAAGTATCTGTGAATAGTATTTTCTTCAAAGACAGCTAGAAGGATCACCAACAAGGTGGGGCAGGCACCTGAAAGAGACACACTCACTGCTCAGGGTTTTTAACCTAGAACAGAGGGTAGGTGGAGGATTTCAGTATGAAGACACAGCAGAAGGGAAGAGCTGGGGAGATGGTGGGGGCTGTCCACTGCTTCATAGAACCCTCCCTGTAAACTTGTACTCATTCAGAAATGTGCAATATCCAAAGTATGGTTGAGGAAAGGCCATGTTGATTGGGACCTGGATAGGCTGAACAGAAATGCAGCCAAGGCACGGACATAGAAGCAGAGCAGGAAAACAGTTTCTTACCAGAATTCAATGGAAAAGATGAAGGTTTTCAGAGAAATCCTAGAGACAGCTTATATTTTCAAAGCTATGGAAGAGGTGCTCAGAGCTAAAGTTTTCTATTCTTGAAGTATCTAGGAGTCTTCAGTGACATACCTTTTCATGTAGGGTTTTTGTGCTAAGATGAATTAGCAAATATGTGTTAGATTAAACCATCCCTTAGAATTAAATTGGGGGGACCTGCGTGGCTCGGTGGAGCATCCGACTCTTGATCTTGGCTCAGGTCATGACCCCAGGGTCATGGGATCAAGCCCTATAGCAGGCTCTGTGCTGAGCTCGGATCCTGCCCCTCTGCCCTGCTCATGAGTTCTCTCTCTCTCTCTCTCTCTCTCAAAAACAAAAGCAAATGGACTCTCACCATACCTGTTAAATACTTGCGTGTGAGGTGACCAGAAGATGAGACACGTGAGGCTGGGCCTGTGATGATCCTTAACACACCACCTCCAAGTCAGGACACTGTGAACAGTCTGAGGTCTTAGCTGGAACTTTGATGAATTGTACATTCTAAGACTTGGTGTTTCAGGCGAGGAGACAGGCCCTGGAGCCCTGTGTGTGAGTTTACTAGAGAAAGGCTAAGAAACCACGTGGTGATAGGAAAAGGTGGAAACTGAAGTGTAAACAGGCTTTGAGAATGAAAACTTTTATCAAGAGATTGGAGTTGTCTCGCCATCGGGCAGGATGTTTGTGGGCCCTGCACGCGCATCGTGTCACAAAAGCCCTTTTCCCTGAGGACTCGGGAGACCCTCAAGGCTGGCTAGCTGCTGAGGGGTTGGCTCTCAAGCATAGTTCTGAACTCCTGGTGTTATCAGAACCTAGAAACATTTGCAGGAAACACGGTGCCAGAAACAGGAATGCAGAGTTGTGAGTTGGCGTTACAATATGTCACTAAAATTTTAGAGAAATGACAGGCCTTATACAGGAAGTGACAGATATAAATGGAAAGTTTGCAGGGCCTGGCATTAAGAATTATATCTGGTCACATACCCTCAAATTCCTCCGTTTCTCAAGTGATGTGCAGAGCATGTGAACTAGTATGAAGTGATGTGGAGAGTTCCCAGAATTTTGATGTTCATTTTCTCGCGTAGCAAAAACTGCAGCAAATACTTCAGCTATAATGCAGTTTAGAAAATCAGCCCTATCGATAAAACTGCTGTGGAAGCAACCTCTTTATATATTTAAAAAAAAAAGTATTGAAAACAAAACAAAAGAGGCTTCTGTGAGAGACCAAAGAATATTCTACACCCTTGCAATGATTGAAGTGAATGCAGGAGAAACGAGAAGAAGACGGCATTGCAAGGCAGAAAAACAGTGATGTTGGCCTCTGCAGCACCATCCTGGGATCCAGAAGCTGGGGTTGGTACAGGGGTGACATGGCCCCAGTGGACACCCACTGCTGTTCGCCCCGCTCTCAGGACTCTGGCTGGTGACCAAGGATTTCTTTCTGATGTAGGAGCTGGTCACAAATGGGCAGGCTTGAGCTCATTTGAATTTACTGCCTGACTCCTAAAGACTTCAGTGGGATTCATCCTAGAAATAAAAAAAACAAAAAACAAAAAACAAAAACCATATCTCCCTAGGGGGTCTCATGACGATCCTTGTCCTGTATTGTGTCTAATTTTTATCTTTTCAATCCTGTGCAAAGACCTGATCAACTTTTTAGCCTCTCAGCTGTCATTGTGGCTTAGGTGTCTCAGTTTCAGAATTGAATGAGCAGTTTTCTGATGGGAAAAATGACACCAAATATCAAGCTCACTTTTCTGGATGTTCCTTTTGAAAAACAAAAATATTTTGGGATAGATCCAAGGAGAGGATTTTTCTAAACCAATCTACCACATTATTCGCAGGAAGCCCAGCTTCCGGGTCATGTTATTTGGGCTCATTTTCCTTCGGCTCTACTGGAGTATTTAAGGTTTGTTTCATGTTTCCCATTTCACTATTTCCATGTGGATTTTTTAAATATAAAATTTGATAAGTTTTGACATATAATAATACCTTCCTATCTCCGTGATATGAATCATTTCTGTCTTGGTAGGAATTCCCATTTTTCTCCCATTTAGTGAACCTTCACCCTCTATAGATAACCGCTGTTCTTATTTCTAGCACTATAGATTCATTGATTTCATTCTTCTTCTTGAATTTCGTATAAATGGAATCATTTAGTATGTACTCTCTTGCGTATGGGTCGGTACAGTGGTTTTTCAGATTCATCCATGTTGATGCACACGTCAGTACTTTCATCTTATTGGCAGGAATCCATTTGTTGTGTGAATATGACACAATTTGTTCATTCATTTTTCCCATTTACTCATTCTCCATTCTGTTGTTTCAGTGCCGTTTGTTGAAAATAGTCTCTTTTCCACTGTGAAATCTCTGTTCTGTCCTTTTCCTGATACCACACTCTCTTTGACTACTATAGATTTATAGTAAGGTCTAAGATCAGGTATATACATCCCTCAGACAGATTTACAATGTAGTTTTGGCTATTCTAGATCCTTTCCATTTCATTTTTTATTTTAGAATTAAATATCTTTTTAAAACCCTATGGCATAGGGGTGCCTGGGTGATTCAGTGGGTTAATCATCCGACTCTTGATTTCGGCTCAGGTCATAATCTCGCCTTTTGTGGGATTGAACCCTGTGTTGGGCTCTATGCTGACAGCACAGCCTGCTTGAGATTTTCTCTCTCCCTCTATTTCTCTCTCTGCCCTTCCCCCACTTGCAGGCACACACACACACACACACACACACACTCTCTCTCTCTCAAAATAAATAAGCTTAAAAAAAAAGCCTATGAAGAGTTTTCATTGAGGTTGCATCAAATCCACAGATACATTTGAAGGCATTTGACATCTTAACAATTTTGAGTCTTTTATACCAGAAACATGGTACATACCTCCATTTATTTCAGTCTTCTTTAATCTCTCCCAACAATGTTTAATATTTTTTCAGTGTACAAAGGTTTCTTGCTTTGTATTACATTTATTCCTGAATAGTTTATATGTTTATGCTACTGTAATTGGAGCTTTTGAATTTTACTGTCTGAATTTTATTGTCCGAATCTTACATCTTGAATTTTATATCTTTCATCGCATGCATACCCTGATTCAGAATGAGGAGGTTCCCTTATCTCTTAGTTTGCTGAGAATTTTTTTTATCATGAATTGATGTTGAATTTTGTCAAATTCTTTTTCTGAATTTATTGGAATATTTCTATTTTTTTTTTAATTTTTTTTTCAACGTTTATTTTTTTTGGGACAGAGAGAGACAGAGCATGAACGGGGGAGGGGCAGAGAGAGAGGGAGACACAGAATCGGAAACAGGCTCCAGGCTCTGAGCCATCAGCCCAGAGCCTGACAAGGGGCTCGAACTCACGGACCGCGAGATCGTGACCTGGCTGAAGTTGGACGCTTAACCGACTGCGCCACCCAGGCGCCCCGGAATATTTCTATTTTTATCCTTCATTTTGTTTATATGTTGAATTATTTATTGATTTTCAGTTGTCAAGTGAACCTTGCATTGCAGGGATAAAACCACATGGTTATCATGGATTGAACTGTGGATTTTTGCTTGATTTGATTTTCTAATGTTTGTTTATGTTCATGAGGGCTCATCGTCTGCAGTTCTGTTTTGTTTTGCTTGTAATATCATTGTTCGGTTTTGGTAACAGTTATGGTAGCTTTATAAAACGAGGGCAGAGGGTTCCTTCTGTATTCTCTGAAAAATATTTTGTATATCAGTATTATTCTTTTCTTAAGCATTTGGTAGAATTCAACAGTGAAACCATCTGGGACCAGAATTTTCTTTGTGGAAAATTTTCTGATTGTGAATTAAATGTCTTTAATGTGAAGCTATTCAGAGTGTATTGTGTTAGTTTGGGTTAAGTTTTGTGTTCCAAGAAATTTGCCAATTTTGCCTAAGTTGTCAGGTTTACTGTCATAGAATTGTTCATAACGTGTCGTGTTATTCTCTAGTGATTATAGAATTAGTAGTAATATCTAATCTTTCATCTTTATATTAGTGATGTTGTTTAATATAAGTAGTTAACATTTGTTGTGTGCCATGCATTTTCAAGGTAACACAAGTAAATAATTGTTGAACAGTCACTGAGTGCTAAGCACTGTTGTAGACACTCTTGTTGCCTAAACCTTGCGTCAATAGTGTGACCGAGTTGCCACTATTGCCCTGGTTTTACACACGAGGACACTGCAGCCGCTCAGGGTCTCAAGGCTGGTAGAGATGCAGCCAGCGTCTGAGCGCACAGCGACTGGCCCAGAATAGGCACTTGGAAGCTTGTCACCGCAAGTAGCCCTCACAACAGTTTTGGGAGCGAATACTCTCATTCATACTGCCTTTACAGATGAGGGTGTTGCATTTCAGTTAACCTGGGCTAATTAACCTGTAACAAGTCACAAACGTAGTAATCTGTGAAGACAGATTTAAACCTAACTGTGATGTCAAAAGCTTCTGCTAAGCATGTGGGGCTGTGTTCATTGTGCTTCAGGATGTAAGGGATGGCAGTGGTGGGTCATCTGCCCTGAGACTAGCACGGATGGTAACAGTAAGTGGAAACCAGTGCCAGAAGGATAGGTAACACACAAGGAAAAACTTTGGGGCTTTGGGCGCCTGGGTGGCTCGGTCGGTTAAGCAGCGGACTCTTGATTTTAGCTCAGGTCATGATCTTGCGGTTCATGAGTTTGAGTCCCGAGCTGGGTTCTGTGTTCATAGCGCTGAGCCTGCGCTTCAGATCCTGTCTCCCTCTCTTTGCCCCTCCCTCATGCTCCCTGTCAGTGCTCTCTGTCTCTCAAAAATAAATAGCTGTTAAAAATTTAAAAAGAAAAAAAGAAAAACTCCGGGCGGGGGGGTCAAGACCCACTTTGCTTCCTGCATTTCAAGTATAGAGTATTTGGATTTTGTTTAATTGTGTACCACATGCAAATGTCAGAGGCAGTCAGAGGTAATCACCACAAGATGAAATTGTGGGGTGTCACAATTTGATAACTTATGGGACGTCGGGTCTCTTAGCTGCGAGGGACAGAAAAATCACATTGTCCTAAGCAAAGAGTCAGCTTGTTGGCCCAGATAGCAACCAGTCTGTTGTAGATGTAGGTTTTGTCTAGTTTAGATTGACAAGTTGTGATGATGGTCTGAACACACGGCCCCACATTGTCTACTTCTAGCTCTGCTTCACTGTCCTTGTCTCCCGTAGTTGCTATGGCAATCCAGCCACTGGCATATCCTGTGCGAGTACTGTTCTCTCTTCCCAGGAGTTCTAAAAATCCTCAGATTGAACCTCATTGGCTCTTTGGAGTTCAGGCCCCTTTGTTAAACAGTCTCTCCCTTTCATCAGATGTGCTGTCGATGGAGAGGTCTGGGTTCCAGGCTCCCCTCTGGTGGATGCGAGGGAGTCTATACAGGACTCAGAAAGAGGAGCGTATGACCCCTTTCTCCTTTCCCACTGGAGATAACTCTTACCTAGGCATATTTCTTTTTAGTTTTACTACCTGTGTGTATCCCTGAACAACATACGCCGGTGCTATGGTTTTATCTGTGCACACTTGTGATTTAGTCCTTGTCATTGATGCATCATATTCCAGTTTACGGACAGACAACACTTTATTTACTTGTCCTCTAGTGTGCATGGGACATTTTTGGGGTTGTTTCCAGCCTGAGGAAACTATAAAAGTAATGTGGAGATCACACGCATATAGCCTATATGAAGGACACACATTTCTCAAGAACGTGTACCTAGAACTGAATTTCTGGGTCACAGGATATGCATGTTTTTACATTTAGAAATAGGGTCAAACTATGATCTAAAGTATTTGCATCCATGTACACCTGCTACCAGAAATGTGTGAGAATTCCTTTTGCTTTACATCTTGACCACTCAGTATTGCCAGATTTTTAAAAATTCTTTGTCCATCTGTTTGTATATAATTGTATCAAATTGTTGTTTTGTGTGATAGTTCTCTGATTAGTGAAGTTCAGCAACCTTGACATATGTTTATTAACCATGTGAATGTCCTTTTTTCTGAAGTACCTCTTTATTCTTTTACACATTTGTGTTGGATTTTATGTCTTTCTCATATATGTGCTGCCAATTTCTCTCTTTCTACAGATTTAAGTAATTTTTTTTGTATGAGGATACTAATTCATTCATGTGTAAATAATAGAAATTATGGGTAGTGTTGCTTGTGTCTTGCTTAAACAATTACTTCCTATCTTTAAGTACGGAAGGTATTTTCCTGTGTTCTGAGTTTTATCACTTTCCCCTTTACAGAGGGTTTTAATCAACTTGGAGTTGATTTTTGTTTTTGTAAGGTTAATGTCAACCTTTGCTTTTACCATATGTTAATACAGTTATTCTGTAACCATGTATTGACTTCAGTTATGAAAATGTTCATTGAAACATTTTCCACTCTCTTGCATGGCAGTGTCTCTCATACATGAAGCTTCTACCTAAGAAGGATCTGTTTCTGCTTCTGTACCTTCCATTCTTTCCTTTGGGTTTGAATGAGTATTTGTCATCCAGTACTACACTGTATTACTTATTACAACTTAATAATGAAGATGGCTGTGTAATTTGCTTTTCCAAACTAGACAGCTATGAGAATAAAAGAAGGCACAAAAATAAAATTATGTGAATTTTTGGAAATATTTATTTATGTGCAACTCAACTATTTTATATTGGGGAACCTATAGAAAGTTCTATTCAAAATTATTTTTAAAAATAAAAGTATCTGTGGCTTGGGGGATGGATCCAATAGGACATGGAGATTAAAGAGTATACTTAGTCATGGTGAAAAAAAAATAAAAATAAAATGAAAAAAGGAACCTAAAAAATAAAATTATTTCTGAAAAATAAAGTAGCATTTAGACAATATATCCATGGTCTTAGTCTGTTCCAGCTGCTGTAACAAAATACCCTAGACTGAAGAAATTCATTTGTCAGATCTGAGGTGTGGGAAGTCCAGGACTAGGGTGCCGGCAGATTCAGAGTCTTCCTGATTCACTGTGTTCCCTGGTTCCTCTCGTGTTGGAAAGGGCACAGGAGCTCTCTCCAGCCTCTTGGGAAGGACACTAACCCTCTTCCTGTGAGCTGGGCGTCCCCTGATCTAATCACCTTTAGAGGACCCACTTCCAAATACCATCACCTTGGGGATTAGCTTTCAACATACGAATTTTTTGGGGGGGAGACACAGACTTTCAGTCTATAGCAGTATTACACATATTAAAGCAAGTCTTTAAAATCTTTTTTGATTGTCAGCATTAAAAGGCAATAAGAACAGAATAATTAGTCTTGGTAATAGTTACAGAATCATTTCTTACCTATATCTGTTTGTAATAGCCTGTCACAGTTCTTTTTCAGAAATGAAGTTTTTGTTTTTCAACCCACTGTTATGTATAATTTATTGTAAAATCTACTGAAATGTTCAAATCTTTAATGTATGGTCAATAATTTTGTTTGTTGAGATCTTTGGCTTTTCTCTGTAAACCCAAGTTTTTTGGGAAAATGCTCCTTTCAGGTTTTGAATTGACTGGTAGGATTATAGCAAATTCTGTTAACTGGATAATTTTCTTGTCTCTTTAGAAAACATTAAATGTGTAATTATTTTACCAAAATGTTTTCCAGGTACTATTTTTTAGTTTCTATGCAATAATCATCTTTCTTTGAAAAAAATTTTATGTAAAAAATCACTATAAATCAGTGGATTCTTATTTAGGATCCTTTTGAATGTTTTACCAAATTTATATGTTTGGAAATCATAGGCCGCCTCTGTTTCATTCTGTCCCAGTCAGAACATAAATTTACTCAATTAAAATAGGAACTTCATCAAAAATTCTTCTCACAATCCGATATTCCAAATCGCACTTACAGAAGTTCAGAATTAAATTCTGTGTGCCATCTGAGCTCTCACTCTTTGATATGTTCCCTTTTTCCCTTCCTTTTGTCAGAGTAATTTTCAATGTCTTCTCGCTGGCCAGGTCTGTTTTCAGTAATTGCAAGTTGAGCGGTTATTCAAAAGCTGAAGCTTCTTAGCACTCTATTCACTGAATATTTGGATTAAAGATTTCTAACCAATTCTAAACAAAAGGGGGCCGATGTTTCAAGAACCTGTTTACAAAATAATTCAGTAATATAGGCTTGATCCATCCACTCCGTTTCTGAACTTTGCCACTTTTGATTGGTTATCTGAAGGCTTTGCTTTCTTTTTTTAATGTTTATTTATTTCTAAGACAGAGAGAGCCTGAGCAGGGGAGGGGCAGAGAGAGGGAGACACAGAATTGGAAGCAGGCTCCAGGGTCCCAGCTGTCAGCACAGAGCCCGACGTAGGGCTTGAACTCACAGTCTGTGAGATCATGACCTGAGCGGAAGGCGGAAGCTCAACCAACTGAGCTACCCAGGCACCCCTGAAGGCTTTGCTTTCTTAATTCTTCTAGACCACTATTAATTATTAGGCTACAGTTCCAACACTTTGTGGCCACATATTTCTGGTGTGTTTTCACTGTCAAAATGTTAATAGGATTATTTTTACCTTTCTCCTTGTAATTGTCCTTGTGACTTTTACATGGATTAGAATCTATTCTCTTTTATCCCTCTGTTGCAGGAGGTGAAGGGACGGCCCTGGGGTAGGGAGGATTTGCCCATTTCCTGGCTGGCTCCTGGGCTCCCTGCTCTGTTGTCCTCCGGCAGATTTACAGTCTGGCCTCCCTTCTCTCAGGTAGCTGTTCCTTGGTGTCTCAAAATGAGGTCTTTTCCAGGTCTTTTTTCCCCTTCTGTCCCATGCTGCACCCCCAGAGCTCATGGGCTTTGCTGCTTGGGAGCTGCCTCTCATCTTGCTTCTCGGGACTTCTGGGACCCGCTCCTCCTGGGAGTCTCCCCTTTGGGCCGTCGGCATCTTCTCTCCCTCGTCCTCCTTCTCTGCTCAGTTTGGACTTTGGCTCTCTCGTTGTCCCTTGGCACGAGTGACCATCTCGTCTTCTGGAGGAAAGCATTTGTGGGAATTTCAAAGGCTCTGGGCCCCTTTCTGCAGGTGGCATTGTTCGAAGCCCTGCCCCCCTGGGTATTTGTGCTCGGCAGCAACTGGCCGGCAAGCCTGGAGGGCTTCCTGGTGTTCCTGTAGCTCTCAGCCTTCCAGACTCCAGGCTCAACCCCCTCTCTGGGGGGCAAGAAAAGGTTGACCTTACGGTAGTTTCTGCAGCACTTACAGGTTGTGGATCAGTTCGTTTCTTGTCCTGTTTAGTTTATTCCCACCCCCCAGATACTGCTTTATGCTGGTTTGACCTCACGCATATGTTTCCTGGGGTCTTTTGAGATTCTTACTCATCTAGCTGTGTGGAATATACCGTCATCGTTTTTGCTTTCACTGTCCTAATTGATTCTTTTTCAGAAAGAATATTTTGGATATTCAAAGATTATGCTGCCAAAATGATCACATCGCTGGCTAATTACCCATTAATTTTCATTAAATGATAGGAAGTAGAAGTTCCCATTCTGCTTTTCAAACCCACCCCTCAGAGACAGCCACTGTTAAGCTTTTTTTTTTTTTTTTTTGGACTTTTAAAATATTTTATATAAACTTAAAAACAAATATATTCTGGTTCCTATGCACTGAAATGTTCCATCCCCAAATTTGTATGTTGAAGCCCCAACCACCACATGTGATGGTATTGGGAGTTGGGGCCTTGGGAAAGTAACTAAGATTAAATGAGGTCAGAAGGTAGGGTCCTTGTGATGTGATTAGTGCCCTTATAACAAGAGACAGTAGAGAGACTTCTTCCTATCTGTCTCCACCAGTGAGGACAGAGTGAGAAAGTGAGAAAGCCACTGTTAGCAACCCAGGAAGAGAGCCCTCACCTGAGAACTAAATCAACACCTTGATCTTGGACTTTCCAGCCTCTAGAACTATGAGAAATAAATTTCTGTTTTTCAAGTCACAGTCCATGGCATTTTGTTATGGCAGCCCAAGCTGACAAAAAAATCGGTATATTTGTGTTTTTACTTTATGCAATCTCATACATGCCGTTTTTTACATAACAATCGATTTTTAAATACAGACGTTTAGAGATTACTAACGACTGTTAAATTACTTTGCAAAACAGTTGTATCAGTTGACATTCTCCCTAACAATGAATTTGCTAAGAATGACTCTGCTTCACACACTACCTCTAGTATTGAATTCAATTAATCCGAGATGAATAATGCCAGATGATTTTGTATTTAGATGAAGCCTGAAGGTATTATTTGAACTAGAATGGTAATACTGTGACAAATATAGTGCTGTTTGTTCTAAAGTTAATATCTATCACAGTTCTGTTTATGACCCGTAGTCGCTAATTCTAGTCCATGGAAAAACACGCAATGGGGGCGAAACTCTAAGAATTTGAATGGGCCTGAAAAAACCAGATGAAACAGGTAAAATAGATAGTTAAGCACACCTTGTAAGTATCGAGACTTAGGGCATGCACCTGGAGAGCAAGCATTGGACACTTAGAAAAATTCAGGGTGTTAAAGGCTATGGGAAGAAAGGAGTGTCAGCAGGTTGACACTGGTCTGTCTGACAACAGGGACAACTCTGCTTTCAGCCTGTGATTGCAAAGCCTTAGCTGTCTAATAGTTGGGATCTTGCCTGGTTGGAAAAGCCAAACCTCCGGTCCTAAGCTAACTTAGAGAAAACGCTGGCAAGGAGGGGAGACCTTGAGATGTGTCCTGGTACCTGAGAGAACCCTGATTCCCAGAGTCCAAGCTCAGCACCCCCTGCCCATTTGTGCCAGAGGAGGAGCTCATTATAGTCAGGACGGTGCTGGGATGTAGCTCAGGGGCAGAGGAAGATCTGTGCCTTCTGACCCCAAGCCGTTGGTCCAGCATTGATCCAAATTGTCTGGAGGCACAGACTAAATTAGAGACTTGTAACTCAAAGGTCTGAGCCTGGATGCTTGTGAGTAAAGAAATGCACATTCATGGGCCAGATTCTAAATTCAGAGATTGTAATAATTGAGTGAAGCACCTGCATGTGAGCAGAGCCCACAAATTAGAAGTCAGAGCACAGATTTGGACAGTAAAATTGGCCGGGAAATCAGTGCTCACCCCAAGAATACAGCTATGCCTGGAAAGGAGTTTACCCTTGGACCGTTCAGTTACCCGAGCCAATAAAATGATCTCTGTTTGGACCTGTTTAGGATTCCCCCCCCCCCCGCCCCCTCCATCACTTTCTATAGAAGGAATCTTAACTGATGCTGCATGTGGCTAGCTGTCTCTGGTATAGTTGCATTATACAGGCATAAGCATCTTTCATGGAGCATGTTTTAGAAGAAAAGATAAGTGATGGGGCACCTGGATAGCTCAGTTTGTTAAGCATCCAATTACGGCTCAGGTCATGATCTCGCAGTTTGTGGGTTCATGCCCTGCACTGGGCTCTCTGCTGTCAGCTCACAGCCCTCTTCAGATCCTCTGTCTTCCTCTCTCTCTCTGCCCCTTCAATGTACTCTCTCTTTCAAAAATAAATAAACATTAAAAAAAATTTAGAAGAAAGGATCTGTGTGGTCCTGTTCAATTATTCTTTACACATACACATTTTCACTCAATAAATGTTGATATGTGCTGTTACTCTGTTAGCCGCAGAGTAAATGGAGAAAGACATTCTGCCCCTGAGGAGCTTACAACAAAGTGTTTTGTTGTTGTTGTTGTTGTTCTTAGAAGAGCAGATGTATAAGCAAACACAGGAAGTATTTATAGGCATATATCAGGATAGAAAGGTCTACAACAGATAATGTTCATCTGATATGAATGACTCATGATGGGGTTTTAGGAAGTCTGTGAACCCTGCAAAATTATGGGCAAAATATTGAGTATATGAGGATATAAGTAATTTTTTTGGGGGGGAGACCCTGAAGAGCTTTTGTCAGATAGTCAAAGAGATACTTCACCCCCAAACTGATTAAGAAGCACTGCTGTGTAGATTATTGTGGAAACACCAAAAAGGGAAGTAGTCAGTAGTAAAATGGCAACTCTATTTAGAACACATTGAAGACATGTTCGTATTTATATTCCTCAAAAAGTAGAGTATATAACTCAATATATATTGGTTAAATGGATCAACAAACAAGGAGCTCTATCTGGAATGGTAAAGCAGCACTTGGGTGGTTCTATGAGAATGTCACTGGGAAATACTGTACCAAACCGGATAATCCATTTGTATAATGGTGAGACTCTTCTTTTCTTTTAAAAGAAACAAACAAAAATCCTTGAAAATGTATTCTTAACCACTGCCACATGACCATTTATTATATTGTTTTCTACTGTGATCTTAAAAATCTTTATTTAGAATGACATCTAATACTTGCTATTGTTGAATCATTTTCCCGGAAATAATCACTAAATTTACCTTCTTTAAAATAAATTTCCTTTGTTACATTAACAGCTTCATCTGGTAACCTTATAAACATCTAAAACCAACATTAGTGGATATTATTTTTTTAATCTTTTTTTAACGTTTATTTTGGAGAGAGAGAGAGAGAGAGAGAGAGAGAGGGAGACAGAGCGCAAGTGGGGGAACCATGAAGGGCGCCTGGGTGGCTCAGTCAGTTAAGCGTCTGACCAGCTCAAGTCATGATCCTCATGATCTGACAGTTCATGAGTTGGAGCCCTGCATTGGGCTCTGTGCTGCAGCTCAGAGCCCGGGGCCTGCTTTGGATTTTGCATCTCCCTCTCTCTCTCTGCCCTCCCCCACTCACATTCTGTCTTTCTCTCTCTCAAAAATAAATAAACATTAAAAAAATATTAAAAAATTAAAACACCCCAAACTGAGATCATGACCTGAGCTGAAGTCAGATGCTTACCTGACAGAGCCACCCAGGTGCCCTTAGTGGATATTATTTTAGGGGAATGTATCTTCCCTTATTGGTAAGTTTGAAAGAAAATAGTCCCTATAACATGACAGATTTTGTAAGGATTCAAGTATAAGGTAGCTCCCTCTGTTAAAAGGGATAATTTCTTTCAGGAAAAATAATCTCACCTTGTTTTCAGGTATATGTAAATTAACTTGGAGAGACTTTCCATCTTTATAACAATCATCTTCCATATAGACACAGGCATATTTTTCCTACTGTTCAAATCTTTTATATTCTTCACTAACTTCTGTTCATTTCTCCATATGGACCTTGCTCTGTGAATCTTGGAAGACATGTTTTATCCTTGTCACTTTTTTACTTGCAAAACTCTATGTGTGTTTTGACATACATACTCAGCACAGTATTTGGCCAAAAATAAGCAATTTCTATGATGATGATGATCTCATTATGTGTGGTGCACTACATGCATTCGGTGGAAAGCATTCACGGAAGCACTTAAGTCTATATGTGCTAACTCTTAATCACAAATAATATTATTTAGCATTACATTCTCCAGCATTCTGAATCTTGATATTGTTTTAGAGTGCCTATTCTAATTTGACTAACACTGGCCACTCTATCCAGTGGGGCCTTCACCTTGAATAGAAGGATTCATTGGTTGTGCGAAGTTATCAAGAGGGACTTTTGAGAAATGCAGTTTCCCTGGACCTCATTTTAGTCCTACTGAAGCAGGTCTGTGGGGAGAGGCCCAAGGTTACCAATCCCTACTTGACTCTCTGCCCACCAGCCTTTGGAAACCAATGAGCTACATCACCTTGGAAGTATACAGAGAGGGAGCAAGTTCTAGTTTTGCTCAGTGAACCTAATTGAGTCCAGGTCAACTGAGGGCATCAAGAGACTCTGGCACATTGTTGCTAATTAACCAGAGTCCTCAGACACCTGATGGTGCCAGAACCTGCCTTTTTCTTTAACAGAGAGGTTATATTAGTAAACTCTAGTTGGCCTAAAAGCTAAAGGTTTAATCTTATCTTCTTTATAAATAAACAGGCTACTCTTTATTAGCTCTTTCTGTTTAATCTGCTTTTAAAAATACAGTTATGCTGGTCAAGAATTTGCACATTATCTATGAATTGTGAAAGCATAACATTCTTTTCCAGATCAATAGGTATATAAGAATGCAATTTATTTTCACTTATATGTGGTGCATAAATAGTGTATAATAAAGTCAAAGAGAATGTGCCTATTTTTGTGCACCCAGAAGACATTCAAAATGAAAAAAGAAAATGTCTCAGGGTGGTTATATATTTGATTTATGGGGTGGAAATATTCAAGCAGCGATTCTCACCAGAAAAAAAGATGTTAGATTTCACTTTCTCTGGTAAAATGGTTTGGCAGATGTTAACTCTAAGGAATTGGGGCAAATGTTTGAGAAGACAACCAGTGTATTGTTTTATATATTTTATAATGTAAAAACAGAGTAAGAAAACTGTCTCCCTTCTGATGCATAACAAACGTTGCCATTTAAATAGGAATAAAAGTACAGATTCCCATGAAAATAAGTCTAATCATATAAGAACTTGGAATTCTTTTAAAGATAGAAGCATAGATGCCATCCTGAACACAGTACACATGGAGTTCTGTGTGTAGATAATTTCTGCAGTGTTCTCTTGCAAAAAGCTCATCCTGTTGCCAGATCCCTCAAGATAATGTATTTGCAACTGTGTACTAGTCAGCAACCTCCTGAAATGTGCCTGTGCTATTAAACTACTCTGTGCCATTAGTCACACTCTCAGGTGAAACCCACGTAGGAGTTTCCAGACTCCACAGCCTGCTTTTTCTGATAAATGAAACCTACATTCCAGCCAAGCTATTTGCCCTTCTTTTTTACTGTGTTACATTTGAGCTGATAAGCCAACAAGGATCAACATTTACTAACCTGGTTAACACCTTCTCTGAATATATTTTATATCATGTTGATTTTAATGAACAGTGATGTTCCTGAAGACAGACTTTCAAAGCATTACCTACATTTCCTCAACGAATCCCGACCACATTCAGAAGAGCCAGTTTGCTTATTATACAGTGTCACTCATGATGGCACTCCATCCCTTCTCTCTAGTCTCGTCCTTGATACCCCCACATGCCCCTAGACTCTAGCGCAGCCCACTTGCCCATAAAATTCTCCCTGCTGGGTTCCTTCAAGCACCAGAGCCTTTGGACATTGGAGGTCTTCAAGAATCTTTTCTAATGTCACTCCATGACCCTGATAGCTTTCTATCCTGGGGTCCCTCTCAAAATCAGATTGGATTCAAGCCCTCCTCCGAAGTCTCCTAAATTGGTAATCCTTGAGCGTTCCTTATTGTATTGTGGTTGCCAGACTAGTCTTTTTCTCTGCTCCTTGACTAAACTTCCCAACGTCAGACATCTTGGTCTCCCCAGAGAACTGATGTACAGTGAGCGGAATAGGACGGGTTGTTGGCATTTTACTTGCAGAGGGCGTGTACCCTTGAAGTGTCTTACTTTAAAACATCTTAATTCATGGAAACTGTTAGAGGAAGGCAAGGTTCAGATTCCTTAAAAACAAAGAACAGACTATAGTCTATCGTAGAAAGAAAGTATTTCTGTCCCAATTATAAAAAAAAATCAGATAAAACAGTTATTTTAATGCAGTGTATCAGACTTTTACTAAGCATCATTGAAATATTTTGTGAGACATAATTTGACTAGATATGAATAACAACAAGATAAAAATAACAGTGCCTGGTTTTGGTTCTTCCCCTTGTTTGAGAGTAATGGACCTTTAATTTTATATATTGTTCATTTTTTAAAAATTTCCCCATTCCTAGTACTCTTTGTGATTTAATCACACACACACACACACACACACACACACACACAGAGAGAGAGAGAGAGAGAGAGAGAGAGAGATGCTAATGTTCTGAGACACTATTAGAATTTGTGTGTCTCTGATTAAAATTAACAATGCAATACTGAAGAGAAATTTGCATTATTATCTAATAAATGTGGATATGTGTGCTATCATACTTCCGACTTCAGTCCTTAAAAGTCTGGTTTAGTAAGTGTCACCAAATGGGATTTATAATATAAAATAAATGCTAGATGCTACAGAGTGGAAACAATGACTATATATGGGTGTTGGGATTACTTATAACTTTTAAAATTGATTATTTGTTGTAATTGTCTATAATGTACGTACAGTAGTTGTATAATAACAATATATATGAACACACAAATTCTGACATTGACCAGATTTAAACGATAGTTGTCAATTACCCGCTTAACTTTGTATTAGGCAGGGAAGTTAAGAGAGTTCAGCATTTTCTAGTCCCTTAAAAATATTCTGTGATGAGGTGGTGATTCTCAGGTGAGGAGTTCTGAGATTATAAATTCCTTGAATATAAAGAAAAAGTTACAGTTTCATCTTGGATGCCAGAACCTATCCCATACAGATGTGAATTAAGTAACTATTACTTTGGTGTGTTCCTAGAGCAGTGGTTCTCAGCTGCGGTGACCTTGCTCCCAGGCATTTGCCAATGCTCGCGGACATTTTGAGTGGCCAGAACTGGGGAGAGTTGGGTGTGCTACTGATGTTTGTGAGTAGAGAATATGAAGCTTGCTGAACCTTGTGCAAAATGTAGGACAGTTCCCTCCTCCCCGCAAAGAAGAATTATCTGACCCTGAACCTCAATAGAGGTGATGGCTGAGAAACACTGTTGGAGTAATTGTGAATAGCTTGATCCCAATAGTAGTGTTTGTCCTTAGCTTTAAAATACATCCCTTAGGAATTTCTATGAGTCTGTCAATAACAGGAGCATTCACTGAAGCACAGCTTCAGGCTTGCACATGAAACTTGAAGCTGCGAGTAAACGTGAAGTGGTTGTGTTGGGGAAGGGAGTTAGTAGAAGATGACAGTATACTGGACTTGGGAGAAGAAAGAGTATCTATTTTAAGAACAAATACGAGAGTTCCTTTCAGCAGAACTTTTGCCATATTTTTCTTGCAACAGAAACTTAAGGTCTTTTTCATATTCAACCAAGGAGCTTTCAATTACTGTGAACAAGAGTTTGACCTGAGCTGACAGTCCAAGCTGCCAGGCTTGGAGGCACATGGGGTGCAAAGGGCACTGGGTTGGGTGGCAGTGGGTTGCTGCACAGCTGGGCAGTGGTTGTCTGTGTAGGAATTTCAGCCTGAGAACCCTTAACAGCAGTCACTGTGCTCACCTTTTCCCTTTTAGGGTAGCAGGAGGGCTCCAATGGATTTCCCATATTCATGTTAAAATGCTAGCTGCCTTCAGATCACATTTGTGTTTTGGAACTCTGTTTGGTCTGCCTGTGAGCTTTCTGTGTGAGCTTTCTTAGCTCAGGGACCCTGTGGGCTTCCCGAGCCACGCATTTTCTGAACTTTCTATCTCGCGCAGGAGAGCTCAAGAGAAATATAAACCTGTCAAATTAGGAAGAAACAAACTGACAAAAAATGAAGGGTAGATAGGAGAAAGCAGTGAAATTAAATCATGCCACCCAGGTTTTAAACAACTAAATCTAGAGATAGAGATAAGGATAGATAGGCAACAGAGATAATCAAGAAAAAGTCGTCTTAACATTAACCTAAAAAATTTACAAAATCCTCACGTTGAGTTTATAAGAAGAAAGGCCTTGAATTATTGCATTCCATCTAGATTTCATCACAAGGGCACACAACCAGTTCAAAACGACAGGGAGAGAGAATCATCTCAGGATTTAGAATGTGATATGTTCACTTTCAGGTTCTGCAGAATCTCCTATTGCATAATAGCAATGCAGACTTCAGATAATATCTTCCGCATATATTTATTTATACAATAGAAAATGCCAGACCTATACTCACGTCCACAAGCCGACTTTATGTTGTATTTAAATCTGGTTTGGTTTAAGAGGGTTGAAAATTTAAATTTAAGAGAAGAGTAATCCCGATAAGAGGGGGGAAGAATGCTTTCTAAAATTTTAAGGGATTTTTTCCAAAGGATATCGTGGTCTACGTCACTCGTTGAGAAAAGAATATTTTATTCAATGCCAAAATATCTAAGCTATCAGAAGAGAGAAGAATTCAAAGACTATCTCTTCAGCTGAAGCTGGGTTCACATACAAAGCTCAGAAAAAAAAAAGTTTTATTCCATGTTTAATCTTCAACAGAACCTCAATTTTTGCTTATTTAAAAGATGCTTTGAGGTAAGGATAAACTTGCCATAGGATATATATATCGGTTAGTTTCTATATCTCCTATGTAGTTAAAAAAATTTAACATGTTGAAATCCAAAGTGCCAGAATGATATACCTACACGAATGGTCTTTTTAACACATTACATGACACGGAAAAATCAACCAGCCCTCAGACTGCACCAAGCTTTGATGGTTACCGCGTACGTTTTATATGAACTAAGGATTCATGTTTAGTAAAATTTAGTATGTATCTTATGCGCGGAAAGGGCTGCCTGGTTGAATCCTGCCCTTTACGGTTTTCAACTTGCCATTAAAAAAGAAAAGAAAAGACCCCCTTCTCCATGTGCCAACACTCACAGTCCCCCCTGAGAGGAAAATGAATAGGAATGGGGATCCATCCTTCTGGTTTTCCCGAGATATTTAATTAGAACGATGGCACATAGTATTGCCCATGTGAGTGTGCACCGGACAGAGTATGTAGGTCATTAGGAAGCAGAGGAAGGAAGGTTGACCCGTAAGTGGCCGGGTGGAGCAAACCCCTGCCCTAGGTGACAGCTAGAGAGAGCTGGAGACGGAGCTGCGCTCCGGGTGTGCGCACCGGGGAGCTGGCCCCACGCGGCCTTCTGTTCCCGCCCCCGGTGGGAGCGGGGAGGGGGGGACGGAGTGGGCAGGGCCTTCGGGTAAAAGGATACGTTTGCCCACAGTTTCGTCCGGCACGGCAGGAGCCGGGAGCGAGGGGGACCCCAGGTTTTCCCAGCGCGTCTGTTGCTTTGCATTCTCGGAACTCCCGGAGCCAACGCTAAGGGGCACCAGAGGCTCGGGCTGCAGCGGCCGCCTCCGGGGCAGCCCGGCAGCCCGCTGCTGCGGAAGTCCTGGCGGTAGCGAAGCCGGACTCAGTGGGGGCTGGGGCGCACCCCTTCCGAGGGGGGGAGGTCCCGGGGGTCTGGGATGCTCCAGATACAGGAGGAATCCTCCGTGGTCAGGACGTCGAACCGGGAGCAGAGCGCTAGGCGGCCACCCCCGGTAGCCCAGGTCTTCTTAACTGTTTTTTCCTGAGACCCTGTGAGGTTGCCTGTAACCTCCTAATTTTATTTTGGAATATGTCGCTGTAACATACGCAGCTACGACTGTAGATAACAGGTGCGCGCACACACACAGCATCCCTTCCAAACACTAAAATCATCTGACAATTCAATACACTGGAGGCTGTTGATCTCCAGTTGTCTGGGGCTCCCTAGGCACCTGCAGAGAGCAAATGTCCTCTCCTGTCTTGTCCAGGCCATTCGTATTTACTCTCTTGCCCCCATCCTTTCTTCTGACCTCCATCATTCCTTAGTGGAGAAGGCAGTACCCAGACCCTCGCCCCGCCGGAAACCTCCCAAGTGCCGCCCGCCCGCCCGCCGCTCGGACTTTCTCCGGAGGCAGAGCGGGAGCGGGAAATGCTGTAGACATTAGCCGGCATCCTCGGCCGTGCGCTCGGCATTCTGACCTCGGTCAGTGGGAGAAGAGAAAACCCTAAAGCGGCCTCGGAGCTCCGGCGGGGCCCGCGGGCGCAGCCGGCCCCCACCCCGCCGGCCCCCGAGCGTCCTCGCCCTCCCGCTGCGCCCGGGGCCCAGTCCGGTGCCAATGCGCCAGGATGGAGAGATCTCCGCGCGGGAGGAGATGACGCAAAAGCCAGTGCTCCCCCCCAAAAAAGTGTTTCTCCAGGACGAAGATGGCGGCAACTTAGCCGGGGACTGAAGATGACTGTGGCTCTCGGGAGGCCCAGCCCAGGCGATTCGGCCCCGAGGTCCGGGGGAGGCGGCGTCAGCAGTCGGAGCCCGGCCGCGGCGGCGCCCGCGGGCAGACCTGCGGCGGCGGCGGCGGCGGCGGCGGCGGCGGCGGCGGCGGCGGCAGTTCGAGCGCGGGGTGGGGGGTGGGGGGGAGGGAGAGCCCTGCTGGCGGCGGCTGCCCAGGCTCCGGACTCGGGGAGAGCGAGCGAGAAGTAGGAGCAGGCGGAGGAGGAGAGAAAGGAGAAGGAGAGGAAGGAGGAGGAAGAGGAGGAGGAGGAGGAGGAGGAGGAGGAGGAGGAGAAGAGGAGCGGAGCTGGGGAGGCGCTCTGGTCGCCGTCAGTGGGCAGCGGAGACGCGGCATGCCCCTGGCAGGGGAGAGCGGGCTGTCCTCAGCGGGGCCATGGGGACCCGCGCTGTGACAATGCCTGGGTGAGAGAGGATCAGCGCCAGCCACCCCACCACCTCCACCATCACCTCCTGCACTCAGCTCACCACCGGCCACCAGCCCCTGCCTCCTCCGACTGCCTCTCTCTCTCTCTCTCCCTCTCTCTCTCTCTCTCTCTCTCTTTCTCTCTCTCCATTATTGTTTTCCACTCTACAGACGATGGGGTCGGCTTATGATTAGGTCGGGAGCAAGTCAGATCTTCCTCCAAAGATTGGTAATATTTATGTAGGCAAAAAGAGAAAGGAGAAATAGAGAGAGAGAGGGAGAGAGAGAGAGAGAGAGGGAGAGAGAGAGAGAGAGAACCGGGAGGAGGGGATAAGGAAATTAAACCCTTTAAGTCAATGCATATTGTGGTGACACCGGCACAGGAGCCCTCACGGTGGAGTCGGCCAGGGCTGTGCGTTCCCAAAATATGACCAGGGGTGCTTGGATGTGTCGGCAGTATGACGACGGCTTAAAAATCTGGTTGGCCGCACCCCGGGAGAACGAGAAACCGTTCATCGATTCAGAGAGGGCTCAGAAATGGCGACTGTCTCTGGCATCTCTCTTGTTTTTCACAGTCCTGCTCTCTGATCACTTGTGGTTCTGCGCCGAGGCCAAGCTGACCCGGGCCCGGGACAAGGAGCAGCAGCAGCAGCAGCAGCAACATCAGCAGCATCAGCAGCAGCAGCGGCAGCAGCAGCAGCGGCAGCGGCAGCAGCAGCAGCAGCAGCAGCAGCGGCAGCGGCAGCAGGAGCCCTCCTGGCCCGCGCTCCTGGCGAGCATGGGGGAGTCCTCGCCCGCCGCCCAGGCGCACAGACTCCTCTCCGCCTCCTCGTCCCCCACCCTGCCCCCCTCCCCGGGAGACGGCGGCGGCGGCAAGGGCGACCGAGGCAAAAACAACCGGAGCAAGGCTCTTTTTCTAGGAAACTCTGCCAAACCGCTGTGGCGCCTGGAGACTTGTTACCCCCAGGGCGCCTCTTCGGGCCAGTGCTTCACGGTGGAGAGCGCGGACGCCGTGTGCGCCAGGAACTGGAGTCGGGGGGTGGCGGCCGCGGGGGAGGAGCAGCAGGTGAGGGGGACGCATCCAACTCCGCTCTGGAACTTGTCAGATTTTTACCTTTCGTTTTGTAATTCCTACACACTTTGGGAATTGTTCTCGGGGTTATCCAGTCCCAACACTTTGAACTGTAGTCTGGATGTGGTGCTCAAGGAGGGCGGCGAGATGGCCACTTGCCGGCAGTGCGTCGAGGCTTACCAAGACTACGACCACCACGCTCAGGAGAAATACGAAGAGTTTGAGAGTGTGCTCCATAAATATTTACAGTCGGAGGAGTACTCGGTGAAATCCTGTCCTGAAGACTGTAAGGTAGGAACAGTGGGTTTTTTTTTTCGCCCCCTCTTGAGCTTTACTGTCTGTGTGTGTTTGGCCGGAGACGTCCTCTAGAGTTTTAAAATAGTTTTTTTTTTTTTTTTTGACTCTGGTTTTGTTACTTCACTTGTTGTTTTTGTGGTTAGGAGGGCCTGACTTGCTTAAGTTGGGAGCACCTTGAGGATTGCCGGTGGACTGGTGCCATCTGGGAATACTTGGAAGCTCAGGAAAGACCCTGGCGTTCTGAGATGATAAAGCTGATGCTTTGCTATCTGTTAGATCTATGCAGTTGGTTCAAACTCTGTTACCATTTTTTTTAATGGAATTTGAATGCAGCTTGTTAGGCAGACAGATGGAACTGGATACTGATGACCCCAGATAAAATCAGTCAGTGACAGGCATGTGTGGTTTGGCTTATGGACCTGCACACATGTTCTTTCTGATATAGTGACATCATTAAGTTGGTTGGCCAGAGGGACAAAAGAAAGTGTTTGTAGTTGTTTATGCAGGAAGAATGAAAAAGCATTTTACTTGTTTCACAGGGGTAATTCTGGTTGTTTGGGAAGTATGGAGGCCTACCTAAGTGTATTTATTCACCATAAGTTTCCTGTTTTCTCTTAGACATTTGTATAATAACTGATCTGAGACTCATTATGAGTAGAAAGTTTTATTTAAATATCTGGTGATCGATGAACAGTATTAGCTAATTTAACACACCTTACGTAATTAGCTTTAATTATCAGGATCCTCTACAGAAGTGCTAAATGGCAAATGCTAGATGCTATGAGCTCCTTAATAGAGTGTATTATATTCAGCCTCTTCCTGTTGAATATAATAATGGATATAATACTTGCTGATTGACAAAGGAGAAGCCAATGCAAGTTTCTTAAGAAATGGTCAATGTAATTAATCAAGGGCGCCAGTGCCAGTAGAAGTGTCTCTGTCCGTGGTGCTGAAATGAGATTTGCCCCAGAGCTCTGTTGAAGATGAATATACTGCAGTGACCTTTTAGTAGGGAAGAAATGATGACAGAATCTCAATAAGCCTTTATGTTTCATCCCAGGGGTAATCTCTTAAACAGCACAAGAAAATACTATTGCTTTTCAGAAGAAAAAAATACACCACAGTCTCTTCCTTTCTCTTGACTACTCTCCCAAGTCCACTCAGGAACAGAACTGTCCCTCTTCTGCCTCACTTGCTTTGTATTGGGGAAGTGTAATCAAGGGCAGTATGGATCAAAGGCTTTTGTGATACTTTGACTAGAGAACTGGGCAAAGGGATACCTGTTTAAAATGAACATAGTTCAAGGGCTGTATTTTACTTTGGATTGATTAATTGTGCTTTTGACAATTAAGCTAAACTCAAACTAAACTTCCTTTGTCAACATTCTTTAAAAGACTAGAAATAGGGCTTCTTTTCAGATAGTAATACTGAGTTTACAACATTAATCTGGAATGCTACTTCACTAGATAAATGGATCTTAAACTTTCTGTTTTTCTTAAACATACCACTATAACTCATGCCTGGGGATCAAACTTACTCTTAATGGCAGAAGTTAATGAATGACTAGCATATTTATTGCATAGTTATTTATTTTGACAAGATATGTTGCCTCAGAATTGTAAAGATAAGGACACTCATGTGTCTGCTAATTACACTGCTAATAAAAAGGTTGCAAAGATTTCACTGTAGTTATGTTCAAAAGTGGTAGCTTGTAATAATATAATTTTGTTTGCCTCCCTGAATGCAAACTTTTATACAAATTTCTAGTAATCCCAATTTGCATAGGACAGTATTTAAAACATAGTCTGTATTGTCAGTAGACGGCAACATATTTTCAGATAAACATGTCAAATAGATTTTTGTTCAAATACCCAGATTTTAAATATATGTAAATGTTTATCTTCTCCTTGACCTGACATAAATCTCAACTTTATAACTATGTTATCATTCATCGCTATAAAGTATAGTGTAGGTTAAACTAACTTGTGATGTTGTAAACTACTTCTGTATTGTGTATCTGTATAAAATAGTCATCATTAACTGCATACACAAAGGCATATTATACAAATATCAGTTCCTTTTCTTCACATGGAAAAGTAAATACAGACAATTGAATTTCTTATCTCCACCACACAGAATTTGTTACCCACGATGTCTTGGAGCTATTTCTTGGTTGTGTGATTTCAGTTGATTTGTCAATCTGACATATTTATTCCACAGTAACTGTTTTCAAAAATTACAGTTTCAAATTTAAGGTGTCAGTGTTTTTGGTTGATAACTCACAAATCAATTGCTTAGTTTTTTAGTTTAATGTATGATTTGTTTTTGATTCTGCAACGGCCACAAACATATCTAAATACAAACTATGTTATATGGCTTCAAATGCTACTTGCACACATTTGTAGGATGTGTGTGAGTTATTTCTAAACATACTTATTTCAAACTTATGATTATGAAATGAGGACTATCATCAAGGGCCTTGTTCAGAATATACATTCTATGTGAAATTTTCCATATTTTAAGGTAGCCACAAAGTCCTAGGCTACATTAAAAGTAAATGCATTATATTTCTGGGATTGGTAATGTATTCATGAAAAAATCCAGTTTTGATAGTTTATAAATATATTTACAGAGTTATAGACATAAAATACTTAATGATATTAGGTATACAAACTATTGTAATTCATATTTTAGGATAAACATACTAAATTTATTGTACTGATATATAATCAAATGATCAATGCAGTTATTTCTAGCTTTTAAAAGTTAGGACATATATTAATTACCTTCTAGTTTTATATTCTAGTCACCCCCCCATTTAGAAAACTGCCAATAGCATGTATGTGTAAAATTAAACTAGATTAAATTTAATTTCTATTTAACTTTTTAAAAAGGCTTTTTGATCCATTATGTTGAAAAAAAAAACACCTTACTATTAATCTAATACAATAATAAGGTCTTGAGTCCAAAGTAATTGGAGATCAAATACAGCTTGGATTTACTTTAGCAAACCTTTGTATTTCAACATATAATAGAAATCATTTGTATCCAAGAAAATTTCTTACTATTCTGAGAAATAGCTGGTTTAATTTTTTTAAAGAAAATATACACATTTATCTAGGAAGTAATTTATGAAAAAATAAAGAATAAAAATTATTGTATGTGTCATTTACATTATAACATTCAAGCTGCTATATTACATAAAGCAGCAAAAATTATATGACAGTGATTCACAGTGTTTTTCAAAATAGTGTTTTTTGATGTTTAATAAGAATCTAACATATTTAAAAAAATTTTAAGCTAGGTGATATTATTAAAAGTATAATGTTCTAAGATATAAAATTACGTATGTACATGATTAACATACTTGATTTTTTTTACTTAAATGAAGATTTTCCCTTAAATATGCCATTCTTTAGCTTGTAAGCACTCTTGAAAATTTATATTATAAAAATGTATATATTATAAAAATTAATGTTATACAATGTGTAAAAATTGTATACATATATTATATATGTATATAAATATACTCAGGGAATACAAAATTCTGTGTGAACAGGTGAGTTTTTGTTACTGCTAGCTTTATTTACTTACTATACCTTAAGACAGATGGTCAGCGAAAGCAGGTTTGAGGTTAGATTCTAACATAAATCATTACATCATCTGTATTTTAGTTCTGTCGGCACAAGTCTAATCTTTATACTCTCTAGAATATATGCATTCTCATATTTTTAGTTTTATAGTCTCATATTAAAGCAGATTCTATTGCCTATTTTTATTTAACAGACATTGACCAAAGAGATGCTCTGCCAGTGTTAGGCATATGTAACAATTCTGATAACTGAAGCTTTCTGTAATATTTGCAGGAACCACTTACAAACAGTAACCAATTTGATAACGTAGAATTTGGGTTACATAATTTGCAGTTTGAAAAAAAAGGCATTTCTTAAGTTCTTATTTATTTTGGTGTCATGCACTATAAATTCTTAAGAAATAATATTTTTAAAGAAAATCAAATATCTTACAATTCTTTCTACTAAAATATTATTTTGCTGTTGATTAAGTGCAATGGTGGGTATTATGACACTGTTCAGAAGTGTGGAATGAATCTGCAAATACGACTTTTTATATTCTACCACTTAATTATTTTCATCTGAAAAATCAAATAGTCTAACCATGCAGATGATCACTTTAACCATTAATAAGGTAATTTATAAGATGAACACCATGATCATAATCATTTTTATGATCCAGATTTTTTATTTATTATGTTTTTGCTCTGTATGCAACTACTGATTTATGATCTGTGTTTTATTTTTATAGGGAAACACCCCAAAATTTATCTTAATATTAGATGCCTGTTTTATAGACTATCTTAATATTAGATGCTTGTTTTATAGACTAAAGAACAAATATTTTTACTTTGAGCTTGTAACTGGGTCAGATTAGTAGCTATATAGGGCATATCCACAAAGTTTCAATAATTGCCGTTATACATTGGTTAATCACTGTAATTAGATGAAGTTGGTGTCTGCATATGCAAGGTGAATTAAGTGTGAAGGAAAGGAGATCAAAGAATTCTTTCAGCCCAGTGCTCCTCCACATACATATCACAATACATTAAGATATCTTTTCTTGCTAAGTTGATCATGCAAGAACAAATATACACATAACTATTTCAAACAAGAGAACATTTGGTTTGAATTATCTGACCTGTTGCTTTAATTTCCATTCCTAATTTCCTGTTTAAATCTTTATCTTCTATATCAACCTCACATGAACTCAGCACCAAACATTTTGTCATTTGTTTTATTTATATTGATATATACTGCGGAGATGGTTCTTCAATATCAGTGAACATTTAGGCTGGATCATGGCCCTTGGGGTCACGCTGGAATGTCCCGGGGATCTGTGAAGAAGATCTTAGTGCCAAAGGGATTCTGATTTCATTGGTCTGGCTTGTGTCATGGGCTTGGCATTTCTAGTTTTCCTGGTGACTCTCATGTGATGAGAATGGAGCTCAGATATTTTTGAAAAGTGGGACAGGTAACAGGACATAGCCAGAGTGCAGGGGAGCAAATATGTAGCAACTAGATTGAGGGAATAGATGAAAAACGATCCGGCTGGGTGAAAAGGGAAAGAGACATGCCCAGAGAGAACGTGGAGAGAAGGAGTTGGATGCAGAGAAGACCAGAGATTTGAATGTTTGAGGATGGGCCCATTGGCTATGGCAATTCTTTCTTTTAGGGAGAACTGGGTCACCATACTAGTGTTCAATAATGGGCTGATCACATGAGCACAGAACTCAATGATTATCTTCCTGAGACTGATCAGCTATTTGATTAGAGGAGCCCCAGTCTCATTACTTTTGTCTGTAATTTTAGCCTATGTAAATGGCTAAAGTTCAGACTTTTTAAAAAGTACATGGTTGGTTGTGAGAGAAAACATTTTGGCTTTTCATAGCATTAAATAATTAATTTTATCAATCCTAGGAAATTATAATTCTTTTTCACTTCTATTGTAATGATAAGCCATGGTTTTTTTGTTTGTTTTTGTTTTTTTAACTTATTTCTATATTACTGTAGTAACTACTTGACATTCATAAGCAGTCACGGATTACAACAGCTTAATTTAGGAATTAGTTTTAAGAGGATCTTATTGTTCTGTTTGGAAATGATTGTAATATGAATCATTTCATTTTTAACATTTTAGATTATAAGATGCTGTGAAACATTAAATTTCAGTTTTATCTCATAGGAATTAAATGTAATTACAATCCAAATAATGGAATTTCTTTAATGAAATGTAAATTTACTCTGATTCTTTACAACTGGAAACAAGAGATAGTTAACATTTGTCTTTCTTTAGTAATAAATAATTCGCAATTTGCAGTACGTATTGTGTTGGACTACATGAAAATATTTAATCCTTGGTTGTTTAAAGTGTGAAAAGGTAATGATTAATCCCCACCACCCCTTGGTAGTCTGTTTCTACATTCAATCATCTATAGACAAAATGTCGTCTCAGCTACCAGAGTCGGTAAAAAAAAAAAAAAAAGTTTTACAAACATGGAAGTTTACTGTCTGTCTCAACACTGGTACTGATTTTAGCAGTGGCAGTAGCATGTCCACACATAAAACATGATGGGTAAATGCAAGTCGGTTCTATGGAAATGCCTGGGGATTAGGTGTGTCAGCTGCTTCACTCCGTACAAGAGGGAAAACGGGCTTTAGTCAAAACTGTGTCTCCACCCTCCAGTTTTCTTACCTTCCTCTCATGGCCCCTGGAAGCCGAATGTTCCAGCCTTGCATCCCATGGGAAACGCAAAGTTAAGGGGTCTTTCTTTGTATCCCTACCGCCATCAAAAGTGATCAGTCTCTTTCTCACTGAACTATCACTGGCTTAGTTTATTTGAAAAAAAAAATTGAACTCAGGTGTAAATGGATGATCATGACAACGGATTAGCTATTGCAGAAAATGACTTGAATCACTCGTAAGTTTAAGTGCTGGAGCAAACTTCAACAGTAGCTGTTTAATAAGCTTTAGAGCTCATCAGGAGTCAGAAACTTGTCTAATCCGTTTAATCTTTGCATCATCTCTATATGAGGTAATTTTATCCCAGATTTTACAGATGAGTAAAGTGAGGACATAGAGTTGACTATTCCAAGGTCAAACAGCTGGGCAGTTTTAAAGATCAAGTTTGGGGCGCCTGGGTGGCTCAGTCGGTTAAGCGTCTGACTTCGGCTCAGGTCATGATCTCACAGCTCATGAGTTCGAGCCCCGTGTTGGGCTCTGTGCTGGCAGCTCGGAGCCTGGAACCTGCTTCGGACTCTGTGTCTCCCTCTCTCTCTCCCCCTCCTGTGCTCATGCTCTGTCTCTCTCTGTCTCAAAGCTAAATAAACATTAAAAAAAATAAAGATCAAGTTCACTTTGTCACTTTAATGTATTTTCTTTTATTATGAGCATTACAAACATAACCAAGGAGTGAAAAGATCAGCATAATAAGTCCACATATACCTCCACGTCGATTTAACAACTGTTAAAAATCTTGCTGTAGGAAATAGCTCTAGGGAGATGTTCATGCTCAGTTGTGAAGGACCATATATCCCATGCTAAGGTCTTTGAGTTTTATTGTCTGTATGATAAAATATCAGGCAGGAATTTTTTTTTTTTAATTTTTTTTTTCAACGTTTATTTATTTTTGGGACAGAGAGAGACAGAGCATGAACGGGGGAGGGGCAGAGAGAGAGGGAGACACAGAATCGGAAACAGGCTCCAGGCTCTGAGCCATCAGCCCAGAGCCCGACGCGGGGCTCGAACCCACGGACTGCGAGATCGTGACCTGGCTGAAGTCGGACGCTTAACCGACTGCGCCACCCAGGCGCCCCTCAGGCAGGAATTTTAATCAAGAAGGATTCTTTTGGGATGCTTTGTTTTTCTCAAAAATTAGCTTTGGCAACAATGTGATAATAGGCAGGAACAGGGTGAAGTAATGCCAGAGAGATCTGTTCAGAATCTCAGTATTCCTTAGGGGTAATATGATGGCTATAAGTCAGTATTCTTCATCAGAACTTTCTTAAAAAAATTTTTTTTTAACGTTTATTCATTTTTTGATAGAGACAGAGCATGAGTTGGGGAGGGGCCGAAAGAGGAGGAGACACAGAATCTGAAGCAGGCAGCTTCTGAACTGACAGCACAGAGCCAGACGCAGGGCTCGAACTCACGGACTGTGAAATCATGACCTGAGCTGAAGTCAGACGCTTAACCGACTGAGCCACCCAGGAGGCCCTTTCATCAGAACTTTCTATGGCAAAATAAATGTTTTATACTCCACCCTGTCCAATATGGTAGCCCCTAGCTGTGTGTGGCTACTAAGCAGTTGAAATGTGGCTAGGGTGAATGAAGTTCTGGATTTTAAATTTTATTTAAACTTAAATTAGTCTACATTTAAATAGCCTCAGTGTCTAGTGGCTACCATGTTGGGCAGAATGACTACAGTGACTATGAAAGTGGAGAAGAAAGGCAAGATTCGGGAGCCTTTTCTCGTTTCAAACTTACCGACTGTAGAGGAAAGATGTGATTCAAAATTTATAAAAAGTGAGATTATGGATGTTGATACCTTCTGTTAATTAATTAATCAATTAACTGATGTTTGTTTATTTATTTATTTATTTATTTATTTAGAGAATGTGAGCAGGGGAGGGGCAGAGGGAAGGAGGGAGAGAGAGAGAATCCCAGGCAGGCTCTGTGCTGTCAGGGCAGAGCTTGACGTGGGTCTTGACCCCACAAACCTTGAGATCATGACCTGAGCTGTAATCAAGAGTCAGATGCCTAACTCACTGAGCCACCCAGGAACCCTGGTGTTGATACCATTTGAAGAGATAAGATACAGAGGGAAGAATGAGTTGGAATTGAGATTGTTGAAAGAAACAAGGACTTCATTTTTATAGATAATTATAGCAGGAGATACCCAGTAGATCGCACACCATGTGATAGGAAGTTTGGTGGTGAAGTTCACACTCTACAAATGCGTTTGATTTGGGAAGCTATGGACAGAGATTAGATGACTTAGCAAAAATTATATGGACAGAAAGCCAAAGATGAATCCTGAGGAAGAACAACATCTGAGGGTTTGAGCTGAAAAGGGACCAGACAAGGAGACAGAGAAGAATGAGGAATAAGAGTGAAGATGTGAGGGAGAAGGATGAATGTGCAAGAGAGAGGAGGGAGAGGGAGAAGCAGAGGAAGAGGGGACGGAGAAAGAATCATGAGAATGTGCTAATCTGAAAGGTATAGGGATGGATTTTAAGAAAGGTGCAGAATCAGTCAGGAGTGTCTTACCTTGCAGATAGGACACATAGGATGAGCCCAGGACTAGGTCACTGGATTTGGCAATTATTTTCCTTATTGATTATGAGAGTAGTTTTGATAGATTGGTAGGGAGAGATATCAAATTGTGATGGACTAAGGAATAAATTGGAGCTGAGATAAAGGCTCGTCTGAACTACTCTTCCTTAAGAGAGAAAAGAGGAGGAGAACGGGGTAGGTGGAAAGATGTGGAATTTGAAGAAGTAAGTATTTTATGATGCAATAAACTTTAGAATATTCATAACTTTTGATCTAGGACCCAGATAGGTATACGAGACAGAGAGTACCAGACTCACAAAAAAATGAGCGATGGCACCAGATCCCAAAGAAGAGGTGATAGGCTCCCATCTATTCTTAGCCTTGGGTAGGAGGAGAGGTTGTATCTGTGTGCATTCTGCTGTACATCTCAGATCCCTTGTTTTGTTTATGTTTTGAACAAGAACAAAACTTTAATTTCAGAATGTCAGAAAACAAACACATTTGTCATCTTGAATATGCTTAAATGTAGTAGGAAATTCCTTTTCAAATAATATAAAATAACTACTGATTGTAAATATCAACAATTACATGCTATGAGTTACTGTACACATTTTATTTAGGAATATGTTGCCCTGGGGTTTAATTGTGTATTTAGGGAATCCGCTGAATTGAATGAGGCCATTTCTTTATAGGATTTCTTTAAAAAATTATTGAATTAGAAATAGAAATTAATTTTAAACTGAAGAGAGAATACAGTATAATGGTTAAAAGAATAAATGAGGATAGTCTGGGTTCAGCTCTTTAGATTCACCATTTATTAGTTACATGTTATCACCCAAGTTACTTAAAATAGGGATTTTAGTATCTCTCTCTATAAGATGGTAACATGGAAGAAATCAAAAGACTCCCATGCATATAAATATACCCAACCTAGGACTTGATGATGCCCAACAAATGGTGACAAGTTATTAAAAGCCATGGGGGAAAAAGCTATGAGAAAATCAGTAAAATTAGCATAGTCTTCTCTTGAGATCTCACAGACATTTTTCTGGTAAACAACACTCATTTACCAGAGTTTTATAAGCAGACTTTTCATCTTGCATGATAACATTCTGAGCTTTATTACATCTACATTCCTTCTGCTTCTCTAGAAAGGTGAATAAATTATTGAACAATCCTACAATAAAACAGAAAACAAAAGTTCATCTGGAGCGAAAATATTCCATTCTTAAAGCTCGAGTTTTGCTCTATTTTAGGTGAAAAATGAACATGTGTTGGGTTTTAGACTGAGTGGATTCTCTTAGATTAGTCCAGGGGGATTTGAGCCCTTTTGTGCACGAATTGTTTTGAGAGGACAAGTGGGAAACCACTGTGATGATCTAACATCTCCTGGGACCCTATTGGTTAAAACAAAATTCTGGGGGAAACTTCTGTATTAAGTAGTTTGTGAGGCATCGTAAAGTGTTGCCTTCAAAATCCATTTTAAAAGATGGGGCTCTTTGCCCTGCTTTCTAGATACTTGGGTTTGTGTTTGTTTTTTGCGTCCCTGTAATTTTTTGCTCTGACCCACATTTAGCCATTTAGCCATACTTAGTATTTTTATTAATTGGGAGACGGAGTTGGGTAAAAGATTGCCTCGATACTGAACTAGAGCTCGCATGAAAGGCAAACATGGCAAGTGCCAAGATATAGAAACTGAATGGGGAGAATAAAAGACGGGCTGTGCATCATGAGTGGGAACATGATTGCCCTGAGAAAGAGAAGACACAGAGAGGCCCAGCAAGGTTCTTTAACTAGATAAAAATCATCATATGGAAGGGGAGACTTGTTATCCAGTACTTTGCATGGCTCTAGGCTCTGTATATGGGTGTTTTGTGCAGGAATATCTTTACTCTCTATAAGAAAGAGTGTTCTATTAAAGGGTACAATGGAAACAGTTGCCTAAGGAAATGAGAGCACTTGCTACAGAAGATGTGCAAATGGGATGGGAGCGATCTGCGATCTGCTGTGACCCTACGGGGGGCATCTTGCCCTCCTGTTGCTGGTTGACCAGACGATTTTAAATATTCCAAACAACAGCCTTTGGCATAAAATGAAGGACCCAGAAGAGATAACTTTGCGCAGTGAGATTGTACTTAGTGTCAATCCCTGTCAGAGAAAAATGATCTTACACAGAAAATATAACTATTTTCTTAGCCTAGCACCTTGCTCATAATAATAATACTTTGCAAAATAAAAGTCTTGACAATATCAACTTTAAATTATTTATTTTTTGGTTCCTATTCATATTGTTATCAGTCTGAATAACTTTTAAAAAGAACAAATCAACTACATATGCTTATCCTGAGGATATATAGGAATGGAGTTAGACTAATCTATAAGGAAATTTTTTTTTTTTTTTTTTTGGTTATTGCGGAGTTGCAAAAACATTTATCTTCTGTTATCTTCTGATCACAAACACATCAATCACTGTTACTAACTCTCAAGCAGGACTCAAAAACATGGTCAGACTGGGAAGGAAAAGGTGAATAATGACCTTTCTCTATTTGTTTTGTGGCACTTCTTTTCAGGCATTCACTCACCCCCCATATCCAGTTCTTTGGGGATATTATCACCAGGAACAAAACTACTGTGTAAAATTGCACACTGCTATCGAATTGTACCCATTTATTATGTTTTTACCACAAACAAGCCCAATGCTGATAACTCTAACATTCATATCTTGTTTATTCCCTACAATAGTCCAATATCATGGGCAAAACTAGCTTTATCAGCAAATGGGGTGACAGTGACTGAGGTTTAGAGCAGTTAAGGAATGCGCTCAAGTTCTCACAGGTGAGTGTGGCGTAGCCAGAATTCAAACCCAGTAGTATGTGGTGCTTAATATCAGAGACTTAACTTAGTTACTATATCACACTGTCACAAATTGTTGCTCATGTCTAGTTGTTTTGTTTTGTTTTTGTTTTCGCTTTTAGGGCGGAGAATGTGGGTGGAAAGCAGCTAGACTAGATGGAAAATAAAGTTCTTTTGCACATAAAAAGAAACACAAGACACTTCATCTAGATTTCTTGTTGCTGCAGCAGCTTGGTGTGGGGAACAAACAGGGCCTAAAAGATGAGTCAAGGTTCAGATTGCTGTTCCACCGGGTCCTATGAGCTAGGGGTGCTGCTATGCAGTTTGAAGCGTCACTGAGAGGAGGAGCAGGGCAGGTGGATAATAAAATGTAGCTGGCGAGTTTTCCTCTCAGCTCAAGCCACCCTGGAAGGACATAATGGCTCTGTACTGCCAGGCTGAATAACACCCCTCTTCCTACTGTGTAGACACTGAGCTGGTAGGAAACATTGACAGGTTTGTCCTTCTAATCCAGTAATTAGCTTCTAATCAAAGCTGTCCTTCTAGTTCAGATCAACTGCCTGATAGAGATCTTGAGCTTAGTTTCCATAAAGCCCTGTGATATATTTAACCTTGGGAATCACAGTGACCCTAGATAAGCTGGGATCATTTGTCTGAAGAGAAACAACTGTTTTTAGAAAGGTCCTCTGAATCTTAAACCCTTAAAAACAGGATATCTCCTTCCCCGTAGTGACAACTGGGCTGGCTGCTAGGAGCCATTAGGCAAGAAGCTCTGTCTGGGGCACCTGTGCTTTCTGAGGCCGTGGCCTCAGCCCAAGTCCAAGGGAAGTCCTGGGGAAAAAGGAGGACACGCAAATGCAAATGACCTTGCTGTCATTGGAGCTGTGAGTCTCCCCATGGATCTGCTCTATGGAGGGCTGGCAGATTATGACAAGTTTCAGATATGTTCTGTGTGTCTCATGGAGTGTCTCAAAAGTATATTGAAATTTTGAGTCACTTAGGAGAAATGAATCCTTTTGTATCATTTCAGTTTGGAATTTTTAAACTTCAGTTTTATTCAGTGTGTCTGCAGATTCCAGTAAAGAAGAGGGCGTTCGAGTCTCAGTAAGCAAAATCCTTGTGGGCATAGTTGGATTTCAATGATGAATATGGATTATTTGTTTTTTTCAACTCTTATACTTGTTACCTGCTCAACCGTGGACTTGAATTCCCCTTTCAATTTTTTGCTTTTTTTTTTTTTTAAGATTATTAAAATAATTAATTAAATCTTTCGGTATTTAGATATGTATATTTTTTGTTCTTAGGACTTAATGGATAAAATGGGCCAATCATGTATAATAGACTGTTTTACCTCCCAGGAGTCCAAAAGGCTATCTATCTATCTATCTATCTATCTATCTATCTATCTATCTATTGTTTTTTGGCAAAAATAAGCATACTGTAAGAGTACCCATTTTGTTCGTTGATTTATTTAGCCTTTGACCAATAATTTTCTCAAATCCAGATACTTCAAAATATGAGGAAGGTTTACAAAATCCGTTGATAAGTCCCAAATCTTTAATCTTAACATCTCGTATGCAATATTAAGAACTCAAACCTTTTCATAATAAAAGTCTAAAATGTTTCCTTAAAGCTATGGTGATTAATTTTTGATGTTCCTCAATAATTTCATAAAAGGTAGAGATTTTTAAAAGGTCCAGATTGCGAGAGTAATTGTTAACTTTGATGAAGGGACTCATCTTTGCCTGTCACGTGGTCCAGATGCGCAGCCCCACAGATGTGCTAGCTGGAGAGTAAACTGTCCTTTACTTCCCATGCTCCAGTGTCGATGCTGTAAGCTTTTCCTTGCTTCTATTTTGCTGTATCCATATATGAAAAGAAAAATAAGACCAATACATAACCACAGTTAAGACAAATAACATATTCCCAAAGACTTGAAATGGTGTTTTGGTAATCAACATTTTTGATTCACTGTCTTTGTCAGAAACATGGTGCATCACCGCTGAGGAAATGATGTTCACTTCTCCAATATTACCTGTTAATTGGATGGATGTTTACTTTTCCCACAGTATCCACTTTAAACAGAGAAGTGTGAAAGCTAAGCAGTGCAAATTTGCATTTCTTTAATGACGTGATTATATTAATAATACTAAAACAATATAGCTAAAGGCACTATGCAGCACTCAACAATTTCCTTTTTTTCCCCCGAGTCAAGACTAAGGTAGATGAATTGTAGAAAAGGTGACTCGTGATAGATACGATTTAGGGGAAAAAACATATCTTCATCCAAATATATTAATTTATATTTAAAAAATGTTTTGAGAGAGAGAACACAAGATTGGGGGGCGTGGGGGAGAGAGAGAGAGAGAGAGAGAGAGAGAGAGAGAGAAAGAAAGAAAGAAGAGAAGAGAATCCCAAACAGGCTCAGTGCTGACAGTGCAGAGCCCAACTTGGGGCTCGATCTTGCGAACTGTGAGATCGTGACCTGAGCCTAGATCAAGAGTTGGATGCTATACTAATTTATCTTAATGACCCGACATTGGAAATACACAGGACCAGATGAAGTAGCTGAGTTCATGGAGCCACTAGATCAAGGAAAACATGTCATGGTATCTGAGAGTTCCCATTTTCTACCCCTGACCAATTACCACAGTATACGTTTGCCTGTGTAGTGCCGTGTCCGTTCTGGGCAATTTTGAACTTATTCTTAGCCTAAATTTTTAAAAACACCATGATAATATCTGATGCATTTCATGTCACTTGTTAAGGAGAGTCTCTCAAGGGGTAGTCTAGCCAAGTTCCTGTGACTTCTCCGATTAATGGCTCAGGGCTCTAGAAGTGCCCGTTCTTGTTGCGGAATGAGTAGGTACATCAGAGGGGCCAAATAAAGGTCCGCACAGCAGAGAATGCATGCATTTTCTCAGAATGATCACAGAGATTATTTGCAGAGGATATGGTAATTGTCACCAGATGCGTTAAAGGATGCTGCATAAGGAACATTTTAATAATTTAATTTGTAATCATTGCCTCTGGGAATGCATTTTGTCATGAAATCTTTGTGTACTAAATAGGAAAAATTTGTGTAGGGACAAATGAATATTGCTTTCTAAAAAGGGATCTTTAGCGCAAACTGTTGTCGGATGGTCTGAGCACTATTATTATATGGCAGCAGTAATTTAGACACTGAGATAAAAGATATCCCACAGTGCACCTAGTTAAAAAAAGAATAAATAATCAGAAATGTCATCCTGTGTGACTCATAAATGGACATGCAAAAAAAGTAAATTTATATATAAACAGGATGATTATTAAAATAAGGAAAGGAGGGAATGTGAGAGAACACCCAGGAGAATACTGGCTTTTCTTTTTCGAGATGCACATAATTAAGAACAAGATTAAAGGCATGTAAATATCTTAATCCAGAAGCTGCAGTGCTCATAATGTGCTACTGAGAAAAACAATCTTGGTAACAAGTTTTCTTTTTCATATGGTCCCATTTTCAACCTGTAAGTGGAAATTAGATTTTACTCAGAGCCTTGACATTAGGACCACGCTATAGCAGCCTTATGAAAATGTCATGGTTTTTTTCTTGAAATACAGCAGGCTATAAGTCAGATAATTATAAAATACCAATTTTATAAAATATGGTGTTTGATATCTTTGTTACTGAACAACAGAGCTTTTTATACGGGAACTATAAACAGAGTATTTTATTTGTACATGCTTCTTTATGGGTAATTATGGGTTTGAAAAATCATAAACAGCAGTGTAATTACTCCATAGCTTGCACTGGGGATGCGTGTTTCCTTAATCTGGCCACTTAAAGAGAGAAATAACTATTCATCTCTGAACCTTTCCAGAGAAGCAATTTTTAAATCCAGTGTTGTTTCCCAAATTTAGGAGACTTAAGAAAAGTATGTCACTGTTTGGTGCTGCTGATTAGTTTATGAATTTTAAGGAACTGGAAAGACACTGTATCTTGATCATACTGTGCACCAAAATCAGGAAAAGATTGAAAGAGAAAATATTCCACTTCGTAGAAAAAAGCAAGAGAGACTGTTTAACAGCCTAATAGAAACTTTTTCATTAATCCAACCAGAAAATAAAAGCTATAGATGTTGTTTTTCTTTTTTGCGAGATCCTATTCAGATACCTAACCAGGATGTTCAGAGCGGCAAAATTATTATATTACCTGAGAAATCACCCAGACAGTTCAAATAGTTCCTGAAATTCAAATTACTCGTAGGCAGATGTTTTAAAATAGCACTTTCCAAACATTGCTCTGATTATTTCACCTTATGAAATAAGCTCGAGTGTTAGAAATAAAACATGGAAGAAGTTGAACCCCTAGTGGCCATTCGTGGGCTTTCGGTGGCAATCTATTACTCACATAGAAACAAACACAAATCAGTACTGTGACTGCTTTTGTCGTCTGATTTGAAGAAAGTTTGACATCAATCGGTAACCCAAGTAAAGGGCAAATAATTGATATAAAGCAATTGATATAAATACTTACTTTGTAAGTATAAATGATTTAACTAAATGTTGCTTTTTAATTTTATTTCATGGATAGGCAGCAGAGTTATGCCCAAAGCTGGAGGGCAGTTCTATTCTTTGTTAAGATCATAATAATTGACAATTATTATGCACCTGGGGTTGGTGCCAGACCAATTTATGTAATTCTTTGAGGTAGGTCTGATAATTGTTTTCATTTTGTAGATGAGGAAGCAAAGGCCTAGGGCAGATGACCCGTAACTAAAGTTTATTCTAACAATGGTTTTCTGCTTGTTTTCTGTCACACTGCTATGGTACAGAAGCAGTCCTGATTTTCAGATATTACAGATTATTGAAAAGGAAGAAAAGCAGGTATCACTTGTTGCTTGAGGACAGTTTCCAGCAACATGTGGATGGTTTACATGATAAATCTATAAAATGAATTCTGTACGTATATACTCGCCGATTTGTTTCTCCCGTTAGATTTTGAGAGTGCTCCTAAAGCTAGGAGTTATGTCTTATTCCTTTTTTTTTTTTTTTGTCTAATCACTTGTAAAGAAGAGAGAAAAGAAGAAAAAGGAGGTTGTGATGGTTACGAAACAGCTGTAGTTTCTTCAGTACCCCTCCATCTAAGGGTTCGTGCATGCCCACTCTTTGGGTCCAGGCATGCTTGTGACTGTTTTGTACAAAAGACTGGGGCATATGTGATGTTCTGTGACTTTCGTGGTAGCTGATAAATGGCCATGCATTTTGAGCCCTGTCTGCTGAGACACGTGTTCTTGAAAGTGTGAGCTGGCATTGAAGACGTTCACATAACCCAAGACCACCCAACTGTAAGGATGCCCAGGACACATAGAGAGGCCAGGGTAAGCTTTCTTAGTCTCAGTTGAACCCAGATTTTGACTTGTCCTAGACCAGGTCCAGGCACATGGGTAAAGCCTCCAAATGAGTCAATGCAAGCCCTTTAAGTCACCCTGAGCCCTTCAAATCTTCTCAAAGCACCAGATTCTTTAGAGGAAAGAAAAGTTACCCTACCCCTTTGATGTAGTTTAACTTTTCGAATCCACAGAATCTTAGACCGTAGTACAGTGGTTGTTTTAAACTACATTTTCGGTGGTTTGTTAGCAATAAACTAAGCGGTGTTCAGTACTTGTTGAATGATCCTTCATTGTGTGAGAGGTTCCACTGAGTAAAACCAATGAAAATTGAAGAAAGAAACCCCAAACCACCTATATGGACTCATGTACATTTTTATTGAATTCTTTCCCTCTCTGGTTGGTAATGCTGCTCAGTAGTTTCTTGAAGCTCTTACTGTGACATTTTTCCCTGCCAGTTCATTTAATTAATTTAGCAGCAGATATTCATACATTGACTCTTGTGCCCAATTCATCATGTGAGGAATTAGGAGATGTATGATAGGGAACGATGCCCATGAGCGGGTTGTGTACAATATAACCAAAAAGATACCATTTGAGGCTGCACATAGGAACAGCGCCATGGAGAGATATAGCAAGATTCTCTGGGATGTCCAGCTAGACCAGTTTCTTACTTCTATCACTGGGTTTTACTAGTGTTCCACTGTGTATCCATAATGTGGCAAATAAAGTGGAAATTAATGTAGGTGTTCAGTTTTTGAAACAGGCAATTTTAAAGGCTGCCTTATTTGGAATATTCTGTTGCAATCCTCGTATTTTAATATTTTAAAATTAAGAAACCATAATGAATGCATCCTCTTGAAATTAAATCATTTATTGTCATTAATAACAAGTGGGTGATTTCATGAGATTCTGTTAACAACCGAGTTTCAGGGCACCTCGGTGTCTCAGTTGGTTAAGCATCCAGTTTCAGCCGAGGTCATGATCTTATAGTTGATGAGTTTGAGCCCCACATCAGGCTCTGTGCTGACTGCTCAGATTCTGCTCAGATTCTGCTGAGCCTGAGCCTGCTTCAGATTCTGTCTCTATCTCTCTCTGTCTCTCTCCCACTCATGCTCTCTCTCTCTCTCTCTCTCTCAAATATAAATACACATTAAAAACAACAACAACAACTGAGTTTCTACTATTCTTTAGGAGAAAGTAGTTGCATTTTCATGTACCTGTTACACTATTACAGTATCTTTGCTCCTGCACTTGAGCCATAACTTTGGAATATTGTAAACAGCATTTGTACATTCAATTTACCTGAAATATTTTGGGAAGCATTGAAGGCTAATATTCATAGGAATCACAAAAGAAAACTGGGTCTGGTATAATCAGTAGCAAGTGGCATCATCCAACCATTAGGTAGAATATGAAGAGGTGAACCATTATCACAAAAGCACCAACTAGTTTCCTGAATGACTTACTAGATTTTTTATTCAAGAGTAGTTTCCAGTTTTCATGGGTTATTCCAAAAATGAGATAATGTATTAGATTTCTTTTTTAAAAAAAATTTAACGTTTATTTATTTTTGAGAGAGAGAGAGCGCGAGAGACAGAGCATGAGTGGGGGAAGGGCAGAGGGAGAGGGATACACAGAATCTGAAGCAGCTTCCAGGCTCTGAGCTGTCAGCACAGAGCCCGATGAGGGGCTCGAACTCATGAACTGTGAGATCATGACCTGTGCCGAGGTCGAACGCTTAGCCGTCTGAACCACCCAGGTGCCCCTGGATTAGATTTCTTTTTAAAGTGTAGATAGAAGTAAAGCAGATTTCCTTCCCTTTCTATTTTTTGGAACAGCTTGAGAGGGATAGGTATTATCTCTGCTTTAAATGGCTGGTAGAATTCCCCTGGGAAGCCATCTGGTCCTGGACTCTTATTTGTTGGGAGATTTTTGATAACTGATTCAATTTATTCACTGGTTATGGGTCTGTTCAAATTTTCTATTTCTTCCCGTTTGAGTTTTGGAAGTGTGTGGGTGCTTAGGAATTTGTCCATTTCTTCCAGGTTGTCCAGTTTGTTGGCATATAATTTTTCATAGTGTTCCCTGATAATTGCTTGTGTTTCTGAGGGATTGGTTGTAAGAATTCCATTTTCATTCATGATTTTATATATTTGGGCCCTCTCCCTTTTCTTTTTGAGAGACCTTGCTAGAGGTTTATCAATTTTGTTTATTTTTTCAAAAAAACAACTCTTCGTTTCATTGATCTGCTCTACTGTTTTTTTAGATTCTGTATTGATTATTTCTGCTCTGATCTTTATTATTTCTCTTCTTCTGCTGGCTGTGTGGTGTCTTTGCTGTTCTGTTTCTAGTTCCTTTAGGTGTGCTGTTAGATTTTGTATTTGGGATTTTTCTTATTTCTTGAGATAGGCCTGGATTGCAATGTGTTTTCCTCTCAGGACTGCCTTTGCTGCATCCCAAAGTGTTTATTTGGACTGTTGTATTTTCATTTTCATTTGTTTCTGTATATATTAAAATTTCTTCTCTAATTGCCTGGTTGACCCACTCATTCTTTAGTAGGATGTTCTTTAAACTCCATGCTTTTGGGGGTTTTCCAGACTTTTTCCTGTGGTTGATTTCAAGTTTCATAGCATTGTGATCTGGAAGTGTGCATGGTATGATCTCAATTCTTTTATACTCATGAAGGGCTGTTTTGTGACCCAGTATGTGTACAGTCTTGCAGAATGTTCCATGTGCACTTGAGAAGAAAGTATATTTTGTCGCTTTGGGATGCAGAGTTCTAAATATATCTGTCAAGTCCATCTGATCCAATATATCATTCAGGGCCCTTGTTTCTTTATTTATTCTCTGTCTAGGTGTTCTGGTAATTTACCCAAGGGATACAGGAGTGCTGATGCATAGGGGCACTTGTACCCCAATGTTTATAGCAGCACTTTCAACAATAGCCAATTTATGGAAAGAGCCTAAATGTCCATCAGCTGACGAATGGATAAAGAAATTGTGGTTTATATACACAATGGAATACTACTTGGCAGTGAGAAAGAATGAAATCTGGCCATTTGTAGCAACGTGGATGGAAGTGGAGAGTGTTATGCTAAGTGAAAGAAGTCAGGCAGAGAAAGACAGATACCATATGTTTTCACTCTTATGTGGATCCTGAGAAACTCAACAGAAGACCAGGGGGGAGGGAAAGGGGGAAAAAAAGAGTTACAGAGAGGGAAGGAGGCAAACCATAAGAGACTTTTAAATGCTGAGAACAAACTGAGGGTTGATGGGGGGTAGGGGGTGGGGAAAGTAGGTGATGGGCATTGAGGAGGGCACCTGTTGGGATGAGCACCAGGTGTTGTATGGAAACCAATTTGACAATAATTTTCATATAAAAAAAAGAAGTAAAGAAGATTGAGTTTATTTTTCTTTCTTCGCAAAAAGAAAAAAAAAGTAGATAACTAATAGCTTGTATTAGTTACCTATTGCCATGTAACAAATTATCGCAAACTTAGAGATTTAAGACTCTGCATGTTTATTATCTCACAATATCTGTGGGTCAAAAGTCTGGACATGACTTAGATATGTCCTCAGCAAGGATACATCAAGGTGTGGGCCAGGCTGGGGTCTCATCTGAGACTCTACTAGAAAAGGATCAGATAAAGCCCACGTGGCTGTTCGTAGACTATGTGCCTTTCAGACTGTGCACCGGAGGACCTCAGGTACCTGCTGCCCATTGGCTGGATGCTGCCCGTGGTCCTCTGGCATGTGACCCTCTGTAGACAGCTCAAAACTTGTCAACTTGCTTTTTTCAAAGCCACAAGGGGAAAGGAGTCTCAGCAAGACAGATGTTACTGTTGGATGTAATGTCATCACAAAATGACATCCTTCTTTGCTCTATTCTGTTTGTTGGAAGTACATGCAGTGGGGGCTCCGCAAGAACATAAAGACCATAACAGGAAATCATGGGGCCACCTTAGAGACCATTTGCACGTCCATTACTTTTAAAGGTCCCTCAAACACATTATTCTTTAGATAGTCAAAGACACTGTCACATATTATTTCATCATCTCGGACAAGATAAATGTATGTTTTTATTTTATGTTGCTACTAAATCAAGAAATATTTGATAAATGTTTAACTGTAAATGGAGGAAACCATCAGCATTGTGAAATATAAGTACGTCTTACTCTAGGAACATAGGTAAGTAGAAGATTTATTAGGCATGATCCTGCATAGGGAAAATGGTATTTTGACTAAAGAAATTGAAAATAGGCATTTTTCAGCCTTCTTATTTTTTCTAAAATTGTTTCTGTGTGAAGCTAGATTCTAAATTTGCCTTGAAATATTTCCTTGAAATTTAAGGTATTTGCTATAATTATGGAATAACAAATATCACATAATTGCTTTAGAAGAATACAGTCTGTTTCCTAAAATACATTTTAGTGTAAATTGGTGGATCTTTAGAACCCGTGGTTTCTAAGTGGTGACTTACAATTCTCACAAAAAGATTGACTCATTCAGTCCAATCCAGCAATCACATATGCCTATTTATTCATCCTTATAAATCCCATTTGTCTGGAATGCTGCCCATAATACTAAGTTCAGATTAAAGGTTTCAGCAGTGGGATTTGAAATAAACATGAAGGCACTTTAGGGCAACTGCTTTTATGAACAGAGGCCTGGAAACTCTCTCCCTTCAACTCTCTGACTGTATTAGAAGAATTATTTCTTTTTACCAATTCTGGAGTGCCAGATATTTTTCTGGGGGCTGCATTTTTGTCTTTAGTCCTTGATCTTCATTAAGGTGGTTACTTAGCTCAGTGAAAATGGAAAACACAGTTTGGAGATAATGTTCTAATTTCTGGTTCTGATTTTATTGAGGACCTGGTATGTGTTTGCACAGAGGAGTCAACGAAAGTGGTTTGTTGGGCAGACAGGATAAGAGTCAAGTTTACTACTGTCCTGCGTACCTCAAGTGCCATCTGTTCTTTGACATCAGAGAGCTCTGTTCCACAGCTTGCACTGGATCTTCTGGTGGTTTAAGGAAGTTGGAATGGATTACTGCAGTACCTCATTACCATATTAAAAATGAGTTCAAGCATATGCCACCCAATAGCATCATCTCAGTATTTAAGGAGAAAACAGAATTAGCAGAATTTGTCTGGACTTGGGTCAGGCCAAAGTGATAAAAGGGTGTGAAGTTAAGGATCAAAAAATACATATTTCTGGGTTTTCCCTGGCCATAAATGGAACTGTCCTCTGAACATTCTGAACGTGACTATTAAGCTCTGTATATATTCTCTTTTTCCCGTGTATAATTACTGACTCAGAGTTAATGTGCTCTGTAGAATTACTTCCAGGACTGCATTATTCATCCTTACACTACGCTTGGTGCTGTTCACTAAACATTCGTTGAAGAGATATTATTCATTTGAAGAAAATCTAGTTTTAATTTCATAAATGTAAAAAAAAAAAGTTGGGTAACGAAATCTGTGACTCCCAGGAATTCTCATGCTTGTGCTACACGCTTGAGGAAATTAGGCACAACTCACTTCCGGTCTTTTTCTGTGTGGTTTTTAGGTGAAGTCGTGCTGGATCACCATGTCAAAATCTTGTTGGAATTAGAGAAAAAGAAGTTAAACAAACCCATCTCTTTATTTCAAAGTACATTCATTCCATTGTCAAACTATCAGTAGTGGTTGGATTTCCTCAAATCAAAGCATGATTCATATAATGACTGTGTTATGATTTGCTTTATTGAAGGGCTGAAGGTATTTTAATGGCTTATGACGAACGAAGAAATGATGAAGTATGAAGAACTTGTCTGAGAACTGTTGAATATTGAATTTAGTTGTAGTTATTGTTGAATGCTCCTTTAATAAGATTGAATCCAGAGGCAAGACATTCTGTTCCTTAAAACCCCACTGAAGTATATTTTAAGAATGACCTACATAATAATGAATTTTCAAATTCTTATTAACATCCTGAAAAAAAAAAAAAGAAAGAACTCCTCTGGCATTAATGACTTGGCTTTCCAGCTTAAATTCATGCTTGTTATCATGTTTTATTCCAGTCATTTCATAAGAATATGTTGCAAAGTTACTGATATCCTAGATGTAAAAGAAAAAAAATCTATATTTTATTTATAGCTGTTTATAACTTGCTACTCAACAGACTGCACTTTTCTCCAGTGATAAATATTAGAGGAGGGAATGTTAAATTCTTCTTCTTTTTTTTAATGTTTATTTATTTTGAAAAAGAGAGAAAGAGGGAGTGGGACAGGGACAGAGAGAGAGAGGGAGAGACAGCATCCCAGGCAGGCTCTGAGCTGTCAGCACAGAGCCCGACATGGGGCTCGAACTCGAACTGTGAGATCATGACCTGAGCTGAAGTCGGACGCTGGGCTGACTGAGCCACCCAGATGCCCCATGGTTATTCTAATGAACAGTTTTTAGAACCCTACAAAAAAGAAGTTCCTTTAGAAATTTCCTAAGAAGAGAGTATGAAGGTCCATTATTTACTAGTTCACATCAGGTTTAATTATGCAGAAAGTAAAGACCATGCATGTTTTGGTCCTTCACATGTGGAGCCTGGGTCCTGAGCTTCTGCACTTCCAAGTTTCCAAGGTCATTGCCATGATACGAGTACATGGCACGGGCCATATTCTGTGCTGCAGGTGTGTGGGATTTGAGACAATACTACCAATGAGAAGGCTTACCTCCTCCCCTCCTTTGTTTTAGCAGACCCTTGACACTTATGATTGTCCATTACCTGTAGGTTTCATTTAGACTACCACTGAGGTTCAGTTTTGAATTGCACACTAGGAGAGTAAGTCATTCCTTAATTGAAGAAATATGTACCGATACCCTGCTATGTGCTAGGCGCCTCTTAGGTGCTGGATAACAAGGCAAATAAGACTCAGATGAGCAAATAGGTAATTGTAGTGTGGTGTGATAACTGCTACTTTAGGAATGTCTGGGTTCTACGTAAGGCTTTGGAAAGCCTGCTCAGAGGAAGGGGGTGTAGGTGATGTGTAGGTGAAGCCTGACGCCAGGAAGGGGGTATGTGGGACAGGGCAGAGAGAAGCATCCCAGAAGATTCCCTGCTGCCCAGAGTGGGTTCCACAGATCAACAACACAGACCTGACTGGGGAGCTTGTTAGAAACAGAGTCATGGGCCCCACCCCAGACCTCGTGCATTCCGAATCTGAATCTGCATTTTAACAAGATCCTCCCTTAACTCAGTCAAGGGAACCCTGGCTGTGGGGAGAGAGCAGGGACATTCAGTAGACTCCAAGAAATTTATTTCACCAGAGGAGAATGCTGAGCAGTACCTTGAAGCTGGTACCTTGCGGGCCAGTTGGTGAAAGAGATTATTCTTGAGTTTCTTTGTCAGTTTATCACAGAGTGTACATTCTTTGTATTATTTTTAATTAACTGATAAAAATGTCTGGAAATGCTAGGTACAAAGTCCATTGTTTGCTGGGACAATGACATAGGTCCTATAGTTATCAAGTTTGGTCTTCTCTGGTTTCAAGTGCTTTACTACAGTCTCTGTACTTAGTCCTTCAGGGAATAGTTTCTGCTTGAAAAACTTTTCATTATTATGCCAGCCACAGAGAATATTACTTACGCCAACCTACTCCAAGAAAGGCATTTCTCTTAAAGACCCTCACTCACACTTCATGTGGGCATTCATTCCCAGTGATGGAGGTGATGCTTTGACTCTTCCAAACAGATACTTCCTCTTTAATTTCGGCTTTCAAACAAAATAGGCGGGATCTCAGAAACGGAAGAGTCGTCATGGAAAAGCACAAAACAGACATAGTCTAAGTTCAGCCATACTTCTCGGTTGCCTACAGCAAAGAGAGTTACTTGCTTTAAGATATATGTATTGTCTGTTTCACAAATCTACTGTATATGCCATATATCCATCTGTATGTTTGCATCATAATTGAGATACTCAAGGATACTATTTTTTCATTAGACACATTAGACAGTTTGTCTAATTAATGCATCGCCTATAAAAAGTGAATAAAATGAAGAGGATAGAAACTTGCACATAATAATGAAGAAAGTAAATCTCATATGCTGTAAGGTCCATAGTTAAGAAATTTTGGGGCGCCTGGGTGGCTCAGTCGGTTAAGTATCTGACTTCAGTTCAGTTCATGATCTCACAGCTTGTGAGTTCAAGCCCCACATCAGGTTCTGTGCTGACAGCTCAGAGCCTGGAGCCTGCTTCAGATTCTGTGACTCCCTCTCTCTCTGCCTCTCTGCTGCTCACACTCTGTCTCTCTCTCAAAAATAAATGAATATTACAAAAAGGTTACTGAGTTTTGGAGTGCCTGGGTGGCTCAGTTGGTTAAGCATCTGATTCTTGATTTCAGCTCAGGTCCTAATCTCACGGTTGTGAGATCAAGCCTCAAGGCAGGCTCCACGCTTAGCATGGAGCCTGCTTGGAATTCTCTCTTTCCCTCTCTCTCTCTGCTCCCCGCCCCCCAAAAAAAATTAACATTAAAAAAAGTTACTTAGCTTTTACTTGTCAAGTTTAACATCCTGGCCATTTTGTTTTCAATTAATTTGCCTTAAAAATGTTCTATACATTCAGCCTATGTGATACTAAACCAACCTTCCTTCCCTCCCTTCATCTCTCTCTTTCTTTCTCCCCACCTCACCTCCCTTCCTTCCTTCGTCCCTCCTTCCTCCCTCCCTCTCTTTCTTTTCTTTTCTTTCTTCCTTTTTCTTTCTTTCTTTCTTTCTTTCTTTCTTTCTTTCTTTCTTTCTTTCTTCTGATGCTGTTTAAGAAATACATCTTATTCCATTTAGATGTAGGACTTTTCTTCTCTATGACCTGAAATGTTATTTATTACTGTAACTTCGGAATTCTCAATGTCAGAAGTCTAATTTGTTTAAAAAATTGTCCATAATTTATAAAAGTTGTCAAACTCTGTTGAGTTATTTGCATAAATGTCCATTTTAAATGGGTAATCTCCTAAAAACAGTCATATTTAGACTGAGAGATTGCTCATTTGTTATGGCAATAATGTGAAAGACCATAGCATGCATGACATTTTTCCATTTTATCTTAGGGTTTTCTGTGATGGTTTGGAGTATTTTCAGCTCATTGAATATAATGTGCTTAACTTTCAGTGTCAAAATCTGAATCAGATGCTGAGTCATGGGTCTGAGATGGTATTGGGCCAGACCATGATGCCTTCTGGGAACTTGTGACTTAGACTGGGATCAAGTTAGCTTTTACCCATGGGGAAAGAGGCAATTTGAAGATAGAAATAAGGTAGAGGCGGGGGGGGGGGCGGGGTGTTTCTAGACAGTTGATTTCTTGTGGAGACACATCCACTCACCTCTGTGCTTGCTACCTTTTCAAACCTCCACCTATATCAGCACAGAAATAATTTCTTCTTGTCTAAAGTCCCGTATAAGTACACTTTTAGGTGTACCTCATCCAAGCGTCTGAGTCCCCTCTCCTTGTCTACCTCAGGCTTAGTTCTAGATTTCTATTTCTATCCACTTGGGAATTTCCATGAACAGTCCTGGCCATAGCCTACTGCTAGTATAGTATTAATTTCATATATCCAGGAGATTCCTAATATAATTCAGAGCTCCTAAGGGAGAAAAGGAGGGTGAATCAGTCAAATGAGGCTCAGAAAAACAGTTACAGAATTAGAAAATCACACGCATATGGGCAATTATTCAGGCATTTAAAAAGAACACCAAGCAGAAGTTGAAAAAAAAATCAAAGCTTTCATTTTTAGATCAAATTTCAGAGTGCTATTTTATAATCACACAGCACTATTATATTTTCTTATCTTAAATGTAAAATAGTCCTTCAAAAGTTATGTAAAAGAGCCCAAGAATTCTTTAGTTACAGTGAGGTTGCGTCGTCCCTTATTTTGCAGAGCAAGTTACAGTCTTAACCATATTTTACCTGACGGTATCCAGGAGTGATGCTGCTCCGTAGAACTTTCACAGTAATCGGAATGTCTGATGTCTTCGCCATTCAGGACAGTAGCCCCTAGCCACTTACGGCAGCGGGGCACTTGAAATGTGACCAGTAAAACAGGGGTGAAATAAATCCTAAGTTCCATCTCAATTTCATTGGTCTAATATTTCATTTAAATATCCACATGTGGCTAGTGGCTACCATATTGAGCCGCACACTTCTAGAGAATAGCAGCGATTTCATACATATCTGTCCACTGAATGGATTTTTATAGCACCAAGAGGGTATAAGGGCAGCTTGCGTATGCCCTGCACTCTTAGCAATGAATAAGGTGAGGTGTAATTAAAATTCGCTGTGCCCCGGCCTTTACCAAAAAGTCGTTTTTATCCGCATGAAAAAATATAAGACCCCCAGTAAGAAGCTCTCAGGTGATTGCCGGTTCTTTGATAGAGTCAAATGAGTTTGCTCCAGTCCTTAGATCAATGTTACAAGATCCGTGATTATGTGGTTGTGCCGTGTGCCATGAATAGGCAGACTTGGCCATCCATGTGGTGAACTTTGAGAAGCTCCTGTCCTATGACAATATCTCCTTTGGTCAAGCAACAGGTCATAGGGATGATTTGGTAAGTGGTGCCCGAGCTTCCTAACCAGGATGTCTACATTCAAACTCTGTCTCTGCAGCTTAAAATCAGTGGACCTCAAGGCATTTACTTAACTTTTCTAACTCAGTTTCTTCATCTCTAATAAAAGGAGGAATATAGCACTCAGCTCCTCGGGCTGTGTTAGAAAGATTAAATAAATCCAGGTTACTAAAGCCTTAGAATAGCATCTGGCACGTTGTTTTGTTTTTTTGTTTGTTTGTTTTAATTTTTCTTAACATTTATTTATTTTTGCGAGACAGAGAGAGAGAGAGCATGAGTGAGGGAGAGGCAGAGAGAGAGAGGGAGACACAGAATCGGAAGCAGGCTCCAGGCTCTGAGCCGTCAGCACAGAGCCCAATGCGGGGCTCAAACCCACAAACCGTGAGATCATGACCTGAGCCAAAGCCAGACGCTTAACCGACTGAGCCACCCAGGCGCCACGTCTGGCCCGTTGTTAATGCTATAGAGGCACTTGTTAAATAAACAAAATATACTTGGCATATAAAACATAGCAGCTGGCCATCAGTCACTGTTGAAACGTCATTAACATCATTACTTAAATGTCCTATGTATTTCTGCTACCCAGGCAAATATCAATAGCCTGGATAACGTGTACTTGGCCTGTGGAAACTGAGCACTTCCTTGCCTTGTCCAAGAATATCTGGGTGATGTTTTAATTGAAGGGAACATACAAAAGGTGATTGAGGTACCGGGAAGGAGAGTGTCCTAGTGATACCTAAATAAAAAGCTGGACATAAATATCACATTGGCAGATGTCTTCTTCCCAGACACTTGTCAAGGTTGGAGTAAATCACTGTCAAGTCTTCCCAAAGACTGTGCTGGGGAATGACTAATTACACAGGAGGTTACAAGATGTTGAAAGACAAAAGATGTTGTGCTCAAAAATGTCTTGAGAATTAGTAGCTTTAAAAAAAAAGTTAATTATATTTCTTTATGGCAGGTCTACTCAGAGCCTTTCATGTATCACTGTGCTTTGTGAATCTCCAAACTTGTTTAAGCATGAAACTCTTCTTTTAGAGGCATTGTGAGGGATGTAAGCCCAGTACAACTGGAAACACTGTAAAATAAACAACACTAAAGAGAATTTGAACAGATGCCATTATTTGTTGGTAAATATATAAATTTCTACCTTTAATCTTTATATATTTCTTTGTGACCTTGCGCAAGTAATTCGATCTCTCAGTTTTGATTTTCTTATCTATAAATTAAGCATACTTTGTGTACAAGTAAATGACGAAATAGATCTTTTTTTGAAATATATTATGTTGTATGTTTCAATTCTGATATCTTTGATGATAGGAATTTTGAATCACATTTACTTTAATGATATATTTGGTATTTTAAAGAAAAACAACAATCACTTGTCTTACCTTACTATACGTAGAAGTCAAATCGGCTAAAATGTTCTAAAATAAGATAATTATTTAAAAAAATTACCATGTGTATATAAAAAGAATATATTTCATCAAGTTATAAATAAAAAATAGAAGTGGAAAGAAGCGTATTTTGATTTTTCATATGTAACTTCATAAATATTTTGTGTAAAAGGAGAGAAATTTAAATATAGACGCACATTTCTACGTATGGTTTGTGAAAAGCATTCTTTTGCAAATATATTTGAGATTTCAGTGATAGGTCAAGCATTCAGGAACTATTACAAAAGGTAAAACAGGCATACGATCAATGTCTTTCACAAAACTTACTCAAACAGTATGTTTCTCCCGTGGCTGTGTGAAAACAGTCTTTGTGCAATGTGGTGTGTAAAAACAAAACAAAGTTAAACAAAGAATTGAAAACATTTTTGTTTTTTCCAGTTTGGGCTTTTAAAAACTTTTAGCAGAGGTTTCAGCTTTTCTTTTGCATTTCTGTTTTGGACGGGTAATAAAAGCCCCGTGTCATTTTCACAAAGAAGAACCAAGAGCTGGTAGAAGAGAGAACAGTTTTGACTAGTACTACTTAACATAGACCCTTTCAGCACTGGGGATTTCCCACGTCTTCCTCCCAAGCCTTGTAGCATTATTATTATTTTTTTTTCTATTTAAGTGAAAAGACTCCCGAGTAGCACACCCTAGTGTCATCCACGGTGCTAAATGGTGGTCTTTGCCTTTGACCAGCCCTTTCCCCTTTGGGATGGTACCCTGGGAGCATCCATAACCAGGCCTGGCACCTCCATGGCAAGCTCCATCGGCAGTAATGTTGGCAGTGGCAGATGAGGCACAGACATTCCCAAATTGCTTTGACCGTCAATGGATCGGGAGACCTACAGTGCTGTTAAAATTTTAGTATTTGAAATCTGCTGAGGTATAATTGCATAAATTAGCAAAAACGTTTCGAACATGTTTCACATGCAGATCATGGGGGAACTGCCTGTAATAGTGACCCCATTCGTGTTTGTTGAATGGGTGCATGAATCAATGTGCTGACGAGCCCTGTCCTCCAATGGCATGTAAGTTTTGCTTAAAACCATTTGTATTCCAGGACAGAATGCTGTGAACCACTAGAAAAAGGTCAAGTTTAACAAGAAAGGATTAGGAAAGCTTTTATTGAAGAAGTGGTTTTGTTGTAGTTACTTGTTTTGTGTGTGTGTGTGTGTGAGAGAGAGAGAGAGAGAGAGAGTGTGAGAGAGAGAGAGAGAGAGACAGACAGACAGACAGAGCGCACACAAGCCTGGGAGGAGCAGAGAGACAATCCTAAGTAGGCTCCACAATCAGCATGGAACCTGATTGGGGCTCAATCCTACAACCCTGGCATCATGACCTGAACTGAAATTAAGAGTCAAATGTTCAACCCACTGAGCCACCCTGGCACCCCAAGGAAGTGGTTTTTCAATTGGACCATAAGAATGAGTAGGATCATACATTATAGAGAAATAGTCACTCTCTTTCCCATTTTCTAATAGAACCCAATATCCTGAGGTCATTTGTGGTTTTAAGGGGCCATATGATCGAGAGTGCAAATACTGGACAAGAAAACGCTTATAGAAATGCAGGATTTTCCTTCTGAGGGGCCATCTTAAAGGGGAAGGGCATTTGTTTGTCTTTTATGTCTCTGCTTTGCTACTTGAATTCTAGTGTGATGTTCTCCAGCCCCAGCGGGCTTCTTGACCCCTGACCAGGAAGGTTGTTATCCTATAGCTGGTGCAGTTCAACCAGGGGACTTGATGAATATTTGGAGTCACTAAACCAACGGGGACTACTTTGAGTAGTCCTTTTTAACCAGAGAAATAAATCACCTGCTTGAAGCCACTGTTATTTTGGGATTTTTCTGTTATACGTAGCATGCATGAATAAGTGACCGAAAAATATACATATGACAATGACATCGCTAAAGAGGTTTATCAGCTGTGCTCACTTCTTTTAGTTTATACTTAGATCGTGGGATATTCGCAGGACCACTTGGTAGATCTCATTTTATCTACACAAGAATATAGGAAGTCCATAGTATATATGTATTTGTAGAGGATTTATGTTTGTGTCTTTGTGTGTTAAAGGGAGGAGGATGTGAGTTTAAATGCAAACTGAATATAATATACCATACCATTTTACCACTTCAAATTATGCACAGAATTGTCTTGAAGTTATACGTAAGATACTAAAAGTGATAGCCTTTCACCATCTTTATTATTTTCTCCATTTATTCCTTGGCTTCCAAATTTGTTATGGGTTGTGAAGATCCCTCATCTAATATGCAAGTAATATTTAAAAGATACTTTTGTCTTAAACTTGCATACATTTCTACACTACGGACCCCGAGTTGGGAATCCAACTCTCCTGCTTTCTAACTGGGTAACCCTGGGCAAGTTTCTTAAACTTTCTCTCCCTTAATTTCATCACGAGGAAAATGGGGGAAGAATAGAATTTACCCTAGAGATCGAATTGAGTTACTGTATGGCAGGTGCTTGTACCGTGCTTGGCACTAAAAAACTCACATGATGAGCAATTATTGTAGCAGAAATCCTTCCATGATAAGCTGCGGAGTTTAGAGTTGATCTACCTGTAACATAGCAAACCATTTAAATTGGAAGCGGAAGCATATTGAGTGAGGAACCTGGAATTTTAGGTTGGTTAAAGAGATTGGACTTTGAAAGATGAACTGGAACAAGGGTAACGTACAGGTGTTAGAACACCATATAAATAAGAACTAAGTGCTTCCACTGAGAGATGACCAGAATCAGAGCTGGAAGCCTGTGTTCGTCTCCGCCGTAAGGTTTGGTTTAAGCCCTAACCTAGTTAGGCCAACTAAATATCAGCCTTTTACCCACAGTCTTTTTACAAGTCAGGTATGTTTCTCCCACAGGGATGGCACTCTTTAACTTACTTCAGGGTGGCAGAGGTCATCATCATAAATCCTTGGTCTCTGAGAGGGCAAGACCCCGAGTCAGAGACTCTGAATCTGAATTTTCAGCCCAAGATAAGGCACCTGAGATTCGTGTGGGAGAAACGCCTGGTGTGCTATCTTCCTGCGAGGCAGTACTGTTCACTCTTCACTTGCTAGAACATAATAATTATTCACCAATAAAATGTGATAGAAGAGCATTTGTTTTTGTATAATGACTTTTGTACTCAAAACATCCCCAGACTCCTTGCAGATGAGTGATGGAAGAGCTCCCTCACCCTCCCACCAGCTCCGGAATAACCGGAACCTCTAACAGCATTTGATAAAGCCAAGTGAGATCACGGGGGCGGGGGGGTGGGGGGGAGTCTACAGTGGAGGTGGTTTGTTTGGCATTCACTGAAATGATAGCTTGACTAAAACAGATCTATCTCCAAAGCACTTTTTTACACACTTGCTGTCTTCATTGTTTCTGCTAAGGCCTCTTTAATCAATGGTATAGCCTGGATGCATATTCATGAAGCATGCTTCCCACCAACTGCGTGGGAATGCAGTCTGAGATGCCTTTAAGAACTGTGTCCCTGAGCCCCCTCTGATTAGGAAGAACAAAATAATTCCCCAGTTTCCAAGTGGGATGCTCTGTGCAGGGTGTGCAATTACAGAAAAAAAAAAATACTGGAGCTGAAAAAAAAAAAGAACCTTCAATGTCATTTTATCTTACTGCTTAAGGAAAAAGTAATCCATGGCAGTGCCTCTGATACTGTGTGCATGAATCACCTGGGGTGTTAAGATGCAGATTCTGATTCCATAAATGGGGAGGGTCTGAGAGTGCATTTCTCCTAGGCGCCCAGGTGATGCTGATGATGCTGGTGTTCAAGCTGCATTCGTGGCATAAGGGAATCGCTTGTTAGTGGATGTGAGGGGGGAGCCCTACTGTCGTGAGTGGTTCTCGAGCTTGGTTTTCTGGGTTTCCAGCATCTAGAAGTTCAACCCAAACCGGAAGTCTCAGGTGCTGCTACTCACATGCTGAGCACTGGATATAAATATCAAACCAGAGCCCGTGTGTGCAGGACATCGGTCAAACAGGAGTCTTTGGACCTATGTGTTTAAAGCATCTGGATAACCTAGTGATGGGCGCTCTCTCGTAAGTCAGTTATGACTGCTTTCTCCCAGAGAAGCCTCCCTGAAATGATCTTGGAGGTTTTCAGGCTCTCTTTTTCCTTCGGCAGAAAGAGCTGGTAAAGTCTCATTTCCATTCATCGTCCTCATCAGATGTCTTTTCTGAAACCCGAGTGGTGCTGTGAAGCGCTATGTCGGGTAAGCGGACTCTCCCCGGAGGGAGAGGCTGTGCAGCTGGCAGGGCACCCAGGGTCCCGAGAGCCTCCCCACACTGTGCCAGGTCTTTGCATGGCTCACGCTGTGATATGTCTCTGTGTTCTCAGCACCCCCTTTCCCCTACTATTTTCAGGACCCATTCTATGCAGCATCTTCTGTACTTACAGACTCACCCCAGACCCCCCCTCCCCCAGAAAGGTGGATGCCTGAGAAACCATGTGGAGGTGTTGACAGTGGGAGGGAAGGGCCCTTTATTGCTAGAAAGAGTTCTCGTGAGCCCACAAAGCTCTGCACCTCGTAGACTTGAACTTGAAGCCGTGTGAGAGTGTCTGCTGCTGTCTCACCCTCTCTGGGCACCAGCCTGTGTGTTTCTTCTGCATGGTGGACACCGCTCGAGATTGGTGGCCTTATGAAAAGCGTTGTGAATGACCTCTAGTGTTAGCAACGTTCGTTGGATGCTTTACCATTTACAAAGCTTTTTACATAAATTGTCTCAACAACGAATGCTGGGCAACTCACCTGAGGTCACTTGGCTAGTGAGGATTTTAAAGGAGTTCTGAAGCTGGGTCAGGGCTTTCACTGCTGGAAAATGCTGTTACATACATAGTCTTCCAGCATAGACTGGTATGTATTTCCGAGTATTATGGAATCCTGCTTTATCTTCTTTTTTTATGTTGTGGTATATTTCGACTGCTTTCCTAATTAAAACCATAATTGTATAAAATTTTTAGAAATGCTATGAGCAAATGGGCTAATCTGTTTTTCAGAGAGAAATTCCTCATTCTTGATAATGTCCTTGCTGGCATATTTAACAAGAAAATAGCACCATAGAAATGATACTGTGCAACTACTTTTGCTTCAAGGTATATGATACCCTCCTGAGAGCTTCTTATATCACATATGAATAATGTAAGACAGTGTTGCAAGCAAACAAAATGTTTCCTAAAATTTACATAAAATTGTTACTGTATTGTGTTCATTGTCTGGCTGGTACTCTGTGACACTGCCTGGGCTCAAGCTGTTGTTGTGATGATTAAAATTATAGTGTAAGGGCATCTAGGTGACTCCATCTGTTGAGTGCCTGAACTTAATTTTGGCTCAGGTTGTGATCCCAGGGTTGTGGGATTGAGCCCTGTGTCATGGTCCATGCTGAAGCGTGGAGCCTGCTTAAGATTCTCTCTCTCTCTCTCTCTCTCTCTCTCTCTCTCTCTCTCTCAAAAATACAGCAAATAATAAATAAAATAAAATCATAATGTAAAACACATAGCTTCTTAGAGAGTAAGCATGACTGAATGCTAGCTCTGTTAATTAACATTGTCATTTCACATGTTTAATGTCACATACAATTAATACACTTCAAAAATGTGAATAACAAGCTAAGTCCTGAGTCACTGGCTTGCCTGGTGATCTCAATGCTTCCTCTGAAGTTTGCTTGAGTGGACTGAATGACCGAGTTTCATGTTTCTCATCGCCTCAAGATCGGTGTCACAGGGCATCTGGCGACAAATGTTCCTGGTTCCCTCATTCTCAGAGCACAATCAGCTGAGGGGAGGGACAGTCCCAAAGTCAGGGTTTATGCCTCCTGTTTGGTGTGGAGGTGAGTGGCTGGGTAAAATGGCTCTTTTCACCCATGAAGGTAAATCATGCTAATTTGTAAGAGCTTTTACAGTGCCTGAAGTTAGGAGGGGAAGGGTGAAAGTCATCTGTCTTTTCACCCTTCCGGGGGGAAGACATTGATGACAAGTAACGAAATGTTTAAGGGTTTTATTTTTCTGTGTATCTAAAAATAGAAAAATATTGCTATGAGCCATTTTACACATGCCCTGGCGTAAGCTCTTACGTACTTCCGTGTGTCCTGTGGCCCTCTGTCTTGACATCGATCTTGTAAATGACCACCAATGCTGCATCAAAGAAAAAAATCAGTAATTAACTACTAGTTAACCCTATATCAGATGTCATGGATGATATATGATCATATATTTCCATGAATGGAGGGAGCATAAGGAAAAGGAAGGTGGTAACGTATCTGTGTCTGCTGTGTTGTTCCAAAGTCAGTCCTTAAAGGTTATCGCTCACAGCAGCTCTCCTGTGTATTACCTTCCCTTATTCCTCAGTGCCATTTGCTGCCGTATTAAACCTGGCATTACCCGGTGCCCTCGTCTCGTTTCCTTAGGAAACTTCCTGAGTGATTGGTTATACAGGAAATTATCATCCCACAGTTAGGAAAGTAACGTCACAGGTGAATGATGTTTTGACAGAACTTTCAAAATGAAATTTCATGCCATACCTCACCAGAGTTGAAATATCTTTTTTTTAAAAAAAAATTTTTTTTTCAACGTTTATTTATTTTTGGGACAGAGAGAGACAGAGCATGAACGGGGGAGGGGCAGAGAGAGAGGGAGACACAGAATCGGAAACAGGCTCCAGGCTCTGAGCCATCAGCCCAGAGCCCGACGCGGGGCTCGAACTCACGGACCGCGAGATTGTGACCTGGCTGAAGTCGGACGCTTAACCGACTACGCCACCCAGGCGCCCCTGAAATATCTTAATGTATATGCTCCTGAGAGAGTTTTCGTTATCATCCGAATAGGGTGTCTGAGAGTGAAAAATAATTCTGTTTATCTTATCAAAAATTGGAGAGGAGAGCTCTTCTCCAGGCAAATGATCCAGCTGTCTGGGGTAACGTTTAGACATGAAATTCAGAATCTTTTTAATTATGCTCATTAATTGTTTACCCAGTTATTGCATCATTAATTGCCACCCTCATTGGGCCACTACCCAGATGACTGCCATCTCGCAGCTTGGCTGATAAGTAGGGGTGATTCACTGCATATTTCTCCACTCTCTTGACTCCAGTGCTAAGAGACTTACTGTTATTAAAAGATACGTAAAAATTCAGTCTCGTGTTTTCTGACTCAAATAAAAAACAGAAACGGTCTCATTTAATATTATGTTTGAAACTCCCTCCTCAAAGTTGCCAGAGTTAATACCTACGTTAGTGAGTGGCATTATTAAGAATGAAAGACACCTTATCCTAACTGTGCAAAATACCGAAAACTGAAATATTGCTATGAGAAGAAAGTGAAACGGGGTTACGGAACAGTACCTTTTCACGGAAGGCGTTTATGATGCCAGAGATAATGATGTGGTCAGAAACCATGGTTTTCTTTTCTTCATTTTTTTTTTATTGTAGTAAGAACACTTAGCTTGAGATCTACCCTCTCAATAAAATTTTAAGAGAATGGAAAAGTATTATTAAATATAAGCCCTGTATTCAACACTAATCTTGTATAACTGATTCTTTTCAACCCCTTGAATAACAGCTCCCCGTTTTCTCCTCCCCTCTGCTCTTGCCTCAGCCTGTGGTAACTACCCTTCTACACTGTATGAGTTTGACTATTTTAGATGCCTCATTAAGTGCAGTCTTGGAGTATTTGTTCTCTTATTTCACTTAGCATGGTGTTCTCCAGGCTCATCCATATTGTGGCATATGGTAAATTTCCTTCTTGTTTAAAGACTGGATATATTCCCTTGTGTATATCTACACATTGTCTTTACCCCATGCATCCATCGATGAACATTTAAGTTACATAAATCTTGGCTTTCATTTTGACACTTTCGCTAATTGTTCGAGAGATTTTTGACTTATTAGTTAATCCATTGCTTTGTTCCATAAAGCATCTTATTTTTAAAATCTTTCTATCAGAGATGATTGTAATGGTGAGTGGTGACCATTGAACACGAGTGAAAAATAAAATTAAACATGGCACACAGGAAAACTAAGTAAATTCGACATAGTTCAAATCATGATCGGGAAATTGGAATGTGCAGGACTGTTTTTAACAGATAGAAGTAGCCAATGTAATAAGAGAAGTAGCAAGAATAGTTTTTCAAAAAAGAATTCTCTCAGCAGGGAAAAAAAAGGAGGTGACCATTAATCCAACCAGCACCCAGTACAGAGAGAGTTTATTTTGAACCTGATATAAAATTATGCCAATAACATCCATATTTGCACTGAAAAAACATATCCCTCTTCCTAGGGTTAAACATTTCAAATTCGTAGAGACAGAAGGTAGAATGGTGGGTTGCCAGGGGCTGGAGTGAGGGAGAAATGGGGACTTTTCTGTTTATCGGATACGTAGGTTCAGTTTGGGAAGACAGATATTTTTGTCTGCCAAGTGTAAACTATCCATCTTATCTATTTGCTGACCATACAGTGAGTCAGACTGCTTTGAACATGCTACAGTAGGAGGTGGAATGGGTAAAATGGGCCGTAGGCAGGTGGATCAAAGTGGTGTCAAAGTACTTCTCCTGCTTATTTGATGAGAGTTCCCAAGGGTAAGGACAGCATTTTGGGGGGGGATCATGTAGACAGAGGCTTTGTGGATTAGGGCTGACCTGGGTTGTGAAATTATCATGTTACTCCTTCCTGTGAAGCCTCACTGTGATTTCCGTGTCCTTCTCAACACAATGACACTGTGAATAAATTGAACATTATATACCACCTCCCTTGTAGAGGACCATTGCCTAAAGAGAAATGATTTATGTTAAATATCTATTTAACCCAATAGAGCCTTCTGTTACAACACAAACCTTACAGAATATAGTGAATTAGTGATTTTGAAAAATATATACATGTAAACTTCACTGGAGAAAAACACATAAATTTACAAATACGTATCTTACTAGAAAGCGTTCAGACACGAGTTAGCTCATCATGATCTTTTTTCATAATTTATTTTGGTGCATTGATAATACTTTGTTTCCTAATTAGTACAGTTGTCTTAAGTTATATTATAATTAGTCTGATATCAAAATGCAAAAAGGAAATTCCGTTGATAATACGACCCCTTCAGTGTCAGTGCTTTTGTCTGAAAGTATTTGGAGGCCTGGTGTTCTGTGGCCACTGCCAAGAAAGCAAATAGCTCAGTTTCTAAAAGTTCCTTCCTTTCTGTTGTGGACACATCTTATGTCAACCTTGAGTTGTCAAATTCACTGTTGTGTTTTTCGTCTAGTAAATTTCTGAAGTATGCTTGTGGTTTTCACGGCAAATGTGAGACGTGACTCCGTCAGAGTCACGGGCTTTGACCAACCAACACATCAGTCACTGCCTAAGACTGTGTTTCCTGGTGAGAGTGTGGAGCAAATAAGGAAGCAGGGTGGAGAGGTGGGGATTTTTATTTCACCTCCATGTCCTTCTGACACCTGCCGAAGATCTCTTTTTCTCTTTGCTTTGAGTAGATAGTAATGGGAAGTCTCCATGGTAATATGCTTCTGATCTCAGGCTTGTGTCTTCACTTTTGCTCATTTGGCCAGCTGCAGTCTTAGCTGCAGAACAAGCTTGAGCTAACTTTGAAAACTCAGTTCTACCTTGAGACAACGAATACAAGTTGTATTGAGTCCTGGGCCAGGAAAGAAAAAAACAGAACAGAACAAAACAAAAAAAGCAGTGGACACAATCTAGCTGCTTAGAGAAAGTCTTTGTCCTGGTGATGATACACCTATAACCCAAATTGTGAAACTGGTATTGTTCCTCCACGCTGATCCGACACGACAGCCCTACCCGTATAGACTGAGTTGCTAGTCTTCAAGTGAAAATTTGAACTCACCTCTGTTTTGCATCGCTTTGGAATAGATGAGCAATTGATAAGCTATTATTCTTTTATCGGCTTCTCGAGGCAGAAATAAATCTCCCCTGAAAAGAGATACTGGATGCACTAGAAATGGAAACCGCGTTTGTTGTTAGCGGAGATTTCCTGTGTGTGTGTGTGCATGTGTGTGTTTGCACGTGCACGTGTTGTGATTGAATTTATTTTGCGTCATTACAGACTCTGAATTCCCTCATAGTTTGTCTTTGGGGAAAAACAAGATCGCTGTGGTTCAACTCTCAAAAAACACTTTACTTTTCGAGTGATGTGAGTTAATCAAATTAATAAGCCGCGTTACAGAACAACGCTGAGCCCACACTGATGTGTGCTGGGGCCATTCTTCAGGGAGCCAGACCTGAGGCCTGTTTGCTTCCTGTGCTCGCTGCTGTGACTGTAGATTAGAACCACACACTGTGCCATGAACATGGGCTGTGTAATAATGACAAAGTTGGCAATGCAGGTGGTACTAAGGGGAAGCTTGATGCTAAGTACTCATAAGAACCTTTTCAGAAAGAAGGATAACATCGTGTCGTTGAATGTAAGTGCCATTTTAAGACTAACCTGAAAATTGCCCGAACAAGAAATAATGTGAAGTCTAATTCACGGATCCCTTCAGTTTGCTCGGACACTCTAAGACCACTGTCATCTGCCGTGTGCCCGGCACCATGGGCACACGCTGGCCCAGCCAGCTGAGTGACAGCTGGGAGAGCCTGGCAGAGGGGCAGGCACTTGCCTGTTCATTCGTGGCCCCTGCTGGGTTTGTTCAGAGAAATAGATGAGTGTGGATATTCCCAGAGGAACTGATCTTCCCCGTGCTGACATATTTTTAACTGCCCTTTCCAAACACAAGCTCAGTTTTCTTAAAACTGTACCCGGTAATTATAATATTGTTGTTTTTTTCCAAGTCACTACTATAGTGACAAAGAAAGATGTATTTATCCCATTTTTATATGTCTGTGGCAAATAAAGCAGAGTTTTGTTTTTGTTTTTGAGAGAGAGAGAGAGAGAGAGAGAGAGAGAGTAAGCGTGAGTAGGGGAGGGGCACAGAGAGAGGGGGATAGAGGACCCGAAGCAGGGTTCAAACCCACGAACCATGAGATCATGACCTGAGCCAAAGTGGGACACTTAAGTGACCGAGCCACCCGGGCACCCCAGAAGAGTGTTTTTTTTTTTAAATTTTTAAATTTACTTTTGAGACAGACAGCATGAGTGGGGGAGGGCTAGAGAGACAGAAAGAGAGAGAGAGAGAGAGAGAGAGAGAGAGAGAGAGAGAGAGAGAGTGTGAGGCAGGCTCCAGGCTCCAAGCTGTCAGCACAGAGCCCGATATAAGGCTCGAACCCATGGATGGTTATATCATGACCTGAGCCAAAGTTGGACACTCACCAACTGAGCCACCCTGGCACCCCCAGAGTGTTTTTTAAAAACATGTTTGTTGAATAAAATTAAGCTATCGATTTTCACGGTGCCATAGATCAAATATGTTTCCCCAAATTTGTATGTTGAAACCTAACGTCCAAGATGATGGTATTTGGAGGTGGGACCTTTGGGAGTTGATGAGGTTATAGGGGTGAAGCCCCCATGAATGTGAAAAGAGATCCCTGAGGCCCTCCCTCCTCCTGGAATGAATCGGCCTAGAGATGGTCTAACGTTTGCTGGCCTGGGAGGGTGGGTTTCGGCTGTTGAATTGTAATGCTCTTTTATGCCCAGGGCTCCTTCTGGAAAGACCCTGGGTTTAGCTCCTAGGAATAGGTCTGTTCTTGGTGATTCTTCAGCAGACTCTGACTAATGTTATTCTTGGGTGCTCGGGTGGAATCTTTCTAAAGGAAAGCTATAACTCATTAAGAAGGAATCATTATGTTCCTTTAGCTAAGGCAAACTCTCAGCTCACCGAAAAGCGAAGAGAACAGAAGGAAAAAAATGCAGAGGGTGTGTGCAAATGTAGTTAAGTCTAGAGTGGCCTTTTATTAGGAAAGATCTTATTTCTTGAATACATACTCCACTGCTATTTATTTTCAGAATTTATGAAATATAAAAAATTGTTTCCTTTAAAAGATGACTCCAGCAGTATTCGATTTAATTGCTTAAAACAGGTGTCCAGAGGGAACCATCGTCTTCTCTGAGCCGAGCACGGTCTTCACCGGTTTGTACATGTTTTATGCAGGCGGGTGCTCCAACATGACCCGGTAGTGCTCCTGGGAGCTAAGTGACAGTAGGTAGATTCTGACAGAGGGACCCAGGCTGCCCTCGCTGAGAAGAGTTTATTAGCTGCCTTCTCTTTTTATGAAGGGTATTTTCTTCTGCTTCACACTTTGATCCTGGAGCCCCTTGGCATCTCTCCGTTCACGCTGGACCATTCCAGAGGGACCCCTCCTTCCCGCCATTTCTAGGCTGTGCTCTTCTGCTTTGAGAATGCACGTAGTGCTCCTGCCTTCATCGTGTTCTGTCCTCACGCTGGGCTTGACAGCTTTTCACCTGCCGGCGTTCCCAGAGGCATATTCTCTCAGGTTGCATTTTTGGCTGAGTGACTTTACACTATGGTAGGGGCTACACACACACACACACACACACACACACACGCAGGAGAAATCTGGCATCTAGACAGAAATGGACTAGTTCAGAAAGACCGCTTTTCAAGGATCTCAGATGAGTGTGCGTGCTCTCTCAGTCCCCACCACTCCCTCCCTCCCTCCCTCCCTTCCTTCCTTCCTTCCTTCCTTCCTTCCTTCCTTCCTTCCTTCCTTCCTTTCTTCCCTCCCTCCCTCCCCAACTTCCCTCTATCCCTCCCTTCCTCCCTCCTTCCATCTCTCCTTTCTCACTCTTTCTCCCTTCCCTCCTCCCTCCCCCTCCCCTTTCCCTCCCTGTCTCTCTTTTTCTCTTTCTTTTCTTTTCTTTTTTCTTTTCTTTTCTTTTCTCTTTCTTTCTTTCTTTCTTTCTTTCTTTCTTTCTTTCTTTCTTTTTTCTTTCTTTCTCTTTCCTCCCTCATTTCTCTTTCTCCTTCTTCCATCCTCCCTCCCTCCCTTTCTTTCTTTTTCTCTTTTTCTTTGTTTCTTTTCTTTTCTTTTCTTTTCTTTTCTTTTCTTTTCTTTTTGATTCTTTTCTTTCTTTCTTTATCTCTCCTTCCTCCCTGTCTCCCTCCCCCCTCCCTTCCTTCCTTCCTTCTTTCCTTCTTTCTTCCTTCTTCTCCTTTCTTTCTCATTTTCTCAGCTTGAAATACTCTGTTGCAGTCTCCAGCAAAGTGGCTACATTTCAAAGACTACCCGCTGGCTGCCTTTAGTCTTTAATGAGTTATATCAGTCGTAGCCAAAACATAGATATATTCTTGAACTTTGTTTGGAACGGTGACTGCTTATTTAATAGGTTTATGAAGTCTCTGTTTTTCATGGTTTTGTGTGGGTGAAGCACTGCTTATATGCGTGATAAGGGAAATCAGTTATTTCCTACAAGTACGTAGATTTATTTATTTTTAATTATTTCCCAGCTTTGACTATTAAATATTATTTTCAGGATTTACTCAGTTAATCCTCCCTGTGACTTGTATTTTCAGCGTGGTGTGTAATGACTGTGGTCTAAAAATGGATTGGGGTAAGAGTTCAGGGGAAGGAAAGTAGGTTCTCATGATACATTATAAATCTAACTTTAAAAAAAATAATTAAGGAGCATCAGCATTTTCTTTATGTCTTAAGACTTTTGATATTAAAAAATAGCACTTCACCGATTAAATAGCATGCTTCTTTTAGGTTTGGTTGGACATGATACATTAAATATAAAGAGAGAGACCAATTACTGTTACAAAGCCTTCTAATCATGGAGATCATCCAAAGTAGACCTATATCCTCATTTTACTGGTAAGGGTGTGTCCAGAAACTAGATTTAGGTTGCTTATCACAAAACAACAAGGACAGTTGGTAACATAGGCCCGAAATTCTAACTCTTCCCCAGCCTGGGAATATACCAGTTCTACTTTAGCAACTGACAGTTGCTTTTGACTTTTGGGAATGATGAGTTTACTATTCACAGTGTTGCTTTTCCTCTCTAAACATCCGAAATACTGTTGGAATCTAAATGAACAAGTAAATAAATAAGAACAGCAGCGTAACTACTAGATTCATGGTTTGGGATTATGTCCTTGAATTCAGGAGAGGTGGAAAGCAATTTCTTACTTTATCTTCTACTCTCACATTTCTGGCATTGGCCACTGAAGCGAGAAACCAAAATTCATAAGGTCAGTGGCCCAAAGCAGGCACGGCCCAGGACTGTAGAACGAGGGAAGGCCCGGTACACACATTCTGGAAAACGTGTGCGCTCACACAAGTGGACTGCAGCAATGGCAGAGGCTTCCTGTCCTAGAACTCTGTGATTTCCCATTTTTATTCATGAGGAATGGAGGAACCGGCACACACCCACTGGAGTTGTAAGATGAGCAGTTTCTGTTGGAATCCATTATTTTAGTCCTTTAACCTGGATTTGTTGGGCCAGAATTTCCTGCCTGGACTCTCAGATCGGTGGCTTCTATCCTTCCGTCTTGCTTGTGTTCTCAAGTCTGAGGAGTGCTTCCTCAGAAACGCTAATGGAAAATGAATTCCATTATAGACTTTTCATTTCAGTGAAGCATCAGCCAAAAGGCAAGTAGTTAAGGAAATTATTGAAGAAAATGGCTTTAAGACAATTAATCTATTCACACTTTATTTTCATTTCTTTTCCAATTTGGTTACTCATTCAATAAAGATTTACTATATGTCTGGCACTATTAGGTACTGGAATCAAAGCAGATGACTTTGATGCAGTTCCTGCTATTAACAGCAGACCATCTTGTGAAAAAACAGAATTGTCTACTGATACTAATGATTTTATTTTTTTTTTACGTTTCTTTTTTTCTGAGAGGGGGGTGGGGGAGAGAGAGAGGCAGAGAGAGAAGGAGAGAGAATCCCAAGCGGGCTCTGCACTGTCAGCGTAGAGCCCAACATGGGGCTCAAAGTCACGAACCGTGAGATCATGACCTAAGCTGAAACCAAGGTCAGATGCTTAACTGACTGAGCCACCCAGACCCCTATGATAATTATTTTAAAACGTGCTAAGGAAAGAGCCATTTGTTAATTCAGTGAACATTTATTGAAAGCCAGCCATGTCCCATTAGCAGGTGATACAAGACTAAAAAAGAGAAAGCATCTTTGTCTTTAAAGAGTATGAAGTCTGATGGCGGATAATCATAAGAGCAATAATCACAATAATGACATTGAGCATTTTCTGGATGCCAGCAGTACAAGAAGCACTTAACGTGTACTAGCTGATTGGTTCCTCCCAACAGCTTTATGCACTAAGCGCTATTACTGGTCCTGTTTCTAGATGAGAGAACTGAGAACAGGTAGGTCGAATAACTTGCCCAATGTCACACAGCTAACAGGTAGCATAAACAATATTTAGAACTCAAGTTTTCTGGCTCCAGCATCTTATGCTTGTAAAGTTGCATCCAAAGAAGAGGGCAGAAGGTCTCGGGAAAGTCGTGGAAGGCTTCTCTGAAGATTAACCTTTGAAAGACCGTGTAGAACATAACCTGGTATACAACATCACTTGGTGGAAAGGGAGAGATTATCACAGGCAGGTGGACAGAGGCCCCCGGGGAGGGTGCACAGGCAGTGGGAAATACCAGTGGTGGCCTGTGGGACTAGAACACCGTGGAAGGTGAGGCAGGAGGGATGGGCTTCTTGGCTATGGTGACCAGATTTGTTTTCAATCTCGAAACAGTGGAAAGCCAATGGGTTGGCATGATTATGTATGAAGACCAGTTGGACGCAGGGCAGAGGGGCTCGTGGAGGGTGGGCCGTGTGGCTGTTGCATCTACCCAGTGAGAGATGATGGTGGTATGTGCAAGATTGATAACGGTGAAGTCAACAGTTGGCTAACCACCTACGAAGGAGTTTTCGTTGTACTTGAGTCTCTGTTAAGGGAAGACCCAACAGAGAAGTAACAGCCATACTGGGCACGAAAGGCAGGGGTTTGCCAGGCAGACAAGGAGGGTGACTGGCTGTTCTCTGAAGACAGCCAGAGATAGACATTGACAGAGGAAATTTGGGTAATTGAACTGTCACAGTAAAACCAAACAAATGCTCCTAACAGCAGCATTTCCCTTGGTCAGCTGCGTCCAGCATATTTACAAAGATTCTCGTTCTCCGTATACCACAGTGGTACTCGATTATTTGTTATGGCCACCGGCAAACACTTTATTAAAACCCAATTTGAAGAAAGAGCAGACTTCCTCAGAAGGATGAACTAATATTCACACACCATAAATTTCTGGTGTAACTATAGCAGTTTAACTGACCATTTCAATCTTTGGGACAATCCTTTCACACCTGAATTTTTCATTGTTCTTTTTTACATTTAACAATTTCTTTAGGTCTTCTTGTCTTTCCAGAAAGCTAACGCTATCTAATCCCTTTAACTGTAAGGTCAAAACTTGGGACGTTTTCGATCACCTCAGTGCTAAAGTATAACCAAAACAGTGAAAAAGGTTGTAAATAGAAGGAGCCCAGGACTCTAACAACATTCGTGATTTGTCGGCTGCAATGGTAAGCCTGTATAGCCGTCCATGTTAATGGTGTAAAAGCACTTCCTCATTAAATTGCTTTAATGGTGAGGTGATGGCTCTCACATTTGGGTGTGTTGTGGGAACACCTGTAGGGCTGGTGAGAACACAGATTGCGGTGCCTGTCCTAGCGTTTCTGGCTCTCTCGGTCTTAAGTTTGCATCTGCAAGGAGCTCTGGCTGATGCTGATGCTGCTAGCATAGAAACCACACTTTCAGAACGGCTAGTGGGAAGGGACGGTGGTCTTAAACACATGACGCTGAACAACAGGGAGGGTTGGAGGGAGAGCTGAGCTGGGCCACACAAATCACTTCTGTGGAAAGGAATGTCAGGCAAGATGGGTTTCGTCATTGCTGCACAAAGGGGCCATTTGCCCTTTTACGGCAAGAGGCTTTGCTAGTAGAAGTTGGCCCACGTTCTTTTTTTTTTTTTTTTTTTTGTTTCAGTTTTTTTTTTCAATTTATTTTTGGGAGAGAGACAGAGACGGAGTGTGAGTGGGGGAGGGGTAGAGAGAGAGGGAGACACGGCATCCGAAGCTGGCTCCAGGCTCCGAGCTATCGGCACAGAGCCCGACACGGGGCCTGAACCCACGAACCGTGAGATCACGACCTGAGCTGAAGTCGGAAGCTTAACCAACTGAGCCCCCAGGTGCCCCTGGCCCACGTTCTTGGAGCGAGCATGCCTCTCACAATGATACACTTACACACGTTCTAAAAGAGACACGTTTGCAATTGATTTTTTTTATGTACACAGTCTAAATAGTATGACAAAAGAAAGTGTGTTCATGCATCACCATGGTCCACATCTCTTGCGCTGTCAGAGTTATTTTGGAAATTGTACTGTGCCAAGACCAGTATAGTCCTTAAAAACCATACTTGAATGTAAAGATGGATTATCATATAATTAAGAGAAGTTGTTTCTTTCTTTCTTTTTTAAAGTTTTATTTATTTGTTTTGAGAGAGAGAGACAGAGAGAGAGAGAGAGAGAGAGCGAGCAAGCGCATGCATGAGCAGGGGAGGGGCAGAGGGAGGGAGAGAATCCCAAGCAGGCTCCACAATGCAGACCCTGATGTGGGGCTTGATCTCATGAACTGTGAGATTATGACTTGAGCCACAATCAAGAGTCTGATGCTTAACCAACCGAGCCACTGAGGTGCCCCTGAGAGAAGGTGTTTAAAGGTTTAGGAAAGAGGAGGAGAATGACACAGTATTTTCGCAAATGAGTTAAATTCAATAATTGGTTTAAACTCTTATTTCCTTTCTTGTTAGCTTGGTTAACGATTTGACTTTATTTGGATCTCACCAGTTACCCCATGAATGTTCTCTTTCTGTTCCAGGATCAAATCCAATCCAAGTGACCATATTGCATTTAGTTGTCTCGCCTCTCTAGTCTCCTCTGGTCTGTGACGGTTCTCATTATTTCTTTACTTCTCATGACTGTGACGGTTTGAAGAATTCTGGCTGGGCATGCTGTAGAATGTCTCCACGCCAGATTTGTCTATATTTTTCTCAAGATTTGACTGGGGTTATGAGGTTTTGAAAAGAATACCACAGAGAAGAAATGACCTCATGACACCTCATAAGCGGAGGCATGATAGCAACAGGACATCACAGCATCATCTGCTGTTAGATTTATGCCTGTGCTTATATAACTACAGATTGCTACAATTGCTGATGGTAACTGGTAATACGTGCATAATAGTAAATGATTGAGCCAACTCCTGTTTTAGTGGTTGAAGGATGTCGGGGTGTAAGTCCTCAGGAAATCAGGTAGAACATTTTCTTCTTATAAATATTGCTATCATAGGGGCGCCTGGGTGGCGCAGTCGGTTAAGCGTCCGACTTCAGCCAGGTCACGATCTCGCGGTCCGTGAGTTCGAGCCCCGCGTCAGGCTCTGGGCTGATGGCTCAGAGCCTGGAGCCTGTTTCCTCTTCTGTGTCTCCCTCTCTCTCTGCCCCTCCCCCGTTCATGCTCTGTCTCTCTCTGTCCCAAAAATAAATAAAAACGTGGAAAAAAAAATTAAAAAAAAAATATTGCTATCATAGACCAAAATGTGATAAACATGTTCATAAAACTATGAATAAACAAGTAAAAAAAAAGCATACTTAAGCACAGAAATACTTTTATTTAAAATTTATTTTTAATATTTATTTATTTTTGAGAGAGAGACAGAGAGACAGAGCACGAGCAGGGGAGGGGCAGAGAGAGAGAGACAAGGAGACACAGAATCTGAAGCAGGCTCCAGGCTCTGAGCTGTCGGCACAGAGGCCGACGCGGGGCTCAAACTCACAAACCGTGAGATCGTGACCTGAGCTGAAGTCAGACACTTAACTGACTGAGCCACCCAGGCTCCCCGAGCACAGAAATATTTTTAGTTCTTAAAAAAAAAACAAAAAAAAACCCATTTGTTTTCAGCACTAGAGACACATTTTGTAGTAAGGAACATAGGCTGTGATGCACAGGTACGTATAGTGACTATAATTTGTGTGTGCCTATTTCTGATAAAACGCTAGGGGAGGGAGTACGCAAAATAAGTCGCTATGCATTTTATCTGTGTACCCAAGAGTGCACATTCCACAGGGTGCTTTTTACCAATACCTGGAGTAAATATATGGCAAGGGCAATTTGCTGCCAGGTTTCTAACATTCATTATGAACTACATCATGAAATAATATCCTATTTTGCCAAATCAGTGTCTCCTGTGGTTATTAAGCTAGAGACTAGAATTGGAAAATCTCTGTAAGCGGCAGGCACTGTGACAGAAATATCAATGTAGTGGGTACCGGGAAACATGTATTTTCTATTAAAATGTGAAGCCCTTGAGCACGAAGAGAAAGATTTATATAGTGGAAAAGGGGAAAGAGATGAACTCTCCCAATATTCACTTGGAAATTGTCAGTTAGGGCTTTTGGACTCCCTAAATACCATAAGCTTCTGCCTGGCAGGTTTTGAAAAACTAAGTTTGTGTGGCAGCACCTTTACTAGCTTGATAGATAGGGAACTTCAGGTAGCAAGGCCGAGGGCAGTGTTAGCCGGCTTGCGTGATGCACTATGAAAAGTCTGGAATAACATATGCAAAGTAAATGTCAGATTGCACATCCAACTTTGAGAATGTGAATGTGAGTCAGGACGTCGGAGTCAGTTATACTCATGAAAATATATGGTTATCGACGAGTCTAGTGACCATAAAAATTCCTTTGGAGAAATAGGAGAATCTTGCGTTCACAAAACACCACACGGTACATCATCACGAAACAGGTACTTATTGAAACCTTGCCTTGTTCGAAACACTGTGTGTCACTGCAGAGGGCGCAAACGGTGTGTGAGAGAAAGAGTCCCCTCTGAAGGAGTGTCTGTGTAAGAGCGTAGATGTCCGAATGGTCTTCTTGGACAAAGAAGTGGGAATAGGGTTCTGCCAACTGGGTCACATGAGACAGGGCTGGGTTAAGAGAAGAAAAAGCTTTGACTTTGAGATCGGGGCGGGAAATCGGTAATGTGCATTTCAAGGATTCAGCTTCTGGATTCCCTGTGAATGACTCTGTTTGTTGGAGAAGAAACTGGTTTAAGATAGAACCAGCTTAGACAACTCTATAGATACATGACTGTGAATCAGAAACCATGCAAAACAAGTGGCAGATAGAGATTATGAAATCTAGAAGGTATAGATTATGAAATCCGTGTGGGGGGAGTAAGAGAAGGATAGAAGACAGACAGATAAGGGAAAGAGAGAGAAGAGACAGACAGGGAGAGAAAGAGAATGTCCAGGTAGAGGCTTTTGCTTCATTTCAGGGGCCATAGTGTCAGAGAACCAATAATTTAAGTCCCCATCTTACCGAGTGGTCAGTGAGAAGCGATTAGTATTTGTAAGTAGCAAAGTGACATAAACAGATTTGTACTTTAGGGAGGTTGGTCTGGCCACAGTTTTTAAAACAGAGTTTTGGCAGGTAGAGCACTAACATGTTTATGTGAGTGCTACATTCATTTTTATTGCCAAATAATATTCCATGGTATGGCTCTGCCGCATGTTGTTTTCACCAACTGATGGACATATGGGTCATTTACACAACACTAACAAATGTAAAAAATATATGACATGTATTACATGTAATAATACATAATAAACAATGCCTGATATATAGCCAGCGTTAGAGGAAAATATAAAAGCACATAAAAAAGCAAATATTAAAACAAGTTTGAGTTTTCCAAAATTTATTTTATGAGCTCTCCGCAATGGACATGTTATGGGAGGAAATAAATATTTTGGTCTTCTCCAGGTAGGTTTCTCTGGTTCACGTGATGTTTATTTAGGTAGTAATCTATGTTTCTAAATCAGCCACCTTCAAGACCTATAATGCTGCTGCAGAATATAATAGTCATTTTTATCAACTTAATTATAGCTTTGGTTTCTTTTTGTTCATTGCGATTAATTTGCTGTGGTCAAATGACACATACAAATAAGCATATTTATTCAAAGCTCACAATTCACAATATATGAAAATTTGACCAAGCTTGTGCCACAATCATTATATATTAAGAAAGTGGCTAATCTTATCCCTCTATAAGGCCAAGGCAGAATAAGCTTTCTAAAATCTCATGATATCTTGGATAGAAATTAATTATTGTGGCATTATTTAGAAATTTCCATAATATTACACATCTTGAAAACAGAAGATTTGGCTTGAGAAAAATAAAAATAAATACTAGAATCATGAGAAGTTTTACATGCCAAATATTAAATAAGTTGTACAAAGTTCTGGAAGGATCCATGTGTAATATATACATATATTAGTAAGGAGAAGTTCAAGGATTAATATCTGAGCACAGTCTTCGTAGCCATGATGAGAAGTACGTTTTCATCCACGTGACAAAAGCAGCCCATTCCTTAGTGGAGCTGGGCTGAGATATGTCAGCATTGCATATTTTCAGCACCTTCATTAAATGAACCCATTGCAAGCGGTCTTTTTCTCTAATCCAAGTGAAAAAAATGTCTTCCGATATCTTAGAGGCGTTCACTGGAACAGTCAAGAGATACTATTACCATAGAAACATTTAATTCGTTAAAGCAGGTCCAAAGTGCTCACATGAGCAAAATGTGGTTGGTAGTTATGTTTACTTGATGGAAATAAAAATACCTGCATGTATACTCGATATTAGAGCATTTATTCCACATTCAGACTTTTCATTAATGTAGCGTATATCTCGCTGTAATGAGTAAAGCTTTATCTTTTCATGGGACTTAAGATTTCATCAGTTATTAATAATCATATTTCAGGGGCGCCTGGGTGGCGCAGTCGGTTAAGCGTCCGACTTCAGCCAGGTCACGATCTCGCGATCCGGGAGTTCGAGCCCCGCGTCGGGCTCTGGGCTGATGGCTCAGAGCCTGGAGCCTGTTTCCGATTCTGTGTCTCCCTCTCTCTCTGCCCCTCCCCCGTTCATGCTCTGTCTCTCTCTGTCCCCAAAATAAATAAACGTTGAAAAAAAAATTAAAAAAAAAATAATCATATTTCAGTAGCCAACCCTGTGTGGTATACATTAAAATAGTTTCTATTTCTTTGATTTCATCTCTCACACTTATTTATAAAAATATTGAGGAGGGAGATTTTTTTTAACTGCTGCGATTAACTTTTCTAGATGCCAGTGAAAACAATGAAATTATGCAAAAACGCAGAGGTTTAAGTTTTGTCTACCAAAAAACAAGTTTTAGACCTTAGGGGAGCTGTAAACATTAATAGGATGCATTTTCTGTCTTGTGTGAACTCATAATTAGAGTGGATATATATGGCTGGTGCCTATGACGTCAATCAACATAAAATATAAAAAGTGTAACATAGACGGGGCGCACCTGGGTGGTTCAGTCAGTTAAGCGACCCACTTCGGCTCAGGTCATGATCTCACGGTTCGTGGGTTCGAGCCCCGTGTTGGGCTCTGTGCTGACAGCTCAGAGCCTGGAGCCTGCTTCAGATTCTGTCTCCTCTCTCTTCCCCTCCCCCACTCACGCTCTGTCTCTTTCTCTCTCTTAAAAATAAACAAACATTAAAAAAAAAGTGTAACATAGGGATTAAAAGGCATATAATCAGAATGAAAGGAACGATGATTTTTGATTTGGGACTCAGGGATAGTCACAGAACTGTGGCATGTAAGTTGGGGTTTGATGGGTTGGTAGAATATCTTAAGTGAACAAAGGGGAAATAGCATTCATCCTGAGGAAATCGCAAGAGTAAAGCAGCTATGAAATTGTATCCCAATATTCAGCAGCAATTAATTTTCCAGTGGGACTGTTAACTCTTTGTCACCTGCTGTACAAAAGAGAGCATGCCCGCAGTGTGTATTCGCAGAGGTGATGGAGAGGGGCTATCTAGGGTTTGAAATTTTGCTGTGTAACTAGAAGAACGTTGCAAGTGAATTGGAGAATGACTTGGATTGGCACATAGTCACGAGGCGAGGCAGCAGTCAGTTGCTAATCTCAGCAGCTGCAGGGGGCGGTGGGGCCCCCGAGAGGGGTGTCTTTGGAAAGGAAGGGGTGATTGATTACACAGGAGGGCTGTGTGGCTTGGGAAGAAAACTTGTGTACGTGGCCCGTGTCTAGTTGAAACCACGCTCCTATTGTTGAAAGTGCTGCTATAGACATTGGGGTACAAGTGCCTCTGTGCGTCAGCACTCCTGTATCCCTCGGGTAAATTCCTAGCCGTGCTATTGCTGGGTCATAGGGTAGATCTATTTTTAATTTTTTGAGAAACCTCCACACTTTTCCAGAGCAGCTGCACCAGTTTGCATTCCCACCAACAGTGCAAGAGGGTTCCCGTTTCTCCACATCCTCGCCAGCATCTATAGTCTCCTGATTTGTTCATTTTAGCCACTCTGACTGGCGTGAGGTGGTATCTGAGTGTGGTTTTGATTTGTATTTCCCTGATGAGGAGCGACATTGAGTATCTTTTCATGTGCCTGTTGGCCATCCAGATGTCTTCTTTAGAGAAGTGTCTATTCATGTTTTCTGCCCATTTCTTCACTGGATTATTTGTTTTTCGGATGTGGAGTTTGGTGAGCTCTTTATATATTTTGGATACTAGCCCTTTGTCTGATATGTCATTTGCAGATATCTTTTCCCATTCCGTTGGTTGCCTTTTAGTTTTGTTGATTGTTTCCTTTGCAGTGCAGAAGCTTTTTATCTTCATGAGGTCCCAATAGTTCATTTTTGCTTTTAATTCCCTTGCCTTTGGGGATGTGTCAAGTAAGAAATTGCTGCGGCTGAGGTCAGAGAGGTTTTTTCCTGCTTTCTCCTCTAGGGTTTTGATGGTTTCCTGTCTCACATTCAGGTCCTTTATCCATTTTGAATTTGGTTTTGTGAATGGTGTAAGAAAGTGGTCTAGTTTCATCCTTCTGCATGTTGCTGTCCAGTTCTCCTAGCACCATTTGTTAAAGAGACTGTCTTTTTTCTATTGGATATTCTTTCCTGCATTGTCACAGATTAGTTGGCCATACTTTTGTGGGTCTAGTTCTGGGGTTTCTATTCTATTCCATCGGTCTATGTGTCTGTCTTTGTGCCAATATCATGCTGAATGGATAAAGAAATTGTGGTTTATATGCACAATGGAATACTATGTGGCAATGAGAAAGAATGAAATATGGCCTTTTGTAGCAATGTGGATGGAACTTGAGAGTGTTATGCTAAGTGAAATAAGTCATACAGAGAAAGACAGATACCATATGTTTTCACTCTTATGTGGATCCTGAGAAACTTAACAGAAGTCCATGGGGGAGGGGAAGAAAAAAAAAGAGGTTAGAGAGGGAGAGAGCCAAGGCATAAGAGACTCTTAAAAACTGAGAACAAACTGAGGGTTGATGGGGAGTGAGAGAGGGGAGGGTGGGTGATGGGCATTGAGGAGGGCACCTGTTCGGATGAGCACTGGGTGTTGTATGCAAACCAATTTGACCATAAATTTCATATTTAACAAAAACCACACTCCTAGGTTTTGTTAAGAAATTCATGGTCTGATTCACAGTGGTGTGAAGGAGTGGATGTGGGATTGGGGTTTTATTTTCTTTGCAAACTACACATTTAAGAGAAATGTGGAATACCGAATCCAAAAGCTTCTGGTCTGAAGCTCCGTGTTGACATGGAAGTGGCTTCGCATGGTCTGGGCTCAGATTCTCAGAGTGGATTGTTTCCTTCTCACTGGTGTGATTTTCACTGCAAACATGTGCATGGTCTTTGATGTCAGGAAACAAGATTTCTTAGCCCTGGTCTTGATGTTAGTCAAGAAAAGCAGACTGATTAGTCACCTGTTTCCAGCCGTGGGAGTGGGTCCTAAATGGGACAGTCTGGTCACAGAGCACTTAGATTTGGACCTGCCTTTTTAGACGGCTCGACCTTATTCCCAGCTATGTCTCATATTATGAGCAGAAGCAGAGAGATAAATTTTAAGAGATTTAGGAAGTTATCTTCCAAATGCCTTTTCTCTTACTGCATTGTTTTCCACATTGTTCTCCTAATCTGTCTAAGGAGTACTTCTTAAATGTTTATTTATTTTTGAGAGAGAGAGAGGGAGAGAGAGAGCGCGCACAAGGGGGAAGGGGCAGAAGGAGAGGAAGACACAAAATCTGAAGCAGGCTCCAGGCTCCAGCTGTCAGCAAAGAGCCTGACGAGGGGCTTGAGCTCAAACCACAAGATCGTGACCTGAGCCAAAGTCGGATGCTTAATGGACTGAGCCACGCAGGTGCCCCCCAAGGAGTACTTTTTATCTGTGTATTGAGGATTCTGTCACAACTAGAAGTGAAAATGAAGATCGGCGAGACCTCTCCCTCTATCAGCTAAGCTTTCTTTTCTGATGAGTCAGGTGTCTTTCTAAGAACCTCTGCTCACCGTTGATGTTCACAGCAAGAGGATCTGTTGAAGCTAAGACACTGCACTTGCATAGGAAGTCAGGAGAAAGAGAAAGACTGAAACAAGTCAAAGGTAGTAACAGTCTTGGAAAAAATTTTAAACAACATAAGCGAAATTTATATTTTCTGGGGGGAAAAGCGTCGGGAGAGATTCCTTCAGTATCAAAAAATCTAAATAAATAGCATAAGCATTTCATTATAAATATTTGCTGCAATCATTTACATGGTAGTCTTATAAAGTATTCCCTGTGGAATATATATCTGGGCCACAAAAGCACTTGGGTCCCATAGTACCTTTACAGATTAGCTATCATTGTGGTCCCCTCGGATACATACACTACACGAGACCTGAAAAGAAAAAAAAAACAACGCAATTTTCCTAAATAGCCTGGCTGAGGAAGGCCTAGAGCTCAGTAGATAATATTTGCTTCCTGTGTATAGTAACTGTTTGTAGAAGGAGCCGCGTTGAAATCGCTGTGTTTATTTATCATCGATAACATTTACTATTTTATCCCAATATGTAGGTAGGCAATGTGTTGTGGAAATAATAATATAAAATCTACAAGGGCTGCTTGATTTTTCTTTTTGCTGAAAATTAACATTCATGTCTTTTGAAAATGTTCGTATTTTTGTTGGGATTTTTAGATGCCTGCGGATCCTTTATTTGAAGTGTTAAACCTTTTGTTTTTACCTCCTTGATATTTGATTTTTTGCCGAGTCAGCCAGGTGCAGAAATATCAGTCAATAACCCACCACATTGTATATTTATGCATGGTGATAGTTTGTATTCTGGGTGCACATTCGATTTTGAGAATTACACTTTGCCATAAAACAAAGTGCTTTATGAAGCTGAATAAGCCGACTCTCAGATCAATGAAATCATCATACTTTCATACTGAATATTTTATAACAACTTACAAAGAACTCACGAACAGATTAATACTAGAAGAAATGAAATATCTTCATGTTTTATGTTTTTTGCAAGCATGTGTTACTATTAGGTATTTTAATAAGTGTCTACTGGTTGGATATTTAAAGTTTTAAATACATATGAGAAATCACAAAAATAGAAATAGGAGGAACCTGCCAAAAATTGTATTAACTTTGAAAAAGAATTACAGCGTGTCTGTTAGCAAAGCAATATGATTTATAAGAATGATTTTGAAAGAAAAGAAGTAAAGTAGCATCATGCGTATGAGTCAGGAGGTTTTAAGCATGTATTATTGATTCCTTGCATTTAAATTCTTGGGGTTAAAAGACTACTAAAAAGCCTTTTTTATTTTCAATTACCTGTAGTTGGTTGGAGACACGTACAGAAAAGAAAAGGCAGACATTTCAGTTTCTTTGGAAATGATCCTAATGGTAGGTCAGAGATTAAGAAATGACTTTTGTAAGAAATATTCTTCCAGTGAATTTCAGATTTTTCTCATCTACTTGGTGTACTGAATCAACCTCACACAAAGGCATTCTACTTTTCCTACGAGATGTCACATATTGATACCATGCTTAATGATAAGTGAACAATCCGTTGCTTTATAAAACTCATGAAGTTATATATTGTTATCATTTAAAAGTTTTATGAAATCATAACACGAGATGGACACAATCCATAACCGACTTTGTAAAAAGATGATGTGCCCCGAGATTTATTACTCTTTTTTCGTTCTTTTCTAAAAGAATTTCCTTAATTTCATCTAGAATGTTTTAACATTTTAGTGTTTTAACGTTTTTACAAGTAGTAAAACACGTTATATTTATTTCATCTTCTCCCAAATTAAAAGGTCAGCCTGAAGCCACATCATCGGTGACTGCATTAAGGAAACACCTAAAGGCATAGAGAATTTTAAAGCTGTCAGTGACAGAACCTGGAGCACAGTGGAATATTTAGTATTAGAAACTAGGTCATTCCTGCACAAATCCGTGTACATTCCTTTTCTCTCTAGGTCACTTTGAGGTTTATATGCTCAGTTCAGAATACTTGCAGTCTGAAACTGTTATAAAAGGGTGAGCTTTCTGAATGTTTCTTTCTATATAATTCTACAAAATCTATTTAGAACATTGAATAACAGTAAAAATATATTTGAAGGCAGTCAATCTGTTTTCACTTTAAACCTCATTTTTAAACGACAGGTGTTGGGTCTAGCCCTTTTAATTTGGTACATGAAACATCTCCCATGATTTTATGATCAGCAGCCCTGTCCACGTCAGGGATCTGGGCCAGAAGAAGCCACAGGCAGTTAAACTGAAAATCCAGCGTCGACAGGAGTTAGAACTGTTAGCAATTCACGAAGAAGATGCTTGCAAAATATTTATCCAAGACTTCTGAAACTATAAAACTATGCTGAATTTGCATATAATTTGCTGCTGTGATCCAAATCTTGGGAGTTGATTGCACATAGGATTAAATAAAGTATACTATTTCTGAGGTCAGTGTGCATTTACTCATGGAATGTAATTTACAAATATGGAAACCGTGCATTTTTTTTCCCCTGCATGGAAATAAAGGGTCAGGAGAAGGTGGATAGACGTTGCAGTCTGTTATAGGTTCGCCCAACTCCTCCTCAGTAAGAATAAAAGAGCCTCTGGGAGGATGGAGAATAAGCATGTTTATTTTGTAATTATCAAGGAATGAAAGTACCTTGGACATCTGAAATATTACCTATACCTGTGCCAGAGAGCCTGCAAGTGAAACTTGTTTGGAACTGTGAGTGCCAGTGACACTGATAGGTTTGGGGGAAATCGATGGCGACATGTTGCACATTTAAGAAGATTGTGTGTAATATATAAGATCAGTAGAGGCAACATAAGAGTGCAGCAATATTCTTCCATGGTGACAAAGAAATTGGTTGAGTTCAGCACGTGCGTATTGGTACCCCCTGCATGGTGGGTTTGTGACGGGCTAAGACGGACCATCGCTTTCTTCGGGGAGCTCACCTGCCAGCGGGGGGTCATTCCACTGTAGATCCCCAAGGCTGCACGGTGGGACCATATGAGATGAGTTTATACTGGGCAAAGATTGAGAAAGCTTCTTCGAGAAAGGAAATGGCCTTTAAGCCCCACTGAAGAAGGAGGACATGCAAAGAGTGAGGATAGAACCGGAGTGTTTTTGCTCCTACTTTCCCGCACTGGAGCAGTGCCTTGGGCTTAAAGGATGCAGAAGACGTTTTTCCAATGAATGACCGAGGAGCATGCCGGACAGGAGGTGGGCGCATGCGAGGTCTTGAAGACACGGAGAAGAACCATGAGATGCGGGGGGTGGGGGTGCGGGGGTGGGGGGGGACAGGAAGCAGGGCTGTATTTTAGTCTGTGCTGTGTTTGGCATCAGTGGGAGGTCTTACCATGGGGGATTCGCATGATTGCGTTTCTGCTTTGGAAAGATAATCCCGGGAAACTAAAGGAGAGAACATAAACTGTGACAGGTTGAGTGGAGAGTGGACAGCACTTGGTGATGCATCATGACGAGGGAACACTCCGTGACACTACCAGTTTTATGATGTGGGCAGTCCCCCAAGATTGGAAGCAGGGTGATGAACCGGCTCACTTTGAGAATAATGGAAGAAGAAGGAAATATTAGATGTTATCCTCTGTCCAAATCAGTGATCCAGGAGGAAGAAGTGACCATCACGGGGGGCATGCTGTGTTTGTTTTGCAGAAAAGCTGGTGTGGAAAACTAGAGAAGACTCCATTACTCAGGACAAGTATCTTGCCCTTCTGTCTTTGCTCAGATTGGTGGCTCCTGGAGTGTTAGTTTGAGGTTTTCCTTGGGGTCTGTAGCCCTAGCCATGCACTTAGAGTAGCTGTTTTATAATTAAGGGCAAAGGAGATCGAAAGACTATGGCCTGGGAAACCCCAACCAGTTTGGAAAGCTTAGTGCCATTCTGGGTCTAGAAAAGCGAAACTTGTGCTGATGTGAGCTCTGAAAGCCAAGAATGTTACTCAGTAATTATACGCTCTGGTCCAATAATGAGATGAATGGGGAGGTGAGCCCCTCCTTAAAGGAAAACAGATCATTTCCTGCCTAAATTGTTCCATCTACTTACCGTCTGTGAGTGTCCACTCCCACTCAGAAAACAGAAACAGAGCCACTGGACGTGTCTAGCTGATCTTGTGGCAGAGCAGCATGCTGTGGCTCACAGAGGAGACGAGCAAAGAAAAGATGTTCTCCTACAGGACTCACAGAAGGTGTGACAGAGGTGAAGAAACATTTAGGGTCGGTGGGGAGAAAAACTGAGCCAACACTCGACGTACCTACAAGCCCTCCTTTATCTCAATTATCTGCACAGACCACCACATCCCAGGTACCTGTCTGTGCCCCTGGCTCATTCTCTCTCCCTCTCTGCTAGGACCAAAGGCATAACGCCCTGAGTCACAATCTGAGATAGAGGTATGGCTGTGTTTATTTGAAATGCTTCTCTCTGGTGAATGCTTACATCCAGCAGGAGCAGAACTAACGCCATCGTTCATCATTGTTCTCACATCAGCAAGGCTGGAAACTTCAAGCTTTCACCCCTCCCTGGCTATTTCCTCTTTATTCCAAAGTTCTCAGCCTTAGTTCAGATCCTTATTACATGGCATAGGATATATTTTATATATATCCTATATATATTTATATAAGGATATATTTTATAAATAGTATGGTTTTGGTATTATTTGCAAAGCTTGTGTTTCTTTTAGTCATCTGTAGTATATACAGATAAAATAGATGCAGCCTATGAAAGAAAAATTGAAAATATCCCAGAGGCATGCGTTGGGAAGCCTGCTAATGTTGTCATTTCTACCTGTGGTAATGTGAAATTTTTCTGGGATATCTGTACAGCATACTAATTTGTAACCTGCTAAGTGAAAAATACATTTTCTCCAGTGAAAGAAAAAGGGACAGTCTTACAAATTGAAACAAAACAATTATAAAAATTGTGACACAAAAGTTTTGAAACCTATATTGATTTTTGATACAAGTATCTTTTCTTTATCTGTGAGAGGAGCCATCCAGCAAATAATTCCTTGATAATAGATTTAAATACCTTGCCAGTGATGAGCTTTTCCTATTCAGGCATTTGCATGAGATACATTTCATGCAAATTTCCTTTTGCAATTTTTTTTTTAATTCCTAAAACACATTCCCACCTAAAAACTTAAGCAAACGAGATGGGTCCTCAAACCGCTGATACACAAATAGTGATAGAATTCAGGCAATGAAATGTGCAAAAGACAGAGAGTAATTCACAATCGTTTCATTCAGCCAGCACAGTGCAGGGTGTGTGCTGGGAAAGAGGAAGGAGGCGCACAACGAGGGAGTCTATGTGTATGCATATATTCACGACCAATTTTAGAGAGCTGAGTAGACTTGGTTCACCCTTGTGAAACATTTTTGAAATTGTTCTCTATCAGTGTTAATTAGGATATGAAATTAAAATCTGTTCACATCCAGCTGAATATTATGTTAGCAATATAGGGCACACATTTAGTTGGCCCTGACAGGATTTTAATTTCTGCAGTCAGTTTCTAGAAAAACTTGTAAGGAATGGAATGCACTGATCTATAATTTCTATCGACAGCTGCCAAGGTCCTGCCCAAACCATCTGTCTTGTTATTATTACCTTTTATTGGATTTTTCTTGGAGTTCCTTGTACACGAGGGAAGAATGGTACCTGAGCATCACCTAGGAAGGCATTGTAATCGCACCTCCTTAGTAATTGTTCATCTATTCAGGACCTTGCTTGCAGATATTTTACAACAAATTGACATCATCATGGTACAGTTGATCTGCTCTTCGGAAATATCTCGGAGCTGTGTCACTGCTGTGCTTTATACGCATGGGTACCTGGGAAAGAAAATTAGCTACGGAGGCAGTGGAGAATAATTGTAATGAAATAATTACGTTCAGTCATCTAGAATCTCCAGATTTCTGTGACAGCAAATGACATTGTAGTGTAAATGCTTCTCTAACAAATATCTTACTATTATGCTCCATACTGTACCTTTAATTTTTTTATCAATGTGTAGACAAGACTGGAGGACAGTCAAAACATATGAGGACAAGCGGTATTTAAGGGCATTTAAATAGTTTAAGTGACAGATTGTATAGAGCCTGTAGCAAAATAAATGATGCAAACCAATTCCCTTGAAATGTGATTGGGGAGCTGGAGTAATATAGAATCGGTTTGTGGCATAAAAGCTATTTCTAGAACAACCCCAAAGATCTAGAGTTTAGTATTTTAGAGAAAGAGCAAAGTATTCTAACTCAGTCCAAGTGATACTGAGAGAAAGGCTTGAGTGTTCTGTCATTTGTAATTTAGAAATTACTTTGACTGTTTTTAAACTCATTTTATGTAATTTGAACAAATGCAAGCCATGACAGAGCTTCTAGAAAAACAATATGAATAACAATAATAGGACGCTAAACTAATTAAAGAAGATTTCTTACAAAATGTCAAATTTGAGAGTGAAGTATCTTCAACTTCCTACTTCATTTCAGCATTAGTTATCTTGCCCCCAAAAGTTAGGCAATGTCTAACTCCAAACTTCAGCTGTACTCTACTGTCTTTTTCTTTTCTTTCTCTTTTCCTTGCTTTCTCGGTCCTAAACTCCAGTCAAGCAACAAATATTAATGATAGGCCTTTAAGGGTGACAATTGTAAAAGAAGTTGTTAGATATAGCTTGGTTCTTCAAAATATTTATTAAGCCCCATCTTCCCTCTGCCTGCCTCCCCCTCCCTCCCCTCCCCCTTGCTTCCTCTCCCTCTATTTTCTTCCAACTCCCTCTCCCCTCTCTGCCTCTTCCTCCTTCCCTCCTCCTCCCTTTTCTTTCTCCTTCCCTCTTTTTCCTTTTTTACTCTCCCTCGCTCCCTGTGTGTTTCTTCTTCTGCTGATGTGGATTTTCTCCCCTGTCTTACAATTAGTCAAAAACAATGTAACTACAATCCCAGAGTCTTTACCCATTCATGCTCCTTCTTCCTCTGTTGGGTCAAGGGATCCCGACCAACATTTGGATGCTCACTCTTGCCCTTTTGCTCTCATCCACTGACCTCATCATCTTACGCTTTCCAAATTCCCAGCATTCTTTTGGTGATCTTTTGCATAAAACATTTTTATGTGTTCATTCTATTTTTAGAAGCACTTAAGAATTAGTCCCAGACCTTCTGCCCTGAAATTTATTATAAGCAAAACAAACCCTGTTAATTGTAAGAGTTACTTGTAAAAGTAAACAATGAGTCCACTTTCTAGACTTTAACTGTGGTGGGGGCTGGGGGCAAGTAGAGGGGACCTGGGGGTCTGTAGAAAAACTGTTGAAATAGAAGTTTCTCTGCTGCTCCCACCATCTTTGTGTTTACATATCCAAGGGGAAGGGAGACCCAAAGGAGGTTCTGGAAAACGAGTACTCACGGAGTGAATACCTTGGCATTGTGCTGAGCACGGCATGCCCCATCCATGTCAGCATCCAGAGGGTCCTGGCCGAGCCAGCCCCATGGAAGAGGCTGTAAATGGGGCGTAATGAGAGGAGGCTGGTGGCTGCACCAGAATAATTTGCTTCTGATTTTGCAGTGATGTTTTCATATCCCTACAGAAGGTGTTTCAATCACTGCAGTGATGTCTAAGGCCACAATCATTTTCGCGAGGTTTTCCCCTAGTGTGGTGGGTGGGAGGATTAGGAGCTGAGTGGAAGGTCTGGATATACCATGGTTGGGAACTCGGGCTTTGGGGATCAATGAGCCTAGGGGCACTGACGTCTGCCATTTCCTGGTTGTGGGATTTTAAATTTATTGGGCTCTCTTGAGGCTGGGTTTTTCTGTAACCTGAGGCTAATTATGAGAGAATTGTTGTGAGCTTCAAAGAGAAAACATAAAGTTCCTGGCATTTATACGTGCTTGAAAGGCCATAATTTATGTTTTTACTCTTTTCACTAATTTGGCAAACATCGCATGTCATTCCACAATATATTTTGGGTAGATTGTTTTTTCTTATTGCCAGCACTTTTGTGCTGTGGGATGCATTCAGTGTCGGACTAGCCAGGAGGACTTCGTTTGGGAGCAAAGTGTTGTTTTATCTCCCACTGGCACACTCTACTTAGAAATGCTTAACATGAAACTGTAAAACTCTTCCAAATGGAAAGATTTTCCACTCTGTATACAATTCCTAATAATTTATATTGCACTACGTCTTGGCTCATCTGCTTCTTGAATATATTTCAGAATTCAAAGGAGAGACAGGAAGAACACAAATGAAGGAATAAAAGAGAAGGAAGGGATCGATGATAATGGTGTCATTGCAAGGCTGTCATAACATGGAACTTTGCAGCTATGTTTCAGTAGTTTTTGTGCAGCTAGTAGAAAAATTGTGTTACTAATAATACAGCAGTACAATTAATAACAGTAGTGTTTCAGTTCTGAATGAAAAAGATCTTAACCTCTAGAGATAAGAAGCCAGCATGCTCAATGGGCATTATTATATTTAATGTGAATTTGATTTCATTGTGCCCTCTGAAAAATAATGTTGCCTGCAAAGGAGAAGAAAATACACAAAAAGAAAATTGCCTGCCACTGATTGTTAGTGAGTGGATAGCTGCCAAGGCGTCCTGTCTCCATGAGGATAAAAGCAGGAAGCATGAATTATGGGGAAAATTGTGTGTCCTTCCTTCCATGTCAACACATCTCTGTGGCCAAGAATATTGTTTTCCAAATCATAGCAATATGCCTTGCTTTTGAAAGACTTCCATAGAACCATGTAACCCAAACTGAGGGAAACAGGTATGCTATTTAAATTGGTGAAAATTGCTTCCAAACTTTTTAAAGATAGAGAAAAATAAAATGATCATCTTCAGCCATTTCTATTAAAATGCATTTTATTAAGTCTGATGAAAATTCTTTCTTGTGCAGACTAGGAAAATAACATAAGAAGTATGTTGTACTTTTTTTTTTAAGTTTATTTATTTTGAGCCAGAGAGAGCATATGCATGCAAGGAGAGGAGGGGCAGAGAGAGAATCCCAAGCAGGCTCTGAGCTGTTAGCATTAACAGCTCCGAGCCTGATAAGGGGCTCAATCCCTCTGACCCGTGAGATCAGGACCTGAGTCAAAATCACAAGTCAGGTGCTTACCTGACCGAGCCACCCAGGCACCCAGGTGCCCTGAGTATGGTGCGATTTTTAATGTGGTAGAACATGCATGGGTCAGACTGTTAGAGTTTTCCTACTCAGGAACTTTTCCTCATTCCATAATGAGGGATGCCATTGAAAAATTTTGTTCACGTAAGGGTTAAGTTGGGTATTTCAGAGAGATAACTGATGGCGTCTTGGAGAATGAATTGGATTTAAGACCACCAGGAAGAAACAAGGAGGCTATTTCATGAGTGATAGAGGGGAAGGACACGTTAAAAGCATAAAATAACATCAGTGTTTAGAGAAGGTGGAAGAATAATAAAGATCAATAAAAATAGAGATTAATACATTCAGAGATGATTAGTAATTATTGGGAGAAATACAGATTCATGGAAAATTTAGATGGCATTGGGATAGCAACGTATCATGGCCGGTGGAAATTAAGATTAAACACATCTTAGTCAACTGGCCCTATCAAATAGAAGGAGAAAATTGGGATAATTGCAATGTCAAAGAGAGTCCGTTAAATTAAATACAAGGGAAATGGTAAGCAAAGTATTATATTATGCTAGAAAAAAATTCAGTTTACAAAATATAGCAGAGTAGTTCCATAATGGGGAAAAATGAATGTTAGCAAATTTGATGCTATTTGATGTGACTAAAAACTGTGCTCGATTTATTATAGGACTCAGAAAGTTGAAAGAAGCAAAGTACATAAGACAAATAAAAGGAAATCCAATAATCATGACTTTAAATCTGAAGAGGGAAATTTCTTTAAGGAGAATTATTAGTCTGGATAATTAACACACACAAAGATTATCTTACATTAGCATCAAAGCATGTTTTGATGTAAATGATTTAACTATCAATACTTGATGTTTGAAAAAATGGTAGCATAGAAAAATAATAAGACACAAATAGACTATATTGATATACTTTTGAGTCTGGCAGGCATCAGTCTGGTAAGAAGCAAGATAGGTTTTAAAACTCCACGAGGAGGAGGAGGAGGAGGAGGAGGAAGAGGAGGAGGAGGAAAGAAAGAACAAAAAAATGTTCTACAGTGTAGGAGAATTTTCCTCACTTGTACTGACTCAGCACAAGACACCGGAGAATAAAGTTGGAGAAGAAAATGTTTTCTTCCAGAATGTTATAGTCAATGGAATCTTGAAAATGTATGTTAAGCCTTCACTCATTATTAGCTTGTGGTAATTTGGCTTTACGAAAGGCACAATGTAAAGTGCTCTATGCACTGTGGTGTTATTAGAGATAATAAGCATCATAATCACTGTGTGTTCAGCATTATGCTAAGATAAAGAGATATGTTGAAATCGTAAAAGAACAGAGCCTTCTACCATCTGAGTATGGAGTTTATTTGAGGAGAGTGGATACTTTATACAGAAAAATGTAAAGGCCCTTTCTTCCATCATTGTATGCCTCACCTTGTTAGAAGGCTAGGGGTGTGTAGCCTGTAGAGAGAGGCAGAGCTAACCCAGAGAGTGGTGCACTGGCCAAGTTCAGTGAGACTTTCCATCTCTTTGCTGACCTGTGGCTTGTATAGAGGTATGCTTTACTGCATTTGAATGATGAACCTTGTTAATTACAGCTTTTCTCTTCTTTTGATCAGTGACTTTTCTTCCCCTTCTTTCATGAGAATGTGTATTTATGTATGTATGGCCCAAGAGTGAGCAAATTCCATTGACCTGACTATTGTTTGACTGTAGTTTATGTTATCCAGAAACGCAGGCATGGTTTGTAATTACCCCCGTGTTCTGAGTAAAAATTGCAGATGTGTGGCCCTAATGTTACCTTAGCTAATCTTCGCCTGTTTGCCTGGCATGCACTCTGTGTTTGCAGTTATTTGTAGGTGCAGATAAATGAACATGTCTCTGAAATGAACGTGCCTATTCACTTTGCCTCTTCCATTTTTTCTTTCCCTTTTTGTTCTCATTGTTCTACCCTCCAGAGATAGGTGACTGGGAATAGATGGACCCAGAGATATTCTTATGTCTTCACTGTGAGAAGAACCTGTTTGGACACATTTTTTTCCCTCTTGTTCAAGAACTTACACCAATTATTTGGTTCAATTTAAACATAGCTTTAGGCATGAATATATCCTATAAGCTCTCAAAGGGTGTAAGTACAGTAATTATTCAGTGCTTCCTTTGTGATTGAAGTTTGCTTTACAGGATATTAAATTCTTGTGATGGAGTTAACATTATTCCTAATGTCCCATAGGTAGAAAATAGGGACAGTAAGATTTTTTGAAACCCAATTATGTAGGTTCCAGGAATACTTGTTGAAACTGGCAATACCTGGCAGGTTTTAGTAGGGTTTTTTTTTTTTTTTTTTTTTTCTTCGTGTTGTTTTGTTTTTGTGGATGAGGGACGTTTTGAAAAAAACGGTCTTATAACATATTGGCATATTTTGTGGTAAGTATTTAATATTGATGGTTAAAAGAACTATAGGATACTCTGAATAGAGAAGAAAGGACTTTTCCTATTATAATCACTAATATCAGATTCTGTGAGTCTCTGTCCACTTCTGGAATCTAACAGAACACAGCAATTATTCAAGAGGGGAGAAGCCAAATTGGGTTAAAAAAAACAACAACCCAGGGGCGCCTGGGGGGCTCAGTCGGTTAAGCATCTGACTTCGGCTCAGGTCATGATCTCACAGTTTGTGGGTTCGAGTCCCGCATCGGGCTCTGTGCTGATGGCTCAGAGCCTGGAATCTGCTTCAGATTCTGTGTCTCCACCTCTCTCTGCCCCTCCCTTGCTTGTGCTCTGTCTCTCAAAAATGAATAAACGTTTAAAAATATTTAAACAGAAAACAAAAAAACAACAACCCAAAAGAGTGACAAAATCCAAGAGCTTTCAGACTGAATGAAAGGGTGACAGGCAGCTGTTCATCATTTCCATGGATGAACAGTGAAAAAGAAGGGATGTGCTGCTCCTCCTGTACGATGCATCTCCTTTAGATAAGTTGGCTTAAAGTTAAATTCAAACTGTGGGGAAATTTACAGAAGATATTTGACTCTTGTTTTCTGAAGATTCTGTCACCTGTTTGGAATGGTTCCGGTATTAGTTACCATGCTTGAAAATAAGAGTGACTAGCATGAGTAACTCTTGAATTCATATTCCAGCTCATATACTTGTTTTTCCAGAATATTTCAAGCAACTTTTAAAGACTAAGATTAAAAAAAAAACTGTAATGATTCATTGTCAATTTAGAGACTAAAGAAAGTAGTTAAGCTGAGGTGGGTTTATTTATGTCTGGATACCAGAATTTATAATAGGCTATGTAGGTGGGAGAGACTTTATAACCTAAAATTACAGTAGAAATTGATTCAGAATAACTAAGTCTGATTCAAACTTGAGACTCGTTAATGGACAGCAACTTTGGAGATGAGGTTTTAAAAATGCTAATACTGAAACCTTGACATAAACCTACTTGTTAATAGAAGCAGAATCAGGTATTACTTGTTCTGTGCTTGGCGTCAGCTAATGCGGTTTGGGGAAATTATATAAATAGGTTAAGTACAACATATCAGGCAGCAGTTTGCATGATATCGGGTAGAGCATCTTATAGGATAAATATAATGAGATGGTTTTGACTGACACTAAATTCACACTCTAACTCATGTGTTTGAACAATTCTTATAGCATAACCAGTTCTAGGGGTGACAGTGAAGATTTCCATTGATATCATAGAGCGTTCTCTCTCTCTCTCTCTCTCTCTCTCTCTCTCTCCCACACACACACACACACACACACACACACACACACACACAATTTCTTCCTTTTGTTTTGCAATATTCCCCAACTTCTACTCTTAGTCCAGTTCAGATGAGGCTTTGTTTCATTCCCTTGGAACCCGAGGGATCAGTCAAGTCGGACCAGAGCCCCTCTGTCATCCCTGCCTCCTCACTCCAATCCCAGTTCCATTGTTGTGATGCACACTTGGGTTTCTCTTCAATCTTGTTAAGGTTCCATTAAGTTAACTAGGCTAAACGTATTTGTTTTCTTAACAGACTGAGCCACCCAGGTGCCCCCAAGAGGCTAAACACATTTGTTTTCTGTGATAATCAACCTCCGGGCCGGCATTTTTAATAATTATCATAAATTTTTAAATTTTTCTTCACCAACTTTCCAACTACCCCTTGCCTTCAACATCTTGACAAAATACTTCCGTTAGGGGACAAAAACCGAGCCAAACCATATGATCATTCATTGGTGGATATATCCAGTCACCACACTAGATGCTGAGGTCCCCAAGACAAGTCCCTGGCGTCTGCAACTCGCCTTTTACTGGGTGATGTTGCAAATGGACAAGAGCCCAGTAGTAACTGTTACCCCACGGAGCTGTGGAATCCCCTAGGAGGAACAATAGAGAGGGCTGGCATGAATGTGGAAGTTCAAATAGGGGCTACCGTATGAAGAAAGAGGAGGAAGCTACTTTAGGCAGGAAGGTAGTGATGATAACACATGCAGAGAGGTGCATTCTTTTCGCAAGATTTAACCTATAATCACCAGTGGAGGGAGAGCAGGGAAGGGTGAGGCCAGAGCATGAATGGCCCAAATAGAAGGATTAAAAATAGGAAAAAAATCACAGTCAGGTTGGCATTTAAGAACTAACCTTCAGGCCCTAGTGTGGACAAAAGACTGATAAAGGCCAATTCAGAAACTGAGGTAATAATTAGAAGACTGCTGCAGTTGCGAAACAAGGAGGACCAGTTAGGACAGTGATGCTGGAATGGAAGAAAAGAGAAGAATACGGAGGCAGCACTGGCAAGATTCTGGTGTGGAAGGCAGAAAATATTTAGATGCTGTGGATGGCACCTAAAGTTCAGATGGACCCAAATGTTTCAATGGTGGTTCCACTGAGCAAACCACATAAAATGTAGACTGATGGGCATACTGGCTTTGGGATGGCCATGGCATAATTAGTGACCACAGGTGTGGCAGATCCACACCTAATTAGGAGATAGGAATATAAATATGAATTAAAGTTTCATGAATCACAGTAATGGATGAAACCACCAGGTCTAAAAGAATGAGTGATAGCACATAAGAACAGTTGATTGAAGCACATACAGTAGAATGTTCAGAGAAGAGTCCTTAGTCTATGAGTTATATGTATTAGTTTGCAAGAGTGCCCACACTGGCAGTAATATTTTTCTAATGAAAAAACTTTGTAAATACTTAATTTTACTTACAAACTCACTAGAATAAATGATACACTAGTTATAGGAAGGTAGCCAGATCAGGTAGCTGTGAATATCGTTTTCAAAGGCTTGTAAGAAGATATACAAATATTGGCAATAGCTTTGAACTCCTTTACCATGAGGCATCTAACATTAGGTCTGGTATCATATTTTGTAAAATTAAAGACGTGTGAACTGTGAATCAGAAAAAGAAGAAAGAACGTAATCAGGACTCAACTCATGTGAATTTGTAGAGCCTTTGAGCAGGCTAATGAAGTTTGTATCTCTGAATAAACCCACTTACTCAGACATTCTCATTGATACAATTGTGATGATAATATTTCCTGCCATATGCAGCTATTACTGGAAAATTTTAAGGTTAGGGTTTCAGATTGGTCAAAATAGTTGGTGTGTATGCATATGTATGGATTTCTCATCAGCATACGAGCATTTTCGGTTATGGCTCTATAGCAGAATTGCTTAAAAGAAATTTTACTCTCAGTAATAAATAGTGATGAGAGCTTAAAATATTAATAAAGAAGTACTACATAATAGTAGATGTATACAATAGCATAAGGCCCAGGAGATTTTCATTGTAGGTCAGTAGTAAGCATAAAGCGGGAGATGGAATAATTGTGTTGAAGTGATTATATGAAAGCGCTATTCAGCAGCTGTGGTAGCCTCTCTGGAGCCCAGTGTTCTCATCCCTGAAATGAAGATGCCAGATACACCGACACCTGTTTGTCCCACCAGATCCAATCTCTGCCATCGTCTGCTCTGCGGTGGGAGTTGGAGCCATCCCATCTACTCCAAGCTCTGTGTCAGTGAGGTCCTTCACCATTTGGGCCGGGATAGTGGTTGCTTCGGAAGATGAGGAGAGCAGTGGAGGAAGCGATGGCTGCAGTCTTGTCTTAATTCTTCTCCTGGATGTTGCCCTGTCCTGGCCGGGTCCTCAACAGGCCTTTGATCTTCCAAAGGAGACCCTTCCGAAACTTCCTCTCCTTCCCCCTGTCATTTTGGGTATCGATGGTGGGAAAAGCTAGGATCAGGCTGGCCTCTGGGTTTTACACTACCCCTCAGGGTATCCCCGCATCCTGTCTGTTGTAAAAACAACAACAACCTCCACAAAGCAAAAAAAACCTCACGTCATGCCAATTTGAGTACCGTCTGTATATCCTGTCAAGATCCTAGAGTCTGGAATACTATCCAGGAGAATTATCGTTTGCCTCTGTAGGTTTTGAGAACCACTGTTAGCGGAATAAAACCGTTAGCAAGTTTGTTCGGGAGAACAGTTGCCATACACACTCCTTTGCATCTCCGTGGACCAACACTTCTTATCGATTTCTTTTTGAATGTTGATCAGAGTAAGCCTTCAACTGGTTCACCCGCGACGCTTTTATACAATCTGAGTTGTTTGTTCTATATAACGAAAAACAAGGGTCAGTGATTTACTAGGGAAAATCTTTGTCAACGGACACAGGGATCGGCTCTTCCGGGTACTGGTGCCGCTTTTGTATAACAGCGTAAGACGATTGCTGCTTCCGTGGTCACCGGCAACACGCAATTTCCTCCTGTTTCGGTTGCTCAGAGTCCCAATTTTTGTTTGCCATATGTCACTTAAGTAAAGCAGGGCAGTGGTTGTGGGCGCTGTGTTGTCATGAATGAGGAATATGTGTAGCGCCTGCTGTATTCACACGTTTCCTGATGTCTGATGTGGCTTGGCGTCTCATACGCCATCCGCAGGGGACACCTGTTTAAGGCTGTTGGGGAAAGAGTTCGCTCAGTCGCTCCCCCTAAATGGGGGGAGCAGTAGCATGGAATCGGAGCTCTGTGACCTGCCGGCCTCCGTGGAGCTCAGCTCTGTCCTACAGAAGGAGTCCGGTTCCTTCTACCAACTAAGGGGTTTTCATAAGATTTCATGAGATTGGCGCCCAGAAATGTAACTTGGCCTTCTCTGTAATTTTCATCATCTGCTAAGGAGTAAACAAACAAATAAAAATCCCAGTGTTTGGTTCGCAGGAGTCAGCATTGTGCAGAAAAATCGTCACAAACGTGACCATAGATTAGTCAGTCGTCTGGTTCATTTATCATTCAACAGATTTTACTGAGCCAGCCAGTGAGGATATTATAATGAATAAAACATATATACTTATTATCCACATAAATGGTTATGGTTAATGCAGGCAACATTTAATTCAATAAATAATTAAAATCAGAGGACCAGAGCTTTTAGAGGTGTCTAACTGAAAATTAGATTCCCAGATGAAGTGCCCTAAGGAAGAGCAGAAGAGTAGGGTAGGCTTCTGACACGGTCTAGTCAACTGGAAAATTTCTGCTTCTGTCAATTAACAGGAGTTGTTGATAAATTTTAAGTGATCAAACCAAACATCACACACTTAACACACCATTCAAACATATAATATTGTTAGTGATGGGAACAGATGTGGATAGACTAAGGTAGCACCTGCGTTAGCAAAGGGACAGAGTTTACATGTGGAGGTTGAGGGCAAGCTGAATTCAAGTTTCGTACAGATCCAAAATGTAGATCAGATGGAAAACAATTACCTAGGCTGTGTCGTCATCAGGATGTTGATTTTTAAATCTCTTAAAGCTCAGGCAATACAGTCTCTGTTTCAGGTAGATATACTCTCATAATAACACCTTGTTTTACCTTAGAATTATTAATGCGGGGAAAGATTCATTGACCAAAAAATGAGTTTTCTTTTTTGTAGAGACATGTCTGCTTCCAAAAATACACAAATATGCTAGTGTACTATATAGACAATACTAGCATATATATTATACCAGCATAGACAATATTGCATATACATATAGCATAGACAGTACTAGCATATATATTATACTAGCATAGACAATATTGGTTATTTTTCCCCTTGCATACAACGTAATTTGTAATATAACCGCAAGCAAAAAGTGAGCTGCAAATTCACCATAAATTGGATAAATATTTAGCATTTTTGCAAGTTCTAGTTTATGCAGCTGATAAAATAAATAGCAGGTAGTGGTTAACTAATTCACTAAGTGAACATCTAAATTGTGATGGGCAATATACTAAATGCTACGAACATAAAGATGAGTAAAAACCTGTTCCCCATTATCCAAGAGCTCATATCCTACCATTGAAAGCATTGCAGAAGAGGTTCTTTTCCCCCAGATTTATTGAGATATAATCGACATATAACATTGTGTAAGTTTAAGGTATACAGTGCGATGATTTGATACACTTATATATTGTAAACTGATTACCGCAATGAGGTTAGTTAACATCTTTCACTTCATATAATTACCATTTTTGTTGTTGTTGTTGTTGGTGGTGGTGGTGTTGTCATGGTGAGAACATTTGAGATCTGTCCTTCTAGCAATTTTCTTTTTTTTTTTTTTTCAACGTTTATTTATTTTTGGGACAGAGAGAGACAGAGCATGAACGGGGGAGGGGCAGAGAGAGAGGGAGACACAGAATCGGAAACAGGCTCCAGGCTCTGAGCCATCAGCCCAGAGCCCGACGCGGGGCTCGAACCCACGGACCGCGAGATCGTGACCTGGCTGAAGTCGGACGCTTAACCGACTGCGCCACCCAGGCGCCCCTTCTAGCAATTTTCAATAATGCAGTTAAGTACTAACTGTAGTCACCATGCTGTACGTTAGATATCCAGAATGTAGTCATCTTATAACTAGAAGTGTGTGTCCTTTGACCCAGCGTCTCCTCAGTTGCTTCACTCCGCAGCCCCTGCAACCACCAGCTACTCTCTGTTGACGAGTTTGGCTTTGTTCAATTCCACATAAGGGGCAAGGTCATACAGTGTTTGTCTTTCTTTGTCTGATCTATTTTGTCTCACACAGTGCTCTCAAGGTTCACCAATGTTGCAAATGGTAGGATTTCCTTCTTTCTTGAATGGCTGAATAATATCCATTGCATATACATGCCACATTTTTTGGGGTAACCATTTGTCTGTTGCTGAACACTTACGTTGTTTCCATGTCTTGGCTATGGTGAATAATGCTTCAGTTGAACAGGGCAGATATCTCAATGAGATAGTAGTTTTATTTCCTTTGGATAAATATACAGAGATGCAATTGCCAGGTCACATGGTACATCTATTTTAATTTTGGGGGGAACCTCCATACCGTTTTCCACAGTGACTGTGTAAACTTATATTCCTGCCAATAGTGCACAGTGTTCTCTTTTTTCCAGATCTTTACCAGCATTCTTCTCTTGTCTGTTTGATCATAGCCATCCTTAACAGGTGTGAAGCAGTAGAGCCTCATGATTTTGATTTGCATTTCTGTAATGATTAGTCCTGTTGAGCACCTTTTCCTGTACTTGTTGACTCTTTCTGTGTCTTCTTTGGAAAAATGTCTGCTCATGTCCTTTACCTGTTTTTTCAGTTGGATTATTTGTTTTCCACTGTTGTATGAGTTCTTTATATATTTTGGATACTAGCCCTTATCAGACATCCGATTGGCAGATGATTTCTCCCATTCTGTAGGTTACCTTTTCATTCTGTTAATTTTTTTTTCCCTGCATGGAAGCTTTTTAGTTTGACATAGCCCCACTTACTGATTTTTGCTTTTGTTACTTGTGCTCTTGGTGTTCAGTCATTGCCAAGGCCAGCGTCAAGGAGATTTTTCCCTATGTTTTCTTCCAGGAGTGTTAATGGTTGTAGGTCCTGATTAAGTTATGATACCACTTTCAGCTAGTTTTGTGATTAGTGTAAGATAGGGGTCCATTTTCATTCTTTTGCATATGACTATCTGGTTTTCCCAACACCATTTATGGAAGAGACTTTCCTTTCTTCAATGACTGCTCTTGACTCTCTGGCCAAATATTAGTTGATTGTAGATACATGGGTTTCTTTCTTTCTTTTTTCTTTCAAATTTTTTAAAGTTTATTTTTGAGAGAGACAGAGCATGAGAGGGGGAGGGGCAGAGAGCGAGGGAGACACAGAATCTGAAGCAGGCTCCAGGCTCTGAGCTGTCAGCACGGAGCCGTACTTGTGGCTCAAACTCACGAACCGTGAGATCATGACCTGAGCCGAAGTCAGATGCTTAACTGACTGAGCCACCCAGGCGCCCCTGCGTGGGTGTATTTCTGAGCCCTCATTATTCTGTTAATCTTTGTGTCTGTTTTTATGCCCGTGTCATACTCTTTTGATTATCATAGCGTTATAAATATAGTTTGGAATCAAGGCGTGTGATGTTGCCAGTTTGTTCTTTGTCAAACACGCTTGTGTTTTTGAGGCTTTTTGAGGTCTTCTGAAGTGCTCTACGAATTTGGGAGTCTTTGCTCTATTTCACTGTAGAAAACCATTGGAATTTTAATAGGGATTGCTTTGAGTGCGCTGATGGTTGGGGATGGTGTGGATATTTTAACAATATTAATCCTTCCAATCCATGAACAAAGATGTCTTTCTACATAAGGGTTTTGATTTCAGTTTGGGGCCCATGTAAAATGATTACATTGGAATAGCCATCATTGCGTAGTACTCTTCAGAAATTAATTCTCTTTTCAACCACATTAACTCATTTGATACTTTAAACACTTCTGAGAAATAACTATCATTTTTATCACTCTCACATAAGAAATAACGAATTTCAAATTGGAGCCAGGACTTTCCTTGAAGGCAGGGAAAAAGTGTTAGATGGTATCGTTGGAGTATGAAAAAACTTTGAATAATAGAAAAAACTGGAATAAAAGTTAAAGTATTTAGATGGGTGGGAAGTAGAAGATATGGAAATGAAGAGGAAAAAATGAAGAAAGAAAGCAAAATACAAATAGTTAAAAGATTGCCAGTAGTAAGCAAAGCCTGAGATTGGCTAAGTGCCAGAAGTGTTCATCTTTGAGGGCAGCGCATTGTATAAAGGAGCACCAGGGGCAAGATACTGTTCTAATATCGAGAATGACAATTGTGAGCTTAGGGAAAATATATACGTTTTGGATATGGAGAACAAAATAATACTAGCTCATTTTGTATGAAAATTAAAAAAAAATCTGTATTCACTTTTTAAAAATTTTTTTGTATTCACTTTAAGAAATACAACTTTGTTTTCCGAAGGGCTTAACACCATGAATCAGCTTTAAATTTTATAGCAGAGGGTGTCCTACTTCAAGGTCTCAGCATGAAATGGAAATGAAATTGAATTGTGAGTATTTGGTTCCTAAGTAAAAGGAAGTTCCTTGAGGTTTTAGGAGAAGGTGGAACGGGAGTAAGAGAAGAAATTCAAAACACAGCTTGACAGGACGAATTAAGTCCCTGGAGGTCTCGGCTTAACGTATGAAAATCCCAATGCAAAACCTGGTCTGAAAGGCAGAGTAGCAAAGAGCTAGCTTTTGGCATGCGTAGAGTCAATGCCCTTTCACCAGCTGTGAATGGCTTGGCTAAGAGAGAATATGAGAAGGAAGAGAATGTCCAGGGAAAGAATTAGGGCATGGCTCCTTCCTCTACTTATTATGATCAGAAAGGCACATGGAAACATACCAGTGTTGGAAAGCCACTAAATCTGATTTGGAAACGGTATTATTATATGTGTGAATCAGAGATTATGAAGTATCTGGTCTGTAACTGTGTTTCATTCCCTCAATGAGATAAGGACATGGAAATTACTTGAAGATACGATGCTGTTCCACATGTAGTTATGAAGGTGGTATTAGAGACGGTTTTTTCCAGTTCAGGGCAACAACTGGCAAGGTTGAAATAGCCTAAGAAGAAATCACGAACTCAAATATTTGAATTAATTCTATAACAGTGCAGGTGTGAAGATGTTTGTCCTCATTTAGATCAATGCGACAAGATTTTGGAATATACCGCAGAGAAATGAAAGAAGGTCCGTGAGACTTATGTATGGGAAACCATCACGCTGGTAACTTACCTACCACATCTCTCTATGGTAATTCAGCCCAGATATTCCAAGTATGAAATAAAGATGTTCATACAAATCTTATCACTTAAAGATGAAAGAAGAACTTGATGACCTATTGGCTGTAGAGGATGTAAGATTACGGACAGTTAAATAGTAATACTTTTTTTTTTTTTTTAGTAAAAAATGATTGGTACTGGAAAATCACAATTTGTGGCTAAAAAATACAGATTTAGAAGGTGATCATTGGAGAATGAGAGCTGAAGCTGTCGAGAGCCTTTGGCTGTTGGAAAAGAATCCCTGTGCACAGGATGCTTGTAGACTTGCACAAATTGGAGAGTGAGGGGTGGGAGGAAGTGGAGGGTCCAGCAAAGGCTGGAAGGGACGTTTGAGGTCATGGCCTCCATCTCTTGTTCAAACAGAAAACTTGTGCTTAGACTCTTCTAGAAATAGGGAGTTTATCCCCCCACTAAGATGCCCCATTCCCATCTCCACTGGCTTGACGTCTGCCTTTATCGAATGTCCAACCACTGACCCTGGCCTGCATTCAGGAGCCACCCCAGTTTGGTGGTCCTTTTCACCCTAGTCTTTCAGGTGTGAACTGGGTGGTCATGCCCCTTCTCAGTGTCCCGCCCCCCCCCCCCAGGTCCCTTGTTCCTGTTTCCTCTCACTGCTCCTCACCGGGCATCACTTTCACTTTCTACTTTCCTGATTCTCCTCCTCTGGGCACACTCTAATTAAGTTCCTTCCTAAAATGTGGTGCCCAGATTTAAACATGATGCTCCAAATCCATTTCACACACCAAGGAATCGAGGGAGACAGATGTTTCCTTTGTTCTGAATCCTGTTCCCGCAGCCTAGGTTTGCAAGGGATTGGCAGCCAAGTGTCCCAGTTTACTCCCGTTAATGTTAAATATGCAGCCACCCTAAAAGCCCTGGGTGTTTGTAACAAGTTCTGTTATTTATCTAGGTCTCCTTCATTTTGGGATCTGGAGTCAATTCTTTGAAACTTAAGGTGTGCAATTGAAGTCTACTTTATTAAATTACATTTTTAATTCACCAGCAAACGAATCAGCAGAGAATTTGAACGAGGCAGAAAGTGAGCACAGTGTCAGGCCACAGACACCGGGAACATTTCTGGGAATACGTGGCAAAAATATGTTTACCAGTTTTATGACGTATGTTATATAAAATTTATATAACATGTGATAATTTCTTTGGCTTATTTACTCTCGTTTCTTTAATGTCTCTTTTGCTTCCTTTCCTATAACATGCATGAAATTAACGTTCTGTCCTTGAAAGGGACCCACGGGTGCGTCTCCTTTTGTTTGCTGATCTTTCCCAAACAGTGACAGAGCTCAAGAGGCAGACTTGTGGCTGTACCTGTTACCAGCTGCACGACTAGGGTGAATTTGAAATTATCTTCTTACCTTCGTTTCTTTACCTTTAAAATGGGCACACTTGTGAGGATGCTGCGATAATCACACAAGATACCTTACATGAAGTGTTAGACAAATTGCCACAAACAGAAAGGCATCAAATAATAAAATAGTGGCTATTTTATTGGAATACCCCTGAATCTGGAATTTTTAAAAATATTTTGGCACTTCTGTCACAGCCCATTTCAAGCATTTTTCAAGTATGCATTCACATTAAAAACTTCTTTTAAATGCTTATTCATTTATTTTTGAGAGAGAGAGAGAGAGAGAGTGTGAGTGGGGGAGGGACAGAGAGAGAGAGACACAGAATCTGAAGCAGGCTCCGAGCTGTCAGCACAGAGCCCAATGTGCGGCTCGAACCCACGAACCATGAGATCATGACCTGAGCTGAAGTGAGACGCTCAGCCGACGGAGCCACCCAGGCGCCCCTGCATTCACATTTTTGATTGTTCTGAAATCTATGATGTCCTAGGGAGACTGTTTCCCACTCAGCTTTTTGTCCCTGAGATCTACCATGGCTCCTGTGGTGCACAGAAGGTCTGCAGAAAACGCTCCTGAAATTCAGGTGATAAATGGCTTAATAAATGAAGATGTGATAGAGTCTAAGAGCTCATGAGTCACACTTGACTCTGGCTTGGTGATAGCGCCTATCAGGATATAACGCTGGTGTAAGCCTGCGACCTGTTCCGTGGGTGTTGATGGCTGTGTTACTGTTATGCCTAGAAGCGTAGCGTGTGCCAGAACCGTTTGCATGCACTTTCTCATTTAATCCTCGCCACGGCCCTGTGACACAGATTTGATCACCAGCCCCCTCTTACAGAGGAGGAAGCTGAGGAAAGAGGGGATGAGGCTCTTACGGAGGCTCGCGCCCACCTGGGGCGGGAGGGAGACAGAACTAGAACCCAGCCTGTCTGGCTCCGGAGCCGAGATAACTCATCAGTGCCCTCTGTTGCCTCTCACCCCGCTGAGTTGCCCAAGCTCAGTGTTTCCACTGATAATAACGATTTAAAAAAAGACTTGACCCCAGATTTAGGTCAATTTGTACATTTGTTTTGTTCTCTCCTGACTGCTTTTGGAAGCTGCAGCTGATGGGCCACGGCACTTCCCTCTTCCCTCTGGCTGCCGAGCCCAGCAAGTTGTGCATGTGGGAAAACAAGGTCAGCTGGCACTTTAGGACAGTTTTACTGTGTCAGTGTTACTAAGATATCGCCACTGAGCTGTTCCAGGCCACGTGCATCACAGCCAGCCTGCTCGGTCGTTTCCTAACTAAGCTGAGATACTCTGAGCCTCCCTAAACCGTGGTTCCCTGGTCTTTGAAATGGTGGACCCACTTTCTCATACCGTTAGGAAGCGTAAGTGAAATCACATGTGAGAGCCCATGAAATGTTGGCTAGTTTAGGGTAAAGCTTGTTTTTCTCACCCGAATGACACCGATAACCCAGTCGGAGACCGAAGAACTCACATCAATAACTACAGTATGATGTGGTCTCTGAGATATATTGTACTAGACATATGCAGAATATGGAGCTATTAGGGAGGAAAGATCCCTTCTCATTCTGAAAAGAGAGGGGAAGGTCCATAAAAATTGGGATTTCTGCCCGGTCCTTGAAGAAAATTTTGCTCGGCTCCTTCAGACCATGGGTAATTTCACAGTGATATGTTCGCCTAGATGGCACAGGTGCAGAGGCATGATTGTTTTCCCAAGAATCCCTTCCCCAGTTGCCCAGCATAGACCCTTGCACACACTAGGAATTCAATAAATATCTGTTGGGTGAATTAGTAAACAATAGAAAATGTAACACCCAAAGTGATATACTGTGTTAGGTCAGAGGTATTTTTAACTCCAACTTACTGATGAAAAATTTAGACTGGGAGAGGTTGTAGTTTGTCCAAAACAGTTCACCTCATCAGGAAAAGTGAACTGAATATAACATTTCTGGAAAATCTGTGACTGCATTTTTTTAAAGGGTTTTGCCCTCCGAATTTGGAAAGAAATGCCAGAATAGAATCGTGTTCAAATTGCTCTGGAATACAGTAGTGATTTCTTACAGTGTTCATTTTCCTAGCTGATTTAAAAGTCCGATGAGAGTTTTGAATTGAATTGAATTGAATTGAATTGAATCTGTTGACAGCTCCCTGTAGGACCTACCAGTAGGATTTGCACACCATTCGCAAAATGTAGGGCATGACATACAAATTTGGGGATCTGCAGCAACACATGTGCACATGGAGACAAATACGCACATTGAGATTGACCCAGAATTACTGCTACCTCAACGAGCCTTCTTCAGTGCATTGGAAATGTCAAGAGAAATGACTGAAATAAGTGTTGCTCTTTTCGAATTCATTAGGGGGTAAATATTCTAGCTCAGTATCTGTAGCATAGTAGACACTCAATTAATGGTTGATGAATAGAAACATAACAGGCTGACTTAAGTAATTAATTGAATGATGAACTCTTAAAGATACTCGAAGTTTATCATTTAAGGGGAAAAAATGGTCTTTAGCAGGATTAAAAATATAAAGTGACCTTTACAACCTAGTTGATCTTAAACTCATACCAAATAGTGATATGTCTTGTTATTTTTCAGTGATAAGGAAATCAAAACTTAAAACACAGACATGTTTTTATTAAGTATAAGAGAAAATTTTTGTAGGACAATTTTTTGTTTTGTTTTGTTTTAGAGAATTTATGGGCGAAATGGAGACAGATGATTAGAACAAGAACAGAATATCAATCCCCTGAGATTATTTTACAAAATTCTTTTTTTTGTTCACCTCATGGCAAAGTGATCACAAGATTATTCTATTACTAGCTTCAAGAATTGACATATAGTAGCTGCAAACGAAAATAGCAGTCTGTATTCAACATTATTTTTAACCTCGCTTATTCCGTGAGTATGATTTATAGTCCTGACCAGTGATTTATCGTATATATCAAGATAGGTTCGCATATTCTAGGGCTGTTTTTTGTTTTCACCTCATGTTTCTGATAAGAAAATTGAAAATAATCCATCAAGGTAGAATATGAGCAGGCTGGAATATGTCAAAGATCTGAATACAACACGTATCACAAGTCAATAGCTTCGGTAGACGCCTAGCCAATATGTTGTTGACCTTAATTAAGAACTAGCACTTTCACTTTATCCTTTGATGAAATTGAGCTCAGTAAGAACTGTGAATTATTCATCCTAAATTACTTGTGCTTAGCAAAGTACATTCTAGATACTCATTTAATGTTCATTAAATAAAGCAAATATAACATGTAAGAAACCTCTTTTTAATGTAATAGGTAATAAAGGTCTATCCTGAAGTTTTCCGTTCCATAAAACCTAAACATTAATTTTTAACTGGGAACCATCACAAATGGTAGAGATTTTGCATATAATTTTTGAATACCACATTTTAAAAAGGGTGTTCCTTAGAACCCTGCTTTCAGAGGTTGTTAACAAATGTTTCTCTTACCTAGGACCCGAGCTTTTATTATAATAGGCTAATATGGAAAACCATGACCCGAGAAGAGATCTAATTACTGTGTTTTCCACAGTCATTTCACCACAGAATTTCTCTCTTCATTCAGTATGTTTTAGGAAAGGCTGTTGTAAATGATACTGCACATTTCAGATTAATTTATCCTTTGCCGATATATTTCCTACTTTGTTAATAAGAGTTTTTTTTCACATAATATTTCATATAACTCCTCAAATGCCTCACTGAGGCATAATATAGATAGATAGATAGATAGATAGATAGATAGATAGATAGATAGATATGATGGCTTCCAATCTATTTGATAGCCATTAAATGTTACACTGTATTAATTATGATCATAATATGTAGGCCTAAAGTCTATTTATATGTTCAGTTGCAAAGCACTTTAAAAATTAAAATTCAAATACTTACACTAATAAAAAGTTTATATTAAAATATAATCTCAAACCAATCTAGGAATTTGGGATTTGGAAACATCCAAAAAGTAAAGTTAAAGGTTGTATTAGTTTTATACTTTGGTTAGATTTTTTTGAGCTTTAATCACTAACATAATACAAATCTAAACTGCAAGGTAAAATATTCTATGTATTATAAGTACATTTTCAAATGAAATGGTTTTATGCCCCTTTGGGGAAAAAGAAATGCGTGTCCAGTGATTTTATTTAAGGTGTTAAATGCAAACTCCCTTCTTCCTCAGAAGGAAGAAGATAAATGACTACAAGGACGCTAAAAGGTCAAGGAAAATTTAGGCCAAAACCAAGAATGCAACAAAAGAATCGCCAGAAGCAAAGTAGACACAGTGAAAAGGAAATTCTTTAAAAAGGGAAGAAAAAAAATGACGGTTTAGGTCGTTCAAGATTTAATTGACTACTCAAAGTCGGAGAGAACAGAACCTTCTGACGACCTTTTGCAATGGTCCTATTGAGATTTCACCCCGGCCATTAACATATCTTCCTAATTAGACTAGACAACTCTCAGACAGGCTGCTGGTAAACCCTGCACTTTTGAGAAAAATATTTGGATAATGGCTTGAAAGCAATTAGAAAGATCATTGGATAAAAGAGTCTGTATTATTTACCTATGAAACCATGGTGCTTTGAGGTCTGTTTTAGAAGTTAAAGCCCAGTTATGGATAATTATGAAAAGTATCTTTCAAGCTCTTCTCGATTAGGGAACTAGAGTCACTATCCTGTATATCTGTGAATAATTTGCTAGGCATAATGTCAGGTAACTGTTTGACCTTTACAACTTTAGGCATACACAGCTGTACCACATATACAGTTGACCTTGGCCCTCATTGATACTTACAATGCAAGACTCCATGGGTCCTGAGACCTCACACAATGGCCTCTGAATTTTAGATGGCTCTCAACAACAGAGATAATCAAGAGAATGTCTTAGATAATTCTGGTTGCTGTCGGAGACTATCATAATTCTAGGACAAACTAAAGTAGATTTTGAAGTTTAGATGTCTGGAGGATCTACGCTGATGGATTTTCAAAGTAGCAACCATAGCCGAGTGCAGGAACAGGACATGGCTGGGTCCATGTGCAGCCTTTGATCGCAGGGGGACTAGCTGGTTCAGTTAAGGCTACTGGAACAGTTCTTCATGTATTTTTAAAACTTATTTTGAGAGAGAGAAAGAGAGTGCGAGGAGGGGAGGGCAGAGAGAGGGAGACAGAGAATCCCAAGCAGGCTCTGCACTGTCAGTGTGGGGCCTGATGTGGGGCTCAAACCCTCGAACTGTGGGATCATGGCCTGAGTGGAAACCAAGAGTCAGATGCTTAACTGACTGAGCCACCCAGGCATCCCTGTCCAATCCTATTCTTAATAAATGTTTTCTGGAGGTCTCAATTAGTAGAAAAAAGTAAGTCCCAATGATTTTGTTCATATCCTAAGTGTTCTTGAAATTACTATGTTAATATTATTTATCGTGCCTCTTCGTGTTGGGGAAGTTTCATAGAAGATCCCCCATCCTGTGAAGGACTTCCGTTTATAGATAGGTGTTTATTTTCACTTTGCAGAAGAAAAGCCTAGAATCGGAGTGGTAAAATAACTTGCCACAGGTGTACAATATACATCCTGTCAGAGCCATAATTTTAGAAATAAACTATTATCCATTTATTGAGTGCTTACTATAGGCCAGATGCTACTGTTCAAAGCACTGTAGATGCAACATCTGATTTTATTTTGAAACGAATCCCAGAAGGCAGTTTTCATGGACGTCATTTTCAGTTATGGAAACTGAGCCTGAAATAGGTGCGATGACTTGGTCAAGGACACAGGACTCAAGTGACAGAGCTGAGACTTGCATTGAGGCCAGTCTCCCTCCCAGTGTCCCCTGCTCTCTCTGTAGGTCCTGAGAAGTGCCTAGTCATGATTCCTGGGAACTCTTGCTTTCTCTGTGTCTCTTTCCTTTATAAGTGCCTCCCTACTCTTTAAGAGGATCTCTTCTTACATAGAAACATGAAAAGAGAAAAACACTTTGTAATGATTAGGAATGCCTGAAGGTATATTTTAGAGCAGGGTATGCTGACATGAATACACAGAGAAAATGTCTATTATAAATGGCATTGTGAGCATGTGCATACACACACACACACACACACACACACACACACACACACAGCCCTCAAACAACTGGGGATAAGGGGTACCAACCCTCCACATAGTTGAAAATCTGCATATAACATATGCTTCCCTGTAAACTTAACCATTAACAGCCTTCTGTTGACTGCTGGTCTTACTGATAACATAAACAGTTGATTAACACATATTTTGTATGCTATATGTATTATATACTGTATTCTTACAATGAATATGATAGAGAAAACAAAGGGTCATTGAGAAATCATAAGGAAGAGAAAGTACATTTACAGACCTGTACTGTAAAAAATCTGCACGTAAGTGGACCCTGTGTTGTTCAGTGGCCAACTACACATACATGTATAGAGCAGCATCCGTGTAACTCTTGCATTGTTACAAGAGAGCATGTGAGACAGTGGATAACATTCTCCCTAACTTGAAGGTATTCATGTGATTCACGCTGACTTCTCAGAAGCTGCTCTTGTCCCCTAATTGATACATGGATATGTGCCCATAGAGTATTCTGATATGGACCATGAAACTAAATCTTACAAACCACTGTAGAGCATTTTAGGACACTAGAATAGCATTTGGTAACCACCTCTTGCTGCCCAGAACACTAACGCAGTCCTGTTCGAACGTTGCACAGGGAGAGGGAATCCTTGTCCTTGAAATCGTTCATCTTGCCTCGGAGGCAGGTAACAGGCAGTGACAAACCATGTATGCATCTAGTCACAAAGCACAGTGTGACTTTAACTTAGGAGGAACTACTGTAGAAGGAAGGTCATGTGGTGTGGATCTCCATGTTGTTACGTTTTTCTCTGTTTCTGTGCCCATGGGACATATATTTTTTTTCTATGTCAGGGAAGCACATGGTGAGGGGGGTAAGGTACCTCTGTATCATTTTCTGCACCCTAATATCTCTTTATAGCTCCCCATTTCTTGTTGCATTTTCCCTCTGGCTCTCTGATGCTTTTTTCCCCACAGCCCCAATTTCTTCTGTTGTTTGAATTTTCTTTTAATGTTTGTTTATTTTTGAGAGAGAGAGACAGAGCACGAGCGAGGGTGGGCCAGAGAGAGAGGGAAACACAGAATCCGAAGCAGGCTCCAGGCTTTGAGCTGTTGTCAGCACAGAGCCCGACGCGGGGCCCGAAGTCATGAACCATGAGATCATGACCTGAGCAAAGTTGGACGCTTAATCGACTGAGCCCCCCCCCCCAGGCTCTCGTGTCCCCCCAAACCTCAATTTCTAATTCTTTCTGTTATCAGTTGCCTGCTTCCCTTAGCCATAGTACAAAATAAAATTATAAAAAAATAACTCTGAGTTTGGGCTCTTTCTGTGATATGACAGTCAGTAAAAATTAATTTGCTTTTATTTCTATAGCTTTTAGTTGATTCCTTTTAGGGATCAGATGCTCATTAAAACAAAGAGTGGAGCAGAAGTCCACATTTTGTGCCTCTCTGTGACTGTTTTGAACTGAATACGTGAAATCAATATATGACAATCAACAGTTTAGAAGTTGGGCTACATCAGTTTATTTTAATGGAATTTTTTTACACTTTAAATGAAATCGGTGCTGTTTGAATGTTGCTCTAACATGAAGCATCAATATGTTTGTAATAAGAGGTTTTTCTTATGTTTTACATATGCGGATATAAAGCTTCTCATAGGCTGATCACAGTTCTGAAATATTCTGCTTGACACTTAATCCATCTGTTTATGTCTGTATTGATTATACATATCATTAACCCAGCCAATCCGTGAGACGATTGATTGATTGCAGATTTCAGTATGTATTTCTCCTGTCCTTGTTAGTGCTAATAGGTCTGCATTTCCATCTGGTTTGTAGTAAAACTCCCCTTGAAAGAAAATGAATTTTTAGTGACCTAATCATACATTTTCTTTATGTCTGGTTTCATTTGATTTGAAAAGATCATGTTTGGATGAGCACGTTGTTCTTCACAACATATCCTTTTGTCCAGCAACATTTGGAATTGCTAAGCCATTGTTTGTGTTACTGTGGTGTCTAATGTGAAAGGTGTCTATTTTATTTGCTTGATTGCTAGGGAGGATACGGGTTCATCTTATTAACACTGCCCTCGGTGAGGTTGACTAAGGTTCTCAGGGGGCCATCAGCCACAGTCCCCTCCTGGAAGAAAGGGGTGCAACTGCAGAAAAGCTCATCGTAGCTGCACCTGTATGTACAATGACATCCACTTTGTAACTCAATGTGAAGGATCATCCTCGAACGTAACCACTGGTAGCCTCTGATGGTGCTATTATGGTTGGTCTTTCTCTTCCTTACGTTTTGTATTTTTACAGTGAACAAAGAAAAAAATAGCTAAAATATAGCTATTTTTAAAAGGGCTAATGTGACCTAGATAGAGAGGAATTTAAAACAGCTAGTTGATTAGACCCTAAAGGATGTGATTTGTCACCGACATAATATGTTTCTCAAATATTTATAAAGGTTTAATAATAGGTACTCTCTAAATATTTCGTTCCTTCACCCCCCCCCCAAATCTAGGTAATATTCATTAGTTGAAATATTTATTAATTTAGTAGGCTTAAATAAATGAAGATGGTATTTCAGGACTATTCAGTGAGACCAGGTTTTATAAACGATGGGAGCAAGGTATCTATTTTCATTTATTATGAATGTGAATAGTCAGGAATTCTATTTACTACATGGTCTCATGAGAGGCCATTCAATTTCATTTTTAAATCTGTCCTCATTTGCAAACCTATTCTCATTTTTTAGATCTGTGCTTAAAAAGCGTAACCATTTGTAACCATTCTGCCATTATAGGCAGAAAGATATACATTTGGACACATACGCATATAATTGGAACTAAATAGGTAAATATTACGTAAGTGGGCTTGCAAGCCTGTGGGCTAAGCTGTAATAACTAATCAAGACAAGATGGCACTTCAGTATGCCATCACTTACATAAGCAAGCTGTAGGGTGCCATCCACATCAACCACATATTCCCCTTGGAATTTTGTGGTTAGATAAATATTTTAGGGAGAGATTTAGGAACCCCGTTGGACTGTGTTTATTCAGAACACACTCTGATGATACCCAGCGCTTTGGAAATGGGTGTTTGGGGCCTGTTGAACATTTGCCGTGCAGCAGAAGTCCATAAATTGTGATTAACACAGCAAAGCTGGGAAATGAAGGAAGTTGTGAGATTTCACTATCCTTCTGCTGAGCTGCTTGCCCGTGTGGTGGTGGTGGGGGGTGTCTGGTGCGCCAATCCCAGCGGGCGTATTTCCTTTCCATTCGGTGGTAAGTCTCATTCAGTGAAGCAGCAGATATGTGTCTGCTACAGGAGCAACTCTTGCTTTAGACAGCACTTATTAAGGGCACAGTAGTTTGCACTGACTTGAAAAGCAGGGACTGGATGCCTTCCAAGTTGTGAGATAAATCCCTTTATAATCTGTATTGGTTCTTTCAGCCCAATGGCTGGGAAATTACAGATCAAACAGAGCTCTTCAAAGGGTTTGACTTGATATCATATAGTTGACCTTAGCTCAGAGAATATGTTGCTAGAAACATTGTAGATTCCCCTAAAATATGTCTCCGTCCATTCCTGGCGATTTTGCACCGTTTCCACTGATTTTACTGATCTTGGTCATCTGATGAAAATATTTGTGAAAGAAGAGACTTCTCAGTATTAGCTGTTATGCTTTGCCTGTTTGACAACACAAGATGGCCATTTTGACATAGTCACAGTAATTTTTAGGTGCTGGCTTGAAGAAGTCAAATGCGCTCGGTTTTCCTTTTCTTGATTTTTCTTACATTACTATCACTTAGATGAGACAGTCCCTTCATTAGAGTACTTTATCACATGTTGATGTCAAGGTCTCTACCTGTGTCTCTTTCTAGCTCTCTGTATATGCACAGATACAAATATAGACATAGGTATATAGATATAGATACAGACAGATATAGATATTTACAGATATTGTGTGGGTATGTATACACATACAATAAGGCTTGACCTAATGGTGTTGCAGTATCTAGCCGTCTGTTTCCTTTCCTAACACTGTCATAGTATTTCCACCCTGGCTGCAAGAGGTGGGAACAGAAAACAAAGAGGTCACCACAGTGGAGAAATTTCCTTGATGTCATGGTACCTCACTGTATGCTGTCTGGCAGGCTCTCCCAGAGGTCAGTGAACACAAAGGTTCAAAGACCAAACCAAGAAGGTTGAATTGCTGAGGCGATCACATCCATGTAAACATGTGGTGCAAATCAGGGGGAAGAAAATTGTAGGTAACACGCATGGGATGGGGTGCCAGAGGGGTGGGGCAACTTGTGATCAAGCAAGGTAGACCTCTTGGCCTTTGGTGGGAAACTCATCCAGGCAGCTAGATACCTGGTAGTTCTATTTTTATATAATTTTATAATATTAGTGTATTAATTCAGTGATACAAAATAGTAGAAATTATACCAGTAGAATACATAACTACAAGCACACAAGTCAATGAGAGAAGTCATTCTGTATTTGTAAGTTTTCTAGTAATACCTGTTTGCTGCCTTTGTATTTTTTTTTAACGTTTTATTTATTTTTGAGACAGAGAGAGACAGAGCATGAACAGGGGAGGGGCAGAGAGAGAGGGAGACACAGAATCGGAAGCAGGCTCCAGGCTCTGAGCCATCAGCCCAGAGCCCGATGCGGGGCTCGAACTCACGGACCGCGAGATCGTGACCTGAGCTGAAGTCGGATGCTCAACTGACTGAGCCACCCAGGCGCCCCATTGCTGCCTTTGTATTAATGATGTGTGTTTCAGACGTGCAGAAGTAGGCCCCAGAACTTGAAGAAATATTCTTGAAGCAAACGTAGAATGGAAACAATCTTGTCTACTATTTTTCTCCCCCAGCGAACTGGGAAGGCCTGCCATTTTTGTTTTTTATTTTGGTATGGAAAACTATAGTATAGATCCCAGATGTTCTGAAAGTACATAATTTGAGAACCAGTGATTTAGTCTGAAGAAAATAATAACAGGACAACTAAGTAACTATTTTAAGGCGATAAGTGGACATTATACGGAGGATAGTTTCTAGTGATACTTAATTTACTGGAGTCGCTATTTCTATCCATCGAAGTTGACCGGTGACTATTTCTTGGAGGAGGAGGAAGAGGTTTAAGAGCACTTTAACTGATATTTCTTATTTGTGTTGATATTGATTTTCTTACATGTATCATTCTGTTGTACTATGTTTAAGAGATTTTTATAAAAGATGTAAAATGGTTTCCAATGGTATGTTGGTTGCCAGAAAATGATTAATTCATTCATTTCTTTAGGTTAAGATTTGACAGCTTTTAATTAAAAAAAAAAAAAAAAAAAGTACCGAACAGATGTGCTTACTGTTATTTTTTGCAGCGTCCTCCAAGGCTGATATCTGGAGGTTGGAAATGCAGGCTCCTGTCTGTGCTGTTTGATTTTTTTGTCTAACTCATGTCAAAACCTGCTGTACAGGCACATAGTCTTTCCATTCCCCATTCAGCCTCCGATTTCAGGACCTTTATTCTCCCCACCCCCCCAAATTGTATGGTTAACTTTGGACTCAACTTTCAGATGTAGACTTAACAGGACGCCCCTAGAATGGGAGATGTATACCTACTGTGTGCTCTCTGTGTGTACTCTCACAAGTATCACAACAATTAGCTTGCATTTATTTTTCTGACAGAATGTGAGCCCGTTGAGAGTAAAACCAGTGGCTATATAAAGAAGAACGTCCAGTCCAGCCCATCATTTTATTCTTGGCATCGTAGCACGCACTAAATAAATTGTTGACTGAATAAACAGGTCAGTGCTCAAAATACCCAATTTGAATCTTCTTTGCCACCTACAGGTTGTGTGCCCTTGGATACGATAATTATAATTTTAATGACAACAGTCGTGACAGGAGTAGCAGGCAGCCATCACTGTCACATACGGAGCACTTACGATGCACTAGGTCCTTTTTAAACTTTTCCATGTATTAATTCATTTAATCTTCATAATAAACCAGTTCATTAGGTACTATGATTAGGCCCCTTTGTCAGATGAGTAGGGAGAACAGAAATGCTAAATGATTGGCTCAAGGTCATTTAGCTCAAAAGCAGAGAACTGTCCTTGGAATCAGACACTTCAAATCTGAACTACTGTTGCTTTATATGTTGCCTCCATTTCTTTATTTATAATAAGGGTTGTTGTAACAATTTCAAATACGGGTGGTCAGCATTGCGTGTTCTGATCTGTGCAAGCTGCTTAGCCCAATGCCTGATTTGTAATGAAAGTTTAATAAGTAAGAGCATTTATTGCCATACTATATGTCAAGTGCCTTTCTCAGTGCTTATAAGGCTGTAGGCTTGCAATAAATGTTGGTTCCTTTCTTGTTTCTTTCCCCTTAAGTAGAGAAAGTCAGAGGCAACTACTAGCGCGAAGGAATTAGGTTGGGAGCATATTGAAACAGCCACCGAGAAGACTAATCTAACTGGTACCAGCTGTAGAAGAAGAGAATAGATTGCAGAAAACAGCTCCTGTAACTGAGTGCTAATACTTTGTGGGGATTGTGACAAAAGCGTCTGGCATTTGAATAATATTTCTAACTTTGAAAGCATGTTCACATCTCGCATGTTATTTTATATTTCATGGCTGACCTTGGGAGGGGAGATAGACTATCACAATTGCCATTTTACAAAGGACCCTCAGTGACTTGCTGAAGATAAGAGTGGTTAGGGTACAAAGAAGAACGAGAAGTTGTACTTCTAGGTTGTTGTTATGTGAAAATGTAAATCATCATCAAGCCAGGACGTTTTTGTGAATGGAAGAGGAAACTTCATGATTAAGTGAGTGCAACACACATAAATGGGAATGGCCAGGGCCCGTGAGTAGGCACCGTGCGCCTTTCTGCTGCTCTTGTTATTCCTTATCTTGTTCACCTTTTCTCTTGCGCAACATGCATCACATTGAGTTAAAATATTCCTCCTTGAACTCCAGAGAGTGTGAGTCCTCCTTCTCAGGGCGCCCCAAGTTCCATTCGCTACACGCACAACATTCCACATTACGAAAATCAGATGTATCTCTTAGAAAAGAATGAGAAATTTACCTGGATGCAGTGACTATGTATATATACACATGTGTGTGTCTGTGGGTGTGTATTTGAGATAAAGGCTGAAAGGCTAACATACTTGACATGGTTTGCTGCTATAGCCGAACTTCCATTTTGCTCTACTGAACCTCCCTTTATCAGCAATATTTAATCATATGTTAGTTTCCTTATACTGCTGTAACAGAGTGTCATAAATTAGATGGGGTAAAAGAACAGAAATGTATAGTCTTACCATTCTGAAAGCTGGAAGCCCAATGTCAAGTTGTTTGCGGGGTTGATACTTTCACAGGCTTTTGAGGGAGAATCTGGCCAGTCTCTGTCCTAGCTTCTGGTCGTGCCCATGTTTACCTTGCCTTGTAGATAAGCTACTTCATTCCAGTCCTCTGTCTTCACCTGGCATCTCCTGTGTGTCCGTGTCTTTACAATGGTCATCTACAGTCACATTGGATAAGGAACCCACCCGACTCTGATATGACCTCATCTTGACGTTATGTTTGCAATGACCCTATTTCCAAATTTCAACACATTCTGAAGTACTAGGGGTTAGAAATACAACACATTTTCTTTTTGGCAGGGGGAAACAATTCAACCCTTAACAAATAGTAACAACAACCAAACCCAGTCGTATATGGAAGGATTTGCCAATGTTGTACAGTCTACATCGATCTCCTCTTTGTGGTAATCTTTGCTTTAGGAAAGCAAGAATATATAATAACTAATTGTGTGTGCCGAAGATATAACCTCATAGTGGCCCTCCCTTTTCGTTAACTGGACGATGGTGATGGGATTCAATTTTATAGACAGGAATTATAAACAGAGTTACTACAAAATTAATGTTTTGCTTAAATTATTGTCTTCCCCTGCTGTGTTTAAAAGATATGAAAATCGTTTTCCTTTTGAAGTCAACAGAATTATGTTGGTGTCTTATTGACAAGTTTATGTCAAATATATTTATTTCATATTTCTATCTTAGTCATAAATAGTTGCTGATTGGAATGGGGAATAGTTTGGTATTTTAGTAGAATTATAGGTTATTACGAGAGAGATAGTTCACCCTCTAGAATGTTGAAAATGACACAGAAGTTCTTGCTGGAAGCCTGCTCTGGCTTTACATAAACTAAAGAGCATAGCAGTTTCTGGATAGCTTCTCCGTTCCCCTCAGGACACAGCAGGAAGAAAGAGGCAATAGGGTTCAGCGGAAGACACTCTGGTAAGAGTGACGGGCCCCCTAGGGAGAGATCAGCAGTTCCCAGCAATGAAGTCTGAAAGAGAGGGGCAAAAATAAATGCCATTGAAGGTAGCTAATTTAGGCTCCAAACAGAGAGCATGGATGGGTGGAGGTGCTGAGCCGGTAGGACAGAGAAAACACGAAGTGTTGGCTGATGGCTTCTGTTTGGCACGTGGTCTCCTGCACTAATTGGAATATGGGTCCAGATTCAGGAGAGCCAGACCCGTGTGCAGGACATGAGAGACACATATGTGCCCATTACCTCTACCCACTTCTACCAAAGTAAAGGAGTCTCCTCAAGACACTGTTGCCGGTAATTGTCCCTGACTTGCACTTTGCTCTTCCTTCTTAATCCATTGACTCCTCAGCATAAGACAGAGTCTGTTGCAAAACCCACAAGCATCTTTCTTTTTTTAAGGAAAAAATTGTTTTCATGTTTATTTGTTTTTGAGAGAGACAGAGCACAAGCAGGGGAGAGGCAGAGAGAGAGGGGGAGACACAGAGTCTCAAGCAGGCTCCAGACTCTGAGCTGTCAGCATGGAGCCTGACACGGGGTTGGAACCCACGAACCGTGAGATCATGACCTGAGCAGAAGTCAGGTGCTCAACTGACTGAGCCCTCCAGGCCCCCCACCCCCCGACAAGCATCCTTCATACCACTGCTCTGAGACCTCCGTGGTTCCCCACCAGGCAACTGACATTGTTCCTATCAGTCATGCTCAGTCTTTCTCAGACTAGAGACTGTGTTCCTACACAGAAACATACATTGACCTAAGTGTTCGAGAATTGTTGAAAGAGATACTTTGGGAATAGTGATATGTACAGCTGTGTATATCTACAAGAACTCCTTCCTATCGTTAGACAAAATTGCAAGTTTTTTAGTATCAGGGCCTGCCTCTTTATAGATCTAGTGCCTTGCTGTTCAAATAGACTTTCAGTAGTTATCTGTTGAAGGAAGAAAAAGCACATTGTTAAGCAGAATGTGAAGCTGTGCGTAATGTTGCTCTCTCTCTCCTCCAAATTGGTATTTCTCCCAAATGAAGCCTCCATTACAGTGATGTCCAGTCTTTCCACAAACCTCTTACCCTTTCTCCCGCCATGACAACATCTGCGGAATGTCTTCTTTCCCTACTGCTAATTCAGATGTATTCTTACATCTTCACCTGGATTGTGCTGCTTTTATCTGTGATGGCTTCACATGACACATACTGCCTCACCATGGCCTTGTTCCTGGTTTAAAGGCACAGACCACATCTGGAATCATCTCAGAGCTTGTGTAGTGCAAGGCTTTTGTGTTAACTTGTCTTGTTTTCAGTTAAAAAAGTTTTTAAATGGTTTATTTATTTTTGAGACAGAGAGAGAGAGAGAGAGAGAGAGAGAGAGAGAGAGAGAGAGAATGAGTGGGGGAGGAGCAGAGAGAGACACACACACAGGATCCGAAGCAGGCTCCAGGCTCTGAGCCATCAGTACAGAGCCCGACGCAGGGCTCAGACTTGTGAACCATGAGATCATGACTTGAGCGGAAGTCGGAAGCTTAACTTACCGAGCCACCCAGGCGCCCCCTCACATAAGTCTTTAGTCCCGTGTTACATCTGCATGTAATGTTTTCCTTTACAAAACCTTGAGTGCACATTTATAATGATGGACAACTAGAAGTTAAGACACACATGCCAGTTTGTAGCCTTGAATGTGAACTTAGTAAGTGAAACTTACGATAATAATGCAACAAAGAAGTCATGAGACTAATTGTGAAGATTTGTCTGACCACTATGCCTAATGTCATTATAACAAAATCTGATCCTTAAACCTTTGATTGCGACCAAACAATTAATTTTGCAATGCGCTGGGGCATCCGCCCTTGTTTACCGTGCAAAAAGGCAAAGTGTGGATCTGCTTACTGAGGTTAATTGTTGCTTTCACGGCTCACTCACCCTCTTCCCTTGTGCCTTGGGGGATTGTTTCAGACCTGTGACGTTCTTGTGAAAATTGATATCCATGGTTTATGGGCCACAAGGAATAATTTAAATGGTGACGGATCCCTGGAGGTGTTCAGTATAGTTAGGCATGTATGTTTTAAGGAGACAGTTGTGAGGTTACAAAAGCCATGTCAGGCTTTCCTGGGCTAACATTTATTTTATGTTAAAATAATGTCCATCATGATTTGTATACATTTTTAAAAAGTTTATTTTGAAGAGAGAGAGCGAGAGAAGGACAGAGAGAGAAGGAGAGAGAATCCCAAGCAGGCCCCATGCTGTCAGTGTGGAGCCTGATGTGAAGGTTGAGCCCAGGAGATCAGGACCTGAGCCCAAACTAGGAATCAGAAGCTCAGCCAGCTGAGCCACCAGGCGCCCCCTACCTACTTCTGTTTTATACGCATTTTTGTGTTTATGCTTTATATGCATTGATATTAAACAGATTTAGTATTTGGTTATGACAGATTCAAGTGTGAGTCCAGTCTGCACCTTTGCTCCCCAAAGTGCAGTCTGTGGACCAGCAACGTTGCTTCACGGGGGAAACTTGTTAAAAATGCAGAATTCAGGGCAACAGACCAAGAGACGGGACTTAAACGGCCCATGTATCTGAATCCCGGGCTCATCCTGAAAGGGTCTGCTTGCTCAGGTCAGTGAGCTCCAGAGCCTCCCAGACGTGCCGGCTGGAGGCAACACCAGACCCGTGAGCAGTTCACTCAACAGCCGCTGGAAGAGGGGAGATGGCTCTATTTTGCCCCAGAACCGCAGCTCTCTGTCTACAAACCAGGGTCCCCAAAACGAAAGAAGAAAATCCTTTCTATCAAACTTTGTCAGTTGGAAAGGGCCCCATCTCCCCAGTCAACCACTCATCCAGCACCTCTAAGTGCCGGCTGGCCAGCTGCTGTGTCTGATATGTTGCGTGTTTATACAGTTGTTGATGTTGCCTACAATCCTGGTGTCCTCCAGGCAGCAGAAAAGCACCACGTGAAAAAAGATCAGTTAATACGGATTACCATGAAATGCATTGAGGAATTCCAATGTATTCTCTCACACTCTTACAGTATTCCTAAATTTAGAATCAAAGGAAGCATCCAAAGCGTGAAACAAAATCAGAATCCAAACTGGCCCTACGGGTTTAGGAGAGAAAAAGGGAAAGGAGCTGATCCTTGAACGCATAAGAAGCAGTCCTGTGAGCCAATGAGATCACTGTCCTCAGCTCTTACTACCAGAAGACCAAGTTTCAAGCAAAACAAGTTATCTGATAGAAGAGATTTCCAGTACAGAGATCCAGGTGGAGGTGAAGAGACCACCAGCCTATGGATTAAAAATTGTGGTTTATCAGAATGAGAAACCTCTGCAAATTGAAATAGAAGTTGAATTACCTAGTGGTAATTCAGTATCTCTGTGACCTTAGTGTTTCTGAGGAGGACTTATTGATCTAGCTCTCTGAGAAGTACAGATTGCATCTGAGCCTTCCAGAATATGCATACTGAAATGACTACCGCAGAATTTATCAAAGAGAAGACTACATTAGTCATCACAGTGCCATTGGTGTTAGTCAAGAGGATCATCTGCTTTGGGTTTTTCACGTGATGCTTTCCTGCCACCTGTCTTGTGAATTACGGGACCTTCATTATGGGTAAAGAGGTAGTTTATCTTAAACACTAGTGTCATATTTTCTAAGTGTTCTTTTTCACTGAATGATGTTTTCTCATCAACGGTTTATCTTTATCTTTTCTGTTTTAAACTCATTCTTTCTCCCTCTCAAACTTGGCCTGAAGCAGACACTACTAAACATGATATCATCATGATACACTTCTTTTGAAGGTATTTCTCATGGTCTTAAAGTACCAGATATCATTGGGGAAATTCTGTTTTTTTCCAGGGAACATGTAAGAATTCTTGGCTTTCCCATTGGAAAAAAAACGTTTTTTATCTCTAGCAAATTGTCACATGAGGAATTAAAAACAAAAGTTTTACAAAGCAGAACTCAGGTGCTGCCCTGAACTACTACGTCAAAGTTGGAATTCATAAGAAACTCTATCTTGATGTTTTCTATGCACATTAAAGTTTGAGCAGTGTTCTACATCTCGATGAAATGTACTCTTCGTTAATGTGAATTACTATTTGGTTTTGAAACATTGCCATTGTTCTTGGGAAATTTAGAGCCCCTAGAGAAATAATTTAATATTTTTCACACACAAAAAAGTCTTCTAGCTTCCACCTGGAAGATGCAGATTTTACTCTGAGGTCACACAGATGTGATATTATGAAAATTAGACACAATGTCTTTAGGTACCTGGAAAGCAAGATTTCATTACATACTCTGTGTATAACAAGCCTAAATATCATTGAAAGTAGGTTTTTGTTTTCCTCGGTTGTGACCCATTTTTCCTTACTTTTCACATCTCTATATTATGTAGAATTCTATAAAAGTGTCATAGAATTATATATAAATAAAAACTTTGGCCAAATGAATTAGCTGGATCTACTTTTTTTTTTAAATTTTTTTTTTAACGTTTATTTATTTTTGAGACAGAGAGCGACAGAGCATGAACAGGGGAGGGGCAGAGAGAGAAGGAGACACAGAATCTGAAACAGGCTCCAGGCTCTGTGCTGTCAGCACAGAGCCCGACGCGGGGCTCGAACTCACGGACCGTGAGATCATGACCTGAGCCGAAGTCGGATGCTTAACCGACCGAGCCACCCAGGCGCCCCTGGATCTACTTTTTATTACTTAAGTAACAGGGCTCCGGGTTGTCCTGAACAATATTTTATATGCTGACAAATGCGACCAGTTGTAACTTCGGATTAGTCCTAAGTATAGGGTAGACTGTAACTTCCCCCCTGTGTGTATATACATATACATATGTGTGCAAATACACATGCACTCAAGCATATTTGGGATTAATTTTGAGCAGCTAATAGTTTTGTCTATCAACCGAAGTTCATTATAGGAGCTGTGGCAGTTACAGAGATAAGTAGAGAACAGTTCCTGCTTTCTGGGCATTTATAATCTAGTATGCAAAATAAGTTGAACAGAAATCACTTTGGAATGAAATGCAACAAAAGAGCTCCTGATTACTTTTGGACAGGGTAATCAAAAAGACATTCTTGGATAAACTGGTATTTAATTGAACCTTGAAAGATACGAGGCACTCCACCAGGTAGAAAAAGCAAGAGCATTTCAACTGGAAGCAACAGTGTGAACAAAGACAAGAAAACCAAAAATGATGAGCCGTGGAGTGAAATGGCAAAATCCCAGAAAAATAAAATGATGTTTAAACAAATACCAAAAATGGAAGACCAAGTATTCTGGTTGACTCGACACCACAATATGCACATCTTCTACCCTTTCTAATAGCCTAGGTGTAGGAAGACATTATTCTTGTGAATACTGGTAGATGGAAACAGTCCAGTGAATTTAGAAGACAGATGTGCAGACTTTTCTGACTGTAGTGAACTACAAACTCATGTGGTCTCAGAATGAAAACATCATTGAGAGACGTCTCTACTTTCATACAAAGGACAGAAATCCTTTCTGATTCCTTCATGATTTCCCTGCTGGTTTCGCTTAAATTCATTTAATGACAGGTTTTTTTCACCAAAATTTTCAAGACAGCTTTTGGAAAGCTCTTTATGTCTTGAGTTGATTGGACATCTGAAGAAAATCACCCAGTGATCTGCTTGTTTGTAACCCCGACTCCCAAATTAAGAAATTGAGAATACATCCTTTCCTTCTACTTAAACCTCAGATGTGTGTGTGTGTGTGTGTGTGTGTGTGTGTGTGTGTGTGTGTGTAATTTCCAAATATTCTGGTATCAGTTTTTGGACTAGTTCCCAGACTTTTCAATCTAATGGACCAATAAATTCAAATCAGATCAAAAGTTTCACAGATGATTGCATTAAAAAATCACTATCAAAGTGTCTGGGTGGCTCATTCGATTAAGTATCTGATTCTTGGTTTTGGCACAGGTCATGATCTCACGTTTTGTGAATTCAAGCCCCGCATCGGGCTCTGTGCTGACAGCACATAGCCTGCTTGGGATTCTGTGTCTCTCCTCTCTCTTTGCCCCTCCTGCACTCTCTCTCTCTCTCAAATAAATGAACAAACTTAAACAAAAATCACTATCGTGTACCTAATTTCATTTTTATTGCATAATAAAGATAATAAATTTCACTTAAAAAGTAGGAAGAAAATAATCTCACAATGAAACAACCCCTATTTGACAACTTAATTTTGTCATATGTAGGAAAACTATGAACGATATAGTTCTTATTTTTCTCAAAGGGTTCCTTGGATTTGAGAAAATGTCTTCGTGGTCAGCAGAGACCAACATTTTGAAAGCACTCTTCGGTATGGCCTCTATTTTGTAAATATCTCTTATTAAAACGTCCAATCAGAACTGAACACGGTACTCCTCAACGTAGTCTTCTCCTGTTTGGATGTGCCCTTGTGTCCGTGCAGCCACGAGCTGTGTTAGCTCTTTCTGTTGGCTTCTCCAATCTCTTTGTTCACCTTACATTCAGATTCCCAGAGCTGCTACTCCACATCTTTATTGGTGCAACTAACTTTTTAAACCTAAAGGCAACACTTTGTATTTATTTGTATTCATCTATATCCTGTTAATTTGGCCCCAGTGTTGGCATTTGTTGAGAACTTTAAAAATAAGGGTGCTGTATCTTTGTAAAGTTTATTTACAATGTCTTCAGGCTGTCAAAAGAATTTGAGCAGAAAAATTATATTAAACTCCTCATAGAACGTATTCTGTGTATCAGTAGTGTGTCATTTTTTCATTTGCCTTGACATAAATGAAAATTGAATCAGTTTTGTGTACTTTAAAAAAATTCTGCTAGTTTGAAGGTTTGGCAAATGCAGCATTGTATTTCTTCATCATCTCTTTAACATTTTTTCATGAGGAGGTTTTTAAAAATAAAAATTCTATATATTTAAGGTGTACAATGTGATGATTTGATATAAATATACAGAGTGAAATGATTACTACTGGCAAAGTAACATCTCGCAGTTCGCGTATTTTGCTGTGTGATGAGTGTATACAGTATTATTATTTTTTAAATATTTTGGGATGAAATTATTTTAAGTTTATTTATTTATTTTGAGAGAGAGAGAGAGAGAGCGAGAGCACAAGCAGGAGTGGGGCAGAGAGAAACAGAGAGAGAGAGAGAGAGAGAGAGAGAGAGAGAGAATCCCAAGAAGGCTCCGTGCTGTCAGCACAGAGCCTGATGTGTTGCTTGATCCCACGAACTGTGAGATCATGATCTGAGCTGAAATCAAGAGTCAGACGCTTAATCAACTGACCCACCCAGGCGCCCCAGTGTTATTAAGTATAGTCATCATGTCCATACTTAAAATTTTTTAATTTGAATGTTTATTTATTTTTGAAGGAGACAGAGAGAGAGACAGAGTGTGAGCAGGGGAGGAGCAGAGAGAAAGGGAGACACAGAATTCAAAGTGGGCTCCAGGCTCTGAGCTGTCAGCACAGAATCCTATGGGGGGCCTCAAAGTCACGAACTGTGACTTGAGCTGAGCTGAAGTTGGACGCTCAACTGACTGAGCCACCCAGGTGCTCCATGTCTGTACTTTAGATATTTAGGTTTATTTATCCTACACAACTGCAAATTTATACCCTTTGACCAACATCGTCCTATTTCTTCCCAAACCTTAACCCCTTGTAACCACTATTCTACTCTCTGCTTCTATGAGCTTGACTTTTTAAAAAAAGTTCCACATATAAGTGAGATCATATGATATTTGTCTTTCTCTGTCTGACTTATTTCACTTAGCACAATGTCTTCCAGTTTCATCCATCTTGTCACAAATAGCAGGATTTCCTGCCTCCTCAGGGATGAATAATATTCCACTGTATATGTGTTTCTTCTGAACCATTCATCTACTGATAGACATTTAGGTTGTTTCTATATCTTGGTTATTATGAATAATGCTGCAGTGAACAGAAAACAGGAATACACATATTTCTTTGAGATACTGATTTTGTTTACTTCGTATATGTACCTTGACATGGAAATTCTGGATCCTATGGTAGTTCTATCTTTTTAACTTTTTGAGGAATCACCATATTCTTTCCATAATGGCCGTACCAGTTTACGTTCCTACCAGTAGTGCACCAGGGATCCCTTTTCTTCACATCCTCTTCAACATTTGTTATCTTTTTGTGTCTTTCATAATAGCTGTCTTAACTTGTCTGAGGTGATGTCTCGTGGTTTTGATTTGCGCTTCCCTGCTACTCGTTGATGTTGAGCCCCTTTTTATGTGTCTGGTGGCATGTCTTCCTTTGAGAAATGTCTGTTCGGATCCGTTGCCCATGTTTTAATTGGGGTTGTTTTCTTACTGTTGAGTTGCTTGAGCTCCTTATATATTTTGGGTATTAACCCCCTTATCGGATACATGGTTTGCACATTTTTTATCCATTCTGTAGATGCCTCTTCACTCTGTTGCTTCCTTTGCTGTGCAGAAGGTTTTTAGTTTGATGCAATAACATTTGTCTGTTTTTGTTTTGTTCACTGAGCTTTTGGGATCACGTCCAAAGAGTCATCATCCAGACCAATGGCAAGAAGCTTTTCCCCTATGTCCTCTTCGAAAACGTTTGTGGTTTCAGGTCTTAACATTTAATACTTGAATCCATGGTGATTTGATTTTAGTGAGCTAAGGGTCCAATTTCATTCCTCCACATGTGGAAAACCAGTCTCAGCCCCATTTAGTGAAGGGACTGTCCTTTCCCTATTGTGTGTTCTTGGAACTTTTATTGAAGCTCAGCTGACCATAAATGCTTCAATTTTTCAAGTTTTGGCAAATAATAGCATTGTATTTATTCATCGTCTGTTCAGAATTTTCAAGAAGTCTCCACTGTGTTTGTCATGATCAGATTTGTTTAAGTTAAAACAGTAACAAGAAAGATTTTTTATTTTGCTGCCTAGAATTTGAACAATAGATTTGGGGTCTGGAAGAATCAAGGACTGAAGTTCGTTGGTAACCTGTAAGCAGACGCCAGTTAAAAATTGGAAAAAAATGACTATAAACCTTAGAAAAGTAATAAGACTTGCAGAAGTTAGAAATGTGTCAATATTCTAGGAAAGGCCTTCGATAAGAGGACAAACATCCAAAGGGCAGATGGCCAAAGAGAGAGCCGGGGCCAGAAGGACTATTTCCTAAGGAAGAAGCTTTGTTCTTGTGTGGACTGTTTATCTAAAAGGTGGCAAGTTGACTATGAACAAATTGTTAGGAATCTGGAATCTCTTTGGAAGGATTTAGAACATAAACTAGTTGGCTTTAAAAAGCAACTATGAATCTCATAAAAATCTGCTTTCATCTTATTAAACCATAGTACTAGGGTATAGCCAGTCTAAATGTTGGCTAATACAACTGTGAAAGATAATTAGAAAATTTGTAGGTTGGCATTCTAATGTAGAAGAAAAGTAAAAGTGTTGTGTAATTTGTGTAATGAAGCTATGTTGGATACACAGGTAAAATATCTGACATGCTATAAATTACTAAATTCAAGTCATTTAATAGTTTTGTTTCATTGTGTACCATGTAGCAATGATTAAGTCTTTATTTCATATATTACTGTTTTTCTAAGATCAACACTGATAGGATAATAGAAGTAAATATATTTTGCAAAATTTAAAATTTATATTTTTGATATATGTTCAAAAATTCTGTGTGCCTTGATTACATCAATTTCATTTGAGATTAATTTAAATCATAAATAAAGTGTATATAAATATGTATAATGTGTTTGTAGTCAATAACAGAGCATTGAGTAAGTTTGAGTTTCCTTTAAGTTATTTTGAGGCGGGCAACCATTCACAGAGGATAATATCTATGAATTTCTGCAGTATATTTCTCATCATGATTTAACATCTGAGACATAATTATTTTACAAGGTAGTGCCTTAATAGGATTTGCATTCATACATATTCAATACCATTGAGCAGGTGATACATACAGTAAAAGGTTGTGTTAAAATTAATTAGGTCTGTTTTAAGGAATAATTATTTATTATAGTTCAGTAACCTGTACTTGTATGAGATAACTTGATCCAATCTTGTAATTGATAAATAAATAGGTGGTTTTAAAGTAAAATACTCAACTCAGTTAGTTATTTGTGGTTAATTCAAAGACCAGTTGTTTGGCACCAGATAGCTGTCATTTATTTATTTTTTTTAAATCTAAATAATGTCCTCCAACTCTTTACAAAACAGAGATATTCTTCAAGGTCAGTTTCTTATTATCTTTAACCTGAAAGAAGGCTTCCGTAAGAATACAAATGCGACTTCTCTTTTACCTCTACCTTGGGCAAAGCCATGTGAAATATTATTGGAACACACTCTGGTATTTTGCTATGAGTCTGAACAATACTTTACCCACTCCAGGAAGGTTAAGGTATGTCATCCAGCTGAAACCTCCTAAGCCTACAAAATAGATTATTTTACGGGAGAGCAGCTTTCCTTTCTAAGTATGCTTTGCCCCGGAGGAAATGAAGTTGCCGCTTTGGAATGCTTAATAGCACATTCCCACAGCATTGTAACTCACAGAGATTAATCAATTTCTGCTCTGTTTTATCACTCAGTCAAGAGGCTTCCCAATTAAACTTACCACCCATCAGACCTGCACCTCTGAACTCTAGGATGCACCCTTTAAAGGAGGCTTTCTCTGTCGCTTTTTTTTTTTTTTTTGGTTACCCTACATTATAGAACCGATTTTAAAAATCAGTTATTTCAAATTTAGTACTGTTTAGCTTTTTAATAAAATTAATACTCCTTAAGGAAGTTTATTTTCTAATTTTAAATATTATCTAATTTTAAATATTTTATTTTATGACATTTTAGTGTAAACTACTTCCATGGTAACATTTAAGAAAATATCATTTAGGGTCTATGATTCTCTATTAGAATTGCCCAATGAAGTGAATATGGTATAATTATTATTTTAATGGAAATTTAGTGTCTACTTAAAAGTTGTTACTTATCACTTTAACATCACAATTTGTGAGTTTTTGTTTGCTTATTGCATTTATTTATTTATTTATTTATTTATTTATTTATTTATTTACCAAAAATAATATTGTCGTGGCTAGGGATTTGCCCCAAAGAGTAACTTTTATTTTCTTTTTTCCTTCCCTTTTCTTTTCCAAAAAAAAAAAAAAAAAAAAAAGGAATTCGTGTATTATCCATTTCATTCCCAAACACATCCAGATATAAAAAGTTTAAATGGATTGTAGTTTATGACGAGACTTTAAAAAATATGATCTAGGTCAGTGTAGTATGAGTTAAACACGAGTCAAATCATTTTATCTCCCTTCCTTGAGAAATTCAATTCCCATGGTGACCTTGTGTAAGACCTGGATAGACCCTCGTGTTGGACAGCTGGAAGCTCATGCACCTTTTCTCGTCTCGGTGGATGACATCCTTGCTGTAAGCTGGCTCTGTTTTCGTGCAGATGATACGCTAAGCTTCTAAACCTGTGCTGTCTCATATGGCAGCCCCCGGCTACATGTGGCTTTTGAGCACCTGAAATGCTGTCAAGTGAGATTGATGGAATGCATTTGTACAATTTTATTTAAGTTCAGTCAGTTTAAATTAAATTACCTATTTAAATTAAGTATGCAGTATAAAATAAATTCACCTCAAGCATACCTTTATTGTTTTGCTAGGAGTATATTTGACCTTTGACATTTTAGCATATGATTGAGATATGTTGCTAATGGAAAAAAATACAAGATTTCAAAGATATGGTATGAAAAGAGAAAGACCATCTCAGGAATAATTTTTATTTTGATTCCATGCCGAATGATAAGATTTTGGATATATGATATTAAATAAAATGTATTATTAAACTTAATTTCACCTGTTTCTTTTTCACTTTTTAATGGTTACCAGAGTAGTTAAAATTACCTGTATGGTTTGCATTGTATTTCTTTTCTTTTCTTTTCTTTTCTTTTCTTTTCTTTTCTTTTCTTTCTTTCTTTCTTTCTTTCTTTCTTTCTTTCTTGTACGTTTGTTTATTTATTTTGAGAGAGAGAATGTGAGCAGGTAAGGGGCAGAGAGAGAGAAAGAGAGAGAATCCCAAGCAGGCTCTGCACTGTTAGCATACAGTCCGATGCAGGGCTTGAACCCACAAATTGTGAGATCAATGACCTGAGCCAATATCAAGAGTTGGACACTTAACTGACTGAGTTCCCCAGGCGCCCCACGCATTGTATTTCTATTATATATACAGCTCTGGCTGTTCAGATGGCAGAGACACTGACAGTTCTCTATGTAAAAGTGAACTTGGCAGTGAGTTCCCACGCAACTTAAAATTTTCTCTGTCACTACAGATTCTTTCCTTTTTAATCATTTAAGAGAAAATCATCTTAGAACACAGTTTCTAAAATATGTTTTTGACAACGTTAAAAAAGGTTTCTTAGGGTTTTCTTTCTTTCTTTCTTTTTAAATGTTTGTTTACTTACCTTGAGAGACAGAGTGCAGACAGGGGAGGGGCAGAGAGAGAGGGAAAGAGAATCCCAAGCGGTCTTCACACTGTCGATGTAGAGTCTGACATGGGACTCAAACTCACTGTGAGATTATGACCTGAGCTGAAATCAAGAGTCAGACACCTAACCAACTGAACCCCTGGGGCCCCCTTATATCCCAAGGCGGTTCCCAAATTGATTTCCAAGGAGCATCACCCCAGAATAGTATTCTGTGGATCAGATGATCAGATGTTGGGAACTGTATTAATGGTTATGCTACTCATTTTGCTGCTCATCTTCTAGTCTCAGGGCACAAACGACGTGGCCTTGCCTAGTGACTCCCCCATATGTTACATGTGTATTGTATATTGACACTTTCTCCTGTGGCTCAGTGGCCTTTTTTCAGCTGGTTGACTTTAAATTTATTTATTTATTTATTTATTTATTTATTTATTTATTTATTTATTTTTGAGAGAGAGACAGAGTGCAGGCAGAGGAAGTGCCAGAGAGAGTGGGAGATATAGAATCTGGGGCAGCCTCCAGGCTCTGAGCTGTCAGCAGAGAGCCGCACGCGGGGCTTGAACTCATGGACTTGGAGATCATGACCTGAGCCGAAGTCGGATGCTTAACTGACTGAGCTACCAGGCGCCCCAAGCTGGTTGACTTTAGATTCTTCACTTTTGTGCTCTCATTCATTCCCACATCCTCAGACTCATCCTTGGCAGGTGAAAGAAGAAATAATATAAGTAAATCAAGCAATGTGCATGAGATTCCCTACCCCACTGTTTAGCACATATATTTTCATATGCTAAACATTTCTAATTCTTATTACTAGCTTCAATTACATATTCAAGATATTAAGCTAATTACCAGAGGGCATTCAATGCTTCTGATTCAAAAATTATTCCTGACTAATGAGTATTAATTAATTCTCAGGTCAGTTAACAAATATTTATTGAGTTTACATTGTTCAAAGAACTGTGTTGTCAACACTGGAGATTCAGGAGAAATAGACACATGGAATTTAATAATCTGAACTCACGGAGAATAATCGTATCGGTAAAGGAATGCAGTGTATTTAGCAAAAATAGCCAATGCTGCTGTAGCATACAGACTTGTTCACTTATTATTTTGAGATTTCCATTCTGTTCCTTATGTGGAGGGGATCTTATGTGCAGCCTCAAAGCAATCGTTTGTACATAACAAATGTAAAAGAAAGGTGAGTTTTGTGTCTTGTTAACTGCAAACTACAATTGAAATATTTTTACATACCTCAAATTAGTAAAAGAATATAAAGTTACCTACCGAGAAGGTAGACAGACCAGTACTTGATAGAATTTACAGCTTTTCATTTTCTTGTGCCTTTTACTCTTTTTGGAATGACTTAACATATAACATCCCGTTTGCTCCTTGGTAAGAAGTAGGGAATCTGGGAATGTTTTCACCGTGCCTTGGAAGAGCTCTTAGATTACTGTAGTTGAGATTCACCTTTGCCATTTTGTTAGAATTGAAAACATCACTTACAGAGATAACAGGAGCTCTTTGAATTGACAACTGGTTCACTTAAGATGCTCCTCATTAGCAATCAGAACAGGGATGGTATTTGGTGCCACATAAAATCGTTCTATGAAATATGCTGCCGGTCGTACGCAGGAAATGAATCAGAAATAATTAAATTTAGAAGTAAATGTTTTCCCTTTTTTTCTTAAAAAAAATTTTTTTTTGATGTTTATTTTTGAGAGAGAGAGACAGAGCAGGAGCAGAGGAGGGGTAGAGAGAGAGGGAGACACATAATCCTAAGCAGGCCCCAGGCTCTGAGCTGTGAGCACAGAGCCTGACGCGGGGCTCGAACTCACGAACTATGAGATCATGACCTGAGCCGAAGTTGGACGCCTCTACTTGGAAGTCAGACTGAGCCACCCGGGCGCCCCTCCCTTTTTTTCAATTTTAACTTGTTACCATCTCAGTAGAGAGTCATTGATACATTTTAATAGATGTAAAATGTTCGATTTGAAACATCCAGATTTGAACACGTTTGTTGAAATTTGAAAAAAATGCCCAGAACTCTTCTTGAAGAAACACTACTCTTTCCATTAATCTTCCAGAAGATCATTACATGACATACTTTTGGTTATTAGTGTCAAACAAAAGTGAAAGCCATGATGAGTGTGAATTACAGAATATGGGCATATGAGACTCTTCACTGCCTTTCGTATTAGATTTATACCTGAGTTTCACCATCTTGCAAAAGTATGAGCCTGTTGAACAAATATTTATTGAGCTAGGTGTTTGGGGAAATGAAGAAATAAGTAAAACAGTCTTTGCCCTCAGAATGCATGGAGAATGACAGGCAGAGGAAGGTAAAACAAATGTACAATTAACAAAACTGAAGGTTTTTTTTTTTTTTTTTTTTTTAGTTCACTTCCTGACTGTTGGAAGAGAATCTTTGTTTCAGTAGAGTAGGAGAAAGATCCCATTTGGTGAAAGGCTTGATCGTCACAAAATAAACATTTGCAATTAGCTGCACAGGATGGCTGATCTTTACAGGTAGAGATGGAACAAAATGCCTTACAAACAGAAAGAACCATGTGGACATAAGAAAATGTAAATCATGGTCAAGGTCCAGCAAATACTGCTTTGTTTATAGCATAAGGTAAGTGTGTAAGCATTCGGGGCTCAACATGGAAATTGAAGTCAGGTTGTAAAGATTTTGACTGTCATGACGCCCATTTTATGCAATGGACAATGAAAAAATACAATTAGTCAATGAACTGTAGGAATGTCTGTCAGTAAAATGGATCAGAGTGGAGAGAATTTGCAGGAGTATTGGTTTGGATAGAAACAAGATTTGTGAGCCCGAAGCCAGCTTTCTTTGAGATGAAAGTCCTGGTGAGATTCAAGCAGTTCAGGAAACTACTTTTGCATAGAAATATGTCCATCAATAACTTCAAAATAACATTCACAAGTAAAAGGTTTATTTCAATTTTTAAAGTAAAAAGATTATTTAATCATTTGATTCAAAATGTAAATGGCCTTGGAAAGTTTGAGTGGGGATTCCTTCACACTCGAATATGAATCATTGTGGTCGCTTTTCTTCTTCCACTCCGAGTTCACTGTAGTTCCCCACACAGATACAGTCTTTTAGAATTGGGTTCAACGGGGCGCCTGGGTGGCGCAGTCTTAAGGTTAAGCATCCGACTTCAGCCAGGTCACGATCTCGCGGTTCGTGAGTTCGAGCCCCGCGTCAGGCTCTGGGCTGATGGCTCGGAGCCTGGAGCCTGTTTCCGATTCTGTGTCTCCCTCTCTCTCTGCCCCTCCCCCGTTCATGCTCTGTCTCTTTCTGTCCCAAAAATAAATAAAAAATGTTGAAAAAAAAATTTTAGAATTGGGTTCAATTAACCAAAAAAGCTTAAAGAATTGACAGAGCAAAATTGATAGAACTGTGGAACTCCGCTGTCATAAGGGGAAGTTTGAATACATCTCTCTCAATTACTGATAGGTCAAGAATATGAAAAATAAGCAAAAATAGAGATTTGAACAACAAACGTTATTTATTAAAAACTGCTTAAAACTACAGTGTGTATATATAAGCCCTTTTTAGTTACATATTGTGCATTTATTTTTTAAAATCATCTACTAAGCGATACATAAAGCACATCCTAACAAATTTTAATCAGTGTTGAAGAATTCATATTACACAATGATGCAGTCTGGCAGTAGGGTTTGGGGGAGGAGAGGAGCAGGAGCTCTTCCTTCAGCCCCACTGCCCAGTCTCACATCCTGTGTTCCTTACTTACTGAAGACTTTGGGAAGATCAATATCCTTTTTCTACCTCTTTCCCCGACTACAAATAGAGATAATAATCGTACTGATTTTGTAGAGTTATTAGGAGCATTCAATAAATTAAGATGTGGGAAATACTTGGTAAAGTGCATGGAACATAGTAAAATGATCTAAGAATCTATTGAACAATAGTTTCATAGAGTGTGGGGACAACAGAGAAGAAAGATGTCTTTCCGAACAAGGCAAGACTTTGTCCGGACAGAGGTGTAGAATGGGAGTAGGGGTGGAAGCAAACATGTAAGATAAAGGGCAGAAAGGAGCCCAGTAACTGGGAGATGAAGGGAGGAGTCAGGAATGTGGAGATAAAAAAACAAAACAAAACAAAACAAAAACAGGCAAAATCCCCTGTTTTGTGTTGAGTGGGTTGGGTGACAGCGATGGTATTGGACGCTGACTACACCCTATTGTTGGTTCTGTTCCTGGCAGAGCGCTGGAGATGTCCTTACAAAACCTAGGTAGTGGCGTCTTGGGGGATAATGGCGTCTTGTGTCAGTAGTCGCTCTCCCTCATCATCGTCCGCATGTCATAGGCTGTGAGCCCCTGCTCGACTGTGTGGTTTTAGATATTCTTATGGACCTGGAACAGAGATGGCGCTTCTGTGCTTCCTATGTTATTGAACACAACCTGGTGTTGTATGTTTTTAGACAAGTTTAATTTGACTGCCAATTTTCTGTGAAGGTCAAAAATTGTGCCTTTGGGTTTGGGGCTTGGTATACATGTTCACTGATGTTCTGATAGAAGGTAGGAGCCATGGTAGTCTCTGGCTACATTTATTAACAGGAACTGGTTCTATCTCAGAGTGATAGTCAGATGCCTGCATGAAGGACAGAACATTTATGCTTCATTCGGTCTGATTTTTGGGAAACATATGAAGGCTTGCTTGAAGGCCCTGTTTAAAGAGTTATTACACCATGTCTCTTTCCAGTTATATCTTGACAAGAAGCTTCAAAATTTTAGTGCATCTGTGGGGAAGATGTAGAAAAGAGCTATGTAAGAACACAGACTTTTTGATGGCAACATCTCGAGGTAAATAGAGAGTAACTGCTAAGTGCAGTTGTGGGTGAATTAAAGAACAATCGATCTCAAAAGTCTCTGCTAAAGCAAAGTGCTAAACAGTGAAAAATTGAGTTCTGTAATGGAATGTTTTTGTGTCATGTCTTGAGAGGAAACCTGAGCTCCCCCCCCCCACCAACAGAACATCTATTTTTCCTTTAGACACAAGATTGAGTCATCAATATTTATTAAGCACCTTGAGGTGAGCCCGGATCTGAGTTACCGCTCTGCCTCACTGGCTGTAATAAATAATAAATATTGGCGCTATGTTCGAGAACAGGAATACCCTGATTTGAGAGTGTTTTTTTAATCAGAAAAAAATAACATAGGTCGTGATAAATATTTTATAATTTTTTTATTATTTATCTATGGGAATCCCATTATGAAATAAAAAGAAGTAAGATTGGACCTGTGTTGGCTAAGGAGTATTAGCAGCTTCAGAGAGGATGTTAGAACTTTAAGAAGCTTCCATAATCTCATGCGATAGTCTCAGGAGCTTTTATGGAAACTGAGTGTTGGGGAGCCACAGCAGTTTGGTAACTCCCAGCTCTTGTAAGACAGAAGCGCTAGCCGATGTCGTCTCTCCTTGTTCCCTCTTCCCACTGTGTCCAGATATTCTCTGCCTTTAGTCTTGTTCTGCCCAACTCTCTATCAGTAGACAGCAAACCTTGCTTCATAAGTTATCAAAAAATAAGTCAATATAACCGTGTGTCATCTTGTTTCTGTTTTACTTGCCTTCTAGGCGCAGTGGAAAGCCAGTGTCCGCTCAGTGTACTATACTTTGTGCTGCAGAACTTCCCAGGGTAGATTGGAGTATCGATAGGGTCATATTTGTTAAGAGATTTATATTGAAGTTCGTAATGGTTCCAACCTGCTTGTTGCCGATGAGATGATCATGAATATAAACGAAGGAGGATGGAAACGCTGTACAGTTGAATCATTCATTCAGGACGTAGCCGGATTCCCACATTGAGTCCTGACACTGAGGCTTTTCTCTCCAGGAAGCAACTTTGTTCCTACTGGCATCCCTCAGTTGGGTTCGTACCCGAAGAACTGAGCCCCTGAATGCCACATGGTGTATTTATATATTTTTTACTTCTTTTGTCTCCCATATATGGTAACACACAAACATGCAGTCGGATTAAGTGTTCTCATGTTACAAGGTCATGAGGGATGCATAGCCAGGTTGCCTTGAGGCTTTTTTCTTTCCTTAGGGAAGGGACCCTCCCACAAGGAGCGTCGAGGACCTTGGTGTGCCACACATGGAAGTGAAAGGAAATGTACAAGCAGATCTTTTTTGCTAAATTCTTATTGGCCTAGACATGAATCTTAAGGTCTGTACTTTTGGAAACTTGAGTTTGTCTTAATTTTGAGAATATTATCATGCTAAACCATGTCATAGGAGAATATGCATACATTTCAAATGGGAATTTATCGAACTCCAATGAGAGTACCACTTTCACAGAAAGCAGATATCTCAAGTCTGCATGGCCGCCATTTTGTGTTCTTGTAGTCAGACCAACGAGTGAAACTGAAGTATAATCTCAGGTTTGTTTTGAGATCATGGAAGTAGAGGAAGAAGCATGAATTGCATGATTCACATAGACCAGTGTGCTATAGGCATGTGCCTGTCTTTACCCCTACTGTCTTGAATAATTAATTCTAGGATGAGACACCTCACCGTTTTTCTCATTGGTAAATTCTTTATTTGGATATGTTAATGTCTTTGGCTAAGTTTTGGCCTTGGGGATATCATTTTTTTAAGTCTTTGGGTACTTGTTTGTGTTTTAACAACACTGACAGTAACTACCATCAATTAATCACATGCTTAATATTCGCCAGGCACCGTGCTTGACTTCGAATGCATTATCTGTTTGAATCCTCACAAGCCTGTGGGGATGTCTTCTTCCCTTTCTGGCAAATGGAAATGTTCACATGTCAGAGGATTTAAGGAGCCTGCAAAAGCTCACACTGGGTTAAAGCCAAGACTGTCTGACTCAAAGCCCTCTCTGTCTGCTTGCTTTCTGTGCTTCCTTTTCATAGTCACGTCCTTGCCCCACAGCCAACCTGGCTGCTTCTAATATATACACTTCTGCCTTTTCTCTTCCACTCTGTCTGTTGTAACCTTCTTCTGGGCATCATTATTGGCTGCCTAGACTATTGGACTAGCCTTCTATAAGGATTTCACAGCTCTCTTTCCCAGTGCTAATGTATTTTACACAATGGAAAGATCAATTTTCCTAAGGCACATGTGGATCATGTCACTTATCCTTTAAAAAAAATCATTAAGGGTTCCCATCACCTACAGACAATAATCACAATTCTTGGGCAGATTTACGGTATGTTCTGTGTCTAGTTACAGCATTCCCTTGCAACCCTCTTCCTGCTCACTTCACACAGCGTATGGCCCAGCCAAACAGAAATACTCACTGTTCTTCATACAAATCTGTACAGCCTCTGTATATTTCTCATCCCTTTTACTTTGTTAGGAATATCCTCCCTTTCTTCTTATATCCTATATCCTAACCATCACTCATGACTTAACCCACTGAAGTGGGACCTGTAGTGACGGACTTGATGTATAATCCATGGTTCCTTTCTTCTTTAAATACCATCTCATCTCCACTGATGCTTCAAGTACCCCTTCCGTGAGCTTCCATAGCACTTGATCTGCACCTCCTCTGTTAGAGCCTCTATTATTTCTCATATCATACCAGAGTGATTGAAGTGTGCCATTTCCTACCAGAATATAAGTGCCTTGTTCCAGAAGTTAAGGCTGACACAAGGATTTGAGTGCAAACAATTTATTTTGGAGTTGATCCCCTAATGGGGGAGGGAAGGGAAGGATGTATGGTTGGAGTAGGTTGATGGTCTGAGAAGCTGAAGTTTCAGTCCCCTGGAACTCTGTGAGGCTTTGTAGTGTGTTCCTGCCCCGGGGGAAGAAGCTGGGTTATCTGTGTGCTAAATTCCCTATGGCAGTGGTTGAAGGCCACGCCCAGGTAAACTTAACTCCCTAGCCCATCCAACCTGGCCTGTGAAGGCTGAGCCAGTCAAACCAGAGAAAGATAGAACCACACAATGTGCCTGGGAAATGTGTGTGGGGGTAGGATTGCAGGTGTCTGTCGCATGCCTCCAGGGAAAAATTTTGTGGATTTGTCTCTGTATTCTCAATGGTGTCCATAATTCTTAGCATGGTGCCATTCATTCATTTGTTCCTTCATTTCAAACTGTATTTCTGGTATCTATTAGATGCCAGGCCCTGTGCTTTAGGGATTGTGACTATATCCACGAACAAGACTGTTATCAGTGCTGTTGTTATAAAGTTCACCAACCATGAGAAGGGCCAGTAAACAAGGAAGGAAATAAACAGAGGGTACTTCTGTATGTGCTGAGTAAGGACACCTGTAAGCAAATTGTGTTTGCCCACAGCTAAGTTAAAGAAGCAAAACCTACATCCAGAGAATTTTTAAAAATCGAGTGGGTATGGATGGCTTCAAGACTGAGATGTGTGCCAGTGAGCATGATTCTATATGGCTGTCTTTTCACACTTAAGAAAAAATCTTAGCCTATCTATTTAAAGCTTTTTTTCCCAATTATTATATAGTGGCTTTAGGCATATGAATTCAATAAGAGTGCCTTTCAGAAAGACTATATAAAAACAGTTAAATAGGTTCTCAATAGCTGTTTCTTATTAATAATGAAAGCATTTATCCTTTTTTCATAACTTCACTTTATCTACAAAATAATTAAATTAAAAGTAAATTAAATTAATTAAATTAAAAGTAAATTGATTATGTCCTTGATCAATTTATCCTTTTGCAAATGTTTCTCCAAGGAGAGGTTAAGTTATTTCCCGGTGTAGAATTACTATTTAGCAAGGTTTCTTTGTGAAATGGTAGGAAATATTCTAACCACATTTGCCATTTGGGAAACCAACACTCAGAGAAAGTCGTAATAGTTGGTGGAATTTCAACATCCAATTAGCACGATAATCTAATTGTAAATAATATATATGGGACTTGTATATCAGATATGCCATTGATGAATCCATACATATTGTCATGAATGAATTATCTTAATACTGATTTGATTTTGTTGTATTATAACTAACAAAGTGCTACTCAAGAGAATCAATGTTATGCCTAGCATATAGTGGGAACAAATAAATGTGTATTGAATGAATGAATGAATGAATGAATGAATATCATGGTCGCTGCTACTCTAGCTCCTAAATTTGATGATATCTGAAGGTGTTCTGTACTACCTTCATGTTCACCCACCCCCATCCCCACTCACCCCCTTTAACACACAGAAATAGTTTACTTGCTTTTGTTTACATTTTAGAGCATATACTTTATTCCTCCCTGTGAAAGGTCTAGTGTGATTTTATTTTTCTGACCCCCAAGAAAACTGGCAGGAACTGGCAGAGTATTCTAACCATTTGGCAAACCATTCTTAGACAAGTGATGCATGCAAAATGTTGCCTATTCATAAAATGATCATGTGGACTGAGTACATTCACTAATATCTGAGAGTCATCTAAGTTACTCATCATTTGATTTATGCTAAAGTAGGTGAAACTAATATGCAAACATTCTTAGCTTTATAATTGCAGGTATTAATTTTATTATACTTCACAGTTGAATCTGAAAGATTAATAGTGATTAATAATGCAAGGACAGATGCTGTGTAATTTCAAGAAATTCAGTAGAAATTACATTTCATTGATATTTAAGTATTTCTTCACTAATGCCTCCCAAAACCAAAAATAATAATTTGAAATCTCCATTCTTCAATCTCCATAGATAAAGAGAGCAGATATAATGTTAGCAACAGGACCTCACGGATTGTGTCTATCCTGATTCTATTCTGCGGTTTTGTTTCTATTCTTAATGAGATATTTTCATTATGTGTCTGTCATTGCCAGTGGGAGAATGTATACTTTTCTGTATTCATAGAAGTGGTTTTTTACTTGAACTTTATAAAAACATTATTTTTGGAATATAATTTGTGCATATATAAAGCATATATAAAGTCATACTGATTTGAATACATTGTAGAGCTCAATTCCTCTAGATCCTAATAAATAACAGTTTACCTTGCACAGTTGGTCTGGCAATAGTCCAGTGACGCATTAGATATGTGTTGGTCACCATAGTTCTTGATGATTCAGTGAGGTCAGTACCAGCAGGTGAGAGTTTGTCCGATGTATGTCCAGAAGACCCTGCAGTCAGAACTTTGAGCGGACGTGCCCTTTGATGATAAAATCTCACTTCAGTTTTCTTTTTGCAAGTTGTACACAGCCCTTTCGAAAATGTATTGACTCCATTTCCAACTGCCTTTTTATTTACCCATTTTAAAGTTGTAGGGGGAAAGCTCTTAATGATCTTTGTTATTGAGCAAAGTGGTATTGCCGTTGTTTCAGTGTGTTTTCCTAAGGTACTGATTATTTGACCCAAGTGGAGTGTCAGGAGGATGAGAAAGAGTTTGGGGACAGGGAGTGAGGAACAGCAGGGAGATTGGGCAAAATGCAGGGCCACGTGAAACTCATATAGTTGCCGTGCCTTTGGGTCCCGTTGGATGGAGACTCTCTGTCAAGGTCATGAGTCTACAGAATGTATAAAAGACCATCAGAACCGAAAATGACGACCTGTTATCCAAAGCACGCTTCTCATATGTACGCATAAATATTAATTGGAAACATTTTAAGAAGCATTACGGTACCCTTTTCTTTTGTGGCTGGACATAAATATAAATGCTATTAACAATTTTAAAAAGAATTTTCAAAAATATCACCAGGTTTCTCCTAGAAACAATACTTGAATGAGACCTGTGGTTAGTAGGTGATATCGACTTAGGTTTCATTTTGTTGCCTTTCCACAGTAAAATAGTCCTGAGTATATTTTTTAGATCTTTCAGTGTTGTGCCTTAATATCAGACTGAATGAGTAGCATTTTTACTGCTACTTGTGTGCTTATATTTATGACTGTGCAGAAATTCTGTACTTTCCAAGTGACTTCATGTGTTTTACTATCTCTCCTCCCAAATCATACATGGATGCACTTTGTATTCTTCAGAAAGAATATTCTGACTTGTATGTTAAAAGAAGAAGGAAATTGTTTCTATTAGGCACACAGACAATACAATGGGTCATATGCAATACTTTTATAGATCACTGATACTTCCTCCAAAAATGTGAAAAGAAATCTATAAGTGGTTAGGAAATGTCTTTCTACTCTGGTTCCTTTAGATCCTCTGGAAGTTATTTGTGCAGGAGTATACAGTGAAACTAAATAAAATCTAATGTTTTATTTTATTCCTTTTAGGGTTAAGAAACCTTAATCTTTTAGGGTTAAGAAAAAAATGATTATAATATAGGAAATGTAAGCGGTTAATAAATATGGAAATCACATATCATTATCAGAATTATACAGATTGTAATAATAGTGATCTTCCAGTTTTTCCGATCAGTAGTTTAAAAATCAGTTTGTTTTAAAATGAGCATATCCTTGGGGCGCCGTGGGGGGGGGCGGGGCTCAGTCGGTTGAGCGTCCAACTTCAGCTCAGGTCATGATCTCACGGCTCGTGAGTTCGAGCCCTGCGTCGCGCTCTGTGCTGACGGCTTGGAGCCTGAAGCCTGCTTCAGATTCTGTGTCTCCCTCTCTCTGCCCCTCCCCTGCTCACCCTCTGTCTCTCCCTCTCTCTCAAAAATAAATAAACATAATTAAAAAAAAAATAAAATGAGCATATCCGATGCTATTTAGGATTCAGTGAATGGGAATTCTGCATTGCACTGGAATGTTGATAAAACCTATTTCAAAAATCATTTGGCTCAGTAAGCTTATAAATATTCATCACTTTTGACCCAGGAATTTCATTTATTGTTATCCGTGTAGTAGAAGCAACAACAGAGTGTTGAGAAAGGTCTCATGAAATCATTGATAATAGTCACGAAAACTGGAAATTACATACTGGCTAATAAAGAGGTTACTGGTGCTTCTGTATGAAATATTGTCATGCAGCTATTAACAATCATGTTTACAAAGACCTAATGGTAATATTTTAGTGTGCAGAATAAAGGAACATCATGGAAAGGTTGATGTGGTCTTCAGCTGGTTTCCAAACTGGTTGAACAGACAAACCATGACCCTACAATTCATGGAAATATGTATAATTAGAAATGTAAACCTGCTCCAATGGTTGGCAGGCCATTGGGATTTCCTCACTTTCTGGGAATCCCTTGGCAAGCTAGTCTAGAAAACATGAGGCTAATATTGTGGGGTGGTTTTCATTTTGTGTTTCCTTTTTTAAATTTTAGAGAAGGGTATTGACCGCCTCTATGTTCGCCCTTCTTTCGTAGCCTTTATTCTTCTCATCTATCAGTGCCTCTTCAGACTCCAAATTATCTATGAGTCTTTGATTCACTCTGGCTGTTTTCATAATTTGTTAACTAAAGGCAGTAACTTGAATGACTAGAATTTAGAGGTAACAGGATTGAGCTGAGAAAAGGGACCATTTAAACCCCCTACCATTTGAATGGTGGATCTAACACCCACATTAAACTGTGGGCATGTAAAATATAACTTGGGGCCGTGCTCTGTGCTTGGGATTTCTTTAGAGAACTAACAGTAGGTGCATTTTAAAAAGATTCATAACTAAGCACAAAGGAATGGGTCTGTTTGCTGCTTATTTGTGTGGATTTATTCCTGCCTATGAATCTCAGCATCTTATTTTCAGGGAAACCTACTGAAGGCAGCAGTAGTGAGGGCGTGATCAACCTGTGGGAACAATCCTGTGAACGAACTCCAGCAGGGGAACGTTATGCAACCTCAGAAAAGCCACTTCTCCCAGTGCCACTGTGTGCACATGTGGGTGTCCAAATTTCTCATGGAGCAGACTGCAGCTGTTGGGTACAGCTTACAAGGGATGTTTGTGTGTGTGTGTGTGCATGCGTGCGTGCACGCACCGCCTCGGTGCAATTGTCAAAGAAGCCATAAAACACCACCTTTATTCTCTTACTTTCCATTGGGCTGTAAATCGCATTGTACAACCAGTCAGCACATATTGTCAATATGCTGGGACTGTCCTTGCCCTCAGAGTCTTCATAGTCTCCTAGGGAGCATAATGTTAACATAAAAATCACTGCAATAACATGGTAAAATGGGATAAATGCCATGAGAGAGGCATGCAAGTCAGAACAGAGAAAAATTGCTGACCAAGAGTCAAGAGTTCAAGAGTACACAGCTATGGTTCTTGGCTAAGAATGTGTTCAACGACGAATCCAGTAGCCGAGTAGGTGCAACTTCCAGATTCCAGGGCCCAGTGCACATCTGCTTTAGGCTCATACCAGTATATCTTGTGGGCGAGGGCATGTTGAAAACGAAGCCTGTATTCTTTTGGCAATAATCTGTTAATGATGTGGATTCAAATCTACAAGGCTACAGCCCTTTGTACAATATCTGTTGTTTTTACTAACGTGATAAGATATTTCAGTGAGGGCACCACTGCTTGAGAAAGAAAACTGTGCTAATTTAATGGATTAGTATGAAAATTCATGAATTAAATAAAGGTAGACCCCTGGAGAAGAGAAGGAACTCCTGGATCAAGAGCACCTTCATTCACATCCTGTAGATAGAGTGGACAGTTCTTTGGGTTAATAAATTCTTCCATTAGGATAAAAAAGTGCCTAGAGCACTAATACGTTAGTTGTTCATTCCTTATGGCAGCTTCTTAAATGAGACACATGGCTAGTCTTTATCAGCCTGAGTGACCCGGGGTGTTGTTCTACAGAAGGCATAGCAGCATGTCGAGAACCACTTTCCTGTCACCACCTCCTGGAACGTCCCCATGTTTTACTGCAGATCCTCCTGGATTGCTCTACTCAAGAGAGTAAACTCCTACTCTAGCCATTTTTGAAGGCTTCTGTTTATTCAGACTGGCTTATATCTTATTTCTTTTGTCCTCTTGCTGAATTTCTACAGGCAGGACAGAACTGGGGTTGTGTGAGAGATTTCAATGTCCCTTGCAATTATATGCATTTTGGTTTGTCCTGATGTGCCTTGAACAAAGCAAAATTACATAAAGAGATAGTAATACCTCCTAAGTCTATTTCTTTTTTTAAAAAGCAAGGCATATATTAGTATTAGTCTAAAATAGCAATATAGTTGTATTACCTTAAAACTAAGGAAAGAAGTTTTACTTGTTACTAATCTTCATAATGAAGATAAATCAATGACATTTAAAAAAAAAAAACAACCTAATAGGGGCGCCTGGGTGGCTCAGTCGGTGGAGCGTCCGACTTCGGCTCAGGTCACAATCTCGCAGTCCGTGAGTTCGAGCCCCGCGTCAGGCTCTGGGCTGATGGCTCAGAGCCTGGAGCCTGCTTCTGATTCTGTGTCTCCCTCTCTCTCTGCCCCCTCCCCCGTTCATGCTCTGTCTCTCTCTGTCTCAAAAATAAATAAATGTTAAAAAAAAATTAAAAAAAAAAACCTAATAGAAAAATTATGACAATAAAAGCCACCAGGGTCATTAGAAAGCTTAATTTATAAAGTTACCTCAACATATCATGTGACATCAGAGTCGTTCCTAGGATATAATTCATATCTACTCCCCAGAATAGGGAGGCCAAAAGACAGAAGGCATATGAAGAACTTGGCCTTGCTACCACATCACTTCATGTAGTAGCATCAGCCCACTGATGATTCCTGCATCTGAACTCGGGGAAGGTCATCACTGGGAGCATCTATGGTGTTGCACTGCAAGGCAAGAGAAAACCCAAGGATCCTTTTTATTCCTTAAACAGCATCACAGTGAACTTAAGGAAAGAGCCAAGAGCTAGCTGCAGAACAGTGAAAACATAGTCACTTTCCCGCTGCAATACCAGTGGTCTTAAAAAAAATCCTCGTAAGTTTTGGATCCAGAAAGATGAATTTTTGGCTCTTGCTGCCAGTAGATGGATGACTTGGATGAGAGGCTGATCTCGTTGAGACTAGTTTTCTCTTTTATATAATATAGATAACAGCACTTATGTCAGAGGTATGCTATTAGGATGAAATTTAAAAGGTATGGAATGTACTCACATTGCTAATAATGATGTTGAGAACTACCACTGGCAGGCCTGTCTCTCACTGTATGCTGACGATTTGTATAATATTACATTATAGCCTTCAAATGATGGTTTCCTTCCGCTTCCGTTCCCCCAGGGCACTCCAGGCACCATTACCCGCCAAAGTACAGACAGTGCTGTAAATCCCCCTCCAGGTGGGGAAGTTAGACAGTAGCTGACTGGTAAGCCAAGTGCCACCTGGGTGCCCAGAGATCAAAGACCATCGGTCCTGGGAATAGAAACTATAGATGCAAACAGAAGAGCCTGCCTGTCCGTGGCAAAAACAATTTTCCACCAGGGAACTTGGTTAAGAAACACTTGAAGAGCTCAGAAACACCGATCAAGACTTCATCTTGATGAAGTGGCAATAGCAACCTAGGCCACTTATTCTCATCAGAGCTCCAGAGAAAGAGGATTTTCATAATGCAGTGTGGTTTTGATCAAGTTTTAGCTCTACATATGACAACTAGATCTACTGTATGTAGTAAAGGCAAACCGAAGCCAATACGCCTTTGTGGCAGACTAAATAACGGGCGTCTCAAGATTCCAAGTGATCAGGAATATAACGTGGTTGGATGAATGAAATAATTAATTTACACAGAGTGGCCAACTGTTTTCAGCCAATATCTGAGTCCTGGCAGCTTGCCTTCTTCTCCTGGCTTTAGAATGCTGACTAGCCCACTTTATTCTGGAAGATACTATGAAATCAGAGAAACTCACCTCTCTGAAGTCCCCATCTGAATGCACATATGTTTAATTTTTCTTTACTCTTAGATGAAGCTGGGAGAAGGGTAAGTGGCAAAAGAGGAAAGAGCAAATGAACTGCCTGCACTGCCTCAAACAGACCCTTTTAGAAGCCGTGATCACAAAATCATCTTTTTACTAACATAGCCCGCAGAGAGGAATGCTGCTAGGTTCCTGCAAAATCACCAGCACCTCTTCTGGATTATATTACTCACTTCCTGACTTACAGTCAAAGGTAAATACATGCTGACAAGTCATTCCCAGATGTTTACTTGATTTTATACAATAATAACATACTCCAAAGCATTAAAGAAATATGACATTTTTATTGACAACCACATTGAACACGATTTCTGTATGACATTTAAAAAATTGCTTCTGAGATATCATAGATGAATACAAGGTAATACTGAATGTCTGTTAAGGAAGGTTGTTACGTGTTGGATTGGAACACTAGGAATTATTAGGGACTCATTTTCCAGTCTAGTCAACGAACCAAATCAGTGAACACACCCAACTGGGAAACACGAAATCAAACTGAAGGTGTAAGTTGAATTTATGTTATGGCTAAAGGTTGAAAACCAACCAACCAACCAACCAAACAAACAAAAAACAACCCCCAAACCAAAAAGCAACCAACAAACCAAACACACAAACAAAAAAGTCAGAAGCTAATGTCAGTCACGAAAAAAATGAAAACAAATTCAGAAATCATGGTCTGTTTAATTTTCATGTGATAAAGAATGTGTCTCAGTCATTAGGTAGGAGAGTGTTGATTGAGCCAGAATCCCACTGTGATAAGCAAACCATGAAAAGCTTTCGTGTATCAGCAATATTTGCAATAACTTATTTGTGCTGACTTCTGTGAAATCACTTTACTTGAAGCAAAATAATAATAATCATCATCATCATCAAAAAAAGAAGAAGAAGGAGGAGGAGGAGAAGGAGAAGAAGAAGAAGAAAGAGGAGGAGGAAAGAAGGGGAAGGAGAAGGAGGAGGAGGAGGAGGAGGAGGAGAGGAGGAGGAGGAAGGAGAAGGAGAAGAAGAAGAAGAAGAAGAAGAAGAAGAAGAAGAAGAAGAAGAAAAAGGGGAAGGAGAAGGAGGAGGAGGAGGAGGAGAAGAAGAAGAAGAAGAAGAAGAAGAAGAAGAAGAAGAAGAAGAAAAGGGGAAGGAGAAGGAGGAGAAGGAGGAGGAGAAGAAGAAGAAGAAGAAGAAGAAGAAGAAGAAGAAGAAGAAGAAGAAGAAGAAGAAAAAGGGGAAGGAGAAGGAGGAGGAGGAGGAGGAGAAGAAGAAGAAGAAGAAGAAGAAGAAGAAGAAGAAGAAGAAGAAGAAGAAGAAGAAGAAGAAGAAGAAGAAGAAAAGGGGAAGGAGAAGGAGGAGAAGAAGAAGGAGAAGAAGAAGAAGAAGAAGAAGAAGAAGAAGAAGAAGAAGAAGAAGAAGAAGAAGAAGAACAAGAACAAGAAGAACAAGAAGAAGAACAAGAACAAGAAGAACAAGAACAAGAAGAGGAGGAGGAGGAGGAGGAGGAGGAGGAGGAGGAGGAGGAGGAGGAAGGAGAAGAAGCCGAGGAGGAAGAAGGAGAAGAAGGAGAGGGGAAGAAGGAGGAGGAGGTGGAGGAGGAAGAGAAGGAGAGGAGGAAGGAGGAAGAGGGAGATTCTTGACTAGGTCTATTATGTACAAGTTTACTTTGTGAATGTGCTCTCTCTTTTTCTGGAATAGACAGGTCTTTGCTCTTTGCTGTGGCAACTTGAATAGCAGACTCAGAAAACAGATACTATAGGAGATTATGTTATTGATAATCCACAGGGATGGCTTTGGTTATACTAACCAAGAGTTTTATAGATTTAGGAAGTTTAATATATTTTGACTGCATTGTCTCGAGTCGGCACTCGGTAAATGCTTGAGGTAGATTCAATCAGTTTTTCCATCCGGTGTATAATCACCCTTGACCAAAGCAAGCTGCACAGTTCCAGTTAGTTGACTTATTTTAAGCCAGCTTGCAAAATTAAAAATGCATTAATACCTGTTGTCGGGGTATTATTATTCATTAGATTCCATGTTTGTGTTTTCTCAGGAGCAATGCAGTGTATCACACATCGCATCCCATTAGGATGAGGCAGAAAAAGAACTCAAGATCGGCCAAATAAGGGCTTAGCTCAGGGACTGGCAAACTTTTCTGCAAAGGGCAAGATAGTGAATGTTTCAGGCTTTAAGCTTTGCAGTCAATAGATAGTCTCTGTCACATATTTTTCTTTGTGTTATTTAAAGAAAAAATTAATGTGTATTGCTTTTTGAGAGAAAGATGGAGAGAGTGTGAGCAGGGGAGGGGCGGAGAGAAAGGGAGACACAGAATCCAAAGCAGGCTCCAGGCTCTGAGCTGTCAGCACAGAGCCCGATGTGGGGCTCAAACTCATGAGTTGCGAGATCATGACCTGAGCTGAAGTCAGATACTTAACCGACTGAGCCACCCAGGGGCCTCTCTTTGTGTTATTTTTGAAACAACCATTTAAAAATGTAAAAATACTCTTACATCATTGCAATACAAAACAGATGCATTTGGATATGGGACTGTAGTCTGCCAGCTCAAGAAAATTCAGTGTATTGTCAGTGGCCCAAAGAGTAAACGCCTTCTTTCCAAGGGCTACTTGGCACATCCCATGAGGGACATCATTTCAATTGGCCGTCTCTCCCACGATGACAAAATATATCATATGTAGATCATTTATTAATCTCAAGAAATTAATCAGAATATCTTCTAACTATTGTGTGTACTTCTTTTTCCCTTCTTGTAGCCTATTCAGTGAATGTCTTTTGGCTTATTGGCTATAAAAGCCTTTCCCTTGCCCTTGGACCCAACATTGCTGCTCTGCCTACCTCTGAAGGAGACTGGTTTCACTCTCTCTGCCCAGGTTGTGCGGTTCAAAGTCTAACAACACTTCCCCGTTTCCTTGCAGCTGGATTCTTCTCCAATTCAGATTCAGATGCTGAAGAAATTACAGGCACTGGTGCCCAAAGCAAGGACTCTAATAGATGCCTCTTGCTGGACTCAGGGAAGCTTTTTATCTTTCCCTGTTATCCCCAGGGATACTCCTGAGACTGCGGGGTACTGGGGTGTGATGGTGTGCAGGTCTTCAAGGGAAGGATAGCAGTTCCTAAATTCTGACAATTGTCAGCCTGTGTAACTCTCATGAGAAGAGCCGCAAGATCCAGAATATTCCTCATGGAGAGTTTTTGGAAGGACCCATAGAAAGTCAAATGCAGATAAGGAAGTAATGCATCTACCCATTCAAATCTTTTCAGATGAAAATTTTAGAAGATTTTTTAAAGTTTATTTCTTTATGTATATTTTCACATCCCCCCTCCTGCCCCCGCCCCTTGGCAAGCTGTGCTTCTGTCCTTCCTTTTAACAAAAGACACACTAATCTCAAGTCTGTGCCTCAAAGCGTTCCATTTCCTTTGTATCCAGGCAGTCTCATGTCATTTAAACTTTTTTTTGGTCAATTTTCTGCTCTGCCGTGTTGAATTCTTAGGGTTGTATAGTTTACACCGTAAAGCAGGCATGAATCCCAAACTTTGAAAAATAAAAATGAAGAGTTGTTAAAAACATAAACTGCCAAACCTTGAAAATAATGGCTCTTAGAAAATAAAACCAACCGAGACAGAACTATTTGGAAATTGGGGGTGCAAACTAGCCTTGAGGTTCTCCTGAAAAATATACAGGAAACAAACCTCACATTTTCATCTTTAATTTTCTGTGTTTTCTTTGTAAGCAATAGTGTGTCTTTGCAAATTAATTTGCAACCATCTGCTCTCCTATGAAAAAAGAATCCCTTATTTTTCAACCTGAATTATTCAGCTTAAAACTTAACTGCGAATCTGTCTTTACCAATATAAAATCCAAACGGATAGGTAAGGAATTTTGCTAAATACAACAATACATAAAAGCATTTTGACTCTTTAGATAGTTTTTATATTAAAGTTACGTAAACAGTAAAAGAGGTGTCTGGGAAACATGTAGTAAAGATGGAACATGAAAAAGGCCTTTCCAAAGCCCAATGAAGATGGGAATGTGTGAGGGAAATGACAGAAAAATCACAACCCAGGTGTGGGTCCACTTTATTTGAATGAACCTTCTATGAAGCCCCCGTTGGTTATTTAGAATTGTTTTATGGGCAATTCAATAAATCAGGCCACTAATTCCACTGAATGCCTGCCTGATTGCTGTAGGGGGAATTTTTATCTCTAAATTGCATGATTGGCATTTTTTGTCGTTTTTACTCACATTGTTTAACCAGCCTTGTACTTATATTGGATCGGTTTTAAAAAATTAAAAAATGTATTGGACCCTATTGATTTCAAATTTACCCTCTCTGCTTTTGTGGGCAATGTGTAATAAAAACATCCATTTCTTATAGGTAGTGAAACTCAACTTTTGGACAAGCTATAAGAAATTAGCAAGAAACTTTTATTACATTATATGTATTTTTATGATAAATATTAATGCTGTATTTAGTATATATTTACATATAGTATAATGTGTATTCACTCATATAGTATATCATCTAACATATATAAACTGCAGCCATGTTTCATGTAGTATATGTCATAGATTTATACGTTGTTTTATACATATACATTTGCATATACTATATGTAATGCATATACTACATGCAATGCATATTTAACTATAGTAATTTAAATTAAAAATAACTTGTTAGGTACTGATTATTTAATTTAAATTTTAAAAATATACTCTTAACTCTAGTGGTCCAATGTGTCTTTGCAGTCTTCAAAGTTGAAGAATTCAAAACTCAATTTGCAAAACTTCCTTAGATTTGCCAAAGAGAATCCTATTAACATAGGCATTGTGTATCTTTGGTGCCGTTCTTTTCTTGTTTGTCCACTGTCAACCAAATAATTTTTTTTGACTGTTAACTAGGTGTTATTTTCTAAGATCTGGCTGAAAAGGGTTAACACTACAGTATTTCTACTCTGTTGGAAAACACTTGACATCCATATAAATTAAACAGATGGTAGTGAGACTGTGGCAGTTCTGGACAGACGGACCTGTCCAGTTCTCCCAACATGTCACCTATAGATGTAGCTGTTGACTCCACCTTGGATACATGTCCTCACAGTGGAAGATGGAGGACATCAAGGCAATGTATTTTAGTCTTATCTGTAGAAAAAGTAAGACTCTAATTAACTGAACTCGGTTAACGTCATAAGACCTAAATAGCAAAGAAACTTTTTGATATAAATAAATTTTATGGAGGAGAGTTTAATTTGATACAAGCACAAATTAGATATAATTTTTGTCCATGATTTTATTTAAAAAATATATATACCCTCATGTATGCCATTCTGTTTTCTATAGTTTAACCACACCAGATCAGGGCTTGTTTAGTAAAAGTAAAGTAAGACCCAACCAAACAAAAAATCTACTCACACAGGATGCTGGCAGCACATAGCTCTGGAAATTGAATCATCGTATTAAGTGTAAGTTAACTGCATCTTGACTATGTACATACAGGTCTGACAGCATTGTAAGAGAGATTTTGCTCCTTTTGAAAGCCTAACGTCAAAATGTAATACATGTATATGTTACAAATCTTTAATTAACGGTTCCTTTCCCTAATGACCGAGAAATACATTATATCAGAAATATATTGGTATATACAATTTAAAATGACTTTTTGGGATGTGTGGAGAGGTACGGTTGGAAGAGAGATGCAGTGTAACTTTAGCATCATCACTGATCTTTTTTTGTATTTAATGGACAATCTGTATAGCTGCCTGTCATATATAATCACTAGAGAAAATTCTAGACTTTTCCATTTGGAAAACATCAAAAGTGTGCATTTTGTTTCCGTTGTGCATTCACTAACTCAAGGAAATGCATTTTCTGCCATAGAGGTTTGCACGTTTGGCCCATTTTGTTGTTGTTGTTGTTGCTTTTGAGAGAGAGATTGTGAGAGGGGGAGGGGCAGAGAGAGAGGGGGAGAGAATCTTAAACCGACTCTATGTTCAGTGTGGAGCCCAACATGGGGCTTGATCCCATGACCCTGGGATCATGACCTGAGCCAAAATCAAGAGTTGGACTTTCAACCAACTGAGCCTTGAACTACCCAGGTGTCGCAAGTCTTACTTGTGCTCTTATAATTTCCTTGTGTAACCCCTTATTGTTATCACAGAGCTTACGTGTGTGTTCATGTGTGTGTACCCATATGTGTGTGTGTATGTATACATGATTCAATGAGGACAGAGATGGTGTCTCTTCTACCTGTTACATATTAGGCATTCGGTAGTGGGCTGAATGAGTAAACACAGGTGATATTTAAAGAGTGTTTAAAACCAAGTGTAAGAAATTGACAGACTGAGCTCGGGGGTCTAAGGAGGAGGGAACAGAAAGCGAGAAGGAAACTCATTAAGACATGGTATCTGATGAACCAGTGGTTGGAGGTGGCTAAGGATCATAAAGGATACGACCCTGGAATAGTTTATCTGAAGTTAATCTTAAAAAGTTTATCTTATCATTGGTCTTGCTGCCAGGTCATATCTTACTTGTTTTGATTTGTGTATGTTCCACGTCTAGAAGGGTTTCGCAGCAGGTCATTGGGAATTGAGGATGTTCTTGTTGACTGGACTCCCCACAGCTTCTAGCACAGCACCTTGTGCAGGGGAGATAGACAGGGTCTCTTAAGTTTCCTGTTTCCATCTTTGAGAATTTCTCGGCCACCTTTCTTTCCATCTTTGTCTCTAAAGAATTTAATTTTTAGCATATTTTAAGGGCTTACCAAAATGGACTCTTTGAGCTGTGAGTTTCCAGGGTCTGGAGATACCGATACATGTTGCAGTGAGAGTTGCCGGACAAAAGAGAGAGCCACCAGGGGTCGCCAAAGCAATGAGGCGTTCTGGCACATCGGCATCCGTGAAGGCATACCCCAGGAATCACATGCCCCAATTCACATTTATCATCTTCTCAGGTGGCCAGCGTACTGACCCAATATTATAAGTGAATACCATAATCAGAGTTCCAGGTTTGGGTGTAAATTTTAACCAGATGGCTTGCAAGGCTTTCTTGAATATTGAAAATCTATAACAAATGCATGCATAGAAAATCCTAACTTGTGTGTTCATTATAATAACCACCCTTTGGGGTCTTCTCAGTGCCAATGTGTATTGTAGTACAGGTTCCCAGTGGGGAGCGTTGGGACTGACATCCGTCCCACATTGTAACCATCTGACCCCACTAGGGCCGAACGCTCTACCTGCCGTATCTGAGATTGTTACAGCAATTCCGGAAGTGGCATTTTCTGTCCTCCATATAACAGATGGAAATAAGGGTGCAGGAGGTTTAGTGACTTGCCTGGTGCACATGCTGGATGTACCAGGTTTGATCACAAGTCTGTCTGGATACAAAGCCTTTCTCCCATACTCAGCTGCTAGAGCTCCAGGCAGACATTTTAAGGAGGGAAATATTTGGCGCTCTGAGGGGACCGCAGAAAGGCTCCACAGAAAACACTCCATTGAGGAACAGACTCACAGCTTCACGCCTGAGTCAGACGGTGCTACTTCTGCCCCCTTGGTTCTGGAATAATGAAGTGAAGACAGCCAGAGCCAGAAAGGATGTGGCTGAGTTCCTCCCCAGTTCCTGTTACATGAACCATCCAGTCATTCAGTTTCCTAGACTGTTCCTCCCCGCTCCCTTCGTTTGGGGGTTCTCTGAATAGAAAAAGGCTCGGGCCATCCCACTTCTCTCCATGATTGGATCACATAATGTTCTCTCCCTCTGCCTCTCCCTTCCTGTCTGTCTGTCACAGTTTAGGTGATGGTCTACATATGAGGCCACCGGAAAGTCTCTTTCTTCACCTGCTAAACCCTGCGTTTGGAATGTGTGATGGCCTTCAATCTCAAAGGTTGAATAAAACCCTCTATGATGACTTCTCCAATTTATCATTAGCCAGGAAGCATGGGTAAACAGAGCTTGCCAAAAGCATCATGAATGCATAGGTAGTTGAAGAAAGTTTAAAAATAATCCTGAGACGAGGGTAGGAATGTATCTGGGAGATTTGCAGGGGCCAGAATGCCTGGGCCCCCTGCAGTTCCTCTGACTCACAGGACAGAGCAGGGAGGATTTTATATATTGTTCGCCCCCACCAGGGGTTTCTCCCATCCGAATGGAGAGAGAGAGAGAGAGAGAGAGAGAGAGAGAGAGAGACAGAGAAAGAGAGAGAGAGAGAAAGTCACATTGGTACCACACTGGAAAGCTGCATTCTGCATATTTTTTTTCAGGAGCACATGAAACTTGAAATATTAAGCCCGATGTATTTGAAATGCAGCCTCGCACTGAAAACGAGGATGTCTGTGTGGACTCGGGCTGCCTGCACCCCTTACTTCTCTCGATGTGCATGATTTGTGTTTTCCTGGGGCTCCCGCAGGCCCAGCAGGGCTCTGTGCCGGACTGGGGAGGACGGGATTTTCCTCGTCCTGAGTCCCGGGTGCCGGGGGAGGAGACGAAGGACCAGCTCACTGTGGAGAGGGCAAGCAGAAACAAGCGGCCGCCAAAAAGCCACCTTCCGTGGGATCCCCTGAGAATCGACATCGTTTTCACGTATTAACTTTATTTCATACAATTTGGTGGGTGTTACCCAGAGCATTCACAGTCCTGCCCTTGGTTATCTCTTCCAGAAGTGAAAGTTGTGGTCACTTTATTATACATTCTTTTGTATGCGTCGAGATCCAGCATCAAACTGGTCTTCAGCTAACCTGCTTCAGAGTAAATAATGCAATTCTCAAATCCCAGGGGGGCATTCACATTACGTACAGGATGAAATGCCCACAAGCAGCACTAACGTTCACGTGGATACAAATGGATTTAGAAAATAATGTCTCCTGTCATCTCAGGGCTCAGTTCAGATCAGACAACACAAGTGGAATTGTGCTGGGTTATTCCTCTCAGTATGGAAAGCAAAAGCATGCGTGCAACCTTTGGTGTAGACAGATGTGTTTCAACCTGTGTTTACCCGGAAGGTGGGAGGAACCACTATCCACAGCCCAGCAGGATTTTGCTCCAGAGTGATCAGTCATTAAAAGACACGGATTAGAACTGCAGTGCAGACAGATGGGTAATGCTGGGGAAGTAACAAACTCTGTCTGTGTCCCCAGCCAAGTTCTGTCATTTGATTTGGCTAATTTGCTCCTGTGGTCTCTCTGGTGGTCAAATGCAGAACTTAAAAATTCAGTTCAACAGGCATTACTGAACTTCGTGCTCAGGTGTGATACTTGGAGGTATGGCTGTGACGAAATCGGGCAGAGCCTATGATTGTCTTCGAGGGGATGTGATAATGCACGGAAGCTACGTACAGGTTTCAAGAGTGGCAGACCAGAGTGCCACGGGATAAAAATCGTGTCTGTTTGGAGGGGAGCAAGAGATACTCCACGGAGGTGGTGACAGATGACCAAGGTGGAGTGATTTGGGGGTGCGGAAGGAGTGGGCGTTCCAAAGAAGGAGAGAAACAGGAGCAGAGGGAGGGAGGACATAGCGATCGCTGGGGGGGGGGAGCAAGAGAGCAGCATAATGCTGCCCTACGTGCTGCTGTATTCAGAGAAATCAGTCGTGCAGCCATATTTGCAATGAATTTGGGTGGGGGAGCCCAGGATCGTGCCCATGGAGAGCCCTTTTATTGGAGTTTGGGTTAGAGGCCATGAAGGGCCGAGACGGGCAGGAGCACCAGACTATGCGTTGGGAAAGGAGGAAAAAGATTATAGGTATGACAGCGGGCTTTCAAGGCTGGATCCCTGCAAATGACCATCACCAGCAGCGGACTGTGGAAAGAGGGGAGTGTGGTTGGAGGTGAGAGGGGTTCAGGCGCTGGACTGGGGTTATGTTAGTTTGTGTCGCTGAAGCATCTAAAACTGATGGCGAGTGGGCAGGTAGAAGTGTGGATCTGGGGCTGAGAGAAAGATCAGAATAGGATAAATACACTTTGGAAATGTCTTTTTTTTTTTAAGGTTTATTTTATTTTGAGAGAGAGAGACAGCATGCGTGTGAGAGACAGAGAGAGAGAGAGAGAGAGAGAGAGAGAATGAGCGGGGGAGGGGCAGAGAGAGAGGGAGACACAGAATCGGAAGCAGGCTCCAGGCTCTGAGCTGTCAGCACAGAGCCAGACGTGGGGCTCGGACCCCTGGACTGTGAGATCATGCCCTGAGCTGAAGTCAGACGCTCAACCCACTGAGCCACCCAGGCGCCCCTGGAAATTTCTTTAAAAAGGCATAGCCCAGGGGCGCCTGGGTGGTTCAGTCGGTTGGGCTTCCAACTTCAGCTCAGGGCATGATCTCACAGTCCGTGAGTTCTAGCCTCGCATCGGGCTGTGCTGACAGCTCAGAGCCTGGAGCCTGCTTCGGATTCTGTGTCTCCCTCTCTCTCTGCCCCTCCCCTGCCTCTCTCTATCTCAAAAATAAATAAAAACTTTAAAAATTTTTTTTTAAAAAAGGCATAACCCACGTGGAAAGCATGACCATATTACCAAAAAAGAGGGTGCTTGTAGAGGGAAGAACGATGCATGCCTCCCCTCAGGGAGAAGGAAGAAAGAGATCTAGACGTCGTGTCCAGGGGCAGTCGTGGGAGCCCTGGGCAGACAGGACCAGCCCTGTTGGATGTATCACAGAGATACAAATGCTCTCAGAGATACAAGTGCAATTAAACGAGAGACACTTCGAGGAACTCTGTGAATTTGTAAACCAAGAGGTTCTCGGTAACGTCTGCAGACATGTGCCAGATCTCGGTAGTTGCGGAGCTTAGATATGAGGAAATAGGTGTAGGCTGCAGACTTGGTAACCTGAAAGGTGATTAGGATAATATTCTTTCCTGGTGTCCGCTGGGGGCCGGGCCCTCTGTGTAACTTACCTCATTTAATTTGAATGCACAGTCGCGACTAGGGACTCAGGCGGACGGATGGAGGAAATCATGCCATCCCTTCCCGACTTCACAGTCTGCAAGATGGTAAGGGCAGAAGATAGACCTTGGTCTCATTTCTGAGAATGAGCCCTTTGCTGTCTGGATGCAGCCACCCTTTCTGCCCCTTCCTGCTCATAACTGCTGGCCGTGCCCTGGGTCCTGGAGCAAGCTTCTTACTCAGCACCCCCCAGCTACCCCCCCCATACTGTCTGCTCCCTCCCGATCTGACACTTACGATTCCCCTGTTGCTCCTCTCCTTCCCTTCAAGAATTTTCTAGCCCAGTTACTTATGATAAGACCTGAGCTTCCCCATTTCTAGTAACTTCCAAGGTGATGCTTATACTGCTGGTCAGGGTGTCACTCGTGGGGGAGTTTTGCGGGTTAAGAATATTGGTTGCACTTTGGGGAGGATAGTGACTGCCTCAGTATCTCCGTGGTTGTCAGAAGAAGGAATTTGCCCATGTTTGATGTTTGGTCCCAGTGGATGGACAAAAACTCACGTGCAGAAGGTACAGGAAAGAAAGAACCGAGCTTGTAGAGAGGGTGTGGGGACGTGGAGAGTTGTGGGTGATGTTGGGGAGGCAGGAGGACACTGTGGGCATGGCCGTACCCTCCAGCACAGATGCACCGGTGGAGCAGGGACTCCTTAAACTCCCTCCAGACCCTGATATGCGGTGAGTTTGATTCTCTCTCCAGTTCAACATTTTCATCAAGTGGCCCTGCCCCCCTTACCTTCCCGGAAAGGCTCTCTGCCATTCAAACAATCAAAAAGGTGTAAAAATGAGTTCCTCTTCACAACACCAGCCTTCTGCTCACTGCTGCCAGTCGTGGTATGGAGTGTGAACCCTTCCTTCCAAACGCAGCCCTCACCAAACCCTCCGGGCAGGCCCCGTGTGTGGCCCGTGGAACCAGGCCCTTCCAGAAATTTCATCTGAAAGCAAGTCTGTGTTGAAATATGCTCGCATCTCCTGTCTCCAGCCAGGCTGCCACTGTGGTATCCACTTTGGGGAAGGAGGTATTTTCAGCATAATGTCCTGTGAAGATTTCAGAATGTGCCAGCAGCCCGCACGGGAGCGAAGACGAATTACCCAAACCGCTCGTCGGTAACTTCAGTGCAGCATTTCTCTCCGTCGTCGCGCCGTGACCCTGGATGGACCGAGAGTAGATTGGGAGGGAGAAGTACCGAAGCTGTCCTCTCCTGCCCTTCACCTGGAATGCTGGCGATGCCCCCTCGGCTGCGAGGACGGAGGAGGAAGGTGTGCAGTGACATGTAACACGCTGACTCTTTCCCAGTTGGGTCTCACACCTGGCTGAAATCACGGAGCACTGTTCTGGTGTGATTGAAAGTTCTCTTTTCCAAGTGCACAGACTCTGATGAATCTTGAACCTTTCAGCACTCTCTCTTCCTTGGTAATAACTCCCGCTAAGAAGTGCAAATGAGTCTGAAGCCTTTCAGACGTCTTGAATGAGCTTGATGGAAGCATTGATAAGGGTGAACTGGGATGTGAATGTTGTCGTGAAGGGTGACATAAATGCGTTTGAATTACTGTCTGAGATGGACACCCTGATTTCTACAGCTAACATCCATCTTTCAGCTTCCCCAAGTTAGCCATGTTCCATTGCGTTGAACTTGGCAAACTTTGATGGAGCAGAGTCAGAAAGAATGACTGGCATGTACCATATTGCATAGATGCTGTATCCTTTATGTGCATTTATTTCCTTTTCATTGGTGAGATCTTCATAATTACAGGAAGTACTTCTGTCCCTTTGCAGGAAGTCTGGCATCCCAATATTTTGGACCTTTGTCTTCATTGAAAAACTTCAAAGGTCGGGGTGCCTGGGGGGCTCAGATGTTTCAGCGTCCGACTCTTGGTTTCAGCTCAGGTCATGATCTCTCATTCGTGGGATTGAACCCTGCATCTGGCTCTGTGCTGACAGTGCAGAGCCTGCTTGGGATTCTCTCTCTGCCTCTCTTTCTCTCTGCCCCTCCCCTGCTCTCTCTTTCTCTCTCTCTCTCAAAATAAATGAACTTAAACAAACAAACAAACAAACCTTCAAAGACACCCCCTGCTAATCCAGCCAGCTGTGGCCAACCACAGAGTAAGCAAAGTGACACTGTCGAGGCTTCTGTGGCAGACATGTGTGCTATGGGGTGGTGCTTTACAAAATCTGTGCGATCAAGGGCTCACTTTTTCCTTGGCATCATAACCAAGTGATGGTCTCCTGCATGTGACTGTACAGAGCCCATGCCGCAGGCAGCTCATCACTGAGTCCCCAAAACCCTCCAAGTGCATGATACCCTGTTCAATAAGGTGAGTCCTCTGATCATACACAGAGATTGGCATGCATTATCAACTTGTTATAAACCGGTTCCCAAACACTCTCACTTTCTGTCTTTTATATTGCTGTGGATGGTAACGTATTATCAGTAGACACCTTTGGAATAAAAGTACCCTTTATTGAAGAAGTCGGTTAATTTTTGAGACATTTCATAACGTGAAACTATTTCGGGCACAAAACTTAAAGTGAAGAATGTTGCCATGGACCTCATCCCTGGATTCTTGGAATTTAAAGTAGGAACTATATTGATACAGACACATCTGCAGGAAACTCAGAGGAGGTAAACTTGGAATATCAAAGCAGGACACGGATATACAAAAGAGATACATGTTCTGATCTGGTTAGGGAGGTGCCCACCTGGGTGTGGAAGGAATAACTTAGGCCACTTTCAGGGTGTCTGCCTGCGGGTGCTTGGAAGCTGGGAAGGGGCCAGCCCGAAGGTCCTGAGGGACAACTTTGGGTCTTCTTGTGGATTCGAAGCTTTTCACAAATGTAGTCATCATCCCATGTCATGATCAGTGATGGATGGAACATTGGCTACAGAATGGAATCCTTACGTTAAAGTCTGTAATCATAGAGTTAAAAGCTGCAAGAGGCTTGGGGTGCCTGGGTGGCTCAGTCTGTTGAGTGTCTGACTTCCCCTCAGGTCATGATCTCGCGGTCTGTGAGTTCGAGCCCCGTGTCGGGCTCTTTGCTGACAGCTCAGAGCCTGGAGCCTGTTTCAGATTCTGTGTCTCCCTCTCTCTCTGCCCCTCCCCCGCTCATGCTCTGTCTCTCTCTGTCTCAAAAATAAACAAACATTAAAAAAGAACTTAAGAAAAAGCTGCAAGAGGCTTTGGTGATTATCTATTTTGTTATATTGTGAAGTCAACTGAAGTCTGTAGAGTGAAGGCCCCACTGGCTGTAAACGCTGAAGTAAGTTAGGGAAGCTTCTGACTCCACAGATGAGATCTTTCCTGCGTCCTTTTCTGTCTCTCTCTGCAGCTTGATTTTTATTCTTTTCTCTTAATTTTTTTTTAAAATTTTTTTTTCAACGTTTTTTATTTATTTTTGGGACAGAGAGAGACAGAGCATGAACGGGGGAGGGGCAGAGAGAGAGGGAGACACAGAATCGGAAACAGGCTCCAGGCTCCGAGCCATCAGCTCAGAGCCCGACGCGGGGCTCAAACTCACGGACCGCGAGATCGTGCCTGGCTGAAGTCGGACGCTTAACTGACTGCGTCACCCAGGCGCCCCTCTCTTAATTGTTTAAAAACACTCCTCTCCTTTAGTCTCTGCAGAATACGGCCCACGATGCAATCACTTTTCTTTATTTAGTGTCAGTGATCCTTTTTCTGACCATGCAGGAAAGGCTGTCACTCACCTTCTCCTTAAGGTGAGTGACATATGGCGCTAAGTGACATAAGGAGCTAAGGCTGTGACAGCGCACCCCAGTTTACACAACCCCTCTCTAATCGGAGGTGTGACCTCAGATGACATATTTCTTTTCTGGAGTCTTCGGTGGTCTCATCTGTACAATGTAGATGATAAGCGTCCACCATACAGTCCCATTGTAGGGATTATACGGGGTCATTCACTGAGGCACGTGGCCCAGCGCCCACCTTGCAGTCCACAAGCAATAAACAGCACCCTTGTCATTGTAAGATTATATCATTGTATTCAATAGAAAAAAAAAAAAAAGCAGAGTCCTTAAAAGAGAATAGTGAAGGGAACTAGTACGTGATGAATTAAGAAAGGAGCAATGACCAGTTATATTTTACCCAGGGAGGGTAAAACCATTCATTTGCTTTAATTTCCCCCAAAGCATAATCAATATTTGAAATGTCCTGCTTTCCGAAGGAACAGGCCCAATCAGAAGAACATAATTAAATTAGAAAATACCTTTAAGGGTGCCATTTCTAGGGAACATTGGATGCTGCCTTGCAGTGGCTGTCCCTTACGTGGCTGCGGCGTGACAGGCAGGTTTGGGTCAGGATGGTGTCCCTGTGGCCACGGAGACACAGCTCTCAATGGCTGCTCGGAAGCAGAGGACCGGGGTTTCCAGCTCTGCGCCTGGTTACCGGGCTGGATGAGGTCCACCTCCACGTGGACACGGAGCCTGGGTAGACCTCAAGACTCTGGGCCTGTTTGGTGGGCGGCTTAGCAAGTCAGCCAGCTTCCGTCTTTGATAGCATCCAAGAGAGAGCCTTTCGAATTGAAGGAATCAAACCACTGCAGCTGTTAGGAGGCAACAGTTTGAAAAGCTTTTGTAGACTGTCTGCTGAAAGACAGCTCTGTACCTTTTCATACAAGCCTTTCACACTGCGTGACATTTTCAGTGCTTTCATTTTTTTTTTTTTTCCTCCTAGCACATGCCACAGTAAAATTATAAGTATAGCAGCCCACCATCTGGCAAGACTCATTCTCCCCGAAACGAAGCTGGGGCGGGGAGGGGGTGCTCTGTATTTTACGTTCCTGCTCTCCTACATCTGCACTCTCCGTGCTGTCTCCCCTACTTGTTAATCAAATCTTGAAAAAGAACCTTCAGAATTCATTTCTATGGCTCTCAAGGCCTCCGTGCATCATCCTGGATCTCAGCTTGATTCAGGATGTCAGAACTTTCGTTTGCGTTCATGGCTCACATCTCACGTGTTTTAGGCTATGCATTGCCCTCACCTCTTTTTTATTGTGTTAGTACCTTCTGTGTGTTTGTTTGGAGTTCCTTCTGGCTTTTGAATCCTGTTTGGGAATGTCACTGTGTGTTAATACCTCTTCCAGGGGAGAACAGAAAAAGATAAAATAGAGGCAGCGAAAAGCCTCCAAATCCAAATGTTAACATCTGAGTTTAAGGGAGTCATGCTCCATTTGGACCATTTTTATTCAGATCCTTATTATCAAATCAAGGCACAATTTATAGCGTGTGTGCGTATTATAGGATTAAAAGATAACTTAATTGAGGTATGTATGCATTAAGGTAACTTAATTAAGGTAAAAATTCAAAGGGCATCTTTTTCGGTATGGAAGGGATTGATGTAATTAGGGCCTTACTTGTCTCTTGCGACCAGGCATTTTGTGCGTGTGATTTTAGGTAGTCCATATAAAAACCCCCGTTTCTCTTCTCTGAAAATAAACTAGCATTTTTCATATCAATACATTGTTATTTCAGGCAGCAGACCTGAAGTATTGTTTTCATTAGCTATATTCAATTATTGCCAAGCACATATTCCCTATTAACTGGAGAAAAAAAAAAAAAGGTCTAAAGTTATAGTAAAAACATGCTTTCTTGGCCTGTCTCCCTGTTTCTTTCTTTCTTTTTTTTTTTTAAGTTTATTTATTTTTGAGACAGAGAGACAGAGCATGAATGGGGGAGGGGCAGAGAGAGAGGGAGACACAGAATCGGAAGCAGGCTCCAGGCTCCGAGCCATCAGCCCAGAGCCCGACGCAGGGCTCGAACTCACGGACCGCGAGATCGTGACCTGGCTGAAGTCGGACGCTGAACCTACTGAGCCACACAGGCGCCCCTCTTTCTTTCTTTTTTAATGTTGTTTATTTATTTTGAGACAGAGAAAGAAAGCGAGCTGGGGGAGGGGCAGAGAGAGAGAGAGGGAGAGAGAGTGAATCCCAAGCAGGCTCCATGTTGTCAGCACAGAGCCCATTGTGGGGCTTGATACCACAAACAGGGAGATCATGATCTGAGCCAAAATCAAGTGTCCGACGCTGAACCTACTAAACCACCCAGGCACCTCCTTGTCTGTTTCTTAAGGAAGTTGTATTTAGATGTGCTCCGGAGAATGCTATTTGAAATTCCTGCTGAACACCCTGAGGTTTTGTCATGGAGTAATAAGGCGTTTCTTCTCGTTACAAAAGCCACCATACAAACCCTGATGGAAGATAGATACCCCCAAGATGGTAAAGTAGCACGTGACAGCATATTGATGGATATTTTCTCTGGTACTTATACAACTGACTGCTTTTTCCTTTGTCAATGTGTATATTCCCACTAGGTTGAAGGATAAGGAACGCTGTAGAAGAAGAATTATGAGTGTGGTATAGTATAAAACATTCTTCAACTCCATAGACCTTTCTGGCATATCTACAAAGAAAGGGCACTCATGTAGTCCATGCAGGTAACACGATGATGTGCAAGATACAGCCTCTTCTCTCAAGTTGCTTACAATGTAGTTGGGTAATAAGATAAATGTATAAAACTACTGTAACATCCGTCTGTGAGTGGCAAATTACTGAGCATTTGGGAAGAAGGAGGAATCACATTCTTTAGAAGATTAAGGAAACATTGAATAAGTAATTACCATTTCCAGTGGTTTTGCATAAAATAATCTCATATAATAATTTTAATAAAATAATAGATTCAACCATTCCCAAGCAAATAAGACCCACCGAGATATAAAAACTAGGAAAAGCTTTTTTGTATACTGCTATCCCATGTAAGGTAGATGCCAGAGGGAAGTATCCATGCTGATTTGTATAGAACCATCTTTTTAAAAAATTTTTTTAAAGTTTATTTTTGAGACAGAGAGAGACAGAGCATGAGCAGGGGAGGGGCAGAGAGAGAGAGACACAGAATCTGAAGCAAGGCTCCACACTCCGAACTGTCAGCACAGAGCCCGATGCAGGGCTGAAACTCACGGACCGTGATATCGTGACCTGAGCCGAAGTTGGTTGCCCAACTGATTGAGTCACCCAAGCGCCCCAGTATAGAACCATCTTAATGCCATGAAGTTTAACTTTATATCAAAAGCATCAAGCATAGGCTTTATCTACAGAGTGTCTTGGGATAAGTGATATCTTACCTACCTCCTTTCCATTGGATGCCTGTGCGTTCATATTTGACCAAATTATCGAGCCCCAAGGAAGTTATCATCACAGGAACAGACATCAAATTAATAGTGAAGATTTCATAGACATTTATAAATGTCCCTCTTCCTCCCTCTTTCTCTCTCTCTCTATGTATATGTATGTATATATAATTAATGGTAATACTCACTACTTGTTCATTTTCTGGTAGTAACATTTTGATTGTTTCATCCTGAAAAAGAAATTTATAAAATAACCGTATTGTTTATTTCCTACAGAGCAAATGTTGAAAGAGTAGAATATAATAAAACGAGAAATATTTTGTGACCATTGTCCACTAAACCAGCATTGTCCCCTGCAGCAGCCATTAGCCACGTTCGTCTATTTAGATGGATTAGAATTAAGTTAAATTAAATTAAAAATTCATTTTCTCACTTGCACTAGCCACATTTCAAGTGCTCAGATGCCACATGTGGGTAGTGGCTTCCATACTGGACAGTGCAAATATAGAACATTTCCATTTTTTTAGAAAGTTGTGTTGGACAGGAGTGCCCTGAAGTTCCTTTGAGGGTAAACCATAATTTTTCACCGCTTGAGAGATTCAGCAAATATCTTTTTATTTTTTTTATTTTTTTATTTTTTAAAATTTTTTTTAACGTTTATTTATTTTGGGGACAGAGAGAGACAGAGCATGAATGGGGGAGGGGCAGAGAGAGAGGGAGACACAGAATTGGAAGCAGGCTCCAGGCTCTGAGCCATTAGCCCAGAGCCTGACGCGGGGCTCGAACTCACGGACCGCGAGATCGTAACCTGAGATGAAGTCGGACGCTTAACCGACTGAGCCACCCAGGCGCCCCAGCAAATATCTTTTTAAATAACTCATTGAAAGGTAGCCTTAATTTACAGCTTTTGAGCCCCTGGGGATTCTTTCTGGGGTTTGAAAATTCCTGTCTTGGGTTCAGTCTACACACTAAGGGATGATGACTGTGGGTGGTGATGGTAGCAATGGTGGGTGCGGTAGAAAGATAAGGATGATCAGATTTTGGCGACGATAATAAGATGAGAATCTCTTTCCAAGAGAGAGTCAGTCTGGGGGGTTTGAATTTTTATTTGTTATCTCATCAGTAACGGTTGCCAACTCTTCCATAAGTAATTACCAGTATGGACGTCCAGTATGGACGTCCAGTATGGACGTTTGTGTTACATCCGTGATGGGGGTACAGGCCCTTTTATTTACTGAGTCGTTTTCATCATATCTGAGGCGTGGTGAGAACTTACTAGCAATGCTGTATATTTGGGGCTGGGCATCATGGGATGGACCTTGAACGTGTTGCAGTGTGCTCTGGTATGCCACCAATGCCCAGTTGGGATTGTCATATGCTGTAATTATTTCCAGTGGTGTAGAGAAGGTGTTGTTGAATGTTTAGCCTGAGCTTCTTAAAATGTGAAATGGTGTAGAAGAGTTTCTATAACCCACACCCAGGCTAAGGCTTTTGACCAAATTGCAGTTGCTGACCAACAGAAACCAACCTCACAAGGGACTAATGGATAAACCAGAGTTTTCCAAAAGGTTCTACATGAGAGGAGAAGTTTTCTCAGTGATACCTTTGCCATCTAGGTTATCTCCTTTCCAGAATAAGTTACCTTGTGAGGCACACTTTGGACAGACGGTTGTTTGGTTAACACACAGAGTTGAAGCCTTTCAGAGTCCTTTGATCTAGACGCCTGAGAGAACGTGATGAATTATCCCCATTCACACGGCAGAGCATGCTTCACTGGAATTCACCAGAAATTCTGCCCAGCTCCTGGGACAGTGCTGGACACACACGAATGGATTCCCATGCCTCATTTCTCCTGCCATAAAAACATCACTCATGCCAACTTGTTTTATATTGTAATATACACAAGTGTATGTCTTGATGGAATTTTGTTCACATCCTAGTCCAAATATAAGTGAAACTGAGTTCCTGGAAGTGGTATTTGTAGACTCTACATTACTTTATTTTTAATATTCCATAAAACAAATGAGAGACCTTTCTTTCAGTAAAGCTGAAACAGATCATCTCAAGTGTTAACAGGGCTTTTTGAGCTTTGGTTTAGCTATTTTTCTTTTTAAAGTATCATGGATGGTATTCTTGTTGTTATTCTTTGTTTTTTTTTTTTTTGTACACGGTTTATTTTCATGTTGCCCCCAAAGCTCTGCTTGTTATCTACCTCTGATATATATAAATGTGTTAATTATTCATAAATACGTTGTATTTTTAAAATGGAAACTTGTACAACGAGGAAGAAAAGGGTTATCAAATAATTGGCTGGTGGTGGAGTTGTTGGGTTATGTTTGTGGGTTGAAATTGTGCCAACAATATCAAATTCTGATCAGACTCTTTGTCTAGAGTCATATTCTTCATGATTCTTTCTCTGAGCCTCCAAAAGAAACGAATTCTGTCGTTAAACCACAGTGATCCTTGACATATGTCTCTTAAGATAACGGAAGCTTTTTTTTATTTTAACGTTTATTTATTTTGAGAGAGAGAGACAGAGCTAGAGGGGGAGGGGCAAAGAGAGAGGAAGAGAGAGAATCCCAAGCAGGCTCTGTTGGGGCAGTGCAGAGCCCGATGTGGGGCTCGGTCCCACGAACCGTGAGATCATGACCTGAGCTGAAATCAAAAGTCGGGCACTTAACCGACTGAGCCACCCAGGTGCCAGTGAAAGCTTTTTTTCTTTCTTTCTTTTTTTTTTTTTATTTCTATTGTTTAATACTAATCTTACCCTTAAGATTGTACTGTAAGATTCTTGAGGATGAGGACTGTGACTTAGCTGTCATTCCCTGGCTTCCACAGCTCATATGGATGGTGTCTCCTATCGCCAGCACCCTTCCTCGACTGCACGTGTGTTAAGGGGGAGGCTGTTTTGGGAGATCAGGTAAAAGTAACTGGAGAGTATCCATAAAATAGACTTTCAGCCGAAAAGGAAGACAATGTTAAGGGGTAGTTATAGGCTCAAATAAAAATTGCTCTTTTTCCACAACAAGATTACACTGATTCCTGATGTAATGGAAAAAAAATGAAAGCAATATATTTTTACCCAAGGGTAGACTACTCCCCGGAAGCAAATTTTATCATGGCTTTCAAAGGTACCCATCATTATCTTGATATAAAACATTGATATGAGCATTTTCTAGATGGCAGCAAATTGACTTCATTCATCCTTTTGTTGCCACCATCCAGAAAGCACACCTACCCATACAAAGCTTTTGAGGGAGATTAAAATTCTTGTATTAGAATAACATGCATTTCCAAATCAGGGGATATTGTGTATCATCCTGGTCTAGATAGAAATCCCAAAGCCGAAGAATTAGAGCAAATAGAAAACACAGTATCAGTCAGAGTTCTTCTTTGCAAGCAAAGGACATTGGCCAATTGTATGACTAACTTAAGCATAAAAATAAATTGCATTTAAGGCTATTAGGTGGCTCATGGAAACTCTAGGAAAGCCAGCTAACCCGGCTTGAAAGCTATGCAGCTGGCGACAATGCAGTCTGACCTCTAACTATCTTGTCGGATGAGGACATCACCATGACCATCTGCGGGACAGTGGACACTGCTTCCCCTGGAAACCCTCACCACAACCTGTTCTGTGCAGTTCCTTCCTGCATCATCAGCTTTCCAAGGGAGGGGGGTGGTGGTGAATGCTGGCCGTTGGCGGAGCTGGAGCCCTATGTCCTGTCCGGGCCTTGGTGCTGGAGGGGAAAGGGGGCGTCTGAAACTTTCAATTTGGATCTGAAAACTGGGTTCTGACAAATGAGGTGGGTTTTTTTTTGAAATGTCGAAAGGAGATTCTGAAATGAAGCAACTACAAATAATGAAAAAGCCTTATTTGACATCAAACCTGGTTAAAGCTCTTTATCACTGACATCGGATGCATCATTTTTATGACTCAAGAAAGCAAGGAAATTAAATTTTGCCAGATTATTAGATTTACTTCAGCCTACCTGAATGGCCAAGCGAAACAATATTCATATGAATGCACTTATTCTAAAAGCTTGAGGACAAAATTCTCTCCCCATGTTCTTTAAAGAACTAAGCAATTGCATTAAACTACTAATGACGTGAAAACTGCTAAGAGAGAAACATTTCTTGTTGATATTTTGGGTTGGAAGATAGGACGTTTTAAGGTCAAAGAATTGGAGACTGTCAGTATATCCAGTCATTGAACCAGCCTGAGGACAAACACTCATTCTACTCGGTTGACTGTAGCTTGCCCCCATGTGAGTGGGGGCAGGGATTATATTCTCTCTGTTTAAAAAATCTATCCTTTTGGTTTTTGGGGGATGACACTGTTTTGCTCAGGAGCAATCTTGCTTTCAGGTTACCAGATGAAATGGATTGCATTCAATGCTAAATTTAAATCTGCACTGAGAACAGATCTTGTGGGGAGTGGGGCAAATAGCCATAATGAAATAAATAGGAGAATGAAATCTTCAGGATGAAACTCATCTATTCGAAGGGACACATCTGTGAAATCTCAGTATAACACGAATCCTTATCAGGCTTAATGAAGTAACTGCCTACATGATCCTGATCTGTCTTGCAGAGCTGTTGCCCTTACCTTCTGCACATCACGTATTCATAGCAAAGGAAATGCAGGATGAAAAAAGAAATTCATTCTGTCTGGAAGGGAACAGAGTTCTGGCTACATTTTTGATTAATAATTTGACTTTCCCTCCTGCACAGAGAATCCAGAGGAAGCATTTTTCAGGCATTTTATTGCCAGTGAAGATTAAATCTTAATGTTTCAGAATACTGCAGACATAAAGCTTTCTCTTTCTCTACAGTTTAGCAGGATGTTGGGAATGTGTCCTTACACTGAATAACTTGTCATTATCCCAGATGTCTATGTTATAGTCATTGGTGTCGCTGGAGTTAAAACTCAGGCTCCCTGTTAAGTTCAGCTTTTGGTGGCTCCTTCAGAGTTACGGCCCCTGTAGCACTAAACAGTCCCCCCTCCATATCCGCAGTATCTATCGGCTAGAAAAATCACTTGCCAACCACCTTCTCACCGCTGCAAATCTATTCCCAAATATAAGTTCTCAGTGGAAAAAAATAATAATAAAAGCAAACTCCCAAGTTTATGTAAGCTTTATCATTAAAGCATCTGTTTCTGTTTTCTTATGCTGAAAGGTGGTATCATTGTTTTCATTTGTCCTCAGCAGAGGGTGCTAGCTAATTCAAGTTGGGTTTTTTTTTGTGTGTGTTTTGTTTTGTTTTGCTTTGTTTTGTTTTATTTTGTTTTGTAATTCCAAGCCTTGGCTTTGGAATCCATTTTAAGGACAATTATATTACTTTCTCGCTCTCTTTCCAAGCTGATGTTTTGCTTATGTTTGATAACACTCTTATTGTGATCATTGCCAAATTCTGTGTTGTTTTATACTTTATATGTCACTGTACAAACATGGCCCAATTTGGATTACAACTGTAAATATATATACACATTTACCCATATAATATAATATATATTGTGTAGCATAAGCTTTCTAGTTGGATGAATCTGGGCCTGGGTCTCATCACTAGCATTTTATGGTGTCTTGACCTCAGGAATACCTCTTGCCTGGTCTATAGAAGAGATTAATATGTGTATCTCTTTCATATGGGTGATATAAAGTTTAAATGAGAGAATGTCTTTATTTTTTTTTTTAAATTTTTTTTTCAACGTTTTTATTTATTTATGGGACAGACAGAGACAGAGCATGAACGGGGGAGGGGCAGAGAGAGAGGGAGACACAGAATCGGAAACAGGCTCCAGGCTCCGAGCCATCAGCCCAGAGCCCGACGCGGGGCTCGAACTCACGGACCGTGAGATCGTGACCTGGCTGAAGTCGGACGCTTAACCGACTGCGCCACCCAGGCGCCCCGAGAGAATGTCTTTAAAGACAGGTCCATCAGGTACACAAGAAGGTCAGAACATGGAAGAACAAACTTCCATTGAGTTCTATAGGCCAGGCATGGGACTGATCATAGGAAGACTGGTTGAAAGTCTATTTGCGCATTAACTAGGTAGGGACCTAGACATCTAAGGGACATTCTTCCTCTCCTTCCCTCCCCCCACCAACCCCCCCCCCCCCCCCGGCCACCCCCACTTGTTCTCTGGAGTAAGTGACCCAGAGAAACTGAGACTCAGGACACATCAATTCTAGATTAAAGTGTAGAAATAAAAACACAATGGGTGTATGGCGTTCTACACACTTAAAGGTGGGATCCTCTGTCTTCATGTACTTTTACCTGAAAGTGTCTGTGGCCATGCATATATCCCCAAAGCTGGAGATTTCAAACTGTTTCCTCTGATAAACCAATAACCCAAAACCAAAGCACTAGTGATGTGAAAATTTGGGAACCCTTCAAAGTTCAGCTGACTCAAGGTAAACACTGCTGCCTATGGGTAAGAATAGGTTACGAATAGGAAAAGAAAAAGCAGGAACTCGAGGAAACAGGGTTTTTAATGGAGAAGAAAGGAGAGAGGGCATACCTATGGGACAGATCTGGAGAAGTTCCAGGGTGAAGGACTCCAGAGAAAATAAAAAGAGAGAAAAAGGTACGGATTCCCAGGTGCATTTGAACATAAGTGGGTTAGATTGGTAGGATTTTTTTTATAGAGATCTTTGAGAAATGTTCACAATGGATATGTTAAAAAACAATTAGGCAAATGAAGAGATACCATCCATTTGTTAACCTTAAGAAACAATTTATGCAAAGAATAAACACATATTACAATGTTTGGGCCCAGCATTATTCATTCATTCATTCATTCATTCATTCATTCATTCACTTATTAAGTTTATTTATTTTGGGACAGAGAGAGAAGAGAACGAGTGCTAGTGGGGGAAGGGCAGAGAGAGAGAGAGAGAATCCAAAGCAGGTTCCATGTTGCCAGCTTGGAGCCCAACGTGGGACTCAAACTCATGAAAAATGAGATTCATAACCTGAGACGAAATCAAGAGTCGGATGCCTACCATACTGAGCCACCCAGGCACCCCAACAGGGAACAATATTTAAATAGTCACATGTAAGCTAATGATTAATTTAACTAAGATATTGCTTGAAAGGACAGAATAGCCACCCACTATAATGGAAAATAAGTAGAGAATTTCTAAAACGTATAATTCGAGAGTTAATTTTTTAAGAGTTCTTTTTAAAAGAAATATAACTTTAAATGCTAAAAGAAACAACTCAAATGGTAATGATTGCTTCTGAGAAGCAAGACTAGTGAGTCAGAAGGGTGGATAGGAGACACTTGTCATAATAAGCTTTGTAATGGAAATTGATATTTTAAATTTTCTGTTGCCTGTATAAATTACAGTAGCTGCTACTCATATCCTTACTTTTACGGAATGGGACGGAAAGTCATGAAAATTTAGTAAGTTTGCTAATGTCATTGAGAGAGTAAATGAAAGAAGTATAATTAAAAAAAATTTAATGTTTATTTATTTTTGAGAGAGAGAAAGAGAGAGAAAGTGAGCAGAGGAGGGGCAGAGTGAGAGGGACGCAGAGGATCCAAAGCGGAAGCAGTCTCTGTGCTGCCAGCACAGAGCCCGACGCAGGGCTCGAACCCACCAACCGTGAGATCATGACCTGGGTCGAAGTCAAGCGCTTAACCGACTGAGCCACCCAGGTGCCCTGAAAGAAGTATAATTTAAATCAAATCTATCTGACCCCCAAATTCCATACTGTCCACATTAATACAGTGTTAATCAGTGATTCCAAGTATGTATGGATACACTTACTGTCTCTCTGCGGCAGTAAATAGTACAGTACGATTTGCTTTCAAAGAGACTTTTGGCTAGTTGAATTGGTCAATGTGTGCCTTTACCATAGTTTATGGCCAGTTGTACTTTTCTTACCTATTTGTTCCAGATAGATGCCTATCGTCCTACAAAGCTGAAGTTATGGTATAAAAAGTGTTGTAACCTTACTTACACACCCAGATTCACGGTGGCTCTTTCTTGCCAACTCTCCTAGAACACACTTATGTTTCTCTGACTTTTAGACGTATGGGGGGGGTGCTTTTGTATTTTCATTTCTCTTCATCCTAAAGGTAGATTCTATTGGTCCTGTGTCAGACATGAGAACACAGGCTTGGAAGGTAAGGAGTTTCCTGAAGTTCAAGTTAGCTGGGGAGCTGTGATCTATAACCAGAACCAATTCTAGAATAATGTCATGGAAGCGGAGAATTTGCAGAGGAGGAAAAATAACTCTATTTTAAAATAAAGTTTAATTGTATAGCTTTTATTGTTTTTGCTGAAGAAATAGGGAATATTCAGATATAATTAGAATCTGAGTAAGAAAATTGCAAAAATTAAGAAAATGTGCCACAAATACAATTAAATAATTAGTAATTTGGTGGTACCTAAGCAGCTTGTTGGCAGGTCTCAATCTCCAGTGATCTCCCCTCTCCTCGCCCATGAAAGAAAATTAAATGTATCAGAATTCTCAGGAATTCATTCTCATGCAAACTAGTCATTGCTTCACAATTGATTTTGACTTTTCAGTGAGATAGATGATAGATAGATAGATAGATGATACATAGATTGACAGATGAATGATAAATCGATGATAGACAGGTAGATAGAAGATAGATAGATAGATAGATAGATAGATAGATAGATAGATAGAGACTGGAAGTCATACTTCCCTTAACTTCTCAAATCATCAAATTAAAAATGAAATGGAGAGCCGGAAAAGAGTGAATTCATAAAGTAGGTAGAAACGTAAGGAGTGTTGGAGCAGGCAGAAGTGAAGAGTAACTTGCCAGCTGATTTTAAAATGAGGAATGAGGCTGAGAAGTTCAATTCCTGAGTTCCTAGGATTTGAGAAGTTAACTCCAGCATCTCCCAGTGCCTTCTTGCTTCAACATCTGTTTGAAAACACCCTGTCCGTGTTTTTAATGAGCACTGCTCCCGGCTGCGGGTTATTACGTAGAGTAACTCTGCCTGCAGCACAAGCCTTTCTCTATCTAGTTCTGTCTTTTAATGGCGATGCGCAGAGAAATCAGACGGTGTGATAGCAGAGAAATCCGACGGTGTGATAAAGTGCTTGGCCACGTTATCTCTCCTTCTGTGATCTTACGTGCGTAATCTGATCATTCTCCTTCTTAGTTTCCTCATCTGTAAATAAGTGTGATTTTCACCACAGGAGGTCTTGCAAGGGTCCATGAAATAACTGTAGGAAACAACTAGTACAGTACTTAGAAGAGACCGTGGCTCTTGTGTCTGAGACTCACATTTTAGCATTTCCAAAACCAAAATCTTTATATGCAGTGTGTCCAGTTATGACATCTTTTTCCCTGAGAAACATTCTGTTCCCGTCAGATGATCAGAGTCAGTGGCACGTAGAACATGGCAGAAAGTATTCAGAAATGAATAATTATTTAGCTGAGGAACTGGGTACAGCCTTTTACCCTTTTGCCCCAGTTATAAATAAAAAGAAGAAAAATGAGTTTCTAAAAGAGATTTGACTCACATATAAAATAATGGTGATTCCCATGCACCTGTCTCTGAAAAATGTTTCTTTTATTTACTCTAGAAATATATTTTTTATTAATATTCATATAAGGACTGCTATTGTCTTTTAGTTATTTGGGTGCATAGTGAATTGGTAGATTTCTAGCCATGCATCTCTTAAGTGGACTCATTGGTTTGGCATAGCCGTAAATATATATCAAATAAAGAATCTTTGTTCAAATATGTCACCTGTATGGTTTTTTATTGAGGTTTGTGAGAAAATTTTTACTCATAACGGGTAGTTTGACTTTTGATTTATCACATTTTTTAATTGATTTTGATGGCAGTCCCAAAAGAAGCTACTAAGAATCATGTAGTCTGGGTTTCTTTAGTAGCAAGTGTAACTCTTTAAAGCCATCAAAGGCCAGAATTAAAGTAATTTCTAGATTACTTCAAACTGGGCCTGATTTGCATAATACAAAACTAATTTAGATTTGATTTCTCAAGAAAATTGAGATTAAATGAAAAAAGTTTGTGTTTGCCTCCATTTCGTATTTGTATCAAAATGTGGTACCCAACACATTACCAAATTTGTTTTTTTTATAAGATAATAATACTTGGAAAAATTATCATTACATATTATGTGTAATAAGTTCAGGAACCCCTTTGGGTGTGGATCACAGGAAGGTAGCAGAAAATTGGCGTTGATGACCACCCTTTCTCACTAGGGTCTCATTCGAGGAGGCATGCATTAAAGTTTTTATCTGTGACTCTCTTATATGTCAGGATCATCAGGTGAATGATTTTAAGTAATGTGAATTATCTATGAGTCTCAATACATCTCTATTTGTCTCTTTTTTTGTATGAATAATTATGGTTGAAGTCATGGTATGCTCATTTGCAGACAGGAGAAATACTTATTAAGCATGTATAGTGTGCTAAAATAATATGCTTATAGGTGAATGTGAAAAAAATATGCCATCAGCTTATTCTCATTTCATCCACACTATAATGGAGGGTTTAGAGTATTGTGGTTTAATTTTTGTTTTTAAGAAACATACATTTTTTTACCCAATCTTGTTCAGATTCTGCCTATGTTTGTTTTATTCATATATCTTTTTTGTTTTCACATTGGTGGAATCCATCACAAACCATCCAACGAAGCACAACATTCATACGTAATACTTGAGAATACATTGTGCGGTATAAATGAATTTCAGATGCTTGCCTTTTTCAATATTCAATTATTAATTTGCTTCTGAATATATTTTAGTTTGAAAAGGTTGTATTATTAAGAAAAACAAAACTCTGATTCATGTGAGACAGAAGATGACCTTTTCGTTTTACTTGGATTCTAACAAATGCAAAGTGTGCGTGGGTCACACTTTCATGATCTGATGCAGTCCGTATAGAAAACCAGATGAAGAATGCATCCTTGGACACTTTATTGGCCTGCTAGGGTGGCCAGAGCTAGGTACTACCAGGTGGCTCACATAACAGAAACTGCCTCACAGTCTGGAGCCTGGAAGTCCAACACCAAGATGTCAATTCCTTCAGAGGGTGGTGAGGGAGAATCCCTTCCAAGTCTCTCCCTCGTCTTCTAGTGCTTGTTGGCGATCTTTGGCGTTCTTTGGCCTCCCCAGATCACCCTGATCTCTGCTTTCATCTTCCCGTGGCATTCTCCCTGGGTGTGTCTGTGTCCAAATTTCCCCTTTTTATGATAAGGATGCCAGTCACATTGGATCAGGGCCGCCCCCCTAATGATCTCATCTGAACTGAATTAATTGCATTTGCAGTGATCTCTTTCTACCTAGAGGTACATTCTGAGGTATTTGGGGTTAGAAATTCAGTACGTGAATTCTGGGGGAATACTATTCAATCCATAACTGGTCATGAATTGTTAGCTCAGATTTACATAAAACTAAATGGATTTTCCAAATCTCTGCAAGAATGCATGAGTAACCTACATTCTTATCGCACTCTTGTTTTGTTGTATACCTTCTTTGTGACTGTTAGAAGTTATCCACAAGCGTTTATAGTACGAATGATTAAGCTTCTCCCTGTCATTGTTTCTCCATCCTCTCCACCGCAGCATTGGACCCTTTGGTTAAGATGCCACTCTCAGTGTCATTAGTCATCTGTCCTCCACTGTGCCTTCAAAGTCTTTGTTCCGACCAGATGTATTGAACTGGACTGGAAGGGGTTTTCCCCACTACTACTTTAATTTTTTTTAAGTTTATTAATTTATTTTGAGAGAGTGAGTGTGTGTGAGTGTGTGAGCAGGGAAGGGTTGGAGAGAGAGGGGGAGAAAGATCCCAAGTTCGAACTCACCGTGAGATCATGACCTGAGCCAAAATCAAGAGGTGGATGTTCAACCCACTCCCCACTACTACTTTTATCTGCAATAGTCCCATTACCCACCGTTTAGTCTTTTTTTTTCTGAGATATTAAGATGAGCACTCTCAATGTAAACAGTTGATCTGTTCCACTTAATCAAAATATCTTAATTTTGAATGGTTTCTTCAGTTCAAATCACTAATTCCCCAGGAGACAATGCAATAACCACTTCAGCTTGTCAGAAGAAATAAACCTAAAAGCTGTCATTCTGAATGTCCTACATTGAGTTCTCCCAGGAGAAGTCAAGCCCTGGAAACTTTCAGATGCTGTCGAACCTGTGAACTGCATATTAAGAATATGATGTTCCCCAATTTACATTTTTTTCCCCTTTTGGTGGCTCACCATATCTGTTCTTGTACTGGGAGCAGTCTCATCGGACGCTTTGATGGCATTAAGCTTCAAAGCATAGTAGAACCCGCCAAGCAAGGACTTGGGAACACAGCAGAACCGAATTTGAATCTCAGTTCAGTTTCTTCTTTGTTCTCTGAAGCAATTCCTTCAACCCCGCTACGCTCCCATGCTTCATCTGTAAAATCTGGACAGGAAGATTAACTTCTAAGCTTTGCTACGAGTACTAAGTTTTCTAACACTTAACTGCAAAATGTGTCATTCCTTCCCTAAACTTGTCTTTGCATGTTTTTTTTCACTTCCTTTTACATACTCAAATGCTATATTAGGTAATAATTGCTTCAGAAAGATTGCAAGTTGAGATTTAGTTATATCTACAGGGAGCTATATTGTTTAATCACTTAAATGATAACATAGAATACCATTCAAGATGTGACCTATGATGGTGTCTTCAATTTGATAAAGGAAATGGAGGCAAATAAATCAAATCTAGTTAAGAGACAGGAGTGGAATGTTTTCACACTTACCGTGACTTATCCACTTACACATATCGAGAATCTGAACACTTTTTGGAAAGAAAAGGTATGTTTCTTTCCATTGCCATTGCATTCCCAGATTTGTGTGGGGAATGTAAAAATCCCCCTAAGTAAAGCCATTTTTTGAAAATATGTGGCTTGACTCTTTGGTGCCTGATATTTTTTAAACTAAATCTTTCAGTATTATTATCCTTAGAGTTCCAGTTTAGGCTGAAATGACCATCCCTTGAAATTCCTTTCTGCAGAGGGCCGTAGGACTGAGGGATGTTCCTTTTAATTGCCAACTTATCATGAGGATGGTTTTTCTTTTTAAATTTTTTAATGTTTATTTATTTTTGAGAGAGAGAGGGAGCCAGGAAGGGGCAGAGAGAGAGGGAGACACAGAATCCAAAGCAGGCCTCAGGCTCTGAGCTGTCAGCACAGAGCCTGAGGTGGGGCTTGAACCCACGAACCCCAAGATCATGACCTGAGCCAAAGTCGAACGCTCAACCGACGGAGCCACCCAGGCACCCCTCATTAGGATAGTTTTAATCTCATGTATCAGAAAGCTGCTATAAAAATTCAACTCCCGTTTATTTACTGGGATCCTACAACAAAGGATAGTCAGAGGTTACGAATTGTATCAGTTATAAAATATTGTCATCATAAAAAAATTTAGCAGTAGGACGCAGTAAGGGGAGGGAAGAGAAAGGAGAAAGACAAGGCCAGACAGCAGGAGGGGACTGGTTAGGTCAAGGCTGAGAGGCCCAAGGAAAGGTGAGACAGCACAGCTGGGGCCTGGGAGGGGGAATTGAAAGTCTGACCCCTGGAGAGCACTTGCAGACATCCAGCATCTCTGTGATTGTTGGCAAGGCGACTTCTCTCTGGATCTTTCAAGGGGACTACAGAGACAGCATCCCCAGGGCAGTTAGCTGTCTGATCAACCTTTCCTGCCCAGTCCAATGACGGAACAAAATGCTCGGCTTTTCGGGCCGGGTCTTTGTGTTCTGTGTCACTGTGTCCTTCTGCTCCGTGTTGGAGTGCCTCCCTGCTTCTCCTCCTTACCGTCATCCTCACCAACGACCTCCACCTGGAGATCCTCGTCTGCCTTGCTTTGGTGACATTTTCATTAGATAATGCAGTTATGCCACCAGACTTTCCACCAGCCTCTGTCGGTGACCTCTGAATTCTCCGAGCAGATTCCTCGAGTTGTCAGCCAGCAGGTCCTTGGCCCTCGGGGCCAAGGTAGCCTGGAGAAGAGCTGTACAATGACACTGAGAAATGCTGCCTTTGACACCACCCCTGGGTTTTCCCCCAAAAAATCTTTCTGATGCAGAAAAAAAAAAATAGAAGTCCGGTTGCATTTGATTTGAATAGGCCCCTTAGAACTGTCATCTGTTATCATTTTCCCCCCTTTAAGTTCTAAAAAACAATTGCCCGGAGCTCTGCCATACATGTCTGAGGCATTTTATACTGTTCCAAACAGAGTTCCATCTTTTCCCAATGCTGGTCTTTCTGTGATTATTTGCCGCTCACTGAAGTGAACTGAGATGGCACATAATTGAAATTTACTACTGTTGAGCTTTCCAGTATTTGGGACAAAGTCCCACCTTACCTTCGTGCAAAAGGTTTGCAACTTCTCGGTAACGTCAAGGGGCAAGAGTGGTTATGGCGCAGGTGCTTGGCCTATGACATCGCAGCAGCCCCGGGGGAGTGAATGAGTGGCCCCGGGCCTTGGTTTTCATGGCCATAAGATCACTGTTACTATCAGAAAGCCCATAGCATCACATTGTAATGACAGTGACGTGAGAATGTGGTGACGATGCTTAGCACAGAATCTGCACATACAAAGCAATCCAGAATTGTGAGCCATTGTTATAGTGTTGAGAGTTATCATATTAGTATATTTTATTTAGAAATGTTAAAACGCTGCATGAGAGGTCTTTAGATGAAGGTCATTATTTTTAGCATTATATTTCTTAATGTTTGGTTTGGAGATTTCAGGCATTCTTCCCAGTGCTATCCAATAGTCCTCTCTGCAGAGACGGAGCTGGCCCGGGTCTGCAGGACCACACGCTCCATGTGGCTGTTCGGCACTTGACATATGGCTAGTGCAATTGGCTAACTGGAATTTCTAATTATATTTAATTTTAAGTATTTTTATTTTAATATTTAATTTTAAGTATTTTATTTTAATAGCCTACGGTGGCCAGATTTAGCAAATAAAAATAGAGGATTTTAGTTCAATTTTAGTTTTAGACAAACAAAAAATACATTTTCAATATAATGGCATGGAGACATACTTTTACCAAGTATTTTATCTGCAAATATAAAATAGCTACACGTCACTAGCGTTACAGTATTGGACAGCGTGGCTCTAGACGACTTACTTTTTTAAGGAGATGAAATTACTATACTCAGTTATATTGAGAACATATAAGACATATTATAATTCACCCCCACCTCATTTTGTGACCAATATTTAGAATCGAAATGCATGGTTTCTTTTTTTTTTTCAATATATGAAATTTATTGTCAAATTGGTTTCCATACAACACCCAGTGCTCATCCCAAAAGGTGCCCTCCTCAATACCCATCACCCACCCTCCCCTCCCTCCCACCCCCATCACCCCTCAGTTTGTTCTCAGTTTTTAAGAGTCTCTTATGCTTTGGCTCTCTCCCACTCTAACCTCTTTTTTTTCCCCCTTCCCCTCAGTTGAGAGGGGAAGAGAACAAACCCTCAGTTTGTTCTCAGTTTTTAACAGTCTCTTATGCTTTGGCTCTCTCCCACTCTAACCTCTTTTTTTTTTCCCTTCCCCTCCCCCATGGGTTTCTGTTAAGTTTCTCAGGATCCACATAAGAGTGAAACCATATGGTATCTGTCTTTCTCTGTATGGCTTATTTCACTTAGCATCACATTCTCCAGTTCCATCCATGGTTGCTACAAAGGGCCATATTTCATTCTTTCTCATTGCCCTGTAGTACTCCATTGTGTATATAAACCACAATTTCTTTATCCATTCATCAGTTGATGGACATTTAGGCTCTTTCCATAATTTGGCTATTGTTGACAGTGCTGCTATAAACATTGGGGTACAAGTGCCCCTAGGAAATGCATGGTTTCTTGGTGATACTCTGGGAAGAGTCACAGTCTTTAAATAATGTTGAACTGAACCTAATTGGTAACTGGTTGTAAAAGAGAAGCCAAATAAATGAAAATGTTCTGGTTAACCTCAGAAAATTACTTGTTTCTTTGAGTCAAGTGGAATGATGTTTGAGTGTTAAATGGTGTACAGGTAATGTAAAACACGAGAGCTGGGCCATGGGGTAGAGACCAAGTGAGCAAGGGTTACAGATTTAAATAAAGTAATATCAGTCCTTAGTTATCCACACACGTAAATCCCAAGAATAAGGAATCTGAAATACCTATGATCATTTGCCCTCAACAGAGATAGCAGTAGTGAATGAAATATGGAAGTACAGGGAAGAGAAGGTGTTTTGATCACCCATATCCATAGGCTGACTTTTGTAATTTCTCAAACTTTAAAGAAAAAAATTATTAAATGCTTAAAGTTATCATTACTGAATTCATAATTACTTGAAGTCTCATATATTTGATATTCTGAGACTACAAAATTGGTTAGATGCTTTTCCTTATTAAATTATTAAAACTATTGTTAAGACAAGGGGAGTTGGAGTAATCATGGGACAGACTGTGGGGGGGGGGCAGAGAAATGGGGACAACATGACTTCCTTCGTGGGGTGGTCATGGGGGACAAACGGGGTGAGTGTATTTTATAGACGTTCAAACCTCACATGGTTGTAGGATGTATTTATGATACGTAGTATAAGTGCTTGCGATCCTTGGGGAAAATTCATACCTCTCATTTGTTTGTCACTTGCTCTGAGTCAAGCAGCCATAGGCTCAAAACTTCTCATCTTCTTTATGCCTGCACTCCTGTCCCAGCCTTTGATGCAACCCATCTGGAACTCTTCAAGGCCACCATGTTGGTCGTGCTTTCATTATTATGATCTTACACACAACAATCCCAGCAAACTTTGTGAATACATCCCTACCTAGATCCACTCCTGTGGCCCCATCATGGTTAAAACAAAACCCTCACCTGCAGGGAGGGCCCTTGCAGCCCTCCCACCCTGTCTGCTACACTTTACCACTCTCCCCACTCCATACCCCTTCCCACTGTCCCTCTTGCTGTGTCTCCTACATACTAGGCTTACTCTTACCCTGAAACCTCAGGACAGACCGTAGACCTCCCCAGGTCCTCACATAAAATTCTTAGATGAAACACCACTCCTTCAAAGAAGCCATCCTTCACCACCCACCACACCATGACCAGCCTTGACACCCTTGTCCTGTTGCATTCCTATACATCAGCCTATTGTCTGTTCTTCCTGGCACCACTGGCAGTGATATTTGTGGGTCACGTGTTCGTTATCTGCTCCTCCCCAGCCAGAATGCAAGTCGGTGAGGGAGGAACCCTTTCTCACAGTCACCATTGAAAACCAGTAGCTCAGAACAGAGGTGGCAGAGCCCAGGTGCTCCATTGGACTGGTTCCATGAATCAACAGGATGATGTCATCACTTACATCTCTGTGCTTTGCCTTCATGTATCATCCCTTTTCCCTCTGGGCTGTTATCTTTTATTTGGTTTGAATATGGCATGTGTAGAGAAATCCACCAACCCATTAAAGATTTAGAGGGATGTTGCTGAAATAAAATTTAGCTTCAGTTAAGTTTTCCCCTTTAAAAAAATCATATATATTCCATGTCCTAACAGAATAGAGACATGGTTAGAGTAATGTATACAATCTATTAATCCCCACTTACAATATGAATGTGCCTTTGGAAAGCAATATAGTGTGACATCTTTTCCTTCTTTCTAAATTCTTCATCTGCACACATCCATCAAGAATCCAAGCTAATATACAGTTGTTCATTTTTTTTTAAATTAAGACTGTTCTTTATTTCAAGCTGCTGTCATTCTGTGCTTGAATTCTAGCACTTGTTTTTCTTATGTAGTCAATTTTGATACATTTAAAAAATACTTTAATATTCAACGTCCTCATCATGTTCCTTCCCTACCTTTAATAATATTGAGGAAGTAAAAATGACAAAAAGAGAGTATTTGTCTCTGAGGAGGGTTTTTTTGTTTTGTTTTTGTTTTTATCAGGAAGGAAGATGCACAGAAAAACCTAGGGGAGAGGGCACCAGTTACCCCAGACTCATGAGCCTGGGAAGTAAAGGCCTGCTCTGCAGTAGGAAGGAAAGTCTCAGTGGGGCAGCATAGGAGACGATGGGCCTTCAGACACCTTCAGGATTGAGGTCCGCGAATACGAGCTAGTCGAAAAGAGGCAGAGGTGTTATTTTATTCAGAAACTTGGCACCAGATTGAAGATGTCAGCCCACATCCGTGCTTGTCGATAAGTGTCGAGTATCCCTTCATCCTCGGTAGCTAGAGAATCCAGAAGAGACAACCGAGCCGAAGGTGCACATGTTTTCACGATTTGCCAACTGCGAGCGTTTGAGATGCTGAAAGATCCGAGATGCTGTTGACAGTGTTCTGTCTTCGGAACCTGTGTCTCAAAGCTATGGTCGGGATGGAAAGAATGCGGGGCAGAGAGATGTCAACTTCTCTGGAGTCCCACTGCCTTCGTTCTCTTCCCTGAGTCCTCTCTGCTACCACCTGGGACTGCTCCCTGCTCTGACAAATGCCATGTGTCTAGAATTGTTGAGGACTAGAGTGTTAGTGTCACATCCTGACTTCAAGGTGGATCAAAATGTTGGAATAGGTTTCTTCCACCTTCTGGTTCCTGAGTTGCTCCTCTATGGGCAGGAATCAGCCAACTGAGGGTGACACAGACATGCCTGCCCCCTGCTCTGCGCACTCACACAGGAGGTGGCCTCAGACATGCTTCTGAGACTCAGACTCTTAGCAAGTTCAAGGAGAAGAATAAAGGTTCAAAAAGGTACAGCCCCCCCCCCCCACCATATGAAGTAAGGCTGTAGGTGGGGAATTACTACTTCTGACCATAAACACATTGGGATTGGCGTGGGGGTCTGTAACACACACAGAGAGCTGTGAGGCACTTGAGAAGCTCAGAGATCTGGTGGTTCTCCTATGCCTGAGCCCAAGAAAGTTGGGGGTGTTGCCTGGCACTCATGTGCCCTGGGCAGCCCAGATGGAGAAGAAATGGCTGAGGGGATGTGGCCGCAGGAGTAGCCTTTGGCCAAAGTCTTTGGAGCAAGGATCCATAAGTGCCTTTCATGCAAGTGATGTGGGCTGTAGAGACAAGGGCTTGTGTTGGGTTGATGTGGGTCCCCTGACTCAGGAGTCCAGGAGATCCCCATAGGATGCCTTTGTCTGGGATCCCAGAGGCTGAGGGAGATCACAAGTGAGCACCCAGAATACAAGTCACCTGCGCAAGATAATAGGTACAGGCACAGAGAGAGGAGCCAGCAGGAAATCTTTGAAGAGGCTTTACCAGTGTCCCCAGTAAAGAGCAGCAGCTGTGGTCCCGCTGCAGCCTCTCTGGGAACCCAGCAGGCACACCCCAGTTCTCCTTCCCCTCTGCAGGCAGAGCGTGGGAAATGGGAGGACTCAGTGCTGAGTTAATTTTGGAGTTTGGAATCGCACATGTAACGTACAGATTGTAACTACAGAATTGAGATTATTTTGCAACGTGAAATGACCTTGGCCCTGTCTCTGGACGATGCAGAAGCATAAACGACACAGGGCCTGTGCTAGAGGTCTTTATCAGCATCAAAGAAAGTTTCTTCATCAAGTAGGTTTTAAAAGGTTGGGGGAACGTCAAAATGAAATCATGCATTCTTACATCACGGCTTATGTTTACCTTACCTTTTACACATCGCATCAACTACGGAAAGTCGAATACGAAAAAAGGAGTATCTGTTATTAAAATTAGCCCTAAATATAATTTAATTTTTTTAAGTTTTTTTTTATTTTGAAAGAGAATGAGAGAGAGAGGGAGAGAGAGAGCGTGCGCACGTGAGAGAGAGTACACAAGCGGGGAGGGGCAGAGAGAGAGGGAGAGAGAGAATCCCTCAAGCAAGCTCTGGATTGTCAGTTCAGAGCCCGACGTGGGACTCGATCTCACAAACCATGAAATCATGACCTGAGCTGAGATCAAGAGTCGGACGTTCTACTGACTGAGCCACCCAGGTGCCCCTATAATTTCATTTTAGACTTATAAAAAAAGTAAATTAGACTTTTGAAATTGTTTGAAGCCATCTCTGCACCAGCAGTGTATTGCAAGGCATGCTGGGCTCCAGTAAAAGTGCTCCTTGTAACAAGTCTCAGACTATTTTATCAAAAAAGCACTGGTATGGCACCTTCAGTGGGACCTGTACTAAATAGATGTGCAGAATGGACAAGGCAGACAGGGTCTGGCCCTTGCAGAGTCTATAGTCCAGTGTGAGTGGCGGATATTGAATAAATGAACACATCTTTACTGAAATGATTGCACGTTTGAAGGAACTGTTGGGAGAAGCAGGTCACGGGAGCCCCTAGGAAGCGTGAGCATGAAGCCTGGTTTGGGCTGGGAGACTGTGGGACTTCCTGGGACGGCAGCGTTTGAGCTGAGCACCCAGGGGGGCAGAGGCGGATTGGCAGTGTGTTGGAGAAAGCTCAGCGGGGCTCAAAACCGTGTGAAGGAACAGCATGTACCTGCGGTGCTGAGGCTGAGAGGGAAGACGGTGGCCTGGCTGAGGAGGGGTGAGGGCGGGGCCCTGGTACCCCACATGGGCAGGAGGTCAGTGGGCGATCCCATCCTGATGATGACATCACAGTCACATTTGCTGTTGTTTGGTGGCTCTTTCTCCTCTTCCTTGCCCTCCTCCTTCTCCTCCTCCTCCTCCTCCTTTTTAAGTTTATTCATTTAAGCAATCTCTACGCCCAATGTGGGGCTTGAACTCAGGATCCTGAGATCAAGAGTCACACGCTCCACCGACTGAGCCAACCAGGAACCCCACGCTGATGTTTGGCTTCTTACAACACATTTTGCATTTTCCCCCCTTTATCTTCAGCACAGAGACAATAATTCATTGTCTCTATCACGGAATTGTTAGGGGTTTAGAAGAATAAATGCCACATAGGGGGGTTTACGCGAGGCTAGGACACGACAGCTCGTTCGATGTTAATTGAATCTGAGTCTATGTGGAGTTTTCGAAAGTTTGGGACAGACATTTACAGACTCATAACACATCCTGAAATTGTCCCTTTCGGGGTGTCAGGTGCATTGGGTAGCCCCGTCTGTCAGTGAAATGGCCAGGGGTCATTTGGGTGCTGTATGGTTTCAGTTTCCAGCAGGAGACGAGGACACACTGTCATAGAAGCAGACTCACGACTCTTTGGGTGGTTCTGGAGAGGAGTGAGTCAATGAGGCCACTGCATCATTTCCACTGCTCTCCTTTGCTGCTTCCCGGGCTTCGCATCTATAAATAGGCGATGCTTCTGGGACAGGCAGCATCGAGACTGATGACAGGAGACACAGAGGGGGCTCTGGAGCACTTCGGGCTCCCTGGAGAGGATGGCCTCCCGTCGGCACAGTAGCAGCCAGGACAGTGCAGGGTCACAAGGTGGAGCCTCCCTGGGGTATGGACGTTTTGTTCCTGCATTTGCTCTGGCTCAGCCTACCCCGCTCACCCCTGGGGCCATCCTGGCTCTCCCTCATGTCTACAGGAGCCTACGTGATAATCAGGTGTAGAGATTAACAGGACACTGAGACTGTGGAAAAGAGTGGTGTCTTCCCCAAACCTTTCTCCTTGGATCCGTGGGTTCCTGAATGCACCCCAGGACCTTTGAGGGAGCGAGGGGCTATACCCAGCAGCCTGTCCCCCAAACCCAAGCTCAACCCAATCAGTATCTGTTTTATTTCAGCCCCAGGGATTAGAGATGGTCCATATAATCTCATTTGAAGTAGGCACGGGCCAGTCTTACACACACATACATATACACATATAAGTAGAATACGTGAGTAAGTAGAATGAATGAGTGAATGAATGAACAAATGAATGAATGAATAAACAAGTAAATAAATAAATAGGGTTTTGGATCCTTGACCTAGCCAACTTCTTTATTTCGCTGGTAGAAAAACACATTTCCTGCAGTAGAGTTGCTGATCCCTTGAATACAATGTGTGTATCCTGTTCTTCTGTGAAGTAATGTAGGGCCAAGAGCCGATACTAAGGAAAAGATAATTCAAGGGTGATAATTTTATTTCTAGTGACTGTTTGAAAACTCAATTCTTTATTATTATTTTTAGATGTTTATTTATTTTTGAGAGAGGGAGAGACAGACAGAACATGAGCGGGGGGAAGTCCAGAGAGAGAGGGAGACACAGAATCCGAAGCAGGCTCCAGGCTCTGAGCTGTCAGCACAGAGCCCGACCTGGGGCTCGAACCCACAAGCCGTGAGATCATGACCTGAGCCGAAGCTGGACGCTTAAACGACTGAACCACCCAGCCACCCCTAAAAACTCAATTCTTTACATACTTATTCATCTATAACTAAACTATTTCAAATACGTACTTCCAAAAAAAAAAAAAAAACAACCATGATAACCCGAAAAACTGGCCAACGCTATATACCTGCACGCGTGTGCTCACACGCATGCACACGCGTGGGGCTGGTGTCAGAGCAGGAGCCCGGACAGCCCTCCAGAAACTGGGAAATTGTTGTCCTGGGCACTCCAGTGCCAAAGAAGCTTGTCACCACAGTCACTATAGGCTTTTTCAGGGAGAGTTTTACTCTCTGTGAAAGTCCGACAGCAAGTTATGGCAGGAGGTTGGCCGGGCAGCAGTGGCCCCTCTTGACCTGCTGCTGAGCCCTTAGAGCTTCTGGGAGCACCTGTCTCCTTGGAAGGACCTCCCGCAGCCACCATCCCCTGTGTCCCGGCTGGGGGACTGCTTTCAGATGTGCTCTGCCCATCCAGTGGGGGAGTAGCGAACAATGTGTCCCTGCTTCTCAGAAAAGGAACTGTGTATAGTCGCTAGACTCAAATATATCCCAGTGCAGAGCCCTGAAGACAGATCGGATTCTCAGTTAAAGTCAGGTGCGCTGCAAATTTCACGAACAGGGAGCTGGTTGCAGCTTCCCTGTGAAGGGCTGTCTTCTCCACGCAGAGGTTGGTGGTTCAGTGCTATAAAAACTCACAGGGCCAGAGGACAGAAGCCGGGTAAAAGCAGGACAGCTGAGGAGAGAAGCGCACGGTGACGGGGCTCTGGCACAGTCAGGGAGGGACCTGCCAGAGACCCTGTGGAGGCCCCGAGGGTGGGGCTCGCACCTGTCAGGGCACGAGGCCCTGCAGGACAGTCTGCCCATCTAGGGGGATGCTTGGCTCTGAGCGGCTGCAGTCTATGATGGACCACGACTCCAACCGACCTTCAGCCCCACCCACCCCCCAGCCCCAGGTTCTGCTGTAGACAGTCTTTGCTTCCACGAATATTTATTGAGCAATTACTGTATGCTAAGCACTCGGTATACCTAACGGGTGATTGATAGAGAAGAAAACAGCTAGAATCCTAGCCTAGCACCATTTGTAGCTAACGAGGGCTAAAGTGCTTAAATAAAATAGTCTGAAACAGGCGTCTTTGGTTACTATCAATTTATTTACGTGAAAAGATGGACAAGCTTGTGAAAAATGAAATATTAAATTGTTGATCTAAAAATATCTCTTTGAATTAAAAAACATTAAAAGAACTCTAGGAAGCTGAGCGATCCCAGAGTATATAAAGTGTGCCGGCCAGAGATGAAAGTCAGGTAAATCATCATCTAAGCTGCCTTAAGTTCTTCCCAGAAAGGAGAACAAAATCTGCATGAAACTCCAGTTCTCTGCTAAATCCTTTTTGACCTGCCTGGTGAGGTCTGCCGGATGAAACGGACGTTCAGAGAGGTTGGTCACCTGCTAGAAGTCAGCGAGCGGGATGTGGCATGGTGCACGGCCAGGTAGAACAGGGCACTGTTGTCTCCGGAGCTGTGGAAACATTTAGATGAAGTGAATGGGTCATTCTAGAATGTTTTGTGCACTGCACACCTGGAGATTTGCTGTCCACGTGCCCCTTTTGTCCCCTGCACTCTGCACCTTCCCGGCAGGCACATGCTGGGGCGCGATTGATCCCCCCGCTTGAAGAATGTCCTCTAGTGTTTCAGGTTCCTCGGGGGAAGAGAAAGCTGTTTCCAGTGCAAGCTGAATGTGTAAACCCTACGCTTCTGTGAGTGTTTCAAAGAAGGTCACCGGCTTCAAAAGTAGTCCAGCCAGGATTATTTTTCATTTTGACACACACACACACACACACACACACACACACACACACACACACACAATGGACTTTGTGGGTTCTGTAATTGTTCATGGCCTGGTTAGTAAGAAATTCGATAATTCATGATTCCACTTAGAAAAATAGTCAGGCCATTGCTGTGTGGGGGCATTTTTCACCATTTACTGTGGCAGAAACACACATAAAAGGTTACAAAATAAGAAGAGGTCACTCTAAACCCACACATGCAAAGTGTTCTAGAAAATTCAGTTCAAACTTCATTAAGGCATCTGAACCAAAGGTCTCTACTATTTTGTTTTCTTTGTTCTCATTATCTTAGCTTTCACATTTAATCCTTGATCATACAATCACAGACTTGTGTTGACTGAATAACATGATTAAACGCAGTAGGGAATAAATGATTAAAAAACCTTTTAAGCAATATTTTGATCATATTTTATGTTGTTTTGTATTTTTTTCTTTGACAGTTTATCATGACATCTTCACATATTCTTGGAAGAAATCGTTTTAATGTCTCTATAATATTCTATTATGTGAATTAGCCATGAAGTATTTTAGTGTTCCCCTTTCGTTGAACATCCAGTTTAGTTTTGGTTTTTCAAATACTGTAAGTAACACTGTTGTTAACATAATTGAGTATGCAATTTTGACCCAAGTCTGATTTTTCCTACAACACAATTTTAGGAAGGGAACAATAAAATAGAATGCTTAGCCTTTTAAAGCATCTTGATAAATATTGCTGTATTTTCCTCTGTTAGGTTTATACCAGTTCATATACATCCCTGACATCAGAAGTCCAATTTACTCTGTCTAGACATATGTCCACTTAGAGCAGTGTCTCATCATCTGTAGGGTGTTTGAACAGGTAGATATTTCATATTCTACAGGGATTTTTTTGTCATTTTTATATTTTATTATCCCCCCTTTTTGCTCTAATAAAGTAATTTACATGATTTAAATGTTTTTTAAATGTTTATTTATTTTTGAGAGAAAGAGAGACAGAATGTGAGCAGGGGAAGGGGGCAGAGACACAGAATTCGAAGCAGACTCCAGGCTCTGAACTGTTTGCACAGAGACCAATGCGGGTCTCAGACCCATGCAACTCAAGATCATGACCTGAGCCAAAGTCAAACACTTAACCAACGGAGCCACCGAGGTGCCCCAATTTACATGACTTTAAAAGTCAAATCATTTTGGGGTGCCTGGGTGGCTCAGTTGGTTGAGCATCTGACTCTTGATTTCGGCTCAGGTCATGATCCTGTGGTTCATGAGATGGAGCCCTGAGTCGGACTCTGTGCTGACAGCATAGAGCTTGCTTGGAATTTTCTCTCTCTCTCTCTGTGTCTCTCTCTGTCTCTCTCTGCCCCTCCCCCACTTGTGCTTTCTCTCTCAAAATAAATAAACATTTTTTAAAAAGTCAAGTTATAGTCTTATAACCCAAATAAACACAAGCATGATTTTGTTTTTTAAAATGTGCATGTATGTGTGCACTTGAATGTGAGATATACACATATAGGTGTATATACATGTACATATTTGACACATATATTAGAATGGTATATATATTTATATCACTTATGTTTAAGATATGTAGATATTCCAAATATAAATCTTCTTCCCTTTAATCCTTCCTCTAAACTGTAGCTAGAGTAATATTTCTGAAAGATAAAGATCATATAAATCTCATTTAACGATGCTGTCATAACAATGTCTTGTCGACATGACAGAGGGCAGGGTAGCCCTATGAAGGAGCCTCAGCCCATCTGGCCAGCCTTGAATCGTTTCACATTTTCCAGATAACTCACATATTTTGTATTGTCCACTATGCCCAACCTAAGGGTGCCCTGGATTTTTCATTCCACTCTTCTGCACTTGAGTATCTGAAGCTCTTTAAAGGGAGAATCTTCAAGCAATAATGCCCAGAATGCCAACTGCCCATCTCATCTTGAGACACGGGATCCTACTCCATCTTTGTGACTTTTGGTGGAAAAAACTAATGTTTTTAATGCACATGCGCTGTCAAGGCCGTGAGGTCTGGAATGGTCATTTGATCTTCACATGACTTCATGTGATTGCACACTTTCAAGGGAGGGAAGGAACAAATAGCAGTCCCCTCTGATCAGGCCTGGGTGTTCTTCCAGGAAGTAAGTGACAGTCCGTGAAGTGGCTTTGGGGAAGGGAGGGTTGCAGGATGGGGGCCGTGCACTCATCCAGTCACAGGCTCTGAAATTCTACCCGAGGCTGACAGTTTCTAATTAGAGCTTCCAGAAATCTGATAGTGGGTGGATCTTCCTTCCTGGGAGGAAAGTCCTGACCTTCTCCTGTACCAGAGCCCCTGCAATTAGTGGCAAGAAGAGGGTGGAGGAAGTGAATCCATTTTTAAATCCCTGTATATGACTGACGTTCTTGACCTCAGCTGGATTTGCACCATGACAGTGACCTTCGGTATTGTTTCCTTGTAATAATAACGAAGATCTGTGCAAGGACAAGGGCTGGCCTGAGCTATTGCACACATATTAGGGCAGAGTGGGCAACAGCTCAAATTAAGTTGGTCCTTTCTCCTGATCACATGGCCTGATGTATTCACCAGATTCAAGCGTTTTGATGATAAATGTGTAGCAAAAACTTCCAGGATATATTCAGCACAATTAGCTAACTCTTGACAGTCAAAGACAAGGGCTGCGTATTCTAATTATTTGTGATTGGGTGCGTGAGGGGGTGGTAGACAGAAGTTTGCCACCTGATTTCAAATGTACATCCCAGAAGGTGCCCTGACATTCTCAGTGGGGCCAGAAAGAGCTTTCGGGGGTTGGGGGGGGGCACCTGGGTTGGATTCAGTGAGGTGGTCCCAAAGGCAGATCGTGCACAAGCCCAGCCCAGGCATGGATGCTGTCCTTGCTCCCTAGTCTCTATTGTGTGACCTTGGGAAACCACCGCAAACCTCATTTTCTTTATACGAAGAGAACAGAACCTGCTTCTTTGTGTCAGTGAGGATGAAATGACAGCACGACTGCATTTGCCACAGCAACAAGGGATCAGGGGCTGTGTGCTGTATTGTTCTGTTGATTAGTAGGAGCTATTCGGGCAGGGCGGGGTGGGGAAGGCAGGAAGACGCGTCCGCAGGCACATCGGGGTGGAGAAGGCAGAATCTGCGCGCATCTCCACCTCCTGGGGCTATAGCAAGAGCAGCCAGGTGAGGCCAGGCCAGGCGGGATGGAGGTCAGGGGAGACGTGAGATGGGGCAGGGCAGGCAGGGCCCGGGGGTAAGTGATTCAGAGATGACCACGTACACAGGTCATACGATGCCCTGTAAGTAGATGTGATGATCCTGGGGGCCGGTGGGGGACAGGAGTGAAAGAGCCACATAAAGTGGAAACAGAAACTGGAATCCTGTGAAAATAACACACGTTTAAAAGGCTAGTGATGGAGAGGCGTCTGTGTGGCCCAGTCCGTTAAGCATCGACTCTTGATTTCGGCACAGGTCATCATCTCACGGTTGGTGCTCTTGAGCCCAGCGACAGCCTCCCTGTTGAGCATGGAGCCTGCTTGGGGTTCTCTTTCTCCCTCTCTCTTTGCTCCTTCCTTGCTGGCTCTCTCTCTCTCTCTCAAAATAAAGAAATAAATTTAACCAAAGAGTCTATTGCTGGAAACTAAGTGGCAGCCGCCAGCGAGGTCTAACCACCAGACAAAGGGCAGTAAAAACATTTCTTTTCTGACACAGTACACTCAGCATATCTAATGCCCACATGATATCAAATCAACTATTTAATGAGGCAAAAATGGTAATTAAGAAATGTTTGTGTTGTGCAGACAATGCCAAACGAGAGTTTGGTTAAACCGTTAATGTCCAAATAATAACAGTCCGTGCGCTTTTTTTTTTTTTTTTTTTCAAATCAACTGATTGTTCTGGACTCACCAAGGGCGTTTGCTCGGTACACGTGCCGTCATTCGTGAACACGTTTCACGCCACTTTTCCTTCCGAATGGCAGGGGTTTGGGCCTGGAAGGGCTTACGCCAAAGACCCAGGTTGACCAAGAAGATGTATGCCGTGTCGTGAGTGATGATATTTTCACTAACGAGCATTCTGATACTGATGGCAGAGCCCACTGGAATCCTCCTGAAAGGTAGATTTGTGGACGTATAAATACACACACAGACAAGAGGCCTGCCTCAGGGAGCTGTGCTCCGCCCCCGTGCGCCCCCTGCCCCGTGTTTGCTTCCAGAGAGGGAGCATGCAGGGTGTCTGGCCTTCCTCTTGACAGCTGTCAGTGTCATTTTCCAGGTCACATGCCTCGCTTGCCATCAGGGATTTGCTTTTCCAGTGGTCTCCGGGTTATGTAACTGGTAAGGACACGGAACTTGCTCGCCAGCCTTTGTTGCACCTGTGCCTGATCTCTCGGCCACGTGGCTTCTCCAGCCTGTACGTGGCCATTTGTTTAGGACGGAAAACCTTATCCTGGGGCTCCCGGGGGGCTCAGTCGGTTAAGCGTCCAACTTCGGCTCAGGTCATGATTTCGTGGTTCCTGAGTTCGAGCCCCGCGTCAGGCTCTGTGCTGACGGCTTGGAGCCTGGAGCCTGTTCGGATTCTATGTCTCCCTCTCTCTCTGCTCCTCCCCTGTTTGTGCTCTCTTTCTCTCAAAAATAAATAAACATTAAAAAAAAAAAAAAGAAAGTAACCCTTATCCATAAATGTATTACACTCTGGACAGATTATTCAGGTTAGATCATAGGCCACAGTAGGTTAGATTTGAGGGAGAAGGAAAGTAAGGATTCTGTGTGTACACATATAATGGGATTGCTAAAATTGTTGGAACACTCTTGCAGTTGAGAAATTTCCCCTGAGTATTATTTTAACTTCGAAAAGCCTTCCTGGCTTAGGCAGAATGCTGTGGTCAACACTTACTTTAGGACTTCAGTGTGATTAATGATGCGTTTCTACCTTTTTCTGGAGGTTCCTGAGGAAGAAACAAAGCAATATGATGAAGACACTTTTAGCATTTTTTAGCAGATACATAAAGATGTCTTCCTTCCCACCACGGACAAGCCATTAGGATAACTCTAATCTGGGGTGCCTGGGGGGCTCAGTCGTTTAAGCTTCCGACTTCGGCTCAGGTCATGATCTCACAGTCCATGAGTTCAAGCCCCACATCGGGCTCTGTACTGACAGCTCGGAGCCTGGAGCCTGCTTCGGACTCTGTGTCTCCCTCTCTGTCTGCCTCTCCCTGGCTTGTGCTCTGTCTCTTTCTATCTCTCAAAAATAAATAATCAACATTAAAATAAAACTTAAAAAAAAGAACAACTGTAATCGCATGTAAACAGCAGGCATCTTCTGGGTGATGGTGCTGTCTGTGAGCAGGTGCCGTGGGGGCTGCGGGAACCCATACCCCGGTGGGGAGAGCTCACACCGGTCTACCGGTGGCATGCCATTTTTCTTCTGGAAGGGAAAGTTTAAGATGACAGGTGATATTTGGGTTGGACCTTTAAAAGCAGCATAGAGATGTGTCTCCGTCCCACTGCCCCAGCCCCTGGCCGCTCCCTTGCCCACACGCAGCAGAGGACCCCCCACTGTCCCTCTTCGGGCTGGCCGGCCTCTGCTCTTTGTAACAAACCCCACTACACCTCCTGGCTCCCTGTTGCCCGCCTCCTTCTCAGCTGGTAAAAAGTAGTCCTCACTTCTGAACTGCAAGCTTCCACCAGAATCTTACTTCTGAGTAGCTGGGGAGGAAGTGGGGGGGGGGGGCAACAAGAGAAAACTACTTTGACAGCATTTTCTCCCACTGCTTGGCCTTGGACTCTGGCCACGCTGAACTTTTCCATGGTCTCTGAACCAGGAAAGCCCTTCCCTCTCTAGAGTTCTGAACACCTTGTCTTATAGTTGTATGTTTATTTAAGGCACGTTTTGGTTATCCTTCTGGCCTCTGCCTGGTTCGCGCATGGGTGCATCGCAGCACTGGAAGACTGATTGCTCTCTGTCAGTCTCTCCCTGTCTGGGTCTGAGCCCCTTGAGGGCAGGCACGGGGCCCATCACGTTGCATGATGTGTCGAATGGATCGCATAAAGGCTATTTGAAAAAAAAAAAAAGAACACACTAATAAATGTTGGCAATTCAGTAGAAATAAAATGCAAAGAAGGCCCTGCAGTTCAGAGGAAACAGCGTGGGCTAGTGCAACATGAATAATGAGATGTGCGCAGGGATGAGATGGAAAACGAGGCTGGGACGTTTGCGTCGGTGAGGATGGTCTCTAGCTCGTGCCGCTGAGAAGAGAATTCGCTATAATGCAGATGTAGTTGTCTCTGCGGTCAGACATGGATGCTTGGGTGCCGTGAACATTGCTGGGCTGGAAGTGACTGTTTAGCTCTCGTGGGATACCAGCCTCTCCATGGGAAGGTGCAGAAGAAGAACCAGTGGAGAAGCAGGGAAGTGTGATGAGCAGGGACAGGAAGGGGGGGCTGATGAGGGGCCAAAGGTGACAGATGTCAGTCGGCGAGCATTGGTCTACGGTGAGCAGGTGAGTGGGGACCTTGGAGAAAGGTTTTCTGTGAAGAACGTTACAACAGCATTCGCCTGCCATACTTCAGCGAGTGAGCTTGTGGGGAAGGAGGGAACATACTGACGGAGCTACTTCTGGTGTCACTGGCAGTGGACATAAAAAAGTAGTGATTTCTGAAGTAACGAGACCAAGAATGACGTAAGAGAACCACAGATGTAAAAAAGGCAACAATTTCCATTTCGCTTAAGGATTACATTAAATATAAGTGTCCCAGCAGGTCTCCACCCTGGCCGTATGTTTCCTTTTCTTCAAAATGGTAAGAAAAATGTTGGCCCAATGCGGTTGAACGAGAACCCCATTTTCATGCTCTGTGTCTGTGCTGAGCAACTTCTCCTTGCTGGGTCATATGCTGGACGCTGTAGGTGAGACCTGAACCAGAGCTCCCCTCCTAGGATAATGCACGTTGTGTTATTTTCTAAAAGGTTAAGGTCTGGACAATAGGTGAAAGGTATTATTAGATTGAAAGTATAGTAGCCGTGTTAATAAATCTTACGTTTCACAAGTTATTTGGGAAGGTCTTGTGACACTGGATGTATTGGAGAAAGAACTCATGACGTATTTAATGATGGCTCACAGTTGGCTAGTAGACGCAAGTGTGTTCGTTGATGACTGCATGGCCAGGGAGACTGGAGCCTTAAAACTGAGGAGGAGAAGAGCTTACACGGTCCGAATGTCTGCTCTGCTGGGTGCCATGTTTGTGACTGGATGGTCTTGATTTTAATTCTTTTACAAACTTAGGAGGTCAGCATTTTCAATGCAGTTTTACCCTAAGAACACAAATAGGGCAGTTTTTTTCTTTTTATTATAAAAATCATTTCTAGGGGCACCTGCATGGCTCAGTCAGTTAAGCATCTGATTTTGATTTTGGCTCAGATCGTGATTCCAGGGTCATGGGATCAAGCCCCGTGTTGGGCGTGGAGCCTGCTTCAGATTCACCCTTCTCTCCCTCTTTTAAAAAATTAAAGCTCAGAAAATTATAGGAAAAGAACCAAAATATTTCCCATCACACATTAATAAACACCATCAACATTTTGGCGTGTTCCTTCTAGGCATACGACCTTCTCCTGGGCAGGAACTATTATACTAACTTCTGTTCTTTGCTGAAGAGTGTATGCACAGTTTTCACATAACTATTGCTCATTGGTTGTTTAATTTCTGTGGGTTTTCTTTGTAAATCTAAGATCATCTGGAGATGATTAGCTGGTTTGCATGAAGGTGAATTATTCTGTAGAAGGATGGATGGGGACAGGCATCACGAGGCGAATGTAGGTAAGATCCTGAAACACACCCAGAAGGAACATAGTCTTGGCAATTACTGGCAAACAGCAACAGAACGTCAAGGTTAGAGTCACCATTGGAATCACCTGCTATGGAGCAGGAGCACTTCGTATACAGTAGCTCACTTCACATTTGTAACAGCCTCACAAGAAAGACACCCTCACCCCTATTTTACATGAGGAAACAGGTTCAAAGAGATGTCTTTGTTAGAGGCCTCACTGAAGGCCCTCCCCTCATGCTTACTCCCAGAATCTGAAGAATGCCAGAATAAATGAGACTCTGACCCTCTCTGTGTTCTCGTGAGCATGTGTGTGCACGTATGTGTGTGTATGTGTCAGAGAATGTTTTTGAGGATATGGCTATTTTTCCAGACACTGTGACCCTTCTCTTTATGCGCATTTCAGATTCTTTTTTTAAATTGAAGTTCAGGTGACCCACAAGGTTACATTAGTTTCAGGTGTATAACACTGTGTTTCGACGAGTCCATCCATTATGCTGTGCTCACCACAAGTGTAGCTAATGTGTGTCGTCATTTGGTGCTGTTACGGTACCCTTGACTGTATTCCCTAGGCTGTGCCTTTCATCCCCTTGACTTCTTCCATAACTGGGAACCTGGATCTCCCACTCCCCCTCACCCATGTTGCCCATCTCCCCACCCCCGTCTGACAACTACCATTTTGTTCTCTGTATTTAGGCCTCTGTTTCTGCTTCGTTTGTTTTATTTTTTTTAGATCCCAGTAATAAGTGAAATCATTTGATATTTGGCTTTCTCTGACTTCTTTCACTTAGCATCATACCCTCTAGTTCCATCTGTACAGTCACAGATGGGAAGATCTCGTTCTTTTTTATGGTTGAGTAATACTCCGTTGTGTTTATATACCACGTCTTCTTCATCCGTTCACCTGCTGATGGCCACTGAGGTTGCTTCCATATCTTCACTATTGTCAATCCTGCTGCAATCAATACGGAGGTGCATGTATCTTTTTGAATCGGTGTTTTCATTTTATTGAGTAAATTTTTGGAGGCACCTGTGTACTGTTTTCCACTGTGGCTGCACCAGTTTGCATTCCCACCAACAGCACACGAGGGTTCCTTTTTCTCCACGTCCTCGCCAACGCTTGTCATCTTCTTGACCCTAGGCCATTGTGACTGGGGTGAGGTGATCTTTGATGTCATTTGATTGGCACCCCGATGATCAGGGATGTTGACCATCGTCTCACGTACCTGTTGGCCACCTGGATGTCTTCTTTTACAAATGTCTACTCAGGTCCTCTACCCATTTTAATTGGTTTATTTATTTATGTATTTATGTATTTCTTTATTTTGGTATTGAGTTGTAAAAGTTCTTTATACATTTTAGATGTTAACCCTTTGTTAGGTGTGTCATTTGCAGATATCTTCTTCCTTTCAGAAGATTGCCATTTCATTTCACCGATGGTTTGCTTCACTGTGCAAAAGCTTTGTATTTTGGGGTAGTCCCAATAGTTTGTTTTTGCTTTTGTTTCCCTTGCCTAATGATATATCTAGAAAAATGTTTGTACAGTCGGTGTCAGAGATTGTTGTCTGTGTGTTTTTTTTTTTTCCCTAGCATCTCAGGATTTTATTTAAATTCACCTTGCTGATGCCTGTCTCAATCCATCCTTCTATATAATGGATTCACCTCTGTGCATATCGGCTAATTATCTTCAGATGGTCTTAGATTTACCAAACTTCATGAGCAATTTTAATGTGTGAGTGTCGACTGGAGGCATAAACTTATCTCTGTGCACCAACATCTGGTGGAGTTCACAGGATTAATTTCCTAAAAGAGGATTTCACAGCAGCTATTTTGCATTTTCTGTGAATCATTAAAAATCATCGGGTGAGACCAAATAATTCCAAACATCATTTAAGTCGAGTGAAGCTTTCATCACTGAGAATTTGCTGCATCATTATCTGCACAATTTCCCGACCTAGAGAGGATAATAAAACTGGCAGAGCCAGCAAGTAGGAGGGTGGATGCAGAGATGCGACTTCTGAATTGTGCTCGTGTTTGTTCTGACTTGCATTATCTCCCAAAGCACTTCCCCCCTTCCTCGCCAGCCTTTCTCCAAAAAAAAAAGGAACCAACAATTGCTTTCTTAGTGTTTGGTTGTTTGGTTCCTCCGCCGAGCTCACAAACATGAACAGAAAACACTGTTGAGATGAGGGAGACAGATACGCTGTGATGTGGTTCATCTCTGAAAAACGTGGTTGTGTTGGTAAACCTCTGTGAGGAGCTCCCATAAGCGCTGCTTGTAAACCTGTTGTAAATAACAGATGTTCGATTGTTCATGCAGCGGCTCTGTGTTCCTTCAGGGAATCCGATACTTCCGGCAGGCCCCAGCCTCTCGTTTATGTGGGACTGAATTGGTTTGCTCCCTTAACGCCCTGTGTCTGCATCACGTGTTGCTGTTTGTATTTATTTGGATCAGAGTTGGGACTTGGGTAGACATGTGCAGAGCGGTTTTAAAGTGACATTCAGAATGTGATGTTTTGTAATTTTCAAGCACTTTCTGTGATATAACCTTTTCTGCACAGCTATTTACTTATTTATTTATTTCTTTATTTCTTTATTTATTTATTTCTTATATGAAATCTATTGTCAAATTAGTTTCCATACAACACCCAGTGCTCATCCCAAAAGATGCCCTCTTCAATGACCATCACCTACCCTCCCTTCCCTCCCACCCACCATCAACCCTCAGTTCTCAGTTTTTAAGATTCTCTTATGCTTTGGCTCTCTCTCCCACTCTAACCTCTTTCTTTTCTTTTTTCTCCTTCCCCTCCCCCATGGGTTTCTGTTAAGTTTCTCAGGACCCACATAAGAGTGAAAACATATGGTATCTGTCTTTCTCTGCATGGCTTATTTCACTTAGCATAACACTCTCCAGTTCCATCCATGTTGCTACAAAGGGCCATATTTCGTTCTTTCTCATTGCCCTGTAGTACTCCATTGTGTATATAAACCACAATTTCTTTATCCATTCATCAGTTGATGGACATTTAGGCTCTTTCCATAATTTGGCTATTGTTGACAGTGCTGCTATAAACATTGGGGTACAAGTGCCCCTATGCATCAGTACTCCTGTATCCCTTGGGTAAATTCCTAGCAGTGCTATTGCTGGGTCATAGGGTAGGTCTATTTTTAATTTTCTGAGGAACCTCCACACTGTTTTCCAGAGCGGCTGCACCAATTTGCATTCCCACCAACAGTGCAAGAGGGTTCCCGTTTCTCCACATCCTCTCCAGCATCTATAGTCTCCTGATTTGTTCATTTTGGCCACTCTGACTGGCGTGAGGTGATATCTGAGTGTGGTTTTGATTTGTATTTCCCTGATGAGGAGCGACGTTGAGCATCTTTTCATGTGCCTGTTGGCCATCCGGATGTCTTCTTTAGAGAAGTGTCTATTCATGTTTTCTGTCCATTTCTTCACTGGATTATTTGTTTTTTGGGTGTGGAGTTTGGTGAGCTCTTTATAGATTTTGGATGCTAGCCCTTTGTCCGATATGTCATTTGCAGATATCTTTTCCCATTCCATTGGCTGCCTTTTAGTTTTGTTGATTGTTTTCTTTGCTGTCTGCGCAGCTTTTTAAACAGTGACTGTTATTACTGGTTATGACTGAAAAAACTAATACATAAAGGCACATAAAAATGCCAAAATCATGCATAAGAGAAGGTATCGCTAACATTTCCCATTTACAATTAGTATCTCCTGAAAATGAGTTAGCTTGCCCCCTTTCTCCGGGGTCTCTGGCCCAGGACAGTGCTAGCTAGCACACATTAAGGTCTCACAAAGTGATTATAGATTGTATAAATGAACATGTAATTACAAACATAAGAAAAATGCAAAGTCAACATCAATGCCACATAATTACGTTTTCCAAGAAGTATCTATAGTGCATAAACATGGAAAGGAAAGTCTAAAAGTAAGGGGTTTAGAGCATGGTTTAGTGACTTCTGATTTTGAAGCTATTAGAGCTTTTTTGGAAAATACGCTATCTGAAAGTGAAGGCTCAGGAGATCATTCCAATATTTAGTGCACTATTTATGGGCTGTCTGTCTTCCAGGAAGATTGCGGTATCCTCTAGACCCTATCTCATTAACTTGCATACCATTCCTCTGAGGTAGATGATGAGCCATGGCTAAATTATAAATGAAGAGCTGTTAGATTTATAACAGAGTATTTCATGCATGGAGTCTCAAAGGGCAGAGAGGCCTGGACTCTCCATGAGCACAACTTAGAAATCACAGGGCAGACTTGTTCCTGATTCTGGCACCCTCAGTTGTGCTAAGTCGTTGGACGAGAGGACCCAGTAATTGCCAGTATTTACTCAGGACCCCTACCTCATGAGTCTTGCGACTCTGCTCTGCAAATGCAAATGGGCCAACAAAGGTAGATGGAGTTATCTAGGAATCGGGTACACAGAACCATCTAGCTGCCAGTGGGAGCTGCTCTAGGGAGGCTGGGGCCTCACCCCACCAGCCCCAGCTGCCAGCAGCACCCCCTTCCCCAGCCCCACGGCAGCCCTGAAGCTGCCTGAGGGCTGGGCCTCACTGAAGTACAAGAGGAACAAACAGTTCGGGGGCTTCCCGGGTCTCAGAGAGGAGATGATGTCGTAGTGGAGATGGAAAGCCCAATTAAACAGAGGACTAGTTGCTTTTTTCCTTTCTTTAAATCCCGCATAGCCTGCTTATTGTTTGGGGACATACAATGAAATATCTGGTTTTATTTGGTGAATGGCTCAGCGATACAGGCTGTTCTGCCCTCCAGGAATTGGAGAAAGGGCGATTTCAGAACAGATTGGAAACTCCTGCACTACCAGTGTAAGTTTTCAGTTAAATATGCGATTCACCATTTCGATGTAACAAATGATCCTTGATACACATTTCCACATGGCTGTATATTTTTATGGTTTAAACATGTTGATAAAATTGGACATATGATATAAAAATAAATATATAATAAAAATTGTTCATCCCGGCACCACACACACACACACACACACACACACACACACACAAAGTAAGAAAATGTTTTCCATTATGTAGGGAGGAGATTTTTCAAAAGTTCAGAATCCCTTCTATGATTTTGTAGTGGTTTGGTGAGATGTGAGGTGACTCTTTTGACATCAAATAATTATAGTACCCCACCTTTTCTGAAAAAAAACTTGTTTCTGACCTTTGTAGAAATTACACAAATTAATTCAATTTCTGATGGATAGACACTTGGCTTTTTTCTACAAGGAAAATTATAAGAATTAAGTTTAAAAAATTGGCTTTGACAACTAAAATTTGCTTGAAAATGTATATGTTGAACCAAGAATAGTAATGTTTCACTTTCCTTTGTACAGCTTTTCTACCTTCAGATAGGCTTTAAGAATCTTAGAAAATTCCTAGCTTAAAGCTTTGCATAATTATTAAGGGAACTGAGGCCCAAATTGTTAAGTGACATAAATAAAGAAATGGAAAACAGATCTCTCTTTTCCTCATTTTAAATAACCAATAACCAGGGGCACCTGGGTCATCATTTGGTTGAGTGTCCAACTCTTGATTTGGTTCAGGTCAGGATCTCAGGGTCGTGGGATTGAGCCACATGTTGGGCTCTGTGCTGGATGTGCAGGCTACTAAGAATCTCTCTCTCTCTCTCTCTCTCTCTCTCTCTCTCTCTCTCCCCCCCCCCCTTTGTCTTTCTCCCCTGGGCTCGCTCTCTCTCTCAAAGAAAAAAACAAACCAAAACAAAACAATAAACCAATAACCAATATTGACATTGGAACCATTTTACCTTTGACTCACACTTAAAGTTGGAGAGAAAAAATCTTTCAATAATATGAGTAAAACTTTTTTGGGAGGGGTGATGATAGGATCTACTTCTGTGGCGTGATTTTGTGAATTAAAGAAGACTGATATATGACTTATCAATATTTAGCTTTTAGTGTGTGGGGGACAGGTTCTCATAAAATATATTTTGACTCTCCAAAAGATCCTTTATGGTAACTAAATGTGACATTAAGTACAATTAAATAGTTGGATATCCTTTTATCAGCTGAAACCACATTTATTGAGTGATTAATATTGATAAAGAAAGAATTGATATCAAGATGATACTATAGAAACCTGAAAAATTCCTAAGTACAATTGCTTATCTATTTAAAATGGTTTAATCATTTCTCATCTTCTATGGCTCTTTACATATTTTCTTTATTCCCAATATAAAAACCATTTAAAGCAATTCACAAAATGCAAGCCATATGACAAGATGAGATAAATACAAGCAAATGTGAACAATAATGTAGGAGAGCAAATATTTCCACCAATATGTGAGGCATTCAACTATACATCGTGCTCAGAACTTTGAACTGGGGCAGGGATGGGGAAATATACTTTCTGAAGAGTTAGCATGCCACAAACGACATTATACCTATTAGAAATGACCCACAAATTTATCTTTAAGCTTTACTACAACCAAAGCTGATATGAAAATCTGTCAGTTACCATATTTACAGAGCCCATAGTGTAAAAAACAAAATTCTTGCTCAAGAAAAAGAACTGCCATGATACTAACAATATGTGTCTTCAGTTGTGTGTGTTTAGCAATATCTTGTACAGCCTTGGAGTAAACGCAATGATAAATCTCATTGGTTGATAATTGGTTGATAATTATCATATATTGGTATGATAATTGTCATCTTATATTGTGTGTAAAACATTGGTGCTAAGTATTGGGGGGCTAAAGTACAGATGTGTCTTCTACAGTCAAATAATGAGAGTTGTATATCTAGTCAAAGTTACAAATATCAAGGAATTGGAGCCGAATTTATCTCACACAACAATCATAGTATGTCAGGTTCTAAGCACCCAGTTGTCCACTGGGAGATTTGTTGTTTCTTTTCACTTTCTGTTTCATTCACCTGCTGTTGTTCCACTTTGTCCTGAGTTGTCTGTGTGGTCAGCTGGTGAAACCAAAGTACTGATGTCCCTAAAGGGGGACAAAATCACCTGGACAGATAGACCTCAAATTCAAGGTGTCCTTGGGAAATTGCATCAGTGCTTACAGAAAAACGTGCCAGTGTAAAGTTAAATAAGGATGAATACAGAATATCACTCCAGGTTAAAAGAACACCGTGCAAAGAATAAACAATAGTGGGGGTACTGTTCTCCAGTACCAGTACTCCCTTCTAATGCATCCAGGGAAACCATTTTCTTGAATTTGTATTTGCAACAAAAGTGTATAAAATCAGTCATGGATTACAGATTAGTGGAGTAGGAGAGAAGTCTCTTCAGGGAAGAGTAATAGGGAAGAAATCCAGAACGTGGGCTGGGGTTTGGTGGGCAATGCATATCAGATACAGCCTTGTAGGTTGTCATAATGATGTTGCTTTTCCTGTGAATGAGGTGAGAAAAAAATAGGTTTTATTTAGAAGGGGGATGTGACCCAACTTATGTTGACTGTGGTGTTGAAAGCAGACCTAAGGGAGGGTGGCAAGAGTGCAAGTGGACATCAGCTTGGAGGCTAATGTGGTGACCTGAGTGAGCCATGGCAGTGGCTGGGACAGGACAGAGCAAGGGGGGAGAAGTGGTGGGGTTGTGAATATAATTGGAAGATAGAGCCCACAGAGTAAATGTGTGGACAGATGGGATGTGCAAGTGAGAAGGAGAAGAATACAAGTCTCTCCTGAAAACTGGAAGGATGGAATACCCAGTAACTTCAGTGAAGAAGACTTTGTGGTTCAGGACTCGGTCAGGACATGCTTTTCTGAGATGTCTGCTACCCATAAATGAGGCAGTGTGCATATGGGCTTAGTGTTCAGTAAAGATTTTTGAGTGAGAGTGGTACATTTATGAGTTCTCAGTATATAGAGAACATTTAAAGCCATTGGATTGGGTGGGATCACAAAAGAGTGAATGTAGAGAAAAAAAGAGGTCCAAGTAGAGAGTTATGAGCCGCTACAACACTAAGAAGTTTAAGAGTTGATGAGATCTTTTCAACAAATGGTGTTGGAAAAACTGGAAAGCCTCATGCAAAAGTATGCAAGTGTGCCACTCTCTTACACCATACATAAAAATTAACTCAAAATGAATTAAAGACTTGAACATAGGACCTGAAACCATAAAAGTCCTGTAAGAAAACATAGTTGGTAAGTTCCTTGACATTGGTCTTGACAATGGGTTTTTTTAGATTTGACACAAAAAAATAAAGGCAACAATAGAAAAAATAAACAACTGGGACTATATCAAACTAAAGAAAACAACAACAACAGAAAAAAACCAAACAAACAAAAAAAAAACCCACCTGCCCAGCAAAGACAACCATCAACAAAATGAAAAAAATAACCTCTGAATGAGAGGAAATATTTGCAAATCTTATAGCTGATAAAAAGTTAATATCCAAAACTTATAAAGAACTCATACAACTCAATAGCAAAAAATAAACAACCCAATTAAAACATTGGGCCACAGATCCAATGAACATTTTTCCAAAGAATACATACACATGGCCAACAGGCACATGAAAAGATGCTCAGCGTCATTAATCATCAAGGAAATGCAAATCAGAAACCACAGTGAGATGTTACCTCACACCTGTTAGAATGGCTAATATGTAAAAGACAAGTGTTGGCTAGGACGTGGAGGAAAAGAAACTTTTGTGCACCGTTGGTGGGCATGTAAATTTGTGCAGCCACTATGGAAAACAGTATGGCAGTTCCTCAAAAATTGAAAAAAGGGGCACCTGGGTGGCTCAGTCGGTTGAGCAACTGACTCTTCATTTTGGCTCAGGCATGATCTCATGGTTTGTGAGATAGAGCCCCATGTCAGGCTCTGTGCTCTCAGTGTGGAATCTGCTTGGGATTCTCTCTCCCTCTCTCTTTTCCCCTCTGCTTGCACGCACGCACACGTGCAGTCTCTCTCTTTCTCAAAATAAGTAAATACCCTTTAAAAAATTAAAAATAGAACTACTGGTATGATCTCACAATTCTTCTCCTCGGTATTTATCCAAGTTTTCACTAAGTTGAAAAGATACATGCACCCTCTTGTTCATTGTAGCATTAGTCACAGTAGCCAAGACTGGAAACAACCTAAGTGTCAGATGACAGATGAGTACATAAAGACAATGTGGTGTACATATAATGGAATGTTATTCAGCCATAAAGAAGAGTGAAATCTTGCCATTTGTGATGACATGGATGAATCTTGAGGGCATTAGGCTAAGTGAAATAATTCAGACAGGGAAAGATAAATACCATAGGATCTCAATTCTATGTGGATCTTAAAAAAATAACCACAACAATACAAGACAAGCTTAAAGATACAGAGAACAGATTGATGGTTGACAGAAGCAGGGTGTAGAGGTGTGCAAAATGGGTGAGAGGGGTACAAACTTCTAGTTCTAAATAAGCCATGGGGATGTGATGTACAACATGACAACTATAGTTAATAATAAGATCATATTATATATTGAAAGTTGTTAAGAGAGTAAATCTTAGAGAAATCTAAGATTTAGAAGATTTACTTCTAAGAAAAAATTCACAAGATAGACTTGTGGTGATCATTTCACAGTATATACAAGTATCGAGTCACTATGTTGTATACCTGGAAGTAATAACATGAGAAAAACAATAGTTGAAAAGCAACCTTAAATGGAGAATGAGCAGGAGAACTGGACAATGTGGTCTGGGGGCCAAGTGAGGAAGGTTGGTTATGTGCTTACAGGAAGGAAGCATCCACTGTGTTCATGCTGCTGAATGCACCAGGAGGGTGAGTGCCTGCTGTTACAGTGGCGGCAAGGAGGCTGTTGGTGACATTGTTGAGAGGAGTCTTTATAGAAGGATGAGGGCAAAAAGCTGATGGAATGTCTCACGTGAGGTGAAATGATGATGATGATGATGATGATAAAACCTTTTAGATTTTCTATCGTAAAATATTGTATTGGCTTCTAAATGCCTGAAATACGTTTTATTGTGTTTCCTGAGCTAGTGATACTGGGAATTTAACCTGTGTGGCTGTAGTTAAACCGTGGCATGATGTATTAAGTTCTACATTTAGAAAAGGACTAACATCTTGACAGTTTTCTGCTTTGAAGATCATTAAAAATGAACTCTGTTCCCAATTACTGAAGAGAGTTTAATTGTGTGTCTTTCCTGCAGTGGCAGGACTCACTACACACCTTCTGAAGGTCTTCTTTGGCTGTAAGATAAGACAATTTCATTTAATCAGTTTTCTATTCAGGGCGATTACCTTTGGACACCGAAGAGAAAATGTGTTCCCCAAGGAACTGGTGAATGAATTTTGTGTACTACGTTCTGAGAAGTATCACTAGAATTTATCACCTGAAAACACAGTAGAACATTCTGCTTTGAGTATGAAATATCACAGCACGTTTTAATATAAGGGCTTATTTACTATGCAACTCTACATGCCTATGTAACACCAGCATGATCTGTCCTTCCATTAAACAGAATCATTCAAGCTGAGTATTTAGTGTCATAGTAAGTGGCAGGAGAATATATAGCTTGTTAATTTAGATAAATTTAGTTAAACTTGCATAGTAGACCTATCAAAGTGAATAATGTACAAATATCAAACACTTGAAAAATTAAATTAGAATTTAAATCAATTTAGAATAACTAATTCAAGTTCATTTTAATTTCCAAAATCTTTAAAAGATATTTATCCTGGAAAAGCACAGTCTTAGTTAGGCCAAATCTGATTTCAGTTTTATACCTGTTCACTGGGACCCTGAAAACTGAGAGTATATTTTTGCAACTAATAATAGTAGTCATTATCATTTAATTAGAATATGTTCATGGATGCAGATTCTCTTCTCTTTCATTTCTTAAAAATAAAAACTTACATAATAACATCTTACATGAAAATTTCTTGTTAATTTGCTAATTTCAGTTTTTAGAATCTGTAATTATAGAACATTATGAAAAGGTGAATTATGTGACATTAATTCTGTTTTCAAATTATTTTTAATGGACACGGTGCTTGAGAACTGCATGAAACACACTTGTACAAAATGATATTATGATGGATAAAATTAAAATCCAAATTAAAAGAAAGATTATTCCTGATTTTTCCATGAGTATTTTTTTTTCATGATTGCCATCAAAGTTAGTTTTCCCTAAGGAAATACTATTAATGCTCTTGCTAATTTTTAAAGTCTTCTAAATAAAATGTAGAGGGTTAGTAGATAATACACATTATTTGCTATTCTGTCCTATCATAGAGACATATCCTGGAAATAATAAGTTTCATTGGTAACTGGTTGAGTCTAGTATCCAGGATGCCATTTGGATGTTTTCTGGTATACCTGTGGGTACCTCTAACATGCTCTTTGTGGCCAGGCTGTGATGACCAGGCTATGGGACATAGAGCGAATGAGAAGAAAGGTAACCACTATGGGAGGGGAGAGAAACATAAGTCAGAAGACTTCCATGCCTAAAATATCAGAAGAAGGAATTTAATTTTAATGGAATGAGAGACGCTTTTAGGACTCCATCACCATCCCTTTTATACCTAATGAGGATTCTTGAATTTAATCCTTCCTAGAGAAGAAGTGAATGTTAATAGTTCCTTCCTGTAATTTTTCCAAAGACTGTAGCCATAGGGAGAATCCACAGAATCATAAAATTATAGATTGGGTTGAAGAATTGAGAAAATTAAAAAGAATCTACATAGATTTCTTGCTTGTCTTTTCTTCATCGTCTTTTCTTCTTTCCTTCTGGATAAGGCTGTAACAGGTTTAAGTATCAGGCTTAAAATATGTATAAAATTAGTGTTGTGGAATATATTTACTCCTTGACATTTCTTATTAGCTGGCATAATTATCTCAATGTGAATTGGGCTGGGGAACCCATGATTTTCCCAGCGATGATGGATGACAGGATGTTATCTCAAACTGTGAGATGGGAGGTAATTCAGTTTTCACAGAACATTTATGTAATGCTAATTGAATTAATCCTTGGGCTGTGTGGCATTTCTTGTTTAAGGTATTATACGCCTAATGCTTTTATTTGTTAGGAAGCTTTTCCTTCTTGCATTTCACATTTGGCTATCCATAGTCCTGGTTCAAATGGCCACTTGCAAAAGGCATGGCTACAGTTTGGTTGTTGGGCATCAATGGGTCAGTATTCTTTATTTCCTAGAATGTGTCGTGAACAGCAGATGCAAAAGTAAAAGCAAGCTAATCAGACTGCTTTTCTAACCCAAAGAAATGCATATACTTTGCAGATTAAATTAAAAGTATCTGATGGAGCTTGATTGAACATCCTTGCTAGCACCCACTGCTGATAATGGAAAGGACTCTGCTACCTGCTGATAAAATGTGTGGGGGTGGGGTGAGTGTGGGCGGGACTGGAAGTGGAAGGAATCCTGGAATCAAATTTATACAGAACTGCTCAGTGACTATCTTCTGATGATGAATGCACATTTTTTTTGGTAAAGTTCCTAGACCCAAGAAGCTTAGAGTACTGAATAAGTTTTGTTTAAGATACTTGCTCCATTTTTCCTTCTGACAAAATAGAGTTAGTTCTGTAAGTCTTCGATAAAGATGCCAACCACATGCTATAGAGGTGAGGAGGGAGAGAAGAGGGTCTGGGGAGTAAGTGCAGCATTGGCAGTTTGAGGGGTAAGAAGGACAGCCTTTTTAGATATTCATTCATTTGACTTTCTTCCCTTATTGCCAACAACATGGAAGATACTCCAGTGGCTACCAGAGATACAAAGATAAGAGACGCTCTGTACTGATAAGGCACCAGTAATATAATGGAGGGGGGGAGATGAATAGAGTGGATTATGTGCAAATTATAGACTAGGAGTATAAACGGGATGGTATGTAGCACAAAGAAACGACTCGATTCACTGTGGGACACGGGTTGGTTCCCAGTGGGAAGAGACACTTCAGTGGATTACTAAAACGATAACCAGGAATTAATTAGGAGGGAAACCATGTGTGTACGTGTGCATGCATGTGTAGGGTGAACTGTGGCTAGTTGAGGAGGGTATTTCAATAGAATATTTGACATGAAAGGACACAGCAAAATGGAATAAGTACTGGTCATATGGGTAACTAAAATCGTTCAGTTTGTATAGACTTGGAGCATTGTAGAGTGCATGGGTGAGATTAGCTGGAGATATAGTCCAGTTTTAGATTGTTGTGAGCTCCTTGCATTTCGTGAAGAAGTAATGGGGATCTATTAAATAGACAAATTGGGGAGGGGATAATAATCACATTTTTGTTATAGAAGTATTCTACTGAGAGTAAGGGAGAAGGATCAGAATTGAGGAGTAAATCACAGCAGGGGGGTTGTTTTCATTATACTGGTAAAAAATAATAAATGTAGACAAGGGCAGCCATGAGGCTGAAGGACTAGTACAGTCAGAGTAAAGGATCTGAGTTTAGAACAATTATAAGGCTGCGGGCAGAGTAAGAATTCGGAGTTTGATTTTTCAGAAATAGAACAATTTCAGAAATAGAACAATAGAAATGACAGGAAATGGGGTTTTAAAATGATGCAGTATTTTTCAGAAGTCATATTGATTGAAATAAAGGGATCAGTGCATAAGATATAAATTCAATATTCAACATAAAGTATAGTCTAAGGAGCAAAGCTTTGATACATGAGATGAAACGTCCTGCAAGTTGTAGACACTAGTAAGGAGGTGATAGAGAGCCATACAGATTACAAAGCAGACAAAGAAGTCAAGAGTAGGAAAAGAGACCGAGAGGCTTGGATGGTGGACAGACAGCTCCCTTGCCTAAGCTAACGAAAGTTGTTAGAGATAGAAGAAAGAACTGGCAGGAGGCAAAGTTCAAAGATAGATGAGCCTTTGGCAGAATCAGAAAAACTCACCCATCCCCACATTCAGGAGGCTCACCAAATTTTAACAAAAATAAATAAAAAGATTTACACCTGGTGACAATATAACAAAACTGCAAAACAAAGAGAAGGGTGGTAAGAGTAACCTGTAGGGGACCACTGTCAGATGAACAATTTGCATCTTAAAGCACCCATGGAAACCAGGAGACAAAAGTGCTCAGGAAAAATCACTGACATCTTAAAAGTCTATACCGACTCAAATTCTGTTTCAAGAGGGAGGGCACCATAAAGATATTTTTTAGTCTAAAAGGAAAAGCAAACAGTGTTTGCCACCACAGCCCTTACTAGAGAAACAAAATTCCAGACCATGACATTTCCTGCAGCTCTGAAGTGCCAGATGACATTGTGGGCCGGGAAATTGATCAGTAGGTGGGGAGTCTACACAAAGGTATGTGTGGTGTTGATATTTCAGGTATTGGCATAGGATGAGGTTGAAGCACATACATTAGAAAGACAAAACGGAGAGCCATCCTTAGATGGCGTGACAGTCAGGTATAGGTTCTTGTTTAAAAGCAGACACCTCAGAGTATACAGTTGTAGTCACAGGACAGCAATGAAGGGGAAATACAGCAAAACTTCGAAAGGAACATGTAGCCACAGCATTAAAATCACAGCCCATAAAATGGGACCTTCTCTCCACAACTCCTTCGGCAAACTTTCTCTTCACACTGAGGTCATTGATCAGTCCCTTTGCCTCCCAAACACACACACACACACACACACACACACACACACACACACACACACACGTATATGCATGCACACACAAGACAGATCCATGGAACTCATACACTTACACAAAATACCAGCCCCCCCAAAAGTCAACCCAAGTAGCTTCTTAAAAGCTGATGTATATGGTGGTGATGGTTATATCAGAGAGAGGAAGGAGTTGTTTTTTTTTTGGGGGGGTGGTAATATTTGTAGTACTTGTAGAATTTTACAATGTTTATTCATATAAAAGAATTGGACACATTTGTCTGGAGCTCAGGGTAACGTTTGAAACTGAAGATGTAAATTTATGAAGATATTCTTAATTTATAACAGAAATACAAGAAAAATTAATATGGTGCATCAACAGATTCACATATATAATTAACGAGCTAATAATCAACACTACTTTTATTTATTTATTTATTTATTTATTTGAGAGAAAGTAATGGACTGAGTTTAATGACAACTATTTGGTATTTTCTAAGGTCACTTGCAATAGTAACCAACAAAAGGATAGGTTGAAATTTAAAGATAAAAATAATCATGTGTTTTGACATTTACAAAGGCACAAAGTATTGGTGATAATTGAGTTCAGCTCTTCTTCCTTATTTTTCTTTTCTTCCTCTCTTTAGTCTGGAAATATAGCATAGAATTCAAAGCAAATTGGGAGTTAATTTTCAGTTATCTTCTATGCATTAATAATTATTTTTGCTCCCTCAATGTGTGAAATTTCATTTGTGCCCCTTTCCAAAGTGAAGTTTCCCACCTCTAATTTACAAACTGTATTTTATTGTATTGTATTGTATTGTATTGTATTGTATTGTATTGTATTGTATTTTTTATTTTTATTTTTATTTTTTGAGTTTTGAGATTCGTATTTTATTTACAAGTAGATGAAGAATGTCTTCTGTGAATGCTAACTTGGGACAAGAAGAACAACATAAAGAGGTAGTTGCTGGCTCAACAGTGATGTGTGAAAGGAGTCGTTGCCCCCATGTTTTTTTTTTTTTTTAAACAATGATTTTGTCATTAAAAAGGAAAAAAAAAACAACAACAAAGCCACATGATTTCTTCATGTTGCACATGCGAAAGAATTCAAAATAAAAATGACTTTCGAAACTCTACAGTCTCTAGTCAAATGTGTGAAGTGACCACAATGTCACTTTCATTCAGTGAGAGCCCCTGCTCCCCAAGAGCAATGGCCTCGGAGCAAATGACTTAATACTCATCAAGAGTATCCGCTCGAGGAATGGAGAGACCCCGATCCTTAAGAGCTTGAACTCTCAGCTTCTCAGCTTCCAGTTTTGTCTGCTGTTCTGCCCTTTGTTCTTCTAGTATTTCTTCAATAGACACTTGCTGGAGCTGTGTGTCTCTCTCCTTTTCCAAGTCTATTTCTCCTAGTAGGACTGTATTTTAATAGCTAAGTCATGTGATTATGGTCATGTGCCAGGCACAGTACCGAAGGCTGTGATGGACAGAGTGCTGAGCAAGCGATGCTTCTTTTGAAGAGCTAACATAAATAGAAAAAAAAAATTATTGTGTTCAGTTACACTGCTTTTATAAATAAACCATGCCATTTCTGTAAATTGGGGAATTTGGTGGGAAAAATATATTCTAACAGATGAGTGAAATGGTCTGGTTGCTCTCTACTTTGTCAACATAATGCACAACATGAACTATCAACAAAAAGAACCACCTGAAGAGTTACTCTTTGGGGGAAGAGAAAGCTTTGGCTATAGAAATTTCATGAAAGGATTTGACAAATCTGTTGATATTCATTGTGTTTATAATATGTAGAACACAAAAATATTCCACTAAATGAGAATGTTAGTGTTATTCTCTCAAAATCTGAGAGGCTATTCAACTTTTTACTTGTGTATATAAGTAGTATGTAGACACAGCCATTTAATATCACTCGACAGGATAACATCTTACAGCTCATAGGGGTTTGTCAAACACAGGAATGAATGATCCCTGTGCCTGGAGTTTGAGACCATTCTAAGAAATGTGCTCTATCACCTTCCAGGGCCATGCTATTCTGTGTAAGTTCTACAAAACATCTAGAGAGAGAGAGAAGAGCGGTTACTCTTCAGACTCATGTTTTACGTTTAGTTTTATTTTTTACTTTGAACTCCAGAGGAATAAGAATGCTGTTTTCTGAGTTGCAAGTAAAGGAAGAGATTTTTGAGGACCTTGTTCATGTATTCGTCTTTTCTCACCTTCGTTACATAGACACTTGTCTTCTTCATTTGAGATCCCAAAGTACATCCTCCTCATCTGAAGAACCTGCCAACTGCTCACTGCACAGAACCTGATAGCTGTCAGCTCATGATTTGCATTCCCTTTGCACGCTTTGAAATCCAGTATGCACGGGGGCTGAATCAAGGCACATGATGCCCGTAAGTGCTCCCTGTGGAACCCCTGGTAGCTGGAATTACCCTATTTTCCCTGCTTCCTGCTCTGAGACTGCCCTTCCTGCCCGCCACATACAGGTGACTAACTAGGCAGCCAGTCACAGCACCCCGTCCCCTGAGGGGGAAAGATGCTCTCACTTTCAGGTCCTTCTCACTTTCAGATGCAACAGCAGGGAGGAAGTGGGCTCACCGTGTTTAAAATGGGCATATTTTCACTTCCTTAATTTTTAATTTTGTATTTAAAATCTTTTGTGTATGTATGTGTGTGCACATGTGTGCCTATGTGTGAGGAGTAAGTAGTCGAAGGCAAGTAAGCTTGACCTTGAAAATATCCCCAGGATATTTGCTTCCAGTGGAGCAGTTGTGGTGTCTTCTGGAAACCTTGGCTGTGGAGGTCATCCTTCAGATTCCTGTTTTTTTTTGTTTGTTTGTTTGTTTTTTGCCTTGAGGGTTGGAGTAGAAGGAACATACTCTACTTAAGGGTAACCTATCTATACAAAAAGCTGAAGATGCACTGAAAGTAAAAATGGAGCTAATGACTTAGTTGACAGATTCCAGCATTTCTACACTTCAATTTGTAATAAAATTACATCTTCTTGTCCTATGGATACAGCTAGATAGCAGCCACATCAGTGCGAATAACCCAGAAAATGACCTGACGACTCTCCACGGCTAAATGTAAAGAGGCCACATTGAGGAGGGGGGGAAGGGAGGTGATGCAGTCAGGAGCTCTAGGGACTGCAGAACCCTCAGCGGGAGGGAGGGATGTTGTGGCAGAGCTAAGAGAGAAACAGACTGTCACACCAGGGAGCCCAAACAGAAAAGATGAATCCCCATAACATTTGGCTTTGCAAAACAGAAGGGGCAAATTTCACAAGTTCTTAGAACCAGTGGGGTTTCAAACCTAGAACTTTAAAAATCAGCAGGCTCCTGGGAGAGTCAGGAGGGTGAGAGAAAACTGAGTCCCTGCTAAAAAGATAGCATGACAAATAGCTCTGGGGAGATAGAGCACAGAAGCAGCAGTTTGAAAAATGCCTGGGATATACAGGAGGCAGATTTGCTTACTAATCCAAGGGCATGTGCTGGAGGGGCAGGGATCCTTGGGAGACTTCTCCAGGAACAAAGGAGCTGCTGGGCACCATTTCCTTCTCCTACCTCCCAGCACAAACACAGGGACACGTGCAGGAAGCAGCACTGTGCCAACACTTGCTACTTAGGTTGCTAACAGCCCACCCTGCCCAAGTGTTCTTCTGAGGAAACACTCCCTCCAGCCAGGCCTTCATCCAGGTTCCCTCCCAGAGCAGACATGGGCAAATCTTGTTAATACCTGTGTCCCTCCTCCATATTCCTTCTATAAATCCACCTTTCTAGCCTGGCCTGCCTTGATCTGGCAGCTGCAGGTCCCCGCACACCAGTGCAGACCTTGCTGGCACCCTGTGCCCCACCCCCACATTTTCCTGCAGTTCAGTGCTACTATATCTCTGGAAAATGCCTGGGCTGACTCAGGTTAACCCAAGGCATCCCTGTACCAGCCCATTAACAACACAGGGACCAAACAATGCCCACAACAGGCAAAGAGAGCCCTTGCAGACAACTGGACTGAAGGCAAAAGTGGTTCAGCCACAACAGTGGGGCACACACAACACACATACGAGACATGCCTGAAGTGCCAGGTTTTGGTGAACAGGGGACATTGCACTACAGGGCACCACAGGACCTCATCTTCATAAGGCCACTGTTTCAAGAGCAGAAGAAGTAGCTGACTTTCCTAACACATAGAAACAGACACAATGAGTTAGATGAAACGAGGAGACAGAGGAATATGTCCCAAATGAAAGAACAGGGCAAAGTTACAGAAAGAGACCTAAATGAAACAGAGATAAGTAATACACCTGATAGAGAATTTTAAGTAGTAGTCATAAAGATACTCACTGTACTTGAGAGGAGAGTGGAGGACCTCAGTAAGATCCCCTAACAAAGAGATCGAAAATATAAAAAAGAACTCATCAGAGATGACGGGCTCAATAAGTGAAATTAAAAATACATTAGATGGAATAAATAGTAAATAGGAAGCAGAACAAATCAGTGACCTGGAGGACAGAGTAATGTGAAACAATCAGGCTGAACAAGAGAGAGAAAAATAAATAAGAATTAAAATAGATTTAGGGAGCTCAGTGACAGCCTCAAGCATAGTAACATTTGCATTTTATGGATTCCAGAAGGATAAGAAAGAGCAAAGGGGGAAGAAAGTTTATTTGAAGAAATAGGAGCTGAAAACTTCCCAAATCTGGGGAAGGAAACAGAAATCCAGATCCATGAAGCACAGAGAGCCCCCAACAAAGTCAACCCAAGAAATCCCACAAGACAAATAATGATTAAAATGGCAAAGAGTGGTTATAAAGAGAGAATTTTACAAGAAACAAGAGAAAAGAAAACAGTTACATACAATGGAAACCCCATAAAGTCATCAGATAATTTTTTAGTAGAAACTTTGCAGGCCAGAAGAGAGTGGCCTAATATATTCAAAGTGCTGAAAGAAAAAAAAACCCCAAAAACGTAAAGCCAAAAAAACTATCCAGCAAGGCTATCATTCAGAATAAGAAGGAGAGCTAAAGGGTTTCCCAGATGAACCAAAGTAAAGAAATTCATGACCATGATACCAGCTCTACCATAAATGTTAAAGGGAACTCTTTGAGTTGAAAGGAAAGACCATAATTAGGAGTCAGAAAATTAGGAAACACAAAAGCAGTAAAATTAACTGTATCTATAAAAATCAGTCAAGGGATAGACAAAATAAAAAAAATGTAAGCTATGACTCCATATACCGAAAATGTGGGGTAGAGGGAGAAGAGTAAAGAATGAGTTCAAACTTAAGAAACAATTAACTTAATATAGACTGCTATATGCTGAAGATGTCATATACAAACCTAATGGTAACCATAAATCAAAACCCAGTAATAGATATGCAAAAAATAAAGACAAAGGAATCCAGGTATATTACTAAAGAAGGCCACCAAACCATGAAAGAAGAGAACAAGAGAAGAAGGGAATAGAGAAGAACTACAAAAACAACCACAAGTCTGGCAACAATCTGTCTGTTAATACATGTCTATCAATAATTACTTCAAATATAAACGGACGGAATGCTCCAATCAAAACACAGAGGGTGACGGAATAAATAAAAATGCAAGACCCATGTATATGCTGCCTACAAGACACACATTTCAGACCTAAAGACACCTGGAGTTTGAAAGTGAAGGAATGGATAAGCATTTATCATGCAGATGGAAGTGAAAAGAAAGCTGGGGTAGCAATACTTCTATTGGGCAAAATACAGTTTAAACAAAGACTGTAACAAGAGACAAAGAAGGACACTATGTAATCATAAAGGGAACAATCCAACAAAAGGTATAATAATTATAAATAACTATGCACCCAACATGGAAGTACCCAAATACATAAAGCAGCTAATAACAAACAAAAAATGTAATTGATAGTAAGACAATAACAGTAGGGAACTTTAACACCCCACTTGCATCAATGGATAGATCATCCGAACAGAAAATCAACAAGGAAACAGTGTCTTTGAATGACACTTTGGACCAGCTGGATCTAACAGATATATAGAGAACATTGTATCTTAACACAGCAGAATACACATTCTTTTCAAGTGCACATTCAACATTCTTCAGAATAGATCACATATTAGGCCACAAAACAGATCTCAACAAATTCAGAAAGATTGAAGGCATGTGATGCATCTTTTGCAACCACAATACTATGAAACTTGAAATCGACCACAAGAAACAAATCTGGAAATAGCACACTTACATGGCAGTTAAATAACATGCTACTAAACAGTGAATAGGTCAACCAAAAAATAAAAGAGGAAATAAAAAAAAAATATATGGAGGTAACTGAAAATGAATTAACAAGAGTCCAAAATCTTTGGAATGCAGCAAAAGCTGTTCCAAGAGGGAAGTTTATAGCAGTACAAGCCTACCTCAAGAAGCAAGAAATATCTCAAATAAACAATCTAATTTTACACCTACCAGAACTAGAAAAAGAAGAAACAAAACCCCAAACCAGTAGAAGGAAGGAAATAATAAAGATTAGAGCAGAAAGAAATAAGTGAAATAGAAACTATAAACAAAACAAAACAAAAAAAAAACCAGTAGAACCGATCAGTGAAACCAGGAGCTGGTTCTTTAAAAAGATCAACCAAATTACTAACCGTCTAGCCAAACTCATTAAAAAATCAAGGACTCAGAATCAGAAGTGAAAGAGGAGAAATAGCAACTGACACCACAGAAATACAAAGGGTGTAACAGAACATTATGGAAAATTATATGCCAACAAATTGGACAACGTAGAAGAAATGAATAGATTTCTAGAAACATAGAAACTCCCAAAACTGAATGAAGAAGAAAGAAAATTTGGACAGATCAATTACCAGCAATGGAATTGACAGTAAAAACAAAACAAAACAAAATTCAACTCCCAACAAGCAAAAGTCCAGTATCAGATGGCTTCACAGGTGATTTTTATCAAACATTTAAAGAAGAGTTAACACCTATTCTTTTCTGACTATTCCAAAAAACAGAACAGGAAGACTTCTGGATTCATTCTATGAGGTCAGCATTGCCCTGATACAAAAACCAGATAAAGACACTCCAAAAAAAGAGATCTATAGGCCAACAACTCTGATGAACATAAATGTGAAATACTTAACAAAACATTAGCAAATTAAGTGCAACAATATATTTAAAAATTCACTCACCACAATCAAGTGGGATTTATTCCTGAAGTACAAGTATGGTTCAATATTCACAAATTGGTCAATGTGATACAACACATCAACAAGAGAAAGGATAAAAACCACATGTCATTTCAATAGATGCAGAAAAAGCATTTGAGAAAGTACGTCACCCCTTCGTGATAAAATCCTCAACAAAGTAAGTTTAGAGGGAGCATACCTCAGTGTAATAAGGGCCCTATATAAAAAAACCCACAGCTAATATCATAGGCAATGGTGAAAAAAATGAAGCTTTTCACCTTACATCAGGAGCAAGACAAGGATGTATACTCTCACCACTTTTATTTAACGTAATACTGGAAGTCCTAGCCACAGCAATCAGATAAGAAAAAAGAATTAAAGGCATCCAAATTGGTAGAGAAGTATGATGTTCACTATTTGCACATGAGATAATACTGTATATAGAAAACCCTAAAGACCCCACCAACAAACTACCAGAGGTAATAAATGAATTCATTAAGGTCACAGGATACAAAATAAATATACATAAATCCATTGGATTTCTATACATTAATAATGGAGTAGCAGAAAGAGAAATTGAGAAAACAATCCCATTTACAGTTGCACCAAAAATAAGAAAATGACTAGAAATAAACTTAACTAGGAGGTAAAAGACCTATACTCTGAAAACTATAAAATATGGATGAAAGAAACTGAAGACGACACAAACAAAGGGAAAGAGATTCCATATTCATGGATTGGAAGGACAAATATTGTCAAAATGTGTATACTACCCAAAACAATCTATATTTAACGTGGCCCCTATCAAAATACCGAAAGCATTTTTCCCAGAACTAGAACAAACTGTCTTAAAATTTGTACATGACCATAAAAGATCCCAAATAGCCAAAACTGTCTTGAAAAAGAACAAAACTGGAGGTATCACAATCTTAGATTTCAAGGTATACTACAAAGGTTTAGTAATCAAAACAGTATGATACTAGCACAAAAATAGATCAATGAAACAGAATACCAAGCCCAGAAATAAATCCATAACTGTATGGTTAATTGATCGTCCACAAAAGAGGAAAAAAGATTCAATGGGATAAGACCGTGATGTTAGAGGACAACTGGACAGCTACATGCAAAAGAGTGAAACTAGACCATTCTTTATGCCATACACAAAAATAAAGTAAAAATGGATTAAGGATCTAAATGTGAGACCTGAAACCACAAAAATCCTAGAAGAGAGCACAGGCAGTAATTTCTCTGACATCAACTATACAAATATACATTTTTTAAATATATCTTCTGAGACAAGAGAAAAAAAGAAAAAATTAACTATTGGGACTACATCAAAATGAAAGAAACCTGCACAGCAAAGGAAACAATCAACAAAACTAAAAGACAACATGAAGAATGGGAGAAGATGTTTGCAAATGACATAGAGATAAAGGGTTAGTGTCTAAAACAGATAAAGAACTTGTACAACTCAAAACAAACAAACAGAAAAAAACACACAAATAACCCAATTGAGAAATGGGCAGAAGACATGAATACACATTTCTTTGAAGAAGACATCTGGATGGCTAACAGACACGTGAAAAGATGCTCAATATCATTCATCATCAGGGAAATGCATAACAAAACCACAATGAGATATTACCTGACACTTGCCAGAATGGCTGAAGTAAAAAACACAAGAAACAACGGGCGTTGGTAAGGATTCGGAAAGAAAGGAACCCTTGTGCACTTTTGGTGGGAATACAATCTGGTGCAGCCACTGTGGAAAACAGTCTGGAGATACCTCAAAAAGTGAAAAATAGAACTACCCTAGGATCCAGTAATCGCACACTGGGTATTTGCCCAAAGAATACAACAACACTAATTCAAAGGGATACATGCACCCATGTGCTTATAGCAGCATTATCTACAAAAGCCAAATTATGAAAGCTGCCCATGAATGGATAAAGAAGATGTTATATATATATATGTGTGTATACACACACACACACACACACACACACACACACACACACACACACACATATATGTATGTATATATATAAAATATTACTCAGAATATTTTCAATAGAATATTACTCAGCCATCAAAAGGAATGAAACCTTGCCATTTGCAAGGCATGGATGGAGCTAGAGAGTACAATGTTAAGTGAAATAAGTCAGAGAAAGACAAATACTATATGATTTCACTCATATGCAGAATTTAAGAAACAAAACAGATGAATACACAAAAAAAAAGACAAACTAAAAAAAGACTCTTAACTATAGAGAACAAACTGATGGTTTACCGGTGGGAGTGGATGTGTGAAATGTGGAGTCAGATTGATGTAATGAGGAGTCAGATTATACAATCACAGTGGGCACTGAGTGATGTATACAGCTGTTGAAACACTGTATTGTACACCTGAAACTAATATAACAGTGTGTCTTTTCTCTACTGGAATTAACATTTTTTAAGAGAGAAAATCTGCTTCATGCAAAGAATAACAATGCCTTGATTATATTTATCAGCATTTGATTGCTAGGAACTAAGATAAATTATGGCCCAGTGTAAAAATAGCCAGATAATTAGTAGGTAATTCTTCCCATCACCAAATTCATTTAATTTTCTCTTTCAGTAGTCAGGAAGCTTTCAGAGAACTGGCTTCACAATTGGGTAATCCCCAATTACCTTCTCCTCCTACAAAAATATATGAAACATGAGAGTGTATTAGTCAGTTATTGGGCTACCAGTAAAACTCAAAAGCTAGGCACATTAGAAAATCCAGAAAGGAATAGTTTTGGGTGCTAAATTTCTGTTAGCTAATGCGCATTTGCTACCACCTGTTTAAATTTTAAAATTTTCTTTAAAGCAGAGTACATATATATTATAGAGAGACAACCATTATAAAATAATCATCAATATTTATTGCTTTTAAAAGCAATATGTATTGCTTTTAAAATGTATTTATTAGCTCCAACATCTATGAGTCTTCAGATAGTACCTTGCTGATGGCATCCTTCTCATGTTTGCAGTAAAAGCGGAAGTGAAAATAGAAAGCTTTAAGCGTTGCTATATATATGTAACAATTTTGCAATTTAAATAGATTTAACTTGTGTAATCTAAGAGATACCATGCAAATGAAATACAATTTTGGAACAACATGGGTCTTCTGAGTAGATATTCAAATTGCATAGTGTATGTAAATAAACTCCATCTATTTAAGAGACCCGTGCAGAATTACTGGGATTTTTCAAGTTGTTTTATTTCAAAATAATTAGTTACTGGCCTTAAGACATCCTGATGGAGGAATTTAACAAAATAAGTGGACTAAGAACATATTGGACCTAATGTTTTAAGGATCCTTCCCTTAGACGTTATTAAATATGCTTATATATTTAATTTCTGTAAATAGTGTTTGAATCAAAGTCAACATCTTATTTTTCATTTTAATATTACCAAAATTAGTATTGACCAAACAATGACATTTAGTCACATAGATGGTTGCCTATTTGATTTTTTGCCCATGATCTTCATTCTCTTCGTTTTCATTTTATTGCATCTGTCTTATTTCCTGTAGCAGCGTACCTTCTGATAGGGTCTGAGGTTAGAGAATGCTGCTTGGTAGTTTGACCATTACTTTTTTGTGTTCAAGTATTTCAGAGATGAATATTGCATTTATTTTAATAATGCGTACCCTTCTCTTGGTACTCTGATCCCTACCAGATATCAGGCTCCCACACAGTTACACACAATAACAGTAGCATACACAAACACCTTGCCTCTGCCAAGAAGGCTTTGAAATACATGAAGAATTTTCTGCACATTCAAAAGAGTACCAATTTCATTCAGCGGTCTGGTTTTCAGAGATGGCAACCAAAACTTAGGGAGACAAAGGTTAGCAAAACAATATGGTATTCGTCTGGAACTCAGGAAAGTACTGATTTTTTTCTTTATTTTTCTTATCCAGCAAAGTCAGGAGCATAGACACATTTAATACTTCTTATATTAGCTTTAGCAAAAAACTACACAATGAAATTGGTAAAAACCTTTAAGAACATGTAAAATATTCTGGTTTTTTTTTTTCTGATTTCTTATGATTCGTGATTCATGCTATTGGTAGGCTGTTGAAAATTATCAGATTGGCTGAGAGTATCAGATGATTCAATGGTAATAATGAAATCAAGGTCAGTGACGCCTATGTTCCATGCAAGTAGCTCCAAATTGTTTTATGTCAATCTATTTTCTCCCCAGTAACAGAGTACCTTTTATTGTTATTAAAGATAAATGAAATTTTCTGATGCCATTCTTTTTTAAGGAATGGTCTTTGTTTTCTGAAGAGATTGGATTTCATCCAGCATATCTGCTTCTAGAAATTACACAAATTAATCATTAACAAAACTGCAGAATCACAGTACCGGAATCTTTAAGTGTGAAGAAAAAATATCATGGAGGTCAGAACTTAAGGTGTTTTGTTTTAATCAATGTGTACTTTTTATTGGGTTTTCTAGAATAAAGTAGAGGATTTCCAAGTTTGACTGCTGTATTTTAAATTTTTTTTAACATTTTATTTATTTTTGAGAGACAGAGAGAGACAGAGCATGAGCAGGGGAGGGGCAGAGAGAGAGGGAGACACAGAATTAGAAGCAGCTCCAGGCTCTGAGCTGTCAGCACAGAGCCTGACGCGGGGCTCGTACTCAAATCTCGAGTTCATGACCTGAGCTGAAGTCAGATGCTCAACCGACTGAGCCACCCAGGCGCCCCTTGACTGCTATATTTTAATGTTCCTTTTCCCACTGTGAGAGACTCTTAACTGAAAAAAATTTCTCCTTCTTTTTAATTTAATTATTTCAGCCACAGCATGATATCTAAGACTTGGATGAAAGCATAGAACCATAAGCATGCCTTAAGAATTTTTTTTGTGTTTTTTGCCTCTTTCAATTGCTATGTTTTGAGTTTCTATAGTAGAAAAAGAGATGGAGAACCATGGTTCTATTAAATAATCTTGTGCAGGCCCGATAATGGTGCACTTAATTCTCAAAGCAAGAAATGCTGTTAGAAACAAATCAAGACTATTTTGCTGGTGTTTCATCATCACATCACCAAAGGTTCACATTACCAAAAAATGCTTTTGTGTTGCAATTTTATTTCCTGACGAGTAGGGGGGGATGTGATACTTATTCCCAGTCTGGAAACCTTGGAGAATGAAATTTATTACTCTGACCCTCATTTGCCTCTGTGGAAACATAGTTGGCAGATGGCAGGAAAGGGGAAAAAGCAAGTGAACCCAGTGGGCATAGAGCAAGTTGCAGATAAAATCAGGATGCTACGATATGAGACCTCAAATGATACAGTGCTTGTAATCGTGGGTGTTTCCATATTGTAACAAGGGAATAACCAATAAAGTATTTCCAAAGGTAAAGTTCTGTATTGACAGTGCAATTCCAAGTGCATTCAGTAATTTGATAATATGAACACATGTGGCTATTATTTTCCTATTTGCTACCTTGTGTCTTAATTATTTTTATATTTTCCCCTCTCACCTGCTCTGTCGCATTAGATTGCAAAATACTTTAAATCCAAGTAACAGAGTGTTTTGACCAGTAGATTCCTCAATCTGAAGATGAAGTAAATAAAAAAGTAATACAATAGAACTCATCATAACTCAGTTTATTTTTTTCATTAAAGCATAAAACGGTATTTATAGAGATGATCAGACCTACATCCCTAAAGATTTTTTGAAGTCACATATTATTTCTTCTTGTGTATGATCTCACATTCATGAAAAAGGAAACCTTCCAAGTTTAAAATCGGCTTTGTTGTACTCCCAGGGAGCACTCTCCACAGCCCCAGTTAAACATCTGAACATCAGGATGGGAAGATTCATCCTCTCTCCTTTGCTCAATCCTGAATCTTATTTCGATGGGACTAGATGTTAGTACTTGAGATTTAATAATCTTCAAGTGCACATTAACTGGAAACCCAGCGCCGTGGAACAGTTCTTTAGGAACATCATGCTCTGAGGATCCGGCTGTGTTCAGAGACCGTTGGACTTGCTGGAAGGTGTGGTTGTGGGTGGGGCTTTTGTTTCCTTTCCTGAAAAGCGATAAGCAAGCTGAAACCATTCATTCCATTTCAAAGGTAAATAATATGCTATTCCACTGAGCAGGCTAGTTTTCAGTTCTCTGTTCAATGCTTGCATCCATCAGGTTTCTCACTCTTGTAACTGCAGAGGCAGTCCTAACACTTTCATATGCAGGTTTCTGTGTGTTTTAGGAATTTCCCCCACCCCACCCCCTCCCAGAAACAAATCAAGTCTCTGAGACTCAACATACTGATGAAAACCTCAGATGGTCCTTTAAATGAGATAATACAAAACTGAGCTGGGTAACTCAACGCTTTGGCATTATCCTGTTAGAATAGCGAAAGGGTTTTAAGAAGACCTGATGTGACCAGTGTCCAGGGCTTCCTGATTATTGCTCTGCACAAACGAAGAATAAGGATGGAAGGAACCTGGACCAAATGCCTTAACTCAGTGGTAGCACACTGTACAACCCTGGGCAAGTCCTTTCTCTCTCTCTCTCCATCTCTCTGTCTCTCTTCCCATATATAAAATAGGGACAGTAACTTATTTTTCTCTTCTAAGTTGTTAAGATTGAATTCGGTAATGGATTTGTAATGCTTCCATAAGCAGAAACTACTATTCAAATATCCCCCAAGAATGAGTTAGCTGGTTTTGTTAGAGGAGACTAAATCACTACCCCGCGTGCTGCAGCCTGCTTGCACCCTCCACTGGGCCCGGTCTGGAAGCCAAACCCATGGTCCCTTCCAACCCTGAGACCGCCAGCACCACGGAAACGGACATGACCTTCCTTTGCAAACGCTGATACTAACTTGGGAAGCATCTGTGTCTGCTTCATTTTTTCAGGCAGATCAGCAGCGTATTATTAATAACCATGTAGGATATGCCTTAATTGGCACTAATTCCTCAAATTCTGGACTTAACCACCAGCTTTAAAATACTCATTTTAAGAATGAAGAGATGGGCAGAGTAAATTTAATCTCTTTAACATTGAGAGCATATTATCAAGTGTTCTTTTCAACCTACAATCCTCGTTTTAAGTTCCATAGTTTATTTTTAAATTTTTATTTAGTTATTTTTATTTTAGAGAGACAGAGAGAGAGAGAGAGCAGGTAAGAGGCTCAGAGGGAGGAGAGAGATTCCAGGCAGGCTCCACACTCACTGCAAAGCCCAACATGGGCTCAATCCCACAACCCTGGGATCATGACCTGGGCTAAAATCAAGAGTCAGAAGCTCAACTGACTGAGGCAACTGACTGAGGCACCAGGTGCCCCCTGCCTCCATATTTTATAGGCTGGAGTAACCACAGCCTGTGCAGAATTATATTTCTAAAAGACAAGCTGGCTGTTAGGACCCAGGGCCTGTTCTGTGCCTGTCAAATTGTGCTTAGGATCATCTTTGTAGTATGGACGCTAGGACCCAGCACGTTACAAAATACCAGGTTTCCTAAAATAATATCTGTTTTATAAAAAACTAAATCACCTGGACTATCTCAGCTATAGCCTACCTTTTAACTACTCTATACTATAGCATGACTTTTTAAAAAAATAATTCTTCAGGATATGTTCACTGTTCTTGTTTTTCTCCTGTGACTGATCAGTTTCTTACTTTTGTGAAGAGTATTATTTGCACTTTAAAAAGATTGGATACATGTAAACATATGCAGTATCTGGTAGTATGCCTCATGGACAAGTAATTAAATGAAAGAAATTAATTCTATAACCCAGAATTCAAATGTAAATGCTTGACAAAGGAAACATCTGATTTAATAATCTTATACAAAAATATAACTTGGGAAAAAATAATAACTACACAGTAAGTACATCTAAAAAAAACCTATGTATGTAAATTGTATTGTGCAAGATATAAAGCCAAAGGGTAATCTTTAAGAATGTTTTTGGTGTAAATAGAACATAGCTCTATATATTTGTATGTATCTTGACATTTTATTCTCCAGATTCAAGAAATCAGAGTCTCCATTTGAGAATCTGAAGATCTCTGTAAACAGTGAAAATTGTAAGTTCCCACAGAATGAGATGAAAAGTAAAGGAACAAAGCGTGTGGATAGTGTAGCTGGTAATATCATCTTAACGTTTTAAAACAGTGATGTTAAAGAGAAGGAAGAAAACAAAGCATAGACTAGGAGAAATATTTATAAAACGCATACCTGATAAAAGACCTGCACCCAAAATATGCAAAAACTCAATCCTAAGAAAACAAACCACCCAACTGAAAAATGGGCAAAGAATCTGAACAGACTCGTCAGCAAAGAAGATATTCAGATGGAATATGAAAAGATGCTCAACAACATGGGTCCTTTGGGCATTGCTAATTTAAACAACAATGAAACACCTCTATGTACCTATTGGCGTTGTTAGAATCCAAAACATTGACACCACCAAATGCTGGTAAGGCTGTGGTAAGGCTGTGGAAAAGCAGGAACTCTCTCATTCATTGCTGGTGGTAATGCAAAATGGTACAGCTACTGTGGAATATGGCTTGGCAGTTTCTTACTAAATTAAGCATACTCATACCGTATGATCCAGCAGTCATTCTCCTTGGTAGGTACCCAAATGCGTTGAAAACTTATATGCACACACAATCCTGCACATGAACGTTTATAGCAGGCTTGTTCATATTGCCAAAATGTGGAAGCAGCCAGAAGGTCCTACAGTATGTCAATGGATAAACAAACTTTGGTACATCCATACAATGGCATATTATTTAGTACTCAAAAGAAAAGACCCATCAAGCCACGAAAAGACAGGGATGAACATTAAGTGGATATTGCTAAGTGAAAAAAGCCAGTCTGAAAAGGCTATGTACTGTATGATTCCAAGTGTGTGGCATTCTAGAAAGGACAAAACTGTGGAGACAGTAATAAAGTCAGTGGTTGCCTTTTGGGGGAAGGAGAAGGATACATAGGTGAAACACAAGGTATGTTTAGGGCAGTGAGATGATTTTGTAATGACAGATTCATGACATTATTCACTACTAAAACCATAGAACATACCACACTGAGAGTAAACCCTAATGCAAACGACAGACTTTACTTAATCCTAGTGCAGTATTGTTTCAATAATTTTAACAGATATACTAGTGTGATATGTGAATACAGGACACTTTGCTGGGGGCAGAGGTATACTAGACTCTGCATGATCTACTCAGTTTTTCAGAAATCAAATACATTATTGTACACTTTACATAGAGTGCAATAATTCACATAAAACAAATATTGCACTCAGTAATAAAGTATAGGGTAATAATGTAAGTCATATGATCAAATCATTGGACACTAATTGTGCAGAATATAGCACAAGATGATGATAAGCAATAAAAAGGAAAGGATAAAGATCTAATAATTTTTTTTTTAAGGGAACAGCTTGGCAGTGGTTGGGAAGACTAGAATCCCATCTCGTGGCATTTTATTTCACCACATCATTAAAAAACCCTCCAAGCGTTTTGGAATTGGGAAGGGTTCTTACCTGTCTAGACCTTTTTCGTTACCTTTCCCCCCGCCTCTAAATAGCTGCCAGTTATCCAGGGAGTGTGTGTGAAGAACAAGGTAGGGAATGTTACCGTTTCCAATTTATGACATAAAACCATCCCCCAGTTGTGGTGGGATAGTCTGTAGTGACAGTGTTCCTTCTGAGAACTAGAATAGTCATACAAAATTGGTAAAAAAAAAAAAAAAATGTTTGAGGGTATTTGCTCCTGAAGCAGTCAGAACTGGAAGGGCCATGGCCCAAGCAAGAAGGGACACCGGCACGAGCCAGACTCACTGTGCTGTGTCCCTGTTCCCATAGTGGCGCCTGGCGACTGCTGACATGGGGACAGCAGACCAGGCACTCAGGCCAAGCGAGAGCAGCTGACGAGAGGCAGAGAAAGCACCTGGGCTCTCTGCAGCGCCTTGGAGCTTGAAAGAGAAAACTTGGAGTTGAACCTTGTCTTGAGACCCAGGAACAAGGAACCTAGGGAAAAGAGAGGCACAAAGAAATGAGCCCAACACTCACTTTTTTTGAGTTATTTGCTGATTTAGCCACCCAGGGCAAGAGTCTAAGAAGCCACGCTTAAAATAGCTGAAAAGTAAAGATTTTTTTTTTCCTCTAGCGTTTTCATGATGCTAAGGACAGAGAAGCTAGAGTTCAGAGCCTGCAAAAGAGGAAAAAGCTGTCCCTTGTCAAATGAAGGCAAGAAAACAAAGACAGGAATAGTACTAAATGGATAGGTCAAATAGGTTATAAATAGTAATATGATAGACATCAACCCAAACATATCAGTAAACCAATTAAAATCAGCAAAACGTGTATAGTCAAAATATTCCACTTGACAATATTGAATTAGATACAATATATGACTGTATGACATCCAGACAGATACACCTTAAAGGTAACAATTGAAAGTAAAGAAGTGGGAAAAGAACTATTATAAGACTAAACAGAAAACTGGCTTAGTTATACTAACAGAAATCAAAATAGACTGTATAAATAATAAATAATAGCATTTCCTACCGAAAAATTATTTCATGGAAAGATGTAACAATATGGAGGTAACTAATATTCTAGCTTCAAAATAAATAATAATACAAGTAAAATGGAAAACAGCCAACTTCACAACCTTAGAAGAAAACTTTAACTTACCTCCCTCAGAAAATGTTAGAACAAGCAAAAAAAAATTAGGAGTTGGGGATTTGAACAGCATGATTAGCAAACTTGACCTCATTTCCTAAGTTCATCTGAAGCACATACAAAAATTAACCATAGGCTGTCTAAGTACAAAAATAAAGTCAGTCTTAACCACCTGCAAAGGATTCATATGTTTGATATATCAGGAGCGCCTGGGTGGCTCAGTTGGTTAAATGTCGAACTTCGGCTCAGGTCGTGATCTCGCGGTTCATGAATTCGAGCCCCGCATCGGGCTCTGTGTTGACAGTGGGGAGCCTGGAGCCTGCTTTGGATTCTGTATCTCCCTCTCTCTCTACCCCTCCCCTGCTCAAGCTCTGTCTCTCTCTGTCTCTCAAAAAATAAAATGAAATGTTAAAAAATCTTAAAAAAGAAAAGATATATCAAAAGTTGCCCAATGTTGTCAAACCTGTACTTGGAAGGACATTTTTATCCACAGGTACATTACTAAAAAAGAAAAGTGAAAAGTCAGTGAACCGTAACCATCTCAGAAGTCAGAGAAACATGAGCACATCGCATTCAAAGAACGTAGGTAGACAATGATAAATATGAATTGACATTAATTAAATTGAATATAAATATCGAGTGATTGACTCCATATAGACAAAGTTTATCCAAATAGGTTCTTTGAGTAGATTAATAAAATTGACAGATGCTTGGCAAATCCAGCCAGGTCTAGGATTGTCAATATGAGGAAGAAAAAAAATGGAGCATTATGACAAATTCTACAGTTATTTAAAAGTTCCCAGGAAGTTATCAAAAATAGCCATGGCAAGAAATTTGAAAAAAAAAAAAAAGTAGAGTAGAAAATTTCTAGAAAATTATTTAATTATTTAAAATCAGCTGACCAGCAACCTTAACTAAATGCCTGATATGTGGTATTTTGATATAGGTACAAATTGTGAAATGCGTACCACAGTCAAGCTGACGGACACATCCATCACCTGATGTAGTTACCTTTCTCTGTGTGTGGTAGGAACACTTAAGATTTATTCTCCTAGCAAATTTCAAGTATATAACATATTATTATAACTATAGTCACTGTATTTTAAATTGTCTTCACTTCCTTCCTTTCTTCCCCAACCCCCACACACTACATATGGGGGTTTCTGTATTGTGAGTTTTTCTTTTTCTTATTTTATTAAATAATTTTTTTTAATGTTTATTTTTGAGGGAGAGAGTGCGAGTGGGTGAGGGACAGAGAGAGACGGAGACAGAATCTGAAGCAGATCTGAAGCCAGAAGCTCCAACACGAGGTCTCCATGTAAGCGTCTTTTCCTCAAATACCCATAATTCGAGAGAAGGCACAACAGCTGTATTTAAGTCAAGCTAAAAGGGCTTCTGAGTTAAACAAGGAAAAACCACGGGAATGAAAAGAAGAGCCTTCCCTTAATGATCAACAGCGTGGCGGGGCTGTGTTAGGTGCTGAGCACTGACTCGTGTGTGTCCACTCTCTCATTTCCCCTTTGCAGCAACTTGTGCCCACGTTTGTCTTTGTCACCAACCGCCCACGCCCCCTCCTTGATTTTCTGGTATGTCCTTTCACAGAACCTGTACACGTTTCAGAAATAAATAAGTAAATAGAGCGTTCATCTAGGACACATCTCATTCCTATTTTCAGGAGATGTATGTTGATATTGGTAGATAAATATTAGAAATTGATTCTTAAGAAAGAACAAAAGACCTGAATTTCAGTCAACAACATACAGTGTGCATAAGGATTACCGTCTTACATCCTGGGCATAGAAAGTCTATTTTTTCATTTGTTGGAGACTGAAAGTCTACAATTTCTGGTACAGTAGCCATCACAGGGTTTTGATTTTACAAATATGTGTTGGATAAATGCATACACGCTTACTTAATTCAGATCTTTTCTTTTTTTAAATGTTTTTATTTAATTTTGAGAGAGCATAAATGCTTCCTTAATTCAGATATTTTCTTTTCTTTTTAATGTTTTTATTTAATTTTGCGAGATCATGACCTGAGCCGAAGTCGGATGCTGAACTGACTGAGCCACCCATGTGCCCCTCGGATATTTTCTTATGTGCAAACATATGTCAACATTTTTAGTTTGGTTAACTGAATCATAGACAAATAAGAAGTGACATTCAGCCTTTTAGTGAAAATACAACTCCACCAGTTATGGCAATCACTTCCTACTAGTTCTGTAATGCATCTGAAGCAATGCTTCTCAGCTTCTACCATGCACAGAAATCTCCAGGGGGCTTTGTTAAGATGCAGACTGTGATCCAGTAGTCCTGGGGGATTCTGTCTGTCTAACAGGCTCCTGGAGAGTTTGGTGGTATTGGTCCGAGGCCCTCACTTGGTCTCAGCACTGTTTGTCACACTTTGGCTGTGCGTTGGTATCACTTGGGGAGCTAGAAAAACTGACGCTGAATCTCACTCCTGAGATCTTTGGATTGAATATGTGGCATCAGGATTGATCTGCGGAGGTTCCCTGGGTGGTTCTAATATACAGACATGTGAGAGCACAGTGTGTGGAGAGCCAGCTTGCAAACCTCTCCTAGTTGTTCTCCTGAACCCTGCAGAGTCACCCTCCAAGTCCAGGATGTGAGGTTGATGTAGCCCACCAGCCCGTAAGTTGAACCTGTGTGAACCTGGTATTGCCTGATGCAGACTGGAGGTGAGGCTTCTGGGTGGCCGGCTGCCATCTGACACTTGAGAAGTAGAAACATTGGTCTGAGCAGAGGCTGAAGAAAGCGCCAAACAAATACAAATTGAGATCTTGGGTTTTGGTTCCTCTTTTTTGAGGTCCAGCTACACTTATTGCCATTAGCCTCTATGAAATATTTCTACGTCTTTGGAAGAAATTCCCCTTTGGGGGTTAGCTAGCTGCTATCAAATGATTCTTGGCTAAGATAATATAACTGATCAGTTTAAGCAACAAGGTTTGAAATCCCACTGATTATTAAATTATAAATGAATACATATGCTTACATATTCTTCGTGGAAATAGACTGTCAAAATGGTATCTTTGATGAAAAGATAGGAAGACAGAAGTGTAAGGGAGGAAGGATGCTAAGAAAAGGGGCAGCCACATCTTTCTTGACGACACAGGACCATTGTTATCCTACAACTACACTGGATGGTTCTCATCTTTTGTTGGCACTTTACCAAAGAGAGATGGAATGTGTAGGTAAAAGTTATATAAGGAGCACGTAACTCTTCTCCATGTAGGAGTTTATAAACCTGTATCTTTATTTTAGTTGATTTTTTTAATGTTTATTTATTTTTGAGAGACAGAGACAGAGTGTAAGCGGGGAAGGGTCAGAGAGAGAGAGGGAGACACAGCATCCGGAGCAGGCTCCAGGCTCTGAGCTGTCAGCACAGAGCCCAATTCGGGGCTCGAACCCACGAACCATGAGATCATGACCTGAGCCGAAGTCGGAGACTTAACCGACTGAGCCACCCAGGCACCCCTATAAACCTGTATCTTAACAGGTTTGTTCTCTTTATTCACACGAGAGGGGTGGAATTGCATGAACAGATTTCCCTAAGGAAGTCTGTTCATGCCAAAGTAGCTGGAGATACCTGGAAAATTAAAACTGATGCATGAGATTGGGTGCTATGAACTAAACTTTAAATAATTATGCACTTATTTTCATAGCACTGTGGTACATAATTCACAGAGGCAAAGATGCTTTATAGTCATGGTCCCTACTTGTAAAGATCCTCCAGTACAGTTTTTTACTTTTACGACATTTTATAGGTGCTGATACAAAGGGCATTCAGGATTTAGAGCCTCGTCACGAACGTTCAAATGATGGCTCTTCCACTTTCCGTTGTGTGACCTTGGACTTCCATTTCTGTATCTGTGAAATGGAGTGATAAAGGTATGCACCTCAGGATTAAATGATTTCAAACCAAGGGCTTGGGATAGGACCATGCTTTTGGTGGTAAGCAGTCGGTTGTTTTTAGCCATTAGTACTTTTATTCCTCTCACTATTATTTTTATCCTCAAATTTGTATTTGTCTTCTCCAACTACAAAGGCTGACTTCTTATGCCTTTTAATCCTTCACATCTCATCCCAGGGCCTCATACTGGTCCCAAGGTCCAAGGGTAGTGCAGTGAATGTTAACTCCTTTGCGTTTGCGGGTTCTTTTAGTATTAATGCTCTCGGGTCTCAGAATGATGTAACACACACTTCAAGTGTATTTGTTTCAATAAATCATTGCTGTTAAAAAAAAAAACACTCACGCAAATGAAATCTTCAGGAAAAAAGTTCTTATAGGATTATTTTCACAAATACCGGTTTCCTTGCTTATAGATATTTCCATTAAGTGATGGACCAAAATCCACTCTGAGTAACACTTGCTCAGTAGGTCATTGTTTCAGCCTTATATTTATTAATCCCAAATTTTAGGAATTCAGACTGATGTGACATTAATGAAGGATTATGAGAATGTTGCTCAAATAGTTTGAACGCATTCCGACTTTATCATAAAAGTATCATGTTCCAATGAAACAAAGCCAAATCAGCTGATACACCCAGGAATATTTCATTGTAACTTACATTCAAAAATTGCCTTGACTTTTTAAGTCCTAAAAATATTTGCACTGCTGTGTAAACAAGCCACAGTCTCATCAGTTGGGCTGTAGGCTATGTTCTCTAAGGCAGGTTATAATTTTTATTTTGTTCCTCTGACTAATGCTGTGGTACTCAACAATTGAGACCTGGAATTTGTTTATAACTTTCAACACCGTGTAAACTTGTTTTCCTCTTCTTTTGCCAGAAGACTCTTCTAATTATAATTTTAAATGATTTCCCTTGCACTCACCAAAGCAACGCCCTAATAAGAAGGCAAGGTAAACTATGAATATTTAAAGAATTAAATGATTCGCGTCCTTCTGAATATAAGATTTTTGCATGATCTTATCATGCATTTTCTTGGATGACGTTTGATTTTAAAGATTGGTTTAAAACAGACATAATATAAAGTAAATTGAATGATACTTCTCAAGTATTTGTACATTCACCAAATATTTGTTATGTGCCAACTTCCTTTCTCAGGTACTGAGAATACCAGCATAAGTAGAATGCATTCCCACTCATGATAAATCTTTAGAGGTTGCTACAGCTATAAAAATAAAACAATGCATAGGTACTATGAGGACACGAAGCCAGGCACACTCATTTCCATTTGGGGTCGGAAACATGACACCACAGCGTAGATAAGTCCATTTACTTTTAACTATTTATTGAATATCTATCTCATATCAAGATTTACTCCTACATATTAAGGATACAAAGGTTTGTTTGCTCCAATCCTGTGTCCAGCAGAAGCCTGTGATCCAGTGATGATAAAGTTCATTGCTAAACAATGGTGTAAAAAATACGCACAGGTGACAGTGAGGACAAGGTGGGGAGGGGAAGGGAAGAGGACAGTCAGTATAGGCAGGGCAGTAAAAGAGGCTTCTTAGATGAAATGTCACCTAGTTGGAGGCATAGGATAAGGACACTCCAGGTAGAGTAAATAGTGTGAGCAAACGCAGAGATGGCACGGCATGTCTGCAGCACTAGACCATTTATTTGGCTGGACCACTGGGAGAGAAGTGGTGACTTTGTTGACTGATATGTGAGAAAAAGTATGGAAGGGTCAGACCACACAAGGTCTTGTGTTCCAGGTTAAGGCTGTCTTCTGTCAAAGAGCAGAGGGGATGGCATTAGACTTTGCCGTGCAAATTAGCCTGGCATCCATAGAGGGTAGATGAGACGTAATCCATGTGGCCTCCCACAAAATAAATGACTGTATTAGGTAAATTCTCTCTTCCATGGGACAGCCATCTTTTTCATGATTTCTCTTAGTAGAACAATTTGCTTTTACTGGGAATGTACTGTAATCAATCAGCTGTTCCAACAATAATCAATCAGCTACTATTTATTGAGCGCCTGTTAATGAAAAGCATTTGACATGGTGCATGGTGTGTGCGTACATGAAAGCCACATGAGCATCCCTGGTTCTGCTGTCCCTGTGGGTGGAGGCCTGCCCCTCCCTCTCCCCACCCTCCCCACCCTTTCCTGTGAGTTCATCACTTATCCCCTTCCCTGCAGCTTTGTCTTTGGACTCACCATCCCTCTCAGGGCTCCCAGTGCACCCTCTCCATCCACCTCAGGGCCACCGCCCCTTCCCTCTGCCCAGAGAGCTTTTCTCCAGAATCTTCCAGTGGTTGCTTTCTGATTCACTGGGGTTCCAGCTCTTTGCAGGTCTTTCCTGATCACGCCATAGAAACGCCCTCAGCTGCCCCCTTATTCCATTACATTCTTGTGTTTTCTCTCCTTTAAAGGGCACCTCGCTCTCTGAAATTGCCTTATTTGGCAATGACTTAATTTCGTTGTTTCCTGGCACCCTCTTCTTCCTATGCCTCGTCCCAGTTATAAGACTTATGAAAGCAGGACCACTCCTGCCTCATTCGCTGCTACCTGCTCGCCCCTTGCACTTTGAGCAGAGTCTGGCACGCAGCAAGCATTCAATAAATATTTGTTGAATGGATGACGAGGAGAGAACTCTCTTGAGAGACAATAAAACCAGGTTCATGGATCAGGCTCACTTCATGAATTATGTATCTGCAAGTGTGGGAGAAAGTGAGATGTGTGGAGACTAGGAAGTATTAAGAAGAGTAGAAAATAACTTTGGTGTACTGAACAAAAACACAGGAAGGCCACTAGTTAAGTAAGTTATAAAGTTAAGACTGATTTAAAGATGACTATAATTTCATGCTTTGGAAAGACGACTATAATTTCATGCTTTCCATAGAAAACTGTGTAAGAAGAATTAAACAAGGGCCACCATTGCTTCAAAGCAATCAAGAAGCAAAGCAAAATGATGCATGGTAAAAATAAATAAAATAAACGTATCTCTGCGCTAGAAAGGCGTCTGATTCTGTTAGAGTGAGAAATAAAGCAAAAGGTTCATCCTTTAGCATTTTTCCCCTGAAAATAAAGATAATTGTATAGTCTTCTTGATCAATCTCTGTCTTGAGCAACCACAAATCAGTCTTTTAAATATTATGCAATGAAATGTTTTGGTTCATCTTGCAAGTTCTATGGAATTGGCACCGGACAATTCCAAACAATTATGTGTTTGTTTAAAAGCTTTCAATGGATGGATGCGTGAGCAAACTTATCCATATTTCATTCTAGTTTATTTCTTGTTTGGCGACTTTGATTTTTGGATCCAATCATGCTGGTTAATGGATCCAATAATTCAACTGTTTGGTGTAGTGACAATTTGTGCTTCTCAGCTATGTAGGAGGAACTCAATTGACCTGCTTTATGCTTCCTTTGGTACAAATTCAAACCACACTAATTAGAGCCCTCATTCTTTGAATTGATAGTTTCCTACTTCTCTTTCCTTCCATACCTCCAAAAAGAAATGCTTGTGTTTACAGCTGTTGATGTTTTTTCTTCCTACGTCTCTCAGTCTGTTTTGGGCTACACATTTGATAACCAAGTAAACTAAAGTAGAGACACCACATTAGAAGTGTAAATTTGAAAAAGGCTTTTGCTTCCTATTCAAGTCAATCATTTAACTGTGTGACTCGTAGCTTTGCTTTTGGCGAGCTGCTACTAATAATCACGACAAACATTATTTTTAAAAAAATTTTTTTTTCAACGTTTATTTATTTTTGGGACAGAGAGAGACAGAGCACGAACGGGGGAGGGGCAGAGAGAGAGGGAGACACAGAATCGGAAACAGGCTCCAGGCTCCGAGCCATCAGCCCAGAGCCCGACTCGGGGCTCGAACTCACGGATCGCGAGATCGTGACCTGGCTGAAGTCGGACGCTTAACCGACTGCGCCACCCAGGCGCCCCAATCACGACAAACATTAAATAACAGCTATGTGCTATTCACGGGGTTGGGTGTTCTTCGTGCACTGTTACAGTCCTCAGACAAACCCTCAGGTTCATTACTATTATTACCACTACCATTATACGGGTGGGGGTTGAAATTTTAAAAGACTAAGTGAATTTTCCAAGAGTAAGGCAGCTGGTAAGTAATGCTCTGCAGACAGAGACTACTTCGAAATGTGCATGAAGGAATGTGACTTTGCAAGTTGTGACAGTCAACAGCGCCACCATTTATAGAAGGACATATAGTTGTTAAGACATTCAGATATTCATATTTACTTAAGACATTTAACTGTTGTTTATATGTATCAATACTTGTGTTTTGGATAAATATAAAGTAGGAAACAAAAGATAATGTACGCATAGGCCAGCTACTCCTTTCTTTGTTGGTCTAGCCGTAATCTCACGTTCCTTACTGGTCTCGTTCCCAGCACTTTCCAGAAACAGCTCTCTTCAGAGTTAACTGGAACTCTTGCTCTACCTCAAGTCCATCCTTCCCCTTCCCCTCAGCAAAGTGCTGCAGTGCCCCATGTAGACACTGGGGGTCCTGCCTTTCCTCTGCTTCTCTTCTGCCTCCCAGAGAATCACTGACTTTTTGGATTCTCTCAACATTCTTCACTTTGATTCTGCCCCTGACTCTACTGTTCTTCCCTCCCGGGGAAAAAAACAAAGACCGAGAAAAAGAGAGAGAGAGAGAGAGAGAGAGAGAGAGAGAGAGAGAGAGAGAGATTGAGAGAGAGAGAATGAGAAGGGAGGAAGGGAGGGAGGGAGGGAGGGAGGAATGAAGGAAGGAAAGAAGGAAGGAAGGGAGGAAGGAAGGATTAATGGAAGGAAAGAAGGGAGGGAGGAAAGAAGGCAATAAGGGAGGGATGGAGGGAGGAAATAACTGCCTACGGGTCTGTTTACATATCGTTTCCCCAGCTCTGTGCTCTTTCTCTCTGCTCACCTACATCTTTCACAATTTCGCTGAAATCCCACCTCCAAAAATCCGTCTTTTACATTGCTCCAAGCTCTACAGTTTTCTCCTTTCTCTCAACTTCTGCAGCAACACCACGTGTTTTATACTCAGATTTGTTCTCTGATTTGCTCACATATATTAATTACACTTTCCCAGATGGAACATAAATATGTATACAAGAAGGGAAAATAAATTAGCATGTTCCTTCCTTACTGCCTCCCCCCCCCCCCAGTCATCCTTACCTCCCTTCCCAGAGGCTACTCACTAAATACACCTTATTGGGTAGTGAATGCTTGTTAATTAACCCCCTAAGGTCCCCTGCTTGGAGGCAATCCTATAATTCTACACAATTTCATAAGGGACTAAAGAGCAGGTACTTAGCATGTCTTGATTTTCATTTATTTATTTATTTTAAAGTTTATTTGTTTATTTTGAGAGAGAGAGAGAGAGAGAGAGAGAGAGAGAGGGAGAGACAGAGAGGGAGGGAGGGAGAAACTGCACCCATGTGTGTGAGCAGGGGAGGCATGCAGAGAGAGAGGGAGGGAGAAAGAGATAGAGAATCCCTAACAACATCCATGCTCAGCACAGAGCCTGACACAGGACTCAATCTCATGAACTAGGATCATGACCTGAGGCAAAGTCAAGAATGAGTCCCTCAACCAACTGCGCCACCCAGGTGCCCCACATATCCTGGTTTTTTAAAAATGTGTTGATAATGGGCATTAAGGAGGGCACTTGTTGGGATGCGTACCGGTTGTCGTATGTAAATGATGAATCACTAAATTCTACTCCTGAAACCATGATTACACTGTATATTAATTTGGATTTAAATTAAAAAATCAATAATTAAAAAAATTAAAGGATTAAAAACTATTCTTAAAACCCAATAATTTTCTGAGCAATATAGTATCTAGAACAACAATGTGAGAAAAATTGACCAATTTTGTGATATATATACATATATGCATATACTCTTATATGTATGCATACTATTATACACACATATATATACACACACACTGTCATATCTTTATACAAATATACATATATGTGAAAAACAATGTTGGACAAATGAATGCAAACTTAAAAGAATATTGTCTGGATTTGCTTTGTTATTATTACTGAATGTCTTAACAAGGAGGGAAGAAAAGAGAAAAGAGGTTTAGAAAGATGGTAATGTGACCATTATGAGGTCTAGGTCATAAAGCATCACAGAGATCTGGGGAGGGAGAGAATGAATTGAGCAGTAGTAAAATTAGTGATAAGCTAATGTTTCAGCATTAACAGCATAGAATGATCATTTCACAGGGAATGTGAAATTTCATCTGGAACGTGTGGAGTTGGTAGAAAGAGGGAGCTTGAGATGAGCCTAGAAATGATCCATCCCAGCTACTTATGCTCTAGGTGTATATGATTTGTTCAGCGTTGGCATAGTTCAAACGAGTTCCTACATGCCCTCACCTGATTTTCTTTGTATTTTACATGACTGTTTTGAGAATTTCTTATACCTGTATTTTATATGTGTGTTTTCTATACATGGAGAACTTTAAATATTTATTTTTGAAATGTCACTAACTGCAGCAATTGTCTGCTTTTGTGTCAAACGATACACGTCTGTGTACCTGAATATACTGCTCAACCATTCTGCTGCTTGTAAGCAAAGCTTGTTTCCTCCTCCCCAAAATTAAAAAAATGGGGTAGGATGGTAAACTCACCAGATCAATTATTCCCCTTTTCTAAAAATACATGCATGCCTTATTTAGCGTGCCAAGTCTCACTGAAGACAGGTGCTAATTTTTAAAAAAAGAGCTGCATTAATTGAAATCGTCAGTGAATTTACACACCTGCACTTCCATGTTTTTTCATGAGACCTGTCAGAAAAGTTTCCATTTTTATTTTTCTGGGCTTGCTTTCTCTAGAGAACACATAATACAATAATCGTATACATGTATTTCCTCATTCATTTTGAAAATAACATTGATGCTCATTTTATCTTGAAGTCATTGACCTGTATATATTTGCATTACAAACTATTTAAATACAAACTGCTATCAAATTTCGCCTTCAAGACTTCTGGATGGAAGCAGCTGAAAGTGGAATTGTTTTTGACCCTCTATTATTGGGTTTGGTGAAGGAGTTAGGGGCAAGTGACCTCAGCCTGGAGAGGCAATTGAAAACACTGTGAAGAAGTTATTACAAGATGGTGGAGGAGAGGGACATATGGCCGCTCAGACCATGGAGCATGAGGCCCTTGATCTTGGAGTCATGAGTTCGAGCCTCATGTTTGGCGTAGAGCTTACTTTAAAAAAAAAAAGGTGAAAGATAAAGTAGTAGAGAATCAGTGGAATGTACCCATGCGTGGAAACCACAAAAGTTGGAAGTGTTATCAGGAAGGTGGGTTCCTAAGGAAGGGGAAAGAAGAGAGGTCAGAGGAGACTGAAGAAGATATAGAAAGGGGTCTTATGCAGCTGTCAGTCAAGGTCAGGTCTTCCCAGCCCCCCTCGTGTGAGCTTCCTACCCCAGGGACCGGAATCCAGAAGGGCCACACAGAGATGTGAATTGGAGGAAAAGACAGGTAAAGCAATCAAACGAGTGTGTGTGTGTGTGTGTGTGTGTGTGTGTGTGTGTGGCTAGATGGAGACAGATAAATACATAGATACATAGATACAAAGATAGATACAGAGGTCTAGCCATTGAAAATATGTATATCCTATTACAGATACTTACGCTGCGATGTGGTACATCAGACTCAGGGCATATGCAAAGATGTTCTGTCAGTTACACGTATTATGTAAATGATAGCTCTCCTATGTTGTTATCAATATATTAACGTGTGAATTTAAAATTTTAAATCCAGAATATGAAGCGTGGAGGACCAAGACATAGTGTTTTTGTCATTTTCTAAGGCCGGTAGGTCACAACTTTGATGAGGAAAGGGAAAGAGGAGAAAAGAAAGAGAGACAGAGAGAGAGAGAGAGAGAAGGGAAGAGAGTGAGCAAGAAAGGCAAGAATATTATAATGTGGCTGATTTGCCTCTGAAAAATAAGAAGGAACTCGTGGGAAATATTTCTAACATTTCTGGCTGTATTTAATCTGTACCAGACAAGCTGAGTTGTCCCTCAGTTTGATATCAGCAAGGATTTGTGGGAGCTTATCATAAAGAAAACAAATCATCTGCTCCCCGAGGTCCTGGCAGGTCTGTGCGTGACTCAAGTCAGTGTAATCCACCAGCCAAACGACTTTCAGGCGTGGGTCCTGCTGTGCGCCAGGCTCACGTATAGCCTGCCTTCTGGAATAGAAAACTCTGGAGACTGCCTCCAGTCTGAATTCTGGGTGTTGGGTAACCTCAGTGGGCACTGCTTCCGCTACGTTTGCCCAATTTTCAAAGCCATTGTCTCCTATCTTAAGTAAAACTCAAAATTGCAATGATTTTTTTTAGCTGCTATCTCAAAAGACGGTATTTCCCCCTTAAAGTTTTCTTTTCACATTATTAAAATATTTTATGCTCAGAGGCTAGTTCTCATCTGTAGAGTAATGAGCAGTGTGTACAGGGGGTGCAGCTGAACCCCCAGCACAGGGTAGCAGGGCTGGCACCGTATTTTGCCGGGTTTTATCATTACATGCTCATTAAAGAAGACACGGAATACGGCAATAGGAAAAAACAAGCCGTTTTGCCAACATAAGATGATATTCCCAGGATAGCATTATATTTAGACATTTAGGTCTATAGAGTCACAACACTGGGTGGTTTGAGTTGAGTTACCAAGGTAATGGCCTCAGTGCCTGTGGGATGAGCATGAACCCTCATCTATCCATCACCCCAGGGATGAGAGTATTAAAAATATGTCGTAACACGACAAACCATACATGTTTTGTAAACTGTATTTCAGAACTTCTTTTTGTCTCGAAACATTTGCCTTTTTATACTGGACTTAGGTCACACCTGCATACGGAAAATAACGTCTAAACCAGCTATTAATCATTATAACTAAAAATATAAATTTGTCCCAATTATTCATTCAACAGATATGTATTGAGAGCTTCTCTGTGACGGGGAGAGCAGGTAGAAAGACGATAAAAACAGTATTCCTACTTTGGGGGGCTCTAGTGGATGAGAATGATTCACTAGCTGTGTACGATGATGGCTTTTGAGTACTCTGAGAAATCCTGGTTATTTAATTGTGTGTTTGGGCAGAGGATGACACCTGAGATTCTTGCCAGTCATATGTGGATGTTGAAGTGTTTCGGGAACATTAATGAACTCAACAAAGGGCCCCAAAGTCAGAGGAGCCATGAGAGACAGGGAGGTGATGAGTGAGACAGAAGCCCTGCCGGTGGGGGAGCAACCTCAGAGGGGCAGAGAGAGGTGAGAGAAAACAGGCAGTTTAGCAAACTGTAAAGTGCTGCTCGTGTGACAGAATGGACTTAATCTCATTGGACAGAGGGAATTCGTCAAAGGGACAGAGATCGATCGTTTGATCGATTGATAGATATTTTAGAAAACGTGTCTTGAATGTTTGGTTGGAGTGGGATCTCGGGCTAAGATAGTAGTTAAGAAGCTGTTACGCTAATCCAGAAAGTAATGATGTAATCTACATTAAAAATATTTTTAAAAATAAGATGGGAATGAACACACATACACTCTGAAGTAGATCTGTCTGTCATCTGTCATCTGTCTACATCTGTTGGAAATGAATGCAATAAAGGAAAAGAGTTTTTGAGAATTACTCCAAAGTTTGTAGCTGAGTCACAAGATGAGTGTGTTGGTTGAAATTACATAATTGCCAAAAATCTCAATCACAGGCTTCAAATGATAGGATATTTATGCCTCAGAGAATAACATTGTGTATTCCTTACAGATAACTGTAAAATGGATTTTACAAATTTTGTTTGTTTATGTTGACCTGAATAAATATACATATACTGGGCGACAGTAGAATGATATATTAGGATTATAACTGTATTAGTTTTGTTTTCTTTTTTTTAATGTTTATTTATTTGAGAGAGAGACAGTGTGAGTGGCAGAAGGGGAGGGGCAGAGAGAGAGGGAGACACAGAATCTGAAGCAGGCTCCAGGCTCTGAGCTGTCAGCACAGAGCCCGACGCGGGGCTCAAACTCATGAACTGTGAGATGATGATCTGAGCCGAAGTCCGACGCTGAACCGACTGAGCCACCTAGTCACCCCTATTAGTATTGTTTTAAAAACCAGACCCTAGAGCCACTGGCCAAATAAATAAAGTTGGTTATGACCATTGATATAAACATGAGTAGTTGATAAAGTTGACCTGGCCTTTGATGATATGTCTAGAATATTTTCTTCTTTTGTGTACCTTAGTCTTAAGGGATCTAATTCATCTCCATGCTTGGTGTATGAGAGAGGAATGAGAAAATACAATCTGTCGCAAGTAAATTTTTATGAAATAGAGGACAGACTATAAACACTCTTACTTGTAATAATGGGCAAAAGTAAAAAGAATGTCCTAAGAGATAGAACATGTAATTGGGAAGCATGTAAAGAAAGAAAAAGTTCACAGAGAAAGAACACAGTAACATCACTTCTTAATCTGAGGTTAAATATGTTTCTCTGAGAAGCACTCTGATGTCCCAGTGCCCTGACTATTAAAAATTGCAAGGAGCACCTGGGTGGCTCAGTCGGGTAAGCGGCCGACTTAGGCTCGGGTCACGATCTTGCAGTTTGTGAGTTCAAGCCCTGCGTTGGGCTCTGTGCTGACAGCTCAGAGCCTGGAGCCTGCTTCGGATTCTGTGTCTCCCTCTCTGTCTGCCTCTTCCCTGCTCATGCTCTGTCTCTCAAAATCAAATAAACGTTAAAAAAGAAAAAAAGAAAATTGCCCAACTTTTTAAAAAATTATTTTGAAGTAAAAACATCAATAATTATTAAAAGTATATATATATATATATATATATATATATATATATATATATATATATCATGTTTGGCATTCCATGTATGAACTCATTAGGTTTTTGTTTGTTTAGATGTTCTTAGGTACCATTTGCAGATGGGCAGTATCACTTAGGCAGTGGCTTCTTCCCTGAATAAGGAAAAGAAAAAAAAAACTGTGACGGGAAGAATATTCAAGCTGTTCCTTACAATTCTGATCATCTCATTTGAAAAGAGCACTGAGAATTACCTCAAGCAAAGGAAAAACTGTGTTACCTTTTGATATGCAAAAGACTTTTTAGCAAACTTATTTTCGCTAATGATTTTCCCCATTTGCTGTATAGTTGTGAGCATACTGAGTCAATACACCTCTTTGTAATGTGAAATGTAGCTCATGAAAACTAAAAGAGGTGAGGTGCTTCTCAGACGTTTCGGTGGCACAAAAGGAGATTAAGTAACGTGTAGGCTGCCTTGAGCGAAAGCACGTTAAGGCCAACAATTTGGCCAGTGGCCTCAGTGTGTAATTGAGACTCGCAAAACAGCAAGAGATCAATTAGGATCCTCACTTGACATTCTTCTTGAACAAAAAATAATGACATAAACGGCTAGCCTGGTAAAAGGAAAGTGGGGGTTGGGGATGTATAATGTTCCCTACATGGAAAGGGCTCCGGATTTTGCCTCCACGCAGCTCCAATACACTGGGAAAAAAAATGCAGAGGGAAGCAGTCACAACTGTCTGTTGATTTATAACACCCGATGACCAGAGCATGAGTCTGGCCTGTCTTTTTAAATGAAATGCCTTGCTTTGGGAAGACGTTGAGTGTCTGTTACAAGGGCAGCAGGCCTTCATGATGGTTTATTAAAAAGCAAACAGACAGACATCAGAGACCCATCACATGGATGAGGAGGCTGTCCATGCCACTGAAGAAATCGAAGTAGGCTTTGTGTGACAGCTTGTACATTTTCAGATTCTCATATGGAATCTGTACGTGTTATGAAGATGAAATTATAGATAGATACAATTTCACCTGCACAACACGTACAGGTTCCACGTAGACGTTACTGGAAAACGAAAGTAGAATTACTTTCATTGTTGTCTGTATATTTTTACGTTGCTAGATTCAAGGCAGAAAAAAAGCCTTTAAAATTGCATTCCTGTTGTTCAGACGAGCTGGGTTTTAGAACAACTCCAAGGTGGTAACTACCCTCCCGTTTAAGGCAAATTAAGCAAACCCGTGGAAGGTATTCATACTGAAGGCGGCAAATTTGTACTTTCTCTATGGGAAGCAAGATGTTTTCGGAACTGAGCTGAGAATCAATAGTAATAGAAGGGGGGAAGAAAACAGAGCCCACAGTTATAGTTCTTTCTGCACAATGGTATGTCATTTGATTCTTTGTTCCGAATTGCTTTCTGAGTGGTGCGTGTGTGTAGGCTTTAAAATAGAAATTTCATAGGAAATTGCATGCCTGGGCTTATAAGGAATAACATGTCCCGATGGCTGACATTGTGGCAGCTTTCATGTAGAGAAAATGTAGGTACAAAGGGACTCCTTCATTAAGGTTATCCTGGCACATGTCAAAAGACGACCCCCTCCCCCCCATGGTAAATAACATTGAAAGGGATAAGACTTTCTCTTGAAACTTGAACTCCATTTTGGGCTTTTGTGATCATAATCATGAAATCTGTGCGTTTTAATAATACAGGCTCTGATAAATTAGTAGGATGAAGTCAAGCTGGTTCAGCGCTTCATCTCACAAGGTCGTCATTTCCTTTCTTAATTTTTTTTTTTTTTTTGAAATCACTCTCTAATTCCCAGACCTCAGGGGAAATGATATGGATATTTTTTCTAGGTAATTAAAACTTTCCCGAGGTCACTGGTACGTAGGGCAATGGCTACGTCAGTGAGATTAGCAATATCTTAGGTGGGAACAGAAATCACCTCCCCTAGATTTTGGTTCCAGGTCTAGATGGCCGTGCCACTGTGGAACTGGACTCAACTTTTGGAATTCATCCTCCCAGAGAAACGGAAGGTGACTTTGTTGATTTAACTGCTTTTTTCTTATAGATCTTCCTGATTGTTTCCAGTTTCTAGTTATAAATAATAATGCGAGAGGCACTGGAGAGCCTGGGTGGCTCAGTCGGTTAAGCATCTGACTCTTGATTTTAGTTCAGGTCACGATCCCAGAGTTGTGGGATCAAGCCCCACGTCAGGTTCTAGGGTGAATGCGGAGCCTGCTTAAGGTTCTCTATCTCTTTCCCTCTGCCCCCCCTCAAAAACTCTTTTGTATTCTGCAGAGTCAATGCTTTTAAAATAGGTGTTATGGAACCAAATAAACACTTTTGAGTGTTGAGTGAACAACTGTACAATTTTTTTCTGCTTTGAAAACGGAACCCCTCATGTATCATTCATGTGCTCAATTGACTAAGCTGGTGTCTACTTTGCCAAAACAACCTGTCAGTTCAGAGGAAATAATCAGTCAAAACAGTTATTTGGTGTCAGGTAGGAATGAATTTTCTCTTTTCAACAGGTTTTGCTGGTGTCGTGTAGCTGAGACTTAGAAAGCACATTTATTCCAGAAACATTGTCCTTCCTAGGAAACTGTAACATTCCCTTGGCCTGGAAGACAGATTGAAAGGCCATATTAGGGAATGATGAAGAGAATTGAACGCTGGGATTAAATGGAGCAAAAGAGACCTGGTTATTTGTTTTCAGCGTGTCATTTATAAACTTTCATTTTCCAGAAACATTTTGTAAGACAGCCAGTGCCTCACATAAAATGCAGCACTGACATAGCTAGGAATAAAAGATGGGAAATTATGTTTTTTTGCAATATACCCAAGGTACTTTTAAACATGTCCTGACAGTTTTTTTTAATGTTTATTTATTTTTGAGAGAGAGAGAAAGAGGTTATGCGTGCTAGTCGGGGAGGGGCAGAGAGAGAGGAAAACAGAGGATCTGAAGCGGGCTCTTCACTGACAGCAGAGAGCCCGATGTGGGGCTCAAACTCACAGAGCCACAAGATCATGACCTGAGCCAAAGTCTGACGCTTAACCAACTGAGCCACCCGGGTGCCTCCTGTTTTATCATTTTATTAGCTAATTATTTGGAGCGGATGGTTCATATATGTGTGCTGCTTTCTGCTAACAGCAAGAAAGTCAGCATCTTTTCTGAATCATTTGGAAGCTCTCCAGTTGGTTCTTTTTATAAAAAACATTGAACCATGTTTTTTATTTTTCAAGTTACATTGCCTCTGGGTGAGGATGAATCTAACGCTGTATCTACATAAGGCTGCAAGTAGAGATCGGTTAGGATCAAATGACCAGGTGCTTGTGGAAATTAATCTCTAAAGACAAGACAAAGCGTGAAATCTACATGGGAATTCCGTGTCTGTGCCGTGATCTTTGGTAGTTCCTTAACATCAATGACTCCAGGCCCTGATAGGAAAAAGGAATCCCATGCATGTAAAAGCAGGGGTTTATGCAGAAGAAATTCGTGTGTTAAAAGTAGATTTTTAAATGTCCATGGTTTAGCACATTTGAATGTGTTACTTTTAACTTTGGCCTGAAAAGAAACCTGGCATTTACCTCGAATATTTGGAGCTTGAGTGTCTTACTCTCATCTTGCCCTGGTCTCCCCTCCTCCTTTACTGAGAAGACGTGTGAGGGTGATATTGGTGATGACAGTGAGGCAGTCAAAGAGCAAGAACATCAGAAGAGGGATTGAGGGAGGGTTGGAAGCTCAAGGTCAAAGTCCACAGATACAGGGAAATCCAAATTTATAATTTAACTGTGTCTGTTCTGTAATTTACTATTCAGAAATTTTATACCAAAAATTAGAAAGGACCCAAGCACTCATCCATACACATCCACATATCAAAATACACTGTAGCTGTTAGAGAAAAAGGAATGCTATATATTGTGTTGATATAAATTATCTTAGGATAGGTTAAATTGTACAATTTTTCTAAGTATATATGCATGCATGCATGTATGTATGTATTTATAGAGAGGGAGAGAGAGAATCCCAAGCAGCCTCTGTGCTGTCAGCGCAGAGCCCGATAAGGGCTCAATCCCACCAATCGGGAGATCATGACCCGAGCCAAAATCAACACCTGGAGACTTAACCAACTGAGCCACCTGGGCACCTCAGAATAGGTTAAATTTGAAAACAGTACAGAGCAATGTGTCTGTTATTCTACCACTGACTGAGGTAATAAAGACAGAAATGTTTGTGTGCGTATGTGTGTGTGCATATGTAAGCATGCGTGCGTGTGCGTTTATGTGTCTGTGTGTATAAACAGTCTGGAGGGATACACACTGTGAGGTTAGAATGGGCTGGTGGGTGTGAAGATTAAGGACAACAGAAATCAGAGTAAAAGCAAGACTTTGAGTCTATAATTTATTAAATAATTTTGATATCTAAGCCATAGGGATGAATAACTATTCAAAATAATAAAATTCACTTTGAGAAAGAGAAGCTTTACACCATGTAAAAAATTCTCTTATCCTCCTCAAAACAAATAACTTGCTTGAAAAAAGGGTAATACACAAGATGACATCCTGTGGTTTTTCCCAGAACTACAGATGGAAGAGTCTCTGATTTCTTAAGAATTTTTACAAGAAACTCTGATAAACTATGGAGGGCAAGAGTTATAATAAATAATTTGAATTCTAATAGCATCAGTAATTGTCTACTATGTTTTTTCCTATCCTTCCTCCCCGCTGGCCACATATAATTTGCACTTGCATTTGTAGAAACCACACGATAACTTAGTAGAAGAGCATTAGATCCTACATCAGAAGTAATTTGCATATAACCTCTTCCACTTTTTTGTAAGTACCTTTAGATAATTGACTAACATTTCTCAGCCTTCATTACTTTGTTTGCAAAATGAGAACGATTATCCCTCCATCACTGAGTTATTCTCCATCAAGGACTTAATGCAATAATATTTAAAAACCTTTTTACAAATGTTAAAGTAATGTGCGAATGGAAATTGATGATATTATGGTTATTTTGTAGTACTATCGGATGGTACTTATGCTTCATTAAATCAAGTCTATATGTTGACATACTATGCACATTCCCCGTATAGGCTGTCATCCATCGTCTTGCTTTGAAATGCTTCTGTAGGGCATTTTTTCTACTTCTGGAAATTACTTTCTCGTCCTTTGGGCCAAGCCAATTCCTGTCCTTCTCTCCCCGGGTTAAATATTATCTAGTCCCCAAAGTCTTTTCTAATTAATATTGCCTTCTATATGGGGCCATTTCATTTGCTTAATTAATGAATAGATATTTAATGACCATTTGCTATGTTTTGAATTCTCAAAAAATAGTAGAGAGCACAAGAAATCTAAGCCCACCTCTCCCACCTTCCTTCACAGCAAGCACGCCTTATATCTGCATTTCTGCAGAGATTTTGTGCAGTTGACTCAGACTGAGCTTGTGTTGGGGAGGGGAAAATTTTCCTCTACCTTTCAAGATGATTTTGGATATTCTAAGAATTAAATTGACACGAGACAGAGTAACAAAAAATCAAATTTAATTACGTGCATACAGCGACTCCATAAGAATAGGAGGCCCATGGGCAGTCAGGCAGTTGAGGCTTATATGCCATCTGGAGCTGAAGACAAGGGGGTGGTGGTCAATGGCTTCACAAAAGGAGGAAAGCAATTCACAGGAAGATGAGGAAGAGTAAGTGTTTGGTAAACAAGGGTTGGGTGGCCCATAGGGAAACAGTGGGGCCTGGAGAGGAATTTTCAGAAACAGACTTTGCTAGGTTCCTTGCTGTGTACCATGCCTAGCTCATATTATACTGTAGCTATCTGTCATGACAGCCTCCTTCCTGGAGGAGGTCCTCTATCCATTTGCTTTCAGGCAGTTGGGGGATTGTCAAAGGTTCTTCCCGAGCCTTCTGTTTCTTAAAAATAATCAGCCTAAAATAGTCCACATGCCAAAGACATGCGTTTTGGAGTGGCAAGTTTTGCTTCCCTACACGTACAACAGCAAGAGACAATGGTACAGATAGTACATGTGCCTATATTTCACTTCAGACCTAAGAATAGTTTGTAATTAAAAAAAAATTTTTAACTTGATTTTAAGAGAGAGAGGGGTCGGGGGAGGGACACAGAGAGAGAATGAGAGAGAGAGAATCCCAAGCAGGCTCTGCACAGTGCAGAGCCCTACGTGGAGCTTGAACCCACAAACCCTGAGAGCATGACCTGAGCCAAAATCAAGAGTTGTACACTTAACCACCTGAGCCACCCAGGCGCCCCTAGATTTAAAATTCTTAAGCATTCAAAACATTTCCAAGAATAACTTCAGAGATATGGCTCAAGGAGAGTTAAATTATTTTCTAATGTATTTATCCTGTTCTGAAGCTTGGAAATATTTCTTTTCTGAATGATGTAGACCTTCAACCTAAACAATGTGATCTTGCATGAAAAACAATATTTTCTTGAAAAAATGCCTATAAAGAAAAATTGCTATATGTTTGCTCTTTGAATACAGATCAAATAAATAAGGAGTCATGATAGGAGATATTAGAAATGGAAGATTTATAAGTCTTCTAAATTATATTAGTAGGAACTTGAAAGAAAGTCTAATCATAAATAATACAGAGTTGCCTATCTGTGTTTTATAATGATGCTCTCCGTGCATTCTTATGAGGGAACCATAGGCCCAGGTGACTCCAGCCCTTGTGATGAAGTTTGGAGCAGAACCCCCTGCATTCTTAAGAGCACGTCTTTGACAACAGTGGCCACCTATTAAAGAGATTTTTATCTTTCATTTAAAAAGAGTAACTTATTTTTAATTTATTCCCAGCTTCATTGAGATGTAATTGACATATTGTGTAAGTTTAAGGTACATAACATGTATAATATGTTGATCTGATATGCTTACATATTGCAAAATGATTACCCCCTACTGCTAGCTAATGCCTTCATCACATCATATAACACCCATTTCCTTTTTTGGCAATAAGAACCTTTAAGGTCTACTCCCCTAGCAACTTTCAAGTATATAACAGGTTATTAATAATTATAATCACCATGCTGTACATTAGATCCCCAGGATGTAGTCATCTTATTACTGGAAGTTTGAACCCTCTGACCAACATCTCTCCCATTCACCACCGCTTTACTCTGTTTCTATGAGTTCGGTTTTTTTTTTTTTTTTTAGATTCCACGTTATAAGTGATATCATACACTATTTGTCTTTGATACACTGACTGACATATTGTAGATGTTGCCAGTCAAATCCGGTTTACTCAGTGATCTCACCGAGTCTGCAAGGTGCAGTGAATCTGGTTCCCAGGTGTACATGGTCTCATATCAGTGTATTTTTCTCACTTGGACAGAAAGCCAATGAAGATGATATCAATCACTGCCAATCCCACTGGTCTGACACGTTTCTGTAATACTTTCTGGAGTTCATTCCCTATGGGGTACACTGTTTAAAGGCCGCTAAATAAATAAATAAATAAATAAATAAGTAAATTCTTAACCCCAACTAGATCTGAAATGGAATGAGTTTAGCCGGGAACTAGCGATTTGTCCCCTGACCGATCGTTGGCATTCCGCCACCCAGTGATTTGTAAGTCCCCAGGGTGAAGGCAGGCCCAAGACTCTGTATGCTTTATTTTTCACTTTTTAGTAGCTTACCTCTGAGGTGAGCAGGAGAAATTCACCAGAGCAAGAGGATTGGTGGAATGTTCATCCTTGGAAAGGCTCGCTCATGGGCATTTTTCAGACATCATTCCGTGAACCACACAGCAGCGTCCCCTGTGGAGAGGGCAATTTCATTTCTAGTTACACGTGGCAGAATGGAGTCTTGGAGCGAAGAGGGAGAGAAAAGCTCAGTTCCCCGGTGGTCCATGATGACCCTTGGATCAGAACCCAGGGAATTTGATTCCAACGTGATTCCTGCTCAGTTGGTCAGAGCCTTGTCTGGGACTTCATTATAGCCTCAGTGGCGTGGCGTGTGCTTCAATTGTTGTCATGGGTTTGGAGCATTCAATGTTGGAACAGGGATGACAGGTCAGATAGCCAGGCATGACATCCAGGCTCTCCTGGGTTAAATGTGTATTTTCCCTGAGAAATGAGAATACCTAGAGGCAGAGGGTAACATCCTAACAAACCTAATAGTGGGGAAAAAAAACCAATACAGCCATCTGAAAGTGAGAGCCTGTTAGCAATAAATAGCACATTCTTGGAATGGGGACAGCGGACATTCAAAGCACCATTACCTTTTGCTAGAACAAAGGGCTTTCAGTGACTCAAAGATCCCCCTCCCTGTAATTGTATATCCGTCTAATTTAGCTTAAAAGTTCACCAAACGTGACGCTTTCTGTCCTGTTTCTCACTGGTCACGGTTTCTCAATAGAGATCAGAAAGTGTAATGTTGTCATTAGCAAAGGGATATGTGCCCTCATGTTTCGACAATTCTTTCAACTTCAAGAAACCTTAAATAATGTCAGAAAATATTTCTCAGATGAGAAATATAGTAAGAATATGTTCTTGCTAACCACGAAGTGTGCAAACCACCTAATAGTGGACTGATGTGTTCACCCTTTAATTTAGGACAGGAAGAATCTGGTGAGATTGCAGGGGGAGTTAGGGCAGTCAGATGTAATTACTAACTTGATCAATCAGAACACCGCATACCTTCCGGGATTGGGATGGGTCAGCAGCAAAATTTTCAAGATCATGAGTTGGTCTGATCTTAACCGCGTGTTTGGCTTGACAGAGTGATGCCTCTAGTCAGCTGGATGTCACGAAAGCTCCCAAGAGGGGATGGCATGAGTCCTTCCTAATGAACTTAAGGGAGGGGAGGGGGGAGGGAGAGAGGGAAGGAGGGTGAGCAGGAGTGAGAATGTGAGAAAGGATTGCTTCCAGCATTGGGGACTAAAGTTTCATTTCAAAAAAAATAAAAGACATTTTGGAAAACTTAGAAACGCATAGGAATGATGAGAGGAGGGGAAACTTTACATTCTTACGATGGGCAAATTTCCATCATTCCTTCCCTGCAAAGACAGTTCTAGATTTCTCTACCACGTGATCCTATGGGAATGGAATATCAAAGGAAAAATGGTTGAGTGGGACATACGCTGAACATTTAGGACCTTACCCCTGGCATGATGTCTTGGCTGGGTGTCATTGTGTGCTAAATACATACATTGGCCGCCATTTCATACCCTCAATGTGCAAAGAGTGGACAAGAGAAAAGAGAGCATATGGTGAGACAGAATGCATATGCACCAGGGTTCTTGCTGCTGTGACAAAGACATTTTGTAGAGCAAAACAAACCACTCCTCATCCACCAGGGAACCCATGCCTGGGAAAGACATCTTGTGGTTGATAAAGGGCGTAGCGGGTGAAGAATCCAGTTAAAGATTTGCGAACACTCAGTTATAAAATTGCAAGACTGCACACTTTGTCAGTTCCTCTTGCAGTTTCCAGATGACACATACAATTAAAGAGTATCCTGCCTCATTCAAACAATAGCACGTTATTCCCCATATCGATTATCTCTATTAGCGTGTGATGGCTCTTTGTGGCTCAGGTATTGATAGCCTTAAATACCAAGGGTACTTGCCACTTGACCAAATCACCACCATTCTTTTGAAATCCCTTCTCTGGCTCATTATCAAATCGTGGTTCCAATGTGTACTTTGGACTTCAGTGATAAGCTTCCTGGCTAAGGATTGGCAGCTTTTTTCCCCCCTCCTCTGTCCTAGAGGAGGTTTTTTGGGAACAGGTTTCAAACATCACAATTAGGGATTATTCAGTTATAAAGGCCCCATAAAAGCCAATTGGAAAATGCCAAGAGAAAAATGTTCAATTTGTGTATGCCAGTTTACTTAATAATGAACACACAAAAAGACACCTGTTTCTTTCCAACCCCCTAATCTATTAATGATATGGGAAATTTGACAAGAAAGCAGAATGTCCAGACACTAGGGACCCCGAAATGTCTGTATTGGCCTCCTCTGGTGGGGGGTGGGGGTGGGAAGAGCTTTGGCTGCTGTTGTTTTGGTTCAGTCTTGTCATATGACATGGTTACATTAGAAGTCCAAATGATACATGCTATGAATGAGGAGACCTGCTTTCTTGTCCCAGACCAGCCAGTAGCTGGTTGTGGACCCTGATGTGCAGCCCTCAGCAAGTCATTGTCCGTGTAAGTCAGGTGGCAAGATGCCGTGATCTCTGAGTGCCTTCAAGCTCAGCGACTGTGATTTCCCCTAATATTGGAATTCATTACATGACCAATTTTTTTTCTCATCTTTGCAAATTCGACTTTAGTAAAAGATTGTATATTTGGCCATGATCTAATAAAGAAAAGGACAGTGTGCAAAGATTTGTTTTTACATTCTGAGGTAACTTCCTCTGAATTTTCTGTCATTGAGCTGCATTCCTTCCCAAATCTCCACTGATCATGTGGGCTCAGAGGGAACATGGTTTTGCTGTGAGGTAATGAGGTACCTTGTGACAGAACACTGTTCCTAGAATTTTTCCAGGTATTGGATGAGGAGGATGTTTCAGAGTAGCAAGATTAGGAGTAAGGACCAGGGGACAGATATCAGAAATACAGTGAAACCTTGATTTGTGACCATAATTCATCCTGGAAACATGCTTTGTAATCCAAAGCACTTGTATATCAAAGTGGATTTCAAGAACAAAGATATATATTGACTGAGTTGTGGTCATGTGACGTTCCGTGTCACATACTACTCGTATTGCAAGACATCGCTCGTTTATCAAGTTGAAATTCATTAGAAATGTTTGCTCGTCTTGTGGAGCATTCACGGAACAAGTTACTCACAGTTCAAGGTTTTACTGGACTTAGAAGTAAACCAGCAAGCGCTAGCCATTGTCGCCACATCTTAGCCCATCCTCAGACTGTCGGTCCTGTTCCTTCCCACCCAGCATGCTCTGATCCTCAAACTTCTCCCCCATGACCCTGACACACTGGTGACGCCCACCAGCCAGTTCTCCAGAACACATCTCGAATCAGCCCGCCTCATCTCCACAGCCGCCACCGGCTCTCCTGCCTGCAGATAGCTGCAGAGATTCAGTCTTGTTTTCCACTCTTGTCCTGACTCCACTTCCTTTTCCACACAATGGCCAGGTCTTCTTTAAAAAGTGTCAGTTAGAATCTGTCCCGCTTTGATTTAAAACTCAAGGGTGGGGCGCCTGGGTGGCGCAGTCGGTTAAGCGTCCGACTTCAGCCAGGTCACGATCTCGCAGTCCGTGAGTTCGAGCCCCGCGTCGGGCTCTGGGCTGATGGCTCAGAGCCTGGAGCCTGTTTCCGATTCTGTGTCTCCCTCTCTCTCTGCCCCTCCCCCGTTCATGCTCTGTCTCTCTCTGTCCCAAAAATGAATAAACGTTGAAAAAAAAAATTTTTAAAAACTCAAGGGTTTTTCCTTTGCGCTTATGACAAAGCATGACCCGATGGCCCTGTGACCTGATGGCCCGCAGCGCTCCAAGTCCTACCTTCCTTGGCCTTCCCTACGACAATTTTGTCCGCACTGTGAATCACTGGTTTCTTCTGGCTTTTTCCAGTCTCAACTGAAATCTTTCTCTGAGGAGACTTTTCCTGACCATCTTACTTTAGGCCCTCCCAAATTTTCTACCTCAGCACCATGTTTATTTGCTCGGGAGCACTTCCTGCAACCTGTAGGTAGCTTTTAAGGCATTTGTGTTCTTTTGTTGTTGTTACGATTTGCTTGAGGAAAGCAAGGATCATGCTTGTCGTACTCATTGCGGAATATTCTAATAAATCCGTGTTGAGTCAGTGAATCAATACGTGAACAAAAGATCCATTTATCTGTCTCGAGACCTGCATCAGTCACTTCTAAGGATGAGATCCAGCAACATTTCAGGAAGAGAAGGTGATCACAAAAATTCCGGGGCATGTCACTTATTCCGAGGGGCAAATCGCGGGTGATCAGACAGCCAGAGTATTGGGGTGATGTCAAAGACAAAGACGAAGGGGGAGATGGAAGCATCGGGAAGACAAAGACGAAGTGGGAGATGGAAACATCGGGAAGACAAAGATGAAGGGGGAGATGGAAACATCGGGAAGACAAAGACGAAGGGAGAGATGGAAACATCGGGACACCAAGACACGCCTCCATAGGCTTGTTTCTTAGCATCTGTCCATTCGTCCTTCCTGTGCTGCTTCCTCTGCCAGACTTCCCTGCCTCAACTTCTTTTGTCATTCATTTGGGGGCCTTTTCCTTATTTTTTGCCTTCTCTAACCTAGTGGTATCCCCAAACTCCTTCTTTTCGGCTCATCTTTCTTTACTGGAGCTCTTTTTGGACTGGCCACTGACTGTCCACTGTGGTGAGAGACTAGCATCACTTCTTGAGATCGTTTTGTCTTACCTCACATACAGGTAATAAAGCCAAAGTACTCATTCCTCTTCTGATAAGTTGCTGCTCGAACAACTTTTTAAAGACGTTTTATGTTCTTCCTTAGCCATGTGAAGTGGAAAACCTCTACAGTCCTTTCACAGAACGATGGTAACTGAAGATTCTCTGGCAGGACACTTGGATGTAATCAAAGGGTTATCAATTAAGCGATTCTTTTTATTTAAGCAAAGAGCTCCACCTCCTACAATGCACCTGGTTGCCTCCTCAAATGAAAGTCAGTTTTGCAAAAAATCTTCAGTGTTAAATTTAGAGGGACACAAATGTGTTCAGATTCAAGGATGTCAGATTTAAAATGTTCAATGCCTAATTTCTTTTATTTGGACTATTAAATCCCATGGCAAATTGAATGTATCTGCCATGAGTTTAGCTTGTTTATATATACTGGGGAAGTCCGATTTTGTATATTCCCTGGTATTTTTATGTCAAAAATAATTCTTCAGAATGATTACATTAAAAAAAAAGAATGATTATGTTTCATGCTGTACTTGAAAAAACCAATAATTGTCCTATAATAATTTTACTTTTCCATGCCCAGATGTTTCATTTGTGTATTTATTTCTTTTTTCTTTTTTTTAAGTGTATTTATTTATTTTGAGAGACAGAGAGAGAGAGAGAACAAGCAGGGGAAGGGCAGAGGGAGGGAAACACAGAATCTGATGTAGGTTTTGTGCTGTCAGCACAGAGCCCAAAGCGGGGCTGAATGTACAAAGCGTGAGGTTGTGACCTGAGCCAAACCAAGAGTCAGATGCTCAACCCACTGAGCCCCCCAGGCGCCCTTATTTGTGTATTTCTATGCTCAGGCAGCATACGGCTCTCAGTCCAGTTTACCTGCAGTCCAGGAAGGGGTGAAAACCACTTTCAGAACAGTTTCTTCTGGTCATGCTCACTCAGTGTAGTGGGACAGTCCCTGGCAGCCTGGCCACACCGGCTTGTCTTTTTCTTCTCTCACTATCCTGGTGACCCCAGAGCACCATGTGTCCCCTCATCTGTCAGCTTGTCTGACATTTGTCCTACAAAAGACGATGAGATAGCATCTGCTGACATCTGCTTTGGACTAAAGGAAGGGAGAGTAAGCACCTTGTTCTCTGAGTTCCGTCTTGTACCAGGTGGGCTTTCTTCTCTGAATTCTGTTTCAGAACCAAATTTGTATTTTGTTTCCAGTGTTGACATCTTTCCATCAAAAAAGTGGAGATCAGTGACTTGGAAAGAAACCTTTAAACAAAAAATCTGGTCCCAACGTATATGGCAACAAAATGCTTAGCATGTGTTGGGCTAAATCTGGCAGATGCTCTTAGATTATTGCTAAGTGTGATGGCTTCGGCATGACTGGGAGGCATCCCACAAAGAATGTGGAGATCATCAGGCAGATTGACAGAATCTGTCACTAGAGATTGGGTGCTCACTTTACACCTGAGTGTGTGTGTGTGTGTGTGCATGTGTGTGCATATATTCTGGAATCTCAATCTTAACATTCAGTTTCCATTTTCTCTTCTTCTAAACTTTTATTTTAGAAGTAGATTTGTAGGGGTGCCTGGGTGGCTCAGGTGGTTAAGCATCTGACTCTTGGATTCGGCTCGGGTCGTGATCTCATAGTTTGTGAGTTTGAGCCCCGCATCGGGCTCTGCACTGGCAGCCTGGAGTCTGCTTGGGGTTCTCTCTTACTCTCTCTCTCTCTCTCTGCCCCTCCCCAGCTCACACTGTGTCTGTCTCTCTCAAGTTACATAAATAAACTTAAAAAAATAAAAATAAAAACAGAATTGTATTTTCCAGGAAGTTTGTATCTTCTTGATGCTGGCCTGACTTTTCACGTCTCCTCCTTTACCTCCATCAGCAGCATAGAACTCATGTAAGAAAGCAGCTGTCACTTCCCGGATGCCAACTGTGTGACAGGCATGTCCGATGCCTTTGATTATTTAGTCCTCACCACAGCCCTGGGTGGAGTGTATCAGCACACCCACTTTACAGATTCGGACTTCACAGACGGGGCATTATAAAATTCCAAGGGACCCCGAGGCTTCAAAATGGCAAGGCTGGATTATAAACCCAGGCGTGGGAGACTTGTTTTGAGTACATTCCTCTGAGCAGCTACCGTATGTTTGGCTTTGTCATAGAGAGGGAAGATGCAAGTGATGGTGGTCAGTCTTGGAAGAGTTTATACTTCAACTGAGCAGAATTCGCATCTGCATTAAAACAAAACAATTCAAGATACTAATTTCTAAGTATAGACGACTACCGTGGACCCGTGCTACCCAACCTTTTCATATGGGGTGCACAGAGCATTGATGAGTCTGGTTCAGAAGGAAGTGGCTGGTCCATGGGCTCTAGTCCCTCCTGGCTGTGTCCCGTTGCCCTGGAGGTGGAAGGGACTGGTAAATTAGCACCCTTTTGAGCTATTTCTGGACTAATGGCTGACAACTACAAATTATAGACCACCATCGGTGCCTTAGGAATTGCGGGAGGGAGGTCTGCAAGGAGCAGGTGTTTTTGTGATGCAGATGGGGGTTAAGCAATGCTTGGATTTGGACAAGAGGACAGTCATGGGAAATGAATTAGGCGGGGGGGATATTAAGAGCGAGCATTGGTAGGTAAACCTGCAAACAGTGTACCCTGGGCGCCAAGACCAAGAAAGAGAGGGCAGGCTTTACTGAATACTTACCGCAGATGGAGCACTGTGCTACTATAGGGAGAATAGCTACATTCGCAGACCTGATTTTTATGCCTTGATGGGAAAAACCAAAGCCTACAGAGTGTTGGTTGCATTGAGGGAGGAGGAGAGGAGGTCAGACTCACGCAGACTGAATTTTGAAATCATGGCTTCTCATTCAGGCATTGGTGGTTGAAGACGAGACATATGGGATTAAAATTAAGGCAAGTCTCAAAAGGAGGAAGCTGTGGTTTGTCGGAGTCCAAAAAGAATGTGTGTGGCCACTGGACAAACTGCCACCTTTCTTCGGAGAAGAGAGAACAAATGTGCTTATTTAATGAATATTTAAAAATAGTTTTCTGTCTTCCTGGTATGGTTTTAAGGGCTTCGTCACTATTGATTCACGAAATCCTCGTAATTTCCTTCAGAAGACACTGCCCTTCTTTCCGTTTATTTATTGTGGTATAAAAGACATAAATTTACTCTTTGTATTAGTTGGGTTCTCTAGAGAAGGAGAACCAATAGGTGATTTGGTATCTCTCTCTCTCTCTCTCTCTCTCTCTCTCTCTCTCATCTATGTATAGAGAGCTTCATTATAAGGAATTGGCTCACACAAATATGGAGGCTGGCAAGTCCCAAGAGCTGCAGTTGATAAGGTAGAGACCCAGGAGGATGAATGGATGGATGGTGTAGTTCCAGTCTGAATCGAAGACCTTAGAACCGGGGGAGCCACTGGGAGAAGGGCCAGTACAAAAGCTGGCTGGAGACTGAGGAAGAGCCAATGTTTCAGCCAAAGGCCAGAAAAGACCAGTTCCCCAGCTCAGTGAGGCAGGAGTTCTGTCTTACTCAGGCCTTTTGATCCACTCGGGTCTCCAGCAGATTGGATGAAGCCCACCAGGGATGGCAAAGTGTGTTACTCGCCCGACTGACTCCAATGTTCATCTCCTCCGTACACCCTCACAGACACACCCCCAACCCGGCTTGACCAGGTCCCTAGGCATCCTGTGGCCCAGTCAAATGGACACATAAAATTGACTCTCACAGCCTCTTCACAGGTACTAAGGGCACATAACTGTATTGTGAATCATGTGCTCAGCTCTGTACAGTAGACCTCTACAACTTTTTCATCTTGCTCACTGAGTCTATATGCATTGAAGAGTAACTCCCTCCCTAGGCTGCTACCCGGCCTCTGCCATCCACCATCGTTTTCTGTTTCTGGGAGTTTGACTATACATACCTCATCTAAGTGGAAGCAGGCAGTATTTGTCATTTTGTGATCGGCTTATTTCATGTAGCACGTCTTCACGGTTCACCGATGTTGTCACATGTGACAGGATTTCCTTCCTTCCTTAAGGCCGAATAATGTTCCATTGTATGTGTGCACCACATTTTAAAAATGTATCCGTTCACGGACACGTAGGTTGTTTCCACATCTTACTGTTGTAAATAATCCTGTAATGAACATGGGTCTTCGACATCGTGTTTTCAGTCCCTTTCGATACACAGCCGGAAGTGGTATTGCTAGATCCTGTGTGGCAGTTCTATTTTTAAATCTTTTTGCGGAACTTCCGTGTTTTCCGTGGTGGCTGCACCATGTACAGTCCCCAACAGAAGCTGCAGTCTTTATAAAACTCCGACTAAAACACCTTTTCTTGTTTTCTCTTAGCACAGCTGAGACAGATTGACATTTAAAAAAAACCGATTAAATATCACGGAGGAAGAAAAATTCAAAATAATTGCACAATGTGCAACATAAAAATAGTGAAATCTGAAAGGGCAGCTTCTACCCTTAAGATATCCGTATTCCAGGCCTAGAGGGAACCCTGTTTTTCTTGCACTGTGTTCTGTTTCTCTCACTCCACCTTCCTGTGGCGTCTGCACATGGCAGGGAGCCCCGTGTTGCAGACGTAAGGGAGAACTTTCCTTGACACTTCACTCCTTTGCAGACAGAGCCAACTTAGTGCTCAAGGCTCCTGGCTCCGGGCGTGTGCCTGGACTAATGGAAAGCCATTCTCCATGGTGACTCCTTCCTTCCTCAAGTACTGTTTGCAGAATTAGGGGACACTGATGGCCGGGCATAACGATTGACGTCACCCGCACACAGGTTCAGGGACCCCTTTCCTACTTTCCATTGCCACTTAGAAAACTGTTTGTTTCCAAGCATCTTACTATCGCAACTTTTACAGTGCAAATAAACTTCACCTCCTCTCATGTCACCATCAACAGCCCAGAGACAACTGCTATCATGATTTGATATATTATTATCCAGTACAGTTTTCAAAAACTTGCATACATATTATATTCAGAAATAACATGTCATGGTTTCATTCCTATGTAAAGTTTATGAATGACACAATACTGTATGCATCATACTGTATTGTTTTCACTTAAAATTATGAGGAAGACATCTTTTCATTGATATAGATAATATCCCTTTTAAGTGTTATCTCGTTCATCCACTTAGATAAATGGATACTTAGGCTGTTTTTGAATTCTTTCATTTTACAAATAGTGGTGCAGTAGACATTCTTACATAAGTTTCTGGTCTCATTGTAGGAGATGGGTGTTTCTCTAGTATATATATTTGCAAGGAGAACTAACTGATAGGCCATAAATGAGCACATACATCTCCAGTTATGCTACATTCTGCCAAGTTGCTGGTCAAGAGACAGTGTGGGTGGGGGAGGGCAGAGAGAGAGAGATTGAGAGAGAGAGAGAGAGAGAGAGAGAGAGAGAGAGAGAGAATCGCAATCAGGCTGCACACTGTCACGGCAGAGCCCAATGTGGGGCTCAAACTCATGAACCTTGAGATCACGACCTGAGCTGAAGTCAGGAGTCAGCCAGTCAACCGACTGAGCCCCCTGGACACCCCTCAAAAATGGATTTTTAAGAATACACACACACACATTAATAGATATATTTATCTAAATTGAGACACATACACACACACATATTAGGTCAGTACAGATATATTTGGGATAATTTTGTTATGCATATGCAAATATTTTCTCCAGATGTATTGCTTGTTTTTTAAATCTATGATATTCTTTGACAACAATTTTTTAAAGATTTCTTAAAAGAGTGGTAATTTTATTGAATGCCTTTTTTATGAATCGGTTGACATGATCATGTGATTTTTCTGCTACAATTTTTAAACGTGGTTAATTACATTTGATATATATTAAACACCGTATAACCCATGCTTGCATTTCTAGAATCAGTTGTATGTCACCAAGTACAGCTTCCATCCACCACGCAGTCACAAGGCTACTCATGCATGTGTCAGATTTTCTGATATGGCAACACCCCACTTTTAGCAACACGATCTGTTGTGTTAAAGTATTGCTGTGCACCAAGCCACACAGAGCTTAATTTACAACAATAATTATTTTATCTTAAATCTGCAAATTGGGTGGGCTCCACTTGGCATCAGCTGAAGTGGCTCAAAGGAAGTCTGGAATTATCTGGATATTGTCTCATTGGGATATCTGGTGATTCATGCTGGCTGTTGGTAGGACCCTTAGCTGGAGCTGCTGGCCAGAACACTATTGTGTGTCCTCACAATATGGTGGCTGGGGCCCAAGGGGCGAGAATCTCAAGAAAAAAATCCACGGAGGCTGTGCCAAATTTTCTGACCTGATCTCAGAAGCCTCACTCCCAACATACTCTGTTCCTCAGACAAGACACTAAGGTTGGTCCATATGTAAAGGGAGAGAAGTGACACCACTTTGGTTGGTAGAAGTATTAAAGAAGTTGAAGACATGTTTTAAAACAATGTGAAATGGGCATTAAAGGAAAGGACAGAGTTCCTCAAACAGCAGCATCTAGTGTTTCGGTGTAGATGATGACGTCCAAGGAAAAACTGGCATCTTTCTATAAAACAAAAATCAGGGGATTTTGTATCCATATTAGGTAAATATGTTTTCTGTGTCTGGGTAAGGTTCTGTGTGCTTTACAAATTTTTGTTCACCAAGACCTCATAAAACCTTATGCGTTATGTTCTCTGCTTCTTCCCATTTTTAAGACGCGGAAAGTGAGGCAAAGTGGTTAAGTAAGTTGTTCAGAGTTGCATAGGTAGTAGGAGAGAACCAGGACTCAGACCCATATGGTTGTTTCCAGAAGTTGGGCTTTAGATGCATCCTTATTTTTGTCTCTGCAGTAGGGACAGGCTGGGGCAGGGAGTGGTTAGGGGACTAGGTGGTTGCCCTTAAGGGAGGCAATGGAATGAAATGAACTACCTTTATTTTTTATTTCAGACTTATTTCTCTTTAAAAAATATAAATTATGCTGGCCTGAAGTCTTTCCATTTTCCTACTAGCGTCAAAGAACTAGCCTCTGAGTTGTTGAAAATTTCTTCTACTTTTGCTAATTATTTAATTCTACCTACTGTCCATTATTCATTTCTTTCTTCTTTCGTTGGGTTTTCCATAAGCTTATTTTCCAGCCTTTAGAATGGAATGCTTAGGTTATTTATTTATTTATAACCTTTCTTATATTTATACCACAAATTCATTCAAGTGTTAAATGTTCAAGACCAGTGTAGATGACTTCCTGATGTTTCAGTATTCAGCGTTCTTAATGCTGGTCATGTCTAAATACTTAACAAGTTCATTATGGCTTCGTCTTGGTTCTCCTTCTTTTGTTGACACACCTTAAAAATCTCCAGCCACACTGGGATGGGGACTTACACATTATAGGCCCTCCAAGAATTTTCTAGAAACTCCGCAGGAGCTATAGACTACCTACAATAACAATTAGCCTTCATAGTATCACAGAGTGATTTATCTTCAGTTACAAAAGGACTGGGGCAAAGTTCAAGCAGTGTCCTTGTTAATTGAGCAAAATTAGATTGCTGTGAAATAAAAACAAATTAAGCTTAATAAATTATTTCACTTTTCAGGACAGATCAAATTAGAGAATCTAAATCCCGAGTGCCTCAAAGAAACATCATAGCAGAGAAAGTATGGAACCAGCTAACCAGCTGATTAAATATTCGGCTTGGAAATGACATTTGTGTTAAGAAATTAAGTTTAACTTGGATTTTGTTTTTATTTATCACTGAATATCCTTCAAATGTTTCTTCTCAAAAGATGTTAAGAAATAGAAAACCGATAGGAAGATTGAGAATGTTTCCTCAGGGAATATAGTAAGTCCACATCTATTGCTTAATCTGGTCATTGTAAACACTAGTGCCATTGTGAGTGTTGTAATTGTGGCAAGGACTAAAAAGTGTTCATTTGGGGCTTTGGATGCACTTGTGAGTTTAAGCAGTAAAAAACGCATTGTGCATTTTGCCTGTAAGTGTAGGTATGAGTGGAGAATTATGTTTTTTAGGGTATGTCAGGAACACTGTTGGAGATTTAACTATGGAATACTGAAATTAAAACATTCTTAGATTTGTGTCCCATGGTAGATTATGATTTGAATGATACAGCCTGGCTGGGTCTACATGTGTTTTTGGAAGGAATTAACTGGTGCATGAGAGGTAAGGCATTAGCTTCTCAGCATGGGAACAGGTTGTCTGCTAGAAAATGTTTCAACAAATGTTTTCTTCAACTAATGTGTTTCACTGTGTGGAGGGGATGTTTCCCCGCAGCAATGACTCCATTCTGCTCTGCTTAATGGGAGACACCCTTGTCTAGCTCTCTAGAAACACACCATATGGGAAAATACGCCATATTTTCAGCCTGTAGAATGTTGTGGTGTCATATGCACATGGATGGAAATTTCCAAGGAAGCTCAAGTTAGGATTCTTCTCTTCCTAGGAAGAGTTCTTATTTTCTTTAACAAGTCTTATTTTTTTAATGAAATTCATAAGTAATAACCGATAGAAAAAGCAAATAGGTAGAAATCTTAACAACAAAACTAGGATAATATAAAATTACGTAAATCAGCCTAATAACGAACAATAATTATTGATGGGTCTGTTATAAATGTGCATGGCCAACTGCTGAATGAGTTACCCGGGAGGTCGGAAAATGTCTTTCCTGCTTTTAGGAACAGTTGGCTATGATGCCTGTTTAAGCTGGGAAGAGGGCAGAAGGATGTGTTACAGATTTAATGCCATGAAGAGTAATAGCTTAAACTATTTCACAGAAGAGAAGCACATCAAGTTCTTAGAATTTTGATTTAAGAAAAACACAGGATGTTATTAGCCGTGATTATATGAACTGGTGTCCTTGTCCCAATTGGAAGTCAGGCTTTGACCAACACTTTCTATAAATCCTCTTTTTGAGGTGGCAGGGCCATACCATTCAGAGCCCATCTCTGGAGCCAATCTGTGGTCAGACGCTGCAACCCACTTGTCCTGTGACCTTGGGGGAACTATGAAACTTCTCATTCTTAGTTGTTTTTTTCTCCTCTGTGAAAAGAAGCTATACTAGATCTATTCCAGAATAGCTATCCTTTAAAAAAATGAGAATATGCATATAAAGTGCTTAGTATGAACACTCAGAAAACGAAAGCTGCCATTATTCTGTGTAGCGTTGTTACTGGTTTAGGGCTAACAGGATGATTCAAGAGGAAATTACCAAGGTCTGCTTCATGACAGAATTCAGCTATGTGTTAAGCACATAGCAGAGCTTTAAGATCGCCATACTGGTGTTCAGTCAGTGTCACTAGGTAACTCAGAAGTAGCACGGAAATTTTTCTTAGATACATTTCATCCTGAGGACTGAAGTTTTTAAAAATTGAAAAATTATTGAATATTCATGAGGCAATCTACCACATTCCGCCTCTTAACCTGTGTTTTACACCCCTCAGCTTAATTAGAGAGAAGAATTTTTCTATTTATGTTTTCACCAAAATCTTCCCAAAAAATATCAAACACGTAAATTAGCATGCATGCTAGACTTTTCTAAGCAATGTTTTTTTCAGACATATTTCCCAAGAAATGAAAAAATCCTCTAATTCAGGTTGGAATTACATTGCTTTGAGTATTTTCATTTTGATTCTAACTCTTCTGAAATGCCTAATTATACAAATAAGACAAATTGTTTCCCGGTTCCTTAGAAATAGGAAAAAACTACCGATATGTAAATGTAGATGGGAAAAAATGAACAAATAATTATTTAGATAAAAATCTAGCAATTTTGAATGCAGCCTCTCAATTTCTCTAACCAGCAAAAAAATAATGTTAGCAGGCTTGCATTTTGGGGATGATGATGATGGTGATGGTGATGAAGACGATGATGATTGGCAAGAATGCAAATGTCGGGAGTATGATCATTTCTGATCACAAGGTCACGGGTTTAGAAAATGTTTGAAAGAGGAGTGACATGCATATTTTAACTTCTGCTTGGAGGCTTTTGCCATGACTTAGACATTTAGCTACGTGGTTCTTTTTTTTTTTTTTTTTTAATTTTTTAACTCTTAATCAGTATTGAGAGACAGAACGTGAGCAGGGGAGGGGCAGAGAGAGCAGGGGACACAGAATCCGAAACAGGCTCCAGGCTCTGAGCTGTCAGCACAGAGCCCGACGTGGGGCTCGAATCCATGAACCCTGGGATCATGACCTGAGCCGAAGTTGGTCACTTAACCGACTGAGCCACTCAGACGCCCCATTTTTGTCTTCAAGTATGATTAGAGGACAGATTGCTTCTGGAAGACTGGAGATGGAAAATGGCTTATCCCTCAATTAAAAATAAAGTCTTTGAGTTAAAACCCAGCCCCCTGCATGTGGCTCCCCTGTGTCCCTTTGCTACTGTCCTTCAGCTCTGGGGCAAAGGAGCGACCCCCCCTCCTCGCCCCGCCCCGTGCTCCATGAATGAAATGTAAGTCATCAGAATGTCGAAAGGTACAAAAAGCCTGGCATTTTCAAAATAGATAACTGTATTCACCAAAATCCTGTTGGCATTTGGGGTAACAGATAGAAACAGAAAATGGAGCAGGTATACACAGATACCATGGTTCACTGGGTAGCCCTGTGATAGTCCAAGGATTTTCATTTTAATCATTGCTTTTTGCTGAAGTTTGGTTCTTACGGCCAGGTTTTAAGTTGACTCTTTGTTAATGTGTTATTACCACCGTGTTATTAAAAGGAGAGGAGTGTAGTTTTTATATGATATTGTTTAATTCATTTTTCTCTTTCATGTTCTATATGCATTGGCATGCTTAAAAAATAACCCCCTATCATTGATTTCAGGCTGGGTCTGAAATTTGCATGGTCGATGACGTTAGTCTTTGAAAAACAGCAATAGTGATTCAATACTGCTTCAAAAGGATAAAAAGAGCCCCTCATATTTGACTAACATTTCTGATTAACCCGAGAGGAAGTTCTTACATTTGAGCAGTTTGGGGTAGAACATGGTAGAATCTTTCTTCTTGAGAAATGAACTTGGGCCTCTACAGATTTTTGACAAACAGGAAATGGAGTCCTGAGTTCATAAGTCATCTGGAAAATGTCAATAGAAAGTGCATTTTAATTAGAAAAGCTTTGCCAATACCATTCCAGTAGCATTTACATTTCACAACTAATTATTAAGTTGCAAACATGTTCAAGATAAAAGGGAAATGATCATTTGGATTATTTTTAACATTGCTTTATAAAAACAATTAAGGAGGATTTTTTAAAAGAAATCTTAAGCAGGACGAATTTTTAATTTAAGAAAATTTCTTTTCATAGGCAGTGCTGTGATCAGAGAACCTGTATTAGGACAGCTGCTAACACTATCCTAGCCTTTATTCCTCTGAATAAATGTGTTTTTTTTTTTTTCGAAGTCACTTCTGCAGAATGAAAAGATTCGCTACCCAGTTATGAGAGAAGATAACTTATGAAATAAGTACATGTTAAATCTATAATGAAATACAAGCTTGGGAATCATGTGCTTTTGGGTGTGTATCCTGTTTTTTTAATGTTTATTTTTGAGAGAGAGAGAGAGCAGAGGAGGACAGAAAGAGAGGGGGAACAGAGGATCTGAAGCAGGCTCTGCCCTAATAGCTTCGACACTGACAGCAGCAAGCCCCATGGGGGGCTCGAACTCATGAACCACGAGATCGTGACCTGAGCCAAAGTTGGACACTCAACTGACTGGGCCACCCAGGCGCGCCAGCACACGTATTCTTTTTGGTCTTGCCAGGCTCTGAGTGGCATTGTAAGACGGCTAGATCAATGTGAAAACTTGCAGATATGAGCATATGCAATGCAAGGCTAGATACCAAGGAATAATTGAACAAATTCAGTCTTTTATAGAATCAAACTAAGTACAAAGCCTTTACATATTTCTCAAATGTTTAAACATAAATTGGAAATCTTTTGTATAACATTTAAGGAAATAGAAGAGTGTTAATAAACCACGTCACGATGATATAAAGGCCTGCTTTATTATAGATCATTATAGTTTCTCATATGATCTGCCTAAAAAAACATTTGAGATAAAACAGGTTTCCCGGTTTCCCGTTATTCTTTTTTATTTTTAGTTTTTAACTTAAAAAATGTTTATTTATTTTGAGATAGCACGCGTGGGGGAGGAGCAGAGAGAGAGAGAGAGAGAGAGAGAATATCCCAAGCAGGCTCCGTGCTGTCAGTGCAGAGCCCGATGCGGGGCTTGAACCCACAAACCGTGAGATCATGACCTGAGCCAAAACCAAAAGTCAGACACTTAACGGACTATGCCACTCAGGCGCCTCTACCATTATTCTTTAAGAGATGAGAAAATACCACTTCACTTCAGGGAGGTTGAGTAACTGGACCAAAGTCCCTAAGCTGGTAGTGACAGAAGCATATCTAGATAGATCTCTGATGTGACTCTTGTCTGATGTAACAGGCTGTACCTTCTCTCCAAAAACTTAATCTCTTCTCAACCCCTTTCCAATGATAATGTTTACAAAGCCTTCCCTTATATGACTTGAGCATTCAGATTTCAGATTCATGGTTTTATAGATTATTAGCATTGAATGATCTATAGATCTTTTTTGTCTCACATTGTGATTTAATATGTGCCCCCATTAAGCCCATAGAAGTTTAAATGATTTTCTCAAAAAACAGAACTTCTGAGTAATGGAGCTGAGTATCACACCCAGGTGTATCTCGTCCAGTTGAGAAGCCTTTCTATACAATCAGACCATTTGAACCTTACTTTTATGCAATTGTCCAAATCATATTGTTGATCTATAAGAAAAACAATGTTTATGCAAATAACGGGAAACTTGTGCTACTGAAAAAAGGAGAGAGAGAGAAGGAAAGAAGGAGAGAGGGATGGAAGGTTTAATATTTTCACTCTAACTGGGCAAAATGGATATTGGTTCTAGGTCACAGCACGATTGATTCACTGCTAAGGATTTGTCCATATGAAGAAACAACTCTGGGTCTGCCTTTCCAGGCAAAGATGATCCTTTGTGTTTGCTGTTTTGTATGTGTGGGAATGCGTGTGTGTGCATGTGTTTTTTGTTTTGTTTTCTCCTTGGAAGCTTCAAAACAGTGCCTGAGGAAAGAAAATGACAGAAACTCGTTGTGAATGAGGAACTGCATTCGTCCTTTTAAAAGTGTGATGAAGGCATTACCTTTTTTTTAGGGTATTCATAGCCCTTGTGAGATTGTCCTCAGGAGGTAATCTAATAGTTTACTTAACAACACACAAACAAAGCCTCTTAGTAAAAAAATGTGAATGCCGACTGCATTGAAGTTAATCAAGGAGAAGAGCCCAAGAGACAAGCTAAAAGAATTCTTTCCAGAAGGGCACAAGGACACACTGTTGGAAGGGATGTTGGATGCATAACTTTAGGAAAATCATTCCATTTTTCCAGACCTCACTCCCTCAACTGAAAATGAAAAAAAAAAAAAAAAAAAAAAAACCTGGATAAAATAATCTATAATATTATTTCAAGTTATCTCTACTCTGGAACAGTGTGTCGGCCTCCCCATGGGCCTTGGGCAAGTGGAAGGGAATAAGCATGGGAGGGGAGCCTTGTGGAACCAGCTCCATTTCCTGGGTGGGATCTAGAACAATCTTTCTACATGTAAGTCGGACCTTGTCAGTTCGCATCTGAAGCTTTTTCAATGGCTCTCTGTTTTTCCTAGGATAAAGGCCAAAATCTTTCACATGATCAGGAAAACCTCTGATCGATACCCTTTCCTTAATACTTCTGTTTTTATTCATCTACAGTCTGTCTTCCAAGGTCTTTGAGCATTTATTTCCCCAGTGGCACAAACTCTTCTCTCTCTGCACTCGGCTCTCTTCTAATCATGTCTCAAGTCTCTGCATACATAAAATGTTGCCTGTTTGTTCGGCAAATACTGAGTTCAGATTATGTCAGGAATATTTCAAAGTATTGGTGATCTATTTTATCTATTTATTCATTAAAGTTTTTAAAATTTATTTTGAGAGAGAAAGAGCTGACGTGTGAGTGGGGGAAGGGCAGAGAGAAAGGGAGAGAGAGAATCCCAAGCAGGCTCCACACTGTCAGCACAGAGCCTGACACAGGGCTCAAACTCAGGCACCATGAGATCATGACATGAACTGAGATCAAGAGTCAGACCCTTAACTGACTGAGCCACCCATGCACCCCATTGGTGATCTGTTTTAGACACCAAGGGAAGACTGCCCAAAATATGCTACTTTTGTATGTGTTTGTCTTAAATAAAAGTTGCCTAAGAGACAGCCTATGCAACTAGGACACTCAGACCCTCCTCTGTCCCCCGGAAAGCAGAAAATAAGTCTCCATGTGAAAGGTTCTCTCTTTGGACCAGGAGGTAAAGAGTCATCCTTACCAGGGATGGGAAACTTAGAGCCAAAAAGGCTATATAAACAATGCTTGTAACTTTTTACTTTGCAAATTTACTTCCACAGCCCAAATTCTGTTTAGAATTCCTTACTAATTAACCTCCCAAACTTAAGTTTTCTTTGTCCTTCCATTCCTTCACAGAGTGTTGTCTCTTTGTGCAAAAAATATAAAAACTGTCTGGCTTGGTCATTTCTTTTGGTCTCCGTTTTATTATTGGGCCTCTGTGCACATGAAATAAAACTGATTTTTTTTCTCTTGTTCATCTTGTTCATCTGTCTCATATAAATTTAATTCTTAGTCCAGCTGGAAGAATCTTGTAGAAAAGAAGGAAATTTTTTGCCCCCCTCCAATATCAACCATTGTCATAGTGCGTCTCATATATTTTATTTGTTTTTATCTTTTCTTCTTCTGTATGTTACTGAGGTCAAGGCCAATGTCAATATTATTTACCACTATTCCTAGTAGCAGTCTTGGTGCCTACATGGAATACAGTAGGCACCAAAGGGTGACAGTAACTGTCGTGTAATAAATTGGTGGCCAAGCTAGCATCTCAGTCTATGGGGTAACTGGGCTATTAACAGAAGTGTTTTTTCTGAGTATTATATTAAAATAATATGTTTGTTATGAGAATACATGGCCATTATTTTAGAAGGCATTAAATCTATAGTGTAATTTTGGGAGATCTATTTCTATGAACTTCTGTACAATTGTTAGCTTTCCTTGTGGGATGAAAATCTCAAAAGTCAGTCTACCTCTAAAATATTGGTAACATGGCAGTGGCATTGACAAGTGAACATTGTTGTGTCCTGGTTCCATATCTGTGTCTATTACAAGAAAGACCATCACATTGGCTCGAAAAACTTGATTAAATTGGTTCCTGGATGCCTGTCTTAATTGCCATTGTAACATATAATCTTCAAATTTTAACTTTGAATGTCGTGATGATTCTCTTATCTATAATAATCCTAGAGAGATGAGTTTCATATAGCTTCTTCACCGGAGGTGAGAATTTGATGGCTATAATTAACCACCAGGTGATAAGCAACTGAGACATTGGTCTCCAACTTTTGTGATCATATTTTATAAGCTATGGTGGTTTCTCTTTAGTAATAATAACATATGATATTGGAGTTAGGCTGTATAATGGGAAAATGTTTAAAGTTATTTAAATTTTTCTATTTGCCTGGAAGTATATATATATATATATATATATATATATATATATATATACATATATATATATGTATATACTCACACACACACACATATGTATGTTATGATCTTTTTAATTAGCTAGGGACTTACCAACTGCCTGTAGGTGTTCAGGTATAATTAGTCTAACCTGCCCCATACAACTTATTTAAATAAAGAAACCAAGTATATTTCTTCATTGGATTTCTTTTTAATAATTAGCATTTATTAGCTCCCACTCCCACTGTACTACTTAAAGTTGACATGTAAAGTTAGACTGGATAGGCAAAAAGCCAAACAAGAGTACATACAATGATGTTCAACCTCACTAATAATTTTGAAATGCATTTAAAGTAACAGTAAATAATACTATGGTATTTTATATTCATTGGATTAAGAAAAATTTAAATATATGGCATTGACAGCTATTGGCTGGGATATGGAAAAAATGGGAAGTCAGACTTCCAGAAGTGAAAATTATATATCTACTTTGGAGAGCAATTTGTCAATATTTTTAAAAGATGATGCTAGATACACTATGACCTAATAATGTTATTTCTATGAATATCCCTGGAGATATTCTCACCCGTGCTCAGAATAACGTCGAACAATGTTCTTGCATTGTTACATTGTGAAATTTTCATTGTGAAAATCTATGAAAACACACATGGTCATCAATAAAATAAACTGCAACAGACTCATACTATGGGATACCATAAAACAAATCAAATGATTTGATTCCTTAATTCAAAAAAAATTTATTGTACATCATGTACTCTTCTAGAGGAAAGATCAGCCAACAAATCAACAGTAGCAACAGCAGAAAGTCCCAAATACCATTTGGCTTTGCAATCAGGGAAGACAGATTATGTCAGATCATTATAAATAATAAGAAAAAGTATGGCAGGCAAGTAAATAATGATATGGGAGGTAGAAGGCCATCATCTCAGATAGGGTGGTCAGGTAAGGCTGCTCTATAAGGTGATATTTGATCAGACGCCTGAATTAAGTCAGGGAGCAAACCCTGTAATTACATTGCAGAAGAAGATCTTCTGCGGAAAGCCAGGTGAATACCTAAGCATGGACGTCTGAGGAATCACAGATTGAAGTCTCTGGCTAGAGAAAGTGGAATAATGGACTTTCTATTTTGCTCATATGGACAAGACTAAGGCACAGAGCATTCTGGGGAGGGGAAGAATGAAACAGTTGGTTTTGGAAACATTAAATTTGTTATGCACATCAGGCATCCATTAAATGTTGTTGTCTTGACAACTGAATAAATGAAGCTGGTATTCAAGGGGAAAGTTCAGGACTGGAGGTATATACTTGGGAACTTGGGTCTATAAATTGATTTAAATCTCTGACATTGGCTGTGAATCTAAAAGCTGAGTACAGACATTAAGGACTGAGCCTTGGGTTATTTAAATATTTAGAGGATGGAAGATAAGAGAATTCAGTAAAAAGAGAATATGAAATTGTTACAAAGATGAAGTCAGAGAGCCAAGAGTGCTTGGTGCCATAATATAAAATGAAATAAAATGGAGAGCACACATGTATGAAAAATTAGATGTGTGTGTGTGTGTGTGTGTGTGTGTGTGTGTGTGTGCATGTGTGTGGTTGAGTCCATAAAGCAGTATGTGGACAGATAGTAAAATGTTAACAGTAGCTATAACGATCTAAGTGGCAGCAATAGCAGTTAGGATATGTATTATCTTTTATTCATTACTGTACTGATTGCCTTTTTAAAAACAATTATGTCTTATTTTTACAATTAGCAGCAAAAGCTTTTTGCATTAAAAAAAATCAGGCAGACTTTTCATAGTCTTAGTCTCATGACAAGCTTCACCTCTTGTTTACCATTGTATTGAACTGCCTAATATTGACTGTTTTTCTTTGTAGCTTTTGTATTTTTTCCCTAGAAGCTGGCTGTTCGCACAGTTCAATACCCTTTATGTTACCTCTATTATTTACAAGAACAAAAGCCCTGGAAAGAGAATGTTCATGAGTGTGAGATTGATAGCCTCAGCCGGACCTTAATGTAAATACTAAAATCCATGCATCTTCATTGTCTTTATTATATGAAAGAAAGCTTTGGAATGAATGATGAGGGAGATCAGGAGACTGTACTGTAGACATTACCTAAATCTTGCACCAAAAGCATAACTTAAACCACTTTTGCCTTAATTCACCTGGTATTATGCACGCAGGAGTGCCATATGTATGCATGAATGCATGAGTGTGTGGATGTGTGTTAGTTACGCAGATCACAAGGCATTAAGGCATTAACATGATGCTTTCTGCTAATATCTTCAGTAGTAAGCAGACTTTTTCAAAAGTTGACGAACATATTTGTTCATTTCTCAGCAGGAAACTTCACATATTGTCAGAGGGCAAATATGAAAAGTAGTCCTCTCAAAACATGCAAAACATTGTGTAAGGTTTATCTCAATTTTAATATCAATCAAAATATCTCAAGCAAATGCCAAATTAAAACAGGAGAAATAGAGTCACATGCCTAGAAGAGTAAATCACCACTCATCTCTGGATGAGACTGAGACTAGTTCAGGCCTTCCTGAACTAATGATGTGATACAATTTCAAAAAATTCAGTTTTTATATTATATTATTGTTATTATTATTATTATTATTATTATTATTATTATTTTATGTTAGAAAGAGCACAGACATGCCAGCAGGGGAGAGGGGCAGAGGGAGAGAGAGAATCTCAAGGAGGCTCCACACTCAGCACAATGGCTGACGGGGGCCTCGATCTCACAAGTGTGAGATCATGACCTGAGTCGAAATCAAGACTGGGACGCTCAACTGACTGAGCCACCCAAGTGCCCCAAAACAGTTCAGTTTTTTAAAAGAGGAGGCATCATGTCTTTGCTAAGATAAGTATAACATTGAGTGTATTGCCAATTTGGAAAAGGAAACAACACAAAACAAGAAACAGGGAAGAAAATTGCTTTTCTCCTATGAGTAGGCACTTAAACTTCTGTAGAGCATCTGACATAGCATGGTTATCTTCCCAATGACATTCAGGGAGACCGTCATGATCATAACATCTGAGACCCTGTGTTTGCTGAGATGCTCTCTCCTCTTAGAGTACAGCTCCTCGATGAGGATTCTTCCTCCTGTTGCCCTCTGAACCTGACTCCTTACACACATGCATGCTCACACCCACACATGCACACACTCCCCCCACCCCCAACACCCACGCTTTCACGCTCGGGCTGAGTTTTAGCACTCTCCACCTGACATTCTTTAATGCTGTTCATTTTGTTTACCATCTCAGTGGCTAGTGGCTGACTATCCATATTGAAGCCCCAGAAATATCCAAAATCTAAGCAAAAATAAAAAACAAAAAGCCAGATGGTGAACTGTACCCTTAAGGGCAGAGGTTTAGAAAATGGTGGCAGACAGATCATACAATCATCTGTAGGATAGGACTTTTCTACTCCTGTGTTAACATGTATCTAGTTCCTTGAGTCTTAATTTCCCAGTTATTTGGAATTGTTCTCCATTTTCTCCCCCATGGCACTTCTGGTCACAGACGAGGCATGTGATAGCCATCTCAGACTGGCCATGTTCATCAGAGCTTTGTATTTATGGCAGTTAGAAAACACGCACTAGAAACAAGTCCATTCTTTCGTATATAAACGTATAATCAGCCACGATTCTGCACTTAGTACCAGCTACTTTGGATGATCACAAAAATGGAGTTCGTGAAAATGGTGGGCTCAGGAAAGCACAGATACCTAGGCAGTAATAGAAAACCTTCCCTCAGCGATCTATACTGTGGTTATTTTTAGTGCAAGCAATAGAAAATATGAGAAACTCCTTCTAACAAGTTTAATCTACTAAAGTTTCTGGACAAGCCAGGAGATGCCCTGAATTTCTTATTGTTTAGAATGTTCTGTACAAGAGTAATCTTTCTTAGGACATATTATGTTCTCATTGTGTCCTAGTTTTGATGTACTCCAAGTAAAAGGAAAATTTTTCCCTGGTTATGTGCGACATGATAATTGTAAAACAACAAAGTTGCGGTTTTAATTTAAAAAGGCTGAAGGAGGGGCGCCTGGGTGGCGCAGTCGGTTAAGCGTCCGACTTCAACCAGGTCACGATCTCGCGGTCCCTGAGTTCGAGCCCCGCGTCAGGCTCTGGGCTGATGGCTCAGAGCCTGGAGCCTGTTTCCGATTCTGTGTCTCGCTCTCTCTCTGCCCCTCCCCCGTTCATGCTCTGTCTCTCTCTGTCCCAAAAATAAATAAACGTTAAAAAAAAAAAAAAATTAAAAAAAAAATAAAATAAAATAAAAAGGCTGAAGGATTTCTGTTTCCCTTTACTTTGACACTAGAACTCTTCAGGTACACGGGTGGCTATCTTGATGGCTCACCGTTCTAGAATGTTTTATAACAGAGTGTGTGAGCATGTGTGTGAGCATGTGTGCCTGTGTGTGTATGTGTGAGTATGTGTGTATATGTGTGTGTCTGTGAGTGTGCGCCTGTGTGCCTGTGTGAGAATGTGTGTGTCTATGTGCATGCCTGTGGGTGTATGTGTGTGTGCATGTGTGAGTACGTGTGTACCTGTGTGTGCGCATGTGTGAGTGTGTGTGTATATGTACATGCCTGTGTGTGTATGTGTGTGTGCATGTGTGCCTGTGTGTGTGCCTGAGTATGTGTGTGTATATGTGTGTGCTTGTGTGCATGCACATATGTGTATGTGTGCTGCATATGTGTTTGCCTGGGTGTTTATGTGTGTGCCTGTATGTGTATGTGCACATGTGTGAAAATGATAATAGGCTCATAAACTTCTGTAACATCTAACACTGGAAATCACACCATCGTAAGAGACAGTGAACTCCTGGTCTGAGAGTATACAGAAGGTTCAGTGCATGCTTATTTTTGTGCCCAGATTTTCTTTTAATAGAGTTGTCACTGGGGAAGCATCATTTCAACATATATTTTTGAAGGAAAAACAATAACATCAATTTACTTTAATTTTCCAACTTTAAGGGTAATTGCCATAGTTAAATTTTGGGGGACTCAAATACTATTGTGTTTTTATATAGAAAATTATGCTTTAAACATAAGCTTATAGGGCTATATGATATTGCTTTGGTTGTGATTCTCATCACTTCTGGCTCTCATAAATTAAACTCTAATGGGTAGAAATTATTTTTAGGATCATCTTAAGGGCAGTGAATGTAGGATATTTAGATAACATTCCAAACCAATCAATTTCTATACAGAGAAAGAAGAGGGAGAAGAAGAGGGGAAGGAAAGGGACGGTGATTGGTAGTCTTAATGCCACAGAGTGTTTGACTATATATTTCACTGCTCAAATTCATGCAAGTAATTCATTTATTCATCATTCATAAATTAGCTCATCAAATATTTATTGACTTCTAACTTCCCGAGCAATAAAGTTAGCGGGTAACATGTTCAGAGAAGAACTGACACAGGAAGACTTGGAGTTCTGGCATTGTCATACTGACCACTGTGTGGAAGACGGCCCAGAACAGATTCAGGCGTTGGGATGCTGAGGGAGAGTTGGCTTGTAGAAACACTTAGGAACAGACAGTTAGTTGGGTATGAAAGGAGGGTTGGAAAGGAGTCAAAGAAACACTTTGTAGAAACACTTAGGAACAATTAGTTGGGTCATAAGGGAGGATTGGGAAGGAGTCAAAGTTGACTCCTATTTCTAGAATAGCTGATTTTGTAATGCTTCCAAGGAAAGTTAAAGAAAACAGTTGCCAAATCTCTGGTTGACATATTATGCATAAGGTGTGTGCATCACAGTTAGGTATGACATCCAAACCTTGGAACCTCAGAGGGCTGGTCTGAAGATAGTGATGGGAGGGGTAGCGACGTGCAGGGCAGAGTTGAAATAAAGAGAGGACATGGGATCTCAGGGGAAAGTATGGAGAAAGCAGGGTAGTGGAGGAATGGAACCCCACCGAAAACCAGCACTTATGAGGCATGTAGAGGAAGAGTCAGCACTGTAACTCCAGGGAGAAAAATCAGTTATGAACAAAGGCAAGATTGGTATTGCCTCTGGTGTGTTTCCATCAGGGAAGAATAGGAAAAGGGAACTTGGGTTTGTGAAGGCATATAGTAATAGAGTCAACTATGAAGGGAAATAAAAGCAGAATGTAATGAGTTGAAGGGTAATGTGTTGTCCAGGAAGCCAAGCAGGTAGTGAGTTTCAAGAAGGTCAACGATATCAGCAGGTGTTGGTGAGGAGAGGGAAGGAAAGGAGAACCCTCTTGCACTGTTGGTGGGAATGCAAACTGGTGTAGCCATTTGGGAGAACAGTATGGAGGTTCCTCAAAAAGTTAAAAGTAGAACTACCTACAATCCAACAATTGAACTCTTAGGTATTTACCCAAAGGATACAAAAATACAGATTCAAAGGAGCACATGCACTCCAGTGTTTATAGTAGCACTGTCAACAATACCCAAACTTTGAGAGAGCCCAAATGTCCAGTGGCAGATGAATGGATAAAGATGTGGTGTGTGTGTGTGTGTGTGTGTGTGTGTGTGTGTGTGTGTGTATAGTAATATTACTCAGCCATCAAAAAGAGTGAAATCTTGCCATTTGCAACAACGTGGATGGAGCTAGAACATATTATGTTAAGTGAAGTAAGTCAATCAGAGAAAGACAAATGCTAATTTTACTCATATGTGGAATTTAAGAAACAAAATTTATGAAAGCATGGGAACAGGGCAAAAAAAAGCAAAGAGAGGAAAACAAACCACAAGAGACTCTTAATGACTGACAGAGAATAAACTGAGGGTTGATGGAGGAAGGTGGGTGAGAGATGTGAGATGTGCTATTAAGGGTATTAAGGAGGGTACTTGTGATGAACACTGAGTGTTGTATGTAAGTGATGAATCACAGAATTGTGCTCTGAAACCAATATTGTACTGTATGTTAACTAACTAAAATTTAAATTAAGAAAAAGAAAAAGAAAAAACCCCAATATCATTGTAGAAGGGATATTACTTAAAATAAAAACAGTAGCATCCATTCAGTGAGTCTGTTTCAGTAGGCTAGTGGGTCCAAGAGCCCACTTTCAGCCCAATTTCAGCAAACTAGAAAGTGAAGAAAAGAACTCATTTAAGTGGATGGTTTTGAGAAATTTGGTTATGAAGACAGATGGATGAATGATTTTCATCTAGAAGGTTGAGATACAGTCAGCGTCTTGGTCTATTTGGGCTGCTATAACAATATACCACAGACTGGGTGGCTAATAGACAAATTCATTTCTCACAGTTTTGGAAGCTACAAGTCTAAGATTAAGGTGCCAGCATGGTTGGTTGAGAGGCATCTTCCAGGTCACAGACTTCTTGTTGCACCCTTACCTGGAAGAAGGCACTAATCCCATTTACGAAGGCTCCCCCTTCATGACTTAAACACCTCCCAAAGCCCCTGCCTCATACCATCACTTTTGGGGGTTAGGATTCCAACATATGGATTTCGGGGGCACACAAACATTCAGACCAATGCATTCCTTTTTCAGAATAAGAAAGTTTTATTAGATGCACATTTGTCTTTCTACCTGAGGACCCGAAGCTCAGTATTCTTGAGCTTCTATTGCTGGCCCCAAACTCTTCATATATATTGCTGTAAAGATTACATATATTTTAAAAGATCTTATAGGGTACCTGAGTTATGATAGTCTTTAAACAAATGTGATTTTCCATTTCTCTTCTGCTGTTTCCCTGGGGGAAGCATACCAGGGACAATCCAAATCGGTCTTTGGTCAAAACCGATTTTTTTCCCTTGATCTATAAGTGATGCCATTAAACAGCCATTTTACTGTTATTCATGCTGTCATGTCATGTGTGATCTCAAGCAAACGATGTATGTAGCTTAAACCCATCACTTAGCCTCATTGGATCTCATTGTTGGCATTTGTTGAGTGGTGCAAGGGACAGAGTGTGGGAGGTGGTCTTAGGGCTCTCACGGCTCTAAAGCTTCATGTGTTTGTATCCTTTCATTTAGGTTTTATCATGGACTAGCTGAATTGATTAAAAGCCATTTTACGTCCGTGGGAAGTTGTGGTAACTGTAGGCTAGTGACCAGATTCTATGTAAAATTTAATTCAGGAAACATTTTTCAATATGTACTATGTCTCAAGCATTATAACAAATTTGGGGACTAAAAAGTTACATTAAAAAAATAGACACCATGAAACATGAAATATGATTTTGTACAATATGATATATAACTTAAAATGTTCTTAAAATTTAACTTCCCAGATTAAATTGGTGATCGTAAATGTGTTAAGAGTATCTCTTTATTTGGAACCTGTTGCATAGACAATTAATGAAAAAACTAGCCAAATATATATTCTATTAAGGACGTATTCTTAATTCTTAACATTATTGTCTTAAACATTTAGAATTGTGTCTGTTAAAAGATCACATTTGCTGAAGACCTCAATAGTGTTACAGACTATTTTTACATATCTATAGAAGACATATACTTGGTAATATTTTTAGTTATTACCAAAATGCCAACAATATTAAAAATTTTGAATTGGGCAAAAGGACATAAAAATATGTATGAATGTCATGTAAAGACAGATGGCTTGAATCCTGGAGGTTTTCATTTCTATGGATATTTTTTAGAATTTACTAGTAACTACAAATACTGTTAAAAGTCATGCAGATTCTTTAGAAATGTGTGAACTATTTGGGTAGACCTGCATAGCTACTGATTTTCAGAGCTTAATGATGCTAACTTAAAAACGTGTACATATTTTTTAAATAGAATTTTAATTCCAAATACATCAAGATGAACCTAGGTCAAACCAAATCAAAGCATCTTATTATTTCTGCCATGAAATGCAGTTGCCTCTACAGTTTTCTCTCTGCTAATAGAACTTACTGGTTTTATATGTCATGGTAATTTTATCCCCTTTCATCCTTTCTTCTTGGAGTTAAATAACTTATGATCTAATATTTTTTTAATGTTTATTTATTTTTGAGAGAGAGAGAGAGAGGGAGACAGAGCACGAGTTGGGGAGAGGCAGAGAGAGAGGGAGACACAGGATCTGAAACAGGCTCCAGGCTCTAAGCTGTCAGTACAAAGCCCAGTGCGGAGCTCGAACTCACTGTGAGATCACGACCTGAGCCGAAGTCGGATACTTAACTGACTGAGCCACCCAGGCGCCCCAAGTAAATTATTACTTTTAAATATTAGTGATGTAAATAATGTCAAAGGACAAGTCATACTTTTTATGAAACTGGCACAACATATTAAAAATAGTTGGGAGACGCCTGGGTGGCTCAGTCGGTTGAGTGTCCGACTTCGGCTCAGGTCACGATCTTGTGGTTTGTGAGTTCGAGCCCCGTGTCAGGCTCTGTGCTGACAGCTCCCAGCCTGGAGCCTGCTTCGGATTCTGTGTCTCCCTCTCTCTCTGCCCCTCCCCCACTCACACTCTGTCTCTCTCTCCTTCAAAAATAAATAAACATTAAAAAAATTAAAAAATAATTGGGATTCTTTTTGCTAAAAGAATTAAAAAATAAAATGGATTCTTTTTGCTAGAAAAAATATATACTTCATGATGGTAATCACAAACTTATCAGTAGGATTTTTGATCTGTCCATAGCTTAGCTAGTTTTGCCATTTTTGATTCTTTTCTTTCATGCACGTGATAGCAAATGTAACATTGTGAAGTAGATTACAAATAATTTTAATTCCTTCTTTCAGTGAGATTCCAGCACAATTTATTAGTATATTTTTAGCTATATAGACAGATTAGAAAGCTTAGAAATAGTTAAAATGCTTTCATTTGGCCTTTTCTAAGAAATAAAAAATGTTTTTGTTGTTCAGATACACATGCATGCAAATACAAATATTCTTCTGTTTCTTTTTTGACCAAAAAGAAATGGGGTCACACTATTGCATTTTTCAAGAAACATTGAATACAAGAACAAGGAAGTGAAATGTTTGCATTTGGTTAGATAAATATTTGAATTTGAAATTATAGGGCAAAGGTTGTCAGTTACCTACTGCTACCTGTGCCACGGGCTATAGGATCTCCATCCACCTATAATACGTCAGAAATAATCATTCTTTCACATAGGTTAATTGTTGGGGAAAAATGTGCAGACCAAGTTTAATTTTTAGAAACTATCAAGGGTTCTAATTTGTTGAAATTTACATAGTTGAAAAAATGATACTGAGAGTCAATCAACAAGCTTTTATTTTTTTCATAGTTTGTTCCCCTCAGAATGAAGTCAGTGTTTATCTACGATTCTCCAACTCCAAGGAGTTGAAGAAAAGAAAGTGGCTTTCTTCCTTCCCCAGTGGGGAGAGATATAAAATCAGTCACACCTAAATCTAATTACACTGGAGTCATTTGGAAATAAAGTCACCCTTGAAATAAAAACTAAAAGAAAATGAATATGAATTACTTCTTATGTGGCATCTGGCATTTAATTGGCAAGTGTGATGAAGTAAGTAAAAATGCCCTACTCGCATTTTATATTTGCACGTCGTCATTCATCGAAAAGTTAGTTCCTCAGTGCCCTCGAGTATTTCCATGGGTTTGTGAGGAAGCCTGCAACAGTGCTGACCGCCTTCAGCCAATTATGTCGCAGAGGTAGATACTAAACTCGGACACTCAAGTGATAATTGCTGTTCTTTTGTCACTGCATTTACTCAGGTCATGGTAGGGAAGAGGTTTCTGGAATATTCCATCCATGTTCCGTCTCTTACTCCTGCCCACCTTACATTCACTGGACGGTTTCTTCTTGGTTTTCAGTTCTAAGTAAGCATAAATTTACCAGGATGTCTATGTAAATATATTTTGGTTATATAAAAAATACTTGGGGAGCGCCTGGGCGGCTCAGTTGGTTCAGCATATGACTTTGGCTCAGCTCATGATCTCGCGGTCCGTGAGTTCGAGTCCCGCATTGGGCTCTGTGCTGACAGCTCAGAGCCTGGAGCCTGCTTTGGATTCTGTGTCTCCCACTCTCTCTGACCCTCCCCTGTTCACACTCTGTCTCTGTCTCTGAAAAATGAATAAACGTTAAAAAAATAAAATAAAATAAAATAAATACTTGGGAACATTGAAATATGGAATTATCTTGATGTGAATTCTGTTGTTTTTTCTCATTCTTACTAATCTCACGAGGTATTCAGCCCACTGGTGGGTCTCTTTCCTCTCTGCATCTCAATTTCACTCACATTCAACAAGTTTTAGAACAGTCTTTATAGATGCTCTTACACAGTTTTATAATTGTAGGCTTAGAAACTTGTCATGCGAACCCCATGACTTCACAGTTTATCAGTCAAGTATAGGTGATGTTCAGGGGTTTCCAGGTGTCTGTAACATAAGGCCATATTACAGGAGGCAGTGAAAAGTACATAACTGATGAGTGGGAGAGATACCAAAAGCACACACGAAGAAAGTACTTGGGTCCATTGAAGCTCTTGCTGTGACCAAACATAGCCTGAACTTGTTGCTGTGACCAAACATAGCCTGAACTTCTTAAAACAATTAAAATGATCCTCGTTTCTTGCTACCAAAACACAGCTTAGAGAAATTCACAAGTGATCGATGTATAAATAGGTAAAGAAAGGATTTGTGAATGGTTGAAGCTTGTTCCTAACCTCTGAGAAGGACTCCTATTTTAAATAACAATTTTTTCTGTGTTCCAAATATTTTTTGATGTCGCCAAATACACAAAATGGTTCCATTTTACTGTATGCTATTGTACCCTAGAAAGATTTTTTGTATTTATGATTAATAGCTATGAAGATAATATAATTAATAATCTCTAATTCAAGCAACTTAATTTTCTTTGAACCAATGAACAGACTTATCCGGCACATGATATTTAAGGCAATAAAATGCCACATAGCACAATAATAATCCTGAATATAGTATGTTACAGGTTTTTTTTGCCTAAACAACTCTAACATATTTTGAAAATCAAGAGGTTAATGAACTCATTTCTGTTTCCTATAAGAAGAAATCATGCAAATAAAACTCTCACTTTACAAATCAGATGTCGAATGTTGTAATTTTCATGGAATTGTTATCATTCATGAAAGATATTAAGTCATTTTCTTTATTGTTACATGACAAATAAAGGTTAAACATTTTCGAACTATATGAGGGTGGTATTTCTCATAATAAGAATATTTGTCAAAACAGTACTTGTGACTATTATAATGATAATCTTGATGTATCTCTACTGCCTTTTTTTTTTTTTTTTTTTGCCGGCAGAGTACAGGAGTAGGAAGAAAATTTAATTCCATTCAAGTTAAAGAGAGACTGACTATTAGCCCGTTAACTCATAGAAACAGAAACGCGGAAGAGGCTATACCACTACCTTCTTTCAGCCAAGATGTCAATAATCCAGCTGGTCTAAATATGTGATCTGTTTGGTCATCCTGCCTGATGTTATAAGTTTAAGCAAATATTGCATGCCCAGTGTAATTCCCTCGGGGGAATTTCCCCAAATCAGGCAATCAATGAAGAAACTAGTTTACTAGATAATCTACCTCCTTAATCAGTGTCTAATTACACAGGGGTTGTGTTTTGGAAATATTTTACTTTAATGTTTCCTTTCACAATTGCAGCTTAATTACACAGAATTTAGAGGTATTTTATTAAATGTTACAAAAACTAAGCACTGGCAGATGTACTCTAATAACCCTAATTTAATGTTTAGGGGCAAATATCAGTAATTCTCTACTATGCAGGAGGAAAAAAAAAATCTTGGAGAGATCATCTACCCTGAAGCCACTGGTAATGTTTATATATGAAAGCAAATTCATAAAACAAAATTTTAAAATTTCCCCAAACTTAATTAAATGTGGCATGATTCAGTGCACTTGTAAACTCATAAAAAAATTCAGGAATTATTTTCCTAAATCAATTAATTACAGCAGCAATCATTTTAGCTGATGTTTAGTAAAATGCTACCGGAATTTACACAGTTGGAATTTGCTTTTGGCTTCTCTCGTAGCCTAGAAACGTAACCAAAAATTTCTTGTGAGAGGGACAGAGGGAGAGGGGGGAGGGGGAGAGACAGAGACAGAGAGGGAGAGACACCATGAACAAAAACCCGTGGTCCAAAATATCTTGGCAGTAACCTGTTTGCTATTTTCTGTCCTGAATATTTTAGGCAAATTTTCAATTAAAATGGATTGTAATTAAATTATTTTGGGGCAGCAATGTGCCCTAGCCTTTGATTCAGTTGGATCATTTTGGCATTTTTAAATGCTTAATCTGTTAAAATGACACCAAGTTGTGATACTGCCATTTATGGAAGTTTGCTCGCTCGCGGTGCGTTTCAAGCTTTGGCTCACTTTCTCTTTTTTCATTCCTCCTGGAAAATATGATTGATTCAGTTTTATACACATGCAGAATGTCATCAGCGTGGTGCCAAGTATATACCCCATTCAGAAAAAAACAAAAATTAAAAAGACATTACTTTTTCTGCAGCAGCCAAAATTATGCAGATGTAGAAATTAAAAATCCTTAGAGTACACAACAGAAATCGTTCAAGGGAAATTTAGTCATGTTGTCTTTCCTTTTCCACTCACGACTGACAAGATTTATCAGTACCAAGGCAGCCTTCATCAGAAAAGCATAATGGGCCGAAGGCTCTTCGATGACTCCGTTCTCTGTTCCATTTGTGCGAAACCATCGTATCTCAGGTCCCTTTTTCACTCCTAATTATTTGGGCGCTGTCTCTCTTTTTTTGTTTTTTGTTTTTCCAGGTGTGCTTGTCCAGGTGTGCTTAACTGGTCCAGTGATCTAGGACTTTCCTCAGGGCCTTCAGACATCTTAGATGCCTTTGGCTGTGATGGTGATGTTTGTCAACTCACTCTTTCTAGAACTTACAAGATAGCCAGGTACATTGTCCTATTGTATCAAGTCAGAGGCTAAAAGTGTCTCACGTGATGTGGACCGTTAACTTAGTTGATAAGCTGATTGCTCTGAAGGCTCTTTGTACCTTAAATCTCAGCGGGAACATGTATGTCAATAGTGGCCCAGCACTCACACTCTACTTTGGGAAGCTCTTGGATGAGATCATCGTGAGAGAGTGAAGGAGAGTGTCGATGACATGCCTCCTGGATGTGGGGATAGCCCTTGCTGGGTGGACTATGGTAGCTCAATTCAACAAGTCACTGGGATTGAAGCCTCGTGCGAGCCAGCAGGAACATCTTTATGGTCATTCGGTCATTCATGCATCCGTTCACTCACTGCTTCAACACATTGCTTGTGCTCTGCTCTGAAGATGCGGGACATAGGGACAGAGACCGTGTCCCCGTGTGCTTCCCAGTCCAGCAGGGACGCACCCATGTCTATTTGACCTCCCCCTACGTCCAGGGAGAAGCAAAAATAGAGGCTGCAGTCATGTGAAAGCAGTAATAATGACAAAAGTTACTGCTCGGAGCCATGCACATGCCTCAATTATCCCAAACAAGGTACGTCTCAGTCCCTTTCCATCCTGGTGGCTGGCCTTCTCCCCTAATATCAGGTACAAGTGCGTCACGTTCTCAGATGCCCTTGTAAATGGGCTTGCCTTTTATCCATTCTCCCTCTGTCCTTTCTCCTCACCCCCTCTGCCCAGGAGCAGCGGACTGAATTGACCTTTCGGCAACAGTTGCCACCTCAAAACCAACATTCATATTTGAAACCTTACTCCTTTACGGAGAAACTGGGATTTAAAAACAAAGTGTGATTGAAATGGGGAAGGATTATCCTGGAAAATATAGCTCAGGAGAATGTACGTTTTCTAAGTTGGTAACTGACTTTTCGAATACACTGAGCACTGACTTTTGCACAACATAGTTTTTAAGTCTTCTGCTTCTGCAGGATCCACGCATGGCTGAGGAAAGCACCCCAGTCCCTGGAATTCAGATAGAAAGATTTCTCAGTCTTGTGACATGCCTGGGTCTCCCTCACACGTCTCCATCCGTCTTGAACCTCAGAGCCACGGGGGAAGGCTCGGCAGGATGCGGATAATGGGCAAATGTGAAAGTGCTCTTGGTGATTTTTGGTGATTTGGTAGTAGTTCCATGGGCAGTATCCTTACATGTGTCTGTGCCACTCGCTCTAATGCATTTTATAAACTCATTCATAGCAAACATCTACTTAGGAGAGCTCTGGGTAACTGTGTCATCTCCGAGTGATGGCTTTCTCAAAGTATATTCCTAAAATGTCAGTCAAATAACCTACCCCCATAAATAGCTAAATACAATTATTTATTTAAATAGCCAACACAATAATTGGACATGGACCCCAACGTTCTGGTGTTCCGGCACCATGTTGGAGCCATTGCATTCAGCACTGGAGCCACGTGGAATCCAAAATCCCTATGACATTCACACTTTGGATGCCTATGTCTTTAAGCCACATGGACCGCTGGGATTCTCGTTAATGAAGGAGAAAAGGACTACGTGTTTACTCTCTTAATAACCAGTCTGTGAAGTCGGTAGGATGGATATCCACCTTACTTTCTAATTTTTTTTTAACGTTTATTCATTTTTGAGAGACAGAGACAGAGCATGAGTGGGAAGGGGCAGAGAGAGAGGGAGACACAGAATCCAAAACAGGCTCCAGGCTTGAGCTGTCAGCACAGAGCCCGACGTGGGGCTCGAACCCATGAACCGCGAGATCATGACCTGGGCCAAAGTCAGGTGCTTAACCGACTGAGCCACCCAGGTGCCCTTCCACCTTACTTTCTAAATGGGGAGAGTGAGGTTAAGGTTCCACGGAGTTGCAGCTGCAGACCTGCCCTTCCCTCTTTAGTGCTTTTCAAGACCACCGTGGTATCACCAGGGGCCTTGTCCTCCCTCCCCTTCCTTCACACACAACCTTCTACCCTCTGTAAGTGTAAGATGAATGTTACAGCTTGAGTACCTCTTGTCCCCCGCTGAGGTCACAGGCATCTGTCCAGAGTCTGAGTTTTCACATTGGATGTTTTAGAGCATTACCTTTAAATCCTATCACATGCAAGCATTCCAGTGCTGAACAAATGATCAAAAGTAATTAAATAGATACTTTGAGATTTCAGAGTACTGATATTTGTCCCCAGCAGAAGGGATTCTGTGCAAGGAGGGAGCGAAATAATGGAATACCATACAGTGTGTTTATGAGGTTGGTATATGGCCGTGGCAGATAATAAACACGGAGACTGTTGCTTTGTTGTTCCGTGGTATTTAGTGTCCCTGACTGTGATCCAAGAACAGATGGCGGAGGCTGTCAGCTGGGTGGTGAGGCCCCAGCAAACAGGAAGTAGGTGATGATAAATGACGGGTAATTTCCCATAGTGGAGCAACTATGCAGAAGGCTTTGCCGAAATAAATCCGTGCCGGGATGAAACGTCATCTACAGGATTGTGTCCAATACTTCATTTATTTCTCCAAGAAAAGAAAATGCAGAGGTCTCGTCCTTTGCCTTTGTGAAGTCTTCTTCAGAAAACTGACCGTTTGTTTGCCCCTGACGTAAAATTATCGGCCTTATCTGAAAGGTAAACCCTCATATTTCTTGTAAGAATGCTTGGATATTTCTTTCTCCTTGTGAGCACCTGGGTTTACCCAAGACTTCCTGTTTGCTCACCTTTGCCACCCAGGCTGTGATGGCTTTTGCCCTTTGGTGAAGGCTTTGATCTTGTAATTTCCCAAATTTATTTGCATCCATTTCCAGGTGTCAAAGAACAGAAGAGACGCTTTATTCGATTTGTTTTGTCTCAACAACTGATTGTAAAGAACCCGCTTTGAAAGGCGATTGGTGAACAGAGAAGTTCAGAGAACTTAAGAGAAGTTAAGTTCTCTGAAACAGAGAAGTTAAGTCTCTGAAATCAGAATAAGTCTGAGTTGCAATCTCATCACATTCCGTACATCCGTAGTCAATAGCGTTATCTTTCCGGGCCTCTGTTAGCCATTGAAAACTGAAAAAAAATATCCCTCCGAAGGCTATTTTGGGAACAAATTCTTTTTAATTAAGGGTGCCAGCTACTATACCATATAGTAGCTCATAGGCAGCCCGATTTGATGTGGTAGTGACAGCTGTGGTAGCTGTGGTAGGAGTCGTAACAATAATAATGATGATGATGATAATGATAATAATAAAAATACAATGTAGTGGAAGGAAGAGGCACCTGGGAGCTTCGGACGGAACAATGCACGAGGCAGAGACCCTCCATTTGAGCGGCTCTGGAAATAGGTATGAGACCTACCTGCCATGTGTCACAAGTGAAAAGTACAAGCAAGCTAAAAACACGTGGCAGTTCAATCGATATTTGGTTTAATACTATTTGCTGCGGTGATAAAGAATGAGAACGGTTTTGGTAGTTGACATTCTCACAGGGAGCAGTAATTTAAAAAGCTCCTCCAACTGTTGCCTGTATTGGACACACTGATCACTGATTCTTTGAGGTTTCATTTATGATGCTAAACGACAGGTATGAACTGATAAATGAATGCAGAAAAATGAGTTCTTCAAATCCAAGATTTAGAAGGAAATAGCTCATTTCCTTCAACAGCCATGCATTAAAACACCTTTCAATGAGTCTACTTTGTAAGTATCCGGCTTGTAAGTGGTAGCTTTATGGACTGACACTCCAAAGTGTAGTTTCCGTTAAATCTCTTAAATAACTCTGGTTTATGTCTAATTTTCTTGTGTATGTGACCATATTAATCTTGCAGTCATTTGACTGACTCCCGTGTCCTTATGTGTTAGTCATTCAAACAAACACAATATTCTGTTTAGAAAAGAGAAAGGATAATTGTTTATTGGAGGACACATAGGGTGTTGCACATCTTGAAATAATTTCCTGGGAGTTAAAACCGTATGTTCTATACGTTCAGAATGTAACCTACATCCTATGTGGTCCTTGGGCCTGATCGCTGCACATTCCCTTATGGCAGATAATAGAAAATTAAAGGAACCTGTTTTTGTTATGGGAACAGAGTGGAGAACACCTCTCTCCTTCACTGGAGGTCAAAGGAAAAGTTAATGAGGAAAGGAAACAAACACAGGCAGAGAAAAGGCCACATGAGTGAGCAGGTGGAAGGAAGGTTGCAGTATATTTCAGTGGGTAGGGACTGAAATACCATGTAATGTACCAGGAAAGCCAGGGATGCAAACCCCTGTAGAATATATATACACACGTCACTGATGTTACATTAAGAAGCCTGAATCTCTTTAGGTAAGAATAGCGACAGTGGTACATGCTAACCTAGTGTATGTTCAATATCAATTAAGCCAAGGGCGGAACCAGCTTGTTTATTCCCAGAGGTGCTTGTTATATGAAGCTAGACTTAAAATCATAGCAGCCATCTCCAACTGATCATTGCATTGGCTACTTTTACTGCATTTTATCGTCACCAGCCACATCACCATACACAACAAGTATTTATTATTCAGAAACCGAGATCATGTATGTTTTATAAAATCACACTTCATAATTATCATTGATCTGAAAGAAAATATTTTGTGAAATAAAACGTACTAATAAAATTATCTAGAAACTTATTCATCAAATATATGCATAGATTCTAAAGTTTAAGAAATATATCACTAAAGTGATTCTTGCAAAAATACATATATAAATATTACATTTTATAAATTGTGTTTTTATAAACAACTATATATTTTGTAAATATTATTTTTATATATACATATATATATATATGTATATATATATTTACCTGTCAAAGTTCAGAATCTTTATTTCTTTCTATAGCAAAATCGTGGGTGGGTCAGCAAAAGAGACAAAGAGAAGAAGAAGGCAATCATAAGGAAACAGTTTAAGAAATGTTCCTGGAAAAAGATGAAAATAGTCCCACCTTTACATGTATTTTTGGAAAATTTCAAATCATTAATGAAGAAAGGAAAATTCTGAAATCTTCCAGAGAAGGGAAAGAAGGGACATACAAAGTATCAGGAATCAGAACAGGTTTGGATTTCTCAAGAGCAAAACCAGGGGCGCCTGGGTGGCTTGGTTGGTTGGGGTCTGACTTCGGCTCAGGTCATGATCTCACAGTTTGTGAGTTCGAGCCCCACTTCAGGCTCACTGCTGTCAGCACAGAGCCTGCTTCAGATCCTCTGTCCCCCTCTCTTTTTGCCCCTTCGCTGTTTGTGCTTTCTCAAAAATAAATAAATCTTAAAAAAAAAAAAAAGAGCAAAACCAAAGTGAGAAAACAGTGTCTGAAGGGCAGACACATTTCAGGCTGTACATTGATTGCAGATGAAAAATTTAGAACTGTCTGGATTATACATAAAATTTTCTTTTCCATTTAAAGGAGCAAAATCAGGGGCGCCTGGGTGGCTCAGTCGGCTAAGCGGCCGACTTCGGCTCAGGTCATGATCTCGCGGTCCGTGAGTTCGAGCCCCGCGTCGGACTCTGTGCTGACAGCTCAGAGCCAGGAGCCTGTTTCAGATTCTGTGTCTCCCTCTCTCTGACACTCCCCCATTCATGCTTTGTCTCTCCTTGTCTCAAAAATAAATAAACGTTAAAAAAAAATAAAGGAGCAAAATCATAATTAAAGTAGTATTCTTAGAATTCTTTGTTCTTAAATATGAACTTGTCCATTTTGGGGAGTATATCTACATTTGCTTATCTGAAAAAAAATAGTTTACATATTGAACTTCAAATTTTCCTTCAGTCTCTCCCTAACTGAAAATACAAGAAACAATTTATAGTTCATAGTTAAGACAATCTATAAGTTTTGACCCAATAAGTGATTATGCTTCCTGCTTCACATTCAACTTACCCTTCACCGTGCTGGACATTTGACATTCCTTTATTTTCCCTTGGTCCAGAATGGCTCGGCAAGGCTTCTGTTTTTGGTGTGGAATGTTTTCAGTCTTTGAGTACAGATTCAGTTGTTAGCTGTTAGTGAAATCTTTCCTGCTTCTCCGAAGATACAGGGGACCTTTTGAAGCGGTGCTTCTGTAATCTCCTATCTCCACTCTGACCATGTCTGTCATTCCCTCCAGAATTTGTATGTTTCCACCAGCAGAGCAGTCTCCAAACTGTTTTCTCAGTTTCTTCCTTAGTGCTTATTCGGGGTGTGCTCTTCATGACTGTTTGAAAAACAAATCTGTGTCTTTGGCGTTCATGTCATTGTGTTAATTTTTGGACACCATCCATTCAACAAAACCACCTTTCCCATTACTTTGGAAAAACTGTATATAACGCTGATGATTTATACCGTGTGCAGGGCTATGTGCTGAGCAATCCGTGGCCTAGGAGACTTTGTGGACAGTGCAGACCAAAATACATAGATTGCTAGAAGAAAGCCTGTAAGTCTCCAGCAAATGAGTCATAGAAGTAAGTGGACATTACTTACCTGATGAGGGAATGATCACCATGGGCTGGAATCATTAGGAACAAGAGTAGTTGCCATTATGGACATAAGATGACAGGTGAGAATAGAGTCACAGAAATTGGAGTGTGTTTGGAGAGAACCCCGAGGGTCTGAAAGGGTGTGGGCCTAGGAAGACTCATCACTTATAGGAAAGAGGCAGCCGGACTCAAACACTTGCTTGCGAGGTTGTATCTATTCACCGGACCCTTAGTGGAATAAAACTGCATTTCACCTTATTAACTAGAACTACAGTGATCTGCTTGCTTTGCTGTTCATGGTTCAGTTTCCTCTCTCATTGCACAGTTTTTTTTTGGTCCCACGCAGGCTTTTTGTGTTAGTTTTTAGTAAATCATCAAGACCATTGATATCTTGTGATTGCTTCGCTGTAGACAATAAGCGGATGCTACGTTGAATTTTTGAGGCAAATATAATAACTAACGCAAGGGTGAAGGAGGGAACTCAAAAGGTCTGAATCAGAAACGAGTTACAGAGTCCAAGTTATAGAGCTTTGCTGTGTTGATTCTGCTCCCCTTCTTTGGCCTTTAATGGGGTTACTTTTCTCCTATGTGAAAAAGTACCACATGTTCACATTCAAGTAATACCAAAAAGAAACAATAACGCAGCAATTACCCAGCCTTTGACAAATGCTGTCCTGAATCAGTGGTTGGCTTCCCATAGCCTAATCGAAATGCCTCCAGGAACAAGCAGTGCAAACAAAACAGGAGAAATAACTCTATTTTTTCTTCACAAAATCATTTCCAGGTCTTGGTTTTTCCCTGCCAGAGCCTTTTACTTAGCTCTTATCTGGGTTTACCGTGTTTTGACCATTTTTCTCTGGTCTCCGGTTCATTTAATGCCTCTCTTGGCTCCTGTTCAGTCTGGCACAGTGAAGGGCCGTTTTTCTTCTATTGTCACAGCGGCTCTCTCTTTCCTTTTGTGCTTCAGCCGCTTTTTCTTTGACTCCTGAGTCGCCACCAAGCCGCTAGTCCTTGCTGGTCAAAACCTGGCATCCTTTCCCCTTGTTGTTAAACCTTTGAGTTATGATTCAGAAAGAGGAGAAAATCTGTGCGTTAAACAGAGCCCACAAACTTTTCAGCTTCTTCCTCCAAACACAGAAAGAATAATTTTTTAATACATAGTTTTATTAAGCAAATATTGATTGTCTTCTGTGTGCGAGGCACCCTTCCAGGCCTAAGAAATAGAGCAACAAGCAAGAAAAAAAACCCTTTCCTTCATGAAACATATTTTTAAGAGAAGACACGTAAAAATGGAGCAAACACACAGTCGTATAATTTCAGAGAGTGAAAAGGACTGTGAAGGAAATGAAAAGAGGGTCATGTTATGCAGAACACCTGGGGTGGGAAAGTGCTACTTTTGAGCCATCAGCCAAGGTAGACCTCTCAGGGGGTGCTGTTGAAGCTGGGGACATGAGTGATAAAAAAAAAAAAAAAAAAAGGACCCAATGTACCCAGAATGGAGGCAGAGCATCCCAGGTGAGGAGAAAAACAGCTGCAAAAGCTCTTGGATAAGGACCAGGCAAGTGTTAGGGAGCAAAGGGAGGACTGACAGGCACACAGTATTTGAAAAGAGGAGTAAATACTGAATGAATTTGGACTTTGAAATGAATATTGAAATAGAAAGGGAACAGGATATGCATTTGAGGGGTCTCCGCACGGAACCTTGATTGAGTTATTGTAGTCATTCAGACAAGATATCAAGATGGCTGTATCCAAGAGATTAGAGTTGAGAAAAGAGTACAGTGGAAAGAACAGGACTTACTGAAAGATTAATGTCGAAGATCAGGAAAGGAAAACTCCCAGATGAAACCAGTTTTTGGCTTGAGGCTCTAACGTGTATAAACATCAGAGCCTGTTTAAGAAATAAAATGAAACTCAGCTAAGAATCAGTGGCTATTACCAGACAGTCTAGAGCTGAATATTTGTATACATGGCTTCATCCCCCGGAATTCAGATGAAGCTTAGATAATTAACAAATACTTATTACTATGTACTAAGGATAACTCATTTCACTGTGTTCTATCAAATACAGAAAGACAAAAATAAGTATGATGTATGTAACAATGAGATAATAATCTCATTGATAGGTAATACATATGATTGTCTTCTAAAAGAATCAAGGCAGTATATAATGAGTATGAATTAAATGTCAGAATGTTTACCTAGGCTGTGATTCTTGTGGAAGAGGCCACAGAAGAAATTTTGAGATAGATTTCAATTCAAGAAGCATAATTGTTCAATTCGAATAAGCTTAAAAGAGGAAAACATATTTGGTAACAAAAGCATCCCAAGAAAGGATGGAAAATTAGTCAATTAGAATGTTGAATGAAGAGTAAATCGAAGAGACTCATCTGAAATTAGTAAGTTTAAACAAAGCATTTAAACAGTTTCAGAACCAGTTAGAAGACTGGCACTTGATGGGGAACAGGGTACTGTGCTAGAGTAGAAACAACCAGAAAATACGCAAATTGACTAACTTAGGAATTACTTAAAAAATTAAAGATTGCGGAACAAGTTGGTTGATAAAAATAAATGGAGGGAGTCAAAGACTCAGATTTTAAGTTACAGTGACTCACAATGGACACCCAGTGAAAAAAAAGGGAGACAAGAACTGAGGGAGAGGATAGCATCAACTTAACTTTGGACCCATGGAATGAATGTTAGGTCTCAGTGAAATCTGTGGGAGATATTTTTTTAATGAATGGAGATTCAAAGGGTTTTAGGCTCTGGTTATGCATCTAAAGGCAGAGTATTAGAGGTGATACTTGGGAACGAAAAGAGAAATACTGATGAAAAAGTGAACGTCTTCTAACAAAATAGGCAAAGACAAAAGCTGAGCTCGAGGCTGGAAGGAAGTGGAAGAACCCAAAAGGCAGAGAGGTGGGAGGGGAACTTGAAGAGATTTGGAATAATACAACATTCAAGAAGCTAATGCGGTTGGATTGGGAGAGTTCTAAGAACATGGTGCTTTATACAACATGGGAGACCACAAAAAATTTGAGGGAGACAAAATATGCCAAAAAACCAAACCCGCCCAATGACCTAATAAGGGAATCTTCGCAATAGAGGCCAGAAGATTTTAAGTAAATTCTTTAAATCACAGAAATAGGAAGTTGTTTGACAAGCAATATGGTACATCCCTTGACTTGGCAAAGCAGTTATGAACATAGATTACTTAGACAACAGAGTACTTGGTTTGGAAGTGTTGCGACTTTACTAGCTCGGGGTACTGCTAGCTTCCCCTCCCCGCTCCCACAAATTCATTTCCCCTCCTGTCCTGGATCATTAGCTGGCCAACTAGCACACACATAACATTCCTTGTGGCTGGGTATGGCCACGTGACCAAGTTCCAGCCATTGGGAAGTGAAAAAGAGATTTGGGTATCTTCTTGAAATTGCTCTTTGATCTTCACTCTTTCCAGTTCCCAAATGGAACTTGGACTTGCTGGTGGACCAACTTCTATAATGCAAATGAGAATGAAGAGAATGTCCAAGATGAGGGCAGAGTTAGAAGATGGAAATAAACTGGAATCTAGAATATTTTCATAAAGCAACGCCATCATGCCAGCCAGATTCACTTACTCCCAGCCTCCTGCATGAGAGAGAAACAAACTTTTGTATTATTTAGGCCATAGAATACTAAGCATATTTTTTTTGGTTCTGAAAGCTTTGCCTAACCTCTGAATTATAAAAGGGGATACAGTCCTGGAATATTATCCAGCCGTAAAAAAAAGAATTAAATTGGGGCGCCTGGGTGGCGCAGTCGGTTAAGCTTCCGACTTCAGCCAGGTCACGATCTCGCGGTCCGTGAGTTCGAGCCCCGCGTCGGGCTCTGGGCTGATGGCTCAGCGCCTGGAGCCTGTTTCCGATTCTGTGTCTCCCTCTCTCTCTGCCCCTCCCCCGTTCATGCTCTGTCTCTCTCTGTCCCAAAAATAAATAAACGTTGGAAAAAAAAATTAAAAAAAAAAAAAAAGAATTAAATCTTGCCATTTGCAACGACTTGGATGGAGCTATGGAGTATAATGCTAAGCGAAATAAGCCAGTCAGAAAAAGACAAACACTGTATGATTTCACTAACACGTGGGATTTAAGAATCAAACAAATGAGCAAAGGGGAGAAAAAAGGAGAGAAAGAAAAAGACAAGCCAAGAAACAGACTCTTAAGTATAAAGAACACAGTGATTAGTTACCGGAAGGGAAAGTGGGTGGGGGATGGGTGAAAAGGGTGATGAGGATTAAGGAGCGCCCTTGTGATAAACACTGGGTGGTGTATGGACATGTTGAATCACTATGTTGTACACCTGAAACTACTGTGCCACTGTGTGTTAACTAACTGGGATTAAAATGAAAAACTTACAAAAGAAGGGACACAGTCCAGAGTTCACATAACTCTAGTGTCTGTAAGGCTGGTTACTACTTACCCGTCTCACGAGAACACTCACTGACAGAGGATTCTGACAGATTAGGAGCAATTGTTAAGTCAATCTCCAAATGACACTAGAAAGTTTTTATTTTCTTTTTTTTTTTTTAATTTTTTTTCAACGTTTTTATTTATTTATGGGACAGACAGAGACAGAGCATGAACGGGGGAGGGGCAGAGAGAGAGGGAGACACAGAATCGGAAACAGGCTCCAGGCCCCGAGCCATCAGCCCAGAGCCTGACGCGGGGCTCGAACTCACGGACCGTGAGATCGTGACCTGGCTGAAGTCGGACGCTTAACCGACTGCGCCACCCAGGCGCCCCGAAAGTTTTTATTTTCTATACTTCTGTCCTTCTGAACTCCTGATCATTTGCCATTTCACACCTCTTTGACATCGTGTAGATTGTCTTCTCTTCCTAGAATGGTCTTTCCCATTCTTTGCCTGGCTTACACCACCCAGGACTGTACGATCTTCCCTGAATTAACCAGTGGGTCATTCCCTTCTCTAACCTATGTATAAGTGACCCATATGTAGGACTTTGCAGATGGTCTTACTATAGCATATCGCATTGTGCGATAATTATCTTTTTACATTAGCCTCCTCTGCTAGACTGTGACCTCGTGGTTGAGTAGGAGCATGATTTTTTTTTCATCTTTGTGTTCCCACCCTCCCCCTTTAGAGTTTCTGAGACATAGAGGCTTTAAACTTAGTCCAAACAAAGAATTCTTGGGAGAATACAGAAAGAAAAATTTTCTGTCCTTTGGGATAATTATTGTTTCACTATTACGAATTTTAGACTCAGGAAGGAAAGTTGTTAGTGAGTATGTACTGATGACTAATTCGATGGTTATTCTCTGAAACGGCACTTCATAGCGCATTTCATTCTGATCCAACAAGAGCTGAATCATTATCTACAATGATAAGACCTGTCAGAGAGATACCCTTTCATCATTACGTAGAAAGTCGAAGAGGATGGTAGACTGGATTTTAGTTTCCTGATTCTAGTAGGACAGAGAACTTCATCACATCTGAGCTTGTCTCTGTTTTGTGCCCTTACCCTTGGTCAGGAGTCAGACATTAAAAGTATTAAACCTGCAGACATATACACACATACGCATGCAATCACACGTGCGCACATATACCCATGCCGACACATGCACGTGTACACACATGCACAAACATGCACACATACACCCCCCTTCCTAAATGTACCTGCGTACTCTCCAACTGGAACTCAGAGTCCAAATATTGTGCTACTGATAGAAAAATAAATTATCACCTTAATATGCTGTGACTTTGGTTGCAACACAAAATCTGATATTTTTACACACCCTCCCCAAACATAGGCAGGTGGCAGAAAGCAGCAGACAGGCGTCCATCTTTGGTTTTTTTTTTAATGTTTATTTATCTTTGAGAGAGAAAGCACAAGCAGGGGAGGGGCAGAGAGAGAGGGAGACACAGAATCCGAAACAGGCTCCAGGCTCTGAGCTGTCGGCACAGAGCCCGACGCGGGGCTCGAGCTCGCAAACTGTGAGATCATGACCTGAGCCAGAGTCAGATGCTTAACTGACTGAGCCACCCAGGCGCCCCAACAGGCTTCCATCTTTAACCAAAAGAAAGGGCCTTGGAAAAGGACCAGGAGGCGTGCAGAGGGGGTGGAGGAAATAGACCAAGTTCATGAGAGGAAATGGCTTACTGTGGATGACAGATGCAAGTCATTTCTGTGGAGAAACAAACCTCACTTGCCATTTCCCAGCGCCATCAGCTGAACTCCCGGACTCTCACTGTGCTGTCGGCCTTGGCGTTCTGAGGGTCCTCATGCTCTCCTGCACGGGGCAGAGCATCTGAGAGTGTTTGCTGAACTAATTCACATTGTAGAGTGGAGCTTGTAGGATGGTGCCCTGGGCAGGTGGGAGCCCTGGCTGGCTTGCTGGTCCCGGCTCTGCCCTGACCTGGTTGCCCTGGAGCTACTCCCTCCATTTCTTTGCTCCTCAGTCTTCTCAAATGCAAAATAAATGCATTCCACTGGATGGCCTTGGAGCCCCTCGGAGTCTGAGATGCTGTTCTTTTGTCCCCTGGACTCTCCTTACTAATTTTGTTAATCTCCAAGATTTGTTAAAATCCTAAGACTCCTTCCTACCACACATAATTTTATATCCCATATCCACAGAATTTTCCATTGCCAGTAGAAAATGGAATTTCAAAGTGGGCCTTGTCCATGTAGGTGTCAAATTTTCCTTTACTTTTACAGCAGCAGAAAGGGTTAACCCTTCCTTTCTAATTCTCAAGACAAACTTGATGGCGTGCATCCAGGGATTTGATTAGTTGAGGACATAATATAAAGTATATTAAAAGTATATTACATAAAAAAGTATATTACATAAAGTGATATAAATCATAAGTGCAAGATACTTCAATGTAAGTACATTTATTGGTCACTGTACTGTTTCCAAGTTATCAAGAACTTCTGTGCCTACCCTAGATGGTACTGACTTTCTTTGCTAGCTCTCTGTTGTACTTGGAGTGCAGGCTTCCATTTGTCATTCAAAGATAAGGTCTTTGCTAAAGAAGGGATGTTCATTCTTATGCATATTGAAGCATCTGTGTGTCCTTTGGGAGTTTCAGGCTGTGGAATCAACCATAGACCTGTAGAATGATAGGGCCACAGAGCCTTTTCCCTTGTGAGACTTCCATCTGCTACCAAGGCTTCTTCTGGTTTTATCTGAGCCTCAGTTAACATGAAAAAACAAAGCATGATCTCCAGTAAGTGATTCTAAAGCAGAGGTATGGTTTTAGCGTCAAATAAGTCTTTTCTTGATTTGTCCATAGGACTAGATCAATTGTAAAATTTCAATGACTGATTCATTTACTCACACATGCCGCAAGTATTTGTTGAGTGCTTGGTTTTGTTGGTGCCAGGAATACACCCGTCCTCAAGAAAGAGCGTCCATTCTCATAGAGTTTCTCATTCTTGTTGGGGTGAGGAGGGAAGAAACAGACCACAACAAGCAGAGGAACAATAAATGTCAAAGACATCCTGTCAGGTGGTGATAAGTGGTAAAAGAAATATGGCGCAGGATAAGGAGATGGAGTGATGGGGCTGTGGAAGGGAATCCGTTTGCCAACTGCATTAGTCTATTTGGTCAAATCTCTGAGCACTATATCATTTAGGATCATGTCTTGATGCATAAAATGGAACCTCCAAAATAACACAGGACTGAAAAATGTTTCTCGTGTGGTAGGAGTTCAGAGGCAGGTGGTCTAGAGCTGTGATATCAGAGACCTGAGGGACACATATTTACGTGTCTTCTATCTTTGTGGTCTACCATCCCGACAAGTATCGATGCAGAAGTCATCTTATTGACGCAGAAGCTCAAGCCATCGTGCCCACATTCCAGGCAACAGGAAGGAAGAATGACTGGCCATATGCTGTCTGAGCAGCATTCTTGGACATCACCTATAAGTTCTATTTCCACCCCCACAGACCAGAACTTAGTTTCCACGCCTGGATGCAAGAGTGACTGGGAACCGCAGTTTTTTAGCCAAAGACATTGACAAAAAGAGGAGAGGTATATTTGGGGCGGAAAGTTCCTTCCTCAGACATCAATTATGTGCTAAGTACTGTGGGTGTTCTGATCACGCAAGTCAACTATCTCTCCTTCCCTGTACCCTGGCGAGATAAGAGTTATAAGGAAAGTCACATTTGGGTCAGAGCGTAAGAGACGTCTATGCAGAAAGGCCTGAAATAAGAAAAATTAAATAACTTGGAGCAGAACCATATTGGGAAGAAGGCAAACCTGTTTGGTCTGATTATCACATGAAGCAATTCTGGTTCACCAGGTGAGCTGTTCCTTGCTGTGGTTGCTGGGTCAAGAACAACACTAGAGGCACGGGCAGAAAAATGAGGAGGGCTTTCCAGGGAAGGTGCGTATTGTGTGGCTGCAAAGAGGAGCGGGATTCATGATGATTTTGAAGAAGTAACAGGACATTGGATTCTGAAGGGTCCTGTAGGCTGTAGGTAGCAATTTGGATTTTTCTCTCAGTTTGATGGAGAAATCACTGACATGCTCTGGGGAGACTGACACTTCATACACTGGTATAAATTACTTTTTAAAAGAGATCCATGGAAATCAAAATGAATGACAAGTTCTGTTCCTGGACATAAACGTGCCGTTTTGTAAGTTACCTTTGGCTAGGGACTTCAAAAATGACTTTGGTCTCTCACGACTGAAAAGTTTGTTTGCTAATGAGTTTACTCAATGTAGAGCTGATGGAGCCAATGAAATTATGTGTCACCCAAGAACTAGGAAAGGCCTAAGACTTTACCCTCCCAACTAGCTTCCAAGTTGGACTGATAGTCTCGTGGTCATGGTGGAAGTTGTACTAATCCTGAGTCAGAACAAAGGGAAGTTTCTTACCAGATCTCAATATTCAGACTACCGTCTTTTTGTACCTGTTGCTGATCCCCGGTCCCCAGAGGGCAACACAGAGTGCCCCAGACCCACCTAGTGGGTTTCGTTAAAGGAGGGGAGCCCTGAGCTTAGAGGAACAACATCTTTTATAATGGGTTGTAGGCATTATAACTGAGACCGAGAGACAGAGATATGTGTTACGTGATAGAGATCTCTGTCTCCCAAGGCCGTTCTCTGTACAAAGGTCCTTGGAAAAGTAGAACAGACCAAAGGCAGTCAGTACCTTTTGACAAGATATGCAAGAATGCGGGAGAATCTTGAAGAATTATTTTCCCAAAATATAATTTTAGTAGTATCATTGGAAAGTCTTTGCACAAGGCATAACAATTCTATTATTTCTGAATGATCATTTTTGTGAATTATAAATTTTTGTACATCATCTTAGAGTAAATCTGGAATGCTATTTATATTGACAGCTGGAATGTTAAGATACCTGAGGAGCACTGAGAATTCTTTGTTACATGCCAGACAGGTTTCAATACAGTATTCTTTTTTTGTATGCATAAGAATAATTTAACTATTTTCTGATTTAATGTTTTTTATTATTGAAGTGTAGTTAATGCAATATCTATTAATTTCAGGCATAGAACATAGTGATTGAACAATTCCATACATTCTGCAACAATGTTTACCACAATAAGCCTAGTTACCACCTGTCACAATATAATATTACAGTATTATTGACTGTATTCCCCATGCTGTACTTTTCATCCTCATGACTTATTTATTTTGTTACTGATTCTTAAACCTTTTTTTGTATTTATTTTCATCTTTTTGCCTATTTTATTTCATTAGTTTTTTTTTAATTTTTTTAAATTTTTATTATTTTTGAGACAGAGAAGCAGAGAGTAAGCAGGAGAGGGGCAGAGAGAGAGGGAGACACAGAATCAGAAGCAGGCTCCAGGCTCTGAGCTGCCAGCCCAGAGCCCAACGTGGGGCTCGAACTCACAGACTGTGAGATCATGACCTGAGCTGAAGTCACCGCTTAACCAACTAAGCCACCCAGGCGCCCCTGTTTCATTAGTTTTTAAAGTTTTTATTTAAATTCCTGTTAGTTAACAGACAGTATAATATTAATGCCAGGTATGCAATATGGTGATTCAACACTTCTGTACATCACCTGGTGCTCATCGGGACAAGTGCCCTCCTTAATCCCCGTTCCCAGTTCCCCCATCCCCCTGCCCACCTCCCCTCTGGGAACCATCAGTGTGTTCTCTGTAGCTAAGCACTTGTCCCTCACTTCTCTCTCTCTCTCTCTTTTCTCTCACAATAGTATTCTTATAAGTCAATGATTTGGAACCCTTCGGATTTAAAAAAAAGGCAATGTTCATTTTTTGTCTTACACATTGATGTTTGTAAACGTATTTCATGTCAAATGTTTTCCCATCCAGTACAGCTGTAATTTTTGGATTTTTTTTTTGCCCTAGCAATTTATAGGAACTAAAGTATACAAATCTCACTTCAGAATTCTAAAATTTTCCATCTTTTTTTTCTTTTCAACATACAGTTGAGGTACTTCTGATTATTTTCCGAAATTCCAACAAAAACTTAGTCCAAAGGAGAATAGTCGTTTGTATTCATTTTAAATAAAATACATTAAAATAGAAAGTAAATTCTGATATTTTTCCTGCAAGCCTCCATTATGTAGTATCGAAGTTACTCTGTATTTCTGTGATATACATCAGGTAATACCTATTTTTTTCAGTGTCCTATTGTCCTGTGCACCTGGTGATAGACTTTCTTTGCCATTAGAAGTAAACATGGACCAAGCGGGACTTTTTGCAGGTATGCTAGACTCATCAGCAGTCGAAACCCAATCTGCGTAATCCTCTGTGTCAGTGGGCTAACGAGAAAAATCAAATCATCAACTAATTTACACAGAAAGGGCATTTGACAAAATACCATATCCATTTATGGTAAAAGAGCTTAATATGCTAGCTTTGTGTCAAGAATATATAAAGAACTCTCAAAACTCAACATTAAAAAACAATGAAAAAGGTGCAAAGTACATTCACAGTCATTTCGCTAAAGAGGACACGCAGGTGGTAAGCAAGCCCATGAGAAGATGTTCAACACCATTATCCACTAGAGGAGCGCCCATCAGGACTCCAGTGAGAGATCCCAACACACTTCTCAGAATGACCCAGATAGTCAGCGGTGACAACATCAAACGCCCGTCAGGATGTGGAAAACCGGATCGCTCCTACCTTGCCGACAGGTGCATAAAATGGCACAGCCACTCTAAAAGTATTTTGATACTTCTTTCAAAACTAAAAATGGACTTACAAAGGACCCAATAATTGCACTCTGGGGCCCTTATCCCAGATAATGCAGATTTATTTTCATGCAAGAACTTGTACATGAATGTTCGTCGCTGTATTTATAACAGCCTGAAACTGGAAACTACCCAGAGGTCCTTTACGGTTAAACACCCTGCTGTATACCCATGGTATGAGATAGCTCAGCAATAAAAGGAATAAAGTATTGGTAACACACAGTCTGGATGAACCTCGGGGACATTATGTGAGTGATAAAAGCCAGTCTCGGATCATCATGCTGCCTGATTCCCCGTATGTAGTAGCATTGCTGAATTCACATAATTTTGGGGATGGAGAGTAAGTTAATGGTCACCAGGAGTGGGGCCTGGGGGATGGGTGGATGTAGATACAAAGTGGTAACTTACGGGAGATGTATGGTGATGCTTTGGTTGAGTATGTTGATTGCAGTGGTGGTTACACAACGCTACACATGTAATAACTTGCATAGAACTGCACACACATGCACACACATGCACAAACACGCACGCAGATAAGTACATGTGTAATGGTGAAATCTTAAGTTCTATGGATCATAGAAATGTCACTTTCTTGGTTTTGATGTTTCTACTCTACTTGTATAATGTGTTAACCTTGGGATTAGCTGGGAGAAGGGTATGGTTGTTTCTCTGTATGGATCTGTATACTCTTCTGCATATCTATAATTGTTTCAAAATGGAAAAATTTTTAAAAAGACTGGGTACCATTTCAAGTATACTGTCAAGCCACTCAAGTGTGTTAGATTTAATTCTAATTATTTTCTGATTTGGGGTTCTGGTAAGTATTATTTTTTAAAGACTAAATTTAATATTAGTGTTAGCTGGGATTGTCATGATAAATTTGACAGAATTTGAAGTTTTTTGTCAAATGTCTAATAAGTATTGGAAAAGATGTATATGTAGTAGGTGCCTACATATATAATACATATAGCCCATTTTGAGTTTTAAAGCAAACATTTATACATGTACATAAACATATGAGTAATCTGGTTTCATAAAATAATTCTAACCATATGTATGGACACAATTGGGAGAATGTACATTATACTGTGCAAGATAGTTAATTTGGGGTATAGAACCTGGGCTGCTGTTTCTTTTTTACCTTCTACATTACGTTGTCATTCATATTCAACCTTTGTATGCCTTAGTAATATTCTTTTAATCAGAAAAAAAAACAAAAAACAAAAACCGGGAGAAAAGAAAATGAAGCCTGGCAGCTAGCAATACACGACAACATTGTTGCATTTGATTACATAAAAAGATTCAGAATGTACTCATCTAAGGACGTGGAGGTCAGCCACCCAGCCAGTGGCGGCTCAGGGGCACCGCCTCCGAGGCCCCCAGGCTTGGAAAATGGATCTTGCTGACAAATGTCAAATCCCCTCTGTTCACACAGCTCTCTTTTGGATTCCCTAATGGTGACCTATAAAATTGGAAATCATTAAAAAATATATATATATGACAAAATAATTTGTTGCAGAAAGCACCAAGAACAATCCTGGGATGACTAGGAAGAAAACACAAATGAGATTGTGTGGGACACAAGCGTATACAAATGAAAGGAGCAGCTTCTGCAGAAAGCAAAGTCTCGAGGCTCGCAGACATTCCCACCCCATGGGCTGGCATCAGGGACACCCCGCTCTGGGGAAGGCTGGAGACTGTTGAAGGTGGGCCGCGTGGCACCTTCTCTTGTGCTCCCCTCGCCCACCACATGGGGCAGCACCCTACCCCTGGACCCAGCAGCATGGGGGGCCTCTGGCTGTCCCAGCTCAACACCAGAGACCATTATATCTTGACAGTTGTGCCTTGTGTGGTCTCATGGAGCACAGAGGGACGTGGCTGTTACTACAGAGACTTCCTCACCCCTATATTTGGGAGGAAGGCTACTTAGTTTACATATTTATTATTGCACAGATCTGCAGTGTGGACAACACTGTCTGTCGGTCCACCTCATTTCCAACAGAATGCAGTCTGCTCAAGCCTTCCGGAAAATCCCTCCTGGCCTGTAAAATTGTGAATCTCTTTTGTGAAATGCCTCTCATGAAACCCTCCCTATCCACATGAATAGGATGAATGTTTTTATAGAAATGCTTGACTTCAGGTGGGAAAAGAATATCTTCTCAGCTTAATGTTACTGAGAAAACCCTCCCTATCCCTTGGAAGTCCTCGACCACCGCTTCTCAGTAGGAAAGAATATTTAGTCCTACATCAAAGGAAGTTAGAGCCTGTGTATGCCAGCATATGAGTATATCCTTTGGCCCTGTCTGGAAAAATAGAGTATCTTTGACCTGAAAAGTCGGGTCCTACCTAATCACAAGATAGGTTACTTTTAAGGTTGAGAAAAATTTGTTTCTGTTTTAAAGAGGAATTTAAAAGTTCCAAATGTGTTCCCATGAGAGATCGCTGGCAGTCACGAGTGAAATCATTGCAAAGTTTCATAGGGAAATTCAAAATGGTCCCTGGAAAAAGTGTTATAGACTCATTAGTTTTGAGAATAATCAGATTAAGGAGAAAAGTGTAACTGTTCTCATGTTGAAGCAAACAGAGGCCCAGAGAGGTTGTGAGTTACGGAAAAAAACAAACAAAGGAGAGCGAGCGGAAAACAGGCCACATCCTGATATTGGTACGCACACAGGCACGCGTACACGCACGCACATGCAGACCACGTGGCATCATGATAACTGTCTCGTGTCACAGATGAGGACATCAAAGCCTACTGAGAATGAGTTTGTGGCAGATGTAAGCCTGGAGTGGAGGTTTGCTGCCCCTCAGGAATGCCTTCTTTCCAAAATATCTTTGTGTCTCTTCTCTACTCCATTGTAACTAGGGATTCTGTTGTGTTTTTATTTTTTTTAATTTTTTTAACTGGCACATCGCTTCCTTCGTGGCATATTTTAATACATTCCTAGAGTTCCTACTGTCCTATTCCTCCTCATTACAATAATCCCTTAGTTTGGGCCTTTGTTCCGTTCCCTCTGGCAATCTCTAGGTTTCTAGTTCTTGTGATACTGTTTATTTTCATTTTCTATTGGCTGCTTGTCTTTGATTTTGTTCTTTTCTCTTCCTTTCTCACATCTGCTAATTTTGCCCCTGGTTTTCCTGTTTCTGTATTTGTGTACCGTCCTCGTCCTCGGTTCTTCCCTTTGCATGGGGTTTGTAAATGGTTCCCACCATTTGTATGTATCTTTGCCTTTATTCTATTTCTTTCTTTCTATTTCTGCCCCTTCCTCTTCCATGTGCTCTCTTATGTCATGAAATGACACATTTCCTGGTAATATTTTTTCCCCTCAGTATAACCAGTTCACCTTCCTGTTCTTCTCTGATTTAAACATGATTGTATGTAAGGTGAAAACCGAGGAAAATGCCTTTTTTGGTAAGCAGTGGCATTCGTGTTTAATTGCACTGGCCAACGTAAAAGTTAAAATCATATTTATGTTTTTATATATAATCCTGCTCCCAAAATACATCAAATTCTCTTAGATTTGGGAACACGTGGAAATTTTTGTGATGAGCGGTCATGCATGGTCCCAATAAAAGCAACATCAACTCCTTGCCTCATACATCCTAGAACAGTCTTAACCTGTTTGGGCTCAGAATTCTAAGGGCTACCTTAGATGCAAAGGATAGAGACAAGCCTGCTGGACCGTGGGTTAGGAAAACTGACCGAAGAGAATCCCGTCCCCTTACCCCCAACATCCTTCCAGTCCTAGAGCCGAATAAGCTATAGGCTGATTCAGGGCCAGCGGTCCCCTCTAGGGTAGAGGGAGGAGAGAGGTGCAGAGACTCTGTTAGGAGCAATTAGCAGGGTTCCGATGGCTTCCGATGCGGGGTGTTTGTCTGGGCTAGTCTAAAGAGAAGCAGGGTTCAGCCTCTAAGAGGAAAGCTCCAAGACCCGGTGCTTGGACCCTAGGATTAGACCGTATTCCCCTGGGAAAGAGAGGGAACGCCAGGGTGAGCTCAGGAAGGCCCAGCCACATAGAACTACCTCCCAGGAGAAAGGACATACCTTGTGTTTCCTCTGGGACACACTCGAAGGGTGACTAGCACCTGCTTCTCTTTCAGGAAGATTCCCAATTTGAGGAAGTGAGACTGTTTTGAAGAATCAGTCTTTCTCGGCCCCGCCCCCTCCGCCTCCTGCCGCCCCCCCCCCCCCCCCCCGCCCTTCACAGCCACTTTATGCGACACCATACATTTCTAAAGCCTTTGCAACCCAACAAAAAAAGAAATAAAGGAAAATCATTGCATTGTACAGGCGACAGGATCTTACCATTGTTTAGTCACATGTCTCAATTTGAGAGACGAGCTTTGGATCTTGAGATAGAGGAAGTCGGTGGGAAAGGACATCCTCTCCTTCCTTTGGCAGCTCCTTGCCAGCTGGGCCCCCTTTCCCTGTGTCCCCCGCATGTTCCAGAGCCTGCCTGCCCAGGAGGCTGAGGGTTTCAAAATCCCGCTCCACCCAACAACAGTAGGTCAAATGTGAGACATCCGACAGATGTTGAGAGATCTTTGGAAAGGTATTTTGATAAGGTTATAAAGGATTTGTAAGTAACATTTAATTCTCTCGTATTCTAAAATGGTTATCTGCCTGACATATTCATAGTGGATTAATTTATGCTTTTTATTTGGCCCTGGATGGATAAGCTAAATAGAATTAGAATTATACAAGTAAATGTTATTTCAAACCCTCCAGTAGCAGGAAATAGCTTCATAACAAAATTACGTAACAGCTGGTGCTGCCGCCAGTGACCAGAATGGTAATGTTTGCTTCTGATTCCCTTGCCACTGCGCAGGGCTCTTTAGCTGCACTGGCTTCAAAGGCTTTCGGGAAAGAGGGGCAGAGCTCAGGGACACGAGGGCTTTACAGGAATAAATAAATTATCTGTTGCGATATAAACTACAGTCTCTTCCAATGCGCAGTCAACTTTGCAAACTTAATGCCACTGTTTAAAATGTAAATAAAAGAATAACGCCGCCAGATGCTTCTCGGCTATTAGTGAGTGTCCCGGGCACCTAAGAAGCATGTTATCATGCAGAATTTGACTCCCAAGTTCTGGGCTGGGCCCACGATTCTGGTTTTCTCGGGAGTTCTTGAATGCCGGTGGTTCTTGAGCTCTTATTTTGGGGGGGGCGGGAGTCTGCGTTACGGATCGTGTTTGTCAAACCTGATCGCTTTGGCCTGGCCGGACTTGAGGTCTACAGATCTGCGAGGGCTCACTGCCTTGGCGGGGGTTGGGGGAAGGCGAGCTTGTGATTTTACGCGGCAGCTGAAGTTCACATAAAGTTGTCATCTCCTCAGCACACGAGAGTCACCTTGAGCCAGGACCGTGTCACCTTCAGTATTTTCAGTCCTCCAAGTAATGTGCCTGAAGCTAACTTCGTGCTCAGTGAAATAATCAAATTTAGGGATGCCTGGGTGGCTCAGTGGGTCACACGTCTAACTCTTGATTTCAGCTCAGGTCATGATCTCACGGTTCGTGGGATCGACTCCCGAGTCGGGCTCTTCTCGCTGAGCATGGAGCCTGCTTGGGATTCTCTCCCTCCTCCCTCTGTCCCTCCTGTGCTCGTTCTTTCTCTCTCTCTCTCTAAATAGTAAATAAAAAAATCAAATTTGAATAAAGAGTTGTTAAAACTCATTAGACCGATTTTTCACTCACATGAACCTATTGGTTTGAAGAAGCCTTCCAAACTCTGCGTTGGGAAAGCCTGCCCATCAGAGATCTCAGCAGGGCCGGCTCCAAAATCCCAGAAGTCGGCATTGGCAGTTCTGAGGCGGAGGAGAGAGGAAATTGGATATTGAAACTGTGAAGGCTCTAGCTGGCTGGGAGGCAACATTTTCTTTAAAAAGAAAAGAGAACTCATAGCACCCACTCCTGCTCCATCAGACTGTTGCACAGTCCTTTAGGGCAGGGACCAGTCTAACTTACCCTCGTGGCCTCCTTCAGCCTGGAGGACATCGGCCATTAGAAGGGTGTGTTCATATGGGCTTGGAGACAAAGGGCGTTCTGATTCTGAGGTTGACATCCGGAGGCTGATACCTGGAGACTGGACAAAGGAGATTATGGTTTGAAAGACCCACTAGCTCCGTAGTCCTTATCGACTGATTTTTCAGAGCAGGAGGAAATGGAAACTTGTGTAGTTGGGTCGGACAGCAGCCCGGGGCCAGGCGCTGCTGTTGCTCCGAGATGCATACAAAACTGGAGAGGCTCGGCAGGGGTGGGAGTCGTGCGTGCAAGTACAGGGACCGCGAAGTTTACCGTCTCCCATCTTCTAGAACAGTCACGCGGCCAGAAATTGAGTGGCAGAGAAGGAGAGACTCCACCCATTAGGAACACGCTTCTGACCGTCATTTCTGTGACAAATGAAACTGCGCAGATGCTGGCTTAAGGACTCGTTCAAAATAGCATGTGTTACAGAATGACAATGAAGGTTAAGTCTAGGCCCAAATGCCCGACTTTCCTCGGTTTTCTACCGTTCTGGGAAAGGGGGCCCGCGTCTTCAAGCCGCGCAGTGCAGCGGGCCCAGACAGCATATTTACTGCCAGGATCTCAAAGCAAAGTCAAATAACAAAACTTTTTTTTTTTTTAATTTTCTCTTGGTCCGTCAGGCAGTCGTTGTTAGAGTCTATGAATATGATTTTGTTAAAAAATGCTTCAATCCAAGGGATTACAAAACGGGCTCCCTCTTGCATCTTGTTAGTCTCAAGTGCAAACCTTAGAGCATTTCCTTCAAGAAAATATAAGTCCCATGATAATAATGTAATTAATTGGCGAGGTTAAGAAACAGCGCTGGCAATATGTTGTCTTTGTCTTTGGAAAGTCAGTAAAAGAAGGAGAGCGTTACGTAAGTGTGGACTTGCAGTGCGTCCTAGGGCAGGGGCGTGTCCCAGGGCACGGACACACACGGGCTGTGCTAGAAGTAAAGAAGGGACTATCGTCTGCGGTGCTTTGGGACCTGTGAAGATTTCATACCAAAGAGAGGGCGATCTTCAAAAATAATGGGTAGGATGGGGCGCCTGGGTGGCGCAGTCGGTTAAGCGTCCAACTTCAACCAGGTCACGATCTCGCGGTCCGTGAGTTCAAGCCCTGCGTCAGGCTCTGGGCTGATGGCTCAGAGCCTGGAGCCTGTTTCCGAGTCTGTGTCTCCCTCTCTCTCTGACCCTCCCCCGTTCATGCTCTGTCTCTCTCTGTCCCAAAAATAAATAAACATTGAAAAAAAAATTAAAAAAAAAATAATGGGTAGGAATTCACAAATTAAAAATCGGACAAGGAGCAGAGAATTTGCATGTTCTCAAAAGTTTCTCCCTACACAGTGCTTGCTAGTTGAGGGGAAAATGGCCACTATAGCAGGAATACCAGACTCCCCCTCGACCAGGAATTCAAAATTAGCATCACCGGAGGGAGCGGAGAGACACTGGCTGTCTTCAAACTCAGTGCCCTGAGAATCGGCCATGTGTGCTTCTGGGGGGGGGGGGGTGCCTCTGACAAGCCCAAAGTGAGAAGCCCCACAAAATAACGTGCTTTCGGTCTTCAAAGAGTTGGTGTCGTGAAGGACTGAGTAACGTCGAGGAGCTGTCCTGGGTTAAAGGGAGACCGAAGAGATGTGACAACTAAGTACAATATGTGATCTTGAGTTGCATTCCTATCAGAGCAGAGGAAACATCCTGGAGGACACCCCTGGATTACCACTAGTTTAATCACCATTGCAAGATGGGATGTATATTCGATGAAACTATATCGGTGTTATACGTGCTAACTTTGATAGCTGCGCTGTTACGGAAGACGATATCCTTGTTCTTAGGAGAGAAGAACTTAAATGTATATTAAAGGGTAGAGGGACATGATCTGTATACATAACCTTCTCCCAAATGGTTCAGGAAATAAAAACACTGGCAAGGTGATTCGATGTTTAGAACACACATATCATGATGCAGAATAAAGAACTGACATGAAGTATATTTTTTTAATTTTTTTTAACGTTTATTTATTATTGAGAGACACAGAGCATGAGCAGGGGAGGGGTAGAGAGAGGGGGAGACGTAGAATCTGAAGTAGGCTCCAGGCTCTGAGCTGTCAGCACAGAGCCTGATGCAGGGCTCAAACTCACAAACTGTGAGATCGTGACCTGAGCTGAAGTCAGTCACTTAACCAACGGAGCCACCCTGGCGCCCCTGACGTGAAGTATTTTTAAACATAAAAATGTTCTTCACAAAAACATGGGATTAGTAGCGGGTGGCAGGAATTCAGGCCAGGGAGAGGTATGTTGAGAGCAAGTAATTAACTTTTTTGTTACCCATTATGGGGAGTTTATCCTGTGTTTATAATGTTCCCAGTGAAGACTTTTAGGGTATATTTTTAAGAAAGTTGTTTCTGTGCCTTAGCAAATATAGACATGATCGTTTAAAAATATACCGTTCTTGGGAGAACACCAGTGGATCAATGGGGAGCATATAGAGAGTGTATATACCTCTGTGTGTGCATGCGTGCGTGTGTGGGTTTATTATTATAAAGACATGAGCAGAAAGAATGCACTCATCAACATACAGTCCTGGGAAAGTGCTCTCCATTTAAAATAATATAAAGTCTAACCCTACTTCATACCATATTAAAAATATATTTCAGGGGCGCCTGGGTGGCGCAGTTGGTTAAGCGTCCGACTTCAGCCAGGTCACGATCTCGCGGTCCGTGAGTTCGAGCCCCGCGTCAGGCTCTGGGCTGATGGCTCGGAGCCTGGAGCCTGTTTCCGATTCTGTGTCTCCCTCTCTCTCTGCCCCTCCCCCATTCATGCTCTGTCTCTCTCTGTCCCAAAATAAATAAAAAACGTTGAAAAAAATATATTTCAGGCCCTTTAAAAGACTAACTATAAAGAGTAAAAAGTACTAAAGGAAAACAAAATATTTTAAATCTTGGAGCAAGGAAGGCCTTCTAAGTAATACAGAATGTAATGTCAGTAGCTATTTTGCTTTATTATTCGCAGTGTCCTTGAAAGAAAATCATTAGAGACATTCTCAAATATTTGTTCTCTTCAGAGGTTTCTCTGCCTTCTCTTCAGATCCCTTCAGCTCCCCTTCCCAGCCCACCCTGTCTCTCCTCAAAGACCCCTTCTTCTCTCCTTTCTTGTCTGGAGTCCAGTGTTCCTTTCTTTTTGCCTTGAAACCCCCTTCACGCATTTCTCCCATACCCTGCCGCTAGTTTATTCTCTGCATCTGTGAGCTCTTTCTTCCGTTTGTTTTTTTGTTTTAGATGCCACCTATGAGAGAGATCATATGGCATTTATCTTTCTCTGTCTGACTTGTTTCACTTAGCATAACGCCCTTGAGGTCCACCCACGTTGGGGGAAATGGCATGATTTCATTCCTTTTTATGGCTGAATAACGGAGTCCACTTTTGACCTTATCTTATCCAGCACGTTCCCTTGCCTTTTGCAGATGCGTGTTCAGGAAGCCTGCAGATTCGATCAGCTCTGCTCAGAACTTTTACTGGCTTTCGAACTCAGCATGTCCAAACCTACTTGTTTTCTGCATTCTCAACCTGCCCCTGATCCCAAGTAATGTGGTCGTTTCCCTGGCATTCCTTACCTTGCTTAATGGGATCTCACTGTCCCTTGTTCTAGAGGGAACCCTTGGAACAGTCTGGCTCGCTGCTCTTCTCAGCCAATTCTATCCCTGTCACCGCTGATCCCGTCTCCGCAGCGTCGTTCCTTTTTCCCTGCTTTGCTCACACCACTGCTGTTTTATTTTAAATCATTATTATCCTTTCCCTTTTATAAAATATTTTAGTTTTTAATTTAAAATGTTATCAGGAGTGAATATCGAAAAATGGTATACACAGCAGCCCTATAGATTTAGTTACTCTTTTTTTTTGCACAGATCTAGTGCTGAGTGTATAGTTCATTGCGTGACCTTTACACCCCCAAGACTGGAGGACGATCTCCATCTTGGTGAGTAGCTTTCCTCCCCTGAGCGACTTAACAGTGTGCATGGACAATGTGTCTCACCTCTACAGACGCGAGGACCGCCACGTCTGATCATAGTGTCTTCCTTGCTTTGGATCTAGGAAGCTCAAATAACAACCCTAATATAGGATTGGATATTTCCTTTTCTTTTGATTTCATCTTATTTCTCTTGCACATATTTTCTCATTCCCAGCACTTCTTCATTTATTCTTCCATGTTATTGTACTCTTTGTGTCCTTGTCAGCTACTTTTGCTTGTTTTGTTTTTATGAAGCAAAATCCTTAAGCAGTTAAAAGATTGTTCCTTACCAGGACTGTAGTCTCTGTCCAGTCCCATTCACACAATGCAAGATTTGGGGGGCCGCTGACCAAAGCCTTCTCCTACCACCTGGTTTTGACCACACAGGCTGTCCCTTGGACACAGTCTACCCTCTCTGCTTGCTTGCATCGGCTTCTGTGGTTTCCTCCCGATGAGGTGTGCCCACGTGCACAGCTGCAGCAGCCCTACCTCCCCCAAGCCAAATTTCAGTTCAGGCCACCCTTGAAACCAGCAGCAAGAGTAGGGAAGGATTTGGTTATGCTCTTATCATGAAGATAATCATAAGCAACCACAGTGGTTTTGTTATTTTATTAATGTGATCACATTTGATTTCTTTTAAGAAATCTAGAACGCTCTATGGGGACATAAATGTAGCTTATTGGAATGCCATAAGGGAAAGAAGGGACTCGGGTTTATGCACAGATTTACCACTTGCTTTCTGCAGTACTTGGGGGCAATTGATTTCTCCCTCTGAACCCATCATCACCATTTAAGTAACTTTTTTGTTTTCTTAGAAGATTCTCAGGGGAGGCTTCCAGTATTACTGGGCCAGTGACCTGAGTGTATCTGCAGGGATGTGGCTTGGGTTTGAGCTCTGTTTCCTCTTTCTGAGTGCCAGCACCGTTCCAATGTGAGTGACCACTGTGACTGTGGTCCATCCCACAAAAACACGAATGCACAACTACAGTGCATAGGTGTAACGTTAGGAACAGGCACTTTTGATGAAAATTTAAATGTTTTTGCATAATAATAAAGAAAATCGGAGGCACTGTAGAGCCTCTTTTCTATTCATGAGACACGCGTTTTGGCGGTTTGATTGTATTTTCTTACACAGTGTGGTGTGGTAGAAAGCATATCGAAATGGGATTTGGGAACCACAGATTTTGTGCCTTAGGAAAAGCCTTAAATTTTCTGTGCCTGAGTGGTCTGTTCTACAGAATGTGTTTTCTTCCATCTTGAAAAGCCCATCCTTCTGAGAAACCAGAGTAATTAAAGGAAGAATAACCATCATCCATTTCCTGGGACAGCAGCGGCGGGAGCAGAAGCAGCCCTATCGTTTGGTATCAGCAGCACAACGAAGCATCTAGTGTCCCTTATGTTGGCAGCAGTGTCCTCAGTTGGTTCTGAAGGGTGATTTGCACAGTGTTTGGCAGTGATTTGAGCCATATTGCTTCTCGTTCTCCAAGTTGTTAGGCACTTTTACATTTATTTTTTGCTATAATCAGACCAAACCCATTTCCATTGCTTTGGAAGTTAGAACTGTTACAGCCACTTTATATGGTCAGCAATCTATAGCGAAAATTGATAGTAAAATTAAGCCAAGAGTGGTTGAACATTTCATGTTTGAAGCTGCAGCAAATCTTGGAGTCTATAAATAGTAATGTTAATATTACTATTGCCAATAAAATACTTTTATTGAGAAATTGCTACATGTTAGGAGCTGTATTTAAGACCTTTATGCGTTATTTCCTATGTTCATGGAGGATTTAGGAACTCAAATCAAATGAAAATGAGCCAGATGAAAAGATATGGCCTACAGTCTAGTAGAGGGTGATGATGATGGCGATGACGATGGCAATTACAATGACGATAACGGTGATGATGGTGACAAATATGACAATGACAGCAATGACCAGGATGACAGTTATGATGGTGACAACATCGGGAATCAGGAGAGTCACGGTTAGGGTCAAAACCCATGTATAACTGAGTTTGCATGAAGTGTCTCAAGTCCTATGCGCTATTAGCGATAACCCAACTCCGGTACATCTCCTTCATGCTCAAAAGGAAAGATAGGACTTATAAATAACTATTGCTTATAGTGACCACCTCTACATCTCCTGGAATTAGCCTCAGCTTAGTGGTAAGCATGTTCCTTGGCAAATCCTTCCATTTTCCATTCCTGATTAATTTAGCTGTGAAGCTGTTAATCCCTACCAGTGGATTGATGTTGTGGCCAAAGGAATTGTTTTGAACAGGTACGGTAGCTCAGCCTTCACACACCAGCATCTTCTTTGTGGGTTTACCCCCCGGGGAGGAAAGGCATCTGTGGTCACTCTTTGGGACAAGAAGTGGCTGGCTGACTAGCCCAGTTTCAATAAGTTCTCTTTGATATCGAAAGAACAAAAATAGCTTACTTTTAATAGATTGGTAAAATGAGCTTTAAAAAAGCTTGAAGGTAATCAAAGAAATACGTCAAATAAAAATTTTAGCAAAATAAATACTAACAACCTGTCAAGTTTCTTTTTCTGAATTCAAGAATATTAAAAGGTCTCAGGGGCAAAGAAAAATAAAATATTCCAAGTTGAGATTGAAGTGGGAAGGTGTGAGCTCGGGGAGGGGGGGGATAGTTTATTGCATAGCCTAGGGGCATGGTTGGGACAAGATATGACTAGTAAAGACCAGGCTGTCCCTCTTCTGCCAGCTGCATGGAGACGTTTAACATCCTCCCCCCACCCCCCCCATATATCGTCCCAAAGTTTCCATGTTTTCTCAAATTTGATTTGGCTATGGGAGATTATCACTACACCCTCCATATGCTTCTAGAAGAGCTAAATAAGAACTCTGTACAGACTGTGCTTGTTCACGTGTTTGTTGCTTTTGTGGCTCTGGAGCCCCTAAGCTTAGAAGAGTTCAGCACTCCGTTTAGGTGGATGAACAAAATGGATGAATGAATGATCTTTTAAAAATATTAACAAAACAATATTCTTACAAAGAAGCAAGTCCCGGGCCATAAGAATTGATTTAAAAACTTTTTAGATACTACCTTTTTTGGAAATATGTAAATACCCAATGAAACCATATCATTGTTTTGGGAAGGTGAACTGCTATGCACTAAACCATAACGCAATGCATACATGCATGTCTGAGGCTGAAATTTGCATTATGCAAATAGTGTAGTATTGAATGTACTTGCTTCTGTTCTGTGTGTTATTGGAGTTTTCCTTCCCCTCCCCTTCCCACACCTCCTCCCTTTCTCCTTCTTTCTCCTGAATGCGGGCAGATAAGCAGAGCTTAATATGAAGAACGGTTGAACAAGAAAACTGATAAGAAGTCAGTAGGTATCTATCAGGTCTCTGAGTTTTAATGTTAAAGAAACAAAATGAAAAAAATTCTAACCCAAATATTTCCAAAAACTTCTAACCCAAACATTTGCTTTCCACTTACATAAAAAAAATTTTTTTTGGTACATTTTCTAAGATAAGCAAAAAGAACTATTACCAGTCTACATCTGTGGCCAATACAATCTTTCCCTCCCCTCCCCCTGTCTCTCTGTCTTTCTCCTCTCTTTTATTAACTATTAGGTATGTCTCTTGTGACCTCGAATATGTAAGAATTTGGTTGAATTGGGGGTGCCTGGGTGGCTCAGTCAATTGGGCCTCTGACTTCAACCCAGGTCATGATCTCATGGTTCGTGAGTTCGAGCCCTGCATTGGGCTCTGTGCTGATGGCTCAGAGCCTGGAGCCTGTTTCGGATTCTGTGTCTCCCTCTCTCTCTGCCCCTCCCCTGCTCACACTCTGTCTCTTTCTCTCAAAAATAAAATAAAAACATTAAAAAAAGAATAATTTGGTTGAATTCTCTTTGGCTAAAACAAGGTTAGTTTTAATATAAAACCAGAATAACCTACAAGAGAAGAATGTATCTTACTTCTTTTGAAGATAGAACATACTCTTAGACTAAACGTAGATAGAACTTTATTGATTTAGAGTTTGAGAATATTCAGTAATAATCTGAGTAAAGAAGTCCTTTAAAAATACCCCTAAACCAAATATTTTAAGTGACATCGGGGCGCTTGTTTTGACTTAAGCAATATTCTAAACACACATTGGTCTTACCTAGTCATTAACAGACGCTTCCATAACTGTTGGTGGGAATATAAACTGGTAAAGGTACTATGGAAAGCAACATCTAAACTCCTTAAAAAATTAATACTAGAACTATCATATGGTCCAGCAATCCCACTTGTGGGTATATATGCAAAGGGATTAGAATCAGGATCTTGAAGACCTATCTGAACTCTCACACCTTTGCAGCTGTATTCACAGTAGCTACGATTAGGAAATGGCCCAAATGTCCATTGAGAAATGAGTGGATCCAGAAAATCGGTGTATACATACAGTGAAAGATTAGTCAGCCTTAAAAAAGAAGGCGATCCTGCCACCTGTGACAACACAGATGGAGTCTCAGGACATTCGGCACAGGGAAATGGGCGCGTCACTACAGGACAAACACTGCATGATTCTGACACTTAACCTGAGCCATCTACTGTAGTTGAATTCGTTGAAGCAGAATGCAGAATGGTGGCAGGGAGAACCAGGATGGAGAGCTGCTGTTAAACAGGTATAAAGTTTCAACCTGCTGTGATGAAAATGTTCTAGACATCTGTGGTGCTGCATTGTGCCTGGGGTAACAATACACACAAAACTTCGTTAAGAGGTCAGGGGCGCCTGCATGGCTCAGTGGGTTGAGCGTCCGACTATTGATTTCGGCCCTCATCATGATCTTATGGTTAGTGGGATCGAGCACCACGTGGGGCCCTGCACTGACAGCACGGAAATTGCTTGGGATTCTGTCTCTCCCTCTCTCTCTGCCCCTACCCCACTCTCTCTCTCTCTCTCAGAATAAATCAACATTTCTTTTAATGTTTATCTTTGAGACAGAGAGACAGAGCATGAGTGGGGTAGGGGCAGAGGGAGAGGGAGACACAGAATTTGAAGCAGGCTCCAGGCTCCAAGCTGTCTGCACAGAGCCTGACTCAGGACTTGAACTCGTGAGCCGTGACATCATGACCTGAGCCAAAGTGGATACTCAACCGACTGAGTCACTGAGGCACCTCACAAATAAACACTTAAAAACAACAAACAAACAAAATTCTGTCAAGAGGTTTGATCTCAGACTGGATGTTTTCTGCCACAATCAAAAAGATCCACATAGATTGTATTGGTGTTATATTTTGCCAGCTACTAATTTTTTATCTAATCATATAAGCTTGCAGGTGGTAAAACTAAACTTCTTCTAAAACTCTTGTATAAAAACAACTGTGTTCTAATTTAAATAGACCTCCCCCAATTATTCACAATTATTTTTCATTATTCTAAAGGAGGACACCTGATGAATGATGCTCACTAATTAAAAATAAGGCAATTTGAAGGAGCAGAGGAAAGCTAATGATTGTTATCCAAAGTGAATTTGGGTTTCTTTTTTTTTTTTTTTTTAATTTTTTTTTTCAACGTTTATTTATTTTTGGGACAGAGAGAGACATAGCATGAACGGGGGAGGGGCAGAGAGAGAGGGAGACACAGAATCGGAAACAGGCTCCAGGCTCCGAGCCATCAGCCCAGAGCCTGACGCGGGGCTCGAACTCACGGACTGTGAGATCGTGACCTGGCTGAAGTCGGACGCTTAACCGACTGCGCCACCCAGGCGCCCCTATGTGAATTTGGGTTTCTAGAGAGCTTCCCAAATTTGTTTTACTACAATCATATGCTTTCTCCTCTCACAAAATAAACTTGGAGTGAAAATTTGCATGAAGAAATTTGTATTATCCTGTTCCACAGCCCTATTCTCATGGTTGGGGGCTGTGAATCACAACAAAATTAAACAACAAAATTAAACAAATTGATCGATTGCGTGATTTTGGGGGCTGCCGACTGGAATAATTAGTTTGCGATAATCGCTCAAATTAAGCTGATTGTTTCACTCCGCTCCTGGTCTTCTTTACCTGCTGCATTTAGGAAGTAGAAAACAGCCTCCCGGGGCAGTGTCCCCGGGCAGCCTGGGCGCACAGGGTTTTCTGCACTGTTGTCTGAGCCCCGGGACGTGGGTCCTTGTGGTCCCCTCTGCAGAGTAGAGGGCCCCTTGGCCTTCCTGCCTGCTGGGACTGGCCTCTCCCCGCTTAAGCGTTCCCTACGCTGTCGGCCAGCACGCTGCGCTCCACCCCTGCAAGCCAGCCTGGTTGTGCATTCTGCAGAGGGGAAGGCCTCCCCTCCACTGAAGGAACGGCAGTATTTATCATCACGCCTTCGTGGTGGCTGCAGAGGAAGAGAGATGACAGTGTGCAACAGTGGGCAGCGAATGTGGATGGAGAGCCACGCTCGGAACCTATGACAAGGGATGAGTGCATTTCAAACTCGGAAGTCCAATGTGTGAAAATAATGTATCCAATTTGGCGGGGACCGTGGCGTCCCGTGACAGCTCCTCTCCAGTTCCCATGTCTCAGCTTATTCTCTCAGCATCGTTAGGCCCTGCTGCTGCCACCCAGGCGACCTGGGTGGGGGCGCATGCCATGGGGGGACTCCTCCAATGTCCCCGCGCTGCAGAGTCTCAGGGGAACCACCTGCACTGCCTTCCCACAGCCCTCCCTTGGCTGGGCGCACGCTGTGTTCGGTGCAGGACGCATCAGCGCTGCTGTGACCTTCCTCCCCCACTCTCCAAAGCAGCCAACCCTCCAGGACCCACAGTACCCATACCTGAAAGGGTATTTTTCCTTCTCCTTGTAGTCTTTTCTCTGGGGTTTCTGGCCTACATCATGGAACTGGACAGAAGAGTGGACACTGTTAATCGACAGAAAGGTAAACATAAAGCCCTGTGCAAAGAGAGGCAGGTGGCTCATCCAGCTACACCTTGTAACACGATGTCGCCTGCCCATGAGCACAACTGAATGGGCCACAGGAGTATCTGCAACTGCAGAGGGGAAACTGAGGCCCACAGGAGCTGATCAGCAGCATGGCACTTAGCAGTCCGAAGTGAGTGGGGACGCTGAGACCAGAACAGGTGACTTCCTGCCTCTGTCGCTTCATGAATTTGCACTTTGAGTGGGCATGGATTCCTCTGTGCACCTGCTTAACTAAGGCAGAATCAAGTCCAGGACTAGGACTGATGACTCCTTGAGGAGCAGAGCAGGGATGAGGGAAGCATGTTGACTCTTCCAGGCTGTGAGATCCTCGGGTCTGGCCATCTTGCAATTAAATCAGAGTTGAAAGACCCTCCTTTTGGTATAACTTTGGTGACTTACTATTGCTCTAGATACATCAGTAAGTTTGCATGAATTAATGAAGCTTAATTAACTTTTATTTACATTAATTAAATGCCAAATGAATCGATGGCCATTTTGATTGGTGAGGTTTAATTGATCACACAGTTCAGCAAGGACCTTAAGAACAGAAAATTGTCATAATTTATACACACATTTTAAAAATAAAATTGAACTGAAATAAAAGTAATCTACAGTAAACCATAATGTTGACTTCAGAAGCAAATGCTGGGTTTATTCGAAGATTAGATAATGCATGTAAAAGGTTTCTTATGATTCCTAGAACGTAATAAAAACTCTGTACATATTAGATTAAAAACGTAATTGTGTATATTTTAAATATGTTTAGTTATTTTGTAGAGAGCGAGAGAGCGCACAAGTGAGGGAGGGCAGAGAGAGCGAGAGAGGGAATCCTAAATAGGCTTCACGCCCAGCACGGAGCCAGACATGGGGCTCAATGCCATGAACTGTGCGATGTTGACCTGAGCCAGTATCAAGAGTTGGACGCTCAGTCGACTGAGCCACCCAGGTGCCCCAAATGTAGTTATATTTTTAATATAATGCAAATCCCCACACATGTGCTGTCAAGACTGGCCGGTACCCAGTAGGGAGTCTGGAGCTTTGGGCTGGCATGGGGTGTGATTATTGACAATCACCCAAAGCACGATAACAAAATGTTAAGTTTTTTGGAGGAATGAAGTGCATTTGTTACAATGGGGTTTCTTACGCACTATAACACAGTTTAATGAAAAAAAAAAAGTGAGTAATGAGTTCCTAGCTTTTCCAGGCCATCAAACACACCTTATCTTTAACCAGTAGGTAGATTTTTCTTTCAGAATGATTTCCGTCCTTTCGCTTTGTCTGTGTTCCTTTTCGTTAACTAAAAACAGATGTTTTTGAAGACTTATCTATTTGTATTTATGAAATAGAGCTTCTAAACCTTACAAAATTAAAAGAGGGTCACTGAATATTTAGTTTTACTTCACTGATTTGCTAGAGAAAAATTCAGTTTTCAAATGGAAACTGATGTCATGGGTTAGATATCTGCTTAAGCTTTATTTAATATTGGTATGTTTCATAGTTTGATCTATGAATAGAGGTAAATCACTGGCAAAGCATACATTTTTTAACTCCTAAAAATGTGCTGTAACTCTGTAAGCATATTCTAAAAACCCTAAGATTAAAGTACAATATGAAAACTAGAAATGCTTAATGCAAAACCGTAAGATAATTTTTCATCGGTTGCATGTTCTTTCCTCTCGTAGGGAAGTTGGAATCCTTATGAATAAATGTGTTCTAGTTCCCAGAATATGCTACATGTTCAGCAGAGCTGAAACTTAAGAAGACTAATGTTGGGAGTGTTTTCTATGGCACCTGCAAGGGGCCCTCGCACGTCCTCTATTTCTGAGAGGGCAGTACACACAGAGGAGCCCAGTCATATGCCTGGAGCCTCATGGCTCCCTTATCTTTTGGAGAAGCGTTTGAAATCACTAAATTCTCCTCTATAAAGGAAGAGATTCTATTAAATGATCTGTATCTCGACTAAATGATCTGTTTTCCTGATATAATTTAATTTGCTAATGCATAATTTGCCCGATGCATTAATTTAATTAAATAACTAGATAGGCATATTTTGAGTCATGACAAGCATGGGATATGTTTATAACTCACATATTGCATATCATGATTCATATGGATAACACGCACATGAATGCATAGTATGCATATTTTATGTTATGTATTGTGTACTATATATATGTTATCTAGAGTATAAGTATATATGTAAAATAAGGAGATAACCTAGCTCACAGGTTGCAAGCAGATGGTCAAGACCTTCAGTGATTTGCTTGATGCTACACTTAGTCTGTCATGGAGTTAAAAGAGGGATGGGGGAGGGTTGCAGAGCCTCCGGAGGGGTGTTAGGAGACATCTCAAAGGGAATGCGGTACCTGATGGATGGTGGAGGAGGAGGAAGCACCAGGTGGACTCCCAGGTAGCACAGGGATTTCTACAGAGTGTTCACAATGGCAAGGACAGGTGCTTACTATTTCTTTGTTCCTAATGGAGCTTTTCTAGACAATAATCACTTGTTCTACTGAAGGTGGTCTTGCAGACATGGCTCTTCTAGCTAGATTTTTTTCAATGTTGTTTTGGGGTCCGTTGGTTAAGCAGCCAGAACTCTTGGTTTTGGCTCAGGTCATGATCTCATGGTTCGTGAGTTCGAGCCCCGTGTCAGGCTCTGCACTGACAGCGTGGAGCCTGCTTGGGATTCTGTCTGTCACCCCCTCTGCCTTTCCCTTGCTCATGCTGTCTCTCTCTCAAAATAAATAAATAAAATTTTACTTTAAAAAGTAAAATAAATAAAAGTATTGTCTTGTTTCGCTAGCGGTCTCAGGGATTTCAGGCTAGATCAATACATTTCAATTTAATACACACACGTATTCACCACTTTGTTAAAATCTGTGTTAGTGCTAGATGAAATTGCTCTAATGTGGCCCCCTGTGAGGAATGTGGAGAATGATCCATGGGGAGGGGCAATATGTGTAGGTCAGAGCAGGGACTCTGGAGCCGCCGGCCTGCATTTAAACCTGGCCCCGCCATTTGCTATCTGTGCACATTGGCAAATCACACCTTGAGGACCTCATCTGTCAACTGGGGATAATGATAGCTGCTACCTCACAGAGCTGTAGTGAGGATTAATTAAGAGAATGCACATGAAGTACTTGGCATAGTGCCTATCCAATACTACCCACACAACAATCACTAGCTATATTGTTTTTCAACAACTGTTAAGGAATTAATTTGGTGACCCATGGATGGTACTTGCCGTAGACTCTCCTAAATTCCAAAATACTTGACATTTATGTTATTCTCGTAAATATTGTAAAATGGAAGGGTCTGACATTCCGTAACAGAATTCAGCTTTTCTGGATTTCAGTTTCTATGGAGTTTTCTTTGGGGAACACTTTGGAACACCCACTTCACCACCGCTCCCCACCCAGTCACGTGGGCATGGGAAACCGTGTGATTCTATGTAGGCATTACTCTCCCAATGCCATAAAGAGTACCATACGCAATGTATATTCTATTTATAAAGTCTAATGATTCTTCATGACCCTTTATCAGATGTTCTCCAAGTGTCAGGCACTGAACAAAGAGCTCCATAAACATTTTCATGTATGTTTCTTCTTTTCTTTTTTTAAGTTTATTTGTTTTTGAGAGAAAGCGGGAGTGTGGGAGGGTCAGAGAGAGAGAGAGAAGAATCCCAAGCAGGCTTCCAGGCTATCAGCGCAGAGCCTGATGCAGGGCTTGAACTCAGGAACTGGGAGATTGTGACCTGAGCTGAAGTCAGATGGTTAACAGACTGAGCCGCCCAGGCCCCGTGCCTTCACTTACTTTTCCTAACAAAACTCTGAGGCGGGTATTTATTGCCGTCACCTGCAAATGAGGAGTTTAAGATGGTAAGAAAGGTGAAGTGACTCAGTGACTCTCACACAGCTCACATTTGACTTGGATTTAGTAAATCAGTCCTGTCAATCAACGTCTTTCCGCAAATCCTCCACCATGGCTCCTCCCTATACAATACAAATGTCCACTATGTTAGGGACCCGATTGTACTGAGTGCTGTAGGAAGTGCTACTTGGATGCATGAAACAACACACACACACATATATGAAAGCAAGTGAGCAAGATTTAAGATATGTGTGTGTGTGTGTGTGTGTGTGTGTGTGTGTGTATCTGTCCTTTTTATACTTAGGTCTTTTGTATTTTTATAAACATAATATATACCTATATACCTTGGGTATCATCTATCACAACATTGGTATTCTTTTTTTTTTTTTTTTTTTTTTTACAGTGGTGTGAATATATTCGACAGCATTTCTCTTCTTTACTAAAAGGTAATTTCATGTATAGGCTATAGCAGTAGGATTTTTGTTAATCTATTTTTTTTTTAATTCGGGAATGATCTTCAGAATTTTATGGAGGCATAACAAGGCTAGATGGCTAGGTTGAAGAAAGCCAGCCAAGAGAAAGAAAGAGAAACAAAATAATGAAGTGGTGAAGTATTATTGATTTGTATTTGCAGTGCTTGCCCCCTGGAAGTGCAAATAAAAAGGTCAATATAGAACATGAATCTACGACTGAATGCTGCATTTAGGAGTACTGATCCTAGTTTAAAATGAAATAACTCAGACCATTATATTCTGGACACTTAACACCCACGAGGTCAATTAAGGAGAAACATGTAGGAGACTTTGCGAGCAAACCTGCTACGGGGAAGGCTGAAAACCCTGGCACGGTGTGTTTGTACCTCCTATTGATTCCTCTTGCCTTGAAGGCAAACACAGTAGGTATTTGTTAAGAGCAGAAGTTCAAGTGGCAACTTTCTCTCTTATGTAAGGCCAGCACAGAGCAGCAGGACAGGAGAAATCCCAATGGCTCTTCACCAGCAGGGGGGTGGCAGGAAGCCAGAGGCCAGGTGGGAGCATTACTGGGTTATTGGCTGTAACCCTCTCCCCCACCCCCCAAGAAGGAAGCCCCGTTGGCTTCAGGCTATTTGTGGGCAGGTACAGAGATCTAGATGTCTTCAGATGCTTGACCTAGAGACTGTGATGTCAAGGATTCAATGTCAAGGAAGCTCTTGTTTTTATTTGCTGGAGCAGAAGCCTGCAAAAATGCAACATCATTCTTCCTGGAAAGGCATTTGCTGTTGGGAGGCTACACTCTATAGAGCAAACTAGTTACTTGGGATATAGGTTATCTCCCGCTTTCCGAAAGTTCCCCTTCCTTCACTGTGCCTTTAAGACCTGCTTTCCCTAGTGGGAAGAAATCCGAAGAGGATTTTCACTTTCCAGAAAACAAGGTTTAGTGTTAGTTTTGCTGTGAGCCCCTGAGGAGACAGCGCTAATCCCCTTCCCCCGCCCCCTTCCCCCCCACCCCCCCGCCCGCCACAACCCCGCACCGAGAGCAGCGCCGCCCAGCGCCATCCCTGGGAACTGCACGCACACCTCCGCATGGCCAGGGCTCTGGACAGAGAACATCTGGGCTTTATTGGCCATGGATTTTGTGTTTTCGTTAGCGAAATGTATCCGAAGGGACCAGAAAAGCCTAAGAGAGGTGATTTTTGGGAGCTAGGAATTCTCAAAACATTTTTTCCATATAAATTAATGGTAATTGCTTCTTTGTTTTACACTTTGTCAGCTTAGGAAGGTTTTATAGGAATGCTCTACTTTTGGACAGCGGGGTAAACCCGGTACCTGTGCGTCCCCCATGCTAGATCTAGGCCTGGGTGCTAGCACTTAAAGGAGCAGCGATTGCTTTCTCTGTTCAAAGGGCCTTCGTGACCTTGTCCTGCTTGCTTGCCTCATTACCGTGGTCACTGCTTCGTGCTCTGGGGCATCCTCACACCCACCCCCTCCCCACTGGAATGCATCAGCCATCATCCTGAGCCCTCAGCCTCTGGCCACACTGGCCCCTGTCTGGAAACACTCCTTACCTCCACCCCATTAGCTGGTCTGACCCTACTTCAAGCTGCAACTTGACTTCTCAGGGAAAGTCTTCCCTGCCCTGCTCCCTTCCTTCTGCAGTCAAAGCTCAGGCTGTCTTACCAAGCTCTCCCATAGCTGTTGGTTTCCCGGGACTGCCGAGTGGCCCTTGGGGGTCGTTGGCTTATAGATGTGTCACCCTTGTCTGTGTGTCCTTACAGGACATTCTCCCTGTGTTTCTTCGCATCCTCTCATCTCCGTGTGTTTTGTCTTCTTACAAAGAGACCAGCCGTATTGGATTAGGGTTTACCCTAATGACGTCATCTGCACTTGACTATGTCCGCAAGGACCCTATTTCCAAATAAGGCTACACTTATGGATACTGGAAGGGACTTCAGCCCATCTTTAGAGGAGACACAATTCAACCCCTAACATTCAGCAGCCTGTTTAGGTCCTTCAGAGCCCCCAGGACAGTCTGCCATTGGGTGTTTATTGCATGTTTATCGTGTGGTGGTGAACTGTGTCAGCCTGTCTCTTGTGGTGGACTGTGAACTTCATCTGTCCACCTCTGGCCCTGCCGGATCCTGACCCAGGGCTTGGCACACAGTTGCCCCCAAATTTTTATGAATGAATGTCCTGGCTGTTCCTTACCTCATGTGCAAAATATTTCCCATCTCTTTCTCCCCCAAGGGCAGTGATGGTATCCTCTGTGCATCTGAGAGAGGAAAAGCCTCTACACAGAGTCAGTTCCAGAAGCAGGGTTCACGTAGCAGTCGGTGCTGGTGAATGCCCATGTTGGCATTCTGGCCATTTCCACTGAAAATACACATCGGTAGACTCTAGACTCGTCTGAGTGTAGCAGCAAGATGCCTTACAAGAAACTGGAATCCTGACTTTGGAAATTGTTCATGCTTCTATTTTGCCTTTGAGACATTTTTGTTTATTGTAGTGGAAAATTTTGAGGAAAATTGCTGTTTTTCTTCATTTTGGATAGTTAAGACGTCTATTCTTATTTATAGCTAGACTCATTTGAAGTAAAGAAGTCTCTGAACTGGGAATATAAAGCATGTTAAAATACCATCACAAATGCCGAGCCTTTCTGACTAAGGATTTGGAAAAAATCAAAATGTTATTTTCTTCGTCTGCCCCAGAGGGTGCATCTGAAGATTCAAGGACGTTTATCCTAAAGCATGTGTCAGCCCATGGCCTTTATGTTTGCAAATTGTTATTAGATAGTTTGTTTAGAATGATTTCCCATTAAAAAGAGAAGAATGATTTTCCATAACTTCACTTGCTGTACATGTAGTCGTTGTTAGGTTTGTACACTTTGATTATCTACTACGGCAGAAGGGTGCATATGATATATTTGAGTATCAAGATATTTTGCTTTTATTTTGACTTCTTGATTGTTTTTGATTGTTATCCTTTGACCGGCAACATTACCCACTCTTTGGTTAAAAAAACTTTTCAGCTATATATACATATAGATAGATAGATAGATAACAAAAATATTTTATCATCCATAGGTATGTTAGCACTGTAAACTGCCTCTATATTTCTACCATTTCATTTCTAGGTTTCTCTGCAATTGTGAAATGCTGTTGGGGTCCAGAACTCTAAAACTTGCCATGTAGATTACAATTTTTTTTCTTTCTTTAAGATTTTTTTATTCTTAAGTAGTCTCTACATCCGACATGAGGCTTGAACTCATGACCCCAACATCAAGAGTCACATGCTCTACCAACCGAGCCAGCCAGGCACGCCAAAGATCTTTCTTTAGGAAGATATCTAGTAAGCCAAATTCTCTGATGGGTGAATGGATAATACCTACCTTTTCCTATGACAGTTTCAATGCATACTGAGGTCGTTTTCCCCATGAGGAGGCCTGCATAACATCTCAGAGTACTATGCTTGAATTCATAATATGAGGTCGTTGTTTTTCAGTTGTTACTATTTTAAATAGAGTGAGCTGCAACTGAATCATAACGTATGATGTGGCATTAATATCAGGTTTGAATGCTGAACATACCTTGAGCTATATTTATTCAGGTTTGGTATCTGACATAGGCACTATTTATTCTGAATCTAAGACCAGAATTTGCCCTGAGAAATAGTAATGCTCATTATATGTTTCAGAGTGTACAAGCTTAGTGATAGCCCTGTTCAGTGTGAAGTCCTATAGATTTGCAATAACTAAATATACTTTTAGTGTGCGGTTCCCTTTTTCAAAAGACAGTGATTTGACTTGTAATATTCGGGAAGTCTGTTAAATAGATTTTGATCAGAATGCATGTGGATGATTTCACTGATCTCTGTAACTGAGTAAGTTATCATGGATTTTCAGAAAACACAGGAGAAACTTAATAACAATGATGTTGCCAAGGTGCTGGGTAGACCAGTGATTACCGCACACTCCTAGAGGAGCCCATCATGACAGATGAAGGTGCTAAGAGAGTTCATATAAATCACCAGCGAATACAGGCTGTCTGAGCCATGGCTTCTAATGTTTACAAAACACGAATTAAAATTATAAATTACAGCCTCATTTTAAAAGTCTAAATTTTTAATATGAGTCTAGTAAATTAAATAGTCTAGTTTATAACTTTTAGCATATATTCTAAGAAGACCTTAAGGTTCCAAATTCAACTTGTGTTCTTAATTTTTTGAAGTCATGTAGAATCATCCGTACATACTCTAGAACAGTATGTTTAGAGTCACTTATGTTTTGCTTTCATTTTATTCTCAATGTGAATATTAATGATAAATGTGAATGTAAATATTAATGAAATCTATGGCCGTGGACTTCATACTAAACCGCAGGTTAAACAGACAAACAAATAGATTTTGCTTGAGTAAAAATTGATACTGACGTTCCTTTAAGTGATGAAAACACATTTGGACCAAATGTAATTCGACTACTTTTTTCTTTGTAAGTTTATATATATATTTTGAGAGAGAGAGAGAGAGAGAGAGAGAGAGAGAGAGAGAGAGAGAGAGTAGGGGAGGGGCAGAGAGAAAGGGAGAGAGAGAATCCCAAGCAGGCTCCACATTGTCAGTGCAGAGCTCAACTAGGGACTCGATCCCACAACTGTTGTGGGATCGAGATCTGAGCCAGAATCAAGAGTCAGATTCTCAACCATTTGAGCCACCCAGGTGCCCCTCAACTGCTGTAAAAAAGAAAAAGAAAAAAAAAACCCTCAGCTTTAATAGACATGTAATTCAATACAATACCATTCAGCTGTTCAAAGTGTGAATGGGTTGTAATGTACCTACCTTTGTGCAAATATCACCATTGTTAATTTTAGAGCATTTTCATCACCACAAAGAGAAACCTATACCTTTTGGTTTTTACCCCTTTATCCTTCCGTTTCCACAGCCCTCCCCCAGCCCTAAGTAACTGGGTACTGAGTTACTTTCTGGGTCTATAGATTGGTCTACTGTAGACATTTTATGTGAAAGGAATCCTAAAACATGTGGTCTTCTGTGACTGGCTTCTTTACTTAGCATAATGTTTCGAGGCTCACCCATATTTTAGAAGATGTCAGCACTTTCTTTTCCCTCTTGGTTAATATCCCATCATATGGATAAAAGATAGCTTGCTTTTCCATTCGTCTTTCGATGCACATTTGGGTTCTCACCTTCCGGCTATTGTGAGTAGTGCTGCTAGGAACATTTGTAAGCAGGTTTTGGTTAGCACACCTGTTTTAAATTCCTTGGCATATGTACCTAGAGGAATGATTGCTGGCTTATATGGTAACTCTGTTTAAACAGTTGAGAAACCGCAAAACTGGTTTTCCAAGTGCCTGTGCCACATTCTATGCCCACCGGCAGCGCATAAGGCTCTGCTTTCTCTGCGTCCTCACCCGTGGGTGTTATCATAGGACTTTCCAACTCTAACCATCTTGGGGACTCTGAGGTGGTGTCTCACTGTGGGCTTGATTTGCATTTCCCTGGTGACCGATAATGGCAAGCATCTTTTTCTGTGCTTATTGGCCATTTGTATATATTTCTTGGAGAAATATCTATTCAGATCCTTTGCACATTTGTGGATTGGATTAATCCAACTTACTTTTTAATCTTGGTGACCTGAACTCTTTCCCATAACTTCATATCTCAATAGCAGACTTTTTCCAGCAAAGAAAGCGAAGAAAACCCTCCTTTGCCTTGCATTTCTTCTTGCTCTCTCCTGTCCTGCACAGCGTCCACGTGCACACCTCTTATTCGCATCCCTCACGTCTCCGTTCATAGGTCACCTGCACAGAGAAACTTCCCCTGATTCCTCCAGACTGTGGTGGCAGTCCCCTCAGTCAGTGCCCCCGTGGAAGGGTGTGCTTGTCTCTGTAGCACTGTAGTTGATGACATTTATTCAACACAGTCTGGCAGTCATGTCTCTACGTGCACTTCCTTACCAACCTTTACGTGACCGCAGGACTAAGTAACTCACCCAGGAACTCACATCTTCCTTGTAGGTGACCCAGTTTTTAAGCCCGGATATCTGATTCCAGGGCCCAACTTCTTAATCTACACTGGTTCATTTTGCTCATTTTTACCATACTTAGTTATTGTAAGTAATTGGCTTATTGTAACCCCTGACACTGGAGATTTACAAAGGCGACACTGATGTCTACTCCCCAGGGTATCCCTAATGCTCCATACCGGGGGGTGCTGGTTATGTTTTCTCTCATAATTTCTCTCATAATTGCCTGCAGCCTTCACTTAGCAGAGCTCACCCGTGTTCAGCATATTTCAAAACATGGATCAGACCTAATCTCTTCTAGAAGTGGACCCTCCAAGCCCAGACCACATGCCTTGCTAGTATTGAAGAAGGCCCTTGTGCGTTCCTAAAGCTTAGCATTTGTTGTGCTGTATGTTAACTCTTGCCTGTCTGACTCTCACAGTAAACTGAGGTCATTGGGAGCAGAGAGAGGAATAAACTCATTGTGCCTGTAGTACATCCTACAGTATATTTGTTGAATGAATGATTAGACCTGTCTGGACTTTATATAGCTTAGTCATGGTATAGCTGTGTGTCCACTAATATCCATAATTGCATTCAGCAGTATAGAATTCATAAGCCGACGTGAAGTATTAACCAACAAATTCACCTCTTTGAGTTCTGAATAATATACTAGCTGCTGATGAAGTAGGGTTTATAATTTATCTCCACGGCGGCAAAATTCCATATCCTGCAGCCATAAAGGTGACAGGTAAGACTTACTTCTCATTCTCTTGGAAGGAGAAACTGAGTTCATACCGATTAATGCTGCCTGGCTCCACAAGGTTGGTAAATGACATAGGCTTGGTGACATAGGCCATCCTTGAACTCTGTCTTCATATTAATTTGGAGGTTTTGCTGCTGTTCTTTCTTCATGCAAATATATATATATATATATATGTATATATATATATATATATGCTAAGTATAAAAAGCAATTCATCTATAGAACTTTATTTCAAAGACAGTTTTTTGGAGTGTCCATATTCATAGTTAGCAAGAGATCCTTCTCATTTCTTACTAAGGCAAAAGGAACACAGCAGTGGTGGACACACACTTAGTTCTTTGAGCTACATTGACTTAAAATCTCATTGAGGCAAAGCAGTCATCCACAGATAGAGGTTTGACGAGTAAGTATAAGCAGAGTCTACTGATTTTCTTCATCCTGGGAAAACACTTAACCTTTTCCCCTTTCTTTATCTGTTGCTCCGTGTTTTATTGGAAGGCTGTCATGTTACCACTGTTGTAGGCTGTTGACTGGAATTTGAAGACACTTTCCATCTAAAGGACTCTTCACGTTCTGGTCATTCATTTTAATAAGATCATCTTTGTTCCACCTAGTTTTGTCTGTAACACTTAAATCTGTTGCCTCCAATTATATATACACATCCCTGAAGTAAAAATGAAGTGTATTGTGCAGGTTTAAGGCTACATATAATGAAAGATCAGGCCTTGATTGTGGTCAATCATGGGCATAAATCTTATTTCTCCCTCTCTCTCTCGAAATGTCAAGCGATTGGTCATTCAGATTCCCTGAGTTTGGAATTAAACCTATGCCTTTCCTCTGCGTAAAAGCTCCTTTTGATGTAGAAAAGGAAGGAGGAGAAAGGATACTTCTGAAGATGCAGACATACTAAATTAATATATTGAAGCCATAACAGGACAATGGACTATTCGAGCTATACCAGCCTCTTTAATAACAAGGCTAGGACAGCAACTCCAGTAACCGGCTTCCATTTTGAAATCACAGGAAGGCTGTCTTCAAACATGCATATAATGATCCTAGCTTTTTATTCTTTGACAGTTGAATAATTAATTGCAATAAATTTATAAGATTATTAAAAGCTTTGGATTGGGTGGGGAAAAGTAAGGAGCATAAATCTTCCTTTTCATTTGTTGTTTATTACAAGTGGCTGTCAGGACTGTTTTTAATTCATGTAATATTCTTTGTAATAACAAGTCTAATTAAGAAATCCATTAGAAGTCTGTAAAGTTAATTTAACAGGGGGAAATCCTAATGGAGTATTATTGGAATCGTCTTTATAAAAAGAATGCCACAGGCTTTCATGGGTTCTTAATCAGAATTCCCTGTCATCTAAATTAGTTCATGTGCTCAAGCTTGTATATTTTTAGATTTTTAGTTTGAGCATATCTCACAACATTTTTTGGTATATGTTGTTTATGGCACTGAGTAGATGTATCTCCCAGACATTAATGGTTGCTGTGCTGTCAGGAATTTCAAAACTGGGTGACTAGATTATATAACATGTTCTGAGTTTGAGTATGGAAGATTAAATGATTTTTATCCCTAATGAATTCAGAATCTTAAAATTCAGTGACCAGCAGTCACTGTGGAAATTGACCCCAGACCATTCAATCAACCGTGCATCACGAAATCATTCACTGCTCTAGAAGGTCTGTGTTTTCCACCTCTCAGTCAGCGTATATTTATACGTATAAAATATCTATTTTAGGAAATCAGGAATGCAGCTTTAAGATACTTGGTACTATCTTTTGATCATGACAGAGAAATTAGAATTTCAAATATTACTTATGGGGAAGTATAATGAAAACTGGTCACATCAAAACTCAGGCACAGTCTTTTCAAACTTGACAACACTTTTTATATGTTAGGTGTTTCCGGCTTTAGCAGAGGCCTAAGAATTTGGAGTTAATTCCTTTTCAGTGTGCTGGAGCCTTACTGTGAGGAACAGGAGTCCGTAAAAGATCCAATCTTTGCTGTACGCAAAGAGAATGCCATTCACACATATCTAACTACTTAAGGGGTTTTGTCAACCATGACAAAGAACAACTTAGTGTTATTCTGCTGCGAATATTCTACAGAATCATAATTCTTTTTTTTTTTTTTTTTTTTTTTTTCAACGTTTATTTACTTTTGGGACAGAGAGAAACCGAGCATGAACGGGGGAGGGGCAGAGAGAGAGAGGGAGACACAGAATCGGAAACAGGCTCCAGGCTCTGAGCCATCAGCCCAGAGCCCGACGCGGGGCTCGAACTCACGGACTGCGAGATCGTGACCTGGCTGAAGTCGGACGCTTAACCGACTGCGCCACCCAGGCGCCCCTACAGAATCATAATTCTTTTAGAAATTACCCAATAATAATTATTATGTAACTTGTGAACACTTAAAATTCTCATTGAGCTAACAATAGCTAGTGGCTATCTGTTTCTTTGTGTTTTCTTGGTTTTTAATGATATTTTAAGAAACTACTTATTAACTAAGAACAATTCTTAAAAGGATGCTATCATTAGGAACTTAAAAAAAAAAAAGGTTTTGTGAGTGTATACGTCTTCATGATATAGAGCAAGACCAATGCATCATGCTGGGAATGCCTGCTTTGGAGTCAAAAGAACTGGGTTTGAATCTCAGCCTCGCCAATTGTGATGTAGACACAAAATCGTAACAGCTGTGTTATAAACACATATGTCATGTGAGTTCGACCATCCCAAGGGCCAAATAAAGGAAATCCACCATGAAAGAAAAAAGTAAAAGATGCATTTATTAAATGACTTAGTTGGAACATAAGTCAGTCAGATGTAGAAGACATAGATTGTGCCTCAGTTGTGGCCCTCACAAGTATTTGTGTGACCCTGGCTTCCTTCACTTGTTCACATTGCCTGGCTGGTCCCTGGGGGCTTTTGAGCTGGCTGTCCCCATGTTGGATGCTAATAATATCACTTTTAACAGGAGGAGTCTGTAAAGTATTGTCGAGATGGCAAAGTATGAAACAATCTCTTGGAGTATAGAGATCAGATGTCAAGTGAATGCTAGTTCCACTGAAATTCTCAAGTAGAATGATGAAAAGTGCCCCAATCACTAAGTAAACAAAGTATAATAATGAATTCAAGGAAAAATCAAATGTTACATCTCAGTTATAAAACAAATCTCATGTGTAAAGGGAATACATGCTCAAGTTAGTTTCCAAATCAGGTTAACTAATTACCTCCAAAGCACTCTTATAAAAAGGCTCATATGGATGTGCAAAGGCCCTGAGGTAACTAATCAGGAGATGAGACAAAATTCTGAAGTAAACATGTTGGTGGTTCTCCAACTTGAACATGCATGGGAATCACCTGGGAGGCTTGTTCAAGCACAGATATCCGGGCCCTGCTGCAGAGTTTCTGATACATTTGAATCATACATTTGAATACATACATTCCGTGAGACCGGGAGGGAGGCAAGCACTTCTGTTTCTCACAAGTTTCCGAGGACCACACTTTGGAAACCATGATTCTAGCTTCCTTCTCACATTCCATCTTCCCCACCTTCATTCTCTCTCTCCACTGTGCAAAGAAGTTCCTTCCTGCAGCTCTTTGCCTGGTGGGATATTTAGGTCCCTGTTTCTCCCCAGGCAACAAAGATCCTTTTTTTCTCCTTCCCATGGCCCAATAAATCAATGTCATCTGTCATCAGACAGTCTGAAGAACTGATTTCACCTTGTGTCATCCAGTGATGTATGAAGACACTCCTTTAGGGATACTAAACCTTAAAAAAAAAATTAATGTTTATTTAATTTTGAGACAGAGACAGACCACAAGCAGGGGAGGGGCAGAGAGAGAGGGAGACACAGAATCCGAAGTAGGCTCCAGGCTCTGAGGTGTCAGCACAGAGCCCAACACAGGGCTCAAACAATGAGCCATGAGATCATGACTTGAGCCAAAGTCGGACGCTTAACCAACTGAGCCAACCAGGTGCCCCTAGAGGCACTAAACGTTTAATAAGTCCTTAACTGAAGCCACGAATTCAATGGTGCCCTTTCGGGCACCATGGAACTGCCTACAAAACAGGAGGGAGTGGTATGTCGTTGTAATTGGTGAGTTTGTTTTGTTTTGTTTTGTCCAAGGGAAGACCTAAGACCTTAAATTCTTTTTTTTCAACATTTTTTTTTTTTTTTTTTAATTTTTGGGACAGAGAGAGACAGAGCATGAACGGGGGAGGGGCAGAGAGAGAGGGAGACACAGAATCGGAAACAGGCTCCAGGCTCCGAGCCATCAGCCCAGAGCCCGACGCGGGGCTCGAACTCACAGACTGCGAGATCACAGACAGCCAGATCACGACCTGGCTGAAGTCAGACGCTTAACCGACTGCGCCACCCAGGCGCCCCTAAGACCTTAAATTCTAATTCAAGGGGCGCCTGGGTGGCTCAGTCGGTTAAGCGCCCGACTTCGGCTCAGGTCATGATCTCACAGTCCGTGAGTTCGAGCCCCGCGTCGGGCTCTGTGCCGACAGCTCAGAGCCTGGAGCCTGTTTCAGATTCTGTGTCTCCCTCTTTCTCTGACCCTCTCCTCTTCATGCTCTCTCTCTCTCTCTCTGTCTCAAAAATAAATAAATGTTAAAAAAATTTAAAAAAAAATTCTAATTCAAAAGATTCCTGAACACACATTAAAGAAACTATCCAAAATCATAAACCATAAATTTACCATTATGCAATTCAAATGTATAAAATTATTAAAAGTTTTCGGGGCGCCTGGGTGGCGCAGTCGGTTAAGCGTCCGACTTCAGCCAGGTCACGATCTCGCGGTCCGTGAGTTCGAGCCCCGCGTCCGGCTCTGGGCTGATGGCTCAGAGCCTGGAGCCTGTTTCTGATTCTGTGTCTCCCTCTCTCTCTGCCCCTCCCCCGTTCATGCTCTGTCTCTCTCTGTCCCAAAAATAAATAAACGTTGAAAAAAAAATTAAAAAAAAATCATTAAAAGTTTTCATTGAAAGGACAGATAGCACTTGGACCCAGACAAACAATCCAGTTTTTACAACGCTATTTTAGGGGCAGCTGGGCAGCTCAGTTGGTTAAGCCTTTGACTTTGGCTCAGGTCATGATCTCACAGTTCGTGAGTTTGAGCCCCGTGTCAGGCTCTGTGCTGACAGCTCAGGGCCTGAAGCCTGCTTCGGATTCTGTGTCTCCCTCTCTCTCTGCCCCTCCCATGCTCATGTTGTCTCTCTCTCTCTCTCTGTCTCAAATAAATAAATATTAAAACAATTAAAAAATGTTATTTTAAGTTTTGGTTTAGTATTTATACCTAATTTGTTTTCATATCATTCAAAATATTGTGCAGCTCTCATTTTTATGTAGTTTTTCTAAATCATTGTGTTTCTAACATTACTGTTATTTTTGAAGCCTATCTCGGGGCAACATCTTGTCTTTTGTCAGTGTATTTGCAATCTTGTCTTAAAAACCAGCATGAAAATATGATTATGTTCCTAATTATTAATTTCTAAATTAATTGCTCTTTTCAGAGATTCTATATTTTCTTTATTTTTCTTTATATTTTCTTTCTTTTCTTTCTTTTTTCTTTATTTTCTTTATTTATTTTTCTTTATTTTTTAAAGTTTATTTATTTATTTTTGAAAGAGAGAGAGAGAGAGAGAGAGAGAACGAACAGGTGATGGGCAGAAAAAAGGAGAAAGAGGGATTCCAAAGCAAAGTTTGCAATGTCAGCGCAGAACCCAGTGCAGGGCTTGAACTCATAAACCATGAGATGACCTGAGCTGAAATTAAGAGTTGGACACTTAACCAAGTGAGCCACCCAGGCACCCCACAAATTTATATCTTCTTTAAATTGAAGTTCTTGAGAATTTCATTAACATCCAAGGCTAGTCATATAAAAAGACTAGACATGAGACAGAAAAATCAGAGGTGGAATGATGTCTGTGAGAAATAATCAAACATTTTAGATATATCAAAAGATATGGATGTATGGTAACTTCAGGAAATGCATTTCGGTGAATTTTCCAATAGTTTATGAAGTGTGAGTCTGGACTAGATCACAAGAAAAGCCCAATGTTTCACATAACCTGAACTCTCAATATATAGTCAGAGAAATTCCTTATTTCTTGATGAGAACGTACACAGCCAGGCCACTAGAAAGAGTACTTCTTAGAGCAGCGCTGTAACAAGGAAAAAAGTACTATCAACGTTTTTTTAACTCATCAAAAAAGTAAGTAGCAAAACAGTCCATGATGACAGTTCATTCAAAGGAAATAAAAATCACTGACAATTCTTAATGACTTCTTCAAGACTTCTTTTAGAATAGGAACATAGTTCACACTGAGGGGGACGGAGTCCCAATATTTCAAAGGATCGGATGCAGTTTTACTTTAAACATTTCTCCTTGAAACGCCGTGGTTTTTGAGATTCTACTTCCGTTCAATTTCTCTTATTTCTCTTCCATTTTGTTCTTGGTTGACTACAAGAAATTTTATTCAGACCCGTGCACTTAAAAAGGATTTAGCGTTATGATAAAGTGACTTGTTAATCAGTTAAGAAATAAAGCATTTTTCAGCTAATGCTTCTTGGGTTGCTAGCTAGCTGAGAGAGAGAGAGAAAAACTGTAATTTGGATCAGTACACTAAATCAGCTGTATTAAAGACTTAATTATAAAATATGATGCCTTAATCACATAAAAACAAATACATGAATATTCAATTACAGAATGATGAATCACTTCCTAAGCATAAAAGTAATAAAAAATTCAAAGGAAAATATTAGTAAATGTTGATATTTATATTGATTATATATATAAATAATAATAATAAATAATAAATAACTAATAAAAAATATATATATATATTTCTCTACAAAATTAAAAACTTGGGCATGTCCCTTTAATTCAAAGGACAGGCCACAATTGGGTATAGACAAATTTTCCAATCCATTTTCCAAAATGTTATTTTTAAATGAGCACTATTAAATTAGAATGTAAGTAAGAAGCTGGAAAAGATATTTGCAACATATCCATCAAATTCAAACCAAGATGAACATACTGACGAAAAAATGAGAAAAAAAATTACATATGAACAGAAAATCCATAAAAAAATATAAAAAAACAAATATTCAATGTAAATGTAACCAAAAAGTACCATTTTAAATTTTGGATTAGAATAAGTGGGGAAATTTGATGATAAGGGACAGTGATTGAGAACTTTCTCTTTCTAAATAGCATATTAAAATATGTATTTATGGGGGTGCCTAGGTGGCTCAGTCGGTTAAGCATCCAACTTCAGCTCAGGTCATGATCTCACAGTTGATGAGTTAGAGCCCTGTGTCGGCTCTGTGCTGACAGCTCAGAGCCTGGAGCCTGCTTGGGATTCTGCGTCTCCCTCTCTCTGCCCCTCCCCTGCTCGTGCTCTGTCTCTCTCTCTCTTTCAAAAATAAACATTTAAAAAAAATTAAAAATATGTATTAAAAATGTTTTAATTGGGGCGCCTGGGTGGCGCAGTCGGTTAAGCATCCGACTTCAGCCAGGTCACGATCTCGCGGTCCGTGAGTTCGAGCCCCGCATCAGGCTCTGGGCTGATGGCTCAGAGCCTGGAGCCTGTTTCCGATTCTGTGTCTCCCTCTCTCTCTGCTCCTCCCCCGTTCATGCTCTGTCTCTCTCTGTCCCAAAAATAAATAAACGTTGAAAAAAAATAAATAAAAATAAAAATGTTTTAATTAAGTCCATCCTTCTCTCATAGGAATGTACCTTAAGATAACATCTCAGGTGCAAGATAAATATTTGTAAACGTGCAGCAGCGGGGATGTTTATATAAGAGTGCAGAGGACAGAGTTCTTTCTCCTTAAGGGTTTACACCCAATTAAAATCCCTTCACTAAAAGCTGCAATAAAAATAGGGAGTATTCTTTACACAGGGCCAGATACATTTCTGGCATTTATGATCTTTCTACATGATCTCTGAAATTTTACTGGCAAGATGGGGGGACACAGTTCATAGTTCATGCATTAGTTAGAAATGCTTGTTTTTCTTCGTATAGTGTCAGTTGCTTTTCACCGATGATTAGCCTCAGTGTTCTGGAGGGGTTCCAGTTCATGTAATTATAATGCAATTGGTATTATGTTTTCCCAATAGCTTTGGTGATTTGCAATATTGTTTTGCTTCCTACTTTTCCTGGCGTAGCTGTTCAGGTGCCCCAACAGGCTGCATTTCTGCCCTGGCATTTTTGAGTAGAATGAGTGTTTGATGCGCGCGTGTGCATGCTATGGACATATTCCAGTCATCACGCCGGCTACACTTAAACCTAGCCGACTTTAAAAATGTCAAATCAGAGAAACTTGTTGGATTCTGCTTCTTCCTGTGTGCATGTATTTGATTCACATAAAAATTCCTTACCGAACGCTTACCGTGTTCCAGGTTCTTCATGGTGTACACACTAGTGGGGGGTACAGGCAGGGAATAAGTCAACAACTGCAGAAGTGATCAGTGACTGGGAAATACGCGTGCATTGACAAAGGGAGAGCGTTCTGCTGTGACGGAGGGTTTGTTGGATAGAGTTGGCGGGCACTTGGAGCAGGTGCCTGGGATGTGAGGATGGGACGTAGCTAACCCCGGTGGAGACAGAGCAGCGAGAAGACCCGAGCCGGGGAGTTGGAGAGGTCAGAGGGCTGGCTCTCAGGGAGCCCGGTGCAGCGGAAGGAGAGTGAGCGGCAGGCAAGTGTCCACAGGGGGGCCATAGAGCCCTTGCTTTCTACCCATGGTAGACCATTCCCTTCTCTTGGTAGATGAGACTGATGGCTTAGCCCAGCCGTGAGGTTGGCTTGCTTTCTTCTTTACAAAAGCTACCTTGACACCCGGGGCCATCAGATGAAAGGATATCAAGCCAGAGCACCACTGCCAGCCAGTTGCACCCCTACCGTGGATAATTTTCTCAAATTCTGTCGCTGTCAGAATCTGCCAAGACATCCTCCTCTCCATTGGGTGATGCCCACTCATCGCTCACTTGGCTGTCAGCGCTGGATTCCAGATCCGAATAAAATGAATCTTAATCAGTGCAGTGCGGGCAGAGCTGGTGAATGTTTGGTTCGTGCCGCCCAGGGCCATCCTGGAAGAGCTGGAAGCCAGCATTCCGCACCTTTTATCTGAAAGTCCAAATGAAAGGAAAGGAATGATATTTTACGAGTTTTAGTGTATATAGTGTGAAAATGTGGGGTTGTATGAAGAGTCAAAAGTGTGAAGTTTGAGGGCCATCATTAACTATTCCATGGAGATACCTCGCTCCCTTATATCTCTGTTTCCTGATTCTCTTTCCCCTGTCTGGAATGTTCTCTCTTCCTGACTGCTTACTCAATTCCTGTTCATCCTTTTTAAGGCCAGAAGGAGTTAAGTGAATTCTTAAAGCCACACAGCTTATTAGTGCTTCTGCTATTTCGTAATAATTCACTCCTCTCTTCAAATGTTGCAGGGGCTGGTCTGCTTGCCTTGTGCTAAGCATTGAGAAAAGAAACACGATTACGACGTAGCCTAATGGGCTGCTCCCTGTCCCTTGGGGAGACCTGGCTGAACAAGTGAAATGGGACAAAAGTGAGTGGATGGGGTGCTGCAGGGAGACAGAGGTGGGGCTGGGCAGCCCTGGAGGAAGGCGATGAATTCATTCTTTACCTGAAAAATAATTAGTGGTTAGCCAGGAAGAGGAACGGGTTTGTGGGCAAGGGCCACACAGGACCTGTCTACAGGAGTTCATGATACAAGGCATTATGCCATTTTTTAATCATTAAAATATTAAGCTGTGCTTTGGTTTCTTCAATGGTTAAGTTGTGTCCTCAAATTTTGGACAAGACAGAAGTAGAAGTTGAATTGCAGGTGACCAACGCTTGGTCCTGTTCTGTGCATCCTGCGGAGTCCCATGTGTTTTATAAGCATCAGTCATTGCTGACAGCATCTTTCATCAGAAAGGAATGTCATCTGTTGTCCTTATCAGGTGGGGTCATACCTCAGGGCCTAACGGGTTCTCCATTTTGACCCCAACTCTTCCTCACTTCGAGCTCACATGCCTGACTGAGAGCAGGACAGTGACCTCCGATTCCTCCAGGAGGGTGACATCTTTGAACGTGAACGCTTATCCTAGATTTGTGGGAAACAGATTTTGAAGCCTCAGATGATTCCAGTAATTTCACAGGGTAAAAAAGAAACAAATGTTCCAGGGATTCAGGTAGTGAATCCCTGATTAATTGGACAGTTTTTAATTAAAAAAAAAGCATATGCTCCCGTGCAGATTGTAAGTAACTGATATGCCACACTGTTAGATTATATTTATATACTTTTTCTTAACCGGAATATGTGGTTTTAACTTATTTTATGATTACATAAATGTAGTTTCTATTTACTTTATTATGTAGATGAGCAAATTAGGCCCATTGTGAACACTACTCTTTTCTAATCAGTAAAACATGTTGATGTTTTTTTAATTGCTATTACCAACATGCAAATTATTGCATTATTGTCTAGATTAATTGCAGAGAATAATTCTGAGCTATCTTTATCACATAATTTGCTGGTAATTTAAGGATATTTATGTTTATATACGCTTACATTTTTTTAATTAGTTCATGTTCTTTCAATTACATCAGTAATGACCTCATTCATTTTAAAGATTGTTAGGTTACTATTCCTTTGTAATAAATGAAATACTTTTGAAATGTAAGAAGTCTTATTTTTTCAAGAGGAAAAATCCAGACAGGCTCAAGCTGCACAGAATTTTTTAAATTGAGGCAAAAAATTAGGTAGTTAATATTCAGCCATGAAAAACGTGGGGGGGGGGCATGAGTGCGTACAGGTGTACCTTCATGCTCATGCATATATGATATGTCATTAAAAATAATACTCTCTGTTTGAAAATTAAAGATTTATGCTTCCAAAATGGAACATATCTGCGCAAGCTCTCAGGATGTTTTTTTTTCCCTAGACCATCAAGAACTCCTCCATTCACGTTCCCACAGACATCCCCTGAACCTCTTGCAAATGTTAACAGTTTATCACAGAGGAGCCAAGTTAAGCATAGAAGTGTATCAGGGACAAATCTGTTCATTCTTCTCCACATCAAACTGATCTTCCAGCTGTGATTTTCCAAGTAAACATCTGACGTGTTTTTTTTTTCCTTACCACTCACAGCAATAGAAAATCATGTTTGAAATTTCACTGGGGTTAATTAGGAAACTCCACAAGATACATTGTGAATATCTTGGCTTAGAGGAATGACGGCTGTCCTAATTTTGTAGTTTTGTTTAAGATCTCGGTGAATCTTCAGCAGATCAATTGGGTCATAACTAGGTTACGCTCTACCTGTTCTCAGTTTAATTTCCTCTGGTCATTTAATGGACAAACACTTTCCAAGCTGCCTCGTGTTTGAAGGTGTTTTCTTGACTACTCTTTATCTGAGCAGGATAAAAATCAGTTATTCTTACTATCTAAAATCAGATAGATTGCCATTGATTTTGGATGTCTTGAGTTGGATGATCTCTAAACACTGAAGCAGGACCTGCCCCCTTCATGGGGCTAATCTCAGGCCTGTACTTTCAGATTATCTTCGTTTGTTTTGACCTTTAAATCATATCCGTTATATTGACAATGCAGCAATTCCTGTCACTCTTTTAGGATTCCCTTGCTAAACAATTCTCACTGTTTATCCTACCATGGTAATCTTGTGTGTAGTCATAGCGCAACTCGGTCCTCAGAAATTGCCAGGCTTACCATATTGCTTTGGAAGACCATGCATGAGATGAATAATAAATATTAAATTATTTGCACAAATAACCACCCTGTACAAGGACTCCCATTTTCTCTGCCAGCTGATACACAGATGACACCAAACAATCGACTGAAACAAAGTTAAGGGAGAAAGCCGTCAGAAAGTGGTAGACCAGTTGCTGCCAGGAAAAGGCCTCGGGCAATGACACTCACCGAAGAGATGAGCTCGAAGGCACTATTTTAGGTATAGCCAAAAGGCCAAATAACCTTAATGACATACTCTAGTTTATCTGAACATACAGATGCTCAAGAAAAAAATGTAGGCAGAGAGAGTAAGTGTCTCTGGAAAGAAAACTAATTGAAAGTGACATGACGAAAAGAAAAGAAAATGGAAACTTTTTGCTGTATGAATGACAGTGAAAGGGTAAAATGAAACTGAAGAGTCGGTAGGGGGCGCGAGATTTGCAAAGCAAAACTTGCAGGGAGAGTAGACAAAGAACCATTGAAAACAATTGTAATAAAAACAACAACTCAATGGAAGAATGGGAAGAAAATGTGTATGGACACTTAAGCAAAGAGGATGCATAGATAGCACTTGACAAGATGTTCGACATTGTTAGCCATTACAGAAATACAAATTAAAGCCACTGCAACCTATTAGAGTAACTAACATTAAGTATATATATGTGTGTGTGTGTGTGTGTGTGTATAAAGTATTTATACGTATTAAGTATATATAAAGTATATATATGTTAAGTATATATATATATATATATTAAGTGTGTATATGTAAGTATATATATACATATATATGTGTACATATATATGTGTACATATGTGTACACATATATTTGTACATGTATATACATATATATACATATATACCTGTGTGTGTGTGTGTGTGTATATATATATATATATATATATATATATATATATATATATTGAGAGAGAGAGAAAGGGAGAGAGAGAAAATTTCAAATGCTGGTTCATATCCCAAGCAACTGGATGTCTTGCACATCATTGAAGAATGAAAGGAGTGCAAAACCGTACAAAATATCAGAGGCATCCTGGAAAAATTTGTCAGTTTCTTGTAAAATGGAATACATACTTACCATATGACCTGGAAACCCCACTCCTTTCTTTTTCAAAGAATTCTTTTATGTTTTACTCAGGCAAAATATATTTTATCCAGGCAAAAATATAAACATATGTTTATACAAGTTTGTACAATAAATGTTTATAATGACCATTCAGAATGGCCCCAAACTGAAGTCATCTCAAATATCTTTCAGGGCATGAACAGATGAACAAACTGTGGTACTTCCATACCGTGGAATTGTAATCAGCAATTAAAAACGATGACTTATCAGGGCGCCTGGGTGGCTCAGTAGGTTAAGTGTCTGACTTCGGCTCAGGTCATGATCTCACAGTTTGTTGGTTCGAGCCCCACATCAGGCTCAGTGCTGATGCCTCAGAGCCTGGAACCTGCTTCGGATTCTGTGTCTCCCTCTCTCTCTGCCCCTTCCTCGCTCGCACTCTGTCACCCTGTCTCTCTCTCAAAAATAAAGATTTTTAAAAAGTTAAAAAATTAAAAATTAAAACCAATGAATTATTGACACCTACAACAGAGCAGAAGCATCTCTGGCACATTAGTGGAAAGACAGAAGTTAGTCTTGAAAGGTGACGTACGATACGATTCCAATTCTGTCATGTTACATTTTGGAAAACACAAAGCTCTGTGGAGAAGGAAAACACAGTAGTGCTTGTCAGGGGCTAGGGTGAGGGGTTGTGTAACTTGAAAGGAACAGGATGACAGAGGTTTGGGGGAGGGGCAAGACTGTTTCCTATCTCGACTGTGGCTGTTGTTACAAGAACCTACACGTCAAAAGTCATAGAACTGTACACACAGATCAGTTTAACTGTATGCTAATTTAAGTGCAAACTCTTTTAAAAAGAGGCTTCACGTAGTCTCTTCAAATATTGAAAATTCGGTGACTCATCTGTGGGTTAATCTCTGCAAAGCCCCATGTGGAAAACAAAGTCAGAGATGTAGGGTGAGCTTGCAAAGCTGGGGAGTGCACTGTGTCTCCCGAGACTTTTGTTTTCTGTGAAAAATTTCCTCTCGTGTTGTCCTGAAATGTTTAAATTCACAGCTTTTAATCTGAAGCTGCTGAACTCTGGCTCTGAAAATCGGCTGAAACTGGGAATGTGTAAATATTAAAGGTGCAGTAATTTTGAAGAGAGTCCACATTTCCTTCCATAACCCAAGGCTTTGAGTCTCTGACATTGCCAAGGTTGAGTAAACCCTTGAGCCATCCATCTATCTAAAGAACGTCTTTTTATCCAAGTTTTCCTGTTGGCTTACTCTCTCCGTACCATGGGTATTATAAAATTCTGATGATTAGACTGCAGAGTGCTTTGAGGCTTCAGGATCCAGAATGATTCAAGTGTTAACTATTATTATGTGGTATTCTAAAAAAGTCCCATCTACCTTGCCTTCTGTTACACAACTATCGTCTTATTTTCCAACTACTTTACTGATCTCTATTCCAACTTTTTCCTGTAGGTCTCCTTTCTCTCACCCTACAAACATTGACATTTTGTTGAGATAGAAACTTGGATCTATCAATTCCCTTCCCTTCCACACTTTTTTTTTTTTGAAAAAAATGGCATTAACTGTTGTGATTTATAACAGATATGCTCTGGCTTCTTCACTGAACTCAGGACATCCATTTCCCAATCAGTTGGGTCTTCTGGACTTGACTTTGAATTTGAAAAATCCCATTGCTGCTGAGGGTGGGAATAGAAATTCTCTTGCATTATTTGTAGAAATTAAAGCTAGAAGCAACGTAGGAATTCAAGTTGCCCGATGTTACCCAGCGTTTCCATTGCCCTCTGAGCCAGCAGTACAACTTTTTGGAATAGAGAACATGTATACAGGGATGTATAATCAAGGCTTATCCCCATTGTGTACCCAAAAAAAAGGAAAAATCTTCAATATCTATAAGGTGGCAATTGTCTAAATAAGGGCAATTCCATGTAATACACCTCTGTATACACACTGCAGGTTTATGTTTATTAATATAAAATACACCCACGTTGTATTATTAAATAAAGCATAGTATATAACTGCTTCTTTTCAATTTTGATTTTCCTTGGCTTCATCAGATATTATTTTTATAAGCAGAAAAAAATGGCTACAATTTTAAACAAATTGGGGATACAATGTAAACAAAAAAATTTTTTGTCTTATTTTTTTTAATGTTTTAAATTTATTTTTGAGAGAGAGAGAGAGTATATTTGAGCGGCAGAGGGTCAGAGAGAGAGGGAGACACTGAATCTGAAGCAAGCTCCAGGTTCCGAGCTATCAGCACAGAGCCCGATGCGGGGCTCGAACTTATGAACCCACGAGATCATGACCTGAGCTGAAGTCGGATGCTTCACCGACTGAGCCACTCAGGCGCCCCCCTTACTTTCATCTTATATGTACTCATCATACTGATTTGCCTTATTTCCATTGATAAGAACCACCAGTCCCCCTTCCATGCCCACTTGAAACCTAAGAGCAGCGATCCTAGGAGGGCAGTCTCTCCCTTCTGCAGCTTTCACACCATTGACAAGCCTTGGCACTTGGAAATCTGCAGCAGGGTTTTTTGAGCGAGGCTGGGATGGAGCTGTATATATAAAGATTTCCATCGTGGAACGGTGTGCAGGTGCATGTTTGCAGCCGAGATTCTGAAGTATCTGTGGACTGCTCACCTGTGTCACCTTGAGAATCATTCTGCGCATGGAAGGCTGTTACTGACAACGGTGTTATCCTATCTGTGAGCGACCCAGGAGAGTAGCAACGTTGAGGACCACAGCTCTGAAGTCTGTTCCTACTCAGGTCCTCTCTCTGTATAATTTTATGAGTAATCATCCTTCGGTGTGGGCCAGAGTCACCTCATTTCATTAAAAAAGACACCTTTCATCACTATGGAAATCCCAAAGGTTTTAGGAGCTCTGTCCCAAAACAGGGACAGAGGCCAAGTATCTATTTCTTCTTACAAATCACGATGTTACACCTGCATTGAAATTGTTATTAATTAAAAAAAAAAATATCTAGCATGTTTGGAAATGCTGTCCTAAGAGGGGTTTTTAGAACATCTGCTCTCTGGGGGCTCAGCACAGACTCTATACCCTGCTTGCCTGTTGGGACCTGAGCTCTACCACTTTCTGGTTGTCACAGCAGTCACGCCATCTCCTTGGGCCTCAGTGTCCCCACCTCTAAATGGGGATTGTAGCAGGTTTGTGAGAGGGTAGTATATTTAAGGTACTTCTATTAGTGCCTCGGAAGACATGGCCGCATTAGCCGGGAGGATGACCGTGGCATAATTGCCTGCTACAGTTAATAGACCTCTCCATACATTTCTAAATAACTCAGGCGAGGCATTAGCAAGCCCGGCTCCTGCAGGGCAGAGCTCTGTCCTTCCAGCTCCAGCAGGTAGGGGTTCACAGCCGGGGTTGGTCCCGCCTCCCTCTATGTGTTTCTAAATGCATAGCAAGGCATACTTGGTTGCCACGCAGGACTGGGGAACCCTCCCAATACCTGTGGGTAGGGATGCCGATCGCTCCCCAGTGCACCGGGCATAGTCCCACACGGTCAAGAACTGTTTCACCAAATGACAGAAGTAGCCCTGGTGAGAATCGCTGCGTACGGAGGCTTGCATTCAGTAAAGGTTTGAGGAATTAATTAACGATTGAGTGGCTGAGGTTCATTCATGAGGAATTAAATGTAAACTGATTGAGGTGCCGGGCACCAGGTGATGGTCTAGCAAGTGGTACGATTGCACTTATTCCTCAGAACACTGCATTAAGAAATGTTTCCCTGTTTCCAGATTGAGGTCAAACGACATTTCACAGTCTTGGAGCTCATTTCTCCAGGTATGTCTCAGGTCTCTGCCTCTTTCCTAGTGTAACGATCTTTCTTCTTTAACGTTTTATTTCTGGACGTTCAATGTGCAAATGCATTGAATGAAGAAATGCAAATTGCATAGGAGTCCTGAAATTCATTTGCATTCTTTTAATCATGAGTACAGCATCCTCAACTGAGTGAAAACCAGTGAGGCAGATTGTTTTGTTTTTATTTTCATGCATGACAACAGTCATATTCGTTTGATCCTCAAAAGCAATTTCAAAGGTATGACTTCGGCCAGTGCAAATACACTTCAATTTCCTATCATTTTCTCCTGTACAGCCTAGAAGTGATGTTTATCCTGCTTCCTGAGTCATCAAAAAATAAAGTCTAATCATTATAGTATTCACTTTACTTCTTGAATTTTATTTTTTTTATGAAGTACATTCGGCAAACAGTATTATATTAGTTTCAGATGTGCAACGCAGTGGCTTGATATTATATACATGGTGAAATCATTATAATAGATCTAATTACCACCTGTCACCCTTCCGAGCTATTGCTATACTCATGACTCTGTTCCCTATGCTGTGCTTTACATCCTTGTGACTTCCTTATTATACAACAGGAAGTTTGGACCTTTTCCTTCCCTTCACTTATTTACCTGTCCTCCTACCCTACACCCCTGTGGCAGCCATCAATTTGTTCTCTAGTTTTTGTTTTGTTTTGTCTGGTGGTTTGTTTTGTAGATTCCACACAGGAGCGAAATCCTATGGTATTTGTCTTCCTCTGTCTGACTCATTTCGCTTAGCATCACAGCTTCTGCTCCGTCCGTGTTGTTACAACTGGCAAGATCCCTTTCTTTTTTATGGCTGAGTAGTATTCCACTGTGTATATGTATTCTACCTTCCTTATCCATTCATCTATGGATGGACACTTCATTGGCTTCCATATCTTGACTATTGTAAATAATGCTGTAATGAACAGAGAGGTGCATGTATCTTTGTAAATGGATGTTTTCATTTGGGGGGGGGGGATAAATACCCAGCAGTGAAATTGCTGAATCGTGTGGCAGTTCTGTTTTTAATTTTCTGAGCCACTTCCATACACTTTTCCACAGTGGCTGCACTAATTGACATTCCCACCAACAGTCCACATCCTTGCCAACACTTGTTACTTATGTTGTTGATTCTAGACATTCTGGTGGGTGTGAGGTGACAGCTTATTGTGGGTTTAATTTGCGTTTCCTTGACGATGAGTGATATTGATATATTTTCATGTGTGGGTTGGCCATTGAATTCTAATTTTTAAGCTGCTTTCCACATGAACTAATGCATGATATCATTGGCAATTTCAATCTAATCAGAGTACTTCGTTGATTAAAATGTCCATTCTCTAACTATAGTTAGAGCTGATTGTTACCTCCAAAATTAACTGGTAGTTAATTTTAACTGGATAATGCCTGGACATTGTTCCCTAAGCTACTCCTTTTCTCTATATGTCTGTCTCTTGGTATTATCAGGAAACAATTGCAGTGGAAGAAAAGCATTACTTTGGCTGGAAATTATAGCTCATTTTATTTTCTTTAATGTTCATTTTTTTAGAGAGAGAGACAGAGTGCAAGTGGGGCAGGGGCAGAGAGAGAGGGAGACACAGAATCTGAATCAGGCTCTAGGCTGCAAGCTATCAACATAGAGCCCGACGTGGGGCTCAACCCCACAAACTATGATCATGACTTGAGCCAAAGTCAGATGCTTAACCGACTGAGCCACCCAGGTGCCCCTGTAGTTCATTTTATTAACTCATGTAGCTTTAGTTTCATTTAATATTTTGATGTTAGATACTTGTATTTTGACGCTTCAGTTTCTGTGGCTAGGAAAGAGTTCAAATCGAGTCCTTCAGCCACTTTCCCTGTCCCAGCAAAAAGCAGCAACTCTTTAACAACTTCGATCACCTTTTTAATAATGGGCAAACTGCCACCCCCTTGGTAAGCCACACACTGTCGTGTCCTCCTAAAATGGTCCTTGGGAGGCATCGCTTCACATGGTTCTTAATAGCACAAGGTGCTTTGTAAGTTGTAACTCCCAGCTATCCTGGTTTCAGGTGTCATGCACTTTAATGAGTCTGCTTTGGGAAGTTCTCTTTTCTTTCCCTACATCTTCTGATATGATCTTACATAAAAAAAGTCCTCTTTATCTTCATCATCCACATAGTACAATTTCATAAAATTTAAATAACCAGCAGCAACTGAAAGTCAGTGCCCAAAAGAAGTTTTCATCTCTTTTCGCGAATCTGAACTACTGTCATTCTGACTGGAGATCAAGGTGAATAATAATTATGTTTTATCTGTAACTGTGCCTGGTTATAACCACAGATCATAAGCCGTTGCCTGATGATTCTTACCAGATATTAACCACGGCTCCCCAGAAGGTGTGCTGTAAATTCTGGCATTGTAATTTCTACTGGAAGCCATGCTTTGAGCGCACGCTGGCCATTTGAGTGTTTGCTTTGTTGTCTGACTTTCAGCCTCATCCCGATTGGGATGACGAGGGTCACTGTGGCCTCATTTTTGGCGTGGTAGTCCAATCTTACTTACATTTCCTCCGTGACTCACTCTGGCCTTGTGGTCTGGTGTGATCCCACTTCAAATTCACTTTCCTGAACCAATCACCATGACGTTGAAATGGTGTCGTTTGTTAAGAATGCACCACCTTCTGAACATCGTCACGCCTGTCAAAGAACCGGGAAGCCGGTGTGCAATTTCAGACTGACTCGGACATCGTCTTTCACTGTCCTGTAGGATAGAGGCAGAGCCGAAGCCAGTAGCGTCTGTGACTCACTTGTGGAAAACTGCTCTCGGCCACCCCTGCCCCAGCCCTCACCAGCTCCCCACCGGGTTCTGCTTCTTACTTTTCCTCCTAAAGCGCTTAACACTTCTGAGATGCCATACATTTCCTAGTTTTTCATGTTGGCATTGATCTTCTGTCGTCCCCACTAGGCTGGAAGCTCCAAACAGCCTTGTTTTGTAACTTGAAGTATCCAAAGTCCCTAGAAAAGTGACACTAAGGCAACCAGTACGTATTTGTGACATGAATAAAGGAGTGGGTGCGTGCGTGTGTGTGTGTGTGTGTGTGTGTGTGTAGAAGAAAGAAACATAAAATTGAGAAAATAGCCTAGAGTTTTCTCTAATTGGGAAGTAGAATTACTATTCTGTTTCTGTAGACGTGCCCCATCCAATTGTTCCTATTTGATGCTGAAATATAGAATATGTATTTAAATTTTTTTAATGTTTATTTATTTTTGAGAGAGAGAGACAGAGACAGAGAGAGCATGATCAGAGGAGGGGCAGAGAGAGAGAGGAGACACAGAATCTGAAGCAGGCTCCAGGCTCCGAGCTGTCAGCACAGAGTCCAATGCGGGGCTCAAACTCACAGACCATGAGATCATGACCTGAGCCGAAGTTGGATGCTTTACCAAATGAGCCACCCAGGGGCCCCATAGGATATGTATTTTAAATTCATCATTCACTTCCCTTAGGCCTTCGGCCGCTATAGTGTCACAGATCTTAATGCCATTTCCCAGGGATTTAGGGAGCATCTTTCGTTCCAAATGTATATACGAGCACCTCAAATTGCATTTCACCAGTTCCACAAAAACTCCTCTTTCTCCTTGGCCCCCAAGTCCCCGCATTGAGTCTGCTTCATAGGAGTGTGTAAACAGCTTACTGAAACACAAGCTGTGCGTGGCCCCCATAAAAATTATCTACTTTATATTTAATCATTTGGAGGCAACATTTGATCTCATCTATTCTCCTCCTCTTCTGTCCTTTTCTTTTCTTCTCTTTTCTTTTTTTAAAGTTTATTTATTTATTTTGAGAGAGAGAGAGAGAAGGGGAGAGAGAGAATCCCAAGCAGGCTCCATGCCTGACACAGAGCCCGATGCAGGGCTCAAACCCGCAAACTGTGAGATCGAGACCAGAGCCGAAATCAAGAGTTGGGTACTTAACTGACTGAGCCATCCAGGCCACCCCCTCTTTCTGTCCTTTCTGAGCCAACATTTACTTCTTCAAGTTGAAATTAAACAATAAACAAACAACAGAGTTTTGCAGGAGAGAGAAAATAAAACACCTATTTTTCTTGTAGATGACAAACTCATTCTATACCTCAGTTTTTCCTAACTATTCAGACTTGTATGTGTTCTCGGTTTGTTCCTCTCGAACTGCGTTCTGGGCAGGGTTCACAGGTTGTGCCTTCCTGCATTGTAATCTTGCCTTACTCCGAACTACTTCTCTGAGCTTATGTTAAGTTGTAATTTCCTTTCTTTTCTACTTAAAAAACAAAAACAAAAACAAAAACAAAAACAAAAAACCTCCCACCATTATGGAGGAAGACGTTAACTCAATGTGGTTTTTGCCAATATCGCCAGTATTTTGATTCTTAATTTTTCTCCTCCTTTGGTGTTTCAATTGTTGTTTTCTCTATTTTATAAAAAAAATTGGATCTTTCCAGTTTGACTTCCAGTGTCCTGAAAGCACGTGCTAAATCGGACAGAATCTTTTTACAGTATCGTTGAAGACCAGTGGAGATAGGAACCAAGATACACACACACGCACACGAGCATAAATCCATACATACACACAGAAGCACGTCGACACACGATACTTAAAATGGAGATGATACAGAGGAAGGACGGAATAGAGAAGAGAGAAATGATGAGTGATGTCTTCCTATTTCCCACAATGGAAGGGATGTTTTCAAACTACCACTAAGCCCCGTCCTTTATCCTCATCCACAGATGTTAGCACGATCATCTCAGATTATCCAAAATCTTGAGATTAGGTAGGCTTTTTTTTTTAATCAAGGAACTCATGCCCACTTTTGCAAATTGACAAAAAAAAATGTTTATTTTGGAAATCAGTGAACGTCCTAATAATTTAGTAAAACCGTGATTAGCTGGCCGGGAACCACGGTGGACGGTGCTTCAGGAGAGTTCCCTGTGGTGTGGGAAGGGCACATTCCTGCAAGTTCATCATTCCCACAAGCTAAATTCAATGTGTCTTTTTATAAAGGAGGCCACACAAGAGTAGCCACCACCATGGAAAGGTCTTTTTTTTTTTTTTTTTTTTTTTTTTCTGAAAGGGATTGCTGACCACTACAAGATTGCCTGAATTACTTTGCTCATTCTTCCACACGGGGTCTGGAAGGTGACAGGAAGTAGTGAGAGCAGTATCTATAAATGAGACTGAGGAAAATTAAACCTGGCTGTCAAATTAAATAAAGTCCTTTGCTCCTTTCATGGCCAGTGCATGTGTTCAAAGATGGTTCTGCTCTACCTGACATAATGGTAGCTACTTTTTACCGTGGTGTGTTTAATGTGGGTGGGACAGCCAACAGTCAGAATACACCATCTTTCACCCACTGCCGCCTCCCACGTTGAGTGGGCCAGTTCCCTTGTCCTTGTTCTGGGGTCTGCTCCTTCTTTCTCCATTTCTCAGCCCTCAACCCCAGACTCAGCTCATGGTCCTCTGTGTCTTCTGTCATTTTACCAGGCTGGATGGGAACCCTTTATTGCTTGTGGATCAAACATCAGCCTTTTTCTCCTGAAAGTCCTGAGGGTCACGCCAGTCCCCTCGACTGCAGAATGAATGTGTTCATTGTGTTCCCAGAACTGCCGAGGGAGGCCAGGCTGGAAAGGTGTTTCTCCCACTCTGGACTTAGCCGGGCAGACTCAATTCACCCTCTTTGTGAGGGCTCCTTGGTCCCTTCCACACCCTACTCAATGCCTGAAATACAGTCTCCTTCTGCATCACTGGTGTTACCCACTGCCCCATCTTCCAAGACCTGGAACGATTTCTTGTTCCTGAAATCTGTTTTCATACCATGGGTAAAACGGGACCATTTCCACTCCAATCCAGCTCCAGAAGTGAGCCTGACAGGGGAGCTATCCCAGTGCCTGGGACGTGGGAGGCATGTAGCCGATGGGCTGCGAAGAAGGCGGAGTAAATATCTCTAACTCACTGTTTCCGTGCTCTGTTACAGCATCCTGTGTACCAGTACCTGATTATTGTTAGCAATGATAGTAACAGATGCGCTAAACGGGTTTATGACTGGGCTGCACAGAGTTTGGTTTCAGACCCAGCACTTGTTGTTAGGAAGCTGTCTGATTTGGGGCAAGTGTCTCTGATTTCCTAGGAAGTCTGCTTCCTTTCCTGTTCCGTGGGGATCATGACAGTACCTAACGTAGGAGGTTGTTTATAAGGATGAAGCAGGTTTACTGACCTAAAGGGCTTCACATGGTATCTGACACGTAGAAAGCACTCAGTACTCTGATATTTGATACTCAGTATCCCCGAAGCCGTTTCTTTTTCCAAGAAAATTTAACTTTCTCCCTCTCTCTCTCTCTCTCTCCCCCTCTCTCTCAAATCATGCTGTACCCCTAACGTTTCCATCTTTGCTGTCAGCACATAGGTTTTGGCACTGGGCACACTCAACTATTGGTCCAGGTTGTACTTTCTCGTTTTGGCATAGTTTTGTTATGAGGGTGTACTTTTACAGAAGCAGCGTGTTTGATTCATGAAGCTTCTATTTCTCATATTCTGTGACGGAGCGACCTGTCGCTCAGAAGAGTCAAGTGCCCTGCTTAGGGCCACCCAGCTGGTAAGTCACATAGCCTGCTTAATCTTTGTGGAGGTGTTTGAGGACAGGGTCTATTCTTATTTACCATAGGAAGCACAGGATTAACAACTCTTATGTAAACAAAGGTCAGATATGACCACATTGTCCATTGCCTACCAAGGAACTATGTAATTCCTTAGCCCAGCTAATTTTTTTTGTTTAATCTTTATATTGTTGTCCATCCAGTGATTCAACCACACTGGAGTGAACAACTAGGTGGGAAGATTCTGGGCTTGAGATCAGACCAATCAGAGTTTGAATATGGGTTCAACCATTTACTCCCGAACTTGAGCAAATTCCTTAAACTCTCTGGGCGAAGAAGGCAGGATTCAGCAAATAAGAACAATGTGGATGACCTTATTTCACACTGCCGTATGAAAGGTGTAAGTCTTTCTCCAGCTGTTCACACGTGCAAGAAAATGTACCTTACACTTATCTAAATCCAATCAGAATATAAGTTTGGTTTTTACCTTTCTGCTGGCCCAGGGGTCACTCAAAGGTCTCAGGATTCTGAAGCCGAATGGAACACGGAAGGAGTTCCCTCAAATCATAGGCCATGAGCCACCAGGACACCCACTGTCCATTGAAATGCATCCATAAAGTCTGACGGCCTGGGTCTTCCAAATGTGTTGGTCCTAATTATCCTCCTGATTTAGCATGCCTTGATGGACCTTCAACCATTCCCTCAGATGATCTGCCACCTCCCGGGGACAGAGGTCCAGTGTGAGGAAGAGAACCTGGGATCTCCTTTGCTTATGGATCTTCACAATTTCCCTAGGCTCAAAGCAATAGTTTTGCTTTCTAGTCTTACTTCTACCATCATACTTCAAAGGCACCTCTCTTCTCTGTTACAGTAACAATATACCCTTAATTCGTTCTGATTCCACTGGAGGAAAAAAGCCAGGCTGCTCTGGTCCTAAGCAACTGCTTCTTCTTTTCCCACGATACAAACTTCCTCTGAGACAAGGAAATATAGAAGTCCCACAAATAGCCTGGAAAAGGAGAGCAAGAGAGATTCATGGCATAAGAACAACACAAAAAATATTGTTCAGGCAACTTTTATTTTATTTTTTTTAGTTTTTTTTTTTTAACATTTATTCATTTTTGAGAGACAGAGAGAGACAGAGCATGAGCAGGGGAGGGTTAGAGAGAGAGGGAGACACAGAATCCGAAGCAGGCTCCAAGCTCCGAGCTGTCAGCACAGAGCCTGTTGTGGGGCTCGAACTCATGAACCATAAGATCATGACTTGAGCTGAAGTTGGACGCTTAGTCGACAGAGCCACCCAGGTGCCCCTTGTTCAGGCAACTTTTCTGTGGTTTTCAATTAAAAAAAAAAAAGCTGAAAAAAATAGCAATTTTTTTCTTAACCAAATTAATAGCTCAGTAAATTATTTTGCCACATAAGAGTGATATATGTTAAGCGTGCAGTAATCAGTAACCACCTTAAATGCCCAAATATCAAGGAGAGCTTTATATTTTTCCTTAAAATTATCATTCCAAAAAGATGGTATTGTCTTATATTTGGATCCTCACAAAGTCTTTCAGACTGTGATGCATTCTTTTAAATGCTTATTTTTCAAGTATTGTTCTGGGAAGACAAATTGGTTTGAAGTCTAGTCAAGAAATACTGTTTTGATGCCTGTTACAATAGCTCACTTAGTGGTATTTAAAAATCAAAGAAATGTAACATAGGTCTAATATTTACTCCTCAGGGTTATGATCCTATAGTGATTAATGAGCTTTAGATATTAAAGTAAACAAGCTTTTTCTAAAAGCAGCGCCATATAGTATGGGGTTCAGATCTGTAACTCCACAAGGAAATGAAAACGACTACAAACGCTGGCTTTGTACAGATGCTTTTTGTGGGAATTTGATTTTCGGGAAAGTCATCAAGGAGAGTCAGAATCACCACCTCTCAGACGTTGGGGATGTGAAGGTTACCTGCTCTGGATAACTGCTTTTACGTACTCAGAAAGCTATTCACCAAGAAGGCACTAGATGCAGGTGAAGAGATGAACCATTTCCATGAAATACAGACAGTAACTGCACTGCTTGTAAAACAAGTGGATCGATGGGTCCAACATTCAACATGTGGAATAAAATCAACAAATTAAATCATATAAGTAGGTCCACAGTTATTTGGTCTAGTGTTTTAAACTTTGGGTCTGGGCATGGTCATTGGCCAGCTGCATCAGATGTTTGCCAAGATGTTTAACTTCTTGGTGCCTTAATTTCTCCATTTGTAGAATCTGAATAAAATAGTCCTTGACACATGGTGGCATTATGAGAAAGATGTGTTCATCCACGTAAGGCACTTCATATTGTGCTCGCTGTTACAGAATTATTAACTCTTACCATTTTATTGGAGCTGGTCTGTATTTGGCTACTTATGGGATTATTATAACCTCTTTTATCCTTTCCCACCTTTCCACATTTGAAGAGGCTTTCACCTCCCCTCCAGTGTTTGTTTGCCAACTTTTTCTACCAGCTCCATGTGATTTTCTTTCCCTGTTGATTGTCTGTTAATCGGTATTTGAGTTTCTTATGTCTTGGCAATAGGGTGTTAGAAGGGACCCATCATACAGCATTGGGGTGTGTGTTAGGTGATTTGGGAAGGGCTGACATGGGGCTTTGTTCTGGGGTCTGTCAAGACGTAGGACAGAGGTGGCTGATTCTATGCCAGGAGATCTTAATCTTATGTAGAAGGAGGGAAGACAAGAGTGGGAGTCGACTGTAACGTGTTAAGAAAGTAGCAGTTCCTCATTAGCGGGGATGGAGAGGTGTTAGACCATCTGTGATTTGAACAATGTTCATGTTGTGTCTGTTTCTAGACATGATTACACAGGGCTCTTGACTTGTCACAGTCACAGAGTGGCCTCTTGGCTGATGTTGATGTTCTGTGAAATTGTTTGTGTTCAATAGCAGAATGCCAAGGCTTGGCCGTGAGTGCCCATAGACTCTAGATGCCAGAAGGGCTCTTCTCTTTCTCAGCTATTTTGCCATCTATAAATTGGGTGTAATGAGACTAGTGTTGCAGGATGATAGTAAGAACTAAATTGAATAGGTGTTAAAGTATTTAACATGATGTCTGAAAAATATTTTTTAATTAAAAATTTTTTTTTAATGTTTATTCATTTTGAGAGGGAATGAGAGACAGAAAGAAGGAGAGAAAGACAGGCAGAGAGACAGAGGACACAGAATCTGAAGCAGACTCCAGGCTCTGAGCTGTCAGCACACAGCCCAACACGGGGCTCGAACTCAAGAACCTCAAGGTCGTGACCTGAGCCAAAGTTAGACGCTTAACCAGCTGAGCCACCCAAGCACCCCATGAAAAATATTAAGCACTTGATCAAATTTAGTGTTCTTTCATTGTTAGCTTAGAAAACACCAAGACCCCAAGGAAGATCTGCCTGTGTTGTGATTCCGACCTTGATTTTGCCTCTAAAGCAATGAAATAGAACTCTCTGTTGTGAGCTCAAATGGGAGATCATCTTCTGTCCTGCTCATAACCTCCACAGGGTGGCTGCCCTTGGGAATCACGGTAGAACCAGGTAGAATTGTGGATCCTCCCCAAGAGTTAGTGAGACAGAGATCAAGGAATTAGGTATGAAAACATCAGTGAAACTGAATGTCTCACTTAAATAGCCCTATCCTATCTATCAAATACATTTGAGTTTTGAGTAGGTGTTATGCAAGAATGCCCATTTTATGAAGGGAAAACAATAACAAGCTTAAATTTCATTTCAACCAATTGTTATTTTAAGCCATAAGAGACTCTCTAATAGTGAGAACAACCTGAGGGTTGATGGGAGGTGGGGGGGGGGAGGGGAAAGTGGGTGATGGGCATGGAGGAGGGCACCTGTTGGGATGAGCACTGGGTGTTGTATGGAAACCAATTTGACAATAAGTCATATTTAAGAAAAAAAGAATTTCAAAGGATAATCATTTTAAAGTTGTCTTCTCCTGATGCTTTAAGGAAGGCTTTTGAACTGAGTAATGGTTACTTATTGCCAAATGACTTCTTAATGTATTAGTTTCCTAATGCTTCTTTCTAGTGGCTAAAATGATGAGATGAATCTGGGTCTAATAAGAGATATTGAAATCTTAGGGGACAAACGGAAGTAACATTGTAAGAGCGACATTGTGGGAAATGCCCACAGCTCACGGATGCCCCACAAGCATCATGTCTTTCTTGGAAGCACAAATACTCCAAAAGTGAAGGAATAGCCCCTGTTCTAATCCCCATATATCAATTTTTAATCGTCTCTCACCACGTCCTTTCCTGAAATCTTGGTTGTGAGTGTTTGGCTACAAGAAAGTTAATCAACAGTACTCTAATTATTAATTTGCCTTTCAATTCTTAAATTTCATGGAGTTGAACCACTAAAATAGTGAAAAGTGGTCAATTCAGTTGGGTAGATATATGTAATAGGAGTCCATTTGTGTGTGCATGTGTATGTATATGTGCACAATGTTACAGAGCAGCATGTAATATGTAGATATACGGCAACTACATACAAACACTAACGGTAGATAGGGAAAGTCAGTTCTGCATGAACGACTGGCTGAATTTCTTTACTTTGCATATTCTCAGCCGATTTCTCTTTGAAACAGAGGAACCGATTAAAAAAATAAAACTTACATATATATCTCAAATATTTCATTGCATTTTGCTCACTACTAGAGCTTTGTTAAGATACAATTTGCAACTAATAATTTATTTTGGTGTTAGGCTTATTTTCATGACACATAATCATAGTGTGCTCCAACAAGAGACAAATAACTGTTTCTCAAATCCAGGTTTTCAATTTATGAATCACGAAAAATGCCTTATTTTTCTTGCTTGTTTGTTCGCTTTTTAGTAAGTAAAAGGCTTGTTTAGCTCTGCTCCTTACTTACCAGGCTGATTTATTGACTTCTTCTTTCTGATTTTGCACCAGGTATGACTTGGGGGTTATCTACGTGTAGTTGAAGCTTGTGATAACACACACCTGGACTTTTCCTTCAGATATTTAATTTTGGTGTTGCTTTTCAGCAAACTGCTCAAGGAAAAAATCAGATAGTTTTATATATATATATATATATATATATATATATACACACACACACATATATATATGTATATATATACACACACACATGTATATATATAACTTTCAAATTATTAATTATAATTAATAATAATATAGGGGCGCCTGGGTGGCACAGTCGGTTAAGCGTCCAACTTCAGCCAGGTCACGATCTCGCGGTCCGTGAGTTCGAGCCCCGCGTCGGGCTCTGGGCTGATGGCTCAGAGCCTGGAGCCTGTTTCCGATTCTGTGTCTCCCTCTCTCTCTGCCCCTCCCCCGTTCATGCTCTGTCTCTCTCTGTCCCAAAAATAAATAAACTTAAAAAAATAATAATAATAATAATATATACATTACATATTATATATTAGTGTAATATATATTAGTAAGTTTCTTAGGTTACTTATTTGACTAAAGCATTTTCCACTGACCTGAGATATCCAAATACTTGTATTATACAAGTCAAGATAAAGAGGTGAATCACTGGTTTCAAAATTTTATAAAGCAAGCAGAATTCCCACTAATGTTTCCTTACCATCTCCAGCATTATATTGTAAAACAGCAATAATGAATCATTTTTTTCATGCTTATATTAAAATCTGGATATTCCTGTGACCATTTTCAATCGTCAGAGGTCATGACAGTTAAATTTTTTAGATAAGGTGAAGGAGTATAGTTTATCACCATTTTTTCTTTTTTTTTTTTTAATTTTTTTTTCAACGTTTATTTATTTTTGGGACAGAGAGAGACAGAGCATGAACGGGGGAGGGGCAGAGAGAGAGGGAGACACAGAATCGGAAACAGGCTCCAGGCTCTGAGCCATCAGCCCAGAGCCCGACGCGGGGCTCGAACTCACGGACCGCGAGATCGTGACCTGGCTGAAGTCGGACGCTTAACCGACTGCGCCACCCAGGCGCCCCATCACCATTTTTTCTAATTAATGAAGCTGATGTATTTTTATGCGAAGGAGTTTCAGAGGAGGAAGGACCAGAGAGAATGTGTGGTGTGGGGGAAGGCTCAGACATGGTTGCAACGATTATTATTGGGAGTTATTGAAATGTTAGTGGCCAACGATTGCACTCTGACAGCATCCAGTTCACTGAGAAAGTTTTGGTCTCCTAGTTAACACAGCCTTTTTTCTTTTTTCTTTAACTTAGGCTTTTCATTGGGCTTTCCAATGATCTGTTCAATGGGTGCGAATTATCTCTCACTATTTTCATAAACATGGCAGGGTATGGTTTGAAGGAATCTCAATATCAGACGCTAAGATAATTTAAGGTACCTAGTCCTGATTTCAAAGCAAGTTCACCACACTAGAAAACTGTAGCTACCTGACGGTGAACTTCACTGTCTTGAGTACTTCTGCCTCTGCTTTCTGTGTAGAGGATAGAAAACTAAAACATACTGAGGCAACTTTTTTTTTTCTTTTCCCCCAAAAAGAGGTGACTTAGACTTTCAAACATGCATGAGCGGATTTGTTCTCCTTCGCTTCCCTCAATTGCTTGTTTATCACGTACCTTTCTTTCCTCAGCCATAAAAAAAAAAAAAAAAATTCTAGCACACAGAATGCATGAATCATTTCTGTGGCCAGTTATGAACAAATGTCTTGTGTTCTAAGTTAATAAAGGCAAGTAAATTTGAAGAAAACCTATCTTCCTCCTACATTTTGCTGCCCTTTTCATAGTTTAAAAATCTGCGAATATCTCAAACCCACTGACTCGGAAATAAACTAGGTCGGCTTAACATAAAATTCTGTTTGTGAAGTTCTATTTACAATATAAGTGATGATTTCCTCCCTGGGAAATAGCTTAGAATTTTCATATGCATCCACTTCATGTTCCATGTATTTTGTACATGGAGAATCTGGGGAAGAATTTCCAATTCAGTTGGAAATTAGCAATACCCCAGAAACTTACTATCCTTTTTCTTCCATATATTTGCTAATAAAGATGATTTCCCTGGTAAATGGAAGATAGTTTCTTGTGTAGTAGTTTAAAAATAGATGTAAAAATACTATCAGCCAACATTTAGTTAAATGTTAAATACTAACTCCTAGTTAAATACTCAAGAGAAAGGAAAATATATGTCTACTAACAAAGTTGTATGTGAATGTTCATGGCATCTTTATTTGCAATAGCCCAAAGTGCAAACAACCCAATTGTCCAGCAGGTGATGAATGGATAAATAAAAAGTGGTTCTACATAGAATACAATTTTATTCAGCAAACAAGGAATGAAGTTCTGATACTGGTTATAACATGGAACCTTGGAAATTCGGAAATTTGGAAATTTGGAAATCTTCCAACCTTATTGGAAGAGACAAATCATCCCAAGAGATCACATACTCCATTACTCTATTTATCTGGGATTTCCAAAATAGGAAATAGAGAGAGGCAGAAAGTAAAATAGTGGTTGGCTTGAGTTGGTATGGTTGGCTGCTAATACGTAGAGATTTTCTTTTTGGGGGACAAGAAGGTTCTAAAATTAGATGGTGGTGATGGGTGCACAGCTCTGTACTGTACTAAAAATCATTGAACTTTCGATGGGTGAACTCTATTATATGTGAATTATATCTCAATAAAGCTATGCAGTTTTGAAAACATACTAATTTATTTTTAAATTTATTATATTTATCAAACACTTTATTGAGGTATGTTGATATATAAAAAGCTGTACATGTTTAATATGTACAACCCAGTTAGTTAGGGGTAAATATACGCCCGTGAAACCATCTCCACCATCAGGGTCATAGGCATACTCATCACCTCCCCAGGTTCCCTCTTGCCCTACTATTGTTGTGATGATGATGATGATGATGATGATGATGATGATGATGATGAGTGTGTGTTAAGATCACTTCAACATAAGATCTATCTAACCTCTTAGCAAATTTTAAGTATACAACACAGTATCTTAGCTGTAGGCCCTTTGCTGTGAGCGATATATTGTCCATATACAACTGAGATGTTACGACTTGAAAAAAACTCCCAATAATATATGGATGTGTTGAAATGGATACCTCCCAAATTTATACCCCCAGCTCTGGAGATTAAAGACTCACTCATCCAGCGGCATACTAAAAATCTGTCTTGGCAATCACCATCTGGACACATAAGAGACACCTCAAACTCCATATGGACCCAACAGAACTCTTAGCCTCTGCTGCCCACCACACTCACTCTTCTGTCACTGTTCTCTGACTCTTGCCCACCCCCAGTTGTCATGTCTCACACATGGGAGTCATGCACGGCTTTCTGTTCCACTCCCACGTCCGGTCCAGCATCAGCAAACCTGCTGTCCTACTTCCCAGTAAATCCGACCCCAACCAGTGCCAGCATATGTGTGTCTCACTTGGACCAGTGCCTGGGCCATCTCCCAGCTCCCTGCCTCCGCTGTGAGCCTCCTGCCTTTCTAACAATGCGTCAGATCACGTCATTCAGCCCTCCTCAGTTCTGTCCACACACGGAAGGGGATCCACTCCTCCGTGCCCTGCCCTGAAGGCCTCTTCCCTGAGTCACTCTCCAGCTCCCCCAGTGCCCTCGACACCCCCTACACATGGTCTTCTCTCCCCACACCGCCTTCCAACTTGCTGTGCTGTCTGTCTGGAACATTCTTCCCTCCCCTGAATTCCTCTACTCCCTCGCTGACACCTGCTCAGAGCTCCCCCAAGCCCTAGTCACTCTCTCCCCTTGTCCGTGTAATTCTTCATCGCCCTCACAGCTTCTGGCACTTATGCCAGATTCACATTGGCTTATCCGTGTCTGCCTATTTTCCCTGCTAGAGCATAACCTCTCTGCAGGCAGGGGCTTTTGTCTGTTTGCTCCACATGCATCTCCGGGCTGAACGCGGGGCCTGGCAGAGGTAGGCATTCGCTGAGTGTTTGTCGAACGAACACGCACGGAGCGGGGAGGATCTAGACCCAGGGACTCAAAGCAGCTTTGCCCGTGATGACATTTTGCCCTAGACATGAGAAGTGACAGGAGAGCAGCATTTAGAACCAAATGCTGTGATGGGAGCTGAAGGCAAAATAGAGAGCAAGGCCTGAGTGAAAAAGATATTTGTACACAATGAAAGTATTACAATTGGGGTGAGTTTAGCACATAGCATAAAATTGAAAACTTAGGTTAAAGGCAATGTTTGGACCAGCCTTCAATATCGATCTCCAGAACTTTGGCCTGTAGGTTATAAGCAATCTATAAATTTGTTAGAGAATGTGAAACTGAACAATGATGTAATCAGGTATTATTACTATTATTTGTAATTAAGCCCTAGTGATAAGAAATCAGTTGTCTTTAAAACTTGCAAAGAGAGGTGCACCTGGGTGGCTCAGTCAGTTGAACATTGGGACTCTTAGTTTCGGCTCAGGTCATGATCCCAGGGTTGTGGGATCAAGTCCCGTGTTGGGCTCTGTGCTAAGCGTGGAGCCTGCTTAGGATTCTCTCCCTCTCTCTCTCTCTCTCTCTCTCTCTCTCTCCCTCCCTCCCTCCCTCCCTCTCCCTCCTTCCCTCCCTCCCTGGCTTGTGTGCACTCTTTTTTCCCCCTTTCTCTCAAAGAAAACAAACAAACAAACAAACAAAAACTTACAAAAAGCAATAATAGCCACTGAGGGTGTGTTAAAAAGTAGGTCTATTTTGTTTGATCACATCTGTCTTCTGCTAAAGGCCACGGTTTGGGCCACAGTTTTGAGTGTCTCTAAGGATCGTTAGGAAAGGAAAACTAAATGGAGGAGCTGGTATGCTTGGTCTTCCTGGGGAAGAGGTCCAGAGACGGGGTGCCCACCCAAAGGCATTCATATTTAACTTCCCTTGGCTGAACTTGGAGTCAGACAACACCAGTGTGTGGCAGGATTCAGCCCCAGGGCTCTGGGCCTACAACAGTTTTCTCCAGTCCCCAGTCAACCAAGGTGCAGACCACCCTCAGGCCCAGACACACCTCAGAAAGAGCTACGTTCAGGGCAACATTACCCGCCCACCCTGACATGGTTATTCTCACAAATACAGGAATGAGCAAGCTGCATCTCCATTTTTATAGATCTTTTTTTAAAAAAGAAAAGAGACTCCTTAAATAACAATATCAATATTAGTCAAGCTGTATCTTCCAAAAGCTTTCAGGAAGTCAAATTTCACAAAGAAACACAGAAGTAGGAGGGGAATCTAGATTTAATCCTGTGTCTGCTTTCACTTTCATCTCAACATTGAAAAACACTTCTGGCATTCTAGAATTTATGGTTTGGTTATAAGAAGCATAGTACCCTAAAGAGATTTTTTTTTCTTAAATAGAGGTGCATCCAAAGTCCCATGGGCCATAGTAAGGAGCAGTAATGGCAATCAGGTGGGAGCGGGGTTGGGGGGGGTGGTCCACAAAGAAGGTTCTCTTCAAGGTCATCACGTTTCTTATTGATTTTATGACCTTAGATGATACCATTTATGCACCTTACTCTCCTGGATCAATAACAACTGAGCTGTGCCATAAAGTATACCTTTAAATAAAAATTCCCCAAGGGCTATTACCTCAGAGAAGTATAGGGATGATCCAGACTGTGTCCCAAGGGGTGGGGTTTTGGAAGGATGAAGGGGAGCCTGGAAAGCTCAAACATCTCTTAAAAGGTCCTCTCTGAAAAACAAAAGTTGGTATTAATTGTGTTTTTCTCACTTTCACAAGATCAGTATAAAACATTCTCAAAGTGTTTTTCTGATATTTATGTTGCCGTCAGACTCTCCAAGATGTTAAAAAGAAGGAAGCCCTAACATACATGTCGCCGGAGACTGCCCATCCTTTGAGTCTTGACCTTACGGAGCAGGTATGCCCTCAGTCATAGAAATGGATCGTTCTGCCCAGAGTTTGGGCCTAGAAATAATCTGTCTTGTTCTAGGTCAGGCAGTCTGCAAATGACAAAAGACTTACCCAGTCCTTTTAAATTTGAGGGCGCTCTTACTCCTCAAAGAGAGCCCCCAAATCATAATTCTTTTGCATTTGTTCTTGTGAAAAAGCCGCGAAATGCCCTTCAGAAGTTCCTTTTTTTTTTTTTTTTTTCAGTTGGAGATAAATTGTTACTGGCTCCTATTATACATCAAAAAGACTTATGCACATTAAAGGGAATGCCTGAAAGGATATATTTCATAGGATGGAAGAATGCAAAGAAAAAAAAAATCACTTCTCTCTTATTTTCTGGTAAATCACTATTTCATTTATCCTCCTTAAACCTTTACATTCAACAAACAGTAGAACTCCCTTCCCACGCTGATGCTTAACGTTGTCTGAGGAAATTGACTTGGTTAATGCAAGAAATCACGTCCACCTGATATGTTTGACATTCTGAAAATGGGGCTTCTCTTGAAATACTTCTGCTTATTGAGTCGCTGTGCAAAATATTTGCTATTTCAGCAGCTTACTCTCCAGCGGACATCTTCACACCAAAATGGAGGACGCAATGGAAATGACAGAAATATACATATAAATAAGTAAATAAATGAACACAATGGGGAAAGTGACGCTTTCAGCAAAGTGACATTGGACGCACACAATTACGTTTTAAGACATAACGTTTTACAACCACAAGTAACAAAATAGTAGGGCACTTTTTTGGATCCCTGCCCACGTTAGAATTAATATGTTAGACTGCCAAGCCTGCTCATATTCTTGCTGACAAGCTCATACATAATAATTGATACAGTTGACCTATAAACTGTGTGTGATCTGTTTTGATGGTATAGATAATTTTGATGCTACTTTTATATCTGACCTTTTAAGCGGAATGTTAGGATGAGTTTTAAAGATAATGCATTGCCTTGGAGAAACAATAGAGTTGTCTATCAGCACATTACTTGAAAGCAAAGAATAAAAATTGTTCTAGATGTAGATAGAAGATAAAGAAAACTCCCAAAGTCACTTGTATCTCAAGGAAAAGAGACAATATACACACATAAGAGAAATTGAGAATACTTAGATGAGAAAATGTCAAATCAAGGATAGCAGGAGGGGCACCTGGGTGGCTCAGTTGGTTGAGTGTCCGACTCTTGATTTCGACTCAGGTCATGATAACAGGATGGTGGGATCAAGCCCCGTGTCAGACTCTGTGCTGAGTGTGGATCCTGCTTAAGATTCTCTCTCTCCCTTCCTCTCCCCTGCTCACACCCTCTCTGTGTGTCTCTCTAAAACTTAAAAAAAAAAAAATAGCAGGAAAGACAAACCAAGGCATAAGGAAATATACATGATTATGTTTTTCCTTTTGTCTCTAAATATCAGTCTTTTTTACAGTGTTCTCAGTTGTCAGAATGATACCATAAAAATCACACATTATTAAAATAGTGTGAAATAGTGACTTAATCAAAGTTATCAGGAGGCACGTAACTTAGAATTCCAACCAAAAAGTAGAATTTCCACTGCTTTTGAAACACAGTGACTTAAAAAAGACTTCATTGTATATGCCCTTTGGATATAAGACAGCGATTTAATTCTAAGTTTGTGAATACTAGGGTTCCATAATAACATTTAAAACATTCATTTATGGGGCGCCTGGGTGGCTCAGTTGGTTAAGCACCTGACTTCAGCTCAAGTCATGATCTCACGGTTCGTCCGGCTCTGTGCTGACAGCTTGGAGCTGGAGCCTGCTTCCAATTCTGTGTCTTCCTCTCTCTCTGCCCCTCCCCTGCTCATGTTGCTTCTCCCTCTCTCTTGGAAGTAAAATAAACATTAAAACATTCATTTACTACAACTCTTCCTATATATGTCCATTCTTGTTAAATTGTTCTGCGTGAAAACTGCTTCTAACTGTTCTACCAAAGATTTTTTTTCTCACCTGAAAGAATCCTTTCCAGCCTCTTACTGTAAACCAATTGTCAGGATTGCCGTTTTTATTTCTCCTGTTGAAGAAACTTGGACTCATTGCTAAAATAATGACAGTAACATGAGCCCAAATCAAACTCCTGTTGACTTCTCTCAGAATCTGTACGTCCCCTGTCCTGTCCTTCCCCTCGTAACTGAGGTGGTCTCATCTCCAAGGCGTCCCCTCGTCAGCAATTACTTTTCAGTTCCACACTGTTCTCGTGTCTCCTTCTCCACATTTTCCTCTCCTTGAGATGGTAGTGATAAATCTTACCGTTTCATCATCCGTCATCATCTTCCTATATCTCTTTGTGCGCAAAACTTGCTCATCCTCTGAAATCACTTCCCGAATTCAATTGACTTTCAGAAGCCTATGTTCCTATTCTCCCAGGATTCTTTCCCAAGCCCTTGAATGCATCCCCTGTACTTATTCTATCGTGCATCCAACAACAGGGGTCTTTTCTTGGGCTTTCCACCATCTGACACATTTTATCTGCATGACTTCTTTGCCATGTGGTGAATACTTTCCCAGCGTTTTGATGCAGGAATAAGTCCATCACCAAATACAATGTTTTCATTCTTCTTTGCCTCTTCTTTGCTTCTTTACACATAGATTCTGTGTACAGGGTTTGTTTTGTGTGATATCTCTTTATTTGGGTCATCAGTATCCCATCTATCATGATGTTAAATTAATAACATAAAAGACCAAATCTGATTGGCTTCGTCTTCTTTCTTTGGGATAGCATCAGAACGTAGAGGGGGCAGTCCAACCACATGGTTCTGTTTTATAAAACAGTACTCTAATCTTTCAAGGGCAAAGACTCTGATCGACAGGGAACAGGTAAGGTTTACAACCTCTAGCTTTACCTGCATGCAGGTAAGTATATCTGCTGATTCGGGATTCAGTTGTTTTGTTTCATTTAATCGTCAGCTGCAACCAAGACAAACTCAGTCCTCCTCGATTAAAGACCTCCACCTGCTAGAGGGGCTGGGACATGTGACGATACTTGAGGCCTAACTCCTCCTCTGGACCATCTTCTGTATTTGATGAGGACAATTTGTGTGCCCACAAATACCTATCCTACCAATCAAATTATAGGAAAATTATATCCAAAGTGCTGTGGAGATGCTGAGGGTTATTAATTTTTATTGCTTTGATTATAAAAGCCTTTACTGATGGAGTAGCATTGGATGTGGATCTGAAATCATCTGGAAAGATACAACTGAAGGAAAGGGGACATCACGAGGAGGGAGTGACTTTCCTGACATAACCTTGGTGATCAGAATGACCACCTTTCTAGGGAGAAAACTCTGGATACATCTACACGAGATAAAACAGAAACACGGCAGCATTATATATAATCAATAACGGTGTGCCTGTGTGTTCTTGCTTTAACAAAATTATGAAACGTTGGTGTTTATTGGAAGTGACATTCTATGTTATTTACATTTCTATTATATAAATGCTATTTAAGTAATAGGGTGGGTTACCAGTGTCATTTAATAGTGATTAATTGGGACCTATTAGTCACATATATATAATAAAAATATAACAATATCTTTATAACATTAATATTTGTTCTTGGGTATGGCAGTTTAACTTTCGTTAAACTCTCTACTGGATGCTGAAAATTTATAGACTTTATTACTGTGTATTCCTAACATGCGTCAATGTGATAATTTTAGAAAGGAAACATGTAAAAATAGGACTAATTAACCAGATATTACTTACATCTAATAAAAAACAATACTGACTGTTGCTTTCTGCTCTGTGGTACAGTAGGGCATTTTTCCCCTCCGTGTCGTGAGCATTAATATTTCTCTGGAATGTCTGGAGCCCTGTCTTCTTGTGTATGGCAGTAAAATTGAGTACAGTCAAACGTGAACTTCACTTTGAGTTGTAGCTCTTATCAGAGCCACATGAGACTTGATTCCTGATGTCACTCCGGTGTGATGACATCAGGCTAACTTCACTTCCCCTCAACAAAGGCTTCAGAGCATGAGGAACAAGAGTTTACTTACCAGCAACAGTAGACTTTGGACTTACAGGAATGAATCTCCAGCTTCCCCAAATCGTCCCTCCTCTTTGTACCTACGGGCTTGTCCTTTGAGAGTCCCGCTGTTTGTCAGTTAGGTCCTCTGCATCTAAAAATTCGTCATACCAGGGGCGCCTGGGTGGCTCAGCCGGTTAAGGGTCTGACTTCGGCTCAGGTCATGATCTCACAGTTCGTGAGTTCGAGCCCCACGTCAGGCTCTGTGCTGACAGCTCGGAGCTTGGAGCCTGCTTAGGATTCCATATCTCCTTCTTTCTCTGTCTCTCCTCCACTCATGCTCTGTTTCTCTCTCTCTCTTTCTCTCTCAAAAATAAATAAACATTAATTTTGTTTTAATTCATCATACCAGCTCTATGTGCCTGCAACATCTGACATTTTCAAACGCTCTAAAGCACACTGGTTGCCATGATACATTAAACAGACCTTTCTCAGGAAACATGCTTTCAAAGCACAAACATAATTTGAACGTGTGAACTCAACACTGGTTTCCAAATGAGTAAAAATTTTAGCAGAGAAATTGAGAAAGGACTATTTAATGTGTTGTCCCTTTCTCAGTAACTTTTTAATTTTATTTTTATTTTAGTTCTTAAGGAGTCTTGTTGAGCTTTGTCATGGCCTATACAGAACTCTGCACAACTCCGGTGTGGTCAGTCTGTTCCTTCCCAGTCTCCTTCTGGCCTCTTCAAAAGTCATCAGCCAGTTTTGGAGGAATACTGGATACATTTCTGTCTAACTGCCATCCTGTTCTCTGTTCTTATCCTCAGTAAACTTCCAGATTACCGAAGGACATCCTTCTTTTCCAAACTTTGAAAGTATAATCTTACATAGGTTAGCACTGTAACATCTTCTATGGATGACAACAGTAATAGCCATCTGGTCTATGGCTGTGCTCTCCTTCTCTAACTGTGAATTCAAAATAAATAAATAAATAAATAAATAAATAAATAAATAAATAAATAAAACATCACATTAAATGCTTGTGCATATTTTGAGACAAGCAAACCGTGACCAGAACTTCCACAGTGAAAGCCTCCATGTCCCAGGGTAGCCAGTCACACCCCACTTAGCAATGTTGTATACAAGGTCACCAGGACATTTGGAAGGTAAGTTTGGGGTGGGAGTGAGTAGACAGTTTATAGTCTGAATGGAACTTGCCAAAATTTATATTTGTGCTTCCTGTCACGTACGCAGGTAGGTGAGCAAAGCTTAGTTTGCGTTTGGACAAGACATCAATGATAGACAATTTTTGTTTCATATTTTCTTTACTTTCATTACAATCTTCATAGAAATCGAGATATCTTAAAACTCCATTTTTCAGATCCAAAGTTCCCAAGAGCTAGAAAGGCCATGTTTGACATTTATATTGCTGGCAGTGGACTCATCATTTGACACGTTACAGAAAGCATGGTTGTTAGTAGGCAAAATCATCTCTACATTGTAAGGGTCATTGTATCCTTCACCAAAATTCGTTCCTTTGTTAACTCATGGAACACTTTGCGTGCAGCCTCTGAATCAGGAAACGTGAATCAGGAAACGTGACTTCAGTTGGCTTCATTGAGCCCATCAAGAGAATGAGATGATGAAGTGTATGTGTGGGTTTTTTTTAAGTTCATGTATTTATCTTGAGAAAGAGAGAGAGGAGAGGGACAGGGAGAAGGGAGAGGGAATGAGAGAGAATCCGAAGCAAGCTCCACATGCTATGAGTGCAGAGCCCGACTCGGGGCTTGAACCTATGAACCGTGAGATCACGACCTGAGCTGAAATCAGGAGCCAGATGCTCAACCAACTGAACCATCCAGGTGCCCCAAAGTGTGTTTGAATGCTATGGTAATGTGTGTTCGTTTGTGCAGTGGCTGCTGTGTTTAATTGCATATCCGTGTCTTTGGGGGAGATGAGATATTTTAATTGATTTGGAAACTTACGCTGATGGGGAGAGTCAGTCTCCATATGCACTTTCACATCCCCTTCTCCACCACGCCCAAACCCAAATTCTTCTTCACATGGTTTTTCACACGCTCTCTTCCGGTTGTTTACCTGCCTGATCTGGGCATGTGTGTCCTTCCGTCTTTCCTGAAAAGCGCACCTTCATTTTGCCTTGTTTTTCAGTGATGTCTGGTCGTGCCGGGTTGGTGAAGTCATTGTGTCCCCACATGAACTCTTAGGAAACACGGCCACAATACCCCTTCCCTTAAAGAATTAAACTAGTGCTAAGAAATGATAGTAGACCACTCAGAGTGGTACAGCAATGGATGATCCCCACTCCCCACCAGGAGCCAGCTCATGGTTTTCCCTAACCCAGCATGGGTGACTGCGGAAGACCGGTCATCTACACCAAAGCCACGTGAAACTGAAAGCAGTGATGTTCTCAGCCCCTATGTTCCGGACTGACCTTGGAGGTCTGTTCTTCTCGGGAGGTATTTCCTGGGATATGGGACTCCCCAGGCAGAGCAGAATGCTTGGTCAGCCTGTTAACATGTGCATCTTGATTGCTTGGGGTGGGAAGGGATACTCCTGGTTTATAAGCCCACAAATAAACATTCTTTTAGCTTAGGTCTTTGCTCGATGCTAGGCTGCAAATATGACAGAGGGATAGGAAAGATAAAGATAAACTAATTGTTTACTCTTATTATGAATGAGTTTTTCAGAGAAGCATGAGCTAACAAGAGCTCTTTAAGGGGACCGGTTTATGGGATAGATTGAGCCGATCATTTGTAACTCCAGAAGGGGAATCTGGGAGTATGGTAGACACATCTCCCCACCTCCAAATGTTGCCTGTGGTTCCTTCCCTTCTAAGGGAGCTACCTTAGTGCATTCAAGGCTTCTTCTTCTTCTTCTTCTTCTTCTTCTTCTTCTTCTTCTTCTTCTTCTTCTTCTTCTCCTTCTGCATCTCCTCCTCCTCCTCCTCCTCCTCCTCCTTCTTCTTTAGAAGGAAATTTTAGCGTAAAGAAGGGAATATAGAATCTCCAGGAAAAGAGCAGTTAGCTTTAGGAATAGGGATGATGCTGTTTAAAGTCATCTCAACTAGAAGGTTAGAGCAAATTCCAGCCACTACACCAGTCAGGGATTTGGATTTTGTCCTCATAAAGCTTACAGTCCACTATGGGGAAGCAAATATAATTCAAAGAGCTACATGCAGAGCATTTAAAATTTCAGCTGTAGTAAGTGTTATGGAGGAAAGCACGTGGTTCTGTGCATGGGTGATAAAGGGTAATTGACTAGAAGGCCACTGAGCTGATATCTGAAGAAAGGTGAGTCCTTTGGGCCAGAGGCTGCAGTTTAGGTCAGAACAGTACATGCAAAGGCCCTGAGGTGGAAAGCAGTATATTGATTTTGAGGAACTGAAAGAAGGACCAGGGTGGCAATAGCAATGGAAGAAGTAGGCACAGTGCAAACAGAGGCTGGTGTCTAGGCAGCAGTTAAACCTCTGTGCTGAGTTGAAATTCTGGGTGTGTTCTTTCATCCTGCTCCTTGCTTCCCTTTTCCAAGAAAGTCAACGGGTGTCTTTCTACATCCAGCCATTTCTATTTGAGTTGAGTGACTAGTAACCACCCCCCCAACCCTTCTGTCCACCTGCCTATGGATGGACAGCTGCCCTACCCACAGAGTTGCCCTCTGGGACACATCCACCTCTTTTTATCAGTATTTACAAATACTGATCTTAAATCACATCCATTTTCAGAACGAATCATTAGACCTATTTATAAACAAGCAAAATAGTTAAAAGCAGATGAAACCGACCAGTACATCTTCTGCCTAGTCCATAGCTTCCTCTGAAATTTGGTCTTGTTTTTGTCTGCTTCCCCCGCCCCCGCCCCAAACCCTGCGGAATATATTTCTTTACTTGTCACCATTCTTCGCTCTGCACTTCACTGCAGCCAGTATTTGTTCAGGTGGAATAAATGTACCAGTTCCTTCTGCGCTCTCCCTTTGAGACCCCAAATCAAATACTACAACATGGTGGCCGACCAGGGAGCCTGACCTGCCTACTTCTACGATTCTACACAATGTAAATAAAAGGCTTCATATAAATATTCCTTCGTATCATTTCTTTCTGGGGTCATTTTCTGGGTGCAGATGTCCCCACGTAATGACTTGGCTGTCCCATTCATCACCATTTTTAGTTCGTGGGACAGTACTGAGCCTAGGCTCAGGGAAATCTTTTCACCACTGTGAATGCTATTTTCCTCATACATAAAAATGGAAGTGATAATATAATTTCCTGCCTATCAGGGCTATCATGAGAGGATAAAACCATAAACAAAATACTGCTTGCTCATGAAAGCACTTCGAACAGTTCTAAAGATTACAAGATGGGGGATGATCCTCTATTAAAATTCCAGCAATAAATTCTAATTCAGCCATACTTGTTCTTAATAACAGACTGCCCCATTTTTCATAATTATTCCCCACATTAATATCACGGGGAAGTCATTTCAACAGCTGTCTCTCTCGGTGGCAGATGTTTTAGCCTCAAAGAAAATGAAATTGTGTGCTTGATTTTCTCTGGCGTTTTGACTGAACCAGTCTTGAATCTAAATAACCACAAAATATCCATTGTTGCCGATGCCCAAAGTGCATCCGGTAGCAGAACCTTCTGAGTTCATCGTTGTCATCATGCTTCATTTTTTTGGTACCTAGGGAAACATCCTCCTAGAGGACGGCAGGAACTGATAGAAAGGAAAGGTAGGAGAGAGACAAATAGACAGCCAGGTATGAACGCACTGTGGGACTGTGGGCTGGAATTCTGGGCGGGGTGTTGGAGGCAGCCGCTGGGGAAGGCGGTGGATGTTTCTGTGAGGAGGTGAGCTACAGAGTGAGGTTTTACAGAAGGGGAAATTTAAGGAGGCAGTGGCGCAGAGGAGAGCACAAGAAGACCTATGGAGGCAACAGTAGATATTTCAGTTTTTAGACCATCAATCTAGTACTATTTCTGGTGCCATCAATCCTCTGAGTCAGGGTACATTAAAACGGGCCTGGAGAAACGAGGCCAAAATATACTGGGAGCCAGGAAGAGTGCCTTGAAGGGTCCCCAGGCCCGGACATCATTTATCAGTATGATAACAATGGTAATCATATACTTATAAAATTATTATGTATTGCATACTGTAATTACAATTATTTTATCATTTAAAACTATTGATCTTATCGTTTCTTCACTTTGGCTCGTTTTATCTGTTATCTTCAGGTTTTTTTCCTCTGTTTTTCCTTTCTACGATTTCTTTTTTTTTTTTAATTTTTTTAATGTTTATTTATTTTTGAGAGAGAGACAGAGTGTGAGTGGGGGAGGGGGAGAGAGAGAGGGAGACACAGAATCCGAAGAGGGCTCCAGGCTCTGAGCTGTCAGCACAGAGCTCCATGTGGAACTCGAACCCACGGACCTGAGCTGAAGTCAGCCACTTAACCGACCGAGCCACCCAAGCGCCCCCCTTTCTACAATTTCTAAGAAGGAGTTAAATGTGCTCCCCAACTCTCTGAGCCTGAGGATTCTGTCTCCCTCTCTCTCTGCCCCTCCCCTACTTGTGCTCTCTCTCTCTCTCTCTGTCTCTCTCAGAAATAATAACAAATATTTTTAAAAAATTAAAGAGATCATGTATGTCCAGCGGGGGGGCAGGGGTGAGGGAGAGCGTGTATCCATTAACCTGAAATTACATGCAGGATAAACGAGAGCCAGGCTAGATGTATTAGCAGCATTTCTGATGTGGTTATCTTGATGGCTTTCATATTCCAGTTATCATTTCTGCCTTCTCCTAATGCATCTTTAATTTAGTCTTTGTAAGAATAGAAGGATAGGGCCGCCCTAACTGACATAGCAGCTTTGGGACATGGATTGAGGATGCCCTTCCGGTGGGCACAGCCCAGGTGGCTGGCCCTCCACTCCTCTTTGCTCTTTCTGCAAAGTACCCTGGACCTTCCAAAGCTATCCATTCAACTACAAGCATGGATTCTAGACTCTTCTGGAAACCTTGTGTTTTTACAGTATCATTCACTTTTTCCTTTCTGTCTCAGACCTGCTTTCAGTCACCTAGTGCCATGTCTGTTACCCCTTAGAACTGACAAAACCATTCATGTGTGACCCTACAGGAGTCGTTCAAGGCTTTGTCAGGACTCTAAGTCCCATGTCCTAGCTTGCCACCTGCACTGCACAAAATGTCCCATCAGCTGGTTCCAGTGCGATCAGGCGTTACACTTCGCTGCAGAGCGAATCAGAACGTTGTCTCTGCCCCGATTTCTTTTTTCCTTTCCTTTTAAAACAGACATCAGCGTAGTCCTCTGTCTTGTTAGACTCCTAAGGCTTCACTATTATGTCTCTGTGCTGCCTTCGACATTGAGTATGACCATATTCCACTGGTCAAGATGCATGGCTTAATTTTCTTGAGGTGAAACAGTAAATCGGGGTAGGCACATGGGTGTCCTTATTCCTGGAAACTGAGGGGTCTAGGCAGCCCTGCAAGGTTTCTTTGAAGAGTATGTAGGAGATGAGTTGAATTGACCAATGCTTTTATTAGTCTCTCAAGTACATTATATTACCATTTACCATTTTGAAAGGCTGTAATGAGTTCCCGCCTAAGAAACCTGAGGAGTAAACCCCAAGAGAGTGATGCTCATATAAATAATTGTGCCCTTTTCTTTAAAATGTGACAGCTTGTGCAAAATAATAAAATGTTGCACAGAATTTACCACCAGATGGATATACATTTCCAACACCATGGATCCGCCACATGGCATAAATGTGTGTTCAATCAGCGAGGATTGAAAAGTTTCATACTGTCGGTCATAAATCCCTGGGTTTTTTTTTTTCTTTCACAAAGACTGCCTGCTCATTTTGAAGCAGCTTATCAACAATAAATTCACTGTCCAAAAGAATAAGACATATCCAAATACTCAGAAACTCGTTTCCGAAGTCTTGACTGGATGGCACTGTGTGTGAAAATTACTAGTGGTTCGTCTGCTCCTGGTTATCTCATCAGTTTTCCATTATTAGTATTGTCCACCCAGAAAGGCAACCTTCTGCATTTGAAAATAGCCATTTTTTTACCTGCCATAAGGCCATTGGGGTGCTTGTATGAGAGGAGGAAGTAGATAATACTCTTTACCCACAGATGATCTCAAACTAATCAAGTAATGCTGAGAATAGTCACCCTGGGCAGACTTGGGGAACGCCAGGAACCAGACAGGCTTAACTACCCTGGGCGACTTTATGTTCTTCATTCATATCACTTTCTACTTTATATACGTATATATAGTCAGGTCTGTCTCCTTGTACATTACTATGAGTCTTTTTTAAATTTAGATTTACTATCTTTATGGATATGTATCCATATATATAGTATATATATCCACAAAGATACTATAAATATAAAGATATTATTTATTGTATTATATATAAAATATTATATAAATATGTTATTTATATATTTAAATATATCTTTATATTTAGGCCCTTAGTGTCAAGTTTACTTTTCATGGAGTTGTAATATTTCCCAAAAAAATTAACTACCTCTAAGAACACATGATAAAAAAAAAAAAAAAAAACCAAAACCAAAACCAAACCAAACCAAACAAAACAAAAAACTGACCCCTTGAGTATCCTAAGACACTGAGTTGAAATATTTCATGAGCCAGAGGCAATGAGAGGGAGGAAGGAACTACTACTCTCATTTTCCTGATTCCTCCCTAGGAAACTTCAAATTGGAAAGAGGACATGAGAAGGTCAACAAGGACAAGGAAGGTTCCCCGTGGGCACTTTCTGAGCTAGGTGCCCCCGCCCACATTTCCACCTTTGTGCAGTTCCCCTGCCCCGCCCCCCGCCGCCCCAGGTTACAGGGGGCTTTCTCTCCCTGGAGCCTGCCCTCTGCTCTCAGAGGCATGGGGATCGATGGAGGGCAACTGGTCTCGTACTGACAAACTCGTGTTTCCGGTTACAAAAGGCCTCTAGCTAACTGGCACATTCAGATCAAGACCTGGAGGAAAGGCCCATTTGTCCATGGACCTCGGCTCCCATATGATCCACGGAGTAGAGGGTCAGCCCACAGGTGCGCAATTTGGGCCAAGAGGGATCTGAGCCTTATAAACAATGAATGTAAACAGTGACACCGAGCTCCCTTCTAGAGATAAAGTGGGGAGTAAAAACATGGGACCCGCAGCATTCGGCAGCGAGGGTGTAGAGGAGGAGATACACGTGAGGCAGACAAGCGATTTCACAGATTTACAGAAAATTGTAACTGGTTTACGTCCTATGAGAGCATAAGGCAGGGAAATCTGTCGTGGTCCAGGGATCCGGGCATGTCTCCTCAAGGATGTAAGTATGTTACAGAGAACAGTAAGAGGTGATGGGGAGGCAGGGTGAGGTCATCAGCATAGGCAAAGCTCCTGCCAGCCCACCCGGGAGGCGGAGCCCGGTGTTCGGGGGTCGAGAAAAGACCTGAGAGCACATAAAAGGTTTTTGACTTCAGTTAAATTTAGGCCAACATCCCAGAGAATTGTTTCCAGAAGCTGTGTCAAAGTGCGTCTATATTTCTATTGGAACCTTCGGCGAACGGTTCCCAAAAAGTCTCCCGAACTTGTCGTCTCTCTGCTGGGTACAAGGCGTGCAGAAGCGACTGAATCCCAGGCCGTTCAGTCCCTGAAGTGTTCACAACATCATCGTCGAACATGTGAGCGAAATGAGATGCGGGAAATGAACCGCACTCACTGCGGAGGAAGGGAGGGTCCTTGTCTCAGAGGTGACGATGGCCACTCGTGCTCAGCCCTGGTGGACGGAGCTCACAGAACAAGAGGCGGCTGTCACTGCAGATGTCTGGAGCCGTAGAATGCTGGGGGACTGGAGGGACTGATGGGGTCCGAGTGCCGAGCCGGCTGCACTCTAGCACAAGTGCCAGTAGAGTATCTAATTAATTTTTACTAATTAGCAATCACTGAGCGAGGCGGTAGAGAAAGGCACTGCCATCCTCTCCGACAGGAACACAGACACGACTGGTGAAGCCTCCGTGATACTTCACGATTGCATGAAACCCGACTTCCTGACATGATATCATAGCTACACGTTTGGAAGGTGGGCTGAAAATGAAGATCTTTTTCAAGTGTTGTGCGCGTTAACTAGCGTTTAGGAGGCTGGCGGGTCCTGGGAAGGAGTGCACACAGAAGCGGAAATGGACATCCCATCACATTCCATCGGCCAAGTCCTGCGATCATTGCAAATACCCTGATGACAAATACTCTGCGACACTGATCCATCTGAGAAGCTTCAGACTAGAACGGATCACGATGGCTGTGAAGTCCAGGTCCTTTGCAGACTTTCTCTGCTCACCTGTCCATGGAGTTCTGATTCCAAAAACAATGACCGCCTTCTGCTGCTCGTAGGAGAGGCTGTTCTCAGGATCCCGTGGTACCCTTCTGTTTAGAAGTCTGTGCAAAGGTCAGGATGCCTCATGCCCTTCTGCTCCTATCACCTCTTCCTGACTCCTCCTAAGCGGGCTGTATTACGTGCAGGATGTTAACCAGCCGTGCCAGTAGATGAGAAACATTTATTCGCATGGGCGTTCATTTCACAAGTATTTACTGGCCGGCACAGGGAATCCAAAGGTGGGAAGTAAGGAGACCTGTCAGAGCCTTGCTCGTTCTTCATTTAACCTCGATGAGGGAGAAGTTAAAAAGAAGGAGAAAGAAGAAGAGTCCTCTTAGTCCAGACTGGACACTCTGCCCCTGTTAACACAGTTCTCCTTGCCGAGGTCTTACGGGGATTTCAAAATACTGAAGAATAATTTAAAGTTCAGATGTCTAATGTGTTCTTGTGATTGAAAATATGACCATTCCCCAAAGTAATTTTCCTGAAAGTGTTTATAAAGCAAGAGAGTCACAAATGGATACAAAACTAGTTCAATTCGATATTGAATATAGAATATGCAGGAAAAATGAATAAATCGGTTTTTTTCTAGGAGACTGTAATATATAGGCATATTGGACACATATTTCTTTATTCCAATTACCTTTTTTTACTGTCAGTGAGCTGTAATGAATGATGAATTTCTCATTCTTTTTGGCCTTCTACCTTGCGTTGTACTGATTTGAGGGGAAAAATGAGATTTTGGAGTTAAGAAATTTGCATTGATTATTGGCTTTTCCATTTACTCACTAGGGGTCTAATGGGTAAAACATTCAACCTTCAAAGTTGTGAACAGAGGGAATAATAATAATAATAATAATAATAATAATAAATAGTGGTGCCTATCCTTAAAATTTTTAAGACTCTTATAAGATTTTATATATACATATTTTTAAATATATATTATATACACATGTATTTTTTTAAAAAATCTTTTTCTAAACTCCAAAGACTTTTTAGCTGTAACATTTATGTAACATACTTATTTATATGTATATAATTTCTTTCCTTATTAGTGCTACAGTGTTGTGATGTCACTGGTGTAAGGGTTTAAACATCAGGTTCCAAGTTGAAGCTCTAATCTCTTTTTATATAATCTCATTCTCATCTAATATAATGACAGTGATTGGTTCAAAGCTCTTTGAGTAAAAATTGCATGGTTTAAAAATTCATTCCCACCCTAATTTGAAATCTATTTTGTGTTCTGGTTTCCTCCTTGGGAAGTCCATATTTGTGTCTAGAGATTAAAAAAATATATAAGAAATAACCCTTTATTTATTGCTGCTTTAGTTGCTGTAATAAATCGGATTTCTCTATGTCATAGGTGGACATCCAGTTAGATGAAAACGAAACGTTCTCTACATGGCATCAAATCAAACATGCTCTCGATTGGAAGACCAAGAAAAAAAAACCCCAGGGTGCCTGGGTGTCTCAGTTGAAGCCCTGTGTTGAGCCTACTTTAAAAAAAAAAAAAAAGAGAGAGAGACCAAGAAAAAAAAAAAATAGACAAAACATGACAATCTATTGACTTTATTACACAACTAGATTTTAGAATTGAGAAGCTGCAATGGGTAAAGTTGTCTTAGAATCAAAGAAATCTGGGACGTGGAATGAGATTTTTTTCAATTTTTTTTAATGTTTATTTTATTTTTGACAGAGAGAAAGACAGAGGGGGGCAGGAGCAGAGAGAGAGGGAGACACAGAATCTGAAGCAGGCTCCAGACTCTGAGCTGTCAGCACAGAGCCTGACCCGGGGCTCGAACCCACGGACCGTGAGATCATGACCTGGGTCATGACCGAAGTCGGATGCCCAACCGACTGAGCCACCCAGGTGCCCCTGGAATGAGATTTATAAGTATGTTATCTGTTAGCCAAAGCATTAATTTTACTGATTATGGACATATATACATATTATATGTGTGTGTATATATATATATATATATATAAAGAATATATTCATTATATATATGTATATGCATACATTATATATATATATATGCACATATTTTTCCAGAAGCTGTGTGTATATATATATATGTATATATGTATATGTATGTATATATATGTATGAATATACATATAATGAATATATACATATACATATATATACATGTGTATATATACATATATATATACATATACATATATACAAATATACATGCACACATGTTCCTTCACGCATTCATTCACTGGCAGGTACTGAGGTTGCTTCCTGAATGCAGCCATGATGCTTGGTGAATGCAAATACACTCAATCCTTGGGGCATATTTCTATAGGGAGCCCACGTGCTGTTTGGGACACTAATCTGATAATCCCCCCGATGACATGTAAACCCCAAAACTGCCAAGTACTGCTGGGCCACATGGTCCTGGGGGGGCAGGGAGGTGCATGAAGATGCGGTCAGGAGGATGACAGAATGTGCACTGGGCCGGTGGGCGGGGCAGGAGATGCTGATTTCTGTTTTTAAATTGGTCTCCGTACTGAACTTTGGCACCGTGGCCAGGAAACTGCTATGGGGTTGGTCTCCTTCGTATTGGTCTTTCCTCCCTCCCCAGTTTCTCCCCCGTGTAGACCACTAGCCATCTGCCACGTTGAATAGGTTCAAATGCTTCTCTGCTTTCCCAACACAACTATTCCAGGCTGCTTCCTACACTCTTGCTGCAAGTTCACTTAATGTATAGGTTTTTAAAATTATTCTAATTAAAAAGGCTTGTTTATTTTTCATATGTGCTGCAAAAATGTGACTACCCACTTTACTTAAAATGAAACTTGCTGCAGTCTCTCTCTCTCTCTTAAAATATCCGTCCCTTTCTCCTTACTTGAATGCCGTGTGTCCTATATTTGAGTTCTCTGCTCTGCTGTAGACATAGAAGAGTATTACAAAACTTCTTCTGTTGAAAAATAACAACCTCATTGGGGTCCCTGATGGTATTAGCCATGTTCTCTAGAGAAAGAACATATAGGGTGTGTGTGTGTGTGTGTGTGTGTGTGTGTGTGCACGCACACACACACGCGCGGAATTGGCTCACAGAATTATCTGACCTGGCAAGTCCAAAATTTGCAGGACAGACTGGCAGGCTGGAACCCAGGGGAGAGTTGCCATCTTGAGTCCACAGGCAGTCTACTGGTAGAATTCCCTCTTCTTTGGGGTACCCCAGTCTTTATGTCTTAAGACCTTCAGTTCATTGAATGAGGCCCACCCATCTTATGTTGGCTCATATGCTTTTATCTAATGTCTGTGGGTTCCAGTGTTAGTGTCGTGTTAAACATACCTTCACAGCGACATCTAGACTGGTGTTGAGCCCACTCTCTGGGCACTATAGCTTAGCCAAGCTGATGCATAAAATTCATCAGTTTCATGGAAGATGGCAGAAATATGGGTAATAAGACACTTTCTATATAGCCTAAGTCACAGTCTTTCTTTCCACAAAAGATCCTGGTATTCCTATTATTGGTCAGGTAGGATCGCTTAAAAATTACAGTGTCATGGAACAGACGACTCCTGTGGGCACTCCTGAATCTCCATGGCACTATCCAACGTCACCTTTGACAAGAAGTGTTTATGCTGTTAATGAGACCCACGGGGTCCTTCCGTTGAGCCCCTGTAGGACTTCACACATTTTTCCCCTTGGGTTTTCACGCATATTGCTTCAGCCACAACTCTTCCACTGAAGACAGTACTCCTAAGCAGGGCCTTTATTAATAGGCCCTTAATAGACAGTTTTTACGTGAACGACAAAATCAACTAAGAAGTCAAATTCGGTGCATCTGTTTACATGCATGCTTTTGAGAGAAGTAACAACAACAATTGTTAGTTCGGTATGATTGCTTTCATATGATAACCTATTTTTAATAGAATAGAAAATATCTCTAGGTTTTCTTTTTCGGCGAGTGTTTGAAAGAAAAGCAAGAGAAGCTTTCGTGCTATTAAATCATTTCAGATGTGCCATTGTGACAAAGATAGTATTTCATTTATTAGGAATTTTATATGGGCAATTTCCACTGTTGGAGAGAAGTGTCACGATAGGAAATCCATTCAACTACGGGTGAAATGAACACTGTCCTTTGGTGGTTTTCTCTTAATCTCCAGGCACTATAATGCAATTACTATCTAATTGTGCTCATCAGACTCTTAGCAGTCAATCCAGTGCTTAAATGTCTGTCAGATCAGCTTAAATATAATTCATAGAGGAGAAGATCTTCAGCCTTGAAGATGCAGACGCTCCCTCAGAACCTCCTCGGGTGGTCAAAAGAGCCGACGTGTTCAGGTCTCGGCCACGTTCAAGAACACCAAAAAGGTTACTTCAGCACCAAATGATCAAAGCCTTTGCCCCTTTTGTTTTACTTTGGAATATTTTTAAAGAACATGGTGTAATGGGTAGTCGTGTAATTAGCCAAAGGATATGAGAATGCCTTCATCAGTACATTTTGTTTAAAATTAGGGAGTTAATAGCAATCATATATTTAGTGAATATTCAGGGCTTCAGACTCCACCTTACCTCATATAACTGCCATTCAGCTTCTAAAATACTTCATTTTGGGCCAGAATAAAAAGTACAGTTGGCCGTTAGTATAAACAGGTTTAACGGTTTTATAGAAACTCTAAAGATGATGACGTGTAGCAACCTGAAATTTTACTGAAGAACAGGTTTGAGTCAGAATATCTGCAAAGCTGATATGCGGGAATGATCGAGCTAATAAGTGACTTAGTACGTGAATAGCTTGGCCAATGAGGAAGCTTAACCTCTAGAGAGGCAAATGTAGTGCTATTAAAAGAGAGACTCCAAAGTCAGCTGCCAAGCTTCAACTTGAGCTCGGTGAAGTGGGACAATACCACTTTTAACAGTCTTTCGGCAAGACTCCTAAACGAAGTTAGCTTTCGCTCACTCACTTTGGCTTTGAAGTTTCGTCTCCACGTCATGAGTAAAGTAATTCCACTCGTTAATGTATTCGGTTCTTTATGAAAATAGGATCCTTTGAAATACAGAAATATATTTTTTCTGCCGTCTTCCAAGCCAGAAATGCTGGAATTGGCACATGTTTCTGAACTTCATTCTCACATTTGGTGTTACGACAGTCTCTCGGGAAAGTAACTCTTAGAGAGACAAAAGGCAGGGCAGGGTTGGGGGGCAGAAACAGAGTGGAAATAATGGTGCGTCACTTTCCAAAAATGACATAATTCTTCCACAATATTGGTTTGCTTAAAAAAAATCTACTCTGGGGCACCTGGGTGGCTCAGTTGGTTAAGCGTCTGACTTCGGCTCAGGTCATGATCTCACGTCTTGTGAGTTCAAGCCCCGTATCAGGCTCTGTGCTGACAGCTTGGAGCCTGGAGCCTGCTTCGGATTCTGTGTCTCTCTCTCTCTCAGCCCCTCCCCGCTCACGCTCTGTCCCTCTCTCTCTCTCTCAAAAATAATTAAACATTAAAATTAAAAAAAAAAATCTACTCTGACTTCAACAAAATTATGGGCAAGTTTCAAATACACAACTGTCACATTTGATGTGTCTAAAATAATCATTTTACAACTGGAAGACACTGGAGGAACATATAATATCCTCCTTCATATTATTTAATTAGTGAGCATTAGCTACTCCTCTTTCCATTTTTCTTCCTAGAGCAGATCTCACTTAAAACCTTATCTAACACTTGAATTCAGTTTAGAAATTAATTATTTAAAAATTCTGATCACCGAAGAGCAAAAAACCCCAGTTGGGAAAGTGAATACCTATAGAGTAGATGCCAGGACAGATGTAACTATCAAAAGGTTAGTGTGGAGGAGGGCAGAATTAGGACGAGTCCCCATTGATAGATGTGTTACAGTAATGAAACTGTTTTGTAGCACAGGAGATGTATACACTACTGTTATTTGTTTAAAGATTTTTTAAATATTTATTTGCTCATTTATCTATTTTGAGAGAGAGAGTGCATGTGAGCACTGGAGGGGCAGAGAGAGGGAGAGAGAGAATCCCAAGCAGGCTTCACACTGTCAGTGCAGAGCCTGATGTGGGGCTCGATCCCACGACCTTGGGGTCATGACCTGAACCAAAATCAAGAGTTGGATGTCCAACCCCACTGAGCCACCAGGCGCTCCCCCCCTCCATTGGTATTTCAGTTTTTATAGAAGTATTTTTTTAATATTTAGTTTTGAGAGAGAGAACGAGAGAGAGGTGGGGGAGGGGGGACAATAAATGGGGGAGGGGCAGAGAGAGAGGGAGACACAGAATCCGAAGCAGGCTCCAGGCTCTGAGCTGTCAGCACAGAGCCCGTCGTTGTGGGTCTCGAACTCACAAACTGCAAGATCGTGATCTGAGCCCAAGTCGGACACTTAACCGACTGAGCCACCCAGACGCCCCCTTTGGTATTTCTTTAAGGTAACTATAAATGTAAAACAAGACAGAGATATTTTGAAGGAAAATTATTCATAAGAAGCTGATTGCTATGATGTCAGGAATGTTGAAATTCCCAGAAGGCAGATCTCAATTATATGTTAGATATCTTGAGGATTTTGCATGGCCGCTTTTGACAGTCCAATGTTTAAGATGCACGGGCAGAGAGGGAGGACAAGGACCACAAGTGGGGTGGCTGGTCCTCACTTGGTTTAAGGGACCAACATGAATAGTCTCTTCTGTGGAAAAAAGGCTGGAACTGACAGTGTAAGCAATTCCTTTGGCGCTCAGAGCCCTTTTGAATAAAAAAGTAACTTTGATATGAAGAAGTTTTAATTGTCCTGGTTTGCCAAGTATCTTGCATGATGAGAAGTCTAGAGAAAAATTTGAACCTGTAACTTTTATGAAAAGTCAGAAATCATTTCATTTTAGGATCTGGAACAAGCACATGTGTTTCTAAAGATTCTGTATATTAATCAAATGCGTATTTGTAATACTTAATGCAATGGTAGAAGATACTTGTATGACAGTGAGTTTTTCATGATGCCTGTTACTTATTAAATATTCAATAAATAATAACATATATTATTACCAATAAACTCACATATGTGTGCTTTACCTTGATGCATTATATTGCATTTGTAAAATAATTTCTTTGGAAGTGTATGTGTTTTGTATATTTTCCAAATATTTATTTATAAAATTGCACTATTAATTAGATTTTGTTGAATCCCTGAAGAAAAAAAATGAGACCCAGTTAGAAATAAAAAAATATTCTCATTAAACTCAAGCATTCTTGAGTTGTGCTTAAAAAATGTATATTTCTGGGGGCGCCTGGGTGGCTCAGTTGGTTAAGTGTCTGACTTCAGCTCAGGTCATGATCTCATGGTTCGTGAGTTCAAGCCCACGTTGGACTCTGTGCTGACAGCTCAGAGCCTGGAGCCTGCTTCAAATTCTGTGTCTCCCTCTCTCTCTGCCCTCTTCCCTCCCATGCTTATGCTCTCTCTCTCTCTCTCTCTCTCTCTCAAAAAACATTAACATTTTTAATGTATATTTCCTTTTTAAAAATTTTTTATTGTTTTTATTTATTTTTGAGAGAGAGAGAGAGAGAGAGCGAGCATGAGTGGGAGAGGGGCAGAGACAGAAGGAGACAAAATCGGAAGCAGGATCCAGGCTCTGAGCTATCAGCACAGAGCCTGACATGGGGCTGGAACCCATGAGTCATGAGATCATGACCTGAGCCCAAGTCGGATGCTTAACCGACTGTGCCACCCATGTGTCCCTAAAAAATGTATATTTCCATGTGAGAAAATTAATGTTGAGTACCAAATACTTGAAAGACTATGCCGAAGAAAAACTTGCACCTGCTGAAGTTTAAAGAGCCAGCCTGACTTTATTCAAGGCCGTTGCAATAGAGGGAAGAAGCCAGAACCCTGCCTGAGCTCAACTCTGCCAAAACAGAGCATGGGATGGGATTGTAGACTATCTGAGTTTGCTGATTATTTTTACCCCCCACCCCAGAAAAGCCAGTTTTTCATGACAGGAAGTACCGTTAGCTCTGCATTTGTAGCTCTTGCACCTGCAGAAGGCTGGCCCCAGAGACTGAGAAGTGGGACACTGTTTCCTCTGATGACACAATTCAAAGGGATGGCTCCCAGCTCCTTGGGAAGATGTTCCTGGGTTGCAAAAGTGGCAAGAGACTCTACAAAGATTTACGTCTCAAAAGGACAAAATTTGCAATATTTACAAGTTTTCTTTAAAAAAAAAAAAGTGTTCCAAGCAAAGGGAGATTAGGGACCTGGAGCCAGGAAGCCTGTGTCTGTGGTTTCAGCACATAGAGGAGAACATTAGGGCCATCTTGGTCAACCACCCGACTAACCTGTTAATCAAGCAAAGTTCAGCTCATTATCTTCACTGTAGGTGGACACACGGCCACGTCTTTCGGTGGCTTCAGAAGAGGGACCCAGAAGAGGGATATTTATGGGCTTTTGAGGTCTGGACCCAAAGGACTTAAGATGAGTCTTTCAATGCAAGGATCTGATTGAGATAGAATCAAGGTCCTGCTACTGTAATTTAGGACAGGTAGACCCAGAGAGGTGGAATGTCTCGAAGCAAGTATTTACAAATGAACAGTTGTTTGATTAGAAAGGGGGGCTGTTTGGGCACTTTGTTGGTTTGGGGAAAGTTTCTGAAGCCAACAATGAAGTGTTATACTGGCTAATAGCCTTATCTTCCTGAGAAAGAATTTGCTGGAACAAATAATAAAGTCAGGTTGATGGAGAGGGCCTTCATCTTGGTCCTGGTCATTAAACTATGGGATCATTTGAGGTCTCAACTCCCAGTAGCTAATTGAACATTCAACTGTGTGTGTGCGCGTGTGCGTGCATGTGCATGTTACAAATTGAAATAGAAGACAAAGATGGTTTTCATGTCACTTGGACGTGTTTATTGACTCAGTTTCCCTAACTACAAATACATTACCAAGAGCTTCAGGTATCACATGAAAATACTTTTTTAAGGTCACATCAATATGATTTGTCTTTTTAAAGGAATTAATGTCCATTTAAACAGTCTGGTTACTCTCCTAAATTGTTTCTTGACTTACAAATTAATTGATCCCTGAGTTTCTAAATACCTCTTGGCTCATTACAGGAACACTAGTATTAATTGACTCAGCAGAGGGTCTCTGTGGTTGTCTCTGCTGCCAGATAATTTTTACCAGGTGAGTCCATTTAGGGAGTCCAGTATAAATCTAGGATCACATCCTGATAAGACTGAATGCTAAAATCCAACTCCACCTGCCTAAAATGAAATGCGGTTATAAACAGAGTTTATCAAATGCCCAAAAGTTATCTATACTTTAGTCATTGGTATAGGAAAGATGAAATGTTTGGGATGGTTTCGTTCTATCCAGATATCAAAGACATACTTTAAAGTCCTTACCCTTAGAATTATCATCAATTTGCCTACAATGAACTCACAATTAATTTAATATTGTCAATATGTTCAAGTCAGAGAAATATACTATTGCAGCCAAAATTTAAGTGAGTTTATCTTATTTTTCTCTCACATTTTATGCATGAGAAAAACACGTAACACAGTGAAAGATGTGCTCTGGTAGTTTGGTGGGGGAAATATGACATTTTCAACTTGTATGTTACAGCTCTTTATTCTATATCACATACTGGCTAGGTCAGAATAGCCCATTTTACAATCGCTCTCTTTGAGGGCTGGTTCATATCCCAAAGCTCAGAGCTTAAGACAGATAATCTGTGTCCATAAAATGTCAACTCAGTCATAAAAGAGACCTGTGCCTGCAAGGACAGAACTTCCTTTGTCACTCGAGGGTGCCACTCCCCAAAGTAACTGTATTAATCCTCAAAGCTTTCATTTTTGAAATATGTATCTCTTTCACAAACTCAGCATGTAGACTGAGGACTGATTTATCCCCCCAAAGAATCGGGTTGTCTGCAGACCTAGAATCTCCTCTTGCCAATGAGTCTTCCCCCCTTGGCGTCCTGGGCCAGCAATTCATAGGCTCTTGGGCTGCCTTGTCTGTCATTGGCCTGAGTGTTTCTACTTCTCCTTTGTCTGTTAAAAAGAAGACAAGGGAGAACTGTATTTCTGCACTGGGTGAAGACTGTGGGTGTGTGTTTCTCTGTGAGCGCCTACACAGCATTGTTTGAACAACCCTCAATCAAGAGTTCCTGTGAGGAAATAATTTCTCCCTCGAGGTCCGTCACTTTCTCATTTAATCGTGTCCATTTAATTGAACTGAAAGAGACAATACGTTTCCTGAGAATTTCTTTAAGCAGTTTCTAAAATAAAATTAACTTATAATTATACTTATTTCCATTAGTTTATTACTTGCCTCTCTTCAAGGGCATCTTTAAAACACTAATTTGAAGAGTAACTTTTTGCTATCCAGAGAATCTCCAGGAAACCCATTGCAAGAAGATCAGGCGTTGGGTCACTTTATGGTAATTCACACGTGTGCATGGGAACAGCATGCTGTATGCAAACCAGAGGGAATGGTGTCTTTCCAGTGTATTCAGTGAAAGAGCTGCGCTTGAATGTAGAGTTCAGAGCTGCAGCCCATCACCATGACCGCCTCCCACGCTCCATGCTCCTGTTCTCCTCTCCAACACTCTAGAGCCTCCTGGCTCGCTGATGAGAATCTTTCCTTCCACTTTTCTGGATGGAACCAGTTCCAAATATTGTGCCCAGAGATCCATGGGTTTGTCTCAGTATCTCCATGTAGGATGGATAGCTTCACCAGCAGGGTTTGGGTGAGAGTGGCTTAATGTCAAAATGTCATCATGTACCCATCCGCCATGCTTTGTTGCCTAGCTATGTGACTCATTGCTCCTACTCAGTCATGAACTGTTTTCATCGACATTTCAAATTGGAAAAGCGATGTGTGTACTCAACAAACACTCGATTGATATAAAAACCTAGACAATGTAAAGTCAATGCCGCCCTTCAAATTATTCAGAATAACTGTTATTAATCATTTAATACCATCCTTTTGTGCGTATACATATGTGTGTACATATACATATGCCTGATAACTAATATAACTGTATACGTATTTTTAAATTTTAAGTAGACTCTGTGTCCAATGTGAGGCTTGAACTCACGACCCTCAGGTCGAAAGTCATATGCTCTCCATAAAATATTTTGAATAAAAGAATTTCATGGGCATCCTTTATATTAATTCCTACAGGATCAGCTTACAATTCTTCATGTCCACATTGCATTCTATGGCACGTATGTATAATAATTCACTTGACTATTGACCATGAAGGGGCATTTAGGTTTTTCCAGCTTCCTTCGTTTTAGAATTAATTCTTCAGTAAACATTTTTGTACATTGTCTTCATCAGCTTGGGCTGTGATAACAAAATCCCATAGACTCGTGGCTTACACAAGAAACATTTAGGTGTCACAAGTTCTGAAGGCTAGGAGGTAAATTAGTGATCACCTTCCAGGTTGGCTTCCAACCTGCTGCTTTCTTGCTGTGTCTTCACGTGATGGGGGAGAGAGCGAGGCAGAGCCAGAAAGAGAGATGGGGGGGTGGGTATTGTTCCTGTCTTATTTGATAAGAACACTAATGTTATATGAGGACCCCACCCCTCATGGCCTCATCTAAGCTTAACTGCCTTCTGGAAGCTCTATCTATGTCTGTACATCACATTAGGGGTGAGGGCTTCAACATATGGATTTTGAGGGGGACACCATTCTATATATAGCATACATATATACCTGTGCATGTGTGTGGATATTTCTGAAAGATAGCTTCTAGAAAGGGAATTTTTAGTCAAATTAACTTCTGTTGTTATTCATTAGAGATTATGACTGCGCAGCGTAGGAAAACGTCTTGATATCCCTGAGGTTGATGGCATACGACTGCTAACAAACATGTATAACCTTCCCCATCTCAGAATCGCTTTTTGCCCTATCTGAAGTGTGAGACTTATATACTGCCTGCTGGATGGTTTCATTTTCCTCTTACACCTGAATATGTTTGAGTAGTTGACCTAAAGCACTGAAAACTTGAAACTTTCCTCTGCTACCTAACTGAATTGTCAAATCAGTAAAGAAGTAAATTAAGAAATAGTTAACGACCTATAGTTAATAATACTGTATTGCGTATGTGAAACTTGCCAAGAGAGTAGATCTTAAAAGTTCTTATCACAAGAAAAAAGATTTTTGCGACTAGGTGTGGTGACGCATGTTAACTGCACATACTATAGTGATCATTTTGTAATATATACTAATATTGAATCATGACACTGTATGCCTAACACTAATATTATGTTATATGTCAATTCTACCTCAATAAAAAATAGTTTACTAATAAGTATATGCCAAAAAATTATAAAAAAGTTGAGACAGGGATTATTAGACCCTTACAGCTAAGACTTAATCATTCTAGCATGTTTTAAAATAATTTGTTTTATTTTTTGATAGTTTCTGTGGGGCCCAAAATAGCCCTAGATATTGATTTTTACCCTCTAAGAGATATGCCATAAATTTATCTTGATTAAAAAGAAATAATTTATAGGGCACCTGGGTGGTTCAGTTGGTTAAGTGTCTGATTTTGGCTCAGGTCATGATCTCGTGGTTTGTGAGTTCGAGCCCTGCGTCAGGCTCTGTGCTGACAGCTCAGATCCTGGATCCTGCTTCGGATTCTGTGTCTTCTTCTCTCTCTGCTCCTCCCCCACTTGTGCTCTGTCTCTCTGTCTCTCTCTCTCACAAATAAATAAACATTTTAAAAACAGATACAATTTTTATCCATAGTAGACACTTCAAATTTTTTGTTACTGTAGTTAGACTTACAGACATCATGTGCCTTTTTTACAATGTTAAAAAATTTGCCTTGAAACATCATCTATGAACATGATCATTATAAACAATAAAATCTCTCATCTCTCAAAGGATATGTTCAAAAACTTTCTATGTAGCTGGGTTGTAAGACAATAAATAGATTCCAAAGTAGAATATCTTATTTAAACAAAAATTTTTTTTAACATTTATTTATTTATTTTTGAGACAGAGAGAGAGAGAGAGCATGAACAGGGGATGGTCAGAGAAAGAGGGAGACACAGAATCTGAAACAGGCTCCAGGCTCTGAGCTGTCAGCACAGAGCCCGATGCGGGGCTCGAACCCACAGACCACAAGATCATGACCTGAGCCGAAGTCGGCCGCTTAACCAACTGAGCCACCCAGGCGCCCCTAGAATATCTTATTAAAAGAAGGAACTTATTAACACTTACCATCACTGTGTTTTAAAATATTGAGTAGATTTTTAATTTTTGTAATGATTATTTATTTTTGTGAGAGAGGGAGAGAGAGAAACCAAGCGTGAGTGGGGGAGGGACAGAGAGAGAGGGAGACACAGAATCGGAAGCAGGCTCCAGGCACTGAGCTGGCAGCACAGAGCCCGACGCTGGGCTCGAACTCACGAAATGCAAGGTCATGACCTAAGCCAAAGTCGGACATTTAACCCACTGAGCCACCCAGAAACCCCACAGATATTGAGTAGATTTTTAAATCACATTAAAAAAATCAGTATATCTGAAAGTAAGACCTCAGAACTTTGAGAGAAATCAAGGTTCATATTTTATGGTAAAAATTGTATTGAGAAACTGCTCAAAACTCAGCAAAATATTCCATCTTTTGTATCATATTAACTACAATCACTCTTCTGTATATTTATTAAAGACTCATCAAGTAGATTAATGGCAGTAACTAATCTGTGTATGTTAGCGTGTGCATTTTGATCTGATGTCATACAAATATACCTATCAGATAATTATTTTCTCTCACTATGAGTATTTTCCCTCTTCTTTGTTTCCAAAGTGCTTCGCTCATTCCTTCCTTCCTTCCTTCCTTCCTTCCTTCCTTCCTTCCTTCCTTCTATTACCATACAATGTTATTACAATATGGACTATATTCTCCATGCTGTACTTTTCATCCCCTTGACTTGTTTATTCGATAACTAGAAGTTTGTCCCTCTTGATCCTTTTCATCTGTTTCACTCACACCCCCAACCCTGTCGCTTCTGGCAACCATCAATTTGTTTTCTGTATTTATGATTCTATTTGTTTCTTGGTTCATTCATTTGTTTTGCTTTTTATATATCACATAGAAGTGAAATCATATGGTATTTGTCATTCTCTGACTTGTTTCATTTAGCATAATACCCTCTAGGTCCATCCGTGTTGTCACAAAATGGCAAGATCTCATTATTTTTTTTAATATTTATTTTTTTGGGGGGAGAGTGCAAGCAGGGGAAGGGCAGACAGAGGGGGCAGACACAGGATGTGAAGTGTGTTCTGAACTGATAGGCTGACAGCAGGCAGCCTGATGTGGGGCTTGAACTTATGAACTGCAAGATCATCACCTGAGCTGAAGTCAGACGCTCAACCAACTGAGTCACCCAGGTGTACTCGTTATTTTTTATAGCTGACTAATATTCCTGTGTGCATGTGTGCACGTGTGTGTGTGTGTGTGTGTGTGTGTGTGTGTGTGTGACATTTTCCTTATCTATTCATCTGCTGATGGGCACTTATGTTGCTTCATATCTTGGCTATTGTAAATAATGCTATAATGAATGTAAGGCTGTAGATAGCTTTTCAGATTAGAGTTTTGTTTTCTTTGGATAAATACCCAGTAGTGGAATTGCTAGATTGTATAGCATTGCTATTTTAAAATTTTTGAAGAACCTCCATGCTGTCTCCCATAGAGGCTGCACCAATTCCTACCAATAATGCACAAGGGTTCCCTTTTCTCCACATCCTCAGCCAACCCTTGTTATCTCTTACCTTTTTGGTATTAGCCATCATTATAGTGATGTGTCTATATATTTGATTCCTCCCTTACTATTCCCTAAGCTCACTCGCTCGTTAAAAGGTGTCCATTACATGTTTATTTTGTCGAAAAGGTCTAGATGGTTTGTATCTGCAGTTTAAATAATACATCTGATCAGCCCACTGCTACAAATAGACATCTGTTCACATCTTATTTCATTCTATTTTTGTATTTTTTTTTATAATTACCAGTACTAAAGTGAGCAAACTTAGACACAGAATTTTAATGAAGGGGGCATTAGGGCCTGACGTAACTGTCGTGGTTATAAAGACTTAGAGCAGCGTTTTCTCAGCACTGACTTCATCTGGCCATGGACCAGAGTCAAGGGTTTCTGACTCCTCCTTGTCCAGGTACTAAGGGTTAGGAGGGTAGGCACATGAATGGTTATTCTCCTTGGTACCTGCAAATATTTATTGAATGGAGCCTAGATTTTCAGATGGTGGCTTCCATTGCCCCATGATTATAAGTAAATTTTATTTATTTATTTATTTATTTATTTATTTATTTATTTATTTATTTTCAATGTTTATTTATTTAGTTTGAGAGAGAGAGAGATAGAGAGCAAGCAGGGGAGAAGCAGTGAGAGAGGGAGAGAGAGAGAATCCCAAGCAGGCTTCACACCGTCAACACAGAACCCCACTCAGGGCTCGAACTCATGAACCATGAGATAATGACCTGAGCCGAAACCAAGAGTCAGACACTCAACCAACTGAGCCACCCAGGTGCCCCACAGGAAATTTTAATAAGTTAGGATTGAATTAAATTGAAACAAAAATCACTATAGCTCACCAGAGTGTTTAGCACTTTCCTTCTTTGAATTCTAAAACACATCAGCAGTTGGTTTCTGATTTGCATTAATTCCGTGCATTGCCATGGTACAAGACAGAGGCAAGGAACAGCCATGTGCCCTTCCTTAGCCTGACAGTTACTGAGTTTAATAGTTCCAAATATTGATTGGCTAATCAAGTGCAAAAATTTTGCCGATAGTTTGAAGGATTTGACTTCCTGATGATGCTATTTGCTTCTCATATAGGTACTCCCATGCTAAGTGCAATAGTAACAACAAGCTTTTTAATTGATTCTTTATTTTTGTTAATCACAAAAAATTATACCATAAGAATTAGAAGAAGGTAATCGAATTTCTATTGTGGATTTCACTAACTTGATTTCACAGCCACATTAAAGAATAAGCAGGACTTGAATACACTGCTATCCCTTTATAGGTGGATTATGAATTTTTTAAAAATGTTTACTTATTTTTCTATGTTGGGTGCCAAAATTATATAGATTTTAACTTGATGTTTGTCATTTCTATTCATAGTAGAAATGTAACCAGGATTAGGATTCACCTAGTTCCATGTCAGGGTGGAACGATGTGGCTTGCTTTGTAAATCTGAGTGGCCAAGAACCTATGGTAAACTATATGTGAACAAATTTACACATGTGTTCAAAGAACATATTGAAGTAAAAGATGAAAAGGCTAATAAATTTCCCAAGAAAGATAAAGGTCCAAAATGTCAGGTGAAGTTTTGGTGGGAGAGGGAGTCAAATCTGAACGTGATTGCCACAGGGATCGCCATCCGTTGAGTGCAATGCCACATGGACATAAGTGAATGGGAGACTTGGAATGAATGAAGTTGATAGAGCGATTTGAAGGAGACAAGAGCAGATTGCAACACCATCACCCCATCTGCACATTGCCTAAACAACCCCCAAATAGAGGAAAAACTGAGAAAACACCCTGAAAAGAAACACACACACACACACACACACACACACACACACACACACAACTTTACAAGAAGTTTCGAAAAACCATATGACACAAAGAGATATTCCCCAGTTCAGAGCCCATTTCCAGCTTAATTCAGTGGTTTTACTTTTCTCTCTCATCTTGAGAAATACACCTTTAAATAAACCATTAATAAACTCTCTCTATCCCCGATTCTGCCTGAAGTCGAAGAGACCAGACCACTCAAAGTGTGAAGTTTTATGAGCTGTCCGTGTGCTCTAGGCCAACAAGGGACTGGCAATGGTTGGGGCCCCAGGCAAGAAGTCCTTGCCGCATTCGCTGTAGACCCCATGCTGAGATTCTTGGGGACCATCTTCCCCCAATTGTCTTCTCCTCCCCAGTGCTCTCCCCTCAATGAATCTTGCCTTATTACTATAAGAATCACATTCCTGAGCTTGCCCCTAGCGCTCCATCTAATCAATAGCTACAGCGCTATTTTAGGTGTGGAATAGGATTCCTTTCCTGGCTCTGGTTGGCGAAAATGGGCAGACGCTCCCTACGTAGGAAGGCATTAGCACGGATGATGTATCAGGTGCAAGCAGTACAACAGAAGTTCGTTTCGGGGTTGCTTTTGTTCACAGGATCTTCTGTGATAGAGGTTCCTACAGAGCATGAAGGATGGGGCAGGTGCTCAGATATGAGTAAACAGAGTTTGAATAGGGGGTGCCTGGGTGGCTCTGTCAATTGGGCATCCGACTTTGGCTCAGGTCATCTCATGGTTCATGAGTTCGAGCCCCGTGTTGGGCTCTGTGCTGACAGCTCAGAGCCTAGAGCCTGCTTTAAATTCTGTGTCTCCCTCTCTCTCTGCCCCTCCCCTGCTCTCTTTCTCTCAAAAATAAATAAACATTTAAAAAGTTAAAAAAAAAAAAAGAGTTTGAATGGGATGGTTTGGGGGGGGGGGGTGGTGCAAAGGATTCAAAGGAAAAGTGAAAACACCTGAAAGTTTCTGCTGGAAAAAAAGGGAACAGAAAGATATCTAAATAACTATACCACATTATTGATGGCATGCATTAACAATATAGAAATATTTAGTAAACCAAAAAAAGAAATATTTAATAGACCAGGATGCCATATGTAATTTCCTTTTGTATTAAAACATATCTAAGTTTAAAATCTCTATGATATTGCCAAATTCCAGGTTATTTTATTTTATTTTTTATTTTTTTGTATTTTTTGAGAGAGAGAGAGAGAGAGAGCATGTGTGAGCAGAGGAGAGGGGCAGAAGGAGAAAGTGAGAGAATCTTAAGCAGGTTCCATATTCAGTGCAGAGTCCAACATGGAGCTTGATCCCATGACCCTGGGATCATGACCTGAGACAAAATCAAGGACTGGACGCTCAACTGACCGAGTCGCCCAGGCACCCCCAGATAATTTTGATGATAGAAGCAATAAACAAGTGAATATATATCAGACTTGCTGATCTTTGTGCTATAAATAAAAAAGTTAAAGGGAAGGTTATACACCAAAATGTAAACTTTTAAACAGGGACAGAGTGTGACCCGTATGATCATTTAAAATTTCATATTGCGTGTATTTAAACCACGGCACGATCTCTCATAACACGAAGGTTCAACGTGAGCCCCGAAAGCAGTCGAAGCTCACAGTGGGGTACTTTCTCCCAGTCCCCTTGTTCTGTCACTGCAGTGTCATTTCGACTCGCCCGCCCTGCCCCCGACAGCACACACTGTCTATGCTGTTGTCAAATAGTTCACTTTTAAATTTCATTCACTTTTCCTCGTAATATCAGTAATGGCCGACGGTCACTTGGTGATTGTCTTGTGTCAGTCACCATGGTGTGCCAGCTTTGATGTGAGTTGGTAAATAAATTATGTCTATTTTACAGACAGGCGAAATGGCCACGTTGGGACTTGGTAACTTATCCGAGGTAGCATGGTTTGGGAAGGTGAGGAGGGAGATCGACCACCTGCTTGAATGGGAACACAGGTTTCGGTGTCCCACAGGTGGGTTGGAACCTAGGAAAATGGTCTCGCTTTCTACATCTACGTCTGTTGGTAGTCCCTGTTTCTCAAGTGTATGCCCTCTGTGCACAGCCCCTTGATTATACCCACCTACGGCTGAAGGATTTGTTTACCAGAAGTGCCCCACACTTACAAGCCTCCGAAGGACAGGAAAGCAAACCTCCCGTCTCATGATGCCAGCAACAAGCTGTGTCTGGTTCCGGGTGGGGGCTACCTGCTCTTCCTGCTTCTGTGGAATTTCTTTCTCTCTTTTTCCCTTGTCTGTGTAAGTACGATCCATGCTTCTTCCCTTCCGTCCTACATGTTTCTTCCCCTGAGGAAGCTCTCTGGTCTCCACAGCCAGCCCACCTCCATTCTGAGCCTCTGTAACACTACGTCCGTCACGTACGATAAGTGAACCTGATTTTCAGCCGCATTGTATTAGGAGACCTTGGTCTCTGTTTTATCTTGTACTTTCCATTGATGTTTACGCTCCACAGTTCACAGACTTGTGGAAGACAAAAACCAGCACCTTTCTCTTTCACCTTATTCGACATATCTGTAGCACCTCCAGGGGAAAGTTCAAGTTTGACATGCACGCTTTTATTTATTTATTTGGTCCAGCACAGTCCTTTTCCCTCACTCTGTTCTGTACTGTCTCCTGCATATGTATAGTTTCCTTCACAGATCACATGAGATGATGCCTCTGTGCCCCAGGGACGGTGAGGCACAGGGACTTTGTCACCTAAACTACCATCCTTTCCGTCTATTTATGCGGTCGCCTCATTAATAAAACAAAGATGGCAATTCCTGCATCAAGGGATGCTGTGAAGACTGAATGAAATAATTTATGTAAAGTCATGAAGCTCTATTTCTAGCTTGAGTGGTACTCAGAAATGAGAGTCCCTTTCCTTTCTTCTTCAAGATCCGAGCCACCCCTCTCCTTCTGGCCCAGATCGCCCCTGAATCTCTGTGGAAAACATCTCTCCTTCTGTACTTCCGTCATGGTGTGCACATCCAAGTCAGGGGTCCCCAGACCACCCTTGAGTTTGAGGCTTTAACTGGCAGGCCTCACAGGACTCAGGAAAGCTGTTACGCTCATGCTCACGGTTTCTTATAGTGAAAGGATACGGATTACAATCAGCAAAGGGAAAAGGTTCCTAGGGTGAAGCCCGGGAGACACCAGGTGCCAGCTTCCAGGTGTCGTCTCCGAGCGAAGTCCTGTCAGTAGCCCAATTCCCTTAGCAATGATGCGACAGCACCTGTGATGTGTGCCAGCCAGGGAAGCTCACTGAGCCTTGGGGTTCAGGGTCTTATTGAGGGCCAGTCACACAGGCATGTGGCACTCAAGTAACTGACCCTAGCTGCTCAGTCCCCAGCTCTGTATAGATCAAACCACTGAGACAGGGGAGCCAAAGGCCTCTGGGATATCAAAAAAAGGCATTTACTGTAAGCTACATTGTCACCATAAACTATCTGGTCAAACAGAGACAGCGTGGCCCCAGGCTGCAGGCACACCCAGTCGCTGTTATTGGGTAGGACCTTCCAAGGGCTGAGAAGCCAGTCAAAGGCCAGCCCTCCTGAAACAGGCCTTTTTCTGGAATGTGCAAGGCTTGGACCACATGAGCCCTGGTGAAATGATTCTTCACTGCACACTGTGTTTGATGGCAATGATATCGCATGCCTGTTTCTTCTCTCTTCCCACCATGTAGCATTTTATACTTAACAGATCTTCGCTGAGTACGTGAAGAAATACCCAATTGCACGTCTGAAACTCCTAACATCTCTTTATCCGTATCCATTCTGCATATCTTGGTTCATAATTGACTCTAATCATTTGGAGACGAGTTTCTTTTGTTTGTCTTTTGGTTCTAGGGAACTGACGACAGTATGAACTCTGTATTTGTTCAGACTTCAAACTTTGTATTTGTAGTTCTTTGGATTCTCTGAGAGCCTTTCAGAGATTCTCAGGGATTTGCAGTTATGGTAGAGAGCAGAGACACACAACACTGATCTTTAATTCAGAGCGCACACAATGGCAAAATGCACGATTTATAAGTGAACAGAGAAACATCTCCCTTTTCCTCAATAGAAACACTAAAATGATAAGGGTCAAAGGCCATGTTTACAAGGCCAAGGAAAACAGCTAAATGTTAAATAAGTGACTGCCTAAAGATATGAACAGACTAACCCAATGCCTTTTTAAACTCCATCTTCAAGATTATTGGCAGGGCCTGGGATCCGAGGCCAGGGCAAAAGTGGGAAGAAGGACACGTCTATGCTTCTCCACTCAGATCAATGTAGTGCTTCATTGGGTCTTAAAACCATCATCAAAAAACATGTTTTGAAAACTTGCGGGGTGTACTTGCTGAAATAGATAAATAAAAAGAAAGATTAAAGCAGATACAATTTCTTAAAAATGTCTCTGACCTAGTTGGAGACTAAATATGCATGCAAGAAAAGGACACATTTTTTTTATTCTTTCAACCTCACGGGCAGGTGGCATTCAGACTGTTTTTATGTAGAACACACGGTTGAGGAAATTCAATACAGAGATAAAGGAATGCTTCTGAAGCATTGTTTAAAATCTCGTGTTGCTCAGCTGTATTCGTCTAGCATTCTTTACAGGAATTTAGTTCACAAATGACATTGCGTGTGAACATTTGTGCACATCGTAGCATGATTTCACCCAGTTTGACTTACTTCCTCTTAATGATAGTTTTCATTAATACAAGGACAGTTATCATTAATATCTTTTTTCCATTCAATGAAACTATAATTTCTCAAAGTTAATTTTACTACATCTAACATGTTAAAAAAGAATAGAAATTATTTCTACTTGAAGCGATGTTAATGATAAATCTGAAATCTTCCTAATCCATAGCTTTGGTCTTTATTTAGACCTCAGGCTTTGTTATGGTCCCTTTTAACAAAAATATCCTCTGGATTCTGCTCTTTTAGGTGACCAGTTAAAATCAAGGCAGTATACTCTGATTTTAGACGCATTATTCTATAAGGTGGTTGTTAAGTCCCACATTAAATACTAAAAGATGTGTCCACATGTGCCAACGGAATCCTTTTTAAAGAATAGGATTATGTTCGAAATAACCTTAATGTCATGTATTTCCTTCTAATAGCTGTGATTAGATTCTATTGCCATGAGTCAAAGGTGTTCTTGCATTTAAAGGCTAAATTTGATGCCTCTGTAAAGAATCTTTCGAAGAAAAATAATTGTAGAATAACTTTGCCTTAAGAACTATGAGTTGAGAGAAAAGCAAAAATCACACTTGAAAAAAAACATTTATTATCATTATCCACAGGTTGGTATACATGATACAAAATACAACTATAATACCTACGACGTGTTAACCTTACAATATATGCTACCTTGCAAAAGGTGGCACCATGTCGAAATCTGTCATGCGATTTGCCAGGTACAAAACAGATCAATGCTTTACTGAGCCACAGAATTCTGTGTACCTTTTGCAGAAATTGAATTTGATGCCCGGAAACATCTTTTATAGAACAGAGGTCTTGAAACAAGTAAGCATATTGGGACAAAGCACACCCACTCTTAGCACAGAATAATACCCTTGATGTCAGTTGTTAGTTCATAATATTAGAGGTAGGTGCTAAGCCTGAGAATTTTTGAGAGATGTGGTAAATTAGAAAAATAATTGGTTGTTATGTAAAGAGTCACTCACCCCTGCGACTGAGCCCCCATCTACGGTCCCTCTGGGGGCAGAGCCTGCTTTGAGAGCTGCACAGCTGTGCCGCTTGGGGATAAATGTGGAGGTTGTGAATCCCTGGAGATGTCCAGGCTTCTGGCTTTTTAATTTATCATCTTGTCACCTCCCACTCTTGCCTCTTTGGGGGTGAGATGAAAGAAATGAGGTATAAAGGAATATTCATTTCACTTTTTAATTAAACATTTGGTTTGGTTCCAAAATACAAGACTTCAGTTCACATGCACAGAAAAGATGTCATAAAAACGGGGGAAAAAAAAGTTAAGCCTACAAAGGATTTTCTTACACACAATGGACTTTTACTTACTTTTGCTTTAGGAGAAAAAAAAACTGCTTGCAGATCCAAGTGGCTTTCATATATTGCAGCCTTGGAATGAGGCTGTTTCTTGAACTCTGTACAACTAAGTGCAATGCATCATAAAAATACAGCACTACAATATTATTGTGGTCTGTGATAAAAAAATGTTTTCTATCTTATATATATTATTTATGGAAATAAGTCAGTCTTTCTTGCTTTACTGTGTCTTTCACTGTCAGTTGAGAAAGCCTTCTTTTGTTGCGTATTTACAAAATGGATCAGTTTATTTACATTGATGTTGTATGTTAAAGACTTTGATCAGTTTGTAATTTATTAGCTGTATGGTGTAAAGCAAAAAGATCTATTTCAAAAATAACCAATGCTTATTTTCCATCTGCATCTCTTCCTTGGTGAAGTGTCTGTTCAGATCTTTTGCCCATTTTTAAATTGGGTTCTTTCTTTTCTCACTGTTAAGTTTTCTTCGTATATTTTGTACACCAGTCCTTTCTCAGATATGTGTTTTGGGAATACCTTTCCCCCAGTCTGGGCTTGTCTTCCTGACCTTGTCTTTACAGAGCACAAGTTTATAATTTGGTGAAGTCTAATTTATCAAAATTTTCTTTCCTGGATTATGCTTTTGGTGCTGCATCTAAACCATTCTTAAAGATAGTTGAGTAATTAAAAAAAAAAATTATTAGGCCAGTGACAAATAACAAGTAACTCCTTTGTTTATATTGAAATAACACTTTTGTCATAGGTGGAAAATGTCATAACTTAGTCCCAGGCCTTCTATTGTCTGTCTCCAATATGTCCATGTTGCCCCATCGGTATACTCTTTCAAAAATTTGAGTTTAAACCTTTAAAAAAATTTTTTAAATATTTATTTATTTTTGAGAGAGACAGAGAATGCGAGTGGGCTAGGGGCAGAGAGAGAGGGAGACACTGAACCCGAAGCAGGCTCCAGGCTCCGAGCTGTCCGCCCAGAGCTCGACAAGAGGCTCAAACTCATGAGCTGTGAGATCATGACCTGAGCTGAAGTCAGATGCTCAATGGACTGAGCCACCCAAGTGCCCCAGAATTTAAACCTTTTAAGATTGCATAAATCAAAACAGTTTTCCTTCAACTCATGTTGAAGGTCAAGGAAGTTTTTTTTGTTTTTTGTTTTTTTTTGTTTTAAACACTAAATGCCTTCCCATTGAACTTCACTTTGTGCCTGATCTATCACATGCTCGTTTTTCTATCACAACCAGGGGAACCAATGGCACTTGACTGTACCCAGCAGGCACTTCCTGCCCGGAGGAGCAGCTCCTCCTTGGATAATTTCATCCCTCATTCTGTCGTTCTGTGTTCTGGTATGTGCTCCCTGTACCCCAGGCCACTCCTGAGTGTGAGGCAGCCCAAGGCTCTTGGCGTTTGCACACCCCGTTTCTTCTGCCTGGAGCACCTTTCCCAAAACTGCTTCTTTTTTCTTTTTCATTTCTTGTGTTGCTGTCATCTACCTATCTCCACACAAATACATGTACGTTCACATATATATGACATACAAGAACTGCACATAATTAATATATACAATTTGATGAGTTTGGAGCTAAGTGTACATCTCTGAAACAATCAGAATAATCTATGCCATAAACGGATCCATTCGGAAGTTTCCTGCTACCCTTTTATCTATCTGTCTATATATCTACCTATCTATCAATAAATCTATCAAGAATATCTATCATAAGATCTACCCTCTTAGCAAAATTTTAAGATTGCAATACAGTATTGTTACAACAAGCACTATGCAGTATAGTAAATTTCTAGGATTCATTCATCCTGTATAGCCAAAACTTTGACCATCACCTCCCCATTCCACACCCCCCACACACACACACACTCAGCCCCTGGCACCAACCATTCTACTCTCTACTTATAAGACTTTGGTCATTTTTGGTTTATCGTGTAAATGAAATCATTCAGCATTTGTCCTTCTGTGACTGGCTTAGTTCACTTAGCATAATGACCTCCAGGTTCATCCATGTTCTCATAAATGACAGGATTTCTTTCTTTTTCTTAAGGCTGAATAATGTTCCATTACACACAGATGCCATATTTTCTTTATCCATTCCGTCTGTCAGTGGAAATTTAGGTTGCTTCTATGTCTTGGCTATTGTGAATTATGCTGCAATGACTATGGAAGTGCAGGTATCTCTTTGAGATCCTGATTTCGCTTCCTTTTAATATATACTCAAAGTAGAATTTCTGGATCATATGGTAGTTCTATTTAATTTTTTTGAGGAGCTTCATGCCATTTGCCACAGTGGCTACACCAATTTACATTCCCACCAATAGCGCACAAGGATTCCTTTTATCCACATCCTTACTGACATTTGTTGTCTTTTTTTTTTTTTTTTTTTTTTTTTTTGGTAAAGCCATCTGAACAAGTTACAAATGGCCAACCGATATATAAAAAGGTGTCCAATATCACAAATTATCAGGGAAATGCAAATCAAAACCACGATGAGCTATTACTTCTTGTTGCTCACCCTTGCTAGTTGAAGACCAGCTGAAGTAGTCTTTCTGCCAGAGACCTTCTCTGGTCCCTTCCACTGAATAAACTGTCTTATCTCTCCTGCTCTAGTGGCTTTAGATTGCTCATGATGCCATGTGTGAGGGCCGGTCACTTATTTATTTGCCCCGCACAAACTCAATTGTTCTTCTGACATAGGATATGCCTTGCCTTTGTCTTCACATATTGTGTCTAGGACGAAATCAGCATTAAGTAGATGGGTTTTTTTTGGAACTTCAAAACAAATGGACAAATGCATAAATGCATAAATGCAGAATGTTTTCCTCTGTACTATTTTCTTCCTGTTCCTTTGTTTTTTGAGAGCAGTGAAAGGATAAGTATAGAGCAGGAGAGATTACTCGAGGATAGTGTGGCAGAAGGTGGGTCAGTTACACCACGTGTCCTGAACAACGTAATGAGTGGGCAAGGTGGAGACGATGTCTCTGTTTTCATTTGGAAATATCTCTGAAGACTCCCAGAGTCTGCACTTGCACAAGTGGAGAGATAAATTTGAACAAGGTTGCCAAAGATAAATAAATCAATCAATGGAAGCATGCTTGGAAAGTGTTTATTTGTTGGGCTTTTTTAACCGAAACAAATGTTAGAACATTTGTTTCAAAGACTATCTTAGATTTCTGTTTGCATCTGTTCTTATTATCTTCAACTGGCCATTTAGTTTGAGCGATAAATAGATCGTAACATGTTCGAAAACACATATATGCTTTTGTTTTATCTCAGCCTGGAAAGATAGAGCTACCAGTTCAGCAAATGGGATATTATCCCTTATCCTAATAAGGTTGTATGCTTGTAAGGATTCAAGTTAGGGAATAGAATCCATTCCTGCTTCTCTCCTGCCTACCACAAATCCTTGGCCTTCAGCACGTTGATTGTAGATGCAAATTTGCTTAACAAATTATGTCATCAATTAGATCGATACCAATATTAGTTCTGCATGTCTGAACATCTCAATGTTCTTCCACAGTTTTCTTGATTTCACATGCAGTGCTTCTCATTGGTCCAGTGGGAACACCAGTTCTGCCTGGCCTCTGCCCAGTTAATGGGGTGACCATGGGTGAGCCACCTCACCATTGCAGATTTTAGATTCCTCAAAAATGAGGGGTTTAGAGCAAATCCTTGTATGTCTCCTCCAGTGCTCATCTTCCATAGATACACTATTGTGTCGTCGCCTCATGTAGGGGTTTTACTTTAAATCAGACCATTACTGTTCAGATGTAAATTTCTTTACCATTAAAGCAGGATTTATTCAACTTTAATGGGAAAATTAAGTGAGGAAACACTCTATCCAATGATTTAATCGCTGAATCTTTTGTGTGATACCTTCCTCCTGATCGTGGCCTTATGTTCTCAGATCAACAGATACCATATACATGTTACCATTTTACACTATGAACTAAATAAAGGCAGTAACTTATGGGACTGCTCAGTGGCGATGGGAGGCATATTGTGGCAGCTGTGGCAGAAAGTTCATATCGATCAAGTCCCATCTCTCTAATGAGATGACACCCTTTGATTTTAAATACCATTTTTTTAAAAAAAATATGAACATGATAGTACACTTCTCACATGCCGTCCGTATAGACTTTTCCTAGAGTTAAACCACTCCTGATCATAGAGGACTTCTGTTTCATTTTTCTGAAATAAGGCCAATAAGAAATGTGCCACTACACAAGGAGGTCAGAGGGTTCTTAAGACCTGTACCATCACTGAAAAGAAGATTCCCACTGGAAACCCATGTGGTGGGAAGAGTTTCCCCATTTGTGCACCAGGGAGAAAAGGCCTGGAAATACTGTTGAGAACCTCTGAATATATTACTAAACTAGGCTAAGCAGAGAGTTTCCTTTAGATGCAGTCTGATTTATTTGGGTGATTCTTACTGGTCCCAAGCAAAGAATTCTTAAGTTGTTAGATTACTCAGATAAGAAGCAAATTCTGAAAAAATTAATAATAAATGTCACGGGGAACATAAATCTGGGTGGTAGTGTGGTCTGGGTGTTTACCATTGCTTTCGCTTTTATGCGTTCATTGCGCGTCAGTGAAAAATATCTCGTGCTCAAGCTCTAGGTTAAATGGGGACAGGGGTGTCCAGAGAGCGGAAGCCCTAACTCTTGACAAATTCTAATTCTAGGCTATTTTTCCACCGTCTGACACAGACAGTTCACTGTCTGTAGTAACGAAGAAGGTCCTCCCAGCTCCCCTCCCCCACTACCTAGCTTTTTGATAATCCTGCATTAGAAAAGGGAGGACCGCAAAATGAGGTAAGACAACCCAGGGCATTGACCCAGTGAGCCGAAAACTCATGTCCATGCAAAAACTTGCACACGGATATTTATAGAAGCTTCGTCATAATTGCCAAAACTTGGAAGTGATCAGGATGTCCAATTGGTGAGTACATAAACAGGTATCAGATGATGGAATATCATTCAGAGCTAAAAAGAAATAAACAAGAAAGCCACAGACATGGAGGAACCTTAAATCAATATTGCTAAGTGAAAAAAGTCAGTCCACAGCTGCATTCTGTGAGATTGTGGCATTCAGCAGAAGGTAGAACTATGGAGACAGGGAAAGGATCAGTGGTTGCCAACAGTTAGGAAGGAAGAAGGGGTGAATAGGTGGACCACAGGAGGATTTTGAGGGCAGTGAAACTACAGAGTGTGATGCTATCATGGTGGATACATGTCATTGTACATTTGTCAAAACACCATTTTACTGGCAGATGTTGAACATGGGGGAGGGTGTGCACGTGTGAGGACAATGTGGGAACTCTCTTTATCTTCTAGTCAATTTTGCTGTGAGCCTCAAAGTGCTTTAAAACTTAGTCTGTTTTTTTGCGGGAGGTGCCTGGTTGGTTCAGTGAGTTGAGCATCCGACTCTGGATTTTGGCTCCGTTCATGAACTAACGGTGTGTTGGATCAAGCCTCGCGTCAGGGTCTGTGCGGACGGCATGGGGCCTGCTTGGGATTCTCTCTCTCCTTCTGTGTCTGCCCCTACCCCTGCTTGTGCACGCTCTCTCTGACTCAAAATAAATAAATAAATTTAAAAAGTATTTATAAAAAATAAGGCAATTAATTATAGAATTTTTGAGGTGTCCGACAGAACTCGTGATTTTTAATAAATATTAACATTTAAGTACTTAATTTAGCTGGGGTGTCTCCAGTTATATGTTATGTATATGTATGTGTATATGTATATGTATATGTATATGTATATGTATATGTATGTTATATTGCTCAGTAAGACAAAAAAAAATGGTTTATTAAAAGCACTCCCATTCCACTCCAATTGAATTTAAAAAAAATGCTCACGAGCCAGACCTCGTACACCGGTGACAATGCAGAAGTGTCTTTCATCTGCCTCATGACAAAAAGATTTAACTCTTCGCAAACAACAACCATAACAACAGTAGTCACGAGGAGGGGCTGTGGGCCCAGGAAGATCCTCTGAATGGTGGACAATCGCTGGAGGTGCCTTTGGGGTGAGCATAGAGATCGTGTTCCTGTCCAGAACGATGCCATTCAGCTGGTTATGACATAGAAATATATCTAGATTTTTCAAGTTTTCAGGGGAAGCGTATAAAAACCTCTCAGTTTAAAAATCATGCCTCGATGTTAACTGAATCTTGGCAGGCAAAAACAAGCATCTCTTCAGGACCAATGTGGCTTGTGGGCCACCAGTGTTCCACCTGTGAGAGCAAGAGAGATGGTTTGGGAAAGACACTGTTGAAGAGTGCTAAGAGTGGAGTTGAGCTGGGGGGAGAGGGTGGGGGAAGCAAGAAGCAAGGAAGTCAATGGAATAAAGTGCATGAGTGCATGACAGAAGGAAAGAGACGGGGTTAGGAGAGAGAGAGAGACAGAGAGTGAGGGTACAAGGAAGAAAAAAAATAGCGCAAAATCAGGGGAACTATAAAGGCAAGCAGAGGGCAAGCGGAGGGCAAGTAGGCAGGATGAGTTGGGTTCTGTACCCAGTCCCTGGAATTCACATCCCGAAAAATAAAGCCCAAGACAATCCCCTATGTTGGGCCAGTAAGGTCACATTTGACCTTTGTTGCTCATTAGGGCCACGAATGTCATTTAGGGATGGGGAAAAAAAGACAAAGACGGTGGAAAATTGGAAAGCATGATGTACAATGTATTCATTTAGGAAGACTGCTAGTTAAAGGAAAGAAACTGACCAGAGACCATAGAAATAAGGTGAAGTCAAGAGAGAAATAATTTTCCTGGTTAAGGGAGATCTACTCAAGTGTAAAGCAGGAAGGAGAAAACCAGCAAGGACAGAGAATAAAAGTGCTGGAGGAAAAGAAGAAACGGGCTGCACTATCTCAAGCATTTATTTAAATATGCTTCTTGCTGTACCTATTTTTAAAATGACACTATGCCCTGTCATTCCGGAAGCTCGTATTATTTCACACCCTCATGGCTTATTAAGTGTTGTTTGTTCTGGGGATTATAACCCCTGAGTGATCAGGGCACAGTATGTTATTATAAAGCGTTAAATGCATCTAATCTAGCCTATGTGCTTTAAGAGAAGATGGCTTTAGACACCCGCAATCTATTAATGAGGAGGGGAGATGGGGAAAACCTAATTAACTCATCCCAGACCTTCCTATCCCGACCGACGAGTCTACACAGCGATATAAATCTCACGGAGGGGTCCTTATGTCTGCATCTGCATTCTGGCACAAGAGAAGCAGACGTTTCCGCCTGATGATGTGCTGGCAGGCTCCTGCCGTCCCTGGTGCCCTGCCACGGAGCTCTGACCCAGCCTGCGGTCCGCACTCAAGGGCTGTTCAGCAGAGCCCGGCCGTCCTAATTGCCTCCCTTCGGGTTTTCATTTCATCTACAGGAGAACTGGCCTCAGAAGGTCCACATCCTTTGTGCAAGCAAAATAATATGAAATCCAGTGTTATTTCCTGTGCTGTGACTCACACCCCATCTGGCACAGCCAGGGATTGAAACATCATCTCCAGGGCACAAAGTATTTCAAATGTAGCTCATCGTTTTGAGGTTTTTCACAGCCCATTCAAAGCCTATATTTTCCATTGGCTAAATATTTAGTATTGGCAACATGAATTTGGATTCTTTCATCTTCTTGCAAATTATCTCTTTATAACTATTAGGGATGCCTAATGAGATTGGCACAGCCTTACTTTGTTTCTCAATTTTAGGCTGATTCAGGCCATGGAGGCGGGGGAATTTGCCCATGGCGTCCATAAGACACCTTCCACAGGGCAGCTTTCTGCCCTCTATCTCTCTGGCCCCGCATCAGGCACACGTCTGGCTCCTCATCATTTCCACACCCCAAATTACACTAGGAAGTGCCCTAAACTTCATGCGTCCGTTTTGTGATCTCACTCCTGTAGTTGGCTTTCCTGTGTCACTGAAGCAACGGCTCTATTAAAATCCCAGTCTTCAAGCTCATCAGGTCTTTCTAATGCCTGTATTCCATTCTCAGTCCTACCCTCCCCGGTCTTCCTTCTCCCTCCTGTGCTGGCCAGAAGCCACCTTCTCGTCCTGGAACCTGTCAGTCCCCCAGGGTTCTGGGACTGGCACCTTCTTGTTTCCCCACACCCCTCCTGATGGATGATTCCTCCTCTGTCTTTCTCATTCACGCTTTTGCTTCCCCCAGTCTTTCGGTTGTAGCTGTTCTTTCAGGTTTAATTTCTGGCTGCACTCTCCCCTTAATGGCGCCATCTAGCACATTGGATCTTGGCTCTGACCCTTGGACTGAAGTTTTGGGATCTGTCTTCTGTTCAGGGTACTAAGTAGAATGCAACACTGGGCTGGGCTTCCAGGGGGACCAGTGGTGGAAGGCACGTCATCATTTCTGTCATATGCTCAGTTCGTGCCTTATTCCTGTCACTGTTCCATCGCCATCTGTCAACCCCCACCTCCACCTGGACAAACACCAAACACCTGGAAGAAACCTGCTGCCGCCCACATTGGCCCCTGCACCATGGTGGATGAGAGAGGTCATGGGAGACAGTCCGCTCTGCCCACTTACTGGTTGTGGAATCCTAGCAAGGCATCCTGCCTCTGTGTGCCTTGGTTTCCTTATCTGTGACATGTGGAACATTAATGAGACCTACGGCATAGGTTGTTTTGATGATAAAATGAGTTACTATATTTAAAAGACCGAGAATAGCATCTGACACATATTAAGAGCTCTGTGGACGTTCGCTATTATTATTAAACACAGTTTTGTTCGCTAACCTACATTTCTAGCGCCGATCCCTTTCCTAAGCTCTAGGGGCAGATTGGAGTCTTGACCTCCATGCTCCCCATGCTCCTGACAACAGGATCAAAAGCAAATTCCTCTTTACCTACTCTACCAGCCTGCTTGTGCATTATCTTCCTGGACTTTTCAAAGAAAAGGCATCATTCTATCCTACCAGCATTCTTGCTTGAATCTCCTCAGTCACTATAATTTCTTTCTCTCTTCCACCCTCCAAATATACCCTCTGCAGTGTTACCTCTTCCCTTTTATCCATTTCATTCTTATACTTCCATTGTCAATGATCTAGGTCAGGCTTTCTTCTCTAGTTTGGACAATGAGGACGTCTCCCCATTGCTTCTTCCAGTTTCACACTCCACCCAACCCGTCCTGTGTTCCCGCCCGCTGCAGCACTCGCGCAGTGCTCAGACAGCACAGCTGGGCTCTGCAGGCATCCAGAGGATAGCCAGGAAGAGCTCTTCTGCTCCCATCACAGCACCTTGAAAAAGGCCAGTGCCTACCTGAACCCTATTTGGGGCATGCTAACAGCGTCAGCTCCTTGAATCTCTACCCTGTAAGTCTCTTATGTCACTTGCAGACATTTAACTTTCAAAAGCAATCCCAGGGCTACTTGTAATCACAAGTGTGCGTCCATCATGGGGTCCTAAATGCCTTGTCACCTAAAACAGCTCCTGGCTGTTAGGTAGGAGGTGCTCATTATATGCTTCTCGAATGATTGAAAGAATCAGTAATGCGTACAAGAATGTAGGAATACAACACAAACGTGTGTATGTGCATGTGAGCACCAGTCCGGACCATGACCCATCTTGGACACCATCCTTCCCATTCTTCCATGTAAATATTAAATAAATATTCTGTGTCTCCACTTGCATGGACAAGGCCAACTCTACACTAAGGTGGAGCCAAGTGACTCAAGGTACCAGACTATCAAAAATTATCTCCTCTCCTTCCATGCCATGTGACTAACACCCCTAATGCTAGAATTTCTCCTTAGGTTAAAGTATTGGAGAGAGAAGAACGCTGTTAAACATTCAAGTCTCTTTGATATATCTGCATGATTTAGTTCCTGTTGGCGGTCAAATTAGCGCCAGTCATGGTCGCATGGTGAGCGGGCACTTGTTGAAACACATGGCTTGATGCCGAGCTGGAGCCAATTATGTGCCATGTGGGTCCAAGACGCAGGGTGACTGTAGAACCAGGAAAGAGCAGGGAGGCTGACTGGAGGTCAGAGGCTGGGCTAATGAAAATGCTACATGAGAAAGAAAGGGAGAAAATTCGAGCCAGAGGGGCGGGCAGGAGGTAAACAGAAAGCAAAGGGTCAAAATCACCCTGCATTTGAAGGAGCAGCCATCCGTGCCCCAGGACCAAGAGTTGAATAAGAAGCCTTTTAAATGCTCCTGACTGCATGCAGCAAGATCCTAGCAATGCCTCCCAAGTGTAGTCCAGAACTGTCGAGGGGAGACAGCGCACTGCCCTTGAGCAGGGGCTGTGACCGGCAGGTAGGTTCTGGCCCCGTGGCTGCTGGAGAACGTAATGGCTGTGAGCCCTGACACCCGATGGCTGGCTTCAAACAGGGGCAGATATGATTGTGGGTGCTGCCCCTGAGCTCCGCACACACACAGAACGCAAGTCTGCTCCTTGTTGGGTGAGTGGACCCTTGGCCACATACACATTCCTGCTCGTGAAAGGGCTCACAACAGGGCTGAACACACATTTTTGAACTGCAGACACCCACGCAGTACCTCATTCGCTCAGACAAGTATTTATTTCACATCCACTATTTGTCGAGTGATGCTAGGCACCAAGTGTGTGATGGTGAGAAAAAGGTCGCGGTTCCTGCTCTTACACGGCAAACATGCGTGGTACTGGCTCAAAATGAACCATGTGATCCCTTCAGACATTGCCAGACCTATTCGTGTGCAAATGCCTCAGCACAGTTGACATAGTCTGCAGTTATTTAGTGGTGTTCTAGATGTGTCTCATCGGGAGGACGTAAATAATGAGCTTACAGGACAATGTGGAAGATGAAGATTTCGCCATAGAGTCAACTTAGTCTCTTACCATTTCTTTATTTCAGTAGAAGAATAAGCAAACCAGGACATGAAAAATGCCAGAGGGGAATAACCATTGTAAATTATAGACAGTCCTTGAGGAAACAATATCTCTTCTGAGAAATGAACCTCAGAAAATAAGTGTACAATATTGCGAAGGCAGGTGAATAAGGCGCCACCAATGCAGTGGTTATAATACTGAGAAAATGCGAATTCTCTCAAAAAATTATATTACATCCATGAAAAGAAATGCTATGCTGCCAAGAAAAATAATAATATAGAATAATAATGATGGAAACGACATCATGGTATATTACATTTTAAAGAGGCAGGAAGCAAAATATAAAGAGTACAATTCCAATTTTGTAACTCTGTGTGTGTGTGTGTCGGGGTATGGGATAATTACTAAGAGATGAGTCTTTAGACATGTGTTTTTCTTATTCCTTTTTCACCTCCTTCAGGTATTTTTTTTTTTTTGTATTTCTTATTGAATGTAAATCGCTTTATAATCAGAAATGTGTAAACACACCAAAATGTGGTGGACGTGAGAACATAAAATATTAGTAAATGGATTTAGGTAAAGAACATACTAGCATTCCTCTCGACTATGAAAAGCAGTCCGTCCCAACTATAAATGTGACACGTAGTTTTAAAAACATGGTGGTCAAGAGTCCAGTTAAAAAATAAATCACGGGTGAAAGTGGATGGGGTCACTCAAATTAAAAATGAGTTTTCCTGCTTGGCACCCTGAGCCGTGGCAGAAATGCAAATTAAAGCACCACGAGACTTCTATCAGAATGGCAAAAATGAAAACATAGTGATAACTCCAAATGCTGGTGAAGATGCAGAGAAATGGAAGCACTCATACACTGCCAGGGGGAATGTAAAATGTCACAGCCATTCTGGAAAGCAGCTTGCTGGTTTCTGTTAAAACTAAGCACGCACCAGCCATGTGACCCAGCAGTTACCCCAGAGAGATGAAAATTTGTGTTCGCACGAACACAGTACGTGAATGGGTATAAAAGCTCTATTCGTGGTAGCCCAAACTGGAGACAACCCACATGCCCTTCGATGAGTAAATGGTTAAGCAAGCAGTGGTATATCCAGATGATATAATAAAAAAAAAATCACATACGCTATCATAAAAAATAACAAACATAAGCAACTACTGGGAAGAATCTCAAAGGACTTCTACTGAATGGGAAAGCCAGTCTCAAAGGGCTGCATACTATATGACCCCATTTGTGTGGCATTTGTGAAATAATAAAGTCATTGAGACGAAGAACAGATCTGTGGTTTTTAGGAAGTAGGGGCTGTAGAGAGAGGGTGTGGGTGTGCCTATCATGAACTAGTAGAAGGGAGTATGAAACAGTTGTATCTCGAATGTAGTGGTGCTTACATGAAGCTACCCAAGTGATAAAATTGCACAGACCATGCATGTGCGTGCATGCACACACATACGTAGGTGCACACACATGTGCTTGTAAAACTGATGAAACCTGACAAAACTCTGTGGATTATCCCCATGTCAGTTAGTCAGGTTTCTGTTTTGGTCGGAGGCTGTAATTACATAAGATGTACCAGTGCAGAAAGCTTGGTGAACAGTGCAGGGAACTTGTATATTTTGGTGTTTCTGTTTTGCGTGCCATCTTCCTGTGAATCTATAATTATTTCAAGGTAAAAAAGAAAAAAAGTATGCGTATAGTAGATGAAATAAGATCGGCAAAATATTGATAATTGTTGAAGCTAATGGGTAAGCTGCAGGTTCCTTAAAGCAGTAAGAAAAAGAGTTTTAATTTTTTTTTATTTTGAAAAGGACCTGTATAAAAATGTTACTCTTGTCCTAGAAAACAATTAAGAAAAAGAACAATTTGTTGTGGAAAATGGAACAACCCATATAAATCTAAGTCAAGACACAGGTCTAGTATAGCCCATTGAAACAAGTAAGAGGTTTAAGGATCATGTGAATTTATTCAAGGTTTATTCTAGGCTCTATTTTTTCCCGTTTATTTTTCATGAGCATATTTTTTTCTGGACTATTCCAACATTCTTCTTTCACTTTGGAGAATGTAAGTATACTAAGAAGTAAGGATGTTCAGATGGCTTCTGGTTTGCTGGGTTCGTGATCGTCACTTCTCCGCCCCTCCGCAAAGCTAATAGAATCTCCGGCAACTTGTGGGCAGTAGAATTGACCACATCAAATTACAAGCTTATATCTATCAATCAGTTTAAATCTGCTAAGGGGTAAGGACACCAAATCATAGACTGCTCTACCTAGATTTTTTTTCTCTTTAAATAAGCCAAATCTTTATGAAAATCCACATTAGCATTGCATACAAACAATAAAATGACTAGGTCAAAATGCTCAGTTAAAGCAAAGCACCTAGGGAACATCTCTTCTTTACCTTAGTATAATCAGAACATTTGTCCTCAATATTCTTAGCAAAAGATTTTGGGGGGATATTTTATGAGCAAAGTGAGTCCTCATTTTATAATCAATTTTTATCTCAGACATATCAAAGTACTCAAGTATATGCAAGAAAAAAACGAAAAGATAATTCTGAGAAAACCGCAACTAAAAAGAAAATTACTTAGGATGGTTAATATGAATACTAAAAAGGAAGTGCCTCATGGTGCTAATAAAATTGGAAGATGCAGATGTGAATATATTACCAGAAGGACTGCTCGGATTATGCGAGGCACATTTAAATAAGCACATTCGAAAACAAATTAAATGTCACTAACTATTTCTCTAGGTCCTTTTTTAGTGAAGTGCTTAACAACAAACTCCTACCAAGTATTTATTTAAAACACAATCTCTGAGCACCTACTATGTGCTGCCATTGAGTCAGTCACCAGACTATGCCGAGATTGCATTTTATAGAGGTGCCCGTTTGCAACTCGTGGACTCCTAACCTTTACCCCTAGTTAAACATAATGGCAAATAAATAAAATTAGTTTCAAGAGAAGATGTTCTCTATATTTGGACCTATCTACAAGTGAGAGGTTTTCTACAAATAGGCATTAATATTTTAACGTTTATTTATTTTTGGGACAGAGAGAGACAGAGCATGAACGGGCGAGGGGCAGAGAGAGAGGGAGACACAGAATCGGAAACAGGCTCCAGGCTCTGAGCCATCAGCCCAGAGCCCGACGCGGGGCTCGAACTCACGGACCGCGAGATCATGACCTGGCTGAAGTCGGGTGCTTAACCGACTGCGCCACCCAGGCGCCCCTAGGCGTTAATATTTAAGGGCATACATGTGTTGTGTCCTGTGTTGTAATGAATCTTTCTTTCCTGCAACACATTTATTTATCTTCTCTCACACTCTCCGTCATGGGAAAGGCTGACTTTTTGTGGAAATTATTATACACATCAGTAAAATTTATTTTTAAACTTCATTATTTGACTGTCTTGCTTGCGTTGTGTAGGTACGAGTCTGATAAATTATGCTTTTATGCGTCATTTTTAAACACAGGATTTAGAAATATCCTCTGTGGCATCAGGAGTGTGCACTGTGGGCTTGCTGTCTCAGTTCAAACTTAAGCCATTATTTCAACCAAGGTTTGCCATTTTCTTTTGGTTTTTCATGTTTATTTTTTTAATCAGCATTTAAAACTTTTTTAAGTGTTGATTTTAAGAGAGAGACAGAGTGCGAGTAGGGGTGGGGCGGAGAGAGAGGGAGACACAGAATCCAAAGCAGGCTCCAGGCTCCGAGCTGTCAGCACAGAGCCCGATGCGGGGCTTGAACCCCCGAACTGCGAGATGATGACCTGAGCTGAAGTCAGATACTTAACTGACCGAGCCACCCACGCGCCCCTTCTTAATCAGCACTTAAAAAATTTGTGACACTAAAGCCTTTTAATGTGACTCAAAAATTCAGTTTAAATAGTTAAAATATTAGTTTGCTTAACTTCTCTCCTAAAAAGTAAAGCTGAAGTGTTTGATATTATTCAAAGGTATTGTGTGAGAACAGGACGATGGTGAATGAATACCAGGAGACATGATCTGGACCCTGGTCATATCCAGTGCCCGGTATCTTTGTCCTTTAATACCCTTCCATGACATTTGAGTCATGTGCTTCATCAAATGCAGTGGCTTGTACAGGAAGGAAAAGCCTATTTGATCATGGGAAAATTTACAGATATTTACAAACAGACAGACTAGTCAAACTAGACGTACATATACAATTAAAGAAACTAGTAAGCTGGTCTTTCTTGTGCTTTATTTTTTTCTGGCTTATTTATGCAAACACATTTATAAGACAGCCACGTATTTAGGTGCTAGCTATACAGCAGGGAACCAAATGGACAGAGATCCTGTGTTCATTCTAAACAGTTTCTGCCCAGACCCAAATCTTGCTAGGTCCTCAGGGTCCCAAGGGGACAGGGCTTGCTTGCTCTCTCTCTCTCTCTCTCTCTCTCTCTCACTCTCTCTCTCTCTCTTAACTGGGTCTCAAGTGGTTTTTCAGGCACCGCTCTATTCCTGCCTTAGTTTCCGTCTGCAATGATCGCCACCCACTTAAAATCTCCATTTCAAATCTCACCTTCCACAAATATTCCCCAAACAGTACTTTTGGGGGAATTCATCCTATTCTGGCTTTCTGAAGTGATCTCTTAGTCTTTAATCATTTAATTCTGAGCTCCTATTGACTTCAATCGCTATTTTTTCTCATTTTTCTTTTATCTTGTTCATTTCCCCAGACTTCTTTCACATGTTTCCTGTCCCCCCCGCCCAGTGTTTCCTTTCATACATTCATTTATATTATTAAACCTACTGATCTGATGTTCATCCAGAAGGATCCATCTCAGATTGGCACCATGGGAGCGGTGAATAGTTTGCCAAGTCGTGTCTGTTCCCCATGTTCCTGCACCTACCTCTCAGGGCACTGGATCAAATAAGCTCCTCCCTGCTCCCTCGACATTTCCACCTTTTTGATGTCTAATTGCCTGTTGGCTGTCCCTTCCCTGAGTTCCCTGGTACAAACTCACATTCAGTAAACACTGAAGTGAATTCACAACTGTTCCTTCTCTTTCGTGTCCCCCAAATGCCTAGTCTTTTGTGTTTTGTTTCATTTTTTAATTTGGCAGTACTGTGTTCCCAGCCACCCGCACAAGGACTGAGTCTTTGACTTCTTTCCCTCGCCCCATTTTCCCCTCATGACCCATTAATCGTGTTTCTCCCAGGTCACTAACATCTGACTCTTCCTCTCCATCCCCTGAGCCAAAAGCCTGCAATGAGCCATTGCCTACACCACCAAAGTGGTCTGCCCGTGGATTTCTTTGCTTCTTTTTACCTGTCCCAGCCAACACTTGTGAGGGAAGTCATCTGGGAAGCTTAGACCTTTGTCTTCATTTTATTGCAGTAATGAATTTTCATCTTAAGCCCTAGGCCCTAGGTTATTATGAATAACCCATGAATCTCACTTTTATTCCTACCTACCGCGCAAACCGTGTGGCTTGGAGTTCTGTCTTTTTCATGAGCATTTTAAGTACGGAGGGGAAACTAAGAATCATCTCCACTAGAAAATAAGCTTATCACAAAAATTCTCAGCTTCTTCTATAATTTTACTTTACCATCATTACAAAGGAAGCCTTTCTGTAATGCCATTGTTGTTTACATCCTTGGATGTTTATCCAGCGCCGAGGCTACCCAGATGAACAGAGAACTAAGGGAATGAGAACCTTGTGGAACTTTTAGGAAGATAAAACACACTTCACGAACATCCATTCGATGCATGGAACAATTGAAGATTTTAACAGCTTGTTACTAATTATAAATAAAGCTCTGGAAAATGTAAAAGATCTCAAAGAACTATTGAAGCAGCATCTCTCCTGATGAAAGGAATAAAAGCTAAAGAATGTTGCTCACTTGAACGCAATATCCATTTATGAAAATTAATCTCATCAGTTCTTTGTGCACGCATAATAAAATACGACCAGATAAAAATCATGGATGCTTCCATTCAGGATGTAAACTTTTTTTTTTTTTCAATTGAAAGTGTGGTTGACACCACGTGACGTTAGTTTCGGGTGTGCAACATAGCAATTTGGATCTCCCTACCTTATGCCGTGCCCACCAGGAATGTAGCTACCATCCGCCACCATGCAATACTGTCACAATACCATTGACTGTATTCCCTAGGCTGCGCCTTTTCTTCCCATGACTTATTCATTCCATAACTGGAAGCCTGGATTATTTACTTTCATGACTGAGGGCGCTTTCCTTGGTTGGAATCATTTGGGTTGGTTAGTCACGGACTAACCCGCTTCCTCTCGCTTTACACCAGAGACCAACCCCCCTCCCTGGATCATGACTCATTCATGCCCATTTTGTAGTTTCTGAACTTTTTTGTTGGCGTATGGGATATTGGTCCCAAGGCTGTCCTGGCTTCAAATATCCACATTTTTTGGAGAGCTTGCTTATGTTACTGTACGTTTTCACTACCCTGTTAGCTGATGTTGTTGGCCCTCCACTTAATCACCGGTCAGAATGATGGCAGAACCTGAAATTGCCTTTTGCCTTAAAACAACCTCTCAGTTGACAGCCATTAAGATATTTCCGCATGGGTGTCAAACCAAATATGTTGTTTGGCATTCTGTTGACCAAAATGTTTTTTTTTTCTTGCCAGTTTCCTAAAATGAATATAGCAATAATAATTGAAGCTTATTTAATATTTATTAAGGAACGTATATGGTAAACACATTTACTGTGCTGTCTAGCCGTCAAAACAACCTGCGAGTCGGTTGCATCCCCTCCTTTAAAGGTGAGAAGCAGCTTTAGGAGTCCCACAGCTGGGAAGCTACCCTGATAGAGACCCAAGCCTGAATGAGTCTCAGATGATTTCACACTGAGCCACAGCTAAGCATCATGAGCTAAGGTGGATTTGGGAAAGATTGCTACTTAGGTGAACGTGTCTTGATGCCTTAATTTTGAAACAAAAAAGTGGAGAGACACTTATTAAGAGGGCTGAGGGATCTTTGGGTGAAGAGACAATGAGGATTAGTTCAATGACTGGGGGACCGGAGAAGGAAGGGCATGAGGAGTAGATGTGAAGGTTTCTGCAGCTGTAGTATCAATAGGATTTGCGGACTGATTCCTTCTAGTCCTTCAAAAAAATAGGAAATAGAATTGGATATCGTGGATGAGGGCTCTTTCGTGCTGAGAGGTGGGAAAATCACTTCACATCTAGTCTCTGCTGTCTTCCTTTCTGCTTCTTGGGCTTTTCAAACCAAATGTGCTGTGGGCAAGAGCGGCCGCCTCACGGTTCATGGACAGGCTGCAGCCTGCTCGTAGGGTGGCAAAGGGTGGCTTAGACGTGGGGATCTAAGCCCCACCCCACGCTGGTCCCCCCCATTCACACATCATGGTGCACCTTTACATTCTTGTGTGACATTGTGAGTGTCAAGCAATTTGCATGAAAAACAGGGGTACATGAAAACTATTATTCGGTGACCAGTGTTTCGTGTCCTGTATCTTCCAGGATTGCCCAGTGCATCTGTAGTTTCTGCTAACCACAGAAATCCAGAATAACCTAGAAAACAGAGAGCGCTTACCCAGCGTTATCTCGGTAGGATCACACATACTAGGACACTTCCATAACACATACATGTAATACAGGGATGTATTTTTGATCAGTGGTTTTCAAATGTCTTTCAGTAGAACATTCTTGACCTCAAAATGGAAGCCCAATAATTGAAAAACATGAAAATCTGAGCTGATTATTTACATGTAAATGGAACTATACACAAAATAATAATTTCCAGTAGGAAAAATACATATATATATAGGCAGATGGGAAAATGGGTTTTCTTAAACCAGGCCTGGACCCAGAACCACCCCCCAATTACTCAGGCCAGCCCATCGTCACTTCTGCCTGGAAACCTGGAGACATAGCTCCCCATTCAGAGCTAAATGACAGATAACATTAGCACATAATTAGAGCACAGAGTTTCAAAATTGCCTCTAAAAAATGCCATCCAGGCCAGTAAGACTTTATTTTTACCAAATTGAAATATCAGCATATTTTTAAAATGAAAGTGTTAATTAGAAGAAAGTTTGGTCAGCCAGGAAACTTAGTAAAATGAGAATCACAGAAAAAAACATTGGCAGTCTCCATGAGAACATGGCAGGGACAGAAGCTGACCAGAATTGTGACTCTGTAATCGTAACACAGGTAATTAGGACAGTAAGAACGACTAACTTGCTTTTATTATCACCTGCCAGAGTTTGTACTAGGAATTTTATGTATATTAAGTCTGTTAAACCTCCTGAGGAACCTATGAAGTAGATTATTATCCCTACTTTGCATGAGAAAACAGACACAGTATAACTTAAGTAAGTCATTCAAGGTCAGGTCCCTAGTCTGGGCTCCTACCTGGAACTCACCAGGCAATCTCTCCTAATATCATAAACAGTCCAGTCCTTGGGGGTGACCCTTCTTCTTTGATGTCTGCGATGCAACCTTCTAATGATGATTTTGGTTTTAATCACCTGTCTTCTGTAATGAAATCCCTCTTGATTTGCTGAAAGGTGACATCTGTGGACCTCCAAAGCTGAAGGCCAAGCCTGAGCCTTGGTCCAGCCATCGTTGATGCGTTCCCTCCCATCACTGTGCTACCTGTCTTCTTGCTTCTGTTTGTTCCTGTTACGAAACCGGTTTCAGAATGTAAAGCCTTTCTGGCTGTACCTGCCTTCAGCTCAGTGATCAATCCCAGTGGGAGTCCTACACACCCTGAAGCGGTAACACCTGTCTGAGATTCGTGGAAATAAGCCCACAGCCTGAGAAGGAAAGCAAGCAGCCCTGTAGAGCATCCAGCTGATAACAGACTTAGATCCACCTGCAAAATGAACAGGAAACACCATGTCTCCCAAGGTCCTGGAGCAGCTAAAGACTGCCCTAATGATTCTCTCTTTCTTAACTGTACTGCCCTGTACCCACGTTGCTGTTCTCCTCTATCACTGGTACGTGCAGATGTTGAACTGCCTTAGTTCCGTGTTGGCACTGAGTCCCTAGTCTTTCCTGCTTCCCCCATTTCTGACTCAGAAGCGGCAACCAATCTAAAATTGGTCGCTCTTCCCTTAGACCCCTCCTCTGAGTCCTTCTCCTTCCTCATCACCAAAAGATAAGATGCCTTCTGTTTTGCTGTCGTGGAACGGCATGCCATGGTTCTGGAGTGTCCTACCTCCTTGCATCTAGTCAAATAACTCTGATGTTGCCAAACTGGTGGCCTTTGGGCTTTTGTTGTCCCTAGCCCTTGGCACCTCATCCAGATCTAACACCTGGGTTTGGAGGCGCCCAGCCTGGCTTCAGTCCCCAGGACCTCAGCTTTCTATTCTTTTAACCCGTCTGTAATTGCCAATCTTCCAGACATGATCTCTTGCTCATGGCCAGTTCACCAGGTCCTTCTTTTTGGTTACATTCCCACTTTTTGAGAAAGGCAATAATGTGCCCTGTGTAGAGAAGGGAATCGGTATTCACACAAGCCTGATAATTAGAAGTACTATGTATGTACTAAGTAAACTTGCACAAATTACTTAAAATCTTGGGGTGTCAGTTTCCCCATTGGTAAAATGAAAGTAACATCTAGTAATGTTGTGAGGACTGAATCATGAAATTACAGAACGTGTCCAAAATATAATCATTTTTATAAAGGTCTGTTGCTTCCCATGATACTGCTTACTCTTCTGAGTAAGCCCGGAGGCCAGGACAAATAAGCCCAGTCACTGCCCAGTTCCAACCATGCTCTGTGTCTCGTATGTAATAATAATAGTAATAAAACAAGAGAACTGATTCTCTACTGATTCAGTAGTGAACTATGACTCTTGCTAGATGTTATGCAATACCTTAAGCAGTTAAAATTCATTTCTAACACCTCTAAATAGCAGGTGTCATTAAAAAATCCACTTTATAGATGACCAATCAGGAGCACCGTGAGGTTCAGTTACCCCCATCACACAGGCTGGCATAGTGCTTTAAAAGTTGAATTACTGGGCAATTTTTTAAGAAATCCAAAAATTTTTATCTAAGACTCCAGATTCCTAGCTTTTGTGGGCAAAGTGGAAACTGTCGGTACCTGGCCTGAATTCTGACACGGCTGAAGTTAGCAGGGTCCTGAGTAGTTGACTTAGATGGTTGTGAGCCTTCAGGCTGGCCTGTCACTCTCTAACACCATACATCTGCAGCTGTCCTCCACGTTGTAGACACCAGGCCCCTAGGCTCACAGGAAGCCTTGAACTTTGCTTGAGGACAGTAGGGCTGTCTTTTTATGTAAGAAATTCAGTAGAGTAGTGAGAAGAGGAAGAGATTTTTCAGCCTTTGGCGATGGTAGAACTCTTCCATAGTTATTTTTGTTTAGCTTTCAGAATTAGTTTAGGGACTCTAAGAAATTGAGAGTGGTTTTGCTCATTCCAGTGTTAGACTTCCTTCCTGTAACGTTAAAAAAATAATAATAACCCATGCATTGAGAGAGAAAAAACTAATGTCAATTATGCTATACATTTTTTTTTCAACGTTTATTTATTTTTGGGACAGAGAGAGACAGAGCATGAACGGGGGAGGGGCAGAGAGAGAGGGAGACACAGAATCGGAAACAGGCTCCAGGCTCTGAGCCATCAGCCCAGAGCCCGACGCGGGGCTCGAACTCCCGGACCGCGAGATCGTGACCTGGCTGAAGTCGGACACTTAACCGACTGCGCCACCCAGGCGCCCTTATGCTATACATTTTTAAAAAAAAATATTTATTTCCAGAGAGAGCAGGTGAGCGCATGTGCAGGTGGGGGTGGGACAGAGAGAGAGGGAGAGAGAGAATCCCAAGTGGGACTCGATCCTCTGAACTGTGAGATTGTGACCTGAGCCTAAGTCAAGTGTCAGACACTGACTGAGCCACCCAGGTGCCCTCTATTATGCTGTACCTTTTTCAAAGTGATGATTTGTCTTAGTCATGCATCCTAAAGAAAATATCTTAAACATTTATATTTGGGAGTTGCAAGTCATTTGTGATTTATAAATATTAGATATATTTTTGTTACTCTAAGCAGAATAAAGAAATCTTTCCAAACTATCCAGGAAGAATCCTCTTAAGAAGAAAAGATAAGCACATGTTGAAGGAAAATGAGTAACTTGTAGATAGGATCAAAGGCATGGCCAGGAAAAGCTTTGACTGTCTTGCTTATTCTATAAATATTTTAGAATGAAACTTACAACATAGATTCACTGAGTTTACTTCAAGCTAAATCTGAAATAACTAGGGCACTCCACTGGTGTCGACTAAGAGTAGTAGAATTTTAATGCAAAAATACATAAAGATAGAAATTAGTCAACATTTCTTAGAGTTTCAAATATATTTCTGAAGCTTCTCTGTACCAGAGGGTGTTCATGTAGAAAACAACTTGGATGACCTCCTTCCAGGATTCTCTGATTATACAAAATTTCCTGGGATTTGGTCAAGATGGCTAATTGTACACAACCGGATACTTGAAGGGAGTCCTAACAGACCCCCCAACACAATGTTTCCAAGCATCGATTGGGGGTGTTGTGAAGGGACCCTTTAGGTAACATCTATGCAAGGTCAGATGACGAGTCACAATCAGTAACTGGTCACATTGGTCGAAGACAGGGACAGTCTTTTTTTTTTATACAATAGTAGGCAAATGAAAATTGTGATCGCAAAGGTTGTCTGAGATCTAGATGAGGCTGTGTCTAAAGGAGTGTCCTGAACAACAACACAGCACAAGAATTATGAACCAAGTTCAGTCTGGTGACAGAAATTGGCTTTAACACTTAGGTTTTATATTTACAGAGTTTCATTAGTTCACTAAAATCCAATTTCAAGCAAGATGCAGTGTTAACTTCCTCACAAATAAGAATAAACTGGGATGTATGTGCACAGGCAACAAATGCCTGATTTGTGAGTGTCAGACTCTATCCTTCAGCACCAGCCCCACCGGTAGTTCCCCGAACACTCCAGGCTCTTACCTTCCCCTCAGCGCTCAGTCCAAACACTATCAATGACTTTTGCTAAATTGTTTTCCTCTGCTTCTCCAGCACTTGGAATGGTGTACGTAGTGGGTGCTAAATAAACATTTGTTGACTTAGTGAAGTGTCGTGACACATTCTGTGACTTCCCCCAGCTCACTTAGTTGTGCTACCTATACTAAAGTTTAACCCACTCCGGTTAAAACAAGTGTATTGAGTTGATGCTTTGATGTCTCAGCCATTTTACGTTCCACTCATCCTCCACCAGTCTCCCCTAGGTACATATTCCACAAAACCTTGTCCTCAGCCCAGGTAGCTAGGATAATTCACTGTTGTTGACAAAAGGTAGAGTGTGATGACAAAAATGTAAAGAGATGGAAATTAACCAACATCTCTTAGAGCTTCAAAATGTATTCCTAGAGTCTGCTCTGTAACCCAAAGATGTGGAACCAGAAAGCTGCTTGAATCTCTTCTTTCCATGATTCTCTGATCCTGCATAAACTGCAGTGATAGCGGGTGAGGTAGATATTCTGAAATATTAAATGGAAGCGTTCGTTTTTAAAAGTTCAGATACTAAAGCATTCATATAATTAAAGCGTGTATTTTCCTTTTAAATTGTCAGTAATCTGTACTTTACAATTTCAATCATAGTCAAGGGTAAATTGTTTTTCTTTCTCTCTCCCTCCTGCTTCTTCACCTCTGCCCAGAATCATCTGAGACTATTTCCAGGGAAACTCGTTTACTTTGGCAGCAAAATCTGCTCACTATGAAGGTGGCTTATGGAGCACAGATTCAAAAGACAAATACCTAGACCAGGAAGTATACTCCAGTAGTGGAGACATTGCTTTAACCCCATCCGGCTGAAAGCAGAGTTTCCGAGCTAGTTGGAGTTAATGTGGAGATTAATGCGTATAGAGAATGGGATAATCAGGGAAGACAATACAAGAAGGAAAGAAACTGGAAAGGGTGTGGAGGGGCGTGGCACTGGGGACAGAAATCATGCCGGTTGTCTTTTCTTCTAAAATCACAACCCAAGGGCAAGTGAAGTTTCCCTTAGATGTCTGGGAAATATTGTCATTCTCTACTGGGAAGACTCAGGCCAGCCTATTAACACCAGCAATGGAACGAGAGGGCAGCCAAGAACTGGGGCCTGGTGAAAACCAGCCATGAAGGGGAAGACTAATGAGGGTTTGTTAGTGCTAGTCCTGTTAACATGGACTGTTCTCACTGCCTTCCTTCTGAGAACTTGGTACGTATTTTCCTTTAGATGCTTTAAGTCCTGTGGCAGCCACATGGCCATACTCTTATGCTACATGCTCAGGATGAGAATCACAGAATATGGCACAAACATAGTCTCTGTCTTCATGCCCTTGATACTGAATTACACATAAGAGACTGTGTGGGAATAAAGACGCCAACTGGCTGGAGCTGCGGTTGCTGAGCATTAAATACACTTAATACAAGAGTTTAGATATTTGTAAACTTTTAAAAACGGACATTTGCATTTTAGCTTTTGGGTTATGGGAACTCTCTTTTCCTCAACCACTAATAGTAGATGGCATCTCTGAATTTACACACAAATTCCCAAAACATAGCACTATACTTTAAATTGAATGACCACAGCATGTGTAGGGTTATGTTGTTGGTGTACATGATTGAGAGTCTTAAAAAGCAAACATAGGATTGGTGATGAGAAGGCGTACCCTTGCCTTATTCCCGATATTAAGGGGAAAGCAGAGACTATCTCACCATTAACTCTGATGGTAGTTTTCCACAGAGGCCCACTGTGAGCCCGAGCAAATTCCCTTTTGCTCTTTGTTTGCTGACAGTTTTGGTCACGAATGGGTGTTGAATTTTGTCAGATGCCTTTTCTGCATTGAATCAAAGGATCCCAGGTTTGTTTTTGTTGTAGTTATTTCGCTGGGACCATAAATTGCAGGATTTCATTTTCTTTTTTTTTTTTTTTAATTTTTTTTTTCAACGTTTATTTATTTTTGGGACAGAGAGAGACAGAGCATGAACGGGGGAGGGGCAGAGAGAGAGGGAGACACAGAATCGGAAACAGGCTCCAGGCTCTGAGCCATCAGCCCAGAGCCCGACGCGGGGCTCGAACTCACGGACCGCGAGATCGTGACCTGGCTGAAGTCAGACGCTTAACCGACTGAGCCACCCAGGTGCCCCGAGGATTTCATTTTCAAATATTAAACCAGTCGCGCTGAGATAATTCACACTTGGTCATGACATATCCTTTTTATGTCTTGGTGGAAGTCTACCTCTTTTTTAAAAATTCTCTAGGTTTGAGGTTGTTTTTTTTTTTTTTTTCTTTAAGATTTCGTTTAAATTCAAGTTAGTTAACATACAGTGTAGTATTAGTTTCAGGGGTAGAATTCAGTGATTCATCATTTGCATATAGCAATTGTCTTCTTACATGTTTTTCAACAAAGCAAATTTTCTATGTGGATAACGTTCTGAGCTATTTTTTTAATGTTTATTTATTTTTGAGAGAGAGAGAGACAGACACAGGGAGAGAGCATGAACAGGGGAGGGGCAGAGAGAGAGGGAGACACAGAATGTGAAGCAGGCTCCAGGCTCCCAGCTGTCAGCACAGAGCCCGACGCAGGGCTTGAACTCCTGAACAGCGAGATCATGACCTGGGCAGAAATCAGTCGCTTAACCGACTGAGCCCTCCAGGTACCCCTTTTCTGAGCTGTTAATTGTAACTGCAGTATTATTGCTGAGAACATGTTTAAGCAGTTGCTTAAAAACGTATTAGGAAGACACTATAAAATACATGCACCGAGTTCGTTGGTCAAAATTGCTTTGTTTACTGTTCTCGTTGGTGTTTCTCGCCCTCTAAGAGGAAGTTTTCAGCCTGTGTTTTTAGAAAGATGGCCCTCGGGGTGCCTGGGTGGCTCAGTCGGTTGAGCGACAGACTTCAGCCCAGGTTATGATCACAATGGTTCATGGGTTCGAGCCCTGCATAGGGCTCTGTGCTGACAGCTCAGAGCCTGGAGCCTGCTTCAGATTCAGTGTCTCCCTCTCTCTCTGATCCTCCCCTGCTCGTTCTCTGTCTCTCTGTGCCTCTCAAAAATAAATAAACGTTAAAAAAATTTTTTTAAAATAAAAATAAAAAAGAAAGATGGCCCTCTTAACGAGGTGAACCGCTGACCCACTTTCGTTTGTATGTGACAAAAATCCCTCGGCTCCAGGGTGTCGGCTGAGTTCTCTTGCACCAGCACACTGCGGTGAGGACAGTTATGAGGAACTTGGCCTTGGAGGGGTTAGGGAGGGGGAGGCCTCAGGAGGGTCTTCGGGAACCATGGAGCCCTGCACCCCATGAGCAAAGCTCTCAGAAAGGAAGCAGCCGTTGACTCCTCACACTGTCATTCTGATTATGTGATGTCCCTCCCCTCCCCTCACCCCCATTCGTTCTCAAAGTGAAGATGCGGATGTTCAGCAAAGGCCGCAGCATCTCAGGCATCAGACTGCGACCCCTTCCACGTCCTTCCTTTTCATCTTTAAGAACACTGTCCCATCAGCCAGTGTGAACGGAGGAGAAGCTCAAGTATCATTGCAGTTTTCTTCAGGTAGCAAATGGCTGGGTTAACAGCTACGTGGGAACTGCTCGATTTGTCACCAAGTTCACGCAAAATGCGATCATTTCGTGAACGGAAGATAAGCCTCTGTATCCCTATATAATCATGCAGAAGGCGTTTAAGAACCGAATGGATGTGTTACTCAGGAAAGCAGGTAAACCGCTGTGTGCATTTATTAATGTAATGAAGGAAACTCCTCAAATGGATCTGCTAACATCATTTGGGGCTAACCTGACTCTTGATTTTTTTTTTCCTAATCAGCCTCTAAGGTGCGATTATTTTTAATATCAGCTCAGCTGCACAGCTGGGGAAGACTTTCAGAAACCCACGAAGCAGCTCTGTGGTCTGCTTCAGGGCCAGACCCAGGGGGACATGCCAATTTTGTTATTCTCGAGGGGCTGGAATTCTCGACACCGTGGGCGTTTAGTCTATGTATTTCTTACAGAGACCAAGTGATAAATGGTGATATGTTGCCAAAGCTACCCCCACAGATCTCACTGAGCCCATCATGGAACCAAAGCAGGTGCCCTCTGAAGGAAAACCTCTGGTCAACACACCCAGTCCTTCCCCAAATCTCTTACTGGGTGACTGTCACCATTTTGAAGCCGACTTGGACATGAGAACTCGAAGAAGGAAGGGTACACCGGGCAGTGTGGTCACACCTCTGTGTGTCCGTGCCTCCGGCTCTCTTGTAAAAGACTGACGATGGTAACCACGTGTACTGAACGCCGTCTACATTTTGGGCCCCCTGCTAAGCCCTCTACATTCACCATCCTGTTGACACTGTAAGAATCCAAAGCCAGATCCAGGCTCCAAGCTGTCAGCACAGAGCCCGACGGAGGGCTCGAACTCACGAACCTTGAGATCATGACCCGAGCCGAAGTTGGATGCTTAACTGACTGAGCCACCCAGGCGCCTCCAAAATGAATCATCTTTTAAGGAAGAAATGGAAAGTGTTCTTCCAGGAAAGACGACAGCTAATTATCTCCTTAATCTTCCTTCCATAATCTGTAACTCTAGCAGCAGATTAGGTTGAGATAGGATGGATTAATTACCATAAAAACCAGATCTGTGACCAGTTAAGAAGACGTAGGCTCAGACAATTTAAGATAATCCTGTTTGTAGAAGAAATCTTAATCTAACCTTAATCTAATCTTAATCTAACCTTAGAAAGTGATCAGTCATTATTATATAACAACTGGTCTCTTTTTTAGCCTAAAGTTATTATAATACATATAATGCATTCTAAAATAAGGAATTGTGTCTAATAGTGTGCAATGATAAAATTGATTTTTTCAGTTGTTTTCATTTACATAGCAGGTGTAACAAAATGAGCATTTTTATCATGGTAACTACTGCTGCCAGAATTCTTAGGGTCAGGTTGGCTTTTTATTTTGTTTCATTGAAAGTTTATTTATTTTTGGGGAGAGAGAGAGAGAGCACGCGCAAACAGGGGAAAGGAAGAGAGAGAGGTAGAGAATCCCAAGCAGGCTCAGCACTGTCAGCTCAGAGCCTAACATGGGGCTTGAATCCACAGACCAACCCGTACCCCATGAGATTATGACCTGAGTCAAAACCAAGAGTCCGACACTTAACCGACTGAGCCACCCGGGCACCCCAGGGTCAGGCTGTTTTTTGAGAAAATACCTGCGGAACTTAAGCAAATAAGTTTGAGAAAATACCCGCGGAAAGTGAAATTAGAACAGCGGGAAATGGTTGTCCTGTCATGGCCAAAACGCCAAGAGGCTAGTCTGATTTCTCTGTAAGGTCAGGCATTAAATATTACCTTGAGATGGATGGAAGAAAAGATCACTGCATGAGTGGGGGCAGGGGTGGGGGGAGGAGAAGGGTCAGTGATCGGGAATAGGCTTCAGGGCTGAGTGGGAGGAAACACAGCATCCTTGTGAGAGGCAACCTCAGAATATGGTAAGAGAGGAACAACTCATTTGGAGTCATAACACTTCTGCCTTCGCGAACATAAATTCCTTTTCCATTGTCCAAAAGAGTAAACGAAACCAATCGTAATCTGAGATGATTTGACGGGGCAAATTTTTGAAATCCCAAAGAAAAAGTGAAAATAGATAGCACAGGCCGTGACAGCTTAGGGTCAGAGGTGACCATGAACATACAGGCCCCAAGGAAGTTGAAGTATCTTGTTGAGGGTTGTGAATTTACGTAGGCAAGGAATTTTGGATCCGTGCCCAACCTATCGAGAGGTCACGGATGAAGGTGGAGTGGACAGCTGGCTTCCTCACGCTTGCCTTTATTCACAGAAGTAATTCTCAACCGTGATTGCATTCTGGAATATGCTTGGGTAGCTTTTAACACCTACTTAAATGCCTGGGTCCCAGCCCAGAGAGTCTGACAATTTTTTTTTTTTTTATTGGAGGGGGGAGGGAACCTGATTATCATTATTATTTTAAGGCTTCCAGAGAATTCTACCCTGCAGCCAAGATTGAGGAGCACTGAACTTTGTGACAACAGAGAATCTAAATGCTGAAAATGTCATGCAAACAAGGAATTTGGGATGGTCCACTTTCTCAAGTGAGGCTCCTCATTGAATCACAGCACAGTTATTTTAGTAACTCCTTTTTTTAGTTCCTCCAAGGATTCAAGTAACTACTGCCATCTAGATGAATAGGAATGAAGTGAATTCATTGCACACAATGGCTGTCTTGGGGCATTAGGGCTTAATCTTCTCACAGAACCTCAGTAAAGGCTATCTGGTAGACAGAAGAGGGGGACATTACAAGGAGTGAGAATTGCACACAGGGTGGCATAAATATTTGGGGGGGCATAACATGGTCTTAAGACAGTCACTCCCGTGTCCATTAAAGACATAGCTAAGTAATCATGGTACTTTTCAAAGTTAGGACAAGCCTCCATCACACGTACGTCCTTAGCATTTGCTCCTATTACAGCCAACACACAGTCAATTTTAAGTTGTGCTGGGCACGGTAACCCAGTGGCATCGTGGTGCTTGACAATGTGACCAAATTACGCATCGTCCGAACCGGGGACAGTATGCGCATGTGTGTGTTCGGGAAGCCCCGTGATGGTAAAGCTGATACGTCAGGGATCAACTTGCGCTGCCTCACACACCGAGAGGCACACGTACTCCAGGGCTAGACGGTAAGAAATGCTATTGGGAGGGGGGGGCATTCACTTGGCAGCACGAAGAGGGCACATTATGAAGAAAAAAGTAGCGTGTGCCCTGGAGTCAGACAGAACTGGGTTTAATCGGGAACCTCGGCATCCATTATCTCTATTGGCCTTGTCATGTCCAGTGCTAGGTATCTGAATTAGCTGTCTTAGTCAATGTGACATTCCAATCGCCTGACTGCTATGGAAGAGCTTTTCAATAAATACGCCTGAATGTGTGGGCAAATGAATGAATAAATATATTCCAGGATCTCTCCATTTGATTTGCCCTGCTGTGAACGTTATTCCGTAGAAATTGATGTCTCTCTTAATATTAGGACTCATAACTGAACGCCTAAATTCAAATACAGTATCTCAGCCCATATGTAGGGAAGTTAAGCCATCCAGTATTTTCTATGTTTATTTAATAGCTTTATCAAATACTGGGGTATATTAAAATGTCCAGGTCTTTGTACATCAGATTGTTCTAATTGTCTCCAAGGTGTCCACACGCATTTGATAGCTTGAGTTTAGGATTGTTACATTTATCCCCATTAAATTTATCCCAGGTGTTTTAGTTCTAGGTTCCCCCTACCTTTGGCCGCTTTAAATTTTATTCTGTCTTTATCATCTTGTTTCTTACCAGCTTGGAGATACTGCAAACTAGTAAACAGTCTTAGGTGATTGATAACAATATTGAATAAGACAGAGTGAAGGGAAGAACACAGTGCCCTCCACTGTGGGCTCTTTTCTCAATTGACATTATTTAGTTCATGAACATTAGTGAGTAGGGTTCTCCCGTCGATGGCAAATCAACCCCACAGTGCGATCAGCCCACAATGATTTTATCGTATTTTCTAAACAGAATCTTAAGGGAAGCATTTCAGGTGCCCTCTGCACTCTTCCTCAATTACTTTAGCAATTGGTGCTCTACCAGTCCTGTTAATTTATATTTGATAGGTAAGCATAATAAATATGTGGAAGACGTTTTGGCCACTTAATAATATTTTTTTTAAGAGATCTGAACAATCCATACTGCAAGCATTTCAAAGACATGGGTATATATATGATTAGGACCCAGTGTCATACCTAGTTTCTAGTAAGCACTCAAGAATCCTGCTGCAGAATGTGTCTTTAAATGTCTGATGATTTACTTAAGGGCTTATTACAAAGAGGATTTCACTTTAAATAGTGAAAAGGATGCAGGTTTGTTATTAGCCAAAGGATGTTACATGGCAGCAGATTATTCATAGTTTGTTCAAAAGAGAGAGTTGGGGCTCCTGGGTGGCTCAGTCGGTTGAGCGTCTGACTTCGACTCAGGTCATGATCTCACGGTTTGTGAGTTTGAGCCCCTCGTCAGGCTCTGTGCTGACAGCTCGGAGCCTGGAGCCTGCTTTGGATTCTGTGTCTCCTCCTCTCTCTGCCTCTCCCCTGCTCATGCTCTGTCTATCTCTGTCTCTCAATAATAAATAAACATTAAAAAAAAAAAGAGAGAGAGAGACCGAGAATCCACTATGAACAGTTCACTGACAATGAAATATTTAGCTTAAAACTTCCTCAAAAGCACTGAGTTGTTTTCAGAAATTTTGCTTACACATTCGGGAATCCGGAATTTAACAATATACCACTAGGCCACTCTCTGTTGTAACACTCCCCATTATTTTGCTGCTCAGTGCCTTTTCTTGGGCTATTTCCTGATTCTGAGATGTTCTGTCCTCAGAATTTTAGAGCTGGAGCAGACCAAAAAACAGTAAGTCTTATACACCTCTCAAATAATAGGTGCTAAGAATGAGATCCAGGAAATGGCTTTTGACGTGCATCACACAGTAGGTCCCGCTTGCTGACTTCCTGTACAGAGCACAGCATGGATCCTGGGGAAGATCCCAGGTTCTGGGTCCAGATTGCTAGAGTTCCCATCCTGGTTAGGTCCCTTCCAGAAGCCGTGTGATCTTAGCTGAATTACTCATAATTTCCGAACCTCAGTTCCCTCATCTCTAAAATGGGATCATCACATCCCTGATTTCACTGGGCTGTTACAAGGAGCAGCTTGAGCTAATGGATGTGAAAGTCTTAGAAGAAGGGGCGCCACGGATGAGTTTGATTCCACTCTTGTCAATATTACCCTCCCACGTCCTTGTGGAATCAGCTCACGCACCCCCCTTCTAAGAAATCTTTCCAGCCCATTTCACCTGTTTCTTCTCCAGTAATTCTGTTTTGCCAATTAGTTCATTCTGCCTTAGATAACTCAATGTCTTTTTCCCTGGGTAAGGTTGTCTGCCCTATAGACCCAATGGAATATTTCAAATCAAATACATGCTTGTTGAATTGAAGTACATTTTCCTTTAGGATACTGAATTGTAGAGATAGCTTTATCTCTTTTTTTCATGTTCTTAATAGTTTTTAAGGGAGAACTTTTATTCCTGGAACAGAGCTCTCAGCCAGCTTATGAACAATTCCTGTTAGGCCTCTTGAAAGAAGTTCATAATTGGATCTGAGAAGGAAGCCCCATTTCCTGAGCCTAATCGCTCCAGCCCTGAGGAAGCCCAGGAGAAATCACAAGGCAGGGGGTTTTGCTTTATATATGTATATTATTTTTTAATTAAAGAACACAAAGATATCAGAGAACTTTTCTCAAATCTCTCTTTTCCTATTTTTTTTTTTTTTTGGCTAATTTCATCTCTCTCTCTTTTTTTTTTTTTTCTTTCTTTCCTTATTTCTTCCCCTTCAAAGTTGATTGATGTGAAGTACTATTTAAGAAGTTATTACCTAAAGCTGACAACTCTGCTCTGGGTCCCTGAATATTCCTTCTGTTTCTTAAGAAGTTCATCTTTCAAGAAGTGAAATTCAAAGAAATGTCTATGTTTATGCTTCAGGTAGTGTGTCTCTTGGAAAAATAAAATAAAATTCCCCTGTGAAAATGACTATGATCGCGTCTTACCAGATTATACCAGAGTGCTTTTTAAAATTTAAACTAAAACGTTCTGCTTACATTGTGGAGCTAAAAAATATTTTGGAAGAAATGTAGGAAAAGTATTAAAAGGTGAACAAAAAACATAAGTATCTAGGTTGTTCTGAAAACAATGGACAGATAGTAGAGTCATGGACATTAAATGGAATAAAATAATTACTTGTAATGAGAAACATGATTTCAACAACCTCATCTGCATATACTTAATCTATTTGAAATGCCAACATACTTATTTTAAAAATAATGAAACTACCCGTTAACACCCATCATCACACGATTTTAGTTTTTCATATTAACTTTCTCTACATATAAATTTAGAATGCATAATAGCAATTGAGGTAATTGGCTAACTTGTTTAGCTTATATAATGGGCTAGGTAGTTATTTCATATAATATAAGATGAAATACGTTAGCTGAGTTTGATAACCTTTACCCTGATCCATTTTAATAACTGTATTGCACTTTGTTCTGTTTTATCAGGAGTCTGAAATCTGAATTATTTTATGACTCAAGGTAGCATGATATTATTGAGCCAGTGTCTCCAAGAAGCAAGCTGCTGTGGGGTGAAGGAAGAGAAATCAGTTTGGGGACCAATTTGATGAACTGAAGATAGTGCTTATTTGATTGGAAAAATCTAGAAATTCAAAAGCTGCACTGCCACTCTCAGGATAGAGCCTGGTTACACACAAGCAGTTATGGAGGCCACACTCTGGCCTCCCTCAAAGGGAGGCACATCTGATTTGACCTTTTACAAGGGTCCTCATTTTTTTCTGTACATACAGATTACTTGTGAAAATAGGAGGGGAAGAATCACCCCGGGCACTCTTCTGCATTTCAAAAATGATGGAGGAGCATGAGCCTTCAGATGTAGTAAAATTGCCTGTGAATCTCGCGTGACTCCCCAGTGATGTTTCAAGCGCTTGTTCTGTCCGTAGGTTTCTTCAACTCTCCAGACCATCATGCCATATTTATTCCTTTATTTATCAACTCCTGTTCTCTTGGAGCTGGCCATTGAACCCAGACGATCCAAGCCCTGACCTCTTGGAGTGTGTGAGAAAAGAAACCCCATTCTTTAACAGCACGTAACAGAAGCCTTTAACCTTGTGGGATGTGCAAAGGCAGGCTTTTCTGAGCGAGTGATCTTGAAATGTGAAGGGTTATGGGAGTAAAATTGGGGCATGGGATGGAAAGAACCATTGGAGAGCATCGCATACAGAAGATGCAGTGAGCACCCATTTCCTGGAGTGGGGGCATAACACGCCTCTTCTGGGAAGAAGAGAAGGCTGTGTGGTTGACAGGATTGAGCAAGAGATTGAGCGGGAAAATGTCTAATGGTCTCTGGTACAGAGATAATTTGAGATGTTCTTTTAAAAAATAATAAATAAAGGGGAGCCTGGGTGGCTCGGTCAGGTAAGTGTCCTACTTCAGCTCAGGTCATGATCTCATGGTTCATGGGTCTGAGCCCCGTGTCAGGCTCTGTGCTGACAGCTCGGAGCCTGGAGCCTGCTTTGGATTGTGTCTCCCTCTCTCTCTGCCCCTCCCCAACTCACCTTTGTGTCTCTCTGTCTCTCCAAAATGAATAAGTATTAAAAAATTTTTTAAAAATAATAAATAAAATCAGAGTGAGTAAGGAGGTCAAACTTTTCCTAATAATATATACCTAACTTAGTCATTCTCTTTACTTTGTATATAAATATATGTTCTTTATGTTCTTTTACAACTGGTTTTATAATATTTTAAGTCAGATTCACTGAAGACATTTTTCTCTTTAAAAATGCACCGCATCTGTGGTGAATTACTAACCAACAGGAAGAATATATCTATGGGTGTGCCCACCCTTGATTTGTAGACATGCGTATTGCTTCAACCAGTGTAGCTCCAAGTTTTCTGCCTTTGCTAGAAAGCATTCGTGTTTCAAAGTATACTCTTGACTGCTAGTCGGGACTTTGTTCCCACCAACTTTCGTAATGATTCCAGTAGGGACAAATTAGGAGCAAACTACAACTTTTATCTGCTGGAGAAGGTTTGATTTGCCTAACAGAGCAAGGTTCTAACACAGATACTCCTTTCTCACCCAATAGGAAGATAGAGGAACTTCGCAACTGACAAGTGAAAAGATGTATATTTTGTGTGTCCCGTTAATAGGGGAGATACTAAGGAATAGAAAGGCTGTTGACCCAGCAAAGTCTCATTTCTTCCTGTGGAATACCAAAACACTTACAAATGAACCTTTTAGTGACATGCCAGCAACTCACTGCATGGAAAATCTTAAAAATCCCTGAAGAAGTTCTGAAAAATCAAGCGACCTTTCACAGAAATCACAGAAGTTGAGATCGCTAGGGCTTGAACAGAAAGATGGCCCTGTTACCAATGGCACATGTCTAAGGAAAATCTGAAATGCTAAATGCTTCTCTCCAACAATGACATCAGTTACTTTACATAATCTAATTATGTTTTTTTAACTGGGATGAAGTGATAAATTGGCCTTGATATGGTCATCAATAATCACTTAAATCAAAATACTGTTCCATTAATCGTGTGCAAAAGCAATCTGCAAGCACGCGGTATGTCAGAACTGCCTGCGTGTGGACGAGGCAGCTTGTCCAGACAGACTAAACAACCTGCAGTCCCTTTGGAAAGTTCTCCAGGAGCCAACTCTGCCAGTTTGCTTGGGATGTGTCTCCTACTGGATGGTATCTGATCACAGAAGATTGCATTAGAAAAAATTGAAATCTGAAGCAGTGAGATAATTCTTTTAGAAGCACTATTTCTTGAAATCTAAATGAATACTGGCAGATATAAATGATTCTGTTCAACTGATGATTTGGTGTTCTTTAGAAATAATTCGAGAGGGGCGCCTGGGTGGCGTAGTCGGTTAAGCGTCCGACTTCAGCCAGGTCACTATCTCGCGGTCCGTGAGTTCGAGCCCTGCATCAGGCTCTGGGCTGATGGCTCGGAGCCTGGAGCCTGTTTCCGATTCTGTGTCTCCCTCTCTCTCTGCCCCTCCCCCGTTCATGCTCTGTCTCTCTCTGTCCCAAAAATAAATAAAAAACGTTGAAAAAAAATTATAGAAATAATTCGAGAAATTATGTGGCATATACTCATTTGCGGAAGGTTGGTAGAGCCCCAGGAAAACAAACAGAAGTTTACGGTGAGCTTCTGGGGGCAGCGGTGTGTTTGTGTGTTTGTGTTTACATCATGGTTACGGAGGCAATCTGACTCTGGTCCTAGAGTCAGTGAAGATTGAATGTGTCCCTCTCCAGCTTCTTAATCCTTCATACCTGATAAATCTTTAGCAAAAATGCTTCTTGGTCAGTCTAACAAAATGATTATAAACAGATTTTGGAAGAAGGTAACCTGGCCTCAAGTACTGGCTTGACCACGAAATATTTCAATTACTTTGGGAAAATTATCTTAGCGCTTTAAGCCACAGCCTATTTGCAAAGTGGAGATCATCTCAGTATGTCCCTTAATTGGTGGGGATGAGTATTCGGTGCAGGCACAGAGCCCATTATCGAAAAATGCTCGATAAACTGTTAGGTATCATTCTTATGAGTGAAAGATGGGAGAAGGCTCTTTTTAGTGCTTTTAGGATATTTTTACTCTTCTGGTTAGGTGGAAGAGAGACCTTAAATAATTGATGACGGTACTTGAAAGGCTGCAGGGAGTGCTTCCCCCCTCACCCCCCGGTGGGCATTCTCCTTGGCAGGTGGTGAGTTCTGGAAGCTGGCTGCTTTGACTCTTACCACCTAGGACACCTGATGTGGTTCACTGAAACAGCTTTGCCTCGTCGTCTTTGTCTTTATGTGCCTACCTCATCCTGTGGTTGGGAGATTTAAATGAAATACTGTGAGTACAGGTTACCTGTCGTTTGTACTGGGCATGTTAGCCATTTTCATCTGCAAGGACAAGCATCTGTCAGACAAGAGAGATCTGTCTGTTGCTTATTGAGTGGGGGTGGGGGGATGGGTCAAGACCCAACCCAGCAGCATACGCCTGTGGGGGTGTCTCAATGCAGTGGAAAGGCACGGGTGATTTCAAATCTTCGTTTCCCTTTAAAGGAAGAGTTTTCTTTTGTTTGGAGTGCAAGATGGAGAGGATATAATCAGTGCTAGTATTTAGTATTAAGATGGGATCACAAGCTGTTGAAAGAAAGGCGATGGATAGGTTGTCTCAGAGGAGCGGTCATAAACCAGGGTTGTCAGCTGTGGCCAAGGAGTAAACGATAACTCCCTGGGTGTCTCCAGTGGTCGTTTGAAATTGGCCAGGATGCTTGGCTAGGAAATTGGAATGTGTCCATTTTCCAAGTGGTGCTGTTGCTTTCTTTCTGACTCCTCTTTCTCTTCTTCTTCTTCCCTTTCTTGTCCTCCTCCACCCGTCTCACCAACCTCTTTTGTTATGTGCACCGGTCTCATGCTTTGTAATAGGGGCAGAAGTTTTACGCTTGGCTACTGCTTTTGGGAATTGACATGCCAGTATCCCCAGACCCGCCCCGTGAGGGATCATTAAGGGTATTAAAAGCTATGTCTTCACTATAGTAGAGCTGTACCTAGTACGTACAAAAGGTATGATTGAAACAGCACCATTTAGCAAATATCCCAGGAATAGTTATTTCAGACAGTTGCCATCAAGGGTTGCCAAATCTAGTAGCCTACAGTATGATGAAGAAGAAGACCCTCTGCTTTTCTCAAAATACCTTTCCATAAGATATTTATTAATGACAAAGGAGGAAAATAACAACTTTACGGTGGAGAAGGCTGGCAGACATCACGTGAACCAAGGAAATGCAGCGAGCATCACCGGTAATGAGATGTGTCAACACCACAATTCCCTGATAGGACGTAAAGAGTAGGGCACAACACCACCACTGTTGTGGCCCAAAAAGGCAAACTCTGGGTTGAATCTGGACGAAACATGAGACAAACCCAAAGTGAGGGACATTCTAAAAGTAAAAAGAATTATTTTCTGGGGATTGCTTAAATCATCCTGAGCCTATAATACAGTCTTGCTTTGTAGTAAAAACATCTTGCAAATAAATAATTGGAAGATTTGTATTCAGCGTATGGAATTATTCTAAAGCTTCTGGCAGAGCTACAGAATTATCCGTATGTCTTAACTAAATTCACAATAATAAATTACTGCCTTTCTAGAGCAATTTCAATGCTAGAAGTGTTATTAGGGCTCCAAAATTTAGTTTAATTTTTACATGAGCTGAAAATACTTAATATGAAAATATTATAGAATTTGCAGGCAAAAGCAACTGGTGAGTATACCAGGAAAGCCTGATGCAGGATTTATTGGCACATTTTCTCTCTCTTGTGTTTTCCCCGTCCGTCATTTGAGAGGAAAATCAAGAAAAATGCATTTTCTTCAAGTTGTTCTCCTCTTTTTGAAATAATATTTGCTGTTTGACAAAGAGGCTTCTCGTTTGGAGCATGGGTTTCCCCCATCACTGGAGGTGGAATATTCCATAACTATGGGGGGCGACAGCTAGGCTTAAAGAACATACTGTACACACAGCTCCCTTTCCTGATTCTGGCTCATTGCATCACTGACGATGTTTTGGACTTCCTAGATGTAGGAACTTTTGCTTCAAATTATCTGTTCCTTTTTATCTTTGCTTCCTGTTCTGAACTCTCCTGGTTGTGGAATCCACTCTCAAATAACTACGTCACGAGTTTCAGATTGGGTTTTCCCTATTAAGTCCATAGTGAAAACAAACGCGTCAGTATGTTGCTGCCTTCCCAAGCAGGCATTCCTGTATCCACATCTTGGATGTGAACAGAACTGATGTAGTTCAGAGTCAGTACATCATCTCTGTATTAGTTTCCTATCGCTGCTGTAACGAATCAGCACTAATTTAGTGGCTCTAAAACAACACAAATTTGTCATCTCACAGTTCCAGAGGTCAGAAGACCAAAATAGATTCACTAGGCCAATGTCAAGATGTTGACAGGATCGCATTGCTTCCAGAGCCTCTTTGGAAGATTGTATGCCTTCTGTTTCCCATCCCTAGAGGCTGCCCGAATTCCTTGACTCTTGGTCCCCAAGCAGTTATCACATCCCTCTGACCTCAGTTCCCCCAACTACATATTTCTTTTGTGGAGAACCTTTTTGGTTACACTGGGTTCATCAAGATAGTCCAGAATAATCTCTCTGTCCCCAAAGCCCAAATCTACATGTATTTACCAAGTCCTTTTTGCCATGTAAGATAACGTATTTGCAGGTCCTGGGGATTAGGAAGTGGGCCTTTTGGGGGGTCATTACTCTGCCTATAATACTCAACCTGTCATCAGAACCCAGTAAGGATATGTTCAAAAGGCAGGAGTTTGAAGATGTGGAGAACAATATACCTGACGTGCTGAATGTGATTATTAATACTCATGCAGTGGTTTTTACATTTTATTTCATGAGACACTAAGGTGCATAGACTATCTCTCTGATAGTTGAAAATAAAGTATGGCTGGTGAGTAGTTTGCCGATTGAAGCTCTTCCTCCTTACCTGCGTGTACTAAGGCAAAACACATGACAACAGTTGAGGTCCTAAGGCTTAGAGACAATGTAGGATATGTTTCACATCAATCTTTTCAGTGTTGAATAGCGAACTGCTAATGGGGAAGAAAATGAGTCCAATTTTTCAGTACAATGCCTGGCATAGTCACGTGTAGAGAGGAATTTGATAAATGTTTTTCGTAACAATGATCGCAACCATGATGATGAATGGGAATAGGGGCCCTACCCTTAAAAAGGGATCCAGAAAGTACATGGGACGTGTCACGAGTAAGAATCTAACCATGGCATGGAGAGAACCACTACTTCCTAGGGAAAGGGATACCACAGCAGATTCCCATGCCTCATTGATGGTCACCTTCCGAAAACATAACTCAAGGTGTTCTGTTTCTAAATCCCCAGTATTGTCAGTTAGCCTTTCCCAAAGATGTGTGTGAGTCAGGGCTTTGGTGAAGATTGGGCCGAAAACCAGCTACGCTCCGACCTTTTACACCACCCAGGCCCATTCTTCCAGTGCCTGCAGAAAAGGGGAACATCTATCTGCTCAATCCACAGGGCAAGCGTGCGGTGAAGTTTACGGACACCGCGCCGCAGCCCTCAGTCCCAGTCTCCTGAGGCAACATTGTGGAGCGTACCCCACTGCATATGTGAGATCTATCGGGGCAATTTAGCTTAAAGAAGCATCGCTACCAAAACAGGCATAACAACCCTCATGTCTATCTTTCCGGCCTTTTAAATTTATGGAATGAAATAAAATTTGCTTGGAACAATTTGTTTTATCTCTCGTTTATAATTTACTGTTTGCTGAATCAGAGCCATAATGCCATTTTACTAAGGAGTTATTTTACGTGCCTAAACAGCACAACATACCCCCAGTAAACAAATATAAAACCATGACTGACTGACAAGTAACTCACACTGGAGCAGTTAAAATTCTTCTTTTCAATGAGAATTGGGATGAAAGTGTAGAGGAAGCACCAAAGAAAGTGCAGAACAAATCTGCACAGAAGACTGCAGAGAAGTCTACTGCAGAGAAGACTACTGTGTAAGATCTCAACACCAATCTTGAGGTTAGATGAAATTGTTTCCTTTTGCTGACAGGTGCATACTTTGGGGAAAGAGGGGTATTTCCTCCCTTGTTTAAAGCCATTTTAGCATTAAACATTGGGGCGATGAAAACCAATCACAACTTCCCTTTATGACCTTTTCTTCACATTGTTCAGTAAAAGTAGTTAAGGCTAGCCCTAAAATAAAAATAATGGCACAACATCAGGAGGGTATTGAATGGCATGCCTGGAGAAATGCACAAAAACACAAAAAGTAGGAAGTTATAAAATGTGCCCTAGCCTCTGATAAATAAGGTATGGAGAAATGAAGATGTATGCCTGTACGTGTGGCTGGCTCTCCCCAGATTAATGTGGCAAATGGTTCCATTAGAAACCCAAAAGAGACATCATTATTTCTGAAATGAAAGCCATCCATGTAGCCATCATCTCTTTTAGGTGATTGTCACTATGCCCTTATTTGTCAGCTGTAACTTCTCTAGGACTCATGTCAGTTGCATGAGCTTCAGTGTAATTAATTTTTATCAGCTAGACATGGACAGTATCTGGCATCATCATAAAAGTAACCATAAAACATCTATATTTTTTTGTTTTCCCTTCTACATGATTACTACTTTATTAATTAGTTTTTCTCAAGGATAGAAGGAATACGTCATTTACAGCGTCAAGTTAACGGTTTTTGAAAAATTTATATTAGGGAATCCATCTAAATGAAGCAAGCATGGCTTTAAAACAGCTCAATGATTGTATTCATTGTTTTTTTTTTTCCATTTTTTTCTAAAATGGAAAAAAATCATGTTACCTTGCTGATTATAAAAACATACAGGCAATGCAAAGCAGTATCAGTCTGAAGCAGTATTCATCTTTTAATTCTCTTTGCAGTACACCTAAACTGGATTTTATAGCTATAGTGTCCGGGTAGCAATTGGATATAGAAAGTAAGAGGCCAAATGTCTTTCTAGGGTATAAATTCAGACTTACTTCATTTCTTTACTTTTCTTTTCAATTTTTGCAACTTTACAAGTATAATTGAGGCTGGTCCCCATGAATACCAGACATGTAACATGTAAGTAAATTGTGGTCCCGACAGTCCGTAGCAAACTGGCTTTTGATTTGTTTCAAATATCTTTACAAGTCACTAAAGACCCATCAGATTTTCAGATAAAAATAAAAACAGTGTATTTTTACAAACACGAAAATCAAGGAAATATTTTAGTGATTAATTTGCTTATTTCACTTGCCAATGTGATTGATGTCTTCACAATATTTTATAATTTTGCCTATTTTTTTTCTAAGGAAATATTTCATATATCATGTTGATTAAGTGCTTTGAAAGAAATGGCTTTAGAAGGGCTAAACAAAGAAATTATTTTTTTCACCATTTAATTATTTCATTAGAACTGTACATTTTAAACTTGGAAAGGATATCAGAGTCGAACGACTCAGTTGGGGCTTACACCTGTGACTCAGTATCTTTGCCCAGTGGTTACCCAATCTACGCTTGAAACTCCTCTAGAATGTAAAATATGCTGCCTCCTACAAGAGCCAGTTCCATTTGTATTTAGTGCTGTTCTTTCTCATACAAAACTTATATCTCTTTTTTCGTACATTCCAGGATTAATTTTATAGCAATATTACATGAGTCATTTCCTATATGCAGAAAAACTGCCTGATTTTGGAAATAGGCACAGATGATATATCCAATAGCTGATATAATGTTAGAGAATTGTCATTCTCAAATGTAGCTTTAAAATTCTAGACATTTTTTTTGGGGGGCGCCTGGGTGGCGCAGTCGGTTAAGCGTCCGACTTCAGCCAGGTCACGATCTCGCGGTCCGTGAGTTCGAGCCCCGCGTCGGGCTCTGGGCTGATGGCTCAGAGCCTGGAGCCTGTTTCTGATTCTGTGTCTCCCTCTCTCTCTGCCCCTCCCCCGTTCATGCTCTGTCTCTCTCTGTCCCAAAAATAAATAATAATAAAAAAAAAAAGATTTAAAATTCTAGACATTTTTAGAAATAGTGGTAATGGTTTCCATTTGATTATTTAGAATTGGAGATTTACTTCTAAACCAATCCTATACAATTCTACAAAACCAAAATTAGAAAGTCCCATAAAACTCCTATGAAGAAAAAAAATCTGCTCAGAACATATGCAGTTCAATGAATCTTCAGTCTGTGGGGCCAATTAACCTTAGCTCCAAAAGGCAAGAAACTCTATTGATGCTATCATATTATTTACTTATTAGGTTTGAGTAGACTTCTGATGTCATATGCTCTACTTGGTCCAAAGTACCACTCTTACTATCCACTTTCCTTCTCCATGTAGGACAATAGGAGGTAACATTTGGTGTCTGTCTGAAAGTTCTCTGAGGAAAAGTTACGAATTCTGATACTAGATTACTTCTGTTTCATTTTTAGCGTATGTATAAATGAGCTTTGTTTCATGGTATTGCATGTATGTGTATGAGAACTAGATTGTGTGTTATCTCTTGCTGCATACGAATTACCCCAAAACTTAACAACTGAGACAAACAAGCAGGTATCAGCTCGCAGTTTGTATGGGTCAGGAATCCAGGAACAGCTTTGCTGAGTGGTTCCAGCTCAGGGTCTCCCTAGCAGCAGCCATTGTGGGTTCGTGATGCTTCCTGGACGGTAGTCATTGCAAAGTTTCGCCAGGAAAAGATGCGCTTTCCAGCCTACAAGGACCTTAACATAGAGCTCCCTCCTAATTTTCCCCAGTAGTAAGTGATCTAAGAGAGAGAGAACCCAAGCCACCAGCTTCAGTCTTTTTGTAAGCTATAAAATAAATAAGTCACAGAAATGAAATGTACAGCATGGGGAATATAGTCAATAATATTGTAATAAAGTTGTACGGTGACAGATGGTGACTACACTTATCGTGGTTAGCATTGAGTAATGTGTAGAGTTGTCAAATCAATTTGTTGTACACCTAAAGCTAATAGAACACTGCCTGTTAATTACACTCTGACAAAAAAAAGATACATACAGACTGAAAGGGAAGGGATGGGGAAAGATATTCCATGCAAATGGAATGCATACCTGATAGACAGGAAAAGAACTCATTCTGGGAAATTAGAATTTGCCTGGGTTTAGGAACACAGGCAATGGCTAGGGGTCCAACACAGGATGACTTTGAGTAGATCGTGGGAGGGTTGTTCCGAAGGTCTTCCAGCCGGTCCCAGGAAATAAATTCTACATTAGTAAGAAGGATGATCGAGAGAAGGAATGCTGGTTTAAAAAGAGTCCAATCAAACGAAGCATTGTGTCGCAGACCTGTTGTGCAAAGTTGAGTAAATAAGGTAGCTGTCATGGAAGGCATCAGGGATGAGAGGAAAGATCCCCACCCCACACTGGCCGAGTGAATGTTGGAAGCAAACTGTGGCCATGAACACCAGTACGATGGGAACCCCAGTCCTAGGGAGGCAAGACAGCTCAACAACAGGTTTTCCTAGGCAGGAAGTGAGAGCTGATTTCTTCCTTCAAGGCTATGTTGACAAAGTCAGATGGAGACGGGACAATGGAAGAATGAGAAGTACAAATAAATATGTAAAGACTGGCATGAAGAAGGGGAGAGTCCAGGAAGAGGTCAGTGGAAAGTATTTGCAAAGGCTGGGAAGGCAGCTTTAACTTTAGGTCTTAGATGTCAGATTATCCATGTGGCCCACGCTGGAGCTAATTGTTGAGGTAGACTCTCTCAATGTTGTAGTTAGGGACTGGAAAGCCTACGGAGGTGTCAGTGAGTATTGGAACATATACTATGGGTATGTCTTTCAAAATACATTATAGATGATTTTAGATGGAAAGTAAAATGCAGAATGGAATGCCCTAACGTGGCTGCAATTGCAGCAAGAGAGAAGGTAAGCTGTGAAGCTGCATGATGCGATCATACAGTTTAATTTTCCACATATTCGTAGTGAAGTCCTTTTGTGGCAACTGTAATTAATTTGGGTGAAATGTCGTAAATATATTATTTTTCTATTGATCTGGGAAGTTTGGGGCTTTTTTTTTTTCCAGAATGATGAAATCTGCTCTGTTGTCAGTAAGATTCATGTGAAGGAAAACTTGCCAGTTTTCGCCCACTGCTAATCCTAAATCTGTCTCAATCTAGGTAGTACAGTACGTACTGTTGTTTCCAAGCAGAGGAGACTTTGTTTTGCACAGAAAAAGAATCTCTCATTTTGGACCTCATTTTTTTTTTTTTTTTTTTTTTTGCCTTAGGATGTTGGGCACTTGGAAAAGGACATAAAATGCAATGCAATTTTAGCATCTCCAGGGCACCTGGGTGGCTCAGTCGGTTAAGTGTCTGACTCTTGATTTCAACTCAGGTCATGATCTCATGGTTCATGGGTTCAAGCCCCGCGTTGGGCTCTGTGTTGGCAGCATGGGGCCCGCTTGGGATTCTCTCTCTCTCTCTCTCTCTCTCTCTCTTCCTCTTTCTGCCCCTCCCCTGCTTGCATTCTCTCTCTCTTTCAAAATAAATAAAAACTTTTTAAAAACTTACCATCTTGGAGTTCATATATTCTTTCATTAATCTTTTTACTGTTTTAACTCACTGGTCACTCACCCTTATAATAAAAGAAAAACAAAAAGTTAACACCTGCTGTTTATGAAGACAGGATCTGTACATGGCAGAGAGAATTTCATAGATACATTTCCTGTGTACAAATTGTAATTAAATCAGTTAACTTTGTGTGTCTCAGTTCATCAATCTGTGACAGGGTTTAAAAATAAGTTTGCAAAATTAAGTTTAAAGAACTAAGTTGTTACATTCTTTGTATTGAGAATCAAATATTGCTAGACTGTTATTCTTCTCATATAGGTTTTATTTACAGTTAAACATTGTAACTCATTACTTGAATTTTTATCTCCCAATGACAATTTTATCTTTGTGTATGTTAAAGTTATGAAACATTTGCTTCTAAGATGTTGAGCAAGGGTAAAATCATCTTGAGCTGTTAGTCAAAAGGAAGTTTTAGAGTAAGTCTATTTTTAAAATATTATTTTAATAGCCTGATTATTGGGACACCTGGGTGGCTCAGTCGGTTAAGCGTCCGACTTTGGCTCAGGTCATGATCTCATGGCTGGTGGGTTTGAGCCCCGTGTCAGGCTCTGTGCAGACAACTCAGAGCCTAGAGCCTGCTTCGGATTCTGTCTCCCTTGCTCTCTGCCTCTCCCCCCCCCCTCAAAAACAAATAAACATTAAAAAAATTTAATAGCCTGATTATTTATGATTTCCACCTTTGGGAAGTGTCCCCCTCTAAAAAAAAAAAAACATGTATTTATAAACATGATTTTACAGAAAAATTTGTAGTCAAGATTGAGAAGTAAGATTTAAGTGAATAATCTGTATGTTAAAAAATAAATAAAAACAGTGTACTGGGAGCAATGCATTTGATCAGATTTGGGACCATTCTTTTTAATTGGAAAGAAGAAAAAATATTATTGTTTAGGGATGATGTGATTTTTATCCCTGAAAATGCAAAGTAATTTAATGAAAATCTGACTGAAAACAATAGAGAGGTCAGTGAGAAGACAGACTACATTATACACATATATATATATATATATATATATATATATATATATATATATATATTACTGAATATAATGGAAGAAAAATGGCCTCCAAATTTAATTCTAAAATGACAACAGTTACTCATAAAACACATAAATAGACATTTAACAAGGAATATCCAGAATCTATAAAAGGAATGCTGTATAACTATTGGACCAAACAAAAGAAAATAATATATGCAGAAACATTATTTCCTGATGGGAATCTCAGTGTTACAAAGCATTGATTAATCTTAAATCTAATATATACACTAAACTTAAGCTCAGTCTAAATCCTACAAACCCCTTTTGTTTTCAACTCCGGAAACAAATTCTGAGTTGTGTATGGAGGAATAAACCTGAGCAAATGGGCACACAAGTAAAATTTGAGGAAGGAACTCGTTCACTGGCATTTGTTGGGGAAATGGAATTAAAAACAAAAGCATCTCCCAGCCCAGAAAACCTCTCCACCAAAGTAGGAGAGAAAGAAAGCACTTCTATTATTGAATGGGCATTAAACCAGAAAGTGGGGAGACTGCGGAGTGGAGAGGGGATCAGTCTAAGAAGGAAGGATGAGGAGACCCTTCTGCAGATGCAGACCCCTGAGTCTGGTTCCACAGAGCCCTACTCAGACCCCCTCCAAGAAGCGAAGTTTGGTGCATTGGTCAACTGAATGAATCAGTCCTTAAACAGATGTACCCTTGAGTGTGTTGGCTTTGGCCATGATGTCTTTGGCAAGTAGTCTAGAGTGACAGTGGGGTTAGCACAGAATGAGCAGCAGGTCGGGAGACAGAATAGAGACCCCATAAAAACAACCATATATATATACAGTATATATGGTATATGTATATGGTATATATATATATATATATATATATATATATACACACACACACACACACACACACTCATGCAGACATATATATATACACACACATAAATGAAATTTGAAAGAAAGAATGACATTTGAAAGAAAGAAATATTTAATATATGCAGCCGGGATGGTCTGGTAGCCATTTGAAATAAAAATTCTCTTTGAATTTTCTTTCTTTAAGAAAGAGGGAGAGAAAAAGGAATGAAGGAAGGATAGAAGGAAGAAAACCTTCATACTTTCTACCAAGTTAATATTCATATTTAAATATTGACAAGTGATATCATACAAGTACAATAAATATGCATATAGGGTGCTTAAAAGTAACTTCCAGTAAGGGAAGACTTTTTAAAGCAAATGATTATTACAGAAAATTATTTTAACGTGTAATTTTGATTACATAAAAATTCTAAAACGAAATAGTACAACCTGTCTAACAAAATTACCATTTAAATGAATGAAAGTTGAATGAGAACCTGAGAGAAAAGTTTCTGTAATACATATGACAGTCCTTCTGTTCTTAACATATATTCCTAATATTGATCAATGTGAAGAAAAAAATCTCAAAGTAGAAAACATAGCAGAGTACACAGAGTTGAGTCACAAAGGGAGAAAAATAAATGATCAGTTAACATGAGATATTCACTACCTTAGTTGTTGACCTATGCTCTGATTTTCCGTCAATTAACTAGCATCCGCAATTCAATCAAATCGTTGATTCATTAAATCAATTAAATCATTCCTATTTTTTAAACACATGTACTCTAAAAAATTGTACAGGGATGATTTCAGGAAGCTGATGAGTTTGCTTTTGTCATTTTCCTCTTATCATCTGCCTGTAATATGCAAATAGGCCTTCTTAATGGACGAGACTTACACATAGAAGTTGTGTTTCTTGTACTCAAAACACCACTTAAGACTATTATCATTTAACCTTTTTATCATTGCAAATAACATGCATGCAGAATTATGTGGTAACTAGTTATTCTTTTCCACTTTATTTATTGAGAGCCATTCGCTAAAATATGATACTAATACATAAGCATGAATTGAATTACAATAATAAGTGTTAAATATTTCCCATAAAAGCCAAAGGCTTCTTTTCACTTTGACAGATAGAAATGGGGTTATTCTCTTCTTTATGTTTTCTTCTGGCTTGTTCTAGAAAAGATATTTCTCCCTTTGTCAAGGCTACTAGTCATGTATTCAACAAATCCAGGTTAAGTTTTTAAAAATCTCACATGGCCTTTATAGATCACACACAATGGGAAATTCTTCTCATAATATTTTTCAAATGAGAAACATGGGTGCTTTTGCTGGAAAACAAAGCGATGCCCTCCACTTTGTTAGACGCCATGTGCGCTTGCAAAAGCAAGCGTCTTTCTTTTACTCCTACACGTGAAGATTCCACAAGTTCAAATAGCGTAAAATCCATTTCTTCCTCTTTGAGACGACTTTATCAGGCCAGATGCTCTCTTGTGGTACAACAGGAGCCCTAACAGGGTGCTGTGCTGCCTTAGTTAATGTGTTAATGGGTAAATCTGCATTTTCTCGATATTACAGTTTAGTAAATATTCTCGAAGCAACATCTGACTGAGCGATTATCTTACGCTGTGTTGCAGGCATCACATTATGTGACAGTGACATCCAAAACACAATAAATGCAGTATGAACTCAGCCATCGTGCCTTGCTGCAGGGGACATAAACAGAGCAAACAGTACCCTACGACTGTCCTTTCTGGAAATACACAGTGCCGGAGACAATAGTATAGCTAGCAGTCTGTGAGCCCAGTAATAACACTGTGATGTCAGCAATAAGTCAGTATTCCACTAATACGGAAGGATCAAAGTCATGGCCGCCTCCCAGGCAGCAGATGTAATGCATACCGGATCAGGATGATCATTTTTAATATTTTTTCAACGGGGGCAAGCTTTTGAAAAATATCACCAATACTCAAGTTTTTGTGCCCTCAAGGAAAACAACAAAAGCAACCTAGCCATAGCATTATGCTAAAGGTTACATGGGGCGGTTTGGGGGACGTGTTTACCACGGAGCTTGAAATAAATAAATCTTCAATCAGTGTGAGCCATTCTTGTTGCTGTTGTGACAAAGAAAACCGAGGTTCATCTGGGAAACTCATTTCCGTGTGTGGAAATCTGGACCTTCCGGTGTTTCTGTCTCTGTCACTTGGAGTCCCAGTTCATTTAGCCGTGACACCGTGAATTGGGCAGATTCTAATAGTTCGTGGCTTGTCGGGTTTTTTAAAAGCGCGAATCAGATTGTGTCCGTGGCTTCCTGTTGTTCTTAGGCTGACAGTAGAGAGAGGTAGCCCTCCGCCAGCCTTGCTGGCCCCAACTCCAGCTTCTCCCTTCTCCACGCCACTACTCCCCCAGCCCTGAATCTGCAGAGATGTTCCCAAGGAACTTCCTGCTGGCACTCTTGTTTTCTTTCTGGAATTTTCCCAGGCCGTCCTTTGGCCTGCAGTGGTCCCTTCTTCTTAGTCCCATTCACCTGGCTGGGTATTCTCACTCTTTAAAAGTGACCTCTGGGAAGTTACCCTCATGCCCACCCCGTGTCAATGCAGCAGTGAGTGCTTAAGGCAGTCATGGGTGCAGGGTGTGGGGGGGGGGGGGGCGCTCATAGCTCACTCTACGTGCTCAGTAAGTATAGCTAGTCTTCCTGTCCTTTGAGTCCCTAATATTCTGCTCTTCTTGGTGACTGGCCTCATCCTGTGATCACTTGTCCAATATGTGTCTTCTTCACAGTGAGGGAGGGCACACCATGGCCTGTTTCCCCTCCCCATTCTCAGAGTATGGTCTGCAGGAGGACTTGAACACCTGAAGGTCGGAGTGGGGAGAAAATCCATGATTTCAAGTCTACTTCAGATGTTATACTTCACCTTCAGCCTGCGGGCAAGATCGCAATACACCATTCCCAGGAGAAATGTGCCTGATGTGGGGAAACCCACTATCTCCCTACATTTCCTTGAGTTTCGCCTTCATTGCCATTGTTCAGGTAACTTCCCAACAACGTAACTTTGCTGTGAAAGGAAATATATTTCACATGCTAAAACACAGCCTAAACAAATTGGATGCCTCGTTTCAAGCATTTCTGTTGGTAGTTTTGACTCTCAATTTGCCATCCCACCTCCCACCTCCCACCTACAAGTCTTCTATTATTGGCAATCTGATGACTGGGGAGCATCTTTGGGCTGAGCCTTCAAGTCTCTTCCAGAACAAATGTCTTCAATAGAATTGGAAGTTGGAGCTGTGTGTAGACGTTTTTCGGAATAGGTGCAGAATTGCCATGATTTGCCCTGTGTCTTTTACACCACCACCCACGCCCTTTTATAATTTGAATAAAAATATGGGCAGAGCTGAGGTAAATGTTCTGAAACCGATCGGCACAAAATCTAGGTTGGCTGCATCTAAGTGCCATATAGAGTCTGGTTTACCATTTGTTTTGTGTGTTGGGGTTTTTGTTTGTTTTATTTTTTGTTTTGTTTTATTGTTGTTGTTGTTGTTTTGTCTGTTTGCTTTTTTCTCGGAGACATTTAGAATCTGTCTCCCAGTCAGTACCTAGAAAAACTTTCAAGTGTTTTAAGAGCTTTCGTTGTTATTAGTGTGTGTGTCTTTGATTCCTTGAGCCTTTCTAAATGCAACTTTCCCAGTTCGTAGGGGCCAGGCCCTCAGAAACGAGCGCCCAGAGCTGGTAGGCGGAGCCAGTATCTTCCCAGACCCATGTTTCATTCTCCATATGGATCATTTTTGTCAGTTGGTTCTTTTAGTAGATGGTATTCATATTTGCTTTTCCATTTTCACTCCTATACTTTGGGGAAGTAGAGTTCCCATAGTGCAAATCAGAAAATAACAACAGGAAATCTGCATATGTAGCAATTCTAATGCTGAAAGTATGTCCTCAAAAATGAGACTCTTTGAATATTGTCTTGGCTGCCAAATTAGAAATGGTAATCATTACATTTGTATCATTACCTTCTCCCCGAAGGCTGTGATCTCTTAGGGTTTACTTCAATTCCTTTCTCTTTATGAAAACAACACCGAATATGTCCGCTTCCTGTAGCATTCCTTGAACTTCCGATTCAACTTTTCACATTTAATCATAAATTGCTTCTTGTCATTTTTTTAAACCAATTTCAATTTGTGTCCAATCTTCCTAATGCATGGAAAAGCAGACATAAGTTCAGAGTTCAGGTTTCGCAGTCGCATAGGGCTGAACTGAAATGTAGCCATCCATTCCATAAATATCGATTGACCTCTCATTACGTGCCAAGAACATGTTCTGTTCTAGACACCGGCGCACAACGGTGAATAAAACACACAAAATTCCTGTTCTCAAATGGTTGACATCCTAGTGGGTGGTGACATAAGATAAACAAATAAATAGCATACTATCTGGTATTGATATGAATGTGAAGGAAAAAAAGTCCGAAAGGATAAAGAGTGACAAGGTTGGGAGCAAGCTGTTACTTAGGTAACAGGACAGGAGAGACCGCTCTGATATTATAGGACTAGTGATGAAGGTATGTGGAGAGAACATCATCGCAGGAAGAGAAAGAACAAGTGTGAAAAGGCAGGGGAGTGCTTGACACGTTCCAAGAACATCAGGCAGTTAGTGTGCCTGGAGCAGGATGACCATGGTGTCAGTGGTGAGGTTGGAGAGAGGGCTGGGGGCCCCGATTGTGCTGGCCTTGTGCACCAGGACACGGGTTCTAGATTACAGAGGTGGAAGCCGTGGAGAGTTGAATGGGATGGTGGAGTATTCATGGTTGCATTATACAAGGATTTCTCCGGCCGCTCTGTACGTAACAGACTGCAGGGCAGCATCTTTCAAATATTTTGACCATTGTGGGGCGCCTGGGTGGCTCAGTCAGTTGAGCGTCTGACTTCAGCTCAGGTCATGATCTCATAGTTGATGAGTTGGAGCCCCGCATCGGGTTCTGTGCTGACAGCTCAGAGCCTGGAACCTGCTTCAGATTCTATGTCTCCCTCTCTCTCTGCCCCTGCCCTGCACATGCTCTGTCTCTCTCTGTCTCAAAAATAAATAAACATTAAAAAAAATGTCAAACATTTTAACCATTGACCACTGGAGGAAGTCCACTTTACAGCGGGCCCAGTGTAAATATATGTGTGTATTATGCATGTTTATATCCTGAGTAATAGTGTCATGAAATAATCCTTCACAAAGTGTAACACACATCATGTTGCTAATTCCAGTCTAGTTTTTCCTTTTCTCTTATTTTGCCAAGTGACTGCAATATGCTAGGTATATTTTCCCACCCAGTCTGAAAGCACAACTGTAGGAAATCAAGAATAAAGAGGGAGGGGCGCCTGGGTGGCTCCATCGGTTAAACACTGACTTCGGCTCAGGTCATGGTCTCACGGTTCGTGAGTTCGAGCCCCATGTTGGGCTCTGTGCTGACAGCTCAGAGCCTGGAGTCTGCTTTGGATTCTGTGTCTCCCCCTCTCTCGGCCCCTCCCCTGCTCATACTCTCTCTCTCTCTCTCTCTCTCTCTCTTTCTCTTTCTCAAAGATAAATAAACATTTAAAAAATTAAAAAAAAAAAGAATAAAGAGCAAGGATGCCTATGAGGAAGTAGAAATAGAACTTTAGGTCAGAGGCAGCAATGACCCTAATTAAGTTGGGTGCAGGGAGATGTTGGGGTTTGCTGGTAGATTGGATGTTTGGTGTGAGAGAAATGAGGGTGTGTGAATTTTTATTTCTATTTTTCCCCTGAGTGAACAAAGCCTGGGCTTGTTCAGGAAGACACAGGAGCACTAAAGGAGGAAAATACTTGCAGAAGAGAATCAGTAGTTTTCAGTTTGGGGCACATGCACTTCCAAGAAGCATTTTCAAATAGACATCAAAAGGCACAAGTCCAGGAGGAGGAGGAGGAGGAGGAGACCAGAGATAACATTTTGAGGGCTCATCAGCCAAAAGCCATTGGGTGAGATCATAATGTGAGTAAGTGACGATAGGAAAGATCAAAGGCCCAAGATGGTCAGAGCCTGACACATCATCAGGAAGACGAGGAGACCCACAGAAATTCCAAGGAGATAAGGGAAAACCAGAAGCATGTGACATCCTGAAAGTCAGATGAAAAAGGTGTTACATTGATATGAACCACCTGCCACAGATAATTTAACCAGTTGAACCCAAGACAATTGACCTTTATGGCTCCGACCCCAACTTAAAAAAATCTCTTCTGAGCCCACTTATATTTTAAATATTTACCACTCCTTGGGACACTCCAAGCATCATTACTGGACTTATGTATATGTATAGCAATAGAGCATTTGCATAAATTTGTTGTAAGACTGCACCCTTAAAGGCTGATGATATACCTTCCAATATTTCCAATTTATAGGAGTTAATGCATGTATACTTTTCATTATCACATACACTTCTATTAAATCCCTTCTCTGCTATTATGGTGTGTCCCATTCTCAACATCTGGTGATCGAAATTAAAAAGCTGTCACCCTCTGGGTAATCAATAGACAGGAAAAAGTGGCCTGTTGGCAGTGGTGGGTTTGCTCTGAAGAAAGCATGTGTGGGGGTGGGACAGCAAAAGAAGCAATAGTATCAGACAGATGAAAAGTGTGGGTGGAAATCTCCAGTCTGCCTCTGTGCTGTCTTCTGTAATTCACACTGACTGATGTTATCAGATCAAGATCTGTAATTTACTTTCTGGATGGCTACAGATAAGTTGCTCAAACTTTCGGTAAGCCTTGGTCTCCACGTGTATGTAATGAGAACCGTATTAAAAGTGACCTCACTGGTTGTTGTGATCGATATATGAGATATCATGTGGCGCTCTTAGAGTATGTCCACTTCTCTAATCTAGTTTACCACCATTGATGTTCTTTGAGTTCCTTGAATGTGGCTGAGTCGTCTTTCACGCTGAGGTGGGGCACACACTGCTCTTCTAGCCTCGGTGTTCCTTGCTGATCATCTGTTTCTCTCTCATGGTGGAGCCCAGGCAGTAGTTCTCCAGGAAAATCTTCCCTGATTGTCCAGACAGGTCATAGCCTCCACTTCTCATATTTCCCTCTGCCTGACCTTGCCTTCTCACAGGTTGCCTTTTTGCGTTCTTCATGTGGTCATTTGGTGATTGGATTTATTCCTGAGACCATAAGCCCAGTGAGGGGTCATTTCTGTTTTGTGCATTATTGTGTCTCCATCGTCTGTCTCCGCGCCTGATATTCCATCCATATTGGGTGAATGAGTGTTACATGAATAGTATCATTATTTCACTGCAGTGGTCATTGGGGCGGGGCGTAGGTCTTTTTTTAAAGTTGAGATCGGACACCCACCATTCGGGGCCCAGCCAGCAGCCAACCCTCCTATCCCTGAGAACTTTCAATAGGAAGCTGACAGTCCATTCATGTTGGGTTTGGTTCAGCGATTCCTCATTTTAAACTCCTTGTTATTATTCGGCTATTGTTACTATTTTGCTACGCTGTATAGAATCCACAAGATTCATTCTGTAGTAAATTTATATTCCTACTGAAGTATACATGGTGGACAGCATTGGATTATTTGTGGACTTTCTAGCTTCGTCACTGACACCCCTGTTTATTATTTAGTACTGAAATTCATTCTCTAAATTTTCATGAGCACGTATTGCATGTTTATTTGGTAACTGCCTACTTAGGAATCAAACTGTTTAGTCTTCAAGATTTGCTTTCCATGGCTGTTTAACATCAAAATATTTCAAAGCTCTACATGACCATTACAGTAATTAGAAAAGTATTTCTTTTTTTAATGTTCATTTATTTATTTATTTATTTGTTTATTTGCGGGGGGGGGGGGGGGGGGGGGGAGAGCGAGGGAGGGGCAGAGAGAGGAGAGAGAGAATCCCAAGCAAGCTCTGTGCTGTCAGCCCATAGCCTGATATGGGACTTGAACCCATGAACTGTGATATCGTGACCTGAGCTGAAATCAAGTCAAACACTCAACCGGCTGAGCCACCCAGGCATCCGTACTTTTTTCAAATATAAGCTATATTGTCTCAGTGGGAAAATTCATGGAAGCCATCTTCATTCAGGGGATCTATTATGGGGCCCCTGAGTGCCCTTGAATGGCCATTGGATTTCAAATTGCTTTCATTCCGGAATGGTGAATGCAGGTTTCAGGAGCTGTTTTAACCTCCAGGTTGCAAGCTGCACGCTGACAGAATCTCCGTCAAGTGATCTTTCAGAATTAAGTTTTAGTTAGGAGAAAAGGAGTCCACCCTGAGGTACAAGTGGGATGGTTTTGATTCCCTGTCTCCTTCGAAAAGTGTACCTTAGGGTGGAAGTTAAGGTCACCTTTATTATGACGATGACATACTCTCATGTGTGTGCCTTACAGAAAGATCTCTAACTAAACATTTATCTTTTCAAAACTGTTATTAGTTGCTCCCTGATGCATGGTAAGAGCATCAATTAACACTGAGGCAAATCCTCAGTCTTACTGTTATGTTGTCCAATTAAGAAGGTTAACAGATAATAGTACTCTACCCTTTTATTCCTTCCCACAAACTAAAACAATCTCACGACTACTTTTTTTTTAGTTCATTTATTTTGAGAAAGAGACTGCAAGTGGGGGAGGGGCAGAGAGAGAGAGAGAGAGAGAGAGAGAGAGAGAGAATCCCATGCAGGCTCCTCACTGCCAGCACAGAGCCCGACGTGGAGCTCGAACTCACAATCTGTGAGATCACGGCCTGAGATGAAGCCGGACGCCCACCTGACTGAGCCGCCCAGGCGCCCCCACTTTTTTAATACGAGATTATGGTTATGTGAAGGAAAAATAAAATTCTCCCAGTTCAGATATAAAAAGGGGAAAAAAACTGAAAAGGCATATGATTTCAATCATAAATAATAATGTTCCTAAATGAGGTGAGTCATTGCTTTTCCTTCATCTTTGGGGGGAGAGAAGGTCCTGGATTTCCTCATGGAAGAACTTGCCTTCCGTGCTTAGCATTTATTAGAGCCACTGACCACTTTTTTCCCCTGCTTTGTAGGACTGATTTAGCAGCTTGCTTAAGTATTACATCGGGCATGTCATATAAGCTATGAAAAATGCATTCTTTTTCATCTTCAGAGAACATTTAAAACGTTGAATTATGCATTGTAAAGACCAAATAAACAGGGTTCTGGAGTAGCCTGGACATCTAATCACTTCAGACAGGCTGCTGTTTTCCCAGACCAGATTTGCCTGCCGAGCGGCTCTTTACTCAGCGGGGTTTCCACCAGTTGCATATGTGCTCTGTTAGAGCCACTGTGTTCATTACACAGGAAAAGGAGATGTCGGGAATTTAAAAAAAAATAGCTTAAAGTAGCTTTTAAGTACAAGAATTCGAAACTTTGAGTTGTGTCCAGGATCGCCCTTCTATGCATCCAAACCGGAAGGGATTCTGGAAACAGAGTGAAAAGGCAGAGCAATAGGAAAAGAAAAGGTGGGAAGCAGAATTTGGGATCAGATAGGGCATGCCAGCCCTAGGTGTGGCAAGAAACTGCAATTAGCTGGGCATCCAAACCTAGACACCTTGATAGTGAGAAAACTCTTGGCCTCTAGCAGGACACTTCCTACAGTTTTTGCAGAGGCCTGACATTTGGGGAAATAGATTGTGCTGAAAACATGATGAGTTGGGGTGATAGCATGGCCAGAAACGAGGAAAAATCCTAAAAATCATGGATTATAATGTTATCCTCAGAACTACTAACAGTGCTCATTCCACATAGCCCGTTAAGTGAGTACACAGTCACTTCTTAAACTGCGACAAGCCAGCACTCAAGTAAGAATGATATAACCCCTGGGGCGCCTGGGTAGCTCAGTCAGTTAAGCATCTTCCTCTTGGTTTCAACTCTGGACATGATCTCATGGTTTGCACTGACCACACGGAGCCTGCTTGGGATTCTTTCTCTCCCTCTCTCTCTGCCCCTCCCCTGCTTGTACACTCTTCTCTCTCTCATGCTCTTAAAATAAATAAATAAACTTAAAAAGAAAAGAATGATATGACCACTTCTAGGGGCAAAGAAACTGCGACCAAGAGAATTCAAATACTTTGTATAAACAAACATTTCACATTCAGCTCTGACTTCAAAGCCTGTATTTTTCAGTGTCTCTTTTTTTTTTTTTAACGTTTTATTTATTTTTGAGACAGAGAGAGACAGAGCATGAACGGGGGAGGGTCAGAGAGAGAGGGAGACACAGAATCAGAAGCAGGCTCCAGGCTCTGAGCCATCAGCCCAGAGCCCAACGTGAGGCTCGAACTCACGGACCGGACCATGAGATCGTGACCTGAGCCGAAGTCGGACGCTTAACCGACTGAGCCACCCAGGCTCCCCTTTTCAGTGTCTCTTAATGAAAGTGTGGTTGCAACAAGATTCCTCTAGTTGACCTATTTATGAGCAAAACCCATTAATGATTTACAAAATAGAAATGAAACCTACATATAGCATCAAGTGTTGTGTTAGTTCTCCATTGCTGCATAATGAATTGCCACATAAGTAGTGGCTTAAAATGACCCTCGTGTATCACCTCATAGAGCCTGTGGGTCAGGAGTCCAGGCACGGCTTAACTGGCTCCTGTGCTCTGGGTTTCCCCAGGACTGCTTTCAAGGTCTCGGGCAGGGACGAAGCCTCATCTGAAGCCTTGAATGTGGAAGGATCCATTTCCAAGTTGATGTGGTCGTTGGCACAATTCAGATTCTGAGAGTTGTCAGATGAAAGACTGCTGGCTGGAGGCCTTGCTCAGTTCCTAACTGCATGGCGTTTCCAGTGTGGCTGCTTGCCTCGTCAAAGCCAGCAAAGGAGAGAGTCAGTAAGGGTGAAATCGCTGCCTTATGAAGCCTTCGTGTGGAAGGAACATCCCATCAGTGTTACAAGGTCAGCCCACATTCAGGAGGAGGGGATTACTCATGGGCATGGAGGTAGGGATCATTGGAGGCCATCTGAACATCTGCCCTCAATAGGTATGGAGATTAAAATGCCTTTTATAAGAAATGATGAGGGTGTGATCTCATAATTCAGCTTAATGCTAAAATAAATAACTTAATTAATCCAAGGACAATTAAAAAGTCAAACTGCTTGTGTAAAAAGTCTTTGTTGACTCCAAGCTGTCCAATGTGGGTTTGATTTTGCCTTTATCCTATTCTACATGCATTATGCAATCACGTATCTCCAGTCACCTGCCATTAGGGCTGATTGGTAATTAGTACAGCAGGAAAAGAGGCTCAACATTGTTTGTTAAAGTGACAATTCTTTCAGTTGGGTGAGGATAATTTAAAAGTGGTCTGTTTATTTTAGAGATGCATAATATTTTTTCCTTTGACATGAAAATGAGCAGCTCTAGAGAAAAGCCTGTCAGGCAAAAACCAGTTGACAAAATAATAATTTGCTTTAATTTATCTCCAGTATTTGTTGTGATAAAGATATTTCGGATTTTATTTTAAAGAGACAGCACAGTCCCCAGTGGATTGCTGGACAAGAAAATGAAATCCTTGTAACATCCTGGAGTTGATGTTAGGTTCCCGGTGTTTAACACGGATGTATATGTTGGCCACATCAGAATATACATGTAATTAAGACCTCATTTACTCTATAGCATTCTCGGAGCCCCTCTCGTGGGGTTGCACTAATCAGGTATCTAAATAATTTCAGTGGGGAAGGAGTGCCTCTGTGGATTCTTATCTAAACCGGCCCCATCAGTTACTTCTGAGCAGAATGATAGATCCATCAAGCTTTGGTTTATAAACTATGTCACAACAGAAGATTGTTTAAGACACTTTTAAAGATAAAAAGCAAAATTGATCATTTCAAGACCAGTTAATAAAAGCAAACTTAAATTTGTCTTACTTTTTGCTAGGTTTCAAAGATAGTTCAGAAAAGAGATAAACACATTTTAGAAAAATACAAGAGCAGTATAGTGAAATTTGATCAACCATATCATCTGTTGCCCAACTGGAGACAATTTTGAGTATTGAAAAAGGATGTTTGAAATACTTTACTTTAAAAATGTATGTATTGACCAACAAACTGTTTTGGAAACTCTTGGAAAAGAGTTATGTGCAAATCATTTTCAGTGAAATTCATTTCAAAAATAAAAAATAACAAAATCCATGCATATGAAAACGAAACAGCCCTTAGTAACCTCATCTGAATTTTTTGAACATTAAGTAGTAACACTAACACAGTAGTTATTCTTGATAAATTTGCACATACTTTTAATTGGTGTATTGGCTGCATCTTTCCCAAATATTATATCCCTGGTATTTTGCGGTAGATTGCTTTTTAAAATATGGTCTTAATTTTTAAAAAATATAGTTTTCTGCAGTCTTCATCAAAGATGCATTTTAGGGGCACCTCGATGGCTCAGTCAGTTAAGTGTCCAACACTTGATTTCAGCTCAGGTCATGATCTCATGGTTCATGAGTTCGAGCCCAATGTCAGGCAGTGTGGAGCCTGCTTGGGATTCTCTCTCTCCCTTTCTCTCTGCCCCTCCCTGCCTCAAAATAAGTAAACTTTTTTTTTTTTTAAAGATGTGTTTTACATTGTCTCACTTATTTTCACAAAATTTGAAACTATCGCTATGCCCAGTTAATTCTGGTCATGCTATCCTATTTTTAATTTAGGAAAAATTACCTTTACAGATGCTGGAAAAAATTAGAGAAAATTTTACTAGTTGGAGAGTATTCTCAATATAACTTTGTTTATATTTAAATAAATATTTGAATGGAAATATTATCACATTTTTTGGTTCAAGTGATACTACCTTTGAAACATTTTTGTGACAAACCAGAACAATGTGTATTTATCATTATTATTTTAAATATTTTGTGAATTTTACATGCTTCAAATCTTTAGGCTTTCCAAATACTAGGCAATCTTGGTAACAGAGAATAAATTTTTCCAGTTAAAAATAGGAGTTCATTCAAAAGATTCTTCCCATGAGTTGAGATATTCCAAGGCTCTATACTAGAATATCAAAAGTAAATCTTGAACACGAAACTCTTATCACATTATTTTATTCAGATTAATTTGTTCTGTTCCTTTCTTGCTTTTATAAAAAATACTGTTTTGTTTTTCCATTTTACACACTTTGTTTTCAATTGCTATTAGTACTAAAAAGCACTCTAAGAATCAAAAGCTGAAGTGTTTTGATGCTTTATCAAATATTTTGGTGAAAAGTTTCCACTTATTTTGAACAAATACAGCAAAACTTCACAGGCTTTATTTTCAAAACAGCTCAATGACAGTAGTGTGCTTGGAATAATTTGCAAAGTAGTTCTTCAATTGTTAAAACATTTCTAAAATCTGATCTATATATTTAACTTTCCATGGTACCTAAAAATTATTCACTGAAATTGGGTGATCTTAATTTAAAAGAACCAGAAGAGCAAATGATTCACTATCAACGGAACTAATTTCCAAAAGCTTTACCTTCCTGAATTGGTTGGAAAAAAAAAAATCAAACTTCCTGGAAACAATTTTTGATTTGGGACATCTGATAAACCTCTCATTGTTATCTCCATTCATGAATGTTAACTGCTGGTAATCTACACTTTGAAATCTCAGCGCTAGCAACTACCTTGAGGTTAACTTTGTCCTAAAGCAGTTTTCAGGGTGTGCGTGTCAAACAAGCAGCATCAATGTCAACCAGAAATTTGTTAGAAAAACAGTTTCTCAGGCTGCAACCAAGACCTCCTATGAGGCGACCAATCCATGTTATTACAAGTCTCCAGATGCCTTTGATGCTTGAAGCTTGAGAAGCACTGCCAAACAGCATAGTTGAAGGCCCTCTTCTCCCTGTTGAAGTCTATTCTGTGAATGCAAATTTTTCTTAAAGTTTACCTAAAATTATATAGAAAAAAAACTAACCACCAAGTAAATTGTTTACTATTTTAAAAGTTTAGCTAATCAATTCAATAACCCATGCCTCAATTTGCATAGATAATTGATAATAGGCTAAATTCATACATGTTAATATGCCTAATTATGTTGGAAAAGCTAGAAAATTAGATGATTTGCAAATCATTTATTAAACAATTACATGCATGAGACATAGTACACAGTTCTCAGGTAGAGGTATAAATAGGGTTTTAAGCAAATGTCATGCAGAGTATTGGCAAAAGTTTAAGTCTAGTCTCATTTTTATTATACATTATGGTCTTGTAAAATTGTTTAAAGTGAAACATTATTGTCTTTTAAAAGGAGCATCATGATGCATTGACTTTAGTTAACATTATTTTCTATAAATAACTTAATTTTGCAACAACGGTACACAGAATGATATAATTATCACATACCTTATTGTGTTTTACTGCTTTCAGTGGTTGTTTTCATTTGGTCTTTTTTTTTAACGTTTATTTATTTTTGAGACAGAGAGAGACAGAGCATGAACGGGGGAGGGGCAGAGAGAGAGGGAGACACAGAATCGGAAGCAGGCTCCAGGCTCCGAGCCATCAGCCCAGAGCCCGACGCGGGGCTCGAACTCACGGACCGCGAGATCGTGACCTGAGCCAAAGTTGGACGCTCAACCGACTGAGCCACCCAGGCGCCCCTTATTTGGTCTTTTTAATGACATGTTTAGTCAAAGTCTTTTAATCAAAGCATTTTAATAGAAATCAAAGCTGAGATTTGGGGCATTCTGCTCCTTCCTTTCCTCTTGGTAGTATGTCTCAGGAGTTCCCCATCACTTGAAACCCTGAGAGTGTTGGTAGGATGTGAAGAAAGTCTGAACTCTTCCAGAGAATGGAAAGCCAGAGGATTTGAATTAATCAAGGATCTGCAGGCCGGAGACTCAGGGCTGAGGTATCCTGGTGGCAACACGGCCCACCATGCAGTTTTGAGAAACGGTGGCACAGAGCAGGTGGGCAAGGGGGACCTTACTTTTTCATCAGCTAAACTGATTTCTTCTCTCAGGCATTGTGTGTGTCTTTTGTTTTGTTTTAGTTTTGAGGGGTTACTTTTCGGGAAGTACAGTATATTTCAGATGAACTGTGAACGTTGGACATCTCACTGCGTTGTGGGTGTTTGGCTGTGTGTGCCAACGTAACTGCTTATTTACAGAGACACACACACATGCACACACCTGTGCGCACACACACGCGAATGCACACAGACACACGTGCACATGCTCAGGCATGCTCGAACACACATTCATGCATATACACACACATCCATTTTTCTATTTTAGATGTGTGTATCTCCATACAAAAGAGCACTAACTTATATCATATATAGGTATATATACTTGTATATACAAGTAGGTTTATGTGAAAGGCTGAACAGCATTTCTTTCCTTCTGAGAGTATGACAAAACGCGTATCTATCTTAGGTGTAACTCTGTTTCTCTGTAACTCCCCACCTGCATTGTTTTTCCCATTAAACAAATAGTAAGAGAGCTGATATGAAGTTTTTATTGCAGGTGCCTATATCTAGCCACATCCCTGAGTCTGAGGCTTCTACAGTAAATGCCATGCATGCAACCTATAGCTGTATTGGTTTTATGGGGATTTTGGTTGCAAAAGCTATACTTACTATAACCTATGAATATCCTACTCACTAAGATTGATATTTTCAGTTCCACCAAGGCATTTTGCTCTAAAATGGGAGCTCTTATATCACCCCTGGATTCAGCCTTCTTCACTTACAGATTTCGCTCCTGGCCAAGAGTGAGGAAGTCGATTTTCTTATTTGTTAAAAATTCAAAGAGAATGCTTTTGTTTCTCGCACATTTTCAACTTGGAAGAATGTAATGCTTATGTTTTCCTAACCAACAATTCATTCTCTTAATCATATAACAAATATATATTAAGTATTAACTGCATGTTGGCCATTGTGTTTGGTGTTGAGGGATATGTCAGTCATCAAGACACTTACAGGTGTCACATTATTTACTCAATATTAGTAGGTCACATTTATCATAAGTAACATGTGAACATAATCTGTACTGGGAACAGCAATAAGTAAAGAAAAATTAATGAATTCCCAAACTAGCAAAACCTGCTATAGTATTTACTTATTCCACAAAAGAAGTACCCAAGAGCCACCATTTTTTTAATGTTCATTTATTTATTTTGAGAGAGAGAGAGAGAGAGAGCATGAGTGGTGGAGGAGGGGAGCAGAGAGAGAAGAAGTGAAAGAATCCCAAGCAGTCTCTGTGCTGTGAGCAAAGAGCCCATCACGGGGCTTGATCTCATAAACTGTGAGATCATGACCTCAGTCCCTAACCAAGAGTCACTCAACCGACTGAATCACCCAGGCGACCCAAGAGCCACCATTTAAAAATGCTTCCACTCAGTTTTGAGAAGTATCCGTGAGAGGGCATATGTGTTCTTGTCCATTTATTCTGTATTGCTTGGGATTTTTTTGGATATTTGTTTATGAATGAATTACTTAAAACCATCAACATTTAAGACTCCATGTCTCTTTTTTGGGGTGAGGGCAAAATCTCACCCTTTTGAATCCATTGGATAACTGGGCAAAATCTGAATTTTAACAATGTTAAGCTTTGGATAGCCAAAATGATAAGAGAATGTGTAAAAAAAAGGTAATCGTTTTGCAGGGAGAATCATTCCACACTTCTTCCTTCAAAATGATTTTTAAAGGTGGAAATTATAACCTTTACCATGGAGTTTAGAGAAAAAAATACCAAATTCTTTTTTTGAAAAGGACAACCAGGGTGAAAAATGAATTGCCCATTATTTTTCTACTTCTGGAACATTGCAAGCTGGTGGAGGGAGAATGAATAAATATCAGTCAAGTTCATCTATATCAGGATCAATTATGTAACAGCATATTAGCCACCCCAATTTTAACCATTTTTCAGAATGGCCGTCATTTTATCATAAGCCTTATATGCCAATGCCTGGGTTATTTTTAGGATTTGGAATTTTCTATATATAGGAAGACATGTTAATATTAAACATCAAAGTAAGTTTTTGATTCCCCTCCTTTCTGTGACCACTAATTAAACAGACAAGAGCCAGGGATTAGGTCCTTAGGGCCTAAAACTGGAAACTGTAATAGGTTATTCTACTTGACAAATACAGAGCAAAGGAATGAATCCAAGGTCGTGTCTGTGGGGAGCTCTAAAAATCAAAGTGTTGGAAGCCAAATGTTAATATCAAGTAGTGTTTAAATACAAACAGAGACTTTGGCAGAGTCGGGAACAGCTCACACACAACAAGAGCAGAATCCTGGGAGATTGCCTCCACTGACACAGGAATGCCTGGGAATCATTTCTGTTGGCTGACATGTACATGCAATTAATACACATGCCAGTCGAGAAGCACCAGATGGGTGCAGTGAGTTTGCAAAACATTTCCAAGTTTTCATCAAAGTTCCTTGACATTCCGCAGACGTTTTACCTTCGTGTCAGGGAACACACAGATTACAGGTTGAATCCTGGAGCGTCTCTAAGTGATTCTTCCTCTTCTTGGCCTCTCTGAGGCCTAGAAAAGAGAAAGAAAATACAAGGGACAGGCAGAAGGCAATCAGCTATGGACACTGCATGGAGTTCGAAAGAGAAGTAGATACATGGGGATGGCGTCTGGAACGGCAGACTTCAGGAATGGTTCTAATGGTGGTTTCCTTACTGGGAGGGTTAGCTCACTGCTTAGAGTCTCTCAGCAGATGTTTGTGGGATTGAGGGCAATGCAAACCAGAACGTTGACGTAGGGTTACAGCTGTTCCCTTCCACAAAGGGTAGAGTTCTCTCCTTCAAATATTTCCCCGGGACCACCTTGCTTCCTTCAGGCTCTGCCATTATCTTAACTGATTTTATATATATTTATATGAACACACACACACACAGGCAGTCTGATTAATATCAACCAATTAATATTTATAATTCCTGTTTTATAATTTTCACCTGGAAGTAATTTTCCAGACACGCACATGCACACACACACACACACACACACACACACACACACACAGTGGAAGTCCTGACAGGAGGGTGTGAGCAGGTAGAGTGTGACAATCCCATCTCCAGGACACTGTGAAGGGACTGCATTACCTCGTCTGATACAACGCAGCTTAAGTTGACAAGGATGACACTTCAGCATTTTATTCCAGTTCTTTCATTCAGTGCTAGTGATGGGACTTTTCACAGTACTTTCTGTGAGTGCCCTATGTCATCATTACTTGGCCCCACCAGAGAGGCATGTCTCCATGATACCTTACAGTCTCGTCCTTGCCGTGATTATCACTGCCATTGGTCTCCTGACAGTCAATCATAGCAGCTCGGTCTCCTGAGCTCATTCAGCATCGGAATGGGATATTGGAATAGGTCTCATTCAGCATTGGAATGGGATATTGAGATACTCTCCTGATTGAAAAGAGCCTTGTACATGTTCTTCTTGGTAGCACAGCTGTCCCTCCTGAAGCCCTAGGATTGGGAAGCTTCCCTGTATGTTCTGTCTTGCACGCCTCCAGAACTAAATGTGGAAGAGGCCACAGGAGATTGCTCTTAATAATAGAATATTTCCATTGTGGGCTGAATTGTGCCGCCCTCTCCATTTGTGTGTGGAAGTCTTCTGCAGATTGAATCGTGTCCTCCCCCCCGACCCTGACCAGATTCATTTATTGAAGGCCTAACTCTCAATGTGACTGTATTTGGAGCTAGAGACTTTGACAAGGTGACAAAGGTTATGTGAGGTCATGAAGATGGGCCGCTAATCTGATAAGGCTGGTGTCCTTAGAGGAAGAGAAAGAGATACCAGTTCTCTCTCTCTGCACCACGTGAGGACGTAACAGGAAGACAGCCTTCTGCAACCCAAGGTGAGATGGGTCATCAGACACCAAACCTGGCACGCTGATCGTGGATTTCCAGTCCTCAGAAGTGTGAGAAAATAAATTGCAGTCGCTTAGGCCACCAGTCTCTGGTATTTTGTTATGACATCTGAGGTCACTAAGGCAGTCCTTAACCCCACACTTCAGAATGTGACTGTCTCTGGAGACAGGGTCTGTAAAGAGATAATTAAGATAAGAAGAGGTCATTAGAGTAGGCCCTAATCCAGTATGATTAGTATCCTTACAAGAAGAGGAGATTTCGAAACAGATGCAGAGGAGGGACCATGTGAAAAAAACAGGGAGAAGCTGACCATCTATACACCTTGCAGAGAGGTTTCAGAAGAAATCTTACCTGGGCGCCTGGGTGGCTCAATTGGGTTAAGCGTCCGACTTCGGCTCGGGTCATGATCTCACAGCTTGTGAGTTCAAGCCCCTCGTTGGGCTCTGTGCTGACAGCTTGGAGCCTGGAGCCTGCTTCTGTGTCTCCCTCTCTCTCTGTCCTCCCCCACTTGTGCTCTGTCTCTCTCTCTCAAAAATAAGTAAACATTAAAAAAAAATTAAAAAAAAAAAAAAGAAGAAAGCAAACCTGCTGACACCCTGATGTCTGATTTCTAGGTTCCAGAACAGTGACAGTAAATTTCTGTTGTTTAAGCCACCTGTCTGTAGGATTTTGTTAGGACACCCTAGCAAACTATTATAGTTTCAGAGAAAATGCCAAAGTTGCTGTCCAGCAGAAGCAGCAATAACATAAAGAGGTAAACCTCAGAAAGACATGCCCATGAGTTCACGGTGACAAACCTCAAAGGCTTAGCCATGTAGTCCTTGGTGGCTACTTCAGAAGGAAGTAGGAGAATATTCTGATTTGCCTGCAGCTCCTGGGAGGCCCTGAGCAGTTAGTGGGAGGCTTACTATGGCCTTCAGTCCAGAACCTTCAGTGAGTCTGTTATGCACCTGTGTTTGGGAAGATCTTGACTTTTCTTAGTGTCACCGCACAGCTGACTGAGTGCACATGGTCATCAGTCAACTCAACGACCACCATGGAAGTTAAAAGTGTGACCAGTGGGGCCCCTGCGTGGCTCAGTCAGTTAAGCATCCGTCTCTTGGTTTCAGCTCAGGCCATGATCTCATGGTTCATGAGTTCAAGCCCTGCATTGGGCACCAAGCTGACCATGCAGAGTCTGCTTGGGATTTTCTCTCTCTCTCCCTGTCTCTCTCTGCCCCTCCCCTACTCCCGAAAGAAAGAAAGAAAGAAAGAAAGAAAGAAAGAAAGAAAGAACTTAAAGTGTTGCCAGTGGAATCAACTTGTTTAGTGCCGTCAAATAAGATTTTCTCAGTTTTTGAAAATGACGTTTCAACTACCTGCCACCACGAACACAAAGGTAACCAGCCAGACTAGTTACATTAGTTTCTCTTGTCTTATAAAAGCTGGTCTTTTTTGGAAGACGTTAACACTCTCATTTCTCATGTAGCTCCTCAACTGCCTGTTAATTTCTTTGGGGTGGGGAGTGGGGAACGTATGCCTTATATTTTTTGCATCTCTCTAAGGACCTAGCACAAAACGGGAACTCAAGAATATGTTGTTTAATTTAATGAAGCAGGACATCATTGGCTCTCTTCATTAGCATGCCCCCCTTGTCCCATCTCTGCTACTTTGCTGGCCATACACAAATGTGTGGAGGTGTTGGTAGAGTGGGTTTTGCCCTCCTTCCTCGTTCCCTGATTCTTGCTTTTGTTTCTGCCCCCACTGTGGCTTCCTGGCCTCTTTTTGGCTGCCGGCATCCACCGAGCACGGCCCACACATTTCTGGAAGATGACCTCTGGTCCACAATTAACCTACTGCTTTTTTTTGTTTTTCCTCTCCTATGAAAATCCCATTTATCTTAGGCATTTTCACAGCAAAAAGTCTCTAATGACAGAATTTGCCCTGAAGTTTCCATGATGTGAAGAATACATTATATCTCTGCAGGTACATTTTTATTTCGGAAACACATGCTTAAGGAAACACTTTCATGATGAAATTAGTCTCTGCAGTATCACCAGCCCTGCCACCTGGTCATCAGAAAGGTTGTGTATACATGGGCCCCAGATGATGCCGGTTTATACTTGGCCTTAGCTTAACTCTTAATAGCTCCTTCGTCACTCTCAAGTGTCCCATTCTGAATGATGTATTCTGTGGTCACACCATGTAGTCCACACATTTACAAGGGCAGTTTTGACTCCTAAAAACCATTATTTGGAGGTCTCCTTTATTTTAAGTTGCCGAGATCTTCTCCGGTACATTCGTTATTCACTACCGGAGTCAGTCTGAAAGCTGTGGAAATATTTCCCAGTTTAGCTTCAAAAAGTTACTAACTAGTGACATCTAGTAAATTGAAGATTACCGTCTTTAATTGATACCTTCGTGTGAACATCCACTAAAATAGTAATTTATTAAGAGACCTTCTTACAGGGACAATAGTAATACAAGTTCCGGAAGGACTTAGTACAAATCTGAGAAGTATCTTTGATGCAATGTTATTTGTTTGTTCCATTATCACATGGTCTCCTCCGGTCCAGGCTTCAGTTGCACACTTCTTAGCAAAGTATCTTCTCAGCTATCCATCCAGATATTTATTATGCAGCATTATGCTTTTTATTGTTGTAGTCAAAGACCTTGGAAAGCATCTCCTTTTCATTTCGTCGTCAGCTATGATACCCAAAATTCTAGGTGGAGATATATTTTGCAGATCATTTTTTTTTCCTTTCTATCAGTTTTGCTTTAAAACACACAAGGTTATGTACAGGTAAGATTTTACACTGAGGGAGAAAAGAAAATCAAAACCCCCCACGTCACTTTGGCTGAATCCATTGTTGGCTTCTTTGAGATGACTGTCAGAGGATTATTTTCTTTCTTATGTTGTGGTTTATTTAATCGTCGATCATTTTGCTGGCTGACATAAATGTAATCCCTATGTTCTGCTGAGCTATTTTATCTTAATCGTCTCTGTTCTTTCTCTCCCATGGGGGGCAGAAGTCATGGGCCTATCGATCCGTGGAGTTATTAAAAATTAAAGGTCTCACCCCCGGGAAGAAAGGGACTTCTAGTGAGTGTAGACACTGGCTTCTGGTCACCTCACAAGTTAGTTGTCCCAGCCTCATTGCTTACATCAAGTACTGATTACTTTGAAAAATGCATAAAAGCTGGGTAAACTGCCATGAAGTCGAATGACTACCCGGTGACTTGGAATAGTAAGGAACGGACCTCTTCTCTACCTCTTTCCCCCCTTCCTCCTCCTCTCCTTCCTCCTCTTTCTCAACAACACTACTCACATTGAAAAACAATTCTAGAATTTTTGCAAGTTGAATAAGATGTAAATCAAAGCTAGGGGGGTCTTCTTCTTTCCCATATAACAACTCTTCATGGGAACTAAAATATCAGAGCAAGCCTTACATGCCCTCAAAGAACTGCTACGTCAACATGGATAACAAGATTTCCCAATGTGCTTCCTTCCCCCTCCTCTCCATTTCCTCTTTCCTTTCCTCCTCTGGACTTTGCTAACCCTGTGCCACATACTGACATCCTTTGTGTTCCTAACATTCTTTGCCCCCTCAGTCCTGCCCTCCACCCCAGTGCTCCTGGGATGTGACTCCCCCATGCAACGCTCATCTGTCTGCTCTGGCTAGATCCTTCTTGCAGTCTTGATAAAACAGGATATTAAATGAAACTGTTTTGTCTAGATTCTGCCGAGGCCCAAGACAATAGAGGTCACCTTCCAAACCGGGACAGCGGACACATACTTAGTGAGATAGAGAAACCCTGGTATGTCCTTTGCCCGTGTCCAGCCACTCCTGGAAACAGAGGCTTGAAAATTTGCCGCATGAGGGGACTGTCTCTGTCTGATATTTGTCCTGTCAACTATCAGAATCTGACGGGAAAAAGGATGCATGAGTGTTTAGCATGGGCTTCCACGGGAGATGGAGACAGCAAGCAAGGGATTGCCTTAGATCCTGTCAGATAGAGCAGCTTGAAGGGACAAAGGCAGAGCACAAAGAAGCTGGAGGTGTGGCCAGATGCCTGCGGACAGAGGAAAACCACAGCCGATCAGCTGGACTAGTGATGCACTGGCCTGGGAGTGGGGCCCTCCTGGGGTGGACCTCCAGGGACCGGAAGAGGACGGGGTCTTGAAGATTCCTCAAAGCTACTCCAAAGGAGCACCTGAGTGGCTCCGTGAGCTAAGCCTCTGACTCCTGATTTCAGCTGAGGTCATGATCTCACGGTTGGTGAAACTGAGTTCCATGTCAGGCTCTGCACTGACAGCACAGAGCCTTGCTTGGGATTCCCTCTCTCCCTCTTTCTCTGCCACTCCTCCCCCAAAATAAATTAATTAATTTTTAAAAAGTACTCCGTGAAACAGAGTCACCTTCCATCAGCCTGCAATTGAAGACTGCCCATGCCAGCAATTAAGCAAGAAGGGAGGACAGGACACAGGAAAGGGAGAAGCCAGCGGGGCAGAGGAGCAATCAGAGTTTCAAATAACGTTTGGAAATTTTTTATGGTTCCACTGGACTGGGTACTTCATTGTTTATTTATTTTTGAGAGAGACAGAGCATGAATAGGGGAGGGGCAGAGAGACAGACAGACAGACAGAATATGAAGCAGGCTCCAGGCTCTGAGCTGCCAGCACAGAGCCTGATGTGGGGCTTGAACCCACAGACCACGAGATCATGACCCGAGCTGAAATTGGTCGCTTAACTGACCGAGCCACCCAAGCGCCCCTGGACTGGGTACTTTAATTACTGATCTAAGACCATGACTTGACTTCCAGCATCTAGAACACTGTTTTCTCAGCTGGGAATAAGGAGGCACTTGGAACCTGTCCTGGATTTCATCCACAGAGGTGGGAAGAAGCTATCACATGGAGGAGATTTAAATGGGTGGAGAAGAGAAGGAAAGAGTTGCTTTATGATGACAGCCCTCAATATCTTACCTGTTCCAGGTGGTGGTTATATCAGCTTTGATGTTTCCTTCCTCGTCCCCAGTGCTAATTATTGTCCCTGGCACATATTAGACAGTTAATATTTTCTTAAAAAAAATACATGTTGGAGTGAGCAATCTCTACTTTTCCTTCCACTCTTTAAAAAAGAACCTCTATTGATTACTATTATTATTATTATTATTATCATTATTTGGTTTGCCTGCCCCACTCTACTTGACTGCAGATATTATCTTAGCCTCTTGTCTTCTGGATATACAAAAAGGATGGTTTTATACGTGTCCTATTGTTATCTTAGCTTCATGTAACCCACCAGAGGTCCCACTACCATTTTGTGAAACCTGAGAATAAAGTTAATTTCTTTGTGCCTTCCCTCTCTCATCTATAAATGACAGCATTGTCCAGGGTTGGTCTCGGATAGTTAGTGATGTCGATGAGTCAGCTTTTTCCCAAGTAAATTCTTACAACAGCCCATTTTAATTAGTATTGCTTATTTGTTTCTGCTCTGGTGTTGTTCTTTTGTTTGTTGGTTTGTTGGTTTGTTTTGCATCTTAGTTATGCTTCAAGATGCTTAATTGATTCAGGATTTAAAGAATGTCAAATTATGTTTCCGATCAAAATCAAATAGTTAGCCAACCACGAACTTCACACAGAAATTGTGACATAAATGGAGATATAATTAGAAAAAACAATTCAAACCTAAGAATCTTATTCTCATGTTTCAACATCTGACAAGGCATATTGAGGGGCAATATTAACTAATAAGTAGGCCGTTACACCCAACTTCTTCAGTTTTTAGCTCCAACTCGTGCAGCAAATTACATATGAATATTATAAGTTCTGCCCCTCGAAATAATTTACCCATTCAATAAGTGTTAACTGAACAGTGACGAACGCCAAGCTCCGTTCTCAGCAGCTACAAATGTTTGATGATCAGTGAACAAAACAGAGAACATCTTGCCCTCATGAACTTACACGGTGGCCTGTATGTGGGGTGGGCATACTATAAATCATGAAGTAATACACAGCTGAATAAATTAGATAGTGTGCATGTATTAGTTTCTAGGGCTACCGTAGGAAGATACCACAATCTGGTGGCTTGAACAGCAGAAATTTATTCTCAGTCCTGAAGGCTAAAGTCTGAAATCGAGGCATCGGCGAGATTGGTTCTGCCTGTGGCCGGGACAGAGATTCTATTCCAGGCCTCTCTCCTAAGCTTGTAGATGGCGATCTCCTCCCTGCCTCTTTACATCTTTACATTCTTCCTTCTATGCGTTTGTCCAAATTTCACCTTTTTGAAAAATAAAGACACCAACCGTATTATGTAAAGCCCCCACCCCAGCACCCTCATTTTCACTTGATTACCTTTGTAAAGGCTCTATCTCTAAATAAGGTCACATTCTGAGGTCTCGGGCTTGGGATGCCACAATATGTTTCTTGATGGTGGTGCACAATTCAACCCACAAGAGGATGTGAGAAGGTGATTAGTGCTTTGGACAGGTACGTAGAGTGTAGAATGAGCCAGGTGGCTGTTTGCAGAAGAAGCAGCCTGGGACATGGGAAGTCACAAAGCACTGTCACACCTCCCAGCAGCACATCTTGAGCCTGAATGCCAAGTATCGGGGAAAGCCTGAGCTGCCACAGGAGGGTGGGGGTGGCCCTCTTGGTGTGGCAAAGACTCAGCCAGAGGAACACATCAGTCTCTGAAGCTGAAGAATGGCATTATGCTGACCCATCCCTGTATCATAGGAGCTGTGACGTTTTAAAGATATTTATAGCTGCAATGTGTTTAGAAAGAGTTAACAAGAATGTTTAAAGTAATACATGGTGTATTCTTGCCTTTATTGCTGCATGACCGTTCTGGAGATGTCTTTTCTTTTTTTAATGTTTACTTATTTATTTTGAGAGGGAGAGAGAAAAAGAGAGAGCGAGAGAGAGAGAGCAGGGGAGTGGCAGAGAGAGAGGGAGAGAGAACCCCAAGCAGGCTCTGCACCATCAGTGCAGAGCCCAGACGGGGCTCGATCCATGAACCGCGAGATTATGACCGGAGCCAAAATCAAGAGTCAGATGCTTAACCCACTGAGCCACCCGGGCACCCCTGGCGATGTCTTTTCCTATAGATTGGAATGACCTTGCTGCCCTTGTGCAGTGGCTTCCAGATTATGACATCTTACAGGCTCTGATGCTGTGCCTCTTTCTTTTCCCCACATCCTGTATGCACTATGACAAAGGTGCGGAGAAGCAGGCACTGTTCCTCTTAATATATTTGACTTGATGGAGTGCATTTTATTTAAAAGTTCTGTGTAAAACCCACAATGTCTCTCTCTAAGGCAAGAGTTTCTCCCTTAGGTTGTAAAATCTTGTGTCAAATTACACTTGGTTTGTTTTCCGTGACACTGAGGCCTTGTTTATTATGAGATGTTTACTTTCTCAGATTATAGGGTCTTTTTTTCCCCAGTTTTGTAAGTATTCAAAAAGACATAGTGTTAGGACAAACATGTGGGTAAGAACGTAACGGGTTTATGCACCAGCCTAGCTACATGGTCATCTGTAGCTTTACAGTTTTCAGAGTATTTGGGAATAGAGCCTTTGGCATAGAACTTTTGAGAAATAGAGGCGTCTAAGCTTCTGTATCTTGGTTCGGTATCCTGGCCAGTGGACACATCTGGGATAATAAAGCATACGTGGCAGTTTTTCTCTTGCATCAGATCATAGTTGAAAAACATCTATTTTGAGTAGATTTCAGATGATCTACGTTATGAGTGATGAAACACTGTAAGGGCAATTCTGGGAATGTTACATGCTACCTGTGATCCTTTAATAACTAGACCAAAGATTAGCAGCCCATTTATTTCTAGGAGTAGGTGGATGGGAACGGAGCCTGGGGCCTGCTGACACACCACAGGCATTAACAGAAGGGAGAGGACAGAGAGAGGAAGTGTGTGATGGGAGGTGTCCAATACTTGTGCACCAAATGCTTCCCAAATGGGTTCTGATGAAGTAAGCAGGGAAGGAAAGAGAGACTGGCAGTGGGGAGAAGGTCAGGGATGGTACCACCACCACGTGTTGGGGGCACCAAGACTTCTGTTGTAATCGTACCTCGGAATGACTTAGCTCAAAACAATGCAAATACATGGGAATTTTACGCAATATTACGCAGACTTGGGGCTGGCTGCCTAACCAATTGGTACCGTCATAGACTTGCAAACTTGGCCCCTTTACTCCTACACACATTCTGGGTCTCTGCTTCTGTCAGTGTTGGGGAAGGGCTTGGCATCTTATGACACCACCGTTCCCATAAATGTCATCTCAGGTCAGAATTGATCTTTGAAATTGTACCGCATTCGGGGGCTCATTTTCCCGACGCCGAGCAGGTCCTGTGAACCGTCCCCAAACACTCGCTTTTAATCTAGCAGTGTGCTTTCGATTGAACAAGACAGCAGCAGACAGGCAAGCGGCGAACCCCAATCAGTCGGGGTTGACAGTCGCCCATTAAAGGTGTGAAGATAAGTCTTGTCTTGTTCGGGAGACTTGAACTTGGTGACGTAGGCAAGAACCTGCTGTTTGCTGATGCCTGATGGGGGCTGAGCCTGGGAGGGAAACTGTCTCTCAAATACCGTGCCGCCTGTGGCCACAGAACGAGATGAATCAATTCATATAAGGAGTAATACAGATTTCTGAAATGTCTGCGTTTTAAAAGCTCACATTTGGATCACTGCCAGAAAATAACTTAATTTCTGTCACATTTGTCCAAATCTCTAAGACATTTTAAATGGCCAAAATGACTTTTCTCCAGCATCTTCTACTCTCTACCCTGGGATGTGTCCATCTATCATTGTTCCCTTGTTTGCAGCAGCTACCGATGCTGTGGTTGTTTTTTGTGGGAGTGGGGGGGCCCATCAGTACATGGACTGCAGTCTCTCCAGACTGAGAAAATGTGTCATTCTCTGGCCAGTGGTGCCAGCTACTACATGAAGTTACCATTTGCAGCTTTCTGTTTAACGTGTCACTTTTGCTTACAAGACAACTTTGTTTTTATCCCTTCCCTGGGATACCTGTCACCTTATATCACTTGCCTTTGACCTCTGCGCACTCTGTGTAGAAACCAAATGCTTTCTGAGGTATAGGTGACAGTCCTGGAGTGGAATGTCTCAGACAACTCTAGGGAGTGTCCTGTGACAAATGTGTGGGCATGTCTGCAATAGAGTCATGAGAACTTCATGAGACTACTTAAGCTTTGAGATCATTAAGCCACTTCCCTCATTTTTCAGAATTCACGTGATTGTCAAGGGTCTGCTGGTTAGCTGCTACGAAACCAGGTCAAAGACTAAGCACTGATCTCAAAATCAGGAGAAAATTAGAGATTCAGGAAAATCTTCCCAGAACAGGTGACAAGACAGTTGCCTTACAGAGACTGAATATTTAGGTGAGTGCTGTGGACCAAGTGTGTGTGTGTCCCCAAATCCAGATGTTGAAATCCTAGCCCCCAGTGTGATGGCATTAGGAGGCAAGGAGGTGACTCGGTTCTGAGGGTGGGGCCCTCGTGAAAGGGATTAGCGCCCTCATGAAGGGGACTTCAGAGAGCTCCCTCACCCCTCTGCCATGGGAAGACCACCACGCAAGTCTGCCTTCCTCAACCAAGAAGAGGGTTTTCACAAGACCCCACCACGCCAGCAGCCTGGCCTCAGCCTTGAAGCCTCCAGGATGACAAAAAATAATTTCTGTTGCTCCTAGGCCACCCAGTCTGCAGTACTTTGTCACAGAAGCTTGGATGGACTAGGACAGAGGAAATACAGAAGGACTTTGCAAGTAGCGCAAAGAGTTGTGTAAAAGCCCAGTACGCAGAGAGCGAATTGCTCACAAATTGAAGAAATCTCACTCACACGATCATATCTCAGAGAAGAAGTGGCTCCACGTTAATCGGTTTGTCTACAGAGAGCCCATCAGGGAGGCTTTGTCTATGAATATTGCCTCTAGGCCCTTTGTTTTGTAAAAATTCTAGAAATTACATTGATGCGATTTTGAAGAAAATATACTTTGAGCGAAGATATCCGTCTTTGAGCCTCGATGCCAAGCTGACTAAACAAGTTCTCATTGAGAAGACAGAACATGCAAAGAACTAATCTCTTGTTCAATAGCATTTGTAAAAAGTGTGTTTTTTGTTTAATGTCCTTTAAAGGTGAAAGGTTTTCCCTGTTTCAAAATGAAAGGATCTGGTTTGAACAGAATCGAAGGCATCTCATTCATGTACGGGTGGGTCCCATGTCTTAATCTGTAGTTTTGAGCTAATGAACTGTTCCTATTCCAAGAGGTATTATCCCTTTTTAATGCTGTGTCTGGATTGAACTGAGAAAGGTCATTTTTGTTCAACCCAAGGATCATTAATGAGTGGGAACAAAATTTTAAAATACATTATGTGAAATAAGACTTTCTATAAATGGAACCAGAATGTGGAAATATGGAATTTGCTCCTTTAACACTGTTTTCTAAGAATTGGCATACACAGATTGCAAACTATTGAACAAAACAGAATCTTGTCCTCCAAGCAGCATGGAAACCTGTTATTTTAAGATACTGTCAGTGCAATTAATTTCCAAGAACTTGAAAACATTGGCTTTACCTCTCCTCGTCATTGACGTGTTTTGGGGTTAAATAAAGGAACTCCTTATTTAGAAAAGAAACAGAAAACAAGGGAGGGGGAGAGGCTTATCTTATTTTTCAACCGAACATGAGGAAATAAGCTATTCTTTGTGTTAACTTCAGAGATTTTTGAAATAACAGTGATGGGGGTAATAGCTAACATTTCATTACTTCTTAATATGTGCCAGAACTACATTCACCACTTTACTCTGATTATGTAATTTAATTTTTATAACCATATAAGGTAGGTATGGATATTATCATCTGCTTTCTACAGATGGAGAAACAGATTTACAGGGAATACTTGGCTTGCCCAAAGTCCCACAGTGGAGTGTAGGACTGAGATTCAGACCCAGGGAGCCTGACTCCCAATCCTAAAGGTGGAATCATTGGGAAGTAAGATACTTGTCACATCACACCTTAGAAAGAAAGGGGAACGTATTTTCCATATGAAATTCTTCATTGATTTGGCTTATTTTCATCTTCGAATCATGTAGATGAAGACATGTTTCTTAACCTTTTCTTTCATGGCTCTGATCCAGCTAGTTTTGTTGTTCATAAAATTACACTCAGGAAGAGAGAAGTTGATTGAAAAAAATCAATGTTGGATACTCACAAATAAAAGTTCATATATCTGATTAAAAAATATGCCTTGCTTGATTTCACTTATTTAAATTATAATGGGGTCACTTCTAATTTGGGAAGAGTTATTATTTCATTTCAGTCACTATAAAGGGATATGAGTTAGAGGGCAAAAAAGGGAAATAACAAGTTGTTCTCACTCCGAATAAAATTTCAGAAGAATAACTTACTTCTTCAAAAATGTAATAATTATATAATGGCTCTGGCACTAAATTCCCAGATTTCCTAAAAAGTAATATGAGAGGCCAAATCTAGTCTTCTCAAGAGGCACATAGACATCTGAGGTGTAGAGGCATTTGGTTTAAAACAGTGCTTTTAATTTTTAAATTGCATTTAACTTGAATTTATAAGGCAAATAACACCTACCTGCCCCAGGGAATGCATTAGAAATGAGCCAACCAATTTATCTTTCAGTTAGGTAAATAACTTATTTGTAATTTTTATTTTTTTAAGATTTTATTTTTTAAATGATCTCCACACCGAACATGGGACTCAAACTCAAAACCCTGAGATCAAGAGTCATATGCTCAACTGACTAAGCCAGCCAAGTGCCCATATTTGTAATTTTTAGAATTAATTCCTAATTTTACAAGTTACTCAGTTTTCAAAAGCATTTTTTCCCCATTTCTTAAATTTGACTACGCTTAAGTGCCTTGGTTTGTTGTTGCCTCTGGGAATAAGAGCAAATGTTGTCAGGTAAATTATTCTCCTAGTGCAAGGGAATTGGACTTTTATTCCCAAGATCTGATTGCTATCTCCCATAAAATATTCTTAAGCATAACAAGGAGATAAACATTGATTATTATCTACATAGAAGTTGAGGACTTCCGTTTGTTTTTTTTTTTTTTTTTAAGTGTAGACGCTTGGAGCATGTTGAACTTCAAAATCTGATAGTTTTAGAATTAAAAGAAAGGGAGATCAAAAGGAAATTAATCTTAAATGTTAAATACACAGAGTGAATAAATTGACTCAGCATGTCAAACTCTAACCAGGTTGGTAGAACACCAGATGGAGAAAAGGGTCACCAAATGATTTTTCCATTTTATTCCTAAAGTTGTGTGTTCAATAGCAGGGATCACATAATACCCTCAGCTACTGTTGCTGATTATTGAGGTATACATTTTTTTAAACTGTAGACATCTTGTGGACATGTGCTGAAAAGGATCCTTATGGTTTAATGAGGTCCCAAAATGTTTCAAGATGGAGGAAGTCTACGAAGAGCTTGGATGCCCCAGATATCAGTCCTGGTGTTGCCTCTCCCCTCTCCTCTCTCATTGGTGGCTGCAGCGTGGACCTCTAGGGCTGCTATCTCTGAGGATCTTGCAATCGCTTCTTCGTGTCCCAGCTTTCTGCTGTGTGTCTCACATCCGTGTTTATTCCCTAAAGCAGAGCTAACATGAGTCATTTCGCCCCAAGCTGATGACGAATCATGTAAGGGAAGAACAGGTCAGGGGGAAAAGAAGATTGAACTCAACATCAGATGACACTGGCCAACTGACTGGTATTCTCCAAAAGTGTCAGAGTCAGGAAGAAAAGGAAAAGACAAAGGAATGGTCACAGGTTGGAGGACACTCAGCAGGGGCACAATTAAAACAGTGTGAGGTCTTGAATTCCTTCCTGACATAACAAAGACACTGGGGGAAAAGGAAGGACTGCTGTTTAGTTAATAGGGTTGCACTGATGCTAATTCTTAATTCTGATAATTAAACCATGACTACACAAGATGTTAATATTAGGAGAAGCTGGGTGAAGGCTACATGGGAATTCTTTGAACTATCTTTGCAACTCTTCTCTAAGGCTAAAATTATTTCAAAATTAAAATGATAAAAAGTTAAGAAGTAAAACACATTGAAGAAGATAGGGTTATATGATTCCAAATCATATTATGTCTCTTCAAACTTCCTATGCTGAAATCTAAACCCCAAGGTGATGGTAACAGGAGATGGGGCCTTTGGGAAGTACTTACTTAGGTCATGAGAGTGGGGGCCTCATGAATGGGATTGGTGGTCTTATAAAAGAGACCCCACAGAGCTCCCTAGATCCTTCCACCTTGTGAGGACAAGGAAGGACTATGAACCAAGAAGAGGAACAGACCCCAAATCTGCCTGTGCCTTCGTCTTGGACCCCGCAGCCTTCAGAACACTGAGAAACAAATTTCTGTTGTATTCTGTTAGAGCAGCCTGAACAGATGAAGACAGTAAGAATATTTGGCCAAGCTCCTCTTCTTGTACTGGCTATTAATACAACTATTCAAGCCTGATTGTTCCTTTTAAGTCACCATTTATGTCACTACGTGCCAGCATGTGTGTCCCATGCATAAGCTGTGTTCATATCATGTGTATATCACCATGTGTGTTACCAACTAGGTCATCATTGTAAAATGGCTTCACGCTTTCACACATAAAGTGTCACAAATTTGAATATTCTTTTTAGTAAGTCTCATATTTCGAATCCATGGTCCCCTTCCTTTTTCTGGGAACATGTCGCCCAGAAAACTTTTAGAGCAACAGTAAACCAAGTAGAACAATGGTTCTGAGTTTAACTAAAATACCTAATGGATATCTCATTTCCTATGTGATAAGCTAATGTTTCCAAGAACCCAAGATTATAAACCATTCATTGCAAATTATAGAAAGTGACAATGTTAATGGTATTAAATGAATTTCTTTTAGTGGCATGAAGTAAAATGATGAAGTATTGGGCATTATACTTTCATAACTGTCATAAAGTAAAATAATGAAGAATTGGACATTATTATTTCATAACTATCATGAATGTACTAATCTTTTAGCAAAAAATGACATTATAAATACAGTAAAACCTTGGTTTGTGGGCGTAATTCATTCCGGAAACGTACTTGTGATCCAAAGCACTTGTATATCAAAGTGAATTTCAAGAACCATTGGCTCAGTTGTGATCATGAGATGTTCAGCAACACGTACTACTCCTATTGCAAGACATCACTTGCTTATCAAGTTAAAATGTATTAGAAATGTTTGCCTATCTTGCAGAAAAAGTACAGAACAAGTTACTCGCAATCCAAGGTTTTACCGTACAATCGATAAATTATGGTTTTATTTATTAAATTATTTTTTCAAATTGTTATAAAACTCCACTTGTGTCATGCATTTGACAGAGTTACAGTTTTTAAATTTCTAATAATTCAGATAGACTCTGAATTGGATTAACTGTTTATGTAGTCCTCGAGTTTAGTTTTTCATCATAAACAGTGATTGGCTGGATAGAAAAATGTTTCTTTTGTTAGGGGGAGGATGATTAGAGGCCCTGCCCATTCCTAGAGGTACCATATCATTGTTTTGTTTTTATTTATTTCCCCAGAAGCTATCTGTGACACTCCTGTTTTGCGCCGGGCACTGTTCTAAGTGCTAAGTATACATTTGGAAAAAAAGGAAAGCTTCTGCCTTTATAGAGTGTGTGTCTCAAAAGGGGAGGTAGAAAGCAAATGAATGAATATCCAATGTGATTTCAAGGAGCGATAACACTGTGATAGAAAGTAGGGTAAGAAGTTGGATGTGAAGAGGGGCAGGCCACTGTAAGTACAGTGGTCAAAGATGAGCTCTTTGAGGAAATGACATTTGCATAAAGATCTAAATGTAAAAATAATTTTAAGTGGTGAGAAAGGAATGGGCAATGGCCTTGAGAAAGGAAGGAATCGTTTGGAATATTTGAGAACCAAGGAGAAGACCAGTGTGGCTACTAGGGAATTGGCAAGGCAGAGATAGGTTGGATGTTGAAGAATCAGGGTCTGGATTATTGGGGGCTCGCAACCTTCAACAAAGAGGTTGCGCCTAATTCTGAATGCATTGCAAGGTAAGCCACCACCAGAACGGGTTGGGATGAAGAGTAACATGATCTGATTAAGGAAGGTTTGGGACCCATCACTGGAACTGCTTTGGGCAGAAAGTACTCTAGAGGGGATGGGGGGCCACAGGGAAGTGAGTGAGAATGCAGTTGCAGAAGCTAGCAAGAGATGATGGTGGCTTGAGCTTGGCTGGTCCCACTGTAAGAAGGCAGAATAATCCATTCATGGATTAGGTAAGAAGTAGAAGAAAAGGAAATATGGATGCCTCCTCGGTTTTCTCACCTGTGCTCTCCTGTGAATGGTGGTGCCAAGTTCTGAGAGGGTTCTAAGGAAGGAGCAGCAGCCAGTGGTAGGGAGCGGAGGTAAAGTTGGAGATACAGTTCAAATAGCAGCGATGGATTTAGGGAAGAGTCCAAGGATGGGGATTTAAGTGGTACTACAGCACCAGAGATGGCTGAGGAATATTCCAGCAGTGTGGAGCGTAGGTACCCAAAGGAACAAAGCACTAGGATGAGAAGAATGAGCACTTCCATTCTCCTGTGCCTGCTGGATCTGGTGTCATCCACAGGAACTTGGCTGGGAAACAGCTCATGAAAGTTCCCACTGACAGACCTCCCATAAACTCTTCACAGATCCCCAGTATCTCTCCCTCCAGCCCGTCCACTCAGAACTCGGTCGTGGAGAGGCAGAAAGGACCAAGGCTCCCGCTATCCTTTCTTCCTTTTCTTCTTCAAGCCTCATTTCCCTCTAGAATAAAACCTTTTTAAAATATAGACATAATGGCAGGGGACTCAACCGGTACCACTGCCATGCATCCGCTTTTTAATCCCCATTTTTTGACAAAATCCAGTTTCTTTTTTTTTCAGAGATGGAATATTCTGTTTTCTTTGTTTCTGGAGAGCACTCCCTCAACAAAATAACAACCCGTGTCTCTTGTACTGAAAGGAGCGTGGGGGGAGTTTCGGGGGAAGAGAAATTCAGGATGGTGCATCCTCTTTGATGCTTCAGAACTACCTTAAATTAATACTTGTATGTCTCCCTACCGTGTAAACATGCACTCAAGTTTTATGTTTCATTGGTGAAGACCGTCAAGTCAAACTTCCTTCCTTCCTCCTCATGTAAGATTTTTTTTCTTAAGGCCACCTGTTTATGTAGCTTTGTGTTTTTCTTTTTTTTGGTAATCACTGTCACATAAATAAATAACCAGGGTTTGAAAACATACAACTTTAAAGGAAACATAAGTTTTCCAGCATGCAAAAATCTGATAAAGGCTGAGAAAGTGAGAATTTTTCAGGCTATGGTAATTTTAACTGTAGAACCAGGAACATTAAAAATACAAACGCTTCCTAAAAATGCTTATTTTAGTAGGTAACAACTCAGAAATACCACACGTACTGACATAACAAATTAGTACTGAATGTACTGATTTACAAACTACAGAAGAATCTATTCCTTTCTCAGCATCATGGGGGTGGGGTGGGGAAAGGCCATCTCTGTCATTAAAAAAAATTCTTGGGGCGCCTGGGTAGCTCAGTTGGTTAAGCGTCCAACTTCGGCTCAGGTCATGATCTCACAATTCATGGGTTCGAGCCTTGTGTCGGGTTCTGTGCTGACAGCTCAGAGCCTGGAACCTGCTTGGGATTCTGTGTCTCCCTCTCTGCCTGCCCCTCCTCCGTTCGCACTCTCCCTTTCCTCTCTCTCAAAAACAAATAAACATTTAAAAAAAATTTTTTTAAGTCTTGGTATGTGTGTAACTTTGTTTTCTTGAAACTTAAAAGGAGTTTATAATAAACGCAGAGGTAAGTGTGGGTCTTTAGGATAGAGCATTTATTCACCTCTGTCTTGGCATTTGGGGCATCTGTATGTCCCACTGATTAAAGAGAGAGACTTTTCATTTCGACCTTGAGTACAAAGCACATGTGATCTTCGTGGTCCATCAGTTCTCTCTAAATAGAAGTTTGTTCTGTGATAGGTTGTCTTAAGGCATGTCATTTATTGGAAGGTTTAATTAGCTTTGAGCAGGTGTTGAATGAAATGGAACAGTTATCAGAAAAGGAGGTTTCTTGGGTGAGGTGTGGGGAAGAGGAGAGAGAATTCTCTAGGCAGTTTCCAGTGAGCCCAGAGCGACAGTGCCCACCGGATGGCCAGGCTTTGAGGGCAGACACTCCCCACATTTCTTCCCTTCCCTTCTCCCCAACCTGCTCCTCAGACCTGACATTCTTAGAACATTCCATGAACGTTGAAACATATTCAGAGAGGGAAAACAGCATATCAGCAAATAGTCCTTTCGGCTTTGTGGAAACACAGAAATCCTAGAGCAACTAATGGAGAGTTACTATAGCAATAACCAAATCAGGCCTGGGTTGGGACTAGGACATTTAAAGTCACTGTGATTTGTTTTTGTCCGTTTCCTTGGTGATAAGAGAAGCTATAATTAATTAACAGCCTACTACTATGGTTATTTCTGGGTTATCGCTGAACAGAACATAAAGTGATTTTTTGAGCTGTGTACCTTCCAACTCTATTTAAAATAATTTTTAACACACAAGGTGGTCTATAAAGATAAAATAATTTCTCTTCAAGAGGCCCTGTAAGTTACCTAGCAAAACAATTATTCTTTCAGCATACAATACAAAGTTGTATTAGCAGTGACTTATCAACCCACAGTGGTGATCATTACTTGGGCCAAAATGCTACCCAGAATCAAAGCATCCTAAATTAATGTGATCTTAATTTTAATTTCCATTTAAAATATTAAGCCTTGATTTTCCCGTGTTTCAAGATTATCAATACACTCTTTGTTTTTCTTCAAAGAACCTGCATTTAAAAAAGAGTCAATCTCTTTTATCCTACTTTACAACAATATTAAAGATTTGGGGGTCACTTGGGTGGCTCACTTGGCTGAAGTCCCCGACTTTGGCTCAGATCATGATCTCGTAGTTCATGAGTTCGAGCCCCGAGCTGGGCTCTGCTGTCAGCACTCATGCTGTCTCTCTCTCTCTCAAAAATAAATAAATGTTAAAAAAAAAAAATTGGAAGGTGCCTGGGTGGCTCAGTCAGTTAAGCGTCCTACTTCGGCTCAGGTCATGATCTGAGGGTTCGTGGGTTCGAGCCCCGCGTCGGGCTCCGTGCTGACAGCTCAGAGCCTGCTTCCGATTCTGTGTCTCCCTCTTTCTCTGTTCCTCCCTTGCTCGCGCTCTGTCTGTCTCTCTTAAAAATGAATAAACATTAACAAATTTTTTTTTTAATTTGGGAAAAAATGTATTTGTTACCTGAAGTTTCTTATAAGGTTAATTAGGTATTCTTTATTCTGTCCTTACGTATATTTTTCAACATTAGCACTGACAGTAATGCAAATGAATTTCCAAGTTTCTAAATGCTCAGCTAAATGTTGTGTCACTTTGAACCAGAATTTGTGCTAGTTTCTCAGAGTGTTTGTGGCTAGAAAAATGTCACAATCCTCAGAGAAGTTTTATTCTCAGAATAAAGTTTACAAATGGATTTTATTTCAGAGTGTTCAGAAGCACTTGGTGGGGTATGTCCACATGTGTTTAATCTGAACATGTAGTTTTATAAACATACATATATATATTTACAGATAAAAATTGGTTATATATACTATATATACATACACACACACACACATATATAGATATAGATATAGATATAGATATAGATATAGATATATCAACAGGTTGAAAAATTGAAGATATATATAAAAATTGGAGCTATAACCTGTTAAGGAGCAGATACATGATAAAACTACCATTCACTGCTGTGTATCTCTCAAGTATATAAATCCAATACTTCCTGGCATTATTCAAATTTGTAAGAACCCCTTGGTTTACTCTTGGGGAAAAAGTTAGTTTCAGCATTCTCTCTAGCGCCGTAGAGAGCATAAAACAAAAACCGTTGTACCTTTGAACTTGCACGGCAGCCCGGAACTTACAGTCTATTGCATTTTAAATTTAAATTGCATTGCATTTAAATTGCAGTTCAAGTCCATTTAAACTCTGAGGTGGCCACAGAAGAAAAGCAGGAAGAGTGAGGAGATACATTTTAAGGGAAGAAATCATATCTGGTAAAAGGTAGAACAGTGAGAAAGGAGAAAAGGCTGTTTGGGGAAGGGAATACGAGCACGCAAAAACCGTGTCCGTTGCTGGCCTCGTTTCTCAAGTGATGTATGTGTAGCTATTGAAAAAGTAGTCTGATCGGCTAGACTGTTTTGAAAATACGCAGATGCCTGTCTATCGCTCGGGGCATTCTATGCCAGGGCCCTGGGTGAGGGAAAAGGTCCTGCCATTCTCCCTCTCTCTTCTAGGCTCTTTCTTGTCCGTATAAGCCTCTGGAATCCCTTTTATTTCTATGACCCACTGAGAAGACCCCTGTCAAGTGAAGGAACGAAGTGCATGCATTCAGTTTCTCCCCCACCCCCTTCAGGGATGCAGGCACAGGGGACATTGTGACTCAGGAGGGGACCTGGTTACTGAGCCACTCCCAAGTGCAGACGTGGAGGGGTCTCCTTCTCGCCCTTGCACATCTGCCAAGGTTCCTGGGCTCACCTAAGCCTTCTTAGGAAGGAAGAGGGACATAGGTGAGGATCACCCGGTAGCAGTCCCAGCCCTGGTTTCTGATAAGCGCCAGGTCCTAAGGAGGTGGGAGGGGACAGACCCCAGGCCAGGAGGCCCCTTTCCCTTCTCAATAGGAAGGACAATGAGTGGGCTCACTGCGGGAAGAGTGAATTGCTTTCTATGGTTTTTGTGTTCTTTGCTGACTGGGAGGCAGAGTGACTTAATTGGCTGGGAGACAGAACAGAGACATTGGCTGGTATTAAGTGGCTGGGAGAGTAAAGGAGGTTTTGCAGCCATCACTGTGCTGAACAGGAGGAAGCTGACAAGGGAAACACAGAACAATTGCTCGGTATCTAGAGATGGCTGAGGTCAGTGACCATGGCTTTACAGTGTAATCAATCTTCTCGACTGTGTGATTCTCTTCATTTTTTATCTAGAGCATGTGATAAAGTAGGGAAATTGTTATCCTCCTTTCCCGTGTGGCAGCTGTGGGTTACAGTTCTATCATTGGTAAATAAACTCTCTTGTTTAGGGTTTTGGAACATTTGATGTATTTATAGGCTACCTTATTGTAGGCAGGAGCTAAGGTAGTTTTGAAATATTGGACATAATTTGTGGACTCTGTTACATTACAGTTTTCACAAACTCCTTGAAGACAGAAGGTGGCTGATTATATTTGCAAGTTCTTCTGGTTTTTATGTGGGACCAGTGGCACTCTTGTAATTGAAACAATTACTCATTTGGTTTATTCAACAAATGTTTATTGAGAACCTGGTCTGTGCCAGGTACTTTTCCAGGCATGGGAATACAGAGATAAACAAGGTAGGCAAAGTTGCTGCTTTTGAGATGCTTACATGAATACATGCTAATTGCCTTTAGAAAGAGAGAAGGAAAGAAAGAAAGAAAGAAAGAAAGAAAGAAAGAAAGAAAGAAAGAAAGAAAGAAAGAAAGAGAAAGAAAGAAAGAAAGAAAGAAAGAAAGAAAGAAAGAAAGAAAGAAAGAAAGAAAGAAAAGGAAAGGAAAGAAGGAAGGACGGGAAGAAAGAAACAAAGAAAGAAAAAGTAAGAAAAGAAAGGAAAGGAAAGGAAAGGAAAGGAAAGGAAAGGAAAGGAAAGGAAAGGAAAGAAAGAAAAGAAAAAAGAAAAGAAAAGAAAAACTACTAAGAGAAAGTGAAAGTCCTTCTATATGTGGGCAGGGTTAAGGTGTGCCCACGAGGGTATGAATACAGGAAGGATCCTTGAGGTCATCTTGGAGCCTGGCTATCCACTAGTTTTCCACGTTCCCAGTTCCTCTCCCTACCTCAGTTTGATATATCTTTTCCGAGCAGTCTCTAGAACATTCTTTTCTTCTCTGCTGTGAATATTTATCAGGAAAAGGGAATAATATTCTGTGTTGACCCTTTCCTCAAACATGGAGCTACTTTTTTTGTTCATTCTTTTCTTTATAGAGTTCTTATATTAAAAAAATTATTGGAATACCAAACTATTAAAAATTTAAAATTGAAGCTTAACTCAATTTGCATATAGTCCTATTGTTCTATATATTTTTTCAATTAATGATGGAAAATATGAAGCAGTTAATCACGGAAACTGGACAAGCCAGAAAGAGAAGATATTTACTGATCACCTACATGATGGATACTTTTTGGAATGTTTTCTTCCTTAATATACATTTTCATAAACAATGATAGTTTTGTGGAACGTGACCCAATGTTTCCCAGATTTACTCTCTGAGAACATGAAAAATACCGAAAGAATTTCCAATTTATCTTCATTGGCTTGGTCAAATAGAAAATGTCAAGTGTGGCTTGCATACTTGGATATGGTTAGGTAAGAAGATTATATTTTTGAAACCACATACTTGAAAGTTAAGCACACACATGTGATGTCACAGCCCGTCTTAGTTACACAGTGTGCTCATTCTTATTCCTAGAATCATAATTGCTAAAATTTTAAATGTGCCACATTTATTCTATCAAACTTAATGCAATTGGATATATGCATGCACACTTTTTTTTCCTGTAAAACTAAAGAAAACATAGTTGAACCGTAGATATCGTTAGAGGCTGTCAGAAGCAATCTTTCAAAAATTCTGCCCCTCGGCGGAGAATACCACTTCAGTTACGAAAGTAAGATGATACATAAAAATAATTTCTCATCTCATCAAAATAGTCAGTCGTATTATCTCAGGGAATAAATCAGCAAAAAGTTTAGGCCGCAAATTCTCTTTTATTGACCTTCTGGAATTAGGGCAAAGCCCCAGTTTCTGTTTCCAAAAGATTGGGGTAACTTCTAGCGTCTCAGTCAGTATTTCTGCGAGCAATCCCATGATGATTGCAAAATGCTTTTCCCAAGCATAAGCTGCTTCATTAATGTTGTTTTATCATTGTAAAGAATGTATATTATGAAATCCACCAGTGTCCCCTTTGCTTCCTGTTTTCCTATGCAAGTCCTTGTGCTGTAGTCAACCTGGACCAGTTACCTTCCCAAGAACACACCATGCTTCCCTTTGCTTGAATACCTTTGCTTGAATCGTCCCTCCATGGTACATTCTGTCTGGAACAATTCACTATCAAAAACATGGAATTGTGAAATGGAAAGGTGCTCAATATCACTCATCATCAGGGAAATGCAAATCAAAACCAGGATAAGATACCACCTCACACCTGTCCGAGTGGCTAAAATTAACAAGGCAAGAAAGAACAGATATTGGCGAGGGTGCAGAGAAAGGGAAACCCTCTTGCACTGTTGGTGGGAATGCAAACTGGTGCAGCCGCTCTGGAGAACAGTGTGGAGGTTTCTCAAAAAATTAAAAATAGGACTGCCCTACAACCCAGAAATTGCACTGCAGGTATTTACCCAAAGGATACAGAAATGCTGATTTGAAGGGACACGTGAACCCCAATGTTTATAGCAGTGCTATCAACAATAGCCAAATTATGGAAAGAGCCTAAATGTCCATCGACTGGTGAATGGATTAAGAAGATGTGGTGTATATGTATACAATGGAATACTACTTGACAATCAAAAAGAATGAAATCTTGCCATTTGCAACAACGTGGAGGGAGCTCAAGTGCATTATACTAAGCGAAATTAATCAGCCAGAGAAAGACAAACATCATATGATTTCACTCATATGTGGAATTTAAGAGACAAAACAGATGAACGTATCTTAGAAATAAGATAAAGAAAAATAAGATAAACAGAAAGGGAGACAAACCATAAGAGACTCTTAAATACAGAGAACAAACTGAGGGTTGCTGGAGGGGAGGTGGGTGGGAGGATGGGCTAAATGGGTGATGGGGATTAAGAGGAGGACACTTGTTGGGATGAGCACTGGGTTTTATAGGTAAGTGATGAATCACTGGGTTCTATTCCTGAAACCAATACTGCATTGTATGTTAACCAACTGGAATTTAAATAAATAAATTTTAAAAAGATAATAACATGGTAAACATGCTAATTAAAGAAATATTGGAAAGTCAGGAAAGTGAATATTTTCATATTTTCATAGAGAAGAAAACATCCCAAATGGATTTTGTAGGTGGTAAGAGGAAAACATTGTTTCATTTTCAGTAATAACTATGACGGTTAAAATTTTGATCATCATGTACAATCTATTTTTCATAAATATTTTAAACAAATAGAAATTGTCTTAAATAGAGTATTGTTTTTGACTGATAATCTTAACCTTCTACCATGCTCCGTCAGATTTCCTTGGCTTTTATGAATTGAAACTAAGTGCTTCTGTGTGGTGAATCCGACTAAATCGTCATGTTAAAAAAAAAAAAAAAAAATGGTCGTGTTGCCCTCTTGTGGCAGTTTCAAAGACAAGGTTGATGTGTAGAAAGGTCTGGTAGGAGGATCTTTTACAGTCAGATGAGTTAGCCCTGGAAACGTGGACAACCTCCTGGATTTGGTCCGGTTCAGGAATGCCACTGGACCAGTGAGCTCTGACCGCGTTGAGGTCTGATCTTCCAGCGGTGGAGGGCAATGAGTTAGGGTTTGGTCAGGACCCCAGTCTTGCAAGTTGAGACTAATGGAATTGGGATTTGAATTCTTTTTCTCATATCCATTCCATTTTGGGACCTTCAACCTGGCCTGGGGTCCGCTTCCCTGCTGGAAATCTGTATCACGAATTATTCTATGTTCTCCTTCCCAAGGACCCCTGCCGGCTGTCACGAATACGAGGTGCTAATCTCAGATTTGCTTCCCATTTGTAGTCCTTACAAAGTTGCTTTCCTGCTAGGCCTTACTCCTCTTTAATAAAAATAAAAGAAAGGGAGAAGGGGAACCCACATTTACTGAGCTCCCAGCAAGAACCTTGTTCTCTCTGGGTGTTCTCTGCCTGATACCAATATATCGGTATTCATATGATGATTAGGTCACTTGGGTCCTTATAGGAACTGATCCTAAAGGAATAAGAGTATGTGTTATTGTTCCTAGTTTACAGATAAGGAAATCAAGGCTCAGAAGGGTTAGATGAATTCACTGAGTTAACAAAGCTAGCAGTGGAGGAATTAGGATCCAATCCAGACATATTTAATACTATAGTAATGGGTGTCACTGACAGCGAATGAGTTACGTTAGCAGGTGCCTATGTTTGAGAAATGCTGAGCTGAACAAAGTCAGGTAGATTTTCTCCAGCGTTTCTCTTGGCCTTTGGTATCTAAATGCCCACAGCCATGTGTGGTTGCTCCTTCCCAAACATCTCTGACCACAGATTAGGGCTCTTCAGGGTTCACTTTAAAAGCATTGACAGACGTCCACACGTTGCTTTCCACTGTCTCACCCAATCCAAGATCTTCCTCAGTGATTTCCCCTACCTCTGAAAGCTTTTGTCCTATTTCGTGTTTCTTTCTATGGCCATCCTTAATGATATTTATCAGATGATGTACTTTAGTGTTGTAATTTTAGGAAATATTTCTTCTCTGCTTAAATTTTCAATTCCTAGAGGGCCGACATTTGTTTAGAGATAACGTATTGTTGCCTTTCAAGGAATGGGCAATCGGTAAATAGTCGTGGAATGTGAGAATAAAAAGGTGTGCTGAGGCAAATTACAATTCATATATAAGTTTGCGTGGGATGTTCGTGGCTGGCGTGTCATGTGTCCCCAACAAGTTGTTACTGTTTCAACAGAGGCATTGTATGTCTTACTGGAAGGTAATTTCTAAAAGAAATTTCAGGGGTCGCCTTTGTGGCTCAGTAGGTTAAGCATCCAACCTCGGCTCAGGTAATGTTCTCTTGGCTCATGAGTTCGGACCTTGCATCTGGTTCTGCACTGACAACTTGGAGCCTGGAGCCTGCTTCCGATTCTGTCTCTCCCTCTCTCTCGGCCCCTCCCCTGCTGGCTTGTGCGCTCTCTCTCTCATTCTCTTTCTCTCTCTCAAAAATAAGTAAATATTAAAAAATTTAAAAAAAAATAAAAGTTTACCCATCAGGTACCTCTTTTCCTTTGACTAGTGCTGCAAGTTTTTAATTTCTGCCTTTTCTACCGATTAAAGAATGCCCTGGATTGGAAGGTTAATTACTAATGTTTTTGTTATGATTCCCCAGGGTCAGTACAATCACAAGAACATAAATTGGATGTTAAAACCTTGATAAAAACACAAGCCTACGTCACCAGTACTAACTTCAAAATGATATCTCTCTCAGAACCATCTCTTACTTCCAGCTGATGGACTTTCTCATAATAAAGGTTGAAGGGCAATCTCATGAAATTTGTTTATTCTAATGAGGTACCACCTTTGCTGGCCTATATTTTGGGTTTTTCCTGTGATGGTGTCTTAAAACTCTTATTTCAAAAGTTCCTCCAAGGTTTGCAGTGGAAGAAACGTGGGCTCAGAGCAAAAGGGCTAAAATCTGGATCTTTTAACTCCCAAGTTTGTTGGTTTATTTTCCAATATTCTCTGCCATGTTTTTCTTTAAATCCAAATCCTAGCATGGAGTGGTGGGTGAGGACGAGGTAAATCATTTACTAGATGAGAAATGAAAAATTGTAAAGCTCTCATTTTTTTCTTTGTATAAAGTCACTTTCAGATCTACATGCCAAACAGCCTTCATTTGACTGACTGAAGGTCTATGTCAATCTGAGTTCAGTATGCCCACCAAGCAGAGTCATTGGCTCTTTACCACCTACTGATTCGGCCTTTGTAAGTCTTCCAGAGTCCTCTTGTTGAGAACACAGGATAATACATAGACCTTTGCAAGAGTGTGTTTGAATTCTCTCTAGAACTCAGGAAACTCAAATTTCTTTCAGAGTGAGTCAGACATAGACCATTTGGGGAGGAGGAATCATGCCTCCCGGCCATTGCCAATTCATCTCACTGCATTGGGTTGGTATACACTGGGTAGGGATTACTCAAGTGATCGCTTCTGGACAAGTATTTGCAGGAAAGCTAACCTTCCCCCAAACCATAATTTGGAAGGAGGAAAGTGAAACTGGGGTTTTTATTCTTCTTCGTCAAGTTCATAGACTAGCAATTTCAGTGCCTCTGGCTAATAGACATTTAACTTTTTGAAAATAAAATTTATAGGTTTCAGAAGATTGGCATTATATTTATAAGCTTTCCATGATCACTCTTCCTCCTGCAGGGCAATTTGCGTTAATGTGAGTTCGTAAAAAATAAAAATTCATGATAGCTCGTTTATTTTCCGTTCCTCCTTTGGTTTTGTAAACGAATGGACCAGGCATTTATAATAAGGCCTTAATTACTGTCTTCTCACATTTGCCCTAAGACCATCTTTGAAAAGGCACTAAAGCTCGTGGAGAAAACATACCAGCTGACTTCTGTTGCATTTTAAAATATCATAAAGAAGAGACAATCTTAAGAATTAACTACTTTTATAGTCTCCACTATCAAGAAGAATTTCATCTCTTTCTATTCTTAAAAACTATGTACAACTTGGATAGTAATTAAACCCCATTTGATGGGATCTTGAAAATATATCTTTGAGGCGCCTGGGTGGCTCGGTCCGTTGAATGTCTGACCTCGGCTCAGGTCATGATCTTGCGGTCCGTGAGTTCGAGCCCCGCGTTGGGCTCTGTGCTGATGGCTCAGAGCCTGAAGCCTGCTTTGGATTCTGTGTCTCCCTCTCTCTGCCCCTCCCCAACTCATGCTTTTTCTCTGTCTCTCTCTCTCTCTCCTTCCCTCCACTCATTCTATTTCTCTTTCAAAATAAATAAACTTTAAAAATTGAAAAATAATAAAATGTGCACAGTTTGTCACACCATAAAGGGAGCAGTGGGCTGAACGGTGGCCCCCCTAAAGATATGTCTACAGCCTCATCCCTCAGAACCTGTTGAAGTTACCTTTGGGAGAGGGACCTTTATAAATATAATTAAGCTAAGGATCTTGAGATGAAGAGGTCATTCTAGATTATCTGAATGAGCCCTAAATCCAATCCCAAGTGACTTAGAAAAGAATCCCAAGAGGTATGATATGCCCACGTAAAGACAGAGGCAGATATCGGGGTACAGTGGCTACAAGGAGTGCCAAGAGTGGCCTCCAGTCACCAGAAGCTAGAAAAGGCATGAACAGAATCTCTCTGAGAGCCTCTGGAGGGGGCCCAGTCCTGCTGATGCCTTGACTTTGAATTCCTGGCCTCCAGGGCCGTGAGAGAATACATTTCTCTTGTTTTAAGCCACCAGCTCGTGGTGATTCGTTGTGGCAGCCATAGGAAACGAATCCACAGGACATTATGTGTCATATAATGACGATCTTTACACAGACCTTAGTTGGGAGTGAATTCATAGTATTTGTTATAACTCCGCGTGGAGGAAAATAATCCTTTGTAGCTTAGATGCAGGAACTCATGGGTTTTTCTAAGAATTGTGATGAGTCATAAAGAGCCAACGTAGGTCTGTTTATCTCACAGTAATTACACAGAACCACATATTTTATGCACTTTGTGTTAAAATGCTCAATCATTAGCACTTTCCATAGGAAACCAGGGTGCTCAGTACATAACGCCTGCACTGAAATCAAAGATGTCAAAACGACATCCCTTTTAAAATAGTTTTTGATATAAATGCATTTTTTTTTTGCACAGCGAAGCAGTGTACCTGAGTCCCTTAAGCCCCCTCCTGATTTGAGCAATGTTCTTAGCCTGCCTGAACCTACGCCTGGTCGTTTGTCAAAGGATAATGATATTTTGCCTCTTTGCCTCTCAGGATAGTTATGAATATATCAAAATGAAATCCTGTATTATTTTGCACCAGGGGGTGTGAAACTGGATGTGAGAATACATGTCGCTATGGGTACGCTTCTGCACCCAGTAATGATCTGGTGTTATGGAAATATGCTAGATAGCTTGCCCTCTGGGTCCACGAGGCTACTAATGAAGCCACAGGCTGTGTGTGTTTGTGTGTGTGTGTGTGTGTGTGTGTCCTTCCCCAGGTAAACCAAACTCCAGGGCCACCTTCACAACGAATTCTCCCCAAGTTTGGTTTTCTTCTGTCGGCCAGGACAGATGTGAATCAAATGGAAAACATGATCAATACCTCCAAACAGGAAATGACAGTGAGACTTTGTCCTCTATCCTCTTGGCCTGAAATAAGAGTTCAGGAGAGTGTGAGTTCTGGAACAGCACTCAGGTCAGTCTCACTCAGCATTTAGCATCCTGCACACCCTTAATAAGCACCAACTGATAAGGCCCGGGCCTGTGTTATGGCACAGGGTGATCCAGGCCCGCTCAAAGAGCTTCGCTTGACAACTCAGTCTGGCACCACTGTGATTCATTCCTGAAGGTGGACTGAAGAGTTAGCCCCCAGTTCTGATCCCTCTGTGATTTCTTTCAATTAATTCCCACATCTGAGCACCTACGACTTAATGGTGGTATTTTTTTCCTTGCCCTAACTTTTGCTACCTTCTCTTGCGTTCCATTTTCCTGGGTGAGTACGAGACTAGTTATCCTCAGTATTCCTTCTTCTCGTCCCCAGAGGTTGGCCATGCCCAGGGACATTCAGAATAAAGACTCCCATTTCTCACAGAACAAAGTCCGTGCCCGTGGGATATAAATGGGAGCGACGTAGAATATTCACGAGGTGACTTAAAGAGATGTCTCTGTTTCTGCCATTTCGCCCGTATCTGCAGGATCCAACATTTACGCGATACCTCGATATGGGAACCATATTGAGGGATATGTGTCAACAAGGGAGAAAGAGGTGGGGTCCCTGATAATCTGGGACCACAGACCAGCCCTGATTGCTTCTAATTCGTCGACAGAGATATCAGCTTGCACATCATTTAAGCCACCGTTACTCTGGATTTTCTATACCACAGCTTAGTCTGTCTTTAGTAGGAAAAGTCAGAGGGCGGAGTTGAAGGGGTGGTCCAGATTAGCCACACTGACCATATGTCATTGAAGGAATAAAATAACGGGGAAATAATAGCTTCCATGAGACTCTCGTTCCTCAAAAATAAGTTGGCCTGAGAGCTTTTATGGATATACTCATGATGAACTTACTCATTCCACACATGCAGCCCTCTTTTTGATTGTGGGCTTACAGCAGGCCTTGCATTAGACAACTTAGTGTCAGATAACACACCCAAAGGAAGGGAAGGAGAATGTTAAAAAGGCCAAAATGACTCTGGTTCTCCCTTTAAGTTTAGATGTCTAGGCATTTGAAACCACGTGTCGTCCTAAGGAGCAACGCATCTCTGTGTCTAACCTGATGTTCTTGGTATTAAAATCTTAGCGCAGTGAACACTTTCTGCTTCATACGTCTGTAACTACGAATCCAGATTTCATAGAAACCATTCGTACGAGACAAGTTCCTCATGAATGAGACCTTCCACCAACTCTCTTTCTGGTATTGAGCCTCCGCACATGCTAAGAATGACTTCATTGCTGCCATCAGAATAATTGGCGATGATCCCTCTGTGTCTCTGTGTGCTTCGGGATGGTCTCTGTGTCTGTCATGTGACTTGTTTTGTTGTATTCAGCCACAGGGAAATATAAAACGGAGCCTCGGCTGGCTTCGCAATCTCACTGTCGCTCACTGAACTTCCAACCCTGTCATATCATAGCCAGATGACAAGGTGCTCGGTGTGTGGGGACAACGATGCTGAAAAATGAACGAGAGTGGGAGAAAGTACGTGTACGTACCCGGCTCTGGAGGTTATTTGACAAGCCAGTGAGGTTGTAGCTTGACTGATCTATTAAAATTCGCGATGGTTCTAGAGGAGGATCTCTCTGCTTGGATTTAAATGGCCGATTCACTGTGGGACTCAGTCCTCCAGCGGAGCCACAAGAGTTCATCCTCTTTGGCAGTCAGAATGTCGCTGCAGGAGAAGGTCTACCTTTTTCAGCAACCCGACTGCCGCAGAGCACATCAGTAAGCACCATCAGAACAAGAAAAAACCGTAACTATGGTATCCATGCACCCATCGTTCTTTTCTGCTTCTCCACTTCTGCCGTCTGTCCTCAGGTCAAAAGCTCTGGAGAGAAAGCCCTAAAGGAGAGGAAAATTGAACTGAGAGATGCACGTTTATGGTGCGAGGTTCCTTTGCACAAGGGCCAGAGGAAAAGTTGAGAGCGAAGATGCTTTGAGAGAATAATTTTGAACTTTGGGGAGGACTTAAGCTTCTTTGGCAAGAGGAAAACAGAAGACCAACAACTCGCGTTTGCCTTCGCACCTGGAAGATATACTCCTCTCTTGTAAGGGAGCGGTTTTGGGTTTTTTCGTAGCGATGATTCTTCTGCTCCTTTCCAGACTTGGTCTGACCGCTTTCACAATAAAACCAGATCCATCTTTCTATACATTGGGGAGCATTTTCAAGAACACACTACTGGTGTTTTTTTGAGGCTAAGGTGGGGAGGGGAAAAAAACCGTTACACAATTCAGACATAAAGTTTAGTGATGACATATGCCCTCAGTGTCGATATTACATCATCCCGGGTCGGGACACTCCTGCAGAATTTGTAGCAGGACAAACACGTGGGGCTTTGCGGGGGCATCAGAGCTCCACAGCCCTCCCAAGACGGCTGCTGTGGCTTTAATTCTGTCCCCCCAAACAAGATATTTTGAAGTTCTAACTCCCAGCACCTGTGAAGGTGACCTTATTTAGAAAGTTCTTTGCACATGTCATTAAGTGAAGATAAAAATTAGAGTGGGTCTAGGGACGCCTGGGTGGCTCAGTCGGTTAAGCTTCTGACTTCGGCTGCGGTCATGATCTCGAGGTTCGTGGGATCGAGCCTCGCATTGGACTATGTACTGATGGTGTGGAGCCTGCTTGGGATTCTCTCTCTCCCTCCCCCTGACCCTCCCCTACTCGTGCTTTCTCTCCCTCTCAAAAATAAATAACTAACGTTAAAAAAATCAACCTGTTGTATTTGTTGCATCTTGATTTTTTTTTTTACCTTTTATTTATTTTTGATAGACAGAGAGAGACAGAGCATAAGTGGGGGAGGGGCAGAGAGAGAGAGGGAGACACAGAATCCGAAGCAGGTTCCAGGCTCTGAGCTGGCAGCACAGAGCCCGACGCGGGGCTTGATCTCACAAACCTCGAGGTCATGACCTGAGCCGAAGTCGGATACTTACCGACTGAGCCACCCAGGCACCCCTGTTGCATCTTGATTTGAACAAACTATTAAACATTAGGAAGTAAGAGAGATTTCAGTGTATTAAGGTATTATTTTAATTTTCAGGTAGGATAATGTTATTGAGGTTATGTTCTAAAACGTCTACTTAAATATGTTTTTTTAAATAAACTATATTAATATAATGTCTGGTCTTCAAAGTAATCCAGAGTGTACAAAAGTGGGTGGGGATCCAGATCAAGTCTGATGTGGTACCAGTTGAAGCTGGGCGATGATGTGTGAGGGTTAATTTATTATTCTCTTTTCTTTCTTCATGTTCAAAAATTTTCATAATTAAAAAAAAAAAAGACTGGCTGAACTTGGTAAACAACAACTAAGCTTCCACATTTGCAGTTCAGTTCCACATGGATTTGATGATTCTGATGCGTTTTTCATATGGAAGTAAGGAGGAAAGATGATTTGGGGCCTGAATCCTTTTGGGATCTGAGCACCATAGTTGAGTGGAGATTGCATAGTTTGAATCAAGTTCAGGCTCTAATATACTGGTTGAGTCAGAAATAACTAGCAACTCTACACAAACTTCCTGTTGCTCTGATGCAGTTCATTTCCAACGCAATTTGTTGACTTGTGAACGCATACAAATGTCTACTTTTATTTTCTCTTTATTTGTGCCATAGCAGCCATCATGGAAGTCATTATTTCTATTGCCATGCCATTTAATTTGAACTTGTCTGTTGCATGTTGCTACAAGTTATTTGCAAATTCTCGCGTCTCTGCAATGGCCTAACCACATTTGTGGTCGTCAGCTTTAGAAATCAATTTCTCCCTTGTGCCCATAGTGAAAATGATTACAGGTTATATAAATGCAAGTTTTATCATGACCGTGGAGCAGAACTGATGTGGCATACTAATTTAGTCATTAAAGTGCACACAGACAAGTTATACTGGAAGCTGGGTACAGAATTTCTTTTTGCCACAGTTGCACTGTCATCGGGAAACACCCTCCATTCGGATGGGATATAGACAAAGACAGAATCTTTGAACACTTTGATTTCAGCACCACTTAGAAAGTGATTAAATGTTACACTCCAGAGGCCGCGACATTTTTTACTTGGTTCCTAATGTGGAGCAACATTTTTTATTTGGTTCCTAACATGGAGAGATATTGCCATTGATGAAACAAGAAGGAAGGGAGGAAGGGAGGAAGGAGATGGAACAAACCTGATAGGGAGTAGAACTTCATAATTTTTATCAATATGGCTTTGATTAAATCGACCACTTGTAAAGGCATATTCTGTTGTGTCTCTTATAAAGTGACATTACAGCAGTCCTTCAACAACTCTTTAGCTATAAATCTAACTAGACCACCCATTAGTCCATTGTAAACACTGAGGGGTGGGAAGGCAAAACCCACTCTAACTCGTAGACCCTTGAAGTCGGGTCGAAGAGTCAGGACAATCACAAAATACATCAATGAATGATACACAGCAAACCAGCAGGAAATACAATAATGTTAAAATGGGAGAGGTTCACTGTGGGTTTCAGTGTCTAGGGAGCAATCCCCATGAGAGGAAAAAGACTGAAAGAGAAAAATGGGAATCCTTTGATCTGGGAGAAGGGAAAAGAATGAATTACAAGAATGAGAGAATAGTGAACACAATTCCAGGGAAGGGAATGTTCAGAACCTGTTCAGGGGACTCACTAGACCGGCCTAGCAACAGTGCAGGAGGTAAGATTAAAGGGAGAGTCAGTGAAATTGTTCAGGATCTCCAATAATATCCAGGACCGTAAGCAGCTTTTAAAACCGAGAGTTAACTCAAAGTGACACTTTGAGAGCGTGCTCTTCAGCTTGAAATGCGGGTAAAAAGTAGCTGCAAAGGGGAGCATTCTCTCTATGCCACTTTGACTTTCACCTGGTCCCAGAGGAACCTGTATGTGAATAGGAAAAAAAATACATGTTACCCATCAAAATCGACATTTCAGTCATGCGTATTGTCATGGTTTTCCAGCGAGTACATTAGCATAGATCTCACTTCACGGATGTTGACTAACTTTGCCTGCATAATATAGTGTGTTCCATGATGCAGGGGCCACACATGTGGTTTATTCTCTTGTTGATGGCAGAAGACGTCGTATTTTTAATTTCCAACACTGTGTTTCTTTGGTTATTTTAGAAAGACGTGCTTCTGGGAGTTTCTTCTCTAGGCATCCTTAAACAAGGAGGCCTCACGTTCCAACCGTTTAATTAGCTTTCCATGTCTCTTGGAGTGTGGTCGGCACGACCGCACAGACAACAATGGGGCTCAAAACACTTGGGGAGTCTGCTCCCCAGCAACCGCCAAGTACGTGCGCCACGAAGCAATTCTCAGCTTGATCTCGCTGAAGTTCACCTACTTTGTGTGACAGTTACCATCACTCACACCCTATGGCCATTGAAGAAATTAAGGCTCAGAAGAGTTAGATAATTTTCTGAAGGTAACACAGCAAACAAATGAAGAAGCAAGGAAATAAATTATATTAATAGTAATGAGTTAGTAATAATTTTATTAAGTCAGTAACAGGTTTGATTGAGTTATATGGTACAGTACGTATGAGGTATATAAAATAGAGGTAGAAAAACACATGTGTATATGGATCCATACATAAACAGAGACACTTACATGTCCATATGTATATACACACATACGTACGTACATGCATAGATATACAAATGTATATTCATGTGTGTACATTTATTCATTATATATATAATTCATTTTTTTTTACTTGTTGCAAACACAACAGATGCATAACCCAAATGGCCTGCTGAAACCGTCTTCTGACCTAACTTAATGCAGTCCATGCAAGTGACAGGCCACGGAGAGCCACGTGGGACCCCTAAAGTAGCAGGGAGCTGTGCTGTGCCCAGCTGTGATCTGTAACTCCTCAAGAAATGACCCGTTAAGCCAGTTCTCTAATTTATGCTCATATGTTACTGCATTACTATCTGCAACAAAATATGAAATTATTTGCCATTATTATCTCTAGTTTACGTCTCAGCACTTCGGTGGTAACATTTACTTTTTTGGAGGAGCAAATGAGATACTGTCGAGAAGGTCACCGGAAATGTTCTTCCTCTCCATTCCTTGTCCAAACACATCAAAGCTACTTCCTTTGTGATGTCTCCCCTGGTGCCTGGGCCAGAAGCCATCTCTCTCCAAAGAGCTCCTGTAACAGGGATTCAGAACATCTGTCTGCTTTCTCTACCGGATTGTATGTATTCTTGTACACCTCCTTTCTCCTTTATTAGATTTCAGGCCACTGTATGTTTGATTCATTTTCCTGTGTCTCACTGTGGGTACATGAGTAGGGCACGATGGTAGTCACCAAAATATTTGTCTAAACAGCGGGGTTGAAAGAAGAAAAGGCTTGAGTAAAGCAGAATCTGTGAATTTTGTGCGTTTTGCCTCTGTTTGTCAAGTCGTTGTTCAGAAGGCAAACTAAAATGTCTCCTAATGCGTCTGACCATCTGATTGAAATGTGTTGGCCCTTGCTGAATTTGATCGCAGAGTGTGTCCCCGTCCAGCGGGGCTAACAAGAGAACTTGAACAGCAGCCAATTAGTTGTAGCAAGAGTTGGAGCCTCTCTCACAAGATAAATTTTATTTTAGTGGGAGTTTTGTTTACTTTTGCTTTTTTGTTTGATCATGAACTTTTAAAAGCACAAATGCCAGTTATTAGTGGAAGTCATTTAATCTAAAGCTTTACCCTGGGGGGCTGAGTTGCACGGTCTGTGTGCGGGTATCACCGCTCCTGACCATGAGCGCTAGGCAGCGAGAGAAGATCGGGGACGAGTGGAGAAGTCAGCGACAGAACAGACACATTCTAGAAAGATAGGGCAAAAAGGTCGGGTTAATTTGGAATTGATAAAGACTACCCAAACTGTAATTTTTCTTTCCAAGCAATTTAAGGCTCTTTGGTAGATATATAGCAATCTGAAAGAATCTAAGTGTTAGGAAACCACCTTGGCACTGAGCTCACTAGAGACCTAAATTCCTGTTTTGTTGTAGACCCCTGACATTTTGAAAACTTAATTACCTGAGCATCCCTGTGGCAGAGTGGAGTCTCTGGTTTTCATGAAACTCCCCCGGCCTGCAATATCTAACATAGATTATCTTTGAGAACTAAATTGCCAATGTAATCCACGAGTAGAAGATAGTTCCTTTCAAGAGCAGTGGTCGCATCTGTAGAGCCTCATAGACTATCTGTGACGTTTCTGAGGTTATAATCTCTGCTGATTGCACCTGCATGGGAACATTGCATCTGTTTGGGTGTTTGTTGAAGCAGTGGGCGCCCACGACCCCACATCACAGGCGTTCAGAGGGACAATAATCTGTCACAGTAGAGAGGCCATTTACTTCGGTGGACAGTATGTAACCACCAATCCTCGATTTTCATTGAAATTGTTAGCTGCCACGAACCTTAACGATTAAATGCACCAACATACCTTGCTTGAGAAACAGATGCCCTACAATATTAAAGTCTTTCATCTTTTATTTTCTCCATCTCTAGTGTGTATTTTCTGCACAGGCACCCTCTTTAGACAAACTGTAAAATAAGTATATTCTAGAACCTGTCATCGTTTTGCCAAAATTAATGGTTGCCACGACCAGTATTTCCCAAACTGAAATTAGAGACTGATTCCCATACACAGCCTTGCTTGGAACACCTTGTAACATAGTTTATTCCCCTCTCCCTCTTCCGTTTTTTCCCCCTTCTGCCTCAGAAACTGCCATTCTGTGCCCAATTACCCAAGATGACATACCAGTACATTCGAGTTTACAAGCCTAGCTGTGAGAGCACTATTTTCTGTGAGACCTGTCACCTCACTGTAAACTACTGTCCCCAGAAAGGCAATGGCACCTCACCTAACCACAGGTGTGGAAAACTGAGGACAAAGGCTGGCATTGCCCAGGTGCCTGCTGGGGCCTCCAAAGCCAGGGAGATTGGTTTGAAGTTCTCAATTCTGTGGCCCTTCCGAAACCGTCTGTGAAATCCTGGGGTGGGAGCTCTTAGCTGGGGTGGGTGATTATGTTCTCCTATCTTCTCTTTCTGGAATCTTCTTTCCCCAGCAGAGTTTCTGTTGTGCCCCATGTGATTGTAGATATGAAGCCAAAACTCTTTGATGACTTTTACACAGAAAGAAAGCCACTCTCACAGACACTTACGAATACAGGAGACTTTACTCAAGAGGAGCCAAGGGTATCAGGAAGGGGCTGCAGGGAAGAAAGTCCAAATCCTCAGTCTCCAAAATCCTTTTGAGGTACCTCACCTCCAAGAATAGACTCTCACTCCAATGAAGCTCTCAGATTTCTTAGTTTCATCTCCCCCAGCCTGCCATCACAGCGCCTTTTCTGTTCCTCACTCCTTCCTCCCTTGGAGTCCACGGACGCCAATAACATCTCCCTCACGTCAGGCAGAGTGGCCTCCAGCTCTCCCCATGGCCCCTGCCCAAGCCCTTGCCAGCCAACAACATGGGCTGTTCGGTCCTGCATCTGGAAAAAATACAGTGCAAGTAGCTAGTTCAGCAAGTAAATAAAATAAAAATACCATTCACGTTTCTCACAGTCCCAAACATTTCCTTTAAGGTATAGTTAAAGAATTATGGCTTCAGGATCAAGGGGATCCTGGCTGTAATTTCTGTGTGAATTCAAATGAGCTATTCATATTTTCAGAACTTTGGTTCCGGCAGCCAGAAATGGGGCCATAATATGAGGTTGTTGTGAGAAGTAAAAGCATCAACACATGTTAAGCATTTAAGACGATTCCGGACACATACTCAATGTTCAGTAGATACTGTTTCTTGTCTTCCTTGTGTAAAGGAAAGTATAACTATAAATACCCATCAAGTTTGAGGATAAATTAACAGACCATCCCTAATTATAACCAGCCCCCACCAGTATGCCTCGCACATGTGAGCATGCTGGCATTGGGATTTGCTTATTGCAGCCATAACAAATGACCATACAGTTTGCAACTTAAAAGAACACAAATATTTTAGAAGAGAAGAGAAGAAAAAAGAAAAGAGAAGAAGAAAGAAGAGGAGAAAAAGAGAAAAGAAGAGAAGAAAAAAGAAAAGAGAAAAGAGAAGAGAAAAAGAGAAAAGAAGAAAAAAGAAGAGAAAAAGAAAAGAAGAGAAGAGAAAAGAAAAGAAAAGAGAAAAGAAGAAAAGAAAAGAAAAAAAGAACACAAATATCTTATGACATGGTTCTGTGGGTTAGAATTACCCGTTAGCTCAGCTGTGCTGCCTGCTGGGGATATCACAGGCTGAAATTCGGGTTTGGACTGGCTCTTATCAGGAGGCTATGGGAGGGAATTCTCCACCAGGCACACTCAGCCTGTGGCAGAATCCAGGGCCTCAGTGTTAAAGGACTGAGGCCCCCATTTCCTCATTGGCGGTCATCTGGGGGTCTGCCCTTAGTTCCTAGAAATTCTCTCCAATCCTTACATGTGAGCCGAGCCCTCCGTCTCAGAGCCAGAGACAACACCTCCAATTCTGCTCACACATGGGATCTTTCTGACTTTCCCTTCAGCTCCATTTTTCTGCTTCCAGTGGAAGAAAGTTCTCTACTTTCTTTTGAAATTTCTCTACTTTTAAGGATGCATGTGATCAGACTAGAACCAATCAGATCATCTAAAACAGTCTTCCTGTTTTAAGTGTCACCATACTTAATCTGCAAAAGCAGAGGCTATCTGGACATTTTTGCTCTCTACTGCTTCCAAAGGAGGGGGTAGCATCTGAAAAAGAATAGAGATTTAATAAGAAGAAAATGAAAATGAGCAAACAGATGATTGTTATCCTTATATTTTTAATAATTTGAAAATATCATCTTACACATATTCCAAACAGCTATCATTAAAATATTAAATGCTTGCTTCTTCAAAAAATGAATGGCTTGTCATCAAATGATATAAGTGAAAATTCTTCATTAATGATCAAGAAAAGGATGTTTAGGGGAGCCTGGTGGCTCAGTTGGTTAAGCATTAGACTCTTGATTTTGGCTCAGGTCATGATCTCAAGGTTTGTGAGATTGAGCCCCGCATCAGACTCCGTGCTGACAGCATGAAGCCTGCTTGGGATTCTCTCTCTCTTCCTCTCTCTCTGCCCCTCCTCTGCTTGCACATGCTCTCTCTCTCTCTCTCTCTCTCTCTCTCTCTCTCTCTCAATATAAATAAATAATCCTAAAAAAAAGATGTTTACTATATGCATTTTGAATGTCCCTAATTGATTTGAGACATTTACTGATACCTATTGAAGTGTTAAAGTAACTTCTGCGTAACCTTATCTTTTTAATGTCAATGAAATGTTTTTTTAAGTCTGATAATTCATAACTTATGTGAATTAAACTAAATTGCTTGATTCAATACCATGCACAGTGATATTACTATTAATTTTTGTTTGAAAATGCCCCTGGCAAGTCTACCAACCCATCAAATATCAAAAAACTCTCTTGTTTTCTATGGAAGTGAATTAAAATAAACAACACTCAAAGCTAGTTTCAGACTGTGTTAAAACAATTGAGAAATGTTTCTAGATAGTTAAATGCAACTGATAGAATAGCCAGAATATTCTGAACCAGGTGTTTGGGGAAGAATGTCAGTGGTGTTTGAAACTTCCTACTTAGAATAAAAAGATATGGGCCAGGCGTTTCCCTCTGCTGGGGAGGTGGGGCAGACAAGATCATGTCCGGCCTGGTGCAGTCACTGATGGTGTGGGGAATGTCCTCGCCACAGCATTTGCGTCATAACGACCGCACATCTTAAAAGCTTGGAACATTGCATGGACAACCAACAATTAACTCTCATCATGGTAACGTGCTCAGCGGACACTGTTGAAGTTGGTACGTTGTTATTAGCATAAGTACAATATTTGCAGCCACTCCTAGAGGTATGGTTAGCAATTAGAAAGTCTTTTTTTTTCCGTTTGACTCAAACACAGACTTCAATTTGCACTCTGTACTAGTAAACATGAACCCAGAAACGAGGACAGACCCATGGACTCGAGGTCGGGCGTTTCATGCTCATTATTAGTTGACTTGGCTGGATAGTCTGCCCATGAGAGAGAAGATGATGGAATTTTAAAGTAGATCCTCTTGCAGAGCGTGTCACAAGCTTGTAATAATTACAGACTATTTGGGGCATCTCGTTTCATAGCTCGGGATGTTTGCTTTCCTTGGAAGGCACAGAGTTTAGACATGTCCACTTGAAATTTCAGGTGCCGAAGAATGCTCTATTTGACAGGTAGGAAGAAGTGTACTGAGGAAAGGGTATCAGACAGTTGGTGCCCTGGGTAAGCAGGCATCCCTGAGGCCAGGAATAGAATGACGAGGTGACTCCACAGGCGATTAAAATAGGCTGAAGCCCAGAAGTCAAGACAGTGAGCAACCCCCACATCTGGGAGCAGATGCCACTCACTAGCTATCAGTGGAAGCTCCTTGGAGAGGAATCTGGCAAGACCAAAGAAATGTGCCCCCCGCCTTCAGGAACTCATTATAGCTCTTATGGCCCCTTCCTCCATAAAAAAAATATGTATATATGAAAATTTTTGTCCTTGATGGCTTCATTAGTGTAAAGATGAGTGGGATCCAGAGTGGATTGCACTCACTTTTTTTTTTTTCTGATTAAAAACCACTTGTGGACCCCTAATTGGAAAGGATGTAAGAAAATTAACCTAATCTTAGATTCCTGAGCCTAAGTGTAGTTTGAAAGACCTCATTAGTAAAAGTGTGAGCCTCCTCCCCAGTTCCTTCAAGAGAGAAAAATAGGAGATTGTCCTAAATTACGGAAGCAAAAATACAAAGTGGGCTGCATTGGGTCTCAAATTTTTTTCAGAATCCTAAATCTGTGACAGTGCAAAAATCAGAAATTGTTCATTCAGACTGACAATTTTGGAGAAACAGTATCAACATCAGACATTTTAATTATGCCCTAATATATCAATTTTTTGTCAACTTCCTTTCTGTATGGCTTATTTGTTCCCAAGCATTTAAAGATCACTGCGAAAATAGGAATAGCATGTCTCTTTCCATTTCAGTTGCAAAGCCTAAGTACATATCTACTGCATACCCATTTATATTTTATTTTATTTAGCAAATACATACTTTGTTTACATGATGACATCTCTAAGACTTTAAAAAATATTAGTCCTCATTTAATTCATTATGGGGTTGAATTGCATCACCCAAAAAGCTATGTTGAAGTCCCAACCCCAGAATCTGTGCATGTGACCTTATTTGGAAAGGAGCTCTTTTCTTGAGAGAGAGAGAGAGAGAGAGAGAGAGAGCACGCACAAGTGGGGGCGGGGGGAGGCAGGGAGCGGGAGAATCTAAAGCATCTTAGGCAGGCCCCACGCTCAGCATGACCTGAGCCAAAGTCAAGAGTCTGATGCTCAAACCCAGTGAGCCACCCAGGTGCCCCTGGAAAGGAGCTCTTTGAGGATGTAATCAAGTTAATATGAAGTCATACTGAAGGAGTATGGGTCCTAAGTCCAGTGCGGCTGGAATCCTTATTATAAGAGAATATGTCAGGTGTCTTTTTGCCACAATAAAATATAACCCTTATGTTAACAATTGACTCTTGATTTCGGCTCAGGGCATGATCTCATGGTTCATGGGATGGAGCCCCGGGACTCTGTGTTGACACAGCAGAGCCTGCTTGGGATTCTCTCTCTCCTCTCTCTCTGCCCCTTTCCCAGCTCTCTCTCTCAAAATAAATAAATAAACTTTATTTTTAAAATTCTTTTTTTTAATGTTTATTTATTTTTGAGACAGAGAGAGACAGAGCATGAACGGGGGAGGGTCAGAGAGAGGGAGACACAGAATCCGAAAGAGGTTCCAGGCTCCGAGCTGTCAGCACAGAGTCCGACGCGGGGCTCGAACTCACGGACCGCGACATCATGACCTGAGCCGAAGTCGGCCACTCAACCGACCGAGCCACCCAGGCGCCCCTAAACTTTATTTTTAAAAAACATATGTGTGTGTCTGTGTGTGTGTCTGTGTGTGTGTGTGTGTGTGTGTGTGTGTGTGTGTGTGTAAAACCCTTATATGTATTGTAACTTACAATTTAAGAGATTAGTCTCCTACCCACAGCCATGAAAGCAATTTAAATTATTACTTTATAGTTAAACAATAGACAAGAGAACTTGAAAAATACAGCATATTACATCCCAGTGAAAGACTTCATAAAATTTGGGGCACAATATCTGCCATGAAATTGAAACATCAAGAGCAGGTCTAGGGGATGGGCCTTCATTCCCAAGTTAGCAATTAACCTCTCCGAACATGCTCTTCTTGTGCAGATTCATGCCTTGTCAAGCCAGCCTGCTGTAAGGGGAACTATTTTTTTGGATGGTGCATTCTCAGCAAAAAAAAAAAAAAAATATTGAACTGTGAAGGCCGAGTCTTACAAGTATCAATCTATAGCAATGTTTGAAGATGGCCTTCAGCCAGAACGTAACAAGAAAACAAAACTTTACTTGAAACACAGCTAAGTTCTCAATCGTAGTGAAAAATACTTTACCATATATCATTCATGTGGGCAGCTAGGCAGAGGGGTCAAAGCCATGGACTCAGAAGCAATGGAATTCCAGTTCAGCTGCTCACCAGGTATGCACTTTGGGCAGGCTCTCTCTCCCTCTCAATGCCTCACTTTCTTCTCTGTCAGGGGAGGTACTAACAACCCCTCCCTCATGGGTGGTGTATGATTTTGTAAAGCTGCCATGACAAAGTACTACAACTGGGGCTTAAAGCAACAGAAGTTTATTCCCTCACGGTGTGCGGGGCCAACAGTCTGAAATCAGGGTTGTTCTTGTTGGGGGTTAAGGGGGACAGCCTAATCCAGGACTCTGTCCTAAATTTGGGGGCTTGTCCATAATCCTGGGCACTTAGTGGCTTGTAATCACATTACTGCAATCTCTTCCTCCATAGCCACAGGGGTCTTCCCTCTGTGTGTCTTTGTTTCTATGTATATTTGTATATATATACATTTTTTTGAAAGAGAGAGACAGAGAAAGAGCTTGCACAAGCATGGAGGTGGAGAGCAGGGGAAAAAGGGAAAGAGAGAGAATCATAAGCATCTTAGCCACTTAGGCAGGCTCCACGCTCAGCATGACCTGAGCCAAAATCAAGAGTCTGATGCTCAAACTATATATATATATATATATGTGTATATATATATATATATATATATATATATATATACACACACACACACGTATACATATATGTATGTATACATGTGCACAATATGTATACATACATATACAGGTATGCACATATGTAAACATGCATATATATACACAGCAAACATGTACATATATACATATAACTATATACACATGTACACAATATGTATACATGTATACATACATACACAGATATACACATATGTACACACATCTATTTATACACAGTATGAAGGAAGTAATAGTGATGATAATAACTGTGGATTATGGTGAATATTATAGAGCTAATATATACTATATACATTTAAGTGGTTGGCTCTTTCCCCTGTGTCTCTCTCTATCTCCATGTGTGTGCATACACACACATACGCACACACACACACACTCAGTGGGTTTAGATGGGCTTCCATAAGCTAACCGTGTTTATCATGATACTTCATTATATCATATGTTTTAAAGTGCACCAAAAGTGAAAGGCAATTCTCCACATGGGAGCCCTACTCTAAATATTTCAGAGTTTATACAAAGATAGGCTCCTGGGAAGTGTCTTTGTCAGGGCCAAAGACATTCCTTGTTTTTGTCATCGAGATAGTCTAGGCCTCCCTGTCCTTAGCACCAAATGTCTGTTGGAAATCACTGCCATTCTCCAGCACGTTGGCAGAAAAAGAGGGTCTGTGTGGGTGTTCCGGGAAAAAAGATATTAGGAGAAAGAAAAATTGGGCAGTAACAGAACTTTTCCTAAATGTTTCCAACTAACTTTCGTTCCGTAAATCAACCAGTGTTCTGCAGAGCCAACACCTGTCACCAAAGTTCTTTCCCTGGGCTGCAGAGCTGTCATTGACTTGCCCAAGCCCCGTGCCGTCCGCCACGAGGCAGAGACTATTTGTGTCAAATAAATCACTTTATTAAAATTGAATTTATGAGGAAATAAACCAGGAATGTAAAGAAAATGTCACAACACCGAAACTGAAGATGGACGAAACGTAGACTTCCAATGGCCAGAGTGGAAATGGGAAGGAGACACGTGAGCTGGGTGCATCCTCGTGGCCCCTGGGCACCTGTCAAACATAATGCATTCTGCTGGTGGTGAAAGAGGTGGTAATTCCTCTCTTCCCTCAAATGCATTCTCCCTTTGTCACTTTAGTTCCTATCTTCATGAAATAAAGAGGAAAGAAAGAATATACAGGAAGCATTCAAAGAATGCATATGACAAGACACAAATGAAAGAGGGAGTGCCAGGGTGGGTGTGGTAGTGGCCATACCTGAAGACAGGTATGGACTCGCTCACAGAGCGAGGTCCTTGAAATACGTGAGGCAGGAGTGACTTTCCTCTCAGCAATTTCACATGGTAAATTGAGAACTGTGTTTCATTGTTGTCTGGACTCAAAAGGTGGGTAGGAGTGCCCAAGAATAGGAAATACAATGGAAGAATTGAAAAGAAAAGTGTTCTTCTTAAGAGAAAACTCAGTGGGCCACAATTAGGAAATGTGCACATATTCATACACCTGTATACTTGTGTGTGCGTGCTTAGCAAACCAGACCCACACAACAGCACTTCTACGGATTCTGTTACTCGTAAAGGACAAAAGCATACCATGTTGTGACTAGTGTGCAAATCTGGTTAGAGATGGAGAAAGTAATGAATTATTCTGTAAAATTAACGTTTACCTTAACTGGGGAATGTTCTGCCATTGCTTGCCATTGCAAGTGAAGTATGGAATTTCTCGTTTTGAGAAAATAAGTGACTTGGCTCGTCCCATGCCACTCAATCCCTAGTTCCCCCAAGTTTATGTGTGCAACTCTATGATATCACTGGAGAAATAACATATGCCTTTGTTTGGGGTGTGTGATTTTTATACACATTTTTGGGGAGTCCCCGCCCATTGCTTCGCAAAGAGGGATCCATGTACCAACAGCATCAATATCACCAAGGACTTGTTAAAAATGCAGATTTCTAGGACCCAGTATGTCAGACCTACTAAATCAGAATGGGGCGAGAGCAAGAATCTCTATTTCAACAAACTCTCCAGGTGACATGTATCCTCATTTAAACTTGAAAAGTACTGTCAAAGGACATGATTATCTGATAACCTAACATTTTTGCCTTCCTGCTATACCCCAAGTAGAAATTTACTGCATTTTAAATAAACCTAATACATACATCTTCAAGCCAACAACAACAAAAAATAATAAGATTTTTTAAATGTGAAACTAATTATAAAATTTTATTTTTTTTAATGTTCACTTATTTTTGAGAGAGAGTGAGCGCACGTGAGAACAGGGGAGGGGCGGAGAGAGAGGGGCACAGAGGATAAAGCGGCTTTGCGCTGACAGCAGAGAGCCCGATATGGGACTGGAACTCACAAACCAAGAGATCATGACCTGAGCTGAAGTTGGACGCTTAACCGACTGAGCCACCCAGGCACCCCTATAAAATTTTAAATTATGGATACTTGTGGATGCCTTGCGAGTTTAGGATATGACTCCATTTGTTAGTCTGTTTTATACATACAGCTTCAAGAATAACAGGGGCTAAGAGGCTGAACATTGCATAGCAGTAGCTATTTCTAAACAAGCTCTCCTTTAAATCTCAGATCTGTATTTCTAAACAAGCTCTCCTTTAAATCTCAGATCTGTATTAAATAATAATAGTAGTAGCTACTCTTAACTAGTGCTTCGTGATGACAGTCCCTTTTCTTGAAGCTTTGCCAATATGAACTGACTGAATCCTTACAACATATCCACGATGTGCTATTCAGTTATTAGCTGCATTTTACAAATGGGAAAATCAAGTCTTGAGAGGTTAGGTCAATAGCTAAAGTCATATATATAATAAGTAACAAAGTGATCAAAGGCACGCAGCCTAGCTCCAGATGTCACATCGTAACTGCCAAGAATATGACCTTCTTTGTGTTCTTTCACGAGTGAGAAAGATTGAAGGTTCAACACCTTCTTAAGGTCACGCAGCTGCCGCTTGGCAACCTAGTTCTACCTCCTGTCCAAACGTGACCCTCTCCTACTCCAGCTCCCTCCCTAAATACTAACCACATAAAATGTCCTTAGTCTTTTTTATATAAGGGATTCTGTCCCATTGGGACTGTTATAAGAATTAGTCCAAATAACCCATGCAAAGAATTTAGTGCTTGGCACATAGTAAAAACTCAACTTTAGCAAAGATTATTTGTTATATAATTATAATAATGTAATATTATATACATATATATATGTATATATATGTATATATATATACATATATATGTATATATATATATACATATATATATATGTGTGTATATATATATTTTTTAATGTTTATTTGAGAGAGGGCACAAATGGAGGTGGGGCAGAGTAAAAGGGAGAGAGAGAATCCCAAGCAGGCTCTGCACTGTCAGCACACAGCCCGATGTGGGCCTTAATCTCATGGTTTATGAGATCATGATCTGAGCCGAAATCAAGAGTCTGATGCTTAACCCACTGAGCCATCCAGGCAACCCTCATTATTATATTAAGTAGACATAGATTATATGGATTTCATAGAGTTTAAGAGGTCGTTTTATCTAAGAAACATCCCCATCTCAGAGATATTAAAATGAGAAAATACACACATCTTATAATGGGTGAAATACGTCATTCTATACATATTATAGGTTTCCAAGCAGTGTTGAAAGTTGGATTGTCCCAGCATAACCATATCTGCAGCAAATTTTTAAAGTAGTTATGTGTATGACAGGGTGGCAGATACATATATCTGTTTTTAATTTTCTCAGCAATCTGCTAAGACACTTTTATTATTTCACTGCACAGATAAGACAGTTGAGATTTAGAGAAATTAAGCAACTCGTTCAGAATCAAACCATTAAGCACTAGAGTCAGGATGGATATTCAGTCCCTCTGATCCCAGCCTTTGTGCCGTGCTGTGACGCATCAATGATCTCAATCCCTGGATGCCTTTCTTAACTCTTTTCTCTGTGCAAGTCTTTTAGCTCTGAGCTCCTGACTTTTTCACCGAGGAAACGGCCATAACAATGGCCTCAAAGGACTTCATGAGATCAAGGGAGAGAACAGACAAGACCATTGAGGGAAGGCATATCCGGCAATAGGCAAAGGCGAGGACTCCCTCTCCACTCTTCATCAGTATTAATTGCACTCGGGGAAATATATTACATACACATCAACAAACTTCAGCAATTAAGTGAGAAGGCCCAAATGACACCTCAACTCCCTCAAGAATTGAGAGATACACAATAAATGAAAAGGAAAGAGGTGACATTTGAAAGCGATGCAGATATGGCCACTGGGTTTTAGTCTTCAAACTATTTACACAGATTTTGTTCTGCTGCAAAGCAATTGCCCTATTATTAAGTTAAAAGAAATGATAGAATTATTAATTGTGATACTGCATTGTGGTCTAAGGTAGGTACTTTGACACCTGACATTTTAAAAGACTCATCCTAAGCTTTCTGATGGAACAGGACAAATGAATTTTCCAAAGTCTGGGCCACACCGTGATAGGTGTTATGCCCTGATTAAGCCCTGTTCTTCTAACATGTTTTCATAGTTCACAGCAGGAAATATTGTATTTTCAGGACAGACTAATATTTGGGAAAAAAGAACAACAATACCGGTTTCTTTTTTCTTCTTGATCATTACGCAATATTAATTAATATCGATTAGAAACGGTCACTCCAAAAGTGTTCTTACTTTTCTGTCTTGATCCCCTTGTCACTGTAAAATAAAGTAAGGCGAAACAAAATGACTTGGAGACAATTCAAACCAAGCTCAATCATAAATTAATTTGTTTTTCCATTCAGAAGTCTTGCTCGAATCAGGCAATTGGAAAACAAAATGTACATCTGTTCTATAACAAATAATTTTCAGAGTAATTTCATAGTAATAAAAAAAAAACTACTTCTACTGATAACGGGCTTTACTCCAAGTTTTGTGCTACGTGAAATTAAGGTTCGAGGACCTTAATACACAGGAGGGAGATAAGCCTAGTAGGTTGATAGTGTGTGACTCCCCTAACCCTTCTTCTGACAAGTTTAAAACAGCGATGGCATTACACCCCGCTGTGTGCTTTCAACCAATGACTTCACAACCTCGGTGGCCATTACACTGGTAGCAACCATTACATTAAATGCACACAGAATTCATTTAAAGTCAAGCTAGTTAACCTACAGCGTAGTCTTGGCTTCAGAAGTACAACCCAGTGAGTGATTCATCACTTACTCGTGACACCCTGTGCTCATCCCAGCAAGTGCCCTCCTCAATGCCCATCCCCCATTTAGCCCATCCTCTCAACCCACCTCCCCTCCAGCACCCCTCAGCTTGTTCTCTGTATTCAATTATTTTAATATTCCCGCTGTGGAAGTTCTGGAATACGATTTTACACCTCATGAATTTATTAGCAGATTTTAAATACCAAAAAGATATGAATTTGGCAAGACAAAGGAAGACTATCAAAAAAAAATCTGTTTCCCATCCTCATCCTTTTCTTCACCGTTACAGTGCCCTGCCATACTCACTCACCAGTTTAATTTTGAAAGATGCATTCTTACAACTGTGAAAATGTATTAGTCAATATTTGGAAGGAGCCAATTTATGAAACTAAAAAAAAAAAAAAAAAAAAAGGGAGGGGCACCTGGGTGGCTCAGTAGGTTGGGTGTCCGACTTCAGCTCAGGTCATGATCTCACATTCCGTGAGTTCGAGCCCTGTGTCGGGCTCTGCGCTGACATCTCAGAGCCTGGAGCCTGCTTCGGATTCTGTCTCCTTCCCTCTCTGCCCCTCCCCCACTCACACTCTGTCTCTCTCAAAAATAAAATAAAATAAAAGGAACCAGTGAAAATTTGGAAGTTATGTCTTTATTAACGAAGTTAAACACAAGTACATTACAGTTGGTTGGAAGGGTAAGAAACTGAGTAGAGCTTGCTTAAGATGAAAAGAAATGCTATCAAATGTATTTGTAAAGGGCTACAGACTTTGAGATAGCCAGGAAGAAGTCACAAACGTGCCTCACGGTTGGGATTTTAAATTTTTAAAGTGGTGGAAAATTAAAAGGAGACGGTCAATTGTAGATGAAAGTAAGGAAAAGGTCATTGCTCTGTGGGGTTTGATAGGAGGTCCCCTATGTGCTTCCTCTAGACTTTTTGAAGACTGATGAAGATTGGTTATAGCTTCAAATTGCTTTATAAGTTTTATTTGTAGCACATATAATACAGGCGATCCAGGGGCTACTGTTTTAGTGACAATGCCCAACGGAAGTCATCAAGTGTCATTTAATACAGTCTTTAATGTTCTCATATAGCCACGCCCCTAGTTTTAACTTCCGGGAGGTTTAAAATGGGATTATGGATATCAGTTACTTAGTCCCATCTCAATTCTCTCTCCTCAGCAGAAGACAGTCTTTCTAGTTCCCTCTGTGTGTGTGTGTGTGTGTGTGTGTGTGTGTGTGTGTGTGTGCGTGTGTGTGTGTGTGCACAATGATAATGGCTTTGGAGCAGACTTGGGCAGAGTAGCATTCTCTCCAAATCAGTGTCCCCAGACATAGTGCTGTCTCTGCCTCTGGGGAGGTTTACCAGGACTCCGGAAAGTGAGCCCTTCGGCTATCCCCAGTTCCTCACCTCTGACAGCAATGCTCAACATCTCCAAACCCAAACCACAAAAACACCACCACCAATAATAAGCAGGAATGTGAGCCTTCCATCACAAATTCTGCCTGAGGCTAGGAAGATTGCTCTTCATTCCAGCCAGCAAAACACCACGAAATTGACAGACTCAGCAATTTAGTAAACATGTCCAGCATTTTGTTCCCCAGCCCTGTGTTCATCATTCATTACCCCCCCACCACCACCAAATAGAAGGAGGTGATGGCTTTCAATCTGTGTAAAGAGCCATTCAAGAAGTTAAACAAAAACAAAAACAAAAAACACACATAGCCCTAAAGGTAAATTTAGGCTCTGTTTCTGGTAAGAATTGAAAGAATTGAATCATTTTCTCCTGCTTTCATTTTTCAAGGTTAGAAGCACAATCTTGCCTCTGGTAACCTCTCAAAGTCTTTCACCAAGGGAGTGACAGAGCCTTCTGGAAAAATGTGTAAATCAAGGGTGATGTAAAGGAACATTGTAGAGAATCAGAACTCATTTGGCAGGATGCTTATGCAGGAGGCATTGGAGAAGGTTCTGAATAGAAAAGTGAGGGTCCAGTTGGGAAGTTGAGCCTTGGTTGCTGGTGCTGTGGGCCACATGTTCTTAACTACATGATCAAATCATATGATCACATTTTTCAAAATACACGTATTCTGGGGTTTCTGTCTTGAGAATATCTCCCAGATAATAATGACATCTCTGTATGCAAATCTTAGAATATTCATGCTATGTTACTTAAAGGTTTGTTGAAAATTGATTTCCTTGAATTCGATCTGCCGTCACATTAATTAAAATATAACAAGAATATTTAATTAATGTTCCGTTTCCTTCACAATGAGGATTTTTAAAATTTGCTGAGGCATATCTTAACTCCTAAACATAACTTCATGAATGAAACAGTGACATGAATGAATGGAATACATTCCCTTTATTTAAGGGAAACTCAAAAGAAAATAAATATACAAAAATAAAGATACATCCTTTTCCCTGAATTATTCATCAGTGAGGAATTCTGAAACTTGCAAATCAAAATAGGTTCATGAATAGCAGGGGAAATATAGCCCAAAACACCCAACAGAAGCAATCCCTCCTACAGATTGGAAGCATTTACTGTCCTCTCAGGAAAGGAAGGGAGGACAGCCGATCACCCCCACCCCCATTGTGACTTTCCTTAGCACTGCTTTTTAGCACCCTATATAGGAGGAAGCATTTTATGGAGCAGACCTTTTAGAATATCTCAAGTATTGGAATATTTGATGTGCTCTTTTCAGGTTTCATCGATCTTAATTGTTCATTGATTATGTATCTGGGAATTCACCCACTCACTAAAATTTATCTGTAATTCCCAAATCAAGACTCAGGTGCCTTCATGGTTATTTGGGGACATGCTCAGAGCAGGGAAAAGTTTGTCTTGTCTGATGGGCTCATCCCCAGCTAAGGTCACACAAGGCAACACTCTGCCTTTCGCTTTAGCTCTAATACTGTAAACAAGTTCTGTTTTCGTGGTCTGTCTAGTGCCATGTTTTCTGGGTTCTTTTTAATGTTTTTTGTTGGTGATTTTATCATTTAAAATGGCCCCTGAGAGTAGTGCTGAAGTGCTGTTATGTTTTACAGAGAAAATACATCGGAAGGCACCTAGGTAGCTCAGTGGGTTAAGCATCCGACTCCGGCTCAGGTCATGATCTCTCGGTCTGTGAGTTCCAGCCCCACATCTAGCTCTGTGCTGACAGCTCGGAGCCCGGAGTCTGTTTCGGATTCTGTGTCTCCTTCTCTCTCTCTCAAAAATAAATAAACATTAAAAATATTTAAAGAAAATACATCTGTTAGATGAGCTGCATTCTGACACAACTTATAGAGCTGTTGGTTGTGAGATCAGTATTAACTGAATCAACATCATATATGAAATAGGCTCTCCTTAAACAGAGACACACAGAAACAAGGCGAGGTACTGACTGACTGAGAAAATGTTGTACCGGAAGCTCTCAGGAACCCAAACCTAGGTGTCCCATGGGAACAGTGCTCCAGCATTTGCTAACTTAGTGTTCATAGCACCTTGGCATATTTACCACGAGTAACGAAACTGCTGTAATTTTTTCTCAATGTATTTAAAACCGTTATTAGGTATAGAATTGCTTTAACCTTTTATGGTTTTAAGATCATTTTTGAATACTGATAGGATTTCAGTTTCAGCGGGGGTTTCTGCCGAAATGTGCTGACATCTTAACGGTTCTTCAGTGCGACCACGAGTGGAAGAGTTTCTATCTATATGCGGGCAATCTGGAGTTGCACTTCTGGTGATGAAAAAGCTTTGCTGCTCCATGTAGCCCTGAGGTAGGCCATCTGTCACAGTAGGTGAAAAAGATACCCTCTGGTTATGTTTCTCCACTCCTACTGCTTCTCTGCAGAATTTTTTTCGCTGTTTAAACAGTTTTGATTTAACCCCCTTCCATGTTTAAATTCTCTATCTGTATGCCAGGAGGCACTGTGGTTAAATGTAAGTGTTTTTGTCTCTTCTGCAAACTGGGCAATCTGTATGGGGTGGGAAAGCTCTTTCCAGACTTGTTACTGAACCAATAGATGAATGGTTTTGAAAATAGGCTGTTTATTGCTCTTTTAACAAAATCTATGTATTCAAAAGTGGATTGTTTTATGTACACAGTATGGTTAGTTGCAAAGGGACGGTTCCAGGGAATAACCATTAATATCGGTATCTAAAAATTGCTCTTTTTTGATATTTAACTTAAGCTTACTGGCAATTTTCTTTTGAAAGAAAATATTTTACAAGTAGAAATAGGATACTTAGCAAGTTTTGCCTTTGTTTTTCCATGGACTATTTTGATGTCCTTTGAAGCACATGTTCTGCCTCCCTAAGAGTTAATATTTAAGGATATCTGATATGGAAACACTTTAAGAAAACATTCATGAGCATTTGGGTTTTCTTTTCTAAGTGTCTGTCCCTTTACAAATCTTTAAAATGTGCATAATAATTTCCTCTAATAATTAGTGAAAGAATATTGTATCTGTTATCAAAAACAATGCTTCATGTTCTAATGAATAACTATTTAAGTTTAGAGAAAGAGCCCGGGATAACCATCAGGAGAACAGGATTTTGTACTGACTAGTTCACTATGTAAACCTCTGCAAGATACTTGGTTTTTCTGGGGCTCAGTAACTCTAATTGTGAATTGAGGTGTTGAGATAGAGTTTCCTCTCTGAGTCATGTCATCTGGGGGAAAATATGATAATGCGCCCATGGCAAATAATCGTCACACTGTATTTATATATTTATATTTATATCATTTTATTATTTATGAACAAATTGCTTGTGAGTTTCACAAACAACTGAACAATTGTTCTGCAGTCTTCAAAATATCATATTACTCTCAGTAAGGTATCAGAAAAAGAAGTTAGGTTTGAAATTCCTCCAAATGATAACAAAAATAAAATCAATACGTAGACATTCTTGAGTGTTTGGTATTATAAGACTGAAGTTTCTAGATGGGCGTTACCACGGTTAGGTAAACTTGATCACTTAAACACTTTAGGAAAAGTGAACATTTGAGACTACCCGTATTTTCTTTTCTTATCTAGTTCCCTTGTCGTCGTATTGTCTGTCATTGCAATTATTACATATTTTATGTAAGTTTGGGACCACCTCACATTTCTGTATCTCATGACACCGGCCATAGCCATGAAAAAGATGCACTATGTAACCAGAGAAAAGATAGTTGTAGAGACAGAAAGGATGCAGTGCAAAACGATAAGTTGATAAAAACATTTTCATGAATTTGGAAGAATTTCGTTAGCAGGAATCTTTATTTTTATTCTTGTTTGGGGCATTCTGTGGTGTTCCTCATGACAGAATTTGAATTTAGACTTGTCACATTTGAAATTGAAAGACCCAGTTCAGCTGTTTGTACACAAATATGAAACAATTATTGCTGGAAGCACATTTATTCCAGTATCCTTGTGTAACCATGGAGACACAGCCCCACGGCTTGAAAAATTGCACAGGGTTCGCGTCTATGAAAAAGCCTCATGCAATAATTCTGGATCAGTGGAGAGAAGAGGGTAGAAACACAATATACTTAAACGCCAGAATATTCCATGCCTTTTATTTTGTGCTTTCCCATTTGGAGTTATATACATATAAACATTTCCTCTCATCACTACCTCGATGTATGTTTCACCCCAAATAATCAAAGGGGATTTATCAAGAATCAAAGGGGAATTAATGAGATGAAGGCTTTATTCTCTACAGTTTCATCTATTTTATCATAATGTCAAGGATGTAGATAAAAATTGGAATATTGTTATGTTGATATTATACATACTAATTATCAGCCATCATCATGACTTATATGCATATCAGGGATATGCGTATATGGATACAAATATATGTATCCATATATTTGTCAACGTCTTTTCCCTTTTGACCTCAAGTAAACAAAGTCTCAACTTCCTCATTGTCAGAGCCGGAATAACCAGATGAGCTCCTCTTAACTCCTGAGGGTTAAAAATCCCCTGGGTTGCTACCCTAATGCATATTCCAGTCAGATGTACTGGAGTTTTGACAAGGGCACTGCCTGGAAATGACTGCCTGTGATTTGGGTCAGTCTAGCTAATCAATGCAGCTGCCTTCAAGCTCCCTTCGCCCTTCCCATGGGGAGCCAGAGTCTGGAGGCCGTGTTGGGCAGCAATACCCGGATGCTCCCCATGGAGCTTCTTCTCCTGAGTTCTCCAGAACCAAAGATGCCTCATAAACAAAAAGCAAATGTCTCATTCCCAAACTTCACTTCTCCGAGTCTAAGAACCTTGCCTTACTCATCTCAGGCTGCTGGAATAAAATACCACAGCTTGGGGGGCTTAACCAATGCACATTTCTCACAGCTCTGGAGGCTGGAGGCCCAGATCTGGTGCCACATGGTTAGATCCCAGGCAGCTTTACAGATGGCTGCCTTTTTCCTGTGCCCTCACATGGCAGGGAGAGAGAAAGAGGAAACGAGAAACCTGGTGTCTTTTTTATTCTTTAATTTCTTTCAGGGTTTATCTTTTAGAGAAAGAGCGGGGGGGGGGCGCAGAAAGAGGGGAACAGAAGAACAGAAACACGCTCCATGCTGACCCCAGAGAGCCCGACGCGGGACTCAAACTCACAAACCGTGAGATCATGACCTGAGCCAAAGTTGGACACTTAACCAACTGGGCCACCCAGGTGCCCCCTTGTCTCTTCTTATAAAAGGATTAATTGCATTCATGAAGCCCCCACCCTCATAACCCCATCCAATCCTAATCACCTCCCCACGGCCCCGTTTCCTAATGCCATCGCACAGGGGTGAGGGCCTCCACATATGGATTTTGAGGAGACACATTCAGTCCGTGACTAGACCCGAAATGAAAGAGGGAAGGAAAGGACTGATCTAAAATTTCAAAAGGGGAGGTTAGGCAATAAACCCTGTGGGGACAATTCTTTCTCTCAAAAAGTAAATTGAAGAGTCAAGCCAGATTTTCTTAGGAGAGTAGCCACTAAATAGATGCGAACGAGGTTTGTTGAAATACAGTTACCTAGGACAGCACATTGTGCTTCCTGGATACTCAATATCACGTTGCATTTCCTAAGGACAAATGTTCCTCTTCATGCCACTTGATTATCAGATCGCTACATGGCTTTCCAGAAAATGTTTCAGCCTCACTTGCATTGGCAATTCAGTCTCTTGTATCGAAGCAAACTTTAATGTCTCCTGAGATTTTATTCTTATATTGTACTTTTCTAAAAATTCCACTAGGCTTATTTTCAGTGCCCAACATCCTTTATGTTTAAAACAATATTTGAAGGCAACATGCTCTTGAGTATAAGTGTCTCCTGGTCCTGATAATGTAGCTCTGCTGAAAAGCTGTGCCTCATTTATAAATGTTACCATGTCATGCTGGTGAAACCTCTCCAAATCACATCTCTAATTTAAAACCTAGTTAATGATATCTTTGTAGACATATTAGCTTAGAGTGTTTGCCCTAGAAGTCTTTTTGATCTTCACTGGAATTGTGTTTGTTTGAGATGCTGCAAAAGAGGCACCTTTCTGGTGGTTTAGACAACCAGTGTGCATGAGCCCAGAACCCACGTGTGTTGGTTCATTGATTTCCTCCTGTGACTATAGGGGCTTAGCCTTTGGATTGCAAGTTTATCCCTCTATTTCTTCCTTTAAAAGAAATGAGATGAGAAAATTGTGTCCCTAGAACATGGGCAAAATATTTACAAGGCATTATGCTGTTCATTTAGAGATGTATTTTGTTCCTCCAAACACTAGTGTATCTATGAGATAGATACAGAGAAGACAAGAAGAGAGCAGAGAAACCAAAGGTTGTGTCCAAGCCATTCTATTAACTGTTATAACTAATTGACAGAGGGAAATGCATTATGTGAGGGCTTCTGATATCAGGTGGGACTCTTGAGGTTAGCTCAATCTAAATTAGATAATTATAAAAAACCAATTTGAACAAACTTCAAGAAAAGTTTGTTTTAAGCACCAAAAGCATCCAAGCACTGGAGGGAGAGTGTAATGAGTCTAGGGAGGAAAATTACAAGAAAATAGAGCAGTGAGAGCTGAGCCGAAATGTGTGTGCATGTGTGTATGTGTGTGTGCATATGTTCATTGTGTGTGCATGTGTATGTGTGTGTTTGTGTGTGCTTCTGTGCACTGTGCCTGTGTGTGCCTGTGTGGGTGCATATGTGCATTGTGTGTGCATGTGTGTGCTTGTGTGCGTGTGTATGTGTGTGCATCTGTGCATGTCTGTACGCATGTGCATGTGTGTGCATATGTGCATTGTTTGTATGTGTATATGTGTGTGCATGCCTGTATGTGTGTGCATATGTGCAGTGTGTGTATGTGTATATGTGTGTGCGTGTGTGTGTGTGCATGTTAGAGGGGAAGGGGGGTTGGAGGGAGATGGGTTTTAGGAGAGGAGGTCACATTGGACTAAGCTCTAATGGGTGACCTGGCGCTGGACGGAGGGAGCCACACTATCAAGAGGGATCAACAGGGACATAAGTGTGTGCCCAGTAACCTGTACAGTCACCTGTCACATAAAATTAATAACTACACCCTCCATATCTGATGGCTCTTGGGGCCAATTGCCAAGTACTTAAGAAGGAAGCCTTAGCCATCTGAATACTGGTACTGCAACCCCAAATACGTAAAAAGAAGAGAAAGTGAAATGGTCACCTCCAGTGAGGTGTGTTGGAGGTCTGATGGTTCAGGTCAGTGAAAGTTTTAGAAATATTGCCATCATCCTGTTTCATCAACCTGAAATTATTCACAAGCTTGATATATTACCATATCTAGGACACCCAGTGACATTTGATTAAGTGGTAATTACACAGAAAGCCTGATAATAGGAAAGAATGTCTTAAAATATGTGAGTGACGACCTCTTAGAATATTACCCGTTCCAGAAGAGTTTGGACATGGCAGTCTCATTCATACTGCATTTGCTTCACAAAATGATATTTCTCAAGATGGGGATAGCTGGACAGAGCTTCAGGTTGAACAGAGGCGGCATCTCAGACCTCACCTCCTAGAAGTCAGCATCGTAAGGTATGCGGGGGGTGGTGAGTGGCCAGCAGAGACATGGCCAGTGAACCTGAGACAGTCCTTGGGTACCCCATTTGATAGTTTTTGCAGCTTCTGGTATTTAGAGACAGGCATGGGCTGTAAATTTCCTTTCCTGCACCTTTGTTATCAGGTAGACTACCAAAGGGAATCAAATTTCTCTCAAAAAACAGCTATTTATTTATACCTTCCATGCTTCAAGCTCAGTCAAACCCCAGCTCTCTGGCCTGACCCTCTTTAGTGGGTCAATGCAGACTATTTCTGGAGCTTGCAACACCTTGGTTGGATGCTGTGCGGGAATCCTCCAAGGCCACACCTGATGGGGGCTCTAGCTGGGAGGGGGCTCCATGCTGAAGAGCTTGCTAGCTCCCTCTCTCCTGTTCCTGCAGGGTCTGACGCTGCTTGCAGTATTCTATAGCTGATCCACAAATCGTCAACACGCCTTGTAATCCGGAAATCATTGCAATGCCCACGACTCAATCCTTAGTGTATGGTCTGAGACAAAGAATCTGAGTTCAAATCCAGACTGCTTTACTAGCCAGGAACGGGCTAAGTTACTTAACCAAGTCTCAGTTTTTATTTTTGTAAAATAGGCAGCATAGAGAGTTGTTCTAAGAATTAATTGAAATAATGCATATAAAACACCGAACACGGTGCCTTGCACCAGACAACGTTAATAATAAAAGTTCTGCTGCCTAATGGTTGGCAATATTCTCGCAGTCCAGGAATGCCTGCTTGGGTCAGCCCTGCTTGGATAATCTGGGTTATCCAAAGAACAACGGAAGAAAGTGTTTTTGTGGGGTAAGGGGCTAATCTATATTAAACCTCTCTTTAGGTGTGCCTCTAAGAAATGATTTACGCTAATTTTGCCAGATGATGCATTACTTAGATAAGGCTCAAATCTCAACCTCTTGCTTCCTGCTTCCTAGTTTTTCAACCTTCAGCATTTTTTTCTACGACCACAAATTTTTAAAAAATTGTTTAAAATTTGCATATTCTCCTTTTGTGATGACTTCATGCTGGTTAAGTGATTTGATGAGAAATACGAATATTTTCTTAAAAGCTAGCAGTTACTGTAGAATAAAATGTTAGAAGTCAAAGGAGAGAAATTGACTTGTTTTCACCTCTCAGCTCTGAAACTAACCAGGAGATTTGGGTTCATTATTCTTTTTCTTGGTTAAACCAGGACTATAAAATATGCCTCACAGAATTGTCTGGAAGATTAGTTAAGAAATAGATGTGAAAGGGGCACCTGGGTGGCAGTTGGTTGGGCGGCCAACTTTGGCTCAGGTCATGATCTCACAGCTTGTGGGTTCAAGCCCGTGTCGTGCTGATAGCTCAGAGCCTGGAGCCTGCTTTGGAGTCTGTGTCTCCCTCTCTTTCTGCCCCTCCCCTGCTCACACTCTGTCTCTGTCTCTCAAACATAAACATTAAAAAAAATTTTTTTTTAAAGAGATGGATTCTATAATCAAGTCATTAGGTTACATTATGTTATTTGTATATTTGATTTTTATTTCTTTATATTGTATTACATTATCCCGTTTTATAGTATAATATGCACACTATGCTTTTCAAATTATGTGGTACTTGCTAAGTGTCATGAATAATTTCAGAAGTGAAAAATAAAAATCGTATGTTAATAGAGCACTTCCACATTTTTAAAGAAGCCACTGACAATTTCAGCATTTGATTGAACAGACTATCTTGGGAAGGATAGAGTGGATTGCGATAGTCCTCTTTACAATTGATTTAATCCTTTCAGCAAACCCATTTTGTGTCAATAGACATAAATCCCTTAAGATGATTAAAGTAAGCAACTTGATTCCTCCAGGTTTTGTTAATATCATAGTGTAGAAACGGTCTATGAGGGATTGAAGACTGTACCTTGAGTTATTGACAGGAGATATTTTGGCATAACTGTCCTGTATCAATATATTTTGTTTTAATGCATCTGCAATGAATAATGATTTCTTTAGAGGTAATGTAAACTGTTGAAAAGTGAGAATGATCTCAGGAAAATCTGGCCACTGCTTCATGAGACCACGTGTACATCTTTTACACACACACACACACACACACACACCCCAAACTCATACACACCATACCATGAGTTAATGTATATGTGTGGTGAGAAAATGGAAGACTGATTAACAGTTAAGTCTTTATGCCAGGTTGTTATCTGGCTTATACTTTCTTGGAATTTAGGGATTTTCCAGAAATTTGTCTCTGAATCTGCAGAGATGCCCTGATACTGTTTAAAACAGAGTTTTTGTTGGTTTGTTATAGAAATGTAGCACTTTAATCTGCTAGCCAGAAAATTAAAGTACAAGGTCAAGCACTTTAAGAGAGACCTCAGTTATGCAAATTTGAAATTGCCCCTGGTAGGTTTTGGTAAGCACACTAAACCCAGAGGGAGGAAAAGTTTAGAATGGGTTTAAAGTTTTTCAAGGATAAAAAGCAAAATGTTTTAAAATGATAGACATTTTTTTTTTAATTTTTTTTCAACATTTATTTATTTTTGGGACAGAGAGAGACAGAGCATGAACGGGGGAGGGGCAGAGAGAGAGGGAGACACAGAATCGGAACCAGGCTCCAGGCTCTGAGCCATCAGCCCAGAGCCTGACGCGGGGCTCGAACTCCCGGACCGCGAGATCGTGACCTGGCTGAAGTCGGACGCTTAACCGACTGCGCCACCCAGGCGCCCCAAATGATAGACATTTTGAAATAAATTGTTTGATGAAAAACATAAGATACTATGAATTATAAAAATAATAGGATGTGCTGGAAAATATTTGCCAAAGTGTTGTGACAATCATAAAAATGTAGCCTTTCTAAAGTCACTTGTATCTTTCCTACGGGTGGGGAAAAAATGACAGGAAATAAAGCACAGATACATCCTAACAATCTCTCTGATAAGTTCAAATTTAAAACAAAAATTTAGGGGGGAAGTAAGGATCAAAAAAGGACCAAAGCAAAATATAATGGGTATGTGTTCATAATTCAGTTATTTTGGGTTTATTTTATTCTGCAAACATTTGCTGCCGTCCTATCATGGACACCAGTAGGCTCAGGGCAGGGAAGAGCCAATAGCCATCTCCTATAATCTGGTGTGGGGAGAAATGAATAATTAGGAGCCATTGGTAAATTCTTAAGCAGAGGAAGCAATAGTTAAACTTGCATTAAAAAAAAAAAAAAAAAAATCTCTCCAAGGATGAAGTAGACAAATAATCGGAAAGGCAAAAGCAGGCACTCAACTCAGAGGCTGATAATATGACCTTTCCTCGAACTTCCCAAAAGAGGAACAGAGCTGTGTACGACTGGAAATTTGGAAGCAGGATGGATTTTCTGAAAAATCCTAAAATAAGGACCTGAAGATTCAAGCCCAAGTGAAGCAAGATGGTTTAAGTGTCCTAAAATCAGAGTGGAGCTTTTAAAGCTGTGCAGTAGACCCTGGGGGTTATGTATATAGTATTCTTTGATTGGACTCTCTCCAGCTAATCAGAAGCCATGTGGCACGGTGGAGGGGGCGAGGGGGGCATCTGCTGTCTTGGGGGGAGACAGAGCTGAGCCCTGGCACTGCAGGTTTGGATCCTGAGGGTTCACGGCCAGCAGTCGCCTAAACGGGTCTTCGTTGCCCACTTCTCGTCTTGGTGTAGTGAGGACATGGTACAGATTTCTCCATGAAAAGGGGAGTACCCTGAAACCAGAGAACCGGCTCTAATTGTAATGTTAGTTGAAAAGAGCAAGAGAAGTCAGGGGCGCCTGGGTGGCTCAGTCGGTTGAGCATCCGACTTCAGCTCAGGCCATGATCTCATGGTGTGTGGGTTCAAGCCCCGCATCAGGCTCTGTGTTGGCAGCTCAGAGCCGGGAGCCTGCGTCAGATTCTGTGTCTCCTGTTCTCTCTCTAGCCCCTCCCCTGCTCATGCTCTGTGTCTCTCTGTCTTTCAAAAATAAATAAATGTTAAAAAACGTAATAAAGAAAAGGAGAAGTCAGTGGTGGTAAAATCCGCCCCGGTATTTATCCCAGAACCAGCGATTAGGTGACGTTGGCAGGAAATTACAGATGGAATGTTTTTCTGAAACTCAAAAGAAAGAAAAATGGATTTAGGGAACAGATAGTGTAATAAGGATCCAGGATTGGTGTCTTACATTGGGTGATTGGTTTGTGGTGATTGTGGTACTTTAGAAACGAGAAGTCATCACAGAAATCCACTCTTCGCTTATTCAATCTGGTGCCACAAATTATTTCCCTTCTAGGGCATCTTTATTGTTGTCAAAGAGGCATTAAATAAATTGAAGCCTTTTCGGTTAAGACACAGGTATGTAGGTTGGATCATATTACACATAAGTGAGCTTATAGGTGCTCGAAGTGTTTTTTGAGGGTTTTTTTAGTTTTTTTTCTAGAGAATGTTGTTTAAAGGAAAACACCAGTCCGAAGGGAACAATGTACCAAGGGCTTACAAGGATTGGTTGGATCGGCACGGCCAACCAACTGACATAACGAGGCAACTGTGGAAAGTGTGCCAACCAATAAACAAATACAAGACGGGGAACCTGGTTTAACAAAAACCCTGTGTTCAGTACGAGCCAATAGGGTGGATGGTATGGCTACTAAACATAAATAATAATAATAATAATAATAATAATAATAATAATGTATTAGACTCTATTGCTGGAGAAAAGAAGGCAAAACTCTCACTCCACCTGAATTGATTGAATATGTCAGAAAGATAGTTTTGAAGTTTTGGAATTCACACTGTAAACAGGGAAATTGGCGGGAAGCATAATTTAAAAAGTATTCACAGGCAGAAAGGCTGTAGAAACACCCCAAATGGTGTATGTTAAATCGTGGACAAAGTCTGTGTTGTTACAGATGTAGGAACAGGAAGAGCTCACAGAAATTACCGGAGGGGCGCCTCCGTTAACACGTCTGACTTCAGCTCAGGTTGTGTTCTTGAGGTTCACGGGTTCGAGCCCCGAGTCAGGCTCTGTGCTGATAGCCCGGAGACTGGAGCCTGCTTCCAATTCTGTGTCTCCCTCTCTCTCTGCCCCTCCCCCATGTGTGCTCCCTCCCTCCCTCCCTCCCTCTCTCTCTCTCTCTCTCTAAAAAATAAATTAAAAAGAATAGAAAAGAAAAGAAAAGAAAAGAAAAGAAAAGAAAAGAAAAGAAAAGAAAAGAAAAGAAAAGAAAAGAAAAGAAAAGAAAAGAAAAGAAAAAAGGAAAGAAATTACTGGAAACCAGAGTTCAGTTCCAGACAAGGACAACCTTTGCACCATTTAGAGTTGGTCTGAAAATGGAACGGACTGCTTTTCCAGAGAGAAAAAGTTGGCGAATGTCCTGATCCTCAGAAAGTCATCTCTCTAATTATTCCTGAAATCAGCATTTAAACACTTGGAATAAACTTGCTAAGTGTAGCTTTTTCTTCAACTCACAAAGCAAATTTAATGTTTCCAGTGCAGTTCGAGATGTTCTTCTAGCAGTGAAAATTGCCCAAACTACAGGGAAAATGATTAATACTCATTATCAATCACTTGCAATGTTCTCATATTTTTGTCTCAATATTCAGAAAAATAAAATTGCTTGTTCTGTTCTTTTAGCCAGCCTGTTCCCTTCAACTCATTAATTTATCTCGGAAACTCCACTTTTCAAATTTAAAGGCCCATAATTAGAAAGAATGTTTGGTATTGATGGAAAAAGTAAAATGAATACATTTTCAACAAAAATAAAAACATGTGCCAACCTTTGGAATAAATGGCCGGTAGACTTGCTTCATCCATTTTATCTTTTGCTATTTATCTTAAAATCCAGCGTGCAATATTATAAATTCCTCCAAATTTTAAACATCTGTATCCTATGAAGTCATAGAAATATTTTTATGATTATTGGCAAAAAGTAATATTCTGAAAGATGTAGCATTTCCTGTAGAGACCGTGTCATCAATAAAAGCTCACAGAGGTTCATAGCCAGAAGGCACTTGAGTGAATACACAACATAACTTCTTGTAAGGTGAAAACTTGAAACCAATGAAGGCGACCACATGGGTAAGCTTGTCCTGTCACAGCTCAGGACACAGAATTTAGTAAATGTTCACAAAGCCACGGTTCCTTGCTCAAAGGAATTATGATTCTTGCAACATCAAACATGTATTTATTAGTTATGAAAGGCTTGTAGAAATAAGTCTTGATTATTGCAAGATTTGGATGGTAGTGCTGATTATTTATGATCCATCTCAGACCCTGCATGATTAATAGTTGAATTCTGTTTCGGTCCCTTGACTTCATTCTCAGTAAAAATGAAGTCAGTGTGGGGAAGCAGGAAAACGCCTCAAGGATCTGGAAGGTGCCCATTTGATATTGTGGTTTCTTTGACAGCAGGAGGGTGGGTCAGGAAAAGGTAAATAAATAATTTTGTTTGATTGTTTGGGGTTTTTTTTTGGGGGGGTAGTGGGTATCTTTGGTGGATAGTAAGAATTCTCGGGAAAACTTCCAAAGGGAAGGTCGTTGATGGGATGTTTTTCTTCTCGACTGTAAAGTTTTCAGATTTACTTTAAAGGACTGAAACGGGGGCACCCGCGTGGCTCAGTCTGTGGGCGTCTGGCTCTCGATTTCGGCTCAGGTCGTGATCTCACAGTGCGTGAGTTCAAGTCCCACGATGGGCTCTGTGCTGACAGCACAGATCCTGCTTGGGATTCTCTCTCTCCCTCTCTGCCCCACCTCCGCGCGCGTGCACACGCTCTCTCTCTGTCTCTCTCAAAATAAATAAAGGACTAAAACAGCCATGGCTTCCTACTGCCAGTCAGTGTTTATCTCAAATGCACATACTTAAAAGACTCATCCTGGACAAATATATGCGTAGCATTACACACAACAAGCCAAAAGTCCTGGGATTTTCTTTCCTGGCAAACCACTTCTGTGCCCATGTCTTCGTGTCCCTTATGTTCGCCAAGGAGGTTTGAAATTTATATCTAGAGCCCTGTTCTCTTCTCTAAGTTCCTGCTAAATGTCCCAACTTGGATGCGTCACAGACAATTTAAATGTAAACTTTTTAAATTGGCCTCCTGGTCTGTCCATTCAATCCAGCTTCTCCCTCTCTAGCATCAGACTGGTGGTGGTTCTTTTCACCATTCAGCCACGTTGGAATCCTGGCATCATCTGGGCAGTTCAGAGTCCTCAGGTGAGCGTGAGGGCAGAGTGCAGGGTGGAGGGCGGGGGGGAGGAAATGCCCACACAGTGGCCTGAAGTCACCTTAGTTGCTAATTCTGGGACCACCATTTACTGACCGCAGGCCCCTGGGCCGGTTACTTCAGTCTAGCAATTCTATTTGTCATCTGTACGAGGAGGACGATTGTACTAGAACCTACCTTATATAGATGTTTCGAGGGTTTAACGAATCGATATTCATTATTTACTATTCTATATTATTTTATTTATACACCTTTAAGAACAAGGCATGACATATCACACTTTCTCCTCCCATGTAACCAATGACCAATTTTCATCAAGTATACCCCTTTAATTTTTTCCTTATCCATTCCATCCTTCCCAGCCTAGCTGCAGGTGCCTGGCCCTCATCACCTCTCCATGAGATACTGCAGTTGCCATGTGATTAATCTTCCCATGTTGGTCTTGCCTTGAACCCCGTCTTTACGCTCCTGGCAGAGTGACCTTCCAATATGTAACTCCAACCATCGCAGCGTCCTGTTCAGTGTTCATCAGTCGGTTCAATATTCTCTTGTGACTCATCATTTTAACACTGAACCTGTTGGTCTTTTTGAGGAGGCCATTTGTGTAGATCCTGCCTGCCTTATACCTTGCCACTTTGCCTTTCACATCTCTCAGTCGATACTGATCAATACCCTGTCTCTGTCATCAAGCACCTTGTTAAGCTGTTCCATTTTGGGTGGTTTAGCAAACTAAGCTCCTGAACTCTGCTGCTTAATCTCTTTCTCCCAGACAAATGTGAGTCTGTGTAGGAGCATGTGTAGATGAATGTGTCTTAGAAATAAGTGTACATTCATTTAGAAATGTACCTACAAATGGGAGCGGCTATACACACAGGCGCTTGCTTGTGTAATTTAACAGCACCAAGCAGGCACTGTTCTGTTTGTAATATGTATAGATCAAATCCTTCCCATCATCATTTTATGAATCTTGCGTAGTGAACTTTGGTTTGTTCCCATATTTTTTCCTGTGTAAACAGTGTAGCCAAGAACACCTTTGTGCCCAGTCTTTGCTTCCATGTGTAAGAACATCAACTGGGAAAATTACCAGTAGTGTAATTGTTAAGTCCAAGGGGGTGAGCATTTAAAATGTTCATAATCATTTCCAATTTGTGCTTCAATAGAGACCCCACTTTTTAGTCCCACCTCAGTACACCTGAGACCCTGTTACCATCCCCTGCCCCAAGCATGTAGACATTTTTTCTGTATGAATCTGAATTTCCATTCGACAGCTGTACTTTATAAACATGCCTTTCTCCTCAGAGAGTTTTTTTAGGTTTGAAAAAGTGATAGAGTGTGGTTCGATGTAGAATAAATTCAGGTTTTTGCAATTTGCACGGTTTCAGCTACTCAGTAACTTACAGAAACTTTGTAAAGCAGTGACAGGTTCTGTGCAAAAAAAAAAAAATACAAATATGAATTCTAACTTTTGCTTCTTTAAAGCATGAATTTTTCAGTTGACAATAGGAGGGAGAAAAACTAAAAACAGGCTTGCTTATTATGTGTTAATCAACAGTGATGTCGTTCACATATGTTGTCAGAAAACTGGCGTTCATAAATAAATCCTTAGTATGTAAACATTTGCCTCATGAAATGAAATGAAAGTTAATAGGAAAAAAAGCTATTTGCTTCCTTTACTTTTTTCCTGGCACAATTCTTATGCACAGTCTTACCCCCTCATCATGTCTCATGCCTCTTACAAAGAACAATAACAAGAAAGTACTAGAATCTTCAGTGCTTGTTCCTTATGTCAGTTCTATTAACTTGTGGTATTGGATTTTGCATACTTTTGAAACACATTTCATTCCAGAAATTCAGCTCTTTCATGCTTTATTCAACTCTTTTGTTAGTTGTTACTACCTTGAAGAATTTCTATGAGTTTTGACTTAAAAAAATTCTAACGTTAATATTTTGATGCTTTATTTTACCTAAATTTTATGCCTTTGTTTTGTCTCAGTTATCCCAGATCCTCTTTATGGTGTGCAGATTGTGGTTTAATGTAATTGCTGGTTAAGGGCCCCCAAACAGCTTCATTATTTCCTCTTTTCTATGCTATTCTGTGCATGTTATCAATATGCATATACAACATACTATTTCATATAATTAATACTAGAAGGTACTCTTAATATTAATAAGATTTCAACCAAACTAGAAATCCAGTCTGTTCTGGACATGATATTACTACTTACCTTGTCCAAATTAAGATTACACTTCATGTTTTCGAGTATAGAGTTTAGTAGCTGGCTTCATTTCGAACCTAAAGATTATTCCTAGGAATTCACGTTGTTTTCAAATCTATAGTTTGCTTACATCTCACATATGTAAAAGATTGTTATCAATGTCAGAGAAAAAATGGACAAAACTCAAGTCTTTTTCTTACTGGGATTTTAGAATGGTTTTGTTAAAAACCAATGATTGTCATCCAGGTACATCTGTTCTTTAATATTTATTGGAAATGCATGAACATATGTACTTAAGTAGGCTAGTATTCCTGTCTCGATGAAGGATTTTAGGCATGGCTTAACTTAGCTAACTCTAGAAAGTAGTTATATTGTTACTTTGACTATTAGCTTATCTCCAACCACACTCTCCTTTCGAATCTTCAATTTTGCTGAACAAGTTTTGACAAAGATGATAAAAAAATAAATGTAAGACTAAGTATTCGTCTCTTTGCAAAATCAGAATTAGAGTCTTGAGTACTAATGTTCCAGCTATAATGTTAGATAAGTTCCATTTCTATCACATAATCTTTTCTGTCTTTGTAGAAAATAGCTTTCATTTACATTTCTAAAAATAAAATGAAAACTTACGGGTTTTACTTTTGTAGATGTTTCAGTCTTCCCCACTTCTCTCTTATTGTTATAGTTGCAATGATTCCTTAATTAAAGATTTAGGTATTATTCTCTGGCAACGGAGGATGTAAAATGAAGTCACCTGTCGCAAATAAATCAGCGAAATGCGAATCAAGTAAGTTTCTAAAAGGAAGAGAACTACAACTTGAGTTGTAAGATTTTAAGGCGTTTTAACTTCCATTTCATCAGTAGAATATGCTCATTTCTACTACTTGGGGAAGAAAAGCCGAAAGCCAAAATAATTTTAAGCAAAGAGAGATGCTGTAGACTTAAAAAAAAAAATAACTTGGAACAAAACTAGAGACTCAAGCCGAATGTAGGAAAGAGCTGGAACATTTTTCAGTTAACTTTTGATAAGTTTGGAGGACCCGGAAGAACCGAAATTCAGTATCTAAAATAGAAAACACTTATTCAAAAGTAAATCTGATCTGCCCCTCCCCCGTTCATGCTCTGTCTCTCTCTGTCCCAAAAATAAAAAAAAAAAAAAAAGTTGAAAAAAAAATTAAAAAAAAAAATAAATCTGAAAAACAAAGTACATTAGAATTCCATTTGCTCAATGCCAACGTGAAGTTGCTTGCAGTGTTCTGTTTCACATTATGTGACAAAAGTAAGTTACCAAGAGAAGGCAGTCGAGGTAAGGTTGTGGGAAGCTTTTCAAGTCACACAGAGGAAACGATGCATGCAGCCCAAAACATCACAAGCTTCTAAGTATCAGAACTGCTCAGTGGAAACCAGTGTTTTAGTGAAGCAAATTTGTTGGTATCAGAGTCAGTTCCAAGGTCAGTATCAGAGTCAGGACAGGTGAAGGAGTTTGCAACAGATGCTGCAGAAAACGAGCTCTAGAGGGAGACTCATGAAGCGGGGTAAACCGGAGACAGATCTAGAGATAGAGATAGAGGTAGGGGTAAGGGTAGGGGTGGAGATGATAGAGACAATAGAGATAGAAACAGATGTATAGATAGATAGAGATTTTTTTCCTGAGACATACTTGTAAGAAATCATGAAGAGCTTATTACTGAAGAACTGTACCAATGAGAAGCGGGGAAATTCCTCAGTTCTTTCACATTTTCTATTTTGATAGGCAGAAAGGGTATTGAGAAAAGAGCCAATCTGAAGGCAAAGGTCTTATTTTTAGGGTGGGTCAAGTTGAGTTTAAGGTGAGGGCAGGGAATTCTCGTGGAAGAGCCCCATTAATTGTGGGGGAGTGTGTGGCCCTCCGGGGATAGCCACATCATGAGTTATTTGTGGTGACACTGTGGCGGAGAAATGAAGGAACACGACAGAAGTATTTTCAGACCGCACAGTTACCCTTGTCCACCACTTGGTAATTGCATTGCTTTGATTCCATTATATGAATTACATGACCTTTCTCTCATTTGTTTGTTTCTTAAATCCGCGGGTATTTTTGAGTGACCACTAAGTATTTTGCATGGCGCTATGTACTGGAGATGTTAGTAGAAAATGAAGAGATTCCTTCAAGGGTAGGCAGGTTATTGGAAAATATAAACACAGGAACAGATAGTAAGAACCACCTGGGGTAAGTTCAGTGTCCTCACCTAGCCTGGGCAGGGAGGAGGTGCTCAGAAGACAATGTTATTGAAGCTGGGATAATTAGGAAAAGACCTGGTGCAGGGGGAGAGCGGGAGATCCTGTGCCAAGGGATTTGGGTAGGAAAGGAAAAAATGATTTCACGTGGGACCTACTGGGAATCCAGTCTTGCTGCGGAGTGAAGCTGAGGGTATAACTAGGCAGAGAGAAAGGGAATTCTGGGAGGGGTGTGAAAGGAAGCTAAAAGCACCAAGTCTGGGCACATCATCCAGACTCTCCTTCAGGAACTAATCCAGGATCCTGGGGCAGTGCGGAGATGGAAGGATTTGCACTTCTCGATTATTCAGACCATCCTGAGGAAAGTGGATTCCAGGAGGCCACTTCATTAGAAAGCAGCCAGAATGTTCTAGGTCAGCAAGAAGGAGGACCCTTATTGGGGAATGGCAGTGGGACTCGAGAGAAGGGGAGAAGCTCTGAGAGTTGTTTAGAAGACGTTCCGACTCAGTAAATTACGAATAATCTCAGGTGACTCACAGGTGTTCTACTTTTTCCTTTTGTTGCTCTAATTTTCTTTTAGGGCTAATTGAGGTTGTGCTTATGATTAGTCTTTTCCATCTGGAAACTCAAGACTTAAGTGCTGGAAAATATGTTTACATTACTTTTTTAAGACAGTCTTATCCCTTATTTGTGTTCCATTTTTTGGGGAGGGTCTTCATTCATCGCTCCTATAATGCCTGTTCTAGATCCTGCTCGTGGCCATTTCTCTATCTCCCTTCTTCCATTGTTTTCTTTGTTACTTTCTGGAGATTTCCTAAACTTACCCTGTAAGCATTGTATTATTTTGTTTTTGTTGTTAGTTCAGCTATTATATGTTACATTTCTAAGAGGTCTTTGTTCTCTGTTTCTCTTTATAGCACTCAGTCCATTTATCATGAATGCAGTTTTTTTTTTCTTTTATTTCTATGAGAATATAATTTTTGCAGTGGTGGCACTTTCTTCCGCTCTCAGTATTATGATAATTTCCCTAAGTTTTCCCTTCTGATTTGTTTTGGTTCCAGTCTTTTTAGGTAAGGAGCTTTTCTGAACTATCTTATGATACTTTCTTTTTTAGCTTTTTTTTTTTTTTCTTTTCCATGATTAGGCGTGAGGCACTTAAAATGCTGACGGGATAATCTCTGACTGGTGGGTGGGGATTTTGGAGTCATTCCAGAGTTCTCTGAGCTGAATCTCCAGCCCCGCGGGGCACCTGAGGGCTTTCCCCACCAGGTCAGTTATCACTCTTCTGCATTTTGGTTTTTATGGATTATGATTGTGGGTGTTAGGTGTCTCTGAGTTTCACAGAAGCTGAAGTTTGTATTTCTGCTCTGATTCTCCTTGATCTTACATATTTTTAATTTTTTTTAGGTTTATTTATTTATTTTGAGAGAGACAGAGGCAGCATGCGTTGGGGAGAGGCAGAGAGAGAGAGGGAGGGAGAGAGAAAGAACCCCAAGTAGGCTCCGTGCTGTCAGAGCAGAGGCCTCCGAGGGACTCAAACCCGCAAAACTGCTAAATCATGACCTGAGCCAAAACCAAGAGTCAGACACTTAACCGACTCAGCCACCCAGGCGCCCCTCCTTGATTTTATTTTTAATGACTTCTAAGTACAGAGAGCACTGTGACAAATGTTGGAAATATCTTCTCCCATTCCGTCGGTTGCCTTTTAGTTTTGCGGATTGTTTCCTTCGCTATTGCACAATATGCTAACTAATTTGGATGTAAATTAAACAATGAAGTTAAGAAAAAGATGCTTTGACAATGAAAAACAAGTAATAAAAAAATGTTGGAATTTTGCCACCTTAAAATCAGAAGTCTGCCATTTGAATTTTTTTTTCCCTCTGGATCACTTTTTGGGAAACTGAGTTGCGATGAATTTGCTCAAAGATTACCACGTTATTTAATACACAATAAAATATAGTTCAAGCTAAAGAAAACTCCTTTTTGACTACGGTGCTGCAGTGTTCCTTTCTAAGCCAGTAAACCCGATGAATACCAAATAAATAGATGTTTTATTAATTAGGAAGTTTATACGTTCTGAGATACATGTTTTAAGATCTGACAGTGTTCAGATTAAAGAAGCCGCATCAAGCATTTCGCTTTTTGGAGGACTCTTTGAAATTGACATACATTTCCTATTACAGTTTAAACTTGGATGGTAAACAGGTTTATCTTTTAACGCAGCATGCTGGGAGGTAACAGGAATTCTCTGTCAGTGCTGGGCCTCATTTACAGCTTCTTTTTTCACTTAGATTGTAGATGAAGTACCTCCAAGCAAACAGAATACAAACAGTACTGATAGTAGAGATGGGAACAGCTGAAAAGAATCATCTCATTTAGTAGAAAAAAAAAAGTGTCAGGATATTTGGCTGGCTCCGAATTGTTTCTTATCAGATTGAAACCTTTTTTTTTTTTTTATCCTTTGTGTTATTTTCTCCATTTGTGTTGTTTTCTCCATTGTGTCTTATGATGGAGGGGACGGATATATTTACATATTTCACCTAAGAAGAGGATCAGGGCATTTGGGGGTGCCTGGGTGGCTCAGTCTTTTGAGCATCTGACTTCCGCTCAGGTCATGATCTCCTTGTTCGTGAGTTCGAGCCCCGCATTAGGCTCTGTGCTGACAGCTCAGAGCCTGGAGCCTGCTTTGGATTCTGTGTCTCCCTCTCTCTCTCTGCCCCTCCCCTGCTTGTGATCTGTCTTTCTCTCTCTCAAAAATAAATAAACATTAAAAAAAATTTTTTTAAAGGAGAATCAGGGCTATTTGGGTGTCATTATTTCTGTGTTATTCTCTGTCAGGAGAGCTACCTGTTTCCTTTATACTTGATGAAATGAAACTCATGGTGATTCTTTGATATAAAGAAACATCACTGGTGAGAAGAAAAGAAAATGTTTTGTTTTTTTTTTTTCTCAGTGTGATAGGAGAAATCACACCTCAATACCTGAAATACTAAGACATTGAAAGCAAAGCAGACACAGACACAAAACATGCTCAAAACACCACTAAAACGCCTAGCCCTGCAAATGCATCCCACCTTGCTTGTAGCCCCTGACTCTAAGCGCCATGCGGATTGACATCTGGGATGTCGGAGCTAGTCTCGCAGGGTATGCTGCTTTTAAAGTAAACAAATAAAATGGCTTTTCATGCTTCCCTGAGAGGAATCCTCTCTCCCGTAAAACTCAGGGAATGAATAAAATGGTAAAAGAGAACCACTTCACCACAATGAATGTGAGGCTGAACTTGAGCCACATGCTAACCTAATCCATTACATAAATGGTGTGTTTTTAAGAGGCAAGCACCTGGGTGGCTCAGTCGGTTGAACAGGTGCTCTTGATTTCGACTCAGGTCATGATCTCACGGTCTGTGAGTTCGAGCCCCACGTCGGGCTCTGGGCTGGCAGCTCAGAGCCTGGAGCCCGCTTCAGATTCTGTGTCTCCCCCTCTCTCTGCCCCTCCCCTGCTCATGCTCTGTGTCTCTCTGTCTCAAAAATAAACATAAAACAAAAATTTTTTTTGAAGAAATATACCGTACGTCCCGGCTGTATGACAGCCAGTGCCCTGGCGAAGGAAATGTTAAGACTCAGAATTCGAAGTAGTCACACAAACATGGGCTGATTGTTCACACCGAGCACCAGCCTCCATGCTAAGTTCAAGCACTGCCGTCCCCTAAGTGAGTACGTTCTCCAGAGGCACGATCCCTGCGGCTGCTCTTACCACAGGCCTACGTGCGCTGGCCTCTTAGCAGGGGGACGCCAGTTCATTCAGTGTCAGCTCACACTTTCCCGAATCACATCAACCCTGCCTTCTCTTGGCAACGTCCGAGTCTTCTTTGCAGAGCTCTGAGTAATGTGCAGTGAGAGCGATCGTGGTCTTTGGCATTTCGAAGCAGGAGCATCTCTGGACGTAACTCAAGTGGTCCGAAACTCCGGATGTGAGGAGAACCATCATCCTGGAGACCACTTTGCTCCGGTCTGTGGTTCCTAACCATCTCTGTATACAGAGAAAGCATTTTACTGAACGAAGAGCTTCTCTTGCTCATGCTCGTGCTGTTCGTTCACTCATCAGCCTGTTGGTGAAACTGATGGTTTACGCAGATGCAACAGTGAATAAGACGGTAACTCAACCACAGTGAACTCCCTGGAGAGTGCAGAGGAGAGTTAAGTAATAGACACATTTCAATCAGAGCCATGCTGTTGTAAGAGATACACAAAAAAGACAGGACATATTTGGTCTGTAGCCTAACTGCCTTAAATTGAATTAGATGTCAAATAAAGTCAGCACCTCAAACTATTGATGAGAATTAAAAAATGGCCAGATATGGCAGAATTCAAGTCTGAAGAGGCAGGTGACTCAGGAAGAGAGAGGAAGGAAGGAGTGGGGATTGGCTTGGGAAAAAGTTTACGGGGCATCCCTGCTCTGGCAGCGCACTTTTTTGCTCATGTAAGTAATTTTGCAATAAATCTGTTAGTTAATAAGTAGTTTTCAGATTTGGGATTGATTTTTTTTTAGGAGAGATTTCTAAAAGTAGAGCTAGCAGATCAAAGATTTGCACATTAAAAATTCCCTAACATGTATTGCAAATCACTTTTCCCAAAGAGTATACCCGGTGACGTTCACCCGCCATGTCTCAGAGTGCTGGTTTCACCAATACTGTGGTGGGATTTGTTTGTTTTTGTAACTTTCTGTTGGGGAGAAAGAGAACACTTAGATTCAGTTTAAGAGCAATGAAGGTTGAATATTTTCTCAATCATCGAATGACTGGGTGCCTATTTATTTCCCTTGCCTCAAATAATCATTTCATGTCCTGCGCACATTAATTTTTGGAAACTTAGAGTGTCTCCTTGTTTATGATTCATGGAAAATTAGTGGTAACCTTTCACAGTGCTACAAATATTTCTCAGTTCCTTTTTAAAGTTTTAGTTATGATTGTTATGGACCCTAAAGGAATACGGTAAAGGAGAGCATAGCTAAAAGGGAGAGGAAAAATCGAGGAAATGGGATGCAGAAATCTAGTGGTATTCCCAGTGCTTCCCCAGGCAACACATAATATAGAAAAGCAATGGCATTAGCAGCACAATTACTGTATTTATTACCCCCCACATTACTGTTATACCAAGAATGCAAGATGACATATTTCATAATACCAACTGTGTCTTAGAAGACAATCACAATATCATTAATGATAGTTATAAATTTCATCGTAGGTTACAGTGTAATATATCACTTCTAAGTAATTAACTGCCTACAATCATTAATCATAGCAAGTTTATGTGTCCCCTGAAAATATTAGTATAAAGTGAATGAAGATTTCTTCTTGGCCGTTGGACATAAAACCATTCTATTTCGGTTAAAGAATCCTAATTCTCTCAGCGGCTCAAGGGTGAATGGACTATCTTCTCGTGCAGTAGAGATTGAGGAAGAACAATGGGGGTCCAAGACTGAAGCTTGCTTAATTTTCTGTGATCAGATTGAATGTCTGCCATTATAGCTCCAACAGCTTTTTCTTTAAATAAAAAGAAAATTATGTAGGGGCACCCGGGTGACTCAGTTGGTTAAGCATCCGACTCTTGATTTCTGCTCAGGCCATGATCGCAGGGTGGTGGGATCGAGCCCTACATTGGGCTGTGCGCTGACAGCAGGGAGCCTGCTTGGGATTGTCTCTCTCTCCCTCTCTCTCCGCCCCTCCCTCACTTGTGCTCACTCTCTCTAAGATAAATAAACATTTTTTTTTTGAAAAAGAGAGAATCATGTAAACATAATCCAAAGGAATCAAACTAATCAAGAAAATTGATCCTCCCTCAAAGTGAGTGTATTCTACCCAGTTCAGGTCTGCTAGCCTGAAGTTAGTGCCCAAACTGAATCAACTAAACCACCATTTTTCACTTCCTCTCTCTGTCCTCCCATCTCTGGCCCCAGAAATATGCGTTTTCTTAACGTAGGTAATCATTTTTTGTTGTCATGGCAAACAACAGAAAGCAGGACTTTCTTTCTGATTAGTAAGAGGGGAAAGGACATAAAGCAGGACAGAAGTTCCAAGCTACGGGTTCTCCAACTTGGCTGCATATTGATATCATCTGGGGTGCTTTGACAACTCCAAGGGCTCCTCCCTAGAAGGTCTGATTTAGTGGTGTGCAGCCTGGGAACTTGCATTTCTCAGCATTTCTAAGTGTTTGCAAATCTTTGAAATACCAGATTTCGTCCTGGTTACCGGATCATCACTGACACTAAAGTGTAACAAAATCATCGCCATTATTCACACACGGTAGTGACCATGACCTTTGACTTTGGGTCCAGTGTTGCTAGAGGATTTCACTGTGCTACAGCCTGTGGCTATTCGATACGGCCATTGCTATATGGTGTGTCTGCGACAGATGGGTGATGGAGAACCTTTGTGATTCATTTCTACAACCGTGTTCCAATAGCGATCTGATGTCAGTGTGAGAGGTCACACCGTGGACGTTTTTGTTTGTTTCTTATTGGCAGGCCTGTCTAGTGGTTTCTCTTTATTTTCAAGGAAGTTAATGAGGAAAAAAAAAAAAACTTTTTTGGATATAATGAGTAATTACTTTGAGATGATAGTTTAATTCATAGTTTTTAACTTTTTAATTTTACTTCACTTTTCATTATTTAATATTTAATGAGTTTTAATTTTTTAATGTATAATTTTGGAAAATCTCAAACATATACAAAGGGTAAGAATAATGAATCCCCACATGCGCATCACCTAACTTCAGCAGTTATTAATATTTTGGCATTCTTATTTCATCCATACCTCTACCCGCTTCCCATACCCCTGCTTAATTTGTTACTGTTTTTACTATTTTTTAGGTAAAAATCATAAACAGCAAAATGCATGCATCTTAGCGATGCAATTTTGACAATGGATATACACATGTAATCTACACTTTTTCACAGCATAGAACATTTTCTCTTCCAAGATGTTTCTCTCTTATTACTCCCCAGTTTTTACATTTTTCACATTTTATCATTTTTGGCTTTTTCTAGATTTTTGGATGTAAGGAAATATGCAGTATATGTTTATTTTGTGTCTGGCTTCTTGTGCTCAATGTAAAGTATGTAAAATTCATCAATATTGCTCCTTGTATCATTATTTCATTCTTTTTCATTGCTGTTTAGGGAGAACATATGGGTTGGTCGGCAACTCAACGATGCCATCAAAGATTCAGGCTCCTTTCTACCAACTTCTCTGTGTCAGAATTGCAATTTTTCATGGGTACAAGTTTTGTCCTTTCATGACAACATCAAAAGCATGAGCAGGGGAAAAGTTTAAAAGACTTTGATTTTTTTTTTTTTAAGTAAGCTCCACAGGCAGCATGGAGCCCAATGCGGGGCTCGAACTCACGACCCCGAAATCAAGACTTGAGCTGAGATAAAGAGTCAGACGTTGAACTGACTGAACCACCCAGGCATTCCAAGACTTTGAATTGTTGTTTAATGTTTATTTATTTTTAGAGAAAGACACAGACAGAGTGTGAGTGGGGGAGGGGCAGAGAGAGAGAGACAGAATCTGAAGCAGGCTCCAGACTCTGAGCTGTCAGCACAGAGCCCGACGTGGGGCTCGAACCCACAAACCATGAGATCATGACCTGAGCTGAAGCCTGACGCTTAACTGACTGAGCCGCCCAATCTGTAATAAATAAAATTAACATGGATAAATAAATGAAGGATATGGCTATAATGATACTATTTGTTTTAAAAATCTCACTAACATATAGACAAACAGCTTTTTAATTTCACTTTTATACCCAAACAATTGATGCTCTAAAATTTTGCCTAGATAAGGAACAAATAAATACGAGATTTTATGACCTGTTATATTGCTTTTCTTAATATAATTAACCTAAACACAGTAAAGAGGAAAAAATGCTTTTTGTTTTGTTTTGTTTCTTTTTAGTTTTAGTTTTTTTGGTCCCTAAGCAAATTACTAGATACACGTTAGAAATACAATACATATTTCTAACTGGGCTATCCAACATAGTATGATTTGCTGACTTACGACTAGACTTATGACCAGCCTCAGTAAGGCTATGATTGGAGAAGTGGGCATAGGGTTGAATTGGAGGGTTGATTTTTTTTCAACCAACGATGAGTATGAAAATTCCAAGTTGCATTCCTTTTAATAGCTAATTATCACCATGCATGCTGAAGGATTTCATCTGAGTTCTTATCATTTTGCATTCAGGAAATGCAATAGGACCTTGGAAAACTTCCCCATTTACTTTTCCAATAGGACCTTGGAAAACTTCCCCATTTACTTGCCAGGAGTTAGCCTGTGCTCGTAGTTACCTAAAGGTGTTTAGTGTGTTCATGGAATAATAACAACAGTGATAAATACAGGATGACATTTGCATAGAGCTATGAAATTGACAAGGCCCTCCTCTGTCTCTGGAAAGTGACATTCTTATCACTGCCATCTCGTTGACACTGGCTTACTGGCACGTGTGGATCTCCTCTCTCACTTCACTCTGTTTTCTTTAATTGGATTTTCCTCCTGCTCCTAAGTGTAATTATTATTCAAGGTTCTTAAGTAGCAGTAGACCAAGAAGAGAAAATAAGAATTCTCGTCTTGGATCCACATTTTAAACATTGATAGTGGATGCCATTAAACCCCTCAAGCTGCAGTTTCTTCAGCTATAAAATGGGCACTTTCATTTTTTTTCATTAATTCTGTGATTTGTTGTCACTAGCAGTTGAGATAATGTGTGTCCAACACTGTGAACACTCACAATTCCTTAAAGTACAGTGCAAATTCATGACACTGCAATTACTATGCTCTCTGCATGTTCTCAGCAAATTCATCTCTGTCACAGTTCCATCTGCATTTATGGCTCCCAAATGTAAAAATATATTTTTCAATTTTTGGCCTAAATTTCAATTTATTTCCAAAATTCATACCTTAATGTCCATTAGCACCTCAAATTCGATGTCAAGGAACCAGTTGTAATAGTCAAAGCATGTGAAGGGAGCCAGATGTGAACATACTATGTCTAACTTGAGAAGGATGATGCTCCCTTGTGTATATATCTGCATTATTAAGATATCAATGTAACCAAATTTGATTTTTAAAATTATAAGTACTATTGCTATCTCTCTTAAATCACATAGGATACAATGATATGGTAAAAAAAAAAAAAAATGATATGGCCATAAGAAACTGTGGGTATATCTCTAAATTGTTTGTAAATCTTAAATGGGAAATTGAACCCAAAGGAACAGGCTGTGTTTTATTTTTCAAAAGGATCCTGACAGTGAAAAATAAAATAAAGAAGTCAATTGAGAGACAGTTACTTAAAATACAGTCCTGTTTAGGCTATTTAACTATCCGAAGATCTCCCAGAAAAAAATCTCAGTCTTTTAAAAGATAGTATCTGCCGTAATTTTGAGTTAATTTTGAGTTGCCTTTTTTGAAATTCAGTTGTTCACAAGAAAAAATGTTTATTGAAGAGAACAGCTAATGCTTCATGGCTCTGGAACATCAAGAAAGGATTAGCCTGATAATGTGTTACGTAATTGTGCTGCAGAAAGACCACATTGGAAAAGGAAACTACATTACTTGGGAGTTTGTAATAACTGAGATAGGGAATGATATTGAGCCCAGCAGTATCATGGCTTTTAGGAACTTTAGAAATAAGATTTAAACAGTTCAGACTATGTTGATTCCATATCTCTAATGACAAGCATGTCAAGTAGGAAGAAAAGAGGAAATCAAGATAATTTTACTTGTGGTATAAATCCCCAAATGTGTTTATTTATCACTTCTACATTTTTCTTTGAAATATACCTACAGAAAAGTGCATAAAACATACATGTGCAGTTCAAGAAATTTTCTCTCCTGGTTTTGCTCATTTGGACTCATCAGGCTATTTCTGTTTGAATTTTATGATAACCATTCAACGTCCAGAATGTGAAGAGTTCGCACAACTCAACAACAAAAAGACCAACAAAAATGATCAAAGGACTTGAATAGACGTTCTCCAACGAAGATGTACCAATGGTCTACAAACATTAAGAAAAATTATTCACACCATCGGCCATCAGGAGAATGAGAACAAAAGCCGTCATCTTGTCCCATTTTGTACCTGCTAGCATGCTTATAATAAAACAAAGAACAACAATTTAAAAAAAAAAAAAAAAAGGAAGGTTGTGAGTGTTGTCAAGGATGTAGAATATGTCACGGAAGTTTAGTCCGTTAAGAAAAAGATCATTTTAAAAAATGTTTTTAATGTTATTGATTTTTGAGAGAGAGAGAGAGAGAGAGAGGCGGGGGGGGGGGGGGGGGAGGCAGAGAGAGAAAGGGAGACACAGACTCCTAAGCAGGCTCCAGGCTCCGAGCTGCCAGCACAGAGCCCAACGTGGGCCTTGAACTCACGAACCGTGAGATCATGACCTGAGCCCAAGTCAGATGCTTAGCCGACCGAGCCCCCCCAGTGCCCTGAAAGAAGATCATTTGAGGCTCTAGATCAGAAGTAGGCAAACTGCAGCCCAGACCTGGCGCACAGCACCACCGTTGTGAATTACTGCTCAGTTCTGCTCACTATGCCACAGCTTGTAATCCAGCAATGCTTCCACGCAAAAATGGGTAAGAAAGAATGTGTTTTAAGTAAAGGGCCCACCTCTGTGCCGCTCATGCTTCTAAGATTTGGGGCCTTCAAATCTTCACATTCCTGGCAACTTTCTGATGGTGTCAATAAAGTAGACTTTCCCCTTAACTTGTCTGGTTGTTCTTGGCCATGGTGCTGATCTCTTAAAAGCTGGTCTGCCGCTGCCGATAGAATTTGCTTCTTGTTGCTCTGTCTATATATTTGTTTATTGTAACTGAGCGGAATAGGTAAGAATACCTAATGTTAAACATAAACTATAAGAATCGTGGTCAGAAGAAGTTTGAAAATGAACTAAAGAACAATAATGCCATAACATAACTTGTAGGAAGTAACTTCACTCTAAGAAGTAATTTATAGGATAAGTATATAATGATAAGTTTATAAAAATGTAATGCCATATAATGCTCTCACTTTTGATGGGGACAATGCCAGCAAGTAGATGAGGGATCCTTCCACATTCACACAGCCAGTAGTAATTTTTTAGAGGTAAATCCAGAGCACAAGTGTGTTTTTATGCCTTTATAGCACTTTGGGGGGGGGGGGGGACAGGGCTGAAAGGTTGCTACCTCATGTTGCTGGTTGTGTCATATTTCAATAATTTTTCTTAAAGTTGATTTATTTTGAGACAGAGAGAGAGAGAGCATGAGTGAGGATGAGGCAGACAGAGAGAGAGAGAGAGAGAGAGAGAGAGAGAGAAAGAATCCTGAGCAGTCTTTGCACTGTCAGCACAGAGCCCAACGCCAGGGCTCGATCCCATAAACTGTTAGATCATGACCTGAGCCTAGATCAAGAGTCGGACGCTAAACTGACTACGCCCCTATTTCAATAATTTACCTTTGTTTTATATTTCCTATTATATTGGAAGCATCACCTTATATGTTTTTCTACCTTTTCACCTTTTAATTTTTCACATCCCAGCACTCAGTGGTCCTTGGTTTTGGATTAGTGAGTATGCAAATGACCGAATTCATAGAGGAACGTGGGAGGGGCTAGAAGCGGGTGGGAGGGGCCAGTCCAAGAACCACCAAAGTGAGTTTAGGAATCAGGATAGGGAACTAAACCCAGCAGCCTTGGTTAAATATTACAGATACTCTGTAAACAAGGGGAAAAGAGTTTATATCACAAACTGTGTTAAAAAAAGGAGAAGAATTCAGGGAAATCCCAAACCCTGAATGCTGTCATCCCATTTTGCAATATTTTAACCTTACAGATTTAAGAATATATGAGAAATATTTATTACATAATGTGAATTAAGTTCTTTAACATGCGCCTGAATTTTCACTGCTCTGCATATTTATCCTTCTAGTTTTGGGGGATTTGTTGAAATAAACACTTGAACAGTTAATCTGTTCTTGTTAGGACCGTATTTTAGCTAGTACATTTTAAAACTGTCAGTGGAAGGTAAGCCATCATGAACACTAGACTCATAAGCTATTTATTCAGCCAATTGCATTGTTTTTCATTGTCATTTAGATGAAATACTTTCATATTTTATTCCACGATCTGTCAATAAAGAAGTGGTGACTGTTAAAATATTCAAATGGCATGAAATTTTAGCATACATTTAAAATTTAAGACAAAAACAATATTTTTTCTAGCTCATCATACCCCAGTTATGGGTACTTTGAAAATGGTAAAAAATAAAGGAAGTATACATGTATGTTCATTTCCTGTCACTTAGAGATAATGCAAATATTACTAGGAGTCGTTCTAATTGTCCAAATGAGCTTAATTAAAGCAACAGTGTGAATAACTCACTTTGTTTAATGAAACTACAAGCACATCTGATTAAAATTTGGGCCCAAGGCGTAAATGTCAGGAATGTATTCATATCATGTTGTTATCCCCGATTGGAGTTTTCTAGATCAATTTTAATGCTAGCTCTCTAACTAGATGGAGACACAAGGCAGGGCTACAGCATGAATAATGATCAGAGCAGGAACTTTGGGTAATTGGTATTGCTAATTATTTAGAGCGATTGCTTTTAATAATGTAACCCTCAGGTCCCCAAACCTTGCCAGGCAGTGGGTAAGAGCGGACTCAGTTGGTGTCTATGTCCAAATTTCGGGAACTCACAACCCCATACTGTCCAAGCAGGACCTCTCGCTCCTGCAGACCTTTGGGAGGGAGTCCCGAGGCGGGTGGTAACTTGCGTGAATTAAGAAACAGCACCTTTTTCCTGCTATAGGCGATTCTTCTCCAACATCAATGCTGCCCATGCAAGGGTCCAACGGGGCCTGCCTGGCACTTTCAGAGTGAAAAAAATGCAAGAATGTAGAGAAACATCTATCTAAAACCTTTTGTATCCGGAATGAGAATGATCATTTCCCTCCAATAACTGAAGCGTTTTAAAATTAGGCTGCAAGTAGGGGTTCCCGAGTGGCTCAGTCAGTTAAAGGGTCCGGCTCTGGGTTTCAGGTCATGACCTCACAGTTTCTGAGTTCGAGCCCCGCACTGGGCTCTGTGCTGGCAGTGCTGAGACTGTTTGGGATTCTCTCTCTCTCTCTCTCTCTCTGCTCCTCCCCCACTCACACTGTCTTCGTCTCTCTCAGAATAAGTAAACTTAAAAACAAGAAATTAAAAAAAAAAAAATAGGGGCGCCTGGGTGGCGCAGTCGGTTAAGCATCCGACTTCAGCCAGGTCACGATCTCGCCGTCCGTGAGTTCGAGCCCCGCGTCGGGCTCTGGGCTGATGGCTCAGAGCCTGGAGCCTGTTTCCGATTCTGTGTCTCCCTCTCTCTCTGCCCCTCCCCCGTTCATGCTCTGTCTCTCTCTGTCCCAAAAATGAATAAACGTTGAAAAAAAAAAAAAAATAGGCTGAGAGCATTTAGCCTGACTCCTACCTGTCATTGGAGACTCCTGGGCTCTGCTCCCCACCCCGGCCCTCCCAACACAGAGGCACACACACTCACACGTGCCTCGTTTGTCTCACTCCTGTGGTGTTTAAGTAAGTAACATGTATACGTAAACCTCTCAGGCTCAGGCTGAGACTTCCATTATAGAATTACCTAGATGTGAAAATCACGCAGACAAGCTAATAATATACTCATTGCTGTTTAATTCATCTCATATTAACTGAAAGCACAGTGAGTATCTGATTTGAGAAAAAAAAAAATTGCTTCACAAGGTTTTGGTAAATATTTGGCTTTTAAATGTCACTGTCAATTCCTAATTTCCTTTTTTTTTTTTTTTTTTTTTTCTGTAGTCTTTTTCTAGATGCCATTCTCTAAGAACAGGAATAGGGCTTTTTTTTTTTTTTTTTTTTTTTTTTTTTAGAAATGGCTGATTTGGGGGCAGGACAGGGAAAATACCAGGGGAGCCTGAAACTTGGAGCGAAAGATCACTTCTGTGGTCGTCTTTCCAACCACCGCTCTCAGCTTGAGGAACTAGCAGGCAAACCCAATATGAGAGATATTCTACAAAAAACTGTCCCAGTAGTCCTCCAGAGTGCCAAGATCATGAAAGATGAGGGAAGAATGAATTCTTCCACTTAGAAGGGAGTATGAGCAGACAATAACAAAAGGCAGTGTGGGATGCTGGCTTGGATCCTGGGACAGAAAAAAAGATGATGGCGGGGCGGGGTGGGGGAGTGAAAAGCCTGGTAGGTGTGAATAAGCTATTACATTTATTTAAGAGTATTATTCCAAAGTTAAATACTGGTTTTGAGAATTTTGCTCAAGTTAAGTATGTTATTACCATTAGGGAAAGCTGGGTGAATAGTATATGTGAAATCTCTGTACTGTTTTTGTAATTTTTCTGTAAGCCTAAGGTTCTTTCAATGGAAAAAGTAAATATATGTCTGTATGTGTATGTGTGTGTATATGTATGTGTGTGTGTGTTTATAAATACATGTTTCTTGACTCACAACCACAACCCAATCTGTGAAATTTGCCCAAGCTTTGGTGCATAAATATAGAAGAGGTTTTGACTAGTTTGGGGCGTGTTACATTAGGGTAGATAACAGATGGATTTTACTGTAATAAGGGCTCCCTGGAATTGTTCAGTAATTCCTCAGCGAATTGGATAACATTGTCTGACCTGTGTGGATCCATAGAGGTATTTATAAATGTGTCCTGTTTCTCATTTTTCTGCTAATGTATGCACAGTTCACATCCATGTGGCTATAATCTGTTCAGCAATAATTCATTAAGTCTGTTCCATGTTGCCATCTGTTAAATAGCTTCAAAAGTCATCACTAAAATATAAAAATAAGTTTGATTATTAAAGTAGGAAATTATGCAGTAAATGAGCTTAACTCAAGTTTGCATTTTCTTTCCCAGGCTGGACTGCTCTCAGATTTTTCTCGGTTGTGCTGACGGTTATGCCTTTGTACAGAAGTTCTGAGATATGCTTGATTTTTTTCTTCCCTTTCTTCTCATGAGTCACATTTTCCAAAATCTCGCCTTTTGGGGTATTTCTGGCTATGTTCTTGGGGAAAATTATAGAGATAAAGTTGCCCCCTCTTTTTAATATCCTGGGGTCAGATATCCTCTGAAAGTTTTAGACACAGAAGTAATTTTAGTGATATGCGTCATTTTAGAGATTGAGCGGCGAGACTGGGGTAGATGAATTGTACAAGATCTCAATGATTCTACTTTACTAGTAAATTGAGAAACATCCTTTTTAGTAACTGAAGCGCCTTGGTCTTTTGCTGTCCTCTCCCTCCTAATCGCCCTGGAGGAGCACATAATGCTTTGGAAGACCTTTGGTCTCACCGATGGATTTTCCCCAGATACCCTTCTAGAAGGTCACCAGCCTCACAAAAAATAAGCTATGAACAGATTTAACTCTAACTATTTTTTAATGGCACTAGGTCAGGGTATCTTGTAGTTATTCTTCTGACACATTGAAAGAAAATGAAAAAATAAACACTATAATGGATTACAACTGAAAATGCAGTGTAATGCATTACAAGGACTTGCTTGCCAGTGTTTCTTGGCAGAGAAAATACAGTTTGGGAGACTGTTATTAATTTGATGATATTGTGCGGGGTTTGTTTTTTTTTGTTTTTTTGTTTTTTTCCCATTAATTCATGTCTTATTAAATTAGATAAGAAAATGTACATAAACATAAATGGAAACGGAGCCAAATTGGCAATGTTTAAAAAAAAAATGTTTTGAATGTTCCCGGTATTTTGCTTAACAATTTTCAGAATACATTTTGGCAAGCGTTTTTCTGCAGTTCTTTAAGCTCTTGCATTTTAAAGGAATTCAAAGTTTCTTTCAAAAGTTACACTGACAGTTCAGAATACCGACTGGTTGGTGAAGAAACGGAAATAACCAGTAGCTTCTGTAAGAACTTTTCAGAAGCATTTAAAACAGTGTTTCTTTAAATAATCAGATTTTGACAGATGAGGGTGAATTTCATGCCCATAGGGTTTGGTTCTAAACTAAAATGATAAAGTTTGATTTAAAAAAAAAAAAAAACAACCAATAGTTTAGTTCAAAATCAAAGTAACTCAATACATACTTTTGTTTTGAAGCCAAGTATCCATCCCTCCCCCTCCCCCTCTTCTTCCCTGCTCCCCACTCCCTCTCCTCCCCTCCCTCCTTCCCCCTCCTCCCTCACCTCTGTTTGAATGATCTGGGGGAGGCTTTAAGCAGAAGAGCACCAGAGCCAAGATAGCAAGGAGAAGGAACTCCGATGTCTCTTCTTCAGGGTGAAGAAGCTGGTACATTGAACTCTGAGTGAGGACACTTCCATAGATGCCCGAGACAGTCACTTGCACGAGAACCTGAAATGTCCCCCAAAGAGATGCAGGACAGGGAAGGCAACAGTGAAGGTTCTGTCACCCCAGAAGCAGAGGAAAGGCCTGTTCTCAATGCTCTTCTTCTCTCAGTGTAAAGAGACCCTCAGGACCTCGTGGTCGTGGAGATAGACACTGAGGTCGACGTTTGAATTCTCAGCCGTACCATTGCCCCACTTCCTGACCTCACACACGTTTCACCAACTCTTGTTGCCTCTGTTTCCACATCATGAAGGTGGGGAGGCCAGCAGTACCGTCTGGATAGCACTGGTAGGGATTCTAGAAAGTGCTCAGAAGACTACCCGGCACGCGTTACGCACTAAATAAGTAACTGTGAAATGAATGAATTTTTCAACAAATTTTAGCGATTATTTTGTTTGTTGTTGCCACTGTCTTTATACTAAGTAGCCTCTACAAAGCTGCACAGCCAGTATGTGAGACACAGGTCTGAGTCTGAATTTGGGAACTGATGTCTTATAACCATGTGACCATGGACGAGTTCTGCAGCACGAGGTTCAGTTTGGCTGTAATGAATGGGGAAAACATTACCCTCAATGAATATAAAGATTAAATAAAATAATTAAAGTCAAAAGGAAGAAACGGTGCCTGGGATCCAGCTAGTTCTAGTCTATAGGGTCCGCAAGATAACTTTCCTCCTTTGCTTCTCCATGACTGGCCGGTCACCAGAGGGCTGAGACTGGTTGTTAAAGTCTCTTGGCAAACTTATCTGCTAAGCTTACCTCACAGTAAAAGAAGATAGAACTTGTTCTGTCTGTCCCGTTTAGCCAAGGTCATCTAAGATGAGCTTAAACCCTCTCGTTTTCTTTTAAAATGGGTGCCAAATTTGCACCTGTGCTATAAAATACTTGTGACTATTTTTATACAAAATAATAAGGTCTCTTCCTCCAAGTATTTAAACAAATCGCCCTTCCAGCAAAATGCTTGATATTGTCTGGGTTTATTTGTATTTGTTTCCCCTGAAGCCTGGTTTCTGTAAACAGCCCTTGGGTGCATCTTACAAATGCATATTCCCAGGATCCACTCCAAAAATTCTGTGCACCAGGGCCAGCATTTCATATATTTTTTACAAGGATCTAAGGGAATACTAAATTGTCCCTAAATGGGGATGACTCTATTAATTACCACTGGATGCATTAAGTTGAGGTTTTTCTTCTGGAAGCTTTTGCTGTTGCTGTGATAGAGCTCCATCAAATCCTAGTTATTGGGAAGCAGGGAAATGAGGCCTGGAAGCTGCCAGGAAAGTTTTCTACCACGTTTGGTTTGTGGGGAGAACTGTATAAAATAACAAAATCAATGCATGCTCTTCAAACAATTATACTCTAATTGTATATTTTCAAACAATTATACTCTAATTGTAACAGCATAGTTACAGCGAGATAGTACATTTCATTTATAAATTTCAGTATCCCTCCTTGGGGCACCTGGGAGGCTCAATCGGTTGAGCATCCAAGTCTTGATTTTGGCTCAGGTCATGATCTCAGGCTCGTGAGATCGAGCCCCACACCAGGCTCTGCACTGATAGCAAGGAGCCTGCTTGGGGTTCTCTCCCTCCCTCTCTACCCCTCCCCTGCTCATGGTCTCTCTCTCCTTCTCTCTCTCTCTTTCTCTCTTAAGATAAATAAACATCTAAAAATAAATAAATAAATAATTTTCCGTATCCTTCCATATTGAATTGTGTAAGAAGTTAAAATGTTTCATGACTATGTTCTATTTGGAAATGAAATCAACTTAGAATATGTACCAATTGTTAGAGGGAACTATCTGAAATATTTAGTTGAGGTAAACAAAACATTTCTTTGAAAAAGATTTTCTTTACTTTTCTAGATACGTAATTTCTAGACCTCTCAAGAGATGAGTAATTTTAAGTCTTTCGTTTTAAAGGTAACTTCAGGTTATCCTTTATCAACATAAATCACATAAAGGCAGAGTTTTATTTCTTACTACCACTTAGTGCGTTTAGAAAATGCTAAATCAGGGGCGCCTGGGTGGCTCAGTCGGTTGAGCGTCCGACTTCAGCCCAGGTCATGATCTTGCGGTCCGTGGGTTCGAGCCCCGCATCGGGCTCTGTGCTGACAGCTCGGAGCCCAGAGCCTGTTTCACATTCTGTGTCTCCTTCTCTCTCTGACCCTCCCCTGTTCGTGCTCTGTCTCTCTGTGTCTCAAAAATAAATAAACATTAAAAAAAATTAAAAAAAAAAAGAAAATGCTAAATCAGAGTATAGTTTGTCATTTATTATTCACATTGGTATAGCTACTGGGTAAAAAATTGGCTTCCAGAATAAAGGAATACATTTGGGAGGAGGATTTTACATATTTGATTATATACTTGCACGAGTCATTCATCAAGCTACAAAAAATAGCACCCTAGACAAGGTGCATAAAGGGAGGGACAACGATCGAAATACAGTGTAGTTGGTTAAGGAAGGGTAAAGCCTCAGCCAGACAGAAGCAAGCAAAGTCTTCGTTCCTGAAATCTGCCTCACGGTCTCAAGTAAGGACTCCCGGCCACTCACACCTTCAATTTCCAGCTATGTCAGCTAAGAGTGACTTTTGTTCCTTTTCCTTTTATTACGTGCAAATTTGAAGGTAAGCTCAGAAATATGTGCCAGTCGATAAAGACTATAGACAATATGCACCTAAATAAATATCAGCGCATAGAGGCACACGCCTTGATATCAATTTCTTAAACCACACCAAGTTCATTTTAAAATAAAATATTGGTACAGAAATATTGTGCTTTTTAACTTACCCGTATATTTTAAGAGAAGAGGGACATGAGGTGCTTCCCTAAATCACTAAAACAAGTTTCACCATAGGAAATTATCCACCATAATTTGTGACAAAATGCATTTCAGTTTCCTGCTGCTATGAAGGAGTGGGGTGGTGAGGAAGTTCCTGGGATAGGGGATACTTGGCAGATTCAAGAGCTTAACAAAGGAATTCTATCAGTGAAGTCTACTGAAGTCCAAGCATCCTCTCACTGTATAATAATTCTGCCATTACCCTATTGGAACACAGAAATGCCAGTATCCCAATACCTGGTACCCTTGCTCTCCTGAACATTCCTAGGCAAAATCACGGTCAAAACTCTCCCACATTCGAACAGGCTCATTACTATGACTGCTGGTCCTAGGAGATGGCTTGACTTTTAAATGTATTTATTCTTCCTACCTATTCGTTTGCACTTTGTGACTCATGGAATGACCATATTTCTTTAATGTTCTTTTAGTCATTGAAGCATCTCTATTCCAAGCTATTCTGGTAGAGTGCTGGTGACGAATTCATCCAGGAAATAGCTTGTTTTATCCCCAAATGGCTCTCAGCTGGATGACTGCAGATGGAAACTGATGGGTTTGCCTGTGTATACTCAGATGTCTACACTCCCTGAAAGGATTAGTAAATTTGGATCTGATTATCTTCTAGTTCACTGGTCTTTAAACCATCAGTAAACAGTTTTGAACACATCCCTCCAAAAGGGGTGTGTGTGTGTGTGTGTGTGTGTATGTGTGTGTACGTATGTAGTATGTCTTATCATAGCATACATATGTTATAAAGGTGTACCATGGTATTCCTCTATAATGTATTCTTACATTATACTATAAAAAGAACAGAAAATGCAATATTTAAGAGAATTTATCAACTCTTTCAGTATTTACTGAGCACCTGTTTTGTGCCAAGTACTATTCTAAGTGATAAGGATTCAGCAGTGAACAGGACAAAATTTGATAGTTCATGGAAGTGTGTATTTTAGTGGGTAGATAAATACATAAATATATAATATAGTGCCAGCGGTTAGTATTTGGAAGAAAACACATGGTACGTTTTTCAGAGTGTGATGGGAACTCGAAGGGTATTATTTCAGGTAGGGTGGTCAGGAACACTTGAGCAAAGACCTTAATAAGCAGAGGGAGTGAAGAACAACCATATTTGAACGAGAGGGAATTCAAGGTACGAAGGCTTGAGATGATGTGGCATGGGGTGGAGATAAACAGAATTTACATATTAATAGTTAATGAAACACTGTTAAGGAGCATGAAGGCACATCTGTATTTCACAGGGTCTTTTTAATACTTTGAGTTCTTTTGTGCTAACTGCTCATCTTGCTAATGATGGACTTGTCATTAGCTTACAGAGCTTACAGAGGACTTGTACCAGGAATAAGGGATAGCATCACTGTGCCACTGTTTTCTTTTATCCATACATAAAATATTTTCATATCATATATTTTCCCACCAAGACATAATGCTAGTCTCCTATTAAATATGATTTATGCTGGTCAATTGAGGTATGACTTCAAATATTTTAAATAACAGCCATCAATTTTGATTAGACAGGATTATTTTATGATAAAAGCATAGAGTTAGTTATTAAAATTTTACATTCGGTATTTTACAATCCAATATTAATAGAGAAAGAGCTAGAAGGCAAGAATCAAATCTTTCGAAGAATCTGTATATTACAGTGAAATTACAGAACCAGAAACACACAAGAACTTAAATTTATGAATCATGACCTTGTCTGATTTAAACAAATATCAGAAGGTCGTTTAGGTTAGGATACAAATCTCATGGTAGGTAATCAGAATACCATGTAATGTAACAAACCGATCTTCAAAAAAAAGCTTGATGGATTCTGGAAGAAATCTGAATTGCTTCCTCTTTGTTTGACCTGTTCAGAGTATCAGAGAGGCCCTAACAAAATAAAAACAACCCCTACTTCTAAGAGAGCAGTTGAGAGGCACAATGACTTTCTAGCTTGCATTGTGTATGATTTGTGTACATTCCTGCAGAATGGGAAAAGTCTGAACTAAAAGTGTTTTTTAACGCACACTCATAAATAGAGGGGGCCAGATTGATTACTCGATGGTGTTGTATTTGCTGTAATATTCCACTGACAAAGTCTGGATCTGTTTGTACCAGAATGGTTTTCCAAACAGCATATGTTGATGGATTGTAGCAGAGATGGAGTGAAGGCTATGGTTACCATATGTTTGCAGTCACTAACAGCTCTTATCAATTCTACAGCAAGGTAATCATTTCACACCTTCCTAAGAATATGATTCGTGTGTACGTCTATTTTTAAAATAATTCATTGAAATGAAATTTACATAACATAAAATTACCCATTTTAAAATGAGCATTTCAGTGGCACTTTAGTGCATTTACAAGGTTGTACAATCACCACCTCTATCTACTTCTAAAATGTTACCATCGCTCCAAAGTAACTCCTCTCACACATTAAGCAGTTTCTCCCCATTCCTTGTCCCTGGCAACCACCAATCTATATTCTATCTCTATGGATTTATCTGTTCCAGACATTTATATAAAATGAATCATACAATATGTGATCGTTTGTGCCTGGCTTCCTTTTCCTTAGCGTAGTGTCTTCAAGGTTCATCCATGTCTTAACGTGTATCAGTAGTTTAATTCTTTTTTATGGCCAAATAGTATTCCATTGTGTGTATATGTCGTGTGTGTGTGTGAGTGTATGTGTGTGTATCACAATTTGTTTATCCATCATCAATTTATGGGCATTTGAGCTCTTGACCTTTTGGCTAATGTCAGTATACGTCTATGAATGTGTGTGTATATGTCTTTGGGTACCTGTTTCCAATTCTTTTATTAGGAGGTCATATGATGATTCTATGATTAACATTTCCGGGAACTGCCATACCGTTTTCCACAGCAGCTGAACTGTCTTACATTCCCACCAGCAATGAATGAGATTCTCTATTTGTCTTTGATTTTCAACAGTTTGATTATAAAGTGTCTCAGTGTGATCTCTTTGAGTGCATTCTACTTGGAGTTCTAGGACTTCAGGATGTGTAGATTGATTTGTGTCAACAAATTTGGAGAATTTTTTGGCCATTATTTCTTCAAATATTCTTTGTGTCTTTTTTTTCCTTTCCTCTTCTAGCCTTCAGGAACTCCAATAACACATATACTGATTAACTTTAAAATTTCTTATAAACACTTTAGGCTTCAATCACGCTTCTTCATTTGTGTTGTTTCTGGCTCCTTGGGCTGCATACTTTCAATTGTCTCATCTTCAAGTTGGCTGATTATTGTTTCTATTTGCTCAAATCTGTAATCCGTTGTTAAACCTCGCTAATGAATTTTGCATTTCAGTTACTGTGTTTTGACCCCCCAATTTTCCATTTGGTTACTGTATTAGTTAACAGGCCGCCATGACAAAACACCATAGACTGAGTGGCTTAAACAACAGAAATTTTTTTCTCAGTTCTGGAGACTAGGAAGTGTAAGATCAAGTTGCAAACAAGGTATGTTTCAGTCTGTGGCCTCTTCTCTTGGCTTGTAGGTGGCATTCTCTCTTTCTGAATATATACAACACCTCTTTTTTGTGCATGGACAGAAAGAAAGAGACAGCGCTCTCTGGTGTCTCTTCCTATAAGGGCGCTAAGCTCACCAAGAGGCCAGGATCACTAGCTTGAAAACAGGCTACCATGCGAAGTCTCTGGTTAGCCAACCGGTTTGTCAGTTTTACCTCTCCTGTTTATCTTCTCCAGTCCATTCTCTCAGCTATGACCCTAATCTAGGCTTTAAGTGAAAGCATTATATATTTTACTTAAAGCACTGAACCGAATGGCATTGATAACGAGCACTCTGTAACTGCTATGATTATTTACTCTGTTGTTTGCCATAGAATTTAAGCATGACCTCAAAAGGCTTATCTGGGATAGAATATTGGTGTTGATGATGAAAACTTGGACTTTGGGTAGGATTGGTCAAACCCGCCATGTCACATATGTATTATAGATAATACAACCTTTTACCAGATAAGGTTACAACCAAGAGTCTGCGCTTCTCTGGATCCTTCCTCTTCTTCAGCCGAGGCACACCAGCTCGGCTGACACTTCGGTCAGTACAGAGCGAAAGCCTTCTCTGTCAGGTTCAAGGGAGTCAGGGCTGTGGGCTCATTGCCTTCTCATGTGTAGGCCGGGAGGGTTACGTCATCACCACTCAAGGGTCTAACTACTGACATTTTCATCATTTCTTGCAGCACCTCTGTGTTCTCTTTCTTTCTGCATCATGAGGCCTGTAACAGGACCATAGATCCCTGAAATATCCCCTTTGCGTCTTCTCATTTTATTTCCTCTAATTAAAATCTTTCCCCCTCATGTTCAAATGATACTAGTTGATAAAGGATCAGCCCAAGTTCTACATTTTCTGTGATGCCCCGTCTTGCTGCAGAAAGAACCTCATTATTTCAAGAACTCCCATGACATTTCATCTGTAAAGCTCTTATGGGATATATCACTGTCACCCTCGTACCAGAGTTATTTGTGTATATTTCTTACGTTCCTTATTATTTTGGGAGTCCCTTAAGAGCAGGATTTTAGTCTAAATCTTCTTTATGTCCCCAAAGCACCTAGCAGTACTTGCATGCAGCAAGCACTCAATAGATATTTTTGGAATGAATTAAAATATTTGCCAGTGAATATATGTCAGGGTAAAGCACTGACATAGATATATATCTTTATGTTGCATGTGTATAGGGATAGAAAAAGACGGATATGCGCCATAGAACATTTCATAGAGAATATTCAATTCTTTAAGCAGATATAAGGTTCTGTTGTAGCAAAGCGTCAGTGCAAAATGCTACAATATTCTGTTTCTGATCACAAGCCTTTTTAAAGCCAATTAGGAAAACTAGGGGCATGATTTCTTGTTGTGAGACTTTCCGGCTTGAGAACGTTCAAGTTCATAGTCTCATAGTTTCCAGAGACAAGTGATATAAAAGACAAGTAAAAAGTGGAGACTGTGGGGATTGATGATAAAACAGAAGAAAGATAAGACCACATATTGCAAACAAGCACGATTGGGTGGGACTTTTTAGAACCAGGAAGCATTTTGTAGGCAGAGCTGAGTGGGTACAGATGGACAGATTAAAGACAGAGAGATAACAGGATAATTGATGGTGCAAGGTCTGGGAAGAGGAGATTTCAAGAGCATCTCTGTGAAAATTTACATTAGAAAGGGTTCAGGGATAGGACAGCCATTTTTTCCCTGTGTCTGGAGGAAGTAGAAAGCAGATGAGTGTTTTGAGTAAAAGAAGAAGAAAATTGAGAGCTTAAATCAAAATGGTCTTGATCTCAGTCCTGTTAGAGGCTGATGTAGAAATCGAGAGGTTAAGAAAGTACAGATGATTTGTAGAAAGGAAAAGGAAGAAAGAAAGAAAGAAAGAAAGAAAGAAAGAAAGAAAGAAAGAAAGAAAAAGAAAGAAAGAAAGGGGGAGGGACGGAGGAAGGAAGGGAGGAAGGAAGGAAGGAAGGAAGGAAGGAAGGAAGGAAGGAAGGAAGGAAGGAAAAGCCAGGGAAAGAAAGGAAGAAAGTCCAATAAAAACAAAAAGGCAGATGAGCAGTTGAGAACAGATGACATTCATTTACCTTGAATCCAATCAGTGTTTTTTCCGGACTTTTCTGGTAACCTTGCTGCAGTGTGGAAGAGAGAATTTTATATAACATCGAAAGTTTAGCTGAAAATGTAAAGCAGATAAAACATTCTGATGTGCTCTGGAAAACATTATTCAAAATGTTCAAAAGCTAATGGTTTTCTGTTAACTCTTTTGCCTCTTACCCAGTCATTTGTAGCTTAATAGGCTCTGGTAAAAGTACTATCATTGTGAGATTTAAAAGAACAACAACAACTCGCGCTTTGTAATTAGCTGGCAAGGGGTTTCGTTTCATATAAACAATTCTATTTGGCATCCGAAATTAGCTAATATGTTCAGAATATCTGGCATTCTTTTTTACTCTAGGTTTTTATATTATGAGAAACATGATGGACTCACCCACTCTTTCACTCATTTATTCACTTATTCATCATGTTGTTGGAGCTACTGAGTGTCAGGAAATATGAAGGGAGTGTCAGAGAGAAGGGGGGAACCACACAATCCCTGATTACAGGGAATTTACTGTTTGATGTCTTATATCATCTTGCTCATGTCTATGTTGCATGAACAAATATCAAATAACATGGACTTATTAGGAGTGCTTCTAATTTTGAAAAACAAACAAACAACTGTGCTTTGGCAGATAGTGAAACTAACATTAGACCAGGAGTTTAGGAAAGGCAAGGATCAACATTGAGAACAGATCTATGATTTTTGGATTATGAATTGGGCTTAAAAAAAAAAACCATAAAACTACCTACCGAGGGACTGACTCTTTGCTCTCCTAAATGCACTCAAAACCACAAATATGCCTGAATGACAAGCTGATCATTATTATGACCTATGATTAAATGGGTAACTGATATTTTGTGACATTTTTAAACATCTTATAAAAACTTATCCCTAAATCACAGTATGAAAAGAAATACATTGGCTGCTTTGGGCCAGATTTTCTCTTCAATTATTAAATCAGCAAATTTAAAGGCATAGAGATAGTAATAATATATAGTAAAAAATTTTACACGCTGTAAATGGGAAAAACAAGATTTACTGAAAAGGATTCACGGGAGAATTACATGATGAGGGTACAAAACACTTACCATCACATCCATTTTATTTGTGAAACTCTTACCAGCTTGCTTGCTCTCTTACAGTCATTTTGGTTTGATGCTTATAGTTTAGAAGCATTTCCATAAACTTTCTTACTGATGCTTTTGAAATAACAGGTGAGTAGAAGAAACGCCAGGAATTGGTTGATAGGATGTGGATCGGGACCAAATTAGAAGGTAGGGTCACAGAGAAGGAGAGAGCTGGAAATAGGCAACACAGTTACATCTTTAGGCACTGGCTTCAAAAGAGTTTCAGTAGTAGAATGACTGACTTCAAGTAGCCATTTCCCAGTGCAACGTTAATGAGAACCTGACAGCCAAATGCCAAATTTAGATACTGATAATACCTCTTCTTGGCCCACAGATAACTTCAAACAGCTGAATCTTGACCAAGGGGAGAAATAGAAAGCTTCCCTTCCGGGTAGTTGAGTGTTCAAAGAAAATTGCCTGAAGTAGAAATGAGTATGTCATTCTTCCTTTTCTGAGAGAAGACAATTTGAGGCAAAACTAAGAATAATACCTCTTATCTAACTCCTAACATTGTATGATGGATGCTACCTGAAATTGCAGCTTTATTAATAACGAGGATAATTCTTTAGAAACATAGAAAGAGACTTGCACAAAGAATTAAGACATGTTTTAACTACAAAAATCAAAATGCTTCTCGGTCATTACAAATGACTTTGTAACTTTAAATCAATACACTGGAAATTTTCTAGTGGGTACCCACTATGCCTTATTTCTAAATCACAGTTTAAGAAAACAGTTATTTTAAATTACCAGAAAGCTCAAATAATTTCCTAGAACTGAATAAAAAACTAGAATGTGAACACAGTGTTCTGCATCTTGTGTAACTTATTTAGGAGAAAGATAATTTAATTTTGAAATGTTTCTTGAAGAATTTTCTTTTATATTTTTCTCTTCCTTTACTTATTTATTTTTGATTAAAATATACTTGGGGTCAACAAAACAGACATCAATATTTTTCATAAAAAATAATTAGGAATTAGTATTATTTTTTATTTTAATGTTTATTTATTTTGAGAGAGAGAGCACAAGCAGGGGAGGGACAGAAAGAGAGAGGGAGACACAGAATCTGAAGCAGGCACCAGGCCCTAAGCTGTCAGCACAGAGCCCGACACAGGGCTTGAACTCACAAACCATGAAATCATGACCTGAGACAGAGTCTGACACTTAACTGACTGAGCCACACAGGTGCCCCAGGATTTAGGATTCTTATATATATGGAGAAGTTAAAAGATGGCTTTCAGATTGTAGAATATTTTAAATTTTAACATCAATGCATAATTTTAGCCTTTTTAAATCTATAGATGGTATGTTTATCTCTTGATGTGGTTTGGAAAAAAAGTTTAATTTTCAATCATAATCTATACAAAGCAAAGATGGACTGGAATATATAGGTTTTCTTTATAATTGTCAAAAGAGGAGGCATATCAATATTTTTATATTGAAGTAAGTCTACAGAAAGGTAACCTTAAAATAACTTTCATTAGACCCAGAATTCATGTGTATGAGTTTTAATGTTGATTTTTTTTCTATTCTCCATCTTTACATTTATCTGATTATATGCTAAATCCATTATGGCCATATAAGCCTATTATTTCTGGCCTTGTACATCTTCTAAAGGCACAGGGTAATAGCCCAAGGAAACAATGAGATACGTGTTTAAACGCTATTCTAAGCATCTTTCTTAGAAGATTTAATTTATTAAGAATATGTCACGGTATGTCCCCCATGATCTCTGCGTCCTGATATTCCTACCCTTGTATAATCCCCTCTTGAGTATGAGCTGGACTCACTGTCTTCTTCCTAATAAGTAGAACATTGAAGAAAAGATGGGATGTCAATTATGAGATTGGGATAGAAACAGGCTGTAGCTTCCTTTGGGGGCTCTCTTGTGGTGCTACGGGAAGCCAGATGCCATATTGGGAGCAGCCCAGTGGAGGGGTCCTTGTGGTGTGGCAAAGAATGGAGGTCTTGTCCAATAGCATTCAAGGAACTGAGTACCTTGGTTTAATGGCCCTTTAGAAATTGTAGCCTGCTGACAACCACGTGAGTGAGCTTGGATGTGGGTCTTTTAACCTCAATCTAGTTTAGACACTGCAAGCCCAGCCTACAACTTAACTGCAACCCCATGAGTAACGTGTTCAGGTGTAGCAAATAAAAATACAGGACAGCCTGATAAATTGGAAATGCACATAAACAAAGATAATTTTTTTTTTTTTAGTATAAGAAAGTCCCACACAAAGTTTGACACACGCTTATACTAAGAAATTATTCATAAAAAAAAATTTTTTTAAAAATTTAGAAAAAAAAAAGGGGCACCTGGGTGGCGCAGTCGTTTAAGCGTCCGACTTCAGCCAGGTCACGATCTCGCGGTCCGTGAGTTCAAGCCCCGCGTCAGGCTCTGGGCTGATGGCTCAGAGCCTGGAGCCTGTTTCCGATTCTGTGTCTCCCTCTCTCTCTGCCCCCCCCCCCCCGTTCATGCTCTGTCTCTCTGTCCCAAAAATAAATAAACGTTGAAAAAAAAATTTAGAAATTATTCATTGTTTATCTGACATTCAAATTTAATCTGTATTTCCTCTGGCAGCACTAGACCTGGAGGCATAGCTAAGCCACATTCTGATTTCTGACCCGCAGATAGTGTGAAGTAAAAAATGTTCTTTTAAGCAGTGAAATTTGGGATTATTTGTTATACAGCAATAGATAACTAATGCATTATCTAATAATTATATAAAAGTCCCTACAGGCCTCTAAGTTTAACTAAATTGATTGACATGTGTTTCAACTGGTCTCACAAATACAGAACCAATGATTATGCCTTTACGTTGCCTATCTTGCTAGGATAGAACATGGTTATTGCTTTGGAGATGGAGTAATTTGCATTGAAATACTACTGACTGAAACACAACTTCTAAGATACTCCCATTAGAGACATGTTTAGAAAAATATATGTAGATACTTTAAAATTTTTAATTAAAAAAATTTTTTAATGTTTATTCATTTTTCAGAGAAAGAAAGTGAGACAGAGTGTGAGTGGAGGAGGGGCAGAGAGAGAAGGAGACACAGAATCTGAAGCAGACCCCAGGCTCTGAGCTGTCAACACAGAGCCAGACACAGGGCTCAAACCCACGAACTGTGAGATCATGACCTGAGTTGAAGTCAGATATTTAACTGACTGAGCACCCAGGCCAGGTGCCCCTTAAATTTTTAATTAAAAAAAAAATGTTTGTTTATTTGAGAGAGAGAGAGAGAGAGAGAGAGGTTGCACGTGTGCAAATGGGAGGGGCAGAGAGGGAGGGAGAGAGAGAATCCCAAGCAGGCTCTGTGCTGTCATCTCAGAGCCTGTTGTGGGGCTTGATATCATGAACCATGAGATCATGACTGGAGCTGAAATCAAGAGTAGGACGCTTAACCAACTAAGCCATAATTTACGTCTTTAAGAAACCGTGGTCGGGGTGCCTGGGTGGCTCAGGCGGTTAAGCATCTGACTTCGACTCAGGTCACGATCTCACGGTCGGTGAGTTCGAGCCCTGCGTCGGGCTCTGGGCTGATGGCTCAGAGCCTGGAGCCTGCTTCCGATTCTGTGTCTCCCTCTCTCTCTGCCCCTCCCCCGTTCATGCTCTGTCTCTCTCTGTCTCAAAAATAAATAAACGTTAAAAAAAAAAAGAAAAGAAACCGTGGTCAACACAAGTGAATAGAAAAATGCGTTGGGAGGGTTTGTTGGTACTCACTATCTCAAAGCAAATAAAAGTGTTTTGAATTTAAGAAGTTACAACTTTTGAAACTATGTGCACATTTTATACATATAATCCCTTGCTGAAATAATTCACATTGTGTGTAGGGTACTTTACACCGATCTATCAGTGACACAGATTTGCCAGGGAAGCAGCCTGTTTGAATCTTCTCTCTTCCCTCTCTCCATATCTAACCAGTTACTAAGTACCGTCATGCTGTTCTCCACATTTCCAAAATCCTTCCTTTCTTTTCTTTTCTCACTTTTTCCCTGCCAACCAGATAAAGTAAACCCCTATCAATTCTGCCTGATGCCCTCCCATAGCCTTCTAACCGATCTCCCTGCCAAGATCCTTTCACGTGCTCAGAGCCTCTGTCCAACGCCAGACTCTGCTTCCTAAAATGCACAATGATCATATTCCTCCGTGGTCTGAAAGCTTCACTTGACTTCCACAGCCCCAAGATTGGACAGCAAATTATTTGGACCAGACGTTACGTCTCCTGATAATGTGGCTCTAACCTTTTGTTTGTTTTGTCTTGCCATATCGTCTTGTTTCCTTGTATTGGCATTACCAAATCTTTCGCCATACGCTCATTGTTGTAGGTGTTCCACTAAAGAAAATGGCTCCATTGTTACCCGAGTATGTGAAATACAGCCTGTCGTTCCCCACGTGGATATTCATGACGTGCGGCAGCAAGGGTGGATACGAGCTCTGTGGGTGTTTACTCAAAAAAAAAACAAACAAACAAACAAACAAATTCACCAGTACAGAATTTTGTATGAAAGTGAAATATTGGTTCAAATTAGGGGGAAAAAATCAAAACAGGTGCTAGACTTGTAGAGATTCAGGGCTTTCCCTTCTGAGAGCTCACTAGGGTGGTAGTTGTTAACTTTCCTGGTAGTTCAGACCCCATTGGGAAGCATGATGATTCCGCTCCCCAGCAAAATGCAAGGGAGTGCTCCCACAGAAATCTGTAAACAGCTGAGGGTGTTGTAGGACACTTCACCCCACCTCTGTGACCCTCGAGGAGGCTCAGCACCTCTGTTCGGGAAGTGCCTGGTTCTCTCTCACAGGCTGACCCTGTTCTAGAACATGGATCGCAGCTGAAAGGAGATGATTTCCTTAAGAAATCTGCTTGCCATTCTTCTTTCTCATAATTCTTCTTCCTTATATCATTTTTCTTTCCTCTGGGCCCTGTCACTTTGCACCCAAAAGACTGTAAACATGTCGGGTGTCCTTTGTATTTGTGATTCTCCTGTGCAGCCAAGTTGAATGTCCATCTTAATGACATTCTGTGTTAATTCTTCAGGTGGGAAACAAAAACTTTATATTTGTATAATGAGGAAATACCCCCTTCCTACATGTGCAGATAAATGTGGCAGTGGCTTCTTTTTCCTTATCTTTTGAATAAAACCATAGAGACAAAGGATAACGCTGTTCAATCTGATTTTTATTTTCGAGTGGTACGGTAGGACTGATTTATTGGCCAACGATGGAAATTTTACAGTAAATCTAATAACCAGAGCTGCATAAATAAAAAGACACTTGAAACCTATTGCAAGGAAAAATATTATATTTATTTACAAAGTTATTTCCACTCATTAATTAATGTTTTCTTTCCAGTCATCAATGTTAGCTGGTCCTGATGTGCTATTAATTAGAATGCAGTATGGCTGCAAGTTTCAAAGACCTATATCTTTGTGTCTTAAGCAAACTAGGAATTTGTTACTCTCTGGGATACAGTGGGCATGGGCAGTTAGGACTGGAGGGCAGCTTTAAGGTGGCAGAGACCTCAGCTGACCCTGTGGTTGCACCAGTGTGGTTTCCAGGATGTTCATGTTCAAGGGTTCTCTAGTGGTTCCACAGTCACGTCCACCCACAAAGCAGCTGAAAGGAGGTGAAGGCAAAGAAGGCGTGCTTTCCTGGAAGGACGTGTCAATTTCCTGACTGTTTCTCCCTGGGAAAATCTTAGATCCGGGGGTAGGGCTAGCTGCAGGGGAAGAGCCGGGAATGTGACCTCTTAGGTTTAGAATGTACCCTGTGAAAATTTGATATCGTGCACATCTGTATATGAGAGTAATGATTGTTTCTTTTAACATCTATTTCTTTTTTTGATTTTTTTAATGTTTATTTATTTTTGAAGGAGAGAGAGACAGAGCGTGAGCGAGGGAGGGGCAGAAAGAGAGGGAGACACAGAATCCGAAGCAGGCTCCAGGCTCTGAACTGTCAACCCAGAGCCCAACGCGGGGCTCGAACTCACAAACCGCAAGATCATGACTTCGGATGTTCCACTGACTTAGCCACCCGGGCACCCCTAAATTTAATTCTAAATTAATGTAAAAGCAGGATCTATTTCCTGTTTTTAAGAAAACTAAGCTCCAGCCGGATAAGCCAGCACTTTCTAATCTTTGGTCTGATACTTGGTGTAATACGTTGAAACTCCAGTGAAAACTTTGCATGTACTTTGTGTAGAAGAATTAAAAGAGGACTATAACTTTTAAAGCCTGATAAGGTAGAAAGTTCCATTCTGTTCCCTACCAATTAGCGAAAGAAGAAGTGAAGAACCTTTGTGAAAAGTCGCATCCAGACTGAAGCACGACTCTCATAGTGGCTCGCTTGTTCCCCAGGGTTGCGATACGTGTGGGTGGTTGTAAATCCACTGTTGTGTTTTTGCAGAGCGAGCCCTCCCAGGCACACTGCCACCTGAAGGCATGATCACGTTTCAGAATCACTCTGTGTTGTGTATTGTGTCGTAAAAATCTATCACTATTTTCTGGTTCCTGGATAGAAGACTTCCTGGCAGAGACGGTTGCTACTATCTTTTGTCTCTCGGGATGTTCCACGTCCTTCTCAAGAACAGTGTCCCATTGCTAAACACCGCATGCCGGTTTGTTACCATGGGAAAGTAATATGTAATTGTTTATGTGTTAAAATAATACAAAGAGATCCCTTGGACCCCTTATTCGGTTTCCCCCAGTAGTATCATCTTACAAAGTTAAAATATCACAATGAGAATACTGATCATAATGGTAGCCATCAATCCTGTGATGATTCTCCAGGCTTGTTTGTACTTATTTGTGCATGTGCACATGTTTTTATTTGTAGACAGTTAAATCGCATGTGTGAGGTTGTATATACACCACAGACAAAACACAGTCCCATCCCCATAAGAACCACTCATGAGGCCTTTTTATAGCCAGCTACCCCAACTTTGACTCATGGCAAACCACTCATGTGAGCCCGTTTCTTTTTATTATTCTTAGTGGTACTATTTTTATTTTCTTAGCACTGTATTTCTTTTTTCTAAGCAGGTGTAAAATAGTTCAAACACCTTATTTTTTTTTTTTAAGTTTTTTTTTTCAACGTTTATTTATTTTTGGGACAGAGAGAGACAGAGCATGAACGGGAGAGGGGCAGAGAGAGAGGGAGACTCAGAATCGGAAACAGGCTCCAGGCTCTGAGCCATCAGCCCAGAGCCTGACGCGGGGCTCGAACTCCCGGACCACGAGATCGTGACCTGGCTGAAGTCGGACGCTTAACCGACTGCGCCACCCAGGCACCCCAAACACCTTATTTTTTTAATCACATTCATCTTTTATTTTGTTGTTGTTGTATTTAAATCCAAGTTAGTTAACATACACTGTAATAATGATTTCAGGGGTAGAATTTAGTGATCCTGCAGGTCCCTTTTTGTTCTTTCCTTTGTCCATTTGTACCCTGTCATCACTTTGCGTGGCTGTATCTTCACTGTCAATTTTTATTTATCTGCTGTCCCAGCTAGACTGTAAGCTCTGTGTTGACCCTGTATTTCCAGCTTCTTCCACGTGGCATGGCACTAAGCAGGTGATCCATAGCATTTGTTGATTGATGGGTGGATTCTAAGGGAAAATGAAATAAACCAAGTATGGCGGAGAGAGCCTTGGCTAGGAGATGAATGATTTGGGGGAAGCCTGGATTCTGGGAGTAGCCCCCCCCCCCCCCCCCAGTGAAATGCTTGATTTTTGAGCTGACTTAGCTGCCTTTTGTAAACTAAGGCAGAATGGGCTTGAACCGGTGCTCGTTTGGTAGATGTTATGCGTGGGAAGTTGAACAGGTTGGGTTCTCAGGTCAGTACCAGCTGGGCTGTATGGCACACGCCATGTCGGAAGCAGGGGAGCCCGATGCCACGGCCATGCCTCTCTCTGGGACGCCATCTTCAGGCTTTCACTGTGGTGCTAGAATCTAGCCTGGAGAAAAACACTGTCCTCTACCGTTGAGCAACAGAAGGGAATGGTGTGAAGAATTCATAGATCCGATTTTGTGCATAATCATGGCTCATGGTCTATCTTTTCGTTTTTCCTTTGGACAGTTAGAAATTGCATTGTAGTGTGCTGTGACTTTGGTCAGCCTCAGTGATGTGCTTTTCCCAGGTCACTATACTTCTGGGCTCATAGTTTAAAAATAGATGCTCTATAAAGTCGTAGGTGTGAAACTCTTCCACAGGTGATGGCCAAGCACAAGAGGGCGGAAAACTTAGAGCAATAGAAGAAGGCTGCGTAAGAAGGCATCAGTGCCAACAGAGAAAGCACGTGTTTGTACGGCAGTGTGAAATCTTGTTCATCAGCCATATAGGTAGGTGTCTATTTGCCAGGACCGGTGTGGGCAAAGCACCATGTCAACTTCTACTGAGCAATCTGGCATCCTTTCATACGATAAAAATGTGACTTCTTTAATTTCAGAAGGATAAAGTAATAGGGCAAGTTTTTATATTTTAAATAAAAGATGCGTGAGTATTTTGTATCCATGCCAAAGTCACACAGGAGTAACCAGGTTGTTAAAATCTGCTAAGGTGCTAGAAAAGAGTACTTCACAGGGGAAGAGAGGAGATTTATAGCATATCTCCAACTTGCTTATACAATGTGTCTGCTACTTTGCTTACACCGAAACTTTCTTTCCCTTTTGCTGGATTGCTTTGTAAGAACATCTAACCTTTCTTTGTCCCACTTGCTACTTTTAGGAATAGAGATGATCACACTTGATAGTACTTCCAGGAAGAGGGAGAGGATAAATCAGAGAGAATCTGGAATCGTGATCTCTCAACACTTTAAAGAAAACTCAAATATTATCCATCTTATATTTTTGTGATTCCCTACAGTGAAGCAACATTGCTGATTTCTTTCTTCAGCAATACTTTGGAAATGCTTAAAATATTTAGTTTATATTTATACCATTTCCTTCTGGAAAAAAATATGATGAGATTTCCAACAAATTAACTACATGGGAAAAATAACTTCATATTCATAGACCAAAAGAATTGTTATAATTTTTCTAAATACGTTTCCAAATATGTCAGGTCTATGTCATGCCTTAAAACTAACGTTTAAAGTGAATTTTGGGGCTCCCTCGGGTGACTCGATCAATTAAACATCCCACTCTTGATTTCGGCTCAGCTCATGATCTCACAGTTTGTGAGTTCGAGCCCCATATCGGGCTCCGCACTGACAGTATGGAGCCCACTTAAGAGTCTCTCTCTCTCTTCCTGTCTCTCTGCCCTTCCCACTCTCTCTTTCTCTCTCTCAAAATAAATAAATAAACTTAACAAATAAAGTGAATTTTGACATTTAACACTTGAATTAATGTTCTAAAAATATTTTAGTGAACTAAAGAGTATCAAGGGGTATGTTAATATTAGTAATAGCCAAACTCAGTCATGTGGCTACATGGAGAATAATACAGAAATTGAACAAATCAATGAGGGAAAGACAAGCAACTCAATAGAAAATTGGAAAAAGTATGGGTAGTTCATGAAAGGAAAATAGTCAAAAATAGGAGATATTTAATCTTATCATAATCAAAGAAATAGGTGCTATAACCAAAATTAAATTACTTTTTAAATCAAGCAGTTGGCAAAATTAAAAAAATAAAAATAAAAAGGGTGGGTGATCTCCAACTTTTGTAAAGTTGTGTTTGCAATATTTCCCAAAGATAAAGTGCCTTATGACCTGATAGGTAATCTTTCAGGAATTTCTCCTACAGAGAAACTTCTCAAAGCACATAGACTTCCATGCAAGCCTGTGCACTACCAATGGTGTTTGAAGGAGGCAGAGATTAGAAAGTACCCAAATGCCCAGTGATCAGGAAATGGCATAGATTAGATTGCAAAGCATACATCCATAGCCCTTAAGATGAGCATTGTGTGACTGATCAATCTCTAAGTCAGCATTAATGAAAAGATCAAATTGAAAAGTAAAATAAGTAACACACAACGTGATTCTAGTTATGGATTAAAAATGACTATTGCAAAAGCACGAGAGTAGCCACACAGATGCATGTAAATGTACTGAGGGCTGATGGGGGGTGGGAGGGAGGGGAGGGTGGGTGATGGGTATTGAAGAGGGTATCTTTTGGGATGAGCACTGGGTGTTGTATGGAAACCAATTTGACAATAAATTTCATATATTTAAAAAAAAAAAAAAAGATGCATGTAAATGTAAATGCATGGAAAAACAGCCGGAATAATAAACATCAAACTAGTTACCGCTGTTCCTTTTAGGGCAGGAGATGGGACTTGACGTTGGGTCAGGGTGGAGGGGGTTGCATAGGACATGTTTCCCTTTATTTAAATCACACTAAAGCCATATTTATAAAAAAAATACTTTTAAATGCGGGTGGCATCGTGGACTATTTGTACAATTAGCAAACAAAAGAAAGCTACCTTAGTCCGGTGGACGACAGAATGTGTAAAGTTTTCAAGAGCAGTAGTTGTGATCTAAAACAAAACAGAACAACAAATATTTCCCCATCGCTTGACCCGGTAAGTTGCCGCCACTGTGTGACATCGACCCTTAGTCGTGTCTAAATTGGCTGACTTAACTGGTTTATAAACAGAATTGGGATAATTATTTCAATTTAGTCAAAGAACCATATGCTTCCTCAGTGCGTTTCTACTAGAAACCAGTTAAAGGAATTCAATCTTTAAAATGTGATGAGAAACAGATTGTATAAATTAATGATTACAGACCAACTTTTAAATTACTTAAATGACCCCAAGAATTATTAAGGAATTGGCAACAGAGTTGATGAAAAAATCAATATTAATTCACCACAACTGAAAAAGTCTATGAAGTCATTACAGAAAATAAGGATTATAACATTAAAAACAATGGCATGTTTCTCACATTTCAGTATTATGAATGGAAAAAAAAATAAAATCAAACACATTTTCTCAGGGCGCCTGGGTGGCTCAGTTGATTGGGCGTCCAACTCTTGATTTCACTTTAGGTCATGATCTCACGGCTGTGGGATCCAGCCCCACACTGGGCTCTGTGCTGACAGCATGGAGCCTGCTTGGGATTCTCTCTCTCCCTCTCTCTCTCTCTCTGTCCCTCTCCTGTGCTCATGTGTGCCCCCTCTCCCTCTCTCTCTCGCTCTCTCTGTCTCTCTCAAAATAAATAAAAATAAAAACAAACACCTATTTTCTCTTAAACTTATTTTGTATCTGAATCTTCCAAGTGCACTTTTCACTGTCAAATTAAATCTGGCCAGAATTGCATGAGGAATGGTCAACCACGTTTTTAGGTCAGCCAAAGGATTTACATCAGCTACTGCTGTCGGTGGCCATGAGTACCAGTGAGGCATGAAGGGAGACTTTGAGCCCTGCCCACATGGTTCCAATCTATGGAAAGACCTAGAATAATTTTTATAGTAGAGTGATATAATAGGATGGCATCTATGGACTATTAACAAATAAATGAAGTATAGCAGCCATAAAAATATGTGGTGGTCTGCCTGTTCAGGAACTTAAGTAGCCCAATATGGTTTTCGTAATAACCAAGCAAAGATTCACAGAATGTTTGCTAGAAGTCCACTGACATAGGTGTGTGTGTGTGTGTGTGTGTGTGTGTATAGAAGTGTATATATAAACATGCATATACATGTATATATTTATGTATATATACATGTATACACATGTGTATGTGTAATATATATACATATTTATGTGTGTGTGTGTGTGTGTGTGTGTGTGCAAGATCAACCCTTAGTCATACCTAAATTAGCTAACTAGTTCATAAACAGAATTGGGATAATTATTTCAATTTAGTCAAAGAACCATATGCTTTCCCAATGCATATATGTTTATATGTGTGTATAAGCATATATACACATACATGCATATATATATATAATATATGTATGTATGCGTGCATGTATGCTGTTATTGTCATTTTGTGGGACGTTGGCAGGCTATACATTTATGCATAGAATATAGTTTAGCTGCTAGATTCAGAAGAACCCTCCAGGGTGACCAGCCATCCTGGTCTGCCAAGAATGACTTCTAGGATATGGGACTTTCCTAAAGTCCCCAACAAACCAGGAGGGTTGGTCACCCTAGTCTTCCTGAGCCTTTTTTTTAAACCTTTGCCACCCACATAAGGTCATTGCTCTTGCCCTTAAACATTTGGCAGAAGAGCATTGGGCAATCATCCCCATGTGAGCATTGACTCTGCGATGTTCTTTATTTTGCCCGAATACTCTTAACATTGGGGACCACGTGCAGACAGTACCTTTTGGCAGATAATGTAAAGTGACTTGTCACTTTGATTTTCATGACGTATTGAAGTCACCTACATACAATGACATGATCTTGCCCAAGATCGAGAGAGTGAGCCAAGGGCTATGCAACTCATATAGTTTATGCCTTGATAATATTGGAAGTTTGGGAGTTGGAAGTGTCTGCCCAGGCAGGTAGCCTCAGTGATGTAGTTTAATTATCCGTACTTATTCCTATCATAAAATAAAATTTTACCATAATGCAAAATCTCTGGTTTGCTAGAGCAAACTCCTGGTCTCTGTGCCTGTATCAAATAATTTTAGGGGCGCCTGGGTGGCGCAGTCGGTTAAGGTTCCGACTTCAGCCAGGTCACGATCTCGCGGTCCGTGAGTTCGAGCCCTGCGTCGGGCTCTGGGCTGATGGCTCAGAGCCTGGAGCCTGTTTCCGATTCTGTGTCTCCCTCTCTCTCTGCCCCTCGCCCGTTCATGCTCTGTCTCTCTCTGTCCCAAAAATAAATAAACGTTGAAAAAAAAAATTTAAAAAAAATAAAAAATAAAAAATAATTTTAGAAGTCAGTGCATTCTTCGGGGGAAACAGATCCCAGGGAAGGGACTGATGTTTGATCTGATGTGTGGTATAAACATTGTCTGAAGAAAAAATACACAGGGTTTAGATGTGTCTTGTGATAACTTGTTTTATTTGTTATAATAATAAGCAGAAGCTTGTTCAGTTTTATTTATTCCTTAATGTGACTGCTGAGTGTGGAAGTAAATAAGGAAATAAATTAATAAATGTGATTTGGTGTGAGGTCCCATTATCCGTGCATTGACATAAATAGTACTTTTTGTTTTATTTTAAAATTCATTTATAAGATGCAAAGTTAGATCTGACACAGCAAGTGCAAAATGAGTCAAGTACAATGTAATGTTGAACACTGGGGAGCATTAATCTGGGTTTCAGAAGTTAATGATCTAGCTGTCCACAAATGATCTCAGAAACGCTTTGCAGAGATAACTTGTGACCCAGATAGATTTTCATGCCTGGATACTTTGTTGAAATGAAGAGGAAAAAAAGGAAAGCCCTATGCCTGTAACACTGTGCCTTGACATTTCCTATTTGAAACTGAAATAGTCAAGGTATTTGGCCTGTGATGTATTTATTACTTTTTGTTAAATAATAGGAGATTTATTTACTCAAGTAACTGGAGATCTAAAAGTAGTTGGGTGTCTGAGGTCAACTTAATCCAGGGCCCCTGCCCTGTGCTCTTTATTTTGTCATTTTCTCAGCTGTGACCTCTGTGCATGTAGACTCGGGGACATCTTGTTGCTTTCCCTTAATTCTACATTCCTTCTTATTCCCTTGGACCTTCTAGCCCTGGTTCTCAACACTGGCTTTTAATACCTGACCACATAGGTTTCATTGCGGCTTTGTCTTCCTCCCCCAGTCTCTGTATGCGTGTGTTTGTTTTGCAAATTTCCTTTGGTGGTCTCCTGATGGAAAATTTTTGCATAATATGGGTTAGAACCCAATTCTCCTCCTGTGATGATCCCTAGGTCTTGACATGTGAGTGGGGCTTTACAGAATTACCGCCGTGGTATTTGGAAAGGGACTAAATGATTTCTATCCCAAGTCTTGGGGCTCTAAGTTCCTCTATAATACGATCACCTAGTTTCTGCCTAAATCTCTTCGCAGATACTGAGCTCAGAGCCTTTTCTGCCTCGGAGAGCTTTCCTGTGAGCTCTTCTGTCACCTTTAAACTGAAAGTTAACTCTATAAAAGTAGCATCTGGGAATTTTAATTTAGTATTATGGGGCTACACATCCTGTTTCACCATGAACATCCTTCAATATTGAAAAGCAGCTTAGCGTTCTTTCACTGTCTGAGCCGTCTAAACATCCTTGATTCTATAAGCTCCTCACAAATATATTTCCTTTTGTGGATCATTCATCATTCTTGTCCCCTTGCTTTTGGAAGCTTTTCGCTTCATCAATATCGGGTAAGAACTTAATGCAATGCTCTGTGTGGTATCACCAGTGCAGATAGATCTATACTATTGTCTCATCCTGGTAATGCCCCTTCCCCAAGAACTCCCAGGATCAGACTGGCATGCTGGTATCCGTATCATCCTAATGGATCACATCAAGTTTACATGATTAGCTGTGGATAAATTGCACCTCAGGTACTTACACAGTTGTGTTTTGGACTTACCAAAGGACTTTGTATGGATCCTAATGAAATTTCACTATGGTAGATTTGACCAATCTTTCCAGCTAATTACAATCTTTGACTCAGAAGCTATTAGCTCTCTCTTTCGCTGGGGGAATGACCCAAGGCAACACGAAACATTTTCTTTGACCTTGAATTTCAGATGTTTGGAGATGCAATGGTTGTGGGATTCTGCATTGTAAAACTAAAACAAACAGAAACTGTGCCCATATTTTTTGAAGTTTATTTATTTTGAGAGAGAGAGAGAGAGAGAGAGAGAGTGTGAACAGGGAAGGAGCAGAGAGAGAGGGAGAGAGAGAATCCCAAGCAGGCTCCGCACTGTCAGCGCAGAGCCTGATGCAGGACTCCGTCCCACAAACGATGAGATCATGACCTGAGCTGAAGTCAAGAATCAGATGCTTAACCAACTGAGCCCCCAGAAACAATGTCCATCTTGCCTGAAATACTGATTCAGTGATCTGAAATTTAAACAAAAAAAAATCTAAAATAAAAGTGACGCTCTATTTCAACTAATTAGAAACTATTAAATTATCATTTGATTTCTAGAAATTTTGCCTAAGTTCAGAACCAGGAATCTTTGTCATCATTTGCTATTGCCAAGAATGACATGGCAGGTTGTTTCACAGAAGTATATTCCTACAGGACGCAAATCATCTTACTCAAAAACTATTCCCATTCAATATGCACTAGATTAGACTCATTCAAGTATTGCTGTGTATGTATATGTATATATAATATATATAAGCTGTGCCCTTTACTATTGGTTGCTACTAAATCTTATTTCCCTTTGGAAAAGGAACTCTGTGGCTTGCTAAATGCATCCAGCAAAGCCTAAGTTACTTAGAACTGAATTTTTCCCTTACCCCAGTCCTGACAGAAGAAAGATTTTCAGAGTCGATAGAGAGGGATCTGTAGCTCTTCCAAAGTTTCATTACCCATCACCCACCCTTGCCCTCTCTGCAGCAGCCCAACAGCAGCCTTTCTGCACAGTCATGGGACTCAGCAAAGGGTCATCAGTAGAGATGGCTACCCGTTGCCTACCTCAGGGCACCAAGTGGTGGGAAATAGGTCACTGGCCTCTTCACAGAGGAGAGAGTTCCCTGGTGCAATTTCTCAAGATCAAAGAGGAAAACCCATCTCAGTAATGCTCTGAGGCTCTTTATAACTATGGCAGTGGTTTTTACTAGAGCATATGTGATTAAATCTAAATCAAGAAAAAAATGTGGGAAGGATGATTTTGAAGTCTCCGGAGGGTTCATGATAGCTCTTCCACACCCTGATATTTTCTCCAAACATTAAGCATACATCAAGTATTCTAAATTTACTGTCATGAGTGAAACGATCCTTTGCTCCACGAGAGGCAAGATCTGGCTGCCTTACTTACTGCCGTAGCCTGGGGTGGACCCGAAAATGATCAACAACGGAGTCAAGGGATATGCATGAGTGTACGCGTCTAAGTTTGTTACACGTTTTGCTGACTTAAAGGATGTGTAGCCCACAGTTTACAAAAACAGAAATATGCAATGTTCTTTGTTATAAATTCCATTTAGTCAATTGATTCTCACAGAACGTTTTTGCTTATTTTTGCAAATTCTTGTATACGTAGCCCAACTATGGTTGCAACAGACAAAGGTATGCAATCCCAAATTGAATGTTGGCCGATGTTTTCAGTTACATTAACAGTAAGTAGAAGGTGATATCGTAAGACATGTATTAAAACTCCACTCATTTGTCACTGTCAAGATGAGAGCAACTTCCTCCCTGGATCCGGATTCTTCCGAACACCGGAAGAATATTTCCTCAATTTTGCTGCTGCTTGCCATGTGGACAGTTACATACACGAAGCACGTTTAGGTTTACTTTGATTGAAACATTTTCTTCATCACCTTCTTAAGACTGGACAAGTGGTACAACAATAAACCAAGTTGGATTTATATTGTTTACCTACTTCTGTGCTGTAAACCCTCCCATCATGGCTGATCTCAAGCTACAATGTGACATCGCTCAATGCAGAGTTGAAAAGAGGTACATAGCAACCCACTAGGCAGTGTGTCCCCCACCCAAACAGACTTGACATAAACAACCTCAAGCACAGATAATAGCAAAAGATAGTACAACAGTTAAGAAGTATACATTTTGAAGATATGTTACCTTTACTTCTAACCTGATTTATTTAACTATAAGTATACATAATTTAATTTTTAATAATGTCTGTTCTTGGGGCGCCTGGGTGGCTCAGTCGGTTAAGCATCCAACTTGGGCTCAGCTCATGATCTCGCAGTTCATGAGTTTGAGCCCTGCATCGGGCTCTGTGCTGACCGCTCGGAGCCTGGGTCCTGCTTTGGATTTTGTGTCTCCCTCTCTCTCTGCCCCTCGCCACTCACACACACACTCTCTCCCTCTCTGTCTCTCAAAAAACATATAAAAATTTAAAAAAATTTTTTAATGTTTTATTTTATTATTTGAGAGACAGAGAAAGACAGAGCATGAGAAGGAGAGGGGCAGAGAGAGAGGGAGACACAGAATCCGAAGCAGGCCCCAGCTCTGAGCTGTCAGCACAGAGCCCGATGCGGGGCTTGAACCCATGAACCATGAGATCATGACCTGAGCCTAAGTTGGACGCTCAGCCCACTGAGCCACCCAGGCGCCCCTAAAAATTTTTAAAAATGTCTGTTCTTGAGAACTAGTTTTCGAAAGCCCTGGACACTTAACAATGGGATTTCCTGGTCCAATATGAACTGGTTCCACAAACTATTATTTTGACACTGAACATAGAGTGTCAAATAATGTTGTTATTATGGCCAGGGCCAATATCTGGTTTCTCAGATTTCTTAACATATCAAAAGATCTTCGTATATTAAGAGGCCTGTAAATGTGTTGATCAGTTGGTAAGATTCTACCTTTTATTTGAAGGCAATAAAGAAAAGTGATTAAGAGGCAGATACACGGAGGTTAAATCTTGGGTCAGCCACTTGCTAGACACGCATCACCCAAGAAATGACCCAGATTACTTCCCATTATAAAATGGGGAAAACAGCAGTAACAACACTGCAGGTTTTTGTAAGCATTAAAGCAGATGCTCTATCATGTATGAGCTTAACACATATTAAGAATTGGAAACTGTTAATTATTGTCAATTTTGGGTTTGTCCTCCCAAATGTTTATATAGCAGTTGAATCTCTGTATCGATAAAATAGAATTGATCATTTGTGCCTTTCTCAGACCTTGGAAGGATGTCAGCCAATGACTCAGTGAGGCTGTGAGTATTACTCTGTCGCTCAGAGAGCGAGGTAGAATCTTATTTGCAGCAGCACTCGCCCCAGCTGCAGAGAAGTTGAATGCTGACCCATACTCTAATTTTTTATGTTTATTTACTTTTGAGAGAGAGAGAAACAGAGTGTGAGCAGGGGAGGGGCAAAGAGAGAGAGACACAGAATCCGAAGCAGGCTCCAGGCTCTGAGCTGTCAGCAGAGAGACGTACACGGGGCTCGAATTCAAAAACTGTGAGATCATGACCTGAGCTGAAGTCAGACGCTTAACCGACTAAGCCACCCAGGGGCCCCACAGTCCTAGACTTTTAAAGACATACAGTGCTACAGATAAACTAGTAAAGTAACTTAGAAAAGATTAAGTAAATATATTGCCATAGGTCCAATGATATGTATTAACTACTACTGTGTGTTTTTCTAGAGTTGGTATAATTAAACGGGATATTTTGGGGCTATCAGCCAACAGGCTAATAACGACTAGCAAGTATTTGCTCGGTTGAATTATACGAGATTGAAATATAATTTTTCACAATTTCTAGGCACATTGGGGAGGTGAAATCAGCAATAAGAATTTTTTAAAGTTCGGTCAGTGATGACTAGGATGTAAAAGGACAAATCTCAGTAAGCAGGCTATGTCGTCATCGCTTACAGCACGTGCATGCTTACTTTAGGACAGGTCTTTTACAAATGGGAGTAGCGACTGCAGAAATCACAATTCCTTGCGACAATAACAAAGTTTTGGCTATGCATTAGAAACTTTTGCTAAGCCTTTTCTCCGACTTTGCTGCCTTCTATTTATCCCCATCTTGATCTTGTAATGCGGACGGCTCTCCTCCAGCGCATACAGAAAATGTCCAATTTCTACTTAACGTTCAACACCCAGTGTAGGTCTTTATCTCTCACAGGAGGCTTTTCAGTGTTGTGGGAGACTAATGGTGTGACTTCTGATGAAACAACCTGGAGTTCCAGTTCCTGACGCTGTTACTCTCTGTGGCCCCTTGACAGGCTCATGCTTTTCGACCTCTGTTCTATAAAGATGAGAACAACATCTCCCTCACAGGACTGTTGCGATCCTTAAATGCTCGCAACAGTTGTCAAGTGCTCCACGCTCTGCCTGCTTGAAGTTGGCATTTAATGATTATTAACTCATCTTACTCTTCCCAAGCTCTTGTGCGCTTACAGTTTAGATAAACACATTTCATGCGTATTGACTAAACGTCTATCGTACACACATACTGTTGGAGGCCCTGGGCATACAGACGGCAGTTTGTTCAAGACAAAGTCCTTGCCGTCATCAAGCTTATATTCTAGTGGGAGAGACACACAATTAACAAAGAAAGACCTGACTGTGTAATAAGTTGGCGCATGACATTGCTGTGAAGAATACAGAGACAGTGTGGGACACCGAGAGGGAAGGCTTCTCTGGAGAGCCATCATTTGAGCAGAATATTAGATGACGTCTAAGGTCCTGGAGAGGAAATGATGAGGTGGGAGGAATTGTATGCTCAAAAGTATGGAGTCAGGAATACACTGATAGGCTTAGGAAGATGTGCAAAGGCCTGTGTGGCTGGAGAGAAGTAATCCAGGGGGTGACCCGTTGGGTTCTAGAAACTGGCAGGAGTCATGCGAAGGAGTTAGTAGTGTTCCATCAGTCGGTGTATACGCTGTGCTGTGGAATTCGTATTTTAGGATGATAGGATCTGATGACGGCACGTAAACAAGCCTCAGAGGTGCTGGCAACACGGACCCTGAGTTGAGAAGGGGTAGGATGTGGGGGCCTCCCTCCCCCCAGTGTGGAGTTGAAGAACTTCCTTGGGGGCGGGGTGGAGGTGGGGACTAAGGTGGCTTTCTGCTGCTGTGGATCGTCTCCTGCGGGGCGGATGGGAACATCTGCAAAGCGGTCCCAAGTGCGTCCGCCATCTGGAGAAGCGCTAGCCATCAGTCATTCGGTGTCTCTTTTGATTTATGGGCAAATGAAATTAGGAACAACCTGCTGGGCGTCTAACTTGTTGCTAAGTAGATGTGCTTCATTGTTGCAAAAACAAGGTTATCGCTTGATAAATGGAGATCATAACTCGGAAAGCATAAGAGAAAGAAGAATGAAAGAAGGGGGGAAGAGATTGGTACAAAAAGAGAGAAAAGACCTCATTTCAAAGTCTTAGCAAATATGAGTTGGCTCAAATCTGCCTTTCAGAATTTTGTGTACTGGTTTTGAAAAGCCATACGAGAATAGGATTAAGCTATTTCCAGGAAATGAAAACCTACACATTTCAAACATTCTTTTTTTTTTTTTTTTTTTTTTTTTTTTTAAATTTTTTTTTTTTTTTCAACGTTTATTTATTTTTGGGACAGAGAGAGACAGAGCATGAATGGGGGAGGGGCAGAGAGAGAGGGAGACACAGAATCGGAAACAGGCTCCAGGCTCTGAGCCATCAGCCCAGAGCCCGACGCGGGGCTCGAACTCACAGACCGTGAGATCGTGACCTGGCTGAAGTCGGACGCTTAACCGACTGCGCCACCCAGGCGCCCCTCAAACATTCTTTTTTTAAAAAATTTTTGAAGTTTATTTATTTTGAGAGAGACAGAGACAGAGAGAACACGAGCAAGGGAGGGGCAGAGAGAGAGAGGGAGAGAGAGAATATCAAGCAGGCTCTGAGCTGTCAGCACAGAGCCTGACGCAGGACTCAAACTCACGAACCACGAGATCATGACCTGAGCCAAAGTCAGACGCATAACCGACTGAGCCACCCAGGCGCCAGTAAACACCATTCTTTAATAGACGTACACAGTGTCACTTTTCTCTCAACACCCAAGCATGTAACTCCCAATTAAACGTGGCAAAAAGAAGTCTCTCTTGGTAGCAGGCCACAAATAAATCAACTTAGCCTTCCAACATACTTTAACTGACATTGTGGCAACACCCTGCTTTCTTTGGCAGTTCCATAATTAAAGTCCAGGGCTCTCCTACCTGCAAGTTACAGCTCTCTTTGAAGTTTGTAGCCTCCTCCTGTGCAGGGGTCCTGGGGCCACCCCCATTGGCCGTATATCAGACAGGTGCTTGTCTGGCTTCTGAGGACACTTGGTCTGCACGGAAGAAGGGCTGTAGGTCCAAGCCTCGCTGTCTGCAGAGCACAGTTTTCTGTTTCACTTCTACCATTTTTGTGTCTTTTTAAACTGAGTCTTTTTAAACTAAGACCACTGTGTCTTATATTACCCTCTAATTCTATGACTTCTCCTCCGATAGGCCAGAATTAAGATTTTCTTGGACTTCTTTCTGAACGTGCTCTGTCTAATGAGGTTGAAATGGACGCAATCATTGGAAAACAAATTCGGCCGTGTGATGTGCCCAGCTCCCTGTTTTTTTTTTTTTTTTTTTTTTTTTGAATAAAAAATGTATTTGAAAATTCTTGTTACTATTGCTGAGGGTCATATTTTGAATTTTTTTTTCTGGTATGAGCCCACTCAATACCTTTTTTTTTGTTTGGTTAACGATAGAAAATCGTTTTTAGCTGATCTCAATTATGTAATTATACTTTTCCTGTGGTATTTTCTCTTGGTAATGTATCTCCTCAATAAATAGATGATTTTGTTCCTGATATATAACCAGCATTGCATATGACTCACACTTAGGATCCCTAAATGATAGTGAAGAATTAATTTCATCCATACTTCTGCACCCTGACTGCACAGTAGTATTAACTAGGGAGCTTGGAAGAAAATGCCAGCATCCCAGCTAACCCCCAGAGAAATGGTTATAATTGTCCTGATTAGGAGACCAATCATTATTTCTATTTTAAAACTCCCCTAAGTGATGCCAATTAGCATCAGGAGTTGAGAACCAGTGATCTGTAACTGTCAGAACACCCCTTACACCAAGTGCATGTTGCTAAAGTGATTGACTGATACACGTTTCATTGGTCCAGGTGAAAAATCAGAGGTTGTGATTAAGTCAACAAAACTTGTATGAAACAAAACGTTTAGACAAAAGGTCAAGGACAGCATGGTTTATTAACAATACGTTCTTTAAAGGATAGATTCTAAAAGGGAGGGAAGGAGAAGACGAACTGGAAAGAAAAGGGAAGTAAGGAGATGTCCGGGGTCCATTGAAAGTATCGTGTGTCTACGGCTGAATAAAAATGACTGTTTTGGCCACACCCTCACGTGGATATTCACCTCTTCTGAATCTGAATGTGAGGGCAGAGCCATTGGTCCATGAAAAGCTGGCCGGAACGAGTCACTACTGCTCAGGATGAGTCTGGAATATCTGAGCTCATTTGACACAAAGCTTTCCAGCTCCAGTCACTCACTAAACAGCTGTTAGCTCCCTAAAGTTGGTAGTTCCATTAGAATAAGAGCCTTAATCGGAATGGACTCAATCCCCAGCACTCTCCTGGGCAGATTTATTTGTCTGAATTGTAAAGATCATTTGCGATGTGACTTTTTTTTTCAGATAAACCTTTTTGTTTTATCCCTCTATATTTATTCCCCAAGAAGAAGATAAGATTCTCAGTGAACTCTATTGAATCTAGATTTCTTTGCCATAAATCATCACAATACCCAACTATAAACCTGTGACTGAGAATACAATTATCTCCCTATCATATCTTTGTTGTTAAAATCCCAAAAGATAAATTTTGCCCTGGTAGTAATCTGAGTAATTTTCTGTCATTTTGTGCAGGTGATATTAACAGTAATGTTCTTACTTTGAACAGACTGAAGACTAAAAATGATACAAGTTCTGGAATTGGGAAATTTTCTGAAATGTTTTCTGACGTGTTTCAACTTACAATCTGTTTTTGATGTTTAAAAAATATGTGTTTTTCTTTAAAAATACGTTTACATGTTCACATAAACAAGGCACGTTTCTGTGTTTTGCATTTCTCATCTTAAATCAATATTTAAAGAAATATTTTACTTTTATTTTTATTATTTTTTTTATTTTTTTAAGTTTCTTTACTCTGAGAGAGTGAGAAAGAGTGAGTGGGCTGGAGAGGGGGACAGACAGAGAAAGAGAGACAGAGAGAATCCCAAGAAGCTTCTGCACTGCCAGCATGGAGCCCAATCTATGGCTTGAACTCATGAACCGTGGAATCATGACCTGAATTGAAATCCAGAGTCAGACACTTAACCAACTGAGCCATCCAGTTGCCCTCAGATTTTTTTTTTTTAATTTTTGTATTTGTTGCAACGTCTTCATCCACATTCATCAATGTAAAGAACATTCACTTAGAAACTATTTCTGCACTCTATCCATAAAAGACTGTAAGTGATTTTGTACACTCTAAGTTTTATCAAAATGTCCCATTGAACTCCAGAACAGTACTTGTCCATTAGAACTTTCCGCAAAGATGAAAACGTTCATATCTTTGCTATCCAATGGGAACACACGTGGCTATCAGGGACTTGAAATATGGCTAGTGCAACTTAAAAAAAAAAAAAAAAAAAAAAAAACCTTTCTTTTAAGTTTTATTTAATTTTAATTAAGTTAAATTTAAGACGCTGTATGTGGCCAGTGGCTACCATAGTGGATGATGAACCTCCAGAAAAAAAAAAAAAAAGAGAGAGAGAGAAAAGTTAGACTTTATTACGTTTTACTGCTAGCCTTTCTTTAGGCTGCAGGGGATTTTGAACGTTTTGACTTGCTAAAGTTTTGCAAGAATTTAAGCTTGTGAATAGGTTCCTTTCAGTGGTTGTCTCTAATACCTAACAGTAAGCCATAATCAGTTGGATAACTAAACTAGCAAGACCTCAGCAGGAAATGATAGGTTGTAGCCTGAATGTTAAGTGTGGTATTCTTGTAACAGAGAGCACCTGGGTATTGTACAGTAAAAGTTTTGCGTAGAATTGCTTTCCAGATTCTGCCGAATACTTGGGTCTTTCTTCCTCTTAATGCATGTCCCTTTGTTCTGTGACAGTCTCCTTTCCCTTCCCTTGTGAAGAGCCATATTCTTCTCCCTTCCTGCCCTCTTTTTACCTTTACCTTTCTAAATAAGTTTCCTCACCCATTCATTGTTGCCTTGGCAAAGTGGTGGGAATATTAATAATAATGTTAAGATACTTAGCAGGGTACCTTTTCATGCTTAAAGTTCTCCCATCAATGTGAGTATCCTCCATAATGTCTGATAATTGTTAGTCATTTTTCCATTCCTTTCCACCTCCTCACTAAGCAACCTTGTGCTAGACTTGAGCAAAATGTCCAGGTGTGACCTCTTCAGACACTGCATAATGATGCACTGATTTATATTCAGCACGTTTCTGTTACAGAAGTCAGCCAGATTGAGCCCATGGAGGAATTCTGTTATTTGTTTCCGCCCCTGTGAGTTCAAAATCCCTCACTCATTTAAGATCTGTGTTTTCCCTTCTTCTATTTTGATCTCATTCCATCATCATTACCTTTTGTTTGCTACATTGAATTGAGTCAAAATAACAAATATCCCCATGTCTCCCTTGAGAAGTAGAAAGTCCTTCAAGTACGTGTGATTCAACGGTACGTGGACCTTATGGTCCGAGTGTATGATATTCTTCTCTTTGTTTCTGCCTTAATATTAAAACATCTCTTCACCAAGGATTTTTACAAGTTGCTTTTATATTAGAATTTATTTTAAAATAATCAGATTGTATTGTCTTTTTCTCAATTGCTTTTGATTGCTTATGCAAATCAAATTCAGTCTGGGGTATACATATCCTGAAGAACATTGACTACCCATGTCTGTCAAGATAATGCAAGTAAACAGATTTTGTCTGTCACTGCCTTTCCAAGAGTTTTATTTCAATGGATGACACTAGATAAAATTGAAAGATAAATGGGCTACTCATTCTTAATTCTTAAAAATTTCCCCTGTCAATATCAAAGAAGAAAAAGGAGACACACGCTTAGTAGTGACTTCTGTAATATTTCACCATTATGTGTCTCCACCCGTAGATTTTGGGTAGCATTAATCTGGATTCACTGTAGCATTTCCAACTGTTTCCTTTTCCTCCTTCATGTTAATCCAAGGAGATTAAAAGGCCAGACTAATTAAAAATTAAATTGGGTGAGAAGAACGTGTTTCCTGGCTACGAAATGTTCAGTTGCAGCACTGAGTAAATTTTTACAAGGGAGAAGTAAATCCTTATGGACAGGTCTCATAATGGAAACATTAGAATTCTAAAATAAAAGTACTCCAATGGAAACTGTCATAAATGTGCGTGATAACTGTCAGAGAAATGTGCTTTTCAATCCAGAAAGTTATCATTTACTTAGTTGTGTATAATAATTTGGGGAAGTACTCTCGAAAGATGAAACTCTCTTTTCTTTCCTACACCCAAGCGTAAGCATGATGTTTGGTAACTTACCACAAAGAGTAATCTCCAAAGTAGCATTTTCTCTCAGAGCAAATGTAAACCATAATTTTCTTATGTTTAAATAGTTGTTGGTTTTTGTATTTTTAGTGTCGAAAGACGCTGGCACAACCATCTGAATAAGGAAATGTTTTTTGATCAGATATTACAGTCTTCACCAGGTACTCATGAGGCATCAAGATATATGAATATGGTGGAACAGTCTTTTTGGAAGTTATACCTTTTACCTCAGGGGAATTCTGTGGGACTTCTCACCCCCACTCTAAGAAACAAAACAAGTGTTTTAAAAAAAAAAATTTGATCTCTGAAAGACAAAGAAGATGAAAGAATGAAAAATATTCTACATTCTCTAACAAGATTTCAAGCATCAGTATTTGACATGCAAGCAGGATTCTAACTCTGCCTGCTTTCTTTCTTTTAAAAAGGGTTGTTAAATATAATAAATCAGAACTTAATGTATAGTGTAAAAACAATAGTCCTATGATACGGACTGAAGATAAGCCAGGGAAGCTGGGCCTTCAAGAGTGAAGACAGTGATTTTCGTCCTTGTTGCTGTGTGAGGAATTCTTACACCAGAAAATCTGCAAAAAAAAATATCCCATACCGGGGCACCTGGGGCGGGGGGGGGGGGGGGGCGCTCAGTCGGTTAAGCATCCGACTTGGGCTCAGGTCATGATCTCGCGTTTCATGAGTTCAAGCCCTGCATCGGGCCCTGTGCTGACAGCTCAGAGCCTGGAGCCTGCTTCGGATGCTGTGTCTTCCTCTCTCTCTGCCCCTCCCCTGCTTGCGCTCTGTGTCTCTTTCTCAAAAATAAGTGAACATTAAAAAAAAAAAAAAGACTCTGGGGCGCCTGGGTGGCGCAGTCGGTTAGGCGTCCGACTTCAGCCAGGTCACCATCTCGCGGTCCGTGAGTTCCAGCCCCGCGTCGGGCTCTGGGCTGATGGCTCAGAGCCTGGAGCCTGTTTCCGATTCTGTGTCTCCCTCTCTCTCTGCCCCTCCCCCGTTCATGCTCTGTCTCTCTCTGTCCCAAAAATAAATAAACGTTGAAAAAAAAAATTAAAAAAAAAAAAAGACTCAATTTTCTAAAGAAAAAAAAAAGAATATCCCATAGCATGTGAAGACATATGAATTTTTAAAAATGCAGTGTGCAAATGCTCAGGCTTCCAGAACAGTGGGATGCTGTTGTTTGTGCTCAATGAGACAGAAGCCATGGAGGGAGGGACACTCAAGGGCAGCAAATGCAGAAGAGCTGAGGGGGGAGAAGCCACCAGCTTCTGCCCTACATGAGCTGAGTTCAAGGGTGAGGCGGCATTTGCTCCTCCAGAAGGGAATGCCTGTGCTCCATTCAGGATGAGGAGTGGCTTCACAAGAAAGGTAGCATCCGCACAGAGGGCACAGACCCGTGACTTTGGGAATCGCCCCCCCCCCCCCGAAGTGACGTATTTCTGGGTTGGGGGAGGGACTTAATCATGGCTGAAGGTCTCCGAAAAAAATTCCCTTATGTTACAATTTTGGAGAAGGGATTATTTTGGAAAAAATATTGAAAAAATAACTTCTTCCCACATGGTTGATAGGCAAACACTATGTGTCTTCTATTTGATATGATGTCAGTCTCTTTTGGAATACATTTCTAGAAAAAGAGGATGCAAAGGGGAACATCAGCAAAATGAATACATCAGTGTGTAAAATGACTAAAATGGTCCTCTTAGGATTGATTTTACAGTAAGAATATACTCCGGGACAAAATTACTACTAAACTGTCCTGACTTGGAAGTCAGTTATTTCTTTGGTGAGCAAAGATTGAATATGTGTTTCCTTTGACTTTATAACAATAGCTTACATTTGGAGATAGTTTTATAATTTAGTAATTGCCTTCCCATATACTATCCATGTACTGTCTTTGGTATTTTCATCACAATAGTATGAGGCGCAGGGAGACGTTAATTTCCTCCACGAAGAGGGACGACGTGAGGTCTTTGGATCAATTGTGCAAACTGGACTGTTCAGACTCACAGAAGGGGGGAAATGACATGTATAAAAACTGGATCACGAAAGCTTCCCCCACACACTGGCAGTGTCTAACCATTGACGAGAAGGATCCGTGTCAGAGGAATGAACACGCCTCCCCGCAAAGAAAAAGCAAGTTAGTCAGAGTAAGACTAAAATTCATATTCACCTTTTTTTGTCTTTCAGAGGAAAAATGGCTCTATGCTGATGAGATGCTAGGTCACAAGGATAAAGCTCGTCCAGCATTTAAATAAATAAATAGTGGATTTGGCATGAATACACAACTCTTGAAAGTGTCAGCACATACTGTGTTGATGGTGCGCTTCTTTGAATACAGGACCATCAGAATATTGCAAGAAGCATCTTTTCCCCAGCAAAATCACTATAGCAATGAATATTTATTTTATCAACATCATAGCATTGCTCTGGCCCAGGTTTTTGCAGTGTCATTATACAGAGTCAATATGAACAACAGAGTAATTTATTGCAGGATTTGAAATGATGTCCTGTTGAGGGAAAATTCTACAGCCAATCTTGACACAGAATGATAGCACAGATTGTTGCAAAGTCCTTGATACGCCTTTTAATTGATGAGTTCAACACACAGGGCAACTTTCCTATAGTCCACAAGGCTAGCCTGATTTCTGTGACTTCCAAAGCTTTCGGCACTGCCTTGCCCAGTATTTTTCCTCAGTGATTGGATTCGTGAGGGAAAGGAGGAGAGAGGATAAATGAGAACTACCTTCAACCACCCAGCTTTTCTTGGGCAACATTGCATGGCTCATAGAACCCATATCGTGGGAATCAAATGGAGGTATTGCATCTCTTTATCTCACTTCCAGCTGCCTCCTGGAACCACAACAGAGAATATCCTTCAGTTTACTGATCCCTGACCATCAGCCCTGCTTGCAGGTAGAGCCCTGGCTATTCATCTAACCCTGTAGGAAAAAGAAATAACAGTTAAGCTTTAAAAGAAATAAGGGGACTAGAGAAGGAGGTAGCGTTAAATATCTGAAGGGCTTTCTCTAGCTCTTTCTATCCATACAGATGCACGGTTCATTGATTTGTCCATTTCTTGAAAAAATATTCAGTGAATGTCTAGCACGTTCCAAGCATTGTGTTTGGTGCTGGGCAATAAATGAAGACAGTTACGGTCTCAGTCTTATTCCTCAGTCGTGTAGGCTCAGGGTTGAGGTGTGGATACGCAGTCATCAAGTACACGAAGATAAACAGCTCGCATTGTCAGAAGAGCCGTGGAGGAAACCAGCCAGGGCTGTGATGAGGCATGACGGGGGTGAGGATGGGGTGCTGGGCTAAAGTCAGTCGACGGGTCTGAGGGTGTGCTCTCTGGGGAAATGGAGTTTAAACAGTGATCTGAAGGGGAAGAAGGAAGAGGTGGGGGGCAGGCCAGATGGCACTCCAGTACGTAAAACACATAAGATGCAGAAAGAACTTAGACTGCTTGAAGAAACAGAGCAAAAGGGCAACCTCACGGGAGGGACACAAGAAAGTGGCACAGAACTAAGCTGTGGTCAGATCACCACCAGGTGTTGGAGGTGAGACATCAGGTGTGACCGGCCCATGCATTGAGAAGGAAGAAGGTAGCAAAGGCTTGAAAGCAGGGAGTGATGAGGGGTCCCCAGGGGGCTCAGTCGGTTGACCATCCAACTTTGGCTCGGATCAGGATCTCGTGGTTCGTGAGTTTGAGCCCCGCATTGGGTGCTGTGCTGACAGCTGGGAGCCTGGAGCCTGCTTCAGATTTTGTGTGTCTCTCTCTCTGCCCCTCCCCCACTTGCACTCTCTCTCTCTCTCTCTCTCTCTCTCTCTCTATCTCTCAAAAAATAAACACTAAAAAATTTTTTTTAAAAAAAAGAAAGCAAAGAGTGATGAAATTTGGGTCACGCTCCCTGCGTGATGGATTGCTTTGGGGCCAGAATCTAAGTGGTAGCCGAGGGGAGGGGGCTTGCCTGAGGCTGGTGGTGGTGTTGGAGAGAAGGGACAACTTGGAGATATTCCAGATGTTCCTTGCAGGTATGATTGATGACAGGTAAGAATATTAGTCTATTTGCTAACAGCACTAAAGTTGGAATACGGTTGAGAGATCATCTGTCCACCAAATACAATTTCTTTAGGAGACAATTCGGAGGGGGGGGGGTGGTTTATGTAACATACTTCTCACATCTAAAGAATGATAGAATCTCTAAGCCAGGTCTCCTTACTGTGATCTTTTCCCACAACACGGTACTGCACACAGGATCTTCAGATAAACACAGAGACGCAAAAAATGCACGCATGGCTCTATCTTTGAATTATTTATGAATTGTGCGTTAATTAATGTTGATCAATTAATTAAAATAAATGTAAATTAATTCAAAACATATCAATCCTAGCTTGGTCAAATATTATGAAAGAAAAGCAATTTACCCCTGGCAAAAAAAACATGATGCCAACTTTATTCCCTAAACTAAGTAAAAAGAAAGCTCCTTGTACCAAACGCATCTCGCTGTCGCTCCCTATTTCTCTTTCATTCTTTTCTTGCTGTCAAAGCCTGACAGCTCCTACCGGGCACTCACCTGGAGCAGGACACGGAAGAGGAAGACGGAAGGACCTTCCCAGCAAGGGTCCTTCTGGCCCTGAGTAGCCTTGGTGGGCACCCCAGCGAGGACACCAGGCTGCTTGCAGGAATGCGCCGACAAGGAAGAGGAGGAGAAAGGCCAGGTCCTTGCTTTGCGCCACAAGGTCTTTGATCAAGGATCATTCACTGGTCGTACAAGACCGTCTTTGAGGATCTGTTTATACATGTTTCTGAGCTGGGAGTGTAAACTAGGAAATGGACTTTCAAGGCCAATTTGAACTAATTTAAAAAGTAGGGTTGGGTTCCTAAGTGTTCTGTGTGTCCAAGGGTTTAAGAGTTCATAGGTTTTTTTCAAGAGAGGAGGTAATGGGAAGATAAGATTTCCAAAGACCCTCCGGAGTCAGCAGGCTCTGCCACGGGTGCTGGCCAAGGAAGTTTTCTCAATTTGCTCCACTGCTTCTGCAGGGCCTTGGGGAGAGTCACATGTGGGGAGTCCCTCGCGAAAAGGAAGGGACCCACTCTCCGCCAACCGCGGCTGGACAGCAGGTCGCATTTAGGGATTCCACATCGCCAGTTTTGGTAACACCTGTCATGTAGCTGTTCCCATTTTGCAGGCAAAGAAACCGAGTGTTAGAGTAATTACATGGCTTTTTTATAAGACCTGACATTCAGTAACAGCGCGGATTTGTGTCTGCTTTCCACCCAACAATAAAATAGATGCCTACTGTATCCCAGACACTTTGAAAGGCTTCTCTTATGTTAATCATTAAATCCTCACTACAGCCAATGAACAGAGTATCATTAATAGCACATCATATAGGCTTTCTCTAAAATAAAAAAATTTTAAAAAGGAGGGGGGCAGGTGGCGCCTGAGTGGTTCAGTTGGTTGAGCCACCGCGTCTTGATTTCAGATCAGGTCATGACCGAAGGGTCAGGGGATCGAGCCCCATGTCAGGCTCCATGCTCAACTTACGGTTCTCTCTCTCCCTCCCTCTCTCTCTCCCTCTGCCCCTCTCCCCCACTCTCTCTCTCTCTCTCTCAAAAAAATAGTACATTGCATGGGGGGGAAACTGAGGCACAGACAGGCTCAATAAGTGCTCGTCAAAGGAGGGACACAGCGACTCAGAACACAGTGGAGCGAGGCTTCAGTCAACATTCTTGCAAGAGCAGGTGTCTGATGGGCAGGCACACTGGGGGCAGTTACAGCAGACCATTTATCTCCTAGTGTGCAAGTTCCTCCCCTGGTTCCTCATTGGCTGAGCACTGCAGAGGTTACAGCCTGGCCCGGATGTCATCTATGCCCATGGAAGGCAAAAAGTAGTCCGACTGAACGAGTGTACGTTCCCCGAGGTGACACAGAGACTTCAGTTCTTTGGTGCATCCTCATTGCAAAGTCCGCAAAAAATAAGCCCGTGAAACGGAGAGGGGGGGGGAGAAGAAACCGGAAGTGAAGTGTCTAAGGGTGTGGGGACCATCCTGGTGGGGGGAGGGGTTCATGCATATTTCCACTATGTTGTAAACCTACTGTCAACCAGACAGCATAGCTTTTATTTGGTATTTGAATCATCTCCCTTACTTCTCACAGACTGGAAGTCTCCTTATCTTGAAATTGTTATTGTCATATATTTCTATTAAATATTTTTATTTAATAATAACATAAACTAGGCAGTAAAATAAAATAAAATAATAGGCACTATTTCTATTAAATATTTTTGTAGAAACCATAACAAGAACCACAGACCTGGTAGCTTACACAACAGAAGTTTCTTTTCTCACAATTCTGGGAACTGGGAATCCAAGGTCAAGGTGCTAGCAGGGTTAGGGAGGTCTCAAGGGGAGGGAGGCCTGTCCTCTTGACTCACGGTTGGCCATCTTCAACCCGGGTCTTTGCATGGTCTTCCCTCCGTGTGTGCCTGTGTCCAGATTTCCTCGTCTTACAAGGACACCAGTTGTAACTTAAATACCACCTCAAAGTCCTCTCTCCAAACACAGTCACATTCCGAGGTACTAGGCTTTATGGCTTCAGCACATGCATTTTGGGGAGATACAGTTCAGCCCATAAAACTGTCGTGACATCAATGCTTCATTTGGATTTAGAGTGACTCGTAAGTTACATTTCCTACTAACAGAAATTAATTTCCTCCCCGGATTTGCCTTAACAGAGCTCTCAGGTTCAGAAACTTGCCAATCTCCTGACTCCTTTGGCCTGCACGGTGCCTCTCTGCTGGCTGTCTGCTCACGACCATTCTCCCCAGGTCACGTTCCTCCTGCTTCATAAGGAATTTATTCCCAGAGGCCTGTGCTACTGGTCTTGTTTCCTTTCATACTTCCTGGGGAAATGCTTATGCTTAGGTGTGTCCACAGCACTTGGATTTGTATCTAAACCCCTACACTCTACCTGCTGAGCTCTAGAACAGTGTGTCCAAATGTTCATTAGCTCTGTTCACCTGTCCTACTAAACTCATAAGCACCCTCCCCAAACCAGCCTTTAATACTCTCTTACAATAAATGAGACAAACTTATCCAAACTAGAAATTTGATGCTTTTTATAGGTTGGATTGTGCCCTCCCCTCAAAATTTATGTTGAAGTCTTAAGTACTTGTGAATGCGATCTTATTTGGAAATAGGGTCTTCGTAGATATAATCAAGCTAAGAAGAGGTCAGTAAGGTGGGCCCTAATCCAATATGACCAGTGTCTTTGGAAGAAGAGGAAAGTGCTGTGTGAGGACACAGACATTCATGGGAAGCCATGTGATGACAGGCAGAGAGAGGAAGGTACAGCTGTCAGCCAGAGAGAGAGAGAGAGAGAGAGAGAGAGAGAGAGAGGGAGGCATGGAGCAGTCAGCCCAGAACCTTCCAGAGCCTGTGACTGCCAACACCTGGATCTTGGGCTTAGGTCTCCAGAAGTGTGAGAGAATGAATTTCTGTTATTTTCAGCCACCCAGCTTCTGGTCCTTTGTCACAGTAGCCCCAGGGAACTGATACAGTGCTCAATCTAAAATAGTTTTATTCCTGTTGTCTTCCAAGTTCAATCAGTCACATTGTCCTGTATGTATCCTGCAAATTCTCATCTCCTCCTTCCCATTCCAATGCCACTGCCCTCGCCCAGGTCTCCAACATTTCCTTTGAATATCGCATGTCACTTGTTCCTCTCTCTATAATCTTGCCCCATTTAAATCTATCCTTCATACCGCTGTTCTAATAATCTAACTAAAACATCTCTGCGTGAAGCTCCCCCCTTTCTTAAAATCCTGTGTTATTCCGTGGCTTATCTTCCAATACATGCTAAAGTCCAAGTTTCTTGCAATGACTTACAAGGCCCGGTTTCTGTGTCTGATTGTTGGGTTTCATCGCCACGGCCTGCCCTGCAATTTACAAGAACAGCAAATTGCTTGATATTCTGCCCACACAAAAGCGCATCGTTCCCTGACTCTTTATTGTTGCCCTGGTACCATCTGTCTGGAAAGCCCTTTCCTTCTTGATTCCCTGAGCTAAACCCTACTCGTCATCCCAGATTCAGCTCAGGATCAATCCCCTCCATGAGCACCTTGAACTTGCCCACATCTGGCCGTGTGTATTCCTATACCTCCTTCTATTGAGATAGCTGTTGTCCCGGTCTCATCCCCCTGCTGCTGGACTGAGAGCTCTTTGGTGGCAGAGCCATTCTCAACCAGCAGAGTGTTGGCAATGCTCAATGCAACTGTGTGTACCTGATCTGCCTCCTTCCCTGCACATACGCCTGCTGTCCATTTTAGAAACAAGTCATGGCACTTATGTCCTTCTCATCCATCGAACAGCATTTACTGAGTGGACACACTGAAAATGCTCATCACCTAATTCTGATAGGAAGATAAGGTTTTAGGAGCCAAATGACTTGTCTAAAGCTATATAGTTGATAGGAAGTGGCTTCAGTTTTTTAAATAATGAGCATTCTAGTCTTTATTTTTGAGAGAGAGAGAGAGAGAGAGAGAGAGAGAGAGAGAGAGGAAGCACATGTGCACAAGTGAGAGCAGAGCAGAGAGGGAGGGAAACATAGGATCCAAAGTGGGCTCAGAGCTGTCAGCACAGAGCCCAATGTGGGGCTCGAACTTACAAAGTGTGAGATCATGACCGGAGCCGAAATCAACAGTCAGATGCTTAAGGGACTGAGTCACCCAGGCGCCCCAGATAAGTGGTGATTTCAAACCCTGGACACGTCCCACAGCACCATGCTGGTTCTATGTGTTACAATTTTGACACTTGCAACAAATTGCATTCTACTTAACAGACAATACCCCTCTTGTACCAAATTTAGCTCCATCCTGGAAAAGAAAACTTATTTTACACTATTAGCCTATACTTTTTATAAGCCTCTGGATTAGAGATAATAAATTGTATATATGTGTCTCCTATGGGAGATTCTATTCCCTCGTGTGTGTGTGTGTGTGTGTGTGTGTGTGTGTGTGTGTGAGCACGCACGTGCATTGGTCGCTCCTGGATTTATATCTTAAACTCCAATTTTCCTCCCAAGCTTTGGACCAGTGTGTCCAACTGTCCAATACCTATTTTCGTTTTCAGTATGACACGTATATATGTGTATAGAGATACATACTTATTACATATTAACTGTATGTCTTATTATTTATTAATCATACATAGATCTTTGAGGACTATAATTCTGACAAGTGCGGCAAAGTTAAGACACTTAGTATCTCTAAATATTTTTATACTTTTCTTCATGCTTAGAACTTTAACATACTACACGCTTACAGTCTAAATGTGTGTTCTAGAACTCACTATCCTCAGAGTTTCCCTTTCTCTGTACCTATCTCCACTCTTTTTTATTAAATGTTTCTAGTCCTGCAATTCCAAATTAATTAAGTTGCTAGTTGAACTAACTTGTCATGTTCAGATTCTTCATGTTGTGTGTGTTTATGACAATTTCTTATAAAATAATCAAGGACAGAAAAATAAGAGAGGGAGAAATATTATATAATGTGCCCCAGGAATGTCATTGGCCGACTATATTGGTCAAATATAATTAAACCATTGTAGAGTAGATTTACAGTTTATGTTCCACCAATTTGATGTGTAACGTTGAGAAACACACCCCTTCTTGTCTGTGGTCTGGGCTTCAAAATGAACGTAGTATTGTCCTAGCCTGGGAGTTTACAGTCCATCTGTCTCTGGGCTTTGCCAGGGAGAGGAGCTGACCTTCTCGTCTTCTTTATCCCAAGAGCCTGGCACATTATTGGAAGACACTGACCTCGGGTCAAACGCAGATCCCCAGGGAACATCTGAAATTCACCCTTCTGCAGAAAAAGTGGACGCTTTCTGCTTTGCAAGCCTGAGAGATTCTGATACTTCATTGGACCTTTATCCCCATCCTGTCCCCCTTTTCTATGTCCTTGTCACCGCCAGCCCTTCCCCAGGATCTCAGGCAGATGGGATGGGGGCGGAGCTCAGCGCGGGAGATCCTGCAGCAGACTGCTCCAGACCACTGTGAGAAGATAGTGAGTGATGGAATTCATATGTGAGTCATGTGCTTTCCCTTCGGAATATTTTCTCTTTGTAAAATGACATCATTCCCTATGATAATATTTACAAGCGCAGAAAACTCCTTCCCAGGTCTTCAAAACGTAAAGGATGGTAATAAAAACCAATGCCCTTTGGTAGCAGACCCCCATCAAGTACTAACTGAACTGAACAGAATAACTTCAGTCTCTATAATTCATGCTTTCAGATAATTCTGTCATAAGTCTTTGAAAAACATTTGCTTAAAAGTGTTCTTGAGGGGCGCCTGGGGGCTCAGTTGGTTAAGTGTCCAACTCTCGGTTTCGGCTCAAGTCATAATCTCACGGTTCGCGAGTTTGAGTCTCATATCAGGCTCTGTACTGACAGTGCAGAGCCTGCTGGGGATTCTGTCTCTCCCTCTCTCTGTGTCCCTTCCCTGCTCTCTCTCTCTCTCTCTTTCAAAAATAAATAAACTTTTAAAACAGCTTTCTTGAAAATGATGTTTCTTCAGATCATAAAAACAAATCCCTTTGCACTCGATGCAATGGCTTTCTTAAAAGGTGTGCGTTCACAAACTCGGACTATTTTTACATCACTGTCTAGACAGCAAACATGTTTAAGAGATGGAATTAACTAGTAACTATATAACAATTAACACACTATTCTCAGGGATCCTTTGAATAATAGGAAGGGGGCATGCTCCATTAGTAAATCTTACTTGTTTTATTGATTTCTAGCAAGAATTTCTAATAAGTTGTAAAATTATTAATGGTATCGTGGTACATTAGTCCACGAGTTAAAGACAGAGTTCTACAGAAAAAGAACGTGAAAAAGAAAGGGTGGGTGTTAGTGGAGAGTTGCACGCTGCCATCTCAGAGGAAGGCTGCATGGGGATTAATGTGATACGGGGATCATCAGGATGAAGGCAGTCGGAGAGGAAGGAGGTGTGAGAGCCGCACTATGGCTTGTTAGCATTCCAGAAAGCAGAGCACTGGGGCCATCATGTCATCAAGTCTGTCTGATGCCTAAGGAAGGTGTCAATCAGTCATTCCCCAAAATAGAGATGTCATAAGCCAGTTCTTAGGAATAACCCTGTTGGAAGGCATTTAAAAATTGTGAAATAAAGGAGCAGCAGGGCTTTAATAGCTTCTGTGAGTTTTGTTTGTTTGTTTTGGTTTTTGTGCTGAGCTTATACCTGGATCCAGAGTAGGGACTCAGGGGAAGTCACTTGAGATTGCTCTTGGCAAGGCCAGCCAGCCCTCGGCGAAGGAGAACAGATGATCTGTTCTGCTCCCTTTCCACATGACCCAATATGCTGCTGGGCGCAGGGTCGGCTGAGCTGACAGAACCTCTCAGCCCTGCCGGGCTGGCTGTCCAGCCTGTCTTTGATGTTTATAAAAATGGCATCCTCATTAAAGCAGAGAACACAAGATCCTGCCATCTCAAGGACACGTTACCCCTTGTGAAAGGATAATCAGGTCACGGTTGGCGCAGACTGCCTGGCCCAGGTGCTGAGGTCCTGTGTCTGAAGACGCAGGCCACCGTCACCAGGTGACTAGCAAGAAGGACCCCACCGGAGCTCCAGGGAAAGTCCTCTCTGCCGTTTGATTTCCACCAGACCCACGTTTTCTGTATTTAAAGATCTAAGGAGGAAAGATAGTGTTTGGAAGAGGATGTTGATTTATCGCTCTTTACAAAATGGAGCATACAGAAATCTCCACCGAGTTGTGCTGGCTCCATTTAAAATGTAACATTGGCCTGAATACCTAACTTCTCACTTGAGACTCTGAATACGAGAAGCCATAGTTGGTCCGTTACTACTGGAAAGGTAGAGATTTTCCAGCAGTCTACATCTTTATTTCTATGGCAGTTCTGTTCCTCAGATAGTTTTGAGAGTCATGTAATGATTCAAACAGCAAATGAAAGGAAGGCCGTAATAGAATACACTCCTGTGATACAATAATCGTATTGACCACCTATAACTTTTATTCCTTATCATTTTACAAGTAGACTGTCCATGTGCTTACCTAGAGTATCTTTTTCACTTAGTTTGAGAATGAATAACAATTTTTAAGTGACCTGCTACCTGTCTTAGGCATATCTTATGAATTGTACTCTTTCCAGTTATGATTATTTGACTCTTTTTTTTTTTTTTTTTTTTTGCATTCGAAATACCTTTACGGTCAATTTCCCCTTGACTTTAAAACTAAGCTAGCATTTTTAAATGACAAATCGTTTTTAGATTAAAAAAGCAAAAAGAGGGCAGCTGGGTGGCTCAGTCGGTTGAGCGTCCGGCTTCGGCTCAGGTCATGATTTCATGGTTAGTGGGTTCGAGCCTCGCGTCGGGCTCTGTGCTGACAGCTCAGAGCCTGGAGCCTGTTTCAGATTTTGTGTCCCCCTCTCTCTCTCTGCTCCTCCCCCGCTCGTGCTCTGTCTCTGTCTCTGTCTCTCTCTCTCTCTCAAAAATAAATAAACATTTAAAAAAAGCAATAAGATGCAGACGAAAATACTCTTTACTCGGGAACATGGTGGGATGCAAAATTGTTTCTAAAATAAAGGCTATGTGTCTATAGTTACATTTCAATAATAAAATATTTTTGGGGCGCCTGGGTGGCGCAGTCGGTTGAGCAGCCGACTTCAGCCAGGTCACGATCTCGCAGTCCGTGAGTTCGAGCCCCGCGTCGGGCTCTGGGCTGATGGCTCAGAGCCTGGAGCCTGTTTCTGATTCTGTGTCTCCCTCTCTCTCTGCCCCTCCCCCGTTCATGCTCTGTCTCTCTCTGTCCCAAAAAATAAATCAACGTTAAAAATAAATAAATAAATAAATAAATAAATAAATAAATAAAAATAATAAAATATTTTTAAATTTAAGGGACTAAAGTTATTGTTCACTTCATTATCCGATCATTTATATTGGGAAGAAATAGCACTTTTGTGTGTTATTTAAAATCTTTCTCCCTCCCTCTCTCTCTCTCTCTCCCTCTCTCTCCCTCTCTCTCTCTGGCCTTATGTGGTAAATGTAGTTGTTCAGGCACTGAATTCAATTTAGCTGGTATTGATTGTTGTTCCTCTCTTCCTGCCTAAGATCTGCTTACGTAACATGCAGCAGAGCCAGACAGAAATACGCCTCCGTAACTCTGAAAGCAAACCACTTGTGGGTATTTTTGTCCTTTTCTGATGCTCCCAGATTTTGGCTGCGATGGTCTGTTGGGGATGTTTTCCACTCAGATACCTACTTCAATACCCAAAAAGGTCCTTTACCTCGAGATCTTCCGAAGATGCATAGGAGATGAGAATTAGCAGGCCCGCACCCTAGGCTGTGAATGCCACACCTGTATGCGTTCTCCTACTTGCTCACTCCTTTTCAGACAGGGCGAGGGACAGACGCTTCTCTTAACCATGATCCTTGCTCACTAGAAAAAGATGGTACCGCTACTTGGAGATGACGGTGAATCCCTCTTGCTGTGGTCTTTTGCTTGCGTCTTGCCTTTGTCAGTGTCTCAACCTTCCCCCATGTCTCTTCCTGCTTCAGGCCACCTTCCTGATACGAGGTTGCAAAATACGACTTGGAGCGGACTCTCCGTCTTTAGATCCGGCAGTGTCCAAATTTCAGAATTAAAGCACCCCTTTTCCCCTTAACTATTTTCAGTCGTTTTATGTCGACTCTCAAGGGCGTAGAACCCAAAGGCTTCCCTTGGAACTTAAAACACTGTCCAAAAGATCAAGATGGGGATATGATTGTACCTCTGGTGTGGGATCATTTGCAGGACGACGTGAGGGGCATCATATAAAGTATCTAGAACAATAACTCAAAAGGGGTAAGTGCTCAGAAAATGTAGGCCTTGTTTATTGTCTGTGGTGTTAGTTTCCCAGGAGCTATGTACAAAATCTTTTTTTTTTTTTCAACGTTTATTTATTTTTGGGACAGAGAGAGACAGAGCATGAACGGGGGAGGGGCAGAGAGAGAGGGAGACACAGAATCGGAAACAGGCTCCAGGCTCTGAGCCATCAGCCCAGAGCCCAACGCGGGGCTGGAACTCACGGACCGCGAGATCGTGACCTGGCTCAAGTCGGACACTTAACGGACTGCGCCACCCAGGCGCCCCTGTAGAAAGTCTTTTTGCACGGGGCTTTAGCCCTCTGCCCCTCTGAGTGTTCTGCCTCGAGCCCAAGCAAGTGCCCTCCTCACTTCGGCCTAGATCACTAACAAGGTGAGAAACATTATTAAGATCATGAAATTTCATAAATTTTACACACACATCTAGCAACATGAGCTTATCAAATTGGTAGGTACTGTGAAGAGCAGCCCCTCTGTGTCTCTTTTCCAAGGATTGCGATTAGGATGACACATTCAGTTGATTTCTAGGTCTGTTGTTTATGCTACGTGAAAGAGCATAGAATCTTAGAGATGGAAGGCGTCGAGGTGCCTGGGTGGCTCAGTCAGTTAAGTGTCCCACTCTTGGTTTTAGCTCAGGTCATGCTCTCGGGTTCTTGAGTTCGCGTCCCGCATTGGGCTCTGCACTGACAGTGCAGAGCCTGCTTGGGATTCTCTCTCGTCTCTCTCTGCGCCTCCCCTGCTTGCTCTCTCTCTCAAAATAATCTTTAAAGAGAGAGAGAGAGATGGAGGGAGTCTATGAAATGTCATCTTTGTTTCCCTGTTCCCCATAGTTGAGATCTCTTGTACTCTGTATAATGTCAAAGATGATATAGATCCCAAGATGACTACACTCTGGCATCGTCTCTCCGTGATCAGATAGCCTTCCTGATCACCTCCATCATTCCCCTTATTTGGAACTGTCCATTTGTTCCTCTGATGTGGATGTCAGGCACCATGGTAGGAATAATAAGGCATGCCCTTCCCCACCTAATTACCTTGGCATTATCTCCAAGGACTTACGTAAATGGTGACTGGGAAGGAGGAAATGGCCGTGATTTGTAGGACTGATGTACTCACGTCTCCATTCTTCCCAGACCTTATTTGTAAATGTTTAAATTTAGATCAAAGTGCTTGATCAAGCCTGCTTATTACAAGCGCCCTGACTTTTTGTGGTTGTCCTGACACACTTGTTTCCCCCCAGCCGTTTTGAAGTCTATTATTGGAAAATAAAAACGAAATAGATTAAAATTGCTTAAAAATGTTAGACCACTTTCACCTGAGCTGAAACATCAAAACTTCTCTGCTGCAAGGGATGCTGTCTGCAGTCACCAGTGAAGCAGAAGATTGGGAAGGGTTTTGAAGGGCAGCTAATATTTTCAGTCCTCCTTCCCTTTGACCTTGACGCCATATAATATGGTTTGGGGTTGCTCTTTAAGAGCACAAATCGGATTGGCATTCAAAGTCACACAGAAATTAACAGCTCTCTCTTGAGGGCAAAGAAATTTTTGCACAGCTCAAAAATTGCTTCTTTTTTTGGATATTATAGTCCAAAGGCGTAAAGAAGAGCTACCAGTAAGACCAAAATGTAGTTGGTTGATAGCAATGCCGAGAAGCAGAAAGGTGAAAAATATGGGGCATGGATTTTTTTTTAATGTGGAGCTTTTCCATGTAAAGGAATTTCGAGTCTGAAAGTAAGGCAAGTTCAAATATGCACCAGTCTTCACAAATTAGGGGGCAAACACGGATTATATGAGCCGTTAAGAGAGCTGCAGTCTACATGTTATACCTATGTAACATTTAAAAATCATTAATATAGGGGTGCCTGGGTGGCTCAGTCAGTTAAGTGTCCGACTTTGGCTTAGGTCATGATCTCGTGGGTTCGAGCCCCGCATTGGGCTCTGTGCTGACAGCTCAGAGCCTGGAGCCTGCTTCGGATTCTGTGTCTCCTCCCTCCCCCTCCTCCTCCCCCTCCTCTGCTTATGCTCTCTCTCTCTCTCTCTCTCTCTCTTACAAATAATAAACATTAAAAAAGTTAAGGGGCGCCTGGATGGCTCAGTAGATTAAGTGTCCGACTTCGGCTCACATCATGATCTCACAGTTTGTGGGTTCGAGCCCCTCATCGGGCTCTGTGCTGACAGCTGGGAGCCTGGAGCCTGCTTCGGATTCTGTGTCTCCCTCCCTCTCTGCCCCTCCTCTGCTTGCACTCTCTCGCTCTCTCTCAAAAATAACTAAACATTAAAAATAAATAAAAATAAATAAAAATAAATAAATAAATATCATTAGTATAGTAGAAGACTTTTGAGATAACACAGGCAAAAATCGACAAATAACTGAGGACGTGTGAGGCTTTTTGTGTAAAGATTTGTATGTCATTCGTAAGTGGAGAGCCTTGGATCTCATTTTCATTCTTATCCCTTCTTCACCCTGTCCCGTGCAAACATTTTTATAAACACTGTATTTGCCAATTTTCCATTTTAAAATACAGGCTACTGAGCTTTCATTCGGTAAATTGCAAAAGCCTTGAATTTAGAACAGCCCACGGCCATCACTGGTTTCCAACGTCTAAGGCACCATCGATGATTCTTGCTCTCCTCTGCCTAGCCCAGCTGGCTGGCATTCTCTTTCACCTCCTCTCATCTGGTTATTTCTTTCTTGGGTTTCCTTTCATTTTTCCTTTGTATCTGCTTTGTATTCCTCGCAATATCTACTAAGCAGGCAATAAATATTTATTATCTTGACGTTTGTAATTTTCCTACTTAGTTCTACTGTTCCGTGCATACTGAAGGGGGGATAAACACCCAAAGAGAAGATAACACGGTAAATACAATACCGTCCATATATTTGCGCAGAAAGGCTTAAAGATGTTCCCACCCCAACAGGGAACCAGAGATAAAGTTGTAGACCTTACCCTGGGCTTCTAGTTTACATGTGTAGATATGGAAATGCTTTTGAAATTAAAGGACATATAGAGATGAAGGAGAGAAACTTGGGGGAGTATAGTTTTTCTTCATATATAAAACCTAGAGTTTCTAGTTTATTAGATTGAACCATGTGAACTTGCTGTTTTTATAGATTACAGTGGTTGAATATCAGGAATTTCTTATGGCTCAACCTGGTAAGATTAGCCCACACATGATATAATAATTTTAATTCAGAAGCGTTGCTGTCCGTGAAGACGGAAGTCGGCAATGCAGCAATTCACGCATTATTTCGCTGTAATTCTAATTAGCTTGCTTCTCAAGGGCAAAATCGTAGGAGACAGGACTTCTCTATGATGTGCCAAATCTTCTGTCACACAATGGAACAGGGCTCCTTTGCTTTTCCTTTTTTCTTGCATACGCTTGAAGTTCAGTTTGGGATCCGAGGCAAGAATAATGGTTTTGCTGAGACAGCAACGAGAACATAAGTGAACCTGGAAAACCCCTACCTGGAAAATGAGCTTTCTTGAGCCCAGGGAGACTTTAATTAATGTTAATGGAGAAACCTCCTTCAAAACCCAATTAAGCACTTAAATGTGTTCTTAATGATCTCTGCTCCCTGAGTCAGGGTGCAGAGAGGGGAATTGATTTAACACCAGGAATAAAAATATAAATGTTCATTGGTCCGGTGTTGTGGCTTTTTTCTGCGGAAGCTTTGCTTTCTTTCTCTTGGCAAACAAGCTCGTCTCCGGGTTTCTCACGCACCCTGAATCTCCTGTCGACCCTTCACCCTGCTCTCTTGAGTTATGCCATGCAAAGGTTAGCAGCTGAGCCAAAGGCATCTTTGATGCATAATAACAGTTATATAAAGCACTTTTAAAATACAAACAGATTTTGAGTACCTAAGCATGAGAAATGATCTCCACACTCTCTTTATCACAGGGCTGACATAATGAAAATTCCCTCTCCTCGGAGACAGAATGCCTTTCTCCAGCAGCCCGTCGTCCCCATCATCATAATTGGTATTGATATTAGATTAGCAGGTATTTCCCATGATGTATTTCCTCATTAAAAATTTTTTAATGAAATCTAAAATGAATATGCTCACCTAGGCTTACTATTGCTTCAAAATATTTGAGTACCTGTGTCCAAGACATGGCCTATATTTTATCTGACACGTCTCCGGCTCAAAAAGTTTTATGCTGGAAGCTAAAGGCAAAACAATATTAGAAAATACTATAAAACATTCCCAAGACGTCGCTTCTAGGAAGCTGGTTGGCTTGAACCATAGAAGAGAATCCGTTTTCAGAAGAGTATCTTAATAATTAAAATGGAGGGTTTGGGGGCACCTGGGTGGCTCAGTCGGTTAGGTGTCTGACTCTTGATCTCGTGATCTCGCAGTTGGCGGGTTCAAGCCCCACGTTGGGCTCTGCACTGACAGCGCAGAGACTTCTTGGGATTCTGTCTCTGCCCCTCCCCCTCTTGCTCTCTCTTGCTCTCTCTTTCTCTCTCTTTAAAAATAAATAAACTTAAAAAATAATAAAATGGAGGGTTTTCCAGGGAGACAAGCAGAAGCATCATCAACCAAGAGTCTCCAAAACCCTTCAACTTGTGTATTACCCTTATATTACCCTCTGTGTTTAGGGTGTTCCGGGTAACAATACAAATGACTCAAAAGGACAAAACTCTTTTTGGCATATGTTTGAGATAAACTCGACCACAGAGCACATCGAGTGGCTCACGCCATTGCTTTGCCTCTCCAGCAGAGGCATACATTTAACTTCTAGCCCTCTTTCCCCTGTAGTGATACAGCGGTCTTCTGCCTGCTTTCCTGTGTCTCCCTACTCTCCTGACACTGAGTTCTTTCCTCAGTCTACCCCTTGGAGATGCAGGATCTTCGAAGACCCTACGAGAGATGTTTGATGAACTGATTTCATTGAATTAGACTCTCAATCTGGCCATTTCAGTAGAACTATAGGAGCTATGATCATAATTGCACGCTGCCTCCTTACCTGTATTATGCATTTTTCAAACAGCCTATATAGGTTGGAACTGCCATGGACCTTCTTTTGAGCTTCACCTCCATGGATATCACTGTTGATCTAAAGTAACCAAAAATACAAATGGATCAAATAATCAAATAATGGTACCATTCCCTTTACCAATGTCTCCAGCATATGCTTTACACATAGTAGATACTTAGTAAATGTTGGTGGGGTGAGAAAGTCGACAGAAAAGGCAACTCGTCGGTTTTACCAGCATGTGTTACACATACAGAGCTCACATTTTGAAATATGGGTCTTTGCCAGTATATACCGTTGGCAAGGTCTTATTAAATTCGATTTTCCTTACATATATATGTGATTATTTTATCCTTCCTAAAATCCTATGAGGTTGGTATTACTCACGGAAGCTCAACTGAATAAGCTAAGTGCAAATAAATGCACATCTCCAATGTATCACAAGTAATAAATGCCACTGCTCACAGCTTCCCATGGCTCTTTCTCACATGAAGGAAGCTAGTTGTCTGTTACGTATTCCTTTCCATTACATTGTCAATCTTGTCTTGTGGGGGAATGTGTGGTTGTTTTAAACATTGTTACTTCCTTGTTTATCAAGATGTGAAAATCACCAGGACTATGCAGTCTTGACTTAGGTAATGGAGAAGATGTTTCAGAAACGTAGTTTGCTAGAATCGTAACTTCGAGTAATTACCAAGAATAGTTGATCAGAAGGTCTCAATTCATTCATGATCACTGCTTTGATGCTTCAGAGCCATCTACAGACATGGTGTTTACCTCTTGCCTTAGACGTTTTACACACCTTCTGACTTGAACATCTTTAACAGCTTGCAATAATCAAACCCGTTCACTAACTCTTCCTAGGCGATCAAGGCACAGTGCTAGACACGGAGGGCTCTTCACATGTGTCAGAAAACATGTTGTCCTAATGACAAGTCTAGGACACTGTCACGGGCAGAGGGGATACTAAGGCAAGCACAAAGCAAGTATCCACATGATTCACAACCAGTCAGAACTACAGGATTTAGAAGTGTCCGTGATCACACAAGGAAGGTCTATGTAGAAGTACACAACTCCTGTTTTGCAAGACGGAAGAAACGTAGAAGACGATTGGGGCTTTGACTTAACCAGGACGAACACTGTTGCAGATGGATTGTGTCCGGCCCCAAGGAATTTTCCCTCCCGCTCTGGCGATGTGTTGAGGTGCTTAATCTATACTTATCATTTATTTCGCCAGAAAGAAATCTCCTGAGATGATAGAACCCGAGAACGTCTGCATACAATATACATAGGGACAAATGAACCCCATACTTTGTGAATATAAAGTATCCAGTGGACAGAGATGCCATGCAGTCCAGTGGCTGGATGTGTGGGGTCTGAATCTAGTCTGGGTTTTAAATTCTGGCTTAGCTTGGTCACTGCAGTCAGGGATTTAAACTTTCAGGTCCTCGTTTTTCACGTCCACAAGGAAAAGGGGGACTATTGCTATATTTGCCTCAGAGGTTTGCTGGGAGAATCAAAGGAGCTACTATACGAAATACTTTGATCAACAATTTCTGGCACGTAGTGAGTGCTGTGTGTTAGTGCTTATCATCTTTGCTTTCCTCAACGTATGCACGTCATTCTGTTGTTTCAGATCGACAGTGATTATAAGAAGTCATGAAACCGACCTTAACCATTTTTAGACTGTAGGTCTATGAAATACGAACATCAGGATCTCATGTTTTGTTACTCAGTTTATTCCACAGTGAAGGAGAGACCTTTTTGGATGGCTTTTTACAGGAGCACTATGTGAAAGGAACAGGCTATTGGGCAATTTTCACCATAAAAGAGACAATTTCCGTCTAAATGTTTATATATTCCAATAAATATGCAATTAACATGATTTTGCTCTTATGAAGGAAAATGTAAAAGACATTTTCTAGATGGATCTGGGTTTGAAATAATGAAAAGTACCGTAAACTCTAACAAATATTTTGCGTATATATAATATATGCATATAATACATATATGCATATAATATATATAATATATAGATACATATATATTTTTTTAAATGAGAAAATATGTTTTACCTGCCTGGCACAATGCTTCCCTCATACTGAACTCTATTATTTATTTATTTATTTATTTATTTATTTATTTATTTATTTATTACCGAGGTGTAGTTGACAGTTTTACATTAGTTTCAGGGGTACAACATAGTGATTCAACAAGTCTGTACCTTATGCCGTGGTCACAAGCACAGCTAAATCTGTCGCCCCACAACGCTATTACAATGTTATTGTGCTGGACCTTTTATGCCCGTGACTAAAAGCAAACTGTTTTTGCCAGAATTTTCTGATTGCTTCACTTGAGAATATACATCTTACCCAGAGTCTTCCCGCCAGTCTGTTCTCTGGATGCTCCGTGACTTCAGTAAGGGGATGGGTTTAAACCCCAGGCATTCCCTGTGGTAAATCTTGTTTCTTCCAGCTCACAGACCCTCAAGGAAACAGCCTTTATGAAGAATCCTAAATTCCGTCAAGAATATTGGAGTCATAGCTCCACCCAGGGGAAAAATGTAAGGAATGTTCCTGGATGTGGAAAGTTTCTTCCCTACTTGCATGTGCTCTCTCTCTCTCTCTCTCTCTCTCTCTGTCTCTGTCTCTCTCTCTCTCTCCAAACAAAAATGGAAATGACATATTTATATCCAATGATTTATTTTTTACTGATGCATAGAAACATGCATTCTCAACCCAGAAAATTCCTCACATTAAATACCCGGATGTTCTCATAGCAGTCTACATAATGGTTTTAAAAAATACTCTCTTAATTTAATTTAGACGTATTCCAGCACAGTTATGGACTTTCTGTCAGGTTTTACTCTGAGTATGAGACCAGGTTCCGCCCTATTCATTCTGCACAATTTATAATCATCAGCTCTCTGCTCCGAGACTATACATACCTTCCACAGTTACTAGCAATTAAATTATTACTAGGAATTCTGCTGGTTATAATTTTCAGTATTAGTGGATATTGTATTGTTTTAAACAAGGCATGATTTTATGTTAAAAAACACATTTCTGATGTCATGCTAAGCCCTGGGTAAAAGAAGACATGTGCAACTGAGAGTGGCTTGCCTACCTACAAGCCACTGTGTTGTGTCTGTCTCTGCAGAAGAGGGAACAGAATGTCTTCTTGTTGACCTTGAGTTTTGTTCTTTTAAGCACAATATCCGCAGGGTAAGTGGAAAGATTCCATTAGCTTATATTCATATTCTTAACTCGATGAGTAGTATAGCTTATTTTTTTCCAAGACATACACAGCATACTTGGAAAACAGGAAACACACTGTATTTTACTAACCTACAGGTTAAGACGGCGGAAAGTATGGAACGCGAGAACATCCAATTAAAATTTGTCTTAGGAAACGTGTGAGGGAGGAATTCAAAAGCCCTGCCTTTCAAACCTTCATGGTTTGCCTTAATTTGAATTAGGAAGCCATTGCACATGAGTGAATTTATTTCTACATTCCCTGAAACATCTTAACTTTGCCATTCAAAGACATGTGTTTCTGATTTCTTTGGCAACGACGCGATCTAAAACGTTGAAACAGTACATCTTGCTCCTACCAATCAAAACAAAGAAATAGGAGTTTTTACCGCTATCGTTGCTAAGTCAAATCAGAGCCTTTTTGGCTTATCCAAAATTGTATTTATTCTCCCAGCTTCTACTGCTTAGCCTCAAAAGAAATGGGTGTCATGCAGTTTCTAGATTAATAATAATAATAATAGTCATTAAGGACTGATCAGGAAAATGAATTCTACTAAATAGAATAGGAGGGAACCGCTTCATTGGTCACTGCCATTCGGACTCTCCTTCGACTTGTGTATACGCCAAATCATTCATCATTCAGGAAACGTTAACCAAGTCCTGCCCCAGGCCAGGCCCCCCGCTGGTGGATCATTCATTGATAAGTAAGGACAGATGAGGTTCTTACCCTCAGTAGGATTTTTACTGTTTGTCTAATTGGTTAGATAAAATTCATTAAGATTTGTTTGCACAATTCAAGCAGGTGCTCAGTTTAGATGTCTGGCCAATGCATTTTCACAACTGTCATGATTTTCTCCAGGACTTCAGGAGTTTGCAATTGCTTTTTAACTAATACAGGCTTCTCCTGAGTGCGGTGTATACACACGGGGCATTCACAAGATGGTCCATTGGAAGGTGACAGGAAAATCGTAAAATTCTGTTCAGAGTTGGTATCTATCCCATGTTTTGCATCGCTTATGTTTTGCGTCTGTTTTATAGTGCACATATTATGCAATGGTGCGTGTGTATACTTTATAAATCAATGTTTATGTAAGGGAAATATACGAAAAATTTATAAACGAGTGAGTAATAAACATATGTAAGGGAAATATACTAAAAATTTTTAAATGAGTGAGTAATAAACATTTTCAGCCAGTATTGTTTAAGGTGTGTATAATTTAGTATCACTTCCGTATAAGGTTAATAGTTGAATCAATGTGACGTGAGAAATAACCAGGGCAGAGGAAGGAGGGGTGCAGATTTAGGACCAAGACGAGAAAGGTAGGCTTCCTAATTAGTGGGAGCTGTTAGTTCTAATGAGAGGTATTTTTTTTTTTCAGACAAAATTCTGGCTCCTTTCTCATTAACAATAGTATGACTTGTGTCACTAACGCTAGAGTTTCAACCATGTGTTAAGATCACAAACCTTGTGAACCTTTGCAGTATTTAAAGTCTTTCACTATCCGGGCGCCTGGGTGGCGCAGTCGGTTAAGCGTCCGACTTCAGCCAGGTCACGATCTCGCGGTCCGTGAGTTCGAGCCCCGCGTCAGGCTCTGGGCTGATGGCTCGGAGCCTGGAGCCTGTTTCCGATTCTGTGTCTCCCTCTCTCTCTGCCCCCCCCCCCCGTTCATGCTCTCTCTCTCTCTGTCCCAAAAATAAATAAAAACGTTGAAAAAAAATTTTAAAAATAAAATAAAATCTTTCACTATCGAGTAAACCGCATAGCATTGGCTGAAATATCTTATTTAAATATGCATTGGATTATGAAGCGTAGAGAAGGTTTGACTCTCCAAAGCTTACTCCCAGTAAGGGGGTTGTGGGTATCTGTTTATACCAGAGGTCAGTGATGCGCAGTGAAACACATTTGGGGGCGCCCGGGTGGCTCAGTTGGTTAAGCCTCCGACTCTTGATTTCGGCTCAGGTCATGATCTCAGGGTTTCGGGAGTTCAAGCCCCGCATAGTGCTCTGTGCTGACAGCTCAGAGCCTGTTTCAGATTCTCCCTGTCTCTCTCTGCCCCTCCCCTGCTCGCAGTCTCTCTGTCTCTCTCAAAATAACGAAATAATCTTAATACACACACACACACACACACACACACATTTGGATGATGGGTGGGAGTAGGTAAAATGACCCAAATTCTCAGCCTGGCTCTGCTCTGTTCTGCTGTGGGATTTTGGCCAAGTTGCTGAGATTCTCTGAGCCTGAGTTTTCACACTTGTGAATTTGGAATCATCACACTCCTGTCACATCACTGATGCTCGGAGGACACTGGCAAGATAACTGATCCTAGGAAATATTTAATTATCTGCTCCCATCCAGCCGTCTTCCTCCCACCCTTTGCTCTCCTCCTTTCCTTCCTGCATCCCAGGCACATCAGCAACTATCCCCTTTCCTCTCTTTGACGACCCCTGTCACTCCTTCTCACGGACTGTCCCCTCCTCTTGTCTAGTAAACCACCTCCCTTCGTTCATCAGTGATGTCTGCTTTCTCCAAACACAAGAGCCCTGGTCACATCACACCACTTAGTCCATCTTGTCTCGTCGCCTTTAATCCGATGATATTATTCGTGATGCCAGGAAAAGGGTCTTGTAGTGGAATTTTTAACCTGCCCCCAGCCCTGCTCCCAAGGCTACTTACCTAATGTCTGGTCCATAGCCAGCTCTCAATATGTAATTTTGGGCTAACAGATCAATTGAATGACACCTTTGAAGCCTCGGTCAGCTTCTCCCATTTGGTGATCACAGCGTACAACTCAATCCCGATTGGAATTTCGGAGCGTTCCCTCTGTGACTTCTTAAAGCCATAAATTCTACCAGGATCACTGGCACGTTTCTAGCGGTCAATACAGACCAGGTTTCAATCAATAGCATGTTTCAAGGGTCGGGTGACGTGTAAGACTGCTGTATTCCCAAGGCGCTGGTTCGCTCACATCCACACAGGGGCTGCCGTCTATTAATAGCCGCCCTGCTCCTCATTGCTGCCAGGACACATCAGGATAAGGCCGGAAACCATATCAGTGGCACGGTCTTGGCATAGCTGTTGCGCATCGACTCTGACGACGAAATCAGAAGCGCTCACTTCCATGGGAAACATAGACACTGCGAAGGTCCCACGCGACCAAGGGACAATGCACCTTCTTTGGGCAAAGGTAGATCATTATAGTTTTAACTGAGAACCCGTGAGAATCTGTGATTGGTGAAGTAGGACTGCAGTCGGGCACTGTGGATACAGAAACGCCCTGACGATATAGCAAAGATGTAGGAAACTCAAATAGATACACAAAGCACTTGATATTGTAGCTCTGGGAGGTATACATGTATGTGAACATTTTGGAATAGATAGATTAGGAGTATTATCAGAAATAACTAGAAATTACATGACGAATTTACTTTGCTATTTCAAATTTTCCATATTTTACTTTGGGTTCTGTGACAAAGCTATGCATTAACTTTCTTCAGACCTTTTTGTGTGTGTTTCTCTTAAGTGAAGCAGTTGCAGGACGTCCCCTTCTATTTAGTCTTATGAAGAAGTGATACATCGGAATTTTTTCGCGAATGTACTGATTACTTATGACAGCTTAACTGAGTGTATGGGTATTTTCTAGATTTATTCTCCATTCCGGGATAGAGCACTGATTCATTTACTAATCATCACGTGCTCTATGTATTCTATGAGTCCTACAAAACAAGGAAAGTTTGACACATTTACTCTCCTTCTTTCCTTGGTGAGTGTATTATCCCTTAATATGCCTAAGACCGGTTTCAAGACGTCTTATCTACAGACTCACTGTACTTCTTTCTTCAAAAGGCTGATTTCCCGCTGTTTGAAGCCTTTTCAACATTCAAAACTTGCTTAAGGCATGGGAGCCCAAAATTGAATTCATTCATTCATTCATTCATTCATTCATTTATGTGGGCTCCACACCCAATGGGGAGCCCAGCGTGGGGCCCAAACTTATGACCCTGAAATCAAAAAGGACCTGAGCTGAAATCAAGAGGCGGACACCCAACCAAAGGAGTCACCCAGGCACTCCCCAAAACTGAATTTATATTGAGGTGTTTGCTCACTATCTTTTTAAAGCTGTGAATTCTAGTAGGATCGCTCTGCTCAAAGGATACTTTTACGATGGTTCATACGGTGGGTTTAGAGGTGGATTTAGGGGGCCAAGTGGCATGCAGTACTACTGTGTTCCCAGGTCTTGGCTGGCGATTGGTCTACAAAAGGATCTATTGTTGACTCCTGTTCCTATTGAGGACAGCAATGTATCAACCCGTGGCTCAGACTTGGAAGTAGTCTCCATGAAAGAAATCCCTTCCTTTCCAATGTCTGTAGTTAGAGCTTCTGACATCTTTGTCGCTAACGTGATAATCTGGTGACTGTGGCTCATTAAAAGAGGTCTTTCTTGACACCCTAAGAAATGGCTGCTTACTGAGCACTTAATTCAACTACTAATTATCATCTTCATATTCATTTCTGAGTGTACAATAGGTGTAGTTTGGGAAAGGTATGAATTACTGTAATCTGTCTGCCAAAACTTTTTAGCCAAAGTCTCAGCCAAAGCATTACATCCATTTTTTTCAATGTTTTTAATGTTTGTTCATTTTTCAGAGACAGAGAGAGACAGAGCATGAGTGGGGAAGGGGCAGAGAGAGAGAGACACAGAATCTGAAGCAGGCTCCAGGCTCTGAGCCATCACCACAGAGCCCGAGGCAGGGCTCAAACTCACGAACCATGACCTGAGCTGAAATCATGACCTGAGCTGACACTTAACTGACTGAGCCACCCAGGTGCCCCAGTTTTAGCTGATTTTTAAATTAATCACATAATGACATTTAAAATGTCTGTTTCTTTTTTTAAATTTTTTTAATGTTTTATTTATTTTTGACAGAGAGAGAGAGATAGAGCTTGAGCGGGGGGCGGGGGGCAGAGAGAGAGGGGGACACAGAATCTGAAGCAGGCTCCAGGCTCTGAGCTCTTAGCACAGAGCCCGATGCGGGGCTCAAACTCACAAACCGTGAGATCACGACCTGAGCCAAAGTTGGGCACAACCAACTGAGCCACCCAGGCGCCCCAACATCACATCCATTTTTAAAAGCAAGTGCAGAATAAACTCCGCTCTCCACAGCCCGGCGCGTTAAACCACACCCTGCCTCCTCTTTGGGTGGGAACCCGTGTCTTCTTGTGTCCCAACCCCACATTGTGCCTCAAGACCTAAACCACGGCATTTGGAAACAGAGGTTCAATCCATGAAGTAGGCTGTCAAAACCTTATTTCTTAAGGATTTATTGGGCCTCTAATAAAAGAGTTAGCTGATCACTTCAAAGGGATCCATACACTTCACTGTCTTGGAAGCCCCTCGAGGTTCTGGTTTGGGCTGTTCTGCACGAGATCTCAGAGCCAGGAGGACTGGCTCACACTAACCAAATCACTGGACAGAGCTCTGCAGACCTGAGGACCGTGGGACAAATCTTTAATGAGAATTCCAAGGAAGGTACACCCAGGGCATTGAGATGCAAAAGCGCACAAGTGCTCCCAGCAGGGAAGATGGACAAGGAAGGAGCTTTGCCTTTAGCACAAGCCATAGAAACATCCATCTCAGATCGTGAGAGGTGCATGTAGACTTACAGACACGGCCACAAAGGGTGGTAGGAACCAACCGGGCTAAGAGATCTGCGAGGCAGGTGGCAGGAAGAACGTGGGTGCAGGGCCGTGGAGGGCATGGCACGTTTAGTGGCCCCACAGGTCACCCTCCACAGCCAGAGAGCACAGAGTGAAGAGAGGCACAGACAGAAATGAGCTACCGTGCCAGATGAGCAGAGTCACAAATCTCTGGGTCCATCACAGAGTTCCAGCTTCTTCCTGAGCAGTGTGCAGAGGTCTGGAATGATTTCAAGTGGTGCAATGAAGTAATCAAACTAACGGTGGATAAATTATTCTAAGTTTAGTGTGGAGAACAGCATGGAGGAGGAGTCCACGCCTGAAATCACCAAATGAGGTCCATGGATGTATCCATGTGGCAGTGTAGGAGAGCGAGTGATGGTGGCAGCTGGCATGATAATGGTGGCGATAGAAATCAAGAGGTATGGGACCTTGGGTGGCTCAGTTAAGCATCTAACTTTGCATTTAGGTTCAGGTCATGATCTCAAAGTTCGTGAGTTCAAGCCCCTCAGAGGGTACTGTGCTCACAGTGCAGAGCCTGCTTGGGATTCTCTCACCCTTTCTTTCTGCCCCTCCCCTGCTCGCTCTCTCTCTCTCTCTCTCTCTCTCAAAATAAAATAATAAGCATTTTAAAAACTCAAGAGGCATGAGCAGGTGTTAGAGCTATTTAGGAGGTGGGCTCACAGGACTTGGAGATTAAACAGTCGTGGGACAGAGCAGAAGGGGGTGTCCAGCGTGACTCCCAGATTTCTCACTCTTGCCTCTCCCCGAGAGGAAGTTGCCAAATTCCACTGTGGACCCACAGCAATTGAGAGGATAGAGGACTGAGACAGAGACTGGTAGGAGACCATTTCACCGTTTCAAGGTATACCAGATGCCAGAGAATGAGAGAGAGAGAAAGAGAGAGAGAGAGAGAGGTGCTTTGGAAACAAAGATTTTAGCTTCTCTGTTTTAAAGATGACCATTGAATCCTCCTAAGAGTGGATGATTGCCCTGGAAGAACGTGTGGAGGAAAGTTTAGAACACAAGCCGCAGGGGTACCAACATTTTGGGGAGTGGCAGAGGAAGCAAACAATGGTGACGGTGACGAGGAAGGACAGGTACAGATGGAGGAGGCGTGGCTGGGGGAGGGGCCAGCCAAAGTCCCATCATCAGGAGCACGGAGCCAGTGCGGGCATTGAAAGAAGGAGCTTCATCAGTAGCGTTCAAAGCTGCCAAGAGGTCAAATAAGAAAATAACCCATTTCAGCAGCTGGGTTTATCATCGGAGCAGCCAAGTTGCTTAGAAAGAACAGCTTCTGTGGAGCGGTTGGGGCTGACGCCAAATGAAAGGGAGAGAGGAGGGAAAAGATGAGACAAGCCTGCAGGGGCAAAGCCAGGCAGGTGTGAACGAGGAGGAGAAAGGGAGAAACGGAGTTGGCTTTGTATCCCTTGGATAGCCCTGGAGACACAAGTGCTTGCTGGGGTTTTCTGAGCCCCATTCTGAGTTCCATTCATCTTTGGATGGAACATTCTCTCTTTATAAGAAAGCGCCGTCGATTTGCTTTGCTTTTTTTGTCATCTGTAGCATCTCATGTGTGTCCACAGACTCCCACAAATAGCTCCTTGGCTGGCAGACTGGCGAGGTCGCACCCCCTTTTCTGACCAGCTTCCTCTCCTGTGCGGAATGAGCCTGGGGCCCCGGCGTGGTGGTGAGCACAGTTTGGGCGGACTTCAAAATGTAGGGCAGCCCCAGGGAGCAAGGGGAGTTCTGAAGTTCTGGAGGGGAATAGACCAAGTGTTATGACAGGATCCCAAAGTGGGTCACCAGCAGAAACTGGAAGGTATTTGCATCTTATTTAGGAAATGGGGCCAAGACGTAGCCCTGGAGGACAAGGCGTACGGACATCGGAGGCTCAAGGAGCCCGGTGCTCAGTGTGCCGTCCATCTCCTAACGCATTCTTCGCTTGCCTTAGCTCATCGTTAGGCAGGGGTTTGTTTCCTTGTTTTTCTCTTAGAATACATCAGTATTTCCAATTTCTGGGTGCCACGCGCTTTAACGAGACACGGACACAAATAAAGAAGAAAGCAGACATTCAGACACAGGAACGTGAACATGTATTTTGACCTCTACCTCTACTTACATTGCAACGGCGTGCGTTGCACGCATCAAAGTGCAGTAGCCTGAGGCATTTGCTACAGCAGACTTTTGCTTACATAACCAATTATTCCACCCTCACACACTCAAAACTCAGGCCACTAATGCATTAGAGCTGACAGAAAAGGATCTAATAAAAGGTATCAACACATGTCGTAACTGTAGAAAGAATCTGTCCTTGCTAATGCTTGGGGAAATAGGAAAGCAACCTTCTAACACAAAGATGACAACCATTTTCAATACCTGACGTTTTTCTTCATAATAAAAAATTGTAACCAACATGATATTTGTTTCAGCAGGCCAGTGTATATTTGCAATATCAATCTGCTATCTAGCTCTAAAACACAGGCATAGATTTGGGGGAGGGAGGCAAACATATTTAAAGGAAATGAGAATCCCAGCTTCTATTGGAAACATTTGAATCTTATGTATGTTTGAAAGGGTCTCCACAGGATTGGCCACACCCAAATGGAATGCCCAGAACCAAAAGAAGTCATGGGAATCTGACATCATATATTCCACTGGTCATTTATAATGGCGACCCTGTTAACCATGATTATTTGGTAACAAAAAGGTGACTATTTTAGGCTCATCCTTATACCCGCAGAAAGCATTCCCTTCCAGAACCCCATAGCTTAACATCGCTCCCCATAATTGGGAAGCAGACAAAGAACCCCCCCCAGCCCAGTCTTCCTCTTGAGATTTTTCAGCTCAACCACATTAGTGCCATTACAACCAAAACTTTGCTGGGCACGGAAAATTATCTGGAAAACACATCATTCTTCCTTGTGAGTCTAGAGATGACTTCTGTAGACCAGGCTCCCTTGGATTGCCCCTCCTCTCCTCTCTCTTTGCTGTCCAGGCTCACATCTTCAAATAGGTCCGTGTCACTAAGGGATGTGAATGCAGAAGAGAGCCTGGGGGGCAGGTGGGGTGGCTCGTGACAGCCCGCTGTGTGGGATTACAAGGCAAAGCTTCCAGAGTGCGGTCTTGAAATGAAGTGACCTGCAGTGGGGGGGAAAGAGGATGTTAGGAATGAACAATGCTCAGTTGATGGCTTCCAATATGGCGGTGCATTATGAAAACAATGGTCTGGAAGTCAGGGGTTTGAGGTCATCATCACCTGTGATCTTTCTAGGCCCCTTTCCACTTTAAATGAAGAGGCTCAGAAAGACCACCACTAGAATCTCTCTACTCTGGAACGCCCCCTTCGGTGACTCCAGAGGTGTGGACCTGTTCATGTAGCCGTCACTCCCCGCATCCCCTCGAGGGGTGGGGGGGGTCTCCAGTTTCCAACATTCCCAGTGCCGGTCTAGCTGTCGAGACCCGAACTCCATTCGTTTGGTGCTATAATCTCTCCGTCCTTGTTTCTTTATCTGTAAAATATTTCCCGAACACGTCCCAGAGTCTTCATGGGCAACACATAACAAGTGCGAAAATGGTTTGGGAGAGAAGGAGAATATCGTAACCGAGATAGTAAGTAAAAATGACATTGTCCTTTAGGCCATTGTAATCACGTAGTCTGTTGCTTTTGCAGACTGCAACTTGAGCATGTCGCCTATTTACTGAACAGTGGGCAGCTGCCAAGCAAGGTTTCTGTACAGTCAGTGGTCATTTCCACGGGGCACGGGGCGGAAGTGAGCGTGTGGGTGAGGAGGTCATTTGCGGTGTCCTTCGTGAGCATAGGTACCTGGCCAACAGTGCTCTCCAGACACAAAAGAGCCCATGCCCTCAAGGAGGGGTGTGGGTGGATGTACTCCAACCACTGGTTTTGTTTCTTTCCCAAATTATTGTTCAGCATCATATAATCATTTCTTCTATTTAGTGACATCTAGAAAAGCGATTACCTAATGCTTCTCTCCAGAGGAGAAGGCGAGGCCATCATAAGAAAAGATTGCTGGCCTTCTTTATACTGCAGAGTTTGTATAAAAAGAGACAACTTCATTTACTCTTTATCAGGTGCTTCTGTGTGAGAATCCTTCCGTATTTTAACAAATTAACCATCTTGTTTCTTTAGCTTTGTGCCACTGAAAACCATCTAACTTTCTCAGCCTCTCTTCCTCAAAGACTTCTAAAAAGGCACTGACAGGTATCTCAGAGTCTCTTACTTCTCTCACTGTTCCCCGAGAATCACAGCACACTGGCGGGAGCTAACTCAACTCCGGCTCACATGTTCCTGGTTACAGACAACTCATACCTCACAAGACAGCCCGTTGTATTTCTTCTCTTCTGGCAAGAAAGCTCTTCAGCCCACGCCAGCATGTACTTGTCTGCCTTCCCTTGGTCTGTGTCTTCTGATTTCACACTTAGAAAGCCATTGGCCATGAGTACACAGTAGCAATGCCCTCAAAGTCAACAGCAAAGGCCTCCCCTTTCTTTTTCTGCCCACGATGCTTCTGTTCCCCGATTGCTTTCTGACGTATCGTATCCCCTGAACCAAAATTTTGGAAGATGTGGAAGGCTCAGGTGACGAACCTTCCACTGCATTTGGAAAGTCTCAGAGTTGGTTAATAAGAACTAATGATGCATGGAAACCCGGCTGGAGAGGTTGTTATCGCTCCGTAGAAGGTCCAGACAGAGCCCTTTGCACATTTGTCCATAGCTTACAACCTGATCTTTATAAAAAGTGCTTTACTTACTAGGTCTTTAAGTAAAAAAAAAAACCTGCCAAAGAAATATAGCTGAAACAGTATGGAAGGAACCAGAAGAAAAATGGATCCATTCCAGTTGGGTGATGCTAAGGAGTTTGATTGCAAGGAGAATGTGTATATTTCCCGAGAGGCTTCGATCTGTGATACCCCATTGTCTGTGAGAGGGGACAGGGTCTTGCCTAAGGTGGGGTTGACCAGGTACAGGATATGACTTGCTATTCAGGAACCACTTTAATTTGAAGAGCTGTGCAATAGCAAAGTAGGAGGCGGAATGGAGAGGAGACTCTGGCCCATAAGAATGTGTGCAACTTTCTGGAATTGTGTAGCGGTATTCCCTAAGAGCGAAGAGGTCACTCTGCTTTTTTTTTACAACCCCAGAAATATGCAGAATGTGAACATTGCTTATCATGGAATTGTATTGTTGTTGGAACTGTAGACATACTCAACTTCCCCTGGTACTGAGAAAAGGAAATTAAAACCAGGAATCATAAGACAGACACTGCCATTCCTAGAGTACAGCTTGGTTTATGTCATAAATGTCATATATCATATTACATATTATGTTATATTGCACAAATACCAATGTATTTTGAAAAACAATCTGCATTGCCCCCGAAGCATGGTTGGGAAACCACGTTACTTTTCTTTCTTCTGAAACTCGTACTTTTGACCTCTTTCTGACAGCATGAGGGCACTGTCCCCACCTGTCACCTCTGCCCCCTTGCCTCTCATTCCCACCCCCCTTCCCGTTGTTTCTGCATTGAGATCTAAGAAATCGTAGGGGTTCCCTTAGCTATTTGTAGTACTTTTTTCTAATGTACACTTTTATGTTAAGACCTGTTCAAAAGACCTATGAGAGTGCCAATTATTTATGTATTTTCCTATCAAGTTTTATAAACCCTTATAAATGAATTGCTGATGACAGCGAATAGATTACTCTCAGCGGTCTAACCTTAAATCTGAATTTCACATTCATTCCATTTTACCCCCACTGAGGCCCCTTCGATCAAAGACTAAAGTTTCATTTTGATCAAAGCAACATAAAGTGATGAATAACATTCCAATACCAAACAGACACTGGCCAGGCACACGAAATTTGGTGCTGATGTCAGGTGGATTCACAAACTCGCTTGTGGTTTCACAAGTTCTTCTTGAAACAAACATTTTCAGATTAAGCAGAGCATCATTTTGAAAAGTGCAGGATTTGGAGCCCTACGAAGAGTGGGTTTGAATTCTGGATTTTTAAATTTACTTCCATTACGAATTATGATTTGTACGCAAAGCATGACTGGTTGTTACCTTCGAAGCATGCGCTGAGCGTTACATGGAGAAAAAAGTATGTGACACGCTTAGAACAGAGTATATCAACCAAAGTTGATAAATACTATGTACAGTTCTTGCTACTATTGTCAAATGTTTATGATCTCTTATCTCTTAGTGTACGTCTAACTGTCAACCATTCACGTTTCTAGGGAAGGCATAGTTGACAAAATCTTACCCAACTATTATTAACCCTAGAGACAGACAGACAGCAGCCCCCCATGCCAAGGATCTGGGAAACACCTGCTTCCCAGCAACCTCTACTGTAGATGGGTGCTTTCGTCATCGTTTTATTTGGATTGAGGTTGCGCCCTGTTTCCTTAGGCAAGGAAGGGGCATTTTTTCAATATTTATTTTCCTGACTAGCTATCGAAAACAAAGAGGTAAATGAAGTCATAATCATTTCACATCTCATTACGTGAACTGAACACCTAACATATATCCGCATGGATGGTCCAAGCTGTGGTTCGCATGCACTGCAACGCCAACACATGCCAGGGCTGACCTAGGTGGGGTGTTTCCGGGCTTTGGGACGATGAGGTTTTTAATGCACTTGATGTGAGTCATGAGTGTAATTGCCCACGGCTACTTTTGTGCGTCTGGAGTGGAAGCGCTCGCTGGTGGCCCTGGTTGCAGAGGACACAGCGCCATCTAGTGCCCGTTGGGAGCATAGCTGGAGGAGCCTCCTGCTCAGTCGAACGTTGCAGTCTATTGCCGGTTTTTTGGTGTTTGTTTTTTTGTTTGTTTGTTTGTTTACTTTCTGTATCCCTGGACTTTGAAACTTCAGGTTCTGATGAACGCCACTATTTTTCAGACGAGCTTCGTCAAACCAAACGCCGTGTGACCTTTTGCATACTCTCGGAAAGGCTCGATCCAATCACGTTTGGCTCTGTTGCAGACTTCCGTGGCTACCTTGCTATCACTTGCAGCTAGCGTTGTGTAAAAGAGCGTTCTGGAAATGAGAGTTTCCTTAGGATCCACTTGGCACCACGGCATGCTTCTCACGGTACAGCATGTCCTGTACGAGAGACAGAACTCTTGTCATCCCTCCCGATTTTTGATTCTTCTCTTTTTTCAGATTGTCTACAAAGCCTGGCTGTGTTCCCAGTACTTTGAAGTCGCACAGTTTAACTGCAGAAAGACAATTCCTTGCAAGCAATACTGTTTGGAGGTTCAGACGAGGTGTCCGTTCATATTGCCCGACAACGATGAAGTCATCTATGGGGGACTGTCCAGTTTCATCTGTACAGGTACAGTGCAGGGCGGGGTTGTCACTCAGCCGCTCCTGGTCTCTGCTCTCATAGGTGATGTTTGTCTGCTTTGCTTTTGCCTCCTACTGATGTCACCTTGAAGACATGCCTGGTAGTTTTCCACGCTTTCCTTCATCGAAGCCCTGAACGAACTTGGTTGGGAAAGATCATGTTATCGATAGGGGACCTGTGACCCACGGTCATTTACCTTGCAAAAGGATACTCCTGAGGGGAACATGTTAGCAATCATGAGACAGGCTTCAACTTGACTTAGAGTGGTTGGATTCTGCCTGGAGCTTTGCGTTACCTGAGAACAGATGATGTGACCAGGCCAGTAAAATTTCGCTGCTTCTTCAGATCGGTAACGTGTTCACGTCTCCACGTGTATTTTCTGAGAAGGTTTATGTTACTTTATCTTCAATGAGTGTCAAGACCATAAAAAAATGGCTACCTAAGTTATTTGTGTGTGTGTGTGTGCGTGTGTGTGTGTGTGTGTGTGTGTGAGAGAGAGAGAGAGAGAGAGACGCCCAATAGAGGCTAGATACAATTTTAACTCCTCTTCCCCATTAACAGTGTTTACTTCTTCCAGCAAATCATTCAGGCTGGGCCAAACAACAATATCAGCATTCAATTTCTGGGTATTTATAAGTATTACATAATTTAGACACAGAATAAGACGTTAAGGATAAGAGTAAATTGTTTTGTGCTTTTATTTTAAATAAATGGCGAGTAGACACGTGAGAACCAGACACTTTGCCACGGTGATGTGATAGAGCGTTATCTTGGCACAAAAAGTGCTACACATGTCCTTGTCACTAGATGGCTTCCATGGAGGCAGGGTTAGTTTTCAAGTTTTGAGGATAAAACTCTACGATACGTGTCCAGACATGTGAAAAGCTCCTTCCTCCTTCTATTAGACCTTATGAAACCCTTCTACAACACAGTGACATATCGAGATGCTCGGCATGAGAGTTTATCAAATTATTTCCAGATCACATATTCACATTCCTATCCACTAGCCATTCTGTTCGAAGTCTAGGCGATAAGCTATCAAGAGACCGTCAACCAAATTTCTCCCTGAAAAACTGGATGAGTATTTCCTGTGCTTCCCAGTCCAGTGGGAAGAACATCTAAGGGAAGGTTATGAGATAGGGCCTTTCGTCCTATTTGTATGCATTGTCTCTGAGCCATTGGGTGGCTCCTCGTTAGCAAATTAGCAATAGCAAACATCCCCAGGCACGTTTGCTATAAGGGTTATGGATAAGAGAGAAGCACAAAATATGTCTTCAATAGGCAATAGCCGTTGTACATAAGAAAGTGATCTGTAGAATGTAAATGCATTTAGCAATCATTTTTGTTATTCACTGATTGAATGCTGAGACCATTTTCCCAGCTCCTCTCTGATGGGAAGACAGAGAGAGAGGGAGAGAGAAAGAGACAGAAAATGAAAGGGGAGGGAGAGAGGGAGGGAGGGAGGGAGAGAAGGAAGGAAGGGAAGGGAAGGGAAGGGAAGGGAAGGGAAGGGAAGGGGAAGGAAAGAAGGATATTAGTATCATCTCCCTTTAATTGAGCCAAAATTCACCAGACACAGGCTATTAATTTACTTGACATTCACAGAAAACTTTCCATAAATGGTCATCAAGATAAAGTTTTCAGCTCTTGACTCTGTGGTCGATTAGGTGTCTATGATTTTAGGGACTTCAGAGTAACTCGTGGCATTTTATATAAAGGCTGTATGTTAGTTCAGTCACATGCATATAGATTTTTTTTTTTTCCCAGAGAAGGTCGGTAGTTTTCACCAGATTCTCAAAATAGACAGCAATCTCAAATGAAGGACCAGGTAGTTGTCTTTCTCTTCTGTTCCTAGCCTTTAATCCGTGTGTGTGGATCTGATACCGGTTTGAGTATTCATCCCTTTTCCTTGTACACTTTCAAGGCCATCTGAAAGCTAAAGATGGGATATAATCTCTTTCTGCAGAACACAAGCAGGAAGTCCCCTATATATATATTTTTTAATTGAAGTATAGTTGATACACAATATTATGTTAGTTTCAGGTATACAGCATAGTGATTCGATAAGTTGACAGATTATGCTCTGCTCACCACAAGAGCAGCTAACCATCCGTCACCAGACAACACTATTACAGTGTCCTTGACCATATTCCTACGCTGTGCCTTTTATCTCTGCGACTTATTCATTCCGTAACTCGAAGTCCGTACCTCCCACTCTCCCTCCCCCATTTTGTTCGTGCCCCCCCCCCAACACACACCTTGCCCTCTGGCAACCATCGGTTTATTCCTTGTATTTATGGGTCTGTTTCTGCTTTTGTTCGTTTGTTTGGTTGGTTGGGGTTTTAGATTCCACATCTAAGTGAAATCCTATGGTATTTGTCTTCTACCTTGTATTCTTAATTGCCTTTGAGTTTTGTAAATTCAGCTTTTGCATAGTCATAGCTACATCACAGCAGGAAAGAGACAGGAAAAGGGAAGTATGTCATTGGGTCCGAGAAAATGCCATGGACCATAGATTTCTGGGAGAATGCCATCACTGAATACCCAGAACCTAACTCTTCATTCACCACTCAGTTGGGCTTTGTTTGTTCCTTTCATCATTCAATTTCTCAAAAATGTGCAGGATAAATTCTGAAGGCATTTTACCTTGAAGTTCTACAAACTGTTTTGACAAAAAAAAAAAAAAAATACTAATCCTCAGATTGAGCTTCTTTTCTACGGTGTGACCCAGGCCTTCTTGAAGAATTCTTCTCTCTCTTGGTAACTAGCAGTCACCATTCCCCCTCAGATGTCCGTGGAAATTTGCTACTGGACCTGAACAAGAGAGATACTGATGCTGTCACTTGCTGGCTTGTCACTACTGAGAATCGTTCCAAACACGATCCCCCAAAATAGCATGTTCTGCAAAGAAGTTAACTCAGAGAACAGCTCCCAGGGGCCACTGGTCACACCTATGGAGCCAAGTGGCTTGACCCACTTCTAGAGAAACTAGTAAGACCTTTATATGTATAGCATTCATTCTCGAACATTGTCATACAATTTTTGGTGGCTCATCTCTTGCAGATGGGCATGGAGATCCAAATAACTCACCTTTTAGATGGCATGAATGAGAGTTATCTCAAGTGTCTTTATACATTTTGAATGCAATGTCTTCTGTACTCAGGCAGAATTAGACTAAATAGAGTAGAGAAATAGGAATATTTTTTTTCCAGCTTCCCGGTTGACTGCAGATAACCTGAGGCCAACTGGGATGGCGGGATCACAGCCACTTTACATGCTCACAAGTAGCAGTAGGCTTGCTGATCCCCTTCCTTATTGAAATAGGTAGAATGACAATCACTGAACACAGTTCTGTTCGAAGGAATTAGCCAATAGGTTGGTCTTAATCTTGCCTTCAGTCATTCCTCATTGTTGCTTTAACTTAAGGGTTTTTTTTTTTCCATTCTATATAGTGAAAAATATAATCATTTATCATCAATAGTTGAATGAATAGATGGAGTTTCCCTCAAATTCAACATATTTAATTACAGAGGTTTCCCTCCTATTGGAAATAAATCCAATTCACAAATTCCAGAAGAATAGCGATCCCCTCTAGAGTCGACCTCAAAAAAGTGTTCAGGAAGCACATCCCCCTGTATGGCTTGTTGCCAGATGCTGTCCGAGTGAATCAATTTTGTTCAAGGTTCCTCTCCATGGTAACAAAGCAGTGGTGTTGTGATGTCTTTTCCTGAGAGTCCCCCGCACCCAGCCATTTAGGGATGTGGGCTTACAGGACACCCAGTTCCTCCTCTCCTATGTGCTATTATTACCTATCTGCTGACACCCAAGATTCCTGTTATCTGCCCCAAAAGGGCCTCTCAGCCCTTCGGTTCAGTTTGGGTGCAAGTTTTGGTAACAGTTATTAGGTTCAGGATTTAGCACCTCCTGCCTTATGTGGCTTTTGTGACTTACCCATCTCGTAAATTTGAATGTATTCAATGTTTATGTCTTGATCACCTGCTACTCCATGTGTCTGTGATCCTTAGTAAGCCCATCACTTAATAAAGAAAGCAGACTCTCAGACAATGCGTGCCTGCTGCTGTTCAGTGTCTTTGATTGAGGATGCTACAGAAGGTCATGACCAAAGGTCAAACCACAAACGTAGACGACAAGAAGTGTTCCTCCTTGTATGTTTCATTCTGATTCTGTTTTAGGAAATGAAGGCAGGACACTTTGCCTGAGATCGCTCTTGGGTGTTTTTTTTTTTTTTTTCTGTTAAAGAATAAAAGTGGCACATCACTGAAGGGGTATTTGAAAAATTAATTGGGGAGAAATTCTGAGGTGCTGTCAAGGGTGAAACCTGTCTTTTACTGGGAGGCATTTATTGAGCTAAAACTTCTCAAGGTGGGCCCAGTTCCCAAGCTCAGCTCGCATAATGCGCTGCTATTTTAGAAACCCGGCTTCTTCCTCTTCAGAGTGCAAGGGTGGAGTCGTTCGCAGATTCTGGATGTCAACCCATCACTGTGATAATTATGCGGGTTTCCCCTCTGCACCCTCCCTCGCCTTGTTCTAGAATCCCCAAGAGAGATCCTTGATTGCTTACCTGTAACAGTGAACCAACATTAGGAAAACAGAAGTAGCAGAAGCTCACAGGCTGTGGGTGCTATGGTAACAAACATGAAAATTACCACTTGATTGATAGATAAAATAGAGTCGACAAGATTTGCTGCGGTATTTTTCATAAATTAGTGAACGGGGAAGAAAAAGTAAAGTTGGTCTGCTGGGGGTTACTGACAATGGAGATAAAACATATTTTGAGAAATCTGTGTAAATTCTGCATTTCATTCTCTTGGCTGTGACAAGAATAAGGTTATGTTTCTGTCTCTGGGGGGAAGGCGGTGGGCTGCTGTTGGTGGTGCTGGTGACAGGGCTGATTAGAAGTGATGGAGGACGGGCGCCCCCTGGTGGCAAGACTTCGCTACTGCAGAAGGAGGTGGTGGCCAGGAGAGACTGCTGAGGGGCGGGGGGGGGGGGGGGGGGGGGGGCAGTGGAAGGAAATACTTTGATATGCATATTGTTCAAATTAGAGAGGAATTTTTTAATGTCTCCTGTCTTATAACCCACATGAGAGCATTCACAACTGGGAAAGATTATTTCCAAAATCCAGTTCTGACATGATTAGGAGCTGATAAAAAATGTTTTTCAGCAACATACAAGATCTTCTCATTAAAGGAGGAGCATTTTCATAGAAAAATCTGCTACCTATAGGTTTTCATTTGCACACCTATGCTATTTTAAATTTCTGTATTTTCCTCAGCGTGTGGGTGTGTTTCACTATTTTTTAGAACGTGGCGGAGGACAAATTCTGAGAAAAGAATGACTTATTGGCACTTAGGTTATAGTGCCATTGAATGTCACACGACAACTCCTAATAAATGTATAAAGACTCAGGCCAAAAGAGGAATGTGAAGGGACATGTCATGACTAGAATAAAATAAGGAAATATGAAATTGGGTTATTCAAAAAATTACCTAAGTAGAATGTAGTGACTTTGTGTGTTTGGGACGTCTTCTTCCATTAAAATACTACACTTTTTGAGGCTTATTCAACTCATGTATTCAGATCCGAGTTCAGGTCTTCATCCTCAAGGCTGTTTTTCCTGATCCCACTCCAATGGATTCCCAACAGCTCAGGTTTGCCTTGACCAAGGGGATAGTGCAGGGAACAAGTGCTGAATAACAGTTAAGATGCCTGGATTCTGACCATAACTGTGATTTTGGAAAGCCATGCCCTCCCGAAGGCTTCCAATTCCTCGTCTCTGCAAGAGGCTAACAGAATCCAGAGTTTAATGGGGACCAACTCTGGTCCATTACGGCACATGCGGGAGAGCCCAGTGCCAAGAGTCCAGAGCAGAATGAAGAGTCCACGCTCGGTCATGTTGGGGCAGAAAGACACCAGGCTCCTGGGTGATCCCAGGAAGAACTGGTGGGTGAGCCCATCTAGCTCCAGCTCTGCTGATAAGGGTGATCATACCCTTGGCAAACCTGTGTACCGAGACAAACTTTGGGGGAATTCTAACAGGGTTCAAGGTGTCCTTCCGGGTTCCTCCATCTGTGTTGCCTGGCCTGATCTCAGAGGACTAAAAAGGATTAGGTCGGAAAAAGTTGAGGAACCAGCCCTAAGAAGTGCACAGCCTGGATCGCAGTGAGCTTGGACCTTACTGCCGCAGAGAACCATCAAGGGCCAAGCCTGTGGGCATTTCCTGGCGGGTCATCAGGTAAGCGAGCATTGCAGATGGACCGAGCAGAAAGCTGGCCTCTTTGATGGCAGGGAGGATGCTAGCGACATCGGCCCACAGTTGCCTGTTCACCTGCAGCGCAAGTGACGCTTCCTGTAGCGGACAGCTGTGTCTGTCCTCTCCGAACCCCCAGGCTGGACGGCCTCCCTTTGCTCAAGCCAGAACTGTTCAGCGCCCCCTTAATGGAGGGGCAGCGCCGGGCCCCCGGACGGCGAGCTGGTTACTCTGGGCTTAGGCAGAAGTTGAATCAAAACGTCAGAGATTTTTCTCTCGAGTCAGAAGGGGGATGACATATACATCCTTATCCAGATTCCCCGGCACTCTTTGTGACTGACAACACTCAGAAGTGCTTCCAGATGGTGTGAGAGCAAGGGAAGAATTCTGATTCTGGAACTTCAGTTTCAGAAGGGTTGGGACTTCCCAGAACAGGTGAAATCCTATTTAATGAAGGTGCGGGTCTGCTTCGTCTTCAGTTAAACATCTCTGAATTATTTATACCCTCCTTGTAGCTATTCTGGATATTGAGCTGCTTTAGGCATTGCGATGACCTCACAGGATTATGGAGCCAATTGTAGAACCAGCCTGAATGACAGCCGTCACACAGTCTCGTGTGGCTTGTACATAGGGTTATACAGAGGCTTCCCCCGAAAAGAACGCTGTTATTCCAGAACAAGAAGAGATCCATATTCCCTGGCTATTAGTCCAGTGTTTGTGTTACTGGTACAACAGGAAATGACCAGTCAGTCTATCCTGGGATCAGCCGGTAAGCTCTTGTTTCCTTACCGCAAAACAGCTGGAAAAAGCCAGTCCATGGGGACAGAGAAGACGGATTACAACTCCCAGTCTGTGCAACACTGTCTTCTCGTCCTGGCTTCACTACATCACATACCGCATTAAAAATGAGCATTACGAGGATTCTTTACCCAGACCGTTTTTTTCTGGTTAAGGAAAAGAGAACTGTCATGCTCTGTTCTCTGGAAAATGTGTTTAGATGGCTAGCTTTTTTTTTTTCTTTTAAATTTTTTAATGTTTAAATGTTTGGGGGAGAGAAAAGGACAGAGTGTGAGCAGGGGAGGGGCTGAGAGAGAGAGGAGACACAGAATCCGAAGCAGGCTCCAGGCTCCGAGCTGTCAGCACAGAACCTGATGCGGGGCTCCAACCTACGAACCGCAAGATCATGACCTGAGCCGAAGTCGGATGCTTAACTGAGCCACCCAGGTGCCCTGATGGCTAGCTTTTTCAGATTAAGCAAGATTTTTAGATTGTGTACATACAAACATGCACACGTATTAGGGCGAAGGGTCATGACAAAGACCCACCGTCTGAAATGTTTGCATAAATAATATTGCAATCTAAACGACCTTCTTCTGGGGGTTTGGCCATAAGTGCATGTTTGTGTCCCCTGAAGAAATAATGCATTAGATAATTTTAGAAAGGAAAGTGAACCAATTTTTCTCAATCTTGATTCTTGTGGGCTTTTTTTTTTTATGATTTGGCTTGAAATTACCAGATGAGATGGGTATTGTTAATCATAATTTCTAATTTATCAGGTCATCATATCTAATCTTTAAAAAAAAAAGGAATAGCAGTACACATCTTCAATGTGCAGTTTCTTCAAATTAGTATAATTTAGATGCTCGGTTTCATACCGATGATGCAGTCATGGTTCGAAATAATTTTTAAAATTTTCTTTGAAAATAATTTTCATGGTCTACAGCATGCTTTAGGAAATTTATCCAAATGTGTAACATATAGCCCTATACATAATATATCATATGTCATTAATTTATATATACAAGTCACATGTGTAATTTAAATATGCATATAATTTAAAAAGCCAAATTTCACGAGTAATGGAGATAATTACAAGAGGAAATGCGTTTAAAAATTGAAACTCAGTTTTTAAGCATGGCTTTAAAATTAGCTTTAAAGTCAGTTCCAAAAACAGGAGTGAGTCCAATTGAGGAAAGACAGCACGGATGGAATTAATGTTCAACCTCCCCAAAGGAAGGGTTGAGAATCCAACGCCCCGTTGAGAATAAATCTTCGAGGATGCCATTTAAGACAACAGTTGTATTGCCTTTGTTACCTTATTGCTTGCACTGTCTTCCAGTCCCAAATGTGGCATCTTGTCTCTTTATTAATTTGAATTTGAAGCATCCTAAGTCAGGCAGAGAGGCCCAAAACACTGGCTTCACCATGAGACTCATTCCCTCTAGTATGTGTAGGGTTCATGGTAACCTTTATTAGAATTCTCTCCTTACTGTACATTTCATCACCAGAGGGGGGAAGAAAAAGCTTAGCTGGGTTGACTTGGGACATTTGCCATGATTCAGCCTTTCTCGGTGTCTGTGGGCTCGGAAAGCCCCAGAAAGTCCAGCTTCCTCCTCTACCTTTGGGAACAAACATTGCGAGAGAAATTAAAATGATTCCAACCACAAGAGAAATAATTGTCCCCAGATAGGATCTATTTCTTACTGCATTACGAATTCTTACAGAGGTCATTTAAAATTGTGGAGTCCTATTTTGAACTGAACAGAACCAAAGACAGTGGAGTCTGATCTCTTCCAAGGTCTATTATTGTGTGCACGTAAGTAGATAAAGCAACATCTTTGCCAAACATAGTGTGTTTTAAAGGCCAGTTTTCAGGAGCTGGAGACAAAGCCACGACAGTCGTCTTTAGCCGTCTTTTCTCTTCCAGTGTCTCTATCTGCCGGGATGGTCGGGTGACATTTTCACTGTATCCCACCCCCGCTCACCTCACTGCTCTTTCTTCTCTTAGTTTGAACGTGGAGTTTCCGCTGACTGCCTCCACTGGAATTGGAGCAAAGTCTATATGGCCACACTGATGTCACTGCGACTAAAGCCGCTATTACATACGCTTGAAATAAATAAATTGTATTTACTTATTTTTGAATTGATAATACATGCATATGGCACACTATTTGAAAGATACCGAAGGGTGAAAATTAAGCCAATCCCTCCCTGCCCCCCCTCCACCTCCAACCGGCAAGAGAGCAGTGGCCTAAAGAAGTGTCGTTATCCAATCAGTTCTGAAGTGATGGCGTTTAGGTGATTTCTAATCGTTATTAAGTCCACGTTGGCAAGAAGCGTCTCCTTTCCTCCACTTGTGATGTCATCTGCAGGGTAAATGCTGTACCAGGAGGCAGAGGTGGGTTTGCTGGGTCACAGGGTCTGTGCAGTTAGGGTTTGGAAGAAACTTGCTGTGTGCCCAATCAGAGCAATCCCTCTCTCAAAGTCCTACTGCCCTGAGGTGGTCCTTAAGCTCCAGTACAGGGCTGGACTTGACCCCTGTGACCCATCGTCCCCACCAGCCTCACCTGCCATCTCTTCTTTGGAGCACAGCTCTCTGGATGCCATGCAGCGAGAGCGTCCCCCTGCCCGGCACAGCCCTCTCCGTGCCCTCATCTGGCTAACCCTTTGGCACCTGTCACCCCCTTAAGAGGTCCCTGACACCCCAAGTTTGGGTGGGTTATACTTGTGCCCACAGCACCCTGTGATTACGTCTTGTCACCCTGCTGTGTTGCAGGGCAAGACATCACGTGGGCCTGGCCCGTCCTCCCCACCTCATGGTGAACCCAGCTGGGGCCACAATTTACACTGCTTCTGATGGTGTCCCCAGGGCCCACAAAAGGGCTCAGTAGACAGTTGACTAATGGGTGAATTAATGGGTAACAGCCCCCAGGGATCTGCGGGTATCCCCCTTGTAGGTGAGGTGGGGGAAGGGAAGCACCTGGGGAAGGCATGGTAGTCCAGGCCCTGAGAGAGGGCAGGGGCTTTCTGTCTGTCTCCCTCTGGTGGCGACCTCTTGAGGACTCACACAAAAGGGGGCTGACGGTTAGATGGGCTTTAACAAAATGTTAGTCCTTTGGAGACAAAAGAGTCAGCGGTTCACTCTAAAGCTGTTTGTTCCCTCAAATTCCACCCCCCGCCATGTGCATTATACAGATGCGTGTGGAAGAGAGTTCCTTCCGCCTGAGTTAGCTCATTGCCTGGCTCCATCATCCTGCACCTCTCTTCCTCAGCACGGTCTGGATACTGGGACTTTAACAAAAGTCTAACCAACGATGTGACATCTCACCTTATGGGGTTTACATTTTAAATGCCCCTCACCCCAAACTGAGCGTGACAATTCTGTCCCCAGCCCCCCAAATCCACAGGCTGTGGTCCCAACCCCCGGTGTCTCAGAATGTGACCTTATTTGAAAGTAGGGTCTTTATGGAGGCAATCACATTAAAATAAGGTCATTAGGGTGGGCCCTCATCCAGTTATTACTGTATGTATAAATTTGCCAGGGTCGCCATAACCAAATACCACTGACTGGGTGGTTTAAACAACAGAAATTAATTTTCTCACGGTTCTAGAGGCCAGAAGTCCAACATCAGATGCTGTCAGCTTTGGTTTCTCCAAAGGCCTTCTTGCCATGTCGGCACACTGTCTTCCCTTTATATGTGGCCCCTGGTGCCTCCCCGTGTGTCCAAATTTCCCCTTTCTATAAGGACATCAGTCAGATCACATGAGGACCCTCCTTAAAGACCTCATTTTTAAATTAATCACCTCTCTAAAGGGCCTGTCCCTAAATATGGCCACATTTTGAGGTACTAGAAATTAGGGCTTCAACATATCAATTTTAGGGGAATCAGCTGGTCCCACAAGAGCAGGCTCAGAAAATAGGGAAAGTTGGACGCACAGAGAGAAGATGCTATGAAGAGGCACAGAGAGAGGATGCTCGTCTGCAAAGCAACTGGCCAAGGCTCTGACCTCGGATTTCCAGCCCCCAGAACCATGAGACCATTCCTGTTGTCCAAGCCCCCGTCTGTGGTGCTGGGTTACGGCAGGTCGGAGCAATGCCTAGCAATTTTGGAATAAAACAGATAACATTCAATATTGTTTATTCAAGAATAGAATAACGTCAAAGTCTTATATGAAGACAAATTTGGGGTACTTCAAAAGTTCTAGAGGATTAGAAGGGAGGAAGCAATAAAAAGGAATTATAAAGGCAATGAGCTGGCTCAGCCAAGAGGATTTAGAAGATAATAGTTATGTAGAGAGAGTCATAATGAAGAGAGAGTATTCACCATCACAGATCATTTTTAATTGTAAAATCAAATTATTTTCGTAAATCTCACGAACCTCCTTTCGAAGAACTTTAGAACCACAATCAATTTGCAACGCTGTTGTGTTTGCTGTGTCCAAGTTTTCAAGGTCCAACAGTTAGGAGGTGTTTAAGCCTGAATCTGAAAACCCTTCATCTCAGGAAACAGTTGTGAGGGAAGTTTTTATTTTGGAAAATCTAGCCACTCTCTGCGCTTTCTGTTCAGAATTGCTGTGAAACTAAAACTGCTCCAAAAAAATAAATTCTATTGTTAAGTGTAGGATGGGGGGGTGGTGGGTGGGAGAGGGAAAATCTCTAGCTAAATAAACTTTTCAGCTCCAGATAAATTGTCTTCCTTTTGGAAATGGGATTGTTCTAATCACTTCTAACCTACTCTTGTTCTGGAATGAAATATAACATACAATAGTTTCATGAAATTTGTGGACAGCTTTTGAATTCCAAACCTTAATCCTTACAAAAAAAAGAAGGGTTTACATGTATGTTCACTGCGTTTATTCTTTCCACAAAGAGAGAACTTTTGAAAGCATGGAGAAACCACCCTCAAGGAAAAGCATCAAATTTATGGAAAAATCACAAGCTCTGTCCATTAGCACAAACAGAAGCAAACGCGAGCATATAACCAGGGGAGCTTGTGTGAGCTTGTGGAGCTTGTGGAGTCTCGGGGCTGAAAGGACCTTGGCGGTCATTTAGTGCCATGGCGGGTCTCACGCTGGCTGCGAGGACTGTTGCCTGGACTGAGGGGGAATTGAGGTGTCACTAGAACAGGTGTGGTGATCACTTAGAAATGTCTGCAGGGTGGAGAAACAGTTGTTTGTATCTGTCCAACACAGTAGCTCAACGATTAAACCTAGCAGATAAGAACATTGAAGAGTAGAGAAGTTAGGGAACCTTCCCAAGTCCTCAGGGAGGCCGGCGGGAGAAGCCGGCGCATCTGACTTCCTGCCTAGCACAGCACCTGCTCTCGCTCACTGGGCCTTTTCACCAGAACTTTACTTTGTACCTGCAGTAGCTGGCCTTCTCTCCATTGTGACTTTCTTACCAAAAGGATGACTCCAGAGGGTCATGACCTCGTCCAGCTTCTGTTACAAAACACCTGCTATGCCAGAAAAAAATGTCCAAGGGAAGTGTGGTGAAAGAATGTAAAATTATACTCTTTCTCCGCCATATTATACTCTATGTCCTTTCCTCCTAGGTGTTTTCTTTTGCATTGTCACACATTCATTAAGAATTTCCTGAGGACCCACTGCATTAATTTCTTACCACTGCTGTAACAAATTGTCACGAATGCAGTGGTTAGTGGCTTAAACCAGTATAAATGTATCACCTCACAGTTTTATAGGTCACAATGTGGACACAGATCTCACCAGAGTAACAACAAGATGTCAGAAGGCTGTGTTCCTTCTAAAGGCTTGAAGAGAAGAACCCATTCGTGATCATTCTGATTGTTGGAAGAATTCATTTCCTTGTCGTTGTTGGACCGCAGTCCTTCTTTTCTTGCTGCCTGTCTGCTCGGACAACTCCCAGCTTCCAGAAGCCACCCACATTCCTTGGCTTGCTCTTCCCCATCTCCATGTTCAAAGTCAAGTCAACAGTGGTGGAGAAGATTCTTCACCCATTATATCTCTCTGACCCATGATTTGGCCTCCTTCTTTCCATTTTAAGAGCTCATGTTATTAGATTCGTCTCGCTTGGATTAATTTTCCTATTTTGAGGTCAGCTAACGAGCAACCGTAATTCCATCTGTATCCTTAATTCCTTTTTGCCACATAGCCAGATATTCACAGGTACTGGGGATTTGGATTTAGACATCTCTGGGGGAAGCCAGCATTTTGCATACATCTATTATCAGGCCTTGTGCCAGATGCTGGAGATAGATTGATTAATAGATGTGGTTCATAACCTAAGACACACATGTTCATTTGTAGAATTAACAAATTAAATAAAAACTAGACTGGTGTTATTACATGTAAAGTCTTAACAGAATACAGAGCAGGAAGGGAACAATTCACTATATCTCCATTACTTTTCTTGGAAGTAAGTATGGAGAGTGTTATTATCACAAATGCACAGACATGAAAAGGGAATACAGAGAAACTAGTTTTCCTCGGGGTTTTTTTCAAGTTTATTTATTTATTTTGAGAGAGAGAGAGAGAGAGAGAGAGAGAATAGGAGGGGCAGAGAGTGAGAGAGAGAAAGAGAGAGAATCCCAAGCAGGCTCCACACTGTCAGTGCAGAGCCCGATACGGGATTCAAACCCACGAACTGTGAGATCATGACCTGAGCCAAGATCAAGAGTGGGACGCTTGACCCACTGAGCCACCCAGGTGCCCCACAGTTTTCCTCAGGTTTCCACAGGTTATTTCCCAAGCAAAGAGAAAATCCGTGAAGAAGATTGAATCCATTGCTTCCTTGCAACCGTCCTGTCTCACTACCATTACCATTATCACCACTGTTAGGATTGTTACTGGCCACTAATTGTGAGTTCAGAGGATGTGTAATACATTCAGCCAAGTACTTAAGGTTCATCTTGTTAAATCCCCACAATGTCTCTGAGGAGAGTGTGCACGTTGGTGACCCTCACAAATGGCAGAAACCTAACAAAAACGGATGTAAGCAAAATGAGGACTCATTGGTTTATATAATCTTAAAGTCCAGGGATAAGTATCAGAGTCTTATATATTATTCATTAGATAGATAGATAGATGATTGATTGATAGATGATAGATAGATAGATGATGGATGGGTAGATATATACATAGATGATAGATGGATAGATGATAGATGGAGGAACACAGATATGATGAGAATGTAGGTATATTGATCTATATTGATCATATAGATCATGTAGATGTCTATTGATCTACACGTGGAGAAATGAGATATAGATGTGGACCAACCGCTAGTTCTGTCCCCATTGCCCACTTGACTCTTTCTACCCAGCTCTAGGCTCTGCTTTTCTCTTCGTTAATTGATTTGACCAACAGCTACAGATCTATAACCACTCAGTTTAGGAACTTCGGCAGGAAGAGATCACCCCGTTCCTGGTGTGTTTGCAGCAGTCCCGCTTTGGAGTCGGATTGTCCTAACCTCGGTCCCGTGTCCACACTTGAGCCATCACTGTGGCCTGGGCCAGGGGGCAGGGGCAGGATCAGCCTCACGTGCACCGCATCCGTCCAGCAGAGGATGGCCGATCCCCAAAGTAAAATCTGCGGGCCGTTCATCATTTAAGGTGATGTTCCCTGCGCTAAACAGCAGCTGCCCACCACACACCTCAAGGAGAACAAGGAAGCGAGCGCGACTTTCCCAGGGGAGATGTGCTGGCAAGCACCGAGTCAGAGCCCAAAGCAGCCCCATCCTGTGCACAATGCTCAGTGTCCCTGCACTAAAGAAAAGATGCATCTCTTTGAAAAAAATCTAACCTTGTTGGTCAAAAAGCTTTAAACACCCACAGCCTCTTTTCTGTCAAGGGATATTCATGGCTATATTTAAGCTAGAAAATGTATGCTTAATCATTTTAAAACGTTCAGTGAATGCACATAAGCAAAAGGAAGAAAAACCATCATCTACCACCAAGGGGAAAATAACATTCTATACAATGAATAGGGCTTTGCATTCTAAAATATGCTTCTGCAGCATAAAATATTATTTGAATAATACAGGATATGAGTATAACGTAAATTACTTAAGCGTTTTACTAATTATAGGACTATATTAAAAAACGCTTCTATGGACATATATGCACACTTACTTCCATTCACTTCGGGTTTCTTTCCATAAATTCATCTAGGTGGAGTTGGTGGGTAAAAAGGGCACACAAAAGTTCAGCTTTTGATACTTGTTGCCAAAAACTCAGATAATTTATGACCACACATAGATTCTCCCCAGCGATGTGTTATACTTCTGGCTTCTCACTCCTTTGTGGACATAGAATATTGTCATGAATATTTCTGTGTGTTTTAAGCGAAGCATGATGCGTCATTACTTTTCAGTTTTTTAAATACTAGTATTTGGACTTTTTTTTTCTTTTATACTGGTTCTTTTTATTTCTCTTTTGTAGTGCCTCATAACATCTCATTTTCATTTCATATGTAATCTTTTCTTTTTTCCTTCCTTTCTTTCTGTCATGACCCAGGCACGCTCTCTTTTTCCTGAATCTCTTTCTTGTGGGAAATACAGAATTTTTAAGACTGCTGCTTCCCTCATATGGAACAGAGTGGCAGACTAATCAAACACAGCAGGGGTCAAGTGGAGGGGACGCACTGAGCGGAACTTCTCGATGTGTTAGTTTACATTGTATCACCTCTGAGCCACACTTCAAAACTCATTCTTACCATTCTTTATATCTTCCCAGTTTAATGGATCTTCTACCAAACAGATAACTCTCGAGCTCTCAAATAAGAGTTATAAGTGAGTGTTAAATCCTGTTATCCCCCTCCCCACCCCAAAGAGAGAGAGAGAGAGAGAGAGAGAGAGAATCATTTCCTGGTGTTTTATCTCTATCACTGTAAACTCATCCTTCGGCTAATTAGCAACCATTGTCAGGCTCCTTTGCATTTTGTTAAAACTTGAGTCTTGTTTCTTCAATGGCAGGTTAAACCAATGACCCCAGAGGGCGACAATCAGAAAGCAGAACAAATAATTCAAGACATCATTGGATGAAATGAATCATAATTCTGCTGCTATACCTGGCATTGTAACTAAGGAAATAAGCAATTAAAACGCTGCTGCTTGAGACATTCCCTTTGGCAACTGAATGCCAGGATCTCACTCCGTGGAAAATATGTGTAAATATAAGATATAACATTGTTTTTAATGGAAGTGTGCACTCTAACGATGAGTGATACCCTCTTCAAGATAGCTACTCCATGGGGTGCCTGGGTGGCGCAGTCGGTTAAGCGTCCGACTTCAGCCAGGTCACCATCTCGCGGTCCGTGAGTTCGAGCCCCGCGTCGGGCTCTGGGCTGATGGCTCAGAGCCTGGAGCCTGTTTCCGATTCTGTGTCTCCCTCTCTCTCTGCCCCTCCCCCGTTCATGCTCTGTCTCTCTCTGTCCCAAAAATAAATAAACGTTGAAAAAAAAAAAAATAGCTACTCCATCTACCAAACCGCACCTGCCTGCCCCCAGTGTCACTGCTTCCAATGTTTTTGTAATTCCTTTCGGAAAACGATTATTTTATTTTATTTTCATTTGAATGCCCTACTTTAAATGTTGCAACTACTAGAATTCAGTTCCATTTAAATCTGAAAAACAAAAGTGGCCAAGAATTCCAGTTAATATATACATTTTTTTAATTTAACATTAACTCTAAGATACTGAGACCAGTTTTCTTATCCGGTCTGTAAACTGCTCACGTACATTTGCTTTTCTTTAGAGTCAGAGTATTACCAATTTAAGTTTGGGCATTTATTTTGAGTACAAACATTTTGACTAAAATCACAACTGGTTTTGTTCACATTTAATGTTTCAAAACCTGGTACATCAAATTAGGAAAATAATTTTCCCCTAACTCATTGAAAAGAAAGCTTATTTTTGAAGTCAGGGTCTCTTTATGAGCTATTTCCATGCCTTGAAGCCATTACCTTGTGTTTGCCTCTGTTGAGTGCACATCGACGTTGAGATAGTTGTGTATGTGTTCTGGGATTACACAGAAAGTCTGGTTTTCTTTTTAGAAAAAAAAGCAGGAAATGTTGTTCGTACTCTAAAAACATCGATGGATCAAAGCATTAGCAAAACTGTCTCTTCAATTACAACTCATGGTTTGAGATACCGCAGCCACAGAATTATTTATATAGTTTCCTGTTTTCAAGGAGATTTCCTCTGCAGACTCATAGTTACCAAGGATTTCCAAATTAAAAAAAAAAAAAAAAAAAAGACTGTGGGATACATACTAAACAATGATACTGATTTATAATCGGTGAGCCCACCGTGCCATTTCACGGAGAAAAATAACACAAGTAAATAGAAGCAGAACATCACAGGTAATGTGCTTAACAAGGACCATACACTACACTTTTTCTCATATGGCTTCTTCGCTGCTGAAACTAGCTGGGTGCTAAGCACGAAGTCCCAGAAACATGTCCCAGAGAGTTCCAGCATTTTCACACCCTCCTGTGATGTGGATTCCTAGGACACACTTACAGAAATTTCTCTGAATTTCTGAAACACACTTCATGAAGTTCCTTCGACACACTTCCCATCTGCAAGAGCAGTCTGGTCAGAGAAGGGAGAGCGTCTCACAGCCACGATGGTTCCTGGTGAAGAAAGAGGAGGAGTTGAGATTTTTATTCCTTTCCCTGGTGACTCTTGTAAGCTCCGCTCGAGTCGCTGTACTTGGTAACTGATCCGAATAAGGAAGAGGAACGTGAGCCTTTCTGTCCCAACAGTCCCCATGGCCTGGGACCCTGCACTCTTTTGATGCTTTGTGCAAACCCAAACAGCTGAACTATGGCACGCTGACTTCTCCAGAAACCCATATGGCTTTCCTCCACACCAGCCAATAAAGTCTTCATCAAGGCCACCATCAAAGGATTCATTAGGGGAGGGGTGGAAAATTAGAATGATATATCTAGTGAGACTGTATCTTCTTTGTCCATTCCTTTTTTCTTCTTCTTTTCTGTTTTCTTAGACTACATTTTTAAAATTAAAAAATCACTATAACCCTTTTCAGGAAAATAACAATGTGAAATGTGATATTTAACAGCATGTGCTAGATTTCTGTTTAGATTATACTCTCTCAGGCTGCAGACAGTCTGTTTTTCTAGTACGGTCTTGGAAAACGTTAGGACCCGTTATGGAGAAAATTCTCTGCTTAGCTTCAAGACATTTCAAATGCCCAACTTATATCTCGACTCAGCTTATGGCTTTAATGAATGAGTGAATTCTCTTCAGAACATCTCTGCCATTTTAATGTGGACTTTTGATTTTCCTTTCACTTAGCATCATTTTCAGTTTTTAGAGCGATTTATTTTCAAGTTAATGCACAGTTAGCTTTCAGATCTGAGTGGCCTTTCTATATCGAGGTATTTTTGCTTTGTCATCCAAACGACTCAACTTACTGAAACATTCTCTTACAGCTCAAGGGGCATTATTCCTTGCTTCCTTCCCCTCATCAAATAAATATGTATTGTTCTTTGGGGAATAAACAGCCTGCCAGGTATTTAGAGTACCAGGATGGGGTGAAGAAGTGATCATTATTCTCAACGATATCAGCTAGAAGAAAAGGAATATAATTCTATAAATGGTTAGATTCAAGACCGATGCTAACATTTGTTCATCTTACTAGTCTGATACATCTGGCCACTACTCCCCTTGAAAAATTACTCAAATGGAAAAATTTGCCCTTGCTTAGAAAAGATAACTATAAAATTTATAAATATACAGATACTCAGAAGTCCGATTCTAATTCTTTCTGCAGATGGTCATTATGGTTTGGGAAAAAAAATTTCATTTCTTAGGTTGACCTTTCATTTTATATTGTTTTACCAGCACAATTATAAAATAACCCGGGGGGTCTTGGGTGGCTCAGCCAGTTAAGCGTCCAACTCTTGGTTTCAGCTCAGGTCATTATCTCAGGATTCGTGAGTCCGAACTCCTTGTAGGGCTCTGCGCTGACAGTATGGAGCCTGCTTGGGATTCTCTCTCTCCCTCTCTCTTTCTCCCTCCCCCCACCCATCTCTCAAAATAAATAAACTTTAAAAAAATAAAATAAAATAAAATAACCCTAGAAAACTATCCAATTTTCAAGAGATGACTTCAGAAGAAGCTGTAAAGAAACCACACGTAAACATGTCTTCTTGAGATTTTAGAATGCAACAGACACGTGGACCATCCAAAGAGCTTTCACAGAGGATAGCAAGCCCTCCAGGGAAAGAGAGGGATGCTGACATCAAGGTGTATTTTGGCCTCCTTGGTCTTCTCCCCCCGTCATATGCTTGTGATCACATGACATGACAGACACATGACATGGCAGAAAGCACTTTGCACGTGGAATTAAGATCACCAGTCTCACCAGGATCACCAAGATCACCAAGCTCACGTTTAAAATAGAAAGCTTGTCTTGGATTGTCCAGGTGGGCCAATGTCATCACAGAACAGAGAAGCATGGGCCAGAAAGATGAGGCAGGGAAATCAGAGAAACTGAAGGCGGGAAGGACTCGACCCCTCTGTTGCTACACAGTTTTACCACAGGGACAGGGGCCACCACCGGGGATGCAGGTGGCCTCTAGAAACAGAGTCTCCAGTCAACAGCCAGCAAGAAAACAGGATCTCAGTACTACAACCACGTGAGAGTGAATTCTGCTAACCTCCGGAATCGGCCTGGGTAGTCAAGGCCAACACCTCGATTTCAGCCTCACGAATCCCTGAGTGGGGAAGCCAACGTAGCCGAGGCAACTGACCTGCAGAAAGGGGAAGTATTAAATGAATGCCATTTAAGCCACTGTGCCTTTGACAGCTTTTACAGCAGCGCTGAAAAGCAAATGGGTGTTTCGGTACCGGACGTGTGGGGCCGTGTAACAAATACCAGGAAATATGGAAGCGGCTTTGGAACAAGGCAGCGGGGGAAGTTGGGAGAAGATAAAGGACCAGGCTAATGAGATTCCCAGATTGCTTTGAACAAGATGTCGAAGTGTGGCATTAAAGACCACCGGCCAGGGCTCATAGAGGAATAAGGAAGGTGTTAATGGAAACCGGAAATGTGTTACGTGGTTTCGGCACGCTCAGCAGAATCGTGCCCTGAAGGAGCACAGAAGGCAGAGATTGCATGTGATGCGCATGGGCTCTCCAGCCGAAAAGATGTCCCAGCAAAGCGTTCAAGGTGCAGCCTGGCAATTTTTGCTGCTTACGATAAAACGCGAAAGGGGAGCGAGAAGTGAGGGAACTGTTCGACAACACAAATCCAGGATTTGATGATGTGGGGAATCTCTGTCTTCCAAGAGGGCAAGAGATTAAAAGACTTTCCTTTCAGGAAAGCACACTCTAGAAAAAAAACAGAAGAGAACAGAGGGTTCTGGGCTAATACCTCAGAAAGCTTGAATGGTCAGAGGAGGAAGTTAAAGGCTCTTCGAAGAAGTGAAAGGTGTGACTCATGGATCCCCTCGGCCACCTGGGCAGTAGCCGTAGCCAAAAACAGAGGAGGGATTACCTGGGAAAGATCTGTAGATGAGCTTCTCGTGTGATGGAGCGGATCCTTGCGGCACAGACCAGGAGCTCACACGTCGTTGAGAATTTAGATCAACAAGAACACTGCCAGCTTTGACTGGAAAGGACAGAGACAGGATGGAAGGAAGAAAGGGTGTCAGACCCCCCCCCCCCAAACGTGCTAATGAAACTTCTCAGCAGCAAACACGTGGTGTTCATCATAAAAGAGGAAAGATGAGTCAGAGGGCAGAGTTCTGAGCCCAGAGGGGAGCTGAGAACCACACACGACTATTCCCAGGCCTGGAAACCAAATGGCGTTTGTGCAGCTGGACTTCGAACCTGCTTTGGACTGATGACCCCCTTTTCCTTCTGTTTTCTTCCTATCTGAGGCAGAGTGTCTATAACTCCTGGCCTCTGCCTATCTCACCAGTGTATGTTGGGAGCAGATAACTTGCTTTCTAGCTTCACAGATACAGAGGACTTTTGTCCCAGGATGGATTACACCCAGAGTCACATCAATACCTAATTTAGGTGGTTGGACCATGGGATTTGGGGATTTTGAGCTAAGATTTAGAGATTTCTGCACTTTGAGTTGATGTTGTATTGGAGGGAGGCATTTGGAACCTTAGGGTGTGGTTTGCATGTGGCATGGATGTGAATCTTTGGAAACCAGAGGGCAGGGCAGTAGACTGAATAATGGCCCACTCCACCATCACCCCCCCAAAAAATGCCCCTAACCTAATCTTCAGAACCCGTGAACACACTGCATGGCAGAAGAGACTTTGCAGGTAGGAATAAGATTATGGACCTGGAGATAGAGGATTATTCCGGATTATCTAGGTGGACCCATTCTGATCACCTGAGCCCTGAAAACCACAGAAGAAGGCAGACAGTCAGAGACATAGTGCGAAAGACAGAAGAGATGACGAAAAAGGAGAAGCCAGAGAGATTGGAAGAATGAGCAGAACTTAGTGGGTCATCACTGGCTTTGAAGATGGAGAAAAGGGCCATGAGCCAAGAAGCGGGGACACACGTCCTCTGGACACTGAGAATTACCCTGTCAACAGTATACAGGGACATCAGGACCCCGGTCCCTACAAGCAAAGGGAACCACCAGACTGAATAGCCATAGAAGTGAATTCTTCCCGAGAGTCTCTGCAGAGGAACTCAGCCCTGCCAGTGTCTTGATTTTGGTTTGTGAACAGGGGATAGAGAAACCAGTCAGCCCTGCTAGACCTCTGACCCACAGAACTGTGCATAAATAAATGTGTGCTGGTTTAGCTGGTAAGTAAGTAGCGATCTGTTAACAACGTCAGTAGGAAACACACACAGAATTTCCACCACAGCGCTGGGCGCTAAGATACAGTGAAGTAATGCCTCCTGTTATTAGAAGACAAAGATTATGAATCTAGGATTTGTACCCGAGAAACTACCTTTCAAAATGCGACAATGAAGTTTATTTGTTTATATTAAATATGTGTACGCATGGGGGCACCTGGGTGGCTCCGTCAATTAAGCATCTGGCTCTTGGTTTCAGCTCAGGTCATGATCTCACAGTTCATGGGTTTGAGCCCTGTGTTGGGTTCTGTGCTGACAGTGTGGAGCCTGCTTGAGAATTCTCTCTCTCTCTCTTTCCCTCTCTCTCTCTGTCCCTCCCCCTCGGAGGGTCGCTCGGTCTCTCTCTCAAAATAAATAAACTTAAAAACATTTTTTAAAAATATGGGTACTCATGAAAGTTCACCTTCCGCATGTGCTAGCCGAAACATAAATTGAAGTTTTACTCTAGTGAAACAAGGGCACAGCAAAGAAGATAATGTAGGATCTTAATGCGGGTGGTATAGTGAAAAATAAATGGTAAGATGATATCTGTGCCACAAAAAATTTTAAAAAAAAGTTTGTATTAGAACATCGAGACGGATATGATTATGAGGCTGGATGAGTTAGCGATACAGGAAACAATGTAGAATATTTTCCTGATTATATGAAACATGAAAGACAATTGGAACTCGGGAAAAATGTGCAAGAGAATCACGAGTCACATACAAAGCTATCTAAAATTTTCATGATTTTTATGAATTGATGAAGCATAAAAGTGAGAATCTGTTTTGCCTGATGTTTAAACTATCTTCAGTAATATTGTAATGAAGTGGGATTAAACGAACGCTAAGGATGTACTTTATTTTACTTTCAATATTCAAAATCAGCATACAGAGCACAAACACATAGGGAAATGTCATTGTATTTTTAGAGAAAAGCAGTGATTGGCCACATGTAGGGATCACTGGGGGAGGAGAGAACTAGAGTGATACAGCTTTCTTAGTGGGTCTAAATCACTGGATTAAGATATAGGTGAAGGGATTTGTCGTGTAGACTTCTGAAGATAATCACTCCCAATATAAAAGCAAACAAAAATGTGGAAACAGAATCCATCCAAAGTGTTTATCCCTGGAGAAGAGTATTAGGATCGAAGAGAAAGAAAGGTAATGTTTTGGGGACCCCGGGTGGCTCAGTCAGTTAAGCGTCCGACTTCGGCTCACGTCATGATCTCAGTCCATGAGTTCGAGGCCTGCGTCGAGCTCTGTGCTGACAGCTCAGAGCCTGGAACCTGCTTTGGATTCTGTGTCTCCCTCTCTCTCTGCCCCTCCCCTGCTCATGCTCTGTCCCTCTCTATCTCAAAAATAAATAAAAACATTTTTAAAAAATGTTTAAAAAAAGGTAATGTTTGCTTTCTGATGTTATTCGAGCATTTTTATTTCCATGCACATGTAATAATTTTCTCATTGCCATTATTGCCAGTTTATTTCCAAAATATTTATTTTTTTATTATGAAAATGCATTCCAGATAAACTCTCTTAGGTGGGTATTAGTAAAAGGTTATCATGTGGTCTTATCCTTACTACCTTTAACAATTCCTATTGGGCGGGGGGGGGGGGGGGGGGGGGGGGAAGAGCAGACAGTAAGTGGCCAAGTAAACAGAAGCATCCGACTGTCCCACTTCTGACTCCAGTAAAATAACCAAGGGAACATGAAAACTCCAGGTCATCAGAAAGGGCCCATCCACGTGCAAGAGACTGAGCCATTTCTTCAAGAAGAATGGAAATCAGATCACATTAGAGCATACCGGGGGCTCCCCTGCAAGAATTGAGACCTGTGATCCCACAAGTACTCGCTTGGAGGAAAATGGTTTACAGATAAGGGCGAGTTGAGAGAGAGCTGGCAAGCGTTCTCCCAGACTTCCTGTGGTCAGGGCCGGCTGACCAGAGACATTCTCGACGGCCGTGCAGGGTCCCCAAGGCAAAGCATGGGCTTCCTCTCCAGTGCAGCACGAGATCATCGGTAGAAGAGGTGTGGGTCACACGGGTATCGTAATACAGCACAGAGAAGATTCAGGTGAATGAAACTAACTTGGGAAGGGCTACCCAGAGCACTAGATCCCTAACTGCACTTCTAACCATCCTTGGTGGGGGTGGGGGTGGGGGTTGAGATGTCAAACCAAGTAAGTAATAAAGTCACTCGAGCTGTTTTGACACATCACTGTTAAAAGAGAAATATACAGAATATTATTTCCCAGGGCTGTTGTAAGAAAAATGTGTCACAATTTTGGAGGCTGGACATCTGAGATCAAGGTGTTGGGAGGGTTGGTTCCTTCTGACGGATGCGAGGGACAGTCTGTTCCACACTTGTTACCTAGCTTCTGGGGGTTTGCCGGCGACTTTGGTATTCCTTGGCTCATAGATACATCACTTGTCCACCCGACCTACTCCCTGTGTCTGTTCACAATGTTCCCTCTGTCCATGTCTGTCTCTGTGTCCAATTTCCTTTTTCTTTTAATTTTTAATATATGGACACAGATCATATTGGATTAGGTATCCCGTAGTGACCTCCTCTTGATTAAGTCTCTGAAGATCCTCTCTCCGAATCAGGTCACATTCTGTGGTACTAGGTTCTAGGTCTTTAATATCTCTGCGGGGGACTTGGTTCAACCTTTGTCACACAGAAAACAAAATATGGAATCTCATAAAATATGCTTTACATGAAAGCAGGAAGTTGAGAAGCAGAATGCTACAGCACGTATTGGAGAAAAGTTACCTCAGGGTAATTTTACACAGCATCTACTCAATAACCTTCAAGAACATACAGAAACTTTAAGACAAGAGAAGAGTGGAAAGGGAATAGGGCTGGGAAGCAGGCAACCATAACACTGGGCTTAGATTTTAAAAAGGAAATATTGTAGGGCAACAAAGAAAACTTGCAAATACATGCTAGATGTATTGCATCAACCATCTAGAAATCGGAATAAACAAAAGGGAGGGACAAGCATGAAGAATGTAGGGGCCAGGTCCAAGGTGGAGACCTGCGGTATAGAAATGGAGTCACGGGATGTGATAAGTTGAAAACATACAAAACATAAAACTGAGAAAAGAAACAAAGAAATGACAGGAAATATCTTGCCTGAGCTTGAGGACAATCCTATGGGCAGGTGAAAGTGATTCTCTCCATTCTGGCAAAATTTTAGAAATTAGATTAAATTCCAAACAGTCCCGAGTTCTGAGGATGAAGGCAATATCCCACAGGCTCCAGGGGAAAATATGTCTTTGACCACTGGACGTCATATTTCTCTTTCAAAAAGACTGGACCAGTATCCAAGGCTGCATCTGTTCTGCGGGAATCTCTCTCTAGCGTGTGGCTGGTTGGTCCCGCACGGATGAGAGAAACAAGTCCCGTGGATCTGCCTCCCCAGGAGTGTGTCACGAGAACCCCACAATCTCTGTCACTCCCCAACGGCACTGCACTGACAGAACAAAATGCTGGAGTCCTGTGTGACCACATGCATGAAAAGGAAGCCCAGCCCGCCTGCCGGGGGAGGTGTGCAGGGGGAAATCCAGGCATACGGGTTACAGTGCTCGCCTCCACCAGGGGGAGGGCACGTCCCTCTCTGATGGCCACAGTAATCCCGTGATTTGTCCTTCATGCTGCCTGGTTCGGCCTTGCAGTTCATGAAATAGGCTTGAATTTTTCCAGTATTACTCCCGCCACCTGTTCTTGTTCTTTTCGTTTTTTCACCCAAATTAGCTCCTCTGGGTTTCTCTTAATTGCAACCACATAATCCCTGAATAAGATAGATATAAATCAATATGCAAACATTAATAATTACTATGTGAGGGACACCTGAGTGGCTCAGTGGGTTGAGCGACCGACTTCAGTTCAGGTCATGGCTCGTAAGTTTGAGCCCCACGTCGGGCTCTGTGCTGACAGCTCAGAGCCTGGGGCCTGCTTCGGATTCTGTGTCTCCCTCTCTCTCTGCCTTTCCCCCACTCACACTCTGTCTCTCTCTCTCTCTCTCTCTCTCTCTCTCAAAAATAAATAAACATTAAAAAAACTTTTTAAATAATAGTTACTAGGTGAGAAGATATAAAATATGAGTAATTTGATAATAACTGAGTTTAAGACATCTGATGGTAGCCAAAAAATGATACAGAATGAGGAGATAGAAGAAACAGAATTTTGTTAACCTCCTTATCAGTGATACTGGTAATTAGACAAATCTAAGTTCAAGTGTGTATGGTTTTTTAAAAGCTAAAGTTCAAGTAGAATTAATAACAGCCAGCATTTAACAAATTATGAAAAAAAATAGCATTTAAATATGCTCACACAGAAAATGATAGAAAGCAAAGGGAGTGGTAAAGAAACAATTTTAAATGTTTGGAAATATTATTATATGATGATAAAAGCAAGACCAAGCAGGGGCGCCTGGGTGGCGCAGTCGGTTAAGCGTCCGACTTCAACCAGGTCACGATCTCGCGGTCCGTGAGTTCGAGCCCCGCGTCAGGCTCTGGGCTGATGGCTCGGAGCCTGGAGCCTGTTTCCGATTCTGTGTCTCCCTCTCTCTCTGCCCCTCCCCCGTTCATGCTCTGTCTCTCTCTGTCACAAAAATAAATAAAAAACGTTGAAAAAAAAATTTAAAAAAAAAAAAAAAAAAAAAAGCAAGACCAAGCAGTGTAGATCCAACAATAAATGTAAATGGGTTAAACTCCCCTTTTCAATCATTGTGAAACTTACATGTAGAACACAGTAGAGAGAAAATATAAAGAGACCAAGAAAAATTAAAATAATGGACAAAGGTGTATCAGATGATGTATCTGCATGGATGCTAATACACGTGGAGTTTACATTAATACCAGACAAAATATGCTCTATACGACAAGAGGAATATAAACAACAATAAAACTTCACCAAAAATAAACGAACAAAGTGTCATGTTTTCTTGATTTATAGTAAATGTCTAGTGAAAAATGTGAAGATTTATGAATTTTCTGTACCTGACATACATATGTCTGTGGCTGACATAATAGCCAAATATATAAAAAGCAAAATCATTAGAAACAGTTGTAGAAGACACATTTCTCGGTGGGTGACGTTCTAATAGGCAAAAAATATATAAACAGAGAGACTAAGCATGGTTAGCAATGTTAATATTTGCAAAAAATAGCAAGAGAATAGTTTTACATAATGCAAAGAAAAACCACAAAGAAAATAATGAGAGAAAATCAAATTTCTTAAGTATATGTATTTATTTTGTGAGAGGCAGAAAGGGTGCACAAAAGTGAGGGGGAGGGACAGAGAGAGAGGGAGAGAGAGAATCCCAAGCAGGCTCTGCACATGGCCTGAGGCTGGGCTGGATGTCGGGCACTCATGGGTCATAACCTGAGTGGAAATCAAGAGTCTTATGCTGAACCATCTGAGCCACCCAGCTCTCTGAGAAAAAGAACTTTTTTAAAGGCCACGTTCTTGAAACTAAGGTAAATAAAACTTGACGTTAGTGACAAAATTAATTTTGAAAAGGATCAGCTGACATTTTTAAAAAGCCATCAAACACTCTTTTAAGTCACTTACATATAAAAGGAAATGTTGGAGCGCCTGGGTGGCGCAGTCGGTTAAGCGTCCGACTTCAGCTCAGGTCACGATCTCGCGGTCCGTGAGCGGTCCGTGAGTTCGAGCCCCGCGTCGGGCTCTGGGCTGATGGCTCAGAGCCTGGAGCCTGCTTCCGATTCTGTGTCTCCCTCTCTCTCTGCCCCTCCCCTGTTCATGCTCTGTCTCTCTCTGTCTCAAAAATAAATAAACGTTAAAAAAAAATTTTTTTTTAAATAAAAGGAAATGTACATTACGGTTACAGAAAATGTAAAATCGCGGCAAATTAAAACATGAAAGAAGGGGCACCTGGGTGGCGCAGTCGGTTAAGCGTCGGACTTCAGCCAGGTCACGATCTCGCCGTCCGTGAGTTCGAGCCCCGCGTCAGGCTCTGGGCTGATGGCTCAGAGCCTGGAGCCTGTTTCCGATTCTGTGTCTCCCTCTCTCTCTGCCCCTCCCCCGTTCATGCTCTGTCTCTCTCTGTCCCAAAAATAATAAACGTTGAAAAAAAAAAAAATTAAAAAAAATAAAATAAATAAAAAAAAAAAACATGAAAGAATTGGCTAAAGCTATTCTCAGAGGAAAATTTAAAGCAATAACTAACTTATTAAGGAAAAACATGAATTCAAACGAGTAAAGTAGCATTCAATTCAATATGGTTAGAAGGGGGGTAATAAAAGAAGATTGAACAAAGGATGAAGAAGGAAATAACATAAGAAATTGATGCATTAGCAAACAGAATAAATATCAGAACATATCCATTATTTCAAGACCTGTATCTCTGATCATACAAAGGAAAGTGGGCAAAAAAAATCTTTCAAGTCTTATCAGGGACAAAAAAAAAAAAAAAAAGATGATATAGAGTATTAACAATAAAGAAGATATAGAAGCCTAGTCTTAAAATATGCATAACTCTGCATTAATACATGTAAAACTATCAATAAGACAAGCTATTTTTAGAGAAATATGAATGATCAGACTTGACAAAAAAACTCTCACAGATTGATAGCCATAAAAGAAACTGTAAAATTATGCAAATTACCTTGAAGAAAAGCTGGTATCCAGAAAGTTTTTTAGATTCCAAACTAGAGTTTCTAAAACTCCGTAATTATGTATATAGAATACACATATATATTATGTGTATATTACATATATAATCTCACTTAGTAATACACAAAGTTTAAAATCACTCCTACCAAACCAAATAAAGATTAACAATGTGCAGTCACACATGCTGAATAGAATCTTACTCACATGTGAAATCTATAAATTACACACTTACGTGTAAATATATGTGTCTGTATGGACAAACATTTGGGAAAACAAATGCAGCAGTTTCTTCTTGTTTCTTCATTCATCCTAATGAAGTCAGATTTGGGGTGATTTCCCCCTTCTTTTTACTTTACTGTTTCTTAAACTTTTGCATTCAGAAAAATATTAAGCATGTTACTTGTTCAGATATTTTAATAGACATATATTTCTGGACTTAAAGGTGGTGAAAGGTAAATTACTGAGATAATGAAGGATTATATTTAAATATTATCATGTGTTTATTTTAACCATTTCCTTAGAACATCTGACATTCCTGTACTTAGATAATATTTGTAATGACTACACTAGAATAATTGTTTTGAGCTATTAAAAATAAGGGTCTTCCATGAGTGGTTCAGACCAACTGAAAACAGAAAAAGAATTTGAATTGGATGTTTTTTAAAGTCTTTTCTCATAATAAATTCTTGTTTTAAAATTTTGTTTTAATGTTTATTTATTTTTGAGAGAGACAGAGACAGAATGCGAGTGGGTTAGGGGCAGAAAGAGAGGGAGACACAGAATCAAAAGCAGGCTCCAGGCTCTGAGCTGTCAGCACGGAGCCCGACGCGGGGCTCAAACTCAGGAGCTGTGAGCTCATGACCTGAGCCAAAGTCAGACGCTCAACCGACTGAGCCGCCCAGGTGCCCTTAACCTTTTTAAAATTTTTTAATGTTTATTTTTGAGAGACAGAGAGAGAGAGAGAGAGAGGGAGACAGAACATGAGCGGGGGAGGGGCAGAGAGAGAGGGAGACACAGAATGGGAGGCAGGCTCCAGACTCTGAGCTGTCAGCACCGAACCTAATGTGGGACTTAAACCCATGAACTATGAGATCGTGACCTGAGCCAAAGTCAGACGCTTAACCGACTGAGCTACCCAGGCGTCTCCCCCCGACCATAATAAATCTGATTCTATTCTTTGTCCCAACTTACAATAGCAATAATTATTATGTGAGATTTTACTATCTGAAGGCACCATTCTAAGCAATTTGTGTATATTATTTAATTCTCCAAAAAAAACCTCCATGAGGCTGGTACTATAAGATAGAATAGTAATTCCTATTATTATTATTATTACTTAATGCCAAATGGCAGCTAATGATTCGTTAGAGATTTCAGAGTATTTTGTAAGCAAAATGTATCAGAACATTTCATTCACTGAAAATTTCCCTTTTCCCTTTCGTAACCTTTTCCCTTTCTAATATATATAACGTGCAATGAATTTCATTTGTGCAATGAAATTATTGCGTGAGAAATGAATTCTTTTCATCTGGAAATAAGTTCTGGTAGTCCCTTGAATGATGTGGAAGACTCAGCCGCTGGGGGTAGGTTTCCCAGGAAGCATGTCTGTTTCCCAGGAAGCAGGTGGTTGATCCCGGAAGTGCACCTGCCAGGGGGTCAGGGAAGCAGGATTCTCAGAGGGACAGTATCTGGAGCTGGAATGGCCCTTCACAGATGCCCTGATGATCGAAGGCAGATGCCCAGGGGCCGAGAGACGGTTTCTGGATCCACCTGCCGGTATTATTCTAGCTGGGGGAATGAATCAGAGATGGAACAGAGCAGAACGAGATACAGAAAAGTACAGTGATGTTTTCTAGGCAGACCCAACAGAAAAGAAATTGTTTTTAGGCATAAATCCGAAAGGATGGAAGGATGGATAAGGTTCAAAGAGCTTTTGCTCTCCTGGACAAATAGGCCGCATGTTTTCTGGGAAATCTGATCCAAAGAAATGTACAAACTCCTCCATCTAAATAGTTCAGGCAGGTCGCCTTCCCAGGCCAGTCACAACCTTGCTTAGGTGCTCCATTGCAATACTTTCTCCTGCAGACATTGGATCCAGAACGCACAGGCTTCTCGCGTAAAAAATAAGAGATGAACAAACCAAGAAGAAAAAAATGACTTGAAGAAAACAGGGCCCCTGCAGGGAGGAAATAAAACGTGGCAAATAAAAGCTCTGCAAATCTCTCCACGATGAAAGAATATATTGCAACTGTGAAATGAGACCAGTCAGTTCAAAACAAAACAACAACATTCGGAGTACGTGAAAGAACTCTTGGAAATTAAAATGTGATAGAAAAAAAAAAACAAAACTCAATAATATCATTACACAATGAAAGTCCCCAAATCCTCCAGAAAGTAGAGCAAAGAGATGCAGTGGCATAAAGAGAAATGAGATAAGAGAATTCAAAGGCAGGGCCCAGGGGCGCCTGGGTAGCTCAGTCGGTTAAGCGGTCTGACTTAAGCATCTGACTTTGGCTCAGGTCATGATCTCACAGTTTGTGAGTTTGAGCCCCACAGCGGGCTCCGCACTGAGTGTGAACAGCCTGCTTGGGATCCTCTGTCTCCCTCTCTCTCTCTCTCTCTCTCTGCCCCTCCCTCTCTCTCTCTCAAAAATAAATAAACATTAAAAAATAAAATAAAACTAAAAGGTGGGGCCCAGAAGCCCAACAACTGAAGATGGTGTCATGCACAGAAAGAAATCTGGAGGATAAGAATTTCTGAACTAGAATTCCGTGCTCAGCCAAACAAGAAATGAAATATGAGGTAGAATAAACACATTTTTAGGCATGCGGCATCTCAGAAATTTGCTACCAGGAGCTTTTCCTTACGAAGATACTACCTTGGTCCACCAAACCCAGAAAGGACATAGGAGCTATTCCTCAATAGGAGAGCCACAGGACAGAAGCTGCAGGTGTCCCCAGGGGGGTCGTTCATTGAGGCTGTCAGGCTGGTGGCTGTGCGCCAGGCATAAAAGCAACAGGTCCAGATCGTGAAAGACTCCGGGAGATAAAGCTGATAGAACATCCCCATTCTGCCGAAACAACCGGGAGGGATTTGGGGTTGAAGTCATGAGTACGTAGGAAACCGTTAGATAATGATTAACTCTTGGAAAACCAGAATGGCGAGGGACGGAGACCTCCAGGTGACTGCATGTCTGAGTTAAGACTTGTTTTGACAACGTCGTAATACAGGGAAGCATGCTGAACTTAGAGTGGGAGGTGCATATGGGCTGAAAAATGAGTATTTTATCCTCACGTGCCCTAGGGGGAGGTCTATAAAGATAAAAAGATAAAAAAAAAATCAAGAAAAGCATAAAACAGGTTATTTCCAGAAATGTAGCTAAATACAGAAACAGCAGAAAGAGGCTCAAGTATTTGTCTCTGAGAAGGAAAAATTGGGGCTGGGGGAGGTGGAAGAATTTTTTTTTTAAATATCTTGTGGAATTATTTGATTATTAATATATATGCATGTATAACTCTGAAAAAATCCTATGAAAGGATGGACAAGGGGGAAAGAAAGTGTGAATTTTATCAGTCAAGCAGAATAGTACATTTATTGGCCTAAATGAACTGCCTTATTCTTTCTGAAATGACTTTAGTTATACATCAGTAAACTAGCTTCTGAACACATTTGGAAGAGCTTCTTATTTGGATGAATTTGTCAAATATATATATTCTCACTATTAACTTTCTAAAATGTTGATCTAAATGAACTTTAGATTTCTATTCTTATAATCTTAACTATAAACTCTCTTTTTTGTAGAATATAATTTGGAAAATGTATACTTCAATAAATGATTAGTCTACTAGTGAGGTATCTTATTTGAAAAAAGAAAATATCATACAATAAAAATGTCGGAGATGCAGACCTCATTAATTCAGTTTTTTTTCCGTATTCTATCTAGGAGAAGGTGAAGTTTACCTTTGAATGCCTAAGAAGAAATGAATATTGTAAGCATCATTATAAGGATATCTTGGTCATTTCTTTAAAAGAAACTGAAGATTGCAGTGTATAATATCTTATTTAATAGATTTTTAATTAAACAAATATGTATTGAGTTTATTCATGTAATAAGTGCTTGTTAAGTATCTGTTTTGTTCAGGCATTCTTACATAGTGGGAACACAAAGCTGAAATACATAGTTCCTGCTTTTAAGGTGACAGATGAATAAGGAAATTGACATAAAACTAGCAATTACGGTGAAAAGGACAGATCACAACTGAAGAGTTCCACAGAATACACTAGCAGCCCAGGAGAGAGTATAGACTTCACACAGGCAATGTCAGGAAAGCTGAACTTGAAGATAAATGAGAGTAAGGTCTATGAGTTGATGGAAAAAAGTCCAGGAAGAAAAAGCAGCTTGAGAAGTGGTGAAGGTATTGTGTGCTCTGGAAGAACCAGCAGTTCAGGCTGGAACTGGAACATTGGCCAATGAGTCTGCAGAGATGGGAAAAGGTATTTTAGATTGTATTAGTTAGGTGGAGACAATGAGACACTACTACTAGCTATTATTATTAAGAGGAGCCAAATTTTTCATGCTTCTGTATACTAGGCACTAAGCCAAGCTCTTTACATACAAAATCTTGATTTAATCCTTGTAACTACTCTGTCCTCGCTTTTAAAGTTTCAAGCTTGAGGATAGTATAATAAAATCTGTGTAGAAAGTTTTTGCTAACACTCTTGCGAAAATGTGGCTGTCAGGTAAAAAAAAAAAAGATACAAAATGGGTTCTGTAGCTACTTAACAAAATTATATATAACAGAGCAAGAAACAAGATTGGAAAGATTTGAGGTAGCCAAGTATTTTATTCTTTTCACCAATTTGAAAGTTTCTAAAATATCCATGTATCAATTTAAAAATAAGAACAATGCATTATAGAGGAAGCAGGGAAAGGAGAAGGGAGGAAGAGAAGAGATTCCGGGAGGAGGGAAGATAAAAGAGAGGGGGCAGGCATTCCTGGAAAGGCAGGGGAGGTTGGAAATAGAACAACAGAGAGCCTCTTCCTGCAATGGTCCAAGCATAAGATAGGTCTTCTGCAGTAGAACAGCAAATGGAAGAAAAAGAACAATATTTACAAAATAAATCCAACGGAAATGTCCCCATTGGATGCTTAGAAGGCTCTGCCCATTCACCAAGAAGGCGAGCTAAGGACAGGGTGAGGTCGAGAGGAATGATTACTAAAGCTGGTTCCTAGAGCTATGATGTTACAATTGTTCGGTTGTTTCTCTTAGCACAAGTAGTTACTGTTACTTTACCTGTTACATCAGTTAATCGCATTCCTTCTAAAGAAAAAGGATGGTTGTACAGCCTTGGTCACCAAGCTGATCCAGAACCTCAGGTTCTGATTTTGGACCTAATGGAACCTTTCACTCTGTATTCATCACAACCCAGAGCTTCCCTGGTGTGGCCTCCGGGAATGTAAAAAGAGCGCAGTGAGGAACTTAAAAGTACCGGTTGACTATGTGTCCACATTGCATTGACTTGCCTTTCCTTTACAAAATGCTTAACTGCCTGTAAGATTTTGTGGATCAGAACGTTAGAATAACAGCTTCACTGTACTGTGTGAGCTCCTGCCCGTGGCTCTTGGCGCCTTTTAACCGGGCCCTGTCCTGTCTTCACCCTCCAGGGCTCTACGAAACCTTCCTAACCAATGATGAACCCGAATGCTGTGATGTCAGGAGAGAAGAGCGCCCCAGCAAGCCCTCCAGAGGGACGGTGGGGACCAGCGGCCCCTGTCACAGGACGTCACTCACAGTGTCATCAGCAACCAGACTGTGCAACAGCAGACTCAAACTGTGTGTGCTCGTACTGATTCTCCTGCACACAGTGCTCACGGCCTCCGCGGCGCAGAACAGCACGGCGCTGAGCGTAGGGGGCATCAACGCGCTGGAAGACAGCTCGGCGCGCGAGGAGTAGCCGGGAGGGCCACCCCAGGGCCACCAGGGCCACCAGGGCCCCGCCAGGGCACACCCAGCACCCGCCCGCTGCCGCTCGGACACAACTGGGTGCTTTTACCCTCCAACCGCTTCTCGCAGGGCCTTTAGGGTAAAATCTCAGAAGATGGGCCTGGATCCAAACGAGGACACAAACACAGCTTTTTATTGACTAAAAGGCTGTAAAGTGACTTAAATTTCTCACACCATTTTATACACTGTGTTTTAATGTTTGGAGGTTTTATTTGCTTTCCTTTGATTTTGGGTTTATTTGTTCTTTTATTTTTTTGCACTTGTTAATACAGGATTTATTTTTTGGGGATGGTTTCTCAGAGGTAAACTAAGTCTTCACTGTCTCTTTCTCTCTTTCTCTCTCTCTATATATATATTTCTAGTCATTGTGTGTGTTCATCAGATAGTTCTGTCTCTATGTCCTGTCAGTTTCTATTAGCGGAATGATTGCTATGACCTCGCGGTATATAGCAAAATACAACAACAACAAAAAAAATCATAAAAAAATAAAAAAAGACAAAAAAAAGAAAACAACAAAAAATAAAAATAAAAAACCCCCTAACTCTTCCCTCCCGCTTCCGAAAACGACTGCCTTCCCCGCCCCCTCCCATCCCCAGCCCCTCCCAGTCCCCTCCCCAAAACCCTCCCTATCCCATGCCTGCCCCCAATCATCCATTCCCACCCCCCACTCCCCAATCCCCTTCCCCCAACCTTCCCATCCCCGCCCCACCCCCCTCCAGCCCCTTCCCAGGCCCCGCCCCCGCCAGCCCCTTCCCAGGCCCCGCCCCGCCCGGCCCCCGCCAGCCTCTTCCCAGGCCTGGTCCCCGCCAGCCCCGCCCTCTCCCCGCCCCCTCTCAGCCCCAGCCCCGCCCCCAGCAGACAACATCGCTTGCTTCTGTCTGTGCAGCCGCAGTGCGGGCGCGCACGCTCCGCGGTCCTCGGGCCGCTGTCGCCGACCCCCCCGCCGGGAGCAGAACAAGGGGTTCCTTTTTAGCTGAACAAACAAGTGCTCTCCATGGTAGGCGGAATCAGACAGTTAACACATTTTTATGTTGAAAACAAAACAAAAGCAAAGAAAACCACCATGAACTACGTTGCTCCAGCTCCCATCCCCCGAGGCCCCGTCCCTCGTCGCCGTCGCGGGTGGTCAGGTGGCCGCGAGCCCGCCCAGAGTCAGGACGGGCGCGGCTGGATGCCCCTCCTGCGGGACTGCGGGCGGGCTCTCGTGCGGGTCTCGGCTAGCTCGGGCCCTTGCAAGGGCAGCAAAGGGACTGAGGACACAAATCTGGGTTTCTTTCTCCTCCTTTGTGGTCGTGGAGGAGACCGCAGAGATGCTCCAACACCGGCAGAATACAGAATATATACAATTTTACCCCCGTATTCCCCCACCTATGATTTTTAAATTATTCCAGGTATAAAGTGTATGCAATTCTGCATTATCACAAAAGAAGAACTTGTTTAAAAAACAAATAGGTTAGCCATTTTCATTCAAGTGCAAAAACTCTGTCACTGGAACACGCTCTAGGTAGTTGACAAAAAGAGAAGAAATCAGATCGCTCTGTTTGTATTTTTCTTTTCGTGGGAACATTTCACCTGCTGAGTGTACATGAATTTGCTTTCTAAAAAAGGCTTTTATGAGTTTACAGTAGAATCAGTGGAAGGAAGAGTTCATAAGGGCTGTTTTTAAAAAAACAAACAAACAAAACAAATAATTAAAAAAAACACTTTACATTCCTTCCTATACTCTAACTACACTTGGGAAGTGCACTTCAGATATGTTTGCTGTGTAGCTGGGAGATGAAGGAAAACCATAGAAAAGGTCCTCGTAGCGAACAAAATTTAGTTATTAACTTTATAGCTATGAAATTCCCCCAGGCATTTGTTTTTGTTCAAACAAACTTTAATCTCTGCATCATACTTAACCCTGCGACATGCGTACAGTATGCATATTTTGTTTTGAATAAAAAAAATGTTTTGTTCCAGTCTGTTAAGAATATTCAAAAAATAATAAAGGTATTGCTTAATAAAATTGCTAGAATTGTTTAGCAGTACATGCACAAATATTTTACTAGATTCTTCGTTTTAATAGTGTTTTGTTGAGACTGAAAATCCTAAAATGGTCTGCGCAAATACAAAAAAAAAAACCCGCCAAAATGCAAAACTCTCCAGTTTTTGTTCCTTTTTTAAAAATTGTTTTTTATGCAAATGCCAACACACATTCACGCATGCGTGCACACACACACACACACACACACACACACACGGTACAGTATTATAATTACAGAAATACCATGCTATTTCTGGGGCCACAAGAGGGTGGGAAGAGGTGCTTGGGGGACACTGAGTTGCTGCAAGTGTTAAACACTGGGAGAACTGTGCATGTTTAAAGACCATCTAGTGGTGGACCACAGATTTCAGGGGAGTTGAGGGATGACTAAAGTAGGGGAGCAGTGGGGGAAGGATACAGGGGGCTGACTCATGAGAAAGGATTTAGGAGGTGAGTTCTTTTTCAACTGACCCCTTAAAGGCTTTAAGATATATGGCCAGAAGGGGCACTTGGGTGACTCAGTCAGTTGAGTGTCCGACTTCCACTCAGGTCATGATCTCATGGTTTGTGGGTTCAAGCCCTGTGTCTGGCTCCATGCTGACAGCTCGGAGCCTGGAGCCTGCTTCAGATTCTGTGTCTCCCTCTCTCTCTGCCCCCCCACTGCTCACACTCTGTTTCTCTCTCAAGAATAAATAAACATTTAAAAAGTTTTTTTTTTTTAAAAGATATATGGCCAGGAAAAACTGTGTTCTCACCTTCATCTACCTCTTCTGTGCAAAGGCCATGCCATGGTCCATTTCTTCCTTGTTCCTCATGCTCTTGTTTGTGCCCTGGGAATTTCCATTCTGTGGGGAAATGACAGATCAACACAGATGCAAGCTCCACCCACTCTCCTGATAAAAAGTTACTATTTCAAGACGCTGGGCAAAATGATTTAAAAAAAAAAAAAAAATAGCCCATAACAAACAGGGTTTCATTTTCTCTTTATATCTTTTGCAACTGGTTAAAATTCTTTTCAAATATAGAGGGATTGGAAGATTCCACTGCGCCATGTTTGAGCTTTAGTTTGGGGAGAATGGCAGTGGAGAGAGGGAGACCAAAACCCAGCAGTACCTTACCCGCCAGGTAAGCCCTCCAGAAGACAATCTCAAGAGTTGGGAGAAACAGCACAGTATCTAATTGTACTATGAAACTATAATTTAAGTGAGGACGGGGTGGCGGGGAAAGAAGGAGAACCAGTTATTTACCACCCGTCAACCAGTGTGGGAATTGTCTCTCATTCCGGTAGAATTCTTTTCCTGCCATATACGTTTATCCTTATCCTGTGAGAATCATCTCAGTGCCTCCTATTTATTACCGTAAACGCACATCCCTGTGTTTCCATGGACACAGGGAACTAAAGTGGCTTTTCAGGGGTCAGCCAAAGGGTCCAAACGGGCAATGGCTCCTTCACAAAGTCAAGAAACAGCCATTGAAGCTGCAAGTCTCATCACACTCATGGGCCATTCAAAGTGGTTTTTCTACCTGATCAACTTGCGCGTGTTAATTCTGACACAAAAAGTTCAGACCTGGCACCTTGGCAATCATCATCCCATTCTATTTTTCTTGTAGTAGATATCCACTGCATAGTGGATAATGAATTATGTATTAAAACAATTATTTCTGAAAGCAAATTGCAAATCAAGAAAATACTACTTGATCCGCAAATGCGTAGAACAGATTTCCCCAGGTTTATTACTGTCTTTATTTCTGCAATAGGGAAAGCCCAGCTTGTGGAAGATTTTGATTCTGCAAAGCCAAACGTCAAGTAACACAGTGTTACTCCTTATTACATTTGCGTTCGGCGAAGCTTTACATTGACTGTTCTTTCATTAAAAAGATAGTAGCTGTATCGTTCTCCTCTCCCACCATATGGTAAGTGAAAATTGTTCATTTAAATGGCATCATTAGAAACAAAGGAATGTAGCTCCTCACCAATGAATTGGTGCCATTTAAGTACTAGAACCCGTAGTCATTAAAATAAAAGGAGGCAGGCAGCAAGGGAAAAAAGGAAGACAAGAAAGAAAAGAAGAAAGAAAGAAAGAGAAAAAGAAAGAAAGAAAGAAAGAAAGAAAGAAAGAAAGAAAGAAGAAAGAAAGAAAACAAGGAAGGAAGGAAAGAAAATAAAAATGGGTATTTATATGAATGAATAAGAACATTATTTTTGCCAGGAAAAAACTAAGTGAATGGTGTAGTTGGGAATCAGCTCTGTGTGCCAAGGAGGTGGCATCTGATACCTGGACAAGATTAAAACCCTGGTAGATCTGAGGCTTGTGTTCTTTCCAGGTAACAGCTAAACTTGTTAGTGGAAGCATTCAGTCAGTTACAAAAGGTGCATCTTATTTTTACCAGAACTGCAGACGGGTATTTAATTATACACACATGCAAACGTATACATAAGGAGACAGGCTATACAGCTATAGCATACCTTTATAAGTGTATAATATATGTATAGACAGAGCTTTCAAGTAAAATTTGAACCACAAAATTATTCAGTCCATGACAACACACACACATCACATTGTGATAAGTGATTCCTATTTATTTGCTAAAGGTTGAACAGTGTGCTCATTTAAAAACTATACCTACTTTGGGGTAGAAAACAGACTCTCAGAATGTCTCCGTTAATGAAAGAATACCAATTTTTAGGCAACCAGAATCTTCTCTATCTTTTAAGCATGAATGATGTTTAGGGAAAAAAAATGGAATATGGCATGCAGGTATTGAGCAATGAATAATAAGTCTTTAAATGGGAGGAAGGAAAAAAAAGTGAGTGGAATAGCACCAGCCTAGAGCTCGAACCACCTCTGAGAGCAAATTCCAAACACTGTCCCTGGAGCCCAGTGAGATTCTTAGGTCTCACACATGCTTTGGGAGTATAAGTTATTTTCTCCAAATTCTAAGATACTTATAAAATTCCTAAGTTTTAAACTTAGAAAGTTAAAAACTGTAAAAAGAAAAACAAAAGAGCTATCTGATGTCGTAAGCCACATCTGCCCACATTTCATTTTTTTGCCCCCTGGGCTGCTGACTCTGCTCACTGATTCGAAGTAATGGAGAAGAGGTCAAGGGGAACGTCCTGATGAAACACCTAGCCAAGAAGTTGTAGTATTATGTGCTTTTCAAATTCATTTTTTACTGTAAAGAAGCCCAGGATCTCAGGGGCAAAGCCATCGTTTGGGTACCTACTTGGCACTTCTTAACATGTGGCACAAGGAAGCCAATGATTTTGAACATGAGATCACACACATGGGACTACTTGAGGCGTAAGTGAGATAAAGGGAATAAATGTGCCTGGACAAAACGGCGTCCTCAGTAACAGTTATGATTACTCGTTGGTGAAGGGAAACTCACTGCTTACTTATGGGGACTGCTCCTGGAAGTCATTCAGAGTTGCCGGATTGCACTGGTGTTTGTCTTAATAACATGTTTTTAGAAACATTTCACACCTTTAGTCTAGCAAACTGACCACAGATGAGTTTTCAACATTTTTAAAAAATTTATATAAATTATAGAATTAAAGTGAGCTCTAAGGGTGCCTAGATGGCTCAGTGTGTTGAATGTTTGACTCTTGATTTTGGCTCAGGTCATGATCTCACCGTTTGTGAGATCGAGCCCCATATTGTGTTTTTCACTGACAGCATGGAGCTTGCTTGGGATTCTCTCTCTCTCTCTCTCTCTCTCTCTACCCCTCAAAATAAATAAATAAAAACGTTAAAAAAAAAAGTGAGCTCTAATGACTTTTAATGTAATCAGCTATTGTTTCTTTATATGTCTTCCCCTCCCCACCACCCCAACCCCCACCCCCACCAACAAAACAACAAAAAGTAGAAGAAACCCATAAGAATTGAGAGGGGGCTCCAAGTACAAGTATGAATTGATCTAAGGTGGTCATAGAAATACTGATGCAGCCTCCAAGTGGTTTTGAAAGTGCTCGTGGATTTTTTTGTTTTAAGTACAAATCTTTGACACCTCTAGATTCCATAAGCAAAAACACTACAGTAAATTTAAACTTACTCAGCATGAACATGTATCTAAACTGAATTGATATCTGTTTGTCTTAAAATAATACTATAATTTCCATGGAATGAAATTGCAGTGAAAAAAACTAGGAAGCCTGCAAAGTTTTTGATAAAGTCTAAGTAAATGGATTAAGCAGGACTCTTGAGTAACATTTCTTATTTCACTAATTCTAGTCTCGGGGGAGCCTATCGCCTCTTCCCCCCCCCCCCCCCAGATATTTTAATGTATTTGCATGCTTGACCCACTCCCTACTTCTGACTATAACTGACATCTTCAAATGCTTTCATATTGACAACTGTCATTGAAAGCCAGACTGTGGATATTGATCTATAGATAGAGGCTGCTACAGAAACAGTAACTATTTCTCCGAAAACTTTCAGCTCCTGTAACACCGACTGCCCAGAGCTACCAACTGTCTGAATGCTGGATACCTACAAGGGCATTTGTTTCGAAAAGCAAGTTTCAATGTGTGTCCATTTCTCATGGACTGTGCCGGAAGGAAAATGAATGTTCAAGCAAAAGTTAAAGTTCTCTGTGGCCATTAGGAAAAGGCTGAAAGGAAGACTATTATCTCTGTTACTTGTTCTTTGTACTTTTCTTCCTTTTCCTCCCCGTGACTTTTATTTTCATATCATGATAAGCATCTGAATGTTTGCACTGCAACTTAATGGGCCATATTTCCATTTTTTCATAGATTTATTGATGTATGATAGATCAAAAAATAGGAACAACTCTACAAATGCCTATATTATTTAATTTTTTTCTAAATTCACTAACGTACTCTTAAGTAGAAACATAGAAAGAAGTACTCAGGCCAATCAATTCTGAAAGACTAAGAATGAAGTAAAAATAAGCCAATCTCACTAAACGATATGTAGTATGCTGGAAGCTAGATGGATGCTTTCTTTCTTTTTTTTTTAATTTTTTTTTCAACGTTTATTTATTTTTGGGACAGAGACAGACAGAGCATGAACGGGGGAGGGGCAGAGAGAGAGAGACACACACAATCGGAAACAGGCTCCAGGCTCTGAGCCATCAGCCCAGAGCCCGACGCGGGGCTCGAACTCACGGACCGCGAGATCGTGACCTGGCTGAAGTCGGACGCTTAACCGACTGCGCCACCCAGGCGCCCCTCTTTTTTTAAAAAATTTTAAATGTTCATTCATTTTTGAGAGAGAGAGAGAGAGAGACAGAAACAGAGTGTGACCGAGGAAGGGACAGAGAGAGGGAGACACAGAATCCGAAGCAGGCTCCAGGCTCTGAGCTGTCAGCAGGGAGCTTGCCCCAGGGCTGAAACTCACAAACCGTTGAGATTGTGACCTGCACGGAAGTCAGACACTTAACTGAGCCGCCCAGGTGCCCCAGGATGCTTTCTTTCTTAAATTGCAAATTCTTAAATCATTAAAATATTAAAAATTAAACATACTGAAGATTTTTTTTTTTTTTAAAGCCACTGGTAAGGTTTGTTTATACCTTGTTTCTTTGGTCAGCTAGCTTGCTCATTTCAGGTCAATTTGCTTTTTCTCTCACTATCATTATGTTGCTGACCCCAAGTGACTCCTCTCAGAATAGAATTGGCCAAATTTCTCTATGCAAATAGGTTATTAAGCTTGACCGCTTGACAATGGAGACTTAAAAAAATTATCTAGTTAAATATAAAGGTTTCAGCGTTTTATTTAGCTTCTTTCTTTTGTGTCTTCATTTTATCTTTTTATTCTTGGCTATCTCTTTATATGGTATGAAAAAACAGAGCGGCACAGTTAAGATAATAATTTCTGCTGACTTTGTTGATCTTTGGATAAGACCAGGGGACCACAGCCATGGATTGAAAGTGACCTAAATGACTTGGTCCGTCCAGCTGCAATCTCGAACTGTGGAAAAGACCAGGGAACCACCGCCATGGATTGAAGGCGACCTAAATGACTTGGTCTGTCTAGCTGCAATCTTGCTTCCAAGGTCAACATCCTCTGTCATAATGTCTCCAGATACACCATGTGATGATGTGGCCATATAACCTTGGCTCCTGCTGAGGCAATTGCCTAGAATGTCATTATAACACCAGAAATAACATGTCTATGTATTTTTTCCTTCCCCTCAATTCAAAGGGCACACAAAAGTTATCAGTAAATGAAATATAACAGCAACAAAATTTGCTTCTAAGCCTTTAAGTAATGATTCAATTTTGATGAAAATCTTGGAAAACATTTGCTGCATTGGTTGAGCCAAAGCATTTTGATTTAATGCGATTCTCCTTCTAAAACGCAATACAATGAGGGGCGCCTGGGTGGCGCAGTCGGTTAAGCGTCCGACTTCAGCCAGGTCACGATCTCGCGGTCCGTGAGTTCGACCCCGCGTCAGGCTCTGGGCTGACGGCTCAGAGCCTGGAGCCTGCTTCCGATTCTGTGTCTCCCTCTCTCTCTGCCCCTCCCTCGTTCATGCTCTGTCTCTCTCTGTCCCAAAAATAAATAAAAACGTTAAAAAAAAAATTAAAAAATAAATAAATAAATAAAACGCAATACAATGAAATAAAGATTTGGATTCACAAAACATACAGTATGATGAATAAATAATAAAATATATTTTAAGTGTTCTCAGGTATTTTTACCATAGAGTCTAAAATTTCGTAGTTTTCTTTTTAGTGTAGTTTTTCTTTCCCCTTAAAACAATGTGTTTTTTTTTAATTTATGTGCTTTTTCAGAAAATGTCTTTCCATAGCTTTCTGAATCTCTTCAAATTTCATACTTATGTTCAGTAAGACATTTGAAATTAAACTCTTTACGCATCTGTTAAGCCCAATATATATCAAAGTCTTTATATTGTTACAAGTTTGTCACAAGTAGATTTAATTACTTGCTTTGATTCTGACCTCTTTCCCCTTTTCTTGCTCCTTCCTAATTTCTACTGCTCTCTCTCCTCTCTGTCTTTGTCTCTTTGCCTCTCTGTCTCTGTCGCTCAACTTCAGGATTTTGAAATGAGCTATCTCAATCTGTCAATGGCATTGTTGAACCACGTGGACTGTCCTATGATTCTTAGAATTGAAAAGAGAATTAAATGATCTTATCAGAAAAACATGAAATTAAAAGATGTGAAATACATTAAATACTTTATAATTAGAATAACTTTGGTTGTGCAACCAAGACCCTTTAATTTTCTAGTGAGAACTTTGGTGCTGTAATTTATTACAATGCCTCACAAAGAAGTATTGTTTTCAAAATGAGTTAGGTGAACTGTCAAAGCATGTGAAAAGCACTAATATAATACCCTTATAAGAAGGCATTTGCAAACGATGACTTTGACTTTTTCAAGGTTAGACATTTGGATTTACATATGTTATAATAAAATACAGAAAATTTACTTTCAACATTTGATTTTGGAAAAAATACGCTTCAACTGAAATGGAAATTTAGCCTCCCTAGCCATCCAATTTTATTGCATACATTTTTTAAGCTATTGAGAAATTTTCATTTTTATACTTTTAAGGAGAAGTAGCATCTGAACAAGAGCCTCGCCCTCTGACAATGCCCACAACACCTCACGACACCACTGATTTTGTATGTTTCTGAATAATTTGCGAACTATACACTAACTAGAACTATAACTATACTAACATTACTCCTTCAAAAGGGCAGATATATTTTGAAAGATCGAAGACTAGAGAAAATACCTTCAGCAATTCTTTATTTTAAGAGTAATCCATCTTGAACTTTATAACCCCGTGCAATGACAAACCACAGTCAAATCCTGCAGAATTTTTATTTAATGTATCAAATCCATATGCGATCTCATTCACAGAAACAGATCAACACCAGATTCTTCCTTCTTTTCCTTGTGAACTCAGCCAATCAATCTATTTCTCCCTCAAGCTTTTCTCAAAGGTGAGTGTAGAGTGAAAATTTATTTCTTGTGCCATTAGAGGGAGCAGGATGAAGTTCAGGCACAATATTCTTTGTACTCCTGTCACAAAGTCCCCAGTATGCTCAGTGCTCATCATCTGAGGAGACAGCACTGTATTGTCCAGGAAGCACACACCCCTGTTGACTAAACTCTTCCGGAGAGGACTGGGAACCTGTCCTGAAGTGGCAAGCAAGCTTGAATCAGGACAAGGTGTGGAGGAAGGGGGTACATTTCTTTTTTAAATCATATGATGGGGGCGCCTGGGTGGCTCATTCAGTTGGGCGTCCGATCATCACGTCATGATCTCCTGGTTCATGGGTTCAAGCTCACCCTTCAGGCTCTGTGCTGACAGCTTAGAGCTGGGAACCTGTTTCAGAGTCTGTCTTCCCCTCTCTGCCTTTCCCACACTTGCGTTCTGTCTCTCTCTCTCTCAAAAATAAATAAACGTTAAAAAAATTTTTTTTTAAATCCTATGATAAACACCAATAAAATCTCTGGGCAATAAAGACGTGTCTTACAGGATTCAAAGAAAGCATTATATAAATTTCTTTTCCTCTGTTTTTATTTTATTAATGTTTCCAGAAAGGGTTGGGGGGGGGGGATTGGGGTTTAAAATCAATACTTAATGCCTCTCATTTTGAGAAAAGTATGGATATCCTTACATCTCCATATATTAGTTTCTTTTAAACATACCCATAAACTGCCCACATTAATGACTTTCAATCCTTTATTGAAAAAAAAAATTATTGAGAAGGCTTCTACATCACTGGGACTAAGCTAGGCTTTGGAGAAACAGATACAAAAGAAGTAATTTTGATCTCTCCGAAGTTTCTGGACCAGTGTGGGAAAAGGGCATATAACAATGATGGAAAGAGAAAGTCAGGAGCGCGGCAAACTTAGAGGACTCTGGGAGCACTTAACTCTGATTGGCAGGGGTTAAACGTTCACAGGTAAAGTGACATCCTCATCATCAAGTAGGAGGTTAGCAAGCAAAGGACAGATGGAGTATGTGGTCATGTGCGGAAGACCAAAGCCAGAGGGACCTCTGTGTACAGGGCAGAGAAATGTGCCAAGAGACCCTCATGGTTGGAGAGACAAGAGGCTTCTCTGATAACCCAGCTTAGAAGCTGGGATTTGAGGGGCGCCAGGGTGGCTCAGGTCATGATCTCAGTTCACGGGATCGAGCCCTGCTTTGGGCTCTGCATTGAAAGCAGGAAGCCTGTTTGGGATTCTCTCTCTCTCTCCCTCTCTCTCTCAAAAATAAATAAACATTTAAACAAACAAACAAACAAAAAATGTTTGGATTTGACCCTCAACATAAGACAAAGCCATCAGAGAATATTTTAAAAATTATGCCGCATTAGGGGCGCCTGGGTGGCGCAGTCGATTAAGTGTCCGACTTGAGCCAGGTCACGATCTCGCGGTCCGTGAGTTCGAGCCCCGCGTCGGGCTCTGGGCTGATGATGGCCCAGAGCCTGGAGCCTGTTTCCGATTCTGTGTCTCCCTCTCTCTCTGCCCCTCCCCCGTTCATGCTCTGTCTCTCTCTGTCCCAAAAAAATAAATAAACGTTGAAAAAAAAATTTTAAAAAATTATGCCGCATAAGGAACTTCATGCATTTAATTTTTTTTCCTGGGCAGGAGTCTAGGGCATCGATTGAGGAAAGGAAGGAAAGAAGAAACGAACGAACGAAGGAAGGGGACTGTAACATCAGTGAAAAATAATGAGAGTTGGAGGAAGTGCGGCAGTGAATGAGACAGAGAAGAGGGATGAATCCGGACAATACTATGGCGTAGAATTAGTGGGGCCTGATAATCTGAATATGAGTGTTAAAGACAAGTGCAAGACAAAACAAAAAACAAAAAACAAAAAACAAAAACCGAAAACAAAGACATGAAAAGGAATCTCAGCTTTCCAGTGTGGCCATTCATTAAATAAATCCAGGAAGAAGAATGGATTCGCGGCCGTGGACAACCAGTGCACATTTAGAGACGTTGCGGTCGTCCGGGGGGACTGTGTCATGGCAGCATAGCATAGACTGTTAGGATAAAGCTACCTCCTCTCCAAAGAAGAGAACAAAACTGCAAATAGCTCAGCACAGCGGACTTTACTTTCTGCTTCCTTTAACCCCCCGTGGCCACCTCTGCTGTGGCGACTTCCAAGGCCCAGACTTCTTGCGTTGTGTCCGAAGCCTTGTCTGACCCTCTATCAATCCAGGTGAAGGGGACAGTGTGGGAAAGGTGCATCCACTTTCTGAACATGACAGCGACTACAGCTTCGGAGATCAGAGCTCTGGGGGGAAATGAGTGACGCCAGGTGTATTGGCTAAAAGCACACGGAAGGCTGAAAGGAGACGGAACTTTTTCTTTAGGCGTCTGTCAAGGTCAGGCACTCTTCGCCCTTCATTTCTGGCGTTCACAACAAACCTGCACAAACGGTGTTTTTCATCCTAAATATTTGGAGGAAGTACAAGTCTCAGAGAGAGCATGGAAGCAGGTCAAGGTCACACAAGTAGTGAACACCTGTGTTTGCACTCAAGTATGATTTTTCTAATGCCAGGCCCTTCTGCTTCTGTCACAGAACTCTGCATATAACCCTGCTCTCTTTCATCTGGGAAGCGACTAGAATAAATAAAACTAGTTAAAATTCAATTTTAGCCTTAAATAATAAAAACAAATCGCATTTTTAAAAATTTTTGAAAAAATGTTTATTTTTGAGAGAGAGAGAATGGGGGAGGGGCAGAGAGAGAGAGGGAGACACAGAATCCGAAGCAGGCTGCAGGCTCCGAGCTGTCGGCACAGAGCCTGATGCAGAGCTCGAACCCGTGAACTGCAAGATCATGACCTGAGTTGAAGTCAGACACCTACCAACTGAGCCACCCAGGCACCCCACAAATTGCATTTTTAATTGTAAAATACGTGGGAAAAATTCAGTGACATTGTCTGGGGAAAGCGACCCCATTTTTCCACTGTTGCCTTTTGGTCCTCAAGGTTAGTGAATTTGCAGAATGTTCGATGCACAGATTTCTCCTTGTCAAATCTCGGGTCTTAGAATGAGGGTTTGGCTTCAGTATTGACTAAAAGTATGATCGTATCACATGCCTGTGGAACTCCAAAGAAAATTAGTTGACGCTAATTGAAATAGAGTACCATAGCGTTCAGGTCGACGGTCAAGATGAATAATAGACACTATCTTCAATGTTGACAACTTTATGACTTAGTGAAGGCTCCAGGCACACGCCTTAAAGAGAACGGGCAGCTACATTTACACTCTAGGTCTGTTGTTGGCAAGTGAGCAAATTATCTTTGTACCCAATGATTTAGTGGCTGGGATTCGCTCTTTCAAAATTGGTAGTGAAAATTACTGTTTCTCAGAAGGAAATATATCAAAAGGGAGAAAATAAGTGGTATTACCAAGGACATATAAAATTAAAGAGTGGCTCATTATAAACCCAACACTCCGTCCAAATCAGTGACAACAATGACCGTTGTGGACAAGGTTGGACATTCTTCACGAAGTCTACACATGTTAGGGTGCCCAGGAAAACTCCTATAATTTCATAAAAACCTATTTTTCAAGAAAATATTTAATTTTTAAGTGACTCTTTAATCTGGTGTTTACTTGATTTTCAGAATCAAAAATAGCATGATATATAAATTTTTTAAAAAGGTATATTCTTGGGGCCCTGGGTGGGTCAGTTGGTTAAGCTTCTGACTTTGGCTCAGGTCATGATCTCACAGTTTGGGAGTGTGAGCCCCATCAGCATAGAGCCCACTTTGGATCCTCTCTCTCCCTTTTTCTCTGTCTCTATCCTACTCATGCTCTCTGTCCTTCAAAAATAAATAAACATTAAAAAATATATATATGTTCTGGATGTTACTGTTTTAAACTTGGTCCTTCTAACTTGTGAAATCTTTAAAACCTCTATATTCCAAAAAAAAACCAAAACCAAACAAACAAACAAACAAAAAAAAACCTATATACTGGAGCTTAACATCTGACTAATGATTTCAGCTCAGGTCATGATGCCAGGGTCGTGGGATCAAGCCTCACATCAGGCTCCATGCTGAGTGTAGAACCTGTTTAAGATTGTCTCTCTCTCCCTTTCGGCCTCTCCCCTGTTCTCTCTCTTTCTTTCTCTGTCTAAAATAAAAAACAAAAAAACAGGGGCACCAGGGTGGCTCAGTCAGTTAAGCGTCGGACTTTGGCTCAGGTCATGATCTCCTGGTTCGTAAGTTCAAGCCCCGCGTCAGGCTCTGTGCTGACAGCTCAGAGCCTGGAGCCTGCTTCGGATTTGGTGTCTCCCTCTCTTTCTGCCCTTCTCCTGCTGGTGCTCTGTCTCTCTCTGCCTCTCAAAAAATAAATAATAAATTTTTTAAAGTAATACATACATACATAAAAATAGCATCTAATAAGTAGGTTTGGAAAGCACTGGGTAGTTGATTTTACTAATTGGTAAGAGAAGAAGTATGCATTGTACTCACTTTCAGTTAGATGATATTAATGAGTGCAATTGCATATGTGAACAAATAGGAGATTCTGGATATAACAGACTATGCTGGTGTTTAGCCTACTTTCTGATAATAAGCCAAAATTAAGTATCTTCATAACATCTGCTAGGTTTCATGTGCAGAAATTACAAGTTATTTGCATTATTCAATATGGTAATGGGACTATTATGTAAATCCCAAGCTTATTTGTGAGCTAACACACTGAACAAGAACTCACTAGAAATTAAAGAATCTATATATAGTTGTTCTTATAAGAAGTTGTTCAACATAAATCTGGTTGAGGGAAAATACATTTGGAAGGGTTAAATTAATAAACCTGTATTTAGATTATCTGGGGTTACCTGCATGAAGGTCAGAACTCAATTCCCAGTAAATATTAATGCATTTCTTCTTAATGGGATCTCTCTTTTTGAGTGTACATTTAAGGACCAGTGATTTAATTATATATAGTGAAATTTAAAAAACAATTAACGGCAATATATTTCAATATTACTTAGCATTATAAAATTAATCATTAGAGTAACCTTACATACCTGTCACATTAGTAACTAACAAATACCTAACATATCAGTTACTTAACACCATGAATGCACATGTACATACTTATCACTCACATACCCAAAAAAGATCCCAAAACCTCACTGGGCCACTGTCAAATTTAACTATGTAATAAAAGTATGATAAAACAATATAGACATATCAGGATTGCAATGAAAATGAAACGCTGCCTGATATCTTAGGTTATAAAGTCAAAACTGTAAATTTGCGTTACCTACTGAATATATGAACTAAAATTCTTATTTCATCATCAAATACAAAAGAGAAAGCCGGGTCACTTGTTCACTAATCTAAATATTCCAGTTTTACCAAAATTTGTGGTGTGAGACTTCTAAACATAGTGATTTGGTGGTGTTCTTAGCCAACTTTGTCCTTTTAATTTAGAGTTTCTGTTATTTTAAAAACGTATTTCTGATAACGGAAAAGTTTGTAGTCTTTTTTGTTACATGGAAACAATCACACACCTACAGAACAGGTGCAAGAATAGTCCAATCAACTTTTCCCCTCTTTTCCAAACCATTTGAGAATAAACTGCCAACCTGAACCTCATCTTCTCTGAATATTTTAAGGGGGTATTTCCTATGAATAAAAATCTCCTTTATAACTAAATTCAATCTTCAAAATCAGAAAGCTAATATTGAAATTTAATGCCATCCCATCCTTGGATCCTATTTAAAAGTTCACCCACTGTCCCAAACGTGACCTGAGAGAGTTCTTTCGTATGTCCCTTACTTTTATGACCTTGATGTTTTGAAAGTCATAAGCCAGTGTTTTAAAAAAATGTTTAGTGTTTATTATTTATTTTTGAGAGAGAGAGAGAGAGAGAGAACACAATCAGGGGAGAGGCAGAGGGAGAGGGAGACACTGAATCCAAAGCAGGCTCCAGGCTCCGAGCTGTCAGCATAGAGCCTGATGCCGGGCTCGAACTCACGAAACAGGAGATCATGGGCTGAGATGAAGTCAAATGCTTAACCAGCTGAGCCACCCAGGTGGCCCATAAGCCAGTTATTTTTTTACAAGTCCCTCCATTTGGGTTTTTCTGATCTTTTCACAGTATTATATTGAGGGAATATCAGAAAGGTTTATCCTATCATGCAAAACATGATTTCAACCTGTCCCATTAATGATGATCTTCACTTTGACTCCATGATGAAAACGTCACCACTCCCATGCCTGAAGACATCATAGTAAAAAACCAAGATAAAGAGAAAAACCAATAAATTCAAATAAAGAGGAAAGTTGTAAAAGTAGCCAGAACAAAACAACGCTTTACTTTTTTTAATGTTTATTTTTGAGAGAGAGAGAGAGACAGAACACAAGCGGGGAAGGGGCAGAGAGAGAGAGAGAGAGGGAGGCACAAAATCTGAAGCAGGCTCCAGGCTCTGAGCTGTCAATGCGGGGCTCAAACTCATGAACCACGCGATCATGACCTGAGCTGAAGTCGGATGCTCAACTGACTGAGCCACCCAGGTGCCCCAAAACAACACTTTATATACAGGGAACAATCAAGCAAAGTGCTGCCAACACTTCATCAGAAATTAGGGGACCAGAACAACATTTTTTAAATGCTGAGAGAAACTAATTAGCTGTCTCTCAAAAACTCCATAACTAGTGAAAATATCCTTCAAGAGTTAAGGTGAAGCAAAAGAATTTTCAGCTCAAATCAAACTGAGAGAACTTCTACAAACCAGACATGTACTGTAAAAAATGTTAAGAGAAGTTTTCGAGACTGAGAAAAAGGGCAGCCTTTTTGGTAGCAAAATGGTAGGGGGAAACTGGGATCGTCAGGAATGAATGAGGAGCATTGGGAAAGGTAAATATATATGTGCAAATATAAAAAATAATTTTTCTTAAGTTCTTTTAAAAATTACTGTTGAAAACAGAAAGTATAATATTGCATCACGTGGTTTATAATGCTATTGGGTGTAATACGCCAAACAACAATGACAACTATGATGGTGGTGAGGAAATGGATCCACACAGGTTCAAGATTTCTACATTTTACATAAATTGGTACAATATTAGCTCTAAGTATTATGCAAATATAAAGATGCATATTATAATCCCAAGAACAATTACAAAAAATTACACACCAAGTACAGAGAAAAACAGATAAGGAGACAATATAAAGTGAAATTCTGAAAGTATTCAAAGAATCCAAAAGAGGACAGAGAGGGGAGAACAAAGGAACAAAACACAGAGAGACAAACAGAAAATAAGTATTAAAATATTAGATCTAAATCCAACTATATCAATAATTACGTTAAATGTTAATGCAATTAATATTCCAATTAAAACACAGAGATGGTCAGACAGAGTGGTACAATCACAAGACCCAACTATCTGCTGTCTACAAGAAAGGGCACTTTAAATAAAAAGTACAACCAGATTGAAAGCAAATAGATGTAAAAAATATATACTATGCAAACAGTCAGCATAAGAAACCCGAAATTTCAATATCCATTAAAACAGACTTTAAGAATCTAGTAGTATCAGTTAAAAAGGGAGTTTTCATAATGAAATGGCTATAACATAATGATAGGCATAATGATAATTTATAGCAATCATAAATATGAATGTATCACATTCGCATTCAAAATTGATAAAGCAAAAATTGACAGACTTAAAGTGAGAAATTCCAGGTGATAGTAGGAGGCTTTAATGCTTCTCTTTCAGCAATTGACAGAACAGAACAAAAAAATCAGCAAAGATATAAAAAATCAGAGCACTAACAATGACTTAATCATATCTGATACTTATAGAACAATGGTAGAATTTAACGGTAGAGTGCAAGTTCTTTCCAAGTGCTGATAGTATAATGTAAACAAAAAACAATAGTATAAAAAATAGGATTTATACACGGTCATAAAACATGTCTTTAAAATTTTTCAAGGATCAAAGTAATACAGAATGTGTTACATGATCACAAGTGTATTAAATAAACAGCCAAAAATAATAATATATCTGGGAAAACTCATATATTTGGAAATTATTTTTTTAATATTTTAAAATTAAATGCATTCACAAAAGAAATTAGAAAATGTTTGAATTCATGATACCAAAAATACAATGTATAAAAATTTGTAAGGTACAGCTAAAGTAGTATTCAGACAAATATATATACATTCAGATGCTTATTTCAGGTAATAAGGAAGGTTTAACATCAATATTCTAAGATTCTACTGCAAGATAGTAGGAGAAGAAGGGCAAAATATGCTCAAAGCGTGTAGAAAGAAGAAAATATTAAAAACGAGAGGAATTGTTGCTATGGACTTAATGTTTGTGTCCTCTCAAAATTCATATGTTAAAACCCTAATCCCCAATGTTATGGTATTTGGAGATGGAAACTTTAAAAGCTAATTAGGCCATAAAAGTAGAGCTTTCCTGATGGAAGTATTGCCCTTATAAAAGACACATGAGGGAAATGATGACTTCTTGCCATGTGAGAACACAGCAAGAAAATTGCCAGTACAAACTAGATAGAAGACTCACTAGACATTGAATCTGCTGACACCTATTAATCATGGACTTCCCAGGCTCCATAACTTTGAATAATAAATGTCTCTTATTTAAGTCACTCATTGTATGATAATTTGTTATAGCAACCCAAACTGATTAAGACAGGAATCAGCAAGATTGTGAAACAACACAGAGAAAAGTAGCCAATCCAAAAATTTGCTTTTAGAAGTGATTGACATAGACAACACTCTAATTAGACTCCTCTAAAAAGGAAAGAACACAAATCACCAATATAACAAATAACTAAAGGGTTATTACTACAGATCCTACAGAATGAAAAAGATACTATGATGATATTATAAACAACCTTTTGCCAATAATTTCAGAAAGTTAGATGAAATTTTAAAAATCCCTGAAAGATCTCACAAACAACAAAATCTCACCCAAGAAGAAATCGATAACTTAAATAGCCCTGTATCTAGTAAAGAAAATTGAATTCACAGTCCAAACCTTTCAAAAAGAAACTACAGTACAAAGTAGCTTCATTAGTCAATGTTTCAAACATTTAAGAAAATAATACTACTAATTCCATACAAAGTCTTTCATAAAATATAATAAGAGGGACCATTAACTAACTTATTTTATGGGAACAGCATTACCCTATCAAAACCATCTGATTTTATAAGAAAAAATGAAGTTATGAACATTATATCTTTCATGAATATGGCTGAAAAATCTAGGGGTCTTATCAGTCAGAATGGTTGAACACTTTGTGGTAGTCTCATAGACAATTTCCAGCTCCTTTCCTTTGTAACGTCTAACAATGTAGATGCCAACAAATTAAAGAGAGTTTAATCTTTTTCTACTTGTTTGGATTGATTTTCCATCAAAAATTGAAGTTTTATTGACAAGATCGATTCAGGTGCACAATTTATAAATTTAGTTATGTGTCTATAGGATTTTGTGGGTGTTGAGAGAACAGAAAATGAAATAAAAATCTTAATGGTTTTTCACCATGTTAATAAGTATCCTAATGACTTAAAAAGTTACAAATAGGGGCGCCTGGATGGCTCAGTCGGTTAAGCGTCCGACTTCGGCTCAGGTCATGATCTTGCGGTTCGTGAGTTCAAGCCCCACGTCGGGCTTGTGCTGACAGCTCAGAGCCTGGAGCCTGTTTCAGATTCTGTGTCTCCCTCTCTCTCTCTGACCCTCCCCCGTTCACGTTCTGTCTCTCTCTGTCTCAAAAATAAATACACGTTAAAAAAAAAAAATTAAAAAAAAGAGCAAAATGTTTAAAAAAAAAAGTTACAAATACATCAGAAATAAAGGACAATCATCCCCAAAGATATATATCTGACATCCCCCCAAAATACCAAATAAACCAAAAAGAATTATGTGGAATAGTTTTTAATATATGTGTGTATATAGATGTGGATATATGTGTACTTTTTATATTTAATGAGTAAAGCATCCTGATTAAATCTAATATTATAAAAAGCATTTAAATATTTACACATGTTGTTTTTCATCTCCTGTACACTTTCATAAGATTATAAAATGACTTTCTGGCTGTAAACGTTGATCCGTTTTGATTCTTTGGCAAATAGTGTACTACTTACGGACACGATATATGTATCAAGATGTTGGCAGGGCCATGCTGCCGCTGAAACCTCTAGGGGAGAATCCTTCCTGCCTCTTTCAGCTCTGGTAGCCCCAGGTGTTCCTTGGTTTGTGACAGCATCTTTTCAGCCTCTTCCTCTGTCTTTACATGGCCATCTTCTTTGCTTGTGTCTTTGAACACAAGGTGTTCCCTTCTCTTTCTCCTCTGCTTGGAAGGACACCAGTTATATTGGATTAGGGTCCATCCTAATCACTTCATCTTACCTTGATTATATCTGCCAAGATCCAATTGCTAAATAAGGTCATATTCACAAGTACTGGGGGTTAGGATTTTAACATATCTTTTATGGGTTGAGGCGGGGGGACATGATTCAACCCATAACAAATAATATTTGCCTGCAGGATCCAATGCTGATCATTATTAATAAGTGGATCAAACACGTTGCATTAATTTTCTATAATTCAAAATAATTTGAATTGGTAGCATTTTCCCTCTCTTTCTCCTGTGCATATTTGTGCATTGGCTGCTTGATATCTAAGACCTAATCAATAGATTTAAGCATAATTTTGTTGAATTCAACAAAGAGCACTTGTTCATCAATAGGAACAATATCTACAAAGTAGCTCTCATTGGCAATGCCATTTAATACTGACTTGGCCCTTTAATTATTCAAATATTTAATATCAATGAGATTTGTGTCCAAGGAGGAACCATAATTCCCTCAGACATACTTGTTTCATCAAAGTGGACTGACTGCACGAACTGCCTGACTGTGTTACACATGAGGAGGGAGCATTCTGGAATCTCAGCTCCCCTAGTTCTGACCCTCATTTAAATATGAATCGACTTTCTGAGAAACATTATTTGCGTCCTCATTCTTTCCTCCATGCTCAAGTTGACTCTTAAAGTAAGATTTTTCTTCCTGAATATCCAGATTCCTGATTTTTTTTTTTATAGGTTTATATTGCAGACCGATCCTGAGGCATTTTATATCATTGGGCTTAACAGCACTCTGTGTATTGAAGGAAAACATCCTGTGGCCGCTCTTCAGGGGTAATGTCTCTAGGTATTTCCAACCTTTGCATTGTTGACACTCTGGGGTCAATAACTCTTTGTCACGGAGCGGGGCTGTCCTGTGCATTGCAGAATATTCATCTGCATCCCTGGTCTCTACCACTAGATGCCAGAAGTGTCCCCACTCCTGTTGTGTTATGACAAGCAAAACATCTCAGACATTGCCAAATAACCTAAGAGGGGCAAAATCAACTCCCGCCCTATATTGGATTATGACCTCATTGAAGGAAACTGAATGGGCTCTCACTTATACAGAAATGCTAAAATGTTGGACACAATCTTACAGCTCTTAAGGTCTTTATTTTTCTAAGAACGAATCTTTAAAAATACATGCAGTAAGTGTTGGCATTATTTATTGATAAACATTTTATGTGGAGTCACTTTGAAGGAGTTTTGTTTGGAGGTGTTTTGTGGTTAAAATCTGAACTCTTCGTTCTCTCACACCAGTTTGGAATTCAATTTAAGTAGCCATAGTTGTGCCCTAATTAAAATCATTTGCTCAACAGCTACAGGTGAAATGAACAAGCAGAGGGCTGAAGGAAATGAACTTTAGAAGGGGCAGAGGCTTCCAAATGTTTTAAACATTGTTTCTGCTTTCTTTTATTTTCTTTCCGGTAAGGAAACCCATTTGGAAGGAATAAAATAACTGACCTCGTTGTGACAGCTCATTATTTATTGTTTTGTTTTTATACAACAGGTATACAATTTTACTTCTTCATACATTGATGAAAAATCCGTTACAAACTCTGAACTATTCAGATTACTATGTGATGCAGTGGAAGTGATGTCCATATTCATTAACAAAAGAAATCAATACCATTCTGAGTCATGGGGCCACTGTTTCCTATATAAAGAATCAATCTGAGCCACCCAAACCTAAGAGAATCTTACCTAATATTATGGGCCATTTACAAGGCCTATCCCCTGAAATTCGTATGTTCGCAAATACTTGTGATCATAAATATTTAACTACGGCTGAATTCTGAGTAAACACAAATAATTAAGGTAGGTAATAAAGCATTATTTAAAAAAATTTTTTTTAACGTTTATTTATCTTTGAGACAGAGAGAAACAGAACATGAACAGGGGAGGGGCGGAGAGAGAGGGAAACACAGAATCTGAAACAGGCTCCAGGCTCTGAGCTGTCAGCACAGAGCCCGACATGGAGCTTGAACCCACGGACCGTGAGATCATGACCTGAGCTGAAGTCGGACGCTTAACCGACCAAGCCACCCAGGCGCCCCAATAAAGCATTATTTTAAAGAAGGAAGTTGCAATCCTAAAAAAGACAGGTAGATATTGCTAACAGTCTCACGCAACAAACTGAAAACAGTACGAAAACTAAAACACTACCAGAACAATTCACAATAAAAAAAGAAAAGAAAAGAATTTCAGGGGTGAATAAATGAAGGGGGTTGAGAGGTACAATCTTCCAGTTAGAAAATAAATAATACCCAGGGATATAATGTACAGCATAGGGAATATAGTAGATAATATTGTACATAGACTTATCATAGAGATCATTTCATTATGTATATAAATATCAAATCATTGGGGCGCCTGGGTGGCTCAGTCGGTTAAGTGTCCGACTTCAGCTCAGATCATGATCTCATGGTTTGTGGGTTCAAGCCCCGCGTCAGGCTCTGTGCTGACAGCTCAGAGCCTGGCGCCTGCTTCGGATTCTGTGTCTCCCTCTCTCTCTCTCTGCCCTTCCCCTGCTCACTCTCTCTCTCTCTCTCAAAAATGAATAAATGTTAAAAAATAATAAAGTAAATAATCACTATGTTGTTCACCTGAAACTACTATAATGTTGTATGTCACTTGTACTTCAATAAAAAAACAATTTCAGGGAAGTGGAGTATAAAAAGAAAAAAAGTAAGGCTATTATGAAATCATAAAGACTTATTTGTGAATCCGAAGCCAAAACATCAACAAAATGATAAGGTGAAAAGCAAATAACGTACTCCAACCATTGTGTGCCTCGTCTCCGTGATATAAACAAAACAAAACAAAACAAAACAAAACACCTCACCTAATCTAAAAGATTCCCAATGCTGGAAACTACGTTTTTGGTTCTTAGTGAAAATTAACATTTTTCTGCAGATTAATTTTAAATAATAAGATTGTGGGGATCTTTCGAATAAGTGCTTATAATTGAATGACTCCCCCAGAAGAGACATAGAATGACTTTCTTGTGCTCTATGGTAGAAAGTGTGCCTGGAATCATCTTAACAGGGGCAACTCCTTAGTCCTATCCCACCACTCCAATGCTGGGGACCCTCTCACAACCAGGGCTGTGAAGCGGGCCTGGGGTCAGACTATTGCTTGATACAATCTAGGAAGAAGGAGACTGGCGCTTTCAGAGTTCATCAAAATATAGGTTTGAATTTTTCATCGACTACTCAGTTCACTGAGAAGAGAAATTCACAGCATCGGATACAGAACTATGCCGTCCAAAATAATATAAAAGACCATCAGTGACCTAGATTCCAACACTGAGCTACCTAAGAGGAAGTACCTGACTCAAGGAGCTTCCTCTAAATTTCAGGAAGACATTCATACGAGGAAGGTGTTTTCCCCCTTGAGGGGCAGAGGTGTTTTTACGGGCACCTGCACCCAGTGTTGGGTGAGGAAGGGCAGAGATGCAGGCAGGACCCTGGACTTCAGTGGCCCTTTATTCCCTCCAGGAAAAAGGGTCCACAGGCTGTGTGAGTGTGCCTGCCACTCGCCACCCACCCCCCACCGTGGAAATAGGGAGCTCAACATCTGGGTGGCGAAAGACAAGAAAATATGGGAACAGAAGTAGTATTTTTCTGGAGTCTCAATGAGAAACTTCTGCCCAGTTCTATTGTGACACACTACAGGCCCCAAGAGCAGAAAATGCTGTCCTTTCCATCACCCTGAAATGCCAGCCCATAAGAGGCTGAGGCACCTCACATCTGGCACTTAACGTACCCAAGAACTGTCGGTCTGAGAGGCCTCAGCAGCCAGGGAGGAGTGAGGAAACAGAACAGCTCCCTGGTGAATTCAAGCAGATGGAAAAGTTCAGTGACAACTCTTTAAAAATTAAATGAGAGCACTCCGGGATGTTAAGGCATGTTGGAAAACACATGTTTGGAAGGATGTTGTTGTTGTTGTTGTTGTTGTTTAATCTGATTTTTGAAGTAAAGAGTCAGGTGCTAAATTGAATGTTGTGAAGGTCTAGAAGGTCAAGCAGGAAAATTATTTCAAGTCGTCGAAAACTATAGGCGAAGATAGAAATTGTGAAGGCAAAGCTAGGGAACTTTCGGGAGCGATTCATAAGACTTACCGGAAAAATGTAATGAGTAGAAGATAGCCAATTAAACAAATAATAAAAGAAAATTTCCCTCTGAGGAGGAATTATGTCTGGAAATTGAAATTATTGAAGTATGTCTGGAATTGAGTTCCAGACGGGATTGAAGAGAAAAGATAAATATCTAAGTGTAGACTTGGTCCAAAATCTCCATATTTCAAGGATAAAACAAAACTCCTTACGAACCTATACAGACATACGAAAACAAGCTCTTATACTGTTATTTTTAGGCTTTGCACAATGCTTGCTACTATTTTAAATACAATCGGTGGATTTCATCATTTAGTGAAAATGCAGTGTTTCAATACAAATTAATGTAATATTTTATTACAGTAGCAGCATGGTGGAAATCGCAAGACCTTTGGAGTTAGGCAGACATGACCTTTTTAACCTATGACCTCCAGAAAAGAATCTATCTTATGGAAGCCCCAGTGTATTCACATGTAAAGTGGGGATATTTATGTTGCAGAGTTGCGTTAAGTGCGATGATTGGTTAATTTCACAGACGTGTATTGAGCCCCTACTCTGTGGGCATCATCGTGCTACGCCCAGGGCATACAGCTGTGAACTACACAAATATAATCACCTTTCAAGAAGCTTAGGACATAGACTATGGCAGTATAGACAGATATTACATGGCTAACCTTATCATTTGTCATTTCTTATAGTTGCAGTAACTCTTCCAGGGAGAAGGGCGGGATGTGCTGTGACAGCAGATCGTGGGTGGGGATGAACTCAGAACTGGTGTTGGGGTTCATGTAGACTTCCTACACAGCAATCAAGGTGGGCTCTGAGGGGTGTGTTGATACAATGAGGAGAAAACAAACAAAGGGAAAAGTGGAAAACTATGGAGCCTACCAGGTAGAGGGAAAGGCATGGACATGGGGAGGTGGTGTGGAGGAGTTTGGTAGTTTCCAAAAACTGGGAGAAAACTCATGGAGGTCAGCAAATGATGGCCGTGAGCCCAATCCCGCTGCCCCCGTTTCTATGCAGCCAGTGAGCTAAGACCAATTCATGCGTTGTTAAATGTTTAAAAAATGTTAGATCTCATGTTGTCCTCTTACCACAAGAAAATAACATAAAATGAAATAGTTAAAAAAGAGAATATTTTGTGACACAGACACATGAGAAAGATGTGAGATTCAAATTGCAGGTTCCATAAAGTTTTATTAGAACGCAGTCTCATCCATTTACTTATCGGCTGTGACTGCTTCTACATTATGGGTGGCGGGTTTGAGTGCTCGCACCAGAGATCAGGGACCTACAAAGCCTGAAGTCTGTACCATCCGCATCATTGCAGAAAATGTTTGCCAACCTCTGAAAGAGATAAAACACAAATTCAGGGAAAAGTGGAAAAATGAGGCACTGATGAGGTAAGCAGGACACAAATCATAGGCGGTATTTAACAAATAGTAGGCTGTTGATAAATGATTGTTATTATTACTGAGCTAGAAATCTAACCACAGCCCGTATCACTGCATCTACAGGAAAATGCATTTCAATATCCCAGCCAAACAACTTTAATATCAACTGTTGGATCATAACCAGTTCTTTTTCGGAAAGCTCAAGAATTCCTTTATTTAAAAAATTGTTCTGTTTTCCATACAAGCTCTTAGTTCATAAACAAGTTTATAAAAAATGAGGAACCTTTCTTTATGTTCCTGGTTGTACCTAGAGCACAATTAGCTGCCCAATGGTAAAGAGAGATAGTGTTATTAGCAAATGTTGGCAGAACAATTTTTCTGCTCTGAAAGTAAAGTCAATTGTAGTGCTATGTTACGAGATTATGAGCCAAAAGAAATATTAGATTGAGCCAAATGGGCCACTTTATTCCAGGTTACTCAAATCAGAAGGGACACATCTTGGAGAGATTACAAAGCAAATTAGTTAAGAGGATATTTTCAAAGTAGGGAACACAGCAATCACTATTGAATACTAGGAGTTGGGTAGTTTTTTATACAAATGCTGCTTTGAAATTTCAATCAACGATTAGTTTTCCTTGCTAATGGGGAAGATAAGTAGAGACGTTGCAAAAGCATGAATACCCCCAAGTCATTTTTGTCTGGCTTTGGTATGCACTCTATGTGTTCTTGGCATCCTGCTCACCTTAACAATCACATTCAATTAATTTAAAAAATGATATTTCCTAGGCACTAACAAATGATGGTAGGGAGAAGTCATTCAGAAACAGCTTGAGAAAAGCTGTCCTTGAATCTCAACACGTGCTCTTGTATCAGCGTGGATAATTCCTGGAAGTGTCGTTTAAACAGCAGAATAATGACAGCTGTCAATATTTGCCACATGGAGAGGGCACCAGCTTGGTGATGAAGGAGTATTCCAGATTCCTTTGGAGAATTCCTTTTGCCAAGTGCTACAAAATTTCATGTGACCTAAATCTCCCCATTACAACTCCATGTCCTAATTCTTTTTTTTTTTTTTTCAACGTTTATTTATTTTTGGGACAGAGAGAGACAGAGCATGAACGGGGGAGGGGCAGAGAGAGAGGGAGACACAGAATCGGAAACAGGCTCCAGGCTCTGAGCCATCAGCCCAGAGCCCGACGCGGGGCTCGAACTCCCGGACCGCGAGATCGTGACCTGGCTGAAGTCGGACGCTTAACCGACTGCGCCACCCAGGCGCCCCCTAATTCTTGACTCAACCTGATTCTCGCACCTTCCTAGGACCTTTATGCGTCTAGAGCTGATGCAGAAATTTCTTGACAGTGGAAAGAAAGTAATGAGACACGGCAAAAAAAGAAAGATAAGAAAACCTAGTCTGTTGAGTTGGCTATGATGGAGTAACACCTAACTGTATTCTTCTCTGAAGGGACCAGGTAACAGAAAATGGAAACTCAACAATCTGGCTTATGAAATACAAATAAGCCGAACCAAATCCCCATAAATAAGTTAATTAATAGGCTGCAACCAGATAGAAACCAAAGACCATTCAAAAAAGGGAAGCATGGTAGAAATACTCTTCTGAAAATTTTTTTCAGGTTTTATTTATATTTATTTTGAGAGAGAGAAAGAGAGAACATGAACAGGGGAGGGGCAGAAGGAGAGGGGGAGAGAGAGAATCCCAAGCAGGCTCTGTGCTGTCAGTGCAGAGCCCAATGTGGGGTCCGAACTCACAAACTGAGATCGTGACCTGAGCTGAAATCAGGAGTGAGATGCTTAACCGACTGAGCCACCCAGGTACTCCAGAAATACTCTTAAAGTAGCCATGTACGATCCCTGTCTCTCACTGGTTTGGGGTAATCCCACACCTTTAACTCAGGTATTGTTTATTACTCTTCCCTGTCAAAATCCCACCTTGATCAATGTTTCTCCACGTTTTCACCTAGGATGCTAAGAACTCCAGAAGAAAAAAAGGTACAGTGATACCGTCAGATGCCGCCATTACAAATACAGGATGTCTAACAATGACAACAAACACTGGTCCCGTGCTAAATTTGCTCTCTCTATCCTGTGCTCTGCACTGATTATTTCCAACCATCTTGTCCTGTTTCAGATCACTGACTTTCTTATTACCCACTTAATTTAAGCAGATGACCTCACCTTCCCCTTCTCAAAGAAAAGACAAGCCATCACAGGAGATGTTTTCATTTTCTGTCTCTAGTGATGACTATCTCAACACACACACACACACACACACACACACACACACACACACACGTGCCATGCACATTGACTCTTCCTCTGCTTGCAACAGGAGATATGTTTGTCCCCGCCTAGAATAATCCCTCCATCTGCCTTAGGACACTGTTCCCTCCTGACATCTTCAAGGACTTCTTTCTCTTGATGATTTTTCCCTTACAGCTTTAGCTTTTTTTCTCTCTATTGGATTCTTCCAAGCACTACTTAAACATTCTTCATCATTCATCCTAAAACAAACACTTGACCCCACTAGCTACAGCTGTAGCTCTTTCCTCCACTTCAACTAACTTTTTCAAAAACTTGTTTATACTTGCTATCTCTAGCTCTTCCCCTTTCTGCCCTCCTCTCACCCCCGAAATCCACCATCCACCCTTTTGCTTCAATGCAGTGCCTCTCGTTGAGATCACCATGACTTCCTTGTCAATAAATCCAGTGGACACTTCTAGCTTTATCATTCTTGACCTTCCTGCAGTTGTCGGTCACTCCCTGCTTCTTGAAATGTTTCCTCTCATGGCTCCATGACCACAAACTCTTCTGATTGCTCTCCTGCCTCTTTTAGCCAGTCCTCTTTGCCTTCCCTCCTACTTCCTCCATCCTCCTGACCCATTTTCAGCTTCTCTTAATTCTGCCTCCTTGTCACAATGCCCCTTGGTGAGCTCGTCCTCTCCGTGACTTCAGTTACAACCAACAAGCTGCCAACTTTCAGCACAACAGAAATCCAGGCTGGGTTTCTGTTGTGTTCCATAGTCCCAACAAAATCCCAACAAAACTCTCCATCCAACAAAAGGCATCTCAAACTCAAAATATCCAAAATTGAGAACCTTCATCCGTACAGTCCTCAAACTTCTGTTTCTACCTTGATAGGTGGCTCCAACATCTGGTTAAATTACCCAGAAAGTTGAGACTCTTCATTACCCTTCCTCCTTCAAACAAACCTACAGTCTTATTGATTCTGTCTCTTAAATGTCTCTCTTATGTGTTCATTGTTTTTCATTCCAACAGTCAATCCCCTAGGATGATACTACCTTCTCTAGTGAATTGTGGGAAGAGCTTTCTAAGGGACTTTGTATTCCAGTCTTGATTATCTTCAGTCCCTTATCCACAGTGGCCGCATGACTTTTTTTAAAAAACACAAATCTGATTATCTTTTCCTTTTGTATAACATTCTCATTAAGTTTTTTGGTCACACACTGGCAAAAATCACCCTTACCATGGCTACTAAGGATTATATCAAATCCTCTAATTTGTCAACCCTATAATTTTCTTTTCACCCACCAGTGTCTTTTTCTTGTTTATGACTGCTTTGCATTGAAATCACGGGATTAAGCAAGCATTACAATTGGAAAAACCATCACGTAGGGGTTTCCAAACACAGCCATATTTTCATTCTGGGCTTTTCTAATTACTAGATGTGACGTTGGGCAAGTTTTTTTTTTTTTTTTAAACCTACCTGTGTCTCAGTTTCCTCACCTATAATGGGGATGCTAGTAATAATTCTACCGTAACTACCTCAAGGTACTATTTTTAGGGTTGCATCGGTGATTCCTGCAAAGTAGTTTAAAAAGAGCTCGGCACATAGTCAGTGCCCTGAAGGTGTGGCCCACTATTTTATTACAGTCATTTCCTTGCAACTACTCAGACTCCCTTGAGGCTAGTCTCCTAAGCTCTTTGCTGGGCAAACTCTAACACAGGAAAAATACAAATGTATACACCTCTGGCCTGTCCCCTACAGAAAGTAGTGGCCGGATCCCTCCAGCACACAGGTAGCCCGATTACATAAGCCCTAGGCTCCTTGCAACACTGTCCAACAAAACACCAGGTTTCCTTGTCATAATGAAAAGATTTTGGATACCTTTTCCAATTCTCAAGACTCCTATCACCTCCTCCCCACAAATCCTCGTCTTCAGCTGATGACTTTGCCTCATGTTCAGTTGAGAGACCAGAAAACGTCAGACTGAAACCCTGTGACCGTCTCCTCTCAAATCTAAAACCCTACCTGAGTCAGCGCCTACTTCTGTCTGCCCTTCCGAAGAGTGGGGCGACACTTATCTCATCCAAGAACAATACACAACCAGTCCAGGCTTCCACACCCTTGCCCCTTCCCAGGGATGTGGCTCCGTTAGCTCTCTGTCCGTCCTGCCTCTGTCCACCTCGCCCTCCGCTGATCACTCTTGCGAGCATTCTGGATATTCTGCCCCTCCCCTCCCAGGCACATTCTTGTCTTCCTGTCCGTCTACAGCTATGGCTCCATTTCTCTGCTCTGCTGACGGCCGGATTTCTCAACACTTCCCATCCCAGGTCTTCCTCCTTATTTCCCCTTCTTCCAACTGAACTCTGAGCAGGTGTAAGTTTTTAAATTGCTTCCATTTATTTTGGTCACATTTCTTTTTTTCTGTTCACTCGAAGGTGACATGTGATTTGAAAAAAGTCTATGTCTGAATATGTTTAGAACAATGTCTGCTGATAAGTACAAATAGAGATTCTAATTAAAGGACAGCTTAGGGTTACAGTTTAATTGGCCACATTTTTTTTTCCTCAGTGGAACATAGAATATCAAAGTGTCTTATAATCAGTGCATCTGAGTTGTGATGAAATGCTGTGCCACACACACACAGACACCTTCACTGGTCACCCAGGAACGCATGCTCTTCTCCCCAACCAGAATTCTTTTCTCTTCCAGGTGCTTATCCCGATCCTAAATTTGTCTGTCTCTTTATCTGCTGTGTAACTATTTCCTCAACTGGGGTCTTTGAAGACAAAACCCCATCAGTTTGGTTCACCCAGGATACATTCTGCCAACAGAATGACTGGTTCCTGAAGGGCTTTCACTACATATTTGTGGGTTTGCTGAATCAGTGGATGAAAACCTCCTTTGGGGAGCTCACTGCATGGTAGTAACAGAACGTTGGTTGCTATAGGCTACGAGGAAGTAAAAGACGGCCAACTTTGCTTTTCGCCATTAGACTTTCGGTTCTTAAGTACTAAAACAAACTTGCTGTAAAACACTTTAACATGAGAACACTCCAGGGCTTTATAAAATAAGACATGGAAAAGGCCATTGGTTTTTATTTAGCAGAACAATTAGGATAAAGCTTTCAGATTTGGTTGCCGCATTACCCAGGTGAACCTTATTAATGAGATGACCCAAATGTACAGCCAGGAATATCCTGTAAGCATGGTTGCAGACCCGAAAAATGCGACGTTTCCAGAAGACAGAAGAGAAGACAAACATAAACAAAACGCTGGAAATTTCTTGCACAAATCCAAAGCAAATATTCCCCATCTGGGTTTCCCTTTGTGCAACCGTGGATATAAACCAGAGTACGGCAATCATTCCATAATCTCTCAAGTCCTTAAGCGAAGGATAAATGCAATTTTCTCTTCTGGGGACAAAAATATGAAGTAAACTCTGATTTGGAGTGGGTGTCAATGCTTAAGTGGATCATAAATCATAATTATACCTAAATGGTGCCTTATCTCATCTCTTGATCTTAGTTCTTCTTTTTAAAGACAAAATGAAATGGCAGAAATCCCTAAACAAGTTATGTTTCCTTGGAAATGTGGATTTGTCCCTTTGGTTCTGCATAAGGATCAGGGTTATTCCAAGAGACGTCATCATTTTTGTCCATGTATTTGCACAGTCTTTTGCTGCTATGGTAAGAAAAAAAAGCATAACTGAATCACAAAAGCAATTAAATGTCTACAACTTGCATTTGAAAAATCAATTACGAGCTGCCACGCCAGACCTAAGAAGTTGAACAAATAAAATATAATAATTTGTTTCCTCCTGGGGATAATGTGAGACTAAATGAGAAAACATGTATAAGGGCTCTTTGAAAATGTCGTATCAGCGCATGATATTAACAACCATCATTATTTTTCCTACGTTTTCTGGCTCATTAATTTATATCCAGATTTCAAAAGATTTATGCACCACTTTTAATTCTAAAAAGCCAAATGAAATAACAATTTTGAAAGAGGTTGTATGTAAATTCACACAGGAGACTGTTTCTAGTGTGCAAAATGATTTCTAAAATTTGGTTTCTTTTTGAAATCCTTTTTAGAAATGTTAGACCAAATATTACCAGGAGAGGGCAGTCATGCTTCATACTTTCACAGCCTGCTCTTTCTTAGCTTGGACAGGAATAGTCATTTCAATTTTTCATTGCAAATCAAAGCATAATTATAAGCTAATGTCCTATTCTGCCACCAGCCTCAAAGGGCATCAGAGTATGTTCTATAAATGAAAAGAAATTGTTAGTTCTAATTACATGTAAAATTAGCATTGTATGCTCTGGAACTGCTTGCTTCTTCTTGGTTTCACTCTTCATCTTTAAATGGAATATCATTGGAGGGACAAAGAGTAGCTACCACCATCCTTCATGGATTAAATTCCATGCATTATAGTTTAATTCAAATATTTGATTTATTATTCCTAAAACTTAGATCACTTCCAATGAGATTACTATGTTTTCGTACCTTCTGCATTTCTCAGCAAGGACACTTACATTTACTTAGAGAAATGAAACAGAACGAAGCAGTGAATTTTGTTTTTGTCAACCAGATACCTTCCTTATGGTTTCACGTATTCAGGAAAACTAAACATCGTGGATTTGGCATAGGTCCTGACCTCGCTGGTCGGGTGAATGTGACCATGTGTACATGTGAATCATGACTTTCTCAGAGTCTTGGAGACGGAGTGCAGTGAATCGGAACATAAGATGTATCAGCGGAATAGCACGTTGATGCAGAAGGAGTAACATTCTTAGCGACCGTGAAGAGCAGTGGAGCTCCAGGCAAAATTCTCAAGTAAGCAACTATCTCACTTGAGTGGGACACTCTCATCCATTTGGGCACCAATACCCCCTAGTTCAAGCCAAATTTAGCCGAGCCAAGAGCACTGGATGGAAACTACCATGAAGCAGATTTTGGGTCAACTTGGACTGAACTTTATAACAATCAGGGCCAGTGAATGAGATAATGGTTTCCGTGAGAAATGACTTAGCGATTAAAGACTGAAGGAGCCAATGAAGTTGAAGCAGCATGTCTTTAAGTCAGTTTGCAAACCTAGAATGCTGCAGAGTCGATACATATTTGTCGGATATCTACTATGTGCAAATTGCGGGCTCTATGGACCCTGGTGTCTTTATCGAGCCCCAAATCCTACTTGGGTGCCATTCTAGAGCCAACGTTTGAAGAGATACTCAGTGGGTTTCCCTTTCCTTTCAAGTTGCAATTGGTCCATGGATCTGAATACTCTGCTGGTTTCTGAGTCTCACAAACCGGTATAGTCTACAGGAAAGGAAAGTGTAGAATAGATTGATCCTTGTTCCACTTTGCTAGGTGACTGCCGGTGAGTCAGGGGCAGCAGCAGTTGCATTCAGATGCTGAGCTGCTATTAAAGCCTCCCTGTACCGCACCCGTCAAAATGCCCCTCCCCTTCCCAAATGTCCTTTCCCCAAAACGTGCACATCGATGTTCTCAGGGTATACGAGCTCTTCACTGTGAGCAAGAAAAGCCAGGCTTGGTCTATTGCACCTGCCTCTTGTTTAGACACAGGGGCCGAGCTTCTGTTCACCTCATCTCTTCTGCCCTTGATCCCCTGCACAGGGTCTCTTATCCAAGCTACTTCTCTTTGTCCATCAGTGCCCAGGGGGATCATGAAATCCCACGGCCTTGGAAGGTCTTCAGTAATTCTCTTTTGATCCCTGTGCCCATCCCTTGAGGATACAAGCCAGGCCCCCTAAAGCACCCTCCAAATGGCCTTTTAGGCCATCTCCGAGGGGACATTTAGTAACCACTACATAGGGGCCACGTGATACCTACCAGGCAGCTAGGTGAGCCAGGCTTTACGTGAACTGCTTCGTTTCATATTCAAAACAACACTACGAAGTTAATTAGGGGAATTAATTAGCGATGGAGATCAGGAAGCCCAACCAACAAAAAGTGACCTGGGAAATAACCCTGCCACATCCTGCACCAATTTGGTTGAACCACAAATGGAAAACACATTGTGTTTCACATCCAGAATGAACACCCAGTAGTGAGTAGCCCAGGTTAAATATGCTTAATTTACTAAAACTGTGGGAGGAGACATAGCCATCAAAACCCAAAGTGATCCAAGCCAACGTCTCACTTGATTCTAGTGCTCCGATTCAGTCTTTAGAAAAGCAGAGACGTGATGCCTTTTTCTCACTACTCTTTCTACCACTATTCCATTTGTTTATACCAAACACTTGCAACTGAGAAATAACATTCCTTATTTATAAAGTGGAATGAAAATGTTACCTATACCAGAAGAACAGCTTCTAGAATTCATGAGATGACCATAGAACCAGCCCACGGGAAATGCTCGGGACGTGTCGGCTATTTTCATGATTTGCAATATCATCAGAATGTCCTTCCTAGAGACAAGCTCCTGTGTCCCTTTTTGTTCCTTCCTGTGTCTTTGGAGCCTGCAACAGTGCCTAGAAATTATACATGCCCAAGACATGACTGTTCGTTGGTGTCTGGCATAATGACAGAGTCTGGGCCATGACACCAAAATGTTCAGAGAGCAGTATTTCTACCCGGCTGTACCACGTGAGGTACATATTCTATCTCTTTTTACTTCAGGTCTTAATTAAAAAAAAAAAAAAACTTTTTTAACATTTATTTATTTTTGAGAAAGAAGGAGAGGGAGAGAAAGAGCACGAGCAGAGGAGGGGCAAAGAGAGGGAGACACAGAACCCGAAGCAGGCTCCAGGCTCTGAGCCATCAGCACAGAGCCTGATGTGGGGCTCGAACCCACGAGCGGCGAGATCATGACCTGAGCCGAAGTCGGACGTTTAACCGACTGAGCCACCCAGTTGCCCCAGTGATGTGCATATATTTACGCGAATAATTCTTTTGGCATGAAAGCAGCCTTCTAGCACCTCAACAACATTCTGACCCAGAATGCTCGTCTGAGGTGCTCTTGGACCAGCGATGTATCTGAGCAGTGAGCAAGATGTAGTTGGAAATGCATGTGGGTAGGCAATGTAGGAAACAGACAAAACCAAGCTAGGGCCCCATGGTGTAAGGGTTGAACGTGAGAGGGGCACCCGGGTGGCTCCGTCAGGTAAGTGTCTGACTCTTGATTTCAGCTCAGGTCATGATCCCAGAGTTGTGGGATCGAGCCCCACATTGGGCTCTGTGGTTGGCATGGAGCCTGCTCTTGAAATTCTCTTTCCCTCTCCCTCTTCCCGTCTTCCCCAGTTGTGTGCTCTCTCTCTCTCTCTCTCTCTCTCTCAAATAAAAAGAAAAAACATAATTAAGAAAAGGATTGACCAGGAAGAGTAGTTAAGAAGGGGCAAGTTGAAGTTCAGAATGAGGCAGCAAGAGAGGGAGAGCTTTGAGGGAGATGTGGGACCCCAGCTGAAGCAGTATGGAGATTCTAGAGCTTCAAGAGAGGTTGTTCCAGCCAGGCTCAGACGACGTGGGAGGTTTGTTCTTCTAAGTCTGTGACTGTTCATCTAGTCCTGTGCTTTAGACCCGACCTTCTCTTATTACAGGACTTACCCTGTCATATTCCCCCGGGGCCTGGAGGAAGCCCCGTTAGCATTACTTGCCAATCCACGCCATGCAATTCAGGTAGCTGGTAGACCAGAAGCCTGGTCCTCCAACCTGACTGGCAATTTAAGATCTGACCTCTTTTTCTCTTCTTAGGTACATCTTTTCTCTTTTGCAGCAATTGTTAACCCTTGGGGACTTCTGTCTCTTTCAGAGCAAGGGTCTGGGAGCATCCTGGGCCCCAAGTGTTGATTCTTCTAAATGAAGGATGGTCCGTAAAACTTTTTTTTAATGTTTATTTATTTTTGAGAAAGAGAGACAGAGACAGAGCATGAGCAGGGGAGGGGCAGAGAGAGAGGGAGACACAGAATCCGAAGCAGGCTCCAGGCTCCGAGCTGTCAGCCCAGAGCCCGATGTAGGGCTCAAACTCACAGACCACCAGATCATGACCTGAGCCAAAGCTGGATGCTTAACTGACTGAGCCACGCAGGTGCCCTGGTCCATATGACATTTTAAAAGACCATCTATCTAAACTATTAACATGAATTCTTTTCCCCCTCGGGCTTACAGATCATCTCAGGGGTGGACTGGGGAAGGTGGCAGAGAAAGCAGGTGGATGTTACCTGAGCTAACCCTCCACACATCTCACTGAATCATGTACTTAATTCATTATTGTCTCATGGCTGGGGTCATACATACACAGGACTGAGAAAATTGTCTGTGTTGGGATGAAAGTCCACAGTATGGCTCACCCAGCATTTTGTTACTAGAAACGCCTGGTTAATGCTTAATTTTGTAAAGAGCAAAAAGAAAGACGGCTTTCTTATTAACCAGGCGGAAGCAAATTCAAATATACTTTGAAGTATTAATAATTACTGATACTAAAGTGCATTCATTTGTTGATAGTTACACTACTTTATGTTTTCTGATCTTTTAAATTCAGTATTAACTGCTGTTTAGACTTTAGATCCGGATGATGAATCAGAACTATGGTTTCCCAGAGAACTGGATTCTTTCTGTCCATGGCTGACTCATGTATATTTTAGAAGCTTCCCCACCAACTCCCACTTCAACATGGAAGCGTTCAGGTTCATTCATTCCTAACTGGAAGGTAAATTTTGTTCTGTAGGAAAAGGAATGTAAAATCTCTCTATTAAATTGGGAGCACATATGGTCTTACTGGGAGCACTTCCAGTCTTGCCAGCAAAATAAAAAACTCGTGTGTGTTCATGCCTCTGCGCCCTTCTAAATTTTGCGGTAAATTGTTTCACGTGCTATCATCTACAGGTTATTTCACGGGGCTTTCTCGGAACGGAATGGCTGTGCTGAGGTGTGCAAGTTTTCACCAGCCTTTTCGGTCTCACACGTTCCCTCACAAGCTTTGAGCCACATGCCGTGGAGTTAAGATTTATGCTCACTAAAATTTATTGTCGATTATTTATGCCAGACGCTGTGCTAAGCAGTCGTGTGTTTGTGCTCTTTATACAACCCCACGATGGGAGGACTACTGTTATGTCCAGGCTAAAAGTCGGAAGATTGAGACCAAGAGATACGGAACAGCTGGTAAATGGCAGGTGTTAGACTTTAGCCCAGAGCCTTCACGTCTGAACTTTCGCTAAGCGTTTCGCTCGGACCCTAGCAATGTAAAAATCAAAGCCAGCTCGTGCCATGTGGAAAAAAGTTAGAAGATAATATGTAAACAAAAGAATTATACTATGATTAGTTTCAAAATACTGTTACTTACTAAACGTCACGGGAGGGGGATTCTCTTACATTAAGTCCCTACGACATGCATTCCACCACTCCGGGCGCCTTGAATATGTTATGTCATTTCATGATCGAGTTAAATTTCTAAAGAAGCTACGAAACGCAGAGGACCAATGAGTGTCAGGAGTGGTGGCTGGGGATGGCCAGGGAGCAGACTGGAGAGGCTTCTGTCTTCGTGGAATGGACACTAAGTGTGTCTTCTACGTGGTGAAGCCCGCTATGAGTTCATCAAGCACCAGGACTCATTCCAGGTGGGCACACAGCCAGACCCATTTCCCAGCCTTCCTTGAACCGAGTGGGCTCCTGGGACGGATTTCTGGCCAGTGGAATGTGAGTTTGAGTGAGACTGCCCGCTTCCGGGCTTGGCCTCTGCAAGTGCCACCTGCCCCTTCTCCCTTCCCTCCTCTGCCAGCTGGAAACAGAGCACCCCATGCCGACCCTGCGCCACAGGGCACAGTAGAGCCGCCATATGGAAGAAGGTCTCTGAACAATGGCGGGAGAGACAAATCATCCTCCGGGGCGCTCAGCGGCTGGGGGGTCACAGCTCGTTACAGCCACGAGCTTGCCCTGAGTAACTTGGATGCGAGTTTGGTTTTAGACACGGAGACAGTATGTGTTTTGAAGATGAATCTGAAGCGTCTGCTGCTTGGCAAGAACTGATGCTTGTGACAAACTACGGGGGAAAAACACTCCACTTTGGGACGGCTTGCCAATTCTTGTCAAAACGATTTCTAACTGGCCCCACAAAAACCTATAAATCGACCGGAGAGGACCTTTAGTATTCTTGTAGAACACCAGCTCTCAAATTGACTGTGTACAAATAGCACCTGGGGAAAAATTCAGATTCTAACTCACAAGGTTTGAGGCCTGATGGTTTTTCCTTCTAATAATCATCCGAGTGATTCTGACGTGGATGGTTAAGGGTGAACTCCATTTTGGAAAAAGCTGCCTCAGGTCTAATCCCCAGTCGTCGAGGTCCAGGCTTTCTGAGACTAACCAGGAGAATAAAAATAGCACCAGTCAATATCAAGGGCGGCACAGGCCGGATCTCTGCACGTGACACGAGTGTTGCACTAAGGGGGGTGTGGTGCCGGTGGGAACGAATGCCTGACTCACCTTGATCCACCTGGAGGGGCTTCTGCCTCCCAGCGTTCCAACGGCCAGGGTATATGGAGGGCTTAGCCAATAGGACCCAGCGGCTTCTCCAGGCCACGTATTCCTGTTATATATTGTATGGATCAGTATGACGTCAATAACTCAAATGATGCTGCATATGAAATGCATATGAGAATTTGTTCCTGAAATCACGGTTCCGTTGTGAGAGTCCGACGGCGTTTCTAATAAAGCTGAGTTCCCTTGGGGCCTTTGTCCCTGCAAACGGACCACCAGAAACCGTAAAATCTAAACTGATGCGTTTGCTCTTGCTGGTTCATGAACTTATTCGAGTACAGATGATAGCATTTCTTTCCCGACAAGCTCACCATTGTGTATTCCTCTCCTTTTCCCTCTCGAAGGTGACAGGATGGAGCAGGTTCCATTACGCCCCATCTCGGCTTAATCCCTTGCTGTTACGAGAAGTGGAAAATGCAATTAAATGCACTTCTAAAACCTGCCCCCGGAGAACTGTTTACAATATTGCCTGCATTAAACAGGCTGAGCACGGCCGTGCGGCCACTCTCTTTGCATCTGGTGGCTTTGCCGAGCTTGGTGAAACCCGTTTGTAAATTAAAGCATTCAATCAGCTGGTCTAGGAATAAATTCCGGTTTGTTATAAAAGAATATAGTTTAAATAAACACTCTTGTGAGCCTTCTGTGGGGTAGGGTTTCGGGGTGGGAGGCCTGGCAGGGGACTCCATGGGGGCTGAATTTGGGCTCCATTTTGCTCAGAAAATGTCAGAGGAATTTAAATATTAACAGACCTTAAAATTGCCTTAAAAGTAGGATTTTTAAACCAAGCAGGACTTTTCTGCCCGCACCTTAAATGTCAATCCATTATTTGGTTAAGCGCCATTTCTTTAGGTAAGGGCTATCGCTTTCCTGTCTGATCCTACGGTCCTTACGCTCCTGTCACAGGGAGGAGTGCTAACAGGTGAGTAGGAGCCAAGATCAGATGAAATGTGGTCTTGGATCCACCTAGGGCTTGGTGGGTGGCTGTAATCAGGACACGTAGCCTCTCGGTGATGCCATTGGCCTGTTTGAATAGATGTAGTCAGACGGATGAGGTTGTCACACTTTCTGCCCACAGCATCCTTGCTCTGTCTTTAAGTGGCTGGGAGTGGATGGGTTGGACACTCGGGGCAGACATTTCTTCAACACGTTTCCTCCAGTGGTCAACTTCCACACCGCCACTTGCTTCTGAATATCCTTTTTCCGTCTCAAAAATGTTGCTTTTCTCTTTCCATTGGTTAACGATCATATTCCCAGGCATCCGGCACGCACAGGCCAGGCTTGTGCTGGACAGGGCTAAGTGATCACTCTGGCCTCAGGGGTCCTTCACCGTCTTCTTCTGTGTCCTTTCTTCTCGGTCTTTCATTTTCAGTAGTTTTTTAAAAATATTTTTTAATGTTTACTTATTTTTGAGAGAGAGACAGAGCATGAGCAGGGTAGGAGGCACAGAGAGAGGGAGACACAGAATCTGAAGCGGGCTCCAGGCTCTGAGCTGTCAGCACAGAGCCCAACACGGGGCTCGAACCCACGAACAGCAAGATCATGACCTGAGCTGAAGTCGGACGCTCAACTGACTGAGCCACCCAGGTGGCCCTCATTTTCAGTGTTAACAGTGTTTGCATTTTAGTGCAAAAAATAAAGAGCTGATTTCTGCCACTCACTGCTCATCCCAACACGGGGAGTTTCAGAGCACGGACATTTTGTCTCCAGGCTATTATTTGTCACTGCGTCTCTGTCTTCCTGTCCCCCAGTCTGTTTCTCCATCTCTGTCCCCATCCCGTCCCCCCCTGTTACCCTGTGTCTCCATCTGTCCCCTCTCTGTCTCTCTGTCTCTGTCCCCTCACTTTCGCCTCTGTTGTTTCATCTCTGTCCCCCCGTCCTCCACGCATCCCTCTCCTCCTGTAAGGTGTTAAGTAAACCCAAGATGACTTGGCCATTCTCATCAGGAGCAGCAGCAAATGTGTTGAGAGGCCAATGGGAGTCAAAGCACAGAACTAAGTGCTCGGGATCAAAAGAGGCATCGTAGAAAGACACCGGTTCCTGTGTGTCCCCAGAACCTTTCATCAGGGAACACTCTCAGCTTCAACAAAGGTTTAGCCCCACTGATCCACCAGCCCAAACTGACTAAGGAGCTTGTGCGTCAGTCTTCTTGGACCATGTGCCCACGGGTCTCACTGCCCCTTGAGGTTGAGAACCCCCCATGCTCATACAGTCATGGTGTCTCACCGTCCCCGGCACACTGGACCAGGCTTCGTAACTGTCTTCAGTTCAGAATCCACTGTTTTCCTCTCAGCTTTCTTTTTCCTTGTTGGGATTAAGGTCTTAACATGCCTCCAAGCCCTGGGAGCTAGTGTCCCACCATCAAACCTGTCCCACCATCAAAGCCGCGTCTCATCAGCTCCACCTTCTATGCGCCATAGACCTCCAACTGCATCCTGAAGCCAGGGGTCAGGGGCCCTCTTGTGTACCACCTGACCCTGGCATTCTGCACACATGGGGTCTGTCAGTGTGCTTCTCAACCAAGATGGAAGCTGTGTACACAGACACATTCACCAGAAGGAAACAAGAGTGGACTTCTGGTCACCCTCCCCAAGGGTGCTCAGCTTTGCTCTTCGCAGCACGCAGCCCTTCCAGGCCTAGCTTCTTCCCCCCACTGGAATCCCCGGCTTTGGATTCCAGGCTTCAGCGTGTCCCACAAGCCCTACCACCCCACTCATAACTCCGTGAAGGAGCAGGCTCACAATATGATTAGAAAGACTTACATTTGGCGGAACGTAATATGAGTCAGTAATGGTTATAGTATTGCCACAAACAAGGAATCTCACAACAAGGGAAGCAGGGCGCTTGGGAAGGGAGGAAATTCGTGGTAGACTCATAGAGGTAAGTGTTCTGAGGGGGGCTAACAACAAATACAAAGTAGAGAGGGGGGCGTAGAATGTAGGAACAAGGGCTAAGATTAAAATGCAAAGGTGGGAAATGGGAACATCTTGCAGAACTGTAGGTCTCATTTAGGATGATCATAACAAATCTTCAGAGACGTCACTGAGATCGGACAGGGGTGTATACCAAGCTAAGTAGTAAAAAGAAGTTTCCATTGACAGCCAAGAGATTTAGATTATAATCCCAGCTCTGCCTTGGCCAGGATGTATAATTTTAGACAAGTTATTTATGCCCCAGTGACCTCATTTAATTCAGGTTTTAGGTGTTAAGGTGTGTGTACATGTGACCCATATTGCTTTTTGTGATAAAGCACTATATAATAAGGTGACTCTGTGAGATATTCTAATGAGGGACTCCATAAGAGTTCTGAAGGAAAGGTGATGTTGTGAAGTTAGGAAAATTAATAAGGAGTCCATCACATGATGATCAATGGGACAGAAACGTAACAGTAGGGAATTAGCCAAAGGTCCTTTATAATTATGGTGTGGACTAGTGTAGTGAGTCTAAGAAAACAGAATAGAATATGAGAGTCTTTAAAAAGAAGGAAATTTACAGAATGTCTTTGTAATTAGAAATGGAAGAGGTGAAAAGTCATAATGACATAGTTTTTAATTGAGTTATAGCAAGAATGATATTGCCATCACTCAAAATTAAGAAATTTGAAATAGAAACGAGATGTGGGGTTGGCAAATGTTTTCTATAAAAAGCCAGATGGTAAAAAATTTTTGTGGCCCTATTGTCTCTGTCAGCACTGCTTAATTCTGCTGTTAAAGCACAATGGTAGACAACATGTAAGCAAATGGCCATGGATGAGTTCTAATAAAACTTTATTTATTAAAACAGGCAGTAGGCCAGATTTGGGCCTTGGATGGATGGTAATTTGCTGACCCCTAAACTAGATGAGTTGACATTGGAAAGGTTGAGTTTTGAGAAATCACAAACTTAAATGCCTATAGTACCTACCAGCTCCCCCAACTGTGTGAATCAGTTCAAAACAAGTACTAAAGAATGGTGGGGTCTGCAGCAAAATGAAAAGCATATGTTACACGTGATGAAATTTAAATTCAAAACCCTGAAAGTAAATGTTGTGTCAGCCAATCAAAACAAGTGGCAGACAAGTGAAGAGGGCATCCAGGCAGAGACAACGTGAAGTAGATATATCACAGGTTGATATTATGGAGTTATCTATACCAATTGGATGACTAATTCTATGAGGTTGACTTGTCTAGGAAGAAATTAGAAGAAAAAAAAAATTATGAATTTCAGTGTCAAGTTCCGGAACATGCCCACTTTCGAAAACAGAAGCATGTGGAAGTCACCAAAGGTGTGACCCAAGACACAAGAGGATAATCGAGGGGAAAATATTTTCCTGAGGAGCTGAAGACAGAGGAGTCCGAAGAGGAAAGAGAGGTCAGGTCAACAGGATGCCATGATGCTCGGCAATCACAGAGAGCGCAAGCTGACAGGAGGCCGCTTGGTTTGGAGTGTGCAGGGCATTGGTGTCCTTGGAGAGGCTGTCTCGGTGATGAAGTGTGAGCAGAAATTTTAGGATTTTAGGTTACATTGTAAGGATAAGACATGGACAGGAACACATTTGTAGACAGAACATTCGATGTAGGGACAGACAAGCCTGGGTTCAACCCTCTATTCAATCCTTCTTAGCTACTTAGGTAATCTTGTTATAGTTAATTTACTCTCTTTGAGAGTCAGTTCTGTTGTTTTTAAAATGACGAAATTAACATCCCCCTTCAGGATTGAGATACAGCGGAAATGAAACAGAGGCGTGCACACGGTGGTGTGGGTGCCCGGCACGTCTCAGCCTCTCAACATTTGTTGCCCTGTCGCCTTACCTCCCAATCCTCTTGGAATGTAGATCTGTGTTTTGAAAGGTATGGTGGTCAACACTCAGCTCTATCCTGGCCTCAATCGACCGCAAGTTCTTGTCCATGTGACAAACTATAGGGTCAAGTTGAAGCCATGAGATAGCCCATTGCTTCGTGTGAGGGAATGTACCATCAAGAACCAGACCTTGCTTGTATGTCTGCTCAACCAGTTGTCATCCAACGCAATGTTGGTTTTTTTCACTCTAGGTGCTTTTATGCTAAAGGAGAAGACAGCAAGATTTTTTTTTTTCTTAATGGTAAATAACTCTCTTTACTATCGTTTGAAGAAAAAAGACTTTCACTTCAAAATTAATAATAGATAAGGAAAAAGGATTCTACCCTATGATTAAGTCAATATGAACATAAGACAATTGTGAACTCTTTTCCCCTAATTGTTAAGTACATAAATTAAAGTTTCAAGGTCTCAGGGAATTAATAGTTAACACTACTTCAATTGCTCTAAGATCATTCCATCCTACAGAACAAACTTTGAGAGAGTTTTTAATAAGAATATTTTGTAGCCCATATTTAATATACAGTTGACTTGAACAATACAGGTTTGAACTGCATGGGTCCACTTACACGTGGACTTTTTACAGTTCATACTATGAATGTATTTTCTCTTTTTAATGATTTTCTTGAGAACATTTTCTTTTCTCTAGATTACTTTATTGTAAGATAGTACAAAATAAATATAATGTAAAACATAACACACGTTAATCAACTGTTTATATTGTCGGGAAGGCTTCCGGTTAACAGTAGGCTACTAGTAGGGAAGTGTTGGGAGGGTCAAAATTATACATGTATTTTTGACTGCCTGGGGATTGAACACCCCTAACGCCTACATTATTTAAGGGTCAACTATAATCTGTAATAAAATTAATGAATTTTGTAAGCTTCGTATGAAGCCCTGGCATACTTTTGATATTATTTGCCTAATTTAAATAATACTTTACAGTGATTTTTGCTTAGTACTTTATTAAATATCAGTTCCCAAATGCTTAAGATGAACTTTATAATACCTGTATTTAAGATGAGGAAATTGATCCTACAAAAGTTAATGAATTATTGCCAAAGGTCTCAACTTTTTTCTACCTGGTCTCATCTCTGATGTTTCTCCTTGCACAGGAGAAGTACCCACTTCTCCAGAGATCCCTCTAAAGCCTGAAAACCACTGAGAAAACTGGGTTTGTATCTTCATCCTCATTTGATGCAGATCCAGAGCCTGGGATAATTGTCTGCCATTCTAAGGGTGAGAGGCTGAGGTGATTGGAAAATATGAGGAAGCCAAGTAGTGTTAGGGAGCATGGCTATAGAACTGAGACCCAAGGTGGGTGACCAGCAGTCCAAATCACAACTCCATAAGTTACGGCACAAAACAGATTTCAATCTGCAGTTCTCCCTATGGACCAGAAGCCTTATCTGCCAGATGGAGACCTAAGAGAAATCTTAAGCCTAATACTTCTAGGAGACTTATATTTTGTAAAGGGAAGAGGAGAGAGTTAGTAAGGATGAGTCTTTGCAAAATTTGACTGTAAAGGCAAGGAATAGACAATGGAGTTGGGGTCGTTATTTCAAAGGGAAAACGGACTTAATGCATTCTTTCATCCATTGGCCAGATACTTGTCATCTCCTCCGTAGTAGATGAATGCGAGGCATGGGGAAAACAATGATGAACAAACACAATGAGTCCTCTGCAGGATCTTTCCACCTGACACAGCCTTGGGTTTTGAAGCAGTGAGTGGCTGGGGAGGTGGGCACCAATCCAGCCCCTGAGGAGAAGGGCTTGGCCAGCCAAACCAAGTCAGCTGGAATCCAGGGCAGAATTCCATTCTTAGAAGGGACCAATGGTACAAGACAGGAAACCAAGACAGACACTCAGCCCCAGACTAAACAAACACGGGGAGTTGTAGGGCAAGATTATAACGTGATGCACGGGGAGTGTGCAGGCGCTCTGCACGGGCTCTAGGAAGGACAGCCATGAGCTGAGACTGACTGTACACCCCACTCAATGTGCAGGAAAGGACCCACCGACTAAAGAACATATGTAGCTGGGGGGGCCTTAAGCCAAGATAAAACGAGACTTAGCCTTTAGAGGACAATCATTACATGGCATCTCTTAAATGGTCAATTTTGGTGTGTGTGTGTTTTAATTTTTTTTTTAAGTTTTTATTTATTTTTGAGACAGAGAGACACAGAGCATGAGCAGGGGAGGGGCAGAGAGAGAGGGAGACACAGAATCCGAAGCAGGCTCCAGGCTCCGAGCTGTCAGCACAGAGCCCGACGCGGGGCTTGAACTCACCGACCGCGAGATCATGACCTGAGCCGAAGTCAGACGCTCAACTGACTGAGCCACCCAGGTGTCCCTGGTGTATGTTTTTAAAGTTAACTTTTATTTCTGAAACTCTCACATTTTCCCTCAGTCCAAAATTTAGATTACCATGAATGTTATAAAAGAAATCCAATTTGATTGTACCTTCTAAAAAAGTAAGACAATGTTTTTTTGTTATTTTTGGTGTATTCATGTCACTCAACAAACATCCATGGTATTATCCCCTCAGATGTGAAAGAAGGATTGAAATCTGTCTGAAGTTGGTGAACCTGAAATTAGAATTTAGCCTTGTCTATACGACATGCAAATATACAGTCAAGTAGATCAAGTATCCTGGAGATTTAACACAAACTCTTTCAAACTATTTCCTGATATGTGGTTAAATAGTTCATCAATTGAAATGTTTGGGTTGAGCATCAGAATAATGCCAATTTCCAAGTACTTCCAGATTTTTCAAATTTTCGTGATTTTTTAAAATACTATAAACTACTAAAGCAATCCACATTTTTACATAAAGAGATTACATAAAGCATTTCCTACAGGGCTTGCTGGCAAAGATTATGGCTTTAGTTCTCTTGCACCCCAAGTACCCGAAAGTCTACTGGGAATGTTAGCAATTGCTAAAAAATTATTTGATTCGTATTTCATGTAAATGTGAGCTGACTCAATATCAACAGGTAATGTTGGGTATACAGATGGTCCCCCACTTAGGATGGTTTGACAAGACTTTACAATGATGCAAAAGTAACACACATTCAGGAGAAACTGAATCTCAAATTTGGAATTTGGATCTTGTCCAAATCTTGTCCCGGGCCAGCTTGTCCAGCTGAGTCACCCAGGCATCCCCTGGTTGTTACTTTCAGTACGGTATTCAATACATGACATGAGATATCCCACATCTTATTATCAAATAGGCTTTGTGTGAGACGACTGCCCAACTGCAGGCTACTATAAATGTTCTGAGCACATTCAAGGCAGGCAGGGGTCAGATGTGGTGTTGGGTAGGCTAGGTGTTTTAGATGCATTTTTGCTGTTACGACATTTGCAACCTACAATAGGTTTTTCGGGATGTAACCCCATCGTAAGTTGAGGAAGTGAGTTTTGTGCCCTGCTGGCGAAGGACCACCAGGATGACTATGGGTGATATCCTGAAAAGCTGATCTGGAGGGTCTCTGAGGGCAAGAACATATCTATTCTGCTACCATAACTGAAATGTTTGGAATACTTAGATGGACAGAGAGGGCTGTCCCTCTAGAAGGACCCATAGAACCGCCACAGAATCAAGACTGAGTGTTCATTCATTCAACAAATTTTTATAGAATACCTGTTCCATGCCGCATACAGTGTAGGCTGCGGATACAGGGTAGCCTAAGTCAAAGGCTCTAACCCCAGTGAACTCCCGCTCTTATGAGGAACACAGAAAGTAAGCAAGAAATCAAAAAGAGCACAGTCCCTGGTTGACAGCTATAGCCATAGTAGGCAGCCAGGAGCAAACAGCTAGCATATATAAGGGTGTTAAAATCCAGAAATAGTCTTAGAAATAAATGCTAATACTACTAGTTCTTTCCTTAAAATATCTTTACAATTATTCCATTTCGTTCCTTCCTTCCTTCATCAGACTACCTGTTAAGTGCCTAATGCCAGACATTTTGTGATCCGATAGGACTACATGCTTGACAAGCATGTGCTTTGAAGAATAATGCATGTAAACAGCATTACTGAATGTGCTGATAGATAGATAGATAGATAAGATACGATACAGATATCGCTATAGGAATTCACAAGATGGAGCACTCAGTTCTGTGTGCAGGACGTAAGGAGGGCTTCCAAGAAGAAGGATGTTTCACTGGAGTTGAGCAGAATTTCATTACGTGATGAAGAACTCACGAAAACCCTCCCAGGCACAGGGGCAGCTAGGATAAAGGCGAAAATATTTTGGAAATGGCGAGTCAGGTGGCTGAGCAAAGGAATTTTGGAAACAGCACCAAGATGGCTCCACGGAGAAGGGAAATGAAGATGTGTTCTATGACGCTCAAAGATCGTCTGGAGCGGGGAGGAAAAGGTTTTGCTGATTTTCATTTGATTCGATTCATCCAATTGTCTACATGAAGCACTGAGAACGCCGTCTTTGTGTTCTCGTATGTTTATCCTCCTATAACTTCAAGCACCATGTACACAACCTTAGAAGGCAATTATTTATGACTATATTATAATCTGCATAGAGCTCTTATTAGCACTCACTCTTCTCAGCCACAAAAGATCATTAATAAGGTGAAAGACCTAGATATACAGTGAGGGGGATTTGCTCAGGGTTTTATTTCAGTGATGGAGAACACTATATAAATCATGTTTTAGCGATGATAAAATGTGCGGCAGCAAATCTAAGTGTCATATATCATAAAGAGGATTTTTGTCAAATAATATATTTCATCCTGCTGACATAACACTATCAAACATCTCAGACACAGTCTCTGCCTGCCTACATAAATTTAGTGTCAATTGTATTGCCATTTTGTTAATGAAATACAAAAATTAAATGTATTGCAGTGAAACTTGGAAGTAAGTCGTATTCTACATGACTTTGGCTTTAAGGAAAATAGAGTGGAATTAATGATAATCGGGTACTGAGCCCTGACGGGAAAAAAAAGAGCAAAAGTCTATGAAAGTAATCTGATGGGTGTTCTCCATCACGAAAATTTAGTTTTCTTGGGAACCTATGTTGAGATAAGTTATAGATCATTCTCTATGAGACAGGACTGATTGATTGATTGATTGATTGATTGATTGATTGACTTTTTTACATTACTGGGTATGGTAAACCAAAGCTAGCACTTTGTTTAATTAATTTCATGATAGCACTCTGATGAAGAAAAAAAGGGGTCAAATAATAGAGCCCTGCTCTGGAAAACCCATGAAGTTGCAAGAAAAAATGAAACTCACAAATGGCCGGTCATTTCCATTCGACATTAATTTGTCTCCAGCTCTGTGCCAGGCCCCGTGCTCGCAAATTGCTTCATCATATCCTCATTATGTCTGTGCTCAGGTTTTCAACATCATTTCTATATTTCCCCAACCCATTCTACACAGAATGGATGATATTAGGAAAGTGACCCATATGGAAGATGCTGGAAGACACCGACATAAGCTGGAGGCGCCCCAGCCCAGCCAGATTTCTGAGCTTCCACAAGATTAGATATATTTACAGCAGAATGTCAGGATGTCAGGGCAAGCAGTCTCTGCATGGCTAAACCGCCGGATGAGATGACTCCAGAGGCCGTGTCCCTGCTCCCACGGGCAACACACAGATCCTCTGACTCAATAAAGATCACATAAAGGTGCAGGAAATGTGAGCACAAAACCCGAGACAGACATTTGGGCCCATGAGAGGACTTTAAACAAACATCACAGATCGAGTTTCCTCATGATTACTGCGATATATGACCCAGAAAACAATGGTTTCTATAAATTGGGTTTCGACTTAAAGAAAACAGAAATATATGTAAACAGGGGCTAAGGGCATTTGATATAGGCTAAGGCTTGCTTTTCTCAGGCTCGGTCTCTTCTAGCAAGGAGTGAATCAGCCCTAAGCTTATCTAACTGTTGCAGAAGCAAAGGATCCACTCATCAGATTCTGGCCCAGAATTCTTCTTTATAAAGGTGGAGAAAATTATGCCTACTAAGAATTCCATTTCAGTTCAAATCACTCTCAGCTATATAGAGCATCTGAAGTGGGAACAATATAAAGGGATTAGGGGAGCTTTAAGAATAGAAGAGGAGAATGGAGTGTGCGGGCCAGGTGCATTGACGTTTTAGCATTAAGCAGAATGCTTTTGCGGGGTAATTGCATGCGTGTGTGTGTGTGTGTGTGTGTGTGTGTGTGTGTGTTTAACATCAAGCAAACAAACAAATAACACTTGCTTATTTTCTTGTCTTTCAATTTATGTATCACCTCCTTTTGTAACACTTTTTCCCACCACAAACAATAAAGTTTTATTTTTTGAAGATTTGTATGTGGGAGCGAGACTCAGAAACAACTCTCTTTTTTCCTCTCAAAGGCCATATCCTGTATCCTAACAGCAAGTATCACTGAGGAAAGCCTTTGTGCCTAGTGACGGACTGACTCCTGTCCATACTTCCAAAGCATATAATACATAACACAGAATAATCATCAGGATCCGTTAATGAAACTCATACAGTCTTACCCTGATTATTATATAAACAAAAGCAGAAGTTCTTTAAATTTTTTTTTCAACGTTTATTTATTTTTGGGACAGAGAAAGACAGAGCATGAACGGGGCAGGGGCAGAGAGAGAGGGAGACACAGAATCGGAAACAGGCTCCAGGCTCTGAGCCATCAGCCCAGAGCCCGACGCGGGGCTCGAACTCCCGGACCGCGAGATCGTGACCTGGCTGAAGTCGGACGCTTAACCGACTGCGCCACCCAGGCGCCCCAACAAAAGCAGAAGTTCTTAAGCATTGTTAAAGCTTTGTAACTATTAAGTTGACAATAAATATCACGAATAGGGTAACTTCCCCATTAGTAAGAAATTCATTATTTATATATTTAAATTACTTGTCTAGCATCCGTTTTGTTTGCTGCAGGAACTGAACAATGCTGAGACAGACAGCAACCTTTCTATTCAAAAAATGCCTACTATTTTGCTACTTATTAAGTAGGTCTCCATATTTTACAACCACCCTGCCTGGGACATTAGACACTACATAAATATTTGTAATTTATTTTCTTCCTATCTCACCAAGAGAAGATCAAAAGTTTTTATCATATATGTTAACTTGGTAAAGAACTAGTCAAATGTCCACCTGCAAAAGTAAGCAATAAAGGCTCCTTATCTCTTTTACTGCATGCTTGGGTCAGTAGAATTCCAAAAGCTCATACTACTTATCAAAACGTCTTTTCTGAGCAGGATTTATCAGTAATGTATATGATGCCGTCTATTGGTCACCTTACAATTTATTTTATTCATAACAGGGGCACAGGCAAGAGTAAAATGCCGGCTGCTATTCAAAAGCCCACCCTGTTATCCGTATCTGTGCCTATAATCAAGATCGGATAGGTCACCTTCATGATTGTGACCTATGTGCCTATCAATTACCTTGATGCAGTTACCCTCAAAACCAGAGTCCCCCAGTTGGATGCGATTTTTTTCGAAGTTTAGAATAACACGGGAGTAAATCATTTCCTCCATTCTGTTGCGCTTTAAGAACGTTCTAAACTCTGCGCTCACAGTGAAGCCTGGCTGAGTGAATTCTTCCCTTTTGAATGGGCTGGGGCTTTGTTCTTTTTTATCATCTACGCGCAGGCACCGAGGGGTCTCTTGGCTGAAGTAGGTTCCGCGGGGCTGTGGTTTTCGTTGTGATAACCTGACCATTCAAGGCTCTGCCCTTTAGATGGGCCCTTCAGACTGTTTAATGAAGCGAAGAGCTAGAAAAGGACTTTGTTCTCTCAAGGCCCCTTTCACCGTTTGGGCCATATTGTTTTACAATGCACTGATAGCACATGTTTATAAGATTTGTCCAAACTGAGTGCATTTTAAGAAATTCACATAATGCGTGGAAGAACAAGATAATCCAAGGTGGAAGAGGGAATGTGATGTGTATTGCATTTTAAGAGCAGAGCGTACGATTGGATGTTACCAACAACCATCCCAATTTTCAAAAGTACCAGATTTTAGTATTCGCATGTAGAAAAGGCCATGACAAATTTAACAGAACTGCTTCACTTTCAAATGAAGAAAGTTAGAAAGCAAACTGTGGTCAGGTTCTGAGTAAAGACTTTCAGACACAGAAGCTGAAATTCTAGTGCAGTGGGTGGTTCTGAGGGTCCCGCGGAGCGCCGTGACCCCCGGCGAGGAAAAGCTCTTGGTAAGCACAAAGTGTTATGACAGTTTGAGACGTCCTCAGCTGCAATCATTTAAAAGACCGGTTGCTCTCGCCACCAAAATATTACCAAATTAACCTTTTGGGGAATTGCCAGGCAGTTATAAAGCATTTGGAATAGAGAACGATTTAAGGGAGCCATCAGAAACTCCACACTCGGGGCGCCTGGGTGGCGCAGTCGGTTAAGCGTCCGACTTCAGCCAGGTCACGATCTCGCGGTCCGTGAGTTCGAGCCCCGCGTCAGGCTCTGGGCTGATGGCTCAGAGCCTGGAGCCTGTTTCCGATTCTGTGTCTCCCTCTCTCTCTGCCCCTCCCCCGTTCATGCTCTGTCTCTCTCTGTCCCAAAAATAAATAAACGTTGAAAAAAAAAATTTAAAAAAAGAAACTCCACACTCTCCTAAGACTGGGGTGGTTGAAGATTGTGTCCAGAGCAGGAACAGAATCCTGGATCCCACCATCCTGAACGCACTCCGCAAGAAGCAGACATGTCAGACAATGGAGACTGTGATTCGTCTTCTCCGGGGATAAATGGGTCTCTTCTCGTCTCACCTGTATGCACGTGCCTCAGTGAACATGCAAGGGGCCTTCACAGAGAGGGGAATGAGGATGACTCCTTTTAGAGCAGATCCAACCCTCCTTAGACATTGCAGAGCTTTTTGGGGAGTCCGTTGCCGGTAGTACTTAACCTATCTTATCAAATCATACACAGTTAATGGTACCATCGGAGATGACCACGTTGACAGAGAAATAAGAACATTTGAATGGGCTTCTGGAGACTTGGATTTGTGTCCCAGGGATTCCTGTACCTAGTTAAGTGCTCTGAGTCAAATGGCCAAATCTAATGAGCCTGCTCGTCACCTGTCACAGGGAAGGTTCTGGACAAGACAATTGCTGAAGTGACCTCTGATGCTCCATGTTTAAAAGTCAATATACCTAACATCTAGCTCAATACATCTGAGCTCTTCTGGCTTAAGTTCTTCAGTTTATAACATTGTCTGGGGACAAGATTCCCATGACAATGGGAAGGGGAAATGAAGAGAGGTGCATATTGATACATTTGGGGGAAATCATGGTGGTGTTAGCATTTTCAAGTTGCAGCCTGAAAATAAAAACACCGGGTATGGTGTCTAGGAAACAAAAATGTAAGGAAAACATGTGATTAATATGTGTTTAGTGCTGTCCAGATGAGAGGACACCTCCCTGTGCTGAGCACTGGGCTTGGGGCCGGGTTACAATAAACCCATCCAAACCTCCACTCCCAGTCCAGTTGGAAAGCCGTTGCAAATAAATAGACAATTAAATTACAGTGCGATCAATATTATGACAAATGCTTTTTCCTAATATTTCTGTGTGTATTTTCATGTCTACAAGACACAGCTTTATATTTGCTGCGCTGAAAGTCTATCTATGAATCACAACACAGCTTTATATTTGCTGCGCTGAAAGTCTATCTATGAATAACACCGACATAATGTCACAAGTTTTGGTAAAAGCTTTCTGTTAAGAAATGTGAAAAACATGGGGCGCCTGGGTGGCTCCGTCGGTTATGCGTGTGACTTCAGCTCAGGTCATGATCTTGTGGTTTGTGAGTTCAAGCCCCGCGTCGGGCTCTGTGCTCACAGCTCGGAGCCTGGAGCCTGCTTCGGATTCTGTGTCACCCTCTCTCTCTGCCCCTCCCCATTCATGCTCTGTCTCTCTCTCTCTCAAAAATAAACATTAAAAAAAATGCAGAAAATGTATTTTTTATGTGCCATGTTGGGCCTCTGTTCTAGACTTATGCCTGGAACCCTCCTCCATTCACCTCGCTAAATCGCACCCCATACTTCAGGCCAGCTTCCACTGCAACTGACCATGCCCTCGTCAGTCGACCTGCACACTCTACCGTCATGGTCCTTAGAGTTTACCTCCTTGGGCAGCAGCATCAGATTAGAATGCAGATTCTCTGGCCCCATCTCAGACCTACTGAATCGGTAGTACTGGGAAGGGAACCCAGCAATCTATGGTTGAACAAGCCTTCCGGGTGATTCTGATTCTGCTAACTCACAAGAACCACTGTTGTGTCGCCGTTGGTCACTTGCGTGCCGTGTAGACCATCAGCCCCATGTATGGAGGGACCACGCTTCCCAACACCCTGTTATTCCCCGTGTGTGATACATGTTGGGTACCCAATAAATATTTTTGAATGAACAACCAAAATAATGAATGAAATGGCTTCTTAAAAGTCATTTCTTCTTCTACTAGTTTCCTTTACAAGCATCCATTGAAAACACTCTCAAATACCATACAAATAGATAGTTTATAAAGTTTAAACAAAGAATCCATCTGCTAGAGATGACAAATTAATCTCCCTTAAAGTCTTCATCATGTACTTCCTTCCTTACTAATTCCCAGAGGCTTCTAGCTACTGATGTAGTTAGATCAGCACGGCTCTTCACTGGGATGATTTTGCCCCCCAAGGGACGTGTGGCAATATGTGGAAACGTTTTCAGTCTTGACAACTTGGATGGAGGGGTACTCCTTACATCTAATGAGTAGGGGCCAGGGATGCTGCTTACTATCCTACAGCACCCAAGACGAACCCCACTACAAAGAAGGACCCAGCCCCGAATTTCAACAGTGTCGAGATGGAGAAACCCTGATCTGAGGCATGAGAAACCCTGAGTGATTCCAGCATCCTGCATGGCATTCAACCCCTTCATCAAATACTTATCTGCACACCACCCGCTCTTCAAAAAAGTCCCTGATTTCCTCCTCATATAGTATGTCTCGCCAATGTAATTTTTAATGATCTGTAGGACCGCAATTAAACATTACAGCAGTTTATTAGACATAAAACTCTCGACTCCTAAATATTCACTAAGACTTGGGGGCAGACTGTAGCTCAACGTCTTTATCACAATGGCATATCTAAACCAGAGATGCTGAACTTCCAGATCCAACAGAATTCCCTGTGAGGAGTGATTATTTTTATTGTTCATAGCAAAGAGGCTAATGAAAGAGCAGCTATCCCCAAGGTTAGGAAGTCAATGATTCTTTTCTCTTCCTCTGATCTATTTTGGGTTGGTAAAGGAGAATGCAAGCACTTTATAAATCTCTTTCCCCAGCTGAAAAGTGAGAGGCTCGAACAAGCCTAGGAATGGCTTACACTTGGAAGATATTTCAAGAGGTGCTTTGACATACATGGCCAACATGACCAATCAGCAGGGCCCTTTTAGCATTGAGTCTGGATAGAAGTTCAGTCTTGCCCTAGCACAGAACTTGAGCCACTGGGTTGGAGGCTACAACCAATCATCTGGAAATGACCTGGGAGCTGAGACCCATTTTCCAGTCCCTAAGATACTCTCTAAGGCCATGTTCCTTCTTCAAAACCACACCTCCTTGCTCTCTGAGCGGGGACTTCACCTTAACCTGGCACACCACCTCCCTCACACAGTGGTAACTCCAAAGAGCATCAGGAGCACACAGTTGGTGGGTTGTAAATACTTCCAACAATGGAACAAAACCGTTACTCCCGCCATTGTACTGGAAGCAACATATTCAACTGTGACTTTTGTAGATCTGTAGGACCCAAGCTGCCAGGGGTTGCTTTTTACCACAACTTGTGAGGACAGATGACAACAGATTGCCACATGGTGGCTGTGTGGCCAAAAAGCTCCTGCATGAGCCTTGTCCAGAGCCTGACTCAGGGCATCATCTTCAGTGCTCACCTTCCTCGACTCTCCTTGAAGCAAGAATACAGAGGAGGCTTGCAATGACACAGGTTTCTAGGAAGTGTGGCAAAACCCCAAATCCTATCCCAAGAAGTGTGGACACACAAAGGACATCGCAGTTACACATGTGCGCTCACCTTTATGCTCGGTCCAAGGTTCCAGAAATTATAGGATGCAGGTGCATAATTAGGGGTTGGCAATAGTGACTTCAGAGCAACATTTAATTTATTGATGTGGTTAGAACAAAGAGGATAATGACTGGCTGTCTGTTCAGTTAGGACTTCCCTGGTCGTAAAGGATTCAATGGGGTCCCCGTGTGAAAGGTTTGGGCTCTCAGACTCCATGTACAGAAGCTTGATATTTACCAGTATATTAGAAGGGGGGAGATTTGGAGGGCCAACTTACAAGAGATCAATGTATAGGCCAGTAACCCAAGTTATAATATTGAAGAACGTGTGTTTTACAGATATCAAAATACTTGAACTTACTATGCAGAATTTACAGGTTCACTCTGCAGTTTTGAGCACAGGGGGGCATCAGAGCAAATGTTCAACAGTGTTAGTAAATAATTGTCCCAGATAATATATAAACCTAGTGGACTCTGCAGGTCTTGAAATTGAGCACGCTACTCTAGTGATTCAATAATTCAAATATGAGAGAAAGTTGAATGAATACTATAATTTTGTACTTTCTGACTTCCATTTTTCTGAGCTCTGTACAGTTTTTTCCCTCTTTGGTTGATATTGACCTTTTTTCATATAGTCAATAGGCTAATTCTATCACAGAAAATTCACAATTAATCATTCCAACCTTAGACTGTCATCCTCTGATTTTCTTTTTTTTAAATTTTTAAATGTTTGTATTTATTTTTGAGAGAAAGAGAGAGAGAGAGAGAGAGAGAGCACAAGTGGGGGGTGGGGCAGAGAGAGAGGGAGACACAGAATCCAAAGCAGGTTCCAGGCTCTGAGCTGTCAGCACAGAGTCCCATGTGGGGCTCGAACTCACAACCCGTGAGATCATAACACATTCAAATAAAGAGTGAAAACCACAGACAATAACCTATTTTTGGTTTACCCAATACTAAGCGTCAACTCTGACTACCTTTTTCCTCATGGAATTAACTACTTTGACAACATTTTCTTTTCCTTTTTTTTTTAACGTTCATTTATTTTTGAGAGAAACAGAGAGGAAGTGAGAGCAGGGGACGGGAAGAGAGAGGTAGAAAGAAAATCCAAAGCAGGCTCCTTGCTGACAGCAGAGAGCCCCATGTAGGGCTCGAACTCACAACCACAAGATCATGACCTGAGCCGAAGTCAGACACTTAACCGACTGAGACACCCAGGTGCTCCTGACTACATTTTCTGAATCACATACACATACAATATTTCTCAAAAAATTTTTACTGTTGCTTATGCATAAAATAAATGTGTAAAAGTTGTTTTATGAAGTTGATTTTTTAAAATTATTGAGCAATCTTTCCCCCGAAATGCAACGAGAAGCATGGAGCATAAACATCTGGGAAGTTGGGGTTCGGCCACGGACATTCCTGGAGCATCCATTCACACAGCACTCACCGCACTCAACAGTTCTGGAACATTTGCCTCTTGAAGACATTCGTTATTTTTTCCCTCTCCTTTGCCATATGCTTTACAAGCAATCTTCCAAAGATAGAAAAATACAAAGCTAATCCAGAGAAGCCAATAGCACCAAGCAATTATTCTATGCCCTCCTCATGCTGCCTCCTGCCCAAAGTCCTGAAGCCTCAGATGGAACAGCAGCTGGTGAAGAAGGAGCGGTTGATAACGGGGTGTGATAGGTCCATTCGTTCTGGTTCACGGCTGCTGCCATTAAGCACTTATTTGGAGCTATTTCAATATGGGTTTTCAACGGCAGCAGAAGCCTCCCACGTGTCCTTAAATGAGCCACCTTTCAGATGAACGGAGACTGCGTGGGCATCCCAGAGGCAGCAGGCTAGCCCCACGTGGTGATGCTGCATCAGAATAGTACCGAGGGATCCAATATTCTGATTACTTCTCCATGTTAAAAGGCCCCTTTCAGGGAAAGCCAGGATTTTACCAGCTTGCAAAACCTCAGTTATGCTACTGAGGGAGCCTTGGTGTCTTAGCACAAAACTTTACTTGAAAGGCAAAGCACACCAAAATCTATTGAAGGTGGATGAGTTGTGTTAGCCACCAACTGGCGAGCTTGACATTGGACGTGACCATGTAATGGGTCACGATTATTTAAAGTACTTTAGCTCGTTGGTTTGAAAATAGGCAAGAGTAGCCAGAATGACCTATTCTAGTTCTGTGACTTTCTGAAAGTCAATGTTGGTGGTGATAATTTTAGATAAATAAAACCTTCATTGGTCCTAAGAACTTGGACATTATTCTTTCCCGAGAATTATTCAGCCACTACAGCCAAAATGTGTGATTTAGCATCTTCTCTTTCCAGCATTTCATTCTCCTTCTTTGATGGTATGCTATTAAGTTTTATACTTAAATCCTTCTGTAATTCAGAAGTGTGTAATGAATGTCTTAAAACCTAACCACAATACATAAAAATGTATTCGCACTATCCTAATATAAAATGGTATCTATGAGAAAAGAAAATGTGTTAAAGATCAAGGAATATTGTTTATAAGTGCAATGAAAAGTGACACATTTGGTACCAGCCACCTAAAAATTGCTTCTTTCAATATTCATTCATGCACTTGATTATGAGGATGTCTCACGTCCGTGTTGTTTTTCCTTCGCAGAAAACAAATATTTAATAAGTTTGATTGACGTTGAGGCTGACTGGGATATCATGCCAATAAATTTTGAAGAACCAGCTAACAGCAGAGTACTGAGAAATGCAATGTCACTTCATCATTGCAGAAATAAAACTACATTTTCAATTTTTCATGACGTTTAACCATCCTTTCCTGAACTCAATGAATCTAAAATGTGTGGTTTGACAAAAGTAATTAAAGCGTGGACATTTTGAGTTATTTTGATATTTGAAATGAGAACTTGTCTACCTTACCATTCCTCATCCATCAACCTTTTTTTTTTTTTTTTTTTTTTAGCTTCAAGTGACCTTAGAGTTATTTAGACATGGTAACCTTGAAGACCGGTTCTGAGACTTTGGTAAGCAGCCCTTCCTTCCTTATTTCAGTAAGATTTCCTTGTATAAGACCAAGAGCGCATTCAGTTTCACTGGAAACTGAGGCCACGAGTGCAATCTGGGATCTACACTCAAAGAGCCGATCCTCAAAGACAGTGTTTTTCTGAGTCAGATAGACATAACCAAGCTGTCAACTCTCTCTGGCTCCAGAAAACATTGCAGCACCCAGGGAGCAAAAGCTATGTTGTTCTTGAACATGATCTTGGCTTATGATAACATGTCCATGGCATATTTCTAACATCCTATTCTCTTCCAAGTTGGCAGTCTGAAAAGGAGATAGCAATAACATCGCTCAAGCGATTTTGATTCCCAAATTATGGACATGTTAATTTGGTACAAAATGCAATGCTAAATGGTGCAAGGATATAAGACGTGCTTATAACTGCATGGATAGGGATCTTAACATCCAAGTAAGAGATGAATATTGTAGAAGTTGTACGTTAAAGGATTGGATTTCCCTTCATCTGCAGCACTGGTTCTCAAACTGAGTTCTCCAGATCAGCAGCGCCACCTGGAAAGTTGTCAGAAATACAGACTCTTGAGCTCACAGAGACCTACCTGGTCAGGATCTCTGGTGGTAGGGCCCAGAAATCTGCATTTCACTGAGCGCTGCAGGCCAATCTGATGCACACGGATCTGAGAACCACAGTTCTCTGTAGCCGTGGTTCTCAGAGCATGGCTGCAGGTCTCTGCAGAACCCAGAGACCTTTTTGAGCTGCAAGGAAATGTACCTTTGTCATTACACTAAGATGCTGTTTGCCTAATAGTCAATATATTTTTTACCAGCATGAGCATGCAATTTTTAAAAAGAAATGCTAATTTCACTTAAACACATTCTTAATTACACAGTAAAAAAAATTACTTTGACTAATACTTGACCCTCGGGTGACTACTTTTTGTTATTCTCTGTGATGAAATGGGAAGTATGCGCAAAGCCCTTTGCTTCAAAACCAGAGAAGGATGGTTGTCTGCAGGAAAAGTAACAATATTCCTTGAGTTGCGAGCTAAACTAGCAGTTGGCAGCTTTGATTCATGGAACAATATTTTTACTTGAAAGAAAAACTGACAAAGAAACTGGTTATTCAGATATGAGTATCTGGCAGGCATTTTCTCCAAAATGAATAAAGTGAATTAAAACAATCAACGGTATTTGTTGCCAAACGTTGAGTTTGGAGCAAAAATTAGAATTTTTGGACAACTGGTGTTTGTCATTGTGAAGCTTAACAGTTTTCCAATGTTTGAGAGGCTTTCTAATTAGATTAGTTATGATAATAACGAATGTGATTTGTAAAATATCATATAGGAATATGTTAGCTGCGTAATTTATCAAATTGTGCACCGGTAAAATAGCCAACCAGAGCACAAGCTAGACTGAAGTGCTTCTAAACATTTTTTTTTTTTCAACGTTTACTTATTTTGGGGACAGAGAGAGACAGAGCATGAATGGGGGAGGGGCAGAGAGAGAGGGAGACACAGAATCGGAAACAGGCTCCAGGCTCTGAGCCATCAGCCCAGAGCCCGACGCGGGGCTCGAACTCACAGACCGCGAGATCATGACCTGGCTGAAGTCGGACGCTTAACCGACTGCGCCACCCAGGCGCCCCTAGACTGAAGTGCTTCTAAAGCAGAAGCACATGGGAAGTTCGTGATGTGATTTTAGGTCCCGTGTTTCACCTGACCTTCCTGAAACAACCACTTAGTGAATTTTGCTGAAGTAACAAAGCAGAACATCAGAGTTACCTGAAAACGTTGAGATAATACTCCTTTCTTCTCAACCCTCATATTTGTGCGAGGCCAGATTTTTTTCTCCTATACCTGAGCCAAAACAATAGCTTACAACAGATTGAATGCAAAAGCAGATATCTTCTGTTAAGGCAGACATTAGAGAGATTTGCAAAACGCAAACCAATGTCATGCTTCTCACTTTTTCACTTGTTGGAAAATATGGTTATTTTCATACAGAGATGTTGTTTCCCTGAGCATATAATGGTTTTGTTATTATTATTTGTAAAAAAAATTTAAAGTTTATTTATTTATTTTGAGAGAGCAAGTGAGCAGGGGAGGGAGAGAGAGAGAGAAAGGAGAGCCAGCGCAGAGCCAGATGTGGGGCTTGAACCCATGAACCATGAGATCATGACCTGAGTCGAAATCAAGAGTCAGATGCTCAGCTCAACTGACTGAGCACCTAAGGTGCCCCTTTAAAAAATTAATAACTAAATATATTAATGAGTTTAAAGTCTAATATCACAAATGTCCATAGTTATAACCCACACAAACAAAAGTTCTTGGGGATCCCCAGTAAATCTCACCTTCCTTTGAGAAGTGCTCCCCTGTCAGAGTGATACATGGATGGTGTCGGTCACCAGATGGAGACATGACCCACCAGGGTCCCTGGTTCTGCACGTAGAAAAGTCTTTTCTATTTCAGGGACCCAGCTCCCACGTCATCCTCGCTGGGAAGACTAGCTTCTCCTGACCCCCTCTTGCTCAGATCCTGGCTAAGGCTTTCACTGCAGTAGAAAAGATCCTGGTTTGTTCAGGTCATTACTAATGAATAGCCGTGAAATTAACACCTTATTTTTTTCCTAATAGGGAGTTATTTTTCTCCCATAGAAGTATGGAATCTGTGGTCCAGGGTGGGAAGCTGCACGCAGTGTCATCGGGACATGACATCTCTCCCCTCCCTTCTCCTAGGACCTCTGTTTCTCATCTTCAAGATGGCAAGTTCCCTGTGGAGCCTCCAGGCACCACACCGATGTTCTGGGGGGCAGGTGGGGAAGGGTGGTGGACGTTCTCCAACTACATTTGTCTTCTTCTTTGGAAAGGGAAGCCTTCTTCAGGGACTTCTGCTTGCCCCCTGCTGGCCAGAACTGGGCCATGTGAGTATCCCAATTGCAAGAAGGCAGAAATAGTAAGGATTTGACTTCCCCAGCCATTACGGCAGAAGAAGGCTGAAGGGGAAGGGGTTGTATAGGCTTTCAGAGAGCAAATCCACAGTGTGTGTCTGCCATGCTCATCCATTAACATGCCAGCCATTCTCCCTTATGCCTCTCCCACCCTGGACCATGCCTGCTCCGCAGCAAAGACCTGCCCAACATGCCGTCTTCATCCTGTGGCCATCCCCGTGCCTGGCTTCATGGTCTGAGGGGTCCCTCTGCCAATAGCCTATTTTAAAGTTATCACATTATTAATTATTCCCACCTTGGCCTCCTTACCCCTTTTCCTGATGCTTCTTTTTTCAATGGCAATTGTTAACATCTAATATTCTCTCTACGTAGAGATAGATGGATAGATAGATAGATAGATCTCCCCTGTGATACCACCTCATTGATGTAGAAATTTTTTCCTCTATTTTGTCTTTGACAGATCTCAGGGTCACACCAGTACTTCTGTCCTCATATCAGCCTACTTAAGTTTCTACACCGGAGCCTTCATAGGGCCCTGGGCATCTCTGGCAGCCTGAGCTGGAGCTGGAGCTACAGCCTGGGACGTGGTTTGAGACTTGGCCTTGGCCTCTGGCCAACAGAGCCCAGACCCTTGGCAAGACGGGCATGGGCACGTTTCCTGAGCTTGGGATGAGTCATGTAGGCAAGTTGATTAAGCTCTCGGCTGCCACCCTTTGGGATCTTGGGCTTGATCTCGTTGGGCTTGAAGATGGTCCTGATGGCCTGGGCTGTGCCTGCCTACATCTTGTTTGGGCCCTTCTTGCATTCTTGGTAAAGCACATGTTCCTCAGGAACGTGGAATTCACCCTCTCTGGAGATTTATTATCTTTGTGATGAGGTTTCTTGGTGCCATTTCTGTGCCATTTTCATGACTAGTTGCACGCGGTGTGGTTCTTGGACTTGATTGTGTCGGCACCGAAGCTGGTGGCTCCCGACGTGTCTGGGACCAGAAGAGAAAGAGGAAATTTTCCCCAGGACCTGGTACAATGTAGGGCATGCAGTAGGTGCTCAATAAATACTTGTTGAATGAATAAATAACTGCAGCAGATGTTCACGGAAGGCAGAGAAAGAATGAAGGAAAGAAAGAGGAGGAAGGAACAACGAGAAAAACTCATCATTTTTTTCCACACCAGTATTTTGTAAACAACTATTGACGGAGAGTCATTTCGTAGGAGATAGGAAGTATGAGTCTGCCTTCAACTTATCGCCAACTTTAGAATTACAGAGCGTTTCTTTGTATTACCGTCTTTTGGAATATAGCATCCCGCTGACTTTCAGAGGCTTTACAAGTAAATGTGATTATATGACCGTCTCTATACTCTTCATAATAAATGTTATATGAGTTCAAGGTGTTATCATTATAATAATTTTATTTTGTTGACATTACTTTGAATCGTGCTATGCAGGCAATTGACACCTCGCGATGACTCATCACAAAGCAGTAGACCATCTTCTGGAATCTGAAAGACGCCCTTTCTCAAAAATACACATTTCGCAAAAAAAGAAACCATTGCTGATATGAATGCTATATTTCTTTCTTTGGAAGAGGCTGTTGGAAATTCTGAAGACGGACAGAGACCCTCACACGGGCTGGACTTGTTATTTTCTCCAGAAAAAAGCTTCCTGAGGAGGCGATAGCTGCTCTCAGAATGGAGAGTAACAGCGCACCCTTCACTTTACCACAGCGACCTGCCGTTTTGTCATTTAGCCGTGAGACGCTGCTGTGTCACGCGACACAGCGCATCAGAAAAGATTCAGTAACCGTTCCTTCACTGACGTTAATTGTGACTGACAATTTGCTGCTGTGCTCGACTGGTAAGCACACTCCCAGAAGCGATGTTCCAATTCTGTGTCCTTTTAAACAAATAAAACACATAAAGCCGCTCAATCCTCAGAATGAATCTTATACAAAATTTCCAAGGGCCAAGCAAGTGTTCCACCATCCATCGTGACAAGCAGGCGGCCGGCAGACCGTATTATTTTGCTGTTCAAGGTGGGAAGACAAACGACGCGGGCCTTCCAATATGGAGCCAGTAACAGACTAGTAATGGCCGGCACCTGGTGCCTGCGTGTCAGCCTCTATTCTGAAAAACCCTTCACACAAGTTCGTTAGAACGGTGCTGACTTTTCAAACCCTCATTATCAACATTCATTGTCACGAACTTCTCAAGCGGCGATCGTCCCACGCCTCCCCAAGAGCTGGCCCCAGAGGCTCAAAACCACTTTGCTCAAACCAGGAAACGGAAAGTAACTTGCTTTTAGTGAGAGGGTCCTGTGAAATGTTAGAAACAAACTTGAGTTTTTTATTTGATGTTTAAGAATATGGACTGTTTCATTCCTCATCCCTCCCCAGCCCCCTCAGTGTACGGTACAATATCAGGCAGTGGGGAGGAGCAATGTGTTCCGGAACATCAGGACTTAATTATGGAGGTTGTATCAATCCGTTAGTAAATGGTGGAACCAGAGAAGGCAACAGTTCGGCGGGAAGCTGAGGTTTCTAAAACAGTTTCCAGGACCGACTGTGGCATGGATATTTGTGCATAGACCTGTACCAGAATCAATAATATTTTCGAGGATAATGATAAGGAGGCCATTTTCATAGGGATAAAAGCAGGAAGGAGATTGTACAGAGAAGCCATTTGGACAGCTGCCCGAGCCTCTACATCAAGTCAACAGGAGGATCTTGTTACAATACCCAAGAAGGCACGGACCTCACGTGGAAGGCTGCTGTAACCCTGCAAGAGCAAAAGAAGGGCAAGAAACTGCCTGTTTCCATGCATAATTGATGTAGCTCAGGGGCCAACTCAAGCCCTAGAAGAAGCCCTAACAACATGCCATTCAGAGCAGAAAGAAGGAAGAGGGCCAGGCTGGTGCAAAGGTTTCCTTCAAGGCTCTGAGAGCTGGAAGGAGGCAGAAATCTCCCGTGCAGACCCTCTGATCTCTGATATCCTGGCATATATGCTGAGCCTGATTTTCAACCTTGCCTGACTTTCAGTGAGTGTTGAGAGCGGGCCAGCGTGGCTGCTGGGTGCCCAAGTCGTGGGAGCGGTTCGTGGAACCCTGGTATCCATCTCTGACAGAGGGCGGAGTCGCCCAGGCACGCTGCCAGGACCCCAGGCTTGTTCTCCCCCAAGGCGCAAGGGGAAGAATGAAAGAGCCTCAGTGCGGACACCCAGAACCTCTGCTGTTCACTGATCACAGGTGACAGGAGCTTCTGAATGTACCACCGTGCCAGCTGCGTTCCGCCAGGGAGGGCCTGCTGCTGTGTCCCAATGTGTCGTCCCAGCTGGCACCTCATTTCCTGTATTGGTAAGTACTTAATGCATATGGATGAGAATGGGCACACCTGCCATTCAAAGTAGGCTTCCTTTAATCAGAATGTTTCATACTCTAGTCTCCCAGTTTATGAACCCTTATGATGGATGTAGCTTCTTTTAGATAATTGCTTGGGATGAGTGAATGCCCCAATATTTATTTAGCAAGGATGTCGATGAATTATGAATGGGAGCAAATAGTTCCAATGGGCAAGCACTCTAATTAATAAAGCCAGTTTCCCGTGGTCGCGTGTATGCGAGAGCGGTACCGGGGCTCTGTGGCAATGTAAGTGATGCGTGTAACAGATGTTAGAGGTTTTCCTGGAGGCAGAACAAGGCCCACGGGAGACGAGCTGGCTGGACTCCGGAACGGCCCCCTTTTATTCTCTGCAAGTCTTTCTCTCTTCCCCACCGTAAAGACCTGGACCACATCAAGGCATTTGCATAAGACAACCTTTCCCCCAGAACCTCATGGTTTAATCACTATCCCTGAAAATGGTTTTAACAGGTTGCCTCTCCTGAGAATTCTCTTGGGAGGTAAATATTCTTTTATTTTTTATTTTGCTTATTTTTTAATGTTTATTTTTGTTATGTTTGAGAGAGAGAGACAGAACACAAGCAGGGGAGGGACAGAGAGAGAGAGACAGACAGACAGAATCTGAAGCAGGCTCTGGGCTGTCAACACAGAGCCCGACGCGGGGCTCGAACCCATGAACTATGAGATCAGGACCTGAGCTGAAGTCAAGAGTCAGATGCTTAACCGACTGAGCTACCCAGGTGCCTGGAGGTAAATATTCTTAAACTACAAACAGGGCCAATCTCTAGCCCGTATGCATGTCTTGCATACCGACCGATAAAATATCCAAACATCTCTACAACTTTAGGTAAATAAACTACTCATAAGCCCTGGGCCCCACCTTAGATGATGGAACCTCATCATTATCCAGTAACTGAAGAGTTAATGTCTGGCCCCACAAAGAGTCTTTAGGTCCAGCTCCACCTAGCAATCTGGGCTGTCCTTACTGGAAGTTTCTGGTACCTTACTAGTTGTTAAATGTTTGGGATACGATGTCTGAATGTCCCCCTCAACCCCCGAATATTACGTTGTTATATTTTACCCACACCAATAGAGACTGGAATGCTGTTGGAGTCTACAGGAATGCAGGCACTTTTTCCTCGCCGGTGTAGGCATCCGTCTCCCTGGGCAGCCTGGGAGGAAGAGTGGAAGGCACTTAAAATATGTTACATTCTGCTGTAGCAGGAATGTGAAGCAATTCTAAGCCTCTGGTAGGTTCGGTGTGGCTCTTTTCAACAAGTCACTCGGAGCCGGACCATGTTGCTAGGTGCTTTGATGAATGAATGTTCTGTGTCACTTAATCCTCAGGATCCGGGCACGGGTGGAGGTAACGCAGTGCACAATGTGCAGACGCGTACAAAAGTTTTGTCTCTCTTCGGTGGCACAGGGGATGTCATGTTTACAATGGCCCCTGCGATCCCTGCCCCGTTGTGTACACATTCTCTACAACAGATCCCTTTGGGCATGGGTAAGACCTCCGAACATGTGCCAAAGGGAAAGAGATTTGCAGGCGTCATTAAGGTCTCCAATCAGTTGACTTCAAGTTAATCAAAGGAAAGATTAATCTGAATGCATCTGACCAATCAGGGAAGCACTTGAAAAAAATTAAAAAAAATTTTTTTCAACATTTATTTATTTTTGAGAGACAGAGAGAGACAGAGCATGAGCAGGGGAGGGGCAGAGAGAGAGGGAGACACAAAATCTGAAGCAGGCTCCAAGCTCCGAGCTGTCAGCACAGAGCCCGACGTGGGGTTTAAACTCTGCAAGATCATGACTTGAGCCGAAGTTGGATGCTCAACCGACTGAGCCACCCAGGCGCCCCCCCAAATTTTTTAATGTTTATTCGTTTATGAGAGAGATTGAGAGAGAGAGAGAGAGAGAGCGAGCAAGGGAGGGGCAGTGACAAAGGGAGAGAGAGAATCCCAGGCAGGCTCCACACTGTCAACACAGAGCCTGACACAGGGCCCAAATCCATGGACCACAAACATCAGAGCATCAGCAGCAAATGCCCACCTTCTGGCCTTGAAGAAGGAAACAGCCATGATGTGGAGCGGGCCATGTGGCAGAGAGCGGCAGCCCGCCTCCAGGAGCTGAGGCCCGCAGGCCCACGACCACAGAGAACAGAATTCTGCCAACAACACCTGCGAGCTGGGGCAGAGATACCAGCCTCGGATGAGACCACAGACCCAGCCGGCACCTGGATCCGCACCTTGATGAGAACCCGGGATGAGGACCCACAGCATCTTGTTTGTACTTCACACCCATGAAAACTGGGAGAAGATAGCAACGTTTTAAGTGCTAAGTTGGTGGTAGCTTTTATCCTAGGCCACTGGCCAGCTCCGAGGTTACGCACACAGAATTCAGACACAGTTGACAGTTCACAGGAAACACATGAGGTAATCTAATGTGTGAACCCGCCTAAGAGTGGGTAGCCTCTAAGAGCCCGACATTCAATTCGTACGAGGTGTTGACTACTTAGGAGGCTAATGGAATACCAGCATTTATCCTAAATGTGGATGAACGGAAGCTCAGGCCTAAAGTCAGTCTGGCAAACATTGGATGTCTACCATATGTCAATCAAGAAACCAAAGGACGTTAAGCTTTCAATAGCGATAAAAGAAATGGGGTAGTTCTTTACCCTATGAAGTATTAAAGACCATGTAAATATTAATTATAACTAAATTGGCACAAATGCTGTGAACACCTACCTTGAGGGGCAGGGTGAGTTGAAGGCATCTCATCATCAGCGAGTGAACCTACAGTGGGTTAAGCTGATGTCTGGGTTGATCAATCTGAAAGTTGGCCAAAGATAATGAGGTCTTTCCATTTTGATTCAGTATCATTGTACATCATTTATTTAGGATGATTCAAATTACTTTCTCTTAAGACTGCCCTAACGGACACAAATGACACCAACAAATATGGGAATCAGAGTCATCAAAAATTTACCATATTACACTGAACTTGGCTTGAAGCCTTGAGACATGATATCTGTCGGGTATCTGTCATTACAAGGAGCCCGCTGGTAGAGATTAGAGTAGCTATTAAGGCCTGTAATGTGGAGAAAGGTCCTTTAGGCATCAAGACAGCATTGTACATGCAGCTACTCATTCAAGCACCAGTTTCCTTTCAAAGCGGGCTATTTCTCTCTCTCCATAGCTAACGAGGATGCAGGGTTGTTCCACTGCTGCTCCAATATGCTCGTTTGGGGTTCCCTCCACCAGAATCCTATGGGGTACCCTGTTATACCTTCACTTAAGACAGCTGGAGAATTCATTCACAAGCATCATGTTCTGCCAAGGCCGTAAAGGTAGCTGGGTGTCAGAGATGTCTCCCCAACCTTGCTACCAAATCAGATCCCCCCCGGGACCAGAAGTGGAAAGCTTTAGTAATTATATGTGGACAACAGGCATAAACCGAGACTGTGCTGGCAAATCGGGTCTTATGGTCACCTTCGTTATGAGGATCACTGATTTCAGCAAAACGCAGCCATACTTGTGGACAGTTGATGGCAGACAGAATGGACAACCACCTGTAATGGGAGCTGTGGGGTTCTGGCTCTTTCCTTTTGGTGATCTGAAAAATGTTCCATTAAGGATACATCTTGGGCAAACATGGCAGTGTTACCATGGCAGGTTTCACACGACCAACCAGAGTCAGGATGGAGGAGGCCTCACAAGATCACCTAGAATCAGGTGACCATGAACCTTCTGAGCAGTGACAGAACAGAAAGCCACGCAGGGTTTACTGCCTAGGATGCATTCCCACGGTTAGAAAGCGAAGGTTCTACTAGATTCTTAGAATCCTTTCATGCAAGACTGGGAGAAACTCAAAAATACTTGAACCAACCCAAGGGCCTTGAATGCCCTTGAACTGTGTACCCCCCAAAAATGTATGTTGGAGTCCTAACCCCTAATACTTCAGAATACGACCTTATTTGGAGAGAGGGTTTTTTACGGAAGTGTAAAGTGAGGTTATTAGGGTGCCCCTTAACCCCAAATGACCATTGACCTTATCAAAACAGTTCAGAAATAGAGACAGACAAGCACACAAGGAGAACGCCGTGTAAAGATGAAGACAGGGATCAGGGTGAGGCTTCTACAAGCCAAGGAATGCCAAAGATTGCTGGCAAACTTCCAGCAGCTAGGAAGAGGCAGGAAGAATTCTGCCCAGAGTCTCAAGGGACCATGGCCCTGCTGACAGCTTGATTTCATATTTTTTACTCTCCAGAACTGTGAGGCAAACATTTCTGACATTTTAAGCCACTCAGTTTGTAGCGTTTTATCATAGTAGCCCCAGGAAAACAAATACAGCCACATTCACAAACAAACCAGCTGTCACAATTAATGTGATCCTATTTTGAAAAAGAAAGGTATACACACCCAGGGGCTCCAAATTCCAAGTAACTGAGCACACACACAAAGGTGAATGCCAATGTCAGGAGAGGGAAGAATGTAAGTAACATGCAAGAGGGGCCGCTTGCCAAGTGACTAAGGAGACATGTAAATGAGTGACAGACTATATCCCTCTTAGACACTTCCCAGGAAACACCCTTTGCTCAAGGATTTTTCCATCTCAGGACACACAGGGTGGTCATAGCACAAACTTCCACAGGATACGCAAACTCTGTAGATGTATTCTCATCAGAGCAAAGCCAAAATCACCCCCGACCCCTCCCACAGACCCACCTTCCCAAGTAGTCACACAGGTCAGGAGGACATCTCGCTGTCCCTTAAAGCCACTGGCATCCTGGACCCTGACTCAAGGTGATTATCCTTCACTTTTGTCTCCATCCCCCAGCACCCTCATCCCAGCACATGACCTTTATGTCTACCCACAAGAATGTAAGGTTCCCCCTGGAGAAATGCCCTCAGTTTCCACCCCCTTCTACTTGAATAAATCAATTTCAGACCGATTCCTATCTCTTTCTCTTTGGTCAAGGAGAAGTATCACTGCTCTTCTCCTAGAGTAACCCTTTTTATTCATCTTTCCATCAAGTATCTGGTGATTTGCCGGTTTATGTCAGACACTGTTCCAGGAACTCTCCATGAAAAATACCTCTGCTCCCATAGACTTGAAAGCTGCTTGGAAAAGACAAATAAACAGAAAGAAATATATGGTGCAGAGTGATGGGTTTAAAGGCAGGATACGATGGAACCATTCTGTCCCTACCCCTAAGCTATGATTTTTAATCAGGCAACATAGATCCCCTCCCCTCCTGAGCCCTCTCAGCCATGGCATCAATGAGCTCCGTCTTTGCCTTTCTGCATTTCATTTTAGATTTTGCTTCATGGTTCTCTCACCAAAACCTTGATGCACAATCATTATTTTAGAGTATATAAGTAAGAAAAGGTCCCAGCCTCATAGGATAACCCATGTGTTTTACATTTGGTGTGGCTCAGCCTGCCTCTAGGAATAGATCTGTATTTTTAATTGAATCTTACAATACACACAGTTTTGAAACCTTTTTAATTTTGCCTAATACCATGTTATGTCATAATGTAACCTTCCTTCCCACATGGTACATGCATGTTCAAGTATTTAGCCTTATTGTATATAGTTAGATATTTCCCAGATTTGCGTTAATGAAAGCAACACTCTCATCACTATCTATCCTTATAGGCAAATCTTTTGCACATCTCTGATTATTTCGTCTGGAATTCCTGGATCCATATGTACATACAGTTACAATAACTTACATAGTTACATATTCATGCAAAGCTTTTTTTTTTCTTAAATCAGCTTATTCTCCCACATGCAGTATAAAGGCTAGCCTCTTTTCATTGAAAAGAACAATGACTCATTCAAGTTTCTTAAGTACTAGGAAGGGGGTGGGAGTAATATGAAGACACACAGGAAAGGGAGCCTGGAGAAAGCCAAATTATCAGAGAACAAATAAGACAAGGACCGTAAAGAGACCATATTCTCAGTGACCCTAAAAATTAAAATCACAGGTTTGTACATGCTCCTTAATTTTCATTATACCTCTCCACCGTGATTATGATTCTGTTATTTTCTGCATTGTCCTTTCTAGAAGTTCCCACTTAATACTTTTCTCTGCTGCTGGCTGCTTAGTGCTTTCATCGCATCTGCGTATTTCTCCATCTCCCAGGCGCTTGTAGTTTTTCCTTCTTCAAAACATGGGTCTATCATGACACATTTTGAACCTGGATCCTCTCCCACTGCCCAGCATAGCCTCACTCTGTTTGTGTTGGTAAGTACCATCTATCTGAATACCAAATTACTTGCCCTACTCCCTTCTGCCATTTGGATCTCAATATCTAACTACAATATGTGGAACCACTGGTACAGAATGGAAGGTATTCTCTTCCTCCTAAATCATGCTCTTCCTTCTATATTCTGGGCCTCAATTAATAACCTCGTTGTCATCTAGCTTTCTAAATTCGGAAACTTGCAACCTCTGACTTCTCAATAACAACCAAATGGTATCCATTGTAAGGTTTTGGCACGGTTCTCCCTTTACGTTAACACTATGTGATGCTGGTATGTTTTCTTCAAAGTATTAAAACAGTTTCCATCAGGATTTAATGACCATAGTTTAGTCCCGACTTCCAAACATGCATAGTTCAATCCCTTTATCATATCACTGTCAACATAATCTTTCCCAAAAGGGGTGATCAAGCAACTCCAAAGCTTATAATATTCTGTCGGCTTTCCAGAATATAAAATGTAAACTCAGTGCAACAAGGACCTTCAACTCAGCAACAGTCTACCCTTTTTCTGACATTTGCTTCTGCTTGTCACCACATACTGTGTCTCCACACAAACTTGTTGATTTCTTCGGCCACCATACAAGCCATGAGTGCCTCATGTTTGCCATTCACAACATTCTTTGCTGGGAAAACTCCTACTGTGGGCTCAGTTCAAATCACTCTCCCCGTGGAGCCTCCCTGACTGAAGGCAGAAACTTGGCTCCTCTCTGTATCTGTATATCATTGTGTATATTCATCTACTTGTGATGCCCATACTATACGATCATATGTTTCTCATACGTACTTTTTCATTGAATTTCACACTCCTGAATTTCATTTGTCATTTTCTTTTCCATCTCTAAAAATTAACATGATACTTATCACAGAGCAAAAGCTCAGTAGTATTTGATAAATGACTAGATAGGTAAGATAATAACAATGATTCTAGACATTATACACAACACATATAAATCTTTTACATATAATATATTCATATGTAATTATTTAAAAATATTAAAGTGTGCGTGTTGAACCAAACCTCACTACTTGTACTTGAATGTGTGGTATCTGATTGTACTGTTCTATGGACATATGGTTCAAGAGGAACCGCTGACAAGGGGTGTATCTCTGTCTCCTTAAAAATAGACGGCGTAGGGGCGCCTGGGTGGCGCAGTCGGTTAAGCGTCCGACTTCAGCCAGGTCAGGATCTCGCGGTCCGTGAGTTCGAGCCCCGCATCGGGCTCTGGGCTGATGGCTCGGAGCCTGGAGCCTGTTTACGATTCTGTGTCTCCCTCTCTCTCTGCTCCTCCCCCGTTCATGCTCTGTCTCTCTCTGTCCCAAAAATAAATAAACGTTGAAAAAAAAAATAAAAAAAAAAATAGACGGCGTAGTGAGGGTTTGCAGCAGTTGGAGAAAGGAGAGAGTTCAAAAGCACTTGAGAAATGGCTGATGCCAGCTTCTTAGACAGTCAGCAAAGCAAGGGCCACTTACATTTAAAAATGAGGAGATGCCAGGGGTGCCTGTGTGGCTCAGTCAGTTAAGCATCCAACTTCAGCTCAGGTCATGATCTCACAGCTTGTGAGTTTGAGCCCTGCATCAGACTCTGTGCTGACAGCTCAGAGCCCCCTTTGGATCATCTGGTCCCCCTCTGTCTCTTCCCTTCTCTGCTCCCACTCTTCCTCAAAGCTAAATAAAACATTAAAAAAATTTTTTTTAAATGAGGAAATGCTCAAGAAAGATCATACAAGTTGTAACATTTCGAAGCTTCCTTTTATACTCATTAATAATATTTTCACACACACCATTAATGAACGCATTATCTCATTTAGAGTCTGAATGTGAGGCCCTCCTTTGTTTGTTTGTTTGTTTGTTTGTAAAAAGTTGGCTTTATTTGTCACTTTCTCATCTTAACTCAGTTATGCCATTTCGGTGTCCACAGTGACAGTGCCCTGGAAGCTGAGGTTAGCTCCCACCCACCATGATCACTGCCAGCAAGCATGAGCCACACAGGGCCCCACCATTAGCTGGTGCCTGCAGTGTCCCCGTGGGTGGGGCCGAGCGGACTGTGTGTGGCACAGAGTGAAAGTCTCTGCTCAGGACTGGGTGTGACAAGGCCACGTGCCATATGGCGGTGTACCCTGGACTGGGGATTCACAGACATGCTGGGCCCGTCCTGGTTCTGCTTCTGACTTGCCCAGTGGCTTTAGACAAGTCGCTTCTTGTCCCTCAGCAGGTCTGTTTCCTGGTTAGCACTGCTGGTAAGGTCTCCCAGGAGCTTGGACAGGTGCCAGCTTTGCTGCCACTCCTGAGTCGTGACCATGTGAGACCCTCTTTTCAGATGGGACCTGGACCAAGTAGACGTGTTGATTAGACCTCACCGGTGGGGAACGGTGGCACATGAAGATCCATTTATTCGCATATGCGTAAATATTGGTAAGCATTTCCCAAGGCCAAGTGCTGAGAAGGCAGGTGACGAAGCAGCACACCAGATGAAGATCCTTGTCCTCATGCCATTTTTTTCTTTTTTTTTTTTTTTTAATTTTTTTTTTCAACATTTATTTATTTTTGGGACAGAGAGAGACAGAGCATGAACGGGTGAGGGGCAGAGACAGAGGGAGACACAGAATCGAAAACAGGCTCCAGGCTCTGAGCCATCAGCCCAGAGCCTGACGCGGGGCTCGAACTCACGGACCGCGAGATCGTGACCTGGCTGAAGTCGGACGCTTAACCGACTGCGCCACCCAGGCGCCCCTCCATTTTTTTCTGGTGGCAAGTAGACAATAAAGAGGCAAAACATTAATGACTTCAGAGCAGGCAAGTGCCAGAAAGAGAGTCAGTAGGATGAAGACCCAGCACGTTGCCGAGGGTGAGCACTAGGCAACGTCAGGCCATGGACGCCTCCTCCAGGAAGTGTATCGGGAGTGAGCTCCCAGTGGAACCAACCATGGGAAAATTAGGGGAAAGGATGCCCCCAGCAGAGAAAGCAGTGTGTTCAGGGTCTGGAATAAGCCTGGGACACTGGAGAAACAGAAACAAATAGTGTGGCTGCAGCAGTGTGAGGGGAAGAGGCCATGAGCGAGATGAGGCAGGAGATAGAGCCATGTGACAGAGCCTGACTGCTGGCAGAGAGAAGGAAACGGATTTCAGTGTGTATTCACTTATTTATTTTGCTCCTCTGCCCTGGAGGGTCAGCTCTGTGAGGAAAGAAAGCCTGTCTTCTTAACCACCATGTCTCCAGTGGCATTTGAACAGGTGCTCTGTAACTGCTGGCTGAATCACTGTATGAGTGAATGGGGTTGGACATGGCAGGAAACAAGATACCTATAAGAAATTCACTAGCGATAATATGATCCAGAATGCACTGAGCACTTACTATGGACCGAGCATGGTTTAAGCATTTTATCAGTATTTGACTCATTTAGACTTTGTAACACACCAGAAATAGGTATTACTAGTACCCAATTAACAAACGAGGCAGTTGAGGCACAGAGGGTAACTTTGCAGTAGCACGTAGCATTGGAGACGGAAACATCTAGGCAATGCTCACCCTCCTCTTAAGCATCCCTCCGACGGCCATGTAGACCGTGGATAAACAAACCTCGGATTCAGGCTTGAGGTTGGGCCAGGCGGTGTAAGCAAGTGAGCCATCAGCACAGAGGTGCTGGTCAGGCAAAAGGGTCCAGTGTCACAGCCAGCAGCGCAAGGTGAGCAAAAGGGGTCGCCAGCACCACCAACTGCATCATGGGAGCGTTTTACATTCATGTCATTCGATCCGCAATTCGATAAGGTAGCGACTTTATCCCTGCTCTACAGATAAAAGAAAACCAAAACTGAGGTGCAGAAAGCTGAAATCACCTGACCCAAGCCAGATGGCTGGAGAATTCAAACCCTGGGAGCCTAGTCTTGGCAGAACTCAATGACACTGAAATGGTTTATTATTCAGTGGAAATCAGAGATATGAGAAACATTTTTCTCCTTAAGACTCTTGGCCTGAACTGAGAATACGAGTGGCCTGTGTTCTCCTGGGGTAAAAATAACAGTATTTCTGGCTCCGTCCCCAGTTGGAGGATTGAGAGACTGTCTCTAATCCCTCAAGAACTTTCCAAAGGGGGCAGAGATTTGAGATTGACTGTAGTGTCACATGAGGTGCCTCCTGGCCACTTTCATGGGGTTTTCCTCAACATGAAAAGCACCAAGATCTTTGATGTCTGCCTCCTTTCCTGTTCCTTCACTGCCGAAAGAGGCAGGGGGCTCCATCTTCTGAACTGAGCCCCGTGCTCTGTTCCACATTCATGTGTGCAGCTGACCCCTCACGAGTGGTGAGGGTCATGGGAGTGCAGGTGCTGCCTTCTTGCTCTGCTTCGTTCTTTCCACGGGACACAAGGCCACGCTTCTCTGCTGCAGGACCTTTCAGAGATCTTACATGCCCACATCTATTCTCTTGACTCACTCTCTGAAAAGCGTTCTCACTCCAGGACGCTGGCGTGGGTTCACAGGTCCCCAGTTGCAAGTCGGTCAGCTGATATAGTTCCTCACAACCACCTCTCTTTCTACCCTTCTTTCTAACCCTAACACACAGCCCTTGGGTCTAGCGGGCCCATCACTCAACTTTGCTGAGTGGCTTCACACAACACAAATGTATGGACAGATTCTAGCCCTTCATACTTAAACGGATGTTTCTGAATCCACATTACAGACAGAGCTTAGCCTCCCATGCAAAAACCCTTATAACCAATTCTTGAGGAGGAAAAGCGGAAATGGAAATGATTGGACCTATTTATTCTTTTTTGCATATCTAAGTGCTATTTGTGTCATTTTCTTCTTATTTGTTTAATCCCTGTTTCAAAGTGGCATGTTTGAACTTATGGATGCCTATCTGAAAACGTGCTGTTAAAAGAAGGAGCATGAAAAATAGAACTAAAAATAAATTCACAAAGTTGTAGCCATTGAAATCTTTTCAGCTATCTTCAGGGAGTGGCAAATAAGGCCATCAAGAGTCCAGCTGGCCAATAGGGCATTTCCAAATCTCCAGGGATTGAGTAGTTGGAAAGGCCTACTCAATACCATTAATTGGTGTCTTTGGCTGCATTTATAACTGTGTACATGTCTAGTGACATTAAAGAAGGATTTTTTTGTTTGTTTGTTTGTTTCTTTATCAGAAGGTTGAATAGGTAGTTCAAAAGTACAAGCAAAAACAAGCAAACCTGAGACTCTTCCCTGGAATCCGTGGTCCCAGTGGCAGGGACCTTCTGCCACTGAAGAATCCAAACTATGTTCCGCAGGTATTCAAGTCCAAATTGTGTTTTTAAAAAAAAAACTAGAAAGCATTTTGACACCTGAAAGAATTCAGTTCAGATAAATCATCTCAGTAGCCAATGAGATTTATTTGTTTGACACTGTTGGGGCAAGTCCCGCGGTGTACTCTGGGATACCTCCTATAAACCACTCCCTTGCAAGCCCCACCTCCCAGAAATAAATAATAGTCTTTCCTTTCCTCACTTCTTCCTTGGAAATCACCAGGTAAGAATTTCCATTGGAGAAGACCATCCTTTTCCCTTGAGGAAAAATATAACCTTCCCCTCCCACCCCCAGAACACCTTACTCCCACACTCTCATTAAGGTAAACATCCTCAAAGCCCTACAGTAAGAGGTGAGATCTGTAATTGCACATCTTAAAAGAATAGCTTGATAATCGTGACAGATTTGGCCACTGCATTCTCTCTTTTTGTCTACATGGCACCAAACAATCCTGGTGGCCAATATTTCCGCCAAATTAATTGGACAAGCGTCAGGCGTGCCCTGATTTTGCAATGCACCCGCCCCCCATGCAGCCCTGGGGCAGGGGCGGGGAAGGGCGGGGAGTGGACACGCTGGTCTGCCTTTGAAGTTACTGCTTTGGGAGTTGAGCTGTGAAGTCCTCAGCTCCTTAGTGCCCCTCAGTGACTGGCAACAGACTACAGTACCTCCTTCAGCCTACCCCTGAAAGTGCAGCCTTCTGCTAAAGCTGAAGACAGCAGGCCTTGCTTCCCGACTCTCTTCCAGACCCTCTCCATACCTCAGATCTATCCATCATAACTCCCAGCTCCTACCAAGCAATTTCCCTCACATATGTCTCCGCTGATCCCTTTCTTCCCTCACATTTCTTGTTCTATTTTTAAAATCACTCCGTGTGCCAATACTCAAATGCCGCCTTGTGTTATTATTTAACGGTTTTCTGTATATCTAGTTGATGGTAGAAATTATCTATATTTAACTGGGTTTACTGTCCTCCTTATTTATCCTGTCTGGTCCCATGCCCCCCACAAGGTATATATTATATATATTATATACATATAATATATATATTTCCATAAATAATTGCATTAAATTATGGCTTTTTAAATTCATAACTTGCAGTGTGTCCTTGTATTGTATAATTACCAAAGCGTGTGTGCTTTCAAAGAAATGTGTCTTCCCTCTGTTTTTTACCATTCCTAAATGGTATTTCTACAATTCCTAAAATCCAGCCAACGGGTGGATTCTCCTCTTCCAGATCCCCCTCTTAACTGTTTCTGGAATTTCATCAAAGAACAAACTTAGGAATTCTCAAGGTCCAGTGCACAACATCTATTTTCTTTCATTCTGTGTGCATTGCAACTACATCACGTAATCTGCTTTTCTTGGAATATATACACGCTACATGGATTATATTATTTTGACCTTTGGCTCACCTTTGGTGGGAGGGTGGTTTAAAAAAAAACCTTTTACTTTAACCACATCGGCACCCCATGCTTTTGGTTCGATAGAAATAATAAAATTTACAAAAACATTTCATTAACAACTTTTCATCCCATTTGTATTTTTATGCGCATTCACCAGTAAGGTAATTATCATTGAGTTTTCCAAAATTCTTCGTTGATGAATCTCCATTATGCCAATTCACAAGAAGTCTTGATTATTTCAAATATCTTTGGTCTGGCTCGTGGCTTTTTCACTAGACTCAGTCATCAGTTCTAGCTAAAAATCCCAATTCTTTTTTTTTTTTTTTTTTTTAAATTTTTTTTTTTCAACGTTTATTTATTTTTGGGACAGAGAGAGACAGAGCATGAACGGGGGAGGGGCAGAGAGAGAGGGAGACACAGAATCGGAAACAGGCTCCAGGCTCTGAGCCATCAGCCCAGAGCCCGACGCGGGGCTCGAACTCACGGAGCGCGAGATCGTGACCTGGCTGAAGTCGGACGCCTAACCGACTGCGCCACCCAGGCGCCCCTAAAAATCCCAATTCTTAACATTGGCTGACCTACCTCTAGTTCAGCCTGACCCTAAACACAAGTTCACCTATTAAATCACAAGAAAAATGGACTAAGTTTCTTACAGATAATCTATAATAGGGGCTCTTGACCCCCTATCTTTCTATTTCCTAAAAATTATAAACAGAATTTGGTGTGTGTGGATATATTTTTTTCCTGGGTGAGGAACCATATCTTTGTCAGATTCCCCCAAAAGGTCTATGACTCCAAAAGAATAGTGAATATGCTAGAAATAAGTGCTGAATCTGAAGCAGAAGCAAGGAGAACTCTGAGATTTTTGGAATTTTTACTGATCTCTTCACGCCCTGTATTCATTACTGTGGCCTGCATTGGTGATAAATGTATAAATACCTAATTTTTCACATGAGCAGAAATATATAGTTATTTCAGAGGGTTTAGGGAGACCATTGGCTCTCATCCCTCATGGCTTGATTTGACATCCTCTAAATTAGGGTTCAGAGGAATAGGAAGAAAGGAGATTGGATTTAAACATAGACAGCAGTCAAAACGAGAAATTTGGACCCCTTCCAATAAGTTTACATTCTGACATGAGGATGGTCTGAGGAATACAGCTTCATTCTTTAACACTCTGAATTTCTTGGCTATCGTGCACTCACACGTGAAGTCCAAAAAGAAAGATGTGAGTGACCCCCCCCCCTTTTATCTGCTTTTCCCACCCCACGTCCGGTGTAATTAAGAGTTGATTCTCAAAGAAGACATCATATAGACAAAAACAAACAAAAAGTATTGAAAGCCCTCGAGGAAGAAAGCAAAGAGAAACACGAAATCATCCTTTTCAAAATCTTTTAACCTCACTGGGTCTCAGACCACGTTTTATCCTAGAAGAGGGAATTAAGCTAGATGTTCTCCACAGTCCCTTTCAAGTCTACAATCCTTGGATTTCTGTGATCTTGTGGTTTCATTATTTTTATTTCTAGTTTCAATAAGCAATTTCATTGTCAGCCTGCTGAGAAATTCTTCGCCCACGTCCCCCTGCCACAGCCCCACGGGGCCTGTACTGTGAGGACCCCTGAGGGACCCTTCGATCCCCGCTGGCTGAGGGCCACCAGTGGGCGAGTTTCAGGAACAGGGTTTGCAAACAAACCCCCACGCACACAAAGAAGCCTCCTTGTGACATGGCAGCAGCTGCAGGTGTGTCCCCTCCCTCCTCCTCACAGTCTAGGTCGTTGAAACCAGCAGGAGCCAAGGGTGGGATTTCGCACAGTGGCTGGAAAATGAAAGGCATGCACGGTGCCCATCTTGGGAATAACATGATTCTGGAACAGCCAAGAAGCGCGCAGCATCCGGGCATGACAAGACACGTAAGTGCTGCCTGGAGACCCATGCTTGCCAATTAAGTCGGCAATTACCGAAGTTGTTTTCTCCTGTCTGGATGTGAAGTGATCACAGGAGACGCATCCAGGGTGAAAGTGGAAAAGCTTGCTCAGAAACACGGGTTTTAATTTGGGGAAATCAGACGAGCATTTTAGAAAGTATCCCTTTGCCCTGTAGAGATGCAAAGTAAACGAACTTGAAGCCAGGGCCGGCCGGGCCCCCTGTTGTCTGTCGCTTCCCCCAGAATCCACAGAAAACTTATGCTTCTTATATAAACCAGAGAGGCCAAACCCTACTGAGGTTATTAGTGCCGCCGGAGACACAGCGGTCGATAAATGGGTTGTCCCACGAAAACAAAGAGAGCGCCTGATTTCCATTTCGGTAACTCCCAGTCAGTGTTATAGGAGGGAAGACAGATGTTTCTGGGAGAAACACTGGCTCCTCTATGTAATAAACTAGGAGGGGGTGGGTGGGGGAGTGTAAGGGAATTAGTCTCCCCAGGAGAAAGAAACCCACTTGCAACAAGAAAAGGCAATGCCTTGCTCTCCCTGTGTCGGGACCTGTCCCCAAACACCCAGCCCTGTGCCCTCCTGTGGCTCTGCTCCCTGACACGTAAGGTGGAAGCAAGCAGGTTGACCACCCCTTACTCCTTTACAGCAGTGTTATGAAAAAATATCAATTATTCAACAACTACAGAGGTTTGTAAGATTCACGAGGGACTATTCCCTTTGGGTTATTAATGACAGTGACTCCACCACCCCCTGGAGAATACTAATGAGGGATCACAGTCTAGCGCCGCGTCTCCTGGAATCGGGCAGATGCCTTGAACGGAAGCAGGGGCAAAAGAATCCTGTTTTCCCCGCAGGAAAGGAGAATATTCTGCCTTAATCAGTCCTTCTTTCTCCAACCTCAGCTTTCTAGAGGTGAGAGAGTATGGCCTTTTGGCTAAGAAAGGGGTGTCGCTGGAAGGGGGAAGAGGCATTTGGTATGCTTATATTTTCGACCTGTGGTTCCGCTGTCTGTCCTCAGAGTTGATCTTTCGACACCTTCCGTGCCATGTGCACCAGTGAGAATAAATTTGTTTCCATCACCTCGTACCCATGCAATAGTCAGCACCTCCCGGAGCGTTGTGTTGAGGAAGATTCTGAGCCTGTATGGCCTCTCAAAGACTCCCCTATCTTTATTCTGCGATGGGAGGCAAGTTTGCGGGGGTGGGGGTGGGGGTGTTGGCCTGAGTCAACTCACTGAATTGATTATACGAGAGGAAGATCAATGAGTGATCCCCAACATAGGGGTCACACCAACTCAAAACGCAGAAGAAAGACTAGAAAAGCTTTTAAAAATGTCAACTTCATTCTTATGTTCAAACGTCGCTGGACTTTCAAGAATAACTCATCATTCTTTTTGAAGGCCTTGAACCTACTGGGCCTAAATGATATTAACTTAGCCCTTGGACTTCCATTTAACACGTCTCTCAGATTCTCGTTAACATTTACAACCATGAAATGAATTTAATTCATTTCTTTTTCCCACAAGAAAGAGTATATAACTTGAAGGTTTGTTTTGCTTCTAAAATAATTATCTACCAATTACTAGTGGGGGGGGTGGGACTGGGAGGGGGGATAGAGAGAGGAAAAGACAAGTGGTTCATTCCATTTAGGAGTTAATTATCCTGCCAGAAGTCGTCCTCCTTTGGCACATGGTGTCCCCTGTCAACATGGATTTGTATGCCGGGGTGTGACATGCCCTTATCTGTTTCACAGAACCAGATAACCACATACCAAAGAATGGGCTCTTTTTTAAAACTACTGTATTTAAAGAGAGTAGTTAATACCGGAAGTGTGAAGTCTGCCGTTACTCCCAGAGCACTGTCAAAAGTGCAGTATCCCATACCTGCTGAATTTTTTTTAGCACGTCATTTTTTAATAGTAGAACTTATGGGCCATTATTGTGCATGGATTGTTTTCACACGTAAACATTTCATTTATCTGTCGATGAGCATTTGCTTACAGAAGTCAGAAGGCACAGAGATGGGGCCTCGGAGGTTCCCCTTTTATAGTTCCAGCCAGCCTGCTCAGTGACTGCCTTTTGAAAAATATATTTTTTTTAATGTTTATTTATTTTTGAGGAAAAGAGAGACAGAGAGACAGATGCGAGCGGGGGAGGGGCAGAAGAGAGGGAGACACAGAATCCGAGGGGGGCTCCAGGCTCCGAGCTGTCAGCACAGAGCCTGACGCGGGGCTCGAACTCACAAACCATGAGATCATGAGCTGAGCCGAAGTTGGATCCTCAACTGACCGAGCCACCCAGGCGCCCCAGTGACTGCCTTTTCAGTAAGACTGACTCTGTTTTTTAAGAACTTTACTGAAATATGATTGACAAATAATAAACTGTACATATGTCAAATGTACAGGTTTATAAACCTTAACTTACGTACACATAAAAACTGTCACCACAATTAAGATAATCAGCATGTGCAAAAACCCCCAAATTTCCTCATGGCCTTTATAATCCTCACTCTTGTCCCTCCCTGTAATGGTTCATTTTATGGTTAACTTGTCTGGGCCACAGTGCCCAGATATTTGGTGAAACATTATTCTGGATATTTCTGTGACCGTGTTTTTATGAGTAATATTTAAGTTGGTAGATGCCAACTAAAACAGATTGTCCCCTATTATGTGGGTGGGTCTCACCCAATCAGTTGAAGGCCTTAAGAGAAAAGATGGGGTCCCCAAGTGAGGAGACATCCTGCCTCCAGATGGCCTTTGGGCTTGAGCTATAGCAACAACTCTTCCCTCCAGATTTTGGACTTGTACCTACACAATCCTGTGAGTCTGTTCCTGAAAATAAATCTCCCTCTCTCTACATCCTGTTGGTCCTGATTCTCTGGAGAACCATGACTAATAGGTCCCCCCACTAGCCCCGGCCTACTCCCCTCCCCAGGCCCCAGGCCCCAGGCAACACTCATCTGTTCTCTGTCACTAGAGATTAATTTGGATTTTTAAGAACTTGATACAAATGAAATAATACAGTGTGTGCTCTTTGATTGTCTGGTTTTTTCATTCCATCAATGCCGTATATACTGATAATTTGTATTTTTATTGCTGAGTCGTATAGCATAGTATGCACAGGCCACAACTTTTTAAAATATATATCTATTATGGGGAGAGTACAAGTTGGGGGGGGGGCGCGCATAGAGACAGGGATAGAGGATGTGAAGCAGGCTCCGCGCCGACAGGCTGACAGCAAGGAGCCCGCGTGGGGCTCGAACTCACAAACCGCAAGACCACGACCTGAGCTGAAGTCAGACGCTTCACCAACTGAGCCACTCAGGTGCCCCGGAGCCACAATCATTATTATTATTATTTTTTATCCATTCATCTGTTACTGGCCATGGCAGTAGTTTCCAGTTTTGGGCTCTTACCATAATTTTCTGCCAACATTTGTGTACAGAAATTTTCTTTCAGCTCTCTTGAATAAATGCCTAGGAGAATGGCTTGGGGTCATGTGGTCAGTGTATGTGGCTAATAGGCTTTTTAACTCGGTGCTGTGCTCTATTATATGTAAGCGAGAGGTCAGAAGCCCGGTGTATCATCTTCTATAAATTCTAGCTGTGAACTATGATTTATTTCTTCATTAGAGTTCAGCTTAACTTTTTGAATGACTATTTATAGGTATGTCTTTGAAAGTCTAAGGGAAATAAATCTACACTCGCAAGTTCTGAAAAATAAACCCATTTCAGTTCAAAAGAGGATTGCTTTAATGTTCCTTCCATTTAACTTCAGTCAGCAAAGAATAGAATCAAACTCAATGAAGAATAGAATTACAAGCTTTTTGTAGGTGTCAAACATTTTAAATATATGCTTCGGTCTAATAAATAAATGTAGTCATTTTTTTCCCATTGCCGAGTACTCTGTAGGGCAAAGGAGGACCCGGGTTGGGAGGCCAGAGATGTATTTATTGGAAAAAATGCCAAGCTTTGGGAGCTGCAGAACCATGCTTCAAGTTACCTAGAAACTGAGAATTAGGTAGACCTTTTGACCAACTACACTTGCCTTCCTGCCTTTCTTAGATTCAGATCTGTTTGCCCTCACCTGCATGGGGGGGGGGGGTTGTCACCAAGCAATGTTTTCCCCATTATCTTCCAGAATCTTCCTTGTTGGCAAATGTAGGGACTCAGAAGCAAAAACATATGAAGTACGGGGACACTAAGGGAAACATTATTTGAAGTGGTATTATCATTGCCCTGTAAGTGAATCCTTGGCTTATCTCTAGCATCAGAAAGATAATTTTAAAATAAATAAAATAAATTCAATCAGTTATTGAGCCCTCAGGCACCATCAGATAGGAAGAGTAATAAATCAGGCTGATAGCCTTAGAACAGCCCCTGATTTTTCCTACTAATCAAATGAGATCAGAACTCCTCCATCACTACAGGAGGAAAGCCAAAATTAATTAGCTTATCCAACAGTGTCATTTACTAAATCAAAAGCCTTTGAAAGGTCAATGAATCTTGCCCTTATCATCCCATTATCTTCTATCAGTAATGAGGTATCATTAACCAGCCCCAAAGAAATAGTTATTTTAGACTCGTGCAATAGCTTACTGTAGCTGGTGACACTTCAACAACGATAGTGTCTGGAAAAGTCCATTCTCTCCCTTCCAGCTCTGTTTTGATACTTGAACATCTCCACGGCTGTGATGGAAATAACAGTTTCCCTCTCTTACTTAATAAATTGTAAATGTAAACATACCGTAAATTCATCGATGTTGGTACCCACGCCAAACACAGTAATTTAAGGAAAACCTTTCTACTGATTATTGTTTTCCACTCAATAGTATGTATTGAGCACCTACTGTGTGCCAGGTATTTAGTGAGGCGCCCATAACGTCGACGTCCCTGAACACTGGTAGTGAGGAACTAATTCCTTGTTTGATATTTATTTTGGCAATGGGGATGAGCTACTTTGAAATGATGCATTGATGGGCGCCTGGGTGGCTCTGCCTGTTGAGCATCTGACTCTTGATGTTGGCTCAGGTCATGATCTCATGGTTTGTGAGACCGAGCCCCGTGTTGGGCTCTATGCTGACAGCATGGAGGCTGCTGGGGATTCTCTCTTTCCCTCTCTCTCTGTGTCTCTGTAAAAGTAAACTTAAAAAAAATGATGCATTGAACACACCGTATATGAGCGTCTACTCTGCATCCTAGGATTGACTGGTTGGATGAGACCCTGATGAGTAGAACATTGGGTCACAGGAGCAAGGCCGCTCTTGCAACTTAGTCTTGTAGGATGGATGGTGGTCTGGGAAGCGTTGCATCACCCTGGACCGGCTAAGTGAACTTTGGGGAGATGAGGACTTCCAGCAGGGGAGCAAGAGGGCTGAGGGGGGAGCTGGCCCGCGGATGGGTGCAAGAGTGTCACTCGGAGAGCAAACTTCAGGGAAGAAGGCAGAGGCCCAGATCAGGAACAGCACAGTAAACCAAGGCTCCAGCCTCAACAGCTGCAGTGGGGCCATAGTTCCCGGACATTTTTTGGCCACAGGACCCCTTCAAGCACCTACTGATGTGACGAGGATAATAGTAGCAGTAACGATACCTCTAGCGACATAAATAGTCACACACACACCCCACAATTTCAATGTGCTGCGCGCTGTTTCGCAGACAGGCACTTTTGACCAATTTAATCCTCACAACTCCATCATTTCCCTTCATACCAGGCAACGAGACCAAAATGGTGTAAAGGTCCCTCAGCAGGAAGTGGGTGACCTGGAATTTGAGCTCAGCACTGCTCTGCCTCTCTAAGACAGTCCCTTTTTCTAAGGGGGGGCGGGGTGGGGAGGGAGCTGCATTCTGCATTTCCCACAATTTCAGAGGGTTCGTGGATGTCCTGGGTCTCCAGGACTTCAGGATCCAGCAGTTTCGATCTGTGGGCTGGTTGGTAAAAATGCCGCACGAGTTGCCTTCTGTGGGAAACGAGGAACACTGGATGTTCCTCAACAGGGAACGACACGAAGGAGCCGCTTAGTTTGCAAAGCTTGGAGAGAAAGTTCCCGTGGGCAACTGAGGCACGCAAGGTGCTGTGTCGGGCACTTTCACACGGTCGTGTGTCCCTTTGTCCTCCACTGTGCTGTCTTTGCAGGCAACCCCTCTCCCACCTCCACAGGCACACACCCCTTCTCATACAGGGAAGGAACCCCGCCCTCTGAAAGTGTCATTTTCCCAAGGTCGGTGTAGCAGGAAGAGTTTGTGTTCGTGTCCTCCCTCCCCAGCTAGTAGAGTCTGTCTTTCACCAGCTCTGAGCATCCTTCTCCCAGCTTCCATGAACAGGCTGCTAATGGTTCACATTGGCCGCCTTCGGAGACTGGTGTGGACCACCCAATTCACTGCCCACTTGGTAAAAACAGCCAGAAATCCTCTTGCCCACCCCCACCCCCACCAGCAGCAGCTCAAAGTCAATGACTGGTGTGGAAGTGCAAACACCTGATACTGGGCCTTGAGTCTGGACATGTTCTCAGGGTCCTTGCAGAATCCTGGGGAGTCTAGGTCTGCTGAAATCCCATCCTTGCCTAGCTACGTCCCCTCCTCTGTTCTGCTTTCCCTGGAGCACTTCCTAATAAATTGCTGGCACTCAGATCCTTTGCTCAGGCACTGTTTCTAGAAGAACCGGAGCTTAGATGCTCATACCAACAGTAAGACTAAAAGGATAACAAGCCTGTATATGATCTGCTTTTACTGATTTCATTACAGCACAAAAGCCAGCAGTTACAGAATCATCAAGAATCAGCATCCGGAAGGGTGCCTGGGTGGCTAAGTCAGATAGCATCTGACTCTTGATTTCAGCTCAGGGCATAATCTCACAGTTGTGGGACCCAGTCCCACATCAGACTCCAGGCTGAGCACGCAGTCTGCTTGGGATTCTGTCTTTCTCTCCCTCTGCCCCTCTCCCCAGCTCACACTGTCTCTTTCTCTAAAATTAAAAAAAAAAAGTCAAAAGTCAAACATTTTTAAAAAATATATATAACTTCCAATGACTTGATTTTCAAAGGTGGGGATTATAAATATGTAGATTACACAGATCATACTAAAACACATTGTGTGGACTCCCAAAGGCTTCTGATACAAGCCTAGAGGTGAGAACTCTTGAGTAAACCTCTATATTATGAATGAGGGCAAATCTAAAAGAAATATGAAAAGAAATTGTACAAGGGTTAGTATCCAAAACCTGTAAAGAACTTATCAAACTCAACCCCCAAAAAACAAATAATCCACTGAAGAAATGGGTAAAAGGCAAGAATGGACACTTCCAAAGAAGACATCCAGATGGCTAACAGACACGAAAAAATGCTCAACGTCACTCATCATCAGGGAAGTACAAACCAAAACCACAATGAGATACCACCTCATACCTGCCAGAATGGCTAAAATTAACACCTCAGGAAACAACAGATGCTGGTGAGGATGCGGAGGAAGGGGAACCCTTTTGCGCTGCTGGTGGGAATGCAAACTGGTCCAGCCACTCTGGAGAACAGTATGGAGGTTCCTCAAAAAAATCAAAAATAGAAGTACTCTATGACCCAACAATTGCACTACTAGGTATTTATCCAAAGGATACAAAAATGCTGATTCAAAGAGGCACATGTACCCCAATGTTTATAGCAGCACTATCAACAATAGACAAATTATGGAAGGAGTCCAAATGTCCGTCGACTGGTGAATGGAAAATATTGGAATATTACACAATGGAATATTACTCTGAGATCAGAAAGAATGAAATCTTGCCATTTGCAACCGCGTGGATGGAACTAGAATGCATTATGTTAAGTGAAATAAGTTAGTCAGAGAGAGATAAACATCGTATGATTTTCACTCATAGAGCAGATGAACATAAAGGAAGGGAAAGAAAAATAAGATAAAAAACAGGGAGGCAAACCATAAGAAACTCTCTAATATAGAGAACAAACTGAGGATTCCTGGAGGGGAGGTAGGTGGGGGATGGGCTAGATGGGGGATGGGCATTAAGGAGGGCTCTTGTTGAGATGTGCATTGGGTGTTATATGTAAGTGATGAATCACTACATTCTACCCCCTGAAACAATTATTACACTATATGTTAACAAACTTGGATCTCAATAAAATTCTAAACATAAATAATTTAAAAAAAGGAAGAAATGGTACCAGGAACGCACAATTAATAGGCTCCACTCCGATGTAGATTTTGGAAGGTCTATCTCTCCTTGTCCTGTCCCTGATCCACGGGTGGAGACCCCCATACCGCATACCTTCGCTGCACACGGTGATGACTGTGGATGCCATGCACTCCCGTGGTGTCCAGGATGAACGAACTGTGGGTGACCACAGATGTGAGGGGTGTGGCCGTTGGGGGTGAACATGTGAAGAGGTAGCACATACACAAACACAGTTCTGGAGGCGCATTTCGTGATCCTGTGTGCTTAATGTTTCTTTAAGGAAACAACAACAACAACAATTAAGTTGAATTAGAGTTCTGTAAGGCACAAGGTTTGATGAAAGCAAGCATGTTGGTCATCATAATTTAATATGTTGCAGGATTTTCCTTCAATAAAACATGGGTATGAATTTATTTTAAATATGTATTTTTTCTGTAGCATGCTCACTGAGTCAACGATATTCCAATTTTTTGAAGAGATATTTTTCTTTCCTTTAGGAAAAGTTATACTCAACATGATTTTTGAAAAAAATCACCATTTGTCCCGGGGAAAGTCAGTTCTCTTCCTAGCAGAGGAAAACAAAATAAACAGAACTTTACATTTTATAGCCCTTTTCGCATTTTGATGTCAAAATATTGTACAGCCTTTTTAAAATTATGTGTTATATTCCTCCATTAGCTACATATGTGGTATTTTAAAAACACTTTCTATATTTGTGCAACAGAGGACTCAGTCACACACAAGAAGAATTTTATAAAACGGAAAAAGGCAGTACGAAGCAGAGAATCTCCAGAAGTGGGTCTGGATGAAGGGTTCAGGTGACGACTATCCCAGATAAAGCTGCTTCCTTTCATTATGAATGAAGTTGTTCCTTCCGCTCACGGGTGGGAGTTCTGCAGGGGGCTTGTAGGACCCAATCTGAGATAGCATGCCTTTGGCCAAAATACGTGGGACTTTTTTACACAAATAATCAGATGGAGAAACCCAGTTGGGAAAAAGAACAATCTTCTTAAAACGTAAACATTAGCGAGAACACGAAGAAAGCTGTAAGAAAAATAAATGCCTTTTAGAACATCATTTTCTAAAAGGAAACAACGAGTCTGGGACTAAAACCACCTCTGATGTACATAAAGCTGCTATTTAGAATTCAATTGTTTCTTTGTGATGTCTTAAACATCAGCGGTTTTGTCTTTAGATTTTCTGGAGTTTGTTTGATCAGAATCACCGAAAATGTACTTGTGTGAACTTCTGTCAAGTGTCTGAATGACAGTGTGAAAGAATGTTTAGGGATGGGAAAAATCAGCGCATATGGGATTGAGTGACAACTTCTTAAGGAAAACCTAAAAAAAGGAGGTTTCTAGCCAAAATGTTTAATTACCGCCTAATCAAGACAGGCCAAGCCATCTGTTGGCTGGGATCTTGTCCCCACCTTTGGGGAGTGCCTGGTGATTGGTCCACCATGTGTGAGAGAGCCATCTCCAACTGACATCTGTCATCTGTCAACCCCCCAACTATAATGATGAGCAAAGTTGCTACCAGCTGTCAATGGGCCATATGGAAGGATGAGTAACGAACAGATTGTTCGTCATCACACAGACTCCGAGTGTTTAAACAGGCAAACCACCATGCCACTCCCTGGCCACTTCCACCTACGTTGGACCCCTGCGAGGGAAGATGAAGGAAGAGGGGTCATGGCTGTATGTTAGAGGCCATCGTGTTTTCACTTTTTACTGGAAAATGGAATAGAATGAATGCGTAAATAAGCCCGTAAATCAATCGATCGATCAACTAATCAATCAATATATATTTGGTAGGGTGGAACTAAAATAAATCTATATACAGCAATCTGCTAATGTCACAGACAGTAGTAGCCTCAGGAGTGCTGTCAGTAGGAAAAAAAGTCTATCTTTATTGATTAGTTGGGAAACGAAGGCCAAAACAGCCAGGAACAAGGCTTTAATACTGTCTCACTCTGTTTTCGGGAGCCTCATGTAGACAAGCAAATCACTGAGGGAGGATGTTTCGGTCTAAATATATATAAAGTGCACTTGAATACTTGGCAAATAAGGCTGCGATCATAATGTCATGTTCACACATTAGGCTTTCCCAGCAGCCTTGTACAACACAGGTATTCTCTGTTGTTCTAACATCTATTCATGAGGATATATTATGGTGAGTTACTTCACTTAAAGAGTTATCTTATAGCCTTTAAACTGTGGAATGCATTCATATTACCTACATTAAATTAAAATTTGATATCGAACCCAAGACAATAGTCATTTCTAGAGCTAGAGTCAAGAGTAAGGGGGTGGCAACATCTTTTTATAACTGAGGAAGCAATTTGCAATCCCAAATTTTTCAACTCCATTTAGCTGTGGACACTAATGAATTTGGCTCAGAGGTTCTCATTCCCGGCTACACCAGGAATTCAATTAGACCAACTGAATAAAAATTGTTAGGAGTGGGACCCACATAGGAACGTAATTTTAAAATGTTTATTTGTCATTCCACCGTACAGTTAAGAGGCATTATTTGTAAATTCGGTTCAACTGGATTTTGAACTAAACCAGATGATGCCCGGAGGGCGGACGAGACCCCGACCCACCTCAAGCAAACTGAAAGTTGAAACAAATTGGCTTTATTATGCATCCAGTAGCCAGCGTGGCTGCAGTGAACCAGGGACCTCAGGGTTTAACAAGGTCCAGTCATTTTCTAGCATTCCTGTGTGTGTCCATTTCACGTAAATTGTGTTCTGTGTGAATATCCTGCCCGCACTCCAGTTCTGTGTGTGCCACAGCTGGTCTCTGAATCCCCGCCTGTCTTTCAATTCCTCTGCTGTACAAAGTGGATTGTCTAGGATCACAAAAATGTCACTTGTCCGGACTGGACCAGCCTCTGAGCAAATATGAGGTATTATTATCACTATTTTGAAGACAGGAAAAAATCCAGCTTGAAGAGGTCAAATAATTTGGTTGTGTAATTACGGTGCTAGATCTTGTCCCAGGCCTGATTGACTCCAAAGCTGACAGGTGCCTGTTTTAGGCACGAACATCGATTGACAGCCCCCCTCCCTCAAATCTGGATCTAAGGTGTCTAGGGAGGAGCCAGTTCTGGAGTGCTGGCCCATCCAGCTCCAGCCAGTTCCATTAACTTCCTCCTTCCCACCGGAGGATGATGTTTCTAGGCCGGGTCTGATCCCCAACTGAATTACAGAAGGGCCATATCTACACCATCTTCTCTTTTCCATTTACCACTGACCAACTTCCACATCTTGGATTTTCCTTTTCATGACTGTCACACTGTGTCTGTGTAGGTCCTTCTATGCTTAAATGCTTTATGTTTGATCAATAAAATAAAAAGAGCCTAACAAATGGACTGTCTTTTCCTTTACTTGTGGAGCAAGATTTTTTTTTTTTTTTTTGTATTTCATCTTGATGGATTTCAATTAAACTTTGGAGATTTGTGTTTCTTAAGATGAAAGGAAAATAATTTTGGCTTAAACATTAATAATAATATTAATTAATTAAATTTACTCGGAAGTAATGAAACTCTTCATTCAAAGTAAGATTTGGTTTACTGAATTTTTAAAAAGTAAAAGATTGGAGCGCCTGGGTGTCTCAGTCGGTTGAGCGTCCGACTTCGGCCCAGGTCATGATCTCGCGGTCCGTGGGTTCGAGCCCCGCATCGGGCTCTGTGCTGACAGCTCGGATCCCGGAGCCTGTTTTAGATTCTGTGTCTCCCTCTCTCTCTGACCCACCCCTGTTCATGCTCTGTCTCTCTCTGTCTCAAAAATAAATAAACATTAAAAAAAAAATTAAAAAAAAAAAGTAAAAGAAATAAACAGCATAATAGAATGAAAATCTACTTCATCTCTTATTAGTTCTAAGCTTTTTTCTGGAATTGGCTTGCAATGTTATAAATAAAGCTGTTAAAGATATTTGTTTTGTACTTTTATTTTTTTGTTTTTTATTTTCTTGAGAGAGAAAGTGAGTGGGGAAGGGACAGAGGAAGAGAAAGAAAGAGAGACAGAGAGAGAATCTTTAAAAAAAAATTTTTTTTAATATTTATTTATTTCTGAGACAGACACAGAGCATGAGTGGGGGAGGGGCAGAGAGAGAGGGAGACACAGAATCCAAAGCAGGATCCAGGCTCTGAGCTGTCAGCACAGAGTCCCGGGCTCAAACTCACAAACTGTGAGATCATGACCTGAGCTGAAGTCGGTTGCTCAACCGACTGAGCCACCCAGGCACCCCTAGAGAGAGAGAACCTTAAGCAGGTTCCATACTCAGTATGGAGCCAACACAGGGCTCGATCTCACAACCCTGAGATCGTGACTAGAGCTGAAATCAAGAGTTGGACACTTAATCACTGAGCCACCCAGGTTCTCTGCTTAAAATGATACAGTATGTTTTTGTTTTAAAAATAATATGTACTTGTGCTATAAAATTTGGAAAAGTAGAGAAACGAGTTATCATGGGAAAACAAGTGTTAATATTTTAATCAAAGCGTTGTACTTCATTTTACTCAGATTTATTGGAAAAAAGAAATAAAACTGAAGAAGTTGCTAGACATAAATAAAAAATTCCTCTCAACAATATGTATAAATTCGTGAGGTGCCCCGGTGGCTCAGTCAGTGAAGCGTCCAACCTGAGTTAAGCTCAGGTCATGATCTCTTGGTTCTTGAGTTTGAGCCCCATATGCACTCTCAGTGCACAGCCTGCTTGGGATTCTCTCTCTCCCTCTCTCCCCACCACTCTCCCACTTACGCACGCGTGCACGCACACACACACACACACACACACACACACACACACACACGCCACATGTACTCTCTCAAAATAAATAACTAAAAATGTAAATATATGTCTAAATTTGTAAAGGTTCCAATAAAGTATACCATTTTTCAAAAACTTTACAAAGTTGGCCATTATCCAAAAAGTGACAAATGACTCCCTAGAAAAGAAAATGATGGTACAGTAATTATGGCTTGTGGCTATCATAAATCTACAGTGATTATACCTGAATTGATAATATCAGTCAGTGTTCTCTCTTCCTAGGAATTACCTGAATATTGTTTGACTTTGTTGTTTCAGAAGGCACTGCTCTTTAAACTCCATCAACTGTTAAAAAAATTAGATCAGAGTTTCATTTGGGGGACCGTGATTTATTTTCATTTAGTTTTTTTTTTAAACCTCACTTTGTAACTACCTTTTTTTCTTGACAGAAAACATAATCATTCATTTTGGATGACACTATTTTCTTCTTGAAGCCATTTTCATGCAATCCTCAGACTTCATGTTCTAATTTGGAATGATATTTCTTTACCAGCAGTAAAGAAGTCATTCTCAGATTTATCTGTTATTCCCAGTCATAAGTTAGTTCCACCTTTCTTGAAACTCATATCCTCTTTTTTTCATGTTTCTTTTTGAATTTGTTTCTTGGTTTTATTTTATATTGTTTATAGTAAAAAAAAAAAATGTGCATGACCAAATAAACTTTCTGAGTCTCTTTATGTTGGAAAGCACCTAATTTTGCCCTCAAGCTTAAATGCTAACGTGGTTTCCTTCATTGTGGTTGTTGTTCTATTGTCAAACATTAGATTTTGCTATTGAGAAATTCAGTGTTTGATGCTGCTATTTTTAAAACATAAGGTTTAGAATTTTTCTCTATCTGTGGACTTCTGAAATGCCTACTGAGCTATGTCTATATGTGAGCTGTTTTCCCACTTTTAAGAAATTCCTCAGAGTTTTGGTTTGCTAATAATCCCTTCCTTTTCTCTGTCAGTTCCATTTTTGTTATTATTAAAATAATGTGGTCAGTGTCCCATCTTGAATTAACATTCTGTATTTGCTCTTTCATTTTGGCACTAACTGCTCTAAGAAACACAAATATGGGCAGGACAACTCTTGTCATCCACCAGGAAATAAAACATGCAAAAAAATAATTCTAATACAAAGTGTGTCGGGGCACTTATCATCAAGTGTCTTGTATTGCAATTCTTTTTTTTTTTTAATTATTTTTTTAAGTTTATCTATTTATTTTTGAGAAAGAGACAGAGAGAGTGAGCAGCGTGGGGTGCAGAAAGAGAGAGGGTGAGAGAGAATCCCACGCAGGCCCTGAACTGTCAACACAGAGCCCGATGTGGGACTCGAGCCCACAAACTGTGAGACCATGAACTGAGCTGAAACCAAGAGGTGGACACTTAACCCACTGAGTGATAGAATAGAAACAGTGCAGAACATATTCTTGGAGTAGAATGGAAACACTTGTGTAAGAAATTCGTGGGACATACAAGCTGGGAGGAAATTTTCCCTTACTTATGAAATGCCTGAACGCCTATGATGAAGCTATCAACAATCCCCACAGAGAGACATCAGGTTAGACGTGCTGTCTTAGCACAAAGCCTCTGGAGAATTCATGGAGCAAATGAAAAAGAAAGGAAGAGCCGAATGAAAAAGTTAGGTCAGCAGAAGATAGGCAGACATCGACACTCAAGAGAAGATAGGAGGGTTTGGGGGAAGGAACACAGAATGAGTGTGGTCATCAGAAATGGAGATTTTTAGTCTTAGTAACTGGGGATAATTATGGTATTCTAAAAAATAGAACACCAAAAATACATCATGATGAGGAAGAAAGCACAAAGGCTCTGTCCGTGGTAGATCTAAGTCAAGTCCTGTTTCTGCTTGTTATGGAGCCTTTGATGAGTCTCTATAGCTCTCTGGGCTTCATTTTCTTCATCTCGAAAATGTATTGCAGAAGATATATATATATATATTTATATGTATCTTTAATCTTAAATTTAAGATTAAATCTAAATTTAAATTAATATATATTTAATTTAAATCTAAATTTAAATTAATATATATTTAATTATATAATTAAAATTATATAATTTTTACTGTTTGCGCAGTATTTATAGCATTATTTCTTCAGTACCTTTATCCCATATATTCATGAGAAACACATACATTCTAACTTCTATGGGTAAGGGTGCTAACCTCCTACCTGCACACCTTACCTTACGAAGGTTATTTTTTAAGCGTCCCTTGTACTTCTCTTCAAATTCCAGAGCAGGAGATCAAGTAGAAGAATTTTAATGTGGATTTCAGTTTTATATATAAATCATCCTGTCATTTTGGCATTGCAGCTGAGTTTCCTCATATTAGCTGGAGAAGATCATGAATAAATTTGCAGCATGCCGCACAGGGGATTATGCGTACATGAAATAATTCTTATTGGCAATTGCTTTTACAATTCACTGCACAGAAAATTTAACATGAGGGCACAGAATCCCATTCCTCACACTAGAGTGAAAACTGAGAGCCACACACACAGATGTGGAGGAACCACACCACGTCCACCAACCTGTCTTCTCTGCAAACCTTTTCGGTCGACCCAATTCAACACCGGAAGAGCGCCTCCCTGCTGGCCATGATCTTCCAGTAATGGCCCTTAGCGTTCACAGAAAATGATGATCCTCTCATCTGGTAATCAAGATCTGCCACACCGACTCAAAGTCGTTCCTGAGCCTACTCTGGAACGTTCCGGCGCAGGAATGAAGAACATGGGACGCGTGTGCTGGCCTCTGTCCCATGTCCACAGAAGTCGTCGTCAGTGGAGTCTGGTGTTTCTCCATACTGAGTAGAAACACAGGTTCTCAAGCCTTCCCAGCATTGTGTTCCAAACAGCGGCTAGCAAATGGTCAGAGACACCAGCTCATGTAGATCTGCTGCTCTTGGTGTCTCCGTCTTCCCCTTATTTTCCGTCCTTGTGCCTAAGACCCCTGACCTTCCGGTCTCGAGCTCAGGTCTAACCCAGGCTCTGAAGCCCACCTTTCCAGGAAGGAACAAAGTTTAATGAACCTTAAATCAGAAATGCAGAGGCTCAGAAACAAGTTAGCCTCTATTGGTGCCATAAGATATAATTGTATACCTTAGTTCTATTCACTGAGCTTTGACTTACTCCTTGAGATGTGTTGTCTGCAGTCTCAGATCTGAGTTTGTATCTTAGTGACTTGCTGAGGATACATCATTTCTTCAAGACTTTGGTGCCTCCTAATTCTTAACAGTCGCTCTAGAAAGCCAGAGTCCTTTCCCTGATGCCAACTGCTTGCATTACCCATTTCCTGGAAGCAAATAGGTTTGTAGCTCTGTGCTTCTGCTGGGACGCACGCTTTTGGTCACCCTTAGACCTAAGCATTACCTGCCGCCCAGCTTTCTGATGTTCTACCTGTCAAAGTCTCTTGGTGAAAACAGAACAAACTTAACACTTGCAGTGCATTTCTGAGTTGATAAAATCTTCTCTCTTCCCATAGGTTGTATCACCCTGTACTTCATTGACTCCAGTTTCTACACCATGCTCCATAGGCCACTTTGTCTTAGTTAAATTGATCTCTGAGTGTGTTTGATAGTTCTTTTCTCCTCTGCAGATTTCCTCAGAACCTTCCCCCAACCCTGACTATCCTCCCATGTCCCTCACATATATTTCCCTACTTAGTTAGCCCCGAGTCGCCTTAGATCCTCTCACATTCCCAGAAACTTACTTCTTTGAGCCAGTACCAGGATTAGTTGTATAGCTTAATAATTCTCGATACTCTGTCGCACAGAAGCAAAAGTTCCCAGGTGTTGGAGGAATACCGAAGACGAAGTTGTTCAAGTACCAATCTGGTGCGATGCATGAGCCTCCTCCACAAACCCCAGTCAAGGGTATACCCAGGGCTTATTGAACACGCCCGTGACAAGAAACTTACCACCCCTTCCACATTTGTAAATATTGAACAAGCAGTAATGTCTTCCTCAGTTACTTGAATTTACTCTCATGGCTCTAACGGTACCCATGGTAGGAACAATCCCCCACCACAAAATGATGGTCCCTTGTGTGTTTAAGACAAACTCTTAGGTGTTCCTTGGTCTCTTGGTTTAATATGCTGAAACTTCAGTTATTTATGATACTACCTAGGCTGTGTTTATCTCATAATTCTGGACCTGGCTTATATAGACTCGCTAAAGATAAGTTCCTTTCTTCACTGTGTTCTCCTTAGTGATCAGCTTCCTTGCTTGGAACAAAGACACATATCGTACAGTTGTTGATTAAAACTGAATTTTTAGTGAGGATTTATAAATCCTAGGCTAGTATTAATATGTGTGAGTGCGTGTGGCAGAATAGACCATATGTTAAGCCATCAAACAAGCCCCAATGAATTAAAAAGATTGAAGTCATACAACTTATGTTCTCCAAATGCAATGGAATGAAATTAGAAATTAGCAATAGGAGGAAATCAGAAAACCTTGCACATATGTAAAAATTAAACGACATCCTCTTAAATAACCAGTGGGGTGAAAGAAATTAGAAATTGTTTTGAGGCAAATTAAAACAAAAATATAACATACCAAAACTTATGGAATGTAGCTATAAGGAGAGCTTAGAGGGAAATTTATAGATGTGTTTCTATAAAAAAAAAGTAAGAAAGATCAAAAATCAAATTCGCTGTAAGAAACTAGGAAAAAGGAAACAAAATATACACACAGTGAGCAGAGGGAAAGAATTACAAAATATTAGGGTGGATAGAAATGAAATACAAAATAAAAAAAATCAATAAGGAAAATCAACAAAACCAAAAGTTGGGTTTTTGTTTTTTGGGTTTTGAGAGAGAGAGAGAGAGAAAGAGAGGGAGAATGTGAGCAAGGGGTGGGGAGCAGAGGGAGAGGGAGAGAACCTTAAGCAAGCTCCAAGCCGAGCACAGAACCTGAAGCAGGGTTTGATCTCATGACCATGAGATCATGACCTGAGTTGAAACCAAGAGCTGGATGCCCAACGAACTGAGCTATCTAGGCACCCCATAAAAGTTGTTTTCCTTTTACAGGTCTGTAAAATGTACAATCATTAGCCTAACTGCCCAAGAAAAGAGAGAAAAGACTCAAATGACTAAAATCAGTAATGAGAGGGAATTGAGACTGACCATAAAGAAATAATGAGAATCATAAGGGGACAGTATAAACAATTATAGATCAAAAATTTGACAACATAGATGAATCAGATAAATTCCTAGAGAGACATGAACTAACAAAATTAACTCAAAAAATAAATAAAAAATCTGAATAGAACAATAACAAAAGATTAATGAGTAATCAAAAAAACATCCCACAAAGAAAACCTCAGGTTCAGATGGCTTCACTGTTGCACTGTACCAAATATTTAAAGACAATTTAACACCAGGTCTTAGCAAACTTTTCCAAAAGATGGGAGAGAACTGAACAATTCTTAACTTATTCTATGAAGCCAGTATTACTCTTATAAAAAAAACCAAAGACATCCTAAAAATGAAAACTGCAGATTAATATCCTTTATGGATCTAGAGAGTAAAATCCTTAACAAACTACTAGAAGATGGAATCTAGTAACATGTGAAAACCAGCACACACCAGGAATAAGTGGAATCTGTTCCAGGAATGCAAGGTTAGTTTAATATACAAAAGTCATTAGGGATGCCTGGGTGGCTCAGTGGATTAAGCATCCAACTCTTGATTTGGGCTAGGGTCATGATCCCAGGGTCATGGGATTGAGCCCCAAGTTGGGATCTGCACTGACGACATCGAGCCTGCTTGAGATCCTCTCTCTCCCTCTCCCTCTGTCCCTCCCTGGCTTGTGCTCCCTTGCTCTCTCTCAAAATAAATACATAAGCATTTAAAAAATATATGCAAAAACCATTCACTATAATACATCACATTAACAGAATAAAGAACAATAATCACATGATCATCTCAGTAGATGAAGAAAAAAGTATTTGACAAAATCCAACATTCTTTAATGATAGAAACATTCCCCAAGTAGGAATAGAAAACTTCTGTAACCTGATAAATCATATCTAAGAAACCCCAACAGCTCGTATCATAGTTACCGGTGCAAGCCTTAAATATTTCATATTTCCATATGAAATAAGGAACAATACAAAGATAACCACTCACTACTTCTGTTCAACATCAACTGGAGGTTCTAGCCAGGGAAATTAGGCAAGAAAAAGAGATAAAAGATGTCTAGATTGCAAAGGAGACAATAAAACCATCTCTATTTTCAGAGAGATTTTCCCAATTTCAAAACTTTCAACCAAGCTACAGCAAACAAGACAGCATGGTGTTGACATACAGATAGGCTTGCAGATAAATGAAATATATTTGAGAGGCCAAGAATCAGCTTAACATTATGATTAATTGATTTTTGACAAATGTGTTCAGAAAATTTAATGAGGAAAGAAAAGTCTTTTCCACAAATGGTGCCGCAGAAACCTACAGAAGAGGAGAAAGTACTTGCATGTATCTGATAAGGGTCCAACATCCCAAACAAACATAATTCTTACAACTCAACAATATAAAGACAATACAATTACAAAAAGATGAAAGTATTCGAATAAATATTTCTTCAAAAAAGGGATACAGATGGCCAATAAGCACACAAAAAGACTCAAAATTATTAGTCTTTAGGGAAATGCAAACCCAAACCACGATGAGATATCACATCAACCCACGAAGATGGTTATAATCTAAAGGTGGACAATACCAATTACGAGTGAAGATTGGAGAAATTGAATCTCACACACATTGCCTGGATAAGTTTGAAATGGTATATCCACTTGGAAAACATTTTGGCAATTAAACAGAGGGTTATTATATAACCCAAGAATCCTCCTTCTGTGTATATATCGAGGGCATTAAAAAATATGCCCTTATAAAAATATGTATATGAATGCTCATAGCAGCATTCAAAATATTCAGAAAGTAAAGACAACCAAAGTTTTCATGAAATGGTCCATGAGTATAGAAAATGTAGAATATTCCACACAATGGAATATTATTCAGTCACCAGGAGTAAGTACTGATGTACTACAACACAGGTAAACCTTGAAAATATCATACTAAGTGAAAGAAACCAGACACAAAATCCCACATGATTCAATTTTTATGAACTTTCTAGAAGAGGCACGTTTATAGAAACAGAATGTATGTCAATGGCTGTGTAGACTGAGGAGGGTCTGTGGGGAAACAGGAAAGGACCACTAATGGGTACAGAGTTTCTTCTGGGGGTGATGAAAATGTTCTCAAATTGATTATTGTAATGGTTGTATAACTCTGACTATGCCACAAATCCCTGGATTGTACCCATTAAAAGGACGAATTGTGTGGTGTGTGATTTGAATTTCATCAATGCTGTCACATGAAAAAAATACAAACGGATGGGCCTGGAAGGCTGAGCAAAAAATATTCATTTAGAAAATTGACTCCTGTCATTTGTTTATTGAACAACTATTTATAGGTGCTTAATCTATGTCTGGAACTATTCTAGATGCTCCAGGGATGAACACCTGCATTTATATGGCCTGTGAACAGGACAAAATGCATGGCCTGTCTGGTAACCTGATGTACGTCCTCCAGAGTCCCTGTTAAGACACACGGGAATGAAGGGGCGCCTGGGTGGTGCAGTCGGTTAAGCGTCTGACTTCAGCCAGGTCACGATCTCGCGGTCCGTGAGTTCGAGCCCCGGGTCGGGCTCTGGGCTGATGGCTCAGAGCCTGGAGCCTGTTTCCGATTCTGTGTCTCCCTCTCTCTCTGCCCCTCCCCCGTTCATGCTCTGTCTCTCTCTGTCCCAAAAATAAATAAAAAACGTTGAAAAAAAAAAAGTTTAAAAAAAAAAAAAAAGACACACGGGAATGCAGACAAACGGGCCATAAAATGATAAAGTGTGGGTTAGAGAGCATAGGTTGGTCAGGGAAGACCTTCTAGCAACTGTACTTCTGGTGAGTGAAGACGGCTTAAGAGGTACGTTATTAATAAACAACCAATGTTTTAGATTTTGCGCAAAACAGAACACATAATCTGGATAAACTATTTGGTTTTTCTATCAACTGATTCCAATACGTGAGGCTGTTCATATCTGTTTTATTCGATTAATAGTAACCTCTGTCTTGACCTTCTGTAATATCCAGGCATCAGACAGCCTTTCCTACATTATCTCATTTAATCCAGTGGTACCTAGCATCCCCTGCATTTTACAGAAAAGTTCAGTGGGCTGGTACATTAAATGGTGATGTCAGGATTGGGGCCATGTTCCTCAGACTCAAAGACCCTGTCTTTCTGTCACACAACTTCCCCGCTATGCAAGGTGTAGCATCTCAGTCCAACTGGATGGCTGCTTACTGAAATTTCTCACAGAAGCACACAGTGAAATTGTATCTTTTATGCACTCTGAGAGAACTATCTGGGGGCACAAATCATCACATTTCTACAGCAATTCCCCCCTGAGAAAGTCCTCTGCTTGGTGATGACATTGGTGCCCAACTATATGAGTCTCAAGTGACACTGTCCACCTCTCCCAAGAGTCAAGTGGCCACAGTTGGGCCAGACCAGAGGGGACCTCTGTGAACAGTCACATAGAAGCTGAGACATTCATGGAGTGCCTGGGAGGCTCAGTCGGTTAAGCGTCTGACTTTGGCTCAGGTTACGATCTTGCAGTTCGTGGGTTCGTGCCCCGCATCGGGCTCTGTGCCGACAGCTTGGAGCCTGGAGCCTGCTTCGAATTCTGTGTCTCCCTCTCTCTCTGCCCCTCCCCTGCTCACGCTCTGTCTCTCAATAATAAATAAACATTAAAAAATTTTTAAAAAAGAAACTGAGACACTCACCCTCCTTATTTAGGAGGAAATCAATTAGTTAAATTCTGTCAAAAATAAGAACTGCTTATTATTTGAGGAAGAGAATTAGAATCGAATCATTATAATTCGTGGTTCAGTGAGCTCCAAGCCTCTCATTAGAATCACAGAAATTTTCCTATTTAAAAGTTCTGATTAGTCTTCTTTTCCTTGCAGGATGGTGAATGAATGTAAGAAGAAAAGCTTCGGTATATTTTGATGGCATTCATATTGAGAAGTGGAAAAATTCACGCAGAAACCTTCGGTTCCTCCAAATGCCAACATGAAGTGTCACGAAGAAACTGTACTTTTGCCAGCACGGAGCATGGGTTTCGTCCAGCCTGAGTTCCTGCTCTGCTGTGTAAATGAAACGTGTTCTAAAGTTTATGCCGAATTTATCTGGTTTGGCACTTTTTCACATTGTCTCTCCCATTTTGGGTCATCGGTTTAAAAGCAAAAAAAAAAAAAAAAAAAAAAAAAAAGGAATATTTTCGACCATCAATCCCTTACAATCTATGCTTGTATATGATTCATAACCTCGTTCTGGCATTGCAATGTGCTGGATATTCAGATGACTAACTAGGTTGCAAAACTATTTATATCAGCATTATATCATTTATACAAATTTGATTTTAATTCAGCACTGGTTAATGGGCCATAAAAATAAAGGGTGAGCCAACGAGGAAAGGAATATGGTTTATTGCCTGAAAGAATGCCTTGGGACTGCGGTTGCTTGATAAGTTAATAATAGCAAAACATTAACTTCCCCCAAGGCCTTTGTCATCTGTGAATGGGAGATTGTGAGATAGCCGTTTGTAAAATAATAACTTTAAATATACACGCTGAAAGAACGAAAATATAAAATGCAGGGAAATTGGGTGATTTCCTGCCTGAACAATGAAGCTGAAAGTTCAGGTGTGCTTCTAACACATTGAAGGAGAACACGCGGCTTTCACGAGTCTCCTGCTATGGCTCCTCCTCTACCACCACCCAGTAGAAATATACTGGCTGCGGGCGGATTTTCGGTCAGGTGTGTTGGCCACAAAATGTAAGAAAGGGCAACGAAATCTGTTCCACATTTTAAGAACAGTATAGCCACACTTGCAATCAATCTAGTTTAATTTTCTGTTAAAACAAAACAAAACACACCAGTCCACTTTTCCCCGAGGATTATGTTCACAATGGAGCACTGCCATGAGATGCTGCTAAAGTCCTCCTGCTGAACGGAGCTCAGCGTTATGGCTGGAGGTCAAAATGGTGGGTGGGCTGAGTGTCTCTCCTCTTCCTCCAAAATAGATAAAACTGGAAAAAAATGTGTCCTTTGATTGGGGCAAAAAGGTTTTCCTTGAAGGTTTTACCCTTAGAAGCAGGACATTTTAGAAAATGAGCAGAGAAAGAAAATACAAGACACTTTTTTTTTTTCTTTGCTGGCAATATTATTTAAGTGGCATCAGACTGGGACCAGAGGCAGAGAATGCAGTGGCAGGGGGAGACTCCTGGGTGGAGGTGCTTCTAAAGTCCAGGGGTTTGAGGAGGAATTATTAGATGTAGCATTTAACTCCAGGCTACAAAAGTGGGCGAAAAGTGAATCCACACCATTTAATTATGGGTAGAAATTCTTCAAAAGAAGAAACATAATTTTGTTGAAATAAAACTGTGCTTCAAAGAGTCTCCTTTGAATGTAAATTTTTTAGGTATTTGCATTTCACAAAAGGTTGAGTTTTGTTGATAAGAGAGTAGAAATGGCCCTGTGAGGGTCTCAGGCATCTCTACTGCTTTGTGACAGTGTTCCTATAATGCAAATCTAAACACTGGAAGACGAGAACGCACTTTTCAACAAAATGCTTAAAGATGTAGAAGACACAGTTTCTCCCACCATCACTACACTGAAGATTTTTGTGATGTAGCTTTTGGTTCACAGTGACATGAATTATTTTTAATTGGATTATCATCTGGCATGAAGCAAAGATTCCAGGAGTGCCTGGCTCAGTCCATGGGGATGCAACTCTTATCTTAGGGTTGTGAGTTCGAGCCTCATGCTGGGAGTAGAGATTTCCTAAGGGAAAAAAAAAAAAAAAAAAATAGAACAATTTGCATCCCAGATTCCTTTACTTTTTTACCTGCCTGAAATTTGGTTGCAATATACCAAGGTTGTAACCTTTGCTGTTTATGAGATCTCTTGCCCAGCCCAGCACAGGAAGTTGGGACCCAAAAGAGATGAGGAGGGTAGCTGGTTAAAGAAGGCAGCCCCGTGCAAGGAGTCTGAGCCCATGCAGAGTTGGGATGGCATTTGTATGAGGAAATGGTCCAGCCCAGGGAAAGTGTTGCAGCTCAAGCAATGTGAGGGGGTGGCCCCGGTGTGGCTGGCCAAGCAGGTGCCACAGCCTGTGTGAGAAAGCAGCAGGGGCACCTGGGTGACTCAGTGTCTGACCCTTGATTTCAGCTCAGGTCACGATCTCAAGGTTCGTGAGTTTGAGCCCTGTGGTCAGGCTCTGTGCTGACAGTATGGAGACTGCTTGGGATTCTCTCTCTCCCTCTCTCTCTGCCCCTCTCCCACTCGTACTGTCTCTCAAAATAAATAAATAAACATGAATAAATAAATAAACATTAAAAATATATATATTAGGGGTGTCTGGGTGGCTCAGTCAGTTGAGCATCCAACCTCAGCTCATGATCACACAGTTCGTGGGGTCGAGCCCCATGTCGGGCTCTGTGCTGACAGCTCCGAGCCTGGAGCCTGCTTCAGATTCTGTGTCTCCCTCTCTCTCTGCCCGTCCCTTGGTCACACTCTGCCTCTCTCTCAAAATTAAACATTAAAAAAATTGAAATACATATATACTTAAAAAAAAAAAAAAAGGAAGGAACAGCAGTGGTGAGACAAGATTGGCTACTAAAAGGGGAATTGATCTCATAAGTTAATAATTTAAAGGTTATACAAGGCAGGTTTCTCACTGATGGAAAAGAAAAATCACAAGTATGAAAAGAAGGGAAACTGGTAAGAATCCTGTGTTTGCATTAGAAATGAGTTATCAGAGTGAACTCATCACTTTCAGTGTAAATAAATAGATAGAGAAATAACCAAGATGTAAATGTATGTATATTTATAATTCCCTTTCTCCCAACAGTAAGAAAATCACCTCGTATGTACCTTATGTCTGTATCTGCTATAGTCCTTACCTCTGTCAAGTAAGTGGGCCCAGGATTAATGAAAACACAGAACAAAGCTTATATCCATATTTTAGCTTCTAATGCATTTTCCTCTGCAAGGAACCAGGGCTCCTGGAAGAAACAGTTGATTCCAACACCAGGGCAAGGACAGTACACAACGACCCTCGAATTTCTTATACCAGATAAAGAAATGCTCTAAACAAAACAAAACAACATGTGGGAACATGTTAGAAGCACACAGACATCTTTTCTTTAATTTAATTTTTTTTAATGTTTATTCATTTTTGAGAGAGAGAGAGAGAGAGACAAACAGAGCATGAGCAAGGAGGGGCAGCGAGAGAGGGGGACACAGAATCTGAAGCAGGCTCCAGGCTCTGAGTTGTCAGCACAGAGCCTGACATGGGGCTCAAACCCACGAACTATGAGATCATGACCTGAACCAAAGTCGGAGGCTTAACTGTCTGAGCCACCCAGGCACCTGACTTTTTTTTTAATTAAAAACATTTTTTTAATTCAATTTAATTTTTTTTTTTTTACACAGAAGTCTTATTAAAGAGGATCCCACTGGTCAAATCTGAGAGAGTTTGGGCATTTAAATAAACCATGACAATAATAGATTGTAACCCGATGAATGACAGATTGTAACCCAACGTATCTATGAGTGCCTACTGAGATTATGCATACATGAATAAACTGACAGTTTGATGAGAAATGAGCTTTTCATCTAATCTCAAGAACTCCATGCTCCCCTCTCCAAGTAAACCAAATAACTATCAATTACCAAAGGAAAAAATGACATTTTAGAGTGGGGAAGCTCGGGAGATACCATCTTAATCCAATGATCAAAATTAACTTAATCAACAATGCACCAAGTTGAAATCGGTTCCACCAGGGAGGATGTGATGTGAAGGCCACAGCATGGCTTCTGAGATATTCTGAGATAAATACATGGAACCTGAATTGAATCATGAGAAAACCTCAGGCAACCTCCTGCCGAGGGACATGCTACAAAACAAATCGTCTGGATTCCTCAAAACATTCAAGATCGTGAAAGTCAAGGGATGATGCGAAACTCTTCCAGGTTCAACGAGCTGCAGGGTCATAACAATGAAATGTGTGTGCAATCCTGAGACAAAACATCTTGCCGTACAAAGACATTTTGGGGACAACTGGACAGAACTTGAATAGGGTCTGAAGACTGGATGGTGGCACAGCATGAATGGCGTTTTCCTCACCTGAGGTCTGCATTGTGGTTTCATGGAAGAGAGTCTTTGTTTACAGGAAATACAAGCCGAAGTGTGAGGAGTAATGGGGCATCTCACTGGCAACATATTCTCCAACAGCTCAGGGGAGAAAATGTTTCTATACGCTGTACTGGCAACTTTTTTATATGAAAAGAGTGTATCGAAATTAAAAAATAAAAATTACAGAACAAGTCATAGAAGTGAAACTGCCTCATAGGGGGTTGTCTCTTCCATCTCAGCCTGAAGCCTGACAATCAAGGGAATTTGGTTTGAGGGAGAGGAAACCCAACCACTTCAGAGCTTGACTTTGCGTGGCTCTTCGGGTAAGGTGCTATTGCTCCTGAAAAGAAAGTTTAGAAAATCGTCCTCACCTATTGTCGGGGACAAGTTGTTATTTCTCACGATTTCTGATGGTCAAATCTCAGTATCAGTATCTGTGAATCGCTTTATCCTTCCAGTATTTCCAGTGGGAATTCAGGTTGCTATATGAATTGAACAATTGAGGAAATTGCCCACTATATGTAGATTTGAACACATCTCGCAGTGTTTTGTGCACATGTTGGGGTCAGCTCAACCTGCTTCTGTGAGTGTTGTCATAAAGTGAGCAGTCCCTTTCATGCCTGAAACTCCTTTTTCAGGGGCAAAACTTTCTTTGGGTCGAAGCACTCAGTCTCCAGTGTTCCTTCTTTCGCTATGGGCTGTTATTCTCCATTGTCCCACGATACCAAGATTATTCTTCACCCCTTTCTGTCCTGCTCCACATCTCAGAAGACTGACCTCTAAATCACCATCACCCCGGGGGTGCCCTGATCCTCTGGCTTCTTATGGGTTCAACTAGAAGCTCGGCTTCTCCATGATTTTAGTATTCACAGAGTCTCATTTGTTAGTGCTTCTACTGAGAAACCCTTTCTCCATGGTTCCAAAATATGGTTCCGTACCCTTACTTCTTCAGGGCCACGGTGGTGACAACTTCCCATGATAGCCAGCTCCTGGACTCTCCTCCTCTCAACCCTCCCTTAATTCTTCTCTCCCCTTCTGCAAAGAGTCCCTTTATTAAACTCACCTCAGAGAAAACCTGTGAGTGTGCCAGCTGCTTCTTTCAGAGCCCCAGATGAATTTTTATATGCAGCTGGTCTTGGAATATCAGCTAACTAAATGTGAAATTTGGAGATCACCAACTGAAGGAACGGGTCAGAGAAAGGAAGCTTCTCTACAGCGTTTCATGCAATTTGGAGCCCGGGGTGCACTCCAGGTTGTAGAAGAGGGCCGAGCAAGCAGTGCAAGGTCTGTGTGAATTGTCCCCTTGGGGTAGAAGGAGACAAGGTGCAGGGAAAAGAAAATGTGAGAACTGAAAAGGAAAGTCAACTGGCTGTGCCAGCACCATCGGTAGAATGAATACAGAAGGCCAGCCAGCAGTTTTATTTTAGCATCAGCTTTGGTGGTAAACATGCTTCATAAACATATGTGTCCACTCAGGGGCACCAGGTCCGGTCAGTTAAGCGTCCGACTTCGGCTCGGGTCACGATCTCGCGGTCCATGAGTTCGAGCCCCGCTTCAGGCTCTGAGCTGACAGCTCGGAGCCTGGAGCCTGCTTCGGATTCTGTATCTCCCTCTCTCTCTTCCCCTCCCCCGCTCATGCTCTGTCTCTCTCTCTCAAAAGTAAAGATTAAAAACTTTTCTGAAAAAAACAAAACCAAACCTATGTTTCCACTCACCATCCATTGAAAGCAGAGAGTTGAAAAGATCTTTAAGGATGTGTTTGCTGAGAACTGCTCCCATTGCGTTGTGAATGCCCTCCCGTTCGGTCAAGGCAAGCTGAAGGATAGAACATAACTTCTGACCTCTTTGAAAGTTTTCATAGTCCTTCTTTTTGCTACAATAAAAGTATTACATACCAAGAATGAAAAGTCTAAATAGTTCTGTTTCCAAGTTTATTTTAAAGTTGTATCTACAGATGCTAGCCTTTATTTGAACTTCCGGGGGATGGATTTGCTGCTTTAGGTCGTACTGAAAAGCCTGAACTGTTTCTTTGTTTGTTTCGTTGGTTGGTTCTTTTTTTTTTTTTTTTTTTTTAATTGTAGAATTATACTCGATTTTTGAAAAGAAGAAAGGATATGAAGGATCCATCATCTATTGAAGTAATCACATTTTTTAAGTTGGAAATTAAGATGTGGGTCAGAACTTCGAAGAGCGAGGTCATATAAAAATGGGCAGTAAAGTCAACCAGCTGTCAGGGATTCTTTTTCAAAACATTCTCAGGAAACTGCCCTTAAATTGCGATCAGGTAGGAAAAATGAAGACACATGAGTCCGTACTAACATTTCATATTTTCTATGATACTATTATATTTCAGAGTTACTAACATTTAGTACCGGGATTAATAAAGGCACTATTTAAGTAAACAGAGTTTTTAAAACATTTTTTAAATGTTTATTTATTTTTGATGGAAAGAGAGAGAGAGAAAGAGAGGCAGAGCGTGAGCAGGGGAGGGGCAGAGAGAGAGGAACACACAGAATCCGAAGCAGGTTCCAGGCTCCGAGCTATTAGCACAGAGTCCGATGCGGGGCTCGAACTCACAAACCACGAGATCATGACCTGAGCCGAAATTGGATGCTTAACTGACTGAGCCACTCAGCTGCCCCTAAAGATAGTTTTTTTTTTTTTAATGTTTATTTATTTTTGACAGAGAGAGAGAGACAGAGCATGAGCGGGGGAGGGGAAGAGAGAGAGGGAGACACAGAATCCAAAGCAGGCTCCAGGCTGTGAGCTGTCAGTCCAGAGCCCGACGCGGGGCTCGAACTCGCAGACCTCGAGATCATGACCTGAGCCCAAGTCGGACGCTCAACCGATGGAGCCACCCAGGCGCCCCACATAGTTTTTGATACAAAATTATCGCACCACTTGGCACTAGGAGCATTAGGCACCTCGAACCTGTTTGCGAGGGCACGTGCTGCATCAAGGACCCAATTTGCTGATGGTGGAGCAGGGATTGGAGAGTGTGGCCTGGGCTGCCTCACCCCTGGTGCCACCCCACGGGAACAGCTCGGTTAGGGTTCAGAGCAAGGCCCTCAAATTCCCAGAGTACCCGTCGCCTCGCCTGTGAAAGGGATTTATGATAACCCCTCATGTGGTCATTGTATCAGATCAGCAACGCATGTGGAGGCCCGTTCTAAACCTACATAAAGACAACACCAATCGTGTGAGTGTTTGTACCATATCACACAATGCCCTCCGTGTACCTGATGAGAAGGCTGGGGCTGGGGTTGCAGGTTGAGTTGTGAACGCTCACCCAGGAGGCGATTCCAGAATTGGGTCTCGGTTCCAGTGCCAATTCTTCCGTCTGCATGTTGTTGCTACAGTCCTGAGCTCCCTCTCTCTGACATACCCACCAAAGCTTTACAGCGGCACGTGATGCGGACCCAGAGAACAGGACTGGGAAAACCTACTTTGCATAGGATCGAACAAATCTCCACCTAGAAAAGAAAGGGGTATTCAAAGGTTCGACGATGCCACTTCTGGTCGTAACGGCCATAAAGATAGTCTCTCACCTGTAGATCTTAATCTAGTTCGTGAAATGTTATAAGAGAAGGAAAAATCTTACCCATATCTACCTAGCTGTATAATAATGGAAGTATTTCAAATTGTCAGAAATTTTAAGTATCATATGTCACACAGCATGGCTAATTGTATGTAATCCCTAAGACATGCTTTTATTCTGTGTGCCCCAGGTATTCCAAAATACATTACAAGCATCATAATTCATGCAGCAAAGTATGGTAAATATCCCTCAAATATATTCGTCAACATAAAATAGAGTTGCCTCTCTTTATGCCTTGATTTTAGATATTAATAAACACCTTGAGACAGGTGGATCTAAGGACAGGAGCGTGTCGAACTCCTGCAATCCGTAGTGGCCTCAAATAATAAAACAGCAGATGGAATCCTGACGTTATCACTCTGTGCTGGTCCCAGTACATTCTGTTCCTTCGACATTTCAATATACGTGAGAGTAACTGTCAACTGCACAGGGCATGTAGGAAACATGCGCCTAGTAATTCTAACAAAAATTTGTAAGTTGCTCTGGTCTGACATGAGGTGTTTTTAGTAAACTCATGAGATTCTTTTCTAAAGGTTCTTTTTTATTTATTTTTTTATTTTTTTATTTTTTTAGAGACAGAGGGAGACTGTGAGCGGGGAAGGGGCAAAGAGAGAATCCCAAGCAAGCTCTGTGCAGTCAGCGGTCAGCAGGCCATGCCCCACGCAGAACTCAGACTCACGACACTGAGCTGAAATCAAGAGTCAGACACGTACAGGGGCCCCTGGGTGGCTCAGTCGGTTAAGCGTCCGACTTCGGCTCAGGTCATGATCTCGCGGTCCGTGAGTTCGAGCCCCGCGTCGGGCTCTGTGCTGACAGCTCAGAGCCTGGAGCCTGTTTCAGATTCTGTGTCTCCCTCTCTCTCTCTGCCCCTCCCCCGTTCATGCTCTGTCTCTCCCTGTCTCAAAAATAAATAAACGTTTAAAAAAAAAAAACTAAAAAAAAAAAAGAGTCAGACATGTACAAGTAAGTAAGTAAATAAATAAATAAATAAATTTAAAAATGGGGCACCTGGGTGGCTCAGTCAGTTAAGCATCCGACTTCGGCTCAGGTCATGATCTCACAGTTCGTGGGTTCGAGCCCTGTGTCGGGCTCTGTGCAGACAGCTCAGAGCCTGGAGGCTGCTTCGGTTCCATGTTTCCCTCTCTCTCTGCCCTTCCCCTGCTCGTGCTCTGTCTCTCTCTCTGAAAAAATAACTAAACATTAAAAAAGAAGAGTCTGACACTTAACCACTGAGCCACCCAGGCGCCCCACCAAACATTATTTTCTAAATACTACCAGAGTATTCACTACAAAGAGTTAATTGCATATTTCAGACAAAATTCACAAGAGTCTCTAAGTTTCTGGAAATTCCAGAAGATCTGTAATATTTGCCATTCTCCAGTAAAAAAAAAAAAACCCTCTTTGTACAATCCATACATTTTTTAATTATGAAGTGTTTCTGAGATTATACAAATGTATTTAACACATTCAGATGTACTTCTCATGTACATAGAGATTTGAAATTATTTAAATTGATAAGTTTAATCATATCCGTTCTTCACAGCCCATCAGATTCGCCCTGTTTGGGACCTTGACGGTCTGGGACCGATTTCAGAGTCGAAGGCACTAAAACCAAATGGAAATTGCACTTCTACCTGTGGCCAACATTGCGTCCTTTGTCCCCAAGGCCTATGCCTTCTTCATTCTTGTTGCTTCAAACAAAAAATCTGTATTTTTCCCCCAGGGTTTCTCATGACTGTTATTTTTCATGGGCTTGAGCCTTTCCTGACATTGTTCTTACGTGTTTGTTTTATGCTTTCCTCGTATTTCCATTTAATTTTGCCTGGGTACGTCCCACTTACAGAGGAGAAACCCGTTTTTGTGTGATTCACCGGAAGGTTAGTCAGAGATGAAGACCATCAAGAGAACACGCGCGATGCGAAGATTCGTTATTGGGCTGGCACATCTCAAGACCAGCACACACACTTTCCAGAACCCTGTTGCCTAACGCTTACCGCCACCTCCTCCTTCAGAGGCCTTCCCTCAGGAGAGTCTCCCTGGGAAAGTTCCTGGCAGTGACTCCACTCACTCTGGGACGGGAAGCCCCTAGGGTCCCTGAGCCACCTCCCCAGCTTCACTCCTTCCAGCTGCTTGTGTAAGAAACTCCCCATGTGGGGTGCCTGGGGGGCAAGGTCGGGTAAGGGTCCCACTGCAGCTCAGGTCATAACCACCCAGTTCGTGGGTTCGAGCCCCGCGTCGGGCTCTGGGCTGACGGCTCGGAACCTGGAGCCCGCTTCGGAGTCTGTGTCTCCCTCTCTCTGCCCTTTCCCTGCTCATGCTCCATCTCTCTTTGTCTCTCAAAAATGAATAACTTAAAAAAGTTTTTTTTTAAATAAAATATTAAAAAAAAGTAACTCCCCAACTCCCATGCTTCCCAGAAGAAACAATAGGAGCTGAGCCTTCATTCACTGATTCATTGATACATTCATTCATTCATTCAGCTGATGTTTATTGTCCACCAAATGAGCCAGGCACCATTCTGGGTGCCTGGAATACCTCAGGGAAAAGAAAACAAACCCGCTTCCCTCCTGCTGACGTTGTAGGCATTCTAGTGGATCTTGAAGGACGAAAAGGCAGAGAAAAGAAACTTCAGAGAAAAAAACCCCAGCACACATGAAAACAAAGAGCCAGAGAACAGCCCGGTGTTTTCCAGAAAGCAGCTGCGGGGTCCTCAACGAGATGAACAGCAGCCAGGAGTCTGGAGAGATGGGCCCGTCTGTCAAGGGGGCTCTGGCCGTTGCAGGGTCCACCCAAGTTCCGACTTACGATGACAAATATTTGTGGAAATGAAGCAAAAAAGTGATGCCATGCAGTTTAAATTTGCTTTTGAGGAGCACAGTAGTTCTTATAAAAACTATGAGTTTATGGGTAGTGTTTTGACTCATGAATAAATGAATGGAGGAAGGAAATGGTGACATAAGGAATTAGAACAGAGTCGGATTTGCATTTTCAGAAGGTAATTATTGTGCCAGTTTAGAAAGTAGATTTGAATGGGGAAAAACAAAAAAACAAAAAACAACCAGAAAGGATAAAAAAATCTGTGAGCAGGATAAAGTAGCGGGAGCTCCAGGACGAGAATCAGAGCCTTGCGGTGGCCTCAAGCCCAAGGGACCGGAGGGACACCAAGGGAACGCTCACCGAGCAGGCGTGCCCCCTGCCCCTGGAGCTGTGCGGTGGGCCGGCTTTTGGGTGGCCGGTGGCAAGGACAATGGGAATGAAATGTGGGAGCAAAATAAAAAATACTTGGGGAATGAAAACAGGTGGACTTGATGACTGCTTGCGTTTTTAAATATAAATTTAGTCTATGGCTGATGACAGGGGTACTGAAAACTACATCTAGCCTTCTTTAAATTTTATTTGAGTGACCATAGTGTCCATTCTTAGGTTAGCATTATCAAATTGTAGGGGGCGCCTGGGTGGCTCAGTCGGTTAAGCAGCTGACTCTGGGTTTCAGCTCAGGTCATGATCTCATGGTTTCTTGAGTTGGAAGCCCTCGTCAGGCCAGAGTCTGCTTGAGATTCTCTCTCTTCTTTCTCTCTCTCTCCCTCTCTCTCTCTCTCTCTCTCTCTCTCTCTGCCCTTCCCCCACCTATCCTGTCTCTGTCTCTCTCTAAATAAATAAATAAACTTAAAAAATGATCAAATCCAGGGGCACCTGGGTGGTTCAGTCAGTTAGGCGTCCAACTTCGGCTCAGGTCATGATCTCACGGTTTGTGAGTTCGAGCCCCGCGTCGGGCTCCGTGCTGACAGCTCGGAGCCTGGAGCCTGCTTCGGATTCTGTGTCTCCTTCTCTCTCTGCCCCTCCCCAACTTGTGCTCTGTCTATGTCTCTCAAAACATACATAAATGTAAAAAAAACCCCAAATTATCAAATCATAGAATACAGGTAACAATTCTGAAAAATTTTTTAAAAAACATTTTTTTCACCTGTTATTCCCTGAAAGCCTAACAAACATGAAAATCTGTCGCTGTATCTATATGTGTTGAATTCAATGCACAGGTAGTTTCCTTCAGGAAGATTTTGGATTTACCATGATATCCTCCTGGCTGCACACACTGTCTCCTCTTTGTCTAGATGTCTGCTGCATTCAAATGCTTTAACACATTACTTAATGCTTGGTCATATATTGGTTTCTAATTATTTCTTGCTTGCTACGATAGCATCTCCAATACTCCTCTTATAAACCACCATGAGAGCAAACTCCTCTTTTTAGGTTAAAGGTGGCATAAGGATTAGTGGGGTAAAGTCATGAAATTAATGTAATTAATTACATTATTCAAGTTTTGCACAGCCAAAGCCTCCCTCTTACAAAAAATCTTTGTTTTAAATTTATATTTTCGGTCCAGTGATTTCTGAAATGTCTTCATATAAAAATTAATGTGTTAGAAAAGATAGTAAATGTCTCCCCGGCTTAGCAGTAGAATGATTAAAAGTCACCGATCTGTTCTTTTGGGGGCCATTTAATTTTTTCATCTCAAAAGTTTATTGCAAGTTTGTAAGATTTCATGTTTCTCAGTTTCTATTTCCAATGTGTGGATGTTATTTCTATATTTGTTAAAAATGTGTCTGCATTTTGCACATTTCTAAGATGATTTGCAGGTGTGAAGTTTCTGTTCAAATTCTTAAGTAACTTGGTTTTTAAAATCTTATCCTTACATTAGAAACTCTAAGGTGCTGGAGGCTGATTTAGTTTTCAGAAGGCAGCCTTGATTTTTAATGGCTTATTCATTTTTACAGTTAAATTCAGAATGTTTATAAAAGGCCTTCCTAATAAAATTTTGTTGTTGTTCTTCACATCGTGATTTGGGACCTTTAGCAAGATGAAGAGACTGTAAACCAGGTGGCACAATAAATTTGGGTAGGAATAAAAAAGGATCGTTTATTTTCCGGCCATTACTGAGATTTCCTGGAAGAGTAATTTTGGAGTAGGCAGGGGTAGGGAAGCGTGTTTCATCATATTTGCTGTGAGCTGACTTTGCACTTGAACTCCGTTGAGTGCTACCCTCATGTGTAAGTTTCATCAGGGGGCCTCAGGCAATGAGAAAGCCTCACAGGTCAAGGTTAGATCGTGGACGTCAAGGTCATCAAGCTGCAGTACCCATCACACCCGAGGCTGTACAATTGACCTCCACTTAGCAAGGCCTTCCTTCCTCACTAGCTGCTGCCCACTGTCTCTGCCTGAAACGGAGTCTGAGTCAAGGCACTCAACAAGAGGGGTACTATTTGGTCAAGAATATTGAAGTAGTTCTGCAACTCCACTGGAAGTCCAGGCAGACTTCTGTGCAAATTTTGACTTCCCGCCCGGGAGGATTCTGCTACCCCAACTGCCCTGGACTGGTGAGGCAGAGGCAGAAAACAAGACAGCAGGAAAGGGACTGATGGCTACATGATACATCTCAGGTCAGCCTCAGCCCTGCTGACTTACGACATCGACCTTTCTGATCTCTGCTTCCTCATTCTGAAATCTGGCCAGCCACGATGGTTCAGGAAAGAGGTCAAGACCAAAGAGCACTGGCAAATGTCCACCATCTCTTTATAAACAGTCAAGAAAGTCACTTGGTAAACTTCATCTTTATTGGGCCTTCTTTGTGTTCATGTCGATTCTCTTATTGGATGGTGAACTCTTTGAAGACACATCTCCTGGCTCGGTTCTAAGCACCCAGACCATCTGCAGTTTGCTTCACATGTAGAATGATGAAATCACAGAATCTCAGAAAGGTTCCCAAACTGTGAATCACCAGCCAGGTTCCTGACATTTTACTACATTTCTGCCTAGTGTGCATTGAGTTGGTTGATATTCCCTGTTAACTTGGCTAGACTATGGCGCCCGTTTTTGGTCAAAAGCTAATCTACATGTTCCTGTGAAGATATTTTTTAGGAGATTAGCATTTAAATCAGTATACACTGAGTAAAGTGGATTACTCTCCATAATGTTGGGAGGGGTTCATCCCATCAGTTGAAGGCCTTAAAATTTCCCCAGGAAGGAGGAATTCCGCCTCCAGATGGCCTTTGGATCCAAGACTGTAGCATTACAACATCAACTCTTCCCCGGGGCTCCAGCCTAGTAGCCTACTCTGTAGATTTGGGACACGCCAGCCCCCATAATCTCATGTAGGCTCTATTTCTATGGAAAACCCTGCCTAATATAAGCATCTCGCCCCTTCTAAATATTGTCAAGTGACCAGGAGTGTTTTGCCGAGATTGACCCTGTAACAATACAATCTGAACTCCACCTCAGCGAGGTACTAACTACGATTTTGAACAAATTACTTAGACCTTTCTGAACCTATCTCCCCATCTATAAAACAGGTATAATACAACTACCCTGATAGAATGTCTTAGACATTCCAGATGATATGTATGAAGCGTCCATAACATAAATATTTCTTCATTACCGGTAGTCACCATTTTGGTTTGATGAACTGAATGTGAATAAATCCTGCTATTAACCATACCAGCAGAGGGGCACCAGGGTAGCTTAGTTGGTTAAGCAAACAAATCCTGATTTGGGCTCAGGTCATTATCTCACAGTTTGTGAGATCTAGCCCTGCATGGGGCTCTGCACTGACAATGCAGGAACCTGCTTGAGATCTCTCTCTCTCTCTCTCTCTCTCTCTCTCTCACACACACACACACACACACACAAAATAAATACATAAGCATTAAAAAATCTATAGTACCAGCAGCTAATAGCATAGCTACTTTGAGCTTCTCAAATGAATTCATCTTTCTTGACTAGAAATTATCTGGGTACTGCATATTTTAGGATTGTCTTTAGTTGCAATGTTGCTGTACAGGCTACAGAGAGATACTTTTAGAATAGAGTCAACTTAGTTTTCTATGAGGCAGGAGGAGAAACTGGTCAAAATGGCTCTCCTTGGCTGATAAGAGCAACGGTTCACTGGGGGAACCACAAGTGATAACCAAGGAATTGAGAGACAATGGTTTGAAGAGTTGATTGGCCCATGGAACTGGCCTTAAAAACACATAGTATAGGAATTCAAATGAGAATTTTTCTAAGGATGGTTTCATTGCCATTAATCAAATTCCCAAGTGAATCAGATTTTTAAAAAGTGATAATCAATAGCCTAATGTGCACGGGAGGCATGGGATAATTTTTTATACATGAGGACTCACATTTTTTCTAAAGACCGTAACTACTGAGTAGGCAGTTATTTTCCAAATGTAAGTATTAGGGATTCTAAGGGCATTTCAGCATCACAACTGACATTTTGGATATGAGGTCATAATAAATTATTACAGATAATTTAAAAATTTTTTAATGTTCATTTATTTTTGAGAGAGAGAGAGCATTAGTGGTGGAGGGGCAGAGAGAGAAGGAGACACAGAATCAGAAGCAGGCTCCAGGCTTTGAGCTGTCAGCACAGAGCCCGACGTGGGGCTCGAACCCACAAACTGTGAGATCATGACCTGAGCCAAAGTCAGACGCTTAACAGAATGAGCCCCTAAAGATAATTTTTTAAAAGGAAAACATAAGCTCATGTGAAATTGAATCCTTATATCTCATATTTAATTTGATGTTATGATGGTTTTAGAAAAATATATTTCAATTTGATGTTATCTCGCTACATGCACACTATAACAACTTTTATAACGTTTCTGTTCTAAGTCCCAAACTACTTCAGACAGGACTTTGGGACATAATCTTTGTTATTAGTCGGTGTCTAAATTCATTATCTCCAAGAAAAATATCAGAACAACTTTCAAGGAAGATTTTGTCACCTCTTCTTAAAATACATTTCAAACTGATAACCCGGGATTACATACAGCACAAGTGAGACCGTGTGTTTAAGAATCAAGAGAAGCAGACATGACTTTAAAGTGGGAGAGAGAGAGAGTCTGGAAACACAAAAGCTCTTCCTTAAGGATAATTTGGTTGCGCACTGTAGACATTGCCAGAGAGTTACCTACTAAGCTGTATTGAAAATCGCTAGTAAGAACTTATTAGGAAGTCTAGCTCTATGCCAGGGGCCCTTCCTTAAGCAGAGGCAGCTGGCCCATAGCCTGCGGCCATCTGAATAATCACACAGGAATAGGAGTCACTCAGGAACTCTCAGCCCAAGCCTAGAATGGTGACTGCAGCAACCAGAGACAGAATCCAAAGGGTAAGCTAGGAGGATCAACCAGGACTTGTCTGGAGTGTTCTGGAAACAATGGGTGGGAGAAGGTATAAATCAAGGACGTTTAATAGTGTTTTCTTTGGTAATAAAAATAATATGAATACTGATAACATTTATATTTAGCTACTACCTATGTTTAAGCCCATCCCTTCTGGGGGAGAATTGGGAGAAATTATGTTACTTTGAATCGGTCTCTGAAAATAACCAGAAACTTTTTTCACAAATGACCTTAACATCCATCACCCAAGAGTTTATTCAACTTTAACATTTGTCATTTTATCTGCTTCCTGTTTATTTTATCATTTAGTGTTACTTCTTAAAGGATTTTTTTTTTTTTTTGATTTGTCAACAATATGGGATAAGACTCTTTATGACCCTGTGAGAGAGTTCACAGGATCAGGATTTAGATATACATCCACAAGAATAAAAACTCGGTCCTCTAGACTGTCCTTAAGCAATCAATTTCATATTGTTTCTTTCCCTGACCTTATGATTATTCAGGAACAAAATTATCGCTCTTTGCTTGACTTTGTAAGGCATTTGATATGTTGGTTTTGCTTTTTCTGTCATTTGAAGCCAGTCTTATCTATCTATTCGTGGGAGCTGTCTCAGCAGTTAGCTCTCGTCTTAGGGCAAAAAAGAATTTGTGCAGTAATATTTCATTTTGTCATCACAGATAACAAATCGCAAAAGAGTCGTAGCTCATGATGTCCTGAAAAAGAATAGTTCTTAAGGAAGCTCGTTTCAAAATAACACTAAAAAGAGAAAGACATTCTCTTTAGTGATTTTGAGAATTACCAGCTCTTGCTTCTATGAGTTTAGGAAAGGTATAGTCTATCAAATAAATATTTTTATATCAATACTTAGGCAGTCTTCATAATTTTTTAAAGTTCAAAATGTGTAAGAAGTTAAAGTCACATGTTTAAAGTTTGCTTCTGCAGCCTGTGCTGTTTCGTTATGCTCTATAATATCCATTGCTAAATTTGCATTTAATTCCTGCCCTGCCATTCACGGTGGGAACATGCTTATTTTGAAAGCCCCTCCTCATGTTCTCTCCTTGTATTCTCATTTCTAGTTGGCAAAGTATGAGGATAAACCACATATTTACCTGTAGGAGTTTTAATGAGATGAACACAGGTCCCTGCGGAATGCGTAAAAAAATAAAAAAGTTGAAAAGTCTTTACATTCGAGACCAATATACTGAGGTGTTTAAAAACAAGGATTCCAGTCAATGGTTAGATTAGACCTGTATTTTTGGCTGGATTCTACTAAATATGAAGTACGTGGCCTGGAGGAAATTGTAATTTAGTCACTCTAAAACTATTGTTCTATGAAATTAGCATAATTTTCATAGCTACCACATGGAGTTGTCGTGAGGATTCGATGAGGCAGGAAAGGGCAGTTAGCATATATCCTGGATCTCAGGGCTCAGCTGGCATCGGTGACCATTTACTATTACGTGAATAAGAGTTGATTAATCTATTTCCATCTAATTAAAACTATTTCCTTCAGGCTGAAAAGCAGGGCTGGTTCCAGTCTCAACCATGTTTCTCATAATAAGAAAGGGATATATCACTGCATACACCCTGCTGGAAATGCAGGCTGGGATCTTGGGTGAAAAGTCTTAGCTAGACCTTGCTTTTCCAGAGTCATCGGTCGTTGTGCAGTAATTGAAGCCACACACTTGGAGGAAACAACCCAGTAAAATACAGAGGGTGGAGGGGAGAAGGAGGTGAGAGGGGTAAGGACAAATTCATAGGGAACACATGTAGTGAAGGTCAGGAAGAGAGAGGAGAGGGTGTGTATTTTCCCTGAAACAAAAGGGACACAGCTCAGACTGGGTACAGACATAGCCAAAGATTTTAGCTGGGAAGGGGGTAAATAATTGACATATTTAATGATCTCTACTCTTCCCGATGTGGGTTTTGAGATAATTAACTAGAAATAAGGGAAGGACAGAGGTAGGAACAGTCATTGGACCAGCTTCAGGGATGTGTAGAATTCATACCTGAGACTTAAAGGCAAGGCTAGAAGGAGACCTGGGGCCAGTCGGGAAGATCTTAGCTGTGAGAATAACATTTATCTTCCCACTGAGGGAAACGATAAGATGAACACAAACACTTTAGAATCTCAAATTGCTCGTAGAGAGCAGGATATGTGGTAAAGAACTTCAAGTATCACTTTTCCAGGGTTGCTCTCCTTGCCATCGGGTCCGATCTTAACATCCCTCCTCAATATTTCCGGAGCACCCTGTCAAGAAACTCATCACACTGGCTCATCTGCCTGTCTCCCCCTACCCTACACTAAGCTGCAAACTTCCTAAAGGCAGAACCAACCTATGTGTCCTTATTCCCCGGCATCGAGCACATAACCTGGAATGTTGTTAAAATTCAGGGAAGGGGAAGGAAGGTGAATAAATGAACGTACAAATACGTATATACAGAAGCTAACTAGGTACTATCGATATAAATAACAAAATCAGAAACGAAACATGGACAGGGCACATTTGTAGCAAGCTATGTGAAAATGGGTGCTCGGAGAAATGAAGGATAATTAATGAACCCTTTTTGCAGCAAAGGTCAATACATTCTTGGTAAGCCGTTGTAGCCAAAATTTGCATTCATACAACAAGTGTGCCCCTCGCGATTGCTTCCAAGTTATTCTGCAAAGCACTTAACAGAAGCGCCAAGCCTTCGCCCCATCAGCTGAGAGCCAAGGAGGTGAGAAAATATCCAAAGTGCTTTCTTTTCCAGGAGTTCTTGAACAGGCTTTTCTGTTATAGGGCTGAATCAGTCTGACCTTCCCTGCGACGAGTGATGTCTCTACAGTATTTGAGAAAATGTCACGCGGAAGGCAGTGCCTTTTCTATGGCGAGGCTTCGCCTATGGTCACGCCAAGTCAGTGACTTTACGGAATTGACGTGCTAGTGACTTGTCACAACTTGGATATGATCTGCCAGAATGATTAGGGGGGAAAGCTCTCGTGCCTTTTATGGAGGCCTAGAAGAAATTAAATCTCCTAACTCTGAGAGCATAATTTATTGTAGCATCCCTCTCTACACTGATTTTCAAACCTTTTTAACATGTTCCCATGCGATTATGACCTAGTCATCTCTACAGGCATACGCGCATCAGAAGATTCATGAATTTTCCTCTTTTCTCTCTTGCCTCACTCCACTGCTCCTCGGCTAGTCTTTGGAGAGCCCCCTGGAACCCACACACTGATTTCCCAGCCCTCACGGGTCTCGGTCACAGCGTGACAGGCACTGCTTTGATAACGACACCGTGCCGCCATCCGAGGCAAGCGGGGAAATCGTGGTCTTCACACATTCTGCTATCCCACCTTTATACCTGCTTTAACTCTTTTCCCTAATTTCGTCAACCCAGCCGACCGATGGATTCGGTCACATTTCAGGCTCGTGTCTTCCGGGATTAATTTTATCTGTCAGCTAACTCTTCCCCCCCGCCCCCACCCGTTTTGTCTTGTCGTTTTGTTTTGTTTGTGGTGGGAGTGAGTGGAGAGAGAGAGAGAGAGGAATGAAGGACCACGTGAGCTTTGTCTTGGGGTAAAAAGTAAACTCTGGGAGTCATGAAAGATAACTGGGACGTTAGCGTGGTCCTCCTTCACGTGTGTGGACTTTCACCTTGATTTCCGACTCATTCGCGTAGCCATTCAACGGAGATTTTGTGGCTCTCAGTATCTGTCAAGTTCTGTGGCCAGGCCAGAGCGATTCAAAGATGACATCCAGCTTTCTGCCATCAATAGGCTTATAATCTGGGGAGGAAGAGAGGGGGAAATTAGGGCGCCCTTATTTTGAAAAGTCAACCTGTTGTTTAAATGTCAGTTTCGCCATCTGGGTGAAACATACCTCAGTTCAAGAAAGCTGGTAAGACACGTTGCAATGATGCTTAGATTCCAGTCGATAGAAAAATTCATTTCTGGGTCTGGTACTTGCACTGCTTTTTCCGTCTTGCTTTCAGACCCTCATCTCTTTGGAGATTTGAGATTCTTCTCAGTGATACTCAGTGCACGGGGGGTGGGTGGGGGGGGTGGGGGGACTCGATACCTTAATAAATCCATTCTGCTGATCTTTGTGCCTCGACTGCTCTGCTCTGGGGCCGGTAGCTGCGTCATATGGTTAAATAAGCCTAATGTGTAAAAGACTTAAGAAAGCCAAGGTGTAGAGAACTTTTAAGTGGCATTCAGTACATATTTGCTTTCCTCCTGCGGCTAGCTGGAGGAGATTATCTTGTGTCTGATACCATTTGCTAATAGTGATATAAAAATGCATGTCAGAAGAAAGAAATCCAAAAGCATGAATAAGCCCTTAATTATTTTCAAGGAAAAAAAAATGTATAAATAGACCGCTTGCTGGGAAAAGATTTACATTTTACCTTATAAGTCATTTTAATGGCTTATGTTTGAACCGAAATGTGATATCTAAACTAGGGACTAAAAATACACAGAAAGTTCCAACCAGAAGAGGAAAATGTCGTAGGGAGAGGAGGAAGCAGTGAGAGTAGGTTATAAAGCATGGTCTGGTTTGTATTTGCCTTGAAAGTCAGAGCCAGCGAACCCCAGGCACATGTGAGCTTCTCAATAGCAACGGTCAGCTCTGTGCTCTGTGTCCAATATCTACCCCTTAGGCCCCGCTCTGAAGCTTCTGTGGCCCTGGGGCACAGACAGCTGCCCTCGGTCATGCTGTCCCCAAACCCCAGGCCTCTCGACAAGCCGTGCTCTGTTTCTCATGCCCAGGCTCCTCCTCTACCACGTGTGAGGTGTTCGCGTCTACCTCACCCCGTTGTGGCGACGATCACACGAGGTCATGGAAGTCCTGGGGTGCAGCGTGAACCAGAACGGCGGTTGCGTTCAATCTGAATCCGAATTTGTTCTCTCTAGTCTCTTGTCCTTGGATATACCATCCAGTCCCGAGACTCCCCCTATCGTCTTTACACAACAGGTTACCAAATCCTTTCCCTGCAGCCCTAAATCCCCACGAGTCGCATGGCGTGCTGAGTATTTTCTCCTGGGTAGGTCACCCTCCCTTCCAAGTCTGTGTGTTTAAATTATTGCGTTTACTTTCCAACCAGCTTCGTGCCCCAGCTTCGTTTCCTCTAACTGATAGAATGATCAGTCAAAATATTGGTGTTATCTTCAACTCCGTTCTTCCGTTCATCAATTCCACACCTACTTGCCATCTACACTCTGTCAGGCACTGCCTTAGCACTGAGAAGACACACAGTGGGAGCACCCCAGACTTTCAGACTAGTTCGGACCCCGTCTTCTTTGTTATTTTCCTCCACCATGGCCCGGTCGGCTCAATTTTCCTGTGACCTTCCCCTGCCGTCACCTTAGCTCAAGCCCTTAAGCGCAGCAGTTAAAGCTGCCTTCCCACCCCTTTGCGAGGTCCTCAAACTCCTGCCAGGCTGCTGCGTGGGCACCACACCCGCATACAGGGCTTCCTCAGTTCCTCTCACCTCTAGCCGGTGCACACACTCCTTAGTGCTCTGGAATGAGACAAAAGGACCCTTCCCATATTCCCCAGCACAGCTCCTTGTTAATCTCCTGTCCTAGGACACAATGAGAGCATTTGTACTCCTCTGTTCTGACTTAAGTCTCTTCTCCGGACTCCTAAAACATGGGGGGACATTTTTTCCTCCACTCCTGAAAACTTTGCTCGTCTTCAAGATAAGCTCTATTATCTTTTTTCCCTAAAGACGCGATAGAAGATGCTTAGCCAGGTTCTGATACAGCCGTTCATTCTGGCCGATGCTTTATTTTATGGGAAGAATAGCTCAGAACTTCTCACTTAATTAACGTTGAAAGTCCAGTAGAATCTCGGGTTGCGAGCAGCTTGTTCTGTGAGCGTTCCACAAGGCGAGCAAACATTTCTAATCCGTTTTAACTTGGTATCTTGCAATATGAGTGCACGTGACCCCAAGTGTCACATGATCACAACTGAGCCAATGGTTCTTGGAATCCACTTTGATGTACAAGTACTTTGGATGACCAGCATGTTTCTGGAGGGAATTATGCTCACAACCAAGGTTTTACTATACATTTATTTTCCTTAGTCTCTCTGCAAATTTTTGAAGAGAGTGTGCACTGTCCCTACTGTTCATCTCCCTCTGTCTCTCTCTCTCTCTCTCTCTACATATATATATATGTATAAAGATATATATATATATATGTGCCTTCATTTATATATAAAATATATTTGTATATCTATACTTATTTTTATTAAGAGAGAGAATCCAGAGCATCATTCTACTTATATAAAAAGCACAATATAATTTGGAAATTTCGAATCATGTATTATGTCTGCATGTAAAGGATTATTTGTGAAATCTAAGTGGAAGTGATTTGCCTCCATGGCCTTCAACAATATACCACCAAAATGGCTGAGCTGTGCATCCAACAGGTAGGACTGTAACGAAATCTTGGATAAAAATGGCCTTAAGTCCTTGCAGTAGGGACCTCAGTTTTGAAGTTCACTTTAGTTTCTTTTCTGTAACTCAGTTGTGATTGATTGTTCTGAAACAAATGCCAGCAGATCAGAGAATTGTTTAAGGGAAACCTAAATGTTTCTCCTTCGTGTGTCTCCATTCCCAGTGCCTGTCGGGCAGGTGCACTCCGCGCTGGTAAGCAGGTTATTGTTCCTTAGGGGGTGCAGAAAATAGTAAATGTTCTGATTAACACACCAAAGGGGTTTATACTGAGAAAAGGCTGCCTGGGTGGCTCAGTCGTTTAAGCATCCGACTCTTGATTTTGGCTCAGGTCATGATCTCACGGTTCATGAGTTTGAGTCCCGCGTAGGGCTCTGTGCTAACAGTGCAGAGCCTGCTTGGGATTCTCTCTCTCTTTCTGTCTCTCTTTCTCTGCCCCTCCCCTGCTCTCCTTATCTCTCAAAAGTTAAATAAATTGGAGCGCCCAGGTAGCTCAGTAAGTTGGGTGGCCAACTTTGGCTCAGGTCATGATCTCACAGCTCGAAAGCTCATGAGTTCAAGCCCCGTGTTGGGCTCTGTGCTGACAGCGCAGAGCCCAGAGCCTCCTTGGGATTCTGTGTCTCCCTCTCTCTCTGCCCCTCCTCCCCCCTCAAAAATAGATGAACATTAAAAAAAATTTTAATAATAAAAAAATTTTAATTAAATAAACTTAAAAAAAATTTTTTTTGAAAGAGAAAGCTCAGTTACGACCTAACAACTAAAGACTATTCAAAGAAATCAATCACAGTTTATCTTTCTAATAGGTGAACCAATATGTACTAAATTAAAAAAAAAGACCTAAAATTAAAAAAAAACAGGAAACCAAACTAATATATAGTCTGAAAAAGTGATTTCATAAAGTGAACACATTTGGAGTTACAAATTTATTTCACATGAGATAAATTACCCTCCGGTCGTTTCATGCATTTCTTTGAAGTGGATTTATTACCAAAAAAGTTTGCACTGCAAATATTTATACATTGAATTATATCTTTAAATGCACTACTACCATTAAATATATTTTTTAAAGGCACCTACTACAAGGTTGTTTTGGGAGAGAGAGATATTCTAAAGTAAAGTTATTTTTTGCCATTTGTGTAGTACACTTTAATTAATATACGTAGGATATAGGTCTGTAGTCACTTGTGTCCTGCTGCTTAGAAACAAATGAAAACAGCTTTTTACTTTTCAAAATGTTTAAAATTGCTTTTTAAGCTTTTGAAATATGAGTTCCAAAAATCCTTCCCTGAATGTAACTTCCTCTTCCCTTCAATCACTGCATGGACAGACCGTTCCTCTGTCCAGCCCAAATCCCTCCCTATCCCAATCCATTATGATCTTAATAAATAAATTATGATCTTGATAAATAAATTATGATCTAAATAAGCTGTGGCTTATTTCCCACACAGAAGAGCTTGGGATGTGGTTAACATCTGTTTCTATCAGTGCGTAGTGATTTTAGGTGTGTGGATCGATTGCCCAGCCTTCAGGTTGAATCTAGCCTGTGTTTCCAATCAAAGTTCAAAGTTCATGGAAGAAAAAACCGGGACATAAAGGTCAAGGAAGGTTTCTCTTTTGGATAAAACCATCCCAAAGTTCTCGCCTACAGCCTGACCGCGTGACAATACTTGAAGTGTAGTCAGATGTGCTGTTTTAGAAAATATCAAAACCCAGCTTTTTAAGATGGTCTTCAAGATGCTTTATGAGCTGGCCTCCGCTAGCTTTTCCTGTGCTTCCTTTCTCACCGCCATGTGTCTGAAATATTGTAGTTCACCCACACGCAAATTCCTCCAGGGTCATGAGGCTCCATGTTCTGTGCTCTCTGTGCTCTCTCCGCCTGTTTCCATCTTTTGTTACTCAGCCTTAGCAGACGCCAGGTTGTCACCTCATCCATAATGTGGGCAAGGATCGTCCCCACCCAGCCCCCATTATATTCTCTGAAACTCTATTGTATTTGAACTATTTGATGGATTAATCCCCACCCACATCTGCCTTGAAACCTCAGCACCTAGACTGGCACCTGACATCAAGCAAGCACTCAAAATAACTTAAAAAAATTTTTTTAACTTTTTTTTATTTTTTGAGAGACAAAGAGAGCATGAGTAGGAGAAGGGCAGAGAGAGAGAGAGAGAGAGAGAGAGAGAGAGAGAATCCAAAGCAGACTCCAGGCTCTGAGCTGACAACACTGAGCCCAATGTAGGGCTCAAACCCATGGACACGAGATCATGACCTGAGCTGAAGTTGGACGCTCAACCAACTGAGCCACCCAGGTGCCCCTCAGAAGAACTTTTTGAATGAAATAATAAATTAATGCATGTGGGGATGGATAAAGTTATCAATGAACGTCTCTCTGAGCCCACCATGGATTATACTACACTGTTCTCTTCACCGTGAGTGATATTCCTGCCCCTGAGGTGGTTCTTCTGTGTGTAAACATGCTTTAATATGGAAAGAAGGGTTGTTTGTTGATCCCCATTCTGAAACACTTCCTTCTTCAGTGCAGACTTTTGCAGCTGTGAATTTGGTATAACAACAGAGGAGCATATAGCCTAAGAGGTCAGAGGATTTCAGGAATTATATTCTATAGAGCCTTCCCAACCACATAGGAAGGCCCTTGTTTTTTGTTGATTCTTGAATAAAAGCCAGTTTCCTTTGCTTTCTTCTTCAACAAGTTACGTTTAAGACACATCTTTGTCCTTGCTTGATAGTCTCCATGGTGGGAGTAGGGAGCTGGAGGAGAAGCTTATGCCCTCGTGTCTTTCTGATAGCCCTCTGCACAGAGGTTCTTAATATTTTGGACTGTCAATGTGTCATTTCCAAAAAGTTAAAAATATATTCTGTGTACCCACGTAGAATGAAGGTGTTCAAAGGTTTCATTCAACTCCTTAATTAGTGAGGGAACCAGGAAGGTGATAAATCTGGATCCAAGAACATCTGAGGAAGAGGGGTCTGGATACACCTTCCAGAAATGCATTAAAAAAGCGAAATACTGTAATGAGATATGGGTCGTTAATATCCTATAGGACAAAAAAGAGCAAAGTCTAGTGGGATTATTTTTTTCCTGCTGAACAGAAATCTACAATTAACATGTAACTTCATGGCACCTATGCTGTAGTCAAAGAGCAAACAACCAAGTCAAACATGTTGAACAACACTAGGGTGAGTGTGATGAATGATAACCCAATATGATATGGAAAGGGCCCACAATTCACTTTTTTGCCTTAATTCCAAGTTTCAAATGATTGTTCTTGAAAGCAGTTAGCCTCTTTGAGAACTGACGGAAGCTATGGGTCACTCACTCCACAGCAACATGCACACTAATTGAGGAGGTTCGGGATCTCCCCGAAGCCCATCCATAGCTTCCATGGATAGCTTCCCACTCAAGTGGTCCATGACCCCAAGAGTGGGAACTCCTTCCCAGTTCTTATTCTTCATGGCTGAAGACTGTGCACAAGACAGGAGACATTTGGTCACAACCAGGCTGACCATACCCCTTGGTTTTCCTTTCAAGGAGAGCATGCAAGATACCCAGGACAAGCAAAGTGGATTCAAACTCAAGTGACTGGGTCAGCTAATTCCTCCTGTCTCCAGCGTAGCAGAGGCGTGCCTTACACCACTGTTTCCACTCGCCAACTCCAAACCACAGCCAGGTGTGGGTGGCCTCTGCCTTGTGCTATGAGGGTCACAAAGCCACTGAGCTGCAAATCAGTTGTCTCCACAGGACATGGGAGAAACTCTAGGCTATATAGACATGAAGATACGAGTAGGAAATAGGGGTTGAGCTGTCACGAAACAGGGCAGATGGAGACGAGTCTGTCCCCTGTAATGTACAGTGAAAAACAAATGCATCTCTTTATTATGGTTTTATGATGCTTTTCCTTATTTTCCAGTAAATACTTTGGATAACTAAATGCTGGGAAAAATTATTTTCACTGAAAATACGTCACTGAGTTTCCATTTTCTAAGAAAGTTGATGATGCCGTTGCATGGATTGGGTTGTTTTTCAAAGTTTACCTTCACAGGGGGAGAGGAATAGGGCCCTAATGATGCATCAACCACTTCTGAAAGCTCCATGGCATATACCTTCAAAGTTATTTTTTTATTTTTGAGATTTGACCCAAATATTATTTAATACCTTTAGAAAAGGTCATTTCCATATCAGTCTGTAAGGCACGATGTTTCATTTCGATCAATGACTCTCTTAATTAATTTCACTCATTTCTTTTTTCTTTTTTTAGTAGTCTCTACGCCCAGCATGGGTCTCGAACTCGCAACCCCGAGATCAAGAGACTCATGCTCTACTGACTGAGCCAGCCAGGAGACCCACACTCATTTCTTTCTGATTCCAGCTTTTTGTACGCACCTACAAAAAAGTGAAACCTTCTCATGTGTTGGCTTCACGGTAGGAAGAATGTGTCAAAGAGTTAAATAAACAATGCCAGTTGTATACAAGTGCCATCAGGTGCTGTAAAGGGGAAAGAAGTTAGTCCTAATAAGGCTTCTAAGTTTTCATCCAGTTCACAGAATCAAAGTAAATCTCTTGGAAGTCTCCGTCAAAGGTGAAATGTGATTGCAAATACTTTTATAAAATCAAGAGAAACGTTCAACATTGAAGATAAGACAACATGCTCTGTTTCATTTATTCGATTTGAATGATATATACATTTTGGTCAAGAACAGCACTGTGATAAAACAATCCTTTTACTAAATTAAGAAACCTAGGAGCTTGCTTGTGGTATACAGAGAATTCATACTTGTATCCAAATAAGTTTCAATACTCTGTCAAATATAGAATGATTATGAATATTGTGATATGTGTATACTTAAAAAAAACTCAGCTGCAAATTTTTGAAGGACGCTGATAAAGAATACAAAAAAATCCTTCAGCAGGGCCATTCACTCTGCTACCCAGCCATCAGTCAGGTTTGGGAACATTTTGAGCCCTTGAAGAATTACAGTTTCATACTTAAAATAATACTGAACGTTAGTCGCAATTTTGTTCAAAATCACGTGAAAATTTTTACTCACATTCTTTCATATATTGAGTATCCAAAGAAAGTCAACTTTAGGAAGCTTTTAGCAAATTGCAATAATTCAAAACAAAGCGTCTGAATTGGAAGATATTATAAATTTCTCCTAAAGAGCAAGGGGTACACCAAACAAATTCAGTGGTGAGAATTCAGAAAGTATTCAAAATTTAAATGTGATATTTTATAATTGCATTTTGAAATAAATTGATTCAGCGTAAATATCACTTGACAGAGCTCCTAGTTTTAATTGGGTAAAACAGTAATTTGTAGCAAATCGAAGTGAACTGAGAAGGGCTATAAATGTGCAACATCTAAATTTAGTTCTCCTAAAAAGCATTCAAGAAAAAAAAAAGTCTTGTGAAAATGATCTGCTGAATAAAAGTATAGAGAGAATCCCAAGCAGGCTCCACACTGTTAGCGCAGAGCCAAACACAGGGCTCAATCTCATGAACGGTGAGATCATGACCTGAGCTGAAATCAAGAGTCAGACGTCTAACCGACTGAGCACCCAGGCACCCCTGAAATATTGATATATTTTAATATGAAAGCAAATAAAAAATGAGAATAGTATCCATGCAGAATAGTTTGTTTTCAAATTAGAATCAATCTCAGCTCCTATAACAAGCATATTTTCTCATTTAAAACTATTGGGGTCATAGATGTATTTCCTTGCTGCGTCAGCTCAGTGCCTGGAAACAATGACACGTCAGTGGCAATGACACCTCATGGCCAGATCTTGGTATCTAATACCATGCTCTGAGAAAAGAAAGTGGGGCTCTGGGGACCATTGGCTGAATTGAGGGCTGTGCAGCAGATATATTTGATGAGACTGCAGCCTCTGGTAGTGACAGTCAACCAGGGAGTGTAACAAAAATAAAGATCTACATTGATGGGGGGGGGAAGGTGTCAAGGGGACCCAGGAGCCAACTAAAAGAGCCCTCAATGGCCAAAACTGGAACAAGTCAAGCAACAATATGAAGTAGTATGGGAATCTAACCCAGATTATGAAATAAACGTCTCAACATCCATGAGATTATGCTATTCCAAATAAATGACTGAATAAATAAATAAATAGGAGACAACACACAAATCTCCCAGGCAGAGTAATTTCAAGTAATTTATGGAGACATTCTGCCCTCAAGGAGGTAGAGCAGCCCTTCCTTCTGCTTAAGTATGGACTGTGAATGGACTTTCTTCCCAAAAGGGACAGTGTGGAAAGCCGGGGGCAGTCACTTTCCGGTGAAGAACCTGACAAACACCACCTCGGTCACGTGATCCGTGTTGACATCAGCAGTGGTAGCTCACGCTGATAGCAGGTAACCTTGATATGAGACAAGAATGGGACTTTCTTTCTGTGGCTTTCCTCCCCGAAATTTGTCTAATAAAGCTAGACAAATTCCAATAGGAAGAGCATCCTACAAAATATCTGACCAGTCCTCCTCAAAACTGTCAAGGGCATCAAAAACAAGTTTAAGAAACTGTCACGGCCAAGAGGAGCTTCAGGAGACATGATGGTGGGGTGTTATGTGGCATCCTGAATAGAATCCCGGAACCGAAGAACATCAAGTTAAAGCAAAACAATCTGAATAAGCCACGGACTTTAGTTAATAATGATGCGCCAATATGGGTTCACTACTAATAACAAATGTATCATACTAATGTGATGTAACAGGAAACTGGGTAAGGAGGTATATCAGGACTTGCTGGACGTTTTAATCAGTCTGTAATTCTAAAAATGGCAAAAATGAGATCTATTTAAAAAAAAATAATAAAAGGATGCATACAAGGACGCACTTTCCCTTTCACCTTGAGCTCCAATACAGCTCACTCAACAATGGCCATATCCCCAACTCATTCAATATTGGGAAGGTCCCAATATCTGGAATATTCATTTTAAGATTGTTGATGTGTGGGGTGCCTGGGTGGCTCAGTCGGTTAAGGGTCCAGCTTTTGATCTCAGCTCAGGTCATATCTCACGGTTTGTGAGTTCACGCCCCGTATGAGTTTCTGTGCTAATGGTATGGAGCCTGCTTGGGATTCTCTCTTTCTCTCTGTCCCTCCCCTACTTGTGCTCTCTTTCTCTTAAAATAAATAAATAAATTCAAAAAAAAAAAAAAAAAAAGAGAGAGATTGTCATTGTGTTTCCACTGAATTTGAGTCAAGTTTTATTTCAAGAAAAAATCCTGAATCTAAAAATACTATAGCAAGCTATGATTTGGGGCAGTCAAAACCCTCAGCAAATGGACAGTTAAAAAAAAAAAATCATCCAATTGGCTAAAAGAGCCAATTTCAAATTCAGGAATCATAAAATGTTGCTTTGAAAAAACTTGCTGGTAATTTTATTTTAAAAATTAAAAATAATAATACACTGTTGAAAACATGTCTTCAGAAAAATATCAGTGTCCTATATCAATGGTAAATATCTGTAGTTTTTCCTCTCCTACTAATTACTTCCACTGAATGTACTCTTAATTTTAAAATCTCCTGGGGCGCCTGGGTGGCTCGGTGGGTTAAGCGTCCGACTTCGGCTCAGGTCATGATCTCACGGTCTGTGAGTTCGAGTCCCGCGTCGGGCTCTGTGCTGACAGCTCAGAGCCTGGAGCCTATTTCAGATTCTGTGTCTCCCTCTCTCTCTGCCCCTCCCCTGTTCATGCTCTGTCTCTCTCTGTCTCAAAAATAAATAAATGTTAAAAAAAAAAAATTTTAAATCTCCTAATCAGTGAGAGGGCACTTGCTTTCTATATATTCATCATATAGAAATCTTTATATTTTGTGAATACTTTAGGAAAAAAATCCCTTGGTACACTTTCTAATATGTGTAGCATATTAGCATCTAATACGATGCATACTCAATAAATAGTGTTCATTCATTTTGTTTCTATTAATCTGTCTTGTCTGATGCATTGTTTTTTAAATGCTTATTTGTTTTTGAGAGAGGGCATGAGTGGGGGAGGGGCAGAGAGAGAGAGACAGAGAGACAGGATCCCAAGCAGGCTTAGCCCATGACAGCAGAGAGCCCAATGTGGGGCCTGAACTCATGGACCGTGAGATCATGACCTGAGCCAAAGTCAGACACTCAACTGACTGAGCCACCCAGGTAGCCCTTGTGTGATGCATCTTAACTCTTCACTCTCCAAATGAAGATATTCCCATTTCTAATTTTTTTTTTCCACACTGAAGGATGCAAATATTTCATGCAAAGTATTTTCTCACATTGCTTTATGCCTCCATTCAGAGTCGCCTTCTTTAACAAACATTTCGTCACTAAATATTAGATGTTTATATTCTGGTGGTTGTACTTGTTCTCACATCCCACTCTGAGTAATGTTCTTGGGATCATGTAAAAAATGATCTTTCCGCATCAACATAACTTGGTATTTGTTCATCTTTATAACCAGTGAAAGGTAACACACAATATAGCCAACTCCAGCAAAAGTGATTGTAGGAGGAACCATAATTTGGACCAAAACCTGTCAGAAGAATTGTTCCAACAGTAGATTGAAGTTAATGACAGGATGCTTCCAGAACATGGATAAACGTCAGAAGCACTATGCTAAGTGGAGGAAGTCAGACACAAAAGACCATGTATTGTATGACTCCATTTACACAAAATATTCATAAAGGCAAACATATAAAATATGTATAAATAGGGGCGCCTGGGTGGCTCATTTGGTTAAGCATCCAGCTCTTGACTTTGGCTCAGGTCATGATCTCATAGTTTGAGCCCCACATCGGACTCTGCACTGACAGCACAGAGCCTACTTAGGATTTTCTCTCTCTTTCTCTCTCTCTCTCTCTCTCTCTGCCCCTCCCCCAGTTACATGCTCTGTTTTTTTTTTCTCTCTCTCTCTCAAAATAAATAAATAAACTTTAAAAACATTTTTTTTAATGTTTATTTTTGAGAGAGACAGAGACAGAATGTGAATGGGTTAGGGGCAGAGAGAGAGGGAGGCACAGAATCCCAAGCAGGCTCCAGGCTCCGACCCATCAGCACAGAGCCTGACGTGGGGCTGGAACTCAAGAGCTGTGAGATCATGACCTGAACCGAAGTCGGACTGTCAACCGACTGAGCCACCCAGGTGCCCCAAGTTAAAAAAAGTTTTTAAATAATAAAATAAAATAAAATAAATTAAATATGTATAAAGACCAGTGATGCCCAAGGTCAGGGGGTAGAAACAGAAACTGACTGAAAATTAGTACAGGGGATCTCTTTGGGTGATGGAAATGTTCCCAATCTGGATTATGGTAATGTTTCGTAATTATGCAAATTTACTAACGTTCATTGAATTATACACTTAAAAGGGTAAATTTTGTAGTATAGGAATTATACCTCAATAAGTTACATCTTAGTAATTTAAAAATGATGCTTGACAAGATGGGGGTGCCAGCAGATAACTCAGCCAGCTTGACCTCATCGAGATGAATTTCTAGACTTCAGAATTATTATCATTACTTTGCCTCTGATTCTGCTCTGAATCTCACAAAGGGGCACATTGCAATCCTAGTGTGTAGGAACGAATGTGTTCAGGCTGCTTAATACATGCTAGAAACTACAAAGTACAATGACTCAGCTCTACAGAGAACTTCAGAAATTAATTATTCCGCATCTCGTAATTACTTTCTTTCTTATTCAGCCATTACCCGTTCACTTCTGTCATTTCTGTTTGACAACTTTTAAAAAAATAACCCCTTATCTTTCTTCTTTTCATAGCTTAATGTCAGCTAGAGTTTTAGATGCCCTTTTTCTTTTCACTAATGCTAAGTTCTTTCTTTTTGTACATGAGACGACTGAGTTCAAGTAATTAGTTGTAGAAAAAGCTATGAAAATTGTATATTTCCAAGTGAACCAAAGTTCCTAACCTGTGAATAAATAAATGTCATTGATGGGCTAGAATCCATAAAGGAAAACTACAAGGAAGGCTTTGTTGCAAGATTGGGTGCTCTTAGGCAACCCTTAATTTCTGGATATTTATGGAAAGCGTTCATGAATGTGAAACAGGGGCATTATTTGTGTCTTTGTACGATTGGGGAAAAGGCCCAGGAAGAAGCCAGTTAACAAAAAATTAAAAAGTCCAGTGGTGAGAAATTGAACATACCAACCATGAAATTGTGTTAATTTGATAATTAAAGTGTCTTAGTTCAGATGTAGATTCTGGACACTTAACAAAATGCTGACAAAATAATTAGGAATGAAGGCATGTTATCCACACATTAGTAGCTGAAACGGACAAAGTGTAAAGTTCCCTTCAAGAAAATGCTTTGTGAACAGCACAGAGCAATTATGCATAGACCTTATATTATTTCATCATTCAAAGAGGATCCGGGAAGGGACACGTGGAGCCTTTCCAGTTGGGGTGAGTTCTGAAGGGCACAACCAGAAACAGAGGAGGACCCAGAAAGGAAAGGGAGGAGGGAGGGATTTGGAAAAGTCACAAATGAAGAAAATTGAGCGCAAAGACCGTAGCTCTCAGCTCCCGGCTCCCCGTCCTTGGACTCTCCCCTCACCTCCTTCCTCTGACACTTGGTCCCTTTAAGAATTTCTCTAGTCTGTTCCTATATTACATCGTCACTCCCTTCTTTCCTTTCATCTCATAAAAACATTCATGAAGGCGAGAAAACTCTTGAGAAAGATGAAAATGAACGGTTTAATTTTTGTACTGAATTCAAGAGGTGGCAATGAGGAAAGGGAAGCAATCCATCACCTCTTTATAGCTCAGACGGGATGGCAACCTTCAGAGAAAATAGCAAACCGGGGGATAGAAACCGAGGGCTTTTCATGGAAGAAGGTGATTCATTACGATACCTATTGTTCTGCGGCTGGGTGTGCGAGCTGATATTTGTACAGTTTCAGCTGGGTAATTGGGTTCTCTTGCTTTGTCTCTTTCCCTTGAGGAGTTTAAATTTTTCCTTTAGAACCATAATAGAAAGATGAGTCAGTGGCCCAGTTTTTTAAAAAGTAGATTTTTTTTTTTTTTACCATAGTTTACAGTATAGTTAGAAAAGAAATGGCCCCAATTCACCGAGGGTCCCTTCTTGCGCGCAAAGCGTCCATCAAGATGGCTCTGAACGAGGAGAAAAAGGTAACTAGATGTTGTGACATTAGATGACACACCAAACCAATGTTCGTCAAGTCATTTTATATCACCAAAGCCATCGCGGCACTCACTGCCCCTGCCTGGGCCCCTGGTGCTCATCACTGCTATTCACTGTTATTTTTATGGTATGTTCGTTATGATTTCCATTTTTTGCTTCTATTATGTAGATAAGGCAGTTGAGGTTAAAGAAGTTCGGCAGAGTCATCCACATGATGCATCTTTAGACGGAAAAGACCCATCCCTTCATCTTGCAAAGAGGCATAGAGATTGCAGAGAAATTCCAGGCCTCCCCCAAGTTGCGTTGCTAACAGGGACGGGGTTTGGAACTACAACTTGGAGTCGGCCCCCTCCCTCCTGCCCTTCTTTGAGAGATTGCTGAATACAGCTGTACCTGCCTTCATTGTGTCTCCCATTCTGTTTCAAGTCAGCTTTCCTTCAAAGCCTCCACCACTAGGCTTTCAATGTTCGAAAAAAACAAGACCACTTTGCCATCCATGGTCCTGTTAATACACGTGACTTTGTTTTTTGTTTTTGTTTTGTTTTGTTTTTTTAATTTTTTTAATGTTTATTTATTTTTGAGACAGAGAGAGACGGAGCATGAACAGGGGAGGGTCAGAGAGAGAGGGAGACACAGAATCCAAGGCAGGCTCCAGGCTCTGAGCTGTCAGCACAGAGCCTGACGTGGGGCTTGAACTCACGGATGGCGAGATCATGACCTGGGCCAAAGTCGGACGCTCAACAGACTGAGCCCCCCAGGCGCCCCAATACACGTGACTTTGAGGTAGGCAGTGGGCACCTGCCGGCTCCTCTCGCACTGACATTACCGAACATGGATACCCACCACAGCCTGGCCCCCAAAGGAAAAAAGAGGAAATCCTCCTGAATACTGTTCATCATCAATCTTCATTTTCAGAGATGTTTCGTTTGCATGACATTCCTCAGACAAAACTCAGGATACACTGCGTTAAGGTTGATCTTCTAAGAAAGCAGCTCTTTATTCCTTCCCTCTGGTGGCTTCAGGCCGGTGATCCCACCTCTCTGTGCCTTCCTTTCCTCTTCTGGAAAGTGAGGCTAATAGCACTTACCTCAAAGGCCGGTTGGAAGGATCGAATGAGCTAAAGTTCAAATCCCTCAGAGTAAGGACTGGTCCCTGGTCGGACCCAAATAACAGCTGTTCACAATTTTTCCCTTGAAAAATACTAACGTTGTAGATGAGCTATCACATGGCTTCTAGATTAGATTACCTTTGAGAATAACTGTACCCGGTTAGCTGTGGACCATGGACAAACAATAGTGAACAGTACGTATTGATCATAAGAAACCAGACAGCCAGTTTTGCCGTGTTCCACACTCACATCCAGTCCGACGTGCACAGAACTTCATCACCAGGCAGGGGGGTGTTTGAACTCAGATCTTGTTCTTTCCGCCTTAGCACCCAATCTGAGACTCTAGGAGATTTGTGACTCTAATGTTTGCAGTGTTCCTTGGAAATAGCTAACATTCGGGGGGGGGGGGGTCGGGGGTCTCTTTATTATGGAAATTAATACTCTCACTGTTTTATTCATTAATATTTTAATATGTTTATGATGAGGCTCAACCCAAACCAATTTCCAAATCAAATCTGTCCCTCAGTAATTTGATTTGTCGGAACAGAGAACAAAAGCATTACCAACAGAGTACTTTGAATGAAATTATAATTAATTAGGCATCTGAATGCACTAACTAATTTTGGAGGAGTAATTAGATGACTAATTATGTTGAAAACAGAACTCTGTGCTTAATGAGATGACCATGGCCAATTCTACCCACAGAGAATTTTTTTTTTTCTATTAGTTAAACTTCTGACTGCTTTGGATGATCTAGGGTCACCTGTTGCACAAAAGGATAAGTGCAGGTGTGAAACTGAGCCTGTCTTGACTCGTACTTTCCACTACACACCCACAATTAAAGGCCTCTTTCTGAGACGTGTGTTCCGTGACGATCCTCCGCAGATTTATTGGTTTTCCACCCTTTCCCCTTGAGACCCTTCCCAAGTGGCCTTCCACCGCCACTTACCTCCTAAAACAATGGCTTGAAGTCCCTCAACGTAGCTCCAGTTTATTATTTCTGCTTCAGTTTGGGATCCACACAATGATAAATTAAACGAGAGGAGAAATGGCACGTTGATTGGGCTACAGATAAATCTTAATCCGTCCCGGAGAAGTATCTGAACTGGCAGTTTCTCCTTTGAAAAAGGCGCTGCCTGAGACCCGCTCAGATCACAGGGACCTTGAAGCACTCAGCAGTTCCGCTTTGGACAGCTGGTTCTAACTAGCACCTACTTGGCAGAAAGCTACGTTCAGGATTTCTGGTTTTAAGTTCAAACCAATATTTCATAGCAATTGTGTTGTCAGAATTCAGGTCAGGAAGATGGCCGATGTTAATTTAAACCAAAGGAGCAAAAACAAACTCTTTCCACTTTTTCTTTTTTTATCACGGAACCGGAAGCTCTGCCCAAATGCCTGAACACAAAATAAACTGCAAGTAGGTTAGAGACACGGAGTGTAGAGGAGGCTTGCTGAAGGTATTTTGGTGTCTGGGAAATGCAGGATAGATTCCAAAGTCAGGCAAATAATATAATGGTAGAAAAAGTGAGCGTCGCCGTATATCGGAAAATAACACCGTTGATTTGCTTTATTCTAAAGAGCAAGCTGAACATCACAGTGATCCCAGCTTTTGTGAAAATGCTTTTCCCGGTCCATACTAACCAGTGAGCCAGATGGGGAGAGCAGTCCCCAGAGAAAGGTACCAGCCCTGGTCTCTTCCTGTGTCCCAGACTTCCTCCGAAAAGACTCCCCTTTCGGAAAGCGCTACATCTGCAAGAAAATGCATAGTCCTACCTGGAATGCAGGTAGAGCCAAATCTACATTCTGATAAAAACTTAAGATTCCCCATCCTTTTAAGGTAAATGCAAAGTTGTGGAAAGGCTCTATGACTCTGCATTCATATATCTGTACGTGGGCATGTGTGTGGGGGTAACGTGCTATGCATCTGTCTTTCTTTTCCATCTGTTGTTAGTTTCATAAGGCAAAGAAAGACCTACCTGAACATCTCCCTTTTCTATTTTAAGAGAACATTAAACCTCGTAATTCCTCACATTCTTCAAGGGACTATATACTGAATGAAATGAAGAATTCTTTTCATACCAAAGCAATTATTAAAAATTATCCTCAAATCAGTCACCAGCTATTTGACTAGTGTTTGAAGATTATTAGGTGAAATTACCTGTCTGATCAATATTGTGTTCCCATGAGACCAATAATCTACGTGTGCCCCAGAACCTTTTATGGCTTGCTTGTTGACCAAACATTCCCACAGAGATTGGCCGTCACCACTGAGCAGTTCTGTTAAGTGATAATCTTATCTGGTTTGCCATTTGATTTGGGTGATTTCTGCTGACCTGTTCCTTGCCCAAGAAAGCTCTCAGAAATCTGGGTGCTCTCCCTGAAGATATCGAAACGTTATTTACTTTAGATTTGGCGCTTTGGAAGGCCTTGCTTAAGGACACGCCTCATGCGTCCACATCCTGTCCGGAAAAGATCACTTTAAATACCACAGGCTGCACGTGACTTGTTTCCCTGCAGACGGTGTTATACCTCAGGAAAACTGGTCGCTTTTTGCTTGTGCTAGTTTAACCCAAAAAGTGAAACACAGAAGTCCACTTTGTAGTTTATTCCTCAATGGGAAAAAAAAAAAAAATACAAAAGAATGCTTTGAAAGAGAAACATGGCTCTACAAAGGTCCTTACGTGGGAATGTAGGCCAAATTTGGGAATTTGCTCAACAAAATCCTGAGAATTGTTTCCGTTTGTCCTCTTTTCACGGTAATTTTTCCCCAACTGGGCCAAATGATGCGTTCTCCTTTAAGGTAACAGTTCCTACGGCCTCAGAAGGGTAGGCATTGTTTCCTTTCTGCATTGGAGACTTCCTAGAAAAACTGATACTGTGCCAGACAAGCTGCGAATAGGAACAGACAAAGGAATTCAGAATAGTCACCTGCTTTCGGTTTTTTAAAGGTATACCTTTAGCAGCCACCAACCGGCACGCTTTCACAACCTGACAATATTCTGTCCTCTGTTCCTGCGTCTATGTCGGTGTTGAGGATGCTATGGGAGATGGCAAGAGAATTTGACAATAAAAACACTGTTTACTCAGTCCTGTCCCCTACTGCAAATTTAAGCGTCTTTCCATAAATCGGGGAGTCTATACATAATCTTGAACTCATTCAATTCAGGTAATTCAAAGTTAACAAATATTTATTGAGCGTCCCTAACATGTGCTGAACATATGCTTGGCCTTATGGCAGGGAAGATACCAGCGGGGCGCCTGGGTAGCTCAGTAGGGGAAGCATCTGGCTTCAGCTCAGGTCACGATCTCAAGGTTCACGAGTTCAAGCCCCACATGGGGCTCTGTGCTGACAGCTCAGAGCCTGGAGCCTGCTTCAGATTCTGTGTCTTGCTCTCTCTCTCTCTCTCTCTGCCCCTCCCCTGCTCGTGCTCTTTCTTTCTCTCTCTCAAAAATAAATAAACATTAAAAAAGAAGAAGAAGAAGAAGAAAAGACCAGCAATTCAGGAGAAAGAAAAATCAGTTTGCAATTTATTACTGATCAAGAGTTAACTTAGTACTAACACGTTAATGTGTCAATGTACACCGTGTGCATATGTGTATTTGTGTGTGTGTGTGCCCGGATGCACGTGTATGTGTGTGCATGTGTGAATATACACGTCGGTTGTGCATGTGTGTTTCATGTTTGCTAAAGCATGTGTATTCGAAATTAGGTATAATTCAGGTTGGTGTCTCCTCTCCAATCTAAAGCAAAAACTCTTCTTTTTAATTTTTATGTCTGATCAAACTATATTTGATTTCATGCATTGCTTATTACAGAATTCTGCTTAGTATTTGTATTGAGAAATGTTTCCCTAGCTCTTGGATACAGTAGAGTACACATTTTTCCAAAGCAAATGCATCAAGCACATGGAACAGACTTTAACTTTTGTATTTAATTGTTTTGATGTTTTAATTTATTTTTGAGAGAGAGAGAGGGAGACAGAGACAGAGTGCGAGCCGGGGAGGGGGCAGAGAGAGAGGGAGACACAGAACCCAAAGCAGGCTCCAGGCTCCGAGCTGTCAGCACAGAGCCCAACGCAGGGCTCGAACCCACGAACTGTGAGATCGTGACCTGAGCCGAAGTCGGATGTTTAATCGACTGAGCCACCCAGGCGCCCCTGAATTTTGTATTTAAATGAGCTAACTTTGCTGGCTATGTTTGTCTGATATGTTAATACTCACTTTTTGGTCCTTTGTAGAAAAGACATACATTTATATGGGCCACAGGAATTAGTGTTCCAAATAGAGTTATTTCTGTATGTAACATTCCATGTTTCAGAATGCAAAGTATGTCTTCACTGCAGCTTATTTATATGGACACTCACTGAAGTCCGTGTTCTAACGACGTTGGAACTCCTTCAGCAAGTTACATTTCAATACACGTTTATAAAAGATATAAGCCTCGAGAAAATGGATGAAAGAAGTCAAGAGAAGGGTATCACACTTTGTTCTTTTAAAATTTTCAGACCTAGCTGGTCAGTGAGTTCTATTGTTTCTAAAATTACTTTTAAAAGATTAGATTGACTTTAGTGTGCTTTATTGCTTTATAGTTTGTGAGAATATGATAAAAGACTATTAATGCTGCACATGGGTTAATTCTTCCTGAGAATGTCTTAGCCACTTAGCTACCAATTAAGCTAACACAGACCTCAGAGGCTGGAAACCAGGTGTTAGAGCCCCTTATCCTGCACAAGATCCCGAATTGTCACTTTAATGTCAGGCACGTGGTAGGTGGGTGCTGAATGGCCCCGGGGTGGATGCACCCAAAACAAAGATGTCATGGTTTCTGAATGAAACAAATCGAACCGTAGAAAATGGCTACACGCTATCAACAACTCATGAGCTGAAAGGTCAAAGAGGCCGATATCAATTCTAAGTGGAAAATGGAGAAATAGACAAAAAGATGTTAGACACAGTTTCTGCTTTTCATTCTTGGTTTCGTATAGACCTTAACAAGTCACCCCCTGTCACACAGCGAGCTTCTATACAGATCTAAAGGATCCGTTTGTCAATAGGAATTCTTCAAAGCGGTGCCGTTACTTTCAAATATTAAAAAAAAAAAAAAAAGAAAGAAAGAAAAGAAAGAAAGAAAAGCCATATTTGGGGAATGTACTTAAAATAGTTAAAAATTATTGGCTCATCAAAGTGAAATCTTGCTCACAGTCCTCGTCACTTGAAATGCAAAGAGTCAAATCCTGTAGTTTCAACAACCATTTTAATCACGTTTTATAAAAGCAGCAACACTGAGAACACAGGAGGAAAACATTCATTTATTAACCTGAATGCACTCAGCCACGCAATCTGAAAGAACCAGAAGTACCACAGCTATAGGGCGGAGTGGAAACCAGGCCACTGGGTGATGTTTCTCTATGGTTGGTCAACTGGGACATTAAAGGAATTAAGTCAATTCTGAAGACATAAACCAAGGAAAATTTGAGGTCAAATAGATGCAAGCAGTTACCACAGATGCATGTGGGAACTGAGCATCCCGGGAAGACTCAGAATGGTGAAAAATATGTAGTTCTTTCCCTGGAAGAAGAAGCAAACAGTCCAGGAAAGGAAGCATCAATGTACGCGAGTAATCCTACTCGTGTCTTTAAAATGCAACCATAGCGTTCAAAGTGGTGTCCTTTATTGAACCGCGTGAAAATTCTGCCACAAATCAACCGTGAGATAACAGAACAGCTATTCCGGTCCCTGGTTCACAGGCGAAGATACTGAGAATGTGGCCATTAGAGTCCCGTGGGCATTTCCCAGCTCGGTGGCCTCGCTTCCGACACGTATCATCATCAATGTCATTTATTCTTTGTGCCTGTTTCCCAAGCTGCCAAATGGGATAAGAGTGCTTGTTTTCCACATGTGTTGACAGGATTAAGGAAGTACGCATGGAAAGCACTTAGTACTACGTACACATTTAATAAATAGTTGCATACATAAATATTATTTAAGAGCTAATGTCTTCTGAGTTTTAGGTGAGAGCTCATTTCAGTAGATAAAGCCTCTTATATTTCTTTAACATGGATGGATTCCAGATAGCTATATCGTTTTAATAGATATTTTATATGTAAACCCACCATAAAGATACACACACTCGGGGCGCCTGGGTGGCGCAGTCGGTTAAGCGTCCGACTTCAGCCAGGTCACGATCTCACGGTCCGTGAGTTCGAGCCCCGCATCGGGCTCTGGGCTGATGGCTCAGAGCCTGGAGCCTGTTTCCGATTCTGTGTCTCCCTCTCTCTCTGCCCCTCCCCCGTTCATGCTCTGTCTCTCTCTGTCCCAGAAATGGATAAACGTTGAAAAAAATTTTTTAAAGATACACACACTCATACACATGCTCAACACATTATAAACTTCCACAGACTCTCATACACCTCACTTTGTCCAATCTGTGAGAATTTGTCCAGCTGGAATTTGCATAGTAAAGTTTACTGAATATCAATAACTTTGCTGTGGCAGTGGCGAAAATATTAGTCCATTTTTTGGAATAGTCTAATTATGGGATATATAAATTCCTGTCATTAAATGATTATCAAAAATAAAATTTGTAATAAGCACCTGAATTAGTATGAAAAAGAATGTGTCTCCTTTCAGGATGATGTGACGCTGGTTTTAGCTTTGTTTAGAACACTTCTTTAAGTCTGACTCACTCTGAAGATAATTAAAGATAACAAAACAAAAAGTCATGGAAAATTCAACTTCCAATAGGAAAAAAAAAAAAGAATCATTATCAAGGCAAGAACAAAGGGGGAGTTTCATCTTTAAAATGTGGCTCTTAGCTTTGATAATATAAGTTTTCAATAAAATGTCTTCCAAAAGAAGTTCAATCAAATGAAAAAGCACCCAAGATGTGTATGATTAAAAAGTATCAGCAGCCTAATCCATCAAGTGTATTCGGGATATTGCTAATAAACCCATAAAGAAATCCTTTCCAGATTTTGTATGCTCTTCCCATTCGCTCAAGAGCAAAGTATTTTTCATTCATTCATTTTTATCCTTTATTCATGTCTTCCTCTAGCCAGCCAATAAAGGTTGATTTCGCAACTAGGAGTACCAATATGCTCCAGGGGTTGGAGAAGCTACGTCCTTGCTTTGGAGGAATGTAACATACATGTGAGTCAAGACACAAAAATATCCAAAACCAAGATACGACCTGGAGTCAAGAAGCATCAGAAAGAGAGTAAGACACTTCTAGCAGCTGTGATCTAGAAAGCTTGATGGAGAGGGAGCGGCTGGACCGAGCAGATCAGGCAGAGATAGGTGGCAGGGCTTTCTGGGCGCAGGAGAATAGAAGTACTATAAAAGGGAGCAGTACGGTAGGGACTCAAAAATAAGATTACAAAGGTTTTTGAGAGATTTTAGAAATATTTGCTATCGGTCATTCATTCCACCAGCATTTGGGGGATACACGAGCCAGGCCCTTTTGGTCTCAATTGGCACAGTGAATGAAACATGTGCCCCGATCCCTGCCTTCATAGAATCTACATTCTACGGTGATTCGGTGTGGGGGTGGAGGAGAGAGACAACAGGAGAAACACGCAGTATATGTCATATATGTATGTATGTAATAGGTCGACTTATATCAGAAAGCTTCTTATGTATAAGTTCGGCTTAAACTCACCTTTCATGAATAATTGAGATAAAAGCTTATGTAGTTCCCTATTAGGGTTACCGGAAATTACTAACCGCCCAGCTCGCTTCTGTAACTTCGCCTGCTTGCTAAATGGATAATTTAGGTTGCAAAACGCTCCCCCATCCCTTCTACCAAGATCTGGCCTAGGCAAAGACCAACATGTAAAAAGTCAGGAACTCGCTGCCCCACGGGTATCTTAGGTGTCTAACTATGACTGGTCATTTTAAACCCTCTTAGGACAAGGAACTTTAAATTGATAGGTTCCTGCCAAAACTAACGTCTGTATGTCACAATATAATTGGCTACCATGAAATGCTGTAAATTGTAATTGGTTAGCTAAATAATGACGTATTCTGACTTGCTAAAATCCATGTAAGCTCACTGCTACCTTTGTTCGGGGACATTCTCTGCACTTTTCTCCTTAAGATCAGGAGATCAGGTTTGGCCTGGCCGTGAATAAAATCTTGCCTCACTTCTATTCGGCGTCTGGTGGTTTTTTTCGACAGCACCCTGTTTCATATAGCATATTATATGAGGGCTGAACGTTTGAAGTAGGGTGTCAGGGATGGTGTCACTGAAGTGACATTTGAGTGGCAACCGAGCAGGAAGGGGTGATGTGGTAAGCCCTAATGATACAGGAGGGAAGAACATTCCAGGTTAAAAAAAAAAAAAAAATAGCCAGTGCCAAGGGTCTGAGCTGAAACCATGCCCTCTGTGTCAGAAGAACAGGGAGAGGGACCCATGATGTTGGAGAGGAGTGATCAAGACCTAGGGGAGAAGAGGGTGAGGGCAGCAATATGGAGGCGTTGGAAGCAGACCTCAAAGAGGTGGGCTACTTCAAAGGCTCTGGCTCTTACGTGAAATGGTATGAGAAGTCTCAGAGAGTGAGTCCATCTCCTTAGGTAACTAAAGGACCATCTACTGAACATGTATTCTAGAGGGCAGGGGTGGAAGCCAAGGCAAGAGCTGCAAGGCTGTAGAATGTCCACAGGGGGTAATGGCGGCCGGGACCAGTGCGGTATGAATGGAGTGGTGAGAAGAGAGCAGGGCCTGGATACTGTGAAGGTGAAGTTGACAGGATTTGCTGTGGAGGTGGGCAGGAAATGGCAGATCAGAGATAACTCCAGAGTTTTAGTCCTAAGCCATTGAAGAGGAGTTGTCATTAACTGGAATGGGAAGACTTTGGGAAGAGTGACTTGGGGTGGGGAGCGGTTAGGAATGTGGTTCTTTTGGTACCCAGGGGGTTCAGTTTAGTCATTCATTATTTACCCATTGTTTGTTACCCATTGTTTGTTACCCATTGTTTGTTAATTATGCTTATTAAGTATGCTTGTTATGCTGAGATAGCCTCACACAAACCTACAGAACAAGGCTGCTTCATCAACTGGTAGTTAAGAGGTTTACCTCTTGAAAGAATCCAATATTGCCAAGGTCAAATATCGTATTTTATTTCGGTTGTTTTCTTTTCAGCATGACACAGAAGTGAATAAAATAGGTGAGGAGAAGAGATGGGGGAAAGCATAAAGACGAACTATTTCTGTGAAGCAGGCTCCAGAAATTCCATAAAGCCAAGGGAATGAGAGAAGTTTCCAAGGGGTCTATCTAGTCAGATACTGAAATAGACAAAATGTACCATCAAGCTCCACATATCCAAAGCTAACCCAGACTGAAGAAAATGATAGAGCCTTTCCACAAGAACGGGGGCTAGCCATTCCTCTCCTCCCCACATCCAAGAATATCTTAAGTACCGACTCTGATTCCAATATTGAAAACTATGGAAACATAAATTATGCCTGGTGGCCCCAAGGTTTAATAACCTGCCATATTACAATGAAGAGCTGTCCTATCAATATCAATCACTGAGGACACACGAAGAAATCTGCCAAACATATAGGAATCTAAAGAGCAAGGCGTCTTATTATGCTTCCTGTGCAAATGTACACTAAATGATTTTAAATGCCTGTTTTTCAGTTTTATAAATGGGCAAGCATCTATTTTTTGGCCTATGATTGGCCAACCCTGGCCTTCCATAGAGAAACATGCATCTGTGTGTTTTCAAGAACTATTTACAATATTGGATGGTCACATCTTTTAAGGATGCAACTAAAGCTTTCATTTTGGAGAATTTAATTATGAGCACTGTAGTAACTATTATTACCCGTGTCTCATACATCCTCAGGTTTGTTCTATGGAACCTCTGAAACAACACTTTTTAAAAAGCATTATATACCCTCATTTCTAATTTGACACGCTGGTATTCTTTTATTCCTTAAACTTTCATCTTTTTAATAGGAAATAATTGTCTAATTCATATTAATTTTCTGTATATAGGGTTTTCCCCCCTAAATTAAAAATAGAAACTTATTTTCTATTGGCTATTTTCTATTTTCGGTTGGCTAAAGGGCTGCCTGAAGCCCGTTTGCCATTAATGAGTTTAACCTCAGGAAAAACAAAAGCAAAGCAAATTTCAGTCCATTCGTTGCACATTGTTAATGCCAGCAGCAGCTAAACTGAACAGTATAATGCTGTTTCATGCAAGAGGAAGGAAGGGAGGAAGGAAGGAAGGAAGGAAGGAAGGAAGGAAGGAAGGAAGGGAGAGAGAGAAAGAGAGAGGGAGGGAGGGAGGAAAAGAAAACTAGAGAGGAAAAACTGGAAAGCAAAACAATAGAATTTTTAAATGAAAATGAAATAATGCTGGGGCACCTGGGTGGCTCAGTCGGTTAAGCATCCAACTTCAGCTCAGATCACGATCTCACAGTTTGTGAGTCGGAGCCCCTCCTTGGGCTTGCTGCTGTCAGAACAAAATTCTATTCCCATCTGTCTCTGCCCTTCCGCCACTTTCTTTCCAAAATAAATTTACAAAAATAACAAGTAGATACATACATACATACATACATACATAAACAAATGGAATGGAATAATACTGTATATGAATAGACTGTGCCAACTTCAGTAGTGCTCTGTTTCTAGCTTCTGGTCTGGCTTCTTGTGATGGACCATGTGTTCATGTCTCCCCCAGATCCACGTGTTGAAAGCCTCCCCCACTTGGGATGATACTAGGAGGTGGGGCCTTTGGGAGGTGACAGAGGAGGTGCCCTTCTCAGAAGAGGAAGAGAGACCAGAGCTCTCCCTCCACCAGAGCCCAAGGTGAGAAGACCACAATCTACCAGCCTGGAAGGGGACCTACCAGAACCCCCCAGATGGTGACATCGTGATCTCAGGCTCCCAGCTTCCAGAACCATGAGAAAGAAATATCTGTCCTATGATACTCTGGGATGGCAGCCCAAGCAGACTGCACTTTCCCTTGCCCCCCCTCTCCCCCCCCCCCCGCCCATCTCAATCCAGGCTGTGGTCTCTTGGCTGTTCCTCCAGGGTCACCTGAAGCCTCAGTGCACCGTCCTCCTGCTCACTGTGCTATGCGGGTGGGGGGTGTGGGGCTACAGGGCTGCGCCCTGACCTCAGAGGACCCAGACTCAGACACTATGGGGAGTGAGTTTACTCACTTTTTTGCTGGTGCATTTGCTCGCATGCAGACAGGTATGTCTGAGTAAAGCCTGATGTACGAGGTCAAAAGTGTCAAAAGAGCTACTTCATCCTAAGTCCTTCCTGCAAACGTCAAACAATGGGCTATTTAGTTTCCCAGTCTTTAGAGTGGTCTCCTGAAATGAACCATAAAAGGAACTTCCTTCACATTGCGCATTGCTGCTTGGAATACTCATTCATTTGTGTCTAACAAATGAAACTTACCATTCAGTCTCGATTTTCACCATGCGGTCTAACCTGTGACTCTAAGGATTGACTTCCAAGTGCATTCTTTTTTATTTTTTTTATTTTTTTTATTTATTTTTGAGACAGAAGAGCGTGAGCAGGGGAGGGGCAGAGAGAGGGAGACACAGAATTTGAAGCAGGCTCCAGGCTCTGAGCTGTCAGCACAGAGCCCAACGCGGGGCTTGAACCCACAAACCGTGAAATCGTGACCTGAGCTGAAGTTGGACGCTTAACCGACTGAGCCACCCAGATGCCCCCCAAGTGCATTCTTAAGAAAAGTAGCTCATGTCTTTCCCCTCCAATATTTTGCTGCCCACCTGCGCAGCTTTGCTTTTAGAGGTTTGCATTTTAAACTAGTCACAACCCAAACGTATTGCTTGTGTTAGCTGACTGAGGGACACATTCCTCTCATGATAAATGTGAGTGAACGTTACTACCTCGCTGTGCAATCTTGACACCATGAGAGGGACAGTAGGCGACTGCGGGATGTATAAGGTACTTCTTAATATTTAAGACATATGCTTCTTTCTTTAACTGAATGCTTTCTAAAGATGAGAAAAAACAAGTCATTGAATAGAACTAAATTTACACATAGCAAAGTCATGCTTCATGATTTTCTTTAAACAATTTTTTTAATGTTTATTTATTTTTGAGAGAGAGAGAGAGAGAGAGGAAAGGGCAGAGAGAGAGGGAGACACAGAATCCGAGGCAGGCTCCAGGCTCCAGGCTGTCAGCACAGAGCCCCACGCGGGTCACGAACTCAGGAACCGAGAGATCATGACCTGAGCTGAAGTCAGACACTTAACTGACTGAGCCACCCAGGCGCCCCGCTTAATGATTTTCTTAAATACAAATGTTATGTCCATCAATCTCTTTTCATGAGTAATGATAAAGATCAGGGGCTGATCTCAGTTCTGCGGAGCCTTCAGCTTAACAAATTTTTGTGTCTTCTTTAACAGAAAGAAAACAAACAAGTAATACATTGCTAAGCACAGCCGATGGCTCACCGTGAGGCAGCTGGTTCTCTTTGTTTCCGTATCTCTACACCCTCCCCAATTTCCACCTACCTCTGTCTCCTGTGCTGGCCTCATTTCCCCAATTGGTGTCTTTTAAAGGGATGCTTTGGTTTAATGCCACGACTTCTCATGCAAACTCCCTGACCTGCAGACCCAACTATGAAATGGGAAGTCCTCACTTGTAAGTCACACAGCTTACCCAAGCCGGAGCAGTCACTCAGATCAGATCCAGAGGAACTTCAAAATTCCCTAACTTCACAGCACCCCCCCCCCCAACACACACACGTTTCCAATCGGTGATGAAGTGCTCTGTGGTCTCTACCTCCCTACGTGACTCTTGGGTTCACTGAAATCTCTGCTGTGTCGTCAGCATACCCAGTAGTCTGAGCTGTGATTGTCACGTTGACGGAGTCTTTAAAATGCAGCCTTGTTTGACTTTATCAAGTGTCCCTTTATTGTTTGCTAAATTTCAATAGACATGAAAGCTTTTCAAGGCCAAAGGCTGTCTCTTATATTCTTCCCCGTTACTTGATATGCTTTTCCCCTAATTAGCTCTGGACTCTCAGCAGACAACTTCATCATCTCCTAGACAGAAAACAAAAATCTTAAGAAGGAGCTGAACTCCTTCAACATCCGAAGACCAAGTATATTGATTTATAGGCATCTGAATCCGTGTTTATTTTTCATTCCTGTTATGATAGAAGGGAAGCCCTCTTGAAAACTCAGGCTCCCCCCACCCACCCCTTCACCTGGGAAGGATTCCACCCCATTCTTTCTTCTTACTGCTTGTTCAACATCTCCAATTCTACCAACATTCCTGACAATGATTCACCATAATTATCGTTCCCACCATTAAAATCATTCACCCCTGGGGCGCCTGGGTAGCTCAGTGGGTTAAACGTCTGCCTTTGGCTCAGGTCATGATCTCACAGTTCATGAGTTCGAGCCCCGTGTTGGCTCTGTGCTGACAGCTCAGAGCCTAGAGCCTGTTTCGGATTCTGTGTCCCCCTCTCTCTCTGCCGCTGCCCCACTCACACACTCTCTTTTTCTCTCTCGTAAAAAAATAAACTTAACAAAAAAATGAAAAAACAAAGCAAAACATTTACCTCTTCCTGGTTCTCTTGACCTCTTCAATCCTAACACTTCCTGAAATAAACTCCACATTCACTGCTTCTTCGGTCTAAGCATGAAAATGGTGAGAGGGGCTGAATGGAGACTGGCAGGAGGGGGAGTTTTCGGAAGAGGCAGGCCAGATATCGATGAATGCATCTGAGCACTTCCCTCAAAATTTTAAATTTGAAGGGAAAACCCGGCAATAAAAACAGGTAGCGCTGGGAAAGGTAGAGAACATCAAGTTCCTTCACAAACCCATCAGGATCATCTACCACAGCGAATAATCAACGCTTCCACGGAAAGCACTCATTTTTATAGGAGCTACCTGAGATGTAAATCACGCTGGGTCTGCGAGAGAGAAGTCAAACCACCTGAAATTTGAACCCGCACTGGTAAATTCATATTAAGGAATAAAATAAAATATGGGGTGAAGCCTTACAGGAAGCTTTCTCTCTCTGAAGTTGCGACTAATGTAACGTGAATTAAAAAAGGGGGGGGGGTGTCGAACTGTAGGCACTTGAGTCCTATAAATTATAATAGAGTCCACATTATAGAGACCAGCACCTGAGACTTGCATTTGGATTCACAATTGTGACTCGTCTGGGTTTAACTGTGAATCAAACTAAAAGAACTTTCTGACACCCCGTCTCTCCGCGGAGATTGTCACAGCTCTTCCTTTTGAATGTATCGGCGTGAAACACAGGGGCAAACACATTCGTGTTCATTCTTGTGCTCTCCCCCAACACATTCTACACCTCCCTGATAGGGATTAGCTGTTTTAGAGAGTAAATGCCCCAAGGTCAAGGACTAAATCCAACTCTTACGTATCGCGAGGCACACAGGAGGGCACGTCATTGATATTGTTGATGGTAAAAATGATCAGCATCAGGGGTTGTGAACTCCGCTCTGCTGAGGCTGTGGGCTGTAGAATGCACCGTGCTGGGGCCCGGCCTGTGCACTGCAAGATATTAGCAGCATCCTTGGCCTCCACCCTCTGGATGCCAGTTCCATGCCCACCCCTGTTGCGGCACCGAAAAATGTCTTCGGACATTTGCCAGATGTTGAGGACTACAGCTCTGAAGATGTGTGGGGACGATGACTGGTCACCAAGGTAACACAGCACAGGGCAGAGGAAGGACGCGGGCCCCTGCCACATTCCAGCCATATCATCTGGGTGTGCCGGGCCAGGGAGGGCAGAAAGAGGTATATGCAAGCCATAGGGTCTCCCTAGAATGTGATAAAATTGCCCACTGGAATCCAAACTAGTAGACAGCATTCTATTTTTAAAACTTTTTCTATGAGGAGGCAATTGAGAATTGATGTCCCAGTGGTAATAGGCATAAAAAAGCCATGGGGGGGGGGGGCATAGGTAGATTAAGCTTTTTATAAATCAACAGTGCAATGTGACTGACTGCCAAACCCACTCCAATTTGATCGATTTGGTCTTCAGCTGCATTAAGAGTTGCATAATTTATTTAATGGAGAATTTAATACTCTGTACTTTTAAGATACATTTTGGGAATGTATAATTTAAAATAATTTCTGGAATGCCCTCAGACTACATTTGAAGAATATCTAGGCATATAGGGGGAAATACTCAAGGAATTGCAAACTGTCAGAGAAATCATTCCTCTCAATACAGAAGAAACAGTCTTAGGAGGTATGAGATGCTTCAATACTGCTTAAACTCAAGTACACCCCCAAAGACCATTGAAAAGGATATTGTAGGAAGGGCTTAAATTCCACATGAGCAATTAAACTTGAATACTGAGGCCCCTTCTAATCCTGACAGCCTAGGTTCCTTAAAATGATCATTTGTGGTTTTTTTTTTTTTTTTCTCTCTGGCCCATTTAAGACCAGGACCAGAAGGGTGCCTGGGATGGGTCTTCCCAAGCCTTCAGGGGAGAATGAACCCTCCAGCACTTTGTGTCTCGATTTCACATGAATTTAAATAACTCAATACTCCTTCACCAGTGTCTTCTCATGGTCTTGTTCTCTTAAGAGCAGGATAAATATCAAGTCCCTGGTCAACCCTACTTGGCCTCTGCAGATATGTAGAATGTATTCCAGACCAAATAAATTATTGACTCTTCTGTTCTAACACAACAGAATTTATCTTTTCTAAATAGCTTTAGTCTTTATTACCTAGTGCATCATTATTTATACAGCTTGGGTTTATCCATGAGAAGGTCACCACTGAGGGTATGATCAGATTCAACTGAAGTTTCCCACCAATAAAGCTGTTCTGATACAGCGGGCTTGTGAAGACGTCCTCAAAGACAAACTTCCAGAATCACTTGCTATTCCCCATACATTGCGTTCCCTATTTCCTGGGAAATAAACAGGGTCTTCTCGTTCACTAATGTCCCAAGTATTAAGTTTGAGTCACTAGTGAGCCCAAAGTGACCCAATGCCATCGCATGAGTGGGTCCCTGTTGTACAGTGTATCCTTGCAGAATATGATGTGTTCTTGCTTAAGAATATAAAATTTCATTTGTTTCCCATTTAACCTGGAGATGGCCAGCATGCACGAATCTTATTTTTTCTTGTAGAAAACATAATATTTTATTTTTAAAATGCAGCATTATATCTCCAGCTAGAAAACATTCCACATCATTGAGATCCTCTCTTGTTTAAATATCACTCACACCCTTTTGTGTAATCCCAATCTTTAAATTCTAAATCAGTTAATCCTCTACCAAGTAAAATATCAAGTTGCCTCTCACTGCAAAGTCAAACATAATATAAGGGCAAAAGTATTCTACAAATAAAATCATCTGACGAAGGTCTGCCACAAAGGGGCCATCCATCTTTCAGATGGTTTCAATCTGAAACCAGACTGACCAATTTTCATTGGCCCTTTTCAGCAAGGTCCTTCACTTGGACTTACATGCACCAATGTGCTCGCTTGACTCAGGACTGCTGCTGAATTTAGCTGATGGTGGTAAAGTTAAGCGTCAGGAAATTTGTTTTTCTCGTAATCATGAATCCTGAATCTTTTCATTTCTGCGTCCAATATTTCCTACCTGTAAGGTGAACTCTGGTCCAGGCGGACCAGTGTGATTAGGATTAGTAAATAAACACCTGAAGGTTTTCAAAGATCCTAGATGGATTATGCCACGGAATTTTAGACTAGTTCTATGACTTCATAGGCGATCCTAGGGCTCTGATAGTTATGCACATCGGAACTTAGAAAGCCCGGGAAAATGTAACACATGGGAGCATGCCCTTATAAAGTCTTTGAGGAAAGATGCTCTTTTGTTTCCTCCTGCCTCTGTAAAACACGCATATGCAGTTGTCAATCTGCTCGGGGCTCTGTGTTTTCTTCCCCTATGACCCTCTACAGGTTGCTGTCATGTCAGCCCAGAGGAGAGAAGAGAGACCATTGGACACACCCAGGAAATGTATCCCTCCGTGTTCATCACAGGATAGTATCTGGACACAACCTGCCCATCCACTCACAACACACTCCAGCCTTTTCTCTCACTCACTCCTTGGTTTGTCCATTCAACAAGCTCTTGCTGGGAGCTGAGCAGATGCTAGCACACTCCACACCATGCCTCCTCTGCCCATCTCTGGCTTCAGCTGCAGCTGGATGGACAGCTCTCCGCTTTCTGACAGCTTCCTTCCACATTCAGCTCTGGGTGGCTCTCAGCCTTTTTTTTTTTTTTTTTTTTTTGTCTCTACGCTTCCCCCAAAGCCTTGGGAGCACGCCCAGTCTGGGCATCCAAGAAATTGGGGGTGTGGTTCCCTGGGACAACCATTACTGGTGGTTGGAGGGATGGGTAGACAAATGCCCCAACCTGCCTTCCTTCAGAGGGGAGTTCTGGACTCCACGAGATGCTGTTTCTTGGTGGATCTCCAGAGGATCTGAGCCCCATTGCTCACAGTGATAACCACTTTTTCTCGGCCTTTTCAATGACACACACTTTACTGGCTTTTTCCTTCCCCATGCCCTCACTCTTGGAATCATCTTCCAAATAGACTCCCCGACACCCAAGATCTTATCTCCGGCTCCCTTTTTGAGTGAACCCAAACTAAGACATTTCCCAGACCACTTCAGTTCAATAAACTTTATTTGGCTATTAACCCTATTCTAGGAAATGTGCTCAGGTTTGAAGATGAGCAATGCAATAGCACATTCTGATCCCCGACAGCAGGTGTTTTCTTTGACGGAGTGACACCAATAGACACATCATCACAACGCAATACTATAATTGCTGTAAGTACAGCATGGCCAAAGGTTTATGGCAGCTCAAAAGAGACAACAACAAATCCTTGCGTGGTGGTGGCAGTAGAAGCAGGGAATCTGTTCGGGAAGGCTTCCAGATAAGGTGTTATAACTGATGCTAGATGTAGCAAATAATAGTGTGCTGCATGGAAAAAAAAAGAAAAGGAAAGAAAAGCAGAAGTAATCTGAACGAAGACTAAAATCGTGGAATATTTATTCCTTCCATGTGAGTTACAGAGCGCTTACGACGTGCCAAGTTTCCCGCTAAGCCCTGGGACCATGTCACTGAAGAAGATAGCATTTTGTGTGAAATTCTGTCAGGACCCACTGTTCTGGGCCCCCGAGAACTCCACTGACTTTCCGCTACACTGTGAACATCGTCCCATCAGGGACTATGTCGTCTTGTTTGTTTTAATTTTGTGCAGAATTTATCAAACCCTCCCCTCTCTAAAGTCTAATGCCACTTATCCATCATTTTTAGGCAGCCTAACGTCTTGAGCCATTTTGAAGAGTGGTTTGATGCAGAGGTGAAGGCACCCACGAGGATGTGTCTGAGGAGCTTAAAAATGTTTGGCTTTCTTGCACTCGAATTTCTAAAATGAAACCATTTTCTTGGTTCAACGCTTCCCTTAGCTTCTCAACCCACGCTACTGTCACCCTGGAAGCTGCAGCTTGTGAAACCCGCAGCCGAGTGAGGACCTCCCCCAGCGATATTCACTCAGGAAATTCTGATCTGTAAACCCGGAGTCATTCAGAAACCAGCTCTGAGACCTTCATCTGGAAAGCTCCGTCAGTGTGGTGGGATCAAAAGTGGAAATGCAGGTGAAGGGGGCTCCCAACCTAATGAAACGCCCCGCCACCGAGGTCTGTAGGACAGATTTGTTTGCTGCTAACACCTGAGTTTACTGTCTCCTAAACACAACTTGAGCACACGTTTTCACACACCCGAGGAGAGATGGAAACCCGGGGGCAGGTAGCGTGAGCAATGGGACTGATGCACCCTGGGTTTGTCTTCAGCCATGGAAGGTCACGCTTCTCGTTCTAAAGTCAGGGTGCCCCCCCACCCGCAGCCCTGCACCCTGTCCTGGTTTTCAAATGATGAGCCCAGTTTCTCAGCTCAGTAAACTGCCTTGTTTAAATATTCCTCTCATCTATTTTTTTTCCTCCTCCGGGGAGCAAAGTATTTCCTGACATCTGTTTTGAATTTGTTTTTCTTTTAATTTCTGTGTAGGCCTCTTTTTCCTATCATCTGCCCCGAACTGAAAATAACATATGGGGTTGAAGGGTTTCTTGCCGTTTCTAGAATAATATGACCTTTTACCTCAGGGGACGCCAAAAGGGCACTTGGGCTACCTGTACGTGGATCACATGGCCAGTGCAACGTAGCCACCTCGGTGTTCGGGGACTGAAACAAAGCTGTGTGTCCCTGGAAACTCCCCACCAAATATTTCATAAGCCAGGAATCCTTACTGAGAAAGAATGATGGATGGCCTCTGTTACGGACTGAAAGCTTGTGTCCTCCCCAAAACTCTCATGATGAAGCCTTAACCCCCAACGTGATGGTATTTGGAGATGGGGTCTTAGGGAAGCAATTAAGGTTAGATGAGGTCAGAGGTCAGAGGGTGGAGTGCTCACGACGAGATTAGTGCCTTTCCAAGAAGAGACACTAGAGAACTCTCTTGGGATCTCAGTCTCTGCCGTTGTGAACACACAGCAAGAAAGCGGCTGTCTGTAAGCCAGGAGGATATCTCACACCAGAACCTGACCCTGTTCCCACCTTGGTCTCCTGCTTCCGGTCTCCAGAACTGGAGGGAAAATCACAGTTGCTTAACTAAAGCCACAATTGTTCAATCACGGTTGTTTAAGCCACCCGGTGGCTTAAATGGTTAATTATGGGAGCCCCAGCAGACAAAAACATCTCTGTTACAGAGACTGTCCCTGTTGCCTCTGTATATCCCATAATGTCCTCTAGAGATGCATTAGGGGACACTTCCCACATTTGGGGCTCTACTGACTCAATTGACCATATTCATATATTCCTTTGGATTCCCTAAACTCTGGAGACTCATATCTAGGACAAAGACTTTGCCTCTCCCATAAGCAATAATGTTATTTGGGGCATGTTTTTAATGTATTCGTTATAGACTTTTTGGAGAGTAAGTTGAAATGGAATTTATATGTACGTATACACACATACTTGCCCGCACACACACACACACACACACACACACACACACACACATTGCACCTATGACGTCAGCAAAAGATTCTGCCAACCTAGATTCTTTGTGATTCACAGTCTGGAGAATGAGTAAACAATTGGAAGATGGAGAAAAGGAGTTTGTGAGAAGTGTTGCTGAAAATTGCAAAATGAATTCCTTTTAATGTTCTTTGAGAAATGAAAGTAAAAATTAGAATTCCTTTTTATTTACTGCTCAATAGTGGGACTCCTTTTCCAACACCACTCCATGCAAAGACCATGTCACGTGGCTCCCTGCTTGTATTTAGGATAATATAAAACCCGTCACTGAACAGTGCTGACAAGGTCAGTTCTGCTCCAGCTTGTGTCTCTTTCCAAAGGACACCATCATTTTCTACACTGAACGTGTCTTTGAATGAAATATTTTATGAAATAGCCACTTTTTGCTTTTTCAAATTTTTTAATGTTTATTTATTTATTTTTGAGAGAGAGAGAGAGAACACAAGCAGGGGAAGGGCAGAGAGAGAGGGAGACACAGAATCCGAAGCAGGCTCCTGGCTCCGAGCTGTCAGCACAGAGCCCGACGCGGGGCTCGAACCCACAAACCGTGAGATCGTGACCTGAGCTGAAGTTGGACGCTTAACCGAGTCACCCAAGCCCCCCACGAATAGGCATTTTTTAAAAAAACAGTAAAGTGGCATATAAATATGAGACAGTAGAGGGAATGGAGGGAAAACTCAGAACTATCAAAGTAAAACGTGGATACGGGGGAAAAGCACCATGAAGATATGGCTCTTGCCGTCACCTCTGCCAGGACTGCAGCAAGGTCTGCACCGAGGGGATACAGCAGGACGAACGTGTGCCCGAGGGCCACCGCCTGCCCAGTGCAGCTGGGCTCCGGGTCAGTGGGTGGCTGTACCCTCTCTGAGTGACACCAGCAGCCCTTCTGCATTCCCTCGTCCATTGCCCCTGGCCATCTGTATTTCGGGATGCTCACCAAAGAGTGGGAAAATACTTTCCTCTCATTTCCAGCAGGAAATGGTCTCTGGGAGTGATTGACTACTCTAAACGGTCTTCGTTCTAGCATCCACATTTCCTTAGCCGAGCATCTCCTTTTATAAAATGGAGTATCTGTTCAGACTGGCCCACAGTCCGATTCTCACGGTCTCCCGTGACCTTGGAAAGGAAAGAACAGCCTTGGAGGAGCTTGTTGGGATATGGTGTTCCTTAACTGTCGATTATGAACTTCTAAAATTACGAAGATGAAGAAAATCTTGGAATATTTCCTGAAGGTCCTTATTCCGTGCTTTTGTCAAAGTCAGTTCAAAATGTGGCATTACGATGAAATGGGAAGACATAAATAAATGAGTTTTAAACATCCTAAGAGCTTTTATTTCCCCAAATTAAATGATTACATGAATCTCTTTAAAAAAAAATGGATACAGGTGTTCAGTTTCTTTACAGTTACCTGAAAAATGATTTCCTGAAGCTGACCAAGTAAATGGCTCCATGACGATTTTGCATCAATTCTAAAGGATGTGGGCGTCCAAACTGGGTGAGGAAGGGGGAAAAAAAAAGGAGCATGGGGCTATGAGATCAAAGCATGGACCCGATAGGAGAAAATGCTTTTTCTCTGTGGCTTTGAAAATCTCCTTTCCAAGGGATCCCCTCCCCACCTACTCCGGGCTTTGGCATATGGTATGTGCTACAGACAGATACGCAGTAATACAGCTGTTAAGTAGCTGGCTCACTTGCTCCATGCTCCATGCCAGCTGGCCGGCAGCAGCCTGAGCTCGGAGAAGGAGCCGATTCCTGCCAGCTGTTGTGTACAAGAAAGTAGAGAACTGTTGCTGCTTACCAGCTTCCCCCCTAAGCCACTTTAGCCGAAGCTCCAGCCCAACCAAGTACCCCGACGGCTACTCCTGGCTAAGCGCGTGTACTCCGTCCACTTGCCGCGTGGCCGTGAACGCAGGTGCCATTGGGGAAGGTTTGGAAACGGTGAGAGCATTCAGTGCAGCAGAGCCGTGAACAGCGCGGGAAAGGAGGGCTCTCAGTCCGGCGCAGGGGTGTGTCGGGGGTCCCCCGGGGCTGCCCGCGTACACAGGCGGCCAGGAGATGCGTCTGGTCTGCGCAGCCAGAGGACCCAACGCGAGGACGTCACCTGGCTCAGTGGCTTATTTCTGGCAGACGATGCATCAAACGAGAGCTCTGAATTTGAAATGAAATTCGGAAAGGAGGCTGCACCTTTCAAAGCCTGAAGAGCAAATCCTGTCTGGAAGGCTGGGGTGCAGGGGAAAGGTCATGTGACCAGGGGTCCGGGGAAGTCACCAGACCATTTCTCTTAGACGGTGTGCGGGCCGCATGCCTTTTAGTAATGTGGGGTAGAAAGAAGCCTTAGCATTTTATATTTTCCTGAAGACCAGGAGCGCATTTTGTCCATCATGTTTTACCATGTTTTGAATGGACACTTTTTAAGGGTGATTTGTTATCTAACTCTGGGGCTCTAGAAGAGAAAACTCCAGTCCCCCACTGGTCTCTCCAAAGCCCGCCCAATACGTCTCCCACCACAGCCCCACGTATGTCCTCACAGGCCCCTTGATCTTTGTGCCTCCTTGATCCTGGAAGCTCTGTGAGGTGGGGAGGAAAAGAGCAAAGACTGATTCACTGGAAAACGAGAGGGTTGCAAGATTCTCTGAAGGGATTCGCACCATCAGAGATAGTGCCAGGGCCTACAGCTGAGCTGACATCTTGACCCCTGGGCAGACGTGAAGGCGAGAACGGGGACAATACACAGAGGCCCTGCGTTTGCCAGAAAGGCACAGACCACCAAGCAACGCTGTTTGCCTCCTGTAATGGCTTGCTTGAATAATTGCTTTCCTATAATTGCACTGGGAACTCCCAAGCCCAACATGCATGGCGAAACCTACAAATCACTGGTCAGGAGCAAGTTCATCTGACCCAGTGGAAGGCAATGTGCCAGGGCCTACCATCCCAGAGAACCCCGGAAGGGTTCTAACAAGACACCATCCTTCCGACCTGCCTCATAACTATATTGTGATTCATTGGCTGTCCATCTCTTGAGATTTGATGGGCCCTTTTATCTTTCCCCAAGTGCAATGAAAAGCTATCAGAGAACTTAGTTGTGCTGCCCATGACTGGGGAGAAGACAGAGAAATTGTTGTAGTGATGTAGCTATTGTAGAACATGGAACACAAAACAGATTTAAAAAAACCCAAATTTATAATTTACAAACATCAGAGGCTGGTTGTTGAAAGGTCAGAGAATAAATGAATGAATGCTGATTTCCCTCAGTATATAATGATGAAATATTTTAATTAAACAGAGTTGGGAAAAGATAACAAATATTTTTAAATAATACTTTTGAAGTTTATTTATTTACTTTGAGAGAGAGAGAGAGAGAGTGAGAGAGAGAGAGAGAGAGAGAGAACATGAGTTGGGGAGGAGCAGAAAGAGAGGGAAAGAGAAAATTCCAAGCAGGCTCTGTGCTGTCGGGGCAGAGGCCGACGCGGGGCTCGAACTCACAAATGGTGAGATCATGACCTGAGCCAAAATCAGAGGCTTAACTGAGCCTCCCGGTGGCTTAAATAAAAAATACTATTTAAGAGGAACCTTGGTGGTTCAGTTGGTTGAGTGTCCAACTTGATTTCAGCTCAGGTCATGATCCCAGGGTCATGGGATCGAGCTCGACGCTCAGCACAGAGCCTGCTTAAGATCTCCTCTCCTCCTGCCTCTCTCTCTCAAAATAAAAATATAGTATTTTTTAGACATTAGGGTTGAAATTAACAGAATTTCTCTTGTAATATACATTGTATTTCTGCGATTCATCTAGGACCTGTGGATAAAACACTTTCAAATACTCTTTTTATCTCCCTGGCCGCCAATTTTATCACAAGTAGAAACAGTGCTTTAGGAAATAACAGAACATTGACTAATAAACACTGTCTGATTCAGTGATTTATTTTCTTCAAAAGTTATAGCTGTGTTCAAAATGATCCCCAGTGAAGGGTCACACATTAATTTAAAAATATTTCAACAGGAAAATTTATCTGTGAACTCTGTGATGCCACCACATTACTGTAAAACACCTTCTCATTTTTTTTTCCCCCTCTACGGGCAGCAATCATATCAACATAGCTCTCCAATGCTACTAAATACTCAACAAGATGAATACGTTAATCACCTTCTGTGTGTAGAATGCTGTCCAAGACAATATGGCGGGGTAGGGGGTGGGAAGGGAAGGAAGAAGACAGGAAAGGAAAAGTCTGCTTTAAGGAGACTTTCTACTACTTACGATCCTGGTGAGCCAAATCCTTTCAATGCTGAAGAAACTATTGATTGAAGTAGAGTTTCTGGGGGCAACAAGAGAGGGGAACAACCCCCGTTAAATTTTTCAGAGCAGATAGGCTTAGACGAAGAGGAGTCAAGAAGGTGTAAAGATGGGTAGCAGCAAGCCATGTCTGTTATGCCTCATAGTTAATAAATTTCTGAAAATATTGGAAGAAATAGGAGTTATTATTTTAGTGAAGACAAAAAAGTCATGGATCTTCCAAAGAACCCTTCCAAAAATTGAGTGACTTGGTCCTAAGATATTGCTTCTCATACATATACACAGGTCATTGGACCAGATTATATTAGTTTGATCACATTGGTGGATTTGAGGTTTATGATGAGGAATCATAGGTCAGCTGTTAATTTCCTGCCTTCGCCAGTATAAGGCTCCCTCCCTTGAGATTTGTTGGGTAGTTTCTCTTTCTCTACTGCTGAAACCCAGGGACTATTTGCCACACTCTTACCCAAGAACAGTGGCCCTGGAAATAAACCTTATAATGTAGGAGACACTGGGAATGTAAGTAGAAGAGAGACCCAAATAATGTTTGGGGCAGTGGGGAAATATGGGCTTCAGACAACGCTTATTACTATGGTAAATCCACCTTCCTTTTCAAAGTCAATCTTCCTTACTTTGAAAAACAAAGTCTTAGTGCTAGCTAAAGCTAATAAGCATTCGCCAAACTCATTGTGAACGTCTCTACGTTCATATTCTCACTCATGCCAATTTCTTATGATGTCGTGGGGAACATTAAATGAGATTATACAAGTATGGTTCTTGCCCCAAGTCCTGGTACTTAACTAGCTGTCAATGAAGATTATCATTTAGCAATAAATCTTTTGTGGTCCAATCTTTTTGTGGTCCAAACCCAACTTTTCTATGTATCTTTTCTGAACATTTGAAGCTGTTGTGATCATAGGAAAAGGGGGCTATTCTTCCAACGAATCGTTAGCCTTTTTTATTACATACTGAGTTTAGGAGCCTCTGTCTATATGTCAAATACCATCCTGAGCTGAGTATCATATATGACAAGAAAGTTAAAATACTGGAACACTATGGCGAAGCATTGTTAGCAGTATCGTAAAGAATAAATACATGTGAAAAGAGCCAGAAAAAAGTGATCAGCCACTAATGAACTCCTCAGTCTTTAGAACGTCTTCCTCTTGTTTTGGTTCGACTATTAATTCTCAGTAGTCTTGTGACTTGGCCAAATTCCTTAATAAGGGGGGATGTGTTCATTGCAGATGGTACTCAGTCTGCCTTCCTTCTCAAAACTGTCTTCGAATTATATTAATTTCACCCACTGAATTTCTGTCATCTCAGCGCTCTCCTTCTAATTGCTGTTCCACGTATCCTTGAAGTGCCAGAAAAACGAATCCCTCCTAATATTAATGTCCTCTGGGGTGGGGGGGGGGGGAACACCACACCTGTTGCAAAAGATGTGACAAAATAGGTGAGGGAAATGTTATAGAATTCTCTGGTTTGGGCAGAGACAGAGTAATTCCTGAGTGGAGTAGGAAGTAGAACACCCAAAGTAAACTCTTCCATTCTCTGGTTGTTACTACTGTTTTCTGCATCTCTGCCAGCTTTAGTAATCCCCTTTCCCCACTGCGAGATCTGGGACTAAAAGAGATAACTCTGCTACTTCATTGGGATCTGTCTATTTGTGTTCATCTCACTTACATTTAGTAAAGGCTATCTTGTATATAATTATTGTCCATTCATTCACTTTTTAAAATGTTTTTAAAGTTTATGTATTTATTTTGAGAGAGAGAGAGAGAGAGAGAGAGATCAGGGGAGGGGTGGAGACAGAGAGAATCCCAAGTAGGTTTCATGGTTTCCGCACAGAGCGGCACGCAGGGCTCGAACTCCACGAACCTCGAGATCATGACTGGAGCCGAAACCAAGAGTAGGATGCTCAGCCCACTGAACCAGCCAGGCACCCCATTCATTCACTTTTAAATAAACTCATCTGACAACTACTGTGTATCAGGCAAAGCCCCTAGCCTAGGGATATACTGGTAAACAAAATGGACAACCATCTTGCTCTGATAAAATTTTATTTGACTTGAGGGGAAAGGCTGTATATATACATACTTTTCATCCTATAGCTTATATTGTGTGTGTATGTGTAACACACAATATGTTAGATACTCTTAAGTGCTAAGGAGTAAAAATGAATAGATAAAAATATGAGGAGGAAGGTTGAGCTGACATTTTAGATAGGATGGCCCAAGGAATGAGCAAAGAGAGAAAGACAGAGATGTCAAGGATGACCCCATAGCATTGAGTCTGAGCACCTGTAAGAATAAAGTCCAGTACCTGGAAGGAGTTGGGTTCAGAGTGGGTTCAAATGTCAGGAAATAACAGATTTTATACACATTAACCATTTTCAGTATGAGAGTCAAATGGGAATGTCAAGAAGATAGTTGGACACTTGGAGGTACAGGGCAAAGAGGTCTGGATTCAAGATATCAATTTGGGAAACCACCTCCAGATGCGGGTTAACATCACGTGTCTGGATAAGAGGCCCCAGGGCAAAAACAGGTGTAAGAGCAGAAGGTCTCAGCCCTAAAGAAGTCAGGGAGATGGAGAAATTCAAAGCCAGGAGGAAACCCAGACCGTGTGATTTCCGGAAAGCCAAGAAAAGAAAACACCTAGAGGCAGAGCATCATCTCTATCACATGCTCCCGAGGGAATCAGAAATGGCCCCTGGATTTGCAACATGGAAGCCAACACTGGATGACTGAGGTGGATGGTGGCATTAAGAAGCTAAACTGTGATAGACTCAGGCAGAAAAGGAAGAGAGAAATTGGCTTCTTAAGCATCAGGCGCTTTCCCCCCAAACCTTTCTTTATTGCGCGGATTGGCAATAAGAGCTTTTTTTTTTCAGCCAAAGAAATAGATGGGTTGTTTTCTTGGAAAAAAAAAAAATATTTGAAAGACACAGGGACACTTGTTTAGCGAAGGTGTTACTTGAGCAGCTTAGCAAACCCAGTCTGGTTTCCAATACCAGTGGCAAAACTCCTTCAATAAGGATGTTCCAAAACAACACTCAAGTTAGCTTTCAATCCAAAAAGCTTGAGGCATTTTTTCCCTTGAAAATTGTAGGCTAGAGTATGATTACTAAAAAACCCTGGAAAGCTGGCATTTTCTTTTTTTAGGAATAATCTCTTAAAAGCTTTTTCTCATGTGCAAGGACCAAAATACCAGAGTCAACATCATTTTTCTTTTAGTTTCCATAGCCCTTCGTGGAAAATATTTCTCAACCTGGGAGCTACTCAAATTTGCACTCTGGAAAAATAAAAGCTACATCAACCTCAAGTACTAGAGAGGAAAAAGCCAGAAGACAAATCTTAAAGTAGTAGATAGAGGGGCTCAATTATTAGCTTCTGTGCCAATGAAAGCATAACTGTGTGTGTGTGTTTTTCTACCTGGAAAGGTACAAGCACAAGGCAACTCTCATCTTGGCCATGTTAGATAATTAAAGGAATTATGTTGCAGTAGAAACTATTACCGAAATCTCACTAATGATAGCTACCACTTGGCTTTCTAATAATAACTCACTCCCTTTACAATGAATAAGAAGCACATGGGTGCATGCCAGCGTGCCCTGAAATCAATTTCTGACTACTGGCAAGGCTCTTTTGCATGGGAGGAAAGATAAAAACCTGAGCTTTGCAGTAGAATTTCGATACATTTAAGAAATCAGAGATCTGAGGCTGGTTAACTCCCAAAATGCCAGCCAACGTTATTAGAAGTTCTGCATTAAGGTGAAACGGGGTCCTCTATTCAATCACCATTTGAAATCCACATGGGCAACACCTTTGTAACTTGGATTGTCATCCATCAGCTCGCCTGTGATCAAGGAGCCCCGATTCAGCATGGAGTTTCTGAAGTCTAATATTTACCAAATGTGCAGTCTCGATCCCACGCAATCCCCTTTACAAGTTAGAAAATGGAGACCACTGGCTTCCTCAAAGTCCTGCAGTGTCTTGTAATTTCAACTAATGCACATCTCCAAGTTCACGCAGTTGCCAGTTTTCTCATTCCACAAAGCTGGATCCTGTTCGAGACTTCTTTGGGCAAAGTTAAATCAGTTTGCTCGTCTAACACAGTGGCACGTGCCTTAATTTAGGGATAACCATTTTTTAAAAATTTTTTAATATTTACTGGGGGGGTAAACAATTTAAAAAAAATTTTAATGTTTATTCATTTTTTGAGAGGCAGAGAGAGACAGAGCGTGAGTGGGGAAGGGCAGAGAGAGAGGGAGACACAGAATCCGAAGCAGGCTTCTGGCTCTGAGCTGTCAGCATAGAACCCAAAGCAGGGCTCAAACCCACAAACTGTGAGATCATGACCTGAGCCGAGGTCAGACGCCTAACGGACTGAGCCACCCAGCCACCCCAGGGGGGTAACCAATTTTAAAGGTACTTAAGGAATATAATTAGACCCCGTAATTAACTAAAAGTGATCACACCAAATTTGCAGCATTATTATTTAAAATACAACATAACCTGAAATTTTATTTATACTTTCAGAAATTATGGAAATTTTGATATAGTCACAGACTATATATATGTTCCCATTAAAATAGTAATTTGTTTCATTAAGGAAGGACAAAACAAATAGGCTATGAACTTCCTTTTCATGACTCAATGTAGGGTTTCTAAATTTAACAAATTTATCCATGGGATATACTTACACCAAAAAGCCGTTAGCTGTTTATCTTACAGTCAAATTTAACTAGGCGTTCTGTATTTTATCTGTCAACCTAGAACAGCATCACAAAAAAAACAAAATACGTGGACAGCATTTATGTGATTCCTTTCTCAAATGACAAAAGGAAAAATCTTTCTTTAACAGAACACTACTGTTTTTATTTTTTTTTAATGTTTTTATTTATTTTTGAGACAGAGGGAGACAGAGCATGAGCAGGGGAGGGTCAGAGAGAGAGAGACACACACACACACACACACAGGATCCAAAGCAGGCTCCAGGCTCTGAGCTGTCAGCACAGAGCCCGACGCGGGGCTCGAACTCACAGACGACGAGATCATGACCTGAGCCCAAGTCGGACGCCCAGCCGACTGAGCCACCCAGGCGCCCCGATAGCACTACTGTTTTTAAAGCATGATACAAAACTGTTTCTAAGCTGAACACAGAAGTAGCAGTTAAGAAGAGCGATTCCCAAATGTGGTCCTAGGGTCCACACATTACTGTCGCCTGCAAACTGCTAGTCATGAAAACTCTCAGGTCCCCCCCCCCACACACACCTACCGAATCAGAGATTCTGACACGCTCCAGTTGGAGACCCGCTGACTGGCAAACTGTTTGCTTGCACTGACAGCTCAAACCAACTGGAAAACACTTAAACACTTAAGAACCTAAGTCTTCATTGTTGTTGGTCATGTTTTTGTTTTCTGGTTTTTGTGTCTTCTTATAGACGCAGAGAAATTGAATCCTCTCTCGATTAAACAATGAACAGATGAATCTGGAGAGAGGGAAGGGGCAGAGAATAAGTTTTGACATCTTATTTCGTGCAGCCCTTCATCCGAAGGCTGGCCTGAGATGGTTTCCTAAGCAGCGAGATTATTTATTGACTACAACTTACAGCCATTTAATCAAATCAGCTCCATTGTAAGGTCAGTTTTGCAGATAGCAAGGCCACCTTATCTAAACAAAGCTTTATAATGGCTCTTAAGTAATAGCAGGTAATGAACATTTTGAAGCTGCTGGGTAAAATGCTAGCTACGATGCTTTTCCTTTTCGCCTAGATGTCTGGATCCAAGATGTAAATAAAGAGGTGTTGTAACAAAGAACTTCTAAAGGGTTGGATGCTCTGGGAACTACAGTCCTGCGCTTAAGAACGTTTTCACTTTGGGAGAGTTTAGTTGGATAATCTCTTATCTTAATTGTGTAAACAAGGAATTAAATATCCATGGGCTCAATATACATATTTCATGTATCTTAATGATACGAAATTAGAATTATATCACATGATGAAAAAAAGCTGTCACCTAGCTGGCATCCGTGATCTTTTAGATCTTTTTTTGTTTGTTCATTTACTTGAAATTTTGTCATGGTCCAAAGTTTTTGATCAAATAAGTCTATGTTTTGTTTGTTTTTTTTAGATAAAGGAATAAACATAAATTGGCATTGAAGTTATTAACGTCTTTGTCACTATCCCCTTTTGAGTTTTCTGTCCTTGCTTCTGAATGTAGGAAATAACTACTGTTTATGTCTGATGTAATTTTCACCCTTTCCAATATAACATATCCTCATTCAAAGAAGTCTGATGAAATGTTTCATTAAATATTTATACTGTTAAAGTCCTAATACATATAAACATAAATAAGTACAGATGTGTATAACTGTATTTATAACACAGATATGTAAATATATATATTGTATAGATATTACGTCTGTCAACGTTTACACAAGATTACAATCATGTCGACGATGTTGTGGTTTTTCTATGCTCAGTATATACCATGGCCATATAGAACTGCTCAGTAAATATACTGGCTGCCAACTCAGAGAGTCTCAAGAAAATGGGGTACAAACTATGATGTCAGGGAGAACCTGGGTGGCTCAGTTGGTTAAGCGTCCTACTTCAGCTCAGGTCATGATCTCACAGTTCACGGGTTCAAGCCCTGCATCGGGCTCTTTGCTGACAGCTCAGAGCCTGGAGCCTGCTTCGGATCCTGTGTCTCCCTCTCTCGCTGCCCTCCCCCAGTCGCACTCTGTCTCTCACTCAAAAATGAATTAAGATGAAAAAAGAATTGTTTTAAAGAACTATGATGTCAGAGAAGCTGCCTTACCTGATCCTAATGACAGAAATTATAACTGAAGGATGAGCAATTCACACACACAAAGACTTTTCCTAAAACAAAGGATGACAAAACATTACCCGTCACAATTAGACATAATAACCAGTTTCCTACACAAACTCCTGAACTAAAACTCAAAGGGTGTGATGTTGATCCTTGACAAGTAGGTAAGTGCATGTCTTAGAAAATACTCAGTTCTCCCAGAATTTGTTAATCTCTCCAGGACAAATGCAGTCCTAACCCAAATGCTGCAAATCCTATCTGGCCTGGTGTCCTTAAGAGTGTCACACACAATGAAACTTGGTTAGTAGCACAGATGACCAAGAAAATGACAATCGCTCACGGAGGCCTCGAATAAGCTAACCAGGTGCCCATGCATCTGCAGGAAGAGGTGTTTGGGTTAATCTTATTGTGAAGCTTGACAAATCTTTAGAAAATAGAACAGTTGCTACTGCGCATAAACCTGTTAACTTCACTCGAAAGAAAGAAGAGGAAAGAAAGAAAGGGAAAGAAAGAAGAAAGAAAGAAAGAGGAAGAAAGAAAGAGAAAGAAGAAAAAAAGAAAGAAAGAGGAAGAAAGAAAGAAAGAAAGAAAGAAAGAAAGAAAGAAAGAAAGAAAAGAGAGCGAAAGGGAGGGAGGAAGGAAGGAAGGAAGGAAGGGAAGAAGAAAGAAAAAAGAAGAGAAAAGAAAAGAAAAGAGAAAACAAAATATCCCTCTTTTGTCATACACTGACTTTAGCTTAAAGTAATGTGAACTGGAATAAACTGCATCTGTTTGAAAATGCAGTTCCCTAATTCTATCATTCCCTGAGGCAGAAACAGCTGTGACAAATAATTATCTTGGTGCCACTCAAGCATGAAGAGCCTGACGCCATTTTGAAACCTCATTCCAACTGTCTTCAAGGACAGTCCTCTAAATTCCCTCGATGATGAGGATGTTACCCTCTCTTGTGAAGCAGAGGAGGAAGTACTGTAGAAGGTTCAAGTCACATTTGTTTCCTACGACTCATTTCTTTGAGATGAAAAAGATTTCATCTGTTTGACAAATCCCAAATTCGTTAGTATTTTTTTATGGCCCAACAAGTCGAGACCTGCTTTTGTAGGCAACATCAAAGCAAAGGAACTTGCTTTATTTTATCAAATGCTCCAATGTTTGTGAAAAATCTTTAGACCTAAAAAGGCTTCCATTGAACGAGTGCAATTACAGTAAAACTAGAGACAAAAAAATCATAAGAAAGGAACGATTCCAGTAAGAGTCCTTATGTTTGATTTGTGTTTAAAAACTATTTCAGCTGAAATGTTCTGATGATGTAAATCGCTTCCTTGCTAAAGGGAACTGAAAAGCATACGATGCACTTGTTTCATGATAAAGAGTTTCTGTAGATTTTCTCATAGCCCAGTGTTTATAACTAGTGTTCACAGACTACTGAGATAGTTTGACTAAAAATGCTCACGTGACTAAATTCTTCTATTTTACGTGGCTAAGTACATTCTGGATAGTGAGTCATTTTATTTTGTTTTGTTTTTTAAATTTTTTTAATGCTTATTCATTTTTGAGGAAGAGAGAGAGACAGAGTGTGAGCAGAGGAGAGGCAGAGAGAGAGAAGGAGACACAGGATCCGAAGCAGGCTCCAGGCTCTGAGCTGTCAGCACAGAGCCCGACGCGGGGCTCGAACTCACAGACGGCGAGATCATGACCTGAGCTGAAGTCAGATGCTTAACTGACTGAGCCACCCAGGCACCCCATGAGTCATTTTGTTTTTGTTCAAGAGAAAATAGTTTGAATATGGAGGCTGAGCAGAAAATTTAATCTTGAGTTGTAAAATGTGGCATGAAATGCTATGAAATTAAGATGTAAAATCCTGCCAAAACAGGCTTTCAGAGAAATAAGAAGGAAAAATGTTCCACTAGACCGAGCTCCTCTCTTCTTAATGTTTATGTGCCAGGGGATCACTCGCTAGAAATGTGTGTCCAGGAGAGACAGTGATGTTTGGGATGAGGAGGAAATCTGGGCGTGGAAGATGGTGGACCGGAGCATCCCCAGACTCCCAGCTCTCTGGACCAAACCAAATTCACATTCCTGAGAACTCGGGTTCCATTCAGTGCACGGAACGTGCTTTCACTCGAGCAGGAAAAAGTCCCAGGCATGATAAGGACTGAGAAGAAGAGGTAAATGCTCTTGGATTTCGCAGCCTCTTAAGGATCATGTGTGTGTAGCAAAAGGGGGGAGAGAAACCAGAGAAAGTCACTTGGGGTCTTGGTATAGGTGATGGTAAAAGCCATTGTAAGGAATTTGAATAGACTTCATTTGATGGTCACTGAGGAGGACCAGAAGTTATTTCGGTGTAGGGGAGAGAGTTTTTCAGCCAGGGGGAGAAGCTGGAGGATGAACAAGGATGTGGGAGACAGTGGAGTGCTTTAGGGGAAAGATCAGCGATGTCTGATTGACCTGTAAGTAACACGCTCCAAACTTCTCCCATTTTCTCTCCTTGCCGTAAGGAGCTTACACAATGACAATGTGGGTACCTGGTAAATAGCCAACCGCCATTTATGTACACAGGGAGATGTCTTTACTAGTTATACATAGAATTTTAACTGGAACCCATTTTTCCCATGGGAAAGCTGAAGATCGGGTGATTAAATCTGATTCCAGTCTTATTACATTTCCCACACCCCTGTGCTGCCACTTGAGGTATTATTAGCGGCCCATATGATCAAACCCAGGCTTCTCAAGTGTAAGAATCACCTGGAGGTCTTGTTAAAATGTGCTCAGCCGGGGGCCTGGACTGAGATTCTGGATCTCAACAAGTTCCCAGGTATTGACAATGCTGATGGTCCACAGACCACACCTTGAGTGCTGAATGAAGCATCAGAATACTTTATTTTTGCATCATGTATCACACGGAAAGTGGTTGCAAGTGGGACAGAAGCAGATTCACTATGCATAAAAGTAGGGCCTTCATTAAAAATAGTAGGGATGGGGCGCCTGGGTGGCGCAGTCGGTTAAGCGTCCGACTTCAGCCAGGTCATGATCTCGCGGTCCGTGAGTTCGAGCCCCGCGTCAGGCTCTGGGCTGATGGCTCAGAGCCTGGAGCCTGTTTCCGATTCTGTGTCTCCCTCTCTCTCTGCCCCTCCCCCGTTCATGCTCTGTCTCTCTCTGTCCGAAAAATAAATAAAAAAATGTTGAAAAAAAAATTAAAAAAAAAAATAGTAGGGATAAGAAAACTGGCTCACATTGATTTAGCGTGTTATAGTGTGCAACGTTCTTTTAGAACATTATCTCACTTGCCACTCTCCAAATTACCAACATATTCAACCAGTATCCTCTAACGTGTGTGTGTGTGTGTGTGTGTGTGTGTGTGTGTGTGTGTAAAACTGACATCATGTGTATATATCTACTTTGCTTAAAAATGTTTATTCAGGATGACCTCTAGTGATGACTACCTATATTGAAACATTTTAGATTCTCTTGGATTCAACAGAAAGTAAGAATTGCATTGCCAATTGCCATGTTACCTTAAAATCAGAACTCCAACAACAACAAAAACAGATGTGAATTCAAAGCCGTTTGCTTACGTCGATCCGCCAAAGTGTATAGATTTTTCCATAGGCACGTGTCTCGGTGGGGAAAAGTAGGGTGCAATCATCGAAATCGCTGTTTAAGAATGTTTCCCCCTAGGGGCGCCTGGGTGGCTCAGTCGGTTGAGCGTCTGACTTCGGCTCAGGTCATGATCTCACAGTCCGAGAGTTCGAGCCCCACGTCAGGCTCTGTGCTGACAGCTCAGGGCCTGGAGCCTGCTTCAGATTCTGTGTCTCCCTCTCTCTCTGCCCCTCCTCTGCTCATGCCCTGTCTCTCTCTGTCTCAAAAATAAATAAAAAAAACATTAAAAAACAAAGAATTTTTCCCCCTCGGAGCATTTACGTCGGTTATTTCCATAGAGTTTTCTAAGAGTCATGTCCAGAATACAAGGTATTGAGGAAGAGAACTGGGAGTTTTCTTTATGATTGTGTACCAGATTTATCTCCTGTAAGATGGATCAAGAAATACGTAGTTAACAGTCTGACTGACCAACAGGAAAATTCAGCATACATGGCATTTTTTGCTTAAAAGTCAAGTCTACCTAAGGAATAAGGAAGCATGAAGAAGGGCCAAAATTTCAAGCCCCTTTTGCCAAAGTAAGCATAATAAATCCCTATCTTTAGCCACTTCCACTTAGTCCGTGAAATTCGGGGAGCCTGGGGTGGGAAAAATGGAGGGTCAACCATTCAGTGGCTTTGCCAGGTTAGAACACGTCTCGTACTGGAGGGCCCATCCAGCCAAGGGTGGTGATGAAGGTTCTCAACTAGTCCAACCTTCGTCTGCTTCCTTTCTTCTCGGATCATAGTAAATGGGATTCCAGAGCATTGATCCTCACTTTGGTTACTTAAAACTCCACAAATGAACATTTTGAACTCTTCCTTCCCTGATTGGGCCAATTCTAATTCCACTAAAGGCTCGATGGAAAATATCAAAAGGGGGCAAGAAGCCGGCTCGGCAAAAACGGAAGGCACCGGTACCAGTGAGACGGATCTATCTCTCCGTTGTAAACATGTCAGCCTAGCGGTCCCCCCCTTGCCAGGTTCCTAAACTGGCTGAAGGACCCTTTAAGTTTCTCCTGATTTTCTAAGCCCTTTGGTCCTTGGGTGTCTGCCCCGAATACTGTTGGGCCAACTTTCTGTCTATGTGGGCATGTTCCAAAGTTGAAATGCATTTTATTAAAGCAAAACAAAAAAAAACTCTTGGTCAAAATTTAGATGATAGTGGGATATCATTTGTGCGTCTGTGTCAATACACGAAAGAGAAAACTTTTGTCTGGAACTGCTTGGATCTGTGCCAAATGTGTCCGAGGCAGGTAGATACTGGTACCTGCCTGGCTTATGCTTGAAGAGGCTGTGGATGCCGCGTGCTTGTCCGGGGACATAGTTCCATGGCTTCCGACATTCCCAGAGTCCCAAAGAATAGCAAAACACCCAGTTTAAATATTATGTAACTTTTTTTTTTTATGCAGACAGGGGACCTTGAAAATCACTAAGACGTTAAAAATGTGGATGCGTCAACATGGCAGGGAAGATGGGAAGAACTCACAACCGAGATCCCATGGGTTTCAGCTTTGCCTCTTCCCCAGATCTACAGGCGACTTCTGGGAGAGCATCACTTTCTCATTTCTGCTGGAGAACATGCCCCTCGGGCCCTGTGACACACAGTCAGCTCTTTATTTTTTTTTTTTAATTTTTTTTTCAACGTTTATTTATTTTTGGGACAGAGAGAGAGAGAGCATGAACGGGGGAGGGGCAGAGAGAGAGGGAGACACAGAATCGGAAACAGGCTCCAGGCTCCGAGCCATCAGCCCAGAGCCCGACGCGGGGCTCGAACTCACGGACCGCGAGATCGTGACCTGGCTGAAGTCGGACGCTTAACCGACTGCGCCACCCAGGCGCCCCCAGTCAGCTCTTTTTATAAAGAGAAAGCAGACCAGCTCTCCCATCTCCCTCCTGATGCTTGGAAACTGGGAAAAAGAAAAGGCACCAGAAGGCAGGAATGGCCCACCTCCACTATCCAGTGAATGGTCACACAGGCTAAGGTGAATAAAGAACAGTCAGAAGGACCAATACAGCCCCTTTTGTAAGGATTTTGAATGTTTTACAGATATATTAGCCCATGTGTTATATGCTGTAATATTTCTCGGTTCTGAGCTTCAGATGCCCCCACTTCTTGTCTGTGTAAGCATAGTGTCATCAGACGTTAGGGGTGCCTGGCTCAGTCAGTTAAGCGACCAACTCCTGATTTCTACTCAGGTCATGATCTCACAGTTTATGGGATCGAGTCCCATGTTGGGCTCTGGGCTGAAAATGTGGAGCCTTTTTGGGATTCTCTCTCTCTCTCTCTCTCTCTCTCTCTCTCTCTCTCAATATAAATGAATAAACTTAAAAAAAACCATTAAAGTTAAGACATATCCCTCGCCCTCAAGAAAAAGGTTAAGAATTAACCGAGGTAGTAATTTATCAAGAACGGATGAATGAAGGGGCACCTGGATGGCTCAGTTGGAAGATTATGTGACTCTTGATCTCGGGGTCATGAGTTCAAGCCCTACATTGGGTGTAAATAAATAAATTAAAAAAAAATAGAACAGATGAATGAAAATCTTCAATAGGGATTACACAAGAGAGCAGATATTATGCAGGACATAAATAATTCTGTTCCAAAAAAGTTATTTGGAAACCAAAGCACATTTTTCCATAGAATATTTTTACTCGTGCTGGAACCCTAGAAGTCCACGGGGTTAGAACTCTCTGAGTACCATGCCATGTAACCACCATTTGAGAGAAGAGGGCTCCGATTTCGGACCTGACGTTGCAGGGACAGGAGCTGGCAGGACAGTCCCCAGGCTGAGCGCCACTCAGGAGCCAGGGAGGCTGGGGCTGAGGGACCAGATTGGAGGGGGGAGAGTACATCTCAGCTGCCACCACGGCTCAGTTTTACCCTCACAGGGTTTCTCTTCCTCCTCTCCCCCTCTCTGTCATCCCTTCTACACAGCGAATCCCTGGGGACGCTGTCCTGTGCCATTCGCACACTTAGCTTCTCACTTCTCTGGTAACCTGACCCTCCCCTAAGCTTAAAACTCCACTAAAATTGGGGCGCCTGGGTGGCGCAGTCGGTTAAGCGTCCGACTTCAGCCAGGTCACGATCTCGCGGTCCGTGAGTTCGAGCCCCGCGTCAGGCTCTGGGCTGATGGCTCAGAGCCTGGAGCCTGTTTCCGATTCTGTGTCTCCCTCTCTCTCTGCCCCTCCCCCGTTCATGCTCTCTCTCTCTCTGTCCCAAAAATAAATAAACGTTGAAAAAAAAAATTAAAAAAAAAAAAAAAACTCCACTAAAATCACTCAGGACCGCTTCCTTCGTTGGATTCCACCAGCTCTGTTCAACCCTGCTGCTTTGCTCTTCCTTCTGGGAGTTGGGCACTGACCACCGGCACAAGAGTCCCCTGAAACTGCCTCTCAGCTTGGCCTGTGTCTGCCAGTTTCCTCCATGAGCCCTGCTCCCTGTGTTTGCCCATTAAATGTTGGGTTTCCTTAGCTTTCTGTCCTCCTTGTGTCTCTGAGTCTGCACGCTCTTTCTGCGCCAGGGCACCCAACCTGGGGCCTGCCTTCCATCTGCCTGATGGCTCCCAACGCCCTCTTCCTGTGCCATGAAATCTAACCTGGGGCCGCCCTTTTCCTGTGGGATACCACTCACCCTGGGGCCCCACCTCCTTCTCAGTAATAGTCTCTGTACTCTTAAAAACTGAGAACAAACTGAGGGTTGATGGGGGGTGGAAGGGAGGGGAGGGTGGGTGATGGGTATTGAGGAGGGCACCTTTTGGGATGAGCACTGGGTGTTGTATGGAAACCAATTTGACAATAAACTTCATATATTGAAAAAAAAAGTAATAGTCTCTGTAAAATGGAAAGCAAGGACAAAATACTCTCCAAGAAACACTAGTTGTTTTGGACATTACTTTTCAATTTAGTAATTTGTTACTTCCTATATTTTGTAATGTTAAACATCTCTTTCATTTTTTATTAGAGACAAACATGTTCCCAGATGGAATCAACTTAACCTTCTAATGATCCTAACTTGGAGAAAAATTAGATACACTATATCTAGCTTTGTCACCAGGCCTGACAAGTGTCCTATGCAGTGTTGCTCGTATTCTCCTTGACCCCTAAATTAAGATTCCAATAGCTTCGCCTAACAGTCGCCAGTGTCTTTATCCTCAGCCATCCCAGCACCTCCTTCTTGTACAGGCAGAGATACCTCCATAAAACTGCAATTAGTTATGTATCTATTGACATAAATGTTAATTGTGTTGATAGGAAATCTATTCTTGCATACTTAGTCTGCCTCTCTCCGTGAAACACTGGATCCGCAAGAACAGAGAGGTCATTTTCTGACACCATGAAACTTCTGGTAGTCACAGTACAGACCTTTGTGCGGAAAGGCTTATTGCTGGCTGACCAGCTGGTTTGGAGGACAAGGCAAGGTCCCCAAAGCCGGTAGAGGACTCTGGCCAAGTGTGAATTGATGCACAGCTTCTGCTGAAATGAGAGACGCCTGCATTCCACTCTAGACCAACACAGCTCCGTGCTTTGCTTATATCGCTGTATCTGGAATTTTCAACTTTTGCTTTTTTACCTCGCAGCATTATTCTCTCTCTCTCCTTCACACACACACACACACACACACACACACACACACAGCTCTATTTTTAATAATCTACCCTTTTCTTATTTCCAAGAGCAAGTTAAGTAACAAAGATGCGAGCCACAGAACAAATAAAATTAACTAATGTAGGTAATGAAAATCTAAGAAAAGTTGAAAAGGTTGAAAAGTAAAATGCAATCTGGAGTGAAGTCAGATTGCAGAATGACCCCCCTCCCCGAACCTCCTGCACCTGTCTAGGGCCGCCCCACGAACAAGGACTCAGGTATTCTTGTAGTCACGTGGACGGGAGTAACCAAACAGATGCAGGAATTTACATGCTCTGAAGTTACAAACAAAGCAGGTGCTCAAAAGGACCACAACACTTCCTATTATTAAAAGCAGAAGAAATTTCTCCGGTGGGTTCCATGAGATGAACATAATTCTATCAGTAACAATGATTTTAGGGACGACATCCTTGACATCCTTCCGAGACTGGTCTTCATTAACTCATTTGAGCAACGCACTTACCATGTCACCATAAAGGTGACGGTCTAAAGAAAAACAACATCCACGTTTATCGTCTCCCACTTTCCTGGAATACAATGGTCGATCACGCACCTCTTTGACAATGTACATCACACTCTATGATATATGAATGAGAGACATCTTCCTTGCAGAAATAAATGCAACTGAATTATATTTTCCACATGCTACATTCTTGCCTTCCCCTTTTCTGATACAATGAAAAACAGGATGCAAAGCATGTGGAACAGGTAATTCAATTGCATGTGTTTTCTGCAAGCAAAATGTCTCTCATTCATACATCAAAAAAGTAATTTTGAAAGCACTCCATCTTAATTTCGGTTTTCCTTAAAAACATTTTATCCATCAATAGATTCGATTTTGAAAACATCTCCCGTTGCAAACGATTGCATTGATTTTTTTTCTCCTTTAACATACAAAGAAATTTTATAACAGATACTATCCAATTGACCTCATGCTTGCCTTACTGGATTCACCACGGTACAATAATGCAGGAATTCAAGGAGCCGATTCCAAATTAATTGGCAATTTGAACTTTGAATGATCATTGCTTTGTGCCTGTTTGGGAAACACGATTGCTGGATTTAGAGACGGATAAAGACAAACCGCTCTGCTCTGACAAACCATTCTTCTGAGAAAATTGAACTGTTCTTTTTCCAACGGGGTAATGATACCTAATCCATCGAGATGTAAAAACTCTATAAAAAGGCCTCTTTACGGAGCACTCGGTCAGCTGGTTAAAGAAAGTGAGCAGTGTTCTTAATGGAAAATAAACGGTTGCCCCGTAGGGTTTTATCTGTCAGACTAATCTCAAAAAGCATCTCACATAAAACTGGAGTTGAAAAGACCTTCAAGGCGAGCTGCCCCACTCCGTAAGCGGGTACAGGAGCCCAGCTCCTGAGCCCTGCGCATGTGAAATGTTTAAAATATCTGCGAGAAAGCTTTTCCCCCCACATTAGTCTAGGCATACTCAGTGAACCCGATGTGAGATAATCCAAAACAATTCAGGTTCAACAAAGGTTGGGAAAATATTGTAGTCGACATAAAGCTTTGATGGAGAGCTTCTTTGATCTAAAGATTATAAAATACACAGTTTCTAATCTGACAAATTTTGAGCTGCAAAAGCACAGTTTCTAAACATTCCTCTTTTGTCATAACAGTTTAATCCCTTAAGAATGTGATTTAAACCACTGGGGAGCAAAGGTTACCATGAGATTTGTATGGAAGAGGAAAACTACCTCAGACACCTTGATAGAAGTATGCGAGGGTCACTAAATTATATAACAATTGTCCTGCCAGGTCACCTTCAGTTCAAGGCATGCCAAATGTTCCTTTCTTTTCTTGCAATTAGGTAAAAGATGAAAAAAGTCTCTTGCCTCCCCCCTCCCTCCCTCTCTCTCTCTCTCTCTCTCTCTCTCTCCCTTTCCCTTCTCTCTGGTTTTACCTTTATCTCTACCTTTCCACTTCTTTTTTTTTTTAGTTGAAGATTAAATTTCCTTGCTGGCACAAACCAAGTATCTGTAGATTCCGCAGCAGCTGCAATGAAACTTTTTATAAACATGCTACCCACCGGCAGGCATGTGCTTTCCATACATACAGGTTCTACCAAAACTGTGTAGATAGTATTTTAACCAGCAATACCAAATGTTAAGCACAGGCATGGCCATCAATCGTGACAAAATGAATACAGGTGCTTTGGGGTGGGGGGTGGGGGGCACAAATGAAATTTAAAATACTCAGGGTGACCAAATGTGCTTCCTACTTACCTCTGATGGATGAAAGTTTATGCCTCTGAAAACAGGAAGACAAAAAACATGTTAACCACAGTGAATCTTAACTTTCTCACACTACTAAGATAGATGATAGATAGATAGGACTGTGGTCTAAGTATGCTAGGTATATGATTGCCTGTCCGTTGCTCGTTAGGAACTTGGGTATAAGTGATGCATCCCCATGTGTTAAGTGTCCCCCTTTGAGATTTGAATAGAAATAGATTATCAATGATGTGCTGGCATGAGCAGCAGAAACCTTGTGCGCGTGGCGTTTGGTATTTATTTAAATTAAAGATGTGTGTTGCACCTCTACTCCACCTATCACTTTTTTTGCTTTGAGAAGGGGGAGAGAAGGCTGGCGTGGGCAGAGAGATTTAGAGCTTCATTCAATATATGCTGCTTCCCAGCCCCCACAACTCCAGATGGTTTGGAAAGCCTAGAAAACATGCATTCTATTCCTCCCAGAAGTGCAGAGTTAGGCGGAATCTTGCAAAAATCATCTGCTCCAAGTAGCCAGATTTATGTATGTAAATGTCTGTATGCTTCGGGAAACAGATATTCTTTTCTTAAATATTTTACAAGCAAATTAACCCGCAAACCGAGCTTTGCCAGATGACTAATTTGACATCTATTTGTCCAGAATAGGTACCAGAAGACAGAGATGCCCGAAGCTGAATCTGAGGCCCCCGTACTTCGGGTTCCTGTCAGTGCCGAGGTGGTAAACTGCCTTGAAATGACGGGTAAATACAACAGGCTTCCCTCCCTCAGGGTCCAAGTCCTTCATCAGGTTGATGCGGAGACGTTCATGGAAATCCAAGAGGAACTCTGTACAGTGAATGGGGACACAGAGTTGTTCTTGGGGACGAGCATCTGAGAGCACCCTAGTACAAGTTAGGAAGAGCCTGTACCTTGCAGGGGGTAAGATCAGACCCCAGGGGCCAGGGGCCCAACCCCAGCAGAGCTCTTATCCAGTACGGTGCACCCAGCCATTCACCCAGCATTCCCTAAATGCCCCGGGGCCTCTTGCAGAAGCATGGTCTCTGCCCACACAGAGTTATGGGCCCTTCCCTGCCACCTAAATACCAGTGCCAGGTCTGATGGGCTCATCCAGTTGTTGCCAAGGGCCTGGACTTCGCTATGGGCCACTTGGCTTTGCGATTCTGATGAAGACATTGATAAGAGAGACAAGTGTTAATGTGGAATCTGAGAAACTTAACAGATAGGCTGAGGAGAAGGGACGGAAAAATAAGATAAAAACAGAGAGGGAGGCAAACCGGAAGAGATTCTTCAATACAGAGAGCAAACTGAGGGTTGATGGGGGTGGGGGTGGGCTAGAGAGGTGATGGGCATTGAGGAGGGCGCTTGGGATGAGCCCTGGGTGTTGTATGGAAGTGATGAATCACTGGGCTCCACTCCTGAAGCCAAGACTACACTGTATGTTAATTAACTTGAAAATAAATAAATTAATTAATGAATTAAATTAAAATTAAAAAATTTTTAAAGATGAAAAAAAAAAAAGAATAACACCTGCTATTCTTTTTTGCACCTGTGGCAGGAGGGGCATAAAATTAGCAGGACACTCTTTGGACCCAATGTTGGGTTTGTATAAGGAAGACCAGAAATCGCCCTGAATGGTCCTTTCCCATCAAAGCTTGATGGTGTCCTCCCACCAGAACGAACAGGCTCCCATCCATAAATGGTTGTCTGCCTTTGTCTTGTTAGTTGTACCATCTTTGGCTTCCTTCTACTTAAAAAAAAAAAAAAAATGTAAAGCTTAGATTTTTTTCAAATGCCCGGGGCTAACCGCTTAGTATGTCCAAGGACTCAGCTGACATGTCCATCAGATGACCAGCTATTATTGTCAGAACTCGTGGAGGACACTAGAGGACCTGGAAAGGGCAGATGTAGTGTCTATATTTAAAAATGGGATGAACAATGACCCTAGAACTACAGGCGTCAGCTTATTTTCCTTACCTGGGAAAACCAGAACAAATCATCCAAAAATCAATTTGCAAGCACCGAGAACAGCACCTAGTGCCAGATAATAATTCACAGGCCATCGTGAGGCAAAAGGTTGTCAAAGTTTTATAATTTCTTACTACAGTAGTGATAGCCTGGTAAATTAGAGGGCAGAAATGGCATCATATTTCTTCCCTAATAAAGTTTATTGTCTCTTATAACGTTCCCATATAATCTGAGTACATATGAACTAGGGCTGGAGGTCATAATAAAGTTACATGGGCACAGACATAATTGTGGTGTTTCACTGAGATATTAATCAATGAAGAACTCCATTTCAATGTTACAGCTTAATAAAGTGGGATTTTGTAAGAGGTCTAGCTGCGATCCAGTCCTATTTAATATTTTCCATTTTACCACATATAAAATAGACTGCACACTTGTTAAGCGAACCAGCGATAGTCTAAGAGGTACAATTATCACCTTTAGCCACAGAGTTAGAATTCAAAATAACACTGAAATAATAAATAGAGTGCGATTTAGCAGCAAAGGGAAAGATACGGGATATTTTTCTTGTTGAACAACAAGAAATCTATGAAGAAAGGATCATCAAGGAATTGTTGAAGTGTGAGCCGAAACCAGAAAGACTTAGGGTTTCAACTGACTAATTGTTTAAGCTCAACAAAAAAATCATCACAGAAACAGAAATTTGGAAATAAAAAAGCATTTTTTCAGTGATCAAATTCATGATTTTACATTTAAATGTAACTGGCTTTTAAATTTCCTTTTCAAAGTTTATGTATTTATTTTGAGAGAGAGAGAGAAAGCATGAGTGGGGGAGGGCAGAGAGAGAGGGAGAGAGAGAGAGTCTCCGCGTTGTCGTGCAGAGTCCGACTCAGGACTTGAACTCACGAACTGTGGGATCATGACCTGAGCTGAAGTCAGGAGTTGGATGCTTAACCCACTGAGCCACCCAGCTGGCCCTTGAATGTAACTGTTTTAAAAAGGGGATCCTGGGGCACCGGGGTGGCTCAGTGGGTTAAACGTCTGACTTCAGCTCAGGTCTCGATCTCGCAGTTTATGAGTTCGAGCCCTGCGTCAGGCTCTGTGCTGAGCCTGGAGCCTGCTTTGGATTCTGTCTCCCTTTCTCTCTGCTCCTCTCCCACTCACACTCTGTCTCTGTCTCTCTCAAAAATAAATAAACATTAAAAAAAATTTTTTTTAAAAACGGGGCTTCCAACAAAACTATGCAGGGTTGAGTTGAGTTGACTAGCATCTGATCTTCCTGAAAGGTAGCATCAAACTGTGAGCCCTTTATGGGTGGGATTTGGCTCTGACTCATCTGGAAAACCTCGCCACCGACCATGGGCTGATCTCCTCAGCAGGCCCCTGGAGAGTGTTCAGGGTCAGCCTCAGACCCCCCTACTTACAGCCTACAAATATAAGCCTCAGTGCTTCAATCCTAGTCCAAAACTACTACCCGTCCTTAACTAGACAGATGTTGGAATTGAGAGCAACCATTTAGAAACATCTAGAACATTTTGACAGTTACCCCTGTTGAATCCCGGAATACAAAAATTGCGGCTTACATTGTGCATTCCTTTTCTTTTTGTTTTTCCTAGTATTTCACTTTTTTTTTGTAGTTTACAAAGGTATGGTTTTACAAAGAGTTGGGAGTTTTAAAACCTGGCTTCTCACCACAGATAGTTTGAGAAAAATGGATGGAGAACACTTGGAAAAATTTTAAAAAATTACATTCTCTCGTTATATGAACATTAGTTTGGTTGATTCTAGACCATTTCCAGAAAACAGACCACAATATGTGGGAAACAATATCAAAAAGTTTCAGAGTTACAAACATGGTTCCAAAGTAAGAAATAAGATCCATGTATTCTCAATCTATGGGCATAAAATGATCTCTGTAAATATCTCTGTTTTGTGACATCATCTTTCTAGCATTTCAGGGTCATTTTTAAGTGTCTTTCTCTCTTCCAGAACACTTAAAGCAAGCATGTTCAGCATAGTGTCAATGGCCATGCTAATAATGTTTTCCAAATTCCTCATGGGAAGAGATTATTTATGACACCATCAAGTGGTTCTGGCCCTGTCACTGTTTATGTCTGGAGTCAGTGCAGAATCAATTGCTAGGTGCTATCCATGATCAAAAGCCTAAAGTCCACACCGATTGTCTATCTGTTTCCCCTTATCTCTATTTCCATCACTCCCCAAGGAGCACAGTGGAGCCATCCTTCACACCTGATTTCTCTAGGTTCAGACCCAATTGGCATCTTCTTTTATCTATCGAGGAGGCACTTTCCATCAAAACTCACATCTTGTAATGTCACTTTACAGTGATATATAACAGAAGGTCTTTCAAACATAAAGATAACGAGAACTGTATGAAAAAAAACAAACCCACAACTTAATAGCCTGATGGGCAAAACTTTACCTCATCTTTTCCGTCTACCATTTTCATCACACTCCATCCCTCGAGGTTCCCAGGGAATGACAATAGTGAGTTCCCATAAAAATTAGACTGCTGTCACTAACTGAAATATACACATACCAACCTAAATGAACTATGTGGATGGCCAGGCATTCGCCAGTAAGACCCCATTTGTAACTCCCCTGTAGCGACTCTGTCAATGTGGGTGCCTTCTCCTCTGTTAGGACCAGTCTTGAGTTTCCTCGAGACCGCCCAAGGAGGAATCATGGAGACCATCTGAAGAACAGAACACCATCCTCACCGAGAAGGCAGGGCCTCATTAGTATTTGTCTCCTGCTCATCTACTTCAGAGGAACCCATTCAGTTCCTCCTCAAAGGCTCAAGACCAGAAGATTTACCCAAACTCTGCAGTCCAGTATTCAAGGATGTCGCTACAGTAGAGCTGTGGCATTCAGACCTCCCCCTCCGGTCCACCCACCTGCCTCCAGTCAGGTGCTATGCCTTGAAACCATCTGGAGTGCCCCCTGCTCTTACACCTTCTGCCAACCGCATCTTATCCACCTGTCCAGAATCACCAGCCTTATGTCTTCTATAAAGCCAGCCCCCCTCTATGTGCCCCTATAACATCCTGCTTACACGGTTCTTTCCCCCCATGGACCCACACAGGCAACTCCTCCACAGCCTAGATCATAGTCCCTTGTCTTGGTCTTCATGGTGCCTGCCGCACACCGATGAGGGCACGTGCCTTCATCCTTCCTGAGCATGGCCTCCTTACATCCCGGGCCTGCATGCATCAAATGCAATGGTCAACTGGGAACCAAATAAGCATTCCACGTCCCGTGTCCTTATCATCCCTTCCTACTCCCCAGAATGTGGGTGTCACTGCTCATTAGTTCTCTGCTGAGGACCGTCACTGACGCTGTCACTCTGCAATTCTCTGCGCTTTGGCTTGGGTGGCATCCTGTCCCAGAGGCTGCCCTGGAACTTTCTTTCCCTGCGTCTTCTTCCTCGCGCTGGCCCTACCTGGAAACTACGTTCCTCCTGGCCCTCTTCAAAGCGTGTGCCACAGCCTCAGCGCCAAGGAATCAGGAAAGGACGTACATCTTTCCCGTAATATTGCCCGCTTCCTCTTCCTCCATTTCTTTCTGGTTCACTCACCACCACCCACAAGCAGAGTCTGCAGTGTCTCCTCAGCCAGAACTGCCCTTCTCCATCATACCTGCCATCTGACCAACCACCTCCTGGTCTTTCAGTCTTCCCTCCCTCATGCCCACTCGGTCTCCTCATTCCTCCATTTTCTCCTCATGGTTTAGGTCTGTCTGTGTGACCCTCTGAACTATGTTCTCACCAGAACCCTTAATTCTTTCACGCTCACGTCTATCCACGCACAACTCCAACAAAATCCCAGCCCTCACTCATCTCTGGAATCTCGAAGCAAAGAACCTACAGCCAAGGGACCCATGTTTTGAGAAACAAAAGGAGAGGTAAGAGGGTCCCAGGAATGGGACCTGATGTCCACCAAGGTGTGCGAGCTGCCTGCTGGACAGAATGTGGACACAGCAGAACACATGACAGCTTCCTATTAGCCCTCCAGTGCCTAGTGCCTTTGCTAGGCGCCTAGTGTCTCAGCAGTAAAACAAGGGTTGAAAATGGATTAATCCTGTTTAACTGATTCTTTCTAGCTTTCTCTACCTCTTCTTTTTGCAATAAAACTTATTTTTAAATGAAATCTTATTAAGGAATCCTCAACAAAGGGGCACCTGGGTGGTTCAGTAGGTTAAGCTTCTGACTCTTGATTTCAGCTCAGGTCATGACCTCACAGTTTGTGGGTTCAAGCCCCACATCGGGCTCCGTGCTGCCATTGCAGAGCCTGCTTGGGATTCTCTGTCTCCCTCTCTCTGCCCCTCCCCTGCTTTCTCTCTCTCTCTCTCTCTCTCAAAAACAAATAAACATTAAAAAGAAATTAAAAAAAAAAAAGAAGGAACCTACTCCACCAACACCCGATTCAGACCTCCAGCCTCCAGAACTGTAAGAAAACCAATCCCTGTTGTTTTAACCCACCAGCCTGTGGTACCATGTCACCACAACCCTAGAGAGAGAATACACAAACCTACCCTCTCAGTAAGGCAGATCTTTCCATCTTTACTGTTTCCCACGTGGCTGCCCGCCCTGCCCCTATGTTGAACAGTTGTCAGACCCTATGAAGAAGATGCAGTGAGTGATATTTTGTACTCAGTGGCCCCCAGATCCAAATGCAGGAAGAGTTCAACTCAAGGTTCTAATCGTTGTGTGTCTGGCTTGGAACCATGTGATGTGTGATAATGTAACAACTGGAATATAATAATACTCCTGCAAATGGAATGAGAGTCATCACATTGCTTTATTTGAGATCCAACTGAATCCATACTACACTATTGATTATATTTCCCTCAACTGTCAGTAAAGACATGGAATTGAACCATGAATATTTCACATCAAGAAACCATCAATCTGGAAAGAGCCTTCAAAATTACACACATAACAGGGATCTGAGGTTAATCCTCACGGACAAAGTGCGCTAGGTTAATTTTAATTTGAAAATGTTGCCCACATAATTCTTGGGCAGCATTATTTTCCCACTATCATAAATTTCTAGGATTGGGCTATATTCTATTCCAATTTGTCACTGAGAATAAAATCTCACACTTCAGGTGGGAGAGGAGATGGCGAGGAGAACCTCACGTGCAATAGAGACACCCACACGGCTGACCTAGAAACATCCTATAATTGTTAACAATAGCTGTCTTTGAACTTAGCCAAAAAAAATCCCTCATAATTTCCTGTCCAAAAAAAAAAAAAAAAACACCTCAGCTTGGCCTCTGGAACCTATAATTAGCCAGTTTTCAGATTTAATTTTTTTCTATTTTGTTTGAAGCTTCTCTTTCTAGAAAACTCACAACCTCCTGATGAAAAGTATTTGATATGAAATGGCCTTTGACCCAAACAAAGGTATTCATGACGTATTTAACGTGCTCCTTCTGTACACCAAATAGTTTAGTCTTCGTGGTTCAAGATACAAAAGCAAAAAATGAATATGATGCCTTCTTTGATTAAAGTTTACCCATTAATAATTCATCAATTACACAAATGGAAGAGATAAACATATCAGTAAATCCAGAGATAAATAAAAGTTGGGTCCTGCCCCAGCCATGGATTCATCCCTGAGCTCTCTTTGGGTGTTTGTACCAGAAGCGTACTCTTCCTCTGGAACCATTAAGGGGTGAGGTATCAGTTGAACATCAGTCCCTCTTAATAACTGCTGGACTTTCAACTCTGCCTGGGGTGGATGAGCGTTCCAGGCATGTCTGTGTTGATGAACAGCATGCCCTTGTCCCGGACCACCCCAGGTGTGGTCACCTCCTCTGCCCCAGCCCTCCTCTGGGGCCTCTGTGCATGCATGTGGTGAGCCTTGGTTTAATCTAGGGCTCAGACAATTACACTGCTATTTTCACCTGCAAGGTGCCCCTTGCTCTCTGCACATGGTGGGGAGGTGAGGGGGAAGGAGAAGAAAACCGAGAAGTGCAATGAGAAAGTGAAAGTAGAAAAAGTAGTTGAGAGACAAGTCAGGAAAGGCATTGGATGCTGGCGAAGGAACCATAAGGTCAGATCTTTCTTCTAGAACAATTGCTCACATTCTGGATTCTGCTGATATGTAGGCTGCCATTTTCTTTTCTTTTTGTAATTGTTTTAACCTGGGATACGTTGTGAGCCGCTGTGTTTACGTCAAAGAGTCACAAGTGCCAAACTTTGTAGATGATTTATTTGCTATATAGATTAAAATGCAATCAATATTATTTCCATAATAATAGAGTTTCTCAAACTTGAGTCATATATGCGCGCGCGCGCACACACACACACACACACACACAAAGCAAACAAACTTTTAATGGTGACCAATCATTCCCATTATACTTATTATGGAAGGCTGAAGATACACCCCCTCTGTCAATAATCCAGTCCTAGTTTCTGGAAATAACCTTCTATAACAAAGAAAAGGGGAAGGTAGCTTGGAGATGTGATTAAATTGAGAATTGGAAATAGGGATGTTCTCCCGGGTTATCCTGGTGGGCCCTAAATGCAATCATGAGTATCCCCATTAGGAAGGAGGCATGGGGCGATTTCACCCACACAGAGGAGAAGGTGACGTGAAGGCAGAACACAGGAAGGTTTGAAAACACAACCACAAGCCGAGGAACACCGGTCACCGTCAAAAGCTGGAAGAGACAAGGAACAGATTCTCCCCTGGAGTTTCTGGAAGGAGGGTGGTGTTGCTCATACCTTAATACTGGCCCAGTGTTCCCCAAGCTCAGGGATCCACATGTGTAAAATCTCACCTGCCACGTGTAGCCTGACTTGTGTGGCCACAGAGAGGGCCACAGAGAACCGGGCACCAGCGCTGGCTCGGAAGTGAACAACACATTGCAGGGCACCCGGGGGGCTCAGTCAGTTGAGCATCCAGCTCTTGATTTCAGCTCAGGTCACGGTCTCATGGTTTGCGAGTTCAAGCCCCACATCGGACTCTGCCCTGACAGCGCGGATCTTGCTTGGGATTCTCTGTCTCCCTCTCTCTCTGCTCCTCCCCACTCTCTCTCTCTCTACAATAAATAAAGCATTAAAAAAAAAAAGTGAATACATTGCACTTCTGCTGGTCACTGAGCTCCTAGAACTGGTCACCTGCCCACATCACTATAAGAGGGCGGGAAATTTGGGAGAGCTCGTGGATATTTGGGGAGCAGTCAGTATCTCTGGCAAAGCATTCACCTATAATAATGTCTCTCTCGGTCACTTCCTCCAAAGTATTTGATGTAAAGGAGGAGTAGAAAGTACAGAGACCGCACAGAACTGGTCCTGCTCAGTCAGCTCGTGTACCACTCGACCTGTAGTAAAACACGTGCCCTATTGTGCTCTGAGCGGTAACACTGATAAAAACTCACCGTAGTTAGGTTATCGCCCAGTTTTAAACTATAGATACTTTAGGAAGACAAAAAGGGGTTTTAAATGTCCATTCAAAGGACGTTCACTTCTGCATTGTACCTGGGTTAGATTAACTCTATAAATATATCATTTACTCTAACAGAATCAGAGATAGACAAAGTCACTATCTGTGTGACATTGGCAATATTATATTTATATTATGAATACCATGTTAAAATTATGTAAATTTTATTACTTATGTTTTTAAATAAAATGAGAATTTACTGTTTAATAGTACATGCTTACTTTAAAAACTTTCTTTTTAATGTTTATTTATTTTTGAGAGACAGGGACAGAGCATGAGCAGGGGAAAGGCAGAAAGAAAGGGAGACACAGAATCCAAAGCAGGCTCCAGGCTCTGAGCTGTCAGCACGGAGCCTAACACTGAGCTCGAACCCACGAACCGTGAGATCATGATCTGAGCCAAAACCAAGAGTCAGACGCTTAACCGACTGAGCCACGCAGGTGCCCTGGTATTTGCTTATTTTTAAAAAATTTATATATAATGCCTATGATTGAGATCTGGAAAGAGCTCAAAATTATATTTTTGTTTGTTTGTTTTTTTACTGAAGTTTATTATTATTATTTTTTTTTGAGAGAAGCAGAGGAGGGGCAGAGAGAGGGAGAGACAGAATCCCAAGCAGGCTCTGTGCTGTCAGCACATTACAGATCAGTGGAAATATGATGGGCTACTCATAAAGAGATATTAAGATCATAGACCATATATGAACTAATGAAATTAGGTACTTAACCATGCATACACACACATTTGGATTAACATTTTTTAGATAAAATAAAGTAAAAACATTTAGAAGAAAATATAAGATTATGTTGTTGTCAAGCAGTTTTTCTTACGTTAAGCTCCCAACACTAAAAAAATGAAATACTAAAGATGATTAAAGTTGGCTTAATTAAATTAGATTATAGAATAGGTTACAAGTTAATTAAAAAAAAAAAGGACAAATGACCCAATAAAAGAGTGGGCAAATATTGTGAATATTCTGGCATTCACAGAAAAGAAAATGAGATTAGCCAATAAACATATGAACATATTCCTGCAACATCATTAAGAATCAGGGAGGGGGCGCCTGGGTGGCGCAGTCGGTTAAGCGTCCGACTTCAGCCAGGTCACGATCTCGCGGTCCGTGGGTTCGAGCCCCGCGTCGGGCTCTGGGCTGATGGCTCAGAGCCTGGAGCCTGTTTCCGATTCTGTGTCTCCCTCTCTCTCTGCCCCTCTCCCGTTCATGCTCCGTCTCTCTCTGTCCCAAAAATAAATAAAAACGTTGAAAAAAAAATTAAAAAAAAAAAAAAGAATCAGGGAAATGCAGGGGCTTCTGGGCGGCTCAGTCACTTGAGCATCTGACTCTTGATCCCGGCTCAGGTCATGATGTCACAGTTCATGGGATTGAGTCCCCATCAGTCTCTTCACGGACAGCATGAAGCCTACTTGAGATTCTCTCTCTCCTTCTCTCTCTCTCTCTGCCCCTCTCTTACTTTCTCACTTTCTCAAAATAAAGAAGTAAACATAAAAAAGGGGAATCTGGGAAGTACAAATTAAACCCATGATGAAATTCCATTTCAATTCATCAGACTGGAAAAACCATTAATGGCTCTGTGGGTGACAATGAGGAAGGACAGAACCTTCAGACGAGACTCCTGGGTGAGCAAGCCAGTAACAGTAACGCTGAAGATGGGCACTCTTTAAATTTGGGGGATCTGCTTCTAGAGAGCAAACTTTCTACTCTAGGACTAGAATATCTGCCATATGTGCTCAAGGATAGTCAGGAGGATTTTTGCAACAGTATTTCTAACCGTGAAAGAAGGAGAGAGAGGGAAAGCAAAATTGCCATCCCTCAGTAAGGGAATTTATAAACAAACGAGTTGATTCAGACAATTGATTGAATAAACTATATCAACACATATCCCCATATGTTGATGACAAAAAGTAGGGTTCAAAAGGGCAAATATAGTGTGATACGATTTAAGTAAAAATATAAGCAGAACAACAATATAAGTTGCTTACCAGTATAAACACGCCCAGTAAAACAAACATCTGCGCAGCAATGATATACAAAACCTCAGCCTCTAGGGAGGAAGAGAAGGAAAATGGACAGGAGGCCAGTTTAACTGTATCTCTAACTATTTTTTTTTTTTTTTTTTTGCTTCAAAACAAAGAAGAGAACTCTGAAGCCAATGGAGCAAAATGTTAACATCTGTTAACTCTGGGTGGTCGACACGTGGTTAACTGTTCTATTATTTTCATTGCTTTTTGGCATGTTTGAATTATTCCATACAAAAACAAAAATGCTTGAAATCAAAATTGTCAATTTATTTATTTTTCCAGTGAAATGACATTTTTTTATATCTTCACATGGCTGACTTCGTTACTTGCATGCTTTTAAAATATTTTAATGATGGTCACACCAAAAAAAAAAAAAAACGTGGCCGTATTTGCTTTATTTTTGCATACAGTGTGTGGGGATGGAGAAGGAAGAGCCATCTGTATCCATATGAGTGTGCTGCTTATGCGACAGTCAGAGCTTCTAGAAGATTGAGAGCTTTTTGGCATAGGAAGGTAAGCGGATAGCAGGATCCTGGACGGAAAGAAAGAGGCCAGAAGCAGAGGTCAGCTACCATAGATCCAGCAAAGTTATGAAGTTCTAGCAGGGGGAAAGTAAAGTTAGAAATTTTTAAAAATCTATTTTCCTGGCAACAAGAGCCAACAATGAAATCAATGTAAAGTGAAGTGTAAGATAGCACCCTGAGATTTTATGTCTCAAAGGAGGCTGATACATTAAGGTCGGGAAATGGAGAAGACAGGGGGTCCTGTTTTGGACATGTTGGATTTCTTGAGACCTACTTGAAAGCACAAGATGGTTTTCTAATACAACCACACGTCACCAGCATGAACTGGAACTTAGGGTCGTGAATATGCGATCTCCCATAGGAAGCTGGGAGATGCCAGATCACAAACACAGGGGAGGTCCACAGTTAAAGGTGGGAGGTTCCCCTCAAAGCTCTTTCACTTGGTCTCCACCCCTTTCCATACATTTGCTTTCCTCTTTCTCCAGGTCCCTTTCTCTCCTGTATTACAAAATATATCATACATATTTTTATAGAGAGAGAGCTTTTTTCTGGGGGTTATTGCCCTATAAGAATGAACAGAGGGGTACCTAGACGGATCAGTCAGTTGAGCGCCCAGCTTCAGCTCAGGTCATGATCTCACAGTTCATGAGTCCAAGCCCTGCCTCGGGCTCATTGTTGTCAGCGCAGAGCCCGCTTTGGATCCTCTGTCCCTCTCTCTCTCTGCCCTTTCCTTGCTTGCACGCTCTCAAAAATAAATAACCATTTAAAAAAAAAAAAGTGAACAGAAACTTCCCGAAATGTTTCCAGATCATCACTACCAACAAGGTATGCCTCCCCCGAGTCTAAGGATGCCAAGTGTCGAACCACTGGTCCACACAGCGCAACCTGCTTTGGCCTCCCCAAACACCCATATTCACCAATTTTCTGGAATGAGTCTAGGATAGAGCATTCCAATCGGAAGAATTTCAATTGTCTCGTGACATGCTTGTTCTTTGCCAGAAATGTCCAGAACGTCAATTGCTTTCATGTCACACACTCTAACACAAAAAGATATTTATAATTTCTCCTATCATTGTAGCTTAAATTCCCCCCCTACTTTAATGTATGACTCATAAAGAAAAAAAATATGGAAACATTAGTTTGACCCCAAATTATTTACTCAATAAGTTCCAGGCAAAAATCTGGACACTAAGATATAGTTATACATTTTAAAAAGATAAAAATTTGTGTCCTTATAGAGTTTATATTTTTTTGGAGTATAGTGCATTAAAAATATGTAAGGAAAATATCAAGTAAATCAGTAAACTAAAGCAAAAAAAAGAGAATAGGTATTCAGAAGGGTTTATAGTTTTATTTATTTTTAAAAATTTTTAATGTGTATTTGTTTTTGAGAAAGAAAGAGACAGATATGAGCAGGGGAGGGGCAAAGAGAGAGGGAGACACAGAATCTGAAGCAGGCTCCAGGCTTTGAGCTATCAGAACAGAGCCCGATGAGGGACTCGAACTCATGGACTATGAGTCCGTGTCAGACACCTAACTGGCTGACCCACCCAGGCACCCCAGGAAGATTTATAGTTTTAAATGGAATTTGCCAGGGAAGGACTCATATAACATGTAATTAGAACATAGAATTGAGCAAAGATGTCTAAGAAGGGATTTTATGTGCAGCTAATTAGGAGATGAGTGTCTAAGCCAAAAAACACAGCGCATGCAAAAGCCCTGAGGTAGGACTTCTTGCCGTGTCAAACAATGAAACTGAAATAACTGGAAATAGAGTGAACTAGAGGGAGAATCTTGATCAAGACGCTGTTAGCGGGTGGGTGTAGACCTACAGAGTCATTAAGACCACAGTAAAGACTTTGCCTTTTATTCAGAGTGAAACATGAGGACACTGGAGGATTTGACCAGAATGATATGCTTGGGCCGCTGTGTTATGAACATACTGTGGGGTCAAGCACAGAAGCAGGGGGAGGTATTAAAACAGTGCATGGAAAAGATGATGGTAAATTAGACTTTGATATTAGCCATAGACCAGCAGTATTTTGAGGATAAATTAAATGAATGCAGACTGTGAGTGAAAGAGAAAAATTTAAGTTTTTGCATGCGCACACACACGCACACACCCTTCCCTTGGACTAAGAATAATTTTTGAGAGACAGCAGAGTCCAGCTCCGTTTGTAAGAAAAATCACATTGCCTAACTAAAGCAAATGACAACTGCTCTACCTGTCAACTTAGATTTTTCCAAAGAGCCCCCCCCCCCCCCCGCCCACCCCGAGAGTATCGGTCTAGAGCAAGCTTCCCCAGCGAGTCTGGGTAGGTCCACGTTTCACATCTGTGGGATTCTGAAACTCAAAGGTGCCTCCGCCTAGAACAATGACGAGCACCCCAAAACAAACTGTAGCTCACACCTCAGAATGGAGAAAGTGTTTACTGTTACGCTAGCTTAAGAATTTTCTACCTGAACCAAATTTAAGTCTTATGCTACATCAAGGACCCTTTATATGAACCACAAAACATTTTTGAAAACACAGCCTAAAGTCACTTAAAATTAATAGTAATTGAGAACAAGCATTTTTGGATACAAGAGAACTACCCTGGAAGTCCGGCAGTGAAATGGCCTTGACGCTTATTATTCTGAACCTTGTCTATAAGAGATTTCACAAGAGCTTCGGACTTCAGACTTCCTGCCTCCCTGAAATTCTCTTCTTGCTGTTGGTCATCACAAGCTGGGTCCTTCCTGCTCTGGGGCCTTCTTTCTTTCTTAAGATAAGATATACGATCAGGTCTCCATGTTTTTCCTTTCGTAGTGATATTTTCAGTTTGGTTTTCGTAAATCTCTCTTCTTTTTTTTTTTAATTTTTTTTCTTAACGTTTATTTATTTTTGAGACAGGGAGAGACAGAGCATGAACGGGGGAGGGTCAGAGAGAGGGAGACACAGAATCTGAAACAGGCTCCAGGCTCTGAGCTGTCAGCACAGAGCCTGACGCAGGGCTCGAACTCACGGACCGCGAGATCATGACCTGAGCTGAAGTCGGCCGCTTAACTGACTGAGCCACCCAGGCGCCCCTGTAAATCTCTCTTCTAATGCTACTTCTAATTCCTTCTAAAAGGATAATGAGGGGAAGAAAAGGCTTTCAAATTTTCTACACAATAAAGAACTCTGTTATTTGTGTATAACTTTTTTTTTTTCCTGCTGAAAGAATTTCCATTATCTTCATGTGAGTGGGAGATATTCAAAGGGACTAAAGGGACTCCTTCTTAATACCGTCATGAAGCTAACACTGTCACGTACAACGTGTTCTTTGTTCACCATTTAAGAGAGCACTTACTAATTCTCAGGTATTGTTGTGTGCAAGGATTTATAAGGAATGGTCACTTTCTTGAGGGGGTTCTTGAGGGGAGATACACATGTATGTAAATAAATGCATCCTTGTGAACAATACTTGTATAAAATATGTAATATGGATTAGAGAAATGTCAAAACAGCTTTCAGGGAAAGTCGACAGTCAGATGAAATGTCTGTGACAAGATTGCTCGGGTAGGTAAGAGTCCCCGGGGGGAGGGGGGAGGATAGGCAATCAGGCAGATGGGAGAGCAAGATGCAAAGGCAGAGGGGTTTCTCTCATGTCCCTTCGGCCAAGTTCAGTGACCTGGAGGTAACTAGAATAGGGTGAGGTCGGGAAGTAAGTGACAGACAGAAACCAGCCTTGCATTTGGAGGGTGAAAAGATGTGTGGGCTCAGCCAAGCACCCCAGAGTTTATCTACCTGTCAAAGGAAGCTTAATAATATTTAAAAATTTTTTTAACATTTATTTATTTTTGAGAGACAGAGCATGAGCAGGGGAGGGGGAGAGAGAGAGGGAGACACAGAATCCGAAGTAGGCTCCAGGCTCTGAGCTGTTTGTTAGCACAGAGCCCAATGCGGGGCTCGAACTCACAAACTGAGAGATCGTGACCTGAGCTGAAGTCGGACGCTCAACCGACTGAGCCACCCAGGCGCCCCAAGAATATTTAAATCAGGAAGTGTGATGAGGGACACTCTGGATGGGCTGACATCAGCGCGGGGCAACGCTGTGTCTAACATACCACAGGTCCACAAGGCTTTGCCACCCTTTCCCCAGGCCGTATAATTCTCAAGGTTGACCTTGGTTCTTTTTTTTTTATTCTATTGCCCTTTCAGTGATATACTTTTCAGAGACCTTCCTTTTATTAAAACCAGACAAAATAAAATGGAGCACACCTTCCATTCTATTTAAATATCCTTTGGAAATTAATTGACAATAATTGACACGTAAGTGTCGTATACATGTCTTGACGAGATTTAACTGATTTTCGTGTCAATCAAGGATGCGTCTTGTGTTTGGTGTAGGTTTTTATTCTTTTTTGTAGGGTTAGACGGTGTTGGTCTGACAGAATCTCATTTCACTGTAACGTGTGGTCAATGGAAAGCAGTTTATGGGTACGAGACTCGGGGAAAAGAGGGAAGGAGAAAGAGAAGTCTATGAGTCAGGTTTCTTCAGAGAAACGGAACTAATGGGAGGTGTATATGTGTATATATATACACATACATACAGAGAGAGATTCATTTCAAGGATGTAGCTCACACAATTATGGAGCCTGGCACGTCCAAAGCCTGCAGCAAGCTGGAGCCCTAAGGAAGAGCTGCTGTTGCAGTTCAAATCCAAAGGCCATCAGAATGGAGAATTTCCTCTTGCTGGAGGGAGGTCATGCTTTTGCTGTATTCGGGCCTTCAACTGATTGGACGAGGCCCACCAACATTATAAAGTCCCATCCCCATTAAGAAGGGCAATCTGTTTTACTCAAAGTTCATTGGTTTGAATGATAATCTTACCCCCAAAACACCCTCACAGAAACGTCCAAAAGAACGCTTGGCCAAATAGCTGGGCACTGTGGCCAGCCCAGATGACACATGGAATCAGACATCCCAAGAAGGGACGGTAAAATGAAGGACAGACGGAATGCGGAATGCATCTCTGTGCAGTAGAAACCACGTCCCGTTGCCGAGTGTGGGCCGGGCCTGGCGTGCTGGGGACATACATGAAGCATGACCGATCCCCTAAAATACGCAACGCATCAAAAAACGCAATATTGTTTTAGGTTTTAAGTTCAACACTGAGATACAAGCAAACTTTGTCCACCTGATTCTCTGTAGGTTCTGTAGAAATGTACGTTTGCTGCACTAACGTGCCTCAGCACCTAGAGAAATACTTTCGGGGTAGCTGTTCAGAAGACCAATGCTCTGCTCCTTATGTCCACGCAAAGCAAACTATTTTTGCTATCTTCACAGATCCCAAAAATTGCCAGGGAAAGGATTCAGCGATGACATCCCACCAGGCCCCACTCCGGGACCCTGTCATGGACTGGCGTGACCCATGTGGCTTTGAAATGCTTTTCAAGCTATATTTAGAGCGTCTCAGGATATAAAAATCTGATCATACGTTCCTTTATTTTTATGCTCAATTTCCCACTTCTTCCCGTGTCACTTACTTTCCACTTCAAGTAATACCTCCTGTCAGAGTATGTTGTGTCTGAAGCTCTCCTCCCTGGCTCCCTTCAGGCTGTCTGACCCATCCGAACTCAAGCTCTCACAAGGAGGAGAGAAGTTCATACCTTGGTGCCATGGTTTCCACACTCTGGGGACTCCCTGGAAGCAAGGACATGACTAAGAGCATCGAATGCCCACCTCGTCACAGAGCCAACGAAGCCATTTGGACGGTGGTCAAGAGGAACCTGGGAGAAAGTTTCCTCCACCCAGACGGACACATCGGAGGAGGGGATGTCTCAGAGCGGCACAGGTGGTAGAAGAGTGTTCTGGAAATAGGAAGTTATTTAAGATAAGATGTGAAGTGACGTGCTTATCATCTTGATGAAGACAACATATATCCAACCTTCAAAAGGATCAACGGTACAGAGTTCTCACCTTGCTTTACGTTTTTAAACTCAGGGGGCAGATGTCATCTTTTCTAGACTCAAGACTATGTGATAGTCAATTAGCAGGAAAGATGAAAAGTAAAATTATAGCGGTATAAAGGGACTTTGCACAATGGCCTGAGAAAAAAGGACCTGTGAGGATATAGATGACCCTCACACGGCGGAGGATAAGACGAATCCCGTTACTGAAGTAACATCTTTCCTGACTGATGAGAAAAGGCATTCCGCCAGCTTCTACTTGAGGCTTTAGGGAAAAATGATTTTTCTTATTCAATATAACCATTTTCGAGATTCCTTGACTGTGAGGAAATGTTTCTAAAAGATTTTTAAAAATAGAGACCTTTAAAAAATATATAAAAGGGGAATTGATGGCTGAATTGTTCTTCGCCCCTCCTCCTTCATTTTTCTGGAAAGCAGTGCCAACACAGAATGTGAATAAATGTATCTATCTGCCGGGAAAAAGTGCCAAGAAATTGTCATCAAATTCCTGGAGTTTTAATTTTAAAAAGAATTAAGGAACTATAACTTGTCTGGTGTTTCTACCTTTGATATCTTCTCGTATTTTCACTTGGCCCCTTTAAATGGAATTATAAAAAAACTACTGAGACCCAGAACCTTTTTGCTAAATTCACAAAAATCAAACAAAATCATCAAAACTCATGACATCTGACCCCATGATAATTGTGGAACCAGTATCAAAATGGTCCTCAGGTAAGGACATTTTAAAAATGAGGGGTGTCTGGGTGGTTCAGTCAGTTAAGCGTCCAACTTCGGCTCAGGTCATGATCTCACAGTTCGTGGGTTCCGGCCCCACGTCGGGCTCTGTGCTGACAGCTCCGAGCCTGGACCCCGCTTCAGATTCTGTGTCTCCCTCTCTCTCTGCCCCTCCCCGCTCAAGTTCTATCTCTCTCTCGCCATCAAAAATAAATAAAACATTTAAAAATTAAAAAAAAAAAAGAAAGAAACAGACATTTTATTTTATTTTTTTTTTCAACGTTTATTTATTTTTTGGGGGACAGAGAGAGACAGAGCATGAACGGGGGAGGGGCAGAGAGAGAGGGAGACACAGAATCGGAAACAGGCTCCAGGCTCTGAGCCATCAGCCCAGAGCCCGACGCGGGGCTCGAACTCACGGACCGCGAGATCGTGACCTGGCTGAAGTCGGACGCTTAACCGACTGCGCCACCCAGGCGCCCCCAGAAACAGACATTTTAAATGCCACTATGTGATTAATTTAAAAATCAGCTAAAACTGGGGCGCCTGGGTGGCTCAGTCGGTTAAGCATCCGATTTCAGCTCAGGTCACGGTCTCACGGTTCGTGAGTTCGAGCCCTGCGTCGGGCTCTGTGCTGATGGCTCGGAGCCTGGAGCCCGCTTAGGATTCCGTGTCTCCCTCTCTCTCTGCCCCTCCCCAGCTCGTGCCCTGTCTCTCTGTCTCTCTCTCAAAAATAAAAAAAACATTAAAAATTTTTTTGAAAAAAATAAAAATGAGGGGCACCTGGGTGGCTCAGCCAGTTAAGTATCCGACTTCAGCTCAGGTCACGATCCCACAGTTTGTGGGTTTGAGCCCCGCATGGGGCTCTCTGCTGTTAGCACAAAGCCTGCTTGGGATCCTCTGTCTCCCTCTCTCTCTCTCTGCCCCATCCCTACTCTTTCTCTCTCTCTCAAAAAATAAACATTTAAAAATGAATGATAACGTACCTTCTGCTACATTTGGTCCCAGTGCTGCAAAGTCGAACAGTGTAGACACAGGGCCACGTCTGGAAGAGGCCAGGGGTGTTCCTCCATCACCTTTTTGTCCAGCCAAGATGAATCATAGCTCCCTGTATGTTCATTCTGTAGTTTTCTTCATGGAGAGACTGGGATTAAGAGCTATATCATCTGTATCTTCCCTCATTTCTGAACCGTTTCACTGAAGGAAAAACAGCTTCTCTCCACCGCATCAGAAGTAGCACCCAGTCCCACAGGCAAAAAGTGACGTAAAGTGACGAAGACATCATTTTTTTCTTCCTTCCCTGCTAATGATCAGATCAAAGCAATCTATTCTCCCCCCCCAACCCACGTCTGTATCTCTATTTTTCTATCTTTCTGACCCCCACCTCACTCATGTTTCTGAGTGAGGACTGGGCTTAGCCTTCGACCTTACGCAAGAAAGAAATCACTACTCGGCTAATAAATAGCAATTGAGAGCAATGTCCTTCCATGAGAGGGAACGTTCTCTCAAACCAATACCAAAGGGGGAAATGTAACCTGTCCTTACAGTCACCTGACTTCCTGTGATGGTCTCCTGTTGACATAAATCCTCATACTGCAAATTCTTTTCTTTTCTTTTTTTTAATTTTTTTTTCAACGTTTATTTATTTTTGGGACAGAGAGAGACAGAGCATGAACGGGAGAGGGGCAGAGAGAGAGGGAGACACAGAATCGGAAACAGGCTCCAGGCTCTGAACCATCAGCCCAGAGCCTGACGTGGGGCTCGAACTCACGGACCGTGAGATCGTGACCTGGCTGAAGTCGGACCCTTAACCGACTGCGCCACCCAGGCGCCCCTGCAAATTCTTTTCTAAAGGCATAGCTCAGCTCCTGTTTTCTAATTTTATGAAACTTTTAGCTAATATCCTAACCTCATTTCAAGGACTTTTCACTCCCTCCGTCACTTCCAGAAGGAAAAGGAAATTATTGTAAAAAGGAGACTATTCTTTAAGGAAAGTCATCAGTTAGATAGTGAAGAGATTTAAAAGCAAATCTGAAGAGTTAGAAAGTAACAACAACAACAAAAAAAAGAAGAAATCTTTAGAAATAGGGATCACATCCGTGATATTTTAAAGCATCTCCGTTGACTAAAAGAAATGGGTTCATCAGTAGGGTGCGTTAAACAGAATCAACGGACATGATTTCTAGTCTGAGGATAAACGTGAAAAAAAAAAAAAAAAAAGGCTGCCAAGCCAAGCTTTGTTTGTTTGGAGAGTTTCACTCAGAAGGGACAACTGTAAAAACATCTGTATTCAGCTGCAACTACATTTCCTTCACCACAGGGCAGCTGAGATCCATCCAACGTCTCTTCTAGGACATCAGAAAAAGATGAGCCTAATTGCTTTAGCCTTGGCTGGTTAAATAGTTAAGCGCAGGGCTGTGCCTCGCTGTGTGCGAGGGGAAATAAACGATCTCGGGGTGAGATCGAAATGTAGCATCTTGATGGAACCTCCCTTTCCAAGAAGCTTTCCCGAGCATGCGGTCTGAACCAGGGTCAGCTTGGGGTGCTCGCTAGGACTCTGTGGCCTCGCGGCAAATGGGAGAGGCTTTTCAGTCAGACGCTTTCAAAGACTGTGCCTAAGAAATTTATTTTTCCGAATGGGAAACCCAATCTTTTGGGTGGTGGTGGGGGCGGGGGGGGGGGGGGGGGGAATGAAGCTTCTGGACTGAAGCTAGGCAGTGTTCTTTTGAATTTAAGCTGAACAAAGTATGATCTTATGAGACGAATTAGGCTCATCCTAAGAGCAAAATGGACTAAACTTATTTTGCTAGAAATTGGCTGCTACTGTTCACGGTCTTTTTCATTCCATGTTTCTCCCTCGATGTTCTCGTGGTTGTAAATATAGTTGTAGCCACACAGACCATGCCTTTCTCACAGCTTATGCCTCTTAGTGTTCTAATATGACGTCCCTCCCCACTTCCTTCCCCAACACAGTGGCCAATTCGAACAGACAGCTACTGGAACATCCGTGAGACATCTGGAGAAGCCACCACCACTGAAATGCTGTGACAAGACACTTGACCCCAGACTCTCCATTTTCTCAAACTTGACACCCCCCTCAAAGAGGAAGTCGCACTTTTGTTTTTTAAAAAATTTTTTTTTCAACGTTTATTTATTTTTGGGACAGAGAGAGACAGAGCATGAACGGGCGAGGGGCAGAGAGAGAGGGAGACACAGAATCGGAAACAGGCTCCAGGCTCTGAGCCATCAGCCCAGAGCCTGACGCGGGGCTCGAACTCACGGACCGCAAGATCGTGACCGGGCTGAAGTCGGACGCTTAACCGACTGCGCCACCCAGGCGCCCCAAGGAAGTCGCACTTTTGTATAATGCCATTACCCTATCCCTTCATATGATGTAGCATCCAACTATTCTATGTAATTTGGAACTCTCTACCTCATTACAATTTTGTCTTACTAATGCTTCCTGTCTGTGTTGGTGTGTGTGTGTGTGTGTGTGTGTGTGTGTGTGTGTGTGTGGATGCAGTCACTTATTTCCATTATTGTATCATCCCAACGTTCCTAAAAAGGGCAGAAAAGAAAGAAACCCCCATTTGTTCATTACACGTTAACATACTTCTTATCACAGGTGGAATTAACTATAAGAACTTAACTATTTTCCTTGGACACAAAGATAAAGTCCATCGTGAAGAATTCTGAGTGAATCTAGGGAACAGAAGAAAAAAATTTCCATTTTCCATTAATGGGAGACAAAGTGTTACGTGACTACCACGTCTAAAGCAGAAGATACCTGGACCCACGGATGACTTGAGGATCCCCAAAATCCCTGAAGTGGAAGGTAAAATATCTGCTAATCATGAATAATTTCTACAAAAACCTTGCCTCAGATTTTCAAATGACCCAGAAAGTTTCAAAGTAACTATAAAGGGAGAAACTGATCCTATCTATATTTCAAAGAACTACAATCCTGAACGGGATCTGGGAAGAGGTAATTATATAAGTATATCCTGCAATGACCTATAGACATACAGTTACTTGTGGGCAAAGAGGTTGGGGTGCAAAGGCCCCTGGTATGAATCTCCCATGAAAAGGTGCCAGAGACCTATCTGCATGCTGACCCACTTGGCTTCCGGTAGAAAACCAGACACCATGTAAGCTATAGTCGTCATGCTGTATGTTACGTCCCTTATAATTGGAAGTTCGTACCTTTGGACCACCTTCCTCCAATGTCTCCCTCTCCCCACATAGATACACGTTCCCTGCCCCTTCTGATAACCAAATGTCTGACCTCTTTTTTTTTTTTTAGATTCTACATGTAAGTGAGATGATACAGTATTTGTATTTCTCGGTCTGATTTATTTCACCTAGCATAATGCCTTCAAAGTTCATCCATGTTGTTGTAAATAGTAGGATAGCCTCATTTTTCATGGCTGAATAATATCCCATTATATATATACCATGACTTCCTTACACACTCGTCCATTGTGGGGCACCTAGGTTTCCAATGTCCTGGCTATTGTAAATAATGCTGCTATAAACATGGCGGTCCACGTATCTTTTTGAATTGGTGTTCTCTTTTCCTTTGGATATATGTGCAGAAATGGAATTACTGGATCATACAATAGTTCTATTTTTAATTTTTTAAGGAAGCTCCATACTGTTTTCCACCAATTTACATTCCACCAATTTACATTCCCACCAATAGGGCACAAGGGTTCTCTTTTTTCCATATCCTGTGCCAAAATTTCTCTCTTGTCTCTTTGATAATTTCCATCCTGACAGGAAAGAGGTGATATCTCATTAAAGTTTTAATTTGAATTTCCCTAATTACTAGTGATGTTGAGCATCTTTTGAGGTACCTGTTGGCCTGTCATATATTTTCTTTGGAGAAATGTCTATTCAGGCCTTTCACCCATTGTTAATTAGATGATGATGGTGATTGCTATTGAGTTGTATAAGTTCTTTATATGTTTTCACTGTTAACCCTTTATCAGATATATGGTTTGAAAATATTTTTTTCCATTCCATAGTTTGTCTTTTCACTTTGTTGATGGTTTTTTTTCCGTGTAGCTTTTTAGTTTAATTTAGTCCTACTGGTTTATTTTTCATTTTGTTGCTTATGCTTTAAGTATTATGTCCAAAAACTCATTAGTAAGACCCATAACAAGGAGCTCTGTTCCTATGTTTTCTTCTAGGAATTTCATGGTCTCATATCTTACATTTAAATCTTTTTTTTATTAAAAAATTTTTTTATTATTATTATTTTTTATTGTTAATATAATTTATTCTCACATTGGCTCACCCACAGTGTGTAATGTGTGCTCTTGGTTTTTGGGATAGATTCCTGTGGTTCATTGCTTATATACAACACCAAGTGCTCATCCCAACAAGTGCCCTCTTCAATGCCCATCACCCACTTACCCCTCTCCCCCACCACACCATTAAGCCTCAGTTTGTTCTCTGTATTTAAGAGTTTCTTGTGGTTTGCCTCCCTCCCTCTCTGTTTGTAACTATTTTTTCCCCTTTCCTTTCCTCCATGGTCTTCTGTTAAGTTTCTCAAGATCCACATAGGAGTGAAAACATATGATATCTGTCCTTCTCTGACTGACTTATTTCACTCAGCATAATACCCTCTAGTTCCATCCATGTTGCTGCAAATGGCAGGATTTCATTCTTTCTCATTGCCAAGTTGTATTCCATTGTATATATAAACCACATCTTCTATATCCATTCATCAGTTGATGGACATTTAGCCTTTTTCCATAATTTGTCTACTGTTGAAAGCACTGCTATAAACATTGGGGTACATGTGCCCCTATGCATCAGCACTCCTGTATCCTTTGGATAAATCCCTAGTAGTGCTATTGCTGGGTCAGAGAGTAGTTTATTTTTAATTTTTTGAGGAACCTCCACACTGTTTTCCAGAGCGGCTGCACAAGTTTGCATTCCCACCATCAGTGCAAGAGGATTCTCGTTTCTCCACATCCTTGCCAGCATCTATTGTTTCCTGAGTTGTTCATTTTAGCCACTCTGACTGGTGTGAAGTGGTATCTCAGTGTGGTTTTGAATTGTATTTCCCTGATGAGGAGCGACATTGAGCATCTTTTCATGTGTCTATTGGCCATCTGGATGTCTTCTTTGGGAAAGTGTCTATTCATGTCTTCTGCCCATTTCTTCACTGGATTATTTGTTTTTCAAGTGTGGAGTTTGGTGAGTTCTTCATAGATTTTGGATACTAACCCTTTATGCTATATGTCATTTCCAAATATCTTCTCCCATTCCGTCGGTTGCCTTTTAGTTTTATTGATTGTTTCCTTTGCAGTGCAGAAGCTTTTTACCTTGATGAGGTCCCAATAGTTCATTTTTGCTTTTAATTATGGAGCCAGTTTCACTCTTTTACATGTGAACATCCAAAAACCCCAGCACCATTTATTGAAGAGACGATCTTTTCTCCATCCAATATTTTCGGCTCCCTCGTCAAATATCAGCAGACCATGCATGCTTGGGTGCATTCCTGGGCTCTTGATTCTGTTCCATTGGTCTGTTGGTCTGTTTTCATGCCAGCCCCATACTGTTTTGATAACTACAGCTTTATAGTATAGCTTGAAATTAGGAAGAGTTTTACTTCCTGCATTATTCTTCTTTTTCACAGTTTCTTTGGATATTTGGGGCCGTTTGTGGTTCCATGGAGAATTTAGGAGTGTTTTTAAAATATGCCACTAGAATGTTGATAACGAGTGCATTGAACCTATAGATGGCTTTGGTAGTATTGATATTTCAACAACATTAATTCTTCAAGTCCATGAACACAGAAGGCCTTTCCATTTATTTGTATCTTCTTCCATTTCTTTCACCAGTGTCTTGTGGTTTTGAGCGTAAAGATCTTTCACCTCTTTAGTTAAATTTAATTCTAAGTATTTTTTTGTTTTTGGTGCTACGGTAAAAAGAATCGATTTTTTTATTTCTTTGTCAGAAATTTTATTGCTAGTACATGGAAACATTACTAATTTTTGTTTATTTGTTTTGCAACTTTACAGAGTTCATGGGTTAGATCTAATAGTTTTTTTGGCTTGGTCTAATTGTCTTTAGGATTTTCTCTATGGAAATCATGTCATCTGCAAATAAAGACAATTTTAATTCATCCTTTCTAATTCTGACTCCTTTTATTTCTTTTTCTTGCCTCGTTGCTCTGGCTGGGACTTCCTGTTCTACGTTGAATGGTTGTGGTGAGTGCAGGCACCCTTGTTTTGGTCCTGATCTTAGAGGAGAAGCTTTCAGTCTTTCACCATTGAGTATGATGTTAGCTACAGGCTTGTCCTATATGGCCTTTATCATGTTGAGAAATGTTCCTTCTATGCCTAAATTGCTAAGAGTTTTTATCATAAATCATTGATGAATTTTGTGAAATGTTTTTTCTGCACCTATTGAGATGATAATAAGATTCTTTTCTTACGTTCTATTAATGGGATGTATCACACCGATTGATATGCAGATTGATTTGTGTTGAAGTATCCTTTTGCCCCAGGGATAAATCCCACTTGATCATGGTGAATGATTCTTTAAATGTGCTGAAAATTTGGTATGCTGGAATTTTATGTTATTTTTTTTTTAAGTCTGTTTATTTCTTTTGAGAGAGAGAGCAGAAGAAGGGCAGAGTGAGAGGGAGAGAAAGGATCCCAAGCAGGCTCCCTGCTGTCGGCACAGAGCCCAGCCCAACATGGGGGCTTCATCTCACGAACCGTGAGGCCATGACCTGAACCAAAACCAAGAGTCGTATGCTCAACCAACTGAGCCACCCAGGCACCCCTGGTATACAAGTATTTTAATGAGGACTTTTTCATCTATATTCATCAAGGATATTGGCCTGTAGGAGTAGTGCCCTTTTCCGGTTTTGCTATCAAGCTAGTGCTGGCCTCGTAAAAACTAGCTTTGGAGTGTTTCCTGCTTTTTGGTTGTTCAAGACAGTGGTGTTTAATGGCCGGTATTTCCCTGTCGAACTTCTTGTTTTGTTCATGTACTGTTTTCCTATTTCATTTAGTTGCCTGTCTGTGTTTTCTTGTAGTCCACTAAGTTTCTTAAAAGGATTATTCTCAATTCTTTGTCTGGAAGTTCATAGATTTTCTGGGGGGGGGGGGGGGGGGCAGTTATTAGAACTCTATTGGTTTCCTTTGCCGGTGTTATATTTACCTGATTTTTTTGTGATCCTTGATTCCTACATTGGTATCTGTGCACTTGAGTAATGACCCCCCCCTCTTTCACACTTTAAAGGTTTGCTTTGACAGAGGCAATTCTTCACTATTCAGCTCACTTTGGGTTTCTGGGTGTTTCTGCTGGTAATGTCTTTGGGCAGGCCAGGCCTGCTCCTATGGTCTATTTGAGCCAAGGCAACTGTTTGAACTCTCAGGATGGGGATAAGGGGTGTAATGCTAAGGGCAGTTGGGTAGGACCACTGGCTTGGTTCTCTACCCAAGTGAGGCTGTCAGATGGGCTCCATGGTTGTATGAATTCTCTGATCAGGCGTTCAAGATGGTCAGGTCTGGGCACTATCTTCAGTAGTAGGTGGACCTCTGAATTAGCTCCCCTGCCCAGACAGGGAGGGAGGCCAGGACTCGGGGCCTGTACAGCTCATGGTCTGGGGACCTGAATCAAGCCTGAGTATGTACAGAATTCCCGGGATGGGTGAGGGCACTGGTTTTGCTCTGCAGAGAGGGGAAGCCACAAGCTCTCTGTTCAAACGCCATGTGCAGAGAACTGTCGATTGAGATATGCAGCATCCTACAGACTCTGGTGAGCTCCCCCGGCCGTATTCAGAGATGAGTGGGGCTGCATATTAGATTCCCTGCCTGGGTGCCAAGGGAGAAACAGCTTTAAAACAGGTAAGGCTCGGGGCACCTGGGTGGCGCAGTCGGTTAAGCGTCCGACTTCAGCCAGGTCACGATCTCAAGGTCCATGGGTTCGAGTCCCGCATCGGGCTCTGGGCTCGTGGCTCAGAGCCTGGAGCCTGCTTCCGACTCTGTGTCTCCCTCTCTCTCTCTGCCCCTCCCCCATTCATGCTCTGTCTCTCTCTGTCTCAAAAATAAATAAACGTTAAAAAAAAAGAAAGGTAAGGCTCTTGGTTTATGGTCTTAACTCAAGCTGACCTGCAGCCCGAGCTTTCTGACCAAACGGCCACTGGCCGTGTCCTGCAAACCATTGGCTCTGCCTGCCTGCCTCTCAGCTCGAGCACCTCTGGGCCACACAGCACCCAGGAGTTGTCACCGGCCTTTCTGGTCAGATGGGGCTGGAAGACACTCTCCCTAGCAGGTGGGGCTGCGACTCAGCACCTTGTGTGGAGGTAGACAAACAAGGGTCTGAGGGTGGCGAGATTCTTTGTTTTGTGATCCACATAAGGCAGGTCTGCACCCGGCCACGTTCTCTGGTCAGAATATGTCCCTGACGTGGTTCTGCAGATGAGCAAAATCACTGGTTGGGATTACTGCTTGGGCCCTGCAGCTGTGAACTCAGTCTCCCCAGATTCGTGCGCAGATTGCTGCAAGCCCCTCCCCCCTTTCCCATCACCATCAGATTCCGGGTGGCTGGGCCCGGAGATCCCCCTGTAATCTCCATGCTGCAAGATCAGAGTACGGACATCCAAGAAGGGACCCCCAATGCTGGGGAGGAGTTGCTCGTCTTCCCCCTCGCCCACCTTCTTGTTCTCTTTTCCCACTGGAGGAAACACCGGAGGGTCAGCGGTGACGTCTCCGCGTGGTACGGGGCTGCCCTGGGGGAGGGGAGATGTGGTCCACAAGCAGCCTCCTCTCTTACTCTTCCAGGGCAATCCGTCTTGGTCCCTGAGAGGCAGGGTGCCTCAGCCTAACCCCTGTGCTCTAGGATTCTTTCGGCGTCTTCTTCTTGGATAAATGTTTGCTGTTCTTGTGAAGGAGGGCAAAGTCAGGAACCACCCATGTCGCCACCTTGGTGACCTCATTCTCCCCGGAAATGCAATCCACTAGGTAAAATACACACTTACAGACGCAAATGTATTTGCATTTATTTGCATGTATGTGAACAGTCATAAAGAAGCAGGTACATTTAGGACTAGGCCTATTTCTAATTGAAATTTATGAGATGCACGTTGTGAATGAAGAAACTAGTTGATGGTAACTGGAGACTTAAGAATGGATTTACATAGCGTCTCAAGAAGGAAACTTGTTGCCGTCACGTACAACAATCAGAAGACACAGTGGAGGAAGAGTCTGGAACAGAGACAAACCGGATTTGATAACGGGAAAGGCAGAGAAAGGGAGGAAGGGGATCAAACGTGTTATTCTCTTTGCAGTTACCTACACAGATGAAGAATATTGCTTCCAGTAGAGGTTTCCAGGGATCACACAGATCGGGTGATACGCCCGTGTAGGGCATCCCGTGTATGACGAAGTCAATGCTGAAGGCCAACCTCCTCACTTTCATGCTGCAACTACTTAATGACATTGTGACTATTCCCCCTAAGCCCGTAGGTGGAACCTGGCCCCAGAGTCACACGCTGCCGACGCATTTCCTAAGCCAGTGTAGCGTTTGTGACAGAATCCAAGTTTTTACCTGCTACTTCTACTGAAAAGAATTCTTTTTGAGAGAAGAAATACCAGAGTCGAGTAAGGAAACAGTACTAATGGGCTGATGGCAACAGTGTGAACGGTAGTCCCGTTAACCACAAGAACAACTAGGTTGGTAGGCTCAGGATTTGGGTTCCCCATTAGAGCCCCCTGTCTTCTTTCAAAACATATTCCTTAGATAAACTATAATGGTAGAAATACCAGTCACGCTCACCAATAGCACCACTAATGATAATAACCTAGGAAGGCTTGTAAGGATGTAAAAGGATCGATGTAAAAAGGTCGCCCAATTTTCATGGGACCAGAGTTGGAACAGACAGAATACTGTCTAGAAATCTGTATGGGGCCGATCCCCACGAGATGTCTAGCCAGGAGGTGACAGTTGGCCCTGGTGAGCACAGGAGAGGCTAGCCACGTCTCCTGGTACGAAAAGCGACAGGGGGACCCTGATCCTGAAGAATTGAAAGGAAACCTGGCAACCCATTGGAAGAAGTTCACGTCACTCCTGCAAGGAGGTCTCATCAAAGCCCGAGATGATTCTGCCGTCACCCCCTAACATGGAACAGATTAGAAGCATTGCAAGTTTGGGTTAAATTTATGGAGAGTTTTAATGTCCTGAAGTTTTAATTTGCTCTACTTGTAGCATCTAAGGGTTCCCAGGTGGGAGCGGATTTGTACGTATTGGTGTGAGGCACTGTGCTAATTATTTGCCCCCTTACAAAGTCGAGGATGAAAAACACCCCTAAAGCTGCAAATATCCCGAGGGTGCCTAACACACTCCCCTAAAGGCTCACCTGGTTGGCTGTGCGTTACCACTCATGCTCATAATATCTCTTTCGAACCCTGACTAGTGAATGTGAGATCTTAACATTTGGGGAAGAGGGAAACAAGGCCACGGTGTCCGAATATTTGGATGGGAATGACGGAGTCGGATCAGCTTGTTACAAAGGTGACAGGCTTATGAAATAACTATAGTAGGAGTTATTGCAAGCCAGTGCAAGGGGCTGACTACCTCAACCTCTTGAAGGCAAACATTTAGATTCAGGAACTCCTAGTTATAAGCTCGATTTTTAAATTTCCTACACATACCAGACATGGTGCAGGTTATCGAAGCCCACCTTATCAAAGCCAAATTAAGGCTCAAACGTGGACCTCTCTGATTCCAAAATGTTTTCTCTTAACAACGATGCCATGGGTCTCTAGGATTCACTGTGGTGATTGTCTTGCTTCGGTTCCATCAAAGGGTCTAAAATTCTGCTTTCAGGGCGCCTGGGTGGCTCAGTGGGTTAAGCAGTTGACTTTGGCTCAGGTCATGATCTCTTAGTTTGTGAGTTCAAAGCCCCGCGTTGGGCTCTGTGTTGACAGCTCGGAGCCTGGAGCCTGCTTCAGATTCTGTGTCTCCCTCTCTCTCTGCCGCTCTCCTGGTCATTCTCTGTCTCTCAAAAATAAATAAACATTTAAAAAATGTGTTTAAACTTTACAAAAAATAAATAAATAAATAAATAAATAATAAATAAATAAAATTCTGCTTTCAACATTGTGACAGAGGCCCCACAAAATTAAGACTCTCTAGTTTAGCCTGATCTCCAATTTGTCTGTATAGTACTTTTCTGGAACACAGATACATTAACCCTCGAAGGATAATATTGGTATTTAATTAAGATTAATGAGAAGATAACATTTTTATAAAGTGCTGGAAGTACAACAGTGGATACACTTGACCTTTGCTCTTGCAAAAGCTTTATAATTCCCCGGCAGACACAGACATGTGATTAATTCCACTGGGCAGAGGGCTATCATGGGGCTCCCTATACGCTCACAGAAAAACAGTAGAATGCAGGGTAGAAAAGTAGAACCTGGAAAGCGAGGGTGGATCAGGCGGATGCTTGAGGATGTTTGGGGACGCTTGACAGAAGAGTTAGCATTTAGACTGAATCTTGAAAAGATGGGAATTTTGCGTTGGAAGGACTGTGGGAGGGCACAGCAGGCAGACAGAAACCAGCTACTAAAAAAGAAAGGAGCGAAGACGTGGAACCATAATGACAGCTAACCCTGGAACATGTTTTCTGAGCCAGAACCTGGTCCAAGAGCTTAAACTACTGCCTTATTTAATCCTGCCAACCACCCAAGAAGGTAAGAAGGCTACTGGCCCCCACCTGACAGATCAGAAAGCCCGGAGACATGGAAAGTAATGTGCCCTGGTTTACAAAATCCCTAAACGGTGAATGAGAAGGTGGACCCAGGCTGACACTCTCCAGGGCGCACAAAATGTGTTTGATGAGCTACGGGTTGGCTTGACCAGACATTACATACATATGAGGAAAGGGGGTGACCAGATGCGCAAGGACACCCGCGTGGGGTGCGTTGTCTCATCTTCCAAGCTAAAGAGGTTGGAGCCTATCCAAAAGGAGTTGAGGGACAATCATTACAGAATTTGAAACCAAGAGAATTAAATGTGTTCTAGGAAAGTTGTTTTGGCAGCCCGCGTGGATTGGACCAAAGGAAGGGGGAGAAATTAATTATAGGGCAAATTGCAAGGGAACAGTCAGGGGACACAAGACCAAGAAAGTCCCCTAAAATCCACCCAGGTATCTCCTCTGTCGAGTTAGTGAGAACCAAGGAGTCGTAGCTTCAGGAGAAGACATCCTGGCGGGGGTGTCATGTGGACCTCGGAAGACAGCTGTGCTGGAGAGACAGGTGCACGTGTAAGACAGCGGCAGAGGGTGGAGCTCCTGCTTATTACGATCACGTCTTATTACGTCTTATTACGGTCTCTTCTCACAAGTCCGAAGAGAAAAGGCTCCTCCTGTCCCCTTCCCCGGCTCCCACATCCTTATGCTCTCCTGTTATTTCTTCCTGGTCCTCCCTCCCTCACTTGTCTCCCTAACTTCTGAGCAACGCCGCTTATTTCACAAAAGGAAATGAAATCAACAACGTCCCTCCGACTCCTTGTAGCTTCCTTGCTCCTGCCTTTAGCTTTCGTTGGCTTCTCAGCCAAACTGCTCGAAAGCGATAGAAGTGACATCTTCCTCCCCTTCCCTCCCTTTGTCACCTTCCGTGGATGCTTCCACCAACCCCCATCTGTGCTCTGCCTCCAGGACTCCACAGAAGTGACTCTGACAAAGGGTGGCAAAGAGGTCCTTCTCGTCATAACTCCTAGACACTCTCCAGCCCTGATCTGCTGGGGTCTCCGTAATCACTCAGTATTTTAGAACTTCCCTCGGTCAAATTTCAATCTCCTTTCCAAATGTACAAACCTGTCAAGTGGTATTTTTTTTTTTAACTCAGTGTTTAATTTAATGGGTGGATCTTTAAAGCCTCAGAGAGAGATACCAATCAGAAGATTTGTTTGTTTGACTTTTAACGGATTCTATTTGCTAGAAATACAGTTTTCTCTGCCCTTTGCTGGGAACGTCCATTTCCTTAAGCTATTTCACAATTTAGGTAGAGAAAAAGCTACCCGAGAAAAGAAATTCATCCACGGTCTCCATGGACATAACCTAATGAATACTCTTTCCTTGTGGGGATGAACTGCCTCCCTCTTTCATTTTTGAGAGGATTCACAATGATGTGATGCTGTTGCAATCTTTTTTGTGTCCTCTGGGACCCTGAGAGGGGTGTTTCCTGTGGACTTTAACAAAAATAGCATAAAATAAAAAGCATAAAAACCATTCCTAAAGGGAGTTCCCCTCTACTTGCTCTGTGGGGTGCTGCTCTATTCATGAATCATTTAACAAAACCAATTAGATTAAAAAAATTTTTTTTCCAAGGCCAGACTAAGAGATACAGAGTGAAAACATTCCTATGTTGATAGCCCCTCCTCACCGTACAATTTACATAAATTACTTGTAGAGTATATATGGATCAAGCCTTACAACCCCACGCTCTTCTTGCCAGAGTTTATCAACTCCTGATGCAGTTTCCAGATAAACACGCATTGTTCCATGACAAATGCTCCCTGTAAAGATTGTAGAAGGATCAGCTGATACACTCATGACTATGACATAGTCCTTTAGGATTCTTCTTCTACATAGTGTTTTTAGAACTCAACTTGAGGTCCTCCTCTCCATGCCATTAAAACTGGTGTTCCCTGGGTTTTTTCTTTGGTCCACTGGTCTCCCCTCTCTCATCACCCTGGGCGATCTTGGTATTCTCAAGGTTTTGACAATGTGTATAGACCGGACATTCACAACCCTGCCCTGTCCCCTTCTTTCTACCTGTGCTCAGAGCCATCACCTTCTGGATGCAGAAGTCTGGATGTGCCACAGGCTGGCCACCTGTGTCATCCCACACACCCTAAAGCGGGCCTGTGATCTCCTCAGCTTCCCAACCAAAAGGGGTGCCTCTTAATATTTTCCCAATCATAAATATTAGTGCTATCGGCAAGCCAAAACCTCAAGCCAGAAATTTTAGAGTATCCTTAGGTTACTCCCCCAAATAAACTCTTTGTTAAGCATGCTCCTATCCCTTTCCCCGGCTCTCCAGTAGATCTCCTTCCCCACAAATTTGTTTCCTGCTCTTCCTGGAATAACCCCTGACTCTAAAGTCAGAGTTCAGGGAGAATCGCTATCTTCTGCATGCCCCGGGTAAACAGGGAGCATTTTTCTTAAAGGTAGTTTGACATATTTTTGTACCCTTTTATCTGGGATTTTTTTTTTTCAGTCACCACGTAGGGAAATTTGTGAGCAAAAATATTTGGGTCCAATACACACAATCTGTTGCTCTTGACCAAGATACTGAAACTACGGCTTAAGAAGAGAGCACACAAGAAATACGACACCAGGCATATCCATTAGAGAAGGAACATAAATCCATAATTAAACTGGTAGCCCACCTTCTGCGTGGCTTGCTTGTCTGTACTGTGAATTTGATCAAATCCAGAAACTACAATATCAATCACTTCACAAGAGGGGAGAAAAAATTCTCCCAACATGCATTCCACTTACCAATATGTCACCCTAACGCAGAACCTATCTACGCGGGCCATTTCCCTGTATCGATCTATTCGAGTCAAATTAAACGATCTGGTCATCTCATTTTGATTCCCCGTACGTATCCACTGCAAAAGAACTCCTTCCCCTCAAAAGGAAAACAGTCCAACTGAACAAACAGAATGGTAAAAAGAAGGGCTCATTTCCCATCCAAGTGACTTGTTCCAGAGATATAAATGGGATTCAATTGCATATGGGATGCCTGCGACTTTCACTTTCCAAATCAGCAAGATAGAAATGTGTATGTCCACAACTTGTTTCGTCTGAGAACCTAGTTGCCATCTGGCCCATTCAACTATGTCTAAACTTGGGAAATGATTTAATGAAGCTCGTTCAAACCCTGTAAGTATTGCCCGTTGCTGATGCGAATGAATAAGATTCCATTTTCAATTGATCGAAACCATTAATTCACTCAACAGATCTATAAACTGGCCATTGATTTTCACAGAGGGAAATGATTTGTCCCAAACAATTACAACTCTGAAGTGGAAATTGAGCAGCCCGGCCCCGGCCCCCACCCTCCCCACAATAGATTCATCTGTGTTGACAACTCTGAGTCTCCTTGGTAAAGTCTGAGTCATTTTATCCCTTTCCCTCTGAAATCTTCTACACTGGGAGCGGGGGGTGGGGGGGTGGGGGGAGGAGGAACCAAACAAACGCAAAGTGTTTTAATATAGGTGCCTCCCATGGGGGTCCAGCTGTGGTTGTAGAACTGGCTTCACTGGGGAACTGTTTACTATGGGGGGGGGGGCGGGGTCTAATTGGGAATGAGCTCCTGGGGGGGATGATTTCAGAGTGTGAATTAATCATCTTTTTCAAAGGATGGCACCTGATTTTTAGCAAGTCGTCTACTGCACTGTGTGTTAGCTTTTGCAATCACCAAGTCCCGAAAAGGCAGATGCGTTGCTAAAAAGGCAAAGTTACAAAAAGAGTTTTTAAAGTTTTGACTTCGCTGGTACACACATAAACGGGTCAGCCATTGTGGCGATCTACTTTTTTAAGACGCAAAACACCCACATGTGCTACCTAAGACAAACTGTTGAGTGTAAAAGTATTTCAGACTGAGAGCTGAGTATACGTTAGGCAGGTGTCTCTTAAATCCCAACTCACTGGGATACAGGCGGACATTTGCCTAGAAAAGCTTTAGAGTGTTTAGTGAAACTCAAAATAGCAACACAAACATCGACTTAAAGAAAAACAAAACAAAAAAAAACAGAGCTCCTTAGGTCATCTGGCACGGCCCAAATGGGTTCTCAGTGTTTTTTATAACTACATTTAGGGTGGCGGATGATGCACTTGGTGATAAAGCTTTTTATTAATAAATAATTCAGTAGCCAGAGAGTGTAAAAACATCGTTTGTTTTGTGGCTGAGCGGCTTGTTTTCTAATTATAAAGCGGCTGCTAGGCCCGCAGCGCCAGGCCTGAGTGATTTCACCAGGTTTGTTCTGTGGTTCCCCATTGTCGCCCTTGAAAAGAACATTCCCACAGAGCGGGCTCTAAAGACAATAAACATCATATGTAAAAAGAAATGACATAATATTCGGCACTGATAAGAGGCTTTTCCCAGGAGCTGCGTGGGACCGTCTGCTCTGGGTGCCTGGAAGGAAGTGTCCACACAGGCAGTTTACTGGGGCCTGGGGCAGGCTCCACACAAAGAGCCCAGAAGTGGCCAGGTCCCTCCCTGCCTCTGTGAAAATCAATCCAAGGAAGTCTGATGCCATGGAACAGTTTCCTGTCCGCTGTGTGGGAAATTTAACTGAGTGCAAACGGCCAGCAACAATGGGACAATATATTATCATAAACAGGAAAAATAGCATTGGCCACGGAAATCAATGGCTGGAGTTCATGAGGCATTCATGAGATTGACAAGTGAATAAATTAAAACCAAAAGGTTAGGACACTGAAAGAGAAGTTAATTTTATGTCTGCCCTGGAGCTCCCCTTTTCAGACTCAAATTAAGACTGTGTATAATAAAATGAACATAAAGTCTTAGATGTACAAAAAAGACTTCGTGAAGACCTACATCATCCGAAAACCAGAAATTCTTTCATAAACGTCCCCATGCATGTATAGTCGTTGCTCATGGCGCATTAACAACCCCCTTGACAGCGTGACCAAAGACTTATTTAAACGAGTTTCTTGCTTTAAATAAACCTGCTCTCAGCAGCCAACTGTTCATCCAGGAAGTGATGTGACATCCCAATACGCTGAAGAAGTTTACTCAACCAGAACCAAATGGAGATGTGTGCGACTCGGCTCTTTTTAAAGAACCCGAGGAAAAGCCACATGAGACCCCTCCAAAACCCCAAATAATTATGAACAACAGAACATAAGTAATTCTAAAGCAGACTTCAGCTAAATAAACAATGATCAATCCATTTCCCCGCCATCGTGGTTTGCCTTTTTCAAGAGGTTTTAAAGTTGTTTTTTTTTAAATAACAAAATGACTTTAATTAGAATTCACCACTGAACCTTGGTTCTGCAATAAAGTGTGTGTGACCCACCAAATTCTTTCTCCTAATTTCTGTTAAAGGCAGAACGTTGTTCAGCAGACGAAGCAATGGGCTACGGATTTTGAGACAATTAATTCTAATCCACATTTTGCTACTAACTCACCAACTTGCTTTGACAAGTAAGCATGAATCTACTGCGTGGTTTATGAACATTTGTTTTAAGTTATTCCAAAGCACGAAAGGGTCTGGTGACTGTTGCTAGTGAACAGATCTATATACCCTAGTATTTAGGAACTGTCTCTCAAGTTTGTCTCTGGCAAAGTTTTGCGTGGACTTCAGGGATCTTTCCCTGCTTTGGTCACTTTACTCTTTTATTTTGGACTAGGATGATCTCTTTACACATCATGGATTATTGATGGGGTCTGATATTTTGGAAAGTTATAGGATTTCATCTTCAGGCCCAAAAATTAGCCCAAGAATTTCTAGCCTCATAAGAATAGTCTTCCGGACATGAAAGCAGAAACGTAATACCAGGGAGCCAAATTCTGGTTTTATTTTAAAATAAAAGGTCCACTATACTTTTAGGAAGGTACAGAGAAGTTAAGAAATAACATTCTTCCGATCTATGTATTATTTTAAATGTGGCAAGAGCTTAGGTATTTTTGGGGTTTGCTTCATAAGGAGTTAAAAATAAAGTCAGATTTATTTATTTAAATTAATCCAACCTCATTCTTAAACCCTTGGTCCAGCAGCCGGTAAAAACACAACAGAAGCGGCCAGCAGAGGGCAGGATATAACAGCAGAAACCGTCTGTTTATCTGAAAGGTAAATCCTATTAGTTCTACCAGACCAGAAAAAAAAAAAGAAAAGAAAAGAAAAGAAAAAGGATATAAATATATATAGTTTTATGTGAAGCAATTTCTGACCAAAGAAACAAAAATGCGGGCATCAAAATATGAATTAAAATACAGTAGGAGGGCTTCGGGGCTTCCTGGAAAAGCCGCTGCGTTTGGTGACGTGCCCCCAGGAAGCCACCTGCACACTCCTGACTCCATTTTGTCTCTCAGCACGCCAAAACTAGCAGTTGACTCCTTCGTCCCAGCTTTTTGTTTTTTCGTCGAGATTCGACGCCACTGAGCAGCACACGTGGCCAGACTCAGGCCGGCTGTGCACCTGTGTCACCCCTTGGGCCCGGCTCTTGCCCCTGTCCTCCTCCACCTCGCCCCTGCCCCACGGCACAGGTTTCTCACCTTCTTTGCTGTGCCGGGAGTCACCAGAACGTTCAGAGTGACGGCAAAAAAAAAAAAAAAAAGGCACAAAAGATGGCCCAGAAAGCCCCAATCGTCCAAAGAGCCTGTACCTCCGGGTCGGCCCTCTGGGTCTTGCATGTCTTTTCATAGAGTCATTGAAATTAAAAATAGAATGCTTTCATTTAGAGCTTAGGCGTTGGCCCTGCTGTCTCCTCCCTGGACCAGTCCAAGGCCAGGTTTTCATGGGTTCCCTCCCCAAGGCAGCCCACCCTTCCTTCAGCTTCTCTCCACCCACAGCAGGAACCCCACCACCAGAGGTACTCACTCTCTCTTCCCATTTGCTGGCTTCCACCATGGGACTGGATCCCTGGTGGGGATCCAGTGGGGACCCTGACCCCCCCACCCCCAACCGTTCCTCTGTGGCCCATCCCCCGCGCTGCCCCCAGCTGCTTACTCACCAGGCTCCTAGCCCTCATTACTTCTTGCTCAGCTTTGGGTTTTTTTGTGTTTTTTTGTTGTTGTTGTTGTTTCAATCTTTTCCTCAGGAAAGCAAAGTAAAGGCCAAAGGCCAAAGCAGACGATTAAAATAATCACAATAAGAAGAAGGGACACACTCCCCAGGGTCTAAGGGCATTGCATAACTCCCAGGACTCCAGTGAAATCACATCCCTTGGTGAGTAAGACCTTGGTAATTTGAGTAATGAGTGGGCTCGCTTTTTAAAATTCATTGTGTTACGAAAAGGAAACACACACACACATACACACACACACACACACACACAACTTAGTTCCTAAGCAGCTGCATCAGCCAGTGAAATCGACATGCACTGCAGGTGAAAACGCCTTTCCTTCCCCCCTACGGACAGTTTAGCACATTTCACTTCAGATATGGACCCAAGTGTGCTGGGTGGCAGCTGGTTTGTACAGAAAGGTGAAATATACCCAGCACTTTCAAACATTCAAGTTCAAAAAGAATGAATGAATTCTTATTCATACTTTTAAAAGAAATATATGTGGCCATCCAGATTATGCATGTTTTGTTTTAAAGGAAAAGGTATTTATTTTTTTTTTTAAGATTTATTTTATATTTGGAGAGAGAAAGAGAGAGAGCAGGAGCAGGGGAGGGGCAGAGAGAGAGAGAGAATCTCAAGCAGGCTCTACACTCAGCACAGAGACCTTCGCCAGGCTCGATCCCACCACCCTGGGATCATGACCTGAGCCAAAATCAAGAGTCGGATGCTCAACCAACTGAGCCACCCAGGGGCCCAGGAAAGGGTGATTTTAAAAGCTACCTAAGGATCAGGTGATTTCCAAGGGTGACACAAAATTTTAACATTCCCTTGCATCTCACTGCCCACTTCACACTTTAGCTGACTTTGACTCAATCTTGTCGGAAAGATTTCACTCTGCAAAAAAGGATTCCACCGTTTGCCCCTAACAAACCCTACCCTTGAAAGAAACCCTTCTGTCAATATCGACATTTCTTGAAGAGCCTGAGGTCCCTTGTCCAGCATGATTTTGAAAATCATTATAGCACCGTCAATATTTTCTACTCTGTTCAAAACTCAGAAGCCTGGTTATTCTAATTTTGTACAAAATTTTCACGTTTTAATTATTTTAATCCATCTCAGTGAACAGCATGCTGGTTCTCAATATGGAGTCTGAGATTTACGGGCAGGGGTGTTTTGAGCGCTCACTTGGAGAATTCACCCTCAGGCCAGCCTCTGAGGGCAACCCATCGAGAGACTCTCTGGCAAGACTTCATCCTTCATTTTCAGAACATCCAGTGATGTTGGCAAGTTCTCAAAAGGAGGTTCCCTCCATGTTTAGATAGTATAATGGTGAGATAATTCATCCTTATAGTAAACCCAGCTTTGCTCAAGATTTCTATTACTGGATCCTAATTCTAACTCCTGGGCACACATTGGACAAAAATCCAAACCTTCTTCTACAATTGAGGTGAATAAAGCTCTCGCATCTTCTCCAGAATTCTCTGGGCTGAACAGCGCTGGCTCCTCTGTCGTGTGTGGAGAATCAGGACAGACCCAGCCTCCTGTCTCAGGGTGTGTGTTCCCAACATGAGGCACCAGGGACTGAACACAGTTTGCTGAGGGTGGCCTGGCCAGCTCCTGGTGAGACATCTCAGTTTTCTTTATGAAGCAGTTCTCAAACTTTTGCGTGTCCAAGAATTATCCGGGAACTTGTTAAAAATGGATTATTTCTAAGCTTTGTTCCTAGACATTCAGGTTACTAGGGGCCCAGAAAGCTGCCTTTTAAACAAAATAGTCTGGGTTTCATGGACAGGTATCCCTTACCCCATATTTCAGAAGCATTTCTTTAGGTTGTCTGTTTTTTTAAATCTAGCCTCAGATCTCATTATTTTTTTTAAGCGCACTATAGACTCATAGTGATATCACAATGTACCTAAACAATAAGTCTTCTTACAGGAACCTCTATCAGAGTTCCTCATCCTACAATTGTATAACTACGCTTTAAGGCTGAAATTCATGAAAATGCATTTATTTCTATGTACTGTTGCCAGATAAAACACAGGAAGTCCAGGAAAATTTGAATTTCAGATAAACAATAACTCATTTCTTAGTGGGACATATTTATACTGGAAAAATTATTTACTGTCTACCTGAAATTCAAATGTAACTGGAGGTCCTATATTTTTATTTGCTAAATCAGATAATCCTATCCATATGTCACATATTCTGCTTAAATATGATTTTTCTAGTCATGCCTGTTGTGGCCATTCTGGATCCTAATTCTGTCCTCAAATGTTTTTCATTCTCAAAAATACTGATCCTCTTTCTCAACGGCAAGTTATGATTCCCTACTTCTATAAACTTCCAGAGACAGGCTGAGAATAATGTTTGCTCACCAGTGGTCAAAAGAGATCCAGACCCTGTATCTCACAGAAGTGATTTTGTACAAAATTCTCATTTTTATTTATTATTGCCAACCTTCCCCAAAGTCTACGACGGCTAGCTTCTTTTCAGCTATGGTATAAATAATAGCACACACAGGTTAGAATCAGAAGGCCTGAGTTGAAATACCATTTGAAAGCTATGCCACCCCAGGCAATTAGTAGACTTCTCTGGACCTTAATTTCCTCACTTGTAAAATGGGAACGCTTAGGGTCATTATAGGGAGTTAGTGAGCCGATGCAGAGGAGAGTCTCAAGCTTTGTGCTTAATAATTAATAATTCCTCAGAAATAATTCTTCATTCATGAATTTTTTAACTTGGTATGAGAGCTTCAGGTTCAAGTTGGCAGAAGTAAAGTGCATGGAACACTTCCCATTTCTCTTAGAGTCCATCAGAAGTATAAAAAGAAATAAATCCACAGCTATAAAGAAAAAGAAGAGAAAAGGAGAGGAAGTCATTATCAGATGTATGTTATCAATGAGTTACAGGAAGACAGAAAGCCAAGCCAAGGCTATAGGCATATGGAGCTGAACGAAGGTAATGGAACCCAGAATGGAACTCCTCTGTGAAGGGGCCCCAGGGAAGGTGAAGCCATTCTGTGCCTCTGAACCCACAGGTGGTGATATAATAGAAAACTGGCAGGTATGGGACAGGATGGGATCAAGTAATATGGCTAAAAACAGGGCAACCATGTGAATATTTATTTATTTTCACGGAAGGTCTTCCATGCATAGGTAACCAGGGATTTATTATCACTAAAACAACAACAACGACAACAGGAGAAACAATGTGGCTGTGACAGTCCCCAGTTCTGACATTTTCTTTTGGTAAGAGGAGGTCCCTGCAGCCAACAGAAGGCTCTGCCCATTGGCTGGAGGGAAGCTGGCTAGGAGACAGGCTGTCCCCACATTTCAGGGGCTCCCAGCCAGTCTGCCCACAGAAGGGAGAAGCCTGAAAGTGTGTATGTAGAGGTGGGCTTTCTTGTGTTGCAGTAGAGAAAACCCCAACCAGCTTCCCTATCTTTCAGTCTTAAAAAGGAGCCAGTGTCAAGGAGGAACCTCATCAGTATGAAAAGGCAAGATGGAGAAAACGAACAGGAAACCCGATTCAGAGATGAAAGAGAATTTTAGGAAGAAAGAAAGAAAGAAAGAAAGAAAGAAAGAAAGAAAGAAAGAAAAGAATGGAAAGAAAAAGAAAGAGAGAGAAAGAAAAAAAGAAAGAAAGAAAGAAAGAAAGAGAAAGAGAAAGAAAAGAAAAGAAAAGAAAAGAAAAGAAAAGAAAAGAAAAGAAAGAGAGAAAGAAAGAAAGGAGAGGAAGAAGAAGGAGACCTCTTCTTTATAAAATTAGAAAGGTTTGGGGAAAAATCTGTTTCAAACAGAATTCTAAGAAAAAAGCGCAATGAAGACCGGCAAGAAACTGTATGTGGTTGATGAAATTAAAAACACGTATATCAGTGAAAGAGACAGAAAATAAAATCCAGGCAATCTGCCAGAATGTGTAACAACTTTATAAAAGTAGAAAATCCAGAAGAACATAGAAAACATAGAGGACAAATCCAGGAGGCCTAATATGCAAATAATGCATGTCACAAACTGAGAAAAAAAAAAAAAAAAAAGGAGATTATCAAGACATAACAGAGAAAGAATTCCCCAAACCTGAAAAAGTCACCTGTCTTCAGATCAAAAGAATCCAATGAGTATAAAGAAAAATGGATGCAAAAGGCCCATGCTGAGGTACAGTGTGAGGCATTCCCACAACAGCAGAGATAAAAGTCTCACATACTTCTGTAAGGGACGGGAGGGGTGTCCCATCAAAGAACACAGAGGCATGGCTGTCAGATCCCTTGTCAGCAACGATGGTGGGAGGAGAAATTCCTTTAAAACCTGTCAGAATATGATTTGGGACTCACATGATAAATCAAATTGAGATGCTAGAAACCTTGCCTAATATTCAGGATCCCTAAATTTTGCCTCTCGTAGACCCTTCTCCAAAAATTTGTGCAAATATAAGCCACCAAAAGCAGGTGGGAAAAAATACAAAAGGATGAGCCGTGGGATTTGGGCAGCAATGGATCCAACCCTGGGAGTCAGGCAATGGTGCATCCAAACCAAGAGGAGGCAAGGTCAATCCCAGGATGAGAGCGAGTCTAGAAGCAAACGGCCCAGCTTGGACCACTAAGGAGGAGGCGCATAGCTATAAACTTCAGGACAGGCCAAAAACTGGAAGGGGATTGTGGTCCAATTAGGAAGCAAACCAATGATGAGGTCATTGGTCCAGGGATGGACAGGCGCCCACAGGTACAGGAGTCACCCACGCTGCTGACAGACCTTGAGAAAGAAGAGAACTCCAAGTGATGTGCAGAAGCCATGACACTTTTGAGGTTAGAAAGTAGGTAATAGCAAGAGACATGGAGACTTGTGTGAAACACCTTAGGCCTCAGAAAACTTGGATTCGTTGTTGCTGTAGCATCATATTCTGTTTGCAGGAGAAGCGGAGGAGCTGTTGATCTGAAGGCAGCAATGGGGAGCGGGGAGGGCCGATGCGTGTCCTGTCCTGAAGGACGTCAAGTGCGAGAGAACGCACAGCAGCCATGGGGAGCTGCAGGGTGGATTCCGGCCCCAGACCGGAGCCGGGTGAGAATGCAAGAGGCTGGGGGGAATGCCAGAAGAAGGATTAGAGGACACAGGGTGTCTGCCTCGCAGAGGGCTTCGGGAGCTGGTTGGAGGGCAGAAGCGGGACACAGGGAGCGGTGATCACCGCGCAGCATCGGAAGATGGCCAGGCTTCCCCTGAGCGCTGACTGATGGAGACAGCAAAGGGAGGTGCACTGGGTTTGGGTCTCAACAGACTGATTTGGATGGATTCTGGGTTTGGCTTGTCTTTAAGTGACAAAAAAAGGCACATTTCCACCCTCAGTGCCCTGAAGTAGCACAATTTCTGAATTTGTGGCGTGTTCATTTAGAAGACGCTATAATAATAATCCAAGATAAAGTGAAATAATTGTGGGGAAAAGGGACATAAGAAAAGCCTCAGATGGAGGGGGCACCTGGGTGGCTCGGTTGGTTGAGCGTCTGACTCTTGATTTCGGCTCAGGTCATCATCTCTCACGGTCGAGGGTTTGAGCCCTGTGTCTAGCTCTGTGCTGATAGCATGGGGCCTGCTTGGAATTCTCTCTCCACCCCCACCCCCCGCCTCTCTCTGTCTCTCCCCAACTCACACGCACTGTCTCCCAAAAATAAGTAAATAAAACTTTAATAACAACAACAACAACAACAGAAGATTCTCTCTCTCCCTCTGCCCCTCCGCTGCTCATGCGCGCTCTCTCTCTCTCTCTGTTTCTCAAAACAAACAAAACTAAACAACAAAACGAAAAAGCAAGGAAAAGGCTCAAAGGGAAAAACAGAAAGTCACTCGAAGAAATCAGTGATGTAGATTTCCTAGCCCAGGGAGAGGAATGACATGAAAATGCTAGTATTCAAGAGAAGAAGGAACGGCGTGTTAAACTGGGAGCAGAAAGTGGGTCATCGTGCCGAATGGTGACAAAAGACACCCAGGAGGGCTGGGGGGTGACGATCGATATATCAGTTCACGTTCGGATGCAGGCGTGAGGGGTGTTGACGCAGGCCCGTGCTGTTGTGTTCCATTTCAATCCTTGTCACACATGTCAGGGATTTACATTTAGGACAGCGACATGAAGATAATCATGCAAACAACAGTTTGCTTCAAATACGTCCCACAAGGAGACTCAAAGTCAAAGGTGATTCAAAGATGAGAAAGTCTGAAAAAAGACTCAAGAAATCATGCAGAATCAAGAAGCTAATAGTTATCTCTGTGGAGAGGACTTTTCTGTAAGAGCGCTGTGTTATCAGAATTATGCTTAAGAAAATTAACCAACAGCCAAACATTAGTATCAGAAGAGCAATCAGCAGATACAGCAGAAGCCATTGTGGTCTTTGCAAAGACCCATAAATATCCCCAAGTGCCATTAGTGTGACAGTGTAGGTGATGAGCGCAGGTTATTCTGACGAATAGACGCATATTCCAGACACGCTGAACTGGTTCCAGAATATATCATCAAGGGACACCAATGACATTGGAGACAGGGGACCTCAAAGCAATACAGAGCAAATCATAAGAAAGATGGGGTGTAATTAAAGCAAATGGTCAAAGGTGTCTGAGGGCACAGAGGAGTTCAACAGGACCAGGAAAGTGGTGATGGCCACGCGGCTTTAGATATGCACACGGGTCACTGTAGAAGGACACGGAGGACAGTGAGATGCCCGAGATGACGCATAGCAGATCGATTCTGGGTTACACAATAATGGAGATAAACTGCCTGGAACAAGATTTATAATTATCGACCATGCTAACAACGCACCATAGCGATGGTCAGGACTTTATCTTAAGGGGAAACAAGAATTTGTAAAACACATTACACCAAATCAACAACCCCCCCCCCCCCCGCATGTTGTATGTGTGCGGGGAGGCTGGTGGGAAGAGGTACCTGCAGTGAGGTCCCCTTCAGGAGACATTACTCAATGCGAACTGCATGTCAGGCAATGGGCTGGGAACTAGAGGCACAAAGGCAAACACGAGACCCTGAGGAGTCTGCAGTGTAGACAGGGAGCGGGACCATGGACACATCTCAGTGTTCCAGAATAGGAGAACAACCGGGTGCGTTAGAGACAGAGTATAGTCATGTTGCCATGGCCCGGGGAGGTTGTCCGTAATGCGCCAAGCATGAAAAAACAAACCACCCCGTTTACAGCAAGACTTGGTGAAGGGGCATCGGAACAGAAGAAAAGGCAGATCCGAGGAAGGGGGTGGTGGGCTAGTATCCTGTGATCGGGGCTTGCGCTTCATCTGGTCTTGGTGGGGGAGAAGGTTCAAAGAGGCAGAAGGGAAGTAGGAGATGAGATGGGGAAAGCAGGGCTCGGTGAATCACCGGCCACCTTGCGGATCCAGCAAGAAAGAGAGATTTTGTCTTTAGGCGATGGAGTCAGCAAAGGGTCTAAATCGGGAAGCATCATGGGGAGCTCTGGGCTTTCTGTGGACCGTTGTGGTGGCAAGGTTTGAAGGTAGTGAGCCGCATCACCAGATATGCACGGTCAAGTCCTGAATAAGAAGTGATTCCGGAGCCCCTCCCCCGGCATTATGATAATAGCTTCTGACTACAAACCACTTCCTGTGCACCCCATTAGCTGCGTTATCTCAGTCACTCCTGGGAACAGCTAGCTATCTCTGGGTGACAGCTGTGGAGTCCTCCCTCAAGCTCAGAAGAGGTAAACGGCCTGTCAAATGCACAACTTAGTCCCGGAGCGCCTGTAAAACTCACCCTCTTTATACGACATGTGCCTGAGAAAATGTGTTTTCCTAAAAATCTGGGAAACTAAGTCAATCTGAAAATCTGTAACTCCATGTACTTTGGTGAGAAAAGCAGCCCAGGCCTCTTCCAAGGACTTCCACCTCGTGCCTCGGGCTGGACCCCGAACCATTTCTTTCTGAAATAGTCCTCTTGAGTTGAGCCTGCTGCAAAGCCTTCTCCAGCCTGGAGCTTCCGAAGGACAGAGCGTTCCAGCACCTCTCAGTTCCCTGTAAGTGCTTGGCACACAGTAGACTCCATTATTGGCTGGACGAATAAAAGAACTTCCTCCGAATTGCTTTTTAGCCCTGGAAGACAACACTAGTAATGGCCACATTATGGCTAAGGTAGTGGTTTTAACTCTGAGGAGTTAATGTCCCTCATCAAAGAACAGGCTTCCCCCAGACGATTACAGTGGATCCTGCTTCCTTCCTCCGACTTGCCTGGTGACCAAGCTTTTAACCAGTGAGTGATAAAGACACAAACGAATACAGATCTTTATTCATTGAACTCTTATGCGTGGTGCAATCGTTAAATAGGCTGGAAATCAAAGAATGCCATATTGCGTGCATTTAAAGAGAAGGTCTTTTGAAGTGCTCAAGTCAAACGCCCATTTTTCAGTCTTTGCTTACTCTCACATACAGCTTAACGTAGCCGTTCTCTCTGGCTCTCTTTAGACGGCGTCTTCCTAACCAGGTGTGAAGTTGGATTTTAGGGTCATAGCGCTTCTGGGGCTGACATACATCTCAGAAACCTCAGCCGTGGGACACTGGACCATCCTGTCTTCTCAGGCGCTCCGGCTTTCCACATATGCCAAGGGCCTTCTCCCCATTGCCCGCCCTAGATCCACTCAGCAATTGAGGCCACTCGTGCTAATTAAATGGTAGGTGTCTCAGTGTGCCTGTTCTTATCATTCCAGAAAGTGCTTTCTCTTCCTTCCCATCCCCTGGCTTTACCCTCTACTAGGGACCCAAGCAGGCAGGAAGCAATTAAGGTAATAAGAAACCAGGCTGCTTTTTATCTCTCAGTCTAGAAGACCCCTTCACACCTGACTGCCTCAAGGGATTTTCTTTACTTGCTGCCTTTTTTTTTTCTTTCTTTTTCTTTTTGAGACAATTCCCTTCAAGTTTTACTTTTTTTCCTGATCAGATCTTTATTTTATAAACAAAGACTTTTGTCACTAACTCCCTTACAACCTTCAAGTTTCTACATACCTGTGAAAGAGACTACCATTTTGCACAGATCACGAGTTTTAAAAACCTAACCTAAAGTGGACTTCAAGCTCATATTTTACATAGTTTTCCCCCTAATCATCTGACCTTTCTCTTGAGTAAATAAGATTCTCATCTTTCACTCAATAAAGCAGGTACATTTTGAAGGAGTTCAACTGCATTGCTAAATATATTTTCCCAGCCGGCAGATGAGGGAAATCAGTGCCACCCAAAGGGAAGCCCAGAGCCCCGAATCAGGGAGGCTGTCTTACAGAGCACAGAATGCTGCTTGCTTATCGCAGTTAACGATGGATCTCTGTCCTCCCTAAGAACCTGCATCGTAAATAATGCAGCAAGAGCAGAGCAAGAAATCGTAGCCCTTCTTTTCTCCCCTTCTTGATCCCTCCGCATCTACTAAACAGACAGTGGGGGAACAAAGGTGACGTAAATAATGATGATGATGACCAAGAAATCTAACAGCAGAGAGGAACCTGAAAACCTCGCCGTTGTGGGACGAACATTCTTCATCACCCTAGTTGAGAGCTTTGGCCAATTCCCTCTGCAGAAGTGGGTGCTAAAATTATATTAGGGGAGATATGATGACATATATTATTATCGTTTATTTATTAGTCTCTCCCAGCTAGAATTTGTGTTTTTTCAACTCGAATTTTGTTTGGTGTACGGCTGAATCCCCAGTGTGGAATACAGTGGCTGGGATGCAGGAGGCACTTAGTAAATACTTGTTTAATTAATTCATCGGTCAACTCATACCCCTGTTGCCATCCAGCTTCTACATAACCCCCCGTGAATAGATGTTCACCATCCCCTTAGATAATCCATTCCATCCATCGAGCATCTGTGAATTCCTGTTGTCCTCCTCTTGGGCCTTCTCCCTCTTACCCAGGATGCGGTGCGACACCGGAATTCAGGGTTGGTACCTATAGACTCGAAATGCCCTAGACTTCATGACACCACGCTATTTAGGGACACTTCCTTTGTACAACCAGCCAGAAGACAGTGGATCTGCAGGACCTCCAGGAGCATCCGGCGTCTGTCCTGCCCCTGCCTACTTCTCACTACCAGGCTGTTCTTTGCGGGTCCTGCCCTGGATGGCTGAGTGCTCTGAGAAGCGCCTCATGAGAAAACGTCCCCCTCTACCTCACGGAGCCAGAAAGAATAAGCATCCTCAGATTCAAATGATTGCCGTTGCTATCACATTAAAAACAAGGCATTTGAAATGAGAAAAACCTATATTTTAAGCTCAGTTCTGATACTCATCTCTGCTCGCATATCAGAATCATCTGGAAACCCAAAGGGAAATAACAATGCCAGGCCACGTCCAGAGACTCAGATGCAATTTGTTGAACTGAATGGGCGTCATGTGTTGGCTTCCCCAGTTATTCTAATGTGTAACCACCATTGAGGACATGCACACATGCACACGCACACACACGCTTTGAGTCGTGAGACTCAGACAAGCACTTAATCTCCTTGCATGTCTGGTTCCTCATGTGCAGAATGGGGTTGTAACTTTGCACGTGACTTGACAAAGTATTACAAAGATTAAAGATCGTGGGTAGAGGAGAGTACACAAAATAGCCATCACTATGTGAATGTAAATTACGTCTCGGATAATAATAACTCAAAATACATGTTGCAAGAAAATTTGCTGACCTATTAACTCCTGTTAATTCTTTATCCTATTGTTATTTTTCTCCCCATCCCAAAAAGTTAGTAAGGACTTTGTGTCTCCTTGCCTCGTGTGTCTACGTGCATGTGGGTGTGATTTTTTAGGACAAAACAGAAGCTGGTGAGAACTCAGAAGCCTCTCCAACCCAGACTATTTGGAAAAGCCTAGACCCCTGGGAGAGCTGGAGGTCAGGAGCTAGGACGCTCACACAAATCCTCCTCAACCCGGGAGGAGGGAGATCTTGAGGTGTCCACACGCAGGAAGAAGGGAGTCGGAAGGGAGGGAGTTTGGAGGAAGAGTAATATAGTGAAGCAGTTCCTCTGAGTCAGGCCCTGATTGTCCAAGGGCAGCATTCAAGGCCCCAAGCCTGATTCTTGTGGGCAAGAGGCCTGACCTGTAGGATGGAGGCTGGGCAAAGGCTGAGCCCCAAAGGCTGTAGCCTTGAGTACTTGCCCAGCCGGTTGCTGGAGCAGCACAGCTGACCACTTCACACAGCTGGCCACTTCACACTTCACACAACTGACCACTTCACACTTCACACAACTGACCACTTCACACAACTGACCACTTCACACTTCACACAACTGACCACTTCACACTTCACACAACTGACCACTTCACACAACTGACCACTTCACACAACTGACCACTTCACACTTCACACAACTGACCACACAACTGACCGCTTCACACTTCACACAACTGACCACTTCATACTTCACACAACTGACCACTTCACACTTCACACAACTGACCACTTCACACTTCACACAACTGACCACTTCACACAACTGACCACTTCACACTTCACACAACTGACCACTTCACACTTCACACAACTGACCACTTCACACAACTGACCACTTCGCACAACTGACCACTTCACCCTTCACACAACTGACCACACAACTGACCACTTCACACTTCACACAACTGACCACTTCATACTTCACACAACTGACCACTTCACACTTCACACAACTGATCACTTCACACAACTGACCACTTCACACAACTGACCACTTCACAGCTCACACCCCACTTCATTGTCACTAGATGCCCATCTCTGTCAGCTCGGAGGGATCCTGGAGCAGACTTTTTAAGTCATAGAAATAAAGAAATTTAACTATGTATTATTGTACAGCTCTGATACTGTATCAGAAAAGTTAGAAGAAATAGTTTTTCCTTTAACAAAAGTTTAACGAGACCTGCCATGGAGCTCACAGCTATATTAGTTTCTAGAAATTTCCTTTGAACTCAACAAATTAGGTTCGGGATAATAATGATAGAAATAGTAAAAGTGGAAGAAGGGGTAGGAGGAGGAGGAGAAGAGGGGAAGAAGAAGGAAAAGAAGAAGAAAAAGAAGGAGGAGGGGAAGGGGGAGGGGAAGGGGGAGGAGAAAGAGGGGAGGAGGAAGAGAGGAGGAGGAGGAGGAAGAGGAGGGGGAGGGGAGGAGGCGGAGGGGAGAAAGAGGAGGGGAGGAGGAGGGGGAGGAAAAGGAGGGAGAGAAAAGACGAAGGAGAAGAAAAAGGAGAAGCAGAAAGAGAAAAGAAAGAGAAGGAGAAAAAGAAATAGTGATAATATTAATACATTTGTTCTCCCCCCCCCCCCCCCGCCCGAAAGGGTAAGGCTCAAATGACACAGTATATCTGAAAAGAAAATCTCAACTGTCATCAAAATGAATAAGGAGCCGCATCTGTGCCATAGCCAGATAAAGACATGAGTCGGGCAGAATCAAGTTCGGTAACTTCTGAATAGCAATGAGTATGAGGCAGATTCAGATGAACACCAAAGAGTAAATGCTATTTCGTATTAATTGTTAGCTGCTTCCACACGAGGGATGAAGGAGCCTAGACACTTTGCAGACTCACATCAGCTGGGAATTAGAGATGTCACAGATCCAAATCAAAATGTGGTCCGGGCCCCCGGCCGGGTGGTTCCACCCAGAAACCGTAACAAGAAAGCTCCATCTCTCGCAGTTGTGAGAAAAATTGCTCTGGGTGTCTACAACTCCAGATCTCTTACTCTAGCCGGAATCTCTGAATACGCAGACTCAGCCCGCTGATGATGCTACCCAATGTACTTGGGATAGGAAATCGTTTCCATAAAAGGTAAATAGACACTATTATAAATAAACCAGGAAGGTTTGGAATTAAGCACACTGATGACATAAATCAAATTCATAGTATGAAGACTTTTTTTTTTTTTTTAATTTTTTTTTTCAACGTTTATTTATTTTTGGGACAGAGAGAGACAGAGCATGAACGGGCGAGGGGCAGAGAGAGAGGGAGACACAGAATCGGAAACAGGCTCCAGGCTCTGAGCCATCAGCCCAGAGCCCGACGCGGGGCTCGAACTCACGGACCGCGAGATCGTGACCTGGCTGAAGTCAGACGCTTAACCGACTGCGCCACCCAGGCGCCCCAGTATGAAGACTTTTGTGTTAAGTTTGGGAACAACTTGTGCCTTTGATGTTTAGAGCACTTCCAATGCTTGAGAGAATTCACATCCAAGGGAATCCAAAAGATTAGCTTTGAAATTGCAATTTTTTAAAAGTTAGAAAATAATTGATTTAGACTAAGAATTTTAAGTTGAAGGTTAAACGATGATTTGGCCGAGTCTTCAAATTATGCCAGAATCTATAAAATCAGCTAAGTCACCAAGGTTAGCTGATTTTATAGATTCTGGCATAATAAATATTATTATTAATATTATTAATATATTAATAATAAATATTAAATCTGTCCATTTGTGTTGTATTGCAGGCTATGTCTTTGCCCCGATAAGGTATAGAATTTTTTCGGCATTTAAGGACAAAAAAAAAATTTTGAAGTATTTCTAATATCAAATGAGAATGCCCGTACCCTTTTTCTAGGTAATTTTTGCAGCATTCCACACGTCCGACCTCTTCTTTTCTAGAGTTTTAGACACAAACGGGTTGAGAAATGTCATTAGATCAATCCCTAACCGTATAAATGAAGAAACAGAGACAGGAAAGTTAAGCGAATTGCTCAAACTACAGAGCAATTTAGGACAATACCAGCAGGAGAGTTCATGAGCCCCTCGTTGAGTACTTACTCTAAAGTATCAGCAGGTTGGCTTATTGTTTAATAGAATGATATTGTCCCCTGGGACATATCATTGATAATATCTTCCTCTGAACACAATAGAGGGTACTTATTTTTCCAGCCAAAAAGAAAGCACTTAGGTTACCCCAATCTTTACAACCAAGAACTTTCCTCCTCCTGGTTATAAAAATTCTCTTTTGCATGCATAATAGGAAGGCTGCTACCCTAAGCAAACCACACCCGCCTCTTTCCTAAAACCCCTGGAAAATCCCACTGACCTGAGCAATAGGCCACAGCTTATCCATCACTCAAAAATACTGACTTTTACAATGTCCCATGTTCTGTGTTCAATTACACGAGTGTAACGAATAACTATTCCATATGAGTTTTGTGAAGTGCTTAAAACACTGAATAATCCTCCCAGGACCTATTGGAGAAGTATCTTCTGCTATACGAACACTGATTACTTTATTTCTGCTGTAAGCACAAATCAAGGTCCTGTTCTAAAGTGTTAACATTTCTCCAGGGGTACATGGAGAATAGCTTGCTCAGGGGAAGAAATCTGGCTCACTGTCGACGAAGCACTCACAGCTCTTGGCCAGAGCGGTATTGTGTAAATGCAAAGCTATTATTATATAAAAGCATTCAGAGGGTAATATTAGCCATAATTGTATTAAATATTAATATTAATGCAAATGGTGGCTAAAAGCTTAAAGAAAAACTGCAGTAGTCAATAACATATGGCACAAAAGTATACAAAATTCGTGTAGGTCTAACTACGCATCTCATGCAAGCCCGACACCCTGGAGACAAATAATGAATTTAGACGTCATGGTGCCCATCTTTGTTAACTCTTTCAGCTCAAAAAAAAAAATGACAAAAAACCAAGACTGTCAAACTTTTTTCAATAAGCATTGAAAATGGGACTTTATTTTATTTTATCCTCACGTGTTATGACTTTCTGAGACGGCAAGTTGGCTAGACTAAAATAGTCTTCAGTTAGTTGTTCAATCAAACATGAATCGAGGGGTTCTGTGGATGTGATTAGAATCCCCAATTATTTGACTTTATGTGAATCCAAAGAGAGACTACCCTAAATGGGTCTGACCTTACCAGGTGAGCCCCTAAAAAAAGAAGAAGGTTTAGGACTTCCCTGGGCCTTCAGACTTAGTTCCCACAGTGGTGTAAGCCAATTCTTTGCAATAAATGAAAATACCGATCACCTCCTATTCCTCTCCCCTATTGGTTCTGCTTCTCTGGTTGGAGCCTGACTGACACACTATATTTTTCAGGAAACGTGTATGTGGATTATTGGATTTTCATGGGTAAAAGAATGTGTTCTAAAAAAAAAAAAAAATACAGTCTTCTTTTGTATCCGTGACACATTAGGGAAAACAGTTGTTTAATTTTGCTACCACTGTAGGTGATATAATCTGCCATTGATTTTGAAGGATACCACGACTCAAGATGGACGAGCTTTTCAAATATTTTTAAATTGGATTTCAAATGAGATTCTAAGCATGATAAATCATTGAGTCCTCAAAATAAAAGCTTCAATACTTCAGCTTAAAGGAAAGTTTTGAAACATGGAGATCATACATGAGCATATGCACATAAACATATACTCTAGCAGAGCAAAGCAAAATGTAAGAGTGGGGCCATTTATTTTTTTTTTAATTTTATTTATTCATTCAGAGAGAGAGAGAGAGAGCATGAGTAGGGGAGGGACAGAGAGAGAGGGAAAGAGAGAGAATTCCAGACAGACAGACTCTGCACTGTCCGTGCGGAGCCCCACATGGGGCTCGAACTCACAAACCTTGAGATCCTGACCTGAGCCAAAATCAAGGGTCAGACGTATAACCGACTGATCCACCCAGGCACCCCAGAGTGGGGTCATTTCTTGATAAGCCTTAGGAATACTGACAATTTTTTAAATAAATTAAACTATAATTTAGTTAAAAGTTGAGTAAAATAATTGAAATGATTTCCTCTGGTTGTAGTAATTATCTTCTTCTCCATTTCTCCTGAGCAGCTTTTGGTATCTTAGTAGATGTCACGCAAGCCACAATAATTGACATCATATATCAAAAAGCAGTTAAATTAACTATTCCTTCTAACTCCATTTTTCGTTAAAACTACTCAAACAATAATGCCTGACAATGAAAAGCCATCAGGGAAAGTAAATTATAAAACGTTCATAAAATGAAATATTATACAGCCGTTGAAAATCACACTACGAAGTAATTAATATAGTGGGGAAAGGTGATGTATAATCAACAAAAGCAAGACGGAGAATTCTTTACATATAATCTGATTTATAACACATATAAAAAACATTGGGGAAAATGTCCACAAATCTTCAAACAATATTTATCTCTGGGTCGTGGAGTTATGGGGGGTTTTCTTTCTAAATTTCTATGGCTATTATGTATTATTTGTACACCTAAAACCATTCCCACAAGAAGGAAATCAAGTGCTCGCTTCGGCAGCACATATACAAAAAATGAAACCAATCGTTTTAATTATCTATTGCCCAATAACGGCCGTATTTTGATATCAACGTAGTGAAGCCTTCCTCTGGGGGGCATCCATTGCATTTAAGGTAGGAACTGCACGCATTCGGCGACAAGCTCCTTGCGCTCCATGAACAAATGGTTCCTGCTGTGGGTCAGTCCTGGCAGGTGGTTGACGCTAGACCGTGTTCTGGCCACGCCGGATGCTTCTGGACTGGCTTCCTGTGCTTTTAGACTTTGGGTGATCAACGCGACCTGACTTGGTAGAAGTCGAGAGTATATTACGGTCTTGGTAACGCAGGCATGCATACACGTGCACACAACAAGCTGTGATGTTTCAGTACATCAATGAATTGTATTTCATTTTTGCAGAGACCTAGTTGAAATTCATCGCTCTAGCCTGGCTGCTTCCCATATACCCCTGTTCTTAAGGCTGGATTTTCTGTGTATTCTCAGACAGATGCTTTGCTTTCTGTCTTCTTACTGCATTTACTACTTTTCTCCCTCGGGTATCATGGCTGCCTCTGTTAGGGAACTTCTCTCTCTTATCTAAAGTTCTCTTTTGTCAAAGTTATCTTTCAAATTTGAGGCAGCCAGATGGACAGAAAGTATAAGAAAAGGAGTTCAAGACACAGGATATTGAAATCAAACTTTCAAACACTAGCAACTCCTCCTGATAATTTATGGGTAATAATCTCCCAGCTTTTCTCTCACATCTGTGTTCCCTACATATGGAAAGGAGTCTAGAAGGCTAGTGACTTCATACATTTTTTACTCCACGCTGGATGTCACAGCATACTCTTTTGGCTTTTAGTTTGTGAAACATCTAACTCTGTCATCACTTAAAAAACAAAAAAAAAGTCTTAGAGCATAATGTTCCAGCCCATAGGCTTGCCTGGAGGAAATATTTGGTGGTGTATACACAGGTCTGTGGAGAATCCATGTGCTCTGGATGGAGAGGAAATAAATTCTCTTTTCACCAAAACCGCTGAGAGGTTTTTCCGTGGCTTGTTGATAACAAATCAAGAATATATACCCGGGTCTGATGGCCAAAGTTGTAATGTTTTCCAAAATCAGATTCAATGTATTAAATGTAGCTTGTTATCTGGCACAACGATAAAGAAAATACCAACTGTTGAAAAATAGTTTTAATAATAACAAAAGCTTGATTATCTGTGTTATAAATGTGTGGTCCTGATGTAGCAAGGAAATAGATGCAGGTTGTTTGGAATATTGAAAGAATCCAATAACGGTGTTAAAAACAACAACGGCAAATAGCTTGGAAATTATGTAGCCTGGGTTTAGAACCCCGTGCACACCGTAGATGACTTTGCTTAAGGTTCCTGATGAGAAATTTCACTCAGAAATTGGGGCTGCTCCAGTCCCTGTCATGATGTCAAACCAACGGGGAGCCACCAGACCTCCCCCCCCCCCACCCCGTGCTCGGCTCTGGAGATCCATAGCCATGAGGTGAAATCCGGGGTGTGAAACACTGACATTAAAGCCATTTGCCAGCCCTGGGAGGAGAGAAGGTGGTTGTCTCCCGGGGCATACAAGAAATCCTGACCCAGAACTGAAGTGGGCCAGGAGCATGCATGTCTCCCAAACGTTGAGGGAGAACATTTTCTTGGTGACATTTTCCTTCTCAGTCAGAACCCAGTATAGGTCATTGCCTCCCATCAAGTCAAAAGCTTCCAGAAGGAGCAAGCAGATCACCTACCACAAAATGAGAAGCAGGCAGGCATCAGACTTCTCATCAGTGACACAAGATGCTAGAAGACAATGGAGAACGTAATTTCAGTTTCGATAACGTTGAAACCGGAATCTTCCCACTTAATTAGATTATCTATCATATGCATCCACTGAAGTTTCAGTAGCCAAAACTCTCATGAAAGAAACAGCTCAGGGGGCGCCTGGGTGGCGCAGTCGGTTAAGCGTCCGACTTCAGCCAGGTCACGATCTCGCGGTCCGGGAGTTCGAGCCCCGCGTCGGGCTCTGGGCTGATGGCTCAGAGCCTGGAGCCTGTTTCCGATTCTGTGTCTCCCTCTCTCTCTGCCCCTCGCCCGTTCATGCTCTGTCTCTCTCTGTCCCAAAAATAAATAAACGTTAAAAAAAAATTAAAAAAAAAAAAGAAACAGCTCAGAAATAAGGAAAATAAATTTAGGTTCTATGAAATATATTTCACATGATTACAGATGAATAAATAATTTAGTATCATGTGCTGTTCGGTGAAAAGGCAAAAAAGCTGATCAGGGGAAAGGATGAGTTTGTTTGGGGGTAAAAGACCAGGCAAGAGTTAGGTTTTAGTTGTGTCTGTTTCTGTTTTGTTTAGGGATGAAGATACAGATATTGGTAAGCCTAAAAATTAAAGAAGAAAATGTCAAAAAAAAATATGGGCCTCTAAAACACTAGAGCAACTTGACATAAACATTTAACATAATTTTTTAAACCAAAAGAAGAAAATACTGATCTATTACAAAAAAAAAGAGAGAAAAGGAGAAAATTTTGAATATATGGTTCAAAAGACACAAAAAATAATGCCACTGTAAATCTGACTCTAAGACTAATGGACATATGTGAATGGTTACACTCAGTGATCAAGACATTCTCAGACTTGGAATCCTCCAATAAAAGAAAAAAAACAAGATACCATCTACAAGAGACCCAGTTAAAACCAAAGGATCCAGGTTTGTAAATCAAAAAATGGAGAAAGATATAACCAGCAAATGTAAGCCAAAAGAAAGCCAAGATAGTGATTTTAATATCACAGAAAGTAAAAACTCAAGGTAAAAATTTCATAGCTGACATCGAATAATAAAATAACAATAGATCTTAGGATATTATTATTATAAACATTTATTGATCTGACAATATTGCCTCACAAAAGATAAAGAAACAACTAACAAAATTATAAGAAGAAAGAGATAAGTCAAAAGAAGTTAATTAGTTGTGCTCGTAGGGAAAAGAAAGTATATTAAACTTCACTGAGATACTGTGCATTATTTATAAGCCCAGTAAAAGACCCAAATATTTGACAACATATTTTGTTAGTGAGACCACGGGGAAACGTGTGTGCTCATATGCTGCTGGTGGGAATAGCAAAATCATCCAACACGTGGAAAAGAGTTTGTCTATATATAGAAAAGTTCTGTATGAATGAACTCTTACCCAGTAGTCCTACTCCTTAAGATCCACCTCAAAGACACACTGACAAAAAATGAAATTGACACGGGTACCTCTTCAGCATTTTATTCTAATGCCGAAACAGTGGAGACAACTCAGATAACCAGGAACAGGAGAACAGTTGAAAAACTGTAGTACATCCCTAAGATGAAAACCATGGAACTCTGTAGAGTGATATAAGATCTCCAGGCTATATTGTTTTTTAAAAAATTTTTTTTTCAACGTTTATTTATTTTTGGGACAGAGAGAGACAGAGCATGAACGGGCGAGGGGCAGAGAGAGAGGGAGACACAGAATCGGAAACAGGCTCCAGGCTCTGAGCCATCAGCCCAGAGCCCGACGCGGGGCTCGAACTCACGGACCGCGAGATCGTGACCTGGCTGAAGTCGGACGCTTAACCGACTGCGCCACCCAGGCGCCCCAGGCTATATTGTTAATAAAAGACGCAAAGTGGAGACACTGGTTACTTCATTCAAACTCTCCAGTAAGTAAGGGGGAAGGCAATTTTTTTTTTCAGAAGAAACAGTGTAAGGATAAATAATAAATGGGTTGGTTATCTCTGGGAGAAGGAGTGAAGTAAATTTCCTGAGCAAATAACATAACCTAGATATGATAAAAATCTGGTAATATTGAATTTAAATTGGAAATAGCAGCACAGTTTTATGATGTGCTTTGCTTTAAAAACCGCATGATGTTCAGACTAGGAGTAATGAGCTTAGGAACTTTGCTAGCACCTAACCTGTGCTCTCCCAAAATAATTCCCATGACAGGAGCCCGGCCACATAGTCATACAGCTGATGCCAGGTCTGGGGTGGAAAGTTCATACGTTGATATCTTTCTGGCATAAACTTTTTGTTATGCCAGAAAGTAAGGAAGTTATCAAAGACTAACAGAAATCTATTAAAAGGACACAGGAACTCACCTAAAGGTGCTTCCGTTGGCTTAAGAGCGAGAACTCTGAGCATGAAAAAGAATCATGACAATAAATGGAGCTGTTTCGAGCACATTTATGTGCACGAGTTCTTGGTATTAGAATACACACATTGGTCACCATTGGAGGTTGCTAGGACACCAGCCCATGATTCTGAAAATTGATAAAGGCAAGAAAATCAAACATGCATCCTGAATTACTTTTGCCAACTCTATTTCAGGGTAAGAAAATGGTTGCTGAGGGATATGTCTTCTGAATGGAAGAATTCCAGCTAATAAATGCAGAAAGAAGGGGAATTACAAAATCACCATTTTGCTATTTCTAATGAAATAATAAATTTAGGCAACCATGACCCAAGATCTCTGACTTTGAGTTTAGCAAAATTAGAAATCGGTAGCAAAAAAAGACGAAACAAAATTCCAGATGTCCTGAAACTCAAGAGAGTACTACTAGATGAGTTTGGGGTTAAGGAGTAAATTACATGGGAATTATGGAATATTGAAGCTGAACGGTAGAATTCTCCATGTCAAAATGTGTGCGACACATCCCAAACAGCATGTAGCTTATGATGAATTACTTGCTGAATAAGAAAGTTGAAAATAAATGAGCTAAGCAACTTAAGAAGTTGAAAAAAGAACAGCTCAAAGGAATGTGATGGAAACAAATAATATACAGATGAGGGTAAGTCAGTGAACTAGAGAATTACAACAAACCCAAGAATAACAGTGCACCATGAAGTGAGGGACACAAACCACTCAACTTTCTGCCCTTGAGATCCAAAGGCTAACCCAGTGCATAAGCCAAATAGACCAAATACATAAAGGAGTAAAGTCTAGACCTTGCAAAGGACTTTTGATATATGATAGTTCACCTTCAAATTCTTTTTAACTGTTCCTAGTTCCTTTCGAATGTACTAACTGCAATGAGCTGGGTGAACTGAAAAGTCTGAGGGAACAATCCCCAGAAGGCTGCTTTCATTTCAGACATCAGCGGCAAGTTCAGGAACCTCCTTCATTGCCACCAGCTGACTACAGAGTGGAAGGTCTCCACATCCGCCCTCAGGTTCAGTAATTCATTAGAAGACTCACAGAACTCGCGTGAAGGCTCTTACTTATGGTCGTGTTTATCACAGGCAAAGGATGCAAATTAAAACCAGCCAGAGGAAGAGACTCATATGATGGAATCGGGGTGCATTACTGTCCTTTCGTTATGAGTCAGCTGGGGAAGTTCACCTACACTTGGTGTCCAAGGCTGGAGAAAAACGTTCAGTCTTGCAGGCAGCTGCCTGAACTTTATCCTCTCACCCCTCCTGGAGGTTTGGGCTAATACCTTTTTTCTTCCAGCTCCTCCAAAGGTTAAAATTAGTATGGCATACCCTTCAAAGTCCCCATCATGAGCACATTGTTAGACTGTCCAGTGGCCAAAGTCCTGGGCAGACAAAGACATGCCTATCTGACAGGACACTCCAGGTACTAGAGGTCACTTCTCAGAAGCAGAGAGTAAAAGCCAGACCATTCTTTAGGTAAGATTAATTCTTCACTGCACACCAAATACGAATTGTGGGAAGTCAGACAGAGAAACCATGTGTTTTGAAACATGGGTGGTCATGATAAGCCAGATTTGGAAACCAGTGATGTAGTTAATCTTGCATTTACAAATAAAAAATCTGAAGACCCGAGAAATCCAGTGGTTTGTTTATGGGGTGATGATCACACAGACAGTAAGAGGGTAGAGAAGTCTAGAACTTGGGAGTCTGACTGAGCCATAAAGGGTCTGAACCACAGGCCACTGACACGCACACCTCTCCCGCATTGTCAGCTGATTGAACAATTCCTGCCTTTCCCATGTGTCTGTAAACATGTTCACACGTTGTTACAATTGACACGACATGAATTTGTGCAAGACGCCTTGATGAATTCTTTGTGACATTATGATTTACAAAGTGGCAAAGGAGGTTTCAAAGGTGTGCTCCATAGAGAAGAGTGGGGAATAATTCAACAACACCACTTACTTTTACACCAACAAACCCAACCTTGCCTTAACCCATCTCTGTGAGTAAATTTAACTTCCTCCAAGTCAAACATTAGCAAATGTTGTAGGGCTATTGCTAATTTGATAAAGCAGAATGGGAAAAAAAAAAGTCTCGTGGCTCAATAATCTTTTAAATAATTTACCATTCATTCGGGGCACCGGGGTCACTGAGTCGGTTAAGTGACAGACTTTGGCTCAGGTCATGATCTCACAGACCAGGAGTTTGAGCCCGGTGTCTGGCTCTGGGATGACAGCTCAGATCCTGGAGCCTGCTTCAGATTCTGTGTCTCCTTCCTTCTCTCTCTCTGTTCCTCCCCTGCTCACACTCTATTTCTCTCTGTCTCTCAAAAATAAATAAGCAGTAAAATAAAAAATAAATAAATAAATAAATAAATAACCATTCATTCAACTTCACCTGTGCAAGAATCTTATCTACTATCTTCATTGCCAAGACCTCATCATCCCTACTAAACTATCCACTCTTCCTTTTTTCAGTCGTACCTCATAGTAGCACTCAATATCATAGAAATATAAGAATCAGATCGGAGTTTCCTATTCTGAGTTGTTCATATTATTAAGCTTTGTTGCATAAATATCATATTTTTCTTCAGCAATTGAAATAAGTCACTCTACTCAAATTGATTGTTATGCCCAAAATTTCTGAGATTCCTGACATGGAATTAATGATGTGGATAAAACGTAGGTCAAAATAATTGTTACCAGAAAGCAGATAAACAAAATCTAAATTATACTCAACTGCTAAACAAATAACTTGAGTAGGGATGAATTTTCTTCCACTCTTATTGAATCTAACTCCTAATCCAGTAGGGATGAATTTTCTTCCAATCTTATTGAATCTAACTCCTAATCCCATTCGCCAAGGTGGGGATGCCCTATCGTTAGCTCTCTGCTTCCAGATTTGTGTGAATATGGAGGCTTGAATAACCCAAGAGTTCCTCTGGTCATCTGTCCATTCTGGTCACGACTGATAGGCTCATGGCCCAAAACAGCAGGATTTGTGGGCTATCTCTTTGGGGTCAAGCTTGGGTTCTGGGATTTGGGTCAAGGATTGGTGGTGACATCATTCTCATAAGATGCCCAATATATCCATTCTCTTCCAAGTCTTCCCTTTTCCCTGCATCCTATAAGAGATAAGACATGGTCTCACCCCTCTAGTTCTGCAAATTCTTTGGCCTCCTTTGCTTTAGTTTCTTCTCCAGGCAAGACATGATCTCCTTTCCCCTCACATCTAGAACAGACCAACAACATCCTCTCAACAAGCAAAGGCTTTAGAATATAAGACCAGGATTGGGTGTCTGCGGGTAACTTCTGCTTCAGGCTTCATAACAGAAACCTCAGTGTGGCTTTCTCAGTGGAGATGGGAAAAACACAGGGAAACATGGCAAATTCATATCTCATTGAGTCATCCTGTTACCCATGAATCCACAAGACAAGGACGGTCTTTTGAAGTGACAGTAGCAGAGAAGATTTGGAAACACGAGGGAAAAAGTGTTGTTATCGTGAAATGGTGCCCCACGTTACTGCTCTCATGACTCTGCGGGAATGGATTGGTCCAGAATATCACCTCGCGATCATGGTATTATCACAAGCTGCACCACTGTCCTTCACCCGTGGCCAGAAAAGGCATAAGATGTGAGACCGTAGCCACTTATTTTAATCTGTTTGATGTATTGGTTGAGAAAATGTTGCTATTCATTCATAAGAGCTGTAAGAATTGAACGTACACAAATTATTAGTCGAAGTTATTAACCTTTTGCTAAAAATGTAGCATGGCTAAATAAGAAACAACCGGTGTACTCTTCTCTTTGAAGTAATAAGATACCATAACTATCTTGCCCTCTGGACAAATATTTATAAATGCCTATCAGTTACATCATGCACCATGATTCTGCCTAAACGTCCCTCAAACTGTCAAGGTCAACTTGGAGCGGAGGGGCGTTTGGCCCAAGCCAGAGCTAAGAATGATTGTTACATTTCCAAATTTTCTTTTTAAGTCAGAAGCAGAATAAGATTTCATGGCATTGGACATTTGTGAATTCAATTGTCGATGTACATGAATAAAGTTTTATAGGAATGCAGCCATGCCCAGTGATTTATAGAGTGTCTATAACTTTTTGTGTGCTACAGTGATGGAGTTAGGAGTTGCAGCAAAGAAAGTGTAGTCCACAAACCCTAAAATATGCACTCTCTAGTCCTTCCCAGAAAATGATTGCTAACTCTTGCATTAGAATTTATTGGAGCATGTGCTCGCTTCGGCAGCACATATACTAGAATTTATTGGAGCATGGAGGCAGGGAGAAGGGAGGTTTGGGCATGTTTCCTGGTCCTATCCCCAAGGTTCTGATTGTGTAGCTCTGTATAGAAGACCAGGAATCTGCATGTTTAATAGGCATCCCAGGTGATACTGTAGCAAAAGATCACTCTGAAAGAAGCATGTTTAAATCCAGATGTGAAGATATAGATATAGATATAGATATAGATATAGATAATATAGATATATAGACACATCACCTGTGGATATTTCTTCTTGGGCAAATAAACATTCCTTCTCTCTCTAGGATATTAAGGGGAATAGGTACATTTAAATAATAAACTATAAATAGATGTTTAAAATATTTAAATATTATTTGCTAAGCCTCGGGGTGCCTTTGTGCCCTTTAAAAAAATAAATTTGCTTCCTACATACACTTGGGAAAAAAGAAATCATTCATTCCAAATAACATTTGTCAGAAATAATAATTCTCTTCTTCCCCAATCTAGCTCAAATTTAAACATTTGAACAAAAAGAACATAACTAAGAATAAGATGTGAAGGGAAGGAAATATTTCCATAACAATGTGTGCAGAGACTAACCCTACCCAGGAGGCATGCATGGCAGAAAATGCTGTATTTAAGGATACAAAACGCTTTCTGTTTCAAGTTGCAATTTTAAGACACTTGTAGGTTTTCGCAATTTTTCTTCAAGTACAAAATTCCCGAGATTATGCCTAAGAATGTTGGAGAAATACATCACTGGGAAATGGTTCTTTATCCACCTCTTAACAGATAGTGGATGCTGTACATAGGGTGTATATTGGCAAACTAAAAAGAAAAAGGAGTTGACATGTCAGATTTAAAACTTTTAAATGTAGCCTGTAATTAAGTCTTGGCACATTTATGATATTTTAAAAATTCTAATGAAATAAAATATGATGGATTTAAAGAATATCACTAAATTGTGACTCCATCAATTGGGTTCAGTTTTCCCATTGACGGCCAGTCAAAGTTATTAGTGTTTCTATCCTAACTCCCCTGAGATACTTTGATTTCTTGGTTCTTGGTGCGGAGAGTGTGGATCATTATGGAACGTGGTCCAGTTCAGTTGCTGTTAGGAACCGACCTTCCCTAGGCAGAGGGTCTAGATAGTAGGAGCGTCTAACCCCATTACAACATGTTTGTTGAGCCCTCTCTCAACTTTACTGATTAGCATTTCAGTTCAGCCTTACTTCAACTCCACCAGGTCAAACATGTCTGACCCCCATTCTTTTCTTTCCCTCTTGGCTGTATTCTACCTCTGCCCTCTGCCCCAAGTCTACACTGAGAAGAAACTCTTGTGAGGACATTAGTCTTGGCCGTACCAGGGCTCCGGATGCCTGCCCATCGGTCCTGGTTCCAAGGTAAGGACCCCCGAGGAGGCACTGCAACTGTGCTTCTTAGTCGCTCAACCCATGCACCTATAAAAGCAAGAGAAGAGTGAATACGTATCCCCAGGAGGGTAAGACATGCCCCAATCTGCATGCAAGTGCCTTTCACTATCTCATATCGGTTTGTGTAGGTTGACCATATGCCTGGTACCTAGCGAGACATTTTTGCACTTGTAAACCGGAAGGCTATGAAGTAGCCTTGAATCCAATCTAATCCAGTAACTGCAGCAGTCCCTTACATACTTCTAAGCCCTTTCGTTTTCTCAAGAGCATTTGGGTAGACAGGAAAGAGAAGGCTGGGGCACTTAGGACCACTTAAGACTCAGGATCCTTGCGATTGGTGTTCTTTGCCTCCTGGCCTCCAGAGGGATGTCCCCATCTATCTGGCATTCAAGACTACAGTACTTTAGCATGAAGTCTGGTCTCTCTCGGTGCCAGAGCCGGTACCTTCTCTACATAACTGAATCTCACCGTGGTCCTCACTGGTGTCGCAGATGTCTTGCATAGACCGTATCTTGTCAAGAAACCCTCCGGGAGTCTTTCTGAAGGGTGACTTCATCTCTTAACACAGATGGCTTTGGGCGGGGTTCAGCTATCTTCTGAGTCTGACGTGAAGGAATCGCAGGACTTCCTTTACCCCATCTCTGCCACGCAGAAACCAAAACTGACACAGCAAATCTCAATTTCTGGGAATTGTATCCTTCCCAAAGACAATATGCTTAAGTCCTAACTCCCAGCACGTTAGAATGGGAACTTGTTTGTAAATAAGGTTGTCGCAGACAGAATTCATGAAGCTAAGATGAAGTCATACTGGAGGAGGGTGGGCCTTACTCACATGTGACTGGTGTCCTTACGAAAAGACAGAGCCCTGGAGACAACACTGTGGGACACACATTTTACCAACCGAGGAACTCCGAGCATTGTCAGCAAACACTAGAAGCCAGAAGAGACCAGGAAAAATTAGGTCCTGCAGGTTCCCAAGACAGCATGTTCCTACTCATACTTCTATTTCCAAATTCTATGCTATGAGATGGCATGTGTTGTTTTTTTTTAATTTTTTTTAACGTTTTTATTTATTTTTGAGACAGAGAGAGACAGAGCATGAACGGGGGAGGGGCAGACAGAGGGAGACACAGAATCTGAAACAGGCTCCAGGCTCCGAGTGGAGCCCGACGCGGGGCTCAAACTCACGGACCGCGAGATCATGACCTGAGCTGAAGTCGGACGCTTAACCAACTGAGCCACCCAGGCGCCCCTGCATGTGTTGTTTTAAGCCACGTTGTCTGTGCCACTTTGTCATGGCAGGCCCCGAACAACGCATGCGATCTCCTCCTACCAGTAGCCTACTGTCATACGAGCTTGTCTGTCCTGGATTGAAGAGGAATCTTCTAGACACCACGGGGCACCGTATGACTCAAGTGTTCAAGTCAAAAGCCTGGTCATTTAAATAGGATCTAAAGAAATCTGGCAATAAGGCTCTGTCCTCAGAAGAAAATGTATCTCCAGAAAGAGACTGAGAAGGCCAGGAAGATCTTGGACCCGTATGTGAGTCCCTGTGTGTGCATATGACCCTCAGATGTCAAGCACAGTGATGCTGGGCTTAGGAAGAGGTAGTCGTTTTATATTTTAATTCTCTGCTACTATCTCAACGATTCGCTTGAGTCTGTGACACCTGGTGGCCTCTGTTGGCTTTGGAGGGAAGAGCAGTGGGGTCTGTGCTCCCGGCTCAGGGACGCTGGACACATATGGGTATTGCTAAGTCCTTCTAGCGGGGACCCTGGGAGGTCCTGAGGGAAGGGGACGGTGACTAATTACAGGTATAAATTATATCTAATTTCTTCACCTGCCCTGGGACCCCAGACTTCCACTTTGCTTTGGGCGCCTGCCCTGTTCAGAGTGATCTTAAAGCTTATTGTCTTTACTCTCTCCTTCCAGAATAATAGGAGGTGGGTAGTGAGTGCTCCGGGCTTGGGGACTGAGGTGGGGACAGCTTAGGAGAGCCTGAAAATCTGGGGAGGAGACCAGGGAAAGGGACAATGACAGCAGAGGCTGGGACAGAGGGCAGGGGTGACAAGTAGCAGGCCACCCTCTAGGACATAGTCCGAATGCAAATCAGTTCTTGTGAAGTATCAGGAATACTTTCTGCTTGCCGAAGTGAGAGCTAGTCATTGATTAGTTACCCCGATTCTTAAAGCACCATCGAGAGGTTTGTAAAGATGCAATTTTTCACCACACACGTCTTGGGAACAAATGTTTCTGTACTTCAAGAAGCGCCAAGAAATGCGTGCGTGACCAACACTTCCTTGAACAAAAGCCCACGGTCCTGTCCTCTGACTTTTCCACGTGCATTTCGTTCCCTCCAAAAAATAAAAAATGTACAGGGTTTCTACGCTGGAGAGTCTTAAGGCAAAGCCAGAAAATGCCAAAATTTGACTTTGAATTTCAAGGTTGAGTCCTGACACGCCTGTGCTTTATTGCAATGAGCCCACGTGTTTTTGTGCAGGCATGTGCCGGTGCGTGCATGAGTGTGTGTGTGTGTGTGTGTGTGTGTGTGTGTGTGCACATGACACAGAGACAGTCACCGCTGCACATCTCACCCAGAGCCCAATCCTCTGAAGTTGTGGGAGAGCACGTGGAAACGTGGGAGAGCATCGTGTGGTTTTGCCCGAGGTGGGAAAGAGGACAGCCAAGTTGTGAACCGGTGCAGACACAAGCCTCAGTGGGTCCGAGGCAAGTGGTTTTCCTTCCCTGCCATCTTCTTGGCCACAGGGAACATGCGGCTGTTCCTGCAAAGCCAGAAGGAGAAAAGAAACTGATCTTCTGTTGGGTCTTAATTCCTGGAAAGTCTTGTCCTTAGGGACAAAATGTTTAAATGACTTAGTGGGCACTGATTCGGGCAAGTGCTACGAATGCCCAGTTTCGCAAGAAAATGCAGTCGTGGCTGTAGGACTAGAACGCTGGCGACAAGTGTTTTACGAAGGCACTTGGATCCACAGTGACCCTGCGTGTTTGGTTACGTCTCACCCAGGGATGGGAGTGCTGTCCCAGCCTCCGTGACTTCGGGAAATCTAGGGAAATCTATCTGATCCACATTACAGCCTTTCCACATGTGTTTTGTAGATGTTTTGGTCACCTGCACAACATCATTACTGAATTACTTGCTTTTCTTATCAATAATTAAAAATGTATTGCCTGTTAATTCTGTGCGAAGCCCTTGAAATAAATCATCCATTTAATACTTACGACAGCCCTGTTAAGGCAGGTGCTAGTGTGAGATGCCCTTTGTGCAAGGTGGGGGAGTGAACTTATAGGGCCAAGGGGAAGGTCTGTATAAGTTCAAGTTTATTTGCTTTCAAAGCACATACTCTTAACTAGGTTTATGATATGTCATAGATACAGCCAAAGAATGATACAGTGCTTTAAAGAGACAATAAAAGTGGGAGAAAAATATATTCCAATAATTCTATTAAGCTGTATTCTGAATTCTTCCCATAGTAGTAAAAAAAAAAAAAAAGGCTTAAAAAAGCTCAGCATTTTCCATTATTTCTTATCACAGATTCCCTTTTCTCCTTCATTCGACTACTGCATTGCTACAAAATGTATTATAACAGTGCGCTTGACCTTTTTCTATCCCCTGGGGCCCAGATACAAATATTTAATAAATTATTAATACATATTAATTAATTTATCATTTAATTTATAAATACCTTAATCTGGCCATTTAAATTACAGGTATAAATTATATTTGATTTCTTTCTTTTTTTAGACACTTTTTAATGTTGATTTACTTTTGAGAGAGAAAGAGTGAGTGAGCGAGTGGGGGAGGGGCAGAGAGAGAGGGAGACACAGAATCCGAAGCAGGCTCCAGGCTCCGAGCTGTCAGCACAGAGCCCGATGCAGGGCTTGAACTCACAGACCGTGAGATCATGACCTGAGCTGAAGTCAGATCCTTAACTGACTGAGCCATCAAGACACCCTAAAAATTATATTTAAAAAATGGAATGAGACATGTGGCAAAAAATTTTTAAAAGAAAGAAATTTTTAATAAGTTTTTAAAAAATATTTATTTATTTAGAGAGAGAGAGAGGAAAGAAAGAGGGAGAGCGTGAGCAGTGGAGGGGCAGAGAGAGGGAGAGAGAGAATCCCAAGCACGGTCCAAGCCATCTGCACAGAGCCCAACACGGGGCTCGAACTCACGAACTTCTAGATCATGACCTGAGCCCAAATCAAGAGTTGGACGCTTAACCGACCGAGCCACCCAGATGTCCCATAAAAGAAAAGAATTTTTCTTTTTAAATTTTTAATAGAAATAACACATATAATGTCTTTAATAATAAAGACAAACAGCAAGCAGATACTTCAGGGCTTAGAAAGAAAAACAATATTTCCCTGATCCGCCTCCTCCAGTAACTCTGTTTCCCAGAGACAACCACTTTTGCACCTTTGTCTTTAATTTTTCCGCTGGTTATCTTTGTATCGCTAAGCAATGTGGCCATATCGCTGCCTTGAATAATCAGATCTAAGCATTATGAGTTGATTTCCACCTGCAGGCAGCAAGGACAACAAAGGGAAGCCACTGAAGACTCCCAGTCAGATCCCTGCCGAGCCCTGTCCCAGGGACTTAGCCCACGTCTACTGCAAACCTGTGGAAATAAAAGTCAGTTTTGAAACTAGAGGGAAGGCCAGGGCTTCAGTAACCAATGGTTATTTGCATTGCCTTCAAAAACTAAGAATGTGACCTTTGGCCTCTCTGAATAATGAAGTCCATCTAAGAGTCCTTCAGGGAAGTTCTAGGCACCGACAAGTCAAAAGGATTCTTGTTGAAGTCCTTTTTCTTTCTACTTTGTTTTCACTCACACCCTTTCTTGGCTGGCTGGGTAATCCAGGACTTTTGAAATTCCAGGGTATTGTGTACGCTTGGCTAAGAAACCCAACACCAGTGTGAAGGCTCCAGGAAGTCGTTTCAAGGAACCAAGTATATTTTGTAAACAGACAACTAACACTGGATTGAATACAAATACACATAAGCCACTGCTTGTTTGTGTTTGCTAATGGGCTTGAGGGTTTGAGCCAAGGTTTTAGCTTACACTCCAATACAGCCCAAATTAGTACGGGCCAGCAACAATCACACTGTTTCCTTCATTTACAAAGTAATAAATTTTGCAAATAAAAGGCACAGCGTTTTCTCTATGTGAACCTCCTAAAAGGCAATCCTAGCCATCTTTAATAAGACAGAAACAAAGAGCGTGGTTTGGAAATAGAAATAGACAAAGTGTAGATAGACAAGAACTAAAATAGCTGAATTTGCGGAGTATTTCCCAGGGCTCGTTCCTAGAGACCTTGGGATTGTTTACATGATCTTAAAATACTCTTAACGGTCTTCAGATAGGGCAAAGCCAAAACAGTTTTGATTCGAGCACCAACATAACAATCATTGTTTCTGGCAGATGTTATAATACAATTTAAATAGGAAAACCAACAGTGAATGTATGAAATGACCTGTCTGCTCACATTTGAGATGTGGATTCAGTTACGTGTGTGTATGTGTGTGTATGTGTGTGCACAGAATACCTACCCAGGGGCGTCTGGGTGGCTCAGTCGGTGAAGCGTCCGACTCTTGATTTCGACTCTTGACTTCGGCTCAAGTCGTGATCTCACAGTTCGTGGGTTCAAGTCCTGCATCGGGCTCTGCACTGGCAGTGCAGAGCCTGCGTGGGTTTCTGTCTCTCTCCCTCGCCCTGCCCCTCCCCTGCCCTCCCTCTCTCATAAATAAATAAATAAATAAATAAATAAATAAACGATGAAAAAAATGCCTACCCCAAATTTTTAGAGAACCGGAAATGAACCTTTGGGTCTGTTACCATCACTTCATGCAAGTCAGTGCATGAGAGTCTTGGGAGAGACTCAGCTTCTGTTCCTCAATTTCCCTCACCCCGTCTGCAATAAAATCAGCTATTCAGGAACATCATTATCACGGCATCAGGGAAATAGGGTTTTCTGAAAAAAATTCCCTGAATGCTGATCCATTCTACATTTTCCCACCAAAGAAGAGACATTAGCAAATGTCTGTCACAACTGTGACTGCATGCACAAACCCGTCACAGAAGAGCCGGCTGAGTCCTCTGCGAGAAAGAATCCATGGTGAAAGGAATTTAAAAATAAGAACAGAAAAGGGTCACAGCTCAGGCAACGAGGACTCTGCGAAGCAGGGGAAAAAATACAAGAACTTTCAACGAACTCATTAAACTTGGAAGACAACCTGTTTTTCTCAGTCAGAACCACGTCTTCAACTAGAACATGGACATCGTCGCCAGGGGCACTTGTATTTTTCCCTCCATGACTTCTCGGCGTCATCGTGCAGTGGAAGTGACGCGGTGACCACCCTACTACGTCGTGAGTTGATTTGTACGTACTGATGGAAAATTTTCTGTGCATGTTGTCCGAAGCGCCATTCTCGCTGGTGTACCTTGCGATACGGATGCTAAACGTCAACGGATATCGATCGGCTTAAGGCTGAGTCTCCTTAGTGGGGATGCATCTTTTGTTTTGTTTTGCTTCTACTACTCTTTCACAGGGAAGGAGAAAAGAAGAGCCAAGATTGGACACCTATTACAGATAACAGCTAAACGGACTCCAACGATGAGGTCCTCCTGGTGTAAGGGCTTATCTGCCAAAGAGCTTGTCGGAAGTCCAGAAGTCGCCGGGTCACAGATGTGCTGTGTCACTTGAGGTGTGTTACCAGCCCTGAAACCTATTTTCCTTGATAGCAGTAGCCTCCTTCAGAAAAGGTTAGTGAGTTCTCTGATTGACATGACAGGCTGAAATAAATGTGGTCTTTCCTCTTCTGTTATCGCTACTGTTTATTGGCTCCCGTCATGGCCTGAGCACCGGGTGAATCCTCGGAGGTAAGGCGGTGCTTATTTTTAGAAATACTGTATGCTTCTCAGGTAAACACAAGGCACTCGTCTTAGCAGTAAACAAATCGCCATCATGTCACCAATTTCCCTCTTGCGCGGCTAAATCACCAAGAACTAAAAGTAGAAAACATGTTATCAAGCTGTGGGCTGTGATTTACAAAGTCTTTACCTAGCAGCATCGGATACTCTGACACAGAAAAGGAAGTTGGATTGCTCATCGAAGACTTTGCTTAAAATCTTGTCTGCATCCCTGAAGGCTGAATGACCTTGAGGAAGTCCCCTCGACCTTCACAAAATCAGTATCTCTTCTTCCTAGTGAGCAGAATAACATCCACCCTGAACATTAAGTGAGCAACAACAAGTAAAATAAAGGCTTGTGGGCGCTGCTCTTAAATATTCCAAGAACGTACATCTAATTTTGAGATTCTCACTTCCATTTAGAATGTTTCTGCACACTAAAAACCATGTAAACGATTCCACGAGAGAAAGAAAACAAAATGGGATTCAGCTGATTTACCGGATTCAACCTGCGACAAACCACACAACTATTTCACTGGATGTACAGACTCCTAAGCGATTATTCCGGCATCGTGTGGACCCATTCACGGACGACCCAAGTCAAGATTTGACTCTTGAAATCAAGAGTCAAGGCAAGGGTTGACCTTGAAACGTCAGGAGCATCCTCTGATAGTATTTTTGTTCATTTTGTTCATTTTTGTTCATTTTGTTCAGTATCATTGTTCTCGCATCCCCCCTTCTGAGAAAAAGGCCGGCTTTCGGCAAGAATTTCTGCCGATCCCACTGCAACCCCACAAGCCCACTGTAAAGAGGTTCCATTTTGTTCACAGAGATAATATCGCTGCTGCAGGCATTGTCACAGACTGGAGAATTGAGACAACTTGAGAGATAATTTAATATCAAAAATAATTACTCTTCCCACCACTATTGCGCTATCTCAAATGGTATTTTCCCCTTAATTATGTAAGTAATTGCCTGAGTGCTTCATTTCACTCCGATGGAAATCCCATGAACCACCACAGCCCCCAAGAACGAGATAGTATGATTTTCCATCTTTGAGAAAAAAACTGGGAGGTAGACAAAATAAAAATCCGTGACAAAATACATACAGTTCCAAGAATCGAGTGTCCTGTGTTTTTGCATGAAAACACATGTTCGTGTTTATGAGGTTAATACATCAGTGGTGACAGCGAACTTCTCCGCGAGAGGGCAGGGGTCGGCGGATCAGGTATTTAGATGGTGCTCGGCCAGCTGGAGAAGGAGCACGGTAGTCACGGGTATGATCATTTGGTCACTGTCATACGTGCAGCTTACGGTGGCCTCTGGGCGACCCCACATAACTTCCCAGGTTTTGAATTCAGCTGTAAGGTAGCAACTCCCAACTGTACATCCCCAGGGTACATCCTCGGAACACTACTCCGAGTTCCAACCAATAAACCCAACTCTCTGGAGGACCGTGCTCTTTGGATAGAGCAGCTATCTCTCTATCCAAAGAGATAGAGGGGTAGAGAAGGTCCCTCCCACATTTCTAAACTTCTAGTGTAATGAAGTCTTTAAAAAAAAAAATGAGCTCGAGAGCCAGATGGCCTGGGTTCAAATCCTGACTCTTTTTGCTTTACAGGCTGTGTGACTTTGGCCAAATCACCTAGCCTCTCCATGCCTTAGTTTCTTCATCTGTAAAATGGGGGAAATAATAAGACACTGTCATAGTCATTTGGAATTAAGTCCCTCAATTTCTGAAAAGGGCTGAGAATTCTGCCCAACCCATAGTAAGCACTCAATAACTGTCAAGTTCTCTTGTGATTCTTCTTCTTCTCTGTTTCAGTGAATGGCTCCAGGAGCTGCCCAGCAGTTTTAAGCATGGATCCATTGGGGGAAATGGGCTTCACAGAGATTTCTAATATGCACGCAGTGACACAACCCGAGGGGAATGCTTAGGGCAAGACGTGGCATTCGGATAGTGCAAAGTAAAGATAAGCGATTGCTGCTCTTATCTTGGACTCATCCTCTCCTTTGTTCCTTCTTTTTTTTTTTTTAAGAGAGAGAAGACTCCAGTGGGGGAGAGGGTCAGAGAGAGAGAGAGAGAGAGAGAGAGAGAGAGAGAGAATCTCAAGTAGGCTCCATGCTGAGCACAGAGCCCTCCTCAAGGCTCAATCCCATGATCCTGGGATCAAGGCCTGAGCTGAAATCAAGAGTCAAATGCTCAACTGAATCAATTCTCGACCGAGCCGCCTAGGACCCCCCCTTAACTCCCCTTTCTAATTATTTAGTAAGTTTTGGTGCTTCCAACCCTTAAAAACGTCTCAAATGTCTCTTCCTCTTCCTTACACTGCCTCTTTCATCGTTGAGCTCCTGACTGAGGCTCATACCCCACCTCTGGCTCTGAGTTTCATCTGCAGCCCCACTGGAACCAGATTCCCAGGCATCCTGAGGTCATACCCCTGCTCTCTGCCCCCCACCCCTGCCCACCCCCTATGCTTGCTCTGGCTGGGAAAGATGTCACACCCCCACTCTGTCCCCGCTGCGGCCCAGCTCAGCTCCCTGCATGGAAACCCAGTGGCAGCACCCCATGCGGCCTGCGGGCCCCTGGGTGCCACCACCCACACGCGTTCCCCGGCATGGCAGTGCCACAGGCACGGGTGAAGCAGGACAAGACACAGAGGGCAAAGCATGCAAAGCATTCGAGCCAGATGTCTGCGCTCTGTGAAATCACCACTCCCTCCATGTGCCTGACCCGCCACACCCGCGGGGTCCCGTCTAACACGTGGGAGCGGATGCCGGTTTCCCTTTACTTTCAAGTGGAAATATGAGAATTCCCATATTCTTTGGGGTGTGCGAATGGTTGCCGTGCGGTGATTGGAAAGCTTTGGCATTTTGCTGCCTCCTCGCTGCCACTAAGGTTATTTCAGGAGAAAACCTGCCCCCATCACATCTTCTTCTCTGGGCAACGTGACAGACAGGACGGCCCCGCTCCCTGCGCTCACGCTGTGTCCCTGCCTTTCTTCCGGGTGGGTCCCCCTGGGCACCCCATTACCTGGCTCTCCTCTATAGACTCTGAAAGCAGGCGGCGTCCTCTTGGTTCGCATCGTCAGAGCCCAACACTGATGCCCCCACACGCTAAAATACTCCTTTAACAGCAAACAAAGGTCATGAGTCCCCAGAATAAATCACATGTCACAGGAAAAGTGAGCTGGGCATCTGACGGAGCCTTTTCTTGAATCTATTTCCAGTTCTATAAGATACACCCTGAGCTGGAACAGAAACAATTAAGAGGTGGTCCTAGATGCCGTGGGTGATGTGAGCCCGTGCTTGCCAATGACACTTTGTGACGTATTGGCTGATGGCTGAGGAACACCTTAAAAATGTTTGAAGTAAAAGCTTTAAACGATTGTGAGTGAATAACTCAGTCCTCCAGGATATAAAGACTCACTGGTACAGTCGCTCCTTTGAAAACATTTTGGATTATCTGCACAATATTTGTTTTCCAGAAAAACGACAGTGGGCTCCTTCGATTCCAGTCCCCCGTGGACTTGTTTCACTGTTTGTCCCCAGAACTGCACCCTTTCCAAGGCAACATGCCAAAGAGAAATCGTTTTTGTTTGTTTGTTTCTTATTTTTTGTTTTTTGTTTTCGTGGTTTTGTTTTGGAGAGGTTTTGGGGTTTTGTCTTTTGGATTTTTTTTTTTATTTTTATTTTTTACCCTTTGTCAACATTTGAGTTACAATAGCTGTGACAGTGGCCAGGCTGATAAGAAGGGAAAACCTTGTAAAAGTACAAACCCTGAGCAAGAAAGGAAATCACCAAATAGAGAATTTTCATTCCCCCAGGATTAAAAACAGCCTAAAATTAAAGCACCATGACTGGAAGTCTGCTCTGTTTTTGTTTTTTTTTTTTTTTTTCTTTTTCTTTTTTTTTTAATTGGCTTTTGAAGTCAGTAAAGAGCTGAATCTGTAAATAGAGCAAAGCTATAGCCCTTCCTTCCCCGTTCCCCCACCACGAGCAGCAACTTGGTCCCAAGAATGCCATGAACCTGAAGTCAGGCTTAAAATTGCAGCGCTTAAAAAAAAAACAAAAAACAAAAAACAAAAAACAAAAAAAAAACAGTGCAGACTAAGCTGAATCAGGAATTTTGGCATCTCTTGAATGAAAGTCTACGGACTGGCTTATTCTTATCTGGAGCTGGTGGGGAGTAGGTGGTGGGGAAGTAAGGACAGGGAGCACAGAAGGAGGTAGAACTGAGTGTTCAGTGGCTGTAGAAACTTCAGCCAACTAGCTCTGTCTTTCCGGGACTCACTCACAGTTTGAGGTCTGGGCAGGAAGAAATTCCAGAGGCGGTGATCCGAGGATTCTTTCCTTTGGACAAGGAGAGAATCTGGATGGTCCATCATGGTTCCCTTAACTCAAAGACTCCTCACTTTGCTTCTTTTGACCTTCCATTTTCCATTCCCTTCACAAATGGTTGACCCAAAAAAATAAAAAATAAAAATATCAAATTGCAAAAAAAAATACAGAGTATTTCTGCAAAAATCAATCGACCTGTGTGAGTAGTTCCGAAGATGTGGGTATCAGATTTCACCTGGCCCTCAGATGTCACCTACTTCACTTCCTCCAAGCCCAGATGATAGTGAAGTCATTGCCAAAGCCCATCTGCTGAGCCGCGGTAGCAACAATATCTCACTCCTTAAACTGTCTAAACTTCTCATAAAAAGATGCACGCTTGATTTTCACTTAGGTCATTCTTGATGCTAATCCAGGGTAAGAATAAACTACATCGCAACAGAAGTAAATGCAGGACAGTCCCACCTACCTTAATCCCGCAGGTCTAGTTTAAAAACCATGAAATTTTGGATTTCTTAAGTCTCTTTTCAAGTAGCTAAAACTTTTCGAGTAGATTGTTTTAGTCAGCTCAGGCTGCTGTAACAAAATACCCTAGACTGGGGGGCTTAAAGAACAGGTAGTTATTTCTCACAATTCTGGAGGCTGGGAAGTCCAAGATCAAGGAGCCAGTAGATTTGGTTCTCCGTGAGGGCCCGCTTCTTGGTTTGCAGATGACGGTCCTCTTGCTGTGGGGGCTATTTTCGTAAATGAGTCGCCCAACCCCGTCTCCTGCTAAACCCTAAAGACAATATACTTAAAGCTTATGACTTTTTCGAAAGGAGGTGTGTTTCATTTCATTTCGTTTTGTTTTGTTTTCTAATAGAGTTCTTTAAAAGCAGGCTTGATTGTACCTTTGTAGATCATTCCCCTGTACAAGAGATAGGATTGTCTAGAAGCTGGAACTGCTTATGTTCTACCTCATTTGTAATCACAAACCGCAGAGGGGAAAATAGCTATATTTTTCTAGACAAACAAACTGGCCAGGAATATGCCTTCAATGACGCGGCTGTAGTCTCTGAATCATGGCGATAAGGAAATTGTTGTCTTCTATACTTACATATGTACTACAGTATTTTCCAGGAAAATATCTGGATTGCATGTGAATAATTTAAGGTGCTATAGCCTTCTTTTCTTTTCTTTTCTTTTCTTTTCTTTTCTTTTCTTTTCTTTTCTTTTCTTTTCTTTTCTTTTTTTTCCTTTTCTTATGGCCATACTCTAAAGCAATCGGGCACAAGTCCTACTCCTCAACTACCTGCAGAAAGAACCAGAAGGTGGGATATGAGCTAAGGGGCCATGTCAAAGCTCACTGATTAGGGGAAAAGTCCATTTCGGAGGACCACGGTATGCTGTGATCTGTGTTGTTTCCCCATGCTGTGTTACTGAGTGACAAGATAAGTCAGGACAGGAAGCAAGAGCTTTTGGAAGGATTTTGCCAGGCCCTAGGAAGGGCTTAAAACCCCTAAAACTAGCTAGAATATGTTAAGTTCTATTTGGGGTAATTGGGGTAAACATCCAATTAAAGGATTTCTCACCAGAACTTAGGGAGTCAACACATTTCAGAGCTTTTATTTTTTTCTAAGCCCCAGCGCACCAGCAAAGCAGGACTGGTAGCAAAAAGACAATCCCAGGGGCGCCTGGGTGGCTCGGTCGGTTAAGCGTCCGACTTCGGCTCAGGTCATGATCTCACGGTCCGTGAGTTCGAGCCCCGCTTCGGGCTCTGTGCTGACGGCTCAGAGCCTGGAGCCTGTTTCAGATTCGGTGTCTCCCTCTCTCTCTGCCCCTCCCCTGTTCATGCTCTGTCTCTCTCTGTCTCAAAAATAAATAAACGTTAAAAAAAATTTTTTTAAAAGGCAATCCCAGGAGAAAGGGACTGTGAGCCCACCTACGCTAAACAAACACCAGGTCCCAAAGTCTTGGCAATAATGGCTGGATTTAAAGCAAAAAGGTCCTTACATTTATCTGGGTTTGGTGTGTTTGCTTAAGCATTTACTTTTGTATAGAAAGAAAGAAAGAAAGAAAGAAAGAAAGAAAGAAAGAAAGAAAGAAAGAGAGAAAGAAAGAAAGAAGAAAATCATTCTGCTAAGAAATTGATTCTGCACAAATGGTACTAATTAGTAAGCATTTTAAATATATTTTTTTGAGTAACATTAGATGCATCTGCTAATAAATGCCCTAAACTACCCATGACTGGAAAATCATCTTAACTGTAAGTACTGGGTTATCTAACAGACACAACTCCTGTGGAAGCCGCTGAAATGACCAACATAGTGCCAAGAAAGAAAGACACCATTTCTACAAGGTCTGCCTTGCAAATAAAATCTTATTATATTAACTGGCAGAATCACAAGGAATCAGCAGAGCAAAGCAAAAATGAATGTTGAAGAGTTATATCCGTGTATGAATTGAAGGTACTCATAATCCAGTATTTATATGAGAGAATGTGATAATAAAGAAAAATCATGTTTCCATAATTAAATTGTTATCCTTTGAACATGTTATTTAGAAGAGTTAAACATAAAGTCGTATTTTAAGTATACTTTTTAAGTGATCTATAATTACATGGAAGAACAAAGCATTGCAGAAACATCCTGTCCTAGAAACAAAATGTCTGCTGCATCCCTGCTTAGAACCTGAAATAATTAATACCTATGACCTCAATTTTGCAAAGTATTATTATTTCTATTTTGCCTATAGGGGTGGGTTTTGCGAAAACTCGTTTATAACACTTCAAGTGGCTATGTATTATTGAAACTGGGTAAGAAGTAGCTGGCCTGAGGCCACTCATAATAACACTTCCAAGAAGGAGAGAAATTCAGCAGTGTCAGACTATTAAGGGTTTAAGTTTATTTGGGTAAAATAAATTTAAGTATATACTATTTTGCGATTTGGTTAAGATTATCTGTAGCCAAGCCTTTGCAATCAAATTTGAACTACTCTTCAATCACAAAAACATAAAATGCAGGTCGAACGGGGGGGGGGGGGGCGGGGAATTGAGACAAAAAAAAATTTATGATACCTACAGTCTTCAAAGTCTATGATTTTGGACACCAGAGGAATGGCAAAGATAAAGACCAGATCGTGAATGGCCTTGAAGCGGAATCATGAGTCTTGAGGCCGATTGAGATCAAGATGGCTTTAAATTTATATGACTCTTACAATCCTACTTTACAAATTTAAACTTATTAGATTGGCTATATTCATCACTAAACTGCCTCCTAAGCCTGTGTTCTCTACCTCATTGGGTGGTACCGCTATCTACTGATACTTTCAACCAGTAGATCTAGATTCATGCTTGACTCCTCGCCCCCTCGACATCCATATCCCATCTCCAAAATACTTGTCAGACTCAGTCTCTCCCTCACGTCCCCATCGACACTACTCTTGCTCGGGCTCTCGTCTTGTTCAACACTGCATCGGCATCCTTCCTGCACACCGCCCCCAGTTTTGTGCATCTTAATTCCATCGGTCTCAAAATCACAGTCCACTGAATCCGAGCGAGGGAAGCAAGTCGGGCGGCCACGAAGCATGCTAGCTGGATGTGCCCATTGGGATACGGGGCTGATGAGCCACGTCTCCTAAAACTTTTAATGTCTTTCAACCACCTGTCGGATAAGAACCCAACTCTTTGACATCCTAATGAAACTTTCCATGGTCTGTCTGTGGGTATCTTCCTTTGGTCTGTGTGCATTATTTCAGTGGACTCCTCGTTTCCAGTTGGGCCCTGTACTCTGGGCGTACAGGCAGGCTGGAGAAAGGAAGTGGGTGGCATCACTCTGGCTCCCTCCCTACATTCTCACCTCCCCTTCCTCAGTAGAAGACCAGTGCTCTTGTCATGGTGTCTCCTCCACAGGGCACTCTCTGTCTCTGGAATCTGGAGGCTTTGCGTGCCTCGGGGCGGTAGCACTGCCCTCCTCGGGGGTCCTCACTTCCTTTGTGGTCCCCGAGACTCTTGGTGGCGCTCTGCACACAGCGCCCTGATTAAACTGTGGAACCAGATTTCCTATTGCATTGCTGGAAACTCACTGCCAAGTTGGCCTCCTGGCCACTCTCTTTTGTTTCCAATGCTGACCCATCCTCTTTCCCTGCCTCTCACAAACCCCCTTCTGCATACTGAAGAGCGCTGTCTGTATGTGCTGTAGCCCACTAGCAGTGTGCCACATGAAGGCATTCTTCTAGAACAACATCACTTCTCCATTTTCAGGTTTAAGGTTGTGCGCGACTGATGTTCCCATGTAATAACCCTTCCCTGTACAATTCCAGAGTGTTTTTTGTTAAATCTTGCCATCTATACTCAGAAAGTTGAAGTCCTAATTCCAAAATCCTTCTTTTTTCTCACTGGTGTGGCTCTTTGAGCAATTTATCTCACTAACTCAGTTTCCTCATTGGCGAAATGAGATGACAGCAGACCTTTTTCTCCCAAAGTTGGCGTGGGGATTACACGAGCTCATTCATGTTATTTTCTTAGCCTCGATTCCCTAAGTGTGAACTCCCAATATCCTTGCTGAATATTATTTTCTGTTTTTCTACATAGGTAAAAAAAGGAATTCATGTTTATTCGAATAGTGTCTAGTCACATTCTGCTCCACTGTACTCATCGATCCCAGGTTATAGATACATGTGTCTGATACATGACCCTTCAAGTTGGACTACAAAATGTCAAGCAGGAATCTCACTCAGACACACCACCGTCAGAATGCCCTTACAGGGTGAGTCCTGCCGTGGTCCTGCTGTGTGTTATACACCCTACCTGCTGCATCAGCATCGTCTCGCTGGATCCACACTAAATCTCCTGCGTACAGGTGAGTGTTCGAGAGAGCGAGGAGCTCACCCAAGGTCATAAACCGATGTACGGGAGGCTGAGCTTAGACCTGGACTTTTTCTGACCGCAAAGCCATCTTCCGCCCACGTGGTTCCCCAATGGAACGCCTACAACTTGCAAAACACGGGCATACAAACTGCGAAGGTTAGGTAGATTCGAGTTTGGCCACTGCCCTATGGAAGCGTACAAAATAACTAGCTCCGCCAAGCTAGAATCCAAATTGGAGAACCATACATATTGCATTATAAACTGTCACATAAATAACCTGTAGTTCTTTCCAAGTGATCTGGCGGGAGCTGCATGTGTGTGTATCTGTCTGCTTGGAGTTACCAGCATCCACCATTATCTAGACTCTTTGGGGTGTGTTCATCTCTGGCTGCGATCTCCTGCCTCAAAAATGCAATAAGGGTCTCCCTGTTGGCTTGTCTCTAACATTTTTTTTTTCTGATTGTGTTTACAAGTGTCACAAGGGAGACCTCTGCCATCCAACTTCCGGGAGAGTGAAGTTGACTGAAACTTCTTCAATATAAAGGACTTTTGGCTCCAGCCCTTCAGCCCCTCCCTGTTCTCCAGCGCCCAGGAGGACTTGGCCTGTGAAAGCCAGGCCAGCAGAGCACCTCTCTTCAAGCATCTGCTCTGACAATTTCACTTCCTAAGACAGAGGTTACCTAAGGAGCAGGAACCCCCTGTCCCCGCACAAACCCCCCTTTCCCTGCACAGGGCGGTTGTGTCACCTCTGGTAGCAGGGGAAAGGAAACCCCGGAGCATGATGCGTCACGGTTGGGCAGGCAGGTGTTTTAAGCCAGTGGGGAAGGACATGGGACGGGCCGTCCCAGGTCACAGTCCCCCATGCCCTGTGCCTTCCCTGCTCGGCCATCAAAGGAGTTGCAACTCTCCCGACTCTGACTTTCCTTTCCAGTTTAAGCTTTCTGCTTTTCCCTTTGTCTCCCTGGATTCTTTTAGTGTCTCCTTTTCATCCTTTCTCTCCTGCTTTCTTTCTTTTTCCACTTTGTTTTCAAAGATAAATAATGTATTGTTCAATCATGTGTAAAGGATGGGAAGAGAAAACAATTTTAAGCTGAAAGAAATAAGCCTTGCACGATTCCTTCTGACTTTTAATCCATAGAAATATATTACTTTTATGTCTTCAGTGGTCACGGTTTCTGTAAAATTATGTTCTATTTTCTCACTCAACCTTCTTTGGTGAACACTTTTCCCTTCCCCATGATGTCATTATAGTGATTGCTTTAATAATTAGGTGATAATCGACTTTGTCAAGATGCTTCTTCTTTTTCTCGCCTCCTTCCTTTTCACACACTCAGGAATCTCTCTTTTAATGATCTCTGCATCAGACGGGCCTTATGTTGGTCAGAGCAACAGGTGGTGGAAAATCCTAGTGTGACTTTCACGGAGCTGATTTCAACTAGCCTGGAATTTACCTGTTTCTATTCTCAGGCTTTGGGGGCATTTTAAGGCGTATGTGGCACCATCTCCACCTTAAACACCCTTGGAAACTCACAGCAGGTTACTATTTCTGGTCCCCAAACCATTCCAGGCAGAGGCTGATACGGGTCAGCTGTATGGAATGTGGGTTGTACACGTGTTGTGTCGCTTATTTTAAAGCCTTTGCCGTTTCTCACACTTTTAGTCCATGTTTGGAACGCGTAAGGCACAATTCAACTCTAATTTTTTCTTGATCTGCACAATGCTTCTGTTTCTAATTCTCAAGCAATTTTCTTAAGGCACCACTAACTGTATTTGTCTTTATTTGTCCAACTTGCCTAGAAACAGGAGCTCTGTGATCAGCATTTTCTCTTCTCACCGTGGACCCGACATCCCCTGTGCCCCCATGTACCACACAGCATCATCCAGTAGTGCGGCCAGGTTCCAGTTGGATATCGTGAACAATCTCAGAACACACGTGGTTCCATTCTTACGGCAATGAAACATAAAGCAACAAAATGAGCAGCGACATGGTAGTTAAAGCCCCTGTGGTCTCTAATCCGTGAAGGCAGCTTTCTAGAGCGAGGAGAAATGGCTAACTCACGGACCAAGCTTAGAATTTATTTCTTTGTTTCGTGTGGTTTCCTGGTACTGTTCTTCAACCCTGCGATGACCACGTCAAGTAATTTCCTGCCACGCCTTCCCCCAAGTGACAGATAGATATGGTAATAGAAGCAACCACAAACACAGTTTACATTGAAAAAGATGTTCCATTTTCCCAGTTAACTGAGCTGGAATAGAAACATTATAACGTTATAAGTGGGTGAGGACACATGATTTTTCACGGTAAAAATCATCATTGTCATGTAAAAATAAAATGAATACATGTAACGATTTTATGTAATTCATTTATAACAGAGGGAACTAACTAGATGTTAAAACCAGTTCAAAAGCAAATTTAAAGAACTAAACATTGACGTAGCCACTCAGGAATGCTGAAATGAATTTACAAATAGACGTAAACACTAACTAGTATCCGATAGGGAAATAAAATGCAGTGTTCTGGGTCATCTTTTCTGTAAGGTAGAAATCAGTTATATGTACTGGATAAAATTCGTTTGCTTTGACATGGGCAAGAATCATTTGCATTATCAGATTTCTACAATTTAACTTCCACCCTAAAGAATTATAAAACAGCCTCGTCAACAGATAGGTAATTAAAGTTCTAAACTCCTATAAAATCAGTCCCCAGGGGGTGCCTGGGTGGCTCAGTCCATTAAGCCTCTGACTCTTGATTTCAGCTCAGGTCAGGAGCTCGTGGTTCATGAGTTCCGGCCCCCCATCAGGCTCCACCCTGACAACGCGGAGCTTGCTTGGGATTCTCTCTGCCCCGCTCCTGCTCGCACTCTCTCTCTCAAAATAAATAAACTTAAAAAAAAATTGGTCCCCAGAAAACTGGCTAGACCCACACTACTCAATACCATGGCCCCTAGCCACATGTGGACAGGGCAGGTGCAGCATGTTCCCAGAGAAAGTTCTACTGAGCAGCACTGCATTACCCCATAACCACTGCAAAACTGAAAGTCTACCCAGTAACCCATTTCGCTCATTTCCAAATCTTTGAAAAAAAAATTTTTTTTCCTGACAAATAAACAACAGCAATAGTGATTTGAAGCAGGGTAATGTGAGGGAGAAATCGCTCGTATTTATTGAGTACCAACTATATGTCAGGAATTGTATAAAACCATTTACATAAATTATCTAAGCATGTTTTCACAATTTATATATATGACCCAATCCAATTCTTACAATAGTTTAACCCCATGTATTATTTGAAGAAACAGAACCTTACAGAGTTTAAATAATTCAAGTCCTCAAAATTTACATACATTATCCGGTGAGGCCTCCTCATATCTCAACCTCACTTACTAGTTGATGACCTAGAGACCCAAGCAGATCAGAATAATTTGCTCGAGAGCATAGGACTATTAAAGGGTTGAGCCAGAATTTGCTGTCACGTATGTGTAACTCTTTAGTCTTGCTTGTTTCACAAGACCACACTGCCCATCTGTGCATCTTGAAAGAGACGTAAGGGTGGTAGATGGAGAAACAAAGGATGAAAAGAGACACCCACGTTGACTTAGGCCACTTCATCTCGATAGAGAAAAACATGGCAGCCTGCCCACTGAAGAAAACAATGAGAAGCGTTTCTTCCAGTCTTCCCTTGTGTCCAAGGATGTCGCTGAATCAGTGCCAGGCCACACTGTATTCTCACATAGCACAAACTAACACCACGGAATAGTCATCATCAGGTGTCCCTCTCCCCAGTTAGACCTGAGATCGCTCCAGGGGAGAATCAGAGAAGAAAGAGGCTGACTGGCGTCATCCTGCCTGGTGCATAACTCTTCAGTGAGGTTTGCTATCGACACGATTTCTAGCCATTTCCATACCCTTGCTCCACAGCATCAAGCCACCGCGTCACAAGGCACCCCACACCAGTTTTTAGGTGGCTGGACCACTTGTGAGGCACACATCCTTCCTTCTCCTACTGTTGACTTTTGTGACCACTGGGCAGCATCCTACCATCGCGGGATGGACTGATGCCACCCAGGGGCTGCCCAGCTCCACCGCTGCTGGCTATGAGACCAGGGAAGTTGTTCAGACTCTTAGGCCTCTACAATGAGGTATCACCTCACACCTGTCAGAATAGCCAAAATCAAAAACGCAGGCAACAGCCACGGTTGGCGAGGATGTGGAGGAAAAGGAACCCTCGTGCACTGTTGGTGGGAATGCAGGCTGTGCAGCCAGTGCGGAAGACAGTATGGAGGGTCCTCCGGAAGTTAAAAACGGAATGACCTAGCAATTGTGCTACTGGCTATTTACCCCTAAAATACAAAAACGCTATTTCAAAGGGATACGCGCACCTCTGTGTTTATAGCAGCATTGTTTACAACAGCCAAGATTTGGAAGCAGCCCAAGTGTCCATCCATAGATGAAAAGATAAAGAAGATGTGGTCTATACATACAATGGAATATTACTCAGCCATAAAAAGGAATGGAATCTTGCCATTGGCCGTGACATGGATAGAGCAAAGGCTAAGTGAAATAAATCAGTCAGAGAAAGCCAAATGGCATATGATTTCACTCATATGTGGAATGAACAATGGAAAAAGAGAGAGAGGGAGAGAGAGAGAAGCCAAGAAACAGACTCTTAAGTATAGAGAACACACTGATGGTTACCAGAGGCAAGATGGGGGGGAGGGGAGATGGGGGAAACACGGGTGATGGGTATTAAGGAGGGCACTTGTGAGGAGCACTGGGAGTTGTATGTAAGTGTCGAATCACTAAATTGTACACCCGCACTAACATAACACTGTGTGTTAGCTAACTGGAATTAAAATTAAAAAACAATAGGGGCGCCTGGGTGGCGCAGTCGGTTAAGCGTCCGACTTCAGCCAGGTCACGATCTCGCGGTTCGTGAGTTCGAGCCCCGCGTCGGGCTCTGGGCTGATGGCTCAGAGCCTGGAGCCTGTTTCCAATTCTGTCTCCCTCTCTCTCTGCCCCTCCCCCGTTCATGCTCTGTCTCTCTCTGTCCCAAAAATAAAAAAAAAAATAAAAAACGTTGAAAAAAAAAAATAAAAAAAAAAATTAAAAAACAATAAAATATAAAATAAAAGGCACAGAGTGGGGGAAGGTGGGGGGCCCAGGGTGGCTCAGTCGGTTGAGCATCCAGCTCTTGATTTTGGTTCAGGTCGTGATCTCACGGTTTGTGGGTTCGGGCCCCAGGTCAGGCTCTGCACTGAGGGCGGGGAGCCTCTCTGTCTCCCTCTCTCTCTCTGCCCCTCCCCTGCTCTCTCTCTCTCTCTCTCTCTCTCTCAAAAACAAAACAAAACAAAACAAAACAAAACCCACAGAGTGTGGGAAAAGGACATCTTTTGACATGACTTGTAAGAGTGTGAACTGCTATAGCCCTAGTAAAGGGAAAACTGTTTGCAATTTCTGATCTAAAACCCAATTTCTGCTCTAAAACCCAACAGGTAAGACTTAAAAAAAAACACACAACCCCTTAGGCTTCATGTTTTTTGGTAAAAGATAGACATTAACCAAACCTACATCGTAGAGTTGATGGTAGAATTTAAGGACATAATATATGTAAAAAACCTAGCACAGTGACTCACAGTTAGACCCAAGAAGCGTAACTATTCGTGCTATTACTCTGAGTCAAATAAATAATGAGTATTGTTTATTTTTGGGACAGAGAGAGATAGAGCATGAACGGGGGAGGGGCAGAGAGAGAGGGAGACACAGAATCGGAAACAGGCTCCAGGCTCTGAGCCATCAGCCCAGAGCCTGACACGGGGCTCGAACTCACGGAGCGCGAGATCGTGACCTGGCTGAAGTCGGACGCTTAACCGACTGCGCCACCCAGGCGCCCCAATAATGAGTATTGTTAACATGCCCTAATTCCCAATATTTGTGTTAAATATCACCTCTTACTTTCAGGAGAGGTAGGGAATAATAGAAAGTGAAATAAAGGATTGTGACCATCTACCATAATATATTTTTCATATGAAGGTACCAGACAGATGTCCCCTATGAAACTGTCCCACACCGGTCACTATGATAAGGGAGCTTGGGGCGAGTTGAGGGCAAAACACAGGCTGGCACACCCTCCCCTCCCCCAACACGTGGGATCTGTGTGATATTCCTCAGACGCTCCCACCTACCCACGAACAAAGGAAAAGGGTTAAAGTGTTTGCCGCAGTGATGTGGGAAACTAGGGCAAATGAAAAATCCAATTCCCTTACCACCTACAGCCCATTGACAAGTCCTTGAAACCGGCAGAGTGACCTCCCTCCAGGACCTCAGCTGCCTCCATGATGACACTTTGCTGGGGGCAAAAGAGAATCTTGGCTTCACATTATCCCAACCTCGAGGATCCTGTAAGTCTACTTCCTTTATCTCAACTGCTCCAAGACATATGCAGGCAGTCCTACTCCAAGTTTATGGCCCCCGATATGCATCTGAAGGGTCTCATGACTGAGGCTTTATTAAACGGTAATATAAGTGGCATTTCCCTGGCAACAGCTAGCCCCTCAAGGTCCTGGAAACCTTGTTTCCAAAATACCTTAGAGACTTAACTCTATCCCTGACCCCCTCCCAACCTGAGCATATAGAATAATGAGTTACCCATCAGGACCCCAGTGCAGCTCGTCCTGCCCATGGGTCCTGTCCCCATGCTTTAATAGAATTGCCTTTTTGCACCAAAGACGTCTTTAAGAATTCTTTCTTGGCCGCCGGCTCTGGACCACCCCACCATCACCCCAAAACTTCATCAACCACACACAGTGAAACAAACCAAGACTAATACTTATGAACTACCAGAAGCCATGTGATTAAATGAGAATTTCACCGAAAACCGGAGCTAATTTTCTGGCTCACAAACACCTGACTTTTTGAGTATTTCCATTTATTTTTTAACTTCGCTCTAGTGGGGGACAATGTGGATGGATGGATGGATGTTTTCTCTGCTTTAGCCAGAGTGAAAAATGCCTTCTTTTTAAATTTTTTCTTCGACGGCACAGTGCCGTTGCTTAGCCTGAAGTGAAGGGACAAGGGAAGTAGATGGAATGAGAAGGCCATCAAACCAGCGACCGGGCTTCTAGAAAGCATTGCAGGCTTGGAGCAAAGCAGTGGAAGCAAGTTGGGGAGGGGGGTGGATAGGGGATTGAGGGGGGTGGGAAGGGGGATTCTTGGAAATTTGATAGGAGAGAGAGGCTTGGCTTGGAAGGCTTAGTGTATGTACAGTTCTCACGCATCACACACACACACACACACACACACACACACACACACAGATCCAGATGGGCTGAGAAGTTCCAGGGTCCTTCCTAAAATGAACTAATCTCCTGGAGCAGGTCGGCTGAAGCACAGACCCCCAACCCTTGAAACCCGAGCAGACCTAGTGGCAGAGCCCAAGGGTGAAACCCTAGCACGCTGATCAGCCGCAGGATCCTACCCTTCGAAAATTCTGTTTGCTACACACCTCGTGCCTGTATACACAGCGCCCAAAGGGAATGCCTTCTCGTTTTCGGCCTTCTGGGGCTGATGTTCTGCGTCAGTCAGCGCTGCCATCATGGGTCCGACATTCTCCCTTTTAAATCCACACGAGTTTCCTCTTTCATGATGTGAGCAAATTGAAATCTGTGTGCTAGTGATTTGCAAAATGGACCAGGCTGCAGAGAGAGCTTTCTGATTAGTCTGGTCCTGTTATAATCATTGGGTTTCCAGGGGTAATTCAGGAAATGTTCTCAGAGCAACCGAATGCCCGCACGCACGATGAAACACAGGAGGATTTTGCACATAGATATTTAATACACAAATAGCCAAGAGGAGCCGTTCAATTGCATTTCGAAGATCCAGCTAGTTAGTATGTGAGGACTGTAGCCAAGAAGCACGGTAGGGCTCTTTCTCTCCCCAGAAATGCCAGAGATAATTGTCTTGTAAAGGTGAGAGGGTGCTTGAAACCAGATCCGCCCGCATTCCAAGCCCTTCAGGTAGCCCGAGAGGTTTATGATAATGAAATCCTCCTTTGTCATTTACATTTCTGTAGTGGTTATTTATGCAAATGCTCAGATGTTTCACTACCTAGAAACAGATTTACGGATGAATAAATCCCTTCCTCCTAATGAAAACGTTTCAGCCCTCCTAGCCGGGAAGTCCCCAAAAGGATATTTGTTTGGATGATTATAAACTACTTCAATATCCTAGTACACTGCGCTCTGGAAAATAAATAACTATATTATTTGTGACTGCAGCCGCACCTAGCCTTCGAGTAATCACATTTCCACTTAAACAAAGAAGCGAAGTGAAATCGGTATTTTAAAAATTGTATGAACCGAACTCGGTGGATTTAACAGCGAAACGACCCCCAGTGTTTCTTCCAAATATCTCTCCAGAGTAAACAGGGACATCTCAATGCAAAGAAAAGGAAAGGAAGGGGCTCATACTGTTGTCCGTCATTCGTTGACTTGGAACGTTCACAGAGAAAGCCCTGGAATGATTTGTACTGGAGAAAAGGTTGCCGCACCTTGAGAGCCCTCGCACTGTGAAGCGTTCCTGACACGGAGTTTGGTGGGGCCAGCGATGGAACCACCCAAGGGGGGAGCAGACTGACGAGAACCATCCTCAGATGAACTAGAAAATCAGCACAGAAGCCATCAACATTACAATGACATCCAGCTTCCTCTCAAGCAGTCAACAACCTACCTATGCTTTCCAGCTTGATCGTGTCAGAAGCAGATGTACACTCCCGTGAGGGTCAGGTTCAGATAACCATGTAAATATACCTGAATGCTGGGAAGATCATTCTATTTCTGCCTGTTCATTTTCCTAGGCTGTTCCAGGTAAGCCTAGGGAAAGGTGCGCTTGACTCTGGTAAGAAAATTGCATTCATGTAACAATTTGAGCATGACTTCTAGGTATCAAAATTCATGATGGCTTTGTAAAACCTCTCAAGTCCATCACTGAATTTTTACAAGGGAGCGCAAACATTTTATTACATTTAATTGTATTAAGAACGTGTTATAAGTTGGTTTGAAAAGGTAAGTCCAAGGACGTGGGAAGCCAGGCCCATCCCGGGGTTTCGGAATTCGGTTTGCGCGTGGCTGCCAACAGAAACCAGGGACGAGTGGCCTCTGCGTTTTCTCCTTTTCTCGCGCGAGACCTCCAGCAGGTGTTCGGCTTGTGAATTTCACTTCCGTTCTGTCCTACAAAAGGCGGGGTTATAAAACTTAACAAGTCCGAATTAAATGAGGAGATCAATCAGTAAAACAACCAGTCTATCAAAAGTTATTGAGTGATTGCTAATTACCACATACTGTGTCTGAAACATAGCTCTCAAAAACAAAAAGGGGGGAGGGAGCCATTATTAGAAAGATGTACGAATTTTTCTCCATCTATGTTTGGATCAATACATGGCCAACCGCTACTCATAAACAGCCACCTAGAAGCCACCAGAAGATGATCAGATTTCACTAATTTGGGCAAATTAACTCACCTTCCACTTAAAGAGGAGAAAGATGGCAAGATTTTTTTTTTTTTTAATTTTACAGATGAAGCAGTGAGGCTAAAAAGTTGAAGTGCGTTTTACAAGGCATTGAAAATGTCTAAGAGCAGGCACATAACTTACAGATAGAACTTACAAGCACCATTTCGGAAAAGCTGGATTTGCTTTTGCTTTGCCACTTGTAAAGTGGCACAAAGGGATGACGTATGTATTGGTCAGGCAAACAAACGGCAGTTTAATGCAAAAATAAAATGTAATTCATAATAAGGTTCCAGGAATTAATAAAGTAATATTCCTGTTTCTGTATGATTTATGCAGGAAAAGCCTGTTTAAATTTACACTTCCACTGAGAGGGCCTGATAGTGAGGATTTAACCTGTGTCCTTTGACAATATTGACTTCCTTAGCAATGCAATGGTTAAAATTTGGGTCTTGTTATTAGTCCGACTTCTGTGTTCATGTGTTAATGGCCAATTGATGCTCCGTTTTCAACATACTTCCTCTTCAGATCCCTTATTGATTTGTAGGAGCGAAAGGTATTAATTTATGACCCAATTTCCATAAATGTTTGCCAGTTTTGAAGTTTGTCTTTTAGCTCTTTTTTATGTTGTTATCTATTTTTAAATATTAAAGGTATTAATTTTATGCCATCATCTATTTTTTCTAGAAGCTTTATCTTACTCTATAATGGCTCCCTCCGGTTGTCTTCTCCAGCGTAAATCCTAAGATTTTGTCTTTCTTAGACGGGCCTTCACCATCTCAAGTTTATAAAGAGAAGATCTCTCCTTCCTGTTACCTAGAGAGTTTTATTTCTTTGGGTCGAGATGTTTCCTTGTTTCTCCCACTGGACACACACTTCTCTGTGCACTAACTTGAAATGTCAACGGGACGGCCATTGGCAGGGGTGGGCTGATCACCGTGAAGTCCGTAATTAATGGTTTCCCTGCATCCATATCCTGTACCCCCCATCAGCAACTGCACTTTGTCCACTGTTCTTCTGGACTGGCCTTGTGGCTCCGGCCAGAGGAAGGAAGCCGAAGTGATGGTGTGCCAGCTTCTGCTCTCTCTCTTTCAACACGCCTGGGTTAGCTTGTCAGGACCCGAGACACCATGTGGAGAAGAGCCCACGTTCCTCAGCCTGGGCTGTTTTGTAAGGGCTTATGGCCAGCCAACCTTCGACAAGGTCGGCTTGCAGATTCACGAGCAATAAAAAATGCTTATGATCCTAAGCCTCTGAGATGTTACTAAACAACGGAGGCTGACTGATGCGTCCACTCAGTTCTCATACGTACATGCAAGTTTTCTGGACCTTACTGGGCTCCGTCGGCTCTGGACATGTTTCTGCAGCTTATATTTCCGTATTACTGTTCTACTGCAGATTTTCTATCAAATTCTTAGCCATGGACGGTGAGAGGCGTAACAGACAAGGAGCCTCTGTTTGGTATGTCACACGTTCTCCTACATCCCCCAAATGCTTCTGGGGAGGGCTTTTTGCTTCCTTAAGTAAATATCTGTTCAATACCCGCCACATGCTCAGTACCAAGCAGATCGAGGGATGAAAATGAAACAGCATGCTGAGATCACTCAAACCCTCCGAGTTTCCCATATTCAAGGACTTTGCTGGAAATGAAACGATGTGGATGTCCTCTCCTGGAGCAGAGCAAATATCACTCTGATACCCAGAGGCAGAGAATCACTCTCTGGCTCAAGAAGGTGTGCTTGGGAATAGAAGTAGAATAAAATGACAGAGAAAAATAAGATCTCATAGCACAGGAACTACAAGACGACTCAATAAGATAAGGCTGTTACCTTTCATTTCACAAATGTGAAAAATGAGCATTTCTACGCGAACAGACTTTTACGTTTTGCCCCCGTTTTCTAATAAACGGAACTACACGTTTCCTAAGATGAGAGGCTGCTCTGGTGGCTGAACTGTGTTCTTATTTCCAAACTCAAATTTATATTCTCATCCCTTTTTCCGCCTTACACAATTAAGGCAAGCACTCGACTGTGTTTCACTTCATGTATTAATGAAATTGCAGCATGTAGTGAGGTTTAATTAGATAATAAAGCACTTTGAGGCTCCACCCTGATAAGCCTGTGTCGGTGAGGAATATTGTTAATGTAGTAATTATCATATGCGCTGAAAAATCCCACCCCCAGAAAATGGGCAGACACGCTTTTAATTTTTTTTTTTTTTCAATGTTTATTTATTTTTGGGACAGAGAGAGACAGAGCTTGAACGGGCGAGGGGCAGAGAGAGAGGGAGACACAGAATTGGAAACAGGCTCCAGGCTCCGAGCCATCAGCCCAGAGCCCGACGCGGGGCTCGAACTCACGGACCGTGAGATCGTGACCTGGCTGAAGTCGGACGCTTAACCGACTGCGCCACCCAGGCGCCCCCAGACACGCTTTTAAAACCCCGGACAATCACATCAGCTCTGAGTATGGTTAAATAAATAAATAAATAAATAAATAAATAACAAGATCTGATGAGGACCTTCAACTTGGGATGGATGAACTATGTCGTGCTCACTCGCTTTTTAAAATTTCTATTTATACTCCCTCTTCATTTAAATGTTTAATTAGGAAGGAACACTTCCATGCATTATAATTAAATGCAAGCACAGATTTTTTTTCACCACAAAAGAGTCATTTTCCATTCGGTTTATACAAAGTTTTGTTTTGTCCCCGAATGAATCGATATGAAAATTAAGCCGGTAGTCTGAAAGCCTTAAAAAGAAGTGTAGCTCTCATAATGCACGGAAGATTAAAATGAATTAAACATCCCAAAGCATATCGTTTTAGAATAATTGCACGCTATGTTCTTGCAAAGGTAGCTTTGCCAGAGAAAAGAAAACGAAACAAAGGGGGCCCCTTGGTCCAGTTTATCTTCTTTAGAAGCTGGAACCTTCTCACAGCCGAGGCACGATTTTTCACTTTTAATTGGTGAGCTTGTAAGGGGAAGGTTGCAGGCGGGACAAAAACAGGATCCTTGTTCTGATTAGTGAAGGAGGGGGTCCTGGAAGGGATGGGAAATTTGGAGGTAGAAAAGAAACCAAAGATCTCAAGTTCCCGTGTTTCTTGGAATGTTCTGCAGACAACCTAACCGAAACAGACCCCTGCCCTCCACCTCGAAAGCGTGCAGAGGGTATGAGTTCATGTTGAACTGGACATAGGATGGCTCCTCTTTTACCAAAATATTTTGTTCATTTGAAACATTGGTGTTTAGGGGCGCCTGGGTGGCGCAGTCGGTTAAGCGTCCGACTTCAGCCAGGTCACGATCTCGCGGTCCGTGAGTTCGAGCCCCGCGTCGGGCTCTGGGCTGATGGCTCAGAGCCTGGAGCCTGTTTCCGATTCTGTGTCTCCCTCTCTCTCTGCCCCTCCCCCGTTCATGCTCTGTCTCTCTCTGTCCCAAAAATAAATAAACGTTAAAAAAAAAAAATTAAAAAAAAAAAGAAACATTGGTGTTTACTTTTGGCATCAGTTTGTCCAACCCGTTCTTTCTGTTAGACAGAAGAGCAGATAATTCCAGGCTTTTCTGTGTGCAAATCGCACAGACACACAGATGGTATCTTAATTATTGTGGTGTCCAGAAGCTAGTGTGTATGACTCTGTCCACCAGCATTTAAATGGGAGTGTTTTTTACTTACCTAATTGCAGGGGGAGAGAGACCACGGAAATCACCAAACCATTGGAATAGTGAATCACAGGGCCACTGACTGAGCCCCTGCCATCTTGGTTTATTTCCAAGGAACTAGAAAGTCGAGGCAGAGCCAGATGGATTTCGGTTACGTTGAAAAGAAATTATAAGCAAAAAATCGATACAAAGGTAAGTATTTTTTTTCCTCCTTAATAATACATGTTACACATTCTATTGCCCCCAATGGGCACACCACTGTCCTATGTAGTCACACGCGGAGTTTAGAAAACACTCACTAAAGGTTCCGCTGGCGACTTGACTTCTGTGCATTGTGCCCAGGGAGTCAAAGGGCTTACTTGACAAGCAGGTTTGCGCAGTCACGGAACGCTGGAGAAGGCCAACTCGCCCACGGTGTGGAGGCAATATACCCAATTGCCTCCCGGAGGAAGAAAGGATACAAGCCTTCCCCTTGGCTCCTAGATGCTGACAACCCCAGCCCGCAAGGCGCTCTGCCATGGCTATTTGGGAAGGACGGCGCCGCTCACCAAGCTGTCCAGGCACCCACACCTTCCGCCCCATCTCTGATCGGCGCTCGCGATACTACTATCTACGCCTTCGTGGATACACGTTTGCAGGCCCCAGGAAACCCATTTTCCACGCACACGGGAGGTGTCCTCTGCCCTCTCTCGCTTGTGTTTTAACCCAAGCCTCACGTTGTGTCTTAGCGAAGCCAGTCAGTTACCCCCTGCCCCTCCGAGCCCTGGTGTGTAACACACCAGAGCACACGAAACAGACGTGCAACGGGCGCAATTCTGAAGCACAGAAAGACCTGAGTAGGGAACAGGCCAGAAGGTCCACAGGTCAGTTCACAGCAACGTTTGTTTCCCAGTTCCAGTAAGGTTGCCATAGTTCCCAGGCGTGTTCACTTGAGAAGGGCTGACGGAAACACAACATAGGCATTCTCTACGCTGTCTTTGTGACTTTTCCGTGAGTCTGGGGTTATCTCAAGAGAGAAGAAATAATACGAATTAATTTTTTACTGATCACTATGTGGAATTGAATACGTGCAATCGTATCCACGGATATATAAGGTATACGTATACATGTGCATACATAAGTTCATTTTATCTTTGCAAAGTCCAGAATGATAAGCAATGCTATGCTCATTTTGCAGATGAGGTAAGTATGGCACAAGCAGGTTAGGTCACTTGGTCCAGGCCATACACACACCTGGTTGATGCCAGAACCAGAATCAGGACTGAAGCCAGGCAGCTCCAAGGACCTTCCGAAGCTTCCCCCAGGTTTCTTTACTCGTTTTTTTTTTTTTTTTTAATTTTTTTTTTTTCAACATTTATTTATTTTTGGGACAGAGAGAGACAGAGCATGAACGGGGGAGGGGCAGAGAGAGAGGGAGACACAGAATCGGAAGCAGGCTCCAGGCTCCGAGCCATCAGCCCAGAGCCTGACGCGGGGCTCGAACTCACGGACCGCGAGATCGTGACCTGGCTGAAGTCGGACGCTCAACCGACTGCGCCACCCAGGCGCCCCTTTACTCGTTTTTTAAAAAACAATTCTTTAATGTTTATTTATTTTTCAGAGAGACGGAGTGTGAGCGGGGGAGGGGCAGAGAGAGAGGGAGACACAGAATCCGAAGCGGGCTCCAGGCTCCGAGCTGTCAGCACAGAGCCTGACGTGGGGCTCAAACCCACAAACCGCGAGATCGTGACCTGAGCCGATGTCAGATGCTTACCTGACTGAGACATCCAGGAGCCCCTCTTTAATTTTTTTAAAATGGAGCCCCATTTTTAATAAGAATCAGGTTAATTATGATTCTTCAGGGTATCAGAGATACATGTTAAAGAAATAAGTTAGGGTCCTAGGTCACCAGGGAAAGACACCGTTGAGACGCAAATATTTACCTGGAACAGCGTACATTTGGGCAAAGAAAGTACGCACATGCTGGTGTGGCTTTCTGGAAACACGGCATAGAAGGGCGTATATCCCTCGGCAGAGGACAGGCCTTTCACGCATCCTTCATGGTATGCTGGTAAAGGCCCAGTAACTGGCTGTCCAAAGGGGGGCGCGAGGTTAGTCGATCATGGTTTGTGGCATCTGCTTATTTTCACGGTGAGATGCTGGCCATGGGTGATATGGAGCTACCAACATGGTGGTCCTCAAGTGCCTAAATACCTAACAAATTAGCTCTTGGGCAGGTCTGAGCAGACTCCAGCACACCACTAGAATTATCCATCCAATGGCTGCAACACCCTATTTTAAAAAGAGAGAGAATGAGAACGAGGTGGGAAACTTCGACGCCTCCAATACTTGCGCAGACGTGAGGAAGAAAGCACGTGACGACAGCTCCTCTCTGGGGGGTTGGTCCACATCTCGCGCTTACCTCGTGAAATGTTCGCATTTACACAGAAGGAAGTGAGGTCGCGTCCCGGTGTCACTGGGCACAGACAGGAGCGTCGCCAGACCTGCCATCTGTAGGTTTGAAGGCTTTATACAGAAGTTAGTCACTAAAGGAACGAGTGTTTTCAGGTTGTTGTTTTTTTTAAGTTTATTTATTTTGAGAGAGAGAGAAACAACACAAGCAAGGGAGGGGCAGAGAGAGAGAGAGGGAGAGAGAGAGTCCCCAGCTGGTTCCCCAGTGTCAGCGTGGAGCCCGACGCAGGGCTTGAACTCACAAACCCTTGGGATCCCTGAGCTGAGCTGAAACCAGGAGTCAGATGCTGAACCGGCTGAGCCCCCCAGGTCCCCTTTAAGGGTTTTAAATACATTACTCACCCTAAAGGGAAGATGTAAAGATGGGGAAAACAAGGGCACAGATTCAAGGGGTAAATGTCAACTTCACATTGCTTTCATTTTCGTGAGGTGGGACATAAGGACCATTACAACGCCAGTCTTCCTGGGCAGAAACGCGCACGGGGACCACAGCATTTCCTGACAGCTACTGAGCCACACACGAGGCCTGGCTGGCCAGGGTGGGTCGGTGGGTAAGCAGGCATCTGGTCACTACCATGCTTGCGTTCCACACTCTCAAGTGCAATGCACACACGAGGACTCACAGACAGCCTCCTGACCGCTAAGTTACTCTCACTCATTCAAACAACCGTTTCGCGTCTTTCCTTGACCCGGTAGGCGCAGTGTTTTGAGGGACCAAAAAGATGGCATTGGATGGTTTCTGCCACCAGGGGGCGCGTTCTTGAGAACTGCTACGGGGGCAGGAAGGAAACTGCAGGACAGGGAGGGAGAAGCTGTCTGGCAGGGCCAGGGAGCATGTGGCCGGGCTACCCGGGGAGCTCCCTGACACGTGGGTGGTGTTGTCTACGTGAAGCTCAACACGGGGGAGAAAATGCCGCAGGTGCAGGGAACCAACCCCGGGCTTGAAGGTTTGGAGGCAGGAGGAATCAGAAGAACTGAAAGAAGGTCGTGGCGGGGGGAGCTTTGAAAACCAGAAGCAGCAGGCGGGAACCGCCTCCCAGGGGCTCCCTCAAGCCAAGTCTAGGGATTCTACATCAGGCTAAGAGCAGAAGGAGACCCCTGAAGGGTGGACCAGGGTGCATGCCGTCATCGGCGACGAGAGGAAAAGCAGAAGTTACTCAGCTTGGTCTATAGGCTCCGACTTTGAGCTGCAGAGTGGCTAAGCCAGCTAATAGTGAAAGCCTGTGACAGTAGCAGGCGGGTAGGCGGTAAATGCTTTTAGTAGGGACCCTAGGACGGAACTGGCGCACTTCGTAAACAAAACAAAACAAAACAAAACAAGATACAACCACTATTTTAAGTACTAAATGGAAGTTTATATTTTCCAGCTGAAAACCAGTAATATTGTCCTCATCTTCCCAGTGTTTATTACATTTTACTTTTAAAGAACAGTCCAGATTTGTAAGGCACCATTAAGCCATTCCAAAGCTCTAGACGGAAAGAAATGAATTTATTTAATTCCTTTGGAGCGCACAGAAAATCCACAACTCCCACATGTGTCCATATTCGTACTTTTTTAAATACCTATTATTTTTAAATACCTATTATTTAAGGAGCGCTGGCCTCTGCTTATCAGATGGCAGGCTGAGCCTTTGGTTAGGCCCAAATCTTTCTTCAAATCCTATGGTAATGATAGAAGACGTAGAAAAATAAGAAAGAAAACAAATCTGCAGCCCTCTCAGAGAAGAGGTCCACCGATGGGGCAGAGATTTTGAAGAATGTCTAAGAGATACTTGGCATCTGAGATTAAAAAGAAGAAGGCTTGGTCAGTGTGGAACATTCCGGAAGTCAAAACAAGGCAGGGAAAGCAGAGCCTGAAAGTAACCAGATGTTTTGCCAACAAAACACTGGAAAATCTCTTATAAAATCTTGTGGTGAGAGAGGTCTTATAATTTTACAGAAAGGGAGCCATGAAGAAAGGCCAAACACACTTGTCTTCATAAAACCTAAAAACTTCTGGTGAGGGAAAAACAGTTATTAAAAACTATGAATACAAACAACAATAACAACATTGGAAATGTTTTCACAATATAGAAGACAGTCAAAGGCTTAATGCTTCTAATGCATAAAAAATGTTTTAAAAAATTCATCTTTAAGGGACAGCTGGGTGGCTCAGTCAGTTAAGCTCTGATTCTTGATTTCAGCTCAGGTCACAATCTCAAGGTTGGTGAGTTTGAACCCCTTGTCGGGCTCTGTGCTGACAGTGTGGAACTTGCTTGGGATTCTCTCTCTCCCTCTCTCTCTTTCTGCCCCTCCCCTGCACACTCTCTTTCTTTCTTTCAAAATTAATAAGTGAACTTACAAAAAATTTTTTAATAATAAAAACTTATCTTTCAGGGCACCTGGATGGCTCAGTCTCTTGAGTGTCTGATTCTTGACTTGATTCAGCTACCGATCCCGGGGTTTGGGGATCAAGCCTTGTGCTGGGCTCCGTGCTGAGTGTGGAGTCGGCTTGGGATCCGTTCTGTCTCTCCTTCTGCCCTTCTCCCCTGCTCTCCCTTTTTTTTTTTAATTTATATTTAACAAAAATGATGAATACCGTAATAGAGTAATAGGAAGAAACCAAAATGGTAAGTTGTGAAAGAATTCAAACGACCATAAATCTGTTTTGTTTTATTAAAATGTTCAACCTACTGATAATCAATAGAACTCAAAATACAGCACTTGAAAATGTATATGTTTTCAACCTAGCTGCTTAGCAAATGTGACAGTACCCAGTGTTGCTGGGCAGGTGGAAAAACCGGGCACATCGCTCTTTGGGAATACAACCTTTCAGGAGAAAAATCTGCTTTAGGAAGCACTCCAAGCCTTGAAAATGTTGTAACATTTCTAGTTATCGATTGCATTTAAAAAAAATTTTTTTAATGTTTATTTATTTTTGACAGAGAGAGAGAGAGAGCATGAACGGGGGAGGGCCAGAGAGAGAGGGAGACACAGAATCTGAAGCAGGCTCCAGGCTCTGAGTTGTCAGCACAGAGCCCGACGCGGGGCTCGAACTCACAGACCGCGAGATCATGACCTGAGCCGAAGTCGGAGGCTCAACCGACTGAGCCGCCCAGGCGCTCCATCAATTGCATTTTTAAGAATGAGTCAGATAAGTGTGTATAGTATAACGATCTGCTGCGTGCGTTTTGTATATAATATCTAATTTAATCCTCGCAGTGAATCCATGGAGTAGGCATGACTGTACTCCTGTAGGGATGAAGAAACTGAAAACCAGAGTGGTTAGTGAACCACCTTAGACCACACAGCCAGGAAATGGACGAAGCAAGCTTGGGGTCATAATGCGTTTTTCCTCAAGCCCGTGCACATTCTGTTGCGTTCTATTGTATCTAATCTACATCCACATGCTCCTACTTCGCAGGAGGCAGGGAACCTTTTGGCTTTGTTTTGGCAACAGTCTCTGCTTTTTTGACTAGAGATTGAGAAATGCAGTGGTAGGTTTACAAGTTCACCCTAGAGCTAAACTTCCCTGATAAAATGAAATGAAAGACAAATAGAAAATACAATTGTTGAAACCTGATGTGAATGAAACCCGCCTTGAAACAAAGAGCTAACCTTAGTAAATTAAATGATAGGTGCTATTCACAGGATAAATACCTTTATGCATGGGAGCTTGCGCCCTCTGTAGTGTTATCTGCATTATAAAAGAGACACGTAAAATAATTCCTGTCACATCACATCTTTTTTATCCCACGCACATTATAAAAATGTGCGTTTATATATGCTTCTATACTCTCTTCCATCTCTTACGGGTATTTTGATCGCTGTATTCCCCATCGGAGCGTGGCTGGAAGCGCACCAACACATAGGTGTCTCCTGCAGGTGAGCTGTCCTTTTCATCTTCAGCTCGTTGCAGACTATCACGCCTGAGTCCCCCCGGGGCGGGGGGGCCCAACATTTGGAAGCAGAAAGAAATGTCCTAGTTGTGCTGAGTCTGTTACATCAGGGTTTCCACTAACACCTGAGCCCTGAGTGTCGGGTCTGCAGACGAGCACAGGAAGGACACATGTTGTGAGGGCACGTGCAGGCCGGGAGCACTGGAGTACTCCCTCAAGCCTAGGGCTGCCGGATGAGCTCCTCGCAGGTCGAGAAGCTTCCTATCCGACAAGCCGCCAGGGGACGGTTGTATCTCTTTGTCCACTTTCAGACTCGGAGCTCCTTGAAGCAGGAGCCATATCGCACTCGCCTCTGTCGTGTCCTCTTTATCCCCCCCCAAGGTGCCTGTCATGGAGCAGATGAATGAGTGAAACTATGTGACATTGAACTAGTGAAAATGGCTTGAAAGCGCAGGTGAGCCTGGGGCTTCGCGTTTTTACGATAACTGTCAGGTCATCGCTGTGCGGCCAAAGCATATGCAACATACAGTCATGGGCGAATGCATCCAGAACTGTCTTGAGCCCGAGAAACGCGACGTATAACAAGATGCCGGGAGCCAGAAAGGGAGGTTTGGGGAATGATTGAAGTGGGGGGCTGCTGAGAAATGCTGCTGCCTTTGAGTCCAGCTCTCGCGTAAAATGAACACTATAAATGATGGAGAGGTGATCCGATCTCTTTTGATGAAAACATTTACGTACAATAGAGGGACAATGGGACAGTGTTGATCCATGAAGCGCAATACATTTGGGGGGATGTCGTCAGCATAGTAATTAACCAGCAAAGGGAATTGTCTGTCTGGAAGGTGGAAGGAAAGAAATCTGTCTCGGGGAAGGGCATGTAATGAGAGATACTGAGTGGCCCCGGGTCTGGGCAAGCGTGAGAAAGCCTGGAATTTCCATGTAACCATCAGATCAGAAACTGCTCAAAGACAGGGCTTTAACTATAACATTAAAAAAAAAAACCAAAACAACAAACCCACCGATAAACTTGTTATCCTAAAACTGATGGTTTGTTTGGACGCCTAATTTTTATAACAGGAACCACGTATCTTTGCACAGAGTGCGGGTTTCTACACGGATGTGTAGATCACTACCCAAGATGCTCGCTTTGTCCGAAGAGCGATTCCAGCGATGACCACTAACGTCTCAGGTCTCCGAGCAAACGGGGGATCGTGTGCCCAAACCCACGGACCCCTGCACGGCCGCAGGGGCGGCTCCTCTGTGTAACAAGGAGAAATGGGACACAAATGTTTATGGGTTGCTGCCCATGACACATCAGCACATCGGCACCCCCACACAGGCCACTCACAGTTTTCACTCATCTCAGCTGGTGTGGGTGAAATATCACGGCAATTATACAGCTCAGGATGCTGGCTAGAAGAACTTTAGGAATGGCTCCAGCAAATTGCTTCCATTTTTCAGCTCACAGTGAGAAGAAAGGCAGAAACCGAGAGAGGTGAAAAAGAAAGCAAATGAGCATGCCTAATACAGGCTGTATATTCTGCGTGTGTACATATATAAATATATTAAGCTCCCCTTTTGTGCCTTGGAGAGAAAAGAGCAGCAATCAGCAATTCAGGGACAATCAAATAGATTAAAGAGAACATCTTCTATGTCTCAGAGGAGCCAGCACTAACATCTTTATCCCTGCTCAGCTACCTCCAGTCCACACTGAGTGAGGGAATATATTTTATTAAAAACATTTCTTTTACCTGGCGGTCCTGTCAACTAACGGAATGAAAAGAAAAGAAACTGAGTATTCTTTGTGTGCCAAAAATAAGCTAGTTAAGAAAATGCTACTTTTGTTAATAGGAGGAAAGAGAAGAGAAATGAGCTCAGGTTTTCCCCTTGTGAATTTCAGGAGCCTGTCGGCTTCCTTGATGGCCCCTTCCTTTAGCATTCGAGGCGAGTTTACTCATCAAAAATAAACTTTGCACTAAAAATAAGCAATTTGGTTTTTTAAAAAATCTTTTCAAGGATACCCAGAGCCTCTTATTTGAAAACATTTCCATCTCTCCAACATTGAAATTGCTTGATCTTGTATTGTACCAGAGCGCACAGATTTTGGAGTGTATTTTTATTGACAACAGAGTCAGATAATGCAATTTAATCTAATTTGACCCAAATGTGTTTTGATGGTTGTGCTATGACTGTCACATTTTACAATGTGGGTCAGATTACCTGTAGATCCATTGACATCTAAGCTTTAAAAATAAATATACTTACCTCAAAAAAAGTGTAGGTGATTCTGCTTTAAAGCTGGGTTCTCTTCAATAGCAATAGGGAACAGGACAGTAAAAGACCTTTTATTTAATTTACTTTTTATTTATTTTACATTTTATTTACCGTTTTAGAATTTTCTTTCTTTTTAATATGAAGTTTATTGTCAAATTGGTTTCCATACAACACCCAGTGCTCATCCCAACAGGTGCCCTCCTCAGTACCCATCACCCACCCCCCATCAACCCTCAGTTTATTCTCAGTTTTTAAGAGTCTCTTATGGTTTGGCTCCTTCCCTCTCCAACTTTTTTTTTCTTTTCCTTCCCCTTCCCCATGGTCTTCTGTTAAGTTTCTCAGGATCCACATAAGAGTGAAAACATATGGTATCTGTCTTTCTCTGTATGGCTTATTTCACTTAGCATCACACTCTCCAGTTCCATCCACGTTGCTACAAAAGGCCAGATTTCATTCTTTCTCATTGCCAAGTAGTGTTCCATTGTGTATATAAACCACAATTTCTTTATCCGTTCATCAGTTGATGGACATTTAGGCTCCTTCCATAATTTGGCTATTGTTGAAAGTTCTTTCAATTCCTGAACATATATGTGTGTGTATAATATGGCAATAAGTTATAATTTCAGATTTCAGTATTTCACTAGTGATGAAATAGCTAGTGGTCAAAACATAAACACATAAACATTAAATTCCATTTTCCAAAGATCACAAATACTTCAAAAGGGAGAGTATTACTTTACAAATTGAAAATTTGTGACATTTCCTCCAAATTGTCTTAACCGAAAATGAGCCCCTCAAAAGGTAGACAGCTAGCTGGGATTTTCATAAATGTTCTCTCTGATGCAAAGGCAGCTTGGCGTTACTGGAGGAAAGCTAATCACACTTCACACATCTGCGCCTTTTAAGCAATAAATTTAAAGATGGCGGGTGAGCAGATTGTCACCGAATTTCATGACAATTGTTCTTCCTGATTTGTTTTCTTCAGTTGCAAAAGGGGTGGAGGGGGTCATTCGGCAGGAACTATCCCAAACTTCCTTGGCTCTTCCAATGTGAGTGCCCGTTGTGTGCCAAGCCTAAGGGGAAGCCCACAGACCTTGCTTCCCTATGGATGCGAAACCCGTCGTTTAATGATTTCACATCAGCATCCCAGAGCTACTTTTGTTGGTCAGTCTTCCATCTATCCCACAATTACAGGATTTCACCATCTATCCCATAATTACAGGATTTCAAATGCATATCCGTCTTCCCTTTGGGACAAAACTTCAGGAGGTATTGTAACCCAGTGAACTGAATTTCCCTCAACGATTATTGTATTTCTGGAGCAGAATACATCACACAAGACTTACGTGTCATCCGTGTTAACTGAATGTGCTGAACCCCTTGAAGTGAGAGAGAGCGACTTTCCCAACATGGTTTTCCCATAGCATCTTCAAAAATAACCAGACATCCTATGTGGTTAGAAGACATGTCCATGGGGCGCCTGGGTGGCGCAGTCGGTTAAGCGTCCGGCTTCAGCCAGGTCACGATCTCGCGGTCCGTGAGTTCGAGCCCCGCGTCGGGCTCTGGGCTGATGGCTCAGAGCCTGGAGCCTGTTTCCGATTCTGTGTCTCCCTCTCTCTCTGCCCCTCCCCCGTTCATGCTCTGTCTCTCTCTGTCCCAAAAATAAATAAAAACGTTGAAAAAAAAATTAAAAAAAAAAAAATAAGAAGACATGTCCATGTCTCCTAATGCTTAAAGAAATACTCTATCCCTTCCTTGTGCAGAATATTTCATTATACCCTGGTAACCGAGGGATTGGCCGCAATAAAAATCCACACAGACCTGAGCAAGGATGTGGGCAAGCAATGAAATTCTCGGGAATTCATGGCAAGAAGACCGCAATAGACCGAATGTTTATGTCCCCTTAAAATTTGTATGTTGAACCCAAAGTCCCCAATGTGATGGTATTAGGAGGTGAGGCCTTTGGGGATTGATTAGATCGTGACAGCGGGACCCTCATAAATGGGAGTAGTGCCTCTATAAGAAAAGACACGGAGGGATGATCTTTCTCTCTTTCTACCACGTGACAACTTAATGAGAAGAAAGCCATCTGCAAACAAAGGAGTCTCACCAGACACCCTGTCTGCTGACACCTGGGTCTATGACCACCCAGCCTCCACAACTGCGAGAAACAAATGTGTGCTGTTTCTAAGTCCCCCAGGCTATGGTGTTCAGTGACAACAGCCCTGACTAAGACAGTGACCCATGCCAACACACGCACGGTATTAGTCTCCTAGAGATGCTGTAACATATCACCACATGCTCGATAGCTTAAAAGGACAGAAACTTATTCCCTCACAGTTCAGGAAGCCAGAAGTCTGAAATTTGGGGGTGCCAAAGGGATGCTTCTTTCCGGAGGCTCTGAGGGAGGATTTATTCCATGTTTCTCTCCAGCTTCGAGTGATGGCAGACAATCCTTGGCAGTCCCCGGCCTATAGATGCATCCTTCCAGTCTTTGCCTCTATCCTCACATCGCTTCTCCCTGACCTGTGTCCTCTCTGCTTCTTCCAAGGAGTCATTGGATTTAGGACCCACCTAAATCCAGGATGATCTCAACTTCCAATCCTTAACTCAATTACATCTGCAAAGACCATCTTCTCAAGTAATGCAACATTCTGAAGTTAAAAGGGAGGGCTCTCCCAGAAACAGGGCCAGTGAGCTATAGAGACATAAACACAGATAGATAGGGAGCTTGCACATATTCATATCCATATATATATATGGATATGCACATATTTATATTTGTATATAAAGGAGTTTATTATATTATGGAGGCTGAGAAGTCCCACCTTCTGGTATCTACAAGCTGGTGACATGAGAAAGCCAGTGTTTAGTTCCGGGGCCCGGGAGCCTTGAGCTGGCATACATTCTAGTCTGAGAACCAGGCATGCTGAGGGCAGGGGAAGATGACATCTCAGTGAAACAGTCAGAGTGAGTCCAACCTCCCTCCATCTTTTTGTTCTGTTTGGTCTCTCAGTGGATTAGATGATGCCCACCCACTTGGTAAGGACAGCTTTCCTCAGCCCACCAACCCAAATGCTAATCTCTCCTGGAAACACCCTCACAGACACACACAGAAATAATAGCCAAGCAGCTTTCTGAGCCTCCCCTGGCCTAGTCATGTTGACACATAAAATCAACCATCACGTGTGCATGTATTAGCTATGTTCCTGTTGTTCAAAGTGTATGGAGACTGGAAATCTATGTTTTAAATTTGTTTCTCTTTTCTTTTATTATTTTTTTAAGTTTATTTTTATTTAGAGAGAGAGAGAGACAGAGCAGACGAGTGGGGGAGGGGCAGAGAGAGAGGGAGAGAGAGAGAATCCCAAGCAGGCTCCACACTGTCAGTTCAGAGCCTGATGTGGGGCTTGAACCCATGAACTGTGAGATCATGACCTGAGCCTAAGTCAAGAGCCGGAAGCTTAACCGACTGAGCCACCCAGACGCCCCTAAATTCGTTTCTTTTTAAAGACATCTTGCTAGCATGGTGATAAAAGAAAAACAAAACTCTCAGATACATAAAGTTTTGAAGGAAAACTTCAGCTATTACATTTTAACGTGTTTGATTTTATATAGTATTACTTTATTTCTTGATACACTATTTCCTGAATCTTATTTTGGAATAAGGCAAACAGAATTAAAAAGAGAGTAATCCAGTAAGTGGATGGCCCTGCTTATTGATTAAAATATAAAAAGGTCTATTAATGAGAAGGCAATAGTCTTTTCAATTTCAAAAACACATTAGTATCTGAAGCATATACACATTTAAAATTGCTGTAAAAATAGTTTAAGTATGCTATTGACCTTTTACTAATATAGAATCTGAATTTAAGACTTGGGCTCTTCCAACTGCTATACAAATACGACTAGTAATCCATGGGTCAGCTTTGTGAGATGTTTTTAGAGCAACGGTTCTCAAATAAGAATAATCTGGTACCCCAGGGGACATTCAGCTATGTCCGTGGACATCTCTTGGTTGTCACAACTTGGGAGAGTAGACTGTTTGCCACAGGCTTCTAGCAGGTGGAGGCCAGGGAAGCTGCGAACCACCTTACAGTGCATGGCATGCCCCCCCCCCCCCAACAAGGAACTTTCTGGCCCAGTGTCAGTAAATCAGAGGTTGATAAACCCTGTTTTAATACCACACTGGCTGATTTGTGCTGCCCCAGCCTCCTCTTTGCTTCGGTCATGACCAGGGACATCTGTCGCTGAGATCTCTGGCTATAAAACAAAGTATGAATTGTCCCCAAATGGCTTCACCTAAAACTCAACCTTTATTTCCTCCATGACTTCAGCTGGTTTTAACTCCCAGCAAGACCTCACGCACACTGGGATGTGTACTGACCATGACTCTAAAGGACTGGAACACGTGTGTGTGCTAGGCCAGTCTTTGGGTTGTTCATTACCGAGCGTCCCCCAGGAATTATATTCCACACAGAGGCTGTGGAGGTCAGTGCACCTCGCATCACGGAACCTACCTCCACTACCTTCCTCCTCCCCCAGCCTGTGGTTTTGGAGTCTTAAAACCTACATTAGTTTCAGGATCACCCGCCCTACCTGCTTGCCTGGAGGCAAGGACCCCATTGGAGGAAATGACATCATGGTGTCATTTGAATAATAAAAGCAATAATCTATTTACCTTAAGAATTAGAATTTATTATGCTAGTTTTTATATGGGCCGACTACAATGTGACATCCTCTAAACCCAGCACTCCTCCTGCAGAGTGGCTTTCTGCCCGAGCCCTGTGGCTGTGGGACCCTCATAAAGTTCCCTTTCATTGACTAGACTTGTTAAAAAAAAAAAGAATGCTACAGTGCTTTTGCGCGTGTGTGTGTGTGTATTTGTGTGTGTGTGTGTGTGTATTTGTGTGTGTGTGTGTATTTGCAAGTGAGTGCGAGAGCGTGTGCGTGCACGTGAGTGTGTGCACGTATGTGTGCAATTATATTTGACTCTTTCTCAACCAGCTTGTGAAGAGGAACTCAGACTTGCATTTTGTCAATAGGAAATTGGGAGCCACGGCGTTATTAAATCCATTCATGCCCAGCTGGTGAACCTCCTGACTCCTGGCCCGGGTCTCGCTCTTGACCCCACAACCTCATAGGCCTTCCTGGGCTGGCAACCTGCCTGAGGTAAAGCAGTGATTTATTCAAGCCATATCTGGAAGGCTATGTCTAGCCAATAAACTCAGACACACCAGGCTGAACTACATTCATATCCACTTGGAAACTGTTTAGCCAACAGAGGCGGAAGCTTAAAAATATCAGTAGCGAGAGCATCTCTGTAATCTAATCACTGTTTGCTTTCCACTTCATGATGCATGTGAGTAATGAGTTTGAGGACTTCAGCATCTTTGATCGCTCGTGCTTTTGTGGTTTCCCCCTGTAACACACCTGCCTCTGAGACAGCCATTATTAATTGCATATTGTTTTGCGTTTCTAATGTTTCATTTCACTGACTCTTCTCTTTTCTTCCCCCCCTTTTGGGTTGCAGATCCCTGCTGATTGCAGTATTTAACCACTTCTTCGTAGGCATCTTCTTAATCCAATTTAATCTTTGGATATGAATTAAAGTTGACCAAATTGTTTGCTACAGTCTGGTCAGCGGTTCTGCATTCAGAAGTGTTTTTTGACTCAGTTGCACGAATACAGATTTTCCCACACGGTCTATTTGACTCCTGTAAGTCTACTCTGTACCAACTTCTATTGTGTTAAGCAAATAGCCGTACTGCGCCGGCATTCTACTCATTGTTAATACGAAAGCAACAGGATTTTCTCCAGTTCACCGACAGCCAAACCTGTTGTTATCAGAAAACCCTCTCCAGATGAAAACTGAAAAGAATCATATGACCCAGAAAAAAGATTAGCCTTCAGGAAGTCTTTGGGTTTTGCCATTTTTGCCAAGACATCCCAGAGGGAGTGGAAAATAATAAAGTAACATCTATTTCTGGAAGGCAGTCTATTTCAAAACAGAGTCTATGAACTTTCAAATTTGCAAGACAGGGCTTCTCAAAATAAGAGGCACAAAACTGGGCTATGGCAAACCCAAGGGGACCAGAAGCAATTGAAAACAAGGAATTTAGGAACTTTTAATTGCCTCATTTTCAATTCAAAGGGGAGTGTAAGTATTGATATTAAGCGATAGCTCAATTGCACACGCCGATCAGCTAGTTTGCTGTGACACAGGAATCCTCAGAGATTCATCATTACACAGGATTTCTGTCATTTCGGATGAATTTTCCACCTTGTTGGCAACAACATGCGTACTTCTCTGATCTCCTCTTTTTCTATGCTTCTATCTGGGGAGGCTGATTTACATTCTGGGTTCTGGAAAAGGCCTGGGTAGGAAGCAAGCTCCATACCTTTTATATTTAAAAAGACGTGGTGTAAAAAGCTTAGTCTAAAGGCAAATGACATTTGTTTACCAAAGGGAATACAAAAGCTTTAGAACCCAAGAGTGGAACTTAGGATAAAACTGAAAAATCTGAAGTGTACAAAATTAAAAAACAGATGAATAAAACTGGATATTCATAAAACTGAACAAAACCAATCGTCAAGATTTATGCCCCAGCACCGGTGACTAGGACGTCAAGCCCATTCCAGAGATTCTGGAGTGCCTGGTACACCTCTCCAACTAGAGAGCTTGACTAAGATGGGAGCCCGTGTGGAACCTTCTGGTCCCTGACAGCTCCTGGTCCTCCACGGAGAGAAGGAGGCAGGAGACAATGGTGCCTCTCATTTAGAATCATCAGGAATAAACAAAATATTCCATTATGGTCTGTTTGTCTAGTAGTTATCTGCTGTTGCATAAGAAGCTGTCCCCAAACATAGTAGAATAAAGAACAATCACTTGTGATCACACTGTACTAGCCAGCTTCCAAGATGGTCCACAGGGATTCCCACCTCTGGGCATGTATGGTAAAACCTTGGACCGCAAGTTCTGTGAGGGTTCTACAAGACCAGCAAACATTTCTAATAAATTTTAACTTGATAAACGAGCGACGTCTTGCAATATGAGTAGCACGTGACACCGCACGTCACATGATCACAAGTGAGCCAATGGTTCTTGAAATCACCTTTGATATACAAGTGCTTTGGATTACAAGCGTGTTTCCAGAAGGAATTATGCTTCCAGACCAAAGTTTTGCTGTATTATAAAGCCACCAGAGTCTGCTCTCTAACAATGAATTATTAACCTTCCTCCCACATGCAAAACACACACACTCCCTCCCACACTTACCCCCAATCTTATTTATCACAGCACCAACCGGGACTCGCGTTAGAGGATCTTGGCGTCTAAGTCAAGTTGAGTCGCGGATGAAGCTCTTAGGATGTGCTCACTTGAATCCTGGTCTTCCCCGTCTGAGGACCTGCAGCTGAAGAGGCAAGTCAACTGTGCCCCACACCCATATATAATGGTGAGACAAACTCAGGTACCCGGTGCCAACACCCCCTTTTAAAAATGGTAGAACACAAGACACACAGGAGGCACCGGTCCGTGGCAATTTTGAAGTCTAGTAAGGCACGTGTGACGGTTCCTTGATGCATAGTCATGGCGGGGAACCATCTCCATCCATAGCTTGTGACTCCCCTTCCAAGCGTTCGGTTTTCCTCTAATTATTCTTTCTTTTCCATGAAAGGCAGCTTGTGTTTTCAGCTGAATAGTTTTCTCAGCCTGCTTCTTGCTTGTAGAAATTTCGGGGTTCTAAAAGTCTCTTTTCAATTCTACTGTTTCTATCCTTTGTAGTTCAAGCAAGCAATGTTTTTGCCAATCAAATGCTTAAAGAACTGTTGTGTTTCTCCTATGATCCCTGCAAGCATTCACTCCTTTAGACACACATCACAACTCCAAATATCTTTGAGATAAGCCTTTCTCTACCCTGGACTTCCTCTGACCCCAGGAAGAGACAACACTCTGAAGATTTTCAGGAACGTTATTTTCCGAATGGTCTCCAAGGTACCTATTAGGTATTTCTGCAATCTTAACAAAGGAATTTACAGCCACACCCCTGGCAGTCTACCTCTTCACATCGAGCTCCCCTGATCCTGCTCTGGACTTGATCTTTGCCCCAGAGCCATTTTTAACTTTGGCATCATTTGATGGGGAGTCTGGATTTTTCAAAACAGCAATTTTTGTCTCCTTTAGGATTCCAGAACCTCCTCTGGCACCTTCTTGGGTACTAGAGAACCTTCTAGAACCTTCTCTCTAGTATCTTCTCTTGCAAGCAGCCAAGCAGAAGCCAGGCAATCCCTCTAAAGGTCTGCCTAGAAATCCTATCAGCTATATACCCCAATTCACTAGCTCCCTTTTTTGCCTTCCACTCTACCTTCACCGTGGCTGCCGAAACTGACACCACTACAATATAAGAGTTTGTTCCTTCCAGTTTCCAAGAACATTTTTCTCACTCTCCTTTTAGCCATCACTTGCCATCTTGTCAAAAGCCGTGAGGCTTCTATTAACAACCTCTTCAAAACAGGTAAGCTTTCACTCAACTCCTCTTGAGGTCCTCCAAGCACCCACTGCCTGGGCAATTCCAAATCCAAGCCCACGTTGAAGGTTTCTTGTTATGGCGGTACCCCGCTTCCAGATACCACATCCTGTATTAGTTAAGGCCAGACGGATGACAAACTACCCAAAAACTTAGCGGACTTGGGACAAAAAAGATCCTCCACTGTTTTATCGTTTCTGTAGCTCTGGAGCCTGAGAGCCCCACAGGTGGGTAGGTGCTGGCTCAGCTCAGCCAGAGTCTCTCCCATGGTCGTAGCAACTTGTCAGCCAGCTTGACTGGGGCTAGAGGATCCACTCGCGAGATGGCATTCTCACGTGGCTGGTCCATTGGTACCGGCTGTCGGCAAGAAATCTCAGTTCCGTGCTGTCATAACCTCTCCAAGAGCTGAGAGGTTACCCTTGAGACCTGGCTAGTGATCCGAGAGAGAGATAAGATGGAAGTGCTGCTGTCTTTTATGACCTCGTTTCAGAAGTTACTCACTATCACTTTTGCCACATTCTGTTTGTTAGAATCAAGATACTAAGTCAAGCCCGTAGTCAAGGGGAGAAGAGTTGGTCTCCTCCTTTGGCAGGAAAAGGGCCGATTTTGTGGACATATTTTAAAAGTACCACACATGGGGGTGCCTGGGTGGCTCAGTCGGTTAAGCATCCGACTCTGCTTTTGGCTCAGGTCTCGATCCCACGGTTTGTGAGTTCAAGCCCTGCCTGGGGCTCTGTGCTGTCAGCGCGGAGCCTGCTTGGGATTCTCTCTCTCTGCTCCACCCCTACTCATGCTCTCTGTCTGTCTGTCTGTCTGTCTCTCAAAATAAGTAAGATAACATATTTTTTTTTTCACGTACCACACACTGTATTCCTTTGAAACTGCAAGCAAATCAGGGTTCTGGGATAACTCCAGAACTCTCCAGAAATCTTCCACATCCTCAAGATGAACAAGACCAGCATCCAGTAGGCATTAGACGTACTTCAGTCCCAAGTTAATCTCAAGGGCAAGTCAGGGGAGCCAGGCCCTTGTTGAACCAGCCTGCAGACTGGGACACCCGAGCTGGTTTTTCCGGCAGGCTCACAGCAGACTGACCACAGCAGGTGTCTCGTTCAGGAAGAGCCAACACCGCTTGTCTGGCCGGCCAGTGCCGTGGTCTCTCAAGCCTCAGAAAGAAGGCTAACCCATGAGCGAAAAGAAAACGATTTGTAAAATTTGTAAAGTAAGATAATTTCTATAGTTGGAAAAGAGAGAGAAATAGATGTGGTTTGGGGGGGGGGTCGATACTTAAAATTCTCAGTGTAATCCCAGTTAGTTTAACTATTGTGCCTTACAATTTCCAAAGCAGTTTAACGCGTACTTTTAGGTTAAGATGCAATATTTCTTTGGATGCCATCATGGTGGATTGCTGGCTAACTCCAGCAACTTGGGTAGGTGTTTACTTGTGTGGGTCCGAAGAAAAGAAGTTAGAACTCATTACTATTTTATGACAGTCACAATAAATATGAACATTGGGAAACATCTATGAATAGGGCAATATGCATACGTATTTGATAAACCATTGCTATTTCAATTTCATACACCGAGGGCGGTCTTCAAGGAATCTGGAATCTCCTGAAGAAGGCGGCAGTGCAAGCGGTGTCTGTAATCCACAGCAAATCGTCCTCACATTCATAACAGAGGAGCCAATAAGTGGCTCCGAAAGCCTGACGTGGGGAGATGCTCATTTCGACAATATCGGGATAGTCCTCAGAAACCTGAATCTGGGATGAGGAATCAAATTTTCTCGCAAGAGGCCAAGAGAGAGAAAGACAATCTCTGTGAAGGAACCGAGTTGCAGGGAAGATGTGGAGGTAGCTGTGAGTTCAGGGTGTGTTTTAGAAAGTCTGAGGATCCAGGGGACAAGACGTGAACAACGAGGCAGGATGAGCTCTGAGTCAGGTTGGATCTCATTGGAGGTGGGGATCGTAGGTGGAGTTCTGACCCCCAGAGGCACCAACCTGGGCTCCGTTGAGGGCAAAGGGGACTGAGGGCAGGGTTCCGAGAAGGCATACGAGACAATCATGTCTTCGATTCATAAACCACGATTCATCGCTGTTTGTCCACGTTCACACTCTGTGTGTACTTTATCGATCTCAGCAGCAAACGAACATTTCCTGGACTTGCTGTGAGAATTTAGTATCTTCCTATGTGAGAATTAATGAAGAAGCAAAGGGCTACAACAGCTTCAGCCCAAACATAAGGAAGAGAAGTATTTGGAAATGCTTTCAAAGAGTAAGGATTCCTGAAATCCTTCCACTTAGTTATAATAACAATAACAACAACAACAAAGGCTCCTTCTGTAATCCACGCAGAGTAGGTACAGGAGAACATAACCTTGTCTTTACATTCCAAGACAACAGCAGACCAGATTTGGGGGGAGGAATTTTCCAGACTCTGTCTCCAGTTGGCTGCTCTCCTTCAGAAGTGTTAACATACCTTCTTAAACAAAAACAGGTCAGAAAAACGAAAATACACTTCCCTCATTTTCTCCCTTGATCTTGGTTTCTCCCCCGGACCAGGACCCACACGGAGCCCTTTCTTGAAGCTTCCAACACAGGCTCACGCGCAGTGTGGGACCGAGTGAGCACACGGACCCACCTGATGGCAGGTGGTACTTTCTGAGGTTCGTAAAAGGAAGGCAGGTAAATTTCTTTCTTTGAATGCTACTCTTTTTCCTTTATTTTTGTGAGGGGGCTTCCATTTTTTTTTCAAAAAGCAGAATTATCCAAAAGTGGTCTCTAAATAGTTTTACTGAAGCTCCATTAAAACATGAAGCAGAGAGCTCCAGAAGCTGACTCATTTTTCAAGTGGTGCTCCCAAGGTATTTGTTGTTGCGTGATTAATGGCCGGGGTGTGGGGAGGCTGTGCAGAAGTGCACCGAGGTGGACGGCAATGTGGCTAAAATAAGCAGATGGAGGAAGACGGCAGGACCAGATCGGTCTGGAAAGCAGGCGATGTTCTAGAAAAAGAAAAAAAAAAAAAATCAAAGAAAGAAACATAGCGTAAGGAATGCTGTCAAACACAGGATATGACATAGCTTATACGGAGTACGAGCAAGATGTGAAATGGGAAAGATACGATTTATTTTTTTTAATTACTGTTTGAACACACTCTGGTCAAAACACAGATTGGGAGGGGCGCCTGGGTGGCTCAGTCGGTTACGCGTCCAACTTTGAATTTTGGCTTAGGTCACTATCTCACGGTTTAGAGTCTGAACTCTGAGTAGGGCTCTGCACTGGCAGAGGGGAGTCTACTTGGGATTCTCTCTCTCTCTCTGCCGCTCCCCCACTCATTCTCTCTCTCTCTCTCTCTCTCAATAAATAAATAAACATCTTTAAAAAAAATAGATTGGGGGGCGCCTGGGTGGCTCAGTTGGTTGAGCGTCCAACTTCGGCTCAGGTCATGATCTCACGGTCTGTGAGTTCGAGCCCTGCGTCAGGCTCTGTGCTGACAGCTCAGAGCCTGGAGCCTGTTTCAGATTCTGTGTCTCCCTCTCTCTGACCCTCCCCAGTTCATGCTCTGTCTCTCTCTGTCTCAAAAATAAATAAACGTTAAAAAAAAAAAAAAAAAGATAGATTGGGAAGTAAAATACAGAATCCAGGGGCAACCGGGTGACTCAGTCAGTTAAGCTCGCTCAGGTCATGATCTCGCGGTCCATGGGTTCGAGCCCCGCGTCGGGCTCTGTGCTAACAGCTCCAAGTCTGGAGCCTGCTTCAGATTCTGTGTCTCCTTCTCCCTCTGCCCCTCCCCCACTCACGGTCTGTCTGTCTCTCTCTCTCAACCACAAACGTTAAAAAAAATTTTAAAGCGTCGAATCCAGAAATAAAAGAAGGAAAAGCATAATAATCCATTATCCTTATTTCCAAACATTGCCATCTGTTTTTTAATTGAAGTTATATCCAAATCATTCATGTGGTGTTTCAAGTGGGAAGGAAAAAACTGTCCTCTCTGCATTCCTGACACCAAGTTTTAGTCAATTGTGTTAGTATCACAAAATGAGATTTTCTAGAATAAATGTGCAATTGGAATCAATTAAAGAGTGGATTCAATTTAAACCTTCAAATGTCTAGAATGACGGAAATCTAGGTTTTCAAGTTGGTTCCTCTGCGGCTTGGTTCATCTGCCTTTTTGCGCTCCTACGCCTAAGTGAGGGGCAAGGTGCTGTGGGAAAGAGCCACGCGTGAGAGGCTACGCGGAGTTCACCTTGTTCTCCTGATGCCGGGTGAGGGATGTCTGTGGAGAGACGAGCTGAAAAATGAGGAGAAAATAGGTCAAGAGAAGTACGAAGTATGAAAGCACACGTTTGCCCCGGGGCCTCTGTTGATGGTTGGAACACAGGAACCTTTATTTTAAAAAATTTTTTTTAACGTTTATTTATTTTTGAGAGACAGAGTACAAACGGGGCGGGGGCAGAGAGAGAGGGACACAAGAATCTGAATCAGGCTCCAGGGTCTGAGCTGTCAGCACAGAGCCGGACATGGGGCTTGAACTCACAAACCGCGAGATGGTGACCTGAGCCGAAGTCGGATACTTAGCCCACTGAGCCCCCCAGGCGCCCCACAGAGGAACCCTTAAAAATACAGGGTCCTGAGAAGTCTGGGTGGCTCAGTGGGTTAAACCTCAAACTCTTGGCTTCGGCTCAGGTCCTGATCTTGAGGTTCTGAGTTCAAGCCCCGCGTCGGGCTCTGTGCTGACAGTGCAGAGCCTGCTTGGGATTCTCTCTCTCTCCCTCTTTTCTGCCTCTCCCCCCATCGTGCTCTCTCTCCCTCTCAAAATAAAGAAATAAATAAATTAAAACACACACACACACACACACACACACACACAGGCTCCTCTGTCCGTCTCCTGAAGGATTTCATGGGGAGACAAAGACCCTGATTGATGAGTGCTCCCGGCAGTGCTCCGCATCCCTCCTGGGCCTCTCTCTCCTTGTCCGTGACAGAGCTATCAGTGTGGGGACGTGGTCACCCTCCAGACAGTTCTCAGTGAGGCTCCGGAGGAGCACGGGGACACCGAGGTGCTGTGCTCACGGAGTCCAGCCCTCAGAAGCACAACAGTCTGTATCACGACCAGAGGCCCTGGGAGGCCAGGGGTTCTCTGGGGTTAATCCACAACTTTCCAGAAGGAAAGCACTTAACAGCCACTGAGCTCTGTCCCTGCCGGGCCCACAAGCTGGCCGGAGCGCCAGCTCGGTGTGTCGCACCCGTTGTCCCCGTTTGGGAACAGGTCCGGGCAGTGTGCGGGGCCCTGGGAGCCCGTGCACATCCGAGCGTGGCCGCCTTGCCTTGGCACCCGACCCGTGAGTTGTCGCGCTGACAAAACAGATGGCGGGGTTTCAAGCCGGTGCTTCCAGTGGAAAGGGAGACGTGCCAGCAAAGGAGGAAGAGAGCCCGGGGGGTGGGGGGTGGGGGGTGGCAGCGTGGGACACGGGCCTCCTGTGCTCCGGATGAAACATGAAGGGAAACAGGTTCCCACTGGAAACTTCCTGCAGATCAGCTCAGCAGAAGAGACAGTACTTAGAAGATGCCCCGCAACACCTTCAGTCCGAAAGGAGAACAAACAACATGCCTTTCTCTCCGAACTGCTACCCTTTTACAGCCTCTGGATACCGGGGTCACGTTCACCGAAGAGCAGCCAGAATCAGCTATTAAATCCGGGCGCTGTCATTTCTCCCAGGAAGTTCTTTCATGAAAACACACGTCTAGAACTGCCATGGTCTTTTCACGGCCACGAGCGACCTCTCCTGCCCCCTCTTTTCCTTGTCTGTGCCTTCGATGTGACACGCACACTCCCCGCTCAAGACCTTTGCACCTGCTATACCTCTAAATGGAAGACTCTTGCTCCAGACGTCTGTGCAACTCACTCCCTCAGCCTCCCCCAGGCCCCTCTTGCAACTCTCAGATTAGAGGCTTTCCTGGATCGCTCGGTAAAAGCTTAGCGGCTCCTCATGCTGCGAAAATCTCCATTTCTCTCTTACCCTGCTTTATGACTCTCCAGATGTTTGTTTTCTACCTGGCAGACTACACTTTTGTTCATTTATTTATTATGTTTCTCTATCCACTGAAACGTAAGCTCCCCGAAAGACGTCTTTTTGTCCAGAGCTGGATTCCCAGATCCTGGAATACCTTCTTGCACACAGTGGGTACTCATTGGCCGAATAATTGAATGAAGAAATCATAATGACAGCGCCACTAAGCTCCGAGTTGCCTGCCCCTCTCTGCACACCTGGAAATGTGTTCATCTTTCCAGGGCACAGATACAAACATGTCATTCCTGGTTTTCGGACCTTCAATAGCAAACAGAGAAATGAATAACTCAGGCGGCTCATCACGTGAGATAGACCCTAAATCCTTCAAATGGTTTACCAGGCACTCATGACCTGCCTCCTGGACATTGCTCCCGACTTGTTTTGCAATCCTCTACCGTGTGCTAGAAGCACGAATTTTGGAACCAAATTCCTGGGGTCCCACTTTGGCTTTCTCCCTCTCTGTGCGTCCACAACATTTTTGTGATTGTTTCCTTTGCAAAATGATGGTAGCAGTAGTACCCACCCCATAGGTTGTGTTTTGAGAAAATTAGGGGGGAAGAAAGAAAAGCGATAACTAGATGCTCACCTACAGTGTGAGCCCGCAAGCCCATCCCTAGGGATTTACCAAACAGAAATGAAACCATCAAGTTCACAAAAAGATTGGTACCACATGTCCATAAGAGCTTGATGTGTGACAGGCCACTAACTGGAAAGAGCCTGGCTCTCCATCCATAGTAGGGCCCCCAAACACGCTGCCGTGTGCCCACACACACAGCAACAACAGAGTGTAGACTGTTGGTACGGGTGTGGATGAGTTCCAAAGGCACTACGCTGAGTCAAAGATGTGCTACACAGAAGAAAACGTGTGCGCGGATGTAAAATTCAAGAGGAGGAAAAGAATCATCTGTGGCCGAGGGAAAGACGGGTGCTGGCTTCTGGGAAAATGGGTGGGGACTGACCAGAAAGAATTAGGAAGGAACCTTCTGGGTGATGGTGATGCTCTATATCTTGACAGGGCTTTGGGTTGTAAGCATTTGCCAAAATTCAGAGAGCATACACTTGAACATTGTGCATTTCATTTTGTGTAAACCTTACACCCCAAAAATAGAAACAAGTATTAAATTCAAAATCATGACGTGCTGCTTAGGTATTTAGGACCAATGGAACTTGCAGGTACTTGGATGTACTTGGAAATGCATCAAGAACATATGATGATGGGGCGCCTGGGTGGCCCAGTCGGTTAAGCATCTGACTCTTGGTTTCGGCTCAGGTCGTGATCTCACGCTTCACGGGTACGAGTCCCACATCAGGACACTGGAGCCTGCTTGGGATTCTCTGTCTCCCTCTCTCTCTGCCCCTGTCCCACTCTCTGTCTTTCTCAAAGTAAATTGATAAACTTAAAAAAAAGAACATAGGATGATTAATTGCTGGATACAGGAATGGAAAAATAGATGGGCAGATGATAAAGAAACTTTAGTTAAATGCTAATGCTAGAATCCAGGCAGTGAGTAATTGGATGTTCACTTACAAGCGACTTCAACTTTGCTGTATCTGAACACTGTTACAATAAATGTTGAGGAAAAAAAAAACACAGAAGCCATCTGGCAAAAATATTAATTTAGATTATCTTTAGGTAAAATGATTTCGCACTTGTATGTTTTCTGCAAAAGTAAACCCAAGCAAGTTCCCTTCAGTTCACTGAAAGTCAGTATTACATATTGCCTGATAATTATTGACAGATTTACCCTACGCTAGCACTAACCGTATTTTTTTATTGACCATTTTTATAGAATAAGAGTTAAATGAGTCCAGTCTTTTGCAATTAATTCTTATAGCATCATTGATTAGATTTCCCCAAATAATTTACTTCTCCCTTCATACACTAGAAGGTAATCCCATTAAATATCGTAGTGTAACATCTTAAACCAGGCTGCCTTAGCTCCGCGTTCATTGAAAGATTTACATAGGTCTGAAACAAGGGCTATTTCTGCCTAATGATCTGTGTGTAAAAGCAACAGAAATATAGAAGATAGGAATAATCAATCTGTAAAATGTTGTGTATCTCCCAAGAGTTGTCCAAGTAATCAAAGATTTCCTGGTGAGGGTCATTTTACATTGCCATGACTCTAGTTGTCTACACACCGAAAATAGATGTTTCTCTTGAATTTAACATGACCTCTGCACAGCTGGGATAGTAAACCACTTGGTGTGGGCCATTCAAATATATAGCCTTGTTATCTAATTCAGTCAGTAAATATCGTCTACAGTCCATAGGGCACCCGATAGGCTCTCTGGGAAGTTATAGAGGCATAGATACAGAGCCCTTAACCTTGTCATCTATCAGTGACAGTTAAAGATGCAACTGAACAGATTAAGAGGAAGGCCCTACGCTTAAGAACTTTCTGCCTTGTTGAGGGACAACGCAAAGTCGTAGTGAAAAAATAGACTATGGTGTCGTAAGAAAATACACAGCCAAAGATAGTCTAAAGTACCTATCCCTTAGGATGCCAGTCGTAAGTTACAATATAATTTTAGGTCGTTAATGAATACTTTAAAGATCAATAATTTCAGTATAATAGCTTTATATTGAATTTAGAGAAAGGAGAAGGAATAAATATTTTCTCATCTTCCACTCGATAACGACTAACATTTATGGAACACTTTTTTTAAGGCACTCTGTTACTTTTCCACTAGTATTAGAAAAATTCTTACAATAATTTTATGAGGTAGCTGATGTTTTCCCCACAGTGCACTGATAGGAACGTTGTGGTGTCGGGATTAGGTTATGTGCCCAAATCCATGTGGCTAATAAGAGAGAGAGATTGGAATTGGTGGATGTGTCATTCAGTGGTCCCGGGGCTGAGTCCCCCCCTGGAGCCAGCCTTTCTGTTACACTCTGTCACTCCTGGTGAGGAAGCAGGGCTTAAGGTCGGGATTGGGTTAAGTAAAGAATTTACGTAATGTTTTTCCAGATATTGTTATGTGCTCTAAAATGTCTCTAATAATAAGTCCGTTAGACTAGAATCAAAGAATTTTAGCCCTCCTGATGCATAAGAAAAACCGAGGAGAACAAAAGTATTTTAGAGAATTTTTTTTTTTTTAATTTTTTTTTTTTTCAACGTTTATTTATTTTTGGGACAGAGAGAGACAGAGCATGAACGGGGGAGGGGCAGAGAGAGAGGGAGACACAGAATCGGAAACAGGCTCCAGGCTCTGAGCCATCAGCCCAGAGCCTGACGCGGGGCTCGAACTCACGGACCGCGAGATCGTGACCTGGCTGAAGTCGGATGCTTAACCGACTGCGCCACCCAGGCGCCCCTAGAGAATTTTTTAAAAATGTAAACTAGGTAGGGCGCCGGGGTGGCTCAGTCAGTTAAGCATCTGACTCTTGATTTCGGCTCAGGTCATGATCTCACAGTTCATGAGTTTGAGCCCTGCATCGGGCTCCATGCTGACAGTGGACAGCCTGCCTGGGATTCTCTCTCCCTCTCTCTCTGCCCCTCCCCTGCTCAAGCTCTCACTCTTTCCCTCAAAAGAAATAAACATAAAAAAAAAAAGAAGTATATGTCTATACATCTGTGTCTGTATCTATATCTGTATCCACATATCTACGTATCTGTATGTGCCCATTCGTATCTTTTCTCTTTTCCTGTGTGGAGGACGCATTGTGGAGAAGTTGGCCTGAGTGGCAGACATTCAAATGAGACAGATTTTTGAGACGGAACGATATATGCAGTGGTCGTTTTATCCTTGAGAGCAACAATTACAACCTCCTAGAGATCTCTTCCTATACACTGATGTATGTAATATATGGATATACGCCTATTTATTTAGACATATTACGTATACTACACATACAGAAATGACATATAGATATATATGTCTACGTACCTATCAGTACACATGTGTGTGTGTAGATAGATTGATAAGTAGATGACAGATAGATGACAAATGATAGATAGATGATAGGTAGATAGATAGATAATAGGTAGATAGACAGATGATAGGTAATAGATGATAGATAGATAGATAATATGCAGATAACAGAGGTATGGATATTTTTGAAGGTGGGTCATAGAAGTTTAACGCTCACTTCCTATAATGAACCTTTTTTTTTTTTTCAAATTAACTGACTTTTACCTTAGCCTTTAGTAGTGCAGAAATGTATTCATTGTTTGGCTTAGGTAGTTTCAAACTTGGGAGACTGAATACATGTATATCTCTGATGGTCACCAAGCTGTGGGGTCTCCTCTGCGAGGACACCTTGTTCTGTTTATTGCAAGAGGAGGCTTCTCCAACTGAGTGACATAAGGCAGACTTCAACTCTTAATGACCTTTAGACACACCACGCAAGGGCCATTCATTATGAAAGTAGCGTCCTTGCATTAGGAAAGCTGGGCTGTAGTCCCTCATAATTAATTCCAACTCAAAAGCAATGCGTGTATCTATACAAAAAATCATAGCATATCATTGTAAAAACTCTATACTATAACATTCTCTTTACAACCAAGCCATAAAGTTCTATATTTAGTAATTTAATAAAAATACCTTAATTTTATCTTTATTTATTTATTTTTTTTAATTTTTTTTTTCAACGTTTATTTATTTTTGGGACAGAGAGAGACAGAGCATGAACGGGCGAGGGGCAGAGAGAGAGGGAGACACAGAATCGGAAGCAGGCGCCAGGCTCTGAGCCATCAGCCCAGAGACTGACGCGGGGCTCGAACTCACGGACCGCGAGATCGTGACCTGGCTGAAGTCGGACGCTTAACCAACTGCGCCACCCAGGCGCCCCCTTAATTTTATCTTTAAATATTTTTGTGGATAAAGAGACATAAAGCAAAAAGATCTTTAAAATCTTCAGAAAGAACTCACAGAAAAATAATTATAATCTATAATTAAGAGCTTCGTTTTTCACAAAGGTAATAAATTAAACATTCTCCTTTGAGATTTCTTTGTTGTGCAAAAATAAGACTGATTAGGTCGAACTGTTCTTTGCACAACTTTTTGACATGCTAGGCAGAGACATTAACATTTCCAAATAGAAATGGAAAATGGTGCAGGGCTTGAAGAAGGATGAGGGGTCATCAACCTAAAATTAGACATTGACCATGTTGTCTTCCCCATGATTCCTTTAAGATTTTCTTCCATTGGACAATGGTCAGCTGGAGAAAAGGAAAGCAATATATAGTCACACACATTTCCAAGTTAGTCTGAATATCATACTATTTTTTAATGTTTATTTATTTTAGAAACAGAGAGAGAGCATGACCTGGGGAGGGGCAGAGAGAGAGAGAGAAAGAGAGAGAAGCCCAAGAAGGCTCCACATTGTCAGTGCAGAGCCTGATGTGGGCATCTGTCCCATGAGATCATGACATGAGCCGAAATCAAGAGTCAGACACTCAACGGACTGAACCACCCAGGCACCCCCAGTCTGAGTATCATACCGAGGAAAGAATGACAGGCTAGTTTCTGGCCAAGGTGTTTTTAGGAACAGTGTTTCAACGTGTTTCCTCTTTACAGCCTAAATTCTTAGCGGCATGGCTTCTGTCTTTGTACTATGCACAAACCTCCCCAATTCCATTCCAGATTGTTCTGCAATCACAAGGAAGCCAAAACTGCGCAGAGCCTTTACACCTGCATCCTTCCTGCCCCTCCAAGTGTCCTGTGGAGAGAAGCACTCTGTCCTAATTGCAACCATTCAACATATCTATTTCTATATATGCAGTGCAACACAATACATGAAATATTCTTATGGCCGGACTCACACACACAGAAGCCTGTTACAAAGTGCATTGCCAAGACATCTTGCTTAAAATATTTTGCTTATCCTATTTGAGTATCAAAAAAGAAAAAAAATTCCCTCCTGTTTGGATGCCAGTTCCCTTTATAAGACCTATGCTGTTGAATAGTTCACAAGTTCAACAATAAATATAAACAGTGATGGTAGCTGACTTGTGTTCCGGGGGTTGACCCTTACAATGCATGAATATTTGTCCTCATGGCTTACTTAGGAACATCCTCCCTTACCTTTTCTGTTTCAGATTCATGGGTCCCTAGTCAATGCCTTTGGGGATAGAAATGTTAGATCATAACAATGAGAGCGGAAAATCGTGAAGCCCTCACATCTCCCAGACTCTAGAAGCTTGCACTCAGAGAAAAGAGGAAGTATTAATGGACATTGTTCAAAAGGTTGCACATGCTGCACGTGGGATCTTGGCAACACTCAGAGTGAGACACAGAGAGGAGGTCGTCAACACCCCTGCCATCTGATTTCACCTCCACACGGCATCCATGTGCTAAAAAGGAAGGTGCTTAAGTTGGAATATGCATCGATTTTCCAAGGCATCAGTGTTTCCAAAAAAGGTTAAAAATTGGGGCGCCTAGCTGTCTCAGTAAGCTAAGCGTCCCACTGTGGCTCAGGTCATGATCTCGCGGTTCATGGATTTGAGCCCCGTGTTGGGCTCTGGGCCGACAGCTCAGAGCCTGGAGTTGCTTCAGATACTGTATCTCCCTCTCTCTGTGCCCCTCCCCTGCTCATGCTCGGTTTCTCTCTCTCTCTCTCAAAAATAAATAAACTTAAAAAAAAAGTTTTTTAAAGATGCTAAAAATGGAAAGACTGATTGAAAAAACTCATATTTAGACCATTTCAAGAGGAAAAAGAAAACTAATTCATTTTTCAAGGTCATGATTAGGATAAAACGAATGCCAAGAGTCAGGGAGGATTTCCACTGGGTGTCCATTAACTCTCTCTTTTCTTCAATGTACATAATGAGGTGACAGTGCATTTGCATGAAACATGTATTTGTAGGATACATATTCATACTAGTTCATTATCTTTAATTTAGGGTTAATTGAATGTTTGTAAATATTCAGGATTACTAATGTAATCAACTTTTTTATATTATCTCCTAACCTAACTTACTTGAAAATGCATTCAATGTATACTTTTACGTTGATCATGCTGGGCTCAACTTCCAGCTTTTCATGGCAATGAACTCCAATTTCAATTCAGCCTGCTACCATACTTTTATTCTATAGCTTATGATTTCTGAAATATGTTCTGCAATCAAAGCCCCAATGTAGTCTTTAAAAAACCTGTAATTTGATATATGTGACTGAACTTCTTGAAATGAAAACATTTCGTTAAGTTGTTTCGGAAACTCAGCGGGTTACATTTTTTCTTTGAAATATACGCACCCTTATAATATTTTATTTTTTTAATGTTTATTTATTTTTGAGAGAGAGAGCGTGTGTGTGTGCACATGCACGTGAATGGGGGAGGGGCTGAGAGAGAGGGAGACCCAGAATCTGAAGTAGGCTCCAGGCTCCGAGCTGTCAGCACCAAGCCCGACATGGGGCTCGAACCCACAAACTGCGACATCATGACCTGAGCCAAAGTCACTTAACCAACTGAGCCACCGAGGGACCTGTATAATAAAGTTAATTTTATTTATTTATTTATTTATTTATTTTTTTTTCAACGTTTATTTATTTTTGGGACAGAGAGAGACAGAGCATGAACGGGCGAGGGGCAGAGAGAGAGGGAGACACAGAATTGGAAACAGGCTCCAGGCTCTGAGCCATCAGCCCAGAGCCCGACGCGGGGCTCCAACTCATGGACCGCGAGATCGTGACCTGGCTGAAGTCGGACGCTTAACCGACTGCGCCACCCAGGCACCCCTAAAGTTAATTTTAAAAATTGAAAAAGAATGTATATTTTGTGCTAATTGTCTAAGAATTGCAGAAGGAAACAACTTCACCAAGAATTTTTTTTTTTAATGCAATTAAAAGAAAAAAGTAAGTTTCACCTGACAGACTGGCAACAATTGAAAAAGAAGGACCGTGCCTTGCACTGGCCAGGGCAGCAATCTCTAACCCTGCTGGTAGAATTCCAAATCGTCATGCTGCTCACTCATGTAGGAAAAGGTATGCTATGTGTACCTCTGGGGCGCCTGGGTGGCTCAGCTGGTTAAGCACCCAACTCTTGATTTCGGCTCAGGTCATGATCTCACAGTTCATGAGATCTAACCCCATGCCTGGCTCTACACTGACAGTACGGAGCCTGCTTGGGATTCTCTCTCCTCTCTCTCTCTCTCTCTCTGCTCCTCCCCGGTGCACTCTCTCTCTCAAAATAAACTTAAAAAATAAAGAAATAAAATAAAAAACACCTACACTCTGATGCAGCAATTGTCTTGTAGGAATCTAATCTATGCAAGTAACCAGAAACGTTGGGAAGGCATAGGTACAAGGACCTTCCAGCCCCGTCATATATAGGAGATCAAGTTAATATACAGCATAAATATTTAGACAAAGGATTTAAAGAAGTACCCATGAGAAAACCCTGGGCAGCTATTTGAAATAAATGTATAAAGAAACATTTGGTGGCATCAAAGGCACTCATGCTATATACTGCTAACAATGGGAGCACAGTGCCAATTTTTATTAACTTAGATACAGTATGATAAACGCATGGTCCATAAGTAAGAGTAGCCCTGTCCTGAAATGTTAGCATCACTTACATTTGACGTGTGAGGCACGGGGAGATTGAATTTGGTTTCCCTTTTTTTTATTATCATTACCTTCTGGCTTTATTTTTATCTTTTCTTCAGAAAACCATCTGTTATTTCCATAGCATTAAGAGAGTTTAGTAGCCTTTGATTGGAAAAATGCTTAATAGAAATGACATTTTCCTTCCATTTTTTTCCCTTACTGTGTTCAGGAGAGTCCAGATGGTTTCCTTCCACCCTCACCTTCCCCCCTCCCCCGCCACACCCCTTCCAGAGCTGTTAGCGAATCCCCTTGGTCACACTCCATAACCAACTGCATCATGAGCGAGGCTGCTGTCCCTCCGAACATCACACTCATAAATGCGGTATCTTTTTTGGCTACGTCTTGCTTGGTTTGGGTCCAAATGGCTCGCTGAACTCAGGCTCCTCCCGCCAGCCGAAGGCCAGCTTGCTTCCTCTCTCTATCCTCATGTTGAGTTGTTTGGGTTTGCCATCCACCAGCAGCTCTTCCTCTAGATTAAGTCAGCCTTGGGGAGAAAGGGGAGAGTCCAAACTTGGGAAGAGGAGACTGCGGCTTTAAGTTAGGCTGCCCACTCCCGTCCTGTTTGCCAAAGCGCCATGCAGGTTTCGTGCACAAGCCCCTCCAGTGCAAGGTGGTGTGTCCGGTCTTATTTTTCCCCCATTGTTACTTATGCCTGTAACTCCCTGGGCGTCTCCTAAGTAGGTGTCATGAGGACTTGAAGTAGGAATCAGGCATTCCTCAGTTCCCTAAGCAAACACCACTGAATAACTTTACGGTTTTGTCCCAGCCAGGCCTGGCGTCACGGGCCCTTGATCTGGTTGTCACGAAGGCGCCACTCTTAGAATGGCCCTGAGCTTGGTTTAAGGCTCTGCTGTCGCCATCTTGAATTCTTTAGGGATTTTTGAACAAGAGGCACTCGGCCCCACAGATTGCGTAGCCGGTTCTAACATCCTAACCTCAAACACTGAGTGTCCTTTCTGATTTAATATGTGGCAAAGTCAAAATTCACATACAGACACATTCATTTTGTACATTGGGAAAAAGAACATAGGAGTATCTCTTTCCTCTTGGATTGCCCGTTCATGCACATAAGAAGAAGAACTGTCTCTTTCCCAGGAAGCCTTCCGAGCCCTTACTTTTTGCACCTAACTATAGATTTGCATTTGAGAATTATTTTCAGAGGTGAAGTAAAACACCTGGGCTCTCTGCCTGTTAGTGGAAGAATGGAATGGACAAGGTTACTAAGCAATGGAAAACCACAGATAATCCATGACCTCAAGATTCCAGCTTTGTAAGTATTGTCACTTAATCATGACGGGGGTCTGATCTTTGGAGGGTTCCAAACTTATGTCAGGATTAAATAAATTCACATGTAAATAGAAGAGCAAGACTTGTCTGATGAGCCCAGCGAGGCTCCCTTGGATCTTATCAGTCATTGGTTGGCGGGCAGGTCAGCTAGTAAATCAAATCATGACATCATAGAACGTTCCCGGTATCGATTCTTTGTCACGTCATTTCTAAGAAAAATAACCTCACTCTCGTCCTTCCCCAGGACTTAGTTGAGAGGCCTCTGCTCCTGGCCTTTCTAATCAATGTCAAAGTTCCTTTGGGGCAGGGTCAGGAACAGCTGTCTTAACTGGAACAATACGTGGAGATCAGGATGAAATTATTTCTATCCACAGAGAGCATGAAGTTAGGTTTACTTTGTCTCTTTTAATCCTGTGTGTTGCCAGCAATTTTATATTAAATGCATGTAATATTCCAACCTGTTTAAAAGATTTGGTAGAAAATGAAAGAATAGAGTGTCATATGAATAACTGTCTGTCGACAGGCTCCAGGGACATACTTCCCTCGTCTTCAAGTCATCATATTAAAACGGATATGGTTCTCATATGCTAATACCCTTTCCAATTTGTTTACAACAGAATGGGTCAACGGACCATTGATTCAGTTGCCAAACTGTCATCTCTGGCTTTAGGTTTTGTACAACTAATGGGGGGACTTCACTGGTATTTGCTCACACGGTCTGCTCAGCACTTCACGTTAACGGTTTCTATGGACAAGGTTATTGGATTCAAAGTGAAATGTTTACACTGAAAGGGGGAACAAGTGTCAAATCTGCAGCTCAAATAGACACTCCAAGCTGGAGAAGCTTATCGGGGCTAAACCCTCTACTGTTCATCCCCCCTAATGAAAAGCCAGAACAACAGGCGACATGGGGATGAATGTAATGAAGAGAAACAATACCCAGGTTCTAAGGGTTTAATCCCGGCACAACAGAGCTAATCTGGGAGACGCCAGGGGAGGTGTGAGGCTAAAGACTTGGACAAAACTTGCTACTTTTTGATCCAGTTGTGCGCAAAGAATGACTCTATTTGCAAAGAAGATTTTGGATTTTCAAACCAGCGGGGCAGAAGTTAACATCCTTGATTTGTCTTGTGAAACACACTTGGGTACTTGTTTCCAGAATAAATGATGTCGGAGATCTTCATTTTCTTCTCCAACCACAAGACAAAAGGAGCATAACGATGCCGATACTTAAGAAGAGGAGGAATCTGACCCAAGACCCAAAAGTCTGTGAGAGCCCAAGCCACGTATTCCACACGTGCTGCGATACTAGTATTTTGTAAGATGAAGAAGAAATGGCATTTTACTTAAGGTTCCAAAGTTTACAAGATAAAATGATCAATTGATTAGCGACCTCTTAAAGTGCTTTGAGTTTGTTGAAATTGCATAGTCTACGTTATTATATTTGCCATATGAAGTCAGATAAATAAGATTATGTCCGAAAGGGTTAAATTTAAGAGTATGGCTCTGGTTTGCATATATTTGCAAAAATTCTGCCTGGCAAAGCTGAACTTTCAAAATCTGAGTGAATTAAATCCACTTAGGACTTTCCCAAGGTAAGAAACCAACCATAACCTGGGGTTGGGGGGTTATTCAAATCAAATTAATATTTCCGAGAACTAACCATGTTCTTTGAATTCAATAGCATATCTTCAGCATATCATTAAACACTTACATGAAAATCCCCAGGGATTAGAGCTGAAACTGCTTCACATAAACCATCCACAATGACACCACGCTCCCTATTTGAATGAATGGGAAAATCTGAAAACAAAGTAACAAGAATCAAATATAAAAATAATGCCACAGACTTTTCGAGAACGGGTGGGTGCATACGGGCTAGGGGTGGTCAAATCAGGTTTGTCCTAAATCCAACCCAGTGTTTTCAAGGAACCTCTCACTGTTCTAAGAGAAAGGTTTTTCTCTTAATGGCAATTTTCCGTTTGCTTTCCTAATTTGAAATGTTAACATGGAAACATTTTACAGAGGTATGTTTTATATAAAACAATCTTCTTACAAAAGATTATTAAATTTACACACAGTTTTAAACAGTATAGCTTAAGTTAAAGAGGTAATATGAAAATTACAATGAAGCATTGTAAGCCCTATTTGACAACGTATTTTCCATTGTTACTTCTATTTTTTAATAAAATGAGCTTGAAAGCAAGTAAGACACCTTCATCCCTAACGGATATATCATTTTTTACATATTTATAAATGCATTTGAAAAACAAACATGTTGACGGGTGAGTCCTCTTGAATTTCATTAGTGAGGTTACATTTGATCTTATTATTTAAGCCCTTTTCATTTTCCAGGGTTTCATCTTTATATTGATTAAGTTGAAATTTTTAAGGCAACGGTAAAAAAAAAATGCATTTCTCCTGCACATGCTTTGTTTAATTCTTAGCTATTTTGTGTAATTCTGTTTTTAAAAATAGTTTGTAACGTCATATGCTTAACATTCTCAAGATTACTCAAAAGTTTCTAGGTCACAACATCCTTTTTTTTTTAATGTTTTTTTTAAGTTTATTTATTTTTGATAGAGCACAAGTGGGGGAGGGGCAGAGAGAGAAGGAGACACAGAATCCGAAGCAGGCTCCAGGCTCCCAGCTGTCAGCACAGAGCCCGACGTGGGGCTTGAACTCACGAACCACGAGATCATGACCTGAGCCAAAGTCGGCCGATTACCCGACTGAGCCACCCGGGCGCCCCTAGGTAACAACATTTTTAAACAAAATAGCTTATAAGATAAAAGTGAGCCCTTGGTTATCATACTTAACACACTTGCTTCTTGGGATACAAATAAAACCTTCAACAGCTGGCATTATTCTTTCATCCAAAAAAACAAAAAGAAACCATGAAATTGTCTGAACTACAGAAAAAAAATGTATGCTTTTTTTTTTTCTTCTCTCTCTCTCTCCCCGAAGGACAGAATGAAGCACAATGTTGGAAATTACAATAACAGGCAGACTTTAAGTCATTGTAAGTGGAGACATTTAGGATTTCAGCTGAGCAACAGTCAAAATGGTTGCTTTGAGTTGTGGAAAGCTTTGTACCATTGCAATTATTTAAGGGAAAACAGAAAAACAAGAAAAGAAAAAAAAAACACTTTTCTGGTAATAGGGAGTCTTTATGGGCATGCAGTGGCCCTAAGAGCCCATAAGGTCTGTCTCTGGTCTAGTATGTTACATTCTGCAAAACCATGAGTGAGTCCGAAGACTACCTCTTCAGGTGTGGGTACACACAGGTACCCAGGATTCATAGAACTTTTGGAACAATGCCCATTTGGGGCTGCTTTGGGGCAATCATGATAAGACCCATCCAGGCTCACACTGGAGAAACTGATTAAATGTTCTCTTGGTATAAGACATTAACAAGTCCGAATGCTTCTAATAACATCTCCTTATATCACACGCTGTGATCTCACCCACCAGTACGGGAGACGGATAGATACACATGATTGTGTCTTTCGTACACCCTGTCCCCCTGAGAGAATTCTGGAAAAGGTGAGAGGGCAGGGGTAGACATGGAAGGAGAAGGAGGAAGAAATACACACGGAGTCTGTTGGGGGGCAAATGATCCCTGAGATTTGAACCAGGAAAGAGTTCTTTATTTGGGTATATTTTCCCCCTCAAATAATAGCAGATATGAATAACACCCCCCCCCGCCCACCCCTTGGGAGCCTTTCCTCATCCTTCAGATCTGACTGGGGCCCCGCTGAGTGGTCCCCACCTCCTGTGAGCCCTGCTCTGCTGTCACTTGTGCCCTGAGTGGGAAGTGACGATTCGAGCATCTGTGTGCCTAGGGAAGTGAGATCAGTGAGCAGGGGAGCCCAGCTTCCTGTGACAGAGCCAACATTTCTCCAACGTTCACTGCGTGTTGTGCATGGAGAGCCTCACTCGACGTTCGCGTAGCTCTCAAGGCGGTACTGTTCGTGGTGCTTGGGAGAGCACAGCACTGCATGGAGAAGTGAGACTCTGGAATCAGAAGTGCCTGCATTTCAATCCTGGCCCTGTCATTACTGGCTGTTTATATGTCATTATATGGCTGTTTAGCTTAGGTAAGTCAACTACCCCTGCATGCCTCCGGCTCCTCATCTGTAAAGAGAGGATAGAAATAGTGCACGCTTCCTACGAGCACTAGGTACCTACTAGGAATAAGGCACTTGCAAGGGTGCCAGGCACAAGTGGACCGTAAGGCAATGGTGGTTAGTATTACGCTCATTTCGCAGATGAGAAAACTGAGGTTTGGGGACTCTGCGTCACCGGTGGCCAATGGGGAAGTCAGCCTACGGTTAAACACTATGCAAAGATGCCCTAACATATAAAAATGTCTTATTCCCAGAACAGAGAACAGCCATAGAGGATGGACAAGTGTTGTTAGAAGGAATGAATGGTGAAAATACTGTCCCCTTAAGACAGCCACCCAAGGCAAGTCAGGGGCATGCAGGAGCCGCTCTGGAGGGCAGACACCCCGGGGCCACAGGCGCTCAGACATCTCTGCTTGAGAAGCTGTTTCCACTGGGAAGCAGCCCGAGAGAGACCTTGGTAGGAAGTGTTCGTTCCCAGCATTCCCAGCTTTTCAGACCATCGGTTCTTTCCTAATAAATCATTATCATTGCACACCTTCAACGGACAGATCCGTCTCCAAAACAAATCCTTATTAAAGCAAACACGTTGTCTGCAAGATGTGACCAAACATCCAGGGGAGGGGACCAGGACACATTCAGGAAGTATTCGTTTACCCAACAGGTATTTAATCTAGCAACTACTATGGACCAGACGCCACACTAGGTGTAGGCGTCTGTGACACAAAAGGAGGAAAGGCCAGGTACTTTCAGGCTTGCGGTCAAGGTCTTTCTTCGGTGGTTGATGCTGAGGAAATTGGTTAACCACTTAAAGACGGAGGACAGATTCTCACCTTGCACCACACACAGAAATGAAATCTTAGGTGTCTTAACTGTAAAACAAAAAGGCAAACAAAACCCAACTGCAAGCTATGAGCGAGTCATGATCTGACCTGCTGGTAGAATAGAACTTTCCAAATGCCGAAGCTCAGGAAAAAAAAAAAAAATTAACTCAACATTAAAATACTTGCAAGTCAAAATCTCATGAAAGTAACAAGCCAGGAAAAAATGTGGAGTAAAAAAGAAGAGGTCGGCAATCTGGAATGCATCCTGCCCTCTGCAGGACACAGCGCCCTCCTGTGAGCCCACCACGGCGTCACTCGACAACCAGCCCTGCGTTGGCGACTTTATTCCAGTGTCTGGATGATTGTATCTGCGTTCCCATGTGCCCACAAGTTCTGACAGTGATTTTAGATTTTCTCCCCAAACACTTGACTACCTGGCCTTGCTCTCAATGCCCAGTGGGGCTCTGACCATGTCCCTTCTCCAGCCTGGACCCTATTGTATCCCCAGGACAGGCTCAGGCCAGACTGAACCATCTTTTGAATTAATATTTCCCTTTAATATAAATCCTACTGTTGGCGCCCTCCTTCAGATGTCAGATCTGTTAATTTTCCACCCATCCCAGAGTCCCTCCTCGCCGATGTGCTGCGAAGACTCAAGCATGCCTCAGAGCTTAGCCCACCAGCTGGTGACAGAAACACTAACAAGGAACCATCAGTGTTTATTTTAAAGGGCAAAAATACATTTCATCGTCTCCTAACCGAGGGGTTGTCCAGGATCTCCGTTAAGACACTTGGAGTTTTCCAAAGGACATGAGACACGTGTGGGGCAGAAAAAGTAGTTTGCTCTCATCTGCTAAAGGGTGAGTTTACGGATCCCTGATCTGGGCTTCCCAGCTGAGTGTGCGCAGAAAAGCCAGTCTTGCCATTGGGACCTCGTAGCGCGTTTCAACAAGTCTTATGCAAAGTTTTCTTCCCCGCGAGGTGATCGTATTTCCTATTTTTTATTTATTATTTTTATTGTTTTACGTTTAGTTATTTTGAGAGAGAGCGACAGAGAGAGTGAGCGGGGAAGGGGCAGAGAGAGAGGGAGAGACAGAATCCCAAGCTGACAGCGCGGAGCCCCACGTGGGGCTCAACCCCACGAACTGTGAGATCACGACCTGAGCCAAAACTAAAAGCTGGATGCTTGATCAACTGAGCCACCCAGGCGCCCCAATATTTCCTATTTTAAAACTTGCATATTCTTTCACAACTTACAATACTAAGGAACTGAAAAATAATCAGGTGTTTGTCTCCAGTTGTTTACATGACGTTCAGGCTGGAGACTCCTGTCACAGCCCAAGGCCCAGAAGCTAATTGAAACGGAAACGGGAAACAGCAACAGTGCACTTCTAACCCACAGGTTCTACACCTCATCAAAATTCAAACCTGGAAGTGTTGAGGGGAACCAGCAGGAGTGCCCTATAACCCCGGAGGCCAGAGGCCCGGCTTCTCCACGGCTGTGACTTCTATCAAATGTGATGTTTATTTGCACCAGGGGTTAGGTTACTAATGGAGAGGCCGGCAGCCTGGGAACTTAGTGTCATTTTGCATATTTTTCAATGAATTAGAAGACACAAAACATTGCCTGGGGTTTAGACTTGGCGATTTTGTGATGTTCAAGGGTATGAATTCTTTTTTAATTTTTTCGAAACTTGGAGAGAAGACTTTGAAAAAACAGATTACGGAAACCCTCGTCTACTCGTGAGAAAGACATCAGACAAATTCCATTAGAGGGGCATTCTGCAGAGTTCCTGACCAGCCCTCCTCGAACCTGTCAGGGACTTCAAAACAAGGAAAGCCCAAGAAACTGTCACAGCCGGGAAGGCCCTAAAGAGACGTGACGATACGTGCCATGTGGCATCCCAAATGAGATTCTAGAACAGAAAAAGGACATGGGGCAAAAGTGAAGGAACTCTAGAGAAACTGAGGACTTCTAATAGAAATAGTTAATTATAATGAATTTAGGATGTCAGGAATTGGGAAAAATGGCAGGAGGCATATGAAAACTCTCTGTACTGTGTCCCTAATTTTTCTGTATATCTAAAACTGCTCTAAAATATCGTCTGCTTAAGACTAAAATTTAAAAAAAAAAAAACTATATTAAGATTGAGGTCTGCAGCTAAACCTTAAGCAAGTGAGACAATTCTGGTTGGTCCACGATAACCATTATTCTTTTAAGATATTTTTAATTAAAACTATTTTTTTGATGTTTATTTATAAGAGGGAGAGACAGCATAAGCAGGGGAGAGGCAGAGAGAGGGAAGGAGACACGGAATCCGAAGCAGGCTCCAGGCTCCGAGCTGTCAGCAAAGAGCCGGACGCAGGCCTCGAACCCACAGACTGTGAGATCATGACCTGAGCCCAAGTCGGGCGCTCAACCGACTGAGCCACCCCAGGCGCCCCTGAGATATTTTTCTTTGTATTGAAAAAAAATGCAACAATATATATTCAAATCCTTTTCCTTTTTAAATTTAGAGTCTTAATTCTATTGAGAATATTCTTCATTTTAAGACTAGTGATTGGTCATTGTGAAGACAAGAAAATTTAAATTATTTAGCCATATACAAGGGAGAGAAATCTAGTAGTAAAAGGACACTTTGTGTGTTTGAATAGCTGGCTTTATCTTGAAAATATACAAGGAATATATAATTTATATACATATAACTTCTAATGGCTGCGAAAGACTGTACTATAAGATGCATCATTCTTATCTGGCCAGTGCATTACTTTGGGACATTAGCGTTCTTTACAATCTTAAATGTTGTTTTTCAAAACCTCACTCAGCCAAGCATTCTTTCTATTCATTGTAGCATCTTTCTGTAATTATTTCCTTAACATAAATACCTAGAAATGGGACTTCTGAGTCCAAACTCTGAATAATTTTAGGATGTCTGTAAATGTTGCCAAATCACTCCCCAAATTTGTGCCTCTGCACACTCTATTGGGCCATGCTGGAGAGCGTCTGGAATGTCTCTCCATTAATCAGATTAGCCATTCAACCAAAATGCTTCGAGAAACACTTCTATATACCATGTTCTTGTCATAAAAGGTCCTATTGTCAAAATATAAAACCGAGTAAAGAGAATTTTCAAAAGAAATCCTTACATTTTAAAAGCATAATGTCCCTTGTTGCTCTTTACAAAATATAAATTAACGTTGTGAGATACAAAATATATTACATAATAAGGAGAAAGAGACATGTATTGGTGCCTGTAGAAATATATGTCCCTTTCCCTTAACAACAGGACTTCAGTTAACATCAGTTCACAAGCGTGTTTGTAATTTTGATAAATTAGTAAATTGGACATTGATTAGTTGAACTCAGGGTTTACTTTACATAAAACAGTAAATATAACATAATTATTGTGGAAAGAATGCCTTTGAGCCCACAGAATGGAGTGCGTAAGAAACATTATTTTCTGCAAGCTGGCTCTCTGGCTCTCCCCGCCCCAAGCTGCCAGTGTTATGGGAAATACGGTCTCAGATATCACTGCATTACTCCTGTCCCCAGGGCTCTGGAGATTTTCCAGAAGCAGCCACCCGGGTTCCCACATGGTCCTTCCAGGTTCAGAGGCTCTGATGCCCCCCCTCCCTGGTGGGTTCCTTCAAGGTTCCCATTCCTGCTGGGTCGGGCTGGGGGTAGACCAGAGCGCCCTCCCCCTTCTAAATCCAGAAACAGCTCTTTCTCTGTCCGGACACTCAGTCCACTCAGAAAGCCCTTCAGGTACAATCCCTGCGTGTGCTTTCTTCCTGCAAAAGAGAGAAAGGAGGGGGGAGGAGTTTCTACTTGCCAGCCCCGCAGAAATTCCTCAGGCAAAATCTCCCTAGGCAACAGCTACCTGCTGAAATCTTGCAGAAGAAAAATCCAGAGGAAAGAGAAGACACAAAATCATATCTCAACCTTTTTCTTGTTCTTTTCCAAAGGAGGGTCTTGCCTAGTGCATATAGTGTTATCAGCTGTGCTGAGATGACTTTCTCCCCCCCCCCCCCCCCGCCTCTCTCTCTCTCTCTCTGGTGATCCAAATTCTCAGGAATTAGAAAGTTCGGGGGAAAAGGAGTCTCTGAATAATTTCAGTACAGAAAAAAAGAAAAAGACAAACAACTCGCCGGGCCAGGAGTTGAGCAGAGTTCACGGCTTCAGAACAGGATCTCCAAACGCGAGTATGGCTGGGCTCAGGGTTGCCGCAGACAGTTTAAAACAGGGGCGGTTTGCTCTGCTTTTTTCTTCTAGGAATGTCCTGGGCCACCTGGACCTACCTTCCCGCCTTAGCATCCTCGAGTGTTTGTATTTGACACTGGACCTCCCTCTTCTTTTCCTCTCAAACTCAGGCTGCAGGTGAGCTCAACACCTGTGCACCTGCACAGGGGCTGGGAGTGGGAAACCCTCCCAGAGCTGCATAGAGACGAAGCTGTGAGTCTAACAGCCGGGAGATGTGACTTCCACAGAGGGGAGGTCACGCTTGTCCCTAGGAAAGGAAGCTGCTATAGCAAACCAACAGAAGAGACAATTTGGAGCAGGCAAACGCCTTAGACCTTCTGTAAACTCAGGAATACAGTGTTCAAAGCGCTTCCTGCCATTCCCTCCCCACGAATGCAGAGCTACTCTGCTCACTTGAAAGGGCGGCCGTGAACATGTGGCAGCTGGGCCGTGGGTGGGGTACGACACACTTTTAAGAGTTTCTGAAGTAAGTACTTAAGCAGGGAAGCATCTGTTTACCATAATTTTCTACATAAAAGGTTTTTCTTTTCCCCACTTCAACCGAATACCCTGCCTCTTCACAGCCAGCCTGCTCCTGGAGTCAGAACGAATTAATCCAGCTCTGGACCCAAGTGACACATTGTTTATATGGCCATCGGTGCTCCCCGTTTGGCTCTGCTATGGTTGTGTATACTTGTCTCCTCTAGTAGACTCTGAACCCCCCAGACAGGGGGCCAGGCTTCTGTCCTAGATGCACCCATTCATTCAAGCAATGTCACTTCCTCCGCTCCAAGGACTACAGCTAAGTAGCTGAACTAGAGACGTATGCAGCAATTGCAAGCCAACGTGGGGGAAATCTACGTGCGGACGGCATTAGATTTCACCGAGAGATCAAGATTCTGGCCCCTTCGAGTCCAGGCACGCAGCCTGGCAGCTTGGCACTTACTGAGGACTGTGTCTGCTGTGCCAAATTAAGTAAATAAGTGGTCGTGTCTAAAGTTCGATTTGGATGTGGATTTAGATTTAGATACGAGTCATGGAATGCCTGGCCCCGGCCCCGACCTGCCGGTTGACGACTACTGAAAACAGACGATCGGTGTAAAAAATGGGAATGGTCCTACAAAATGATGCTAAAGATACGTGGGCAAGCAGCGTTCCTTGGATTTCGGTACTGGAATCCGTTCTCCATCTCCGCAAGATAATCAGGATGGTCGTGTCAGTTGGAAAAAGAGTGTAAGGGGATTATCTAGTAGTCCAACCTTCTTTATTTGTGGCTAATGACGCTGAGTCCATCTAGGCCTAATGACTGAAACATTGGTGAATATTCTAGCCTCTATAACGATGGGTGAATGCATCCATCGTGGGCTTTTGAAGATTTTACTCACACCCCCACTATCTCAGCAATTAATATTTATAGACTACAATAGGTTCATGTTCTGTCTTGAAGTGTATTTAAGTACGTAAGCCGCCTATAATCTCACGTTTATAGCTCCTACAGGACTATTAAGATTTTGGTGTGGGAGCTAAATCTTTCCCATCTCTTACACTACTGTCCTCGTTGATTGTTATCTGAAGGAATGAATGAGTGAGGGAGGGAGGGAGTGAATGATATCTTTGACTGCGTGCTAGCTCTATTTGGGTTCCTTGGTCCCGACACTTTTCTTCACTTTGAGCCTATCAGTCAGTTGAAGGAAATCTATCTAATCAGTGATGCCCGTTTCCCTCTAAAGAATCTGGCTCCCTTTAGGAAGTTAACAGAAATGAGTTTGTGAAGATCTGAGCAGGGTCTTAATGGACACATTGAGTAAATAGACACAAATTCTTGTGACCCAATAAACTTGTATTATTTATAATCATAACTCTGGATCCTTTATCCAATACTTTGCTCTTGGACCATAAACAGAATTAGCATGACACATCCCAGGGGAAAGTTCTGTGAGACCGGGTGGACAATATCTCCCAACCTGTGACATCATTAAAACCTAATTCTAGGGGCGCCTGGGTGGCGCAGTCGGTTAAGCGTCCGACTTCAGCCAGGTCACGATCTCGCGGTCCGGGAGTTCGAGCCCCGTGTCGGGCTCTGGGCTGATGGCTCAGAGCCTAGAGCCTGTTTCCGATTCTGTGTCTCCCTCTCTCTCTGCCCCTCCCCCGTTCATGCTCTGTCTCTCTCTGTCCCAAAAATAAATAAACGTTGAAAAAAAAATTTAAAAAAAAAATAAATAAAACCTAATTCTAAACACGCTTCATTATTTGTAAAGAGTGACTCTGCAAAATTTTGGGCTAGTTAGTTCCCCCTTCTTTCTGTCCCGAACATTTCTAAAGCAATTTCGTAGATAAGTGCTTTTAAAAATCACAAATGACTATTAACTAACTGTTCATGCAAAGGAGCCCCATCTCCCCTGATGAGAAGCTAATCATGTTTAGACAAATTTAGGAGAGGACATTTTAGACCCAGCAACACCTAAAAGATCTCTTCACACATCATTTGGTTTTTGTTTTTTCCTTTTTGATGGATGGATGAACAAACTTTAAGGAGCTAATGAGCAGATAAAAGTTGAAATGGGTAAGGACAGTAATGTTAAGACAAGTTAAAAGCCCTTCCCGACACCAGCTCCCAACACTGCCTCCCCAGCCGCTTCCCCTGTGAACTTTTTGTGTTTCATTCATTTTGCTGGAATGGGAAATGGAGAGGCCAAGAAAAGGCCATATCCTGCTTCATTGACTAAAGCTATCCTGTAAGCGAGTTTAATGGGTTAGAAGTTAATACCAGTGACAGTTCTAAGAAAAGTTACCAAGTGTTTCCAGCGCCTGGAGAGGCTCCCTGGGGCTCTGACTTCTTAGCCTTTCCTTCCACCCGCCTAGTCTCCTATGTGTGGAAGCTTCCATGACAAACCAGGGGCGCGTCTCAGGCAACAAAGCCAGCAGCTAATAGGAGTGCCAAGAGCCTCATTAATGAAGGGTCTGGCAAAGAACTAGCAGTAATTACAGCTGACCTAAAAGTGGTGGTCACGTGAACAGATAAGCTCCTGAGAGAGACATCAAATTTCCTTTAAATTAAGCAAGCTATCATTTTCTTGGATTCGCCTTCTGAAGAGGGGTCTTCCTCTGCTGCGATGTGGGCCCTCCCAGTTACACTCACTTTCCCTGCACGCTTCTATTTTACCACCTTCTTTTATCACTTTATCATTTTCCCACATGGTTTCTTCCAAGGCGCATGGAGCCATGAATTTCTTCCTGTCAACCGAGAACAAGAAAGAGCCTTTCGCTCGACGTCATCCAAGCATCGGCCTGGTGATACCGATTTTCACCTTTGTGTTAGAGGATCGCACGCCAGGGAAGAGTGCACGGTCCCTAGTCGTGCAGCCCTCTGAGTGTTTGCAAACTGAAAACACCCAGATTGAGAACAGAACATGACCAGCTCCCGAAACAAGTGTCACTGAGCAGGTGGCTGAAGGCTGTGTGTTCTGGGCCTGTCCCCTAGCAAGAGGGATGGCTGGCCATCCTTGGGGCTCCTCAGCTTGAAGATGCAGTCCCCCCTCCAGTCTCTGCCTCTGCCCTCACACGGCCTCCTCCCTCTTCTGATGAGGACACTTTGGTGACGAGCTTTAACCTGATTACATCGGCAAAAACTCTATTTCCCAGTCAGGTCACATTCCCGGGTACTGGGGGTTAAGACTCCGACATATCTTTTGGAGGGACACCATTCCGCCCGCGACAATGTTTCCAGATACCCTCACACCCCCCCATCCGGTCCCTACCCTTCCCCCCAACCCAGGGCAACACCTGCCATGGCTTCTGACAGCACAGGTTTAGGTTTTGAGCCATATTTCAGTGATATCTCCTATTAACTCTTTGTGCTGCCATATGACTTTTAAGGGTGGCTTCCCAAATGTTACCAGTCACTCAGATTCTCTGAAGCGGCCCCACCGTTAGCATTCCTGATTAGCAATGACTTACGTAAATAGCATATAGGTTGACAAATTAGTTAACCAATCGAAAAACTAATAGGTGATTCCTATGGAAGAGAAGAGGGGGTTCAGAGTACATTACCCCAAAATACGGCACCTTGGTATATTCAATATTCTGAGCTGAAGGGCTCTGAGGAATGGACTCCCCCTGCCCCTCCTCCGATACAGGCCGTAAGACCCCTGTGTGACAGGTGCCCTCCCCGTACCCAGAGGAAACGGGAATCCTATCTCCAAGAGGGACGGCATGAAGAAGCTGAAACAATAAGGCTTTTATTTTTAATATTTGTTACTGTTTATTTATTTATTTTGAGAGAGAGAGAGAGAGAGAGAGGGAATCCCAAGCAGGCTCTGTACTGTCAACACAGAGCTCAATGTGGGGCTCGATCTCACGACACTGGGACGGTGGCCTGAGCCAAGATCAAGAGTCAGATGCTTAACCGACTGAGCCACCCAGGTGTCCCAGAACCAATGAGACTCTTTACGTCTCCCCCAATTTACTACCCTGACCTACTAGTCTTTGACCTATCATATCCTTCCAGGACTGCCCACTCTCCATCCGACCTAGCACAGGAACACGGTTAACTCTTTCTTTGTGTCTTCATTTCCTTATGAAGGCTCCCATGTCACATAAAAGATGTGAAAGAAGTGTGTGTGCTTTTCTTCTGTGATTCTGCCCTTGTCAGTCTAATTTCACACCAAGCCAGAGACCCTAAGAGGGTGGAGGAAAAGTTTTTATTCCTCTACTGAAGAAAGCAAAGTTCGTTTATAAGCAATGGTTCTATAGTAGGGGAGACGCTTTACACGGACGCATCAGACACATTCAGGTCAGCCCCCCACCGCTCGTAGCATCAGGTGTGCAAGAAATGTACCTCCCTAGTTTCTCATTTGAAGCCAGTGCTCTGCTAGGACAGTAGAATCGTAAATGCAGTCGATGGTATATTCCCTAGGGGTTGGCTCTAAGTTCTGGGGAGCCATGTGATGGAGAGCCCTGGGAAAGCTTTGTGGATCTCTTGGTCACCTGTCACTGAAGGTGTCCGCTGAGATGTCCATGGCCTCTGACTATGGACTGTTAGTCCACAGTGGGCTGTGAAACGGCTCAGCTCCCTGCTCTGTCTCCTGTGCTTCTGAGTTTCCCAAGAATCTTCCCGCTACGTCTAGGCTGTGGGAGGCCCTCGGATCTCTGAGCCCATTTCTTTGTTCCCATGTGTCCAGGGCTTTGCACCTCCCCAGAAGTCCCCGGGGAAGGGGAAGCATCCTGCTCTTACCCCCATGCCATTCCACACAGCCACTCTACCAGCCCAGGGAGATCTTGCTCTCCAGGGCAGAGAGGGGACCTTCTCGTTTTGATCATTCTCCTGACCATCTTATCTAAGCCCTGACTTTTCTAAGTTCCCTTGAAGATTTTTGTTTTTCAAATATATCCCTATTCTAAGACAATGAACACAATGTGGACCACCTGGTTGTATACCTTGGGACAAGTTATTTATTCTAATTAAAGACTTTCTGTGTGTATAAAGAGAGAATGAGAACAGTCTCCAACCCCATAGCAATGGTTTTTAAGGAAAGGGAATTGAATTAGGTGAGTTTATCCTTGGAAACACTTTATAACCACGCCTGGCACATGGAGAGGCTCCGTAGTGTCAGTTGGTTTTGATTCACGTACCACTAACAGCTTAAATGGGAGCGGGAAACAAAATAACAGGAGGAAACAGATTCAGTTTGCAAATTAGAACAGATAGTTGTTTCCTAAACTTATAAAAGTCATTCTAAATCCCATAACGGGATGGTGGAAGTGAACTGGAGTGAAATGGCAAGACCAGAAATGTGAATTATGTGAATTCGCTCCGATATGGCCGCTATTGGTATTCTGAGAGTTGGGGGTAGGGGATCTTTGCATGCATGCTAAACAAAGGATTCCCCTCTCAGAAGGAACCGGCAAATAAGCCAGCACCAATTCTTTTCAGGAAGGGTAAAGCATTCGAACAAGATAAAGTTAAGGTGCCCATTCTATCTAAATATATGGAAGGAGAAACAATGGCATCATGAAAACTATAATGAATGAACTTTCCAGACGAGCACAGAGTTAGCCAGTGAAGAGACAGCCATGGGCTGTCAACACCACACTTAGGCTTCCCTTGCTGGGTAAACACAGAAGGGGCGTGTCGGCTCTTCTGAATGGTTTCGTTTGATCACTTTCAGTGGTGTCAAATATTCTACAATTGAGACTCAGGTGGTGTGTTAAGTGACACTGGTCTCACTGAATCTAAAGATCACTTTCCCAGGAAACACTTTGTTTAGAGCGCCATACACCCAGTGGGGAGAATAAATATCCAGTGGAAGTGATCCCGATACCTAAGGTGTCCTGTGTCTGACACGTTGCCAGTCATCTCGGCTGGAACGCATGGAAACCCCAAAGGAGGTCTGTTCTGCTCTGCAAGTTATACTCTTGGACAAGTCGAGAGGCTTTTTGAAAGAGAGAATTAGTGACTAGCCATTCTTCCTCCACATTCAAGCGGGAGGGCCAAGGTAGGTAGAGCGTAGCAGGAGGGATTTAAGTTACATGGGGGATACAAGACACTCACACACAGGAGAAGGTGCTAAGCCCAGGCAGGTACGAGCAAACGTAATCGTAGGCTCTTCTTCAAAGATTTTGAAGGTCAGAGGAAAAAAAATCTGTGGAGATTCACGTACACTGATGTTTCAAATTAAGCTACATGGATGAAAGTGAACAGTTGGGGTGAAGGTGCGAACAGAGATGCCCTTCGAGACGTCTTGTAGCCCACTATACGACAACACTTTTGAGACTGCAAATATTGAGAACGTCATACAGCACCTAGCCTTCTCTCAAACTTTCCGCAAATCCGCACTGGATTCTGCATTAAATTATTGCAGCGACTTGAACAGCTACTTTCTGTGCAGGAAGCCACTCCTACAAAATAATTTGGTGGCCCTCACAGAGACTAGCGAAAGCAAAAGTATTTAAAGATTCTAATATGACCATTAATTGATCACCTGTCCCATGCTTTAAATCATGAATTACCCAAAAAGTGCTTTCCCTGCCAGTGACTCGAGTAAGAAAGCTTGAGTTCATTGCTTTCTTTTCAATAAAATTCAAAATATTTATTGAAATAGAATCATAATGCAGTGATTATTTGTGTAGATGATATTTAATGATTTGGGGAAAAGCTGCTGATATTTCGGTCTTCGAAAAAGTAGATTACCTAACTATGTAAATGATCATTTTGCTTTTTTATTAAAAGACATGTTGATAAGTACAAAAAGAATAAAAGAATATAAATTAATATATGAGTAATAGTGCTCAGGAATAGAATTAAAGGTGGATTTTGTTCTTTCTCTCTCTTGTGTTTTCTAAACTTTCTACAATGAATATGTATTATTTTATAATGAGAAGCGAAAGCTATTATAAAAATAAAGAACATTGTGTCTTAATGGTGAAGAACAGATTAACATTCTCAAAAAGAAAATGTTGTCATGGAGCCCTCACAGCGATGGCTCCCCAACCCTCTCCTCCAGCCTGAGGGGAGGCAAACGTGTCTATGGGACCTAGCAGAGAGGTGGTAAACATCTATTTAAAAATATCAGCTGGCTTCACCAAATGTTGCAGAAATAGCGTGGCATTTCAGGGTATGATGATTCGTGTGGGGAGAAACTTACTCTGATGAAACAGAGCTACCCTCACCAACACTGCGCCCTTACACCCAACCCAAGTGTGTCCAACGTGACTTGTAACAGAGCTGAACCTCACGGAAGCATACGCCAATAACGTGGCATTTGTGAACGTGTGGGCCAATTTTCACCTCAGCAAAATTCTTCTTTGTTACAAATAAATTACAGCGCCGAACGTTAACAGCTCACAAAAACCTTCTCAAACAACGTCACTTTTCCATTTATTAAAGCAAGTTCCTCAAGGAATTCCCTCACGACCTAACTTAAGGTATATGTACTTTGCAAGAGTAAATCGTGTTTACTCCTTCAAATACAGTGTACTTTTTAAGATAATCATTAATTTACCTAAAACCTTCCTATTAGAATCAGGGCGTGACCATGAAAGCGGTGGAAAGAGATGTCAGTTTCTACCTAAACCTTGCCAAGATCACCAGCAAAGGGAATCAAACCTCTGCACTGTACTTTGTATACTAAGGGTCAATCTCCAATTTTTAAAAGTGTATTGAACAGAATATTGGATGTGACCAAAGTCTACTGCCTGGACTGGGGAAGTGGGCCTGCGCTTCATCCCAGGAGCACCAGCCAGTGGTGGAAGGTGCCGAGATAACAGAAGCTCTAAGGAAAATCCTTGGTTTCTTAAAAGAATCGCAGGGGATGTATTTACTCTCCAGGGTGCTGCCGCATCCTCTTAGAGAGGCCTCGCAACCAACAGAGCTGCTGAGTGCTGGAGTAGCAGCTGTCTCCGAGATGCTCCCCTGCCAAGAGCATCACCTGCGCCTGGGAAATGCAGATTCTGCTGAATCAGAAACTCTGGGGCGAGACTCCACACTCTGTTTATCAAGCCCTCCGGTGGCCCCGATGCACACTCCGGCCCAGGAGCTGCTGCTGTGGAGGTATAGTGACCGAGGGAGGCATCAGGCACGATGGCTGTGAAGGTCGTTGGCAATTAGCAATCCTCCCCAGATATCTTCCTGGGCCTGCAGTAGGATTGTACTGGCCTCGTCCTCAACATTGGGAGCGGCCACGTGGTTTGCTTTGGCCGATCACACGTGAGTGGAAACGCCATGTGTCGTGTCATGTTGGAGACGCCAGTTTCTTGCACCTGCTGGGTGCTGGAGGGATTAGATCTCCTAGGTCCTGGAGGGATTAGCAGCAAACCTCAGTGGGCGCCTGAGCAATAACGTACCAGCACTTCTGTAAGCCACCGATCTTCGGGAGCCGCCAGTTACCGTGGCGTAACGTAGCCTATCCTGACTGCTACCAGAGGCCCAATGACCGTGTTATGCTGCCCAGACCATCCCACAAGTGCAGCTGATGATGCCACACGTGTCCCAGGCAGTTTCGCTGCCAGGGTAGCATAGAAGCAGCCCTGGGCTTCCCAAGAAAGGAAGGATGGGAGCAAAACAGCAAAGATAAGCAAACTGGAAGAAACAAATTGTCTGTTGAAAGAAGAGTTTAAAAATGTGTTTCTGATGACCGTAGGCTGCAACAAGGGAAACAGGTGACTGTAGCTAATGCGCACAGGTGAGGCTCCAAGACCAACCAACCCAGACCCCCTCGGCAAGACGTCGATGAAAGACCTTTCCACAGTGTCATAGAAGTGTAAGCCCCAGAGGTCATCTCAGAAGGAAGAACAGAGAGGGAGGAACAGAGGCAGCCAGAAAGGCTGAGCATTGACATTAAGAGCAGCCTTGAGAGAGGTAAACTATGGCCGACTATAATACCTGGAATTTGGCTTATTGGTGGTGTTGTCTACAACAGATGCAAAATTAAGGCACACAATCATAGTAAAGACAAATGTAGAAAGCCACACTTGTGCACATCTAATCAGTGCTATAATTTTTTAAATCTTCTAGTTAAGGAAACAAAAAATAACTACATTCACAGTATAATTTATGAGGACAATGAAATGGAGAAGGGTGGGCACATGGGGCTACCTTAGAAAGGGTGGGTCTGGAAGGCCTTTTGGGGAAGCGACGCTTTTACTTTTGAAGCTTTTGAACTGAGTCCCGATGATGGGAAGGAGCCCGCTCCGTGAGGTTCTAGGAAAAGAGAAATCCTGGCCAGGAAAAGAGTAAGTGCAAAGGCCTGGAGGCAAGTATTAGTGTTCAAGTGGCAAGGAGAACATCTTTGTGTCTACAAGTCCGGAAAGCTTTCTCCATCAGGATTGCCAAGAGAATTAAACCTTATGGAAATGACCTGAGTAGCAATGTTCTCAGTGTTTTCAAGTTTGGTACCATTCTAGATGCCCAGAAGAGGAGCCATTAGGCACGTTGCATGCTTAGGGCTCTATGGTTACTTCTGTCAAAGAACCACAACTGAGAAGGGCTAGCTCGAGGAAAGGATGTCAAGAGACACTTAGATGAAGTCAGCGAGGTAGGCAGGCAGTTGCGAACTCAGAATCTTGAGTTTTGTCTACATACAATGGCAACCCTGGAGGGCTTTAAGCAGTGGGATGCCATTCTTCCATTTGTAGAAGCTCATTGTCTGCGATTGCGGAATGGACTACAGAAAGATAAGAGAGACAGGAGATAAGACCCCCCATCAGGAGGCTTCGGAGATATTCCAGATGAAAGATGACAAGACAAAGATAGCCAGAGTGGAGGCAATGTGAAAAGAAAGTCCACTTTAGAATATAATTTAATGGCAGGGTGCCTGGGTGGCTCAGTCAGTTAAATGTCTGACTTCGGCTCAGGTCATGATCTCATGGTTTGTGAGTTCGAGCCCCCACATCAGGCTCTGTGCTGACAGCTCAGAGCCTGGAGCCTGCCTCGGATTCTGTGTCTCCCTCTCTCTCTGCCCCTCCCCTGGCTCGTGCTCTGTCTCTCTCTCTCTCTCTCAAAAGGAAATAAACATTAAAAAAATTTTTAAGAATATAATTTAATTTAGAGCCAGATTTGCTGGTGAGCTTATATGGGGCCAGGTGGGAAGGGAGAGGATAGGGAAGATGAGAGAAGAGAAAGCCCAGAATCAAACATGATTCTTGAGCAGGTCATGACTGTGATGCCAGCAAAGGACGTGGGGAGCACTAGAAGGAGAATGGAATCCAGGATGGGAGAACCACGTGGACATGCCCGGTCAACAGCTGAATATATGAATTTGGAGCTCAGAGGAGAGACAAAGCCTGGATGTGTAAATCAGGGAATCATCGATGCATAAAAGTGTTTAAACCATACAATGGGATGGGATCGCCTAACCCTGATAATTTCACTTAAAAAGCCATTTCTTCCTCTTATTTGTGCTGTTAGTAACTTCTGCTTCCCGGAAGCCCCACCAGCATACTTCCCTACCTGCTGTGTGCTCTCTCTCCTCAGCCATCCTTCTTGATCATAGCTACAGTTTATCTTCATTTTACACAAACGAGATCATTCTTTTATTCAATAAACACTAAGTACTCATTGTGTGCAAATCTCTCTGTTAGGTGCTTTGGTGATTCAGAACGAATAAGAAATAGATTAGGAACTTACAGGCTATAGAAGTGACAGGCTTGTTAAAAATATATATTTCTGGCTGGCAAGTAATGAGTCTTAGGAAGGAAAAGCAAGAAAATGCATATTGGGAGTTTTAGGACGTAGAGAGGTAACTTTGGGCTTCATGGATCTAAAATGTCTTTGTTGGAAAAGATGTATTTGAGTTGGAAGGAGATGCCGAAATTACGTCTTGACTTCGTTGGTTAGGTTCATGGTCCTTCGTGGCCCCCAGTCTTCCAAGATCTCCACATTTGCCGTACCTTTCATCCTCTGACTTTCAAACCCTGGGGTCTTTAAGGATTTTTCTTTTCCTGGTGCAACTCATCCCCTAGGCAAGCCCGTCTACTCTGCTGGCAAATCTATCCTGCCCCTCCAACTCTTTGACCACACAACATTTTTAAAATGGTGCCTGATGGTGCCTGCTTAGATTGTGCCAACTCTACTGCTGTTAGGATTAATCCCCACAATCCGATGCCCCGCCCTTAGCCTGCTTTTTGCCTCTTTACTCTGAACACTTCTCCAGGTTCTATTGAGAAGACGCCCTCCGTCCTACCTCACGGACATTATCTGTGAGGTTCCTGGTGTTTGCCGTGCTTCTTCATCTCCACTCTGCTCTAGCACCCAGCTCAGTCCTAATACCTCCCGGATTAAACGACAAGGTCAGGAAGCCTTCTCTGACGCTGCAGGGCCTGCTACTACCCATTCTCACAGCAGCTTATATTTTTCTTTCATTGTCCCAGCAGAATTACAACAAATTTATCCGTGAAATACTTGCATTCTTCCTCCTTGTCCCAGGAGTCTATAAGCACCGCCAGACCTAAGTCAAGGTTGCACTCGCTCAACACTGCACCCCCAGTACATACAAGATCATAACAGGTGCACTTTAGTTTCCATTACTTGAAGCCAGCCAGCAATTCCACTGCTTCCTGACTTGACCTCATGCCCCCCCCTTTCTTGTACGCATCCACCCTCAACCACCCCAGTGCCATTTCTCCCGTCATGTTATACTTCACCTTTCCACCTGTTAGGACTCTAGCCATTTTGGAGGGCCGTTCTCTCTTCCGCCCTGATGGTGACATGCCCCCCGTTCACTCCTGCCCAAGATGGTCTCTCCTCCTCTACATCTGCGTAAGCCACGTGGCATGTTTTCTGGGTCGCTCCAACTCATATGGATCGCTACTGCCAAGCCCTGTGATGGCTTGTGTGCGTGTATTATCCCTGACTCAGGTTTTTAAACTGTCAGGTGGTAAGGACTATGTATTCTATAACTTTGGTACCATAAGATTTTAGAATTTGGGAAGTAGTCAAATCACACTTGCAAAATGAACAGTTACTGAAGAAAAGTTGGCGTTTAAAAGGTTAATATTAAGTTATTCGGAAAAGTCTCAAACATAGCATAGCTCGTTCCTGAATGACCCTGGATAAAGAGAGAATTGCCATTCTTGTGTGTGAGCTATGATTTCCAAAGAGCTAAAAAAAAAAAAAAAATTCTGATCTCTGATGTCAAGCAACACAGGCAATTGTTCCTAATCCATTTGTTTCGAGGTTAATGGGGTCCTGCTAGAGTGAGGACAACTTATATGACCTTCCATGTGGAGATGCTCAGGGGACCTAGGCCATAGGGGAACGAGTTAGAGATACGGGGCTGTCTAGCTCATAGGACAACATAATATGAAGGGGGCATCCTGGCCACCTTCAAATATTCAAAAGGCTCTCTGGTGGAAGTGGCCCCAAGAAGCCTTTCCAGGAAGAATGAATTGCTATTTCCGGGAGATGGAGATTTCTTGAACATAAAGGCGAGCCTCACAGTATTCAGAACTCTCCAATGATCGAACGAATCACTTGGAAAGGTGCCAAGTCTCCCTTCTACTTGTTTACTGGAGGCATTCAAGAAGTCACATGAGGGTGGTTTAGTCACCTGGGTGGTTTAGTAGTTAAGCGTCCGACTTTGGCTCAGGTCGTGATCTCACGGTTCGTGGGTTCAAGCCCCACGTCGGGCTCTGTGCTGACAGCTCAGAGCCTGGAGTCTGTGTCTCCCTCTCTCTCTCTGCCCCTCCCCCACTTATGGTCTGTCTCTGTCTCTCAAAAATAACTAAATGTTAAAAATTTTTTTTAAAAAAAGAGTCGTGAATATTCTAACAGAATTGTTACAAGGGATTTCAAACACAGCAAGCCGGGATTTAGCACTTTTCACACCCAAGACTCTTTGGTTCTATCATAGTAACAGCTAAAATGTACAGAGCGTTAACCACAGGCCGCATCCTGTCCTGCGCATTTTATACGTGTCACCTCACTTCATTGTCACCATAACCGTTACTACCCCGTGCACAATTAAAGACCAGAAAACGGAGGCACAGAGACATTAAGTAATTTGCCCCAAGTTCCTACAAGGAGTAAGAGTTTGATTCCAGAACAGCTCATTGATTTTGGCTTTCGTAATCATGTGACAGATGTTGAGTCCAACAAGGGAAGGCCCTTGCCTGGAAAGGGCAGGGCGAAGGGCGAGGAGTGAGTTGATCTCCGGAAGGGCGTGCACAGAATGCTTTCTAAGTATCGCGCATTCCACATGTGTATTAAACAGTCCCGTTTCAGTCTCAGTCCCTTCAGGGTGCTGTAACAGAAATCCCGCAGACTGGGTGGCTTACGCACAACAGAAATATTTTCTCGCAGTTCTGGTGTGTCCCACAGGGCGGAAGGGACAGGAGGCCTCTGTGAAGTCTCTTTCATAAAGGCACTAATCCCGTTCAGGATTCATGACCTGATCACCTCCCAAAGGCCTCACCTCCTAATCCTGGGGTCAGGATTTCACCAATACACTGGGGGTTAAGATTTCTATATATAAATTGGGGGGAAAGTTGAGGGGTGCAGACATTCAATCCATAACACCCAGTAAAGCCGGAGACATGGTATTGGTGAAGTGAAAAAAACCCTTCACTGGACTCATGCTGCCCAAGGAGTTTGGCTCTTGGACTGGATATCCTCACGGGTAGTCAAGTGACAGGGCAATGGCTGGATGCAGGGTAGAAAAAAACGGAAAATTACAAGCCAAAGTCCACAATAAGGCCACTTCACTGAAAACGAAGAAGCCTTCTTCTTCGTGAAGGTGCGTGAGGGTATAACCTGACGGCAGGAAGATGTTCGCCTGAGGTCATGGTCACTCGGCGGCCGTGGCCTGTTCGTTTCTTGGTGATGCTTTAACAAATCGCCTCAAACTTAGTGGCTTCGAACAAAAGAAATGTATTCTATTGTGGTTCTGGAGGCCGGAAGTTCAAGCTGGGTCTCCCGGGGCGACCACGGAGGCGCCGCTGACTCTGCCTCTTGTCTCCTCTGGTTTCTTGGGGCCGCTGGCATTTCTTCTTTTGTAGCCTCACGACCGTAGTCTTCACCTCCACGGCCACATTGCCTTCTCCTCTGCGTGCACATGTCCTCCAACGTCCCTGTGCTTCTCTCTTGTAAGGATTAATGGGACTGTGTTTGGGATCTACCTAGATAATTCAGAAAAACCTCCCCGTCTCAAGATCTTTAATCACATCTGCAAAGACCTTCTGTCTTTCTCTCTTTCTCTTAACATACAAGGTAGCATTCGCAGGATCCAGATTAGGATGTGGCCATCTTTTGGGGTGCCTGTGTTCAGTCTGCTACAAACGGTCAAGGAGATGGACAGCAGGGTCCCTAGGAATGAGCTAGCATTTGGTTAGAACCGGGGTCTACCGGGCTGGAGGCCAGCGCCTGTGTGTGTAAACAGTTTTATGAGAGCACAGCCATGCCAACTTGTTTACATATCGTCTCTGGCTGCTTTCCTGCTCCAGGGCAGAGTTGAGTAGTTTCGACAATAACCATATGGTCCTCAAAGCTGAAAATATTTACTATCTGGCCCTTTACAGAAAAAGTTTGCCAATCTCTGGCTTAGACCAAGAATGTGACAGAATCATCCTGGGGAGACGTTTTCATTTACAACCGATCAGCAGTCCTGTGTGGATAAGAAGGTCGGTGGGAGAAAAACCTACCAAAAAAAAAAAAAAATCCTAAAAAATGCCAGTTTATAGTCTGGCGTAAAAATATTTTATTAAAATATTGAAGATGGAAAACAAGGAGTAAAAAGAAAATGCTGAGAAAATGGATGCTAGGAAAATACCTTGTTATTTAGTTCACAAAATATGTATATGTACATAGGTATGCAAATATATGTTTAGGAATTACATATTCATTGGCAAAATATATTGGCTTGAAGAGACTTTGCAAGAAGTTTGTGTAGGTGGTTAAAGGATAAAAAAGTGGGAATACGATTGTGTAGCTGGGTAAAATAAAGGTAGGCTTCCGATGTTCGATTATGTCAACAAAGCCTGGAAAAATGTGGACAAACTGGGGAGGACAGAGACTGGCGGAGGAGAAGGGAATGGGAAAGTGATGAATGAGAGATACATCAGCTCAAAGGCACCAAGGAGACAGCGTTGGAGAGCTGGGGAGGAAGTTTCCCCTCAACGAGCAACATGGAGCCTAGTTCCTGGCCAGGCACCGTGGAGGAGGAAATGGATAGAGATGCCGAGAAATCTTGAGGTTAGAGATACGCGCACAAAAGGAGTTGGGGAGCTTTCTAACACGCGGAATGCATCTCATCACAGATTTTAGAAGCACAGGGGTCTATACAGGATCCTGATTAAATTGAGACCCTGGGGAATTCGGTGAGAAAGTTTTATGAGAAACCCAGAGAGTGGGGTTGTCGGCTGGGTGTAAGGAAGTCAAGGCCGGGGCTTGGCTGCGGGAAATCTGTTTCACAGCTGTTGTAGGGAATGCACGTCGGGGTCTCTCGAGAGGCCACAGAAGGGTTTAAGCTCCAGCGGGGAGCACGGATTTGACCCGGTCGGGAGGGAGGTGGTGAGTGTGTGCGTGTGTGTGTGTGTGCGTGCACGTGTGTGTGCATGTGTGTGCATAAGAAAGAGAATTAGAGAAAGAGACAGGTATACAGAGAGGCAGAGACAGAGACGGAGAGGCTCTCCAGCGGCACTCTGCAATCCTGGAACAGGATATACCCACCTATGTGGAGCGAGGGCCTCCCTCAGCACACCGTTTACCACTAGGCAGGAACAGCCAACAAGGAGGGCAGGGGGGATTCTCAGAGATAGGACAGTGCTCCCACCACGGCCTCCATGTGAGTATGGCAGAAAGGCGCAGGTGCTTAGGAAAACAGGAAGGTGCTAGAGAGGAAATCTCTCTGTTCACTCTTGCATGCTTGGTGACGAGACCAGTTGCTGGCACACAGGAGGGTTCAGATATTTGAGGACAGAATTAATGGAAAATATACAGTTTTGAGAACCTATGATGCACCAAGGGCCACCCTCCCCCAGAATGAACGCCCCAAATGGTGTTATTTTTAGCACGCTTCATCCCGCCCTTACCACCCACTGATGAGAAAAGTGGACCCAGAGAGGTGGCCGCGTTTGTCAGACTAGACAGCGGCTCTCGGGCACAGCTGGGACTCGAACCCCCGGGTCCACCTACCCACTCTGAATCTGTCCACTCTCTTAGGCTCCCTCCCAGGGAGGGCCCCGAGCACCGCGGCAGGGCCGGAGAAGGGAGGCCTGCTCGCTTCCGCGCTTCTGACCGAAGCTCCGGGTTTGTAACGCTTGTGAAAAGCAGTGTCATTAATATCCACCCCTCCACATCTTACTGCTTGAACGGGGTCCGCTTGTGCAAACTTCCCGCGAGCAGAGGCCCCGAGATGCCAAGGTCAGGGCTGCCCATGGGGATGGGCCGCGGCGAAGGGAAGACGGAGAAAAGCTTCCAGAGGGAAGAGCTGGCTGGCAACCATGGAGACGGTCTACCCAAGGTCAAAGCAGCAATCAGAGGGGCTGCACTGAAGTGGAAGCTCTCGGGGACGGCGAGGAGAGGGAGCAGGAGTCAGCCAGCTGTTGGGGCACGAGCGGAACAAGATGGCCAAAGGCTCTGCTCCAACGCCAGGCCTCCCCGGGTGGGGCTCTGGGCTCCCCACTCAGCTGAAAGCGGCGACCCACTCAACCAGGACGACATGGAGGTCATCTGTCTTGTGCTGTGTGTTCCCAGTGACCTCTCTGTGCCATAGTACTGCCTTCCCCTGCATCATTCGCTTTCTCCTACTATATCCAAGAGCAATCCTTTTCTGCCTGCGTTGCAGTTTGCCCTCGCAGCTTGCTACCTACGGCTTTGAAGGCCACCACGGTTGGCACAGGCTTATCCTCTGGAATAAGGCACAGTTGGCCCGGTAGCTGGGATTGCTCACGCTCCGTGGGCTCATTGCGGGAAGGCTCACGGCACTTGCAGAAGACTGAGTTCTCCAGAAGTGAAATTCCCCTGCAAGTCTGTCCTGATCAGAGTCGCTCAGAGGCCTGCATTCCACCACCGAAGCTGGGTGGCCGGGCCTCGTCCAGCCTGTCTGTCGCCCTCAGCTCTTGCACCCACAGCAAGCCAGGGCCACCCGAGCCTTCTCAACCCTCGGCCGCCTTCCGCCAGCCCCTGCTTCCGGGATTAGCCGGCGTTTGATCCAGGAGCACTTTGGAAACAATTCAGCAAAGCAGGAAGTCTCGCGCACGCTGTTCCCGTCCCCCCTGGCCATTGAAAATTGCAAGTCGGCCACAGTTCCAAGGAAAATGTGGTGGAGCGAACCAATTAGCATCCACATCATAATCACCACTTTCTGAGCGTGCCGCGGGATGTCAGCAGCGCTTGGCGGGCACGGGCTCCGGGGTCCCGGGCGGGAGAAGAGGCAACAGCTGTATCCAGTCACAAATCAATCACCCACAGGCTTTTCAAGTGAATAAAAAAGGCAATCGGCAGCCAGACCCGGGGCTGTTTTCTTCTCCGCGGCTCCCTGCCCTCCCCTGCTTTCAAGGAGACCCTGTGTCTCTACAAATAAAAATATTAAGGGCACCCGGGTCCTTCAAACAAAGCAAGATGCGGTCCCTTTGCGGTGCTTGTGTCAGTAAATGAATGGCACTCCCCAGACTCGGGGAGAACAATATCAAATGTGCTTGGGGATCTTAATAATACCATTATTAGGGACAAGAGCGGTGGCGAAATGTGTGTTTGTCCTGTAACACCTGGAGGGATCCAAGTCCTGGGGGGGTGGGGGGGGAGCAGGAAAACCAGTGTCTCTTAAGGCCATCTTTGAGATGCATTTGCCCACCCTAGAAGGGACCTGTGGGTCAAAGTCCTAAGGGAAGAAAATGGCCATTCTTACTAAAAAAGCAACCAAGGGGGGAAATCTTGGGGTTTCGCTTAGGGGGAGAGCAATGTTTTTACACGGAGAAGAGAGAGAACACCTTGTTGGCGCTTTGGGGGTTTCTTTGGAGAAAACTCGTGTTCTGTAAAGGAAGAGTCCCAAATCAGACAAATCGTTGCGCGTCTTTTGCTTCCGGCCCGTCACTTAACACTGAAATCTTAACTGAACTTGGGTCCAGTTGAAGCTCCGCTCCTAGAAGTTTGTGTTTTCGTTTAAACGTAGCAGAAGAAAAGGCTTCATTCCAGTCTTTTCGTGTGCGAGGGAGACGCCCTCTCATTTCCTTCCTCGGTCCTCTGTTCCCATTTGTCTTCTCTTTCTCTTGCCATTTTATAAGGGACTTATATAGAGTTTTATACCAGCCCTGTGTATTTTAGAGGACCGTGGAATATTAAAGTTGGAAGAGCTTTCAGCCACCAAGCCCAGTTCCCTCCTTTTATAGACAAGAAACTTGAGGCTCGGATACATTGAACCGCATCCAAACCCTACACCTAGTTAGTGGCCAGTGCAGAACAGCCCCTCCGGCATCCAGGAGAGTGCCGTGTGCACCGCTCTAGGGATTTCCAAAATTGCCTGCTTGCTCACATTCCGAAGGGCCCTTGTGAGAAACACGGGTCCCGGCCTTCTCTGCAGCTTCTGAGTGTGCGGTAATGAACTTCCCAGGCGATTTTTGGGGGGCAGGCACTGTTGGGGAAGCAACGCTGCTCTACCCTTTTCCCTCAAAGGGGGATTCTCTTTCACCATCTGCAGAGGGAGAGCAGGGAGCAGAGGTGGGGGAGAGCATGGTTTCTCCTTGCTTCTGACAAGCCTTCACGACCAGAGAAGCAGAACACAGGGAGGTAATTTTCAGGCACAACCACTACCCCTCCCCCTGCCGCCATGACTTTCCCTTTGTCCAAATTCCCCAAATCTTATTGTCTCTTCAGGGAGCAATCCTTTGGGGGCACCTGGGTGGCTCAGTCGGTCAGGTGTCTGACTCTTGGTATCCGCTCAGGTCAGGATCTCACGGTTCGTGAGTGGTTCCTGAGTTCGAGCCCTGCTGACAGTGCAGAGCCTGCTTGGGATTCTCCCTCTCTCTCTCTGCCCCTTCTCTGCTCGCTCACTCTCTCTCTCAAAATAAATAAATAGACATTAAAAAAATCAATCCTCTGTTGCCTGCTTTGGGTTAGTTTTCTATTTGTAATTGCATTTATTGGCCACGTTAATAAATTGTGTGATTATTAGGAAGAGAAAGAATGTCCTTGTCCTTCTTATCTCTTAATATGGAACATACGCCTTATTAATTAATTGGCTTAAGGCTCATTTTTGCTTCCAATTTGCAAGACAAACAACAGGACAGTATTTCCCTCTTCTCCTGTCATAATCACCCAAAGCAATGAGGAGGATTACAAAAATAAACACACATTCCATTTTTATAGAAAATAGCAACACCTGTCAAAGAATGGGGCGCCTGGGTGGCTCATTCAGTTGAGCGTCCGACTTCAGCTCAGGTCATGATCTCGAAGTCCATGAGTTCGAGCCCCCCATTGGGCTCTGCGCTGACACCTGGGAGCCTGGAGCCTGCTTCCGATTCTGTCTCCCTCTCTCTCTCTGCCCCTCCCCTGTTCATTTGTGCTCTGTTTCTCTCTGTTTCTCCGATATGAATAAATGTTAAAAAAAAATTAAAAAGAAAGAAAATAGTAACACCTGAAGAACCAGTAATATGTGAGAAAAGGCTGCTAAACACAATGAAGGTCAAATGGGGGGGGGGGGAGGCAGGGGGAGGGGAACGCAAATGTAGAGAAATGATGTCTGTGGCTGCAGACTTCAGATTCAGCCAGGAAATCACTAGTTTTTCCAAGTAACTGTCTCATCCACACCTGATTTAGGGCCATGGGAAGGGGCTGGTGGTGAAGGTTACTGGGATCTGTGTGGATCTGCGGTTCAGCTGGCCGGGGGCTGAGTGGGGAATCACACGCACCACGTTCCCAGGAAGCCCTGTGCAGTTGGGGCAGAGTGGAGGGAAGGGTCTCTGCATTGCAGGCAGTCTTTCAGCCCGTGCTTCTGCGAAATGAACTGGTTCGCCCACACAGCCCTATTTTATAAGAGGAGTTCCTGGGACTCATCTCACCCAAAGGTGAAAACGGGTAAGGCGAAGAGGAAGGGGGGAGGTGTGGAGGGAGGGCCTGGGCAGAACCACACAACTAGAAGAAAAAAAAGAACGAAGCAAACACTCATCAGAAGACAACGGCACGAACAGGTAAAAAAAAAAGCACGACCAAATTTATAGCCACACACATGCTCAAAAAAGCAAATACATGAAATAAAACTAGATCACGAAATTGCGATCACGAAATAAAACAAAAGTTCCATGCGGTAATATAAGAAGTCAGGGAAGATCCGCCAGGAAAACAGGAAAAGTTGAAACTTGATCTATCAAAGACCAGGAAATAAGTGGGAAACGACAAAGGACTATCTTGGAGATGAAGGCCATATCGGAGGCGTAAAAACAGAGAGTAGACGTTTTAGGGAAACATAACAAAGGCCATGGTAAGTATAACTTAAGGAAAATGAGATGGAAACGAACTAAGTATTAATGGGATTAGAGAGGAAATGATTATTAATCATGGATAATGGCAGGCAAAGGAAATCCAACATATGAATAATTAGTGTCCCAACCCTGACAAAAGGAGGCTCCATAAACTTTCCATAATTCAACAAGACTTACTGAGATGGCATGTCTTAGAATGTCCACCCACCCAGAATGTGGGTGACACATGATTATTGTAAGGTCAATAAAAAATAATATGATTGGCACGCCTGGGTGGCTCGGTCGGTTAAGCGTCCGACTCCAGCTCAGGTCACGATCTCACGGTTCATGGGTTCGACCCCTGTGTCGGGCTCTGTGCTGACAGCTCGGAGCCCGGAGCCTGCTTCCGATTCTGTGTCTCCCTCTCTCTCTCTGCCCCTCCCCTGCTCATGTTCTGTCTCTCTGTCTCTCTCTCTCACAAATAAATAAACGTTGAAAAAAATTAAAAACATTTATCTTTTGGTCTGTCACAAAGAAAGTAAACTTACAGCGTTACAAATTTTGCCATATCTTGCACTAAGCAAGTCTTTATTAAGTAGATGATTCTTAACCCTTTGCTCCCTGGAGGGAAAGCACCACCCACCCCTACTGAAGACCCGGCCGAGTACAACAGCCAATCACTAATTGTGTTGTGTCCAACATCCAGAATCCCAAGGTGCCTCACCAGCAGGGTTACCGAAACAAAACAGTATTTTCTAATCATAATATAATAAAAAGTGCTTTTTAAAAAACAGAATGGGGCACCCGAGTGGATCAGTTGGTTAACATCTGACCTTGGCTCAGGTCATGATCTCGTGGTTCATGAGTTCGAGCCCTGCATTGGGCTCTGTGCTGACAGCTCAGAGCCTGGAGCCTGCTTCGGATTCTATGTCTCCCTCTCTCTCTGTCTCTCCCTTGCTCACACTGTCTCCCTCACTCTTTCTCTCTCTCTCTCGCATTCTCTCAAAAATAAATAAACAGCAAAAAACCAAACAAATAAAACAATAAAAAATTTGTCCACTTAAGATTTTAAAGGTTTCTATCTTAAACAACTATTGATAACAGAAGATGTAAAAAACCTTAGGCTCTAAAAAATAGTAACAATTAAGATATTATACATCTCAAATAGCTTAGTAGTTAATAGCTTATGTTATAATGTAAATAGGAAATAAAATACTAAATTGAAGCATTAAATATAACATAATTTAATATTACATAGCTAAAATATTGTCATGTCTAAAGCCAGAGAAAAGGTACTGCTTTGAGTATTTATATTAACCATAATAAAGAATAAAAATACATTAGGTAAGGATCTAACTTGAAGAGTTAGAAAAGGAAGGAAAAAGTCTGAAATGATTTATCAGCCTGGAAAGTGTGGACACCTAAATTAGCAAGGACAAAGGCAATCATTACTTCTCACCGTATTTCCTTTTGTACTATTTAGATGTTGCTCTGTGGGTATGTATTATCTTTTTTATTAGAGTAAATGCATTTTTTAAGAGCAAGTGATTTCTTCCAGAAGTAAATGATTCCGATGCTGTGTCTCGAAAATGAACCCACTTGTCGGAAAGGAAAGAGGCGAGGGCCAGGGTTGCCTTTGCAGGGTAACCAGTGTCTCAGAGGAGCCCCACAGCCCTCCCAGAGGCCCCCAGACCCCATCCTACACCATAACAAGTGGAGTGGAGACCACAGCCTACGCTCTCTCTAAATCCCACCCTGGATGTGCCCCAACTCACAGCCCGTCTCTGACCTGGAAGAGGGTTATGGGACACAGCTCAGCTCGGTTAAAACTCACAGGGCAGAAGTTTGGGGAAAGGCAGAAGATACGAAACCTAGTCCTGAAAGGGTGAGAGGCAATTCTGGAATGAAATCCGGCGACAGTCCTTATCAGCTCTGCAATCCCAAATGACAGGAAGCCGGTTTTTCTCATCCGAAAACTTGGAGAACAACTCTCACTCTGCAAGTTGCTACAGGTGCTGAGTGAGTTCATGCAAAGTGAATGAATCCTGTGTGCTTAAAAAGGAGCTCCCTTCTTTCTGCCTCCCAGAGGACTCTCCTATCCCTTCTGGGCAGAAACTCCCACCTGGTGAAGCCGTCAGCAGGGGTGCGACCAGCTTTCACCAAATCTGTGAGACTGGCCCAGACCCAGAAAGAATGCAGTTAAAAACCTAAGATGGACATTAAGAGGATAAATTCTTCCAGCCGTTACTCTGGTTGCAATGATATAAATTGGTGTTTGTATTAGAAACAAACAACACAAAAAACAAACAGGAAATGATATAGACATCTAAAGGGAATGTGTTGCCTGGGGGCATGCTGGGCTGAGGGAGATAATCAAGGAATGCGGGTCAAGACAACACAATGTCTCTTCCCCTCTCGGGCGACGTGTTGCCTAAGCAGATTCACTAAGTGGGAATCATCTTCGTACTGATGACTTCTAAGACATCATCTCCAGTCGGACATCTCAGCTAAGCTCCAGACCAACATATAAATTTGCCTTTCAGACTTCTCCAGCTTGTCACCTCGTGTTAATCCATCTGGGCGGTAACAGGAGGGAGAGACAACAAATACCTATTGCCCTCAGTTCCGAAGCCCAGGAAGTCCGATGGCCAGGTGCTATAGATTCGGTATCTGGTGACAGCCCACTTCCTGGTTCACATGGCAGAAGGGCAGAGGGAACTCTCTGGGGTCTCTTTTATAAGGGCGCTAATCCCATTCGTGAGAGCCCCACCTTCAGGGCCTGATCATGTCCGGAGTTCCTTACTCCAAATACAATCACATTAGGGGTTGGATTTCAACATAGGACTCTGGGGGGAACTCGAACATTGCCTAACCTCTACCTCAAATTCAACATACCCACCACTGATGTCCCTATGTTGACCCTAATCCCTTAAACATGCTGCTTCTCTATGTCCTGTCCTACCACTGAGCACAACCTGACGATCCAAGGGCTGACTTATGTCTTCTCTTTGAATCCTCGCAGACATCAATTCTCTCCATTCTACACCATACATTTACTTAAAATCCAACCCCTCCTGTCCTTCCTCAACATTTTTAGTTGAAATCTTCTCATCTCTCTCCAGGAGTTATACACATTGGATTCCTCACAGTCTTGTGGTGACGCCCCATCCACTTCATCATCTACAGCAACACCAAACTGGTCATTCTAGAACCTAAAAATGATCAAATCGCCCCCAGGGCTACAAGATTTTCCATGTCTCCTTATCACCTACAAACTGAAATCTACAGCCCCTTGTACGGCAGACAAACCATTGTCATTCTTCAGCCTCACCTTCCCATGACCTAGCCACTAGTTTTTGTGAATTAATTTGTCGGATGCTACAGGTGATTTGGCAATTATTTATACAAATCAAGAAGCTGTTTCTTGGCTTTAGTCTTTGCATCTGTCATCCCCTCCTTCTTCTTTTTTTTAATGTTTATTTATTTTGAGTGAGAGGGAGAGTAGGGAAGGGGCAGGGAGAGAGGGAGAGAATCCCCAACTCAGAGCTCGATTCAGGGCTCCATCTCATGGACCGTGAGATCATGACCTGAGCCGAAACCAAGAGTTGGACGCTTAACCAGTGGAGCCACCCAGGCGTCCCTATTATCCCCTCCTCGTAAATATGTCCTAGAACCACTACCACCCGAGCTCGTGGGCTGCCTCCCCTGCGAGCCTCTGCCTCTAGCCACCTCCTTTGCCAACACTCAGCCAGCCGCTGCCCAGCTTCCCTTCCTGCTTCTTCCTCCAGGGCTCACGGTGAAAGCGCTCACCACATTGTCACAACTCTGACAGCGGGCATCATTTCCCCTTGTGATCAATTCAAGAGAAGGGATCTGTGGTCTTCATACTGTGATTTGCACATAATTAGGAACTAATGAAATTTCATTAAATTCAGGGAGGCCTTTCTTTGCCTTCTGGCAGGATTTTGGAGCCCACCCCACACTCCCAGACAGCTGTCTTTTCCAAACTGTCATGACATCTGTAACTTGGCTGCCAATATTTCCCATCCCCGAGGACACACATACAGCATGTGACGACGTGGATGTCAGAATGAATATGTACAAGCCTAAATTCGCCACCTCTCAAGCCATCCAGCTTCCTGCCCCTTATTTCTTCCTTTTGCCAGTAACATGCCCGATCCGGAGACCTAATGTCTTGGGGCCCATCACATTCATCCTTCTGTTTGGTCTCTTCCTTAACATTTAGTATTCCACAGTATTTCCATGATCGATCTCTCTCTTCATAGTTTCATGCCACTCCGATTTGCTCCTTTATTTCAATAGTAGTCAAGGTGATCTCTGCCTAAATTTAGTCTCTGTCACGTAGCTGAGCCATACAAACTATGGCTTTCATAAAGCCATTCCTCCATTCTGAATTTCAGCGTTTCGGTATTTACCTGACATTAAAAACCTCAGTTCTTTTATAATTTTCCCCCAAATTTGCATGGGTGGCTCAGTCGGTTAAGCATCCAACTCTTGGTTTGGGCTCAGGTCAGGATCTCACAGTTTCATGGATTCAAGCCCCACATGGGGCTCTGTGTTGACAGTGTGGAGCCTGCTTGGGATTCTCTCTCTCTCTGCCCCTCCCCCAGTGCGTGTGTGTGTGTGTGTGTGTGTGTGTGTGTGTCTCTCAAAATAAATATTTAAATGTTTAGTTATTTAACAATTTTTAAATTTATTTAAATAAAATATTTAAATAAAAAGTATTTAAGTAAAATATTTAAATAGAAGTTATTTAAATAAAATTAAATGATTATTTAATTATTTAACATGTTTAATTGTTTGAAAAAGATAATTTGGCCCCAAATTACAAATCCAACTTTGTCCAACATAAATCACCCTAGCAAAGCTTTCTCTCTCGCTCTCTGTTTTGAGTTAGCCTCATTCTTCCCAACAAAAACCACACTCCCACCTGTGTTCATGTGGCTTCATACTAAAATAGCTGACTGCTTCCTTTACTGTCCACACAGATCCTACTCATTCTTCAAGGGCAAACTCAAATTCTAGGTTCCCCTTGATTTTGATCCTCTCTGAATTCTGTATCAGATGCTTTTAGTGCAAATACTGTACTTTGCCACTTCCTAGGCATGATTCGTGTCCTAATCAGGGTGGCTACAACAAAATACCACAGACTGGGTAGCTCATACACGACAGAAGTTACCTCGCACAGAGCATAAGGGCTCTGAAGTCCAGACCAGGGTCAGCACAGAGCATGAGGGCTGTCTCCTGGGTCCCACGCAGACTTCTCACTGTGTCCTCACCTGGTGGGAGGGAAGGGCACGCGGAGCTCTGTGGGGTCCTGACAAGGCACTGATATTCTCAGGAGGCTCTGCCCTCGTGACTTAAGCATCTCTCAAAGTTCCCACGTACTAACACCATCACATTTGGGGGTGAGAACTTCAGCATCTGAATTTGGGGGAGGGGGACACCTTAAGTTCGCTAGCAATTCAGGTGTTCATTTTAGGAGTTACCAAATATATACTGTGTGTGTATTTGTGTGGGTGTGTATGAGTACAGAGAAGAATAAATATTCCATTGATTAGAAAAAAATAAAAATAAAAGAACCCGCCAGAATCCGTGTTTATTCCTCCGGCTCTGGTGTGCTCTCCTTCAATTTTTTTTAAATGTTTACATATTTTTGAGAGAGAGAGAGAGAGAGAGAGTCCGGGAGGGGCAGAAAGAGAGGGAGACACAGAATCTGAAGCAGGTTCCAGGCTCTGAGCTGTCAGCACAGCGCCTGACACGGGGCTTGAACCCATGAATCTTGACATCATGACCCGAGCCGAAGTTGGACATTTAACTGACTGAGCCACGCAGGCGCCCTCCTTTTTAAAATTTGTTTTTAATGTTTATTTATTTTTGAGAGAGAGAGAGAGATAGACAGAGTGGCATACTCTCCTTCAAATCTGAATTTTCACTGTGTAAGTCAGAGCCACAGGAGTAATTAACAAGCAGCAAGTTGGGCAATTGATCCCCAGTAAGTGGCTTGCACGATTTTAGAAGCTTTAGTTGAAATGGGTATCATGTATAGACGGAAAACTGCGCCAACCTAGCTTCCTACTATTTCTGATTTGCTCTGATGTTTGGGGACGGATCAGGGGCCTCATCCTCACCCCGAACACACAGAAATTATTTGTGTCGAGAGATATTTCATTTGAGGAAAATCGTTTCAGAGGCAAGGCCTATACTTGTGAAACTTTTGTATGTGGTCATACAAATTGAGAAGACACATTAACGGCTATTCACTAGCCATGGTGTTTGGGTTGGGACAGTAAGATATCCAGGTCGAGGGAGAGGTCCAGTTCAGCGGGAAGCAAAGGCAAGGTCGTAAGTCAAAAGGACGTGGGTAGCGATGATTAGACTGCGTATTGGAAACAGATGGAGTTGACTTAGCACGGCATCTTGACATCATCCAAGGAAACCATCTTTCACGAGCCTCCGCCTGGACCCCTTGTAAGGTCACCTGCACATCAGCTGTTTCCCAGGCTTCTGGGATGGTCTCTTGAGGATCCAGAAGATTCACCAAGATTCCCTGAGTTCTGTGGGCCTGCTTGACAGTTAACTGCAGCCCTGATCCCAAGGTGCTATCTTATGGCATCTATTTCTAGGACTCTTAACTGCTTGACATTGATCAGGAAGGCTAAAAGGTACATTCATGATTCAGCGAAACAATAGTTTCTTCAAATCTAGATGCCAATGATAGGAGGAAATCAAAATCAATTTAGGCTAAAAAAATTATATTTCAACCTTCATTGAATATCTTTATTTTTCTTCAATCATATATGTTTATCTATTTTTGAAATGACATGGAATGGAAAAGATACAAAGATAGTGCCGTGCCCATGAGAACAGGCTCTGGGTTAAAATCCAGGATGCATCGGGTACTAGCTTGGCCATGTTGGACAAATTACTTAATGACTCTGTGTTTCTGCTTTTTCCCCTATAAGACAGTGAGGATATCAGCACTCAGCCCTGAAAGCTGTGTGACATTACACCTGGAACAGTGCTGGTTAGGCACCACAATCATAACCTTATTGACCCACTAAACACCTTCTAACTCACCTTGGCATTCAAGGCCCTATATATACAAGGAAGAGCCGATCTAGAAAATAATCCTTCTGAACGCCTTCAGTAAGTTTGTTGTCTAGCTTTCACCTTCTATTAGCTTTTTGGTCTATGATCAGTTACTTACCCAAATTCATGAGCAAGTAGTAGACCTGCAATTGAACATGGGCCTTATTTGCTCTTTTTCTTGACTATTTCATAGAGGTTTTTTTTTTTTTTTTTCAAATTATACTTCATTGTAATAGATAATGTACATTCAGGAGTTCAATGGTAGCGTGATTAGCCCTGAAGGATCAGAGTAAAAGATGGGGAGGGCATGGAGGTCAGAATCACGGGGATGCCGACGTAGAGGTGCTGACTGGAGGGGCAGATGAAGGTTCTAAGCCACGTGTGTTTACCCTAGTGTGTCTTCACCTGGGTAGTGATTACACGAATGTAGACGTTTATAAAAATTCATCATGCTATACACAAGCCAAGAAGCATCCGGGGCCACCAGAAGCTGGATGACGCTATGGAGTCATCTCCCCCAGCACCTTCAGGGGGAGCAGGGCCCTGCTGATGTGGGATCCCAGACTCCTGCCCTCCAGATCCACGAGGGATGCACTTCTTTCTCTGTCGATCCACGAGGGATGTTTCTTTCTCTGTCGTAAATGCTCGTCACCGTGACAGACGATGGCCGCCCTGGGAAGGGAAGAGGCTGGGAGGCAATGAGTGGGAGCCTCAGCAGGACAGCAGCTGGGGGGCTGGTGCCTCGCCTTCGAAAGGAGGGGCGTGGGAGGTGAGCCTCAGAGCCCATCACACGACAACTACCGCTTCCTTCAGGAGGGCTCATTCTTGATACTGGAGCCTCCGTCTTCGTGAAGTCCCTGCTAGCATCTATCTTTCATGCCACACGCCTGGGTGGACCGCCAGCTGTTGCCGGGATGCCAGCGACGAAGGGAGTGTCCCAGAACGACAGACAAGTAAGAGATGTTGGAAAGAGCTTTGGTGGGAACATTAGGAAGATGTCTCATCTAACCAAAGGATGACTACAACCGGGGGGCAGTGTGAGGAGAGTGACTTTTGACGGAAACCCATAAAGAGCTGGCTGGGCGAGGGGCCAACAGTCCGGAAGACGAGACAGCGGGTCCAGGTTAGCGGGACTGGACGTGAACCTCAAAGGCTCGAGCGAGGAAGGAACGTGCAGAGAATGGCTCGTGGGCTTCCGTGGCTGGGTCTCTCCAAGTGTCAGCGCGTCTGAGCGCATCCCTGCCCCTCACAACCCTGCCCCGTGAACCCATATGCACAGAGCTCATAACCGCCGCTCTAACAGTCTGCTAGACCCGTACAACCATGCACAACTCACATTTGTTACAATAAGGAAATAATTTCAAACTCCTCCCATTGGCGATGAGGCTACCATATAAAGAGCCGTTTGTTGCAAAAACAAGTCTCCGTTTTAAGTCTTCTCTTTTTTTCCGGATATGCTATATGCATATATGGGTATGTATGGATACCCTACACATACACATATATGTGTGTGCACATAAAATATGATGAAATGATTCTTTTTAGTATCATATTGAAATCCCTTCGGATGAATATAAATGTATACATACGTACAAGTCTGCCTCCGCGTTCCAAGCCCGGTGCCACCGGTGTGTTGATAGTAAGTGGAAGTAAAGGGGGACTGATGGGTGGCAAAGATGTAAAAGGACAAGAGGCAATGAAAGTCGCCCCTGGACGGACACCATCCTGAGTGCCAGCCCCACTCCAAGCCCATCTTGCCTCCGCTTTGAAAAAGTATCTGCAGCCTCTGTCTCTTGAAGTCACAGAAACCAGTATGCGCCTGGCTTCTACTCTGTGAACAGCAAGCAGCTTGGAGGGGACAGGCAGCAGGGCTTGGAGCAGAGCTACGCGGGTGCCCCAGGACGGGAGTTGGGGGGGGGGCAGAAGTCAGGGTACAAACAGCTTCAGAAGACTCTTCAGTAGACTCCTCAGGCTCGTGCGTCCTCCCCGCACTTGTCCACAAGCTGCCACGCGGGCCTGTTGTGGGACTCTCCGGGGCTGGGAACTTTGCCCTTAAAAGCAAATGGACTTAACTATTAAGTGTCAACAAAGCTGCTGGGGAGGATCACAATTTTCATCAGTGTGCATAATTTTGTTGTCATTGTTGGTTATCCCTCTGTTAATTTACTACATTTAGGTAAACAAAATTCCACATGCCTTTTATTGCTGGGTCTTTTTGTTTGTTTTGTTTTGTTTTTTAGGTTTTTTTGGGTTGTTGTGCGTGTTTGGGTTTTTTTTTTCTTGTTGTTGTTTTTTGGTGGCTTTTTTTTTGTTTTTTGTTTTTTGTTTTGTTTTTTTTTTTTTGTTTTGTTTTGTTTTTTTTTTTGTGGCCCTGGCAACAGTCTAAGATCCTGGGTGTAGATTCACAGTTTCCTGGCACACCACATACATACACATATCGATACCTGTGAGAACACAGTTAACGCGGTGACAGATTTCGCGGAAGGAGTGGTCATCAGGGCCTAGCCTGCCAGGCGCTTTGCTTGCTTCCTGTGCCTGTCACCAGTCTGCTAATGAGCTTGGCTTTGCAGAAGAATCATGGGGAAGGCACTAAAGGTAACAAGTGATCACTTGTTTTCTCTTTCTCAAAGGAAAAAAAAAAACTGCGATGTAAAATAGAAAGTATACATAAGGAGATGAGAGGGAAAACAGAAAGCATACATGAGGAGATTAAGGAAGAATAGAAAGCATACACAAGGATGGGCGCCTGGGTGGCCCAGTCAGTTAAGCATCCGACTTCGGTTCGGGTCATGATCTCGCAGTTCGTGAGTTCGAGCCCCGCGAAAGGCTCTGTGCTGACAGCTCGGAGCCTGGAACCTGCTTCGGATTCTGTCTCTCCCAATCTCTCTCAGCCCCCGTTTACACTTTATCTTTCTCTCTCAAAAATAAACATTAAAAAAAAATTGAAAGGAAGAGAAAGTATACACAAGGGGGCATAAGAAAGAATAGAAAATATCCGTAAGGAGAACTATTCCTTCAATTCCCGCATCCATGTTCTTCCCCATCAGCTGACACAGAGGATGATAGGAAGAACATTCATGGATGAGGCTCCAAAAAGCTCTGGGATTTGTAACTCGCCGTGGACCCCATTCACATTTCTGCAGATACGTGCGTGAACGGCGAGGACCTTCCTTTCCTTGGATGTATCAAGACAAAGGCTCGTCCAGCAGTGGGTCCACCTGGGCCCAGAGAGCACCAACCTGCAGAGCACAGGGTCAGGGAGCCAGTGCTGTGCACACCCGCCATCCCACGGCCACATCTCCTGGTTCCAACCAACTGGGTTTCTCAGTCCCTGGCAGAAAACGTCCACCTTTTGTTTACAAAATATTATCTATATAAAGACAAAAAGGAGGAAAATAACAGGAAAGCAGGCATATTTAGTCCTGTCAGATAAGTGCGAAATTGGCTTTTACAAGCTGGAAGGAAGCTGCCTTCAGGGTGTCCGAGGAAATCTGCACAAGGACGATCTATTTTCGTATTACAGAATTGAAGCCGTGCACCTGAAATGGATAAAAATAATCTCCTGTGTCTGAGAAACACACATGATCCAACGGGAACCTCTAAGACAACTATTTAGACTTTTTTTTTTTTTTTTTTTTTTTTTTACCATAGTGCACAGTCCCAAATGACTTGAGTGGTCTGATGCCTGTTAATGGGAGAGTATTGGGAGAGGGGTCTACAAAAGAAGAGCTTCAGGCAGAAATACCAGGCGGACAGTGCGAAGGACTTTACTCCAAGGGAAGGCCGGCGAACGCATTGCCCTCGATGCCTAACTGCCTCCCGCACCGACACCTACAGCCACGCTGTGGAGCCCAAAGTGTCAGCACCACGGCAATTTCCCACTTAAATCCGCTCGCTGCAACCAGGGCCGCCTGTGTGGCTCAGTGGTTTAAGCATCTGACTTCGGCTCAGGTCATGATCTCACAGTTCCTGAGTTCGAGCCCCGCATCAGGCTCTGTGCTGACAGCTCAGAGCCTAGAGCCTGCTTTGGGTTCTGTGTCTCCCTCTCTCTCTCTGACCCTTCCCTGCTCATGCTCTGTCTCTCTGTCTCTCAAAAAATAAAATAAAATGTTACAAAAAATTTAAAAACAAAATTACAAAAACGACGTGCCTGGGCAATAAATACGAATTGCCTATTGTAGTAACAACTATTTCTGCTGAGAAGCTGAAGCATTTTTTTAAGCGTGATTGAATCGCACGCGGGACCCCATATGCTATTACAATGCCACGACGTGCTTACCGTGACCAGATGTGTGAAAATACAAACCCAAGTGTCACACCCATGAGGTGCAGGACCGTAAGTCTCCTACTGGATTTGTCTGAAGACACTAGGTTTTCAAAATGTGTTCCATTTAAACACCTGTAGCACGAGCCCTAACGTAAAGGCAATTGAACGAGAATAAATGGCCCCCTCACTGCTATGCTCACGTGAAGTTTTATTTTCTTCAAACAGTTACTTGCTTCCACTTGCCGAGATATTGTTTTGGGGCCAAATAAAAGGTCCTTTGTGACAGAGAGTGAGATGCGATCTCTTACGAAGCCTGGCGGTGTCTCGAGATCTATCCTACGTTCTTTATCAAGTTCGTTTTAATTATAAATGGAATACAGACCTCAAGGGGGAAAATTCTCCGTCAACACAGAAATACTTTTATTTCCAGTTTTCCAGCCGCTTTGCTGGTTTCTTCTTAGCACTTCTTCCTTCTGTTACCCCACCTTGATTTCCTCCTATTTTTCATCCTGACCCGCACGCAAGTGATTGTAAATATGCTTTCTAGAATCTGGCTTCCGGTTCTTTCTTTTCAGTTCACAGCCTGGGGAAGGCAGGCATGAGCCCATAAAAATACAATCTTTAATCTTAAGGACTTCCTGTCCAGAAAGGCGTCAGAGCAGACCAAATGGCACCAAGAGAGCAGCATGGCCCTCGGCGGCTCCCGGTGTGGATAAACAACCCTGATGAAGAGTTACGCTCTCTTAGGGATATTCTCGATGCTTCTGCATCAGAAACAGTCATCTTGCCTATGCTGAAATTTCAGTGTGTTTCCCTGGGAATAAAATGAAGCCTGTTCAGAGGGTGAATGCCAGAGAGTGTTGGATTTCCTTCCCTGGGTTAGAGAAACACAATAACTCTGTTATGGGCCTTCCCTCTGGTACCTAGAAACCACCAGAAGGCTGGGGGAGGACCGTTTTACTCAGACCCAGCTGTTAGTTTTTCCTTGTAGCTCCGGCGTCCTGAAACATTTGCCCAGTCGCTACCCCCTTGGCTTCCGAAAGGTCTGACAACGTCCCTCTGTGCCACGGTGGAAAGAGTCCAGTCTCAACCCTGTGCTTACGGATCCCGCACTGGAGCGCGCATCTTGAAATCATGCCAGCCTAGGGCTTCCCACCTCTCTACAGAACCTCAGTTTGGATTCTCTCCTCCGCCTGCGAGAAACAGATACTCCCTGAAAACAATGGACTGTAAATTGAGAACAGTTAAGAATCAACATCAGTTTCTCATAAATCTAATTTCCAATTTCCCACCAGTCTGGACTCTGTGTGCAAAGTCTAACACACACTCCCCTCTGGGGATTGCACACCCACGTTCAGAGACCCACCTTGACTTATTCAGCTGGTTTTTCTCGTCAGTGGAAAGAAACACTGTAATCCAGCAGAGCAATTGTAGGAGGAAGTTATTAGAAATGGGTAGATTTATTGTAATTTCTTTTTTCTATCCTGACTGGGTGTGGAAGGGGAGATAAACATCTACGTAGCAAATGCATAGAACATTTTTTCCATGCTAACTTGCAGCTGCCTGGATTAAGTGTGCATTTTTACCATTCTGTGGAAAAATATAGGAAAAGCGTCTAAAAGAAAGTATGATTATATGAAATAATCATTCATGGATGTAACCTAAGAATATTTTATTCATTTTGATGCAGCCAGGAAATAGAAAATAAGATTTTGTATCTGCTAATAAAAACTACCAAACATCATAAAATATTGGAGTGAATATAGTTCTTGTAACTAAAATAGTCCTTAAAGAGTTTGCTGTCATTGCAAGGTCAGATTCAGCATAAATCCTCGAGGTCGGGCTTCTTAGATGCGAAGTCACTTTTACGGAGACATTTTAGGTACCATAAGCAGTGTCTGTTATTTCTATATGGTTGAAATCCTTTTCTTACTGTTGTGACAACAGAAGAAAATGTATGACGCTGAAATCTAAGAAATGCCAAGTGTCTCCTTTTAAAGCCGCTATTCCTTTAATATCCTTGCCATCCCATTTCTCAGCTCCTACGGTGTGATGAACACTTCTTAGACGTTTATGATGAGATGTCATCGTTTAGGTGGACGGGGATAAAGTAAGCTTTCTCTCGCGACTTCTCTACCAGGACGGCTCACCGGGAGTGCTTATGGCATCGTGTAGCATTTAATAGTTCACACAGACTCTAGACCTCACTACAAAAGATTTTGATAATGACTTTAATGACCATATCAACCTGTGGCTGGAAAACAAAATATATAAAGTGGCTTACCTGCTAAACTTTATCTATAAAGTAAATAAAATCTTGCTAATGTGGGTGTGTCCTGGGATTTTATTTTATTTATTTTAATTTTTTTTTTCCAACGTTTATTTTTGGGACAGAGAGAGACAGAGCATGAACGGGGGAGGGGCAGAGAGAGAGGGAGACACAGAATCGGAAACAGGCTCCAGGCTCTGAGCCATCAGCCCAGAGCCCGACGCGGGGCTCGAACTCCCGGACCGCGAGATCGTGACCTGGCTGAAGTCGGACACTTAACCGACTGCGCCACCCAGGCGCCCCTGTCCTGGGATTTTAAAAAGCCCCCTTGAAAATTAGATTTTGCTCTCTGTATTAATAATGAGGAAGTTTAATACTTTAAAAAGAAAGAAAGAGAGGGGACGTCTGGGTGGCTCATTCGGTGTCTGACTCTTGCTTTCGGCTCAGGTCGTGATCTCAGGGGTCACGGGATCCAGCCCCGTGTCGGACTCTATGCTGACAGCGTGGAGCCTGCTTGGGATTCTCTCTCTCCTTCTCTCTCTGCTTCTTCCCCACACTCTCTCTCTCTCTCAAAATGAATACATAAACATTAAAAAAAAAAATAAAAATAAAGAAAGAGAAGCAGTGAGAGTAGAGAGAGCTCAGGACAGTAGCTGGGAGCCCTGGGTCTCCACCCTGGCTAGGCCAACATGACAGCAACAAATCACTTCCCTTCTCCGGGCCTCAGTTTCCCCCTCTGTGAGTCTCCTCTAGGATGCACGAGGCCCACGCCAGAGCCCAAGGGCAACACTCATCCTGCACACGTAGTACGTTCCGGCTGCTCTTCGCACACTCACCCCATCAACACTCCCAAACCCCACGAGGCACGTGCTATTGGAGGAGGACCCTTCACCCCGAGAGGCAGAGCTCTGATTGAAACTGGGGCCCACTACAGAACCAAGCTGCTGACCACTGCACCACACTGCCTTTTCGATCTGGGGCTCTGGCTCTCGTTCGAAAGGGAGTGAGACAAGACAGTGTTGGCAAGAAAGGTCCGTGAGACACGTTTACAAATCAGGGAGACTCACTCTGTAGCTGTGCACGCACTGATCTGCCTGCCATCAACGGCTGGGTTTGGGCTTTGCAGTCCTATCAGGAGGCTGCGGCGGGGGGGGGGGGGGGGGGGGGGGGGGGGGGAGGGGCAGACACACTTTCAGGGGAAATGGAGGGGTTCGGTGACCAGATGCCCGCCGTCTTATCCTGCGCCGTGACGTGTCCAAAACTGGACTTAAAAAGTACAAATCGTGTAGAATGCCCAGAGGGGAGCAGACTTCTACTAGTAGATTCCCGCTTGCAAGATCGACGGGGAAATTGTTCCACAAAACTGCGAACCACTGTACTCATCTACGAAAGAGCTAGTCAGCTTTTCTTTGTCTCCGCGGTGGTGTTCACAATCTTCTACAAGATTTAGGCAAAGTAGATTGTTTTTTGAGAAAAAAGCAACAGCGCATCCCATATTTTATCACCATTAGTAAGCAAATGGTAACAACTGCAGGTGTGAGCACAGCAGGATGGTTTTCTGCACTCTCCAGTCTGGAGGAGAATTTCAAAACACCCGATGTGATGTCCTTGGGTCACGCCAGCCCGCTCTTCTTAAAGGTACAAAGTCACTCTTTTAGGAACAGCCTACTCAGGATCTATTATTTTTTCACGGACTATCCAGTCGGGATCTAAAACTCAACCTGTTCTCATCCACTCTTGTTTCTTTTCAAAGATTTGCAAATAATGGCGCAGACTCTCATTTTTACCCCCCCCCCCCCCCATATCTTTTTATTTCAAGCCTTTCATATCTGAAGCTTGGATCAATTGCCTTTGTTTGAGCTGCTTACAGATTATTAGGGTAATTGCTTGAAGACTTAAGAATTGCTATACTGGAATAATTGCATTATTTTCCACTTAGCTGTATCTTTCTCTCAAATAGGCATACTGCTTCTGAACGTGTTTGGAGTACCTTCCCTCCTTTGTCTCACGGTGTGGCTCTCCAAGCCACCTAAGTGGTCTGCAAGGAGTGACAAAGGGCCCAGTGACTTTTCCAGAAGGGAATGGACTCCAGACACTGTTCCTGCTCAGTGATTCTAACCTGGCATCATCCTGTCATGATGATAAATTGTATGTACGATTCATAGCCGAAGCAGATGGGAGAGTGCTGGTTATTAAAATCTAAATCTGTTTTCCAAACAAAAAGAGAACTGTTTACTTCTCAATGAAACATAGACCCCTCATAAAGGACATTTTGAATATTCCAGTGTTACTCACTGAAGGAAGTATGCAGTAAGGGACACCTAGGCTCTAACAAAATTAAGTTTGGTTCTAAGAGAAGTAAAATAGAAGGGCCTCATTCATTTAGTCACCAGGTTCACTGAATGCCTGCTAGCTTCCAGGAATAGAAAGATTTACCAGAAAATATGTTGTAAAAATAAATAATATTTTTCTTTCCATTAAAATACTCAATTTGCGGGCAAATAAACCTGATGGTGTGTTATTATAGCCTCATCACAGAGAGAGACTGTTTTAAGATGTGCTATACGTCGGCAAAAAGGAGATGAGATACATTTGGCTTTTAAAACACTTGTAAATTCACTAACCTTCCAGACTATTCAAAAACCCAGATCTCAAGATTTAAGCCCACAGATGGAGCAAAATAATGTAAAGGTAAAATGAACTTCGTTTGTTGGCCCTGGGGTTTTATTCCAGCCACAGGGAAGGAAAATCAAGAGATTTGCAGGTCCGGATTTATTGATTTACTCATTCACTCTTAATTTAGCAACTATCGATTGAGCTCTAGTATGTGACAGTATTGTGGAAACTTCTGGAAACTATCATTAGCACATTATTGACCCCAGAAGTCCTCTTGGTTCCAGATGCATTCATTGTACCTTTGGTGAAGCTGAAGGGTGTTAGTCAGTGAGATTACCTAGATGATCTCCGAAAGAACATTCATTAAAAAAACACAAATTCTATTTATTACCCCACCACGTGCTGGAGACTTCTCATTCATTATCACATATCTCTACAACAATTCCGAGACGTTTCAGGGATCACTTACAACGAACAAATCTGGGTCTTAGGCGGGAAATTCTGCCCGACGCCTCACAGATGAAGTGGCAGGGTGGAACTTGAACTTAGCAGTGAGTGACCCGGAAGTGCCATCGCATTTCAGTGTGCCACACTGTCCTCCAGGGAAGGGACACGGCTCTCCATCCAGGCAAGCGTGCAGTCCCGACCTCTGAATACTTACAGAAAAAAAAAAAGTGCATTCTTCCATTTTCTTTTTTTTATTTTTTTTTAAAAAAATTTTTTTTTCAACGTTTATTTATTTTTGGGACAGAGAGAGACAGAGCATGAACGGGGGAGGGGCAGAGAGAGAGGGAGACACAGAATCGGAAACAGGCTCCAGGCTCTGAGCCATCAGCCCAGAGCCCGACGCGGGGCTCGAACTCACGGACCGCGAGATCGTGACCTGGCTGAAGTCGGACGCTTAACCGACTGCGCCACCCAGGCACCCCTATTCTTCCATTTTCATGTCGGTACCGATTTTCTTTTTCTTCAACGAGTTACAGTTCAAGCATTTTATTTTCAGAAAATGTAACTATAGATTCCCATGGGCCAGGAGCTGCCGAAACTTACCAGAGACACCTGGTCATTGAAGGGACAATCTAAGGGGCATGTGATGTGTCCATTCTTGTGGATTTTCTAAGCCATATTCCTGAATAATGCTATCATCAAAACCCAAACCACTAGATTATATTATCCTCTCTCTCTTAGAGAAAATTCTTCACACAGGTTGAAATTTAGTGCAATTTCCTGAGGTGGGAAGGGATGGTATAAAAGGCTTTCATTAGAAAACTTCACTCCTGCAACAAACCTTTTACTGACGGCTTCCTTACACCAGCCCTGTGTCCGAAATTCAGTGTTGAACAGAAGTGTATTTGGCCTCTACTCTCATCAAACTTACATTCGACGAGCGCAAGATACGGAGAATAATCGCATACAAGTTACAACTCTAAGTACTTTGAAGGATGAAAACATGATGCTTTAAGAGCGGGTCATCATAGGGTTTGACCTAGGCAGGAAATTCTCCTGCAAAACCATAGTCAAAAATGATCCTGCAGAATATAAGCTATCTGTTTTTGTTAGAATTCATATAGGAAGCATTCTTCATAGAAGTAGGTCAACTAAAATATGTTGCACTACTTGGTTGTGTGTGTTTCTTGTGGGTCGTTTGTTTGTTTCGTTGGTTGGTTAGTGGTTTTTTTGTTTGTTTTTTGTTTTGTTTTGTTTAGTTTTAGCCTTTCATCTGACAAAGACCAACTCTACTCTAATCTAGTACAATATAATTCTCTCCTGAAAATACACTTTCTAGAAACTCGAGGCTAAATTCGCTGTCAACAGTATTAAGATATGATTCACTTACCTTTGTCACTTTTTTTTGTTCTCTTTGTACTTTAATCGCTCTGTTTTAGATATGCTTTAACATTTAATATGCCGCAAGCTTTTTTTGTAAATTGTTAAGTATAACTAAAGAGGACTGGTTAATAAACAGCATCTTTTTAATTGTCAACAGATTGGTTGCAGGATTTAATTTTTTTTTTTTTTTTTACTGGAACCCTGGTTGAACCTGAACTAGGAGCTGAAAATTCCTTTGGAGTTTTGAGAAGATGGCAAAGGAGCATCAGTGGGTGAATTTGTAACAAAGCCCAAGGCAGTAAATCTCTTGGGATCACTCAGACCAAAGGTCTTAAATATCCTTCAGGAGGAAAAAGTCAAAACTTACAACAGTCTTTCACTTTTCAACTTTTTTTTTTTAATTTTTTTTTTAACGTTTATTTATTTTTGAGACAGAGAGAGACAGAGCATGAACAGGGGAGGAGCAGAGAGAGAGGGAGACACAGAATCTGAAACAGGCTCCAGGCTCTGAGCCGTCAGCACAGAGCCCGACGCGGGGCTCGAACTCACGGACCGTGAGATCACGACCTGAGCCGAAGTCAGACGTTCAACTGACCGAGCCACCCAGGCGCCCCTCACTTTTCAACTTTTTACAACAATGAAATGAAATGCCTGTCCGATCATTCAACGTCCCACCTCACACCAGATTGGTGGAATCTGATCACAGCAAACTGCCTCACTGTCCATCATCCTCCCAGACTTAGGCAGGGAGAAACAAGGGAAGCCCAGTTCACAGACATCCGGGAAGGTCAGGGGTGACTGTTGTCACGCTCTCCACTGAGAAACCAGCATCAATGTCCACACTTGCCGTACGGGGAAGCCGCAGAGCCAGCGTCAGGGACACACACGCGTTATACACACACACACACACACACACACACGCACGCACGCACACCCCTTAGGCTGCTCACACTTAGAGCAATATCCTCTTAGGAAGTTCTACGGGAGAATTACACAGGTTGGTTGAGAGTTACATCGGTCACATGAACTTCTCGTTCCCGCCCATTTCACTATCTGGCTACTTTTACCCAGGGAATCATTTATTTCACACAGTGAATGACCCTTCTGATTTGTTTCCCACTGGTTTCTTTTTCACTTTTATCGCTTTAGCTTTAGCGGTTCTGATGCCCTTATAGAAAGACCTTTTGCTGACTTCGTGAGATATGCTGATTAAAGGGAAAAAAAAATCCTTTTTCTTACATGACAAAAATGCTTAAAAACATCTGCTGGACTTGGTAGCTACTCTTTTCCAAAATCTCGATATCCAAATATGCAAAACGGCAGTGGCTTTTCCAATTAAAAACATTAAAGGTATGTCTATAAAGCTTCAATAAGATCAGGAAAGTCTGGGTAGCTGCAACCCATCTAGTTCCTTACGTTCTCCTTCTACCTTGTTAAAATTATATTTTGGTTATTGAGTTGGAGCAGGGAATGTGTTCTAGATGAGGCGCCTGGGTGGCTCAGTTGGTTGAGTGCTGACTTTGGCTCAGGTCACGGTCTCACGGTTCGTGGGTTCAAGCCCCGCTTCGGGCTCTGTGCTGACAGCTCTGAGCCTGGAGCCTGTTTCGGATTCTGTGTCTCCCTCTCTCTCTGCCTCTTCCCTCTTGCTCTCTCTCTCTCTCTCAAAATAAACAAACATTTAAAAAAATAAAAATAAATTAAAAAAAAAAAGAATGTGTTCCAGTTAATCCAAGGAAGCATGGAAGATACCATGTCAATGAAAGATTCTGACACAGGTCTGATCTGGATATTTACACAGAATCATAACAGAAACATTTTAATTAAGCACATTTTTTTTCTCTTCCAACCAGATTTCACAGAGCAGATGGCCATCCTTCTAACTCCATTTCTGTATTGGATGTAAGAGAGGGCTATTTTGAAAAGTGAACTTGTCACAATTATATACCTAGTCACATTGATAACTTACTCCAATAGTCTTTTTTTTTTGGTGCCATTATTTTATATTGTACGTACCCTTATCTTTGTCATGAAAACTTACAACCACAGAGTAAAGATAATTATTGTCCATTTGTTTATGAAACATTAGAAAGATGAACTGAAGCCAGATTATATTCAGATCGGAACCAATTAAGAAGAAGCAATGCCTTCGTTGGTCCAACCTTAGTTCAACCTTTTGAAACAAAGAAACCAGTCTACACAGACCCAGGTGTCTGCCCTGGGAGCTGAGTTTCAGCAGGACTGTGCAGCCATTCACTTTTCCAGTACGAATGCACCACAACCACGTACAAATAGGTCATCATACCAGTAAGTCGACAGAGAAATGCGACGTATATGCGTTACCTGAATTTACCTCTTTCTTGTAGGTCATCTGCCTTTTCCCCCTCAAATGTCATTTTTACTTCCAAACATAGCTGCACTTGATAATTAGTTACATATTTTAAAGGACATAAGAGAAATGGTCACTGGGATTTCAGAGGTTACGATTGCCCCGCCAGCCAACACTCTGGAACACCAATGGCGAACCATCAGTCTTTACATCTAAACCCAGGGCGACTTAAATCAGGTAAAAGGAGGCTTCCAGAGCGTGCCAATCAAGGTTCAGCTCTGATGCTTGAATCACCTCCGTAAAACTGCCCCCAGACAAACATCTCTTCAGGTTTTAACTTCTCTAGGATGGAAGGCATGTGTTGCCTACAATTTTCCTACTCCTGAGTCTCCCTCTGGAAGATCTGTGTTTCTTGTGTTTCAGGAAAGTCGAGCTAACTTGAGCTCTTTTCCTTCCCAGCTACTCAACCTTCCTTAATGTGACTCTAGTGTCACATGGCCTAGCATCATGTCATTGGCAGGTGACTGCATTCGAGAAATGCAGTAAGAGCTCTAGGCAAAGCTTGTACTGGAAGAGGAGTACGGTTGTTCACGCAAAAACGGACCACACGAGCGATAAGAAAAAAATAATAATGCTAGGAAACTGGAGAAAAGTTACACGTGGGGAGAGACCACCAGAGCTCCCCTCGGGTAGTTCAAAGCTCCTCATTGTGTGTCTCCAACGTGAGGTGTCTCGCTAGCCAAGCTAAGAAAATGAAATCCATCAGCGATGAATGAAAAATAATCCATTTGGAGAAGAATGATACCAAGAAGTCAATAAGGAAAATAAACTCAGCTGTGGTGACAAAAACAAAAACAAAACACAGAGGTGGTAGGGAAGAACAAATTGTTGGGTGACAAAATGGTAAGGTGCAGAGCATAGGAAGTGTAGCCACCCTACACCACACCCCTGTAAGACTTCCTCTTCTCTGAATGGAACCGAATATCAAAGCAATGTCAACACAAGCTCCTTGGTGGTCTCTTGTGACATAGCCTTCCCAGAATGACGCTATTTATGCCTATTTCTCAGATGTTCCCACTTCTAAAACTTTCTCTCCTCTTTTGCTTTAAATGCATACGTTGCTGTCAAATCTTTTCCATTATGACGGCATAAATCTTTTTCAAACATTTTAAACTTTTCCTAAATGAGATTTCTAATGGGAGGTGTGAACGGTTCTGATTTGGCAAACCCTCTTTCTAATTCGCTGTTTTCAAATCAACGAAGAACTGGGTCAAACAGCGCCATCACCGAAAATGAAAACTGTTGTATTGCTGCAAAAATCCGAAGAACAAACAGGGTGGGTGGATGTGTGGAAAAGGTGATTTTACACAAAGGATGTTTTCCAGCTTCCTGCAAGGAGCTAATAAATGCGTGTCTGAGAGTTCACTTAGAGCGACCTAAGAAAAATGTTAAGCTTGGGTTAAGCACCGTGAGTCTTGCTCACCAGTAATATTAAAATAAAATAATCGATATCCTGGGAGTCCCTAGGAGTTAGCTGCTACATAAAATTCACCAAGAGGACATCACCCCTAAGAGCCTTATGATATAAACACACGGGCAGAGAGCAAGCCTCCATTTTGATTAGAACGCAGGAGGAGTGACAATTGATGCGAATACCAGAGGCTCCCTCTTCCAGCAAGCTAACGAAGATGTTTAAGCACAGCACTACAGAAGGCAGTGAGAGCATTCTCCCCTATGTGTTACAAGATTGGCCAACTGTGGTCTGGGGAGCAATGATGGACATATCTGAGGGACCGATGTGAAATTACCTACAGTTGGTAGCACAAGCAGAGAGAAAAGAGGGATTAAAGAAAAAAACCACAACCAACAAGAGGCAGGACAAAAAGAAAGCCCTGTTGGAAGAAAGCAAAGTGGAGAACTGAGGTAATTCTGCAGATTCTTCATACGTAAGAACTGTGTTTGGGTAGGAACGATTCCGGCCATGGGCGTTGTGCCTACACACCTCTTAATTGTTTCTTTATGTTGAAAATCTACTGACTGCCCTGTTTCTTTTGCCACTTGAAAATGGCATTTATGTCTTTATTTTTTATATTACCAGACCTTGAATTTTATTTTTTTATTATATATATTTTAAATATAATTTATTGTCTAATTGGCTTCCATATGACACCCAGTGCTCATCCCAACAGGTGCCCTCCTCGATGCCCATCACTCACTTTCCCCTCCCTCCCATCCCCCATCAACCCTCAGTTTGATCTATGTATTTAAGAGTCTCTTATGATTTGCCTCCCTCCCTCTCTGTTTGTAACTATTTTTTTCCCCTTCCCCTCCCCCATGGTCTTCTGTTAAGTTTCTCAAGATCCACATAGGAGTGAAAACATATGGTATCTGTCTTTCTCTGCGTGACTTCTTTCACTTAGCATAATACCCTCCAGTCCCATCCACGTTGCTGCAAATGGCATGATTTCATTCTTTCTCATTGCCAAGTAGTATTCCATTGTATATATAAACCACATCTTCTTTATCCATTCATCAGTTGATGGACATTTAGGCTCTTTCCATAATTTTTAAAAAAATTTTTTTTTTCAACGTTTATTTTTTATTTTTGGGACAGAGAGAGACAGAGCATGAACGGGGCAGGGGCAGAGAGAGAGGGAGACACAGAATCGGAAACAGGCTCCAGGCTCCGAGCCATCAGCCCAGAGCCCGACGTGGGGCTCGAACTCACAGACCGCAAGATCGTGACCTGGCTGAAGTCGGACGCTTAACCGACTGCGCCACCCAGGCGCCCCAGGCTCTTTCCATAATTTGGCTATTGTTGAAAGTGCTGCTATAAACACTGGGGTACAAGTGCCCCTGTGCGTCAGCACTCCTGTATCCCTCGGGTAAGTTCCTAGCAGTGCTATTGCTGGGTCATAGGGTAGGTCTATTTTTAAGTTTTTGAGGAACCTCCACACTGTTTTCCAGAGCGGCTGCACCAGTTTGCATTCCCACCAACAGTGCAAGAAGGTTCCCGTTTCTCCACATCCTCACCAGCATTTGTAGTCTCCTGATTTGTTCAAAAATGGCATTTCAAAGAAGGAGTGACAGGGGCGCCTGGGTGGCTTAGTCGGTTAAGTGCCCGACTTCCTCAGGTCATGATCTCTCGGTTGGTGGGTTCGAGCCCGCGTTGGGCTCTGTGCTGACTGACCGCTCAGAGCCTGGGGCCTGCTTCAGATTCTTGTGTCCCTTTCTCTCTGCCCCTCTCCTGCTCACACTCTGTGTCTCTCTCTCTCTCAAAAATAATGAACATTGAAAAAATAATTTTTAAAGAAGGAATAGAAATTGGCACGTGCAACTTTTGGTAAAAACCTATGACGGTCTTACAAATGTGAAGTTTTTATGGTGGCGGAGGAACCAAAAGATCGAGCCTTAAAACGAGCTGGGAATCCTTGGGGCTTTTGGAAGTTGGAAGGAAGATATGGACATAAGTTTGTGGCTTTATTTAAATAAAAAGTATCATGGGGGAGAACCCTGACCTTTGCAAAAGTCCCACAGCAAGAGGAGTGGGTCTACTTGGAATGAATGGCTCGGTTAAATTAAGGATGGGCTGACAGAAAATGGCTTTAATTATTCTTTCCTATGTCCCATTCTGCAGGCACTTTGCCAAGTACATTTTCAAAGAGAAAATGCAAACACAAAAATAAGATGCAAATGGCTCTCGAGTGTCCTAGTGTGTCTTACACAAATGTTCTGGGATTTTATTTCGGTTTTTAAATTTGCTACTTGTCCTTAAAAGCCATCACGTTTTTCAGAACCCTCTTAGGGTGGAGCACTTGAAGGTTCTTCAGCTTTCTGCGGGGCTGTCTGCCTATTGCTAAATGCATTTTTTTTTTAATGTTTATGTCTTTACCATCAACTCAAACTCTTAAGTTCAATGTCAAATGGAATGGTAGAACTCCTTCTGCAAGATCAGGGAGAATCAAAATTCAAACATTAACTAAAAGATGTGGTTTCTAAAGGGTTATAAAGAGAAGGTGGGAAGTGTGATATACTCCAGGGTCAAGAGCATCTATTAGGAAATGTGTCACTTTTTATTCTTTGTTCTTTTAAAAAGATAAAACGATTCAAAAGAGACTCTGTATTTGTGGAGTGTGATTATTGCCAGCTGTCTTTGTCTTGGATAATGTGTCAGGGTTTTGTTCCTGTTTACCTAAGTCAAAGAAAACAAGGTTATTGTGAAGGCTGCCCATGGCTGTTTACATAACATACCTCCTGATTCTGGAAACGAGTACTGTTTCCTGCTCAAAACCCAAAAGAAGGAATGGGACACGTAGTATTCTTACACACTAAAATCAGAGCAACAGGTGTGGTCAATAAAGCCTTAGGTTAATGAGAAATATCATTTCCACCTTCCCACTCTTAAACAACATTAGATTATTCTGTGAACTCACCGTGTACTTTTGCCTTTTCCTTTTGTCCGAAATACCCATCCCCCTTTTCTCTCCTTTCTTCAACTAATGAACACCTACTCATCTTCTTTTTTTTTTTTTTTTTTTTTAAATGTTTATTTATTTTTTTGGGACAGAGAGAGACAGAGCATGAACGGGGGAGGGGCAGAGAGAGAGGGAGACACAGAATCAGAAACAGGCTCCAGGCTCTGAGCCATCAGCCCAGAGCCCGACGTGGGGCTCGAACTCACGGAGTGCGAGATCGTGACCTGGCCGAAGTCGGACGCTCAACCGACTGCGCCACCCAGGCGCCCCCACCTACTCATCTTCTAAGTATTCTTAATTCCAGTGCCACTTCTTCCAAAAGATTTCCCCCAACTATGTCAGGCAGAAGAAATCACCCCGTCCCCTGCATTTCCATAGCATTTTATAAACACTCATCTTTTTTTTTTTTTATTTTTAAAAAAAATTTTTTTTTTCAACATTTATTTATTTTAGGGACAGAGAGAGACAGAGCATGAACGGGGGAGGAGCAGAGAGAGAGGGAGACACAGAATTGGAAACAGGCTCCAGGCTCTGAGCCATCAGCCCAGAGCCCGACGCGGGGCTCGAACTCACGGACCGCGAGATTGTGACCTGGCTGAAGTCGGAGGCTTAACCGACTGCGCCACCCAGGCGCCCCTAAACACTCATCTTTTAACACATCTTATGTGGTATCATAATTCAATGTTACAAGGGGAATGCCAATGTTAGACTACCAGTGTCCCCTAGCAAAAGCCCTTGACTTATTCACCCTTCTTCCCCTCGTAACTAATGGTACAGAAACTGACATATAGTGGTTGTTTAATGCCTGTTCATAGGATGGATGGATGGATGGATGAGCAAACGAATCCATTACTCTAAATCAATGCTATTGAGGCCACCTGATGTCACAATTATATCAAAATCATAAGATCTTATGGGATTCTTATGCAGGAGGCAAGAATAGACAATCACAGACAAACATGAGCCAACTTAAAGAAATTTCTAAAATCTTTTCGAGTTCTAGCATTCTATGATTTTACGATTTTTAAACATTTAAGTGGTGAGCCATTTCCTGTGTCCCTTTGCCCATGGATGGTGTAGGATATATTAGGTAGTGGAGTTGGTGTTATTATTATTTTTTTTGAGATTTTATTTTTTAAGTAATCTCTACACCCAACGTGGGACTCAATCTCACAACCCCGAGATCAAGAGTCACACACCCCACTGACTGAGACAGCCGGGCACCCTGCGTTGTGGTATTATTTTAGCATATTTCTCTCTTCACTGCCTTTTTTGAAGGTATCCTAGAAGTCAGTGAAGCAGACATGCTCTCTCTGTGGTCCAGCCCCATACTGGGTTGTTTCCTCTCTGATGCGGAGGCATTGAAGGGCAATAATCCTGGTCTGCTTGCGTCCCCGCCCCGGTCATTGTGCCGAATGACTCACAACTGCCTTTACCTGAGGCTCTGGGAGAGTCAACTTTGTGTTGACTTTGGTTGTACTATTAACTACATCCTTTGATATCATCTGGAGCTTTCGAGATGAAGCACTTCACGATGTTTTCTTGCTAAGCAGATTTTGAATTTATATGGGAAAAGATGACAGGGACCAAAATGGCGTCTCTCCAGAGAAAGGAAGTTCACTTGGGGGTAAACATGGTAAATTCTGTTAAAGGATGAGGAAGAGGGAAAGATGACCATCAACACATTCATGAGCAAAACAGAAATCTCAGAAGAGCAATGCCCTACGCTGGCCTCGATTAAAGCTTATTAATCCAGAAATTTCTCTACAAGGAGATGGAACTGCACTCTAAGGACGCAAGCTGATTGGTTACAAAGAGAAGCGATTTCCTCCATCAGAGTATCCCTGTGTAAGGGTTATGTTTGCATTCAGACACTTACTTGCTCTACAAAGATTTCTGTTTCCACACGAGCCTCCATACAAGGTTATGCAGCACCTTGAGGATTCTTCACAGACCCGGAGTGAAGATTCCATAAACACTGGGAATGTTTAGGACAGAACCAAGCAGAGATGGTAGTGTCTTCATTTCACACCCCACATGGGCCACACCAGTTGTGGTAAGGATGGCCTTGGCCTGGCACTTAGGACCTTTCCCTTAACTAGTGAAGTCAAATCACCAGGATTCAAATATCTACCTTTTGTAACCTGTGCCAACCACTAGGAAGTTTTCATGAGAAATATAACCAAAGCTTCTGCTTTTGACAAACTGAAATATTGATAAAAATATAAGATTAATGTTAAGATATTTAAATAATGATGAACAAATGAAATGAAATGGTAGATTAATTATACAGTATGGCGTGGGGAGCATATCATCTTTTCTAAAGACATGTGCATTGGGGTGCCTGGGTGGCTCAGTCAGTTAGGTGTCTGACTTCAGCTCAGGTCATGATCTCACAGCCTATGGGTTCAAGCCCCGCATTGGGCTCTGTGCTGACAGCTCAGAGCCTGGAGCCTGCTTTAGATTCTGTGTCTCCCTCTCTCTCTGCCCCTCCCCCACTTGTGCTCTGTCTCTCAAAAATAAATAAATGTAAAAAAAAAATTTAAAGACACATGCATTTAGCGCAGAGCATGCATGAGGTTGAATTCTGACTCTGACTTTCTATTAGTAAAGAAATGCTCTAAATCCCAGCTCTTTTTATTATCTATATGTTCACAAAGTTGTCATGAAAATGAGAAATAAAGTGTTTAGCAGCCAAATCTTAGCTATTTTTATAAGCTATAAAGGACTTCATGGAGGAGACAGAATTTGTGGCCATCTTCAAAGGATGATAGAAGTTGGGTAAATAAAGAGAAGTGGAGAATATACACCATTTGAAGAGTATCGTAAAACAAATTCTCCGAAGCCAACTCTGTTTCTCTTGCTCAGAAGGCAAAGGCTCAAAGATATACTTCAATTGTGCTTAACACATTTAAAGTTCATTTTCCTCCCAAATGAAGCATCACTTGTAATCTATCAGCCAAATACAGTGCAAGAAACCCCTCTCCGCTTTCTCAGGTTTAATGGGCTAATTACTCCGGCTGAGTTCTAATCCCAGTTACTCGCAGCCTCCACGGGCGACTCTCTGTGATTCTTCACTCCAGATGTTATGAGGATTAACCAATCAATTTGAAACACCTTGTAAAAACATGTCAGGCTTTCTAATCCCTTTCCGAATTAATTCCTGTTCAATCCACACTTTTACTGCGATGGCTTTTAAGCTCCATGTGTAACGGTAGCGCACCTGACCCAGAAGTCCAAAATTCCTCCAGCCTGCTTGTCTTGCATTATTCTAATATTGCAGAAGCAGCAAAAACGGTGCTTCCAAACTCTACTTAAGCAAGGGACTTCCTGGGGAAAGATTGCCGGGAGGCTCCGCGCAGACCAATTTAGTATCGCCTCTCTTGTATTTAGTCCCACTTAGGAATGTGTTGCCAAAATGTCGAAACCATGCAAAACCAAGTTAAGATCACAGTGAGGATCGGACTTTGCTGCTTTAGTCATCTCAACTCCCACAAGATCCTGAGGTTCTCGATTTTTTTTTTTTTCCCATGAGAGGGACGTGTGAGCAATATTACCGATGTCCTGACCGGACTCCTAGCTATGACACCAGGGAAGGTTGAGCTGAGCTCATTGCGCAAACAGCCTTCCTCCGTCAATCTCATAGACCCCCCATGGGCCACACTGCAAGCAATACCATCCCAGTATTTGGCAGAATAAACTGTTCCCAACCGAAGATCATCTGCACACATTTCACGGCAAATGATTAAGCTCAAACCAAAGACCCAATCCAACACACTACCAAGTTCGATGGGTCGATCGGGCCAGGCAGAGCACCAAAATGAGTCCCTTTGGCAAATATTTCTTTTCCTACTTGATGTGTCCACTTCTTTTTTTTTTTTTTTTTTTAACGTTTATTTACTTTTGAGACAGAGAGTCAGAGCATGAACGGAGGAGGGTCAGAGAGAGAGAGGGAGACACAGAATCCGAAACAGGCTCCAGGCTCTGAGCTGTCAGCACAGAGCCCGAAGCAGGGCTCGAACTCACGAGCTGTGAGATCATGACCTGAGCCGAAGTCGGACGCTTAACTGACGGAGCCACCCAGGCTCCCCTTGATGTGTCCACGTCTAGTTAACAAGGAACAAGACTTAGTCACACTGGTATCTTTTTTTTTTTTTTAACTTTAGCCACTAATAGGAACGATGTAAGTTGGTAATTTTCTAGAACTCACTTCTCACAGAAAACTTTTCTGTGGTAAGAGTTGCAAAGAAAATCCCCAATTATTGTTTGGGGGGAAAAAAACCAAATAGATTTGACCTTGAAGTAGTATTGTATAACTATTTCCTGGATGCACAGCATTTCCAAGACACAGCAGAGCAGTGATAACTTGGAATGTAAGCAGAAAGGACCGTATTTTACTGATGAAACTACTTTTTCTCACTGTCCCTTAATCGTGCTATGGTGTAGCTAAATATGTTGATGCTGACGATACATTAGGATCTTTTTTTTTTTAATGTTTATTTATTTTTAAGAGAGTAGTAGAGACAGAGCGTGAACAGGGCAGGGGCAGAGAGAGAGGGAGACACAGAATCCGAAGCAGGCTCCAGGCTCTGAGCTGTCAGCACAGCTTGGCTTGAGCCCATGACCCGTGAGATCATGACCTGAGCCAAAGTCCGATGCTTAACCAACTGAGCCACCCAGGTGCCCCAAGGATCTTATCATTAAAATATATTCACTTCATACACACCCACTTTAATCTTCAGGAGAACTCATGGAAGCAGCATTGCCAGGGTAATGCCCTATTTACTTACACTGGCACGTAATTACAAAAAAACCCAAAAAACAAAAAACAAACCCTTAACTTACAAAACTTTGTGCGAGGACACCGCAGATACAGCCTTCTAGATAAACCAAAGTTCCCAAAGAATTAAAAACAGACATGAATCTGATTTGAGGAAGAAAAAGAAAAATTGTCAAAAGCTTCCGACCAGCAATGCCGCCTCAAAAATGCAGAAGAGTCTCGAAATGGTGACGCTCATCTGGCCGTCCTTTCTCAAGAATAAGCTGTGCCAGCAACGTCGTTAACAAGGAAACCATCCGCTCGGCCCACGGCCTCTGCCTACTCGCCTCACGTAACTCAGAACTCTCTTCCCTGAAGCAGAACTTATCTGACATCTCCATTGCTGCAGCCTGGGTCAGAACTCTCCTTTGAAGGGGTTTCAAAGTAAAACAAGATAAGAAGTACCTTTTCAAAAAGAATCCTTCCGAGGGAGTCCTGTGATGTGAAAGTGAAGTGCAAGAACAGAGATGTCTTCTCAAGAGCACTTTCGGGTCCCTTGAATAGATAAGAGGAGTAAACTCACCCAGGGGTGGGGGTGCTGGGGACAGAGAGTGCCACCAGATAAGAAACAGAGGGTGTCTGTTCTCCCGGGAGGGGACCCGTTCGGTGACAACTGCTGTTGCGGACAGGCCGCCTGTCCACCCTGTTAGGCCACCGGGAGTCCAGGAAAGACAGTGAAAGACACACGTGTGGAGTCCTGGAAATCTGTGAGCCACAGCCTGCTGGTAGTGTATGAACTGGGAAGAATGTGGCCCAGCTCTCGGGGGGGGGGGGGAGGGAATACTATAGGCCTGCAGTTAACAGTAACTGTTAACTCAAATTTTCCTCTACCTTTTCCCTCCAAACCACCTCTTTCTTGGAAAAGAAGCAGCAGGTGGTGATAGGCCTGGGTGCCCCAGGAAAGGCTCGGGGGGCTGGGGAGTGGAATGGCCCCACCTGGGCTGAATCACCTAATGAAACATGTTGAAACCGTCACAAGATGTTTCTTCTGAGATTGACAAGATTAGGCCTGGCCTGGCCATTTTCCCCCGGGGCCCTTGCTGAGAATGCGTAACGAATATACTCGGGGAACAGTTCCATCACTGTGGACGCGGTTTTGCATTTGGCCATGGCAGTGCTGTTCTCTATCCGGGCGCCATCGTTTGGGAGACCGAAGGCCAATGGCCCACATGCTCCTAGACACCCAGAGAACCCTGTCAAGGGTCATCAATCCCTGGAGATGGTCTGGAGGCTGGTCTGAGAACAGGCTTGAATACAGCACTCTCTTGGTGGTATGATTCCGGAAGATGGACGGTCACGTGCTCTCTGACCATCTGAGCTAACCCACAGCCCTTTGCTATTGACCTTGGCCACTAGGTTTAACGATACAGGGCAGTGTTTGCCTTAACTAGATATACAACTCATTCTTTTGTGTGTGGAGTTTCCAAGAATTTATTCTCTTCAAAAAAAGCTACTTTAATGTTCCTATTTTGTCTGTATCCCTGATTTACATATTTTAAGCCATTAAGACCTTGATGTCCCTCCCCACTACTTTTTTTTTTTTTTTTTTAAATTTTTTTTTTTTCAACGTTTATTTATTTTTGGGACAGAGAGAGACAGAGCATGAACAGGGGAGGGGCAGAGAGAGAGGGAGACACAGAATCAGAAACAGGCTCCAGGCTCTGAGCCATCAGCCCAGAGCCCGACGCGGGGCTCGAACTCACGGACCGCGAGATCGTGACCTGGCTGAAGTCGGACGCTTAACCGACTGCGCCACCCAGGCGCCCCTCCCCACTACTTTTTAAAAATAAGTTTCCTTTAGTTTCTGTTTTCTTTCTTTCTTTCTTTTTATCCCTTAAGTAGGAAAACTGGTCATATAAGACTTTGAAATAAATTTGTCGCATCGGAACTGGTGAGAATTTTACCATATTCTTTGGAATTTGGTTACTTAGCTGCTGCTTTTTCTTCTTCTTCTCCTTCTCCTTCTTCTTTTTCTTTTTCTCCTTTTACTGAATCAATAAATGAATTTTTAATTACAGAGTTAAGTGTGGGGCTTCGTGGTGTGTAATTTTAATTCTCTGAAAGTCAGCCTGAACCCACCACTGGTCTTACCCCATGGCAACTGTCAGCGTCGGACTATTTATTTCTTCTACAGTTATTTAAAAGTAATTCTGTAAATTACCGTAAATTCTGTAAATATTTCTATAAAAGGTTGAGTCATACTATTAAGACATATATTTAAGAGGTGCCTGGGTGGCTCAGTCGGTTAAGCGTCTAACTTCACCTCAGGTCATGATCTCACAGTTTCTGGGCTCAATCCCTGCATCGGGCTCTGTGCTGACCACTCAGAGCCTGGAGCCTGCTTTGGATTCTGTGCCTCCCTCTCTCTGTCTGCCCCTCTCCTGCTAGTTCTCTTTCTCTCTCTCTCAAAAACAAAAACACTTTTAAAAACATGTACTTAAATTGTCAGAAAATGCCAAAGCATATAATACAGGACATTAATTGTAAAGTTAAGGAAATTGATGTAATAGAAATAGTAAAAACTTTGAAGATGAATTCTTGGAAACTTTGAAGATGATACCCTGGCCAAGTCACTGATCCTCTCTGAGAATGATATTCTATATCATAAACAGAGTAGGGTTTTGAAGACAAAATAGATAGAGGCTGCTATGCAGCTGAAATAAAAGAGAACGTTAAAAACTTAATTTATCTTATATATTAGCAAAACTTTCTGAAAAATCAGTAGTTTCAGTAAAAACCAATCTGACCTTCAACTGTCATTCAGTACAAAATATATCATTCATTTATGTAAGTTGCTTTTTCACTAGGATATTAGCATCGACTGTTTCTAAACAGAGCCAAGAGCTCAGAAATAAATCAGAACACTTGTAGCCCCCAGAAGTGCCATCATAAAGTTAGGGGCCTTAAACTCGCTCTCTCAGTCCTAAAGGAATTCCTTAAAATATTTATGGAAAATATGGCCACAATTTATATATTAGAAGCTACTATAGATACATAAAAAAGATTAGAGGGAGCAACTATAGATTAGTCATGCAAGAAGAAAAACAAGTCGCTAAAAATATATAGGAAAAAGTTTCAATTTCGAGAGCAATCAGAGAACTCCAAATTGAAATAAAAGACATATTATTTTAATTGTTAAACAAGCCAATATTTACTTTTAATGATCGTATTGAGTATTTACAGGAGTCAGGGAGCAAGGTGCAGTTGGCTCTCTCCTGTACCGATGATGGACATATAAAGCCGCACAGCCATTCCAAAAAGTAATGTGGGAAATATTTGTTAAGTTCCTTAAAAAGTGTTGTCCTCTTTAACAAGGTAACTCCCTTTCTAGCATGCTATTTTAAAGAAACAATTCAAATGATGGGCAAAATTTATGTACAAAGATGATTCTTCCAGCCCTATTCATAATAGCTAAAAAAAAAAAATAGGTTGAGATATATGCAAATTAAAATACAGCTATCATTGAAAACTATGCCTGCAATTCTAATGAAAAGAAGTTCTAAAAAAATTATTAATATCCTGGGAAGATGCTCGTAGAACAATCTTAAGAGAAGAATGAATGATGCAAAATATTACATGCAGCTTTATCCCGATCATGTAACATGGTATAATATAGATGACAACTTTATACGTGTAAATAATGCCTGCATATTTACATATAAACACACAAAATGTGTCTGCATGTTTATGAGTAAATATATGAAGAAACTAATTTCAAGAGGCTCCAAAGGTAGTAGTATCATCTCTGACTGGTTTGCATATTACATTTTCCACTGTCCTTTCCTACTTTTTTTTCAGAGTTTCCACAGTGAGTCCACATGATTATAACATAATCAGCATTAAACAGTATACTTAGAAAAATGACTCATTAAATACAATTAATTTAAGATGCTGTTCAGAGCCTACTTGCTACGTGTTATGGGCCCAGTTCTTTTGAAGATGGCCATGTGGTTTCCTGATGCATAACTGATTAGGATCTGTCCATGAGTGAATGTCTAGCAGCCATGCTTCTCTGCAAGTATCCCTGCCCCCCGTGGGGTCTGTCTCACCTGGCATGTATCAGGTACCCCCACTGATAAGTCTCACTCTTAGCCGACCCTCAGAGGACCGGGAATGGAGAGTGGAAGCAATACATCCATAAAATGTTGAGAAAGGTCTATCTCTGCATATCTACGTTGAGCACATGACATGATGGTCAAGCCCTGAGGTCAGGAGGGCTGGTTTAGAACCTCAGTTTTGTCACTTGGTGGTGAGGTAATCTGGTAAGACATGCAAATCATCCTGGGGCTCAGTTCCAAATCAGAAGAATGGGAACGAACATCACGCCTCTTCTGTGGTGTTGTTGTGAGTACTGAACGAGCCAATTCATGGACGAATGTAGAGTCGCACCTGACAATGACGTTTCATTGTTATGATTACTGTCATTTTCGAAATGATGCTTCTGAAGGCAAGGTTTCTCCAAGTGTGAGTGCCCTGACTGCTTGGACCAGAATCAGGAGGAAAACTTGTCACAGATGCAGATTCAACACTACAGAATAAGAATTTCCGTAATGCGTCCCGAGAATATATATTTTTGACGAGCTCCAAGTTTGTTCTTATATGCACCAAACTTTAAGGCATACTGTACTAAAAATGTTACTAGGATTATAATCCTCTCTAAACGTCCCTAAGCCATCAAGGAAATGTCCAACAATGTTTCCTAACTCTGCATAGGTAGCTGGAAAATGCAAATGTCTTTGTAAATTGATACCTGACAAAAAAATGAAGAAATAAAACTTTATTTCTAAGTTCATTTTATTTCAAAGAGAAAAGCTTTCATTATCAGGAAAATTCATTTATGTGGGACACGTCATTCCTTGAAGATGCTAGTTAAAGAATGTGTTACCGGGGAGCCTGGGTGGCGCAGTCGGTTAAGCGTCCGACTTCAGCCAGGTCACGATCTCGCGGTCCGTGAGTTCGAGCCCCACGTCAGGCTCTGGGCTGATGGCTCGGAGCCTGGAGCCTGTTTCCGATCCTGTGTCTCCCTCTCTCTCTGCCCCTCCCCCGTTCATGCTCTGTCTCTCTCTGTCCCAAAAATAAATAAACGTTGAAAAAAAAAAAAAAAGAATGTGTTACCATATTAATGTCTACTTAGGTATCATTTTACTTGTTGTCTCACAACATGAGATAATTGCTTTAAAATAGACTTGAAAGTTTCCAAACTTTCTCTAAGCTATGGAGAGATTATGTCTACTCGTAATCAGGTAAATCTGTCTCCTTCTAAATAAAAAGGATAAAGTCAGTGGTTACATGCTCAATATGATAAAAATGCAGTGTCTAATTTTAGATTTTTTTTTTCTTGGCTGCTTTTCTTATTTATCATCTGTAACTCACAAACACAAAGATTTTTAAAAATTAGTGTTTAAAACTAGTGATAGCAACTTTTGATGTCCAATGTTTTCAAGTTGCATTCTGACTCACAAAGCCCGATGCTTTTCTTTTCTTTTTTTTTAAGTTTATTTGTTTTGAGAGAGAGAGAGAATGCAAGAGGGGTGGGACAGAGAGAATCCCAAGCAGGCTCCACACTGTCATTGCAGAGCGTGACTCGGGGCTTGAACTCATGAACCTTGAGATCATGACCTGAGCTGAAATCAAGAGTCAGACACTTCACCGACTGAGCCACCCAGGCTCCCCAAGCCCAATGCTTTTCTGAGCAACTCCACAGGCTAGCGCTCCAGAACATGTCTACGTGGGCTAAATCCACTTGTTTTTCTACTTTGGCTCCTAACGCCATGGGGGGAGTCACCTTAGGTCAGGATGGAAAATTCATGAAACCCACTCCGCATACAATTCAGGTATAAAGGGAAGGGAGTCCTACCCAACAAAATGCAGACTGACATCAATACACATGCCATCCTGGCCATTGGAGCAAACTGCTACTCAAAATCCAAGCATTCGTAACTTTTAAAAGTTCTTCTGTAAAATAGGTTTACCTCAGCAAGCATTATCAAGACTGATTTCCATGGCAATTTTAAATTTCAGAATTTTTATCACTCCGAATGCATATTAGCAAATTAATCTAATTTATAGACTATACCTTACTTAAGTAGATGATTTTGTCTAGGTTTCCCTGAAATAAATGAGGATTTTGGATGACACTGATCTCTTTAATTATACTAAAGAGACAACCATCTATTTTAAGTGCATGCCATTCAGAGTTATTTTTAGTTCATGATAGATATCAAAATATTCATTTGAAAAGTTGAAAAAACCCGTGCTTGTTAAATTGGGGGAAGATAATGAGCAAACTCAGGAAACTTCCAAGACTATGGCTACTAGCAAAAGTTACTCGTGTCAGCACCCAGAGATGCCTCAAGTTCCCATTAAATGCTCCTGTTCTCAAAGACAGTCAGTCACTTAATGACAGTTACAGTAGACTTAAAAACTTTTTTTTTAATTTGTATTTATTTTTAAGAGAGAGGGAGAGAGAGCAGGGGAGGGACAGAGAGAGACACACACACAGAATCTGAAGTAGGCTCCAGGCTCTGAGCTTTCAGCACAGAGCCTGATGCAGGGCTCGAACTCACAAACCATGAGATCGTGACCTGAGCCGAAGTCTCATGCTCAACCGACTGAGCCACCCAGGCGCCCCTGCAGTAGACTTTTAACGCATCAGAGGTCAGGATGATTTAGACATTTTAGGGGTACACCCTTTCTGTTCCCAAATAAAAAAACTCAATTGCAACTGGCTAAAGCTATCATAATGCTGAAAACAATTGTCCCATGGTTTGGCCTCCATTAGTCTCTTAGAAGCTCATTGCCATCTGCCTTATCAAAATAATACAGTAGGAAGGTGAACTTCAGTGTGACATTGTGGATAAGTAGGTAGAGTTTGGAAAATATATGATTTAACACAGATGGGCCCCTCTCAATGAGATCAACAGGGAACCACCATAAAGGGTTCATCCACATGGGCTCATGGATGCCCCAGAGGATAGCAAGACACTATACAACCCCAAACGGTAACTGCCATTTGTTTGGGTGTGTTTGTTGGAGATGCATCCATTTATGAAATGGCATTTTCTCCCTAATCACAACATTCCAAAACCTAAAAAATTAATGCAGTCTTTTTTAAAGATTTTGACACGCTTTCTATAAGGCAGTTCATTTCAAAAAGGCCCCATTCGTTTAAAATGACATTGACATTGTCTTGACATTGATTGTTGTCATTCTGATTCTGATGAAAACTAATATCCTAATCATACCAAGTAAAATTTTATAAACCGAAAAAAATTATTTCTAGCTAATGATATTGTACTTAAATGTCCTCCCACTGAAAGAAAAATTAAAGGGAGGAGTTCTCGATGTTGAGTAGAATCAATTCTTCCATGTAGGAAAGACATAAAAAGGAAACCTCCTAACTCAATTCTTTCATTCATGACATCATATATTTTCCCCAGGAAGGACCCTCAATCCAAATGTGGCTGCAGGTTTATGTCTAATAGATGCTTATGTCCCCGCCCCCCATTCATATGTGGAAATTCTAACCCTCAAGGTGATGGTACGAGGAGGTGAGGCCTTTGGGGGTGATTAAGTCATGAGAGTGGAACCCTGATAGATAGGATTAGTGCCTTGATTAAAGAGACCCCAGAGAGCTCCCTAGCTCCTTCCACCCTATAAAGACACAGCGAAAAGACAGCTCTCCGGGAAACGAAACTTCAGCAGATATTGAATCTGCCAATTCCTTGATCTTGAACTTCCCAGTCTCCAGGACAGTGAGAAATAAATTTATGTTATTTATAAGCCACCAAGTCTATGGTTTTTCTGTTACAGCAGCCTGAACAGACTGACAATGGCTTGCTCTGCCTCTTAGAGTTCCATAACTAAGTATGGCTAAGCGATTGGCTGCCACTTGCTGCTCTAGGAAGCCAACCAGCTGGACCTCCACCACCTCTCTTGCAGGCTGTTGCCCAAGCCAACACCCCACCCTCTCCCCCAGATCATTTGCTTCCACTCCACCCTTGAATCTAAACCCCTTCCACACACCTTTGCACACTTCTGCTGACTTTCATTGTTAAAGAGGAAGATGCAATTCAGGCTCTTGAATTAGATTCTCTCCAGAGCCCTAGTAATGCTTTGTACGTAAAAGAAGCTAAGTGAGGTATATTGCTACTTTATTCTATTATCACTGCATTTCCTAGCTTTTAATAGCCTAAATGCAGGCACTGGGTAACCGAACTCATCCTGTTGGGGCTCTCTCTCCAAACTCAAGAACCGAGGAGATTTGGAGACGATTTCAGAAAATCCTTTGCTGTCAAAATTCTTTGATTCACTTTCTGAAACTTAAACACTGATACGATGCTAAGATTTTACTAGTTAGCAAGACACCCGGGTGCTAGGCCTCACCACCTTTTATTACCTGGGCAATGCCAAGCTTGTCATTTAACTTCACTGGGTCCCGACTGCAACATTTAATTTAATTCGACAGACACTTAGCCAGTACCCACTAACAGCTCAGCACCCTGCCTGTTCAAGGAGAGGACCTATGCCAATGACCTGAGCTGTCCCTTCTACACGCTCAATGGTGTGGCTATTAAACACTTGAAGTGTGGCTAGTGAGACTGAAGAGCTGAATTTCAAATTTTAATTTTCATTACTTGACACTTAAATTGAAAAGCTGATATTTTATTCAGTCACTAGAAAAGTTTCACTATATTTGGAACAACCTGAGCAGGTAAATTTAATTTTTAGCTGTTAATTTTATGAAATCTTAATACAGGTCAGTTATTCTCAGTGAAAATTGCATGACCAAGTTACGATGTGCTGTAAAGAGTCCCACATTTTGAAAGCTTGTAAAAATAGGAGTACAAAATACCCATTAATAATTTTTATATTGATTATGTATTTAAGTGGTAATTTGTTGGATAAGCTTGGGTTAATTAAAATATATTTTAAAAATTATTTCACTGGTTTCTGGGGCACCTGAGTGGCTCAGTTGGTTAAGTGCCTGTCTCTTGATTTCGGCTCAGGTCATGATCTCATGTTCATGGGACCGAGCCCCGAGTCGGGCTCTGCATGAACAACACAAAGCCTGCTAGAGATTTTCTCTCCCTCTCTCTCTGCCCCTCCCTGCTTGCGAGTGCGCGCGCGTGCGCTCGCTCTCTCTCTCTCTCTCTCTCCCTCAGAATACATAAACTTTAAAAAATCTTACAAAAATGATTTCACTGCTTTCTATTTCAAATGTTTTAATGTGGCTGCCATAGCTAAGATGTAGCTTAGATTATATTTTTATTGGCTAGTGTGGCTTTAGAACTCCAACAGAAACGATCCCATGTAACACATCTGCCTTATCTCTAGCTAACTTTCCGTGTCCCATGCAACCTATCTAGGCTTTTTCCCTAGAAAAAACCCAACTGTATTATTTTAGTCCTTCATACCCTGCTTACTTCTGGCTCTTCTACCAAAAACTGCTTGTCACAATATATTTGCTTGCTCTGCTGTTTCTCCCAGTATGTTAAAATTCCACGAGGAAAGAATAAACTTGCTTTGCTATTGTACATTCAGTGCCTGGCATAGCACAATGTCACCAACAGAGCAGGGGCTCACATGGGTGTGTACAAAACAGTAAGTGTAAGCATTCCTGAAAAATGTCTACATTTAGCACTTGAGGTACCAAGCTGTTGTTTTTGTTGTTTTTAATATAACAATTCACCTTCAAGTAGAAAGACACCTAAATTTCTTTAGAAAACCTTTCCAGGTTTTTAGAGAACCACAGGACAGGAGTTATTTCATCAAAACCATTAATGGCAGTAAATATAACTTAGTTCTTAATATTTTCACCCCAATAATTTGAATTAAAATTGGCACATCTTTAGAAGCACACAGACCATTTTCTCCATACATACACACAAAAATAGTAAGTACACAAATTAATTTCTCCACAGCAACTACTCTTCAAGATATAAAGGGATAATACTCAACTCCTCCATAAAATCATACGTTAGTGAAGCAATTTGGAAATAGATACACCAGTTCGACCCTTTGTTTTTCCTCATTATATACTTTAACTTGTGCAAAAAGGAGAACGACTTCCCTGGCATCTCTGACTGTCACTTATGGCTAACATAATACATAGCAAGAGGATTGCTATTTGTGGTTTAATTAGATTGAATTCCCACTCATAATGTTATATGTGTTTGCATATTATTTGCTAAAATGTAAAAATAATGGAGCAGTATTCTTTGAAAATTTCTTTTGCAATCTGAACTTCCATTACTAAATGGCTTTTGCTTTCATTTGTCTTTTAATTTAATTATTATAACAGCAATATTACCATTAAAGAAGAAATGAGCTCAATTTTTCTCTGTGTATGCTGATGTATATACTTACTAGGAACCCTCTGGATTCTGATGAAAGAGTACCTGAAAAATAAATAGAGCTCACAGCTGTTTCAAGAAAAATATTGTCTCTCTACCATGTTATCCACCAACACTTCTGCCCAAAATGTTAACAACTGATCAGATAACAAAAGTGTGAGTCCTGGGGGCTAGAAGCAAATGCCAAAATCTGCTTTCATTTCAACGTAGCCTTTTGCCAAAGAAACCCTACCAATGAGCTACTTATGCAAAATCCCAATACTCCAGAACTCAAAACACAAAAGATCCATTGGGTTCTATAGTTACCTTGACATTAGCAGCAAGAACAAAAGATTAAAAGAAGCACAGGATGAATGTGTAGAATGAATTAGTAGAAACAAGATAATATATACACATTAGAATACAAAGAGAGACAATCACTTCTGGAATGGTAAGAACGTCTGAAAATCTGCCTCTCCATAAAGGCAATGGCAACATTGGCAAAATGATCAAAATCAATTTTGTCAGAACTGTGGAAATTATCCAAAGACTTGCAACAATCTGAAGAATGTTTATTCAATAAAAACAGCTGAATCTCGGTAAGAACAGTGAGATTTGGCGCATTTTAATTTGCTCTCTTTCTATCTTTCACTCTCCAGCTCGGCAGTAGCCTTGAAAAACGACAGGCTTGCAATCATGATAGCCATGAAAACCAGTAGACTTGTAGCCACTGGTGGGTGCAGAAAGAATCTGGAATTACCCCAAAATCTCCCTTCGCAGAAAACTGTCATTGTTTGACCTGTCTGGAGGCTCCATGGGAACCTTGACTTGCAAAACTTCTCTTCATTCAACGGTGAAAATAACCTCACTACAAACAATCTCTTCTCAGAACATTTTTCAAAAACAATTACTCGCAATTGCTTAACACCGTGGCTGCCTGAGGAAGTGATATAGTTGAGGCAAATGAAAAGCTGATCAAGAAACTTAAAGGAAAATCCAAGGAATGAGATGTACGTAGAGTCTTTGAAGAACTCTGACATATTCCTGAAAATCAAGACGTCCACATGCATGTGCTATACTGTGGACAGGTTCAGGAAACAACTGAGTAAGCCTTCATATCTCACCTCTGGTGGACCTTGAGCTTCTGCACAAACAGAAAGTAAAAGCTATCAAAGAGTAGTAACCTGCCCCCTGAAGAGCTAGACACTCCAGAAGGCACACAGAGTGTATTCACAAAGCTGGGAGTTATTCATTCAAGGCATTTCAGGAAATATTGGTATAATCATTAGCTGGTCACTAAGCTAACTGAGTAGAGAACTCAGTGGTCATAAACAAAGAATAGAGACTTTATAGAATTAGTTCAATAAAGTCATTAAGCAAAAACATAGCGGGGTGCCTGGGTGGCTCAGTTGGTTGTGTATCCCACTCTTGATTTTGGCTCAGGTCATGATCCCAGGGTCATGGAATAGAGCCTTGTGTCAGGCTTGAGATTCTCTCTCTCAGTCTCTCTCTCTCTCTCTCTCTCTCCCTCTGTGCCTCTCCCCTGCTCATGTGCTCTCTTGCTGTCTAAATGCAAACACACACACACACACACACACACACACACACACACACACACACCCTGGGGTGGGGATCTGATTTACATATTAGACACATTATATTATTTAAATGCACAATTATAAAATTTTATATATATATATATATAAAATTTGTTCAAATATTCTTTCTTTCTCTCTCTCTCTTAGCATTCACATTATGCCTGCTGATTTACATATTAGACACATTATATTATTTAAATGCACAATTATAAAATTTTATATATATATATATATAAAATTTGTTCAAATATTCTTTCTTTCTCTCTCTCTCTTAGCATTCACATTATGCCTGTATTGACAGATTGGATTGTGTTACACAGGTCTCTGAGGCTTTGCTCATGTTTTGTTATCATTGTTATTAATTATTATTATTTCCATCTCATCTTCAGACTAGATAATCCCAATTGACCTATCTCATAATTTACTGATTCTTTTTTCTGCCAGTTCAAACCTGCTGTTGAGCCCTCTAGTGAATTTTTCATGTCAGCTCCAGAATTTCTCCTTGGTTCTTTTTTTTTTTTTTTTTTTTTTATCAACTGTGTCTTTTTATTCATGTTCTTTATTTGGTGAGACATCATTTTCATACTTTTCTTTAGCTCTTTAGACATGTTTTCATTTAGTACTTTGGTCATTTTTATAATAGCCGATTTAAAGTACTTGTCTAGGGGCGCCTGAGTGGCTCAGTCAGTTAAGCGGCCAACTTCAGCTCAGGTCATGATCTCGCGGTCTGTGAGTTCAAGCCCCGCGTCAGGCTCTGTGCTGACAGCTCAGAGCCTGGAGCCTGTTTCAGATTCTGTGTCTCCCTCTCTGTGACCCTCCCCCGTTCATGCTCTGTCTCTGTCTCAAAAATAAATAAATGTTAAAAAAAAATTTAAAGTACTTGTCTAATAAGTCCAATATGTAGGCTTCTTCAGGGAAGGTTTCTACTGACTGCTTTTTAAAAAATATGTATTGGCCATGCTTTCCTCTTTCTTTGCATGATATACATCATACATATCATATATATATATACATATATATATATATATATATATATATATATATATATAATATATTAAGCAATCATTTAAACAGCCAAACTGTAGAAAGCCAAAGACCAAAAGAGAATCTTAAAAACAGCACGGGATAAGTCACTCATTGCATTTACAGAAGTCTCAGTAAGATTAACACCTGGTTTCTAATCAGAAACTATGAAAGCCAGAGGCAGAGGAATGACACTTAAAGTGCTGAAAGAAAAAGATTGTCAACCAAGAATTCTGTATCCAGGAAAACTTCTCTTCAAAATGAAGGAGAAACTTAGACATTTCCAGATAAATAGCTGGGAGACTTGTTCACTAGCATACCTGCTCTGCAAGGAATATGAAAGAGAGTCTATTAGAGCGAAATGAAAGGACTTGATACAGCAACTCAAAACCACATGAAGGATAAAGAGCATCAGTGCAGTTAACTCATAGCTAAATATAAAAGACAATAGAAATGTTCACTTTTTTGTTTGTAGCTCTTGGTTTCTTCTACCTGATTTAAAAGACAATTGAATACAACAACAATGAGAAAGTTGTACCCATAGGCTTATAAGGTGTTAAGATGTCATTTGTATGACAATAATAGCAGAAAGGATGGAAGAGGCAACAGAGCTGTATAGAGGCAAAGTTTCTGTACACTATTGAAATTAAAGTGTTATTAACCTGAACTTGACTAGTATTAACTAAGATGTTAATTATAATCCTCAGGAACTTACTAAGAAATAACTCAAGAAATATAGTAAAAGGGAATTAAAACAATACACAAGAAAACATTTCTCTAACACATAAGAATGCAGTAACAGAGAAACTGATGAACAAAACTGACATAGATATTTAAAAAAACAAACAAACAAAAAAACAAACAAACAAAAAAACAAACAAAAAAAAACCATAGCAAAATGGCAATGTCCTGGGCTGAGTTCTGTCTTCCCCCAAATTCATATGGTGAAGCTCTAATCCCTAGTATCTCAGAACATGACAGTATTTAAAGATATGTTCTTTAAAGAGTTGATCAAATTAAATTAGGCCATTGGGATAGGACTTAATCCAATCTGACTAGTGTCTATAAAAAAGGAAACTTGGACTTTCAAAAGAAACACAAGGGATATACGTACAGAGAAATATACCATGTGAAGACACAGTGACAAGGCAGCCATCTCCAAGGCAAGGAGAGAAACCTCAGAACACATCTAACCTGTTGACTCCTTAATCTGGGACGTCTAGCTTCCGGAACTGAGAAAATTATTTTTGTTTTATTATTTAAGCCACATCGTCTGTGGTTCTTTGTTATGGCTGCCCTAGAGAACTAATACAAGTATACGTCAATTCTACCTTATTAGTAATTACACTAAATGCAAGTGGATTAAACATTCCCGTCAAAAGGCAGAGATGGACAGAATGAATGAATTGGAAAAAGAAAAAAAAACAACAACAATGACCTAACTATATGTTCTTTCCAAGTAACACAGATTAGAAAACACAAGGGGCACCAAACACACACATGCGCGCATGCGCGCGCGTGCACACACACACACAGACACACACACACACAAGGGACACCTGGGTGGCTTGGTAAGCTAAGCATCTGACTCTTGATTTTGGCTCAGATCATGATCTCAGGTTTCATGGGTCTGAGCTCTGCATCTGGCTCTGCACTGACAGTGTGGGGGCTGCTTGGGATTCTCTCTCTCCCTCTTTCTCTGCCCCTCCTGTGCTTACACTCTCTGTCTCTCTCAAAAATAAATAAACATTAGAGATGCCTGGGTGGCTCAGTTGGTTAAGCGTCCAACTTTGGCTCAGGTCATGATCTCACAGTTCATGGGTTTGAATCCCATGTCAGGCTCTGTGCTAACAGCTTAGAGCCCGGAGCCTGCTTCAGATTCTTTGTCTCCCTCTCTCTCTCTCTCTCTCTCTGCCCCTCCCCTGCTCATCTCTGTGTGTGTGTCTCTCTCTCTCAAAAATAAATACACAGTAAAAGATAAATTAAATAAATAAATAAACAAACAAACACATATTAAAAAAATTTTAAACCACAAATATGTTGGAAAAGGGTGGAAAATATATGCCATGTAAACAATAACCGGAGAGAAGTGGAATAGCTCAGACAAAAAGCCTTAAGAAATGATACTGGAGACAAAAAGAACATTGTGTAATGATAAGAGAATCAACCCATCAAGAAAAAAATTCTAAATATTTATGCACCTAACAAAACCCTGAGAGAATTCAATAGACAAGCCAACATTACAGTATTAATACCTGGACACTTCAACACTACATTTGCAATAATGGAGAGAAAAGCTAGACAGCAGGTAACAAGGAATCACAATTCTTGAACAACACTATAGACCAACAAGACCTAAAAACTTCTATAGAAGAGTTCATCCAATAACAACAGAACACACATCTTTTCAAGTGCACATGAAATATTCTCTAGAATAGACCATATGTTAGACCATAAAACATGTATCCATAAATATAAAAGAGCTGAAATCATACAAAGTATGTTCTCCAAAAACAATGAAATTAGAAATGAATACCGGAAGGAAAGTTGGGGAGTTAAAAATACATTAAAATTAAATTACACACTTCTACATAATCAATGGGTCAAATAAGAAATCACAAGTAAAATTATAAAATACCTTCAGATGAGGGGCGCCTGGGTGGCTCAGTTGGTTAAGTGTCCGACTTTGGCTCAGGTCATGATCTCACAGCTTGTTGAGTTTGAGCCCTGCGTCGGGCTCTATGCTGATAGCTTGAAGCCTGAAGCCTGCATCAATTTTGTGTCTCCCTCTCTCTCTGCCCCTACCCTGCTTGTGCTCTCTGTCTCTCATAAATGAATAGTGTTAAAAAGATTTTTTAAAATACCTTTAGATGAATGAAAATAAAAATAACATGCCAAGATATATGTGATGTGTCCAAACCTTAGAAAGAAATTTATAGCTGTAAGTGTGCATATATAAAAAAAGGAAGATCTCAAATAATTATCCTCGCCTTCTACTTTGAAATGCTGGAAAAAGAATAGAAAGCCAAAGTAAGGAAATTATAATAACTGGAGCAGAAATAAATGAAATAGAGAATAGAAAAAAAAAAAACACTACAGAAAATAAAAAATTGGTGTTTTGAAAAGATCAACAAAACTGGCAACTCTTAACTAGTCTGACAAAAAGAAAAAGAGACAAGACGGAACTAATTAAAATCAAGAATGAAAGAAGGGATATTACCACCATCTTTACAAAAATAAAAGGGATTATAGTCAATACCATGAACTATTCTATGCCAAACAAATTAGACAACTCAGATGAAATGGACAAATTCCTAGAAAGACATAAACTATCAAAACTGACTAAAGAAAAAAAATTTAAATATGAAGAAACATATAACAAGTTTAAAAAAAAAAAAGAAAGAAAGAAAACTCCCCACAAAGAAAAGTTCAGGCTAAGATATCTTCACTGGTGAATTCTACAAGTATTTAAAGAAGAGTAATACCGATCCTTCACAAAATCTTTCCAAAACTAAAACAGGAGGGAGGACATCCCAACTCATTCTCTGAAACCAATATTACTCTGATAATAAAAAGACATCTCAAGAAATGAAAACTATAGTACAATACTCATCATGAAATAGACATAAAAATTCTCAATAGTGCACTAGCAAAAGCAATCCAGCAACCTCCAAAAGGGATTATATGCCATGACCAAGTAAGATTTATTCCAGCAAAGGCAAGGTCAGTTCAGCATATGGAAATTGATCAATACCATACATCACATTCATCCAATAAAGAAGCAAAAAAGCACATGAGCATGTCCCTTGAGGAAAAAGCATTTGACAAAATCCAAAATCCTCTCATGATAAGAAAACCTGATAAACATGTGAACAGAAGGGAGCGTCCACAACCCGAGAAAGGAATCTACCGAAACAATATCATACTTAATGGATGAACAAATGAAAGCTTTATCCCTTAGGTAGGAAACAAGACAGGATGCTGACTCCTGTCACATTTACTCAACATTGTACTGGAAGTTCTAGCCAGGAAGATTAGGCAAGGAAAATAATAAAAGACATCCAAAGAAGAAAGAAAGAAGTAAAACGATTTCTATTCTCAGATGGCATGAACTTGGACATAGAAAATGTTCAGGAACACACACACACACACACACACACACACACACACACACACGGAAAAATACTATAGGAACTAATAAACAAGATCAGTAAGATTGCAAGGTATCAAATCAATATACAAACATAAATTGTATTTCTGTACACTAATAATAAACAATCTGAACATAAAGTTAATGACCCCACTGACAATGGCATCAAAAGGAATAAAATATCTATGAGTAAACTTAACAAAATAAGTGTCAGACAAACACTGAAAACTACAAACATTGTTAAAAGAAATTAAAGGAGATCTAAATAAATGGAAAACCATTCCATGTTCATGAATCAGAAGATTTAATACTGTTAATACAGCAAATATCCCCAATTTGATTTAGAGATTTAACACAGTATCTATCAAAATTCCAGCTACTTTTATTTTTTCTGCATAAATTGACAAACCGATCCTAAAATTTGTATGGAAACGCAAGAGAACCATAATAGTGAATACCACCTTGAAAAGGCACAACAAAGTTGGAAGACTGCATACTTCTGGAATTCATAATTTACTACAAAGCTGCAGCAATGAAGACAGTGAGATGTGGCGTAAGAATAGACATGTAGCTCAATGGGAAATAACTGAGGCCCAGAAGTAAACCCTTATATTTGCAGTCAGTTGATTTTCAACAAGTGCTGCTAGACAACTTGATACCCCCATTCCAAATAACAAAGTTATATCTCTATCTATATCATATACAAAAATTAACTCAAAATATATCAAACAACCTAAATTTAAGAGATAAATTTAAAAAAAAAACAACTTCTTACAAGAAAACACAGGCTTAAATCCTCATGAACTTGAATGAGGCAACTGGACACCAAAACATAAGCAACAAAAAAATAGGGGCGCCTGGGTGGCTCAGTTGGTTGGGCAACAGACTTCAGCTCAGGTCATGATCTCACAGTTTGTGAGTTCAAGCCCCGCGTCGGGCTCTGTGCTGACAGCTCAGAGCCTGGAGCTTGCTTCGGATTCTGTGTCTCCCCTCTCTCTACTCCTCCCCTGCTCACGCTCTGTGTCTCTCTGTCTCTCAATAATAAATAGACGTTTAAAAAATTTTTTTAAAAATAAGTACCGAAAAAATAAAAGATAATTTGACCTTCTTCAAAATTAAATGTTTTTAGGTTTCAAGGAACTCCATCAAGAAAGTGGAAATAAAAATCACAGAGTAGTAGAAAATATTTGCAAATTATAAATTTGATAAGATTCTTGTATCCAGAATATATAAAGAACATTTACAACTCAACAATAAAAATACAAACAATCCAATTTTAAAATGGTAAAAGCATGTGAATAGACATTGTTCCAAAGAAGATCTGCAACTGGCCTATTAGTTGATGAAAATTTGTTCAACATCATTGGTCATCAGGGAAATGCAAATAAAAACCACAATGAGATATCACTTCACACCCATCCTGATGGCTATAATGGAAACGATGGACGATAAAGAGTGTTGGTAAGGATGTGGGGAACTCAGAACTCTCATACATTGCTGGTGGGAATGTAAAATGGTTCAGCAGCTATGGAAAACATTTTGGCATTTCCTCAAGAAGTTAAACATGACACTATATAACCCAACAATTTCACTCTTGGCTGTGTATTCAAGAGAACTGAAAATACATACTCACACAAGTAAGGTATACCTGAGTATTCATAGCAGCATTAGCTGTAATGGCCAAAAAGTGAAAACAAACTAAATCTCCAAAGAATGAATAAAAAAATGTGGTATATCCATACAATGGATGATTATTCATCCATTAAAAGGAATAAAGTATGAATATATGCTACAACATGGATGAAACTTTCTCGAAGTTTATATCATGATAAGTGAAAGAATATAGTCACAAATTATCATACACTGTAGGATTCCATCTATATGAAATGCCCAGAAGTGGCAAATCCACAGAGACAGAAATTAGATTAATGTTTGGCAAGGGCAGGCTGGAGGAGAGAAAGAGAAGTAATTGCTAATGGGCCCAGGTTTTCTTTGGGGGGTGATTAAAGTGTTCTGGAACTAGATAGTGATTATGATTATGGCTTCATACCCATGGGGGTCTATGATACTATCTAGTTCCATGATTTAAAAGCAATATTAGCAATATGTAGAACAGATAAAGGGAAGTGAGCCAAACACCTGGACCTTGTCACCTCAGCCACCCTCTGGACACCCACTGAGGAAAGTGATGGAGGCAATGCCATCTGATACAGTGTCTACCCCTTGTTTTAGAGACGGAGACACTGAAAGACAAAGGTTAAGCTGCTATCACCATATCACATAATTCGTTCTTGGCAAAATATGTCCAGGCATCGGGGTGAGATGACAAAGGCAGAGATGAGGTGCAGAGAACGTTCGGGAATGTTCAGGAAAAGAATAGCACAGTGTGGTGAGAGCCAAGACAATTGCATTTCTCTGATGAAGTCATTTAGACCCGGCATGAGTTTAAATTAGGCAGTGATGTAACCCCCGTTGTGCGGGAGCACGTCTTAAACACATCTGTCTCTTTCACAATGCCCTGCCCACAATAAATGTTTATTGATTCAATGAATGAATCAATGTTCTCCTTGGATGTGTTCAACGGCAGCCCCTGTGGTGGCATCTGCTACCTGCAGGATGGTCACAAGTGGCCCTCGGCGAGGAAATAAGATCCTTCTCTCTACCCCCACATGCACCAGCCCACAGGGAAACCCTAAGGGAGAGCTTCCAGAAAGCTTCTCTCCTTCTCCTCCAGGCTGGAGAAGGACAGTGGCAAGTTTCCCGTGCATGTGAAACAAAAAGAAAAAAAAAAATGGCCTGATAACAATATACAAAGTTCACACTTTGGTCCTCAACTTTCATCTTTTTGGTCAACCAGATCAAAACTGAACTGGTCCATTCTATAAATACAACAGACAGATGTTTCCAAGGGGTCCCCACCAGTCCAGCCTGGCCTTCACTCAGCACCCCAACAATTGGTACAGTCACTGGGGGTGAGTGTCTCTGAACTTAGTCATGGTGTTGGTTGGATGGGGACAAAAAGTATATGAACTTATCTGAGAAGCAGAGACTGGTGAAAGAGCCTTCTAACCCGGAAGTGAGAGAAACCCTTTGTCAAGACATTTCCTAGTGTTCAATGCCCAGGGAAGACGTACACAATAGGGAACACACCAACAGCCAGCGAGGAGGAAATCTATTTATTTGCACTGTATTGTTTCTCGCATTAGATCATGATTCCAAGGAAGTGCTGTTGTGACCGTTTGAATTCTAAGCATGACGAGATGCAGGTTATGCCTCAAGATGCTAATGTGAACATCAACAATGGCGATAGTTTGCTTTAAACACACAGTTGTGGCATTATCCAGTAAAAACGCGATCACACCCCCCGCCCCCCACTCCCAGACAATGGAAAGCAACCACCAGCTTAACTCTGGGGACATTTCACAGGATCACAAGGCTATTCCTTATTGAATAATCTCAAGGCAAAAGTCCGAGCAAATGTCTGCTTGTCATGGTAGAACTTCCTGGCTCGTTCTTTGTCCGACGTTAAAGTTATAAACACTTTTTATCTTTTCAGGTATACTTTTCTGTTATTAAAGTGGATGTGAAGAAAGAATTTCTTTTGGGACATCTGTGCCATATTGTCTTTCCTGAGGATGTAGCACATGGGAAGATGTTTAAAAAAAAAAAAAGACTTTTGCTAGAGGGGAAAATACTCCTGACATTAGCCATAATGCACTTTGTTCTCATTATCGTAAAATACAATCATTGCCCATAAACTTTCATGGAAGATATGGAGAGAACGTTCCGATCGCTAGGGAAAATCGCCCATCTTCATATCCCCAAGTGGCTGTCAGCCTTGGCACAAGGACACATGCCCAGAGGATGTTGTCGGGTGATCAAAGGCCAGCTGCTCTGGTCCAGCCTCCTTCAGGGGGACGGGTCAGAGGTGTCTCTTGGACGGAAATTGAGCTTCTTCAGTTCCACAAATGTGCCTCCGACCAACACCCCTCTGCTCCTACACGGCTGACCTTTGCTTCCTCAGTGGCTTCGCGCTGGGCACCACTTTTTACTCCGTTTTAGAGCAGCTGCAGAGAATTCCTGTTTAGATTCATTAGCCCACCTTACATGTCCTTGCTACCTCCCTGGCTGCCCCTTCTCTTTCTTTTTTTTTTTTAAATTTTTTTTTTCAACGTTTATTTATTTTTGGGACAGAGAGAGACATAGCATGAACGGGGGAGGGGCAGAGAGAGAGGGAGACACAGAATCGGAAACAGGCTCCAAGCTCTGAGCTATCAGCCCAGAGCCCGACGCGGGGCTCGAACTCACGGACCGGGAGATCGTGACCTGGCTGAAGTCGGACGCTTAACCGACTGCGCCACCCAGGCGCCCCCTGCCCCTTCTCTTTCAGAGGATGGAATTAAACAATAGAAATGCTTCCCTTGGAATCGAGAGCCACACTTGCCCTCGCTGCAGCACTCGGCAAAGGACTGGGATGAATGAAAGCCATGCTTCCCGTTTTCAAAGAAAATGCCTTCTCAAATCAGATTTTGGATGACTTTAATTTCCCCCTTGGAGCCTCCAGTGGAATCATCATTCCCTTTATGTGGACGAAAGTACATTGGCTCCATTAACCAAAGACTACAAAGCTGTTGAGTGGAGAGCAAAGGACAGCTTGGCAATCAGATGCTTACGTAAAGGATCTTGTTTTATGGTAGCTCCTTCTAACGTTCGTGACTCTGCGCCAATGAGTAAAATGGGCTCCGTATATAAAGCTTGTTATAAGGTTATAATGAAACATCCTGGTCCATTAGTCCTCAAAGCATTAGGCTTTTTGTCGCTGTCTTTTTTCAGCTTAGTGGGCTGTGCTCCTCAATGCGGTGCACGGCTAAAGGAAATCAAATTAAATTAAAAGAAACAAATAAAAATAGAGCTGATAAGCACAAGCCTCACAGATTACCCTGTGGTCTCCATATAACCTCATTATTGCCCTAGTTAACTTTTCTTCTTCATCTTTTTTTAATCCCTTGTGAAGGATGAGTAAACTTTGATGAATATCGCAAAAGCTTAAATAATTTAGATGCCAACTGGATACACCCCAAAAACATAAAGGAAAACAATCTTCTTCATTGTTTTCCATTTTGACGAATATGAATTTTATTAAAAAACACTTTATCATTTTTTATTTTTATTTTAAAAATTGTTGGGCATAGTTGATATATTATGTATTTTTTTAATCTTTAAAATGTTTATTTATCTTTAAGAGGGAGAGAGCGTGTGTAAGCAGGGGAGGGGCAGAGAGAGAGGGAGACAGAATCCGAAGCAGGCTCCAGGCTCCGAGCTGTCCGCACAGAGCCTGATGCGGGGCTCGAACCCAGGAACCGTGAGATCATGACCTGAGCTGAAGTTGGGTCAGACGCTCAACCAACTGAGCCACCCAGGTGCCCCTATAATGTATTTTTTTATTTTTTGCCTTTTTAAAATTGATGTGTAATTGACATATAACATTAGTTTCAGGTGTACAATACAATGATTCATTATTTGTATATATTGTGAAGTGATCACAAAAATAAAAACTTTAAATAAGCCAGATGTCACTGCGTAATTCTCTAAAATCTGGAAAATGCTTTCCCTCTGCATATAGAAGGTGAAAAGAAATTCCTATCCCCGTTTTTTACATGCTCTGGTCCCACTAGGTATGGGGACTTAGTTGCAAATCTAGAGGGAGGTCTCTAATTTTGCATATTCCAAAGCCTTGCTTATCCAAGATAAATTGGCCTAAATCACACTGTGTTGGTTGGTTCAAAGCATTGTTTTCACCACTATTGCTTGTGACTGTGTCTTTAAAATAGAAAGAAAGAAAGAAAGAAAGAAAGAAAGAAAGAAAGAAAGAAAGAAAGAAGAGAGGGAGGGAGGGAGGGAGGGAGGGAGGGAGGGAGGGAGGGAGGGAGGGAGGAAGGAAGGAAAAAAAAAAGAAAGAGAGAGAGAAAGGGAGGGAGGGAGGGAGGAAGGAAGGGGAAAGAGAAGACAGAAAGGAAGAAAGAAAGAAAATGGACAATTATACAGATGACCCAGGCCAACATAATGCCCTGTGCTTCTCAAGAGAGACCCAAGGAAAATTCCTGGGGTATTGAATAAATTGCCTTGGTCCTTCATTTTACAAGCACAGAAGTGGCTTTTCTGGACATCACACCTCTTAGGGAAAGCTAAGGGCTTAGGGCAGTGGATATAAACAACCTCACTCTGTTTTTCCCTTCCTTGATTTTTATATGAAGCATAGGACTCGGAACAGAAAGAACTTTAGCTTTGGGACCTAAACCTGCATCTTGACTCTGTAACTTAAACAGCTATGAGACTGAGCAGATTACTTAGCTAATACAGACCTCAGTTCTGGATGCCTAAAAATGAGGCAAATGTAACTTCAAATCCATGCTGTAAGGGTTACATGAGACAGCATATTTAATGAACAGTTTTGTAGAGCATGCGTTCAATAATCATCCCTTTGTTTTCATTTGGATTGGCTCCTCAGGGCAGGGTGGAGAAGTCACAGATCTATAAAGATCCTTACTCTTATGACCCCCCCCCCCCACCAACCAAAACCAAAACCAAAACTGAGACGCAGAAAAATCACATCAGTGTGTCCACCATATTTCGATATGGTTATAGTGAGTCCTCACAGTTCACGTAGACACATTTTCTGTCTATTGTGGTGCTTCAACTAACTGCATTCCTCCTCATCCGTGCTTCTCTCTGTGTCCTTGAGATACATGGGAGCACGGGTTGCGATGCTGGTCGATCCATCAGAGGCTCACTTAGGCATTATGAAAGCCAATTCCCAATCCGATACAGCCTCTCCCTTTTGTAAACGTAAATTATATTTCATAAGCCTGGGAACATGCGAGATTGCCAAAGCCTTGATGACTTCAGTGCGTTCTCAGCCCTTGATTACAATTTGATTTCCTTTGGCATCAAAAGACAAACTATTTTAGTGAACAATGTTCTTCCTTTAGCAAGAGTGAGATCCAGTCACTTGGCAAAGGACCTGTTCATTCGCCAGACGACATGTCCGACCTCCTAGCCATCGCTGAGACACCCAATCTTACACATCTAAGGGTAGCGTGAAGAGAGGACAATGACAGAAGGTCTGTGGCTCCCTGAACTGCGTGTGTTGGAGCACCGGCTGGCTAATGACCGGGTCACCATTGGCTTTGCAGGCGCATCCTTGCCCGTGAGGTCGCATTTGGGAGTGAAAGCTATGCCTTTCACTGGTCCCTCGGCTGGACATTTAAGTTAGCATGTTTTGAAATATTATGCTCTACTCGCTCTCCCCAAAATAAATAAACTTAAAATAAATAAATAAATACAATATCATGTTCTACTCAAAATGCTTTTTCTTCCCCTGATGTTTCTCGGAGTTTACTTGAGGTTTAAAGCTAACTGTGTGGTTTCGGAACCACCTAGCCTCCCACTCACTCCAGACCCCGACAAGCTGCCCTCACAACATCTTTCGGCTTCTCTCGACAACGTGAACGTCTTTCCTAGGGAGTTCCTCTGAGGCTTCAGCCTGTGCATGGAACCACGCTTGATTCCCCGGGGAGTATTGTTCGTAGTATTGCTAGCCTCATAGTAGTTGGCTTACCTCTCATCCTGCCAGGAAGGATTTTCCTTGTGTATGTGTGTAAGGAGGAGCCGGGAGCATTTCTGCTCTCGAACTGGGCACTGGCAGGCGTGCTGGGACTCAGACACTCTGGGTTCCCTTTGCTTTTCTCACGCTTGAGGACACTGATCACATAGCTTTGTCCCCAGTGCATTCCCCTTTGGACCAGTACTATTCCAAAGGAGAAAGTACCTAGTACTTTCGTATGGGATTGGGAACCAGCCTGCTCTGTTAAAAAGCCAGTATGTGAGCCCAATTACACACCTCTACCGAATCTTTAATGCTTCTCATCTAGAAAACGATCTGCAGGCTCTGGAACCTGATCCTTTGAAAATCTCCAACCAATCAGACCCCGATGCTGGCTACCTAGAGCTCTCTAACCCAACTTGTGCTATAGGACTCTCCCCATGCCTAAGGCCTCTTCAATTCTGTCCTGAAAACATATCTGTCCTCTGTCCTATTCTCACAGAAGGCTGTTCATTGCGGGTTGATGGACGTCAAGTCTAAGGTACTAGCAAATCCTCACGTATGAATGGTTCCCCTCTCACGTGCTGTATGTTTATTTGAGCAAAAGCACACTACAGACAACGAATGTAATCCCACAAATGTTGACTTAATTTGGTAGGAGTTTCAGGCACCAAGATAGAATCTCAGCGGAAAAAACATATTGTGAGGTAAATGGGACTTTGGGCATGTAATTAATTATATCACATAGGCATATGTCAAAGTAGGTTTAATTATTTGCTAACTAACCACAGCACAGAAATAAAATGATCTGAGTCAAGTGTGTGAAACACCAGAATTATCCATATTTGGGCACCCTGATGGAAAAAATCAGGCCATCACTTTTTTTCGAACTTAAAACTTCTGGGACACCAATGTCACCACTAACAATCCAATAAGAACTTGGCCTGAGTGGATTTTGTAATTCTTTTTTTTTTTTTAACAATGGAAGATTCAGTCAAGAGGTACCGTAAACTTGATGGGGAGAAGGGGGAGCGATTTATTAATACTTCAATGTCTTTGTCTTCAATATGACACAGTTGAGTAGGTCACTCAATAACATTTTTGATCGTCTCCTACACAGGGGTAATTCGACAACGATAGAAGACTTCATTCCTGACCTCAAGTTGTTTCTAATCAAGCAAAGAAATTAAGCATACATATGAAAAATGACCTATGTGGCATGCAAAATATGTTCTGATGAATAAAGAAGATAAAATTTCTGAGAAACGTAGGAATGACTTCATCATTTGGAAAATTTAAAAAAGATCTCTGTAAACCTCTACTCATTTCTAGCAATTCTGCATGTCCGTGGCAGAAAATTTGGAAAATACTGAGTGGTTTATGGAACAACATGTGAAACAGTAAAAATCCCACCCTCCAGTGACATGATTAATTCATTCTATTCAAATAGCAAATTTACTGAGTACTTACATATGTGTGTGATACGGCATTAAGTTTACAGAATTGAGATGATATTACATAGGACGCTATCATGCTTCTTTTCGCTTATCATTAAATTATAACTTTTCCCCCATACCATACAACTTTTTCAGAAACACATGTCTCATATTTTTGCCCAAATTGTCTGTTAGCATTACCTAAGCAGAAAATGGGAGAAAATCAAGAGCAAACCATATATCATGTTGGAAAGCACCAGGTATAGTTAAAACCATCCTTATTTAAGAAAGAAATATACTCAAACACACACACAAACAATATTAAAACAGAAAGGAGGATGAACACTAAAGGAGTCTACAAAAAAATACCAGGCAAACGGCATATTGGAACACCATCTAAGGACTCAGAAGAAAACAATATCTCTGAACATTATTAAACAGAACCCATAAGAAATGCTTTCAAGTTTTTCAAAATTCTTCATAACAATAATATTGTTTACAGCTGTTGCTTCTGAACGTTTTAGCAAAAAGCATCATTTTTCATATGAGGGATCCCACTATAGAAAATTCGATAAAGGGTAGGCTTGGAGCCAGCCAACTGTGGGTGGTCAAGAAAAAGCTCAGCCCCGGTTTCAGATCGGTAACTGTCATCCTGAGCTCCGATTGGCACTGTTCGTATCCAGGAGATTAGAAAGTCCTTGACCTTCCTACTCCTCCCCACCCGGCCCTTTCATGGGCAGTATGCATTTCTGGGGAACATCCAGAGCGAGAATTTCAACTATAACATTTGGAATTGGCCTTCTAAGAGTCCCTCCCAACTTAAAACAACATTCAAGAGGACGGGGGAGTAGAAGTCTCTCTGCTAACCAAGTACAAGGAGATTTGGATTTGCGGTCAGGCCCGCCCTCGGGCGTCCCCAAATGGGGTTTGGATGTGAAAGAGCTACTACAAGCCAAGGTTATATTATGTCCTGGCTTGACCTGTAACCCATACAGCTGATTTATTATTATCTCTGTTGGACTCATGAGAAACAGGTTTGGTGAGGCACATTGTGGAAATCATACGACTTGTTGGCACGGACAGCTTGCTAAGTCCCAGCGTGGTCTCCTTCTCCAGGCCGAGCTCTTCTCTCCGCACAAATGAAGGCAGACTCCAGCTAGGGGTCCTTTCAAAAGGCGCTTTAGGGCAGTTCTCTGGGTTTGACCTGTTTCATGTTCTTATTGTTTGGGCAGATTAAAAATAAAACATATATATAGAAATTAGATTTCAAAATAAATCAAAAAATTATGCAAGGGAAAATTCCCATAAAGAAATATAGCACATGAACTTTGCGTGGCGCCCTCTAGAGGGTGGGACAGAGTGATTTATTTATTATCGCCTTCGGTATTTGCGAAATGGCTATCAATGGATTAATAATGGAAAAAAAACGAGAGCTTATTTGTTAAAAAGGAAGTGTGGGTTAGTTAACTTTATTTCTCTGTCACGCACACACTGAGTACACGCGGGAAGAAATACACATACATACTGAGGATTTACAATTCACATATTCCTCTATATTTTTAAAATTTCTTAGATTTTCTATAATGACCACATAGTAGTTTTATAAGTGAAGAATATGACAACTATTGTTTTTCAATGAAAAAAAAAAACCTGCCCATTGTTTTCTCTCAAATCCTACCTAGGATAAATCAGAATTGAGCACGGTTGGACCAGACAATATTTCATGCCAGCATTTATAGGATTTCTCTAACCCAGAAGTGGGATGAAAGTGCTTTAAGTAACAGAGTCATCAGTTTTAAGAACTTTATACAGGCTACACACTGTTCCAGGGATATAAATGAACCCTATAAGAATGCAACTGTCATATTAGGTAAACTCAGTAATGCATTGCCATTCCATGGATGAGGAAACTGGGGCCTCGAGTTTAGGTATCCTTACCAAGTTAGTAGAGGCTGGTTGAACCCAGGCAGTCTGTCCATAGACCATGTGCTAACCATAAAGTGACCTTTCCTTAGAGACAGCACAGAGGAACACGGTGATGACACGTGTTTCCAGAAGACACGAAACAGACTTGCTCACAAGGCATCGCGCATTCCTCCCTGGCAACCGCGAGGCTCGAGGTTGTCAGGGCGTCCACCCTGGTGTCTACACAAATGATGAGGCCATTTGCAGAATCAGAGTTCTTTCACTAACTAGAAGGAGGCGCTTGGTGCCAGGAAATACTAAGAGTCCTAGCACATTGTGCACCAGATGCTTCCACAGTTCCACAGTTATACGACAGAAAAAGTATATACATGGTTGCGTGTGTGTGTAATTTGTTTTCGTTTAGTTACAGGACCAAAATTTGACTTAGGGAGGGAATCATTGGTTGCATCGCTGGTATCACTTCCTTTAGCATCTTGACAATGATTTAGAAAAGGAAAAAGGAACAATAGTCTCACAATGTTCTTTTCCACGGGCGGGGGAGGGGGGACGTGAAAACCAAAGACCTATTAAAGTTGAATGTGAGAACCTTCCATCTTCTGACACATCCTCCATGCTGGGAAGAACTCATAATCCTAACCAATTACTGATGAATAGAACTTGAAAGATTTGTGAGGACGCCAACCTTGGACACGAGCAAAGAAACAAATGCCCTCACGCGCGTCTCTCCAACAGGGAATCACCACTTCCGGACTTGCGTGGAGCAGGGATGGTGGCTTGGTCACTCAGTTACTCCTTCATTCATTCGTTCATTCATCATTCATTCATTCACGCATGCAGGCAGGCATTCGACAAATACATGTAACCATACTCTGAATGTCGGGTACTGCAGAGAATATATTTGTGAACTAGCTAAAATTTAAGTCTTCAAGGAGTTTCTCCTAGTGGGTGAGGCCAGTAAGAAACAAACAAATAAAAATGTGAACTAAGCTCAGGTAGGGATAATGCTATGCCATGAAATGAGGCAAGTTAACAAGGAGGAGAGGACAGATTTGAAGAGATGAGTTGTGTAAAGCTCATGGGAAGAGAAGCCCTAGATGTGGGAGCTGCAGTTCAGATGCTGGGAGGCAGGACTGGCTCCCGTGGTCACAAGCAGTGAGGAGGTGATCACTGGTACGTGATCCTAACCCCATGGGTGGGTCTCAAACCGGGACAGTGCTTTCAACTCTGGGCACACACGGCAATGCCTGGAGACACTTCTGATTGTCCTCTCCCAGGTGGTGGCGGGAGGTCAGTTTTCCTGGCGTCTGGTGGGTAGAGGAATGCTGCTCAACACCCTACAATACACAAGACAGCTCCCGTCAAAGAATTAGTCAACCCAAGACACCAGCAGTGCCCACGGCTCAGAAACCCTGTTCTCACTTCTCCTCTTTGGTCTTTTACGGACTTCTCCATCCTTCCTGCGATTAGGGGGGACTGCAATTAGCAGAGAATTTAGACAAGAAACCGAAACAAGCTTTTGTCCCAGATTGTATACCTCATGAGGAAGAAAGATGGGCGAACTGACCGCATAGTCACTGCACTAAATGAACAGGAAGGTGCAACGTGTAACATATGGTAAAAAGTTTAATATGGCATCGTTATTACCTTTATAAAATCTCTAGCTGCAATATTAGGGAATGCAAATAAAACGCAGCATAGATTCCTTTTTCACCTTGAACCCTCCCATACCTTAGTGCCATGACATAACCGTGTCTCATACAAGGCAGCACAATGCTTTCCAATTTGTATCCTAGAACGTGGGCAGCAAACGGTGCAGTCACCATGAGCAGGAAGAAGGGCAATCCAGGAAGAGTGAAAACTCACAAGGTGAAGGACAGGGAGACAAGATACAGCTTGCACGGGATGCAAATGAGACGGGAGTCAGGAGGTGAAGAGGCAAACAAGCAAAGAGCCTCTGCGCTATCCGGGCAAGACCGTGTTGTACCAACATCCAGACCTGCCGCACAGAGAACGGAAGGAGAGAGGAGTAGAGGAAACCCAGGTGAAAATATATACAGTTTCTCCAGTACCTGCCAAGGGAAATGTGTTCATGTCTGCTACCAAGATGTCTAGGGTTTGGTGGGGCCATGTTTGGGCGGGGGTGGGGGAATGAGAAAGTCGTTCGTATTTTGGCAAAACTTATTAAAGATCCACGCCAAAGAGTGTACATCTGCCCTTTCCTGGCCTCCCTCCACTTTCCCGGCGGTAAACCATCTCAGATGTCCCGACTCCGCGCTCGCTCACAATCAGCTGGTTGTGAATCTTTAATCTTCAGGATTAGAGAGAAACAAGAAAACACTGGGTGTCTTTTTCTCAGCCCCGGTCTTACAATTTCCTCATTCATTCAGGGATCCTGATGGCTAGTACTTTCTCTGCCTCGCACCCTCACCTCTCTCTTCTGTGTTTAAGAAGTGGAGAATCCAGCCGAGAAACCAGGAGAGAAGCACACAGGCCTCGAAAGTTAGGTTCAGTTAAGTTACATCTGTGCAAATTAAATAAAATACGGTATACAGGCCCATAAAGATGCTTTGATAACTATGTCTAGCATAAATGTATACAGCTCATGAGATTTTTTTAATTGGCCTGAAAATTTGGATATTTAAGGTAATTGTGGTAATGCTGATGACACACACCTGCCAGTTGTATTTCCCACCAAAATATGTATCTAATTAGCGAAGACAGTAAAAAGTAGGAGACACTCGGTGCCCAAGCAGCATGAGACCTTCCGATAAGGGGATAGGAGACTATAGAGCAGATATTATTCCCCTGGGAAGTAGTATTACGTATTTATGACTGCATCTGCCTAGCTTCACAGTTCATTAACAAGACAGTCCAAGGGGCGATTGCACCGTTATTGCTTATCGCACGTATTGTCTGCGCCGCTGCATAGACACATACATCCCTGCATAAATAGCATGCGGTTCGGCTGCGTTCAGAATCAGTCATCCTTCTTACAGGCTGATAAATGTCTCCGCACATCACTGGGTAAATGTACATTGTCTAGCGTTAGGGGGAGCGGAGAGCCCAGAGACACAGGAGCTACAGCAGTTCAGAACCAGAAAACAGGAGTGAAGGGTAGTGAGTCCCTCCCTTACCCGTGGACAGAGGAGACAGGCCAGTGACCTTGGAAAGGTCTAAGACACATCTGGTGCAAGGCTTAATGCTGGCCATGAATGGGTGGGAAAATAAAGTTGATAAAGATCAAGTCTAGACCTTAACAGAGAGATTCATCTTGCTTCTGTTTGGAATACACAAAGTGGGTGTGTGTGTGTGTGTGTGTGTGTGTGTGTGTGTGTGTGTGTGTGTGTGTTTTAAGAAGGGCTGCCTGGGACGTGAAGCTAGCGTGGACGCTGGGGGTGGGGTGGCGGGGGGAGGGGTAGCACAAGTTCATCATCCTCTTCTGCTTGGGGTTCCAGGGCTCCTCCGGGCGGGCGGCAGGGAATCCTGGACAAGGTTCCAGGAAAGGGATGGGTGGGCGTGGCCCCGCAGGGCTGCAGGCGGACAGGGCCTTGCTTTTCTTTTCCCATCAGGGTCTAAATTTGTCTCCATTGTTTCTTTTCTTTTCTTTTCTTTTTTTTTTTTTTTTTTCCTCTCTCCTACTAAAAATGGGACTTGGGCCCAGCGAGGGACAACAATATCTTGACAGAGCGCTCTGACGATCGGAGACAGGGTCATCTGCATTGTCCGGGCTCCATGTGCCGCAGAGATTACGCCCGGGAGGAACAAAAGAAATGCGCAACAGAAGCGGGTGCAGCGGGTAAACAAGCGGAACGTGACCCGCGGGGACGCGCGCCTTCCTGCCGCCTGGAGTCGTCGTGAGAAGTCATTGCTCGCCTCCCGCCCCTCCCCCCGCATCAGCCGGTGGCTACGCAATCCAGAATCCAGAGAGCTGGGTTCTCCTAAGGCTCAGGCCCTGGGAGTGGGTTCAGCACGGTCAGGAGCTGCGTGAGCGGAAATTTAATCAACGGTCTCCTCGCACTAAAGGGGACCCCGGTGGCCTCCAAGTTAATACAACTTACAGGAGTTCTATTATGACTGGGGGAAACCGACTCGACATAGACTACAGGACGGTGTACTCCAATATTTTTCATTTATATGGGATATTAGACTTCCTAAATCAATGGCACACAAGTCAGTGACCCAGATGATACATTTATTGTGCTGTAATAGAGCAAATCACTTCTGGGGCATCCAACAATATTTCCCTCTGCCAGGTTTCCGGCTCAGCACCGGCCTGAAAGTCGGCTGTCAGGCCACTGGGCACCTTTGCTAATATGAGCACTTCTGATTTTAAGAATCCTGTATCTAAAAACCCGATCGCCATAAAAGTTAAAAAAAAAAAAAAAAAGTGGGCACTGTTTCTTTATTTCAGAGGTTCAGAGCAGGAAAATCTAGTCACCTAGTAGCCTTTCGTGGGTATATTTTATAAGATAGAAAGAATGCAAATATCCAAAGCCTTGCTAAACTGGATCAAGTACCTTGGTACTTTTAAGACATTCGTTTCTTTTCGTTTAATGTTTGCTTATTTTTGAGAGAGACAGAGTGAGAGTGGGGGAGGGGCAGAGAGAGAGACACACACAATTCCAAGCAGGCTATGAGCCGTCAGCACAGAGCCCCACACGGGGCTTGAACTCAGGAACAGCGAGATCATGACCTGAGGTGAAGTCAGGCACTTCACTGACTGAGCCACACACGCGCCCCCCAAGACATGCGTTGCAATAGTCTCTATCGTTGTTGCATCTTGGGAAATAAAGACAGGACAACAGAACTGAAGTTGACACAGACCTACCAGCCGAGACTCCTGATGTCCTCCGGGTGGTGCTTGCCAGAGCCCCTCCAACCCCCCTTCTCTGGGTTTGCTGATGCTATCAGTCCTGAAAGCAAGTTATGCATGGCGAGCCGCTCCCAAAGAGCAGATAGAAACTTGATAAGGACAAAGATGTGTACCCACTGCCCTCAAGTGAAATTCGTAAAGATTTTACTGCGGTTTTTGCAACGTATTCAACTTTCATTTAACTTATTGTGCAGTATAATTTATGAACTCCCAACACTGAGGTTGGCGTCCAACATACGGGGGACCTGAAGAGAGGAATGAATGTGTGTGCAGAAGGTGGTGATAAGTGAGAGCACAAAAGCTACCAAGATGTGCTTTTTCATAATGTTATTACCGCTCATTTCAAACTCCCGTAATCAAATTTCCAATCTTCGCGTCATTAATCACCTTTTCCAGATACCAAGGAAGTAAAACGCTTTGCAATAATGGCCCTAGGTCATTTTGCATCCACTCATCTCATGTGCCTGTGATAATACTATTTCCCTTTGATTTTTGCAGAGGAATGTTGAACCTGTCATCATTAGGTATTTGGATCTGGAGGGGTGTGGCGATGAACATGAGGCCACGAGGCCCAAGGCAAGCAGGGGACGTGCTTCCAAAATACATCAAAGTACCCATTAAGGTCATTTTACATGGGTGTTGAAAGTCAAGAGATAATGTCAGAAAACAAATGTTACTGGGATCCTAAAATCAGAAATAAGTGTCTCAGGTGGAATTCGGATTTGGGGAAATTGTACATCAGGCCCTCGGGGTTTCTTCCTTTTTCCACCAACTTCATCCCGGGTCTCAGTGAGATCGAGATGTAAGAGGCAATGACAAATGGAAAAGTAAAACCGAAAAAACTTAGGGTTTAATATACATTATGATTCACCTGATCTCAGGGGAGGAAAAGACTTTCTAAGAAGAAAACCATGAGAGAAATGCTCAGAGAAAAACACTGTTTAGACTTATCTGATGCTTGCAGTGTATCAGACACTGTCATATGCGCTTCCTAAATACTAATCTCTCTATCAAATGTATGAGGTATACTCTAAATTAACCCCACTTTGCAGCCGAGAAAACTGAGACAATAAGGGAGGACGTGATTTACTCAAGATGCCGTCGCTTACGAAGGACAAAGACAGGATCTAACCCAGGTAGTCTGACTTCTGATTACATACTTTACACTCTCTGGAATCCGTGCCTGAACTTTATTTAAAGAATGCACACATCTGTGAAAAATATCTAAAAAGTAAACAGAAAAGTATAACAAGAGAGCCAGTTAATATCTGGAGAGTCTAGATCAGTGGACCTCAAGTCTGGCAACAGAATCATCTGGGAAGCTGAAAAAAATGCCAAAGCTAGTAACCCCAACCCAGGCCAACTGAACTGGAATCCCTGGGGAGGATTCTGGCATCGGTAGTACCTTTATGAAAGCCCCAGACGATTCTACTGTGCAGCCAACGCTGAGGGTGACTGAGAGATAAGGGAAATTTTAGAACATCATTTTAACTTAAAAAAAAAAAAATTTGAGCCTCAGTAAATGAATCACAGAAAAATTTCAAGTGGATGATGGAAAATGATTACTCTCACTGGCAAGCAGAGAGAGATGGTTTCGAACAATGGGATACCATTTAGTTCCTATCAAATTAACAAAAGGTTTTTTAAAAAATGTTTGACAATGATCATGGTGAGGATAATCTCCCTTTTTTAGCAAAAGAAGCATATTAGGTCTATAATTTGGCACATGCTTCCTAGGAGTATTCGACGAATGTGGATTAAAACACTAAAATTGATTCCGCTGCGCAGAATCTATCTTAAGGAAATAGAGATGGGCACATTCAGTTATTACAGCGTATCTGTGACGGTATTATTTATAGTGGCCAAAATGGACACTTGTTCACGGCGAACGTCAGGAGAGTGGATAATTACATTATTGGTACATTGGTACAGACGGTGGACGAAGGCACAGAGGCATTACAAAGTCCCCTTCCTGAGCAGGAGATACGCCTATGGTGTAACACTAGGTGGGGAAAAAAAGAGATACAACTAGGCACCTTATGTTTCCCATGTAGGATATACATAATAAATTCCTGGGAGGAAACCGGTGAAACATGCACAGTAGTTATTCCCTAGGTTAACTTTGTTTCTTACAATCCCTGTAAATTACAGTGGACATTGAGGAACCTGTTCCAGCAGACTGGGTGACCACTAGTGGGGGAGGGCAGCGAGGTCATTCAGACACTGATCGCATCATTCTGCTGAGAGAGCCTACGTAATTCTGAGCCCCATGGAATGCTGGCTGCAAATCTACGGACCCGACATACAAGGCAGACACACAGAGGTGGCATTCACCCGTGCCAGGACCCTTGGTGAAATATTCACCCTCTGTGCTTTCGGCTCACGGGTCACTTGCAGCTACCCATTTACTGGTATCATGTTAGTGCGGAAGGGTAAGCAGGCATACGCAGATATTTCCAAAAGTCTAGAGGCAGAATCTATGTTATTGGAGCCCATTGAACGACTTTTAACATATTTATGCAAGTTATACGTGGAGGCCAATTAGCATACGTGAATCAACACTGCATTCCCAATACATGCACATGAATTCCATGCGTATGTGAACGTGTACAGCTATAACTTCTGAGAGTCAATGATATGTCAAACCTTTGGAGGTATGTCACCCATTCAAAAGACCCCTATGTCTGAGGATCAGCTGACACTCATAACCTCTGCACGTTGAGTGTTTTCGTGCCCCCCCCATTCCAACTTCCAGAAAAGCCCAGCTGTACACAAGCAAGAGGAGAATTTTCTTCTGAATTTAAGAGATATAAGCAACTAGTGCATACATATATATATATTCAGTTTATAGTAGTATATATAAGATATATTAAGTATATCTTAAGTATGTATATATGTATATATATGCATATACACAGACACTCCTATTTTTTGCTGAAATTCATCATGTAGAGAACCTTCCTTCCTGAAGCTGCCGTTTCCTCCCTGAACTTGTCCCGTCAGTATTAACATCCCACCAGGATTAACTAGAGGCCACTACACAATTCCGTAGATGGGATCTAAAATGACTTTCACACTGAGAACAAAATCAGCCGGGCTTCAGCAGGAAGCTAGAGCAAAGGAGCAAGAGTTAGACCGAGACTCTCTGTTGTTTGTGTTTCTCCCACGTTAACAGGTGTCACGGGGAGAGGTGGCTGACAGCCCTGAGGATTAAGAGGCCTAGGGTGGCCTGCTACCATGCACCATCCTGCCCGCTAATGGTAGGATACCTGTGGCCTGACTGTCTTTTCAGAACTTGGGGCTCATTTGTGCAGCTGGCTGTGAAGACATGGGAAGCTCTGACTCTCCTGGCTTTGTCGTGGCTCTCCCCCGCTCCCCTGCCTTGTATTCTGTGCCCACAAAGCTGAAAGGACCAACAAAACAACGTGGAAATGTCTGGGTGGGCAGCAGATCTGTGGGTATGGTCGTACATCGTTGCCATCGATGTAAGAGAAACAAAGCCACTAGTCCCCACTGTTGGTTTTCCTAATTCAATAAGTGAGCACGAAGGAGGGCAAGCCCATCTCTCCCGAGAAGTATGGGCAACAGGTTGCAGAAGTGTTTTGATGTCGCAAAGAACAGGTTCCTGCCCAGCTGTGGAACACGCAGAATGACAACAGAGGAGAAATCGGACAAATCACAAGCTGAGAGGCTGGCTCTTTGGTTAAAGACGTCTGCCTGTGGCCTGTCAGTGGCTTTCAGAGTTAGAATGCATTGGGGTGAATATGTCTTGCGGGATAAAATCCCCACCTTGCATAGGAACCTCTGATGTGTGGACTTCTCTGCGCTCCAAAATTAGGTCTGCTTTTGGCAAGAGGCCAACAAAAGGTAACATCTGTCCCACCCTCGATGAGCTTTCATCAAAACTACAAGGATGAGGACGATGCTAATGACAATACTGCTGACGTAGCTATTTCTGCACCCCCCCCCCATCACCTTGTTTACTTGTTTCAGAGAGAAAGAAGTGTCTCCTTTCTCATCTTCAAGACTGACCCCCCCCCCCACCTGCACGCCACACATCATCCGAACAAACTGGGCTTGCTCCCCGTGGGCCTTTCTCTACTGTACATCTGACCTCTCCTTGTCCACGCCATCTGTGCTCCCTATGGAACCACAGCCCATGTTCAAGCCGCTTCCTTTAAAGTTACAAGTCTTCCCTTCAAGCCCACACACCCATCTCTGTCCCACCCTCTCTCTTCTCTCCTTCGTAGCCAAGCACCTAAGAGAATATTCAGCCCTGCTTGCCTCAGCTCTCTCGTTCCGTCCACAACCTCAAGCAATTATCTTCTGTCCCTACTGCCCCGCCGCAGTTCTTTCACAAGGCAGAGTTTGCTGGCTGTCACCTGGCTGGACTCGGGTGTCTGCACTCAGCACTCTACTTAGTATATTAGATGTCTTATGTCCGTAGTGTAGACCCTTCATCTCTAGACACAAGGCCACAACAGCTACCTAATTGGGTTACGTGGTTTCCAACTTCATACGTCTGTAATCCGACCTCCAGGCTTCTGCCCAAGGATCTTCCCCAACCCCAATCCAGCCATGAAAATCTTTCGGTGAGTCTTTACTGTCAAAAGACAACATAAAATGCTGTTGGTGCATATCTACTCAATGCTCTGGGTGCTGCACTGTGGCAGGCACTGTGTCGGTGCAGGGCACAATGGAATAAACAGACATGATCCTTGCCCCGTGGAGTTTATAATCAGAATGAGAGACAATTGAAGAGCAGGTAAAGTGACAAATGGTTTAGCTTCAGACTGTGATGAGGGTTACCAAGGAAACAAATCCTACTACAGAAATTAAAAGGAGGGGGGGAAATTTGGATAGGGAGGCGAGGAACCTTCTCTCTGAAAAGGAAGCATTAAAGCAAAGTGGAATGGGGGCGCCTGGGCGGCTCAGGCGGTTAAACGGCCGACTCTTGATTTTGGCTTGGGTCATGATCTCACGGTTTGTGAGTGTGAGCCCTGCATCAGGCTCTGCCCTCACAGCACAGAAATTGCTTTGGACCCTCTGTCCCCCTCTCTCTGCCCCTTCCTCACTCGTGCTCGCTCTTTCCCTCTCTCAGAAATAAATATACATGAAAATTTTTAAAAACAATAAATAAAGCAAAGCAGAATTAAGATCCAGGTGAGGACTCAGGGAACGCATGATCCAGGAGCATCGAAGTCCCTGATTCAGGACAGTGCTCGGCATGGCAAAAGAAGGGCAAGGAGGTCGATGTGGCTGGACAGCAAGATGAACGGTGGCAAGAGGGAAGGCTGCTAAAGTAGGCAGGGGAAGATCCTGTGTGGTCTTCTAGGCCACTTCTAGGTCTTCTAGGAATTTGGATTTTATAATACGTGCAACGGAAAGCTTTTGAAGCACAATCAACAAGGGAGACACAATCTAGTTTTGTTTTTGACACAAACTTCTGGCTGCGTGGTGACCAATGAAATGTGGAACTTAGCAAAAATTATTAGAATGGGTCAGGCCAGTGACAACAGCCCGGACTATGAAGGTGGCAGCGAAGACAGAAGGAAATAGATGCAGAGCAGGGTTGTGGGGCTTGCCGAAGGAGCAGAAAGGAAGGCAAGAGGGTGCCAGAGTTTCTCATCCTAGCCACCTGGTGGGTGGGATGCCATCACCGAGATGGGGATGACGGGGAGGAACAGATTTGGGGGAAAATTCGGAGTTCAGCCGCAGATATGTTAACTTTGAGATGTTTAGTTAGAGATGTACTGTAGATAATTAGAAATATGAGTCAGAGGAACTATCTGGCTGACTACATAAGTCATCTATACATGAATTATATTTATAGCCATGGGGATGGATGAAATCATCCAGCAAGAGGGCGGCAAGTGAGAAGAGTGTGCAGAACAAAGAAACCCCAAATATTTGAGGTGCAAGAGACGAAGGGATGCCCGAAGAAGAAACAGAAGAGAAAGTGCCAGTGAGAGAAGAAAACAAGAGAGGGTGGTGTGAGAGTGGCCAAATGGAGAAAATGGTTCAAGAAAGAGGAGTAATCAAGCACGTCAGTAAGATGAGAGTTGAAAATCAATCATCTAAATGGGAAGAGAGGAGATGACTAAAACACATCTGGAAATGTAGAGCTAAATGAATAGATAATCCTGCAAGGCAGAGCTACAACTAGTAAGCTACATAGGAAACATACAGACCCTCGCAATTAATCAAAGATGTAAATGTCAATGAAAAGCGCTTTCTCCAGTAGATTAGTAAATCAGTTTTTAAAGTTATAGTAACAAAACAAATACCATATGACTTCGCTCGTATGTGGAATTTAAGAAACAAAACAAACAAAGAAAAGAGAGACAGAAACAAAAAAATAAACAAAAAAACCCCCAGACTCTTAAATATAGAGAACAAACTGGGGGTCACCAGAGGGCAGGGTGGGGGAGCGGGGGAGAGGAGGGGTGCACTAGGTGATAAGCACTGAGAAATCTATAGGATCGTTGAATCATCATATTGTATACTCGAAACTAATGTAACACTGGATGTGTTAATTATACTTGAATAAAAAAAAGTTATAATAGCATGATGCCACCTGAAGTATAGCAAGGTTGGCATTCTATGTATTGCTTTTGACATTGTAAATTGATACAACCCTTTAAAAGAAAAATAATTTGGCAGTAGATATATTAAGAACTTTGTTGCAGGAATTGCATTAATGGGAATCTAGCCTAAAAAACTAATCTAAAATGCTTGCATGCCCCAGGTTGTTCATTCTAGTATTATGTATAATACTAAAAACAAAATGCAAGAAAACAAAAAAATTAAAAAAAAAAAAACAACCAGGAAAAAATATCCCCAAATAGTGAAATAGGTAAATTAGAGTGTATTTACTTAAAGAAATAATATGCAGACTAGAATACAAAGCATGTTATAGAAGGAACTAAATAATGCACGAAAGCATATTTAAACTCTGATTACAATGTAAATGTTTTATTCCATTCCTACTTAAATTGTACCTCAGTAAAATTACCTGGAAAGAAAGGCACTCAGAAAAACAGAGTAGTTTTATAAGGCAGGTGCAATTATAGTTGATTATTTCCATCTATTTTCTGTATAAGCTATAATATGGTTTGTATCCCTTTCATAATAAAGAAGATTTTATTAAAGATTTTTGGCAATATTATTCTCTTTTGGCCATATGGACAATTCTGTCATGACTATAATTTTGAATAAAAAGGGAGAATATTAATATTTATGATCTTTATATCACAGTTGTGGGATTTTTTTTAATGAATGCAAGACTACGTGTGCTGACATATTTATTTTGAGACCCAAGTTCCTTGGTTTATTCCATTTATAAATTTGTACCTTAGTGAGTTGTTGTAAATGTGTTCTGAATCTGCTTGGCTAGCAGTTGACAATCTCTTGAAAGATCTTTACTTTCAGGGTTTTTTTCCATTCCTACTTTGCCAAATCACCAGTCTCTGAGGCGGCTGCCTCCTCCATGAAACCCCCTCAGCTCTTTGAAAATCAAGACCCCAGATTCCTTGGGACAGAAGCAGAGACCCTACTAAGTAAATATTTTCAGAGCACAGGGGCCAAGAGTCTGTCAGCCCCAACCTGAAACCACATTCCCAGGGCAAGGATTGAGGTGACAGACAGATGGTTTTTCCAGTTTCAGTGAAGGATCTGGGCTGTGGAAGTAGGGAGGGGCCATTTTGTACCTTGTATTCAAAAGCATACACAGCAAATTCTGGTGAGCTTTTTCTGAGAGGCATTCCATCCAATCACTGTATAAAAAAATAAAAAAAGAAAAGAAAAAAGATGGGGACGTCTGGGTGGCTCAGTTGGTTAAGTGTCCGACTTCGGCCCAGGTCATGATCTCACGGTTCATGGGTTCGAGGCCCGTGTGGGGCTCCATGCTGACGGCTCGGAGCCTGGAGCTGCTTCGGATTCTCTGTCTCCCCCTCTCTCTGCCCCTCCCCCACTCGTGCTCTGTCTCACTCTGTCTCTCAAAAATAAACAAACATAATAAAAAAAAAATTTTTTTTTCAACGTTTATTTATTTTTGGGACAGAGAGAGACAGAGCATGAACGGGGAAGGGGCAGAGAGAGGGAGACACAGAATCGGAAACAGGCTCCAGGCTCCGAGCCATCAGCCCAGAGCCTGACGCGGGGCTCGAACTCACGGACCGCGAGATCGTGACCTGGCTGAAGTCGGACGCTTAACCGACTGTGCCACCCAGGCGCCCCAAAAAAATTTTTTTAAAGGAAGAAAAGTAAACAGGAAAGGATGAGGAAGGTAGAAGAAAAAAACAAAAATGCCTTTAAACAATGACTGCAAATTGTCTAAGTCAACCCCCAACTTTAATTTTGGAGAAAACAAATTTAATAATGTCAAATAAATTTACACTCACTTATCTCGACAGGAAACAGGAGGCAAGAAGGAGGGAAGAGAAGCCTGGAAGTGATGCTGTAGACACCATGTGTGAATTATGCAGGCACAGGAGAGAAACTGAGGCATAGGAGGAAAAGTAGGGCACGGCTCAGAGAATCTGCGGAGAGCAACAAGGAAATCTATGATCTTCAAATGTGATCTCCAAACAGAATAACAGGTTTCTGCCACATTCTAGTTAAGAGGCAACATATTATTGGGGCGCCTGGGTGGCGCAGTCGGTTAAGCGTCCGACCGACTTCAGCCAGGTCACGATCTCGCGGTCCGTGAGTTCGAGCCCCGCGTCGGGCTCTGGGCTGATGGCTCGGAGCCTGGAGCCTGTTTCCGATTCTGTGTCTCCCTCTCTCTCTGCCCCTCCCCCGTTCATGCTCTGTCTCTCTCTGTCCCAAAAATAAATAAACGTTGAAAAAAAAAAAAAAAGAGGCAACATATTATTGAAAACCTTTATGTGTAACGCTTTTCTAAGCACAAAACACTGTAATGCAACTTTTAAAACACGCTTTCTCAGTGAAGAGAGCGCCCCCCCGCAAAAACTGACCAAAGCTAAAAATGACATAAATCACATAGAACTATCCTTTGCAAATTCATCGTGTGAAGTAATTAAGGAAAGCATGGCTGAGTTTTAGGAGTTGAGACTTTGATCTGACAGGTGGAAGAAATATAGTGAAACGAGTCGGGATAAGGCCGTAACGTCAGGACTGAAATCGTTTGCTGTGCCAGTCACGAGCTTAATTAGTTTTTTTTTTTCCCACTGACAGTCCCAAATTAAAATAAACGGACCACATCGAGACAAATCTCGGATGCATGTAGTGCTTAAGAATATATTGTTCCTGAGACAGCAGTAGCTTGAGGGCCGTGAATAAGGTTGTTCCTTCGGTGTCTCGTGCAGAGGGCGGGGAGGAGTAAAATGGGCCATGGATGAAAGCAAACAGCTAATACTAGACCAACCTCCGTGGATGCTTGGGGCTGCTTGGGGGCGCTGGGAGCTTTGCTTGTGGTCCTCTCTGTATGCGTGCCAGTGGGAAGGCTTTGGAAGAAAAGACAGCCTGGGGGAAGTGGAATAGACAAATGCCCTGTGGTCACCCAGCGTACTGAGCCGATTCCTTTCTAAGTGCAGGTAAATTGTTTTATATTTAGTGACCACGATCGACTCTATTACAAATTAATGAGGGGTCGGAAGCTTGATTGGAGATTGTCTGCCCACACATTTGCCATCATCGTGAAAAAAAAATAGACCAGTCGTAACTTGAAGCAAGGAGATGGGTGAGGATGTGAGGCTGCAAAGCTCTGGATGCCCTACACACGGGCCGCCCCATGCCAAGGGGTCCTTCTGAGGACTTCCCTCCCGGCTCCTGGGCCCTTTGGTGAACTCACTGCTAGCGTTGTCACTTTCTCAGAATCCATCACCGAGAGAGTTCTCGTGTCACCCGACCTTCTTGTTTTTAAATCCCCAGTTTCCTCGTGTTTTCCCAAGACGCATTGTATCTCATTAGAATGGCTCGGAAAATAGTCGTGTCCCGTGGTGGTAAACAGGAAGCGAGTGCGCCCTCAGAACCAGGGGCCGCTGCCCTCGGAGCCTTCAGGCTTGTGACGCAGAGATAAGAGGCAAAGAGAAACAGTCCTGAGTGTGTGGCGGTCTGACCGACCCCCCTGAAGAGGCTCAGCAAACATTTCACACACGCTTCATTCCAGAGACGACGTCCCTTCCTGCCCACACGCCATTTTCATGAGAAAAGCATGTGAGGGTCTGTCTGCATGGTAGTGTGGTCTTGTGTCGGCTGTGAACACCAGCACCGCGAGAACATGGCGCCTCCCTTCCCCGGTCACCAGGGGACCCATTCTCTCAGTAGATGACCCCCCCTCCTCCTTCACAGAGAACATGGCTGGACAAGATGGCTCCCACTTCTAAGAGTCCCTTGGCCTCCAACCCTCTAGACTTTGGTCCTCTCTGTGGCTCCAAGACCTCGCCTCATTCAGCCACTTACTAACGGCCATTCCCTTCGCCAGAAGCCTGCTAGGCACCTTTGGTCATCTCTGCGAAAAGCTAATCATGAGAAGGCACCGCTTCGTCTGGACGACCCCTCTTGGTGCCACACCAAGGCTGAATCTCATCGCCAGGGTGACCCCTCCCCACACGGCCCTGCCCTCCCCCCAGTGTCATCAGCATGTTATTCTGTTCCTTCAAACCCCACTGTTCTTCTGGGCCCATGCCAGCTCGTTTTAAGAAACGCAAAGAAAGGGAGAAAATTAAGAAGACCTAGCCTCAAAACCATCGCCTTCCCTAGCGAATTCCTTTTTCTCATACACGAACTTTCTGGAAACGTGGTCTATATTTGTCTAGTCATCTTCCTCGCCTTCCACGTAGTCCTCAGTCTCCTAAAATCTGCCTTTGACCTGATCTCTTTGCTGAGATGATGGTCACAAAAATCTGGTTTGCCCTTTGCCACCATTGCTGTGCTCTGATGTGGCTGGCCACTCTCTCTTCTCAAGGTTTTCTTGCCCCGCCATCAACTGCTTTCTTCCTGCCTCTCTGTTTCTTCTGAGTGTGCTTCAGCCGGCTCTTTGAATATTAAAATCTCCCCAGTAAATGTCCTAACGTGTTTTCCCTTCTCACCCTAAGACTCACACTGGCTGGTCCCATTCATTCCAAGAATTTTCATAACTCTCTCTCTCTGCCAATGACTATCTCATGTGAATCTCCCAAACTTCAAACCTATAGAGCCAACTGCCCAGTGGACATCTCTCCTGGGAGAGCCTACCTGCACTTACCATCAACAAGGTCTGGAACTTGTTACAGCTCAGTGAGGGATGTAAGTATCGACTCAGCTGCCCTTGCTGGGAACCAGGGCAGTACCTTGATTCTTTGCTATTCCTTCCCATCTGCCTACAAACCAATCAACAAGTCGCATCTATTCTGTTTGCTAAGTGACTCTCACCTCCACCCAGTCGTGGGCTTATGCTCACTACCTTCTCTCCAGAATTCTACAAGTGTCCTAATTGCTCTTCCAACCTCCCTTCTTGCCCATTTCTATTCTGCTTTCCAGAATTATCTTTCTACGACACAAGTGTGGCTTTGCCCTCTGCTGCTTAAAATCCCTCAGCCGCTCCTTGTTATTCAAATACACCATGTAAAACTCTTTAAAGTGGCTTGTACGGCCCTGTGTAACCTAACATCTGTTTTCTCTGTCCTCGTCTGTCACTATTAACTCTGTACACAAACTTCCTCTGGTTTTTAGAGCACATCTTCCCTTATACCGTCCATCCCACATAACATTCCACCTGCCTAGGATGCCAGCTGTCTGACCCACGCCCGACCACTACGTAGATTGAACCCTGCTCCTCCTCCTCCACTCAGCCTCGCCATTACTTCCACCGGAAAACCCTCACCGACCCCCAGCATCCCACCACCTCCAGGCCTGGGATAGGTACTGTACAACTTAAGGAACATTATTGAGTCACATAAATTATGAATTCAAAGAAGATTCTAGCAGGGCTCCTGGGTGGCTAAGTCAGTTGGGCGTCCGTCCAACTCTTGATTTCAGTTCAGGTCATGATCTCGCAGTTCCTGGGTTTGACCCCCACATCGGGCCCTGCGCTGATAGTGTGGAGCGTGTTTGGGATCCCCTCTCTTCCTCTCTCTCTGCCCCTCCCTACCCTCCAAATAAATAAATAAACTTACAAAAGACAAAGGAGGTCCTAGCTTTAGTCGCGGGAGATGCAGAGCTCCGTTTTCCTCATGCTTTAGCAATGCTTCACTCCGGTGTGGAAGACGTTCTTGTGTGACTTGTCTTCGGGAGGCAGGAATAATGCCCAGCCAGCATCTTCGCTGCCTGCTGTCCCACGGGATGAGTAGCGACGAGAGAAGAGTAGAATACCAGTTACATCAGGGAACGAAGGAAAGACATCAGACTAATCCAAACAAGTATCATTTAAGCCTAGTTGACGACGCTGAAACGTATCAGGCATGAGGTCCTAGACCATTCTTGAAGCCATCCATCGTCACTCCCAGCCTAAAATGACCGTTCCTTTCTACCAGTCATTAGATGGGTTGGGGGTATTTACTATGGATGGGGTGACAAGTACTGAGAACACACTATCAAATAAGACATGGTGTGTCTGACCGCATCTGGACAGGCTGCAGGTAAGTGAGCAGGGACAAAACAAGGACCGGTTGTTACGGTGGAAGGAGAGGCTAGGACCCCACGGGAGGCGCAAAGTCCTGTTTTGGAGGTAGAGATGAGGTCAGAACAACACGTAGAGGGCCATTTACACCTGTTCCGGGACCCGGAGTTCATCCAAAGGGAAGCCGATGATGAGTTTTAGGACGAGAAGACAGGCCGGTCCATTGAGATCAAGAAGGAGGTAGGACTGAAATGGCTTTTGCTAAGGGCAGCGAGAATGGGGAGGGGAATGAGGGGGAAAGATTGGAAAGCTGCCCGGAAAAGTACAGAGGACTTGGGGGTGGTTTAGGAGTGCATAGGGAGGGAGAAGAAAGCATCCAGAATGATTCTCAAATGATCCTACTGAGTTATTGACTGAGCTCAGGAAGACAGTGTGGGGCAAGGTGCCTGTAAGTAATCCTTACAGTAGCACCAATTCTGGCCCTTGATTACTCTGCACCCACAAAGAAATAACACAGGAATCAGCTTCCGTTACGTTAGAAAAATGATAAATCCTGATGGGGACCGTGACATCTGTATCCCGCTTCTAGGAATCTACTAAGGAAGACAATTAGGAGAACAAAGAAGCTGCAGAGATTCCTTCCCGAGAATTCTACGAGGTGGACTAGAAAACCACAGGTGTTGTTGGATGGTGAAGGAGGGTTCTGTCCATCTGTCAGAACACCGTTTTTTTTTTTTTTTTTATTTCTTTTCCAGACTGTTCGACTTAACAACTTCACAATGACAGGATGGCAGAGACCCTTGATGCGGCCTTTGGATTGTTGAAGCATCTCATTTTCATTCTAATTCATTCCAGAATAGTTTTCTTCCTATCCAGAATCATCTTCTGAGGAACCGAAACCATGAATTTAGCAATTTTGCATTGCCGGGAAGCACATTAATGAAGAAAAGTAAAAACTATAAATAGTCTTGATGATGATAAGTAATCAGATCAAATACCACAATGAATGCATTCCACTTAAGTACTTTGAATTCTTTCTTCTTTTTTTAAAGTATCAGAACATTTGAAAATCAGGATATAACTTTCCTTCATGAAATACCCAGAAAACTGCCTGCATTTTAAGAAACCAAAAGACAGCAGTGAGGTCAAGAGGAAGCTAAAGAAAGATACTTGTCTGCAAACTAAAAATAAAGTTGACATGACCCTGAGAAGGAGTAAATTAAACGTATCATTTAAAGGTAACAAAGTTCTGGGGCGCCTGGGTGGCTCAGGCGGTTGAGCATGTGACTCTTGGTTTCGGCTCGGGTCATGATCTCACGGTTCGTGGGTTCAAGCCTCCCGTTGGGCTCTGCACCAAGAGTACAGAGCCTGCTTGGGATTCTCTCTCACCCTCTCTCTCTCTCTGCCTCTTCCCCACTTGTGCTGTCTCTCTCAAAATAAATAAATAAACGTTAAAAAAAAAAAAAAGGTAACTAAGTTCTGGGTCTTCCTAACCCAGTTGAGTTACTATTCCCTCTTCTCTGCAAAAGAAAAGCTACTGAAGAAAAAGTTCTTAATGGTGGCTGTGCTATTTTCAGTCAGGCTGCCAGTTAGGTATAAATGAAAAATGTATTTGTTCAAGTTCTGTAAATTGGGGGAAAATCGGGGGATGGGATTGGTAACCTGACGAGAGAGAGAATGAATGGGGATCAGAGAGAGGCCCTGAAACTCACCAACAGACTATTTGTCTTGTCGCTTTATTGTCTCCAGATGGAGCCATTAAAATAGCACAACACAGAAATAGTACATTAAGCTATAGCCCGAGTTCAATCTTCAATTATATGCCTTTTGATTAACACGGAAAACCGTATTCAGATTTGCTCCTCCACCCACAGTTTTTTTTTATCTGAGTTGAGGACGTCTGGACGGAAATCAGAAACGTTATTGGAGTGACCCCTTCCTCCGGAAATCTTCGCTGAGCGCACGATCCGTGAAGTTGCTCTCCCTTAGCCCACCTCTCCCGTCTGGTTTGGCCCCGTGCGAATGTATCATGGAAAAGCTTTCGAGTGGGAGGAAACTGATGTGATAGATAGATGTGTGACATAGTTACTCAAAAGGGCAGTTCATCTGAGCGTGTGTGCATGGATGTACGGAACAACGCCTTCTAAACACTGTCATGACTGGGACAGCGGATAATGTCATTTACAATGACATAATTTTTCAATCTTTTCTAGGATTGCAAAACAGTTCATTAAGAGAGATTGTCTCGTGCAGTTAGGCGAGTGAGTGGGAAGGTTAACCTAACAACCACAAACAGCCCATCCTATTTTTCTCTCTGCATCAACTAGATTCTTAACTGAATTGATCCACGGTCTCATATTTACCAGAAGGCAGCTGGAGTCAGCTCTGCGGTTATGATAGCCTCATACAGGCCATCTATTTGTGTCCTGTGTCAGCTCTGCGGAGACACTCCCAGAACGAGTCAATATCGCCATCTCACACACATTTCAAAACATTTTCCTTTCTAATTTATTTTATGTAATTCTTTTTTATTCTTTTCTGATTCGTTTTATGTAATTCTTTTTTTTTTAATTTTTTTTTAACGTTTATTTATTTTTGAGACAGAGAGAGACAGAGCATGAACGGGGGAGGGGCAGAGAGAGAGGGAGACACAGAATCGGAAGCAGGCTCCAGGCTCTGAGCCATCGGCCCAGAGCCCGACGCGGGGCTCGAACTCACGGACTGTGAGATCGTGACCTGAGCTGAAGTCGGATGCTTAACCGACTGAGCCACCCAGGCGCCCCTATGTAATTCTTTTTTATTCCAGAACCGTTCTCCTTTCTCTTTCCCCCTCTATTCTGACAAGGTAAACGAAGCACCTTGCAGCAACCTGGAAACTGGTTACATTTCGACACATGGTTAGAAATTTCACATTGGCGAGAAAAAGACTTTGGAAGTAAAACAAATGCATTTTAGGAAGTTAGTGAAGAGGAGATCATCAGTCTGAAGTATGAGCAAAACCATATTCTCCCGAAGAGCAGCTACGTACTCATGGGGCGGGGCGGTCTCAGAGCTAAGGACAGGGAGAGTCTTTTTTAGGGTTAAGATTTCAGACGGTGCGAATGAGGGTGCCCTCCTAGTCAGATGTAATAGGGGGCAGGAGTTGAGAGCAGGGAGTGCTCAAACTTGAGCACAAGAGTGGGCCGGAGGGCTTGTGAAAACACATGTCTGGGCAACAGTCCCCAGAGCTTCTGGCGTAGCTGGTCCGGAGTGAGGTTAATGGTGCACTTCTGAGCCTACAGGTCATGCTGAGAAGGCTGGTCTAGGTACAGGGGGACAGATCCCAGGACCTCCCAGCCTCCTCCACCCCGAGGGGGTCCTCAGTCAGTGTCCCCACATAAGCAGCATCTAGAAGGGGGACATTTGATTTGTCCTTCCTCCCTGCCTTCTCGGTGACTTCCAAAGGACTAGATCAGGGTTCCTTGACAAACCCAGGCCAACGATATACCATGTACTTTTGTCTTTTTTCTGAACTCCAGAACAGTTCACATGCAGTGTTATAATGGTTTCACTTGTACAATATAGTGATTCACCAGTTCTATACATTTCTCTGTGCTCATCACGGCAAGTGTCCTCCTTAATCCCCATCACCTACTTCCCCCATCCCCCCACCACCCTCCCCTCTGATGACCCATCAGTGTGTTCTCTATAGTTAAAAGTCTGTTTCCTGGTTTGTCTCTCTCTCCTTCCCCACCACCGCCCTCCCCACTCCCCTTTGCTCGTTTGCTTGGTTTCTTAAATTCCACGTATACGTGAGATCATATGGTATTTGTCTTTCTCTGGCTGGCTTATTTCACTTAGCATTATGCTCTCTAGCTCCATCCATGTTGTTGCAAATGGCAAGATTTCATTCCTTTTTGTGGCTGAGTAATATTCCATTATATATAAATTGGCCGCTTCCATAATTTGGGTCCTGTAAGTAATACTGCGATAAACACAGGGGGGCCCGTCTCTCTTCAAATTAGTGTCTTTGCATTTTGGGGGTAAATGCTGAGTAGTGCCGTTACTGGACCACAGGGTAGCTGTATTTTTAACTTTTTGAGGAAACTCCATCCTGTTCTCCACAGCGGCTGCACCGGGTTGCATTCCCACCAACAGTGCGCGAGAAGGTTCCTATCTCTTCACATCCTGTCCAACTTTTCACCTAATGTCTGCCTCCAGAAGTACCTTTCTTTCCAACCTCTCTTTGCAAAGTATTTTGATCTAGGGGCAAGAGCAAACAACTTCTACAGGGTCGTCCTATAATCTGGTACACCATCTGCTACTAGTTTCACGAGCTTGAGTAAGGTCAACCCTCCAAAGCACAGTTTCCTTAGGTATAAAAATGGTGGCGGCAATAAAATATAACCTATACCTCTCCAATGTCATGTGAAGATCAATGAGACGAAGACAAAGCCCCTTTGGAGCTGCGATGCGTGCCAGAAATTGCAAGGGCTGTTGTGATAGATTCCTGAAAATCTTTTAATAAAGGGAACAAGGTTCTTTCAGAGCAAAGAAAGAGAAGACTTAAAACGCACAGCTGGGGCGCCTGGGTGGCGCAGTCGGTTAAAGCGTCCGACTTCAGCCAGGTCACGATCTCGCGGTTCGTGAGTTCGAGCCCCGCGTCGGGCTCTGGGCTGATGGCTCAGAGCCTGGAGCCTGTTTCCGATTCTGTGTCTCCCTCTCTCTCTGCCCCTCTCCCGTTCATGCTCTGTCTCTCTCTGTCCCAAAAATAAATAAATGTTGAAAAAAAAAAAATTAAAAAAAAAAAACGCACAGCTACGTGGAAGGCGAATAAACAGAAACCACGATAAAACGATTCAGTATAAAACAAGAATCCTGTCCGGTCATCTGAGTGTTTCCAGCCTGGCTGCTGAAGAGAGCCAGAAACCTGAAAAGACAGGAGGAGAAAGTGCGCGAAGAGGAAAGAGGAGGTCGTGATGATGGGATGGGGAATGTCACAACCTCGTCTGAAGTCTTTGGCCCTGGGCGGAGCGAGGACACGGGAGTGTGGGCTTGCTCCTTTCCAAAGCCTCCACCAGCGATAGAGAGCTTTGTGCTTTTTGGTTCTGGCCAATGCATTTTAAAAGAATTTTCAGTTAGGGAAATGGTCTTTTAAAGCCATCATCCTCAGAGGGTGCAATATTTACATGAAACAAATATTGCCTTTCATTGAAGTGATAATATCTTTTCTGCTGTTCCACACCTCTTAGACCTGGAAGTCACAGGAAACCTTTTCTGTTCCTATCTCCTCTCATTCTATGAATTTTTGTGTCTCAGATGAGTCATGTATAATTTGGTTATTACAATATTTATCTCAGAGAGAGATTAGGAGCCTTAGCCAATGTTTTTCGAATAGTCAGTAAGTCCCCACTGTAAGATTCACAAGGAATGAAAATGACATTAATATATTATAAAGAATCAAAACCCAGTAGCAAAAGAGATGATTGAATTCCAAAGGTTTCCATCACTCTTTCTCAAAAACAAATTTTTTTAATAAATGAGCTCCTGCTGGACGTGTTCTTTCTTGAGTGATAATCTTTCCATTAGTGGGGTAATTTGCAAAGCAAAACCTTTGTATTTCCTTGTTTTTCTTCTTCTTAAATATATAAAAGTTCTGTGGACAGGCTATTGAAGGGGCCGTTTTCCATTTTCAGTACACGGGAGCCCCAGGCAGTGGAGGAAGGGGACGTTGTATACATCATGTGTGTGTGGTTTTGCTGAGAGAGAGAGAGAGAGAGAGAGAAAGAGAGGCACCCCCTGAGACTTCTATCACCAGTCTGGCTCTGGGATCAGTTTAACAACTTGCTTTGAATGCATATGAGTCCTGACTGCTAAATTTGCAAATGCCTCCCCATAAAGGTTATGCACCCACTGTAAATGCAGCATCTATTCAAAAAGATGGTCAGGTTGGTTGCTAGGAGATGGTGGGATTCTCTTGGAGACAAATCAGCCCCGACAAAAAAAAAAAAAATTTTTTTTTTTTTTACATAAAGACCTTTTAAATATAAATACCTTTGACAGGAGCTATTATTATTCACTGAGTTCCTTCACATCTGAATAAATGGCAGAAAAATGATATTATTCATATGCCATTATACACTAAAGTGTTAAAATAGAAGAATCTTATTCCCTCCTCTCTCTCTCTCTCTCTCTCTCTCTCTCTCTCTCTCTCTGTTATTGCTAAAGAGAAAGGAGAAAGCTTTTTTGTTGTTGTTGTTTCTTTCCTTTGGATTTCTCTCCTTTCCTTTTTGGATTTCCAAAACCTGGGATTCCCTCTCAAAACCTGACACCAAAGATGTGGATAATTGAAGTTTCCTTCCAAACCCAAATGCCGATTTTTAAAGGAGGATAGTAGTGGCGAGGAGGGGCCTCTCAGCAAGACTGAAAAGATACAAGCAACTTCCCCAAAAGGGGGTTCAGGGCACACACGTGGGGGTCTGTGTTCCTTGATAGCGGGCACCGTCCGATTTCATTTCAATGATGTTTGCAATTTTCTTCCCACTGGGTCAACTGTAGGCCTAGCTGCCCTATCTGTGGGTCCGTGTGCTCGACTTTTGCTAGCAGTGACCCTAACAAATAAAATGTGCAGCAAGTAAGAACTTGCTGTTTATAAACTGTGTTGTGGGTAAATGAAGTTGCAATCGTTCCTAATTTAGTGTGCCCTGCCCGTCCATTGAGGACCTGAGAATCTCCCAGCTGACACACACAAAGGCACAGGGGGACACAATGTGGGGCCAGGGCCCTGCCTCCCTTTGACTAGAGCCCCAGAGACTTGTCGCCCCAAAGCCCACAATAAGGGATCAGTGTTGAAACACATTTCATTACCATGAGAATGGCCACCCCCAACTCCATGTGTATTATTTTTGTTGTTATTTGGAATACTGTACAAAGTTTCTCAAGAATTTTTTTTTTTTTTTTTGTAGCGTGCCTTAGACTTGGACAGAGCCGTGGTTCCTTACACAAATATTGACATGAATCCCTTGGTTTATTTAGCATTTTCCTGTGAAAGGCGCAGTATGGTAATGTCCCTTGGTCCCCTTTCACACATTTGTTCTGACTCTTGGCATCAGGAAGTTCTTATTGTTCTAATCAATGCTCACTGGCCCAATGACATTTTTTCCCTTTTAGTGACAGACATGGTATGTTTCCTTTCCTGAAGTTCTCATGAGAGTTTCTTGTACTATGTTCGATAGACACCCAAAATAAAATTAAAAAAAAAAAAAAAAAAAGGCAACACATTTGCGGGTTCTTCTTTTCCTGGTTCTGTTTTGCTTGCCTTCTTTGTCAAAGCCTCCCCAGCCAATGCTGCTGCTAATTGTATAAAACGCCAGGATGCCAAATTAGAAAGCCCCTCAAAATTCCAGTAACTTGCTCTAAATTCATGGTACATGAATCCACTATGGCATCGTGGCAATAGTCCCTTTGTGAGTGTGCCAAGGAGGTTACCTTATGCTTTTTTTTTTTAGTATTATTTTTAATGTTCATTTTCGAGAGAGAAGGAGACAGAGCATGAGCGGGGGAGGGGCAGAGAGAGAGGGAGACACAGAACCCAAAGCAGGCTCTAGGTTCCGAGCTGTCAGCACAGAGCTGGACGGGGGGCTTGAACTCAGGAACCACGAGACCATGACTTGGGCAGAAGTGGGATGCTCAACTGACTGAGCCACCCGGGCTCCCCCATTTGGCTTTCCTTTTTTTTTTTTTTTTTTTTTAATGAAGGAGCTTACTCCAGTGTCTGGCCTTTCCAGTTGGTTCATGCACTCCCTCAATTATATAATTTACTGGTCAGATAGCATTCTCTCTGCTTGTGATGATTATTTCCATTTCAAGAGTTGGTTAGTGTGCATTCCTCGCTGTAACGGAACCTGTTCCTCGATTTCTACATTGAAATGCGGAATACAAATGTCAGCAACTGGAAACTGCCAGAATATGGAGCCTCCACCGACCGCAGTGGGGGATGGGAGATGTGCTCTCCAGGTTGGGAGGAGGAGACCTCCTTCGCAGCTCCTACCCATTCCGTATTTATCCAGGGGACCCCAAGTATTGCTGGGCCTGGTAAGTGGGGTAAAATGTAGCAAAGAGCCCTGCACTAAGCCCTCAGTGGGAAAGGAGCCTCCAGGAGACTAAGAAACTCAGGGCCCACGTCAACTTCACAAGGGGGAAGAAAGGGACCACCCTGCCCCTCACGGCTTCTTCTTAGCTCCTTTTTGTCAAAAACATCACATCTATTTTGGGAAACTGGTTTGATCGGAGGAAAACCACTGCGGGTGAAGGCTCCAACCCCTAGAGATTCTGGGCATGTTGACAGAAGACCTGTCAGGCACAAAGGGCCGTGAGCAATCCAGCTAGATCAGGACCACACTGGTTCTCATGGCCCAGGAGCCAGGCCCAGAGAAGGATCTGTACCCTGGCTCAGCGCCCAGCCAGGCTTCCAGGCCCAGAAAAGGGTGGCCCCGTGCTGCCCAGACAGGCTGGGGTGCATCGTAGAAAGGTCAGGGAGAGGAAGCTTTTAGGTAGCATTATCCAGCATTTGTGACAGCACTGACCGTAAGCATTCCTCAGTGTCTCTGCCCCCCACCCCGCCCACCATCCCCCTGTGGTCTACTCTCACCCCAGACCAAATCAAGTCCCCTCCTCCCTAAAGGGTGAGCCAGCAGAATTGTGGTCTGCTGTGAAGGTTTCCAATCGTCTCTCCTTGCTGTCACATTCTTTTGCAAGTTACACTCCAGGTATGATTTATTTCTGGTTCATTTCCGGTGACTCAGTTACACAGGATGCAAAATTACAATAATAATGCTTGTCTCCAGATAATGAATAAGGGGTTTGAATTTCTCAGAGCAGAGATGTTATACAAATGCGAAGTATCATTACGACGAAAATCCATGACTAAAGAAATTAAATTTCCTGGAATGTTTTATATCTAACAAGAATGCTTGTAATCCTCTGCGTTTACCGCTAAACGAGGTAGACTACAAGAAAGAAGATATTTAAAGGGAAGGCATGAGTTCACTGGGGAAAATTAACAAATGGGAAAATTGCGGCACTGTATTCTGTATTTTATGGGGAAAGAGAGTTTGGTAAACACGCAACAGGAAACCCTGTTTGATTTCTGCAAGGGAAATTTAACCAGTAACAGACTCATGTCGAATCTTCAAAGGAGAAGTTTCTCTACTTGTTTACCTTTTGATATGTGGCTGAAAGAGGACACCAAGGCCTCAGCTTTAAAGGAGCGACATCACGAACAGTTTACGCAGGTCTGCAAAAAACTCAACAGCCACCTGGGCGTAGAGAAAATGAAAAACCGTACCGTGGAAAAAAGCCGAAGAAAACATATACTAGGAAGGGGTGACCTATCCTGAAGCATTTCCCAAATTCAGTCCTTCTTACTGTTTCATAAACATGTAAGGCAAGCAAATGCAGGGGTGTGTCTTTTCCACGCCAAACGTGTTTTGAGAAAACGCGACCTCTCGGCCATCTTCCACACCTACGTCCATCTCCCTTTTTGTTGTGGGGTACCCACTTCCGGCCTTATGAAATCACAACAAAGGCAGAACTGGTACTTCTGGACATCTCACACACTCGTGACATCGCGCACACCGACTTAAAGGTGTTTCCTCTCCCGAGGTAATGGCTGGTATTGCTTTGGGCTATCAACCCAAGAAATGTCAACTGACCCAGCCCACCTCCATCAGAACTCAGGATTCCTCTTTGAGCCTCCACCATGAAACTGCTAGAACCATGGCATGCCAGCGCATTTCTGTGCTTCCTGACGGACAAGAAGGAAACTGCGAGGTTGGAGGCAGGGTTGGGAGCAGTGGACAGAGTTTGCTCAAAAAATATATACCCTCTATCAACTGCAGCTCTCTTACCCTCATAAACACCTCTCATCTTTCAGTCCTGAGAGAGTTCTCTCCGTGCTTTGTGAGTGCGCTCTTCCTCCAGGCCATCCTTGATGGAGGTGATGTTCCCTCATCCCAGTGCAGGGCTGTTTGCAGATCTGGGTACCAGACTCTGCAAAATAAGAGGTTGATGAAGAGGCTCCCCAATGTCTCCAACCTGGACTGGGGTGCACTGTGCCTACATCGGCTTGACCCCTGACCCCATACGTCGTGCAGAACCCTGAGGTCAAGCCCCTTCACCTTACACACATGTCCTCACCCGCATCCCCTTCTGACACACCGCTAAAGGACCTTTCCTCAGACAGATGTTTCCCACCTAGGATCTGCAGACACGTCACTTGACTTAGCACTTTGGAACTCCCTTCGTACTTGACATATAGGGACAGATCTGGAGCTTTCTAAGGGAGTCCCAGAAGATGGAACCCACCTCAATGCACTCACTCAATGGCAGCAAAGACTTCACTTATATAAATCATATAAAATGAGATTTGCTCAGGATTTACTTTGGGGAAAAACAAGTATAGTGGGGAAGCTGAAGAAAAGAGGCAAGGCAGTATATTTTAGTACATTCAAGTTGAAGTCATATTCAATTAGTAACATTTTTAATCATTTAATTGTTAATATTTCAAACCTGCAGGCAGGTGCCACAAAATGTAACACACACCTACTGACTTCCCATAGACATTAAACAAATACTATTATTTTGCATATTTGCTTCAAATATTTCTAGTTTGAAGAGATTAAGTTAAATATTTTAAATTAAACAATGTCCTTCGTCCTCTCTCTTACTCATCCTTCTCCACGAAGGTGGCTTCTAATCTAATAGTTGTGTGTGTTATTCCCATTCTTGTTTTTGTGACTTACCTGTGTAAGGATGAATATACAAAATATATCTGCCTTTGCTTCCGTGTCTTAAATTTTTTATAAAGGTTTTTGTGCTGTTCAGTAGCTTTGTAGCTTGCTTTTAATTTTTTTTTAAGTCTATGTATTTATTTTTGAGAGAGACAGAGACAGCATGAGCAGAGGAGGCGCAGAGAGAGGGGGAGAGAGAGAATCTCAAGCAAACTCCACACTGTCAGTGCAGGGCCCGATGCGGGGCTTGAACCCGTGAAACCACGAGATCACGACCTGAGCTGAAATCGAGTCTGACGCTTAACAACTGAGCCACGCAGGCACCCCTGTAGCTTGCTTTTAGACTCAATAATATTTTCCCACTTTATCCGTATAGTTATACGTGGATCTAGGTCTACACACATTGTGTACTATCTCATCCTATGATTAGACCTCCGTTTCTTTATTCATCACACCAAGAAAGGATGTGAAAGTTGTTTCTACTCTTTACTGCTCTGCGCAGGGCTGCAATGATGATCATTTCACACGCCGTCTTGCACATTTTAGAACAAGACACGTAGAAGTGAAGTTGCTGACGCCTTCAACTTTCCTCCAGTTTGTCAGTTTCCCGTCCAAGAGGTGATGGTAAATTCGCAATGCCCAGGGATGAGTGCACGTTCCTGTTTCCTCACATGCTGTGAATATCTTCTCCAGTCTGGTTTCCAATTAATATTAAGAAAAGCCAGTGGTTATGATAGGTAACTTATAAAAATATCTAGAAATAGCTTTTCTTTGGATAAAGAATTTCCTTCTTTTCAGGGCTGAGCATAAGGTTACCTACGATTATCTAAAATGTTACGGTGTATATACTCCTGAATGTTATCAAAAGACGTAACAGTCTTTAATGTTCATATCTTGGCATCCTTTTGTTTTTATGAATGTTGCTAAAATTGATTTCTACAATAGAAAGCAGATTCCATGTCTGCTAAGTCTGAGTGTGAAATGTAGAATGCCAGTAGAATAGTCTCCAGCAACTACTTATCTTAGAAATCATTTTATAAAACAAATCCTGTTCTTGGTGACATAATTTGTTCTCTGCCCAGAGTACCAGGGAGAGCTTCATGAGAAGTAAATGTAGATCTGTGTACATATGTGTATATTTGTATATGTCAAGGGAGTATCTTTATTTTAATCTTACACTCCACTTGATAAATTAAACTTTGAGGAAACTATGTTTTTATGGCACCAATGTAACATATGCATCATGGAAAAGTAATTTAGTTATGTCTTAATTCTTCACTCATTTCCACTAAAATAAATACAGAACAGATTCAGAAAACTGATGCTGAGGACAGACTTAGTGAATCTGTAAGCCTGTGGCTGGAAGCCTAAAATATTATTTTGAATTAGGCTATTAACTCATTTGAGATAATTCTATCCAGATTTTGGTCTGTATTTATTCAACTGATTTATTGTCTGTTTTTCTCCCTCCCAAATGGGGCTCATTATGTCTCTTTAAAGCAATGTTTTCCATGTTTTCTACCATTTTTTATTTTTCAGGGTACTTTATATCCTAATTATTGAGTTATGTATCATGTACTCCTAATTATGAAACTTAGATTTGCTGTGTTTCCACTTTAGTGGGTAAGTTTGGAGGTATGTACATACACACACATACATGGCCTCAAAATGGTCTCTTTAAAAGATAGCGGTTACACTTTTAGAAGCTTTGCTCCCCTTTAACTACTCGTACGAATTTAGGGAGACTTCTGACACGCAAAGGGACTCCCCCCGCGTGACTGGAAATACTACAGCCAAACGCAACCCGCTCGGCAATCTACCTGCTGACTTTGTGGATCTTCCCCAGAAGAACTAGGCGAACGAGGTGGCCTTCTCTTTACAAATAGCAACATGGGGACGGAGCCTGGCAGTGTGGGGTTGGGACCTTGTCTCTGTAACTTGCTGTGATCTTGTTAGAGTCACTCAGTGTTTGTTGATCCGTCTGTTAGAGTGAGAACACCCATCTTCTGAGGTTGCTGTGAGACTGACTGTCCTGGCTGAGAGCAAGACAGAGCAAGCACGCAGTAAACACGAGCTCCTTCTTGGCCCCAACGGCGTCTCCCTGACTTCTAAGAACATCCTCATTAGCAGGGTCCTCCCTTAGTTTTCCCACGAACTGGAAAGCATCCCAAAGTAAGAAAGCGTTATGTTGATCAGCTCTTACCAACGGCACCGAAAGTCAGGTACTCGTGAGCCCTCTGAGACGCAACTGAAGGAAAAGAAGATTCTCTGCCGTGAGTCAGGCCTTCGTCACATTCCCGGGGAAACTTTGATATCGTCACAGCCTCACAGGTACCAGCAATTCCGGAGGTCTACCTAAGTACCACGGGAAAGATCATCCTAATAAACTGTAACACAGCCCAGGGAATCAGACCTTCCCATCGGGAACAGCAGGTTACCTTTTTATAGAGGCCGACAGCTTACAAAGGGTTTTCATAGGCTTTATTGGCTTCCCGCTCTCTTGTGTGAAGGTCAGGCAGATGGTTTCTCCCTCTCTTTTCAATACAAAGGACACTGAGGCTCAGAGAGGTCAAGAACACAAAGCGATGGGTGGAGATGGGAGTTTAGAGTCTCCTGACCAGCTGGATCCTATTACGCTGGGTGGAACCTTATGAATTTGTCATTTTTGTAGTAGAATTGAAAAGTGCATATGGTTTTCTCTACACAGTGTCATCTTATTCAGAAACAGTGTAGCCACACAAGGTCACAAACTAGCCAAAGCACAACTAGGAAATCTAATTACGGGAGGGACTGAGAATCCCGCAGCGTGGCTGGCGTTAGGTGGAGACCCATCAGAAGCTCAAACATGGAGGCCCATCTCTCTCTCTCTCGCTCTCCTTATCTGGGCAATCCTTGTATTGGCTTCGTTGCTGGCAAGCCCTCCTCACGTGGGCTGAAGGCCCCAAGTTTCCCTGGTCCTCACAGTCTGAGATGTCAGCAAATAGAGGGCTCCTCTCTCTTGTTATGTCCCGTGATGTCCCGGTCTGAGTCTGCAGCCTAGCTCAGGTCACCATGTCTTTGATGGAAGTTTGGGGGATGTGTGATGAACTGCCCTATCAGTAACAAGAGGGAGGCGAGATGTTAAAGAGGAGCTCAGTTCCCAGAAGAAAGGGGGCAAAAGGGCCGCCCAAGCCAAAACAGCACATGTGCATTGCACGTAAAATACACATCGACGGAGTGTCTAATACTCGGTCCAATACGGCACTTCGACTCACCCGATACGAAGAATCAAAAGAGAGAAAAGCAGAGTCAAAAGAGAGAAAAGAGGGACAGTGACTAGAAAAGGCAGAGAAAACTTAACTGGTCAAAGACCAAGTTAAAAACAACACCAAAAAATGGCCAGTTGGATAACTACAGAATAGAATTCATTCACTTGTAAAGTGGAAATGTATTTCCTTGACATTGGTAACATTTTTATCTAAAAAATAGGAAAAACAGTCAAGTTTTATGGAGAGATTTTAAATACCAAAAGTCGGCTTTTGCTCACACAAAGTCATGCTTAGTATTTCATGTATCAAGTCCTGGGGTGTCGTTTGAAAAGTAAATAATGCTCACTTACTGGACAGCCCATCTCCATGGCCCCAAATTCCTGTCGAGCAGGAAGCAGAATTGATTTCAGGTCAGAAACAAGCAGGCTATTCGCATCTGCCCTACAGATTCTGCTGGAAGAGTAAATGGGAAAGAGCCCACCCTGCCTTCGCAACACATTTGGGGCTAAACGTAAGAAGCACCGTGTTAGCAAGGGAAGCAATCAGTTCAACCTGTGTGTTTAATATTTAATATGCTCGATTTCTTTCATTTTTTTGCAAGTAAAAACTAAAATTAGATATTCCAACAGTTTCCTCCCACACCCCAATCAGCTACTGGGCATCACACGGATGCATATGATGCCCATGTAGACGCTGACGTGGCTGCATGGCCCCAGGCAGGGCTGGCCCAAAGCTGTGGAACACATTATGCTCTTACTGTTTATTTTATTTTTTAATGTTCGTTTATTTTCGAGACAGAGAGAGAGAGACAGAACATGAGCAGGGGAGGGGCAGAGAGAGAAGGAGACACAGAATCCGAAGCAGGCTCTAGGCTCTGAGCTGTCAGCACAGAGCCTGACTCGGGCTCGAACTCACGAACTGCGAGATCGTGACCTAAGCCGACGTCGGACACTTACCGACTGAGCCACCCAGGCACCCCTGCTCTTACTGTTTAAAGCAGCCCACTGGTGACATAGAGAGACGCTTGGGAGAAAATTCACTTCAGGAATATTTCCTGACTTTTTTCAAACTCATAGAACTGAATTACTCAAACGACACACTGAGAAGTCATAGTATTCAAGAATGATGGTCCTATGCCTTAACGAAGACCTTAAAAAATAATTTCAGAAGTATTTTAGCAGAACATTTTAACTGAATTCACTACTTTCACCCCCAAACCTAAGTTGTTTCTTTGATCAATGAGTAATTACATAGAGCAAATTTTTCATTTAAATGCCATGACACCTGATCTTGCCACAAATACACCAGAAAAATGAAGTCTCGAGCGTGTCTTGTTTTTCATAAACCTTTCAAAGGCTTCATATAGCAGCCAATGCTCATTTTTTCTGCACCATATTATTACTCTAAAATGAAGATGAGCTCTTCATTTTAACTGTAGACTGATAAAAAATTTTGACATCTACACATTTCACAGGGAACAAGTTGAGAATTTCTGCCAGTAAGTAAAGAGAAAATTCCATTAGAAAACACAGATATCTCTACATTTTCAAACATAAATGGAGTGAAGTGTTCATTATTAGACTTGAAATTATCAAATCAATTCCTATTTCTGTTCAATAGCAAACGCATTTTAAGGAGACTGGAAGATCTAACTGCTCTGACTCTTTTTACACTGACTCCTAAAATCTTCAAAACATCTCCAATCACTTGCCTCACCTTTCTAAAGATGGGTATAACTCATTGTTTTGTAAACAGTAGAAAATTTTTTTTTAACTTCCGAATAATGCCCTTGAGAAATGGGATAGTCATCCATTAATACCACGGCTAGCATTTCAGGACACTGCAGAATAACTGTAAAGAGAATTCAAGGTGAGAAGAGAATCATGCATGACTCAGTTTGATTTCCAGTTGACTCAGCACCTCAATAGTATTCAGTATTGAGGTTTACTGATTATTTCGTTAGCATTAGGCAAGGGGAAAAAAAGACATTAGTTGGCCATGTTTTGTTTTTCCTACTAAAAGATACTGTTTTAAGATAGTAGAGTGAGGGGCACCTGGCTGGCCCAGTCTGTTAAGCGGCTGACTTCGACTCAGGCCACGATCTCGAGGCTCGTTGAGTTTGAGCCCCGCGTCGGCTCTCTGATGTCCGTGCAGAGTCTGCTTCGGGTCCTCTGTCCCCCTCTCTCTCTGCCCCTCCCCATCCTCAACAATGAAGAAACATTGAAAAAAATAAAATAAAATAGTGTAGCGAGCACCAAAGATTTTAAAATACATTTGCAAAAGCTATTTTCTTCTTTCAACTACTATGTTTAATTTCAAGAAGAATTTATAACTCGGCAACGGCAATAATAGTGTTTGCTGTGTAAAAAAGAGCAAATGGAGAGTACATCTGACAGATTAAGTTCTATTTCAGGGCTTAGTTACAAGTAAAGGAAGAGGGGAAGGAGAGAGCGGTGAAATTACAGAAGGATCATGTGTTCCAAGAGAAATCCATCATCCAACTCTTGCTACAGATCTCAGTTGATAGCATCAAAAGATAAAAGTCTCATTTGCCAATCACATCTCCTAAATAGGAAAACATTTTAAGTGCCAGGCAGAACCCGGGTTATAAATGTTCAGATGTGCTCCAGATTATGTCCTCAGGAAGTCTAAGTTACGTGTTCTTCTAAGAGAAATCTTAAAAGGCATAATTATTGAAATGATATTACCCTGAGCTTTTCCAGACTGTTCCTGTAGACACAAGATTTTCCTGTGGTTTAGGTTCTCACCCTCGACTGGCCACTCAGTGCCGGCCCTACAGTTTCCTGTTCCTGACATCCAAGTCACCTTAATTATACAATGGCTTTCATTTGCTTTTCATGTCAAATTCAAATTTGAATAGGCTTCTAGTATTTGCCTACCTCTAAACAAATAAGAGAGACCTGTGTGGTGAGAGGTCTGTTAATCATATTAGGTGAAGCACATGCAACTAGAAACAAAAAGAGGGAAGCGGAACATTATTTTGATCTTCAAGTATCCAAAGGATTGCCAAGTGAAAGTGACATGATACTGATCTTGTTAACTTCAGATGGCTTAACTAGGACCAAGCAGGTTTCAGCCCAGGAAGGAGCAGACTTCCACAGTCATGGTTGTCCAACACTAGAATGAGCTGTCTGGTAGAGAATTAAGTAAAGGCGGTTATTTCCCTGGTAGAAGAATAATACAGGGATATCGTAAGTGGGAAATTTATTAATCTGATCACAGCCGGGGAATCTTGCCACTCCAAGAGAATCTGACTTCCTCCAGACTTTTTTTCAGTCCCTCGCACCATATATCTGCCACCTAAGTCCACCCTCCAGTCTATCCTATCTGATAACCTGGCTTAGATTGGACTTTTTGCTCCTGTTCGTTAATCACCGAACTCTCTCTGTTTCAGCCCGCAGTAACCTCCACACTACATGATCATAACCAAACTATTTAACTGCTCAGGTCTTCAATTTCCTTTCTACCTCAAGGGGTGGGTTGCGAGGAATAATTATATCATTTATGTGAGGCATTTAGCACAACCCGTGGCACACAGTAATTACTAAATAATGCTTGCTATTATTAGCTATTATTATTGTGCCCCCACTCCCAGCTCACTGTCTCCAGGAGGCATGCACGCACTAATCAGACCCAGGTTTGGTTGACTCACTGGGGCAAATTTTCTCACTCTTCGGCATGCGGTTATTTCCAGCTGTTTCTGATTTGCTTAGAGACATTTGGAAAGAGCAGTAGAATTGCCAGGGACCCCCACATGAGAATCCTACCTGTAAAAAGCAAAAGTCTATGGATCTTGGTGTCACTCAGTCCAGAAGTCTTTAGAAGTACAAAATGCCCCCTTGAAGCAGAAGGAACATCAGGCTTTCAGTGGCTTATAATTGGACATGCGTATAACTGAAAGTCAAATCAGAAAGTAGCATAAACAGCGGGAGAGACTCCCCTTAAAAACAAAAGGAACCACAAACCCAAATTCAACAAAATAACCCGCCGGTACTCCTCCAAAGTGCCAGGGACAAGGAAACTGAGACATGGCAACAGGTTAAGAAGACCAATGAATGGGGACACTAAATGCAACACGGAGCCCTGGATTGACCCTGGAGCAGAAAACAGGCATTACTTGAAAAATTGGTGCAATTCTAACATGGCCTGTAATTTCGCTAATGGTATTGTATCCTCATTTGTTTCCTGAGTCCGGTCATTGTCCTGTGGTTGTGTAAAGTGTTAACACAGAGGATGCTAGAGAAGCCGGGTAAAGAGCATTAGGAAACTCTTTGGACTGTTTCTAGAAATTTGCTGTAAGTCCAAAATTATTTTAAAATAAAAAGTATAAAACATGTAAACTGTAAACATTTTTTAAGGAAGCACATTTTATTTTATTTTTTAAATGTTTGTTTATGTTGACAGCAGAGAGAGAGGGAGAGGGAATCCCGAGCAGGCTTCACACTGTCAGCACAGAGCCTGGTGCGGGGCTCGATCTCACGCACCATGATGTCATGACCTGAGCTGAAATCAAGAGTTAGACACTTAACTGACTGAGCCACCCAGGGGTCCCTAAAGGAGGGACATTTTAAAGGGAGATATTATAAGTACTAATACTCTTATCCCCCCATTAAGCACATCCCTGAAATAAAGAGGTATAAAACTTGTAAAATCAATTGCTATGGACAGAATTGTGTTCCTCCAAAACTCTCCTGTTGAAGTCCTAATCCCCAATGTGGCTGTACTTGAAGGTGGGGCCTTTAGAAGGTAATTAAGGCTAATGAGCTCATAAGGGTGGAGTCCTGGTCTGATAGGATCCTATCCTGCTGAGAAGACCACCAGAGAACTCTCTCTCTCTCTCTCTCTCTCTCTCTCTCTCTCTCTCTGTCTCTGCCATGTGCAGACACAGTGCGAAGGCTGCAAGCCAGGAAGCAGGATCTCACCAGACCCTACCCGCCCGGACCTTAACCCTGGACTCCCGGTCTCCAGAATTATGAGAACATACATTTCTGCTATTTAAGCTGTCTGATCTGTAGGGCGGCCTGAGCTGGCTAATACATCAATGTATTTTCTATTCCTGCCATTACAAACTGCCACAAACTTGAGGGCTTGACATAGTACAAATGTATAATCTTACACTCCCAGAGGTCAGAAGTGTTATTCGAGTCTCACGGGGCCAAAATCAATGGTCAGCAGGGCTGTATTTCTCTTGGGTGCTCTTTCCCAGTTTCTAAAGACACCCTGCTTCCTTGGTTCCTGCCCCCTTCCTCCATGTTCAAAGCCAGAAACAATGCATCTCTGTGACCTTGCTTCAAATTGTCTGTCACATCTCTCCCGGACCAGCACCAGAAAGGTCCTGCCCTTTTAAGGATTTGTGTGACTCGATGGGTCCACCCTGAGTGTCCAGGATAATCTCCCTATTTCGAGTTCCATACGTTTAATCACATCTGCAAAGTCCCCTTTGCCTTTTGGCAACACACCCCCAGGTTCCAGGGGTCAGAGAACAGGCCATCTTTGGGTACCATTACCTGCCTACCACAATCAATCTCTGTCATTATAAGAAAACTGAGAAGGATTCAAATTCACAACACAGTTCGGAAAATATAAAAACATTTGGACCAAATCAAGACGGTTACCAGGCCCCGGTACATAACTTCCCCGACTCACGAGCACAGAACAGCACAGCCAGGAATGCCACATATACACATTCTGGCCTGGCAAACGAGGAGGGAGAAAGGAAAAACAGGAAACACAAAACTCGTTCATTCATGTCCACGTGATGTTCTCTCAGGTGCCTTGTGGAGAAACTTTCTCTGCAGCCCTAGGTCAGAGATGACAACGAGGGGAGAAATACGCACTTACCAATCGGTTTACAAGTCAGTTTAAACCCACCTTTCTCGTCAAACTGATGGACTCGGGCCAAAATGAAAGGCAGACCAGATACATGGGACAACACAAATGTATAAAAATCCATCATTTCCCAGGAATAAGCCAATTAGAAAACATCATGGAAGAAAAATGGCATTCACCAAAGTTACTCAAATCATGAAATAACTAATAAAGTATAAAGAAAGGCACAGAGGGGCACCTGGGTGGCTCAGTCAGTTAAGCATCTGACCTCGGTTCAGGTCGTGATCTTGTGGTTTGTGAGTTTGAGCCCCGCATCTGGCTCTTGTTGTCAGTGTGGAGCCTGCTTTGGATCCTCAGTCCCCTCTCTTTCTCTGCCCCTCCTCCACTCACTCTCTTCCTCTCAAAAATAAATAAACATTGAAAAAAGGAAAATTACAGAAATTTTAAAGTTATACCAAGGGACAGGGAAGCCTCCCTCCTTACATGGGGGATATATCATGCTTGAATAGAAACGTGCTGGTTCAGGGCGCCCAGGTGGCTCAGTCGGTTGAGCATCTGACGTGAGCTCAGGTCATGACCTCACGGTTTGTGGGTTCGAGCCCCGTGTCGGGCTCTGGGCTGACAGCTCGGAGCCTGGAGCCTGTTTCAGATTCTGTCTCCCTGTCTCTCTCTCTGCCCCTCCCTCACTAGTACTCTGTCTCTCTCAAAAATGAATAGACATTAAAAAAAACAAAAACAAAGAAATGTTCTGGTTTCCAGCCTTGAGGAAGAAGGTCAGAACCACAACAAGCTATACAAAGGAAGAAATGCAGTTTCATACCTTGGGCTGGTCAGTGGCAAGTTTTCGATCGTATTAGTGTCTATTTATGCTAAATCAAGTACTTTGCCCAGAGCCTATTTGATTGTTTCCTTGAACACAACCAGGGATAAAGCAGCCTGCCCCATTACTTTTGTATGTGAAGCTTTCATGTGTGAATCTCAGCTCTCCCCACATGAACTGAAACCTCAAAAAATAAGAATAATTTTTACGTAGCCTCGTGATGCCCACTCCAATTCTTATCACTTTGATTTACTGATATTGAAATTCTAAAATTCTAAATTATTTGCTAAGGAACAGCTGGTAGTGGAGGGGAATTATTTTCCATTTTATAAGAACGTCTACCCTACTGTTCCATTTTTTAAGCAGCCTAAGTACTGTAGGATACATTAAAGGGTGAATAGGCTGAATTGATTTGTCTTGATTTTTTTCATTTTTTAAAATGCTCTTCATATGGACTTTATTATCATGAAATCTGCTTCGCATTATTAAAACCAGCAGGGTAAGACATTGACAATCATAGAGGGGGTTTGTAGTTTATTTTACATTACGGCTTAAAATGCCATCTTGGCCCTTTATCTCTAACATCCTTAAAAAGATGAGAGATTTTCTAGAATATTGAAATTCTAAGTATTGTTACTATATATTTTAGGTTTCTCTCAGATATTTTTCTCAGATAAATATGGCTAAAGTGATCATTTATAAGGGAGCCTGGGTGGATTAGTTGGTTAAGCATCAACTCTTGGTTTTGGCCCAGGTCACGATCTCACGGCTCATGAGTTCAAGCCCCGTATAGGGCTCTGAGCTGACAGTGGATAGTCTGCTTGGGGTTCCCTCCCTCTCTCTCTCTCTCTCTCTCTCTCAAAATAAATAAATAAACTTTACAAATAAATAAATGAAGTGATCACGTATAGGTTGGAATAGCGAATCTGTCACGTTTGGAGATTTGCGACTTCATGTGGAGGAATTTCGCATGCTTAGAGATTATAATGAAAATCATGAACTCCAGGTATTACAGAATTAAAGGTGTTCAAACATTATAGACAAAATATGCAAGAAGTAATTTTTATTACTTCTTGGTAACTGGGAACTCTCCCAAATCTGCTTCATCATCTACCTGTTCTGGAAAAACAAAATTATTATGAAGAGATTAAAGGCACTACAAAGGCTTTTACCTGGCATGACCTCCTTAGCCCTTTCCTTATGCCTCCAGCTGGGCAGCTATAATCCTGTGGTCAAGTGGTGGCATACTTGCCTCAAATATTTTTGTCATTTTCATGATTTACAAAACCTGCCCCACTCTTCATCCGGTGGGGAGCAAGACACCACGGGGTACGCATGACGGAGGCAGGGAAATCCCACAAGCATTTCTAACACTGAAACCGGAAGGAGAGGTGCAATCCTAGAGAACATGAGTAGCTGGGAGAGTCCAGGATAGCATGGGACAAGAAGGTGAGAGGCTTACGTAAAGAGATGTGCTCTTGAAAGCAGGAATCATCCTTGGGTGAGGATAGGTGAGCTGGTCACTGTGGGATCCATTTCCCTGAGTGAACGGGAAATATTGAAACCTTTGCGCCTCTCACTTGGTGTGTAAAATATAAGAGGAATAAAACCGACGTTTCTTGCAGTCTTTCACCCCCAAGGTAGTCGAGCTGACCCTGTGGCCTCTTCTTTCATTGTAGCTCCTGTCAGCGAAGCCTTGTTCTTTTCTGTCTACAAGTGTTTTAAAGCTGTTTGGGGAGATAATCATATCTCTATGGACTGTTTTAAACTTCAGGAAAATGGCAGTGAGGTCTGACCAGCGCTGGGAAGCCGGAGATCTGAGACAGAGGGAGATCAGAGTCTGTATAACCCGGCATTTCTGGAGAGCAATATGTAGACGGTGAGAATGGTCCTTGCGGACGGCTGGGGCGTTCTGTCTCACAAGACCCCTGTTTCTTGTCCCTCGCTCATGCCTGGCCTGAGTTGTCCGAGCAGATCCAGCTCTCCTGGGCGTGGGACAGTGGAAGAAACCACCTTCACTAGACCTTTCTTCTGCTGCCTTCTCTGGGGACTTTCCGTGTAAGTTAGAGTGTGGAAGGAGGATGGAAATCGAGTTTCAGAGTGAATTCAATGGAAGTGTCTGTTGTGAGCGTCTGTTCCAACAGTGTTTTCGGGGGGATCTGAATCAAGCAACGTGGGCTTAAGGCAGAAGGACTTGACCCTTCTCACAGAACACAGTACACTCGATGCCCAAGGAGGCGAGTGCATCGGCTTCAAGCAGCTGGGTTGACCCAGCCACGGTCAAGAAGGTAGAAATGGCCAAGGCGCCCATGCCATAATCCAATTCTGAAAGAAAATAAATCGCTACCATTTGAGGTAGAGGGTGAGAAAATGTGGTCTTAGAATCCGGAGTTCCACTCACAGATACCAGTGCGAAGAGTGTATAAGAAACCAAGAACTCTGCTGGAGGCCAACGCTTGCTTAGAGAGTAAGGAGAGCCAATGCCATTAAGTAGTTTCCAATCCTACGTAGATCAAAACAACCACAGCAACAAGTGTATTGGCTACAATACAGAATTCTGCATTGCTTTTTTTTTTTTTTAATGTTTTATTTTATTTTGAGAGAGAGAGAGATGGCGAGCACAGGAGTGGCAGAGAATGAGGGAGAGAGAGAATCCCAAGCAGGCTCCGCAGCTGTCAGCACAGAGCCTGACATGGGGCTCGAACTCACAAACCGTGAGATCATGACCTGAGCCGAAACCAAGAGTCAGACGCTTAACCGACTAGGCCACCCAGGCTCCCCCAGAATTCCGCATGTCTAAAGTATGATCGGAGCTACATGAGCTAAATAAGCAGAAAGAGCCAAGATCATAGAAGACAAAAAATATAAGCCTGAATAAATATATTATAGACACAGGGTACCTAAGTGTTATATCTCAATCCTGCATGCTCTGACCTGTTGCCTCTACTTTGGTTTTCAGTGAGTGGGGAGGAAGAGCAAAGTGCAACATGACTGAAGTGTGCAATTTCACCCAAGGGATTCAGTCTTCCTTGTGTTTTTCTCCCCTCATCCAGGCCCTTTCCAGTGGGCTCCTCCCCCCTGCCCCTGCTTTCCAGGCCCCACCAGAGAAGTAACTGGTTAGCACATGCATCATCAAATGATGTTTCCGTGTAAAATAAAGAGTCACACAAGGAACCTGAGAGGTCTTTCCCCCAGATATATAATCTAAATAATTCTCTTCCCCCCCCCCCACCCCGCCTTAATATAGATGGCGTTGTTTTTAGTCTGTTGTTTGTTTTTGGAATTACGGAACAAAAAAAACTTTCCCTTACCTGAGGCTCAAGTCCTCAAATCAACTACCCTGCAAAGATTTAGGAAGTTAATTATAGAAATAACATTTCTTTGTCTTGAACTATTGTGCAGCTATTGGTGTAAAACCAGATAGCAACTGCTTGCTTTACCCTGAGGCATTAAACTGCAATGGCTGGGAGGGAGGAAGGGGGGAGAAGGGAGGGAAGGGGAGAGGGTGGAAGGAGGGAGGGGAGGAAGGGGGGGAGGGTGGAAGGAGGGAGTGAGGAGGGGGGAGGGAGGATGGATGGAGGGAGGGAGGGAAGGAGAGAGGGAAGGAGGGAAGGAAGGAGGGAAGGGAAGGAGAGACGGTGGAAGGAGGGAGGGGAAAGGGAGGGAGGGAGGGAGAACAGATGGAGGGAGGGAAGGAGAGAGGAAGGAAGGAGGGAGGGAGAGAGGGAGGAAGGAGGGAGGGAGGGAAGAAGAGAAGGAGAGAGGGTGGAAGGAGGGAGGAAGGATGGATGGAGGGAGGGAGGGAGAGAGGGAGAAAGGATGGAGGGAGGGAGAGGGGAAGGGGGGAGGGCACCCAGGGAGGAACGGAGTAGGAGAGGCATTGAGGAAGGGGGAGAGGGGGAGCCAGCCAGGAGTGTGAAAGGAGAAGCCTATGTCTCCTCAGATCTTTGTCACCTTGTCGACACTGCCTCCTGAACTCGTTCCTTAAGAAAGTACTCAGTTTCCAGAAGAGCTCCTCGTTCCCTAAACCCAGACGGTGAGCCTGCAGGCGGTAGCCTGAGAATCAGCCCAGGCCTCCTCAAGATCCCACCTGCCCCATTGCGCTCTTCCGGTCCTCGCATCAAACTCCTGGACGCTTCAGCCAACGGTAAAACGCAATTATAAGGAGGAAACCTTGATCTCCCCCAAATATGATTCACGGCAAACACTTCTGCCCTTAATGCTTACAGCCCTGACAGCATACTTTTTAAAACCCTCTTAATGATACTCTTTTACTTATTATTCTCAGGATAGAAAAAATAAAATCCACCACGATCAAGCCTCCGCTCACCTTGCTTCTTTATTTTTCCTTTTGGTTCAACCAGAATCTCGTGGCTTTTTCTCACATCGGCCCATTACACCCGGGCACCATGGGCTACCCTGTCCAAGGTCGACCTACTGATAGCCTACTCTGGGGAAGAAAGAGCTTCTTCCACCCACAAAAATGAAATCTGTCCAGATTTAATCACTCGGTTAAGAATAATGCAGTGGACAACAATACTTTTTTTTTAATTCTCACTAGGGACCAAAGGACGTTTAATTAGGCATTTAAAAGCGACTGTTAACTTATACAGACCTCATCACAAATGGTTTTTCAACCAGCTCAGTGATCTGAAACACCAATTAGTTTCAATTCACACTTATTATCTGTCCCTCGATAAAGCATTTACTTCAGAATGTAAATTTCTTCATATTCAAGAAGGTGTTGATGTTTTACGAGGCTAAGAAGAATATATATTTTTCGTCCTTCTTAAAAGGCGTCCTGCAAGATATCTTCCTCTGCATTTTCTTTTTTAATATACACACATGTGGAACTGCTTCCTTGAAAACGCCCTTTGTGGAGACTGATGTTCTGGCTCTGAATCCTATTTATTCCCTTGAAGCCTTTGTGGAGGGCCTGTGATTTCTCTCCCAGGACCCTCAGCAGCTGCATTGGTCACGGACCTACGGGACTCCGAGGCCAGGCCCCCTTGACCACTACATAATGTATGGCCTGTCTGAATACCCTTGTCTCAAATGGATTGGACAGCTCACTGCTCACTCACAAGTCCAGCTTTTGGGGACACCTGGGTGGCTCAGTAGGCTGAGCGTTCGACTTCAGCTCAGGTTATGATCTCTCGGTTTGTGAGTTTGAGCCCCACGTCGGGCTCTGTGCTGACATCTCAGAGCCTGGAGCCTGCTTCGGATTCTGTGTCTTTCTCTCTGCCCCTCCCCTAATCATTCTCCCCCCCCCCCCCTCTTTCTCAAAAATAAATATTAGAAAAAGAAAGAAAGAAAAATTTTAACAACAACAAAAAATCCAACTTTCAGGCAACAGGATGCACGTAAGGAAGTTTATTAGTCAGGTTTTTCCAGAGATAGATAGATGATAGATAGATTTTTGGGGAACTGGCCCACATTAGTGTAGGACCTGGCCAGTCCAAAATCCGTACATGGGGTCATCAGGCCAGAATTGCAGGGGAGAGTTAATGTTGCAGCCTTGAATCCAGATTCTGTAGGGCAGCAGTCTGGACATTGAGGTAGTCATCTATGTTACAGTCTTGAGAAGAAGTCTTTTCTTCTTTCGGAAACCTCTGTCTTTGCTCTTTTATTTTATTTTATTTATTTATTTTATTTTGAGAGAGAGAGAGAGAGAGAGAGAGAGAAAGAGAGAGAGAGAATCGCAAGCAGGCTCTGAACTGTCAGCACAAAGCCCAACACAAGGCTCGAACTCATAAACCCATGAGATCATGACCTAAGCCAAAATCAGGAATTGGACACTTAACCGACTAAGCCGTGTCCCTCAGTCTTTGCTCTTAAGGTCTTCAGCTAGAACTAATGAGGCCCACCCACACCACAGTAGGTAATCTGCTTTCTCCAAAGTCTCATTTACAAATCTATCACATCTAAAAAATACCTTCATGGCAACATCGAGGCTGGTGTTTGACCAAACAACGGGTCACTGTAGCCTAGCCAAGGTGATACATAAAATTGACCATCATGGGAGGAGACCACACACTAGACTTGAATGACAGCTGTGTCACTTAAATGATTTCAAGACCTTCCTTGGGCTTCAGTTTCCTCATTTGTAACACCCTTCAATGGCAGTAAATAAACAAAGGAGAATAATTATGCCATACGCTTATCTCAAGGATGAGAAGCATTTGGTTTCTCTTACTGCTTTCTACTTACTGATTCTCTCTTACTGATTTGCTATCAATCGTGTACTACAGGGACATAAGTCAGTCTTCAAGCCATCCAAATTTAAATTCAGACAGTCATCAAACTGATCACATTTGTTGTATTCAAACACTGTCTGGAGGTAGGGTTCAGGTAGATTCCAGTTGATTGTGATTTGGGGGAGCCTCGGTCTTGAGGGTCTGTATGGGTATATGCTCAACACACAGAGTTAACTTAAACCCTTCAAAAATCTGACCAGATCGCCTTGTGCCAGGAAGATAATTTATTGATGTTCAATGGAAGTATGACTATATAGTGTGAAGAATACTATAGTAGAAGTTATGTGCCCTAATTGTGTGACACTGAATCAGTCACTTGACCTGTCTTCACCTCAATTTCCTGTCTAGAAGATAGGAGATTTGGACAAAATGACTTCAACATGCCTTCCCATTTCCAACTGGAATATATTAGGACTCATGTTTTCTTCCTGAATGGTTTATATTCATTAAGGAGTATTTGATGTTGGTTAATTGAAATGTGTTATGCTTTTAAATGGATTAGGCATAAAGGTAATCTGAAACTGCAAATCTAAAAGATTCTGTTTTCCTGGGCTTGAGGTCACGCAGCGTAATAACTGTTTATATTAATTGTGGCAATGAGTGAACTCAGCTAACGGTTCCATTTTTATATTGTCTCCTCAAACTTTTTACTCTCAAAAGATCTTAGGGCTAAATCTTCGTTTAGCCAAGTTGGTTTCAGCAATTTTTCTTTGACAGTATCTAAGCTGATATTTATTAGACCTGGCCTTTCTCTAATTTAATACTCCACAGTGGAATACTCTACTTCTAGGGGTTAATGGTCCATATTATTACACCTTTTTGATCAGTTTAGATTCTTCTCCCTATCTTTAACTGTTCGGTCTTTGCTTCTAAACTGCAAGGTGCATTAGAGGATAACATTGGAAACAGGACTCGTTTCAGAAACAGCATCCAATGGTAAAGCCGTATTTTATAAAAAGAGCAAATGATTGTTAAGTGAATGAAGAAGTCAGTGAACGAAGACTAACGAGGGACTCGTCCAATGACTGCTATTCTTCTCAGTCTTTGTCGTGTGTCCCCTAGTGTCTACCACGGGGCATACACAATATACCAAAAAGAGGCTTGAAAGATGAGAGAAAACATATCCACGAAAAGAAGGAAAATATATCTGAGTGTTGGCTATAAAGCCATATACCCAGCGCTGTCTTCACATTTCTCTCACCCCGTCGACCATTCATTCGACAAATACTGCTTGAGCACCCACTGTGTGTCCGGCACTCTGTTACCACTGAGAACATGAGCAAAATAGGAAGGATCCCGGCGCTCCCAGAACTTATACTGCCTCACCTCGCTACTAAAAACAGGCAAATAAAGATGATGCCTTTATTACAAACTAAGATCTCAGGAAGGTGTTGGTTTTGGTTTTGGTTTTGGTTTGTTTGTTTAAGCAGAGTTGTTTTTTTTGGTGTTGGGTGTTCGGTTATATTGGCGTGGACACCCACTTCAGTCATCAGATCACCTTTCTCTCCTTTGAAATAAAAAATGTGAACCACGGGACTCATGTAAGATACTTGGGCTCTCACCTACACATGGCCGAGACTGTCAGCGGGAAGGAGTCTTTCTGGGCTTTGTTATTAGTAATGACCTCAGAAGACTCACCGTGGACCCACGAGCAACTCAAGGAAACAGGTGTCCTTTTAGGCCCCCGGCAATGCCAGTTGGGGATCAACCCGGGTAGGTGGCAGCTTCAACCCGCATACAAGTTTGTATGGTACCCCTGCGAGTTTGTAGCCTTGGAGGGTTGGGACGCTGTATCCTTTGAATTTGGCATGTAGACATATTCACTCACAGACTGCTCCTTGGATACTGCTTTTGGGCCTCTGTCAAGTATATTGGCACCAAAAATAATTTCAAGAACAAAATAATTGATTCAAAGCCTTCATAAATACGGAGTCAAAAAGAGAGAAAATGCCAACTAGTCGATTGAAACAGGTATCGAGAACATGAATAAAAGATTTTGTAGGAAATGTGGTTGGAATTACTGGCTAGCATCAGGCTTGGGGTTTTCAATGGTTTAAAATTATTTACGCTGCTTAGCAATCATTGATGGAGCCCTTGCTACTTGCCAACACGGTACAAGACCCCGGGACGCAAAGATGGGACAGATACAGCCCCTACCTCACGGCAGGGCCTCAAACAACAGTCAAATTTGGTTTAGTGCACAGAAATTAACCACGTAAGCATTTGATTCAGCTGTATGCCAGAAAAACATCGGTTTGGCAATTATGACTACGTCCCTTTTCAACGTTTCTCCTTCTGAACATGTAACTACGTTTATGATGAACGGTCATTAAAATGCTCGGCACATGATATTCATACTCTATTACAAATGCTGTTTCCCTATGTGAAAATTGGCAAACTCATCATTGTTGTTAATCAGAACATTAAACTAACCACATCTTCCCAAGCAGTGTTAATAACAAAAAGATACTAAACTTGGAGGAGAGACTTATCGTAAAGGTTATATTCCATTAGAAGCTTTTCAGACGAGAGGATTTCCAAGCATATAGTTTGCAGGCTTTTCTGCTATCCTCTCCTCAGTCCGGAAATGAGGACTGTTGTCCAAATGATTATTTTATGCACAGGAATCCTGCACCATCACCCAGCCTAGCATATAAATGCAGATCATTTCCTTCTGTCACGCCTGAAACCCTCTTCTCCTGATTACATCAGTCAGATGAGATGCCTGCCGATCGTCATCTCAAAGATGGTTCCAGAAAAATGATTTTGAAGACTCTTGATAAACCTCCTCAAAATTCCACTTACAGTCCAGATAGAAGGTACCTCCATTTTGCAGGTTGGAAATTCACTGAAACTCTTCACCCCCACCCTAGTCCCTCTTTCCCATTTCTATTCACAATCTGGCTGAGCCGTAAGTAAGATTTAAAGCTACGCGGGTCTTACCTACCAGAGGGAAATCCTGTGTTAAGCTGAGCTTAAATTTCATTTGCTATCATTCAAATATATTTTTTCTTAGTCTATTTTCTTATTCAGTTTTCCTGCCAACTCTTCTCCCTCCACAAATAGCAATGGAAATAGCTTTCCTGATATTCAGGCACATTCCAAGTTACATAAAGATTAATACTAACGCATCTGCACAATTAATTCAAATGTCCCCAGCTCCTTTCTTGTCACTAGCAAGATAGAATAGAACAAGTGAAAAAACAGATTGCTAATCACTGAAAGGATAATAACTCAACAGGTAGCAAATTACGATACTGTAGACAGTATCATTTATGCATTTATTTAGTAGAACATTTGTTTAATTTGTTTCAAAAAAAAGGTTTCAGGTGGCTTCAGCAATTTCTAAAGTATGTTCAATTTTTTGAGAGGAATCTGTAACTGATAACCTATATAAGTGTTGGGTAGAAAAACTGGACAGATTACACCCAAAGCCCATACACGGAGCAAATGCACGTCTCACACGGTAGAAACGATACCCTGGCTGAACAGGAGTCAATGGACTCTGGAAACGGTTTCAGTTCCTTCAGACTTCCGTACTTACTTGCAATTGTGGAGTTTTTTTTTTTTTTTTTTTTTAATTTTTTTTTTTTTTTTAACGTTTATTTATTTTTGAGACAGAGAGAGACAGAGCATGAACGGGGGAGGGTCAGGGAAAGAGGGAAACACAGAATCTGAAACAGGCTCCAAGCTCTGAGCAGTCAGCACAGAGCCTGACGCGGGGCTTGAACTCACAGACCACGGGATCATGACCTGAGCCGAAGTCGGACGCTTAACCGACTGAGCCACCCAGGCGCCCCGCAATTGTGGAGTTTTCTTGACAGCTGAGATTTCTTAAGGCTCCAAAACAGTTAGCGTCACATAACAGGGAGCCAGTGCGTTGCTGACCAAGAAATGTAGCTGCCCAGGTGATGCTCACCTCCCCCTACACCAGAAGCTCTAAAATCACAGAAAAAGATTTCCTTCTCCCTTGGGGCCTATTTGGAAACAAGCATTCGATAACCTCAAAACTAGGTGCTCACTTTGGTCAAACTTCTTAGATTCGTTGTGACAGAGGCCAACGCTGTCCCTCTCATTTTATTCATCAAAAAAGAAACAAACTAAAAACCCTAAAAAACAAACAAACAAACAAACAAAAGTGAGATGCCTTGTTTACACCAAGTCAATTTATCTAGGATGAGTGAGAAAAAGAAATAGTAAACCACTGACTTCCACCTTCCATTGTCCTTACCAATCCATACATCCAGTACTCCATCAAATACATTCACGAGGAACAGACAAGGAGGCACAATTCTTGTGAAATGCTTAGGAAACTGACACATTTCTTTCCCGCGGCAATTTCGTCTCTCTTCCTTACACATTTTACAGGCAAACGGCACAAATATTTATTTCCTCCCCATTTCCAAATCTATATGCTAAAAATTATAAAAAGGCAACATTTGCCTTAGAAGCTCCAAGTGTCGTCTTTTGACACCTGTTTTTTTCTCTTTCTTGACATCCTGTCCCTCTTCAGGTTTTGAAAACTGTACCCCTCATTCAACCTCACGTCGGGATTGTATATATCACTTTCATGCAATATAAATTGATATCATTGTGCTATCTCCGCCAACTATGTTTACTTCAGGAAAAAGGCTTTATTAGCAGTTCAAGCAACTGTGTTTCCTTAGAAGCACAGCACGGTATTGTCCTAGACAGGCCTGCTGATTTCTAGAGCAGAATATGCTGAGAGTTCCTTCTACTGTTGATAAAAAATATCCACCATGTGGAGAGTGATGGTGAGCCCTGAAGAGTCTGGACAAGGACAAAAAGGAGAAAAGTGGAAATTATCAACCGTCTCCAAGCATATGGCCTGGTAGAGAGTAAGCAAAACAAATATGCAAATAGTTGGAGTCGGAAGCACAATAATCCAGGCATTGGTAGAAATACGAAATGATTCAAGAGAAGGAAATTTGTATTTATCATGCGCCTTCTAAATACTCAGCATTTTGAACGTTTTTTTTTTTTTTTTTTTTTTTTTTGTTTTTTTAATTTTTGGGACAGAGAGAAACAGAGCATGAACGGGGGAGGGGCAGAGAGAGAGGGAGACACAGCATCGGAAACAGGCTCCAGGCTCCGAGCCATCAGCCCAGAGCCTGACACGGGGCTCGAACTCACGGACCGCGAGATCGTGACCTGGCTGAAGTCGGACGCTTAACCGACTGCGCCACCCAGGCGCCCCAAAATACTCAGCATTTTGTACCCACTTTCACGGATAATCTCACAGTACCATTTCAACAAGAGTTATCACCCTCATTTGAGAAATGGGCAAACCAAGGCTAACTCAGTCCAATTTGTTCCCCCAGATCATGTAGCAAAATAAGTAGCAAAGCCAGAGACTCAGCCATGATTTTTCTGGTTTCAAAGACTATGTCCCTTCCGCTCTACAGCGCTACCTGGAAATGAAGGAGGGGCCGTATCTGGATAAGAGAAAGAACTTCCTATAGTGAGTGGCATTTGAGGTGGGCTTGGGGGAACAGAGAGGATTTCAATAGGAGGTGCTTGAGAATCAAGAGGAAATTCCAGGCAGAGATGCGGGCGTGAATAATAGCATAGAGATGATGAGGGAACAACCATTCTGTTTCAGGTTTAGGTAATGCAGAGCAGTATAGACAGACATGATCCTAGATCCACACTGCCTGGGTCCTAAAGCCCACCAGATCACTGTGCCATAAGGCCTGAAATTGGGGTTCAGTATTAAGTGCCGCCTTGACATTTGATACAATCCGGAGGGCTTCAAACGGCCTAACCACACACTCTCTTCCCCAAGTTGTTCTTGCAGATAAGGTTCCCCAGCCAAACATCACTTCTTATCACGGGAACAGACAGAACGCCTGCTTGTCCCAGGGCGGTGGGGTTCAGTTCCCTGCCAGCTCACGGAACAACTCAAACAAGCCAGCCGCGTCCCCCCACGGGAACCAGGGGGCACCCCGCCCTCTTGTTACTACAAACCCCGCCCGTCCCCTCTGTCCTAAAAACACCCGTGTAGTCCCGCAAGGCAAGCGGTGTCCTCTACCCGGGAGCCGTGAGAAGCACTGACAAATAAACTGCTGTGTGTCAATCTGTCCAGCATCGCGTGGGCCATCCCCATAACTTGAGAGTAGAAATCCCTCCTTCACTGACAGAGTAGAGAGGAGAAAAAGAAAGTAACCACCTTTAGCCGTGTGACTGAGGAGGCCACCCCACCTCACTGTGCTTCTGTTTCCTCACTGTAAACGCGCCGACGACAGTATTACCTGCTTCCTAAGGCTGTTTCCGCGTCTGGCCCAGAGTGAGCACCAGGGAAGTTTGGCAGTGTTTAATCAAGGACTTCTTATGTGTCAGTCTCTGCTTCAATGTGTCACATGTTTTAACGGATTTCATCCTCACCATAAACCTCCGCAGCAGATCCGGCTATTATCAGTCTGTTTTACCATCATTGAGGAAACTGAAGCCAGGAGTGGGGATCACCCAGCTGTGAAGCGGCCAAGCCATAGCAGAGATTCAGGCAGCGGGGTTCCAGAGCCCTCCCCTGTGTCAGGGGAGGGCTGACAGGTCCCCAGCTGCACCCCCCTGATATTGGAGACGAGGGCAACCTACATGCTCCTTGCCACGGCACTCAACAGCTTGGACTGTAATTCTCGGTTAATTTGCTGCCACCATCCATAGAAAGCAGGCTCCCTGAAGGGCGGGACAGTGTTTGTTGTCCCTTAGGGGATCTCCAAGTGTTCCTAAAACAGCGCTCAATGCACAGGAGGTGTCTGGTCAGAGGATAGTCACATCCCTGCTCTGCCTCCTCCAGCACTCCCTTTGGGAAACTAGCCCCAGGGGTGCCTGGCGGGCTCAGGTGGTTAAGCGGTTAAGTGTCCGACTTCAGCTCAGGTCATGATCTCATGGCTGGTGAGTTCGAGCCCTGCATGGGCTCTGTGCTGACAGCTCGGAACCTGGAGCCTGCTTCGGATTCTGTGCCTCCCTCTCTCTCTGCTCCTCCCCCACTCATGCTGTCTCTCTCTCCCTTTCAAAAACAAACATTAAAGAAAAAAAAAGACACTAGTCCTGGTTGTGAGGGTTCTGGTCTTCTTCTCCTTCTCATTTGGGGCCGGTCGGCCTGTCCCTGAGATGGAGAATTTCTCTAAAGCTCTGTCCTAGGTCCTCCTTAACTCCGTCCCTCTGTGCATCCTTCTTCAGCAGGCTCAGAGCCACACTTTAGAGACTCCCTTCGGTCTGCAGTTGACCTGAAAGTCTGTATCTTTGACTCCCCTATCTTCCTCAAACCTTACACCCAGGTGTCTGATGTTCATCCCCCATCAACTGCCTGATCCCACAAATTCAACATGTCTAAAATTAACTCCTCAGCCGCACCCCCCACCCCCCGCCATCACGGTCTCCTCCTGTGGTCCCTGTATTTGTAAATGTGGCATCTTTTTTCAAGCACGCAGGATTGAAATGCAGGGGGCCCGTGAGCAGCACGCTCCCAGAGGTGTGCTGCTCACAGAGTTTTCTCGCTGGAGCTCTCCTGTTCTGACCTCTGCCACAACACCATGTGGATCCTCATGGCCACCGGCTTCCTTTGGCTTATGGTTGGCGCTAACTGGTTTCCCTCCTCCAGGTTTTCTCTGCTGCTTTCCACCTCCACACTGCCTCCTGATTATTAATAAGCCAAAATCTTAGCTCTGAACATTTATGGAGGAGTTTGGGGGCCCGATGAGACTTTCGGTGGGTTTGAAAAAGGAGAAGAGATAAAGACAAAATGCAGAGGTGACTTTTCCGAAAAGGAAACGTGTCATCGTGAAAGAAATCGCAGAAAGCGAAGGAGCATTTCCATTTTGTTTTGTTCATGAAAACATAGAATTGAGGTCAACCTTCATTTACAGATGATGTCATCATAAACAGATAAAAGAAGCAGCAGCTAGAAAGAGGGAGCAAAGATGTAAAGTGAGGGCAGACCACGGGATGAGATCGCAGGCACAGGCGACCCGCTTGCCTCTGGAAAGAAAGGCCATGCCCTCTGCAAAATTTCGGGTTGAGAGGGAGGCAGGATCGCGGTGGAGGAACTCTGACGTGGACCGCACCCTGAATGGAGAACTCGAGGGAAGTGGAAACCGAACAAATTGCTAGAGACGCCGAGGAACCCGACAAGACCCGAACACCAACATCACCCCGCTGTGATACCACTTCCAAATTTTTCAGCTCAACCTGGTGGGCTCAGTGTTATGTTCCAGGCCAGTCCTAGCGACCCCATTCAATCACCCAACATCCCTGGAATGCTCAGCATCTACCAGGTTCACGCTACCCTCTGGAATCCTCAACCAGGGCTCCTGCCAGAATTTCCATGGGAAAAGACTCGGCGAAAAAGGAAAACCGTAGCAAGAATTGTTTTTGACGTAAACAAGCACTGTGCTGCTTCCCACATATTAGGGAAACAGTTGGATTACACATCAGGGTCTGGAGACTTCAAACAATGCCACCAGGAAGTTAATGGGACTGGGACAAGGAAATTGCTATGAGTCTCCACTCCATAAAATAAAGAAATAATGAAAGTGTAATTTATCACTGGAGAAACAATGGGGGCTGAGCTGATAAAATAGCCAAAGAAACTACGCAAACCACGTGATCATTGCCGGAATGGACAGGTCATTCTTGTGTTGAAGGTTAATGCTATTCTCCAGAACTAAAACCAGGGGAGGAAATGTCATTTTGCAGCGCGCTTCTGACTGTAACTCAACCACTAAGTGTGTATGTGTTAGGGTGTAAAGGATAGACATTGTCACCTTTGAAAAGACCACTTTGTGCTTTTCCACGTACATTTGTTGTGTATACATGTAGGTCGAGGGAGCTGACCAACAGAGCCTGCCCAGGAATTGGATTTTCGTTTTTGAAATTGTGTAAAAATAAACTGTTGCTGTTGTTTTTTTCTAACAGATAATTAACATTTCACGGAGTCTGGTTGCCTGCTGTGGAGGGCAGCTGACTCACTGAACCACAGTGGTATCTCCCCGCTCCTGGCCTCCCTTGGTGGGCAAGGCAGAAGGGTTGGCTTTCAATAAAACTGCAAAGGAGGTTGTTCCTCCAGAGTCCCGAGTCTCACTGTCCCCTCCTCTCCTCGTGAGGTGCCCTACACCCTCCCATCCTCTTCCACCCCCCAAAACCACCTCTGAGGCCATTCATTTATACCAAGGTAAGCGAGAGATGGCCATGAAGTACCAAACAAAAGCAACGTTCACATGCCAGAGCTTGTACACCCCAATGACGGTGAGCCCTGATGGCGAGCCCTTCCCGGGAGTCAGCTGAAAGGCTGTAGCCCCCAGCACATCTCCTGCCACTTGGAACTTGGAACCACCTTCAAAGAGCGTGTCTCATTTTTTCCAGTAGACTCCGTGGTAGCAGAACTTCCTCCTCAGAGGGTGATTTTCATTTCTGGAAATAGCTAAAAGTCATTCTGAACCCAGCCCGCTGAGAAACTTGGGTAAGAGCTTTGTTGGTCCAAGATGATTTCATAGAAATTCCTTGTGAGTGAAAGCACTTGAAGAACACGAGGCCAAGCAGGGACAAGGCCCCGACGGGCTCCGTGAGACTGGGATTCTCCACGCCACACCGGGCCTGGCAGCGGTGGGAAGTCGGATGACAATTCCAACGGTAGGAGGCTGGGGAAAGCAAGCGCTCCTGTCCCTTGCTAAATAGACGCCAGCTGACGTTCTAGTTCAGGGGCCAATGAGGCTGTGTCATGCTGGCCCTGCTGGCTTCGCCCTGCCTGGGCTGCCCTCCTGTGCTTCCCCCTCTACGGCACAGACATTTGGCCAGGTGCCTCCAGGTTAAAGACAGCTTTCCCTCAGACAAATTCCAGTTCTTCTCATCAACTTCAGACACTTGTTTAAAGCCCAAGGCCCTAGATCAAACGTAGACCCTCGGATCCCAACCCACACCTCCTGCTCTTTAACAGGTTGGGAGGGTGGGGTAGGCAAGTCAAAGTTGAACAAACATGCTTTCCATCTGGGTTTTCTCGAGTTACCGGGCCTCAGAATCAGCTGGAGAGGTGGCGGGAGGTTGGTTGATGATGGCGTGGCTGAGTTTCTGATTCAGGAACTAGGCCCCCCAAACTAATCGGAATCCCTCTCCTTCTAGCTCCATCGGGGCAGTTTGGTAAGCTTTCCAGATCGTGGGCGTACTTAAGGAAACACAGTGGTTGGCTCCCGAAAACTCAGTGACCGTCAATGCCAGCTTCAGTCACTTCCTGTTTTCTCAGCAAACTCTCACTTTGGGGTGCATTTCCTTACTTGGTTCAGCAGCCCACACACCTACAGATGTTGGAGGGCTTTTTTTTTTATTTTTTACGTTTATTTATTTATTCTGAGAGGAGGGCTGGGGGGGAGAGAGAGAGAGAGAGAGAGAGAGAGAGCATCCCAAGCAGGCTCCACACTGTCAGCACAGAGCCCCATGCAGGGCTCGAACTTACCATGGTGAGATCATGACCTGAGCCAAAATCAAGAGTCTGATGCTTAACCAACTGAGCCACCCAGGCATCTCTGAAGGGTTTCCTTTTCAAGTATCCGCAGGAGCGTTCCAAAATTTTCTCACACTTCTTCCCAGTTTCCAGGGCTGCGCACAGGATGACTCCCGGTGGGCAGCCCCAAACACCAGAGCGAAGTTCAGACCCCCGGATGCCCAACGTTTCAGAATTTCTCACTTAAACCTGACTGACTGCTTGACCTCGAGAGAAGAAATCTCCAGCCACAAGGTGCCAAAGACACAAATCAACTTTACCTTGACTTCTCAGTTCACCAGACGTGCTTTTCCTTGGTGGTGTGTTTATATTCTTTGTGCTAGACTTTGAGGCTCTGTTTGTAGGTTACATTATAAACAGCATACTTCATCAATGGCCACCACTGTTCTTAAAATAACTGGGAAAAATGTAAAAGCAATGGTTACGGATAGGTGTCAACTTGAGCTCTGAGTCCCGGATACTTGTAGTGATGCCGGAGTCCTGTGTTGAGAACGATTTTGAGGCAGACATCAGATTCAGCATCGGAGTGCAATGATTGATTAGTGATGTCTGTCGTGGAAAGGGGGATAGGAAGTGGCAACACACTCTTTGCCATCCTTGGTTTTCCAACATACATGTTGCTGAATTTTTTACGGGGATTTATTCCTGAAGCTAAGGGATGTACCCACAGGAAAGTAAACTGTGTCTTCTGGGAAATGTGACTATCCCAGGTTCCCTAAAATCTTACAAAAGACACCAGTGCCTCCAGCTCCACTCTCTGTAGAAACATGGCTACCAAGGTCCATTCTAGAAGTTATGACAATTCCTTTGGTGCCCACTCACCACACCCACTCCTATGGGGAAGCAAGTTACTCTTGCTGTTTTGTAAATCCCACTGCCTGGTTCCTGGTTAACACTTAAGGAGGTTTACAGAGTACTCCCCCTCCCCTAAAAAAATAAAGTAAATCTAGAGCAGTGATTGCCAACTGGAGGAGATTTTTCATCATTACAACTCAGGGGGAAGGAGCTGGCTTCTTCTTCTTGCTGGCTTCTAATGGGCAGAGGGCAGAGGGCAGAGATGCTACAAAAAATTCCTACAATGTACCAGACAGCTCCAGAGAGAAGAACTATTGGGCCCAGCTATGAGTAGTGCCGAGGTTGAGAAACACTGATCTAGAGAATCGAAATTCACGTCTCTGAGTGCCTGACACAACCAATAATAAACCCTTAACCCATGAATCACTAAATGGAGCATGTAATTCTTCCAATAAGAGGAAAAGGAACCCAATTCTTGTTTTTGACCTAGGGAGAGCTCTATCCATATGCAGTCTTCATCAAATTAAAGGAAACTATATTTATAAATTCCTACTGCCCTAGTGTTTCTGCAGAACCAGACATACGACTTACGCCTTTTTACATGAGCAGAACACCTGTGGCCACAGGGAATTTGTTCCGGAGACGTGGTGGGGAGGGTGATTTGCCATTCCTCTCACCACCAAGAAGGGTCAGACTAAACAAAGCCTTCCTTATGCCCCCCTGCTTACTTGCAGTAAATGATAATGATAGTTCTTTTCCATCTTTAAGATCAAAATATTTTAACAACTTGTGATTCCCACACCTATAAAAACGATGTGCTTAAAGTGCTACAATCTCAAAAAAAGTAAATATTAAAACCTCAGTTCATTTAAGACATCAGGGGAAAAAAAACATTTTTTTTTCCTTTCCTGATCAAATAACGAACAAAATCAGCTACAACGCTAGGTTTTGAAAACACTTTAAACTGTAGCATTTTATTGTAAAGAGTCTGTGGCTTTGCGAGGCAAGCTGAAAAGTTATGATAACCAACTGGATCCCAGAGGGAAGAGTTTAGTTGTATAAGCACTGGTTTGGGGAATGCATATTCTGTAGAATCAAAGATTCCAATAGTAGCTGGGTTTTCTCAACCCTAAATTCTTCTAAGATGCATAATTGGATATTGTGCAGTTAACTGAGAAGGACCTTTGGAGAAAACAAAAACCGAAGTTCTTTCAGATCTTCATGAGCATGAGAAGCTAAGCTTTCAACTCCAGCCAAATGCCATTACCATGAATTTCTTCCAATATATTGTTTAGTCAGAAAGCCCTCTCCTTGATATTACATGTGGTCCTGAAAGTTCAAAATTATAAACCCACATTCCAGGACTCGCAATCCCAGAGGCAGACTGCGATCAACACATGACATGTGATATCTACATGTTGTAAAAAGCTACTGATGATAAGGTTGGACTGTGGGGATTTGATTAAAGTCTCCACCGAGTGCTTTGTGAGAACAGTGGTGTGGATAAGCGTGGGTAGGTCCCTCCACGGGGATGTAAGAGCCACCTCGGGAAGAATGGTTATGACACAATTACAAGAAGGGTAGTGTTTCCTGCTCAAAGCCTCCAGTTTTGAAAGGCATTTTGGATGCTTTGGGGCTCCAGAATAACCCTTTCCTTGGAAACTTCACACCACAACCTCAAGGACTATATGACTCCCCATCGCTGACAACTGTCGTGGGGACTAGGTAGCAAGGGCTCCAGTGTTACCTAAGACAATCCACTCAAATGGATCCCATAGCTGCTCACAGCTCTCCCTCTCCTTCCCTGTCCTCAATCCTGACCTCATCCCCTTCCCTGCTGTTCCCCACGCCACCCATCTTACAAAACCCTCCATTGTCACATTTTGTTCACAGCACCGCCCTGCCTTCTTCAACATCTCCCCACCATAGAGACCTACATCAAGCCCTCTCTCTGGTTCCTGCTGATGCTGAGATAAGACAAGACGACCTTGGGCTTTAGCTGCTGCGCATGACCTCATGGAGGTGTTTTTCCAACTGGATTGCTTAAGCACCCGAGACTTAAGGGGCAGCTTGATGATGAAGGTAAATTTCAGTTTGGCTTTGAAAAGGTGGTCTGATCGACATGACAGAGGAAAAGAGAGGACTTTTTTTTAGTGGCGGGGGGGGGGCGGTTTTCTGCATGAAGGGGTAGGAACAGAATTCAGAGGCAAAAATGTCAGGGCATTTCTAGCAAATACTTTGTCCAGAAGCTCAGCAAGTAAGCTGGAAGCAATGCTTAAAGAAAAAAAAGTTTTGTTTTGTCCAACAGGCCGGAGGAGTTATTAATGTTTTGAGGTCAGAGTGGTTACACGATCAAAGTGTTTCGGGAAAATTAATTAGATGGTGTTATGGGTTGGGATGGAGCGTGGATGGAAAAGGAAAGTCAGTTAGGGGCTCTTTGTGATGAGGAGTGAGGTAGGGAGGCCTGAGCCTGGGTGGTAAGAGAGCAGGAAAAGCATTACAGGAAGAACCAGCAGCCATGCCCAGGCTGGGTCAGCTCCGCGGGGGCAGGTGGCAGGGGGCAGGGGACGGGGATCGCAGGTGACCCCGGGGGCGACAGGCCTGCACTCCAGCAGCCGCCTGGTCGGAGGGGCTGTGAGGCGTCTCTGTGCTGCTGGAGGCCCCCACTGTCTTCGAAAGGGACACACAGTGCCACCTCCTATTCGCGTGCCGTCTTGGGAGATGATGCCTCCCTGAGTCTCAACGCGTCCCAGCGCTGGCCCGAGGCTGCCCCCACCCGCCACTCTGCCAGTCCTGTTGAGTCTGACCACATTAAATGCCACCTTTTAGAACTGATCTTCCCTCTGCGTTTGAAGCACAAAACCTCATTTTCTGAAGCAATCCCGAAGACGCCATCCTGCCCCAACCCTTTGCGCTGAGCCCTTCCAGCCAGCTGAATGGGCCTGGTGAGAATAGCCTGCTTTTGTGGAGTCTGATCGGGATCCCAAAGCTTTCACTTCCTGTCCGGATGATTGTGGGTAAGTCACTTCAACTGACCGGGCCTTGGTTTTCCCATTAGAAAAAGTGAGGCTGACAGCAATTATGCAGCAACACTAAAAAAATTAAACACTATAAAAATGTGAAAACGCCTGGTGGACTGTAGAACGGTTATATATTCATGGAGAAAAGAATAACAACACAATGGGCATTTTGTCGTTATTATGACACATATGGAACTCTGACATAAATATTCCCAACTTGACTATGTCTAAAGAGTGGACAGAAATGTATATATTTACATATAGTCACATATGTGCATATTACATAAATACATTGACCTAAGGAGTCAATAAAAACTATAACCACAGGGTCACCTGGGTGGCTCAGTCGGTTAAACCTCTGACTTTGGCTCAGGTCATGATCTCACGGTTCATGAGTTCGAGTCCCGCGTTGGGCTCTGTGCCAACAGTTCAGAACCTGGAGTCTGCTTCGGATTCTGTGTCTCCCTCTCTCTCTGGCCCTCCCCTGCTCGCTCACTCTCTCTCTCTTTCTCTCTCTCTCTCTCTAAAATAGATAAACATTAAAAAAAAAAAAACCCGTGGGGACCCTGGGTGAAGTGTCCGACTTCATTCAGCTCAGGTCATGATCTCATGGTTCGTGAGTTTGAGCCCCGTGTCGGGCTCTGGGCTGATGGCTCAGAGCCTGGAGCCTGCTTCTGATTCTGTGTCTCCCTCTCTGTCTGCCCCTCCCCCCACTCATGCTCTGTCTCTCTCTCTCTCTTGAAAATAAATAAACATTAAAAAAAAATTAAAAGAAAAAGCTGTAACCAGAAATAAATCATCCTGCCTTTTAATCCGTTGCATAAAGACCCAAACACACACAGGCTCAGTTCATTCAAACATTACTCTGCACGATTAGGGTCCCAAACCCCTCCAGTCATGAACATGCCCATGAATTTAAAGGTTAAAAAAAAAAGAATTAATTGATTCTAATAGCAGTCAAAGAAAGAGAATTTTAAAATATCAGTGTATCACAACTCTTATAAATAATTAAGCTAGTATTTAGCCTTTGAGGAAGAAAAGGTATTGAAAAATTTGAATCTTACTATTTCAAAATAATAAAAGTTTGCTTTGTTTGTTTTTTAAATTACATCTCTTCTTTCCAACCCTGAACCAGCTTCTCCCAGCACCGGGGACAGTCTTATATATCATTTGCAGTACAAGCAGCCCATTTACAAGCGGGCCCATTTCTGAAAATAGACCTTAACATAAACATGAATCCTTCCCAGAAATCAGAACTTAAATAAGAAAAACAAGTCTGTTTGGTAGAATTTCTTCAGCTACTCAGCTTTTCCTTTTCCCTTTCTGCTGATTGGAGGGACTGCACGGACTACAATAACCTAGTGTTCATATACCTCTGCTGAGGAAAAATGAAGCAAACTCAAGATGGTGACTTTTTCATCGCTTCTTTACGTAGAAAGTGTAAGAGGAAGGCCGAGTCCCTGATGTGAGGATTGTTAGCGAACCGGTGGTAAACTTGGGATCTGTGCTTGCTCCGGACTCCGCTTTAAAAGGAGGCTTACTGGGTAGGCCTCCTCACTCCTGTCTCAACAGAAAGCTGTCTTCTCACTGGATGTCTGGGGTACTGATCACCTTGACGTCCCACTCGCTCGTGGTCGGTGCACCTGACTTCCGCTCGCTCGTGGTCGCTGCACACACAACGAAGTGGTGCCCTTCAGCATCTAGAGAATCTCTTAAAACGCAAGGAAATGTGCTTTTTTATTTCATTTTCCTCCCGAGGGGCTGCTGATCGTGATTGAGTTCTGAAGAGATGTGGGTCATGGAGGGAATTCATACCCATTTTTATTACTGTTTAGATTTTGAATTAGAGATTCAGTATGTCAGGAAAACAGCTTGATAGATTAGCACCTGACCTGAATTTTTATGGTGTCATTTGACTGTTTTAAACCTGGCGACTCCGTATACCTCTTCAAGGCCAGCAAGCTTCAGCCCCGATCTTCAGATATCTTTCCCCATGATTACCAGTAGTCCGCTTGGCTTTGCAGAGAAACGTAATAGGAATCTTTTTAAAGTTATGCATTGATTTTAATTAAATGTTAACCCATTATGTACAGTAGAATAATTAGAAAATACATCATCCAGCCCCTCAGAGATAACTACTTTTAATATATGGGCATAATTTATGCTAGTCTTATTTGTCTGTGTCTTCTTCATGCTTGAGGAACCAGTCTTTATACACGATTTTATACTCCACTTTTGTTTTGGGACCATTATCAATTGATAAGTGACATTGTAATGGCTATATAATGTTTCCTCATATGGATATGCTTTATGTTAATTACCCAAGATGGACATCTGGGTCATTTCCCACTTACATTAACACTGCCATACGTGTCGCTATTTGTAAATCTCTGCACTTCCAAACATTTCCCCAGGTTCCTAGAAGCATAATTTCAGGAACAAAGGATCTTAGATGTTAAGAGTATTTTCCCCCACATTTTAAAATCTGAATGACCTCTAAGGTTTCACACAATACGGTATTTCACGGTTATGACGGAGAATGCACAGACCTGCCAGTTTCAATGTGAAACACGGAGACCCCACTGTAAGACATTATAAATGTATATGTAGTGAGTCTTGAGTCCCTCTATGTATGTTTCTACACGCGACTCTTCAGTTTTCTTTGTCATTTTGCTCACATAATTGTTCAAAATTTTCTAAAAACACAAGTTAAGAAAAATGTGATTTTTCTGAAAACATTTTGGATGGTATAGAAGAAACTTGAAGTGGTCGTCTCTGAAGACATGGACAGAGGAGGGTGGAAAGTGGAGATTTTCCTTTTACCTTGCGTCCTTCTCTAGTATTTGAACTTTCCAACTAAGCGCATGCATTTTTGAAATATCAACAAGAGCTGGGGCGCCTGGGTGGCGCAGTCGGTTAAGCGTCCGACTTCAGCCAGGTCACGATCTCGAGGTCCGTGAGTTCGAGCCCCGCGTCGGGCTCTGGGCTGATGGCTCAGAGCCTGGAGCCTGTTTCCGATTTTGTGTCTCCCTCTCTCTCTGCACCTCACCCGTTCATGCTCTGTCTCTCTCTGTCCCAAAAATAAATAAAAAAAAAAAAAAAGAAAAAAAAGAAATATCAACAAGAGTGATCTCCATGTTGTTTTTACATGTTTCTTTTTGTTTTCTTTTCTTAAAAGATAATTTTTGAAGAAATAAAAAAATGGGTCTATCATCCAACTCAAAATGAAAATGATTAGTAGCAAAGGTCAATGAAAAGTTAAATTGTTGGCAAAATTGTTCATGGTAAAATATGAATAATAAAATAATTAAAATATATTTTTAAATAATGAATAATACAAATATGAATATAAAAATAAAAAATAGAATCATCTCAATTAAATGAGCTATGCAACATTTGGCATGAGTTGAACTAAAGGCCAAGGAATAAAATCCTAAATATAAAACTGATAAAATTTTCAATTTTTATTTTTAAAACACTTTTTAATGTTTACTTATGAGAAAGAGAGAGACCCAGCACGAGCGGGAGAGGGACAGAGAGAGGGAGACACAGAATCCGAAGCAGGCTCCAAGCCATCAGCACAGAGCCCGATGCGGGGCTCGAACTCATGGACCGCGAGATCATGACCTGAGCCGAAGTCGGATGCTTAGCTGACTGAGCCACCCAGGTGCCCCTAAGACTTCCAGGACTTTCAACCCCATTCATTCACTAACTCACAAGGCCCAATGTTTACTAGTGTCCACCTCGTCCTATGCAGATGTATGGTACTTCCAGGCAGCAGGCATCTGAACTCGGTCACAAATTTTGCCCCAATCTATTCCCCGAACATAACAGGGTCTCTATCGAGTGTATACTCCCTTCCTAGGGTAGCCATAACAAGGAACCACAATCGAGGGGGCTTAAACAAGAGACCTTTCTGGTCTCACAATTCTAGAGGCAGAACCCCAAAGGGTCAGCTGCCGGCTGAGGCTGAGGGAGCATCTGCTCCAGCCTCTCCCCAGCTTCCGGCGGCTTGTTTCCAATGTTTCCCTTGTAGTGCATCAGCCTAGTGTCTGCCTTCACCTCCATGGTGTCCTCTCTCTGTGTCCCAGTGTCCCTTTTTATAAGGACACCGGTCATATTGGATTAGGGTCGAACCTAATGGCCTATTTCCAAGTAAGTTCACATTCTGAGGTACTGAGGTCAGTACCTCTTTGTGGGGACACCAGTTAGCCCAAGACAAGTTAACCAAGGCTTGATCGAATCGGTCTTGGTTCTTAGGGCCAATGAAAGAATCCCCTCTAGCTATTTTTAAACAGAAACAAATTTATTTAAAAACGTCAGGTAACTCTCAAAACCTCTGAGTGAGCAAAGAGCCAGGCCTGGATGCTATGCAACGGAAACCAATCTAGTGGGAAAAGGGCTGGTACCAGGGCCACGGGACCCGGGCCGTCACAGTGCGCCAGCGCTCAGCAGGGCCCCTGCATTTGGGTGAATGCCTTGCTCTCACTGTCCTGCAACTGTGATGGTCTGATCTCTGAGCTTGCATTTTGTAAGGAAGGTCCAGATAGAATGTGCACGTGCGGGGGACACATGTCCTCGCTCCATTCTTAGTGGCCTCGTTTGCATTTAGCATCCCTGGCGCCTTACCGGCACAGAATTCGGGTAGACCCCCCCGTGCCTGGTGGCTCAGGGAGGCTCCAAACAAGGGCAAAGTAAGTGTTAAATCTGTGATGAGTGAGCCCAGCTCAGGCCGCACTTCCCCTCTGAAGTACAACTTGCTTCCCACAGACAGTGAAGGGCCAAGCAAGTAAGGAGGAGACCTGTCGTATCCTCCCTTCCCCTTTGCCTTGAAGGCCGACTACTCCACTGCCGACTGGCCACCCGGAAGGAAAGGGAAAGACGGGGCAACTCTTTCCGCACAGTCCTCCGTCACTCACGAGTCGCTGGAGCTCGAGTGTGCAGGTGCAAAGCGCGCTTATCAAGAAGCGAAATAGAAAGAGTTGAGTCGGGTTGTGCCAGAACTTCCCACTGTTCTGGGAAGTTCAAGATACACACGCATGTACGAGCAAGGAAACACACACTAGGATGGGCTTCGGTGATTCTACGTACTTGTTTTTTTTTTAATTTTTTTTTTTTTTCAACGTTTATTTATTTTTGGGACAGAGAGAGACAGAGCATGAACGAGGGAGGGGCAGAGAGAGAGGGAGACACAGAATCAGAAACAGGCTCCAGGCTCTGAGCCATCAGCCCAGAGCCCGATGAGGGGCTCGAACTCACGGACTGTGAGATCGTGACCTGGCTGAAGTCGGACGCTTAACCGACTGCGCCACCCAGGCGCCCCTCTGCGTACTTGTTAAACGCTGTTGTACTTCCCCTTAAAACTGGCATGGTACAAGATGACGATAATGGTAAAATTCAGGCCAATGAAGCTTAACCTTTCGTTTCTACTGACATGGATATAAAATAGCAAATAAGAAAACATCACGGCAAGTTGGGAGACAGAAGGCATAAAAAACGCAAAGGTTTTTACATGGTAATACCTTAGCACTGTTTCCCGATAGTTTAAACAAGGGTGCGGCAAATTAGGTAGACTGTCTGCTAGACTATTCCAAGCCACACAGACCGCCCCACGGAAACCCTCTGTCTCCACAGCTAGACACTTGGCAGCAGGGGCTCCAGATACTAAGTGTTAGAGCTCCAACACAGGTGTGCTGGTTTTCTTTCCTTTTTTTTTTCTTTTAAGTTTATTTATTTATTTTGAGAGAGAGAGAGAGAGAGTATGAGTGGGGGGAGAGGCAGAGAGAGGGAAACAGAGAATCCCAAGCAGGCTCCGCCCTGCCAGCACAGAGCCCAAGGTGGGGGGGTGAACCCACGAACCGTGAGATCGTGACCTGAGCCAAAGCCAAGGGTCAGATGCTCAACTAGGAGCCCCTGTGCTGGTTTTCTATGAGAGTGCTAACACACGACCACACACGGAGTATCTTAACCAACCCAATGTATTATCTGACATTCTGGAGCTCAGAGGTGTGACACGAGTCTCACTGGGTTAAAATCTACGTGTGCTGGCTCCTTGCCGGGGGCTCGGGTGGAAGCTGTCTTCTCGCCTTTGCCACCTGCGTTCCCGGCTCACAGTCACAGTCTCTTCCTCCACCTGCAAAGCAGTCATGGTGGGTTGCGTCCCACTCACGTTTCAAATCTTTCCCCCTCCTGTCTCGTCTGTCTAATCCTACCCGGGAAGTCTCTCCGATTTCAAGGACTCATGTGATGAGAAGGGGCCAATCCGGATAATGCAGGATAATCACCCCCCCCCCCCCCCCGGCATCCACAGATTTGACCTCCCTGGGGCACGTCAACCTCCAGGTCTCATGGAAGGGCAGCTGCTTGGTGGCACTTAAAGGACTCATGGAAGTCTCGCAGCAAGGGGGTTAAGGAAGCATGATCTTCAGTGTTCCTGGCTGGGGCATGCAGAAAGACAAAGCAGGTGCCAAGAGACAGAGTCCACCGGATCTGCAATCACGCATTAGTCAATGGAGGGACACGGCAGAGAGAAACAAGAATTATATGTGATGCTGGTGCCAAAGCCACATCACAAAATGCAGCAGGATCACAGGCTGAAAAGCCATCATCTGCCATCCCCACACTGTTGCCCTGAGCCCTCACGTTGATCTTAATAGGCCTGGACTTGTAGTCTCTGACCATACTCTCAATGAAGCAATTAACTCTGTTGACTTATTTCCTCTACTATTGACAGACACACACACACACACACACACACACACACACACACACACACACATATATATTAAATATATATATATATATATTTATAATATATATATATTTAACTTATTAAATACCCACAATAATCATGTCAGGGAGAGATTAAGATACTACAGAAAATAAAATTCACATATAGCTTTTGGTTTCTTTAAGTCAACATGGAATTTTAATATCTGGTTATTATTTATGGTGATATTAAATTTGGTTGTTGTTTTGAATGCAGTTTAAATTGCTATAGAGGCATAAAGCAACCACCACCACCACAAAACAAAAACAAAAACAAAAACAAAAACAAAAAACAATTCTAGTAACACCTAACAAGCAGGCAATGTGATTTAGGCTAAAAGCCTAAAACTTCATTAACTCTGCCGTAATATAGCAAAGGCCGTGCACCATGTGTTAAAGAAATCAAAAAGATGGAGGGGAAAATTTGCACCTACATCGATGGCAATTGCATTTTTTCTACTGTTGATTTCTGAGTAAGCAAAGCATTAGGATCGGGGAGCATATTCATTTTTAGTTTGCACGTTAATTTTTTGAAGAAGTAGACTATTTTCAGCTAGGCAAAAGCACGCGACAATTTAAACAGAAAATGATTCTGAATGCTTTCACATGAAATTCTAATTTTCACACAACCTACACGAGCCACACACACTAAAAACCTTACAGTAACAGATCTTTTATTGAGGAAGCTGGTGGCCAGGGAAGAGGGGGGCGGGCCGGTGTTGTGAATTTGGCTGGCTGTTGAGTAACCAGACGAGGCATCAGGATTCAGAAAGAAGAGATACCCCTTCGTGATATCCCTAGGCCACTGAGAATTCATGGAAGTGAGGTTTATTTCTATGTAAAGACACGTTGTGTCCTGGGCTCCAGTGAGGAGGTCACATAAATCCTTGCATTAGGCTGAGAGGAGAATAAAAGGTATTTTGCCCTCTGGTTGGGATGAAAGGAATCCCACCGTTGGGTCCTCAGTTCGTGCCCGCCTGGTGCACCTGCTGGAGAGGAAAGTCAGTGTGAGGCTGGAGGAGGACGGATGCAGTGCCCAGTCCCAGGTGGTTCCAGCCCCAAAAGGTTTTCCTTTGATCAGACGCTGAGCACTCAGCATATGTCAAAGCCCCTGATGGGTAACCGCACCATCAGGGCCAAAATTGTCATAGTAATAGGGCAGCTCCGTGGGGGCTCCCCAAGAAGGGGCTGGACATGACAGAGGAGGATGGTGTGCCTGGAGGTCAATCCTTTCCTCTTCGTGGAAAGTGCCCTCATGTCTCGACAGAGCACACACACGGGCGATGCCAACCGCCCACTGGGCTCGCCCTCCCGGCCAGAACAGATGCCTGCTCATTCCCAGTGCCACACAGGCCCGAGTCCCCCTTCATCTGGGCTACTTTCTGATCCCAAATGACTTCTGATACTTTCTGAGTCTGTCCAACTCGACTTTCTTCACTCCCCTTCTCTCAGAAACCGCCCTCCGCTGGGGGACGATGAATGACAAAGTGCTCTCCTTCCCAGGGAACTCGTGGACAGTCCAGGTAAAAGTCAAGTCTCCAAAAGGTCGTAAGAGGTGCACCCACAGCAGAAAATCAGGGTGCTGGCGCAGACTAGTGAGAGATCATTTTCATCAGGTGGCCTTTTCAGTGTCCCCTCCAGCTATCCAGTCTGGTGATAAGAATCATCATTTTCTCGTCTGTTCTGCTGCTTAGGGTGCATTTACGTATGCACAGTTTTGTTTGAGCAAATGTCAGTGCAGCACAGCTTTACCAAGCCACCAAGCAGGGGTGACAGGAGGCAGAGGACTCGCCCAGCCCCAGTCCTGACAGCACTGCAGAGACACCGGGTCTGTGGCTGTGACTGCTGGGCTGGATGAAAATACGCCTATTTTAGGTCCAGTGCAGAGCTTTTGCTGGGGAAGCAATTAGGGGCAAGTAGGGGGAGATGAGAGGAAACGTCACAGGAGGAAGGTGTGGGGCTGAGAGCATTAACACCAAGGGGGCTGCAAGAGCCGGGAGGTGCAGACGTCTGTCACGTGGTGTATTTCAGGACAGGCACCCACATCATAAACAGAAGGATGAAATTCAAGATGGTGTGATAAAGTGCTTTGGAGCCAACTTATGGAGACTCGAACACAATACAAAGAAATGTGATCTGACCGCGCAACCAATACCTCATCTAGACGGGAGATACACCATCACTCCCCTTCACAGATACGGAACCTGTGAGGCCAAACCACGTGGCTACTGAGCGGCAGGTGTGTTCCTTAGATCCAGGCCCCCCACCTCCACCAGCCGCCCCTCCCATGGGGAGTGGCCATGCAGGTGACCTTCTGTGCTGCTCACTCCCAGGGCTGGTAAACTCAACTCTACACGTGGCTGTTGGGGGGTGAATTGAATCCTCTAACACAGACTTGTTGGAGTCCCAGCCCCGTGGTACCTGTGAATGTGACCTTATTTGGAAATAGGGTCTTTGCAGATGCAGTTAAGAGGGACCTGAAGTTGAAGTCATACTCGAATAGGATGGGTGGTTAATCCCGTACGACTGGTGTCCTTATACGAAGAGACACAGAGACAACACAGAGGGGAGAGTGTCATCTGAAGACACACACAGAGCACCTGCCACGTGACGAAGGCAGAGGTGGGGATGATGTCCCCACCAGCAAAGGGCACCAAGGGCTGCCGGCCACCACCAGAAGCTGCGACAGGGCTGTGCGGACACAGAGAAAACACACGTCTGCTGTCCTAAGCCACCCGATTCCTGGTAGTTGGTTACAGAAGCCCTAGGAAATGAAGACCTCATCCGAAGCTGTTGTGGAGCCAACACAGCTCTCTGGGTGTCTGGATTACTTCAAGGACAGAGTTTACAGAGAGTCTGTAAGGATACACAGGCTTCCCTCCCTTCAGGCAGTCAAATCTGGAAGCCTCCTCGCCTTCTGAGGTCTCCCCTCACCCACCCAGTGGCCCTGGATTTGCTCTCCTCCCCAGCTGCTCCCACCCCAAGAGGGACAAAGGTAAGTGGAGCATTTTCCAAAAGGGTAAAATTGGGCCGATCCCAGGCTTTTACTTTGTAATATCCTTTGAAACCAGAAGGAGAAACGTTTGACTCGAACATCTGAAAACCCCACTGAAAGTCGCTGGCCGTCCACGGCCCCTCCTGCTTCCGCAGTGAAACAGACTCTGTGATCTAAACTGCCTGGTGTTTACACACAAGCTTTATTCCAGAAACACGTTGTGGTGTTGGTGAAACTGCACGGATGCCAAGACAGAAATTTTAGAGGGCAGAAAGTCAAAAGAAAAGGGCTGACTGTTCTAAAAAGTACAAAACCCGAGACCAAATAACAATGATCGTCGTAGAATTCAAAACAGCTTGGAAGGTGGCTCCTTTGCCAACAATGGAAAACTCAGTAACCAAATGAAGACACGCAGGACGAGGGGGAGGGAGTGTATACGGATTAAGTGAGCACAATGTCCAGCAGCATCCAAGTCGATGTAAATGCGGGGTCTTCCTGCACTCTAGGAGAAGCCCACAAGGTACCAGAAACTTCATTTCGCAGGTGAGGAAACAGAGACACGATCGTGCGAGTCACAGAGCTAACAAATGGAAGAACCGTATTTTCAAACTCCTAACTGAAAATTTAGTGTTTTGGGTTTTTCTTTCTAGTTTTTTCAGAATTCCCCAGCTGAGGCAAGAAGAGAGGAATTTTGGCATCTTGATTAAAGCACATCAGTGCGTGAGGGGAAAACTCAAAGGAATTACACTGAAGACTGTATACTCTAGTTTGAGGTTGTTCCTCCCCCTCCTCCCCCCTCACTCTTCCCCCTCTTCCCCATCCCCCTCCTCCCTCTCCTCTTCCCCCCTCCCCCTTGCCCTCCTCCCCGTCTTCCCCTTTCCCCTCCCCCTTCTCTCCTCCCCCATCCCCCCTCCTCTTCATCCTCCCTCACCTCCCCCTCCTCCCCTTCCCCCCCTCCTCCTTCTTCTTCAATATGAATGATGAGAAATGAGAGCTTCCCAGGGAAAACCAGAAAATCTAGTTCTGTTCCAATATCTTCCTTCTAAGGCACGTGTGAATAAACCAGGCAATAATGCAAGAGGCAAAGGGCTGTTACAAAAAGGGACACTTTTTTTTTTGTCTGCCTTTGAATCTTAAAACTTTTGGCACAAACCTTAAGAATAGTTCAAAGATATTTCCTACCAGCTGTAAGTTAGATATTAGACGTGAATGTCCTCATTGTGAATACAAACAGAAACGCAAGGACATAAAACTGTCGGTTTCAAAGAAGATTGTATTTCTTGTGCAGCTGGTACCTTACGACAGAAAAGCACGAGTCCCATTCTTTCCTTCGTTCTCATATGTGACCTTGTGTTGAGTTCCCTTTGGCCTCAAGCAAGATGATACTCGCTAGAAGGTTTTAAACAGTTTGCTTAACTCAGAGCGTGGGTAGACGGCAGGATGGGGGCCAGCAGGTCATAAATATCGGTGTCTGCATCCTAGCTCTGCCACTCGGGGGTAAAGCAAGTCCCTTTCTTTTTCTAAGTACCCTTATCCATGAAATGGAGACATCACACAGTTGGTAGAAAGACTAAGTTAGATACTTTGTGTAAAACCACCCGCTGTCCTCTGTCCTCGATTGAATGGTGGCCGTTCCCAAGTTCTGCGTCTACTTCTGACCCCTCTAACCTGTGACTGGACTGCGTCTGGGTGGCTCAGTCCAACTCTTGATTTTGGCTCAGGTCATGATCCCAGGGTGGTGGGATTGAGCCTCACGCAGGGCTTGTGCTGAGTGTGGAGCCTGCTTAAGATTCTTCCTCTCTGTCTCTCTCTCTCTCTGCCCCTCTTCCCGTCATACGCTCTCTTTTTTATCTCCCCCTCTCTCTCTCAAATTAAAAAAAAGGGGGGAGTACTTTATAGATGTAATTAAGTTAAAGATCTTGAGATGAGGTCATCCTGGATTACTCGGACAGGCCCTAAATCCAATGACAAATGTCCTTATTAGAGGCAGGAGAGGAGAAGACACCGACAGGAGGAGAGGTCATGGGAAGACGATTGCAGGGATCAGAGTCATGAGGCCACAAGCCAAGGAGCACCTGGGGCCACCAGAGGCTGGATGAGGCAAGGAACGGGTTGCTTCCTGGAACCTTCCTAGGGAATTGAGCTCTGCTGACACCTTGATTTTGGACTTTTAGCCACGAGCACAATAGGAGAATAAATTTCTCAGTTTGCAACTGGTTTATGGCAGCCCTAGGAAACTAACACCCCCTGATAAATTCTCAGTAACTGTGTACTCTGCCGCCCCCCTTCTGTCCCTTCCCCAGCCTGAGGGAGGCCCCAGTCTCACACACTTCTCTGGTGGACAACCTGCCATGTTCCCCACTTGTGTGAAGGTGGAGAAATCAACAGCGCCCCCCGTTGTCCCGGGGCATCTCCACAGTGAACACAAGCCCCATCGTGCCTTCATGTGGTCCTGTGGCAGAGGGGGGCTGGGGTGAGGGGCAGGCAGTCATGGCGCCTACTGCAGATCATTGGTAGAAATGGCCAACGTCTTCTTCGCACCAAGCGCGACCTCCACACTCGCTGTGCACACGCACATTTAATCTTTCTAACAGGCTTATGAGGTACATCCAGCCCCATCCTATAGAAGCGAAAACCAACGCACAGAGAAATTGAATAGCTTGCTCACAGTCACCAAGCTGGGAGATTTGTTGCCAGCCGTTCTGATTCTGGAATTCATGCTTTTAACCGCTGTATTAGTTGCCTGCAGCTGCTGTAACACCCTTCGTGGCTCCCGCAACAGAAATGTATTGTCTCATGGTTCTGGAGGCCGGAAGTCTGAAATGAAAGCGTCAGCAGGTGGTTCCTTTGGAGGGCCATCTTCTCCCTGTCTCTTCACATGGTCTCCCCTCTCTACATGTCTCTGTGTCGGAGTTTCCCTCTTAATAAGGACACTAGTCATCTTGAATTAGTCTGCCCCGATGACCCCATTTTTCCTTGATTACCTCTGCAAAGACCTTGTCTCCAGACAAGGTCACACTCTGATGTATTAGGTTAAGACTTCAGCTTGTGAACTCTACAATCCACAATCTGTTAAGCCACGACACCATACTGGTTCTCATAAATGTGAACTGGAGGGCTGAATGAGGCATGAGTGGTTGTCTTTCTGGCCAGAAGTCACCAGCTCTGAAGCACACCGCGTTACTGGCTCTGCTCTTATTGTCTGGCAGTCTAAGCTATGGCAAAACTGTCAGATGGGGGAAGACCATTCAGTGGGTGTGAGTACAGACCATTGGAATCAAATCCTGGCTCTGACACTTCTTAATTGTGGGACTTTGGGAAAAGTTTTCGACTGCCGAGTTGAGCCTCTGTTTCGTCTTGAGAAATAAACACAGTCCCCATCTCAGAGAGCAGTGCGAGGACAGGATGACAGAGCCCAGGTAGAGCTGAGTGCCTGTAAGGGCTCCATGACAGCTGGCCCTGTTCTTAGCTACTGCAGTCTCTCTCTTTACTCCGTGGCACACACTCTGCTCCTGTCCTTTGCTGACCTCTTCCTTGGCCATTCTAGAGCTCGCCACTGAATAGGGCCCTCAGCATTTCCTCATCATTCTGCCCCTCCCTTTTTACCATCAATGGGAATTAGCACTTTCCCAGGAACTGATCTTGGTGAAGCAGGTGACAGCAGGTCCAGGCATGACCAGAGCTGCTCAACCCAGGGCTGGCCATCAGGTTGTGAGTTGTCCAAACTATAGCATTCAGAAAGGCAGAGAAAACTCAGACTTGACTCAAGCCCGTGTCTGTATCCAAGGGGGTATAATTCAGCTGAACCTTTTCATTTGACACTCAAAAATCCTACGAGATTGACAAACCAGATACTGAGACTTTCCATTGAGAATGTGGTGACTTCTCCAGTGCCAGTCCAAACGCAAAGGTTTGCCAAAGTCAAAGATGGAACTGCCAGTGGAATAGGGTGACGGAGGACACCACTCAGCTCAGTTCAACTGGCTCAACAAACATTTACTGAGAATCAAGTAATCGTTAGACCCTGTGCTAAAACACAAGGGCACGCAAGTAGAATAGAGATGGGTTTCTCCCTGCTCTCCAGTAAGAGGGGAGCTCCTTCCCATAGGAGGGAAGTATGCATGTGGTTCTGTGGAAGTCCCTGGAGGGAGTGACCACTCAATCAAGGGGTTCAGGGGAAACCACATGGGAGAAATATAAGGAATGAAAGAATTTCTAGGCCGAAAGTGGAAGGTGGGAAATGGAGATAATAGTGTGGTCAACCTTTGGAGGCAGACGCAAGAGCCACAGAAGCTTGAAAAGCTATTTGTTTCTGCTAACTGGAGAGCGAATGTGGGCAAGGGGAGTGTGGCCGTAGAACCCTAGCTGTATATGGGTGGGGGCAGGGGCCAGATGATGAAGAGCTTGGAAAAAAATCACACTCAATGTGAGTATTATCTGGTAACAGGAGGTAGTTAATTGTTTCAAACAGAGAAGAGACAACATCAGCTTTGGATGCGAAGAACAACTCACCATGGAGGATGGACTAGGGCAGTGGTTCTCAAACTTCACAATTGGCAGAATTTACTCTGGAAGGTTTATTCAAACACAGGCTGCAGGGCCCGCCTCCGGAGTTTCTAATTTAGTAGGTGTGGAGCAGGGCCCAGCATCTGCATTTCTAACCAGTTGCCAGCTGCTGGCGGTCTTGCCATCTGGCTTTGAGAGCCACAGCAAGTGTCAGTCGTGACTCTGCAGGTTGGGAGTCCAGAGGAGAGGCTCCTAGATCAGGCCTTGAGCTAGGGCAGGATCAGTGGGTACAGAGGCACGGCTGGGTCTGAGCAACTTCAAGAGGTAGTCTGGGGACGAGTGGAAAATGAGGCGGGAAGGAAACCGAGGTACCTCCCGGGTCTCTGGCTTCTTCGGTTGGGTATATTGGGGCAAACACCAAAGCCGAGGAGGGGAGAAAGGTTCTGGGAGGCCAAACAGGTGGAACCAGATGGGCTTCTAATAGCTGGTGTTAGAGAGAGAGGCCTTTCACAGAGATGGACAAAGTCCTCTGATCTGGGGCTCAGGTTGGTTTTATGGCCATCTCAGGGACTCATTTCTCAGTGACTCGTCTCTCAGTGACTCATTTCTATTAGCCTCTACTTCATTAGCCAGGCGATCAAGTAGAAAATTTCAACCTGTGTTTTTGCTTTTGAATAACATGATACATTATCAATACTTGTCAGTGTGTGTTTTAAACTCCAACAGTCCATGAATAGTCCAGAAAAGTACAAAATAAAGGACTCTAAATCTTGCATTAATATGCTAACCCCCTTCTTAAAATATTACTTTCCAGTGAATCTGAAGCACGTACCGTGTGGTCTCTTTCGTTCCAGGCTTTATCTTAGGGGATGAACTAGGTTATCTACTTTAAGCACCACAGGAGAAAATGTATAGTTTATTGTTTTATTAATAATTTTACTCTCCACAAATGAAGTTTTATTAAATTACACAGTAAATAGAAGTTGTCACAACCATCGTTTTTCACTTTTCCCTACTAACAACGTTTTAAATTTCATTTCTCTCTACTATCATTAAAAATATACAAATGATTCTGAGGCGCCTGCGTGGCTCAGTTGGTCAAGCATCCGACTTTGGCTCAGGTCATGATCTCACGGTTCATGAGTTCGAGCCCCACGTTGGGCTCTGTGCTAACAGCTCGGAGCCTGGAGCCTGCTTCGGATTCTGTGTCTCCCTCTCTCTCTCTGCCCCTCCCCAACTCGTGCTCTGTGTCTCTCTGTCTCAAAAATAAATAAACATTAAAAAATTTTAAAAATATATATATGTATAAATGATTCTATTTACTAGAAAACAACTAACATATAAAATAAGCAAAAAGCATCTGATTATTATGCTAAGTTTGGCAACTCCAATGTGACATTTATTACTCAAATTACTACATTAAATCTATTACTGAAATTTTTGGTTGCATCAGGTTATTATTTGGTATATTTTTGAGAGAAAGGTTTGTATGTACTGCATTTTCTTTTCTTTTTTTAAAGGTTTATTTATTTTTGAGAGGGAAAGAGAGAGACAGAGACAGAGTGTGAGTGGGGGAGGGACAGAGAGGGAGACACGGAACCCGAAGCAGGCTCCAGGCTCCAAACTGTCAGCACAGAGCTCGACGCAGGGCTCGAACCCACGAACCTCAAGATCATGGCCTGAGCTGAAGTCGGACGCTCAGCCGACTGAGCCACCCAGGCGCCCCATGTGTACGGCGTTTTCTTGACAAGAAAGGCCGTTTCCATCTGATGTTTTAGCAGGTGTGGTTTTTCTGTCGTCACAGGAAGGGCTCTCTACAGTCGATCCCAACGGTGCCCCGAAGGTGTGTGGCTCAGTGGGCCTTCCAGAAAGACCCGCCTGGGTAGGCTTCGGGGTGTGGTCAGCAGCGTATGGCTGCACCAGCTGCAGGAACCCCCCAGCTTTGACCGCCACCCCATTCTGCCGGTGGCCACCAACCCGGGGGCGAGCCCAACAGGGGCCCCAGGGCCTGGCAGCCCCCGCCCAGTATGGGAGTCCTCTAGCAAGCAATCTTTGCTCCGGGCTCCGTACCTGCTGGCAGGTTTTCACTGCTTTCTTACCACGAGGTTGTAAACTCCATGAAAGCAGGACCATGGCTGTCTAGTCACCTGTTTTCAAGGCAGGGGTGCGGCTCTTGGCACATGGCAGGCGTTCGCACTGAATGTTTGCGTCCTCCCAAAACTGATATATTGAAGCCCTCGCCCCCAGCCTGGTAGTATTTGGAGGTGAGGCCTTTGAGAATTCATTAGGTTTAGATGAGGTCGTGAGGGTGGTGTCCCCAAGACGGGATTCGCGTCCCGTTCAGAAAGGAGATCTCCTTGTCTCTCTCTCCCTTCTTCCCCCTCCCTCCCTTTCCATCTTTCCCTCTCTCCTCTCTCACTTTCTCTCTCCCTTCCTCTCCATCTCCCCCCACCCCCTGCCCCGCATGCTTGCACATGTGAGGACCACGACCAGGGCAAGGGCTGTCACCAGAATCTGACCATACCTGCACTCTGAGCTCAGACCCCCGGTCTCCAGAACTCGGAGATGTACACATCCACTGTTAAAGCCCTCAGTCCACATTACATGTTGGAGCAGCCCCAGCTGACTAGGAGAGCTCCCACGGAGTCATCTGACGATTCTGTCACATCTCCATCAAGGTCTGAGCTTCTCCCGCCCAGTCCTGCTTGCTCCCCTCTTTCCCTACATACATAACAGGTCTGCACTGTAGTCCGGAGGCTTCCCCGTCCAGCCTTGCACACTGGTACCCTCTAGGAACCTAACCACATTTCTCCCATCTCCTCGTAAAACATGTCAGTGGCTCTCGGTGAGGATGATGATCAAAATCCTTAATGTGTGCCATGAAGCATGGCAGGGTCTGGCATGCCCTCCAGCCTCGTTGCCACCTATTGGCCCTACGTCTCCCTCCCTGCCCATCTCTGCCTGGGAGTTACATGCACCACAGGGTGTTTGCACGTGCGCTCCCTCTCCTGGAATCCCGTTTCCCAGCTCTCCTTTGCCAAGGTAAACTTGACTCTTCCTTCAGAGCTCCGCTGTAATTAACCTCCACTGGAAACCTACCCTGACTCCCTGATGGGGCAAGTTCTCCTATTATTCATTCTTAGAGAGCCATGAACCTCTTCTTTGGAACATCTCGTTGTTATCGTTCCATTTATCACCACAGTGGATTCTATTCATATCTGTCTCCCTCACTAAACCGGAAGTGAGCTCCACAAGGGCCAGGACCACAACTTCTTGGTGGTGTTGTTGCCATTCTGCTCACTGTTATCTCCGACATCAATTCCTGCCAAAAGTCAGACTTTCAAAAAGCGCTTGTTGAATGAATGAATGAATGAATGAATACACCTTGTATGATAAACAGGAAGGAAAAAGCTGAGTTCCCCCCATGCCATATTCCGTGATTAAAGGTGAGAAAATGTTGCTGGTTTCCTTTCTATGCTTTTGTTTTCTTAGTTTTTAAAAATATTTATTTTTGAGAGTGAAAAAGAGAGAGAGAGAGAGAGAGTGTGAGCAGGGTAGGGGCAAAGAGAGGGAGACACAGAATCCAAAGCAGGCTCCAGGCTCCGAGCTGTCAGCACAGAGCCCAATGCGGGGCTCGAACCCATGAACCATGAGATCATGACCTGAGCTTGGACACCCAACCAAGTGAGCCAACCAGGTGCCCCTTCAATGTTTATTTTTGAGAGAGTGAACAGGGGAGGGGCAGAGAAAGAGGGAGACATAGCATCTGAAGCAGGCTCCAGGCTCTGAGCTGTCATCATAGAGCCTGAAGCGGGGCTCAAACTCACAAACCGTGAGATCATGACCTGAGCCGAAGCCCGACGTTTAACCAACCAAGCCACCCAGGCGCCCCACTTTCTTTGCTTTTTGCAAGTCTCATTCCCCATTCCTCTTCCTGGAATCAGCGAATCCAACTAAAATATATGAGAGCTGAGCTCTGAGAGACAGCCCTAAACATCTAAGCCAGGACACGATGGCAAAGAGCATATGTTGGTGTGGATTGGAGCCATGTGGCATGGAGCCGTGGAGAGATTCTTCATGGTTTTTAATTGAATTGGGGGCTGCAGGCCCTTGCCGTAAGGCCCTTCCCCGACCCCCCAAAGTAAAAATGCTTTTTTAAACCTCTAGAAAACTTCCATGTTGAAACTAACTCTCAATTTTAACTCCGTCCTACTGCAAAGTTCAAAGGTTGGAAGTTCTTGCTTAATGCCTAACTCCATTCCCTCACAGGCTGGGCATTTCCTGCCAGTAGGGTGGCAAAACAGGCCAGCCATGGAGTCCAACCTCCACTCCCCAGCTCAGCCGTGTTGAAGCCCTAAGTCCTCAAGGAAGCATTAGCAATTCTGAACGAACAAACAACTTCGGCAGGAATGCGTTTCCACCTTCTGTCTCAGCCATGCCTCAGAGAAACCAAGATAGGGTGGCGCAGACAGCCCGTAACCCGCCCACATTGCCAGCCTACGAGAAGTGTGCGATGCAAAGAAAAGGATGAAGCTCCAACGATCGTCATGGTTCCATGCTCCTAAGGGCAAACTCCATGCCGGGAAAGACTTTCACCCGTGTTATTCATTGCCTGAAACCAAACTGCAGGACTCAGTAAATATTCCTTGAGTGGCGAGTGAGCGAACGGACCGAAAACTTAGTAAGTTCCAGATAGCTTTCTAAGTTCTTGACACGCAGCAGATCATTTTATCTTGCTATGCCCTTCAGATGAAGAAACTATAGACAGAGATCGGATCACGTGTCCCAGGCCACCAAGCTGGACAGTCACTTTTCGGGATGGGCTGAACCCCCGACTTGGCCAGACCACGAAGCCAGTGTCCCACCATGGCACTGCGTGCCCACGCTTTCAAGGGCAAACTATGGTTTCAAGCCTACATTTCTGGGCCAATGTTGCCACTCGACTCTGTATGTCTCCCTAGATTTCTAGGCTCAGGGTATATACGCCTGGCATGCCCCCACTATCACCCCAGTTAAAAGAGAGTTTGTCTACTCATGCATTTTCTACACTAAGCTGAGTCACCCATCCATGAAGAGTACCTATGAAGTACAGCAAGTTCTTGGCAGGACCAACGAGTTCTCGAGACTGGAGGAGAAGAGGTGGGGCTTTGTTCACGTATAACTCACCCATATAGTGGCTTAATTAGCCTGTGACCATGAAATGAGACCACGGTCTTTTCTAACACCCAAGAAATGATGGCCGAGCCTCCGGGTCTACATGTCCCGCCTTGGGTATGGCTTCTCCTTCCTGACCTCTCCCTGCAGACATGCTGCTGAGTTTTCTCTTCTGGATACTGCAGGTCCTAAAAATGAATGCCCCTGCTACCCTACACCATCCTGAAGAAAGGATTCAGCTCGCTGATCACCGTCCCCCCCCCCCCACCCCCGCACGATGGCAGCAACTGTGACCTGCGGCCGGAGCGTCTGGAAGGCTGACGGCCAGTAGAAAGACGTCACAGTATTGCGGGAAGGGGCGCGGTCCGATCCGAACCAGACCGCGGCCTCCCCGCCCAGCCTCCCCCACCCAGGGCACCCACCTGGGGAGGCCACAACTATCCCCCTCAGTGGGAATCGTGGTGGCCCCCACCCTCTGCCTCCAGACCGAACTTCCTCCTGGTCCCCGAGAGGTGGTCTCCCAGCCCCTGGCTCATCTCAAGGAGAGTAGCCACAGCTATTTCCTTCAGGGTGTATCCCACGTCCCACCCTCCAGTGTCTAACACAGAAAGCCTGACCCAAACAATGACAATAATTCACAGAGCAATACCCCAAGTCTGGCTTATTCAGTTTTAAGTAACACCATGTGTGGGAATGTGCGGGCCCAATTCCAGGAACGCTGCGCTGAGCCCCATCTCGCTGCCTTCCACGCCCCCCCCCCCCCGACCCCCATTCAAGAGAAGAAAATATCAGGCGTGCTTGTCCTTCATGCCATGGTCCGGTCTTCCAACCTGCCACACCCTCGAAAAACAAGCAACAATTTTTGGCCATGGCGCACTTGAACTCCCCACTCAGGGGTGAAAGAACATTGCACGTGATTCAGCAAGAGCAGCACCTTGGTTAAGACCACACAATGCCCAACGAAAGGCCGATGGCCCAGCGGGACACATCTAGCTGCACATTATGCTGCGGTCCTCAGGGCTGAGGCAGAAAGCGCCCATTTGCCCTTCTGGACCCACAGCCTGTCCCCACCCCCACCTTGCTCCCCGCCAGGAGAGGCTAGCCTGTGTGCGGTGCAGGGGGCTCCTCTGTCCTCTGAAGTCCTGTCAGGCTTGGCCGGGGAGGGGCCCTCCCCTCCCAGTGGGGTCTCCCGGAGCCCCTGTGTCTCTGCATCTCCACAGGTGGTCCTCGCTATGTGATCGCCCCCCCCCCCACCCCGCTGTGGCCCAGGGGTGGTGACAGCTGTGTCACTTGGGCTGGTTACTGCACTGCTCGTTGGGGCTTTCCAACAGCATGCCCACACCTCTGAAAACAGCTTCTTATTCACCCTCCCCAAATCCTCCTAATTGGAAACGCCAGCGGTTTCCTGGCGGGACGCTGACTGGCACGAGGGCTTCTCCCAGACGACAGAGCTGCGTGGCCGCAAGGGCCACCCCACGCCAGCCCAGGGCCGAGCAAAGCCTGGGTCTCCTGTGAATTCCCTCGAGGCAGTGCCCCGCGTCCAGATCTGTTCTCTTCTCTTGTCTCCACCCAACACTCTCTCCGCCACACCAGAGCCAGACTTTTGTTCCCAAACATAATCAAGAAAAGTGTCTGGAAGTGAACAATACAAGGCTTGGCACCTATAGGCCGAATACATTACTGTACTTGTTTTCGTATGATCTGGAAAAGAGGCAACATGAGAAGAAGAATTTTAGGAGAAGCTGGATGCCTCCACCCTGGCTTTTCCAGGCTAACATTCAGAACTTGCTTGGGAGTCTGTTTTACAGGGAACATTGGCTACAGGCGTATTTTTTCCCCATTATAACCGCTTCCTTTTTACATACTATTAAGCATTTAACCCTAGATTGAGGCTCTATGACATTCTTTAATTTTAATATTTCTCAAGCGACTTGAAAGCATTCCCTCAGAGCAATGTAAAAAGGGTCCACAGAAAACTGCAACTACAGTACTCTTAACCAAGAGATGGTAATTCTGTTTGTCTTATGAGGTTCCCTTTCGGGATTGGGGAGCTCCATGCTGTACTGGGGAAACAGTCAAGAGAAGCAGATGGAAACCAGGAGAAGTTTGGCGGCGGGTGGGGAAGGGAGGGGTCGGAGCTGCTTGCGTCCTCTTAGGAGGGCAGAGACGGTACCCACATCACTGGACGGATGTGAGGAGTGAGTTAAGATAAAAGAAACGTGCCTGAATCTGGCACAAAGACACACACAAGAGAGGCATGCTGTCGTTTATTAGCGTAACATCGAAGAGCGTGAATTTCAGTTACCAACTCTTTATTGTTCCTGTTCCACAAAATGCCTGTGATTCCCTAACAGACATTTGCTGGTGGTACTTGGTCTCTGAATGAACCAGTTAGAATTAAGCGCCCTAGGGGCCCTTGGGTGGCACAGTCGGTTTAAGCATCCAACTCTTTATTATTATTGTTATTGTTATTGTTATTATCATTTTTTTTCAATATATGAAATTTATTGTCAAATTGGTTTCCATACAACACCCAGTGCTCACCCCAAAAGGTGCCCTCAATCTCAGCTCAGGTCATGATCCCACGGTTTGTGAGTTTGAGCCCCAAATGGGGGTCATGGCGCAGAGCCTGCTTGGGATTCTGTCTCTCCTTCTGTCTGCCCCTGCCCTGCTTGTTCTCTTTCTTCCCCCCCCTCCACCCGCCCACCCTCTCTCTCTGTCTCGAAATAAATAAATTAATGTTTTAAAACTTAAAAAGAAGAAGAAGAAGAAAGCGCCTTTTGTGAACATCAGTAGGGCATCAGTGGCCAGTGGCAGGGCGCCTGGGCAGGGTTTCCAGTCCATTCTGCAGCAAGCACCATGTCTAACCAAGGATGGAAATGTCCTGGGCAAAACCAGAATGACCGAGAAGAGACCCTAAACTGCAAATGGGAAAGACAGATGAGGAACGGAGGCCAGTAACCCAAAGAAAAGGAAATCACCAGGCGCCTTCAATGGTAATAATAACGAGAATCTGTTATTCAGTAGCTACTCTACGTCAGGAGCTGTACCAGGTGCTTGTACACATGTTCTCAAACCTTCACCACCACCCTGTAAGTCAGGTTTTAGAATCGCAGTTGTGCACCAGTGGGGACTGAGGGTCAGAGAGAACAGGACCCTGCCTGCCCACGAATCCTTCTCACTCTGCCCCTTGCCTCCCTTCTGAGAGCTGAACTGCTGTCAAAGAAAGGAAAACAGGCCTGTTTCTCTCTGGGTCTGAGGCATGGGACCGGGAACAATGGGTGGAAACGACAGGAAGACAGATTTCGGATCGATAGCAGGAAGAACTCTGTTACACTGGGGTTGTTTCACTAGCGGAAGGCGTTGCCTGCTTTTGGAGACTAATTTCCCATCGCTGGAGAGATGTGAGCATTGTTGGGAAGGGGGAATTCGGAGAGGAGAATCGAGTAGCCAAAGTACATCTGCATCAAGTGAGTTTGAGATTTCTTTCCACCCTCCTAAAATCTGTTCAGTCTGTGAAACAACCATTTCCCAAATTCGGAGCAGAGAAGGATGGCTTTGCTTTCCCCTTCACGGTCTCCTTTAATGGCCGATCAAAAAAGCTGTGTCGTATTCAAGTGCCCTGGAGAAGAGCTTCCCACAGCTACCTCCAGCCCGTCCCACGAGCTGACGGTGTGGAGGTCGGGAGACTGAAACGAGCACTGAGCACTGAAACCAAACCTGGCATCTTCTCCTGTGTTGGGGACCCCAGCTGGGAATCGAGCCCTCCCCCCTCAAGAGTAGGACCCCGTTCCAGATGCCTTACTCCTTATGGCCATGCATCGGGCAGGGGGCGGGGGGGGGGGAGGGGGAATGGTAGTCATTCGATATCTCGCAAAGCCTTAGCAGAATAATATGAAACACAAAATATAAAATAATACAACTTTCTTGCAAACAAAGCTTTAAAAGGAAGGCCAGCAAATATGTTTTAGACATCTCACAAAGTTCACATTGTATTGCAAAATTATTTTTAATGAAGCAGTTATTATGCTACAAGAATGCTATAAAACATCTGAAACCCGAAATTTCCTATTTTTATCACCTCCTGTAAATTTTTTCAAAAAAGCCAAAATGATTTGTTTCAAAATGTGTACAGGAATAATTGGATTGAGAGTTTTCATGCCAACTTTCCATTTGGAATGAAATCTAGAGACTGTTACTTCATAAACCACTGAAAGTATGAGCACAAAATGAAAAGGGTAAAATATTATGGAATCTCAGTGTAACCAAACGTAACACACCCTGGAAGGACCCACTGATTTACCGTCTCCCAGTGTGTGGCTCAACACAGAGAACTCTTTTATATAACAAAGTGTTCACCAAAAAAATTGGTTTTACCTGAATGCCCTAATTACTTCTGGAAGGGGAAATGCCACATACGTGAATTTCTGTATGTGGACACAGAACGCACAATGCCAGTCGTATACCATGTTAAGCACAATGTTATTCTGGATCGTTCACAAAGATCATATACCGGCTCCCTTAGTTTCCTCTTTGCGACGCAAATCTTAGTTATTCTTTGTTTCAAACTTTGACAAAAATCTAATCCTGGGGTGCTAAGCAGAGGCGCTGGAGCACAGCTACGAAGTCTGAGGAGTTTATTTCAGACGGTGATTCGTTCTAACAGTCCTGCTAAACGACCGGAAACTAACCATCCGCCCAAAGGGGCAAGTATACGGGAAGATGTTACTTATCCCGTGATTTCGGATTTCGTTTCCAATTCACGCCTTCCTTAAAGCCATTCTTGAAAACTGGTCCCTGAAGGAACAGAAAAACCCTCCTCGGCGGCAAATCAGGGTTCTGTTTTCGGTGAACGATCCACTGAGAACATTGATCTCTGTCAGCGTATCCAACTCATGCTCCTCATGAACAGCTTCCAGAATTAAGGAGAGCAATTCTGTCTACCAGTTGGCTCCATGAACAAAAAGCGTCTACAGCTCAAAGACATAAAACTGACCTGCCCCCCCTGGTCCGGACTTACAGTCTTTCCAAAGATATCATTGATCTCCTCATCCATTCCGAATGGACGAAATCTTAGTAGAACCGGTAATCAGAATCGAAAGGGCTAGAGTCTCATTTCATAGGTTTACTTAAGTTGTTTGTAGAGAACAGAGGAGCTGGAATCATTTTTTCCAGAGAACCAACATCCCTGGGCACCAACCCAATGTTTACTTTTACTATGTGACAATGGAGCACATTTTCAGAAATACGGTAGGGGATGTTGCATCATCGAAGCAACATGGGTCTTATTTGGGCCTTGCAGATGTCAGTGGTTAAATCTCCCCAGCTTTCGCTGGTTGATCTGGAATTAGATCTCCTACCCTTGGTAACCATGTAACCACTCGGCTTTATGCTAACAGATAAAATCACAGTTGGGGGCAAAAAAAAAAAAAAAAAAAAAGCATAAAAAAAATCACTATAACTAGAGTGAGTTTGAGCTCTTTTTTTTTTTATTTTTTTTTTTTTTTTTTAAATTTTTTTTTTTCAAAGTTTATTTATTTTTGGGACAGAGAGAGACAGAGCATGAACGGGCGAGGGGCAGAGAGAGAGGGAGACACAGAATCGGAAACAGGCTCCAGGCTCTGAGCCATCAGCCCAGAGCCCGACGCGGGGCTCGAACTCACGGACCGTGAGATCGTGACCTGGTTGAAGTCGGACGCTTAACCGACTGCGCCACCCAGGCGCCCCTGAGCTCTTTTTAATTGTTGTTTTAATTCCATGGATTGCCTGCATGTGCAAAGGAAGTTTGGGTTTCAGCATTAGAATGTTTTTTTTCTCCATCTTTCATCGGCCACACCAGAATAATACGCTGCATACTGAAATATGGTCAAGGCCACAAACTATGAGTTCTCCCAGCTTCTGCTGCTGTCAAATTTTTAAACTGATCATTTTTGAAACACTTAACCCACCGTGAAAAGACTAGCTTAAATAAATCTTATTGTGGGGGCACCTGGGTAGCTCAGTCTCTTAAGCGTCCAACTTCGGCTCAGGTCATGATCTCACAGTTTGTGGATTTGAGCCCTGCGTCGGGCTCTGTGCTGACATCTCAGAGCCTGGAGCCTGCTTGGGATTCTGTGTCTCCCTCTCTCTGCTCCTCCCTCATTCATGCTCTGCCCGTCTCTATCTCTCAAAAATAAATAAAAGTTAAAAAAATAAAAAGAAATCTTATCGTCTTTGTTTTCCATAAAGCAATTAATGAAATTGGTGCCCATCGGTAAGGGGGACCATGCAAACCCATAGAAATTGAGGCCAGCCAGATTCCAACTCATTGGTATAGAATCCGGCTTAGACTCCTGAAGGATAAGATTGAATTGTGTGCTAAATTAAGCGTCAGTCCGGAACCATCTTCTTTCAGACCTAATAGCACTCATAGCCAGCGTCGCCTAAAAGATCTTGGTAAGATCCACTGCAACCTACTTGAGGCATCTGGCTTCATGTCCCGCAGTCACAAAAGCTCATGCTTGGGTGTGGCCACACGCCCCTGCAATGGAAGACCCACTGCGTGCTGGGGCGCAAGAGTGCTGGCCAGATTGAGGGCTGGAATCTGCCCTCTTGCCCACCGGCTAAGTGACTCTAACGAGCAAGTCCCTTAACTTCTCTGTGTCTCAGTTTATCTGAGCCACGAGTAGTATAAGAGCGCCCACCTCACCATGCTGTTTGGAGGGCTGAGGAGTTCACAGGGAGCTAAAATAAGAAACGAAGGTCTTTCTTTCAGCTCCTGAGCCACACCAATGGCATTTGGGGGAGAGAAATTTTCTTAAGGACTCATGAAATACCAACTTTCCGAAGCTGTGCCCAGGGGGAGCTGGAGGTAAAGCTATTCACACTCTTGTTCTGCCTCCTAGAAGGTGCCCCCACGCTCAGCCCTGACTTGTCATTCTGTCTTTTAGGGTCCCGTGGTGTGAGCACTGACCCAGCTCCTTATGGTACCGTTTTCCCATCACTTTCCAGGGGCTCGGAGTCCGTCTGTCTGTCAGAGGTTTAACCATGCAAAGGAGAAGAAGCTGATAGTTAATTGACTTTAAGGACATCTGCCCGTCAATATGAACATTTGATTTTAGTCCCAGGTGATTCTATCATTTCGTGCTGAGTGACACGGGGTAAAATTTTCAGGCATAGCAGGGTCTTCCTAGCCTTTTTTAGATCGTGTGGCTCGCCCTGTCTTTCTTAAGACTTTTATCAGCCTCAGATATACAGACATAAGGTCTAGTGTTACCCAGTTTTTTCAGTAAAGCATGGTTAAGTCCACTCAAAGGGCAATCAATATGACCAAGGTCAATCCTACAGGATCTATTTCGTTTAACAATGCAATTCAGATATAAATATTCACATTAAACCTTTTTACTTTTCATCGATCATACTTTTATACATTTTTAATTTACTTATTTTTTTTTTTAATTTTACTTAAATCCAAGTTAGTTAACATACAGTGTAATATTGGTTTCAGGAGTAGAATTTAGTGATTGATCACTTACAGATGAACACCCAGTGCTCATCCCAACAAGTGCCCTCCCTGATGCCCATCCCCCACCCACCTCCCCTCCAGCAACCCTCAGTCTGTTCTCGGGGCACTTGGGTGGCTCAGTAGGTGAAACATCCGGCTTCGGCTTCGGTTCAGGTCATGATCTCAGCGTTCATGAATTGGGGGGCGGCAGGGCTCTGTGCTGGCAGCTCAGAGCCTGGAACCTGCTCCAGATTCTGTGTCTCCCTCTGTCCCTCCCCGCTCACACTTTCTTTCTCTCCCTCAAAAATAAATGAAAACATTTTTTAAAATTTTTTAAAAAGAGTCTCTATACTTTATGTATAATAAGAGAAAAATACCTAAGGCTTTATGGTACATGTTACGAAGTCTGATTTATAGAGTTGTAAGTTTTCGCGTGTGTATTGAAATCCCATAAGGAAGGACAGACATCTCACTATTCGCAATGGGGCTGTCTGTTGTGGTTAAAATGACAGATGAACCGGGGCGCCTGGGTGGCGCAGTCGGTTAAGCGTCCGACTTCAGCCAGGTCGCGATCTCGCGATCCGTGAGTTCGAGCCCCGCGTCGGGCTCTGGGCTGATGGCTCAGAGCCTGGAGCCTGTTTCCGATTCTGTGTCTCCCTCTCTCTCTGCCCCTCCCCTGTTCATGCTCTGTCTCTCTGTGTCCCAAAAATAAATAAAACGTTGAAAAAAAAAATTAAAAAAAATAAAATAAAATAAATAAAATAAAATAAAATAAAATAAAATAAAATAAAATAAAATAAAATAATGACAGATGAACCTCCGCTGGGTGATGCATGCTTGTTTCTGCTTTGGGGTCTCTGCCCTCTGCACCCGCAGCGCAGGTAAGCCGGCTGCAGCGAGTGATTTCCCGGACCCGCCGCTAGGGGGAGGCGGAGCCGATCAGTGAGGAGAGACTGCGGGAGGGAGAAGGCAGGGAGGGAGAAGGGGCCTTGCAGGAAAGGTGAGGGAGAAATAACGCAGGAACAAAAGGGGAAAGAGGAGGCTGGAGGAAAAGACGCGCTCTGGCTGGACATCGGGGGTATTTAGGGAATCAGTCACCAATGTCTGCAGACTAGTGACTAGGGGCCCTGATAAACTAGCAAAGGTAGGCACCTGCCCAGGCAGGATTGCCAGAAGCTTCCCTTTCTGAGGGAAGGGGAAATTCTGCTCCCTTCTGAGTAGGCGCTCACCAGCCTTGAGTGCAGGGAAATGAAGGCACGGTTCCTGGTGAGAACTGGGGTCATCCAGGCATCATGAGCCATGACATGGGGCCCACTGATAACATGCTTGGTTGCATTCTGGTTCCATTTAGTTTTCAGGCTCCTAGCATAACCCCAGTGATGCAGATTAGAGAGGGGTGCTGGGCTAGGAGGGGCCAATGCTAAATACAGGGCGACAAAACCACTCCCTGGTGACAACAGGGATCAGTAGAAACGAGCATGGCATCTCCCTGTTTTAAAAAGAATCTCTCCTCCCAAAAGCCACGTCCCATTCAGCATTTCCCAAAAAGAATGGCCAAAGTCACCACTGAAATGGATTGTTAATTGTCTGGGTTCAGTCGCTGATAAGAATAAACCTGCTGAGGCAGCTGGCTTTTGTTGCTTCGGCTCATAAGCAATATTGTTCTGGCACCGGGGATCCCGGGAGGGTGAGGGAAGGAAGAGAAGAGGGGGAAGGGGGGACACAGGACACACAGCCTCACCCTCCAGGAAAAGCCTCCCACAGGAATGCTGGAACCCAGGGAACCAGAAGAACCCCCACTGGATCCTCACTAGGGGCTGGGGACTCGTCCCCACAGCATTCTTTCGTGCCAAGCCAGAGTCTGAACCACACGCAGAGGACAATGGGAAGCCGGTGGTGGTATTCAGTGGGGCGGTGGATATTACTACACAGCAGCCATGTCAGCACTCCATTATACTCTGCTAATCCTTGCCACAGCAATGATCACTCACTAATATTTATTTTTACCTATTCGCTTCCCCATTTCTTCATGGTTACTGCCTGTCTCTCCCCCACTAAAATGTCAAGTTCCGTGGGAGCGGGGACTTTATCTGTTTTGGTCACCACGCTACGTCTAGAAAATAATCGAGGCAGGGGCACTGCAAGTGCTCAGTAAGTGTTCCCGCGAGAATGAAGATCTGTACTTGAGAAAAGCATCCTCGGCAGCAGTGACGATGATGGACCGTGTTCCGGAGGTGGAAGGAGAGAGAAAAATGGGATACTGAGACAAAAAGTAGGAAACCCACAGGAAGGTGGCCCATGTGCACTCCCAGACGGGCTGTCATAACAGAGCAGGGAGACGGGAGGACAGAAGCCCGAGTCTGTAGCATGCGGGGCTGGGCAGGCAGTTAAGGCACAGTATGGATGTAGGGCTTGGGACCAAGAGGAGTTCAGGAAGAGAGGCTGGTGGCCCCGGTGTAGACTCTAAAATCGAACTGGAGAGCTGGATCATCCACCTGCCGGCTGGAAATGAAGACCCAGCCGTGGTGGGCAGTGAAGCCCGGACACCGGCTGGCTCTCTGGAGGAGCACAATGGTCACTGGTGTTGACTGGTGATGAACTGGGGTGGATGCGAGGAGGGCAGCATGCACTGGCAGGTGTAACACTCAGGCTTTGGAAAGACTCAGGAGAACAATGTAACCAGTGGCTTTTGCTGAGTCACTGACCTGCCAGAGAACACCCCTGTGAGGCCCGGGAGGCTGTGAATCACCACAGGAAGCAAGGCGTGAAAGTTAGAGAGCCTTGAGGGTAGAATCTGAAGAGATCCTTGTCTCCTATAGCCGGAGCAGGACCTGATTATGAGGACAGCAATGCTCCAAATAATCTGAATGCTCAGTCCTGGTGGATCTGCTAATCAGTGCCATGGGCCTTGCTGGGATGAGTGGGACCCTACGATTTGAATGGAGACATCAGAGTTAATGCTGATGGCTACACCTGGAAACCCCATGCAGAGCCGTGCGGGAGGCGGGGTGGGGGTGGCGTTGGGGGGGGGGGTGTGGGATCCAGATGGCCCCGTCCTCCCTGTCCTCCCTGTTGAGGCTGCACTCATCCCTTGTTGGAACATGAGGCAGAGAGGTCTCCACACTGCAAGACAACACAGGATCTACCCCCACTCCCCCCTCCCACGGGACCGATACCTGGAGTTGGGGGCAGACAACACAGGGTAGGACACACTGGGGGAGGAGAGGGACTAAGCCCCAAGGGTCTGCAGGGTCCAGCCCACGTGGACCAGCCAAGCTGGAACTGTTTACGGGGCTGGATCTTGAGGATGATGCATCAAAAGGGGCGAGAGAAGAGGTTGGATGGGGAGAGTTGGTTTATACAGGAGCTGTGGACTGCAACATGTGGCTGGCCACCCTGGCAAGGACCCCAGGAAATGGCTGCGTCATGCTGATGGGATGACTCCTGGAGCTTTGGAGAAAATTATGGTCCACACTAAGTAAGGCTGAAATGCCAGAACTGTTGGCACTGGGGGTGGAAGAAGTGATGAAATATATCTCAATCCCTGAGCCAGTCTTCTGACCCAGAACCCGCTAATTAATGGGAGGTCAGGTCCCCAGGAGTCCCCATGGCAAGTAAATACACTAATGATTCCCATCATCCTTTGCCAAGGAGCTCTACAGAAAGCATGTACCGGAAAAGTGGGATATTCAAGAACAGAAGCGCCTGGGCACTTTACATGCTTTTATTTATTTATTTTTAAAGTTTATTTACTTATTTTGAGAGAGAGAGAGAATCCCAAGCAGGCTCTGCACCGCCAGTGCAGAACCCGTTGTGGAGCTCGAACTCACGAACCTCGAGATCATGACCTGAGCCAAAACCAAAAACCAGATGCCTAACTGAGCCACCCAGCTGCCCCACGCCTGGGCACTTTAATCTCATCATGCCCTAAATCCGTCAGGCAAGAAGACAGGATGTGCGATCATCCTGGCACAGGGATTGAGCCTTGCCCCTGATCATAAAGAGGCAGTGCCCTGCTTTGACACAGGGGGGCGCTACAAAGAATAAATTTGGTGCCCGTGTAATCCACTGGGTGGCTCTCAGTGCTCTCATGACCAATACTAAAAGTATTAAAGGTAAGTATACCTTTAGTATACTAAACCACAGCCTAAGAAGGGGGCCGTGAGCAAAGGCGTGACCCTCTCGGAAATGCAGGTCACTTCACCAGGCAAGCTACCTGTCCGGGCAGAGGTGCGGGTTGACGGAGAGCCCCGCCGGAACCGGTAACAGAGGAGGAGACAATGACTGGCACTCGCAATTTCGAGATCTGCTGCAGAGTCTGTGTTTGATCCCGCTGCGGACTGAAAGTCTGTGTCCCCCAAATTCACATGTTGAAACCTACCCTTCAGTGTGATGGTGTTAGGACGTGAGGCCTTTGAGGGGTGATTGGGTTGCGAGGGTGGCACCTTGCTGAATAGGATTAGTGCCTTCTAAGAGAGACCTCACCGAGCTCCCTCGCCCCTCCCACCACGGGGGCACAGCGAGAAGACGGCCACGTCCCTGAACCAGACATCCTCTGGAGCCTTGGTCTCGGACTCCCAGCCTCCAGAACTGTGAGAAATAGAATTCTGCTGTGCATTAGGCCCCCAGTCTATGGGATTGGGCTGTAGCAGTCTGAATGGACAAAGACACGTCCTACCAACCTCCCTCTTACGACTTCTAAGAAAAGGGGCCAAGCAAAGTCTTGAGGAGGCTGTGCCCAGAACTAGTCCCTGAAGGTAATGCATACACTAGCACGAGGAGTGGACTGTCATGGGCGCTGTGAGCCATATAGTCACCCTACGTCCGCTGAAGACGGCGTCGCCCAAGTGCATGTTTCCCCGGACCCCCGCCCCCAGAACAGCCCTGACTCCATGACGTCCAGGAGTGCAGAGAAATAATCAAGACCCATGTCCCTGCCCCAAGGTGAGACAACTCCAGCAAGCCATCCAAGGACAGAGCTCCCCATAAGATCAGAGACTAAGAAGGGGTGGCTAGAAAGAAAAGAGAAATAAACAAGTAGTATCCCAGAAACAAGAGAAGTTGCTACAAGGAGTGTGTGCAAGTCTCTGGGATTTTACTTAACATAACCTAGTGAGAGGGGCAGAAAGGGAGAGTGGAGACAGGTAAACAGGAATTACAGGATTTATATTTCCTCTGCATTATAGATACTTGAAATATGCTACGACAAAAAGTTAAAAAACAGAAAGGGAGTGAATAGGAGTAAATATCAGTACCATTTAGATGGCAAATACAGAAAAGCAGGAAACCAAGACTTACCTTTCCCTCCTCGCTCTGTGGCACTGTGCTAGGCACCAGGAATACAGCGGCGAGCAAAACAAGTGAAAATTCTTGTCCTTTATGGACATTAGATTCTAGAGGGGGGCAACAGACAACCAACAAGATAATTAGGGCTGGGAAAGTGTTTTTGTGCACCTGTGTGTTCACCCTGCCTTTCCTTCCCTCCCATAAGGGTACAGGATGTAGCCTTGGGGACACATAACTGGCTCAGGGATAAAGGCAGCACAATAAAAATAGTCTATGAAAGTACTGGGACCACAGACTGCATATACAACTTCTTCCTGGACCGCGCTGTGAGGCAGCCTCCAACCCAACCGTAAAGTAGAAATACAGTGTCCTCCTTCTCCAGGCTAGCAGGAGTTATTGCATGGAAAGAACCATCTATAGGTAGCCCAGAGTCACCGTGCATTCCCCTGGGTTGATTTTTACTGGGCTCCAAAAGGTGCAAAATGACTCTGGCAGCCCCACAGCCTACAACCTCTCATTCAAGTGGCCCGGGAAGACCAGAGTCTCCTTCTGAAGATGGTAAGCTAAAACTCCCTTAGGCGTCATAGGCTCCAAGTGACTCAGGTACCCTAAAGCAACCATTGTCATCAGAGAATACAATGCACTGATTGACTTCCGTAAGTCTTCTCCTTTCCTGAGCTCAGGGGGGAGTCTTGCTCAAGGACTCATCACATGTAACGAATGGCAGGGCTTGACGATGAATTTCAGAGACAGTAACAGAGCAGTGATTTCCAGAGTGGAATATTTGTGGGAGTATTTTCTGATTTCTACAACTATTAAAGGGGAGCTACTGGCATTTAGTAGGCAGGAGGCAGGGATGCCGGATACCCAGTTTGCAAATGGAAGATAGGTCTGAGTCCTGCACAATTTCCAAACATCTCTTCTAGAATTCAGCCCGGAGTCATGCTCTACGAGATGGGCTGCAAAAAGGAGATTTGTTTTTCTGTGATACTGTTACCACCCCTGACCCATATATAAAGAAATTATTTTGTCCCTATACTTACAAATAATAAAGCTGAGCTTACTTGTAAGATTACCACACTTCCTCATTTTTTCACTTCAAGAGTGTCAGTCTCTAACGTGCCTTGACATGTTATCAATGTATCCATTTCAATTAAGGGTATTTCCCTCATAGTCTTATTTTATACCCTTTTGGGAAAAAAGACCACAGACTACGATACCCCTCTAAGACTTCTCCCCCACCCACCCGTCATCAGAAAAAGGAGGGGTTTCACACAAACAGGAAAGATGGGACATCCTGACCCTAGCAGATAGGAGAAAATGCAGCTGTAGTCAAAAGTTAGTACACGCTTAAGGGGGGGGGGGGGGGAAGGCATTTTATAGAGTATTAGAAATACGCATTTTTGAAAGGTTACAGTGTCTGTTCAGGAAAACATTTAGGTTCTACAAACAAATCACAACAGTGCTTATCTAGGGAAGCAAAACACAAGGATCTCATTGTTATTTTTTAACTTAGAATATGTGGTATGAAGTTCGCTTGACTATGAAAGGGCTGATTTTTTTTTTTAATGTTTATTTTTGACAGAGAGAGAGACAGAACATGAGCGGGGGAGGGGCAGAGAGAGAGGGAGACACAGAATGGGAAGCAGGCACCAGGCTCCGAGCTGTCAGCACAGAGCCTGACGTGGGGCTCGAACCTCAAGATCATGACCTGAGCCGAAGTCTGATGCTCAACCGACTGAACCACCCAGGCGCCCCAGGGCTGATTTTTTTTTTTTTTTTTTTAAATCAACATTGGAGTAGCTCTTGTTTGCCTAAAACTAGTTTCCAATCTGACTTTGGTTTTTAATCAGTGTCCCCTCGGATCTCTGCTCTTTCCCATTCCTGAACTTTCTGTTCAGAATGACTTCTGATCTTACATCTCTGAAATCCAAAGGCTTCCCTGAGAGCAGACGCAAGCGTCTTACTAGGTCACTGTAAGACTGTTAGTATCCGTGCTGAGTAAGGCATGACCTCAAAATTTGGTGGCTTGGAACACTAATATTTATTATCTCACTGCATGCCCGCGTCGGGTCCACGCCTGTGTGGCCGCATCACGTGATGGAAAGATTAGCACAAGAAGTGGCTGGCATCAAGGGCCATTAAGTCTCCTCCCAACCACGGAAGACTTGTAAGAAGACATCTGTGCTAAACCCCTTCCGTATTCTCAAGGAGCTTATCTTTCAGAACAAGAGAAGATTTGTCTTTTTGGTTTCTGCCCCACTTCTGAAGAAGCAGAAACCAGCATCTATTCAAGGCTATAGATCTTAGGAAGTAGAAGACGAACCAAAATAAGGGCACTGTGAGGCAAATGGGTACAGCCCATCAGAGGGTTGAGTTAAATAATTCCTTCATTCAAAATATGTATTGAATGCCTTCCATGTGCCAGATCTGTGTTAATTACAGGGAACAGTGCTGGAGGCTACTTAAAATTTTAATAGTAAGATATCCTCATCTGAGTAAAACTAGGTCAGGGAGACGGAAGGACTTAGGCAGAACTTAACTAAAAATTTCAGACACGAGATAGACCAGCATCTTGGCCAAGGTTAATTACTATAGTAGGAGCATTTAATATTTGACACAGATGTGGAAAGCCTTCCCTGGACATCCAGGGATGAGGCACAGAGGAACTGTCTTACACTGGGCTGCTGGAAGCAGAACCTGAGGGAGGATCCGGGTTCAAGAGGTGTACGTAGTGAGCCTGAGACAAGGGGAGTACAGGAAGCGGGACAGAGCAAGAGGAAGGTCAAGCGCCAATGTGGTTTCCTAGAGATGGGCTCTAGTATGGTCCCACCCGGAGGCTTGGAAGTGGAGCTTGCACACAGAGTTCATCTTACTTTGAGGCAGGGACAGCCATTTATACCCCCGGGCCACTCATTCAGTCACTGGCCACGGTCCACACGGATTTAGCAACATGACTACCACTTTTGACCTTAATGACGGCAGGTCCAGTGGTGGTTGGAGTAGGGAGCAGAGGCCTAGTAAGTGTATTCAAGGGAGAACAGGAAGGGAAAAACCATAGGCAGTGGCCATGGACAACTCTCTTGAGAAGTACAACTGCAAACAGAAGAGAAGTGGAGTTGTGACTGGGTAGGCATGTGGGCTCCGAGGGTCTGTTTTAAATGAGAAAAATCACATCGTATTTCTATACTGATGGGAATGTTCTGATAGGGTGGGAAAATGACGATGCGGAGAGAAAGGGATTTGAGGGGGCAAAGGGAATAGAAGCCAGGGCACAGCTGGAGGGCGTGGTCCTGGTGTGGACAGTTCATCTGCAGAAACAGGGGAAAGATGGACCATGAGGGAGTGAGCAGGTGTGGTGAGGGCGGCATGTGCATTTCCCCTCCTGGCTGCTTTTAGCACGGTCATGAGTGGATGGTGAGGTTGACAGGAGTCTGGGCAAGAGACAAAAGGTCCGAGGAGAGAACAGAGGGGAGACAGCCGCCCAGAGAGTGAGGTACACAGGGAAAATTCGGTCTCATAAATAACTTCCCTAAGGCAAATAGATTTTTATTGATTTGAGATTCCCTAGGGATACGGTCTGAAAATAATGACTTCTCATATTCTTTCTGTGTCATAGCATGAGCTTGATTTCTGTTTCGTCCTCATCCTCTGGCCAGAACTTCCAAAACGCAGACCTGTGTTGAGTTTTGTCTCCTAGATATCTCTGGTTCTACTTTGTTCTCTTCATCTCGACTCCCGGCACCTTAGGACAAGCTGGCGTTCCTTGCCTGGACACTACAGTAGCCTCTTTTTTTTTTTTTTTTTTTAAATGGTGGCAGATGTTTTCTTTTTTTTTTTTAAACATTATTTTTTTAAACATTATTTTTTTGGGGGGCGCCTGGGTGGCGCAGTCGGTTAAGCGTCTGACTTCAGCCAGGTCACGATCTCGCGGTCCGTGAGTTCGAGCCCCGCATCGGGCTCTGGGCTGATGGCTCAGAGCCTGGAGCCTGTTTCTGATTCTGTGTCTCCCTCTCTCTCTGCCCCTCCCCCGTTCATGCTCTGTCTCTCTCTGTCCCAAAAATAAAAAAAAATAAAAAAAAAAAACGTTGAAAACATTATTTTTTTTAACTTTTTTTTTTTTATTTATTTTTGAGACAGGGAGAGACAGCATGAACAGGGGAGGGTCAGAGAGAGGGAGACACAGAATCTGAAACAGGCTCCAGGCTCTGAGCTGTCAGCAAAGAGCCCGACGCGGGGCTCGAACTCACGGACCGCGAGATCATGACCTGAGCCGAAGACGGCTGCTTAACCGATTGAGCCACCCAGGCGCCCCTACAGTAGCCTCTTAATTAGTCTCCTGACCTCTCATCTGGGCTCCTTCCACTCTATTCTCTCTTCCAAAAGCCAAAAGAGTTTCTCCATACACAGATCTGATCCTCTCACCATCGCTGTAAACCCTCCAGTGGTTCCCACTGCTTTTTGGCTACAGACCCTGAACAACCTGTCCCCGCCCATGTCTCTGCTTCATCTCGCACCTGCCCCTTCACTCTGTGAGCATGGGCCACGCAAGCCTCCTCTCGGCTTTGCTGGAGTAACCACATACTCTTCGCTCCGAAATACTCTTATACCTTGCCACTTTGCTCCATCTATGCCTGTTACCATTTCCTGTAAAATATGAAAGAGAAGTAACAAGAAGAAAGAGAAATATATATACATATATACTAATATATATTAATATACATACTAACATATATTAAATATATATATGAATATATACACACACACACACACACACACACACACAGAGGAATATTTAATACATAAAAACCCCATAAATAAAAAGACATCTATACCTGTAGAAAAACTAAAGGACATCAATGACAGAGAGAAAAACAGGTTAAAAAGAGAGGAACTGGAAGAAAACAGATTGTCTTTAATAAAAGATGCAAAACCCTAAAGCTAGGGTTTCAGATGGTTTCTCAACAGGAACCATGGAGGCCAGAGGACAACAGAATGGTACCGTCACAAAACGACCGTCGCCGTAAAATTGTAGACCAGCGAAAATACCTTTTGAGAACAAGGGCAAAGTAGAAATATTTTCAAGGACCGAGAAGTTGCCACTGACGGTCCACTCCTACAGAAATGCGTAAAGGCAGAAAAAAGCGATACAGATGGAACATTTGAGAGGAAAAGAAGAGCAAAATGGTAGTAAATAAGCGAATAGAAGAACTGGTACCGTAAGACGACAGTCACGGTGCAGTGGGGAAGAGATGCAGTCTTCTGAGTCCTTGCACTTTCTAGCTGTACAATCAAGTTACCGATTAATTGTAGACCTTGACCATTTCAGCACGTAACGGAACTTGTAAAAGCCCAATCTTTGCATTGCAACTGGACCATTCGCCTCCTTTGTATTTGAGAAATCTCAGCTTAGTTGTAAAAGGCACAATTTTGAAACACTAAGAGAAATATGGAGGGTATTTATGACCCTGAGGTAAGCAACGATTTTTTTTTTCTTAAGACACGAGGGGCGTCTGGGTGGCTCAGTCGGTTGAGTGTCTGACTTCGGCTCAGGTCATGATCTCACGGTTCGTGGGTTGGAGCCCCACGTAGGGCTCTGTGCTGACAGCTCAGACCCTGGAGCCCGCTTCGGATTCTGCGTCTCCCTCTCTCTATGCCCCTCCCTCGCTCATGCTCTGTCTCTCTCTCTCCCTCTCAAATATAAACAAATGTAAAAAAAAAAAAACATTTTTAAACAAGACACAAAAAGCATTTATCATAAAATATAAGATTGATAAATTGGACTATATTTAAATCAATGACAACTTGCTCATAAAAAGATGCCACAAAGAATGTAAAAATATAAGACATAAAGTGGCTCAGGGTATATACAATATATATAATATTATGGATACTATTGGATAAAAAGAACTCGCATTGGGGCGCCTGGGTGGCGCAGTCGGTTAAGCGTCCGACTTCAGCCAGGTCACGATCTCGCGGTCCGTGAGTTCGAGCCCCGCATCGGGCTCTGGGCTGATGGCTCAGAGCCTGGAGCCTGTTTCACATTCTGTGTCTCCCTCTCTCTCTGCCCCTCCCCCGTTCATGCTTGTCTCTCTCTGTCCCAAAAATAAATAAACGTTGAAAAAAAAAAAATTTAAAAAAAAAAAAAAAAAAAAGAACTCGCATTATTCAATAAGAAAAGACAAACAACCTAGAAGATGCAAACAAGGAATTTTACAAAAGAACAAACTTAGATGGTCAATAAACATTTGAAAAGATGATTAACCTTGGGGCACCTGCGGTTAAGTATCTGACTCTGGATTTGGGTTGAAGTCATGATCTCAGGGGTGTGAGATCAAGTGCCCACACCTCGGGCTCGGGCTTGTTGCTGCGTGTGGAGCCTGCTTGGGGTTCCCTCCCTTTCTGTCTCTGCCCCTCCTCTGAGCACACTCATTCTCTCTCTCTCTCTCTCTCTCTCTCTCTCTCTCTTTCTCTCTCTCAATAAATAAACATTTTTTAGAAAGACAATTAACCTTATTAGCAATATGGGAAATACACATTAGAACCATAGTGAATGAGCATTTCATATCGAACAGCTGGAAAATTAAGAAGCCTGCTGATGCTAAGGTTGCCAAGAGTACGGAGCAGTGGAAATACTCACAGAATGCTTTGGGCAATGTACTTTGTATAACGACCTTCAAGAAAAATTGGCCATATCCAGTTAGCCTGAGAATGTACAAACTTACTACCCACCACTTAAATCCCTAGATAATCTCTTGTAGTAAGTTGCCTACAACACTATTCACAGAAGCATGTTTCGTGTTAACAAAAGATAGAAAGACTGGAAACAACATCAATGTCCTTCAAGTGTACAAAAGATACATAGTCTGGATATATCCATGTAATGTCATACTCTACTTTGAACATAATTCAGATACCCACATCAATACAATAGAAATTCAATAAGGTTGAGCAAAAACAAAACCAAACCAAAAGAAAAGGCCCCAAAACAAAAAACAAACCAGTTTAGGATGCATACAATGATATGTCCCATATAACAGACAAACTAGAAAATATATAATGTAGTTTAGGGAGACATACAAAGCTGGGAAAACCATAAAGAAAGAGATGATTAGCCCAAGGCTTAAAAAAGTGGTTATTTCCATGGGGGCAAGGATGTGCGACTCAGGAATTTCTAAGGGGGTTTCTAAGGTGCAGGTGATGTTGTAGTCTAGACATCAATCTCTAAACACATATTTATATAACTAGCACATACATTTATATATAAACAAATACAGTTGTGTTTTATGTACTCTTACATGCCTGTTATATTTTACATTATAGCTCACATTTTATTTCTTTATTTTTTTACATTATACCTCACATTTTAAAAAGCGATGGAGAAGACTACAGTAACACATGTGGACATGTTTCAGGAAGCTTTGCCTGGAAACAGCAGAGAAATGGTATTGTAGCTACAAGAGTATTTTTTTATATAACGTTTTAAAATTTTTATTTAAATCCAAGTTAGTTAACATATAGCATAATAATGATTTCAGGAGTAGAACCCAGGGATTCACCACTTCCATATAACCCCCAGTGCTCATCCCAACAAGTGCCCTCCTTAATGCCCATCACCCATCTGATCCACCCACCCATCTGCCGTCCAGCAGCCCTCAGTTTGTTCTCTGTATTTAAGAGTATCTTATGGTTTGCCTCCTTCTCTGTTTCTACCATATTTTTCCTTCCCTTCCCCTATGGTCATCCGTTTTGTTTCTTCAGTTCCACAAATGAGTGAAATCATATGATATTCCTCTTTCTCTGGCTGACTTATTTCACTTAGCATAATACCCTCCACTTCATCCACGTTGTTGCAAATGGCAAGATTTCATTCTTTTTCATCATCGAGTAGTATCCACATCTTCTTTATCCATTCGTCAGTCAATGGACATTTGGGCTCTTTCCATAATTTGGCTATTGTTGATAGGGCTGCTATAAACATTGGGGTGCCCGTGCCCCTTAGAATCAGCATTTTTATATCTTTTGGATGAACACCCAGCAGTGCAAATCCTGGGTCGTAGGGTAGCTCTATTTTTAATTTTTTTGATGACAAATCTCTTCCACCTGCTTACTAGCCTAAAAGGTCCTTTTAAAGGTGGGAAACAAAACAGCCTGTTTGGGTGCCCTTGGGAATGAGGCCATGAAGTAGAAGAAATAGATGATGCAAAGCAGGGGGAGAGACTAACTTCAGAAGCAGCCCCCTGCAGCAGGCAGGAGCAGGCAGATAGTGCAGATGGAAAGGAAGCAGCTTGCCCTTGAGGAAGAGCAGTGATGTCTCACTCCTACAACAGGCTATAGGGCCAGACGGGTGTGGGACTTGGGAGAAGGAGAGATGAGGGTTTGCCCATCTAGTTGCTTGGAAGTCAAGGTTGACAGCGAAAAGAGAGGGACGTGGAGAGGAAGAGATCTAAGAATTTCGAGGGGCACCTGGGTGGCGCAGTTGGTTGAGCTCTTGATTTCGGCACAGGTCAGGATCTCGCAGTCTGCAGGATGGAGCCCCACATCAGGCTCTGCACTGGCAGTGCTTGGGGTTCTCCCTCTCCTTCTCTCTCTGCCCCTTCTCTGCTTGTGCTCTGTCTCTCTCTCTCTCTCTCAAAATAAACACACACGCACAAAATTTTTAATGAATTTCAAGAAGAGTTGAAAAAGTGGGAACCATTTCAGAGAGTGTAGTGGAACCATGAGTACAGAGTCGCCCAGGTGGGGCTTGTGGTCATGAATTTTCACTGAAACCCTCCCATCCAGTATATAATTTTCCCAGATGACACATAATGTCAGACAGGTGAAGGGGCAGAATTGCTGGAGAGCTGGTCAACCAGGGTCAGAGGGCATATCAAACAGCCCCCGGAAATCTCCATTCGCGTGTCCTCTGAGCACCTCAAGCTCAGGCTGGCCCGGAAGGAGGCTCCTCATTTTTAATGTTTCCCAAAGTCTGCTCATGCATTTTTCTACTCTTGCTTCTTGAGATCCCATTTGCCAGAGCCCCAGGCTTCCCACTGCCCTGCAGGTCATTCTGTGACACTTTCTACACCTAGCATTCTGTCACTCACCAAGGTTTGAGGGTTTCATTTACTTAACATCTGATAGGAAGTTACTGAACATTTACAAAAAACCCAAAACAAAACAAAACAAAAAGTGTTCACTCTCACTAGTCACCAAATATATACAAATCAGTGGAAAAGGAAAAACACGGTTTTTGGCAACCAGTGTGAAAACATGAAAAAGATAATGTCCAATGTGGTCAGGAGTCAAATGAAACAAACACATTCATGTGCAGCTGGTGTGAAGACAAAAGCTTTGCGGGGTGACCTGGCAAGGGCGTGGGAAGTCTTTAAAAATGCTTTACCCCTCAACTTGGTAACTCCTAGAAATTGTCACCAAGAAAATGCACAGGGAAATATACAAATTATTTAACGACATTAGCATCACTACGTTTTGTTAAATAGGAAAAAAATTATAAATAGCATACATGTCTACACAGCTTAAATAAGGAATCTGTTATACAAATTATGGTCCATTTGTAATTTCTCTGCAGACATTAAGAATTATCATAGAGGGGCACCTGGGTGGCTCAGTCGATTCAGAGTCCAAATTTGGCTCAGGTCATGATCTCACGGTTTGTGAGTTCGAGCCCCGCATCCGGCTCTGTGCTGACAGCTTGGAGCCTGGAGCCTGCTTCGGATTCTGTGTCTCCCTCTCTCTCTGCCCCTCCCCTGCTCACAGCCCGTCTCTCTCTCTCTCAAAAATGAATAAAAATGTTTAAAAAATTAAAAAAAAAAAGAATTATCATATAGGTATGTATTTCCTGACGTAACAATATCCACATATATTTTAGAATAAAGGAAGGAAAGTTGCAAAACAATTTTGTTCCATTTTAGTTAAAAATATATTTATGTATTGTTGAGGTCTATCCCAATGGAGCTTTTCCTCGTAGAGGAAACACCTCGTAGAGTATTTGTATGGTTTCCTTTACTCACAGGACTGTGTGTTGGATCCAAGCGAAAGAACTGCAGGACACAGATCTGCTAAAAAACTATGTGAAACACCTAACAGTCACATTGTGTAAATCTCAGGTACTGACATACCCCAACAATCTGTACAGTTCTAGGGCATGATCGCTCAGGGGTGAGTATGATCTGAACTCATTCATGTTAAGAGGGTGTCTGAAGTTGAGCACCAGGCACATCCATCTACTCTGACCCTATACGTGGTCCTAAAGTAAGACAGTATAGTCCCGAAGGCTACAGGTGGGGAATTTCTGAAGTATGCCCGTATTCAAGTGGAGTTCAAAAGAATTGTGGACTGATAGTGACAACTGTGGGCTGAACAAAAATTCTTTTGTAAAGGGCTATTTCGAAGATTTTGATTCTGACTTGGGAGGAACTAAGGTGATTGGCAGCGGAAGGAATCAGATGTAAAATTCATTGACTTTAAATGTATTGACTTTTGGGGCGCCTGGGTGGCGCAGTCGGTTAAGCGTCCGACTTCAGCCAGGTCACGATCTCGCGGTCCGTGAGTTCGAGCCCCGCGTCAGGCTCTGGGCTGATGGCTCAGAGCCTGGAGCCTGTTTCCGGTTCTGTGTCTCCCTCTCTCTCTGCCCCTCCCCCGTTCATGCTCTGTCTCTCTCTATCCCAAAAATAAATAAACGTTGAAAAAAAAAAATTAAAAAAAAAAAATAAATGTATTGACTTTAAATCAAAAACACATATATTTATGTATTATCTAAAAAGATACTTCAGTTACTCTGCGCAACTTTTAGGTAAATCTAAAATTATGTTAAAATAAAACCACTGCAGGGGCACCTGGGTGGCTCAGTCGGTTGAGCGTCTGACTTCGGCTCAGGTCATGATCTCACAGTTTGTGGGTTCGAGCCCCACATCAGGCTCTGTGCTGACCGCTTGCTCAGAGCCTGGAGCCTGCTTCAGATTCTATGTGTCCTCTCTCTGCCCCTCCCCCGTTCACACTTTGTCTCACTGTCTCTCAAAAATAAAAAATAAATGTAAAATTAAATAAATAAATAAATAAATAAATAAATAAATAAATAAATAAAAATACAACCACTGCAGAAAAAGAACTGATCTGTTGAGGACTTTACTAAAAAAGCATACGAACTCCAGCAAGTGAAATCTTGATCAACACATGCATATGCAGGGCTACACTCTGAGTCCACGAAAGCAAACTGCAATCTATGATCTGGGTCAGCCTCTGCCTGCTAAAAACTATGGCCGCCCCCCTGTTCTACAGTCATGCTGTTATAGAATGAGGTAAAGTACATATGCCTCACCTTTTAACATGGAAGTGAGAGAAAATAAAACAAAACTTTTATGGTAGGACACAAGTGCTAGTTGAACAGAAAACAACTGAGAGTAAAACAACAATCCGAGACCACCCACTCTAAATGCCAGGGCAGTTCGGGCCACAGGGGCAGAGGACAAAGGACTGATAAGGTCAAGGTGGATGGGCATCGCAGAGACGGCAGGCGTGAGCCTGACTTCCACGGCAGGGAAGTTAGAGGAAGAAAGAGCGGAAACGTGGATCTTGTGTTTATTTGTTTATTTTTTTTAATATGAAATTTATTGTCAAATTGGTTTCCATACAACACCCAGTGCTCCTCCCAAAAGGTACCCTCCTCAAAATTTAGAAGAGACGAAAGAATGCTCTTGGAGAAGAGCTGTGAGGGGTTAAGGGGGGCAACGTTTAGATGCTACATCCCCCGCCCCCAACACGCACACAACACATACTACACACGCCATAAGCAACACACACACCATACATATCACACACTCACCCCACACAGTACACACACCACATACACACCACACACAACATGCACAACACACACACAACACACACTACACACAACACACACACCATACATACACACACTCACCCCACACAACATACACAACACATATACACTACACACAACATACACACCACACACTACACACAATCTACACAACACACACAACACATACAACATATATATACCACACACCACACACACAGTATATACGACACTCACCCCACGCACAATATACACATACCACATACACAACGCACAAGCCATCCACACCACACGCCCCACACGCAATACACACACCACACACACACCACACACAACATGCACAACACACTCACCACACACACCACGCACAACACACACACAACATACCCCCCCCACAATACACAACAAACACCAAACATAACACACACACAAGTACACGCAATAGACACAACACACACAACACACAACATGCACAACACATACACTCACATAAACCACACACCACACCACACATGCAACACACACACACACAACATCAATCATATGCATAAAGTAATTCCTTGATCCAAAGTAAGTTATCTTGTGGACAAAATTACATTGGTTTGTAATATAACCTAATTTATTCGTGTTTCTGTCATAAGCTATGTGTCTGCATCTGTCATGTTTCCACGTCCCCACCTCCTGCTGGGCTGTGTCTCCTGGAGAGTCTGCGGCAAGAGAAGAAACCAGAAGGGTGACTGTTCCTAGGGTCAACTATTCCTCCTCTCTCAGCCCGGACCGGTCTCGGCCACACCTGCTGCTTACACTGGCTGGCTGCTTCTTGACGTCCCCTGATAGAAATTCTAAGATTCCAGATTCTGCCCCTTCTCCTAATTCAACTAGTTACCATTTCGCTTCCATTTTCCCACTTGTAAAAATGCTCCCAATTGATCCTTCACCTGACACAGTCCCTCCTCCTATCCTTTTTGTTTCCGTGTTTATTGTTTATGTCTTTGCGTTAAAGTGACTTTTCTGCCGTTCTGTTGGACTTTGGGAAAGCGGGGATTGTTAATTACCCATGCCAACTCCTGCGCACACAAACACAAGTCTCTAAAATAAGTTCTAATTGTGGAAATGACAAAGGGGTCCAGGTAACAGTAATAAGAACCTTATTCCCTCTCATCTGAGATAAAGTTTTGTTTTTATTCCAATGTCTAAGTTTTTCACAATAGATGCACACAAAAACATGGACGGGCACATCTCCCCCCCCACCCCCACCCCAATGCCCTGCAGAGCTTCTGAGACCAACCAAAGCGAACCACATCTCAAATAAAATGATCTCAGATTCTTGGCAGTAGGAGTGCCCAGCATGATATATAGCCTGTTTAGGCAAAAATAATAATAACTTTCCACACAGATATAAATTGACTCTAAGCATGCATGACTTTGCATTTTAATCCCGCCACTACCGGGTGGAACCAACTTTTATTAAATAAACTTAAGCAATGGAAAGGAGAGTCAAGTTATTTAAAACTGAGCTGAGTCCCTACTCATCCGAACAAATAAGAAAACCATAGACTTAAATTTCTGATAGCATCCGGTTTTGCACCAGCCTTCATACATCATGCAGGTGTTATCTTTAAAGCAGTATTTCCTGCAGGTGAATCTTTAAAGCAATATTTTCTGCCATATGTCAGGCTCTCAAAGGGTGAGGCGAATGACTGTCAGCGTTCCAAAGCTGCTGGGGCCACCACTCTTACTGAGACACCTCATGCATTCCTTCCCCCCATCCCCCACTCCCTCTGCGAACGCACACCCCACTCAGCGACACAGAAAGTGGAGGTGAGCCCACAGCATTGGTTTGGGGGTGGGGAGGGCAGAAACTTCAATTTTTTTTTTTTAAAGATGATGGACTTGAACAAGGACTCTGGGCTCCTCCAACTCTAGCCCCAGAATGGAACTCTGCGAGGCAATACATTATCGTTGGGTGAATAAATAGACAAGTAAAGGGAAAAGAGCTCAGTCACAAGCCTGTGTATATACTCTGAAATAGTACGTAGCATTGAAAAAAATGGGTTAAATCTAGATGCGCTGACAGGCAAAGACTCTAAGACATATGGTTAAGTTAAAAAGTTAAACAAAATAATATATTTAATACATACGAGAAAAAGTCTAGAGGACTATGCATCAAGTATAATAGATGTTACCTCTGGGAGACAGAATGACCAAGGGGACCGTGTTTCATCAATACTTCCTGAATATTTCCAACAAGAGCTCATTCATGTATAACTTGTGTAGATAAAAAATAAAGCAAATGTTGGGGCGCCTGGATAGTTCAGTCGGTTAAGCGTCTGACTCTCCATTTCAGTTCAGTCATGATCCTGGGGTTCATTTGAGCCCCGTGTTAAGCTCTGTGCTGACAGTGTGGAGCCTGCTTGGGATTGTCTCTCCCTCTCTGCCCTTCTCTCTCTCTCTCTCTCCCACTCAAAATAAATAAACCTTAAAATAAATTAAAGCAAATGTTTCCAATTGCCAACTGATGTTTTTATGTTTTATGTACTTGTGGTAAGTTTTCATATTTTTATTCATCTTTTCAATTTCCTGCTTGCTTTTCATATTTTTTTACTTTACCTTTCTAATATTAATTTTTAGTAATTCCCATTTGTTCTTGATAACATATTTTTACTGTAACAAGTAACATGTCTAATTTTTACATTTTGATCTCATGTAATAAACACATCCTTATTAACAAAAGTTGAACTTACTATTTTCAATCTGCATACTTTTTAATTAACTGTTAGAGTTTTCCATGTAAGTATTTTACCTCTATATCAGTATTCATAATGACTTGATTCTATTCTTTTGCGTGGGTATATTAAAATCCTACAACCCCCTATTTTTAGATATGTATGTTATATTCCAATTTTAAAAATAACAATTTTAAGATGTATAAATTTGGGTTTGATTAGTTCACGTTTTTATTTATTTATTTATTTTTTTTTTTTTTAATTTTTTTTTTTCAACGTTTATTTATTTTTGGGACAGAGAGAGACAGAGCATGAATGAGGGAGGGGCAGAGAGAGAGGGAGACACAGAATCGGAAACAGGCTCCAGGCTCTGAGCCATCAGCCCAGAGCCTGATGCGGGGCTCGAACTCACGGACCGAGAGATCGTGACCTGGCTGAAGTCGGACGCTCAACCGACTGCGCCACCCAGGCGCCCCTAGTTCACGTTTTTAAAAGAGCTGTAGTAGTGCCAGTTACTATCCAGAAAAATTGCGCTAATTTAAATTTGTAGTATACAGGAATTCATTTCCCCCTGCCAATACAAGGAATCATTTTAGTATTTAAAAAAAAAATCTTTGCTATACAATAAGAGAGAAATAGAATCACGTTGTTTTAAGTATCATTCTTTAACTATAAGTAAAAAATGTTAATGTTCGTCTTTAATTCTGTAGTGCAGTACCTGTTCATGGGTATTCATTTTACCTACTGGGTATTCATCTTTCTTATTGATTTATAAGCTCTCTTTATATACTAAGGTTATTAGGTCTTTGCAACATATATTGAAATATTTTTTACCAGCCCATTATACACATTGTCTCTAAACTTTTTTTTGTCATAAGTGTGAAAAGAGACATGATTCATTTTCAGAAATACTAAATAAAAGCTGTGCTGTCCAGTTAACAGTAGGTTTACAACCTACTGGAAATATGTACAAAGCCCCTTCCCCCCCCCCACACACACACACACAATGGAGTCCCAAACCTTTAGACACTTCACTTCCTTGTTCTTCTTCCCCTCTCCATTTGGTGGGCTTATTTTCTCAGGCTTTGCAATGAGCATGTGCCATAGAATAAAGGGAGGGGGGAATGAAAGTCTCTGCATCACCTCGAGGAATGTACGCTCCTTCAGTCAGACTACTTTTTGCCTTCCATGGACATAGGCGACATCTGGGCCAGGCTGTAACCTCTGTAGCACTCAGCCAATGAGGAACCAGGGGAGGGACTTGCACACTAGGAGATAAATTATCTGCTGTTACTGCCCCCAGGGTGCCTGTTCGTCAGACACCTGCTCTTCCAAGAACATTAATGAAGGCACTCCACTGTGTTTGGAGTCTCCTTGTCCCTCCCGTGATTGGGTCAGTGGGCTTATTTCTCACACTAAGAAGCTTTAAGCTCGTGGAGTGCCTGGGTGGCTCGGTTGGTTAAGCTTCCGACTTCAGCTCAGGTCATGATCTCTTGGTTCGTGGGTTGGAGCCCCATGTTGGGCTCTGTGCCCATAGCTCAGAGCCTGGAGTCTGCTTCGGATTTGGTGTCTCCCTCTCTCTGCCCCTCCCCCCCCCCCAAAAAATAGGTGAACACTAAAATAAATTTAAAAAAAAAGATGAAGCTTTAAGTTCTTACTTATTAAAATTAACATGTTCCTGTATTGGTTTTTCCTTAGGGTCATGACTAAACAATCACCTAAAATACACATGTAATAAAATATAAATTCTTAAAGCATGGGCATAGTTTTGATTTTTACCTTTAAATATTTAAAATATAAATTAAAAAAGAGGGAAATGTATACCAGGATGCATAAAACATAAAAACATGAATTTTAAACATAAATTAAAAACTTTAATTCTCCTAGAATCATACATAATTTATATGCACACAGGTAAGACATGAGATTTATTTATTCCCCATATGGTTAGTTAATTATCCTGGTATTAATAAATAGCAGTGCTCTATCTACTGTTTTATACTGCTACTTTCATTATATACTAATTTTTTACATAAACAAGTTCACATCTGAGTGTTCATTCACTCATTCTTTCCCGTATTCATTCAACTAATCTTTATTGAGCAAATACTATATTCTAGGCTCTGTTTTAGGCACAAGTGATACATCACTGCATGAAATGGATGAGATCCCTGCCTTTCTGGCTTCTGTTCAAGTAATAGGCACAGGCCATGAACAAATTGTGATAAGTAGGAAGAAGAGGAACAATGCCAAATAATGCAGTAGAGCAACCGCGTGGAGAAGAAGACAGGACAGCTTTCTCAGCAAAAGTGGTCAGAGCAGGCCTGTGTGAAGAATGACAATTGAGCAGACACCTGAAAGATGCAAAAGGAACATGAATAATGCAAGGGGTGCCCACATGTAGTACAGAAAAGAACCTGTGAAAGTCTGGGGGTAGAACATAGCAAACGCAAAGGCACTGGGGCAGGAATAGGCTTGGTATTTGGGTGGGGGGAGCAAAAAGGCCAAAGCAGCTGGACAGAAATAAGTGAGCAGAAGTTCAGAGATTTAGATGGGGGTCTGTGCAGGCCACGGAATGAAGATTTGTAGCTAGGGAGGGTGGTCGGATTTCCACTGCTTGTGGAGCAGTGTGTGGAGGACTGAAACAGGCCAGTGAGGAGTCATCCAAGAGAGAGGGAGGCGGCCGTTCCCATGAGGATCGGAAGGGATCAGACTCAAGGCGTGTAGCCACGTTCAAGCTTACAGGACTTGGTGATTCACCGGTCGCAAGAGAAGAGAGATGGTAACTGAGGTGGTAAAAACTGGTGATGCGCAAAGTTCCAGGTAGGAACAGCCAGAGCCTTGTTTTAAATATGTTTGTTTTAAATAAGAAATTCTTTCTACCTGTCAAGTGGTGGCATTAAGTGGGCGTAGGACCTCCCTCAGGAGGAAAGTTCCAGCTGGAAATACAAGTTTGGGAGGGTCATTAGCATTCATGCAGTCTGCAGGGCCTCCAGGGGAGAAAGCTTAAATGAGAAGTTAGCTCAGAGGGTGGGGAAGGGAAGGGAAAGGCAGAGGACAGGCCAGTGCCCTGAGGCTCAGAAGGGAGAGTGTTTTAGGAAGGAGGGGAGGTCAGCTCTTTCAAAGCTGCTGCAGAAGGGTTCGAGTCAGTGGCAGCACGGAGGAGGTGTTGCTGTGGAGGAGTTCTCAGTTGAAGAGAATAGGGGTGAAGACACCAAAAATAGTGAAAACAGGCATCTGCAGAAGTGCCTGGAGAAGTACATCCCTAGAGTCAGGAGCTTTGTTTGTCTTTAATGGGGGCTAATTCATCATGTTTGTACACTGATGAACTAACCCGGGAGAAAGAAGAAATTAACCAAGTGGATGACAGGGGATGAGGCAGGAATGAGACAATGGGATCTGGGCCCATCTGGGGCTGAGCTCTGTGCAGGGCAAGGACACGTCTTCCTTTTCTATTCTACCCCATTCACCTGTGGCTCTCACGTTGGCCTAAACCCACTTAGTTCTAGAATTCGATGGAACATCTGAATGTCTGATAGAGCAGGGGACATCTTGCTAATGTTATTTTTAGTCCTTATTTTATTAAAAAAATTTTTTTTGTTGTTTATTTATTTTGAGTGAGAGAGAGAAAGCATGAGTTTCCCAGCACGTTGCCCAGGGGAGGGGCAGTGAGAGAGGAAGAGAATCCCAAGCAGACTCCACACAGTCAGCGCAGAGCCCAAACTCATGAGCCGTGAGATCATGACCTGAGCTGAACCAAGAGTCAGACACTTAACTGACTGAGCCACCCAGGTGCCCCTTTAGTCCTTATTTTAAAAACTAACACATACAGGGATGCCTGGGTGGCTCAGTCGGTTGAGCATCCAACTTCAGCTCATGCATGTCATGTTCTCACAGTTCGTGAGGTCGAACCCCGTGTGGGGCTCTGTGCTGACAGCTTGGAGCCTGGAGCCTGCTTACAATTCTCTGTCTCCCTCTCTCTCTGCCCTTCCCCTGATTGCACTCTGTTACTGTCACTCTCAAAAATAAAAACATTTTGAAAATTTTTAAAAAACACTTTAAAAACAAACACATGTATTTCCAGCTGACCTCAGTTTTATTTTTATTTGTATCAAGTTCATTTCATCTGAAGTGATCATACATTCATATGGTTCAAACTACAAACGTTACAAGAGGCATACCAATGACAAAAAGTCTCCCTTTTGCCAAAGGCCCACAATGTCACCATCTCTCGAATGTTATTTCAGAAATATGTTATATACATACACAAACACATTTACATTTCTTCTTTCTTTTTTCCCTTTTTTATACAATCAGTGACATAGAGTTCCGCCTGTTGGCTTTTTTTTTTTTTTCACTGAAAATATATCAGAGATTATTTAATACCAGTAACTAAGGAACATTCTCATTCTTAAACAAAGGGAAAAGCCTCTATGAAGAAAGACCCCATAAGAGAAACACAAGACTGTAAGTAATGGCAAGACTAAACAAAAACACAAATAAATGAATCATACAGAAATGAAGATCACTTGAAAGGCAAACAAGGGACCAGAGATAATAAAAACGTAGAGAAACAGAGAGAGGAAGGAGAAAAGTGAACAAAGAATGGAAATTAAAAGTTTAGAAGGATCAGAGAGAAGATAAGATATGAAAAACTACAACAGAAAACATCTGAGCGGCTAGACTCTCCCTATTCATAATGACAATAATAACAGCAACCGTAAAATGAGACATATATTTCAATACATAATAAAAAAATTTTTCCAACGTAAAAGAATGCACAATTCCAAATGAGAAAAGCATCCACTACGTCTGAGAAACTGATGAGAATCTTCAAGGAACATACACATCCTAGCGAGGTGACCCGGCCTTAAGGATGAAGTCAGATTCCTTGGGCGGCGGGTTGGTAAAACGATCAGTGTGGCTTTTGATTTCTTTCCAGCAATGGTCAACCCCAGAAAACAATGTGGAAGTAACTCTGAGATTAAAAATAGAGGAACAACAAAAACAGCCCAGGACACAAGGGTTTTATCTCCAACCAAGCTGTCTTTCAAAGACATAAGCGACAGGCATTTTTGAAGTACACAGACTCAGAGACCATGAGTCCCACCAGACGTTCTGAGGAACTCTCAGAGGATGAACTTCAGTCCACCCAAAGCATCGCCGCAAGGCTGGCTCTGTAGGCGGCCGCGGTGATAAAGGGTGAGGACAGGAATGTGCATGCCTTGCACACGGATGGGGAGGTCACAGGACCACAGGCCAGGAGGGATCAGAAGTGGAAGGAGAGGGAATCCCTGGACGATCACTGGGAGTCTGCATAAGCAGACCATACTGCTCAAATGTAAATACTGAAAAATACATAATGATTGCCACAATCAGATTATAGAAAAAAAAGAGGGAGGGGGAAGATTCTAATGTCATCTATGCCGCCTAGAAAATGAAGGAGTAGGGGCGCCTGGGTGGCGCAGTCAGTTAAGCATCCGACGTCAGCCAGGTCACGATCTCGCGGTCCGTGAGTTCCAGCCCCGCGTCAGGCTCTGGGCTGATGGCTCGGAGCCTGGAGCCTGTTTCCGATTCTGTGTCTCCCTCTCTCTCTGCCCCTCCCCCGTTCATGCTCTGTCTCTCTCTGTCCCAAAAATAAATAAAAAAACGTTGAAAAAAAATTAAAAAAAAAAATGAAGGAGTATAAGTATAGGTAACGTAATATTTATAAAAGTAGCCAATAAAATGGGACTATATACCTTAAATACAAAGACTATATACAAAAAGCAAAGAAAACAAATCACATAGTGAAAGACTTTTAAAAAATACACTAGACACTGGAGTACAACATAAAGCAAAGGGACAGAGATAATACCAAATGTATCTGTTAATCATTAAATGAAAATAGGATTAAATCACTTATTAAAAGAGAAAGATCCTCATATTTTATCACAAAGCAAAATCCAACTCTATGCTGTGCACAAAAGGCACACCCCATAAAAGTGGTTCAGTTCAGGTAAAGAGATAAGCAAAGTACAACGAAGCAAATCCAGAAAAAACAACAACAAAAAAAAAAACCACAAAAAAAACCCTGAGCTCTTGATATGTGACACAGAGGAGAATCCTGCCCCCAAACCATTAGAAATAACATGAAGGACATTAAATACCCAGCAGCAATATTCACAGGGAGAGATTTTAATTCACCTGTAAGCAGATAACAGATTCAGGAGACAACAATAGCCATCAATAAACAAAAGACACAGTAGTGTCAATAAACTGGGAGGAAGTATTTTCAGTCAGTCTGGGATGAAGGAAGGACCGAGCTTTCTGATATGAAAGAGTTCCTAGAAATTGAGGGAAGACACAAAAACTTGACTTACACACACACACACACACACACACACAGGATATAGACTGCTCACAGACTGCTCATCATATGTGAACAACCCTTACACATACGAAAGAATGCTCACCCTCACCCATGAGAACAAGAACTATTAAAATTATACCGAGATGTACATTTTCCCACCAAACAGCAAACAGATTCCCGACTTTTGCGATATGCCATGCGGGAAAGGGATGGTCTTGCAGAGCTGGTGGGATGATCCCAATGTCCCAGGCGGAGGAGGCCACTTTGGCAAATCCAAAGGGATTTCTGTGCTGTCCCTAAAGTATAATCAGGAGGCCCCCACAGTTCAGGGCTGTAGCAAGAACTACCTTGGCGTGAAAGAAAAACAGGAAGGCTATGTCGTTAGTGTTAGGAGATTTAGGAAATAAAAATACAGGTCACCCTGTTAAATCTGAATTTCAGATAAACAACGTATTTTTTTAGTATAGTAAAACCCTAGGTTGCAAGCCTAATTCATTCCAGAAGCATGCTTGTAATACAAAGCATTTGTATATCAAAGCAGATTTCCCTATAAGAAATAATGGAACACTCAGATGATTCATTCCACAACCCAAAAATATTCATGTAAAAATGATTACAATACTAGGGCTGGTGGCTTAGTCCATTAAGTGTCTGACTTCGGCTCAGGTCATGATCTCACAGTTCCTGAGTTCGAGGCCCACTTCAGGCTCTGTGCTGACAGCTTGGAGCCTGAAGCCTGCTACAGATTCTGTGTCTCCCTCTCTCCCTCTCCCACTTGCGCTCTCTCTCTCTCTGTGTCTCAAAAATAAATAAACATTAAAAAATTTTTAAAAAATGATTACAATACTGTAATATACAATAATAAAGAGAATACAAAATATAAAGAAAAATAAACAAATTAAGTGACACTTCCCTTTGAAAACCCTTATGGCTGGTGCGAGGGAGACAAGAGAGAGGAGGGTTATTGTGTAGAGAGGCTTTCACTATCACTAATGGAATCACTGCTGTCGATTGGCTCATGGAATCTTTTTCTGCATGGGGGCCATTGCATATGCTACCGTACGGTATTCACAAACCACTGTCATGTACTATATTTAATGTAAGTGGCAATAAGGCAGCAGAGGAAAGGGCAGCCTGACCTAGAACAGAGCAAAGCATTCCTAAGCTCATTCTTGCACGGAAAAGCAAAGGACTGTCCCTAGGTGCTCTGAAGTGACCAAAAATACACCAGTGCCAGGTGTGGACACCTTCGAACATCCTGAAAAATCACTGATTTCTGCCAAACGCTGTGGCCTGAGACCGAGCATGAGAGACGATCACCCACAATCCCGGAGAGAGAGAGAGAGAGAGAGAGAGAGAGAGAACCACGAGCTCAGTTGTGATCATGTGACTTTCGACGTCACGTACGACTCCTATTGCAAGACATCCCTCGTTTATCAAGTTAAAATGTATTAGAAATGTTTGCTCGTCTTGTGGAACGGAACCCTCGCAGAACAAGTTACTCGCGATCCCAGGTCTTACTGTATTTGTGACATCCTCCCAGTTTGTCCGGTTGGAGGTCTGTCTGTGCCAATATGCTTCATGTAGCACTTCGGTGAGTCAGGCCTCCCCCCGAGCCCTGACCGCTTTCTAGTTTGATAACCACACCAACTCTGCTTCACGGGCTCACAGCCTTAGACCTCTAGCAGAAAGACGCCTCCACGGTGAGGGGTGGGCCTGAGCAGACCCCTCAAAGGGAGTCTAAGGAGATTCCGTGGCTACGGTTGCTTCATGAAGAGCAAAGGAGGCCAAGAAGCAGCCTCCAGCACTCGCAGTACCCGGCAGCTTTGTCTGCTAGTAATCACAATAGGAAAGAAGTGGGTAGAAGGACTGAGATCAGATCAGACGTGTTGTCTGCCTCTTTCTCCCCTGGACGGCTCTAGGCGGCAGAACAACAGCCTCCTCCCAGAGGAACGTCTGAGGAATTCAAACCACGACCTCTAAGGTTTCGATGGTGAAGCTGCAGGAAGAATCAGAAAATCGCAGCTCTGCGAAGGGGTGGTGGCCTCTGGGGCCCTTCCTTGCGGAGTTGAGGATGGAGGAACGCGAGCGCCAGGCAGGCGTGGTGTCTTGGCGCCGCTCAGGCAGAAACCGTGCTGAACGTCCTCAGCTAAAATGCAGGGCCAATTTCATTGCACGTTGTGTGAAACGTGGGTCACTCGTAAAGGGTATTGCGACAATTTGTACGAGATACCTGCCCACTCCTCAGACCCTGGTCAAGAGGGGGAGAATCGTCTCCTCACCTTACATCTGGGCCGCCCTGGGTGACTTGTAACCAACAGCATGTGGCATTTGGTGTGCAGCACAGCTCATGAAGGCAGGAGAGAAAAGGCTGGCTGGCTTCGCCCTTCATTCTTGGGTCGCTCCCATTGGGGCACCGAGCTGGCATGAGGCCGCCATGTTGTGAGGAAGCCTGGGCCACACGAAGAGGCCACATGTAGGTGATACAGCGGACAGCTTCCAGGCAGCCACCAGCACCCACATTTTTTTTCCTACTACTAACAATTTTTAGAGGGCAGTGAAGAAGGAAAACTCACTCCCGGTCTCCTTGATCTTCGGTAGAGGCCAGATAAAGCCAAAATGCTGTATTTGTTTTGGGAAGATCATGAAATAAAACCTGGCTTTGAATTTTAACTTCCTGCAGCTCAGATTCTTTGGGGGAACAAATAGAAACAAACCCGAAGATTTGTCTTTTTTAACTGTCACAACGTCGTCAGATGATAAACACTTGATCCAGTTCTCAAGTAAATATCTAGGCAATTAACTACACGTGGACAAGACTTTTCCTGTGGAAAAGATTTTGTCGGGCTTGGAGAATACAGCTTTGCTTCGAAAAGTATTTGAGGAGAAAAGCAAACCAGGGGCTTCTCTGCTCTGACATACAATATAGCTGATTTACTTTCATGATGTAAACGCCATTATTTTTTTTCGGATTCTCTCAAGCAAAATGAACAGCAAAGTAGGACAAGGGCTGGAGAAGGTCTAAAGTGTTCTCAGCATGGGGTGCCTGGGTGGCTCAGTCAGGTGTGCATCCGACTTCAGCTCGGGTCTTGATCTCGCGGTCCGTGAGTTCAAGCTCCGCGTCAGGCTCTGTGCTGACAGCTCAGAGCCTGGAGCCTGTTTCCGATTCTGTGTCTCCCTCTCTCTCTGACCCTCCCCCGTTCATGCTCTGTCTCTCTCTGTCTCAAAAATAAATAAACTTTAAAAAAAAATTTTTTTTAAGTGTTCTCAGCAGCCACCAAACGTTCCCGACGACCATCCATTCAGAAACATGGAACACCGAGGTGTTGTATTGTTTCCACTAGTTTCTAGTAGAAATGACCTCAAGCTTGGAAGCTTAACCAATGGAGCCACCAAGGTGCCCTGAACAATATTTTCTTCAATTAAAAAAAAATTTTTTTGAGATATTCCACGTGCCCTAAGAGTTAACATTTTACTACCAGCCTATTGCTACTTAACCAGTTTCTTTTGGGGTAGTTTAAAAATGGCCTGCTCTTGTCCCTTCTCTCTTGTTTCCATCTAAAGTTGTGAAATTAAATGTAAACTCAGCTGTTTTACTGAAGGGCCTTTATAGTGTCGGGGGCAGGGGGCGGTTAGCATTTATTGGCAGATTATTATGCCCCAAGGACCGTGCTAAGTGCCCCTCACACGTCACTGTGCTTCTGAGTCATCTAGAGATTTGGTTTAAATGCAAACTCCAGCTCAAGTGGTCTGGGCTGGGGCCTGACTTTAGCATTTTTCACGAGGTGATGCCCAGGCTGCTTGTGTGGGGCCACACTTGTCCCAGCTAATGTCCACTTACAGATAAGTACTCTGAGACTGAGGGGTGACAGAGCTCTTGTACACCTTTGCAGCCAGTCAGTATTTGAATCCAAGTTCTTCAGACGACAAAAGAGGTAGCAAAGGGATGTCCCACGGTTAATTATCTTGCCATCCCCACAACCACAGCCCTCTGTTTAGATCTCTGTTTAGGACACTGCTGTGGGGTGAACTGTGTTTCCCAAAGACGTGCTCAAGTCCTGACCCCTGGTACCCACGAATGTGACCTTATTTGGAAATAGGGTCCTGGGGCACCTGCGTGGCTCAGTTGGTTAAGCGTCCGGGTGTTGGTCTTGGCTCGTGTCATGATGTCATCATAGTTCGTGAGTTCGAGCCCCACATGGGCACCTGGGTGGCTCCATTGGTTAAGTTTCCAACTCTTAATCTCAGCCCAGGTCATGATTTCATGGGTTCGTGAACCCTGTGTCACGCTCTGTGCTAACAGCGTGTAGCCTGCTTGAGATTCTCTCTCCCTCTCTCTCTGTCCCTCCCCCGCTCACACTCATTTTCTCTCTCTCTGAAAAATAAACATAAAAAGTATATTGTTCACATTAAATGGGAGAAAGAAATCCAGAGAGGGGAGAGAGTGCAGATACATTTCTAAGATTGTGTTATCTGAAAGAAACAGTGAATTTGGAGATTACTGGTATGCAATTCTTGTGAGAATTTAAAAAATTATTTAAATGTGTAAGCAAACAAACAAAAAAACCCCCAAAGCTTGGAAGTCACGTCTCTCTCTCTCAGAACAATGACTTTTCTTACATTTACCAGAGAAACGAGGTCACGGGATAAACCACTACCCCGAAAACTAGAGGGACAGGTGAAGACAGAGACCGCAAAACAGCTGACCTGAACCAAAAGCCGCTGAAGCCAGAACAGGCAGGGACATGCCCGTGCCTCAGAAACTGCTGGAAGCTGAGGATGGATTAACCTGAGAGTTAAGAGCTCCTGAAGGCCCAGCGTAAGTAAGAATCCCCCACATTTTCACAGAGTTCTACCTTCGGGACCCCCAGTAGGTTCTTACGGTGAAGATAGGAGAAAAATCCCTTCCTGTCTGGCTGGGGGTGGGGGGTGGGGAGAGCAGCCATTTTGAAATACGTCACAACAAACACCTACGCAGCAAGAGAAAAAACTTCCCTAGAGCCTTCCAGGGGAAAGGAATGTTAGCCAACTCCAGCCCCCTCTAGCCTTCCTGCCTTACCTCAGGGGAAAGAAAATAAGCTGAGAAACTCTTATGAAGGTCATGGCCCAGGGATAGGACTCTCTAAAACACTAAGGACCTAATTACAGGATTATACAATGATTCCCCTCCCACTCCCTTACCACCAAATCAATAGGCTCCTTGTATAATAAGGGGGTTACAGCTAAAAGAACTGCAAGACTTTACCCAGGAAGGAGCTCCTAGGGAAACCCAAAGAAAATGGAGAGACAAAAACCAGGACACTCACGTAAACTGAAGTCTCTGATACCTAAGCACAGTAAACACAGCCTGACTCTCAGCCACATAAGAATAACCTTCACACCAAAGGCCGATCTACTCGATTCCTATCACCCAATACAACACATCTAACTTTACTTATTTTTATTATTTTTTTAAATGTTTATTTATTTTTGAGAGAGAGAAAGAGCACAAGCTAGGAAGAAGCAGAGAGAGAGGGAGACACAGAATCCGAAGCAGGCTCCAGACTCTGAACTGTCAGCACAGGGCCTGATGCAGAGCTCGAACTCACAAACTGCAAGATCATGACCTGAGCCAAAGTTGGACACTTAACCAACTGAGGCACCCAGGTGCCCCATATCTACATTTTAACAAAATATTACAAGGCCTGCCAAAAGGCAATAAAAGCCCAAAATCTGAAGAGACAAGGCAAGTATCAGAACCAGAATCAGATATGGCAGAGATGTTGGAATTATCATATTGAGAATTTAAAATAATCACAATAAAGACGCTAAACATTCTGATAAAAAAAAAAGTAGATAACATTCAAGAACAGATGAGTAATGGAAGCAGAGAGATGAAACTTGAAAAACTCAAAGGTAACCTGAAAAATCAAAACAAGTGCAACAAATGAAAAATGCTTTTTAAAAAATATTTTCTTTTATTTTTTGAGAGAGAGACACAAAGCACAAGCAAGAGAGGGATAGAGGGAGACAGAGACAGGCTCCAGGCTCCGAGCTGTCAGCACAGAGCCCGACACGGGGCTTAAACCCACAAGCTGTGAGATCATGACCTGAGTGGAAGTCAGATGCTTAACCAACTGAGCCACCCAGGTACCCTAGAAATGTTTCTAATACGCTCAGAAGTAGACTAGGTACAGGTGAAGAAGAATCAGTGAGCTTGAAGATCTGTCAATAGAAACTTCCCAGTGAAATGAAAGAGAAAAAAGAATGAAAAAAAATTGAACAGAATATTTAATAACTGTGGGACAATTACAACAGAGGTAACATAAGTTAATGGGAATTCCAGAAGGAGAAGCATGAGAGGGAAAGCAGAAAAAATATTTGAAATAACAGACTTAGAATTTTCCAATATTACTGAAAGAAATTAAACCATGGATTCTAGAAGCTCAAAAAAATACCAAGTCTGAAAAATAACAAAAAATCTACACCTAGGCACATTGTACTCACACTGCAGAAAACCAAAGACTAAGACAAAGTTTTGAAAGAAGAGAGAGGAAAAAAAAGATACCTTACATATAGGACAAGTATTACATCAGATTTCTCATCAGTAACCATGTAAGCAAGAGAGTGGAAAGAAATACTCAGAATTTTGAAAGGAAAAAACAAAACGAAACAAAAACACCAACCCAGAATTTTGTACCCAGCAAAGTTATCCTTCCAAGTTACATAAAGGAAAAATAAAGACTTTCTCAGATAAAACCTGAGGGCAGTTGTCACTGGTAGACCCCACACTGAAAGAAATGGGAAAAGTTCTTCCAAAGAGAAGGATAAAAAAGATAAAGGGATCAGAAACTCAGATCTATGTAAAGAAAGAGTCAGAGAAGGAATAAATGAAGACTCTGAGGTTGTCCTCGGAAGCTCTTCCTGCCAACAGTGTTGAATTTGAACTGAACCCCATGCTCCTGGAAAACAGCAAAGAATAAGAGATATCCCACCCGTACTTTGACTTCTGGAAGATGACACTGCAAAGAACCCCTCCTCCACGTATGACATAGGTAAGACTCACAGGAACTCCTTTTGATTACCCAGGACAACTCCAGACACAGACCCTCCAAATTCCCATTCTTTCCCTCATAAATGAGCTGAATTATTTTGTCCCCACTGATCAACGGGAACAAAATGCTTGTTTATCAAACTTTGGTTGAGCTTCTCTCCTGCCCCCAGGTGCTTGAACATCGGCCCACCCTCAGCCTGAGCCCGTTGACAACCCCTCCTGAGAACTAGGCTGACCTCAAAGGAAAACATTCCCTGATGTACCATCCTATCATGCTCCCCCTTTCATTCACTCCCCCACACCTGGATCTTTCTCACCTTGTTTACCTCTCTTTATCAAAGACAACCCCTGTTTGCCTAATTCTGGAGACACTTGCAGATGTTATGGTCATGACAGTGTCCCCATTTCCATAGTCTCCATCCCCCTATTGCAACAGCTTCATCCCCCTCATGCGACACCCTACCCCTTGCGATAATCGTTTTGAATAAAGTCTCTCTTAAGTCCAGACTTGTTTCTAATTTGACATGAAATTTGGCTTCTGCTTTGCACTGGCTCCACATCAGAGCCTGCCAAGCGCACTCTCCCATCCCTAAGAGATCAGCTCTAGTCCCGTCCAGTCTGAGCAAGTTTCTGGAAGAGGCTCCCTTTGCTCTTCTGTGCTTACAACACCAAGAGCTTTGGCTGTCTTGCTCTTCACGCATTTGAACCAAAAGACACAGATCTCTGCATCTGTTGCTGTGCTCTATCTGTATGTACTCCAACAGTCTGAAGGGTTTTTTTTTTCTTTCTTTCTGAGTAAAAAATTCCTTACCTGTTTCTTAGGCAAACATTGGATTTTCTTTTTTTCACAGAAGCGCGCTTAAAATTTTACAATTAACCTTACCTAGCATAGGGTCTCCTGGCAATACCTTGAGGTGGAGAATGAGAGCAACATTTGCTAGGGAAAAAAAAGGTTGTATGTGTTGTAGAGAACTGAACATATTTAATTAAATCAAAAAATAGTTTTTGGAAGTGAGTGTTGCTGATTTTATTATCAGGGCTGTGATGAAATCGGCTTGCTCTACATTCAAATTATGGAACATCCTGTAATTTTGGATGTCTCAAGCAGTTTTAAAAGAGGCCATGTTTTAAGGTTGCCAGGAAAACCAGGCAATGCATATCCCATGTTTATTTAGTCATTCAGATTATGTTTTGTTAAATGCCTCCCATATGACAGGTAGTATGGCCACAACGAGAAAACAGCAGCAAACAAATCAGACATGGTTCCCTCCTGAGAAGCTCACTAAATCACTTTTTATATTACAAATCTGACAAGTTCTGTCAAGGAGAACTAACCCGCCAAGGGGTAAGGAGTTGAGTGGGGCAGGGAGGGATGAATATGGCTGGGGTGTCAGACAGCTCCAGGCAAAGAAAACCACTTTGTTGTTAAGTGAGCTATGGAGAGATTCGCACCTGGTGCCCAAGGGCTCCACCTATACGGTAAGCATAGGTATGAATCTATGAGCAACTAGTACAGTATTTGGCGTGAACTAAATACTCGATGTTTAGGGCGTGAATAAATGATCGTCATCGGCACATTACAGGATACACCTCAAATTTTAAAAGCTGTCAAAAGAAATTGAGGATTACTCATTTAAGAATTAGGGAACCTGGGTAGTTTAGTGGGTTAAGCGTCTGACTTTGGCTCAGGTCGTTATCTCACTGTTTGTGGGTTCGAGCCCTGCGTTGGGCTCTATGCTGACACCTCAGAGCCAGAAGCCTGCTTCGGATTCTATGTCTCCCTCCCTCTCTATCCCTTCCCTCCTTTCTCTCTCTCTCCCTCTTCTCTCTCTCTCTCTCAAAAATAAACATTAAAAAAAATAAAAATAAAAGAATTAGGAGGAGAGATATATTCAGGCATCTCGTTGGTATTTTTTGTTTAAACTAGGAGATTGTGCTTCAGAATGATCTGTTTATGAAGGATCTGTTATTTACATTTGTCTATTGTAATTATTCCAAGATGAACTGAGGAAACATTCTGGGAGAAGGGAATGGAGAAGGTGGGCATCTGGAAATTTAAACAGAATGTGAAAGCAAAACACATAAAACCAAAATCACACTCAAACTAAAAACCACTCAAATCTTCGTCATTCAACATGTATTTGGTGTACATTTATTGCGGTTAGCATGCTAACCCGTGGGTGTCACTGAACACAAAATGGAAAACGGCCCTAGAATTTGGATTCCAGTGCAGGAGAGAATCAATAAATAAATAAGTATATAAGAAAACAAAGTAAGTTCTGGGAGCTTGAAATACTGTGACTTTGATAATTATACTATAAAGTGAGGGGTGAAATATATGTGTCCCTCATTTCTTTGCTGCACCCTCAGAGAAAATCCCTAGTGATTTGGGGCAGGGAGGGCGGTCTTTGATGCACTTTTGTTTCTAGGGTTTTTTTTTTTTTTTTTTTGCTCCCCCAGGGGCAGCAAAAAGACATGGCTTGAGTGGGATATATATCATCTTCCTTTAAAAGTTCCAGAAGTTACCTTTAAGCCAACTCCAGAATACATGTCATCTAAACAAAATAGATAATGTGCTTTGCAAGCAACCAGCCTAAATTCCCAGATTACTCCTCCAATTCCAGACCCTTCTATGTAATTTGTAGCTATCATTCACACAGAGAAATATAAGCACGCAACTGTGTTTGGGGGAAAAAAAATGAGATGGCAACCTGCACATTCTCCTACAACTTTCCTTTTCACCCACCAGCCATAAGTATACCGAGAACACATTTGCAAGTCAGTCCACATAAATCTGTGTTGTGCTACGTTTGTGGATGTACCACAGACTTTTCAACCTTTAATGTTTGATTGTTGTCAATTGTCTGACATCCAAACAATGCCCCAGTGAGTATTCTTATATGTCATCATATCATATACACTGTGCTGTTGTGTCTGTAAGACAAATTCTCGGAAGTGAGATTGCCAGTTTACAGGATGTAAAAACTTAAAATGCTGATAGGCAAGGCCAAATCAACCCTTTGCCGTAACACTTTATTAGTAATTTTTAAAATAATTGTTAATCTAAAAGGAAAATACACACACACGATTATTATTTAAATATGCATTTCCTAGTTTATTAGTGAGGTTTAGATTCTTTCTTCCATTTTTTTTTTTTTCCAATCAGTTGTATTTCCTTTGTGAATTGCAGATGTATATTCTTTGCTCATTTTTCTATTGGGTTGTCTTTCTCTTATTGATGATTAGAAACCCCCTCTTTTTTTAGAAACTCTTTCTATAGTAGAGATATTAATGCCTTGCATGCTAAATATTGCAAATATTTTCTCCCAAAGGTTTGTCTTTTATTTACATAGACAAATATATTAACCTGCTCGTTTGTACCAGTGCTTCTCAAACTGTGGTTGGTGGAACACCTACAAGAGAATCACATGGAGTCCTAGTTAAAAATGGGGGTTCTGGGGCGCCTGGGTGGCGCAGTCGGTTAAGCGTCTGACTTCAGCCAGGTCACGATCTCGCGGTCCGTGAGTTCGAGCCCCGCGTCAGGCTCTGGGCTGATGGCTCGGAGCCTGGAGCCTGTTTCCGATTCTGTGTCTCCCTCTCTCTCTGCCCCACCCCCCCCCCCCCCCCCCCCGTTCATGCTCTGTCTCTCTCTGTCCCAAAAATAAATAAAAAACGTTGAAAAAAAATTAAAAAAAAAAATGGGGGTTCTGGGGCCCAAGCACTGTACGAGAATTTCTGGCATGACACAGGATTTTGCGTGTCTTATCAAATCTCCAAGTGGTATAACCACTGGCTCAGGGTCTCTTATTTTTATGTCTTACATGATTATAAAAAAAGCATATGCTTTTGAATATAGATTTCAATCCATCTTAAATTTACTTTTGTTCCTGTTATGATGCCACAAATTTTTTAATTAACTGTCTCTATTTTTTTTAATGTTCATTTATTTATTTTTTGAGAGAGAGAGCGCGCGCACAGAAGCAGAGTAGGGGTAGAAAGAGAGAGACACAGAATCCAAAGCGAGCTCCAGGCTCTGAGCTGTCAGCACAAAACCTGAGGCGGGCCTTGAACTCACAAACTGTGAGATCGTGACCTAAGCCAAAGTCAGATGTTTAACTGACTGAGCCACCCAGGTGCCCCAACTGTATCTTATTTTTAAGTGTCTCTACTTTCATCATAGGAACAGCATTTAATAAACCATTCTTTTTCCACTAAAACATCGTCTTTATCATTTACTGTAGAGTTTCTCACATTCCTGTAGTTTTTGAAAGAAACATCTTACATTTTTTTCTAAAATATTATGTATTTATAAAGAATTCACAACATGTAGAAAAACACTTAGGAGAAGTTTTTAAAAATCCAACCTGGGGGCGCCTGGGTGGCTCAGTCGGTTAAGCGTCCGACTTCAGCCAGGTCACGATCTCGCAGTCCGCGAGTTCGAGCCCCGCGTCAGGCTCTGGGCTGATGGCTCGGAGCCTGGAGCCTGCTTCCGATTCTGTGTCTCCCTCTCTCTCTGCCCCTCCCCCGTTCATGCTCTGTCTCTCTCTGTCTCAAAAATAAATAAAAACGTTAAAAAAAAATTAAGAAAAAAAATCCAACCTGTAGTACGTTGACTAGGGTCCCCCAAAATTCATGTCCACTCCAGACACGGGGTCTTACTTGGAAATAGGGTCTTTGTAGTTATAATTAAGATGAGGTCATACTGGATTAGGATGGGTCCAAACTCAATCATTGGTGCCCTTATAAGAAGACAGACACACAGTCAATACCATGTGAAGACAGCAACAATGATCGGAAGCCAAGGCATGCCACGTTTTGCCAGTAACCCCTGGAGTTGAGAAGCACAGAACAGATTCTCCTCCAGAGATCTCAAAAGAACCAAGCTTGCCAAATACCTTGATTTTGGACTTTTGGACCCCAGCACTGTAAGTGAATAAGTTTCTTTTGTTTCATGCCATGAGTTTGTGGTGCTCTACAAAACCAATGTATCAATGAATCAGAAATAACTATCTTTGGGGCACTTGGGTGGCTCACTCCGTTGGGTGTCCAACTTCACCTCAGGCCATGATCTCGCGGTTTGTGAGTTCGATCCCGGCGTCAGGCTCTGTGCTGACAGAGTCTGGAGCCTGCTTCGGATTCTGTGTCTCCTTCTCTCTCTACCCCTCCCCCACTTGTGCTCTGTCTATCAAAAATAAATAAATGTAAAAAAAAAAATTAAAAAAAAAGAAATAACTATCTTTAGCATTAGATGGGCATCATCTCAGGTGTGTGTGTGTGTGTGTGTGTACAGACTAGATTGACAGGAATATCTACATTATAACGGGTAATTCTATACAATCTAGATTATTAAGTGTTTTTACTTGAATGTATCTCAAGAAAAATAATAAATCTTCCCTTCTATTCTGATTATTTTCCTATTGCTGTGCCAATACCTTGGCGTTCCGTTTATTTTAATCTTTTATAGGGCAAATGCTTACTACTCTTTTTTTAAAGGGCTTCCTGATAACTCACAACTAGGTGATCTTCTGTATAAAATTTGAAATTATTTAGTTAGTTCTAACACATTCCCAAGAGTACTTGGGACTCTGACGGGAATTGCGCTAATTTTGTAATTTAACTTGGAAAGAATTGGCATGCTTTTGAGACTGACTTGTCATCCAAAGATATGGCATATGTTGTTCGTTTACTCAGGTCTTGTTTCTGCCTTTCAGCAAAGGTTGAGGGATTTCAGCAGGAGGATCTTGTAACTTGTTAATGTTTATTCTTAAGTACTTTTTGTTGTTGTTGCCACCGTGGGTCTTACCCGTGATGTGCAAGGGCTTCGCACCACACACACACACACACCTGCTCTGCCACCTGCTAGCTGTGCCGTCTGGGCAGCTAAGGTCTTTACCTGATGGACCTCAGCGTCCCCACCCCCAAAATGAGAACGGACCACCAGTTCACAAAACGCAAAGCACACGGAGCCCCCCCCCCCCCCCATATCAAGCACTGGCTTCCACGCATCAAAGCCCACGTCATCTCCCGTAAGCCTCACAACCACTTGGTGAAGTGTGGGTACATTCACTGTACAAACGAGGAAGCTAAAAGCTCAGAGAAGCAAGGCATCTGCTCAGAGTCACTCTGATACAATGTAGGGCTGCCTGACAAAACCAGCTCCTAGAAAATAATGCAATCAGTGGTTTCTGCTGAGGCACGACTTCATGCTCACCAAAACGCGACAGGTTCATTCTTATGGCATTGGCCTCTTACCGGAAAGCAGAAGGGCACTAAAGCGAGCTGGGGGACGACGGCTCCCGAGAGCGTCGGGCCGGCGCGGGGCAGACGGAAGGAGCCGAGTGAGCTCGGAAGCGCTCGCTACGCCTTCGGCAACAATCGTCAGGGGGCGGGGCTCGCGCAGCGGCGCGTTCCGCGCGGGGCATTGTGGGAAGGGCGGCCGGTGCAGCCGCGGCTGCCATCTTAGCAACTCCTGGCGTTGCGGCCTGGTCGTCGGAGGCGGCCTTCGTGGCGGCGTTCACCTCAGAGAGCGGTATAAAGTCAGCTGGCCGACGGCCTTCCTTCCTCTGGCCTCGATAGGACGCCCAGCCCGCGTCCAGAGGCGGAAGCGAGGGCAGTGGGACGCGTGCGGGGCCCCAGGCCAGCGGTTAGTCACAGCGTCGCCCGGAAGGATGGGCCGGTCTCGGAGCCGGAGCTCGTCCCGCTCCAAACACACCAAGAGCAGCAAACACAACAAGAAGCGGAGCCGGTCGCGGTCGCGGTCTCGGGACAAGGAGCGCGTGCGGAAGCGCTCCAAGTCCCGGGAGAGTAAACGGAACCGGCGGCGGGAGTCGCGGTCCCGCTCGCGCTCCACCAACACGGCCGTGTCCCGGCGCGAGCGGGACCGGGAGCGCGCCTCGTCCCCGCCCGACCGCATCGACATCTTCGGGCGCACGGTGAGCAAGCGCAGCAGCCTGGACGAGAAGCAGAAGCGAGAGGAGGAGGAGAAGAAAGCGGAGTTCGAGCGGCAGCGAAAAATGTGAGCGGCCACGGGGGGAGGGGCGGGGAGCCTGGCGGGTGGGGGCCGGCGGGGCTGGGTGGGCCGAGTGGGGGCGTGAGGGGGGCGGGGGGGGGCGTGGGTCGAGAGGTCGCAGGAACCTGCCCGAGAGGCTGCAGCCCGCGCGAGTGGAGAGCCTGGGACCGGACGGACCCACGAGTTGGCTGGGCTGGGAAATACCGGGGCTTGCGCAGGAAGGGCTTGGAGCAGAGAAAGCGATTTTGGCGCGAGAGCGGAGCTGAGTGCCGGAAGTAGGGGGTGGAGTTCAGAGTGGGGTAGAGGCGCTGCCTCGGCCAGTGAGGGCGTGGGATAAGGGAGCCCGTAGAAGGGATGGAGAGCGTTTGGGGCCCGCTGGTGGGGAGGGGGGGGGGGAGCCGGAAAGAATTAACCCTTGGGATGCAAATTGCAGCTGGCCAGAGCATTCTAGTACCGGGGCTTCGATTTGACAGGGCTTCTCGGGAAATGAGACCCTGTTGGTGGTCCCAACAGTGCAGCCAAACATGCATTTTATGTTAGTGAGTTCCTTTTGTTAAAGATGTCGCGGTTGCTTTCCTTTTTTTTTTTTTGAGTCTGTTCGGGTTTTGTTTGTTTGTTATTTTTTGAGCTGCAAAAATAAAGTGCACAAACCTTGAGCCTGCAGTACGATGAATTTTGATACTTGAATTCACCTGCATAACCACCATCCCTATCAAAAGTTGCTCCGTCCTTATACTTCTCATTTATATGGCTTTATATTCCTGTGTAGCAAAAGTAGGTGCATTCCTGCGTTTTGTTTTCCCTTGTGGTAGAGGACACTTGAATATTTGCTTTTATTTTTGCATTGCTCACGTATGGAACTTAATGTAGGGAAAATCAGGATCACAGTGAGGTCCCCAACTTGAAATACTGTTGGGGTAAAAGTATCTCTGAGAGTCACCTCTCAAGTATCTTTAGATCCAAGAGTAGGTACAAATAATTCCAAATTGATCATCTTTTGTTTTTAAAATGTAGGGTTTGGGTTTGGTTTTGGTTTAAGACCATAGTACCCTGATGCTCTAGGTATTCATTTCTCAAAGCCAGTTGGAAAGGTAGTGTTAGATGTGAACTGTCTGTGTTTAACCGGCCATCTTCCTCAGCCCATCGGTGTTTAGAAAGTGCACACGAGGTAGGAGAATTACCTGAATTTTGTGAGACAGATATATGTACTGATTGTTTAGGGGCTTTAAATTTTTCTGCAGTTGGCTTTGCGTTATGTAGATTTTTCCAGCAGAGTGTGTTTCTAAGGAGCAAAGTTTTTAAGATTTACGGGACTGGGGCACTGACTAATATTACAGAGGAAGCAGTACCTGGAGAGCTATTTGCTGTGTGTCTTTATTTTTCCTTTATGTAGAGCTGTCGGTGATACATACATTAACATCAGATACATACAAGTAATTGTTTTGCAACAAACCTTGATTATATAGAATCCGGGTTTTTCTGGTATATAACAAGATCCTTAACTGTAAAAATGAACTCTCAAATAAATGTCAACAGATGAACATTTTAAAAATTAAGTCATGTCTCAGATAATTTTCCCACGTGAAAACAGGTGTCCAAAGAGAAGTTATTTGCCATTCTCTAAAAACCTATGACTTGTAGGAAAAATAAAAGGGAACTTGGTATGCAGAGAATAATTAGAGGTGTTTAGCAAGCTGCACATGAATAGCAGGGACAGAAACCAGGGATTAAAAGAGAAAATAGGAGAGCTGTATAGTTGCAAGTTGGCAGAAACAGCAGATTACCATTAGCATTTATGAAGGGAAGAGGGGCAAAGCGAGCAGCCACCTGTACACTGAATTCTGTGTGCCATGCAGTAGGTACTCCTCAGTACGGTGTAATGTCTTAGATAGAACACAAAGGAAACCATGGAAAGACCTAGGTTTTAGAGCCTTGGAAATGGGCCTAAGTAGTTGTGTGTCTACAGGTCTCATTCAGCTAATACGGTTCGAGCAATTAATAAGTGCCAGGCACTGTGCTAGGTGCTGCTGAGATAAAGATAATTGATCCCTCTCCAAGAAGCTTAAAGACTGCTAAGTGGGTACGTAATAATAGTGTGGTAAATTCAGTGATAGTGATGTGACTTTAAGAAGGAAGCATCTCAGATGGGTAAACACCTTCGTCCTAAGGAATGGGTGGTAGATAGAAATGAGATTGTCCGGCAAGGCATAGGAAGGTACATGTGGACCAAAACAGAGTCCCTTCAGCCCTTGCCAGAGTAAAGGGAGCGAGGGGGGCTGAATGGCTTACAAGTGAGGTAAAACACGGGAAGTTCTATAAGTACTAACATCATGGAGTCTCTTTAGTCAGGGGAGGTAAACAGAGGCTGAGAATCTTATAAAGGAGTCATGTTAAGGAGCTTGGATTTCATCCTAGAAACAGGAAACGTTTTGAGGAGGTAAATGGGATGAGCTCTTTTTTTCTCTCCCTCCCCACCCCCCCAAAACAGCACTGAATGCTGTGTAGGATAGATAACTAGTTACAGTAAGACCACACAGGAGTAGTGAGGGGGCGGTTGTTGGAATGGGAAAGGACAGATTTAGGAAACCGTGCAAATAAAACTGGATTGGAGCATAAGGGAAATAAAGCATTAATATTGGTTCTCGTGTTTATATTGTAGCTATTGCACGTCGGGCACCAAATGTTTAAGGAACTATTTGTGTGGCAGACGGTGGTTAAAACGGCAGAAACCTGATAGATAGCGGACAGGGAACGGTCGAGCACTGTGGGCACTTTAACACTTGGGTATAGTGAGTTTATGCGAGTTTGATATGGGAGACTGAAGCCTTGAGGAGGAAACCTTGAGAGTAGATAGAACGACCCAGGTAGCGTGTGAAGGCAAAAAAGCAGTTGGCTTACTGGACTGAGAGGACCTTAGGGAATGTTTGTTGGAAGAAACCAGTGCTTGCTGGAAGCAGAGAAGACAACAGAGAGCATAGTGTCCCTGTACCTGGAAAAGGGTCTGTGGGAGGGGAGAGACTGCAAAATTTGAATACTCTGTTGGGCTTAACTAATTTTGTGGTAATAATGGAAACCAGATTGCTTTGCTGTTTACAATTGTGAAGCCTTGAATAAATCACGTACCTGTAAGCTTGATTTCTTATTTGTGAAATGAAGATACTGGTCTTCGTTATGAAGATTAGAAATCACACATTTATGAGGCGCCTGGGTGGCTCAGTCGTTAAGCGTCCGACTTCGGCTCAGGTCATGATCTCGCAGTTCACGGGTTTGAGCCCTGCATCCAGCTCTGTGCTGCCAGCTCCGGGCCCGAAGCCTGCTTCAGAGTCTGTGTCTCCCTGTCTCTCTGCCTCTCCCCCGCTCACACTCTCTCTTTCTCTCTCTCAAAAATGAAACATTAAAGAAAAAATGGCACATTTAAAGTATCTAGACATACTTGGCATATAATGGGCCTCCGTATATAATGTAATATAATTTACGAAATGCAGCCAGATTGTGCCTGGTGAGTTTATGAAGTGCTCTTACGAGTTATATTAATATAGTAAAAGGTAGACCTTAGCATTAAATTTTTTTTTCTCATTTCTGAATAGCTAGTTCACATGTTTCAAAATTGAATTCAGAAGTTCTACCTCTTCCCTGTGTCCCAACCATTTAGTGTGGTTCTCTCTCCTTATCATTTTCATATGTATTCTTTTGAAATGGCTTTGTGCATGTTGTATTCACTGTGCATGTTGAAAAAATAGGCAGTTGTAAAATAACTTGCAGCAAATCCGGAAAATGTTAATGCTATAATAATTTACTGTAGCCTGTTATAATCTAGGTTTCAATATGCTTAGTGTTCAATTGCATGACAGGTTGAGAGCCTTCTGAATTAAAGTATCTAAGCTGAACTGGGATCTATATGAGTGATCCTTAGAGTACTTGACGAGCTCATTGTGAGAGTAGAGAACAGCTTTTATGAGCAAATTCAGTATGTGGAACTGTATTTCGGGGACACTTAGGGCTTTAAGACAAAGGATAAGGGCATAAGATCTAGCTGATGTTGATAAGAAATTTATAAATTTTTTAAATGATTTGGGTAAATATTATTGTATGCCTTTGCCTTTGTAGGGTACTATAGGTCTTAGATCATGAGCTTTGGAGTCTACCTAGGTTAGGAGTCCTCTCTTAGCAAAATGCAGTGACCTGGAGCCCAGCTAGTAAAGTATTCCTATGCCTTGGGAATCATCAGAGGTGTAACTGATGACATGGTGTATAAAGCTGTTGGCACAGTATTTGGTGCCTATTCAGTACTGAATTAATGCTGTTTGCTGTGATGTTATGAAGCACTTCCTAGAAGGAAACTCCTAGGGTTGAGTTCATACACGTTAAAATATTTCTGTATAATATTTTAAATAATATTGCCATTTGCCATGTTCAGAGTCATACTCTGGTTTGACAGTGCTGTATTGCTGGGTCCTTACTGTTTTAATAGTTACCGTTTTAAAGTTGGTGGTGACTGGAGTTTTTAAAATACCTGAAAGCATGGAGGCATGGAAAAAATGGGGACCTAGTGTTATACATACTACCATCGAAATCTTGAAGATTGTGATTCAGCCCTTTCAACATTGGCACAAATTCTTGGCAAGGGAATACATTGAGCAGAGGAGCCCGAGGAAGAGATTAGAGCCACTAAAGAACATCAGGAAAGTGACAACTCCTATGGCAAAAGTTTTAAGGAGTAGAGCACCTGGGTGGCTCAGTCAGTTAAGCATCTGACTCTTGATTTCGGCCCAGGTCATGGTTCTTGGGTTCAGGCCCCACGATGGGCTTTGTTCTGGCAGCGCAGAGTTTGCTTGGGTTTTGGGATTTTCTCTCTCTCTCTCTCTCTCTCTCTCTCTCTCTCTCTCCCCCCCTCCCTCCCTCTCTCCCTCCCTCCCTCCCTCTCCCCCTCTCCTCCTCTCCCCCTCTCCCCCTCTCCCTCTCTCCCTCTCCCCCTCTCCCTCTCTCCCTCTCCCTCTCTGTCTCTGCCCCTCCCCTGCTCACACACCCATACTCTCTCTCCCTCCCTCTCTCTCTCTCTCTCTCTCTCTCTCTCTCTCTCTCTCTCTCAAATAAATAAAAACTTAAAGTTTTAAGGAGTGGATAGGCAGTGACATGAAATGTTTTTTATAAGATACTAATGAGCAAAAGTATTTGGTTTTTTTTCCCCAAGAAAGTTTCAGTGCCCCTGGTGAAAGTTAGCCTTCTACCTCTTTATCATTGATAATGATAATAAACTTGTAGTCAGTAAAGATGAACTGCTTAATTCACTTGTACATGTGCCCATTGTTTTTCTGAATTCAATGTGGGGAGAGGGGAATTGAAGCGTCATTGAGAGTAACTTTTTCAGTGCTAAATCTGAAAAATCACTTAAATTTTTTTTTTCTGATTGTTGCTACTAAGAATAGCAGCAACAACAAAAAATTATATTGTTGATAATACTTGTAGGGGAACAGTTCTGCTGTGGTGCCCTGACCTTGCCTGTCTCCACGTGGAACACAGCAGCAAGGCTTAATTACAGTCACAGTGGTGTGTCCTGTGCTTCCTCCAGGAACAAAGGGAGATAAGCAGCCTTGTGAGAAACTCCACGAGGCCTTTTCTCATCCTCTCAGTTTCATTTCAGCTTGGGACTTTCCACTTGCCCTCCCCTCTGGGCTATAAAACCACTGAGCTGCCCTTAGAATTGACTCCTTAGCAGCAAAACAGCCCACTGCCTATGCCTGTATTGCATGTCACCTGTCCCCTCTGGTTTGGTGTCCATGAGTGGGACCAGAAACAGCTGACACTGTGCTGATCTGGCTTTTGCTGTAAGTAATAAACTGAATTTATTTAGGCTTATTTTCTCCATACTAAATCAGAAATGTGACCCCATTAGCCATTGTGCTATTGCTATTACTTACAGACTGCTTGACAAAAAACCCTGAATATGTATCAGGTCTCTTCCATCTTTCCAAAATTCCTAAGTTATTTGGCGACTTTTCTAGCGATGAGCTAACCTAAAGCCTTATTCCATTCTTCTCTCTGCTTTTTACTTTGAACTGTTTTAACTGAAACTGTTTTACGTTGTCCTTAGAGTTGAATTGCACCATTTTTGACATCTTAAAAGAGAACTTCTTCTTAGGCTCCTTTACATTTACTAGCAAAAGTTTGTTTGTGGTGAGTGGTGTATACTTTTAAAACTTTGCATTGTGTAAACTTTCCAACTTCTACAAAAGTGGAAAGAATATTATGACGTTAATACACCCATCATCTAGGTTTGACAGTTATCAGGCTTATTTCAGCCTAATATTTTTCTCTTTGGATGAGGTAAAGAAACAAAATTTTTATATTTGAAATGTAGTTTAATTTCCACTAAAATCCCTGCCTGGTTTCCTTGAGGTATGTCTGGCAGTTCATTTTAGTGTTGGGATAGATAACTATTCTCTTTTATTGAGCTGCTATAGGTAAAGGCTTATTGAAACTACCTTAAACTGTATTTTATTCGAAGTTATTGAATAGGAAAAGGAGCATTGTTTAGAGTATATGTTAGGCTTTTGTATCTTTTTAAATAAAAATCAATAATTTAGTGTTGGGAGGAAATATTTAAGAAACAGGCAACAGAGTCTTCAGAATGGGATGCATATGTCTGGAACCTAGAATAAATAATTGTGCTTTTTCAAGTAGTTACTATCTCCTTGTCAGAAAAACATAAGAGGTTATAAATGCAGAAACTGAAATGAATCAGAATGTTAAAGATACATTGCTGTTAGTATGGTATCACTGTGAATAAGTAACAGGAGTTGAGAATAAAAGCACTTGAGTGGGAATTGAATTCCCCCCCTCACCCCCAAAATACAGTTTAGTTGAAGTGGATTGGGGTGTTTAAAGGTCACTTAGACACTATAAAGTCTTTACTAAACATGTAAATTGAATGACTGGCTCATACATATTTATGAGTCATCAAAAGATATAAAGGTTACAGGTTGTATTTAATTTCATGGGCTGTGAGAAAGTTGAAGCATTAATAATAATAAATTGGCCTCTTAGGATTTAGATATACTTCCAGAGCCTCTGAATTTATTATTAATTCAGTACAAATTATTGTCTCAATACAGTGAGCTACATATGTACAATGAAATTTTCCAGTAGCCCATATTGGATGTCATTGGTATAAAATGACCAATTTTATACTGGGATGTCATTCCCAGTAGACCATATTGGATGTCATTGGTATAAAATGTACATGGTGTCCACTACAGTGCCTTGATAAATGTCAGTATTTTCAGTGCAGAATTTGATTTTGAGTAAATAAGTTGGTTTATAATATCTAGATGGGATTAAAATAATTTAAACCGTATCATGCGTCATTAAACTTTTTATTAGAATTGGCAATATATTTTCATCTACCCTCCCACGTCTTGAAGAGCTTTTAATTAAAAATTAACCAAAGAAAGAAGGTACACTGAAAGGTATTAGGTTCAGAACCTGAATTAAGTTGGTCTGTATTTTCAGAAAAAGCTTCATTGCCTTCACAGTCTGAATCTCTTTGAGTCTGTATTTCTTCTGATTTTGCTAGTGGGGGGCAGGGGATGAACTTAGTCTGAATTGCTTGCTACATAGTATTTTCTCCTGACTTCTCTTGAAGCTCAACCCTTAGACTGAGTGCATTGGCAAATGAGTAAATCCATGCACTTTGTCCTTTCGTTATAAAGTTGGTAACAAAAAGTAGACTTCTTGTTTCAGATTTCTTAACAGTTCTTAAATTAAAACTAATGAATTAAGCTCTTTGTTGAGTCATTTTGGATTTAGAAAGTGAAAGCTAACAAAAACATGATTTCATATTTGTTCGAGTTTCTGTATCCCTGAACATCTTGGTATCTAGTATTTCCTTGAGTGTTGCACTCAGATGAATTATAAAATCATAGAATCAGGCTGAATGTTTTACAGACGTATAACTAGTTTTAATTCTTACGTTTACTTCTGTCATCTAAGTCACTTTTTTCTACTTTGTGTGCTAGTCGGCAGCAGGAAATAGAAGAAAAACTCATCGAGGAAGAAACAGCACGAAGAGTGGAAGAATTAGTGGCCAAAAGGGTAGAGGAAGAATTGGAGAAAAGGAAGGATGAAATTGAGCGAGAAGTTCTCCGAAGGGTGGAGGAAGCCAAGCGCATCATGGAAAAGCAGTTGCTCGAAGAACTCGAGCGACAGAGACAAGCTGAGCTTGCAGCACAAAAAGCCAGAGAGGTAACGCTCGGTCGTTTGGAAAGTAGAGACAGTCCATGGCAAAACTTTCAGTGTTGGGTGTGCCTCCTGCTCAGTTCAGAAAGAGATGGAATACAGACTAATTCCTTTCTCATCTAAACTTAACATTGCTGCGAAAGTTAATTTTTTAGCCTGTTCAGAAGTGCTGACTGACATCTAAAAGTTACTTTCATAAAACGTATTCAAGGATACTTTTTGATTTAACGGAACTGGCTTACATATTTGAGAAGTGTTTGAAACTTTTGCCATGGCTGCAGGACTTACATTCTTTTTTGGGAGGGTGGCGGGAGACAGGGAGTGGTAAAGGGAAAAGGTTAAAAATCCACCTGTGGTTACGTATTCTTCTTTTCTGTTTATCATTCTTACTGCCTAGACTGTGAGAGGCTTTTTGCCTTCAGTCAGATTACAAAGAGCAGGGCCTAACATTGAGTGACAGCACCTGCTTTTGATAAATAGGTTTTCTTGCTCTTCTTTTTTTCCTTCTTTTATCCCTCACCCCCTCCCCCAAATCCTGCTTCAACACAATGGACTAATTCTGGCATTCTGATCATAAGGCCCTCCCTCCATTTTCCTAATGTGTTTCAAAGAATCTTTTTAGGAAAAATGTCCAGAGTATTCATCCACTTTTTTTAGTATCTACTAACAACTCCTTTTTTTCTCTAGAGAGTTATGAAGGAACAGGTTGTCCTTGTCTGGAGTCAAGCTAAACACATGATTTGTTTTATCAGCAGCTGGAGCAGAAGTTGAAAATGTCTTTCTGTGAGACAGTAATTTGCTACTGAAGCTTTATGGCTTATTTGCACTGATTACTCCAGGTTCCTAAAACTTGTTGAAAGTCACTGAAACACTCAAGGCAAATTACTTTACAGTGCTGAGTGTCCCTTGACATAGTTTGTGTAATGAATACGAATTCCATTGGTGCGTGCCATAGAAAATCCTGTGGTTCTATTTTCTCGACCTTAAATATTTGACTCAAAATATATGTCTCATATCATTGTTAATCTTGGCATTAGTATGGGCAAGTTGGCATCATACTAAATCTCTCTTGTTTTCCAGTAAGCTTAGCTTTTCAAGTGCATTCTCCCTTGTGCTGTCTTTAGATACACGTGTCTATATTTGGTAGCTATCACAGACTGTGCAATTGAATGTATGAAATTTTACTTATATCAGTGCTTTTAATAATGGAGATAATTTTGGAGTAATGGTGCTGTCTTGTAGCGAGTTATTAATCATAGGAAGATTTTTTTCTCTTCATTTGCTTTTTGTTTCGTATTAACAATTTTTTTTTACACGGACACAACCCTCTGACAGTCTTTCCAAATATTAAAATCATTTGAATATGTATGCTGTGATCTGAACACTGCCCAAACCATCAAGCAATCTTCATATAGTTTGCATTATAAAATCTCATTAAATTCTCCAATAAAAAATAAATTACAGAATTTTATTTCCGGACCATGCACCCCCTGGATTCCTGAATTTCAGTTCAGACTGTAGATGACAAGATAAGCTGCCTTTAGAAATTGTCAACATCTGAATGTTAAGTCCATTTTCCCCATGGAAGAAGCCCTTAGTTCCATGAAGTATGGATTACCATTTGTATTTTTCACTAACAGTAAATGTATTTTTCTTATTAATTGTTTGCCTTAGGAATGATGAATTACATTTTTTGTTCCTTCTTACCATAAACATCTGCATTCCTCAGCTCAGCCTTCCTTGTATGTTGTTTCTTTATAAATGGTTGAGCTGCTGATGCAGGTATTGCCAAGCTAACAGTACAAATCATTTTAAAGAGGAAGCTGGCGCGTATGGCAGCCGAGGAGCACACTCTGCAGGACACTGGACAAGACAGTAAATATTCAACTTTTAATGCTGATTAAAGGAGTATAGGTAAAGAATACGTAGGTATACATAATTGGTGAGACAAATATTCACTTTATTTATATTTTATATATTATTTTTTTAATTTGGTAAATACTATCCAGTTTTGTAGTTGTCCTTGTTGATTTGTGTGATATTAAAGTATTAGTAATAATTGCCAGGAAACTATCATTAGGGAGGGTTTAGTCGGTTGCTGTTTGGACTGGGAGGGATGATTTAAATTTAGTGCTAGAAACAAATTTTAGTGGCTGCACAGTTTATCATTTGTCAGACAGAAGGTAGCTATAAAGCTGCCCTCTAAGTCAGCTCAAAAAAGTTCAGAGGAAGATTAGTAAATATTTATCAGTAAAAATAAACATTTTGTTTTTCTAACATCTTAACATGTCCTCCCCTTTAGGAGGAAGAACGTGCAAAACGTGAGGAGCTAGAGCGAATACTGGAAGAGAATAACCGAAAAATTGCAGAAGCACAAGCCAAACTGGTATGTATGAAAAGCATTTTTTATTTGCTTTGCTGCTTCAGATTTTGTGGGATGATTTTGTGCTTTATCATGGACACATTTTTTTAGTCTTCAGGGCTGTTTGCAGGGATTTGAGGCAAGAGCAGGAATGGTTCATGAGATTTTAGCTAGTGTCTTCCAGAGGAATCCATCTGGGGGCAATCCAGAGATTCTAGTAACTCTGGAGAACATTCTGAAATTTGCATTTAAAACAGGGCTCCTGGGAGAATTGTACTATCCCCAGTCCCAGAGTTTTTCTCTCTTCACCTCATTTACATTTTTTCTCCCTGGATAGTAAAAACAAAAGCTTGGAAGTATTTAAACTCAAACACAGCATTTCACTTCACATGAGTGACCTTGTTCCCACCCAGTTACTGGGTATAGTATGTAGGGAGTCTGTATTTGATAGTGTGCCAGACTCATAAGCTATTTTTCCTATTCCAAGTTTGTAATCCAGCAAGGAATACAGAGACTTAAGTAATTATGACACACGGATCTAAACAGGGGTGAGGAACAATTTGGAAATATTAGTGAAGAAGCCAGTGTAAGAACATTGAGGTCATCTTTTGAAAATAGAAAAATACTAATCTGTGATTGTTTCTGCTTTTCCTTCCAATTCTTTTTTTTTTTTTCTTTTAGTACAAAAATCCAGAGGTTTTTGTTTGTTATGTTTCTTTATTTTTAGCACAGACTGGCACTTAAAGTAGAATAAAGAAGTAGGATAAAGTTTTGGGTGGCCTAGGGATTTCCATTAAAAATGTATATTCTGAAGCAGTCTCAGTATGAGGAAGAAAACAGAATGAAATGACTGTGGATACAAAAAAATCCAGGAAACAAAAGGAAGAGACCGGCATTAAAGGAAAAACTTTCTTTGCCTCATGAAAGTGGCATATAGGAATTCTACTTTGAAGTAAGAATCTAAATCAGGTGGAAGGGAAGTTACTTAGGATGAACGGAGAATGAGTGCTAGTTCGTGCCCAGGAATGGAGACATGACCCAGGAGGGACTCTTGCTTCTAGACATCTTAGAAAAGTTTTGTTTACTTAGAAATGTGTTGAGAAGACATTTGCTGCGAAGTCATACTGTCACATGAAGGATAAAAGCAAGTTGTAAGCTCTCGTTAAGTGGTTTAGAAAAAACAAATTTTGTGACTGTTTATAAAGGCACAAAAAGATCTGAGTTGGTCTAAGTAATTAATTGACAGTGGATCCCAATGAGAGTAGAGGTGAAGGAGGATCGTAAGTAATGTGTCCCGTAATTGATAAGAATGTAAAAAGTTAAAACTATGGTCCAGTTGGTTCTAAGGCATAATCTTTTAAGAGGTGGTATGCCCCAGATAAAAGCCAGTACTGGAAATATCAGTAACTTAATGCAACTTAAGTAAGTAACTAAGCGACTTAATGAGGATGACACCAGGATTCTTCATGCACATCGCCATCCTGGTTATTGTAAAGGTCATAGTGAAAGGGAGGGACTTAATCCTGCCTTTCCCAATGAAAAGGCCTTAAAATCTGTTAAGGTAGAGCAAGCACTATGAAAGTGAAATGGATGAGGAGTCATTCTGAGGTCTGTCCCTACCTGCTCATTAATGAGTACGTGATCGTGCTTTTTTAGTGATGCTAAGAAGAAAATCTCAGTTCAGGTAGGAAGAAGGAAGATGGAAAGTATGAACCTTCATTTGAGTCTTGAACGTTGAGCTTTTTTGAAAGGTAAATATAGTGTGGTTTGTAGGGCCTGGATGTTTCCAGAAGGGTGGAACAGTATAGCTGGTATTGAAAATGTTGTATCGGCATCACGAAGTGGGGGGAATCCCTCTTAGACCATGGTAAGAGATTGGATAGCATGGTGACTTCGGTTTTGGGTGGCCTGGAATGCCGGATTATGACTCCTAGAACAGAGTTCCTCCGCTTATGCCCTGCCAGGATCCCTTCTGATCCCCAGGTAGCTAGCTGTCTGGTGCCTAGGGAAACTTGGCGCTTTATATTTCTTTTGGCAGTTTTCTTTGTTTACCCACACACAAACCATAAAAACATAACTTTCGGTGTGTCCTTACTGGGAAAAGATCAGCAAGCTTATTCTAGAGCAGTGCTTCTCAGGTGGTGGTAATTTTTTTGTTTTTGTCTTTTAATCCTAATTTGTCTCAGCCTATGTTTGCAAAATACAATTAAGATGAATTACTAGAAAAATGACATCAAGTGGCTATAAAAGCTTCTAAAACACTCCTGGTTTCTACATATCTTGTTATGGATCCATTATGGTTTGCAGACTATTGCTGATTCATGGATCATACCTAGACCAGCACTGTTCTGGAACATTGGGATTTGGCAGAATAGACCGTGCATTGCATGTTATCAGTACAACTTTCGTGAAAAGATATCTTGGAGAAAAAAAGAGTTTGCATTTGAGACTGTTTGGTAAGAATTTGCACATAACTCATTTGTTTCCTGTGCATGATAATGTTGGAAGCTCAAGAAATAATTGTCAGTGTTGGAGAAAATTTTTATTTGTTTCTGTTGGGCATCATCTATTGCAGGGAAACTAGCACATCCTTTGTGTAGGAAAAGACAGAATGTTACTGCATAAAGATGCCAGGAGCGTATGGAGACTTTCGTTCTTGTCCATTTCTCATCCTCTCAGTTTTCAGCAAGTTCTTTCATCTTTTCACACATTTATTGGGAGATACTACTGGAATATATTCTTTTTAAAAGAATAGATACTTAGGGAAATATGCCCATGTTGTAGATGGCACGGGACTTTTCCTGAGTGTGTCAGTAGTGCTGGTTTATCTTGTTGAAGCAACAGTTCTGTTTGTTTTTATGACCTAATAAATATGCTAGAAATGTGGACCGGTTCATGGTATAGCAAGAAGAATGGGATGCATTCTTAGCTTCTAGAAGGCAAGGGGAGAAGAGGGAGCAGCCAATCCATAATCCATATTGAGAATTTGTTAGGTGTAAAAAGCAATTGATAAGATGTTCTCTTAAAGTATTTAATGTACTTATTGTGGAGACAAGGACAATTCCAAGAAAAGTTAATAATATGAAAATACTAAGTAGTGCAACGGGTGATGTGTGATAATTGACATCATTGCCCAGGTCTCTAGGGAGACCTGGGAACCTTCCTGGAAGAGATCGTGTGAGCTGGGCCTCCGTGGATAGTTAGAAATTGCACTTACGATGGGGACAGGAGTGTGAGGAAATGAAGCAGGGAAAAGGCCTTTTGGGGTCTTAGAATAAAGGCAAGAGTGTGTAGGTGCTCTTGGGATAGTGGGATGGGCCGGAGCAGTGAACCAGCTTTTTGTGTAGTCAAGAAGGTGGTGAGGTAAGTGATGGTAGATGAGGTTCGAAAGCAGATTTTTTTTTTTTAATTTTTTTTTTTTCAACGTTTATTTATTTTTGGGACAGAGAGAGACAGAGCATGAACGGGGCAGGGGCAGAGAGAGAGGGAGACACAGAATCGGAAACAGGCTCCAGGCTCTGAGCCATCAGCCCAGAGCCTGACGCGGGGCTCCAACTCCCGGACCACGAGATCGTGACCTGGCTGAAGTCGGACGCTTAACCGACTGTGCCACCCAGGCGCCCCTCGAAAGCAGATTAAAGGAGGGTGGGGAGAGAAGGTTCCCCAAAGGGTAGTTCTTAAACATTGTAATCTTGAAAGAATAATACAAGGATTTCTTAGAAGTCAGTAAAGAAGACCAACTCCCTAATAGAAAAAGAAAAGAGACTTAAAAGAGAATTCACTCACACAAGTGGAATGGAAAAGTGCCTTCATAAATTCTTGACAATGTAGCAAAACAAAGGACTCCCCTCCCCCCCTTTCTTTTCCTCTAATGCTAAATACCAGTAGAAAAAGACTTTTTTTCCCTCATTAGCACCAACTGTTGGCAAGGATAAGGTATAAAGGGACCTTTTTATGTGGTGATTTGGGGAATTTAAATGGCTGTGACCATTTTAGAAAATAACAGTGAATCAGTAAATATCAGGAGCCTTTAATTCTGTGTCTAAGAATTTTATCTTGAGAAAAGTGAATCAGATACAAGTAAACTAATAAAGAAAAAAAACTTTTCCCTTTATTATTTAGAATAGTGAAAATTTCACAGGTTTTTAGATTACTTATATAGTTGGTTTTTCTTTAGTCAAAGTATTTGTTAATCCAGGGGAAGTAGCTAAATGCAGAACTTACGTGTACATTATGATCCTGCTAATTTGAAAAGTATATTTGCACGGTTTAGTAGATGGGAAAAAAATGCTAAGAATCGTTATCTGTAATTGGTACACTTAATGTAACTTTATACTTTTCTCTAGTTTCTATATTTTCTACAACTAACATACATCACTTTCATGATCACATAAAAATAATTAGTAGAGAAAGTAAATTTAAACCACACTTTGACTAACTTTTAAGTAGGTCCTTATGACAAGTTCAAAGATTGATCACAGTAATGACTGTAATAAGGAATGTATTAGCTTAGCCCCATGGGTTCTCTCATGTAGAATTCATGTTAGGTACTCTAGACCAGTAGTTTTTGCTCACATCCGTTCCAAATTGTTTGTCAAGATATTTGATTTTATCTGTCCAAAAGGAGGCAAAAGCATATTAACCAGTAGACATGCTTGATGAATAAAATCAAGGAAGAATTGACACGTGTCTTGGCTTGCCTGGACTTGGCTTTTTGGCAGATTGGTATCTAGTTCTGCCTGACTATTGGCAGTGCACCACTGTCTTCAGATATTTGAAAGGGTATTGTTAGTACAATGGAGATTTTTAATGTTTTTTAAAAATGTTAAAAATAGTACTAAAAAAATTTTTTTTTACTCCTCTTCACAAAAGTTTTTTGTGATGTGCCTGGGAAAAGCCCAGATATTATTCTGAAATGTGTATGAATCCTACTTATTTAGAAAGGGAAATATACTAAGAAAAGCGATAGATGTTGCTGTGGAATTCAGTGTCCCTGCAGGAGGCTAGAGCAGTAGGAAAAACATGACCCTCAGACTATCCGTGGGTGAATGAAAGTGGTAGTCAAATGTAATCTGGTTAATTTGTGAGTAAATACTGAAACTATAATAAGAGTCAGACGGACAGTTTCTAATAAAATTATAAACATGCTGATAAAAAGGAAAAATTGATTTTAACTGGGAAACATTGTTTGGAATTTTTAAAATATATGCAAATCATAAGTTTGAGATCTACAGTGTATTTCCTCTCTTTAATATTAAAAACAGTTTCTTTGTGGCGCTTGGGTGGCTCAGTTGGTTGAGTGTCTGACTCTTGATTTCGGCTCTGGTCATGATCCCAGGATGGTGGGATTGAGCCCTGCATCTGGCTGCATGCTGACCATGGAGCCTGCTTGGAATTCTCTCTGCCCCTCCCCTTTGCACGCGCACTTACTCGATCTCTTTCTCTCTCTCTCTCTCTCTCAAATTAACAAAGAAAAAAATAGTTTTTCCTTACCCACTTGCCAAATAAGGAGATTTACTATGTTCATCATGCTTAACGCTTTGTACCTCTCTCTTTTGAGAAATGAAAAAATTGTACCATGTTTGGAAGTTGATTATATGTGAAATGTGTTCCACATACTTAAAGCAAACCAGAGCTCGCTTTGCAATTAAGAGATATCTCTGGAAAATACCTCCCTGCGCTCCTCCCCCCTCCCCCCCCCCCCCACATACACAAAGCTATTTGTGTATTCTGTGTCCTGATCTCCTGTTACTTTAGTAACACTAGTTACCTGTGTGGTCCCAAAAAAAGAGTCTTTGTGGATATGATTAAGTTAAAAATCTTGGGGAGTTTATCCACTATGCCCTAAAAGCCATTCCACATAACCATTGTAAGAGGAAGGCAGAGGGGGCTTTTACCACAGTACACACAGGAGAAGCTGAAGACAGAGCAGAGAGAGCTTTGAAGATTCTGGCCTTGAAGATTGGCGTGATGTGGTCAGGAGACAGGGAATCCTGGCAGCCACCAGGAGCTGGAAGAAGCAAGGAATAGACTCTCAATCTAGAACCTCCTAATGGAGCGGGCCTTGCTGACACTTTGATTTTGGACCAGTGATCCTGATTTCGAACTTCTGGCCTCCAGAATAGTTTTATGTTGTCTGGACCTACCCAGTTGATTACTAAAAATATGGAAGTAGTTTTGGAGTTGGACAGTTAAAGTTTGGAAGAATTCTGAGGCACATGATAGAAAATGCCTGGACGGCCTTAAAAAAGACCGTTGGTAGAAATAGGGACTTTAAAGGTGCTTCTGGTAAGGCTCAGAAGCAGAGGAAGAGGATGTTACTTTAAACTAGAGGGAAGGAGGTCCTCGCTGTATAGTGGTAGGAAACCTGGTAGTGTCCTACAATTGTGTGGAAGGTGGAACTTCTCCGTGTTGAACTGGCATATTTAACTAAGGTATTTCTAAGTGAAGTGTTGAAGGTACAGTCTGGTTTCTTCCCCTGGCTGTTGATAGTAAAGTTCAAGAACAGATAGAGGAAAGAACAGATAAGTAAAATGGAATGAGCAGTTGATGTTTGGAGAAAATTTCAGCCCATCTAGATTACAAAAGATGCTATAAAGTCAGGAGGCTTCCTGTTAAAAAACTGCAAACAAAACCAAGGCTGTGGCTGGACAACCATTTGCTAGGGCTGAAGAGATTATGCCTGTGACTCATAAGTTCCTTCAGGCACTTTAGTAGCAGACACCAGGAGTAAATGAGATTATCCAGGAAAGATCTGTTGGGGAGCATCTTGTCCAATGGCCTGCCAGATTTGGGAGACCCGCAGGGTTTGTGAGGATGCTGTGTCAGCAGAAACACTGCCAACTTGGACCGAAAAGGACATGGGGAGGACACCGTGACGAAGGGCTCGCAGACTCCCAGCAGACTCCACTCGTATAGGAGAAGGTGACTTGAGGACAGCACAGAGAGAAATTTGAAGATTGGAGCAGTGCATAGACAAGCCAAGAAACCCTGGCAGCCTTGAAGAGGCTTGAAGAGGCCAGGAACAGATTCCCTCCGAGAGCCTACAGAAGGAAGGCCCTGTCCACAGAAGGTGGCCCTGTCCACACCTTTAGTTCCAGTGACACTGACTTTGGACTCCTTTGCTCCCAGAGTAAATTTCTGTTCTCTTAAGCTATCCAGTTTGTGGTAATTTGTTACAGTGGTTACAGGAAACTAATACAAATGGAAAAGGAATTGGGCATTTATAGTAAGTAGAGTGAGCTCATCTAAGTTGAGAGAGCACAGGACTGAGTGATATATGCAGTTAATAGTGATGTATTTACACGTTTTAAGAGAGACAGGGACGGCATGGCGCCAAAAATAAATGTCAATTAAATATTTTAATTTGTAACGAAGTGATGGGGAGTTAATGGAAGAATGTTTAGTCAGGGAGAGGCTTGTTTTCAACTGATAAGGTAAAAAGCTCATTTAAGAGTGTGTTAGTGTATTTTGGGCAACAGTATTTGGAAAATGTTCTGGATATTACTGAATTGGCCTTATATAGTGTGAGTGAAGGACAGAAAGTCAACCAGAAACCCACTGAAAGCCTGTCAGAAGATGGGCCTGGAATTGGTAAGGTGGCAGGAGAAACTGTAAAGAGAGTAAACCTGGTTGAGCGATAAAAGTGCCCAGAGGGAGGAAGAGGAGAAAGAAGAGGAGAAAATGTGGTGTGGGAACCAGAGAAGATCTCATGCTGACAGCCAGGTATCAGCAGGCACTTGAGAAAACCTCCACAAAAGGGAATGAGTGACCAAGGCAGACAGAAGCACTGACTTGAAAGAAAAGAGAACTTAGGGTATGGAAGATTAAAAGAACCACATCTGGATGAGTTCACGTTAGGACACAAATACTAAAATCCTGAAGGTACGAGATTGGTGTTTGGGCAGTATTCTTAGAGTGGTCTCTGCTGAGCCCTGGAGGACACTGATTTTTGTGTCGAGTATCCCGTACCAGTCTCGGCTATCAGTTCCCTCTTGAAGCAGTTGTGTCCACTTTTAAGTAATACGGGATCTTGGGAGATGTTCTGTAATGTTGACGTTCCAAAAATATATTTAAGATTATAAAGGTGTAGCAACTGAGGAATTGCAAAGGAAAGGGGCTAGAAGGAGTGATACGAATTCTCTTTATATGATAGCTAACAATATCCTATAGCATACACTGTAAACATTAGGTAACAGAATAACCAAATTGCCATGGGGGGGGGATTACTTTTTTTAAAAAATCCTGGTATGTTACTTTTTTTAACCTTGTACGTTAATAATTTCAGAAAACTTTACTGATCCGTAATTTGTCAGAATTAATTACTTCAAATTTCTTTTTAATATTTTTTTTATGCATTGTTTATCTAAAGTGGGATAAACATTACACTTGTTACAGGGGGGAAGATGAGTCAAAGAATTAAAGTTACAAATGGCAGAGTTTAACAGGATGTGTGTCTGGGAAGTTTAAAATGGAGAAATCCACATTTCTGAGTGGTGGCATGATTTCCTAATCGTAATATTTTTTCATCCTTGCCTGTCATTCCTGTAATCACTGCTGATAACAAGTAATTCTCTCTCTGTATTTTTGATTTCGTAAAATTTCGTATGTATTTTTAGTAGATTTCAGCATCCTTATTTGCTGAAAAACTGCTGCTAGGGATCACCCCAATGTACAGTTAGAGACCGTGTAGGTGGGGGATGCTTAGAAAGGTGCAGTTGTAATAAGGACACTGGGACCTCTGGGTAGAAGAGGGGGGAACAAAAGGTACTGGAAGGGGTAAATAGACTCTTCTAGAATGGTATACTTTGCTTTTATGTATTTTATCTCACCCGTCACTCTTCCCAGTGAGGTACAGGGTTGAAAGCCACCTTTGTGAGGGTCCTGGACTTAATGGCTAAGAAGGCCCACCCTCTTTTCATGGCTCTAGTATGGTGGATGTTGGCTTTCTCTTGGGCCTCCATGACATCCATGTGTAATCCTTGTAGGAGAGCTCGGTATTGTTTTTCTGTATGAATACACGTGTACATCCCCCCGCCCCCCCGGAATAGTTCTTTCTTTTGCATGCATTTGAAACAACAGAAGGGTGGAGGAGTAGTGGATATTCCAGGGGCATTGGGAAGGAAATGGCATATCAGATTGCAGAGGGGGCTAGGGTTTAGAATACCTAGCAAATAAGGTGTAGGGTCAAACCTCACAGATGGATGGGGTAGGAAACCAGTTTTTCATCATTTGAGAACCACTATATTAAAATTGATGGTTTTGGGTTTTGCTCGACTAGTTTTTTTGGTTTTGGTTTTTTTTTGGTTTTTTTGTTTGGTTTGGTTTGGTTTTGCTATGGTGTAATTGAATAATATTTATGCTTAGTTTAAAGCTATAGTGGAACAAAGTATAAACATTTGAATGTAAAGACAGGATATTCACCTGCTCACTTCATTTTTAAAAGTCATTTCATTATCAGGTACTTCCAGTAGGCACTATATGCTCAGCACTAAGGGAGAACCAGAGAGACTGCAGCCCCTCTTCTGCACACATGCACTTCCGTCTCCTGTATTTGTAAACCTGGATGACATTGAAACTTTCTTTACCCAGTCTAATTTCATTGGTGCCTGGGTGGTGGCACAGTCTTGGATTTTGGTTCAGGTCATGATCTCGTGACTCATGAGTTCGAGCCCTGGGTAGGGCTCTGTGCTCACGGCTCAGAGCCTGGAGCCTGCTTCGGATTCTGTGTCTCCCTCTCTCTCTGCCCCTCCCCGACTTGTGCTCTGTCTCTCTTTCTCTCAAGAATAAATTAACATTAAAAAATAAAGTCAATTTCAGTGCAGAATCAGTATTTCCTGTTAATGAAGGAAACTAGTTTAAAAATCTTGTTCATTTTAATTTAGGTATGTGATCACATCATTCAGATTTATTTTTTAGAAAAATAAATGGTTCTGTCTCTTTTTTTCCCCATCCACCTACTTTTCATTCCCATCTCCAAAATATATATTCAATTATGGTTTTTGTCTATTTTTCCAGAGTTTAACATGCATATTTTGGCAGATACACATGTATTTTTATTCTCCCCTTTTTGCAGAGAAATAGCATACTATACATAACTGTTTGGGACTTTGCTGTTCTTAACAGTATAACTTGGGGGGTTTTCCATTTCAGTATGTAGGGATTCCTATTTTTGTGTTTTTTTTGTTAACCACACAGTAATTTTTTTGAGAGTGCGCAAGTGCTCTCGTGAGTGGGGGAGGGACAGAGGGAGAGAGAATCTTAAGCAGGCTCCCACCCCAGCTCGGAGCCTCGGCTTGATCTCATGACTGTGAGATCATGACCTGAGACAAAATCAGGAATTTGACACTTAGCCGACTGAGCCACCCAGGTGCCCCTGCACAGTGTCTGTTACATAGATTTTGCATAATTTAATAGTCCCATATTTGGGAATTTTGGATTTCTCCAGTCTTGAGCAAGCTATGTTGCATTAAAAAACCTTGTTCAATTTAGCATGTTTGCAAGTGTTATTTATAGGATATTCCAGAAAATTAATTTTCTGGGTAAAAGTATTATGAAGATAAAATTTTGGTAAGTAGTGCCATAGTACTCTTCGTAAGCTAGTATTTCGTATTTCACTTTTGAATTTGTCAATATGATACAGTGAAAAATAGCGTGTAATTTTAATTAGATTTCTCTTAAGGGTGAGGCTGTGATGTTCAAACTCTTCGCTCTTTAAGGATCTAATCTGCTTCGTTGAGGGCTGAGTTAGAACCATAGGCAGCAGTGAATCTGGGTGTTTATATTGGTAAGGGTTTCCCAAGCACATGGACACAAAGTAAGATTCTTTACTATTCTTTGATTGAATTGTACTTGCCAGGCTCTTACCCCAAATGTGTGATGATTTGTTAAAATTGGGCAAAGTAATTGGCATATGAATTTATTACTGAGGATGAACAGAAGTAGGTAATTCTTTTCTGTTGTAATCATCAGTGAAAGTCTAAGCACAAAAGTGGAGATTTGAGATGGATGTACAGGTGGGACTTCAGTAGGAGGAGAGAATGGCAGGAGTATAGGAGAAGTGGAGGCAAGATAGAAAGCAAGCATAATTTTGACATACTAGCAGACACACAGTTGGAGCCAGATTATAGAACGTCTTAAATAGTGTGCTCATTGGGGAAGTTAGGCCATATTCCACACCTGGTGGAGATCACTTGGGAGCATGAGAGAACAGAAAGATGTTCCCAAAACTGGTAGTGTTCTGTAGGGTGGATGGTGGATGAAGGGCAAAGACTGGGAATGAGGAAACCATTTCAGGTCTCTAAGAAGATGTGGGGCCCTGTGCTGGTGTGGTGGCAGTTGAAATGGAGGACAGGCTCTAGATGAGAGAACGTAATGGAAAAGAATATAAGGGGAGGATTAACAAACTGGTTGGCTATTTGCTTGTGTCGGGGAAGACAGGATAAAGCTACAGAATATGGGTTGCAATAGAGAAGGTAGTAGAGAGGGCTGATTTATTTTAGGGTTAGTTTTGAGGATTCTAAATCTTGGACATGTTGACGAGCTCTCTCTCTGTCCTGTAGTGTGCTGTAGCTTAAGAAACGGAGCTTAGGGAAAAGGTCTGAAAGAGAGATCTATTTCACCTCTCCATTGGATTTTCCATCTTGCCTACTGACCCAATTCCCACTTTTTAATTTATTTTTTATTTTTTTAATGTTTGTTTATTTTAGAGAGAGAGTGCAAACGGGGGAGGGGCAGAGAGGGAGGGAGGCACAGAATCTGAAGCAGGCTCCAGGCTCCGAGCTGTGAGCACAGAGCCCGACACGGGGCTTGAACCCACAAACTGTGAGATCGTGACTTGAGCTGAAGTCAGACGCTTAACTGACTGAGCCAGCCAGGTGCCCCCAAATTCCCACCTTTTAATTCTGATCTTCCTCCCATTTGCCCTTCACTTGATTTCAGTGGATTTGTCCCACCATCTATCTTCTGCCTTTTAGTCTACACCCATACCATCTTAAAGTAAAACAAACCTCTTTGTGTTACTTATGTATTTAAATGTCAGGGTTTTTTTTTTTTTTTTTTTTAAACATTCTATGCTGCATACCAGAGTCCATCATCTTTCCGGTCTTCTGCTGAAAAGCCTGTAATTCAGTCACATTGAATGTTACTATTTCAGAATAAAAAAAACCTATCAGTGGAGACAAACAGAACTGATCAGGGTAGAGAGCCTTAAATATTTTGTTTAAAAAAAAAAAAAAATGTTCAGTTGGAGACGGAGAGAGCGTGCACATGCATGGGGCAGAGAGGGAGAGAATCCCAAGCAGGCCCCATGCTGTCAGTGCGGAGCCCTATCTCAGGAACCAGGAGATCTTGACCTGAGCCAAAATCAAGAGTCAAACACTTAACTGAGCCACAGATACCTGGAGCCTTAATGTATGTTTTGAACCACTGTATTTTGTATGAAAGAATATGTGGGAAGAGAAAAAAATTTTAAAAGACTTCAAGTGAACAGAAGAATGAATAAGGAAGTCATTGAGAATGGAGTTTCTGACCATCTAGAAAATAATTTTAGTAGAATAATGGAGACAGAAGTAGTGACTTTAAGACTTGACTTTGGAAATAGGAAAGCATTCACAGGATGCAGTGAGTGTTTTAGGATAAAGATCAAATAGGAAAGAAGGGACCACAGTGATCACTGAGATTTAAAAACTCAAAGGGTTAGAACAGGTTTTCTCAACCTTGGCCACTTTAACATTTGGGAGTGGATAATTGCTGTGGGGGGCTGACCTGTGCGTGGTAGGATGTTTACAGGCATGCCTGTCCTCTACCCACTAAATGCCAGGAGCCACTCTCCCATTCGTGACCACCGGAGTCACCAGCACACATGGCCTAATGTCCCTTGTGCTGGAGGGGTAGACTTGCACCTGGGGGATGGGGGGGAGTAAGGAAGTAGACCTGAAGGAGAGAGACCATGAGGAGGGAGAATTGGAATGGCTGGAATTTTTTGGTAAAGAGGGGAAACGTATAGACAACACAGGAAGGGAGTTGGTTACTTAAGACTGAAGGAGTTGAAGTCACCACAAAAGTTAATTATTCCAGTGTCCATTTGAAACCGAAAAGCGTGTTATAATCAGCGGGTGAAAAGGGTATTTAATTTTTTTCACTCCAGAGAAAGGGGTCTTTAGTATTTCTTGATTGCATATTGACGATATAATGTAGCCCCAGTAGAGGTTTGTTTTTTTTTTTCCCTGTAACTTTTTTTTTTTTTTTTTTTTGAGCTTATTTATTTCTTTTGAGAGAGAGAATTCCAATCAGGCTCCGCACTGTCAGCACAGAGCCTAACTCGACGCCTAAACTCAAACTGCAAGATGATGACCTGAGCTGAAACCAAGAGTGGGACGCTTAACCAACTGAGTCACCCAGGCACCCATCCTATAACTTGTTTTTTAAGTTTATTTATTATTTTTTTTGAGAGAGAGCAAGCATGCAAACGGGAGAGGTGGGAGTGGGGGAATCCCAAGCAGACTCTGAGCTTTCAGCCAAGAACTCAACTACCATGAGATTATGACCTGAGCTGAAATCAAGAGACAGATGCCTGACTAAGCCACCCAGGTGTCCCTCGTGTAACTTTTTTATATGTCTTTCTAATTACAAATCTAGTTCTGGTAATTGGTAGAGAACTTAACCATTTGAAGAAACCGGTGCCTTTGTTCATAATTGACAATCTTAATCTGATTCACTGAAGATGTGGATAAAAACAGGTACTAGGACAAAATCTATACTGGTTTCGAGATACGATTTTTAGAAATTTCCATTTTCAAAATGTGCAAGTGCTTTTCTACAATTTTTAAATATATTTTTCATAAAAAAGAAAAAATAGGCAGAATTAATAAGGAGTTCTTTTCTAATTCCACTATAATTTTTCCTTTATCACTTTTTGTGTGAGTTTTATTAAGCATACTGTAGTACGTATGTTCCTGTGTCACCTGATTTCCCAATATTACTAATGGAAGACCTGAAATTCTTGGAAGTTTTAATGTTTACTTTTAACTTTCAGGCTGAGGAACAGTTGAGAATTGTTGAAGAACAAAGAAAGATTCATGAGGAAAGGATGAAACTAGAACAAGAGCGACAACGTCAACAAAAAGAAGAACAAAAAATTATCCTGGGCAAAGGGAAGTCCAGGCCCAAACTGTCCTTCTCACTAAAAACACAGGATTAAATTGCAAACTCTGAACTTTTTACAAAGAAAAATGGAAAAACTTTGTATGGTAGCTTCATGTTGAAGTGGTTTTTGTTTTGTTTTGTTTTTGTTTTTTGTTTTTTTTTTTAATTTGGAAAATCTGGAAAAGTTAGCTTGTTCTAATAGGGGCTCTGCTCTGCATTCCTTTTCCCCCCTTAACTTCCATTAAGTCAAATCCTTATCAGATCATTGCTGTCTTCTAAAGAGGGATCTATTTTTCATCTGTTTGGATTCTGTAGTATGGTCTGAAGGAGAGCAGATCACTTGGTAAACTGGATGGTCTGATAAGGTTTTTACTGACCCATTGACTTCAGAGTTCTACTCTGTCTATTACGTCATAATGCTGGTTTTGCTGACTTTTTGTTTTTTTATATATTTATAAAAAAAGAAAAAGTTGGTAATTGCATTGGAAGCTCCCAGGGTGTTACTGGACCTGTGTGGTGTATTGTTAAACCAGTGTCCTTGATGCTCCTGATACAGGTAAGGAAACAGTTGGTCAGCTCTGGCACAAACTATATATACAGTTCAGTATTGTCTCTGTTCAGTTTGTTTTTATTTCATTGACAAAATCAAACCAGCATTCCCCATTGTGTAAATAAATGATTTTGCTGAATAAAGTAAAGTCTTAAATTCATATGTTGAAGCAATTTTTTTTAAAGTTCTGTTAAGTCTTAAAGAGGGTGGTTTACTTTTTGATGGTCAACAATTTAGGAATCCTAGAACCATGCTATATTTCCTCATACTTTTAAAATAGGATTTATATGTACATTAAATATCCTCACGTATTAGTATTTAATGGCTATTTTTACAAATACCTAACTTATGCTGCTACGGCAATTAAGACGTCAGTATTACCTTTAAGAAAGAGCACCCAGAAAAAGATTTAAATTCTCAATCCTGTGCCTCTGTTTTAGGATATAAAATACTACGATCACAAATTATACTTAATGAAGGCAAGAAAAATGCTTCTAAAAATGTATAGAACCTTAGATTATTTTCAAAGTGGGCCATCAGAAAGAACTTAGCTTTGTACCTTGACTAAAGGCTAAGGTAGTCAAATCCTCTTTGATGTAGGGTGCCTGCACGTTTATTTTTGGGACAAACACATTTAAACTTCTTACAAGTTTTTGTTTTTGCATGTGATACCTTACGGATGACTCTTAATACACTAGAATCTGCCTCAGTTATCTACGTATGTTTAAGTCTACTGGTATTAAAACATTTATTCAAGACAAGGATATGGATCTAAAAATGCTACCTGAGCTGCATAAACATGTCTTCAAAGTAGAGAACATGTTCTCCAATATTTTTGAGACCGTTTGATCAGTCTTTCAAAGTGAAAACAGAAGTTAATGAGATGCCTAAATGGTAGATTATTTTGTGTGTGCATGCTAAGAAAAATGCTGTTGCTTTAGTTTGAGCTCTTCAGTGAGTCTTTTGTGGTAAGGAACAATATTATCAGTTTAAATATCTTTAAAGATAGAATTTTAAGTAGGCATGAACTGTAGTGAGAACTGACTTATGATACCTATTACTCTAAAACATTCACTTTATTTACCTAAAGAATATAGGTTGCTTTATGAATCCTTTTTTAACCTTTAAATATAGGTTAGCTCTATTTCATGATTTTTTTTTAATGTAACTTTTTTTTTTTTTTTTTTTTGGTGCAGATCCATTGTTCTTAGGTTGTATATTCAAGTTTTGGGAAATGTTTATTTAAAAATTGTTTTGCTCTACAAGTGTTACAAACATTGTATCTAAGAGAGTAGCCTGGACTTACATTTTTAAATTAGCTTATGCGTGCCTTTTAATTTTTTGAAAATCTCTTACTGCCACATATGGTGTGAAATCACAGTAAGTTGCTTAGTGACACCCCGCCATATCTGCTGGCTGCGGGAGATTCGCATCAGATATTGAAATTGTTCCTGTGCCAGGCTACAGGAAAGAGGATGTGATTGTTAATAAAATACACCCAATCTTTTCTGTGCTGCAACAATGTGTACTAATTTGTTTTCTTCATTTGTTTCCACTGCCTTTGTGTACGTATTATAAAAGTTCAAATTTTCTCCCAATTAGCAGTTCAGATGTTCCCTAATTTATTAAACACGCCTTTATTCATAATTTGTTTTTCAGGTTATTATTAATGCATTATAGCAGTAACTAATGACTGTTTATTTTTATTACAGTATTTAAAATATGTAGTTATTGCAATTTTTATTGTGGAGTTTGCAGAATTATCAATTGTATAAACGAAACCTTTAAATTAGCTTGGTGTGAGGACTCTTTAATGCTTGCAAAGAGGGGAAAGGGGTTTTTAGTTAAAGATTGACTGTTCCAGCTTCCCTTACAAAGTCATAGCGAAGTCGGCTCAAGGTAACGACCCAGCCATGTAGTCGTGCCTCATAGATGCCCACAGCTATTTTGTATGGCCACCAGGATTTTAAACTTTTTCAGTAATGTTGCACCTCTTGTTTTCCAAAGTAACATAAGCATAGGCTCCTGGCTTGCTGAACTCTTATGTATCATTTCTGGTCCCTCATTGTATATTAAGCACCTCCACTTGCCCCTTAACTAAAATTTCTCCAAAGCTGTTATTATTAACTAGAGTTTCTCATTTCAGTTACCTTAATTTTCTGTTCCTTTACACCCAGAACCGTCCATCTGTTTTGGATTACTGGCCATGAGAATTTCTGAAGACAGGATATCTTAATTTTTGAGACTTGCCACTTGCTCCAGGAAGGAGTGTTATGAACACTCAAATACCAGAATGTTATTAATTAGTGAAAGGACTACTAAAGGGAGAAGGGCCTCAATCTAGGAATCTCGAGTGGGTGTTGAAGCCCAAAGAATAGGGCCTACATTTTCATTTGTTGAATTGCCATTTTCCTGCCTACTTGTCTTTATCATACTTGTTATTTCTGTTTTGTGTTTACTCTTGTGTTATTTTAGCATTCAGTTTTGCATGATCATAGAGCTGCTACTGGTGCAGTAATCCAGAAGATCTGCACTTCCTTGCTCCTGGCCTGCACAATACATTTTGAAGCAGATTGGTCACTGGTTTTCAGAGGACTAGATCCCATGGTCTTGATCTATATATTGTATATAACTGATAGGCCGTAAGAGTGTTCTTTTCCAGAGCCTGCAGTGGTTGGACCAGAGGATGTCGAACAGTTGTATTTTTCACATATATTTTCTTCAGATGTATTAATGTGAAACCAGTAAGTTAAGGAGTAAAATTTTCAGTGGTCAGCAGCTTTCACTGTCGCTCAGGAATTCCTAAGGGGTGCGGCTGTGGGTGTGTGTAAGAGGGTCTGTACAACAATTGATTACTAAACCTGGTCCTTGAGCGTTAGAATAAAATAGGTTTGTGGTTTTATATACATTTGGATAATGATTGTTTCCTTCCTCATTTTCCAGGCTTCTGTAACTGCACTATGGGTTGAAAGCAAGTAGCAAGGAATTAACAAAGGAATATATAATGCAGCCTCTTCTAAGTGCTGTTGAACATCTTACTGTAAAGTGGGTTAGGGAGGGAGCAAAAATGATCTTATGGAGCCACAGTAGATGTTAATCTCCTTATGATTGCTGTCAGTAATACCACTTCTGTGTTTAGAGCAGAATTTAACTTGTTGTAATATACAGTACATCTGTATCAGTCCATGAAGTGGGAATCCTCTTTGGAGAGGTTAAAGTATTAGTGTTTGTGAGTGGTAAAACCAAAACAGCACAGCTGCTACCTATCTGTCTCCACCAAACTCCTAAACCAACTTGGAAGGTTGACAGGAGTTTGGCTGGTTTTCTAAACCTGTTGGTTTGCAAATAAGGAAATGAGATTTCATGCCAAGTGCCCAAGTTAGTTGGAGCCATAATGGTGCTCTTTCCACATAAGCTGCTTTTGCATTAATAATATGAAACCAGTGATAGATTATAAACTAGAAATTGAAATGACTACTGTAGTCGAGAAAGAAGTATTTTAGTTCCATAAGGAATATATTGTTCTGGTCTATAAGGTCAGTTGTCACTAAACTTGGGAAAAATGTTCTTTGGGCCCAAGAGCCCAGTGTAATAATAACTTTTGCCTTCCAAACTCATAAGTAGATGCTAATTTAAGATGCTTCGATGCGTGTAAACAATTTTAGAAGCAGAAAGATGACACAGGAGTGTATGGCAAAGTTTACTAAGAAAAGACTTTTATTTTACTCTTGTTTTGAAAGGTCTTCCCTTTGAGTAATTTGAGCTGTATCATTTGCAGAAGAGTCCTAAAAATTTCAGTGACCTTTATGAAATAAACCGCATGCAATGCCAGGAAACAGTAGTAGAGGCTCACAGCTACACGGGAAGTTCATGGCTTGGACGACGTTTAATCAACATGTATATCAAATTTCAGTAATTTCTCTGTAACGTTACATTTAGATAAGGCTTTTGTTCTTTGTTTTTATAGAAGTTATGTTAAAGATGTCTTTTGAAGTACATCTGAGAATTGATGGATTACTATACAAGGAATATATAAGAAACATCCATAAAGTCTAAAGACCAAAGCATGTTTAGGAATTCAAGGGGGCAGGAACAGGACTTTACCAAGGTGCATTTACTTGGGCAAACTTGATTGCCAACTTAATCTTCTAAACTGAAATTTACACTTGCTACCTCGTTACATATTCAAATTTATATTTCTATTGACTTTTATAATTGACTATCTGAAATGCCCCAAGTTTTAACCTGACTTTTAGAAATTTCTTCTTTAACTTTGGAAGTAGTTGAAGTTACTTCCTCAGCTGAAATAAAACTTCCTTTTTTTTTTTTTGGTGGGGTTAAATATGTGCTGGTAAAATTATGGATTTTCAGGAATAACTGTGTTTCTTCCTACAATTTTAATCATAAAGTGAAATCCAAATACAAACATGTATCAAATTGATGTGATTAGGTTCTTTTTGGTTTGGCATCCATTAAAGTTTGAACTTTGTCTTGTAACATGCTGATGTAACAGTTTCTGCCTGGCATATATGTACAGATACAGACACAAATGGCTTGAGATGATGCTTTTAATTACAGTTGCCCCTTGGACAACTTGGGTTTGAAATCGTGGTTCCATTTACAGGGATTTTTTTCAATAAATACAGTGGTCTCAATGTGTTTTCCTTAGATTTTTCTTAACATTAGCTTGCTATAAGAATACAGAATATACATACAACAACAAAATATGTGGTGACTGATTTTATGTTCTTGGTAAGGGTTCTGTAACAAGACTATTGGTAGTTAAGTTTTTGGGAAGTCCAAAGTTACACAAGGATTTTTGATGGGGGGGCAGGGGCTCCCGACCCTCTCCTCCTTCACAGGTTAATGGAACTGAAATTAGGGTAAACAGCAGAGGAACATTTTCACCTTGAAATTGTTACTGTTGATGTTTTTCACCTAGTCTCTACAGATAATCCGTCTTTACTGAAAATAAATTGATAAATATTCACACCCTAGTTACACAGTGGTAATCTTTGTGTAGGATTTTATTTTTTTGATCAAATACACACTTTGTTTAAAAACAAGTTTTACATTACATTTTACCCAAGGTAAAATGCTTTGGACATGTGAATATCTGATTTACTAAAAATGGAAGCCACGGTTATTTTCAGACCATGCAAATTTCCTTTATTTCCTCTAGTTTACTTGGAGAGAGGATGTGGGAGCGAAGAGGTCACCATTTAAATTTCACAAAATAACTTGGCTAAATATGAAACGGATGGTACTGTTTCGGTTTTAGTTCTTTTAGAAAATCACTAGCTTTACATTAAATTTCAAACGAATTCCTTAAATGTTTTAGGACATTTGTTAAAACCACTCCTTTTTTAACCCTTGTGATAAAGTTATGAATAGTACTATCTGCCCCTTCCTGGTTTTTTAGTCTTCACGGGAATCAGTCCGTGACTTCAAATCGGTGTGCAGTATTTGAGCATTTAAAAAAAAAAAAATCCTCAAATTGGAGGCTTATTTTAAAACTAGCAATTAGAGAAAATAAAATAGTTTTCGTCTCAAAGATTTACCCGGAATAATATGAATGAATGTATTCGGTACCTCGCGTGCCATAGTGTTTTCGATCTTAACAAACTAGTCTTAACAAAACTTACATTTCCAGTGGAAACGTACATCAACTTTTGTTTAGTATTGCCAAAAAGGAATACTTACTAAGGCGTAAACATTCTCAAACGTGGTTATAAAGAAGAGTGAAGGAAATACTGGTAAATATCCAAACAAGATGTTTTACCATGTATATTTTTAAATGTAGTGTAGATAATTTAGCTAAAGAAACAGATCTTGCAGGAATACCGTCTGGTTCGTTGCGTCTGAAACATTAAAGAAATCCTGGAGTACACAAAATTTTTTAAAGCATGTTGGGGGCATACGGCGTATCTTCCTCTTATTCAAACAATTGTACGTGGGTACTATGCCTTCTTTCTGCCGAGTCCTCCCTGCTGTCCGTCATCTCAGGAGCTGCCGGCGCGGACTCGGTGCGCGGTTGAGTCCCGGCGGTCTGGTTCCGGGTGGGCGGGCCGTCGCGCTCTCGCCCGCAGGGAAGTCAGGCCGGTCGCTAGTGGGCGCTGTGGGTCCGTGGAAGCCGTCGGCGCGGTGGCGCGCGTCCAAGGCGTTCTTTGGGAAAGCACTTGCCGAGAACCAAAGTGAAGAATTCCTGCCACCTCTCCATTTGGGCGTTATTTGTCACCGTCACCCTAAATTCTCGGTCACCTTGGGGAGGCGTGAGTGTGTCCCAGAGACTAGTTAAGGAGAAGGTCCCGCGGCCGGGCCAGCGACACTTTCAGGGAACGCCCGCAGCGAGGTGCGGAGGGTGAGGGGCCAGGACCCATCGTCGGCCGCCCCGCTGGCGCCCCTTCCCCAGGAGTCGTTTGCATCCCTGGCCCCCGTTGACTTTGGTCGGGCCTGAGCTGACGTTAGGTACCGAAGTCAGGTGTGAAACACAACGCTCGGACGGCTGCTGGGGGCAGCGAAGGGATGCGCGTACAGGGTGTGAGCCGGTCCCGCAGAGGGCACACTCCGTGTAAAACACGGAGACCCGCGGGAAAAGCCTTCCATTCCGCAGGGAAAGTTTCGCCCTCGACGTTGTCTCTCTGTTGAAGTTAGAATGCTTGCCCGGCAAATGAAGGCGCGTGCTGGGCGCGGGGACAGGTGGCCCCGTGCTGTCCCCTCTCTCCTCTCTACCGTCCCGAACAGCGTCCCCACCCCGCCGCTTGAGGGGCGCCGGTGAAAGCGTCAGGGCCGGGTCTTTGGCGGGCCCGGCTGCGCTCCTCTTGCGCCACCGCCCGGAGCCGGAGGCGGGGCTCACCTGTCAGCCGGCGCCCCGCCTCGCGGCGCCCAATGTCGGGCGGGGGTGGATGACGGACGGGTCGGCCGCCCAACCGGCGCGCGGCTGCCGGGCCGCAGGCCAATGGGCTGCGCGGCGCGGGGCGGGGCCCCGCGTTTATAGTGCTCTGACAGCGCGCCGGCCGCGCTGACTCTCCTCGGCGGGGACGGCGGCGCCGGCGGGAGCTAGGAGCCGCGCGCACAGCGGTCCCGGCGCCCTCCCCGCACACAAAGGCCCGCGCGCGTCCGGCGCCCGCGGCGGGGACCGAGGCCCTCCTGCTTGCTCCGCGGGCCGGGAGCCGCGAAGACCGAGGAGGCTCCCGCGCGCCCGCAGGCGCCTCTCGCCGCTCTGCGCTCCGGGACATGGAACCGCGCCGACGCGGCGCCCGCGCGCTCGGGCCGCTGCCCACCCCCCTGGATCTATAGTGCGAGGCGGCCCGCTCGGAGCGCAGCGTCCGCCGCCAGCGCGAGTCGTCTCTCCGCCTTTGTGTCCCGGCCGCGCGCCCTCCCTGCCGCCCCGCGCCCGGCACCCTGGAGCCACACGGGAGCCTGCCGTCCGAGCTGCGTCCGGCGCGGCGCCCCGGAGCCCCGAGCCCGCCGCGCCGCCGCGCCCCGCGCGTGCGCTCCCGCCCCGCGCCCTGAGGGCCCCGAGCGGAGCGCCCCCCGACCTCGGCGACGCCTGGAGCTGCTCGGCGCGCCCCGGAGCTGCCTGCCGTCTCCCCCTTGTGTGCCCCGAGGATTGGGGCTCCGGCCTGCGCCCATTCCCTCCGTCGTCCGGAGTGCGCGGAGCTGGGAGCGGCTTGGCCATGGCCGCGAGGAGGGACTCCGTGTGGAAGTACTGCTGGGGAGTTTTGATGGTTTTATGCAGAACTGCCATTTCCAGGTCGATAGTTTTAGAGCCCATCTATTGGAATTCCTCGAACTCCAAGTAAGTGGCGTCCGCGATTCCCCCCCCTCGGTCCTTCGCGGCGTTGCGCCGTTCCGGGCGGGAGGAAGGGCTGAGCCGCGGAGCCTCGGAGCCTGTGTCTGGAACCCCGGTTCCCCGCACCCCAAGTTCCCTGGCCCCCACCCTCGCCACATTTTACTTGGTGGAACTCTTCGTTCGGCTTTCCAGCCGGAGCTCTGGTTCTAAGGGGCGCCCTCCCCGCCTTTCTTCCCCCATGAGCTCCCGGGGGGTGGGGGGGTGTGCTAAAAAGCCCTCGGCGGCTAGGCTGTCACGTCCGGGAAAGTATCCGATGGTGGTACCTGACCCTCACTTCTTATCGAGGACGGAGAACATGGCCACAAACCGGGCTGGCCGGCGCGCAGGCGCTGGCGGGCTGCGGGGAGAGGAGGGGATGCTGCGCTCTCCGGGAGCGCCGGAGCGCGGTCAGATCCCCGCAGGCGGGCGGCGGCGATGAGCCCGGGCCAGAGGAGCGCGCCCCCGGGGACGGAGCCTGCGGTCCCCCGCCGCCCTCTGCGCCCCGGAGCCCGCGCGCCTCGGCCCCCCGCCGCCTGCCCGAGGGTGCGCGGGGAGCTCGCCAGCTCCACCGGAGAACTCGGGCGGCGAGCCCTCTCCTCCCCGCCGGGGAGACGGGCCTTAGGCTTCTCCCGGAGAGCTCTCTGCACGTCGGCTTCTCCCTCCGTTGCTAAACCAGCGGCCCCGAACTCTGCGCGGTCCTGTTAGTTGACTTGAATTTAAGGGCGCTTTCTGCAAAAGCTTAAGGCCCTGCCCAGTCGACACGGCCCCTGAAGCCTTGGCGCTTGGGAAGCCTGTGTAGAAATGGGGTCCTTGGATCCGATTTGGTTTTATCAAGCAGTGTAGCTAGGAGAAAGCTAGGCCTCGTGAAGATTAACTTTCAGTGGGAGCTACCAGCATACGACACATTTAGAATTTAGAAAAGGCGATTTTTCCTTAAATATACCCGGCGGTGACTCCTAGTTAGTTACCTGTACATTCAGTTCTGCGTATTAGCTCCTCCTTGGGATACATTTCGAATCAGATCCAGAAATGTCTTACAGAATCATGGGATTTTAGCCTTGGGAAACTTGGGGAAAGTGTGGAAACATTGGCCGGTTCCTGGAGTAAGCCTTTGAGATCAGAAGGAAAACCAATGGCCTAATTGAAGACAGGCAAGTTGGCCATGGGTTTAGGAGTAAAGAGAAGAGGGATTGATTTACAAACCACATTTTAATTAAAGAATTGCATCCACTCTTTTAAAAGTGATAAATTTCAAATCTGCCAACATGTTTACCAAGAGTTCCCCATTACAAAGGCAAGAAACGTCACAACGATAAATCGGATTAAACACATTCTTGCATGATGCTAGATGGCACTTTGCAACACTGCTCCCCGTTAAAAGTTACTCCTTGCGGTCCCCTTCCATCCGCCTGGTCTTGTAGGGACTGCTGTTTTCCCTTAACATAAGATTTGTATTTGTTGAGAAAGTAGTCGCGGTGACATCTTCGCGCAGATCCGGAGTGGTGAGGCAGCGGGTGGTGCGGGGAGGCGCCGGGCTCAGCCCCGCGTGCAGCAGCCGGCGTCCGGGCCAGGCGGTCCGGGAGCCGGGGCTGGGCGAGCAGGGAAGAGGCCAGCCAGTGTTCGCTTTGCGCCTACAGAGGTCACTCTTCCACGCGCAATGCTGCCGGCGCCAGCCCTCACCTCTTCCCCCGGGCTGTCTGCTCCGCTCCACTTTGCACTTTCACTGACGGATTGTTTGGGGAGGCTGCTTCCCCTCCCCCGCTCCCCTCCACCAGGATTTAATATTTACATTTAAATCTCGTCGGAAGAAACTCCCATTAAGCCGTCCATTGCTCAGCTCAGTATCTATGTGTCTCCGTGTTTACTCCTTGGTGTGTATCCCGGAGGAAGATTAGAAATAACCTTCTTGGAAAAAAATATAGAACCATGATTTTTCCCCACCATGGACATCAATATCTTCTTTTCCTGCTGTATTTGGGGTGGGGGCAGGCGACTGGTATTTTACCCACCGTCCGGATGATGAGGATTACTGTTTTTCTGTGCTTTGGCCACAGATGTGGAGACCTGCTGGAGGCCTGCATTTTGGAGAAGCCTGCCTCCCGGCCCTGATGAGGTTTCTGTTGGCTATGACGGCTCTGGTCCTTAAGAGTAGAATTTCTTTTAAAATTGTCATGATAATGCCTTGCCTGGAGGGCTGGATAATTTGTCCCTGGAAAAGGTCTACTTAAGAAAGTATGCAACTGTGAATGCTAGCTTGAGAGGTCAGAAAGATTTCTTCCTGGAGGAATGATATGAAAGAGCCTTTTCTCAGTTGGAGAATGAATAAAAACGCCTCGTGCCAAGGGGTTGCTTTATTTGGGGAAGTTGCGTATTTATTTCCAGGGAAAAGTTTCAGTCAGTAGATGCGATGTGGCAGGAAGGTAATCAAATGCATGGAAGTTTCACATCAGTTTGTATGAACTGTGGAACAATTCATTTGTAATGAAGCAGCCATCAGTAATTAGATTTGTTTCATTCGGAGGTCAGCTTTTTTAGCAGGTGGTCGACATAGGGAGCGTGAGCAGCTGTTTGGATGCAGGGTCCAGAAAATCCTTTGTAAGTTCACTGTCTCCATAACTACTTGAATCACAGTGTCTGCTGCTCCCATCCCCGAGAGTTTATACAGCAATCAAAAGAAGTTATGTATGCTGAAACATTAGCGGCGGCCCTGCGAGGTGGGTCACCCACATCTCATGCACAGGCGCTGGTAGGCTTGCCTCAGTTTTTGCCCATCAGGTTGTTTCAGCCTCTCCACCACCCCCACCCCCCACCCCAACTCGGCAGAGAATAGCAAAGCCTAGCTTTCATTTCCAATTAACATTTCAGCAGAACAGCTTTAAGGAGCGTGATGTTTTTGCCAGAATCAAATAGTTGCCTCTTCTAAAAGGATGCCCACGTCAGAGGCAAGGCTGTATTGGTGTGGCATTCTGCAATGAATTGCACTGACTTTGTTGAAGATTTCAGCCGAGCATTAATTTCTTTTGGCTAGGGGGACTGTTCCCTGTGCACTATATACTGGTTAGTTAGCAAAGCATTTTTCTTTTCCCATGTCATTTTTCCCTGCAGAATGCTGAATTCCTGGTATTGATTGACTTGATACAAAAGAATGGCTGGATAATATCCAGATAACCTATGATACGTGGGCCCCACCACAGTCAGGCTCTGAATAAATACGGACCTGTCAGAGATTGATAAAATAAACTACAAAGGATAGTGCTGTTTAAACAGTCCATTCAATACCATATATAAGCCAGCCTGCCTTCCATTGTGTCTGAAATTCTTATTTTTGTAGATAAACAAATGCACATTCAACACGGATTGAATAGCCCCTTGAACTATGCTCCACAGTTTGCGTTTGGGTTAATCTTGTCGGTTTTAATATAGAGAGAAAAAAACACAAAACACCAGGGGTGAAATTGTTAGTGCTTTACCATCCACATTCCTCACGTTTTGTCAGGATGATAAACTATAGGTAATGGACTGTCGTTGTTCCACAGGACAACTGAGCCAGGGCGAGCACAAAGACGGAGCTAAAGCGATATCTCACCACATGCCTGGTCGCCTCCTTTTCAGGCGAGAAGAGAATTTATTTGGGAATCGTGTGTCTAGGGACTGCACTTTTTAACCTCGCCAATTACAGCTTCAAGCCTCAGAAACGGGAGCTGGAGGTTAAGATGATTTGTTAAGCACTCGGTTCTAAATCTTTCACAAAGCGTAGCTGTTGACACTTGTCCTATGGATGTAAAGAAATGCAAATGACTGCAAATTTCCCGAACGTTTCTGAGTCCTGGGCAGAAGGAGAAGGACAGGTGGATTAGCCACCATCCCCCGGACCAGCTGAAAACTATAGATGGGCATGGTTTCTCCATGTGGAGTTGGCTGAAGAGTCATCGGTGCATTTCGATTACTTATTGTAAAACCTCTTGTCTGTAAATTTCCTGAGAGAAATCCTTTGCTTGGTGGATCAGTGCAGTAATTATCCTCAGAGGGACACTGCAGCAGCGGGTGCAAGTCAATCCCTGCCACCTTGCCTTCCCCTGAAACGCTTTGGGTGGCTCGCAGGAGGCTGAGGGTGACATCTACCTTAGTGTGATGTTTCCCAGAGCGTCTGCCTAATGGGGACGATCTGAGATCCCAGAGTGACTGCAGCCATGCGTCATAGGAATGGGAGTGGCAGGGAAAGGAAATACAGACTGTGGACCCTCGGCAAAAAAGGATATTGTTATTGTTGTTGTTGTTGTTGTTGTTGTTGTAGGAAGGATATTTCCTTACCGTCTTATGAAAACTTTATTCTTAAACCGTTCCTTCACAAAGTAGACAAAAAGCAGGGCTCTTGTGAGAAAAATAGTGATGAAAATGGCACTTCTGTCTGTCTAATCTCTGCTTTCGTTGGCTGCTGACATAAAGGGCCTGTTTTTCAGGTCACTTATCATACATCTACATAGATTTGCTTATGAGCTCAGCCTTTGTGCAGTGAAGGAGAGCCTTAAATAGGAGTGTTCAACTGTTTAAAATATTTTGATTAAAATATGCAGAACCCATAGAGCTATAAGCTTCTAGGCAGGAATTAGCTCTTTCAGGGAAGAGCTCCCCCCTCCCCAACCTTTTTTTTTTTTTTTTTTTTTTTTTAGGGATGGGATTAGAATGGGGCTGGGAGAGGGATAGAAGAAAAGCGAAGAGAAGGATGGCGAAGGGGACAGTGTTCCGAACAGCTTGGGAAAACTCCTGTGGCTTCATTGTCTCTGTAAAGCCAGAGAATACAAAGACATAAGGAACTCAGTCCTTCTCCCATGATGGAAAATGTAAACCGTTGACACGGCCCCCTGTTTAACTTGTTTAATTCTTGTTTTAAATTCAGTGCTATGCTAGCCGTGTGAACTCTGAAGATTTCTTCAGTAATCCATTTTGTAGTTCCGAATCAAAAACAAAGTGAAAGGGTCTGACACAATTTGCTTTTATTTTTAGGCAAATCAACCCTGGTCATAGTTAATAAGGGGATTACAACCCAGACTAGGTCTTTACAGATGTAATGTAAATCAAGGGCAGAGTATAAAGAAACTGATCCCTTTTGATTGAAGTATGGTAAAAAGGCATAGAGAAACCAGCGGCAGTAATCTGATTGTATGGCAATAAAACCACCATTTTCTGTCTTTCAGATAAAAATAATGTGGTAAATCCATGCAGTTCATAAGATGTAAAGGCAGATAAAGGGTGAAGCCATGGCAACATATAGATTAGCTTGATGTTGGAAATGACACGTCCCTGAAAAGGGTGTCGAAGCGCAGGCCCTTGCTCCAGGCTGTTGGCTATTATGTGAGAACCACACAGACTTGGAAACTCGGATTAGAAAGTATGAAAGCCCTACTTGTGGCCCGGGATGGTTCAAGCAGCAAAGAAAAGCTGCTCAGTTCTTGCTCATTGATGGTGGATAATATGGCCAAGGTAGATTTCATTGGCCGCCCTTTTTCCTAGCGGTTGAGATACGGGGCTGATTAAAACTTCGGATCAGCGCCGCGGTGAAAGCCTGCAAGATTTTCCCTTTTAACTCCTGGCCTGACAGCGGCGGCCATTCTGTAGGATTAACTGCCCTTGGCGGTCCTTGCCTACATCTGTTTGGGCTTGAGGCAGGGCCATGCTGGGAAGGCTCAGAAACCAGAGGGGAAGGTAAGGCTGGCGCTACCCGCAAAGAAAGGGAGACCTTTGGATTGTAGCCATGTTTCAGACCCGGTGCCACATCCCCCTGCATGGGAGAAGCAAAGGTAAACTTTCCATATTGTCCCTCTCCCTCAGCCAGAGAGCTCTCCTCCAGGGTTGGTCCTTCCCACCCTGGAAAAGAATATGTAATACAATAAGTACCAGGGTGGGGGGCGTTTTCATTCAAATCAGCAGTAATCCAATAGGACCAAACCAATGGGCTCTATCTAGAGGATGTTTTACTCATGGATGTGAGTTTTCACCTTAGAGTTGAATGGGATGGTTGCCCTTCACCTAGGGATAGGATTGTAAAGTGTTAGCGCTGCTCCGCTTGAAAGTTAAAAACAAACACAAAAAGAATCGCTGTGCTGTAGGGTCTTACTGCCTTCTGTCTTGAACAATCTTGGGAGTAAACTGGACTTTTGTTTTTGCCTTCCACACTTTCCATTTTAGTCCTTAAACAAAACACAAAACCATGATTGGGTTACAAGCGGAGTGACATCCGCCAGTCGGGTTGGGCCAGAGAGGAAATATTTGCTTTATTGCCTCCTGTTTGGCATTTTAGAAGAGTCTCAGCATTTCTTTAGGAGAGTCTGAACCCTTAAGACGTTGACAATCCCAAAAGCTACAAACACCCCCCAGTGCCTTTCTTGATGGAGTGGATGAAGAGGGTTCCATGCTGTTCCCTTTAACAGCAACATGGGGCCCTTCTAGACTAACTCCTCCTGTGAGCGTCTGAGATCTGCATCAAATCTTAAATACTCTATTCCAGACCCATTGGGTCGATTTGGTTCCTAATGCTCAGCCGACCCGACCCTCTGCTTGGCGCTGGGATTTGTCGCCTGTTTGTTCTGGTCATTACTATGTAGCTTTCATAGGTCACAAACAATTTAAAAATTATTGCACCTGCACTCGCCCAGGTCCAGTGCCTGCGGACTTTACCTTCCTTTCCAGTCTAATTCAGTAATCCATATCAAAAGATCCTTTGCACTTGTCTAGATTCGCCAAAGAGAAGGGACACCCCCTAATTTACAAGCTGGTCACATCCAAGCACCTTGCATTCTACGTTTGACAATGATTGCTAATGGCCCATTCAGCTAAAGTATTTGCTTGTTAACAGGGAACAGAGCATGATAAATGTCCAGCAAGCTTGCGGCCTCCTTCAGCTTTTCATATGCAGACTGGTGCATATTTATGGCAGGCAAATGACAAAAGGAGAAGCTGAATTGCCCTGGCCTCAGGCTTTCTGCTAGGAACTGGGGGTTAAAGTGATTACATGGAACCGGGGAGCCCTGCCTCTGTCCGCTGACCGACATGTGGTGCGTTCAGGCCGCTCCTTCTACCTGCATGAGCGTATTTCAGCAATCCTAGAGATAAGGATGGTTGGATCTGGTGTGCTGGTGAAAAAAAGGAGGTGATCAGTTATGACACGTTTTCCACGCACGCTGAGTGCCAGGTGAACCTCTTCCTGCTGCTCCTGCAGAGAATTGGCAGGGCCTCTTTATTTTCCTTTTTCCTGTATAAACTCAAACGTGTAATTCTAGTTCAAAGCATTTTGTGGCTGGTGAGTGCATGCCTGCTGAATTAAAAAAAGGAAAAAAAAAAAAAAAACTGGTAGGAGAACACTCCATTAAGGAAAAACAAGCCCTTAGTAATTCTCTACCCAGAATATGAAGGGGGAAATGGCTGCAGTGAAGTATTAATAGTTTACTATGTTCTTTCTCCAAAAGCACGGATAGGTAAAGGTTCCAAGAGCTCAGTGGCGGGCAGACGTTCAGGACGCTCGGAATGAACCACGGGTGACGTGCTTTGCTTTGAAAGCTCTGGTTTCTCCAGTGCTATTGAGGCTTCGTGCTTTCTGTGTGAAACCATGGAATGGTCCAGTTTATTTTCCCAGTGTAAGCTCATTTACGTCCAGTTTTAATTCCAGTCCTTGTAGAGGTCTTCCAGTACTTGCTGAGAGTGTACGGATTCCTCCCATGTCACCCCAGAATGATGAGTGCCACTCTTCATTGTTGACACCAGTAGAGGCAAAGTGTTTGTATTGGAGGAAAGTGATGGTGGACGGGCCTTTGGCTTGGGTGGTACTTACAGGGTGTGTGCTTGTAATGCAACACCCGTGTGTGTGTGTGTGTGTGTGTGTGTGTGTGTGTGTGTGTGTGTGTGTGTGTCAGGTGCAACACCCTGCTGTCTGCCCACTCTATTACTCCCCAGCCACACTCCCTTCAGGACGCCTCACCTCTGGCGTATCAGAGTTTCCAGCTTCTCTGCAGTCTGTATGGTTCCCACGGGTGACCTGAGGCACAGCGTGGTTCCACCACCTGATGAAATGCCTCTGAATCATGGTGCTTTGCTCTTTCCACTAGTTGAGCTGGCTCACAGTGGCCTGAAACATTTGCCTTGAGTCACAACTGTCTTACGAATGAGTGGGCCCAGGCCGGTCGTGTTCAGGGCCAGCTCAGAATGTAACTTCCCTGCCAAAGAAGTTAGAAAATGCCAGTTTTTATCTAACTACCAGAACTAAATTGGGGGTACATCTTAGATAAAAACAAGCTCTTGTTAGCCCCGAATTCCCCTTGTCTATAGGAAGGATCTTCCTTCCTATAGATGGATCTTCATTATAATGGACTAATAGAGCTTACAGATTCCCCTAGATGAGTGCCCTCTTTATGACAGATCAGACATAATTTCTTTAAATCTTCTCTCCATAATCCCACAGCACTTTAGTTAAATAACTAGGGTATAGAAAACCTTATACACTGTGCTGTCATGATTCATACTGCAAGCCTTAATCCCCGTTAGGGCCCTCTCTATCCCTAAGAGGTGGGGGCAAGAGCTGTTTCATTTTGGCAGTCCCCACACCTACTACTAGCTAGCGGTGACATCCAATAAGAATTAGTCAGATGGCCAGACACAACCCAGATGTGTGTTTATGGCTGCTCGTGTTGTGCTGAAATGGCACCTATTACTAGAGATCTACCCTCCAGAGCAGTGGCCCTAGTGGCACACAGTCACCTGGAGGGCTTGTTAAAACAGGGTTTTGCTGGACCCCACCCTGGGAGTTCTACCTTCCCAAGGTCTGGGCAGGGCTTGAAATTTACATTTCTTACCAGCTCTCAGCTGATGCTGATGCCACTCTGAGACCACACCTTGAGAACCACTGCCCTCAATCACCTTTTTTTTTCTTTTTTCTTTTTTTTTTTTTTTTTTTTTTTTGGAAACAGCTCAACATTAGCTCATAATTTTCTAAGGTTGTTTTGGAATCTTCGAAGAAATCTGTGGTCCTGGCCTTGCTGGAGGCCATAGGGATCATCTCAGTCATCCCCAGTGGATAAAGCATTGATGTAGTCAACAGGCATTTGTTAACTCTGAGGCCCCGTTACTGATGAGAGAAAGGACTGTCTCTACCCTCAAGAGACTTAAATTCTGAGGCAAGGAGAGGGAAGCCGTCGTGGAGGTGTCGTCCCAGGAGGTCTCTGAAATACGCAGGAAGCAAGTCAGAGCAGTAACACCACAGCTCAGAGTGTGTGTGTCCGTCAAGGGTACATCCGTGAGCACCCACAGCACTTCATACATGTGAGCGTAGCTCAAAGACAGACCCTACAAATGAGGCAAATGGGGGGATGCCAACAGTGATTTCAGCTACCTTTCCTAATAGGACAATTAGTAGTGCCTCCTGGTTCAAGACGCATGTGATGGTAACGGAAAGGTCGGGCGATTTGATTTAGCAAAGACAACCAGGCAAGTGCTGTTTTCACCGAGTTAAGAGCTAAGAGTACATGCTTCGGAATCTGGCTGTTTGGGGCCGGTCCCAGTGCAGCTGTTTTTTTACTGTGTAACTAGGGGAGTAACCTCCGTGTCCCGTCTCTAAAATGGAGGCGGTAATCTAATAGTGCTGAATAAAAGAGTAATAAAATTGTGGTCAGGATTAAAAGAGTTTAGCTCTGTGCTTGGCACAATGAAGCCATAAATGTCAACTATTGTTAATAAAAACTAATTGAATATCTGTGCGCCTGGCTATGGTTTACTTTGCCTACCGTATACAAATGCAGAATACGTAAAAATGACATGTGAATAAAGATTACAAAATGCCATGTTCACCTTTCAAGGTTTGTTGTGTTGTATTGGGTTCACCTGCCAGACTTCTACTCATTCTTTAAGACTTTTTTGTTATATGAAGCACGTTATTTCCTCTCTACCGTAAAGTAGGCGCTCTCTCCTCTCTTCCCCGACCCGACCCCTGATGCTTTGTTGTAACATTTATAACACTGAAGAAATCAGTTTCTCCACCATGGACTGAGCAGAGCCTGGGCTGAATCCGCTTTGTGGATCCTAGTACAGGATGGAGTAAGAGATCGTGTTGTTGAACACATACATGAATGCAACCTGTAGGGATGGGCAGAAGAGTAGCATTTTTTGCATTAATGTTACATGTTACTTCTTTAGAAACCTACTCACCTGGTGGACACAGTTGGTGTTAACCACAGTGGTACAGAGCTCCTTCCATGTGCCAGATGCTACTCCAACAGCTGACAAATACTGACTCATTAAACCTTCACAGTAACTGTCTGAGGGAGGTGCTTTGATGACTCCTGTGATATCGGTGGGGAAACCAAGGCACATTAATTAACTCGCCCAAAGTCATATGGCTAATAAGTGGTACCGTCTGCGTTTGAACCTGGTTCCTCTGGTTCCTCTGCTTCCGGGACCCTTTCTCTTAATTCTCTGCCTCTCTCTCTCTCTCTCTCTCTCATGTGATGGCACGGAGTAATTAGAAATCGTGTAACTAAATTAAGCCTACGTTTACCAAAAACAGTGCATGCATGGTGGGTTTAAAAAAAAAAAAAGTTTGAGGTATAATCCTTTCCATGTCGATCTTGATTTATAACCTTTCCCATGATGGCTATTACAATTCTAAATGGATCCTTTGAATCTTTGATAACAAAGTCCTACCCAATGGAAACTAGACCGTTATGAAAGTATGTAATATTAATGTACTTATCGAGTACTGTTTCTTTGACTATTAACATTTCCTTTTAAAAATTTTAAATATTTGATCATTTCTTTGCTGGGAGAAGAGGTCGGCTTCCCGAGGAGGGCTGCATTTGGTAAGGTGCCGCGGGTGTGTGTCAGGCTAAGGAGATAGGATGACATCTTTTTTAGAGTCTAGTCACAATTAAATGCCATTTTATTTTGGATTTTGGGACCCGGGCCAGCTTCCAGCTTGTCAGAGCTGAGAAGACTCAAATCAAGTCCAGGCCTATTTCTACAGCAAACTGGGATTCTGGCTTCTTGCCTGTGGATCCATTCAGTATATCCCATCTGGCTTTTGATGTTCTGCGAGTTCGGAGCAGTTTGTTTTAGGAAGCCAGGCAGCCTGGGCCTCTCCTGCCTCCAGAAGGAGGTTCCTCAATTTCCCCAGGACCTGACCTCGGCGTCTGCTCACCTGCGGACCCCGCAGCCGGCTACAGGTCTCAGCCAGGCCAGAGTTCAGGGCCCAGGGCGTCCTCCTCGTTTGTCCGTGTCCCGTGTCCTTCGGTTTAACTCAGTCACGCGGCCTGCTTGAATAGCTTAAGAGTATCGAATTCCTGTGCACTTTTGTGTTTTGGTGAAGCCGCATCCGAGCTGCTTGTGGCGACAGAGCAGGAAATGTATTGCGCACAGTTAGAGCAGGGCGCCGTGGACATTTTCATAAAATACCGTTCGGGGGGATCTGCGTGCAAGTCTCCAGCCGGTCAGGTTTGACTCCTGTGTGATGTCAGCAGGACCCACCTGCCCGCCGTGGGACCTGCTTTCCTCCTTCCCTCCCCCCTCCCCCACTCTGGGCTGTGTCCTGCCCAGTGCCCCCAGCACACCTGTCCCTGACCCTCCTCCGGAGCCCGGGAAGAAGGAAGGGCACAGGAGGCAGGCATTTAGGTGGTTGGTTGTAAAGCGATGGCACACAGCCTTGTAAGCTGTGTTGGCAGGCTTCTATCAGGAGAGAAGCGAGTTTTGTCTCTTCTTAAACCTTACTTATCCAAGTGTTCATTCTGAGCAGCCCACTCTGTACAAGGCCGTGGGGTGGAGGGCTGGGCATCCCTCAGTAAACACAACAGGCTCACTCTCGGGGTCACACCCCAGCCTGAAGAGCAGGAATTGGACCCTCTTGGTGTGCCTCTTTCTTTTAGTGCCGTTTCCCCACCAAACGGGAGAGGTTTTTCATTCACCCATGAGACATGGGTGAATTGCTTTTCTAAATAGGCAAGATTCTTTGGAATTTAAAAAAAAAAAAACTGTGATGATGGGGAAGAAAGAGATGGAAGGAAGAGACGCCCACACTCTAGACTGTGATGTTGCTGTGCGTGGAGATCTTAATCCCATTCCTTCCAGTTTTTAAAATGCCAAACCACTCCCTTCTGTGATTTACATGTGCCTTTCATGTCTGCGATGTTCCCACTCAAGTAGATGAGCAAGGGGATGCACACACTTCTCTCTAAAACAACAGAGAACCATCTGGAAATGCCCCTTGAATTTCCTTCTGTATGGATGTGAAAGCCACTTTTCTTTCTGGTGCCTCACCTATAAATAGCAGGAGTCCCACCTTCCTTTATAGACTCTTGCTAATAGCACGTTTGGAACAAGACCTTACAGGTGCAAACAGATCCCAGTTGGGAAAGACGCTCGCAGCGTCTCTTGCCTCTGAGGGTTCTGAAATACCTGTTTCGCCAATGGGACCAGTGGATGAGCCAGCAGGACAGAGTTGGCCTGGGTGACTCACTTCCCTCTTGCTTTCCCACTGCGCCTCCCAGCCACCCCAGTTTTGCCTTCTCGAGCTACAGACTTCATGGGGTGGCTTTTCTGAAAGTTTTGAGAGAAGGGGGGAGCTTAGATCTGTTCCATAAATAAAAACCTCTATTGTTTTGTTGCTGTTGTTGCAAGTGGCCGATCTTTGTTTTTAATTCCATTGCAGAGATCAGCTCCTCTCTGTGAACCTGGGAAAGGAAAACAGTGACACGCTCAACGTCTGACTTACAGAGACAAAGCTATCTTTTTCTCTTTTTTTATTGAGTTTTTTATTTTAATTCCAGTATCGTTAACGTGGTGTTACGTTAGTGTCAGGTGTATAACAGAGTGATTCAACAGTTGTCTGTAGTACTCGCTGCTCATCATAAGTGTGCGAAGATATCTTTTTCAACCCCAGCTTGCTGTAGACTGGCCTCTGACTTGGAAGTTTTTATTACAGTGGGACAGATAAAACTTAAATAAATAACTTGCGCTATTTTCCTGAATGGAAACCTAAACCATGAGAATATTTGAACATTCTAAAATAAAATTCACCTTAGCCACCAATGTTTGAGCACTATGTCACAAATAAAAAACAAGATTAACATCAAAAGGAGTCCGTTTTCATTCAATTGTGCAGCATTGCAGCCTGTGAAACTTAATATTATTTTGACTCGTACAGTAATTGTAGGACGACAGGGAAGTGGATTAAGTTGAAATAAAAAAGCACTCAGCAGCACCAGTTGAGGTCATTGGCCAGAGTGAGGCCTCTGGCTTTGCATATTAGGATTTTAGAAAGAAAACTTCTCCTTTAGACTCTAGTTGAATGCTTTTTCTCCAGCGTGTACAGAGACAAAGAGGCACACTCCTCACCTTGAAAAGTTGGTAAACTGGTTTGCTCATCCACCGGCTCACAGCGCATTGCGATTTCTCTGCTTCTCACCTTTCTTTTTCTGGAAAAGGTTTTGCTTGTCATTGGTGTGAAGCTTGAAAGGCACCCCTCCCCTCCCCTCACCCCCCACCCCCAACTCAGCTCTTAGATTTATAACACTTTAATGGTCCCAGATTGTACAGCCTGCTTTTATTCCCCTTTTCTTTTCCTTGAATAAATCAGGTTCATGTTGCAGATGATATTTGTGTGAGAAAAGTGTGAAAGAAGGGGCACCTGTGAAAACAAGCCATTGTCCCAGCACCCATACACTTTCGAATTAAAGCAGAAAATGTCAATTAAGACCTCCAATGACTGCCTTATTTCTTGGAGGTTTAGAGCCACTGACACGATCGTGGTGCACTCGCCCTTTAACCTGCTACTCCAAGCCGTGGTATCTGGTGACCTAATTCTGGATAAAGCTGACACCCCACAGCTACACCCCACTCTCTCTGGTTTCGGAGAAAGTTTGTGCAGAATCTTGTTCTGATGTGAAAGTGCTAAAGGGGGCAGTAAAGGGCTATCCACAAAAAGGAAACTTTTTCCAAGTATCTCTCCGGGTCCATGTTGCCTCTGTCTGCCATGGGCCCTGCTTTTATTTATTCCCTTTGTAAGAAACACTTGTGTGCGGGGCACTCAGAGAGCTGGTCTTATTAAACCGTGGCAGCAATCTAGCATTAAACAAAGTGATACAAGAGGAGTATATTCTGCTCGCTGATGAAATCCACATACGAACTGAAGTCCTGCTTCTGCAGGATTTCTATTCTCTGGTGCACAGAGTGTTTCTGAACGGGATCTTCTTGGGCTGCTGTGTCCATGCTCTAATAGCCCATGTGGACGTGGGAGGCCCCCAGGGCACAGTGACGTTCCGGGTCACGCGTGGGTCTGGGCTAACCCAGAGCCGTTTGTCAGGGGTGACCAGAAAGCCCCACCAGGGGCCAGCCAAGCTACAGAGGGCTCCTTCTCATTCAGATTTCAAAAGGGACTAATTTACAAACAGACCCTCTCCTTTTCTCTGCAGTCTTTGACGTTTAATTAAAAATAGGAGCATCTTCTGGGAAAAGGGCACCTTTTCCAAAATGTAGTAAATGCAAAGCGTACTTAATCAAGAACTCCGGCGTGCAAATAAACCCATTCCGCGATCGGATGTGATTTTTGGTGCCAGCTCCTGGGCCAAACCTGCTTCTGAAGCTGGAACTCAGATTCCCTCAAATGTTAGCCAACTGACAGAGTTCTGCAGTGCAATGATTCAGCATAAAGCATACCCATCCCGTATTTTTCATTCATGTGAATACACTGGTTGCGCACTAATTACTAAGCTTTTGTGGACTCAGGAACTGACTTCTTAAATAGACCACACTTCCCCCCATAATAACTTTATTTAGTTACTTTCTAAGGAAGTGCACCAAAAAGGTTAAAACGTCTGCAGGCTTTAAATATTTTAAGTGCTTATTTTTAAAACCAGCATTTGGAAAGACTGATCAGGAACAGGCTACAGTTTGTTCTCTGTATGCTGAATGTGATGTCCCAGGTCTGATCACAAAAGCACTTAATGTTTACTGCAGAAAATTGTGAAAAATGCAGAAAGCTGAAAATCACCCTAAATCTACCACCCGGTAGCTCAAAGCAGTCTCAGGTAAAGGCCCTCAGTTGGATCATCGGTGTATGTTTTCTGTGTCGTCAGCAGAGTAAGCAGAATGGTGTAAGGCACGTTGTGTAAGCGTGCATGTTTGCAGCTGAAATTGGCCGCGACCATATACTCTGATGTAACTTTGAAACGAAAGGAAAGATCAGTCCTCCGTGAAAAAAAGTAACCTCTGTTCATTTATGAATCTTATTTCGCTCAGTCGCGTGCTCCTGAGGTAGCAAGCACATCATGGGTGGGTCCCCAGTCTCCCCAGTTTGCCCATTGGCAGGATTTGACAGGGTTCCTGTTCTCAGGTGGATGATACCTGCCCTACTTATGCAGAAAGATCAGATGTTTAAATAGATTCTTAGGTACATAGTAGCAAATACAAACGGCTCTGGACCGGGACTGAGACTTTTTTACATTAGAAGCACTGTCATCGTGTCTGGCTGGAGGGGGTTTGCCCGACCCAGTTATTTGGACACAGAAACTGGTCAGTCCTGTCTACATCTTATTCTGATCTCTGTTATTCTGTGTCAGCGTGGTACTTTTGCATTCGGCTCCCATGTACTGAGTTGCCCTTGTTTATACAGCAGTTTGGCATAGTCTTCAGTCGACCTTCCCAGGATTGCTTCCCCCAGGAGAACCAGGCCTTCTGATTTTCATGTAGATTCTCACAGACTGTAGCAGCATCAAGGGGCCATCCCACAATTTGGCCATTCTTCTAGGTTAATTTTGGGTGGGCAACTCCAAAGAAAAGTGTAGGAAGTCATTGAATGTTTGTCCTGAGGTGTGGGTGTCATGGTCAGGGACAAATACGGGACCAGATAGGGGAGGAAATGGGGCATTTGTCGTGGGGTTAGGGGTGCAGTTGTGGTTCCCCGACACAGCTATCCCTAAGTATCTCCACTCCTGGCTTCCCATGGGTCCTCGCATTCCATCTGGCCAGGGTTTGAAGTTGATGGGGCGCCCCCTGCCTCCATCCGATTATTTCCCAGGCACCTCTGAGTCCTGGTAACATAACAGGAGTCAACAGAGGAATCCAGACTTGAGGTCACGCGTGTGATGTTCTGGTCTGTCAGAGAAAATTGCATGTTGTGACCCTTGAACTCTGAAATAGCTGGTTTATACTTCAAATGTATTATGCTTGGGGTTTTTGTTGTTTTGGTTTTTTAAGCATGGATACCTAGTGTGGATTAATACATTTTTTTTCTTACATTTTATTTATTTTTGAGAGAGAGAGAGGGAGGCACAGAATTTGAAGCAGGCTCCAGGCTCTGAGCTGTTAGCACAGAGCCTGACATGGGGCTTGAACTCACAAACCGTGAGATCATGACCTGAACTGAAGTCAGACGCTTAACTGACTGAGCCGCCCAGGTGCCCCCAGTGTGGATTATTAATACATTAAGGAATATCATGTCACATGAGAGCTGTATTATAAATAGTTTCTACAATAATGAATATGAACTTGAAATGTCTAATTTAGATTATTAGAGATCTAATTTAGATTACTAAATATTAATGTCTAATTTCAGTTATTAGATTGATTCAAAGTATTCCCTATGGGAAATACTAGAGTCTGGTTTGCTGAATAACTTTAAAAAAAAAACAAACTTGGATTACATTTGATAGGTAATCAGAAGATAAAAAACATTCTGCTATCAGACCTTTTCATTTCATGCAGCTTAACTTTGGAAACCCTATGTAGGGTTTCTGTTTTATTCCGTTATTGTCTCTATATTTGATTCAAAGCCATCACATCTATTGTCTTGCTTGGAAATGACTCACTGGGGAAAACCATGGAAGCTGCCTGTTTATGCCCAGCCTTCCCCTCTTAGAGCCTTCTGGGGAACCCTCCACTGACATGCCCAGCCCGCGCCACTCCAGGAAGCAGCCCTGAGCCCCAGGTCTCCTGATGGACAGGAGATGTGACTTCTCCTTCCCAACAAGAAGAGTAGCTGGCTCAGAGAGGGAGCCGTCTCTGTCCTATCTAGGACACGAAGCCCTGTAGGTCTTTGTTTTCTGTTTGGGATTAGAAATCGGCAGACTTTATTAAGTGACACCTATACCTACTTTTGTTTGCGTATAGTTTAATAAAAACCGCCTCCCCTGCGTGGCATGGCTTGTACCTCTGGGGCTTTTCCTCTGTGCTCCTTTTGGTTAGAAGGTAAAGGTTATTTCATCACACAAAAAGAAATCTGTATCTGATCCCCACCGTGGAGAGCCGGGTTAGTGATTTGAAATTAGCCCATTGCCACCCCCATCATTCTGTGGGTTTTTTTGAACACTTCCTAAGTCAAAATAGGAGAAATGTATTACTAAATATTACGAAATATTCAGGGCATTGTTTATGCTGTGTAGTCTGACTTATTGTTAAGGTCTCTCAATCTTGAGGTAGTAAAATCCAAATATAAATGACCCAGCTTCAAAAGCAAAACTCTACGGTTACCGACTTGATGTTAACACATGGGACGCATTGTTTTCCACTCAAAAGTGGTATTAAGAAATTCACCCCATTTTGTTTTCATTTACATTTTGGATTCTCATGAATTGTCAGGAGACCATCCGTGGCATTCTAATCAAAACACAAATTTCATAGAGTTGGTCAGTTTCTTCCCCACCTGTTTGCTCACAGCCTCCTGGGCCAGGTAGGGTTACCAGATGGCCGCCTTTGTGAGCCGTGGTCTCAGCTGACCACATCTGGAACAGGCTTCAGGCACATGCCTGGCATGGAGTTAGGCCCCACGTGGCACTTGCAAGCCTGTGTGTCCCGTTGACGCTCTCTTCATTTTGCTTAGCCTCGTGGCTTATCTATGCAAACCTCAATTTAGAAAAACTTGCGGCTCGCAAAACCAGATTTATGCTGTAATGTGATGCAGCGAGAACTGAAAAGTGTGCAAAGGAAGGGGGCTTTTCCTGTCGTGTCGCGTGTTTGGCACAGCGAGTCTTCATCTGTTTGGCATGTCATGTACGTGTGCAGTGACTAAATGAAGATAATGTGATGTAAAGGGCTTTGATTGGTGCGTAGCCGAGAATAAGTTCTCCAAAGCAGCGGTGTTTTTGTTGTTAGTGACTCTGGAGGGGCTAAGTGCCCTGCATTTTAGATGGGAAGGGATTGTACAAGACTGCCATGCTGACAGATCCTTCCAGAAAGAATGGATCGCAAGCTCAGTCTGCACTGCTCCGTGCTCTCCAGAAAGACCACCAGGCCTGGAATGAGGTCTTGGAAATCCCATCCCTGCTCTCATCTCAGTCCATCCCTGTCCCAACACCCGGGGGTCCTGTCTACAGAATTCTTCCATGCCTGTGACCAACAAATAGACAATGGCACGTAATTGGACTTGAACTTCTTTGTGCATTTTCTTAGCTTCCACTGGTTCTTACGTATTTTGTTGATGAATACGTAATTTATTGAGCATTTGCCATATGTGGCCCTCGGGCATTCAGTATTCAGACACACGGGACCTGCCTGCCCTCAGGGAGCTAGCTAGACTGTGCCCTGCTGGTGAGGAGAGCCTTACACTTTTGTCACTCGGCGCATCTGGCACAAAATAGGTTGCTTTAGTTGTTACACTCACTTGACTCTCTTTTTGCTCTCGTGTTGCCTTAGAAACTGAGGGTTCCTGGGAAGCAAAGGAGCTTCTGAGGTTTGACGGTGCACAGTGGGTAATGTAGGCAAGAAATGTATGATTCAGGCTCTCAGTTTCTGCTGAGAAACCATAGTCTCATCAGTATGTATGCGTGTATTTATATACATTATATATTTTTTATGTTACATACACTATATTATATATAAATCATGTTCTATAAACCAGTTTATGTGCAAATATATATTATATGTGTGTGTGTGTGTGTGTGTGTGTATATATATATATATATATATATATATATAATAAGTATACCTTTAAAACACTGAGGTGCTGGGCCTTTCTTTAAAGGATTCTTTTTTTTTTTTCTTTAAGGGATTCTTTTTTTTTTTTTCGTTTAAGGGATTCTTGAAAGGGAAAAGGATCAAATCGTCGCTTACTTTTTGCCACAATGTGTTCTGAAAAGCAAACAGACACTTTGCAAAGTGTTTGCAATAGGGTGCTTCATCGGGATTTAGTTTTTATGAGCATATCACATAGGCTTATTGAAATTCGAGATTTCTGCCCTTCTCTTTCATTTTGCCAGGCCATCCCATGGCTTAACCCTCCCCGTACGTCACTCCCTCATCACTGACAGTTTCCAGTTTCTAGGTGATTTGTGCCTTCTGAGAATACAGTCTAAAACATGCTGGTCCTCACAGCCAGACCGGCCCGTGTGTCATAGGTTCGTGGCCTCGGCCCGTCAGCCACAGCCCAAGCTGGAACTCGCATTTGGGGAGTGTGAAGAGACCATCATAAGCAGTTACTTACATGGCGGGGAGGAAATCTGCAGTGATTCTTTAGTGAAGCCAGGAAAAAAAAAAAAAGCCCTCTCATGAAGGATACACAATCTAGGGAGCATTTTGAATGAAGAGAGAGCTTAGTGACATACGGGGTGTGATGCAGGCAAGTTCTGATAAGTGGCCATGATCCGAGGCTGGGGGGGAGGGGGCAGAGCCAACCATTTCCTTGAGGTAATTGACTGGATGCACAAGAAGGTGGGTCCATCTGGCCGCGAAGGATCCTGGTCTCTATAGCCCGGGCGAGTCCCTGGGGAGATGGTCCCAGGTCACAGCTGATGGTGAAGACCAGTGCTTTGAGAGGAGGCAGACCCAGGCCTGCAGGCTGCAGGCCTTAGCTGTGGTTTAGGAATACTTCTAAGACAGCTAACATGTGCTGCTCTCTCTCTCTGCCAGCTCCCCGAGGAGCAGACCTAGGACAGAAAAAGTTTGGAGTGCGGTGGGCACCCCCAGGCAGGAATTGGCCCCTGGTTCTTGGACGCAGAGAAGATTTCCTAAGAAGGTCAAGGAATAAAAGAGGAGGAAAAGGATGTGTCAGGAAGGCGAGCACATTTCGTTCGTACCGACTGCCAGGCATCCTGCCCCCACTGCGTGACCACAAGAATACACGAGAATCGCTGTGAGAGGCAGGAGTAAATTCTGGTTCAGCCCTTCAGTCCGCCCCCCAGAACCCAGAGTTGTGTTTTACCCACAAGAAAGACAGAATTGCCGAGAAGAGAGCACACTGGCACTTAGGAGGCGGGGGCAATAGCCTGGGACTTGAATTTTCAAAGCATCTCCCCAGAAAACTGTACAAATGGCCAAAAAAGTCACAGAGAGGCTCTTGACTAGTGGTGACCCTCATTTGTCAGAAGTTGTAGAAATTCTTCAAGGTGCACACATGGTTGTTTGAAGTTTGTCATTGTTCTAAAAAATACTCATTTTGAGAAAGATTTTGTTAGATTCTCTTTCTTTCTCTCTTTCTATGAATGCCATGTCCTTGCTAAAGGAGTCTGGGGGAAAGAAAGGGAGGAGGAACCACACACACTCTCTTAGGGATTGTAAATAACACATTCCCGAGGAAGTGATAAACCGTGTGCAGCGTGCGTTTTTCCTGCCATAAAGAGTATTGGTTTTTAATATAAATCTATACCACAATTTCTTATGTTCTTTGATGCTTCATAACAACCTCATGTGCTTTTCAGAAAAATTAATACCATTCATTAGCATAAATCATAACCTGTATCCTCACTGTGTATTTGAAATTGGGGTGCCTCATCATCCAGGTATGCATGCGCTCGCTCTCTCTCTCTCTCTCTCTCTCTCTCTTTCTGTGAATTATGACCCGTTCATTGTCATGGCTGGTGGGCTTCCCTGGTTAAATAAAGGGTTGGATTGGAAGGATTCAGACGTGATGCTTTGTTCTTGGGCTTGAGTATTTTAATGAGCCTACAGGCTTGGCTGCTTGGAGGGAGGAACGAGATGGGGTTTCTAAGTGTGTTGTTAGTGTTAGCACTTGTAGGTGGATGTTCGTTAGAAAGCTCTTGTGTCCGCTTCTCAGAGAAACTCCCCATTAAGAAAGATCTTTCAGCAGCATGGCAAGCAAGAGGGAGAAAAGAGGAGAGAAGCTGTAAGCTTTCAGCTGTAAGCACCAGGGGGATATTGTCTCAGTCATCTTAGTTCTGAAGATTTGCTTCTAAGAATTAATTGGAGCAAATACATCTCAAGGCAGAAAAAAAGGTCTGTGAAGCAGGGACCGTAGTGGCTGTCCTTGTAATTTGGGGACTCTTCATCTTGCAGCTGAATCAATACTCGAGGGAATTACTTCTGGTTATCTTTTATGGGTTTGTAAGACAGTTCTTTTGTTCGGTGTAATAAAAACCCCATTGTTTGATCAGTGGCTCACTAATTACGATAAGTAATTTGAAACATTCTTGATGAAACTTGTCTGTTAATTAACATCAACAGCAAATGGAAACTAACAGGACAACAGAGTGTGAGTGCACCCACTGTTCCCTGGAATCCCTGCCATCTTTCTGTGGCATGCCCAATAAACTAAAGCTGCCGATGGTTTAAAAAATAACAAACAGGTGTGAAGGTGTGACTCACCACCGAGGAAAAGTTATTGTGAAGTTATACAAAGGAGTCCTGAAATATTACAAGCGAGGAGGTGGTAAAAAGAAGTGTCAGGAGGTTGACTGATCCTACTCGGGAGTAAGGAGAGTGGTTTCTTTTTGACTGTTTTTCTTTAAAGCTTGGTTCCTAAATACATTCCCCCCGTGATGATCTGAACTAAGATACTTTGGATGAATACAAATGTGGATTTATAAAAGTATGCTTTGGAATTACTGGCCTTGCGTGGCTGTATTGTAATTATTGTGAATACTGTTCATGTTTATCAACTCAGTGGCTTTTTTTTTTTTTTTTCTTTTTAATGCTTTTAGATTTCTACCTGGACAAGGACTGGTACTATACCCACAGATAGGAGACAAATTGGATATTATTTGCCCCAAAGTGGACTCTAAAACTGTTGGCCAGTATGAATATTATAAAGTTTATATGGTTGATAAAGAGCAAGCAGATCGATGCACTATTAAGAAGGAAAATACCCCTCTTCTCAACTGTGCCAGACCAGACCAAGATGTAAAATTCACCATCAAGTTTCAAGAGTTCAGCCCTAACCTCTGGGGTCTAGAATTTCAGAAGAACAGAGATTATTACATTATATGTAAGTATAATTGTATTCATTTATTTTACAGAATATAGGATAAGCTAAATAGGTTTGTATCAATTTTTTTAAGTGTTATTATGACAAATAATTTGGTGAGAATCTTTGCTGAAAATTGTCCATTTTTAAAGAAACCTTAATTGAATGAGGGACCCTATACTCATAGTACTCGATAATATAAATACCCAAAGAGGAAAAAACCTCCTAGACTTTTTATAGTATCGAAATAAATGGATATATATGAATATTCTCAGCATCTCTACTGACAAAAACATTTTTAAGGACCATTGGTGAGATCTGATAGGTAAATCTTGTGCAATGACTTTTCTCTTCATCCACCCATCCATCCATCCATCCATCCATCCATCCATCCATCCATCCAACCATCCATTCATCTGTTCATTCATGCATTTAGTATTTACTCTGCACCAGAAACTGCATAGCACTAGGGATTCAACAATAAACAAGGTGGGATGATGGTACCCTTTCCGCATGGGACTCCCAGATTCAAAGGAAGGGTGTTTTAGGCAAACCACAATTAGAAGAATAAGACAAAAACTTGGGTTTCTTCAATGAATTAGTTTTGTTTTGGTTTGGTTTTTCTATCTACATAGTAAAATGACACATTGTTTCAGGAAACATACTGTGTATCCTTTGGGTGGCATCTGAACTAGCATTCCCTTCATGAAGCTGTGAAGGCAGAGGAGGCACACATCCAAACACATGCCCCCTAGGGGCAGATTGCATGTTGGCACAAAGGCAGGATTGTTCCCGGCCCAGGATTTTGTCATAGTGCAATCTGGGTGACTGAGGTTAGTTAGCTGGTTACATCACTCAAGCAATGAAATATGTTTTTCTTAATTTCTTTGGTTTAAAGCTCTGCTCAGAGCTGGGTCACACGTCTGCTCGCTTGTCACTACGGCTTCAGTCTGTCAGGGAATGCAGAACTGCTCTCCGCTGGGCACGCCCACCGTCTTCTCTCGATCCCATTGAAACTGGCTTTCTCAACCTGCCGGCCACTCACTCTTTAGTGTGCAAAGTCAGTAACTCCCTGACTTACTTGGTACTCAAGAGTACACTAGTTTTTACCACGTTAGTTATTAAAATGAAGATGGTCATAGCTGTCTAATTATCCTGTCCTTTGTGCAAACCTGAAACACTAGAGACTAAAAGCCTATCTTTAAGCCAATGTGACACCCAGAGAGTAGCTTAGGAAGAGTAAGTACCATGAAGAAAGGAAAGGGGGTAAATTATAGATTTCAAAGAATGATTATCATAAAATGAAAATAAAAGCATTCCGATGGAAGAAACAAGCAGGTGGGGTGGTAAATGATATAAAACAATAGAGAAATCTTTGAAAATATAAAAGTTATTAGGTAACATAAATGGAGCTATTGGAAGTCTAGCAGTTTACGTATTTATTTATTTATTTATTTTAAAGACTTTTTCACGGGGCACCTGGGTGGCTTCGTTAGGTGTCCAACTTCAGCTCAGGTCATGATCTCACAGTTCATGAGTTCAAGTCCTGCGTCGGGCTCTGTGCTGACAGCATGGAGCCTGCTTGAGATTCTCTCTCTCTCTCTCTCTCTCTCTCTCTGCCCCTCCCCACTTGCACTCTCTCTCTCTCTCAAACTAATACATAAATAAGCTTTCAAAAATTAAAAAAAAAAAATACTTTTAAAGACTGTTTACCAAGGACCCTAATGTTTTAGTGCAGGGAACCGAAACTTACCTCAGATGAATTCACACAGAAGGCTGGTGCCCAGAGGAGGTGGGAGAGGGCAGGTGCAGTGCCTGAGAGGGGGCACTGTCGAGTGCCCACTGCTCCTGAGTTGTCACTGGAACTGTGTGTGCAGCCCAAGTCCATGAGCTGGCTCTTCCATGGAGATAAGCCAACAGACCCAGATTTTGCCCCTTTATTTTCAATGATGACTTCATAAAGATGGCTCTGTACATTCTGCGTCCCCCCCTGAGCACAGGTGGGATTTCAGCACACATGGTGGGATTTAGCCTTCAGTCTGAGGTCCGAGACGGGAACACAAACACTGCGTGCTTGGTATTGGCATCAACACATGACAGGTGTGTATTTAGAAGCAGTCTAGGGGCTCCTGGGGGCTCAGGTCATGATCTCACAGTTTGTGAGTTCAAGCCCTGCGTTGGGCTCTGTGCTGACAGCTCAGAGCCTGGAGCTTGCTTCGGATTCTGTGTCTCCCTCTCTCTCTGCCCCTCCCCAGCTCATGTTTGCTTACGCTCTCTCTCTTTCTCTCTCTCTCTCTCTCTCTCTCTCTCTCTCTCTCAAAAACAAACATTAGAAGCACAGTTTAATTTAAAATTATACTATTAATCTATGCAACCATGGTATCTCTTACTGTTTTTCTTTTGATAAAAACTCATCATTAACTTCAGTAGCAGGTAGCTGAGCTACACTGGCCTCCAGGACTTGCCTCAGAGTTAAGTTTCGCTGTATAAAACCACGTGGTAGCCTGGGATAAAAGAATCTTTCTTAAAATAGAGTGAAGGGTTTCCAGTGGGAACCGGTGAGAGGCTGTTTGAGCGCTGGCACTGGGTGGTTGTGGGGGGTCCTGGGGAGAGGGCCCGGGGCTGAGAGGCCAACCTGGGGGACTGTCCCTCACTAGGCAGCTGAGGGACTCCTGTCGAGTCGCACACACAGAAAGGCACTGCAGAGACTTGGGAAAAGCCAGAAGCTCATTTCTTATCCCACCCCCACAGCAGAGGTCATGGATAGACAGCTTTCCCAGGAAAGAAGGTGAGAGACGAGAGGCACACATTTTAAAATAGTTTAAAAAGTTCGTGCTGACTTTCCATGGCTTCTTCAAGAATTTCAGGATTTTTAGAAGTCACTGATTTCCACCTCCAACGATCACTCACACACACCCAGGAGTCCCACTCGACTTAAAATAGCACCAGTCAAGATAGCGGGCTGGAAAGTACTCAGCTTTACAAATGTATTTTTGACACTTCAGGTCATCGGTTCACTTTGAGACAGTGAATAATGTTGGTGTGGAGGATGCTGTCATGTGGACAGTGTGTTCAGCTCCAAATCTTAGCGTCTCAGAACCTTCATAACTAAGAGTAGTAGTGTTAACACCATCACTGTTGTGTGTGGTTCCTTTTCAGGGGAAGGAAAAAGGAAAGGGATAGTTGGGAGTCGAGTTACCGCAGAGGGGACGGGTCCAGATTGCCCGTGGGGTCCTGAGGTGTTGGCTAATTCCCTAGGTAAACTGATTCCAGGAGCACTGCACCAGCAGCCCAGAGACCTGGGTTCCAGTCCTGCCGCCTGTGCTTAAGGAGAAAGTCCCTTTATTTCTTTGAATTTTGATTTGTTTTCTAGAATGTTCCTTTATTGTTGTTGTTATGGACCATGATGGAGGGCTGCAGTTCCAAACCATCTTAGGGCTGGAAACACACATCCAGGGTAGGGTCTCTTGTCCACGTGCCTTTCCTCCAACGGAAATGGACGGGATCTGCTATGAATTCTTTAAAGACACTTAATTTGATTTACAGTGTTACCAGATATAGAATGTAGTCACCACCCTTTGGAGTTTTAGAAGTAAATATTAATTCTTAATTGGATGTGTATTTTTAAACCTACCAAGTATCCACTAAATTCCCTTAGGAAGTGACAAAATGATACTCTTCCTCATTAGTTCTTCTCATAGATGATTATTTGCTTTGACATGTGGCAAAATGATATATGTGGGTTTTCTAAATGTTTAGAATTGACTTTTTCAAGTGACCTATTTCAGTAATTAGCCTTGGGCCTAATTTGCATCAAAAAATCTCCTAATCTTAAATGACTCAAAAGGGGGGTGTTATTGCCACTTGGTCTGAAAAAGCCCCCTATTCTTTATCACATTCATATTCTTTTTTTTTTTTTTAATGTTTTATTCAATTTGAGAGAGAGAGACCACAAATGGGGGAGGGGAGAAAGGGAGACACAGAATCCGAAGCAGGCTCCAGGCTCCAAACCGTCAGCACAGATCCTGACATAGGGCTCAAACTCAAAAACTGAGAGATCATGGCCTAAGCTGAAGTTGGACCCCTGTCACCGACCAAACCCCCCAGGCACCCCAGTTACATTCCGAGTCTCAATTGCCTTAAAAGCATAGTACGCGTTATTTTGTGTAACCTATAGTTACTTTTATTTTGCCTTTAACATTTTTTAAAGTTTGTGAAATAACCATCTGTTCTCAAGTGTGCATTTTTAAGGGAAGCTCTATCTTGTTGGTAAACAGTCCAATTAATGCAGAAGGAAAACCTCCCTAACTGTATTCTCAGTCTTCATCCATATTTGTGTTCTAGACTTTTCTTGTAGATACTCTCTGTGCTTGGCTTCCAATTTCTTTTTAGAGACGACAACCCAGAGCCGAATGAGTCAGCAGTTTTCTGGCCCTAGGCCACATCCGACTTCACGAAGGTTCCGCAGGTTGGTTATCCAGGCTCAGCACAGGACCTTGCAAAATACCTACAAAGAGGTTCTCACCCCACCTCCAAAATTATGTGAGTCAGACACGAATGACGAGTGAGTGCCGCTGTGTTAATACTTTTTAAGTGAACAGTGGCCACAGCAGAGCCGTGTGACAAAGACCACGTGTGCGAGCCCCCCCCACCCCCACCCCTGCCCCAGTTTAGCCTTATGTAACTTTCACGATGTTTTACTTCACATCCGTAGCCAAGATTTGGATTTGTGGAATAGTCTGGAAGTCGTCCTTTCCAACGATGGTTTGATCAAAGGTCGTTCTTTAATGTCCACCCTGCCCTACTCACAGCGGTCCTTCCCAAAGCTGCCTCTCCCTTTCTTTGGCTTGGGAAGGTCTTCCTTAGGGAGCAGTAGACAAGTCTGAAGGAGTCACCATTTCCTAGGCCATTGGTTTAGTTCTCTAAAGCAATTTTTTTTTTTTTTAAATCAGAGCATATAAAATTGGAAGGCTCCACAGTCAGCTTTGCTTGCTATTTTTTAGGCATAGACTTCACTTCTGAGCAAAATTGCAAAATAAATCAAAATGCTTACATACAAATATAACAGAATACTATCCTTACAGAAATCAAAGCAGGGGAACAGCAGATTCCATTTCCTGCATTTATTACATTTGTATTTATATTCATTATATTTGTCTTCCTTTTGGGTTTGTTTTCCCTTTGGGTTTTCGACATACTTCTTTGTTTCGGGGAATAGTAGGTCTGGCAGCTGACACTAAAATATACTGGGTGTACCGTAACCTTTCGCCAGCACAAAAGTTGTGGGAACTTTCGAATATCCTTGTACATGTAGATTTCTTTTCAGCTCTGTGAGAATGTGTGGTCTGTGTAAAATGATTATGGGTTTTCTTTCATGAATTATTTTATATGATAAACGTAGCAAAAGCTATGCTTCCATCAAGTTTAGTGACATGATCGTATCAGCCTGTCACTCAAGCCCCTGACTTTGGGGTGAGGATTTATCTTTATACCTTGTATATAATTGCCAAATTCCAGCATTTAAACATTCTAACCTACAACTGTCATCTTTGTTTTTTGTTTTTTGTTTTTTTTAAATTTTTTTTTAAATGTTTATTTATTATTGAGAGGCAGAGAGACACAGAGCGTGAGCAGGGGAAGGGCAGAGAGAGGGGGAGTCACAGAATCCGAAGTAGGCTCCACGCTCTGAGCCGTCAGCACAGAGCCCGACGCGGGGCTCGAACCCACGAACTGTGAGATCATGACCTGAGCCGAAGTTGGACGCCCAACCGACTGAGCCACCCAGGCGCCCCTACAACTGTCACCTTTGTAATAGACTGTCCATCAGATCCTTGGGTGTCTGGAGGATTATCTACACATGCCACGTAGAGCGACAGATCAGCTTGGTGGGTGTGCGTCTGGAGTCAGACAGATGTGGGTTCTTGAATGCCCTTCAGCGGGTAACTTAACCACCCTCTGCCCCAATCTCTTCATCTGTGCACTGGGGATGCTGACTGTATCTGCCTGCGCAGGGTCACAGGAATTGAAATGCATGATCTATATAAAGTGCTCATTTCCAAGGTTGGCTCCCAGTAAGTACAACCCATGGGGTCCCCTTGGAGCAGAGTGTGTGAGGCAGGAGCCCAAGGGCGAAGCCAGGCTTTCCCGCAAGCTAGCGGGCGGGGAAGATGTGCTAGCAAAGTATAAGTTATTTGCAAACCATCCATAAAATGAAACTCCAGAGAGTTTACAAGTTTCAGGAATGCTGCATAACTTAATTATAAGATCTCTTCTCTTCATCTTGGTGGAGTGTCATAAAAGTTCTTTTGTCTCTGGGCTTCCTTTCCGAAGAAACATGCATTTCTGTATCTTTCTGTTGGTGGAATTGCCTGAGCTTGTTAGCAGATCCTCTGTAAGACCCAGAAGAGACAGAGTGGGAGGACTGTTCTGTCCATGGAATCGTTTCTCTACTTGCATTTCCCCAACCTTGCCAGGGCTTTGTCTCAGTTCCCTGCCACACAAAGGAAACGCTGTGTTTTTATTGATAATTTCGGCAACATTCTAACATGGTATAAATATCCTCCTAGAGAGAAGGGTGTCAGGGCTGCCTTGTCACTGAGACAGGCTGGGAAAGGTATTTCATTAGCCTGATAATTAGAAGTGTTGTTTCTATTATTTTTTAACATAATGTGAAATCGTCGTCTGACTGTACTGAAGGCTCTTCCAGAATGTATCAGTAAGACTCCTTGTTGGATTTCAGACGAACAAAGCTCACGTTCTTTGCACTTGAGGAATAAAGTCTCAGCTTCTGCTTAACTGGACATTGTGCTGAGAAACTTTGGGCTCATGGGCCTGATGGAGTCATGGCCGTTGGGATAATTATCCCGATGGATCCCCCAGGGTGCAGAAGGACAGGGCTAGCATGGAATGGGACTCTGTTCACATCCAATGGTGTCACCTGGGCAGGCGTGACAGGTTATCTCATTTAAGCTAGACAGAGAGAGTCCTGTCTAGGACTTACCCCAAAAAACCACTAAGGAAAGAAAAAGACAACCGACTCTTAAAGCAATGGGAAGGCGTTGAAGGGGGTGGGGGTGGGGGGGTGGTAGACGCTGAAAAACCTCATGTGCAAAATAAGCAGAACAAGAGCAGATGAGAAGATTCCATGTGAAAAGTGGAATTCTTTAGGAATCGCTCAGAATAAAACTGCCTTTACAGTTTCATAAAATGCATGTTAATATCTAACACCTGTATTTATAGCTTTTTGAAAGTTCACTTAGCCTTATAAATAACTGAGTAATACTGGAGACCTAATACAAGCATGAGAGAGAACGAGTTTCTTAATAGCCTTTAAATATTCACCTTGAAGATCAAAATTTAAAGCAAACTAAAGCACTTTTAAAAATAGCCAAGAGGCATAGACAGGCATTAAAAAAAAAAATCACTTTGAGAAAACCTGTGCAGTTCCTATGAGTCGTACAATTGTTCCCCGAATTCTGAGATCCCTGGCCAGGTGTTTGGTCGCATAAAGGAAAGCGTTGTGGCTTCACGTACTGTGTCACTTTGCAGTCTCAGAAACAACGCGGCAGAGAAGTGTCTATCGCCATGAGAAAACCAGAGGTTGGAACGTATGAGTACTTCCTCAATGGTATGGGCAGTTCCCAAGGCCATGAAATGCCAGAGTCCAAACTCAGACCAGGGCTGGGGGGCCTTAGACCAGCGTCATTGGTCCGCGATGGTGCTCCTGGGTCTCTCGCCTAGTGAGAGGAAAGGTCTTACACGTACGCGTGCCATCACACGCACTGTAAAGAGACTATACCTGTGTGCACGCCACATACACAGGGACAGTAGAGAGAGGGCATGTGTGCACACGTGCCATAGCGGTACCAAGAAGCTCGCACGATCCAGATACTGAACGATCTCTGTGCTTGTTCAAACGTGTAGGGCCTGTGCCCTGTGGTCTGTCGTGTGACTAGAACTAACTTCCATCATAGGCCCCAGAGTCGAACAAAGACCATCCCATGAGCAATAGGAAAGGAAAAAGGGCCAGTGAGAAAAGGCGGCTGTAATAAGAGTGTGTCAATTCTTCCACGTGGCCTCTTTGTTTGTAGATCTTTTAATCAACTCCATTCCTTTTCTTTAAGAAGTTTATTTCTTTTGAGAGCACAAGTGCATGCGCGTTGCGTACGGTAGGGTCAGAGAGAGGGAGAGAGAGAGCCCCGAGCAGGTTCTGCGCTGTCAGCACAGAGCCCGACACGGGACTTGATCCCACAGACCGTGAGACCATGACCTGAGCCAAAATCAAGAGTGGGACGCTTAACCGACTGAGCCACCCAGGCGCCCCGTCAGTTCCGTTTATTAATCAAATCAGACTGTGCCGCTGTGCCCCTCAATGGAAAGATGCTAAACAGTAAAATTACAAAATTTTTTAATTTCTCAAATATACAAATAGAGGCAATGAGACTTTAAATTTCCTTAGTCAAGTACAAGTGCTGCAGTGTGGATGGATGGACGGATGGATGGACGGACAGACGGATGGAGGGTGGGTGGATGGGTGGGTGTGCAGCACCTCTGGAAGAAACATAATTGATTACATTACGGAGGGAGCCAGGCTGTGTGTTACTAACAACAGCTCTGCTTTGAAAACAGCTTTTTGCATCAGTGAAGTAGCCTAGTCTCATTGTTCCTGATGTTGAACCAAGAGACGAAGGTATTCTTTTATTGAAGCAAACATGTGGAAAATTGCTCTGGATTCCCAGAGTATACAATGTGTTCCCTGAATGGAATATGGTTCAGGTGTAGGGCAGATTCAGACAGGGCACTTTATTGGGGTTACCAGCGGTCTCTAGATGGTCAAAGCAAATAACGTCACATCCATCTAAACGCGTGTGCCATGGAGAGGGGCACATTCTCTCATCCGCAGGGCTATATTCTAAACTGTCAGCAAACATTAATTCAGTCACTAGTGAAGTCTTACCACCCAGAGATGAACTCTGCCTCAGATGGATGTTTTCCACTTCAGTGCTGCAGACTCCCAATTACTGGGCCATTAATATCATTGCATCCGATTAGTGACAGTAGAATGAGCAAGAAGTTGGGGGGAGGTGCGCCCTCCCCACCATGAACTCTGTACTCCGACCCTTTGCGATCTAGACATTTCCATATCTCCACACAGATACCTTAATGATTAAGACTATCAAAAACCCAGGAGTGGGCAGCGGATTGTGGGCTAGAAATAATTCACTCAAACACATGCGTCTCCACGGTTCAGAATGTTTGGATGAGATGATATCACAGTGTCTTGACCAGGAGTTCTCAGTTTTACAAATCTGAGAGCTTAAGTAAGGCTAATGTAGGCAACCGGGAATAATGTTTTATCTTTTGAACTCTTATATCATTCTTGCCATTTTTTTTTTTTTTTTTTTAACTTGAGTTTTGGTCAGTCTTATTGAAATGGGTATCTGGCCACTTTTTTTTTTAAAGTTTATTTTATGTATTTTGAAAGAGAGAGAGAGAGTGAGTAGGGGAGGGGCAAAGAGAGGAAGAAGAGAATCCCAAGCAGCTCCACACTTTCAGCATAGAGTCTGATGTGGGGCTCACACTATCAAACTGTGAGGTCATGACCTGAGCCGAAATCAAGAGTCAGACACTCAACCAACTGAGCCACCCAGGTGCCCCCTGGCCACCTATTTTTAAAACAATTCCTAGGGTGCTTGGGTGGCTCAGTCATTTGAGCATCCGACTCTTGATTTCGCGTAGGTCATGATCTCACAGTTTGTGAGTTCCAAGCCATGTGTCAGGCTCTGTGCTGACAGTGCAGAGCCTTCTTGGGATTCTCTCTCTCTCTCTCTCTCTCTCTCTCTCGGTGCCCTTCCCCCCTCAAATAAATCAATAAACTTTTAAAAAATAAATAAGACATAATTCCTTTTAGTGGGTTTTGGCCCATATTCAGGTTGACTCTCGTGTATAAATGTAATTTTACTGTTGACTGACACATCCTTAGAATGTTAACTTTGTCTGAATTGTTGTGACAATAAGATAAATCCCCTTAAGCATACCTAGATGAAAACTTGTTTTCTGAGATCTTATTGAAACTTTTTTTTTACCTAATGAAAGATTCCGTACATAAATCATCCTAGCTTTTAGCCATAAAATCCTAGACCTAGAAAGGGGTGTTTTCTCTCCACAGAATTCTCCATTAAAAATCAAGGCACTAAGGTGTTGGAGGCAGTATTTTTAAGGGGAAACAGAGTAAACAACCCCATAATCAGTCTCATGTGGTTAGTGGGCCTTTAGTAAAAATACGGACACTTAATTTATTGCTGGGACTATTTGATCTTTGTCAGAAAAACGTCAGTACACTGCTGGAACCCGGAGGGTATTCCTTTCACTAACATATACCCCTTATGTATGCACTCGCACACACATGCACGCACACACACGCACACTCACACATGGTCGCTGCTTCTCCTTTTCAGTCTGGTCATATGTAATCAGTGACTCTTCGGGACTGTGTTCTCAAAGGTAACTAACTGGCTCTTAGCATCTTTCATGATTGCCACTAACTTGATCTTTGTATACAGCTCTTGATGGTTAAAAGATTTTCTGAGTAAGCTGTGATAGGATTTCTTATGTTCTAGATATGATGACTCTATGCTGTTACGATTCTCTCAATAGGTTGACCTCCCTCAGTGTCCAAGTCTCACGCGGTGTATGAGATACGAGATATAATAAATACACTGGCACCTTCATACTCAGTTTACGTAGTAACCTCTTACCTCCCCTCTTCCCCCCAAATTAATATAAAGTGGCAATATCGGTCATTAAATCTTCTAGTGAACGCACAAAGTTTACTAAGCTGTTTCAAGGTTGTTAACACATTTTTAAAACCACCTCTTTTTCCTGAGCTGTCAATAGAATATCCTATCATTGTTCATGATGAACATTTGAAACTAAGAAAATAAAATTATACTGTTTTATTCACGAGCATCCATTTAAATTTGATACCTGGTATCTTCACTCCTATTTTAATGCTAGAATACAAGAGGGAGGGTCTAAGTTGTGACTCCCTTTTTAAATTCATTTTTCCAAATCGTTCTGTCTAGCAGAGAAACTAATTAATTGTGTTGGGTAGAAGTCACTGGGGCTAAGCCAGTTATTAATTCTTAATGCATGATTTACTGCCTTAAAATTTCAAAACACAACCACAGTGATGTGGTTTTAATTCAAGTGATTCTTCTTATCATACTGGAACAATGTTTCCTTGGGGGAGAAACACACACATCCTACCTCACTAGTAGCTTATACAGTGTTTGAACTGTGAACTGTTCCCCACACACTAAAAATCAGCTAATCAAATGCCCGTGAGAGCTGTCACATCAAGTAGAGATTAAAAAAAAAAAAAAAAAAAAAAAAAGCAATCTTTTTTGTGGATGTATATTTCACTTTGAAAATACCTTCCTTGGGGCGCCTGGGTGGCGCAGTCGGTTGAGCGTCCGACTTCAGCCAGGTCACGATCTCGCGGTCCGTGAGTTCAAGCCCCGCGTCGGGCTCTGGGCTGATGGCTCGGAGCCTGGAGCCTGTTTCCGATTCTGTGTCTCCCTCTCTCTCTGCCCCTCCCCCGTTCATGCTCTGTCTCTCTCTGTCCCCAAAATAAATAAATGTTGAAAAAAAATTAAAAAAAAAAAAAAAAAAGAAAATACCTTCCTTTGTATTTTTTTTTCTTCAAATTAAGGCCATTTTAAGAAGCATTTATTTATATAGCAAAGATAAGGCAAATTTGGTATTATGGGATGAAATGCCATTTGCCTTGAAATCATGCTGAATTTTCTTGAACATTCTGGCAAGGAGAAATAACGAAGCCCTTGGAAACTGATGATGACACATTCCTCATTTCTTACACTATAAATCCAAAAAGAAAAACACGTGAAAAGAAGCTAGAAAAAGGGACGTTTTCTCCTTCCTTTTGGCACATTATACAGTTGTTTCTGTTTCAGAAGTTTTTATTAATTACAGAAAAAGGCATTTATTTTTGGCACTCACTGAACTCTATCATGTCCATGTTTAGAATCTTTCTCCTCAGTATCTGAAAGGACCCTTGTGATATCCAAGGCATCGAACTACCTTGATATCTAGAAATTAAATCGCTGTTTTGATACTAGACATTTTGACTTTGAATTGCTGTCAGGGTGTTAAGGACAATGCTCTAAGTTTCCCGGGTTTATATGTTCACAGTCATCGATTACATTTTTATCGGGTTCCTTAGTTTTCAACCTACACATCTCACTCCAGCTTTTTTAGCCTTTAGACGTTCCAAGAATTGCGAGCCCTGGTAGAAGACAGTAAGCTTGTTTGTGTATCATGTTTATTTGAAGGTCATGGCTTTCTCTGTTTCCTACTTGATTCTGCTGCTTTGGGTTCCTCAGATTGTCAGGTGATAGGCTTCTGGTTCTTCTGAGTCTGTGTTGAGCTTAAGGAGAAAGAGCCACGTGCAGGAAGACCGGCCCTAAGAAATCAGAATTAACCAGGGCCAGCGTATCATGACATGCATGGAAGAGAGTCGTGCAAAGAGGATGATATTGATAGAGAATTGTCACAAAGTGCTATTTGTTTCATCATCAAGTAAGAGCAAATATGTGCAGCTTTATATACATTATAGTTTCTATTCTTATTAGGAAACTGATCTCTGTGGCTTTCCTGATCCTCTGTGCTTATTATCTGTCTCTCCTTTGGTAGACTGCTTTGATAAAGTGGATAAAAAGGTTTGCTTTTGAGTGTCCGTCCATTCTCTGCCCCATCCCAGGAAGCTACATTTGAGAATAGTTTGAAATCACCTGCATAGTATGAGTGTGTTTTTTCATCCTTTCCAGAATAGCCAAGAATTCCTTCCTAGTGATGTTATATTATCCTGCAGACTTTTTTTGTGCTGCCCTCCTTCCTGACCTCCTTGTGAATGAGACCCATATAACGGTACCAACCCAGCAGTGACTCCTCCATCTGATTAGCACAAGGTTACTGAAGTGATAGAGTGAAAACCGCCCAAAGCCAGTGCCACAGAGTGGAGCCTCCCGGGGCGTGGGGCAGTGGCCATCAGATGAAGACATGTTAAAATGCACTCTTACTTCCTCTCTGTGGGCACAGTCTAGAAAACACGGCCAGAAAGATTCTTGCCCCTTTAGTCTGTTTTATTCACCGGTTCTCTTTTTTCTCCCTGGATAACCAGTGTACCATTCCCAGGGAGTAGGAGCTGCAGATATAGGTCCGTGTACAAATTCATCGGAAGACACAGATGTGGGGCAGTGCAGTTTTCAGATGTGAAGAACTTTTAGGCAGTGAGAACTCGGGGTACTTTTTTGCTGAGTAATGATCTCCACCCACTGGAAATCAGGCCCCAGGGGAACAATCTGGTAATTTCAGTATACTTACTACATGCAATTAGATCCCTGAAGCAGAAGCCTTTAAAAGCAGGCTATAAAATGCCCATGTATCTTTATTAAGCCCATTTTCTAACTGGATGGAGAAACTTTGCTTAGTAATTTTTAATTTTATAAAGTCTATATTTTCTCTAGACCAAGAACAAAAAAATGGGCACTAAAAGCTTAGGTATAACAGGGTTATTTTTTCTGTCTCCAAATGATTAAATGCAATTTCATCTATTTAGGAATACTATAATTGTGGCAGCATTAGATAATGTTGGTAGATACAAAGAAAAGCGAAGGATAATGAGGTAGCAAAATTTTTACCCTCTCTCTAAGTCAAAAATTCCTAATACATTCAGATCAACAATAAAAAATATTGCCAAATTGTCTCCTGAAATGGAATTAGATTTTCTCCCCAAGCATTAGCACTTTCTTGTCTTTCAGAGTGAGCCACTACTATGCCTTCAGAGGATTAATCTTGTGGCTTTATTTCAGAGCTGACTGCCATAAGGAGGTGCTATCAGGACAGGACACTTGTCAGTGTCCTTGCTCAAGGCAAGGGACAGGAGGACCCCTAGAATGAGAACGATGCTTCCTACACTTCCTGCTGAGGAGGTCATAGGGAAGAGTGAGGGTAATTTTCATTACAGAATCAAATATAAAGTAAGTTCAAGTCACTCTAAATTATTCTATGCTTGCTAGAAAGCTAACCTTCTGAAGCTCCAGTTGGTTGCTGACATCTTCCAACCAGGCTTTCTGGGACCGCTCGGGTCATGGCTACCATACGGCAGGGCAAAACTCCTTCACAGCAAACATCCAGCTGTATTTTATAGTTCATTCCCTTTTTAAACAACCAGGTATCTGGGATGCTGTGTTAACGTTAGTAATGAATTTTCCAATATCTTCCAGTCACCTTTGCAACTTGCAAGTTGACTTAAAGGGGAACAAAGCAAGCGTCTGGAATGCACATCACAGTGTTCTCCCTCTTGGCCCATCCTCCCCCTTCACCCCCCCCCCCCCCCCCCCCCGCCTCGCCAAACCAGCATCGGCCTCTGATCTCCAAGAACCAGACAAAGGCACAAGCTCCCATTTCTCTCTGTGCAGCTCAGGGCTTGAAGGCTCTTCCTCCCTCAAGGAATTAAAAAAAAGTTTCAACTGTTAAAAATGGAGAGCAGATTCATTCTCCGGCTACACAGTTTTCCTCCTACCATCTTATAGTCTGTGGATGCTAAATTACAGATTGCAGTTTAATTTGAATTCTTGGAGCTCTCTACATTTGGGGGTCACTTGGACAGCATTCAGGGCACACCCACAAGCACTCTGCACGGAAGCATTGGTATCCAGAAAGGGCGGTGACCTACAAATTAAAATCAAAAGAAAAAATCACCCAAATGAGGTGCAGCCCTCCTGCTTCCAAATGGACTTGGTAGAAGCAGTCAGAAGCTTTTATCTTTGAGGACGCAGGTTTGAATTCTGTTCCACGGTGACTCTTCTCTACCACGTCTTGTCTTACCCACTCTGGTATTCATTGTTTTTTCTCCTTCAGATCTGAATCTTTGACCTTTTGACCTCCAGGTTCAAACAAACAAAGCTCTACCCACCCCACCCCACCCCCGCCTTTTCTGTGCACCACCCTTCAGATCGTATTTTTAACATATTTGTTAAGCCGTTAGAAAGAGGTCATTTCGCTGTGCATTTGGGTGCACTTTTGCATGAAAGTGCATTTATGTGCCTACAGCATAGAAAACATTGAGATTCCATTTGAATTAAGTAAACTTCTGAAGCCATTGGCTAGACCTCAGCTTTCCAGGGTTTCTACATGAAAACATATCCTAATTTTTGAGAAAGATTAAATAGAGATGATAGCATTGTTCTGCACCTGCCCTCAAACAGTGCCTGCACGAAGACAGCCACACTGTTTCATGGCTTTGGGAGGAAAGGGCCCTTCGAAATTTAGGAAACTGTCTGGAGGAGGGAAAAGAGAAAGCGGGTGGAGAAATGGGGAAGGAAAAAAACGATTTTTTTTTTTTTATTAGATTCACAGAGGCATATAAAGTTTTTAGGTATTTGTTTTAACTTCTCTGCCAAACATTTTCTCAACAATCTACAAGAGGAGACTGTCTACTTTTTACCCCCAGAATGATTATGGCCATCTTGCCCATTTTCCCAGGAGAAACTCGGCACCAGTGTCAGCGGAGGAGTGAGGTCTGATCGTAAGACTGTAAACTTTAAGGAAACACTCAGATAAGCACAGAGATATTTATACACACAAGAAGCAGCCATTGTTTTTCAAAGCAGTGAAAGTAAAAGTTGTAACTCTGTAGCCCACGTATTGCTATGTGTGCGTGTAGACCTTGCTGGCCGGTCCACCATTTGGAAAACAAACAACCCGTTGAAAGAGTGCCTTTGGATGTATTTTTACCAGAAATTCTGTCCCTGTTTCCGTGCCTTGAAAAGTACAGTGTTAGTAGACCAGCCTTTGATAATCAAAGTAGAGAATGATTTACCGCACAGAAATGTATATGAAACACTTCTGTTCCTTGCCCCTTGAACTTTGGAAGAATGGGAACGTCTAGCACCCTCCACCTTCTTTTTCTTCTGGAACTTGACCTGCAATTTAAGTCCTCTTCCTTAGCAAAGTACCTGGCAGTCTTTTTACAGCTTTAGTCACAACGCTATTCAGAGAACTCACCGTCCTAAGGAGACGCAACAGCAACGTGTTTACACACAGTGGAGCATAGGCTGTTTGTTTAAAAGTACTGACAGTGGTCAAATGTCCTGTCCTTCCTCCTCCCTCTTGAAATGGGAAGGGACTCGAGCTAAACAGGAGGCAAGTGGGTACTGCACAATCTCCCCTCATACCCCAGGGTTGCCCCAGGGCCCTGACAGAGCAGAGGGCGCGCGTGGTCCCCTCTGTCGGTCAAGCTGTGCTCCAGCAGGTAGCTTGGTTGAAGAGTCTGTCTGAGGTCGGTCTTGGTGATGATAACACACTTATTATTTCCAGTCCAGTGCAAAATGATGGAGAGAAAACTTCAGAAGTGGAAGACCTGAATCCTAACATACTTCTTCATCTCACATAAGGCGGGGAAAGAAAAGGAGGGGGTGTGGGAGTCTCCTCTTTTAGTGTTTACCGAACTTGGATGCTTGGCAAACAGGGAGCATCGAGCTAATTGTTCTCGAAGCAGGAAATCTGTAGTAGAGGAAGCAGGTGTTGTGCGATGATTACCACATTTTAAAGTTACTGTATTAACTACTTTGCTCTTTTGAGGCCAACCCTGAAATAGTAAGCTTTTTGGAAGGTCCTGTCCCTTTTATGTATGGACTGACCCTAAATCAGTTGATTCTGAAGGAAGGAGAAAGCGCTTAAGTGAACTTGAAACCAGATAGCATACGTGCAGCGGTGTTGACAGGATCCATTTTTCTTTATTTTCTTTATTTTTTATTTTTTGGCTTTCAGCATCCCATACTTTCCGAAAACTTGTGACTAAGAGTGAATTCTTATTTTTCAAATTGTTTTCAGACATTTCATGTTCATGTAAACTTGGCTTATTGATTTCCTGATTTTTCTTTATTTTTTTGTTTTGTCCATTTTATTTTTAATCAGCTACATCAAATGGGTCTTTGGAGGGCCTGGATAACCAGGAGGGAGGGGTGTGCCAGACAAGAGCCATGAAGATCCTCATGAAAGTTGGACAAGGTAAAGACCGTCTGCTCCATGAAGCCACCATAATCTGGTTGAGTCCCCAACGAGTGTGGCACCAATGCCGTGAACGCCCACCTTCATGCACTCGTAGCCTAGTTTCGAAAGCACATCTTTCTCTGCACCTTGAGCCACTGACAGATTTCCTCAAGTCAGTGTAACAAACTTCTTTTATTGGAGTTTCTTCTCACAGTTAAGGTCAGCCAGGTACAACGTCCATTGCCATATGTGTGTGTACGTGTATCTCTATACACACTTTTTTTTTTTTTCTTATTAAAAGCAAAACACCTCTTTGGTTCAAAAAAAATTACACTACCCAGAGTGAAAACTTAGGTTTCTGCCATTTGGCCCATTTCTGCATCTCGAGTACAGAAGACTAGTTCACTGAGCCTTTTCCCACACAGATAACCTATTGTGCAGAAAGATTTATTCTTCTAATTAGAAATTGGTATAGTAGTCAGTCAACTTGCTCATTTAAATTGAAATGTCATCTGCAATGCTCTGCGTGCCAAATGCAAGAATCCCTATAGTTTCCACAGATGGCCTCACGATCTGAACCTCTGACATAAGTAGTACCACCGTTCCGTTTTAAAAGGAGAACTCTATTCTTGTATGTCACAGCACTTTGCATAAAGAATCTCACGTTCATTGCTGTCTGTGCCTCTTGAGATTGACACGCGGCAGTTCTTAGAGCTAGATCTCATTAGGTGTCTGGGCTATAAGTAATCATTTGTTCCTCGTATAGATGCGAGTTCTGCTGGGTCAACCAGGCATAATGATCCGACACGACGCCCAGAACTAGAAGCCGGTACAAATGGAAGAAGTTCAACGACAAGTCCCTTTGTCAAACCAAATCCAGGTATGGCAGCGTGAGTGTGTGTGGATGCGTCCATGGGTCCCGTGAGCAAGAGGCAGGACAGAGTCCAAGCCCTTGGATACTAGTGGATTAACTTGTAGTTCCCCAAGTCAGTAACCTTTGCTCGCAGGTACTTGTTATTAACGGCTCGATAAGAACAGAATTGCGCCTTCCCACGGAAGTTTCCCATTCAGAAGAGTAGAATTTATCAGATGCAAGTGCCAATTACGAGCACTACTCACTCAGACCAAGGTTATTTTTATTGGAGACACTTAATCGTGCCTGTTGCAACAGTAGCGTAGAGCCGATATTCACATGTATGTAATTAATGTTCTAATACCTCGCCTAATTATGTCTGATCCACAAAGAGCCTGATTGATCCTCCTCTACATTTTAGGTGGTGGCATCTTAAAATATCGCATAATGCCGTGTTCTTTGAGTGGTTACTGTTGACATTTTTGTTTCACATTTTCAGCGTAAAATAAAATACCAGTCGGATCACTGGCTGAAGTTTAGAATACAGGATAAAGTTGGCCGCCATTGAATTTCATTTTCGTACCGGTCCTTGAGCAGATAGCTACGTATTTATTTCCACGCTAATGACATTTCCGTACAGTAGCTGCTCCCCGACGTCAGCAGTCTCGTGTGAGGGACCAGCGTGCCTGTTGGTGGCATGTGCAGTCAGCATCTGCAGGCCACTTCCCCCGCTTTGCAAGCATCATGGAGGGAGGCTGTTGTTTCTAATTTTCAATGGCAAGATGTGTCAAATTCTCATGACACTCCGATAAATGGATAATCTAATGATGCCAGGCAAGTTTTTAGTGCTTCCCATTTGGGTTGGCAGCGTGTTCAGCGTGAGTGTTTCTGCTGCCTTCCCAATATATTTTAGGTGTAAACCAAATAATACAAGCGAGTTACGAGCGACATGTGTTCCCAGGGCCCCAGGGTCCCCTCAGTGCGCAGCAGGCAGGGCTTGTCTATAGAAAGCAGGCGGCGGGAGATGCTCGGGAAGGCCGGCGCCCAGAGGGGCAAGGGGGGCAGCGCACGGCAGTCAGCCCTGGCCCCAGAGGTGGCCGCTTCCTTTGTGTCCACCTGCTGTGGCTGGCGGCGGTTTAGGACCTGGGGCGGAAGCGTGGGAGCCTGTCCCCTCCTGTCCCCAAGGGTGGACGGATGGGGACACCTGTGGTTGAGAGCGGCCGGCGAGCCCGGGTCCCGTTCGTGTCCCCTTTTGGGGCGATCGCCACGTCCTGCTGGGTGTGCGCGGCTGGGAACCGAGGCTGGGGGGCTGCCATCCGAGCAGGGACAGCAGTAACTGGGCTGCTCCTTTCCGTCCCCGGCCGCAGGTTCCAGCACAGACGGCAGCAGTGCCGGGCATTCGGGGAACAACATCCTCGGTTCCGAAGTGGCCTTATTCGCAGGGATTGCTTCAGGATGCATCATCTTCATCGTCATCATCATCACGCTGGTGGTGCTCCTGCTCAAGTACCGGAGGAGACACAGGAAGCACTCGCCGCAGCACACGGCCACGCTGTCGCTCAGCACGCTGGCCACCCCCAAGCGCAGCGGCAACAACAGCGGCTCAGAGCCCAGTGACATTATCATCCCGCTGAGGACTGCGGACAGTGTGTTCTGCCCCCACTACGAGAAGGTCAGCGGGGACTACGGGCACCCCGTGTACATAGTCCAGGAGATGCCTCCCCAGAGCCCGGCGAACATTTACTACAAGGTCTGAGACGCGGCGGTGCCTTCGCTTTCCCGGAGGAAGCCCACTGTCCCGCCACCGCCCCGAGGAGGGTTTGATGACCCCCCCGTGTCTCGAATGGACCGGAGCACGGCGGGGGAGAGGGAGCACTCCTTCTCGGAAGAGCCCTGTTGAGTTGGACAGCTTACCTAGTCTGTAGCGCCCGGACCGCGGTGAAGACAGACGCCCACCGCCGGCCGGGAGACTGGCGTGGAAGGTGCCCGATGGGACCGCAGCGCCCGCCTCCCCCCTCCACCTCCAAGCCATGCGCCGCGGTCACCTGGGCCTGCAGGAAGCCGAGGGCGACAGAGCGGCAGCGGGCGTGGGGGGGACTGGGCGAGCCGTGAGCATCCCGGGCAGGTGTCCCCCGGGGGCCGCGGGGCCTGGAAACGCCGCCTTCTGCCTTGGGCGTCCCTCCCGAGGAGCGTCCGGACTTGTCACACAGACCTCTGGCTGGGGGAGGCTTTCAGAGGTCCCGCGTCCAGTCCTCACTGTTGCACACACCCCTGCCGACCTCCGGGGCCCCGCAGCGCGAGCCCCTCACTCCACACCCCGCATCACTGCTGGCACACTCACCTTGGGAGTCTCCTGCCCCCGCGCCACGGCAGCTGGAGCCGATGGGTCCTACACTTCTAGAAATTGCGTCTGCTACTAAGGAGCCTTCAGCTGCGGAAGACCAGAAAGACCAGGAGCTCATGGAAGGGGGCGGGCCGGGGTGGGGGTGGGGAGGGCTGTCTGCAAATGCAGTTCAACGCTGCTGCTGGTGCGTCGGGAGCAGAAAGTCGAGGGGGAACCCCAATTAGGTAGCACAGCACTTTGGTTGGCTGAGGTTTTAAGAGGCAAGTAGGAGACACCACGCACGCGGTGGGGTGGGGCGCCTTGGAAGGGATCCGCCGATCAAATGGCAACGCGCAGGAGGAGCACAGTCTCTCTCCGCTGGGTAGGACAAAGGGGCATTGTCGTAGAGGGGCGGGCCGGGAGGGCCGCCGATGACAGATCTGGGCAGGACTGTTGTCGTACTGGCAATAAGGCGCACGGCCTCGGCGCTGTAGGAGTCGGTCGGCTTTGGATGATGTCTGAAGCAGACTCAGCTGCTATACTGATCACATTTTATGAAACACAGGGAAAGCATTTAGGAGAACAGCAGAGAGCCGGATCTGACCTAGAAGTTTACAAGCCAAAGGTCAAACAGGCTGTGATTCCATCATCATCCATGTTATTGAGGCATTCTCCTATGTGAAAGGTAGGTCAGATTCCCCCCCCCCCCCAGTGCCCTCCCCCCGCACCCCCACTTGAGCCTCACGACACTTTGGTTTATGGCGGTGCTGTCCTGTCCGGCTGCAAGGACGGACGCGGAGGTACTGAGCAAGGCCACAGCCCGCACGCTGTGTCCAGGTGACGCATACTGCGAACTTCTTTGAGTCCTTAAGACGGAAATAAATCATGATGTCGAGGGGGGAGGAAGATGGCACGTATTTATAACAGGTATATAGAACACAAGGGATAGAAACTGACAGATTTGTACTAATATATATTTTAAGATTGCACACAAATCACACCAGAAAGACGTGAAATTCACTTGTGGCAATTACGTGGTCCCAACGCTCAGTGCTTAAAAAAAGAAAAATTGGACAGCTCCATCTGGGAAAAACAACATCACTCCAAAAATAACAATAACGGGAGTAAATACAAAAATAACCCAGTCCTCTGAAGGCATCTCACGTAACCGTAGACTAGGAAATACAAGCCCTGCATACCAGGAAATGGATGTTACCGCATCGTATATTTAACAGTGGCAAGATGTTCCGGCATTTCATTTCTGTGTTGTGTATTCCCTTGCCTTATGGCTGAAGTGTTCGCTAAAATCCACCGGGTCCCCTCAGAGGGGGCTTAGGGCTGAAAGTTTAGCTCCGGCCCCCTTCCCCCACCCCCTCCCCACCCCCTCCCTTTTGGGAAACAAAACGAGTAAACAGGAAACCTACTTTTTATGTGCTATGCAAAATAGACATCTTTAACATAGTCCTGTTACTATGGTAACACTTTGCTTTCTGAATTGGGAGAAAAAAAAATGTAGCAACAGCATTTTAAGGTTCTCAGACCTCCAGTGAATGCCTGCAAAAATGAGTTGTCACAGAAATTATTCCTTCTCTATTTCCTGAACCTGAAAATGATGTTGGTCCAAAGTGCGTGTGTGTGTGTGTGAGTGGGTGAGTGGTATACATGTGTACATATATGTATAATATATATCTACAATATATATTATATATATCTATATCATAGGTCTGTGGAGGGTTGCCATGGTGACCAGCCACAGTACATATGTAATTCTTTCCATCACCCCACCCTCTCCTTTACGTGCATTCGTACAAGATTTTCTTGTAAGCCATCAAAAATTACCTTTCGGATGGGGGAGAGGGGCAAGAAGGGGAAACATGGGAAATAGTCTGATTTTAATGAAATCAAATGTGTCTCATCGGTTGGCTACCTTTTGGTTATATGCTAAACTGTGAAAAATCAGATGAATTCAATGAAGAGTTACCTGCAACCAATGGAAAAGTGTTCTGTGCGTCTGTTTTGTGTCTGGTGCAGAATATGACAATCTACCAACTCTCCCTTTATTTGAAGTTGGTGCCGCTTTGGAAAGTTACTGTAAATGCCTTGCTTGTATTCTCATCCCTAGTCACCTGACTTTGGAATTTGCACCATAACGTTTAACTGAAGATGCTGTAAATAGGGTTCAGATTTTACTGTATATGGATTCGGGGTGTTACAGTAGCCTTATTCACCTTTTTAATAAAAATACACATGAAAACAAGACAGAAATGGCTTTTCTTACCCAGATTGTGTACATAGAGCAATGTTGGTTTTTTATAAAGTCTAAGCAAGATGTTTTGTATAAAATCTGAATTTTGCAATGTATTTAGCTACAGCTTGTTAAACGGCAGTGTCTTTCCCCCCTTTGCACTGTAATGAGGAAAAGAAAAACGGTATAAAAGGTTGCCAAATTGCTGCATATTTGTGCCGTAATTATGTACCATGGATATTTATTTAAGATTTCGTTGTCCAATTTGTAAGTAACACAGTATTATGCTTGAGTTATAAATATTTTTGTTCTTTCTTCATTTTATTTTAATGGCCTGTCCTAGGTTTCCAGCCTCCTTCCACATTGCAGTCAGCCCCCAGAAACGGAATCCGTGAGGTCCCATTCCACGTCTGTTTCAAACTGAATTTGTTCTTAAAAAAATAAAATATTTTTTTCCTATGGAAAAAGCGCCTTCAAAGTATTTTCCTTTCCTTCCTTTTTCTTTTCTTTTTTTCTTTCTTTTTTTCGCTTATTTTAATTTGCTTTCTGCTCTGTTTCTCTATAATTAACAGTTATCCAGAGACTTCTGCCCGTGGGCACCTGTGTGCCCATTTTTTCCCAATCAGGACACTCGCATAACGTGAATGTGAACCTTGCAGAGGGCCACGAGGGAGTCCATTGGTTTCCCCATAAAACTCGAGCTCACATTTCACAAAATCATCTGATCATAAAGTTTTGTAAAGTCCTAACCACCCTGAACAGAAAACCTCCCTAGTCTCCCTGGATCCCCCAGTCTCGAGTAGTGACCTAAGTAAGTGACCAGAGGAAAGGGAGGCAGGCAAATGGACTTTAGTTATCTCAACGCCTAATTCCAAATCTAGTTTCCACTCAAGCAAAGCAGTTTGCTGTCGAAGCCTTCATTTTTCCTCACAGCAGGGTCCCGGAAGGAAGGAAGGAGTCCAATGTCCTTTGTACGACGTTAGCGCTGATGAAACCATGCTTTGTGACACCAGATTGAAGCAAGCCAGAGGCCAGTGGTGACTTTTAACCGCGTTTTCAATGCTGGCCTTCCTGGGGAAGATGGCCGGGGGTTGGGGATGTCTTCCCCTGCGCTGGTGGGCTTGGGGTCTTAAGACTGATCTGCAGACTCCCCACCCTCCGGGGAGACCTTCCTCACCCGCAGGTGTGGAGGGCAGAGCGGCAGACAGGGCAGAAGCAGCTACCGGTGACCAGAAAGTGCTCAGATCTCTGGCTGCGTTACCTCGGGCCCCTCCTTACCTTAGGAGGTGGGTGCGTCCGGATGGGGAAGGCCCCAGCACAGAGGAGCCCGATGCTCCAGACTGTCTAGCCACAGATCACAGCCCCAGCCAAGTGAAGAATTCCAGTGTTTGAAAAGCCCCACCCTCCCCCCAGGAACGCCTCACGAAAGGCTGGTTTTAGAGGCAGCGATCTCAGCAGCATCTTCCTAGCGTACCTGTACTAAAGAAATGTTTGTGGCATAAATGCTTTCCTTCCCCCTCCTCCCCGCCCCGGGCTTCTCCAGGAGCCCACGATTTCAGGTGGCGCTGGAATAATAGTTCCATCCACTCCGTCATTTTCCTCCGCGGCGCCTACCTGCCCCTTCATGGCAAATCCAAGTTCCAGGGCACAACTTACAGCCAAGTGACTAAGCAGAAAGTTCCACCCTACATGCCAGTATCACTAATGAGCGGTCTGGGTAAAATGAAAGAACAGCCAAGTAAGTACTGCGTTTGCAACTTACATCGTGGCCTTTGCGAGATTACAGCTTAAATTACCAAACACCCCACCTCATTGTTTCCACCCTCTTTTCGAAACTGTGTTTCCCAAATTGGGCAAGCCGAACTCCACTAAGAAGTGAAATGCACCCACTTGTATTCTTTCTAACTGGTGGGAAGGACACTTACAGAAACTTCTCCCGGAGGTTGTCACAATCAGGTGCTCTTAGTTCTGTCTGAAAGGTAAGCAGGCTGCTGTAAAGTCCCTGTGCTCTCCACACCCGCCACTTTTCCATCCCACTCTTCAATTGTCAGGTTCCTTTTTGGCACAACAGTTGCCCCTTCGAACACTGTGATAAAGGTGCCCGGTGGAAATCAGAAAAAAATCAAACTATCAGTCGCCAGGTAACTGCTGTGCACCTTGCTGTCAGTCTCTGAACCTAACCCAGAGAAGAATCAGTGAAAGTTAAAAAACAACCCAGAGAAGTAAAAGTCGTTTCTCTAAAGTGTGTAATAAAAGGATGATCACCCTACTCAAATACGGCATCAGATGCCTCAAAAGGAAACATACTTGCTGCTGTTGTGCAAAGGACATTAACCTGTGTGTTCTGCTGGTTTTGGTTTCCAGTTGGTTTCGGATAATGTTTGTGGTATTTATGCTATAGATGTACTTGAAGGCGATTTTTTTTATGTTTGAGAGAGAGAGACGGAGCATGAGTGGGGGAGGGGCAGAGAAAGAGGGAGACACAGAATCTGAAGCAGCCTCCAGGCTCTGAGCTGTCAGCACAGAGCCCGACGCGGGGCTCGAGCCCACAGACCGCGAGGTCATGACCTGAACCGAATTTGGATGCTTAACCGAATGAGCCACCTAGGTGCCCCTCGAAGGCAAATTTTCAGCATTGTAATGGCAGAGTCTTGCCTATCCTACTGATTATTTTTCTAGGTAGAGAAGTCATCAGTGATGGGGAGGATATTGAGATACCGTATTTATTTGTAATAAAACATAGCATACCAGGAGGAGGAATCAAGTTTTGAGTGATTAAACCGCACCCCAGAAGCGAAGGATGCATGCCACTCTAAGATTTTTATGCTGTGATACATTAACAAAATCTCTTCAAAACAATTCTTGACATTAATTACATTTTAAAAAACAACCAACACCCTCATGAGAAGAATGCCCATCTATAGACGTACACAGTATGAGGGAAATAATACCAACACAGTTTATGAGCAATCATCATAGATGGTCGATACATGCGTTAAATGCGGGAAAGGGGAGACCTCGCTTGCGGCTGTGTTTCTGCCACTGATGCTTCCTCGGTCTTCCAGAGCGTCCCAACACGTTCTGTGCGCAGCCGCCTCACCTGCAAAGCGAGAGGGTGGGACTCCCACGCGCTGAAGGTCACTTGTAACTTCTGCACGATTTGCAGTCAAGCCGCCCGCCTTTCAGCTGAACAAAAGTGCCTTGATGTAAACTGCTCCTTCTCCCGGCATCCCTGGGGCAAAGCTCTGAAGAACTACGGGGGTTCACAGTCGCACCCTGCCCACTTTGGGCTGCCCTTGACCATCCTCCCACCCCCTCCAACAGGAACCCACACGGGGCTCAGGGCCCTGCTGTCCCCTGCCCCTTCCTGGCGAGGAAGGAAAATTCAAATAGAGACACTAACTGGCGGTGGATGCACGCTGGTCGCTATGCTCCTGGGTTTGCAGCCTTTTACTCATAATTGTTAACTAGATCTTTTCTTCTTCATTTACACACGTTTTCGGGTCACTGCAAGCAGGCCCCCCCCCAGCTTCTATTTAAATACTTCGTGGGAGGGGCGCCTGGGCGCCTCAGTCGGTTGAGCGTCCACTCTTGATTTCCGCTCCGGTCGTGATCTCACGCTTCACGGGATGGAGACCCACATCGGGCTCTGCGCTGAGTGTGGAGCCTGCTTGGGATCCTCTCTCTCTCTGCCCCTCCCCCGCTCACACGCCTGTGCGCACACTCTCTCAAAAAAACTTTCAAGTGCATACATGCATACTTCGTGGGGACCCACCTTGGGCCAAGCAGCAGTGTTGGTGGCAGTCTCTTCCACCAGCCTTGCTCCATTTCCCCGTAGACTTCAGACTCACTTGCTTACTATTTGATTCTTTCCATGCTGGCATCTGGAGCACATCCCTGTTAGGTATACCTCCTCTATTGTTTATACCTCTGCTTCTGTTATCTGGGGCAAAGAATCGTATGACTGAAGAAACATCTTTTACTTGATAGTAGAGCCATTCTTTCCCAAGCACCATTGGTACTTCATACATGACATACATGACAAGAGTTTTCTATGTGTGTGTTTTGTTTTCAGAGCCATGGGGACTCTATCTTAAAAAGTCCAAGGACAGTGGGGGGGGGGGGGGGGATAAATGTCATCAAAGACAATTGCTTAAAATCAACTGAAATCTTAAGCAAAACCCAACAAGACTGCCCTTCAGGTATATCATTTATTTGTATACAAGGGCGTCAATAATGCAACCTGAAAGGGAGACCCAAGAGAGTGGTGGAAATTAACGTCTGGCTCTAAGATCCACCAAGGGGAGAAAACTAAAATGAAACAAAAGCCAACAAAACGCTACAGAAGGAGCTGGTCGTGGCTTCCCACGCCCTCCACTTGGGTAAGTATCTGGTCTCCCGGTTCTTCCCCATCTGGTGAGTCTGTGTGTTACTCAAGCCGCTAAGGAAGATGCGACAGGTTTCCGTACACGTAACTCCCGATTTCTGTGTCTTCCGTGTGTAGTTTTAATGCAGTTTGGATTGCGTTATATCCTTTGGCTGAAGTGCCATGGGACCCTGAAGCCGTGTCTGCTGGGACGCCTCTGTCTGGAACTCCTGGCTCCCTGCGGGAACCCAGACACAGCCTCTCTCCTCCACCGAGGCCGACCCTTGGGATGTGGGTTCCTCTGGACGCCGTTGGGGGACTGCCCATGCTTCAGCTCAATTATACGTGCCTGGTTTGGGAGTGCAGCTTATAAAACACAACAGGTCAAGAAACAGTATCCCTGGAGCTCATCAGCAACGAACACCCACAGGTTGGGAGAGAATGACGACAGAGGGACAGAAAGAGCACCGGGGGCCACCAGCCTCAGTGGGACCAACCTTTCATCAGACTGGCCCAAGACACTACCCGGGAGCCCACGTGGGCAAGCAGACTCACGCTCATCTACTCTAGAAGCTTCTGTCCAGTGAACAGACACGCACACACAATTTGTTTGCTTATCCCACACGCATCTACGTAGCACTTCACGTAAGGAGGGGCAACATGAAAGAGAAAACCCCTCCCAATGGGGAGCTCAGAGCCCAGTCGGCAACCCAAATCTTCCGCGAATAACAATTAGGAATCTCACACGCCATCCGAAGGGAAGGAGTGACAGTTACAACCCCTGGAGGTTGTATTCCTGGAGCATCTTCTTAAAAAAAAAAAGAAAAGTATTAGTCTGTTAGTAGACTTCTTTTCATCACCCGCGGGTTAAATTTCTTTATGTTCCCGAGGGTTAAATTTCTTTCCTTTTAAATCTTTCATTACATCTATGCCAACTGGCTGGTTAGGATGCTAAATTTAGTATAACTGTTCCTCCAAACATCTCAGGAGTTTGCCTTAAGTGCCTGCCTCTGGCCTTAAAGGGCAAATCAAAACATTTCCAATTGGTTTCCAGCCCACACTGCAATGTGTACGTGTGTTTGAAGGACTGCTTCTTGGCTATAATTGGTAGTTTTCCTCTAGCTCGTTCTGAGGAAAGAATCGCAGGGAGCTTTATGTCTGCTAACGGTAGTTAGCACGGAGCGCGGAAGCAGCAGGGGGAAAAAATGAAGTCTGAGCGTCTGGGATGTTTGCCAGAGTGACCTAGAAGGTACATGGAACATACGCGGTTCAGACGCGCAGACGCGGGGCTGCTCCTGCAGGAACCCGGGTCTCTGCCTTTCAAGGGTCCCGCTTGCGAAGGGAAGAGGACAGATAAGCTCCCGCCGGCTCCCTTCAGTATTTCCGAGAAAAATAAGGACGGTGCTAGTCTCGCCTTCACCACACCCAAGGCATTCCTCCACACTGTGGCCTAAGGGTCGGGAAAAGACTAGAACACGCCATTCACCGAGAGCGTGTGTGTCCGAGGTTCGCCGTGTATGTCGCAGACAGACACGGGTCTGTTAAAGGCATCTCCTGGACGTGGCCGAGGCACCCTTCCCCGTTTCCAAAGAAGCTATGACCTACCTTGTCCCACAATGGAAAATACACCTCGATGGGCCCTTTCTCTCCAGCGCCGTGACCGCCCCCCCCCCCCCCCCCCCCGTGGGGACTGGGGTCTGGTTGCAGACAGTTGCCAGAGCGTGGGAAACGGATCAGAGGCTGTGTATAATGCAGGGAGCAGGACTCATAAACCTCTGTGTGCGGTGACGATTAACGACACAGGGAGAGGCGGCCGTCCACCGAAATGGCAGCGTACCTCACCTCCTGAAGAATGACCTGTAGGGACATACTTTCTCCCTGAGTCACCACCACCTCACAGGCTCGCAAGAGAATGGATTAAAGTCAGATGGCTTTGCGTCCCCCTGTGCATTGTTTTTAAGAGCCTCACTTACGCTAACTTGGAGAACAGAGTTTGGAAAAGTGTTTCAAATGTGGCAGCGGAATTTTTTAAGCCAGCCAAGCAGGTACCGTGATTACGACAGTCATTAAGCAGTTTAAAGAGTCTGGTTATGCTTAATAAGGTCGCCCGGCTTTTTATAGGCCCGAACAGAAATCCTTTTCAAGAACTTGTTCTCTGACAGACCATTGTCACCGCTGTTCTCTGTCATGTGTCTTGACTTCAGATTTTTGATGTCTGATTTCTGACATTTTAATGTGAGTACCTCTGGACTTCATCTACATCAGCCCCAAGGTAGGAAGACGGGAGATCTGTGAAGCTCTCTGTTCTTAGGCGGGATGTTTTTTATCGCTTTCCTTCATTTTATTTTCCTTCGCTTTTTACTTGGGAAAAGCTACACGGAAAAGTTGACAGACCGGAACAGCCAACTCCCGTTTATCTACCATGGAGATTCGACGGCCAACGTTTTGCACATGCGGGCATGCTCTGTGGACACATAGACACACGCACACACTCCCTGACATGCGCGGTTCTTTAGCTGAGGCATTTGAAGGGAGTCACAGACCCCATGACACCTCCTTCCCGCATCTTAGCATCTGAGATAAAGGAATCCGCCTCAAGGAACCAGAATGCCGTTATCGATCTTGGGGCAATTAACAAGAATTTCATCATATAATCAGCTAGTCTGTTACCTGTATCTTTTTTAGCTTTTTTTTTTATTTTGGATGAAAACAGTACTGTACTTGCATCTGGTAAAAAGTATGTGTCCTAGAAAAAAATAATAAAGTAAAAATTGAAAAAGGTTATTTCCTTTCCCAGCCCCTTCTCCACTCCTCAAAGTGACCGTCATAAACAGAATCTTGTCTATCTGTTCAGAAAACCATTGTTTGCACGTACTTGCATATAAATGCATGTTTTTAAAAAATTATCTCTATAGAGATTACACTATACACATTAGTCTCCATCATGCTTTTAAAATAAATAATACATCTTTGGGGCGCCTGGGTGGCTCAGTCAGTTAAGCGTCCGACTTCATCTCAGGTCATGATCCCACGATCCGTGGGTTTGAGTCAGGCTCTGTGCTGACAGCTCAGAGCCTGGAGCCTGCTTTGGATTCTGTGATTCCTTCTCTTTCCCTTCCTGCTCACTCTCTTTCTCTCTCTCTTTCTCTCAAAAATAAAAAGCATTAAAAAAAATTTTTTTAATAAAAATAAATAATACATCTTGGAGATCTTTCCTCATTGGCACATTCAAATTTACTTAAAAAAAAAAAATAATATACCACAGTTCATTTAAATCATCACCCGCTAGCCAAGTTTGGTTTTTAGGCTCCTACACGCAATACATCTTGAGTATTTACAGTGGAGCTCATCAGATAATTTTCGCGCTGTCCTATTTTCCCCAGCCTCACTTGTGGTTAAATTCCAGAGGACAGAGCTCAAACGCGGTGGGAGCTCGGTCAGCCTGGGTCCAGAATGACTGAGGGGAGCAGAGGCCCCCATTGATCTGTGCTACTTTCTGGGCTCTAGCGAGAGAACTGAAATTCACACGTTATGACAGGAGATTTGCAGGCTCATCTGTTGCCCCAGCACGTGCCTACGTCCCTACTTTATATGTGCTTAACATCTTACGGTATTTCCCCCAGAAAGGAACATTTTTAGTGGTGGGGTTGCTGTATAAAAGAGATTGCACATCTGGAGTTTTGATAGGTACACCTGGACTACCTTCCAATTTTCTCTCTCCCCCTTTTTTAATTTTTTTCTGGTTTAAATATATAACCGCTCCACTCCATGGCCTCTCTTCTCCAGTTTGTTTGCGTTTTTTACTCTGTGACGTCCTTTAAAACCTACAAGAGGCAAATGCGATGAAAAAGGTTAGTACCATCTCTTCCGGTTGAGCGTCCGACCTCGGCTTGGGTCACGATCTCGAGGTTCATGAGTTCGAGCCCCACGTCGGGCTCTGTGCTGATAGTGTAGTCTGGAGACTGCTTCAGATTCTTAGTCTTCCTCCCTCTCTGCCCCTCCCCTGCTCTCTCTCGAGAATAAATAAATATTAAAAAAAAATTTTTTTAAGAAAATACCTTCTCTTTAAGTAGTAATTGTTAAGCCACTATATTGCTTTGGTGCCAGGCTTTGGGAATTAAAAATGTCAGAAAGAGAGAGAGAGCTAGAGAGAGGGGGAGGGGAGGAGAGATGGTGTATATATATACATCAGTGCTCATTAGCGTATTTGAAACTAATTCGGGGCCCAGGGTGTGCGTGCATTCAGACGCATGGTCTTGAGCTGAGATCATGATGCAGACTTACATTTTGCTTCCAATAGAGAAGAGACCATGGTATAAGCTACTTGCTAGCAGTTCTCTTGCAAACTGTACTGAGTATCCAGGATCTAATATAACTTTCAACTAGTAAGATTTGGGCAGTAATTCCCTCGTGAATTTCGTGTGCTCTGTGACCTGTCTTTGTTTTTACTATGTGCACGTGGAAACAGCCAGAGGCGGCGTTAATTGTTCTATGGAAAAATCGCCAGGGATGGGCTTTGGGTACTGAGGGACCGACTCCCTCGAATGACTCCTCATTTTGCCTAAAATGTGCTGGAAGCTTGGAAGGAGAAACGGAAAAGCAGCAAAGATAAAAAGCTTCTATTGGTGTAGCAATCACAGCCTGGGACTTTAATCTTAGTTTTCCAAAGGAACATATTCTTTTTAGGAAAATAAATGTTGTTTTCTTAAGAAAAACAAAATTGGGGGGAAGGTAAAGAAGGGTTCTAAGAATTACGACTGCCTACTAAAGCCGTTCCATAAATGTTTATCCTCCATTTTAATGTTTATTTATTGAGAGAGAGAGAGAGAGAGAGAGAGAATCCCAAGCAGACTACACACTGTCAGCACAGAGCTCGATACGGGGCTCAAACTCGTGAACTGTGAGATCACCATGTGACTGAACTCAAGAGTCGGATGCTTAACCAACTGAGCCACCCAAGCACCTGATTCTCCATTTTAAAATAACACTTCCTGTACCCAAAGCCAGAGGTCCAGATCTCATGAGGACTGGACAGTGACCCAAGAATCCCTTTTTCCCAACACGCACGCAAGATTGCTGACAAGTACATGGCTGATAACAGCTTGACGTCTTCTCTCTTACGGGCTCAGTCTCTTCACTTAAAGGAGGTAAACGCTCAAACATAATTCCATGTATCAGATAAGAGGGAGCAACGGGTATGAGGAGACATGCCTCTAGTACATTGTTTTTCTGGGACAAGTATTTAGAACGCTTAGAGCCGGGACTAGAACTTGGGGCTGGGACTCCCTACGTCAGGCAGCACGTATGGTTTCCCACCTGGTCTTGGATGGGGCTCAGAAAGTCTCCATTTATGGATGGACACCCGCTCTCTCAGCCTCCACGATGCCCATCTGACCCTCACTTGTCCGCACATATTACAGAGGGTTAAGAAATAGAGATTCAGCCAACAGATCAGGGGCGTTGCACAGAGGGGCTGGCGAATGCCTGAGCCCTTAAGAAAAGGGTGCAGCTGTGTTTTGAGTGGGTTTTGGGCACCTCTGCTTCTTCCTCCCTCCCAGCCCTCCAGGCCACGTGTCCCGGGTCCCCCCCGAGCTTACATTCTCCTGGCTGGTCCCCTACATCCCATCCCACTGGCATGAACGGCACCCGCTGCAGGCTTCCTGGTTAGTAGACCCCAAATTTCAACGGTCTCATCTGACGAACAGGTTCTAGAGGTTAGAGGGCTTTGCTCAGGAAACATCTGGTTTATTTAACTCGTGCCTCCTGAAGACACTGCCCATTTTTCTTGTTTTCCCCAATAAAATGTCAGCTTATAGCAAGTCAATGCACAACTATTTTTTTGGCAATAAAAACTTGTCTGTAACGTTCAACCTATGCCTTCCCTGTCCAGATGTAGAACAGGCTTTGGCTGTCGTTTTCTGGAGCAGTAAGGACAAACATGATTGGCTTCTCTTTTCTTCCTTCTTCTTTCTCACGCCACGAATACTTTCATTTTTTTCGCCTCACGGGCACTGAGAAACTGGACGAGGCTTTTAATTATTTCAGCAAAAAGACACAATCAACAGCTAACGGTTGACGACCATGAAGAGAGAAGATGGAGTCCACTTGTTTCCTGTTAGGCTCTTTCCCTTTCTTGTTAGCCAATTGCCACATGCAGGGAAATAGCTCACGGGGCTTGTGTTCCGTGGATCTGAGCCACAGAAGGTTTCCCCCGAGCATTATCAAAACGTGTTAGGAAAGATCCCATTGCAAGGAAGAGCAGGCTTGGCTGGCCCGAGCTATCCCCACCCTGAGTTGGGAATCTAATGGGACACACCTCTCTGCCATGTTGCTCAGCACATCTGTCCTGCTCCCTGTGCAAAATCTACAAGCGGTGGCCCTCCTGTTCCATCCAAAGCGTGCAGGGTTTGATGCGTAAAGGGGGTCCTTCATCACGTCACAGCTTTCACGAGAGATAGCGGACACTGTGCATTTGCGTTGGCGACGGGTGGTCATGGGAATCCACTCCTGATGCTTACTCACTACAGGTTCTTGAGAAAGCCACTTAACCTCCTGGAACCTCTGCTTCTTCATCAATGAAAAGAGGTCTATTAACACCCACCTTGAAGAGCTGTTGTGAAGCTTCGTGGAAATAGCCTGCGTAAATAGTCCTGGAAGATAATAGGCGCTCAATAATGATCTTTGAACGGTGCTTCTGTACTTTAAGTAGCTGATCTGAAGTCTTGGCTTTGTGATACATTTCACTATGGCCACACTTGATCCTGGGGTGCTGATTTAAAAAACAAATTTTTTTTAACGTTTATTTATTTTTGAGAGAGAGAGGGGTGCAGAGAGAGAGAGAGAGACACAGAATCCAAAGCAGGCTCCAGGCTCCGAGCTGTCAGCACAGAGCCCGACGCGGGGCTCGAACCCACAAACCGTGAGATCATGACCTGAGCCGAAGTCAGACCCTTAACCGACTGAGCCACCCAGGCGCCCTTCTGGGTTGCTGATTTTTTTTTTTTAAATCTTTACCCCCTACTGGACACGTGAAGCATTAATATTAACGTTACGTTATACATACAGTATCGTTAGATGTCTCTTAAACACAGGGGAAACCCATTAGAAAGTTTTTCCAGAGTAAAGAAAGAACAAACTTTCTTTGCCCCTCACGGTTATGCCTGTTATTTAAGCCAACATCTGCTTCATATTAAGGTGCTACTGAATCGGACCCAAAAGTAAGATCTTGTTCTTCTTGGTTTGTACACTAAGTCAAAATATAATAATATAAAGGTGTGCATCGAATGTATCATTGCTGAGGTTCCCGCTCATATGCTAGCATTCTACATTTGGAGCTGCAGCCAGAGAACAGAGTGAGGGGTGAGGGGAGGTGTTCACGAACAGCCACTGAGTCCCAGAATGAGTAGGCTGGTGACGGCTTCCGGACGCAACCCCAGGAGTGCGATTCTCACACATTGGTAGACGACCTGACCATCTCCACAGTATACTTCCTGAGGGCACAAATTCCCCTCTAACTAAACGCTATCAGCTGAATTGTGTTCCTGCCCAAATTCGGATGTTGAGTCCTAACCCCCAGGACCACAGAATGTGTCCATACTTGGAGTCAGGGTCCTCACAGAGGTGACCGGTTTCAAGTGGAGCCATTAGCACGGGCCCGCATCCAACACGACTGGTCCTTATAAGAAGAAGGAATCTGGACACAGACGTGCACGCAGGGAAGACAACGTGAAGATGTGGAGAAAAGAGAGTCGTCTGCAGGTCAGGGACAGAGGCCGGGAACAAACCCTTCCCTCTCAGTCCTCAGAAAGGAGCCGACTCTCACCAACACCTTCACCTCAGTCTTCTAGCCTCCGGAACGGTGAGAAAATACATATCTGTTGTTTAGCTGCCCCGTCTCTGGTATTTTGTTATGTCAGCACTCGCCAACTAACGCACCAAATATCTCCTGCCATTAGTTATTGGTCTGAAAGACATTCCTAGACTGCTCGTCACCTGCTTCCTATAACATCCCAAGCGGTGAACTTCAGCCAGTATGAGGGAGAAAGACGCTTCAGCAGGAAACCAGGCACGGTGTCGGCCAGGGGCTGGCAGCCATGTTCCGTGAAGGGCTGGACAGGTAACATGATGGCTTTGTTGGCCATGAGCTCTCTGCTCTCTTCACGATGTACCATGAAGGTGGCTGTGGGCTGCAAGTAAATGAATGGGAGAGGCTCCCTCCCAGTAAACTTTACAGAAGCAGCATGACTGGGGTCTGCAGACTCCTGGAGGAGAGCACATCATTCAGCTTAGCCTGTTCCGGCCTCTCCATGCCTCTGACTGGTGTGCAACTCTGTAAGGTGTAGACGACTGACGCCATTGCAAGCTCGTCTGAGGATGTGGAAATAAATTCTGTCTGGTAGAGGTAGGGGCTCAGTGCAATTTCCTCCTAGGCTGCGGAAGAGGCTGGCTTTGCCGGAGTCGGCACGTGCGTTATGTTCCTGATGTAAAACTGTGTCTGTCCTTTGTATGATCTTGTGCATCCTACCAGTTCCCTTATTAGTGAGAAGTACACTCTTTTTTTTTTTTTAAGTATATTTATTTATTTACTGAGAGAGACTGAGAATCCCAAGCAGGCTCCGTGCTGTCAGCTCAGAGCCCAACTCGGGGCTCAAATTCACCAACCGTGAGATCATGACCTGAGCCGAAATCAAGAGTTGGACGCTTAACCGACTGAGCCACCCCGGTGCCCCTTGAGTACAATCTTTAATGCGTGTCCATTTTCATCCGATTTCATATAATCAGAGTCATGATTCAATCTATTTTGAGAAAATGGTGCTTTAAGCCTGGGGGAGGGGATTACGTTATCCAGGCTGATTAAGACACTGATGATGTTGTCCTACAGAAACACGGAGAAGCCCAGGCGTATGAGGCAGGGAGTAATACAGTTCTGATGGAGCAGGCCGTTCCTTTGTCTTGGGTTGATGGGTGCCCGGCGGGAACGGGGCAGCCAAAGTGACGAAGAGCTTAGCACAAGCGGCTGGAACTCAACAGACCTCGACCCTCACGACATATGAAACCTTCATTGTTGGTCAACCTTGGGCATCTCCCATGAGCTTGCAGTCCTGAGTTTCCCCACCAGAAAATGGGCATGATGGTAGTACCCACAGGAGGTGTGAGAGGAATCAAACGAAATGCCAACGAAAGATTTGCATCTTACTTTCTTTTTTTTTAATTTTTTTTTTATTTATTTTTGAGAGAGAGACAGGATGAGTGGGAGAGGGGCAGAGAGAAAGAGAGAGAGAGAGAGAAAGAGGGAGACACAGAAGCTGAAGCAGGCTCCAGGCTCTGAGCTGTCAGCACAGAGCCCGACGCAGGGCTCGAACTCACGGACCGCGAGATCATGACCTGAGCCGAAGTCGGTCGCTCAACCGACTGAGCCACCCTGGCACCCCGAGATTTGCAGCTTAATAAGAGCATGATTAACCCACACGTTAGCTAAGTAAATGCAGGCAGTCATTATTACAGAGACAAGAATGAAGACACACAGAGTTTGCAGGCGTATGTGACAAAGCGAGGAAAGGCTTTGCCCTCCCCCGGAATGTGTCTGGGTAGCAGCATCTCGTGTCTAGAGAGGGCTGTCGAGCAGAAAAGTGATGCCATGGCCAGAGGTCCAACACTCTCACGTCTCCCAACCTGATAAGAGCCGGGAATTTCCTTGCAGATTTTCTGCCAGTGATTCATACTTGCGAATTTTATGCTAACTTGGAAACAAAAACGCCCCATCATGAAGCCATTGTCGCCAAGTGTTGGGTATGGGGACAGGCCATCTTCTGCACACCCAGCACAGCCGGGGAAACTGCTGAGTCCAGAATGAGCCTGAGGGTCAGATTGCCACATCAGGCTGAAACAATAGAGCTCATGAGGCCAGAAGTTTTGTCTTCTTGAGGGTCGCTCTGTATTTCTCAGCTCGGATCTCCGCATCAAGTCCCAAAGCACGCTGTGTAAGATCTACACACTTTGCATGCATCTCTTGGAAGCAATTCTTAATTTTATTTTTTAAACGATTCTGTTCAAATTGTGTTTCCAAAAAAGGTCTGCACACACCAAAAGCAAATTCAGCAAGCAGGCAATGATCTGCAACTGTGCTGACGACTAAGCCAGGAGCAGGAGGGATACAGGATGAAGGTGTTTCGGCCAATCACCAAGAGCCTTTCAAACTTCTTGGTGGGCTTGCTTGGGTGCCCAAGGCAGGGTGTAGAGTGGGGACCCTGTTAGGGCTGTTGCTCGGTGAGTGACTCCTACCGAGGCTCGCACACAGCCGCTGTCTCACGGCCAGGAGAGTCAAGGTTACTCTGGGCGGAACGCGCGTGCAGATCTGCTCGGGAAGAACCATCGAGGGAGGAGGGCCAGGCGGCCATGTTGCCATAGCTGCCCTGTGATTATCCTCCTAAGTGGATCACGCGGTGTGTGCGGCTCCACGTCTTGGGGTCTGTGTTTGACTCATGCCATGAAGATAATACGTCCTTTGTTCTCACCACGAAAAGTAGCTGTCACCGTGCTTCAAAGGCAAGGGGACAGGACACGTTAGCTCAGACCTGGATGAGGACGTTGTTGAGAGTTTCCAGGGTCCAGGTAAGGCAGCAAGAGCTCAAACCCTGGAGACGCCGTTGGTCAAGTTCTCTTGAATGTAACCCGGTTTTGTGCCACACTGTGACCTAGCGCACCCTCCCCCGCCGCCCCCCCACCATGCGACTGATACAAGAGTTTCCTGAAACAACATTTACCACCATGGTATGCAATGTCTTCTGGTATTTTGGATACTTCAAAAAAAAAGAAACAAACTAACTCATTACATTTATTTCACAGTTTTCCCCCAACTTCCTAGGGGTCAAAGCCCACAATCTGAAAGTCACTAAAAGAGGAGTTTTATGATTCCCCAAAGGAGTTCAAGGTCATATGGGCATCCAGTTAAGGTCTTGAAGCAGTTAACAATGCGAGAATGTTCTTGGATCCATGTGGTGATACTTCTTTAAATCTCGCCTCGCGATGAGTACAGCTTTCTAACAGTCTTGGCCTCAGTTTCCCTATCTGTAAAAGCGAGGAAACGAATAGTGAAAACCTCATAGAGTCGTTGTGATGGTTCGAAGGGCTAATAAAGTGCATAAAACAATACTGTCTGTGGCAAGACCGTTAGCTTGTATGTACGTAAAGATACAGTTTTTATTTATTTTAATTGGGGTATGACTGACACGTAATATTTAACCAGTTTCGGGTATCTAATGTCATGATTCCACATTTGCACATATTGCAAAACAGTTTTTTTCAAGTTTATTTATTTTTCAGAGAGAGAGAGAGAGAGAGAGAGAGAGAACGAGTGGGGGAGGGGCAGAGAGAGAGGGAGACACAGAATCCGAAGCAGGCTCCAGGCCCCCACCTGTCAGCCGGAGCCCGACCCAGGGCTCGAACCCACGAACCGTAAGATCATGACCTGAGCCCAAGTCGGACGCTTCCTTAACCGACTGAGCCACCCAGGTGCCCCCACACCAAACAGTTTTTTCAACGAGAATTTACTTTCTTAAAAACCGTACCCGAGACTAAAAGTCTCAGCCATTTTAGGGCAGCCATTAAAAATTGCAATTATAATGCATAAGAGAAAATTAGCAGCCCCCACAGGGTTTGTCTTCATAATCTTTACCGGTTACTTACAACTGACCCCATTTCCGACTAATCTATTATTAGCACAACAAGCCAATGAAGAGAACACCGACAAGGCTTTGTTTATTTTGTAGAAACCGCAAGATCCCCCTCTGTTACGAAGACCTCCCCCACAGACTCAGTCAATGCTGTTCTCTCGAAGACAGCTAGAGGCTCAGTTTCAGGGTGGCTCTTTGTCGCTCTCGCATGGGGTAGGATGTAGGCCTGTGCCCAGACTCCACCCCCCAGGATGCACTCCTGACGGTGCTTCCATGGGTGGCCGGGACAGGGGAGAAGGAGAGGGGGCACCAGGTGGGACGCGGAGGCCCCAGAGACAGTCCGTTTAGACACAGAACTAAACACACAAGCACGGTCACGGCTGCCGATGGAACTTGGCAGCACAGAAAGGTCGGGAGCAGAACGGGGCTGGACCTGGGCGCTGGCCTGCCCGAGGCTTGCGTCTGTGAGGAGCTGAGGAGTCCCTGGGAAAGGATCTCCGGAAAACCAGAAAGACACAGGGCTCCCCAATTTGATTCAGGCTATGTGCCAAGGTGCCAGGGAGGGGTGATTCAGGCCAGAGCGCTCTGCCCCCAGGGAGTCCCCTGGCCTAGCGTTCACATGCTCCCATCCGAGTCCTGCCTGGACAAGGAACGAAAATCAAAGCAATGTACAAATTAGAAGAGCGATTTTACCGAAATCTTTGTTGCCTGGTGAGAGCACAAGGCCTCACTCCAATTCAGGTCCCACGTGAGGCTCTCCCAGCTTTGGCACCTGCTGTGATGGCCACCGGGACCAGCGGTAGAACCTTCCATGCTGGGGGCCAATAGCACCAGCCGGCCCACCCCAGACAGCAGTCACAGCGGCCCCACCCTGGGGAAGACAGTCACAAGGCGGGGACCTCGCTGGACACTGGGTCACTCAGCAGCAGCGGGAACTTGTTTTACAATTGGCTGAAGCAAAGGAAGGGAATGGTGACTATCTCCTGGTCGGTCGTCCGGAGGAATTTGTTAAATGCACATCACACCATCCTGGAGAATTTCTACACTCACTCAGGGGGTTTAAAGAAGCTTGAGAGGGAGGTAGCCATGCTAGAGAAATACGGAGTCGTGAGCAGAGCGGGGAACCTTGTTTGCCCTAGATTAGCGATCCCAGAAACATGAGTTACCTTTCTAATCATCCACGGCTGGAGTTTGACACCTGGGCCCATGGGTGGTTTTATGGATATTATCTGGGGATCCTTGAGCCTAAAAAGAAAACAAAACCAAACAAAAACTGTATCTTTATTTTCACTAACGTCTAATTGAAACTTACATTTCCTGAAATAAGTCAGAGAAAGGCAAATACCGTCTGATCTCTCTTACATGGGAAATAAAGCAAGAACAAAACAAGTTCATAGATACAAAGGGTAGATTGGTGGGTTGCCAGAGGCCGCGGGTGGGGGTGGGAGAAATGGGTAAAAGGGGTCAAGTAAAAAAAAAAAAAGAAACTTAGCATTTCCTTCCATTGTGAATAGAAGCATTCTCATTATCACATGCAAATTTCGGTTGCCGGATGCCTTTATTCTAGCGCCCCTCTCTGTCAGATTGGGTGGGCTTGGTCAGACAGGTGCATTCTAGAGAGATGGCTTCATCAAGGAGCAGGTAACAGGAGTTCTGGTGGCCAGGAGTCAGGCTCCAGGAGAGGAGTCAAAGCAGGAAGGAAAGTCGAGAATAAGAAATGGGGACAAAGGCCAGGGAGTCCAGCGGAGTCTGGGAACCGGAAGTCAGAATGAGAAATGCACCAGGAGTCTGGGCTTTGTAAAAGGATGTGGGTGCCCCTACCTGGTCAGTTCCCACGGCCTTGGGCACAGTGACTCAGGCCGGGCGGGGCGCCTTCCCAGGTGACACCCCACTGTTTGCCAGCCGCAAAGCCATGCCTCATCTCTGTGACAGGCACTCGCCTTCATGAGGGGGAAGCTAGGTTCCCCGTGTTCAAGAAGATTGCTTCATAGCCCAGGAGGCATGAGTTCTGGGTCCAGAACAGGCAGTGAAGGAGGGATTCCTAAGGAATTTTTGAGCCGAGAACTCCGTCAGCAATCGGTGAAGCCTGAGGAGCCTGACCCACAACAGTATTTTAAAACCCATGACATAAAATACACAGAGGACAAAAATATCGAATCACCATGACGTACACCTGAAAATAACAGGATGATGTAAAATTATAGAATAAGTTAATATCTTACGATTAAAAATAAAATACGCAGGACACCAAAACAAACAAACAAAAAAAACAATTATACTGAAACTGAGTTATCAAGGGAAACCAAGTATCGTGAAATACGGTCATCTGAATACTGGACACACATTCTTCTAGAGAGACGATGGGTTTGCCTGCTTTTCCCAAGGTAGTATGATGCTTCCGGGGGGAGGTTTCACTGATGCTGCTAATGCACGTAGCAGAGGCCAACAGTCCAGTCCCCGAGTCAGAAACTACGAGGAGGAAAGTCACCGGGTGGCAATATGACAGCGTGGCCTGGATGCGTCATTTGGTGACGCGTAGGGGCTTTGCAGTCAGACTGGCGGCGGGGATCCCGGCTCGACCACCGCTCCCTGTGACCAGAGGTGAGCCCCTCCCCGCCCACCAGCCTCAGTTTCTGCTCCTGTCGTAGCAGACCCCTGCGAGACTTCGGCGGAGAGCTCAAGGCCACGCCTCGCGACACCGGGCACAGGACTGAGCACATGCTACAGGCCCAGCCGCTCTTACTGCTCTGTCTGTATGCAGGTAACTGAGCTGACATGAGACTGGAAGGAAGGGGCTTGTCACGCGCTTCTGAACTCCTCCGTGGTCGCCCTACGGAAATGCACTGAACATCCGTGTCAGAGTATTCGTAACGAGGACGTCGGCACGCGTCAGGGGCCTTTAGGACACAGAGAGTTTGAGGAAGGACGCCCAGTAAATGTCAGAGACCGGGCCCCGGATCCTGGGAGGGCACAGAAACACTTGGGCGCGGAGCGTGACAACGCAGGACACAGCAGAAACCGCGTGACTATGGGCATCCCTGGAAATTGGAGAAATTTTATTTTTCAATGAAAAATAAATGCTCTGGGGACGGGGCAAAAAGGAGGCTTGTGAAGATAATGCGTTAACCATTTCTTGTCAAATTCACGTTAACATATTCAAAGCAAGAGTGTTTTCGTTGGACTTTCCTCAAAACAATTCATAAAATGTTAAGAAGTTGGGCACAAACAGCGGGGAATAAACTGGAAGGGGCGGGGTGGGGGGGGCGCCTGCCCCGCTCAGCTCTTGCTTTCTGATATTCATGGGGCTGAGCCATCTGAGAACAGCAACAGCGTTAAGATAGGGTGAGATGCAGCAGGGTCCTTATCTGTTTATTTGTCTGTGTTCATTGTTGCTGTAATCAAGAACAAAGTTGGGGGGCTGAGCCTACCCGGCTTTAGGGCTCCCTATGAGCCACAGTAATCGAGGCTCGGATGTCAGGGAAAGAGTAGACAAAACGGCCAGTGGGACAGAATACACAGCCCATACAGTACAGCCGACTGCACGCTGACGGAGCAAAGACAATATGGTGGAGAAATGACAGGCTTTCCCCAAAGAACACAGGAGCAGCTGGACACTCACATGCACGACAACGAATCTAGACACAGACCTTACGCCTTTTTAAAAAAAAATGACTCGGAATGGGTCACAGACATCAATGTAAAATGCAAAAGTATGAACTGCTAAGAGATAACAGGAGGAAACCTGGATGACCTTGGGTTTGTCCGGGATGTTTTAGATACAGAACCAAGGGTACAATTCGTAACAGAAAGAACTGACAAGGGGAATGACACTAAGATTGAAAAGTTCTGCTATGTGAAGGACAGTGTCAGCAGCGTGAACAGGCAGGGCACAGACTGGGAGCAAACCTTTGCAAAAGACACATCTCCTAATGGACTGTTATCCGCGCTGTAGAAGTCCCTCCACCTTGCCCTCAAATTTGCTCTGAAACTAAAACTACTTTTTAAAAAAATATTTATTTACTTATTTATTTTGAGAGAGAGACAGACAGAGAGGGAGACAGAGACACCGTCAGCAGGGGAGGGGCGGAGAGAGAGGAAGAGTTTCCCAAGCAGGTTCCTCGCTGTCGCCACAGAGCCCGACGCCGGGCTCGAACCTACGAACCACGAGATCATGACCTGAGCCGAAATCAAGAGTCACACGCTTAACAGACTGAACCACTCAGGTGCCCCAAAACTACTTAAAAAAAAAAATAAAGTTTCTAAAGCACAAAACAAAATAGAACTTCTGTTTTGTCCTGCAACATTCTCCTTGAAATTTCCTTATTTCTGCCCGTGGTTTTAAAATTCTTATAATCATCCAGGCTCAAAACTATAATAAAAAAACCAGCACCGGGAAGCAAACACACGTCCGAAATGTGGGACCTTCTACAGGCAAAGTGATGGGATTTCCACACGAGTCAAGAATGTGAAGAAAGCAGGCAAACAAACAAAAAACCCCGTGATGACGAGTCCTAACAGCCAAATGTAATGCAGTGACCTTGTTTGGGTCTTGATTTGAACCACCCCACTGTAAAAGGACATTTTGGGGACAGTTGGGGAAACTGGTTTATGGACAAGGGAGGCAGTCGATGACGCAAGAGGCTGTTGTTTATTTTGTGGGGTGTCGTAATGGCATTGTTGTCCCATAAGGCATCGGCGTGCCTGTCAGACTCAAAAGTACGGCAATGTGCTCTTCTGGATTTCGTATAAAATACATGAGCGCAGAAAAAAACAAAGTACAGACAAAGCAAATGTGACAAAATCTTGATAATTAGTAAACTCTGTGTTGACTCTGGGGGCTCCTTGCACTATTCTACCTTTGCATATGTACGAAATGTCATATAATAAGTGAGAACATTCTTCCTTGATTTTTCCCTGTGTTCAGTTATTTCCTATGTTCTAGCAAGTCTGACGTCCTAAAAACTTGGCAAGCTGTTCCTGCCTTTCCCCGTTCAGCTGGGTGCCCCGGTTCTGTCTCCCCGGCTTGTCTGGGCTCCTCTGCCCCCCCCCCCCACCTATCCCGCACCCCCACCTGACCGTCCAGTAAACCCCAGCGAGGCTCGTGCCACTGTCGTCTTCCAAAGAATAAAAACAAACCTCAAAGCCAATCAATCACACAGAGACTTATTTTCTGCATGTCGGGGGTTTCTGAAGGAAAACATGAAATCCGTGTTTGTATGTAGAACCTGGAGGGAAAATCTGGCCTTTACTCAAATACGCGGAGCGCTCGCCGGTCTTAAACTTAAGCGCTACGACTCTTGAACTTTCTGCTTTCCACCTTTGAATTCTTCAGTTCTTTTAAAATTTTCTTTAATGTTTATTTACTGAAGCACGGAACCTGACGCGGGGCTCGAACTCACAAACTGCAAGATCATGACCTGAGCGGAAGTGGGACACTCGATCGACTGAGCCACCCAGGTGCCCCTTAAATTTTTCAGTCTGTTGGCAAAATGAAGACCCGAATACTCATGCATGGCTTTGATCCGTGCAAGGCCCACCCCGTGCCCAGCGTCTTCTTCACGCTCGTTGTGACCCATCACGGGACGGATCCCTCTACCTTCCCTAGGGCTCTGTCTCTGCAGGCAGCCTGTAGAAGGTATCACCTTGAGAGCTGAACGCTGGGCTTCAAAAGCCCCGTTTGCCCCAAGTCAGAAACATGAGTTTCTCCGTATATTATTCTAGGACCGGCTTCCGCCCTGACATGGGATCAGTAATTATTATCAAAGTGATCCCTCCTCAGTAAAATCTCGTGTTGTGGCTATGCCCTAACCGTGGCAGCTGCCAAGGGCTGGACCGTGGCCGGCAGGTGGATTTCAGTGAAGGGCTCCGTGCTTTGCAGAGATAAAGCCCTGTGCCCAGACTGGATTTCCAGAAGCACCTGTGAATTCTGCCCACACACCTGCAGGGAATAGGTGTTTCCTCTATGGGATGAGAGGATTACTTGTATCTGCCATCGTGGTTTGATAAGAAGTGACAAAAGTCCTTTCCCGGTTTCCCAGAGAAAGGGGAGCTTGAACTGCATATTGTTGTGTCTCCAAGGCAACATGTAAAAAAGAAGATTGAGGAGAATCATGTCAGCAGCTGTCGGGGCAATTTTTAAAAAAATAATTCATCGATGGTTTTTAAGTCTCAAATATATTCTGTCCTGGATCCCAAACTATCAAGGAGGCAACGTGATTATTTCGGAAACAGACATACAGGGCAAGTGCGGGGAGCCACCTTTAAGATCAAGATCGGGGCACAGAATGGTGACTTTGCAACTTTTCGAGCCAAGTTGGATGTGAACTTGCCATCCTATATTCTTGCACCTTCCGCCTGTCCCCGGAGGCGGGAGTTTGAGGGACCGCGGGCCTTGTCAGAGCCCCCACTCTGCCTGCTTCCCTGTCCCTGATCTGATTCGTTTATGTTAACTTAGCTGCTGTCCCTTTTCACAGATCTGGCTGTGTCACCCTTTCTGAGGTGGCTGACGGGTGCCCCCCCCCATGCCCCCTGACAGGCTGGCTAGAGCAGGGCACCAGTGAAAAGCTGCATCATCACCCGGGACTCCCAGGGGCCTCCCCACACGGCCGATGCTTCTGCTGATGTTACCAGCCAAGGCTGCGGGCCCAGATGGAAAAATTGGGGCCCGGCAAACGAAGCCCCATGTTCATGCTGGCAAGTTGGCCTGTGCCCGAGGCCACTGAGACTCTGGCATTTTCTCTCGTGATCCAGTTCTGACAGGTTCCTGGGTGGAGGAAAACGCTTTGACTGTAACCTGTATCTTCCTGCTGCATCGTTGACCCAGGTGGCTGACCTGTCTTCTCGGATAATTTAGAGACAGTTGAAAGAAGATGTTCTCCGTACCTCGCTCGTTGGCTCCCAACGCTTGTTTGGCTTCTAAAAGAACAGATTGAAAGGCCCCAAAAGGGAAAGGTTTAAGGTAGCCCTCACACCCGCAGAGGGGAGATGTCAGCCCAGCAAAGGGCGGGTCAGAGGGGTCACCGGCGATAATGGAATTTCAAAACCTTTGCGAGGGAACTGTCAGGCCGGAACATGCTGAGAGGGGATGAGCTTGGGCTCCCAGCAATCTGATGTCCAGGAGTCATGAAATGATGAGTCTATTTCACACAATGGACCTGTCAAGAAACAGAGTGTCGCTTCAGAGGAAAGCTTGGAAGCTCTCCTGGCCTTCAAAGTATCAATTTTCAGGTGCTAAGTGGTAATTAAAGTTAGCAAGTTATAGTAGCATTCAGTGAAATTAGATCATGCCAAAGCCCACAGAAGGGGTCAGGATTAGCGTTCGTTCCCATGGATGGAACATTCCAGCCTCGCTGATAGTCACCACGCCGGACGACAGTTTCAGGCTGTAAAGGGGAAGGCATCTTTTTATTTCCTCCAAACGCTCCGTTCTTGCAGGGCTTGAAATGGCCCTTAGAGCGAAGGGTCGGCTTTATTTATCTTTAATATTCAGAGAAGAAGTTCATGGTTGTAAAAAAACTACTTCTTCCTGAAGTCTTTCAGTTTTTCTCGTGCAGGAAAACTCATTTCTCCAAATGGACAAATACGCTTCTCTTGTTTGCTAGTTAAGGCACATCACCCGCGTTAATTCGTAGCTATATTTTGTTGTTGTTTGTTTGTCTTTGCCACCGTTTCCACGAAGCTCACAACTGTTAAAAGTGCCATCGGGATACACGCGGGTCAGCCTTAGTGTCATGGCACCATCATTCCCTACCCTCTTCGTTAGTTCACTTTCACACTATTTTTTCTGGTTTTGATTGTTTTACCGTATTTGCGCGTTTCTTCTGAATATTTATTTCAGAACATGACTGCAAATAGACAAGAATACTAAATAAGTAAGTTAATTAAGGAGGAATAAAGTCATACACATTAAACTTGGGCGGCAAAGGGGGTTCGGCCTCCTGCCTGAGGCCTCGTTGATGGGAGCCTGGGTCCCGGGGGGGGGGGGGGGGGGGGCCGGCCGGGGACGGGTGTTGACGGGAAGGTTGTTTGTTTTATCAAAGAGTCGGAGGAAAGAAATGAAAGCCAGAGGCTGGAGGAGAGCTGAGGTCACAGAGGAGGGAAGGGGAATCGTGCATCAAATTGGAATGACAAGGGAAGGCATAAACAGAGCTTAGGCCAAGAGAGCGGTAGCAGAGGGGGTCGCAGAGATGGAACGAGGAGCCAGGTGCGGGCTGAGTGACATTTGACAGTTTGGGGACTAAATCTGCCAGTGGAAGGCATCCAGTGGGGTATTTCTTTTATGTAGCCTGGGACCAGATAACATCTGTACTGTATCCTTCTGCTGGCGGGTCAGAAAGGGCCCCCAGGACTCACTAGAGGATCAATGGGGAGGGCTGTGACCGCCTGTGCAACGTCCCGCCTGTGAGTCCCGATGCTGGTGGATGGGACCGCGCACGCGCCATTTGCTGCGGTCACCGGCTCCCCCCAGCCTGCTAGGGCCCCCCCTCGCCCCCACCGCCGGCAATGCGATGCTCAGAGTTCCCAGAAACAGGAATTTTCACAGGAGTGCTCTCAGTTATTATTCCACGTTGCCTCATATGTATGAAACTGTGCGGGCCAAAGACAAAAAAGCAGACAAAAACAATGAAAACGTGTCTGTGGGGTGCCCATGGCCCCCAGGCCACCTGTTTGCGTCTTGAAATTCCAGGGCTGTGTTTCAGAGCCTGTAAGAACTCAACTCTGGTGCTGGTCCCTGCCACCTGCTGTCCGGCCTTGCCCGAGGACAACGGCCACCCGGGGAATCCTCCCCATCTGTACCTGTCCTCTGCTTTTTATCAGGATGCTCTTCTGTGTGTTTATATCCACTCCACCCATGTATGTTTTGAGGTCCAGGAAGAGGGGCACCGTGGTTTACTTTTCTTTGAGTAAACTAACTGGAGTAGGAGCTTAATCAATGCCTATTGTTTAGCGGATACCCCTTTGAATTTCCAGAGAGTACACAGCCCCCCAGAATACTGATGCATTTTGTTGGGAAGACGGATGGATCCAATCATTTTAGAGAGCAAACCGGTAATTGCTGTTAAAGTTTCAGAGACAACATTCTACTCTGCGGAGTATACACATTCAGGCTTACGTTCAGAAGGAGACGTGAACAAAGGTACTCACCACAGCCCTGGGGATGGATGAAAATACCTTTAATGTATTCACATAAGGGAATGAAAAGGAATGGACAACAGTTCAAACGACGGAACTGGAGTTGGTACTTTTCGTGTAACGCGGTTGAAATGGGTGCAGAACAATTGAAATAAGCGGTTGTGTGTCACTGCGACGAGATATCAAACCCATACTATTGAACCCAAATCAGCAAGGTGTGGGATCACATAGCCCAGTACAATATTATATATGTACGCTGAGGAAAGCAACACCATCCAAGTCGTACACGTACATGTGTGTGCGCGTGTGTAACACGGGAGGGAAGTGCACACATCAAATTCCCGAACCGATCATCTCTGAGGAGGCTGTGAATTCGACTGGGGATGCAAAAGGGAAGGGAGAGGTCACGTTATCGAAACGTTCGATTAGTTCCTTAAAAAATATTAAAAGCAGCGAGTGTTGGCTCTTGTGGATTCTGAGTAGTGGCTCTATCCATATGTGTTTCGTTCTTTTTGGTAACTTCCCGAAGTTTTTATTTTTTTAACATACAAGACAGGTTATTATAGTTGCAGAAACTCCACATGTTTTTGTAATAGTGTCTTTCCTCTGTGTGGCCGTTTCCACCTGAAGTTGTTTTCAAAGCAGGCGGCTATGGTTTTCTCCCCGGATTTCGACTTTTCACCTTGGCGTCATCAGGGGACTCACTCCTATGCGCCATCTGTAATGTATCACCTGCCTTTTTTCCACTGCCTGACACTTTAGGACCTCACCCCACAGTCGGGGCCGGCAAGTGGGGTACCCTCAGGGTCACCCGCCCTTCATCACCCAACTGCGTTGTGTTTACCCCCAAATCCACAGCTACCTTCCAGAGACGGAAGTGACAGACGTCAAGAGCTGTCTGATGCATTCACCCACGGCTCATGTGAAGAAATGATTTCATCCCTTTCATACACATCACTCCTCCCAACGTGTAAACGAAGCCACTCCCCATCCTTCCCACCAGGCATGTGGTGCAGGAAGGTTCTGGAATCCACGCCAAGAAAGCATCCTTGTGCTTGGACACATGTAGCTTCCTCAGCGGGCTTGTACAGGCAGCGGAGGCGATGCACGTTGGTGAGAACCAAGGCTTAAGTGCTACCGGCCAGCTTAATAAAAATCATTTTTCCTCCCGTGTGGAGGCTAGTGAACAACACCCCATCTGATAAATCCCTGAGTTTGTCTTTCAACTCTCCAGCTGCTCTTAGTTTGGCAATACGAAATGAGTGCGTCACTCGATGATCCACTGTCCTTTGCCTAATAGATGAGTCTTAGCAACACTCTACCCATTACAGTCGGCCGCTAACACTTTTGTCTTTGACATTGCTTCAGAAAACGGCTGCCGGTCACTAGTAACTTAAGACTCACGGCCAGAAATAAAAAAGGACCATAATAAAGATGCTTCCTTCACACATTGGCTAGCTTTGGGGGACGAAAAGAGCGAGAAATGTGAGCTGTTGGCTTATTCGAAGTCACTTTCCCCTACGGGTACCTTTCCCATTAAGCAGCAAAACTGAACCTCCCCGTGAGACTTCGAACCGCCTAGAAATAGCCAGGGCTGTGTCTTCACCATTCTGGACGAGCCATTGGCCACGCTGGCACCACGTGTCCTGTTCAGGCACGTGACTTGAGCCGAGATGTCTTTCTCCAGACCTTCAGATTTCCATACAAACTGCTGGAAACGTCTTCATCTAACCGCCCCACCGGTGCTGCAAATTCAAGAGGGCCCAGACTCACTTCAGCCTTCCGCCCCAACCCGGCAGAGAGGCGAAGCGAAGAAACAAAGCTGGCTCTGTTTTGCGCTCCCCAGCTCCTGGAGGGGCATCACTCATTGCCATCACTCTTCTTTCCCTTACGCCTGAATTCAAGCAGGCACGTAATCATTTTAGCTCTGTAAAACAGGTTTGTATCCCCCTGCCCCTTCGGGCCATCGAGGCCCAACTCAACTGACCCTCCCCCAGCCTGCCGCCCCCCATAGTCCATACTAACCTGGTCACCACAGCAATTCAATCAAAACTCCAATCTGTCCACAGCGAGCGTACCTCCCGGGGTCCCCACTGTCCAGGGGCTGAGGTGTGTGATCAGTTACGTGTCATGAAAATCCCTCTGGGTTTCTATTGTTTCTAGATCCCACTTCGTTCAGAGTCTGGGCACGGATGCCAGTTTTTTTCCCTTCCCATAACTGAGTCCTTCTTTGTTTCCCTCCAGACAAACTCCTCCCTCTCTATCCTCCGGGTTGCTAAGTCAATGGTTGGTGCCGTTTCCCAACTTGGACTAACCTCTCAGTGCCATTTAACAAGGTGGTCCACCACCTTCTTCTCTAAACCATTTCTACCCTTGGTTTCATGAAATCCTACTCTCCTGGTTTTCCTTCTGCTTTCGTCTTAGTTTCGTCTAATCTGCCGGTTCATGATTCTTGCCTTGAACATCGAATGTGGGGGATGTCATCATCTAAGCTTTTCTCTTTTCGTACTCCTTGCCTCTCGAGGGTCTCATGCTCTTCCCTGGCTTTAGAAGAGGTTGGGTATCTTCACCGAGACTCTTTCTGTGACCTAGCTCCTCATTGGCACATCCACCTCTCCCACTGACCTCACTACTTGAGGGGCAGCCTTATATGTCAAAGGACCTGGTTATTTAAAATTTTTTTCTAACGTTTATTTATTATTGGGAGACAGAGAGACACAGAGCATGAGCAGGGGAGGGGTAGAGAGAGGGCGAGACACAGAGTCTGAAGCAGGCTCTAGGCTCTGAGCGGTGAGCCCAGAGCCCGACACGGGGCTCGAACTCACAAACTCAGGATCATGACCTGAGCTGAAGTCGGTCGCTTAACCAACTGAGCCATCCAGGCGCCCCAAGGTATTTGATCAAACACTTACATAGATGTGTCTGTAAAGGATTTTGGGGTTGTGGTGAACACCTACAAATCAGGTGACTTTAAGTGAAACCAATTCCCTTCAATACTGTGGGTGGGCTTCATCCAATCAGTTGAAGGGCTTGAGAACAAAAACTGAAGATTCCCGCAGAGGAAAGGATTCTGTTCCAGACAGTACCACAGAAATCCTGCCTGGATTGTCAGCCCACTAACCTGCCCTATGGATTTAATTCCTTAAAATAAATGTACCTCTCTATGTATCTATCCATCCGTTCAGGTATCCATTTCCCTCCTTCTGCTCTGTTCTCTGGAGAATCCTGACTGACAAATGGCTGCCTCAAACTCAGCCTAGCTCAGACGCTCACAGCCTGGCCCACTGCCTGCTCCGTGTCACCTGTGCCATTGTCCCGCCCCCATCAGGGGCTGGTCCTCTATTCCCCACCTCTGCCCTATGTCCCGGTTTGCCTGGGACACTCACTTAGGTGTGCTAATCTTTCCCTCTCAAAATTATCGTTGTTTGGATGATAAATGACACACTCCACCCCACCAGTAAGTTCTGTGACTTGCCCCTAAATTAAGTCCCCAATCCGTCTACCTCTCCGCACCTTCCCCCTACTATTCTAGCCCGTGGAATTACCATCTCCTGCCAGCCTCCTGAGAGAGACCCCTGATCACTTGCTCCTCCTCTGTCTTGCTCCCTGACAATCCGACCCACTCAGCAGCTTCCCAGAATGACTTCTGCAGATGCAGAGAGGATAACTTTACCCCATCCTTAAAGTCTGCCACCTGTCTCCCATTATACTGAGAAAAATAAAATCCAAAATTCCCCGCAAGCCCTTCCCTGATCTGCCTCTGACCACCTTCCGAACCTCGGCGCCTTCGGCTCTCCCCCCAGTCACCGAGCTCCAGCCGCACCACGTTCCTTGATCCGGCCAAGCTCAGTCCCAGGCCAGGGCTGCATCCTTGCTTTGACTTCTGCCTAGAACTCTCTTCCTCTCCGTCTTCAGTCAGTTGCTTCCTTCGTGTCTTCCGGGTCTATTTCAGGCACCTGCCCCTTCGAAGCGCTCTGTCCCAGGCTCTGTTCCCTGACCCCCGACATCTGCTTCCCGCCTCGACCGTAGGAGCTGCAGCCAACAGCTGTCTCTCCTGCCCGTCCCTGCATCTGGGGATGGCCCCATGACGTGGCTGTGGTCGTGAGATGTGGGGGAATGTCTGGAGTGTCTGGAGGTGTCCCCTGAGAAGCGCACGTTCCCGTCGCCTCCTCCCTGCCTGGAGCTTTGGAGCCCGTTGTGTGTCAGTCCTTAAATGTGCATCAAGGGAATGAATGAGTGAATGAATTAAATTGGTGCAGGGACATTACTGTCTCGTACACTAATCGGCCTGTGCTCCCCTTGCGCAGAGGAAACAGGTAAAAACGAAACAAAATAAAATGAAAATTTAAAAACCCACTGGTGTTTATGGTCAGCGCCTTCAAAAGCGGTAAGTGATTTCAACTTAGAAATAGTCATGTGCGATCTACTCCCCTGATTCCCCCGATCCCCCCCCGCCCCCGATTTCACCTAAGCAAGAGCTCGCTACTCCAGAGCCTTCGAGCAAACCTGGTGGGGATTCCTCACTCGGCAACTGCCAGCGGACCCCTTCTCCTGACTCTCACGGGGCTGGAGTGAGATGGGGGTGAAGGGCACTTCATTACAGGTCATTATGCGGCTCTCAATCTTGTAGACGCTCATACCTTTTTAAAGCCATGCTAAGTTTGTTTAGGATTTTCCTAAAGCAACAGAAAATGTTTTCTTCCTAGATTTCCCTGCTCATCTGGGATGAAAAGCCAGCTAATGTGGAAAGTTTCCGTGTACGGTGCACTCCAGAAAAGCTAAGACGAGGTCACTCGGGACGGGGATCCACAAGGTCTCTGTGACTGTCGGATGCAGCAGAGACGTGGGTGGGTTCGGACACATCGTCTTACTTCTCTCTGTGTTGTCAGTTTATAGAAACTATGCCATCGAACACTGTAAACGATGAACGTCTGTCTTCGTGGGAGCTACGTAAGGCATTTACCCCAAGCTTCTAGAATGAGCCTACCCAAAGCCGTCTTACCTCCTCCCCTAAATTTGCTGAGGAACTTGGAGCCGGTGAGCCCAGTGAGAGAGAAACTGGAGTTTTGCTCTGCTCGGAGGCGAGCAGCCAGTGAGATCTGCAAAAACGGATCTCGGTTACGGGCAGATCTGACGATGGCCTCCGACGCGTACCGTGCAGATTGCCGAGCGCGTAGCCTAGACCCTTTTCCAGCCTCCTAGTGCAAGATGGAGCACTTTACCACTAGGTTTCACATCACTGGACAAAAACACCAATTTCCCCAAATTTCAGCCTGATTGAACATGAGATCACTTCCCCTGCAGCCGGTGGCTAACGCTAGGGAATTGGAAGCTTACGTAAATCGTGGTTGTTACCTTTGGTAAAATCAAGAGGTAGAGATGTGTGTCCCATTGTTTGCGACACACTTGTTCGGAATGAGCACTTCTGGAATAAGGAGACATTAAGCTGTTCTTTTTTTTTTTTTTTCAACGTTTTTATTTATTTTTTTTTGGGACAGAGAGAGACAGAGCATGAACGGGGGAGGAGCAGAGAGAGAGGGAGACACAGAATCGGAAACAGGCTCCGGGCTCTGAGCCATCAGCCCAGAGCCCGATGCGGGGCTCGAACTCACGGACCGCGAGATCGTGACCTGGCTGAAGTCGGACGCTTAACCGACTGCGCCACCCAGGCGCCCCGACATTAAGCTGTTCTAAATCATCACCAGGGCGTGGCTGTTTGTTCTCATTCTGTTGGTCCGCACAGCTGCCACTGTCGTAGTGGTCATCGTGATTTTTTAGGAAGCATTTTGAGGCATGGGCACTTCCAGTAAGGTACGCCCAAGCCCTAACCCCCGGTACGTGTGGATGGGTGGCCTTATTTGGAAATAGGACTTTTGCAGGTATAAACGTGTCAAGAGGAGGTCATCGGAGTGGACCTTCATCCAGTATGACTGTTGTCCTAATAAAAAGACAAAATGTCAGGTGAAGACAAGGACACACAGGGAGGGTGGCACGTGACAATAGAGGCAGAGACGAGGCGGTGCAGCTGGCAGCCAAGGAGCACTGAGGATGGCCAGCAACCTCGGAAGCTGGAAGGGGCAAGGAAGGGTTCCACCCAGAGTCCAGAGGGACCGTGGCCGTGCAGACACCTTGAGTTTTGGCTTTGGCCTTCAGAACAGCGAGGCACTAAATCTCTGTTGTTTTAAGCCACCCCGTTTGTGGCACTGCAGCCCTAGGACACTGACACAGCGTGGTTGTGACCTGGAGTAGCAGCAGAAAGGCAGCGCCTGTGGCCTTGAACATTGGGAAGGAAGAGGTTTGTGGAACATGCTACTCATGCTGCTTGTTTCATACTCTTGCCCAAGATTAGCTCAGCATGAGAGATTAACCGAGAAGTGCAGGACTGGATGTGAACAGATAAGAAAACCAGTTCATTCGTTCATGTATTTGTTCGTTCATTCGACACATACGCTCTCAGTGCGTGCCCAGCACGTGACAGGTGCATGGTGCGTCCTTCTTTCTCTTTGCTTGACTCCCCTTTGGAAATGCAAGCTGACCCTGGGTAGGATCAGCCGGGAGGAAGTGAGAGACGAAAGCAGCTTCCCAAGAAGCTTGCGTGTCAAGTGCAAAGGGGGTGAATCCTTCCACGGCAAACATAAGCCCACCAAGAAGGGGAGTTCGGTCAACAGGAACACGGGGCTCAGAAAATTCAGTATTTCAAGATATTTGACGTCAGAAAGAAAAGTTTTTTTGAAATGGTCAGTAGGGAAAAAGAGGTGAGGAAAAACATTATCAGCTGTTCTCGGTTAGACGGTTATTTGTACTTGCGTCCTTAATAAAAACGAAATATAGATTTAGAGGTCGGATATGTAGAGATTGTAACTTACATACACTTGTAATAGCTCAACATTTGACCAGACCTCAGTTTGTGGTTTCGGGTTCCCAGCAAAATTGAGCCGAGGTAGAGATTCCCCGTAAACGTCCTGCACTCCCACACACCCAGCCTAGGCCCCTCATTCCAAACATCCCCACCAAAGGGTGCATTTGTTACAACTGAGGAAAACACATCGAGGTGTCCTCATCATTCAGAGTCCATACTTTACCTGAGGGTCACTCTTGGTGATGTGCATTCTAGGGGTTTGGACAGATGTGCAAAGGCAGGTACCTGATACTGTGGAATCATACAGAACATTTTCATTTTCCTACACATCTTCTATGCTCTGTCTGTTCATCCCTTCTTCTCCCCTAACCCCTGAAATCACCCGATCTGTTTACTGTCTCCACAGTTGTGCCTTTTCCAGTATTGTGTATGTTACTAGTCTGAACAAGGCAAGGAAGCAAGGCCATACCCGACGCAAAGTGGAACTTTTATAACAGTTGGTATTATATTAAACAAAATGTATTTAAGCTCTGCTCACAATAAATTTTTATAATGCAGGATAATGATTGCACACTACCACGTGAGAAATAAATTGAGGCTAAATTTTTAAAATGTGTGTGTGTGTGTGTGTGTGCATGTCTGTACTCGTATATATGGCTCATAAGGATTTGTTTCCTTTTCTAATTATTTTAAACAAACTTGTTTAGGAAAAAAAAAAAATGTCTGGGGTAAAGGAATGTTAAGCTTTTCTAAAGCATCCCAACATCTAGTTTCAAGTTTTTGCTACTTTAATTTAAGACATTTGTGCATGTGGTTAATTTAGGCCCATTATGTAAATATTACTTAATCTTATTGTTTTTTGGCTTTCTGCTCGATATTTATTTTCAGATACCACCACAGATGTTGATTGCTTCCATAACTACTTTCTAAAAATTGAATGTAAAACTTGAGTAGTAGAAAAACGTGTAGAAGGAAATACAGATTTACAACAGAAATACCACCGACTTTAGTAAAGTCCAAAAATACGGATTCTTGTTCGAGATGGCTTCACGTGATTATCTTCCTAATAAGATTTCCTTACATGGGTGAACATCACTTGCAAATAACCTTTTTGAATTTCCCTCTTTTCTTTATTGAAATCTTTGCCGTCGAGAAGATATGAGCCTAAATTCTAACACGATTATTCCCTTTCCTGGGAGAACATTTATTATATCTTAATACTTAATGAGATTCAGTCTGCTTATTAGCTATATCCTAAAAGTTATATCTGAAATGGCCTGTACGTTAGCTTGACTCCTGGATAAAATGTGTTTAAACTCAAGATCTACCTGAATGCTTATTTTTCTGCAGCATTTAAATTTTTTTTTTCAACGTTTTTTATTTATTTTTGGGACAGAGAGAGACAGAGCATGAACGGGGGAGGGGCAGAGAGAGAGGGAGACACAGAATCGGAAACAGGCTCCAGGCTCCGAGCCATCAGCCCAGAGCCTGACGCGGGGCTCGAACTCCCGGACCGCGAGATGGTGACCTGGCTGAAGTCGGACGCTTAACCGACTGCGCCACCCAGGCGCCCCTCTGCAGCATTTATGGGATACCTTTGTGCTTCTTAGTTCCTCGTGATGACATCACTGTAACATAGTAACATAATTTCCACTATGCATTTGATGGAGTCAAAGAAGGAAGGTCAATGATTTGCTGATTATAACAAACAGTGTTAGAACCAAACATTTAAGCTTTTAATCTTCACACCACATCCCAGAACATTGTCCACATGTTATTGCATCTAGTTTGTGCTTTACAAAATGTGTGTGTACTTGTACCTATAGCTTGTTACTATAAATCATTTGTCACAGATCCTAAAGCTCAAAAAGGATGATGTCTTTATGCTAGGGAATGCATTTTTATATGCGCTTAAATATGATTTTTTTTTATGCGCGAGGATGCATTTTACTAAACATTGCTAAAACATTCCTTAATTGTTATATTTTTCCACCTCCTAGTAATGTGTTTAATGGAACGTTATCAAATTAAAATGTTATCATAGGGTTTGGCTAAAAAAAATAAGTAAAATAATAAACAGCAAAGTATTTAGTCACAAGGATATTTTCCAGCTTTTCAGCTGATAAAATAAGGAAGCCTGGAAAGTAGATTAAGAAAATAATCAAAAGTATAAAAATAACAATACACACACGAGAAGAATTCCACATTCCTGGACCAGCGTGGACTCTCATTTTAACAACCATCCAGCCTGAAAGACAAAGTGTCAAGCTGATGAAGGATGAATGGTTGCCCCGTCACTGCGGAACTCACTTCCACCGTCTATCGCCACAAACCGTCACACCTTGAAAAACAAGTCTTTCTCCAAAGTAAACCAGCACCTTCAGGGGCACCTAGCTCAGTGTGCGTCCAACACAGATGCCCAGGTGCCCGGGGCAAGACTCTCATTATTCTTTAATTATCCCCAGTTCAGAAATTTTGGTAGACCACTGCTTCCTACGCAACTTTGAAATAATGCTAATGACCATGGAAATTATTATACACTACAAAATGCTCTTATACTCGGAAGGATTTTATAGCCTTGTATTATTTCTCCTCGCAGCCCTCTGGCATTGGGCGAAACTTCCAGCTCTGTGGAACAGCCGAGGAGACTGAGCAGGGAGGAAATCACTCCCGTGCTCAAGGTCCACGGCCAGGGGGGTCCTAAGCCAGGACCGGCTCTGCCGTCTGGGTGGGAGGGCACACTGCGGATCGGTGTGTGGTCTACACGGAGGAGTCCCCCAAGTATCCAGGAGAGATGTTCCCCCTGCGGCTGCTGTGGGAACCCTCCCCAGCCCCCTTGAACCCACGTCTGCCCCAAAGTTGGGGGGGGGGTGTCTGAATCTTCGCACCAGGTCTGGTGGCGGTGAGGGCGTTGTGTTGCCAGACAGAGAGTTAGTCACAGAAGGATGACGAAACGGCCGTGTAGAGGATCTCAGGGCTCTCAGGAGTCAGGGAGGGGCACATGCCTCTTCTTGGTTTCACAACAATTTTGGACAAGAACCTTCCTGTCCATTTCACCTTTTATGCTGCCTCTCCTCCCAAACCATCATTCTGCATAGTTTAAGTATCTCTCATACTGACATTCAGCAAGGCAGGGAGCCGGGTCTTTGCAAAGCAGAGCAACAGCGAGGGTGTTTGAAAGACGAACGATGCCTTCTTCTTGCTTTTGCGTCAGCAGAAGCTGTGGCTTCTGTGTAGTTTGGAGAGACTCTCCAGGCCAAGCCGGCACCCCGGCAGGTCCTGTCATGGGTCACTCCTGGGAGAAAGCATCTTTCCCCTTCTGTGTCCTGCCTATGGCCGTGGTACAGTGCCTGTCGGACAGAGGGATGAGCGTCTCAGTGCCTGAACACTTCCCCCTGCAGAGCCATAAAGGCCACGCGCGGACCCGCTGATGACCGCACCCTGACAACTCACGGAAGACCGCCGCAACGCCCCTTCTCGCCGGAAGTTTAGCTAATGTCGCTGTCCCTATTGCAACTCTCTCCACAGCTCTTTATTGAGAGACTCTTAAGTAGAGCATTTTTCTAGGTCTTGTGAGGAGTAAGGATTAAAAAGAAGGATTTGACCCTCAAAAACGTATATTCAGGTAAGGAAAAGTGGACATACCTAAGAACCGGAAGAAGTGAAATTGAATAATACCGTGTGATAGAGTGTCACGATCCGAGGGTGCCATCGCACACGTAGGTGTGATGGTGGGGTGCGTGATAGGTGGCTGGCCGGTGGATCGAGTGAATTTTTGGCTTTTCCCACCTTCGAAGCTTCTATCCTTTGCATCTTCACAGAGACTGGCCTTGGCAGTTACTTGTTTGTAGTACTTCCCACAGAGACATGATTTACAAAGAAGACAAAGAAGGCTAACGCGGGCTTTTGCTCAAGTGCGAGGCCGGAAGAAAGACACCTTTCTCCTCCTCCAATCTCCTCCCAAACCTTTCCTGGTTTGAGACTCAACCTGAACGGCGGATTTGGTTCCTCTGCGTTCCTGCAAGTAATTATGAGAGACACCCAAACCCCACGTGGGTGTCTAGAAACCCCCTGAGATTCAACACATCCCAAACGACTCGGGGAGGGTCTCCAAGGACCCCTTGTCTCAGTCAACGAACTAAGGACTTGTCCATCTTTCGGGCCAGACATCTCAGCCTGTCTGCCCGCTAACTTCCCTGCCTCCAACTCTTCCCCAAGTCCTATTGGTTTTGACTTCTAGGAATTATCTTCTCCCCACAAGCAGTCCCCCTCTGTTGCCTGGATGCCTGAAATGGTTTCGCTGCACCCATTTGCCTTCTTTGCATCTTTACCCAGTGGCTGGAGATGTTCAAAATACTCATCTCGTGGCGTCACCCTCACGTGCAAAGCCCTCTGTGGTTTCCCTTTGCCCCTGAGGTGGCCAGGCAGGCCCACGGTCATCTGCCCCTGCTTTCTTCTCAGGCCCCTTCATCTTTGTTCTCCAGGCACACTGACCTCCGGGTCCACATTCAGGCCCAGGGGTGACTCTGAAGCTTTGTGACACAATGTCCTCCCTGCTCTGAACGCGGCCACCCCAGCCTTGCCGCATGGCAAACTCCTTTCGTCCTTCATGTTAGGCCCATCAACATGCTCCCAGACCAGGCCACAGCCTCCTCTTATACATATTTAAAACAATTTTTTTAATGTTTATTTATTTTTGAGAGAGAGAGAGAGAGAGAGAGAGCACGAGCAGGGGAGGGGCCGAGAGGGAGGGAGACACAGAATCCAAAGCAGGCTCCAGGCTCTGAGCTGTCAGCACAGACCTGGATGCGGGGTTTGAACCCATGAGATGTGAGATCATGACCTGAGCAGAAGTCGGATGTTCAACCTACTGAGCCACCCAGGCACCCCCATATTTTTTTATTTGTGGCAATTGTTATAGCTTATAAGCATGTGTGACCATTGATCAATGTCTGTTGGTCCATGAGACCAGGGCCTACCATGTACTCGGCATAGTAATTGGCACAGGATGGGTGTTCCATAAATATTTGCAAAATAGACCTTAATACCCCGGCGGGGGGGGGGGGGGGAAGGGACATTATCACACAAGAGTTTACTTAGAGTTCTAAGTAAACTCTAGTGGTCATTTCACATGGGTAGGTTTTAAAAGGCATAGAAAGATGCTTTGGAAACATCCCCCCCCCCCATTTTCCTTCCTCCCTCCCTTCCTCTCTTCTTTCTGAGTTCCCAATGAGATACTAGTATGGTGGGGTTTGGATTAGCTAGGGTTAGAGACAGGGTTGGGTTCAACATTTCCCCTATTATGAAATTACTTTAGTGATCAGTACTTTACAGGCACATGGACCCTTTTGTGGCTGCGGTGCTAGGGGACAAAGGTGAATGGACGCTGTGCCTGTTTGTGAGGGAGCCACCATCTAGTCAGGGAGAGAGAAAAAGTAAGTACAGATGTTTACAGTGTGAAAAGTCTCCAAAAGAGAGGCATGTGCCACATACTAGGAAGAGGGCCTAGTATTTGGGGGGGAGAACAGAGAAAGTGTCTCAAAGAAGGCCAACGTTGACCTGGGTCTGAAGTGAGGAGGGAAGGGGGGAGGGGGAGTCCAGGCAGAGGGAACCACATGCACAGAAGCAGGACTCCTGGGTTCCTCGGGACCAGAGAGATGGCGTTTTAGGGTGACGGTGGGGTGGTCCGGAGCCGATGGCCCAGAAAGAATTCTTAAAGACGTCTTTGGTGCAAAAAGGTAATTCTATTAAAGCTCGGGGACAGGACTGGTGGGCAGGATGAGCTGCACTGGGTCCTGACGGGTTAACTCATTATCTACCCTCAGTTTGGAAGGGGGTCAGGGATAGAGTTAAGTCTCTAAGGTATTTTGGAAGCAAGGTTTCTAGGACCTTCAGGGGCTAGCTGTTGCCAGGGAAATGCCACTTATTACCGTTTAATAAAGCCTCAGTCATGAGACCTTTCAGATGCATATCGGGGGCCATAAACTTGGAGTAGGACTGCCTGCGTATATCTTGGGGCAGTTGAGATAAAGGAAGTAGACTTACAGGATCCTCGAGGTTGGGATAATGTGAGGCCAAGATTCTCTTTTGCCCCCAGCAAAGTGTCATCATGGAGGCAGCTGAGGTCCTGGAGGGAGGTCACTTTGCGGGTTTCAAGGACTTGCCATGGGCTGCAGGCAGTAAGGGAATTGAATTTTTCATTTGCCTTAGTTTCCCAAATCACCATGGCAAACACTTTAACCCTTTTCCTTTGTTCGTGGGTAGGTGGGAGCCTCTGAGGAATATCACACATATTTCACCTGGGGGGGGTGGGGGGAGTGGTGGTGGGAGGATGCTGTTAGCCTGTATCTTGCCCTCAGCTTGCCCCAAGCTGAGCACCGAGGGCAGAGAGGGAGGGACCCCGGCACATTGCTAGGGATATTGGGTTGGACATTCTCAAGTACAGTCAGGTGCTGAAGAACCAGACTGGGTTTTGTTTTTTTTTTAAGTTTATATTGAGAGACACAGAGAAAGAGAGAGCTCTCTCGAGCCAGGGAGGGAAGAAAGAGAGGAAGAGAGAGAATCCCAAGCAGGCTCCACGCTGTCAGCGCAGAGCCCAACACAGGGCTTGAACTCACGAACCGAGCTCATGACCTGAACTGAAATCAAGAGTCAGATGCTTCACCAACTGAGCTGCCCAGGAGGCCCCCCGCTGTGTTTTGTAAAACTACATAAAATACTCACAGATGAAGCTTAACAAACAAAGCAGATTTTTATGAAACATTGAAGAAAGGCAAGTAGGTTCCAAAGTTTTAAGAACTACTTATGAGAGAAAACCTTAAAACAGATTTTTTTCCCCACCTTGGTTTTCTTTTTTCTTGGTTTCTGATTGTTAAAAACGTCATGCTTATGATAAAAACTTAAAACAATAGAGAAATTTGTAATATAAAGAAGCATGATTTTTCTCATAACCTCCTCCCCAGAGATGGCCACTGTTAACAATTAGATCTATTTTCCTCAGATTTTAAAACAAGTAAATTTACATACACACGCGATATGTTTTTAAACCGCAATGGAATCCTCTAACTGGGTTTTGTTTTGTTTTGTTTTTTGCCTTTTTGAGTAAATAACTTAGACAACTTTCCATGTTAGTACATAAGTCAGGTTGAGTTCTTTTGGAAACGTTTTTGATATTGTCTAAATTCTTTGACTTTCATTTGATTTTTTGGTAATGTAGCAAATCCGTAACTGGGTGGGGTGGGGGGGACCATTGATGCACACCAGTAGGTCTAATTTTGTCCTTCAGACTTTTTTCTTTTTTGCATTAAGTTAATGATAAGACCTGTTTTAAGAAAGAGAAAATCATTTAAAGCTCTATATTGCAAAATGACCCCAGATTGAAGGATGGCTCGCGATAGACCAGTTTCTGTTTCTTTTTCAGGGAAAAGAGACATTTTGCTGAGAAACGGTTTTTGTATTTGATGGATTTTTTTCTTTTTCCCTAGATAACCTCCTTTAAAAAAAAAAAGAGGTTGCTCCTCTGGGGTATTCTTTGAAGACCTCTCGTCTTGTGTCCTGCACGAGGAGTAATGGAGGTGCCCAGGGGGATGTGAGTGGGCAGTCCAGGTAGGGAGCCCTCCGGCCTCACCCAGCATGGGAGAAATCGTTCCTGATAGGATTACAGAAGGTGGTGGTGGGAAGGCCAGGAAGGACTTCTTATATCAGGAAGCCGAATAGAGAACATTCTGGAAAACGTCTTTTCTGGGGGAAGTGAGAGCTGTCTGACCAAAAGCCCGCATATGATAGCTATTCTGGGGGACTTCAGTGTGTAGTTCTAGCAGGCAAGAGGTTTTTACACCTAAAAACGAAATGGAAGACAACAGTAGTAAATAAACAAAAGGCAAAGTGCAGCAACGTGTATGTTGCACTAAGAGGAGTAGAAAGAAGCGGTGGTGAGTGGAAAGAAGCCGCTGTTGACCTTGTCCTTCATCAGCGCTCCCCACCTGCTCCCCTCCTCTATGCTTTGGCCCCTCCTGTTCCCTTTCCCTGACTTCCCTTCCCACCTACTCATCTTTCGGGGTCTAGTTTAGATTTTCGTCTCTTTTTGTCAACCTTTTCTGACAGCCCAGGAAGAATTAGTCATCCTCACGTCTGTGTTCCCACAGAGCTTTGCGATTCAGCCCTGTCTCCCCTCTCACGTGGCGAGCCGCTCAAAGCTCAAAGACAGCGGCTAACTCGCCCCGGCTGTCCAGACAGGCACCTGGGACAGAGTGGGTGTGCCTCGCCAGTCTGCCCCGGGACTGAATACTCAGCCCAGGACACTCAGAAGTGTTAGCTTCCTCATGCAAAATAAAGATAATAATACCTATCTCCTACTACCTCTTGGGCATGAAATCATTTCGCAAAGTACTTTGAGTTCCTTGGAATAAATATAAATAAAAGCTATTATTACAGAACATATTTAAACATGTTTCATCTTTGAACCGTACAATCAGACGGAGCCAATGTCTCTCTGCTTTTTACTAAGTGCTTTCATAACGACTCAACCTTTATTTTTTTTAAGTTACTTTAAGCTCATTAACTAGGCTCTTCTGGGGGGAAACGCGACATATTTCCATGTGTGTTCAATGTGGTTGCCACTTCTATTTTCGTATAGAATCTTGAATGAAATTTCTGTGTGTTAACTGTCGGTCTTCTTTCCCGAAAATTGGCATCCGTCCACAACTCGTTTCTCTACACTGCACGTTCTGCAGGATTCACAGTGCTACTTGGAACACAGAAAGTCAACACGATGGTGCTTTCAATCCGGAAGAGATCACGAATTGCAGGGTTAGTACTTTAGGTCTGAGGTTCAGTTTGTGGATGTATAAATTCCTGCACTCTTCAGCGATGATAAAACCATCGGAGCTGCATGTCTGGTCTTGAGGGCACTGGAACATGTGTCATAAGGTCCTGTTTGACATGTTTCTTTGGGATGTTGTGGTTCCCTCTGTAGAGCATCATGAATGATACGGCGTGTTCCGCAGTGCTTTGGGGGGGGGACCACAGCTGAACACAAGCTCACAGAAGGAGATAGGGTACCGGACGCCGTGGGTACAGCAGATAAACAGGTGGGTCGGGAGACAGACAGACTTAAGTCAGGTCTGAACCCCGGTTCCAGCAACATTCTTAACATTTGCGGGGGGTCTTTCCTTTGGTAAATTAATTACACCTTCCTCAGCTGTGAAATGGACACGATACCTCCTGTCTCGCATGGTCATTCTGAGAATTGGAGTAAGCAGTGAGCTTCATACCTCTTGGGTTCTAGCCAATGCGTGACGGATGTCACTGGAATCCAGCATGTGCTTCAAGCATCGTGCTGCTGTCCTCTCTGTTCCAGCAGTGTGGCCCTGTGTCACCAGCCCAGCCACATAGGCAAACTTGGGACCATCCCCGTGCTAGGCAGCCCATTAGGTAGCTTCCAGGGACCCGTGCCTTGTGGGTATTCACACCCTTGGACTACTGTCCCCTAGACTGTGGGCTGGACCTGTGACTCACTTCCAGCAAACGGAAGGTGGCAAAAGTGATGGGATATCACTTTGGCGAATAGGCTGCAAACGTAGGAAGCTCTGGCCTGGGCATCTTCCATCTTGGGTGTGTGTCTCGCTCTCCCTTGGGTTAGTCACACGGGGGAAGCGACTCCACTCGTGGACTGAACTGGCGGACACATCCTTACATCACTTCCTAGCACTGTCCCTTTGGTCCCAACCAGACTGCAGCCTGGAGCCACAGGTGACCAGATGAGCCACCGCTGTGTTCCTGAGCCACATGAAGTGGGACGTAATACATGGTTGTTGAGGGCGCCTGTGGGGCTCAGTCGGTTGAGTGTCCGAATCTCAATTTCAGCTCAGGTCATGATCTCGCAGTCCGTGAGTTCGAGCCCTGCGTCGGGCTCTGTGCTGACAGCTCCAAGCCTGGAGCCTGTTTCAGATTCTGTGTCTCCCTCTCTCTCTGACCCTCCCCCGTTCATGCTGTCTCTCTCTGTCTCAAAAATAAATAAACGTTAAAAAAAAAAATTAAAAAAAAAATAAATGACTGTTGCTTCAAGATGCTAAGTTTTGGGGGTAATTTGTTATGCAGCAATGGCTAACTAACACGATACCAGAGCTGGGGCTACGCCGGGGCCGTGTTGCGGGCCTGGACCGTTGGCCACAGAGGTGGCAGATGACGAGTATTATAAAAGGCTCCCTGGTTCTTTGAGGGGAAGAAGACCAAATTCCTCAGTGTAGCCCTTCAGAGTATGGCCCACGCCTCCCCCTCCTGCAGGTGACAGAACCCCCGGTCACACTGCACATCTTCTATCTGCTTGCAACGCTGCATACCTTCCGCACCGTGTGGTCACTCCCCCACCTTCTCGAAGGAGCACTCAGGCCCCCGCTGTCAGAGGCCTTATCCGTTCTTCCCCTGAGACGTGAAGTCAGAGGCCTCTCGCTCTCTTGGCAGACCGTGCACTCTTCATTACAGTTCTGGTCACTGTTGCTCAGCACGGCCGGGATTTGATTCTCTCCGCAAACTGAGTCTGTTGGGGAGCCGTGTCTCTCCGAGGCACACAGCGCTTGGCCACGTGGTACTTCAGAAATATTTTTACAATAAACGAAGGAATGACTCCAGAGCTTGGATGGCAGGATTATTTTCTGCCTCCGACCTCTTACGAAGTGCAGATATGCTTTCCTTTCTATTCTTTTAATATGTGACACGAGGGCTCCCCTTGCAATGGGACAGATCAGAAAGGAGAGGAAGGAACTGTTTCGGGTCACCTGACTTGGAAACAGGCTGGTGCAGAGCAATTCGGCCTGTAGCATTCTGTCTGATGGTACTTGGATGGGAGTGCATGCTAGTGAGGCCAACAATGGGCTCAGGGGTTGCGGGGAAAATGCAACAGTTAAAACGACCTACATTGAATCTGCGAACAAGCATGGAGACATGATCACGTGTAGTCGTTCATGGGTGCTAATTTTGCTGTCCCCTGTTTCCCCAAAGTCTTGGTGTTTCCTTTTGTAGAGATTACAAATTGAAGGACTGGCTATGACATTTGTCTCCAGGGTTACAAAGTTGAGGCTGGCTATGAGTCTTGAAGTTGAGACAAGTTGAAACAGAGCCAATGGCAGGGTTAGGGTCACACATCATTGCGATTATTTCCACATAAATCTCGGGTTTATTTAAAAAGCCTTAACAGAGTCCTAACACAAAAGTCAATTCTAGGTTCCATGGTGTGTCTAAGCAGAACATGGAAAATGGACTTTTTATACTCTAATTGTAGAACGCCAATAACCTGAGGCCAAAATCGTTCTCTTTCTCACTGATTTTGTCCAAATATGTGTTAATGATGAAGTGCCAGGAATACATGGATGAAAGTCGCTACGACTACTTCATGAACCCAAACTCTGACAGAATTAATTAGATTTATTTTCTAGAATGGGGCCTGAGACCAATTCTTTTTTTTTTATTTTTTTTTTATTTTTTTCAAGTTTATTAATTTTAAGAGAGAGAGAGAGAGAGCACAAGCAGGGAAGGGCAGGGAGAGAGGGAGACAGAGAATCCCAGACAGGCCCCACGCTGTCAGCCCAGAGCCTGACGTGTGGCTCGAACTCACGAACCGTGAGATCACGACCTGAGCTGAAGTCAAGAGTCACGCGCTTAACTGAATGACCCACCCAGGTGCCCCGCAAGACCCAGACTTAAGTGCTGAAGTTAGTTTTCCAAGGTGGGGAAGGGAAAAGGAGAGCTGACTTCTATTACAGAAGGGGACTTGGAAATATGGCAAATATCTGGATAATTTCTAATGAGACCTGATTATGGATTTTATGTTGACCCGACCAATGGAAGCATTTCAAAGTAAATCACTTTATTTTTGGCCCCAAAGCCTCTCAGAAAAGCAGCGAACTAAGTTTGAGCTTCTAGCTGAGACCGGTGAGGACAAGGCTGAAAAAGAGCTTTTCGACACTCCATTCTTGTTCCTTTTCGTAGGTCACACATAGTAGACGGTCGGGAGATGTTGCCCCACATTTGAACACAAGATCCTTCCTTCTCGGCCCCAATGAAAGCTCCATAGTCACTTCCAACTAATTGATAATGTAGATCACATACTTACCAAATCTACTCCAGAATATCTTTTGCAATTTCTATCCTGTGAAAGTATGACATCAGATTTCACGGTCTTATCCTGTTCTTGTGCGTGGTCCTGGGTTGCTGTAGTAACTGAGTTGCCATGGATTGCGCGGCAGGAGTCGTAAGGGTCAGCAAAGACCAGAGCCCTGTCATTCTTCATTCAAAGGCAATTGTCCCTGAAAAATGTGACTTGCTTCAATATTTAAGACCCGGGCACTGATATTAAACTGGAATGATACTTCGGTTAAAAACCAATAATTAGCCTTGTCTTCAACTCCAGATAAGACTTTAATGGCAATTTCATAAAGTGGACGTTCCTCTGTCTTTCATTCTTGAAGTCCCGGGTAGGTTTTAAATAATGCATCTCCCGGAAAAGTACACGGATAATCGTTGCGACATACTTTATGTCATTATCTAAACCCTTGAGACCTCACTACCCAGCTCTTCTCTCTGAGGTAATTGCACACATCCTGGGAATGTATGAGATGATGTTAACATTCAGGGCACCATCCCTTTGAAAGGATTCACAACTTACAACGAAACCCTGTCTTGATGCCTTTCCGCAAAATGTCTTCTTAGACACCTAGATGGTATTTCCTTTCTAAAGAATCGTCTCCCCCCACATCATAGTCTCTGATGGCATGGGCTTATAAGAGAGCGGTTTTAATTTCGAAGTGGGATTACACAACTTGATTGCTGTAACAAAACCTTTCAGATCATAAATGGAGGCCATCTTTGAGGTACACAAGACATCATTATTCATCTTCTTACTCTGTTTCCCTCACTAAGTTGTTTCCAATTGCTCTAGAGCTGCATGCACTGTGGTATAGAACATTCTTAAATAGTTGCTTACATTTTTTAGTGCCGGCAGTGTTTTGGCACCCATGCGAGAAACATGTAAAATGCTATTCTCTTTTAACACAAGGATTTGACGTTTCCCAAGATTTCGGGTTTTCTGAACAGGCTATCTCAGAAAGTGGTCAAATATTGTTAAATACTTATTTTTTATAAGCAAAACCAAAGGTGAAATACACATGTATGTCTCATTTGTATATGGAAATGCCAATAGGATTATTTCTCCGAACAAATTTGGAACTTCGACGGTCACTTTAAAAGCGAATTCATGATAACACTTTTGATTATTTGAAGGAAGCATCCAGTTGTTGCTAATGAGAAACACGTTTTGCAACAGTTCTAAGAAGTTGTGCTCAAATTCTTCCTATGTTTACCTGGTAAAAGGGTAAAAATGATTTCTCTGCCTTTTTTTTGCGTCTAGTAATCAATACGATTTTAGGCGATGTCACATTCTTTAGAGCCAGACAAACATTATCGATGTTAGAAAAGGAAATGATTCTAATTTCCTCCCTGCTTAAATGCATTGATTAGATGACAGAAAATTAGTTTCTTTGAGAAAAAGAAATGCTATTCTTTCTGTGGAATACAGAGAGACTCCAGGCAAGATGTTTGATTTACTCGCGTGTCTAATTATAATCATAATTGAAAACGTTGCAAGTGACTTATGCTGCCATTTATCTGGCTGGGAGCTCGCATCCGTGTCTCAGCACGAGTGCAGAACACAGATAAACTTTGGAAAATAAAGCTCAAATTCATGACAAAAAGACGATCATCCCCTCCCCACGCACCCCGCCCCCGGCTATCCCCTGTCCCTTCTGCCGCGTTGTAATGAAGATGTGCCGTATTCTGGTTAATAACCTAAAGAGCTGACTCATTATTCTGAACTGGCAGAACTGCTTTGGCTTTGCATTCACATGGTTCCGGAGAAGGAAAACAACTGACAATTTTAAATGCCTGTGTTGATATTACTGCCCCCACTCTTGGAATACCTAGCTTTGATAGATACAGCTTTTAGGGATGGGGGGGGGGCGGGTGGAGAGGTTGTCGTGTTTGTCCTGCATAATCACATATTTACACGAAACATATATTCATACTGTGTGCGCATTCTTTCAAAATTAGCTCCAACAAATGTGGTCCCCGCAACCCTAACCCTCCTTCTCCTCTCTTGTCCCCTGGTGTCTCCTCTTGTATACAAGACCCTCCCTTTGATGTCCACGGGAGATCTTAGCAGCAGAAAGAGGTTATTTAGAGGCAGAAAAAGGAATAAGAAAATCAAATTGAAGGTTCACATCAATTAGCTCAGAAGAAAACAAATCAAACGTGTAGTTGCATAAAATTAGTAATTCTTTAAGATCTCACTTTGTTTATGAGAAATGATTTGAGTGTGTGCTTAGGTTCGAGCAAGCACTTAGTAAGAGGCTTCTAATGAAATATTACTTTTTTAAAACATGCATGCTTTTATCTTTCACTGCCTCTTATTCCCTAACTATCCTTTCTCTTTTTTTTTCTACTAGGCCACCGAGTGGCACTTCCTGAATGACATTTCAATAGAACTTTCCAAATACAGTGTGACAAAGAGATCAAGGCCCGCTGGGAAGATAGAGCAGATTTTTTTTTTTTTAAACGAAATGAATAGTTTTAATTATGTCTTTTCTGCCTACCCCGTAGCACCGCCAGGCCTCCACCCCCACACCAAATCTTAAGTCAGCAAACATAAGAGCATTTGGACCCATTTCTTCTCACCTTTTTCCAACAAGCTTTAAAATCACGCAGGGCTCCAAGCAGGTGCGTTGTTCCCTGCATTTACACGGTCTGGGTCCCCTGTCCTCGGCCAGCTCTTTGCAGAGGGAGATAAGCAGATCTCCTACTGCTCAATTATGATCTTGTTTTCAGTCCTGCCCCCAGGATCTATAGCAATCTCAGCAACAGCTTGAAAAATGGTCTTGTTTGAAAACAAGAGCTGGCTTTGCTGTCCCGGATGACTGTAAACCTTCGGTTATTCAGGCTTCAGAAAGGGTCAACCCTTCATTTCCAGCCAGTCTTTTCAGTACCTTGAAAACATCCAGAAGCAGTTATGTTAGCCTCAATTACACCTCTCTCAACTGGGAGCATAATTGCAAGAGAAAGTCAATTGCCTTCACATCCACGAAGGAGCCAACTTGGAAAACCCTAAATCAAGGCATTTTGAACATTAATGCTTTTTTGGTTTGTTTCAGAGAGGGCCCTTTGGATGCAGATGGGCAAGCCGTGGTGGGTTGCTTGAAATACCGGTTTTCAAAATTAAACAACTGACACGTGAATGTGTTGTAGGTATCGCCACTAGAAAAAGCAGTCCCCTAGGAAGCTGTCTTTTGATAGTCTTTTGATGAACTTTTAGTGGAAATAAATATTTTATGAAAACAAACGCATTCAGTTAAAATTTCTTGGGCAAAACTCCAAATTCTCTCTTGTTCAAGCGTTCCTTCCAAGATTATGACAGGTCCCTCCTTTTGAGTCGATATTTATTAGTACACGCATAATGTCACGGTGTTATGGGGTAGACGCGCTCTTAGCTTCAGAATGTTCTTGCAGTTCTATCATTAAGGCTCTCTTGCTGTTCCAAACCCTTTTAGACCCTTTGACTATGCAAAACTCTGCTACTTGGAGCAAAGGCAATCGAGCTTTCTGGGCCTCATTTTCTTCTAGCTCAGAAATCCTGTTAATGTGAACTTGCCTTCAAAGGTACACTTTTTAGCAAGACCACGCAGAGTTACCTACCACTTGAAGCTGTCCGCAACAGCTTTTACTTAGAGCACAATTTTATGAGCGTAATTGATATTAGGTATAATGGCGGACTGAAGGAACAAGACATGAATTTAACAGACAAATATTAGGGCTGTCACGGGACCACCGACCTGAATTCTTGCAGTGTAAGGTACCAGCCTGAACAAAAGAAAGAAATGTAGAATGAAGTCAGCAAAATTTACCTGTGATGCCTGTTTGCCGCTCTGACTTCCCCTCTATGCCTTTATTGCTGCCTCACTGTGCACCTGCTTCCTTCACCTTTGATTCCAAACACATACATACACATGCACACGCGTATGGGAGCACACACACGCACGCGCGCGCACACACTCTCTCTCTCTCTCTCAGTTCCAATGTCCTGTGGCCTCATGCTCTTCTCTTGGATCTTAACTGGCTCTTAATTGCAAGTAATGGAAACTGACTCTTTCTAGTTACATAAAAAGATATTTAATTAAGGGAATGTTGAGTAGATCACAGACGTCTTGGGAGGGCTACCAAACCAGACCCAAGGCCAAACCCCATGGAAAAATGCCCAAAACCACAAGCACAGAGGCAGCTAATGAGAAACCACCCTTGCTGGTCTGCTACCCACACCATCGCCGCCCGTTGATCCTCTGCACCAGGAGCTCCATTCAACGATGGTGAAGTCACTATGGCTTCTGCTGAGGCCATGAAATCAGTTCTGTTACCTACAGCCCTGCAACGATGTTCCCCCTTGTGGCTTGCATCTGCTTTGGAGTCTGTGTGGGTCTATTTGGCCAGAGAAACCTAGGCAACATGCCTATGACCTCTCAATCTCACGGTGCAGGAGATTGGAGAAAATCCAGTCTTCTGGGCTGTACTTTGGAGAGGCGGGATTCTCACTTTTGAAACTTTCCCATTCATAGCAAGAGTTTCCAAAGGTACGGGCCTAACAACTATTCAAACAATGATTCCTCATTCTTAATGATCCATCCATCCATCCATCCAACTATCCATCCGTCCATTCACCCATCCATCCACCCACCCATTTATTCTTTATTTTAATAAACATTTATTAAGCACTTGCTGTGTGACAGAGAAGGTACGGGGAGCTCTGAGTGCAAAGAAATAAGGTGCAGACATGACTCTCAAGTGCTCCTTATTGAATGAGGAGGGGAGATGGGCAAGCAGATGTTGGTGGCTCAGCGTGGTGTGCCCTACGGCCTAGACAAAGCATGGGCTGTGGTTGGGTATGAGGCCCATGTCTGTCCCTCCAGCTTTCCTTGAAGTGAGGTTGGGGTCCTGTGACCAGTGCTAGCCTAGGGACTGTGGGCTCTGGGCTGTGGGATCAGGATGCCTCTCCCTTCCTTTATTCCTTTACGTGGAGGCTGGTGACCAGGCCCACATTGGGCCTTTTGTGTAAACCATCAAAGTCTTTGGGGTATTTCCATTGTCATAGCTCACATTAGTTTTCCTAAATAAAATATAGGCCAAATGGTAAATCAGGAAATCTAGGGTTATCCAGGAGAAAGGGACTCGAAAACGTCCTCTTTAAATAATTCAGTGTAGCTAGAGTCAGACAGATGAGTCTGGAGAGGAAATCAGAGGCCAGGTCTCAGGGGACTTCAGTCTGTCTTGCGAAGAATTTTTTTTTTTTCTCAAGGCTCTGGGGAGACACTGAAGAATTTTAATACCTTTTCCACCTTTCCACCTGGGAAACAACTTACCGATCTCCTCTGCAGAGCTCAGCTAAGCTGATACACTGAAATCTGCTTTGTCTAATAAAAAAGAATCGATCTTTCAGCCTTCCTGACTTTACTGGCTCAAATATGCAACGCTTTAAGATGATGCACTTCAGTCCTTGAGGATCACGCTTGCATTGGGTGCAGAGCAACTTGTGAGAAATCCGTGGTGCCCTTCAAATCATACGTAGTCTCTCATTTATGAGTCAGCCCATGCACAGCACCAGTTTGAGAGGGCCAAAGGTACAACACAGATAGATTTATAGACCTTTTAAAAGTGAGGCTGAAGAAGCTAGACCAATTCACAGTGGCATTCACCTGGGCTTTAAAGCATTTTATGAGGACTGTATGTTTTTCACATATAACACATGACCTACTGAGAATGAATTTTCACCCTCAGGGGAAAAGATATCAATATGAAAGCTATATTTTATTACACAAAAAAAATGCATAAATCCTAAATATTTGGAGTGAATGTTAGAAGAAAAGACAGAATTTGAGATACTACATTTACCATTTACCTGCAAAAAAGAAAAGCCATAGAATATCGACATTGTTTTAACCAATACATTTGATTAAAAATCAATAGCTTCTGGAGATCATAGCTTCTGCCTGAGGTTTTGAATCTTCCCTTTATCACGTCTTTCTCAAACAAGTTAAAAGTCATGTACTAAACACAAGTTAGATGTCCTAGGAATTCAGCTAGATTCAGCTACATTCAGCTAGACTATCAGTAACTCAACTAAACGGGTACATTTAAATTCTATCTATGTTCTCATTGACTTTATATAAGTGGGGATGAATTTAGGTGTCTATTTGTCAGCCATTGTTAGGTTCTGCTTGGTAACAAACAGCCCCCAAATCTTGGAACAAAGACTTACTTCTTACTCTTGTTGCAGGTTGACTCAGATTCTGTATGCCTTCGTGTTGAGCCCAGACTGAAGAAGTGGCCACCCTCTGGGACATACTGCTCATTGGCTCTGGCAAGGCCATGATCTCAGTGAGGGAGGAATGTATTCTCCTAAGAAGGGCAGCAAAAAACTGATAAACGTCATCTACCATAATGTATAAACGCATTTTTAAAATATGCACAGAAATAATAGCTTTCCTCCATGTTTTCCCTTCAGCATTAGTTCACCTACCATTATTTCTCTACTTTAGCTCCTAATTTAGGAAATTGAACTCGATCTGCATAGATACACCAAAGGGTGCTTACCTTTAACACTCGATTGACCATGTTAGGGAAGTGCTAAGATTGGTTAGTAATCTAAGTATCTTTCCTGCAAAGATTTTGGAAGGTAGCGATTATCATCAGGGGTAGGTTCATTTATGTCATCGATAGATAGATGCAGACCAGAAAAAGGGTGGAGTGCAGTCTCTAGAGTCACAGTCTCAGGAGTCAAACTTGGCAACAATGAAAAAAATCCACCCAAACAGCCCAGCAGCACACTCAGCAAGTACTCATACAACTGAAGCGATTGTTTTCCTCCAGCCACGTGTCCAAAAAATATTTATTGTCTGCTTTGCCTCATACACCCTGCCTAGCACTGAGGATGCAGGTGTGAAAGGCATCGTCTTGGCCCTCAAGGCATTTTCAGTTTAATGAAGACGAGGAGTAAGCAGGGCAGGTGGCCTGCTGGGCAGATGATGGACAGAAGTGGCTATGGAAGAATTCTGCTTAAAGAATTGTCAGGAAAAATGGGGGTAGGTTTTTGAGAGCAAATCCAAGCAAAGTGTCTCTAAGATGAGGAGTCAAAATGTTTATAAATTGAGGAAAATACGTCCGTGGGGGGATTCAAGGCATCACAGTATTTCCTGCACTCGAAAGCACAGGGAGTGGGGTGTTATTGTCTAATGGGGACGCAGTTTCTGTCTGGGGTGATACGTTCTGGAGACAGGTGGTGGAGACGGCTGCACAACACCGTGAATGTACATTCAACACCGTGAATGTATTTAATGCCACTGACCGTACAGTTAAAAATGGTGAAAACGGCAAATCTTATGTTGTGTATTTTAGTACATGAAGACAATTTTTTCACAAGCATAGGGAGGGATGGTTGGTGTTGGCAAGGTAGACACCCTCTGAAACAGACCTGACGTGAAAAACGAACAGAATTTTAAATGTTCCTTGGGATGCACTGAAAGGAATTTGAGGAGCTTAATGACCACTGTTTTCTCTGTTAAAAGAAATGAGATTTCTGGGTGACCATGGAGGGACAGCAGTAGACTCTGGGCCAGGGAAGATGGGAAGGGGGAACCGAGGCAAGTCAGAGAGCAAGCCAGCTCCCTGTGAGCGAGTGGCTGCTGAGTTATCTGGATGGTCCAGTTGATGTCAAAAAGCTTGTCTCCAGGATGATATGGTTTCCGAAGCTTCTCATCCTTACTCCCAGTGGAAAAGGAGTCTTCTAGGGCAGCAAAAAACTGGTAGAGGGAAGACAGAAATTAAGTCAAGGTTAGAGTCAAATCAGCTGGTGGGGCAAAAAGAGCTGATGGTCAAACTTATTCCTGAAAATCCTTTGTGATGACGCCATATTGGCGACTTCCGTACTTTCTCTCAATAAGCACAAGAGTCTCTGAGATGGAAGGGGAGCAGTGTTTCTAGGGTTGAGCAAGTGAGGACATCATGGTCGTCGCCCAGCCAGGCTCAGTGAGTGGAATGGTGGGCATAAAGTTGTATCATTTTGTATGAAATTGTATTATTATTTCCTCGAGCTGTTATAGGAAATATGTGTCAATTAAATGCTTTAATAATGCATCTCCAACGGAATGCATCAAAGTTTCATTGTTAGGAGCCCAGCATTCTCAAGAAAGCTTCTTGGGGAGAGTGGGAAGCTGTTCTATTCTGAAGCATCAGAAGGACCTAAGTCGACTCCTATTCAGCATTATTACAGCCCGCTGATCGCAGTACCTGCTGTCATTCCCCAAATGGTGGCTCTTCCATGGCCTTAACCATGCATCTCAAGGGACAGCCAGGGTGAAGGAAGAGGGAAGAAGGGCAATCAGGGGGAAAAGAAGCACCTGGGAACCCAACTACAGCTCACTCTGAATGGACAGAAAGGTGACCCTACAGAAAACGAAAGACACATTCTGTAGCATCTTCTTTATGGATGTTTCCCTCTTCGGCTAGCTGGAAGACTGCTGTTGTTGTCATTCTTAAAATGGCCTTCCCATGCGTGCTTTTTTAGACATTCGGGGCAGAAATACTGGCTTCCATGTGGTCATTTAATTAGCTTTTGTAGTTTCTACAACTGAGAGTCAAGAGTAGGGAAAACTCATGGCAGGTTATCCTTGACTTGGCTTCTGATAAGATGGGTTTAGAGAATGCAGGAGTTTTGAGTGCAGGTGAAAATTTAATCGAAGTAGTTAAACACATGTAGTTCCAGGCTGAGTTGTTTGAAAAGTGTACTGATGAAGTGAACCTCCTAATACGTTATAATTGATTGCCCTTTTCAGTTCCTAAGGGGCCTCCAATTAGGTTTTATATCCAGAAAGGGACCCGTGAGAGATTAGGGAGGGGCTGAGGATCAAAGGGCACAGGAAGCTTCCCAGGAGTGAGGCAGTAGGAGGTTGTAATAGAGGAAAGAATTTCTGAGTTTAAGATCTTGGAGGTGGAACAGTTTCAAGGTAATGATGAGGTCCAAGGTGTGGCCGTGAATGTGGGTGCTAAAGGTGGGGGTAGCTGAAGGTCACTGGAGGTCACTGAAGTGTGGAGCTATGGGTTTGCAAGGATCATCAAAATAAACGGCACCGGTGGGGTGGGGAAGGGGGTGACGGACCAAGTGTGCAAAACCTCAAGGCATGTGGCCGAAGCAGGGAAAACCAGTGGGCGACAGCCACACGGGGAGGGAAGAGCTACCTGAGTTGGCTTCAAGAAACCAGTTGTGGAAGACAATAGCTCAGGGGCCAAGAGGTGACAATGGTTGATTTGCCTTATTTTGGAAAACCATGAAATGGGGAACTCAGAATTCCATTCACTTTAGTAAGAGAACAGAGTATCAGAAGCAAAGGATCGTATTGTTCCAGAGGTTGTTGGCAACAGAATGAAGATTCCCAAGGGAAAGATGCTGAGGTGACGATAAACAAGCAAATTAAAACTGCTGAAAACAGATGGGAGGCGGAAGGAAGCTAGGTTGACTCCATTAAGACATCTGCGACTGATGGCTTCCAGGTTGGTTGATTCAAAGTTCTAACCACTTCGTTCAAGGACCCATGTCCCTCCCATTTTTCCTCTTGCTACACTTACTGGTTAGCTTGCCCTCAGGTTAATTCTACTTATGCAGCGCAGAGGAAAATTGTGGTAAAAGTCCCAAATCCTCCAGGAATTTTGAGAGGCTATCCCCCGAAGAGGAAGACCGATGTCCCTTCTGGGTTGTCTGCATCAGCAAGGAAACATTGACGCAAAGCCTTCAGAGTTCTTGTGATGTCGTCATTGACTACATTTCTATTGCATGACTGGTCCTAAACCAATACCCGTCAAGGAGAATGAGGTCACCACCACTGGCATTGTAAAGTGGTTTCCCATGAATAGACTATAGAGCATATGAAAAAATGAAAGTTCTGTTAACAAAGAGGGATTGTTGAGCAGGGCGACTAATGGCATTAAACCTCCCCCACCCCCTACACAAATATTATTACAAACCGGTTACATGGATAAATGTGGTCAACGGTACAAATAAAATATAATAGCAGTCTACTCCAATTTGCCACGTGCTCCTGTTGCTTAACAAAATCCCTCTTGCTAAAGCCCCCGATGATTTCCATGTTGTTAAAACTGCTGGGCACTTCCCAGTACATATATTCCTTGACTATTTTGCATTGATTTGCACGTTAATTCCTGAGATAGTTTCTTCTCTCGGCTTTCGACGCATTGTGCCCTGCTTCTTTTCTTCCTCCTCAATCTCTAGTCACTCCGTATACTTTTACTTTGCTTGTTTGGTCTACACCATGTACACTTGGTCTAGCACCATTGGTTCTCAACCAGGGGTTAGGTTGGTTCACAGGGGACATTTGGTAATGCCTGGAGACATCTTGGGTTGTCGTAACTGAGGGGGTGATGGTAATATCTAGTGGGTTGAGGTCAGGGATGCTGGTAAACATCCTATAATGCACAGGGCAGTGCCCCCCCCCCCCACCAAGAGTAACGTGGCCCCAAATGTCTGCAGACCGAAGGTTGAGAAATGTCACCTTAGAGTGAAATTCTAACAGCGTCCTGCAGGGGTTGGTTTTGGGCCTTCTTGTCTTCTCATTCTACCTCTGGCCTTAGATGATCTCAACGGTCTCCACAGTTGTCAATGCCATTTCTCTGCCAACAGATCCCCGTCTTATATTTTCAGACTAGATTTTTTCTGAGTTCCAAATCTAGATGTTTACCCGTCTACCTGAAAGGCATATTTACATCCCTCACAGGTATCCCAAACTCCTTTCCAAAATATATTTGGCCCATCATCTTAAATGTGTTCCTCTTCCTTTCTGTTTCCTTACGGAAGAACTCACACCATCCACACAGCTGTGCCAGCCAGAGGCCCATGAGCCATTCTCCAAGCTATCATCTCCACCTCCCATCGGTTCACATCCGGTCCTTTACTGAGTCCTGTTGGTTCTACCTTCCAAATACATCCTGATTCAGGCCATTTCCATCCATCTCTCTGCCACCACCCCGGTCCCAGCTCTGTCACCTCTCACCCGGATTCCTGGAATTGCCTTCTTACTTCTCTCCAGCCATCCATTCTAGCTTCTAATCCATTCTCTACACGGTAGCCGGGTGGACCTATAACAAATGTGGATGGGACCATGACGGACCCAGTGCACCTGGAATGAAAGCCCTAAAATCCTCAACTTGGTCTGCATCATTCCTCTCTGGTTATATTTCTTGATACCCCTATATCTGTGTAGGGCTGCTGTGACCAAGTACCACAGACCAGGTGACTTGTACAATAGAGACGTGTTATCTCATGGTTCTGGATGCTGGCATTCTGAGGTCAAGGTGTGGACAGTGTTGTTTCCTTCTGAGGCTATGGAGGGAGACTCTGCTCCAGGCCCCTCTCGCTGGCTTCTAGATGGACATCTACATGTTCTCCCTGTATGTGTGTCCATCCCCCCAAATTCCTTCTGTTTATAGAGACACCACTCATGTTGGATTAGAGATCATCCTTATGACCTCATTTTAAGTTGAATATATCTGCAAACACCCTGCTTCCAAGTAACGTCATGTTACGGGTACCAGGGAGTAGGACCCCAGTCTATGGATTTCAAAGAGACACAGTTCAACCCATCTCACCCCTCCTCACCCATTCAGGACTTTAGTATGTGGAAGCTGGCGAACCGTTTGGGTTCCTCAACAGCTAAGTCACTTTGTAGCACACACCAGTGCATGATTTATATCTGCCCTTCAGAAAATAACAACCGATTCTGTGCCATGAACATTGAAGGGGGCTTTTTATTAATCCACAAAGGTTACATCTTTGAATGCCAAGGCTCTTCCAAATAAAGGTTCGTGAAGCTTGCACACTTACCTGCAATGAGGCCCAAACATATATAGGCTGACTGCATGTGAATTTTCTTTGCTTTTCCTGGGCATTATATAAATTCATTTTGTTAATACGAAAAATTTCACAGTGATCAGAAGGGTTTCTCTCTCTCTCTGTATCTATCTATCTATCTATGATAAATGTATATCATACAGGAAAACACATATATAACTGCTAATAAATATAAGTGACCTGGTACTTTCAGCATTAAAGATTTTCAATAGGTAAAGTCCATGGAAGGTGGTTTCTTTTTGGGTGCGATGAGGGGGCGTGTGGGCACATCCATGCACAGCTTTATAGATAGCAATGCCTTCATTTGGACTGGAAAAGTCAAGGAGAAAGAGTCGTACCAGTCTCTCAATAGCTTCCACTGATCCATTAAACTTAAAATAGATTCATCTCCAGAGACCGTCAACTTCCCGGACCAGCAATTACAGTGAAAGATGGCAAGCCCAAGACATCCATTTAATGGAAACCTACCGCCCAATATAGCTCCTTCTCTCAATCTACTTCTCATCCTGTGCAGGCCAGCGTCTCCTCCTTTGCTGCCAAGTGTTCCCTGCCAACTTGTTCTTGCCTTCAAAGGCAGAGAAGAGTGAATTTCTGAACTTTGCAAGTTGCCCATCTGGATGCGAGGCAAACTTAAGATACCGTGAAATGTTTTAAACACCTTTAAAAAAAAAAATAAGAGAACCCAGGAAAATAAAATACAGTTTCGGTAACATGTACCAAGTATGACTGACCCATGGACAGTTAGCTTGAAGAGACTGTGCCATGCTTAGACCAAATAAGCTTCAATTTATTCAAGGGATCAAAGCAAAGAAATGAATGTGTGTGTGTATATATATATACATACATTAATAGTTTGTTTTATGAGAAGTTTATTCTGACGCAAAATCCATCCGATTTGTCAAGAGGAGTTAAGGTTGGATTCCTGCTTAAGTGCTGGACTTCAGAAAGACTTTTGTACATTACACAGAGAATGACAAGCATAGCATATATTCATTCACCCGTAAAACTCATTTATTGAGAGCTTCTTATAGAGCAAGATATATGACGTGCTTCCAAAGAGTCCGGGAATGTAGGAATTGAGGTGGTAATTCAGAGATAATCAGATCCTAACCCCCTCCCTGAAGAAATTGAGATCTGGAGAGAAGATATTTATTTCTCAGTTAGGCTGTGTTAAAGTAGTTACGAAAAGCATACTCTTTTTTTTTTTCTCCTGGAAAAATTCTACCAAGTGCCTAATCTAGGTGGTAGCAATCAATGTCTGGGGGGAATCTGGCCACTCTTCAAAGCCTTTCAGGGTTGTGTGCGTTTTCCCTGGACTGCGGGGTGCTACGCCCTCTGGAACTTGTCACTTTGTTATTTTGCAGGACAGAGCTCAAGACCCATCGTGTAAGGCTAGTGTTCTCAGATGTGCGTGCGTGGATTGAGACTCTCTGCTTGCTATAAAAGGGCAGGTGGGTGTTGGTTCAAAGTATTTTTTTTTCCTATTTAGAGGCTTTGTGAAAGTTTGAGATGTTCTAGAGTTATGTATCTGTATGTGAATATTGCAATTAAATGTAGCAGGTGATTATAAAGAATTTTACCTTAAATAATAATGAAAAATGCCTGACGGTCAAATCGAAGATGAAACAAAATGCTGACTTTTCTTCTCGACTTGTGATTCTCTTTTCTCTTCCAATTCCTCATTTACATGTCAGGTTCTATATTGTTTTCCACTAATGTGTGTTTGATGATTATGTATATTTTGTTAGGGCGACAAAGTAATATTTATAGCTTTCCACAACCTATTTGACTGTTTCTTACCAATTTCTGCTCTGTAATCGCTTCCTCACACCTCTCGTTGGTTAATCAGAATCTGTCTAGATGGGCTCGCTGTATTGCTACAAAGCTCTTTAATCGTTATATTGAATGAACACGATTATACCCCCGTGCGCTGGAGTCTTCATCAAGGTGTTTGTACCCACCGCTTCCATTGCTACCTTAGGGTCATCTCGTTGAAAACCATTCAAGAGAGAGATTTCCAAGTTGTGAACCTGTTAGTATTATTGCCATTGGCAGGATGTGGAAAAGCAACACCTAAAAGGTTTTGAGTGCTTCCTGCGTGCCACAAACAGTTCTCAGTCTTTCTGATGTTTCTGCTCAGTTGGCCTTCGCAGCAGTCCTTTGACATGGGTGCCATCATTATCCCCCATTTCCAAATGGGGAGACTGAGGCAGGGAGAGGGAGAATAATTTCCCCAAGCTGGTGAATATATGGCATTGTTAGTTAGGAGCGTGAGGTCTGACTCCAGGGCCTGTCTGTGCTCCAAACCGCTACGTGCACGAATGACATATTCAACTTAAAATGAAATTAAAAAAAAAAAAAAGTTTAACATTTATTCATTTTTAAGAGACAGAGAGAGACAGAGCACGAGCGGGGAAGGGGCAAAGAGAGAGGGAGACAGAATCTGAAGCAGGCTCCAGCCTCTGAGCTGTCAGCACAGAGCCGGACGCGGGGCTCGAACCCACGAACCGCAAGATCATGGACTGAGCTGAAGTCGGACGCTTAACCGACTGAGCCACCCAGGCGCCCCCAGCTTACAATGAATTTTTAAATAAAATTGCGCTTCAATAAAATTTTTACCATTTTCTTAGACACGCCATTTACATTCTGTTATACCTGGATGGAATATGTGATCAGGAAAAAAAGAAAAATCAGTTTCATATTCTGCTGCTAAGTGTCCAGACCCAGTAAAGAGTTAACACAAAAAGTTGGTGATGTTGCTAAGGGCGTTGTCCTGCTCAGGAGATACCAAGAGCCAATTCTTCGTTCTCAGAGCAACTGATAAGCTGTAGGATGATAAGCTGTTAGGCGTATCCCAGTGCTTTAAAATATTGGTTTTTGTTTATGTTTTTGTTTTTCCTTAAATCAAGATTCAAACGTATCACCTTGCAGATTGTAGCCTCACTGGTCTTCTGTCACATCCCAAGGTAGGTTTATAACCACTCACGAGGACATCAGTGCCTTTTTTTCTCTTGGTTATGAATGTGAGCCTTCAAGGATTATTGAATGGGAACAAAGGAAGGACAGTTTTCACCCGGGGTGGGTAGGTAGGGTTATTCCCATTAGTTGGGGCGGTTTCCAAAGAACATTTCACCCTCAGACTCCTACTGTCAGTGACTTATTTGTGTGATAATTCCTGCGTGCTTCAGAGAGTGACCAGGGTCCTTCCAACACCGTGTGCTCATCTGTTACCGATCAGTGTGGCAAATAATCCGGTTCACCGTGCACACGAAACTGGTTTAGGTATCTGTCGGTTTTATTGCCATCACGATAACCTGCAAAAAGAGAGGCTCGAGTCATGCTTCTTCTAGAAGCAACCACCAAATATTTGTTATTACTGATCCATGAACGGGATTTTCTCACTGCTTCCTTTACTCCATGGGGCTAATGGGCTCAAGGCCCGGTGGTCTTAGAGGCTCACACGCTCTCTCAAGGGGGCCTGCGGCCGCCCAGGGGTCTTGCGGAGTTCGTCTTCTGTTCATCTTTTAAAGGATTCTTGCTATCAGCCAAGTGCTGGGCTCTGGGCCTGGGAGGGGACATAAAACAAGAAATGAGACACAATCCTGGCAGCACAGAATGTGTATACAGAGCGGTCAAGAGTTTGCCTGGGTCTTGGACTGGAGAAAGCTCATTATGGGAGCAGTCAGCCCTCAGGTTGCCAACGTGAGGGAAATGCACATTTACTGCACAACATACGCTGTAACAGTTCACGATCGCACCATAGCCCAGTATGCCACGTGCTTCGTGGCTTAACCAACAGAAATTTATTTTCTCACAGCTGTGGAGGCTGGAAGTCCCAGATCAAGGTGTCGGTAGGCTTCTTTCTTCTGTGGCTTCTCTCCCTGGCTTGTAGATGCCGTCTTCTCCCTGGGTCTTCCCGTGGCCTTCCCTCTGTGTGTGTCTGTGCCCTAATCCCTTCTTATAAGGACACCAGTGAGATTGAATTATGACCTCCTTTTTCGCTTAATTGCCTCGGTAAAGGCTATTATCTCCAAATATAGCCACATTCTGAACTACTGGGGTTAACCTTTCAACATATGAATTTTCAGGGGACACAATTCAACCCATAAACTATGCCAAATACCCTATATACATCATTATCTCATTTACTCCTTATAAAACCCTCCCAGGGGAAATGATATCATTGCTATAAACAAATCAGGGAGATAGAACAGAAAGGTACCACGATCTGGGGCTTTCTAACGGGGTCCACCCTTCCATGCAGGCTACCTGACCTTGGCCAAGGTTGCTTTCACTCTGAGCTTTATAACAAGAAAGAGGATGAGTTTTGGTGAAGGATCAGCCTGCTATATATAGTCAGGCAATGCTTCTTGTCTGTAGCGTGACAAAGAAAGTTAAAGTCTTAATTAATCAAGAGATCCTTAATGTTTTATGTTCCTGGATGAATACTTGACTATTTCGCGCATCCGAAATATTTTACTGGACAAATACTGAGACCCTTTTAAAAGGTATGTTATCAGTAAAAAGCCTTCCTGAAATTCAGTAACTTATCAACACAAGGTCCCTCCTCCCCCTCTCATACTGATTGTCATGAGGTCACCTCTCCCTTATCCGTGTCCTGAGACAAATCCTTCCTGGATGAACAAAAGCAACTATTTCTTGGAAGGAATGAAAGAAATCTTGAGATTTTGATGAGTTAATAGTCTGGGGACTGATGACCCTCTCCCCTCGCCGGTTTTCTAACATATTGTCTTTCTCCACTTCGTTTATTTATTTATTTTTAATGGTTAAGTTACTTTAAACTCCAAGTATTGACTTATTATGCCACACAATTCTACCTCTTTAGGATTGTTGTACTGACTACATCAGATGATGTGTGGAGAGCAAATGGCCTGGGACCTTGTCCATGTTTTGAGTACAAATGACGGTGGGTCAGCGGCCAGTGTCCTGGGATACAGTCTCTTCACTTCCTCTTGAGAATCCTTGTTTCTCAGAACTCAGAGCTTTATTTGCTGCTGTCGGTCAGGTTCTGTTATGATTTCTGAAACAATGAGCATTTTTTTAATGTGATTATCCCTTTTCCTCATAAATATTAGACTGAGGGGCGCCTGGATGGCTCAGTCGGCTAAGCTTCCTACTTCGGCTCAGGTCATGATCTTGCAGTTTGTGGGTTCGAGCTCCGCGTCAGGCTCTGTGCTGACAGCTCAGAGCCCGGAGCCTGTTTCGGATTCTGTGTCTCCCTCTCTCTCTGCCCCTTCCCTCACTCATGCTCTGATTCTCCCTGTCTCAAAAATAAATACGCATTAAAATAAATAAATAAATATCAGACTGACAGGTATTAAGATTCATAACAAGGCACAGTATTCTATGAGCGTTTAAAGTTCTGATTCAGATAAGGTACACGAGACCAATTCCCTCCTGCAAGAAATGGGCGGCTACCTTGTTGTACATAGGGTGGGATTACTTTCGTTTTCTCTCTGCCTGATGAAAAAGCATTTATTGTATTTATGTGTAAGCACCTTTCTTGAAATTACAACTCTCAGTGATGGCCTCTGGGAATTAAATTTTCCATATTCTCAAGCAGATCCTTCCCCATGGCCGGCTAAGGCCCACTGGGCTCATTAGCTGCCTTTTTGCAGGCAGCAGAGAATAAGGGCGTGGGACGACAGCTGGTCTCCAGAAGGAAGGCACCGTCTCCTCCTGGGTGGCGGCCACAAGTTCTGGCAAGCACGCAAAGGAGCCTGAACAGGAGTCACCTTTTCGGAACGTATTTTAGCTTCCTCCTTTATGTTTCCCTCTAAACAGGTAAAAAGGCCAGTCTCCCCTTGGCTGCTGGCCCCAGCGGTCAATCGGATAAGAGACAGGGTCTTGGGTGACCTTCCAAGCCTTAGGCGTAAGTCGGAGGTCAGAGGTCAGGTGGGGTTAGGAATGTCCCCTACAGGGAATGTTCCAGGTCACCTTTCCTTCCATGGCTCTAGGTTGCCTTTTGTTTGCCTTGAGGCCTTCGGGACCTTTGTTTCAGTTGCGCAGGGCCCTCGGGGCTGGTGTCTGGCCCTGTGATTTGTGGGGTAGGCTCCGAATTTAGAATCTGCATTGGTTCCACCTAGTTTCCATTCATTCAGCGCAGCATGGCATCGGAGCCCTGCTCTTGCCTGTGTCTGAGCACTGACTGAGAGCTAACAGGACTAATACGGTGCCCGAGGCAGGCCCGGCATTGTTCTGAGAACTTCACCATACCAACGTATGGATGGAAACCTCCACCTCTCCGGTTTTTCAGGGTCTTCAAGTATTATGGCAATCAGCAATCAGTATTTTAGAAACAACCAAGCCGGGGGTGCCTGGGTGGCTCCGTCGGTTGAGCGTCTGACTTTGGCTCAGGTCACAATCTCATAGTTGGTGAGTTCGAGCCCCACGTCAGTCTCTGAGCTGACGGCTCAGAGCCTGGAGCCTGCTTGGGATTCTGTGTCTCCCTCTCTCTCTGCCCCTCCCCCACTCACACTCTGTCTCTCTCTCTCTGTCTCAAAAATAAGCATTAAAAAAAAAAAATCAACCAAGCTGGGCAGAGGGCTTGCATTGTGCAAAGCAGGAGTGCAAAGAGGGGACGTCTGAGTCACTTTCTGAGTATTTAGTCTAAGGAAGCTTGATACGATGAGTTTGCAGGTAACTATTGCACAAGGCAGGTGGACTTTGACAAGTGTCATGAGGGAATCACAAAGTGCTGTGGGTAGGGCGGAAGGTTCAAAGACAAGAGACTTGCATTGGGATGTGACATGGTAGCACAGAGGAGGCAACAGGGGCAGCAGAGCTTTGGGACGGCAGAGATTTCAAAAGGCGGGGATGGAAGGGGCGCGCGATTTTAAAGGCTGGAAGGGCATAAGCAACGGGCAAATACTGGGTGAGAAGCCCCAGGCGTGACTGGGGGGACGATGAGTCAGCCGGTTTCTCTGGAGCACGGTCTATGTGGAAGGGAGCAGTGGCAGGCTGGCGGTGGACCGGGTTGGGTTCCTAAAGCGAAGGATCTAGAAATCGAGGCGGACAAAGCTGTTGACTGGCGATATTAACCTCCTGAGAGGCTGTCAAAGGGTGAAGAGCGGGAACCATAAATGTGAGGGAGGGTCAGACGGTGCAAGAAACGAGACCAAGGAGGCCCCTGTAATTCTCAAGTGGGGGGGGGGTGGCGATGAATTTGGAATTGGGACAGTCGCGATGGAAAGGAATAGGAGAGCTGAAAAGAGTTTCTGGTGGTGGATCTCACTGTATAAGGTGAGGGGGAGGGAGAAGCAGATATAATTCCAGAATCTGCAAGGGCGGCATACTGGTGGCTCTATTCCTAGGAGTTGTGAAGTTAGGGTATGTGTGTGTGAGCGAGTCTGCCTGTGGGAAGGTAATTATAGCTTGGTGTGGACATGTCGAGTTTGAGGTCGTGCTAAGATATTCGAATAGAGACATACCCAAAAGCCTCAGCGAGGTCTCTCCCAAGGAAAATCTTATTGAGAAGTAAATGGATGGAAGAAATATAGTCATCCAACTATATCACACTCTTTTTTTTTTTTTTTTTAATTTATTTATTTATTTTGAGACAGAGACAGAGCATGAGCAGGGGACGGGCAGAGAGAGAGGGAGAGATGGAATCCCAAGCCGGCTACACTCTGCCAGCCCAGAGCCAGATGTGGGGCTCGAACTCAGAAACCACGAAATCATGACCCGAGCCGAGATCAAGAGTCAGACACTGAACTGACTGAGCCACCCACGCGTCCCTCTTTCGTGTATTTTTATTTTTCTATGTGTGTGTGTGTGTGTGTGTGTGTGTGTTTTCCCAACGTGGAGGTTTCTCGCCGCATATAGTTTTTTTTAATTAAATCTAATTCTGACCTTGTTTTAAATCAGCTCCTCTATCCACCTCTTCCACTGAATATATTTAGGGAATTCAGGGGAAAAAAAATGACTATACGAAAGAAAAGAAAATTGAAAGAGTTTTATCTATCCTTTAGGCAAGCCCCTTCGTAACTTTCATTTGCTGTTTGCAAGTTTTCCCGTGTTTGTACATCTATTAAACTAAATAGAAGCCACCGGTACCTACATTTATTTGTTTACAGTCGCGCATTTGTCTCAGATTGTCAATACATTTGTACTATTTATGAACACAGAGTCCAGGCCCAGAGAGTAATGATGGGATACCGGGTATAATTCCGCATTCGTTTCTGATGCACTTTGGACAATATGCTATTTTCCACGAAGCCTCTATAGAAATCCGAAGAGTGTAGGGCAAATGTTTTCCAGCTGCCATCATGAACGTAGGTGCGGTGAAGAAACAACCTGCCCTACTCAAATACTCAGGAATATTTTGAAGTTATTAGGGAAACCAGAATTCCTCTCTCGTGCCTTTTCTTCTCTCGACCGAAGGAAAACATACTGAGTTCTCCTTCGTTTGTTTGGGTTACGGGCTGGTGACCCGGGCAGCCACACCTGCCAGGGCCGTTCCTGGGACACTCAGGTCAGGTGGAGCTAATCCCAGCAGAAGGTCGATGCTTAATTTTCACTCATCTCTTCAGGCTTTTGTTTGCCTTGAAAAGCATCCTGAGGTCCTGGACCCCTTGGGAGGCTTTCCAATAAACGGCCTCAAAAACAGGTTCGCTGCAATTCCAGGAAGTGGCATCTTGCCCAAAACAACTCGGACACAAATCTCAAAAGAGCTGAATTCATTTGAAAATTTCAAGCGTCAATGCAAAAAAACTGTCTATTTTGTGATGTTTTCCCGATCCTTAGCTTGGAGAAGCATACAGTTTGAAAGTTAGGCTTGTTGAGTTTAAAATGCAGACTCCGGTTTTGTATCCGTGTCTTATCTGGTTAGTTTATGGACACATTCTGTTCCAGGAAAGCTAAGGAAGGGCTTATGAATGCTACACACACCCAAACTATATTTCTATAATCACAGATATGACCATAATTTCATACATTGGATAAAAATTAAGCTGTTTGCTTATTAGAGGAGGTAAGGCCATCCTAATGCCTTTGGTAATAAATTGCTCTTTGTGGAATCTCTGAATTCTAGAAACCTGTTGTACTACTCGGTGGGTATTTAAACAATATTTAAACAATTTTAAACAATATTTAAACACGATTGATATTTAAACAATATTTAAACAATATTCCCCCCATTTAGGATCGGAGCTAGTGGGTTTTTTTGTTTGTTCGCTTTTTTTTAAAGTAGGATGCAAAATATTGCCATGTCTCATCACAGCGTTGAGGTTTACTTTAAAAGTGTGTTTGTTAGGGCACCTGGGTGGGTGACTCAATCGTTAACGTCCAACTCTTTTTGTTTTTAACGTGTATTTATTTTTGAGAGAGGGAGACAGAGTGCGAGTGGGGGAGGGGTAGAGAGAGCGGGAGACACAGAATCCGAAGCAGGCCCGAGGCTCCGAGCTGTCGGCCCAGAGCCCGATGCAGGGCTCGAACCCGTGAACCTCGAGATCATGACCTGAGCCGAAGTCGGATGTTTAACCGACTCAGGCACCCAGCTGCCCCACGTACAACTCTTGATTTAGGCTCAGGTCATGATCTCATGGTTTCAGGGTTCCTCGAGCCTGCTTGGGATACTTTCTCTCTGTCTGCCCCTCCCTTGCTCGTTTGCTTCCTCTTTCTCAAAAGAAATGAATAAAACTTAAAGAAAAAGAAAAAGATTTAAAAAGTGTCTACCTAACCAGGTTGTATTTCAGCGCTAATTCTGAGTGGGCAAAACAGGACATTTTGATTGGAACATCATCCACATACCTGATAGGTTCAGGCTGGCTCTAGGCTTTGAAAAATGCAGGCTTTTCATGTGCCTCGTTTGTCCTCTTTAGCTGGGGAGGTGCTTTGATTCTCTATTTCATTAAAACCCCACCAGCCAAGAACAAAAGCAAGACACTTAGTTCCTATAAAATAATGGAAAACCAAAGGTCATTTTGAGCCACATCTCAAAACCAACCAGAGAAAGGAAGCCTGGGCCAAGATCGCATATTCTTTGACAAGAAACAATAAAGAAATACAACTTCTGATATCCAGTGATATTCAGAAATTATTCAGATATTCTGAAATTACTGGAAGTGGTTGGAATAGCTGCTTTTTTCCTGAGCAACTTGCCTGCCAGTCTCCTTATCTGCATTGTCTAATTCAGTTCCCAGAACAAGGGGACGAGGTAGGATTTATCACCACGGTTGGGACAGGGGGAATACAGAGAGCTGGAAGATAAAACAGTGTGCCTGCTTTATTCTTACTTTGTTTCTCCCTTTTTTTATGCTTTGGAACTTGGCATTATAAGTAATTTAAGGACCATCACACGCGTGCGCGCACACACACACACACACACACACACACACACACAGGGTGTCTTACCCAGACAAAAAAGAATCTGATGCAGAAATGGTAGAGTTTCTTATGGTTACTAGAGTTTTTAAGAAGCAAGGTCAACTTGAGGCGCCTGGGTGGCTAAGTTGATTAAGCATCCAACTTTGGCTCAAGTCATGATCTCATGGTTCATGGGTTCGAGCCCCGCGTCGGGCTCTGTGCTGCCAGCTCGGAGCCTGGAGCCTGCTCTGGATTCTGTGTCTCCCTCTCCCTGTCCCTCCCCGACTCACGCTCTGTCTCTGTCTCTCTCTCTTAAAAATAACCATTAAAAAAATGTTTTTAAAGGAAGAAGCAAGATCAGCTTAAAGACTTTGACTGAAACCCCATGTTTTTCAAACATAATAAACATTCTCACATTATCTAATCCTTCATAGGTGTTATACCTGACACAGTCTTAAACTTACGGAATAGAAAGAATACATTTAGTCCGTTGGAAACAAAAAGCTGCTGTATCCCGTTGCTTGAAAAAGACATCAGCGTCAAAGCCTCGTGAGTGGCACCAGGCCATCTCGATATTTTATATGTAATCAATCATGTATTACCTGCTCCGTAATGGCTGAGCTTTTCAGCCGCACAGAGGCACCGAGGGGCAATCTGCCAGTCTCTTTACAAATCAAATCTTATCCTCTTGCTGGATTCAAAAGGTCCAGGGGTCTTAATGATACTCCTCTGTTGTCACTTTACGCTTAAACAGCTAATGACATTTTTTCGTTTATGTTTTATGGGTTCTTCTCCCCTCCTGGAGAATGTGAAGACAGGGCTAGGCGCTCCGGTCTCTGGGGGGTAAAGGCTGCAGTGTCCACACACTGGGTCCTATTTTAAGCAATGACTTATCTATCTGGCCTGGTGAGAATAGCCAGCGAGTTCAAAGCTGCTGAAAACTTTCAGTGCTTTTTAAAGAGCCGAACACATTTACAAAACAATAGTGTCCAAAGGGCTCTCAGAAGCACATCGTTGTCTTTAAGTGGGGAGTGATTCAGAGTTATTAAATATAGTAGTCAGTGGGACAGAATATGGGAAGTCACTAGCATAAATTAAATACCTATTCTCATTTGGTAAAGAACGCAGACAACCTTGGTGATGGGGACCCTCTCCCCTGAAGAAGAGACAATGAGCTGTGTTTCCATTTGGTTCCAAAAAAGATATTTTAATGCTGTGATGCCCTGTGCAGCGGTGCAACACGGAGCACTCTGTCAACTGCTTGATATAAATGACAGATGTTTTAACGTAATGGTCCTGCAGAACGAACTTTGTGGAGAAGGCTACAAACCAGATGTTCACAATACTGTCAGAGAGAGAGAGAGAGAGAGAGAGAGAAGAGAGGGAGATGCCTTTTCACATTGCCACGGGTGAAAAAGAAAACCTGGCCGAGTAGCTAATGGAAGGCACAGAGCTCGTGCATAGAAGGTTCTACATTGCATTGTGTCCTCAAAATGAAAGATAACCTGCCTCAAGTTAGGGTCTTCTGGAAGTTCAAAAGATCAAGTCCACTGTGCTTATGACTTCCACATTATTTCAAGCAAGTGAAATGTGAGTGTTCCTGTGGTCAGAACGCAGAGACAGTAAAAAGCTCGGCATTTACAGCTGTGAGGCCAGGAGGTGACAGAGAGAGCAAAGGAACCTCGTACTTTTTCATCTTGGGCCACACCTGCTTCTCCTGAAGTCCCCTAGGGTAGAACAGACTGCCGTCACCCCTCGGTCCTGTGATCTGTTTCCGTGACCAGCGGGCAATAGGTGGGGGAACGTACAGTCACAGCTGCTACTTTAAAAAAAAACAATCAAAGTTCTGAAATTCATATACATATAATGAGTACATAAATACCAGGTACTTTTGCCTACTTACTTGGTTCTAACTGTGTATTATGTTCCCTCCACCCAAAACACTTTTTTTTTCTCTTCAAAGCAACTTTTGAAGTTCATTTTAACCAGATTTCTCTTGTAAAAAAAAAAAAAAAAAAGGTGGGGGGCGGATAGGTAACTCTTAGCCTGGGCTCTTGTTCTACCGGGACCTCCAGGCATTTTGAACTCTGTGACTTAGAAAAAAAAGAGTACCTTCAGGGCCACTGTCCTTTCCTGCCTACGGTCCATTCATCACTGCCCAGAAACCCAGGGATACGAAGCCCTAGAAAGCGACACTGTTTTCAACGCAGACAAACGTATTTATAAGGCAAGATGCGGAAGTGGTTCAACTATTGCAAATATTTCTTTTTAAAGATCTGTCAGAGTCGCCCAGGTTATGCTTTGATATTAACTAACCGCAGAATGTCAGTGCCTTCAAACAGCAAAGGTTGGTTTATGTCCCCTCCCTGGGCAGAAGCTGGGCAGGTGAAGTAGGCCCCTAGCTGCCGTGCAGGAGAGAGACGGGGTGGGGGTGGGGGGTACATCTGGAGGGTCTGGCACTAAGAGTTCAAAACTCAGTTCAGGGGGACCCATTACTTCCACTTACAAGGCATTGGCCAGAGCTGGTCACATGGTCTCAGGACGGGGAAGGGGGAGAAAATCAGAAAGAGTCTGTAAACAGCAGGTAATTGCTGTCACAGGAGGAAACCATAGATGACAAAACCAGTTAGCCCACCCTCCCCATCCATTCAGACTTTGAATTAACATATGCCGCCTTTCGCCACGGTTATTCTCAGAAATGTAAATATCTGGTAAGCAGGAACGTTAGATCTTGTTTTTCTTTAATGAATACAAAAGCAAAAAAAAAAAAAAAAAAAAATTAAAAGGCATAGAAGCATCTTAGGAATGTTAAACCGGGTGTGTTTTAAGAAATCTCAGTGGCTGTAGGTTGCCTGCACTGCTTCCGTAGTTTGCGGGCACTCAGATAAAACCTCGTGGAAGAAATCTCAAAAGATGTTGAAAAATCTGGCTCACTTTTGTCAGCTTTTTCCGCGTCGAAAGTTCATAATCTTTTTGCATCCTTCCAGTTCTTAAAAATGCTGTGAAATCCACAAAAAGTCTCCGGGGAAAGAGAGCAGTGAGTTAAAAAAAAAAAAAAATACATTGTTCCGTGAAAATTGACTCAGCTCCTCAGCATAACCCCCATCGGGTTAAAATGCAAATGATGATATTTTCACTTGTGAGAACTTTAGAAAGATTCCTTTTGTGCAACTGTTGCCAAAAAATCAGCATGAATGGGGAGTTTTCTCTGAGCTGTGTGTTTTGTGCTCAGTGTGGCAGAGAACAGCGGGACAGCCCTGTGTTGCCCTGCCTTGTCTATTTTTGTTTCCCTAACTACGTTCTAGTAAGGACACATAATAATTGCAACATAACAGAAGCTTTATGTTCCAGTTCAATGATTAAAGAATATCAATAATGTAGGCTCCAAGGAAGAGAACAGACTTACAGCTATTTCCTTTTCAGTCTGTAGGAAGCCAAAATGAACTATCAATGAAGGTTACGGTCCATCAGCCTGGAAATCAATAGAAAAACAAGTCATTGCAAAGCACCATTCATTCAGATTGCAAGGGGTCTTTATGAAATCTTTAGGAGCGGGAATACATCTTCTCAGATATACTCGGATCTCAGGACATTTTGAGTGTAGCAGACAGCAAAGCTGTCCTTTGCCTAAGTGCTACCATATCAGCACAGCCACTAAGTTAGGTATTTGGAGTTTATTTTATTAGTACTAAGCAAACCACAAAACAGATAGAACAGTTTTATGGCCTACATCTGGTTGAATCATAAAACATATGGCCTTCTAGCCAACAACGTGCAGCTGTAAGTTACCGTAAGTCCCCAACCCAAGATAAGATGTAAGTTACCGTAAGTCCCCAACCCAATATCCCCATGATGAGAACAGTAAGTTGTTGCAAACAGTCAGGCTTATTCCCCCACATGAGGAAGGACGGATATTTATGGTTCCCAGACATGGGGGTGCGGTTTGCTAATCGCCATGGTTTTTATTGTTGCTGTCGATCCCTCATTCAAGTTATTTTCCTTTATTTATAAGAGGGCGCTTGTAGATTCGGAAAGGGACCAACACACACACTTTCATGCTTGATTCTGCATTTTGTGCCTGTGTCCTGATTCTCTACGGCTGGTCTCCAGCGAAATCCTCCTGTTGGCTTTAGAAAAATATTCTAAGGCAAGAGGAAAATTTAATCCGATTCCTTCATACTTTGAAGACAGTTACTGGGTTGATGAGTAATACATGAGAAACTCAAGTTGTTCCAGTGAGGAAGGTGTGAAACTAAAGATATCTGAGAGAGAAACAGTGGAGTGGAGACATCACATCCTCACATCTGGTAAATTATTCCTTATGTCGCTAGCACTGAGCACCAGTCAACAGCTACCCACTGGCCATATATCTATCAGGAAAATACGGAGCCCTAAACAAAATTTATTTTCATGCCAACTCTATAATAAAAACAAGATATTTGTATATCACAGGAATGTACTGTATCCTACCACCTTATTCCAAAGAACTATCTTAGCCTGAGGTAAGCAGAGGAGACAAAAAGGTTTAGTCAGTTTACCCTGGGTTTGTGCTTTTTGGAGAGAGGTACCTAAAATAGGTGATCTCTTCTGTCTTGTCTTTCTTCCTTTCTTTCTTTCTTTCTTTCTTTCTTCCTCCTTTTCCTTTTTCTTCTTCCTTCCTTTCTTTCTTTTTTTCTTTCTTTCTTTCTTTCTTTCTTTCTTTCTTTCTTTCTTTCTTTTTCTTTCTTTCTCCTTTCCCTTTTTCTTCTTTCTTTCTTTCTTTCTTTCTTTCTTTCTTTCTTTCTTTCTTCTTTCTTTTTCTTTCTTTCTCCTTTTCCTTTTTCTTCTTTCTTTCTTTCTTTCTTTCTTTCTTTCTTTCTTTCTTTCCTTCTTTCTCCTTTCTTCTTTCTTTCTTCCTAAGACTATTATTTTTTAAAAATTCTTTTAATGTTTATTTGTTTTTGAGAGAGAGAGAGCATGAGCAGGAGAGGGGCAGAGAGAGACACACACACACACACACAGAATCCAAAGCAGGCTCCAGGCTCTGAGCTGTCAGCACAGAGCCCGATGCAGGTCTTGAACTCACAAACCACGAGATCATGACCTGAGCTGAAGTCGAACGCTTAACTGACTGAGCCACCTGTGTGCCCTAAGACTTTATTTCTTTAGAGAAGTTTACATTCATATCAAAATTGAGGAGGACCTACAGGGATTTCCCATATACCCCTCGGACCCACACATTTCCTCATCATCAGTGTCCCCCACTGGAGTGGTATAATTGTTAGGATGCACGAACCCACACAGATACATAATTATCACCCAGAGTCCATAGTTTACTCTAGCATTCACTCTCAGTGTTATATGTTCTACGGGTTTGGACAAATGTATAATTACATTTAACCATTATTATGGTATCATACAGAGTATTTTCACTGCCCTAAAAATCCCCTATTCATCCCCCAACCCCCAAAAACTCCTGGCAGCTACTGATGTTTTTACTGTCTCCATAGGTCTGCCTTTTCCAGAATGCCACCAAGTTGGAATCATACAGTATGTAACCTTTTTCGGATCGACTTTCACTTAGTAACATGCATTTAGGATTCCTTTGTTTTTTCATGGCTTGAATAGTTTCTTTTTAGTGCTGAATAATATTCCATTGTCTGGACGTGCCACCGTTCATTTCCCCATTCACCTACTAAAGGACATCTTGCTTGTTGCCAAGTTTTGGTGACAATGAATAAAGCGGCTATAAACGTCCGTGTGCAGGTTTTCACGTGGACGTACATTTTCCATACCTTTGGGTAAATACTTAGGAGAGCTACTGCCGGATCTTTGGTAAGAGGATGGTTGGTTTGAAACCGACCGGGAATGTTGCACTCCCACTGGGAATGACAGTTCCACTCATCCCCAACCAGTGGTGCTGTCAACATTTTGGATTTCTGATGTGCGTGTCATGGGATCTCATTGTTTTCATTTGCATTTCCCTAGGACGTAAGAAGTGAAGCAGCTTTTCATATGCTTATTTGTCACCTGTATATCTTCTTGGGTGACATATCTGTCAAGGTCTTTGGCCCATTTTTATTATTTATTTATTTATTTATTAAAAAAAAATTTTTTTTTCAACGTTTATTTATTTTTGGAACAGAGAGAGACAGAGCATGAACAGGGGATGGGCAGAGAGAGAGGGAGACACAGAATCGGAAACAGGCTCCAGGCTCTGAGCCATCAGCCCAGAGCCTGACGCGGGGCTCGAACTCACGGACCGCGAGATCGTGACCTGGCTGAAGTCGGACGCTTAACCGACTGCGCCACCCAGGTGTCCCCCTTTGGACCATTTTTTTTTTTTTTAATTTTTTTTTTTTCAACGTTTATTTATTTTTGGGACAGAGGGAGACAGAGCATGAACGGGGGAGGGGCAGAGAGAGAGGGAGACACAGAATCGGAAACAGGCTCCAGGCTCTGAGCCATCAGCCCAGAGCCTGACGTGGGGCTTGAACTCATGGACCGTGAGATCGTGACCTGGCTGAAGTCGGACGCTTAACTGACTGCGCCACCCAGGCGCCCCTTTGGCCCATTTTTAAACCAGGTTGTTTGTCTCCTTATTGTTGAGATGTAAAAGTGTTTTGTATATGTTGGACAATAGTCCTTTGTGTGCCTTTTGCAAACATTTTCTCCCAGTCTGTAGCTTATCTTTTCATCCTCTTGACATTGAATCTCACAGAGCAGAGGTTTTAATTTTAATGAAGTCCAGCTCATCAAATATTTCTTTCGTAGATGATAACTTTGGTGTTGTAATCTAACAAGTCCTTGCAGGGGCACCTGGGTGGCTCAGGCGGGTAAGCATCCGACTCTTGATTTCGGCTCAGGTCGTGATCTCACAGCTCATGGGATTGAGCCCTGAGTCTGGCTCGGTGCTGAGCGTCGAGCCTACTTGGGATTCTCTCTCTCCCTCTCTCTCTGCCCCTCCCTGCTGGAGCTCTTTCTCTCTCTCTCTCTCTCAAAATAAATAAATGAACATTAAAAAAAAAAAGGCATTGCCATGCCCAAGGTCATCTAGGTTCTTTGCTGTGTCCATATTTCCTCATAGTGGTGATGTTGGTGTTGCTGTCTTCTGGGTGATACAAAAGTGGCAGAAATCAGATCAGGATTCTTGTTGAACCACTCGGCTCAACTAAGGTGAAGAATACCACCGGGCAGGCCATGTGCTAGGTGGTTTTACGTGCTTAGGGTATATCTGTGAGTAGAGCAGAGACCTGTGGCCTTGTGGAGTAACATCCTAGTTGGGCGGGGGGGTAAAATAAACAAATGACAAAGTGGATAGGTAAATTCCTCAACACATTAGAGCAGAATGAGTCCTATAGAAGGAAATAAGGAAGGAAGGCAGGGTAAAAAGGATTGGGAACAGGAGAGGGGGTGTTACAACTTAAAGTTGAGCGGTCAGGGAAAGTCGGGAAGAAAGTGCCATTTGAGTAATGATGTTAAGGAGATCAGGGACATAGCTGTGAAGATATCTCAGGGAAGATTGTTCTAACAGGAAGCAGAGCCCTGGCAACGTCTTTGAAATGAACATATGCTTGGCCTATTTGAGGAATAATAGTGAAAAAGCTGCCGGTGTAGGGTGAGCAGTGAGAGAGGCGGGGGAGGGGGGAGGGGGGAGGGAGGAGACGGGAGGGAAGGAGAATAGTAGACGATGAGGCAAAGTAGTAGCCGATTGCAGTGGATACAGGTCATGATGGCTCTGGTGGGCATTAGAAGGACTTAGATATCTATTCTTAGTGATATGTAAGCCGTTGGACAAGTTTGAGGAGAGGAGTGATGTAAACCAACGTAGGTTTTGAAAGGATCCCTCTGGCTTTTGAGAAGTATTAGATTCTGGCTGTATGTTGAAGGCAAGACCAACAAGATTTTCTGACCAACGGGACTCGTGAGAGACAGGGAGGAGTCAAGGACGACCCCAAGGTAGGTTGATTTGTTGTCTTTTGATTTTTGCCTGAGACGCTGGGAGGATGGAGTTGACCTCCTTCTGGAATGGGAAAACTGGCTCTAGAAGAGATTTTGGTAGGTGGTAGTGGTGAGGGGGGTGGGGGAGATCAGAGTCCAGTTCAGGTCAAGTGACAATCGTCCACTTACACTTACACCTTCCTTAAAGGATGGAAATGGTCTCGGTGACTTTTGGATTTGTTGGCGCAGATCTGTGGAAGGACAGTTCCGGGTGCTGTAGTTTGAGACCACAGGCAAAGTAAAGTGTGTTCAGAGTGAGGCCATCGGGATGGAAAATGGCATGGAGATTTTATCACACGAGGAATGAGGGAAAGAACGGGGGCGCTACAAAAGAGTAAGAAAAATACCTCTACATGTTTGAAGATGAATAACAGTTAAGCTATGTATTTGGAAGAGGGATAAAATTCCCGAGGGCTAAGATGGATGGAAGTTGCAAGGAAGCAGAAGAAGTCTTAAAAGAAGCAGACACTTCACACTGATTAGAATTATCTGGAAAAGGAAAAGGCTTGGCTTGTGAGCAGATAATCTCCCTCGCTGGACCGAATCCAACAGATGTTAGATAATCACTGTTCGGCATTTACAACGAATCATTAGAGTTTAGAATTAAAAAGAACTTTGCAAACCCAGCCTAGAAATTCTACTGACAGAGGAGCTGGGAGAGCGAAACCCCATGGTCTTGTCCGATTCCCAGATTTCGCTACTATAAAAGCTCTCAAATGCACCCACTGGCTGGCTCTCCATTTGTGCCATGAAACACATGACGTGCTCACCATATGCCAAACATCGAGTGGTTCTTGTCTGCTTGGCCTCTGCTAGCATTCTGGGCTTCTGAAAAGTTGGGTTGTTAGCCTGCAAAGAGTCAGTTCTATTTGTTCTCAGACCTGTTTATGCAAGTTTGACTTCCTATTGTAACTACATGTCTTAATTAACTAGAAGGTGAACCAATGATGTCGTGTATGAGCAGGGAGTTGTTATTTCTGTGAAATGGAAAAGATTGTATTGGAAAATTGCCAGAGGGGAAGGGTGAAGAACTGCCTGCTGAATTCGATGCGGAAAAGACGACTCATGAGACACGGAGAGAAAACATAAGAATCTAGGATTCTGCACCCAATTGTAGTTCCTGATCTATTTTATTGATTGATTGATTGATTGCTTTAATGTTTGTTTATTTTTGAGAGAGAGAGCATGAGCAGGGGCGGGGCAGAGGGAGAGGGGACAGAGGATCCGAAGCAGGCTCCAGGCTCCGAGCCATCAGCCCAGAGCCCGACGTGGGGCTTGAACTCACAAACTGTGGGATCAGGACCTGAACCGAAGTCGGACGCTCAACCGACTGAGCTGCCCAGGCGCCCCTCTTGACCCATTTTAAAGCAGATGAAATTGAGAGGAGCCTGGGTGGCTCAGTCGGTTGAGTGTCCAACTCTTGATTTCAGTTCAGGTCATGATCCCTTGGTTTTGCAAATTCGGGCCCCGCTTGGGCTCTGTGCTGGCAGCTCAGAGCCTGCTTGGGTGTCTCCGTCTCTCTCTCTTTCTATCCCTCCTCCACTCGTGCTATCTCTGTCTCTCTCAAGATAAATATAAAAACTATAAAAACCATTAAAACGAATGAAATTGAAAATTATATGTGATATTGTTCTGGGCTGTCATGTGTCCTCCCTGCCCCGCCCCCCCAATTCAACTTCCTTGGAGATCAATGTCGAAAAAGTGATTAAGCTAGGGCATCTTGGTGGCTCAGTCAGTTAAGCCTCTGTGTCTGACTGTTTTTGGCTCAGGTCAAGATCTCGCAGTCGTGGGATGGGGTCCTGCATTGGGTTCTGCACTGAGCGTGGAGCCTGCTTGGGGTTCTCTGTCTCCCCCTCCCTCTGTCCCTCCCCCACCCCCTTCCTCTCTAAATAAATACATAAAAGTGATTAAGATAAAATGAGGTAGAGAGGGTAGGGCCCTGATCTGACTGGCGTCCAGCTAAGAAGTGGAAGAGAAAACCAGGGATGTGTGAACACAGACAGAAGACCGTGTGAAGAGGCAGCGAGAGGACAGCCATCTACAAGCCCCAAAGAGAACATGCAGAAGTAAACCACACCTGCTGATACCTTGATCTTGGACCTCCAGCCTCCAGAGCTGTGAGAACATCGATTCCTGCTTAAGCCATTCAGCCTGTCCTATTTTGTTGCAGCGGCCGTAACAGACCAATACAGGCGTGTTATGGGGCAATTGACTTGAAGAGGCAAGACGGGAAACCCAAACCCAAAAGTTTGGGGAATGGAGGTTTTACGTGTGACGCTGCGCATCTCAGGTGCATGTAGCTATTATTTGACATGATGAGCTGCCCGCCTGCCACTTTGATTAATACAGCAGTCACGGGTGCTTTCCTCCAGACTGGAGGGCATCTACTGTGCTTGGGGTTACTCTTTTGTTTGTTCATAAATGCTTCGTCAAGGGCCGTGTGTGGTGTCGTGCCGTGGGTCCCCTGCCTCACGGCACCATGAGAGAATCCACGAAGGACAGAATGGATAGGTGTTATTGTTCTGGTGTTAAGAAGCCAACGGTAAGTGATGTGAGTTAGACACACAAATGACTCCCCTTCAAGGCGGTGGCGTGAGTCATAATTGGAACATAAAGTCCTGAGGAGCTCTCAGGATGGTGGGATCACTTTCGTGGACGTGACCACAGGACGTTTGAATTCACCTTTTAAGGCTGAAGGTAGGATTTGAACAAGTGGCCACAGGCAGGAGGGTTCCTCTAAGTGGAAAGCTGGTGTGAAGAAAGGCACAGAGCTCTGAGAGGTCACAGGTATTTGGGGAGGGCAGTCACGCCGTCTGATGGAGGCATGGTGGTCAGGGGGCGGGGAGGGCGGGTGGGGAATGGCTGGAGGGTGTGCCAGACCTTCCCGGGGCAGCCCTGCCCATCGGTTCCAGCCCTCCTTCCGCCTCTCACTGCCTTCTCCTTTCTGTGTCAGCGCCAGAAACCTAGTTGTGACTGTCTTCCCGTGGGATGTGCTATATCACCCCCCCCCGCACAGCACGGCATCCATCCTCCTCTGTAGAAACTCGGCTCGGGTATCTGCTCCTCGGGAGAAACCTGTGTTAGTTTCCCATTGTTGCCCCTATAAGGCTGGACCACGGACCTGGTGGCCCCAGACAACCCCCAGCGTCCTCTTACACTTGTGGGGGTTACAGTCGGACACCCTGACACGGTCTCACTGGGCTCAAATCAAGGTGTCGGCACGTGTGCTTTGCTTTCCGGAGGGTCCAGGGCACAGCCTGTTTCTTGCGTTCTCCAGCTTCTAGAAACCACTCAACGGTCCTTGGCCCACAGCATCATCACCGGCAACGACAGGTTGAGTCCTTCTTACATCACGTCACACGGAACTCCTCTTCTGACTCCCCCCTTTCACTTTTAAGGACCCCTGGGATCACATCGGGTCCACCTGTACCCTCCAGGATAATCCTCCCACTTTAAAGTCAGCAGAGTAGCCAGTTTAACTCAATCTGCAGCCTTCCTCTTTATCCTTTGCCACATGACCTGATATATTCATGGACTGGGGAATTGGGTCACGGACATCTTAGAAGGGCATTATTCTGCCTCTTACAAAAACCTTCCTCACCTCTCCTATTAATGTCCTATTGCGCTCGTAATATCATTTTTTTTAATGTTTATTTATTTTTGAGAGAGAGAGAGAGACAGAGACAGAGTGAGTGGGGAAGAGCCAGAGAAAGAAGGAGACACAGGATCCGAAGCAGGCTCCAGGCCCTAAGCTGTCAGCCCAGAGCCCGATGCGGGGCTCGAACTCACGGACCGTGAGATCAGGACCTGAGCTGAAGTTGAGATCAGGACCTGAGCTGAAGTCGGACGCTCAACCGACTGAGCCACCCAGGCGCCCCATGCTCTCATAGTTTCTTATACACAGTGCATCTCAAGCTTTACAGTTACCACGAATTAAACCAATGGTTTTTGTTTTTGTTTTTGTCTTTTGGATTTTAAATACTGTTTAATTATCAGTTTATTTATCCTATCTTCCATTACACACTTGGCTTGTTGAGGGAAGATGCTGTGTTATCTTAGAATTGTTTTTGTGTCCCCAGTATCCGGCACAGGGCGGTTATCCTACAAAAGTGGGGGGTTGGGGATGGAGAATTAAATGCCTTACAAAATGATATGGCACGCATTAAATGATGAAAACGTTTCTTCAGTTACTCATGTGCGAAATTTGGAGAAAGGAGATGGCCGAATTCTTGGCATTTACAAGAGGATTCTTTAGGAGCTCCAGGTCCTGGGATCCCGGATCCACTGATGATAAAAGGGTGCCCGATGGAAAGCAGACTCGTGAATCGTCTTCAATAGTTCACCTTTTTACCTTTTCTTGCTTCTCTTAGCAAGAGAGGAATGAGAAAGCAGATAAGGAAATAGCCTGATGTTCTGCAGAAGCTGGGTTCAGCCGGGATTCCTGGGTGAGCAGGGCCAGCCCAGGTGTGTGACTTCACAAAACAATCCTGGGTCAACAAGCAGGCAGCAGAAGACCGGCTGCCTCCAGGGGGAAATGATAAGGAGGCAACATTTGCTCTGCTCGGGGCTCTCCCCTCCGCCTGCCTCCTCCCTGCCTTTCCCTTGACCTAATCCAAGAGCGCTGTTTTGAATACTGCTCCTGGTTTTGAGTAAGGCGATCCACTTATGTGACCCAAAAAGGCCCAGGAAGGTGCCAAAAGGGCTGAGTCATTTCGTGAGAGGAGTTTTAAATGATTCTCAGCCCCTCCCCATCTGCAGCCAGCCCGGGAGAGGGTCACACCGCCGGCCTGTTTGTCCCTGGAGCCCAACCTGCTTCCTCCTCTCCTACCAGGATTCATCAGCTGACTATTAGCCCTAAACAGTTGCAAGTTGGACCCGCCCAAAGGTTCGAAAATGACCCCAGATCTAAGTGTTTAAAACGATTCATTAGTTTGTTCTCTGGTCCTCCGTGGTTTCCATTTTAGCTCCTCTGTCTACTAATAGAAACCATTGCCTGAGCTCCTAGTCTGTGTCCAGGCGTGGTGTGCTTTCTGTTCCTACCTCAAAGTTCCCGCAAATAAATTTCATTCTGCCAATTTTATAGCTCGAGACACTTCCCCAAGGGGGAGTGCCTCGCTGGTCAGCCACGGAACACGACGTCACGTTGGTCTGACTCCAACGCCAGTCCGAGTTCCAGGCTGGGTACGTGGAGGGGTGAGGAGGGACAAGGTGGTTGGGAGGCTGCTGGCGCCAAGGGGAGTTAGAGGCGTAACAGCAGGTGAGCGACTTTGAACTGAGACTTTCTGCGGCTCCCTGCCAGGATGTGTTAGAGGAGGTGTCCCTGGAGAGTTTGCGAGGACAGCTTGGGTGACACCGGGGATGGATGCTGTTGGACCTGTCAGAACTCCTTCTCCTCTTCCTCCATTTTGGACGGTGGAAAAAAACGAAAAGATTTAGAACCAGCCAGCTGGACGCGGGGCAGATGATGGCCAAGGTGGAAGGTGGCGCACAAAGCGTGCCTGTCTGCGGCGGTCGCAGAGCACCCTTTCCCCCACCAGGCCCTGAGGCTGGGGCCACCTTGAGCGTTTCCTGCACTGAACGTCTTCTCGGGCTGTTTGATCTGGAGCTGCTTGACCCTGATGTCCTTGACCCACACTGTCAGGGCGTCACCCTCCATGTTTTCCGTGACCGTGTCCATGGTTGGGGAGCTGGATGGAGTCGTAGCGGAAGACATTCTCTCCCCGTGGGGGGCTCTCCCCTGGGTCGTGGGCCTGCCTCTGCAGTCCCGGGGGGGCTTGTGCAGAGGAAAGTGAGCGACCATGGATTTCTCCGGCTGGGAACACCTTTCAGCACGGGCTTCTTGACCTTCAAAGACTGCTTTGGCTTTGATTTTTGCAGAGGAGGGGTGTGGTGGCGGGGGTTTCCTTCTTGGCTTTCAACACCATCTTCATAAAAAGGATCTCTCAGGAACAGATGTTTTCTATCTCTTAGGATCCCTTGGCCCTACCACAATCGACAGAAATGAGGTAAATAAAAGGTGGACGTCGCTTTTTATGATGTTTGGAGGCCGATCACATTCATAAGCAAAAAATGATAAACCCTCAAAACGTGGCAACCGGGAACCAGCCAGAAAGCGGACCGTTTACACCGAGAGCTGCTCAATAGAACAGGTCCTCGAATTTACCCTTCCTGTGGGAGACCCACGGGTCGCTAATTACAAAAGAGTCGGGGATGCAAACTGCATCGATCGGCATCTAATTCCCAGGCAGATGACAAAAATGGCTTATCAATAAACTTCTACCACACCAGGGAAACGAACGAAATGCAGATTTGACAAATTAGCCTTGAGATTAGCGCACCGTGGGATCACTTTCGGCGTTTCGTTTTGCTTCTCGCCCAGATAAAATCCTCTCGGGGGTTACTGCCGCTGTAGCCTTCGCAGGGTGGAATCCACACATTACAGATTCACAGGCTTCGCTTTCAAAGCAGCAGTTTGAAAAATAAATTTGTGTGTTAAACGTGAAGATGAAGTTTAATACCTACTTGTTAGAAACCTTTGAAGAGAGAAAATGGGGCGCTTTGTTCTGGAATAGATCACTTGCTTGAATCTGACGTTACTTTTATCACATTTCCTTTGAAAGATGTTTCTGACTTAACGCTTGACCTCTTTGAGAAGATAAAAGTCCTATATCCTATTGACAAAAATGCGTGTTTGTGTAAATGAAATACATTCTGTAATCACAAAAGTACGGTTCAATGGCTTCAAGATTAGATGGCTTAGAACGAATTTCAAAAATGCAAGCTTGATCCTCTCCATTTCTAAACAGGTTTGCAAATATATCATGTAGATATGGTGCATATGTAATTCATAATAAAACATAAACCATCTTGAGTGGATATTCATATTCTATGCATTTAGGACAAGGATACCAGAGGAAAAAGCGACATATTTGTATTATTTTGTGTTTGTTTTTTTTTTTTTTTTTAATTTGAATGAAACATCAGAATTGTTTTACTTGGGTGAAGCACCTAGGAAAATATATATTTTTTAAAAAATCATTGATGCCTGGAGCGCACCTGAGTGGCTCAGTCGATTAAACATCTGACTCTTGATTTCAGCTCAGGTCATGATCTCGTGGTTCGTGAGTTCGAGCCCTGGGTCGGGATTCTCCTGGCTTGGGATTCTCTTTCCCTCTCTCTACCCCTTCCTTGCTCGCGGGCACACACACAACCACGAGCTCTCTCTCTCTCTCAAAATAAATAAATAAACCTTAAAAATATATATATATTGATGCCTGGTTCTTCTCCTAGAGCTCCTGATATAAATTGGGCTGCAGTGTGATACTGCGTCCAGAGGCTCAAAGACATCCCTGGTGATTCTCACCCAGTGGCAAAGCTCAGATCTAGTGTGTTAGAGCTTTATATGTTATCTGAAAAAAATGCAGTATTTCTTGAACTCCAGTAATCATCCTGTGTGCTTAAGTATACTTTTATAGTATACCCTAAACCAGGAGTGGTCAAACTTTAGCGTGTAACCAGAATCACCTGGAGAGTGGGCTGGGCCCGCCCCAGAGTTTCTGATTCAGTAAGTAGGGATGGGGCCTGATAACTTGCATTTCTAGAAAGTTCCCAGGTGATACTGATGCAGCTGTTCCTGGGACCACCATTTTCTTTTTCTTTTTAGTTTAGAGAGAGAGAGAGTGCCGGGGGCGGGGGGGGGGGGGGGGGGGAGAGGGGCAGAGGGAGAAAGAGAATCCCAAGCAGCCTCCACGCTCGGCACAGAGGCCAACGTGGGGTGCAATCTCATGGCCCTGGGATCGTGCCCCGAGCCAAAAATCACGATTTGGATGCTCAACCGACTGAGCCACCCAGCTGCTCCTGAAAACTACCATCTTAAACAGAGCTAATCACAGAGTCACTTGGGGCCTCTTTTAGGACACCGTCCAAAGTGAATCTTCCTCCCCACAAGATCCTGGCTCAGCAGAAATGGGGCACCATCGTGTTTTCAATTAGCACCTCCTGTTGTTCTGATACCGCTAGGCGTAGGAAGGACGCAAGAGTGTAATTAAATCCATGTAGCCGACGAAGGTGTGCTGTTCTACGAAGGCGAAAATCAGATACTGAATCAGTGCTGCTCTGGATTGAATGTTTACGTCTCCCCTAAGATTCACATGTCAAACCCCCAATCCCCATGTGATGGCATTAGGAGGGGCCTGTGGCAGGTCGTTAGGATTACGGGAGTTCGTGAGGGTAGGGCCCCGTGATGGGGTCGGTGTCCCCGTACGAGTCCCGGAACAGCTAGCCTCCCCTCCCCTCTCTGCCTGGGGGTACCAGAGTGTGACAGGTCAGCAGTCTGCAGCCTGAAGAGGGCTCTCACAGAACCCCACCGTGGTGGCACCCCGATCCCGGACTCCCAGCCTCCAGACGGTAAGAAAGGAGTTTCTGTTGTTTATATGCCGGTTGGTCCACGGCGTTCCTTTAGGGCAGCCTGAGCGAAGACAAGACAGTCAGAAGAAAGGTGAGGTACTTATTACTTTTCTACTGTCTTTCTAATCAAGGGCATATGTTTGAATAAAATCTTCATCATTTCTTGACGTTTATTTCTTTTTGAGGGAGAGAGAGAGAGAGAGTGGGGGAAGGCTAGAGAGAGAGACACAGGACCTGAAGCAGGCTCCAGGCTCTGAGCTGTCAGCACAGAGCCCGACTCGGGGCTCGAACCCACCAGCGGTGAGGTCATGATCTGAGCCAGAGTCGGAGGCTTAATCAACGGAGCCACCCAGGCGCGCCTCGAATAAAAACTTAACAGCATCGGTGTTAAGTGAGGGATGGTATTGACCGTCAGGTGCACGTGAGCTGTTAATGAACGAGCATCTGTCCTGAGGGCAGACCTGTGCCTGTTTTCCTCATGGGCCTGCCACTGACGGAGCGCTGGAGTGAGGAGGGCCCTGGTGGCTCTTGTCACACGCAAGAGAGAGCACAGGTGGGCACTTCTGTCGTCCCGTGTAACGTGATAGCTGGTCTTTGCAAAGCCCTCTTTATCAGTAAACTGTCTATATGTTAGTCTAATTCCTTCTCGGATTCAGGACTCAGATTTTGAAACAGAGTTCATATACATTAGGAAAAATGTGGAACTAGCATATAAAATCCAGCATTTTCCTGATATTATTTGACCACCAGCTTATCAATTATGCCACTATCATTCCTGAGGCTGCGGTGGGCATTTAGGTGTTGAAGAAGCGATCGGTTTTAAGGAACTAAAAACTAATAATATAGGTGTTACTGCAATCCACTACAAATCATGTAAGTGATAAAGTTGGGGAGCATTCTTTTGTACGAGAAAGAGTGATATTTTATGCAGATAACACAGATCTTTAACACAAGTTGGAATGCAGTGGGTTGTCCTGTAATTTATGCATGCTGTTGACAATTACTCACTCAGGAAGATTCAGACTCCCCAATATCTTCTTGAATTTCTTCTCTCTCTCTGTGTGTGTGTGTGTGTGTGTGTGTGTGTGTGTGTGTGTAATTTCCCTTTCAATGACAAGAAATTCCCTTTCAATTATTCAAGAAAGCCTGTGTCATAAGATGCTTTACAAAATGGCCATGATGCATCACAAATCTTTTTACAAAAAAGATTTCAGTGAAAACAAAAGCATGTCCCGCCCCCCCCCCCTTTTTTAAAGCAAAGAGGTTTCTTTTTAGAATCGAGAACATACAGTCTTTTAAAGTGGTATTTCTTGACATTTATAGCTTTGGTGACAAGGTCATCATTTCCATCGTAATGAGGTGCCTTTTAATAATGCATCAGCCCTGATGTGCATCTTCTCACGGGGCCACATGGCAGTGAGCATTTGCCACCGAGGCCCGGGAGCCTCTGAGTGGGTTACGTGTGGACTCAGCAGGCCCGGCGGCCTTTCGTGGATGGGTGCGCCCCGATCCCAGCTTCTCCAAACCGTGTTCCAGTCACCCCAAAGGCTTGCAGCTGAGAATTCTGTACTTTTCTGCCTTTATTTCAGGGAACGGTTAACTGCGAATAAAGGTTCTTGGCGCGTTCTCATGAGTTTTTAATGGTCATAGCTGAGAATGAGTAGGCGGTGAGAGGATTGGGTTTTGATTTTGGAAACGCTCTTGGGTTTTTTCCTAGTTTCTGGTGTAATGTCACATGCACAAGTGTTGCGGCTGCTGAGGAGAGAGACTTCGTCGTGCATGTCTGTGCTGATTGGACAGGAATGCACACAGTGAGAATTATACACTACAGACACAGCTTCGGAGGAAGCAGACATGAGCCCCTCACTCCTCCAGGCTGTGCGGGGGTCTCTGTGTACTTCTGCAGAGGCGGGCAGGGACACCCTCCGGACCCTGCCCCCTGCACTCCCCCCCGGCGCTGCAGCCGGAGATGGTGCTATATGTTTAAATGTTCTTCAAAAACAGAGTTTTAGTATTCTGCAGGTAGGAAAAATATAGCTTTCACATGGATCTTCAAAAGCATTAAGGGGCGCCTGGGTGGCTCAGCCGGTGAAGCATCTGACTCTTGGTTTTGGCTCAGGTCATGATCTCACGGTCTGTGAGTTCGAGCAGCGCATCGGGTTCTGTGCTGACAGCTCAGAGCTTGGAGCCTGCTTCGGATTCTGTGTCTCCCTTTCTCTCTGCCTATCTCCCGCTCGCTCGCTCTCTCAAGGATAAAATAAACATTAAAAAAAAAAAATAAAAGCATTAAAACTTACAGCTGAATTTGTTTTTTTAATTTATTTTTATATTTTTTTTAATGTTTATTTACTTTTGAGAGGGGTGAGGGGCAGAGTGAGAGAGAGAGAGAGAGAGAGACAGGGGTCCAGAGCTGGACGCAGGGCTCAGACTCACGAACCGTGAGATCATGACCTGAGCTGAAGTTGGACACACTTAACCAACTGAGCTACCCTGGCCCCCCAGATCTGACTGCCAAATTCGTATGGTTAAAACCACTGAGATGCTCTTAACCAGTGTTGAGCAGAGGCACGAGGTATAGACAGCATGAATGGACAATGGGGAGCCCGTCGGAGACTTCAAACCCATATGTATCGAATAACTGAGCGCAAGTCATGGCAAGCGAAAGCTGTAAAGCAGTGTTATGTGCAGAAGTGGTGGTGTTCTAGACCTGGCGGACGGGCCGTTCCCCCAGCGGGAAACAGAGGCACGCACTGCCCTCCGCTGACCCGAGTGCGCACCCCGCCCTGTGATTAAGCGGTTGCGATGCTGCGTGATCGTTATTCAGCACTCCTCTCTCTGAGATCTCTGACAGAGCTGGATTGACCATAAATTTTGCAAAATTGCTCTCGTCTCTCCCACCTGTGGTTTACTTTCATGTTTGTTGGCTTTCAAAAGTGAATCATGGGAGGATAACTATGTGCAAATGTCTGCCTCGATTTATCAGCCTTTCCATTCTCCACTAATCACTGGTGTTGTGCCGGCCGAGCTACGTGGTACCGGCAAGTGACGCTGGAACACAGAATCCTGTTGTGCGTTTCCTTGCGGGTTTGTTAGCGATGTCCAAGCTACCCCACTGCCTGTCATTTAGGGTGGTCTTTCCTGTTTGTAGAATGCTCATAGCATTACGGGTGTTAAATATGCATTTTTTTTCAACCGTCGTTTGGTGTTTCTTATTTAGTGAGTTGGATAGAGAGCTTAGCCCTTGGAGTCATGACTTTGTGTTTTTCTTGATTTGGTTTTCTTTTCTGGAGGCCCACCTGCTCCTGACCGGCGATGTGGCGTAGGAAGTCTGTCCCATGGCTGTCCTGCCTTCTCTTCCCTCCTCTGTGGGCTTGGCTTTGCATGACCGCCCTGTGGCTTTTCTGACGCAGGGATGGTTAACTTGAAGGCACACAGCTGCCCAATCTCTTTTGATGTTTCCTGCTTCACATGGTGATTACCTTTCTTACTTCTGTTTTGAGAAATTAAGGAAGACGTGCCTTTAAAGCAGTGTTATCTCACATGATTTATACTTGGGATAATGTAACGACTATCTGGAAATAACCTCAGATATTCTTAACGAAATTAGCCCCAAACTTCAGGAAATGACCCGAAGGTCATTATGATCACTGCAATCCTAAAAACCTGCATATAAGAAAAAGCGAGTTGATTACCTTATTTCGGGTTTAAGTTCATTTGATTTGCACACTGCTTTGGATAGTGGTATAAAAACATGTTTTTCGTATTCTGTGGATTTCATTTTTTTTTTTTATTATTATTTTTTTTAACGTTTATTTATTTTTGGGACAGAGAGAGACAGAGCATGAACGGGGGAGGGGCAGAGAGAGAGGGAGACACAGAATCGGAAACAGGCTCCAGGCTCTGAGCCATCAGCCCAGAGCCCGATGCGGGGCTCGAACCCACGGACCGCGAGATCGTGACCTGGCTGAAGTCGGACGCCTAACCGACTGCGCCACCCAGGCGCCCCAAGATTTCATTTTTTTCAAAAAAATTTTTTTAAATGTTTTTCTTTATTTTTGAGACAGAGAGAGAGATAGAGCACAGGCAGGGGAGGGGCAGAGAGGGAGGGAGACATAGAATCCGCAGCAGGTTCCAGGCCCTGAGCTGTCAGCACAGAGCCCGTCGCGGGGCTCACACTTGTGAACCACGAGGTCGTGACCTGGGCTGAAGTCGGACGCTCAACCGACTGAACCGCCCAGGTGCCCCATATTCTGTGGAGTTCTATTCTTACCTTGGGTAATATGTCCTAAGCACTTTTTCAAAAGTCGCCGCGCAGCACCAAAAGCAGTAAATTGCTGAAGAGCTCATTTTTGACATTGGCTTTAGCACCTTTGACCTTAAACTTACTTTATTTGCTCACTTGCTCTGTTAAACATTATGATATCATCTATCATACTTTTATTATACTTTTCTGGAGGAATTATTCTTCGGGGCGACTCCGTGTTGGAACAGTGCCGTCATAAAAGTATTTACAGTTACCATGAATATGGTTTCAAGCGCTTGCCGGAGGAACAAACATAAATATAAATTTAAGTATTCCTTCTAGATATTCTGGGGGAGAAAAAGTGTCTATTTCAAAATTTCAGAGCAGAAAAAGTGTTCCGATGTTCTGAGAGTTTATGGCTTGAAACGTCTATGTTTGATTCCACTCTGAAAACCCCTGCAGTCAGAGCTGGGCCTGGGTGTTCTTCTGCTGATGGCAAAGGTCCTTCCCTCTCCTCCTCACCGTAACCACACCGCTCATTTCTCCCCAGGTGAGTTTGCCTGGGTCAGGGGCGTTTTCCAAGGCCAAGCCGGGGAAGGTCTTGAATGAAGGTGGGTCTGTTAAGGCCTTGACTTGAGAAGATCAACAAGCGAAAACTCTGCCACCTTATCCCACGCCACGCTCTGCACTATCTTAGGCTGTTCTGTGAAGTTTCTGCACACCTTTACCACTACAGTCGGGGAGGCTGACTTCCCAGGACCCGACCTGGAGCATCTAAGCACGAAGGTATCACAGGAGCATTTCAACGTATCTGTCTGTGCAACAAAATGCCAAGGGGCCTGAACATACTTCGGCAGGACTCGGTTCTTTTTAAAAATTTTGTTTAAGAGAGAGAAAGAGCATGAGTGGGGGAGAAGCAGAGGGAGAGAGGTATGGGGGAGGGAGACAGAGAGAATCTTAAGCAGGCTTCGTGCTGGGTGTGGATCCTGGCTCGGGGCTTGATCCCATAACGCTGGGGTCATGACCTGAGCCAAAATCAAGAGTCAGACACTCAACTGACTGAGCCACCCGGGAGCCCTGAGACTCAGTTCTTGTATTTCTACTAGCACGGCCAACAATTTAAGGTATGTTAAAGAGTTCTTGCAGATCATTCCCCAAAATCAAGTACTGTGAATGGCACAACCGTTTCAGCAGTGGGCCTTCCTCTCTGAGTAACACTTTCCTAGGGTTCACAAACTGGTCTCTATGGAGACCAGATGGACGAATGATTTACCTTAGCATGATACATTGGTAGAGTCCGATTTTTCCAGCTCTAGTCATAGTTATTTCAGAAATCCAGCAATGGAAATAGCCTTCTTGCTGAGACGTATTTCCAATTAGGTACAAATATTATCATTATGGGAACGATTAACCCTGGATCTATCAATGGTTTTGCTTCACCGTGGCATTGAAAGAACTCAGTCCAGTGGAAAAATGATTTCATTTGCAGTTTGAGTTAAGATGAGCGGGAAAACAAACAAACAAACAAACAAACATGTGGCTTCCCTGGGAGTGACAGGTGTCCTGTGGATAGAGCTTGAGCCCACAATAATTATTTCAACACATCTTACCATAAAGATTCTTAGTTTACTTCTCAAGTGCTCCATTGAAACAACTGAGTGTAAAAACTCATTTTTATAGCAGAGGTAAGAAATCAGAGTGAGATCAACTTGCCTGGAATCACAGAGTCAGTTTCGCAGATGGCCCGACTCGTATGGAAAGCCAATTTCTGCCCTCCAGTCTAAGAACTGCGTTTCTCAGCATTAAGAAAAGAACTCGAGTTATATAGAAAGCTCGTGGCTGAGGTCTCCAAGGACACTGAAATAATGAAAGAGGAGTGATTTTTTTATATGACTTGGAGTCTCGAAAAAGGATACAATCATGCAGGGAGAATACAGAGGACTTAGGGTTTATGATGTGAGTTTTGAAAAGAAAAATCTGTCATTTTCTTTCTTCCACTTTTTCCAACATATTGATTACCTTGTGTGGCTGTTATTTTGGGAGAAACGGCAGTTTTGGTTCCTTTTTTGTACCTGTCCGCAGTCGATTGTCACTCTTCCTGGAGCCTTGCTGGATGTCTCTCATGCAGGAGGAGGAGTGGGACAGCCTCTCCTGGCAGAAACTACATTTACCCAGTTCTAGGGATAATGGAATGATCCACCTAACAGCTATTGCACAATTACAGGGTGGCCCGTCTGGCCTGAAATGAACAGTGAGTTTTCATCCTGCCGTGAAATGAACTCCTGAGGGCCGACGGTTTCTTGACAGAACTGTACCCCAGTTCTTGTGGGTTCCAGAGAAACGCTGAAGTGCATCTAAGTAAGGCACCGTCCACCAAGGTATAGCCTTGCATCACTGGAATCGGGCCGGAAATCCCAGGGTCATTCCCGATAATCAGTTACCAAATTGAGATTTGTGGGCTGGTAAAGTCCATTTTGTGCATTTCCGTAACTTTAGGAAGATCCACTTGGTTCCTGGTCCCGAATAAAAGCCCATTTTGGGGCGCCTGGGTGGCTCAATTGGTTGAGCATCCGACTCTTCAGGTCACGATCTCACAGTCTGTGAGTTCGATCCCCATGTCTGACTCTGAATTGACAGTGTGGAGGCTGCTTGGGATTCTCTCTCTCCGTCTCCCTCTGCCGCTTCCTTCTTGCACGCACATATGTGTGCTCTGTCTGTCTCTCTCAAAATAAATAAGCTTAAAAAGAAAAGAAAAGAAAAGAAAAGCCTAGCTTAGCTGTGTGCACAGGGACTAGGCAGAGCGGTGTGTTTTCCTCGAAGGAAGAGCACAGATTCCCTACCTGCCTAGTTTTCTTTTCATGAATTGTATATTGATTTATATTTTAATGAAACTTTGGCCGGTATGCTAAATGCGAGTTTCTCCGAGACAAGATGTTAATCTGTATTTAATGCATGTATCATAAGGTTAAATCTGGCATGAAAGGCAATGGAGATCACCACTGTTCTTGGTTCAGTGCTTTGCGGGAAAGAGCAGGAGAACAAATCTAATTTTACAAGGAAATTGCTGAAAGAATTGATGTAATAGAATGGATATAATAGAGCAAGGTATTTAAAATTTGCATGCTCAGATGGGTAATAAGCACTTAGAAATTATCTCTGGCCACTGAAAAAGGACCATTTTTTACAAAGACACCACTGTTTTTTGATAGCCGTGAGCCAGGTTATTAACTTTGCCTTTTTTCAATTTGATTTTTTACTCTTAAGGTGACTTTACCCCAAGCATATTTTATTTTATTTTGAATGATTCAAACAAAGTGTATGTGTGCCTGCATGCATTTGAGTATACACGCGTTCTCTCTGCCTTACATATGATTTCATCGGAATTTAATCACGTGTGTGTTTATTTAGGGGAAAATAAATGCAAATATATCATCTTATTATAAATACAATTAATTGGAAAGGGAGCGCGCTGCCATCCTTGGAATTTCTTTTTGCGTTTTAATTTTTCTTTCATGTTTATTTTTGAGAGACCGAGACAGAAGGCAAGCGGAGGGCGGGGGGTGGGGGGGCAGAGAGAGAGGGAGACAGAATCCGAAGCAGGCTCCAGGCTCCGAGCTGTCAGCGCAGAGACCGACGCGGGGCTCGGACCCACGCACCGTGAGATCATGACCTGAGCCGAAGCCGGATGCTTAATCAACTGAGCCACGCGGACGCCCCTCTTTTTACATTTTAAAATGTGTGGGTTTTTTGTTGTTGTTGAAGGGAAAGGAGGAGCTGAAAGTTATTTCCAAATTACTTAAAACTGCTGCTGAGTTCTGATTCCTGATCCAGAGAAGTTCTACATGTTTGGTTTGCTAGCTGTGTGCCTTAAGCAGGACAGCGTCACATCGAAAAAAGCGGGGAGCAAACCTGTGCTCAGGCTTAGGGGGTGGCTGTGCTCTCCCATCGTTGTGCCCCCCCCCGCCCCCCGCAAACAACCTCCTTGCTGCAGTGATCTTGGTCCTCAACAAGCATCAGGGTAACCCAGGAGCCTGGTGAGCCTTCAGGATTACAGGGTGATGCGTAGTGAAAGAAGACGGTGACCCAACGTTCTGATGGCCCAGACACAACACGAGCTGGCTCGTGCTGAGGGGGCTGACCTTGGAATTTTCCGGGCAGATAGAAAAGCGAGAGGGATCAGGCTGATTAAGTAAGACAGACAACTGAATATCTACTGTTCCCTCAGAGCAGTATTTGGGATGTAAAAGAAGGTTTTCAGAAAGATGTGCTGTTTTAAAATAGGAAGGGCAAATCAAATATCAAGAAATACAATAAATTCATTTCTAACTGAGAGAACTCTTGATGGTTAATGCACAAAAGGATGTTCAGGTCATGCCCCCAACCCCCACCACTGAAGTTCACCTATAAGATAGCTTCTTAATAACGATATCCCATTTCCGAGAACAATCTTAGTTGATAATAAAGGAATTGTTATGAATTTAGTCGGTGACCCTGACATTTTACACTAACAAGGGAGCAGAATATAGTGGTTTTATTAGTGGACGAATCTTTCTTGAAGCTCTGAGGTTAGAATTGTCTTTGAGGGTTAGAAGTTTGTGGATACTGAGAGTCCTACATATAGGGTCCCGGGTCACAGCCTGCCCCCAAGGGAGGCATTTGAAAAAGAAAAATGCCAAGCTGCCTGGGTTTCTCACAAAAGGGAACACGGTGACGTCAGGGATACCTTGTGCCGTGAATTTTAAGGGTTGACCAGTTTACCTGGGCAGGTGGGGGGCGTATTTCAGAAACTGGGGAGAGCTCGGAAGATGATTGAGGAGAGGAGACAGACGGAAGGAGGGCCGGATGCAGTGTTCAGGCTGGTGGGCGTGGCCTCGGGGCCGGAAGCTGGTGCTGAGCCTCGGTGGTGACCTGTGGCCTCTGGTTTGGAGGTTGCCAGGGATGCCGGCCCCGGCCCTTTGCAGCCATGAGATGCTCACTCTTTGGAGTAAAGAAATCGGGGAGGACGGGTTTGCCGTCCAGGCTGTCTCAAAAACAAGCAGCATCCGTTATCAGCTGTGGAAAGCTGGTTTTAACCTGGGGGACCATTCAAGTGGGGTACAGAGACGGAGTCCTGCTTAGGAGGATAAGCCCCGTGGAGGGCCCCACAGGGTGCAGGGGGCAGAGGCTGACTGGAAAGTTCTAGCAACCTAGGTGGCACAATTGGCCTCTTTTTCTAAGTGTCTCTGAGGAAGAGGCAACATTGTGGTGTGTCACAGATTGCATTGTGTTCCCTCCGAATTCAGATGCTGGATTCCTGAGCCTCATTACCCTAGAATGTGACCATCTTTGGAAATAGGGTCCTGGCAGATGTAATCGGTTGAGATGAGGTCACACTGCAGTGGGGGGGGGGGGGGGAGGGGCGGGTCTCTCTGAGCCAATATGATTGGTGTCCTTGTACAGAGGACAAACTTGGACACAGACACATGTCTGCAGACAGAGATGGGGGTGAAGCTTCTGCAAGCCAAGGGACACCAAAGATTGCCAGGAAACCACCAGAGGCTGGGAGAGAGGTATGGACCGGATGTCCCTCGCGGCCACCGAGGGAGCCAGCCTGCTCTCAAATTTGGTAAAGTTTGAGCAAGTGCTATTTTGAATTTCGTAAGCTTAGATGTGTGTCTTTAGGCATAGTGGATGGTCCGATTTAAAATCTCTGTGCACGTCCATTGTTTCTTGGTGGCAAATTCAACTTGTGTTTTGAGTAGTTAATTGTAGATTTGTCCGTATTTCAGCATCAAGTTTTGCTTTCAATGGCTCTTCCCAGTGAAAGTACACAACAGCCGTTTTTCAAGAGGCTGCCAGGGAGTGTCATTCGATGTCGCCAGAGGAACCCCCCCCCAACAGATCTCATGAGACAGCGCACCCAGGCAGAGTGGGCCACGACGGGCCTCCTCACTGCGGTCAGAAAGCTCAAAATTGAAAATTCCCAGTACTTCTTCAGGTCAGTGTAAGCCGGTTTGGCAAACAGCCCCTTTTCTGTGAAACATTAATGTCGTCTCTTAGATGTGGTTGTTAACACGCTAAATATAGGCTCCTTAATATTCACGCACATCTATAACAACAGGGTCCCCCGTTGTCCGTGAAGCAACCTGAGATCTTTTTCTCTTTTATGGGAAGGAGGAGGAGGAGGAGGAGGAGGAGGGGGAGGAGGAGGAAGGGGAGGAGGAGGAGGAGGAGGGGAGGCAATCTGAGGGTTTTGCGTTTGGAGATGAAGGAGGATAGGGAAGCCGGAGAGTAATCTGGAGGGATTCAAGTCCTCCTTTGGTGAGGTTTGAAAGCAGCTGAAATCAAAGAGGGCGCCGTCATTACTTGTCCTGACACAGGATCAGATAAAGCCAGAACCTACCCCCTGCTTGCAGGCACCTTGCTGAAAGTCCCGAAGGTCAGTGGGGGATAATCAGGAAACGTGTTGGGGGAGCCAGCCAGTTAACTGCAGAGACTGTGATTTTGATCTGAGAAGAGAGAGGAAGGCGGAAGAGGTAGGAGGTTACAATCACTCTGGTTCCCCAAGTGTTCCTTAGACCCAGCATAAGATAAGGATGCACCGAAGACTGAAGAAATGAGCCTCCTCTATCGTTCTGTGAAATAGAAGGTGACAGAGATCTGGATGGCGACGTCTGCCAAAGGGAAAGTGCGAACTTTGTTCTTTTTTTTGCTGACGGTGCTGTTGTATTAATAGTAACCTAGTCATCACGGTGACAGGTTCCTCCTAAAATATCTGTGGGGAAACATCTGGAGCAGGTGGAGCCGTCACCAGGGTACCTTTCGTCGGGTAAATGAGCAAAATTGTTATGAAGGAATTTGTCTTCATTCAGGCTGCTGTAACGAAATCCTACAGACTGGGGCTTGGAAACAACAGGAATTTAATTCTCGCAGTTCTGGGGGCTGGAAGCCTGAGGTCTAGGTGCTGGCCCATCCAGCGTCTGGCGAGGACACGATTCCTGGTTCACAGAACCAGATGGTGTCTTCTCCCAGTGTCCTCACCAGGTGGGAGGGCCGAGGGAGGGAGCTCTCTGGGGTCTTTTCTTTTCTTTTTTTTTTTCTTTTTTTTTTTTTTTGAACGTTTATTTATTTTTGGGACAGAGAGAGACAGAACATGAATGGGGGAGGGGCAGAGAGAGAGGGAGACACAGAATCGGAAACAGGCTCCAGGCTCTGAGCCATCAGCCCAGAGCCTGATGCGGGGCTCGAACTCCCGGACTTCGAGATCGTGACCTGGCTGAAGTCGGACGCTTAACCGACTGCGCCACCCAGGCGCCCCTCTCTGGGGTCTTTTCTAAAGGCACTGATCCCATCCTTGAGGGCTCTACCTCACTACCCAATCACCTCCCAAAGCTCCCATCTCCCAGGAACACCAATCACATTGAGGGTTAGGATTTCAACGCATGAATTCGGGGAGGATGCAAACATTCAGTCTGGAGCATACTGGAAAGACAAGATAACATATTGAAACACACGGAGGCATATCATGTTTCCCCCCTCCCCCACCTGATTGTGGGGAAGACCATAGGAAAGGAAATTTGTGGGGTGGACCCCGAAGGGGTTGTAATTCAGAGAAGCAAATAACCTTTGAGAGGCAAGGTGGTTCTGTGGATATTCTGGAAAAAGGCTTTGAACGGTAATCCGCTGCTCTGCCCAATGCTCGAAACACTGGAAAGCAGTTCTTATTCAATGAAAATAGCCGAGACGACAATCTCCAGGACTTCCTTTTCTTACAGAAATATGGTCAAGGCACAAGTTGCAAACCAGCTTTATTACTCTACGTTTAATATCCCTTATTTGTTTAGCGATTCTTTCAAAGTCCGAATGGAATGGAAGTCCAAAGTCCACCCCCGCTGCTTTTTTTTTTTTTTTTTTTTTGGTGACTCAAATAACTTTTTTCAGGAAATTGCTTGTATAGGTTTTCAAATGTTTTGTTATGAGTTTTCCAGGCCCCTCCCTAGAATGGAGCTGTTGCCCTAAAACCTGAATTTAGCTTTATATCCACCTGAGAAACTGTCTTAGCCGGGGCTCCAGGCCATCCTGCCCAATCCACGGCAACTGAAGCTTAGGGAAACTTCTGAGCTTCGCCTGGTTTTCCAGATCTTTCTCCCCACCTCCCTCCCCGCCCCCCTGCCGACAGCTGTTGCTTGTGTATCTGCAACAGGAATATCCTCTGGGTCCGATGGTCGGTTGTGCTGGGGTACAGGGAGGGTTGCAAAATCCTGACCGAGGCCCCTTAGCTCTTTGGACCCCTGGCTCACGCACCTGTTTTCCTTCTTCCCACTGACCTTCCCACCACACAAAAACCTTAAGATCAGTCATGATAACAGGATGGCAATAATACAATAATACAGTAGGTACGGTTCCTGGACAATGTATTTATTTATTTAAATAAACAAACTAACATCTGTACAGTTCTCAGACCCTTCTGTCTCTCTCTCTCTCTCTCTCTTTTTTTTTTTTACTGGTTATTTATATTTGACAGAGGGGGAGAGAGCGCAAGCAGGGGAGGGGAGGAGAGAGAGAGAGAGACAGGATCCGGAGCGGACTCTGCTCCCGCAGCAGCAAGCCCGATGTGGGGCTCGAACTCGTGAACTGTGAGATCATGACCTGAGCCGAAGCCAATGTTCAACCGACTGAGCCACCCAGGTGCCCCCTGGGTGAACAATTGATCGAAATGAAAGGACAGAGCCTGGGAGGAAGGAGAGGCTTTCCCGTGTAAACATGAGGGGCTGGAGCCCAGGGACAACCGAAAAGTCCCACGTTACTGGAGCAACAGCCCCAGGGAAGCTCAAACCGCCTGCCTGTGCGCCCGGGTGGCGGTGAGCAGAGACCCGGAGCCGATGCAAGGGGACGTTCGCCATTGTGCTGGATTGTCCTCCGTGCAGGCAAGAATGTTCAAGAAAATAAAAGCCCCCGAGATGATTTCTTACATCTTCAATTACTACAGTCTTCGTAAGATTGTAGAAGCATGCCTTCTCTGACAAGGTCAAATTTATAAATTTCAGGCCTGGGAAAACTTAAGGATTTTTCTCAACCTTTAAAAAAGATAGCAGTGGGGGGATCACGTGTCAGCGTTTGCCTTTAAAATAAAATCAAACGTGTGGGTGTTGGAATCAAGATGCTGTTGGGCAGGTATGATTTAATAAATATTTTCACGGAACAGAGGGGGAAGAGGGTCGAAGACATTGCATCAAGGGACGCTGACGCCCTTGACTAGAGGGAATCTTATAATTTAGTATAATTTATTTCCAAACGTGTTCATCTTTTAAAAACACTTTTTTTAAAGTTTATTTCTTTATTTTGAGAGAGACAGAGAGTGAGCGAGCAGGTAAGGTACAGAGAGAGAGGGAGAGAGAGAGAATCCCAAGCAGATACCACGCTGTCTGCGCAGAACCCAATGCGGGGCTTGATCTCGTGACCATGAGATCATGACCTGAGCCCAAATCAGGAGTCGGACGCTTAAGTGACTGAGCCGCCCAGGCGCCACCCCCCCCACCCCCAGAACATTTTATTCTAAAATAATTTCAGATGGATGGAAAATTTACCAAAAAAAAGGGTAGCAGGGCTCCCATACTGCCTTTTCTTGGGGTGGTAGGATGAATCATACCTACCAGGTTATACTGCCTGGAAGCAGAGAGTGTCAGCTTGTAGGGCAGAAAGAGACCTTGCAGATGGGACCCCTCTAGGACTTTGCATGGAGGGTTATCCTGCATGATCCACATGGGTCCCTACTGGTTTTGGAAATGCCCTTATAAGAGGGAGGGCAAGGGAGATTTGGCTATAAAGAGAAGTTGACGAAAGAAGCAGGACCCTCCCTGGGTGACGTACTTTGAAGCTAGAGGAAGGGGCCATGAGCCAAGGAGAGGGCCAGGGAATCTCCCCTCCCCCTGCCGGGGCGCCCCGCCCTGCCGCCCCCTGACTTCAGCTCACCGAGACCGACCTCACACTTGTGGCCTCCAGGACCTCAAGAGAATACATTTGTGTTGTTTCAAACCACTAAAGTTGTGCTAATTGGTCACAGCTGCAATAGGAAACGAATCAACCCAGATTCACTTATTCTTAACATGTTACCCCATTTGCTTTTCTGTTCCCTCATTCTTCCCCTTATGCGTATAGACGCTTTGTTATGGGTGGTGGTGCTGTAACCCCTGCGAATCAGGGGAGAGTAGTGACCCGGCATGTTTTCTGTAGTAAAATGGGGACAGGACAAGAAGTCAGACCAGGGCTGCTCTGGGAAGATCAGCTTGGTCCACCAACACACTTCATGATTTTCTACTGCCTTGGCCAGTGGAGACGTTGTCCTGTGCTGTCGACCCGTCCTTCCGGAAGATGCTTTCCACACCTTCTTGTGGGCTCTGCATGAACACATGCCTCTCGTTGGTCTGCACTGGGGAGTCCCTGCGTACCACCAGGACCTGGTGGCCCCTCTCCATCCGGACCTTGGGTCACTGTCCCCTCTGGGTCTCCCTGGGCAAGCTAGCTCCTTTGGGCCGTGGACCCTCATGCACACCTGTCCCTGCCTGTCCACTTACCTGGCGAACTCGTATTCACCCAGCAGCCTTAGCCTGCCATCATCCCCCTGGGAAAGCCTTCTTCTGTACCCCAGTTTTCCACCACCGCCCCCACCCGCATACTAGTTTAGAGTTCTGGTGGATACGTCCACATTACCTCGTGCTTTCCCGTGTAACACGTATCATTATTATAAGGACTTAATCGTGTGTGTATGTAGCATGCTGGTGAGATTCAAGCACAAAAAACATCGCCTATCTCCTACACATCTGGGATGTTCCCAATTATGGAAAAAACAAGTCATTTGACTTCCTGCCTTTGGCCATGTGGGGGTGATGCAAATCCCTCCCAGCTTGGGTATGTGAGGGGGTGCCGGATCGCTGAATCATCTTTTCAGATTTCTTTTTCCTCTGTCTTAGCAAAGGCTGCACTTCCCTTTGGCGTCTATAATGCCTGGCGAAGGAGGCAGGGGTTTTCATTAGGAGCCCACAGGTCTTTGGGAGGGAGGGGACTGAGCTCCCTGCGGTAGCCCCCATTTCAATGTGGGTGACGCCGGAGAGAGGGCGGAATGCCTGGACAAGCCTGCCGGGGGAGAGGAGAGACCGAGCTGGCATGATTTTGCAAAACTCGCAGCAACCATTTTGCCTGAAGCTGGAGCCACCTACGTGCCCAAGCATCTGGTCCTGGACCGGGTGCTTTGGGAGCGATGAGGGCGTGTGTGAGTGTGACGTAAGTAAGCGGTGCACCGGATCCTGGGTCCGCCTGCAGGCTCCCCACTGGATCTGGTGCGTGAAAGCACCTGGGGACGCTTGTGTGCTCGACTGGGAAGGGTCAGCACTACAGTATGTTTGTACCCCTGTCTAGTGAAAGTAGATCACACCAGATAGCTGTGATCGCGTCTGCCCTCCGCGACAGAGTGACAATATCTTGAGGGCAAGGCTGTGTCTCATTACCTGGGGCAGCTGATAGACCTCGCGCTGCCTGGGACGATGCTTTGTTGAATGAACGGGTGAAATGACACCACAGTAAGAAGATCCACTCGAGGGGCGCCCGCGTGGCTCAGTCAGTTGGGTTGGCTGTCCCACTTCGGCTCAGGTCCCGATCTCACGGTTTGTGAGCTCAAGCCCTGCATCGGGTTCTGTGCTGACAGCTCAGACTCTGCTTTAGGTCCTCTGTCCCTTCTCTGTCTGCCCCTCTCCTGCTCGCACGCTCCCTCTCTCTCAAAAATAAACATTAAAAAAAAAAAAAAGAATATCCTCTCCAATATCAACTTCTCCACAGACCTTCACAACTAACCTCACTCTCTTCACTTGGTTTGGTAAATGCAGGAAAGCTCTATGTTATCTACCTATCTCTGTATCTACGTGTATATATATGAGTAGTACTTGCATGTATAATATCTATTTCCAGGATCATCGTTTTTTATTTTTTTGTGCCTTTTTTTTTTTAATGTGTATTTATTTTGAGAGAGATGAGGGAGGGGTGGAGAGAGAGAGGGAGAGAGAATCCCAAGCAGGCTCTGTACTGTCAGCCCACAGCCTGACGCTGGGCTCAATCCCATGATCTGTGAGCTCATGACCTGAGCTGAAACCAAGAGCTCAACCCGTAACCACCAACTGAGCCACCCAGCAACTCCTATTTAAAAAATTTCTTTAGGGGCGCCTGGGTGGCGCAGTCGGTTAAGCGTCCGACTTCACCCAGGTCACGATCTCGCGGTCCGTGAGTTCGAGCCCCGCGTCGGGCTCTGGGCTGATGGCTCAGAGCCTGGAGCCTGTTTCTGATTCTGTGTCTCCCTCTCTCGCTGCCCCTCCCCCGTTCATGCTCTGTCTCTCTCTGTCCCAAAAAAATAAATAAATGTTAAAAAAAAATTTTTTTTAAATTTCTTTAACAATTTCTGTATTTACTGGGACACCTGGGTGGCTCAGTCAGTTGAGCATCCGACTTCGGCTCATATCATGATCTCACAGTTTTTGAGTTCAAGCCCCGAGTCGGGCTCTGTGCTGACAGCTCGGAGCCTGGAGCCCGTTTCAGATTCTGTGTCCCCTCTTTCTCTGCCCCTCCACCACTAACACTGTGTCTCTGTCTCTCTCAAAAATAAATAAACATTAAAAATTTCTGTATTTTCTGATTTGAGAAAAGCAATGGGCATATATTAATTCTAAAATTACTTTTTAAATTAAAAAATATATATATATATTTTAGAGAAAGTGCACATGAGCAGGGTGGAGGGGCAGAGGGAGAGAAACTTTTTTTTAAAGTTTGTTTATATTTATTTTGAAAGAGAGAGAGCATGTGCAGGGAAGGCCCACAGAGACAGAGAGAGAGAGAGTCTCAATCAGGCTCCATGCTGTGAGCATAGAGCCCGATTCGGGGCTTGAACCCATGAACCGTGAGATCATGACCTGAGCCAAAGTAGGGCGCTTAACCGACTGAGCCACCCAGGTGCCCCCGGTATTATTTTAAAATTCTGCACATTATGTTTGACTACTTTTCTTCTGTCTAATTGACCTACTATTTCTCTATCAGTTCTTTGGTGGGACCATAATGTTCTTTTTTAAAGTTGCATTACCTCACAACATTTTCAATTGAAAAACCTGCCTCTTTTGAAGCCCCAGAACTCCCTTCCCTCCCCCAGGACAGTAGCTGTATTCTTAGTGTCCTTTAAGAAAATACCTGTAAAATCTGAAGTTCCAGAGAGCTCACCGTTCATCAACCACTGCTCTATGTTATCCCAGAAAAACACCTACATGCTTCTCTGTACTCGAGCTGGCCTCCATGTGAGAAGACTAAACATCGTCTTCCAGGATGTAATGTAGGGGCCAGAGAGGCTCCCCCTGCACCCCAACACCTTCCCTTTAGTTGGAGAAAACATTCCTTCTACAACTGAGGGGGAGAAAAGTCCTTAGGTTGAATTCACTTTCTGCAGTCTATGCCTGGTGTGGGGTTCTGGCATTCAATCGGTGGCAGGGGCACACTGAATGACCCTTTTGAGAACCAAATAGCAAAGTCCCCCCGGGGTAGGGAAGAAATGGGCTGATAAAGAGAAGCCGGAGGTGCCAGAGATGGAGTTCACCAAGTTCACGGTTTTGTCCGGGGCGCAGGCTGGTCCTCCTTCTCTGAATGCTTTTATAACTGTTTTTGGCTGACTTGACATGGAAGTTTGCATAAAATAGGCTTATTTAATAGAAACCGACCTTGTTCTTTTTCCGGGCCCGCAATGGAAATTTTCAATCGGAGAAAGTCTGTTTAATAAATGCATTTTGTAAACATTACATCGAATTTGCCCAAAGTGTCTTTACTTTCATGCTGCTTTGCACAATGAGTTCCATCCGGGAAAAGCCACATTTTTCGGGGGTGGGAGTGAATTTCTTCTATTTTCTTCTCAGGACAGTCTGTGAAATCACCAATCTCCCTGGTGCTTTTGACCAGAAAAATGAAACTTCATGAGGTGATGGGGCAGTTGGGGGGCTGCTCGTGATGAATCAGCAGCAGTTTCTGCATGACCGTTCAATTTTTAATGCTGTGAACTGACTTTTTAGCCAGAGAGCACCTACTGGAAAGCACTGGACCCTGCAGTGTGTTAATTACCCAAGGTCCATGTTCCACCCCTTGCGATGAATTTCATTCTGCAGGTGTCTTTAGGAAATGAGAGAGTTGTCTGGGGGTGGGGGGGGGGGGTGGGTTACATTTCTTTAATAGGGCAAGATACATATCCGACGTGGGAAGGATCATGAGGAATCATCCAGGGGGCATGGCTCTTCCAAGGAGAAACCCCAAATCAAAAAGATCCCAAAGCACTAGTTGGCGGCGGGGCTATAATGATGAGGCGTTATTCTGGCTTCTAATTTGCACTGCGTGTTAGTAGAGGGATTCCTTTGGAGTCCCAGTCATTCCCAGCAAGTCTCAGGCTTAATTTGTTTTCCCAGTGGCAGGAAAATATTCACATCCATGTCCAAACTCGCAAATTGAATCCAGAAATTTACTGAAGACTGAGGAAAGTGTCCTAGGGTAATAACCACTCCTCCAAACTGTGGAAAAGCCGAAAATCTCTTTAGCACATGGAAGGCAACGGTATTGGGTTGTTGGAGGCGAGAGTTGTGTTCCTCTCCATTCCCATTTGTCTCTGTGACCTACATACAGTGTCCCCCGAAATTGTGGGGGATCCACACGGATATGAGAGCGAGCAGGGTCCCCGGCCCACCCCGGGGTTCTGGCCTGGTGCAGTCAGGTCAGCCTAAAGAGACTGAGAGGTGGGATGTTCCAGAGGGAAGAACACAGTCCCAGCTCTCTGGTATCCGTCAAGGTTTTAAGAGTGTGATTCCGTGCCCCAGGTGACAGCCAAGGATTTGCTTCTGATCCAAAGTCAGCCATCCTCAAGCTGAACAGCAATCTACAAGTTGGCCTTGCTTTAGCACTCTGACCCCAGGGGTGACTGAACACCTGACCCTTGGGGCGCCTGGGTGGCTCCCGTGGTTACGCGTCCAGCTCTTGGCTTTGGTTCAGGTCATGATCTGAGGTTGTGGGTGCGAGCCCCACACTGGGCTCTGGGCTGACAGTGCAGAGCCTGCTTGGGGTTCTCTCTCTCTGCCCCTCGTGCTCTCAAAATAACATGAAACCACCCCCCACCCCCCACCCACCGCCCAAAACACAAAAACCTGCCGCTTGTTCAAAGACTGCGAATGGAGACCCACTGAAAGGGACGCAGGAAGTTTTTGAGACGTAAGAAACACCCAGACAGCCTCAGCTTCTGTGAGTCCTGGTTATGTGGCTGCCGGATGGCTTTTCTTCGAACACATGTTTTAACCTTTCTGTGTGTTTTAACGCTCGACTGCTGCAGACCTGTGGACCTTAAGGTTGAGTGTTTGAAAGCACATGGTGGGTTAGGAATTCGGGCAGGGCTCACGATGCTACTCCTCGTGCCGTCGGCGGGTCTCACTTTTTCCTCCGCTCAGCGGACTGTTGGGGCTGAGCTGGAAGGTCCAAACAGGCTTTGCTCACGCGGCTGGCTCCGTGGAGCCCCTTTCTCGCCACATGAGCCAGCTTGAACTTTTCACCACTTGCTGACTTGGGAGTAGTCGGCCTTCCGGCATGGAGACGGGCTTCCAAGCAGCAGGCTGAAGAAAGCTGGAAGGCTGGCCTCGGCACAGGCACGGCACCACTGTTGCCACATTTTGTCGCTTGCGGCACTGTCCGAGACCAGTGGGAACCCAAGGGGAGAGGGACAAGGGTTTTCCTCCGGCTTGAGGAGCAGCATAGGCTGCCAGAGGGGTAGAGAATGGATGGTGGCCATCGTGGGAGATTGTCCCCTATGCACCCGCCCCCATTCATACGTTTGTGCCCTCACCCCCAAGGTGATGCTGTTTGGAGGAAGGGCCTTTGAGAGGTGAGTACCGTCAGATGAGGTTAGGAGTGCAATCCTTGTGACGCCATTAGGAGAAGGGACACGAGATCTCTGTCTCCCTGTCACGTGAGGCCACGGCAGCGAAGCAGCCATCTGCAAACAAAGAAGGGAGTTCGCCAGACCCTGCGTCTGCCAGCATCCGATCTCGGACTTGCAGCCTCCAGAACTCTGGGAAATAAACAGTTGTTGCTTCAGCCCCCAGACTATGGTATTTTGTGATGACAGCCCCAATGGACCAAGACGCGACAGCAAGAGACAGAATTTAACAGAGCGAGGGGCTGGTAGGACTCCTTGCCTTTGAGGCTGAAAAGTACAACTTGCGGAGACGCGCTGAGTCATCGCTGCAGGCAGCGAATGGCACGGAGGGCGCTGCTCGGTGGGCGCGGTTCTTGGCAGTGAGGACGCCGAGTAACAGGATGGAGAAGAAGGTCGTTTCTCGGAGCGACTGCATCCGACGCCTGGAAGGAGGGCACTTCTCTTCTGGGTTCCGGACCTGGCTCAGTCCGTGGAAAGTCCATATGCTTTCTCCTCCTCTCCCTTCCCTCCTGCTTCTTGCAGCCTCCTCGGATACACAGACTCGCAGCACAGACAGCCTGTGCCACCCCCCGGGGCGGGGGCAGAAGACAGCTGTGATGGCATGCCTCCCCTCCCACCCCGGTCCCCTCTCTCACCCCTGGGGCTCACCTGTCACCAGCCACTTCCAGCTGCAACGTATGAAGCCTCTCGGCAGGTGGTCACTCTGGCGTTCCTGGAGGGTGAGGGCTTTCGGTGGGTTTTGTTTTTGTTTGGAGACCGGCTCCCTTCTGGTGGCCATATGTAGCCCCTCAGGCCTCCCATAAACCACCCTGGCGACAAGGCAGGGCTCTTAACATCATTCTAGTTTTTCGTAGACGTGCTAACCTGAAATTAAGATACGATTCGTTCATCTTGTTAAGAAGATGGGTCTCTCAAGTCAGGTTAATCTACTAGTGCATTTTCCAGCCATTCACATACTCAGGGAGAGCCTTTTCTGCTCCTGAACCTTCCAACATTTCAGTCTACGCCCGGGGGCCCTAATTTGGGGCAGGACTGGGTTCCTTTCACCCCTTCTATCAATCATTTTTTGCTCCCTGTGCAAACACGGCTTTGTCATTGTTCCAAAAATAGGTGCTTTCAAGGAGCCTGGTAACTGGTTGATCTTGTTCTCCTCTATGGCTGTTTTTACTTGTAGCAACAACGAGAAGACGTGACCACCATTTTTCACTGCCGTAAAACGGTTCTCTCGTGGATATAAACAACTCACCTTTTGGCCTTGTAGTTTACTCACTGGGGAGCATGATTATTTTTTTTATTGCCTTGTAAAGTAGCTTGCCTGTCACATTATAGCTTAATTGGGAACACAACATAATAAATAATTTAAAATAGGAATATTGCTGTCTGTATAGGGAGGCGAGGAAAACACAACCCAGATTAGGTCCCTCTGGTTTTGCTCAAGGGTTCTAGACCTGTGGTGCTTTAAATAAAATTTGCACCGAGAATGCCTCTGAATCTTCTCTTTCAAAATTTGTTTAATGTTTATTTATTTTTGAGAGAGAGAGAGAGACAGCGGGGGAGGTTCAGAGAGGGAGGGAGACACAGAATCCGAAGCAGGCTCCAGGTCTGAGCTGGCGGCACAGGGCCCGACACGGGGCTTGAACCCGCGGACCGCGCGATCGTGACCCGAGTCGAAGTTGGGCATTTAACCAACTGAGCCACCCGGGCACCGCTACCTCTGGATCTTTTCTCAAGCTGTTCTGCCTCTAATTCCCCAATAAAAACAGGTCACATGGTTTTGTTTTCCCATCTGCAGATTGAGGGTTTTTTGTCGTCAGAATGTGTTCGGTGGAAAGGATCTTAATACCTTTCCTTTGTAGCTCCATGGGTTTGTTAATAGCACCCACATCACAGAGCCGCTGGCCATACACGAGACGGCCACACAGCCTGGCAAAAAGCAAAGATTGAACGACTATCAGGCGTAAAGTCAAGGGCTTTCTTCCAAACTGGACCTTTAGATGCCAACAGAGCCGACTCCGTCCCTGAAAACATGCTCGAGATGTTGCTGTGAACATAGTTTTCAGATGTGATGAACACTTTCAACCAGTTGACTTTCAGTAAAGCAGTCGTCCCCTTACTCTGAGCTCATCCCATCAGCGGAAGGCCTCAAGAGCCAATACTGAGCTTTCCAGGAGAAGGAATTTTGCCTCAAGCCCACAGCACCGAGATCCTGCCTGAACTTCGGACCTGCCAGCCTGACCTACCGACTGTAGGCTTGCCAGTCCTGTGATCACGTGAGCCAATTCTTTAAAATCACTCTGTCTCTCCAAACAGATATGTGTCTCGTTGCTTCTGTTTTTCTGAAGGGCCCCGTCTAATACACTGTGCTCCTGTGCTGTTTGAATTTATCTTTAACCGCAGCCGTGTATTATTTTCACAAAAGAAACTACTGGATTTCAGGGTGTAGATAGACGTGGGGCAGACTATTGGATGCTTCTTCATTCAACACCTGAGACGTGCAGGCATGGAGACCGTCTGCTACAGAGTCACTTCAGGAGCCCCCGGGGGGCATAAGGGTGAGGGTGTGCCAGCTTGTGGCTTCTGGACGGGCAGGTGCTAACTAGACTCGAATTCCTAAAGTGGAAGTTGGCCTCCACATAGTATCAGTTGTCAAAATGGAAAATGCTGTTTCGTGACCATTGGGAACCTATTGTGGGTAATCAGGAAATCGTGGAGTTGTTTGAGGGGAATATGTGGTATTTTTGATATAAGCACTTAATCTTTTGAAGTGTGGGGATAGTTTGGGGGACAACCAAGAAAGAATTTACTTCTGAGTAGCAGAGAAAGGGAGAAATCTAGCCATTTAACTCACTGTGCAACTGTGTGTAAACGTAAGCCTTGTTCCTTCCTAAAAACGAGAAAGTTGGAGGTAAATGATCTCGTAGATTCATTGTCCAGTTCCACAGGGTGACAGGTTCCTGAGGATACTGTCCTGACCCGTCGCGCTGTCTCTTACGCTCTTTGCCCGTGAGCGCACTCCCTTGACCAGCTGTGCTGAGAACCAGGCGGTGGTCCCAACCCAGGATGGCGTCACTGCTTGGCTGCAGGGCAGTTGGATGAGGTGGTTTGTCTGGAACTGATTAGAAGGTCCAGAGACGAGGTGGGAAACCAGAAGCAGCCTTGTGGTGGGGGACTCGGGAAAATGCCAAGAAGTTGGGCATAGCAAAGCAGCGATCGGGAGAGCCGCATGCGAGAGGAACGTGGATTTGCGTACATCCAATGGCGACGTTGCCCACAATGTTGGCCTGGACCTTGATCTGATGCGAACTGATAGCTGATGCCCTTAGGTTGGAAGTCGGTGGCGAGGCGCTTTCTCCTACCCAGTCGCTGCTGTGTGTGGAGCACTCCGCACGGGTTATGGTTAATCTGGATTAATCTTCACAACAAACCTGTGAGGTTGGCATTATTTTCCTAAGTTTATTGTATTTATTTTGAGAGAGAGGTGGGGGAGGGGCACAAAGAGAGGGAGAGAGAGAGAGAATCCCAAGCAGGCTCCACGCTGCCAGCATGGAGCCCGACGAGGGGCTTGAACTCCTGAACTGTGAGATCATGACCTGAGCCGAAATCAGAGTTGGATGCTTAACTGACTGAGCTCTCCCAAGCATCCCTTATTTCCCTAATTTTTACTACACGATGATACTGAGGCTCAGATACTGAAAGAGCTTTCCTAGGGTCAGAGAGCAGAGTATTCAACTGGGAAATAGTGGAGCTAACATTCTGCCTTCGGTCTTTCTGACCCCAAATCCATAGATGATCCATTATACACCTGTGCTTTGAGTGATTGGCTAAAGACTGAATGAACAAATGAATGCATATTTGGCCTGTTTGATATCTTACAGCAAAAAATTACCCCATCCCTTGCATAATGCACTTAAAAATAATTTTCAGGGGCTCCTGGGTGGCTCAGTCGGTTGGGCGTCCGACTTCGGCTCGGGTCACGATCTCGCAGTTGGTGAGTTTGAGCCCCGCGTCAGGCTCTGTGCGGACAGCTCAGAGCCTGGAGCCTGCTTCGGATTCTGTGTCTCCCCCTCTCTCTGCCGCTCCCCTGCTCATGCTCTGTCTCTATCCCCCAATAATGAATAAACATTAAAAAAAAGTTTAAAAAAATTTTCAAGGGGCTCAATTGGTGGTTGATTTCAGCTCAGGTCACGATCCCAGAGTCGTGGGATCAAGCCCCCTGTGGGGCTCCACACAGAGCATGGGGCCTGCTTGTGACTCTCTGTCTCTTTCTCTTTCTCCTGTGCTCTCTCAAATATAAATAAATAAATAAGTTAATTAATTAATTAATTAAGAATAATTTTCAGAATTGCACTTATAAGGGTGGAGAGGGGCCTTTAACCAATGTGGGGCTTTGGCTTTGGGACCCTCTGAGGGCAGGAAGAGCACAGAACCAATTCCGTCCTTTTTAGGCTAAGAATTCGGCCAAGTGGGGCTCGGGGAGCTGCTCAAGGGTGCTGGTTTCAGACGGATCACAGAGCCACCCATACATAAATGCTTGCTGCTTTAAGCTCTTTATCTTTTTCCAGCCTGGGATTTGGTGCCCAAAGTCTCCCCCTTCGACATGGAGCTGACACGCTGGGCAGATAAGTCCCATCAACTATGTCACTGCCTCACCTCATGGTTAGTCACGCATGCTTGTTTTTATGAATGGTGTTGAAGAAAGAATTCATGACTACGGGGCTTGACTCAGACAGGGGTCCAGATGCTGTAGTCAGAGAAGCCTCTTTCAGGGCTTTGGGAGCAAAGAAAGCACCCCGTTCTCCCTACACACAAACACACACACACACACACACACACACACACACACACACACAGACGTTCTTCTCCCAAGAAAGCCCCTCGGAGAAACGGCGATGGCACACTGTCACGAGTCACGGCTAAGTGAGACATTTTACCTAAAACCACGGAGAAGTGTGAGGGGTGAGTTGAGCAGCCTCCACTCAGCCCTCACCCCAGCATGGATTGTCTTATCAAGTCACCGTGTCCCATCCTACAGAGACAAGGGCCAGCCGGCCTCAATGTTGTGGGGCAGGCAGAAAGCCCGGGAGCCTGGTGGGGCGCAGAGGACGGCCCTGGGTTGGCTCCAGTGCGGGACTCAGGAGCTGGTAGAGGAAAACCAGAGCGTGGCCAGATACTTGTGGTTTGACAGATAGGAAATATGTGCATTCGACTCTTTGGATGTTTTGGGAGGGATTGTAAAAGCAGGTAAACTGGGGCGCCTGGGTGGCTCCGTCGGTTGAGCATCTGACTTTGGCTCAGGTCACGATCTCTTAGTTCGTGAGTTCGAGCTCCGTATCGGGCTCTCTGCTGTCAGCGCCGAACCCACTTCGGATCCTCTGTCCCTCTCTCTCTGTGCCCCTCCCCCGCCGAAGCCCCCCCCCCCCCAAATAACAAAATCATTTAAAAATTGGGCAAACCATTTTAAAGATTTGAACTCATGGGTTAGAAGTGTAAACTGATTAATGACCCCAGTTTTGAAGAATTTCAATAAAAATCATTTAGGCTTTTTTTTTTTTAGTCATAGAATTATGTTTTCTGGATGAAATATGGATCAGAGAGAACGCAGAAATGGTAGCCACACACCTTCTCTCTCCGTTTGGTTTGTTCACGGGGTCGTGAACTGCCCATGTACCTGGTGTGTGGCCTCCAGAAAGTTCTTTCACTTTTCTGAGCCTCAATGCCCTCATCTATTATTTTAAAATAAGCACATTGGATTGTACGAGCCTTCCATGACTTTCTGGGTCTGAAATTCTCGGATTTTTCCATAACTCGTTCATTTGTTTTTCCCCTGATCCAATTTCAATCAGGAAGGGGGGAGAGAAAGGGCAGCGAGGGAGGGGAAAAAAAAAAAAAGACAACTATTGAACAAGTATCAACCAAATACCAAGCACCATAGGCTCATTATTTCATTTAATTATGGTAACAAATGTGGGAAGCACATAGCATTATTGTCACATTGGACAGGTGGAGACACAGAGGTTCAACTTTGCCTGAGGTTGAGCGATTGATGTGATCGAGCTGATTATTCAAACCTGAGCCTGGACGACTCTGGAACGCCGATTCTTTCCTTTGCGCGTCTTTCCACCATGAGGCATTGTCTCCCAAGAGGGGCACAAACAGAAGGGACAGTGAGATTGGGGATCAAGGGAAGAGATGTGAGATGCTGAAGGGCCAGAGGAGATGTGATGTAGATGGAATACGGGACTGCTACCAAGTTCTTAACACTGTTCTCCCCCACGGCCCGGAGGTGGCCACACGTCCCCCGTGGCACCGAGGCTCCTCAAGCAGAGAGGTGGGCACTCTGGGCAACATTGGGGAGCCTCCCAAACTCCTCTTGGGACCTCTCACGGCCTCACTGGGGACAGTCTAGGCACCATAGCAAGGGAGACAGGCCAATCAGGGAAGGGGGGAGGAGCAGAGATAGGTATTTATCTCTTTACCCCTCTCTGGAGGACATCTCTAGACTCAAACTTGTAAGAACTATTCCAAGAAGGCCAGCTTTATGTTGCAAGGATTTAGATCCACTGTTAGCCTGCCCTTCAAAGTTGGCTGTGACTTTGGGACACAGATGCTTCCCCGTTGGCCGCCGGAGAGGGCAGGGCTGGGAGCCAACTTCTCACTGGATGTTCGAGACCTGTAGACATCCCAGTTTTGTTGCTGTAATTGCTCCTTGCTTTCGGGAGATCGGAGTTGCTACGAGGTGGGATTAGAGCTTCCAGATACGGTGGCGTGGGAGTGAGGCAGGGGCCTGTCGCTGAGAGCCGCTGTCTGTCCATGCTGAGACCCAGGCTGCTTTCCGTGGATGCCCGCCCTGCGTGGGAGCCAGTGGTGGGGTGGGTGGTAAATACCTACGACGTGTGTGTCCCTGTGTGGTCGACGTGGGCAATGTGCTGTGCCTACTGCCCGAGGTGAGGATGTCAGTGTCCTCTGTCCTGTGTCTTGTTAAAGCTGCGGTCGTCGAGGCTCCTGGGGCTTGTGCACAGCTGGGAGCACGTCCAATCTGGGGACCTGCTGGGTCACTGCCTGGCACTCATGCCCCAAACACGGTCTCCAGAGCCGGGGCTGTGCATCCAGTCCCCTGGGAGCATCCTTGATGCTTATGTCTTCCCTTCCCTGTTTGTGGCTTTTGTTTGCCTTAAATTTAAGCTTGTGTAGATTCCTTACGTTTTAAAGGAAAACGTGTTCTCTTTTCTGAAGGAGAAACATTTGATTTTTTTTTCCCCCTTAAATTATGTAGATGGAGATATGTCTGCACTCGGTTGGTCTCATGTCTACCAAGATGTCATTACTTATAGAAGAGCCTGGGATTTTCAAGAATAGTAACATGGCAATTTGTCTTTCAAATACTGTTTTACTTATAGCAGCAATAACAGGAAATGTGTACTATTTTTCAGTGTTATAATCTGATTCACCCTTTGATATAAACAGCTTTATCTCATCTCATTGTTTATATCACATTCCTATTCCTCTGGAAAGAACAATATTTTTACCCTGAAAAGTAATATATTCTTGTCTAAGAATGGCTTAAATAAGTAACAGATGGTCTTTGTGTGTGTATGTGTGTGTATGTGTGTGTGTGTGTGTCCCCTACTCCCACTCATTCTCTGCATTTGAGCAGATATTAAAATCAGTATTTTACAAAACATCGCATGAGCCTGAAGTTATAGGTATGTTTCCAGCTTGGCTTCTTTTATTTATGTGATGGTGGTGTTGCTTGGAGAGTTTTAGAATATAGACGACTGAATACATTTATTTGTGCTTATCAAATGGAATGTGCTTGAACAAATGTGCTTTCTGGTTCCTAGTGACCCAGGTTCACCAGGGGAAAGACGGACTGGAACGTTCAGTGGTGCCTTGTGACCGTGGCTATGCAACAGAGATCACTGGGCACCAGGTCCTTGCCATGCGACTTATTTTTTTTTTTTTAATTTTTTTTTAACGTTTATTTATTTTTGAGACAGAGAGAGAGACAGAGCATGAACAGGGGAGGGGCAGAGAGAGAGGGAGACACAGAATCTGAAACAGGCTCCAGGCTCTGAGCTGTCAGCAAAGAGCCCGACGCGGGGCTCGAACTCACGGACCATGAGATCATGACCTGGGCTGAAGTCAGACGCATAACCGACGGAGCCACCCAGGCGCCCCCCCCCCCCCCCGCCATGCGACTTATTTATATCTCTGTTCTAATGTTAAAGTTGGTTCCGGTACCAGGAACGAATTTTTCTGGTCAACACAAAGTTTTGTTCCTTGACTCTGCTCAGGGGAAAGACATGACATTAGAAGCCAGTTTTCTATCATTGCCTCGCTAGCACGCTGTCCCGGGACCACCTCATGCTTGTTTTTCTATCCATAGACTGCAGAAAGCTTACCTACTGCAAAGGATGTTGTGACTGTAACATGAATTAATAATAGCTATGAAGATGCTGTAAAAAGTCAGAAGCATTTTAGGTCCCAAATATCATGTTTTAGATATTCAAGTCAAGTTACACCTGTTTCATGTAAACTCTTTATCTATAACTCTGTGGTTGATAGGTCATAGGTTGATATGGTCAAATGACCTTTCCAAGGTATATTTTCTCTGCAATGGGAGTTTCAAGGAAGGAAACACACACATATGTAAGGTCATCACTGCAGACTTCTATAAGATGTCAGCCTAGAGCAGGGATTGGAGACAGTTCATTTCTGGTTCAGATGCGCACTCTACGATCCTTGGGTCTAGCAGGTGCTTAAATGTATATTGAACGAAAATATGAATATTGTGGTAGATAAAGCTGTCCTCAGTTCTTCTGTGAAAATCTTTGAATGTCAAAGGTGGTACAGTTCTGTGCTCTCCAATTACTCGTTCTTATCGTCATTGAAATTCTTTTTTTGTCCTTACCGGGTAGAAAGTTGAGGTGTGATCCCTCTTGTTGATATCTTCTCCTTGTCCCCTTGTTTTGTGGTCTGAAAAGCACGTGTTTTCATGTCATGACAAAGTTTGCACATGATGATTGGAGACAGTCCGGAAAAATAAAGACATATGAAAAGGAAATAGCCACCCGTTTTCCCATATGTATCATAGGGACAGATCTCCAACGTATACTGGTAGTGTCTAGAAAAACCAAATCATGTAACAATATTTTATGTAACAATATTTATATGACAGCAATTACGTAAGGAAAATATATGTGTGCACACAGATGACTGTGTTTCTATATGGGTATATCCATGGATATGAGTGACTAATAAAGATGGAAAAGCTAATTTATTTTATTTTTAGTTTGTAATGTTTATTTATTTATTTTGAGAGAGAGAGAGAGAATCCCCAGCAGGCTCCCTACTGTCAGCACAGAGCCAGATGTGGGGCTCGAACTCATGAACCGTGAGACCATGACCTGAGGCAAAATAAAGAGTCGGATGCTTAATGGATTGAGCCACCCAGTCACCCCTAGAGAGGCTATTTTAAAGGGATAGATTATGTCTGGAGAGCCAGTGGACAGGAGAAGTTCAGAGAGAGAAATCTTTGTGGGCAGGGATGTTTGGGAGCAGTTTCATGGAAAAGGTTGGGTTTGGGCAGAGCTTGAAGGATGGGTACAGTCTGATAAAGAGAAAGTTCGGGAAGCAGACCCCTGGTGAGGCACTGCACCTGGACAGAGGTGTGGAGGTGCGGTGTGAGGCATCGGTGTGGTGGTTGAGGGCGTATGACTAGTCTGATCCCTCATTGCGTGGATGACACAGAGCGAGCTTGGAAAGCAGGATCAGGGAGACTGGGCACTGGAAACTGCTAAGCAGGCTATCAGAATGAAGAACGAGGATCGTATGAAGACCAGTCAGATGGTGCTTGAAGTAGAACAAGCCAGAGCGGGGAGAGCCCAGAGACGGCGGCAGGACTGGGAAGGGACAGGGAAAGCCCAGGTATGCGGTGACCGATCTCAGCAGGAGGAGGAAGCCACTGCAGGTAGGTGGAATAGAGAAGAGGAAGACGCCCTGAAAAGTCACAGGACTTGGTGCCTGATGAGATGCCGTCAGCCACACAGGAGAGGAAGAAGGTAAGGTAACAGTGACAAAGGTCACAACCTAAGTGACGGGCCTATTGACAGAAGTAGGAAGGACAGGCGCCGTGTTGTGTAACAAAAAGCCTGATTATCCTATTTCTTACTGGCAAAGATCCGAATGTCAGGAGTTGGTACGGGGCTTCAATTGTCAAGATTTCAGGCTGCTAGCTCTTGGAAGTGTGATACAAAATGCTGTGATGTGGTACGTTGCCGCAAATTAGGTTATCGATTTGGTTTTGTCGAGAAATATAACATCTCAGAAACAGGCAGGCTGTTGGAAACGATACCCCACCGGCAGGTGTGGGTGCAACCGCGCGATTTCCTAGCGCGGGAACACACGAAGAGCTGACAGCGTTGACCCCGGCACAAACAACATCGAAAGCAATGCTTTCCTTTGCGAAGCCCGCTAGCTAGCAAATCGGTGTCCACCTGCCAGCCTCACCCTGCCCCGTGCAGTGATGATGCACGTGGCAGTTCCGAGTGCCATATGGAGACAAAGAAGGCCCTCTCCGTCCTTCTGGCAACGGGTTTCACAGGTAGACAAGAAGATCTCCATTTACTTTGGGCTCAGGAACAGGGGGTTGTGACTAGAGGCTGTGATTTGCAGACTCAGGACAAAAGGGCAGCACCGGCGAGAGGGAGGCGGGGGTGACCCAAAGGCGAGTTCTGGAAATGTGCTTACTGGTGTCCTGGGGTGCTCCTTCCTTTTATCGCTCACCGGCCACGAGCGTCTGCAGACTCACACAGCTGTCCCTTCGTGGGAGGACTTGTGTTTGAGAACCTGGTGGGAGTTTGTGTTTTCCAGGCTATTTCCTTGGTCTGTGGCCTTTTGTGTTGTTCTATCATTTATTTAGCTGGGATTGTGGCAACGAAATATCTTTCGCTGATAAAATTAGTATACGCCATGACAAAGATACAAATTTAACATATTTAAATATTTAAATATATTTAATGTTTAAATAATTAAATATATTTATTTTATTTTAAATATATTAAACATAGTACCAGGTTTAGCTTTAAAACACCTTAATAAAACCGTATGTTAGCACAGCTACAATCGCAAGAACTAATACATTTGTACAGTAAGAAGAACTAATACATGTATTACTATTATATCATCTTTACGTAACCTTGTTCTTGGCCCTTTAAGAATGATGCTTAAAGTCATTAAGAAGCAAATCGATTTCCTATCTTTGATAGTAACCGGCCTTTCTGGCATTGCGAGTACAAGCAGGTAAGGACAAATCAGTTCCCTGTCTTTTGATATTAATTGGTATTTCTGGCATTGGGAGTACAGGTCGGCAAGGGATCCGTCTGTTGTGAAAGTGAAGTTCGCCTGTTTTCTTAGCGTTTGAATCCTTTTTATCGGGTACCAGAAAGCGTGTGGTTTTGTTATCAACCCGTTCTGCCATTTCATCTAGACGCGATGGTGATTTTCTGCCACTATACCTGCAACGGCCATAAATGACGACCGTGATGCCCTGTTGTGGCCACTGGCTCAGAAGCCAACGCTGCCCAGAGCCTGAGCTGTCACGTGCTGGGTTCCGAGGCACGGAGGGGGCTCTAGACAGGGCTCTGCCCCGCCCCCCCCCCCCCCCCCCCCCGCTCTCCCCCTCAAAGCTGCTCTCAGTAGAGCTTTTTTTTCGTTTTGTGTTTTTGTATCCAGATCAAGTTCAATCTCAGTTGGTGGCTTGAGGAAATACCAAAGCTCTTCTGTTCTGCTGAAACTGGGCCGTGAACTCAGACGCCACAGAGAGACTGTGCGTGCGTGGGGGTGTGGTGCACGGCCTGCAGGTGGGCCACAGCCACGCAGTGGGAATGGGTGCCCTGGGTGTGAGGGAGTCGTTCCCTTTTTCAGAAATGGCCTTTCTTCTTCCTGGTTGCCCTTGAGTGGCCTGGGAGAGGCCTGAGGAACTGACTTGTCAGCGTGGCCCCCCTGCAGGTCACAGGTGTGGAAGAGAGTGCAAAAGAGGTCACTCTTTTGCGTGTGTGACAGCCCTCACACACGCCTTCCTCTGAGGCCGCCGTGTCCTGTGCTTTTAAGAAAAGACCTGTGGCTTCAGACGTCAGCCAGGAGAGAGCGAACGGACCCCATCACGTACTCACTGATTTTCCACCGGCCAGTCTATGTGCCGCTCCGGCTGAAGACATTCTCCACGGAACAGATGCCGAGGCCCCAGAATCCAGACAACCGGGTGATGTGCGAAAAACCAAAAATCTTCTCGGATAAAAAAACATTTCGGATGTGACAAACACCAGCAGTTGCAGAAAGTTTCAAGGTTGTCATCGACCATTTGCTCAACTCTTACAAAGATATTCAGGCGTCGTGCTGTATACAATCTGTCACCATTGTCTATTTCTGGAAAAACCAGTCTAAGGATTAATGTACATTTGCTTTAATTACATATTAAACCATCTAAAAGTATAAAGGATTAATACCTAGACTCTAAATAGATATTCTTAGAAGGTAAACTCAAATTAATCCAATTAATCCAAAGATTCTAACCTAGAGTTATCACAGCTAATGGAATATGTATTTGGCCTACACAGCAATTTATCACGAGGTAGAACCACCATTAAATTCACTAATAGCTTTAGTTTTAAGCTACAAATTAAATGTATTCAAACTAATTAGGTATACAGCCTTTTCTTTTATTCATATTTTTTGTTGTTGATTACTAATTTTTCATCCTAAGGATCAAAATAATAGCATCACTCCTTCGCAATGCTTTCCTTCTGTTAAATAAACAATTTTCTGGTGTTATCTCAAACAACTATAATCTCCTCGCTTTTAGTGCTCTTTCCCAAATAAATGCAGGAAAGTCTCCTGTGTCCCTACGTGTTGAGAAGGGACTGTGTAATCCCTCAGAATGTTCACTTTGGCCATCACCGCCCAGGCATTTTGCTGTTCATCTTTCTTAAGAAAACAAGTCTTTCCTCTTGAAAGCTTGGGGCTTTAAAAATAACAACTACAAAGTGTTTTTATGTGGTAAATGCTCGTCACAAATTATTTTTTTTTGCCGAGTCCTACTGTGTCTCATCTTGAAGAACGGGAGGGGGGTGGTTGGCTCTGTGATCCGCCCATCCAGGGTCCGGTCATTTGCACTAAATTAACACTTCCTGGGGAGATTTGACTAATTCTCTACCAGATGACCCAGTTACTATGGCTATTCTTAAAAAAAAACAAGCCTCTCATGGGAAACACACCCCCGCTGGGCTGAAGCAGGAAGAAAAAGCTAAACTCTGTTTCAAATCTGGACCCTTTGACCCGTGAACTCACAACCCTCTTCCTGTAGGTTCTCTGAAAGCCCTAATGACCGAGATGTGACTCCCTCTGCAACGTATGAGCCCAAGCAGACGGAGGCCGGTTTTCAAGAAGCTGTTCTAGGATTATGCGATTACCAAGAAACCAAGAGAAATCCTACTATGGGACGCAAGGAAGTTTCATATGATTATGGCCAGTGATTCAACTATTCCTGTCCAAATTCTTCAGGTCTTTGAAATAGGATGACTTTGGCAGGGATCTTCTCGCAACTAAGACTCACTGAAACAAGAGAAAGGGTAAGCTGCAAGGGTGTGCACAAAGGCACGTGAACACCTACACGTACACAAGCCACATAGCCCTATGCACCTGGGCTTTTGTTTGCCCCCCACCTGCTTTTCTTTACTGTTTTGGAGGCTGTGGAATTCTGGGCCAAGTGATGATTTGGTCTCCAACTGGTAAAAAGTCTAGTGACTAGGTTTTTTAGAGAGAGTGAAGATCATACTTGAGAGGGTGTGCTGGGGCCCCAAGTATGTGTTGCCTTGGGAACAAGTTTTTCTTCACTCAGCCAATTGATAATGTCTCGCGGTTACCTCGGCTTCGACGGGGAAACATCCACTCTCTTACCTGGGCCTTGCACTGAGGCAGGGACCAGTCTGGCACTCCCTGGGACAAGCTGGGAGCCCTGGGGGTACAATAGCATTCAAATCTCCACTCAAAAAAAAAAAAAAAAAAAAAAAAAGAAAGAAAAGAAAAGAAAAGAAGAAAAATAGCTAACCAAACCGCTGAAATGGATGCTTATTGTTGCTCTAAACTGCGTAAGGAAGACATTTTAAGCAGATCATGAAGCCCATAAAAAAAATTGATCAAGTTGACTCCAAGGAAAATTTAAATTCCATGCGAAAAAACTACGAAAGGTCGAAATACAAAAGAAGAACTGGAAACAAATACTGAAACGTCATTGAGAACAATTACTATTTGTGATATGCAAAGAGGTTTAAATGTCTGCAATAAAACATGCCCACAGAAAAGTGGATAAATCATAGAAGCGCATATTTCATACACTAAGAAGAATATCCAATATAAAATATGCTAAGTTTCAGAAAAATCAAATCCATACAAAAGAGATATTTTGACTTGGAAAGACAGATGCGAATATATAAATTTGATCACTCTCTACCGTGGCGGTGGTGGGGGGCAGGTTGGGGAAACAGGCAGTCTCATATGTTATTGATAGATGTGCAAATTAATATAAGTCTGCTGAAGAATAATTTGGCAATATCTATTATAATTTAAAATAGTCACAGCTCTGAATGATTCTAGTGGTTCCAATTTTAGGAAAGATCCTATACAAGCTCTGGTACGACCGCATAAACAAGAATATCTAAATCGCAGGAATTGTTTGTAATGATAAAGCATTCGAGTCGATCCAAACGCCTGTTATTGTGTAAAAAAATGTAAATACTTACATTGGGATGCTATACAGTCATTTGTAAAAGATACAGAGCTCCGTACACTGATGTGAAAAGGACTTGAGAGGAAGCAGTAAGGGGGTGAGATCGGCTGGACGCGTGTCATGAGCCCCAGACTCTCTTCTTTTTGTCCCTGCTGTTCCCCGAAGGCCCCTGAGCGTCCAAGTGCCCTTCACATCTCATTTTCCTTTGCTTTAGATCCTGAGCTCGTTTCTTTCCTGGACTCCAGAACATTTATGGTCACTTTGTAGATAAGGGACCAGGCTAGCTAGTATAATAATCATTTAAACCTCTTCCAGGGAAGGTGGAAATGGATGTTAATGCTTAAAATATTACTCCTTTCTGGGGAATAGGTGTGCAAGGCCAAACCAAATGAGTTGATTAATTTAAAATATTTTAAGGCAAATATGTTAATTCTTACCGGTGAAAATGCTGGGATCATTGAACGAATGGCAGAATGAGTTTGTGGGCTGGAAAGAGGTGGCGGGAAGGAGAGCCCTGCCTCTGAAATGTTTAAAACTATGCCGATGTCGCAGAGGCATCGTTGCTTGGGTTTTGTACCGTCTACTTTTCTCACTCTGCACGATGGCCCCATTAAATAGGCACACATGGCTGATTTGTAAAATTTTATTGTTTGAGTTAATATACAACAAAGTAGAGCTTTCGTTATTTTGGTCTATGCATTTTAGAATGGGTATAGATTGTGTAACCATCACCTGCATCACCTACAGAACAATTGCACCTCTCCCCAAACTTTCCCGAGCTACCGATTTCTAGTCACACCCACCGTCACCCCTGGCAACCACTGACCTGGGAGGTGCCATGACTATGTATTTTGTCCTTTTGAGAATGACAAGGAAGTGGAACCATACAGCGCAAAACCCTTCTGAGACCGGCTTCTTGTACCCAACTTAATGGCTTAATGGCCTTTGCACACGTTCATGGCTTTGAGATTCACCCAAGTTGTGTGTACCTCTGGGTCGTGCCTTTTCATTGCTAAGTAGTATTCCATTGTGTGGATGCGCAAGAAGTGGTTTCCTGTTGGAGGACATCTGGATTGTTGTTAGTTGTTGACGATTATGGACAGACCTACTGTAAACATTTGTGTTCAAGTTTCTATGTGAAAATAACTTTCAGTTTCTCTAGCATAAATACCTAGGAGTGGGGTTGCTGGATGATATGGTTCAGTGTGTGTGATTTTATAAGAAATTGGGTCTTCGGAAATGCTATTGCTTTTTGAAATTCTGGTTTCCAATTGTTTGTTGCTAGTGTATAGAAATGCAAGTAAATTTTGTGTGTTGGTCTTGTACCCTACAGTCTTACATAACTCACTTTTTCATTCTAGGAGGCTTTTTTTCTTTAATTTTTAAAATTTTTTTTAAAATTTATTTTTGAGACAGAGAGAGAGCATGAGCAGGGGAGGGGCAGAGAGAGAGGGAGACACAGAAGCCGAAGCAGGCTCCAGGCTCCGAGCTGTCATCACAGAGCCCGACGTGGGGCTTGAACTCACCGAATTCATGAGATCATGCCCTGAGCCGAAGTCGGATGCTTAACTGACCGAGCCACCCAGGCACCCCTAGGAGGCTATTTTTTAAAAAAAGTTTCCTTTGGGCGCCTGGGTGGCTCGGTCGGTTAAGCGTACGACTTTGGCTCAGGTCATGATCTCGCGGTTTGTGAGTTCGAGCCCCACGACGGGCTCTGTGCTGACAGCTCAGAACCTGGAGCCTGCTTCGGCTTCTGTGTCTCCTCCTCTCTCTGCCCCTCCCCTGCTCATGCTCTGTCTCTCTCTGTCTCAAAAATAAATAAAACATTTAAAAAAAAATAAAAAAGATTCCTTGGAACTTTTAAAAAAGACAATCGTATCATCTGCAATTAGGGACAGTTTTTTTTCATTCCTTTAGAATCTGTATGCTTCGTAGTTCTTTTTCTTATGTTATTGGGCTGAATAGGCCCTCCAGGATGAGGTTGAGTGGAGTAGTGAGAGAATGCACCCTCGACTTGTCCCCAGTCTTACGGGGAAAATAGTTGGTCTTTCATCATCAAGTACAATTTTAACTAAAGTTGTTCCTGATTGTTTGCTTGCTCTGGTTGTTGTCCTTTATCAGACATTCCCTTGTATTCCTAGTTTACTAAGAGGTTTTCTTTTTTTTTTTTTCCCTGTGTTTAAGTTATGAATGGTTGTTGAATTTTGTCAAAATTTTTTTCTTCATCAATCGATATAATCATGTGGGGTGTGTGTGTGTGTGTGTGTGTGTGTGTGTGTTTAGACTTTTAATACAGTGTAGGTTATACTGATTGAGTTTCAGATATTGAACCAACTTTGCATTCTTGAGATAAACCACAGTTGGTTGTAGTATTATTGTTTCCATATATTGTTGTGTTTGATTTGGTAATTGTTAATCCCTTTGTTAATGAGGGATAGTGTGGTTTTCTCTCCTTGTAATACTTTTGTCTGGTTTGGGTGTCAGGGCAAGGCTGGTCTGTTGGACTGTTTCCAGGTTTGGCTATTACAAATAGTCTTTCTACGAAAGGTTTTTGTATGTGCATCTGGGGTACATATGTATGAGTTTCTATTGGGTACAGAGAGTATCATTGCTACTCCACAGGATTGTCTTACTTTTTCTAATCATAGTAAAAACAAGGAAAAAGAAAAGAAAGACCTGATCTGCCACAAAAGAGTGCAGGGCATATTATTTAAAGTCTAAAACCAGTAAAAGTATTCTACGGTGACAGAGGTCAGGATGGTGTTAATCTTTGGAAAGGAGGGTGTTCGCGATATTCTATTTGTTGGTCTTGTGGCGTTTGCATAGATGTGGTTTTGCTTTGTGAAAATCCATTGGGCTGCACGCTTGCGATTCGTGTGCTTTTCATTAGGTTGGTTACACTTTAATAAAGAAGTTTATTTAAAGAATCAACAACAAGGGGCGCCTGGGTGGCGCAGTTGGTTAAGCGTCCGACTTCAGCCATGTCACGATCTCGCGGTCCGGGAGTTCGAGCCCCGCGTCGGGCTCTGGGCTGATGGCTCGGAGCCTGGAGCCTGTTTCCGATTCTGTGTCTCCCTCTCTCTCTGCCCCTCCCCCGTTCATGCTCTGTCTCTCTCTGTCCCAAAAATAAATAAACGTTGAAAAAAAAATTAAAAAAAAAAAAAGAATCAACAACAATCTACACTCAGTGTCAAGAGGCTGTTTATAGGTTAAGTTTTCACATTCGTAAACTGGGAAAGGTAGTGGTACCTACTTCATTGTTCTTTCGTGATGGTTAGAAAAGAAAATGTCTGTAAAGCGCTAAGCCCAATGGTTGACATACAGAAAAGTACCGTAGAGGTAATGGACACTATTATTATCTTTATTTGGTAGGACCTTATGGTACCAACCTGGAGAAAAATCACTGAAACTCTATTATGGAACACTCAGTACATGATACGGTCAAAAGCAAAGTGCCATGGGATGTCAGACACCCTGGTTTTAGGTGAAATGACTCCACTTCAATGGAATTGAAAAGAAACTACATTCTGCGGGACAGTATTTTTTTTCAAGTGTTTTGTGAAAAAGTGCCTCCTGGTCAAAAAACATGGGAAAGCATATCTACTGTAGTCACCCTGTTGTAGCTTGCTAGGGTTGCTGTAAGAGACTACCACAAACTGGGTGGCTCGAACAACAGTTTCTTTATTGTCTCAAGAGTGCCAGGGGCTGGAAGTGTAAGATCAAGGGGTCGGGAGTGTTGGTTTCCTTTCAGGGCTGTGAGGGAACGATCCATTTGAGCCCTCTCTCTTTGGCTGGTCGATGGCCCTCTTCATGGTCCTACGGTGTTCTCCCTCCATGGGTGTCTGTGTCCAAATTTCTCCTTTTTATAAGGACAGCAGCCATATTAGATTATGACCCATTCCAATCACCTCATCTTAACTAATTACACCGGCAATGGCCTTGTTGACAAAACAAAACAGGTTACAATGTAGGTCCTGGGAGGTAGGATTTCAACATGTGACTTTGGGAGGGAGGATATAATTCAACCCTCACGCACGCTTACCCTGAGATCCCCAGTGTATGGATTCACAAAATAATTGGAAAAATTCCGTCCTCGTTCTGTCCTCAATCGCTACGCCACGTGCATCGGTACTGTTGATGCCCAGCCAATGTCTGTTCTACCTTTCTTCCTTTGGAAGAAAACCACACTCTCGTCCAGGAGGCTAACACGCTTACAAGTCCACACTCGCTTTAGCCGGAGGTGAACATGTGATCCAGTTCTGGCCAACGCGATTTAAGTGGGAGTCTTCTGAGTAAAATTTTTGGTAATACTGAGAGCTAGCAAGAGAATTTGCCCTTCACCCATCTGCCTGGAACAGAGTCCCGAGGCCGGGAAGCGGAGTAATCACCTTGGACTGTGAAGGTCAAGGGCCTCCCTGGAAGGATGAGGCAGGAAAGTGCCTGACTCACCCGGCCAGTGGCTGGCCCAGCCCGGGTTGGTGTCACGTGAGAGAACTGCCCCCCTTTCCTCGTGCTTCTGCAACCTGATTCTGTTCCATGAGGCCGAAGGCAACATCCTGGAGACACCATATACGCGTCTCTCTGCACGTCCCTTAGGACCAGTGTTCTCGGCAGAGGCTGATTTAACCAGAAAGGGTCTTGTTCATCTTCTTCCTAATACTTTTTAGAGAACAATACGTCATGGTGTTCCTAATCGTTTCTCTAATGAAGACACCAAAATTAAGTGACTTGTTCATTGTAAACAGTGGCAGATAGATACAGAGTCTACACGTGCTGACGTTCAGCCCTGTCACCTTTTACCCCGCTGTGGGGTCGCTTTGCATTATGTCCCTTCCTGGAATGTCAGTATCCTTACTTACAAAGTACTGGAAGAAAATGGACCCTAATTCCCCGTAGAGTTAATGTGAGCACAACACTCCGTGACACACACAAAGTTAGTAAACTCTTAAGAATTTCTAGTGGAAAATCAACAAATGCATGGTGACTTGAATTGATGTCATTTCTCCTTGTTGGGCAAGAGAGAATTAGTAAAATATGTTAGCTTTTTAAAAAAAAAATTTTTTTTAACCTTTATTCACTTTTGAGCAACAGAGAGAGACGAGCATGAGCAGGGGAGGGACAGCGAGGGGACACAGAATCCAAAGCAGCCTCCAGGCTCTGAGCTGTCAGCACAGAGCCCGACACGGGGCTCAAACCCTCAAACCGTGAGATCATGACCTGAGCTGAAGTCAGAGGCTCAACCAACGGAGCCGCCCCGGCATCCCTGTTAGCTTTTGATTTAAAAATATTGATGGAAAAAAATATACACACTGATGGAAATTCTATCACGTGGCCAAGGATGCAAAAGTCAACAAGACAGAGGAACGCCTTGCCCTCATGGGTGTTACAGCCCAGAGGTGGAGATGACGTGAATCAATACTTACTGAATCGTCCGTGCAGGAAATCGTAAATTACGTTTTACGGTACGGCGTCCCTGAGACTCTTAGGCAAAGCTGAGAAGCGTGCAGGTCACGGTCTCCCCACACAACCCAGAGCTCCTTGTTGTTAACAGCTTAAGGACAATGAGAATCTCACGGCCAAGCAATTCCAGGAAATCTAGGATGTGCTTTGACAGTTTAGAAATCGGGCTTCCCTTGTCAGAGAGGACCCGTCTGTTCTGAGAGCAGTTCCTCCAAAATGAACATTTTCTTAATGTAGGTTTACTCCCAGATAGTCACACATGTGTTTGAAAACCAGACATATCTGGGTCGACTTTTGTTGCATTTTGTCTCCCCCTCCATATTCTGTAAGTTTCTCATGATCTTCCGAGAGGTGGGTCCTGCTTGAAAACTCTGATGTTTCCTTGACTTGCCGAAAGTTCGGGTTTTTTCTTTTTTCTTTTTTTCATACTGGAAGACTAGAATTGAAATGTATGTGATCAGGGATGATGGCATTAAGGAATTTAATGAATTACAGAAGTATTCTATTAAGGAATAAGAGATCACTCTTACAAACCGTGAATTAATTTTTATGAATTAGGTCCAAAGAGCTTAAGTAAAACACAGCTAATATTTCATGAGTAATTTCAGCCCTCTTTAATAGTACAAATCTCTAGTGTGTAATATTTAGGTAATGATTATCATAAAATAGACATCTTTTGAGGGCAATTATGTGTTCTCAATACTTCTTTATGAGGGACCTGGGAGGAGGATGTCATTACATCTGACAGTATATTTGTCTCCCCTAATGTTCATGATATTCTGACGGAGGAACAGTTATCTTACTATAGATGTGTATATTTTTGGAAGCACCGAATACTGATTCATGCCACTAAACCTGTTCAGACACGAAAGGCAGCTCCCAGCAGCCAAGCAGGGACTGTTTCTGGGCATGCAGAGTCTGTTGATGAAAACAACACGACATTTGCAGATGAAACGCCCCTGGGGGTGGGTGCCAGCCAGAGAGAGGGAGCTGGGTGGGAATGGGGAGCTGGGCTCCCGAGGGGGACAAAGTGACATCGCCTCTACAGACCAACGTGAGGATTTGGGGGCTGATGTTTTGGAGAAGATTGGAAAGGACTGAGGAAGGCCCCCAGGACAGGCAGTGAGCCACAGACCTCCATGTGTTCCTTTTTTTTTTTTTTTAAACTCTTCTTTTCGGGGGGCGCCTGGGTGGCGCAGTCGGTTAAGCGTCCGACTTCAGCCAGGTCACGATCTCACGGTCCGTGAGTTCGAGCCCCGCGTCGGGCTCTGGGCTGATGGCTCAGAGCCTGGAGCCTGTTTCCGATTCTGTGTCTCCCTCTCTCTCTGCCCCTCCCCCGTTCATGCTCTGTCTCTCTCTGTCCCAAAAATAAATAAACGTTGAAAAAAAAAAAAAAAAAAAAAAAAAAAAAACCTCTTCTTTTCGGACTAATTTTAACATGGAGGTTATGCTAATCCCTGTCTTTGCTATAACGTTTTCAGGTGTTCACAACCCTTTTGGAATATTTTTTTTGAACCCCCTAATATTCTGTAGGGAAAGGAATAGTCTAGTTTTCCTCATTTACGGGATTGAGAACCGAGACTCAGAATGTCCTCCAGTTAGTATATCACAAAACTGTAACCCAGAACCTTAAAATAGGCGTCCAACAGCCAGTCTGTCATCAGATGACAGGACGGTATCTGGCACATCCCACAGACTCCCAGGGATCAGCTCCCATCGCAAGCCCTAGGCTTTGTGGCTCCCACCTCAGCTACCATGTCTCAAAGCCTGAGGGGTCAGATCATAAAAGTTATTGGGTCATCTCATGGTTCAGAACTATTCTAGACTCTTCTGATGAAACTATTAAGTCCATTACCCAGGTATGAAAGAAAGAAAAAAAAAAAAAAACCACAGGAGTGAATTTGGGTTTTGTTTTGTGTTGTCTCTTGCACTTTATAATTCAGGAAAGAAGGCAGGTAGCATCTGGAAAATGAAATACTTAATCTTCTCGTCTCCATCACAGTCAGGAGGAGTTTTGGAACATAGTTGTGGGCCATTGAGGTGCAGCAGTAAGTTTCTAGGGAGAACCATACTTTTCTGGCAAACAGTAGGAGCCCAAGAGAAGAAAACCCTTCATTCTCCACGGTTTGGATTTGACGGCTGGAGGCACGGCAGCCTTCTTGTGATTCTGAAGCTGCAGTCATCAGCGAAGGTCAAGGGAGTTAGACAGACAGCGGCCCAAGTGTAGAGTCAAGGCTAGTGGCCACTGACTTCTGCAGTGAGTCTGTTTACTGAGGTTACTCTTGGTCAGGCATTCTGTTTTTTTTTTCTTTTTGTTTTTTTTGTTTTTTTGTTTTTTTGTTTTTTTGTTTTTAATGTTTATTTATTTTTTTGAGACAGAGAGAGACAGAGCATGAATGGGGGAGGGGCAGAGAGAGAGGGAGACACAGAATCGGAAGCAGGCTCCAGGCTCTGAGCCATCAGCCCAGAGCCTGACGTGGGGCTCGAACTCACGAACCGTGAGATCGTGACCTGAGCTGAAGTCGGACGCTCAACCGACTGAGCCACCCAGGCGCCCCAGGCATTCTGTTTTTAACGGACACGTGCACAGATTTATTTCCTAAACATTCATTTCTTTGATGATAAAGTGATATGCCAGAAAAGAACGGAGAAATATCAAATAAACGGTATATTTTTCAGACAGGCACTTAAAGTACTTTTCTAAACTCCAAAAAACTGTCCAGAATTCAACTCTTTCTTTCTTCTGTTTTAGATTCAAACGGATTTAATCATTTCACAGTTGCCCAGTGACCACATTGCTATTCACTGTGGTAGTGTGCCTCATTCAGTGTTTGAACCCGAATCTGCTCGTGAAGATACAAGACGGAGGCTTTTTTTCTTTTTTCTTTTAGAGAGCAAGAGAGGAAAAAAACCCACAGGTGAGCAGGGGAGAGGCAGAGAGAGAGAGAGAATCCCAAGTAGGATCCGCACTGTCAGTGCAGAGCCCGATGCGGGGCTCGATCATCCTACGACCCGGGGATCATGATCTGAGCCCAAATCAGGAGTCAGATGGTCAACCAACTGAGCCACTCAGGTGCCCCCAAAGATGGAGGTTTTCTGCCTTAGGGCCACCCAGTTGAAATCATACAGTTTTCGTTCCTTATGTATAGTAAAAATCTGTAGGCACTTTATTCGGTAACCTGCATTTGTCACAGGTTCCTGAGTCAGGGGATACGATGAGACCCCACAGACAGGACTCGGGGTCATAAACTAGTACCCCCCGGAGGTGCACAGTGCCCCAGACCGCTCCCTTCCAAAGTCCCAATTCCCTGTTTCTAGGGGTTTCCTGGGCTGTTTCACAGGGGATCTAGGGGGTTCGTGGGTGTCTGTTTCACAGCAGATCTAGGGGGTTCCTGGGTGTCTGTTTCACAGCCGATCTAAGGGGTTCCTGGGGTGTCTGTTTCACAGCCGATCTAAGGGGTTCCTGGGGTGTGTCACAGTGGGTCCAGAGCAGTCCTTTGTGCCCTTCCCCTGACCCTCCGCTTCGTTGTAATCATGTCAGTACCTGCAGTGTCATAAAGCTCTGCCTGCAGCAGGGTCCCGGACCCTGGGAGCCTCTGTCTTTGCACAAGGCACCGTCTCCCCACCTGTGCCGCGCTCCCAGGGGCCTGGGGGCCACAACCAGGCTGAATTCCAAGCCCAAGTGGGGTGATAGCCTCTGTCATCTCTACTCCAACACGAGTCCAGGCCAACACCGGGAGCTACTTGGCATTTAGAACAACGTCTGCAAATAATAAAGAGCACATGAGATTTAGAATGATTTTTCAAATACATTTTTTAATGTTTATTTATTTTGAGAGTGGGGAGGGGCAGAGAGAGGGAGACAGAGAATCCCAAGCAGGCTCCGCGCTGCCCAGCATAGGGCATAGGAGATCATGACCTGAGCCGAAATCAAGAGTTTGATGCTGAACATCCTTAATGGACTGAGCCACCCAGGTGCAATTGTTCACGGCTGAACTGAAGCCCGCACTTATCAAACACAAATACTACATCCTGGGTTTCTATCGCTTCGCGGTTATAGGTGTCAAACGCTGTTTTTATCCCTCTCTAAGTGTTCACGTTGAATGACAGGACTGGAGTAGCTCAAACTGTTATTTATACCATTTTCGTTCTCATGGTTTATGCCAAAGCTCCCGTTTAAATGCCGGAATATTTAGAAACTCAGGGACTGGGGATATGGGCTGCCTCTGCAGTGAGCTCCAACTGTCCCAAATTCTTAGGAAGTTACTCCAGAACCTTCTGTGTGGTACTTGTTTTCTGCGTACCAGGACTGTATAACTGGGGGTTCTCGGACCCTTTGTTTGTTAAAGGATGAGTCATAAAACGTGCTAATTTGAAGCTTACACGTTTTACTAAAACACAACGGTGGCTACAGTAATCGCTTAGAACTTGGGGAACAAAAGGTTTCTTTCTGGGAGGAACATTCTCATTGCCAACATTGTTTAGCTTTGCACGGTGATAACTGAAAACAGACGTTAAGTTGGTTTTATTATTGTTTTCACATTCGCTGGAGATAATACATCTTCTGCGCCCTGCAGGGGAGGGGAGGGGAGGGGCAGGGAGAGACAGCCAGCCACTTTGCCCCTAGGCAAGTCACTGCGGCTGCTGAGTTAGCCCGAGGTCAAGGCCGTGTGAGCAGAGGAGAGAGAAAAGAGTGTGGTTTTCCCAGGATTTTGTTGGGCATCTGAGAACATTGGTTCTGTCTTGCAGCCTTGTCTGTGAAAGCCTATCTTCCTTATTGGTTAAGCAGCATGAAGTCAGGGTGTTTGGGACCTTTGAGCCCCAACCATCCAACAGGATGAGGCCGGGCGTGCTGGCCCTGCCTCTCTCACCCCTGCCCAGCTCTCCCGGCTCCTGTCTGTCCCTGCTGGGTGCATGCGGGTCAGCACTATAGACAAAGCACAGGGCTCTCTTGCCCTCTGCCTCCCTGTGGGGGTTAGCGTGGGAGCACGGTGTGATTTGGGAGGCGAGGAGGGGAGGAACTTCCTCCCTTTGCCGTCCTGATGCCCCACTCTCCAGGGCCCCAGCTCCTGCCCCGGAGCATTAACATTGGGGTCTTGCTCAGCTCTGCTGACACCATCCCCTCCCCTTTCTTCCGGCCTGGGGTGGGGGCCTCCCGCACTGTGTAGGCCCCAGGGTGTTTGGGCATCCCTGGAGGTCACCCGTAAGCCAGCCCACACCTTCCAAACAATTCCCCCATTCAATGTGTTTCACCCACACCTTCCTCTTGTGTTGCTGGAACCCTGCCTGATGCTCCTTTCAGTGGGCTTTTATCATGTTCAAAGACCCTAATTAGAATCCTGATAGTTTTCTAAGTCTCTGTGACTTTTTTTTTTTTTAATTTTTTTTTTCCAACGTTTATTTATTTTTGGGACAGAGAGAGACAGAGCATGAACGGGGGAGGGGCAGAGAGAGAGGGAGACACAGAATCGGAAACAGGCTCCAGGCTCTGAGCCATCAGCCCAGAGCCTGATGCGGGGCTTGAACTCACGGACCGCGAGATCGTGACCTGGTTGAAGTCGGACGCTTAACCGACTGCGCCACCCAGGCGCCCCGAGTCTCTGTGACTTTTAACCTGAAGTCCGATTCCTGGAGAACTTTAGCTTTTCTCTGACTTCATTCTAAATTCTCTCTAACAGCTTGTCACCCATTTCTGCTATAGGTCCTTCCCTCTACCGTCTCCGAAATGACTCTCTTTTGGCAGTCTGGTTCTGGGGGTAGGGTGGGGGGTGGCTGGGAACACGGAAGAGGCAAGGCACCTAGAAAGTGTTAGAGTTCTTTTGTCTTCATCCAAATAAAAGTAACTTTTTTTGTTGCTGCTTTTCTCCACTCTCTCTAGACCTTCCCATGGAGCCCCAGTCTTGCCCGGGAAGAGGCTGGACACTTGAACCAAACTGTGGACACGGGGGTGTGCCAGTGGCCACAGCTGGGGGAGCTGCTTAAAAACATCTTCTTTGACTTACTGTTAGTCGACTCTTGGGCCCCGCAACCCTGTAGATGCGGACAGTCCTTTTCTTGTTGGCCTCCGGGTTTTTCTTTTCTGGGGCTTACTCCATCTTGGACAGCTGTGCAAAGATATCTAGAACTATCAGCCTTCTGAAAGCTGTGCCAGTGTGCTGGGGTCGCCTGAACAAAGTGCCAAGGACCGGAGAGGGGGGCGGGGGTTTCAACAACACATTTTCATTTCCTCACAGTCCCAGAGGGTCTTAGTCCCTTTGGACTGCTTGCCAGAATGCCACAGACTGGGGGGCTTAAGCAGCAGACATTTTCCCTCCCAGTTATGGAGGCTGGGCTCCCGGTGAGGGCTGTCTTCCGGGTTCACAGATGGCCACCCTCTTGCTGTGCCCACCGGTGGCAGCCCGGGCCCCACCTCCCAGTCTTTTCTAGGTCAGTCTCTACTGCCTTGATTTGCCCCAATTCCTCCACCACGTTTCTTACTAGGTAGCTATATAATTTCAGTTCTCGGTGCATTTTGTTTTAAAGAGGCAATTTCCCTTACTAGCCAAATGAGCAGTTTCAACAGCAATTTAAGAGGAAATTCAATTGATTTCATTACACAAAGGCAGATAATATGGTCTATATAAGAGGCTTTTCCAGAAAAGCATTTTGGCAGCAGAATTTTTTTTTTCCCCCAAAAGAAATCTTACTTGGAGCTTCACTGAGGTGAACAGAAGGTAGGAGCTGTTTCCTTTCCAGCGGGGGTGGGGGTATTGGGGTGGAGGGTTGGAAGAATGGCGTTCCAAGAGTCAGGCTTTGAGGCCCCGCCCTCCGTGTGAAAGGCACTGGACATCCATGCTCTAAGGTGGTTGTTAACGTCCTCCCGGCAGATTGGCCAGTGTGGGACAGACACACTGATTAAGGGCAACCAGAGGTCGGTCTTGGAGAGGTGGGTGATAATCCATCATTGAATAAGATGATGGGGTCAAGAGCATTCTTGGTAAGGTTGTGTCTACAACGTAATAAGCTGTCAAAGTGGAACAGATTTAGTAGGGGCAAGTGGAAGGCGTCTGTCTCACTGTGCTGAGGTTATACTGGTGAAGTCAAGTGGGGTATGGAGACTATGTTTCCCTTTTATACGTAACAAAAACAAAGACGTTTCGGGGTGCCAATGATTAACTCCCCATGCTAGTAAGTAAATAATTTATTGGTGAAGGAAAAGCATTAGTACTGACTTTTGTCTCCAATCTGAACAATACATATTTAGAAACGCTACATTGTTAAAAGGCATATTTCTGGAGTAACGTTCATTTCAATGACATTTTGTGCTATGAGCGTATATTTTGGGGACTTTTATCTTTTTAAGTTAATAGGCTATCTGTAGCACAGTTTCGGTTTTACAGGAAAATGGAGCAGGAAGTAGAGTTCCAGTATATCCCCGAAGTAGAGGGTTCCAGTATATCCCCGAAGTAGAGAGTTCCAGTATATCCCCTCTCAGGCTCTCCCCCACTTGGGTTAGTTTCCTCTGTTTGTAACATCTTGCATTAGCGTGGTTTATCTGATATAGTCGACGAGACCATATTGACCTAGCCTCACAACCCAAAGTGCATAGTTTACAGAAGGGTTCTGCTTTGTGTTTTACATTATTGGGGTTCAGACAAATGTATAGCTACATGTACCCACCATTTCAGCCTTGCACAGAATTGTTGCCCTTTCCTAAAGAGCTCCTGTATTTCACCTATCCACCCTTTACCCTGCCCCCTGCACCCTGGGAAACACTCCTTTTCTTTGCCCCCACAGTGTGACCATTCCCAGAATGCCGTCCAGTTGGGATCAGGTAACATACAGCCTTTTCAGATTTGTTTTGTTTCCTACAGCAACATGCATTTAAGGTTCCTTCATGCCTTTTTGAGGCTTGATAGCTCATTTCTTTGTCTTGATAAATAATATTTCATTATCTGGATTGCTCGTTTATCCATTCACGAAGTACTGAAGGACACTTGCTTGTTTCCACGTTTTGGCAATTACGAATAAAGCTGCTATTCACGGTCAGGTTTTTGTGTGAACACAAGCTTTCAAATCATTTTGGAAAGTACCAGTGAGCACACAGTCTGGATCGTATGGCAAGAGTGTGTTTTTAGTTTTCTAAGAAACTGCCAAACTCTTTTCCAAAGTGGTTATTAATTTTTTTTTTAAACTTTTTTTGTTTTCATACAGCCTTGGTCTCAACATTTTGGTAGTCAGGTGCTCGTACCATTTGTGAGTTTTCTCTTAGTTCTCTCGCCTATATTTTGCTTTAAAAAAAAGAGATCTTAAGAATACACACATTTTTATTTTAATTTTTTATAAAAAGAAAAATCCAAGAATTAATTTTGCCTCCATGTACTAGTTTCTCAGAGGTATTAAATAAATTTAAAGTCAATGTTAAAAGTTAATTTTTAACACGGTGTTTCAAAAGCACTTTCCAGATTGCTTGAAAGCACTTCCTATTTGTATTTTTTTCTTTTGCTCAACATACTTAGTTCAGGAAAGACCACGATAGTAACAATTTCCAGTCGTTTGTGATTAATACGACTGTCAAAACTAAGCCCACGGAGTTATAATTTGGTGGCTGAAACTGAGTCTAGACCTCAGGACCGGAGCTTTGTATTTCGCTGCTGTATCAACTAAATTCCCTGGCTTTCCAAAAAGGAAGATATCAAAGGTATGTATATATTTTGTTGCAATGCCCTACTCCAGATCAGAGAAGTTCCATCACAGTCTGATAAAGTGTTATCAGGGCAGAGGAAAACAGGACAACCAGGAAATTTGAATGATGAGATTAGCTGCACATCTGAGGCCATTTCTACCGATTAGCTGTCTTTGAAAACTGCTTTAATGATCGGGAATCTCCTCTCCTTGATCAGTGAAAGTGATTTCTGCTCTGCTTCGCAGGAGGTGACTGTGAGTGGGCCCACAGACGCCAGGACTCAGCAGTTAATGAACTGTGTTTGTACCAAGGAAAAAGAAAAACCTTTTCGCTGCCTGGTGAACCTTTTGGAGGGTTCCAGGGATTTAAAGATTGCTCTTTGCTAGAAACCATTACCATACCTAGGGGGGAAAATACCTGATTTTTTCATGGGAAGTTCAGGCCTGATGGTGATAACATGTAAAAAAAAAAAAAAAAAAAAATCCAGCTCTTTGTTCTATGCAGGAAAAATACACTTAAAAATTAATCGTAGGGGCGCCTGGGTGGCTCAGTCGGTTGAGTGACCAACTTCAGCTCAGGTCATGATCTCACTGTCGGTGAGTTCAAGTCTCGCATTGGGCTCTGTGCTGATGGCTCGGAGCCTGGAGCCTGGACCCTGCTTCGGATTCTGTGTCTCCCTCTCTCTCTGCCCCTCCCCTGCTCGTTCTCTCTCTTTCTCTCTCTCTCTCTCTCTCTAAAATTAATAGTAAACATTTAAAATAATAATAATAGGGGCGCCTGGGTGGCTCAGTCGGTTAAGCATCCAACTTCAGCTCAGGTCATGATCTCATGGTCCGTGAGTTCGAGCCCCTCGTCGGGCTCTGGGCTGATGGCTCAGAGCCTGGAGCCTGCTTTGGATTCTGTGTCTTCCTCTCTCTCTGACCCTCCCCCGCTCATGCTCTGTCTCTGTCTCAAGAATAAGTAAACATTAAAAAAAATTAAAAATCAATTGTATATCATCAGGTCTAATGCTCTAATTTAGTGAAAGGCTAGAAGATACCCAGTAGAGCCATAGGATTGGGACTTTTTAAGTGTCTGAGTCCAATAAGACAAGCAGATAGAACCCTGTGATACAAGACGGGCTGTGAAAAGGCATCACGGAGCGACTTCGCCATCTGGAAACTGGATTAGTTCCTCTGTTTTTGAGTCTTCTGCTTTGAGGATTCAGATTTTACCCACACTGCACGTTTCTTGGAATGTAGGTAGAGGAGCGGGGAGTGGAGTTCTCAGGCCAGGTGTTCTCTGTGGAGGTGTGGGTGCGTGGAGAGAGGGTACCTTTTCACCTGTTGGCTCCCCACCGCTGGCTGGGTTGCACCGGAGAGTGTGAGTGGGTGTTTCATGGACACCCTCTGAATTCCGCGGAAGAACCCATGATCATTGTCTAGAAAGTGCATTTTAAAGCATGCCTGGGGACAGAAGGGCATAATCGTTTCTCCAGAAGGCTTCGAAGGAAGCCCCCTGGAACCACTGGTAACAGCTACAGCTTTTCGGCGTCTTTCCCTTCCGTTTCAGGGCCTCGAATGCACGCGCTTTGATCCAGTGTCAAGTGTATACGGTAAATCTCTCCCCCGAGCAGCCCCCTTTTATGTCCTTTCAGGCAGCCCGTGGGCCGGAGAGCCGAGGTGGCCCGGCATTTATTTGTTCAAAGTGGCACCTCTAGCTGAAGCTCATTAAGTCGGGGCTCACACACGGGCCGGCACAAAGGCAAAGCCTTGCAGGTTCCGTCTCCTTTGATATAGATTTGCCACCATTGTTCCAGGTACCGCCGGAGAGAGCTGATTTCCATATGTATGGAGCCACGATATGCGTTCTCCTGCCTGTTACACTGTCACCTAATGTATTTTTAGAAATATATAATCTCAGGAAGACGCAAGATGAGGCAGGAAATCTTAAAGCGGCAACATTGGAACATTCCCTGCCACTCGAAGAATGTTAATTAAAAGATACCTCATTCCACTTATTTTAATTGCCAAGCAACACTTGATCCCCCCCCCCCCCCCCACATACACAAATTTCCTTTCCTTTCCACAAACTGCTTCGGTGCACAGCCTGTTTTCCCTTTCTCTAGGTGTGTGTCTAATGGGGACTTCAGCCGCGCCAGTGTGGGGACGGTGGAAGGACCCTGGCAATGATCTGTAGCGTCAGGGTCTTTCTCCGCTCCCAGTCGCGCGGCCCGGATGCCGAACATGTGGTTGTCAGAGAAACACAAGGAATATATTATTGGATCCGTCATAATTAGGCATTGCTGATATGTGCCAAAGGTTTAGAGCCTCATCAGAAGGTTCTTATCCCAGGCGCTTCTGCGGGGGGATGAGTGGAGGCGCCAACAAAGGGGGTCCTGACGCCCGCTCTGCGCGGGAACAAAGAGGGACCACGCAGAGGGCCTTCCTTAGGTGTGTGTGCGAGCTCTAGTGTCTTCTTTCCCAGTCAAGCGATTCCAGCGGCAGCAGGGGACGGACAAGGCCCCGGTGTCCCGGGAAGCTCGGAGCCCTCCTGGTCCCGACGGCTCCCGGAGTCTGAGTCTCCGCAGGCCCAGTGCGGACTCGGGCCGCGTGGCCGCGGGGCCGACTGGGTGTGTCCGGCCCGGCCCGTGGCAGGTAGCCCTCGGTCCCCTTCATCGGTCCCCGGTCGCCCCGCCCCACCGGGCAGGTAGCCTGGCCCTTGGCGGACGGGCCGGGGGCTGCGGGCAACCCGAGCGCGGCGTCCGCGGCTGTTTTGACACAGCGGTGCGCGCTGTTTCCCGAGTCTCCGGCGGCGCAGGTGACAATGTGCGGCCGGTATCTGGGCCGGCCACTCGCTCGCGGGCCCCGCGGGGAGTGCGGGCCGGGCCTGCGAGGGTTCCCGGCGAAGCTGTCAAAACAAACGGGCCGATTCGTCGAGCGGGCTCCCCGGCCTTTGAGTTGGGGCCGCCCCGGCCGCCCTGCTCCTCCGCCTCCCGGGTTCATTAGCGGCCAGGTACTAGTTGGCGCCAGGAGGCTGAGCTCTTCTCCCCAGGCCCTCCTCCTCCCTCCCTCCTCCTCCCTCCATCCTCCTCCCTCCTTTCCTGCTCCTCCTCCTCCCTTGTTTCCTCCTCCTTCCTCCCTCCTCCTCCTCCCCCTCCTCCCTCCCTCCCTCCTCCTCCCTCCATCCTCCTCCCTCCTTTCCTGCTCCTCCTCCTCCCTTGTTTCCTCCTCCTTCCTCCCTCCTCCTCCTCCCCCTCCTCCCTCCCTCCCTCCTCCTCCCTCCATCCTCCTCCCTCCTTTCCTGCTCCTCCTCCTCCCTTGTTTCCTCCTCCTCCCTCCCTCCTCCCTCCTCCTCCCTCCTTCCTGCTTCTCCTCCTCCTCTCTTCTCCCTCATCCCCCTCCTTTCCTGCTTCTCCTTCTTCTCCTCCTCCCTCTCCCTCCCCCATCCTCCTCCTCCTTCTCCCCTCCTTCTCCTCCCCTCCTCCCCATCTTTTTTTCCTCCTTCCCCCCTCCTCCTCCTCTCCTCCTCCTCCCTCCTCCCCTCCTTCTCCTCCCCTCCTCCTCCCCTCCTTTCCTCCTCCTCCTCCCCCCATCCTTTTTTCTCCTCCTCCTCCCCTCCTCCTCCTCCCCTCCTCCTCCTCCCCTCCTCCTCCTCCCCTCCTCCCCCTCCTCCTCTCCTTCTCCTCCCCCTCCTCCCCATCCTGTTTTTCCTCCTCCCCTCCTCCTCCCCCTCCTCCCCATCCTGTTTTTCCTCCTCCCCTCCTCCTCCCCCTCCTCCCCATCCTGTTTTTCTTCCTCCCCTCCTCCTCCCCCTCCTCCCCATCCTTTTTTTCCTCCTCTTCCTCTTCCTCCCCTCCTCCTCCTCCCCTCCTCCCCCTCCTCCCCTCCTTCTCCTCCCCCTCCTCCCCATCCTGTTTTTCCTCCTCCCCTCCTCCTCCCCCTCCTCCCCATCCTGTTTTTCCTCCTCTTCCTCTTCCTCCCCTCCTCCTCCTCCCCCCTCCTCCTCCCCTCCTCCTCCTCCCCTCCTTCTCCTCCCCTCCTTTCCTCCTCCTCCTACCCTCCTCCTCCCCCTCCTCCCCATCCTTTTTTTCTCCTCCCCCTCCTCTCCTCTTCCTCCTCCTCCTCCTCCTTGTATTATGCTCTATTAAGCAGGATCCCTCAGCTTCAGCCCTGCAATTAACAGATTCTGAGATTCTTTTTAAATATTTAAACACAATATATGATTTATTTTTTTTAAATAAGGGTAACTTTCATTATTATTCTCTTAATGTTTATTTGTTCACTTTGAGAGAGAGAGAGAGAGGGAGGGAGGGAGAGGGAGAGAGAGTGCAAGCAGGGGAAGGGGCAGAGAGAGAGGGAGAGAGAGAGAGCATCCCAAGCAGACTCCACACCGTCAGCACAGAGCCCTGATGAGAGGCTCGAACTCCTGGTCCACGAGATCATGACCTGAGCTGAAATCAAGAGGTGGACACCTAACCAACTAAGCCACTCAGGCGCCCCTCATTCTTCTCCTTCTTAAAAACAGTCCGTGTTCACCCTAGAGGTGTGGCAGCGTGCAGATACACGACAGGAGCCATCTTTGAAGCTGTGCCCACCTCAGGGGTATCCCACATGCCCTATGTTCCACTCAACTAAAATTCTTCCGACTTGTCCCACACCACATAAGGACCATCAATTTCTTGCTTTCTTTTACAGTACAGTTTAGTATCTGTCAATGCCCCTGAAGTTCCAAGCATTTGGGAAGAGCTCTTCAAATGGACTTGCTTTTTTGTTTTTTTTTTTGCCTTCCTCTGGTTTGAAGTGAGAGCCAACCTGGGATAAGAGAATCTGGGCGTCCCTTTTGAGGTGAAATCAGAGTGAATTAAAAAGAGTGATTACACCCTTCTTTAATCAAAGGCTTCAGAGATCATGTTTCTTTTAAAAGAGAAACATCAAGGAATAGACTTAGAAAATTACTTTCATATTTTCTTGAGCGTTTCAGAGCTACAGCACATTTTAAGAGTTGTCATTTGTTCTGAAATATCAGACTGTAGTATCAGTCTTTCGCTTGTCCTTCAGTGTATCCGAAAGGCTTGAGCTTGCCCTTGCTTTGTTGTGAACAAGCCGCCGCCTTCAAATGACTAATGCTCTTGGAATCTCGCTCAGGCATTTATTCTGCCTCTGTTGCCATGGGCCCTATGTTCTCTTTTGTGACTCCTAACAATATAGCAATGTATCTAAAGTTTTGCCCCAACCCAAAGGGACTGAGTCATATCATGATTTTGCTTGAAATAATGATTGTAAAAATGATCAAATATACCAATGAACAGGTCTGTCATATACACTTGGGTGGGGTGTCCACTGCACAAGGCCAAGCGGTCCATTCTGATTTTAATCTATCTGAACAGGTTTAAAACAAGTGTCTGTTTGTGTGTATGTTTGTAATGAGTCATATGCACTAATTAACCTGAAATAATGTTACAACAGTGAAAGCAGAAGACCCTCAAATTCACACAGCCAGTGTTCATTTAAACATTTCACAATGGCTAGGGGGAAATACTACGCCTTTGCAAGTCTTAAAACTAAGAACAACTTATTTGAAATTAATGAATTGGCATTAACAGCATTTCACGTTGAAATCCTTCTTTGCATTATTTAAAAATAATCCTTTTTTTTTTTTTTTTAGAAAAAAACACCATCAGTTGTTAAAATTTTAGAGTGATAAACAGCCTTTAAAAATAAATGTTTCCTGTCTGCTTACAAGAATTTGATTGGCTGAACTCTTTGCAAATGCCAGGTCTCGTACTTTCATTTGGGGAATAATAGAGAAAGGGATAAAAAGCATATAAATGTGTGTTTGTTGCTTGACCTGAGACATTTAAAAACCACCGGAGGCCAGAATCAATTAGTAGTGGCAGAATTCTCTCTCTTTTGGCTTCTGTTTTACTGGTTTGTGCCCAGTTTAATTAGAAAATAATACAATTACGCTATTAATTTTACTTGGCAAGCTCTATTTCTACTGCATTATTGGCATTATGGGAAGTGGGATCAGTTTTTTTTTTTTTTTTTCGAGAGGCTAAGAATTCTTAAGGTCTAAAACTATATTACTCTTTTGATCTTTTTCTAACCATAGATTGTTTCAAAAAATTATGTTGGACTAATCAATTTCTTTAAAATTTTTTTTTTTTTTCAACGTTTATTTATTTTTGGGACAGAGAGAGACAGAGCATGAACGGGGGAGGGGCAGAGAGAGAGGGAGACACAGAATCGGAAACAGGCTCCAGGCTCTGAGCCATCAGCCCAGAGCCCGACGCGGGGCTCGAACTCACGGACCGCGAGATCGTGACCTGGCTGAAGTCGGACGCTTAACTGACTGCGCCACCCAGGCGCCCCAGGACTAATCAATTTCTTGATGAATACTTATGATTAAGACTAAAATTTTCTCATGTCCTGGGAAACTGCAAACACTTTAAAATGAAAATATGATTTTTAACATTTCTTATTTTATATTACTCTATTTATTGGCCAATTTCTAAGGATAAGCACTTAATATATAAGGCTAATTTTCTCAATTGTATAATGTTTCTTTGGAAATTCTGCAATGACTACACTTAACATTTTAATATCATTGCCCTTGGGGCGCCTGGGTGGCTCCCTCGGTTGAGCATTCGACTTCGGCTCAGGTCATGAGCTCCCAGTTTGTGGGTTCGAGCCCGGCGTCAGGCTGTGTGCTGACGGCTGGGAGCCTGGAGCCTGCTTCAGATTCTGTGTCTCCTCTCTCAGCCCCTCCCCAACTTGTGCTCTGTCTCTCAAAAATAAATAAATGTAAAAAAAAAAATTTTTGATATCGTTGCTCTTTATTGAAAGATATTTGATGTCCGAGTTGCTAGGCTGATGATAAAATTTAAATATATACGTGAGTTAAAAGGATCTGCATTAGATCCAATTTGTGTTAAATGCTACCATTAGTATTGTTTCAATGAAACTGACCCGATGTATCATTGTTATTAAACTCCACATTATTTTGTTCTGCGGCTTTGATACCTCCGCAGCTCACCTCTTGACTGTTTCTGCAGTCTGGACCAAAAGTTGCATTTACACAAAGATATAAAATTCCCTTCATTTCATTCTTTTAACATCATGTGTCCTGCATGTCTACAGAGTAAGCATATGGTGATGGCACGCAGATAATATTATTTAAGTGAATAATAAAGTGATAATATTATATAAGTGAATATATAAAGTGAATAATAACACACAGCATGCATGTTAACAAAGTAACTTTAACACCCACTGTTTAAGTGTAGCTCCTCATTAGGATGGCCATTACAAGCATTAATACTGATGCACCTGATAAATACATAAGACACCGATGAAGTCTACGTGAAGAGGTGCCGTGGAGGGTATGCCATTTGATAAAACAAAGCTAAACGTTGATGGCTTCAGCATCATTTCCTTTTATGAGGCAGAGGAGGTATGTGAACTTGAATTGTATATGTGAGGTTTTATTGCCTTTCGACAAAAGCGACGGAACACGAGCTTCTGAAACCTAGGCCTGAACTTTTCCTCAGCCAATGAGATGATGCTTTCAAATGAATGCATTATTTGGATTTGAACTTTTTTTTTTTTATGCTAGTGTTTTAATTACCCTTATTTTTATTATCCCTTGAAGCTAGAGGTTAGGTAAAACAGAGAAATAGGACGTTTGCATTCTTTCAGTAATCTTTTTAATCCAATTCAAGACTTTTTTTTTTTTTTAATTTTTTTTTTTTTTTTTCCAACGTTTATTTTTGGGACAGAGAGAGACAGAGCATGAACGGGGGAGGGGCAGAGAGAGAGGGAGACACAGAATCGGAAACAGGCTCCAGGCTCTGAGCCATCAGCCCAGAGCCCGACACGGGGCTCGAACTCACGGACTGCGAGATCGTGACCTGGCTGAAGTCGGACGCTTAACCGACTGCGCCACCCAGGCGCCCCTCAAGACTTTTATAAAGAACTAGGAATTGGGATTCCCAGACAACGTAATATTTGTGCTAACCTGCTTCTGGTCAGCAGACGCATTCCTGGTGGACGGCACCAAGTCGGCTGGTGTATGGGACAGCAAAGCTTGCCTGGTCTTAAGTGACTTTGAGTGGAGCAGACAGCATGCATATTTCTATAGAATGCTCATAATTACCTGTTTTTCTTGACAAAGGTAATGGGGCTCTTGAATGTATTACGCTCTCAAATATTATATTTGGTGTAAAATGTAATTCATTGTTTTCAAGTACATTCCTTGTATATTTACTAATTTTACAAAGTAACTTCTTAAACTGGGGCTAGGACAAAGTCTCTCTCTGGTTATCAATTAGGGCTATTTGAGGGGCGCTGGGTGGCTCAGTCCAACTTCGACTCAGGTCGTCATCTCACGGTTGGTGAGTTCGAACCCCCCACGCCCCCCCCCCCCCCCATCCCACCATGTCAGGCTCTGTGCTGACAGCTCAGAGCCTGGAGCCTGCCTTGGAGTCTGTGTCTCCCTCTCTCTCTGCCCCTTTACCTGCTCCTGCTCTGTCTCTCTCTCCTTCAAAAATAAACGTTGAAAAAAATTTAAAAAAATAATGAGGGCTGTTCTACACAATAAAGCACCGCATTATAGTGCATTGTACCTGTTCGTGGCAATGCCCGAAAGTCAGCAGAAGGCGAATTCTGTTGCCTTCATCGAGTGTACATAGGGTTTGGAGTGAGTTCAAAGTAATTGTTTTACCTGACAGTAATGACATGTTAATGATGTTGGAACAGTTCAGGCCTCCTGAGTGACTAACCTTTTCACACTTTGAGTTGATTTTCCCCGTGAATTAAATTAAAATAGCAACGATGCGGTGAAAAGTTTTAGGTTGGTTCACTCAGAGTGTTTTGTTTAAAATGCGTTCTTCTTTTAGCTGTCAGTAAAGTCTTCGGTAAGCCGTGTAGAAATTTTTGTTCGGCCTGGCTTATTTATTTCATTTTTGACAAAAATGCAGTTTGTAAGTATAATAGCAAAGGTTTTCCCTGATTTTTGGTGGCTGCTGTGGGAGACGGGAACGTATCTGCTGCAAACGTAGACTCCACATGTGTTTCTCAATCAGGGTAAACTGAGAGGTGTTCACAAGGAGATTTATTTTTAACGTTTGATAGCCTTTATTTTTGAATTGTAATTGTATGTATCTCTTTCAGGGACAAGTATACACCCAATAGGGTCACTTCTGACTGACCCGGTGATACTTTATAGGCTCAAAAAAGTAATTTCCAAGGGGAATATACTACAAACCTTTGAAGAAAGATCCTTCAGAAATGATCTTTTCCCAAAAAGTAGAATTCCAGATTTCAGGAAGCAGCAAGCAAACGCAGCTGCAAAAAACATTCAGGTTGAAATTTTGATCACCTTTCTACGAAAATGAACTTGAAAGCAACGTTGAGGTCATGACCAGATTCACTGGGCTGCGTTTGGAGAATTGCTTTCCCTGCTCGTAGGGCAGTAGTTCCTGACTGGGGTTTACTCGGCTCCCTCACCTCTTCCTGTGTAATCTTTAGGTGAATTTTTTTTCCCCTCCTTAATAAAATAGGCACGGTTTTTAAAGAAACAAAATGCAGCCTGGAAGACACAGCAGTTTCATTTTGTGCGGGGGCCCAGACGTTTCTCAGAAACTTCCCCGGTGTCTTTGTGTCCCGTCTCCTGAATCCAGGGCTGGGGTGACAGCCGGGCAGGGCCAGCGAGGTCTGTCAAAGCCCCAGGATATATTACAGCATCTAGCCTTTTGCAAAAGAAAAGAAGCCTTATTTATAGTTAGGGAAACCCTTGCAATTTCCTTGTCTCTGAATGCCAAATATTTTATAGGACTTCTCTGTTGACAAATCATAAGCAGCATTTTCACTTGAGACATCCAGCCTATCCTCTGAGTCTCTGTGTTCTTTACCCGGTGTTCAATCTTTACGGGCCTGGGTGATAACTTTAAAGACCTGCCATGAAGTCGAATTGTTGTCTTTCTGATTTGCTTCTCTGGAGAGAAATGCAGCGTGTTTCCTTTTTAACGTGAGTGAAAAAATAACAGAAAGGAAAAAAGTGACGGCAGCGAGAGGGGGCTCGCATCCCTGGCTGGAGCTGAGTGGGCCCTCCGATTAGGAAAATCCCTGGGCTCAGGCCTACGGGGGCCCGTACCTGCTAAAATGGCGGTCTGATAGTTTGGTTTTGAGATGGAAAGGGTGCCCAGCTCTACAGCTGACTTGGGGATGGCGCCTCTTCCCCACTTCCTGAGTTTGTAACAGCCAATTTGTAGATACCTGGGAACTGGGGGGCAGGGGGCTCTTCGGGCAGCGGAGTGATGCCAGACTTCTGCTACCTCAGAAGCTTTTCTTATCTTCCCGTCCTGTCAGGACAGCAGTATCTGGCTTACACAGCCGGGATCCGGGGGCCCTGGGTTTTACTTGCCAGGCCTATCTTTATTTCTTGTACCTAGATATCGGTGGCCTTTAAATTGGGAAAACAGGCTGCAATCTCCTTTGATAAGGGGATTTTGGACCTCAAGCTTTACTACGTAAGGGCTAGATAGACATCTGTTAGTGGGAGTTACCTTGGGGGACTAGATCATGGGGGGAATCTACACTGCAAGCCAAAGCCTGGGTTTCAAGTCAATAGGATAAGTGGAATTTAAGCAGGAAACCGGGCTTCTAAATCAATTTAGTCCCACCACTATTTTTATGTGCCAGTAGGGCTGGCGAGCGGTGGCCTCCCTGCGTGTACAGAACAGAGCCCGTCTGTGCGTCTCATCTCAGAGATCAAAGCCGACTCGAATACCAACTTCTTATGGGGGCAGATTTGTCACCCCTGCTGCTCTGAATTCCTTCGTGTCCCTCCCAATTTTCCAACCTTCAAAGCGCGTGTTCGGTCTCAAATAGCACCCTACCAACGTGCAGCCACCTCTTATCTGGCACCTACTCTGTGCTTCTGTGGCTCAGAGTCCGGGATGCATCATGGTCTCTGGAGCCACGTAACAGCTGCGTGGCCTCGGATAAAATTCCTAACTTCTCTGCCGTTCGTTACCAAAGGGACATAACGGTAGTACTGGGTCGTTGGGAGGTTTACGTGTTAATATACGGACCTGTGGAGGTACCTCGTTTACATCCCTCCCCTGCCCCTGGAAGGTGAGAAGCATTCTTTCTTACGTTCTGCCTTAGCCCTGGTTCCTTTGATTTTTTTTTTTTTTTTTAATGTTCATTTATTTTTTGAAAGAGAGAGAGACAGAGAGACAGAGAGCGAGCATGAACAGGGGAGGGGCAGAGATAGAGAGACAGAGAGAGACAAAGAGACAGAATCTGAAGCAGGTTCCAGGCTCCGAGCTGTCGGCACAGAGCCCGATGCGGGCCTCGATCTCACGAACCGTAAGATCATGACCTGAGCCGAAATTGGAGCCACCCAGGCGCCCCAGCCCTGGTTCCTCTGAAAGCGAAGCCTGTGCCCAGTAAATAATTCCAGAGAGCTGGAGTAAAAGACTGGGGAGGGAACCAGGGGCAGAGGGAAAGCCAATACAAGCATGTACTTTGAAGTTGTCCCCCCAGTGGGCTGGACACGATTCCATGGGGCCCCTTGGAAAGGCTTGAGAAATGCATCCCAGAAGTGTCTACCTGGTGGGCAGAAGGGAGAATGTTTATCCCTCGGCTTCCATTGTCCCATCAGTCAAGGCCGATGAGTAGCTGCTAACCGCCCCGTTTGTGCCTGCTGGGGCGTGTTCCACGGGTACCACACGCAGGGGTGTTAAAAGACATCCCAGGGCAGCCTCAAAGGAGCTGCTCTCCCCCTTGACCTTCTCAAAGCTGGTGGGACTTAGGTGCAGCTGATCTCTCCAGCGGTGGCTGAAGGAAGAAGCCGGGCAGAGAATATTTGGAGTCCTGCACAAGCATCTAATACATACCCATTTTACAGATACGGAAACCGAGTGTCTCCAAGAGAGTAACCAAGGCCACCTTGTTAATCACTCACAGTCACCTTTGTGACTCTGAAGCCTGGCTTTTTCCGTTCTGCCGCAAATCTCTAACTGTGGGCAAACCTCCTTCACGATGCATAAGGATGTATTTATTTCTGCCTAAAAGTGTAATTCTGAGCACGTAGACGATTGGGAGAGAAAAGTAGCGAAAGGATTTAAAAACTTGAGATTAAAAAGGGGACAATTTTTATATTGGGAAGCGATTCAAAACGCAAAAGTGTAGTACCACATGAGCACCTTCAAATCTGAGTTAACACGTTTTAATTTCTGTTGCGGTTTTGTTTTCGAAAGTGATATTCAATGTTAATAGAGATGAAAGGAAACTCAGTGAAAAAATGGGAATGTTGCCAGTGGTACATTTTTAGTCTGAAATTAGAATGACTAAAAAAGCCTTCTTTCTTGGTCTCCTCCCCCACCCCCTGTGCTCAAAGTAAAGTGCGTGTGTTTTCCCGTGTACTTGGGGATGTGACTGTCTCCCAAAGAAACAATACCATTAGGGCAGTGTTTCCAAAAGACAGGAACCAAACCCGATCGTTTTACTTTTGAATCATACCTAATGTAATTTATGATTTTCTTGTAATTATACATGCGATGTATCTAGGATGATAATACGCAATTTGAACAGTATGGAAGAAAGGCCGCGACTAACGTTTGATTGAGGACATTTTTTTTCCCTCAGAACTTTACATATGAGAAATTTCTCAAATTACAAGCATCAGTGTCTCTGGCTTTAAAAAGCAAATAAAAAGAGAAGTCCCGATCAGATCCATTCATTCATTTGTTCTAAAAATATTTATGGCAAGCTTTGCGCCCCGTGCTGGAGAGAGAAAGACAAAAAGCCATTTGGTGCCTTCTGGAAGCCTACAGGGCTTTTTGGAAGGTAGACAATAATTGTAGTTAGAAGGCTCACCGGTTTTGGATTATGATAACAGTGTTTTCCCTGATTTTTCTACAGTCACATGCCTGTCTACCCCTAGCCCTTCTTCCCCACCCCCAGCTGCTGCTTCCTCACCTGTTCTCCTGTGCCTCCCCTCTTGGCCCCACAAATCTGAACCTGCTGCCAGAAAGGTGTTTTTTGCCCGTCTCACATTTGTTCATTCCACTGCCTAGCACAGATTCCTTCAATAGCTCCTCATGGGATCCAGGAGAAAAACTGTGGCTAACTCAAAGGCATACATGCACCCCGGTGTTTATAGCATCATTATGAGCAAATAGCCAAATTATGGAAACTGCCCAAATGTCCATCGACTGATGAGTGGCTAAAGAAGAAATATTACTCAGTCATAAAAAAGAATGAAATCTGGCGAATCGCAGCAACGCGGATGCAGCTAGAGAGATAATGCTAAGTGAAATAAGCCAGTCAGAGAAAGACAAATAACCAGTCACCCTTATGTGGAATTTAAGAGAACAGATGAACGAAGGGAAAAAAAAGACAGACGAACCAAGACAAACCGAGACTCTGAATGCACTGACGGTAACCGGAGGAAAGGGGGTGGGGGGATGGGGTAAATAAGGGATGCAGATTAAGGAGTGCCCTTGTCACGATGGGCACCGGGTGTTTGAAATAAAAACTAAAAAGGAAATGTGTGGCTCTGATTCACAGCACGTGGCTCCCTCGCCTGTCTCGGGCTTTTTGCTGCCATTGGATGCAGCACCCATCAGCCCCTTGTGCCTTATGGAAGCTTCTGGACTCTCGTATCATTCCTGCTTAAAATCGTGTTCTCAGGGGCGCTTGGGAGGCTCAGTCGGTTGAGCGTCCTACTTGGGGTTCGTGGGTTCGAGCCCCGTGTCGGGCTCCATGCTGACAGCTCAGAGCCTGGAGCCTGCTTCAGATTCTGTGTCTTCCTCGCTCTCTGCCCCTCCCCCATTCACACTCTGTCTCTCTCTCTCTCTCTCTCTCTCAAAAATAAACATTAAAAAATCGTGTTTTCAGATGATGAGTATATCTTCTGATTTTGATACAGAATGAAGACTCGATCTTTATCACTGGTTTTGGGCACTTGGATTTTGATGTGCCTTTGCGTAATTTTCTTCATCTTTCTTTTGTATGGGGTTTGTGGAATTTCTTGGATGTGTGAGTCTTTGGTTTTCATCAAATATGAAATGACTCTAAAAAATCTCTAATAATTGTCTTTGCTTTGTCTGATGTCAACATAGCCATTCCTGCTTTCTTCTGATAGTGTCAGCACAGTATATCTTTTACAATTCACTTACTTTTAACCTACATGTGTTCAATATTCAATTTTTTTTAATGTTTTATTTATTTTTGGGAGAGAGAGAGAGAGAGAGAGAGAGAGAGAGAGACAGCACGAGCAGGGGAGGGACAGACAGAGAGGGAGCCACAGAATCCAAAGATAGGCTCCAGGCTCCAAGTTAGTTGTCAGCATAGAGCCTGACTCGGGGCTCGAACCCATGAACCGGGAGATCGTGACCTGAGCCGAAGTCAGATGCTCATCCGACTGAGCCACCCAGGCGCCCCTTTGTGTTCAATATTTAAAGTGGGCTTGTTGAAGGCAGCAGATAGTTGGATCTTCTTTTTTATCTAATTTGACAACGACTGCATTTACTTGGTGTGTTTCCACCATTATAGTTAACATAATTGTTGCAACTGGGCCCGGATCTGCCAGGTTGCTTCTGTTTTCTCCTTGCCTCATCGGCTCTTTGTTTTTCTTTTCTTCATTTCCTGTCTTATTTTGGATCCATTTTGTGTTTCTTCCCTGGTTTTGGGCGATTTGATTTCGACATGTCTTTGTGGAGTTTTCTTCGTGTTTCTTTTTCTTGGAGCGTGTTGAGTTTCTTGGATGTGTGGGCACAGAGATCTCACCAACTTTTGAAAACGTTTTGGATTTTAAATCCTCGATTATTTTCTCAGTCTCCTCCTTCTCTCCTTACGGGGACTCCAATGACCCCTCTCTTAGGCCTCTTGAACCTGTCCCATAGCTCAGGGATACTCTACCCTGCAAACTACGGCACCCTTCGCTCCTCCAGACCTTTCCCAGCTCGGTCTCCTCAATTTCCAGAGTCAGCCTGGATTTTCGCTTCTGGTGGCTCAGCTTGGAAACTTTCTGCAGGAAGTGAGCTGGGGCGATGGTGGGACTCACCCTGTTCATGTCCTCTAGCATCATTGTCTTTGTTGTTAAATATCCAGTGCCTTGAAATTGTTATTTCATACATAGGTTTCTGGTTTACTGGATGTACAGGTAAGAGGCTAAATGCAGTCTCTGATACTTCTGGCTGGAATTTGTATTTTTCCTACACGTATCAAAGTTTTAGATTCCAGACAGACTTCTGGTAAAATTTCGGTATGTACAGAGAAAAGTTCAGACTGGAGGAAAAAAGTTTAAATTATAACCTTGAAATGAGAAATAATTTATATTCTTTTCTTTTCTTTCTTTCTCTCTTCCTTTCTTTTTGAGCGAGAGGACACAAGTGAGAGAGGAACAGAGAGAGAGAGAGAGAAAAGCAGGGATCACCCGAAGTGGGGCTCATGCTCACCTGATGCGGGGCTCGAACTCACGAATTGTGAGATCATGACTTGAGCTGAAGTCAGATGCTTAACTGACTGAGCCTCCCAGGTGCCCCCTTTATATTGTTTTCTGTTTGGAACATTTACTACGCGTGGAAGAGAATAACCAGAGGCGTGGCTGTAAAATTAAGCAGAGAGAAGCTAAAATTGTAGTCTTAAGTTCCCAATGATGCCTTTTTTACAAGAAAGTTTATTTATTTATTTTTGAGAGGTGGGGGGAGTCAGTGGGGGAAGGACAGAGAGAGACGAACAGAGGATCCAAGCTGGGCTCTGCGCTGACAGCACGATAGAGAGAGGGGAGAATCAGGACAGCGTAATATCACACAGTTCCTGGGAAGAGAGAGTTTCAGGAAGGATGGAGGGTGAAAAACAGGTGCATGCGGCTGCTGGACAGTCATTGGTGGGTGGCCTTCAGATCATTTCAGTAACTGACAAGTATCGAAGGGGATCGCGATGGGCCCAAGAGGGTGATGAAGGAGGAGCATATGAGGAACCTGTCTCTTCAGGGAAGAGTTCGTGCTGATCAGGGATCAGCGGGTGAGTAGATTGAGGGGTGAGCCTGGTGAGGGCAAGAATTCCCTCTGCACGCCACGCAGCATACAATTTTACAAGGACACATTGGAGACGGAGTCAGACATCAGAGCAGGCTGGCGCGGGAGGGTCCTTCTGGCAGTGGTGGATTTTCAGTGTTTTTTGTGTTACCGGACTCGTAGGGCGTCTCTGTGTGTATATTCTCCATCCTCCAGGCAACTGGGTGGCCCAGGCGGTTGAGCGTCCGACTTCGGCTCAGATCATGATCTCACAGTCCGTGAGTTCGAGCCCTGTGTCAGGCTCTGTGCTGACAGCTCAGAGCCTGGAGCCTCCTTCCGATTCTGTGTCTCCCTCTCTTTCTGCCCCTCCCCTGCTCATGCTCTGTCTCTCTCTCTGTGTCAAAAATAAACATTAAAATAAAAAATGTATATTCTCCATCCTTTGTTGCTTACCTCCTTATACGCCAGGCCTACCTGGTGAGCTCGTTCCCATGAAGATTCCGGGGCCCCGCTTTACAGATTCGGTTTCAGTAGGTCTAGGGTGGGGCCCCGGAGTCTCCCCGCACACAAAAATATTTATTTACTTTTTGAGCAGGCAACACGTTCACGTGGTCCAAAAGATGCAAAAGGAATGGGGTGAAAAGCCGCCTTTCCACATGTGTTCATCACTCAGTCTCCTTATTCCAGAACATTCCATTGTATCAGATTCCTTTGTCACCTCTGGGGGTTTTTGTTTGCCTTTTGGTGTTCTCATCTTTAATAAATGCGGAAGCTAGAGTGTATATAATCACAAGGCAAGGGCTGGAAGGAATTGATAGAGGATTGCGCTGCACTTACAGGTAGGATTTGTGGCTGGCGTAAACATTAAGTGAAGCTTCTCCTCTTTAGGGGTCTCGAATTTTCAAAGCGCGAAGAGCGATGGTGTCGACCTGGATGAAGCAAATGGTCTCCAAACCTACATCAGTTTCAGCGCTCAAAACCTTGAATGTGTGCATGGGGACCATGGTCAGTTACAGGTGTGTCTGTTTTTATTATTAATTGTCTATTTTTATTTATACCACATGTATTGGACTAAAAGAGGGATTAAAAACTTGCCTCTGTGGTTCCTTGCAAACATGAGCTCTAGGTGGCTTTCATGTTTTTCTTTGGCTGTCTGGTCATATGATCTCAAACAGCATTAAATGGATTCAAAAGATATGACTTTCCAGCACCAAAAACATTTTAATAAATAAAGATGAGCACACAGGCTGCTGACTTCCTCTTGGTTCTGTCATGTTCTACTTACCTACCTCACCCCCTGCATTTTATTTATTTATTTATTTATTCAACGTTTTTTTATTTTTTTATTTTTTTTATTTTTGAGACAGAGAGAGACAGAGCATGAACGGGGGAGGGGCAGAGAGAGAGGGAGACACAGAATCGGAAACAGGCTCCAGGCTCTGAGCCATCAGCCCAGAGCCCGACGCAGGGCTCGAACTCACGGACCGTGAGATGGTGACCTGAGCTGAAGTCGGATGCTTAACCGACTGCGCCACCCAGGCGCCTCACCCCCTGCATTTTAAATAACCCTCTGTCAACACTGTGGGTGTTCAAGTTTCAAATGTCATCTAAAGGTAAATGGCTCTTTTACTAATAAGATTTTCCAGTTCCTCGCGTATTTTTGGTAAGAGCTTGTTAAAAATCCACATTGGCAGTAAAGAGTAAAGCGTCTGAGAAGTTTTGTGTTATTCTACTTTGAGGTGTGTTATTATGTTTCTTCAAGGGCACTTCTTATTTTATGCAGTTGTTATTAAAGGGATGGTAATTTTGGGAAGTCCAACTCAAATATTAGTTTATTTATTTTTAATTAAAAAAATTTTTTTAAATGGTTTATTTATTTTTGAGACAGAGAGAGACAGAGCATGAGCCGGGAAGGGGCAGAGAGTGAGGGAGACACAGAATCCGAAGCAGGCTCCAGGCTCTGAGCTGTCAGCACAGAGCCTGATGCGGGGCTCGAACTCACAAACCTCGAGATCATGACCTGAGCCAAAGTCGGATGCCCAACCGACTGAGCCACTCAGGTGCCCCTCAAATATCAGTTTAGATGAACATCTTTCTCCGACTCTTCTTAAGGTCTTGTGCAAAGGCTCAGAAAGCAACCACCCCAGTTAAAGAATCTTCCCACTGAGACAGGACCCAATCCCTGGTGTGCATGGGGGCTCTGGGGCAGATTTACAGAATTACTCCTCGAAATGGGCTGGGGATACAGATTCAGGCTGAAGAATATGCTTGACAATCTTAACAATGACTGGATGCTTCAGGGGGGACAAAAGAATGAGATGAGAGATTATAGTAAATGTTAAACATGAAGGGGAAAATGTTTTTTCTTTTGCAGATTTTTTCCTTTAAATTACACAGACGACAGTTAGCTTGCTGGTTATGGATGTGGGTTTTTTTCTTTTTCTTGCACCAACGTTTATTTTTTTAAATACTTCCGTATATATGTGTGTATTTAGTTTTAGACAGAAAGAGTGCACGTGAGTGGGGGCAGGAGAGAGGGAAAGAGAGAGAGAGAGAGAGAGAGAGAGAGAGGGAGAGTCTCATGCAGGCTCTGTGCTCAGCTCAGAACCAGACTTGGGGCTCGATTCTATGACCCTGGGATCATGACCTGAGTCGGACACTCAACCGACTGAGCCACCCAGGTGCCAACTTCTTGCACCAACATTTAGGTAAACTTATGTTTCAGATCTGTCAATGCCCATTGGGCGCAGCCAATTTACGTCGAGGTAAGTCGAAGACATTATTTTAACCTAATTGGGAAGATGTATAAAAATGAGGTGATTCGTGGGGCGCCTGGGTAGCTCAGTCGTTTGAGTGTCCAACTTCGGCTCAGGTCACGATCTCATGGTTTGTGGGTTCGAGCCCCGCGTCGGGCTCTGTGCTGACAGATTGGAGCCTGAAGCCTGTTTCGGATTCTGTCCCCCTGTCTCTCTGCCCCACCCTTGCCTGCACTCTGTCTCTCTCTCAGAAATGAATAAACGTCAAAAAAAAATTTTAAAAATGAGGTGATTCTCTATAGCATTAAGAAGTGAAAGAAATTCCTGTCATTTTGTCTTTACATTCATTTTTACTTGGATGTTTCTACTAAAAGTAGCTATATAAAATAATTCAGAGTAATAGAAAAATGGATAAAAATTGTTTTGTGACTTTTTAGGGTGGTATTTATTATTAGAGGGAGAACTGAAATAAGCATTTGATGGTATTTTCTAAAGGATATTCAAAATATCCTAGCTCAAGGTAAAATATGAATATGGCGTTATTACATTTTATTTCTTATAAATAAATAACAAGTACATAAGTGTAGATTATTCGAACTAGAAAATGATTTGAGAACATTTTGAGAGCATGAGAAGGTAGGTAGGTTGAAATAACATTTTCCAATTACGTAAAAGAAACATAAATGCAAATTTGGTTCTGCATCTATCTTATGTTAAAATATGGGAGGTAAACCTACCTTATAAAAAAATGTCTGCAGCTCCAAAATTTAATTATATAATTATCACCAAAGTTGATGGAAAACTTAAAAATAAGCAAGGAGTGCCATTATATATATGTATACATATATTTAGAAGAAGAGCAACAAACTTGATTGGAACCTTGGGGACGCCTGGGTGGTTCAGTCGGTAAAGCGTCCACGTCTTGGTTTTGGGTCAGGTCAGGATCTCATGATTCGTGAGTTCGAGCCCCGCATTGGGCTCTGCACTGACAGTGTGGAGCCTGCTTGGGATTCTCTTTCTCCCTTTTTCTCGGGGTTCTCTCCCCTGCTCGTGTTTTCTCTCTTTCAAAATAAATAAGTAAACTTAAAAAAAAAAAAGAACTAGTAACGCCTCTCAGCTTGCCAATTTAAAGAAAGTCAGGGACTTCCTTTTTTTTTTTTTCCCCAGTTTTTTATTTTTGAGAGAGAGACAGAGTGTGAGCGGGGGAGGGGCAGAGAGCGAGGGAGACACAGGATCCGAAGCAGGCTCGAGGCTCCGACCTGTCAGCACAGAGGGGGCTTGAACTCACGAAGCGCACGATTATGACCTGAGCTGAAGTCCGATGCTCAACCGACTGAGCCCCCCGGGCGCCCCAAGAAAGTCAGGGACTTCTAACACGAATAATATATAAACATAAAACGGGAATAGGCAGGGGGCTTGCCGCATTGCACCCAGAGCTCAGAAAAGTAAATACCTATAAAATAGTTCATTGATTAGGAAAATATGCTAGATTTTAATCGCATAGTAATGGTTAAAGAATGATCTGAGTAATCTATGTGACCGCGATGGTTTCCCGTGTGATAACCATCCCTGTTTCGGAAGGCGGTGCTTGCGTCACCACAAGGCCGTGGTGGTAGGAAGAGACATCGAAGGAAAGTGAACTTGAGAATTGTATGTTAGGTGGCGGCATCATCTGTTTCATGCATTTTAATACGTGTCTTGGAAATTTAATTTTGAGAAACTGGAAGAATCGGACAAAACAAAGTGCCCATGTAAAGAATAAGTCTAACTTTTCCCCCTCTAAACAGTATCTTTGCTGCAAAGTCTCAGATTCATTGTATTTGAAAGGCCAAAGTATAGCTACCTCAAAGAGATGACATTGAATTCAGGGCCCGGGAGGGCTTCCCAGAGACGCAGCTTTCCTGCCTTTGTTACCCCTTTGATGGCAAAGATAGTCCTTTCTGTGCTGATGCTAAGTCATTCGGGAGATCTATTTCATCAGTTAAGAATCAAAAAGGAAAAAGGGGAAGGGGACTAAGGGTAGAATTTTGAAGCTTGGCACTAAAAAATTATTGCTTAGATGAACACATTTTAATAGCACACAGGAGGGATGGTCGGTCTTCAGACTTCTGTCAAAACACGGGACCTGGGTGCTGGCTCCCGGAGGTGAGAAGGAGAATCACCAGATATTCCTGCGGGCTCACAGATCTCCCTGCAGAAGGTGGAATAGAAATCACACCCAGCCTGGCCCCTGGGGACGTGGGGGTTCTTTATCACGAGGCCCTTTCTTGCTGATGTGGGCCTCAGTTTCCAAAGTGCTGATTGTTTTTGCTCTCGGCAGGAGACTGCTTGCAGCTGAGTCAACGGGGGATCCAAAGTGTTATGGAAAGAAATCCACCAGGAACCTGAGAATCTTCCTTGTGACTATTTCAAAACCGTAGGCAAAGTTTCAGAACACTGCAGGGTCAAGTGTGGCTTTGGGTCGCAAGATAACACGAGCATTTAATTTCAATAGTTCCCTTTTACTTCTTTTTGCCACGAGACAAAATTTTATTGTTATAAACGCTCCTCTAAAGCATCAGTATTAGTAGGCTGAGATTCGCTTTATGATGAATAAAGGTGAAAGAGGGAGTATTTAGAAAAATGTTTTCTGTGTATGAGTAGTGGGAAATTTTTGCCTCTTAAAAACATCCGCTTTTAAGAAGAAAATTAGAAACTTGTTAGTTTACATCTTTTTGAAATTATCGCTCATTTCTTAGTGAAGCCACCTTTGTTCCTGTTCAAGCAGGTGTGAAACAAAGTCATTTTTGCCTTCTCATTTATCTTAACAGAAAATAACAGATGCTTTGAGGTACTTTTCGAGAGCAAATTTATTAATAGAAGAAATGTCCCCTTTTTTTTGGACACGAAGATGCTGCTGGTCTTTTAATTTTTGTCTTTAAAGGGCAAGTTCTAAATTTCTTTTTCATGTGGATGAAATGAATCTCGCTGAAAGATTGAGAAAAGATTTTAAACATGCAAGGGGAGTAATTTAATTTAATTCTGTTAACTTCGGTGTCTACTTTTGAGTGGGTGATTTCCTATTGTCCTGACTCGGGAACAGCTCGGAAATGTGCTTGTGACGCAAAATAGACACTTAAAAGTTTTGAAATTCACCACCCATGTCCCCGCCCCCCCTTTTCTTTCTCCGTTATTTTTTACTCTGATTAAAGTAAAATAGACCAAAAGAAACAACCAAAAAGCAACTAAACAAACTATATTAACAACTCAACTTGTGCGCCATTCAGGAAGACTTCCATTGGTGAATGGCTCAGAATGAGTCATTTGCATTAGAATGATCCTTCTTTGATTTTCTTGGATAACGTTAAACTCACAGTATTTCCTTAACGGAAGCCCAGACAGTGTATGGTTTGTAAAATTACCACAGTTTGTACAACTAGGTCTTTACTTCTATGTAAATTGGTCTCTCAGAATGGCTTCTTAGAATAAGCAAAGAAAGGAGTCCCCGTCCCCTGACCCTTGTGTGTGTGTGTGTGTGTGTGTGTATGTGTGTTTTGTTAATGGGGAAGTAAAGGCAGTATGCCTGCTACACAGTAGGATTATTAGTGGAGTGTTCCAGAGCTTACTCTGGGTGCCTGGACCTGCTCTATTCTTCATTAGCAGGGATGGCAATTTAAGAGACGTCATAAAAGTGAACACAGGGATTCATTCTTCTTGATGCAAATTACATCAAGAGAAAATATTGGTGTAATATTATGTAACTATTGCTTCCAGGTATTTGTTGCACATTATTTGTTGCAAAAACAAATATTGACACCAATATTTGTTGTTGTGTAGTTTGGTAGGTTGTTTTTTTTTAATGTTTTTATTCCTTTTTTGAGAGACAGAGAGAGACAGGGCATGAGTCGGGGAGGGCCAGAGAGAGGGAGACACAGAATCTGAAGCAGGCTCCAGGCTCTGAGCTGTTGGCACAGAGCCTGATGTGGGGCCTGAACCCACGAACCGTGAGATCATGACCTGAGCTGAAGTCGGATGTTTAACCGACGGAGCCACCCAGGCGCCCCTTGATTTTGTTTTTTTTAAAGTGTATATATTTTGAGAGAGAAAGAGAGGGTGACCACGGGAGGGGCAGACAGAAGGGGACAGAGAGAGAATCCCAAGCTGGTTCTGCACTGTCAGTGCAGAGCCTGACATGGGGCTCAATCCCATGAACTGTGAGATCATGACCCGAGTCAAAATTAAGAGTTGAACACTTAACTGACCGAGCCACCCAGGCGCCCCAATTTTTTTCTAATTATGGTAAGTATAAATAGCATGATGTTTACCATTTTGACCATTTGCAACTGTACAAGTCAATGAAATAAAATACATTCCTAATATTGTATAACCATCACCACTATCTATACCCCAACCTTTTTTATCGTCCCAAATAAAAACCCTGAACCCAAGAAACAATTAAAAATTATTCCCATACTTCTCATAACCTCTATTCTACCTTCCTTTTTTCTGGATTTGCCTATTTGAGGTATCTCATTTGCGTGGAATTATCAAGCGTGTGTCCTCCTGTGTCTGATCTATTTCACTAAGTATCATGTTCTTAAGAGCCATTCATATTGTAGCTTATATCAAAATTTCATTGTCTTATGGCTGAATAATATTCCACTGTGTGTACCTACCACGTTTTGTTTATCCGTTCGTCTGTGGATGGACACTTGGGCTATTTCCTCCTTTTAGCTCTTGTGAATAATGCTGCCATGAACATGCAGGTGCCAATATCTATTGAAGTCCCTGCTTTCCATTTTGGGGGGACCTATACCTGGGAGTGAAACGGCTGGGTCACGTGGTCATTCTCCATTTTATCTCTTGAGTAACTGCCAACCTGTTTTCCACAACAGCAGCACCATTTCTATAAAGTGAAAACGAGACTTCTGCGTCCGGTCAAGTTCTAAAGTGCATTTCGCCCCTTCCAAGATGACGGTCATTGCCTTTCCCCAAAATATTTCTTATTCATCGTGCTAATGGTGATGGAAATATTCTAGTTGTAGCCGAATCTCTGCTATTCTGGAAAATTCACTTAAATTGTTGCCCCGATAAGAATGATTTTAATTAAAAGGCTCTATGGAAAGACAGACCTCGGTACCTTCCCAGGCAGTTTCTTCCTGTTTTGTCTGCCTCTTGCCTCCTGCTTCTCCCTTTTTCTCTTTGCCTCGCTGGCAGTTTGTTACTTTCAGCTCTCCTTCCTTTTCTGCAAAATCAAACTCAAGCCCTGAGCACGGTGTTCCCGGCTAGCCCAAATCCTCGGAACTCTAGTTCTCTTTCTGTCCCTAGTCTCTTTCTGTCTCTTTCTAGTCACAGCTGACGCACGCCAGACTTCTGGTCCGCACTTTTCTGCGTTTGGTCTGCCTCTGACGTCCGCCTGGAGAAACACACCTCATCTCTGTTCACTTTCCAATCTCAGATCTCCTGCCGCCCCCTTCACATCTGTTGTTCCAGCTTGCTTCCATTTCCCTTCCCGATTCGCCCTTCTCTGCGTCGCAGGATGCTGTCTGGGCTGCATGGACAGGTCCCAGCCTGCAGCTTCTGGTTGGGGAGGCTCGGTGGGGGGGGGGGGGGGTCCCCGGGAGGAGGTCGGAGGAAGGAGGAGAGAGAAACCAGGGAAGTCTGTCCTGCTATGAGGTCACTTCTGGCTGGTTGTGTCCTTGGACTCTTGCTGCTTCTCTGCAGAAATCTCTCCACCCCTTCCCTTTGAGTGAACACTTGTCCCTTGAGGCTGGGAGGGTGGTGACTCTTGCTGCTACCAGCTCTGGGGTACTGGTTTGCGGTTTCCCACCCCACACCTCACTGGCAAGCACCCTCAGTTTCCTCCCGGGGCACTCCCAGCCCCACTGTCCTTTGGCACACTGGATGGAAATCGACGTCCCCCTGCAGGTCTGGAGAGTGGCTTGCCCCTCCTTTACGCAACTTAATGAATGACGTATTTTAGTGATTTATGCAGGTATTTTAACTCCCCTCTTCTGCTGATACATTTCCTATGAAAAAGATACCGTGTTTTACTTGTTTTTGCATTTCTCGTGTTCCTTCCCTGAAAGAATGACTCCGTGATGACTATTATAGAAGCCACGCTAAGACGACCACCTTTGGTTCTAGGTAAAGGATTTTGACGGCCATTGGACATCCCTCATGCCCATGGTGCACATTGGAGGATACACTTTAAAAGGTCACCCGATTTCAAAGAAAGAAAAATGTTGGGATGTATTAAAAGCAAATGAGAATTATATTATTGAAAGAGCTGTAATGACCTTAATTAAATTGAGAATTTGAAAATGAATAGCTGCTTCTGCACAGAATTATTAATTTGGAAAGGGCGTGAGGTTGTGCTGTTTTAGGCCATGACAAATAGATAATTAGACCCGCAGCAGAGCAGTTCTCTCATGCAGTGTTATCGGGTACGCATGGTGTACTTTCAGATGGAAATTTACCAAGCAGCACCTTGGAAACAATTTTGTTCCAACTTTTGTTCAAGCTCTTTGCACGCTCTGATCCCTCCCCTCCGTGTTATTCCTGTCAGTACACAGACGGGTGATGACAGCAATCAGATGGAAAAACAACTCTTTCTCAACCTGGGATCCCTTTACAGAGCTTGCTCGGTTGGTGTCCGTTCACTGTCACCAATCCCCACCTCCCATCTTCCCCTTAACAAATTCATTCCAACATAGTGCGGTCCCCACCACCTTCTCTATGGCAGCTTTTGTCAGAATCACCAGTGAGTATCATGAGAGATCCAGCCATCAATTCTTGGTCTTCCTGTGCTCTGACATCTCAGACGCATCTGACACGATAGACCAGACTTTCCTTCTTAAGACATGGTGTTGGCTTTACCCTAGGGACCCCTCTCTCCCTGCATTGTCCCCTGACACCAGTGGCCATATCCAGCTGCCCTTATTTTTCAGGCACGCTTCCTGTGGACGGCCCAAGACTCCTCTTCCTTCTCCACGTTGTCCTGTCCCAACCTTACGCCGCTGCTGACATTCGTCCCCAGCCTGGAGTTCAGCCCTGAATGTGAGACTACTACAGCCCCCAGGCTGTTCGTCAACTCTCTCTGGAAGTGCCAACAGGCTTCTCAAACAGTTAGTCAGAGGTCTCCAGAGAAACGGAACCAAAAGGAAACGGAAAGAGAGCTACAACAGGAGGCTTACTACAGGAAGTGGCCCACACGATCATGGAGGCCGAGAAGTCCTGCCACCTACTATCTGCAGGCTGGAGACCAGGAGCACCGGTAGGGTGACTCAGTCCGAGTCTGAAGGCCTGAGAACCTGAGCGCCCGCGTATGAGAGCAGGGGGAGCTAGATGTTCCGGTTGAAAGAACAGATTTGCCCTTTTCTGCTTTTTGTGACCCAACCAAGCCCTCCATGGATTGGGTGACGTCCACCAGCTTTGGTGAGGGCGATCTTCTTTATTCAGCCCACCCTATCAATCGCTAATCCCTTCCGGAAACATCCTCTCTGACACAACCAGAAAAATGTTTTACCAGCCATCTAGGGGCCCCTTTGCCCGGTCAAGTTGAGATAAAATCAACCATCTCCCCGAGCAAGCGCAACAGGTATCCTTGCTTCTCCTCCTTTCCTTATTCTCCCCGGGGCTGCTACATATCCACAAGCACATCGCCATTGTGGACCCACGGTAGGTGTCCGCTCTCCTCCTGAGTCCTCCCTCTCTCTTTTCTTTATAACTATATAAAAATAAAGTAATTTTACTTATTTATTTTACATGATGTTGGGTGTAGGCGTGTAGTAGATTACCCCCCCCCATACTTGTCTTTTATGCACTGTGTTCCCTTTCCTAACATCACCACTCATTCATTTGTGTATACTTGTACAATTTAACACAATTATACAAGAAAATGCAAATATTTGTTCTTTTTGTTTAATGTTTATTGTTGAGAGAGAGAGAGAGAGAGAGAGAGAGAGCAGGGGAGGGGCAGAGAGAGAGGGGGGGACAGAGGATCTGAAGCAGATTCTGAGCTGTCAGCGAAGAGCCCGACATGGGGCTGAAACTCACGAGCCATGAGATCATGACCTGAGCTGAAGTCAGACACTTAACCGACCGAGCTACCCAGGCGCCCCTGCCAATATTTATTCTTACTTTTCTTTCTTTTTTTTTTTATGTCAAAGGTAACATCTTCAACATACTTTTCTTCTGCACTTTGTGTGGTTTTTTTTTAAAGTCAGGTTTATTGAAGTATAAGTTATATTCAGTAAAGTGGACCACGAAAATGTGAATAGTTCAATGGGTTGTGACCAATGCTTATGATTGTGTAAGCACCACCAGGATCAGGATCTAGAATAGGCCATCACCCTTTATGAAAGTTCCTTCATGCCCCTTTGAAGCCAGGCATTTCCCCTGGAAACCTGTCTTCTGAGTCCTATCTCAATGGTTTTGCCTTATTCAGAAGCGGATCTGAGTGTGACCACGCGATACGCGGCCTCTGTGTGGGGCTTCTTCACTCAGCATGTGCAATGACTCTTCATCCAGACAGACCCTGTATCAGTAGTTTGATCCTTTTTCCTGCTGAAGAGCATTCCTTTGTACAGATGTTAGACGTTGTTTTTCTGACTCAGTAAATCTTGTCAGTTTATGGGAAGCTTCTCAGTGCCCCGGCTGCTGTGAAGTAGTTTGCTGCATGGATATACCATATCCATGGATATACCATGCATATACCACAACGTACTCTGTCTCCTGGAACCAGACCCTAGGCACCATCTTCTCCCTCTCTCCTGTGAGTGCTGGCCTGACCTCTACTCACTGGTAGCCTCGAGTGTGCACCTCACCGACCTCCTACTGAACTTGTGTAGCTGAACATGGGCCCTGCTGAGCTTTGAGATCCATTGCTGTGTTTGAGCTGTAGCTGCACCTCTCCAGGGCTGTTCCTTGCTAGGGACTGTGTGTGGCAGAGCTCCTACAGCAGCCATTCCTTGGAGATGTGAGCCTCCTTGTTAGCTGACTCTGGCGCAGGATTCTGCCCAACCTTCTTCAGACTGCGTGATGGTGCAGGATGCTTCTGCCCAGCCCAGCCCTGTGGTGAGACTTGGGGGGCCCTCTGGGTGTTCCTCCAACCTTCCTGACTCCCATCTGGTCTCCACAAGGTGTTTCCATAATAACACCATTGCCCAGTGCATCCCTTCTTGACATCACCTGCTGAAGACCCAAGATTAACCTAGCTTCTGGTCTCCACTGTAGCTCCTGTCCTCCATGCCCCGTCGTCCCTCTCCTGGACCCTGCAGTGGCATTTACATAGTCTTCTGCACGCATCCTCATTTTTGGACAATCTATTTGTCACACAGATCACAATCTTGGAAAAATGTAAAATAGATCATGTCATTTCCTATATCCAATTCTAAAGGGTCTCCATTACAATGAAGGTAAAGAATCAAATCTTAATGTCCCTACAGGATCAAATCCTGGTCTTCCTCTACGCTTCACCCCTTGATGGTCATGCCGTTGCCCCAGTGGGACCCCAGAGCTTCCTGACTATGGACTTCTTCCCACAGATCTCTGAATGGTCTGCTCCTTCTCACCATTCAGGTGGCTGCTGAAATGTCACCTCCTGGGGGAGGACTTCCTTGACAACCCCTCAGCCCCACCAGATGGTCCACATCCTCTGCCCCTGTTTTAATTCTTTCATAAACAGTGCAACTCCCTAGATTTATGTTATCTATTACTTGTTTACTTGCCAACAATCCATGCCCACTCCAGGAAGGTAGGTCCCTGTTCTGTATTATTTCCCCGTCACCTAGAACAGTGTCCAATACTTTGTAGATGATCAATAGTCATTTGTGCAATGAATGGGTGGATGTGTTTTAGAGGCTAATAAAAATGACAAATTTGATGTGTCTGGTGTATACTGAGTAAGTTTTGGTGAGCTTATGACTATTCTTTATACGGGCCATGGTCCAAGATGAGAGCTGTGAGAACATGAAGCAGCATTTCTATATCATAGAGGAGGCAATATTTCACAGGGCTGAGGGATATTCCTAAGTATGTGCACTTGAATCTGAGTGACTTGTGAATTACATGCAAAGTTTCATCCATGTCGTCAAGTGTTATCGTTGATTTGAGCATGATCCTTCTGGTAGCAACAAACTTGGCATATATCCGTAAGCAGACACGTAAGTAAACACTTCTAAGTTGGGCATCCTGGCCAGGCAAACAGAGCTGTTGCTACCGCAGTAAGACAGGAGACCGGCAGGGATCTGGCACTTGTCAAAGTATGTAGATAAAAATAAATCCGCATTTCCGGGAGCGCCTGGTTGGCTCAACAGGCTAAGTGTCTGACTGGGTTTCGGCTCAGGTTATGATCTCAGAGCTTGTGAGATCGAGCCCTGCACCAGGCTCTACGCTGATGGTGCAGAGCCTGTTGGGGTTCTCTCTCTCCCTCTCGCCCTGCCCCTCCCCTGCTCACACATGCTCTGCCCACCCCCCTCAAAAAAAAAAAAAAAGAAATCAGTATTTCCAGTGGCCATGTTGGTCGAAGAGAATACCGTATGAAAATAAATGCATGTTAAATGAGTCTCTTTTCTTTTTTCTTTTTCTTTTTTTTGCATGATCATGATGATTAACACCACTGTGCAAACGTCAGCGCACATCTGCTACAAAGCTGAGTGGGAGCTCTTATTTCACTGATGTAACCTTTTAGGTGAATGACCTCAACCTCTTCAATTCCTCTTCCTTGGTTTTTTTGTTGTTGATTTTTTTATTTTTTTGAGTCAGCAGAGTGGAAGTCAAAGAAATGGTTGAGATTAAATGGTTAAGCCAACTGATTTTAGCTTTTAGTTATGCTCTTTTCCTGGGATTGCAGACATTTCTGTTTGTTAGAGTATTGCTGACCTGTCATGATAGTATTACTCCAAAATTCTGAAAATTTTCTTTACTTGTTGGTAATTTTCACATATGAGTTGCATTTCCATATGTTCCCTAAAATGCATAGATTTTTCTGAAGAAGATTCATCTTTAAAAAATATCACCACCTGCTGTTTGTCCCGGGGTTCCTTCTGGGTTTGAAGATGAGGAGCGTTTGTAGATTTATAATAAATAAAGGTAAATGTGGTTAAATAGAACGCATTTTATGTCATAATTAATATTTTTTTAAATAAATCAAGGCATCCAAAAGACCTAAAGAAAGTAACAACAGATTTGATATGTTGGGTAAAATGATATCATTTAAATTTATCCCTTCTTCAAATGATGTGAAAAATCTATTTGTTGCCTTTCTTTCAGAAAAGAAATGAAATGAAATCCAAAAAGCTACAGACACAGAAAAAAGTAGCTCTAGGAGCGTCCGATGTTATCTGAATATTTTAGGGTTTCTTTCCCCTTAAATAGTATGATTCGTTGTTGTTTTTTCCCTTTTCAACGTTTCAACGTCCGCCCTCCTTTTTGCTCTCATGGGACCAGGAACCATGTGCAGGAACACACTTAGGCAAAACCTGAAAATCCAAAAACTGATATTAAATAATTTTTTCAAATGGGCAAGCTGAAATGAAAGCGTTAAGAAGAGAGAGAGAGAGCTCTGAGACAGATGCAGAATGCATTCCTTTCTGAGCTCTCTCTGTGGTCAATTACCTTACGATGCCTCAGAGTCTACGATGGCTTTGGCCGAGTTGAGTCAATGAAATATTTATGGATCAAAGGGTCCTGGAGATGCTTCCTATGGGAACGTGTATAATAATATAGTATTTATACAGCGCTGCCTTTGATGTGCTCAAAGGCTGTTACAGACATTATATACTTCATCTGCACCACCCGCCATGCGGGTTGGGGGTAAGAATGAATCTTGTTTACAAATGAGTAAAAGGAATACAGAGCTGGACTCCACTGAGCTTCACAGTAGGGCAATGACAGAGCAGGAAACCCTGGTCTCTTCAAAGGTGTGAGGAGAGAGATTCATTTCATCGTGTCCACATGGTCCTTTCCTTCCAAACCTCTGATTTCTCTGGACACCCAATATCTGGGGCTTGATGACCTTCCAGTTCCCAGATTCTGTCGCTGAGTCCAGAACCACAGGCGACATGACTGCCAGAGGGAGGTCAGGCTCTGGAACAGGGTAATCCCAGGCTCGAGTCCTGGTCTTGCTGCTCATTAGGGAGGCAAAGCTGAACAAGGACGTGAACTCACGTGAGCTTCAGTGTCTCCAGCCAGGAGATGAAAATTTAATCTCTGCCTCACGCGCTTGTACTGAGGACCAAGTGAGGTGATGAGTCCTTGTCCCAGGGCCCAGCAGGGAGGTGTTCCTCAGGAAATGTGCCAGCCGGTGCAGTCCCTGAAGGCTGCAGAGACAGAAAGTGGCCTCTTACCTGCCTATCAGGCTGTTCGGTAGCGAGAGTTGGAAATTCTGTCCTTCTTATTACAAAATCGGATGTTTGAGTTCAGTTTTTCATTTCAGGCGTCGTGATTAGAGGGGTAGCTTCACTGAATATGATGGCTTTGAATCCAATGTGTGTTGATGAAGTGTGCGGGCCACCTGAGGACAGCTGGGTTCCTCCGTGGGGGGCTGCTGGCCATGGCAACTCACAAGGGGGTGTGCATGGAGTTGGTGGCTGGGGTGAGGAGGCATCCCAGGCCAGGTCATTCTGAGAGGCTTCATCTCCCCTGGAGGAACTTGAGAGCAGCCAAGTCCCACAGGACAGAGGGTAAGGAAGGGGTGGGGACTTTGGTGTGATAATGAGAACTGGAGGGACAGTCCATTTAAACAAACGTTTTAAAACTTTAGCCCACTGATGCCAAAGGGAACTTGAGGTCCTGTGGCCCAGTGTCCTCTTGGAACATATCCACTGGGGCTTGGTGTTCTTTCCCTAGCAATGCACATTTATCCCAAAGAATGTCAGCAACAGTCATGTGCTTTACTAATAGAGGAATCAATGTGTATAACCACACGCGGAAGGAAGCCAGCCAGTCAGTATATTCTTGTGTGATACAAAATTTATACCGCTAACTCTGATATCATTGACTTAGAAATAAATTCACTGATGTAGCTTTACAGGAACTAAAAATTGACAATTGAATTTGGGGTGTTTCACATTTTTGTACATAGGTACATACATATTTATACACCACGTAAATTTTTGTAGGAAAACCTTGTACAGCAATGACATTCTGGTTTTCCTTTATTTAATAAACAGCAGTTCAATAGCATTTAAAAAATGTGTATTATAACACTTTAGAAGCAGCATCATGGATATTTATATATTTTGCTAACAGAGGGGGTAAGAAAAACGATCTCTAAAGAGAAACATTGCAAGTTGTCACAAAGTTCATGCATTAAATAAGTAAATAAATAACACTTTCTTTTTAAAATGAGTTTACTATTATTTTTTATTTTAGAGACAGAGCACGTGAGCAGGGGACAGGGGCAGAAGAAGAGAGAGAGAATCTTAAGCAGGCTCCAAGCTTAGCATGGAGCCCAACTCGGGGCTTGATCCCATGTCCTGGGATCATGACCTGAGCCAAAATCAAGAGTCAGCTGCCCCACCGACCGAGCCACCCAGTCTCCCCAATACCACATTCAAGATAAGGATTCATTGTATTTTTTATGAGCAAATTGTAAGAGGAAATGGCACTGGGTGCCACATAGGCAATGGTGTGCTCAAAAACTGGCTCTAAAAACCAAGTGCAATTTGTTTTCTAGCAAAAAAACAGCCCCCATTTGTAGCGTTTGCCAATTTCCATTATGTAAAGACTCCCACCCGGGCACCTGGGAGGCTCAGTCAGGTAAGTGTCGGACTCTTGATTTCGGCTCAGGTCGTGATCTCACAGTTGGTTGGTTCGAGCCCTGTGTCAGGCTCTGGGCCAGATAACATGGAGCCTGCTTGGGATTCTCTGTCTCCCTCTGTCTCTGCCCCTCCCCCGCTCTCTCTCTTTCAAAAATAAATAAACATCGAAGACTCCCACCATGGCGGGTCCGGATTCCCCACGTGATGTCACTGAAGGAGGAGGGTGGGAGACAAGTTCACGGTTGGCTTCAGGGGACAACGAGGCAGCTCCCACACATCCCGGAGAGGATCCTGCACGGACAATAGCAAGAACAGAGCGCATCGAGGGAGGACACAGAAAAACAATAGCCATTTTGGCGAGAGGCCACGAAAGCTCAGCATCCTGGAGTTGTTTTAACATGGGAGCAAGTAGCTGTTCTCTTCCGCACAAACAGAGCACAGTCATTTGCAAACATGCTGATGCTCTGAATAAAGAGCTAAGTCAGCTCGGCCTGGGGACTGAGAGTGTCACCTCCAGCACAGACTTCCGGCCCGCCCACGAGGGGGTCAAGTTGTCCGCCCGGCCTCCATTTCCTTTCGGTAAAATGCAGGCTCTCTGGGTCCGCCTCGCATGGCAGCGGGGGCGTGAAGTGACCACACGGGGAGTGTGGAGAATGCGCCTGACCTAGTGCTGCGGGCTGAATTGTGTCCCTCCAGCCCCCCCAGTTCCTCTAAAGGTCGCCATATTTAGAAGCAGGGACTTTGAAGAGGTTATTAAGTTAAATGCGGCCACCAGGCTGGACCTGGTGTCTTTATAGGAAGAGGAACACCACGGGTGCACGTGCACAGAGGGGTGGCCGTGCGACAAGGCAGTGGGAGAGCGGTCGCCCACGGGCCAGGGAGAGAACACAGGATAAGCCCACCCCTCCAGCCCCTCAGTCTTGGACTTCCGGCCTCCAGAACTGTGAGGAAATACGTTCCTTCTGTTTAAGCCCTCGGTCTGTGGCATTTTGCAAGGCAGCCCACGCAGGCTAATGCACAGCAAATAAAAGGCTTGGGATCCCTACTAGTAACTTGTGCCGGCATTACAAGGAGTCCAGAAAGTAAGCGACTGGAATAAAAACAACCCCCAAAAGTACTTGGGGAGGGAAAGGTAGCTAAAAGTCAGTCGCTTAGAACGCCTTCTTTTCTGACGATTTCTTATGAAAAAATGTTGTGATGTTGTTCTTACTTTGGGGGAAAAATTTAATTACCATGTATCGTGTTACCCTAGCAACAAAAATGCCTTCTTAGAAGAGTGAGCGTGTGTGTGATTGGCATGGGTATTATTGGTTTTTACCCTGTGTGTATATTCAAGATGTTTGGAAGCAGACCTGCTTTGTGCAGGTCTGTGTGTATTCCCAAGGGTGGTTCCTTGTGATGTCTTCAGTTTGCGAGCAAACCTAGGCATCTAACGTGGCCTGAAAGGCCGCATGTTAAAACGTCACCTCTAACCCTGTCTGGCTTCCAGTATGTATTTATTGTGGATGTTGTTTTGCTTCTATTTCCTTGTTTCACTATTAAAAAAAATTTTTTTTAATGCTTATTTATTTTTGAAAGAGAGAGAGAGAGAGAGAGAGAGAGCAGGGCAGGGGCAGAGAGAGAGGGAGACACAGAATCCGAAGGAGGCTTCAGGCTCCGAGCTGTCAGCACAGAGCCCGACGCGGGGCTCAAACCCACGAACCGTGAGATCATGACCTGAGCCGAAGTCGGACACTTCACCGACTGAGCCACCCAGGGGCCTCTCCTTGTTTCAGTATTAAGTAAACCATCACGGCCCAAAAAGACTTCTGACCTCTTAAGGGGTGAACTCTCAGGTCAAAGGCCCTTTCTTTTCAAAAAATGAGATAAATACGTCTCGTACCTCAAGGGGAGAGAAAAAGAAAATCCGTCTCCTTCTTGACTCTGGAAGAGGTCTTGCTGTGTTTCCCTTGAGCAAGTGCTGACAGTGTCTGTGATGAAGGAGAGAATCCTCCCATTTGCAGCATCCTTCCCTGCAGGACATCCTCCAAGGAGAGCTGAGCTGTGACCTCTGAGCGCTGACTGCAGAGAAACACATGGGCAATCAAATCCAGCTAGAAAAACACGACACGATCCACATTGGAATCCTAGCACTCTGGGAGCCTTTCATGATCATCATTAAAAAGTATCCATGAACTCTGACCCACGATGTGAACTGAGGTGGGGCTTTTGCGGGACCACGTTGTTACCTTTTAAAAACCATCTTTAGAACAGGAAGAGAGTTATATCGACGGAGACCACAGGCTCCAGGGCCAGGGAGAAAAAGACCTCATTAAAATATAAATAATGAAGCACCTCGGTTTAGAAGAGGTAGAGTGTTCAGTTCTGCCCAGGCTAAGACTTCTCAACATTTAAGATGCAAAAGGATCACTGGGAGATCTTATTAAAATGTCAGTGCTGCTTCTGCTGGTGTGGAGGTCTGCTGGAGACCTGGGACTCTGCGTTTCTTTTTTACTTACTTATTTTTTAAAGGTTTTTTTTTTTTTTTTTTTTTTTTTTTTTGAGAGACACAGAGAGACAGAGCATGAGCAGGGGAGGGACAGAGAGAGAGGACAGAATCCAAAGCAGGCTCCAGGCTCTGAGCTGTCAGCACAGAGCTCGACGCGGGGCTCAAACCCACGAACGTGAGATCATGACCGGAGCTGACGTCGGATGCTCTACCAACTGAGCCACCCAGGCGCCCCAGGACTCTGCGTTTCTAACAGTGCTGCACCTGCTGGTCTGCGCCCCACACTTTAAGTAGTAGGGGTCTAGGGCTGTGAGCTTCTGAAGACCGGGAGCTATCTTACTCCTCTTCGTATGTCCAGGGTATAGTTCAGCGATACCACTGACTGCTGACTATGTTTGCAGGGCGGATGGCATATGCAGGTAAAGGCAAGACGTGCGGCTGGGACACATGCATTTGGGGTTTATTGTGTTCCCGGGGGTCTCCTAAGACTCCGGGCTTAGCAAAACCTGGACAGCTGCTACCATTCTAAAGTTTTCTATGGGTACAAGAACAGATGGGGGGAGGCAAAGGGAATTTTCCATTAACAATAAGGAAGTACTTCCTAAGAATAAAAGCTTTCAAACCATGAATGGCCTGAAGTTTTGTATTTTCTGTCCCTGGAAGTAAGTATTCAGGCATAGGCAGGACAGCCATTTGGGTTGATTATAACACAGATGTGTGTGCCTGGTGGATAAGACTAGAGAACATTTAAGATTTCTCCCAACCCGGGGCCCCTGGGTGGCTCAGTTGGTTGACCGTCCTACTCTTGATGTCAGCTTAGGTCGTGATCCCAGGGTTGTGGGATCGAGCCTCGCGTCGGGGTCCCTGCCGAGCATGAAGCCTGCTTGGGATTGTCTCTCTCCCAACCCTAAAGTAATTGCTGTTTCTTCAGCATAGGGGTGTGCCGGTCAGGGTGTCACAAGGGGCTCCTCTCCCCTCCCCCGGTTGTAGCTGATGGTAGGGCTCGCTGATTTCCGTGGGGGGAAATACTCTAAAAAGTCCTGCCATGGCCAATTTCGAGGTAGCAATGGTTGGACAGCCTGCCTGCAAAATTCCTGATAGTTCACCAGTTGGCTCTGGAGAGTCACTAAAGCTGACCTTTGGTGACCTTGAAGCATGAAAGAGTATCCCTTTTCACTTACCCCGCTCCCCTTCCACGAGGCAGAGACTCCCCATCTTAACAAAGCTTGCGTGTGGGGTGAGAAGGGACGCGAAGGAGGAAGTAGGACTTGGACGGACTGGGGATCAGCTTACCTGTGGACACCCTAAAGCGTGGAAATTGGCACCCGGTGGGCAGCACAAAAGCTCCACAATCAGCTCGGGAGCTGCACGGATTTGCTCCCGGGATAAAAGTGGAGGGAAAGATATTGTGAAACAGCGGGAAGTTCGGGACTGAAACCAGCCCCACAGTGGGCAGGTGTGTTAAAACAGATGGCTTTTGTTGGAGTGTGTGCTCCTAAAATTTTTAATGTTTAAAACTCTCTTATGTGTCTCTCCGATTAAAGTGCGATATTCACGAGCATAATTACTCAACAGTCCTTTGTTAAATGAATTTTGAATTTTAAAACCGTATTCTTCCAAATTGGCCATTAAATATATGAGCGTTTCTATTTGAATTTAATTCCATTACCTGACACGTGTTAGTTCTTCATAATAATGACAAAAGTGAGATTAGATCATTAAGTTCAATGCATCAGAACTATTTTCAAATGATACACTCTTCATGCATTTGTATGAAGACATGGCCTGATGCAAGGCCAGGAATCAAATATACTTCCATCATTGTTAAAAGAGTGACATTCTCCGGTGAGGTTGATGTCAGGTCATATGAATAATTTCCTTCTCCCATTTATGAAATAACACAGTCTTGGTTGACGGGAGTATTGGACACATTCATCGTTTAAGACAGGAAAAAAATTCTGTAATGAGGAACAACACTGCCCTGGCCTTAACAGTTTAGCACGAGTTTTTCTGATTAGCGATCCTATTTTTTCATGAAATGAACATATGCAATGATCACATCCCTCAGACTGATGTATTCAGAAGTTTGCCAAAAGCCATTGTTTTGCCCAGTTTTATTTGAAAAAATTTTTTATTTTATTTTTTTATTGTTTTATTTTGGAGATAGAGACCAGGAGCAGGGGGCAGGGGCAGAGGGAGAGAGAGAGAATCTTAAGCAGTCTCCACCCGCAGGGCAGAGTTGGACGTGGGGCTCCATCCCACGACCCTGGGCTCATGACCGGAGCTGAAATCAAGAGTCGAACGTTTAAATGACTGAGCCGCCCAGTTGCCCCTTGCCTGATTCCTAGTCATACATGATTGATACTATGGCTATGAATTCTATTTCAGTTTTCTCCACTTCGTGGCTATTTACGGATCTGAACTTTGGAGGTAATACCCAAAATTAAATAGCTGAAAGAAATTCATGACTGTGTGGTAGTGTTAATGTCTTGAATATTCATTATATCCTTGTAAAGAACATATACATAAGTTGGATTCGGTTTCTTCTTCCCTGAAGTTCTGTGTGCTGATAAAAGAGGTGTTGGTCATAAATAGGGACAGTCCCAAATACAACCCCATTTTTTCTGGGCTGGGCCTTGATTTTTTTTTTTTTTTAATGTTTATCTTTGAGAGAGAGAGAGAGAGAGTTAGAGGCGGCGGGGGGTGTGGGTGGGCAGAGAGATAGAGGGAGACACAGAATCCGAAGCAGGAACCAGGCTCTGAGCTGTCAGCACAGAGCCCTATGTGGGGCTTGAACTCACGAACTGTGAAATCGTGACCTGAGCTGGAGTTGGACGCCCAACCGACTGAGCCACCCAGGTGCCCCATGCTTTGTCTTTTTAATCTGGATCCCAGGATGGTCCCAGAAATTGAGGCAACTTTTTATTGTAACATCCAGCTACGTTCTTTTTACTTCAAGTTTATAAGAAAAACAAAGGGATTAGTTGAGCAGAACTGCAACCATCTGGTATGAGCCACACAGAACTCCAGAGCAGTTTTTAAGAGCTAAATCGTGTACAAATACTTGAAGAAAATTATACATAATTTATGGCATAATTGCCTCGTGAATCTGGCGTTAACTAAAAACCTCTTCTCTCATTGCATGGGTATCAAAGCAGCTCTTAGATGGCACTGGGGGGATTGTGCCCCGTGTTTGCTTCCCTGTGTCAGTCCCCCTGGAGGTAACAGCTTTCAGAGGGGCACCTGGGTGGCTCAGTCGGTTAAGCGTCCGACTTCAGCTCAGGTCATGATCTCGCGGCCTGTGAGTTCAAGCCCCGTGTCGGGCTCTGGGCTGACAGCTCAGAGCCTGGAGCTTGCTTCGGATTCTGTGTCTCTCTCTCTCTCTGCCCCTCCCCCGTTCATGCTCTGTCTCTCTCTGTCTCAAAAATAAATAAAACGTTAAAAAAAAAATAAAAAAAAAAAGCTTTCAGAGTTTGGACAGATAGGTCTGTGCTTCTCTTTTTTTCCGATGTCACACTAATTTCTTGTTTGGGTCAAAGCAAACATCACCCTCTGCCTTGTTTTCAACGATTTAAGTCCGTTTGTAAGATTCAAAAACTCCTGGGGCGCCTGGGTGGCTCAGTTAGTTAAGTGTCCAACTCCTGATTGCGGCTCAGGTCACGACCTCACTGTCAGTGAGCTTGGGCCCCACACGAGGCTCCGTGCCGACGGGTAGAGCCCGCTTGGGATTCTCTCTCTCTCCCTTTCTCTCTGCCCCTCCCCCACTTGTGCTCTCTGTCTCTCTCAAAATAAATAAAAACTTAAAAAAAATTAAAAAAAACTTTGAGCCTTAATAAACTGACTTTCGATCGCTCTGCTATTCTATTCCTATCCCCTGTTGGCATTCAACCACCCAGCCAAGTGGAGAGATGTGAATCTGTGCTCCCTTTGAATGCAAACGCTTTCCAAGACTGTTTGGGAATCTAGTCTGCAGGAGGCTGTGTGTTCCAAGGCCACAAACCTGTCTCATTTTCAAGCTTCGTGAAGTGTCTTGCCACATGTAGGTCCCTGGGGCTTTGTTGTCTAACTGTTTTGCATCTGCTAAGTGTCGGTAATTCTCGTTGGCTTATGGCTGCCGTGTCCATCCAAAAACACCACACAAGCCTTCGCCGAGATGGTTCTGTAAATGTGACTGCTGGCTGTGTAACTAGGCTTGTAATTCTGTTACATGTCAGTGCCGCACCTTGGCTTGTCTTAATTAATCACAACATAAGGTACAGGGCATTGCACGTGAGGACGCGCTTCCTGCATGGTGCCCCTCGCCGCCCTCTATCCTGGGGTTGAAGTGCTCCCGAATGCTGGGTAGGAATTTCCACCAGCATACTTTCCATTCAGATGTTGAGCTTTGCATCTGTAGCTATGGAAGGGTGGTGATGACTAAAGATCTTCCGATGAGCCCTTCTTTTTTGCCCCAGAGAAGGAAAGACCCCAATGTACGTCACCCAAGACACCCTTGGCTTAAATGGAGGTGGGGGTTTGCTCCCAAGGGGATGCAGAGGGAACGAATGAGGAGGTACCCAGCTCTTGGTGTTCCAAGTTGAAGCGTTTCAGAAACCGATCGCCTCGTCAGGCCATTACGTGGAGAATGAATTTCCAAATTCATTTATTTCCACACTTTCCCTGTGAACAGCTAGGCTTGGATCCCTCAGCTGATAGAGAGGAAAGGGGAGGGAGACAAGTTAACTAAGTGAATGTGGCTCCCAATTTCTCCCCTCTGTCCGTATTGGCCTGGAGTGGGGTGATGCCTTGAACAGCAACAGTAAACCTTATCATGGGCTGAGGGACTCTTAAAGCCCTGGCCCTATTAATTCATTTATTTTTACGCTTCTGATTATGAGTGGCTCCTACGGGCACCTCATAAACGCTTTCTGATATGATGAACTCAGGATTAAGTGTTGCATTTAAGCAGAACGCTAATTAGGACCGTTTCACAATGTGTCAACCCTGATACACCCAGTCATGATGTTTTAGGGAGTTTTCCACAATACGCGACACAGGGTTAGTTCAGGTTTGATCCCTTCTCTATGTTGGCACCTCAACTTGGACCTTGTTTTTCCTGTAACCTGTTGCCCTCCCCGCAAGAAACTTTGTGGCGAAAGATGGGGAGCAGCAGTCAATTATGCAAGTGGTTATTACAAACCCCGAGGGCTGCAGCAGGACACGGGATGAAACCCAGAACCAATGAGGAGGTCTTCATGAAGGGCGGTTATAGAGGTGAGGTAAGGGAGCCGACAGGGATGTTAGGGACCCAGAGACCAGCCTCCGTGGGACGCCTCCCAATCTCTAAGGCCAAGGAGGCAACGTGAGGAAGTGTGTCACTGATGCTCGGTGACCTGGAGGTGTGGAGGGGGCCCCCTGACCCAGCTCTCCTGGCGGAGATTCGGGGGCTGCTAGACGCCCGCCATCTTGAACTTCCCCCGGGCCCTGCGATGCTGGCCCACAGGGAAGGTGATTTCCCACCGTTCGTGTTGTGGGAAATGGTTTCCTGCATTGAACTGCCCTTCTCCATGTGAAGAGATGGGACTCAGGGATGTGTCCTTTGTCCGCCTAGGGCGCAGACCCTCTCCACTCCCTTTGTTGGCCTCATAAATGATTAGGTGAGCTACTGAGAGGTGGGAACAAAATGCTGGTTAATCAAACTTTGGTTAAGCTTCTCTCTTGCCCCCAGGTGCCGGAACTTTGGCCCACCCTCCGCCTGAGCCCGTAGACCACCCCTCCTGAGAACAGGCTGACCTCAGAGTCATTCTCTGAGGTACTATCCCATCATGCTCCCCCTTTCATTCACTCCCCCACACCTGGATCTTTCCATCCTTGTTTACTCCTCTGTAGGAAAGAAAACCCCTGTTTGCCTCACTCTGGAGATGCTTGCAGGTGTTAGGGTCCCGACATTCTCCCCCTTTCCGTAGTCCTTGCCCCCGGCCCCCCACAGTAATTCTTCCGAATAAAATCTCTCCTTACTAAGTCCAATTTTGTTGATGTTGTTATGTGATGAGACACAGAGTCAAACGGGAAGGAAGTGGGGACCAAACACCCTGACCTCTCTGGTCTCGCTCTCCAATTTCCCACAAGTGCCTCCTATTTCCCGAAGCTGACAGGAAGTCTGCAGGCTCAGCCTTTCAGGGAACATCAGGACGGGGCACACGGAGAAAGGTGGGGGTGGCAGTGAGGTTGGGGGGGCTACAGCGTGAGGGGCGGACACTGGGGGCTTTGGTCTCTTTGTGTTTACTTAGCTTTACTAGGGTGGTGCCTTGTCCTGGTCTGTTTTGTTTTACTGCCCTGACGTGGTTCTTCCGGTCCAGTCCCTGCTGTTTATTTCTGCACCCCAAGATTGTCCTGGAATGCCTTCCACACTTTTAGCGTTCAGAAACCACTGTTAAGAGTTTGACGTACATTGCTCCGGACTTGTATCTATGTATGTTGTGTAGGCACATACACCCAAACATGTACATCACTTCTTCACGAAAACGGTGTCATAGAGTAGTATATCTAGTTTGGCAACTCTCTTTTTTAAACTTAGCGATATGTTTTGAGTGTCATTTGGTGTGGGCACGCTGAATGGTCCTTTACTGAGAAAAAGTCAGATTGTTCCTAATGTTTTCACCACTACAAAGCATGTTGCAAAGAATGTCCATCGTTTTTCACATATTTGTGTGGGTTTTTCAATGGGATCCATTCTCAGAAGTGAAATTGTTAAAGAACATGAACATCAAGCATTTTAAGAGAGATTGCAGTTTTTCCTTCTAAAACACTAGCGGATTTTTGCACTCCTGCTAGCAACGTGCGACAGAACTTGTTTTCTCATATTCTTGCCAACACCGGGAATTATTAATCTTTCAACCACTGCCAATTAGAGAGTTGAAAAATGGCATCTTATTGTTATTTGAATTTAATTATTTGTGAGTTTGATTAGCTTCGCGCATGATTAATGGCCACTTCTGTTTTGTCCTCTGTGAAATGATTCTATATCCCTTGCCCAATTAAAAATAGATGAGGCGCCCTTTCCCCATTGACTTGTAAGGTTTCATAATGTCAAGAAAATTAGCTATTGTCAGATGTGTTGTAAATATTTTTCTCAGCTTTTCCATTCATTTTTTAAAGGTGACTTATTTTTGATACAGAATTGATGGTCATTTTTAGATGTATTTTTATAAAAATTATATAAAAATTATGCATTTTTTTTCAACGTTTATTTATTTTTGGGACAGAGAGAGACAGAGCATGAACGGGGGAGGGGCAGAGAGAGAGGGAGACACAGAATCGGAAACAGGCTCCAGGCTCTGAGCCATCAGCCCAGAGCCTGACGTGGGGCTCGGACTCACGGACCGTGAGATCGTGACCTGGCTGAAGTCAGACGCCCAACCGACTGCGCCACCCAGGCGCCCCAAAAATTATGCATTTTTAACATAACTATACCTAGCTAGGTAGGTAGATAGATAGATAGATAGGTGGAAAGATAGAAAAGAAAGAGATAGAAAGAAAGATAGAAAGATAGATGATAGATAGATGGACAGGTGTATAGATAGATATATAGAGAGACAGATAGAGAGATAGATGATAGATCGATAGATGGATAGATAGAAAGATAGATAAAAAGATGATAGAAAGATGATAGAAAGATGATAGATAGATGGACAGGTGGATAGACAGATATATAGAGAGATAGAAAGATAGATGATAGATCGATAGATGGATAGATAGGAAGATAGATAGATGATAGAAAGGTAGATAGATGATAGGTAGATAGATAAATAGAAAGAGATGATAAATAGATAGACAGATGATAGAAAGATAGATGATAGATACAAAGAAGACAGATAGGTGGATAGATGGTAGATAGATAGATAGATAGATGATAGATAGAAAGATGATAGATAGAAAGATGATAGACAAGTGGATAGATAGAAATATAGGTAGATAGATAGAAAGATAGATGATAGATGATACATACGAAGAAGATAGGTGGATAGATAGGTAGACAGACAGGTTACTTTATAGACTTTGCATTGGGCTAGAAGACATTTACTGTGCCATAATTATAAAAATATTTAGACTTCTTTTCTTCCATTATCTTAATGTTTCACCTTTAAGCATTTGCTCCACCTGGATTTTACTCTGGTCTTGGAAGGAGAGGTAGAGACGCAGGTGTGTTCATTCATTTACCTTATGGGTGGTGATCTTTGCCAACCCCGTGGGTTGACAACTGAACGTGCTCACATTCAGCTGCCTCTTTATCGCGTGCTGCGCCCACACATCCTGAGCTCTTGTCCAGACTCCGTTTTCTTCCACCGCTATTTCTCTGCATCCTCACTCTCCCCTTGTAATTATTATTTGGAAATGGGCTATTCTCTTCATTCCTCTGAATTGTTCTCGTTATTTGAAAACCCGTCCTTCCAAATAAACTTTGGAATGGTTTTATGGACTTCTTAAAAGATTGTTTTAAAACTTGGATTATAATCACACTTCATCCAAATGCTACTTGGTGGAGAATTCCTGTCCTTGCAGTATCGTGCGCTCCCCTTCATAAACACACGTCTCCCTCTTTGTGCTACTTGGTAGAATTGCGTCGTGCGCTTCCTGGGGCTTCTTTGACTTCCAGATGATACCAGACTGGGACTCTTTACCCAAAATGTTCAGACCTGGCAGCAGAATTGAATTGACCTTGAAGGTTTTGCTTCTGCCAATTCACAATACTCTCCTTGCACAAGGCAGTTCCAAGATGATTTAGAAATGTTGACAGTCCTCATACACAGGTCCACTCTACGGTTTGACGTGTGTTTATATTTTGATTTGCATAGGACTGGTCCCTAAGTACACTGCACGTCAAGTCGAGCAGCACTCCGGCACAGATTCAAACTGTTTAACCATACATGCTCTCTACCCTTTCTACCCACCTAGAGAGGGAGGGTCTGGGATGGTCATCTTCAAGGGACAGGGCGTTCCCTTGGCAGCTAGCATGTCTCGTGCACCTGATACATGCGTTCGCCCCTTCTGCATTAACTGCGAAGGGAAGGGAAGGGCGATATACAAGAAAGCGGGAAAAGGTGGGCATTTTCCCAGCTCCTCGAGACTCCGTTGTCCTTGAAATGTGGATGTGTAATTCCGTTTGAGTGTTGCGAATTACAAGGACGTCAGACACATGTACATTAAAATGCAAAAGGAAATTTGCATTCCAAATTCAATTACATTTTGGATTATCCACTGTCTTTAAATATTTCCACAACTTCACCCCACTTCTAGCTCTCTTCATTCCCAATTCCCTACCTATGATTCTATTTCGTACACAAACAGATTAAAATATGTGCTCTTTCTGAGGGAAAAAAAAAAAGTTGGCTTGAAAAAGGGTGAGTGGATAATTTTTCTTTTCAAGCTGCTACCACATTTCTATTGGATCCCTTTGGCCCATCTGTGCCAACCATTTACTAGTATATCGACATTGCGAAATCCAGTGCCATTAAAAAAAGAAATTAATTTGAAAAATCATTATAAATTAGACATATTCTCTTCTGTCTTCCTTTAGCGTGTGATGATATAACAGTTCATCTGCTCGTGCTAGGTTATTAAATTCCAAGCCAAACCATCTTGTGTTGGAGGAGGGGGTGGGAGAGCTCATACAAAATATGATAGATCACTTGGGGTTTCCACACTTTCCCAAACCGCCATTTTTATTTCATGCCAATATCTTTCTTTGCCAAAATGCACTCTGATTATGGCAGTAAATTTGGATAACTTATGTTATAATTTTTGGAGGAGAGGAAATTCACAAAAAGAAATACAGTTTACAAATTAGGGATGACTTGGAATCCACAATATTAAAAAAAAAAGTCAGAAAGCCTACAAATGCCATTTTTCGTATCACTTGGGTGTAATTGGTTCTTGAAAGATTGGCTCCTACATATTTTACTGCCATGATATAGTACATGGCTCACCATCTTGCTGCATGAAGTAATTTAGTAATTGTCAAATGAGAAGGAGGTTTTAAAAATAAGGAAGGAGAAAAAGATATGGCTTTAAACTTTGTGTGTTTTGGTGTATGCATTATCTGCTCTTTGAAGGAGTTTTAAGTAATATCATTTTTCCTTAAAACAACTACAATTCGATCTTTTTTTTTTTTTTTAATGTTTATTTATTTTTGAGAGAGACAGAGACAGAGCGTGAGCAGGGGAGGGGCACAGAGAGAGAGGGAAACACAGGATCCAAAACAGGTTTCAGGCTCTGAGCTGTCAGCACAGAGCCCGTCGCGGGACTCAAACTCAAGAACCATGAGACCATGACCCGAACCAAAGTCGGACGCTTAACCGACTGAGCCACCCAGGTGCTCCTATGATTCGATCTTAAAACCAAAACATGTACAGGCCTAAAATTTTTTGTGGTGAAGAATTTCAAGCATTCAGAAAGAGATAAAATCCTAGTGAATTCCCAGGAACACATGTGCTAGTTCGGACTCCCTTAACCAGCTACCACAAACATGGCAACTTAAAAACAACACAAGGGGCGCCTGGGTGGCTCAGTCGGTTGGGCTTCCGGCTTCGGCTCAGGTCATGATCACACGGTCTGCGAGTTCGAGCCCCGTGTAGGGCTCCGTGCTGACAGCTCAGAGCCTGGAGCCTGCTTCGGATTCTGTGTCTCCCTCTCTCTCTGCCCCTCCTCCCACTCACGCTCTGTCTCTCTCTGTCTCTCAAAAATAAATAAATGCTAAAAAAACAAAACAGAAATGTGATTGCCTGTGTGGCTCAGTGAGTTAAGCAACCAACTGTTGATTCTGGCTCAGGTGATGATCTCACTGGATCTTAAGATCAAGCCCCACCATCGGCTCTCGCGGACAGCATGGAGGCTGCTTGGATTCTCCTTCCCCACCTCTGCCCCTCCCTTGCTCGCGCCTGTGCTCGGGTACTCTCTCTCTCTCTCTCTCTCTCTCTCAAAATAAATAAGTAAACATTGGGGGAAAAAAAAAGAAATTTCTTCTCTCCCTTGTAAATTTCTTCTCTTAGAGGTCAGAAGTCTAAAATCAGTATCACTTGCTTGAAATCTAGGCATGGCCAGGGGACTCGAGAGAGAATTTTTTCTAGCTCCTTTCAGGTTTTGGTAGCTGCTGGTATTCCTTGGCTTGTGGCCACATCATCGCGGTCTTCAAGGTCAGCGTCTTCAAATGTCACTGTGCTCCATCTCCACAGTGCTTTTGTTCTTGTGACATTCATATTTCCCGCTGCTCCCCTTCTGTGAGCATACGTGTGATTGCATTTAGGGCTGACCGGGATAATCCGGCATAGTGTCCCTAGGTCAAAATCCCTTATACCATCACATCCTCAATGGCCCTGCCTTTTGGGGGCAAATAAGGCAACAGTCACAGGTTCCAGGGTTTGGAATGTGGACACATATTTTGGGCGACTGGCCATTTTCCAGCCTACTGCAATATATTGCCTCTATTTATTTTTTGCCCCACTGTTTTTGCTATATACATTAAGTTATTGACGATGTGACATTTGCCCTTGAATATTTCAGGCCGCATTGTAGAGAAACAAGAACATATACCTATATAGTCACAATTCCGTGAAGTTACCTAACAAAATTGATGCTAATTTCTTTTTAAAAAGTTTTTTTAAACATTGATTCACTTTTGAGAGACAGAGTGTGAGCGAGGCAGCGGCTGAGAGAGAGGGAGACACAGAATCCAAAGCAGGCTCCAGGCTCTGAGCTGTCAGCACAGAGCCCGATGCCGGGCTTGAACCCACAAACTGAGATCATGACCTGAGCAGAAGTCGGACACTTAACCACTTAACAGACTGACACCCAGGTGCCCCATTGCTAATTTTTTTTCCTTTTTTTTATAGCATCCAATATCTAATCCATAAACACTTGTCCTGAATTTGTCCTCAAGATCTCTTTTACAGTTTTACAGTCAACGTTTCTATACTCCATTTAGGTGAATCTCTTCACTCCTAGTCTTTCCCCTTGACATTGTTTTGTTGATGACTTCTGGATAGTTTTCCTGTAGAATATCTGGCCTTCTGGATTTGTGTGACTGATTCCTCATGGTGTTATTTAACTTGATTTTCTACCCACTGCATCTTCTATCGATTAGAATTAAGTTGAAAAGTTGGATTTCACTCAGATTAAACATTTTTGTGAGAGATTTTCATAGGTGACACTGTCATACAGGAGATACATAATGACAGTTATCCCAACATTAATGATTGGGTTGATCATTGCTTTGGAATTAACTGTCCTTAACTTTATTTCAATCTTTTCTCTATCTTGAGTCTAATGAATGGTCCCTTATTTGCATCATCATCTGATTAAAAGATAATCAACCATCTAATTTAAAAAAGAATCTTATTTAGTCTTCAGATTATAAAAGGAGTTAGTAATACTTGCAAACAGTCAGAAAAGATGCGAAGAAGACATTAAAAGTCCTATGTAATCCCATGATCCACAATGTTAGCACTGATTAACCCCTGTGTGTGTGATCCTGAGTGTGCATGTGTACATCTGTTCCATAATATGTGGCAACTTGTTGAAATTTGTTGACTCCCAGGTAAATATAACTCTGAGTCTAGGGGCACCTGGGTGGCTCGGTCGGTTCAGTGTTTGACTTCAGCTCCGGTCATGATCTCACAGTTCATGAATTCAAGCCCCGCGTGGAGCTCTGTGCTGACAGCTCAGAGCCTGGAGCCTGTTTCGGATTCTGTCACCATCGCTCTCTGCCCCTCTCCCACTCATGCTCTGTCTCTGTCTCTTTCTCTCTCTCAAAAAAAAATATTAAAAAAATTCAATATAACTCTGAATCTTGTGGATTAGTTCTTAAACACTGTTGCAATCAACCATATAAATGATACTTTTTAAAAGTTTATTTATTTTGAGAAAGAGAGAGAGAGAGTGTGTGTGGGGGAGAGACACAGAGAGACGGAGAGAGAGACAGAGGGACACAGAATCCTGACGGTCTGCACTGCCAGCGCAGAGCCCGACACGGGGCTTGAGCTCACCAATGGTGAGATCATGACGTGAGGCAAAATCGAGAGTCGGACACTTAACCAACAGCCATGCAGGTGCCCCTAAATAACACTTCATATTAAAAGAAGATTTTGCTTGATGAGGCATGTGGGAATTCTTTAACGTTAAAATTCACTCAGCTTTTTTCTCTGGACTCAAGAATCTCTTTGGATTTGTTATTCCCTCACTTTGAAGAAAATGCTGGTTTGACGAAGACATGGTCCCATCAATGTGGAGTAATGAAAACCACTCAGCAACAGTCACTTCTAATGCTTGAGAAAGAATGGGGACGAGACAGAACAGATGATTCACAAAGGTGACGTGTGAGATTGAGTTTAAAGCAAGAGAAGCAGTTTGTCAAAGTATAAATGGAAGAACAGATAAAAAACTCTTTTAGCCAGGAAAAGAAAAATGTATAGAGGGAGAGGTTTTTTATTTGTTTGTTCTTTTTAAATGTTTTTATTATGGTGAATTCTTGAAAAAAGGCTACCCGAGTACAGTCATCTCCCAATCCCAGTAATCATCGCCTCTTCAACAGTCTCTTGAACAACGAACTCTTGTAATTATTAGAATCCAATCTCAGATATTAGATCACATCAACATTAAATATTCAAAATGTTTCTCTAAAAGATAAGGACTCCAAAACACAAAACCAAAACCAAAATCCTGTGACTCAGCTAATATAAAGATTTCCTAATGTCATCCGATATGTGAGGCTTCCTTCCACCGTTCTTATATATACGTCAGGTTTCAGGTTTTCAAAGTTTATATCAGGATCCAAGTCAAGTCTATGCATTGTAATTAGTGGATATGCCTTCCAGGCTTCTTTCTTAACTGAGGAATCACTTTACAGGCAGTGAAATGTACAAATCTTCAGCGTGTGATTTGACAAGTTTTGACAAATCTATTCACACTCCTAACCAACACCCGGTCACAATATAGAAATTCCCTTCCCCCTAGAAATTTCCCCACCAGTCTCTCTCCTTCATAGGCAACCACAAAGACATGGGAAAGGAAAGGTTTTTCCACCCAAAAACTAAGACTGGAGAAAACTTCATAAATATATAGAGCAAAAGGACTCCAATTCTTACTTCACACCAACTTTCTAGGCATAGTGTTTGCATGATATATTTTTTCTGTCATTTTACTTTTAACTACATCTTTATATCATGGTGTATATGCAGGCAGCCTGTGGTGGGTTCTTACTCACCCCACCCCCCTCCAGTCTGGGAATTTCTGACTCAGTTGGACAGTTTAGTTAATTTACATTTAATGTAATTATTTATACAGTTCAGTTTATGTCTATGTTGTGATTTACTTTCTAATTTTCCTATCTGTTTTTGGCCTCTCGTTTTTTCCTTCCCATCTTTTTATGGGTCAATTAAACATTTTTAGCATGCATTGTTAATTTCTCTCTCTCTCTTTTTAATGTTTATTTATTTTTGAGAGAGACAGAGACAGAATGTGAGTGGGCTAGGGGCAGAGAGAGAGGGAGACACAGAATCCGAAGCAGGCTCCAGGCTCTGAGCTGTCAGCACAGAGCCCGACTCAGGGCTTGAACCCACGAGCTGTGAGATCGTAACCTGAGCTGAAGTCGGTTGCTCAACTGACTGAGCAACCCAGGCATCCCTTAATTTCTCTCTTGATGTTTAATCTCTCTTTATGTTATTTTTAAATAGCATTTAATAATGTAACATTGTTCTGGGAATTATAATATTCACCCTTAATTTAGAGTTAATATTGTCACATTTTACTAAAAAAAAAAGTAAAAATCTTACAACTACAGAATTTCATTTACTCCTTAGTTCTTTGACCTCTTGTTGGCATATATTTACATTCAAATACATTTAAAAAATCTCTCGATATGGTTAACATTTTTGTTCTTAACACTCGGTTGTCTTTAGAAGCATAGAAGAGAAAAAAGTGGTCTTTTATATTGACCCAAATATTTAGCATTTTTGGTACTCTTCAGTCTTTTGTGAACACCTGACTCTTTCCTCTGGCTGGAGAACTTCCTTGAGCAATTCTGGTGTGCTGGTGAGGATTTTTTTCAGATTGTTTATCTGAAAATGTGTTGATTTTATCTTCATTTTAAAGGATATTTTTGCAGGGTATAAAATTCTGAGTTGATAATTTCCCACACAGTTCTTTGAAGATGCTATTTCATTATCCATGGCTTCCTTTGTTTCTTTTTTTCTTCTAAATAAGAAGTCAGCTGCCATTTCTATCACTGTGCTTGTGTGAGGTATTTGTCTTTTTTCTCTGAGTGCTTTTGGCATTTTCTTTCTGTCTTTGGTGTTCAGCATTTTAACTGTAATATGATTAGGTGTGTGTTATGGGCTGAGTGGTGTTGTCCCCAAATTCCTGGATTGAAGCCCTCACCTCTAGTACCTCAGAAGGTGACTATATTTGGAGCTAGGGCATTTCAAAAGGTCATTAAGTTAAAATAAGGCTATCAGGATGGGTTCTAATCCAATTTGAGTGGTGTCCATCCAAGGAGAGGAAATTTGGACTCACAGAGAGACAGCAGACATGCGCAAGCACAGAGAGAAGACCATCCAAGGACACAGCAAGAAGGTGGCCATCCACAAGCCAAACTACAGGCCTCAGAAGCAACAAAACCTGCAGACACCTTGATCATGGACTTCTGGCCTCCAGAACAGTGAGAAAATAAATGTTGCTTAAGCTTCCCAGTAGTGACATCTCCTTATGTCAGCCTTAGCAAACTAATACAGCATGGATTTCTTTGTGTTTGTTGTGCTTGGAGTTCACGGATCTATATAAATTCTTGGATCTAAAAATTGATGTTTTCCACTAACTTTGGGAAATTTTGCCATTAATTCACCAGACATTTTTCCTTCCTCATTCTATCTTCCCTTCCTGTTTGGGAATCAATTATGTGTGTGTTACACTGCTTGATATTATGGAATATGTCAGTGAGGCTCCGTTTACTTTTTTCTTCACCTGTTTCTTCTCTTTTTCTAATTAGATAACTTTTCTTCATCTGTCTTCCAGTTTATAAGCCTTTCCTTCTATTACCTCCTGCCTGTTGCTAATCCAGTCTTATGAGCCTATGTCAGTTTATCTACAATGTCTGTTTTTGTGGGCACTCTATATGCTATTTCACCAAAATATTACATAAGTCTTTCTGTACAGTTAAAACAAAACAAAACAAAACAAAACCCTGTGTTTATATAGTGCTTTATTTTATTAAAAAAAATTTTTTTTTCAACATTTATTTATTTTTGGGACAGAGAGAGACAGAGCATGAACAGGGGAGGGGCAGAGAGAGAGGGAGACACAGAATCGGAAACAGGCTCCAGGCTCTGAGCCATCAGCCCAGAGCCTGACGCGGGGCTCGAACTCCCGGACCGCGAGATCGTGACCTGGCTGAAGTTGAACGCTTAACTGACTACGCCACCCAGGCGCCCCTATAGTGCTTTATTTTAAAGGAACTCTACCAGTCTCTAAAAACAAAAGTCCCAATGACTACAAGTTCAACTTTGGATTTGTTGTTTGCCTTTGTCACACAGCATAGGGGAAAATATGTACTTTTTAATTACAGGCAAGAAATAAACAATTGTAATAAATCAAATCAAGAAGGTCCTAACGATAACAGTGGAAAAATATTTTTAACCATCCCAACGACACTGACTAACCAGCTAGACTAGTAATTTGCCTACTCATAAAAGTTGTTGGAGAGACGAATGATCCGTTTGCATTTTCTGTATTTAATTAATACACACATAATGTTGTTAAAATATTATTTAGCATCATAAGACATTTCCTTTGACCTTTAAAGCACATGTAGGTTGAAGAGCTGTTTAGAATGCAGCAGAATCATGCCAATAAGAAATGCTTGTAAAACTTCTAAAAGCATGAGGTACACAAATGTGCTTATGTCATTGCAATAGGGATTAGGGGGAATGATTTAACAATTCAGCCCAATCCATGAAGCTGATACAACACTACGCACCATATTTTTTTTCAGACCTGTTTTTCCTTCCCATTGTCTCTCCTCTCTGATACTTAAATGTAAACTGAACACCAGACTGAAAGAATATATTCATTGACTTTGTCAAGGTGTTTTGACCATGAATGCAAACATCCTCAAAATAAGCTCAATGACCATCATGAACTGTTCTTCTCTTTGTTGTGATCCTGTTCAGCCATGGTGTCAAAGAGGAAGTAAACTTCCAAGAAGCTAGCAGTTTAACCATGTTTTTCAGAGCCTTATGGTCTTGTGGGGACAGGTGCTGTGTGAGAGAGACTTCTTCTGCATACCAGACAGGGCCATGCGTAGGAACATCAGAAGCTTGCTCCTTGTGCCTCACAAAAGCAGACGTTCCATGGGATTTATAAATTTTCTTTTTAAAATGCAGTGGTTCTAGAAAGGGTTAATCCTATGAATCATTTACATCTTAAAACAGCTACTCTTAAAAAGGCTGCATTCCTCCAAAACACCAACTGAGAGCAATTGCCCTGAGCACAAAAGCAATTGGTTGAGGGGCGGGTCTTGCTGAAAGTTGAGTTACCTGGAAGTAGTTGAGTTACCTGTGAAGTACAATGGGTCGGCCTCTATATAGCCAGATAGAAATATAAAGATTTTGTGTATTTGGAGAAGAAGCAAAGACCTTACATGGAGGAGAGGATAAATTTTTGCCCAGGATCCTACTCTTTCTGAAAAATCACATTTTATGTCACTTTTGCTTGAGACAGACCAAACATCTGAATAATTGAATGGGTGTTGGAGTTTCCATTGATGTGCTCGGCTGTTTGGAGTTTCCTATTGTTCAGAAAGCACTGTGGGAAAAGCACTATGGAAAGGAAGCAAATAAACAAAATATTTGATTCCTATTCTGCAGAAGCTTCTGTTACACAGAAAGGCTGAGCTTGAGAGGTTTGTAGGAAGATTTAACAAACTCACCAATTTTGGGTTTAGCTTCTTTTATGTGGAGGTACTGTTTTGCACCCTGGGGACATGCCGGCAAATAAAACATACCAAAATCCCTACCTTTGTGGAACTCACACTGTCATGGGTGAAGCCAGACTGTAAATGTAATAAATAAGTAAAGCACATAGTGTATTAGCGATCGTTATTTCTCTATAACATGTGATTTCTAAATAGTATGTTAGGACTTACCTAGCATGTTAGGAGTTGTTAAGTGCTACAAGAGAAAAAGCAAAGGTGACGAGAACACATGGTGCATGGTTGTATTATTAAACAGGAGAGATGGGTGGGAGCCCACTGGGAAAATGTCATTTAAGCTAAGACTTGTAGGAGGTAGAGAAACTATTTATGCAGGTTTGGGGGTGGGGAAAGGAAACAGGTAATAGGAAGGCTTTGAGGTAGAAGTGAGACTAACCATTTTAGGAATAACAAGTTGGCTGATGGAATAGAGTGGGTGAGTGGGGGGAAGACTTACAGAGATGTGACAGGGGGCTTGACTGGGGGGGGTGCCTTGAGGTCATGAGAGAGGATTTGGAGTTCACTGGATGAAACTACTGGGGAACCACTCAATGGTGGAGGAGTCCCATGACCTGATTCATGTCTTAAAGGACGTTCTGGCTGCTGCATGGAGAACAGATTGTTAGGAGACAATGGTTGGAAACAAGGAGACATGGTGTTGGGAGACCAATGCAATAATTTTGATTAGAGACTCTGGTATCCAAGGACTGTAGCAGTGAAGGTAAAGAGAAGTGGCCACATTTGGATGTATTTTGAAGGTGAAGCCAACAGAATTTCATTCTGCTTTTCTTTTCTTTTCTTTTCTTTTCTTTTCTTTTCTTTTCTTTTCTTTTCTTTTCTTTTCTTTTCTCCTTTCCTTTCCTTTCCTTTCCTTTCCTTTCCTTTCCTTTTCTTTTCCTGTCTTGTTTTTTCTTTTCTTTCTTTCTTTCTTTCTTTCTTTCTTTCTTTCTTTGAGAGAAGGAGAGGGGCAGAGGGAGAGAGAGAATCTTAAACAGGTTCCATGCTCAGCATGGATCCTGATGCAGAGCTGGATCTCATGACCATGAGATCATGACTTGAGCCAAAATCAATAGTTGGACGCTTAACTGACTGAGCCACCTAGGTGTCCCTAGAATTTCATTTTGGATCAAGGACAAGGTATGAGAGGAATTGTGTAGTCAAGGATGATTCCAAGGTAGCAGGAGGGATGGAGTTGCCATGAACAGAGAGGAGGGGCAGGGAGCAGGTTTGCAGGCCAAGGTCAATATCAAATTAGTTTTTGTTTTTAATCATACATATGAGAAGTCATTTGGAAACCATCTCATGAGAACTAAAATTAAGGAAAATCTTGCCCTGTTTGGACAAGCAAATGCATCTTTGTTGAGGATATTATACCGTAATGGGCTCTCTTTTGATGTGTCATTGTGGTACAGGATCTTTTTAATGTGGTATTCTCTGATTGGAACCTAAGAGTGACAGTGAGGTCTGTGTGGTAGGTCAAAGGAATGTTTATGCTTCTCGGATTTATTTATCCTGAGAAAGTACTAAAACATATTGCATTGGAAGTTATTCATTTAGTCCTAATAATTCAGAAACTGAAGATTGAAGTTTCAGTATTTCAACACCATTAATTTATGATCCCTGTGAGGTCACAGAAATCGTTTGAGTTCTGTAATAGCTGATAGATTTTTTTGAAGTCTACACAAACGTCTGTTTCCAACACCTCACAGCCCTGAGTGTCTGCCCAGTTTTTGTACCTGCCCTTTCTCTTCTTGTCTTCTGTCATCTTCCATTTTCTCCTACTCCATGACTTCTTTTTAAAAAAAATTTTTTTAATGTTTATTAATTTTGGAGTGACAGAGAGAGAGAGAAAGAGAGAGCATGATCAGGGGAAGGGCAGAGAGAGAGAGAGGGAGACACAGAATTCGAAGCAGGCTCCAGGCTCTGAGGTGTCAGCACAGAGCCCGATGTGGGGCTCAAACTCATGAACCATGAGACCATGACCTGAGCGGAAGTGGACACCTAACTGACTGAGCCACCCAGGCACCTGCCTTACTCCATGACTTCTAATCTTCCATCCGTACTGTCGAGAAGACTAGATATGCAGCTTTGGTTTTTCCATTTCTAATGCTTTGGGAAAGGTAGGTTAAATTGAACAGGAAACATTGTATCTAATACATAAAGTAAATAGCAGGTCATTTGGGGTTTACATATGCTTATTTGTTACCATTTTGGATGATTAAATTCCATTTCAAAATCATGCCTAAGCCATACAATCAGATACATCTCTAATTGCAAAAATTCCCCTTTCCAAAGGTTACTTAGGACATAGTGCTGGATGGAGCAAAGGAGTTCAGCCATGGAGAGAAAGAAACGGGGAGCATCTATTAGTTTGCTAGGGCTACGTAACAAATACCACAGACTGGGTGGTCTTGACAAGAAGAAATTCATTTCTCATAGTTCTTGAGGCTAGAAGCCTGAGGTCAAGTTGTCGGCAGGATTGATTTATTTAGACTTCTGTCCTTGGCTTGTACATGGCCATCTTCTCCCTGTGTTATCACATGGACTTCCTTGCGTGTGTTTCCATGTCCTAATCTCTTCTTATAAGGACACCAGTCATATTGGATTATGGCCCACCATGTGACTTCATTTTACCTTAATGATCTCTTTGAAGGCCCTATCTCTCAATATAGTCACATTCTGAGATCCTAAGGGTTAGGACTTCAACACAGGAATTTGGGGGGAGGAGGCAGTGGACAAAATTCAGTCCATAACAGGAGGAATGGGCTTACAACATTTTATCTGCAGAGAAGAAGAGCCCAAAGCTCCGAGGAGAAGCACAAGGTACTAGCATTGTCAGGACATGTGCCCCATCCTTCTCAAACCTTCTAACACTGAGATTTGGGAACCAGCGAGTCAGGTCAATTCAGGACACTCTTGAGGGACTTTTGCTGTTGAGAGATCAGAGAGCATGAAAAGAAAAATTTGTTAATAAATGAAACTAAGGGATTGATTACCCTTTGTTCATGACAACAATAAACATTCATAATCAGTAAAAAAGTTGTTTTCTGTTGGCAATATATATGTAAAAGTTCCTTCAACATTATCCATGTACACATTGTCATTGTTTTTACTTTCCCCATCATTCGTGTAATTGGAGATTTTTACAGTACAATGATAAGACTTTAAAGAAAAATACATTTTTTAAAAGCAAAAAATGGTAAGCACATCTCTTTCATGTCAAGCTTTAATAAAAGACGACTGAATTCTTCTATCTGCTTCTCCCTTATTGCTTGCAATCTGTCGTTTTGGTTGAAGTATATAAAGACAATCCAGCCTCCCACAGACATGTTGTGGGAACAGGTAATTATGGCTTGTTTACTTTGATAATATTCCAAAACTCATCAAGTGCTCATTACTTAGAGATCAGTTACAATGTTCAATACAAGACTGGATAAATGAACTTCCTGAGGAGTCATATCAACATCTATTGATCTATCTTGCATTTCGAATGGATGTTTTATGAATTTTTATGGTAAAAATCATCTTCCCTGAAAAAATGCCGATGAGGGGAGTGCTTTTCTTGAGACGACCGACGTACATGGGTATGACACAGCAGTGCTGTGTTCTAAGTGCTCCTGTTCTATGAATAGTAATGCTGTGTTCTAAGTGCTCCTGTTCTATGTGTCGGAACATGTATTAGATTCCTGAAGCCTCGAAACACACCCAGGAGTTTTCTGCTTTTGTAGTTTTGTAGATGAGGAATCTGAGGTGTAGAGTCTCTAGTCCAAGTTTGCACAGCCAGTAACTGGTGCAGCTGGGATGGGACCTAGCCTACCTGACTCTAGATTACGTGGCTTCAGTGACTAAAGTGGCCTCATTTGTCTATTCCTAACCCTCCAGTACCTACTATTTAGCCAGGTTTAATTATGATGATACATTTGCCTTCTCAAATATTATTTGAAATGACACCTTTTTTCAAAGAAATCAAAGATGCAACCACAGGTAGCATTAAAAAAAATTATTTAGGGGTGCCTGGGTGGCGCAGTCGGTTAAGCGTCCGACTTCAGCCAGGTCACGATCTCGCGGTTCGTGAGTTCGAGCCCCGCGTCGGGCTCTGGGCTGATGGCTCGGAGCCTGGAGCCTGTTTCCGATTCTGTGTCTCCCTCTCTCTCTGCCCCTCCCCCGTTCATGCTCTGTCTCTCTCTGTCCCAAAAATAAATAAACGTTGAAAAAAAAATTAAAAAAAAAATTATTTATCTATTTTGAGAAAGAGGGAGAACGAGTGGGCAGGGGAGGGGCAGAGACAGAGGGAGAGAGAGAATCCCAGGCAGGCTCTGTGCTGTCAGCACAGAGGCACAGGTAGATTTTAAATTATACTCAGGTTTCCTAACCTCAATTACAAAACGATTCTCTTTTTAAACAGTTACCCATACTCTTTGTATTAATATATTTAGAGAGAACATGTGTTGGGCCATTCGTTTTGTGGTTAAACTAGTTTTTGAATGTATTTATAAACAGATTCACACAAACCCATGAAGAAAGCTAGAAATCGATGCCATATGACAATTTAGAATTCCTTAGTTCACATGGAATGGAAGATTTCATCAGGATGGGAAAGAAGAAGAAGGACAAGGAGGGTGCTGGTGGACAGGACCTCTGTGGAGCATCCACTCAGCAGTGACTCAAGCAGTCTTCTTAGTGGTCAAGGTGACCACTGGGACATACAGTCTCTTAACTACACATTCTTTTGTCTTTTTTTTTTTTTAACGTTTATTTATTTTTGAGAGACAGAGAGAGACAACGCATGAGCAGGGGAGGGGCAGAGAGAGAGGGAGACCCAGAATCCGAAGCAGGCTCCAGGCTCCGAGCTGTTGGCACAGAGCCTGATGTGGGTCTCGAACTCACAAAGTGAGAGATCATGACCTGAGCTGAGTGGGACGCTTAACCAACTGAGGCTCCCAGGCATTCCCACATTTTTTGTCTTTTTAAGGCTTCGAGGGTCTTTTCCCTGGGCAGTGGACAGTTCCTGGAATCCATTGCTCAAGCCCAGACCGGGAGCTTTGGAGTCACGCACTTGGGAGAGAGGCCAGCTGCCTCGGTTTACCTGCCTCCTCCGCCCAGGAGAAGCGGCGGGGCTCGCAGACCTGCCTGCAGTGGTTCCTGTTGAAGAGCCCGAGGGCGTAACATCAGCGATTCCCATGTCAGTAACACTGCTTTCCGTAGGCACATGAAACACTGTCACCGTCTGTGGTTCCCGGGAGGTGAGCAGGGATCCAGAGGACTCCGTCCTGCACCTGCCGCACAGGTGCTCATCCCTCCTCGCAGGTAAGTATAGCTCATCCCGACCCAGGAGCGTTCTAACTTGTGACCCGATGTAGTTCGTTACAGGTCCCCTTCCACTCTCACAGGCTGACACAAATAAAATAAAATAAAATAAAATAAAATAAAATAAAATAAAATAAATAAAATAAAATAAAATAAAATAAGATAAAATCAAGACAATAGGAAAAGGACCTCGGAAGTGTTCATCAACGTTAACGTTCCAAAGAAGCCGTGCACTTGGTACTGAAACACGACAGATCTGCCCTTCGTGGACCCCGGAACCCTCCCCGTCTTTCCCTCTCTCCGCATGACACACATTCGCTTCTGAATTTTATGCGATGTCAAACTCCCTCGAGTGGTGTGAGGAACAGCTAGAAAGTTCTGAGTAAAAGGTTTCAGGTCATGATTGACACCGCAGGGTAAGGGCACGGCTTTCCTGACAAGCTGTAAATTCGGCGGTGAATTACAGGACACAGGTGCTGCTTAGGAAGGCTCTGAGCAGATAATTTGTGAACATCGGCCTATATATCAAGTGCGGCTTGCAAACGGCTCCGGTATTGGATGCAGACGCGTCTTCTCTTTGTGAGATGGGCTCTTCCCTGAGCCCAGGACAAGGTGTGCGTGTGGCTGTGACAATGAATCACTGCAGCCAATGGGGGGGGGGGGGGGCGCGGGTGGTGGTGGTTATGGATGATGCTCATGAAAAGTGCAACCATCACTCAAACCAGCTCTGACAGAGCCTTCCAATCAAGATTCCACTTCCTGGCCCTGGTGGATTAAGTAAAAAAAAAAAAAAAAAAAAAAGAAAAAGAAAAAGAAAAAAGAAAGTGCCTGAGGTTCCATCGAGGAACGTGCCACATCTTCATAAATCAGCCTGGGCATGAAAGGTGCTTGAAGACCTACACTCTGCAAACGTAAGGAATGTAAATCAAGGGCAAAATGTCTCTGTGTGAGCGGCCGTGTCCCGCTGACTGCTGGTTTCCTTTTTGTCGATAAGAACTTATTTTTATTCTCTTGTTAGACTCAGGCGTTTCTTGCCTCATCAGGATTTGAGGTGAGATTCGGTTTCGGATGAAGGGAAGGGCGGGGGGAAGTGACTTGATTAATAATATTAAAATATGAATCTAGAGATATGTGAAAGAACTTTGCATTGTATTTTAACCTTTCATGTGACAGTCTAGGCAAGGTTGCCTGCCTGTCCCCTCCACTTCCTACCTGCCTCCCACCCCTCCCCCCCTTAATGTTTTGGCTATTTCTGTGACCCCTTTGAAATTTGGGTTGGAGCCCTTAAAGATCTTTTCCATTTTTTTATTTCCACTGATGTTCGGCTTTAAGTTAATATATTGTTTCTAACGTTTATTTATTTATTTTGAGAGAGAGAGAGAGCGCAGGGAAGGGCAGAGAGAGGGGAGGGCGAGAGAGAGAGAATCCCAAGCAGGCTCTGAGATGTCAGCACCAGCCCTATGTGGGGCTCGAACTCACCAACCCTGAGATCCTGACCCGAGCTAAAAGAGTCAGATGCTTAAACAACTGAGTCACCCAAGCGTCCCTGGCTTTAAGTTAATCTTATGGGTGAAAACTTACGATTATTTCGTTGTGATTTTTCTTTTCTCAATTGCTTTTTGCCCCCTGCAATCATATCTACTGGTCTTTATAATAAGCAAAGGGGGGATATATTATTTAAAAAAAATTCCAAAGGCATAATATTACCTGAAGTCTCCTTCCTGCTCCCAAGAGACATTTAATGCTACACTTGTTCCCAACAATGTATGCATCCTCTTATGAAACATGAACGTACAATGTACATGCAACCATATTTTGTTTTGTTTTCTAAATAAAAGGCCAAATCACTACACATTTTAACTTGGGTTACTTTAAAAAAGTTAACAAAATTTAAGAGAAAAACTAACAAATTAAGTAGAAATTCCCACTGTCAAATAACAAAAAAGTTAAGAAAATATGATAAAACTGTTGGTATGTTAGAAAAAGTCATTTTTATATTGTTGATTATTTGCACAGGTTTAGAATAAACTCATATGGAAAAGAAAAGAAGAGGTAAGTAATACATCGTAAAACCAAACTGTTGGAAATGTACTTAGTAATTTTTATTTCTCTCTTAGATTTTTATATTAAGAAAATAAAATATGGCTCATACATTTATTTGCTCTCTCTGTATGCATTATGCTTGATATAAAAGTCTGGAAAATAAACGAGGAATATTTAAAATGAAACCTTAAATATATCAGGTAACGTCATTTATGAGGTTAGTATTTCTTTGTTATCAGTTTTCTGCGAGCATTTATTACAGAATATCTTTTGTTTTAATTGCTCAAGACAAAGCAGTTTAGAGACATTTTCAGTGAGGAGGGACCCTCAATTAACTTTCGTTGCTGAGATATTTAATGTGCATGAGTTACAATATAACAGGGTAATTACCTAATGCCTTTTGTGAAGGAATTCTAATAAAGAAAGAAATTGATTCGTACATAATGAAATTCAAGCTCTTCATTTCTCACCAAATTTTTCTTATTAAAATGGTTGTAAACTCTTGTTTTGAGACCAATGGAAGAAATTTCTATCTTACATATAATGTTGAAGAAACTTCATAATTGTAATTTATTCTAAAGTAAATCAAGAGCTAAGTTACTATAAAATGATGCACTCTTAAAAGTCATTATGTGCAGTGTGGTACCAAACTCCACTTTATTTAGAGAAATTAGACATAAGGGCCTCGCGTTCATTCCTGTAAGTCTAATTCCAAATATCACTTAATCAATAGGAAGATATTTTCTGGACTTTTCCGCCTCATAAGTACTCATTTTAATCTGCTGTTTAAAACGATCACCCATGAGCTGCTTTGAGTTTAATGGGAAATATGTATTCCTTTCTGAAAGCAACTGATGAGAAAATAGAGTGAATGCTTTTTAAATTACTTCCAAGTTTGAAAACCTCAAAAGTTGTTTTGAACTTATGAAAAATGTAACTTATCTACCAGAGTTAAAATTACTCTCGTATATTTTTCTTCTTTTCTTCTTAAGCTCGGCCAAAGGCCAATTAACGTCTGCAGCACTGGCTGTGTTTACGACCTGGGCTCTTGTCTTCGCGGAGCCCATGTGAAACGAACACTACTTTGTAAGTCAGGGCAGAGGAAGAAAAGAGGTTTGCACATTTTTGCTCTCGCTGCTGGGATGTGTTTCTACCTCCACCGCCACAAGCGTCAAGAAAGGTGTGAAAAGAAAGGATATTGTTTCTCCCGGATGCTTGAGAGCAAGCAGGAGAAGCTGAAAATAGCATCTGGAAAAAAACTGTGACAGATTCACCTTAATGAAAGATATTTAAAGATAAAATTGCCTCATCAGATTTTTATTCTCCACCTATTAATTAAAGCAGAAGAGCTTTTCTTGGTGTTTATTTAATGCTAATAAAGCCTAGTGTGCAGACACATGCACGCACGCGCATCTAAAATGTGTGGGAACCTGAAAATACAATAACCTACTTTCATAATCGTAATAATGATCAGATATCGTTTTTCGACTTAACTTCTGTTTTCCAAGGGCTATCACGTTCCACATACAGTTAATACATTTGGGGCCGAGTATTCAAATGACTGAAAAACGCAGTGAGATTCTTTTTTTTCCTTCCAGTTTTCATTTGGCAGTTTGGCACTGTGTGAGTAGAGCCTCAATGGGAGACGCTAAAAATAATGCTTGGAGTAAAAATTGTGTCTGGTTAAGGTTTCTCCGCACTGTCTCTTCAACTTGGCACTACAGTCAAGAATTTTCATGGACTGGAAGCAAAAGACCCAAATGCGGTAACTGATGTAACGTGATGACCAGTAGCGGACCAGCTGGATGGTGACCGTCTGCTGGAGACCGTCCGGGGAAGTCTTCTGCAGAGGGATTGGAGTGGACGCCTCGTCGCGATTCCCCTGGGAACCCCATGAGCCCACGCTCACCGCACACCCCCTTCTTACTAAGTCCACCTATGTTTTGGGGTCTGAACTTGCTTATCTTCACAGCCGCACCGGGCAAGCTGATTCTCTCTCTCTCTCTCTCTCTCTCCCTCCCCCCTTCTCTTTCTTACATATTCATATTCTGTTTTTCTTCTTCCCTCTTTGGGCACTTTTTTCAGTCTCCTTTGTGAATTCCTCTTCCAGGGTACATCTCTTGAGTGCTGGGAGTCATCTGCTATTTTTTTGAGCTTTCTTCCACTCCCCAGCTCCTCCCTAGCCCTCCCACCCTGACCCTCTAACAGTTTATTTGCTTAATGAGCAGGCATACGCAAACAACTTTGAACTCTAACCTTTCAGTCCAGACTTCTTTCCTGAGCCCTAGGCTCTTAGGTTCAAGGGTTAACGGAACATCTTCACTTGGATGCATTCTTAAACGTAGCGTCCTTGATACTTCCTCCCCTCCCCACCCTCACTCTTTACTGCACGCCACTTCACGTCGGTTCTCTCTCCTAAACAATTCTTGAATCCGGCCGTGGCTTTCGGTTCCCCGAGACCAGCTGTCAGTAAACAAAGACCTGCAGATCAATTCTGGCCCACTGCCTGTTTTTGTGAATAAAGTTTTATTGGAACACAGCCATGTCCATTTGTTATATATTGTCTATGGCTGCTTTTATTCTACAACTGCCAAGTTGAGTTTTGGTGACAGAGCACATATGGTCCACAGAGCTTAAAATATTTACTATGTGGCCCTTCATAGAAATGCTGGCTGAACCCTGCCGTAGAGAATACGCACATACAGGTCACCATAGCAACGCATTCTAATTATCTCAACTTACTCCTAAAGGGACTCCCTGCTTGCTACCCCAAATCCAATTCTCCACAATACAATGAGAGTCATTAATATAATATAGTTCCCGTCATGCCTCTTCTCATTAGCCCTTCCATGACCCCCCCCACCCCCCGCCCCCACTACCCCCCTTGCCTCTGGAAAGAAATCCAACTCTTTGACATGGTCAGCATGAGCTAGACTGGTACCTCTCCTTGTGTTGCAACTTGTGTTGTGACTCCCACTGTTCCAGATGCATCAGGACCACGTTCAGCTCTTCCTGTGTGTCATGTAACTTCTTACTCTGGACTTTTGCACATGTTATTCCTTAGGTCTGAATGTCGCCTCTGGATCAGATGTTACGCCTCAGGGAGACCTCCTGTGACCACCGGAGTCTGAGACAGGGCTTCCCCTTTTGGGTTTGAACAGTGCTGTGTGTTTCTTCCGTAGGCTTCTTCACTCTGAATGGAAAATGTCTGCTTGTTACTTGTGATGGTTGATTTTATGTGTTAGTATGTGTCACCATACTCAGACATGTGGCCAAACACTAGTCTTGATATTGCTGTGAAGGTACATCTCAGATGAGATTAACATTTAAATCAATAGATTTTGAGTATAGTACATTATCCTCCATAATATAGGTGGGCCTCATTCAATCAGTTGAAGGCTTTAAGATAAAAGACTGAGGTCTCCCGAGGAGGCAGGAATTTTTTGCCTCTGGACTGTCTTCAGACTCAAAATGCAACATCCCCTGTTCCCTGGGTCTCCGGCCTGTTGGTCTACCCTGAGATCTTGGACCTGCCAGCCTCCACAATCGCATGAGCCCATTCCTAAAGATCAATTAGCGTGTATGCATGGGTTTATGTATTGATCTGTCTGTGTCTCCATCCATCCATATATCCACCTGCAACACATTGGTTCTGCTCCCCTGGAGAACCCCGACTAACCACCTCTCCATATATGCCTGTAAGAGACAGGGAGTGTGTTTGCCTTGCAAAGCGTTAGCTAGCGTGGTGCCTGGAATATAGGAAACATTTTCAATACGAATAAAGAATGGGCATATTATCTCATCTAGCAACATAGTAAAACGGGTAATCTATGGGAGAGGAAAAAATGGCTGCCGTGAGAGAAGAGTCGGTCTGCTCGTCATCGCAGAGCAGCTCTAGACCGTTCTCTGTTGAGGCCAAGGAGAGTCTCTGAATGATCTACAGGTTCCTGGTGGGACAAGAATGCCACCCGTGCCATTTTTCTGGGACACAGTTTACGTGTCATAGCGGCAAGAAAGCATGAATGAAGGTCTTCCCACGCCTCAACCTATCAGAAATGGAGAGGAATAGACCCACAAGACGGGAGCTCTCCTCCCTGCACACACCCATCCTTGTTGGGGGTTCTGTCGGGGCAGTGATCGCTGTTACAGAAAATTATTAATCTGATGCTGGGGTGGAAACGTTAGTTTTGCAGGTTGGCTCTTCTCAGGAACCCTGGGAAGGGACGGGGTCAGCAAGGGCAGTGTTCCACGGATCTGTTCACCCGCGGGGACTGGCGTGAGAGGGGCCAACACGCATGTCGAATTAACCTCCCACTTCATGATGGGAATTACAGTGGTCACGTGGCCTCTAAGAAACTTGCTCTCAATTTAGAAACATTTTTCTCTTTTTTATTTCTTGACGTCCTCTCACGTCTGACCTGGGGAGACACCCTTAACCACTATTTTCCACTCAAGGATCTAGCCGAAGGCCTCCTCATCAGAGCAGTGTTTTCTGGGGGGCATCACACCCTAGATATTATTCTTTCAGATTCTTTGCTAACCTGATGTAGTCACTTTGTTTAATAAACACCTATACATAGTATTTATTACGTAGAAGGCGTTGCTCCAAGTGCTTTACTAATAATTCAATCGTCATAACACCAAGAGATAAACACTACTTTTATCTACACATTGCAAAGCAGGAAACTGAGGCACACGCAAGTCAAGTAAGTTGTCCGGGTTGCTGCAACGGTAAGCGGTAGGGGCAGTATTCACGCCATGGCGGGGAGCTAGGGTCACATCTAAGTGCTTTTCTCCATCTTGCTCTGTGCCTGACATTGAGCCCGGTTGTGTCACATTGTGGTCCCCAGCCTGGGCTTCATAAATCCTCGCTCCGTGTCCAGGATCCTCAAGCCACATCACGTCATTTCTAGATTTTCCATTTAGACCTCATCTTGGTTCTCTTACTGGCTCCCTGGACCCCCTAGCTAGCTGGCCACTCTCCTAGACACAGAGGATGGTCACGCCGAAAGAACGCAGGATGTCAACGAGAAAAGTTCTTTGTAAGAAAGAGAGTGGAGGGGCGCCTGGGTGGCTCAGTCGGTTAAGCGTCCGACTTCGGCTCGGGTCATGATCTCGCGGTTTGTGAGTTCAAACCCCGCGTCGGGCTCTGTGCTGACAGCTCGGAGCCTGGAGCCTGCTTTGGATTCTGTGTCTCCCTCTCTCTCTCTGACCCTCCCCCGTTCATGCTCTGTCTCTCTCTGTCTCAAACATAAATAAACGTTAAAAAAATAAATAGAAAAAAAGCAAGAGAGTGGAAATAAATAGAACCCGTTTTTCGTATCTTGAGTCAAATCATTGAATGAAATGGGATTCGTTTGTTTAGAAGTGTAACCACTTGATAAGAGGGGTGGAGTTAAATCACTTGCTGGCTCAAGGGAGACAGATACCACCTGGATGTCTCAGTTAATAGGCGTTTATTGTAATAAAGGTGGAAAAGACGTATCAGTGGCCTCATGGCCAGTCTGCGGAAAACCAAAATATGATTCTTGGCCGTTGCTCTGACCACTGGCCATGGTTGTGGTGTTCCAGTGACCACTGGTGTCCTGCCAGGCTCATGCCTTCAGCCTTGGACCACAGCCCTTGCCCGCCATGCCACCAGTGAGCCCTCCTCTGACTCTGGGGTCCCTTCCATTCTCTCTGCCTCCTACATGCTGTTTCCCTCATGACTTCCACTCTCCCAGGCTTGGAACTAAATGCTAAATTTGCTTCTATGACTAGAAAGGGACCCTGAGTCATTTATTCTTTCTACTTCTCTCAAGAGTCTGTATTTTATCAGGAGAGCCTATATTGTAAAGTATTACACTTAAAAAAAAAACAAAAAACCATGGGATCATTGTTCATTATAATATATGGTCTTTATGATATACAGTCTTTTTTTTAAATCAGACTCTCTCTACACGATAGTCCCCAAATGCTTTAAAAACTAATTATAGATTATAGATTTTGTTTTTATGTCTCCACCACTTGTAACCAAAAAGAGAGGAATCCGGCCAGCTTCACACGGTTAAAACTTATTTATCTCTCCTGTCCCGGGAGTTAATTGTGTTGTCCTCCAAGTTGCTACGCCCTCCAAGGGGGCAGGCGGGAGGAGCAGCTGCCACCGGTGACAGGGACAGCACAGGCGCAGGTGGTGGGGAGGCTGTGCGAGCCGGACCCCTGGAGAACTCCGCCGTCAGTCTCAGCCTGTCCTGCTGCTTTCAAGGATCCACGGCTTCCTTAGACATTGAGTGGTGCAGGCACCAAAGTTTTTTTGTTTTGTTTTTGTTTTCATTACGGAAGACATTGCCCACAGACACATTTTCTCGCTCTTGACACTTTCTTCTTAAAATCGGTATCAGGATGCCTTGTATATTTACTGGTGTTCTTGCTCCACGTTGAAGACGAGAATGAAATTTGTTTACTATTAGTAGTACGCACCCGGAAACCATCTGTGGGGTGAATTAACAAGTGCACGTAGGGGTGCACGTAACAAGTGCACGTAACAAGTGCCTTACGTAGGGGCGCGTTCTCCGCAAGGCAGTGTCAGTTCTGGAGTTCTGAAGCGAAGGCACCTCACTCTTTTTATGTGTAAAGTGTGGCTATACGCACAGCACACAGACGGAAGGACAGTCCACCTGTAGCAGGACAATTTCATAGCGAGGGCCCTTAAGGGAAGTAAAAGATCTATGAAGTCTCTTTGGATGAAGAAGGCAAGGCTGGAAAACTGTTGAGAAAAACACCGCCGCAGAGATCGAGATAAACATATTTCGACCACTTTGGTGTTTGTTCACCTCGTGCAGCCTTGCAGCGGGGCCGAGAACCCGACCGAGGGTTTCACCAAAGTTTAGGGCCACTCTTTCTGTGAATGTGGCGAAGTCATTTTCATTTCAAGGACAAATTAATCACGGACCTAATATAATTTGGGGGGAACAGACTTTATTCTTCTGGTAAAGGCCTGTTACTCATTATACGTCGTAACATTAGGATTTTTTTAAGTGTAATTTGGAAAGATGAAAGAGGGGTTCCGATGGCTGCGCTTTCCCATCTACACCCTTCATCTGTCATCTCCCCGTTCAGCAAAGTCTTCTGAAGGCCACATGCGGCTGACTGTTTCATATTACAGTCTACAATTTGGGAGTTAATTAGGAAAATATTCTGTTAATTAATTTCCTGAGCGCTTCTTATCAGTACACAGGCAAACTGTCAAGCTCATTTTAAGGAAACATCTCTGCTCAACTCTTGCCACTTATTAGGCACTTCATTGATTTCCAAGTGTATTTTAGGGAATGGCGGAGCACGATAACTGCAGTTTTGCTGGGTTTCTTAAAAGGCAGGAAAGTGGATTACGCCAAAGTGATGGAGGCAAAATCGTTTTTTAAAAGAGGACAAGGTGTATGACCCTAATTTTAATATACACGCACGGGAAGCATAGCCTTTGAAAATAGAAATATGATGCCAGCTAAGTAATGTCATAGACAGTACGTGCCAGTATCTTTCCACAATCTACAATTTATTTGGAGAACAGCGGCCAAACCTTGTATGAACGAGTGCGCATATATGGGTGGAATACAACTTTCCGGATACCGGCAACTCTTAAATAAGTGGCCTGGCAGTGGTGAGCGCAGTTCTTGTCATGTGGACTGGCTTGCTTATGGTTTTTGCTTTTCATTATTGCGGTAGGCAGAGTAACGGCTCCTAAAGATGTTCGTGTCACACGCTGGGGAATGTGGGAATCTGTCAGGTTACATAGCAAAGGGGAATTAAGATTGCGGACGGAATTAAGGTTGCTATCAGCCGACCCGGAGATGGATAGATTAAACTAGATTATCCTGGATTATCCAGGTGGGTCCAATGTAATCACACAGGCTCTTCTAAGTGGAATAGGGGGGTCAGGAGAGATCTTGAGAGAGAGAAAGAGAGAGAGAGTCAGAGTCAGGATAATGCCATGTAAAGATGTGACTGACCACGCTGGCTTAAAGACAGAAGAGAGCCTTGAACCAGAGCAGGTGGGCAGCTGTCACAGAGGGGAAAGGCAAGAAAATAAATTCTCCTCAGACCTTCCAGAAAGGAACTCAGTCCGTCCTGCTGAATGACACCTTGATTTTAGCCCGTGAGACCTGTGTCAGACATCTAACCTAGAGGTTTTCTCACTGAATCTTTCAACATGTGTGTGAGGCAAGGGTTGTGATTTTCCTTTTACAAACGAAGAAGAGAAATTTTAAGTTGCTTGTCTATATACTCAGAGCTGGCGTTGGAGCCACACTGGAACTGAAGCGTGTCTGACTCTGGTCTCTTTTCTCTGCTACGATGGCTTCTTAGTCTACCAGTTATGGAAAATATCACTGGAAGTATCTGATAGGCATGTGTCCTTTGCCATGAGCAAGTCAGTTTATTTGTTTATGGTTTACTTATTTTTGAAATACACTGTTGATATAGTACTTAAGTAAACGAGAACACAAGACTTGCTCAGTAACGGAATGTTGAAAGAAAGAAAGTAGAAATGAGTCAATGAACAAGTTTGGTCGCCGCTCCAAAGGGGTGTGACATTTTAGTCAGGGGATCCTCACGTATTAAGGACAAAATGATTGCTCTCGGTTAACCACTGAAGTTTCTCTGTGAACTTTGAAGTTGAACAAAATGAGTTGCTTATTCACATAAGCTCAGATGATGTATTTTCATACTCCTGAGAGAGCATGTATGAATCTCTCCGGGTAAATTCTGAATTCCTTGAGGAGCTGGACCATGTCTTCCTTATTTACCATCATTATGATAGAGCCTCTGGGAGGTAGCCTTTGCTTGCAAGCACCAGAAACCAACTCTGAATGACACGCGAAAGAGGTCTTAATGGGAAGGTCTTGAGTGGCTCCTGGAATCGAAGGAAGATCTGACCGAGCAGCCACGGGAAGATAACGACCACAGCAATTTGTTGATCTCCCTGCAAAGGCTCTTTGACTCGGATTTTCAGCCACTTGATGGCTAAGTTCCAGCTCCCTTCTTGCCCCGGGGTCTTTGCTCAACATTCAAATCCCCAGGAGAATCTGAATGGTCTAGCCTGGGTCCCGAGCCACCTCTGGGACCCTTGGCTCTACCACAAAGAAGGTGGAAGAGGCAGTTTCCCCAAGGGAAGTAGAAGTACCGGAAGGAAGGATAAAGACTTTCTGGATGGACCAAAGCTGTAGACGTCCTCATCAAAAGGGCTTTGAGTGCATGGGTCCAGTCCTACCTCTCTCATTCACCATGTATGTGATCTTAATCATTTGACATTTCTGTCTTCACCTTTCAATGAAAATTATAATGGTTTCTTCTTTATAGTGTTGCAAGGATCCAGTGAGCTGATACGTACATATGTTTCTGGCAAAGTGCTCAACACAAAATACGCCAACAATAGCATTTGTAAAAAGAAGTGTCATACCTCAACACTGGGGAGCCACGTCCTTGACGATGAATCAGGAGAACGAATTTCTCTTCATCGTCTGATTCACTGTAGTGACTGGCCACGGGACGCCGTGTTGAGTTGCTGGAAGTCACCAGTGTGGCCCAGGGTGGGGGTGGGGGAGCCGACGGGAGGTTTCCGAGCGGGTCCAGGTGGCCCGTGTTTCGGGACAGCGCCAAGGCCTGCTGGTGGGCAAAAGATCAGACAGTGCTGCTGGCCCGTGGGTGGGAAAATCCACCCACCGAGAAACACGAGTGGACGGTATTTGCTTTTTTTCATCAATTTCTTTTCAGCCGCTCCAATTTGCCAGCTCATCACTGACCAATTCTGACCTGCTTAATTTATGAACATTGATACGATCACAGACATTACTCAATGGCTGCAAGAGTATACTTTTCTCTTCCCGTATTCATTCAGGTTGCCTGAATACCAGGTCATTTCTGGTCCTCATCTTCCTTCTCCATTTTTTTTTTTTTTTTTTTTTCCGATTGCATTGTTGAAAAACTAAAGCAAAAGCTTTTAGTTAGCTGATCTTACTCTGCAGAGTTGACAGCCTCGTAAGGCTCGGATTGTTTTATTACAAAAAGCAAACAGGCACACAGATACACAACTAAGACTGTTTGGGCAGGTGACTTCAAAGATGAATAGGTAGGTGCCCTTCTAGAATTTTTCAGGTTTGATGAAATGAAGTGGAACCTTTGTGTGTGTGTGTGTTTTAAGAAGTGTTCTTTAAAATGTTTTTCTCTTTTCCCTGCTGATAGGATCAGGATTGCATATCAAAGGACTTGATTTCAAATAGCCACAGATACATGCATACGCTGACGGCTTGCGGCTTGCATTTTGTTTCCTTCGTTCTTTTTGAAGGAGCAAATATTTTATGAGTCATAGAAGATCAAGTCTCTGTGCTCCTGCATGGTATCACGTTGCCCAAATGAAAGGGCGCTTCAGTGAAGGCGGCAGAGGTGCTCCTCAAGACCTCCCCTTCCCGGGCCGACTTCATTCTGCGGAAGGTTTTGTACCCAGGCGACAAACAGAACGTGTTGGAAAAGTCTAACGTCCTAATTAGAGGAATGTCAGAGTGGGTACTTACCACACCAGAAATACAGCACCGTTATTATTATTATTATTTGTTCCCCGAAAACTAAAGGCTTACTTTTGATGAGCTCGAAGGAGGAGACTCATTAACCTCATCATAAAGGAAACACTGCAATGACAGGGGCGGTAAGAAGATATTGCTAATGATCTCTCCGCAGTTGACGGCAGGCTTCGTCTGTCCCCGACCAATTATTAGGAACAGTGTGACATCAGGAGACTTAGAACACATACAGCAGAGGTGGTATTTCTCCTGCAGTTAACGCTTGGTTCACCAGGCTCCTTCAGCTGCACTTTAGGCAAATAGCAGGAGGCCTTTGTTCCACCGCAGAGTTACCTTTTTCCTTTGGCAACTTCACGGAACAGAAGCAACAGGAATGTGGCAGCAGAAAATTTGTAGTCGAGACAGGAAAGCAAAGTTGAAGGCATACTCAGGCTGGCAAGGATCTGCTCTGCTTCAGTAAACGAAACCGCGGTCCTAGGAGTTACCAGCAGCGTTTGTCTGGAGAATCGAGAAATGCTGGTGCTCTGGGCACAGTTGTGGTATTTGCACCCATCGTGGTAAAAGGGTCATTCGGATTCGAAGCAAGTTTCCGTCTCTCGCTAGAATGCACGGTGCCCGAGCTTGGCCGCGGCCTCGTCAGCGTCTGAAAAAGTTGGCATATTGCTATAAATTGCGTTTTCCTTCCCAAAGCATTTAAATAGTGCTCAGGAATGTTTAATTGCAAGGAAAGGGGAAAAGCCACACTGGGAACATCTTTTTCCAAGAAAATGTCAAAAGCTAATTCGCTTAATTAAAAGTCTGAATTACAACACCTATATTTTAATTGAATGAGAATATTATAATAATTAAAGACAAACAATGTTTCTGAGCAATTGAGGATTAACATTAAACGTAGAAATTCAATATCCCACCGCAGTGTTCATCTACGTTTCTGCATTTTTTAGAATCTATGTCCTCTCCTTTTGGGGGGTCTTTTCAACAGCAGACTGTCTGGGCCATGGCCGCACACGTAGAGAGTCAACCGAACTCTCTCGTCGTGGTTTGCGGTTTGCGGTTCACGGTTCGCGGTTCACGGTTATGTGTCATCCTAAAGGCAAATCTTTACGGTGGTCCATAGCACTTGCTAGGAAACTCTTAAATTCTTTCATAGGAGAGGACGCTTCGAGGCGATGCACCTATTCACACGAACAGCCTCGATTCTCTGTTATTGAAAATCCCTTCTGGGAAGTCATGTAGTAGAATGGTAGGTGTTTAAAAGGATACATCTATATCTAGCTGTATCTATATCTATCTCACTAATTAATAGAGTTGCCAAGACTGGAAGGGAGCTGTACTCTGCCTGCTCCTGTTGGCTGGGTGAAGGGGACCGAGACGGTCTGGGGTGTGGGTACGCACCACCATGGGGTGCTATCCCAGGGGCCTTCCAGATGACATTTGTACCCTAAAGTGGTGCTTGTCATCCACCTGGATGGTACCTGTGACTGGATTGTAGGATCGCCTCTCACCTTTGCCGTTGGGATATCGTGCGACTCGGTCCCATTCACAGACTTGAGCGGTAAAAGGCTCTAAGACGAGATCCAGGGTAGAGATCTAGTAATGACCAGTGGAAAGAGCTTGCAGGCAAATTGCCTGACTCCTGCACTCCCATTGTCTTCCAACTCTAAATGGGGAAGATTACCCTCCTTTGCTTCATAGGTTTGCTGGGTAGATGCACATACTCATGGGAGGAAACTGCCAGGTCAATCAAAAGGACGTGCTTGTGGCCCCGAGTGTACCAACACAGCCGCGTTCCGACTGTTGGCTTAGAGGAGACGCATATTGAACCCCAGTCTCCCAGCGTGGGTCTCGGCTGGCTGACAACATCCTCATTAAGAGTGACAAGCCAGGCTGGTGGGGGCCCACTCTCTACCCTTGGTGGAGAGGTGCTTTAAGAATAGGTCTACACGAAGCTTTCTAGGCAGGAGAGCACAAAACCCAGGCGGGAAGGAGTTGGGTTTCTCAGGGACCTTTAGGGGTAATCTTGTTAAGAAACATAGGAAGATTATTTAAATGCCTCTTAAGTAGCAGTTCCTCCCTCCTGATATTTTCAAGGCCAGTAATCTGGTCTTTGTTTTATTTCGGGACCGTCAGCCCGACTAGTGATAGGGTTGGCTTGCAGCTGATATTGGCAACGTGCTCACTGTCATCAGATGCCAGCTTTCACTGGATGCTGCACAGAAAAGCCAGAATCCTGTGCTTCAAATGCCAGCTCTGATTTGTATGAAACCAGCAGGTAATTTTCTTTGTTTGGAGGGATGATTTTTTCCCCCCTTTCATGGTTCATAATTAATTTTCTGGCTGGAAATAATCTCTGGAAATTAGACATCGTTGTCCATTACATACGGGTCCATAAAATACCAGGTACATGGGAGGCAATCAGTAAAAACTGTTTTTCGTGAAGATTAGTGTGTTTGTGTGTGTGTGTGTGTGTGTATGAGATATTGCCCATGTGGGTTCTGGGAGATTTGCTTCCCCAAAAATTGAACCCCAAAGGCCTTATTGCAAGGGTTAATGCTTTTCTTACCATGCCAGTAAAACAAGAAAAGCTGTTTAAACGCTTAGTTATGACCTGAAGAGCTTTTTTTTTTTTACAATGTATTCTAATTTAGTACCTAACCCCCGTGATGCATGGCAATGAACATAAACTTGCATAATAAATTGAGGATAATAATTTCTTTTCAGCTAGGAATGAGAATTTAAGGCATGGATTTGTCTTTAAACAGGTCGACATGATTCACTGAGGTTTTGGCTTATGACTGCCTCCTTTTTAAGTAGCCAGTTAGCTGAGAAACCTCAAATTGTTCATTCTCCAACCCCCCGCCCCCAGGAAACCTGAGGCTACAAAACAAGCTGACTATGTAAAGCCTTTCTCAAAATACACGGTCATTTTCTTGGGAGAAGTCATGGGGTTGGGTTGGAGATCGTGGAATGTGGATGGCAGTCAGTTAGGCTAACATCTAGTCTAATCCCTTCAAAATTAAATAAATTAAATGCTAATAAAACTCTCTTACTGAGGTGTCTACCAACCCCGTGAAGGTCTCAGAGGGATATCTACAGCTGCATTTGGGGTTCCGATAGAGTGCCAGATTATTTTCTCAAGTTTCAAGCTTAAATAAGCTGAAGGTTTTGTTGGTTCTGGGTTGAGGTGGGGGGTGGTTGTGTGAGGATTAATGGAGCCATTTTGAAAACCGTTGCTAATCAGGCTAAAATGAATCACACATTTATAGGAATGTTGGCCATGACGCTTACCTCTCTGTGTTTGCGCGTGTAGCATACTGAACCTACTTAGTATCTTTTGTGAAGTTATTTAAGTCAGTAGCAAGTCCTTGTTAAATATCCAAATCTTTGGGGAATCACACTATAATCCAAAATAAACTAACTTTGGAAGGTCGTGTGTATCTGACTATTACGGACTCTCGTGAAATGCGTCGTGTGGTCATTTGAATTTCTATTTGACCACAGCCCGCTATAAAGTAACAGTTCCCTGGTGGCCAAGCTTATTTGAAACAAAAGCATCTGAGTTGTTTTCTGGTTTGAAGGATTTTTTTTTTCTTTGAAATATTTGAAGGAAAATTGATTTGAAGAAAACATAAGGGTGCTTGCTAAATAATAAAAAAGGGTATTAGAAAAGATTTGTGTTTGTGAATCTATTACTTGTTTATTGCACTTTTCAAAGCACCATCAAAGTTGTTTTAGTGTTGTTACAGGCAAAAAAACTAACCCCTGTAATAAAATTGATTGTGTTTACCAAAGCTCCTTCATATAGGTGCTTCTTTAAGAATATGTATTTGGACAGTACTTTCTAGAAAATTCTATTTCTGGGGCCAGAAATGGATAGAAGTGTCCAGTCCATGAAATCCTTTGTTTGCCAATACTTCTGATCACTTGAGAATATGATATCCTGGCTGATCACAGAAAATGTGGACTATATTTAGTTGCATAAGCTGAGTCTGTATTTTAACCATAATGTGTGATTTTTGTAAGGGAGTTGGAGCTAAGTGGGTAATTACACCCACCTGACTCATTCCTCTCTAACGAAGGTTGTGTCCGTTAGGAAAAATATGTGTTACCGACTAGCCCGAGTCTTCCTTGTGACAGCTGCTTCTCTGCTAAACAGTCAAATGTGTTATCTTGGTCCATGGCTCTGATTATTTGAAAGACAATTTTTGTTAACGGCTAAAGAGGTTGGGTTGTGCACAATTCCGAGGCCGTTGGTAGTTTTACACTAAGCTGATTTGACTGTAGCAGAAACTGCTATTCAGCATTCTGGGTTAGAAGGCAAGCAGGGGCTGACACATTCAATCCCACGTAAGCAGGATAAGAACAACACAAATAAACTCTACAGCGGTTTCAGGAGTTGGTTGCCGAGAACTGATTATTACTCTGCCTTACGTTTTCAGTTGAGGATTCATGGATAAACCTCGCACATTTGTTTAAAACGTTCGGAGTAAGGCAGAGCGGAATTTAGTTCAAGATAAAACTTGTACTTCAGTCTGTGGGACAGGACGATGTAAGGGCTTCCCCCCAAGCCCGGCCCAGTTTTGTAGACATCCAGGAATTGGATAAAGAAAATCTCATGGGTTTTTGTTCATTGAAGAGACATGGTGACATGCAGGAAAACATATCAGGAAGTCTTAGGTGGCAGATGCTTCACTAGTTTCGTGTGTATTGTGACAACTTTGGTATTTTTTTACAACATAAGTTGGGGTACAGAACTACCTCTGGAGAATCTGGAAGAAAATAAAACTATACGGAAAAAAGTGTTCTTTAATGACACAGTTACTGCATTTCTATTGTGCATTCCAATTATCTGTTGGATGTCGGGTTCTTAGTAGTGTTGTGAACGTCAACATGTTATTTCCATGGGACCAACCGGGAATCGCCCTCAACTTTAAAATTATTTCCGTGATTATTCATACATGTTTGTACAACATATGCACTGGAGAATGTTGTCGTCATTTGTGGCCATTTGTATGTTTTCAAGAATGAGGTAATCCAATATCTCAATCGTGTAGAAATATTGGCATGACAGAAATAAAATAAATCTCCTCTTCCCCAGGACTCTATAACACAAGATGAATATCGGCCATGTTTTGTCTTTTTTTTTTTTTCCTTTCCCTTTGTTGCTGGACAATGATGACAGAGTTAATCTCTGGAGTCACCGCAAATGCGATTTTGATGCCTGGCTTTTCTTTATGGTTTCTAGGTACAGCTGATCCTTTAGTGAACGACTTTGGCCATGCTTTTTCAGGGAACATTCCTGTTTGGGTCTCTATAGTTTTATGAGGAGTGGGGCCAGAACGCGGTCTATTCATATCACCCATAGTTGAATGGGTTTAATCCTGCTTATTCATGCAGTCAGAGGGTCATAAAAATCTTAGTTTTTAAAGGGTCATTGAAGGTAATTTTAGGCCACCCCCCTAAGCAGGAATTTTCCTTTGCAACACTCCTAAATTGTATCAGAGGAGGAGGAGTTGGAGGAGGGCGGAAAGCAAAGCCATGCTCTCGAGACGTGGTGGGGAATATTAGTAAAACACCGCAAATAAGCAAAACGTCTCAAGATACCAGCTACTGAGTATCCCAATAATGGCCTGTGGGAGCTCAAGTGAGGAGCCAACAAGGGCAGCTGTGATTTCAGGAGTTCGAAGCCAGCAGATGAAGTAGGACCTGTTTGTGTTACGTCCGCCATCTTTAGTCCTCAATGGCTTTGGAAGCGTGAGACCAATGACTTTCTGGTCACTCACTGGAATATTAAAAAAAAAACCAAACATTTTGAATCCGACATTGAATGCTGGAGCATTTCCAGGGACAGACAACTTATTCCTATCTAAAGGTAGACATTTTGATTATTTCTTAAAAATATATAATGATAACTGTATCATTTAATAGTGTTTGTTTTGAGTCACTTACTATTTTGTCAAATTATTATCGCTTGATGAAAAAGTCCTGTTGCTTCAGAACGTGGCAACTTACTGAATAATGTACCATTCACGTGTGAATTACTCATATGCCTATAAATTTGTGATAATAATTAAGAATTCTTGAATTAAAAATCACATAGCTTCTCTGTTTGGTCTGAGCATATTTATTATTTGACGTTGCTTTGGAGGATTTCAAGATCTAGAGGAAAAAAAGGATTGAAATAGCTGAGAACGAAGGAATGTAAACTATTTTAAACAGTAACTCTCTAAGTGGATGTGAGAAAACCGTGGTGTTTAACCATTTCACACGTGGACTCCTATCTGTGTTTTGATTGTAAGAGAAAAGTGAAAGTAGGCAACCAGTCAGCAAGTATTAACAGAAAATTACAGGAAGTGTGAAGATTGATAAATTAGGCAACCGAAGGGAGAGAAAAGACCACAGAAAAATAGAAGTGTTTTTGTTTGTTTCTTCTTAAGCGGTCTTGGGGTGATTTTTTTTTTTTTCTTCTCATAGCGGTGAACGTGTGAATGAAAGTGGATTTTACAGAGAGCTGGTGTAGCTACAAATAACTCAATATGAGCTGTCAACTATAAACATTTGAGTTTTTTCTTCCAGCTACACCCTCGTTCACAGATTGTGATTTCTACCAAGGCTTTTCCCTCTGAATACCCAAGCTCATTAGCTTGGTTGCCATGGGCGCCCTTAAGTTCACGTGGCAGGTGCATATGTGAGAGCCACAAGCTGCTTGTTTAGACACACTTTGGTGAGGTGAAAGGTCATCCTTAGCCCCCCGGGGTGTCTAAGCGTCCGGTGGACCGAAGGCCAATGCAAGTACTTGGCAGTGAGATGTGCACCTGTGTGTGGAGTGGGGGTGTCCCTGTGGCACTGAAAAATGTCACTCCCTCCTGGGCTTCCCCTTGGGTCTCTGTGGGAGTTGGGAGGTTGGGGTGTCCCAGACGGAAGCAGGGAGGGCGTCTGCTCCCACGTTCCAGCCGGAGCTTCCTGAGGTAGTGCTCCCTGCCAGCTTCGGGGCCACCCGACCGCCTCCCCTTGTCCCCGTGTTTCTCCTTCTCCTCTCTCTCTGGGCCACCTTCCTGTAGCAACCAGAGAAACAGGCTTTTCAAGTGTGTCTCTGGATCTTTCTGTCTGGAGCCGCTTTCACAGACTTTGTTTTCACAGTGGATGGCCCACTCTGTGGGTGAGGAGGGGTGAGGAGAAGAGAGCCCTTTGGCTGAGGGCATTTGTGCGTGCTGTGAGAGGGAGAACAAGCAGGCAGGCCGGTCACATGTGATCACATGTCTGTCCACTCATAGCAAAGCATCCTCCCTCTCTTATATACAAACCACACTCTCGTGTCCAAGTGATTGCCATTTTGATGTCAAGATGACAGTATGTCTCCTAATGTGTGGAAATGCATCCGGAAGGACGGAAGTGTGTCTAGCGTTTCTTTCAACAGCGTCCGTTTGCAGATGGCTTGTTAGTATGTGCCTGTAACCATTCTGTTTGAGGGCACTTGGTAGTGTTAGCGCTTCCTTTGAATCGTCAGGCTGTTTTGGAAGCCACATGAACTCATTCAGGATCAGTGAAAAGAACACAATTAACACAGGCTGAAGGCTTCCTATGTGCTAGGTGCCGTGGGGAGTTCTTCATCCTCACGGTGGCCTTGTATTGTCCTCATTTTATGAGGGAAGAACTGAGGCATACGTAGGAAGAGAATCTTGTCCCAGATCCTCCAGGTTCTGGGTAGCAGGGTTGAGATTTGAAGCCCCCAAGTTTGGGCTGTGAAACGCATAGCCCTCACCCAGTCCCACGTTCTGGCCCACGATGGCTCAGAACCTGGCAGAGTTGGGGCAGGTGGAGAGCTTTCCCGGAAATTTTGGAGGTGGGAATGTGAACAGACCCTTTCTCCAACAGGCTGCCACGGAAGTGGGTACAACTTCTAAAGCATGGGTGTCACGCTTTCTGGGGGGACCGGAGAAATGAGGCATGCCGACATGATGGAAAGAAACGATTGGGAAACAGAGCAAAGGAACGGAGTGGGAAAAGGGGAGAGACTAGAAGTGTATTTCACACCCTTATTCCAGTTGTTCTTAGCACCTGGCCAATATATCCATTTGTTCACTGAATGTATATTTGGAGAGTGTCCACAATTCGGTGCCAGGTGCTGTACTGTTGGGTATACTACAGTGACCGAGAGGGACAAGGTTTCTGGTCTCATGAGTTTGCATTTATGCCTGGAGAGCCCAAGCAAATAAAGAAATAAAGAGAAAGAGACTATTTCTGGAGGACAAAAAATAAATCCAACAGAATGAGATGATGGATCACGAATGACTAAGGCTGGGTTGGCTGTGTGGTCTGGGATGTTTCCCTTGAGAAGGGGAGTTTGAAACTGAGGTCCAAATGACCGGAAGGAAGTGGTCTTGCCACGTTGGGGTTCCAGAATGCTCCACGCAAAGCAATAGTGAATGCAAAGCGTCTTGGGGGCGTGACTTTGCCATAGTCAAGGGACAGATGGGTCTGGAGAGTCATGGGTAAGAGACTCTGGAGGTAAGCTGATGTCAGGCCCTCATGTTCCTTGTGTCTTCAAAGGAAGATAAACTAAGGCCATTTTTTTTCTCCCCTAGAGAGAAAGACAGGCTAAATTCAACCACTCACCCACCCACCCACCCATCTCTGGGAGCTTTCTCAAGGCTGGCTTCCGGGACTGGGGAATGGTGAGAAAATGGTAAATGGTGCCTGACCCTGAAAAGGCCTCTTTTCTGGATGAGAAAGAAAAATGAAAGGCAAAGTCGGGTCACAAGGAACATGAGTACACCAGCTGGGCTGCGTTTGGGCAAACTAATACCATTACACTAATTATTTCCCATGAAGAAAGGAAGAGACTTTGAACAGCTAGCAACACCTTGACACCATGTCATATTTTTTAACCAAATCGAAGGTGCCTTCTATAGCAGGTGGTTACACGATGTGGGGCAGCAGGTCTCAAATTTCTGCCCGACAGAGTCACATGGAGGGTGTGTTAAAACATAGACTATAGAGGTAGGCCGCCTCTGGGCTGGGCTCCACCTCCAAAAGTTTTGATTCAGTAGGGCTGAGGTGGGAACCGAGAATCTGCATTTATCAGAAGTTCCCAGGTGCTGCTGCTTCTGTGGGCCCAGAGGTCTCACTTGGGGAACCACTGGTATGGAGTAAGCCTCGATGCATTCATATCAATCCCCTGGCGGGGGTGTCTGGTCTGGGTTGAAGAATGCCTGATGGCCTATTACTGGCTAGAAACCAAGCTCTTCTAAATGCACCTGCTGATAGATTCGGTAGGACCCCCGCGAGCGTTGCATTCAAGAGCATCTTGAGTGGGAAGTGAGTTATGATGAACTTCAAACTCTCCTCTTGGGGGAGTAGGGGTGGGAGGGGAGAAGGCGGTGACGGGGATTTCTCAGATACTGCTCTTTAGGGAAAACGAGTCTTAACTTTTAAAGCTCCTCAATCTGATACAATTCAAAGTTTCACTTTCACTAAATCACAGCAGTATTTTCATTTTTAGGTCTGGGATTTAGATCCACTCCACTCTTGACCAAACCACTGAACTCAGAAGCATATTTTTCCTTTTCCCTGCACAATGGCGGTATTTTAATCACTTTGTTTTTGTGTGAAAGCTGGGTGAAATATTTTGCATGAATAATTATAATTATGTAGACTCTACTGCAAATTTTTTGTGCTAAGTAAAATGGTTTTTACTCTAAGGACTTTAAAAGTACTTGGCAAGCATACTAAATACTGTCGTGTGTCGTATTACAATAGCATATAGTTTTAAATTTGCAAGTAATGTGTAGATGAGAAGAATGCTATTCAGATTGCATATTTCCCATTCTAATAGATTTATATTTAATGTGAAGAACTGACACACACCGTGAACGAAAAAGCAAGTTTTCTTTGTATTGGAGAATAGACGCATCTTATGCTGAAGGAGAATTAAAAAAAAAAAAAAAAAAAAAAAAAGACCAAAGGAAGGGAAAGATGGGGTCCAAACCATGTACTTGAAATTCCTTATTCTGATTAAGAGTACAGGATAGGGGCGCCTGGGTGGCTCAGTCACTTAGGTGTCCAACTCTTGATTTCTCACGGTTCGTGAGGTCGAGCCCCATGGCTGGCTCTGTGCTGACAATGTGGAAACTGCTTGCGATTCTCTCTCTCTCTCCCTGTCCCTCTGCCCCTCCCCCACTCTCTCTCTCACTTTCTCAAAGTAAATTAAAAAACTTGAAAAAAATTATAGGATACTCCCTAGGATATTTTATACTTTTATTAAACAATATCTAAACATATGCATCATTTACTAAAAGGGTATATTTAGCCACTTACCTAGTTATTCTGCTTAATATTCTACTAAATTCTTACACATAGTATTTCACCAACAGGCTCTTGTTTTGCTAGCCCCTGTACATTGTTGAATTAAATTACTTCATTTACATACTGAATTAAATTATAGAAGAAAATAGGAACCATTTTAGCCAGATGTCTGTTTCCCAGGGGGCTCGTTCTCTTGTGGGACTGCCATGTTTTTATTCTCACCTGCCCTCTGCTCCCACTGATAGGTGCTGTATACTCAAGGTTACAAACTGACCCCGAGTGGTTACATTTCTCTTTGTGGTCGAGGCAGCTGGGGATATAGTTTTGGGGCCTTCATTTTATAAATAGTTTTGGGGTAGTTTCCACCTTGTTACGCCTGGTGCACTGGTCATGTCTTTGTGTAAATACGGCCCTGAACTTCCAGTCAGTTGATGTCTAGATGTGTTCATCTTTCACAATGCGGACTAATCGATGAACTTTGTGTACTTTTTTCCTTATTGGTTAATTAATATACACTGGTACGTTTTCAGAGTTCTTCCTGTATCCCCAGGCAGCTTCCCTTACAAAGTAGGCAACTGGTTAAAAATAAGGGATGCACTTCCTTATTTTCCACTGGACATGAACAATTTCCATCGAGGGCCTCTCATAGTTTTACAGCTCCAGTTTCTTCTCATCTCACACCACTTAAATCTAGGTATCTCTTATTTTGTGTTCATACAGAAGGAAGAACCTAATTCTGATTTACAAGTTAGAGGCCTAAAAATTTTGCTCTGTTCAATTCAACTTCTACCCAAACTCCCATGTTTACCCCCACTATCCTGCTTTCCCAGCACAGTTCAGGTCCCATTTTCTCTGATTCTTGGGTAGGTATTGCTTTTTCTTTTATCTTAGTTAAAACGTAAGTGGAGTGACGGAAAGAAAGAAAAGAAAAGAGAAGAAAAGAAAAGAGAAGAGAAGAAGGAAGGTAGGAAGGAAGGAAGGAAGAGAAGGAGGAAAGGAGGAAGGAAGGAAGGAAGGAAGGAAGGAAGGAAGGAAGGAAGGAAGGAAATAAAGGAAAGAAAATTGACCAAGTGTCTTATGACTTGGGCCATTTAAATATCTTGTGCTAAATTTCCCTTGAAAAGCTTTCTCTGATTGGATTCTAATTTCGGTTAGTTTTACAGACCTAAAGAGACGTGAATAAACCCAAAACTCCAACATGCTAGAATATCAGTTTTGCTCCTTTGTTTTATTTTTTGCATAAACTTATCCAATACAGGGAGTAACATCAGCAAAACTTTCAAATCAATAGAGCTCTACCTACAGGGAATAGTGTATGTTTCTCATGAACACGGCAGCAAATAAAAGTTCCTTTTTAGCAGGTTTTAAATCCTTAATTATAAGCTAAATTTGCCTGGATGGGAATGTTAAGGTTTAATTGAAGTCTATATTTTGGTTTATTGATTTAAAATCTTTGCTTCACTAAGTATGAGCCTTCGAAAGGACCTAAATAAAATCCTACTATGCAACTTATTTACATTTTCATATTTATTATAAATCTCCAGGCAGGAAAAAAACCCCAAAAAACAACAGGTGTGAGTTAATTTATTTCACATTTTAGTCCTATGACAAGCATTTAGTTAAAAATTTTTTTTCCTTTCTGATATTTAGTCATTTTTCTCCCCCTCCGCCCTCCCCAGTTTTCTTGAGAACTCATTGACATACATCACTGTGTAAGTGAGAGACATACAGCGGATGGTCTGATTTGCATCTGTTGTGAAATAAAGACCACGGTAGGCTCAGCTAATACTGTATCTGTCTTCTCACCGGCACAATAAAAAGGAAAGAAAGAAGAAAAGAATAAAGGAAAGACATGTTCTCCTTGTGCTGAGAAATCTCAGGATCTGCCTTCTTAACTCCTCACCTAGATACCACACAGCAGGCTTCACTACAGGCACCATGTTGGAAATGGCTTCCCTAGTAAGTACGTGCTTATCTTATAACCGGAAGTTTGCACCTTTTGACCACCTTCCTTCACTTCTTCCTCCCTCACGAGTCTGATCTCTAAAAAAAGTTTCTTTATTAAAGGTTTATTAGATTGTTTCATATTATTGATCCAAAGCATATGGAAAAAAATAGGAGTCCTTGTACGTGAAATGGTGCTTTGTAGGTTAGGGATTATTCTATCACATTCTTGATATTGAGAGATTGAGACTTTTTCAACTTTAAATATATATTATCATGGAATTCTTCTCCATAACATGTTTTATCCATCATATTCATTAACAACTGATTATAGACGGGAAAAAGCAAACAAAATTTGCTTTTTTTTTTCAAAGTACCTCAGAAAAATAAATACACAAAGGGAAATATATTTTAACTTTCACTTCTAATTACTTAAGTTTTAGGCTTCTAAAAGACCAGTAGGCATTTCCGTCTAAATAATTCTCATTTGTTGAATCTACTCATGCAAAATGAGTTAAGAAATGAGATCTTGTTTTGTCTTTTCTCCTGAGACAAATCTTTTTTTTAGGATTCCACAATCTGGCATCTCAGAAAATATAAGATCTACAAAATTTCTTTGTAATGAATTGTGGGTCATGGTGGAGCTTACACTGTACAAGGGAACTGGCACCGTGCCTGGGTGACCGTCACTGGCAAAGATATTGATATGCCTTTAGATCATGTTTAGGGAGTAGTTTTCTATTACAGTTGGGTTTGTTCCTAGATTTCAATCAAATATGCTATTCTTTTGAGTCCATTCTATTAAAAAATTGAATTGCGATAGAATTGTTTCCCACTGAGATAGAAACCCATTAAAAGTACGAAAATATTTGAAAAGCCTTGATAGCCTAGCCCTGGCCATCTCTCTCCCCTTTTAATAGGTAACAGAAATAACTATACAATTAAAAACAGTTTGATGGCAACCAAATTTCGTTGTAATGAACTCGTAGGAAATCTCCTATGTTTGTGTAGTAAAATGTGTTGATAGTGATTAATATATTCTGATATAAAAAGGTAGAAACATCCAGATAAACTAACCAGATGAAACAAATTTTTGACTGCATACTGCCCCATTAAACGAAACAGAACTCTAAAAGAGCAAACGTTATGTAAGTTTTATGGTCACACTATTAAAGACAATTGGGGCAAACCCTGTGGAATGCATTGGGTCCAGTGAAAGGTAGAATAACACCTCTCTTAAATTGCAGAGCAGTTAGAACATGTTATTCCAGTCAAATCATCTCATTTTACTTGGCAGCTTCTTAGAAGTTTGAATAAGTTGCCGTAGTTTATTAAACCAAATGAGTTGCTGAAGAATGTTAGACTCCGAGATTGTGGACAGATAGCAAGTTTCAAGGTGTGTACTTGTCTCTTTCCTGTGGACAAGTCATGTCAGAACCGTGATACTGTCCAATACATGGGGGCGCCATCAAGGGCTTTTCCTCCCCATGAAGTGTAATTTCTGTAAAACTGTGTCAGCTGAAGCATACAGCTAGAAACTTACGTTCCCCTTTCTCCCGCCGCGCAAAATTCCCAGGTACGTACATATTAACTTTGCAATCGGCGCCAACGTTATCAAAAACAAATGCATCAGCAAAGGTAGCTAATGGAGCACTGCATGGGGGCAGGTTTATTTTGTGCTTTGATATTATTTACTTATTTACTTTTATTTTAAGAAGGCACCTTGAACTCTGAGACCCATGTATCTTTTCTTCAGATCAACTCTTGGTCTCATTTTCTAATTTTCCCTGTGCTCCTGTCTTCCTCTGTTTAATGGTAGACTTTTCCTGGCCTCTTATGTGGTAACTGCAGTGCTGTAGGACAATTTGGAGCAGTATTCAGTTTGTAAGGGTCTTTATGATTTTTAATGGGCTAGACGGGTGCATAGTCATAAGACTTAGTAAAACAACTGGCAGGAAAAATTAGGATTTTTCAGGGAGATTAATGACCATTAGGATTTTTCTTTGGATGGCCCTACCACTGTGCCTCTGGCCTTAATCAAAGCCAAGTGAAAACTTTGAGCCAATGTCTAGAATCAGTCTTGGTGCATTTATAATGTGGCTGGAAAAAATTCTAACAGTTTTGAGTCTCGGCTGCTTCTGATGATTGAGTTTTTCATTCATCATTCATTTAATAAACACACCTGTGGTGTGCCGGGTGTAGGGATACAAAGAAATGTAAAATCCAGAATTGTCCTCTAGCATCTGTTAGATGGCAAGGAGTGACAGATATAGACCCACATGAGTACCCCACGACGTGACAAGGGAAGATAACACATAATAGTGGTTCCAAAGGGGATGATCAGTTTTTCTTGAGAGAAGAGAGGTTTTTACAGAGTGGGAGGTTTCTGCGGGATGAATAGGAGTTCTCCATGGTGACTGGCCGGACAGTGGTTTCAAATGGAGAAAAGGCTTTAAACATGGGTTAAAGCAGAAAGCAGCCCAATGTACTCTGAAACTCTTTGTGGCCTGATGGGGCTGAAGTGTGGGCACAAGGTCAGGGATCCTGTGAGGCAGATGGCACCAGATGAACTTGGAAAAAGAGATGCTGGACCAGCCCAAGCACTTCTTGCCGGGGGGAAGCAGTGTGGCGGGCTGGACGACTGAAGGGGATCACAGCTGACTGTCACATGGCCGTATTTATGGTTTTGGAGAATTGTTTGAGCAGCAGAGGACGGTGAATGGGAGAGTCTAAGGCAAAGACGGGAGGTACACGAGGAGGAAAGAAATGACCCCAGAGAAAGACGAGCTGCAGTTGCCCGGAGTCGCCTGAGCGCTGGCTTGTTGCAGTGGCAGATCTGTGGGAGCTGAGACTCGTGGGAGCCGAGACTCCCGGGAGAGGTGCAGCCTTCAATCGGTAGACCAGCAGCCCCGCTGGCCAGGCCAGATTGAAAAGGCCACACTGCACTGTGACCGTTATTCGGATGGGTCAGCCCAGCTTGGCTGCATTCTGTATCATGTTTCTGACACAGGAGTGTCCAAGAAACAAGAACACTGGTATAGGATGCATGAAGGAGGATGAACACTTGGGGGAGTAGGGCACGAACAAAATTAGTTTGGTGGATCTGAAAGGACTTTGTAAAATGTAACTATACAAGTACTCAATGGTGCTATTATCTTCCATGTGCTGGTAGAGCTGGGGTAATAGTCCCAGGCGCAGGAGGGACAGATATCTTTGTCCTATTCTGCAGCCACAGAACTGAAACCTGAACAAAGCCGTGGTGTCATAAATGTGTCATCGCAAAGCATGTGTCTTGCCAATCATGGGGCATAAGCTTCACCTCCGTGTATAAAGGACGTCAAAAATTGAATATTTTGGGAAATTTCCATTCAATGCCACCAACTTTTCTGGAGCCCCTGCTATGTCTTGAAATAGACATCCAGGGGCGCCTGGGTGGCGCAGTCAGTTAAGCGTCCGACTTCAGCCAGCTCACGATCTCGCAGTCCGTGAGTTCGAGCCCCGCGTCAGGCTCTGGGCTGATGGCTCAGAGCCTGGAGCCTGTTTCGGATTCTGTGTCTCCCTCTCTCTCTGCCCCTCCCCCGTTCATGCTCTGTCTCTCTCTGTCCCAAAAATAAATAAACGTTGAAAAAAAAAATTAAAAAAAAAAAAAAAAAAAAAAGAAATAGACATCCAATAGTGAACAAGACCGAGCCCCTTTTTTCTTCAAGGAGGAAACCATGGGTTGGTGGGAATTTCAAGTACGTGCTTCAAGAGGAAAGACCCGATGCGAGCTGACTACGGGGCACTTGGGGAGCACGCAGCCTGCCGTATGGGTCGCAGAAGGAAGTCACATCTAAGCCGAGACCTGAGGCGAGGCAGGGACTGGGCAAGTAAAACAAGGTGTCCGTTTGGAGCAGAGGACAAACGTGCAAATCCTGGAGAACGTTTCTGTGTTGGAGCGCAGTACCCCGGGAGCACACTATCAGGAAAAGGAGCCCAGGTAACCGCATGGGTGTCTCACAGAACTCGTTAGCATGTCTCTGACAGGTCACTCGGTGCAGGCTGGGATGCTGTTTGGAGGAAGCCCAGACTGCACAAAGAAAAAGTTACCCGAGAAATGAGAGTGTCTTGTGCAAAGGACAGTGGAAATTGGTAGAAGTGGTTTGAGCCGAGGGATTTTTTCAGGCCATAGCATTGGCAACACGTGGGATGGGCTGGCTGTCGGGTGGAGATTAAGGGAGGGAGGAGGCAGACCCGCCAGGTCTGACTTGTGCACCCGGGTACAAGGATATTCAATGAACCAGAGCGCAGCTGTGAATGCACCGCAAGTCACCGTTTCGCGTTACATTTCGTTGTACGTTTTCATAGATTTCTTTATGTCTGTTGCACAGGTGATATAACGAAACACCCTACCTTGTTCTCCAAAAGGAAAGAAACAACATCCAAGTAGTAGCACGGGGCTATGGAAACAGAACATATTGTTCCATTCGCAAGGCAGAATGCCACAGGGGGGGCAGGTCTGGCAGAGGGTTACAGAGGTGAACCAGGTGTTGAGGCGATGGTGTCGGTGGGACAGGGGAGCAGTCTGCAGTAGGTAGGTAGTATGGAAACTGGGGCTAGAGAAAGAGAGAAGAAGATGAGAGAGAAGAGGTGGGGAAGAGAGAGAGATGTCTAGACGGGACACGTAGTGGGTGATGATGCTTAAGCCTACAAGATCAGGTAAGATTGATCTCATATTCAGATCATCAGCAAAACAATATTGATGTTGAACATGGAAGATTCTGTACCAAACTGGTGCCATCTAGAAACTTAAGGGAGGTAAGGCATGCAGTTTGAAGACTGAAACTTGTATGAATGACCTTCAGGCTCTTTGGACTGTCTGACTCTATCATACCGATCATTTGAATCTCTTAAAAAATAAAGTCTCTTGATTTTATTTGCCAGTAGCGTTTGACTTTCCCATTGGACTTTAGCTCCCTGGTAAACCTCTATATGTTTTTAAGTTTCTATAGCGTCCCAATGCCATAATGCTGTTAGGGGTCAATACTTGATTCCTACTTTCTTTTTCTTTTTTTAAATTTTTTTTTAATGTTTATTTATTTTTGAGAGAGACAGAGACAGAATGCAAGTGGGTTAGGGCAGAGAGAGAGGGAGACACAGAATCCGACGCAGGCTCCAAGCCATCAGCACAGAGCCCGACGTGGGGTTCGAAACCATAGAGCTGTGAGATCATGACCTGAGCCGAAGTCAGACGCTCAACCGACTGACCCCCCAGGCGCCCTATGATTCCTACTTTCTTAAAAAGATATTTGAATGTTTTAAACTTGCTGATCTTGTAGAACTAGCTTTCTCATATTTTCCCATAAATAACCCATTGTCAATGGAAGGAGGTTTCCTTTTCTGGTGGAAAAAAAAAATCAGTATATTTGAAAACACACTATTTTTTAAAATTTATTTTTGAGAGAGTGTGCATGTTGGGGGAGGTGCAGAGAAAAAAAGGGGGACAGAGGATTTGAAGTGGGGTCAGCAGTGAGGCCAATGAGGAGCTTGAACTCATGAGTCACGAAAACGTGACCTGAGCCAAAGTCGGACGCTGAACGGACTGAGCCATCCAGGTGCCCTGAAAATACACTATTTTTGATCTATACATAATTTTTTTCTTTTGCTGAAATAGTATCACACAATCACACAAAACTTATACTAAAACCTCCACAATTCTATATTTTACTGTTATACTCTGAAATGTATTTCAGTCATTTGAATTACAAAATAATATATGCTATTTTAGCAACTGCACGAGATGTCCTAGGTATAAAATAAAACAACCTCCACATCCCCTTTCCCAGTGTTAACCTTTTATGGGAAACAATTGTTGTGTACTTTTCCATCTTTCGGATATAAATTACGTACGAGCATGCCCAAAGGTTTGTTTTTGTTTGTTGTTTGTTTTACAAAACATTATGGGTATGATATTCTGAAATTTATTATTTTTCCCGAATAATTTTATCACAGATTCCTTCTGAGTAAGTATGTATAGGTCTATCTTAATCTTTAAGTGCCCAAATAGTGTTCCAGAAGTACACATCATAATTTAAACAATAAAATTCTAGTGATGGTTCTTGGGTTGTTTTCAGTTTGCAACCGTTAGCAACAACGCTGGAATGAGCCAACTGATTCGTATAAAATGATGACAAGGTTCTTTTGCTTTTGTAGGGTAAAATAAGCAAATAAACAAGAAAGAGACAAATGATTAACATATATATAGGAAGAAGGCAAAATAGGACTTGTTACAGCAGAAGAAAGGCCAATGACTAATACATGTATGGAGACGTTCACATCATTAGTAGTCAGGGAAATGCAATGAAATATACAAACAAAACGCATAAAAACAAATATGAAAACAAAAACCCCCCTACAACATACTAATTTTCACTCCTCATATCGGCAAAGGCTGTGTATGTTCATGCTATCCGGCGGTGGGATTGTGAATTCTCTTACATTTTTAAGAAAGCATTTGTCAGTATTTAACAAAATTAAACACGCACAAACCATATGACTCAACAATCCTACTCTTGGAAATTAAATTGGGCTATTTTTAGAGAATACCTGGAAACATTTGGTAAATGGGTGATGTGGTGAAAATTTTCCCAGCCATCTCTATTGATAAAAATAAAGCAAATATAAGAAGCTATTACAGGGCAATTGGGAAGGGAAGCAGTGAGCAATTACCCTCATACATTAACATTTCTCCTACCCTGCATATATTTCCTCATAGTGTTTAATGACTTCTTTTGAAAAAAATAATCTGATATGTACTGGTGTTTTCTAATCTGCTCAAAATGCATGCATGAAGGGCATAAATACTTTTTAAACCAACCAATTAAGTCTTATCCCAGGTTAAGAGACATGTGAATCTCGTTCAGTCACTCATAAAAATGCTGCACATGAGGCCTCACGGGGGTTCTGGTTCTCCAGAGTGAAGGAGGGAGCTGGTTCTCTATGCCCAGCCTGTGGCTCTGAATTTATTTGCAACCTGAATTTATTTGCAACCTGAGTCAGAGGACGCTGTTTGATGTTAGGAAGAAGTGGCAGGTTGGGAGCTCAGAGCAACATGGGTGTTTGGAAAGGCCTGGTTGGGAGGGCCCCTGACTGAGGGACGTGTTCAAGGGGATGGGCTAATTCTAGGGCTTTGCCAGCTGCAGGGAATAAAAGGAAGTCCAGTCAGGCAGGCTGAGCACACTCTTTATACAGTACATGAGAGGCAGAGGTGGTAGTCATGGCAGATGTCGGATCCAGGAAGGACCCTGGAGAGTGGCAGAGTGGACGTTCTGGACATAGCCATGGGCAAGGTGCGTGCCACGATCAGGCAAGAAGCTGGACGGTCAGTGCCTGGAGAGTCCCTCTGGGTTTCTGGTGCAGAGCAGGAAACGAATTCCTGTGAGTGGCTAGAAACAACAAATTAAACTCATGCCACTGTTTTACCTTCCAAGAGCTGCCATAACAAAGTACCATCAACTGGGTGGCTTCAGATGACCTAAATTTAAGCAGGACAGTTCTGGAGGTTGGAATTCCAAAATCAAGGTATGGATGGACCCTGCTCCCTCTCCTAGTTTCTGGTGTTGCAGGCAATCTTTGGCATTTCTTGTGGCTGTGTCACTCCTATCTGCCTCTTGAGCCACGTGGTGCCTTCTCTCTACACGTCTGTCTTCAGATGTTTTCCTCTCTGTATTTCGGCATCTTCTTATAAGGTCCCAGAGCTGGGGCAGAGTACAGCCCACAGCAGAGAGAATGAGTGGTCCTGGTCAGTAGGGCTGGGTGGTGTGAAAGCTGGAGTTCAGAGAGGTCAGGAGAGTGAAGGGCTGTTCATTATGTTGGAATTCATAGAGCATTACATGTCAATAGTTGGCAACCCACACAGATCTACGTTTCCAGGAAGGTGCGTGAATGATCTAGAAGCAAGACAGAGCTTCCATACCGCCAAGAGAAAATCATTTAGCAGAGTACTGAAGAGTAGATTTACACACATGAACTCATTTAACTCTTGTGACAAATCTATGGGTTAGGTCCTGGTTTGACTGGCATCATATCAACAAGTCCCTGGGACACATGGCCAATAGGAGGCTGATACAAGGCTTCAACGTGAGGGTCTCATGGCAGAGCCCGGGTTATCACTGATGCTCTTGGAGGTCACTTGGAGCTTCTCGAACATACACCTTTGCTTCTGGGTGCTTTCTCTGTGAAGCCTTCCCAGGCACTTCACCTCCCTGCTTTCGCACAAAAGGAACCCCTGTCTGACCCCTGTGATGGCTCCGTTATTTTATTCATGAAAATGCCTCCCAGGCTGTGTCCATTGTACTCTGTGAGCCTCAAATGAAATGACAGATGGAGAAGTGCTCTGGACACTCTAATGTACCGACCACACATGAATTATTGGTGAGAACATCACCTCTCAGGGACCGGTTTCTTGGTCACTCTCCTCACTGTCACTTTCTGTTCTTCTGCCTGAGATCCTTCCTGAAGTCCAGAGAAGTTCTGCAGTTGTGGTTCTAAGTCCTATCTTGAAATAAGTTCTCAAAGCATTTTGAGATTTGCTAAGCATTTTTACTGTGGGCAACAGTATAGAAAGGGAGGGGTTAAAGTAGTGTTTGTGTATAATTTCGGAAGCCTTGGAGTCACATGGAAGTAGGCAACTTTGCTTCCCCCGGAAATGGAAATTGAGCCCGGGAGATGATTCTGATCGTCCCCACTGAGGGACCGTCCATTCCAGCCCCTTCCAACCTATCTTTATTTCATGTGCTGGATTAGTTCTCTCCATTTTGCAATTTTAGGATGCCTCCTAGACCTTCCGTGTTCTCCCAGAACTCCAAACCAGCAGGTCTCAAGACGGGACAGTTAGACAAAGAAGAGGCTGGTAAGGTCAGAATTTCGCCCATAAAGTTTGAAATGAGATCCATTTGCATTCCAGAGTAGTTTGTGTTTAAAAATTCAATTGTCTCTATTTCTATGTCATTTGAGATCATGGTCTCATAGAGGGGAGCTGTGCAGGAGCCATGTGGGTACGAGAACGCCTCTTAATTTCCAGTGCATAAGCAGATTGAATGGGACTGTGCCTTTGTCTCTCTTTCTGATTCTTTCTCTGGACATTAACCCTGCCCTCGAACACTTGGAAGTGGAACTGCTAAATTGTGCCATTTTCATGGTAATTTCTATAGCAAGAGTGAGAGGTGTTTGGTGTAGATTTAGTGTCAGCAATAACGCAAATCTCTCCCATAGCACCCGTGAGCAGAACTAGTTGATGATACAGAGAATTTATGACCTGGGAGATCATTTATTTCACATAAAATCAGAAAACCCAAGTACTACTTTGGGATTTTGGAAAACTTTACTGCTCAATTCCCAAAGTTGAAATACTTGAAATATATAAAGTATCATTTCGCAAAAAAACAATGGACTAATCTGGACCTTTGACTTACAGCCAAGGAGAAAGAATGCTAAAAACAGAGAAGTCACTCTTGGGGGATACAAAAACTTGGTTTCTTGCTTCTGGAATATTCACATAGCCACCTTATATAAGGTAACTTAATAATGTTTTGATGTCATCATTTTTAGCCTTTAATAGTGATATGTAATAATGATAGACATCATTATTTAGGGGTTTACTAGTCTGTTTTGATTCCGCTTTTTTTTTGTTTTTGTTTTTTGGAGACAGAGAGACAGAGAGAGAGGGAGAGAGAGGAAGAGAGAGAGAGAGAGACTCAGAGGGAAAGAGAGAAAGAATCCAAAACAGGCTCCAGGCTCAGTGCAGAGTCCAACGCGGGGCTTGATCTCATGGCCCTGGGATCATGACCTGAGCCAAAATCAAGAGTTGGACGCTCAACTGACTGAGCCACCCAGGCGCCCCACTTTGATGCCACTTTGATTTTCTTTAGTCTTTACTATAATTTTATCAGGTTGTATAATTACTCCTTTACAGATGAGAAGACAGAGAGGTTACACCACTTGTTCAAGGTCACACAGTTGGTAGGTACAAGAGCTGGATTTATAACCAGGAGTCTGTATGGTTTCAATGTCTGGGCTCTTTCTAAATACCATGACACCTTTCGTGAAATTATTATCAGAGTGAAGCTTTCCTGAGTGTCGTAGTTGGGTAAGAATGTTTACAAACTAAGGAACATCCAAATAAGAGTGAGTAAGATGGTAGTTGTCTGGAACCATGACATAGAGGAAAAGTTGAAATTACAAAGGTTGGGGCGCCTGGGTGGCGCAGTCGGTTGAGCGTCCGACTTCAGCCAGGTCACGATCTCGCGGTCCGTGAGTTCGAGCCCCGCGTCGGGCTCTGGGCTGATGGCTCAGAGCCTGGAGCCTGTTTCCGATTCTGTGTCTCCCTCTCTCTCTGCCCCTCCCCCGTTCATGCTCTGTCTCTCTCTGTCGCAAAAATAAATAAATGTTGAAAAAAAAAATTTAAAAAAAAAAAAAAAAAAAAAAAAAAGCGTCCGATTTCAGCCAGGTCACGATCTCGCGGTCCGTGAGTTTGAGCCCCGCGTCGGGCTCTGGGCTGATGGCTCGGAGCCTGGAGCCTGTTTCCGATTCTGTGTCTCCCTCTGTCTCTGCCCCTCCCCCGTTCGTGCTCTGACTCTCTCTGTCCCAAAAATAAATAAAAGTTGAAATTACAAAGGTTAAGTCAGTGAAAGAGCCACTTAAGCATACAATAGCTTTCTGCAAATACGTGGAGAGCCAGACAGGAGGCCGGACATAGTCTGTGGGGTCAAAAGGTGGGCAACAGGTTCCAGTTGAAGGAGGCAACTTTTACCCAAAGGAGGTGAAAGCTTTTTGAGAGACCTTGCCCAGCAATGGAAAGGGGAGTGAGGTGATCCTTGGAAGGGAAAGCAATATTTACTTCTCAAGGGCATTGAAGAGTAGATCACTAATATTAGGTAGAATATAGTCTTTGATGGTCTCTGGATGGTCTCTGACAACTAGTTCAATCCTGAGATTACATAAATGTCAATTCACAACATCTTGGTATGAATAAGGTTACCAGCTCCTTCTCTTTTGTGATGGAGGAAGACTAGATGATGTGGAAACACCGAGTGCCTGAAAATGGAAAAAACTTGAAGACATGTTGCCTTTTTTAGCAATTTCATTCAGGATTGGTTTATCCTTACATTTTCCATCGCAGAAGAACATGAAAATTCTAGTGATTGATTTTCTCAGAAATTCTGTTTCTGAACCTGAAAAAAGCCCTAAATTTCAGTTGTTGTAGGTCTAATGTTATTTTTAATGGATTTGAGAGTTCTTTTGACTAGACATTTAATGGGTAACAAAGAGCCTGGCGGGAGGCTTTCCGGGTTGGTAATGGATGTAACTGAGTTGTGACAAAATATCAGAAAAGACTCAAAATACAGGCAATTCATTGCAGACAAGAAGAATTTTCTCCATGAACTCTGAACATCAGTAAAATATACATGACTCAGTAGTGTTAGTATATTGATATGCTGTATTTGGACATATGTTAGAAAACTGCATGATAATGTTTCTTAAATGGATGTTATGCTCAAAACATTTTTAAAAGGCTAGAAGAGGGACACCCTGGAAAATGCTTGATAAGTCTTGGCAAGAAGTCAGGTTGAATTAAATTGTGGGGACTGCGTAATTTTGATTTTATTAGACTCAGAAAATGAGCTATGGCCCTTCTCTGGAAGAACTAGGGATGGTGGGGACACATGAACCCTTATGATACTTATCATTGATTTCTTAACTTCACAAACCACTTTTAACTAGCATGACTTGATTCATCAGCTCTAGGGACACATGTGGTCAAGTGTTCTTTTTTTCCACCTATTCTCTTGAGCTCCCAATGTCTTCTCTGTGCTGAGATTCCCAGATATAGGGGCCAGTCTTGTTTCCAGATGTTAGTGACTACCATTTCTTTCTTCCGAGACAGAGAGTTCTTTCAGCCTGTCCCCCAAGGCACTCTTGTCCATCATTGTAGGGAAATCATTGGTAATCGCACTGGCCAGGTGGTACCCTTTGATAGGGCCTCACAGATAATCACTCAACACTTAGCTTTTCTGTTGAATCTGAACCACCAACACAGACAAACATGGGGATTTCATTCCATGCTTTCATTGTTGTTCTCTGCCAATGAACGGGGATCCTGATGCGGGTCACTCTGGTCCACCTTAACAGTCACACAGACTTCAGTTATCAAAGAGAAGGCATTGGGATGACCCTGGGTTCATTTCATAAAGTGGTGATCCACCTCTCCCTCAGTGGTTAGCTTTGTCACCAACTGATGTAGATATTGACTAGTTAATGGGAGGTCGGCTACGATTCCTTCACCTATACTTATACGATGATACATACATAATACACAGAATCTACAGACATGTGTCTAATGTTCATGTGAGAGGGGATCATCCAAGTGTACTTTTTAGAAGCAAAAAGATATTTTTCAAGGTGGCCATTTGTGTCCATACATAGGACATAGAAGAGACTGGCATAAATTCAGTAGCTCCTTCAAAGGGCATTTCACTCAATGTTAGTCTTAAATATTATGCATATATGGCGCCAATAACAATGCCATTGAGCATGTACTGAACACTCTCTATCTGAGAGGCTGCACAATACATATTTTACATACCTTAAGGCTTTACAGATATTTGCTGGAGATATAACTATCCCCATTTTAGAGATGGGAAACTAGCTTTATAGAAATTAAAAGCCTCAGCTAGTATCAGCCTCAAGAATTAAAACCAGCCTACAAGATTCATTCCCATTCCCTGAACCACTGTATGGGGGAGACAGGCTCTGTTATGCCTCCATTACCTAACTGGTGAGCTTTTAATGTTGGTGGTCTCTCACACACTTTGATTTTTATACAAGGGCAAAGAGTGATGCTTTTTAAAGAGCCCTTTATGGATCTGAAATGTCTCTGCTGATTGCTTCCATGAAAGACATCTTGGCCAAAGACAACTCAACCTGTTCCCCAGAGAACTCCAGCTCTCGTCTTGGGCGTTTGTTGTAGGAAGTCCAAGATCCCTCGAATACTTGTTTCTTTTCTCCAGCTCTGCCCGATGCTTTTAGGAATTATTTTCCCCTCTTTGTCATCATTATTACCATCGTTATTATTTTGACCAGGGTGTAGTTAGATGTGATGAACTTTTTCTTGTTCTTTTGCTTGCAACGCAGTGGATCCGTTCACACTGTTTCCACAGATCTTTTCAGCGCAAGGAATTTTTTCCTCTTGATTGTCCTTTCCTTTTCATTAAAAAAAAAAAAAAAATCTGGAACACTAATTACCTCTGCATTATAGCTCTGTCCCTGCCCTCACATGGCTGTTTTCCACTCTCCAGTGGTTTTCATCTCTGTCATTTTCTTCTTCATCCCAGGGCATCTTTTCGAGTTTGTCTTTTATGACACCGACTTAATTTTCTCCTGTGTGAATTCTACTCTTCACTCTCTCTTACAAGGATTATTATTATTTTTTTAAGTTTATTTATTCTGAGAGAAATAGAGAAAGAGAAAGAGAGAGCAAGAGAGGCGGGGAGGGGCAGAGAGAAAGGGCAAGAGAGAGAATCCCAAACAGGCTCCATGCTGTCAGCACAGAGCCCAATGTGGGGCTTGAACTCATGTGCCCTGAGATCATGACCTGCGTGAAAATCAAGAGTTTGACACTTAACCAGCTGAGCCACCCAGGTGTCCTTCTTATAAGGATTTTTAAAAAAAATTTTTTTTTTCAACGTTTTTTATTTATTTTTGGGACAGAGAGAGACAGAGCATGAACGGGGGAGGGGCAGAGAGAGAGGGAGACACAGAATCTGAAACAGGCTCCAGGCTCCGAGCCATCAGCCTAGAGCCTGACGCGGGGCTCAAACTCACGGACCGCGAGATCGTGACCTGGCTGAAGTCGGACGCTTAACCGACTGCGCCACCCAGGCGCCCCAAGGATTTTTTTTTAATTAAAAAAAAAAATTTTTTTTTAATGTTTATTTATTTTTGAGACAGAGAGAGACAGAGCATGAACGGGGGAGGGGCAGAGAGAGAGGGAGACACGGAATCTGAAGCAGGCTCTGGGCTCTGAGCTGTGGGCACAGAGCCTGACGCGGGGCTCCAACTCACAAAGCGTGAGATCATGACCTGAGCCGAAATCGGTCGCTCAACTGACTGAACCACCCAGGTGCCCCATCCTTCTACAAGGATTTTTAATCTGATGTGTCATTCTTAATTTGCTTGCCATTTTCTCTTCTCTCATTTATGCTTCTTTTCTCTCCATTCTGTTGATTTGAGCGCAGTTTGTTCCCTGTATACAATTTCCTGCCCTGTATTCTACTGGTGGCCGCTGGTGGATTGCTGGCCGAAGGGGGTGGTGGCCGAGATGGGAGCCGTATTTGCTTCCCTTCAAACCATCCCGTCCTGAACAGAGGGAGAGCTGCACCACACCCCTTCCCTGAATGTTATGACAAGACCAAAAAGAGGACAAAAATGGAAGCCCACGTACATGTCTGAAATTTAAAGTGGTAAATCGAGGGGCGCCTGGGTGGCGCAGTCGGTTAAGCGTCCGACTTCAGCCAGGTCACGATCTCGCGGTCCGGGAGTTCGAGCCCCGCGTCGGGCTCTGGGCTGATGGCTCGGAACCTGGAGCCTGTTTCCGATTCTGTGTCTCCCTCTCTCTCTGCCCCTCCCTCGTTCATGCTCTGTCTCTCTCTGTCCCAAAAATAAATAAACGTTGAAAAAAAAAATTTTTTTTAAAGTGGTAAATCGACTCAGCAAGATGTTAAAGAAAAGATGTTTTATAGTGCTGTCTTGACAAATATACCTTCATAATGTCTAAACTGAAAAAAAACATGTCCGAAGTTGTGGTTTTTATGTGACTAAATGGTAGCCAAATGTGACTGAACTTCAGGTTTATTACACACCTGGGCACTCCATGGAAGATGTTCCGGTGAAGTGTGATGAGTATAGAAGGAAGGCATACATCATTCATAAGTTTATTATGTATTCCATAAAATTGTTCTTGCCTTAAATTAATGAAAATCACGCATCGGTTTTTAAAAATTTTTTTGTTTTCATGTTTATTTATTTTTGAGAGAGAGCGAGAGACAGAGAGTAAGCAAGGGAGGGGCAGAGAGAGAGGGAGACACAGAATCCGAAGCAGGCTCCAGGCTCCGAGCGGACGGCACAGAGCCCGATGCGGGACTCGAACTCACGAACTGCGAGATCATGACCTGAGCTGAAGTTGGCCGCTTAATTGACTGAGCCACCCAGGTGCCCCACTAATTGTTTTTTTAATTTATTTTTTATTTTAGAGAGTGAGAGTGTTCATGTGTGTGCGCCAGGGGGAGAGGGGCAGATAGAGAGAGAATCTCAAGCAGGCTTCATGCCCAGTGCAGGGCGGGAACGGGTCTCAATCCCAGGACTCTGGGATCATGACCTGAGCTGTAATCAAGAGTCTGTCGCTCAATTGACTGAGCTACCCAGGGGCCCCATTAATTGTTAATATAATAAAGACTTTCACAAAGTTTTTGTTCTTTTGAGAGTAGTGCCCTAAAAAACTAAAACATGTAATTGCACTCAGAATGTTCAAAATCTGAGTGTATTTTGATTAAGATACAAATATTTCAAAATACAAACCACTTCAATTATTAATATTTTTAAAAGCGATACTTCCTAAAAATTAAACATTATCCGTTAAATAAAACAGAAATGATAAGTGATGATTTCAAAAATTCCCAATGCAATTATTTAAATAAACCTAAACTTTTATCATTTGAGTTTTGGAAAACTTACATCGAGTTTCTCAAAAATCTAGACCTATATACACACAACACATAAACTGTTCAGAATTGCATGGTAGTTTTCAGCCACCATGGTCAAGTGTAGTGAGTAGAAAACTAACAAGGAAATAGAAACCTGTCTCCACCAGGACAACACTTCATTGTCTGAGAATCTATTGCATTCGTACGCAGTTGCAGAGAAAGAAACCCACATGGCACTCATTTGCTTTTTCTTTCTTTTTTTCCTTTTTTCAAAAATGTTTACTTATTTCTTTTGAGAGAAAGAGAGAGAAAGAGAGAGAGAGAGAGTGGGGGGGGCGGGCAGCAGAGAGAAGGAGAGAATCCCAAGCAGACTTCGTGCTGTTAGGGTAGAGTCCAATGCAGGGCTGGAACTCACGAGCCCTGAGATCATGACCTAAGCTGAAATCAAGAGTCAGTTGATTTCAGGGACACAGGGCTGTTTCAAGGACACAGGGCTGTGGAGAAGTGTTTCTAGGGAGCTGAGATGGTGTGATTCATGGGCAGATCCCCGGTAAGGAGACGACGCCCATGGGTGTCGACAAGCAAATTATTTCAATGTGTGTGTTTGTGATACGCAGGGCTGGCTCTCAGGGAGGCGCCGCTCCCATCTTTCTTGGCTTGTGGAGTAACTGGGTCTCTGGATTAGGCAGCAGGGAGCAGAGGAGTCAGGAAACCTCTCGCTACCTTTCTGAAAGTCTTCTGTGCTCTCTCAAGACTGCGCCCTGGGAAGAAGGTGATGCCCCTGCAGAAGAAACAAGCATTTGACAGAAACTCTGGGGATGGGTCTTGACTATCTGTTACATTGTTAATCTAGGAGGAGAAATTCTTTAAAGACCGGTATGGTTTCGTTTTCTTTTTTTGTTTTTTTCCACCAAAAATGTGAACACTAATTTGTACATCTTCAGCAAGCATGGCTGCTGACGTAGTCTCCCATTCACTCTTTGGGGGGGACAAAAGCCCCATGTTTAAATTGCGTTCTTTTTTTTTTTTTTTTTAAATTTTTTTTTTTTTAACGTTTATTTATTTTTTTGGGACAGAGAGAGACAGAGCATGAACGGGGGAGGGGCAGAGAGAGAGGGAGACACAGAATCAGAAACAGGCTCCAGGCTCTGAGCCATCAGCCCAGAGTCCGACGCGGGGCTGGAACTCACGGACCGCGAGATCGTGACCTGGCTGAAGTCGGACGCTTAACCGACTGCGCCACCCAGGCGCCCCTTAAATTGCGTTCTTACTGCCAGTTGCCAACCTTCAGATGTTGCTTTAACTACAAAAAATAGCAGCAAATCACTCCGTGGAGATATTAAATAGCATTTAGAGAACTGAAAGAGTCGACCTGCCAGGCTTGTTAGACTCAAACACGAGCCTGTGTAACTTCTGGGAGAATCTATGCATTTAGAGGACAGTGACAAATATGAAATGATCACACACTGCAAATTGTGTTGGCTTTGTGTGTGTATCTCACAGATTACAGGTTCCTATCCACACATGGAGAGAGTCAAGAAGTCACTTTGAATTCAGTTGTTTTCTTTTTTTTTTTAAATTTAACGTTTTTATTTATTATTGAGAGACAGAGAGACACAGAGCATGAGCAGGGGAGGGGTAGAGAGAGGGGGAGACACAGAATCCGAAGCAGGCTCCAGACTATGAGCTGTTAGCACACAGCCCAACGCGGGGCTCGAACTCATTGACCGTTTGATCATGACCTGAGCCGAAGTCGGTCGCTCAACCAACTGAGCCACCCAGGCACCCCCTGGATTCACTTCTGACTGAACTGTTGTTTTATGCAAATGGTTTCAGACAATGACTTTGTTAAGTGGTAATTGTCACCGAGCAGGATATGCCATCCAGTCACCGAGGGTGGCCTGAACACCCCTTGCAAACAGAAAGCAAAGGTATTGTGGTCGATTATCAGACAATGGAGAGATTTTAATCGCAAGGATGCAGTTACCAAAGTGCTTAAAAATTCCAGGACATCTTTGTTTAAACCATCCATATTAAACATCTTAAAAAATAAAGATCTTAAAAAATAAAGTACTTAATACTTTTTTCTGTAGTGAGAGAAAGCCTCAGAACTTTGTTAAGTGAGCACCACTATTCAACTTTATTCTTGCTCCTTTTTCTTTATCTACTCATCAAACATCTCAGAATTTAATAGAGATACTTGTGATTTTAATGGTGGGAGAACGAAGACGAGATAAAGATGATTAGACTAATAAATATAAAAAAAACCCCTTCACGTTGAAAGAAAGCAAATTCGACTATTTTCCTTGAGCGCTTCATGCACCAAATGGTTTGACGGTCTGAGCAGGCTTCCATAATTCATGAGATGGACTCTGGTTGGTGTTCATGATAGGAAATTGATCTAATTTTTATTGTTTTCACTTATGTCATGATTTAGGACTTTTCTAAGGAAAATCATCCTCATGTTTAATTCTTTCTGCTTGAGATGACTACTTCACACAGATTTTTTTGGGGGTTGTTTTTTGGTATCACTTTCTTTTTCAAGGAGTGTACTGTATAATCACTAAACTCCTCTATAATTACACGGCAAAGACGATGTAAATACGTAATTATGTTCATGCAGATTACTTGATAATTATACTTCCAGTTACCAAGTAATGAACAGAATAATCATCATGCAACTTGCAGCTCTTAGATTTTCAGCTTGGTCTTTGTTTTAAAAAGGGAGAGAAGTAGATAATTGCTCCATGGTTACATGGCACTTACATTGTCAACAGTCATGCGTTTGCGTTGTTATTATATGGTTATTTTTTACCTTGTAAGATAAAGTGGTACTGCTTTTTAAAGAAGTCCTTCCCTCCTCTTTTCAATAGGAAGTTCATGTCTCACACTGATGAATAGCAAAGCTGAGCTTCTCCTTTGTGGATGCCTTAATACACGGGGCGGTGCAGAACCAGAACTAGAAAGGTCTCTGAACTTATCTACGTCAGAAAAAAAAGCAAAAAAAATATATATATATAGAGAGAGAAACTGTATGTCAAGTTTTATCAGTGATGTACGAAACACATAGTTATTAATCCTAAATCCAGGAGACTCGCTCCCCAGCCAACAGTGATGTTTTGTTTGTTTCTTTAGCTTATCCACAGTACCGGTTACCCAGGGTTCCCTCCATCTGGTGCACGCTTCCTGCACCATTTCAGGAACCAGGTTTCAAGAACCCCTCTTTGGGCACATGGTTCCCAAACGCTTGTGTACATCCTATCTTTTTCTCCTTACCCTGGACACATGCCTTGATGATCGCACATATTTTAGTAAATCTTTATTCGATGTCCTGAATAAAAAAAACCTGTTAAAGTCTCTATGACCCTCTGGTCTTCGTCCGATCTCCAGAATCTGACACACAGCATGGGTACAAAGAGCTTATGGATACATTATCAATGATTAAATTAATTAAAAGATATGCAGATAGAAAAAAAACAGACATACAATATACTAATAATACATTACTGATTAATGAATTCCTAGATCATTACCTTTTGCTATTTCATTAGCCAATGACAAACAGCATTAGATCCAAGGACAAACAGCATTGCCTACAATTTCAGTATGGTTATCTCAAAAGCTTCGTTTCGTTTGTTTATTTTTATCATCACAAGCTTTCTCTTTGACTTTGGGAGCTTAATGAAGTTTCAAATAAGAAGACAGGACATTGGATCCATGCTTTCATATCATTGACCTGACATTTCTTTAACACACATTATATTTTATGCACTGTGATCAGCACCGAGGAGATTTTAAGATAGATTAGTTATTTTTCTATCTTTAATAACTTAACTAACCATTCACAAGGGAAGGAAGGACTTCTATTTTAAAATGAACTATAATATAAAGCAGAGGAAAATAAGAACTATAATACAAAGCAGCTAAACCGTGAATACTGCTTTCCCTGGTAATTTCAAGTAACTTTATATTTTACAAGCTACTTTTATTTTTTCCAGAGAAAATTGGCCCATGGCTGCTCAAATAAATGAACCTTTCATTTTGCATGACCCATATGTAGAGAATTTATAATTAATTTTGTTAATTCCAGAAATAAGAAAAACATACTATTGTGTTTCTATGCTAGCAAGCATTAAGTGAAAATAGGGGCACCTGGGTGGCTCAGTCGGTTAAGCGTCCGACTTCGGCTCAGGTCATGATCTCACAGTTTGTGGGTTCCAGCCCTGCATCAGGCTCTGTGCTGACAGGTCAGAGCCTGGAGCCTGCCTCCCATTCTGTGTCTCCCTCTCTCTCTGCCCCTCCCCAACTAGCTCTCTCTCTCTCTCTCAAAAATAAATGTTAAATTATTATTATTATTTTTTTTTAGAAAATAACCATTGCTTTTTTTGTTCTTCAGGGAATGTGAACTTCAAAAAAAAATTTCTCTACATTTTTTGAAGGATAATTTTATAATATTATAATTTGATGACCATTGGGAATTGGTGTGAAGCTTGCTAGAATCTCTTTATTAAATTTTAAACTCAAATTCATCAATGGCATCCGTAGATACCAAATGATTTTATTATTTTGTATTTGAAGTAATTAAAAGGAAAATAAACCAAAGCTAAGAATTTGTGCGTGAATCAAAAGATGGAAGAAAAAAAATCTAAATGGACATGAGAATGTAACATATAAAGACGACATTTAAATAATTAGGGAAAAATAGACACCTGGAAAAGATTACAACTCGATCTCTACGATCACTTTTATCGCAATATACATTAAAGTTACCCCAAATATTGAGCATAAGAAATCAAAATATAAAATAGGTGAAAGAAAATGTGAATAAACTAATATTAGAGTAAAAAAAAAAACTTATTAACTATGACCATCACAGAAAGATGGATATATTTGATCATATACACATTAAACATTCATTCAGAGCACAAAAGGAATGAATTTCTCAACATAGAAAAGCCTAATACTTCAATAGAAAATTAACAATATGAAGGGCAAAATAAGTGGCTGAAAGGTCACAGAGGAATAAACACACACAAAAAATCCTGTGAAATCTGCAAAAATATGCTTCCATGCTTGCCACAAAGAAATAGGAATGAAAACAATTGGATTGGAGAATACACTCTAGGGAGCCCGGTGTGGAGAATCCCATCATTCCCGATCACCGCATTTGGAATGTGCTGTGATTGGAATGGATCTCACAGCGTGTCAGTGTCGAGGTGGTAAGGCATATTAAAGCTCATCTCTGGGGAGAGAAAGCAGCTGGTTCCCTCACAAGCCTCAGCCCAGAGCAGTGTTTGGCGGTCTTCCGCCATATGCAATTGGTCGAAGCAGCGACAAGACCGGCGGGGACTCAATGGGACGGAGAGACAGATGGCATCTGTGCATGGGAGTGCAGCAAGTAACCTGCAGACATCTTTGGTCTTCTCTCTTCTCATAGATATATTTACGTGGGTATTAGGTCCATTTGACAACCTTACCTAAGGCTGTGTCTGGGCAAAGAGACCAGGAGGGAGACCAGAGACTTGAAATTAGAGGGGCACAGTTTTCACTTCATTCCCTTTTATGGTTTCTGATTTTTTTTTGTTTAATGTTTATTTGATTATTTTGAGAGAGAGAGAGAGAGAATCCCAAGCAGGCTCTGGGCTGGAGCCCTACATGGGGCTTGAACTCACGAACTGTGAGATCCTGACCCAAGCTGAAATCAAGAGTCAGATGCTCAACTGACCGAGCCACCCAGGTGCCCTGGTCTCTGAATTTTTTAAACATTATGTATGTTTCATTAATTTTTTGATAACATTTAAAAACGTTAAAACATTTTTTAAGCACATTAAAAAAAAGGCGGGGGGGGGGCTCAGTGGGTTGGGCATCTGACTTTGGCTTAGATCACGATCTGGCAGCTCATGGGTTCGAGCCCCACGTCGGGCTCTGTGCTGACAGCTTGGAGCCTGGAGCCTGCTTCCCATTCTGTGTCTCCCTCTCTCTCTGCCCCACCCCTGCTCATGCTCTGTCTCCGTCTCTGTCTTAAAAATAAATAAACATTTAAAAAAATTAAAGAAAGGATTTAATCTGTGTACATTAGCATGGGAAGCTCTCCAAGCTGCAGTAGAAAGTGTAAGAAAAGCAAATTGCACCACGGCGTATAAAGAACTCTCATACTTATTGGAATATAGGTGCTGACGCTTCAGTTGCGTATATGTGTGTGCGTGCGTGCGCGCGCGCGCGCGTGTGTGTGAGCTGGGTAACACACAGGGTGAACATACATGCCAACGAGCAGAGGCCCTAAGCAAAGTCGTGGGGGCAATGAGGCAGAAGAAAGAGCAAAACGCTGTTAGTTGCGAGTAGCATCCACATGTGGGCAGTGGGTTAAGGCCTCACCATGTGGCTTTTCACTATCTTCATCAAAACTGCCACCGTGCTACAACAGATCAATGAGCCTTTCTCTTCTCGTGGTGTGTGGCTAGGTGCACACAGGAGGCCGATAAGAGCTCAGAACCCGGGCTGACTTGGAGCCACCGCTCGTTGAGAACACAAGGATTCAACACACAGATACACTCAGGCACCATCTACAAAAAAGATAAGCCTCTTATCTCCATTACGAGAATTTAAACTTCTGTCTTAGAGTGAAGTCGCCCGTCTGCTTCTGGTTTAAGAAGCGAACGCAGGCCTCTAACAGACTTCTGAGACATCCCGGTTGTAAACTCCAATAATGAGTAAGGCAGGCTCGGCCCCGTGAATCTGCCTGCAGCCCGCCAAGCCACCGTGAGAATCTGCCCTGTGCCGTGAGCTTACGGGGTCCTCTGTATCTTCACCCCTGGTGGTCCTGGAAGCCGAGGCAGAATCTTTCAGAGGCCCTTTGTTTCGGATCCAAGACCGAAGAAGGGGACGTCACCCTTACTTTAGTCATAAGTCTCTGGCCTTCTACCGGGAGGGCGGTGGTAATCCTCTAAGTACTGAGGTTCAGCCTGAGAAAAGAAAGAAGAAAACAAAATACTGAGAACGTGGCAACTGTTCTCTGCATTTGCTGCCGTTGACTGACCCCACAGGCCTGTGGCGAGTGACCTGAGATTCCGAGAGACAGACCCTCCCCCTGTCATTTGGCATACCTTGGTCTCTTCCGCCCCCGCTGACTCTTGCCTGTGACCACTCTAAAGTTATTGTTCCTATGTAGCCTTCAAATACTGGAGAGTAAGAAGGACGTCTCATTCCTTGAAGAGCTAAGGGTGAAAGTCACGGGGATTACTGGAGCTTCTCCGGCACAAATTACATGCGATGGAATGAATATGTGTTTGGTAGTCCCAGGAAAATCTTTCTTTGCCCGTTCTCATGCTTTGGGTCACTGAACGGTTCAATAAATATTGATGAGTGAGGTGTGAAATATTCCACTGTGCTACAGAACGTTAGTAAAGGCAGAAATATCTTACAACGTTGATGCCAAAATTCTTAGCCAGGATCTATCGTAGTCCACGGCGGGTCCGTAAGTCTCCTAGGACTATGTGCACAGTGTGCATTTGCGATTATATGCGTTTTGTTTTTTCTCCAGAAAGAATCTCTCTCATTAACTTCTTAAAGGGGACAGTTGCCCCATAATAGGTTAAGAGCATTCTGCTGAAGTAGTTTATGGTTCTTTTTTTCAAAAAATTTTTAACGTTCATTTATTTTTTTGAGAGTGACAAAGACAGAGCATGAGTTGGGGAGGGGCAGAGAGAGAGAGGGAGACACAGAATCCGAAGCAGGCTCCAGGCTCTGAGCTGTCAGCACAGAGCCTGACGCGGTGCTCGAACTCACAGACGGTGAGGAACTCAGGAGGTACCTGGGCTGACGTCGGCCGCTTAACTGGCTGAGCCACCCAGGTGCCCCTGAAGTATTTTATTTCATAATTATTTTTGATCAAATGAAATAAGAGACTTTAAAAATGCTTAGACAAGACAAAGTCCTGTACACATATAAATTATTAGCACTTGGGTAGAAAGTGCCGTGTGTTACTAGTGCAAAATCATTATTTTCTTTTGGCGTGAAATACAGCTATGCGCACTGAGTGTAATTACTTGTGGTAGGAACTACTTAGTGTTGTTATTTAACTCACTAACCACATCTGATAGAACTCAGACATGAGAAAGTCTGATGTGTCGCTTCTAGGAGCAATGCGAATGTAAAACATAGAGTTATTCTTTGCCAGAAACATTACTTAGGACAGTCGCCACCGTTTTGTTTTTTTTTTTGTTTTTTTTTTTTTTTACATTTTCGAACTTTAAACACTCCATTTGTTTAGATAGTTAAGCCTTTCGGTTTAAAAATAAAAAGTTCTGGGGTGCCTGGGTGGCTCAGTCAGGTGAGCATCCGACTTCAGCTCAGGTCATGATCTCATAGTTTGTGGGTTCGAGCGCCGTGTCGGCTCTGTGCTGACAACTCGGAGCCTGGAACCTGCTTCGGATTCTGTGTCTCCCTCTCTCTCTCTGCCTCTACCCTATTTGTGCTCTCTCTCTCTCTCTTTGTCAAAAATGAATAAACATTAAAAAATTGAAAATAAAAGCTCTTTCACTGGTGGTCAAACTAGTTGACGCTCTTGGATTGACTGCTTATTAGAAGCAAAGCGGTAACCAGTTTACACACAACATCTTTAAAGCTAGAAGAATCCCAGAGGCGAATCCGTCGGGACAGACTAGGTTATGTTGCGGTACAAAAAAAATCACCAACACTCAGTGGCTCACGACTGTAGCGATGTTTTTCTTCTTTTCATTGTTCATTCTACAGGTCCCTTCCGAGTCATCAGGGGCTCCGCTCCACATCATCTCCACTCAAGGGCGTCGGCTGATGGAGCCTTCTTGATCCGCCTGGAAGGTTGCTCACCACCGTGGCAGTGGAAAAAACAGCCAGCAAATGCGCACACTGGCTCTTGAGGCTTTCTGACTCTAAGGGGCACATGGCGTTCGTGTTCACATCTGTTGGCATCAGTTAATGACATGGCCGTTGCCCAGTTTCAGGAGAATGGACGTCCCATCAACCCTATGGTGTGTCTACAGGGGGACAACGGGGATATTGCTGAGCAAGAGAGGGACAGCCCTAGCAGAGGCAATGTTATTTTGTTTATTTTACAAATGGCTAAGGATCAGGGGGTTTGAGTAATGTGGCTAAGAACACCAGCTGGAATTTGGGCAGCATGCAGGGAAATGAAGAAAGATGTTACTATTAAGAAATGAATATTGGGGCACCTGGGGGGCTCAGTCGGTTAAGCGTCCGACTCTTGGTTTCAGGTCAGGTCATGGTCTCATGGTTTGTGAGTTCGAGCCCCACATCAGGCTCCATGCTGACAGTGTAGAGCCTGCTTGGGATTCTCTCTACCCCCCCCCACCCCCTCTGCCCCTCCCCCGCTCATGCTCTGTGTCTCTCAAAATAAATAAATAAACTTCCAAAAAAAGAGAGAAATGATTATTGGAAGGTATGAAAATACAATCAAACTTAACGTCGATTGAATGACTTAGAGCATATTCAGGAGGGAATTAAATGGTTCAGCTTTCCAGTGTAGCAATGACCTTCTCATCGTGGACCACGTGGTTAGGTGCTGTGAGCTCTCCTAAGGACGCTGAACTTCCTCCTCAGCCCCCAGGAGAGCTCTGCAACCTTGGGCAATCACCCAAATTCACCAAGTCTCAGTTTGTTTCTCCCAGGTGGGGTTATGGGTTCGCAGATAATGTTCTCTGTGCTGACAATGTACATACGAAGTTGAATGCTTGGCTCCCGGGCTGGCTCTGACTTCTAATTCTTCTTTTTCTGTTTTTACAGACGAACCTGATATCCAGTGAATGGATTCATGATCTAACCTTATTTGTGATTCTAGTATCCCTTATTAGACCCCCAGTTTTTACAGCCTTATTATAACTCAAAAAACTTCAAGTACTCTCAGAGATTTTTTTTCACTCCTTAAAAATAATCCCCCTCATGTGATTTTTATAAGTGCAATCCAAAATTGAGCTGCCGGTCTTGAAAGTATTTTAAAGCCATTATTGAAAAGTTGTATTCTTTTCAATAAAAAGTTGTTCAACAATTTGTGAATATTTGATGAAACAGAAATGGCATATTGGATATCGTGGGGTTGCGGAGATGCATGGATCACTTCCTACCCTTGAAAGCCTTGATTCATCCTGGAGAAAACTACGAAAACGTTGTAGAAGCTATTGGTTACTTAGAGAAATAAAATATTGCCAACATACAGAGCCATTTGACCAAAAGTTTCTTCTTGAAGAAAAGGAAACCTGAAATAAAGATGCACCATATGTATGCCTTCAGTTTTCCCAGAAAATGTTTTCAAGGCATAGTTTAAGCAGATATTTTAGGGAAGCGAAATAAACTGGAGAGAACGTATTGGATCAACCATTATGATGCATTTGGATTAGACGGAAGTAAAAATCCAAGAAGACTGAGATACAGAATTACTTTTGCCCTCTCTACACTCTCCCCACCGAGGCCTGCCTGCTAGTCTCTTCCGCCGATTCTGAATGGGTATCTCCCTCAGTCTTTGTCACTTGGCAAGGGGTCAAGTGATTGAGAGCCTCATGGTGGCCGGTGGCCAGCTGGAGGTCGTGACGCCTCACGGCATTTGATGCATCACTTGTGATGCATTTGACACAAGAGGCAAGAGCCTTCATCAACAACGGAGCCCTTCCACAGCCGAGGAAAAGCCCTGGTGTCCCAGGGAAATGCCATGCAAAAAAACCTCTGCATCGCACGGGCTGCCTTTAAAGAGGGGCAGACTGGCGTGTGTACCTTCCTGAACGCTGGCCGGAATTTTTATTTGCAAGACAATATTGGAGGGGACTTGGGAATTTTTTTTCTTTTTTTTTGCAGTTTACCTTTTTTTTTAAATGTTTATTTTACTTTTGAGAGAGAGAGAGAGAGACAGAGTGCCAGCTGGGGAGGGGCAGAGAGAGGCGGAAGACACAGAATCCGAAGCAGGCTCTGGGCTCTGAGCTGCCAGCACAGAGCCCGACGCGGGGCTTGAACGTGTGGACCATGAGACCGTGACCTGAGCCAAAGCAGAACGCTCAACCAACTGAGCCACCTGGGTGCCCCGCATTTTACATTTTGAAGCAGTCATTGCAAAGAAATTATATCATACTAACATGGCCTATCCAGACAAACGTGGCCCTCTCGGAATTAAATAAGACTGAATAAGGTAAAGAAGTAAAAGTGCTTCGTCAGCTGTAAAACACTACACAGCGTTGTGTTACGTCATTATGATTTGACTTACGGGTTTGACTTCACATGACCAAAGAGGCGATGGCATTTGGCTGAGAGCATCTCCTTTGCCGCGTGTGAAGGGCCAGTCAGGCATCTCACAGCCACCAAAGCAAGAAGATGTATCCGCTAAGCAAGAGGTCACTTTCCAGAGCTGGCTCCCAGGATAATTGTGTCAGTATTGTGATGAGCGGACTGAGGTGCGTCGCATGACCTGTTATCCTATCCCTGCTCCCTCTCTTTGCCTTGCCCTCGTGTCCCAGTCGGTAAGCGATTTCACATGTGGGGTTTGTTCCACGGTAATAGCTTAAGGTGGACAGGACGAGGAAACTCAGCTCCATTTACACAGATGAGTAAGTCAAGTTTTAAGTTTACTTATTTAGTTTGAGCCAGATAGGGAGCCAGTGGGGGAGGGGCAGAGAGAGAGAGGGACAGAGGATCTGAAGCAGCCTCTGTGCTGACAACACAGAACCTGACGCGGGGCTTGAACTCGCAAACCGCAAGATCATGATCTTGGCACTGTAAGCCTCAAGAGGGCAAAGACCAGGTCTGTTTTCTTCGCCTCTACATTTCTGTGACTTAGCATTCTGGTCACCCAGAGAATGCGCTGTATCGGTCTACACTGATTGATTATGTTCAGATTATCATTTCTTTTAACTCTGTAAAATGGAATGTCTGGGGGAGGGAAGAAATATCATTAAGGAAGTGCTTATCTTTAGGGAACCTCTTCTCTAAAACGGTGCTAGCCCTTGAATAAATGGCAGAGTTTTTCATTCTGTGGGGTATTTTATCATCAAGTTATTCAGTTGAAAGAGGCCTTTTATACTCCAAAGTCCAGGAAATAAAAAAGTATCTCATCTGTCAATGAAGCATATGAAGTCGAGCGTGGGGCTCACTTAACATTTGCCACTTCAAAACGTTTCTGAAAAAAATAAATCAACAATTATACTTAAAGATGGGAAACAGCTCAACTTTGAGAAAAAGAAATTATAAGCATCTGGCAGGAATTTGGATCCCTCTTCTTGCCCTTGACCTATCTGTATTCTACCCTCCCTCAAGACCATCTTACTGCCCTTGCCACCGCATTTGATCATTTCCCATCTATGGCTCGTGTTGCGTATGCCGTAAAGAAGTCGGAATTGAGAAGATAAGCCAAGTCTGTTTTCCAGGAAGGAAAGGAACAGGAAGGTAAGAGAGCCTTTGTCTCTGAGAATGTGGAGGAACCAGACCTCACAGGGACGTGGTTACTGAATCTGAAAAGTGAAATGAGGGTTTTATCAGAGACCAAAGCCAAGTCTGTTTGTGGGAACTTGAATACAAATAAGAAAGATGGCCTCTCTTCTAACCTGGTTTCCCTCACTGTAGAGACCCCGAGGTCTACACCGGGGTTTCCCAATACCCTCGAGTGAGCAGTGAATGGTCTGAGGAGCTAAGGCACATGAGTGTGTGGGAAGGAGTGGGGTGGGGGGAATGCACATGAAGCTTCACCCTGAGTGCCAAGAGAAAGCTGGAAGCAGAGGGCTCAGTCTGAATTCGGTTTGGGACCCTGTGCCCTATCAGAATAAAACAAGCCTTTTGGTAGTTGAGGCAGAGGGGGAGGTTCTGAGTCTAGCTCTGTCAGCTGTCACGCAGGTGGCTGGGATCCTTGTCATGTGGGTGATCCTTGGGGATATTGTAGAAGATAGCTAACACTGCTGGCCAGAAATCTTGCTGGGGACATGGCCATGGTGTTGGTGCATGGGCCAGCCCGGCCAGGATACAAGGAGATTCTCAGGTGGACCTGAGTCTCCCAACAATGCCAGCAAGCCCAGGTGGGGCTGGGCCAACGGGCACCCCGCCTGCTTCTGATCCAGCCCAGAAGGAACTGATCAGGAGCTCACCAGCTTCAGGCGTCCCCAGCACACAAGGGCATGCAGAGTCATGCGGGGCACCAGGGACATTTTTCTCCCTAATGGTCAGGTAGGATGCAGAGAAGGACGCTCATGGCAACGTCCACGGCAGCCACAGAACAGCTGTTGTTGTTGGGAGCAGTGGATGGGTAGAAGAATTTAAAGAGTTCTTTAAAGAATTGACCTTCTGGGGCGCCTGGGAGGCTCAGTCGGTGGAGCGTCTATTTTCAGATCAGGTCACGATCTCATGGTTCGTGGGTTCGAGCCCCATGTCGGGCTCTGTGCCGACAGCTCGGAGCCTGGAGCCCACTTTGGATTCTGTGTCTCCCTCTCTCTCTGCCCCTCCCCTGCTCTCTCTCTCTCTCTCTCAAAATTAAATAAACATTAAAAAAAAAAAACAAAACAAAACACTTGACCTACCTGAAAGGGGTTGTTGTGAACTGGGAGGAGATAGAAGCAGACAAGATGGCACCAACGGGCCGATGTGTTTCTCTGGCCCTCAGTGGAGCTCGAGGCTGCAAGAAAGATGAGCTCAGTTATAGACAAATATGCAAACCTCACTTTCTTTGCACACTTGAGTGTGCTAAATACATTTGTGCCACACGACCTGGGTGCCCTTTTGAAGCTAAGAAGTCAGGTGGAAGATTTGGTGTGAAGCCGTGAAAATAATTCACCTCTGTCCTATCAGATCTCAGAGAGTTACGAACCCATTTGGAAGATTGTATAAATGGATGAAAAAGCCAAGGGAGTTTGAAGGTTCATTTCCTTTTCTAAGGTTCGTGAAGAAAACATGGCTCGGACGTGAATTACCTAGACCGAACGCATGGAGCGGATGTGCATACTATTTGTGGCTACAGTTATGCTTACGTATTTATAAGTCAATACACACGTTAAAAATATTTTTTAAGTTTATTTTATTTTGAGAGAGAGAGAGAGCTCACAAGTGGGGAAGGGGCAGAGAGAGAGGGCGAGAGGCCGGAGTGGGGCTCAAACCCGTGAACCGTGAGATCATGACCTGAGCCAAACTCAAGAGTCTGATGCTTAACTGACTGGGCCACTCAGGCGCCCCCATTCCTTAAAAATATTAAAGAAGAAGGCAGAGCTCGAGCGGAACTGAGCGTTTCTCACCTGGCCTACAGCACAGCTCCCAGACTGCCCCGCTGTGATCGGATGTTACATCCGTCACCATTTTGTTCCTTCCCGCTTCACTCCATTACATGCCGGATGATTAATAAATGAATGAATCCCGACTAACTTAACTAAGACACACCTGCTGAAAGAACCCCGATTCCTGAGACAAAAGAAACTTTACTGATTTGCAATCTCTTCTTAAAATGCTACAACACATTAGAGGAGAAACAAACGAATATCCGGTGTGTGCATGGGAGGAATACGTGTTTGAGGCATTTTGGATTGATCTCAATAAATAATATCACCACCTTGGAGTGATCATTATAGCTTGCAAGTGAAACCGGGTGGATACCAACTTAATGGAAAGTTAGCATTATTAAGAAGGACCCAGCTTAATACAGCGAATAATTCTGCGTCTAGCTCTCAGGCGGGTTCTGATGTTGGTTGGTGTACCCTGGGTTAACATGGTGAGATAAAGTCACACCGTTTCATTGAATTAGGATTTCTGTTATAAGTAGTCAAATCCCTTCAAATGCCTTTCATCAAAAGGCCACTTTATTCAGATGGGGGTGAGTTTTACTTTCGCTCTTCCTTCCAGGAGAAAGAGAAATAAAGAAACACAAGTTGGCCGATCCATCTGGCCTTGGTGAGATTGTTCGCCCGTCCGCTGTGAGCTGGGACGCCCCCCGCCCTCCCTCCTGCACTCCGGGTGTAGACTCTCTATCACACAGAAGCCTGGCCAGACAGGGTCAGTGTAAGTGAAAGTGTGGAGATTAGTGAGGGATTTTTAAAAGCACCAGAGAGGTATTATTAATCCTTTGAAAGTGTGAGCCTCTCTGATATGGCAGTCGGACTCCTGGGGGAATGCACACAGCATTCTGTGCACTTGATAAGGAGAGTGTAAAGTAAAATGCAATGAACCTAACGACCCAGAAATTATTATTAGAGGAAATTAATACCATCTTCAGGAGATTCGTGTCACTTAACCGAGCATTTGAAAGAAGCAAAGACTCCTTTATACCGAGCTGCCTTTCATTTTAAGCATAAACACATGCATTTACATTCTATCACATGAAGATTAAAGATCTGGCTTTGAATTAGCAAAGGCTGTTTAGCGGCCGGGCGGGAGCCACGAGGCAGTTGTGAGTGGGTTCCTGGGAGATGTGGGCCTTCTGGAATGCTTCTTCTCTACTCAACCCTCATGTAGTCTTTGGGGCACGATTTCGATCCTTTCCAAAGATCGTGTCAGTGTTGGACTCTTGGCAGAGGAGAAGCGTCCGTGGCCATATTCTCCTACGTGACGCTGGGGTGCGACCTGTACAGAGAGCCCACCTGTCCCCCCCACCCCCCCACTCATCTGTCCATTGGCAGGGGCTGAGAGAGGGGGCTGTGCATGCAAGAGCTAAGATGTGATTTCCTTCAGCAAGGCTTCCCCTCATGGCTCCCATTGCTTCTGGGGCCCTTGGGAAGGAGCCGCCCCCACATCCTTCGAGAGCTAAGAAATGGAGACCCACTGTGCTTCAAGTTTTATCTGGGTCGGAGATAGAGGCCCCATCCTGCTGGGATTTTCCAGAGAGCGCTCAGCAGCTATGGTGGGTAAACACTTCACAGCATGCAACCCCCCCCCCTTGTGCATAGAATCTTGGAATTTTAGAACTAGGGGAACCTAAAATTATTTCGTTGACGCCCTCCATTGTATAAAGGAGACTCAACCAAGAGAGATTAAGTAATCTAATCAACGCCGCCCAGCTATTTACTGAGAAACCAGGCTTTTCTTACTATGACATCAAGGTTTTTGTTTTGTTTTTGGAACCCCATCGTTCCTCAAGTTTTAATTAACCTTTTCCAGCAGAGTGATCAGAATTATTTTTATTTTTTTTTTAAATTTATTTTTTTTTTTTCCAACGTTTATTTATTTTTGGGACAGAGACAGAGCATGAACGGGGGAGGGGCAGAGAGAGAGGGAGACACAGAATCGGAAACAGGCTCCAGGCTCCGAGCCATCAGCCCAGAGCCCGACGCGGGGCTCGAACTCACGGACCGCGAGATCGTGACCTGGCTGAAGTCGGACGCTTAACCGACTGCGCCACCCAGGTGCCCCTTTTTTTTTTTTTTTTTAATTTTTTTTTTGATCAGAATTATTTTTAAATGGTAAAGTCACATTAAGTAGCATTTTTCTATTCTAGAGAGCAACCTTACTTTCTTTTCCTTGAAAGACAAATGGAAGCCAGGGGACAAGAGCCAATGAGCCACACGGGGTGGGTGGACATTCTGAAAGCCTGTCCAGGATACCTGAGACACCCAGGCACCTTGTACTTTAGAACTTATCACCAAAACCTTGCCCTAGAGGCCTCATTCTGAAGGGAGATGAATGACCCCCCCCCACACCCCCACCCAGGGCTTCTTCAACCTCTTTTTATTCTAGGACAGCCGAGACCCAAAAGTCCATGAGAGGATATTGGTTCTATTCTACAAATTAGTGAATTTCTTCTTCATGGAGTTTTGTAGATTCTGGGAGTGAACCCACGTGGAATAGAACCAAGTTTCTTGTGAAGGGGTCTGAAGAGTGTCTTTGTCATAACAAAATTAAGCCAACATATAATTGTCATTTGCTTTATTCTTATGGAAATTGAACATTAGCATGTGTATAATTGATCTGAAGTCCGGACACATCAAAAGACATGAATCTATGTATCTAGGTGCTTTTCATCTAATTATAAGGAACTACATATGTTCTTACTCAAAACTTGTGTTTGCTTTAATTTTTTTTTTTTTTTTTTTTTAATGAGAGGAAATGTCTTTATTCCATGCCCCTGCCCCGGGCGTTTAAGAATCTCTTTCCTTTTTCCCTCAAATGACCGGAGCTGCAGTCATGAGCCTCTCTAGGGCCCTTGAACTGAACACTTATTCTTTTAAAAATCATCAACACAGGGTCTGTTGCCAAGTGGAGAGGCCAATTCCTCTCTCCATGCTCTAGGATGGGTTTCTTTGTAGTACTGCTGGCGGAGAGGAGAAGGGCCTTGGAACTGGGTATTGAAATGACAGTAAGAGAACTGTTTTTGGGTCTTTCAGCATTCAAGCAAATACACCCAGAACCTGGAGTCAGGATATTCTCATATAAACACAGGAAAAATTATAAATGTGATTACATGAGTATCTCTCATGTGAGATCAATAGAGAACGAAGCATATTTGCTTTATCGTCACAAAGTACACGTAGATTTGCTGTTACGTCCATAATTTTACCAAAGCAGGAAAGTAAACTCAAAAGTTACAACAAAAATTAATTGCAAATAATGTGTAGAAATGTGTTTATGAGACGTACGATCGATAGCTGGGTATTTGGTTCCTATTTCTTAAGACAATTACAGAATACATAAAAATTTTTATATAAAAGGAAGATAACCATAAAGGTAGACTCATAGAAAAGAGGGCTATAGAGGGACGCTGGGATGGCTCAGTCGGTTAAGTGCCTGACTCTGTTTCAGCTCAGGTCTTGAGCTCATGGTTTGTGAGTTCAAGCCCCACATCCGGCTCCGTGTTGGAGGTGCGGAGACTGCTTGGGATTCCCTCTCTCCCTCTCTGTCTGCCCTCCCCCTCTCACTCTCTCTGTCTCTCTCTCAAAAATCAATACGTAAACTTTTTTTTTTAAAAAGAGGTCTATAGAGATTTCAAATTCAACGTATGGTTTTGGGGATTCTTTCATGTGTTTGATACATGCGCGTAGTTGTGTTGTTTTATGCAGAATATAAAAAAAAGCATGTTTCTACTATTTCATATTAGCATTGAAAAAAATTCAGGTGCTATAAAATATGACCAAATGTCCCTGCATGTGTATAGTTCTGTGAAAGCCGAACCAATACGGGTTTTCCTAATCTGTTTTTATTAGCTGGTGCTAGGTTTTCTAAGAAGAATGAATTACGATTTTCTCTTTCTACATTGATGCTTAAAGCTGTTTTCATTGGAAAAGGGAAGCCTCAGAAAGTTAGGATAGGTTACTGGACTTACAGATGGAAGTATTTTAAGTTATGGGTACGTGGATACCACAAAATGCTCATTGTTCTGGCACTTGGGTAGTTGTGCGTGTGTGTGTGTGTGTGTGTGTGTGTGTGTGTGCGTGTGCACACATGTGGATGTGTGGCTGAAGAAAAAAAAAGATGTTTCCTTCTGGGATTGCATGCCAAACCAATTTTAGTAATAGCTTATGTAAAAAAATTTTGCATTCAAGTCTATCTATCCAACTGTCTCTTGACAGTTCGTACATGACAAAAAATGTCTACGGTAGAGCGTGTGATTTTTCCCCACGCATCTGCCCCTCTCCTGATCTTCCTCCTCTCTGCAAATGGCACCCAAATTCACTGAATTGTTCCTGGGCATTTTTAAATTTAAATTTTGTGTGTGTGTGTAAAGGGGGTTGGTCCGAGGCATAGTCGTGCAAGTTTGCCATTGGTGGTTCGTTCCAATGCTTGCTATGAAGTTCCTCATAAGTGAGATCTCTGTGTGGAGACAGAAAGCCTTCCAGAAAGTTTTTCATCAATAGTGGTGCTGGATGGCAGATGCCTCGCATAGTCATGTGTCCGTTAATATTTGCTGAGTGCCTACAAAGTGCTGGGTACTCTTTTATGCACTGGGAACACATCTGTGAATTGAGGTGCACTAACGCTGAAGAAACAAGACCAAATGGATGAATCGTACAATCTGATTATAGTCAACTCCACTACTATAGTTTCCTATTAAAGACATACACAGACAATTCTGAATGTGTTTCTGTCATTAAGAATGTCTTATTGGGGTGCCTGGGTGGCTCAGTCGGTTGAGCTTCCGACTTCGGCTCAGGTCATGATCTCACCATCCGTGAGTTCGAGCCCGCGTTGGGCTCTGTGCTGACAGCTCAGAGCCTGGAGCCTGCTTCAGATTCTGTGTCTCCCTCTCTTTCTAACCCTCCCCCGCTCATGCTCTGTCTCTATCTCTCTCTCAAAAATAAAATAAAACATTAAAAAAAATTAAAAAAAAAAAAAAAAGAATGTCTTGTTAGGGGCCCCTGGGTGGCTCAGTCAATTGAGCATCTGACTCTTAACCATCTCAGGTCAGTCATGATCCCAGGGTGACACTGAGCCCTGCATTGGGCTTCATGCTGAGCATGGAGTCTGCTTGAGATTTTCTCTCTCTCTCTCTGTCCCTCCCCTGCTTACGCTCTCTTTCTCTAAAATTAAAAAAAAAAAAAGTCTTACGTTTGGTAGGATCAATTAAAAGAATTAAAAATAATATGAGTAAAAAACAATCCAAGCAACCTATCAAGTCAGTATTTGCTAGCATGGCTCACACAACAGACACATATATACATACTGTGGAAGACAGGAAAAATAAAATAATATGGCAAACTTTAAATAAACACATATTGAGAACTGGTTAACAAGCTGATGCATTTGGTACACCTACCTGATGGACATGGCTGTGACCGTATCTTGTTTCTTTTGCTCAACACATGTTTATTGACTCTATGGTCAGCACTGGCCTAGGTGCTGGCAATCAAAGTAGGAACAGGCACATCCTTGCCCTCCTGGATTTCAGGCAGGATCTAATTGGTCTCATGATAGGACCATTTTCTGAATCATCTTCTACTTTCTGGAAGCTGATGTTTCTTGTTATGGCTGCCATTACACATCGCCATTTGCCAAACTCGGGGCAACCACACTGGGCTCAGGCCCATCTCAATAGCGGTTGTAAGAGCCCTTGTCTTATGAAGGAGCTGCCTCTCTGGCAAGACCTCTGGGCCTGATTTTATGTCCTGACCTACCGACCAGGAGTATTAGATGTTCTACTCTTCTCTGTTAGCCACCAGGACTTTTGGAAATTTCGAAGTACTTTTGTTCTCAATTCTTATTGCTTGAGCCTGCAAACCATGGAGAGGGATTGGACGAGCTTTGCACTGGAGTTCAGAAAAACCAAGCCTTCTGCCAAGCAGTGACCCTGAGCTGTGTGGGCTCAAGGCTACAGACCATATCTTGACAGGTACAACAAAGACTGAAGGAAATTTCAGGATCCTCGGGTTTCATTTAGTTCTGATTCCTCTTCTTCCTCCAAATAATAATAAATGGAAGGAAGAACCCTGTGACTCTCAGATGGTCTGAAGAGCCAAAGAGCAAGGTGTTTGCTCCCATGGCTCCCTTGTAGGTGTGAGTATGTGTCACGTGCACAATGAGGCGAGCATTAATATCTGCACCAAAACCCTTGCCCTCCTCACTGCTGTTGGGCAATGAAATGTCTTACCTGACTTTGTCACAGAAAGTTAGAGCAAGAAGGGATCTTAGCAACCAACCATTCACCCCATTGTTGGATATATGGAAACTTGAAGTCTGAACGTATCTAAGAGAATCCAACTCTCTTGACTACTAATCATTGTATCATACTGTCCTCTAAACTTAAACTACTAGGCTAAGATTTTTCAACAGTAACATTATTGATGGGAATACGTGAGAAACGGTATTGCATTCTGCCTTGTTTCTTAGATTAGTAACAAACTTTGACTCTTTTTGAAAACTCAGGGAATATATCATTATGAGCTTGGTGTAATCGCTAATTGCACATTGTCTGGAGACAGAGCTGGGTTCAAGTCGAGTCATGGCTTTATCACCAGTTGCACTTTGTGATGTAACGCATATTGTTTAACTTCTCTGATCCTCGGCGTCCTTGCCTACAAAATGGAGGTAACAATCACCGGTACCAATCCCCTTGGGAGTTTGTGACAATTAAATGAGCCAATGTACGCGGAAAACACTCAGCAGGGTGCTTGACAGATAGTAAGGGTTGGGTCACCACTGGATATTAGTGTTCTGGCTACTCCTATCATAATTTCGGTATCATTTTGAACTTCTCTGTCTCACGAGAACTTACAATCTTTAACAGCCAGTGTAAGCACAAGGGTCTTCCCATCATTTCTGTTCAATCCCAACTACACACTCCCTCCTCAAGGCACCACTGTTTCCATTCTCTCGCTGAGGTGTGCCATCTTGTTCGGCTCGCGTTTGCCTTTGTGCCATGCTGAGCCACGCACTCTGTAAAGGTGCCCCTTTACTGAAGGCATGGTGGCTCACAGAGGAGGGATCACGTCACAGTCTATACAGCCCTTGACTTTGGCCCTTCTGCCCTTGTGTCCTGCTCCTTCTAGAGTCCACATGCCAACATATGCCTTACCTACTTCATGTAGCCCCTGGGTGGCTGGTATTCTGACAGCTTTAATTTAATTGAAGTCAGTTTTTAATTTAAAACAATCAAATTGGTTTTTAATTTAAACCGACAGTTTTTCTCTTGAATAGACTCAACTGTCAGGACTTTCTTCCTTGGTCTCCCAGGAATGCTGGCGAATAAGTGTTCCCTCCTGTTACTTTCAGTAATTGTTGGATTACATTGGACTTCAATGGGCTACGTTAAACAGCTAATAATTCCTTTTTTGCCTCTACTCTAAAGGAACTTACCCTTTCCTGTTTTCAGGATTGTTCTTTGTGCTCTGTTGTTAGGCCACGTTATCTCTCATGCATGCGAGTGGGCCTTCCTTACCTGGCTGTCACACCCTCTATCTGAGAGGACATTTCCATCTTTGGTCCAGTGGAAACCCAAAGCCAAAGGCATTAGAAGTGTGCATAAAGGGGCGCCTGGGTGGCGCAGTCGGTTAAGCGTCCGACTTCAGCCAGGTCACGATCTTGCGGTCCATGAGTTTGAGCCCCGCGTCAGGCTCTGGGCTGATCGCTCGGAGCCTGGAGGCTGTTTCCGATTCTGTGTCTCCCTCTCTCTCTGCCCCTCCCCCGTTCATGCTCTGTCTCTCTCTGTCCCAAAAATAAATAAAAACGTTGAAAAAAAAAAAAAAAAAGAAGTGTGCATAAAGAACTCTGAGCACAGCTTCTGCTCTTTCCTACAGAAAGGAATGAACAAGTCTCAGTGCGTGGGCTTTTTATTCCTACTTTTCTATCTCACTCTAGCTAGTCAGGATCGACAGATCAGCGTGGCATTAAATATACATAGCATGCTTTGTCTGACATTGTTGGAAAATGAGGCGTTTCTTATAAATGTATTTTCCACGTAATGGGAATTTATCATTTTAGGTAATGAAACCTTCAAACATTTTGGTAACAGTTGTTGGAAGGCTACAACACTCTATGGCTCAAGATCCATAAAGTGTGATTAATTCATACAAATGGGAAAATGGAAAGCCAAATTTAAGAGCAGAAACTGGAGTCAAACTGTCTGGGTTTTCGTCCTGTTCGCCACTGACCAGAGGTCCTGCACTGAGCCCAGTAATACCTCCTGTTTCACGTGTTTGTGGAGGAAGGAGACTGGTTCAATGTTATTGATGGCTAATTTGGCAGCATTTATAAATGGTGCCTTTCGAGCCACAACTCAAATCCTAGAAAAGTATTTTTAAAATGTTCCTGTACAAATAGGCAAAGATATGTGTAAAATGTTCCAGCTGCTAGATTGCTTGGAATAACAAAATTCTCAAAGTTGTTTCAACAGTGTAAGGAAGGCATTGGTTAAACTCATTCAGGCATAACTATGATTGGAATATTATGCAACAATACAACATACTACGTGCAAACGGACTGAATATATATTTGCCCATAATACATTAAATGTAAAAAAGCAAGTTGCGAGGAAAAGTAATTTTATGTACAAAAAAGCAGTTTGAGAAGGTTAAACCTGACTATTAGCGGAAGGCATCTTAGAGTGAGCTTTGGTGCTGAGAAGGGGGATGTTTCATTTTACCTCATGTAGTCTTATACTATTTGTTATTAAAAACACAGCTTTACTCCTTTTCTAATTATCAAATTTGTGATTTTTTAAGAAACAAACATCCAGGGTTTCCTGACTGAAGGGATTATATGTTTAAAAACTCAGCCATTCCTAGTATCACAAAGTGAGATTAGAACATACACGTTTCTTCATTTTTACTCTCGGTTCATACTTTTTCAAAATCGTCTGCATCCCACAGACTTGTTACGGGAATGTGATTGACTTGGATAGAACACACGTAGGCAAGTATTTGGGAAGACATTTTCCAAAGTGAAATAAAATATTAAAAAAATCAATGATTACAATCAGCATGTGTTATAGATGGTATGGTAAGAAATGGCCCACTTGGCTATCTGCATCTGTCTTGCTGATAGGTAGCATGATTTCTAAATAAATTTCCTCGCCCAGTCAGGTTCCATCTTCAGTCTTTATTTCCACTGAACTGGATCATTATGACCCACATCACATCTATTCAGGAACGGTAGTAAGTGTTTTGTTGATTTTCTTAGATGGATCTCGATGCTTGAGCTGAACACAAACCCTTATCATGGAGAGATTTTAGCACTTGAAGTTAAGCATTGGAGATCATATTCAAGTAGGAAGATTCAGGGTGAGCCATTGATGACCTCGGCCAATGAGAGGGTGAATCAGATCTGAGCATTTGACTCTGAAAAGTGCTTCTTCATGTCTGGGGTAGGTTTTGGAAATTAAAAAAAAAAAAAATGTATGCTTACAAATACAGCATCAGTTTACTTCACTAACAAATAAAGAAATTCAATAAGTCTCACAAAAGAGCATAATCCACGCTATTGAGATCTCTGTTCCGCACATTTGTCTTCTTTAGGAATCTACATAATAGCCTTGACTTTAGTATTTGTTATATTTCAACTCTGAAGAGAAAGGGTCAGACTACTGATGATACTGAATATATGGGTGTAGTGTGTTTCTTGAGTGCATACTTGAAATCATAGAAAAGATCATGAAGGAATGTTTTGGTTTCATCCTTCACTTAAACGATATGTGTGAGCTCCTTGAATTTAGATAGCCAACCTACTTAAAAATAGAGTTTCTTATTGCTTACTTGTTCATATAGTGGGAAGAAAGAACTGTGTATTGAGTGGTTATATTATATTTCAATTTGCACTGTTTTCTCTAGCACTCAGACTTAGTTGTAGATCACTATGAGTTTCTAGCAAATAATAAATATATAGATTGGCATTTAAGTGAAAATTATTTATGTATTTATGAAAAAAATGACTTTCCTTGTGCACTGACATTTAAGGACATTTGTAGTAATCATAACATATTCTTTCCAATTTATATCACGGATATTAAGTAGTCATTAGCAAAGTGAAATATCTCTTCTCCTGTACTACTGAACATTCAACAAAAAAAGAATACGAAGTTTTCAGCACTCATCCTTCACATATTTGCTGCACATAACCTGGGACCTAGTTTTTATTCTACACATGAGTGTATGCACCCAATTGTGAAGCAAATATGTGTGCAGGAGCGTCATGGGGAAAGAACTTCTCTTTTGCCTTAAATGCTATTGACGTCGCGTGACTTTCTCAACACTATCATCTAATTGAGGAAACGCGCAATGGTTCCCTTTGCCTTCACTCCCAGCATTAACTTCATCGCTCACTTTGTTACTGATTCTTCATGTTTCTCATCGGTTGCATGTTTTTTTTTTTCCTCCTGTTCTTTTGATAAAAGTGAAAATTTGGAGGATATCTATGATCTTGGTCTCTCTTTGCTCTTAGCAAGTTAATCATTTTCGTACAGAAAAAGATGATTTTATACTGGTTCTGTGAAATCTTTGGCCTATCCAAGATGTTACTCTGATTTTTTTTTTCTTTTGAAAATAACAAGAAAAGCTTTGGTGACTTCATGCCTTTATTTGAGATGTTTCTTAGCAGATAACATACCAAGTAGTATGATAAATAGATGATTCCACAGAAATTCCCACTCCTTATTCTCCTGTTTTTATCAGCTGCTTTTATAAATTCTAAGTTGAAGATTCCCTTTTCCTAGCTCACCCAAATTTATGTTTCCTATTGCCATCATTATATTAGTTACAGAACTTAGGTTTCTGCTTCTATTATTATTTGCAAACCCTAGTTTAAGTCACTGATATACTTAATAAGATTATTTCCATAGTAGCAATTAAATGCAAATTAGAAAAATATAAAATGTTAGGTGAAAATGATATGATGTTAGATGAGATGATATGCTCCATAATAACTCAACAGGAGTTGAGATAATCTAAGCAAAGCCATTTTTGCAAGGGTATGTGCATTTGTGTGTAACCTTTAAAAACATACTAATCCTGGGGCACCTGGTTGCCTCAGTCGTTAAGCATTCGACTTCAGTTCAGGTCATGATCTCATGTTCATGAGTTTAAGCCCCACACCGGGCTCTGTGCTGACAGTGCGGAGTTTGCTTGGGATTCTCTTTCTCTCCCTCTCGTTCTGCCCCTTCCCCATGCTCTCTCTCTCTTTCAAAATAAACTTAAAAAAGGAAAACCATATTGATTCTTTTTTTTAATGTTTATTTATTTTTTGAGAGAGAGAGAGAGAGACAGAGCTCGAGAGGAAGGGCCGAAGAAAGAGGGAGACACAGAATCTGAAGCAGGCTCCAGGCTCCGAGCTGTCAGCGCAGAGCCTGATGCAGGGCTCGAACCCACGAACTGCGAGATCATGACCTGCGCTGAAGTCGGATGATCAACCGACTGAGCCACCCAGGCGCCCCAAATATTGATTCTAAATAACCCCAAAGGATTTTTGGCTTTTCTTCCCAGAGGTTGAGTGCTTCTCCCTCTTTGTGAAAGTACACATACCTAATATCCAGTGATTATTCTGCTAAATTTACAACCCATTCTTTTATTCATTCATTCAAGTGTTTACCTGCTAAATAGGAGACTTCTTACTATTGCTTCACAAGTATTAGCTCATTTAGTTCCCAGAAGAAGCCCATGAAGTAGGTTCTATTATTATGACCATTGATAGTTGAAGAAACTGAGGCATGAATATATTCATCAACTCATCCAAGTTTATTCACCTCATAGGTAGAAGGGCAAAGACTTGAACTCAGACATATGTACACTCTACAAAGTACATGTTTTGAACTATTACTTCATGCGGTGTTCATTCAACATATTTTTTGGGTGGGTACGTATGATGTGCAAGGAAATGAGCAAGAAATGAGAAAATTAGATAAATGCACCAGTAGCCAAAATCCATTAAGGCATAGGATATGAATGGGAATAAATATTTACATAAATGACAACAGAAGTTGGGAGCTGGCAGAGAGTATTTAAATGGAAGGATTAGGGAAAGGTGTTGGTGGAGGAGATACTCTTTCGGAATAAACTATGAAAGATGGACTGATTTTTAACAAGGAGTAGTATTTAGGGAGCCAGTGTTGGAGGGAAGAACATGCAGGCACAGGAAACTACATGAGCAAAGCCACAGATCTTGAAGTTATCAACCAAGACTGTGTAGAAGCCAGCAAGCTTATGGTTCAGTTGAAATCCCGGTACCCACAATGGTAGCCACGACCAAAAAAGTAGGCTATTTTGTTCCACAACTTGAAATTCCAGACCACGGGTTTACGGCCTGATTTGTAAATATATTTAATTGTATTTCCTCTCCCTCTCTCACGTAGTCCCCTGTAGGCAAGAAATAAGTGATGTCTGGGCTCCTAAAACGAAGCCATTCTGCATTTCCAGGGAGAACAGCCATGGTGACCCAGGCTGGTAGCTGCTCCAGAGGAAAGTTCAAGGTAATGGAGCCCTTGGCTGGGGAAGAGAAGAGAAAATTCTGAGGCCCGGCGTGCTGATGTCTCTGGAAGCCAGAAAAGAGAGACGGCTACAAGGGTTGGGGGTCTGTGAAGGGTGACTGTTAGTTCACGGGATTTAGCGTCTGATGCAAAAATGATGACTTAAACTGTCAGGACACATAGTGGGTGATCTTATTTCCTCTATTTTTTCATTAATAAAATAATTGCTTGCTTATAGGCTATCAGCCAACACATACAAGAACAGTTCCTAAACTAACAAACAGGAAATCTGTCCTTAGCTGATAATGTGCTCCCGCTGTTGTTCCATCCAACCTGTGAAACATGGTACCTGCATCTCAGGATCTGGGGCATCACCATAAATAAATGTCTTCATCTCCAGTATTGGAGTCAGCCTTATAATGATTTTTAAAAGGCCTCGTTTTCTAAAACATTACAAACTTCAACTTCAGAATTACTAAATTGAAAAAATTTCTCTTTTGGTAAGAATCCTCCCCGGGAATATATGTTTACATGTATAAGCGGGTATGTAGGTGGGTGAAACTTGCAGGAATCTTGTCAAAAAAGCCATTAGAAAAAAAAAAAACAACCACACACAACTTATTGTAGAAAACATCTTTGGCTAAAATAAAATGTCATTAATTAATTAAGAGAGAATTTTAATTTTACTGGGTTGGTTTGTTTTTCTGCATGAAAATAAAATCAAGTGATTAATTTTATATAGCTTAATTCTGAAATTACTCTTTTTTTGAAGTTTATTTATTTATATTTAGAGGGAGAAAAAGAGCTAGCAGGGGACTGACAGAGAAAGAGAATCCTAGGCAGGCTCACAATGTCAGCATGGAGCCTGACAGGGGGCTCGAACTCACAAACTGTGAGATCATGACCTGAGCTGAAGTCAAGAGTCAGATGCTTAACGGACTGAGCCACGCAGGTGCCCCAGTTTTGAAATTATTCTAAGAAATGCTTAAAAGTAAACATGTCAAGCATGATGTTGGATGTATGAACCAGGAATTCAGAGAGGTCTGGGCTAGAGATAAGAGGTTGGTTGTCTTTAGTATATAAATGGTATTTTGAGCTAAGTGAATGGATTAGATCACCCCCAAAGAATGTTCTCTATAATCAGCAGACAACTCTATCCACAAGATGATTTAATAAGGCAGATTGTACACATCTTTCAATATCAAGTGGGATTGGCCTTAAAATATCTAAAAATATTATTGCTAACTTCAAAATTTATAATTTTTACCATGACTAAATAAGGATCCTTCAGAGCACATTGGATCGTTGTCTAAATATTTAGCAACATCTGAAAGTGGCTAATACTTAACTGGTGATTCTTCAAAGACTGTATTTGGTGTCTAGAATAAGTGACCAAAACTCACTCATAGTCATTTAAAAAAAAAACACATGGCCGACAGAAATAATATCTACATGGTGTCTGAATTCTCAGGATGGTTCTACAACTGAATTGCAATCTTCGAAATACGTTTACCTATCATGGAACATTTGTGCTACTATTTATACATGTGGAGAAAAAGAAAGCTCAGAGAAGCGAAATAATTTGCCTACAAATGCAGTTATATACGTGAACGTGCTTAATATATAACAGGACCCTATACAAAGGTATCATTCGTACTATCGCTTTGTACCTGGATTAGAGCGTCTCCCTGAAACCACTTGTGAAAGTCCTACTGATTATCCACAGGAAAATGTGCTTTTGCGTCATCTATGGACTGTTCAATATAAACAGTGGGTTTGTACAGAGCCCTCTGTAATAAGTGAAAGAGAAAGATCACTTGTCTAGAGAGCACTTGGACCTCGCTGAGCAGTAAATGAGGAACGAGGTGAGACCTCGCTACTCTGAGCGCCGCGTATGGAAGAAGATACAGGCATGAGTTTGAAGTGAAGAGGAGGAAGACTCTTGAGTTGGAGGCATGGTTTTGCTCAGGGCTTTTCAACTCCATTCCTGCTTCCATAACGTTCTCCTGTGGCCACGCCAGGGTAAGTATCATTCATTATATGGGTGATGGCTCTCAATGCCGCCATTGTGCCAAAGGTGAGTGGTTGTCACTCATCTTGGAAGACTACTTTGATCTGGTGTAGGGAGAACTAGATTCTGGCCAACATTTGAAGTGTGAATGAAAACCATTCTGCCTACTTTCGAGTCTCTGCTGCATCATTAGTTAAGGTAGATATGCCTTTAGGTTGGCATTCAAGTTAGCTACCCGGCCCAGCATGTCGGAGAGAGAAGCCTGCATTCTTCCTGAACTTTGCCTAATCGTAGGCTGGGCTTAAAAGGAAGTCAGCTTTGTCTGACGGTAAAAATAAAATATAGTAAAAATAAAAATAGACATGTCTCAAGGGACAAGGTCAAAGAGAGGCCGGACTGTAACCACTGGGTCCATCTATTCAGAGCTGAGGAGACTCTGAGAAAGATCTGTACCCTGTGACATCCTTCACCCAAGGCTTACTTGATTTTCTGCATTCAGATTGTGGCAAAGCCGATGGAGTAAGAACGGATTTCGGGGAGATTCAGATGTTAATTCTGTTGGTCCCGGGAAGTATTCGTAGGACACCCACCAGGTGAAGCCAGGAAGTGGACAAAGCCCGAGATTTGGTCAAATCTCTGAGAAATTCCCCGTCTACAGAGGGGTGCTGAAAAATGCTCAGGAGGCCAGCTCATCCCACAAGCTGAGTTGGTATGGAGGCAGGGAAGTCTCGTGAGGAGCGTCCAGTACCAGATCCATTGCCAAGACTGAAAGAGACCTCAGTAAGGCTGTCCTCTATTACCCTTCCTAATCTCAAAGGGGAATAATACCCCTTCCTTCTTACCTGTGAACATGTTGTGTAGATTAGCACGATGGAGTTTGAAAGGTGCTATTTAAATATAATATGCTATTAAAGTATTATCATTCTAGTTGCTGGTGATTATCTAGAAAGCTTTAAATCACCTGGTTATTTCCGGGATTCAATTTTCTTTGTCGGTTTCTATTTCTCCTTTCAAAGACATAACATTTCTTTGTCACATAGCGTAGACTTTATGGTTCTGAGCTTTGGATTGTGAACACGAGTCTGCGTTTCACTTGAATGCATTCAGAATTGTGGTAGCGGGGGCTCTCAGATATGGGTTGCTGTCATAATTTAAAAGGGAGAACGTCGGGTGTCTTCAGAATAAGTTTTCACCTTGTCTGTGAATTTTTATCTTAGGGGGAACAAAGGGAAAACTTTGGTCAAGGCCAATTAAAATACCACGTCATCATTTAGCCACAGATACAATAAAAATATGAAAATAGAGATTTACTGGCACAGCAGTTCCATATGCCTGGCATATGTCTGCATGGATTCTATCCATTAGTCTATTTATTTCCCAGCTTTTTAAACTGTGTGCCATTCCCCCAGAAGGCTGTCTTGTCGTTGTTGTTTTCATTACAGATATTTCTCATTCAACAACTCTGACCCAGAATTTTTTTCCTCTGTCACGAGTGTATATCTGTACGAGGTGGAAACTCTTGCAGTCTGGGCCGTGGAAAATTCTTTGTAGCCCACGTGAAATGAACGTTACCTTTCCGACGTCTTTTTGCCTTTTGACCCCCATATAATCAATACTGGGTTGTTTTCACGTCTATGTATTGCGTGGTTGAAAGAAACGTGATTGAATGTCTGTTTACTTCCTGAGCCGAGCTATTTCCAGCCGGTTATACAAGTCAGTGGTTAATGGAACATGTAGAAGACGGAGTGGGGATAGAAAACAATAACATACCCTCTCCTGCGCATTTCAGAAAGCATTTTAATATTAATTTTTTTAACGAGTCTTAAGATTTTTTTCCCCTTAATTTCACTACATTTACAGACTTGCCAAAGAATCAAAAGACCCATTCACACTTCACGCTTCCATTTCTCCTTCAATATCGATAATTATTTTCCCTAAAAATATCACTCCAAATCCCTTCAAAATGTAGGCTCTTCCTCCTTCTGGAATCTTCAGCAAACCTTGAAACTCTAAGTACTCCCTTTCCACTGGAGAGACTTGGTGGCTTGACCAGCGGGTGTTTGTTAGGGGACGACTTAAGTTTGAGAGTTCTGCTCTGTTAAGTGTTCCTTGTATGACTCTCCTGCCGGGTCCACGTCCTTGCTGACAATTTACAACAAACGAATGTATTTAAAGAGCAATAAACCTAAAAACGAATTACTTTTCCTTCTTGTCGTCTTTTCCTTTTCCTTTTTCAACATGGGGTGGGGCCTTACCTTAGTACAACTCTCTGTTTATAACTTTACGTATAAATCACTCAGGGAGAACTTCTCAGTATCAGTTTCCCATTGAGAATTACCATACTCGCCTGCGCTAACTAAAGCAAAAGAGAAAAAGAGTCATTTTTTTTTTTTTTTAATTTTTTTTTTTTCAACGTTTATTTATTTTTTAGGACAGAGAGAGACAGAGCATGAACGGGCGAGGGGCAGAGAGAGAGGGAGACACAGAATCAGAAACAGGCTCCAGGCTCTGAGCCATCAGCCCAGAGCCCGACGCGGGGCTCGAACTCACGGACCGCGAGATCGTGACCTGGATGAAGTCGGACGCTTAACCGACTGCGCCACCCAGGCGCCCCGAGTCATTTTTTTAAAGTAGATGTCAAGGCCGCTGTTATATCTACAACGCCGGAGCCCCACAATGCCCCAGACGAAGAAAGCATGTGGTGAGGGATAGTACAATCTCCACTACCGTCACTGCCCAGCGCTGAACAACCACCCCTTTTTTCTTATCTGCAGGGCAGGGCCTTCCTGACTCCTGTGCTCACGTGAACAAGGGGGGACTTCTTTAACTCGCCCTCTGCTGTCTCTTGTGCCATTCACGTTCTTCCCACGCCAACATTTCCAGTTCCTGCTGGGAGCAGAAGAGAAGAAAGCTGAGTACCACAGCCGGCGGTGGAAGGTCTAAAGGGGCTCACCGAGATTAATGTGAAATGACACTGGAGAGCTCCATAATCCACGATGGCTATTTTCACTTATTGGACAATTTTGCATGCTTCTTCCCGAAAAGTCTTCCTCGGGAAATAAGCCCGTTTTATTGATTGTTATCCTCAATGAAGTCAGGTTCAGGGCAAGCGAGGAGCGGACCCTCACGAGCGACGTATAAATCGCTGTGCGAGATAATCTTTTCAGTAAACAATTACTGGCCGATAGTCAAGAAATGCAGAGTAAGAGGTGATGCAACATTGAATCAGTACATACTTTCGTGTTATTGCTTTGCAAACTATTTGCCCTTTCCATGTGGAAATACCATGTCAATGAATTAACACTCACTATTTGGTTTAATTGGCATGCTCACTTAACCAACTGTTGCTCATAAATTAGGATTCATGGAACATTTTCTAAAAATCTGTCAAACTCTCCAATTTTAGCAGGCAAGAGTTTGTTGAGGCAAACCCTAATGCTCAGTTTACTATGTGAGTTGAGACGCTGAAAAGCTGGTGGAGTGTGAGACCAGCTGCCGAAGGCTGCTATTTATTAGAAAATTGTGCGGGGATGTGTGATTCTAAAACTGTCTTTTCTCTTTCTAAAATATACTCTTGTTTAAAAGAGAAGTTTATACCCTCGGCATGAACACTTTATCATCTTAATGTGTGACAACCTATAAACTAACTAAACCAAACCCCATCTCTCTTCCGCATCCTTGAAATTCCTGTCTCTTTTCTCCTCCATACTCTTGATTCAGAACACAGCTTCCAAAATATCTTAGTTACCCCGCTAGTTTTCCACACTATCACTTCAATCAGTCATGCTTCGTGTGTTCCTTCTATTTGAAATTGCAAGATCTAAATAAAAAAGTAAAAAAAAAAAAAAAAAAAAAAAAAAAGGCCAGGCACCCGATCATTTTTTTCTTTTTCCCTCTTGAAGCCGAATATCCGGATGCCTGGTGTTAGATACACAATTTGAATGAGTGACCTAATTTTCATTTCATCTGGACATCGGGATTGGAGAGGGAGAGAGAGAGAGAGAGAGCGAGAGATCATAAACCCTTTTGCTTATTATTCTTAGAGGCCCTCATCTTGTTCACGCAGATGACCTCATCCTTTTCCTGGCCCCTTGTCCGTTCCTTTCCATCTCTTTGATCTATTTTACTATTTTTCTGCAATTACTGAACGATGAATCAATTAGCAAATTCCAGTTACCTATTAAACTTCTATAGAATGCCTAGTACGGTGCAGATCGGGGGGAGGAGGGAACCCTGACTTGCTGGGGTTTATATTTTTAGGATATGATGATGAAAACATCAAATGACTCAAGAACATGATAATATTGCATATTTATGGATGCAAAACAGTGTAATTTAAGCTGAATACATAAACCTGGGCATGGGAGAAGTTTGGTTTAAGATATTTTTTTTTTTTTTAAGTTGCAAATTACAGTTACTGTTGGTAAAAGCAGATGAGCAGTTACTTAAAGTGAAACTGGATTTTCAGGCTCTGGAAGTTGGAAGATATTCAGAGGAAGAAAAAGACAAGAGGATTGAAGTATTTTTAGTTCTTTTCCTTGCTATAGCATAAAAGTATGGAAATCCTACGGACTTATTTGTTGTGCTAATTGCCTAATCTAATACTACGGGAGTCACTTACTTGTTTGCATAGTGGCTGTGGTCATGGATGGTTCCATGTGTTCCATGACGGGATGGTAGGTGCTATTCTCTTCCTACTATTACTCCCATTAGGGGTCTAGAAGGGAGAATGTTTTTATGGTTATTTTTGTTGACTTCCAGGGGGTGGCTGGGTGGCCCCGTCAGCTGAGCGTCCGACTTTTGACTTCAGCTCGGGTCACAATTCCAGAGGCGTGGGATCGAGCCTCGAGTTCAACTCTTGCTGAGTGTGGGGCTTGCCTAAGATTCTCAATCTCTCTCTTTCTTTGACTCTCTCTCTCTCTCCTTCTGCCCCGCTCCCCAGCTCACATGCATCTTTATCTCTCTAAAAAAAAAGAAAGAAAAAGAAAAAAGAAAAAGTCAGGTTTCCAGATTTCATTTTGAACATGATAACTTCATTATGTTCACCCTTTCTTCCTTCTTTCCTCCCTTCTCTCTCTCTCTCTCTCTGTCTCCTTTCCTTCTTTTCACTCATGTCTGTCACAGATGGCGTGGAACAGAACTACCTGCTCAGCCTTGACACTGAGCATCACCTCACGCCTTCCCTCCACAGCCTATTGTCATAATGCGGTTCAGTAGGAAAAAGAAAAACAACAGAAACAACATGGAAAAGTCACCAGTTGGTACTTATTTTAAATGAAGAACACTTGGGGAAAATTGTATTCTCTAAGATCAACAGAGTACTCGTTTGACCTCTCCTGATCTGCACAATGTCTTAAGTCTGAAAAACGTGTCTCATCCATCTGTCGTACTTGTCTGGCAATTTGGAAACGTTCTATGGCTCAGTCTTTCCTGAAAGGACATAGCAAGTCATTGTTAGCGGTTGGTAGTCATCTATACTGTAACAAATACCTTTGCATACGGTGACCTCCGCTCTTTCTCAGTCTTTCTCATGATGGTGGTAGGGGTGGTGAGGCACTGAAAGTCCTTGTCAGGCAGGGGGTGAAATCGTCTTTGGTGAACTCGATAGTCAGAGGGACTTTCTTTCCTCCTTACCTGGAAAGTGTAAAATGTCCTGGCAGAAAATGGTCCTCTTGCTGTTAGACGTGGGTCTACTTAGGAGAGTAGAATCCACTCTGAGTTATTCTTAGGTCCTGTCTATCCTCTCCACATGGGGGCCTTCAGATCATTATTTCTTGGGCAAAGCCGAAGGAGAAGGGAAAAAGTGAATCTATCTTAGCCTTAATCGTGTCTTTGTAAGTCCAGACTTGAACCTAAATATTTTAGCAGAGACACTACAAACGCTTTATAGCGTATTACTTTAATTTCCAACAGACCAAAGTCTATTACAGAATTGGCTCATCTTGAAGATTCTAGAATATCCTGGTGACTCTGCTTCCTTCCTAAAAAAAGCGGTGTCGATTCCATGAAGAACTGCTTAGGCTGGTGGTTTTACCAGTACTGAGAAAACAGAGATAGTTAATGGGTTTATACATACATATATATATATATATATATATATATATATATAAACATTACATTAATATTAATATATATGAATTAATATCTATATATATTAAATGTTTGTCGAGTGAGTCTAATTAATTATTCTTAATTAAGGAAAAGAAGAGTAAAAAACACATCATAAAGAAATGGCAATTTGTTCTTATTTTCCAAAGAATTAAATGTATATATTTCTTCCTCTAAATTGGGAGAAATAAACTCCCTAAATTAAACACGTATTATCCAGTGTGGCGCAATATGAAGCCAGTTTGTTCCTCGAGGAAAATGATGTTGTGTGTTAAGGAAATAGTTTTGATGGCTTTGAGTCAATCTCATGGGACCACAGACAACTAACCGTTCAGTTTTGTCACACCCTTGTTCCATTTTTCACTCAAGGGGACAGAGTTATTGGCTGGTGGATTGTGATACAAATAGAAGCGCACAGAAAAATTAAGTGCAAACCAAACCGAACCAAAGAAAACATCTGAGGGTTAACAGATCTCAGAGGCCCCAAAAGATTGAGTCTACAGCCGACTTTCCTTTGTCTTTCTTCAGACCTTTCTCTAACCACAGTGTGTGAAGGGGTAAAGCGTCACCATCACCGATAGCACAAAACGAAAAGCTGAGGGAAGTGAATGCGTTTAGAGAAGTGTTTTAAAGGGCTTTTGGCTAGCAGAGGGTGGGTGTTCCAACAGAAGAAACTTCTCAATCTTCCAGGAGTTAAAAGACTAGAGAAAAGGGAAGATCATTTTTGTTTAAACAACAACAACAACAAAAAGGTGGAATCTACCTTTATACTATATGGCAGAGTAAATATGTTTATAATTTGGGGAATCGTTACCTCTTCCTATACAGAGGGGTCATTTTATGAGACCTTGAAGTCTGAGTTAGGTGAAAATGGGCAAGTTTTCTTAATGATTTCTTTCTTCTATCTTAATTTTGCCTCAAGTGTAAGTGGATTCAGGGGTGGAGGGTTATTGGTTAGAGAAGGTATACATGAACTCTCCGAAAGTGATCCCGCCCCCCCCCCCCCACCCCTGCACAGTGGATATCAACAGGCAGCTGTCTTCTGGAAATTTTTGTGGGTTTGCACTACCAGGAATTATCCCTGGGGGCATGTACTTTTTATTATTGTGGTAATGATTGCCTCAGTCCAATATTTACTTAATTTTCTCTCTCTCTGTCTCTATATATGGGTTATAAATATCTATGTAATATATACTATATATGTATAATAATATACTATATACTATATTTAATATACTATATATAATATGCTATATACTGTATATGTATATATAGTATGCTATATACTATGTATTACATACACATATATGTTCCAACAAACAACTTTCCATACATTTACAATTTTTGACCTTCGTTATTATTCCTCATTGAATTTTACCAGTATTAGAGAATACAACTAATTTATATTTATTTCTTTTTACTGCCGGAGGAAATCCTAATAAGGTTCAGACTCACCGGGAAAGCCCCGGTTTAGTGCTGATTGTTAATGAACCTTCCCGTGCACCTGGTTTTATGGTTGGAAAGAAATCATTTCTCTCAAGAGTCCCATTTCTGTAAACCTCCTTTAAACTACTAAGAAGATAGTATACAGGCAAAACTCAGGTTACTTCGACGATTCGGTCTAGAATTTGCTTTTGAAATCCGGTGGATATTAGAAGTAGAAATTCAAAATCCCCTGGGTACAATTGGTTACTATTAAATCTGTGAATGTTTTAAAAGGATTTAATTCAGATAAAAATCCTTAATTTTCGATTTATATCACAGACAGTCTTAACCCTAAAAGGCTAAACTAGATTACGTGACAATTTCCTTAACCACTTGAAAAACAAACAAACAAAAAACAAACAAAAAAACCCCTGCTTTAAGTTTTTTTTTTTTTTTTTTTTTAAACCAAGTTAAACAGTGATAACGTTTTCTATTTGGAGTAGGGATTTAAGAAAGTGCTATTTTGGATTTACTACAGAGCTTTAGTCTCTCAATTTTATTAAAAAGTGCTTCTTTCAGTGGCTTACCAAGCTCAGCTAGAGAAGTAGTAGAAAGAACATAGCTCTTGGCCCTGCGTGTCCCAGAAAGTAATTGTTCTCTTTAAAAGGTAGTTTTGTGGTCTTTGGTTCAAATTAATGCCCCATAGGTAGGGGGTTACATTTGGTTTATTTTTGGGTAAATATAACTCTTGAGTTTGAAATACAACAAGTTTCCTGAGAAAAGCTTGTAAAATCTCTGGGGCAGCCTTAACATTGACGTTCATGTCAATCAGAAACATATGGGTTCAAATTTCTCTGAAAACACGTGGTGACGTGTGTCTGGGAGGATGACGCGGGGTTTTACTGTGCCCCAAACTTGAGCTATGTGGCTTCAGGAAAGAGTTTCAGATGTGTGGGACTGTCTCCTACAGAACTGTGTTCACTCGTCCCTTACAGAAACCCCCCTCAGAAAGGGTGGTTTAATATTTTTTGTTTGGGAGAAAAAGCACGGTGTGAACTTACCTTTCACGCCCCAAGTGGTCTTGATGACCGCCACAAAAAGTTTAGTTGAACCGCCATTGTGCCCAGTCTTTCCAAAGGGTGAAATATTTCCTACGATCTGGAGCCGTTTGGTTTTCAGGGGACCTCACCGTTGACAAAATGAAAGATGTGATTTGCTCCCTGAACCTCCATTTCCTGTTCTGCCGTGGAAGGAATGAGCCGGGCCTGACCACACAGGCTGGTCTGGGCTCCAAGATGGCCAAGAAGAATGCCTCACACTCAGAAAGGTTGTTTCAATTCATTTTACTATCAAACCTGCGAACGAGCTGTGCAGAGACCAGAAGGGTCATGGTCAAAAGCGAGTGTTACTTTCCCTTTAGCTTTTTTTTTTTTTTTTTTTTTTTAAGAAAAAGGTCATGAAGTTTGTGGTTCTCTCATGCTGTTGGGGAGAGAAACATCGTCAGGGCGGAGACACCAGAGCCTGCTGCTTTTTGTAAAATGACTTTCCTCGCAGAGGTTGGGGGAACAGAGGCCTTTCACCACCAATCAAAGGCCTACCCTGTGTCGACAAAAGAAAATGTTGCTGTGGCTCGCTGACCTATTTCCCATTATTAGTCCCTTCCCCTTGTTGGGATCCTACTTGACCCTCCTTTGGCCTTCCACAGTTGGGTCAGATCATCAGACAATAAAAATAAGGTCTATTCCAGATGTAGATTCCCGATATATTAAACCTGGAATTATCCCATGATATGTCCACCGAGACCCTCTTGGTCAAAAATTATGACATTCACTTTGATGGAACAAGGAAAACATGTTCCAGAAGCAAATGGCATTTAAATTTCTAAACAAGCTGGCAAAACGTGATTCACTGAATTCTCAGTGTGTTTTTAACTGACGTGCTTCATCTGAAGGGTAACAGCACTTGGTTAACTTGGCATGAGAGAAGGACTGCGGTGTTCCGTGAAAGAAATTTTCCAGGTACCGAAGGGATGCTCGATTACCGATGCTACGTTCTAACTATTTTTAGAAAATATTCTTTTCTGAATGTATCTCGTGCTTCCCCACCATGTTTATAGGTGGCAGAAAATTTTATCTTTTCAGCAGTCTCTGGGTCATTATTAAAAATACAGGGAAAAAAGCTGAAAATGTGTTGAAATTATTATTTTATTACTTTTATTATGTTACATATAATTGTGAAAATTATTCCATTATCTCATTAGTTTGATGACACGTGTTACCATACCAACTTAGAAAAGTTTTTTTTAATGTTTATTTGTTTTTGAGGGAGAGAGAGACAGAGCGTGTGCAGGGGAGGGGCAGAGAGAGAGGGAGACACAGAATCCGAAGCAGGCTCCAGGCTCCGAGCTGTCAGCACAGAGCCCGACCTGGGGCTTGAACTCACGAACCATGAGATCATGACCTGAGCCAACATTGGACACTTAGCTGACCGAGCAGCCCAGTCACTATTTCGTGTGGAACAAAATACAACAAGTTAATCTAAGTTTTCCTTTGTGTAAACATCTTCTGCTCAGTTTTTGAGTAGGTTGACACATCATAGGAGGGATGAAAATCTTTCCCTTCCTGTCCAGGGAAGGGAAACCAGATTTTATGTTTCTAAGGGTTGGGGTATTCATTGTGATGAGACATCAAATTCTTCTTGATGGTCATTAAATACATTTTGAAAGGAAATATTTTTTAAGGGCTTCTCTCTTCAAGGGCCCGGAGTGAAAGGTGAGAGGAGAAACAGGGCTGGGGGGTTACGGGGGGGTGTAAACAATGGTGGTGCTGGCTTGGGGACTGTGTCAGCCAGCTGGGGTCACTGTGACAGAATACCACAGGAGGCGGCTTCAACAACAGAACGTTATCGTCTCAGTTCTGGAGGCTGGATCTGAGATCACAGTGCTGGTGGGGTTGGTTTCTGGCTCAGCCTCTCTCCTTGACTTGTGGCTGACTGCCTTCTCACTGCGTCTTTAGCATGGCCTTTTCTCTGTGTGCATGCCCTTGTGGTGTCTCTTACTCTTCTTACACAGTCACTAGTCCTTTTGGATTAGGACTCCCCCCACCGCTTATTACTTCTTTTGACATCACCCCCTTCAAGACCCTATCTCCAAAGATAGTCACATTGGGAGTTAGGGCTTCAACATATGGACTTTAAGGGAGGGGGCACAATTCAGTCTATAATAGAACCAATGTTGGAAGTCTGGGGCTCTAAATAGACAATGGGCTCATAGTGTTTCTCCAGCACAGAATGTGCTTGGGCCAATAGGGACACCATGAAGAACTAAGTTCAAATGCCAGGCAGTTGTAGATGAAAGAAGCATAGTCAGCAGTGAGTGGAGGCATTACTTGAGATGGCCAGTTGACCAGTTGAACAGGTCAACCCCCACGGTGTTCAACAGGCTGGGCTTTGCATGGGTGGGGTCAGAGAGCTGATCACCTTTTGTGTCCTCCTGTATCCAACCATTCAGTCAGCTTGGGTAGATGTCTCATTGTAGCACCCCAGGGAAATTGTGTCAGAAGGGGTTCTGTCTATGTACTGGAATCATCTAAGACATGACACTGTATCTTCAGCTGGGGGACAAGGTCGAAGGGGTGCTTTCCAGAGATTGTGCTTCAGGTCACTTTAACCAACTAGAACATCACCGCAAATGGAAAAGTTGGTGACCATCCAATGCTGCGCTGGAACGTGGCAGTGCTTTGAGCAGCTATGGAGCTGTGTAGAACGGTTTATCTCCGAGATATGTGTCCACAAAAGGCTGTCATTTTAAAGGTCTGCTAGAAACTGCTACCGCATTTTTCGGCTTCTGTTGTGCTGCTTCGTTCTACACAAAATTGCTTCCCATTACGTTCAGAGATAGTTCCCCTTTTGTAGAGTAAAGCTGGTGGATTTAAGTTCTGGAAAAAATTGTTTCATTCAGATTTTTTTCCTGTGACATTTGACGCTGAATAGCACAGTTTGCTAGAAGGCGGATCTGGTTATTCTCTAGAAGTTTAGAAGTTAGGGAAAAAGTTTGTAATGTAAATTTTAAAGCATCTATGTTTAAAAATATTTGATAAGAGTCGTTTGGGTTGAAGATGCCTCACATTTGCACAGACACTGCCCTACTGTCAGCTCATTTCACACGCCGGCCAATCAGAAGTAAGTCAGGGGGCACCTGAGGGGCTCAGTCGGTTGAGCGGCCGCCTCTTGATTTCCGGTTCAGGTCATGATCTCACGGTTCATGAGTTCGAGCCCCATGCGTAGGGCCCCAGCTCGGAGCCAGCTTGGGATTCTCTCTCTCCCTGCCCCTCCTCTTCCCACCCGTCTCAAAATAAATAAATAAACTTGAAAAAAAAAAGTCTGCCAAACTGAAGTGAGACGGGGAGGCGGGGTGGTGTCCCGACAGGCCTAATTGTCTCTGTTAAAGTGGGACGGGTTTAGACTCCAGTGTCTAACGCTGAATCCTTGATTCCAATGCCTGTTTTTTTTTTTTTTCTTTTTAAAAATCCCCTGAAGCTTTTTGCATAAAAAAACTTACTTTTCTTAGATATTTCACAGAAATTATGTAAAAGACGGGGGTAGAGAGAATGTAGAAATGTAAACGTGAACAAAAGCGATATACGTCCTATTTTTACAGCGGTAGAGCTCACCACATCATTTCCTTGCCAGATTCAACAACATGTCCCTTTTCACTGTAAACCCACTGACAGTCGCTGTTGGCGTGCCAATTTCTACTCGGGGGTAGTGAGTCTGTCCCTTGTCGTGCTCTGTAGGCCTCCCTTGTTTGCATTCAGCTCAGGCCGCCTAAGGATCTATTTTTTGCACCTGCCCCCAAACTTGGTGAGGCTAATTATGTTAGGTTTGTGATGAAACGGTATAACGAAGCAGGGCATAAAATGATGAAAAATGAGTGCACAAAAGAAGAGCACCAGTGCCCTGAAAAGCAAGTGGAACGCTTTGCGATTCAGTAAAAGCTCATCACTAAAAATAATTGCTACCAACTAATCATAGGCAGGTCAACCTGAAGAAGAAAAGTTACAAAAATCTACAGAGATTCCACACTCAGGTGCTTTCACAACTATCTTTGTAATCTCGCTTCACTTTAAAGAAATAAAAACCTGGAGCCCCACCCCCCCCCCCCCCACCCCACCCCGGGTGGCTCAGTTGGTTAGACTTCTGCCTCTTGATTTTGGTCGGGGTCATGATCTCATCATTGGGTGTCATGGAGCCGTGCGTTGGGCTCTGGGCTGACAGCGCTGAGCCTACCTAGGATTTTCTCTCTCCCTCTCTCTCTCTGTCCCTCCGTTGCTCAGGTGTTCTCTCTCAAAACAAATAAATAAAAACTTTTTTTTAAAAAAAAGAAATAAAAACCTGGAAATCACCAGCAATGTGTTAAAGGGAATGACACTGAACTCCAGCCAGACCACTCATATTCAGAGATTGGGTCTTGGCCTTACATCCATTCACTGGCAAGGATTAGTCAGTTGCACATGTTTAGTTAAAATGTTTAGAATAGGCTGCGTTGTTTTCATCTTACTCTTCTTTAATCAGTGTTTTCACCAAGTACAGGTGCCAACCATCTCAGCCAGGAGGGCTTCTTCCGCACGACACAGACATGTGTTGTTTAATCAGGAGGGAAGTTTTTCTGTTATGGGACAGGCAGAAAATTCAAAACGATACTGCTGGTGTGGGATTATTGGGTAAAATTTAATAAGGTTGCAAAAGACAATTGCATAATTTCAGGATAAGAAAACCTGGCCTCTGATCACTGCAAGTGAATTTTTGCCAGGAAGGGGGAGCCCAGGTAAAGGGTGAGCTGTGACCAAAGAGCTTCAAAGGTACGTGTGGCTTTGGGGAACAAGGAGGGAGAGTGGGGTAGATAGTATTGGCTATAGGTGAGATAATATACAGATGATTCTGTAGGAAGTGGAGAATCAAGGTAGCCCTGGTGAATTTACAAAAAGGCGGATTTCAATGTTTGGCTTCAGGGTACATGTGTCACTGATGAAATGTGTTTGAGAAGGCATTTGGGCTTTCTTCTGAGACATTAAACGGCTAATGCCAGTAGGTCAGGAGTTCTCAACCTACTTTTGTGCTGTGGATTCCCTTTGGCAACTCCTTCTCAAAACAATAGTCACAAATGTGTTAAATAAAATATATAGAATTTTATTGAAAAAGTTTTTATCAATGTTTATTTTCGAGAGAAGACAGAGCGTGACCGGGGAAGGGGCAGAGAAAGAGAGGGAGACACAGAATCTGAAACAGGCTCCAGGCTCTGGCTGTCAGCACAGAGCCTGACGCGGGGCTCGAACTCACGAACCACGAGATCGTGACCTGAGCCGAAGTCGGACGCTTAGCCGGCTGAGCCACTCAGGCAGCCCCCAATACATAGAATTTTAAAGACAACAATTCTTATTTTAAACATAATTATGCAAGGGACGCTTGGGTGGCTTAGTCGGTTAATCATCTGACTTCAGCTCAGGTCATGATCTCCTGGCTCGTGAGTTCAAGCCCTGCATCGTTGGGCTTGGTGCTGACCGCTCGGAGCCTGGAGCCTGCTTGGATTTTCTGTCTCCCTCTCCCTCTGCTCCTCCCCTGCTCATGCTCAGTCTCTCTCTCTCTCAAAAATAAACATTTAAAAATTTAAAAAATAGTTATGAAAATAATGAAAAAAGCACACATTTCGGACATAGTAGTCTGTGTATTTCATTACAAATATGCAGAGTAACGGGATCTAGTAGCAGGTTTATCTGATGAGCACAATGAATAATATCCCATGTGAAATAATATCGATTAAGGACAAAGTATCAGAGGCCGCTGGTGTTACTGTGGTCTGTTACTAGCATTCGCCATTGGAGGAAGTGAAAAGGAAGGTACAGTTTTAGTTTGTTCTCTATCCAAGTTCATGGGTTTTCTGAATTCCACCCTTTGAAATGAAGACATTCAGGCTTCTATGACTTTATGAAGTGTCCCAAGAAGCTTTGAATGATAATGACCAGTTAGAAGCATTCAGAAGATTCAATAATATACAGAGAGTAACTAATATATATCCTTTACCCTGAGATTTTCAGTCCTTCAGGAGAGGGAATTTATGTGACCTACTTCCTCTAAACCATACATTTATTTCCGGTATGTTGAAATGTTTACAATAAGCATGTATTACCATTAAATGAAGAAAAATAATGTGAAAGATGAACTTTTTAGAAAAATCCTGTGTTTTGGAATAGCAGAAAGAAAGGAAGAAAATATTCCTACCTCTACATGAGGAAGTACAACATGTATATGGCACATTATCTTCACCAGCTGGGAACTACATTGAAGATGGACTTCTGATAATCCAGAGTGATGCAGTCTTAACAGGGCCACATTGACATGAAGCATATGAGTCAATGGTTATGGCAGGATTAACTTTCAACTGTATCATAGCAACAAAAACATCAACAAGAAAACAGAAGGATCAAATCCCGTCTAAGGCCATCTAATTTAAACAGAACCATTCTGGAAGTTGAGAACTAGCGATCCTGAATAATTAAAAAGCCTTCACTGAAGCCATTTAGAATTAAATTCAGGAAATTTCACTGTTTAATTGCATTCAAGTAAACAGCAGTCTTTGAAATAAATACGAACACCTTTGTTTTGTTTTTCAAAGGACAAAACTTTAATATTTTAAGGATATTCTAAATGAATTACTGGTAGGGTTTACAGAAGCTTCTATTCATGCCACCACAATGAGAATCAAGAATTGTGAAAGTTAAAGCAATTATTGCTTTGGATACATTAAAAAAAAAGAAAAGAAAAGAAAAGAAAAAAAGACAGAAAGAAAGAAAGAGAGAAAGGAAGAAAGAAAGAAAGGGAAGAAGGGAAGAAGGGAAGAAAGAAAGAAAGAAAGAAAGAAAAGAAAGAAAGGGAAGAAAGAAAAGAAAGGGAAGAAAGAAAAGAAAGAAAGGGAAGAAAGAAAAGAAAAGGAAGAAAGGGAAGAAAGAAAGAAAGAAAGAAAGAAAGAGAAGAAAGAAAGCAAGAGAGGGAAGAAAGAAAGGAAGGAAGAAAGGAAAGAAAGCAAGGAAAGAAAGAAAGAAAGAAAGAGAAAGAAAGAAAGAAAGAAAGAAAGAAAGAAAGAAAGAAAGAAATGAAGGGGGCACCTGGTTGGCTCAGTCCGTTGAGCGTCTGACTTCGGCTCAGATCATGATCTTGTGGTTCGTGGGTTCGAGCCCCGTGTCAGGCTCTGTGCTGACAGCTCAGAGCCTGGAGCCTGCTTCGGATTCTGTGCCTCCCTCTCTTTCTGCCCCAACCCACTCGCATTCTGTCTCTGTCTCTCTCAAAAATAAATAAACATCAAAAAAAAATTTAGAAAGAAAGAAAAAGAAAGAAAGAGAAAGAAAGAAAGAAAGAAAGAAAGAGAAAGAAGAAAGAAAGAAAGAAAGAAAGAAAGAAAGAAAGAAAGAAAGAAAGAGGCAGGGAGGAAATAAGGAAGAACAGGAAGGAAAGACAAAAGACAGGATCAGTCTTTCCATCAGTATGGAAATGGTAACTAGATTACAGTAGTTTCTACCTGTAGAATACTAAAGATGTTTGATACGATTCTATTTTTGTGGGCTTCAAAAACAAAACCTTAACGATGTATATATATTCACTGAGTTCTACATTTGAGATGTTTGTGCTTCCTTGTATGTAGGTTAAACCTCCATAAGAAAAAGTTAAACACAAACAATTAAACTTTGAGGGAGACAAATCAGAGGAGACTAACCAGGATAGCGAGCGGGAGGTCTGGGAATTGATGTCATATACGAAATGACAGGAAGGACTGGAGAAATTTAATTAGAAGGGAGAAGGATCAGGGGTTACAGAGTAGTGGATGGAAATAGTTGAAGGCTTGTCTTGCAAAATAGGTTGACAAATTAACATAAAAAAGCCAGGCAACCGATATTGAGACACAGGGATGAAACACAAGGTTGACAATTTATGTGAAGTTAGCCAAAGTAATAAATTGCCTCTGTGGAAGAATTCCAGGAAAGACTAGAAGCCAAGAGTCACAGGCTTCTGAGGATCCCTTAGAAGGAGAGAATCACTAAGATCCTTTCCAGTTTTAGCCGTCTCTGGTTCTTTGGTGATTGGTGGGGACTGTGAGAATGTTAAGATCATTGAGAGCTCTGTTTCTTGAACAGCCCCACAGCACTCTGTGTTTCTGCACCTCAGATTCATCTCTGTGAAAGGGCACCATACTGACACATTCTCTGATGCCCAGGCCTCTGAACCAAGTGAACAATGAGTGTCTAGATATTACAGATCTTGTACACAGCAATCTCTAAACAAATATGTGTTCAAGAGCAAATGTGAAATGAGCTTCTTTGAATCTGAGGACACTCATATATTTTTTTAATGTGTATTTATTTTTGAGAGAGAGAGAGAGAGAGTCAGAGCATGAGCAGGGGAGGGGCAGAGAGAAAGGGAGACACAGAATCCGAAGCAGACTCTCGTCTCTGAACTGTCAGCAGAGTCTGACGCAGGGCTCGAACTCACAAACCAACCACGAGATCATGATCTGAGCTGAAGTCAGGTGCTTAACTGACTGAGCCACCCAGGTGCCTGTGGAATCTGAGGAAACTTAATAAACGGTTTTAGAATCATCACCATGGACTCAGGAGCTACCAAATATCTGTACATATAATTTTAATAATTAATAAAATCCAAGTTACAATCAGTGCCTCATAAAATGAATTGTAACTGGAGACTGAGAACTTTAATTAAATATTAACATCTGCAATGAATTTCCGAAATTTGAGTCTGTCTGGATTTACATAAAGTGTATATCTGATTATGTGACGCACTTTTTAAGTTGGTTTTACTCTTTTAAACTCCCTTGGTATCAGTTATATTTTATATGAGTTGATGTCGTCAAATACTCAAACACTGAATTTATTTCCCAAGGTTGAACAACTGGTTAAGGCTTTGATTATCTGATCATGAATCTAAGCATAATTGTGATTTATTTGGGCTAGACATTGATAAAAAATAGTGTACGATTTTGAAATTCTGCTAATAGTGGTATTATTTGCTTATCCATTCAGTTCCTTGAATAATAACTTAGTATTATTTCAAGAGCAGTACTTAGACTATATCAAATGCACGTTGAAGAGTAAGGTCACAGTGCTGAGATTCAAAATGTGTCAGATGTAAAACCATCAGGGATTTGGGCAAGATGAAAAGATGAGACTTTTGATGTGACCTGATGTAGTTGAGTAACTCACAAGTCACAAGTCAGTTTCTGACTATAAAAGAGACATCTGATCAGATTGTCATGCTCTATGTTTAATGGAGTGTTGCAAGGACTTTGACACAAACCATTACCCACTATTTACTTATTCAAGGCAGAAACCTACTGGAAAATTGAGTGAAATTATCCATACTTTAACAGCTTTGAGCAGATTGCATTATGATCAAAATTACTAAAACACGCCCTTCTGAAGACATAGGTATTAAATACTATGAGTTCTGTTATAGTACTTTAATCGTCATGTTTTACAAGATGGCTTCTGTGCTCTGAAGATGAAGTAGCATTGTGTGAATGTGGGAGAGCTGAATACCCTCAGTTGGATCCGTAATTTGTCAGTAGCTGTGGTATTTGGAGAAATACTGTTTGCCCAGAATGTCGGTGAATTTTCACACTACTCTTTTCTCAACATTCTTGTTTTATTTCCAAATTTCCAACATTTGTTCCTTATTTGGGTTCCTTGGACAGAGTTACCCAGTAAACCAAACGTGAACTTTGTGTGTGTGTGTTTTAGGCTAATTGAAAGAAAACTTTTCAAATAAGATGTACAAAAACTCTGACACTCAGTGAACCATTCAGGTATTTTTTTTTTTTAATCAGCTGTTAACACTACAGAAGTTCTTTGACTTATGATGGGGTTGCATACTGATAAAACCATCAGAATTTGAAAATATTGGAAATATTGAATATCTTGAACCCACTAAACATCATAGCTTAGCCTAGCCTGAGTGTGTGCTCAGAACACTTCCATTACCCTACAGTTGGGCAGAAGGAACTAATGCAAAGCCTATATTACAACAAAGTATTGCATTTCTCATGTAATTTCTCTTTTTTTTTTTTAATTTTTAATGTTTATTTTTGAGAGCGAGACAGAGTGTGAGTGGGAGAGGGGCAGAGAGAGAGAGAGGGAGACACAGAATCTGAAGCAGGGTCCAGGCTCTGAGCTGTCAGTACAGAGCCTAACATGCGCTAGCCCAGAAGAACATCCAAATTCAACCCTTCCAAGTATGGCTTCTACAGAATACGTCTTACCTGGAAGTCGAAAAATCCTAAGTCGAACCATTGTAAGTTGGGGACCATCTGTGTATGGGGATGTGCTTTGACCTGTGCCTGTTGGTGCCACCAAAAATTGAGAAAGCTATTTTTAAAACTGTCTTTTCAGGGGTGCCTGGGTGGCTCAATCAGTTGAGTGTCCCACTCTTGGTTTGAGCTTAGGTCATGATCCTAGAGTTGGGGAATGAAACCCAAGGTTGGGCTCTGTGTGGAGCATAGAGCCTGCCTGAGACTCTCTCTCTCCCTCTCTCTCTCTGCCCCTCTCCTGCTTGCACCCGTGCTATCTCTCTCTTAAAAAATGTAAACAAACCCCCCCCAAAACTGTCTTTTCAGGCCCTGCAAGGTCATAATGAACATAAACAGAGGAGATCATCAACAAATATTGTGAGATCGTTAAAAGGAAATTTTTTAAAAACTTAAATGTTTTCCAAAGACTCCTTTTAGCCAAAATAACTAAATAAACTGGCTTATTGACAAATGTCTTATATATACCATATTATATTATCTTTTATTAAAGAATATAATACCTAACAGTGGACTTTGAAAAAAAAGTTTTCCTGTTTTCCTTACTAAATATTTCAAAACAGATTGCATATTTTTAATACTTTTAAAAAGTATCATTGAAGAGTTTTGCAAAAATTAATGAATTTAATAACAAAGAACTGTTCATGATCTAAAAATCAATCATTAATATCATGATCTTTGTCCCAGAACAATGCTCTGATTCCAGTTTTCTTAGCAGCTGAAAGCCTGGCACACATTGTAAGATAAAATTAATTTTTTCATCATACAGTCTAGCGGCATCAAGATGGGGCCTAAGGTTAATCATATCATTCAGATACCCAACTTGAGAAAAATTCCACTGGAAAGCTCTTCAAATATCAGCCATGACATTTGAAGTAATTGCAAAGCTCAAGCACCAATTTAAATGAAAGGCTACCCCCCTCTGCTAAGTCCTCTTTCACTAGTTGAATATTATAATGTAAAAAAGCATCAATGTACTATCAGGTGAATTAATAATGTGGTATTTTATTGATTGCCTATGTATTCTTTGGAGAATTCTATTTTCAGTCTAGAGATCTTATGGAAAGACCATTTCTAAACACATAGTGGACAAATTCCTGAAAGCTATTTCTTAAAAAAATATACTGTTTAAAGGGCCATCCATTTGGAAGGACCCTTAGGTCTTGTTTGAGCCATATATTTCGCTTCTAAAGTGACAGTCATAACAGAATTCCTCAGACAGTGCTACCTAATGAGGCTTCAAATGGTCATGAAAGCCGCATTGCGATTTCATTATCAATCCAGGAGTTTAGAAGCAGACTACCATCTTTTATGCAATATATTTCAGCAGATGCAGTGAGAGTGGATGGGAAGAAACAAACTGAAATAGACCTTGCATTTTCTACAAGTTACACCTTTTCATAAGAAGCAATCTGATAGGCATTTTTAAAAATGTTTTTATTTATTTTTGAGACAGAGAGAGACGGAGCATGAGCAGGGGAGGGGCAGAGAGAGAGAGAGGGAGACACAGAATCTGAAGCAGGCTCCAGGCTCCAGGCTCCGAGCCATCAGCACAGAGCCCAACGCGGGGCTCAAACTCACGGACTGTGAGATCATGAGTGACCTGAGCCAAAGTCGGATGTTTAATCAACTGAGCCACCACCCGGGAGCCCCATAGGCATTTAACAGATATGACACTTGACAAAGCTATGACAAAACAAACTATTTATATACTTTCAATACGGTAACGGGTTCCAGTGAGAGACTGCATAGAATTCTGTGCCTTGACTTCGAGTAGGATGCACATGAAGAAAGGAGGAGTAGTAGAACAGACAATCCCGGACCTAGAAATTATACAACCAGACAGAAAGGAAGAAAAGCGAGCAGGCTTGTTTCAAAGCCGTGTTGTGTGGAATGTGCTGGGCACATGTATGTCCATCAGCGTGGCCAGGACTTGCATTCCGTGGTAACGACAGGCTGGGGACACATCCTCTCAAATTCAGGTTTGCTGGCTGGATCCATCCTGGTTTTGATTTTCGATTGGTGTTCAATGCCCAGTGTTGAAATGATAACGTGGGGACTATGCTTTTATTTTAGTTATTTTATTTTTTTAAGTTTACTTATTTATTTTGAGAGACACAGAGAGAGAGTGGGGGAGGGGCAGAGAGAGAGGGAGAGAGAGAGTCCCAAGTAGGTTCTGCAAGTAGAGTCCCAAGTAGAGCCTGATGTGGGGGATCAAACTCATGAAACACAAGATCATGATCTGAGCTTAAACCAAGAGTCGGGCACCCAACCGACTGAGCCACCCAGTCGCCTCTATACTTTTATTTTATAAACAGTATTTGCTTTGTTTTATGATTACCAAAGTAGCATATGCTGAGAATACAAGAAATTAGAAATGGAGGAAGGCAAAAAGAAAATTGAACGCAGTGGTAAACCTACCATCAAGGGTTTTGTCTTGCTACAAGTCAAATATATACATTTATTTTATTTAAAACAATGCTTTTAAGAATGTATAATTGGGGCGCCTGGGTGGCGCAGTCGGTTAAGCGTCCGACTTCAGCCAGGTCACGATCTCGCGGTCCGTGAGTTTGAGCCCCGCGTCGGGCTCTGGGCTGATGGCTCAGAGCCTGGAGCCTGTTTCCGATTCTGTGTCTCCCTCTCTCTCTGCCCCTCCCCCGTTCATGCTGTGTCTCTCTCTGTCCCAAAAATAAATAAACGTTGAAAAAAAAAATTAAAAAAAAAAAAAAAAAAAGAATGTATAATTATTTCAGTTGCCTGAAAAAGTGTGGGCTCTCTGGGATAGTCATGGGGGCAGTGAGGGGTCTTCAGGAGATGGCATCCTGTCTCTTCACCATTTTCCCCAAGGTGACCAGCTGGGTAATAAGTTCTCCAAAAACCCCAGCACTGACCCCAGAGGGGTGATTTTTGGTTTTATATAGAAAATGCTTGTGCAGAAGTTAAGATGCTTTCGGGTATGAGTGCCAATACCTGACTTAGACAAAGAGGGCTGCCCTTTCCTCATGTAACCAGAAGGCCAACCTCCTTAAGGTGGATGGTTTCAGGGCTCTGGTTTCACTTCGTTTTCAGTGTCCTCATAGCTGCTACAAACACCATGAACTTCCAAACCATATCTAAGGCGGGAAGACAATGTGGTCAGGAGGGAGGGATGTTTGTAGGATGGGACAGCAGTTTTTTTTTTTTTATCAGACAGAAACAGCTTTCCAGAAAGGTGCCCAAATGACATACATCTCCTCAATCGGTCACAAGGGGATCTTATGTCTGGTCCAAAACCAATCACTGGCTTGGTGAAGCAGAACTAGGTTATTTAGATGACCTTTCCTTTATGAACTAGGGATGGGAGAGGGCACACTGTCCCCAACAAATTGGATTTCTACGAAGAAAGGCCAAGAGAAGGCTTATAGAAAACAGGTAGTATCTGTCACACTCCCCGTTTCAGTTCAGCAAATGGCCATCAGAATCTTGTCGCACTTCCTGTCCCCATCACTTTACCTAACCATAAGGCTCACGGTTCTGTTTCCTGGCTGATTTTTCTTTAACAAATTAGAAAGTTCTTCCAAAACTTAAAATAATATCTTCGTTGATTTTGTTTTTTTTTTTTCATGGCTCCACATTTTATACTGGTCTATTTACTAATTTTTAAAAAAATGAAAAAAAAAGAATGAATGTATGAATGAATGAATGAAAGCTTGAAAAGAACCTCAAGAAAGGATTTAAAGTGTTTTACAAATCTGTATATTTTTTTTTTTAATTTTTTTTTTTCAACGTTTATTTATTTTTTGGGGGACAGAGAGAGACAGAGCATGAACGGGGGAGGGGCAGAGAGAGAGGGAGACACAGAATCGGAAACAGGCTCCAGGCTCCGAGCCATCAGCCCAGAGCCTGACGCGGGGCTCGAACTCACGGACCGCGAGATCGTGACCTGGCTGAAGTCGGACGCTTAACCGACTGCGCCACCCAGGCGCCCCCAAATCTGTATATTTTATAAAATAAGCAAAAAATTAAAATGACAGACAATGAAAATTTATGGGTTGAAAAGTAAAGTACTACAGACATAAAAATTATAAGATCAGAACACAAAAGATATCCCAAACTTCTATATATTTTCTTGGAGTGTGCCATAAATTTTGCTCTAAATTGCTTAGAGGTTAAGGCATAGAGAGTCATCTTACCAGTTATAAGATTTCTCCCATGAATTCCCACTGAGATCACACTGCATATAATGAATCTCATCCATTCATAGAATGACCATTTATTGTAAGTCTCTTTCTGTTTTTATTTTGTTTTTCTTTTTTTATTTTGTAGAGAGAAGGAGAGGATGTAAGCAGAGGAGAAGGGCAGAGGGAGAGAGAGGGAGAATCCCAAGCAGGCTCCTTGCTCAATGTAGAGCCTAACACAAAGCTCTAGCCTATGACTCTGGGATCATGACCAGGGTCAAAATTAAGAGTAAGATGCTCAACCGACTGAGCCAACCAGGCGTCCCTGTAAGTCTCTTTCCTAAGACAGCTCTAGGGGCTCCTGGGTGCCCCAGTCGGTTAAGCGCCCGACTTCAGCTCAGGTCATGATCTCACGGTCTGTGAGTTCGAGCCCCGTGTCAGGCTCTGTGCTGACAACTCAGAGCCTGGAGCCTGCTTCAGATTCTGTGTCTCCTTCTCTCTCTGCCCCTCCCCTGTTCATGCTCTGTCTCTCTCTGTCTCAAAAATAAATAAAAACATTAAAAAAAAAAAAAAAGACAGCTCCTAATAATAGGGTTTCCATAATTTCCAAACAGGGACCCTTTGGAAAGAGAAACAATGATATGAACATAATAGGTACCTATTGGGACCATCCTTGGCTAACCATGGCATATGGCCGTCCTCCCGGTATCAGAGGGTGCTATCACTTTAAGGGAAGCATCTCTAACCAGTTCTTTTTCTTAATCCCCACAAGTTGGTTCAACCCTTTAGTATTCTCTTTAAATTCTCTAGCTCTTCATTTACCTTGTTCCTTTTGGCAAATCGCCTCATCTCCAACTTCTGGTGTAAAATGAAAATGATTTTGTGTAAACTCCTCCCACATGAGCTCTCCTTTCTCTCTAGCTGCCTTACTCAAGCTTTCTTGTGTCCTTCACTCCTGTCACAACGTGAATGGACCTCAGGTCCTTCTTCACCATTGTCACCTCCCTAAAGAAGCTTGGCTTTGAAGGAAAGGACAGAGTTTTCTGTGCTTTTCATTTTGAATTCCTCACCTCTCTTTCTCTGCTCTATTATCTTACTGCCTTTGTCCTTAACTCTGCACAGAAAGTACGGGAAAGCTCACTTATCACAGCTCAGGGGCCACCTTTTAGCCCTTGACATTCAAGGTCCCTTTTTGTCACTCGGTCTTCTTGATCACTGTCTCCTTTAAACCCATCCCTTCTTCAGATTCTGTGACATCACACCCTCAACTTTCCCTCTCTTTTCCCTGATCATGACTTATGGTTTACCTCCCTTGGATTTCCTTTTGCCCCTTATATGTGGTGTTCAACACAATCAGGGGCAGTACATCCACTGGTTAGAATGCACACTGCGACCAGATACACGGGTTTGGTTCCTCACTGTCACATTTACTGTATATGTCACCAAGCACAGAATACTTCACCTACCTGGGCCTCCATTTCTTCGCCTGGCAGAAAAAGGACAAGGATGTATTTGGTTCACATGTTTGTTGTGAAGATTAAGCAATCAAAATACTCAGGGCACACCGAGTTCTATACAGCTATGAATTTACGAACAAAACAAACAAAATTCAGGTTTCCCCTCTTAGTTCTGTTTTCTTTGTTGCCAGTCTTTCTAGATGAACGGATTTTCTCTGACGACTTCTTCTGTAAATTATATGCTGATACACAGGACCACCTCGCTTCAAGCCCACAGCTCCCTTCTGAGCAGTTGGGGCAGGCTGATGAATGGACGTCTCCACTCACCTCAGACTTGGTCCTCCAAAATGAACTCATCACCTCCCCAGAACTGTTACTTTTCTTTTCCTTTCTGTCTTGACAAAAGGTGTCCAAATGCATAGACTGGAATCCTGGGAGTGATTTTTCAGCCTTCTTTCCATTCCCTCTGCCCCTCCCTAGACGGAGACGCTCACTAAGGCATGCCGGGATTACTGGATCAGATCCTCATTAGTCTCGTGGCCTCCGATCTTACTCCTCTGCAGTCCCCTCTCCACGGAGCTACTAGAGGGATTTGACTTGACGAAGAGCTGATCGGGTTACTCCCTGTTTTAAAGTGATTCATAGTCTTCGGGATAAAGTCGAAGCCTCTAGCATGGCATGTCTGATCCTTTGTAATCTGCTTCCTCCTACTCCTATGGCTTCGTTTTTTGACACATTTTCCCTTGAAATGTACACTTCAACCAAATTGATGTACATATGGAATCAATAGCTTCTAATCCCACTGAATTAACTTCAAGGTGAGTTTTGCTGAGAGGAAGGATATTCTCTCTCGCTGATACAGTAAACCAAATTACTGCCTGTCTAAATGTTTATGTAACACAATTGAATTGTATACAGTTTATTTTGACTCTTCTAATTGAAACAATCTCATTGGGAAAATTATATCTGTGTTCATTTTATACTTGATATTTGATTTATTGATCAGGCATCCCTGTATCAGAGTACTTAGAATATTATTTCACAAAATTAAAATTTCGAATTCCATTTTCTTCCATTGTACAATGCACGGTGTGCCTGTCATTTCTACCAAGTCTGTGTTTCTCTTGGTGAAATTTTTAGATTCAAATTTTTACCATGTCTAGGTTGAGCCCTTATTAAATTTTTAATTTTGTTCATTATAATCTTCAACATTTGTTTATTATGAATTGGATGAAAACCTTATTACATGTACCTTTATTTAATTCAGGGGACTATATGAAACGATTCTCACAGGTGTTCCAAGATTGTCCAGAATGGTCGGATGATCTGTTTATTTCGGTCATCGATTTCTTTTGTGCACATCCTACCATTTCATCCACTGCATACTTATAGTCCAGGTCTTGGCAGGACACAGAAAAAGTGACGGGGTTAAAATGTCAGCGTCGAACTGTGAAAATAACATGGGCAAAGTGAGGGGTTGGAGTGGGAGAGGACAGATGTCTCTTTTCTCTATTAGCTGCACCATGAAGGTGCCACGTTCTTGCCATCCCTGGTTGTTTTCTTCCTAGAATGCCTCTGTGCCAGGTAAGATTCATTCGGTTGTGAGTGAACAAAGCCCGATTCAAGGAAATGTAAGAAAAAAATGCACGTTCATTGGCTAACATTATGGCTTTTCTCTTTGAGCGTCTGTGCAGAAAATCTCAAGAAGTGTTTCAGATTGGTCGTCTACTCATCCTGGACCAAACACTGTCGCCAGGAGGATGGAGGCCATTTTGGGGCTATCTGCCCACTGCGCTGGGGAGGGGGGGAGGCCCAGAGCTAGGAGGGTGGCTTCAGCGGACGGTGGGGCCGCTTTCAGATCAAAGAAGGATGCTGTCTCCAGACACAGGATGGATGCTGGAGATACAGCAACCGTCTACTGCCCTTCGGCTGCCTCTCCTATTTGCCACCCAAACACGTTACGCCGTTTCTCATGGCCAGTATGACAAAATGCTGTGATGCCTCTTAAGCCTGACTGTCTCTCCCACTAGCTGGGAACATCTTAGGTGGCAGAAAAATCACTGTTTACTATTGTGCACCCCCATTTACTCAATTCTGAGCAAAGGGTATATGATAAACAACATCACATATGAGAGTGATGTGAGTGAAAGAAGAGAGAGAGTGAGTGAAATGGGGACAGTTTGGGAATTCACTACTTCCTATCAGTTTATATCTGACCCATGAAACCCTATTTTTTTTTAATGTTTATTTATTTTTGAGAGAGAGGGTGTTATGCCCAGAATTTGTGATCCCCAAAGACCACCAGGGAGCCGAGTCCGATGCAAAAGCAAAGAGCCTTTATTCAAGCTAGCTCAAGCTCAATCCCCTACCTGCACCGACAGAGCGGTGAGATACTGGAGAGAGGCGGGGGGCGGGTTTCAAAAGCACAAAGGTTTTATAGGGATCATGGCCTTAGCCGATTGGCTGGGGAAGGGTTATGGCCTCAACCGATTGGCTGGGGAAGGATAGAACAATGGCTGCCAAGGTGTGGTCCCAGATCAGCAACTATCAGTGTCACCTGGACTTGCTAAAAATGCAAATGTTGGGCCTGGTGGTCACAGACCCACTGAATCAGAAACTCTGGGGGTGGGGCTCAGCAATCTGTGTTTGAACAAGTCTTCCAGGAGATTCTGATGCACCTGAAGTTTAAGAACCACTGTGTCTGAGGATCTCTAACATGTTTGGCCTCGGTGTATACAGAACGTTTCTCTCTGGTCACCTATTAACCATTGGCTGTCATCCTTGCTGTGCTATATAAATACCTAGCACCAAACACCATCCCCAGAGACTCAGATTAATTGGTTTGGGGAGGGGTAACATGCTCCCAGGTCATTCTAAGCCTGGACAGGGTTGAGGGCTCCTGCCTCTGGCCCTACCTGAGAGAAGCCCTCCCTCTTCTACTCACACTTTCCACGCCTCTCACACTCCCTTTTCTCCTGCCTTAGACTTCGGAAGAATGTATCAATCGGTAGCCTGCTTTCTTAGAAAACATGAGTTACTCAAGGGGAGGAGGCGTGGTCTGAGGTTTGAGCGGGAACCTCTTTCTGCGGCCATGTCAGGGACATAGTCACTAGTCGGCCGGCCTAGGTCTGCTCTTTCAAGAGTGAGAGAGAGCATGAGCAGGGGAGGGGTAGAGAGAGAGGGAGACACAGAATCCAAAGCAGGCTCCAAGCTCCAAGCTGTCAGCACAGAGCCCGACGCGGGGCTCGAACTCACGAGCTGTGAGACCATGACCTGAGCTGAAGTCTGACGCTTAACTGCCTGAGACACCCAGGCACCCCGAAACCCTATTCTAAATCAACCAAGTCCACTGTGGAGATTTTGTTCATCTCAAACTCACCTGATACATTTGCATTTAATTTACTTTAATTTTTATGTTTTTAAGCTTATTTATTTTGAGAGAGAGAGACAGAATGAGGGAAGGGCATAGGGAGGGAGAGAGAGAATCCCAAGCAGACTCTGCACTGTCTGAACAGAGCCTGATGTGGAGCTTGAACCCACGACCCTTGGGATCACGACCTGAGCTGGGATATCAAGAGTCAGACACTTAACCGACTGAGCCACCTAGGTGTCCCTGCATTTAATGCTAAAGATGAGAATTACAACTGATCATGAAATGACTTAAGATGATAGCAAGAAAAATTGAAAAATAAAGCCCCACGTTTGGTAATTCTTGAACCTTAGAAAGTAACCAAAAATGGTGCTTCAATCAAGAGAACAGAATAGAAAAATTTTTTTCTTTCTAGTTACTAGAGATGTTAAGTACCATGGGGACCCAATCTTTTTAAATGATGGTGTAGCAACATGTGAAATTTGGGGAATGAATAGGGATAAGTTATCACCAGGGTTGATAAAATGCAACGTCTGTAGCCCATTTTAGACAAAGGTAACATTTTTGCAACCCTTTTAAGTCATCACCTCACGGAAGGCGAAGCCGCCTATGGAAATCATGGACGAGGGAATAAACCTGCCATTGCCCAAGATTTACAACACTGCCAGGCAGTGAACTCAAAGGTCACCCCTGAATTAAGTTACCTTTGTATGACTTTCTGTTCTGGGTGTGAAAATACACGGGATGGTGAAATCCATTAAACTCCACTGACAGCAAGAGGGCTTCATTAATTCAGGAGTGGCGCTAGGTTTGACTTTCTGCAAAACTCTTGTGGGAATTCTCTGGGCACGGTTAGATCCCGGGAGCTGAACAGAGCACGAAAATAGAAGGTGGCTGTGGGAATGGAACCAGGGACCAGGACCTCTGCCTAAAAATAGTCATTTCCTGAACGGGCCATGTCATAGCTGGGGAGAAATCACATCTGTCACAGCGTACAAGGGCTTTGTGATAATTACATGGTGACAGGAAATGGCAAACTGCTCCCAGTATACATTGGAGAGAGACCCCAGATAAATGCACTACAATGGCAGCTGGTGTCATCGCCCCAGGTAGAAAATGAGTGACCAGTAGAAGCTGGCGTGGCTTTGCTGTGAGGCTGCAGGCTGCATGGGGCAAGGGTCAGAGTTTCTCCTAGGAGGAATTTATCATTCCTTGAAAGCCAGAGCTTTGATGGGAGCAGAAATACTCCATTTTCTCCCCAAAGTGGGTTTAGATGATGCTGTCTCCGTGGTTTCAGATTTTAACATGTCTTTAACTAATAGGTTATTAAATAAGGGAATCACCCAGCTGTCACTGGTGAAAGACTGATCCAGAATGAGAGGACCCTGTCCTCCCTTGCTCGTGGGCAAAGAACCAAAACAACCAGCAAACCCCCCAGGTCTGAATGGTATTTTCCAGAAAGAGGTGTTTCCATGGTAGATTAGCGGGAGTGCATGTGGTTGGTTCTGGGTCAAATCTAAAAGCAAGAGAACTGGGTTAGGAGTGGAGGGGAGGTCATCTTCTGGGAAGACCGTCTGGTAAGGATCTAAGTCTAGATGCGCTGCTCCTTTTTGTTGTAAAGGAAAAGTTCAAGTGAGTTAAACTTCAAGCTTATCACCTTCTCATTGGGAGACTTTCAGGAGCTAATCTTGGGTGTGCATATGGTCCCACCTAGGCCTGTTGGGGGCAAGAGGGCAGGGGACAGGGTGATAGAGCGCATCTATAGCCTGGAAGGGGACAAAGGAGGTCTATGAGAGGGAAATTTTCTGGTTATCAGGTGTTGTGTAAGTCAGCAAAAGCTATATCTGCGCTAAATTTTACACATAAATATAGTCCCTTATCCTGGAATACTTAGTTGTATTGGAGGAAGTGGGAGACTCATTGGTGAAGCAGAGTCTGTGACATTTTCTGCATCTGCCATGCTTCTGCTAGCTGGGCCACTCCATCTGGAAGACCCTCTCCCGCCAGCAGCCTTCAGAGGCCAGCCCATGGTCCCAGGCACGGCCTACAGCCCCCATACCCCACCCTTGTGCTCTGGACCCCTTTCCCCCTTGCTCTGTGAGACAATTGAAGCCACCCCCGCAACTTCACCACCCCCTGGATCCTGTGTGTCTGCTCAACGTTCAGACGATTTCCTTGATTCTTGATGGCAAAATTCTCCCCTGGATTCCATTTTCCTCTTCGACAACTTCCTACGGCTGTGCACTCTTCCTCCCCGGTCAATTGGTCTTTGTGTGTGTATGTGTGTGTGTGTTGTTTGGTGGCGGTGGGATGGGGACATTTTCAAAGGTCAGAGATAACCTTCACCTGTCGGCTCCTTATAAAGATGCTAATTGTGTGGACGCACACACACCTCCATCTGCCAACATGACGTCTACTCCATTTCCATGGTTGCTAATATTCATTGTGAATTTTATCCAGAGGTTTTCTTTCATACATATAAGCAGATGCTTACAAATGTGCATGAATACCCACACTTTTTAAAACATAAATGAGATGATATTATATATGTTGTTCTGCAACTCTCTTTTCTGTTTAAAAATGCATTGTGGATATCCTTCATGTCAATAATGTACATACACCTCATTCTTTAAAATTCTCATATAGTATAGATGTCTTATTGTTTATTAATTACTGATTGATAATTTTGACATTACTTTCCATTTTAATTATTGCAAAACATGCCACAATGAACATCTCTGTTCCTATATATGTGTGTGTGTGTGTGTGTGTGTGTATGTATGTGCATATGTATATATATATTTTTCCCACAGGCTAGAGTCCTACTAGTAGAAATGGTAAAGTTAACAGTATGTGAATTAAGTTAAAAAATAAAATAAAATAAAATTTAAAAATGACACAAGTTGCTTTCCATAAAAGTATACACACTGTCATATTAGTTCGTAAAAGTATCGATTTTCCGAGGCAGCCACTGAAACTACGTTTACCCGTCATTTTAACTTTTGCCAATCAGATGGAAGAAAAAAGTTGTCTCCTTGTTACTTTAATTTGTATTTCTCTCATATAGCTTATGAGCATCTTTTTTTAAAAATTTATTTACTTTGAGAGAGGGAGTATAAGCCAAGGAGGGGGGGAGAGAGAGAGAGAGAGAGAGAGAGAGAGAGAGAGAGAGAGAGAGAGAATCCCAAGCAGGCTCCATGCTGTCCGTGTGGAGTCTGATGCCAGTCTTGACCTCACAAACCATAGATCATGACCTGAGCTGAAACCAAGAGTTGAGTGCTTAGCTGACTGAACTACCCATGTGCCCCTTATGAGATTTTTTTACAGGCTTGTTTATCATTTATACTTTTTTCTGGGAATTGCCTTTTCATATTCCTTGCCCATTTTTTGTATTGAGCTCTTTTTCTTTTTTATTGACTTGCAGCAGCTCTCTACATATTACGGGCATGCATTCTTTGTGGTCTAACAACTTAAACCAACAAGGTATCATCTCATACAGTTCTGTGAGCTGACTGGGCACCACAGTGAGAATCTCTTGCTTAGTCTTTCGTGTGGTTATGGTAAAGAAGCAACTAAGAGGAGAATCGTCTAAAGGCTTGACCCCATGAAGTCTCGCACACAGGGTGGTAGTCGGTGTTACTGTCCCTGGAAACTCTGCTGGAGGCTCAGTTGAGGCTGTCAGTTAATGTGTCTACACGTGAGTTTCATTTAATTTCATCTGTCCACGTGTTTGGGGCCCTCACAGCATGGTGGATTGTTTCCGGTACAAGTGGTCCAAGAGACAAGATGTGCAATGGCCAGTCTCTTAAATCCTAGGCATGAAAAGTGGCAAAGCATTACTTCTGCTCTAATCTGTGGGTCAAGGCAGTCAGAGAGCCCACCAAATTCAAAGGAGGAGACAGGATGAATATTAAAAAAATGTTGTGACCTACTTTTTTTGTGTGACTACTTTAAACCACCAAGCTCCACTCTTTTACCAAAATTATTCCCATATTTACATATTTCCCACATGCAAAATGTATGCCGCTGCCCCCCTCTACTTCCTAACACTCCTCCTCCCACCTACAGCCTCATTTATACCCTGATGGCTTCAAGTTCAAGTTCAAAGTTCAGGCTTTTATCATCTAAATCAGGTCCAGGTGTGAATGAGGTGCCTTGGGTGTGGGCCCTCTCTATTTGAAGACCTGTGAACCAAAGAGGCAAGTTATATCCACACACACTAGACATACAATGTTGGACAGGCATAGAGAAACCACAAATGGCGTTCTCATTCAAAAGTGAGGAAAATAGGAGGCACATGGCAGTCATTGGTCCATAGCAATTATGAAATCCAGCTGGGCACATATTGCCAATTCTTTGAATTGTTCTGTTTCCTGGGAATGATTCTCCACGGCTTTTGGCTTTGGGCCCTAGTTTCTTGTTTCTTCCTTCACGTCATCTTTCTTTTTCCATAAAATATAGACTGTTCACATCTGAACGTTTCCTCTGCCTTCTGTCTGCCCATTGTAGTTTGCAGAGGGGGTATCCCAAGGCCCTTTTCATTTTGTACTACCCCCAACCCCATCGGCCAAAACTGATAGGATTCTCTTCAAAAGTTTGCAGATTCCTTGCAGGTCAGATTATACATCATTAGACAAAAGCCATACTCACATTTTCCCGACATAAGCTGTTTATTTGAGCCAAGAGTCAGGGTGCTGTGGAACAACCTCTTTAGGGTTTTCGGAAGCCTTTTTGCTTCGCGTCGGATGTGTCTTTGAGACGTTCACTTACGACTCTTATGGTACCTATTGTCTGAGAGAGAAGATCCATGGGTAGTGACCTGAGGATTATTTGAGGCCCTACTGGGTACGCACCTAAAACACTCTGAGGGCTCACCAAAAGGTTGGCTAGCACACTATTAAAGTCATTACTCTGAAGCCATGGTCACTGATAGTGCTCTGGATTTTATATTTGTCCTGAAGCCAGTTCTCATTTTTTGAGCCTTTGACACCTCTGGAGCAACTCAGGATGAGAAATAGTTTAATTTTCTATCTCAGTAAGTATCGCCTTCAATTTAGTTTTTGGAAATTCAACATGAAACCCGAACTGTTCTTATTTAAAAAAAAAAAAATGTTAGCTATCTTTCTCGCACATGATTAACAAATAGTTGGGACATTTAACATTCTGATGAGAAATATCCTTAGCCAAATTCATCCGTGCATTAAATATATTTTCTGTTTTCCACAATTACCGTTGGTGACAGTGTTATCTACCAGGTCACCTTTTCTCCAAGTACAATGATTTTCACTCCCATCAAGCCCCACTAATGGTTGTCTCAAGGCTCTTCTACCTTTCTCTAACAGTATCTTCAAAACTCGTCTGTCTTCTCTCCACCGTTGGGTCCCAGAGCCACTGTCACCGGTCTTCGAACTTATGGAAGCACCCTATATGCAGTACCAAATTGCGTTCCAATGCTCTGTCCCTGCTTTACATAAAATGTTAAAATGTAGTTCTTTAAGACCACATGTAATTATCATCTCTCACAATTTTATGAGTTGCCCGGGGCTCAGATGGGTAGTTTTCATTTAGAATCATTAAGCTCAGGAGTAGGGACTGGAGTTACCTGAACTGGGCTGGATACTCACTTAGATTCAAGGGGAGGAATCATAGAACTCACCCTTCGGTGGAAGAAGTGCAATAAAGTGTGGTTACCTTCATTCTGCCACGTGTCTTCATCTCAGACCATACTTTCCACCTTTCACTTTAGTGGCTTCAGAATTTTGTGTTTTGCATAGGAAGCCAGGAATACACTGAAATCCTAAAGAGAAACACTCCTGTATCTTTTCACATGGATTCTCTTTTTTCTTCCCTACCTCTTTTAACCATTTGGAATTCATCTTAGTAGATGGTTTGAGGTGGAAATCCAACTGTAGTTTTTTTCAAATAAGTAACAAATTATGCAACACCATTTGTAAGCAATCAGTTTTAAAACGTTTGAATCTTCATATTATAGAATATTTGGCATACATTAATTAGTTTCTCATTCATCCGTCTTGCTCCATTGATTTCTTATTTTTGCACAAATAACACCTTGTTTTAACTTCTATTGATTCATATTTTATTTGATTTCAAATAAATCCTCCTTTCCAGTGGTCTTCATCAAAAGATATTCTCCCAGATAAATTTTAGAATTAGTTGTCAAAATTTATAAAAAGAAAATGATAAAAAGTTTTTAAAATTCTGATTATTAGATTTACGTGGAATTTGGTAAAATAACTTTTAGAGAAAATTGTTTTTCATTGTTTTTCTTTGCTTGCTTTTATAATATTTTATTCAGACATTTCTTTCTCTCTGAAGTTCTGAGAAATTTTCTTTTCTTTAAACTTCAGAACAATTTCTTCTCCTTTCTTTGCTCATTGTCCTTTTCAGAACACCTCCTAAACGTATGGGTAAGCTACTGGATCCATTCTTTTTTTTAAACCTGTCTCTTAAAAAATAATTTCACATTTTCTACGTCTTTTAGAAGAATCACCGTTCCATACACTTCGGTTTATTTATTTGATTCGTTTTGTATCTCTGCTTCTCAAATCATTTAAAAAATTTTTAAGTCATGTTTTTAATTTCTTGGAACACTGATCCACCTGTTTTGTGTAGTATTCTGTTTAAAGTAATTGCCTATGATTTATCTTTCCAAATTTGAGAATGACAGCTGCCCTTATTTTGAAGGTTTTTATTTGTTTCTTTCATTAACACTGCATTAGGAATTGCTTGCAACGTGTGGGATGGGTACATAGCTCCGATTCTTAATATATAAAACTCTACTGGAAATCAATACTAAGAAAGCATTTCAGAAGCAAAGGGGCAAAGACGTGAATAGGCAAATCATTTCAGAAGAAACACAAAGAGCCAATAAATGAACCTCTGAAGGGAGGCCCAAATCAAATGATGAATTTATGCCAACTTAAACCATGAAGTGTCTTTTTTCACACAGGTGGGCAAAAATGAGAGACATGATACAGCAAGGGTGTATGGGATCAGGTAAGTCTCTACACCGTTGGTGGCCAAGTGTATTTCAATGCAACTTTCCTCCAGAAAACTGTTTGACAGTAATGTATATTGATATTGAAGATGTGAGTGCTCTTTGACTTGTTAATTCCACCTCGAGGATTTTTTCTTTTTAATTTTTTTAAAACTTATTTTTTACTTTTTAATATTTGTTTATTTTTTATATAATTTATTGTCAGATTGGTTTCCAGACCACACCCAGTGCTCGTCCCAACAGGTGCCCTCCTCAATGCCCATCACCCACTTTCCCCTCCCCCCCCCACCCCCCATCTACCCTCAGTTTGTTCTCAGTATTTAAGAGTCTCTTATGGTTTGTCTCCTTCCCTCTCTGTAACTTTTTTTTGCCCCCCTTCCCCTCCCCCCGATCTTCTGTTAAGTTTCTCATGATCCACATATGAGTGAAAACATATGGTATCTGTCTTTCTCTGCCTGACTTATTTCACTTAGCATAATACCCTCCAGTTCCATCCATGTTGCTGCAGATGGCATGATTTCATTCTTTCTCATTGCCAGGTAGTATTCCATTGTATATATAAACCACAACTTCTTTATCTATTCATCAGTGGATGGACATTTAGGCTCTTCCCATAATTTGGCTATTGTTGAAAGTGCTGCTATAAACATCGGGGTACAAGTGCCCCTATGCATCAGTACTCCTGTATCCCTTGGGTAAATTCCCAGCAGTGCTATTGCTGGGTCATAGGGGAGATCTATTTTTGGTTTTCTGAGGAACCTCCACACTGTTTTGCAGAGTGGCTGCACCAGTTTGCATTCCCAGCAACAGTGCAAGAGGGTTCCTGTTTCTCCACATCCTCTCCAGCATCTATAGTCTCCTGATTTGTTCATTTTGGCCACTCTAGGATTTTATCTTAAGGAAATCATCTGACAAATTTCAAAAGATATGTGCATGGGGGTCTGTAGTGTCAACCTGCTAGTTAAAAGAAAGAAGAAAGAAAGAGAGAGAGAAAGAAAGGCACAAAGAGGAGAGGAAGGAAGCAAGGAAGGGAGAGAAGAAGGAAGGAAAGAAGGAGGGAGAAAGAATATAAGGTCTAATAGTAGGAATTCTGTTAAACATATTTCAGTCCATCCATTAAGAAATAAAATAAAGCAACATGTATTAACCTGGAAAGGTGTATATAATTTTGGGACAGAACCCCAGTGATAATCTCCTTTTAAATATATAGATAGATAGATAGATAGATAGATAGATATAGATAAAAAAATGAGGATTTCTATAAAACACATCGACACTGGTGGTTATTTCTGAGAGTTGAGACTAAGAAGAAACATTTGCTTCTTATTTGAACCATTTCTATTTTACACTATTTGATCTATTTGCGAATAAACATGTTATTTTAATATCAGTAAAGGACCTGTTTCCGTTAAAAACTCAGTACATGCTTACTGCAAAAATGTTCAGAAAATACATGAAGGTGCAAAAAAGGAAGGGACCTACCGTCTTTTTTATTTTATTTTATTTAACGTTTATTTATTTTTGAGACAGAGAGAGACAGAGTATGAATGGGGGAAGGGCAGAGAGAGAGGGACACAGAATCGGAAGCAGGCTCCAGGCTCTGAGCCATCAGCCCAGAGCCCGACGCGTGGCTTGAACTCACAGACCGCGAGATCGTGACCTGAGCTGAAGTCGGACGCTTAACCGACCGAGCCACCCAGGCGTCCCAGGGACCTGCCGTCTTAACAGCTTAACACTTCCTTGTTTATTTTCCGGTGCCTACAGATTGATGCTCACATGTACTTACCCGAAGGACATACGACAAGCACACACCCTTCTTACTTGTTTTTAAGCTGGGTTTTACTGGCCAGAACTTGCTGTGTGTCTTTCATGTCACTGAGGGTATATTTGAATCTCCATGAAGAGATATACAGCATCAGCCGTATGCGACAAGAAAATGTACGCATCCTTAATAGAGTACTGTCTTCTCCTTCTCATAGTATATCATGCCCACCTCTTTGGTCTTCTCACCTCAGTGCCTGTCAAGGTGCTCTACTCATCCCTGCCCACTCCCCCCTCCCCCCCCCCATGTCCTGAGTGCAGTGCCTCACACAGAATGGATTCTCCACATTTCCTGTTGAGTGACCAAGTGGATAAGCAAATGAATGACTCAGTCCATCAAAGCCATTCAACTGAGCGCACTGAGACTCAGCCATCATGTGCCTTTGGGAAGATAATACATTTCTCTGCGGTTAGTTGTCCATCTGGAAGCTGAGAGTAATAAATGCCACATCACAGGAAGTTTAAAAGGATGAAAGAGATAATATTTATAAAATACTTAACGTCTTTAGAAGGAAAATCCCCACCAAGCCCAATGTGTATACTATTATCATTGATTCTCCGCAACCCCATCCATCACACAGAGGATTCTCTGGCTCGTGTTTTCTCTCAGCAGCTGGATTTCTAACAGTTCTTTCCATTAAAGTAGTGCAGGACGGGAAACTGAACACTAGCCTGTGCGAACGTCACACCTTCCTTAAAATCGCAGAGTTTCTACACTAATTAAAAAGGTGATATTTTTTAATCCTCCCAACATCTCGCCAAGATAGGGGAGGAAAGCTATTATTATCCTAATTTTGCAGCTAGGGAAACCAACAGGAGAGACACTCTCTCGCTCAGCATTAGATGGAAGATGATGATAAAGACAGAACTTGAACCTCAATCTTTTGGTTTTCATCCTTAAGCTGATGAGCTCAAAATAAAACCAAACCTTGGAATGCAGTAAGCTTTCTGGAGTCTGTGAGAAACAAACAAACAAACAAACAAACAAACTCTTTCCCTCCACCAAACAATATTAAGTTATAGAAATACAGTATTTACTATGAAGCTATTCAGACAGTAATTTACATCAATGAAATTGCCCAATTATAATGCCTTTTATCAAAAGCATGTGGAGGAGGGTGAAGGGGGTTGGCGAGCCCCCTACGTTTGCGTTCTAAGGTTGGTGTGAAATTTTAAAACAGATACGGTGTTCGTGCTTCATGTGTAAGGCTGTGATCATACTTGTTTGAAATGCTAAAATCAAAGCACTCCTGTATTACACTGGCAAATAATTTTGCCTTGTTTTCTTTCAGCGATGAAAACAAATCTCCTATTAAAAACACACTGCCGTAGTATCACTGATTTCTCTGTTGGTTGCACGGATAACTGACCAGCGATGCTGGGTCGCACACTCTAGATGTTGGAGACACTAAGACGAACAAGAAAACCAAAGCCCTCTCGCTCCTGGAGCCCACGGTGCAATGGAAACTATAATGGGGAAATAGCAGATAGAATCATTAAAAGTCATCTGAAATCCTTAGAGCGAGAACCATGAAGAAAATGAAGCAGAGTGAAGTCTGGAGCTGGGTGGAGGAGGGGGGCCCAGAGAGGGTTCCAGGAAGACGGGCCCTGGGAGCAGAGACCTGCATCTTCAAGACGGGAGCACTGTCCAGTCTCTGCGAAGAATATTCCAAGCATAGGGGACAAAAAATTATAAGGATCCCATTTCCTCTGCCTACGGGGCTTTTCTTTTTCTCGTGCATCTTTCAAGATCAGCTCCCGGGGGACTGTTAACCTTTCCTCCTCCTCGGTACCCTTCCTACTACTTTCCAGGCCCTTCATGTGGAAAGGGGTGTGTGTGAGCCGCTGTGCGCCGGGAGCTCCTCCAGCGCCAGGGGCTTGGGGTCCAGGGCACCCCACAAAGGATCTGACCCAGAAGTTGCTCGACAAGGCTTCTGTGAAATACTCAGAACACAGACTTAACGTTTTGGCCCCAACCTTCCACATCCTTGCTGGCTCCGAAACCATTAAGCGCGGCGCTAGAGGCCCGATTGGAGAGGAACCGTCTAACTGTTGGAACCAAGCATTCAGATGCTTCCATCGCTCTTCTTATCTTGTTTTATTTGCCTCCTTTCTGTTTGGCACCGAGCTGAGGACGGGACATGGCCAACACCTTACCAAAACAATGATTTCTTCCTGAAACGTCACTGGTTTCTGGAACACTCTCTCGGCACCGTGTGTGTGGGGGTATTTCAACCCCGGGAGGTAATAAATTGTGTTTTATGCTCTCAGGACACATTGCTCCCTCTCTGAGGCTCAGGCATCTCAGAGAAGATGGGAACTGAACCAGTTGTTGCTTGTTTGAGCCCAAATCACCAGTTTGTTGAGCGACAGAGCCCGCCAATTCTCTCGTAAGCCTGTTTTGAATTTCTGCATCTCCCTTTGCCATTCTGGTTTTGTTTGGAGAGTAAAGGAAGTTTCTAAATATTTTGAACCCCGGGGTCCTCTGTGGCATTCTTGGGTCTCCTCTCCTTTCACTGAAACATGAAACAGCCCACAGTTTTTTGCTTGTGTAACCCTTTCTCTTTTAGACATGGGCAGGAGGATTGGGCGTCATTCAACAGATCGGTCCTCTCCCGGCTTCTGTCCCGTTCCCTCTGATGTGAAAGGTTTAGGAGCCTCACAAGCAGCATTCAGCTGGAAAACGGAGTCAACCCAGGTGGGTTATCTCGGAGATGCAGCCTGGGAGACAAGGCGCGGTCTCCGGGTTCGAGTTAGACAAGGTGCAATTAAGAACTCTCCCATTTGCCTCCTACGTCCCTAATAAGGTATTCCCGGCAAATGATAATTAAGTCATGGCTTTGAGGCACTACGGTGGGACTCTGACAAATGGGCCAACGCATTCCATCAAATCCATTCCCAAACGCTCCTTTGATCCCAGCCTGCAGCCCACACCTGTTTTTCTCTGACTCTGGCTGGGCAGCCTGCAGGGTGGTTCCGGGCCTCGTCTCCTGCAACACCCCCACCCTGTTCCCCGGGGAACGTGTTCACCTGCTGCCCTAGCCCGTGTCCCCTGGCTTTGATCTTTAGGCCCCGTGGAAGCTGTCGGCTGTGGCAGAGCTCTGGTTCGGCCTCACTGCCTTGGAATGCAAGCTTCAAGGGTTCTGGAAATTTGATAATGAGGTGGTACCTGTTCCAAGGGGGTAGGCCGGCATGTCGGGATGTTTCAAAGATGCTATTCCAAAACTTCACTCTTCTAGGGATGAGTAGCCCATGACGCCAGAGGTTGAAGAAGCTTCCAGAGCATAGGGTGAACTCATTCCCACCCCCAGGTTCATTACCGTCTGGATACAACTGTACTTTGCAAAGAGGGGCACTGTGCCTTTCCCCCCACCATCCAGTGTTCTGAGTCAGTAGGCTTAACCCCCTCCTCGCAGACAGGTGTGAAATCTCTAGAAAAGTGGGGCTTCAGGCATTGTAAGGGACTGGGAATGTTTTTACAAGAAGTAAAACAACACAGTTGACCCTTATTCAAATGGAATCAGCAGATAAGGTGAAAGCTTTCAAAAAAAAAAAATGTTTTAAACGGGCCACCTAAAACGAAGGGGTTGTTTGCCAAAAGCCACATCTGACTCGAATAAGCAAATCTTTCGTATGTAGCCTGTGCATGTAAAACAAAATCCAAATGCAAGTACGCATACTTTTATGTCGCTCAACTACAGCAATCCGTATCTTATTTGTGTGTATCTTTGATGTCTATTCTGTTACGTCCTCTGAAGTGATTACATTGCTTTTATTTAATAAAAATTGTAAAGTTGTTTTAAGTCTCTGAACGGAAAGACAAAAAAAGCAAAAGCAAAAGCCGAATTCTTACTTGCTGCATCTCTGGTTTTAAATTGAAATTCTTAGTCTAAATGATCTACAGTTTTCCGGATTAAGATCAAGTGCGGGAAAGATGAGAATCTTAAAAGCAGCATCATACAAATACTTTTGCTCTTGGTGGGGAAATTAGACATTTGTGGACTCTACCTGCTGGGCACGATGGGAATGTTCTGAAGTGGGCAGAAGGTGGGAGTCTTTGGGGAAAGTTACTGGAAATCTTTTGGGGAAAGATTAAATCTGCTCCCCAAACCTCAGTGCCCACAAAGGGAAGCATGGGCCTGCACCCCCACAAGGAGTGAGCACGAACCACCTTTCGAGCTGGTCTAGGGAGGGGGGAAAACAGATCGGTCACTGCCCATCTGCTGATAGGAATTGTAGGAAGGGCTGTGGTTGCTGACGGAGCAGTTCCCCATGAATCTATTATTTCAGGTCTCTTGTCTTTTCCTCTTTGGTAGGAAGATATTAAAAATGAGTCTCTGGCAAAAGGACAGAAAAACACCGCGTCTCTGAAATTGCAACAAGTACAAATTCCTGGCCAACAACCTAAATTTCTGGTGCTTGTCATCAATGAACGGTTTGCAGTCTGCTCTCCTAAAGGACAGGAAAACACTGGGCTGCAGTAGATTTCAGGGCTATCTGGAAGCCCAGACCTCTACCCACTCCTGAGAACCCCGTGTGGACTTTGAGTACTAGGGATCACGACACATATAAAAGCTATCCTTTGCGCGTGTGGAAGCCACCTTGAAACTTTCTCATTTAGAACGATTACAGTTGGCCTACTTGTTTCTGGCGGGATTTGCAGGCTGCAATATCCCGGTGCCCGAGCTCAAAAAGGGTTCGGAAGACCGAATAGGAGCACCGTGGACATTTTTCCAGCACCACATTTCGTGGGTGAGAGCCTGCTTTGGGGGAGTTGGCGGCGGGTGAGGGGGGAACCTGAAAACACTTGTGGAATTCAAACGCTTGAAGTTACCAACGGTTAGGATCGAGGTAGTGGTTCTCACTTCCTGCCGCGCGTGGGAGAAATATTTGTTACCCTGTGTTCTGTTCTGCCCGCATTCGTTCAAAAATGACCTCTACTTTCTTGGCGTCCTGATAGCGCCCAGTCTCCAATCCCACCGCTCCCATCTTTGTTTGTCCTTGCCACCGTCAGCATGCTTGCTCCACACCAAATCTGAATATTTTGAGTGAGAAAATCTTCAGTGACTCCCCCGGGGCCTCCAGGAAGGTCACGATGCTTGGCTCCCCCATTGGGCAGCCATCCACCATTTTCTCCTGTGGGTTCTGGGCTTCTTGAGGTCTACTCTTGCACCGTATGGAGCCACTGAGAGACAGCCACGCCCTCCCTTGTATCTATGACTGCTCTCTCTTTCTGGGACCATCTCCAAAACTTTGTTAACTCATTTATTTTTGAGAGAGAGAGAGAGAGAAAATGAACAAGTTGGGGAGGGGCAGATGAGACAAGGAAAGAGAGAATTGCAAGCAGGCTCTTCACCTGTCAGCACAGAACCCGAGGTGGGCGTGAACTCACAAACCAGGAGATCATGACCTGAGCCGAAGTCGGATGCTTAACCGACTGAGCCACCCAGGTGCCCTTTATTTTCTCTTTTAGTGCAAGAAACAGGGGCATTTAGGATAAAGCAAAGCCGATTTTGAACCTGCTTGCGAGGCGCATCAGGATGTTGCTATGAGCCGTTTCTTGTTGCAGCAGCAAGCACACAGGGGCATTTTTGGCTCCATCAGCCTACCTGGGAGGAAACAGAATGCCCTTGAAGAATCATGTAGTTTAATCGACCTGAGCCAGAGCTCCTCAGTCGGCACTGCAGCCGATACTCCCTGGTAAGAGCCCATACTCCCTGACCGGTTAGGAACCTGGGCTCTGGACCCCGGACGCCTGGGTTTAAACCTCGCTTCTGTCCTTTTCCAACCTGAGCATGTTTCCTAGCGACTTCTGCCTACATCGCCTCATTTGTCAAGGGACCTAATGAGATGCCCCACCTCGCAGGGCTGGTGGGAGCCCCGTCGACCCGGAGCACTGCGTGTTTGATGCACTGTCAACAGTCGGCAAGTGTCAGCTCGGCTCATGGCTACTGTCCTCGCCTCTCCACAGAGTAAATCGCTAAGCTTTATCCCCTTTTGTGCAACCCTGGCCTTTGAGGGAAGAGACACGACCCTCCTGGTTCTTGAACTCCCTGCCCCAGCACAGACCCGGTGTAGGGCCTGAGCTCACTCTGCCCACCTGCCGGCCCCCTCGGCCTTCAGTGCTTGATTTTGGGTGTGGAAACCTTCTGGGTGGTGCTGAGTGAAGGCAGATGGGAAGAGGCAGAGATTAGGCGAGGTGAGCTCTCTTTCCCTGGCTTCACATTTAAACACGGTTCCCGCTCTGCTCAGGAGCAAATCCAGAGCTCATCGGCTCAAAGGATGAAAAAAAAAAAGCCCAGTTTGTGTCACGGAGGTTTTTCATCTCCAAATACACAAGCAGCCTGCAGAACTTTCTGTAAAAATCTGGAGAATGAGACTGACGTGAGTTTCTGGTATCATCTTCTTGAGGGTGTATTAGCGGGACGAGATAGTGCTCATGAGAGAAATTCCCATGAGGGATTTCAGATGAGGCACTCTTGGTGAACTGCATTTTTTACACAGAAAGCTAAGCCTGGAACCCACTCCCCACAGGGGATCTCTTTATGTTGTACGTGATTAGCGGCTACAGCCATAGAGGAGGCAAAGAATAAAGTAGGATTCACTTGAAGAGGCGTGTTTGTTGCAAATTTCCATAATCACACAAGTTTAGAAAAACCGGTATTAAGATTTCCATTGTGGAGGGAAACTTGGGTTTAAAATTTAGGGGAAAAAAGTAATTATTTTTAGATAATTTTTTTCCGAGATTTAAAAAGAAATGGTTCATTCCTGAAAGGTCTTTGTGAAGATACACCTTACCGTCTCGTAAAACCACGAACTGTGCTGTATGATGTAATCTAATGACAGAGATAGTGTGTTTTTGATTTGGCTGGCTCCAAACCCAGACTCCAGCGGCAGCAGGTGGTTGGGGGGGGCCAGGCGCCCAACACAAGTGGGGCCCAGCGAGGCCGGCCAATCATGGCATGCCTATGCTTTTGCTTTGAGCGGAATGTTGTTTCCGATGGCTTTAATGATGAGTTCTAATCGAAACACATTTACCACTTTGTGGGGGGATGAAGAGAAATGAGTCCTTTCAGGCAGATCGTTTGAATCATCACCACACGACGATTTGCAGCTAAAGTATAAGGTTACCTTATGAAGAATAGCTGGTTAGGGAGTAGGAGATAACATTAGCAAATGAAAATATAAGTGACCTAAATATAATTAGATAGGCTAATCATTATTTTTTGCTTAAGAAGCTACTACGAAGCCTGCTAATTCATACAAAGTTGCATTATTAACCACATTGCTAATGAGTAAATGCAGATGGGGGGGCGGGGGGCAAAGTTTGAATGCTGGTTCTTTCACTTAGTAACTGTGACCTTGTGCACACTAGGTTTCATACCACGGTTTCCTCATCTATAAAATGAGGATTATGATAAAAAGCTAGGTGTCACGATTGTATTAAATGAGATAATCTATATCGCCTAGAATGGTTGGCATATAGTGAACATGTTATTCATTTAGCTATCATTGTTATGTTGATATTAATTTCATGATCAATACCTGTTCATAAATTGTTCTGAACTTTTTTCTTTTCTTTTTTTTTTAAAGTTTATTTATTTTGAGAGAGAGAGAGAGAGAGAGAGCATGAGTGGTGGAGGGATGGAGAGAAAGGCAGAGAGAGAATCCCAAGCAGGCTCTACGCTCAGTGCAGAGCCAGACATGGGGCTCAATCTCATGACCTGAGCTGATATCAAGAGTCAGTTGCTTCACTGAGGCACCCAGGTGTCCCCTCAACTTTTCTTAATGAGCGATAGAACATTGGGATTACTAGGTCAAAGGATAAACTCATCATTTTTTTCTTTTTAGTTTTTGCAATTCATTTCTTTAAATAAAGTAATACTTGAACCGATTTTCTGTCACCACACGTTGGTACAGCCAACCTATGTGCTGGTTCGTAAATAGCTGCTGTATGAGTCCCTCCTCCCTGGCCATCCAGTCCCTTCCCGGGAGCCCTCAGACTTTCCCAAGGCATAGGGTGAACTCTAGGACCCTCTCCACATCTGTGGCCTCAATCCTTTCTGACTGGGCAGGCCATACCAAGCTGGTATTAATTGACTTGGACTCTACTAATAGGTAGACCAATAACGCCATAACGTTTATTTTAGTAAATGCTCACCAGTGTTACCTAGTTTTATTATCCAAAATCTGCTTATTTACTAGCTATAAAAAGTCTATTGCAATTTAATTCCCATTTATTTGCTTATTAGTGAGTTGAACCTTTGTTAACATAGATTTACCACCCCTGTGCATTTCCTGCCTTGTAGCTTTCATGCTTGTGACTTAGCCTCTTTCTCCATTGGAGGTCTTAGTGCTCTCCTTAATGAGAAGTGTTCTTTATAAATTCAAGCTATTAACCCATTTTACGTATGTTTACTGTGAATATAGTCTCTCATTGGCTTGTCTTTTAATGTCATTAGTGATCTCTTTTTGTATCTGGAGTTTACTTTAAAATATCGAAAGTTTTCAATGTCTACCATAGCCTGGTGCTTAGAAAGTTTCCTGCCTCTGCATTAAAAGTCAGAAAAACAACTAAATTCTGTCTTCCAGCTTCTTTATGTTTTTGTTTATACGTCACATACGTTAAACTCCCAATTCATCTGTAATTAATCGCAGTGTATGAGAACGAGGCAACTCACTGTACTTGGTTTTCAAACAGCCTGTGTCCCCAATTCCACTGACTTCGATGCTTCCTTTATTTTACATGACTTTTGGCTTACATGCCTATTTTAACACTTTTTTTTAAGGAAGGCCATCCTGTGTTAATATTTGTTCTTTTAAGTATTATTTAGTGTCTTCAAAATGAGCAAACACGATGCCTGTAGCTTGTTTGTACAGATTTGCTGGCTCGGGAGCCAGGGCCACACTGGCAAGCGTGGAAAGCACTATTCTTACCAGGCTGGGCCAGAGCACAGGCACTCATTACCCGCCTAAGTAGCAATGATTTGCCAGGACGTTGTGCTACGGCCTTTAGAATTAGGACTGGAATGCTTTCTTGGAGAAAATGAGTTGAGAAGATTTACTCATCAGGTCTGACTCCACAGACATTTGGAGAGGACAGCCTGATCTGGACTATCAAGTTAGTGCTTTCATAAAATAAGTTTACAAAAGAATAAGAAAAAAAAAAGAGTATGAGTTTCCAAGGATTCATTTTCATTGAATTCATAGAATAAAGACCTTCTGAGTGAAAGGGATTCTTGGATCAAAAAAGAAATTTAATTGCTTCTTCAAGCTCTAATGACGGTACTTTTCCGTAATTTTAAAAATAATTTGGGTGAACTTTCCTTTTTACTTCACAACCAACGGGAGGCAGGGAGCAGGGATAGTCCAGTGTAGAAACAAGTATTGCTTTGTTTCTTTCTTTGACCCTTCGGTAATTCCAGTTAAAGATACCTGAGGTTATAAAATTTCTTCACTGGCATCCTTGCATGTTGCTGTTTTACCCCCAAAACTATGTATTTTCAAGTACTGACCTTTTAACATATTTGACATTGAAAAGTCTATGCTACAATTTGCCCTTCCTCTGTCTCCTAGCACTGACTTTTCAGTGACGTTGACGAGCAAATTTCAAAGAAACGTAGAGGGATGTAGAGTAGAAGAACACGCAAATTTAACGCATGTGAATACTACAGAGAAGATGTGTAATAAATACCAGAATTGTAGCGTGATACAATTTACTCTTACAATAGATGATAGGATAAGATTATATCTTACAAGGTCATTGGTGTACAATTAAAATTTTTTTAAATGTTTATTTATTTTTGAGAGAGAGGGAGAGAGGCAGAGGGCGAGTGGGGGGAGGGGCAGAGAGAGAGGGAGACACAGACTCCAAAGCACCAGGCTCTGAGCTGTCAGCACAGAGCTCGACGCAGGGCTCGAACCCATGAACCACGAGATAATGACCTGAGCCGAAGTCGGACATTCAACCAACTGAGCCACCCAGGGGCCCCAATGTGCATTATCAGAAGATCCAGCAATCTTAGTGCAGGAAACTTACAAGAAATATATCTTCTATTACATCTAATATAATGTTATATGTCAATTATATTTCCATAAAAAAGAAACGCATTTATAGCTTCTTTTGACAGAGATGAATTTATGATATTGTAGCTTATGTCACTGGCAACTTATTTCCTACCTCGTGTATGTGAAGTTTTAGGGGGGAAAAAAAAGAGCAGAATTTACATTTCAAACTTTATTTTAGGATTTATTTAAATCATGTTAGGCTGTCAACGTGTCACAGGTCTTTTTGCGCTATGTTTTTTGTTAGCCTATCATTTTTAAAGAAACCTTAAGCAAATAGCATTTAAAACTAATACATAACTCTGTCAGTATTTTCAAAGTGCTAGAGTGTTCCAAAGAGCAAAAAGCATTGTTCTTTACCTTGCCCAATATAGCAATGAAAGTAGGACAGGCTGATTTAAAGATTCCAAAGCTACCCTGTCATGTCACTAATGCTTAAAAGCCCTTAATTTACATTTTCAGAAAAAAAAAATAGAATTAAATATCTTTGAACCAGCAAGACTGTTCATTACAGGAAGTTATTATTTTGATCAGGCTGTTGGTTTCTGAAGTCTCTTGGCAACAATACAAAAATAGCTTTCCCTTGTTAATAAAGAACAATCTGCAAAAACAAATTAGAAATGTGTTAAGGACAAAATAAACAGACATTTTATTTTTTAAACTTGGGGGCCTCTGCATTTCACAGACTTCTGGAATCTGGGGAGCTCCACCCAACTGCTAAACATTTTATTGCTCTATTATAGGTTTGGCACGAGAGGAATAATTTTCCAACTGTTGGAACAATGTGGATTCACATTTTTCCAGAAAGAAAAAAAAAAAGCCCTCTATCTTACATATTAAATTCCGAATAGAGAAGCACTGTCTGTATCACTCTGCCCATTTTTATGATGGAATTTGAGAACTCAGGGAAAAATTATATATATGAACACGGTATATCTACGTGTAGTTGAAACCTACATCTGGTGAAAGGATTTTTAAACCAGTGTAGAAAAGTCAATCCACAGAGCTAAGTTCCCATGTTTGTGAAATCCCACTTAAAACTGACTGGAGGCCAGTCACCTGGGATTTGTTGAAATAACTCCTGTCTAGTTCTTACTGTGACAATGTACTATCCGCATACTGTTGGCTGCTAAAGAGAGCTTGGTGGGACCGGCTGAGAAACACCTCTTTGGATATTCACTTAGGCTAATAGGTCCTTCTAGGTGATCAGAAATGCATCCTGACCTAACAGCCATTGCGACCCACACGCCTGTGTGGGTGGGGTGGGGGCAGGCTGGTGCTCTAAGAAATTGCAATTTTTCATTTCCGTACGAACGGGGGGTTTAGGTAACTTGCAACGGAAAAAGATAATTCTGTCTCCCCCCGCCCCCGCCCAGGAAAACAATCCAGAGCTGTTCATGAGACCTGGAGGAACAAATTGCTCAGTTGGCATGGAACCCTGGCATGGGCACCTGGGTAAGCCTCTTCACACGTGACGCCTCCCAGATGGGTTCGTGTTCACCTGGTGAGCGGGTAACACCACCGCGTCAAGACACGCGCAGCGGGTGGCTGTTTGCGTCTGTGAGGATCCGTGCCAGTGAGCGGAGAGCCATGCCTTTTGGACAGTCCTTATCTCTTCTGCTCTGACATGAGAAGTCAGGGTCCTCTCTGGGCCATCCGTCAAGTTCATACCCAGATGACGTGCTTGCTGGAAAGTCAGCCTAGAATGCTGTGTTTTTTCTGGCCTGTCCCTGACACTTCCTGATGTCTGCACTTCTGCTCGTCCCAGGCTGGTCCTGTGTCCTCAACCTTCCCTCTCCCTGGTCCCCCCCGCTCCCCAGTGCTCACTCCCCTCTGTCTCTGTCCACTTCCCGAGGCCTCCCCAGCTTGCTGCCACACCCCGTCCTCATGCAAAGCTTCCCTTGGGGTCTCTGCAGGAGCCACGGAGCCAGCTTGGACCAGGACTGCACTTGTCCCTCTCGGATGCAGGGGACAGGCTGCAGAGGAGTCCAGTGGCACCTGAAGGTAGGGGAGGGGCAGTGAGATCTGTGACTTTTGTCTCCGGGGAGGCAGGCGGAGCTGACCTGGCTGTGTTAAGAACTAAAGCATCTCAGAGACCATCTGGTGCAGCCCTGGGCTCTCAGCGGGGTCAGGTGTCATTCCCCGTCCCCCACCCCGGGAGACTCCTCAGGTCTTGAGAGGTTAAGTGATGTGCTCCGAATCTCACAGCTAACGAACGGTGGAGGGCTCTGTGGTGTGCGTGCCTGTGTGAATGTGAGAAATGAAAACACTGGTAACCTCCTTCTAGAATTCACTTTTTCTCATTTGAAGAAAATTTAAAAATTCAGGATAAAATATCCACATTGAAGACTGCTAGTATTTTGTGTTATTTGCTGCCTATGTCTTTTTTGCTATCTATCTATATTTTTTAATTTTTTAAAGTGTATTTATTTCGAGAGAGAGCCTGCATACGCATGAGAGGGAGGGGCAGAGAGAGACAGAATCCCAAGCAGGCTCTGTACTGTCAGCACAGAGCCTGACGCGGGGCGCTAACTCCCGAACCATGAGATCAGGACTTGAGCCAAAATTAAGAGTCAGATGCTTAACTGACTGAGCCACCCGGGTGCCCCTCTATCTATATTATTTAAAAATCACACAGGAAGGGCGCCCGGGTGGCTCAGTCGGTTAAGCATCCGACTTTGGCTCAGGTCATGATCCCCCGGTTCGTGGGTTCGAGCCCTGCGTCGGGCTCTGTGCTGACAGCTCGGAGCCTGGAGCCTGCTTCTGATTCTGTGGCTTCCCTCTCTCTCTGCCCCTCCCCTTCTTGTGCTCTGTCTCTCAAAAATAAATAAAAACAATTGTTTAAAAAAAAAATCACACAGGAAAGGTAGGTGTTAATTTTCTTGGTATGGGGAGGAGATGGGCAACAAAAAGTAAAAAGAAAGTATGCATCAATTCTCTTAAGAAGAAGGGAGTGAAAAGAAAAACAGTGCATCCTGTAGACATAACCTCAGCACCTCTTTGACCACCTTGACCCCATCTCCTCAGTCTGTATCCCTCTTCAGAAACAAAACAACAGCCAGCTTGAGTCAGGTGAGAATCCTTCCAATATCTTTCCCACCTATCGATTGCTTTTCCTGTGTCCCTGTCCTATTTTATGGGTCAGCCTGACGCTTTCTTCATTGCCATCGCGTGCTGCGATGAGACATGCATACAGTCATGGACTGCATCAAGTTCAACCATCGTGCCTAATGCATTGTGTGCGCCTACCACACTTTACCCAGACAGTACCTTTCTCGTCTGAAGGTTTGATTCTGATTTGGGCTATTCCCTTTTTATTCCAGTCATGCCATTGCAAGCATCCTTGGATTTGCCTCTCCATGCACATATGAGGGTCTCCCCAGACGTGGGATTGCACTGGTTCATGGGACACGCACGTTTCCACTTGTCACCCCAAAGTCGTTGTGACATCTATAATCCTCCCAAATCCAATGGGGGATTCTGTTTCCATAAATCCTTCCGAGTACTCGATGGTCTTAGTCTTTTTTTTGTTGTTGTTTTTAATTTTGAGAGAGCGAGAGCATGAAGAGGGGAGGGGCAGAGAGAGAGAGAGAGAGAGAGAGAAAGAGGAAGAGAGAATCCCAAGCAGCCTCCGCACTGTCAGCACAGAGCCCGAGGCAGGGCTTGAACCCACGACCCTGAGATCATGACCTGAGCCGAAACCGAGAGTCAGACTCTCAACCGACTGAGCCACCCGGGTGCCCTGGTCTTAGTCTTCTTAGTTCTCCTAGAGCCAATTGAAATATAGCTCCTTCCCTGGCTGTACACGTAAAAATAAGACAGTAGGTGAGTGTTCAGAACTCCCCCTCCCCCACACATGGAAATGCAAGTGTGACAGACCCTAGGAGAAAGCATTACAGCTTCTACCAAGATGATGAAGTAACACCTCCGCCCGGGGAAGCTGTGATTTTACTGTCTTCATGCATTTGGGGCCTGTTGATGATTTAGCTGTTGCGTGTTAGAGACGGTGATGCAGCCTGATTCCCTGGTATAAAAAAAAAGCATTTGGCAAACAACATTCTATTGTCCACATGTAAACGTTTTCTCACAAGTCAATGGCTTGGCTCTAGAGACAGAAAACTAAAATGCAGAGCGTTTAAATGACTTACCCAGGATCTCGCAGGAAGCCAGCCTTCTTCTAGGAAGATAAGTTTCAGAGAGGTTGAACCATTGGCCAAGAAACACTGAAGTCAAAGTGACTGGTGCTTACAGGACTCCACCTCCTGACGAGTCCTCCTGATTCTGTGCCGCTCATCTCTGATGAGAAAAAGGTCCCATTTCTGCCGGGGATTTCCTCCCGCACAGAGGGCAGAGCCTGGGTTACAGAAGATGCTAAACAAATATTAGCTGAATTAACAAGTCAAAAGGGGAGCATATCAAAATCTCTGTGGTGCATTCATGTGTTTGAAACAGGGCCCCAGGGGCGCCTGGGTGGCTCAGTGGAGTAAGTGCCCTACTTCAGCTGAGGTCATGATCTCACGATTCATGAGTTCGAGCCCCGCGTCGGGCTCTGTGCTGACAGTTCAGAGCCTGGAGCCTGCTTCGGATTCTCTCTCTCCCACTCTCTTCGCCTCTCCCGTGCTCATACGTTTTCTCTCTCTCAAAATAATAAACTTAAAAAAAAAAAAAAAAGAAAAACAGGACCCCAGAAGGTAAATATACTTTGCCTCACAGGGAAGCATGTCCTCTATCCTTTCTTTCATGGCTCTCCTCACCTCTCCAGTCCCCACGTGAGAATCTTAACCACAGACTGGTCCAAGCAGGGGGGAGGTTGGGTAAAACACTCCCTGCTGGATAAACAGATTTTTACGGAGAAATTTTAGGCAATAAAAACAGAGAACATGAGGTATAAACATCATTAGGGAAATGGGTGCATTGACTATTTATTTAAATTTTATGACCGATATCCTCACTAGCATGTGCAATATGTCACAGGACAAAGGACAGCGGTTTCTATATGAATTCTGATAACTCTGTGCAGAAACAACGTCTTTTTGAACACCTGTCCCAGTGGGATGACAGTCAGATCGTTAAGCAAAACTTAGTCGGAAGGTCGGCCGCGTAAAATTAACAAGAGGTGATTTGGGTAGGGAGAAGGGATTAACCTGATTGATTAAAGGAAGTGTTTCTCGAATGAAATGCCAGCGCCTGAGAGTGCCGTTCGTGGGCTGGAGGACGTCTGCCTGCCTGGTTTCAGGGACGTCACGCGTCATAAAGGGAAACTAGTTCGTGAGATTCAGGAGAATGGGCTCGTGTCGAAACCGAGCAATACGTACGTGAATATCAAGTCAACGAGCACTGAATAAACAGAGGAGGAGACTCCGTGGAAGGGGCCCGCGGAGCAGCTGGCGAACCAGACGGGGTGTTGACCATGCCTCCAGTCCTAACCCAACCCAAGAGACCATCCGCTGCCTTCACTCCTGTGATTTCTACGGCCGTGACTCACTCCCGCGGTGTCCGGGAGCAAGTGTTGGCACCTCTGTGCTCTCGACCAGAAGTCACGCTTTGGAAGGGGACATGAGGAAGAACATTCCCATATTTGGAGAGAACAAATCTGGGAAGCTGGCATAATAGCTCTCTCTCGGAGGAGCGCTGAGGTTTTTGCTAATCACGGTTATGACTCATCTGAAGGCCAACGCCTCCACCTGCACAGGGTCCCCTGTCCCTCGCTGGAACATTCTTTTATTATAGAGCATTTATGTGTCACATTAGAAGCATTTACCAAGCATTTTATAATCGTTATTTACTGTTCTTCGTGGCAACCCTGCGCTACGCCTCAGCCCTGCCCTTTAAACTTCAGGAAGCAGCTGCGTATGCTACGAGGTACCAACCTTCTGAAGGATCTTCTCGAAATCTCTTGCCAGGGTGCTGTTTAACCCGAATCAAAGGTAAACGTTAGACGCTGCTCTGGTCAGAACGCGGGATAGATAATTTAGCTGTCTTTTGTACTTCTAGGATTACAGCGAGAGCAGATTTGCAAGAAAAGAAAATTCCTTTAAAATTAAAGGCCGTGCCTGTGACTCTGGCAATTTCTCTTTGTTCAAAAACAAACGAGAAGATATTGAAAGCAACACACACACACACACACACACACACACACGCACGCACACACACACAGGTACAAAAGGAGTCGTTGATATTTATATGTCAAGTGATTTGGTGAGTACACTACTGAAAAGAGTCAGGAACAGGGTATTTTATACTAAAGGGATTAAAGTTACAAATAGAGATGCCCAGCGTGGTTTATGTGTTTCAGATCTAATTGTTTCCAGCATTTACACTGCATATGCCACACTTGTGCAAAATGTGTTAAAAAAAAAATAGCATCTGTTAATTATTCAGTGTGCAAGGAATTCAATAAAGTCAGTGTCTCAGTTCTGCTTGCAAATTATGTGGGAAGGGACTTCACTAGGAATTTATTCAGTTCCTTTAAAATTTTGAGCTTTACTGCGTATCTTAGAGAAGAAAACGTGGCTTATGATTCCAGCAACCAGGGTGGGGTAGGTCTGTGACGCGGAACTCTGGAGAACTCCTACATACCTGAGCCATTTTAAGCTAGATTGGACTCAACCTTCAGGAACAGCCCCTGGGAATTTCCTGCAGTTAATGAGTAAGGGAGCCCAGGAGAATCCATTCCATCTCTGGGGTCCCGAGCTCCGGGTCAGCCTTCTGAGGAACAAAGAAACCCCAGTGTGTGCCTCTCTGCTCAGTGCATATGCGTCCGGACACGTGTCTGTCACTTACCCAGGAAAATAATATTTGTCAAGACAAAAGAAAACAGGCTGAGAAGAGTATGAGGTTGATACACAAAAACAGATTTTCAAGAAGACATGCTAACGGCCAGTTGATTTCAACAACTTTTTTTTTGAGACTGTTGCATTTCATTTAAATAAGGAAGCAGAGTGAAATCTGCTGGTTACTCCTTTGTTCCTGAGTCCAAAGTGGAAAAAAGGCACACAGAGCATTAAAATCTCATATTAAGGACAGAAGCATGGAAGAATAATTCCATTTGCCCCCATTCATGAATCGTTTTCATTTCATAAATCAATAACCATTGGTATAAGAAAAACAGAAAGTTTTGCTCGTTTTTTCCCCTAGTGAAACAATATGGAACTCTCTGAAATTGATCATGGCAGGTGGGAGTATACTGGTTTGAGTGGTCCCGGACCCGACTGAACTGAACGTGGTCTAAACCACAGGGTGGTTCACAGGGTGAACGCAATTTCTAGCACTCGGGGGACCCTCCTCCCAACTACCTTTTGTTGTTGCTGTTTTAATTTTACAAACCACACCTGGCTTATATGCCCTGTAATGATGGTGATGTGACCCTGCTAAGAGATCGAGGCGTTTCTATGGAGTGAAGGCAGAACTGACATATTTATGCCGCGTACGTACAGGCTCCCAGACACAGCTTCGCCATCGCTACAGCCGGAACCAGGGGCAGAGCCCAAGAATTTAGCATCTGGGGCCTTATTCTTGCAACAGGCCATTCCTCTGGGGGGAAGAAAGCCAGTTTACCCTGTCAGGAAGAGAGGGCCTTCTTCAGCTCCAGTAAATTGAAGGGCTTGTCATTAAAAAAGAAAAAAGAAAGAAAAAGAGAAAGAAAGGAAGGAAGGAAGGAAGGGGGAGAGAAAAAAAGTAAGGCCACCTTCCTTCAAAGTGTTTAGGGTCCTAGTAGGACAGATTGCTTTGATATCTTTGAGTGCAGCTCAGAGATTTCTGCTGAAATGCTGCAATTTTCCCTAAGTGCACGGAGAGCTCAGGCCCCCCGGGGGCAGGGGAGGGGGTGGGGGGCGCTTCCCCTCAGCTCTGCTTTCTTGCCAGGGGCGGAGAGGCAGGAAGCTGAGCTCGGAGGGGACGGACCTGGGCTGCGGCCCTCGTGCTCTCAGCCGTCCTGCAGTGATGCGCCCTCTGGATAATGGGCTGAAAGTCTCACGTTTTGGCAGTGGGTCCTGCTCACTGTTGTGGCGTTGCTCTAGGACTTGACTTCTTGGAGCAAGCAAGATGCCCCCCACCCCCACCCCCACCGCCCAATAGCTCAAAGATTGGTTTTAAAATGTGTTTTCCCTGACGTTAGGGATGTTGGGATTCCTGTGAGATCTGCCGGTTAAGTGCGGACCTGGAGAAAAGAGAGGGGGGCTGCTGCTGGGCTGGGCGGGGGAGCTTTGATCTTCTGCCCCCCCTGCTTTCCCGAGTTCATCAAAATCAAATCAGTTTCAGAAAGGTCTTCGCCTGGGGAGGCACAGCGCCAGCCCTGCTCCGGGCTCCAAAACCCTCACCGGCAGGGAGAAGACAGTGAACTGCCATGTCCCACCACACTCGGCCAGTTTTTTTTTTTTTTGTCCCTGCGTATCGTGTTCCCGTTTTGCAGCTAGGCTCTGAGTTGGAGTTACCTAGTAGTGTTTTCTGCACTATTTCCCTTATGAAGTGGGTGTGTGCGCAATTTTCACTTTGTGTGAAAGATAGTTGTATGTGTATTTTTTTGCCAGTATGAAATGCCGAGGGGTGCCTGGGTGGCTCAGTCGGTTGAGCACTGACTCTTGGTTTCGGCTCAAGTCATGATCTCGTGGGTTCGTTGGGTCGAGCCCCGCGTTGGGCTCTGCACGCTGACGGCACAGAGACTGCTTGGGATTCTCTCTCTCCCTCTCTCTGTCCCTCCCTAGCTCGCGTGCACAGGCTCTCTCTCTGTTGCTCTCAAAATAAATAAGTTGAAGAAATCCTTAAAAAAACCCCAAAACGACAAAACCATATTCTCACTTCTGTGCAATATTATTTGCTAGAACATAAAGGAGTTTAGGGCACATGGTTCTGATGCATCGCTTGGGCAATTGTATCACTGGAGTCAGCCAGTCTGCAACGACAATAAATCGCTCTCATGTTGGAGGGCTCAGGACTCAGTCCTCCCACCTCTTCTCTCCTCCGGCTCCATCCATCCCCTCGGTGACCTCGGCCGTCTCTTGCCCTACTGGGATGGTTGGACAACCTGTCTCTGGTTCTCTGACCTCTGAGCCTTCATGCAGACTGTTCCTTCTACTTAGACACCCTTCCCTCTCTTTTCACCTAGCCAACTCCAACTTTCTGAGTGTGCACCTCACCTCCTCAAGGTCCTCCTGGAGTCTCTCCCTTCCCTGCAGGATTGGCTTCCTCTGCTCAGCGCTCCTGGCGCTCTGGACTTTCTCATCAGACTGGCTTTTGCAGTCTTTCTTCCTGACCAGTCTGTAAGTCCCTCAGGGCAAGGAGTATCTTTGTCCTGTTCCCAGCTACAGCCCTAACACCCAGGAGCAGTGGAATGTTTGTGGGAAGGGTGACTGTCCACCACACCCTAACCCAGGTCATATTAGCAATTATCCCCACAGAGAACCGGGATCTGGCTCTGGCAGGACTCTGATTTCCCAGGCAGACTGTCTCCTGGTCCCACTGTACCTAGTGCCTTTTATTCCCAGACAAATGACACGTCAGAAATATTTTGCAGGAGGAGGGGCGCCCGGGTGGCTCAGTCGGTTAAGTGTCCGACTTCAGCTCAGGTCATGATCTCATGGTTCCTGGGTTTGAGCCCCGCATTAGGCTCGGTGCCTGGAGCCTGCTTCGGATTCTGTGTCTCCCTCTCTTTCTGCTCCTCTCCCGCTCACACTCTGTGTGTGTATGTGTCTCTCTCTCACTCAAAATAAATAAACAAACAAACAAACAAGCAAGCAAACATTAAGAAAAGAAAATACTTTGCAAGAGGAGAGAAAGGAGTCTGAAAATTTGAGTCTCCTCGCTTTATGTAACTATTAATTTGGCACAGGTTGAGGGCTTGGTGGGAAACAAAATTGCTTTAAGAGTTTTTGCTGCTTATAAAGAGCTCAGAGCCTGGTTAGGAGGAAAGGTAGGAAACATTTAAAATATTGAAAAAGCAGTTTCAGAGAGCTGTATTACTATGACCACGGCAGCCCTTTGCCTGGGTGTGGAAGGTTCCAGAACTGTCTGAAAGAGTTAGTTTGGCACATAAGTAGACTCAGGCCATATACCTAGAGCAGGGCTCACCAACTGTGGCCTGGGGCCAAATCTGGCCCACTGCCCATTTTTGTGTGGCCTGGGAGCTAGAAATGTTTTTTTTTTATATTTATTTATTTATTTATTTATTTATTTATTTATTTATTTTTATTTTTAAATATTTATTTATTATTGGCAGAGAGAGACAGAGCATGAGCATGGGAAGGGCAGACAGAGGAGGAGACACAGAACCCAAAGCAGGCTCCAGGCTCTGAGCTGTCAGCACAGAGCCTGACATGGGGCTCGAACTCACTGACTTTGAGATCATGACCTGAGTCGGATGCCCAACCGGCTGAGCCACCCAGGTGCCCCTATATAAATATATATATACCTATTTAGATGGTAGGGGACAATGGAAACATTGTATCTTATGACACATATAAATTATATGAAATTCAAATGTTAGTGTCTGTAAATCACATTTTATTGGGACACAACCATGCCCATTCCCTTACGGCCAATGGCAGAGTCAGTTGCAACTATGGTTCTATTTCAAAAGCTGAAAGTGTTCACCGTTGGCCCCTTTACAAAAAAAAAAAAAAAAAAAAAAAAAAAAAAAAAAAAAAAAAATTGCTGACCCCTGAGTTAGGCGCCACAGCATGTGCAAAGCCCTATCCGCAAGACTTTCAGCTTGGCCGGGGTGTGGGGGATGTGTGGGAGCGTGAGTGTGTGCACGTGCGTGTGAGTGTGTGCGAGTGAGCGTGTGGTGGTAGAGAGGTGCGCATGTGTAGCAGGGGGAGGGCTATGGTGGGGGGCGGGGGTGAGATTGGAAAGAGGCAGGGCGCGACCTTGAATAGATTTTGCACACCACCCTAAAGCTGTCGCCTCCTGGGCCGGCAGAGGGGAGCTGATGTGGGGCTTCAGGTGAGAGACTGAGGGCTCAGACTTAGCCATGAGCCAGCTAGCCTCTGGGTAGCTTGTGTCTGTGGAGGGGGGCCTGGCAGGTAGAGATCCGGAGGCCCCAGCACACTTGATAATTAATCCTGTCATTGTCATTGAAATATCCCATTTTTTTTCTGTCTCCAACAAACCGCACTCAGCCTATAGCACTTAGGTTTTGCCCCTGGATCCTTTCAAGAAATGCTTTCGAAATGATTATCTTTGTTATGGTGATTGTTCTTCTGATGGGGGCATATATAGAGGCTTTTAGAGGTTTTTTTTGGCGGGGGTGGGGTGGCGGGGACGCTGCATTTCAATCCCAATACAGTGGTGGCTCAGGATCTTTTTGTTTTTGTTTTTTGTTTCTGGCGCGATTTGTCAGGAGTGTCCCTGGCCCATTATCCGGGCAACATTTCTCCGCACCTCCCCTCAAGGATTCCTCAGACTTCAAAGACGGCTTGCAAATAGCTGGCAGGAGGAATAGGCCCCAGATGGAGATGTTATCAGCATGCACACATGCCCACCTCTGGAAATGTTCACATTTGAAAATCGCAGAGATGGCACACCATGGTCACCTTCTGGGGCCCTGTTTGGGGTGTCCAGTTTAACCATTAATTTTATACTTCAAAGAGAGTGCAGCCCACGAGTGCAGCTGCGGAGAATTTAAAATATGATCCCCACCATTGTGGTCTTGCCCCAGTTTTGTCTTTAAAACAGGAGGAGTCGAAGGTAAACCCGTGGGTGTGAGCAGGGACCGTGGTAGTTTCTAGAACAGAAGACCACCTAAGCCTCGTGTCTTCTTCCAAGAAGAAACTGCCTTCTTGCTTCTCGATGATATTTGTGAGGTTTGACATTGCTGTCGTTCGGGGAAGTGTTCGTGTGGGGAGGAGAAGATTTACAAATGGCAGTGTCTTTGAGGGACAGAGAATGTGGAATAAGTTATATTATAGATTCCCTTTAACAGATGAGTTTCACTGAGTAGGGAGGAAATGAAAGGTCAAGTTTTTTTTTTTAATACTTTTTTTAATATTTATTTATTTTTGAGACAGAGAGAGACAGAGCGTGAACGAGGAAGGGTCAGAGAGAGAGGGAGACACAGAATCCGAAGCAGGCTCCAGGCTCTGAGCTGTCAGCACAGAGCCTGACGCAGGGCTTGAACTCACAACCCAAGAGATCATGACCGGAGCCGAAGTTGGATGCTTAACCGACTGAGCCACCCAGGCGCCCCATGAAAGGTCAAGTTTTAAAACATTCTTGGGGTTGTTCTTGCTAATAATTTCCTCTTCCTTTATCTTTTACTTGTTTCAAAAATGATAGTGTTATTAATGCCAGAGCAACAACCTGAAAAACAGTGAGAACCATCTTTTAAAAAAAAAAAAAGTCACGTAGATTATATGGAAATTTTCGTAAGTGATGTAAGTGATGACATTCTATTTTGTTTGCCAGCATCAATTAGGAATCGCGATTACTGTTCAGGTTAATTCATTGGTATTTCCCAGGACATGTCTCCGAGGGGTGCAAAAACGCCTTATACACTTTGTTACCATCATCTGCAAACTGCTATACTTCCCACATGCAGCCTGTGTCATCAGTTGTGTACTTTTATCCATAATGTTCGTTACTTTTTACCTGAGTATGAAGGAGTAACATGGTCACCAGCCCTTGAAAAATAACAAAATAGTTGGAAGATATATGGGAAATCGTGGTAAAAGTACATGGCATTTTAGCACTCTTTAAAGTTTATATTATTTTTTAAATGTTTATTTATTTATTTTGAGAGCGAGCGAGCAAGGGAGGGGCAAAGAGAGAGAGGGAGAGAGAGACAACCCCAAGCAGGCTCCGTGCCGTGAGCACAGAGCCCAATGGAGGCTCAAACCCACAAACCATGAGATAATAACCTGACCTGAAGTCAAGAGTCGGATGCTTAACCAACTGAGCCACCCAGGCACCCTGTTTATTTTTTTTTAAACGTTTATTTATTTTTGGGACAGAGAGAGACAGAGCATGAACGGGGGAGGGGCAGAGAGAGAGGGAGACACAGAATCAGAAACAGGCTCCAGGCTCCGAGCCATCAGCCCAGAGCCTGACGCGGGGCTCGAACTCCCGGACCGCGAGATCGTGACCTGGCCGAAGTCGGACGCTTAACCGACTGCGCCACCCAGGCGCCCCCAGGCACCCTGTTTAAAGTGCATATTCATAATAATTATTACTTAGGAATAAAACTGAACTGATGAGGTATAAAAGGTTAATATTGGCAAATGTAACAGTTAAGCCTCCGGGTTGTACATTACGGAAAACCTAATTCGAACTGGCTTAAGCCAGAAGGGGATCAATCCACGGCCTCGTTTAACTCAACATCACAGAATTAGCTGGATGTAGGGGCTCAGAGGGTATAATTAGGCTTTTGCCTTTTTCCACCTCCATCCGGATTTCACTTCTGTGGTCACAGGATGGCAGCCAGCAGACCGCACACCATGTCACGCTCTTCCGGTCTCTTCCCGAGGGGGACGAGCAAGTCTCCTCAGCACCTCACTCACAGCTCCCATTGCCTGTCGTGGCCTCTGGTGAGTGGAAGGTGATGTACTGACGGTTCAGGCCTGGCCACACACTCCTCAATAATCTTCTAGCAAGTAGACTGAAGGTAGTGGAGAGGATGGAGGCCTAGAGAAAAATCTGGCACAATTACTGGAAGACTTTGTTGGGTGTTCACTAGGGCACATCCCTGGAAAGGAGATCTTTGTCAACCCCTGACTGAGCGCATCTCCAGGGTAGCAAGGAATGAAGCTCGTGAAATCGAGAAATTTTCCTTAGAGGAGGTTAGTACTTGGCATTGGCCTCCTCTGTGCCAAAGACAGGGACGTAGGGTTTCTCCCCCACTTTCTGCTGTGAAACTCAGGGAAGTATGGTGGAGTGGTGTTGAAGACTTGAGGAAAGCAGGTATGAATGCTATTGTTCTGGAGGTAAGTGAGGAGCTGGGCCAGACGCCGGTGCAGTCCTCCCACACTCAGAGGGACTCACAGTTGGCCTAACGTTCTGTTGTCGCCATCTTGGAATTCTCCATTTTTGAACAAGAGACCCTGCAGTTTCCTCTCACACTGGGCCCTGTAATTATGTAGCCGGTCCTGTGAGGGGCCACAGCTACCCTGGGAGCTAGAAGACCAGAAGTAAGCCCCGGGGAAGGACCCAGCTTGTTACAGCGACCCCATCAGGGAGCACTTACTGCCAACAGCAAAAGCTTGGAGGGTTGCCACAGACGCTGAGGGGTACCTTGAGTAACAGCCAGAGAATTCATTTTTATCCCATGAAGGGAACTAGAAGGAGAGATCTTTCTTGGGAATGGGGTCTCCAAAGAACTCACAAATATATTCGAGACATAAGGAGTTAGCTTTGAAGACTCAGCCGTCCTGAGAATACCAGTGACTGATCAGCACCTTTTCTGCCTTCTTACCTCTCCTTCCTCCCCCTGGCTCACTCCAGCCCAGAAAGAGCCAGAAGGCAGCCTAGTGGGCCAGGGTAGGACAAGAAAAGGAGAAGGTGTTGAGATGGAGAAGCCAACCCCTTTTCTATTCCAGGCCCCTGCAAGTAGGCCCAAGTGGGGGAGACAAACTACCTCTAAACCAAATTCAGAACTTCGGCAGGTACACTGGTGTAGACATTTACGTGACTGAAATTAGACTATTTTTATATTAGAATAACTGCAGAACTTTCCTTACCTGAGAACGATCACGAACATCAGGTGACCTACTGGAGATGCCGCCCAAGGATTGGCTCAGTGTCCACAGCGAAGGGTTAGAAAGGAAAGGGCAGTCTGAAAAAGTGAGCATCGTTTTCTCAGGTCCAATGGAATCCTTCCCTTTCAACCCACCAATGATGGCTATGGATGCGTTCTTGTAAATCACGGTAGTAATTTTACACAGAAGGTAGATTTCCTTTTTTTTTAAAGTGATTATCCATTTATTTTGAGAGAGAGAGAGAGAGAGAGCAAGAGCAAGTGTGCATGCACGCACGCACTGGTGCAAGCGAGTGGGGGAGGAGCAGACAGAGAGGGAGAGAGAGAGAATCCCAAGCAGGCCGAGAGTGGTTAGTGTTATGCCCAGAATTCGTGATCCCCAAAGACCACTAGGGAGCCGAGTCCAATGCAAAAGCAAAGAGCCTTTATTCGAGCTAGCTCGAGCTCAATCCCCTACCTGCACCTACGCAGCGGTGAGATACCAGGGAGAGAGAGCGAGTTTCAAAAGGACAAAGGTTTTATTGGGGCCTGGGGGCAGTTGGTGAGGTAATGGCTGTGGCCTCAGCCGATTGGCTGGGGAAGGGTCCTGGGGAAGGGTCCGAGTCCTGTTAGGCAGGTGAGGGGGGGTTACTCAAGGGGAGGAGGTGTGGTCAAGGTGAAGGACACAGAACAAGATGGAGTCGGCTGGCGTAGGCCCGCCCTTTCAGTTAGGGCAGGGCCTGAGCGGGGTTCCGTGCCACCAACCCTGAGATCGTGACCTGAGCCGAAAGCAAGAGTAGGACGCTTAACTGACTCGGCCACCCAGGCGCCCTAGAAGGTAGATTTCTTGATCATGTTTTTGAAACCACAAAACACAAGTTAAAAAGCATTTAGATACAAAGTTGTATTAACATCAGGAAATAAATTGTATGCTAATATTCCAAAAACGTTTTATGAAGATGGGACCTCCCCAAAAGCCTGTTTGTGGCGACCTGTGGGATCTGGTCATAAAGCAAAACCTACCACGTTTGGGGACTCAAACTAGAACAATCCCTCCACTTGGCGATAATTGACTCTCAGTTGTGGTAGCTTACCCTCTCAGGGTCATACGATGTTGTTAAAGAGAGGAAATTAAATGTACTAACCAGAAAGTCGCTCAGAGAACACCAGGGTCATGACAGAAACTAATCATAAGGAAATTCACAGTTTAAGCTGACCTTCCTCGATGGACTCAAAGGGACATCTAAGGGAAGTAGTTAGGAAGACACCGTGTTGTGCGAGGCATTGGAAGTCAGCCTTAACTACACATTTCCTTGTTTTCATTAGCTTGGGTTACCAACTGAGCATTTTCTGAATGCCCCTTTGGAAAGCGAACTTCCTCTGTTTTTCTTACAAGTTCCAGGGTAGGTAAGAGAACTCCTGTAATCAGTAATCACTCTACTTTATTTCTATTTTCTGTTAAGTTCACCGCAAAAGACAAACTTATCCATTATCTCCTAATTACCTATCTTGTCCCGAGGAACAATGCTCTCTTTGTGTAACAAAACATTCTTCTAAGGATTTGGTAAAACCTGTTTTCCAAGTTTTCCTCCAGAGCAGAGACCAAAGCAAACTAGCTTGCGGATGGAATGCCAGGTATTTATTTTCACCTATGAACAGGTAAATATTAAATATGTGACCGGCAAACTTTTCCATTTTTTTTTTTTTTGAACACTCAAAGATAGCATGGAATTGGTGTTTGAGAATAAAACAAAAAGACCTCAGCCATTTCAGGATCAGTCCAGGCAGAGAAGCCAGCCCCCCCCCCCCCCCCCGCCCCCTGCTGGGAATCTGGGGACAGCCGTGCTGCTCAGACTGGAGCCCACCCCCTGCATCTGCACCACTAAAGTCACCTGCTTGGCCACAACCTTGACCCCTACCTGTGGCCCACAGGACTTGAAGTTGTGGCTCTATTTTTCTAAAAAAAAAAAAAAAAAAGACTCAAAAATTACCATGTGAATCTTACTGAATTCATTTGTTGACTAAACACTGAAATTACACGGTTTATTTTTTTAATGACCCAAGTGAGTATGCAGCTTCGTGCTGTTTAGTCTTGATGGACGTCAGTGAAATTGAGAGAGACAGAATAACCCACCTCTGAAATAATAGCTTTGATTATGAACATGAGGAAAAAAAGGACAGTTAGGTCAAAGTTTAAGACAAATTCCTCAGCTCCTTTTAACGTAAAAATAGCATTTGATGGGGCACTTGGGTGGCTCAGTCCGTTAAGCATCCGGCTTCTGCTCAGGTCATGATCTCATGGTTCAGTTCGTGGGTTCGAGCCCCTCGTCGGGCTCTGTGCTGACAGCTCAGAGCCTGGAGCCTGTTTTGGATTCTGTGTCTCCCTCTCTCAGCCCCTCCCCACTCACGTGTGCTCTCTCTCTCTCTCCCCCCTCTCAAAAATAAATAAACATTAAAATTTGTTTTTTAAATAGCATTTGATCAACATTAATAAATGCTGGTATAATTCTCATTCCTGGAGCCTCTTCCGAGGAAAAACAGTCATTCCTGGCTGTGTTTTCTGCAGCAACATGCTTAGCAAAAAGCCCTTCAGTTTCTTTGCCAAGAATGAAACTCTAGTTCCCAAATATTTGCATAGGTAAACATTTTCAAATTCATATTCCGCATACTGGCCGAACTTCTCCGTGTTTATAAATGTTTTTTGCGATTAGTCTGCAAGTTTTTGTTGGACAGATGTATAAAACCCACAACTGGAAGCGGGGTGTCAGGAAATAAAAATAAGGAGAATTTTGTTCATTATTAGCACTTAACGTTATGTTTAGCTCTTCGGGTGAAATTATGAAAAATGAAGATCTCAGACACAAGAGTTGGCCATTTTAATTTTACCTGTCCGTGAGTGCGTGCTCCGTATTTGTCAGGATCGTTTAATTTGGCAACAGGAAAATAACTGGCTAAGACATGGGACGAAAGGTTTTCCATCCTGGTGGCATATCGTGGATTTCTTTTTCTCTCCAGTTGAGCCAACCTTAACTAGATTTGTTTATGTGACGTCCAGTCTAAGACATCTCAGTGAGTGCATGTGGGGCAAATTAAAACAGCACTATATAAGTACATCCGGGGCCCCTGGGTGGCTCAGTTGGTTAAGCATGCAACTTCGGCTCCGGTCATGATCTCACAGCTCCTGAGTTCAAGCCCTCTGTAGGGCTCTGTGCTAATGGCTCAGAAGCTTGAGCCTGAGTCAAATGCTGTGCCTCCTTCTCTCTCAGCCCCTGCCCTCATGCTCGGTCTCTCTCTCAAAAATGAATAAAATGTTTTTTTTTTTAAAAAAATACATCTAATTATATCCAAGTCATTCTGAAAACCAATCCAAGTTCGAACTGTTGGAACCTAAGACCTTTTTAAAAAAAATGTTCATTTATTTGTTTTGAGAGAGAGAGAGAGAGAGACAGCACGAGAGAGTGTGAGCAGGGGAGGGACAGAGAGAGGGGAAAGAGAATCCCAAGCAGGCTCCTCGCTATCAGCGCAGAGCCTAATTCGGGGTTTGAACTCACGAACTGTGAGATCATCACCTGAGCCAAAATCAAGAGTCCAACACTTAACTGACTGAGCCACCCAGGCGCCCCCAACATAAGACCTTTCCAACACGGTGTGATTTGTCTTCCACAAAGGAAAGGATTGTGCCTTCGTTCCATATTACTTCAGTGCCTATGCATTTCACTGCACAAATAATTTATAAAAGACTTACCTGAATAATTTCTTGAATAGGAATCATGACTATCAGCCATGCCAAAGACGGAACTGGTTGTTTTCCATGGTTCCAAAGAGAGCAGCTATCGTAAGTTCCCTGTTCCTTTCTCCAGTGTTATTTTTTGGTTTCTCCGTATGTAAGACCCCTTCATTTAGTGACCTGAGATACAGACGGGCTTTAGTGCTGCGGGGTTCTTCAGAGAAATTAGGCTGGTATGAAGGGAGGGGGGACCTCTCGAATTCCTCCACTGCACATTCTTCAAAAAATTTCCCTTGGACAGAAAAAAAAAAAGTTATTTCTGTCTCTGTCGCGCTTCAGCGTGTTTTGTGAGACATGGCTTGTTTACTGTTTCCTCGAGTATTTATTGAGCATTTACTATGTGCCAAGTAATTTCTAGGGCTAGAAACCCAGAGAAAGATAATACATGCCCCCTGAAAGAGCTTCTAGTGCCAGGACACGTCATATTGATGCACTACTCTGCATACTTCTAGGCATCAAATGGTCCCGTATCTTTGCAAAGAAGACTTTTGGTGTCACGCTTTGCTTTTACAGTTGCTGCAGCGGACGTTGTCAGCTAAGTCACCTGTGTGGACGTCGGCGTTTCCAGTGGTGCTCATCGCGAGGTGGTGGTGACAAAATCGGGCTTCAGCGTGAATGATAAAGACATAACTGCTATCGATCGGCGAGTAACGAGGTATTGGAGAAAAAAGGACAGAAAAAGAGAGGGGCACAGAAACCTTGGACAATCAAAGTGGTGTCTGAAAGGGACGGGGTTGTATTTTAAGGCGACCGAAACCGTTATCAGTCATCAGCAGAGAAAATAAATTGGCACCCTCATTTTTTAATATGTCTCCTAAAAATCAATCAGCACGTATTGACACCTGTCAACCCTTTCACATTTTCTTTTAGAAGGAGTAAGTTCAGTTACAAGCTTAGCGGGCGTCTATTGATTTTGTGTCTTTGAAAATGAAAGTTTAGACTGGTATATCGGGGGATCAGTGTTGAGGGGCATAGGAGATGGCTGGTTCTACCCTCGAAAGAAAGCCCTGCTCTTCAGGACGTGAGGGTCGATCTCCTTCAGGAGGGGAGGCTATTACTTGACACATGTCCACATAAGGTTGGCTTGCTACTTTAACTGGAACCTACTAGAATCCGTGATGTTTAGGACCATGGTTTTGTTTTGTTTTGTTTTGCTTTTAAAGGTTATTTATTTATTTTGAGAGAGAGAATGAGCAAAGTGGGGCACAGACAGGGGGGACAGAGGATCCAAAGCAGGATCTGTGCCAACAGCAGAGAGCCTAATGTGGGGCTAGAACTCCCGAACTGTGAGATCATGACCTGAGCTGAAGTTGGACGCTTAACTGACTGAGCCACCCAGGCATCCCAGGACCAGGGTTTTACAGGAGATGACAATTGTCTCAGGAATTAAATACAAGCCCACCCCTCCCCAGTCAGCTCTTTTAAGGAATAAGCCTGGCAGTATGCCCCGCTTTTATTGAGATCTTACGAGGGCTGGGCATTGAAAGTAGAGGCTTTACAAACATTATTTGAGCCTTTAAACAGGCAGGCATGGTTGGCATAATTACTCTTATTTTCCTATTTGAGCCTTTAAACAGGCAGACTCAAAATTTTCCCAATTTAGAGTCTGAGTTTCAGAGAGGTCGATAGTTTGTCTCAGGCTCAAAGTGTCGGAATTGCCGATCAAATCCAAGTGTGCTTCTAAAATCTGTTACCAATGGTAAAATGGACTTGATGCCATAAACTACATGGTGAGGTATTTTTAGACAGAGTTCTCCATTTCTGACATTTTGTAATGTTCCCAATCACCCTCCATAGTGACAATAAAGCATTTAAAAAATTTTTTTTTTCAACGTTTATTTATTTTTGGGACAGAGAGAGACAGAGCATGAACGGGGGAGGGGCAGAGAGAGAGGGAGAGGGAGACACAGAATCGGAAACAGGCTCCAGGCTCTGAGCCATCAGCCCAGAGCCTGACGCGGGGCTCGAACTCGCGGACGGCAAGATCGTGACCTGGCTGAAGTCGGACGCTTAACCGACTGCGCCACCCAGGCACCCCTACAATAAAGCATTTAAAAGCTGTGGATGGGCTCAGCTGCATGGGTAGCATGAGGAAGCGAGTGTCTTGATTCATAGGGGGAATCATTATTCATGGTTGCAGTCAAGAGACGCTGCTGGGTAACCCGTATCTAGGAAATGTGGTAGCAAATTGAGGGCAGACCAATTTGTTTGTCATGGAACTGTTTATCCAGAAGGGCAGTTGAGAGAGCAAAGGTGGAAATTCTCAGCAAAGGCTTTGAGCTGTTTATTTGAGGCTCTCCTACCTTTGTCAATTGCTCTGTCCTGAGCCAGTGACTTCCTGATAACTCGGGAGCTGTTGTAAAACGGCTTCGGAGCCAGAGATCAAAGTCGCTGTGTCAGAACTGGTGATGCTGCTGGTACCTTTGAAGTTATAAACACCTTTATTTTTAATACAGTTTCTCTTCCCAGATACTGTAAGGAGGACTTAATTTTATCACAGTTGCCTTTGGATGATATTTACTATGGATTGATATATTAGTTATTGAGCTTTTACTGTCACATCAAAATTTCCATTTACTCAAGAGAAGGACTGTACATAAATCAGAAGTGAATAAAACAATGGCTTTAGTGGATGTAATTTATTAGTATTATGACTTTAATTAACTTGTTCATAATAATGCGTATGTGAATTACCCATGATTCTGCCTGACAGATATAGTAGCATTTGCTCCCCTTGAACGTGTTTAGTGTGTTAGGCAATAATGGCAATTCAACAAATCCTGGTATTTTTATATTCATGAAAAAATAACGTTATACACAAAATAATTTTTCACTAAGTTTGCTCGTGATGTACAGGAGAATATTGCAGCCTGTTACGTGGTTTGCAGTCTGAGTTTTCCCTCCCAGTTCTGTTGAGATATATTTTAAATACAGTAACATTCACCCATTTTAAGTACACATACACAGTTTGAGACATTTTGGTAATCGGTGCAATCACGCAGCCACTTGTACATTTAGGTGCAAATGTGTAAAACATTTCCATTATCCTAAAGAGTTTCCTAAGAAGTTTCGCATTCTCCCAGCCCCACGGAACTACTCATCTGCACGGATGCGCTTTCTGTCACTACTGTTTTCATTTTTCCATAATTTCATGGAAATGGAATTATGTGGTACGCAGCCTGTATTTGTCGGGGTCCTCCCGAGAAATAGGCGATCACACACACGTATCTATGAAATATATTTAATGTCTATGCAATGTATACATATGGAGAAAGAAGAGAAGAGAGAAATATTTTTGTTATTTGAAGGAACTGAGTCATTTGGTTACAGGGGTTTGGCAAGTCTGAAATTTGGAATGCAGGCCAGGAGCCTGGACGTTCTGCCAAAGGTTGAAGAGTTGATGCCTTTTAAGTCCAAAGGCAGCCCGGAGGCAGTTCTTTTTTTTTTTTTTTTTTTTTTTTAAGGAAGCTCAGTCTTTTCTCTTAAGACCTTCAACTGATTGAACGAGGCCCACCCATATTGTGGAGGGGGATCTGCTTTATTCAAAGTCTACCAACTTCAGTGTTAATCACATCTAAAAAATGCATTCACAGCACCAAGTTGATGGTGTTTCACAAAAACAATTGGGTACCACAACCTAACCAAATGGATATGTAAAATTAACTGTCACATGGCTTCTTGTGTTTGCTTTCATTTGCTCAAGCATAAGGTTTATGAGATTTACCCATGCTATTGCACGTATTAACACTTTATATTGTTCAGTTGTATTCCATAGGAGGAATACACCACAATTATCTATCCATTTGCCAGTTGACGAACTGTGTGTCCACAACAACTGTTGTGTGTCCAGCTTTTGTGCAATGTGAGAAATACTGCTATAAACTATGATAGTTCCATGGTTTTAATATGACTTTTTTTTTAAATTTTTTTAATGTTTATTTATTTTTGAGACAGAGAGAGACAGAGCATGAACGGGGGAGGGGCAGAGAGAGAGGGAGACACAGAATCCGAAGCAGGCTCCAGGCTCCGAGCTGTCAGCACAGAGCCCAACGTGGGGCTCGAACCCACGGACCGTGAGATCATGACCTGAGTCGAAGTCGGACGCTTAACTGACTGAGCCACCCAGGCGCCCCTAATCTGACTTTTTCAGTTACATTAAAATGTAATCCATTTTAGTCTATTTATTGCTGTATACAAATGGCTGATGTTTACATTGCCCTTCAGCATTTAGAGCATGTTTGCATCTAATTTCTACCATGTAATTAGCTAATAATACACCTGCAAAATAGTGCTTTTGGTGCATGTTTTTATGTAAGTTATCTCATTTAATATTTAGAACAAATCCACGATTTAAATATTTTTAGCTCCATTTTGATGGATGAAAAAGTAGAAAAGTAGGGAAAAGTAGGAACTTACTTAAGATGACGATAGTAGGAAAAGTTACAGGGCTGAATCCGGACCAGGATGTTGTGACTCAAGCCCAATCAACTGTTTTCCCTGATAATCGCCAAGGGTGTGTCTAGAAAGTGATAAGATTGTGATAAAGCATTGGAAAGAGTCATGGTCAAGGCTTAGTCAACCTAAAGAATTCATTTTCCCGAGTTAGAAAGAATACAAAGGCTTCCCTAATCATGCCAAATTTTGGGATTGGAAAAATCCATGAAATGACAATGAATTAGAATGGTTGCTTCCCCATATGATGGTGGTACAATTTGTCTCTTCACTCGGAATCTCTTTCTGCTTTCTTGAACTGAAACAAGTAAGTCATGAGGAGGTCACTGGTGTGAAGTGGGAATTCATGTAGGGCGCTTAACGTTTTCCCTACTCCTGCGATTGTTCTCAGATGATCTGCCTAAAGCTTCCTTGCCCTTGACGTCTACTGCAGCCTGCTATCCTTCCCTGGAGATGGTTCCTTCCTGGTACCAGAGGAGTTGCTTTGTATTGCTGTGATCAGTTCAGTAGGTAAAGACTTGGGGAGGACGCCTTCTAATGTCCCAACATAATTCAGTCTTAGCATGACGCCATCTCATGACTTGGAAATCCAGATTACTCATTCATTCAAAAATACTTACAGAGCATCTGCTAAAGAGCAATGTTATTGTTAGAAGCATCTATTGCTTGTTTAGCTATTCCTTTGTAAGTTAATTTTTGAGGTGTTTACTATTTTATAGAATTGCACAATAATTAATATATAATATTATTAATACATGCTCCCTTTGACAAATGTCCTATGCACTGTATTCTAGGCTTCAGTCTCCTCTAAGGTAGGTGTGGATATCTGTCTCCTCTACAAATAAAGAAAAATGAGGCTCCCTGAGATTAAATGCTTTGCCTCAAATGACATAGCTCTTGAGTGGTTGAGTCACCATTAGAACTTAAGTCTGTCTGACTCCAAAGAGAGTCCTTTAATCCAGGGGTCAGCCAATTTTTTCTGTGAAGAGTCAGGTGGAGGGGCGCCTGGGTGGCTCCGTTGGTTGAAAGTCCGACTTCGGCTCAGGTCATGATCTCACGGTTCATGAGTTCAAGCCCCACGTCGGGCTCCGTGCTGATAGCTCAGAGCCTGGAGTCTGCTTCTGATTCTGTGTGCGTCTCTCTCTCACTGCCCCTCCCTTGCTTGCACTGTCTCTGTCTCAAAAATAGATAAACATTAAAAAAAAACAAAAAAAGCCAGGTGGTAAGTATTTTAGGCTTTGTAGGCTGAAAGACAAAGTCAAGGGTGGTATGTAGATACTCGTGTAGTGTATGGTCTGCGAAAACCACTCATCTCTGAGGTTGTAGCATGAGAGCAGGTCACTTATAAACATAAACTAAAAACGTGGCTGTGTTCTAATAAAACCTTATTTACAAAAACAGGTGGATGTGACCTGTATGCTAGTCTGCCAAAGTCTGCTCTAAACTATGTCCGCTCTTTTTGAAGTTAGTTTGAAGTTATTGGGGAAGTGTAGGATTTTAGCTAACTGGTTCCTTTCAAGGGTTCGATTAAATGCCTTTGAATATAATTTCATTTTAGCACCTGCTGTTTACAGAAGTGCAGGGAGATGGGGTAATGGTCATCTTAGACAATGCTAGCAGACGTAAGACCTCAGAACATCGAGTCACCTGAACAGAAGAAGCATAGTTCAAACACACATCCCGAACACTAGATCACGCGATAACCTTTAACTGCCTAAAAAAGGAAATATTTAAGTCCCTGTCTGTATAAATCTCTGGTTTATGTTTTCATTCTGTGAGCAGTACATTACTCCCTTGTATCAGCCACTGTAACAAACTACCACCAGCTTAGTGGTTTCGAAAATGTAACTTTAGGGGCGCCCGGGTGGCTCAGTCGGTTGAGCGTCCGACTTCGGCTCAGGTCACGATCTCACGGTTTGTGAGTTCGAGCCCCGCATCGGGCTCTGTGCTGACAGCTCGGAGCCTGGAGCCTGCTTCGGACTCTGTGTCTCCCTCTCTCTCTGTCCCTCCCCTGCTCACACTCTGTCTCTCTTGCAAAAATGAATAAAGATTAAAAAAAATTTTTAAAAAAATGTAATTTTACTCTCCTATAGTTCTGGATGTCAGAAGCCTCAGTGGGCTAAAATCAATGTGTCTATGGGGCTGTGTTCTTTCCAGAGGCTCAAAAGAACAGACCACTTCCTTACTGTTTCTAGCTTCCCAGGCTGCGCACCTCCCCCGGCTCATCGGCTTCTCTTCTCAGCAGTCCGGGCCTCAGCCTCTACCTTTACAGCCACATCCCCTCTGACGGTCACCCTCCGCCTCTCTCTTATAAAAACCCTTGTGATGACATTAGTCCCACCTGGACCATCCGGGATCATCTCCGCCTTCCAGGATCCTTGATGTGATTACATCTGCAAAGATCCTTTGGTCATGGAAGGTCCTATATTCACAGGTTCTGGGGACGAGGGCATGTCCTCATGGGGACATGGGGGACACTTGGGGGAGCACTGTCTACCACGTCGATGATGATGACGAGCCGTGGGGGTGGTGGGGCCACTTTAACAAGACAGCGTTCGTACAGAGTCACATAGCGTCCTCCGGTTTCCGCAGGCCTGCTTAGGGAGAAGTCCTTGTCAAGGGAGGTCTGTCATGTTTCACAAAACAAAATTGTAAGCATTTCTGCGGCCTCTCCACCGTGCCCCAGCAGAGCATATACGAGGTGACAGTCACACTGACTTCATTTGCGTTTGCTAGTTTATCAGTATGCTGGCATTCACCTTGTCTCTTTTAGCCAAGTAATTTGTACCATTCAAAATGGACCTATTGTTAAGGAAATGATTTAAAGATGATTCACATGTTGATGGTATTTAACACCTACTGAAAGGATTTGTTCAATTTTCTCCCTTGCCGGGGTGCATGGAAATATGTACAGGCTCCCTTTTAAAAGGATTTATATAAAAACGCCCTATGTTATTACGGCTGTAATAATACCAAACTTTACGGACATTATTCGCCCTTCCAACTGCTGAGTGACACTGTCATTGTTGCACAGACAGGTGTCTCAGAATTTCGTGAAGAGCATAGGGTAATGATTTTGTCACCAATGAGAAGCAACCATTGGGTGATGCTAGCCCGGTCTACACCAGGGGACGTTAAGGCAAACAGAATGATATTCTTTGCACAGAGTCATGTAGAGAAAGGGAAGGATGGAAGGGGTGGGCTGAACTCTGATTGCAAAGGCTCCCCAGGAGAAATTCTGGTGAGTCTGGCATATAACCATCTCTACTAGTGTTCTGTTGAGCTCTGAAAAGATGTGTAAGCATCTTGCTACCACAGGGAGGGAACCAAAGGGGACGGACGGTAATGATCCCAGTGTTCTATGTCATAAATTTTTCGTAACGTTTATTCATTTTTTAGAGATGGAGAGAGACGGCGCATGAGTGGCGGAGGGGCAGAGAGAAAGGGAGACACACAACCCGAAGCAGGCCCCAGGCCCCGAGCTGTCAGGCACAGAGCCTGTCACGGGGCTCGAACCCATGAACCGTGAGATCATGACCTGAGTTGAAGTCGGACGCTTGACCCACTGAGCCACCCAGGCACCCCCCGCCCCCAACCACTCAGTGTTCTATATTATTACGTAGGGATTGCTTCCATGAATCACGCCCGGCTGGACTGAGATTAGTGGGGAGTTTGGAGCTCGTTCTCACGGTTGGATCCGAGAGCCAGACTGCCTTCCTAAATAGGTTACAATACTATCTTGTGGCTCTGTCTTTGGCTGCAGAAAGTGTGAATAATGGAATTCTATTTTCAAAAGCATCAGGCTTCAGATATTTCCATGTGTGGTTAATTGCTGGCGGTAATACCCAGGCTGATGAGTAATTTTCTAACTTTAAAATTCTTTCATAGAAGGATATTCCCCAACTTAAGCACCAGGAAGCAGGATTTAAGTTAGATTTAAGAGCTGGCTGGTGGAAAGGGTTATTAAATGCTGAAACCAGTTATTGAAGGAGATGGTGAAGTCTTCTCTGGAGGTCTCTAATAATGGTTTAGGTGTTGTCTCGCCTGAAGGCAGAGGATATTTTTAATGTGTTGAATTTGCATATTAGGGATTTCAGGAGATCTTTGAGAAAGCCCTTAAGATACTCATTGGGGCAAAATGAATATGTATGGACGGAGTTAAAGCACTGTGGCTCTTTGTGGCTTCTCTTTGAACAGCTGGTCATAATTTAGACACGAGCAACCCCACAGCTCTCCTGCGTAGAGGGGCTAGAAGGAAAAACAAGTCCGTTCTAGACCTTTCGAAGAGCGGGACCTTCAGACAAGGCATTCAATCTACAGTTGAGAAATGAGGAAATTCAGAAATCCCTCCAAGCGTGAGTCCTACAGCACATCTTGGTTCTGGGGTCCATTTTTTAGCCAGTGTTAGACTGAGGAATTTCGGGGTGATAAAGTTAGAAGCTTTATTAATTGTGCAGAGATCTGAGCTTCCTGGCGTGGAGAAAAGTTATGGTTCCTAAAGAACACAATCCGAGGCTTCTCCTCCCCTATTGGAAGAGATATGCGTGACTACGTAGGAATGTCAGGCCAGGTGCAAGGAACATGTTAGTATTGACCTTAATCGTATCGATCTAGTGAACATCATTCCAGCAGAAGGGAACCTTCCCCGCTAAAGGAAAGGGTAGACTGGTATTGTCTCTTAGAAGCAGATCGGGGGCTCGGAGCTGGAATAGGGAGGCTCTTTCCTTTACTGGGCGAGCCTCCTTCTCTCTGGGCGCTCCTTTGTTTGCTTTGGCACAATAGGCAGCTGTTTGTCTTCAAGGACTTGCCCTGTCAGTGGAGACCATTGGACTTGCGTGTTTCTCATTCTTGATTAGAGCCCACGCTTGAAGTCAGGTGCAATTTCATGTTCTCGTTAATGACTTGAATTAAACCAGAGAAGCCTCTGCTTTGTGGGTTGCACAAAGCTGGCAGGAGCTATTACTGTGGATGGCCTTATCAGGAGGCTGGATCAATATGCGAATAGGCGAAACCACAGATGAGAAACTGAAAGATGAAATGTAATGGCATCGAGTGTAATGTCTTGTAACTCAACTGTTGGCAATTAGTTACACACTATAGTCTCTCATCACCGTGTATCCCGTGAGGTCAATGCTATAGGTATCAGATAAGGAGAACGGCCTCATCCGATGACAAAGGCCTTACGTCAAAAGAAGTTGACAGGGGCGCCTTTGTGGCTCAATCGGTTGAGCGTCCAACCTCTGCTCGGGTCGTGATCTCAAGGTTCGTGAGTTCACATCCCACACTGGGTCTCGCTGCTGTCAGCACAGAGCCTGCTTCCTCTGTTCTCCTCTCTCTGCCCCTCCCCTGCTTACACACACACACAGTCTCTCTCTCTCTCAAAAATAAACATTAAAAAAGGGGGGGGGGCGCGCGCCTGGGTGGCTCAGTCGGTTAAGCGTCCAACTTTAGCTCAGGTCACGATCTCATGGTTCATGAGTTCAAGCCCCACATAGGGCTCTGTGCTGACAGCTCAGAGCCTGGAGCCTGCTTCGGATTCTCTGTCTCCCTCTCTCTCTGCCCCTCCCCTGCTCATGCTCTGTCTCTCTCAAAAATAAACATTAAAAAAAAAAAAAAAAAGCTGACAAGTCGCACAGGGGCTGGCAATTAGTAGGTGGCAAACAAACATTTATGCAAAGATTAAATACTTTATCTAAACTACAGGCCTCTTAAGAAATCTTTACTGTTCTCGCTTTTTTCCTCTCTGATAATATCTGTTCACATTTCCCAAGAGATTTTCTCAGTCTGCCCGTCCTTCCCTGAACCCCTTGTGCTTTTGTGTATTTTCCACCTTTGTAGACACACACTTCTCACCTGGAGTTAGTTCCCTGTATTTTCCTGGTCAATAAATAACATCATAGCCCAGATCAACCCCAGAAGAAGCTTCATTCCCTAAAGAAAATTTTCTAGATGTAATTCTATTTTAATCTGACTCCTGCTTTTCTTCATTATACGCACATTATGTGTTTACTGTAAGCAGTGACACTGGTAATTGCATTTAGTTCCTGGATTGTATTGTTAAGAGTTTACACTTGCTGACAGAGAGCTTTATCATAACTTTGCCCTATGTGCTTGATTTTGTGAGGCATGCGGTGCAGAATATTTCTATTTTGAGGACTATAACGAACATATGATTAATGCTAATGATTTACATTCCTCGAGGTTTGTTCATACATTGCTCATCAGTTGAGATCTGTGGCCTTTTTACAATATTGGGGAAGGGAGGGAAAAGAACGATGCCACACAAAATCTCGCGGGTAACCCGGTATTCTGAAATTTGGTAACATGACCTTATTTACGTGATAGCTATCTTTGGGCAAATAACAAAACTCGCCACAAATGCGATGATTATAAACGCGTGTGTTGGTGTGTACAAATAACACGTTGTAATCGTTGTCACTCTTTGTGGGCTGTTACTGGAGTGCTTATGAATAGAGCCTCGTATGCGAGCGCCCCCGGCAAAATTTGGACCTAAATAAACGTTGGCAACGTGAAGCGATCATCCTCTTGGTCTGTAGGTTAGGGCTAGGCATCTACAGAGGATACGTGACCTCGGCTTCTTTTTTTTAAGGGAAGTCACTTGAAGCATAAGGAAGGAAATCCTTACTAGACACGCATATGCTTATGTGAAAAGCAGAGAAGGGAAACCAGCGAGAAGTTGTTTGGGGACAAAGACCAAAAGAGCCTTTGGATGAATGGCGCGAGGCCTCGGCCTTCCAGCTGAAGCTATGGGTTAAATACTCCAGCCTGGACCGGCTCTGGGTGGCTGGGTCTGCGGCAAAGCGTTGGGGGCCTGCTACTAGCCAGGCGGGAGATAGAGAGTCCTCGCAGAGAAAACAATCAACGGCGGTGCGGCCACTGCAGGTGCTGTGGGAAACGTGAGCACAGGGAGCTCATTGGAACCCAGCGATGGGACCACATCATCCCACGCTAGGTAGACCCCGCCCGACCTCCCCACCCCAGCGTGCTGGGAGGGCCTCGCCAGAGGAGGTGGCGGATTCTGGAGAGCCGTAGGGGCGGAGTGGGGGGTTGTGTAAGAGAGACGTGTGCCCCAGGCGCGGGGAACAGCCGGCGATGTCGCCCAGAGTGGACAAAAGCACGAATGTTCATGGGGTGGCAAGACGGATAGGAATTGCGCGACTGGCGGAAGAATGGCCACCCGGGAGCCTCGCGACTACGGCAGATGTCGTTGGCCCGGTGGGGGTGGGGGTTTAAGGTTGCAGGTGCCGTGAAGGTTGCTAATGAGCTGACTTCTGGGAGGGTCGGCCGAGTTCTGCAGGCGGGCCCCATGCGATCACAAGCGTCCTTGTTAAGGGTGGACATGCGAGGCAGAAGGGAGTCAGAGCGGGGAGATTCCAGAGGGGCTCGTTTTGCCGTTGGGTCGGAAGCTGGAGGAAGCGGCCAGGCACCGTGGATGTGGGGGACCTCCAGGAGCTGGAAGAGGTAAGGGAGTAGAGCCGCCCCCAGATGGGGGTGCAGCCCACCCAACGCCTTGACTTTGGCTCAGTGAGTCTTGTGTGGGCCTTGTGACCCCAGTAGAGTGAGGCAAGAGCTCTGTGTCGCTGTTTTGAGCCACTTGGTGGGATTGTGGTGGCTTGTTACGTCATAACCAGCCAGACAGTGCACAAGGAGACCGTATTCCAGGCAGAGCAAGCAGCTGGCGGAGGCCGTGCAACAACTAGGAGCCTGTCTGGGAAGCGGGGGAGGCGCCGAGTGCTGGGGCGTGGGGGGAGGGGCCTGGGGCCAGGGTCCCAGGAGGACAGTCCTGGTGTTTGGCAGGGTGCTGGGTGGGGGAGGGCGGGAGGCTCCCTGAGGACCCGGCAGCAGAGGTGATGGGAAGTGGAACTGTCACCTCCAATGTCCTCCTAACCCTGAAAGCAGGAGGTAGAGACGCCTGGGAAGGAGGCTGGCCAGTGAGAATTCTAGCAAAGAACAAAGCTGATCCCCCCTCCCCCCTTGGGACCGGAGTTAGGATTTCTGCTCCTAGTGACCACAGATACAGGGGGTCGTGAGGACCCAGCGCTGGGCTTCTGCACACTTCATTCCTTCTGCCTGGAACCGGTTCCTTCCTATCCTCAGCCTGACCAGTTACCAGCTTCCTTAAGGTCCTAACCAGGCGGGTCTTTGTGTCTCTAAGCCTTCCCCGAACACTTAGGCAGTGTTGCAGACCCTTGCTAGTCTTGCCTCGCTCGCACCACGTTCTCCCTCTCCTGACACCTGGAAAGTTCTTTTCCTCTCCACCCCTGTTCCTCTACACCGCGTGGGGGTGTGAATCATAAAGGCCCCCTTTTCCGGGTAAAGTCAGACCTGTGGCCTCGGCTGCCAGTGGGTGTGTTGCTTCAAGAACTCCCATGGATGCTGAGAGTCTGAGCCCCTATCCCTGGAGGGAGGCTGCGGGGACCAGGGCAGCCTGTACCTGCTGGGGTTCTGCTTGCCTTTAGGGGGGGGCAGCCTGCCTGAGAAAGGACGGAGCAGGGGGGAGGGTCCCGACATGGGTGTTTCAACCCTTGGGTACTCTTCTATTCTGAGGTATTTGCTTGATTCTGTTGGGGTCCCATTCCTGTCCCTTGCAAGCAAAATGCTTCTCACGAACCTAGTTTTCACCGGCAGCTTCTTGTAATTCATTACAGCACCTGCTTTACCATTAATTGCCCAATTGCTGCTCCTGTTAGGTTCCCAGGGCTGCCTTAAAGGACCAAGAATTGAAGGTTTTGGGGTCTTTTTTTTTTTAAATGTTTACTTTTAAGAGAGAGAGGGAGGGAGTGTGAGCAGGAGAAGGGCAGAGAGAGAGAGAGCGAGAGCGAGAGAATCCCAAGCAGGCTCCACACTATCAGCACAGAGTCTGATGTGGGGCTCGAACTCACGAACCGTGAGATCATGACCTGTGCAGAAGTCGGATGCTTGACTGACTGAGCCATCCAGGCGCCCCAAGAATTGGAGCTTTTAAAACCAAAACTTCTTCTCTGTTATGGAGTCTAGAAGTCCCAAATCAAAACGTTGGCAACGTCCTGCTCTCCTTGAAGGCTCGATGGGGAGAATCTGTCACATGCTTCTGCCTTAGCTTCTGGTGACCATGCTCCTTCTGTTCCTTGGCTTGTAGGTCTGTCCCTCCACCCTCTGCCTCCATCTTCCTGTGGCATTTTCCTCTGTCTTCACCTCTTCTGTCTGAGTCTGAATATGGGTTTTCACAGGACCATCTCCTGTGTCTGGTGTCCAAATCCGCTTGTAAGGACTCCAATTGTTGGATCATCCCCCCTCCCCACAGTATGGCCTCACTGTAACTTGCATCGTACCCACGTCGGTGAGGACCCTGTTCCCAAATAAGGTCCCACTCCTTGGTGCTAAGGTTTGGAACTCGAATGGACCTTTAGTGAGGTGCAGTTCAGTCCATGACACTTGTACGATTCCGAGCAAAGTCATAAACCAAGCAGAAACCACATTCGTCCTCTTCAGAGTTGTCTTCAAGTGCCAGCTCCGTGCCCGACACCCACAGCCCCAAAGAGCGATGAATTATCACAGAAGCAAAAGAGCACATTGGAGCGGAGAAAAGCCCAGCAGTACCCAGCGCTCTCAGAACTTCATGTCAAGGCTGCACCTGTGAAGCCTCCGGAGGGTTCAACACCAGAGGCTCGGTAAAGGGTGTGGTAAAATCCTGTCCGCAGAGTGAACGGCGGCAGATGAGAAGTTAGAGGCAGGTCATTTATGAGTCTTCCCTGGGGAGGTGATAGCATGACCGAGCTGTTGGGGAAGAGTGTATGGTTGAAACCAGAGATTTGATTTCAATTTGTTAAAGTTTATTTGGAGAGAGAGCACAAGCAGAGGAGGGGCAGAGGGAGGCGGAGAGAGCACATCCCAAGCAGGCTCTACCCTAACAGCGTGGAGCCGGATGTGGGGCTTCAACTCATGGTTTTGTGATCTCGTGACCTGAGCTGAAACCAAGAGTCCGAAGCTGAGCCAACTGAGCCACCTCGGCGCCCCCGAAGCAAGGTATTTTAATGTTTGAATGTGAAGTAAGGTTTGAGAAGTTCATTTTTTTTTTAAATGCTTGTTTTTGAGAGTGTGAGTCAGGAGAAAGGCAGAGAGGGAGACAGAATCCCAAGCAGGCTGTGCACTGCAGAGTCTGATGGGGGGCTCGAACTCCTGAATTATAAGAGCATGACCTGAGTTGAAATCAGGAGTTGGACACTTAACCCACTGAGCCACCCAGGTGCCCCTGAGAAGTTTAAAGATCTACACAAAGAGGAAAATAGAGGGGACGACTGGCCAGCAGGGCTTTTAAGTTTGGACTGGATTCCTGGGGAGCCCTGGTTGAGTACCTGCCACAGGGACCTGATTCTGGTAGCTTCCTCCGTGGTCCTGTTCTGAGGCTCTGTCCTGGGCCTATTAGAAGATGACCTTTTTCATGAGTTTCTCCTTCTGTGATACAAAGTAGGGATACAGATCTTCATTTTTTTCCATTTATCTATACAACTAATACTTAGGAGACTTTTAAAAATGTTCTTCTAAGACCATTAAGTGACATTGAACTAACTTCCTCTTGGGAATGTTGTCTACTGAACGTGTTTGGGGCGCTGTCAGATGAGCTCAACAACCAGCTGAGGCAACAGCTGGCATGTTGGTCCCTCGGTTCTGCATTTGGATACCCTTCACAGCTTTGATAAAATTCTAGTCTCCAAGTTGGAAGGAACCCTAGTCATCCGGGCAAAGATCTTGACCTCACCCCCAGATCCTTCCAGGTTCTTCCTGAGCAGGGGTTGAACAATCCTTTGTGTGATGGGAACTGCATGTCTTCTGGTGATTTGATCCTTTGTTTTCAGATGCTCTAGCTTCTAGAAAGTTCTTCTATTGAACTAACATCAACTTCAGTAATTCTCACGGTAGGATTTCTGGACCAACACCAAGCATTTAATCCTTCTCAAATCTGACCGGTCTAAGTATTTGAAGCCTGTGATCCTGTACCTCTCCATCTCTTCCTTCCCAGGCTAAGCCATCTCCGTGTTTTAGTCACCAGCTTTTTCAATGGTTCTTCAAATGTCAAATTTCCTTTCACTACCTTGGCTGTATTCCTCTTGAAGCACCACACGAAGTTCCCTCTTAAAGTATGGGCACCAGCATAGGAACAAAGCCCTCCAGGTATTGTTCGGCTGGCAAAACGTAGAGCAGAGCATCCTCCGCATTTTCTGTCTTCAGAGGAAATTGCTAGCACTCACTCCTACGATCCTCTTTTTCCTGTAAGCTTCTCTCCCATCTCCGCTTAGCCTTCTCTATTCTTACCTCCCTTCTTATCGTGATCGATTTCTTCTTTCGATACAGATCTATAGAGCCTATTCGGTTAAGTATTCTGAAGCACGTTGGACTTCCAGATGGAAGAAAGCCACCTCTGCTATAAAGGAGGGTAGAGTCTAGTTGAAGTAAAATACAAGGAAACAATACCGAGGGGACAGTTGGATCAGAAGGAGCACTTCCTCCACTGGAGGAAGGAAATAGATGTAGTAGGACTAGAAGGTGTTGCATGGATGGATTTCTGTTATCCAGTGAACATCGGAGTCTGTGCCACCTGCTCTTGGCACCGAAGGTCCAGGAGTGGACAAAAGCACGTACCTTCTCTCACAGAGCTTGCAAGTCAATAATGGGAGATGAAGAAACCCAAGATCTATAGTAGCCTTCATCCAGAACAGGGGTCTGGAATGAGGGCTTATTGGCCAAATCTGGCCAGCCACCTTATGTAAGTCTTACCCATCTGTTTATGGTCTATGGCTGCTTCTGTGCTACAATAAGAGTTGAAAGACCATCTGCAGAGACCTTATGGCCGAAAATACTTGCCCTGGCCCTTTAAGGAAAATTTTGCTAAACTCTGATAGAAAATCAGATGAGGAAGTGGTGAGCCCTGGGGGAGAGAAGAGGGCCTCTTCCGAGAGAGATCACTCAGAGGAACCCATGGTGACGAGACCGCATTTGAGCACAGACCTAAAGAATTGCTGGAGCAAGACCCGTAGACACCGGGAGGAAGAATATTCTAGACAGAATGTGTGGAAGCCCTGAGGGATTGAGTTTGGCTCAGAGTACCTGCAGCTGCATGGAGGGAGGGGAATGCTACATGGCGCCCATGAGGCCTTGATGACAGCCCTTACTGAGGGGACATGGGAACCACAGGCAGATTGTGAGCAGAGCAGGAATAGCCTTTGTCTGCTCTTACAGAAGGCCGTGGCGGGGGGCGGGGGGCGCAGGGCAGGAGGGGGGCAGAGCAGAGAACATGGGAACCGTGGGGGCTGGACTAGGGATGTTGCAGATGGTGACAAGGGGCCATATCTTGGGCATTATCGGAAAGTAGTGGCAACAGAATTTTCTCTGTTGGAGGCGGTGAAGGAGGGAAGAGTCAGCATTAGTTTGGCTAATTAGTTTTAACCTTGGCTAAAAAATTCACACTTATGAAAAGCTGGGAGACTAGTTCAAGGAACACCAGTCATACCCTTTACCTAGACTCACCTGTTAACATTTTACCCCATTTGCTTCGCTTCTCCTCCTCCCCCTTTTGGGGTGTGTGTGTGTGTGTGTGTGTGTGTGTGTGTGTGTGTACATGTATGCAATCATCTTGAATGATCTGAGAATAGTTACATGGTTCTTCACTCCTAAATGTATCGGCATATTTCCTAATGGGGATGTTCTCAAAGAATAACTTATGTATGTATTTATGTATATGTTTACGTATTTTGTTGGAGCAACTCCCGAGATGTACTTGCCACTCACTTGATAGCAGGGCTATGTGAAAGGACAGCGGGAGCTACTTCTGGAGGTGGGAGAAATTGGGAGTTCAGTTTGGCATGTGAAACTTGACTTGGCTGTCGAACCCTTGAGAATGTGAAATGGGTAACTGGACAAGAATTCGGGGGTTCCTGACCTCCAGTGATCTGGGAGATGTGGAAGAAAAGTAAAGGACCCAAAGAAAGATCAGTATGAAAATGAGCATAGAAATAATGTTTGTGGGGATACCAGCGTTCTTTATCCTACCTTGGAATCCTCCCAGTGTTTCTCTACTGATGAGAAACAACCTCAGAGTGACCAGGGGAGGATGCAGGAGAGAGGAAAGAATTCCTGGAGAGACTCCCTTGAGTAGGTGAGAAAGGATGGGATCTACGACCAGTGTGGAAGCCTCAGCCTTCTGAAGCAGGAAGTTCTGCCGTTATTATAGGTAGGAAGGCAAAGATGGGCTGTTGATAAAGTTGGGCCATACATATGGTTGAGAGTGAGTGGCCTTTTTCTCTGTCTTAAGTGTTTCTCCTAGAAATCAAAGACTCCCTGACTGTGAGGAGAGAGGAGATGAAATGCTACACGTCTGAGGAGCGAGGTGGTTCTTTCTGGAGGTAGCAAAAGAGATGGGTCAAGAGAACCTAGGGGGTTGGGGCACCTTGGTGGCTCAGTTGGTGAAGTGTCCGACTTTGGCTCAGGTCATGGTCTCCAGGTTCGTGGGTTCCAGCCCCACATCGGGCTCGGTGCTGACAGCTCAGCACCTGGAGTTGCTTCAGATTCTGTGTCTCTTCCTCTCTCTGCCCCTCCCCTGCTCTCACTCTGTCACTCTCTCTGTCTCAAAAATAGATAAACATTAAAAAAATGGAAAAAAAAAAAAAAAAGGAAACCTAGGTGGTTACTGGTGGCACTGAGGGGTCCCATGACTTTAGTGGACGTCTTTGAAGACCACAATCAGTCACCTTACTCATTTTCTGTCCACGTGCCTTCAGCTACCCTGGCAGAGAATGGCCACTCAGATGGAACCAGGACTGGGGTTTGGCCAACAAATGTGAAGGAGGCGGGGAGGGAGTTTGGGGTTCACTCAAGCAGTGCCTGTGATGAAGGAGCTAGAATTGAAGCTGAGGAAGGAGGGAAGTGAGGAAGCAATGGGGCTACGTGAGAATGAAAAAGTGGGGAGATTGGGGGTTTACAGGTCTCACGTAATGGGCGGTCAATACCGTGATTAGAGCCGTGAAAGTAGAAGGTGGTATGTAGAGACTGGGCTCCTTCAGCTGAGCTTGCGTTTGGAGGAGACCATTCAGGTCTGTATTCTGGATGCTGCAGGGTGTTGGATGGTATCCTACAGGCAGAAGGTGTCCTGGGAACTCACAGGGCATCACACGGTCCAGGTGTCCTGTGGAAGGGAGCAAGGTCCGAGAAGGAAGCCCAGGGAGCCCACGACTGAGCAGAACCATCCTTGCAGAATGCATTTGACTTTGAGGTTTTCACAAATCTGTTACGACCCTGAAATAGAGTTAAAATGAAAAACATTCCATCAGACACTGTTTTTACGAACCAGTTTTGTTTCAGGTTTTCTTCAGATCCTCTCTGCAGTTGGCTACGTGTCCTGGCTTCTGGATTGCTACATGTTCTAAGGCCTCAGGCATATTAGTGTTTGTGTTGCACCCTTATTGTGGAAGAATTTCTCAGTCTAAGGGATCTTTTGGTCTTCAAGGATCCTTAGTTGAATAAAACTCAACACCTCCTGTAAAGCACTTCTTATGACCGTGTTATCACAAATGCTAAAAACAGAGAAATGCAGACTTTAAAAAGAGGTGGATGTGCCTCAGATTTGAAGCTGTCTGTGACCTTTGACAATTAGGCATACTGTGTCAAAGCCTCGGAGCGATGCTCTGGTTTCTAAATGGCACTCCACTAATTTCGGATCTTCCTGTTCGGTCCCACCAGGCCATGTAGAACTTTATTTCCTTAAGCTTCCTGGTGGACAACTGGGGAAGGGAGAAGTGAGGTAGGCTTAGTTTACTTGGTTAACCCATTTCAGAGGACCTAAAAAAAAAAAAAGTGATTGTTGATTATAGAACATGAAGGCCAGGGGTAAGATTCAATAATACTTACAATCAATTACTTTTAGGTTTTCGTTTAATTTGGTTCTTTGCTTGAAGCCAAACTTTGTCCTAAACTAATGGACAGATTCTTCACTTGTGAAACTTTTAATTACTTAGTAGTTCTCTCAGAAGACACTCGGGCTTATGGTTTTGTTTTGTTTTGTTTTGTTTTGTTTTTGCCTCATCATAATCCTTGGATGAAGGCAAGCAGGATCCTTTTGAGAGATGAAGCTTTTGAAGGAAAATACATATGTAATTGGTTGTGTGGTTTGGATGAGAAGGAAAGAGATTTAAAATTGGTGGGCCTCATTTAAGGTTTAAAATGTGAGTTTTAATCAAGCACAGATCTGACAAAGCATAAGGGTCACTGCCAATGATTGGTTGTAACACAGCTCAGAGAACGTATTGCAAGTGTTACCTTGTCTCTGGAGTTCCTTACTGTAGCCAGATCTAATTTAATACAAGGGAAAATATCCATCAAAACACAGTACATTCAGCTAAGGTGTTCTTTTTCTTTGTGTGAAAACAGAAATCACACACTGAAATATTCTGGTTCTAATTGCCTGTTTTCTTACTAAAGTAACCTACTTTTATAAAGTAGTGTTTGAGTTGTGCTCTTTAGAGCAGAAATGGAGTCGTCCTTTGCAAATCAACTAAGATACAATCTTAGATGTAAAGGATGACCTGTTCTCAGTTACCTTAAAGTGTCATTTTGGGATTTGTTTTCAAGTAGCTGATTCATAAGGCTTCGGGCCTCATCTGTTCAATAAACCTCATTCAATAGCCCTGCATTAAACACGTGCAGGGCTACATCATGTGCTTGATGCTGGGGATCAAGGTGAGCACTTCACCTAAGTGAAAACCCACTGTCTACAGGACTAGTTGTCCACTGGGGACGATGGTCCCCGGAGAGTATTTAGCAATGTCTGTGGGTGTTTTTTGACTGTCACGACCAGGGTAGACCTCTATCGAGTAGAGGTCAGGGATGCTACGAAACCTCTTAGCTGCAGCAGGATTATCCAGTCCAACATGCCTGTGGTGCTAAGATTGAGAAACCTGGATCTTGAAGGAGCCTGTAACAGCTACAGTGAAATAAGACAAGTGCTAAAATGGAGCTATCTTGTCTAATGTGCTCTCACAGCTCCCAGCAGGCGGTGTCTGATCTTGACAATGGTAGGAGGTGGTGGATTGTGTGGAAGCCTCCCTAATCTGTGTCATCTTTGTGAAGGCTTGAATGCTGAGTAGGAGTTTGCTTGAGGAGGAAGATAGGTGCATTTTCTAGTGGGAGAAACCTTCTGTGGAAGGTGCTAGAAGCTAAGAGGTAGTCTAAGATGACTGGGGAATGGTGTAGTTAGTACTTTGGATTGCTGGAGCTTAGATCCATGTGAACGTGACCGGAACCAAAGCTTTGGGGTCAGATGGAGACTATGTAGTCTAGATTAGTGGAGGACCATTGAAGGATAGGCAGTGCCATGACCTGCTTATGTGGAGTCTTAGGTCCTCTCGACAGCTTTCTAAAACATGGCTTGGTACTGATTGTTGGCACCAGTTAATTGTCTAAAGTAAATGAGAGACGTGGAGTGGATGAAGAGTCTTTGAAGATATTTAGGAAATCGGGAAGAGCAGACCTTTGTAACAAACTCACAGAAGAGCGAGGAGGGGAGTCAGAAAGGTCCCCGAAGCTTTTGGCTTAAGATGTTGAGTGGATACTGGTATCACTACCTGAAATAAATCTGTACTGAGAAAGATGGTAAACTCCAGTTGGGACTTAGTGCTGCTACCAGTGGGTCATCTGGTCAGGAATAAAAAGGTATGGGAGAGAACAGTGGTCTCTGAGTGCTCTGTGTCTCTTTAGAAGGAGAGGGATTCAGTGACTGGAATCTTAGGAACACTGAGCCTCAAGAGGCAAGGCAGCCATGGTGGGTCCATGAAGGAAACAAAGGATTGACCAGAAGTAGAGAGGAATCAGTATTGTCAACACTATAGACTGAATGTTTCTTTTCCTATGAAATTCATGTGTTGAACTTCATCCCCAATGTGGTAATACTTGAGGATGGGGCCTTTGGTAGGTGATGAAGTCCTGCGGGCAGAGCCCTCATGAATGGGACTAGTGCCCTTAAGAAAGATACCTCAGTGAGCTGTCTAACCCCCTCGGCCATGTGAGGACACAAGGAGAAGATGGCCTTCTGTGAACCAGGAAGTAGGTCCTCAATAGACACCGTTGGTGCCGTGGTCCTCGACTTCCAGGCTCCAGAAAGAACCGTGCGAAATTTGTTGACAAGCCACCCAGTCTATGGTATTGTTATGGCAGCCTGAATGGACTAAGAAAGTCAGGGAGTCCACTTAGGACAGTTTCAGGGATGGTGTGTTTAGGTGTCTAAGAAGATAGAAGTTCATTTGCTTAGAGCCCATTGAGTTGGGCACCATAGAGGTCGCTTGTCATCCAGTAGGAGGGCAATGGTGATGGAATGTGGCCAATTACAATGGGATAAGGAGGACCTAGGGAAGGTGGGGAACGGGAGACCGTGCAGTGCACTTTGAGAAGACTTGGCTGAGGACGGAAAGGGTGCTAGAGGGGAAATCGTGCTTAAGGCTGGAGTTGAAGGGGCTGTTTATCTGGGGAGATGCAAGGCCAGCAGTGTTTTAGTATCTGTTTTTTTTTAAATGGTTGTTGACATTGCTATTTTTAAGAGATTACAAATTGCTCCTATGATTACGGAACCATCAACCTCTGCTAGACATAATACCAAAGGCACCAAAGCATATAGACTCTATCGAAACCATTCACCATTTCCATTTCCTTACAACAAAAGGGACATTCCTTTTAGATCGGATGGACCTCGGGAGGAAAGCAGCTCATGGTCGAAGACTAGTGGCCGAGAGAAGTGTGGATATAGTTTGTTCCTCCTGGTTTGTGTTGGGGTGGAGGGATGCAGAAGTAAAAAGGGGTAAACTGAACTGTAGCAGGCAGCAGGTTGGAAAGTGCTATTGGAAAGTGCTGTCGGAATAACAAGCCCAGACCAGAGAATAACTTCCTGCTTGGCATGTTGAAGACTTCATTGTCAGTGTGTGTCTGGCTGTGGGAATGCTGTCTGATGGGAGATTCTCCCGAAGCATCGTCAACTGAAATGAGACGGGGAGATGGCTGTAGGCTTCTGTGACCACCTGCTCAATGTATGGCTATTCTGTGATCTAGTCCCACGTAGTTTCTATGGTATTCTGCTTATTTTCTTCATCAGTCTTTGATAGTATTCTTCCACTGACTTTTTAGGTTCTAACTAATGAGCTGTGTTCCATTTCCCGGGAAATTTTCATACCTAACCTCACTCAGTGAGGTGCTGGATACCTATAGGCAGGCAACAATTGAAATTGAACTGAAATATACTCACCAAGATACATCTGGTATTTTTACTGGTATGATTGAACTCCTACCAGTGAGTAAGCAAGCATCTATTTACTTTTTCAGATCTTTTGTCATTACAAGCTTCAGCATTCATTTATTGGGCATGATTTAAATTCTCCAAAGGAGATTGTAAGTTCAGACTGTAGGTGTGGACTCCAGGCCAGATTCAAAGAGTAACTCTCTTGTTTGATTTAGAACTTCTCCTTAACTGGTTCCTCTCTAGAATGGAGATCTAGAAAGATCTAGATCTAGAAAGATCGTGTCAAAACACAATCTGGGGTTGGGGATGATACAAAATGTAAATCAAAGTGAGCATTCATGGGCTTCCTTTGGGGGAAGGATTTAGCTTTATTTTCCAAAGTGTTTTTGGAAGACCACGGAGACCGTGGTTTTTTGCGGATGGATAGTGGAGAAACATGGTAACTCCTCCTCTTCAGATGGAGAATAATTCAAAAGCCACCTATGGTCATAGACTAAAAAGAACTAGATCTGTTGAACTTAATGAACCCATTGCATTCAATAGCTTTTTACAACTCAAATCGAACCTTTTGAATGCTGCTTCTAGGTCCAAAGCCGAGGATTAACAATTTCATCTTGTTCCATCGGACACAGAAGCTACAGTCCCGTAAGCAACTGGCATTTTGAATTGTAATATGCTGACAGAAATGGTGGGGATGTGTGCGTTCTCCTCTAAGCCATTGGCCAAAAAGCATCCTCTCAACATGCAGAATTTTTTTTTTTTTTATTGCTGTAAAATCCTTGACAGAAATTTAAATTGTGTAATCCTCCTTCTACAAATTGGGGAGCGATGGGTCCATTTTTTTTTTTTTTTTTTGAGTAGACTAAAGTTGGATCAGGTTAACACTTTAGAGTACACAAGCAAAGCCACGGGCATTGTTCAGCAGAGTAAACCCATGCTGAAGTTTATTTGGAAGTTAGGAATGGCTTTTAGAGTGTCCATTAAAAAAAACAACCAACCCTTATCTTAGTAGACAGTCTCTTTTGAGAACTATTCTTTTATTCATTAAATAGAACAAATCAAGTTCCAAATGCCATATTGAAATTAGTGTGCTTTTGTTGTTTACTATAAGAATAAAAGAGTCTGGTCTTTCTTTCTCTTTGCCTTTGAGTGGAGGTTTATAGAGGAAGTCAGGCATTATTTTGTTTATAATTAAAGACTCTGTACTAAAGCACAATTTGAATAAGCAACTTTAATTAATCAAGGAAAAAACCCAACAACCTTCTACACCCATATTTCGGTTTCTAAGAATGAGTAAAAAGGGTTTTCTTTTTTCCCCTTTGAGGTTAGAAGCAGGTCAGGTCAGTAATTGGAGCTGGCTAGTCATCAGCTGGTTTGACCTGCTAGGCTAGAATTTTCTTTACTACGGGAAAGTGTAATCAGAAAACCAGATGTATCCCCGTCTTGAGACTGGAGCGTAATGAAAAGCAGGCAGTTCATTTATTTGCTCCAAGCCTTCAGATCTTCATTCAGCCATTTGGGGCTTGACTTTGCACCGGGCTTGGGGGGGGACTACAGTGGGAGGCATTATTTAACTGGATCCAAGTCCAGCGATGTAGAAATTGAGATTCAAATGCCCATGTCGTCCCAAATCTCCTATTTCCTTCAAAGGTTGATAGCTATTATGTGCTTTCTGCCTGAAAACAAGGCACGAGTGAGAGGCTTAAAGCTAGGAGACTGTCCATTGTAGGCTTATTCTGACTATAAAAGCATTTTCCTGAGGTCCTACACATTCTGTTTTAGCAGCTGGAGGGGGGAATGGGAGAGCACATCCTTCTGAGCAAATGTGTGTGTGTGGGGGGGGCGGAATAAGCACCTTCAGTAGCTTGTTTTCATGACACAAACCATCTGATTCTGCATTCAGCTCTGTATACTCATTTGTCCTACTTTTCTCCTAAAGCTTCTCCTGTGTTTCCCAGTTCTGTTCTCTATTAAAATTCATCTTTGTATCCTCCTCCTAAAAAGAGGTCATCTAAAAGTGTTTTGACCAATTTTTTGTAGGCAGTCTTGTATATCAGGATGCTGCTCCTGTTTTACAAACCGGTTTGAACCGTTCTCGACATTCACCATTCCAAGGCTCGAACAAATGAGAAAAGCACTTATCGGACGTACAAACAAATATAGGATTCAGTTTATGAAGCCATGAGTCTAGAGGCAAATGACCACAATTAAGGAGGATTCCTCCCCGCCAACAGCCGATAGAGCCTCCCCTTTAGATGTCTGGAAGGCATTTCACGTAGGGTGAATGGACAGTATGTTTCTTCCACCTCTAATTTTCAAGGAAGTTAGGTCAGAAAATCATCTGAAGACTCACGATGCTAAGCATCCTACATGTATGAGTTAAAACTGGAATTTTGCCTAGGATACAGAAAAGAAATCTGGGATTCTTCAGTTTCTGACTGTAATTTAGTGAAGGTGTTGAAGGAAGGAAGTAAAGCCTGGTGGAATCTATTCTTTTATGTGGCTTGGATATGGTTTAAAGAGTTGTGAGGGAGATGGGCTATAGAGATCTAAATAACTGCTCCGTTTAAAGACAACAACAGCAAAAACCAGTTGCCGAAAACCCGTAGTCTCTTTGACTTCTCTCACTGAGACTTTGTAAATATTATTGGAGCACTTGACGCATTGCAAATGAGTATTGGTGCATGCAGCAGACATCTGCTCGAGAAAAGGTTGGGATGGTCTGTCTTGCCCTTTCAAACGTCTTGTCCCAGCAACCGTTCCTGGAAACACAGAAGAGAAGCTGAAAAGAGCGGAAACCCCTTCCTCCTCTCCATTTTTCTGGAGCAGAGAGCCTCGTTGCTTTTCCCCTGATCCAAGACAGGAGAGGGGGTTCTCTCCTTAAGACCGTTTAAGACTTTAGTCACCAGATAAAATGATTGCTGCTCACTTGGATTATGACAGCAGAGAGTTCTATTTTTGAAAACTTCCCTGGCGGGGAGGGAAAATGCAAATACTTTGGGTCTGTGTTCTCTGCGTGGCTTTGGCATTTAGAAGGAAGGGGAGAAATAAAGGCGGCCTTCCAGACGCGTGTTTGGTGACGTCCACCATCTTCTTTTCTGAGCAGGTGTAGACTGCTCCCCCGGCACACCCACTCAGCTGACCTTTTTTCTGCTTGCTTTTTCCTGCTGGCTTTCAATTCCTCCCCCAGCCCCGGGTCTTTCTAATGTGTAGAACTAGGAACAGGTGGGCAGGAATGGTGGCTTTCAGTGTCTGTAGCTAGGAATTGGTTATCAATTGAAGGAGCTGGGTAAGTAAGTCTGCTGCCCACATGGTAACTGGCTTCTTCCAGAGAAACCTTTCAGTTGACATGTTTGGGCCAACCCTGAAGAACTTCAAAAGGATCTCTGCTATTTCCCAGAATGAGTTTCTTCATACTTTCCCTCTTCAAACACTGATTTGACTGAACCAATTCCCTGTTTTGGTTTGTCCTAGAAGTACGTTAAGGGAAGAAAAGGAAGGCACAGGCAAACAACAAATGGAAAGCGTGGCCGAAGAAACCAACGTACTGCAATAGGCATCTGAGGGAGATTCCCACTTTCTGTAGGCTCATTCCCTCTGCTGAATCCTGTCTTTGGTCAGTCTTAGGACTGAGGGCCATCACATGAAACTTGTATTTGATCCTCTGAGCAACTGTCCCTCCTCACCTAATTGCTTTCCCTCTCCCCACTGGACCTAAGATCCAAAGATTTCCTGTTTTGCCTGCCCATCAAAAAGGTGCCTGTCCTGTGTACCGTCCCCTTAAGCTTCTGCTTCCCAAGAACATCACTTAAACCTGAAATTCATTCAGGCTGACACGGCCCTGGAGAGTTAGATCCCCGATTCCATCTGACCCTAAGGAAAACTCTTCACGGGGGGGCTTTGTATCTCTTTGTCACATGGGGCAAGAACTACGGTGTCAGTCCCGTGACTCTGTTCCTCTAGGTCCATCCCACAGACTAACCTGAGCCTCCCAATTCACTCTGTCCTCCATGTTTTTCCCTTTCTTAATATACTCCTGACTGTTCTCTTTTCACTAAAGTCCTTTTTCTTGTAGGCACACAAAAAATTGAGGCTGTCAAAGTTTTTTTAGTCCACATTAATCATTAAGGTAGAATTGAGGTCTCCAAACTAGAAGGTGGAGGGTGTGCACATCAGAATTTAACATGCGAATGGCACTCCACTTCTTAGAACAACACGGACTACCAACTTATGTTGAAGTTAAATCCGCGCAGATCATTCAGGTTTGCCTGTCCAGATAGTTTTAAGATCTTTGAAGCATTTTTGTCTTAACTGCAGATCTAATTTCAGTCAGCCTCAGGATAATCTTTAAAAATGTAAATTCTTGGGTTTCCTAAATAATCCTAGGAGTGTACAGGTTTAAAACAGGAATCCCTTTGGAAATGGTTATTATAAACTTGAAGGATGGGGCGCCTGGGTGGCTCCGTCGGTTGAGCGTCCGACTTCAGCTCAGGTCGTGATCTCACGGCCCGTGAGTTCGAGCCCTGCGTCGGGCTCTGTGCTGACAGCTCGGAGCCTGGAACCTGCTTCGGATTCTGTGTCTCCCTCTCTCTCTGACCCTCCCCCATTCGTTCTCTCTGTCTCAAAAATAAACATTAAAAAAAATAATAACAAACTTGAAGGATGACCAAGTAGAAATAAAGATGGAGAGCACCCACTCTTCAATATCACAATGATGCCTGAGTGAATCTTTAAGATGAATCCTGCACGAAATTAAAAGCTTATGAAAAAATAGTCCCTTTTATATGCAGAAAACCAACAAAGAAAAATCCTTTGCTCTAAGGTTGGTTTGGTCAAAAGTTGATTCTTTTAGTTAAAAAGGGTATTTGACTGTAAATTCTTTGAAGTCTGTGCATAGAAGAGTAAAGCCTATTCTAGGATTTATATTACTTCTTTGGGAGTGGAGAGTGGTAGTTGCTTGTTCTAAACGTAAATTTCCTTTCTACTTCGACAATAATGTCAGAATTGTATTTTGGCTTCCCTTCTGGATCCACATAGATGGCTATCATTTGCTGGGTGAGTATAAGAGGTAGCAGTAACATTAGTGTTGGACTAAAACTATTAAGTTTATAACCAGATAAGTCCCATGTAATCTATACAAATAAAGGGGTATCATTAACGACCAAGGAGAAGGCCTTCCACTGCAAGCTAAATGATAAGTGGTTTTGAAATCTGCACAATAAAGCTGGAAGGCTGAAGTAAACAGAAGCGAAGAGACTAGAAGACCAGCCTGAGGAAGGCAACGTTGCCTATCGAATAGTTTAGGGCCTCGGAGGATATGGAGGCGGAGTCCATAGAGTTTTCTCCACTGGAATCCTTTTCCTCAGAAAGGGGATGTTAATATTGAGTTAATATTGAGTAGTTGAGGTCTGATACTTAGCCACTTCTATTGGTACCATTTCCGGTTCATGTGACTTTTAATAGTTTAAACTCGATTTTAATTGACCTTTTTACCCTTTGATTCTCTTCTCACCAGCTCCTCCGGGTTCAGATTCCTAGAAAACCAGAGAAGGGAAAATGCAACGGAGAACTTGGCGGCAGCTGGGGGTGAAGCTGCCTCATCTGCTTTCTGGGGCTCGGACTTAGGGACTTCGGGATCTGTGTGAGACAGCAGGTTGGCCTGTTCTCTTAGCAATTGGGAGGCAACGGGTTGCCCAGCTGGCTCTACCAACCTCTGTGTGAGGTGTAGCTTAAATAGCGAATGGAAAATTCTTAAACATTGACTGGGTTGTCACGTGTTCGTGCTTGGATCTATGGAAGCACCGATTCAGAAAGCGTTACTTAGACTTGTCCCAAACCTTGGGTTTCTAACTCTTGGTAAAAGCAATATTTCTGCTGTATCTCATTTTGCATGGAGATATCATATGATTCCATAGGGAGCACTAGTTTAATGTTTCAAGGGGCCACATTTTTCTGTGAAGCAGATGGGTGTGTGGAGCTTCTCCTAGGTAGGAAGTAGTTCATAGGTGTTCCATCTCTGCAATGTGGATAGAATCTATTGAGTCCTAAGCATTTTCAAAACTTCCCCATGCAGATGAAGACTGTCCTTCAAATACCCTTCTTTAGAAGATTTAGAATTTGATGCCGGCTGTTACTCAGATCTGATCTTAGAATAGCTTTCAGAGTCCATTTATGAACCAAACAACATAATCCACGTAGTTCTTCCCAAGTACATCACTTAGTTCAACCAACTAGCATCACACAGCTCCATTATTCCCCTTTATTCACAAAACTTGGTTCTGAACAACCGTGGTCTTTTTTTCCCCCCTTCCAGAAATAAAACCCGAAGTGTGAAGATTGTCCATTACTGATAGTATTCCAAAGAAAGGCTTAGGGGATGACTCAAAAGGGAAATTCAAATATGGTAGAGCTTTTAGTAATGACAGTAGGACAGGGATGATCGAGTCATGAAGCCCCATGTGTGAATGTGCATGCATCCCACTTGCCAGACCTACGGGGGGGCGTGGGATCTGGGGAGGGTTTTTTTTTTTTTTCTTTCTCAACACTCGGAGTGAGACTGGAGTAACGGACGGGGTGGGACTCCAATGCATTCTAGGCCAGTGCCCAGGCACCTAGCATGGCCAACATGAGACCTTGGCACAGGGATGCTGGAAGAGAGACCCCAAAGTTATAGGAGATAATGGGGGATGTTCCAGTCCTTCCACTGGTACAACCAGACGACTTGAGTGTAGGACTTGTGGCAGAAACTGGTTTGAGCTGCTGGCTCAGCCCTGGACCTGACTGAATGCCTAGTGCTGGTCTCGATTGACCTGCCTGGGGCTCTCCAGGAGGCCAGCGTGCAGGGAACCCATCCCCAGCTGTCCCATTAGCGCTGTCCTAAGTGGCCACTTTGAAGGGGATAGCACGGGCTTCTCTATAAATTCACTAGGTTGAGGGGCGCCTGGGTGGCTCAGTCGGTTGAGCGTCCAGCTTTAGCTCCTGTCACGATCTCACAGTCTGTGAGTTTGAGCCCCGTGTCGGGCTCTGTGCTGACAGCTCCGAGCCTGGAGCCCGTTTCAGATTCTGTGTCTCCCTCTCTCCCTGCCTCTCCCCTGCTCGTGCTCTGTCTCTCTCTCTCTCTCTCAAAAATAAACATTAAAAAAAATTTAAATTCACTAGGTTGAATGCCAAGTCCTGGATCTAACCATCCCTGGCTCTGTGACCTTGAAGAAGTCCCTTTACCTTCCTGAGCCAACAGTTCCTTAATTTGTCATGCTATCAGACAGATCTTAGACTTGTTGCACTTTTATGAAGTTCTTACATTTTCTCTGTATGATGGAGTACCTAAGAATGCTCTACACCATTGCTCCTTGTTTCAGAAACTCTGTGTGTGTGTGTGTGTGTGTGTGTGTGTGTGTGTGCGCGCGCGCGCACATGTGCAAATCAGGGTGGTCTCTTTAACACAGCATCTAATACAATACCTATCTAGATGATAAACATCCAGAACATGAGAAACCAGCCTAGGTAAACCAAAGCACATTTACTGTTTGTGGTAGCAATTTAAAATTTCGTATTAGCTTTCTTTTGTTTTTAAGCTCCTTTCTCCACCTCTTTAGGTCAGATAGTTGGGAAAAATGATAAAAGCTCGAGCAGGTCTAAATACGTTACAGGCGCATCTTCCATACGTATACTCTGGTTAGAGAGGCGTTTCAAAGTTCGTTTTAATGAGTCTTTTATGGCGCTTTATATGCGGCAACTTTCTCCACCCGTCATATGGATTGGTATTTCTTTTTTTGAAATATGCCTGGATTGCACACCCTGACATGCTTATAAACCAAATGCAGAAATGGCATTGCAGAAAGAATTATTTCATGCATCGCATCCGCAACTTATTTCCACTGTTTAACCTCACACACGTTGTTCTCATTTCCACTCTTCACAAGACATTTGTTCTTTTCACTGTTCTCTACTTTAAGTGGATGAGGTTCATCTGGTTTGTTGATGTTATAAAATATGGAATTCTCCTATTAATGGTTCTGAAATCATATGGGAGTACTTTGCACCGTGTCTTTGCCATGAGGCAGCATTACCTTGTATCATATAGAATGAGTTAACATGATATTAAATTACTCCTTTTTATGTCATTCACGTTTTTTTACTTTCTGAGGACCTTTTGTCTTCTTATCTGTGAAGTGTGCAATTGTCACTGAGAAAAGGAAACCTTGTAGCATTTACTTGGAGCTTGACTCTTACATAAAGCTATGGAGATCAATGTATTTACTTAAGGGTTTGAGAGAAAGGATGTTGAAAAGTGGCACCAGAGGACATTAAATGATCTCTTTTGATCAATCTAGCCAGGTTTCTTTTAAACCCATTGACCTCCTCTGCCTGTCGAAAGGTTCTGAGCCTTTCCAAAGAGTGTCAGCTGACTTCTTCTCTAGGCTATTCTAAGATACTGTGGGTCAGGGATTCCTTAGCTAAGTGAAAACAAGCAGATTATCTTGGTTAAATTCTTAACCAACTATGACCTAATTGATACAAAGATAACCACAACTTCATCTCCGAGCCAATTTACTATAACTGCCCTCATTTTATTCTTATTAAAATGTTAATGGTTAGTAACGTGTGCAAAGGCCAGAGCACCGGTTTTCAAATGCAAGGGTGCACAGAATGCCGCGGAGGGCTTCTTGCCTTGTTAAAGCCAGTGCTGGCGTCTGATTGAGGGGGAGAGGCGGGAGACTCTGCATTTCTAGCGAGTTCCTGGGTGATCCTGCTGCTGGTCCAGAGATCCCACTCCAAAAATCACTGGGGTTGGGGGCGGGCAGGAAGGAAGACAGAAAGACTAGCTACTCCTCACTCTTTGAATGTCATGTCTACTTTTAATGCAACTTAAGATTCACAAACGCCAGCAGCTGGGTTCAAATCTAAATCAGACCTTAAGGATGCAGATCTAAAACTAAGTCCTTAGGAGTGGAATCTCCTTTTAGTTTCCTTCCCCGTAATCCTACAGCCCCCTGCTCAGAGAACCCTCCAGAGCCAGAGACCGGGAGAGGTGGAAGATCCAATTGTGTAAAACCTTTGAGCCAGTTGGTGGAGCAAATGAGCGACGGCAGAGGGAAGAACACAGGCTGGGATTCAGCCTGGGAGGCTGAGTCTCAATTCCTGCACAGAGTTCCTTAAGTCCCAAAGGATACAGTAAGGATACCCACCCCCCCCCCCCACCACCACCTTCCCTTAGAAGGGAAGGAAATACACTTCAGTGGTGGCCTTATAGTTGAACATTCAGATAAAGCCCAGTGTGGATGCGCAGAATGACCGTCCAAAGAACCCACATGGCTTCTGGGCCTGGACCCCTCTAACCCCGGTTAGACTCCTTTCCATAACTGGAGGAAAGTGTTTGTTAGACAACCAGCTCTGACTGATGGACGACAGAGGTCTGTGACCGATTCTGACAGTCTCACAAGCATGTATTGATAGCCTCCCTCTAGGGAAGAGACCCTTCCACGGGGAGGGGTCCTGCTGATAAAAGTGAATTTATTAGCCAAGTGGCCCCCCGTGTTGTAGTCCCGATGCCAGAAACGCTCTCTTCTGTGAGTGGGCATCTTGGTGCCTCCTTGCCAGATGCTGTTAAAATCCCCAATTCTCTTAACCCCTTGGTTCTGAGTCTGCTCCCAAAGAACATTCCGACTGGAGTCTGGCTTCCTCTTGGTGGGTCTGCCAGGATTCTGGTTTCTGCGGTGGTAAATTCTTCCAGCTAATGAGTGAGTTGACTTATGACCTAGAACAAGCTCCATGCAATACTCTCAGGTCCCCGTGCAGCAAGTCTCGGGATCTCAAAGAAGGGGGTCCCTGATCATGACTTGGTTTTTCTATAGCTTCACCGTAGGGGCAGAATGTGCTGGGCATGTTGAGTGTGTGTGGTACTTTTATTTCTCTGAAATTATTAAATTGGCATTCTTGCTTTATATTAGTTTAATGAGCTTGGAAAATGTGCTTCTGCCCCCGAGTAGATGCTTGTAAAGCTGAGGGCCAAACCTTGGACAGTGGTTAAATCCTCCAAATCCTTAATGCCTTGCCTGGGGCCTTTGGGAACCCGTCTGCTGGCCTGGGTCCTCACTGGCAGTGAGCGGACGTGACCGCATGGTGAGAATCCGCATCCGGTTTGCCACATAGACTAGCTTCCGTTCTAGGACAAATGACTTAACTCTCTTGGGAGGCTCGGATAACGGGTCTGATACCTGTTCTGACTTGGAATTCAATAAACTTCATAATCGAATGCAGGTTCTAAATCTCAAGGGAGAAAAGCCTCCTATGTAAGACCCGAAAGATGTCTGCCAATGCGTGACTTCATGCTTCTTGATTGTCTGCACTCAAGTTCACTGCCGTTCCCTCTCACGTACCATGCCGTGTCCCACTCCTTGAGCGTTCTCCACATCTCTGTGTTGCGTCCACCTCTGTCCCCGCCGGGGTTGCCTTTGTGAGGATACGATCTGTCCCATCATGTGGGGCCCCGGTCTCAGAAGCACTCTGAGCTTCGCCTGATGCTCTGACACTGCTTTGAAGTTCGTCGTATTCTCTGCACAGGGGCCAATGCTGGACCCACAAACGACCGCCTAGTTGCTGATGACGTCAAATCTGGATCTCGATTTCAAGAGTCGCCTGTAAAAACTTCAGATGGAGTCTGCATACCTGTCTAAAGGCCATCAGCATGTAGACAATAACCCTTCAAAAATGGCCTCGAATTCCTTTCGGCACCCCCAAGAAGGTACTTTCCGATGACGGAAAGAATGCTCACTCGTTCAAACACTCAGAATTCAAACAAGGTTTCAGGGCTCTTCTACCTGCCTTTTTGGCCAGGCATTGGGTCTGTGGGTCGGAGGATTCATCCTCCTTAATGAGTTTATTCATAGCCTCTCTTCCCAAGCCTACGTCTGGTGTGCCCTGTTCACCTGGGCGTCCTTCTCGGTGCTCGCTGGCTTTGGGGGTTCCATTCTTCCCATCCACCTCCCACCAGGCATCTCTGGCAACATCCCTCTCCTGTGTAAAGCCCATCAAGACAAAGTCCCCATCCTTCCCATGACCTACAAAGATGTCCATGTGGTAAACATTGCCTTTCGTTATAGGTTAATCCCTGCACATGGATGTCTCTGCTCAAGCCATACGAAACAAGTAGCACATCTTCTAAAATTTCCATGCTCCTGTGGCTGCTGGCCTTTGCAAATGCTGTCCCCGTGGCCTAGGAGGTCTAACCCCCGGTCAACTGTGCGATGTGCTATACTCTCTCTGCCTCCCCCAACGCAGCCTAAATACGGCTTTTCAAAAATTTTTTTTAAGCTTTCTTTCTTTCTTTCTTTCTCTCTTTCTCTCTTTCTCTCTTTCTCTCTTTCTCTCTTTCTTCTTTTTAGGGGTGCCTGAGTGGCTCAGTTGGTTAAGCATCTGACTTTGGCTCGGGTCACGGTCTCATGGTTCATGAATTTGAGCCCCGCATCAGGCTCTGGGCTGACAGCTCGAAGCTCTGAGCTTGGATCCTGCTTTGGATTCTCTGTCTCTTTCTCTCTCTGCCCCTCCCCTGCTCGCACTGGGTCTAGCTCTTCCAAAAATAAACCAACATTAGAAAAAAAAAACAAAAAACACTTGTTTTTTTGAGAGGGGACGAGACATCATGAGCAGAGGGGCACAGAGAGAGGGAGAGAGAATTCCAAGCAGGCTCCACACTGTTAGTGTGGAGCCCTACGTGGGGCTTGAATTAACAAAATCAAGAGTCGGACTACCACCTGAGTGAGCCACCCAGGCGCCCCTAAATATGGCTTTTCTTCCAGAGCCTTCTGACCTCTCAGGTGGTGGCTGATGTGTCTTGTAGCCCGGGCTCTCAGACCTCTGCAGTCATGACTTCATTAGCCTACTTTTCATTGAACAAAAATCTTGTCTTCCTCACGAGGAAGGGATATCCTTTAAAGCAGGCAGTCTGATTCATTCAGCCTATCAAGTGCTAACGTATCCTACGTTCGAGAAGTGATTTGGGGCTAAAAGAGGGACTGATGGTTATGGCCGTGGTCCCCTGCCATCCTACCGGAAGCAGCTTCAATATAGGCGGTTCTAATTAGTAACTGATCTGGGATTCAGCACATTGCCCTGCGCCTCCGCATTCTCTTCTGTAAAATGGGTACAACAATACCTACATCGGGACAGTCATAAGGATCAGATCATACAGGTGATATGCTTAGAACAATAGCTAGTGTTTACTAAGAATGCCTTAAATATGAGCTGTCATCATGACGTATAGGCATTATCAAATAAAGCCCCAAAGTTCCTGGGAACAGAAACAGTATAAAATTTGTCTTCCGCTGTATCTGGTATTTATTCCTAATATTTAGTGTTAGGATGGTTTCCCATACCTAATGACATGATTGTATTTTCTCCCCCCATAGTTACGCATTTAGAGTGGTACCATTTGAGAATGGCAATGCATTCATCCATTTCCTCCTCTGTTCCACAAATATCTGTTGACCACACACCATATGCCAGACGACGCTGGTTTAGGTGCTGGAGGGAGCTGGAAATAAGCCTGGCTGTGTCCGTATACTGTTGCGGGCCAAGGCTTCTCTCCTCTAGTGAAGCGATGACACTGAGAGGTGACCCTGCTTACTAAAATGAGCAGTAAACCCAGTAAGAAAAAGGAACGAAGTGCATACACCAGAAGATTCACACCTGTTTTGGTCCTGGCAGGCAAGTCCTGTTGGGGGCAAGGAGGCCCTGTGAGCGGCCGCTCGCTCCGTGGGGGCAGAGACCACATCGCTCACTTTCCCACGCCCTGCTAGAATGTCTACAATGTCCCAGGGCTCCCAGGATATCGATGGATTTGAAAGTATTAAAAGGGAGGTGGGAAGAAAAAAAAATGAACAAAAGCTCAAAAGTAGTGATGGGTTTATTGTCGGTTTCCACCTCCGTGATGATGTGGCTAACGTATCTAAAACTCCACGAAATGGGACGGTACGTTGTCCCTTTTCCTCACGGAGTCTCCAGCGCCTAAAACTGCAAATGGAACCTAGTGACCATTCAATTAAAATATGTTGACCGAATGGAAGCAGGAATTTGAAAGCTAGTCCAAACGATATAAAGTGTTTCTTAGAGGAGCAGTTAGTATTATTAAAACTCCTTGATGGGGCGCCTGGGTGGCGCAGTCGGTTAAGCGTCCGACTTCAGCCAGGTCACGATCTCGCGGTCCATGAGTTCGAGCCCCGCGTCAGGCTCTGGGCTGATGGCTCAGAGCCTGGAGCCTGTTTCCGATTCTGTGTCTCCCTCTCTCTGCCCCTCCCCCGTTCATGCTCTGTCTCTCTCTGTCCCAAAAATAAATAAACGTTGAAAAAAAAAAAAAAAAAAAAAACTCCTTGAGGGAGTCTGGGTGGCTCAGTCCATTGAATGTCTGACTCTTGACTTCGGTTCGGGTCGTGGGATTGCACCCCACATCAAGCTCCGCCCTAAGTGGGGAGTTCTCTTGCGACTCTCTCTATCCCTGGGGCTCCTGGGTGGCTCATTCGGTGAAGTGTCTGACTTGGGCTTAGGTCATAATCTCAAGATTCATGGGTTCAAGCTCCGCATAGGGCTTGACAGTGACAGGGCAGAGCCTGCTTGGGATTCTCTCTCTTGCCCCTCCCACAGTTGTGCTCGCTCACATGGTCTCTCACTCTCTCTCAAAATAGATAAATAAACTTTAAAAAATAAAAGGATTCTCTCTCCCTCCTGCCCCTCCCCCTGCTGTTTTCTCTTTTCTTTCTTTCTTTCTTTCTTTCTTTCTTTCTTTCTTTCTTTCTTTCTTTCTTTCTTTCTTTCTTTCTCTTTTGTTCTTTATTTCTTTCGTTCTTCCATTCTTTTTTTATTATAGAAAAAAATCCTCAAATGGTAGAGGGACAGATAGATGCGGTGTTTTAATTAGATTAATCCAGACGTGTATTCACAGACAGCAGGGGCAGGAAGGCCACTGATGTGGAAACTATTACCGTAACTCTAGAGTGATGAGAGGCTTGAATTGGGGTAGATGGGGGGGGTGGTGATGGGGGAAGATGTATTTTTTTTAATGCTTATTTATTTTTGAGAGAGAAGAGAGCGAGCGAGCAGGGGAGGGGCAGAGAGAGAGGGAGACACAGAATCTGAAACAGGCTCCAGGCTCTGAGTGGTCAGCACAGAGCCCGATGCGGGGCTCGAACCCACGGACGGCGAGATGGTGACCTGAGCCGAAGTTGGATGCTTAACCGACCGAGCCACCCAGGTGCCCCGGGAAGACATATTTCTTAATGTTTACTCATTTTTGAGAGCATGCGAGCAGAGGAGGGGCAGAGAGGGGACAGAGGATCCGAAGCAGGCTCTGCGCTGACAGCAGAGAGCCCGATGCAGGGCTTGAACTCACAAACCAGGAGATCATGACCTGAAGCATAGTCAGACACTCAACCAACTGAGCCACCCAGGCGCCCCTGGGGGAAGACCTATTTTGTAAGCCACTTCGCCTTTTCTTCGCCTGTGGTCTGATTGCGCCAGACTAAGAAAACCAAGTTTAAACAGCAGAAGGGCTGAAGACGGGCAAAGTCAACGCGTGGGCTGATGGAAAGACCATGGAAGAGTTGTGGTGAAAGCGGGCGGCAGATCCTACCACCGATAATACCCACGCTTGGTTTTGTCGGAGACGATGAGCAAGGGTGATGACACATACCTGGCCTGGTGTGCATGGTGGGGCCATACCAGTGTTTTCTAGGTGGTGCCCTTGCCTTTTGGTTATGGCATGGGACTCCCCCCACCTGCCTTCCCCAGTCAGTGAGCAGTGAGCAGCCTTCCTGCCCTTTTCAACTTGGTTTTCTGTTACTTTTAATATTCTCTCTCTCCCTGGTTCTGTGTCTTAATCTTTCCTCTGCTGCCTGTTCAAGGTGCACGTATTACTTTCTCCACGCTGCCCTGTTTTGTGGTTTGTTGTTCAGAAGAAAGTGATGTCTATACTAATACATACCGAACATCTGTCTCGCCTCGTACTGACATGTGCTGGGCCATAAAGCTTCTCAGATTGTCTTCTTAGTTGGAGTAAAAACGGAAAAAAGAAAAGGTATCCCGAAGATACACTTCTGTAAAGCCATTGGGATACAGAATGGCTGGAAAGAACAAATCAACGCATAAAAGCCACGGAGCTCTTGTTTTATTGGGCGAAGGATCCTGGGCTGGCTGCAACTGACTGAGAAAGGGTGAGTGGGTGTGCGATCTACTCACGTCGTGAACTGAATGCGCCCAGCTCTGCCTGTGTGTCCCCAACCCCCAACACCATAAACTGAAACCCTAACCTTTAATGGGATATTTGGAGGGGAGGCTTTGGCCAGGTAATTAGGGTTAAATGAGGCCAGGAGTGTAGGGCCCTCAGGATGGGATGAAGGGCCCTTTAAGAAGAACATAGAGGCAAAGCCACATGAGGGTCCAGGGAGCAGGCGACCCTCCATAAGCCGGGTTCAGGTGTGAACGTCCTTCCCTACAGTGTGGGCTTCCTGACCTCAGCCCTCCAGCCTCCAGGACTGCGAGAAAGTATACCCCTGTTGTGTGAGCCACTCACCTGTGAGTCTGTCGTATCCTGTTACGGTAGCCCAAGGAGATAGATCCTGTGTCCTCATCAAGAGTTTTACATGCTGATGATGCGAATCTGCCTAAAGGAAATCCTATTTTTAAAGTGGACTGTAGTCCCGTACCTAGCGTGCATGTCTATTTTGCATCCTTTTTTTTTTTTTTTTAATTTTTTTTCCAATGTTTATTTATTTTTGGGACAGAGAGAGACAGAGCATGAACGGGGGAGGGGCAGAGAGAGAGGAAGACACAGAATCGGAAACAGGCTCCAGGCTCTGAGCCATCAGCCCAGAGCCTGACGCGGGGCTCGAACTCAGGGACCGCGAGATCGTGACCTGGCTGAAGTCGGACGCTTAACCGACTGCGCCACCCAGGCGCCCCTGCATCCTTTTAAGAGTATCTGGATTCTCTCCTGAATCATCCCAAACGGAAGAGGCGGTTATAAATATGTTTATTCATTCAGCAACGGTTTACCGCCTTCTCTAAATGAAGCAACACGCGGGCCCTGGGGAGACATCACGGGCAAAACCGTTTCTGCTGTCCTCACGCTTACAGTCGGGTGGGGTAGGGGTCCTCGCCAAAAGGAACAGGTTTCTTTGAAGTAGGAGTTTCCTTTTATAAAGTCACGTGAAGCACATTCGCGCTTGCTTTAAAATATTACACGCGGAGTGGCTCTCCATTCACAAACTCGACTGAAGCAAGAAGGCTATTTTTATACCCCAATTTTAGGTCCTCTTGCGTGACCCTGACCTCAGTGTTTGATTTCCTTGCCCCCGCCCCCCCTTCTATACCTGTGTCCAGGGGAACCTTAAGAGTCAAAGTGTTAGAAGTGGAAGGCCATGTTTCAATCAGTTTTTGCTGCCTATCCTGAGGGGTCATTCTGCCTTCTATGTGGGCACCTTCCCTAGGCCACCCATGGAGTCTGCCTGGAATCATCCCTAGTGACCTGCCCCCAGGCTTCTGGGAGAAGCCTGGGAAATCTCTCCCATCCAGAGAACTCCTAGCAGCTGCCAGCCAGCCCGGAGCATCTAATCTTAAGAAATATTTCCTTTTCCTTCGTGTGTCTTTGCAAGGATATTTTGCTACGTTAGATATATAGTATCTTTGGAAACCACATGCTTGGTTCTTGCTGGAATATGACCTTTGTGCAGCCCTTAGGAAAATAGGCTCAGCCCACACTACCAACTTGATGGTGGGAAGAAAGGAATCTGACACACAGGGAGAAAAACGAAATACGAGTTAATATCCTTTTAAAAATAACACAGCTGTTTTTCTCCTCAAGTCTTCCGGGATGCTGAATTATGTTTATCTTAGGACTTGGGTTCATCTGATGTACAAATAATCCCGCTTCTCCTCTTCAAATGTGTTGAGCACCTCTGGTATGCCAGGAACGGGGCTAGCCATCATGAACACTTTGAGAGAAAGTCTGTCCCATGGGGCTTTTGTTCTAGAACAGAGGAATGGAGGGACCGTGATGGGGGTGGGGAGATGCGCTGGTTGAGGTAGCCTCAATTCTAATGTCATCACCTGGTCACTTAAGGAACTGGAACGTTTCTGAAGTTGAGCAGAAAGCCAGGCGTGGTCTAGTTGGCTTGATTCTTTTTTTTTTTTTCAGTCCACTGATGGGATTTTGAGTAGGGTAATGACTGGTCACCCAACATTATCAATAAAATTAGATTTGAAGAAGGGTCAGACCACAGAGCACTTCTAAAAAGATTTTCCTTTTTCTTTTTCTTTCTGAAAATTTTTTGGTTACTTATTAGCTTCTGTGAAAGATAGCTAGGAAAATATTTAAGTCCAAGAACATTCTTCCCCCACCCCACCCCACCCTGGGGGCCACCTACTCTAGTCCCCATTTTGCAGCATTTGTTAAGCAGTTATTTTTATGCTTCGCTAATGCCCCCCCCCCCAACACAGCTTTTAAATAAAACAAGGAACTTCTCTGAAAAGCCCTGAATACAAAAATAAAATATTCTTCATGTACCTTCATGGAGATTTGCTGGGCCACTGAGGGAAATGCACTTCAAAATTAGATCATCTGCTTAGAAACCTCAAAAAAACAAAGTTCTCGCCCTCCTGAAAAGCAAAAGCAAAAAATCTGGGCCATTTGAAGGCAGCAGGAGGAGGGCGGGCCAGGGCAGGACTTGTAACCCAGTGTGACGGGGTTGGTCACGGCAACAGCAAAGGAATCCCCACCCCAGGGTGTGTGAGGTTCACAAACAAAAGTGCCGCCCTGTAGCCCTTCTAGGGGGAAAGGCTGGCCTTTTATCTGCAGGTTCCCGGCCACTGGGAAGGCCAAACAAAAGCGGGGCATTTTTCTGTGCTTACCCAGCCTCCCTAGAAGGGGCGCTTTCTTCAGATTGCTTTCCTCTCCTGCCTCCGTTCCCTCCCTCCACCCTCAGGCTGCTGGTTTCCTCCCCACTCTCCCCTTTAGCAGGTGTATTGCTGTGGTACCTCCCCTTTTGCAGAGGAATTTGCCAGTGGACCTCCAGCCTCCCCTCCACCCAGCTCCCACCCCCACCAGGGATGGGAGCGGCCGTGTGGCATGTGGGACTCATTTATTCTGATAGGTTCCGTTTTGATCCTTTCCTTGGAAAGAAGCCATTGGGAAAGAGAGGCCCTGAGATAGAGTCCGACGAGAACGCAAACATGAGACGGTTAAAAACTGCGATTGGAGCCATGTCTAAGTCCTAGCCTCGGATTGGAATTCATGGCCTTTGTCACTACTGTCCAGTTCTCCTTCTCAACGTTCTCAACGTGCCCGGTTTGCTTTTGATAAACTCCAAGTGCATTGTCCTGCTGGAATGACCTCCATCAAAAACCGTGGAACTCTTATTCCCTACTTCTGACCTGTCCCCCCCGGCACCTGATCTCCCAGGGCAGGGCTGCAGGCAAACAATACCCGCCCCCCTTCCCCCAGCTCTCCCCTCTCCCTCCCCTGCGCCCTACTCCCTCCGCTCTGCAGTCTGGCCGCCTGAACGCATGCAGCTCCTGTCTCCTTGTCACAGACTGCCGGAATGCAAAATGATGAAAATTAATGCTGCTATTAAAGGATTTTTCAATTAAATGTGCAGTTTAGAGCCAGATGCTGCTTTCTTAAAGGAAGAGAAGTTTAAGTAAAAAAATCTGACAGATATTCGTTCCATCTAGCATGGCAGGATTTATAGTAGATTACACCCTTTGATTTCGGAGGGCCTGAGTCGTTAGGTCCACTTGCAAATGGGCTGAAGGGAACAGTTGCTCTGTTGTAATCTGAAAACATATGGGACGTATGGTGAATATTACATCCATAACTGTTACGATGTTTTGCTTCCTCCAAGCCCCTTTCTTCTCTGCCTCCTGTGGGTTGTTTCCAAGAACTCTGTTACCTTTCTACCTCTATTTTCCCTTGGAGTACAATTTGCTTTATTCCGCTTGCCTTAGAATCCCAGTGAAAAATCTAGAAATTAAATGTTTTTCTTACACGTGTCACCACGTGTTATTCTACAACCTCTGATTCTCTCTTGAGCTAACATTTATCCTGATTTTCATCTGTGTGCAAAGATATAGGCTGGGTTTTTTTTTTTTTAATCTTCTTTTTTTTTTTTTTTTTTTTGGTATTCTATTGAACCATGCAGGTAACATGCAGTAAAAACACTTTAAATCCAATGACTTTTCAAAAATAGAGCAGATAAAGTTATAATCAACTTATGGGTATTTACAGATATTTACTTATGAGAAGGGGTCTAGGTTGTTTTAAAAGTGAGTTTGAGGGGCGCCTGGGTGGCGCAGTCGGTTAAGCATCCGACTTCAGCCAGGTCACGATCTCGCGGTCCGTGAGTTCGAGCCCCGCGTCAGGCTCTGGGCTGATGGCTCGGAGCCTGGAGCCTGCTTCCGATTCTGTGTCTCCCTCTCTATCTGCTCCTCCCCCATTCATGCTCTGTCTCTCTCTGTCCCCCAAAAAAAATAAATAAACGTTGAAAAAAAAATTAAAAAAAAAAAAGTGAGTTTGGATACTGTTCCCCACCCTAGCCAGACTCTTCCTATATCTTTAAGTGGATCAATTGATTAAGTATTGACGAGTGCTGACGCTACGTCCAAAAAAAAAAAAAAAAGTCTCTGGGTTTAAGAAAATCTACCTGTAGTTAAGAACATGCTATTGTACTCTTTGAAATATGACAAGAGGATACATCTCAAGTTAAGCGTTCTTACCACAGAACCAAAAACAAACCTACAAGCGCAAGGAAGTCTTTGGAAATGAGCTATGTTTAGCATCGTGACTGTGGTGATGGGTATGTCCAAACTCAAGATGTGTAAGTTACATGTGTGTAACTTTTGGTTTTTTGACCATACCTTGAAGCTTAAACTATATTATCTGGAAAACAATAAAGGTCATTACAGAATGCAAAGTTCAGTGGGAATGCGGAGGGGTGTGAGAGACTGTGTCTGATTAGAATGATCAAGAACAACTTTATCATGGGAGACACCTCTGGGATAAGCCTATTAAGGATGTTATAAGAGCAAAGATGGATAATTCGGGGTTCTTCCTGGGAAAGGCTACTAAATGAATTTGTGGGCTGCCCTGTGACCTCTCCCACTGTGAGATGACCTGCTGGATTTCAAATTTGGAATGGGCAAGAGTGTCCCAAATGGGCTGGTGATCCCGTCACATGTAAACTCAGTAGTTAAGTCACCAATAAGTAATGCCTGGGGCCTAGATAGTGTCTGGCCTCATTCCCAGATCCTCTCACTGACTCCGTTGATCAGCTTTGAGAATCCTCTGGAATAAAGAACTAGCCATTCCCCCTGACCAGAGCTCTCCACCAACATGGCACTTGAGATCGTCACCATCTCTGTAAGAGGACTCTAGCGATGGACTAACGGGTCTGCCCTTCTCATCTAAGCCCTTTTCATCAATTTGTCAATGACAAATTGACTCCTATGTCTTATGACTTAAAAATTTTAGAATTACTTTACAATTTGCTGGTGAGATAAATTATTCCACAGGATATTTAAATGGGTTTTATTACTAGTACAACTCCTTTTAAGTGTATCCCTTAGATTCAGAAGGGCAGCCTTAAAAAGGGCAAATACTTTCAGCACCGTTCATATTTTGAGGTATGAAAATATTTTATCTGTATTTGGAGACTAATACAGATATCACCTAAGATTACTTACAAATAGTTCAGAAAATGACTTAGAAACTGACAGAGCATGCTCATTAAATTTTGTTTTGCAATAAAAAGTTTAAAAGACAATTTGCTTCCTGACTTTCTAGAACTCTAGAACAGAAAGAACTACGGCTCCTGCTTCAGGAAATCTCTCAGTCATGTTAACTGCTTAATTTCTTATAGTCCTCTTTATCAGTTTTAGGTGGCTTTAGGACTTTTGTTTGCAGAGATCTCCTAGGTCAGGGATAAGTTTCAGTCCCCCTAGTCAGTAGGTTTTAAGGGAGAGGGGCTGTCGACGAACCTTCTGAAGTTGTACAGAAATGCTCGTGTGTTTACTTATGTACTTTGCCCCAGGGGGAAGGATGTTAAGTTTCATGAGCTTTTCAAGGCGATGTCACAGGCGCCAGGGTGGCTGAGTCCTAAAATTTGCCTAATTTATCGTAAAACATCTGACCACAAAATAAATATATGTGAGCAGGAAATAGGTACAGTGAAAGTGACTAAGGCTGGAAAGAGAAGGACAGAAAATGCAGGTTTTATTGCTTCCAATGGCTATGGGGTAGATAAGGATGAGTGAATCTGGATTGGCACAGAGGGAGACATTTAGCAAGGTCCTCTGTCAAATGCTTAAGTATCTCTTGTGAAAAACGGTGTGAGAAAAACAAAACACACACACACACACACACACAGGAGATCTAGATCCCTGCTCTCAAGAACTGTGTATATATGCAGGTGTGCGATTTTAAAGGACCCACTATAGATTCACCTAGATTTCAGTGCATAGTGGTTTGGGGAATTGAGCATTTATGAAGGAAGGAAGGAAAGGTGGATTCCAGCTGGGAGATTTGGAAGTGCTCTGGAAAAGCTGGGATGTGAGCCGGTTCTCCAGTAGGGAAACACAGAATGCCAGGCGGAGAAGGGGACGGCTGGACGTAGGGCGAGGCAGAATAGTAGGGGCTTTGGGGGGGGCAGGGAGTGGAGCGTTACAGCAAACATAGGTGGTTCTGGTGAGTGGAGGAGGATGGAGAAACAATACTTGAAGGCAGGTAGAGGCCAACTAAATGTTTGCATTCTGGGTTGGGCATTTGTACTTCACACCTGGTGGGGAGTCATCACGACTTAGAGCAGAAGAGTAATCAGATTCTTGTTCGGGAACACGTTTTGGGAAAGGAGCGTAGAGGATAGATGGGAAGCCGAAAAGACTGGAGAGCTCTCTAATACCCCATGGAAATAGCTCAGGTGCGATAGGAAGAGCCTTAGGAGAAAACAGCAGTGGAGGAGAAAGAAAGCGGTCTAATTCCATGGAAGGCTTTTCCAGGATTTCCTGTATGCTGGGGCATGGCTGTGAAATAGACACCCATCAAACGTGACTGTCGAGTTTTAACTTTAATTTCCTGGGCAGTTAATGATACCGTTAACTAAAGAGTGGAATAGAGTTAAAACATTTTTTGTTGTTGTCGTTGTGGAGGGGGGAGGGAAGGCAGCTGTGTTCTATTTTGAGTGTGTTTTTAGGCTTCATTTGGAAATGTCTAGTCCGCAGCTGGAAATGTGAGTGTGGAAAGATGCGGGCTTGAGGCACGGGCAGGGGAGTCATTTGCGAACTGGTGATAGTTGAGTCCTAGAATTAAAACATCAAGAGAAGGAGACGGACAAAAGAAACAGGCAGGCCAGAGGGTGTTCACCGGTGTAGGATCTTCGCCTGCTGAGAACAGAACGGTGGCCAGTGTGGCTGTGGGATTGGGAAGGCACTGGCTTGCCTTACCGGAAGGGTTCCGGTAGGATTGGGGCCGAAACCCTGATTTCATGTAATGTAGGGATAACGAGGAAGTGAGTAAGTAGAGGTAATGAGCCTGGGTGAGTCTCTTTAAAGAGTCTGGCTGTGCCAGGAAGAATCACAGCACAAGGACCAGTGAGCTGGCACGTGCAGCGCTGGGTCAGGTGGAAGGAAACCTCCATCTTGTCTGCTGGCCGACAGGAGAAAGTCGGCACAGAAACTGGAGACCTGGGAGAAGAGCTGGAATAATCCACAAAGCCAGGTACGAGGGCACTGCGCAAGTCGCAAGAGATTTCCAGCTGCACCGGACATCCAGTGACTTCCCTGCAAAGCAATAGCTCGCTTGACTTTTACATGTGTTCCCACATCAAATGGTGCTCAGTGCAAGGAGAGATCAATTTGAGTCCGTTTCCCTGGACACAGGGCGTCTGCTTCATCAGCACATACTCTGAGCATTTGTGGGCTGATGACTGGACCACAAAGCATCCTCCAGATAGAAAGTCTTTTATTTCAGTAGAAAAGACTAATGCGGACTCGAGGTGAAACTACCAATCAAAGCCGCGATAAATGGCGAGTCGAAGTCTACACTCAAACACCACCTGTTACAAAAATGAGACTTTTCTGGAAACACGGCGTCGGTTTCCATAAATGGATTTCACTGAGTTTAATGTAGCTGTCTTCCATATTGGATTTGTGTCCCCACTGTAGACCTTGAACTACGTTAGGACAAAAAAGGCAGCCCCTGGGTCCTGGTGGCATTATTTCCTGGCTATCATTCCTAAGGTCTACATACTGAGAGATGTCTAGGAATCAAATAGTTGTACAAATTACACCTTTTTTTTTCCTGCAAAGATGTTAAAGTCTTATTATAAACAAAATACAGTGCTAAGAGCTATAGGGCCTGCAACAATGGAGCGAACAGTCCTGAAAACTGCTTTTTGTTTTTATTTTTTGAAATCTAACCATCTGTGAGGCAGTCTTAAATGTTTTATCCTTTCAGAAAATAACGTAATGGCGAATCACCGTATTTCAGATAACTAAGGCTCCATAAGTCAAGTAATTTCTTCAAGGTCACACAAAGCTGCTCTGGGGGTGGGGGTAGAAAAGGGTTTTCTCTGCTGGAACTTTTTGCACCAGCTCGCAGGAACAGCTTTTTAAGTTTCCGGGAATGTTGCAGCTGATCAGTAAACAGAGCCGCTGCTAAAAATTTAGCTGACATAAACTTGCAGTTATAGAAGTTCTATTTTAAAAAGATGAAAAATGCTCAGAATCCATCACCTGTTCTGCTACGGTTTACCGCTACCTCCGTGTTTGAAGTTGTGTCTTTTTCGGCACGATGGAAATACTGCATCGTGCTGTGCATGTGCGTCGCTCTGATTTTGCATTCAATGATACCGTGTCAGCTGCTTGAAATTGGTGATGTGGGAGTATTTATAGCCCAAATTGGCAAACACTACAAACCCGGGGGGTCCCCTCGCCAAGAGCTAGTCATTAAGCATTGGCCAGCATACCACTGGATTTGCACATGGTCTGCTGATTACCAAGAGGATGTCTGGTTGGGGGAGGTAAGAGCCTGTGTTAGGGAAGCCACACTGCCCAGCCTGCGTGCGTGGGGTGCTACATAAAGCTTCACGGAACTCCAGATCAACCATCTGGCCAGCAAGCTCACGTTCAGAGAAAGGTGGATGGGGGTGGTAGCATTTGTGACCTTCAAAGAATGACTAGCCCAACTCAGATGGGGGGGGGGGGTGATTTGTGGGAAGGGAAATAATAGGAAGAAGAATAGGACGGATGGGGGATAAGTATGTAAGGGAGGTAGTGAGCCCTTTTGTTCTGGGGAAGCACGAGGTCTATTGGGCAGGTGGGTTTGGGCCATGCAATGTAAAGCCCTGTGACAGACCAAGGAGGCTGAATTTTTCCATCAGGTGTTTGAGGGGGTTTGAGTAGGGATTGATGAAGTCAGTTTCCAGTGATGGCATCCGGGGTGGCTGAGAGGCTGTGGCACAGGAGAAAATTTAAGGGTGTCCCCAAATCATTGGTGGGTGTGGAAATCACGAAGCTATGGGAGATTCCCTCAAGGTCTTGGGGACTGCGGAAAGGTGCAAACTGGAGAAAGAAGTTGAAGACTCTGAAACTGGAGTCTGGGGAATATAGGGTGGGCAAGCCTCACATAGAGCTGTTCCTCAGACAGATCACTGCCTGCCTGAGCAGTGGGGAGCTGTCCCCTATGGCCATCCCAACGCATGAGCCATCTTGGGTTCCAACTGCATGTTCCTCTGTTGAAGAGAGTTTATTAGGTGCCGTCCAAATACTTGGCTCCAAACCTGATGCTTTCAAACTAGGGTAGCTGGTTGGAAACCAACGACTAATATTCCTGCAGTTTGATTCCTTTTTCTTTTTTTAAATTTTGTCTGTTTTGGCTTGGTTGGTTAGTATATTTTTCTTGTTGTGGGTCCTCATAACTTCCATTTCTCATGGGATTTGGAATCCCCAAATCTGATTTTGTCACATGTCTTCAACTTTCTCTTTTCCTATCTTGGACAGGTGATGACTCCAGTTTGAAGCCCAATGCACTCCTCTGAAAAAAGATAAGTTCCTACTTCCCAAAGTTTGAGTAGCAATAGTAACTTGATAAAGTCTTCGTTATATTTTAACGTACTACTAAAAAGTACAGTACTAGGTATTCCATTTTTTTTAAATATGAAATTTATTGTCAAATTGGTTTCCACACAACACCCAGTGCTCCTCCCCACAGGTGCCCTCCTCAATGCCCATCACCCACACTCTCCTCCCTCCCGCTCCCCGTCCGCCCTCAGTTTGTTCTCTCAGTTTTTAAGGGTCTCTTATGGTTTGGCTCCCTCCCTAACTTGTTTCTTTAGCGCTAGGTATTCTAAAATTGCGGTGAAAGAAGTAACATTAATGTATTTTTACGTCTTGAGGATACACGTGAGAACGTTGAGATATTCGTTGAGGTGGCCTTTCAACCGTCCAACGTGCTCGAACCCACGTTTTGAAACGTTCTTTTGGGTGTTCCCTGAGCTGGATAGTACTTTATCGTGGGCGGTGGAATATGTCTCTTATGTATCTCCACTCGAATTCACGTTTATTGTTCTTTAACATTTGAATTAGAGAAGGGTCATGCTGCTCCTTCTGCCTTGACCTCTGGGGAGCTCTCTTGCACACATTCAGGAGGGCGGAGAATTACAGGCGTGGGCATCCGTGCGCTCACACAAATGTCTGCGTCCCGGGAGAGCATGCGCAGACCTCTCCCAGCCCCGCCCCTCCCCAGAAGCCTGTGGAGCACATGGCATTTTTACACAAGCTGGGATTAATTCAGGATCAAAGTTGAAGCTCCCTCTGCCTGTTTCCAATGATTCAGTACGGTTTATGGTGCTTTGTTGGTTCGGGGTGTTGTAAGTTTGGTTTAAAACCTTCCTTCTTTGGGGGAGCCCTTTGGTTCTAACGTGAGCACCACCGTCAGGCTCATGCAATTCTGGAATCTGATCTGTTTGTCCTCTTGTAAAGTGGTGGGGGGGGGGGGTGCTTTCAATCTCTCTGTGCCCTGTTATAGCAAAGATACGTTTGGGGAGACGCTAGGAGGATTGCGGGTAGCATCTGCTCTACAGACTTTTAATTGACACCCGTTCTGCCTGCCAGGGTGATATGTTACTTTACTTACTACGGTTAAATTATTCCTCAAAATTGAATGGTTCAGCCACTTTAGGATTTGAAATCCTTTTACATGATGGATTTTCCCTTTCCCTTCTGAAATATGCTCTTGGAACTAGGGCTGATGTCTTTGTTTCTCTTATTGTTAAGCTGCGTTTTAACTGCTAATATATTTTCTTGGGGCAGGCAATTGCCAAGCAACTGAAAGCATAAAGGGAAATTTGTACTATGCAAATGAGGGACTTAATGCATTAATTAGATGGATTGGAACATTGTATTTCCATGTGTTTCATGCCTTAATTCTCAAACTGAGTGTTGGAACCTCTGGCAGGGGGAGGACTCGGATGGAGTTTCCAAGTGGGTTTTGGAAACCAGAACACTGGAGTTTTGAAAACCTGTGTGGTCATGGTAGGAGCCAAATGAAGTCGGAAAGAGTGATGGATTCTCCTGAAACTGCGTTGTTCTGTTTTAATGAGACAGTGTCTCTTGAGTTCTGAGTGCTAGTTGGTAGATGCGGTCTCTAATAAATTAAAACTGTATTTATTTTCACTTCCCACAGTACGAGAATGAACCGGCAACCCCCTTCCCCCTTTCTCTATCAGAGGGAAATCCAGAATAAAAAGAATTTAATCAGAGCTGGCAACCTGAAGCTGGCACTCTTCCTTCTGGACAGCAGAGACGGCAACCAGTGACAGCTCCCAAAGTGTCTCTTGTAACACAGCCAAGCCCCAGTCAGGCCAGGAAGGAGCCGGTGCTGCTTTCTTGGTCTAATATGGTGGAGGGAAGTTGAGCTGGGGAAAGCCTTCCCCCAAATGGCAAGGCTCGGCTCATGTCAACTAGGAGACCCTCAGTTTTTTCACGGATTCTCTGTTTACTCAAGAGTTTCAGGGAGGCTCCCGTGTTAGATGCTGGCGGATGAAGTGGACAGTGAAACAGATGCAGCTCTGTTCTCCCGAGGTGTAGCCTGATGCGACATAACATCACTGTTGAATGTGTAGCCACAAACTTTAAAAGTTGCTTCCGAGGAGAGTTAGGTGGTTCTGTGAAAACGTATTTCCAAGGAACCTAGCAGGGCAGTCAAGGAAGGGTTTTCTAAGAAAGTGATTGGGGGAGGAGAAAAATGGATGAGTTCATGTTCATGGGGGAGTGGGTTCAATGTTTGCAGTAGATGGTGCTGGTGAGTTCATGGCAGAGGAATCAGCAAAGTGAGATCAACGATGCTGGAGTTGAGAGAGGAAGGGGCAGGATGGCGAGGCTAAAGAAATGAGGGTGAGGCCATTAATATCGTGTGGACCACTTCAAGGATTTGGGTCTCCACACAAAGGGCAATGGAAGACATGTGGGCTTTAGGTAGGAGGAGATCATATAAGTTATGGGACTGGACTCTTTAGGGAAAAGTATTATTTTTGAAGGGGTGCTAATACGTGTGTTGATGCCATCTATATGTGACTTCTCTTCTGTTAAGCTGAAGAGTTAGAATTGGGTTCTGTCTAGCTGTGGGCACCTGTGGATATAGCTTTGTACCCGGTCACCAAGCTGGGACCCTCAGAGTCACCTTTGACTCCTCATTTTTGGCTCCCCCCTGTTGATCACCAAGTTGAATGACACCTGCAAGAGACATTACAAATCTCCTTCCTCTTTCTATTACCACACTTCCTGTTTGGCCTCATCAGCTTTGATGAACCCTCCCTCACTTTCACTCCTTTTAGGAAAGACTTCTTCCCCCTGACTCAAATATGTCCATATTGATTTGATGCAGTCATCTTGACACTAATAAGAGGAAAAGGTTTATTTGCTATAGTTATTTGGGCCTAGGGACAGGTTGAAACCCCAAATATCGAAGCTCCTTCCTTCCTTTAATTTCTATCAGTGATCACTTTCAACAGGCAGCCTGATGTCACTGTGAGCTCTGCCTGTCCTTGAGTCTTAGGACATCCCTGACCATCCCACTCCATCTTTTCCCTCCCTGCACCTCCCCCTGACTCTTAGTTCAGCCCTTCGTGCCAGGGAATCCTTCTTATCCATTCCATTTTCTCCATAAAACTCTTCCATAAGCCATGCCTTTTCGTAACCTACAGGATGAATTTCCAACTTCTAAATGTGGTTTTGGGGATCTCTGTGACCTACTGTTGCCGTCACGAATTCTAAGATCTCTTTCCTCATCATTTACACCCTTACATCCTAATTTATCCAACTCAGCCCATTGTGCTGGCACGTGTGTGCCTTTCCTCCTCGTGTTTCCTTTGGCTAGGAAGTTCTGTTCATGTACCATCATCTGGTTAAACCCACCTCTCCCTTTTATGATGCATTCAGACGCAGAGGTTTCTGATGCCATAAGACAGAAATATTTCCAGGAAAACGTCTGTTTCTACAGAAGCCCCTCTGTCATTTCTCTGTCCTCTCCAATTGCGTGTGCATCTGTTTCCTTCCGCTGGACAGTGAGCTCCTAGGAAGCAGGGATCACTGTCCTCCCACTTCACATATCCCCAGGGCGCTGGAACTGTGGAGGGTTTCTTTGAAAGTTTTGTTTCACGTCAAGAAAAAGAAAAACTTAAACTAGGGAAACTGGAAGACCATCACCTATAAGAATTTTTAGCAAAACAGGCACCAGTTCGGTCTGGAGAGATCTCGTGCTATGGTCAAGCTAATGTTGCGCACGTTGCTATTATAACATGCCTCTGAGAAAATGCTGTTCCTTTTCCTGGAATGAGGGAAATACCAAATGCATCTACTAGACTTTGCTAGGAAAATGCTTCACTGTTTTTGTTAATATGAAACCTGGCAGGCTATCATCCCTCTTAATTTGATTTTTCTCTTTGTTTTTTCTCCATAAAATTTTCCCCGGGCTAAAGGGATATGGTAAAGAGGAAAAATATTATATGAAAATATCAATTACAAAAACCCCGCTTAAATGTACTATTTATATTTGCAAGGGAAGAAAATCGTTAATACTGGCGTAATTTGTACCTGCATGCATCCTCCTTTGAGGAACACATGAATTAAATGCATTGTCTGGAAGTGCTGCTTTCTTTTTGGTTTAGAAAGAGACTTTGCCTAACGTGGTATCATGTGACTGTGTGCATTGTAACTTCATAAAAACCATTCTCGTATTAGAAGTGCAGAATTAAATGCTCACATTTGCCAAGTCGGTCATTGAGTAACCCAGTGCTAGTCGTCTTCAGGGCCAATGACCTCTTAAGGCATAAAAAGGATGCCTCTTACAGTTTTCTAGACTGACACGTCCACGGCATCCTATGGTTGAACGTCCTATGGGCCGTTAGTTGAACACCGTGTTAATTACATAATTTTTTTGCCCTTCTCTCCCCAAACCCACATAACCCTCACTCCTATCATGCTCTCTCTCTCTCTCTCCTTCAAAAATAAACATTAAAAAATTAAAAAAAAAATTATCTGCCTTAAATGAAGCAGGGTGGTGGTGGGGAAATCCGCTTTTCTTGGAAATAACTAGATGTGGGGAATTAAAAAGCAGAATTGAGAATCGGGACTTCATATTTGGTATTGAGGAATCTGTCCTTTTTTTTTTTTTTTTTGTCTTGTTTTTTGTGAGACCAACAAACTTTGGACGTTGGTATATTTTGTTCTGTGCTGCAAGTTCAGTAATGTCTGTGCTTCACTCGTCTACATTTGCCATTATTGTTTTTGAAATCGTGCCAGAAAGGATCTATGCAGTGGGGGAATGAATGACCGCACAAATTATCGTTCGGTTCTAGATGAAAAAGAAATCGCATTTTGGGACATTTTCATTAGAGTAGGTCACTATCCTGTAGACAGAATTTGAAGGTGAGGTTTGTGGGTTTTGGGTGTAAGACCGAGGAATGCAGAGTGGGAACTCATGCTTAGATCATCGTTGTCACATTCTAGTCTATCTGAATTAATACGCCCTTCAAAATAGTGAAGAATTTAGCTCATTATATTCCTTATGAGCTAATCTGGCTATAATGGATTTGTTGGTTTACTGATTACGAATGGAAGTAATTTGTAACATTTTGTTGATTGAACAGACGCTAGTCCCTCCTATGGTGTGATATTTCCCTTTGCTTAAATTAGATTTTTAAAGGTTTTAAATATGTCATCCTAAAGGATATTCTTCAGGAAGATTACGAATTCTTTGAGAGGAGCAATTGGGAAGTATAGGAATTAATGTACAATGCTGACTAGATCATGTGAAGGTGAATTTCTTCATTAAATAGAAGCAACTTGTTTTCTCTGCTCGGAAAGAAAAACAAAGGGTTACCCGGTATGTTTGGAGCAATCTGCATCAGAGGAGTGACCATTAAAACTTCGGTTTTGCACACTGCCCCACCTCCAGTCCAAAGCCTCGTGATCTTCGGTTTGGGCTTGGGAACCTGAATCTTTTTTTTTTTTTTTTTTTTTTTTTAGGTTTATTTATTATGTGTGTGTGTGAGAGAGAGAGGGGAGGGAGGGAGGAAGAGAGGGACGAGCGTGAATCTGAGCAAGAGAGGGGCAGAGAGAGAATTCTAAGCAGGATCCCTGCTGTCAGTGCAGAGCCCCACGTGGTGCTCAGTCCCACAAACCACAAGATCATGACCTGAGCTGAAACCACGAGTCGGACATTTAAGTGGTCGAGCCGCCCAGGTGCCCCTCGGGAATCTGCATCTTCATGAAGTTCTCCCAAGAGACCGTTATGTCTATTCGAGTTAGGGAATCACTGGTCTAATAGTAACTTTCAGTGTCACGGCTGCTTACCGGTAGTTCCCGCAAGGGGTGTTCCTCCTTGAAGGGCAGCCCAGATGTTTGCCGAATTAGCAGCTTCCATCCCGCTTAGCGTTTCTGCTTTTTAAAGTAACTTCTGGGAGCGCCTGGGTGGCGCGGTCGGTTAAGCATCCAACTCTTCAGGTCGGCTCAGGTCATGATCTCTCGGTTGGTGGATTCGAGCCCCACGTTGGGCTCTGTGCTGACAGCTCAGAGCCTGCTTGGGATTCTCTCCCTCCCTCCCTGTCTCTCTGCCCCTCCCCTGCTCCTGCTCTTTCTGTCTCTAAATAAATAAATAAATAAATAAACTTAAAAAAAAATTTAAAGTGACCTATGGTTATTTCAAGAAGCCCCGAGAAGTCTCATCAAGGAGACGCCGACAGACCTGCCGATTCAGTCCCAGGACTCAGCCACGTTCCTTCCTTCCTTCTGCTTCTCCTGTTCTCACTTGCCTGTTTTACTGCTTTCCCCACCTTCGGGAAGGGCCTCGCTGCCCGCACCCTCCCCGCCCCCAACCAAGGCAATTCCAGTGTTCGAGGTAGGGGGCAGATGTGTCCTAGCTTTCTCAGAGTGTGGATTTCTGGGTGTGATCTCAAGTAGTCTCCAAGCCTCCGAGCCAAACTCACAGCCTCTGTCCTGTTAGCTCTGTGGGTTCAAAGTCCCATCCTCTGTCTGAGCAGCTCCATTGGCAGGCGACCTCTCTCCACCAACCACAGGGGGCTCGAACCCAGCATGTAGGGCCCAGCTTGAAGGAGAAATCATTCCAGCTTCTCCATTCTATCCACCTTCCCCAACATTTGTACGAGTTCTACCTTTACCAAAAATGCCTCATCACTACTTACAGATTTAAAAAGGCTCCCCCCCCCCCCCCCCCCGCTTAAAAAGGCTCCCCCCCCACCCCCGCAACGAGACTAGAGCCCTGCGGACGTTTTTTGTTGTTGTTACCAGTAGATTTTAAAGATTGCCTTAAAAAGAAAGTGAACAACAGGTAATTTTTGTACCTTGACATTAAGGGCAAGTGTTTTGATCACAGAGGCCAAGTAGGGCTCTATGTAATTTACTGGAAAAATAATGTGGGTTGTACAAGAGTAATTCCATTCAACATTACCAGTCAAAAGAGAAAAACAAAATGTGCTACAAGGAAGGGAACTTGAATCTGTAAAACTGAGAAGAAGGGGATGCTGCCAAAGGTCCTTCATATAAAATCTGTTAAATATTTACCAACTGGTCCCTTTCCCCACAAAATGAGCCCTGATTTGTAGCATTTGCCAATTTCTGTTGTATAAATATTCCCATCGTGGTTGATTTAAACTACTAGCATGATTTCAATTGGCTTGCAAGATTTCTGTATTTAATAATTGGCCCTTGCTAGCCAGTAGGAACCAAACACATTGGTAGGAACCATTGTGTTTGGAGAAGAGGAAATACAGAAGTGATGAAGGGTAAATATCCATTTATGACATTCCAGGCACAGAGAGAGTTGGCTAATCTCAAAAGCAGTGCAGGGGGTCAATGTGGGTGACTTCCCCAGGAAGCCAGTTTAAAACCGCGGTCTCAATGGGGCATTACCGCCTCCTGGAGGATTTCTCTTCTGGGCAAATTTGTGGGGACAATTTTTGTCACAGTGAACTGGGGACCGAGATCATTGAATAGAGGCCAAAGATATTAGACATCTTGCAAAAGTCAGATCTCTATTATAGAACAAAAAATTACCCAGGGTTTTGTAGATTTCTAATGTCTTACTGGGTACTCTTCCAGGTTAAGGAAAAACAGAAACTTAAAATTATCCAAGCCTAGAAGTTAACGGTTTTACATCTTATTTACTACTTATTTTTTAAAACAGAATTAAATCTTTCATGTCTTATTTGTTTGCTTTTCCGTGCTGGTCGTGGAGCCTAATGTGGGGCTCAAGCTCACAACCCTGAGATTAAGACCTGAGCTGAGACCGAGTCAGATGTTCAACCCACTGAGCCACCCAGGCGGCCCCACATTTCATTTTGGATGAAGCTTTAATACGAATAGTGGATTTTCTAGGAATGGGTGTCTCCTGTAAGTTGAGGTGTGTTTGTATTTTTGGGTCTGAAACTTTATCTGGAGCTTTTTGCCATCTGTCTTAGGCACAGCAGCGGCATTCATGGGGTCCGAGTCTAAGGCACCTGTATCAACTGGGATTTGTAACTGCTGTGGCCACCATGTTCCTATGTAGAATGTAAACATTTCACAGGTTTTTAAGAGTGTGTGTGTGTGTGTGTGTGTATATATATGTGTGTGTGTGTGTGTGTGTGTGTGTGTGTGTGTGTGTGTATGTAGTAAATCATGAAACTTATTTCAGGATGGGGAAAAAAAGGCATTATGTAACGTAGTAGAATTTATAAGAGGAATATTACTGGCCCTTTTCAAAATGTGCCTGGATTAACGTCCAAACTAGCCCTCCTGAAATCAACTCAATGACCAGGTGCAGCCTAACCGATAGGAAGGAACTGTGCTCTGTTCCAAGCGAAAGTGTGAAAGGTAACCAGAGTTCAGGTGGTCTAAGCTCTCCAATTTCTTGAAATGTGATATGACACAGAAACTTCGTATTAAAACCTATTTTGTATCGCTACAAGGAGCCGTGATCGCTAATCATCGCAGGGATACGTTAAAGCACAAGATGAGAATAAAACGATTATGTGCGTAATTCTATGAACACTGTAAAACTCACATTAGGAAAAGCATGAAAAACTTCCGTTTGGTCACACGGGGTCCCGTAACTTGTGCAAGTGTGCACATGAGTGTGCAAATAAACGCGAGTCTGTGTGCTCTTTGGGTGTGTGTATTTCTGGCAGTAAGGAAGTAGGAGAGTGTGCCTCACATTCATGCACGTTGGAATGAAAAATGCTAGAATGGCCGAAAACAATATTTGGATGCAATAGAGGGTCTAACTAGCTGATGCTCTGCTGAACAGTGAATACTACTGAAGGACAATCCTTGTCAAATTCTAATGTGCATGCAAGTCTTGTTAAAATACAGACTATGACCCGGTAAGTGCGAGATGGGGCCAGAGGTTTGCATTTTTACGAAGTTCCCAGCTGATCCTATGCTGCTACTCTTGGCCCACGCTTCGATTAGCAAGGATCAGGGCTTCCTACGAAGCATCTTTGGTGGCTCCGTCCCTACAGGTCAGGGCTAGAACTTCCAGGGGGAGAAAAATGATGGTAAACGACTTTGTTATGTGATACTTCTTACTCTGTGAACATACTCCAGTTTATCCGTTGTGTTGCCGAAAATCATCTGGATTGTTTTCTCTCTATGGTTGTTTTTGATAGCAAAGAAAAAGACTCCTGTACCTGTCTACTTCTACACATGTTCAAGAGTTTCCCTAGGTTCTGCATACACCTGAGAACTTGCTGGGTGGTAGATTCAGTAAATGTCAAGTTATTGTCAAATCCTATCCCAAGGCGGTTGGACTCAATTCTCCTTCCGTCAACAGTGTGCTGGTATTTCCTTTGGCCCATATACTCCAAAACTTAATGTACGGAAGTATTAATTTTTTAAATGTTTGTTAGTTTTGAGAGAGAGACAGAGTGTGAACAAGGGAGAGGCAGAGAGCGAGAGGGAGACACAGAATCCGAAGCAGGCTCCAGGCTCTGAGCTGTCAGCACAGAGCCCGATGGGGGGCTCAAACTCACCAACTGTGAGATCATGACCTGAGCCAAAGTCAGACACTTAAATGGACTGAGCCACCCAGGGGCCCCCAGAAGTCTTAATTTTTACTGCAGATCGATTTCTAAAGAGAATGCTTCAGAATGTTTCTCATTAGGAATTAAATTTGCTCTAGGTTTTTCATAGGTACCTTTGTAATGTTAAGGAATCTCATCTCTCTGGGTGACATTTTTGTATCCTGAGTGGAGGTAATCGAATACACTTTCTGCATCTATTGAGATGGGTATGTGGCACTGTGATCTTTTAATGCGGTGAATTATACCTACAAATTCTCACTATTCAAATTTCTCTCCTTTCCCGATATAAAACGAGCTTGGTGGGGGGGGGGGGGGGAGGTGTGGGTGTGTGTAAGAGAGAGATTTCAAGACTCCATTTGGTTTTGCTAATACATCATTTAGGAATTTTGTCTCCAAGTTGCTAAGTGAGATTGTTCTGATCTCCTGCCATGCCCTCTGTCTGCTTTGGGATCAATATTATACAAGCCTCAGGGTACAAATTGAAGAACGATTTTTCTCTATTTTCTGATGAGTTTGTATATAAAAGTGGAATCGCATGGAAAAATCCTATGAAACCATTTGGTCCAAGTGTTGCTCTTGTGGAAGGTTTCGAAACTACTTCTAAAAGTCTTTTTTTTTTTTTTTTTTTAATTAATTAGAACTCTTTGGGCTTTTTATTTCTCCTTGAATCTGTTTTGAAAATTATATCAATAAATTGGAAAGTAGACAAGTTATTAGAAAAATCTAGATTTGCTCATAATGTTCTCTCAATCCTTTCTCGGAGTGTATCTCCCTTTTCATTCATAGAATGGAATGTTTCTGCCTTCTTTGTTGATAGTTACCATTCTCACCAGAAGATTGTCTGTCTTATTTGCTTGAAGAACGTATTTTTGGTTTTGTCAATTCTGTATTGCATATTTCTTATTCTGCATTATCTCATTTTCTTAAAATGTTTGGATTGATTCTGTTATACGGTTTCTAACTTGTTTAGTTAAGCTATCCTATCATTTCTGTTGTAGTAATTTAAAGTCTAATATTCTTTGAAATAGTCTCTTGCTGAAACTTGCAAGTGTTTAAATGGGTTTTGATTGTTGGTTACAAACACTTTTTTTCATTTCCATTGTTTTTATCAATTTAGAAGTGTCTTAGATTTCCAATAGTAACTGTTTGTGTTACTATTACCTCATTTTTCTTTGTGATCTAAATCGTTTGAAAATTTTGACCTCTGAAGGAATGTATGGGACTTAAACATTCCACGTATGCTTGAGAAAAATGTGTGCTCTCTGTGTGACATTGGTGTGTGGGGGGGGAGTTCATTCCAGTTAGACTTTTATAAGTTCCTGTGTCTTTACTAATATTTTTGTCATCTTGGCCCATCAATTGAGAAATGGCACTGGTGTGATTTGCCCACATCTCCCTACAGTTCTATAGGCTTTTCCTACATTCCCCGCCCCCCACCCTCCTTTTTAAAAGATAAATCTGGCTCTGGGCCTGGTTTCTTTACTGGACTTTGAAGGCAAAGGGCATAACTTATCACCTCCTTATGTCCCAGGGTGGCAGCCACTGAATGAATGAATGAAATGAATGTTCTGGGAAGGCTGAGCCGATTTATTAATCTGACTCTCTGTACAAAATGAAATACCATAGTCACGAGAGATAATCCCAAAGACTGTACAGGAATGGATTATGCCTGACAAAGCTTTCCATTAGCTATCACTTCACAATAGCCAAAGATCTTGTAACATTAGTGAAGGACTTTCCATGAATTCATGTTACCCATCATCATGGGTTAGAGTTTCAGAGAAAGCAGTGGGAGTTCTAGAATTTGGAGTCATGCCTGTTAGTTAAGTGAAAGGCATTTCACACATTTGCTTTTATCAGTTTATTCATGCTGATAGGTGCTTTTAGAAGGAATTCACAGCTCATGAAAGGCTCTGAATGAAAAGATCCAGTGAACAAAGTCTTCTGTTTATCTATAGAATGTGCCTCAGGATGGACCTCAGCAGCCCTACAAACTTCTCTGTGTTTAAAGGCACAAATGGAAGAAGAGTAATCAAGATTGTTTTTTTTTTTTTTTTTTTAATGGAGCTCCAGTCCATTAGATTAAATCAGTATTTGGGCCCATAGAAGCTTCAAGGCACATTTTTAATACTTAGGCTCATTTTATAGGGGAAAGCGATTATTTAAATCAGTTGAAGTATGTTTAAAATGTTCAGACACATTCAACTTTGATCTAGTTTAAATCCTGGTAATTCTAAACATGGCTCTTTAAAAGTTTCGAGTCAATAACATGACTGCTTAAGAAATGAAAGCTGGACCGTACATTTATCATCCTTAGCATGTGTGCGTGAATAATCTTACAAAATACCCCATACACGGAGGCCGTTTCAGAAATTCACATGCTCACTGTTCGGTAGTCCCTACCCTATCGATTGGCCATTAGATCCCTTTCTTTCAACACCCGTGGATCCCCAGGGTTGTTTTTTATTCTTGCCTGGAAGGAAAAGTTATTTTAAACGGTAACATAAGTTACTCAAAATAGGTATTAAACTCACGCAAATTCTTCTCTGAATGAAGAATTTAAAATGGAGCTGAGAACTATTCTTCTGATAGTCCTCTCACCCTGGAAACATACCCACCGGAGTCCCTAGAATTTTTTTTTCTGCTGAATATTCATAAAGTGCTCAAAAAAGCACAGCGATTGCTGATGTTGTATTTGCGGAAAATGCTTGGCATATTGTGTATTTTGGTCCTGTTCCTTCAAGGAGATTCCGTGTTTCCACGGAGTCCAAATTTCTCGTGATGGAACATATACTAGTTTGGCCGCTACTTTATGAGCCTGTGAGTTTCTTATCAGTGATGGTAACTAATCATAATAAGTGACAGGTTCCTAATGTTTAACATCGTTAAATCTCTTAAATTGTTGCCTGAAAAGCAGAGTAGTTAGGAAAGCCACCCCCCCCCCAGCCCCTGCCATTAGAGAAATAGAAACTATATACATTTTAGAGGTTCTGCTTTATTCTTGGATTGGTAGTAATCAGATATTTAAGAACTGAAATATATTATAGTCAGAATATCCACTATATGTAAATAATTATTTAAATATATCCTAAAATACTGTAGAATGATGAACACTTCCTAAAAAAATTTTAGACGAATTTGGGTTATTTATATCCTTTTTCTTCTTGGTAGTGACCTTTGCTTTTTCAGGTGTTCTTATCCTTTCCAAACAAAATTTTTAGAAGATCTTGGAGGTATTCCGTCTAAAATTATAAAATGTTATCAAAAATCAGCTGTATTTCATCTAACCTTGTCTTACTCTCCTTAAAGGTCCTAACTTTGTTTTATGGCAGGACACATGGAAACTTACAGTCTAAGCAAAAAATTCTATTTGAACTAACAAATGATTTATCCCGTTTTAATCTATGAACTTCCTTACACTTTAAGTTTTCTTCCCCTTCCCCTCTGTACGACAAGTCCCCTTAATGTCATCCCTCCGCTTGCTTGAGTTAGAATCATTGCTGGTTCTTGGTCCTACCTTCCTACGTGCTCGCCGTTGAAGCTTTCGTGCCATGGGATGCGAACTCCCAGGGCAGTAACGGTCCGACTCTCAGTCTTTCTGTTCCTTCCTCCCCATGTTGACATCTCCCCTCTCTCCCCAGGCAAGACCACCTTTAAAAAAAAAAAAAATGACCCTCTTTGCTTCCAGACCGTCCTCCCTTTCCCCTTCCATCTTTGACCCCTGCGTCTCCTTTTAATCGCTTTCAGAAGTCCGTTGCCACTGACCAGTTTTGAAGTGTTTGAATCTCTCACCACACCCTGTATTAGAAACTGTCCTGGGCTTTAGCTTCTCAGAAGATTATGAGCAGAGTTTGAAGTTGAGAGAATGTCAGCTTAATGTGTTACGTCCTCGCCCTCAAGCTTCACAGGATTTGTGAACTTTCACCTTAATTTGTTAGCGAGGCGTAATTGACCTCTTGGTTTCAAGGGTACAAGATGATCTGCTATTTGCAGCCCTCATGAAATGATCACAATGAGCTTAGTTAACCTCTGTGAGCATACACAATTACAGAATTTCTTGTGAGGAGAACCACCATAGTATTTCTTTTTATGCAGTGTTTTATTTTTGAGAGCGTGCAGGCAGGGAAGGGGCAGGGAGGGCACAGAGGATCAGAAGCGGGCTCCGTGCTGACAGCAGCGAGCCCGGTGCGGGGCTCGAGCTCATGAACCGGGAGATCACGGCCTGAGCCGGAGTCAGACGCTCAACCAACTGAGCCACCCGGGTGCGCCAGACAACCGCCTTCATATTTCTTCATCTACTTTGTGTTGCATTTTTGAATTTTTTTTCTCCCTCAATGTAGATTTCCGGTAACATAGAAGTCGTCTACCATTTATGGGGGACCAGAACTTGCTTCTCACGTATTTATAACTCTTAACCTCCACTTTGTTTCTCATTTCTGTGGTTCCTATTGAGCTATGAAACCATCTCTCTACAGATTCATAGTGTAATTTACTAACTCTTCCCTCGTCACGGGCATGCTGGAGGTGGATTATGTTGGGTGACACAGGACTTAAAAGTGCCCTTGAGGGCAAGGACCATGGCTGTCCTGATCAGGAAGTGCACATAGGTAGCCCAGTGTCCAGCCTATAGTAAGTGTTCAGTGATTAATCAACTCGGCCACCAAGGTAGTAGTTCTCACCTGTTTCTGCATACAGCATGTGACTCCTTTCTTAATGCTGTCGTTCACATGTATATTTTTATATTCGATATATATATATATATATATATATATTTAAGTAATACATTGGAAACAAGAAAGCCACAGTAAATAGATACACAAAAGAGATTTTATCCCAAGGGGGGGCAAGAATTCCAATTTCCACTTATAATAAGTAGGGAAATGATGCCCCAGACTTGATCAATGCGTTATTCAAGGTCAATCGCAGCAGAGCAGGAGCTGATGGGGGAGTAATTGAGAAACAGATCTGTCTGTCCTTTATTTTTCTCCCTGTGGCACACCTGCCACACGCCTGTCTCCCCCCAAGCCCGTAAGGTAATGGGGCTCCTTTTGAGGACTTGGGTTCTGTTCTTGTCTTGAATGTTTTGCAGACCTCGAAGCAGACACTGCTTAAATACCTCCACCTGCCTCTCTCCCTCCTTCTCCCTTTCTCTCTCCTTCTCCCTCTCTCTCCCTCCTCCCTTCTCTCCCTCCTTCTCCCTTTCTCTCTCTCCTTCTCCCTTTCTCTCTCTCCTTCTCCCTTTTTCTCTCTCCTTCTCCCTTTCTCTCTCTCCTTCTCCCTTTCTCTCTCTCCTTCTCCCTCTCCCTCCTTCTCCCTCTCCCTCCTTCTCCCTCCCTCTCCCTCCTTCTCCCTCCCTCTCCCCTCTCTCCCTCCTTCTCCCCTCTCTCCCTCCCTCTCCCCTCTCTCCCTCCTTCTCCCCTCTCTCCCTCCTTCCCCCTCTCTCCCTCCTTCCCCCTCTCTCCCTCCTTCTCCCTCTCTCTCTCCTTCTCCCTCTCTCTCTTCCTCTCTCCCTCCTTCTCCCTCTCTCTCTTCCTCTCTCCCTCCTTCTCCCCTCTCTCCCTCCTTCCCCCTCTCTCCCTCCTTCCCCCTCTCTCCCTCCTTCCCCCTCTCTCCCTCCTTCCCCCTCTCTCCCTCCTTCCCCCTCTCTCCCTCCTTCTCCCTCTCTCTCTTCCTCTCTCCCTCCTTCTCCCTCTCTCTCCTCTCTCCCTCCTTCCCCCCTCTCCCTCCTTCCCCCCTCTCCCTCCTTCCCCCCTCTCCCTCCTTCCCCCCTCTCCCTCCTTCCCCCCTCTCCCTCCTTCCCCCCTCTCCCTCCTTCCCCCCTCTCCCTCCTTCCCCCCTCTCCCTCCTTCCCCCTCTCTCCCTCCTTCCCCCTCTCTCCCTCCTTCCCCCTCTCTCCCTCCTTCCCCCCTCTCCCTCCTTCTCCCTCTCTCTCTTCCTCTCTTCCTTCTTCTCCCCTCTCTCCCTCCTTCTCCCTTTCTCTCTCCTTCTCCCTCTCCCTCCTTCTCTCTCTCTCCCTCCTTCTCTCTCTCTCTCTCCTTCTCCCTCTCCCTCCTTTTCTCTCTCTCCCTCCTTCTCTCTCTCTCCCTCCTTCTCCCTCCCTCTCTTCCTCTCTCCCTCTTTCCCTCCTTCTCCCCCCCCCCCCAACAGCTTAACTTGATCACAGTGAAAACATGGAGAAATGCTTTTGAAGACCAACAGTGGGGAGATGTTCTCTCAGATGGGAAGCTGTATGAATCTCTGAGGTACAGTGTCAGGGGGAGGGGGCCCCATATAGAATAAGGGGTCCATGCATCTGGCAGGCCAGCCTCTGGATGGTCTCCCAGGTACTCTGAGGACTTCAGTGCCTCTGCCATGGCACAGATGGCTGAGCTTCCAGATCTGAAGGGCCAAAGGCGTGAGACTCTTGGTGACTTGGTGATAACACGAGTGGGTTGACGACCCTTTTCGAAATTGGTCTCCAGCTCTTTGGTTGCACACAGGACTCTGGGACCTTGGCAAATCCCTGAGCGGAATCTGAGAGGAAAAGGGATGGGTTTTCCTGCTGGGGGGCTCAGAGGCTCAGACTGTGGGGGCATTAGAGTCAGGTCTACGTTTACACAAGACGAGAAAAACAACAAAGAGAACTGGCTTTTTTGGGTGTTTTTTTGTTTGTTTGTTTTTAGTTTTGTTTTTGTTGCTTGTTTGTTTCACGAGGGGGATGACTTATGGCTAAATTGTACATTTTTCATGTATTTTCTTCGGTGGCGGGTCCTCTGCATGAGGCACTGCTCTGTTCCCTGCTCCAGGACCTCCGTACCTGCTCTATTAATAGCTACAGTTCCGGACTCACCAAAGTTTCTTTAGAAGCAGACAAAGTCAGGATCTATTGGCACATTTACAAAAATACTCAGCTCTTGGGGCTCCAGGCTGGCTCAGTCGGTGGAGCGTCCGACTCTTCCTTGGTTTCGGCTCAGGTCATGATCTCATGGTGCTTGGGATCGAGCCCTGTGTGGGGCTCTGTGCTGACAGAATGGAGCCTGCTTGGGATTCTCTCTCTCCCTCCCTCTCTCTCAAAATAAACATTAAAGAAAATTCTCCACCCTAAGACTTCTCTCCCCAAGGAAATATTTAGGTTGTGACTGTGCTAAATAAATGTATTCTCTTGCTCGGTGCAGATATGAAGCGTGGCATGTTCTGAGAGGAAAGGCCTTTGCTAAGTTGACCTTCTTCAAGAGAATTAGGTGTGATTTTGTTAGGTGTGGTACATTTGTTCCAAGCGGCTATTTTTAACATGTAAAAGTTTTGTATAACTTGGGACTCCAGGAAAACAACGAAAAGATGAGTAGATGGTGAACCCCTCCCACGGAATTGAAACTCTGCACACTTTGGGACCTACGTCCTCAAGCATAACCATGTAGTCGGCTGAGTGCCGCTGGGGCCAATGTGGCTGAGCCCGCCTGCCCTCCTCAGGGCTTTCTGAGCCCTTTTGCCAATTGTGGCTCAGAGCTAGCTCTCCCCCTTGGATTATCTCCCATCCATCATTCAAGACTGCCCACTCTGAGTATCAGAGTCTGTAATAAGTCTGTAATAATTTCAAAAATGTTCTCATTCCGTGAGTTCAGTCCTTTGCCAAAGACTCCTCTTCAACATTATTTTCAAGTAAATTGCTTGCCTCCGAGATGTTCAGACCAATAACCCCTGGGTGGCTGCCTCTGTCCTTCCCATGACTGGAGAGGTAGCAAAGGGGAGGGAGCAACCTGTTCCAGGTTGAATTTGACAATATGAGGATTCCTTCCTCAGAAAGACACGGTCTTGGGAACACTGCCTGTATATCCTTGCAAAGTCACCTGTCGGCCGTTTAGCCCCTTTATTTTTCTTTATTTAGTCCTACCAGCATAATTTTCAACCTTCGGAATTCTTTAGGACCGCAATAATAATGTGTCGAGAAATCAACTGCTTAGAAAACCGAAAAAAGCAAGAAATCAAATTGTATACGGAGTTACTGCTATCTGTCTGTAATGCCCTATGAGGAGCACAGGATTCCAGGTAATGTTCACCTGGCCGCTCTGACACGTCCTGTGGGTGCTGGGCTTGGGGAACCAGCATCAACTGTGGTCCTCTGGCTGCATACAGCACTTGCTATAAATACCAGGCTGTCCTTCTCTGACCCAGGAATCCTGTGTCTTTTCCTAGTATCCATGAGACCGTCACAGACTAACTTGACAGTTTAAAAGCAGGGTAAAAGCTCAGGCCGTTCACAATTCTTGACCCTCTATTTCCTAAGGAATTTGTAGGCTGAGGTAGACATGGATGAGACCCGGGGAGGGTCTGGGGAGGAGGAGGGGAAGGGCTTCTCTCGTTGCCATCTGTCCTGCGGCAGACCTCGCTCTGGGCCACTGTGGAATAACCTGAGAAACGGGGACAAGGGCGGGGTGGGGTTATAGGGAGTATGGCCTGGGGAGGGGGGACGGAAGGACCAGGGCAAGACCGGGAAATCGGAAGTGGCTGCAGAAGGGATAGGATGGCTTGCCAGTCTGACCCTCATGTGCCCACGTGAAGGATTCACTTGCTCGGTTTCTTCTAGTAAGATCTTTTATTTCTAAGGGATACTGACATACTGTTTGACAGTGGTCTTCAACTGCATATCACGTGTGGCAGCTGAATTAGTGGCATCATTTAGAGTGGGAGCGTGTGTCTGGGAAATAATTGCAACATTTGCAAACATATTAGCTTTGGGCTCGGTGGTGCCTTCATTATAACATAGATCGTGTCGTTCTAAATACGTTTTTCCTTGAAACTGGCCACCAGGGCCAGAGCAAGCCCTTGGTCAAGGTTCACGTGCAGACAACAGTGAATCCATGGGAGCGTGCTCTTGCAGCTTTTCTCAAGTTCGGGAACATGAGTCACTTTTTTTTTTCCAAACGGGACAATCCGTGTATTGTCCCCCTTGGCTCCGTAAGCCAGGGAGAAGGATTTTCTTTTTGTTTATATCCGAGAAGGAAGTTCTAAACTTCTTCTTTCTTCTTCCCTCTACGTAAATAGATTTCTTGATTCTAATATTTGTGTAAAGAAAGCAACGGGAGCTGATTCGGAACTAGGCATGATCCAGGTATTTAGAGACATTCGGAATGCTTTCTCTCCTACTTTAAACCGGAAAACGTCACAGTTTCATACCAGGTGCCTACATTAAGGATAAAATAGGTAGAAAAGTCAGAGTGTTTGTGGATGGCTAATCTGCACGTAGCTTTGGGGCAAACAGCCTGCTTGTTATTCTCTATTCACTCCAGGTAAAGCGACCGGCTCCATTCCTCCCTTCTCTCTTGCTTTGTTTTTAAATTCTCTCGAGTCCTGAGTTTCTACCTCCCTACTGGTCTTTGAGGGTGATGACAAATGGAAGCTCTGTTTAACTCTGTGGTTTTGTGTTCAGGCGGCAGCTCCTGAGGAATCATGTCACCTCCGTCAGCGTGGAATTTTTGTTTCCAATTATAATGATTCTCCAAATAATTTGAAAGAACAATAATTAGATCTGGGTTTATTTTTTACTTGCTGTGTGTGGTCCTTCTAATTTAATCAAGTGAGGTTACTTCTAAGCTCCTAATTTGTACTTTTTCTGTACTGAAATGCTGACATTTTACTGACCTAATTCTGTAACTTTTGCCATCCCAAGCTTATCTTACCTTGGACTTTGTTTCTTTTCGTCCTGTCATGTTCTCGGCACAGCTGGTCCCGTCTCCAGACCACCCATCTGGATTTAAGGTTTCAGCTTTTCGGTTCCATAGTGCAGTCCAGGAAAGGGGGAAAGGGGACATTTAATTGATAGAGCAGATGATATTAAGCTTGTCTCATTAGTTAATCAATTAAAATATACTTAAATGAACCTTTGGATGACCTCCCTGTGCTCCCAGCCTCAGTTGACGTTTGATTATTTTATACCTGTCAGCAAGAGTCAGTATAGGAAGAATTTCTCGTCCATCAGCTGGTTGGGTCAGTTTGTGGAAAAGTCCATCTCAAGTCAGTGCGGCGTTGAAGCAATAGTGGGACGCATGGGAGTCTACACATTTGAGTGCGGATGGAGTTACCTATGACCCTGCATAGGTTGAAGGATATCAGTTTAAATTTCCAGATGGTGCTATTCCAGACTCGGGTGCTGGTAGATCTGGAAACCGTAATGCATTATTTCTTTGCGTCTGTACAGTAGGACCTATACTATCCATCTTGCTTAATGGGTGGCTACCAAAAAATACAAATAAGGAATAATGTAAACAAGGCTTCCGAACAGTTTTGTAGATTTCAATGAAAATTCGTGGAAGCGATATTAACATCTTCGAGATCAAACGGTGAGAGGGATAGCGTGCGGGTTGTAACGTAGAAGGTTTAGTGGTTTTCGCACACTTGCGAATACGACGATTAACACCACGATTTCACTTTAGACCGTTTTGATCACCTCCAAAAAGAAACCACTCCCTCATTATCAGTCACTGTCCACTCCCCTGCCCCACCCGTTTGGCAACTACAAATCTTATTTCTGTCTCTATGGATTTGCCTGTCCTGGGCGTTTCATACAAACGGAATCGTACAACATGTGGTCTCCTGTGACTGGCTTCTTTCACTTAGCATAATGTTTTTCGGGTTCATCCATATTGAGTATTTTTTATTAACGTGTCGTATAGCATTGGTATGGACATACCACAAATTGTCTATCCATTCTCCTGCTGAAGGACATTAGGATTGCTCCCAGTTTTTCACTATTACACTAGAACATAGCGTACATTTGTTAAATGGATGAATACGCCCATTTTTCTTAATAGCTGGGAGTTAAATGGCTACATTCCAGTGGTGCACACTTCCCTATTTAACAAACTACCGTCCTATCCTATCCACAGACCTTACCCAGACTTCAGGATAGAAGATTATACGGGGCATTATACCTGGGGATGGGACTCTTAGGGACTACCTTAGAATTCAAACATAGTCAAGGTACAGTATTGTTTTAAACATCTTGGATTAGGGGCGCCTGGGTGGCGCAGTCGGTTGAGCGTCCGACTTCAGCCAGGTCACGATCTCGCGGTCCGTGAGTTTGAGCCCCGCGTCAGGCTCTGGGCTGATGGCTCGGAGCCTGGAGCCTGTTTCCGATTCTGTGTCTCCCTCTCTCTCTGCCCCTCCCCCGTTCATGCTCTGTCTCTCTCTGTCCCAAAAATAAATAAACGTTGAAAAAAAAAAATTAAAAAAAAAAAAACAAAACATCTTGGATTAAAATTTTGTTTAGAATTTAGTCATCTATGCTCATGAGGTATATTGGTCCATTGTTATCTTGCAATGCCTTTATCTTTTTGTTATTGTGGTAATTCTAGATTCAAAGAATTATTTGGGAAGTATTAATTCCCTCTTCAATTTCCTGGAACATTTTCTATAAAAGTAAAATTATTTCCTTAAGCCTTTGGTAGAGTTCATTACCTGGGTCTGGAATTTTCTTTGGGAACAGACATTTAATTACACATGTAATTTCTCTTTTTAAAATGTTTATATCTTTATTTTGAGGGAGGGAGAGAGGGAGAGAGAGAGAGACAGAGACAGAGACAGACTGTGAGCAGGTGAGGGACAGAGAGAGGGAGAGAGAAAATCCCAAGCAGGGCTTGATCCTACAAACCATGAGATCATGACCTGAGCCAAAATCAAGAGTCAGATGCTTAACTGACGGAGCCACCCAGGTGCCCCCTAATTTCTTTAATGGATACAGGATTCTTAGTTTATCTGTGTGTGACTAGGGGGAGGGGAGGCAGAGAATGAGCATGTGCATAAGCAAGCCTTGGTCGTTTTCAAGGAATTTGTTCCATCCAGTTTGTTGAATTTACTAGCATAAATTTGTACATAATATTCCCTTACCATATTAATATATATAGAAGCTATAGGGATATCTATTATCTTCCATATGATTATTGGTGTTTTGTGTCTTAGTTTCTGATCCGTTGGGATAGTGGTATGTCAACTTGATTTTTCTCCAAGAAATAGCTTATAGTTTTAATTGATTTATTCGTTTTGTTTTCTTTTTTTTTTTTTTTTTAATTTTTTTTTTCAACGTTTATTTATTTTTGGGACAGAGAGAGACAGAGCATGAACGGGGGAGGGGCAGAGAGAGAGGGAGACACAGAATTGGAAACAGGCTCCAGGCTCTGAGCCATCAGCCCAGAGCCTGACGCGGGGCTCGAACTCACGGACCGCGAGATCGTGACCTGGCTGAAGTCGGACGCCTAACCGACTGCGCCACCCAGGCGCCCCTCGTTTTGTTTTCTATTTCACTGAGTTCCACTTTGATCTTTATCCACTGCTTCAAGCTTTGTTGTTTGGCTCTTCTAGTTTTGAAGATGAATGCTTAGATTCTTGATTTGTACTGTCCTCCTTTCCTTAAAAAATTTCTTTGTTACTTCACTGAGTAACTTTGTGGCAACTCACAGATTTGAGATGTTTTCTTCTGCTGTGTCTTCATTCTCCTTCCGTTTGAAGTATTTGCTAATTTTGATTTTGGTATCTTTGATTCATGGGTTATTTATGAGATTCTCCAAACATCTATTTTTTTAATTTAATTCCATTGTTCTCAGAAACTATTCTCCAAACTGAAATCTTTTAAAGTACATTTAGACATGTTTTATAGCCCAGAAAGTGATCTATCTTGGTAACTATTCTGTGGACACTTTAAAAGAATGTGTATTCTGTTGGGAGGAGTGTTCTATGCATGTCAATTAGATCAAGTTAATGGATAATATTCTATAAATATTTGCTGTCCTTTACGTATCTTTGTTTCATTCGTTAAGAAGATATTAGAATCTCTCACTGTAATTGGGAATTCATTATACTTCCAGGAGTTTCTGCCTTATGTATTTTGAAGTTCTTTTTATTGTCTACATGGACATTTAGGATTTGATTATGATGGGTCTTGGTGAGGTTTTCTCCGTGTTTCTCTGTTTAGGGTTTGTTGGATTTCTTGGATATGCAGGTTGATAATTTTCATCAAATTTAGGAATGTTACGGCCATTATTTGTTCAAACTTTTGTTTGTTGTTGTTTTTTTTTTGTTTTTTTTTTTTTGTCTTTGACCTCTCCCAATCTTGTCTCCTATAGGGACTACAAATACACATATTAAAGCACTTGAAGTTGTTCCACAGACCCTTGATGCTCTGTTGTTTTTATCTGTTTTCATTTTGGATAGTTTTTATTGCTGTATATTTAAGTTCACAAATCTTTTTCTGTGCAATATCCAATCAGCTATTAATATCCAGTGTTTTGGCTATTTTTTATTTTTTAATCTCAGGCATTCTCTAGAAGTTTGAGTTGGATCATAAAAAAAAATGCTTCCCATGTCTCTACTTCATTTTTAAATATATGGAATATATTTGTAATCTCTTTTAATGTCCTTCTCTGGCAATTTTAACACCAATATCAATTTTAGAACATTTTAATTGATTTTTGCCATAAGTCATTTTTCCTGTCTCTTTCATGGTAATTTGTTTGGATGCCAGACGTTGTAAATTTGATCTTAGCGGGTGATGAATATGGCTTTTAATATTTAAGTCCAGAACAATGCTTAGTTTGAGGCTAAGTTTTCTCCATTGCCGAGACAATGCCCGTCTGTGTATTTTCCTCAATGCTTGTAAATCTTGAGGTTTACCAGTCTGATGGTGGGAACAGGCATAATTCCTGGACCTATGTCTGTGCTGGGCACCGTTGTTAATAATCCCCTCCTGTGGCTCTTTCCTCCCTCTCAGGCAGTTTCCGGACCTGTATGTGCTGATCAAGCCAATGAGCTAAAGCAATTGTCGAACTTACTCGTTTCCTGACTCTCAGAGATCATTATTCTTTATGAACTGATAGCCACTGTCTTGCTGACCGTTCTGTATATTTTCATTTTTGTTTTAGATGGTAGAGTCAATCCCATTTGTATTTCACCATGGCTGGAAAGAGAAGTATACCCTCTTTTTCACGAAGCTGAATTCTATTGTGTGGCTTTTACTATAGCTTATGTAGCAAATTCCTTGTTGCTAGACCTGCATGTTCTGACTTTTACCTGCAACTGTAACTATAGGAGAGGGTTTAAAAGTGTGACAATTGAATCAATGGGTAAGTGTGTTCACAATTCTAGATCTTTCTCCATGGGTAGGTAGTGTACCATTTTTGCATTCCCTCTAGCAATGCTTGAGAATGAATACCTTTTATGGGACTGAGGATATATATCAAAAGGAAGAAATCTTCAGTGTCTAATGAATATCTCACCGGCTGTTATTCATAACTCACTCTCCTGACCGTTTTGTGGCACAAAAAAAAAAAAAAAAAATATCACAAGGCTGGGTCTTTTTGTAGAGTCGATGAACAACTCTTTCCTCTCAGGGCTAAGAATTAGGGGGATTACAATACTTCATTTTCCCGTTTTTTTTTTTTTTTTTAATGTCTTTTTTTTTAATTTTTTTTTCAACATTTATTTATTTTTGGGACAGAGAGAGACAGAGCATGAATGGGGGAGGGGCAGAGAGAGAGGGAGACACAGAATCGGAAACAGGCTCCAGGCTCTGAGCCATCAGCCCAGAGCCTGACACGAGGCTGGAACTCACGGACCGCGAGATCGTGACCTGGCTGAAGTCGGACGCTTAACCGACTGCGCCACCCAGGCGCCCCAAATGTCATTTTTAAAGAAGCAATATGATCCTATATTTTCTGAGGAAAAGACCTATTTAATTCTGTGAACCAATTTCTACTTTCTGAATTTGAAAATTCAGTTTATTTGATCACTTCTGAGAATAGATGCTCTAGACGTAACCCCCTGCCAAGAATCTAGGGAGAATCTGAAAGTTCACCATGTCAAGTGCAAAGTCTTCCATCATTATATTCCCCCCTTGCCTACGCAACCTTATCTTCTAGTGTTGTCCAATCCAGACTCTACATAGCGGCCTGTGTTGTAAGGTGGTACAGAAGCGTAGTGGGATAAAGCCAGTGCTTTAAAGATGATAGGCCTTGAGTAATACTTGTTCTCCAGATATACTTGTTACATGTCCACACTCGAAATCTTCATTCACTTAATCCCTTATATTTGAACTCTCTCACAATGCTATCCAGCAAACTCTAATCCTATCAGTGGCACTGACTACCAATAATAATGAGAGGTGGATATTCAAGCTGGACATTTAGATGTTCACGCAAAACAGTGGGGGTTACATTCGCTTGTTTCTTGTGATCTGAGTGGTTTCTCTTCAAAGTTGGGTTTTCCGTAGAGCCGTTGGGTTTCCTTGTGGTTCCGTTGGCTATGACAGCCTCTCTGGTACAGGAGAGTCTACCTGTTGTAGGTTTCCTCCCTCCCTCTCCTCGAAACATGGAAGTACATGATCATGAATGGAAAGAAGAGGAATTGATTAAGGAAAGTTTTTTTTTTGTTTTTTTTTTTTTTTTTTTTTTTTTCTCAACGTTTATTTATTTTTGGGACAGAGACAGAGCATGAACGGGGGAGGGGCAGAGAGAGAGGGAGACACAGAATCGGAAACAGGCTCCAGGCTCCGAGCCATCAGCCCAGAGCCCGACGCGGGGCTCGAACTCACGGACCGTGAGATCGTGACCTGGCTGAAGTCGGACGCTTAACCGACTGCGCCACCCAGGCGCCCCAAGGAAAGTTTTAAGATTATTCTTTACCCATGCTATGCAGGCTAGAATGGAAATATTCAGCCACAAGCATAGTTAAGAACTCAAATCAGTACAGTTAACTTCTTCCTCTTTAAATGACTCACTTCTTGGGGAAAATAATTACTTTTTTCTTTATTTCAGCTGCCTTTTTCAAGTTATAGTTTTAACCTAAAATATAAGTATAAAATTAAAAAATATACATAGTAATCCTCTGTAGAACATAACCTAGGGAGATACCTTTGAGGAAAATTACTAGGAAATCAGCAAGGCTTTCTTTTTTTGTAACAATAAAGATTAGAATTCTCCAAGTGGTGGAACAAAAATAAGAAACTGATTCAGTGATGACCTAAAAATAACATTAGAAGAAATTGCTTGGAGGTATTACAGAATGCCTGTAGCTCATAGGAACACTGCATAATTTGTCACTGCTAAGAGGACAGAGCAGGTAATCTGAAGCCATTTAGAATTGCATTTGTGAAACTGAGTTGGATAAACATGTTGGCAGAGTTGTTTTGTGTGTAAATGTTGGAATAGTTGAAATGTTGAAATGATTACCCAATCATTGTACCGGGAAATAATAAGATCAATTGCATTTTTCATCATTCCCCCATGATTCTATCAAGAATTATAGGGGCGCCTGGGTGGCGCAGTCGGTTAAGCGTCCGACTTCAGCCAGGTCACGATCTCGCGGTCCTTGAGTTCGAGCCCCGCGTCAGGCTCTGGGCTGATGGCTCGGAGCCTGGAGCCTGTTTCCGATTCTGTGTCTCCCTCTCTCTCTGCCCCTCCCCCGTTCATGCTCTGTCTCTCTCTGTCCCAAAAATAAATAAACATTGAAAAAAAAAAATTAAAAAAAAAAAAAAAAAGAATTATGTATCCCAATCTCTCATTCTCCCATCTCTCTCTTCTAAATTTAGAAGTGTTAAAATTTAGAAGCCACACCTGGGTGGCTCAGCTGGTTGAGCGTCCAACTTTAGCTCAGGTCATGGTCTCATTGTTCATGGGTTTGACACGCCCCCCCCCCCCCCCCCCCCCGTAGGGTTCACTGCTCTCATCTGGGAGCCTGGTTTGGATCCTCTATCCCCCTCTCTCTCTTTGCCCATCCCCTGCTGACAAAGTCTCTCAAAAGTAAATAAACATTAAAAAAAAATTTAAATTTAGAAGATGCTGCTCAAATATCTTCAAGCAATGCGGGGAGGGGGGGGAGTGTGGGGGGGCCCTCACCTGCATGGATGCAGAGTTTGAGACTTAACTTCTATCTGTGACGAATTATGACCAGTGAAGCACCAGTCATCAAATTCTTAATGGGTCAGCAGTCTTTATCAATCGCCCTTTTCCTTCTCCTAAAGCCAAATGGGGCAAGAAAAGGTCGGAAGAATGTCTCCAGACTGAAAGTCAAGATCACCAGATGCTAACACCATGCCTTTAAGAAAGTTAACATCTGCCAGGGTCTGTGGAAGCTATGCTACCTTTCGCCAAGGCTCATTAAATAGAGGCTTCCCCTCCCTTTTTCTTCCCACCCGCAGGCCCGCCCAACCCTGGAGGGTTGGGAACCAGCCAGCAATTGGGGGGTGGACTCGGGGAGGGTGACCATACCCTGATTCCGGCCTGGCGAGGGGAGGGCAAATGAGCACCCACCTGGGTGGAGTTTGAAATCTGGACAATTCTAAGGGAGGAGAGATTTTAATTAAGGGAATGAGGGAGTTACTGTGACCAAAACAAGTAGATTTATTACCTGAGATGTGGCAGGCTGTAGCACGACACCAGCCTGAGATTCTGTTTGGAAGGAGAGAAGGAGGAGAAAGGACTGATGTGGATTTTCAGGGGGGCAGCTGCCTGGAGCGACCGTTTTCTCCATCTACTTTGTCAAGCTTGATCTGTTGGATTAGAAGTGTGTCCTTTTGAAAAAAAAAAAAAAAATACTGGCGATCTAAATCCTGGGTCCACAAACTCTTCCTGTAATGGGTCAGATGGGACGCAGTTTAGGCATTGTTGACCAAGGATAAAATTAAGGATATGATGTAAAGCACTTAAATACCATGGAAGGAAACATAATTGTACAGATTTCTTATTAAATTCAAAATACATTAAATTCGAATATAACATAACACAGATGTGCTTATGAGAATTTTTTTTTTTAATTAGCTTGCGTTCATATTCCTTCATCAAATCAGTCGCAAATGTTCATCTGTGGAAGACATCCTTAGCTTGTGGGCCATACAGAGACAGGTGCCCGTTTTGGTCCCCAGGCCATAGTTTGCTTAGTTTGCCAAATCTTGTCTAAAAAAATGTTTCACTTTGGCTTTATCACATTTACAAGGATGGAAAGAACAATGAGGTGGCCTTGCTTGTAGAAAATGAATGAACACTGAAGGCATCTTGGGATAATAGAACAACACCTACTCGACCAAAGTATGGCTTCTTTTTCTCTGAAGTATGATCCATAAGAGCCAAGAATCAGAATAATGAGAAGCATCCCTTTCTGCTAAATTAAATGTTTCTTTCATCCTCAGCAATCACAGAACTCCTCTGAATTTTTTTTTAATGCATTCTTTCAGGATTGCAAAGGTCCACGAAAGTACAGATATTAGTCAATTCCATTGACCACTTCCTTGTACGAGGGAGGACACGAAAAGTCTAGATGCCACAGTTTTTGATATTTATCTCTAAGTTACAAATGGTGGGTGTAGGCATGCAGGGGAGGGACTACGCACAAATGTGAAGGAAGGGGAAGCAAAGAGGAACAGTATTCCTAACAACCAAGTAAAGCAGGATAGGGGCTGTGGGGGCAGAGGATAGCTCATAAACTAGAGACGATGATACACCATGTTTGGAAATTGTGGTTGGGCTATTTCACATCCGATGTAACATGCCAGCGTCCTTGAACATTTCTGTACCTCGCATTTAGACTCTCTATTAATAATGCACAGGTGGGAATATTAATATGGGAAGAATATTGGTTCATTTATCGTGCATTATTGAACGTTGAATTGGCCAGCATTGTGGATTAACCATCCCGACCCCTGAGGCCTGTGAAACAACCCCCATTTCAACTATTCATGCTGAACCTTTTGACAGTTTTGTATTGTACTCAGATCACCCGTTATTCGTTTCTTATCTGTGGTGTCCACGTACAACACGCCTTGAGGATAAAAACTGTAAATGAATGAAACCTCCAAAAATGACCATAGAAACAAACTCGCACTCTAGGTAATTGTTTTTAAAGGTTTTATTTTTAAGTAATCTCTACACCCAATGTGGGGCTTGAACTTATAACCCCGAAATCAAGAGTTGTATGCTCTACTGAATGCGCCAGCCAGGCACCCCAAACACTGCTATTTTAAATGGAAATTTCCTACCCTGTATCGTCAGGATCAGAAAAAAAAATACTATTAGGTAGATTCACTTTATTTTCTGCTAATATTTAACATTGTTCTATCTGAAGTCATTATGTTGTAATCCTTAAATCTTCAGCAAATATTATTGGGCATCTGCTGAGTCTGATCACAGTAGACAATGTGAGGTTTTGAATAACTTTTTGAGAAGCAATTCTCCATTTGCTACAATATTTCAGTCTTGATGACATTTGCTATTTTTAGGTGATGTATCAATAGAGTATAGATCTACCAAATTCTACTTTGGTAAACCACCCCACCATGGAAGTCATTATGTCTATTTTTCTTAAAAGACAAGAATTCCTCCAATTTTTACCTATATTTCCTTCAACTCCATGCATTCTCCTAACTACTTATCCGTAGATTTCTGTGTCATGTAGCACACTTAAAACTTTCCATTTGCTTTTTATCAATGTCTTATTTTTACTTTCTGGTTTGCCAGTTTGAATTTTTAAACTTCAGGTGTTAGTAAGGAAAAAATAAAAGTCTGTCTTACATTTGGAGCATTTTTAGGAAGCTTAAAAGTTCAATATCTCAACCAATGAAGAAACTTTCTGCACCAGACCCTTAACTGAAAACACTGAATGATAAGACACTTATAAAAGAAACGTTCCATTTTTTTTTTTTTTTGGATTTTATTTTTTTATTTTTTTTTCAACATTTATTTATTTTTGGGACAGAGAGAGACAGAGCGTGAACGGGGGAGGGGCAGAGAGAGAGGGAGACACAGAATCGGAAACAGGCTCCAGGCTCTGAGCCATCAGCCCAGAGCCTGACGCGGGGCTCGAACTCACGGACCGTGAGATCGTGACCTGGCTGAAGTCGGATGCTTCACCGACTGCGCCACCCAGGCGCCCCGAAACGTTCCATTTTTATGAACTTTGTGAGAACAGAAAGTAGAACGGAGAGAGGAGAGGGACTGAGGGTTTACTTAGTGATGAAATCAATTGATGCTTAAGAATCTGAAATAAGCTCATACTTCAGGAGTGTACCACCTTAAAATTTGAAGGTGGTATTTGAATATTGCTACAAATTCACATATTTAGGTCAATACTCATGTTCTTTAAATCATGAAATCAGTTAAGCATTCTGATCCCTGGAATCTCCCTGAAGTTGAGAAGTTTAGTGACTTAAACACCAATCAGCCGGCATAGAGTTCCCAAATTTTGCTGCATTTTAGAATCACTTGGGCACTCTCAAATCCCACACCATGTCATAACCAATATTAAATCATAATGGAGATGGGAATCAGACATGCGTCACTTTTTTTTCCTAATATTTTAAGAGCTGCTTTAGGTTCATAGAAAAATTAAGCAGAAAGTACAGAGTTCCCATTCATCCCTTACCCCTATACAAGCATAGCCTCCTCAACTATCAACATCCCCTGCACCGGAGTGGGATGTTTGTTACAACGGATGAGCCTACATGGGCACATTATGTCCCCAAGTCCCCATGTGAGTTGAATGTGCAGCAGAGCTGAGAACTGGCTGATCCAGCAATGAGCTAGGAACAGCCAGTGGTGCATTGGGTTGCGTCATGTAATTCTATGGGGCATTTATAGCTTATGTTCATGCTGATTCATCAGGAGTCTTCTGAATAGTCAGTAGCCTTGTCATACGTACTGAACATTATGACTATGAAGAGACTGTGAAATCCATCTTGACAACTTCTAGAACCATAATCCTGTAGAAACACCTTTCTTAACATGGGCCTTTACCTGTCTCAGGGGTGTGTTTAGGCATTTTATTTTATTTATTTATTTAAAAAACATTTTTTAACGTTTATTTATTTTTGAGACAGAGAGAGACAGAGCATGAACGGGGGAGGGGCAGAGAGAGAGGGAGACACAGAATCCGAAGCAGGCTCCAGGCTCTGAGCCATCAGCCCAGAGACCGACGCGGGGCTCGAACTCACGGACCGCGAGATCGTGACCTGAGCTGAAGTTGGACGCTTCACCGACTGAGCCACCCAGGCGTCCTGTTTAGGCATTTTAAATAGCAGTGTTTGCACGCAGAATTGAATGTCCAGGGCAGTCTTTGCCACCAATATCTTAAATTTTTGGATTTTTTTTTCAAAACTAACCTTCGATTTGAAAGTAAATAGACGTTTATTTTTCTACTTTTGAAAGTAAACGTCAGAGGGGAAAGACACAGAAAAATCAGGACGAAAATAGCAGGTGAGGATGCTACCACTGGAGCCATCCCCAGTGAGCTGCCCACCTATCTCCCCAGAAACAATCACCAGAGGAAGCCTTCCTCGTTGTGTCTTCTGTAGACAGGTCTTAGTGTGTTGAGACTCCTACAGCAGAACACCATAGACTGGGTGGCTTGTGGACCACAGACCTTCATTTCTCACGGCTCTGGAGGCTGGAAGTCCAAGAAAAAGGTGCCTATAGATTCAATGTCTGGTGAGGACCCACTTCTTGGTTTTTAGACAGCTGTCTTCTCTCTGTGTCTCTGCATGGGGGAAGTAGGGAGGGGGTGAGAGAGCTCTCTGAGGTCTCTTCAATAAAGGCACTGATGCCATTTATAAGGGTTCCATCCCCATGACCCAATCATCTCTGGAAGGCCCCACGCCAAATACATTGTCACCTTCGGGGTTCGGATTTCAACATGGGAATGTGGAGTGGGGCAGCTGGTCTGTTCTCTCCTACTCTGAGAGTGGGGATAGCTTTCGCTCTTTCACGGTTTCACGAGATGAGTGAAATTACGCCAGTGGAATTGCATTTCACTATTTTCATTAACTCTAGCCTTCTGGACACAAGCTAAGATGTCCTTAACTTTCCTGAAATGGACAGTCTGGGAATATCAATATATTATAAAGTATCTGAAATTTGTTTCGTGGAAACGCAATAATACAGGAATATCTGAACCACTTCTGAACTGGTAACACAATTTTGTTTTTGCTGCTGCTTTATGCATATTGGAAGGTGCGTATATAAAACAATATAACACTGTTCTATCAAAGCGATTATCGGCTTGCCTTTATTTCAGGGTTTCATCAATGATAAATTCACATTAAGCGTGCGTGTTCGTTCTCTATAGATCTGTGGATCTCTATAGATTGTGTCTGTATTCTCTATATGTAGAGATCAATGATGGATACCACATAGATAATCTATAGATACATATACAGTGGGTGTACACACACACACACACACACACTTTCCAGAGGGCCTTAATGCACTTAATTACTTCCACAAGTAAAATCAAGCATATCCTGGTCTAAAGGCAAGCCTATAATTGTACAATACAGAAACATGAGAGAATTTTATAATGTATACAGAGAGAAGCCTACTTGACCCTGTTCCTCAAAAACCATTTTCTCAGACAACATATTGTCTTCTGTGTAATCGTTTTTACTAATGGTGTGTCTTACATATGATATTCCTGGTAAATAATAGGACTTAAATATGAGCAATGGTGTATATTTTATTACCTTATTATCACCATAAACTCCATCCATCCAGCCGTCTAGCCCATCTTTATTCTTTCAAGAAGGCACAGTACATTTCTTGTTCACTGGGCACTGTGTTGGTTACAGAGATTGGAGAGGAGCAAGACATATGGTCTTTGGGTGTCACACAGACCAGCTGGGGGCCCAAATGGTGATACACTAAGTTTCCCTGACTTTGTCTATAAATGTCCAACAGTTGAGTATCTGGCTTTGGAGCAGACTCCTCTAATTCCAGAGAGCTCTTCTCCAGGCACAGCTCTCTTTTCTGCCACAACAGTGACATCTTTCCACTGGATGCTCTCACCCTCTGCCTTTACCTGTAGGTTTAGACAATCAGGGAGAAAGGAGAAGAAATGTGATCCCTGTTCACATTTGTTACTTTGTTGTTGTTGTTTTTTTAATGCCCTTTACCTCCTTCATCTTCTCTCCAAGAATACAATTTTTAATTGCTTTACCTGTTTCATATATAACATAGGTTTAGGACTTCCTCCAATTATGCTCTTTTCTGAATCAGATATATACGTGTGGATCAATAGATACTCATGTATACCCTCCTATTCATGTGCACTCCTCTTAACTTTGCTCAGAACGGATGGCTGTACACCAAGTGAAGTATCAATTTTCTCTTTTGTTCTAATTGTTAACGAATGCCTGCCTTACCCGTGCTTGCTTAGAGTAGCCCAGTTTGAGAGCAGTTACATTACTCCCACAGTGAAAAATCCCATTAATGGTATTTCTCTTTAATAGTTTCTCTTCTGTTTCTTGGTAATTAGATAGGACTTGAAAGGAGTTAATAGACCAGACTGGTCCTGAACTCCTAGGATGGGTTTCAGCGTCTGTGAGACATTTGAACACTTGTGAAAGATTTTGACATGTGCATGTTTCTGAAGGTAAGATCACAAGATTGTCAGAATCGTCAGTCGTCTATGACCTGCACGATAGTGAGAATCCCTGACCTATGGTCATTTAGTTCTGAAAGATGGCCAACATTTCCCTCTTTATTTACTTTTGTTTGTGCTTTTTATCAGCCTCCCAAATCCATTTTGGAGTAAGGTAGAAGGGCATACAGTGACCCTGGTGAATATTTTAACCAGTAGCTTGGGAGTTGTTCTTAACATTACGTTTTATTGAACGAGGGCTGTGGAAAACTCTCCATGTAGACGGTTAACTTTTGTCTGACCATCTCGTTAACCTCTTTGGCCTCAGATTTCTTACCTATCCTTATGTGTCTAGGAAACTAAGGAACATACATGAACACACTGTTGGCTCAATGGAGTCTCACTTTTATTTTTTGCCTTAAATACTTTGTACTGGACACTTTTCCAAGTCCTTTATAGTTTTCATGCATGAAGGACTCCACACTACCTTGTGGGGCAGGTATTATCATTCCTAATTTATTAGAGGAGAAAGTGAAGCACAAGCAAGCAGGGTGACTTGTTCAAGGTCCCACATCTGTGTGGAAGAGATTGGATTTGAACCGTACTATTTGTAGAGCTCACAGATTGGTTTTGTTTTTAAATTGCTGTACCAAGAGCTGGTGGGGGGGCAGACCCTGGAAAGGGGACCTGTAAGGAATGAGCAAGAGTGTTCTTCTATGCTTTTTCCAGAATCCTGGATTGATAGGAGCATCATTCTTCTAGAGCCAGAGGTCCCACAGCTGTTGGAAAGGCTGAGCTGCCCGCAGCTGCTTGAGTGAGCAGGGAATACCTCACTGCATGAGACACGGTGATCTGGTGTCATCAGGGTGACCAGAGCTTGTCCCGAGTAGCTGACCAGGGGGAGAAGGCAAGACAATTTCCATTTGGGATTTCTTTCCAAGAGCAGCTTTTGGAAGCAATACTAGATTTCAAAACATGGGGTATGGGGTAAAGGCATCTTGGTGTTCATAAAAATCACATCCAGAAGCACATGTGCTCTCTTCAAATGGGGATTTAATCCAAAGCTGATGATTAATGAATATCTTAGAATCTGTATGTGTATAACAGTCATGTAAACTCTATATGGGGTGAACAAAACAGTCATTAATTTGAAGGTACATTTTCTTTCTCAGTCAGTCTTTCCAATGTTCCTTAAACACGTTGTTTATGTAAAATTTATTTATAGTAGATTTTTACCCTCAGTAATCATTGCGGATATATATATATATATATATATATATATATATATATATATATAAACAGGAAATGTCTCCCTTTAATTCTAGCTAACACCTTTGTTATTTATACCAACATGCATAAGTCTCTTTATGACATAACATCTGTTGCTGGAAGAATGGTTTTTTGGCAGAAATGAGTAATATATTTTGAACCAAGCAAAAGAAGAGATCAATCATAGAAGAGAAAAATAATCTTGTTCCACACATTAAATATAATTCAGACCAAACTTACACCCTTGCACACAAATTGACAGTAATTTAAAGCTCTTTCTAAATTGTTCATAGATGGCAACGTAAATGGAGACTTTGGGCTATGTGTCCACACTTATAGGGGATCCTCCAAGTTTTTAGGGGCTCTATGGTTTATCCTAGTCTTGATGAAGACCTTTCTGTTTATGAAAAGTTTGTATTTATGCCAATTCATACTGCACTTAACCATTCTCTTAAAATTGTCAACAATTCCTATGAAATGACAATTTCTTACTTTAAAATCTCCTCCAAGTCCTTTAGGGAGTAAACGCCGTTTCTTAATGGGATTTATATGTAAATATTCCTCTTAGCTGTATTTTTGACAACACAAAGCAAACCTATATAAAGTGGTTGCGAATGAAACTTCCAGCCTATACCAAAAAGAGTACTCTCCCTTTTGAGATTAATTTAAAAAAAAATTATAAATCTGATGTGCACCGTAGAAAGCTTGGGAAATAACGTAAACGCAGAAGGAGAAAAAAAACGCGCTTCTAATACACTTCTTGGAACTTCCTGTGACATCAATAATCCAGAATGGGGGTATTGGAGAGCTATGAAAACTGCAGAAATCAGTTGGAGTAGATCTTTATCCTCATTCATTAGCCCAAGATTTACAGCTTTGGGTGAAAAGGTATAAATATCGGGAAAACAGGAAGCAGTACGTGTGTTCCAAGTTACTATTTGTTTAGATCGTTATATTTTATACTTGTCACTGCTGTAAAATTTTTCTTGAGATTTACAAATCTCACTCAACAAATCCCATCAAGAGCATCTGTAATTCCAAAAGGTGGAGCTGACTCATTTGAACAATGTAGCACTTTAGAGGGATTCCAAGAATGCTGGCAAAGCATTATTGGGAAGGATTGTTAATTATCCTTCCTCTTCTTCCAATGGGTCTACATCGAAAAGAAAACACCAAGTTTATGAGGGATGATTAATGAACCAGGGCTGCGCCAAGGTGGGTGAAGGGGAGAACAAAACCTGTTTTCAGATTCCCAACGTTAGAGAACATTAAAATAGATTCTGAAGTGATGAAAGATAATTAGACTGGATTCCGTGTTGATATAAATGCGTTCTTCAGGCTGAAATTGCAACAATGCTTTACATCATCATTCTGCTTGAAGAGTCCCTTTCATTCTAGAAAATAAGGTTGCGCACTCGGATCCATCAAGGATTAAAGGCGCATTAGCGTGGTTTCCAGGCCTGATTCCCAGCACTGAGACCAGCTTCTCTTGTCCTCTGCTGGTGCTTAATCTATGCACCAGTGGCTTTATATTGGCGCCTCTTGCATCTTGGGCTTCTCTCTCTCCTCTAAAGCAAGCCTGCATGTATTCTGTGTGCTCTGCGATAACAGGTGCTTCACAAGATGCTGACGAGTGCTCTCTCTGTTGCGCACACCCTCCCGTAAGTCTCAGCCCGTCTGAGACTGCACTGATACCAATATACTGACGGCTCCCAAATGGTGTCTCTGGCTTTTCCCTGTTTTCCCCATGCTTCACTCCTTTATTTCCACCTGTGAGCCCAACGTCTGAAAGATGTCCCGAGATCACCTCAAATGCATCATGTATTCACAGGATCCCCCCCCTTTTTTTTTAAATCCAAAACTTGTTTTTATCTGCATCTGAGCCACCCAAAGCTCAAAATCTTGGAGGATGATTAGAACAATTCTCGGTTTTATGTTTGTAAATGTTTAACCAAGTTTTCTCAGAGACCGTAATCCCCAATATATAGCACACAGGCTGATTAGTAGGGTAAATATCCTTGCCAGCCTGTCTAGCCTACCAACGAGAATCAGTGACTATAGAGTTGTAAAGACATGAGTGCAATTGGTTCTGGTAAGTTGGTGCATGCCAACGACAGCTTGCCACGGGCTCTTCTGAAATTCTGGCTTACCGGGAAGAACTAATGTGGGCAAATGTTAGTTGAAAAGATCAACAAATGACCCAATTAACAATACAGAAATACTCCGTAAAAGTTTTGTTTCTATTAAGAGAAACCCAGTCCTGCACAGAACATACTCTTAAATAGTTATTGGGTGGGAGTGAGAGTGTAAGCTTTACTTCCAGCAATGTTGTTCAAAAAGTATCTCAGAAACCTTGTGCTGTTCAAGTTGGAGAGATGAAGACTGGGTAACCGGAGAGTTATGGGGATGAAAAGCTCATTTAGTCAATATGTAAAAATATCATAGACGGAACACTGTCTGGATGAAGGTCTCTGGTGGCATGCCACAAGGCTCTGTCTTTGAATCTTTCAAAATGTGCAGTGTGATTAGACATGTAAATTATGTCCTTGCCCAAAGCCTGGAGAGTAGCTGTTATCGAGGATGACAAAGTCAGGATCGAAAGAAAGTTTGACAAATTAAAACAATCCCCAGGACAACAAGAATGTAACAGCGGTGTCAGACTTTGTATCAGGTTAAAATAAAATAATTTACAAAAATCTATGTGGGACCGCGATGCACGAGAGTTGCTAAAAGGATGTGCAGGTTTTAGTTGGTTGCAAACCCAGTACAAAGCAATAAAGAATGTGACATATAGGCCAGCTGAAGCATTCTTAGGTAATTTTAATGGGAAGGTAGCTAGAGAAATGCACAGTGACCCTCTGGCCAGCCCAGCAGGTCTGGAGTGTGGGTCTGCAAACTAGAAGCTTCAGGGGAGTTCTACATCCCACCATGCCCATTACATCATAGCCCGGGAGATCATCTCTTCTTTCCTCGGAGGTCACGCAACCCTCTGTCCTTTTATGTCCTTTACGTACATTTGTCGGCATTGTTTCACTGGCCTATCATTTCTCATTCTCCCCAGTTAAATCCATCTGTGTTTTTTATCTTAGGTTATTTTGAGCGAGAGCGCGCACGCAAGCGGGAAAGGGACAGAGAGAGAGGGAGAGATAGAATCCCATGCAGGTTCCATGCCATCAATGCAGAACCCGACACAGGGCTAGAACTCGCGAGCCACAAGGTCATGACCTGAGTCGAAATCAAGAGTCGGACACTCAATCCACTGAGCCACCCAGGTGCCCCCTAAATCCATCTATGTTTTAACTGTTAGTCATTTTTTAAAATGTCAGCAATATTTAAACGCTTCCGCTCTTTCTCAGAGATGCTTCTCCTCTCATTTAGCCCTTAGTTTTTTAGCCTCGGGGCACAGTTAATGGCCTTTTGTGTCACGTGCGCATTTACTGACCATATGCCTTGTCACGTCCTTGATTTCTGCACTAACTAGAGGTTAGAACTTGAAGGAAAAAGACCCTGTCTCCTCCTCTCCATTGGACGTTCAGTGACGAGTGGTGTTAGGGAAGAGAACCGACTTACCTCAAACATGAAATGACTTAAATCAAAATTGGAACTTCAAGAAAGTCATCATGGACCAGCCATCAAGTGTCGAGTTTCTCCCAGGTTTCGGGAGGCCCCTTCACTACCAGTAAAGGTGACGTGGCATGGATGGCGTCCTTGACCTTGGCTTCTCACAAGCGTGCTTATTCATTCACACGTGGGCCAGGCACTGTGCTAGACGCCAGAGACTCCTTGTTTTGTTCAATACTTTTTAGTCTGGCATTTATTTTCGTGACAGTAACGCTGACAGTTGCCTCCAAATTGTTCTTGGAGTAAGATAACCCATGATAGATACTTGCCCTGCAGTTTGTTCCTTGGGGTTCCTTAAGGAGTCAAAAACAAACAACGAACACCCACTCAATGACAAACCAGAACTGTATGTTTGAGGACTGCCTGTGATAATCAGTTGAAAACCCTCCATCTTCTCCAGAGCCTCTGTCTACTTTTCTAGTTATGTCAAAAGAAATCATAGCCTGGGTGTGAGGAGAGCATCGTCTCACGGGCCCCTTAGGATCTGACTCCGGGGAAACCAGGAAGCCCAGAGGAGAGTAAGGTAATTTGGCCACCAGTCTTTTAGCTCAGCACCAACAGACGTTACAGTGAGCTGGGTGCTGACACATTTTCTCTTCGTTCTATTGGAGGGAGCATGCACAAGAAAATAAGGAAAAGAAATCTCCTTAATGAAGGGCTCGAATTTATTTACGTTTTGTGGAGATCTCCATCAAAATATGTTTTACATTTCAATAGTATTTTCGTGGTTTTCATAGTATTTCACCGACTGAGGACTGACCTGTTTGCTTGTGGATGGATATCAACTCTGAGATCGTTGGAGTAGATGCTAATATCACGCTGAACAAGAAGGCATACTAACAATCGATGCTACACAGGATTTATGTTAATAAACATTCCAATGCTTTTTGTAGCCTGAGGAGTTAAATGCTCCTTAGGTCTTAAGGCATGATAGACAGACTGGCACCTCTCTACTCCCTCCTAAGGAGTGCGTGCAAACATTGGACGGGAATGGCATTCTCCTGACTCTGGAATCCAGCCTGCCTTTACCCATACTGCCTCTGGAATATTCATTGTGTTGCCAATGGGGAGATGTCAGATGGGGGTTTCTGCCAATTTAGCATCTGAGAAGTTGAGTCACCAAGCAGTTCAATGACTTGCCTAAGGTCATGACCCAAACCAGCAGGAAAGCAGCGAACATACTTTAAAGTCAGTGCTAACCCTGCTTCCCGGGAAGCTATAATTTCAATTACTTTGTAGTCTTCTAGTCCCTATAAAAATATGACCGGGGAATGTCTTCTCTCGCGCGCAGCCTCCGTCTCCGTCGCTGATGGCAGCTGTAACTCTTGTTGCTTTATCCCAGAACGGAATTTAGCTCCAGTATTTATAGAACCTGCCATGCAGGGTATCTCCCCCCACCCCCACCCCCACCACTTAGTCCTGTACTCTGACTAATATCTGCGATGGGGAGAAAATTACGCCAGGGAAGAATGCAAAAGATTGGGGGACTGTATCATTCGTAGTGCACAAAAACAGCAAGCTGAAACGAGGAATGAGAAGAATGGAACTTTGATTGTTAATGGATGCTTAAAGACTCTGAGATCATTGTTAAATGGGATTTGGGTTTGCACGTGCGCTGTCTTCAAGACTCATTCAAGTGAAAGGCGAGTGCGTGCGGCTGTATGTGTGTGTGCACATCAGACATATGCGTGTGTGGGTTCATGTGACCATCTCTGGCTTTTCTCGGTGTTTGGAATATCTTAATAAATCAGGCTGCTCTATTACTTTATTGTATAAACGAAACCATAAATGTAAACGTGTTCAACTTCAGTTTATTTTTATTACATATATATATATATATATATATATATATATATATATATATATATATTTTATACTGAGGCGGAACATAGAAATAACCTGAAGTTAACCTGAAGGGTAGAAAGACAATTTTAGGCAACGAGCATCTTTCGTGAGAGGCAGACGCTTAGACCATGGGAGAACTCGGGTTCTCTTCAGAGTGAAGAATTTGGGAGTTGCCACTAAGAACCAGTGTTTCACTTAAAACGTAGACTAGATTTTCACAAGCCGAATGTAGACATTTTGGAAGAGCAGTGAGAAAAAATCAGTCCTGGTGAGGACTGATACCCACACCCCCGCCCTCTCCCCCCATACACCCACATGCTCACACTATATGACTTCAGGTTTCAAACAGTAATGTATGTAGCAGAACTGGTGACGCTATTATCCAATTTTGTAAATTCTTGCGAAGAAACCCACCGTACCCCACATGATTCATTAGTAAATCCTGCACTTTGAAAGGCAAGTGGTATTTCTGATTTTCCCTTTTTGATTGCAGTTACCCACCTTCTTCTATGCCTGCTTCTTTTGGCGTGGAACTTTATTGGGGGGGTGTGCACGGGGTGCGGTGTCACGATATTTGTAATTACAAGATCGCTCAGCCATCCATCTTGTTTCCTTTCCACTGTCACGTCGGAGGGGGTCCAATGCTCTGGCTTTTCTCGCTCCTTGAGGATAAACAATGACTCTTGGTCTTTGAGTTGGTTGGTAATTGAATGCAGGTTGGTCTGTTGTAATGACAATTCTAATAGTGTAATTTTTCATAAAGGAAAATCCTCATAGCAGGTATAAGTCGTCTGCAGTATATTACAATCACCGGGTTCCGTAATAAAGTGCTAATTGTAAGTTGGCTTTAAATGCTACATTTTGTATGCAAATTGGCCTGCAGGGAGTTATTATTTGGTGTGCCATTGGTAAGAACACTAACATTAGTTTGTAATTTGTTTGAAGTGGCACACCACTATTACTAATATATTAGAGGTAGTTTATAGAAAAATATTGCTTCCTCGCGAAGAGGAAAATATTTTGTTGTACTTTGAGGGAAAACAAAGACGGGCTGAATTGAGAACCGAAGCATTTCATACAGACAGAAGAAGATAGAAATGTGCAATGTGTTATATAATTAAAAATCTGCTCACCCCAAATTATGTGTTTCCTAGCTTTATGTGTTTCTAGCTTTGCAAGAATATTCCGATCTTTTTTTTTTTTTTCCTTTCCTATATGTAATCTGAAAAACACAAACAGGTAAATGACCTTTGTATTGGCTTCAGTGGGCAATGGAGCTGAAACTCATCTGAACGGTAGTTTCACTTAGAGTTGTCTTACGGGTAGTTGTCTGCGTAAGGGACTTGAAGCGCGTGTATGCTTGTGAGTTATTAGGCTGGAGATGTGATGGCTTGACTACCTACTATTTGCCTGACTTAATAACAAGTAGTAGCAGGGCAGTGGGTGTTGTAGAGAGTAGTGTAGACGGAATAGTAGTGAGCCACATCTGTCTCTATGCCCCGCTCATGTTTTTCTGAATTAAAGGGAATTGTTTTATTCCTTGATGACTCTCATGGGTCATGACTATCAAAAGGTAACCCAAACTAATAATTGAAATAGTCCAGCCCATTCCAAAAATGAGCCTGAAGGAGCAGAGCATAGGGTTTTCTCTTCCTGACCCAGTGGGTGAACGAGAACCGGGTCAAGACTGTAGCTCACCGGGGTGGGGGGGGGGGGTGCCTGAGTGGCTCAGTTGGCTGAGCTTTCAACTTCAGCTTGGGTCGTGTCTCATGGTTTGTGGGGTAGAGCCCCACGTTGGGCACTGCGCTGACAGCACGGAGCCTGCTTTGGATTCTCTCTGTCCCTCTCTCTTCCCCTCCCCTGCTCATGTTCTCTCTTTCTCAAAAAAAAAAAAAAAAAAAAAATTCAAGAAGACTCTTTGCCATCAAAATCCTGATGCTTAGCCTGCCTGAATCTAGACCACCACCGCTGACGAGCCATCCACTTTACTGAAGTGAAGTGTTTATGTCCTAGGTTAACAGGTCGAGATCTTAAGTAAATCATGAAACACTTTGCAAATACTAGCCAGCAAGGAGAGTGAATCCATTCAAACTGGTTCCATTAGCTTTATTTTTATATAAAACTTGGTACTACTGTTTGAGTCGTTGATTTACAGGGTTCGTGATAACTGTTCTGATACTGCTGTTCTTCCCAGAAATTGACCTCCAGATGACTGTAAGGCACAATAAAACAAAATCCTATTTTTCCTAACTACACTTACCTTTTGTTTTGCTAGTGTATTTGTGTTCTATAGACTCCCACAGCCGGCCAAGCCTCCCCATTCTTACATATATCGCAAGCTCGCTTAGACGTGTAGGGTGTGGGATGCTCTCAGCCAACCATCAGAAGGCAAGGGAGTTCAGGAGGGTAATTGATTTGAAGAATAAATCAGCAAGTTCACACTGGGGCTGGGAAACGAAGCCTCCCTCAGCATTTTAATAGATAGGCAATCATTAATTTTACCCCAAATTACAAGCATGCTTATAATGTTTCAACAGCTGTTGATTAATTGTTGGACAGCAATAATGGGAGGATGAGAAAATCTTGTTGATGGAAAGTTCATGAGGGTCAGCAAATTTACGTGGAACACAGCTGTCCCTGTTAACCTGCAGTGGAACTGTCAGACATAGCTCTGCCTTGAACTTGCTCTTCTGGGTTATAGGATGCATTTTTTTCCTCTTTTCCTTTTTTTTTTTTTTTTTTTTAAATAAATTGGGCTGACTTATTATTACAGCTGTTGCATTTTTTTAAAAAAAATGTGAACACACTTTGCAATTTGAATATTTCAAGAGGGTTCAAAGAGTAGAGAATGATGGTGAGTCTATTTATGTTCCTTACGTAAAAAGACTGAGGTCATAGGAATCTACACGTTACTGTCTTTGGGACACCATGTTAATGAGAGTGCATGGCTGTGCTCGCTGCTACGGTGACAGTTTTTACGCCTTTACCTTCTTTGAGCCTTAGTTTCTGTATCTCTAAAATATGGATGCAGATTTGTCCCTTGCCGTGACCGGCTAATTGAACAAGAAAATACATGATTTCTGAATATAGTAACGGGTCCATTAAACATATGCAGTAAACATCCCTCTCCCCTTCCTTTTCTGTGCCCTTCCAAATGAATGTAAGATTAAAGAGATTAGTTTCAATTGTTAAGCAAAAGAAGTTGGACAACAAGTATGTTTTATTTCTCGCTTGTATTACTTCATCTTCGTGCCATTCTGATCTCAGGGCAAGTTGAAATGAAATACTGTAAGTATTGTAGCAGAGCCCAGAAATAGGTTTCATTGGAGTTTTTTTATAAGAATGTGGACACATGTGTTGAGGACGTAAGAATTATATTCATGTTGTCAGCCTAAGCCTGCATCTAACATATTTTTGGATTATCATAAAAGAGTCTGGTTTTAGGGGCTTACACCAGTAAACAAAGCTATGTTTTGTTTACTGCTATACCGTAACAAAGTTATGTTTTGGATTGGAAAGGGGTCCATGGAGGATGTCAACTGATCCTGGACGTGGCAGCAAGAAGGCGGCCGATGTCCAGGTCTCCCGTCCTAAGAGACGCTTTGTGTCAGCACCTTCCACGGCAGGCCAGCTGTTTCAGAGCGGAGGCTCTGTCTTTAAACAAACACTGCCCAACTTAACTATCCAGGGAGATGACTAAATGTCATGTGGTTTCAATGAAAATACATCTCTAGCTTCGGGAATATCCTCCTCGTTAGGATCTAACCAGAGCCTTGTTGAACGGTTTGGACTGCTTTTACGTATCTTCTTAAATATTACTTTGTTTTTACAATTGAAGTATTTGGCTATACCATTCTTACAGCGTTGAACACATTTTACATTGAATAAAGGCATCACACTGCCTAGGCTGTCAACTATAATAGCAACATACCTGACATTAACTTATGATATCATTACTTACGTGCCTGCCCCACTTCTTACTGGATTTTAAATTGCATAAGGGCAGGAGCTATGAATTATTAGTATTATTTCTTGCCTTGAACATAATAGACACTCAGGCATCCACTCGGTGTCTTTCCTGAGTGTCATATGTAGGAATCAGAAACCACGGGGGAAGGGAGAACGCAGGAGAGGAAACTCCTCAAACCATTATTGTCGGCACTTGGGAGTATCATCCTGCCCTTTCTGTTCTTGGCCCTCTTTTCAGTAGGGGAGTCCTGCCCCCACGTCTGCTTACTTTGGACCAAACTCTTCTCCCTTTATTACAGAATAAGGTCGAACAGTTGATGTTTTTAGGTACTACCTTGAGCAAATCTACTCAACTAAAGATTTCTACTCTCAAGTTCCATTTGTTTGTCTCACATCAATTCCTATTCAGTCTCCTTGGGGGCAGGGAGAGTCCAGTATTTGTTTCTGTCCCCTAGGTAGGGTATCTTGCATGACGGGGTAGGTTTCTTGGGTTAATCTCTCTGCTCAACCAAATGCTATCAGGCAACTGCCTAGAGTTAGAAAGGTGCCAGGTCTCCATTGATAAAGAAGACAGAGGCAGCCTGTCCCTTTACATTACTAAGTAGGGGAGCCAAATGTTGATATGTAATTTCACAGACAGACATAAAAATGTCAACTATCATAAATTTCAGGAAAGATGAGAAAATATATATATATATATATATATATATATATATATATATATATATATATAAAACAAAGGCATGTGGGTAAACGAGCTAATCTTGGAGGGTCAGGGACGACCTCACTGAGCAATGGCATTTAAATGGAAAACTGCGTCTTTGGTGGGAGTCCGATGAAGCAGAAAGGAGACGTAGGACATTCCAGGAAGAAAGCATGACATTGGTGAAGGGTCTGGACCAGGAAGAAGCTTAACCTCTTCAGTAACTGCAGACCCAAGGCTATGGGGAAGGGGAATCACATGACAAGTTTATGTTCGATTCAGAGATTGACATGTTCCAAGCCCCCCTTTTTAGGACATTAGTAAATTGCTGTGAGAAGAATATCGACTGTCAAGTGGAGAGGCTGGTATTCCAGTACAGAGGTTAGACTAGGTGCAGGCCAAAGTGGGGTCAGAGAAGGCGTGGAAAGAGTTGGAGAGAACGGAGCGAGATTGTTCAATTGGAAGGAACAGCTCTGTGTATGAAGCTGGACGTAGGGTGGAAAGGAAAGACCTTTCTTTCCAAAGGTCACCAGGTATCAAGGTGACCATTGGAGTTCTCAGTACGAACAATCAGATGTAAAATGTAATAGGTCAAAAAGTGGAAGATATGGGTGACAAGGTTGTGGCCCCAGAGACTGGTTTCAGGTATGTTAAGCTTGAGGTAATCACAAATACGCTAAATGAGATATCAAATGAGCTCAAAAAATGATTCTGAGCTAGGGATAGAAGTAGAGTCTAGGGTACATAGAAGACACTTTTAGCCACGAGGCAGGGCATGGTTATTATGTGGAGTGTTCAGTGTTCTAACACACAGTGGGGCTGGATGGGAGTTCTTTGAGAGACTAAAAAGTGAGCAGAAAAGGGAGCCCTAAGATTTAGCTCTAAGGGTCTCCAGAATTTAGATCAGTTAGACAGGGAGTTGGTGTCAGGAAACTGAGAAATAGTTCATAGAATAGTAGAGGACCTTTTGAGAGTGTTGATGAGAGAGGCCAAGAGAACAGAATTTTCTTTTCTTCTTTTCCTTTTCCTTTTCCTTTTCCTTTTCCTTTTCCTTTTCCTTTTCCTTTCCTTTCCTTTCCTAAGTTTATTAATTTTGAGAGAGAGAGAGTGGGCAGGGGGATAGAATCCCAAGCAGGCTCCGCATTGTCAGCACAGAGCCCAATGTGGGGCTTGAGCTCACAAACCATGAGATCATGACCTGAGCTCGAGTTGGATGCTTAACTGACTGAACCACCCAGGCACCCCCAAAACAGAATTTCAAGGAGGATAAAATAGTGGTGTCAGTCCTGCTGAGAAGGCCGCAGACATTACGTTGCCTTAAGCAACAAAGGGGTCTTACAGACAAACCTGACCAGGGGATCTTCAGGGGCCCTGGGTCAGGGGCCAAACTGTGGTGAGTGTGGGAGCAGAGTGATGGTGAAGGCGGGTCCTTGAGAAGGCAGGGCGATTATGAACTCCAGGGAATACACAACATACCTCACCGGGGGAGGTGGGCAGGCCCTCACCTGTAACAGGAAGAAGGTGATGTAAGTGTAGATACGTGTCCGGGTGACTCTTTATTGACAATATAGCCTCAAGGGGACTCCAGCTTCACCCCTTTGCAGCTTTAGGACCTTGGATGAAGAGATAACCTCTCCGTGCTGAAATACACTCATCCATTAAATGGAAATGGCAACCAACTTGCCCCAGAGGGTTATCTTAACTAGTGAACGTACGTAAGCTTCAGAAAAAGTGTGAGGCACATAGAATTGACTCTAAGTCCAAGCATCAGTAGTCGTATTTTACTCTTAGGTTTATTTTGAAGATAGAATGATAAAGCTTTTTGCATAGTGCCAGACACACATGGGTAGCATTGAAGCAAACATGGCTGCCTGTGAGACACTTGGGTGAGTCAGCTGGGAAATAGCACACTGTCAGAAAGTGAATGCTGTAGGAGGGGCTAGGGTAGAGTGGAAGAGAGGTCATTGGAACTGGGGAGTCCTGGGAGCAAAGCTGGGTACTGGGTGGGTTGCCCATCTGCACGTGGAGCTGCCCTAACAGGAGTTGGGACGGAAGTGGAGGATGGTGAGTCAGGTGCTGGGCTCTTGACTGAGGGAAGGGCCGACTGGAGGTGACCAGAGGACCTTTTTCACGTCAAGGATGCGGGAAAGGGAGAAAAGTTGGACGGCATGAGCTCGAAAGGAGCCCAGGGGTCTTTTGAGAGAGAGGGTGTTGTGTTGTGGTCCCGGAGTGGTTGAAGAGAACCCAGCAAAAGAGGAAGTTTCCTGAGAAGAGTTTGAGTGCGTAGGGAAGTGTCCTGCTTATAGAGCCCTGTCCAGGAAACACAGTGAAAGGGGGAAAGGGAGGCGCGGGGCGGGGTGTGAACAGATGGCCCTGGGAGCCCTGGCCTTAGGACAGCTAAGGAGAGGGAGCTCGGGCAACGAGGTACCCCTTATCGGCGTCCACGGTTGAAGAGTGGGCCCTGTTTGTTCCAGAGGCATCCACCCCTGCACGTCCAGCTGGGGACCCAGGTGGGAGATGTTTTCGTCCTCCCAGGTCGTGGACGTTGCCCTGTTTCCCCTTTCACATCAAGACCTCAGATACAGCCAGCACTTTCCTCTTTGCCTTTTGGAATAGGTTGTTGCTGGGACCTTGACGGCAAGAGCCTGAGAGGGGTTGTTAATCCCCCAGCGTCAGCCTGTCCGACGTTGGCTTCTCCCCTTGCCCCCCACCGGGGAGGTTCCAGTCTGCCCAGCGGTTCCCTTAGTGCAGGTTATTCCAGCAAGCAGGATGGTCCGGGGGCGCTGGCTCACCTTGGCTGCTGTTTCACCCCCACCGCTCTGGTCTAAGGGATGGGCTTCCCTTTCCCCACATCCCGGGGTCTGCTACCCCCCCCCCCCCAAGAGTGGTCAGGGCTGCCGCAATCTAACCAAGGATGGGCTTTTTCTTGCGGAATTGCATGGCAGCTGCAGACAATTCACAAGCTTTTAGAGGACAAGGGCCATTCTAGGTGAGGCAGCACTGTTTTGTTTGGAGTGAAATGGTATTTATCTTAAAATGAGTGCACGTTCGTAGCAAAATGTAAACAATACAGAATATCTAGCATATGTGACGTTTAGGACCTCCAAATAATCACATTTTTGACCTTCCTTATTCTAAGTCTTTGTAGCATACGTAATTTTACCTAAGCAGTAGCGTTAAATGCACGATTACTTTGTAAACTTCATTCTTTATCAATAATAGTTTAAATAAATTTTCTATATTTTAAATATTACAGGACTAATTTTAATAGATCTAATATGTACTTTAAATTTTTTTTTTTTTAATTTATGAGAGAGACAGCAGGAGTGGGGGGTAAGGGCGGAAAGAGAGACGGAGAAAGAGTCCCAAGTAGGCTTTGGGCTGCCAGCTGTGGAACCCAATGTGGGTCTTGAACTCACAAACTGTGAGATATGACCTGAACCAAAACCAAGAGTCAGTCACTTTACTGACTGAGCCACCCAGGTGCCCCCAGATATAAGACACGTTAAAACCAATTGCCTAATGATGGACCTTTGTATTTCTCTTCAATTGATTTGCATTATAAATAATTCAGAGCATCTTTATACATACATTCTTAAACTCTTTAATTTTTAAGGTAGATCGTACACATTAAAAATTGTCTAAATGTGGGGCGCCTGGGTGGCGCAGTCGGTTAAGCGTCTGACTTCAGCTCAGGTCACGATCTCACGGTTCGTGAGTTCGAGCCCCGCGTCAGGCTCTGGGCTGACGGCTCAGAGCCTGGAGCCTGCTTCCGATTCTGTGTCTCCCTCTCTCTCTGCCCCTCCCCCATTCATGCTCTGTCTCTCTCTGTCTCAAAAATAAATAAACATTAAAAAAAAATTAAAAAAAATTGTCTAAATGTTATAATTGATATTTAAGAAAGTTCTGCAATTTATGCTCTCGCATATCTTTTCTCACATACTTCATACTGGTCAGTATTTTTAACTTCTGTATCTATTAGGTAAATACTTTTCCATTTTACTATTTAACTTATTTTAATATTGGGACTAGACTTTTTTTGATCTATCAGCCATTTGCATTTCTCTTTTTATAAAAGAATGGCTTTTAAAAATATTTTCTAACCTCTTTTTTTCTGTAGAACTTCTTTTCTTACTGGTTTATAAGACCTCTTCATGTATTAAGAAACTACAAAAAAAATTTTTTTTTTCTGGGTGGTCACTTAACCTTTATTGTGCTCGTGTTTTGGGTAGCAATTTTTTTTAAGTTTGTTTATTGATTTATTTGGAGAGGGAGACAGAGCAAGGAGGGGCAGAGAGAGAGGGGGAGAGAGAGAGTCCCAACCCGGCTCTGTGGGGTCAGCACAGAGCCCTTCACGGGGCTTGACTTCACGAACTGCAAGATCACGACCTGAATCGAAACCAAGAATCGGGTGCTTGGCTGACGGAGCCACCCTGGCGCCCTTGGTTAGCCATTTTTAAAAAATGATTTTTAACTCTGTGGATACTCTATTGATGGCTTGACACGTTTGTGGTTGCATATTAGCATGTTTACATTGCTTGCATTTGAAATGATTGGCTTAGGGTCTGTACTTCTGCCAGTGATTTATAACTGAGCCGTATTACATGATTAAACCCAAGCTCGTTAAATGGAACTTGTTCTCTGTCATGGCATCGGAGTGTAATAGCGGTTGAGAGAAAGGCTGCACCAAGAAATTGGAAGTTGGCCACCACCATAACTGAAAGGTTTTCCCTACTAGCCTGAGGGTGGGGTGGGGTGGCGTGGCGTGGGAATTCTAGATTTTTGGAAGGGTGATTTCACTCTAAAGGGGACTGTGTCAAGGGTAGGGAACACCTACCTGACTACTGGCCAACTGTTGCTACGTTAACCAGCTTTTCTATGTTAAATACACTTATTTGGTGATATTTAGTTGGGCACTGCTAGCTGTACATGCAGCGTACTAACAGAGGACGAGGAAATTCTTGGTTTGTTGCCGTAGCTTAGAGTACCTTAACATTGCTTGGGGACAGAGAGCCACCTGCGTTGGTAAGCACACGGGGTATTGCCACTATCCCTTAGCATGTCTCCTAGATAAGCGTTTCGAAGAGAAACTAGCTAGCTTCCTGCAGCTTTGCCTTACTTGCATGTTAATTGTGGTTTAGAAGACAGGCAAGTCACAGCTGCCAGAGAAGCCCTGATGCCTGGGCTTATGGTCGGTTGCTATTAATGTTATTAGTAATAAGCATTTGGTGAGCCAGCCACTGTTGTAGGCACTTTACATGAATCGTCTCATGTGATAATCATGGCTCAGATAAGGAAACCGAAGTGAAAAAATCGGTTTTCATGGTGCAAATCCTCTAGCTAAGCAGCAGGATGAAGATTCTGATTTTTTTTCTGACACTCAAGTCTGCATTTTTCCCTAGTGAGGCTATTCTGAAATATGGGCGACTTTGAAACCGTGGCTGTTCTCCGGACAACCTGGGAGGAACGGTCCGGAGTGAAATGTACAGTATTGTCTAGAACCACTAGGGATGTGTAGCAGCTGTAGTCCAAAACAAAAGCCCGGCACCAGAAAATACACCAGAAACTTAAATATTTCCTGACAGGCTTTTCTGGCTACAAAACAGGAAACATTTCTCTAAAGCATAGCACTTGAGAAAGTGTGACGTACTATGAGAAAACATTCCCCCAGATTATCCCGAGGGAGGTCGGAATAGCTGATGTTGACATGCAGGGCCCGTGGAAGTTTATGTTATCTGCAAAACTGAAGGGAGGCAGGCACTCAGGCGGTTGCATCCCAATCTATATGTCCTGGGTGAATCCCTTGTTTTGTGAGAATAATTCCTGTCCCTCCCCCCCAGGGCAGGTAGGAAGAATTGATGGCCCAAGAGTATCTCAAACAGTAGAGAAAGATAAACCTCAACTTACTGTGCTTTTCTCTCTAAACCTCTTGGAAGAACGTCTAATTGGCCATGTGTTTTGAGGGCTTGGACACTGTCAGACCAGTGGCCGTTGAAGTTAGTCATCTTAGTAAAAGCTACATGGAGGGTGTCAGGGCTTCTCTGTCTTACTATAGTGCATTTTAAGAATTCATCTGCATCCGTGCCTGGAGGATGCATTTGTTTGCTTAATGTCCCATGCTGTCTGATCTATGTTCCTTCAACTTGATACATATGAAAGTAACTAGCCATTTATAAAATTCCCCTTCCCTATCTTTTCCATTCTTTGCGTTTCTTAACTTTGCAGTAACACATAGACATCTGTAGGTTTCCCGTGCAGAATCATGCACGTTATAGAAGACGCATGGCTATGGTTCAGTAGGGATTGCAAGAGATTTCCGGGTCTTCTGGTCTCCATTATTTTCTTAGAAGTAAATCTGACAATTAAACATTGAGCCTACATTGAACTTATTTTGCTTTCTTTAAAGTAGTGTTTAAAACTTATATGAGAATGTTCCGGTCTACCTTTCTCTAAAACAAAGTCTCTATGTAAACACAGGTTGCCCTGTATCCTTTTCGGGTATTTGTCCAAGTGCAGATCCCCAATAAAAACACTAGAAAAGATAAGCTGTACCACAGATGAAAAATATGAGCCATAGAAGCAGGAATTATAAGGCTGTAAATATATTAAAATAACTCACAATTCAGTTCAGTTGAAACCAAACTGAACATTTCAGGAAAGATCAAATGGGAGGATTTGCATGTATCGGTTTTCATTAGAGATTTTCACCTCAGTGCTGCTAGTTTCGATAAAGCCTGTGCTTAGGCAGACCTGGTCGGCTGCCTAAAAGTGGGAAATGGACTTAAACTGTCCCCAGACCACCGTTTGTTCCCTGTTATCAATGGACATCACCACTGGGACAGCCGCTGAAGAGCGAGATGAGGTTTTGATGCACCTATCCTGGAGAGAAGCTCTCAAGACTGAGTCCACTGTGCTCAGGGCTGTAAGAACATCACCCCTGCCCGTGTCGTGATCACGGAGGAAGACCTGAACATCCTTGGTGGTCCATTCTTCAGTTCTGACTTCTGTTCTGCAAGTTCATGGTCATGGAATGTACTTGATCCAGATTTGACTAGGAAGATGGGTGGTCTTATAAAAAAAATAATAATTTTTCTGTCTTCTTATCTATAATTCACATTTTCTTGAAGAATCTGATTTCTTCCCTGACTTATTTTTTTTCTGACTGTTAATTACTATTTTTTTAGAGTTTATTTTGAGAGAGAATAGGTGTACGTGTCTGGGGGACGGGCAGAGAGCTGGGGGGAGAGAGAATCTCAAGCAGGCTCTGTGCTGACAGCCCAGAGCCTCAATCAGGGCTCAAACTCACAAACTGTGGAATCATGACCTGAGCTGAAAACAAGAGGCAGACGGATGCTTAACCGACTGAGCCACCCAGGCACCCCTAATTACTATTTTCTTAATAATGGCAAGTACGATGTCTCTACTACTATTCCGATTTTTCTTAGTTCGACATTGTTTCTTCTAGAATATTGCCCTAAACTTCAAAAGTAACATTAAAAAAATTGTGATGCTATAGAAAAATTGTTTCCTTGTAATATATTTTTTTAAATGGTTACTTTGGAGGGAGAGTGAGCATGAGTGGGGGAGGGGCAGAAGGCGAGGGAGGGACAAAGAGAAAGGGGGAGAGAGGATTGCAAGTGGGCTCCCCACTGCCGGTACAGAGCTCAACTCACCAAGCATGAGATCATGACCCGAGCCAAAATCAAATTTGGGTACTTAACCAACTGAGCCACCCAGGCGCCCCTCCTTATAATATTTTAAAAACAGTAAGGAAATGTACCAACGAGGCTATTTATTCTGGTCCCTTCCGTGACTGGCTCTCCTCCCCAGTTATGGCTTGCTAATGGGTGAGAGCTGAGGCAGTTTTCACCACTTTTTTTAAACTTCATTTTTTTGGGAGCACTTTAGGTTTGCAACAAAACCAAGAGGAAGGTACAGAGATCTCTTACAGTCTCTTGCTCCCATCTCTTCCCATCCTTTCCTTTGCTCATTGCTCAGTCCCCAAAGTTAGACGACACGCAGGTGAGAGGTTCATAGAACAGCTTTGGGGGGGACTCTACCATGGCGGCAACTGGGAATGTGATTAGGGGAGAGTCGAAAGGTTCCCTTTCCCACGGGGGAGAGATATAAACTTTATTTATTGATTCTTTGATCTGAGTTGGAAGTTTGAACGGAACAAGTCCATTTATAAATCAATTCAGTGTGTTTTCTATAGGAAGCACAAAGCACTTCATGTCTAGCACACCAGACATATTCATCCAGGAATTTATCTCTTTTTATTCCTACCCAAATATGTCAAATGAAAACTTCCAAGACATTAGAATGTCACATGAATAATCAATGCCAATGCAGCTTTTCAAGAAATCCTTTTATTTAATGTTTGATCCCCATTTCAGTCCTCCCCCCCCCGCCCCCATCTGGCAGTTGTCACTTAGGCAGATGGCCACCAGCTGGGAGGGCAGCCTGTGCGTCTGCCCCCCTCCACCCCCCAGATCCACGGGGCTCAGCAGACCTGACGTAAAAGTGCATCGTGTCACTCCATTAGGCGGTCAGCAAGCTCAGATACTGCCTTGTCAACCTGTCACCACCGGAAGGTTCCCAGGGAGACCTCTTTTCTGAATCTGGGATCTTACGTTGCATTTTTCTGATGTCACAGTATCCCCTATTGGCTTCATATAAGAGAATATAGCTACTATACATACTCTAGCTCTCCCAATTAAGAAGGCACACAAGAATGTGAGAGTTCTTTTAATGGAAAGGTGGACAGAGAGAGCAAGAAAGAGAGGAGTCTTCTAGAAAAACTGATCCTGACTCTCCAGACATAGTTTAAGGCACGGCTAATTCTACTGTAATAAATCCACATTAGGACTACTTCGTCCCCAAATTGTGGAAATAAGATTTTTTTTTTTAGTCATTTTAAAGCATCTTAATGATCAGTAATAGGTTTTCTTCTGGGCTCCTGAAAGAGAACAAAACTCCCGTCCTTTTGAAAGACCCTTACTGCCAAGGTCACTCGTGAAAATTACTCTTCGTCAATGTCAACACGGCCGCTACTCTTTGAGAAGCCCTTGGCTTTGTTCATCTGGGTCCACGAGCCTCCTGGGCAGAGAGATGTGGTTCTTCAGAAGACACTGTTCTTTTTATAAACACTTGCCATTGTTTTCTCATTACAGATGCGCGTTCATGGACAGAAGATTGCAGAGTTGGTCATTGTTAATATATTTGAATGTTTTTGTCAGGTGTACCTATTCACTTTTGCAATAGGCAGAGGCATACACACACACACACACACACACACACACACACACTCACACTGATGACTGTTGTGCTCATATTTTTAAAATCCGGATCAAACCATGTATGTAACGTTTTTTTTCCCCATTTATTCTTATGCAATAAACATGTTCTGCCTCAAAACCCCTGTTTTTTTTTTTTTTAATGGCTGCATACTTTCAAGTTTATTGCTAGACCGTACTTCAATGTCTAACACTAGAGGAATATTGAAGTTGTTTCTGACTTTTTAAAATTATAAATAACATTTCAAAATAAAACACATTTAGTCATTGTATTTTGAGCAGATGTTTGAAATTTTAATTCCTAGAAGTGGAATTTCCGGACCCAAGGATGTGCACAATTATAAGACTTGAAACATTTTATCCTGTCAAATTTCTCAAGAAGGGCAAATCTACCAACCATGAATGAGCGTGCTTGAGAATCTTCTATTTTTGCTTTGCTCTCTGAGATGCTGGCCTATCTGACCTTTGTTTATCTCTAGACCTTGGCCCTGCCATGGCTTTGAAGCTCTGTTTCAGGGCATCCATGGGATATTTTTCTCTTTTGTTTTGGCACTCCTAAAATCACCATAATTCAAGGTCAGTTCATCACATGTGAGCTCTCTGGAACCTTACCACTGTCTGTTGTGTGTACACCTCGAGGCCAGAATTTGATAAGAATCATTTCACAGATGGCAGAATTCTCATTGTAAAATAAATCTAGTTGTGTGTGTGTGTGTGTGTGTGTGTGTGTGTGTGTGTGTGTGTGTGTTTAACTAAGTCATGGGATGAGGCTGATTTAAGATGTACGTTAACCTTTCTTAACCACGATTTCCTTGCCGACGCAACCAGGATGATATTTCATAGTGACGTGTGTGTCTCCTTCCTAACTCACGGCTCAGCGTGATTTTATTTATTCAAGGTAGTATCTGAGTAAGGTCCGCCGTGCAAACTGTATGTTCCATGACTAGGGAATGTTTGGTCGTTTCCCCCAGTCTACAACCCTCTCCCCCGACATCCAACACAGTGTCCTATATTCAATCATTACTGGGTTAGTAAATGAATGAATCAATGAGTCCCTGACTTGCTGAGAGAATTGGATAACATGAATGTGTTTGAAAGCACTTTAAATAATAGAAGACCATGGAGTACATAGGCCTGCCCTCAACCAAGATAGTGGCACTCAAATGTCTGGCTTCTATGCATCAGATTAACTCAGAGTTGGATAGCAAAGCTGATGCCAGATTCGCTCCCAGAGATTTTGACTCTAGTTCGTTTAAACCCCCACAGGACTTCCTAAGTCTCCCGTTTTAACATCGCCTGGTCTGGAATCTATGTTCCTGCTCCATTGCTGTGTATTGTATTTGGTGTGGCGGTTCACTGTGTGCGGTCGTGACGTTTTCTGAGATGAAATCGGGACATGCAAGATGGGAGTGATTAAACCCATTTACAGACGAAGAAACTGAGGCTTAGGATGGGAAGCTGCTTGCCTGGGGCCTACAGAAATTACGGTTAGAACCAGGACTCGTGTCCAACTCTTCGAGATCTCAAAGCGCCTACTTACTTTTCCAATGTCAATAGGCGCTCTTACCCCTTTATGGCAAGAAGTAACAAATATCAGAAAGCCTTAAGTGTTGGTTATTTACTCAATTATGCAGTTGAAGTCTAAAATAGAGCTTTTTTGACTGATGAGTTAACTCATGAAGTCATTGTACAAATATTTATTGAATGCCTGTTGTTACCAGGTCTTAGAGACATTCCCTACAAGCTCAACGGTACACAGGCACTGGTTTTTATCTTCCAGTTACTTCAGGGAAAAAAAAAAAGCTCTTTTCGTCTCAATGTTTCACATTTTTGTTGCCTGTTCAATTTTGGGGTGGCTCTTTTTCAACGGTTTTCATTATAAAATTCACATATTGTTTCTCATTCACAAAACATTTATTGGCCATCAACTCTTTGTCACGTCATGCTGGGGCTCAAATGCGAATGCAAAATGTCTCCCATCTTCCAGGACTTCAAGCTCTTTCCACACTAATTATGCTTCCCTGGTCAAAGAAAAAGTTCCCATTAATCAGGACAAGAAATACAGGAGCACAAATAGATGTGAAGGGTCACAGGGAAAGACCTTGATCACGTAAGCGATGAACTGTTGAGGGTGAATTTCTCCTGGGACTCCAGGTGGATATTTCCAGCAATAAATGGATACACAGAGTTTGAGACTAGGAAAGAGACCTTGCCAGGAGATATTTAGGGGAGTGTAGATGAGACTCCTCCATGGAGTCTGTCTGGGTGGCCTAAGAAGAAAACCAAAGACAGTTCTAAGGAATCCTTCACCTGTAAATACCAAGCAGAGGAAAGAGGACAAAGAGAACTTAAGGAGCAGGGGTGTGAAGGGAGAGAGTTGACAGTAGGTAGAGGGATGTCCCAGAAACTGCAGGAAGAAAGGGTTCCAAGAAAGCAGTTGTTGAGAGAGAGATGGAAGTCAGGATGGAAGAGGGAGTGAGCACAGACTTTCCTCTCAGGAACGTGGCTGCGAGAGCAATTGGTAAAACCGATGATTCATGGATGGAGGCCTTCTATAGGCTTGTGTGCAGAAGGGGGATATAGGAGCTTAGTACAGAACTCATGAGTATGTGGCTAATTCTGAAAAATAGCTGTTTGTCTATGTTGTTTCAGAAGCAAAGTTGCCAGAAAGCCATGATTTTGGATTTCTCTTCCCAGATCTTTCAATGATGTTCTTTTTTTTTTTTTTTTTTTTTTAACATTTATTTATTTTTTTGGGACAGAGAGAGACAGAGCATGAATGGGGGAGGGGCAGAGAGAGAGGGAGACACAGAATCGGAAACAGGCTCCAGGCTCTGAGCCATCAGCCCAGAGCCTGACGCGGGGCTGGAACTCACGGACCGCGAGATCGTGACCTGGCTGAAGTCGGACGCTTAACCGACTGCGCCACCCAGGCGCCCCTCAATGATGTTCTTAACTGCAACACTGGGAGAGTTTTCCAGATGTCCAAGTAGAGCATTTCCTAGCCTGCTTGTATCCTGTGGTACGTCTGCCTATACACTCAATGCAATCTTCTTTTGTTTTATTGTGAATTTATATTGTTCAACATGCTATTTAATATACACACCGATTTTCAACCAGAGTGGAGATGGTAATCTTAACAGGAAGGTAAACTTGATTGAACAAGCTTGTTTAACAGCTTTTCTCAAATGCAATTGCCATGGAAATCATGAACTTCTCTTTGCATTTCTTACTATGGGTGGTAGGCATCGGGTCTCCTAAACTATACTATCAGTAAAAACTGAATTGCAAACATTTATATACACCATTTGGAGAATCTAAGAGGATTTTGGCCAGTATCTTTACAGTAATCAAAGCCATGTGACTTTCGCTCTAGTAATTTCTTACTCAAGTTGGAATGAATGTCGTATCTAAAACAATCTATGGTTATCTTTGCATCCGTCTTGGTGTAGATAAAGAAGTGACCATCTACCCAGCAGTTGACTCTTAGATTCTCAGATGCTAAAACCATGCAGGAAGGTATTGTTTATTAGAAACTCTTCCTTTGATGAATGTTGTCTGGTTAGCTATATCAGGTTATGTTGATGTGGAGATGCCACTGCGAAGTCACACCTGAGTCCCACATGACTGCCATCTCACATACCTTCTACACTGGGGACCTGTTCTTCACTGCACTCACACTTACTAAGCTTTGACTGCAATTGAAACATTGAGACTTCCCCATGTGACTTAATTTGTACTTTCTTGAAGCTTAGAACTGCCATTTTAAGAACTTTCCCAGGGTTCACTTATTTTTCTGTATTTGGGAACACACCAAACTTTTTTCCTCCATATTTACCTATTTTCCTTGGATTTTGATTTTCATAGCTGGCTTATAGTTTTATCAGTGAGTGTTTGATATGCAGATTTATTTATTAATGCCATCTGTTTCTGTGAAAGCTTTTTAAGTGCTAAGTAGTTGCCTGAATGATGTTCAGGTCTACATGGGGGGTAATTTTGGAAATCAGAATCCCACAAAAACAAATACTCTATTACTTGAGATGAAGATCGTATACAAATTGGCTTATTTAGCATTTCATTGTGATCCCACCACAAGCTTTGCCATCTGTATCTATGAGTTCTGAGGATATGCTGCCTTTTCAAGATTGATTGCTAATAAGCATTTTCTTTTACTAAATTATTTTTTCAATGTATCTAGAATATTACCAGATTAAGATTATAGCTCAGCAAATTTATTTAGAAATGCTAATTAATGTCTTTATCTCTAGAGTATTTTGACACTCTTAGGTTACGAACAAAATTACAGTAAAATTAGATACAACCAAACATTTCAGTGGGCTCAGTTCCCAAGAGCTCAAGTGAGGTAACAACTAGTCTTTTGTTGACTTGACCAGAACTGGTCTATTGGACAGAGAAAATGGAAAAGAATAAATCTTTCAGTCCAGTATCGTTTTGCCTCATTCAGCTTTTCCCAGCCTCTGCCTTCATTTGATCTAGAATATTCTTAGGAGGGTATATTATCCAATCATTCTACCCAAATTCCTTCCAGTTCAATTTTAACCACCCTTCAGGTACCCATGACATTTCTTTTTCTTTCTTTTTTTTTGTTTTAATTTTTATTTATTTATTTTTTTTTAAAATTTTTTTTTTCAACGTTTATTTATTTTTGGGACACAGAGAGAGACAGAGCATGAACGGGGGAGGGGCAGAGAGAGAGGGAGACACAGAATCGGAAACAGGCTCCAGGCTCTGAGCCATCAGCCCAGAGCCTGACGCGGGGCTCGAACCCACGGACCGCGAGATCGTGACCTGGCTGAAGTCGGACGCTTAACCGACTGCGCCACCCAGGCGCCCCTGTTTTAATTTTTAAATGTTCGTTTACTTTTGAGAGAGAGACACACACAGAGTGTGAGTGGGGGAGGGGCAGAGAGAGAGGGAGACACAGAATGTGAAGCAGGCTCCAGGCTCTGAGCTGTCAGCACAGAGCCTGATGCGGGCTCGAACCCAGGAACCGTGAGATCATGACCTGAGCCAAAGTTGGATGCTTAACCGAGTGAGCCACTCAGCGGCTGCACTCAATGACCTTTGTGTGTTTTGGTAATATGAAGTACATGCCTCCTATTGAGTGCTTTTTCTTTTAAACTTAGTTAATTAAAAGTCTGCCATCTATTTTTGAAGTTACTTGAATGCAAACTCAAAATCATCTCACTACCTTCTTTGCCATTTTTCAAAATTGTCTTTGGCCAATTAAAAAATTGAGCAGGTATTGCTTATAATATGGTTTTATTACTTAGAGATTCAAACAGAACTCCTTGAATCTCTCACACTTCCTTTTTTCATTTAACTCATTTAACAATGTATCATGGACTTGTCCCAGGTCAGTTTATCTAGTTCTAGCTCATTATTTTTAATGTTCTGCCTTTTTATCTCTTTCCCCAATGATGAATATTAAGTATCGTTCCAGATTTGTTGTACTTGTTAGTGTTGTAATTTTTCTGCTATAAAAAACATTGCAGTAAATATCCTTTTTACATATCTTTCCTTCTGTTGATCTCTGTAGGCTGGTTTTCAAAAGGGCGACAGCAAGTCAAAAGCCATATGTATTTGCAGAATATTTTCAAAGATGTAGTAATACACTTATCTCCCGGAAATATGCAAGAGGGTCATTGCCCTTCACCCTTGCCAGGACCGGGTGTTATTTGTTATCAAAACCTTAATCCTCTTGTACTTGGAGCCGAGTTGCGCGTTACGTGTATGCTCAAATCTTCGTTGGCTAAGTCACGTTAGTATTTTGATATTACGAGTTCCATCTAGCTGTTCAGTTAACACAATGTTTTCTTCATATGTAGATTCACAGATTTTCCTCATGCAAATTAATAACTATAAACTTGAACCAAAGTTTAGGTCAAACCACATTAGTATTGATTTGTACACTTGAATATGAACAACTTTGACCTTTTCTTCCCCTTCCCCTTCCCCTCGTTACTACCTCTATTACTACGTGTGATTACTACCAAAATTACTCGCAACGGCGTTTTGCAGTGATAAGGTCATTTTGCCATCGTTATGGCAATTTACTGACCAAATGCAACGTCAGAAGGGTTTGGTCTGCTTAGGATGATCCTTAATCCTTCTTAACCATTCTTAACAGCGAGGGTTTTCTGACTTTTTCTGTGACGCGTCGCGTGCTTCTGCGTTTTCCCGACACTGTCTGTCTGTTGTGATTTTACAAAGCTTCTTGCGGGGTGTAGTGGTGGGGGACTGCATAGATCCCTTTCACCATTACTTTGGAATGGTCCAATCATTTATGGTTTATGTATGCCAGAAATACTCATCAAAGTAGTTAAACTTTTAATAATGAATGTGTCTGGTGTGGTAAAACATACATTGTTTTTAAAAAACTTGATCCTTACAATAACCTATGACATTGGCATGATGGTATCCTTACCTTAATTTTACTGACGTCGAGACTGAGGTTCCCGAACAGGGTTTAAGTGGTTACTCACAGCCAGTAAATATGAGAGCTAAGATTTACAGCAGGATTTCTTGCTTCTAAGTCAAAGGGTCTCTGACACTGGTTCTCAGAATCTTAAGTGCGCACAAGATCTTTTAAATCCTTCGATGGAATAAGACTTCAGCAACTTGTGTACCAGGTGCTGTTTTTGCTGTCGCTTCAGTTAAATTTGTCTCTAATGAATGCAATAGCAAACAGATTTTAAATTCCATTTTCCTCGGAAGGAAAATCTGAGACCTTTCAGGTCATGAAATTCATAGAGTAAAGTACTCTCGAATTGTTGAAATGTTGGGAATCATTCCACTAATACTGATCACAGTTTAGTTTGGGTGTACGTGTCACTTTAAGATCAACCCTGGGGGACATGATAGCTAAGGGGAATAGGCAGACACAGATCAAATACCGTATGGTACCATTACTGTGGAAGAATTGGTCACTCATAGAAGCAGAGCTTGGAATAGCAGTTGCCAGGGGCTGGGTGAGGGGGAGGGACCGCGAAGGTATTATTCAAAGGGATACGATATTCTGAATATGTCCCAGAGATGCACTTTCTAGCATCGTGCCTATAGCTGACACTGTTGTGGACCTAAAGTTGCTAAGAAGGTAGATCTTAGGTGTTCCTCTAACAGTAAATAAATAAATAGAGGTCCAGAGGACACTTTTGGAGGTGATGGAGGGTTAGGACATTGATTGTGGTGATAGTTTCATGGTGAACACTTATCTCCAAACTCATCAGATTTTGCACATGAAACTGTATGGCTTTGTGTATATCAGTTACACCTCCAAGTGGCTTAAAAAAAAAAAAAAAAAGGAAAAGTCAACCGTAGAAAATGTTGCTGACTTAAAAATCTCACCTGTATGTGTGCACACATATCCACACAGGCTCTTCGGTTACATTCCTATTCCCTGCTGGTTTCCCCTGGTGGCATTCGTACATACTATTCTATACTTTTAGAGAGGTATGTGCATCCAGATTCAAATGTCACTACAATTACACATGTTTGTGGCGGGGAAGGCACGCCAGAGATGTATTCTTGGGTCTCCTAAATTCCTTGAGACTAACCATGGTGTTAAGATGCATTTTACAGTAGAGGATCAATTTCCCGTCTCAGGTGGTTGGCGAGCTCCCTGTTATGCTTGGGAATATCTTCAATACAGGAGCGATTGCGGAATCTTGAGGTTTCTCTGTTAAAGCGGTGTGCTGTTTCCCTGAAACCATTAAATGAATTTTTTTTTTTTTTTTTTTGAGTAAAGGATATCCTTTGAGAAAGGGAAACACTTTACTTACCTCCATTATATCTACCCCAATGCTACTTCTTTATGGACAACGTTACAGATCCTTAAATCAACACTTCACTGTTTTTCCTGTTTGAACAATGACAAGTGCCAATCTGGAGACTTGTGGGGTTTCCTGCATTGCGTTAAGTCTATTTTGTGTAGTCTGCAGTTTGGAATTGGTTTTGAATAAGCATTAGCTCCTTTATCTTTTATTTTTATTTTTGCTGTTGATACTAACACCAATTTATTAAAGGGGAAGACACCATATGTTCATTTCAGAAATATCCGTTCCATTTTGTTCCTTTTAAATTCCAGTATTTATGAAGCAATTTGTTATTTACTTTGAACTTCTGCCGTAATTTTTGTACCCTTTCCACCTTTTTTTTTCCATTTTAACTTGCATTTCTCAAAGAATTTTGTCATCTTGATGCCTTTTTTAATTAATAGGATACATTTTTATTTTTATCTTGTTGCAAAAAAAAAAAAAAGTGGAAAAGTTGGGTACCAGAAATTTTTGTACTTAAGCCTAACTGAGGAAACCTGGCATGTTTTTTTTGTTGTTGTTGTTGTTTGTGTTTTGTTTTTGTTGTTTGAGACCCAACATGCCAAAGAGATAAAAATTGCTCTTTGTTAAATATTTCTGATAATTTGGTTTACATGATACAAAGTATTTGAATAAGTCAACTTTAAAAACTGGATTTCCAGTTGTTATGGGGAGTTGAAATCCGTTAAAACTGACTTTTTTGAGGGGCACCTGGGTGGCTCAGTCGGTTAAGCAGCCGACTTCGGCTCAGGTCGTGATCTCGCGGTCCGTGAGTTCAAGCCCCGCGTCGGGCTCTGTGCTGACAGCTCAGAGCCTGGAGCCTGTTTCAGATTCTGTGTCTCCCTCTCTCTCTGCCCCTCCCCCGTTCATGCTCTGTCTCTCTCTGTCTCAAAAATAAATAAAACGTTAAAAAAATTTAAAAAAAAACTGACTTTTTTGAGCACACTCGTTTCTGATGCATCATTTTCAAGATCAGCTGTGAAGTTGAATGCTAAGGATGCATGTCAGTTGGTGTCCGTCTATTGGTATAACTTTGTATCTTTTAGAAATACGTTTCAAAAAAAATTTTTTTTAACGTTTATTTATTTTTGAGACAGAGAGAGACACAGCATGAATGGGGGAGGGGCAGAGAGAGAGGGAGACACAGAATCGGAAGCAGGCTCCAGGCTCTGAGCCATCAGCCCAGAGCCCGACGCGGGGCTCGAATTCGTGGACCGGGAGATCGTGACCTGAGCCGAAGTCGGACGCTTAACCGACTGAGCCACCCAGGTGCCCCAGAAATATGTTTGACTTTTACTGACTCACATTTCGGACGTGGGAAGGAAGTCAACTCTAGGTTTTACTGTCAAATGGAATGTTTATGGGAAAAAGACCAACTTATGACTCCACTCCTATTTTAATATTATTATACATAGAAATATGACGCCGTTAAAGTTTAATGTGTAGTAATGAGGTTGCTATGTTGTTTTGCTGTTACTTGAGATGTTATACATGGTCCTAAGAACAGTACCAGTGGTCCTTCATACCTTTAAAATTGCTCATAGGAAGGTCACTTATCTTTCCAGATTAATATAACCCATAGAAAATGTTTATACTGAAAAACTCTTTGAAACAATTTTCTTTACGACATCATTATGACTTTAACAATTTCCATGTCTCTATTTTCCCTAACTTCTGACCTCTCAACTGACTTTAGCCTCTCAAGGACCAGTAACATACCTGGTTTTTGTTTTCTCAAATGCTTTTGGGGGACAGGAAAACTTAATGGAAATAGGTTGAGGACAAGCCAATATGATCGGTGTTCTGTGAAGTCACTCCCGCTGTACGAGGAAACACAATCCAAATGTTCAGTACCTCTGAAGATTAGTTTGGTATGTACATAAGTCTGTGAAACATTTGAATTTATCCCACTGGTTGCTAATGAACATAGTTCAGATATATCCAGCGTTTCCCCGCCTTCCTATGAGTATCCACATTCTTATCCTTATAAAACCATGGTATTGATGATAATTAAAGTTGAAAATCCCCAAAGGAATGAAACTAAATGGTGAAACCTAATGCTCTGGGGAGCTTCTTGGTTACACTTTCTAAAAGCTATGACGTTGCTAACCCCCTAAGAATCAATGAGAACTTTATGCAAAAGTGGGAGAGCTGGAACTCAAGTTCTGTTTCTTACAATGAATAGATATCAAGTCTTCATCGCTTCCCCAAGACCTGTTTTCACAGAAAGTCGGGATATATGGTTGTTTTTGAACTGCTGAGATCTGATTGTGTTATTTGAGTAGCTAGCTCATGATGGAGGTGGGGTGGGGATGGAGGAAGCCTGTCACTCATCTTCTTTATCGTTTAGTCTTTGGGAGTTATGAGGATATATAGCAAAGGATTTGAGTGTAAGACACAGTGGTGTTTAAAGCAAAACAAAACGATGCAATGGGAAGTTAATGCTCAAGACTGAACTCTGAACACTCAAGTGTTCTACTCAGAGCATTGGTGGAGTTAGTGATGTTGCATCTTTTTAAGTTCTTCATTGTCTTGGAAATGCACAGGGGCGAGGCAAAAATGAAGAATGCAGTTCGACACTGGGAAGTATAGACGTGGAAATGCAAACTAGATTGCCTTTTTTGGTTTTGAAATTCACGTTTCCTTTTGCAGGTGACGCCATTTGTTCTATGCTGGATACTACCTTTCGTAATAAAAGTACTTATCTCAAGGTATTCGTTTTTGGCAAGACATTTGCAAACCAGTTTTCCTCACTCCCAGTCATTTCCTAGATCTTGCACACCACTTATTTCTAATTTTTGTTCTTTCCAGAAAAATAGTAAAATAGTTCTTATGCACAAACCTTTTACTGCGAGCATTTGAAACAGGGCATCAATTAGCTGAGCCAGAATAAATCCATAGAGCCAGAAGCAACAACAGAACTTAGCAAGGAAAGTCTATTAAGTCCAGTTAATCAGCTACATACAGCAACTGGAATGCTTGAACACTAAGGAACTGAAGGATTCCTATAAAATGGCATTCCGCAGTTAGTCATGATCCAGCCTTATTGTTGCCATAAGTTGCAAAGATAAATACCAGCCTGTGTCAATTGTGTGTTGTGGCATGACACTAGCAAAAGAATTCCAAGGTTTCTATAAAGATTAGGTAACAGGACTCAATTTCCTGTCTTTAGGTAGCATATTTCTGATAACCTCTTCCCTTTTTAGCAAATTCTCTTAGGCGTATGGTGAGTTGACATTTGTTGATGTATCTATAAATATGAATGCATATATATGCACGCTAACCTATTCCCTTTTTCCATTTAGAAAAGTTGAGAAGGAAAACATAAGCAGTGACTAGAGTGTTCGTGTCCACGGGCATGCAGAGTGGTCACGTTACCAAACATTTGCATGTTACCAAACAATTGCATGAGGGTCATTTGTCTCTGATGCATGATCTATTGCTTGGCAACTTATGAAGACTTGACCTGACTGCACAGGTGTCTGTGGACACTTTTGATAAGGAGGATGGACTCTGCTTCATTAACAAGTGACTACTGAATTTGATAGACAACCCACAATTCATTTTTTCCCCAGTTCAATCAATATTACGCGATACGCCAGTGTCTCCGGGAGGCAGTGCGGAGCACGCAAAAAAGGAGTTTGGAACCCAGTGGGGGGAGATAGAAAATTGTGTTGTAGAGTGAATTGTAGGGTGTTACAATAGAGATACGAATACTTGTGGTTTTATGAAGCAGGAAGATGCAAATGCCTACTCTAGCGATTGTAAAAGCCGTTACTCAAGCAATGGCTTGTAAGTTAGGTCTGACTGGTGGAGGAAAAAGAAAGGGCAGTTCAAGTGGGGAACAGTTTGGGGTAGAGGTGTGGGAAACAGGGCTTTGGGGGAAGGGCTGGGGTCTCCAGTGTCTAGGGAAGGAGATAAACAGTTGGAGAGCAGGGTTTGGAGACCTGCTCAGGATTTTGACTCTGTTCTAAATGTAGGTAATAATCCTCAAGGATTTTGAGCAAGAGAATCACAAGAGTCAAAGCCACACAATAGGAAAATTAATCTCATCTCCATACAAAGGATGAAGAGGCGAATGGGATCAGAGCCTTGAAGTCATCAATCATCAGATGTTCGTATGACAAGCAATTACTGAGCACCAATTTATTCTGAGGGCTAAGCAGGATCGGTAATGTTGGGGCTTGCAGGAGTTTCCTAGGGCTATCGTGACAAAGTACAAACTGGGTGGCTTGAAATACATGTATTGTCACCTAGTTCTGAAGTGTCAGCAGGGCCACGTTCCCACCAAAACCTTTAGGAGAGGATCCTTCCTTGCCTTTTCCAGCTTCTGGTAGCCCCAAGGTTCCTTGGCTTATAGCAGCAAGGACTCTAGTTTCTGCCTGTTTTCACATGGTTGTCTTCCCTGGTGTCTGTGTTTTTCCTCTTATTTATTTTTTTTTTAATTTTTTTTTTTTCAACGTTTATTTATTTTTGGGACAGAGAGAGACAGAGCATGAACGGGGGAGGGGCAGAGAGAGAGGGAGACACAGAATCGGAAACAGGCTCCAGGCTCTGAGCCATCAGCCCAGAGCCCGATGCGGGGCTCGAACTCACGGACCGCGAGATCGTGACCTGGCTGAAGTCGGACGCTTAACCGACTGTGCCACCCAGGCGCCCCTGTGTTTTTCCTCTTATGAGAGCCCTAATACTATTGGATTAAGCCCGTCCTAACCACCTCATCTTAATTTGACCACATCTCCAATGACCTATTTACAAATAAGGTCACATACACAGGTATAAGAGACTAGAGCCTCTCCACTTTATGGAGACACGATTCAATCCATAACAAGAACGGACAGCGGAGCGTAATGGGAAAGGCGGTAACAAGACAGGACTGCTGTACGATGTGGAGGTGGGGGAGAAAGGGAGACCTACCATGTTTCCAGACTGGGAGGGAGAGAAAATATGAAATCTGGAGTCAGGCATTTGGAAAGGGTAGAAAACTGGGCGATCTCGACTATGTGACTTCAATAACAGTGAATTTTTTTTTTTTTTATTGCATTTGTATGCTGACCTAAGCCAATTCTGCTATTCAGCAATGGTCAGGGGATCCCTAACAGTAGACTTCTAGGTAGGGGCTACATGTATTCTCAGCTACAACCTGTCTCTGCCACAACCTCATTATGTGTTTATATCTTATAGCAACTATCAGCCCAAAATTCTCCCCAAGGGAAAACATAATTAGCAAGCAAGGAAAACAGCAACAACAACACATCGTGGAGGTACTCGTAAGTGCACAGGCATCTCCCCTTTGTCTCACACCTTCTGGCGAGTGCCTTGCAGGAAAGGTTAATTCTAAGATGGATGCAATGGTAGTCGATTGAAGGGTTGGCCAAACTTCTAGTCAGGTCGGGAAATGAAGTCCCCTCTGTGTAGTTGGTGCAAAGGGGCAGGGGTGAGGTGAGTTGGGGATAGGGAACAGAAGGTAGAGTTGAAGGGGCAGAAAAGAAGGCAAACCATAACTCTAGGTATGAGACTCCTATATCTTCTGTCTCCTGTAACGGCAGTGGGTTCTATGAAATCTTTCATGGATATTTGTTTCATCAATGAAAAATTTCTGGCATAATTTATACTAAGCCTATATAACTTAGGTAATAGGGTTTAAAGCATTTTTTGTAGCTGCTATATAGATGGCGAATTTAATATACGATAGTAAAACCAGCCCAAGTAAATCAAGATGATGCACAAAAGGACACACCACTGGTTATACTAAAATATTTTGGAAGAATTACCAAATAGACCATATATACCCTCTTGAAAATAATCTTGCAAGCAGTGGGGGGTGGCTGTGGCTCTCCAGTTGAAGACAGAGGTCAAGACTAGGGAAGAACAGAGGAGTCTCTGAGGTAACTGCAGAGAGCTGAAGACCCTTGGCTGGAGAGAATTTACCTTTGAGAATCGGGTGTAGGAAGCAAAGCCAGCAAGGAGCCTGGGAAGGGATGATGAGGACAGTACATGGAAACCCAGGAAGTCGAGGAGGAATAAGTTTCAGGAACCAGCGATCAAGGACACCAAGCAATCAGAGAAAGGGGACAGGCTTGAGCATTGGGAAATGGGCTTGGGAGTTGATGAGAAAGCAGGCACTCGTGACCTTTCAGAGAATTCACCATGAAGATGAGAGTTCCCCAGTCGGAAGAGCTTATGTGGGTGAATGGAGTTTAGGGCAGGATCTGCAGGGCACTGAAAGGTTTTTATTTGTCACATCTGCCCTTTTGGATGAGTGGGCTTTTGCTGGATGTGAGACTTAGCTGGGATCATGTGACAATGGTATGGTGTGGTATATATACCATATTTTTCATATGGTGTATATTTTTTTCATTTTCTCATGTGACAGTGTGGGCTCAGAATAAAAAGGAACACAATTTTTGAGAAGTCTGAGGCCAGGTAAGGGGGCCTGTTTAGACATTGTAAATACTGTTCATTTATTTGAGTTTCAAAACTCCCTTCGAATGTGGTAGACGTTTGACTTCAATGTTGACCATAGTGACACTAATACATATGGTATATATATATTTTTTTCATTTTTTATGAGCCACACAACTGTTTTAAAATATAATTGTTCAATAAATACTAATTAAATTTCCTCTTGAGGGGCGCCTGGGTGGCTCACTCAGTTAAGCATCCAACTTTGGCTCAGGTCATGATCTCACGGCTCGTGAGTTTGAGCCTTGCTTTGGGCTCTGTGCTGAAGGCTCAGAGCATGGAGACTGCTTAGGATTCTGTGTCTCCTTCTCTCTCTGCCCCACCCCCTGCTTCCATATCCATTCATTCATTCATTCTCTCTTTCTCTCTCTCAAAAATAAATACTAAAAAAAAAAAAAATCCTCTCAAGAGATAGAGTTCTAGTTGCTACTGCTAATCTAGTTCTTAGCCTGACATGGGGCTCAATCCCACGACCCTGGGACCATGACCTGAGCTGAAATCAAGAGTCAGATGCCCAACAAACCGAGCCACATAGCCTCGGTTTTCTTTTTTTCTTTTTTTTTTTTTTTTTTTTTTTTAATTTTTTTTTTCAACGTTTATTTATTTTTGGGACAGAGAGAGACAGAGCATGAACGGGGGAGGGGCAGAGAGAGAGGGAGACACAGAATCGGAAACAGGCTCCAGGCTCCGAGCCATCAGCCCAGAGCCCGACGCGGGGCACGAACTCACGGACCGCGAGATCGTGACCTGGCTGAAGTCGGACGCTTAACCGACTGCGCCACCCAGGCGCCCCTTTTTCTTTTTTTTTAATTCGAGTTAACACATAGTGTAATAATGATTTCAGGAATAGAATTTAGTGATTCATCCCTTTATATATAACACCCCGTGCTCATCCCAACAAAGGTTCTCCTCAATGCCCCTCACCCCTTTAGCCCTTCCTCTCACCCAACACCCTGCCACCAACCCTCAGTTTTCTGTATTTAAGAGTCCTCATGGTTTGTCTCCATCTCTCTGGTTTTATATTATTTTTGCTTCCCTTCTCTTATGTTCATTTGTTTTGTATCTTAAATCACACATATGAGTGAAATCATGATATTTGTCTTTCTCGGACTTATTTCTCTTAGCATAATGCACTCTAGTTCCATCCACATTGTTGCAAAGGGCAAGATTTCATTCTTTTTGATCTCCCAGCAATATTTCAGTGTGTGTGTGTGTGTGTGTGTGTGTGTGTGTATGCACACACGCATATACACCACATCTTCTTTATCCATTCATCAGTCGATGGACATTTGGGCTCTTTCCATACTTCGGCTATTGTCAAAGGCGCTGCTATAAATGTTGGGGTGTGTGTGCCCCTTCGAATCAGCACTCCTGTATCCTTTGGATAAATACCTAGTAGTGCAATTGCTGGGTTGTAGCGTAGTTCTGTTTTTAATTTTTTGAGGAACCTCTGTTTTCCAGAGTGGCGGCTACCTAAGTGCGGTTCTTAACCATACTTATTTACAAACATAGTAAAAAAATATTCATGACTAGTACTGCTGATGGACAAAGTAACAAATGACATTTTAGCCTGGATTGGAGATGCCATTATATTTTCTTGACCACAATTTGTGGAGGTCAATGGTATTTCCTGTTTTTTTTTTTTTTTAAGAGACTACCCCAACTAAAGAAATGTATGCTATGTGCCGTAACCCTAGAGTACGTGCGTGTTAGCGTTTGTGCGTATTTGTATCTATACGTATCTTTTGTATTTATACACAATTCTAGTCCATTATTCCCTAAGCCACACATTTGCACCATTATGTAGATTTTTAATTTGTAAAATATATTGTTGCTTGTAGAGGTAGACTGACCTTTGTAAATGTTTTCTCTTTTTTGATTGCTAATATCCGTTTGTTCTTTGCCCTTTTATTAAATCTTTGATCCAGGCTGAGAAATTTATTCCAGGAGAGTTAAAGAGCAATGATTTCTAAACAACTTGCCTGGAATTATTCTCTTAAATTTCAATGCTATTAAAGAACCAAACCAGCCTATGGTTATTAATAATGGCGATTTATATCTGCTTAGAACCTTACACTTGCCATTGCCTTAAAATGTTTTGTTTGACCTTTCAAATGTCCATGTTGAAAAAAAAAACTACATGAAATATACACAAGGATTTTTGTTGACCTCTTTTTAGCAGTAAGGAGCCAGGGGTCCTGGGAGAGTCAGCGCTATGATTAATGTTCCACCCAAGTCCTTGCTACTTGTGGAGCCTATTTCTTGCTTCCTGCCATCCATTTAATGGGATATTTCTCTTTTTGTTTAAATGGTAGGGCAGTTTTCTTTGATATTTTTCAAATATTTTTTAATGTTTATTTTTGAGAGACAGTGCCCAAGCATGAGCAGGGGAGGGGCAGGGAGACAGAGGGAGACACAGAATCCGAAGCAGGCTCCAGGCTCTGAGCTGTCAGCACAGAGCCCGATGCAGGGCTTGAACCCATAAACCATGAGATCATGACCTGAGTTGAAGTCAGACATTTAACTGACTGAGCCATCCAGGCATCCTGGTAGATATTATTTCTATAATCGTAATTATTATTTTCAGTAGTATATCTATAATGGTTCACCAACTGCGTGGTTTAACACAACAGGAAAGTATTTTCTCATCGTTCTGGCAGCTAGAAGTCTGAAACCCAGGCATCCGCAAGGCTATGCTTTCCTTGAAGGATTTTTTAATTTTTTTTTAAGTTTATTTATTTTGAGAGAGAGAGAGAGAGAGCAAACAGGGGAGGGACAGAGACAGAGAGGGTGAGAGAGAATCCCAAGCAGGCTCTGCCCTGTCAGTACAGAGCCTGACTTGGGGCTCAAACTCACAGATCATGAGATCATGATCTGAACTGGAACCAAGAGTCAGATGCTTAACCAGCTGAGCCACCCAGGTGCCCTTTTCCTTGAAGCAGATGCTCTTTTCGCCCTTTTCCAGCTTCTGGTGGTTGCTATCTACTTTGGTGTTCCTTGGTTCGTAGACACATTACACCAATCCCATGCCATTCTCCCTGTGCGTCCTCTTCTAACTTTTTTTTGAGTCTCTGTGTCCAAGTTTGCCGTCTGTTTTAAAGACCCCAGTTACTGGGGCGCCTGGGTGGCGCAGTCGGTTAAGCGTCCGACTTCAGCCAGGTCACGATCTCGCGGTCCGTGAGTTCGAGCCCCGCGTCGGGCTCTGGGCTGATGGCTCAGAGCCTGGAGCCTGTTTCCGATTCTGTGTCTCCCTCTCTCTCTGCCCCTCCCCCGTTCATGCTCTGTCTCTCTCTGTCCCAAAAATAAACGTTGAAAAACAAAAAAAAAAATAAAGACCCCAGTTACTGGATTAGGGCCCACTCTAGTACAGTATGAACTTATTTTAACTTGATTGTATCTTCAAAAACCCTATTTCCAAATACGGTCACATTCTGAGTTTCTGGATGGGCATACGTTGTTGAGGGACCCTAACCTAGTACATTAAAATTACATTAAATTTCTTTTTTTTTTTTTTTTTAATTTTTTTTCAACGTTTATTTATTTTTTGGGACAGAGAGAGACAGAGCATGAACGGCGGAGGGGCAGAGAGAGAGGGAGACACAGAATTGGAAACAGGCTCCAGGCTCTGAGCCATCAGCCCAAAGCCCGACGCGGGGCTCGAACTCACGGACCGCGAGATCGTGACCTGGCTGAAGTCGGACGCTTAACCGACTGCACCACCCAGGCGCCCCTAAATTTCTTTTAACATTAAAAATATTTTGGTATTTCAGTAATTGAGCTTTGAGGAGGATAGTCCTTAGATGGTTTGTGGAGTCCAGCAGTGAGTGGCAATGTATCAAGGCTCCTGAGGTTATGATAATTATTAACACAATCCTAATCCTTTGAGGATGGCATCCTTCTTTCACCCCATCCCCTTTAAGCAAGGTCTGCAGTGTATTTGGAAACGTAGTTTGTTTTATGTCTGATCCTCCTTCTTGTCACTTGTCCCTCCCAGCCATCCCCCATTTTGTGATGGGTTACATCTCACCTTGCCTAAAACAACTAGACTAGTCAATTTCAGGAACATTCTCTGCACTGGGGCAGTGGGGGAGTGATCAGACTTTAGTCACCATTTTTTAGACTTGTTTACTTGTTCACAGTGTTCAGAGCCTCTGGAATGACTGTTTCATGGTGAGATCATCCCCTCTTCAGGGAAAACTCAATTCTTTCAGTAGGAGTTGGTCTTGCCCAAGATACCAAGGACCAAAAGACTTATTCCCTAGCAATTCACTTCCCAGACTTTGACACGATTAGGATCTGGGCACCTCACCTTTTTCACTGTGCGTGCTGGTCAATGTAAAGATAAGGATTATTTTTCACTGTCAGGCAGAAAAAAAGTTGATTTGGTCTTTCTCACATACACACCTCTAATGACCAATAATAATCCTCAGAGGCAATTTAGCCTAGAGGTATATTTAGGATAAAATCACTTTTTGAAGACAGAAGGTTTTCAGCACCAACCCTTGAATTCGAGGAGAAAGACGTTTATAATATCCTAGAGACCTGAAGCCATGACCTCTTTGTTTTTCCTCCATTTTCCCAGAATGTTGCCCTGGACCAGTGTAGAAAGAGATAGGTGCAGTTACTAGGCTGTCTATTCTGTGACGGCAACAGATAGAAGTCAGAGTAGCTTTAAAATTATGAAATTTCTATGGTTGTCTGCTTTGCCTAGATTGTATTCCTTGGCACATTTTCCCCCACTCGTACTGAAGAAAAGCAACAGAAAGATCTATGGTCCTCCTAACACGTAACCAACTACGGGTGGAGGGGGAGAGGTGGCTGAGTTTTCAAGTTGCCTCAGCAATGATCTCGGACTGAGGTATTCAATGATCACAAACTGAGCTGGTTGCCTTTCTAAGACAGTGGGTCTATTTACCTTGTGGCGAAGGTTACCTCTAGTGCACGGCCAATTGGCGGCATCATTTTTATGCATGTGTCAATAACATAAAGTAGTTGGGGCCCATCACAACAAATGGCCAGCTGCAGGGGGCTCCATTCGCTGAGTTCTGGAAGTTAATGATGCCTTATTGTAGGCGCATTGCATGAAGCTCTTGGCATATGCCTGGTGGAGGTACATAATTTCATAGTTCACAAACCACAATGATTTCATTTTCTCAGAGGTATATTCATCCGTCTATGTCTGGTATTGATCCCTTTCTGCTGTGTACTAATTCAGAGGTTATATAATTATTTACACAAGCCAGCAAATGACCAAGAAGGGAAACATAATACGTGGTGGAAGATTCAAGCCATCTTTTGGTTGTTATTGTGGTTCTGTTGAAAAATAATCGACATATGTCACTATAAAAGCTTAAGGCAGATAGCTTGATGGTTCGGTTTACACATATTGTGAAGCAATGACCACAGATAACACATCCATATTTTCCACATACGTACAATGAAAAGAAAAATTCTGGTTATGAGAACTTTGAGGATTCCCTCTTACAACTTTCATACGTTATTGTACAGCAATGTCAACGCTAGTCATTTTGTATGTGTATCTCTAGTATTTCTTGGTCTTTTAACTGGAAGTTGGTACCCTTGGGTTACCTTCTTTCCTCCACTTGTGGCAACCACAAATCGGATACCCTTGTCTGTGAGTTCTTTAAGATTCTGCATGTGGCTGAGATCATACAGTGGATCTTCCTCTGTCGAACTTATTTCACTTAGCATCATGCCTTCAAGATTCATCCATGTTGCCGTAAACAGTAGGATTTTCTCATTTTTTATGGCTGAATAATATTACCCTGTATATATAGACACCAGAACTTCATCTGTTCATCAATCAATGGACAGCTAAGTCCTTTCCCTTATCTTAGCTATTGTAAGTAACCAAGCCATCCTCCAAATAAGTTTATAATAAAATTTACTCTTTGAAAATCTGCGGGCAGATTTACTTTTTATTTATTTATTTTTTTTAATTTTTTTTTTTCAACATTTATTTATTTTTGCGACAGAGAGAGACAGAGCATGAACGGGGGAGGGGCAGAGAGAGAGGGAGACACAGAATCGGAAACAGGCTCCAGGCTCTGAGCCATCAGCCCAGAGCCTGACGCGGGGCTCGAACTCCCGGACCGCGAGATCGTGACCTGGCTGAAGTCGGACGCTCAACCGACTGCGCCACCCAGGCGCCCCATGATTTACTTTTTAAAAGTACTTCCTCTTAGCATCTTTAATCAATAGATGTATTCACAGACACGTGACATATACCGATAAGCATCAGCCTTTTACCAGGTGCTGGGCTAGGTACCCTGCCAGATACAAAAGTGGAATTTAAATTTTGCCATCCAGGACTTCACGGTCTAATTGAACGGATGAGTCATGCAGCCTACCATGTCTTAGAGCTCCTAATAAGTGTCAATGTATAGATGTTGAAATTAATTAAAACTATAATTTAGTTGACAGCGTCTAAGAACCATACTAAAGATAGAGAAACTGCTTCAGGTATTCAAGGAGAAAGAAAAATAACTCTTGAAAGGTTGGCCTAAAGTGTAGATTTGTCCCTCTCCCCACCCCCATCCCTCTTCCCCGCCATTGCTCTTGAAATGTTCATTTCCCTTTACTTAAATGATAAAATACTCTCCCCGTTGGCTTTCTACTTATCCACTGCTTAAAATTTCCTTTTTGGGGTCTCTTTTGCTTGACAGTTGTGGTTCCTTGCCTCGGATGAGGGAGGCTTGTAGGGTGATAGGACTGTTCTATATCTTAACTGTGACACTTATACTACTGTGCACTTGTTAGAATTCTTACAACTGTTCACCTAGAAAGAATGAATCTCGCCATGTGTGCATTTTACCTGAATAAACCTGGCTGTCCTTCGCCTCAAATCCCTGCCTTCCTTTGCACGAGAGGACTTAGTTTTTCTTCCCTTTTCCCACCTCCCTCCTTAGTTTTGCATTTAGAAGCTTCTGACTAAAATTAGAAACTTATTTTGAGACTATGGACCACAGAATTATAATTACCCAAGCATACGCTATGTGTAGGGGGTTCTAATTTGTAACCCCAAATGGAGATGCCAAAAACAGGGAGCACCTTTCAAATACCTTTGCCCTGGGTGTTTAAGTATTAATCACAGGATGAATCTAGAATCCACAAAATTACATTTTGTATTGCCTGGCATTTTAGAACGGTTAAGACGAAAAATTAGCTGGCTTTTCGCAGCCATAAAAAAGTTGAATTTCTCTGCCAGGTTAACTCACAGCTAAAGGATTAGAACCCTACTATTCTGACCAGTGGCACTGAGGGAGAAGAGGTCTAGCTTACAGTGGAAATTTGGTGTTTAAAAATAAAGCCCAATGTTTTGTTCTTTTGCAGAAAACCAGTAAAAGAGGGAGACCATGTTTCCCAGTCCTCTGATGTAATCTAGATCAAGGGCTTTTTTTTTTTTTTTTTTTTTAAATTTCTGTTAATGTTTGTTTAGTTTGAGAGACAGAGACAGAGTGTGAGCCGGGGAGGGGCAGAGAGAGGGGGAGACGCAGAATCCGAAACAGGCTCCAGGCTCCGAGCTGTCAGCACAGAGCCCGACGTGGGGCTCGAACCCACGAGCTGTGAGATCATGACTTGAGCCCAAGTCGGCCACCCAACCGACTGAGCCCCCCCAGGTGTGCCGGTCGAGGGATTTTTCTGAATTGTAAGCACTCAATTCTATTTTACACACTTTGTATTTTAAAGGAGCTATGGAAATCTTTCTCTCCCTTCCAAGGAGAACTTTCTCCCTTCCAAGAGGCATCATAGACCACCCAATGACCTTTGGATCAGAATTCCAACCCTGCACATTCCTATCCCAGCTCTTCCAGGAGCTTAGCTATGACACACTGGGAAGGTGGCAGGAAGCCAGCACTGGCTGAGCCTGGGTTTTGCCTGGTTGGTAGATGAGCAGGAGGTTGGACCATACAACCTCTGACGGCATCTCCTTAAATCGAAAGACATTTGTCAAGGCTGTTCTATATCCTATCCTACTATGGATTTTCCTGATCACAGCCTCTCTCCTCAAGTCCCATTCTTTGACTATGCACACTTTTTCATTAGAATAGCCTGCATTTACCCCTAATGTGTTCTTGGGTGCTGAATATGTTGTCTTTTTCTGACCTTCCGTGGCTCTTGTGGCCTAGGCAGCTGCCGTGTGTGTTAGAACGAAATGCGTCAGATACACAAGCAAGCACCCACGCTTTTCCAAGTGTGCTGCCACACCTTGGCATGCTGGCTTTCAGAATTAACTGGGACTTCAGAATTTAGGACACACGGTTTTAGAGGCTAACGGTGCTAATTCAGCGTTAAGTGTTTTTTTTGTTTTGTTTTTTTTTTTAATGTTTTCTGAATCGAGATGTCGTTTGGCTTGTGGAAGCGTCAGCTGCCCAGATAGATGCCTTTTAGGCAAGGGCAGTTGGTGTGTTGGTGAGTCTTTGGGAAATGGTAAAGAAGCAGAAAAGGAAACTAAAATCTCAAGCCCCGAAATCCTTGCTTCGTAACATACTTGTAGTTTGGGAGACCTCAGATGTGACGAACTGCAAGGTGGTTTATCTCTCATTCGATCTGTGGCCAGACAACATTTTTCTGCAAAAGCCTGTGACCCCCGCATCGGGGGCAGGTGCCGTGTGGTGGGAATGCCCCGGGAGCAGGGTTTTGCTTTGGGAAGACCAGAGAATCAAGAGTTTTTGCTGCCCTACTGCCTTTCACAAATTATTCCAGATATCTCGGTTTCTTTCCCAAGTCGAAAGGTCCTTGGGGAGGCATTCTGCACCCTTGCCAGTCGCAGAGACAGCTTCTACGTTGTCAGAAGTCCCTGATAAATCACACCGTTCCTGCTTCTGTCTAGAGTGGGTGTGCAGACCCAAAAGGCAAGTTCCTCGCTCTTTCGGTGGCGATCCCGCACACAATACAGCGTTCCTGGGGGAAACAAATACTTCTGTGGCAACGTGGGGAAACTGGAGCTTAGAGGCAGAGCAATTAACAAGAGGAAATAGGGGGAGAAAAACCAGAAGCTTCTAGAATTAGTGACTGCATTATCCTCCAACACTTTCGGGAAGGAACGTACCTTGTGGGTGTTTGTCTGAGGGGTGTAGGCTGAGGAGACGCACCTACCAGGATGCTGGCAAGACACATGGGAAATACGAAATAGCTGAAATATGATAAATAGAGAAAATTGGCTGGGTGATATTTTGGAAGAAATAGTGCTGGGAGGAAATGAAGAAAGGCAGGCAAGCATATATACTTAAGAACCCTACATGCAATGAGACGGTTGACAGGTCTTAGAAAGAAGTCTGTCGTGGGGATGGGAAGGAAAGGCCCGGAGTTTGGCAGGAGGGGCCGCTCGTGAACTTGCTGAACGGAATTCTCTCCTGTCAAGTTGTGCTACATTTCCATCATCTTGAAGGAATTTGGCTATGGCTGTGATGAATATCCCCATTCTCTTTACTAAAACCATAAAATGGAAAGCACACATTGCAAAAGGCTCTGGAGTCATTGTTTTTTTTTTTGCATCATTAGCTTTTCCATAATTAGAACCCCCTCACCATGTCTCTTAAGCCAATTATGTATTACACAGTAGGTGACAGCTAAGCAACAGTGAGAAAATTGACAGAACTACAAGGTTTTTCTTATCTTTTCTTTTTACTCCAGCCAGCTATTCATTCACAAGGTGGGTCTAGATCTATACTCCTAGCCTCTCAGGATAGACTCACGTTACACGGAAAATCCTTTCCGTGTATTTCCACTTAGGCTTTCACTGATGTCTTTTTTTTAAAATTTATTTATTTTGAGAGAGAGAGAGAGAGAGAGAGTCTACGGCCGTACCACCCTGAACGCGCCCGATCTCGTCTGATCTCCGAAGCTAAGCAGGGTCAGGCCTGGTTAGTACTTGGATGGGAGAGAGAGGGGGAGAGGGGAGGTGAGAGAGGGGAAGGGAGGGAGGAGGGGCAGAGAGAGGGGGAGAGAGAGAATCCTAAGCAAGCTCCGCACCGTCATCACGGAGCCCGACACGGGGCCCCAACTCACAAACCGTGAGAGCATGATCTGAGCCGAAACCAAGAGTCGGATGCTTCGCTGACTGAGCCACCCGGGCGCCCCTGCTTTCACTAATGTCTAATGTGGTTTAGGCTCTCCTCTGGCCAGAGATAAATCTTTTGTACCCTTGCCTGATATTTTAAAGCTATCAGTTCTCTTAAACTATTTTTTAGAAAGTCATAACGTGGAGCATCTTGAGTCTCTGTGACCTAAAACACATTTGTTCACATGTTAATCCATTGTTACATCGCTCATTTGGTAAATATTTACCGAATAGGTCTCAAATACCAGGCACTGGCTTAAGGGTAGAAACCCAGCAAACGGCAGAACGGAGAAATTTCTGGCACTCCGTGGTGGTGGTTCTTGCACATGTGATGGGGGCAAGACTGAGTGAGAAAGCCAGAGAACATGTGGGTGAATGGGTGTGGGCTGCAAGTTTGATTTTCCTCCATCTGTGTGCTTTGTAATTCATAGGCGTGGCTCCGGGAACCCCCGCGCAGGCAAATGCTCGCCATACTCTGTGGAAAAGTTCAGATTCTTAGTGTGGGGTATTTCTTTAAAAAAAAAAAAAATGCCACATTAGGTCTATTAACTAGAAATAGGTTCACGTTTCTCAATCTCCTTATGGAAAGACACTTTGCGTCATCTGATGGCTTATTCTTTAGGTCTCTCTCCAAGCCCTCAATGTCTTTTGTCCTTTCGAGATGTTTAATACTAGACCTCTCCTATCATAACCTGTGGTAGATATGCCAACATTTGATGTCCTCGGGCCCAGAAGCAAGAGGATATTGGGGCTCAGGGGCTGTAACTGTCCAGAGCTTATTATTTAGACATCTTAATGAATTAGAGCCTACCTGATTAGTGGCAAGATCATGGGTTTGATCATCGTATAGTTCTTAAAATCGCTTCTTTTTTTTTTAAAGTTTGTTTCTTAGAGAGTGCGAAAGTGAGTGGGGGAGGGGCAGAGAGCCAGGGAGAGAGAGAACTCCAAGCAGGCTCTGCACTGCCAGTATGGAGCCTGATGCGGGACTTGGTTTCACGAACCATGAAACCATGAACTGAGCCGAGATCAACAGTTGGACATTTAAACCGACTGAGCCATCCAGGTGCCCCTAAAATCCCTTCTCATTAATGGCACATTCTTTGACAAGTCTCGGTTTCTACGTTGGCAACGAGAATCACTTTAGCTGCTTTGCAAGATCCTTGTGAGAGAGAAATTGAGAAAGGTATGTGAAGCGACAAATCCAGGATGTCTGTAGTGACAAATCAGTTTGTCAGAATGCCAGTCCTCAGAGTAGGTGGGGCCGTCATTGATGGACTCTCGAAGGCTCAAAGCAAATAGAACTATTAATCTGTGACATCCTCATCATGAAGAATACTGCTTTTATTTTACTGTTGAGTGTGTAAGATTAACCTCTAACCTGGGAGAGTTTATACCAGTTAACTCATGCAGAGCACGTATCTGTGTTTGCATCAGTGCATAAAGATGCATAAATCACTTTCATTTTTTCTTAAGGCAACATGAAAAGGGTCACACACAGAGGATTAAGATGGAGGATGAAAAAAAAAAAAGTCTTTCAACATCTTGACTGCTCCCTCTCTCACCAGCCAGATCCATTTCTGGTTAAACATTTGCAAGAGGACAGAAGTTCTCTTCACCCATCTGTTGTTGGGAAGTAGCCTCACTCTAACATCGACGTAGGTTTGCAGGAAAACAAGCCTTTCTTCAGAAGTGAACCCAGAGTATTGTTTCTGCCTGGGTCCAAGTAGGCTCCTTAAAACTCGGTTAGCAGAACGAATGCTTTATCGGACCAGCAGGGCTGACGTCCAGTGCATTTTACAATAAACGTGTTCAGCGTCTGGTTCTCAGCTGCCCACACTGTAAATCAGGAGATGTAGCCACTTACGAGCCCAGTAAAACATGTGGGATTTCGTTTCCCATTCTTTTTTTCTTTTTGTTTGTTTGTTCTTTAATGGGCAAAGAGGAATGCCAAAAAGAAGTTTCCATATCCTGCCATGATGCTTAATGGGTCAAAATTCTAAATTGGGTGCTTTCTTTGCCTTGCGTGGAGCCACTTAATAAATATGTATGTCTCAGTTACAAACAATGGCTTATTAGCCTTTTGAGGTATTCATTTCCAAGTTCAGGTACCAGAACTTTGTGGTTAAAGTCCCGTAAAAGAGCTCTCTGCCTCCCCCCCCCCGCCCCTCTTCTTTTTAATGTATGTAGACTGCTTGTAAGATACCAAACAGTTGTGTGTGACCGGGAAAATACTGGAATTACAGCAGCACAGCAGGAAATTAACAATGCAGGAGATAATCATGCCTTCCTTATAGATAATGCATTCAGTGCTTAAAATAGCACTTTGCCACCCATGTGTCATTTCATACCAGATGGTTGGAAGAACACAGGACATCTTTTTTTTTTTTAACATTAGAAGGGTACATATAAAAATCTGTTAATAGCAAGGCACCAAAAAAAGAAAATTTTCTATAATTTAGGATAAGTGAATGTTTGTCAAATTGCCTTCATCTATATCAAGCTCAAAGCTATTTTTATGCATTCAGGAAGTAAAAATATTCTGTTCAATGAAATATCAAACTTGTGACATGAACGTTCCAGAACGTTCAGCAGAGACCCTTTCTTGGGTCAAGGGCCCAGCTCAAACAGGTAAACAGAGACTTCTGGGACAAATTTCCCCTTTGGTTGCATAATTTTATCTTTATTTAGGGGAGAAGCCACTGTCACTCCAACAAGAGAGTTCAAGGTAGTACTTGAAGGTAGAACTCATTTACTGCTTAAGACTGCTCCTGGGGCACCTGGGTGGCTCAGTCAGTTGAGCCTCTGATTCTTGGTTTCAGCTAAGGTTGTAATCCCAGGGTTATGGGATCCAGACCTGTGTTGGGGCGTGGAGTCTGCTTGGGATTCTCTCTCTCCCTCTCTCTTTGCCCATCACCTGCTCATGCTCTCTCTCTCTCTCTCTCTCTCTAAAAAAAAATAAAAATAAGAAAAGACTGCTCCCACCAAAGGTTTAAATGTCCTGCTCGTTGTAGACTTAGAATATTAAGCTCCTTAACCTTCAGTGTGTCAAAATAGCATCTGAATGAAAATATAGGATTCTGAAAACACAAGCCTTACTACCTGGGCTCTCTACCTCAAACGGTGGAAAGTGCAGACTCTATGTGGGAAAAATGCATGAAACCCGGGTTCCTTACCCCGTGGCCTGGAAAAGTGGTTCTCGCAGGACTTCTGGCATAATCCAGAAGCATCATTGTCACAACTGGGGGCAGGGGGAAGTGCTGAGTGCTAGCTAACAGATAGAAGTCAGGAATTCTCCTAAACGTCCCGTAGGATGCCAGACAGACCCCCTCAACAAACAATTACCTGTGATTAGTTGTGTCAACTCCTCTAGGCTATAGAACCCGATTATGTATTCCATCTAGGTGTTGACGTGAAGGTGTTTTGTAGATGTGGTCAACATGTACAATCAGTGGACTTTACGTCTGATTATTCTCCCTCGTGTGGGTGGGCCTTATCCAATCAGCTGAAGACCTTAGGAGCAAAAACTGAGATTCGCCCTACCCGGAGAGGGGAGCTAGTGGGATTACTGGCCTATCTGTGTGTGCATTCTGCTTAGTAGTCCCTGGAGGGAGGGACTTATTAAGTGCCCCTCCCAAATTCCTGTGTGGAAGTCTTCCTCCTCAATTGTGATGGTACTTGGCTTTGGGGAGGTAGTTACGTTATGAAGATGGAGACCTCATGAGTGACATTAGTGCCTTTATAAGAAGAAGCACAAGAGACAGGGTCTCTCTCCTACATGGGCACACCAGGAAGTGGGCCCTCACCAGGAACGGCTGTGCTGACACCTTGATCTTGAACTTCAAGCCTCCAGAACTGTGAGAGACCAGTGTTTGTTGTTTAAGGCACTCAGTCCATGGTTCTTGGTGACAGCAACCCGAGCTAGTACAACCCCAAATATCAATAGTGCCAAGGTTATCCCTGATCTAAGGGGCAAAAATACACCTTCCAGCTTAGGACTGTGGAGCCCCAGTCAACCTTTGCTCTCCTGCGGCAGCTCTGTGGTCTCAGGGTCTCTAGAACCTTCTGTGAACTGCAGAGAAGCTCTCCTTGTTGTGATTTGCTGTGTGCTCTGCTTAACGATCCAGGAACCAGCTGTCTGGGGTTGAGGACTCCGGGCCTCAGTGAGGACACGTGATCTCCCCCCTCCCAAGTGAGCATGTTCTCTGTTCTTGTTTTAATTTTATTAAAAAAAAAAAAGTTGTTTTAAGTTTATTTATTGTGAGAGAGAGCACTAACTTGAGCCAGGGAGGGGTAGAGGGCTGGGGGGAGAATCCTAAGCCGTGTCTGCATTGTCAGCATGGAGACTGAGGTAGGGCTCGAACTCAGTAAGGGCGAGACCGTGACCTGAGTCGGATGCTTAACCAACTGAGCCACCCAGGCGCCCCATATGTCCCTTAAGAAGGGTAAGTCAGCAGAAGGCGCTCAACTCCAGGCTCCCCCCTCTTCTTCTTTAAGAAGAAGATCTTGTGGATTTTTCCAGAGTGCAGGTGATAAAGCTCTCCATCCTTGAAAGGTGGCCCTCAGCATCCTCCACTGACTTTTGTTAAAACAACCGCAGAGGAACAAACTACACACACAACTGACAGCATCTGAAAACAGAGGCACGTGGTCTTGAAGCTGTGAACTCTGGGTTGATGGCGTAGGATGTCCTGTCCGGGGCAGGAGTTTCAAACCTTTGAGATTCTCCTTGGGTAGTGATTAGAGAGAGGAGGGCCCGGCCTCTCTCAGAAGAGCGAATAAATGCGGCTTTGTGGCTGGATTCTCCCCAGTTCCCACATTGTGGGGGCGGGGGGAGGGGATCCGAGGAGGAGGAGGAGGAGGAGGAGGGCGGGGACCGAGGATCAAACGCCAGCTTCCGCGGAGATCGAGGCCCCGCTGGCCCTCGTGCGGGTGCGGGAGGCAGGTCCCCGCGGCTGCCCGGCCTGCCGGGACACCGGGCATCAAAGCCCCGCCGCCGAGAAGGGCCCCGCCCGGTGTGAAGGGCGCCCCGGCCACCCGCGAGCCCCAGCGCGCTCCCCTCCGGCCTCCAGCTGCCGCAGCCGGTGGGAGGTGCCGGCCTGGGGACCCCGGTGCGCGCAGGGGACCCGGGGCTGCAGTGGGGTGGGGCCCGTCCTCCGGGAGGGAGCTCCGGGGGACCCCTGCCCCAAAGTGCGGGCTCCTCTGTCAACAGCGTTTTTCCAGTCCCCCCTCCCCTTGTCTGGCTGTCATGTGGCTAACACTCCCACACCCTTCTTGAAGTTGTACTTTACGGGTGACACACGGTTCTGCCTTATTGTTCGGGGAGAGCGACAGAGATGAAGCCCAGCGGATAGTGGATCAAGAGGGCCTGAATACAGGATATGCAGCAAGGGACCCAGAGTGACTCTGGAGGACACCCACGTGGCCCTGGGAGCTCGCCGCAGCTCCTGGGGGACAGGGTGTTTTGTGAGAGCAAAAGAAAAGCGTTGAAGGTTTACACTGTTCCCAAAAGGCTTCCTGCCAGTGGGAGGGGAGAGGTGAGCACGACCTGGGGCGCCGGGAGCCTGTGAAATACAGCCGGGCAGGTGCAGGAAGCCTCTGGATCCATCTCCGGGGTGCCTGCCCCTCCAGCCCACGGGGGGCTGGGTTTGCAGGGTTGGGAAACTTTTAGTGTTAAAAATGGGACGGTCCCCGACTAACCAGGACAGCTGGTCACCCTATGATTTTCCTCAGTTGGGGTCAGCGGAGGCTTCCATTTGGGTTTGCGTTAGGTCAAAGATACTCTCTAAACAAGGTAGCTTCAGGGTATAAACAGGTTTTGTGGGATGCCTCCCTGAGGTCCTCAGGACAGCACTGATCATTTTTACAAACGACCGTCGCTCGAACGGTTACAGTTTGCTCCTAGGTCCAGAATCTCCGTGTCTCGTAGCTGAGAAAAAGTCAAGGAAGGAAACTGCCCTTTGTGTTTTGTGGGGGAGAGGAACAAAATCACTTGGAAGAGGGGTGAGCCTGTGTTAATTGGTGGTGATGGTTTGCATTTGGTTCCCCTTCCTTGAGCCCTCTTAAAACATATGCAAACACACACACACACACACACACACGCACGCACACAACTGACCGGCAGAGAATGACAAGTGTAGTCTAAGGAGGGAAGTGGCCAGAACATATTGTTTTGCTTTTAAAAGATAAATCAACATGCATGGGAAAAGGCACAGAGGGTCAGCGGGAGGGTAATCTAGTTAAAGGTGGAATAATATTAGCCTGACTGCCCAGCTATGCGTCCTTTCTGGAAACAGAACATGACACAGCTGTTCCAAGGCCCGAGCAGGAGATTAACAAGAAGGCAGATATCACAATAGCATGTGTGTGTTGCTTTCAGTTTGTGAAACACTTTCCCGTACTTTATCCTCATTGGTCCTCACGGGGTAGCCTGCGAAACTACACCAAGGAGTTTGTCTGACTTCTTAAAGGTTGTAAGGGCGAACACAAAACCATGGAAGAACCATAGGGTCCCAACCCTCTTGGCTCTATTTTCCAAGGTTAAGGTGTAAGAATAAGAAAAAGGGTAGGCTTGCTTGGGAGAAAGAACTCTAGCTTAGCTTGGACAGCAAGCTCTGCCAGGCCCTGGTTGGAACAGTTAGTCAATGTCTTTCCATTTCAATTTCTTTGCCTGAAAAATACCCATAAGGATGGCTTGTGAGAAGGTGTTTGGGAGATTAAATAAGACAATGTGGGTACAATGCCAAATTCAGCACTCAAAAAATGGTTAACTGTTAATGTTCCTACTAGGATTACTAATGATAATATGACAAAGATAAGTGTGGACAAGTTAGGTAGAAACGGCTGCCATGGTAACCGGAGAAGCCTGGCGTCCCCTGCTGTAGAGTGTGGCTTTCTCCAGCGCTGATCCTATTAGCGGGCACCATTCCTGTCTGTCCTGAGCAGTTGCCTCAAGGAAGAATCCAGCTTTCCCGTGTGGCCTCTCATTTGCCCGGTAAGGAAACGTCAGAGACTTTGAAGGCAAAAGTCAGAACAGCAGGGCCAATAGGTACGAGTGACAGTGACGCTAATACTCCTGAATATCGTTGTGACATTCAGATGAGCCCTGTAAGGAAAGTGGTTTTGTCAAACGAGATGCAGAGTTAAAAGTTAGCCACGGGATAAAATTAAATGGAGTCACTCATTAGCTATGGAAAACGTTCCCTGTCTACTTTATGTCGAATCTGAAGGTGGGTGGCGATAATCTCACATAGGTTCCTTCAAAAAGGATCTATTTTAGACAAATTAACACTAAGGATCTCTTTGCTTGCTTTTTATGCTGTTCAGCCCTGACACCACTTTAATGGACAATCAGGACTACGTTTAAGAAAGTAGTCATCAAATATATTTACCTTAGCTATCTCTGTTGCCTTCAAAGTCGTGCAAAATTCTGGAAACAGAAGGTGACTCAGACGGTTAATAGCCACTCTAGCTGATTTAAGAATGGTGGTTGGCTCTGTTGGGATGAATAACTCCCCAAATTTCTTTCTCTTTTTTTTTTTTAGTTTTCTTTCTTTTTTTTTAAGTTTTTTTTTTTTTTTTTAACATTTTATTTATTTTCGCTTGAGAAAGCGTGAGAGGGGAGGGGCAGAGAGGGAGGGAGACACAGAATCCGAAGCAGGCTCCGGGCTCTGAGCTGTCAGCACAGAGCCGGACATGGGGCTCAAACCTACGAACTGTGAGATTGTGACCTGAGCGGAAGTCAGACGCTTAACCGACTGAGCCACCCAGGCGCCCCTCCCCAAATTTCTAAAGGGAATTTGGAAGGCACGTTTTGTTAGCAAATTTCAGAAAGGTCCACTGTATAGTATTTTGTATCAGGAAGTCTATTTACATAATGCAGACTTCTAAGACTTTAGTCAAAACTAAAATCCAATGTTAACTCCATAGGGGAGAGAAACCCTTCTATTGTGGATAGTGAGTCATCACACTGTATACTTGAAATATCTTAAAATTTTATCAATTATACCTCAAAGCTAGAAAAAACCTTTTAAAAATATCCAGGCATACGACATTAATCACACTTGAGATATAAATGCTCTAAACCAGTATTTTCACCATGTACCCTTATTTCTCCATTTATTCCTTCCATAGAATACTCTTCCCTGCGGGCCGAATGACTTCTGTTCTTTTTGCAAACTTAGAGTCGGGTGCGTCAGAATGTCTGGGCTCATGGTGGCTTTACCCCTGCAATCTTCGCCTGGTTTTGATCTCATTTGCTTTTAACTTTTTTTTAACTGCAATTTTCTACTTCATCTGCCTCAAATTGCGGTATCTGCATACCTTCTTGGATATGTTGTTTGCTAACTGACGTACAGGTTCACAGCCTGACACATTACGGATTCTCTGTCTTCTCTAGCCATTGAAAGGCAGGTGATAGAGTCAGATAGATCTCGTCGGAATCCAGGCTTCCAGCAGTTGGCGACCTTTGGCATGTGACCCAGTTGATCTAAATCTACAGGATGGTGGATTGATTGCGTCGAGGACCCATTCTTAAGCCCACCCCTTAGCAGCACTCTTGGAAAGGTCACCTTGTCCGCCCACTCCAACTCTGGGCCTGGCCAGGTGACTGTCTTAGACTGATGGGAAGCCAGCAGAAACTTGAACATCACCTGCACTTTCCTATTTGCACTCCTGCTCTCTGCCATTGCCGTAGGGAAGACACGCTTGGGGTGACCTGCTGAAGAATGGAATGTGTGGCTCCCATGTCAGTTGCTCCAGGTCTATCTGAGGCTCTCTTGCAATAGCTGTCAGCTAGCCCACTACCAAACACGGGTGACTAGCTTACCTGCGTTTGGCCGTATACACCTGAGCAGGTGCAGCCGAGGTGTGCGGGGGCCCAGGCCAGATCGGCATCGCAGTGAATACTCCTGAGCACATAATTATCGTTCTATGCCACTGAGATTTCGTGGATGTTTATAGATGGCATTCTTGTAGCAATAGATAAAAGAAGCACTTGAGTTTCGCATCTTTAATTAAGCAAAAATATTTGCCACTATCTCAAAAGTTTCCGTGAAGGTTAAAAGATACAATGCATACAAAACACTTTGCTTGGGGCCTGCCACAGAGAACACACCCAGGGGATGTTGGTTATTACCATCTGGACACTGGGGGCTGCCATGACTCTTCCCATTCTTGACTTGGCCATATTCTTCTTTTGGACAGATTCCTTCCTCTGAACTTATATTTCTGTTTCTTAGCGAGCAAATTATTTTGTTAAGCCACATTTTGTGCCTTCATTTCAACTATTTTCTTCTGTCCTCTTTTTTTTTTTATTTAAAAAAAATTTTTTTTTTGACGTTTATTTATTTTTGAGACAGAGAGAGACAGAGCATGAACGGGGGAGGGGCAGAGAGAGAGGGAGACACAGAATCGGAAACAGGCTCCAGGCTCTGAGCCATCAGCCCAGAGCCTGACGCGGGGCTCGAACTCACGGACTGCGAGATCGTGACCTGAGCCGAAGTCGGACGCTCAACCGACTGAGCCACCCAGGCGCCCCTGTCCTCTTTTTAAAATTTTTTTAATGTTGATTTATTTTGAAGAGACAGAAACAGATCACAAGTGGGGGGAGGGGCAGAGAGAGAAGAAGACACAGAAATCAAAGCAGGCTCCAGGCTCTGAGCTGTCAGCACAGAGCCCGATGCGGGGCTTGAACTCACAAAATGCAAGATCATGACCTGAGCCGAAGTCGGCCGCTCAACCGACTGAGCCACCCAGGCGCCCCTCTTCTGTCCTCTTAAAGATGATTAGGATAAATTTTTCTCTCTTCCTCAATCATGAGTATAGGCTTTTATATTCTATTATATGCAACGCTTCTATAGCTCTTTATAGATTCTTGATCTTCTCCAATCTGTTCACTTCTTTTCAGTGCTATTTTAAAAGTTTTTTTTTTCTTTCTTTTCTTTTTTTTTTTTTTTTTTTTAATTGCAACAGCCCATTTTAGCTTCTTAGGATTAGGACACAAAATGCAAACAGAAAACAGCCTCTGTTAACTGTGTCCGACTCCCTCTTTCCAGGGGCAGATGAACCCCTGGTGGTCAGGCTGTTGGCAACTTTAAGAACCAGGACCGGAGGTCAAACACAGAAACACGGGTACCAACCCATTGTGACACTCAGCGATCAGCTTATATGAAACTCACATGTTTTTTTGTTTGTTTGTTTGTTTTTGTTTTATTCTCCAGAGACAGATATATAGTAATCTCAGGAGAGTATCAACTGATAAGTGTCTGAATAGGTATGTGATTTACACATTTGCTTTTCTGGTGTGTCCTAACAACCCGCTGGCGTCAGAAGATAGATGCAGATAAGGGGTCAAGACGTGGTTGAAGGAGCCAACTGGTGCCTGAAGTAGATCTCCTAACAGGATGAGAAGTAGAAGCTGCTGGCAAAGCAGGAAGCAGAGGGAAAAAGGCAAATGTTCTGGTGCTTCTCAGGAGATGGTTATTCTCTTGTGGCATCTGCGGGGGTGAATTAGGTAAACACACGGAGAAATTTACTTTCGCGACAATTGCGATACAGACAAAAACAGTGAAACTACTTCCTGGGTATCTTGCTGACCGAGCCAGGGAAATATATAATGCCAGTTTAGAATTTTAAAAATATAAATCTGACAAACGGCAACAAACTGGCAAATTGCCTCATTCAGATGGTCCCCTCTCTCGATGATGTTGTCAGATATTCAGGTCTTGCAAAACAGCTTTACTAGGCAGGTGACGCTTCATACATGGACTTCTTATTCTTATCGGTAACGAAAATCGACTGATTTTTCTGGTCTAGGTTCATCGATTCAGACTCTCAGCAAGATGGTCTTAGTTGACTTCCTCCATCGTGAGGCACTGTGCTAGGCATCAGGAATGGAAAATCCTATAAAACACTGTGCATTTTGTCTCTGTGTGATCATGTGGTAGTTAGGTTTAAGCATGTCTAAAAAAAATTAAATATTAGAGGAGCTAAATCAAGTATTAGTGGATGTCCACAGACAGGAGAGTTTCACTGGGAGTTCAAGGGCTTTCCCGGCACAGGGCGATGCGCGAGCAAATGTTGCAGGTGGATATGGTTGGCCAAAGTCATTCTTGGCAAAAGCAGCAGGTGTGAGCAAAGGTGTAGAACATATGGGGGAAGCAAGCCTCGCCTGACAACTGGGACTGGAAACTCCCCACCATGTCCCAAGAAGTGATTGGAAATAGGACTGCAGAGACAAAGCAGGGTAGCCGGAACACAGAGGGTTTTGTATGCCACACAAAGGAGTTTGTGTCTGCCCTGATCGGACTTGTGTTTGGAGAGGTTACTGGCGTAGCAGGCAGAGAATGGGGCGGAGAGGAGTGAATCAGCAAACCAGGGGAGAGACCGAGTCCGTACACGAGGAATGGCAAGGAACTGAACTAAGAGAGTAGGTAAGTTCTTGTTCGTTACTCGTTTGGGAGAATAATTAAGAACATCGAAAGCGCACCTGGCTGTGCTGGGTGACTTAGGGTGTAGGAAGACTGGGACCCCGTCTCTGCCATCAGGAAGGCTACAATCTGGCAGGCAAGCTGTTGCCACCACAAATACATCAGGGGGCAGGTGACACGAGAGAGGTCGTGTGAGCGGTTAAAAGGACTCAGGAGAAAGCGAATACGTTCCGAGGGGTCAACCATGAAATGATTTGTGTGCAGTGCGGGATTGCAGATTGGCCTTGAGAAAACAGCCTTTTTTTTTAAGGGAAAATTGTGGAAGAGGAACTCCCCAACGGAGGTGACAGCCTAAGTGAAAGGCATCAGGCCATATGCACAGACTATTTTTGATGAACAATAAGCATCCACGTTGGCACTTGAGGAGGAGGTGTGTGAAACGAGGCGCTGGGTGCCTCGGTGGCTCAGTCAGTTGAGCGTCTGATTTTTGGATTCTGCTCGGGTCATGATCTCACGGTTTGTGAGTTCGAGCCCCGCACTGGGCTGTGTACTGACAGCACAGCGCCTGCTTGGGAGACCCTCTCTCTCTCTCTTTCTGCTTCTCCCCTACTCCCTCACTCTCTCGAAATAAACAAACTTAAAAAACAAAGAAATGAGGCTGGAAAGGGAGCTGGTGCCATATGGAGGGGCCCTGAAATGCAAGAGTGAGCAATTGATACTTTAATGAGCTTATGATAGGGAGGTGATGATGATAATAATAATAATAATAATAATAATAATAAGCCATAACCTGAGCTACCTTTGGGAAGGCTTTATCCAGTGTCATTGGCTAGGAGAAATTGAAGGTAAGGAATTAGGGTGAGGGTATGGAAGCCAGCACCAGGGAGAGAAGCTGGAAATGAGAGACTTAGGATTTGAATTCAGCGCTGTGTATTTTAGCGATGGGTTGCAGGTAGAAGCTGGAATCAACACGGAAGGTATAGAGGTTTAGAGTGTGAATAGCGGAGGCAAATTAGACCCACTAATAGAAATCAGGAAGTAAAATGGAGATGTTTGGGGGAAGACTAGGAATTTCATTTTTGTCAAAGAGAAGTTTAGGAGCCGGGAGGACATCCAGTTAAAATCTAGTGGTTCCCAAGTGGGGCCATTTTACACACCTCCCCCTGGGGATATTTTGGAACGCCTGGGAACACTTTGATTATGACAACCGGGAGCAGGCCAGGCTCCTGGAATCTAGTGGGTAAGCATCCTTGCAAGGCACCGGCACCTCCCCACCCCCCACAAAAAATGATCTAGTCCAAAACGTCATTGGAACTGAGGCTGAGAAAGGCTGACCTAGATGGTTCTAGTAGAAAAACAGAAATCACATCAAGGACGTACATACAGATTTTGGAAGTGTTTCAAAACAATATAAATGATTTTGCATGTAGACCCAGGAGACAGAAGACTTTGGCTTTAGAGGGAGTTCTACCCTTGACTGTCAACTCTGCTTCTAGAGGTAGGAGGCAAAGAAGAGACCCACGCAGCAGAGACAGGTGCATCACAGGAATGTGCCCCTGGCAGCCTACGGTGGTGGTACAGTCTCAGGACAGGCAACAGGGCCGAGCAGAAAAAACACAGGATCCTGGAGTTCAGCAGAACTGGGTCTTCTGTGGCCGCCTACTGGTGGTGGGTGCCAATTTGGACACGTGACTGAACCTCTCTGTTTCAGCTTCTCCATCTAAAAACAGCAGTTACAGGGCACCTGGGTGGCTCAGTCAGTTGAGCGACCAACTTCTGTTCAGGTCGTGACCTCACAGTTCGTGAGTTCGAGCCCCGCATCGGGCTCTGTGCTGATGGCTCAGAGCCTGGAGCCTGCTTCGGATTCTGTGTCTCCCTCTTTCTCTGCCCCTCCCTCACTCATGCTCTGTCTTTCTCTGTCTCAGAAATAAATAAACATTAAAAAAAAATTTTTTTAAAGCAGTAATACTCACCTGGTAAGGCTGTGAAGATTAGAGCTCGCTTACACAAGGTTGTTAGCAGATCACTTGCCAAATAGCAGATCCCCAATACGTGATAGTTCCAAAGAAGGAAAAAGGAGGCAGCTGGTGAGTATCTACTCAAGTATTGGAGAAGACAGGTGATGAAAATAGCCCTGGGGATGTGGAACACTGACAGTTGAGAGAAAGTTGAGGTGTGAACTAAACCAAGAGGCCTTAATATGGATGGAGTCTACTCAGTCTGTGTGGATATTTTTGCAAAAGTCCGGATTTCTGGGCCATAGACTCTCCGGAATTTTATACCGTTAGTCGGGTACATGCATAATTCTGATGCTCAACCAGAGTCAACTAGAGCCTTCTGCCAGATGCTGGGGCAGACATGTGAAAGAATAGCACAAGATCGTCTGGCCGGCATTGCACTAGAAGACACAGAAGCAAACAAGTTACAATCCAAAATGACCCCTCCCGTGAAAATCTCAGTTTAACTGAGAAACAGTAGGTATGGGGAAGGGGAGGGCCTGGAAGGTGGTGGCGGGGACACGAGTGGAGGAAAATGGGACTAGTGAGAGCGGTTCCATGTATTTCCACGTTCATCACTTGCTTAACGGGATTTAACGTTTTAACTAATTATCGAAAAAGTAACCCATGTACGGGGTTTAAAAAGGAAAATATCACAGAAGAAGCAACAATAAAATCAAGTCAACCATCTTCCCGACTTTATCTCACTGGAAGCAACTTTTACCGGTTTTTAGTGTCTCTTTATGGAAAATTTCTGTGAACTTCCAGGCGTTTCTATCTATCCATTCTACCGGTTCTTCTCCTCTGGAGAACCATAACACACTATCTCTCCTCTGTTACCTACCTATCTTTAAGAAAAGTACTCATGGGAGCATTTTTTCCAGACTCCTTGTTTTAATTTCTGCCTTGCTCTCAACTACATAAGCACGCCTCATACCGCTGCACAATGGTGTGTGTGCAATAAACACTTCAGCTACACCAAGCATCCCATTCACACTCATTGTGCACATGTGAAGATATGTTCACGGTATAACTTTCTAAATGTTTTTTTATGCTTATTTATTTTTGAGAGAGAGACAGAGCGTGAGTGGGGGAGGGCAGGAAAGAGAAGGAGACACAGAATCTGAAGCAGGCTCCAGGCTCTGAGCCATCAGCACAGAGCCCGACGCGGGGCTCAAACCCACGAACCGTGAGATCATGACCTGAGCAGAAGTTGGACACTTAGCCGACTGAACCTCCCAGGCGCCCCTCATGGTATGACTTTTTAATGGTAGAATTTCTGGGACAGCAGGTACAAGCATATTCCGTTGTATAGAAATTGCTAACTTGGTCTCTAAAACGTTTACACCAATTTACGAAACTGGCAGCGGTGTGGAAGAGGGTTGGTTTTTCTGTATTCCTGCCACCATTTATCACTGTCAGGTGAACAGTAGACTCTTGTTTTTGAAACGTGCATTTCTTTACGTGTGAAAATTTGAATTCCAAAATCACCAGTTTATTTTGAGTTCATGTAGACTGGTGTTACTTGCTCTGCAAAAATGTGTATAGTGTTTTAATGATATAGAGAGCTTCGGTGCTAATGCAGATTTAGATCAAATGCAACAAGCAGTTGGCTTTGATTCTTTGGTCCTTCCCCTCCAGAGCTGCCGGCTCCTCTGGCTCTAGCAGTCATTTGATTAGCCTTCTAGTATTTGCATTTGATGTGATTACAGTTCTGGAACCTACTTAGAGCATTAGGATAGGAATTTACTGTTGAAAATTAAGCTTAAAATTAAGTATAGGATTTAAAATTTTTTAATGTTTATTTATATTTGAGAGAGAGACACACACATACACACACACACCATGAGTTGTGGGGGACGGGCAGAGAGAGAGAGACAAAATCTGAAGCAGGCTCTGAGATGTCAGCACAGAGCTGGACGTGGGACTTGAACTCACTAGCCATGAGATCGTGACCTGAGCCGAAGTCAGATGCCCAACCAACTGAGCAACGCAGGCACCCCAAGTATAGGATGTTATTAAAATAAATGTAAGAACCTGAATATTACTAAACTTTTTAAATGAAGACACCAATTACTACAGCATCAAATATACATATCCTATAAGAATACACACAATGACAGGACTGAAAGTTGAAAGTTATTTATAAAAGGAATTATAAAGCCCCATAGACAGGCATTAAACACATGGGAAGATAGTCCATATATATATGTGGGTAGGCTACATTTTCCCAACTGAATTATACATTCGATGGAGTCCAATGAACACCCAAACAGGGTTTTTGGTAGAACTTAATAAGCTAAATCTATAATTTGTATAAAACAGCGAAAGACTAAGGATAGCTAAGATAGTCACAATATAGGAGAACCGAGTGGGAGGATGAATCCGATATCCTGAATTAAAGAGGACTACAGCAATAAAGACAATGTAGGATAGATATAGGGATATAAATAGGTTGGTGGAAAAAAAAACATGTACACATACGGATGTGGCATTGCAGTAGTAAAAGACAACTAGATTTTTAGCAAATGGTGAGAAAATTGGGTATTTGTATGAAGAAAAATAAAATTCACACAGCTCACCACCTAGCCAAAATCCATGCCAGCTGTGTGAAACACATAAGTGTAATAAAACTGTAAAACTCTCAGAATATAATGTAGAATTGTATCTTTATGGTTTCAAGGCAGGAGATTAATTTTATTAATATCCTGAATCATTAAGGAACAGGTTGATAATGAGTCACAACATCAAAGTTAAGATTTTCTGGGGTGCCTGGGTGGCTCAGTTGGTTGAGTGCCTGACTTTGGCACAGGTCATGATCTCACGGTTTGTGGGTTCGAGCCCCACATCAGGCTCTGTGCTGACAGCTCAGAGCCTGGAGCCTGCTTCAATTCTGTGTCTCCCTCTCTCTCTCTGCCCCTCCCCTGCTCATGCTCTGTCTCAAAAATAAATATAAACATCAGAGTTAAGATTTTCTGTTTATTGAAGTAAACCATATAAGAAAAGATTAATATGTAGTGAGATATCTATATATCTATCTGTATATCTATATAGACATATAGACATATATAGATATAGATATCTATCTATCTCCACTTCTAAAACTACAGACATATTTATATACCCAGGAAAGATTAAGTGTATCAAATTTATAAGCCACACTTACACATCAGTGAGAGAAGGGTAACAATAGAAAAATGCATAAAAACATAAATGAGTACCTCAAGAAAGAAGAAAATCTCAAGTGTTGACAAATGGCAAAATTAACAAAGTCTTTTGAATTACTTACTGGACAGAGGGGCATGTGTTGCAATCCTATTGTTGATGTAACAATTTACCATGATCGGAGTCATTGAAAACAACACAAATTCATTCTCTCGCAGTTCTTGGAGGCCAGAAATCCAAAATCAGTTTCAATGGGCTAGGGTCAAGTTATCAGCAGGATTGGTTCCCTCTGGAGTCTCTAGGGTTGACTTATTTTTCTTCTATTTACATTTTACGATAATGATTTTATTAATAAAATCAGTACGTGTAGACTCAAGGGAGGGGCTGAAGAAACTGGGTTATTAAAAGCCAATCAGTCAAACCATAGGATGCCATTTTGATATCATCGTGTAGGAATACAAGTGAGAGGTTTTGAGGTTTGTAGGTTACAAGAATACAACAGCTCTTTATCTATATCTCCCTTTCAGAAGAAATCAGCCAGATAACTCAGGAGGAGGTTTTACCTGTAGAGTAGCCAAGTAAAACCAGTTTTTCATTTGGTTTCACAAGGAAGTGCCAATCACTTAAACACGCTTGCTAAGCAGGCATAGTTGAAATATGGCATGATATTGCTGTGTTCTCAGCGATAACTCCATTACAGGTTATAGTAAGAGTCACACCAAGAGGGATGTGAAGGAAGGCACAACTCACAGACGTCACAAGAAAACTCACATCAGTAATTTCCATCAACGTGATTGGGGAGGGACCTCCTGAGAATGGGTGATAACCCACAAATGAAGAGATGTCATTAAGAAGACAACAGATGAGCTTTTCAGAGTGTGGCCTGGCTGAGGTGTGATAGCTGGGTTCCTGGTGGTTGGCCAGGAGACACCATCATCAATGGACACACGAGGGTTCCAAATGTTTTTGGCCGGTGAAGATATGCTGCCCGACCCCCTGACATTGCCACTGGATTACGCTGTAAACTTGCCTTGCTGTTTCTCCGTAGGCGGTCAACTTCATGGTGAAAGGCATAGAACTTAAAAAAATGGCTACCCCGAACCTCTGCCGTTCTTCTGTTCTTGAGGTTAGACGCATGCAGCAGGTATATTCTGGCCATTCCAGTATCTTGAATAAAGAGGGCGTGTGACTGTTGAGGTGACAGAGTAAGAGGGCATGCGACACACCTACATGGTCAGTGTGGAGTAGAGCGAGGTCAAAATACAGCCAGGTTGTGGGGGGCGGGGGGGGGGGGTTCCAAAAAAATACATGGTCTTTGTTGAGGCTTGTTTTGGGGTTTAATGATCTTGTCTTCAAACTCCGTGTAGGAAAGTTGGGGACTTTGGGCCCCAATATTCTGAACTTTCCATTCAGGTGGGAACGGTGCTCTACACCATTATCAGGAATGTATTTATTTTGGCTCTGAAGTCCTGTTACATCAAAGCCAAGGAATTCTCCATGACAAAACTTCTCTGTAAGAGAAGGGAGTCACCTATTTCAAAATCTCCCTGAGACCTGGTGACAAACTGTAACAAGATTTCAGAAAGCCAGTTACCAATAAGACACCAAATGTGTGCTTAGAAAACATTATTTTTCTTTGCCAAGATCTATTATTGGCAAAATTAATGTATTCATTGAACTTAATAGTCGATCAGTATTGGAAGACTTGTTTCTTTATAGTTCTGCCACAGGTGTTTGAAGTACTTGAGGCTTTAGGGATAGCTAAACACTAACATCAATTTCCACAGCCGTCCATTCACCTTATCAGCTTGTAGAAACAGAGGTGAACCCAAATTCTCCAGTTGGGGAACTGGCACAAGTCAAAGATGGATTGCAAGCCTGGTTCGCTTCTGAGGAGAGGATAACATCCCAATGCTTGATATAAACAAACGCGTGTAGGATGCACGTAGACAGAGCCAAGGCTTGACATCAGGGAACGATGACTGACGGCTGGCTCTTTTCTTGAAACTTCCATCTTTGGCACCTGGAACTCCTGTCTCCTTGCCTTGAATTTCCATGTTGGAACTATTTTTATTGCCGTGTTTCACCTGGAGACTCAAAACGAATCTGCTTATCTTTGAAAGGCATCTGGTATTGAACTTGAAGTTTACTATGGCTATGCGGAGATTCCCTCCATCATTGTGTGTGTGTGTGTGTGTGTGTGTGTGTGTGTGTGTGAGAGAGAGAGAGAGAGAGAGAGAGAGAGGGATCGAGATCCTATAACAACTATGTTTGGACAGAGTAGATGATTTTTAGCATCCAATTAGATATGCAGGCACGGTCTTAAAAAAAAAATCCTGGCCTAATGACCATTCCTTGTGTGGCAATTTTCATTGGTTTTTAGACTGCTCCCTGTCCAGATACTTATCCTGTGCGGCAAGTTCCTTCTGATAAATAAGAAATCAGCGAATTCTGACATAAGGTGACGTCAAGGACTAATAGGCAACTGTCCCTGCTCTTGAAACCAGGCCACTGGGCATATTCCATGTGCCAATCATTACATATGTCCGTTTAGGGACCCCAAATGCGCATTTCTGTGCAAATCCCAGACTTCCCTTTTTCACGCATGTCAATCGGCTCAGGGAATAGGTCCCACGCTTCCTATGTTATGTACATTCTCATTTACAAGACCTGCAGGCTGCTTGTCCTCTTTGGGGGTTGGCCAAGAGGAAGAATAATTTCCTCAGACAAGAGGAGGTCTACCACTTGCTGTCGAGTAGTGTGTATCAGACACGCGTGTATCTCGCGGGCTAACCCCGGGCCTCGTCTCTCCAGGCTCTCTGTAGCAGACCTCAGCTCAGACTTCAGCTGAGCAGCGGGTCCAGGAAAGGTCTCACCTGTTGGTGAGGTCACGTGCGGGCCGAGTCCCTGTCCTTGGCCACACTTGTTCATGTCTTTGTTCGAAGGCAGGAGGCAGTTGGCGGTTTCTACGGAAATGGCACCTGAAATCCACACAGCTCATGTGCAGCAGGGCCAAGATTGCACATTTGCGGGGCTTGATTTTTGGAGGCAGGCCTCTTGTACAGCTCTGTCTTCCCTTATTCCCACTTAGCGCTCCACTTCCCCGGTGGGAAGCTGAATGTGGTGGTGCAGGGCGTGTGGCATAGTGGTGCCACTGGAATCGTGGAAAGGTGTTCTGGGAAACCCCACTGATTGTCCAGTGTGGTGTTCTGAGTACAGTTCCAAAACCTTCCCTCCTCTGTAAGTGTCCATACTGCTGGCACACGTCTGTTCTCGAGCCCTCGTCACAAATGTGTTGGCTGTAGTCGATCTCCAGGTTAACAGGAAGAAGAAATCCTGGGAGTTCAAGGGTGGAGGGAGTGAGACAAAGGATTGGAGGAGAGGGGCTGGTGTAGGGCAGTGGGTGTGTCTGGAGTCCGAGAAAAGAAAGCATCTAGGGAAGCATCCCAAACGAGCTCTCTCTCCTTCAAAATCTCCCCAAGGTGATCTTGTTCTCTGTGATCCGGCTGCATGCGGGGGTTATCTTGCCCTGTGTTTGCCTCTTATAATCACAATTCTAGAACTAGCTGCCAGACTCAGGAAAGAGCAGGGAAAGTCCCAGCTCCTCAAAGTCAACAAGGAATTGTAAATTGATACTAATTTTTTTAAAATAACGCTGACTTTATGTATGCTACTTTCATAAACTAAGAATCTTATGAAGTCCTAAAAATTTTTTCCTCTCTTTCGTATCTCCCCAAATGAAAACGAAATTCTCTAAAAAAAAAAAATAAGTCTATTTCCCATCAGATTTTTTCTATTATTGACTTTTTTTTTTTAATTTTTTTTTTCAATGTTTATTTATTTTTGGGACAGAGAGAGACAGAGCATGAACGGGGGAGGGGCAGAGAGAGAGGGAGACACAGAATCGGAAACAGGCTCCAGGCTCTGAGCCATCAGCCCAGAGCCCGACGCGGGGCTCGAACTCACGGACCGCGAGATCGTGACCTGGTTGAAGTCGGACACTCAACCGACTGCGCCACCCAGGCTCCCCGACTTTTTTTTTTTTTATCTTTTGGTTCACAAGACTTAAGAGTCTATTGTCTAACCCGTCCAAAATTTTCTAGGTCGTTTTAAATAACAGATTGTATTGCACCAAGAACCATAAAATCCCTAGGAATAGATCTAACCAAAGATGTTAGATCTGTATGCTGGAAACTATTGAAAATTTATGAAAGAAATCGAAGAAGACACAATAAAATGGAAAAACATTCCATGCTCATGGATTGGAAGAACAAATATTGTTAAAATGTCAATACCACCCAAACCAATCTACACATTCAGTGCAATCCCAATCAAAATTGCACCAGCATTCTTCTCAAAGCTAGAACAAACAATCCTAAAATTTGTATGGAACCACAACAGACCCCGAATAGCCAAAGTGATATTGAAGAAGAAAACCAAAGCAGTAGGCATCACAATCCCAGACTTTAGTCTCTACCACAAAGCTGTCATCATCAAGACAGTATGGTATTGGCACAAAAACAGACACATAGACCAATGGAATAGAATAGAAACACCAGAACTAGACCCACAAAAGTATGGCCAACTAATCTTTGACAAAGCAGGAAAGAGTATCCAATGGAAAAAAAAGATAGTCTCGTTAGCAAATGGTGCTGGGAGAACTGGATGGCAACATGCAGAAGAATGAATCTGGACCACTTTCTTACACCATACGCAAAAATAAACTCAAAATGGATGAAAGACCTAAATGTGATACAGGAAACCATCAAAACCCTAGAGGAGAAAGCAGGCAACAACCTTTTGGCCTCAACTGCAGCAACTTCTTACTCAACACATCTCCAAAGGCAAGGGAAATAAAAGAAAAAATGAACTATTGGGGCCTAATCAAGATAAAAACCTTTTGTACAGTGAAGGAAACGGTCAGCAAAACTAAAAGGCAACCAACAGAATGGGAGAAGATACTTGCAAATATCATATCAGATAAAGGATTACTATCCAAAATCTATAAAGAAGTTACCAAACTCAACACCCAAAAAACAAATAATCCAGTAAAGAAATGGGCAGAAGACATGAATAGACACTTTTCCAAAGAAGACATCCAGATGGCCAACAGACACATGAAAAGATGCTCAACATCACTCATCTTCAGGGAAGTACAAATCAAAACCACACTGAGTTACCACCTCACACCAGTCAGAGTGGCTAAAATTAACAACTCAGGAAACAACAGATGCTGGAAAGGATGTGGAGAAACGGGAATCCTCTTGTACTGTTGGTGGGAATGCAAACTGGTGCAGCCGCTCTGGAAAACAGTGTGGAGGTTCCTCAAAAAATGAAAAATAGAACTACCCTACGACCCAGCAATAGCACTACTAGGAATTTATCCAAAGGATACAGAGTGCTGATTCATAGGGACACATGTACCCCAATGTTTATAGTAGCAGTTTCAATAATAGCCAAATTTTGGAAAAAGCCCAAATGTCCATCAACTGATGAGTGGATAAAGAAGATGTGGTTCATATATACAATGGAATACTACTTGGCAATGAAAAAGAATGAAATCCTGCCATTTGCAGCAACACAGATGGAACTGGAGGATATTATGCTAAGTGAAATGAGTCAGAGAAAAGAAAGATATTATATGTTTTCACTCATATGTGGAACTTGAGAAACTTAACAAAAGACTGTGGGGGAAGGGAAAGGGAAAAAATAGTTTCAAACAGAGAGGGAGGCAAACCTTAAGAGACTCTTAAATACAGAGAACAAACTGAGGGTTGATTGGGCGGGACAGGGGAGAGGAGACATTGGGTGACGGGCCTTGAGGAGGGCACTTGTTGACATGAGCACTGGGTGTTGTATATAAGTGATGAATCACAAAAATCTACCCCTGAAGCCAAGAGCACACTGTGTGCACTGTATGTGAGCTAACTTGACAATGAATTATATTAAAAAAACAAACAAACAACTGACAGGCATTTGAAATCAATCAATAAAAGATTGTATTAGGATGATCTCTTGGTTAGTAATCTTTGACATATTCAAGTTTACTTAAAATTAGCCAAACTTGGGCACCTGGGGGGCTCAGTCGGTTAGGCATTGGACTCTTGATGATTGGCTCAGGCCTTGATCTTGGGCTCATGAGATCAAGTCCTGCATCAGCTCTATGCTGAGAATGGAGCCTGCTTGGAATTCCCTCTCTCCCTCTCTCTCTACCCCTTCCTGCCTCAAATATATAAACATTAAAAATAATCAGCCAAACTCACTGTCAGGATCCCTGTCACATCAATCTTCCTGTGCACACGTGAGTTGTATTGAATGAAAATAAGTGTATACGTGAAAAGATGCTCAACGTTATCATCAGGGAAATACAAGGCAAAACCGCAGTGAGATACCACCTCACACCTGCCAGAGTGGCTAAAATTAACACAAGAAACAACAGTTGTTGGTGAGAATGTGGAGAAAGGGGAACCCTCTTGGACTGTTGGTGGGAATGCAAACTGGGGCAGCCACTGTGGAAAACAGTATGGAGGGTCCTCAAAAAGTTAGAAATAGAACCACCCGATGATCCAATAACTGCACTACTAGGTATTTACCCAAAGGATACAAAAATACAGCTTCGAAGGGGCACACACACCCCAATGTTGATACAGCATTATCAATAATAGCCAAACTTTAGAGGGAGTCCAAATGTCCATTTACTGATGAAAGGATAAAGAGGAGGACGCATATATAAAAATATATGTACATATATATATGTACATATATATATATATATATATATACATATGTGTATACACACACACACACACACACACACACACACACAATGGAATATTACTCAGGCATCCAAAGGAATGAAATCTTGCCATTGGCAACAACGTGGATGGAGCTAGAGTATATTATGCTAAGTGAAATAAGTCAGGCAGAGAAAGACCAATATTATATGATTTCACTCACGGATGGAATTTAAGAAACAAAAGAGATCAGCATGTTGGAAGGAGGGGTGGAAAGAGAGAGGGAAACGAACCATAAGAGACTCTTAACAATAGAGAACAAACAGCGTTGATGGAGGGAAGTGGGTGGGGGATGGGCTAAATGGGTGATGGGCATTTAGGAGGGCACTTCTGTTGAGCACTAGGTATTATATGCAAGTCAAGAAATGCTAAATTCTACTCCTGAAACCATTATTACACTATCTGTTAACTAACTAGAATTTAAATAAAAATCTGGAAAAAAAAGAATGTTTAAGGAAGGTATTGCTGGTGTACAAGCTAAAAGTGGGTTTGTCCTGCTGCTCAAAGTCACAAGTAAACTCAAGCCCTCCAGCCTTCAGTGTGTGACACACTCATCACAGTAAATTACAGAAAGCAAGTCTTGATTTTTTGGGGGTAGTTATATTTTCATCATAGCTGTGTCTAGTTAAGAGATATATCTGTAGATAGATGTCAAATCTGTAATTCTAATCCAAGTCTCAAATGTCACCTCAAAAAATAAGTGATCTCAAATCTTTTAGTTTTTAATATTTCATACGTCAATCCATTCACCAAATGATATTCCACTTATTTATATGTTTGATTTTTCCTCTTAAAAAAAGTACCTTGAAACTGATCTAAATACCTAGAATTCATTCCGGATTTTCTTCAAACCTTTCAAGATTTAATAGTGTAATTTGTATTTCATGCCAGCCCACCCAAGGTGTTAGCAGAGATGGACGTTCTGATAGGGTATAGATTTTCAAGACCTGTTATATTATCCTTTTCTATTAGATTCTATAAATATTTCAGTGCATGTCCAAATAGAAAACCAGTTGAGTAAAAACCATGGGTTTGACCTAATGTGATATTATTTCTTATGAAATAATATTTGGTGTGAAAAATGCATGATAAATGCAGTTAATACTTCAAATACCTTTTATACAACAGCCAAGCAAAACTTCATTCAAGTTTATAACAAAAGCTTAAAATACCATCTACTTTATTCTGATCGTTTCGGCGAGGGTACGTGTCCGAGACATATCTACATGAAAACTGTTCTGTAAGCCAATTGCATTTTATGACTGAATTATATAGTGTGAAAAGCAACAGAGTGGGAATAAAATATTTAAAAAGATGTGAAAGAGGTATGAATGTTCTTCTTTGACTGGAAGCCTTGGATGCTGCTTTTATAACGATTTGCTTTTTATATGGCATTAATCAGTTACTATAAAGGCAGAATGGCTAATAAAGGCTTTCAATCCATAGTGCCAGAATTAGGAAGGTGAGGTTTGCAAAAGTACCGGTGAGATTTTCATTGGACTAGGATGGACAGACAAGCGTAGCATGGAGGCAACTCTCATTGGTGTCCTCTGTGTTGTGCAGGAACTCGACCTTTCCAGGAACCCTGTCCACACATTTCATCGTCACCCTTCAGGATGATGTCGTCTTCTGTTGATACGTGTTCCCCTGGTGCGAATTAAGCGTTTGATCACGTCTTAGCTAATGCTGCCCTCACGCAAATGAAGTCAGCCCCCTCTTCTTTCTCCTTGGTGACAGATTGAGAAATAGGTGGGGGAGAGGGTAGGCGATGTGCCCCCGCCCTCGGAGCAGGCCTCCACTTTGGAGACTCTGAGTAGTTAAACACCACGCAGGTTCCCGTAACTGGGGAAGGAGGACGGACAGAGATGGGGCCACCGAAGAATGGCGGCCCGATTCTAAGAACCAAACATGAATTTTGCAAGAATTCTCCTGACTTGCTATTTTCTTCTAGAACTGTCCCTGAGACTGATTGCATATTCCAAAACATCTGTGCGTTTTGCGATACCTAAAAACAAAAGCATTTGGTGTCTCAAGTGCCAGATTTTGTACTTTCAAATCTGATATTTGAGAGGTTTTTTTTCCTCCAAAACTTAACACAACGAAAACAAAAACTCAACAGCGAACACAACACAGAAACAAAGAAACTGCAAAACATCAAAGGAATTTGTTTTTGTTAACACAGAAGGAAAAATACGGAGAAGAGAAACATACAAAATTTGCGCCCTAATTTATTTCATATAAATCATTCCCCCCCCCCCCCCCCCAGTGAAAGAGCGGACTGTAGTGAAAGGCTCTCAAGTCTTGTTCTAGAGATTTATTGCCGGGAAGATTTCTCTTCTCTTCTGGTTTAATGTCTGGGTGGTGGCATTCCGCACCCCCAATGCCCCTGGAAAAGGAATCCCTGACAAGCCCAGGCCACTTGGGCCCCCGGAAGGTCTTCCAGTAACAGAGTCATGCAAACGCAGGAAGGAAGCCTGGTAAGCTTCGGGGGAGTCATTTGTGTCCCTCCGTCCGTCCGTCCCCACACACTCGGATTTATTCTGATAGAGCCGCTCTGTGTCTCCTGAACTTTGTTGGCAAGGGTGCTACAGCCGAGGGAGAGAGAGCCTGGGTGCTGGCTGGGAATCTGGGGGTGGGGTGCTCTGCATGGGATTATGCAGAGACAGGCCGTCTTCCACGTGGGATTTATAGGGTTACTCTTTCAGGTGAGTAAACTATGTGGGAGTAAATCCCAGGCTACTTTCAGATTGCAGAAACAACACTTTCAGGTTCCTGCTGTTTCCTTTGATTCCTTTCTCCCCGGGGACTCCAGAGGTATGAAACGGTATGAAACTGCCCATTTTACTGGGTTCTGGGATGACATCCTGCCCAGCCAGGGTTTGTCTGCTCCCCCAGATCCAGACTTACTGTGCCATTGCTGCTCCCAAATGAGGAAGGCTTTCGATAACATCGAACCTTCCGGGAACCTGGAGGCAGGCAGGTTGGGCTGCGTTCAATGACCTTGCTGGAAATCACTGGTTGTTTATCCAAAGTGAGACACTGATCCCAGGGATTTCAGGGTCCTACATAATTAACAGGACCCTCCTTGGCCTCTCTAGCCTTTCTGTCCTATTCCAAAGGCACCTTCCCCACCCCCCCGCCCCAGGTGGCGCCAGCCTCGGGCCTGCTGGAATTATCCCTGAATTTGCTCATATACGAAATTTATTCATCCCATCAAGAGTTTTATTTATCTTACTACTTAGCTATTTCCTAGGATTGAGGTAGTCATTTACTTTACAGTAAGCTGTGAAACTTTGTATTTTTTCATCAACACATTAAACCTCGACAGGCATCTAAAGTTTATGAATCTCTAATTAGAAATGAATTCCCCCAATTTTTCCGGAAACCATCCGAAGTGATGGTAGTCTGCTAACCCTAATGCACGAATCGTCTGTCTACACAGAGACCTGCACGCGGTGATTTGGATGTGATCTTGGATTCTCTTCCCTCTGGAGTAGGACCGGTAGATAGCTCAGTGTTCACACACGCAAAGCTCTCAGAAAAGTGCCTGGTACTTCGTAAACCCCAAGTCAGAGTCGGCCATTAGCTTTTCCTCTCTTTTCACGGTCTGATAGTCGAGACAGAACTGAAGACGCCTAGATCCTTTCAAATCACCAAACAGGAGGCAGGCGAAATGACCATCAGCCTCACTTCTCTACCTCTCTTCCAAGACCACTGCTAAATTGCCCTCTTAAATCTGTTAATGGACACGTTCCAGAGGAAAAGAGAGGAATATGCTGCTTCTCACTTGCTGGGAGCTCATTCTGGCCCCCAGTTTCCAGCTGAGAGTGTGGATGGCCTCAGACTATGAGCTTCCGTGTTTCCTTCGTGCGGGGATTCATGAAGCAACCACCAGCATCTGTCCTTAGTAACTCAGGCCACCTCATCCTTAGAACCGACTCTCAGGGAAGATCAGGCTGGAGATGTCCTTCCCAGCCAACTTTTGGACCCATGAACTTGAAAAACAATGCAGGACATACAGTGGGTTAAACCCAAAGTGTGGACACAGGTTTTCATATAAATCCTGACTCACGTCAAGCCACTCATCTGAAATGTCCGGACATGATTTTTTGAAGGCTTTTTCACGCCACAGACACGGTGGTCCTTGGCCAAAACACCAGTCTGCCAAATTGCGGACGCAGTGAAATACGGATCCACCTTCTCTGTGTTTCTGCCCTGGTGCCCCATTCTTGCCCACTCTCTCCTTGGGGAAAAGGCAAGACAGCTTCTCATCCAAAGCAGACTCTTTCAGGCTTCTTCCATAACCTGCCCTCTCAACTGGCCCAAATAAACTACTGTTAGGCAAGATTCTGCCACACGTACTGTGGAATCCAACTTGATTTTCATTAGAAGCATACACATAGCTACATACACATCACTGCTATATTCTGTTCACGTGGCCGCTGCTGGTGTTCATGAACGAGCTTACCCATTTCACCTGCTCTGATCATTTCGAAAGGTTAATGATCCCTTTACGAAAACACAAATAATGCCATGTGGTTGGAAGCTTAGTTCATCCTCCCGTTTTCTCCGTTGTGACCTTGAGAAGGGGAGAACGACAGTAGGTAATTTGTAATGTTCCTACACGGAGTCTCAAGCTTTGAAGGTGTTTATTTATCCGCATGTTTCTTAATCTCTTCTTTCATCCTGAGAGGGACGATGGCAGGTTCCTCTCTTCCTGAGAGTCTAAGTGCGGCCCGGTGGGCAAGCACCACCCTTCTTTACAGTTTTCACGGTACCGTGCGAATGCCAGGGACGAATAAAAATGGAGAAGCGTTATTTTTCTGTGCTAAGGAGACTAACCCATGGGAGAAACTGGAGAAGTCTCTTCTCTGGCCCAAGCTTCTACCCAAGAAGTAGAAGTTGATGTGATGGTGCTGTTCCCCAGATCCTGTTCTGGAACCATTCGTTAAAGGGCATTTAATCTGCTGTGGCTGTGGAAATATGCAAATGGGGAGCCTGGGAATCATGCCATGGATAGAGCACGTCCCCTCCGTCCTCCCTTCTCCCTTCTCTGCTCCCCTTTCCCTTTCCAGCCCCTTGTTTCATTGTCACCTTCTCACGTGACACTTAAATGCTACCCAGTTGGCATAGAGACCTCGTCTGCCCCAAATGCCCTCGTCATTTTCCTGAGGTGGAGAGAAAAGACCCGTCAGTTTATTTGCGGATCCTCCAAATGTTGTTCAGCTTATATCTCCACCTGTTTATACAAGTAAACACACTGATGCAGGTCCGAACACGAAGTGGCTATAACCTTTGACTGTATTTTTGACTTGGTCCATGAGATTCTGCCGTAACAGAATAGTCATAGACTGGAGGGCTTATGAACAACAGATTATTTGTCACAGTCTGGGGAGTTCAAGTTCAAGAGCAAGACACTGGTAGATTTGGTGTCTGGTAAGTGTTCTTCCTGGTTCATAGACGACCATCTTCTTGCTGTGTCCTTACCTAGCAGGATAGGTGAGGAAGCTCTCTGAGGGCTCATCAGAAGGGCACAGATGCCATTCATGAGGGTTCCATGCTTATGACCCAGCCACCTTGAAATACCATCACCTGGATGAGGGTTCAAGACAAATTTTCAGTCTATAGCAGTTGCTCTCTGCACAATGCAGTGATTTAAAACTGGGGTATTTGTCCTGCTGTCTTCCTTTATAAGCCGTGTGACCTGAGGCCAGTCACTTAACCTCTTGGTGCCTCAATTCCCATGGCTGTGCAATGGGAATAATCACAGAACCTATTTTATGTATATTTTACGAGGTTTAAATGAGATCCACGGAAATCGTTTTGCATTGTGCCCGGCACATAACAAACACTTGGGACAACCATATTTATTTGATCTCAAGTGTTAATTCCCCCAAATATTCCATGGAGCACTCATCAGAATCCAAATGTAGTGATAAATATGGAGCAGTTTCTCTATTTTGAGAAGATAGAAGGATTACATTCATCGCCGATAGTAGATGGAGCGCCAGCCCACGGTTTAGAAAATGGGACAGTTCTTTCTGGGTGGAATCTCTTCTCTCTGGTTATCGCCTTCACCTGCTTCTGTTCAAGAAGGATGGTCAGAAAAGAGAACAGCAGCCAATGGGGGACCTGGGGTGTTGACATCGAATTTGCCACGGTGGAAAGAACACTAAACGTTTGAGGTTATAAATAACTCCCCCACACCCCTCAGTTTTGTACATCTAAAAAACGGAGATAACGTCTTAACCAGCCGATCTCCCGGGTCTATCCCGAGACTGTACGTAGGTAAATTATGGTGTTTTTTGGTTTGTTTGTTTTGTTTCTGCAGTGCTGTGGGATACGAGGAGATGGAAAGAAATGTTTTCCCCTCTCAAATCTATTAACTCAGCACGTTGCTAAGTTTCTGTGTGCAGAGAAAAATGGAGATACATTTGGGTTTCTACCACTTTCTTCTTTTTTTTTTTTTAATCGGAAACATGAATCCTCCATAGGGAAAGTTACTGTCCCAGTTACGAAATGTATTCATACATGTATTTATGGAAAGCGCATTCATAAAACCAAAACTTTGGTGTCTGCCTCAGCATTTCAGAAAAGTCTCAGATCGTGAGTGAATAAAATGTCTTTTCTCAGGTCTGCTTTTTCTTTGTCTGCTTGACGGCAATTTGCGCTGAGCACTTAGCCAGCCACTCGGCCCCTTTGCTTCTTGCACCGGGTGTCAGGAATGTGAGCACCTGCCTTCGTCAAGCTGCCCAGAGTGTCTGAGCAGAGGCAGACAGCAGCGGCTCCCTGTGATGCCTTGGGTTTCCAGAGCGCCTTCAGAGCTGGGCCCGTGCCACTCACCAGCCTCCGCTGCTGTCCCTGGCTCTGTACAGGCAGTGAGAGTGTTCGCTGAGCTGAGGCCCTCCGCCCATCCGTGACGTGATGTCACCGACGAAGCAGGGTGAGTGAGTGCCGGTGAGGCCCCCTGGAGACGAGCCGCGACAGCAAAGTTTCACGCCGAGGTGCTTGTGCGGCCGTGACGGTACATCACCTCGGAGTCACCGTCACTTAGCCAACGCCTCCGTTCCGGAACTGTGCTGACTCTGCTCTGGGCCACCTGACCATCCGCTTGTCAACTAAGGCCGACTCATAGACACTAGATCCCTTGAAAGGACCGTCAAAAAAGGTTGGAAAACGTGTAACAATTGATAAGCTGCTGATGTACCTCCAGGCTTCATGCCTAATTTCCCTGCGATCTGTTGCATTTCTTTTAGATGCTCGGAGTGGAGAGGAAAAGGGCATTTTCAAGGGAGGCTTAACTAGCATTCCGCACATGGGTGATGGAATGAGCGTTCATGTTGACACCTGTGAAAATCTCACTTGAATGTTTCCACATTTATATTTCATACGGTAAAGCTTTTTAGCCGTAGGGAGACAGTCGGAGCCGATCTGTCCTGAGGCAGTGATGTGACTACTTTTATTGCGTGACAAACTTTCTTAGTGTGATTTTTAGGGACAGCTCAAACCAGCGGCCCGGGACCACATGGCTATTTATTTCGGTTACGGGCGCTGCGAATTAAATAATTCCGCGGCAATAGGTGTTGCAGTCGCTTTCCTTTTGGATGTTTTGCTCTTGGAAATATCAAACATCTGCCCAGGGCAAATAGCTAAATAGCTGCGATTTTCGAGCTCATTCCTATTTTTGGCTTTCAGTGCCGGAGGCATTTGAACACCCATGTTGGAGGCTGGCTTCTCCTGGAGACTTGGGAACATAGGAGAGCCAAGCTGTTTTAGATCAATTGCTCCCCGTGCTTAAAGGGCTAGTAAAAACAGGTTATAATGTTTACATGACTTTTTATGGGTCAGAGTTTATTACAGTTCTAGTCTACGGCCTACAGCGGAGGAACGTTTTACAAGATTTTGCTGCATTTGACAGTTCTGTTTCAGTGTATCTGGTGAGGGGAAGTTTTTCTTTCTTCCTCTCTTTCATTCTCTCTCTTGCTCCCCCTTTTATTTTGTCACTTTCAAGACAAGCGACATTGTAAGACTCCATAATTTCAAGCGGTCTTGCTTAGAATGTCACCAACCGAGTTGAGACCCAAGGTGCCGTGGATGGGCCCGAGAAACCTTACAATTTCCAATGGCTTTTGGCCATCCTTCAGAGGTTCCTATACATGATAGTCGTAAACATAAGGGTGTTATTTTACCGAAGGACGTCAGAATTAGCACAGGCGCTGGTGATTTTTCTCTTCTCCTCAGCAGTCAGCAGAGGTGGGGGCCAGATCCCAGACTGGGGAAGTCGATGTGCCTACAGCATCCCATCATTTCCTAATCTTTCCAAGCGAAGGGTTCACGATACCGACTCACGAGGTTATCATCAAGGTTTAAAAACTGGTGTGGTGTGTGAGTTATGTGCATGGGGACGATGGTTTTAGTCATGTCATTAGTCAACGATTACTGAACACCTGTTATGTGCTGGACATCCTTAGGAGTCGTAACAATAAAGCAAGGGATTGAGGGCTGTGATTCTTGTTCTCAAGTTTTACTGGGGGAGAGAAAGACAAGACACATACCTGTGTCGGCCCAAGGTACTGTGCTGTGAAGACAAGGCAAGGAGGGGAAATGGGGCAGACAGTGTTGGTGTGTGTGCTGTCTCAGGCCTGTCAAGAGAAGCCATAGGGTGAGGTGACAATTGTACAGAAGCCTGAACTTGGTGGCTGATTAAGCCTTTCGGCTATGGGAGGCAGAACTTTCCAGGCAGGGGGCTGAGAAGTGCAAAGGTCCTGGGGCAAGAGAAGGAGTGAGCTCAGTGAGTTGGAACATGAGACGAGGGGGATGTCCTAGAGAGACGTCCAGAGCCAGAGCAAGTAGGGCCCGACAGGCCATTGTCAAGACCCGACAGTCAGTCTGAGAAAAAGGGAGCCCTTGGAGGGTTTGTTCAAAGGCAAGATGTCATCTGGTTTCCATACTGACAGGATCCTTTTGACTTCTGTTTGCAGAGTAGAGTGTAAGGCGGAAAGGGAAGACACTGAGAGAAAGAACCGTTCTATGTATCTGAGGGCTACGCAAACACCAACAGCCTAGTTCTTTGGAAGTTCGTGTTTTATTCTTTGCTTTTTTTTTTTTTTTAAGTTTTTAAAAATTTTATTAAAGTGCATCCATGTGAGTGGGGGAGGAGCAGAGGGAGAAAGAGAGAATCTCAAGCAGGCTCCATACTTAGCGTGGAGCCCAACACAGGGCTTGATCCCACGACCCCGGGATCACGACCCGAACCAACATGAAGAGTCAGATGCTTAACCAACTGAGCCGCCCAGGCTCCCTCATGTTTTATTCTTTGAATGGATATCTTGCCTTTATTAATATATGGCTTAGTTTCTAATTTTGAGATCATGATTAATTTAGTTTGGTCTTTTGGGGGTGGGTGCTTTATTATCAGCTTTATTTTAAGTGTTTAAAATAGCAGAAATTCCCCTTAAATATATTTACCTCTGTTTTCAGAAGACTTTGATGTCAGTGTATTTCTTCCACATGTACTGTGATTTTAAAAACAAACGCAGTTGCGTGTGGTTCTGATGGGCGGCTGGGGGAACCGCACGGTGAGTCAGAGGGTTACCTCTAGTTCACCAAGCGTTGTGATCTGGACCAGGGTGTTTGGTTCCTGGAGAAATGCAGCCTCAATCACAGGTCAAGTCCAACCACCCGCCGTCTACCAGCTCCTCAAAGGTGGTTTGTGGTCTGTCTGTGGACAGAGCTCAGCATGCCATCACAGTCTACACACACAGCTCTTAGCCGAGAGGAAGAACCTTCTAGTACAGAAAAGAATATCATGGCCAATCCATTATTTTATTTTATTTTATTTATTTTATTTTATTTTATTTATTTTATTTTATTTTATTTATTTTATTTTATTTTATTTTTTTTGTGGGAAGAAGGGGAAAATTTTAGTGATAAGGATGCTACGGAGTAATTTTACATATGTCTCTTCTTCCTTAAGACCTAAGAACCCAAGATAACCGTTTCATCTCATGAGTCCCATAGAATGACAGTCTTCAGAGCTGCCCTTACCTATAGGCAGAGTGGAGAGCTGTCTGGGGGTGGGGGTGGTGACACGAAGGGTGTTGAGTCCCCAGTCTGCTCTGCCAATCATGCCTGAAATTCCACCCCCAGAGATGAAAGTTTTACACACTTGACTCCTGTAAAAATGCAAGCAATGCCAGGAGGGACGATAAATGATTAATACCATTTTACGAGCTTATCAGATCCCTCTTCTTGATGTTGTAGTAGGAATGCACGGTGCATAGCCAGTGGGGGAGGCAGCAGAAACACAGAGAACCACGGGACACTGGACGGGTTCCACCAGCGTGTCTGAGCAGAGGCTTTGCTCTCAGGCCACTGGAAGTCTAAAGTCCAGAACCTCCCTCGCCACATACCTGTGTCCTGAAAGCCAGTGGTAGCAACTGACATTGCCATGGCCCCGCCATCTTTGTTCTTTGGTTCCCACTTATGCAGGGTGATTAAAATCATTTATATGATTGGCTTCAGAGAGGCAGTCAGGGAGCTGCATTTATACTTCCAAGTTACTCTAATTCAGCTGTTTGAAATAGCAGGCCACCACATCTGTTAAAAAATATATATATATATTCTCTTGAATTTTTATGAGCTGGACTCATCACATCTCTGCTTTGGCTTAAAAAAAATAGTAAAAGCTAGAATATATAACTGGTTTCCATCCCCAAGAGTGGGTACACATATCATATTATGTGATCCTTGGAAGAAGTCCCTTCCTCTGCAAAATCTAGCCACACTTGGATGTTTTCTTATGCTCAGATGGACTCTCTCTGCCAACTGTTGGACGTGCTCTCACAGTACAGGTGGCCAAATCAAAATCAGGAATGAACACATGGCACAGATTTTTTTTTTAACCTTATCATATGTGGGGCAAATATTAAAAGATAGCTTTTGCGTATTTGCATTCCATAGAGGCCACACACATATACTAAGCAATGTATTCTTTGAGTATATATGACATGCTTTAAACTTTCACCGGGGTTTTATACGGAATATTAGTTTTTCTTGGAACTTTTGGCCAATGGCACATTTTTGGAAGAATTCTCAGACCCACGTATTTCAAAGTTGGCTGTCACACCTGCAGTTGTCCAGATAAAAACAAATGATCTGAGATTCCCAGTGCAAGTATAATGGAATAATGGCATTAGAAATAAAGAAGTCTGTATTTGCAAGTAAATCACCTTGTCCATCTTTGAATCCCCCTCAGGTGGAGAGGCTAATGCTTGCAAACTGCTCAGCAAATGAGCACCAAATGAATAAACAAAATGGAACATGTTAGGGGAAATTGACCAGGATGGGGTATGGCATGGATAGTATAAAATAATAACCATTGAAAGAAAGGAGGGTTTTTTTTTTTAATGTTTATTTTTGAGAGAGACAGCGAGTGGAGGAGGGGCAGAGAGAGAGGGAGACACAGAATCCAAAGCAGGCTCCAGGCTCCGAGCTGTCAGCACAGAGCCCGACGTGGGGCTCGAACCCATGAACCATGAGATCAGGACCCGAGCCGGAGTCAGACGCTTAACTGACTGAGTCCCCCAGGCGCCTGCAAGGAGGTTGTTTCTTAAACACAATCGCTGTCTTGATAGTTTTGAAAGCATTTTGTGAAAACACACTAGAACGTACTTTGTACTTTTCTCTAGAGATACGGGACTGGCAACAAAGTTTGGTGAATTTTCGAAGACGTAAGGATGGCATTTACGATTGCTTAAATCGTATAAGTAACACAAAGGGCTGCTGTAAAGGTGGTTAGCTTCTTATCATGAACAATACGCCAGAGGAGGCTGGAAGATTATTCCTCAGGTTGGGGGGAGGCGCCATCTCTAACTGGAGGGAAGGAATGGTAATGATCGTTAGAACCCACTTCACTTCTATTAGGACGTGATTTATTTGAGCCCATACGTATTAGTACCTCATTTCCTTCCCATATGGCTAAGTGTTTCTGTTCAGTAGATCTTCATCCTTCACTTAATGTTCTTAATCACAGTGGTTACGATGTTTGGGTATCATTTGATATATGCCCATTAAATAATTACTCCAATTTTCCTATTTGGCTTGTGGAATCAATCTCCTAATTTTAAGGTCATGCTTTGTAAAACATGGGAAGAACAAGCAAAGTCTCGGGCAGACCAGAGTGCCCTCAGCTTCGTGTGAAAGTATTCGTAGGTTTCCTGTTTATCACGGCTATAAGGCACTATGGGTGTTTTTATGTCAATGGACTCTTTCTGACAATAAGACAACCCTTGAAGAATCGACTTCTTCCTTGATGAAAACCAGTAAATCGCAATCCCTTGTTAGAGTTAAAAATGATGCACTGTGTTTATGATACAAGAAAGACCATCTTTAACTGAATAAGTATTTTCTTTTCATCTCTAAGACAAATGGGGCAGAAAAGTTATGAAGATACTGTCTTTCAGGAAATTTACATTCTGGTGGGGGGAAGCTGGAATCCGTAGAGAAATGATGATGGCACAAGATGGAAAATGGTAAGTGATAGAAGTAGTAACATTACCTTGCCATTGCAACCTGGAAAAGAGCCGTTCAAGACTGGAAGGTCATGGAAAAAGTGGCATTTGAGTGGGGCCTGAAGGATGTGGAGTGTCTGGGTATCTACACATCTAAGCAGCTACAAAAGCAATGTAGGGAGGCAGGAAAGCAAAATGTGACAGGCTGTGGCTTTGAAAGGTCGAAGGATGTCTTGGAAAATAATCTACGAAGTTAGATCACACCAGGCCCGAGAAGCTGTGGTTGGGAGCCCGGGCTGTGATCGCTAGCACAGGTGTTAGCGGACAAGTGGGCAGAACTGGTACATCTTGAGGATGAACTAGAAGATAGGGGCCGGCCTGACTGGAGAGGAAAGGGGTGGAGTTCGTGGGACAACCTAGGAGGAGAGGGTCCTGATTGAGATGAGCGAGGACTATGAGTGGGGGCCTGAAGCAGGGAGTGCTGTGGACATGAGGGCAAGATGGGCACGGAGGACTGTGGAAGCAGGGTCCTGGAAGGCCAGGTGTTGAACTTGGCCCTGGGGGGAAGACAGGACAGGAGCTGGAGGGAGACCTGTGGTCTTGGGGAGGAAGGTGGTGAGCCCAGCCACCAGCGCTGTCATGAGGAGTGTGCATGAGGCAGCCAGGTGGAGGTGCGAGCAGGCGGCTGGAAATGTAGGGCCAACTTTTGGAGAGGGGTCCGCGTGTCAGTAAATGTCAGAGTTAATCACGAAAGAGTCTGTTTACATTATAGAAGATGAGATGATAGGGACGCTTCGGTGGCCCAATTGGTTGAGCATCCGGCTCTTGATTTTGGCGCAGGTCATGATCTCACGGGTTCATGAGTTTGGGCTTTGAATCAGGCTCTGCACTGACAGTGTGGAGACTGTTTGGGATATTCATTCAATCATTCATTCATTCGTTCATTGACTCTCTCCCTCTCTCTCTCTCTCTCTCTCTCTCTCTCTCTCCTCCCCCCCACCCCGTCCCCTGCTTTGACACTCTCTCTCTCAAAATAAATAAATAAACTTAAACAAGATAAAAGGTGAGGTAACTAAGAGAGGGAACACATAATGTATACTTTATGAATTATTTAAGCTTTTCAAAATACCAACACATGCTATTTTTAAAAGCGTATTTATTTTCTTGAAGAGATGAGATGGACCTAGTAACTGGAACACGTTGGTTTTTGGCAATATTTCTCTAAGAACAAATGAATCCTAAGAGAAAAAAAAAAAAAAGATTTCCTATATTAACCCTCGCCTTTATTTCATGTTTATTTTAGCAATGACATAAACATAAAGCAAGGTCTTTAACAACATGTTTACGCTGTTTAATATCATTTTGATCAACTTATACTATCTTACAGCCAGAAATCAATTAATCTTTTAATAAATCACACTACACAATGATATTTTATCGGGATTCAAGGAGCTGGCCTTTTTTTAACTACATCTGAGCGATGGTTCTCTCTTTGGTTTCTCCTTCTCAGGACAAGTAGCATGAAAGGAAACGAGGATTTGTGTTCAGCCCTCTAGAACTGCAATGGGCCAAAAATTCACTGGTCTTTCCAACAATGAGAACAACCATTTGCTACACTTAATTTTCATTGCCTTAGATCTGTAGCTACTAGTTGCTTCTCTCACTCTGTTCTCATTGATATACCGGGAAGCAGGAAGATAACCATATCATCTCTGTGGCCCCTGTTGCCCCAAAACAGAATGGTCTCACGAGATTGTGGGTTCCTGAGAATGGATTTAGAATACTGGGTAATGTGGAAGAACAGTGAACTGATCCATCCCTTTTTGGACAACTGTACATTTTCAACACTTTTTCTGCACAGTATCGCCTCGAAGGGGCTACTCTAATTAGTCAAAGAATCTTTCCTGCCGGGTGTGACATTTTCGCAGACATGATGTCACCTTCCAAAATTTCTTGGCTCACTGGAGGAAATATGAAACATGTTGACGTTATGCTAAAGATTAATTGGGTTCTAATTTTTAATTTTAGAAATCTTCTTGGTCCTCTTGAGTGACAGCTGAGATCAAACTTAAGAATATATTGGAACAAGTTACCTAAGGGAATACTGTCCTTGGGGAATTTACAATCTTACTAGAGATGTCATGCTAGCACGAGACGGCTGGTACACCACATATAGTAGACAGTCTAAGCTTTGTGTCAGGTTTCACTAGAAGAAGAGATTAAACTAAATTTAGATAAAACTACACGTAAGTATCCCAGTATCACAGATTCTGGGCCATTGTTACTGAATTTTTCAGACTATCTCAAGTTTCTGGAAGGCTTTTGAAAAGTATCTGGCTTTGTGATTTATGGTTACTTTTTAAATCTTTTAGGATTTTTTTTTTTTTTTTTTTTACTTTAGTCCGAAATAGGGTGGTAGGAAATTTCTGTTTGTTTTTTTTTTTTTGTTTTGTTTTTTTTTCAACGTTTATTTATTTTTGGGACAGAGAGAGACAGAGCATGAACGGGGGAGGGGCAGAGAGAGAGGGAGACACAGAATCGGAAACAGGCTCCAGGCTCCGAGCCATCAGCCCAGAGCCCGACACGGGGCTCGAACTCACGGACCGCGAGATCGTGACCTGGCTGAAGTCGGACGCTTAACCGACTGCGCCACCCAGGCGCCCCGGAAATTTCTGTTTTTAAGCACATCATTAACTATGGATTAATCCATTAAATACTGATGTAGATATTTTGAAATTGAACCACACGACTTAATTTTTTAAATTTAATTAATTAATTAATTAATTTTAACATTTGGGAGGGACAGAGAGAGAAGGAGACACAGAATCTGAAGTAGGCTCCAGACTGAGCTGTCAGCACAGAGACTGATGTGGGGCTTGACCCACCAACCATGAGATCATGAGCTGAAGTCAGACACTCAACTGACTGAGGCACCCAGGCACCCCTGTTTTATTTTATTTTTAATATTTATTTATTTTGGGTGGGGTGAATCGGGGAGGGTTATAGGGAGAGAGAATCTCAAGCAAGCTCCATACTGTCAGCACAGAGCCCAACGTGGGGCTCAATCCCATGAACTGTGAGGTCATGACCCGAGCAGAAATCAAGGGTCGGATGCTTAACTGACTGAGCCACAAAGGTGTCCCATAACCACACAACTTTAAGTTGATTTTGTTTTTTTTCACATCTGAGTTAAATTCACAATATATGTTAGAATCAATGTTTCAGTTTAGAATATTTAGCAAATACCACCTTAGTATTATTTTCTACTTAATACTACTTTCGCATAAACCACGTTGTTTGTCTTGCCCAGAGGAAACATGATAGAGCATGCTTTAGTAAAATATTGTACTCTAACATTTGTTACAAAACCCAATTACATGTTAATATTGACAGTAGTATGTTTTGATCTAATTATAACAATAACTTCTAAGAGTGGAAATAAATGTACTCTTTGATGTGTAGCATTAAGTATATCCAAGAATATTAGAATAAACTATTACTAAACAAACGTGGGATGGTTTAAGAAGAGGAGTGGATTCTTGAGATGGACAAGACAATGGGGTCCAGTGCCTGGAAGCTCCAGAGAAGATCATATGTGGGAATTCAAGAAGGTCGGCGTCAACAAAGTCTCACCTGTTAGGAGCCCTGCAGTCCCCATGCTGGATACTGAGATTGAGGCCCTAGACAGGCAACCACAGCCTAGAAGCAGGCATAGAATTGGGTTCAAAGTTGAAGCCTGTGTGTCAGGTGGGGGAGCATCCTGGAGCTCTGGACTATAAGTTCCTCTTATCTAAGCCCCCAGACACCAGGGTGCCCTGAGTCTAGAATGAGAGTCCCAGAGATTCTACAAGCGGCAAAGAGAAGGATATTAACCACAGTGTTCGGGAACACTTTAAAACCAACTAGACCAGAGATAGAAACTCTAAGTGCCTTGACTCAGAAAAGATCATGAAGTAGGGAGCCTGCGTGGCTCAGTTGGCTGAATGTCTGACTCTTGATTTCGGCTCAGGTCATGATCCCAGGGTCACGGGATCGAGCCCCATGTTGGGCTATGGTGCTGAACAGGGAGCCTACTTGCGGTTCTCTCTCCTTCCCGCTCTGTCCCTGTCCCATGCTCGCTCTCTCTCTCTCTCTCTCTCAAATGAAAATGTCATGAAGTGAACAATGCCGCAGAACGATTTGGTGTAAGGAAACAGGCACTGAGCTGCTCTGCTATGAGCAGGAACCATGCCTGCTTTGGGACCACTTCATGGCACTCAAATGTCCCTGCCAGGCAGGGACAGGGAGCTGAGCCCTGGAGGTCACCGGGGCCAGATGGACCACACTGGGTCTTGTGAGACATGGTGAGGAGTTCGGATTTCATCCTGTGCTTGATGGAAGGCCTTTGGGGTTTAAGCAGGTGGCAGGCAGCACAGCCTGCTTTGTATTTTGAAAGGATCACCTTGTCTTCCAGGTGGAGAGTGGAAGTCAAGAGTGGACTTGTCTAAGCCGATTAGAAGGCCATGAACGCCTCAGGGGACACAAGGTGATAGCCGGAGTGGGCGGGGGCCTTGCATAGGAATAGAGGAGATGCCAGATCCAGAGGAGACCTGCAGGTGGTGTCGGAGAAGGATGTGGCAGTTGAGGGAGAGAAGGAAGTTCAATGTGACTTCTGGCGTCTAGCTTGAGCAACCGGCCAGGTGCTGAAGGCATGCCTCATTACAGGCTCTGCAGTTACACCGCGTTCTCAGAGCGTCTGCATTTATCTTCTCGAACGATCTTTTCATTACTGTATTTCTGTGGAAACCTCAAATAGCCATCAGTTAGCTGACACCATCGTTCCTTCCTACCATGCAACCTGTGTTGTCTCAGTGAGAGCCCACACGTGTCTTTGAAATAGTCCTTAGGGAATGTGTAGCCATCTCATCTCTGTGTCCTCTGTTTCTCTTAAATATGTTACATGTTTTGTTGAACGTATACTTTAAAAAATGTTTATTCATTTTTGAAAGAGGGGAGGAGGAGCAGAGAAAGTGGGGGACAGAGGATCGGAAGTGGGCTCTGGGCTGACAGCAGCGAGCCCGACGCGGGGCTCGAACTCTCCGACTGTGAGATCGTGACCCGAGCTGAAGGTGGAAGCTTAAGCAACTGAGCTTCCCCCGCAGGTGCTCCCAAAGTGTACCTTTCAATCCTGAAGAAAGATGACATGTGACTTGAAAGTGTTAAAAACGATGGGGTCTTCTGAAGGTCCAGGTGCGTGTGCGTCGAGGACAATTTTCAGGGCCCATCGTGCTGACACCCAAGTATGTGCCTGCATCCGAAGCCAAACTTCAAGTGTCTTGAAGATAAATTGAGAGTTGGAGATGAAGAAGTTGGAGTCTAGAATATAAACAGTGACATCAGTGCGGCGAAGGGCGTATGTGCAGGTTGAAAAAACCCTGTATCGGGGCAAAGACGAGGATTCCTTTGCCTCTCGCCCAGTGCAGACTTCGAAACAGGAGCAAACCTGACTTGCGCTCCCAACTGTGTCGTGTATCAGCCCCGTGGCCTCCCAAAACTCATTCATCTTTTGAGTCTCGATTTCTTTATTTGTAACAGCATCCTGTGGGATTACTATGACATTCAGAAGTACTCAATTTGAAGTGCTCTCACATTTATCTTGCTACAAGTAATTTCTTTTTTTACAAATGTTTTAATCAGATTATTCATTCACGTATTATTTCATCCACTCACCTGCCGGAGGATCCCTAACAGCTGCTGATGCGCCAGGGTAGTTGAGGGGCAGACAGGATGGATGAAAGCATCCTTGCCTTATTGGAACTAGAAAATTTTTAGAAATGAGAACACAATTTGAGAAGATACCAGAAAGGATGAGACATTCCTTTGAGTGTTATGCACAGGGAGAAAGTAGAAGAAAGGTGAATGATAAACACGGGTAGCGCATAGGAAATTGCAGCATCATCTAAGAGACAGTGGGTAGTTCAGTGTGGGCGTATGTGAATTGGGAGCCATAGCACATAAAATCTGAGCGGAAGTATGGGATCTGGACTTGATATAAGGAGATGCAGAGAAGCATCAAGTTTCTACCCTAAGTTTCAAATGCTGAACATACGCGTATGCACCTTTGTACACCAAATCTTGACATTGGCCATTTTATTTTATTTTATTTTTTTTTTCAACGTTTATTTATTTTTGGAACAGGGAGAGACAGAGCATGAACGGGGGAGGGTCAGAGAGAGAGGGAGACAGAGAATCGGAAACAGGCTCCAGGCTCCGAGCCATCAGCCCAGAGCCTGACGCGGGGCTCGAACTCACGGACCGCAAGATCGTGACCTGGCTGAAGTCGGACGCTTAACCGACTGCGCCACCCAGGCGCCCCAACATTGGCCATTTTAAATGCCTCGGATATACTCTAACCTGCCTTTTACTCTGGTAGATAGTTGTTTTTTTTTTCTTTTTTTTTAAATGTTTGTTTATTTTTGAGAGAGAGAAAGAGACACAGTGTGAGTGGGGGAGGGGCAGAGAGAGAGGGAGAGAGAATACCAAGCAGACTTCGAGGTGTCAGCCCAGAGCTCGACTGGGGTCTCGAACTCACGAACCGTGAGATCGTGACCTGAGATGAGGTCAGAAGCTTAACCGACTGAGCCACCCAGGCACCTCTACCTAGCTCTTTTTAAATAGCTTTAACTAAGTATACTTGGTATGCAATAAACAACATGTCTTTAAAGTGTACAATGTGGTAAATTTTGATTTTGTATAAACCTATGGAAACATCATCATAGTCGAGGCAGAGAACCTGCCATTGTACCCCAGAGTTTTCCCAGACCCCTTTATAAAGGTGCCCTCCCATTCTTTTCCATCCTTTTCCTGAGAACCACTCATCTGTTTTTTGTTGTTCTAGATTAGTTTTTATTTTTATAAAATAGAAATATATAAAATAAAATATATAAAATTAGAAAACATTTTTAGGTTAGTTTTTATCTTCCGGTGTTTTATGTTAACGGACTAATACAGTATGTAGCTTTTTTTGTGGACTTCTTTCACTCAGTAATATTTTGAGATTCTTCCAGGCTGCTGCATTTATAAATCATCAGTTACCTCAGTGCTGAGTAATGTTCCATGGTACGAGTGTGCAATTACTTACCCATTCCCCTGCCGATGGACATTTGACTTGTTTCCAGTTTGGGAGGAAACTATGACTTCCATGTCATTTCCATTCACTGGAGTCAGCCCCATGATCATTCCATATTTCAGAAAAGAAGGGACCGCGTCTTCATCCCCCGAAATGGGATGAAGAAGATTTGGTGGGCAATTATCACATTGTTAACGCTGGTGAGCCGAGTTTAGCTTGATGTACCTGGTTACTGAATTACGGCAAGCTTTTCATGGGAAGGTGTGGTATGGTAGGAACTTGTGTGGCCAGTCCCATGGCAGAAATAAGCCTTGAAGGAGCTTTTGAAACCAGGTGAGGCCATCTTGTACAACAGACTGGGCTGGTACCTTTCCACAGTGGAAATCCATAAACATTCCTTCCTCAAGGCAATTCCTGCCAGAGATGGAAGGCAATTCAGAATTTGAAAGTCATTTTATACTGTCTTCTCTCAAGACTTGTTCCATTTTTGTGATGTATTAAAAGTGAATTCTGACTTAATTGACAATGTAAATCTCCTTTTAATTTATCACCCACCGGTGAGATTGTGAAGGGAGAGTGTTCGCATGCATGCAAAATGTGAGCATGACCTAGAATGGCAGGTCCCCTGACTCTGTGTTGCTTATGTGCATTATTCAGATATGGGAGTCAGATCTACGTCAAAATAAAAATGTTCTCGACGGCCTTTTTAAAAATTAAAACTTCAAAATAGTGATCAAAACCTAAAACTTTCTTGCGGAGATGTAATGTCGAAAACCCCATGACCCAACATAGGAAAATAGTTTATTAAAAATCAGCATGTCTCCATTAGGCTGTGGTAAAATCATCACCAAAAGGGATGTTTATTAAGATGTGTTGGTGTTTTCATTTTTTACAAGTTAGCCATCCACTCTTGGCTCACCCCCACCCTCTTACTCTCCAATGATGGGCGCATTCAGAGATGGGGTATCGATACCATTTAATAATAGAGTGAGGAAAACCAGGAAGGTGTTTGAATGGTAGCCTCAGAAACAGAGCAGTCTGATGCAAATCAAAACAACAAAAACTCCTTTAGAATGTCTAAATGGCTCCAAATCCTTTCTTGACAAGTCGAGATATTAATTTTTGCCTTGCTCGTTGTACAATTGAATAAGCTACTTCAAGTAAGTGGATAAAATTAAAAAAGCATTTCTAGGATTGTATTTAGCAGAATCAGAGGGGTGATGAGTCTTTTCCAATACGTTCCAGGGGGTGCCATGAATACATTAACTTGCTGTCACCACGGCCATGTGTCAACATGAGGCAGCACCGATGAGAATGGGGGTGTTTGTCCATCCCGTCCTAATTGGCCCCTTTAGGCTGTTGCCAGCAAAACTGGCTTTCTGATTCTAATGAATAACGAAGGTCCTCTGGGTCTCATGCCAGCGTCTGAATGGTGGCCCAGCCTGGTCCTGGCCAGAACAAGCACTAGTGTTGTTTGATCTTCGTTGAGCGTCCTCCTGGAACGCCACCTGGACACTTGCTCTGCGATCACAACTTACTCCTAACCTCTCAGAGTCATGAATATTAACAAATGTGAACAAGTATATCAAACTCTTCTTGTAAGTGACTTAACGTTACGGCTTCATATTGAGCGCATTCTCTCCGGTGAAATGAAGACCGGTAATCGCTTCCAGGTTGTATAGAAAGGGTGGTCCCATGTGTGTTCTGGGTTTTTCTAGGGCCGTGGGGTGAGAGTAGTTGTATAAGCGACTTCTGTTCTCACTCGCAGGGTCCCACACATTTCATATACAGGGAGACATCTCAGAAGATTCTGTCTATGGCCCCAATTCTCTGCTGTATCGTGGCGTTAGGAGACAGAGCTCTATGAGCCAGAGAGCTGCTCTTGAAAATTAATATACAACTGCCTTCACCCTCCAGGTCATAACGTTTGACAGTCTGCTTATGAATTCTCATGATACAGTAGAGCCGATGCCCGAACCGTACAAATCTTTGACTTCCTTCACCTCAAATGACATCTCTCTTCTCTGTCCTTTAGCAAACTGTCTCTGTACTAAAACCTAGATATTGTCATCACCTGGAAATGTCAGAAACCTTGAACTCTTGAACCATGCCTCCCTTCTCTACTAGGTCATTTCCCTTCTCTAAACTTCAGTTTCAGGATTTGACCCAGGCTCTGCCCACCATTCTCAGCCTACTCCTTTATAATTCCCATCCCCCTACTTGATGCCTAAGAAACTAATTTCTAGGGCACTTGGGCGGCCCAGTCGGTTAGCATCTGACTCTTGATTTTGGCTCAGGTCATGATCTCATGGTTCATAAGATCGAGCCCAGCATTGGGCACTATGCTGACAGTGCAGAGCCTGCTTGGGATTCTCCCTTTCCCTCTCTCTCTGCCCACCCCCCACTCTCTCTCTATCTCACATGCATGCTCTCAAACTAACAATTTCTATGGCACACCCATTAGAACATTCAATTTCTCATTCCATTTATATTCTCTATCTTAAAAGTCTATATTACAGTCAACCCAATACTCTCTCTCTCCAGTCTTGCTTTTGGTTAAAAAATTCATTTTGTGGAGACTACATATCCATTTACAGGTATCCTTACTTGAAAAGCAAATTATAGCTGCAAGAGACACCTCTACCCACCTACTGAACAGGCTAAAATTTGAAAAAGATGGGCAAATCCCAATGTTGGTGAGGATCTGGACTATCCATTGCTGCTGGTGGTGCAAACAGGTGTCAGTGCTTCCGTGAACTGTTTGGCAAGTTCTTAAAGGTTAAATGTTCGCCTAATTTATTACCCAGCCATTGCACTCCTAGATGTTTAAGGAAAATGAAAATATATGAGAATAAGACACAAATGTTCACTGCAACTTTATTAATAAGATCTTAAAGACGATCCAACAAATGGATAAGCGAACAATGGTATGATGATAGAACAGAGGAAAACCCTACACTAGGAGGGAAAATGGCACACATGGACAACTCTATGCCATGGACAAATCTGGCACGGTTTGTTGAAGCAAAGAAGCTAGACACAAAATAGAACACACTGTGTGCGTTCATTCGTACGATGTTCCAGAACAAGTCAAACCACATTACGGTAACAAAAACTTGTTAGACTAGTGGTTTTCTCGGCAGGAGGGTAGAAGAAAGTGCAAGAGAAAAATTTCTGGGTGATAGAAATTTCTCTAACTTGATTGGGGTATTGTCACATGAGAAATGGCGTTTGTCAGAACTCTGCAAACCCTATATTTAAAGTCTTTGCAGTTCAAGATATGCTTTATCAACAAAAATTAAAAAAAAAATTTTTTAAGTGCCCCTAGTTGTTTTTCTTTTTCTAGGTTTATTTTTGGGGACTTTCCATTTGTTCAAATACTCCTGCATCTTCAATATTGTCCGTCTGTACCATCCTTAGAATTTTCCTTTCCCTCTGTCTGTAGATATACATAAACCACTTCTTTTAGAATTATCATTTGGTCCAGACGTCTTCACATAATGCTTTTTGTATTCACATTTCTGCAAACTTTTGGAAATAATACCAATTTTCTTCCAACCTTCCAGTTATTCTATAACCTACCACAATCTAGGGATTACACCCAACATTCTATTAAGTCCGCTGTCAGTAATATTACTAAGAATCTCCTAATTTGTATATGTATATACTTTTTCCTTTTTGACCCTTATGTTTTTTGGTACATTCACCGCTATTCTTGAAAGTCCTATCTTATAGTTTGTAATACTGTGTTTCCCAGTTTCTTTTCCATCTTAAATACCTTTGCTCTGGATCTTTTAACATTTACAAGGTCATGCTTGTGTCTCCCCCTGATTCTGCCCTTGGTCCTCTTTGCCTAATTTAAATACAACCATAGGGTGGGGTTCCTGGGGACTCTTGATCTCTGCTTAGGTCGTGATCTCATGGTTCATGAGATCGATCCCCGTGTTGGACTTCTCGCTGACAGTGTGGAGCCTACTTAGGATTCTCTTTATTCCTCTCTCTCTGCTTCTCCCCCGCTCACATGCTCACTCTCTCACTTAGTAAATAAACATTAAAAAAAAGCACCCTAAACAAATATAACCATAGGGCAAGTAAAGGTACTCTGATGTCCTTAACTACTAAATACCCAGCTTAACTGGTGACTTCTTGCTCAGATACTCCAATGCCCCCAAATCAAAACACAAATTCCTTACCTTATCAACTGGAGGGTCTCTCACATCTGTACAGATCCCTTCCTTTCCAGTGGCCTCAGCAGTTAGTGACAAAGTAAAAACAAAAAATGAAACCAAAAAAACCACCTTTGAGAACTTCAACTCTTCTTCCTCTTCAGCGTACTCCCTAACACCCAGCCAATCTGTTTCTTTTAATACCATCAAGAAAATATAATCACAACTCCTTTACTTTCCTTTGTCTTTATAAAAAAATTTTTTTAATGTTTGTTTATGTTTGAGAAAGACAGAGTGTGAGCAGAGGAGGGACAGAGAGAGAGGGAGACACAGAACCTGAAGCAGGCTCCAGGTTCTGAGCTGTGAGCACGGAGCCCAATGTGCCATGAGATCATGATGTGAGCCAAAGTTGGACACTTAACCGACTGAGCCACCCAAGTGCCCCTGTCCTCCATCTTTGATTCTGCCCAGTTCAGGCCCTTGCCTTCCCTCCCCTAAGCTACTGTGCATACTTCTTAACTCTCTCTGCTCTTTTCCTGCCTAGGCTTATGTTCACATGGCCAATGGTCATCTTCTAAATTATCATCTTGTGATGATTTCCTGCCCATATTTTTCAATGGTTATTCATTCACTACCTGCTGAACCCCATTTACTTAGCATGTCAAATAATTAGTCCATAATCCCCTAGATTCCATGTGACACACATTGTTTATTGCCCACAGCAGTCTCTACCCCTTTCCTTGTCTACAGAACCCAATTTTATGAGGCCTCTGGGAAAGACCCCCTTATCTCACTCATTTGGGGTTGAACGTGTATGCCTCTTCTGTTGTGTGATGCATTTGAAAACAACCTCCTGGGAGCTTGGGGCAGAGATTTCCTCTCTGAATGGAGCCACATCTTTTGTTTTAGCTTTCGTGTGCCATGGCTTGAGTTCATGAAGTTTGAAGGTCCTGCAACCATACTGCAACCACAAGGGAAAGGCAAAGGCCCAGGGAACAGAGATGCCAACTCAGAACCGGGATGAGTCTAACTAACACCTGCACTGTGCCAACTCTGACACAGCTTTATGTGTGGGAGAAATGCCTCCCCACCCCCCACCCCGCCCGGTCTGGACACGCTCGCTTGCCGTGATCTTCTCACTGAAGTTTTTGTTCAGTTCTTGCTTCAGATTCACCTTTTTGTCTCTTAGCCTGGATGCCCCATCCTGCCATCCGGCCTCCAACACATCCTTGAACTTACTCTCAACCAAGGGCTTTCTCTGTGAAGCCTCTACCCTGGGTTTGCCCAGATTTTCTCCATGTTTCCATAACCCTTGATGTATATGTTGATTTTTACCCTCCTGCCTTTCTATTCGCAAGTACGTGTGTACTCATTTGCCCTCCAGAAATTGTTGGTAGGGGCTGTACGTTTTCTGTTTCCTTTTCTACATAATCATCAGGGACCGGATTCTTTTCTGTAAGTACTTGAAAACAGTGGCCAGTAAATATTTGTAGCATGAAACAGAAAGGAATAGTGAAGACACGTGAATTTTTTTTTTTTTTTTTTTTTTTTGCATTGTTCTACCAAACTGTTTGATTTGGAAAAGTACGACCACACGTAATCTAGGAGAGCGGTAAATACGTCTCGGGCCACAACTGCTGGTTTGACCTTATTATACAGTTTTATGATTTACTGTGACAATTATTGAATTCCACTCGTGGTTTCATTAAAGTTTGTGAAACCACTTATTTCACATGTATAAATTTTATACACGTTGTCATTTTCTTCGTGTTTGGTTTTCAAATGAGGAAGTCGTCAACACTATATGCCAGGCACACTCCAGGTTCTGGTTTTGTTTTTGTTTTTGTTTTTGAGGAGGAGTATGAGCAGGGAGAGGGAGAGAGAATCTTAAGCAGGCTCAATGCTCAACGAGGAGCTCAATCCCAAGACCCTACCACCATGACCAGAGCTGAAACTAAGAGTCGGACGCTCAACCCACTGAGCCACCCGGGCACCATTCCTTCACCAATTTTATTTCACATAAAGACCGTGTCTGATATGCATACGGTTACGATGAACTAAACGCTAATATAGAGAGAGGTCACGTCACAAAAGCTTTTGTAACTTTTTAAAAATAATGTATTCTGTGGAAGACATTTACCCTCAAGATACAAAACTGTAAAATGTCTAGAATGTAACACACCAAATAATTCTAAAAATAGAGCCTCTTAAGTAGAACATGCCACTGTTTTATAGAGAATCAAAAGATTTTTTAAAAACTCACCTGTCAGAAGAACTCTAACATTGGCTAAGAAAAGAATCACCTGCACTTACATCTGCTCCAGAGTAAAACAACACAGCTGGGAAGATGCCTGAAGGGTTCCCCTTCTCTCGTAGCTGTCAGAAGATTACTCTGATTTTATAAGGCAGACAACTCCTGGATGTTATGACTTATTTCTTGAGTATATTGTGGGAAAAAATGTGAGAGACACGGTGAGATACAGATGCTTTTCGGTAAGTCGTGGCTGTCTTTCCACGTTGCTTCAACACACAACATACTTACCTATTCTACCTTTGGTGACGACATGGTCTCTTGTTCTCATTCCCTCCCCACCTGCCGCGTCTCCATGCCCATCCTGTCTACTTCCAATGACCTCCCTGTTCTCCCAGGAAACCATGAAATTCCAGTCCCGTGAAAAATCGCATGGTCACTACAACCGGAGGTGTCATTCTACCAAGCTCCCATGGCGCTCACTACAGTCTGCCTACAATCAAGCACATCCCTCTGGGCTGGAGATGCCATGCCCTCCCATCACAGAAAGCTCCTGCTGATAGATTCTTCTGGAAGGACTCACCTTCATTCAAAAAGAAAGGATAAGGAGAAAGAAAATGCATGCAAAGCTACTACAAGAAAATGAACCCCCTACGTCTATAAAGCAGAGCTGAAAGAAGTCATGGCCGGACAACGGAAGGAGATAAAAGATAAGCTGGCACTGATCACAAAATATGTTGAATAGTAAAATGAACGGAACGAAGGCCACATTGGAAGCAGAAAACTAGAGAATTGATATTACTAGAAACACAGTTTAAAAAAAAAAATAAAACCTAGGTGGACAGGATAAAAAAAAATAGCACTGTGAGCAATCATGTAGTGCTTATATGTGCCTGGAACTATTGTAAGCATTTTATATATTTTATGTCTTGCTTAATGTTTACTGCAACCCTGTGAGGGAGGTGGCTACTATCATTAATCACTTGTACAAGAATAAAACACAAGCAGATAAAGTATGAAGTCAAGAGAAAGCACACGCATGATTGGCATTTCAGAAAAAAATCTGGAGAAAACATTTATAGATATTGTTCAAGAAAACTTTCCCCAAATAAAAGAGTGACTCTCTAGCTTGAAAATATTTCCTATGTATGAGATAACAATAGAAATGATGCTTAAATATGAGATATGTGCCCATAAATTTATGAGAATTAAAAATCCGTAGGGCATAGAGACCGAAAATGAAGTCCTCTACAAAGAAGAAAACTCTGGCTGGCTAATAATTTCTCCATTACAATGTTCAGTAATGAAAACTGCCAGAACTTCATCTATAACGTACTCAAGAAAATAGAGACTCAAAGATTGTCCACTAAGCCAAACTGTCTTTTCGGTAGAAAGGCAGCAGAAAGTATTTTTAGATGTAGACACAAATGCATAGGCACCTGGGTGTCTCAGTCGGTTAAGCCTCTGACTTTGGCTCGGGTCATGATCTCTTGGTTCGTGGCTTTGAACCTCATGTTGGGCTCTGTGTGGACAGCCTGCTTTGGTTTCTGGGTCTCCCTGTCTCTCTGCCCCTCACAGTCTATCCCTCTCTCTCTCTCTGAGAAATGAAGATTAAAAAAAGAATGTCTAATCTAATAGTTATTTTTCACAGTGGCATTAGGGAATCGGGGAAATAAAAAGTATCTTTTGCTTTATAGAAAAATTTATCCCCAAATACTACTTCTATACAATAAAAAAAATTTGTAAAGGTTTTTAACAACAGAATAGTCCTAGAAAATGCCATTCAGGATCTGATTGCATAGCACTATCCGTGTCTGAAATCTCAAATCCTCATCAGAATGGAGCTTTCTTGTTCAAGATTGAAACAGTGTTTCTTTTGCTACTTTCTAAGACTTAGAGCAGATTTTAGTCATAGACATGTAATGAACGCATATCGATCGCTCTTTATTGAAAAGCTAGCATCATTGACTGGACAAGGAGAGACTTCAACCAAGTAGAAAGTAAAAGAAAAGGAGTTTGGGGGGCGATTTCTAGATTTTTAAAAAAATTTTAATGAGAATGTTGTTTGTTTTTTGCTGCCTGACACGTCATTTATCAAATTTGCTTTCTGCATGCCTGGTGCTGTGGAGTAAGCACTAATGTGGAAATCAGAAGACCTGGAGACGAGGAGAGGCCAGTTTTTCACCTCCAAGTGTTACAATTTTTCCCCAGAAAAGAGTTGAACCGGATTATGCAGACAACCTCCTTTAGTGAGAAAATACACAATTGAATTCAAATCAACCTTTATTCTCCGCCTGAGTCATGTCTGGATTGTTTGAAGGGAAAGTTCTTTTTCTTCTGTGTTTATTTTGCTTAAAATTGCGGTCAAGGGCAATTTTTCCTTTTGTCTTCCATCTGCTTTCCTTCCAAGTGTGGACACTGACTTTGAGGGTTTGGGCCGAGTGAGGCAGCTACTTTCCTGTTCCTTTTTAAATCTTGCCTTCTTTCTTTCTGCGTACTCCAAAACCCTGTCACTGTCACTGCAACATTATTTTCAGCTGTCCAGTTAACTGTGGTTTATATCAGTCTGGTTCTTACCATATTGTGATATTGGTTATGGGCAATTAATACATTCAGAAAGGGGTTTTATCTAACCTGAAAATGGTTCAAAACTCATATTCTCTTGGTGTTGTGCTACGTGCCTTCCCTTGCCGCCCCCAGTATGATTTCTGACTCTTGACACATTTTATTGTGAAATGTTTTAAACGCAACGGATTACACTGTCAACCACACATCTCTGATCTTGCATTAGCTGCTCACCAACCCTTTAAACAAAACGTTCTATAAATTTCTAAAAATATATGCATTGAATCTACCTTTTTCTCATTAGGACAGATTCAAAAATGAACGATCACAAAGATATGTTAAATAAGAAATCTTGGGGGCGACTGGGTGGTTCAGTCAGGTAAGAGTCGGACTTCAGCTCAGGTCATGATCTCACGGTTCATGAGTTCGAGTCCTGCGTCAGGATCTGTGCTGACAGCTTGGAGCCTGGAGCCTGTCTCTCTCTCTTCCCCTCCCTTGCTCATGTCTGTCTTTGAGTATTTCTCTCTCTCTCTCTCTCTCTCTTAAAATAAGTAAGCATTAAAAAGAATAAGAAATCTTATTCAAAATAAATTCTGTGTGCAAATGCTTAGGTACATTTGGGCAGACTGTAAGAAGAGACTGTATTCTTTCCCCAAGGTCTCTGTGGTAGCCGAGAGGGTTTTTTTTCCCACTTATCAATACTTGAATCTGGCATTTGAAGGTTGAACAGTCACAGAGAAATACCCATGACCTAGATTTCATGTCCTTCCTCTGTCAATTAAGCAAGATTGAAAAGTAAAAAAGAAAAAATCTAGGGGGAGAAAAAAGTTTAGTTGGTGTTAAATTTTTACCTGATGGACTTGGGTTGTTTCTGTAAACAAAAGTTAGAGAATGCCTATAATTCCTTCCCTCTCTCTTTTTAAATTGTTTGAACTATACAATCTGCAAAAAGATTTCAGGCATTCTTATTTCATTGTTTTCTATTTTTACCAAATATCTGGGGGGGGCTTGTAATGTTTGTATGTTGATAATCTATGGGGAGTTACATCATGATGTATTTTCCCTCATTTTATGAGTTTACTACATCACGGTTTCTATGAATAACGATTTTGTGCAAGTTGATAGGACATGGTCAACCCTGGATCGGTGTTCAGAATGCCTGGGTTCAGGGCCAGCTCTAGATGTATTTATAATGAAAACTTAGACCTTTCCTCATCCTTTCTAAATTTCAGGGTTTTAATCCGAAAAGCTAGTATAATATAACTCCTGGATTTAAGAGAAGAATTCACACTCACACAGAGACACAGAATTAGATGCATAGTCCTATAGTATATCGATGTATTTACATCTATATAGTATATGTATAATATATAGTATATATACCTAGAGTATATCGTATATAGATGCATAGTATTAAACACAAGGCAAGATGTTATGCTATTTAAAGACAAAATATTTATAGTTCTAAAAATACAGGGGCCCCATAAAAAAAAGCATGTTTGGGGGCGCCTGGGTGGCGCAGTCGGTTAAGCGTCCGACTTCAGCCAGGTCACGATCTCGCGGTCCGTGAGTTCGAGCCCCGCGTCAGGCTCTGGGCTGACGGCTCAGAGCCTGGAGCCTGTTTCCGATTCTGTGTCTCCCTCTCTCTCTGCCCCTCCCCCGTTCATGCTCTGTCTCTCTCTGTCCCAAAAATAAATAAACGTTGAAAAAAAAATTAAAAAAAAAAAAAGCATGTTTGCTAGAAGATCATCCACCCTTTCAAGACAGCCCCAGAGGGGACGCTTCTTCATGGTTACCAGCTATGCATAGCCATTTTTCACCTGTCCTTACTCTGAGACTGTGGGTAGGCAGAATGATGCTCAGACCTTCCCCTCAAATGTCCATGACCTGTGAATATGTCCTGGAACCTGTGAATATGTTACGTTATGTGACGGAGAGGCTTTAAGATGAAATTAGTATTATGGATGTTAGTATAGGTAAGCCGTCCCGGGTTTCTCCGATGGGTTCAATCCGATCATGTGAGCTGTGGAAGGAAGAGAACTCTCTCTGGCTGGAAGCAGAGAAATGCAGTTGAAGGAGACATCATAGCGATTCCAAGCGGGAGGAGGTTCCCAAGTGCCTTTGTGGCTCCGAGATTAGGTGCCAAATGTAAGGACCAGGGACAGGCCTCTAGGAGCTGAACTCTGGCCCAGCTGACATCTAGTAAGGAAGCAGGGACCTCAATCCCCTGAGGATGGGACCGGGACTCTGCCAACATCCTGACAGAATGCGGAAGGAGATTCTTCTCCAGAGGCTTCCCATGGGGGCCCAAGAGGCCGACACTTGGACTTTGGACTTTAGAGGACCGAGAGCAGAGCAGAGCAACTGGCCAACCTGGAAAGCTAACCTACTGATCTGTGGGAGAGCAAATGTCTGTTGCTTTAAGCCCCTAAATTGTAGAGCCAAATGGCCCCAGGATTAACCAGAAGACCCTTCCTGCCCCAGTGTGGGCAGGGAGTTGTCCAAGGCCAGACAGCCAGCTGATCCACCCACAAGCATCACACCATAAGCAAACCCCCTAAATAGGGAGCGTTTGTGGCGCACGCATGTAATAAAACGAAAACCTTTAGAGAAATATCCTTCCGTCTGTAGAGCAGAGTCCATGTGACTAAGGCAAAAAATGTGGGATCATCACAGAGGAATGAATGGTCTCCTCGTCGAGTGTTAGGACTATTCTAAATAAAGCTGCGGCTTCAACTCTGGAGATATTTGAAAGCAGCCTCTTACTGGCTGAATCAATCTTCACAGTTTCCCCGCTTTTTTGTAAATGATGTATCGGGCCTCTCTGCGGGGCCAGATGTTGATGTGAACTTGCGTTTCCTGGACTGCAGATTAGAGAGACTCACCATATAAAAGTGTCCACTCTGGATTTCATTAGGGAACAAATGAGCTATGGCCAGTCCTGGGGTTTAAACAGGGACCCTGGCTCAAAGCACAGCTGTTTCCTTCCCTTTTCCAGATCAGAAATATACAGCGTTGCTCGAAATTGACCAGGTCCGCTGTCTACCCCCTACTGGCCACAGGCCACCCTTTGATTTCAGCTGGTCCCCAGCTGTTCCCGTGTCCTGCCTCCCTCACCTGCCTCCCTCACAGCCCACCTCGCTTAGGAGAGATTAGGGCCAATGGACAGCGTAGCCGTCCCTCCATTTCGATCACAGTTAATGTGTCTTTGTTTCCTTCTGGCCGGGACCCAAAACCTCCAGTTGTAGAGCGGATTAAATTTGTGAAAACATTTTACCTAATTTGGCAACTTGTTTTCCTGTCCCCCAGAGCGGATTCAAACTTTCATTCATAGTGTTGTTTCAGGCAATTTTTTGTTTGTTTGTTTGCTTGTATAAGGCTGTGAATCACTAGGGGGGAAAGCACTATTCATTTTCATTCCTATCTCAAGGATCATCGAACTACCTTTCTGTGCGTAATACACAGCGTGAACTATATACAGAAGTTTCGATGATTCTAAATTTATTGCCTTTTAAATTGTATCGCATTTTTTTTTTTTTTTTGGCCTGGTGTATTCTGCATAGTTTACTTCTTGGCAACGTGGACGCCTACCAGGTACACGTCCAAAAATCCAGTCCTGGTGGCAATCAATTAACAAAAAGAGCCGTTTGCAAGAGTCCTGAGTCTCTGCATTTCGTGTTTTTCGAAGCAACACGGTTCTAAAAAAAGACAGGGTGAGTGAAATCCTTTAGTGCCAGGCCTGTGGGTGTCCGTTAAAAACCTGTATTTTTAATCAAACCTTTCAAAATGTTTCCTTCTCTGCGTAGATCAATACCTTCCTACGAGCAGTAGGTAGACTCTTTCTGAGAGGTACATTAAGGAGTCACGTCGTTATCGACGCGACAGCCCAACAGCTGAGCAGAATGTATTTGGCTAGAATTGGCTGCGCCAAATCCTACCTGTTCTGTTGCCCGAAGTCCTCAAAGGGTCCTGCTAGAATTTCGCTTCCTTACACCTTTGCTTTATCCACTTGCCCCTTATCATGAAACCTAATATAGGGCTTCTCCAACCGTAGCTTGTGTGTGATTCCCTCTGGGATGATGTCAGGATTCAGATTCCGATTTAGTCATTCTCTGGGGGAGGGCTGAATATCTGCATTTTTAACCCTCTCCCAGGAGAGGCCCGTGCTCCAGTTCCAGGCTACGCTGGGCTACGTTTGTGTGCCAAGTGCACGGTGTATAGACACAGGCCAGTCTGGTTCTGCCACTTGCCAGCCGGGTGACCTTGGCGGGGGGGAGAGGGGGTTGCGATTATTTACATTTTCTCCATGTTAGTTTGTTCTTATGTAATATTATCTATCTAAAAATTTTGTAGGTAGGATAACATGGAAAAATATGGGTGAGGCATGTGGCAGCTTAGCCTATGGGAAATCCTAAATAATAGACAATTTTTCTTCCTTTTTCTGTCTCCCTCTTACTCCTGTAGAGACCACTTTTTTATCCATTTGTCCAAAAACGCAGAGAGGCAGGAAACAGCAACCAGAGCCTGGGTAGAGACATTCCTAGAGGAGTCGCACTGGGCAGCATCTGCTAACCAGATAATTCTGGGGCCAGCAGAGTCTAGCCGTGGGACAGTCTTGGTCCTCCTCTACAGGGCGTAAGCAGGGCTGGCGGGGTCATTAGGAAAGATGGCAGGAATAAATGATGTGCAGTCCTGAGAACGGTACCACGAAGGCCCTGCATCCAGAGACACCTGCGTTTGGGATTGCGGTTTATGGGCAGGTGCGTTCCAGGGTGGATGCCACATTTGAGGCTGCCCAGAGACAGATGCCAACCCTGACTTCCTAGAATGACTGCCACTGACCCACTTTCATGGAATATCCTACAGTTGTCTGGCTCTTCATTTATTACGCGTTTGCATATTTTTGTCTTGTTTCATCCTTCCCCTGTGACAGAAGAGGCAGTGTTTCGATTTTTACGAGGACCATGAGATTTAGAGTGGCCTGGAAACCTCTAGAACGTGGCAGAGCTGGACATTCACAGAGCTTCTGCCTCCGGCCCAGGGCTCTCTGGTGCCCCCTCGCCCTCAGGAATTGGAAATGGCTCAGAAACACGGTGCTCCACATTGATGGCAGTGGGAAATTCTTCCCTATGCATGTGTTTATGTGAAGCAAATTCGTGTGCCCCAACCTCTTCCTATTTACTTGTTTTTAAAACAGGAGGGGCAAAATAAATGCAAGAAGGAAAGGGAGCTGAATGCTCACCAATATTATGGTTACAACAGGGAGGACCAGCCATGGCAGCAGATGGAAATCCCCAGATGGTCAAAGCACTTGCTTTTGTTTTGTTTTGCAATGTAGGAAAAAAGAGGAATGGACAGCAAGGAAAAGAACAGAAAGCAGAGTGGTTCAGAGATCACCTACGCCCACTGACCATGTAAGGTCCATGTACGTAGGTGAGGCGGGGCGGGGGCATGATCTGATGATCTTGAGAACCCCAGTCTGACTGTCTCCACTGGAGGAAACTGTTCTCCTCCTGCCTTCCTTGCTTTCATTCTCAAGGGCAAGATCATACCCCAAACCGAGCACAAACCAGTAGCGCATCCGTTCGGTGCTTGGGGCAGTGGAATGTGTTAGCTGGTGTTTTTGCTTCTTGTCTGTTGCACCAGATTTCTCCTCTCGCGTCTCCTTGATAATTAACATTGACTTCAGGAAGGGTCATGCTGCTTTGCCTGGGCCACTTATGGGGCTGCATTCTATCTTATTAAGTTGAGAATGAATTATGGGACCCAAACTAGCTAATGAGATTCTCTCACTGAGGTTGCTCTGAGCAAAATGGGAGACAATGAGCTTGCAAGAGTGGGGATGCCCTTGCTGGAGGCACAACTGTGTTAGTGAGGTGCTGTGGGGGTCCGTGGGCCCGGGGCTGCCTGGGACACCTCCTCCTCTGGGATAGAGCGGCCCCTGGCCACATTTGTTTTCTATGTTGCATCCACTCACTTGCAGCTAAGAGTCCAAACTGATAAATTATTCTAACTGATAAGGCAATGGCATTTGAGGCGGATACCAAAGTACCGGATTTCTTAAGTGCCTTTCTCAAAGCTTCAAAGGCTTTTTATGGTCCATGCTGCAGGCTAAGTCAGCATCTTTTCACCAAATATGCCTCCACCTGCTTACATCATCTTGTATGGTGCACATAAGCATAGGTTTTCCTCTGACTGTTGAGTATGTTTTCCTGTTAGACCAGCATCATTCAGGGTAGCACACTCCTGGTAATTCTCAGGAGTGCATTCTGAATGGGCAAAAATAAAGCCCCGGGGGAACAGCAAACGTGGCTGGACAGAAGATGTAGGGAAGGATTTAGAACATGTATTAAGACCGTTTTTTCCCAGAGAGCCCCCCGTAGAGATGCTTTGTGCAGAATTAAAAACAATGACACCTGTCAGGGTAGAAGAATCTTGTTGAGGGAGGAGGGGAGTCACCAAAAACAAGGGATCAGCAAATAAAGGTCAAAGGTGAACTTTGCTTTCTTTATTTGCCCCGGAAGCCATTTCCATTTTAGGCAAGTCGATCCCCTTCTATCTTTTTTTTTTTTTTAAATTTTTTTTTTTTTTTTTCCAACGTTTATTTATTTTTGGGACAGAGAGAGACAGAGCATGAACGGGGGAGGGACAGAGAGAGAGGGAGACACAGAATCGGAAACAGGCTCCAGGCTCTGAGCCATCAGCCCAGAGCCTGACGCGGGGCTCGAACTCACGGACCGCGAGATCGTGACCTGGCTGAAGTCGGACGCTTAACCGACTGCGCCACCCAGGCGCCCCGATCCCCTTCTATCTTTATATTTGTTTTATTATTATCTGAGTCTCATTTCACTCGATCTGAGCAGAGACAGACAAGGAAGCAATGTCTCGAAAGCTTGAGCTCATGTAAGTAAATTTTTAAAAACCCCACCGTATTTTATGATGGAAAATTCAACTTTATTGTGCAAAATAGGTTTTATCTATTGTACTGTGGTGAGTCTAAATGGCTTCATCTAAGTTTTAAATCGAGGCTGTTCGAGGAAGGCGGATGCACTTTTGTTAGTACGCGTAATTCGCTACTTTCTTGGTTTTGGTCCTACAAGATAGCCATCAGATAGGATTTGAAATTTGCTAAATTCTTCGACTTAGTTTGAAATAGTAATTTGGCTGTCCTTAAATATGTGTCTTTTGGTTGGATCCTTTGATATCTTTAATGAGGTTAATTACAATTGCATGATGGATTTATCCATGTGAAATTTCTATTTTTCATTGAGGTCAAATTTGCAGAGAGAAAGGGCATATAGTCATTTAGAACAAATTTAGAGAAATGAAGGAGGTTTACATTTCCCTAATCCGAGTGAAAACACAGGGCATTCACTTATGCGCCCTACAAATGCACAAATACCCTTCCTGGAATACACATACATGCTTGTACGTGCACACACATAGGCCCACACTTGCACACACACATGCACACATAGGCATACACTTGTGCACCTTAGCCAGGAAAATGGAGTTATCAAATTCTTTTTTTTTCAATTTTTTAATGTTTATTTTTGAGAGAGAGCGCGCGCTCTCTTAACAAGTTGGGGAGGGGCAGAGAGAGAGGGAGACACAGGATCCGAAGCAAACTCCCGGCTCTGAGCTGTCAGCACAGAGCCCAACGACAGGCTCGAGCTCAGGGACTGAGAGATCATGACCTGAGTCAAAGTCAGACGCCCACCCACTGAGCCACCTGGGAACCCTTCAAATTCTTTTTTTTCTCAGTAGGCAGGGGTTCATTTTCCATTTGCAATGAGCATTTGCTCTTTTCCCCTCCTTAACCATATATATATATATATAGTTGTCAAAATGGACATTAGCTAAGGAATGTGAACAAACAGGAGAAATTAAGTGGATATACTGTTTTTTGGGGCCATTTATGCCAGGTGAAGTGGTTGTGGATGGCTCAAAATCCTCCTTAACTTGGCATAAGTTTTCCTATGGAAACGTAGCTATTATTAGAGTGGAAGTACTCTAAGTAGTATGATGTGATTCACTCTCTTCTATATTGCAAAAGAAAAAAAGGCACTTTGGCTTGTGTTTTCCAGAATACTCCTGGGCTTTCTCGAAGCAGCAAGTGAAGAGGAGAAAGAAGTAAGGGGGTATCCCCAGGAGAGGGCTCTGGGGGCAGGCCAGAACCTGGGGGCAGGTGAGGGGATGGGTTGGAGGGACGGGGGTCCGTGAGAGAAGCTTCTGGCACAGCTTCAGGAAGCCTGGAAATCGGAGACAAGAGAAAAGTAGTTTGAAACACTGCAGCAGCCTGTGGATTGGTTCTCTCAGCGTTCCTCACAACACTTAAGTGATGATTCTATTTTTAACATTACTTTTGGCTGATGGATTCTCTTTGAAATCAACTCTGTGTAAAAAAGACCCTGGCTTATATTTGGATATTTTACTTTTGTGTGTAATTTTTGGTTGTATTCTTGTGATTTTTGATCCTTTATTCTGGTGGAAAACAAATGGAGATCACTTTACAGCGTTTAAAAATATTATACTTTAAGGTTTATTGAATGTATTTACATTGCCTTTTCTCTTACTCCGTTTTTTTTTTTTTTAAGTTTTTATTATAATCACCCAGCGCTCATCACAACAAGTGCACTATTTCATCCCCATCACCTGTTTTCCCCATCTCCCCACCTTGCCCCTCTGGGAACCATCCGTTCGTTCTTTGTAGTTGAGTCTGTTTCTTGGTTTGCCCCTTAAATTCCACGTATGAGCAAAATCATATAGTATTTGTCTTTCTGTGACTGATTTCACTCAGCATAATACTCTCCAGCTCCAACCATGTCGTTTCCAATGGGAAGACTTCATTCCTTTTTATGGCTGAATATTATTCCATTGTGTGTGTCACATCTTCTTTATCCATTCACCTCTTGTTGGGCACTTGGGCTGCTTCCCTAGGTTCACTATTATAAATACTGCTATAAACATGGGGGTGCATGTATCCCTTTGGATTAGTGTTTTGTGTTTTTTGGGTAAACGCCAGGTGGTGAAATGATCAGATCACAGGGTAGTTCTGTTTTTAACTTTTTGAGGAAGCTCCATACTGATGTCCACAGTGGCTGCACCAATTGGCATGCCCACCAGCAGTGCAAAAGGGTTCTTTTTTCTCCACATCTTCGCCAACACCAGTGGTTTCTTGGGTTGTTTCAGCCATTATGACAGGTGCGAGGTGGTATCTCATTGTAGTTTTGACTTGTATTTCCCTGATGATGAGTGATGATGAGCATCTTTTCATGTGTCTGTTAGCCATCTGGATGTCTTCTTTGGAGAAATGTCTGTTTATATCTTCTGCCCATTTTTTAATTGGATTATTTGTTTTTGGAATGTTGAGTTGCGTACGTTCTTTATATATTTTGCATGTCAAGCCTTTATTGCATATGTCATTTGCAAATATCTTCTTCCATTCAGAAGGTTTCCTTTTAGTTCTGTTGACTGTTTCCTTCACTGTGCAGAAGCTTTTTTATTTTGATGTATTCCCAATAGTTTATGTTTGCTTTTGTTTCTGTTGCCTCAGGGGACCTGTCTCGAAGAAAGCTGCTATGGCCAATGTCAGAGAAATTACTGCCTGTAATCTTTCCTAGGACTTTTGTGTTTTCAGATATCACATTTAGCTCTTTAATCCATTTTGAATTTATTTTTGTATATGGTATAATTAAATGTTCCAGTTTCATTCTTTTGCATATTGCTGTCCAGTTTTCCCGACAATGTTTGTTGAAGAGACTTGTCTTTTTCTCATTGGATATTCTTTCCTGCTTTGTCAAAGATTAATTGACCATATAATTGTGGGGTCATTTCTGGATTTTCTATTCTGTTTTTTGATCTTGGTGTCTATTTTTGTGCCAGTGCCATACTGTTTTGATTACTACAGCTTTGTAATAAAACTTGAAGTCCAGAATTGTGATGCCTCCAGCTTTGCTTTGCTTTTCTTTCTTTTCTTTTCCCTTTTTTTTTTTTTTTTTTTTTTTTTGCCAAGATCGCTTGGGATCTTCAGGGTCTTTTGTGATTCCATACAAATTTCAGGATTGTTTATTCCAGTTCTGTGAAAATTGCTGGTGGTATTTTGATAGGGATTACATTAAATGCGTAGATTGCTGTGGGTAGTATAGACATTATCACAGTGTTTGTTCTTCCAACCCATGAGCATGGAGTGTCTTTCCATTTCTCTGTGCTGTCTTCAATTTCTTTCATCAGTATTTTATAGCTTTCAGAGGACAGGCATTTCACCTCTTTGGTTGGGTTTATTTCTAGATATCTTATTACTTTTGGTGCCTTTGTAAATGGGATTTTCTTAATTTCTCCTTCTGCTTCATTATCGGTGTATAGAAATGCAACAGATTTCTGTACATTGGTTTTGCATCCTGTGACTTTTACTGAATTCATTTATTAGTTCTAGTGGTTTTTGGTGGACTCCTTGGAGTTTCCTATATACAATACCATGTCACTGGCTAATAGTGAAAGATTTTACTTTTTCCTTACTGAGTTGGATGCCTTTTATTTCTGTTTGTTACCTGACTGCTGTGGCTAAGACTTCCAGTACTATGTTGAATAAAAGCGGTGATAGTGGACATGCTTGTCTTATTTCTGACCTTTGGGGAAAGGCTGTAAGGTTGTTTTTTGTTTTGTTTTGTTTTGGTTTGGGTTTTTTTGTTGTTGTTGTTGTTGTTGTTTTGTTTTTTGTTTTTTTGTTTTTCGCATTGAGGATGATATCACTTGTGGGTCTTCCAAAAAATGCCTTTATTATGTTGAAGTTTATTACCTCGAAACCTAGCTTGTTGGGGGTTTCTACCATGAATGGATGTTGTATTTTGTCAAACCCTTTGCTGCATCTAATGAAATGATTGTATGGTTCTTACTCTTTCTCTTATTGATGTGATGTATCATGTTGATTGACTGATGAATACTGAACCACCCTTGCAGCCCACGAATACATCCCACCTGATAGTGGTAAATGATTCTTTTTTTAAATTTTTTAAAATGTTTATTTACTTTTGAGAGAGAGAGGCAGAATGCGAGCAGGAGAGGGGCAGAGAGAGAGGGAGACACAGGATCGGAAGCAAACTCCAGGCTCTGAGCTGTCAGCACAGAGCTCGATGCGGGACTCAAACTCACGAACCGTGAGATCATGGCCTGAGCTGAAGTCAGATGCTTAACCAACTGAGTGACCCAGGAGCCCCAAATGATTTTTTAAATGTATTGTTGGATTCCGTTTGCTAGTATTTTGTTGAAGATTTTTTGCATCTATGTTTATCAGAGATATTGGCCTGTAGTTCTCTCTCTTTTCTTTTTTGTGGTGTGTTTATTTGGTTTTGGTATCAGGATAATGCTGGCCTCATAGAATGAATTTGAAAGCTTTCCTTCACATTCTGTTTTTGGGAAGAGTTTGAGAAGAATAGGCATTAACTCTTTAAATGTTTGGTAGAATTTCCCTGTGAATCCATCTTGTTCTGGACTTTTGGGAGAGTTTTTTGATTACTGATTCAATTTCTTTGCTGGTTAGTCTGTTCAGATTTTCTATTTCTTCTTGTTTCAGTTTGGGTAGGTTATCAGTTTCTAGGAATGTATCCATTTCGTCTATCTATTACTCCAGTTATAAAAGAAGGACGTTCCTTCTTTCATCTGTGAATTTCTCCGTCAACTTTTTTTGTCTCAGCTGGAGGACACGCCAGGACTTACTTTGCTGTAATGTGATGGCGTTTAGGATAGCTCTTTGCATGCAAGATGCTTCAGGAAAAAATCATGCTTCAGCGTGATTTACAAAGCACGCTGGCACAGGTGTGAACATAGACTGGGAGCCCACCTGCTCCCAGGATCAATGCACCTCTCTGTTCCTCCTGAGAATGTCTGCTTCTGTTGGACTTCCTTCTCTAAAACAATTTTTGGGGGGGCACCTGGGTGGCTCAACTGGTTATGTGTCCAACTTCGGCTCAGCTCACGGTCTTGCGGTTCATGGGTTCCAGCCCCGCATCGGGCTCTGTGCTGAGAGAGCCTGCTTGAGATTCTGTGTCTCCCTCTCTCTCTCTCTCCGCCCCTCCCTTGCTCGTGCTGAAGAGAGAGAGACAGAGCACAGGATGGAGAGGGCCAGAGAGAGAGAGGGAGACACAGAATCGGAAACAGGCTCCAGGCTCCAAACTGTCAGCACAGAGCCCGATGTGGGGCTCGAACTCACCAGCCGTGAGATCATGACCTGAGCTGAAGTCGGTCAACTGAGCCTCCTGGGTGCTCCTGTTTGATTTCTTTCTGATGCACTGCCTAGGCCTTCTTCAGGGTTCTTTGTCTCCACTCACTGCTTCTAGAACTCTCCATCCTCACTGTTTAAACTCTAGAACATAATGTCTGTTCCAGTCCTCCCCCGCAACTGCTCTTGAGTGTCCACGTCCCTCTGTTCTCACTGTTTTAACTTCTCATGCTTGGTACTCCTCCCTTACTTTCGGCCTTCCGGTTCACTATTTCCTCTCCCCCTTCCCTTTCTCAAAATGGGGCTGTTTTCTATGATTCTGTCTGCATCTCTGCTGTTCTACATCCTCCCTGCCTCCCCCCCCCCCCCACTCCTCCCCCTCTCCCACCATGGCCCGTGCGCATGCCTGCCACATTCATACCTCGGGTGGTGAATGATTAATATCCTGAGTCAGTCATTCACATATTCATTTATCAGATGCCTTATTGAAAACCTTCTCTGGGTCAGGCCTTGGGATAGACACTGGTGCTACAGAAATGAAGGATAGATCCTTGGAAACAAACAATTAGATTCGTATAAGAAAAGTCAAGTTAGGAATTTCCCTTCTGTGCCTACTATTAACTCTCCTTCTTTTATTTTAAGCTACCTCTATTTCTCTCCTTATTGCCACAGAAATACCGCTCTGTATTACTCAGGACACCTCTTGCAATCTTAAGGCCATGATTGATTGGAAGGTGGCATGGCATTAATTGATCACTTGTAGCCGTGAATACTCAGATCGTGTTATTAAGTTTAATTTACATTCTTGTGTGTTGATATCCATCACAGGGAAGAATTCACCTATTTTATGTTTGTTTAAATAATATAAATCATAAGCTTAGACGCCTGAAAAAACCTTCAAGTTAGATATCAAATAAACAATGACTCAGCATCATGACTGCATATGCCTAGTCGTTTATTAATTTTATCTGTAAATTTCCTGTCATTACTTCCATCCACTAGACTGTGCTTTCTTTTATCAAAATTCTGACTCTCAGCCTCACATGAGTCATTTTGTGATTATAAAATTAGTAGATGGTTAATCATATCCTGTTGCCATAAATTCTTTTTCGGTGGAGGAATTCAAAAACTCAATATGGTTGAGCGTCGCATCCATGTTATTCAAATTTGCAATCGAACAGCCAGTTTTGAAAAGATTCCTGATTTGCCACAATGAGCCATTTAAAATGAAAAATTTCTTTATTCTTCCTCAAGTATGTTAAGCAAGAAATTAGAGATACTCTGATCCAGCATGTTAAGGGTATGTCATTCAGACGAATATATCTGTGTTGGTCCATGGAGTCCGACTCTTAATATATCATGATGATCCTGAGCATTTACATGCGCAAGGAAGTTTCTCATATACCTGTTAAATTTATCTTGGTTTTCTTGGATGTAAAATTGAAACCATCAGAGGCTAGTTTAAAGTTTTGTAGAAAATTACAACCGTTTGATTCCTACAAAAGCATTTTTTTCTTGATGTACTTTTTAAAATTATAAATCTCTACATATTTCAGGGAAAATGTTCCAGTATCGTAAAAATCACAATATACACAATTTGATTTTGCAACAATTTTACAAGAAATTAACGCCGAAATTTATTTTTGGACACGGTGGGTATCACTGTGCCATTTTAAAGGCCAAATGTAATCTTTATTTCCAGTCCAAAAATGTAGAATATTTCTAAGAATAATAAAGAAGCATTCCCACACATCATGAAACATCACAGCGATTTTTCCCACTGGATACACAGAATGGGCTCTCTTTGGAGAAAAGAAGTGATGTTTTGTCCTCGGGGCGCCTGCTTTGCTGGGTGATTGTCGTAAGGCTATTTGGGATCTAAGCCTTGCCAAGATTCTATGTTTCTTTTTTCTTTTCTTTCTTTTTTTTTTTTCCTTTTTTATCAAAGATCACATCAGAATTTCAAAGGGAACCTAGAGCACCTGTTTTTGCCCACCTCTCCATGACTTGAGGTTTGTTTCAGTTCAGTGCTGCCTAATTTGGAGGTTAAGTATTACCAAGCCCCATTTGGCTCTTACAGCTGGAGGGAGTTGCTGTCCTCTATTTTTCACCTGATATTTGATTTTTATTTTCAGTTTATCCCCCAACTTCTTAGGGTATAAATGAGAAGCCTTTTTTTTTTTTTAAATGGGGAATTCCTCTGAAACATCAACAATATTGGCAATATCGGCTTGTTTTTATTTTTTAAATAGTTTTCCAAGAAAGTTCATTTGAAAAAATTGTTCTTTTTAAAAAAGGTTCAAAAGCCTTCACATGCTGAGAGCTAAAAGAAAAGGCACGGTATTTCTGGGCTTAAAGGAATTTAGAGGCCCTAGAAATCCAATAATTGCAACACCCTTAAAACAGATTGGGAAACTGAGGCCAGATGGGCTGCTGACGTTGACTGAGTTGATAAGAATGCAAACAGCTGAGTTGACAGCTAGTTCAGTCTTCATTCTAGCATTTGCTCCTCAGTCATTTCTGGGACATTGTCTGCCATTCATCATAGCGTTGTCACCCTTTTATTATTTACTTATTTATTTTCTCAAAGTGTGGGTAAGAAGAAACACCCAGCAGTGTTTGCCCCTTTCTCCAAGAGACTAACAATAGTGTTATTGGCATCGGTCCATTCGGCAACCATAGCGTGAACATTTTTCATGTGCTGGGCATTTGGGCAGGTCCTGAAAAGCACAAGAGTCATACTTGACCATACTTCATGCTTTTTTGCAATCATATGTATGTGGAGTAAAAAATCATTCAAGATATGCTGGGATAACCCCTTTCCACCCCGTGTATTTAATGCTTCTTACTCTTTAAAGAATGTTCAGCCCAAGGATGCATGAAACGAAGTGTTCATCTCCAGGGTGGAGATAGGGCCCTGGATTTTCTCTTTCCCCGTTAACAAGTATCAAGATGCCCAGAGCACTCTTCTTCCCATGCATTCATTTCTACTCCTCTGTTTAAGGCTGGGTGGACCACGTCTGGGTGCTGCTAGTCTTGAGTTGATGAGCTAGTACGACCTATAAACCTTAGTTCAGAAAGCATCTATGTAGGCTGAAATGATGAAATTTGGAATAATTAAGCAGTCTGGTGTCTGTAAAAATGATTCCCTGAGATGCTCATTATTTTCAACTCTGTCTGCTTGCTTCACAGCTAGATAAGAGTTGAGTGGGAAGAAAATGATGGCAGAAAGGGGGCAGTAATGGCAGGAACTTTGGGGATCTTCATGGAGGGTCATATGTGGCAATACTTCCTTTTTTTTTTTAATGTTTATTTATTTTTGAGAGAAACCGAGACAGAATGTGAGTGGGGTAGGGGCAGAGAGAGAGGGAGACACAGAATCCGAAGCAGGCTCCAGGCTCCGAGCTGTCCGCACAGAGCCTGACGTGGGACTTGAACTCATGAACCGAGAGATCATGACCTGAGCCGAAGTCAGACGCTCAACTGACTGAGCCACCCAGGTGTCCCTGGCAATACTTTCTGAGGAGAGATAGGATGGATGCCTTTGCTGCTGATACAGCATGAATGTTCATCCATTGGTGGTTAGATGAATGATCGGCAAATATATTATTGATAGCATTGTAGAGAGAGGGGAAAATGCCACTGGGTGTCTCCTCCCACCCATGGTCTCAGAAAATAAGTAAACAACAAGAGTGATGACACTATGATAAATGTGAGGGGAAAAATGGTAGAAATAAATAGGGACCAAGCTCATTGTCAACTCAGCTGTTCCTACTCTCCTTAACTTGATTTCTGCACCCAGCTGAGCGCCAGCTCAGTGCCGAGCTCCTCCGCTGGAGACCATCCAATACCCGAGGAGCCTCAAACTCAATCAAGGGGTGCCATACTTAGCCTCCCAAGGGAAACTGAGGAAGGCTCCTCACAGAAAATAGCATTTGACCTGGACCTCGAGGAACGGGCTAGAGAAAGATGAGTGTTGAAAACTATCTTTCGATCAATGTGTGTATCATTTGGTGACTTTATTCCCTTTTGCTCGTGGTGGGAACCAAGTGGGAGGAGTTTGAGAAGAAAGTGAGAATGAAGGCAGAACTCTGGCCTCTGAAACAGTCACACTCTTTTGGGGGCACTGAGGCTGCTTCAGCACAGCCTCCCGGTGTTGAACAGAGGGCTGTGGTTGATGTGAGTCTCACTGGATGGGGAAACGAGAACTGTCTGCCTTTCCAGGAACGCTCTGGGCTCTAGCAGGAGACCTGGCCCATACTGGGCGCTCACCGGGGGGGGGAGGGGGGGGAATCAAAACCCTTGCTCCCATTTCTTGGCCGACCATGCTAGGTAAATTCCCCAAATCAGCCCAACTCCCCCGAATTCCAACTTCCTGCCTACGAGCCCCTTGTACCCCGTCTTCCCATCTTCTGCTTTCTGTTCCTTTCTGCAACGTACAAAAAAACCCCCTTCATCTGATGCAGATAATTTTATTTGAATGTGAGCTTTACACAACGCTACCCTTGAGGGATCTTATTACCACTGGGTAATCCCAGACTAAGTTCCGTTAGAGGAATTTTGAGCGTCCGGGGATAGGACTTGAAGGTGTAAGGTGATGGGGTTTGAAGTGGTTTCCTTGCAGCGGATTGTGTGGGCTCAGGGACGAGCTATGCAGGCCAGGCCTGTGCCCTAGCAGGTGTGGCCGGCTGTGAGTCCAAGCTGTGACTCCCGTAATTCCCTGATTACTGTTCTCAGGGACCTGGTCCACCACCGGCTGGTCTCTGCTTGCTCCCCCCTGGCCCTTCTGACAGACACATTCTGACTCCTCTCTCTATGTGCTGTTGTCTCCCACCAACCCCGTTTTCCCTTTATCAAACACTTCTTATTCTCTCCCATCTTTGATCTTAAAAAAAAAAAAAGAAGAAGAAGAAGAAGGAGAAGAGGAGGAGGGGGAGGAGGGGGAGGAAGAGGAAGAAGAAAAAGAAAAAAAGAAAAACCCAATAGCTGCCTGTTTGGGAGACCAAAACTGAGCCAAGCAATGCTGAACTTGATTTTTTTTTTTTTTTTTTTTTACTCTATCTTAAGTCCGTGTGCATTTTGTTAAACTCTCTGAAACCAGCAACGTTTACGTTCTTTAACATGTTCATAGAACCTCTGATCTTGGTTAGGGTTTTCCTCCTCAAGATACCTTCAATTTCACCCCAGTGTTTTGCTCTACTTGTCCTGTTTGATGTTATCTGCGGGGATCCCATGAGGTTTGGGGCTGCGGGAGTTGGTTCCCTGCCAGGGGTGAACTTCACGTTCACTAGCTATGCTTCCTGGTAAGTGAGAGAAAACGTGGCTTTGGAATTGAAATGAGAACTGGGGTAACATGCCACCGTCTCAACTTCACCTTAACGTAATTCCCCATAAACATGACTCAGGCGCGCGTGAGCAGCTCCCTTTCAAGGCAGAGGCGGCATCTGTGGACGCTTTCATGCTGAGTCAACCAGAAGGCCGGGTGGAAAACGAACCTCTTACCTGGGAAAAAAACCTCATGCAACAATAAGCTACTGTATGCGAGGAAAGCTTGAAACGTGCTTCTGATATGGTCTTGTTGCAGCTATAAGTTTATTTTCTCATTCGCAGCGGCACAGAAAGAAATACTGTTGGACGTGGGGATGACACAAAATGTAAGGATTACAAGGAATCAAAACGCCAGCTGGAGCTTAAAAGACTCCGGTTCTTCCGGCCTGGGCTCTGGATTTGCATCCTGTTCTGCACATGGGCAGCAGGGCCCGTCTTAACCATGGCCACGTGGCACTCAGTTTCTTCCGTTCGGGCGTGTAATTGAAGGAGGGCCGTGGTGGAGGCTGTGAAGTGTGCTTTTCCACCCTGGGAGTTGATTGCAGTCAGAGCTCCTGTCATTTGAAATGTCCACCTGCTGGACATTTGAAATGTCCCCCCAGGGAATGTGCAAGCAAGTTTGGAATGACACCTGTACAGCTAGGCAAATGGCTCATCACCAAGATGTGGGTAAAGCCCTGCCTCTTCGCTCAGCTGCGGCCGGGACCGTGAATAGTGAGGCCAATGAGATTTACGACACAGCCATCGAAGAATCATCCATGTTACTGAGATACAGATACGGTGTTTTTCTTCTTCTTCTTTTTTTAATCGACCTTGCAAAGCTGTCAGCAGAGAAGAGTACATATTGAAGGACCTAATAACCAGCGGTGATGCCTTGGATGCGAAAAGTTCAGCGGAGGAGATACGATTTGAAAATAGCAACGATTAGTTGTGTCTGTAAACCGGTAAGTTGACAAATGTTTCTAGAACCCTTTACATGCCCTTCCCGTTATGATCCTCGAGAACTGTCACACGGCGTACAGACATCGCCTCTGTCCCCAGGGAATGTGCAATCAAGTTTGGAATGACACCTGTACAGCTAGGCAAATGGCACATCACCTGCCAAAGTCTCTGGTTCACTTAATAAATGTTCTAGTGTTTCAAAAGAAAAGGAGGGCAGGTGAGTCATGTATTTAATTATTGCAAAGCACCTTCATTTCCCTATATTTTGTATCAACCACCTGTCATCAAGCCAGGGGAGAAGACGTAAAGTACGTCCTAAAATATGTCAGCTATTTCTCTGTTTTCTCGAGGTAAGACATCTCTCCTTTGGAAAGCTTCCCTGGGTTTTCTTTAATTAGGCAGCGTCCTTGCTTTGGGGAAGAAGAGTAACCAGGTCTCAGTTTGGCCTAGCCGAATCCTCCTCCGAATTATGCCGAGTTCAGGGGCTGTCAGGGTAGAGGCAGGTGACAAGGAGCCCTTAGGTGAGGGACACTTTCTAGTGTTGAGCTAGGTGTCCATAACCAGAATCTGACAGGATGCAGTTTCCAAAAAGGAACTCCCCAGGAGGAAAGTCCGACTCTGATTGAGATAATGACCTGCTTTTCGCATGACCTTGGACGGAAGTATTCAGGGGAAGAACTAGCTTTGGCAGAGCATGATACTTAGGCTGGAGACCGTTGGAGGACCCAGTTATTCTTGCTGCGCTGTGCTTTGGGGAACAGCATCTGCGTGTGTTCAGTGTGGACAAGAGAACAATGAGCTTGAAAGTCATGTTTACTGTCCTCTGTTGAAGGCTTGTCAAGGGTGGTAAAAAAACGCCTTATCTGCATTTTCAGTGGCTAGTGTGGTTCCCTGAGGAGTATTGGTTAATGTTCCTTTACCTTTGTTATTCATTCAGAATAGCCCTCTGAAGAATTAGGCATGTCTATACACGTCGGTCTGCACACTGCATCTCCAATAGCCTGAGCCCCGATTCAAATAAACACCAGCTTTCCAAAAATACCCTTTGCCGCATACTCTAGAGTTTCCGCAAAGATCTGTCACAGAGGAACTGGAATTCCACAGTTCCTATCGTGACCACAGAGCACACTGCCTGGCTTTTAGCACAATTTGGGGTGCCCAGAGCTCCAAGGTTATTAATATCTGGACGTCTTAAGCCTTCTTCGCGTTTTTAATAACACTTGCTTTCCGTGTTGTGTCCACACCTCAAGTGCGAAGCTCCCTTCTGGCTGCTGGTGAGTTCTGGACTAGCCGAGGCAGCTCGAATCAAGACACGGAGAGCCATAGGAGTCTCTGAAGTGTCAGTTCAACACAATGTCCAGCGGAAGCAATCAAAATAGCAGTTCCGTGGACTGATCGGACTTTCTTGTTCTTTTTGTCTAGTGTTTGGAAGTAGCACTGACCTTTCTTGAGCTGACTGTGTCTCTAGAGCACTTGGGTTTGAAGGGGTTGATCATGAGGAGCTAAGGACTTCTTGTTAATAAAGGCTTTGAGATGGTAAGTAATTAACTGCGAGGAAAAAAGAGAGCTGTAGCTGTACGCGTTCATGAAGCTCCTGAAGAGGGTCATGCCTGCTACGTATGATGGTGCGACCCGAGCCAAATGATGCAATTTTTGACAATTGGTGCGGAGGCTGGAGTTCAAAACCGGTTACGTCATTCACTTAGTTTCATAAGATCAGAAGGCATTTGAGCAAAGGCTGAGAGCAGAATCAGAATTCCTTCTTTGATTCCTGATCCTAGGCACTTTTTTGAGACAGACAGGGAGAGTGAGCGAGCCAGTGAGCATGGGAGATTCTTAATAGACACCACAACCCTGGGATCATGACCGGAGCTGAAATCAAGAGTCAGACGCTCAACCGACTCCACCACCCAGGGGCCCCTAGGCACTTTCCACTTTTCATTGAGGTGTTCCAGACACTGATCTCATCTATCAGGATATAAGGCCTTTGAATAGGTATGAGTGTATGTGTATTTTCTGTGTGCACACATATATAAAATAATTTGTTTAAATTTATTTTTAAATTTTTATTTACCTTAGAGAAAGAGAGAGAGAGAGAGAGAGAGAGTGAGCTGGGAGGGGCAGAGAGAGAGAGAGAGAAAAAGAGAGAGAGACAGAATCCAAAGCAGGCTCCAGGCTTTGAGCTGTCAGCACAGAGCCCGATGCAGGGCTCGAACTCATGAACTCTGAGATCATGAGCCAAAGTGGGATGCTTCTGAGCCACCCAGGCATCCCCATGTATAAAAGAATTTCAATCAAAAAAACTTTTCAGGGGTTCCTGGGTAGTTCAGTCGGTTAAGCATCTGACTTCAGCTCAGGTCATGATCTCATGGTTCATGAGTTTGAGCCCTGCATCGGGCTCTGTGCTAATAGCTCAGAGCCTGGATCCTGCTTTAGATTCTGTGCCTCCCTCTCTCTCTGCTCCTCCCCTACTCACAATCTGCCTCTGTCTCTCAAAAATAAACAAATGTTAAAAAATTTTTTAAATAAAATAAAATCTACTTTAAAAATATTTTTAATGTTTATTTATTTTGAGAGAGAGAGAGAGAGAGAGAGAGAGAGAGAGAGAGACAGTGGGGGAGGGGCAGAGAGTGAGAGGAGAGAGAGAATCTCAAGCGGGCTTTATGCTCAATTCAGAGCCTGATGCGGGGCTCAGTCCCACACACTTAGATCATAACCCAAGCTGCAATCAAGAGTTGGGTGCTCAACTCGACTCAAATTTTTTTTTTTTTTTAGCATAAAAAATGAGGTCCAGAAGAGCTGGAATAAATAGGGTATGTTTGTTGGGTTCTGAGTCCCTGTTCAAACTCTTCATTAACTTGTCAGGTCAACTTCAGATGAGTGATGCAAATTCTCAGGGCTTAATTTATAATTAAATAAATAAATGCAGTTATACTACATCTGTGTCCCTTTCTGCTAACTTACATAATTCCTAAATTTCTGTAATCTTTTGGACCCCTTTCCTACCTTATTATTGGGGAACGCATTGAACTGAATTTGTTAAACTGATGGTAGGCTTTGAAACCCAGACAGACTGGTGTTGCGGACGGAGTAATCACGAAATAAGAGCAGTTTCACTAGAAGATTAATCCGGTAAGAATAGACTCTGATAAGTGGCTACATATGAATCATCACATATTGCAGAAAGCAAGAGCTATTTTAGGAGGTGAACTTTAAAGTCAGTTATAAGGATTGGAAACATGGCACTTCAGAAGTTTCTGTGCGTTTCTGCTTCTACAGAAGCCCAGCTTTGGATTGGTGAGATTAACCCCAAGGAAAATTCTAGGACCTATCATCCTGAACTACAGCAAGGGGTGAGAGGTGAGAAATATGGAAATGGTATTAAAGGAAAAAGTCAGAAGTTTAGAGCAGTGGAAGGAGCCCCTGAGTGATCTTAAAGAGCCAGGTTAAGAAAAGAGGAAAATTATGTGAATAGTTTTGGAGGTGTAGGGCATTCAGAGGAGATGGCCAAGGATATCATTTTTTTTAAGTTTATTTTGAGAGAAAGAGAGAGAAAAGTAGAGAGAGAGGGAAAGGAAGAATTCCAAGCAGGCTCTGCACTGTCAGTGTAGAGCAGGATGCGGGGCTTGATCCCATGAACCATTAGATCATGACCTGAGCTGAATCCAAGAGTCCGGGCACTCAACTGACTGAGCCACCCAGGTGCCCCTGGCCAAGGATATCATAGAGAATGTGGGTTTCAAGGCAGAGGGCAACCACAGGCCCAGGGAAGATGGAGTTGAATTAGACTTCAGAGAACTTACCCCATTGGATGCTACAGATCAGCCCAGCATGGAGTCCTACGAACGGGCAGCTCTAAGCACGAAGTATAGTGATGTTGTCATGCTGATGCCCTCTCCCCATCACGTCCACGCAGAGAACGGGAGGAGGATTTCCAAATCTCATTAGTAATTGCGTCTTCATCCTGGGTGTGAGGAGGTTATAGCATCTGGGAAATGAAATGGCTCCAACAAGAAAGCAACTTCTAAGGATAGCATCGTTACTGTATTTATTCACGATAGCCCCCCACCTCATAGGTCTCTCCTCTTCCTTTTGGAAAGAGAATTGGGACTGCTCATTGTCTTTCTCCTATTCACCTTAAAGGGTGGCGGCCAACTTCCGTGAGTCCTTGAAATGTAGTGCCAATCCAGAGAGAGAGGAAGAATTTCTAGAAGCTCTCCCCAACTGGCCGGTCATGTCACAAACTCCCCGGGGCTCCCCTTACCAAAGACAGCAGTACAGTCAGCCTCGGTGTCTGCTTTGTAAAGAAGTAAATACAATAACGATTTGGAGTTTTATTATTGTTTTTTTCCTTTAAAGTGGGCGATTTGAGAACCTCCATAGCTCGTAGTGCGCGGTGGCCACTGGATGGGTATCGAAATGAATCAAGCTCAGAGCTGAATGGTGCTAAGATCGACTGGGTGATCATCTTCACTCTGCGTGTGTTACTGTTTTAACACATTGATGGTCAAACACAATAAGTATGGAAGGGTACAAAATGGCGCTAATTCTGCAAATTTGCCTCAAGACGAATTGATGAGCAGGTCAATCATTTGCATTCATCTAATCCAAATTCTTATGTGGCTTCTCAGGATGGCTCCAGCTCTTCAAAAGAACAAATGTTGAAAGGGGAGAATGTAGTGATGATTATACCCAAACTGTCTTTTCATTTGTTGAGAATAAAGACTTTCCATGTCCTCAATGTATTATTTTTAGAAAAAGAGCTTACAAAGAGCATCCCGAAAACTCCCGTCCCCTAATTTAGAAACAACACACAACAACTATGAAAATATACTGCTTTCTTTTTTTTTTTTCAGAAAAAGGATTACAAGCATCAGTTTAAGAAAACATATTTGATGTTATAATTATAGTTAAGTTTCAGTCTGCTATTTGAAATACATGCATGTGCATGCATTCAGTACCCAACCCAAAATGATACAATATGCAATTTTGTATTTACATGGTGAAAAAAAAAACACATTATTTTTATATAATTATTTAACAGTAAATGGAAGCATGCACCATGGTTGGAAATTTGTCTTTATCGTTTTTGTCTTCATTTGTCTTTATTTATTTTTAATTTATTTTTATTTTCTTATGTTTATTTTTGAGAGACAGAGACAGAGTGTAAGTAGGGGAGGGGCAGAGAGAGGGAGACACAGAACCCAAAGCAGGCTCCAGGCTCTGAGCTGTCAGCACAGAGCCCGACACGGGGCTTGAACTCATGAACCGTGAGATCATGCCCTGAGCGAAATTTGGACGCTTAACCGACTGAGCCACCCGGGTGCCCCTGAAATTTGTCTTTAAATGTTATGGATATTATGGCGTGGCACTTAAATAGATGTTATAATATAATATTAAATAATTTAAAGACCTATTTTTTAAGTTAACGCTACTATAACAAAGATCACTCTGGGAAAGGTTCAAAAGCATACCTGTAACAGATCAACATAAATCTGTTGAATTCAGATCAATAGAACTCTTGAAACATACTAAAATAAATATAAGGAGATAGAGTCTAATTGATAATAGTGTTTGTCACGTACCTAGTCTTTGGTTAATGAAGTAAAAAAGCTAGACAAACAGAACTGAGATTGCTACTACGGACCGCTCTCGGGAAGGGAGAAGTAACTTACTTATAATGCCGCCTGGAAGAATAATTCTGCATGTTTTGCCCTTCTTAATTTGGGAGGGAACCAGATCCGTCAGGAAAATTTCCCTACCACTGAGTCATCTGCAGAAGTCTTTCCTCCGTGCGCCTACATACTTGGCTTTCAATGCATTCCATCCCATGCCGATTGAGTTTCACCGAACGCCAAACACTGGGATAGTGCAGCAGACAATAACACGATCAAAACCAAATGAAAACAGTCCCTGTCCTCAGCCTATCTTCTAGTATAAATGGATGTCCCTTATCCGTATTTGGAAACAGAATGATTTTCATTCATTCATCACACCAGGGGACTCTAATGGCTCAGGCACGGTGCTCGGCACAGTTTGCAAAGTGAGGGGTAATGTAATGAAGAAAATAACAGAACTGCAAGGGTACCTAATGCTTGTCTAGTCTTCCCGGCATGCCAGCGTGGTGCTGAGTGCCATAACTACGTCCGTCATTTCATTTAATCCTACAAGACAAGTGTTTGTAGCATACCTTCTGTAGAGACGAGGACACCCAAACAGCCCCCACTTCCATCAAATATAGTCTAGTGGACAAGCCAGAAAATGAATTATTATTAAATGGTATAAAGCATAGCATATGATGTGCGCTATCTCAGGAGCATCTCATATGGTCCATGGGAAGAATCTGTCACATCACCGTAAGTCTGCCAAACCAGAATAACTTAAGTAACTAAGTTATTAGTTTACTTATACCTTAAACACCTGTTGGGGGCACATCAAAAGACTAGAAATCTGTTTCTCATGATCAATTCTAGGGACTTCACTGTATCACCTGGGAAGGGATTTATGTTCTAGTTCAGTGAAAAAGGGTTGCCCAACGAAATGTAAGCATTACTCGAGGGTGTTGATGAGAAGCCTGTGAAGACCTCGTGAGAAACAATGCATCTGATAATAGATTTCAGATGCAATTGTTTCAGTGATTTATTTTGGTAGCATCACCTGGACACACTGAATATTGAAATGAGGTGGGATAATTCGGAGCCCAGCGCCATGTTCGGCACTTGGTAGGAGCTCACTTGCGTCCGTCCGCTAGGGCTGCCGTAAGAGGAGACCACAGACAGGGCTCACACAGCAGGAATTTATTGTCTCACAACTCTGGAGGCTGCAAGTCTGAGAGATCTGACGTCATTTGACCGCAGTCATCAAAAGTGCAGTTGCCTTTCCGGAGGGAAACCAGAGTAAGAAACACCTGCTACTATTGTCCCACTATGTCGCACTCAGGATGCACTCTAGAGAACACTGACGTGGCTTTCTGTGGAAACTTGGATTCAGCAGATGTCTGTGGGTGAGTATTTGAGACGGGAAATGGCATGAAAGAAGACCTTTGGGATGTCTCCGGGCATAATCCCCCCAGAGAAATCTCGAGAAGCTGCCTTGGCAAACAATGATATTCAAAACTAAACCAGAGGCCCGCGTGCATCTTGCGCACGTGCACCGATACGTACCGACTATTCCTGTGGTATCTGCCTTGTCTCCAACAGGGACCTCCTGAGCAAGCGACACCCCACTGTGGAAGGACGTAGGCCAGGGTGAAGTCTATATGGCCCCAAGCCTTCTGAGAAGCGTTGCGATATCAGGCATCAGATTATGACTGATTTGCACAGGACACAGCATGCTTTTCTAACGTGTAATACTAGCCTTTCTGAAACCGGACCCAGTATAATTTAGAGATTTCAATACCCATATTGTCTCGTCCATCTAAAAGCTAAAGACATGAAAACCATAGTGAGCAAGTTACCAATTTAGAGATTTTAACAACTACAGAAAGAATGGACACTTTCATCACCATGCGAAGATTTATAGTCATTACTGACTACTGAGATAAGAAAGTGCTCTCAAAGATGAGAACTGAGTCATTTGGAATTCATTCTTTTCAATGCCTCAGGCCTTATTTCCCAGGTTCCCATTAGGAACATATACCTGTTCCTTGTGTAGTGTCTAAAAATTACTGAGCTACAGGTTGAGAAAAATGAACACCTATTTTCACTGTTTCTGTCATTCGGCGGTGAGAATGAACAATTGATGTGTAATTATGTTTTAGGGGAAAACCCCAGTTATGTGCACTAAGTTGTAACTGGAATGAACACAGAACTTGTTTAAAAATCAGTAAAGATTTTTATCTTTGCCTATCGTCAGTTAAAAAATACCATCACTGCTGGTATAAACGTGAGTTTCTGATCCTTGGCGCTACTGATATTTTGACCTGGATAAATTCTTTGTTGTCGGGGGGGAGGGGGGCACGCTGTGCACCGTCGAATATTAAGCAACATCTCTGGTCTCTACGCACCGGATACCAGTGGTACCTCTTCCCAGTTGTGACATCTGTAGACGTCTGCCAATGTCCCCTTGGGAGTGGATGCAAAATCACCCTGGTGTGAGAACCACTGCTCTGAATGGGGAAAACATTACATTTAAATAATTAGCGACCTCCCACCATTCTTCCTAAGCATTAAAAACTCAAAGTCCCAGCGTAAACAAAAATCTCATATGAATTGGCCAAGAGTACAGTAACGTATAGACTTAAGATTTGCCTGAAGATTGAGATGGGTCCTTTTTTCAAGCCCAGAACGTTCTCTGCCTGCCTGAGAGAAAGGTCAGGGCAAAACTGTAGGGATAGAGTCACAACTTGTTCTGGATCTTATTAAACCCCGAACTGTGTACATTTAAAAGCTGCTTTCTGACATCAAAATCGTCTGTAAGGCTGTGCTCCCTGAATTTTCTGACCCTTCAGGGTGACATGTAGATACTCAGCTGTGAGGAAGTCCCAAGTTCGTTCTTAACCTCGTTATTGGTTTCATAGGCACGTCCCCTCTCACCCGGGATGTTGTTTGCTACAAATTACGGTGTCGTCGTTCTGCCCAAAGCTTCACCCCAAAGGGATTTTTCTATCAAACCAGTATCAAAACGTATCATACTTTGAGAGTTGGCATCTTCAAGGCCTCAAGGGTCTTTGTGTTAAACCTTTGTTGTTGTTAGGTTTTTGTTTTTTTTTTTTTGAGTGAAACTAGCATGAAGTAGAGTTGAGAAATGCATTAGCAGTTGGTACCCCCACAAAGGATGCTGGCACATGAGGATTTCACGCCAAGCTGTGAGTAGGAAGGTAGATTTTTCAGTCTTACACACACGTAGCCTAGGTAGCTTTACATGCTGATGAGAAAACAGTGCGCTGAGTTATTCAAAAATAGTTCGCGAAGAGGGTGTGTTTAGGGAAGAGAGGAAAAATAAACAGGTCAAGCAAGAAAGACAGTATCAGTCCAGGGATATCTCATTCAAAGCACTGAAATAATACGAACATCTGTTATGAGAAAATGCAATTCGCTTTACCAGTTCAGGTGAACAAAATACAAGAAAGTGAGTTATCCCTCACTCCACGGAGGAATTTGAGAAGAGTGCCTGACAAATTTTATTTTTTTAAGAATTTGACATTGCGCCCAAAAAAGAAATTCAAGTGCCCTTGTAAATTAAAAGGAAAAGTGTAGGCACCTGAGTGTTTGCTATATAAGAAGACCGTGGCAAATAGGAAATAAAGCACATTTCCCCAATGAAAAATGATCTGCAAAGAACAAGGCTGTCTATGTTAAGGAGATTAATAGAGGGTCTCAAAGAGCATGGAGAAAAGCTTCAGAAGATCCCCAAAGATGTGTCAGAGTTACTTAAAAAGGTATCACAGAAGTCTGCAGTGTGGGATAGAACAGGGACACGAGACACACACACACAATCCCCTTCCGAGACCTAATCACTCAACTGCTGTACGTTGTCAATCCTCTTAACTATGTCAGAGTCCCTGCAAAGCAAAAGCCTCCAGACGTAGAAAATGAGATTATGCCTATTTTCCAGCGCCAAGAATAGAGCCAAATTGCACAAGTACCCGTACAACCTCTACAGCCCAGTAAAGACAAAATGATCCCCAGTAATGGCTCGTGAGTCATGCTTTAGTGGTTGTACAAACAGAACATTTGTTCCTTCTGTCTGATGCACGAGGACCTTGCAGCCATGCCTCCGTGCACGCGGGTGTGAGTGCCTGTCTGGGCGCCGAGGGATGGCAGTGGTGAAGCAAACTTGTACAAGTTCGGATGGAGTCACAAGCCCAGATTGGACAGAGGGCTTCCAGCAAGTTGCTACGAAAACACGAAAGAGTCCTACTGATGCACAGAACGCATCATTTCTGTCAACAGTAGCACTTTGCACTTTTCCTTCTAAACGAGAAAGAAAGAAAAAGAAGAGAGCTGGTATGAGCTAGGAGAAATAATCATCAACTTCCAAGCAATGTTAGTGCTGTCCTGCAAAACCGTATCAGGAGACAGTGTCACAGACGATACCGTGACACGATGTCAATGCTGTGGGAGCGGTGGTCCCCATGACCACGGAGGGTAGTGAGCCCCGCCAGCTCTTTTTTTTTTTTTTATTTAAATTTTTTTTTTTCAACGTTTATTTATTTTTGGGACAGAGAGAGACAGAGCATGAACAGGGGAGGGGCAGAGAGAGAGGGAGACACAGAATCGGAAACAGGCTCCAGGCTCTGAGCCATCAGCCCAGAGCCCGACGCGGGGCTCGAACTCACGGACCGCGAGATCGTGACCTGGCTGAAGTCGGACGCTTAACCGACTGCGCCACCCAGGCGCCCCCCGCCAGCTCTTTTAAGTGCAGACGGAACGTGGCCTCGGTGGCTTCCTGTGCTACTCCCATATCACGGCAATAAAAGTGCCCACCAAGCGTTGGCGGATTTCTGCTGGAGATGAGTCAATATCACTTTGGATTGCCTGGTCGATATTCCTTGGCTTTTGAATACGAACCTGGCTGTTTTTAGGGCAACTGAACTCAGGGGCCAAACACAGGGCTTCCAAGTGTACGCAAATTCTCCATCCAACCCCTGCCAGTGACTGATGGGCTCAAACCATTGGTGTGTGGAAAATAGAGGACACCCCTCATCAAGAGTCATCCTTCTGCCACCTTCTGAATGGGGCTGAGTCTGGTGGCAACAAAGGAAAACTCAGGGAAAGTGACCACAACCTTATTCAACATTAGGTAATAAGGTCAAATCCAGGGACACGATTTTCTTCTGCTTTCTTGTTCTAGAGATGGATTATTACGGTTTCTTTTCAAAATTCGTGTCTGGAGAGTTGAACAAGTCGTCTGTCGATTTCTCCAACGCTCAATACAAGTTACAGGACTGGACTTGCGTTGCCCAAGGAACACTGAAAAAGGGCAGTGGTTAGAGGATTTCTCCTTTGCTTTAAAACAAACAAAAAAAAGGAAGTGGGTGCCTGGGTGGCTCAGTCAGTTAAGTGTTTGGCTCTTGACTTCAGCTCAGGTCACGAGCTCCCGGTTCGTGGGTTCGAGCCCCGTGTTGGGCTCTGCACTGGTGGCATGGAGCCTGCTTTGGATTCTCTCTCCCTGTCCCTTCTCTGCTCGTGTGCTCCATCTCTCTCTCAAAAAATAAATGCGCTTTAAAAAGAAATTAAAGAGAAATAAAGAAAGAAAAAGGAAATGTATGTAAATTGGGAAAACAATACCAAGGCACGCCTTCACGCATTTTGCGTGACTACTTTAACATGATCTGTGGAAGAAATTGGAGTCGATACCTATGAATGCCCAGTCGTCTGGCCCTCTTCCCGGGTGCTGAGGACAGGAACCCCCCCGGCCCCCAGCATTCAGGGCACCTGGTGGCACATTTCTGCAGGTGCACCCTCACTGTACTGTCTACATAGGGTCATCGTTACTCTCCAGGGGCCAAAGTGAGAGGCCACTCTTGACCTCTTGCCTTATTTATTTTAAATGTTTTATCTTATTTTATTTTATTTTATTTTATTTTATTTTATTTTATTTTATTTTATTTATTGAGAGAGAGAGAGAGAGTGAGCAGGGGAGGGGCAGAGAGACGGGGACAGAGGATCCTAAGCCAACTCTGTGGTGACAGCAGCGAGCCCCCATGTGGGGCTCAACTCACCAACTGTGAGATCATGACCTGAGTCCAAGTTGGATGCTTAACGACTGAGCCACACAGGTGCCCTCCCTGTGCAGACCTTAAATTTCCATGTTGCCCGAGAACCCGTCTTTGGCTTTCTTCTCTCATTACTTTACGCGTGTTCCAGGATGAAGCTCATTGACGCTGATGGCTTCAACTGCCGCTGTGCGCTGTTGACTCTGATCTGTATCTCCACCTCTCTCCGTTTCAAGGTCCCGTGGGCACCTCTGGTGTGGCCTGTCCACACTGCGCTCGCTAGTGCTCTGTGTTTCTGCGTCCGCTGCTTGTCTAACTCTCGTATGCCCTGCAGGAACCTCAGCCACGCTGGTCTCTGTCTCCTATCTCCCCATCTCTGTCTCACCACTCTCTCTCCATGTCCTGTGGGCCTGACTTCTAGTGTCATTGGGGCTCGCCCATTCCTTTTTATTCCTACCTCTTGCCTTGATGACTGCAATACATCCTTCTTAAGACTTCTAGGATTTTTAGGGGAGTGGGAGGGAGGGGAAAGTGGGCGATGGGCCTTGAGGAGGGCATCTATTGGGAGGACGAGTACTGGGTGTCGTATGGAAACCGACTTGACAACAAATTTCATATAAAAAAAAAAGAAGGAAAGAAAGCCTTGTAGGATTTTTCTTCCTGTGATTCCCTACTTAAAAAGAAGTTCCAGAGAGATAACTTAAGATATAACCAGAGACACAATCTGAAGTGATCTCTAGTAAAAGTCAAAACACGTAACCTTGATATTCAATCTTAAGTTTCTTCAAATTACGCATTCTTCCCTGTGCCTTACATTCTAGACCTGTTGGGGACAGTGGTTCAACTCCACGCCGCCGAGAACGCCTGAATACTCTGTGAAGGTGCTTTGTGTGATCGGTGGTTTTATGACCCCCCCCCCCGCCACGACCCCCCAGCCTTTATTGGAAACTCCAACTGCTCTTCTTGTCCCCACTTTCTGCTCCAACGCGGTCTTCGCGCTCCCACTAGGGAGATTACTTTTTTATTATTTAAAAAAAAATTTTTTTTTTAACATTTATTTATTTTTGAGACAGAGAGAGAGCATGAACAGGGGAGGGTCAGAGAAAGAGGGAGACACAGAATCTGAAACAGGCTCCAGGCTCTGAGCTGTCAGCACAGAGCCCAACGCGGGGCTCGAACCCACGGACCGCGAGATCGTGACCTGAGCCGAAGTCGGACGCTTAACCGACTGAGCCACCCAGGCGCCCCACTAGGGAGATTTTTTTTAAACTGCAGATCTGGTCCTTTGGCATTATCCTCATCACCAGCACTGGGGACTCTCGCAGCTTCTCAAGACTTGCTCTGACTCCTCAGCTCAGCGCGTGGGGGTCTTCTAGCCGAGGGTTTCCAATCTTCCACCCCCCCCCCCATTCATTCTGACCACGGGAAGAACTTCCCTGTGTCTCTATGGTGTGAATTCATCCCTCACGCCTGTGTTCTCTCCACATGGAATCCCCCCCCCCGCCCCCACTTTCTGTCTTTCTCATTTCTTCGCGGTGTTCAGCCTTATCTGAAGTGTCGCTACTCATGAGGACCTCTGTGGTATTATTTACCACGGCATTTCTGCATTTTTATTATTTAATGGCGGGTTTCTGCCCCCATTTACTGTAAGCATAGAGGGGCTTAGGGAGCCACATTTTGTCAGACTTTCTGTTAGAGTTTTTGAAATGGTAGATGCTCAATGTATATTTTTCAAAGGAAGAAGAAAGAAAAGGAGGGGAGGATGGAGAGAGGGAGGAAGGAAGAAATCTTGGTCTTTTCCCTCTCTTCTTTCCTAGTCCCACTGGTTTGCCTATAGCCGGAGGGCATGTCTGCCCTTGAAACTGATTACCTAATGAACTTACAAAATGTTTTATCTTAAGCCAGGCATCCTGCTTTATCATGTGATAAGGGTAAATAAGATGGTCTCTGCTCAGAAGTGGTTCTGTCACCTCCTTCCAGTGTGATCTTGGGTGGATTAATAAATTCCTGTCTCAGTTCCCTTATTTCTAAATAGGAGATCATAATACCTTCCCAATAGGGTTGTCTGATGGACAAAAGTAAAACCGCTTATGGTCGTGTCTCAGAACAAGTGTCCTCCTGATGGCTGCCTTTTCCTCTCTGTATTGGCCTTTCATTCTAGACTTTGAGGATACGCTCAGGAATTAGGGATGGCGTAGGGGGTTAAAGGGATCCGTGTCCTCCCTTGGACTGGCTCAGTGTACTTTGCAGAAGCCGAGCTCATCTGTATATGAGTCCCCCTCTGCTACTCACTGACTGTGAATGGGATTTGGGACAAGTGACTTAACCTCTCTGTGTTCAGGTTCGCTTTTCTTCAACATGGGGGCAATAATAGTATACATCCCTTGGAGTTTTTCAGGGAAGTGAGTTGGTGCTTGCATGAACATGAACAACAGAATGGGGCACTATAAAATCTCTTGATATGAGTTATGATTACTACCCATCTACTAACTGCGTCCAGCCTTCTCACCTGACTTGCCTCACCATTTTTACTATTATTTTAATAATTTTTTAAAAAAAATTATATGTCCCCTTTCTTCTCCTAATGGTGGCAGACCTACCCCATGGCCTTCTTCTGGGTCTCTGTTATCTGTGTTTATTGTCACTGCTCTCTCAATTTACTGGTTTATTGATTTCTCTAAATCACATTGGGGGGGGAGCCATAATTAAGACATGCTGTGAAGAGAATTAATTATTATTATTACCTGTAACTCATCCAGTCGTTACTAGATGAAACTTCTGTGACAGTCACTGTAGTGCTTTTATAGGGAGACTTCTGGATCAATAGCCTCCTTTCCCAAGGCGGAGGGTCTCTGCTCCTTCCGTCAACTGGAGGTATGGGGACAGATGTGGTCGGTGGTATAATAGAGGGGTTATAAGGCCTGGCATTGGGGCAGAGGACAGACAGACGCTTTGCATGCAGGGTCAGGGTGACTCCAAAGAGGAAGTGACCTCTGCCCCGGGGCCTCCATTAGAACGTACTGGAAAAGGGTTTACAGTGCTGATTCGTGTTGATAAAATTAAAGGAAAAGGAAAAAGCAGAGAGCTCCCAGTCAGCCTGAGTCATCTGATTCAGGTCAGATGTAGATTACTTGTGCCTATGAAGAAATCTTGACAGCTTGGGTCAAAGGTTCACTGTTGATGACTCAAATGGATGTGATACCAAAAAAAGATAATCCACCTAGATCCGTGGTTCCCAGGCTCTTAGAATATAAGGATGCCTTTTTAATGCTTGTCTCCTAGAATTTTCCATATAACAGGAAATCCATTTTTTTAGAATCAGTCAATTAAATAAATGGCTAAGGACAAGAATTGCCATGATTTCAGTATCAATTATGTGAGAATTTGCATTTTTGTCGGTGAAAATTTGCATGTTAATAAGCATACTTTTGAAAAGTAGTAATACATACATGTGCAAAGCCTATTTTTTTCCCCCAATTTATGTGGGTTCTTGGAAATCTTGCAATAACTTCAAGGTCCCCCGGGGTTCCCTTTTCTACACTTCAGGGTCCACCGATCCAGATTTTAATTAGAAAGAGTCCATCGGGGGATTTATTAAGGAAGGTTACAGTGTATGAGAATAGTATGATTTTAGTCTTATGAAGTGTTTACTAATTTCATAGACAGGTTATGTGTTTTCCAATCCACAGAAGCAACTGTGACCAACGAGTTGATAACTAGAATTATAATAATAACCAGTGTGATAAATTAGAATTACAGGCAAAATTGGCCCCTGTCGTAAGAGCGCATCAGTGCTGTTTGCCCCCTAACGGTTACGGTTCCATAAATCGGGAACAAATCCCTGCCATCTTCTGAATTTTCTTGTTTCTTGCAACAAGGTAAGTACAGATGGTAAAGGACATGTGGGGGGCCATTTCTCTGCAGGTCAGCACCGCCTGAGGGATCTGTTAGTTGTGGGGATGTACGGATCAAACAGTACATTTCCGGAATGTCTGAACATGTGGGCCACAGGTGGCCAATGAGATATTTTTGAAAGCTGACTGCCGTATGAGCTGATCCGGCCAAAAGAACTCAAGGGCTGTGGGTAGGGGTGGAGGTGGGCAGAGAAGCATTTTACAGCTTGCAGAAATCAACCACTCTCAGAGAACAGTTACACCCGAGCCTTAACCGTGCCTATGGCTCCGTGTCTTCTGCTCGTCTCTGTATTCTCTAGTCTCCCAGGAGGACAGTGGGACGCTCAGCCCAATCAGACCCAACCCTCCAGAAACGGGGCCGCAGCAGAAATGAATCATCGTCAGGGAGTGTCTCAGTGAATAGGGGTGAAAGGGTAGCATGACACTGTGGGTCTTGGCATTTCTTATCGGTTGGGGCCCACCAGTGATGAAATATGATGGAAAGAACATGTGTTCTGCTGTCATCGAGACCTGAGTTCATAATCAACTGTTATGATTTATTAGCTTTGCCTTCTGGGGCTATTACAGAGTGTTTCTGAATCTCCATTTCCTCATCTCTAAAATAGAGCCATTGCCTCTTATAGGCTCGGGTGTGGGTTGAATGTGATCACGAGTACCCAAGTGCCAGGAAGAGCCTTATGGAGCTGGATTAGAGCAGAAAGGGGTTGCAATTTCTTCTGAAGCTTCTTGAGTCATTTGCATGTCACAGTGAAGTTTCCTTTCATTTGAACCACGCGTAGGCCTCCCTGGGTGGTGAAGGCTGCAGAGGAAAGAATGGTCTGCCAGGGAAACACAGCGTCCCTCTCACCCTCCCCAGGGGCTTAGCTGCTCTAAAATCACTCGTATCTGTATGTGCACTCTTAGTGTAAAACCACGCTGCAGTCCTCAATGTGGGCTCTCGTCTTTCCTCAGTCTTCTCCTTTGAAATAGCCTCCATGTTTTTTGCACCATTACCCAGTGTGCGCTGGGAAGTAGGGAGTGTGAAGGCATTGGCTCTGTTGACAGCTCAAGGGGACAGAGTACACTAAAAGACCGTGACATCAGAGGCCACGTGTGCAGGTTACAGACGGCTCTCAATCTGATGGTTAAGGCAAGGCTTCTTGGGCAAGGCTACTCCGGTTGGATTTCAGCTCTCCCGCCTGTTGGCTGCATGATCTTGGGAAAACACCTTTGCAAGCAGCTTTATCTTCTTCATCTGAAAACTGAGGGCACAATTATGCCATCGACCTCATACGTTTTTCACAAGAATTCAGTGGAATCGTGGATATAAGGAGCCCAATAGATATGAGCATAGATAGAAGCATAGAGATCAGCAGAGCTCAATTCATGGGAGCCATTAGCATCAGCAGTGACATTAGTATGGTTTAAGAGTTCTTGTCAACTAAGAAACAGGACCAGTCGCTATTGTAGCAGTAGCCAGACAGAGGGTATGTGAAAGGGTATCTGATCATTAGGATTGACTTAAAGAGTCGAACCGCAGGCTGTGCCTGCTCCAAGAGCCGTGTCATGTGGGCAATGACCTCCATGTGTTGGTAGCCCTAGGAAATTGATCCTAGGGTTCAGAGAGCAGGGAAAAAAAAACCCACAAAAAACAAACCCCTCATAGACCAACTTAAAATGCTCACAGACCATGGTTTATTAATCAGTTTAAAACCTACAGGCTGATGTGAGGGGAAGAAGTTGGGGTAAGCTGACAGTATAACCAAAGTGTTCCACCTAGAATTCGGGGCAGGTAATGTTCACCCATTTTGTCTGTCTGCCTCCTCTGTCTTTGCTGCAGATGGGGTGATTGAGGTTGGAGCAAGGTGTCCTGGGTCAGCGACATACACTTGTTCTCTTGGAGAGACACAGGGACAAGTTAGCCTGGACAGTGATTGGCAACCTGCTGAACAGCCATGGGATTAATCAGTATTTCTGGGATAGAAAGCTCTGGGGACAGCATGGGTAGTCACTAAAAAGTGGCTGAGTGAAGACCTCGCCTGAGAGCTCATGTGTATTACATAAGTTTCTTTTTTTTTTTTTTTTAATTTTGTTTTTCAACGTTTATTTATTTTTGGGACAGAGAGAGACAGAGCATGAACGGGGGAGGGGCAGAGAGAGAGGGAGACACAGAATTGGAAACAGGCTCCAGGCTCTGAGCCATCAGCCCAGAGCCCGACGCGGGGCTCGAACTCACGGACCGCGAGATCGTGACCTGGCTGAAGTCGGACGCTTAACCGACTGCGCCACCCAGGCGCCCCTACATAAGTTTCTTGTATGTTTGGTGTATTGTGTCTCATCCATAGGATGTCTTGACTATTTAGCGCTCTGATGGCTTCTGGTTTTTTAGTGCCTCAAGCACCTGAGGATCTCCTTCCTCCATTTGCTTTATCTCTAGGTTTAATGCCATTAGTCTGTTCACTCGCTGCCTGGCAAGCTTATGGGGATCACCTGTCCTATTTGCTTTCCTGTTCCTGTAGCAAGAGGAAAGCTATCAAACAATATGAACAGTGTATATGTGGAGCTTTCCTATTGGGTGGCAGGCTTGAGGAAATATTTTAATGCATGGTTTTTGGCCTTGACAAATGTCCTCTGAGCAGACTTGGGGATCACTCAAAGAGGTCCTGGAGTCATAATTGTCTAAACAGGGACCCGTCCAACAGTCTGCATGCAGCCCAGCATGTGACAGGCTCGCTAGGGAAGTTTGCCAAATTAACGCATGTGTTAACTTTGCAAGCATGAGTGAATTATCCTAAATGGTGTTTCTATGGCAATTTGTAATTTGCAGTGTGGCTTCACATGAGATGTCCCTTTAGTTTTCACAACAATGCTGGGAGGCAGGTAGAACAGGATTTACAATGTCTGCTTAACAGATGGGGAACTCAAGTCTTGAAATGTAACTGGCTTAAAGTTATACACAGCCGATCTCAGATGGAATAGATTCTAGACCAAAGATTTTCTGATGCCTCAAAAATTCCTGATTTCTTTGGGTCACGGTCCTCCTTCTCTTTCTCTGTACAATCCCAGCTACATAGCAGGAGCTGTGTCATCCTCAACTGGACCAGTAATATCTCACAACTTTCAGTGTTTAAACAATGACCAAATAGCTGTGAAAGTTTAGCACCGTTATGGGATTCTGATAAACATAAACAGCCTGCTCCTTGGATTACATGATTATTTGACTAATTTCAAAGTACATCTACCTGTTATATCCATTACCACCGGTAGATAAATATTTGCTGGAGTATGTGCAATACTGAAGTTTATCTCTTAAGAATGGTCTATGTTTATATTCATAAAGCTTTGAAAAATAAGTTTATCAACTGGAAGGCATCTGGAAACACAGTTCCACTTTCTTCAACTTGTTATTTGGAAGGTTCTGCAGAAATCTGAGACTTAGAACGATATTGCCAAATGGGTGCCGGCCATATTTAAGCCTTCCAGAATCCTCCACTGCTTAGATATTTTGGATAATAGAAGCACTTGGCTGGTCTCAGAGCCAGATTCACTTTGGGTAACCCCCAAGGGAATTCATGCATACAGGATGTAAATGGGCCATCAGCACTCCGGGAGGCAAGTGAGCTAGCCAATAGTTGTTCATGAAAAAAATCCCCACTAAATTAATGATGAAACTGTTCCTAGAGAATGAGTTTGCGGTCTTTGTGCCTCAGAGAAGATACCAAATAAAACAAAGATAAGTGAGTGTAATCAGGTGTTTTCTGTCGCTCTTAGGGCAAAGCTCAAAGAGATTGACCCGTATCAGTACTCCGACTGGCATACAGATGACCCTCCCCAGCCCACCCTGGGTGGCCATGGACTGTCTCCATTCAGACTGGCTTCTATGGTCAATGCAAGCATGCTGCAGGAGTTTTTCCTCCTTTAAGTCGCCAGCTGTGGTCATTGAGTGCAGTTGTGAGAAGCCTGCTCTGAATTTAGTTTGGATTTCTCTAATTTTAGTTGCATTAAAGAGCCCCAGGAAGGGATTTGTAATGGGTTACAACATCCTTTGGTTTTTTTGGCCTGTGAGTGTCACACAGCTGTGTGTATGTGTTTATACGTCCAAGCATGTTTGTGTGTGTCTGTGTCTGTGTGTGTGTGTGTGCGCGCGTGTGTGCGCACACACACGTGAAAGAACAGGAGAGAGGAGAGGGAAAGGAACAGAGAGAAAGCAGTGGAATCATTATCTGCCAGTTCGATTGCTTATAGAAACCAAAACAACTCCAGGGCTTTTTAATAAAGTTAACAGTGAAATTTTCAGTAAAAAATGAAAAGAAACTAAGCATTCATGTAAACCACTGTATGCAGACCTGCAGAATTTTTTTCCTCTATGAAATTCAACGTCACTGGAAATATTCAACAGATTATAACCTATTAATAAAATAATGAAAACATGGTGGAAAACTTTTATCTCCAAGAAATTCTGTGCAATTTAGAATTAATGATCAATCTAGTTTTCAGATCTTTGATGACTTTCAAAAGCAGTGATAAATCTTGGGTCTGGCACCATAAATTGGAACGAATCTCATGGTGGGAATAATGAGATAAGATGATCTTATTTTTATTTATGACACTGAACAAAGTAGAATTCCTCTCAAAGTGTGTTCTACTGTCATGTATATATTTGAATCATCAAATTATCTGTGTGTGTGTGTGCATGTGTGTGTGTGCGTGTGTGTACACATATGGAAATAGTAAGAGCCTAGGGTGTCTGGGTGGCTCGGTCGATTGAGCATCCGACTCTTGCTTTTGGCTATGGTCATGATCTCACAGTTTATGAGTTCAAGTCCGGCACCTGGCTCCATGCTGTTAACACGGATTCTGCTTGGAATCCTCTCTCTCCCCCTCTGTCTGCCCTTCCACCACCCGTGCTGTCTCTGTCTCTCTCAAAATAAATAAATAAACAAAAAAATATTAAGAGCCTATACACTTAATTGTTTTGTTCCAATATTTCCTAAAAACATGTTCTTCGATTTTCTTAATGAATCTATTTAGAGTACACTTACAGCTAGCAATCCTAGTTTATGTGCATCATTTATCCAAAATGCTGAAAAATAGCCCCAATGTTTTTTTTTTACTATTCGTAGATCTCTTTATTCAGGCTCTGTCCTAACTTTTTAATTTACTTTTCTCTCAATGAGCAAACCATTCTTCTAGAATAGAAGCTTCTAGAGCATTCCAAATACAATTTTATCACTGGAGCCCTATAAGGGACCTGAACAAAGCCCAAATCAGCACTATGTGTATATACATTTAAAAATCCAATTTTCACTTTATTAAAAATAATAGCCATTATTGACCAAGCACCAGGAACTCTGCTAAGCATGTTTCAAACATCTTTTTTTATTAAACTTTACAAAATCCTTGTATAATAGGACATTAATGTCTTTACTTTTATTGATAACTAACTGAAGCATAGGGAATATGTTAAGTAATTTGCAGAAGGCAAAGGCAGTAAGTTCTAAAATACTATCTTATATTGTCTCTTTTGGAAATACACATTTTTTTTGCTTAAGCTAGTATTTAGGAGAGGGATGGTATAAATATCAAGGATAGCTAACAAAAGTGTGTGGGCTCCTTTTATGTCGATTGCCTTTAATATATAATTGCTAATAAGTATATATTGTAACATACCATAGAATCATTTTGGAGATTGCTTCTTTTTGTAAAATTGTTATTCTTAATTTTAAAGTCAACATACACCACGCTTACCATTATTTCAGTTCTTTTAAAACCTGAGATGGGAGCCTGGGTGGCTCAGTCGGTTAAGCGTCTGACTTCGGCTCAGGTCATAATCTCAGGGTCGGAGAGTTCGAGCCCCACGTGGAGCTCTGTGCTGACAGCTCAGAGCCTGGAGCCTGCTTCAGATTCTGTGTCTCCCTCTCTTTCTCTGCCCTCCCTTGCTCACACTCTATTTCTTTCTCTCTCAAAAACAAATAAACACAAAAATCTCAAAAAAAAAAAAAAAAAGGCTTAGGGGCACCTGGGTGGCTCAGTCAGTTAAGCATCCGACTTGAGCTCAGGTCATGATCTCACAGTTCATGAGTTTGAGCCCCACTTTGGGCTCTGTGCTGACAGCTCAGAGCCTGGAGCCTGCTTTGGGTTCTGTATCTCCCTCTCTTTCTTCGCCTTCCTCCCTCTCTCTCTCTCTTTCAAAAATAAATAAACATTAAAAAAATTAAAAAAAAAAAAAAGGACTTGAGAATTTTTTTTTTTTTTTCCCCTCTTTGGGAAGAGCGAACACTAATGTGATGACAGTCTGGTTAGGATGCCTATTCTGTCCATTGGGGTGCGTGGATTCAAATGGCCCTTGAAAATGAGTCAAGATTTCCTCTTGGACTGAAAACAAAGTGTCCTTATATTTTGGACATGGAAAAAGTCACATGCGCGGTATCATTTTTCAAAGACTTGAGTGTAAGGAAAACAGATGCGTTTATTATATCTTCTCTGGATAAGAACTAAAGGAACGTAATTTGTTAATGAATCAGAGATCTATGTGACAGTTGTTCAAGCAGGTATAACTCTAAAGGAAGTTCCCTTCTGTCAGGAAAAGTGGGGAGCAGGAACCTAGGGTATGGCTTCTTGGATTGCCTCCAATGAAACCAAAAGATCTTAAGGTAAAGCTTTTCCTAAAAATGTTGAAGTCAAATACTGACCTGTTATCATTTATTGGCACGTTATTACCACACAAGCTGTGAACATACTTCTATTTTTCAATGGGAACTGTATTAATTGCCTTCTTTGATTAGGAAGTAATACTCTCTCTGAGACGAAATTAGAAGGTGGGGAGAGAGAGAGAGAGAAAGAGGGAGAGAGAGAGAGAAACAGGCAAAACGCAAGTGGGGGAGGGACAGAGAGAGACACACACACACACACAGAATCTGGAGCAGGCTCCAGGCTCTGAGCTCTCAGCACAGAGCCCGACGCGGGGCTTGAACCCATGGATCATGAGATCATGACCTGAGCCAAAGTCAGCCGCTCAGCCGACTGAGCCACCCAGGTGCTCCGCTTTGCTGATTTTAATGCTTCCCCTCAACTGAAGTAGAACCCTTAAATAAAATACTGTGGGCTTTTATTTTTATTTTTTTTCCCAGTCTGATGGACGTGATGGTACTTGGGCCGTGTACTAGGAAATAGTCCATCACTTTGCCAAGATGGTGTGTGTATCTAACGATACCTTCTCTCTGACCTGCTGAACGCACCTTGTATTGTCGGCCAGGCCCTCAGGCCCTCCATGTAGAGAGCTTGTCAAGGTTGGTAACGTGTGCAAGGAGATACCCTGCAAGCAGTGAATGAGGACCTCAAGCAATAAACATTAACAAGGATTCACGAAAAGTTGGCTTTCAAACACATGCTACACATTTTCCTCTCTCCGAATACGAAATATCACTGATGAAATTTGAACATCTCCATCTAACCACTTAATTCTTTTTTTTTTTTAATGCAGATTTATTTTTGAGAGAGAGCATGTGTACAAGTAGGGGAGGGGCAGAGAGAGAGGGAGACACAGGAGCCAAAGCCGGCTCTCCCCTGAAAGCAGAGAGCCTGATACGGGGCTTGAATTCACGAACTGTGAGATCATGACCTCAGCTGAAGTCGGATGCTTAACCAACTCAGCCACCCAGGCGCCCTCCATTTAATTCTTAAGACGTAGTATAAACTCTATGTACTTAATATTTCATTTGTAAGATGAGTGAATCTGTATCTTCTATCGTCTTTGTAAACCTATACATTCTATTGGTTTAAGCCAGTGGCATCGTAGAAATCAGCATTATTTCTCAAATTGGGAAAATAGCCATTCTAGCAGGTACTTATTAAATTAAAAGGGAGTTTAAACATATGACCCAGTATTTTCTTCTTTTCTAGTATCAAAATTCCAGGCAATCTTTGATCTGTTGCCTCTTCTTCCATTAGTTAACCTTCCGAGAGATGCATAGTATCGTTTACAAACCTTGTGTATGTCGATGTACCTGATTTCATCTTCAATGTCTAGGGCATAATGCTTGCTGTATGCAGTTGCCTGTTTCAGCTATTCTAAGACTTTCCTTTTTTTAATGTTTATTTATAATTTTTGAGAGAGAGAGTGAGAAGGAGAGAGCATGAGCAGGGAAGGGGCAGAGAGAGAGAGGGACAGAGGATCCGAAGCAGGCTCAGTGCTGACAGCAGAGAGCCCAGTGTAGGGCTTGAACTCACTAACTGTGAGATCATGATCTGGGCCAAAGTCAGACGCTTAACCGACTGAGCCACCCAGGTATCCCTCTAAGGCTTTCTGTTGAAGGGACGTCCAGCCCTTCTGCTATCCCCACCTCTCTACATAGCGTAATGGATCAGTGGTGACTTAGAGTTATTCTGTTTTGTCTTGCTGTGTTTTAAGGAGTGCTTGGTTAGAAGTTCTGGCCCTGTTGGAATTTTCAGTGGGTGACGCAAGCAACCCAAATCGACATGTGATCTCGTGAAAAACACTGAGTTTACTAACATCACGCATTTCAAGGGAAGCCACTTAGCTGCCTCTCTAGTCTTCCCAGCCCAAGTGTACTTTGTCCCTAAGTTCCCTGTAGATAGAAGTTTGGCAGACAACATTCAGTTGGACCATCTCTGCCCTACTGCACATTGTAACATGTCACCATGCTTGCCAGTCCTGGATCTTTACCATCAAAGTACTTCATGAATTATAATCTTTCCCATCTATTTGCTCCAGCCAGACTCTTGCCCCGGTGGTTTTGTGCCTTGAACGAGACACATCCAATCAGCATCCTAAACCGAGCACTGCCTTGGCTGGCTGTTCTGAATTGTTTTTTGGTTTTGTTTTGCTCACTCAGACATGAGAAGGTGGTGAAAAGAAACCATTAGCATTTTATCTGGGGGAAAGGTATAGAATAAATCAGATCACACTATTATTGTTTTGCCTTGTTCTTTGGAAAGATCTTGATGAAGCTTTCGTAGAGACACCAATCTATAGTGGTGGGGGAGGCTAGCCTCATGTAAGGCTGAAAGTGGTGTTACAGATACCAGGAAGCCTGTTCCCTGTCTCCTAAAGCTTTTCTGGCTAACTATCTGAAGCGTCATTAAACAAATATTTGTTTATTTTTATTTTGTGAGAGACAGAACGTGAGTGGGGAGGAGGCAGAGAGAGGGAGACAGAGAATCCCAAGCAGGCTCCACACTACTGGTGCAGAGCCTGATGTGGGGCTCAAACTCATGAACTGGGAAATCATGACCTGAGCCGAAATCCAGAGCTGGACACTTAACTGAAGTAAGCCACCCAGGTGGCCCAGTGAAGTGTCATTTTACAAGATGTCTTCCTGGGGTGCCTGGGTGGCTCAGTTGGTTAAGCATCTGACTCTTATTTTTGGCTCACGCCATGGTCTCACAGTTCACAAGACCAAGCCCCACATCAGGCTCCACACGGACAATGCAGAGCCTGCTTGGGATTCTCTCTCTCTCTCTCTCTCTCTCTCCCCCCCCCCCACCCTCAAAAATGTCTTCCTTTTGCCTACAATGTCCAATACAGGTAAAAAAAACAAAAAAACAAAAAAAAAAACAAAAAAAAAACAGTTCTTAAGATATAGTTAGTCACATACCTCTTTGTGTGGATATCCTAAGAGAAGCCAGCACCCCAAGGATACGTGCATTTGTCATTGTCACTGGACGTTGTAGGAGAAAAGTGGGATTGATCTACATTGTAGATACTTTAAAAAGGTAGCAAAAGATTTCTGTTTGATTCTCCTTTCTCCTGTGGTGGGAACGGAGGAAGAGCGGAAAGCAGTAACAAGAGACTGAGCTTTCATTTTAAGAAAAGGTGTATTTTGAGGCTCCCACAGGACTCCCTGCAGAAAACACATCTGGACTCCAAGAGGAGAGAGTCAGCATTTTTACACATGGCAGGCAGGCATTATTGGCAGCAATGGATGTTAGAAGAGCAGAGACAGAGAGATTCCCACCTTTGCCCGGGAAATGAAGAACTTTGTCTGTTTCTCTCTCCCTCCTCCCCACTCTGTTCTGGATCAGCCAAAAAAGTCAGAGGTAGCAGAGAAGGCCCAACTCCTGTCCTCCAACCCTGTAGGTCCCATAGATTTTATTCTTACTAGTTTGGGGAAAGGAAAGGAAGGTACTTTGAATCAAATGCAAGACAAGACAATAAAATTAAAAAGACCAAAGTGTTAAATACTCAGTACTATTCCAATAACTCAAAGTGGCTAAAAGGGTGTATTTTGGCCCAGTAGCAATAAGGGAGACACCTGCTTTGGGAAGGAGATGCTAAATGTAGCACAGAAGGGGACGTTCATTAGAAAAGTGAAATCACTCCCGTCGTGTCAAACGTAGACCTCTTGTGTACTGCAATCGCGTTACCGATGGTGTCGCTGAGCGCTGACCTGGCTCATCTGGAAGGCTGCGGCAGACAAAGCATGGCTGTGAATCACACTTTTGAAATGAACCGTCAACTCATCATCATTCATGTTTATTCTGTAACAGAGAGCGCTAGCGAGCCTCGCACATCCATATTGAATTGGCCGTGGTTTTAAAACCCATCCAAAATGATTTCATTCCTACGGAGATGACAATGACAGAGGCTAGCATCGGGCTGGGTTATCATCCAGTGTGATCTGAGATCTTGAGAGAATGCAAAGTGGAGCTGCTTATGCTGGTACAGAGGTGGGGGCCAGAGAGGAGAGGCACCAGTGGCTTGCAAGCTTAGCACATAGAATAAGGACCAAAGACTGGTTGAGCTGGGCTCGCCACCTGTATTGAAGTCTGCTTTCTTGGGCAGTGGCCAGTAGACAGAAGAGCTCACCAACCTTTTCTTGACCCAGGTGGCTCATCCAGGTTCCATATCGAAGAAGGATTTAATAATTGAATAGCCCCTCCTTGGGTAGTTATATATTTGTTATATGTAAATATCAGTCCTATCTTAATGGGTAGAGATCTCCTATAGAGAGATACTGAAGTCAATATAAACAGTTTACAGAGTGGCTAATAAACACTGATATGAAGGGAAAGGGTGCGCTCTAGTACAAAACTTATTTAGATTTAACTCCATTAATTTAAAAAATTGACACTAAACACTAAATTCTGTGCTGAAAGGAAAAGGTGATTCAACTCCAATTTGTGCCTAAAGGTTTTAATTTGTAACTGATTTCCCATAGTAATAGTATAATTTTTTTTTTCTTACAAGCAAAGAGCCGGTGAACAATATAAATATCATGTTGATATTTATTAGTCTAATTAGTTGCCTTTCCAAAATCCATTTAATATTCAATATTAAAAAAAATCCGTGATCCCCAAAGAAAGAATTACCATCACCTACCGTGAAATTAAGCGGAGCTTACAAAATTATATAGTTTTTGTATTTTATGTTTTAATATGCATAATGAGTATTAGGTATTAGACAGATTTGCATGTAAGTGGCTTTTAGAGCCCACATCTTGTAACTTAAGAAACAAACATGGTAGTTTTCGTGGAGGACATCTAAACCTATTGTAGTCGTGTCTCATGGTGATGAAGTACTTGGGGTCGTGAATCTCTTCATGTGCCCCACTGTCTACACCCAAGATGAATGCATGCCATTTGACTGGAGTGTATTATTTGGTGTTCTCCACAGGCCTGAATGGAAAGTCATTTTGACCTGCTCCACATTTTTACTTAAGAACTGCTTTTAACAATAAGCCACTGGTGTACTTGTTTCTGGACTGACTTGAGTTTTTGGCACAATATGAAAAGCATTTGGAAAGTGTAAGTAAAAGCCTTCCATTTCACAAGAAATAATGGCCCCATTTGCCATGGAAACCAGAGGACTTTATGAAAATGCACTCAACTGTTTTCTGTACTGAGCCTAAAATTATTCTAAAAATAAGTTGGATTCCTGGCATCTGCTAGCCAATGCACAAAGATCTCATCTCAGAAGGTTTTTCCCTTCAGAGAAAAATGCGCTGGCATTTGAATATGTCATTTTTCCTATTGTTCCGAAGGTAGAGGGAAATATATGTGTGACACACAGTAGGGACTCAATAATGAGGTTTTAATTAAACTAAATGTCTTTTGAAAGGCATCACATAATTTGAGTACGGCCCCTGAACACAGAGCATAATTATAAACACCAAATATAGGATTTTTTTTTTCTTCTGAGTTAGAATGGGTCATATTTCAACTATCCTTTTTTTCTTTGTACAGAGTATGTATATCATGGCAAACAAGTGAAATAGAATGATAAATGATTATACAAATCTTGGATGACAAATAGAAGCGAATAGAGACAAAGGATCATCGTCTCTGACCAGAAGTCCCATGTGGTAGGTCCTGTCGTTGAATCCGAATGTTTCAGTCATATATGTGGGGAGACAGGGAGCAGAGGGGTAAACCGACATCCCACTAACTCAGTTTCCCAGGACCTTTGCAAGGGGATCTAACACTTCATTAAAGTCTAGAGAGGCCTCGTGGAAGGAGGCAAGGGGCCCCCTGACAGGCTAAACGCGTGAAGGAGCGGAACAAATAAAACGCTCAAAACCGGATGTGCCAAAAGGCAAAGAAAGTCCATACAGGCAGCATTCACGTTTGCATCCACATGTCCTCACCAGCCTAAGAACATATTCATAAAGTCACAGAATCACACTGGACAGATTAGGCCATTGGGTAGCAGCAGTATTCATTAATTTAGTTTTCACCCAATACATACGTATCGCCTGCCTCTATGTGCCAGGAACCATGTTAGCTGCAAAGAATAAAGTGGTGACTGATCGCAGCCCTCCAGTGTTTATTGTTCTGCGGGGGCAGAAGTGCCTGAGAACTCAAGATATTATGACAAGAAAGAGAGAAAATCGCTTCCCTAAACTTGCTTGAGGGGTGACCAAGGGATTTACAGGGGAAGAGGTTGTAAAAACTTAGTTCATCTGCTCGGCAACTCAGGGGGCCATAAATAATAACTTATTATCTGCGTTTGGATATTTTGCAAATGAATCAGGGTCCCAGGTGTGAACTGGGGTTTCTTGGTAGATCAGTACATGTAATTAATCTCTACACATACCTGATGTGTATTTTGGGGCCTAACTAAACCGTCTCTTTTCTGTATAATTTATTATCATTATATTGGTGGGGATTCTTAAAGGCCTTTCTTTTACAATTGGGCCCTGAATAAGTTACTAGAATAGCATTCAGTTAAGAGCCTGGTGGCAAAACCCATTGACCCATCTATAGATGCTGATCACTGAGGCTCAGCCTGGCAGGCCAGCCGTGTTTCCCAACTGTGAATCCTCTGGTCCGTATCTTTATAAAGACTTAGATGAAGTCATGGCGGGACTGTGTGTGACACGTGCAATTACCCAGTGTTGGGAGGGTTAGTGAATACTCTGGCTCCAAGAAGTTTTTAACAAGCTAGAACAATGGGATGCTTGTATTTGTTTGTTTGTCTGTTTGTTTGTTTACGTTTATTCATTTTTGAGAGAGAAGGGAACAGAGCATGAGTGGGGGGGGGGGCACAGGGCAGAGAGAGAGGGAGACAGATTCCAAAGCAGGCTCCACGCTCCAAGCTATCAGCACAGAGCCCGATGTGGGGCTCGAACCCACAGACCGTGAAGTCTGGGCCGAAGTCAGATGCTTAACGGGCTGAGCCGCCCAGGCGCCCCAGTGGGACGCTTTTTGAAACAGGGTACATTACAGGGGTAGCCATAAGATAGTGCACTTAAATTTAAACAAACAAAATCTACATAAATATGACAGGGAGGAAGTGTGGCCTGGTAGCCGTAATTGTCAAAATGCGAATACATCTTAGCAATTTAATGCTAACTCTACTGTGGTAGTATAAAGCTTTGGCAGAGACTTTGTGGAAGGGATTGGTGCCTCGGCTGGATAATTGGGCAGAAATGTACTTTCTGGAAGTGTGAGGCAGAGCCTGTATCTCATTCATCTCTGTCCCCTGGCTATAGAAGGCACCTAAAACGTATTTGTTGAATGAGTCAAAAGGTGCATTATGAGTGATGAGAACTTCAATGAGGGAGTCAAACGACTGCATCACATTTCGCCCGCGATCATCCCCCTGAGATGTTTGATCGTCAGTCTCCCCCTTGGCGTGGTCTGTTCTCCCAGCCTTCCTTTATCATTGCCTTAGAGGATTGAATATTAGCCTCTGGAACCAAGGAGGCCTAATAATTTTGTGATGGCAGTTCTTGCAAATCAGTAGTCAATTATTATTTTTTTTCCTTTCGGCGTCAAAGCATTATTTACAGAAGAGCCATTCAGCACCTCTAGAAGATAACCAGCAAGCTCCCCTCTCGGCTAGCGAACAGACTGGTTTGAGCAAGGTTTTCCTGAGCTATCTTGTTTTCCACACCCACATTTACTCCTGTTTTCCTGAAGGCAGAGTGTGGCTGGCAGACACAAGCTGCGTGTTTGTGGAGTGTTTCCACACAGCCACAGGAAGCAATGTCTGCTTTGCCTTCTTGCCTGTCCCATCCCCTCGTGAACTCAAGAGTCACTGTTTTATCTCTTCTTGCCTCTTTTCCATCCTCTTTCAATTAGCCAGTTGGGTGAGGAAAATGCAGATGACTAGGGTTTGAATTACCCTGACTGCCCAGTTCCTCTGCCTAAATCCACAGGATAATTATGGGTCGGTCATTGCGTTTCACACCGTGCCCAGCTAGACCTGGCTGAAAAGCCACAGTCTTCTCTTTCTTGTGGTTATTTAACGATAGAGCCTCTGAGCGTATTTATCCAAGTGGTTTAAAACTTAGGTATACATCTGTTAAAAACTGAAGATTTATTTAATCTATAAGTTATAAATGATAGATTCTTATAATCTATAAATCATTTAATCTATAAATTAAATTTTCTCTTTCTAGAGATAGAACTCAAATATTTTCAATGAAATAATTTGTATAGTTTAAATTTTTTTTTTATTATTTAAAAAAAAAATTTTTTTTTTTAACGTTTATTATTTTTGGGACAGAGAGAGACAGAGCATGAACGGGGGAGGGGCAGAGAGAGAGGGAGACACAGAATCGGAAACAGGCTCCAGGCTCCGAGGCATCAGCCCAGAGCCTGACGCGGGGCTCGAACTCACGGAGCGCGAGATCGTGACCTGGCTGAAGCCGGACGCTTGACCGACTGCGCCACCCAGGCGCCCCTAGTTTAAATTTTTTTAACATTTATTTACTTTTGAGAGAGATAGAATGCGAGCGAGAGAGGGGCAGAGAAAAAGGGAGACACAGAATCCGAAGTGGGCTCTAGGCTCTGAGCTGTCAGCACAGAGCCCGACATGGGGCTCAAACCCACAAACTCTGAGATCATGACCTGAGCCGAATTTGTAGGCTTAACCGACTGAATAGCCCCTATATAAACTATTTACTCAATTACTTCTGCCTGTTGTGCCGAAGATTTCCATTATTTAATGCAAACAGGGTTGTTTTTTTTTTTTTTACTCTTAGATTTTTTAGGTAGACATTGTTTTGAAGAAATGATACAATTTCATTACCATGTAGAGGATCTATTGATTGATCGATTGATCAATCTAAGTGAGCTCTACACCCAATATAGGGCTTGAACTCACCACCCTAAGATCAAGAGTCACCTGCTCTACCACTGAGCCAGTCAGGCACCTCTAAGACAACCCTGTTTTAAAAGCCACACATTTTAAAAACAATTTCAAATACTTCAAACTTTGCAACTCTGGTAAATGTATGCGTACTATTATTATTAGATAATGCAGGCTGCTTTCTGTACAGTTCTGCCAGAGAATATCCATTCATTTGACAAGAGGACATTTAGATATTTCACTTATGAAACTGAGCCCTGAAATCTGTCATTCTTGCTTATGAATGAAGACTCATCTCTCCATTTGCTGCAATAACAACTTTGGGTACAGGCTTTGGATAAAGTCATAAATGTGCTTCCTCCTGAAATAATTTTTTGTTTGTGCAATGACAAGTAAACTTACGGGACGTGGCTGACATGCTCATGAAGGGACATTTAACAAGATGCTGTTGATCATTTCTAAGCATGGTGGGTCTGTGGATCTCGGAAATGAGTATTGGCACCTCTTCTTTTTAACCTGTAGGACCAATATCTGTCAAGTAAGAGCCATGTGCATTTGTAGCTTGGGTATATTAGGTGTCTTCTAGAGAGTAAAATAGACACGGGCATTTTATTGGGTTGTAGATGCAATGTAAGTTTGCAGCACCCGGGTGACCACCAGGTGGGGATATGGTAGTTTGGGGGCAAGACACAGTAGGTGCTCAATTAATGGCCCAAATTGTTTAATATGTCCTAATTTACTGTTCTTTTCTGATAGGTCTTATTTTTTACCACTCTCCTTTGAAAGATACAGCAAACATAAATACATGAGTAGAATATTTTCTGTCCTCAGAAGAAACAGAAACACTTAATTAAAACAGCTCAATAGGCAATAGCCCACGAAACCGTATGTTGAAAACATTTAGATTTGAATTCACTTTCGGGTTTAAGGCAAAGAAGCTGGTACTAAATTTATTTTTGAAGCCTAGAGAACTTTTAGATACTTGGAAACCCTGTATTAGATGGTCCACTGTGAGACTTTGGGCAAATTACTTAATCTCTCTGTGGGTTATTTCCTCATCTTAAAATGGAGCATTGGAGAGGACATAACACGTAAGGTTTTAGTTAAGAATTAAATGAGTTAATGTATGTGAAGTTCTTTGAACAGTGGCAAATTCCAAGCATTGTGTACATGTTTCTATTATCAATATTAATATTTGTTCAAATATGGAGCTCTCAAATGTTCCCTGTAACCACTGTCTCCACTAAAGCAGCATGGATACTCGTGCTAAAGAGTGATCTGGACTGTGAGAAAATAATAGAATTTTACTGACAAAATAGGATATTCAATGAAGATGTCATCAAGAATTTAGTTTTCTGAATTTGAAGATGTTATGGCTAAGTGATCACTCTTGAAATGTCAAAACCTATGTAAGGAAAGTGATGGTAATCTTCCTAAATGTATGATTTATTTCACTGAATTAATATTGTGATACATGTTTTGATTGACAAAGGTTATTTCATAGACATCAAGTATTTTATTGCAATATTCCAATACTTGAATGACTTGGGAACGTTCTTTACTCCGACACAAAATGGCCAACGATGCCATGATTTTAGAATTACCGTCTCCTCCTCCTCCCTGCCCCCCTGCTCCCTTTCTTTTTCTTTTTCCTCCTTCTCCTCCACTTCCTTCTCTCCCTCCATTTTTTTCTTTTCATATTAGCTTTGTACGCACAGACTTTCGCCCCAGTACCTACTAGAGAATCGAAGAGGCTTTCACAAGGCACTACCTGGTTGCGGTATAAAATAAGTAGTGTTCTGGGGCACCTGGGTGGCTCAGTTGGTTGAGTGTCCGACTTTGGCTCAGGTCAAGATCTCGTGGCTCAGGTCACGATCTCGTGGTTCGTGAGCTCAAGCCCCCCATCGGGCTCTGTGCTGACAGCTCAGAGCCTGGAGCCTATTTCAGATTCTGTGTCTCCCTCTCCCTGTTCCTCCCCCACTCATGCTCTCTCTCTCTCTCTCTCTCTCTCTCAAAAAAAAAAAAAATATATAAGTAATCATTAAAAACAATTAAAATAAGTGGCGTTCCTTTTATCCACAATTCCAAGTCAACACCTCCTTCCTGAGGCCGTGAAGGTGACTCCATATCTCCACTTTGAAGAGGGTCCAATGACTGTTATTTCTACCGGTTGCCACTTCCCAGTTCTTTTATGAGGAGTTAGGAGTTCATGGCTCTGTGTTGGATGGGAGACGTTTGTGAATACCCTTATTGCTAGACATGCAGAGGAAAGAGCTTCTGGAGGTCTTTGTCTTTTTTTTTTTTTTTAATGCAAGTGAAAAATAAGAACCGTTCACAAAATACATGATCATCAAAAAATTGGAAACTGGTATTGTCTTTTTTGCACCAGGAGCATTATGCTTGCCACGGGTAGTCTGTTCCAATGAATGCTTTTTTTTATTTTATAAAGACATTGCTGAAGGTTCTGCCAAAATTTCCTGGGTGTTAAGCTTTCGGCAGCACAGTGGAACAGTTAAATGGGGGGGAAAAAGACCCAAAACTCTGTAGCAATAAATCACAAGTAGGGGACTAGGACCCCCTGAAGGGCAACCGAGAGTGAGGAGGAGATTAAGAAGAAAATCTAGCTTTTTCTGTTGGAGTTGAGCACCATGATGAAATGAAAAGGCTATTGGCCTCCCAGAAATTTCTTTTTTTGGAAATAGCTTTGGAAATCCAAGCTTAAGTTCGTAGTTTGTTTGTTTCATCAACTGCTAGCTTCAGCAGTGATTCTAGCCACATGGTGTTCCATTAAATGGTTTTTTTTTGGCATGAACACAATGAGGAAATTCTCAGCCGTTCTCTCCTCGGTGGGGCTTTTCAAAGGGGTACTGGGTATAATCATCTTGTAACTTCTGATCACAGGTCATTGGAACCTCAAATTGGGGTTTGAAAGGTAAACCCGAATTATTTCAATCCATGTAGTTAATGCATGGGAAGGGAGGTAGTTTCAATATACAAAAGAACCAAGTTTACTCTTGAGTCCAAGGCTCACTAAGGTTTGACAGTTTGGGGGTTGGTAAGAGGCATTCAGTGAGGCATGAGTGGAAATGAGTCCAAACAGGTAAATGTCACCTTAATCTCTATAAGGCTGAGACTCCAAGAGAAAACAGTGCCTTAGTGTAGCACTGCCCCACGTCTACACCCTGATCTCCTTTCAAACCACTGATAATGGTGATTTGTAACTAGGACACCGGGCTATGGAAAACCAATCTTTAAAGATCTTATAAAGGCAAGTAACATAAATGTCAGCATTAGAGAATAATTTGGGGGAAATATTTTCTACCTGAAGTAGCAAGAAGAATTTAGCTGGTGAAATCTTCTCCCTCACTTTAAACTATGTGAACCCTAATTTATCCTGATTAAAATCTCGCGCTAACTTTGAAATCTCAGCGTGGCATAAATAATCTGGCATAAAGCGACATTCACTACCCAGTCGTAAATCGTCAAATTATTTCCGGTGATGTGTCTCATGAAAACCAAGAAGATCTAAAGCCATGAGGTGGTCTGTATGGTTTTTGGTAAGTACGTTATGCAACTTGAGCAGTTGTGTCACTAATTTTTTGAATTGGGGACGAAAGTGAAAGTTCCTGTAGTTTCTAGATGCAGAAAGGATCCCAGAACGTCTGCAGCTGGCAGAGGAGGAGGCATCAGACATGCGTGACCAGAAAGGGAGGCTCACGGGTGTGAAAATACTGAAGTTGCACAAGTTACACGATGTAAGGGCCCGTCTCCCCCTGGTCTTGAGGCCTGGGAGAATCCTCTTGACCAGTGCTAACTTCCTTAACTCGGACGACCATCCTCAGCATGTTTATGGGTAAGAAGTATTGACTATCTCCACATACAAGGTCCTTTGAGAAACATAGAGCAAACTAGGCCTTGTTATGTTACTTAGGTAGTATGCAGTCCAGTTGAGGGTCAAAGACATAGGTATGTGAATTATAGCTCTAAAACGATAAGCATGCACTTGTGCAGTTCAGACTGTACGAACAGCAAGGCCATTAGAGCTGGGAAAGACACTCCCACTTAGCCACCTGAGAATGGGTCTGGAATACTTCTTTCCGATGAGATAAAGAGCCCTCACAGTCTGGGCTGGGCTGATGGCCTTGTAAGGGAATACCTTTCTCTGTTCTGTACTTCTTTGTTTTGCTTAAACCCATGCGTCAGTGGCCCCCAGGCATGTCCCCAGCTTGCTGTGTCTCAGACCTCACAGGGAGAGGAAGGGGTCTTTCTACCACAGCAGGCTCTGGGAGGTGCGGTCAGCTATGGAGTGGATTCACTGGCTCTGGGACGGGGGGGGGGGGGGGGGGGAAGGGGGGTAGGGGGGTAGGGGGAGTAACATAGTGCAAGGGGCTGGGTCTGTGTCCTCTGCCTCTTGTGCTTTAAGTAAATCCTGGACCGCCTGAACCGGGTGCAGATATCTGTTCTCAGTGACCTCACATCCTGGTCTCTTACTTGTGTGGCTTTTACCTGCCTTCTCACCTCGGCAGCATCATGTTACGCTGTCTCCCACGGCACAGTGGGACCACCCTGTGAGCCGAGGGGCAATTAGAGTCAAGTAGTGGAAGAGATAGCTTTCAGTGTCGATGGACTAGAGAGATTCACTGAGGAAGGAGGCTGTGAGGTGGACACTGGGAATGGGTTGGATTTCGGTAAGGAGTCAGAGGCCCCTGCAGTGACTCATTTGGCATATAGAGATGCGTAGAGAGGGCAAATCCAAGGCTGTGCTCAGAGGCTGGAGTAGAGAGTGGATGCAACAAAATAATGGGTTGAAATCTTGGAAGGGGAGATCAGAGCTGAGATGGTGACCGCAGAGCCAGCTTGAAATCGATTCCTCCGACAGGAAATTACAATAGAGAAAATATATCAGAAGATAGATATTCATTACCACCTAAGAATTTCGGGTGGAAGGTGTATTGAGACGTGGAGATTGAGAAAGCTCCCCAGGATGGATGTTAATGCACTCTAGGGACGCTGAAAATATTTAACCATTGGTACAGCATGGGCCCTTACCCATTCAGAGTGGGGGCAAATCAGAAGTCCTGCCACGGCCCTTGGTAAGGCAGTGGGGGTGCACTTAGGACTTTTGAACCCAAGAATGAGGCAATCAATATGCTTTTTAGAAAAAGCTGATAAACCACGGTGAAAGTATGAAAAGGGAAAAGGCATGCACCCCAGTTTGCTTGATTTTTGCACCTGTGATGTATTCCAAGACTCAGAGTTGGAGCAGCTGGAATATAAATGGAGGGAGACACGTGAATAGATTTGGAAGATGCATTAGTGTTAGATAAGGAGACAAAGTTATTTCTGAGGATTGGAGTTGACTTGCACAGAAAACCCGTGATGCTTCCCAACAGAAATAAAAGGAAAGAAGAGTTGTGGTAGGGTTAAGGTGTAGTGTCAGAACCGGATCTGAATCTTGGTTCAGCCTTGTTTCAACAGTCATCCTTGGACATATTACTGGACTAATCTTTTTTTTTTTTTTCATCTGTAGAACTGAAGTAGAATAGGATATCTCCTATAGAGCCATGGGGTTGTGTTAGAGTCCTCCAGAAAGACAAAATCAATAGGGTGTGTGTGCATATGTGTTCCTATCTGTCTGTCTGTCTGTCTGTCCATCAATCTATCACATAACACTATGGTATAGAAAATGAGAGAGAGATTTATTATAATGTTTTGTTCACGTGATTATTGACACTCGGAAGTTCCAAGATCTGCAGTATTAAGCTGGAGACCCAGGAGAGCCGATATGTAGTTATGTCTGAGTCCAAAATCCCAAGAACCCAGGGGGCAGATGATGTAAGTTCTGATCCAAAAATCATCAAGCGAAAACCCAAGAGCCAGCTTTTCAGCTCAGATCTGAAGGTGGGAAAGAAACAAAACAAAACAAAACAAAAAACAAAGAAACAAAAAACAACGTTCCAGCATGAAGCAGTCAGACAGGAGGAAATTCCTTCTTACCTGGGGAAGCTCCACCTTTTTGTTTAATTCAGTCTTCAACTGATTGGATGAGACCCACTCACACCGGCTGGGGAGGGCAATCTGCTTCCTCAGTCTAGTGCTTTAAATGTTACCCTCATCTAGAAACATCCACACAGGCATACCTAGAATAGTTTTAGAAACACATCTGGGCACCCCATAGAACAGTCAAGTTGACCACAAAACTACACACAGAGTAATTAATCACAGAGGCCGAGTAACAGGTTCAGCTCACTGTGTTGCCCACACAGAGTGCTGCATCTAGAAAATGCCCAGTAAGGGTGTGTACTTGACGATCACGATTATGGCTGCTGTGAGACAAAAGGTCCCGAAACATCTGATGATGGATTCAGAGTCTGAGAGTGAAGCATTTTGGGTCATTGCATCACACTGAGATGTTAGATTCGTAACATCAAAATAATGATTCTTGAAAAATAAGTGTAAAATCATTTGGTTGAATAAGACAAAGAAGCGCCGAGTGGAAAAGAGAACCGGATCTTCACTGAAGTTTCAAGAGCCAAGGGAAGGGCAGCAGTGCTGTAAAAGAATGCAGGATGAAGAAAGGGCCTCTATTTGGACATTAGTTATCATTGGTGACCTTTGTGAGTTCAAATTCAACGGACTTAACAGTGATTTTGAAATGCTGCCAAGATCAAGAGGCAGTCAAATATCAGGTGTATTCCCACTAATCTCCACTCTTAGGAGCGAGTTTTACAAGGGGTGTTATATTAATTTCTGCGGACTGGGTGGCTCACACAGCAGACCTTCATTGTCTCACGGTCCAGAGACCAGAAGGCCAAGATTAAGGTGTGGGAAGGGTTGGGTCCTCCCGAGAGCTGTGAGAGGAGGTTGTTGACTTCTGCTGGTTTGTTGGCAGTCATTGGGGTGCCTTAGGGACGGTGTGCTTCCCATGTTTTCACATCATCTTCCTTCAGTATGTGGGGCTCTTTTGGTAAGGACACCAGTCATGCTGGATTAGGGGTCTGTCCTACATCAGTGGAACCTCATTTTAACTGGTTGCGTCTGCAACTACCCTGCTTCCAAAATGGTCACGTAACACATCAGAGACAGCCTCCATAGATACTGTGAAGATTCTGGAGAGGTCTTAATAATGTCTCCTCTTGTGCATTTCAAAATGTTCTTAAATTAGTTTTAGGTTACAGAGTTCCACTATGAACAGACCTTCTGAGTTTTAGGGAGAAAATGTTTCTGGTCCACAGTGGAGATTCTGTATCTCTTGCTTCATTACTGATTTATGCTAACTACACTGGGACAGATTCTGTGATGCAGGCTCGGACACCTTTAGCAGGCAGTCCTCTAAGCCTTTTTCAACTCACAGGTTTGTGTTTTTAAAAAAGTCTCTATGGGCACCTGGGTGGTTGGGTTGGTTAAGAATCTGATTTGATTTGGGCTCAGGTCATGATCTCACGATTGGTGGGATCAAGCTCCTCATTGGGCTCTGCCCTGAGATTGAGATTGCTTGAGATTCTCTCTCTCCCTCTCCCCCCACCCCACTCATTCTCTCTCTCTCTCAAAATAAATAAACACTTTTTTTTAAAAACCCTTGAAAGAATGAAGAAATGAATTGTAGCCATATTGATAGATTCTTTTATTTTTTTTTATGAAAAAGTCTATGTATACCTAAGAAAGGGTGATATGATCAACCCAATATTTTTTTAAATTTTTTAATGTTTATTTTTGAGAGAGAGAGCAGGAGAGAGAATGAGTGGGGGAGGGGCAGAGAGAGAGGGAGACACGGAATCTAAAGCAGGCTCCAGGTTCTGTGCTGGGTCTTGAACAGGGGTCTTGAACTCAAGAACCACAAGATCATGACCTGAGCCAATGTTGGCTTAACTGACTGAGCCATCCAGGCAACCCAACCTAGTACTTCTTTTGAATAATTACTAGCTTGGGGCAGATTTTCAAGTAATTTATAGGAATGTGACCGATGGGATAATAAGTGGCAATCATCCATTTCTCTGTTTTTTAGAAGTGAAATTAATGAATGTAAGCAAAATTTCCTATCAGTCATGGAAAGCTGAAATGATTGTTGGGAGCCGTGCATTCAGCAACTTCCTTCTTCTCCCTAATGAAATGGTCCTGGGTAGTCATTTAATGAGAATAAATTAACCTCTAGTTCTTATACAGACAATCAGCTCATACACATCATCTAAAGAAAATTGTGGGCCCAACTCTCTCTTTTTCTTACCCTGATAGACTTCATTTTATAATATTTCCCTCACTCAAGCCCTTGGTGAGCGTATGTTGTAACTTGGCTTTATTTGTGTATAATTATTCAGAGTAGGGAATGAGGGAGAAAGAACCTACAGAGTTATGTCTTCAAGTGCCCCACGCTCCCTAAGGAGACCCCATTCCCAACTAAGGACTTCATTATTGTCGCCTCTGCTAGAACTTCAGAGTACTTCTTCCTCTAAGGGTTTATAGCAGCCTGACCTCTCCCTTGCAGGTCACAGAATCAGACGTTTGAGAAAGGAACTGAGTTTCAGAAGTGATACGTGCTTTGCAGATAAAGCAAACATAGTCACTGTGGAACTTGTATCCGGGCAAAGAGAGATGCTTAAGCAAAACACGAGCTATTCTTGTTGTTATGCAGTAATTGCAAAATAAAAGAAATGAAAGGAGGATAGACATAATTCTAAAAGAAACTTTAAACTAATATGCAAGAATGTCTGATGTGAGTTTTTGTGGTTGTATGTGAAACTCAATTCAGGAATTCAATTTCCAGGCTTTCCACCACAAGCATCAATAACTTACATAATAATAGACTCAACTATTAGTAATAAACTGTTTGAAGTACATCTTCTCCCACTTTATGGAGCCACTGACCTTTGCCAGACTGCGAAGACTTTAAACAGTTTGCCCCCTTCCCTGCCTCAGACTCAAGATTATGGACAACTACGCACAATTTAACATATCCTCTATCTGAAGTCCATTCTCTACTCTGCCGACACAGTATTCAATTTCTTAGTAATGCACAGAAACCACTTTATTCTGCATGGTTGGAAGTTGCTATTTTATGTTTGGAAATGTATTACGTGTCAAGAAGAGTGTGAATAACAAATATCTGCGTTACCGGCCAACTGGTATTCAGATGCTCTAAAATCTGAGCAAATACCGTGAGCATGGGGACTGATTTCTCAAACATATAGCTAAATCCAAAATTAACACCTCTGTGGCTGTAAAATGAAGCCCTCCAGACTATTCATCTCCTCGGTGTTTTTCTTCTAACTAGACTTTCCATTCCAAGAAAAATGGCGGGTAGCACACAATTGCAACGAGCATGCCAGTAGTCGACGAGTTTGCCCTGATTTAGAAGCAAGATTACACCTATATCTGTTTAGGAAAAAGGCTTCAAATAGTTTAGTAGTAAATGGGGAAAACTCTAAGAGACATGCTGAATAGGAAGGTAGCATTCTGTTGATGAAAGTGCACGTCCAATTGTTCACTGGAAAATGCATAGAATTTGGGGGCTAGAGGGAACCATGGAGGCGTTCAGGTCCAGACACCCTACATTACAGGTGAGATCCTCGAACGCCAGAGATGTTAAAGGACTTGCCAAAGTAGACAGATGTCTAGATAGCCCAGCACAACTGCCAACCAAGCTCCGGACACTGGTGCTCGTTACTCCGCCATTGTTCTACGCTCGATGGTGACACCAGGAGGAACTCACACCTAGAGAAGGCTCCACTCTGAGAAAATGTTGATTATCATTTGAGAAACGTCTCCTTAATAGAGTTTGGATGAGTGGTGTGTGTGTGTGTGTGTGTGTGTGTGTGTGTGTGTGTGTGTGAAACTAAATAGCCCCTAGGTGGCTAAGTCAGTTAAGTTTCCAACTATTGATTTCAGCTCAGGTTGTGGTCTCAGAGTTTGTGAGTTTGAGCCCCACATTGGGCTCTGCACGGAGAATGTGGAGCCTGCTTGGGATTCTCTCTCTACCTCTCTCTCTGCCCCTTCCCTCCTTGTGCATGTGCTTTCCCTCTCAAAATAAATAAATAAACTGAAAAAAAATACCCTTATTGAACTATAATCCACAGTCCATACAATCTATCCATTTTAAGGGTACAATTCAATGTCTTTATATTTACTGAGTATGCCACCAGAACCACAATCAATTTCAGACATTTTTATTCCTATTTACATAAGCACCTCTTCTCCATTTCCCTCCTCCCTACGGTAGGAGCTGTTTCAGAGATGCAGCTTTGAGAGAATAAAGTGGTGTTGAGACTGTCTCTACTGAATACATGATTGAAACCCATTAAGGTGTCTATATAAACTTGGAAGATTCTGGCAGGTGGGTGCAGACATCTACTTACTTTGCTGGTGCCCAAGATAAGCCCACTTTTCAAACCTGCCACCTACTAATCTAGAGTGGCCTGACTTTTTCTTTGGTCTCTCCTTGTTCTGTGGTCCTTTAAGGGGACCAATTTGTTAACCAACAGTAGTAGACAGGAAGTGGTATCTTAGAGTAGTTTTGATTTGCATTTCCCAAATTACTAATATTGAGCATATTTTCATGTATTTACCAGTCATTTGTATATCTTCTCTGGAGACATGCCTATTCAGGGTTTGTGGCCCACTTTTTAAAATGGGTTACTTGTCTGTTATTAGTTGAAAGTTATATATTCAAGATACAAGTTCCTTATCGGATACACAATTTGCAAATAACGTCTCTCAATCTGTAGGTTGTCTTTTCACTTCCTGGATGGTGTTCTTTGAACCAAAAAGGTTTTAATTTTGATGAACTTAATTTATCTCTGTTTTCTTTTGTTACTTGTGCTTTTGGTGTCCTCTTTAAGATTTACCTAGGATTTACTCGTGTATTTTCTTCTACTTTATAGTTCTTACATCTCTGTCCATGATCTATTTTGAGTTCACTTTTTGTGTATTCTGTGAGAAAGGGGTATGAAATCATTCTTTTGCATGAAACTAGCCAGTTGTCCCTGGGTTATTTGTGGAAAAGACTGTTCTTTTCCATTGAATTTTCTTGGCACCCTTGTCGAAAATCAGTTGACTGTCGATGTAATGTTTCACTTCTGGATTTTTTAATTTCATTCCATTGAAATATGTGAGTCTATCCTTATGCCTGTACCACACTGTCTTGATGAACGGTAGGTTTGTAATAAGTTTTAAAATTGGGATGTTGTGACTCTTCCAACCTTGTTCTTTTTCAAGATTGTTGTGACTCTTCCGGGGTTCCTGCATTTTCATGTTAACTGTAGGAGCAGCTTATCAATTTCTGTAAAAAAAAAAAAAGAGAGAGCTAGGATTTTGATAATGACTGTGCTAAATTTGTAGGTCAATTTGGGAACTATTGAACTCTCAAGAATAGTAAGACTTCTGATCAGTGAACACAGATTTCTTTCTGCTTATTTAAGTCTTTCATGTCTTTCAACAATGTTTTGTAATTTTCAGAGTATAAACTTGACACTTCTTTTATCAACTTTTTTTTTTTTTTACAGATTGTGTTCTTCTGGATGCTATTACAAATGGAATTGTTTTCTTAATTTCATATTCAAGTTGCTTATTGCCAGTGCACAAGAATACAATTGATTGTTGTATATGGATCACATACCCTGCAGCCTTGCTGAAGTTTTTCTTATTAGTTCTAATAGTTTTTTTTTTAATTCCTTAAGATTTCCTGTATTCAAAATCATGTCATCTGCAAATAGAGATGGTTTTGCTTCTTCCTTTCCAAGCTGGATGCTTTTGTTTGATTTTCTTGCCTAATTTCCCAGGCTAGAATTTTTAGCATGGTGCTGAATAGTAGTCATGAAGGCAGACATCTTGCCTTGTTTCTGATTGCAGGTAGAAAGTATCTCATCTTGGGGCGCCTGGGTGGCTCCGTTGGTTACGTGTCTGACTTCGGCTCAGGTTATGATCTCAGGGTTCCTGGGTTCGAGCCCCCCATCGGGCTCTGTGCTGACAGGTTGGAGCCTGGAGCCTGTTTTGGATTCTGTGTCTCCCTCTCTTTCTGCCCCTCCCCTGCTCATGGTCTGTCTCTCTCAAAAATAAATAAATAAAAAAAAAAATTTTTTTTAATTAAAAAAAAATTAAAAAAAGAAAGCATCTCGTCTTTCACCATTAAGTACAATGTTAACTGCAAGTTGTTCATAGACACTCTACCTGGTGGAGAAAGTTGCATTCTGTTCCTAGATTGTTGTGTGTTTTTATTATTAATGGGCATTGGATTTTGTCAACTGCTTTTTCTGCCTCTAGTGAGATGATCCTGTGGTTTTTGTTCATTATTCTATGGATAAGGAGTGCGGGGTTAATTGATTTTCACATGTTAGAACAACCTTATATTCCTGAGATAAATTCCACGTGGCCATGATTCTCTTTCATTCCTGATTTTAGTACTTTGAGTTTTGTCCTTCTCTTTCTTTCTCTTCCTCATTCTAGTTAAAGGTTTGTCAAATATGTTGATTTTCTTAAAAAGCAACTTTGTTTTCTTTTACTCATCATTTTCTATTCTCTTGTTCGTTAATTTCTACTCTACCTTTTTTTCCTTCCTTCTTTTTTAATGTTTGTTTATTTATTTATTTTTTGAGGCGGGCAGGGGCAGAGACAGAGGGAGAGAGAGAATCTCACGCAGGTTCCACACTCAGCGCAGAGCCCCAGTGCGAGACTCAATCCCACAAACCATGAGCTCATGACCTGAGCCAAGATCAAGACTTGGACATTTAACTGACTGAGCCACCCAGACTCCCCTATTATTTCCTTCCTTCTGATCAGTTTAGATTTATTTGCACTCTTCCTTTTTTCAGGGTCAAGTTTATGTCATTGTTTTGAGATCTCGTTTATGTTTAATATGGACGTTACAACTATCTGATTTTATCTAAATATTGCTTCAGTGTATCCTAAACATTGTGATAGGTTGGGTCTTCCTGTTCATTTATCTCAAAGTATCTTCTAATTGTGCTTGTGATTTCCACTTTGACCGATTGATTATGTAGGAGTGTATTGTTTGATGTCTACATTTTGAGAATTTTCCAAAATTCTTTCATTACTGATTGCTAATTTCATTCCATTGCAGCCAGAGAATGCACTTGGTATGATTTCAATCCTTTGAAATGTTTTGAGGTTTTTATATGGCCTAGCATGTGGTCTCTCCTCACACGGAATGTTCCATGTGCACTTGAGAAGATATGTGTGTATTCTTTGAGATACAGTTCAGTGAACTTTGATAAATGTGCACACTTGAGTCAACCACCATCTCAGTCAAGATGTATCTTCACCTTCCAAAGTTCCCTAGCGTTTTCTTCTGGAACAAACGTACCACTGATAGGCAAGAACTATTCTGATTTCTACCACTGTATTTTAGTTTTGCTTACTTTTATATCCATTAAATACATGGATTCACAATGTATGAAATTTTATGTGTCTGGCCTTTTTGTCGTTCAACCTAATGTTCTTGAGCTTCATCCATGTGGTATATAAATCACCACTCAATGTCTTTTTATTGTTGACAAGTTTTCCATTGCATGAACATACCACATTTTGCTTACTCATCTCATGCTGATTGGCTTTAGTTTTAGTGCTTGCTATTATGAATGGAGAGGACATAGACATACTTGTACATATCTTTAAGATCACATAGTTTTATTTCTCTTGGATAAGTGTAAAAAGAGGACTTGCTGAGGCAGAGTGTAGGTGCAGCTTTAGTTTTATAAGGAGCAGCCAACATCTTCTGAAGTTGTTGTCGTATTTTACACTCCCATGTGGAAATGTGTCAGAGTCCCCCTTGCTCCATAACCTCACAACTTTAATGTGTTTATGTGTTTTCCTATTTAATTTTAGCCATTCTAGTAAGTGAGAAATGGTATCTCATTGTGGATTTAATGTGAATTTCCTGATGACTAATGATGTCGAGCACTTTATGTGCTGTTTGGACATATATATATCTTCTTTCTCAAAGTAACTATTCAAGTCTTTTGCCCTTTTCTTTTTTTAATTGTTATCTGTCTTTTTGCTATTGACTTGTAGTTCTTTTTTATATTTTGGATGCAAATTCTATGTCAGGCATCTATACAGATACCTTAACGTTATGTTCTGTTTCTCTATGGCTTGCTTTTCCACTTTCCTAAAGTCTTCTGTTGATAAACAGATGTTTCCTTTACCTTGACGAGGTCTAATGTATTACAGTTTTTCTGTTGTGTTTAAAAACATAACAGTTAAACATAAAACATTACATAAGCATAACAACATAAACATTAGGCATAAAAACATTTAAAATATGTTTTGTATCTCTTCTTTAAGAAAATATTGCCTACCCCCCAAAAGATAAACATATTTTACTATTTTCTTCTTGAAGCTTCATACACTGAGTTTTTACACTTAATTCAGTGATCTAGTTCAAGTTATTTTTGCATAGATGTTAGGTAGGGGCTGAGGTCTATTTATTAGTACACATTTATCCAGTTCTAGGGAAATACTTTTTCCCTGTTGAATATCCTTTGTGCCTTTGTTGAAAATGAATCGAAGCTATTTTCATAGATGTTCTGCTCTGCGTCTCTTCTCTTCCATTGACCCATCTCTCCATCTATGCAAAAGGACTCTTTTGATGACTGTAGCCTTATGGTTCAGTCTTAAATTAACTTTCCTGTGAGTCTTCCAACTTTGTTCTCCTTTGTCAAGGTCTGGGCTGATATAGATCTCTTTCTTTCCCTTTATATTATAATAAACTTGCTCTTTTCTTTAAAAAAAAAGCCATTGGCATTTTGATTGAAATTGTATTGACTTTATGGATCTATTTGCGGAGAATCAACATTTATTAATACTGAGTGTTCGACCCATGACAATAGTATATTTCTCCATTTATTTAGATTTTCTGTTTTTTTTTCTTATTTGTTAATTGTGACCACTTTTGTCCTTCAAAAAATCTGTCATTTCTGCCTAAATTGTCACATTTGATGGAGTAAAGTGAGTCATAATATTCCCATATTATCCTTGCAACATAAGCAGGATCTGGCATAATTTTCCGTTCCTGATATTGTTGTTAAAGTTTCTCTCTTTGTTCTTCATCAATCTTGCTAATAGTGTCTTAGTTTTCAAAACATTTTTATTAAACCAATATTCAGATTTGTTAATTTTCCCTTTTGTTTTCACTTGGCTCTTTGCCTCATCAGAAGGGAGGCCAGATTGGGGTGTCTCGAAACTTCAGGGTAGGGACTCCAGGTCAAAGAGTGGTACTCTGTTCTCTTTGGTACCGCTGGAAAAATTCTCATCATTGTCTATCTCAGTGATATCCATGTAGCAGACTTTGTTGCTAAGGAAAAAAAAAAAAAACAACAACATTCATCAGGGACATGAGGGATATACTTCTTTGCTCCATTGACATAAAGCTTGGCCCTGTTGACTTGCTTTGGTGAATGGAATACACGCACAAATATGGCAGAAGCTTTAATTGTCATGAATTACTTTCTCTGTCTTCTTCTCAAGAGAGACAGTAGTGTTGATAGAAGCCACTCTGCCAACCTTGGTCCTGAAAGGAAGATGAAGGGAAGCCAGGGCCCCAGGTGAACCACAATAGAGAGGTGAGGAGAGAAAAGGCAGACCAACAATCAATCAAACAAACAAGTAACAACAACAAAAACCTTTTGGGGTTATTGGGGGTTGGGAGTTGTTTGCAGTTGTTACCACAGCATAATGTAACCTGTTCCAACTGGTCAGAGTCCATTAATGCAAGTTCTGGGTTTTACAGAGAAATGAGGTGATGGGTCTTCTCATCAATTCCTTGCGTACTTCATTTTTTTGCAAAGGAACTGTTTGGTCTCTGAGACCCCACTCTCTCCTGAAAATGGTCCCTGGAGTTGTTGGCTCTCAGCCCTTAACTCACTGAGGCTTATGTCCAATCCAAGAGGCTCGTTGGAGGATTTATATCAGGCACTGAAACTTTTTCATCCTTATCCACCTGCTATAGTGAGCAATTGGGTTTGGAAAGAATGTTGCTTCTCTGGAATAATTCAGTTTTGGATTGAAACCAAGCCTAGAAAGTTAATCTGAAGGAGATCTTTTTGTGGAAGAGTTAGGAATAAATGAAAACAGCAGTGTGGCATGATGCGCTTTGAGGATACCTTTGTATTTTCCTGAAAACACCATAATAGGAGGAGAAATATAAAATTAGCAATTTAAAAAAATCAGCAATTTTTCCAGATAAGCAGCTTCATTTACAAAAGGTAGAACATATCTTTATTCTAAGAACAGGCTATCCACTGTCTCGTCAATGAACCAACTAGTCTCAGACATATACTATATAAAAATAGGAATTCAGAATATGGATTTCCCACTCACATTTCCTTTTAAGCAGGTTTTTTTTTAATATAGAGGAGTATGCAGGAAAACAGAGTTTATGGGAAAAAAGTTTCAATTTTTGCTTTTCTAAATTCACTATAGAAAAACATATTCCTTTGAATAATGTTACTGCTTACTGCCATGACTATTTAGATTTTTTTTTTACATTTATCAGACTTTTATTTTATCCTAGTATTCTTAGTAGTATCATAGTTTTATTATAGTATTATTTTACCATAGTTTTTCTAACATTTCTTTTATCTTCTAAAATTAGCTAATGATTCATAAAAACTATTACCATTAAAATATATGATAAATATGAACATATTTACTGTTTACAAAAGAAAATTCGATTGTATCTTCTTAATGCTAACTTTACTCTTTAGTTTCCTTCATAGAATCTGAAAGAACAGAGGCTACATAGGGGCAATGTGACTCCTTGTGTTTTATAGTTTAAAAATCACAAGGTTTGGTAGCACTTTTTTTTCATCTGGACACTACTTAAATTATAATCCTCAAAATTTGATGAAAATACATGGACTCGTTTCTAAGTTATCAATGTCCCAGAATATTGTCTGCTTCAGATTGTTTTTAAATCAACAAGGTGTGTTTAAAAAATCATGTAAAATCAAATACATCTGGTTATATTTCCTTCGACTTCTCCAGGATAATTTACCTCTGGAATAAGACCAACTCTTGAAATTTAATCTGAAAGGGGATTGTTCTGTGTAAAGGTTATGAACAAGAGAAAAGGAAAGAATACGCTGTGCTTTCATGACACCATTGTTTCCCTGCAAACACTACAATAAGAGGGAAAATTCACAGAACATAAAGCAAATAATGAAAGGAAATGCAGTGTTCCCAGATCCTCACTGTAATGCTAGTGAATGAAACAGGAAACATGATGGCATATGATTACCTGACTATATATACTATTGTGTGTTGAAATGTGACATCATTTGCTAACAGAGATTCCCTTTGTTAATGACTGTAAATCTGTTTTTAGCCATTTTGAGTTTCCTTAAAAAAAAACAAAAACAACTATTTCTGCAGAGTATTCTTTAAAGTAAATTGCCTTTGCAGTAGATGAAAATACATTCTTTCTTCTATTGTTAAATCAGTGACATTGGTGTGAGATACTCCAGGCGCCGTGTCAGAGTCTAAATCTGCCCCCACACCTTTCTGGACAAAAGTAATTGAGCAATTACCAGTATTATTATAAAGCAATAAAGGACTTAATTCTCATTTAAATACAAAGCCTAAACATAGCCAACCTGCTTATTTTTACTGATTCAGATTATCATAATGGATCCAATCAGTTGGTGCTAATTGCCTATTCTACAGCAGGAAAACAGAAAAGATGTCAAATTGCTTGGGCTGCATGATCTCCTCAGTAGCAAAGCAAGGGCATCATGTAGATACATGTTTTCATATGTAAGGATTCTAAAGAATACAACACCCCAGTGGACCCCAGATGTTTGGCTTCCTTAAATACGGCTTTTAGAAAATGCATGCAGATCGATTTCAGAGATGCACAGGGCATTGGCACAGCCTTTAATATTCTTCACATGATCATGCTCATATCTCATGGTCAAAAGTTAATTCAGGGATTTCTTGAGGCTAGAGCAGTTGACTTGAGGAAGGAGAAAAGATAGGTCTTGTCTAGTGGAGACAGCAGGCAGTGCAAGGGCCAGAAGCTTCTAGAACTTGTATCTAGGGAACCTTTTGGAAAGGAAGGATGATTCCCGTGATGATTCAGAGCTGATACTCAAGAAATCTTCCACAACTTTCCTTCCCTTTCTCTATGCTTTTGCTATTTACTAAAGATCGTTTTGAAAATGCCAGCTTATTTGCAGTCCTGAGGGATTTCTTGGTCCTATTTTATTTATTTATTTTTAATTTTTTTCTTTGTCCAATTTTATTTTATTTTATTTTATTTAAAAAAATTTTTTTTAACATTTATTTATTTTTGAGACAGAGAGAGACAGAGCATGAACGGGGGGAGGGCCAGAGAGAGAGGGAGACACAGAATCTGAAGCAGGCTCCAGGCTCTGAGCTGTCAGCACAGAGCCTGATGCGGGGCTCGAACTCACGGACCGTGAGATCGTGACCTGAGCGAAGTCGGACGCTCAACCGACTGAGCCACCCAGGCGCCCCTCTTTGTCCAATTTTAGATAAAATATTTAAAGGGCCAAAGGCATTCACAATAAGAACAAGATGCCTGGTGGTTGCAGAGGTCATCTCAATGTGACAACTCAAGACAAAGAATGAACCCACAGAAACAGACTCGGGTTGGCTGAGATACCTCTTGCCAGCTTTAGAGGATCATCCCAGAACTCTCTCCTGAGAGAGTTGATCTTTTTTGTTCTAAAAACAAATTCTCTTAAATTCTACATATGAATGAAATCATACGGTATTTGTCTTTGTCTGATGGACTTATTTTGCTTAGCATAATACACTCTAGATCTATCCGCGTCATAAATAGCAAGAGTTCATTCTTTTTTATGGCTGAGTAGTATTCCATTATAGATATATACCACATCTTCTTTATCCATTCATCAGTCCATGGACATTTGGGCGCTTTCCATAAGTTGGCGATTGTTGATGGTACTGCTGTTAACATTGGGGTGCTCGTGTCCCATTCCGTTAGTATTTTTGTATCCTTTAGGTAGATACCTGGTAGTACAATTGCTTGGTCATAGGGTAGATCTATTTTTAACTTTTTGAGGAACCTCCACACTGTTTTCCACAGTGGCCGCACCAGTTGGCATTGCCACCAACAGTGCGAGAGGGTTCCCCTTTCTCTGCTCCTTGCCGACATCTATTGTTTCCTGATACGTTAATTTTAGCCATTCTAACGGGTGTGAGGTGATAGCTCACTGGGGTTTTGATTTGTATTTCCCTGATGATGAATGATGTTGAACCTCTTTTCATGTGTATGTTTGTATCTCTTCTGTGGAAAAATGTGTATTCGTGTCTTCTGCCCATGTTTTAAACTGGATTATTTGTTTTTTGGACGTTGAGATTTAGAAGTTCTGGACACTAATCCTTTATCAGATAGGTCATTTGTAAATATCTTTGCCAAGGTTGCTTTTTAGGTTTTTTTGACTGCTTTCTTCACTGTGGACCAGCTTTTTATTTTGATGAAGCCCCAAAAATGTATTTTTTGCTTTTGTTTCCTTTGCCTCAAGAGACATATCTGGTAAAAGGTTGCTATGGCCAATGTCAAAGAGGGTAATATTTACCTGTGTTCTCCTCTAGGATTTTAATGGTTTCCTGTCTCACATTTAGGTCTTTCATCCACTTTGAAGTTATTTGTGTGTGTGATGTAAGAAAGTGGTCCAGTTTCATTCTTTTGCATGTAGCTGTCCAGTTTTTCGAATACCATTTGTTGAAGAGGCTGTCTTTTTTCCATTGGATATTCTTTCCTGCATTGTCGAAGATTAATTGACCATATAGTTGTGGGTTCATTTCTGTTTTATGGTTTTCTATTGTGTTCTATTGATCTACGTGTCTGTTTTTGTGCCAGTACCATACTGTCTTGATCACTACTGTTTTGTAATATAACTTGAAGTCCAGAATTTTGATGTCTCCGGCTTTGCTTTTCTTTTTCAAGATTGCTTTGGCTATTTGGGGTCTTTTGTGGTTCCATACAAATTTTAGGATTGTTTGTCCTAGTATTGTGAAAAATGCTGGTGACATACTGATAGAGACTGCACTAAATATATAGATTGCTTTGAACAGTATTGACATTTTAACAATATTTATTCTTATAGTCCATGAGCATGGAATGTTTTTCCATTTCTTTGTGTCTTCTTCAATTTCTTTCATCAGTGTTTTATAGTTTTCAGAGTACAGATCTTTTTAGTTAGCTTTATTCCTAGGTATGTTATGGTTTTGGTGAGACAGAGTCTTAACTATAGAGAGGTGGTTACTGGAGGGAGGTGGGTGGGGGGATGGGCTAGATGGGTGACGGGGATGAAAGAGGGCACTTGTTGTGATGAGCACTGAGTATTGTATGTAAGTGGTGAATCACTAAATTCTATGCCTGAAACTAATATTACACTGTGTGTTAACTAACTGGAATTTAAATAAAAACTTGGAAAGGAAAAATAAAATAAAATAAAAATGAATGGGGCGTCTGGGTGACTCAGTTGGTTGAGCATTTAACTCTTGATTTCAGCTCAGATCATGATCTCACATTTCTTGGGTTCGAGCCCCACATCAGGCTCCATGCTGACAGTGCAGGAGCCTGCTTGGGATTCTCTTTCTCCCTTTCTCTCTGCCCCTCCCCTGCCCAAACTCTCTGTCTCTCTCTCTCAAAATAAATAAATAAACTTAAAAATAATTCTTAAACATGTTATTCTTTCCTAAGTTATAGAAAATAGTTATGTGGGATCTATTTAGCTCAAGCCATGGAGCAAATAACTAAAGAAGACAGTATGGTATTTACTGACTTCAATTTTCAAGAAAAGAAAAACCAGATTCACCTGAGGGTATAACCTTGAGCAGTACTGAGATGTTTTTAAGTTCCCAAGAAATATGCGAAGTGAATGTATTCCCTAGCCTTGAACAAAATTGGCGATTTTCATGCCTTGTCTTTGGGACCCTGTGTTTGCCTTGTGTTGTCTTCTGCCTTCTCAGGGTGTTCTTGCTGTGCCGGTTTCTTTTGAATCTCCCATTCTCGTCAGTCCTCCCTGTTTGGGTTCACCTACTTCTCTTAGTTCTGGAAAAGTGCGCTAGTCTTTTTTGCCATTGCCTTTCTTCTGAGTGACTGTTACCTCATCCTAATAAGTTTTGAATTTTTTTTTTTCAACGTTTATTTATTTTTGGGACAGAGAGAGACAGAGCATGAACGGGGGAGGGGCAGAGAGAGAGGGAGACACAGAATCAGAAACAGGCTCCAGGCTCTGAGCCATCAGCCCAGAGCCTGACGTGGGGCTCAAACTCACGGACCGTGAGATCGTGACCTGGCTGAAGTCGGACGCTTAACCGACTGCGCCACCCAGGCGCCCCATAAGTTTTGAATTTTAAGAGAGGAACTTTATGCGTCCCCCTAGACTGGACAATATGGCGGGGGCAATATGGAAAATTTTCTTGGTCTGAGCAAGAGTGAGCCAGTGAAGAGCCAACACTGGTTGTCATTTTCCTGATTATCTACTATGTTTTGGCTGATATGAGGCCTCTCAGAAGTCAAGCATTATGCAGAATTGTTTCTTTTCGTTTCAAAACATTTTGAAATCTTTATGTGTTCTAATTATCCATGTTCAGGCTTATCTTTTAAGAGGAATTGGGTGAAATCCCCTTAAACCAAAGTTCTCCTTCAGATTATGGATCAAGGTCTCACCCTCCACAAATAATCACTACTCTAACAATCTGGAGTGCTCCATGTATGAATTCCCCAAGTTCAACTGAAGACCCTTGTAGCCATATAAGGTCTAGATCATCTGCTATATGATATTGGTTTATATCATCTGCTATAAGCTAAATGGTGACTAGGGTCTGAGAATACAACTATTTAATATCAACTCAGCCATATTTGTTTGAGAAGGCCCATTAGTTCATTTTTTCCCGCTTTGATGGGCAAATGCAGAATGTATAGTTGATTTTACAGCCTGAATACATGCTCATTTTTCTTATAAAAGCAACAATCATCAGGGACCTTTTCACTACCTGTATTCTGTAAGCTCATATGCTTCTAAAAGTTTTAAAAGTATATACGTTAAGGTATTAGATAGCTTCTTAGTAACTGACATCATACTTATTCTTTTAAACAAAGTATGTGAATATTTGAGATGTTAAAATGAACTCTTGACTCATTATTTAGTGAACCTTGACATAGGATGACACAAACTGTAAGCCTCAAAATGGCAGAGGTGGGTCCCAACCCATCGTGCAAGGACGAACATACTGGTGTTCTGCGTTTGCTGTGGGATTGAAGAATAAAAGTGAGAGACATAAGCCTACAAGTCCAACATCTCTTTATAGCCAAAGTTGATTTTGTTCACTTGGCTGGATGGATAGACTCATCCCTGTTCCTCATCCCTGTTCCATGTGTGCCTTTGCTATAGTCCTTCCATTAGGAAGGTTCGCCAGCCCAGTAAGTAGGAAGCAATGGATCTTCAGTTAAGGGTAAAGAAAAAAAAACTGCTTCCCTAGGTTAAAACTATGCTTTATTTGGGGCAAGACATCCCTTTGAGAAACCAAGAAAAACAGGAAACTGATAATTTGTCTTAAGTGTGAGTGTCTCTGGTGGAGCCCAGTTTAAAGCACTTATGCCTTGATTCTCAGGGTAGATATTTCAACTCGAGGCAGTGCCCTGAGCCAAGTTATCTTACTAGTTATTGCTGAAGTAATCCCTGTGGAAACCAGGATCCAGACTGTATCGAGTGGTGTGAAGGATGATGTCAACACCTTGAATTAAACCTTGAATATATATGTGTATGTTCCACCATAGAGAAAGTTTTGTTTAAATGTACATGTAATATTATGTTTTCTTAGCCATACAGGGGAAAATAAATAGTCAAAAATCACTCATTCTTTGGCTAATGGCACTTCAGGATATGGACATGCTTTTAGCTTTTATTCATTCTGTTTTCTTTTCATACATGTGTGTAAAGTAACTGGCAGTGGAAGTTTTTTTTATTATTATTATTTGTGTTACTTTCTTTGGAGAAAAAAGTGACATACAGAGGTAAAGGATTATTATCTCTTTACTATAGGGAAGCACTTTTTTATGTACAATGATGGAGAAATAAATTTCAATGTAATTCAAAAGCAACCTTTCAGATTTTTAAGGTAAGATAGCATTTATACGAAAAGCCATGGTGTACCTTTTAGTGTTTTTGTGTACAATATCTAGAAAGGCATATGATGGTGTTTCTCTTGGCTTAAACACGGTATCTAAATAGATTCGGTGCCAAGAATAATTCTTAGAAATGTGAGCATTAGTCACTGCATTTAAAAACCCATATATGGTAAAATTCATTTAAGAGACACACGTGTTTTTTACATTATCCAAATCAAATGTTTAAAAAAAACAACTTGGCTGAAATTTTCCTCTTGTTCTCTTTTTCTTTCTTTTCTTTTTGTCAGCCACCTGAAGGATGTGTAAAGCAATAACTTACCTCTTTCAACATAATTTTCCCTGATAGAAATACTGCTACTTGACCATCTGTTCTGTTTCGATTGGCTAGTTTTCTAAGACCGTTTACGAGGTTTGTTTTTATTTAGGTAGGTTTCTCTGTTGAATGTAAAGCCCAAAGAACAAGTGCTAATTAATAAACACTGTCCATTTACAGTGTTTTTCTCCCAAATTCTGCCTAGATATCGCATTATTTATTAAAGAAGTGGAGCTCTACCCCAGCCACACACATGGGGCAGCTACAACAACTTGGAAGAGTTGAGTGCTTCCCAAGTGATATTTCGCTCTTTGTTTACTTGTGGTCTGGTCTTCCACTCCATAAGTCGTGACTTAATTTGTAATTGGGTGCTCAATACGAGCACCCATGAACCGGGAATTCTATTATCTGGAGTCCTTAGAGGGAGGCAGAGGGCTTAAATCATCCCTAGGATTAGTGAGAGAGAGAAGATTTATGAGTGCTCAGGAAGCCATCACGGGATGGATTGGCAACCTGTGGAACGGAACGGTTAAAATTCCTCTGTGCACAGGCCCTAGGTAGGCCTGCCATGCTGTGGCGTGATCCTAGCTACCAGCAGACCTAGCAGTGGGGTCTTGATGGGCGGGCTAGCAGAGGATAGCGAGGTGTTTGGAAAGGGAAAGCCATGGAGGTGACCCTGAGCCAAGTCCTTAAGAGATCATTGGGAATCAGAACCTAGGGAGGTGACATTCCAAAACCAAATTTAAAAATAAAGGATAGACTCGAGAATCAGCAGAGAACAAAACAAGAGTTTGAGAGATCGCTGTGAATTGCTGACTGGGGAGGGGACTGTGGGAGGCAAAAGCTAGCCCACATTTGTTGTAAATGTATGGAATGCAGCCCATCAGGTTGGTAGAGAGCACTATTTCTCAACCTTGCTTGCATCCTGCAGTTACCTGGGGAGCTTACAAATGCCTTAGACCCACTCTCAGAGATTCTGACCTAATTTATTGGGGAGAGAACCTGAATAATGGGATTTGTGAAATTTCCCCAGGTGATTCCAAATCACAGTGTTGAGAACTGCAACCTTGCATATAGGGTTGAAGATAAGCCATGGCAACAGCATGAGTGGTAGTAACAGGGGACACGGAAGGAAATGGAGATCAATATTTCAGCATGACTTCCTCCAAGAAGCCTTCCTAGAGCCACAAACAGAGCCGAGGGCCTGTGGTGGAGACTTCCGTTCACTTTCTGCGTAACTCCCTCATAATCAAACACACCATAAAGAGCCTCATGAAAAAAATCAAAGGTTTTACCAATGAAGTGCGACAGCAGGTGCCGTGTTAAATGGTGTTACCTGGGAAGTATCATGCCTTGTGATTCATCCTGTTGGGAAAATCTATTTTCAGTTTGGTACTCCTAAGAGAAGTTGATCTTCATGCCAAAAGGATTATAATATTTGCCTCATTATTGTAGGATTAGTGGAATACAATTCATGTGGGATAGGGTTTTCAGATACTATAGCGGATGCCCACTTGAACTTGAAATTCTGATGAATGCTGAATAGCTCTTGAAAAAGAGAAGTATGTCTTTTGTAACATTGGAGACATAGAGTAAAATATTATTATTTGTCAAAACTTCAAATTTAAGTGAGCACCCAGTTCTGTGTGTATCATTTTTGTTTTTCTAAGCTTGGCACCTGAATGTGGGAAGAATCCACGGCGAGCTGAGTGAGCAGTGTTCAGAGATAAAACAGAGAGGGATACACATTCATAGAAAATGAAACCCCATTTCTGGGATAATAACTAACAGGCAGTAGATACCTTGTAGATCGTGTTAGATAAATCTAAGCTCAAAACAACTGTCAACACCACACTTCAGTATTAGAATGATTTTTGAGTAAGTTCTTAAGCTGATTACGGATCTCTGCCACTGGTTAATAAGACATAAAGTAGTAACCATTCAGCGCCATCCTTATGTAAGGCAAAGACCAAAGACAAGGATTCGCAGAACCTGCAGAACTCAGTCAGAAGTGACAGGAAACGCTAGTCTGTGGTGACAAAAATCAAACAGCAGTTGCCCCCATGGGAGGGAACCAATTGATAAAAGGGCCTGAGAGACATTTTTGGAGGCAAGGAATTGTTCTGTATCTCGAAAGGGGGTGTGTTACAAGGATGTATGCATTTGTTATACTTAATTAAAGTGTTCATTTAAGACCTGTGCATTTCACGACATAGCACTTATGCTTCCGTTATAAAACAAATTTGACAGTTTGGAGGACCGTAAGAGAGAAGACTGATAAATAGATTGAGTTGGAAAGCGGAGGACATTTTCAGTGAGTGCTGGTAGCCTCACCAGGCTCATCCTAGTCACGCAGACATGGATAACTCTGACAAAGACATAAAGCTCGTTTCAATCAAATTTCAAGATGAAATTAAGTCGAGAAAAATGGCAGGCATGTTAGTAACTCCAGATCCCAACAGATTTGGCAGGAATGAATGGAATGCTGCCAGAAGAAATTTGCTTAAAGGTTGCAGACCTGAGGGCTGCCGAAGTGCTATTTCGCGAGGACAGGTGTTCACAACAGTCCTTAGGAATGTCAGTGGGAACCGTGCACTTGCTCCGAATCAATGGTGCCACGTGATCCGCAGGGAAGCTACGGTGGCCTTACACTCGGGTGTTGGAAGAGGCTCAGTGACTGAGTGACAGATGAAGGGCATGTAGACGGAGATGCAGATGGCTGCTTCCCTCAGGGTCAAGGCTAGGTTGGAGGACTGCGTCGGCTCTGTGGTAACAACGAGTTTCTCACCCTGAATTCTAGGATCACACAGACTTGACCAACACAATTCCAGTTAGTTCGACAGAGGCAGCTGGCCTCGTCAGGAGGAGGGGGCAGAGTGAGGATACCCATCGTTCACCCAAACTTCCGGTCTGATAAAATACACCAGCCCTCAGATATGGCAGAAGGGAGGAGGCAGAGAGGGAAACCAGAAGTGGTATACAAGTGAGAGCTCCTCCCCTCTCCCTCCTTAGGGAGTGTTCCTACTTAACACGGAGGGGGATTATTGATCCGTTTTCTGTAAGAAAACAATGGATATGTAATATATTAGACCTCACTACTGCAAATGTCTCCAGCAACTTACTAAATAAGATAGGTCTTAATATTATTTATTTAACGTTTCCAAATGCCTTTAATTCAAAGACCTATATGTATGTTGATCTCCCCTTTACAATGAAAAATATTAATAACGGAAATTAAATGTCTTAAATGTAAGAGATCGCGTGATCAAGGTTTGAGGTCAATCTCGGTCACATGGACTTACGCTTAATTTGAAAATTGCCTTCAAATGGAAGATACAGTTTAGGGCAGAAAGATACAGGCCGCTTGATAAGGGGAGAAAAGTCCAATTGCAAAGAACAACCCACTGTTAGTGAGATGACAGCTCTGTGGCATCAGGCCTCAGAGCAAAATGAAGGTCCATGGGAGGGGACCGCTCCTCGTCACCTCTGTGATGATGGAGCGTGGGGGTGCATACCTCAGATGACTTACCCTGGTTGAATCACTCCCGCCTACAGGAGAGCCTCTACCCTGATGAGAACGATGCCTTCACAACCAAACTGGACACAGAGAGAAAGGAAGACACTAAGACTTTAGCTGGCATTGTATGCTAGGTGACAGGCTGACTGTTTCCAAAGATATCAATTAGACTGTGAGGTCAGGAGGCATCGAATAGGACCCGCAAACACTAACAAAAGGAAATCTCTAATATGGTTGGACGTAGAGTGATGTTTCACACACGGACACACACACACGAGCAACATAAAATTATTATGGTGCAGAATATTGTACACGGGTGCTTCTTAGTACATGTTAGCTTCTCATGGATATGAGGGAGGCTGCCCAGAGCTCTTCTCTTCAGATAGGTAGAAATGAGAAAGCTGGCCATGGACTCATTCACTGCAATCATTGTCTGAACTCAGGGAAGGTGACAGAAACACTTCACCAGAGGTGACATCTTTCGTATACGTGCCCTTCGTCTCTTCTCCCCCACTTCCTGAACCTCATGTAGAGCCCCCTCACATCAATGATGGTCTGTCCTTACAGGCTCCAGACCGTTGTTGGGACCACCTGACAGAGAGCTCTCAGCAGGTCGCAGGTAATTTCAACTGGGGCTCTAGTCTGACGGTATTTACTTGGGGAAGGGGGAGTGGCCCTATTTCTCCTTTACATTTCCTCATCAAAGTGTTTGATTTAGCTACTGGGGGAGATGATAATGTGAGGTTCATGGGGTAGGGCATGATACATATGATGGATGTCCACGCCACCATCAGAAAATGCCCACAAAGCTACCGAAACGTCACAAAGAAACCTATGTTGCGTTTCTTACGGAAGCACCCTTCACACTGGCATTTACACAATGCCACAGAAGAAAAACTGTTTTTCCTAACTGACTTATGTTCTAACAATTCGTGACACATAGAAACGGTGGTATAAACCTACTGATAAGTTGTACATTTAGGAAAATTGATAGGAGAGAAAATAGGGTGGTTTTGTGTATTCATGAAAATGTCTAAAATAAGTCTTCGTGTCTTCAATCTGGTTTTTGTTTGGGGGGGGGTTGGCTTTTTTGTTTTGGGTTTTCGGGAGACCCGACTGTGAGCTGTTTGTGCATAATGTTACATTGCTTCAAAAAGCAAGGAATCAAGTAGCAACCGCCTCAGGCTTGTTAAAATGGCTGTAATGTGGCTGAATTTGAGAGTATAGTATGAAGAGTAATTTTTTTCATTTATCAAGCAAATCAACATTAGATTCTATAATTATTATTATTATTATTATTATTATTATTAGTCAACAGAGGGTATGATGAGTATCAGGCCCTTAATGTAAATGGGTATTTTTAGAAGTTATTAAAAAGCAGAGAAGATCACAATATTCTGAAACCCTCTTCAAGCATTTGGGAAGCAAACTTCACATTATCTAATAAAAATTACAATATGAACTCAGCAGGGCCTTTAGACTTAAGGGAAGGTGAAAGAAATGTCATGGAGTTTCTCTAAACAAATCAAAAAATCAAATTTGATATTTGACCTGTATTGAGACTAACTAAAATTTTATTTATTTATTTTTATTTTTATTTTATTAAATATATTAAATTTTATTTTAATATATATAAATTATATATTTATATATATATATATAATATATATATAATATATATAATTATATATATTATATTATATATATTATATATATTATATTTATTATATATTTATTTATTATATATTTTTTTATTATTATATATTTATTTTATATAAATATATATATATAATAATATATATATATTATATATATTTTATATATATATAATATATATATATTATTATATATATTTTATATTATTATATATTTATTTATTATATATTTATTATATATATTATATATAAAATAATAATATATAATAATATATATATTATATATATAAATAAAATATATAAAATTTTATTTTATTAAATATATTAAAACAAGTTTTAAATGTTTATTTTTGAGAGAGAGACAGAACATGAGCGAGGGAGGGGCAGAGAGGGAGGGAGACACAGAATCCGAAGCGGGCTCCAGGCTCCGAGCTGTCAGCACAGAGCCCGATGCAGGGCTTGAACCCATGAACCATGAGATCATGACCTTAGCCAAAATCGGATGCTTAACCAACTGAACCACCCAGGAGCCTCCAAACTAAAATTTAAAATACCATTTGTTTCCCAAATGTGAAAGGGTTAAATATCTTATGATAAATCATGTGATGTTAGGCAATTATTGAAATATTTTAAAATAATTTAAGCCATAAGAAAATGTTTGTCATTACTTGAAATAGTTCCCACTATTGACATTAGGGGCAGATAATTTCCTTTTGTGGGGTTCTCCTGTATCGTGTAGGATGTTTAGACTCCTGGCTCCAGGCTCCCAGCTGTCAGCACAGAGCCAAACTCTGGGCTCGAACTCATCAGCCATCATGAGGTCATGACAGGAGCCAAAGTTGGACGCCCAACTGACTGAGCCACCCAGGTGCCCCTTAAATTTTCTATCTTGATTATTAATTAATTTTATAATAAAGTTATGTTAAAAGGCAAACATGCTTTGCAAATTTAACACAATTTGGTTTTGTTTTTAATGTTTATTTATTTATCCATTTTGAGAGAGAGAGACAGAGAGCGAGCAGGGAGGAGCAGACGGAGAGCAAGGCAGAGAATCTGAAGCAGGCTCTATGCTGTTAGCGCAGAGCTCGACGCAGGGGTTCAAGCTCACAAACTGATCTGTGAGATCGTGACCTGGGCCGAAGCCAGATGCTTAACTGACTGAGCCACCCAGGCTCCCCAAATTTAACACAACTTGTAAAGATCATTTTAAAGTGGAAGCTTATTTTTTTCTCTTATGAAATTGACCAATCACTTTTGTTTTGTGCAGCATACCCTAAAATAGTGTAGAAGCCTGGAATAATCAGGCACATCTAAAAAAATTATTCCTCATTTTTTAATGTTTATCTATTTATTTTGAGAGAGAAAGAGAGACAGAATGGGATAGGGGCAGACACACACACACACACACACACACACACACACACACACACAGACTGAGAGAGAGTGAGAGCGAGAGCGAGAGCGAGAGAGAGAGAGAGAGAGAGAGATTCCCAAGCAGGCTCTGTGCTGTCCGCACTGAGCCCTACATGGGGCTCAATCTTGTAAATGCTGAGATCATGACCTGAGCTGAAATCAAGAGTTAGACACGTAAGCAACTGAGCCATCCAGGTGCCCCTACCTTTTTTTTTTTTTTTTTTAATTTTCAGAATGGCAATATCATTTTAAAGCAATCCAGAGATCAATTCTTATTCGTGTGTCATATCGGAGGAACATGACAGTGCATTTAAATGACGATATTCTCAGGTCCTTTCAGTCCTGTGACTAGTTTTGTCCTGTGAGAGGGCCAGGAATAATTGCTTGGGTTTATTTACTCCATCATGTGTGGCAAAGCTTTTCCAGGGGCACCTGGGTGTTTCAGTCAGTTAAGTGTCCAACTCTTGATTTCGACTCAGGTCATGATCTCACGGTTTGTGCCACTGAGCCCTTAGGTGGGCTCTGTGCTGGCCGCATGGAGCCTGCTTGGGATTCTCTCTCTCCCTCTCTTTCTGCCCTTCCCTGCTCACACTCGCTCCCTCTTTCTCTCTCTCAAAAAAAAAAAAAAAAAAAAAAAATCTTTTCCAGATACTTACTACATCTCTTTGCTTATGTTATCTAGACAGGGCTTGTCCAGGTACCTAACTTGAAACAAACAAACAAACCAACAACCTCCTCATTCTACACTTTTATCAGTTGAGATTTTGCTATGAGCTCTGTTGCACTCATTCATGTCTTCATTACGCATCATGTGAGAGGGAAAATGTTAATGTATAATAAAGAAGGGAATAGTCTCATCTTTGCTAGAGCTAATATTCTATTAACTAGTGTTGTTTTAAAGTGAACACGCTTTTTTATATAAGCAGTTCTTATCCTATTTACTTATTATTTTTATTATCGTTCTTTCACTTATAATTAAAAATCGTATCATTTCTGTAGAAACAATTATACTTTCTTCTGCCTATAATCTTCATTTCTTCCTTTTTTTTTAATCCCCTAGAGATCATACTACAGCTCGCTTTTTGTTTTTTTACAATCACTTTGGAATTCTCTTTCCATCAATCATAAATCTGGTTTAAAATGATCTTTCCCACTCTACTATCATCACGAATATTACTATAATTCCATGTTTGTTGAATATGCAGTCTGCTTTATCATTAATAGACCATTTTAATTGAACTTGTTTGTGTTTCCTCTGTCAAATGTCATTGACACACATATTTCCTAAAATTCCTAAACAAAACGTCATGCAGAATGGCTATGACAATTCACAGAAATGAAAAATTACCAGATTTCTGTTTTGTTATGCCTTTGTCCTTTTCCAAAGAATTATATTTAATATATAGAAAATTTGCCCTCAAAATTGGAGAGAAAATATGGCTATTTCAAGTGTGTATGTGTTTTAGAGTAGGTAGTATGCAGTTATATTAGATCTTAGACGTTGCTCAGGATTGCCTCAATTGTGAAGTGACTTTTACCTATATGCAATTCATCGTCTGTGTCTTCTCCCTGCTGTATTTGTGAGTTCTCATTTTATTCTTCAGCATCCTATGTATCTTCAAATTTAAAAAAAATTTGTCAAGGGGCGCCTGGGTGGCTCAGTTGGTTAAGCATTCAACTTTGACTCAGGTCATGATCTCACAGTTCGTGAGTTCAAGCACCCCCCCCCCCCCCCCCACGTCTGACTCTATGTTGACAGCTCAGAGCCTGGAGCCTGCTTCGGATTCTGTGTCTCCCTTTTGCTCCGCCCCCCTCCACTCATGCTCGCTTGCTCTCTCTCTCTCTCTCAGAAACAAACGTTAAATTTTTTTAAACTTGTCAAGAATTTTATTACTATTTCTGATAAATATTTAAATATTCAAATTGTTTGCTGTGATGTCATAGATGTGTTCATTTATTTATTTAAATGACATTTACTGGGGCACCTGGGTGGCTCAGTCAGTTAAGCGTCTGACTTCTGCTCAGGTCATGATCTCACAGTTTGTGAGTTCGAGCCCCGCATCGGGCTCTGTGCTGACAGCTCAGAGCCTGGAGCCTGCTTCACATTCTGTGTCTCCCTCGCTCTCTGCCCCTTCCCTGCTCATGCTCTGTCTCTCTCTGTCTCAAAAATAAATAAACATTAAAAAAAATTTTAATGACATTTACTGAGCACAGACTATGTCCCAGGCACTGTACTAAGCTAAGAGGTACCATGCTGGCTAAACTGGGGTCTCAGATTTGAATCTGTTTGATTTTTCTCATGATTGATTGATTGATTGATGAGCGTGTTCACTCGCGAGTGGGAGAGAAGGGCGAAGGAGTGGAGGGAGAGATAGAATCTCAAAGTAGGTTCCATGGTCAGCACAGAGCCCGACGTGAGGCTTGATCTCACAACCTTTGTATCATGACTGGAACCAAACTCAAAAGTGCAATGCTCAACCAACTGAGCCACCCAGGTGCCCTAAGTTTTCTCAGTTTCGAGGAAGGTTTTTTCCTTGCCTCTTCTGTCTGGTGACCTCGCCCTTTTCTCATTTACTGAGATTATATAGAAGTTATTAGAAGTTTTAACGAAGCCTAAAACATGGCACTTAGTTATCAACTAATGTACACTATTTATAACACTTTTTCCTCATTACCGTCTTCACCCCAGCAATGAGAGTGCTTCACCAGAGCATGAATAATTCTAAGTCAGTGAAACCAGGAATAACTAGGGATCTGAGGAGAAAATGAATCTCAATTTCCCTATTTTCCTACCCATTTGGATTCAAAAAGGGAAGCGGAGTGAGCGCATACATACTTAGAACTAGCTTCCTGAAGTTCACATGCCTGACGAAGATTGAAAAGAGACAAGAAATATTTTTTGTTTGTTTGCAAACGCCTCTCAGTGAAAAGAAACCCTGTACGCATTTAATATATGCAAATTATTTATAAATTATATAATAACATGTGTTACTATACCAATTATTCGTGCACTTTCAAAAGCACAAACAGAAATTAGAAAAGGAGGAATTTTTAACAATAGAAATAGAAATTTTGCATCCCCCCCCCCCCCCACACCTTTATGATAGTTTCACAGCCCCTAATTCCAGCTTGGAGGGGCTCTGGTTTGTAAACACCTTTACGCACTGTGTTTCCTGCCCACATAAAATGCTGGCGAAGGTACTTAGCTGCAGAACCCTGTAGAAATGACTACGTAAATCAGTGGCGAAATTGCATCGAATACGAAAAACCGAATAGACTTACAGGAGAGTTAAATACTTTAATATTGAGATTTTCCTTGGAAGACAGTATACGGTTTCCAGTTAAAGAGCAATGAGAAATGTCTCCTCCTAGAAGGGTTTGCTTCCAGCTTACGTCATGAACCAACCCGTGTTTTTCTAAAACTCCAAGCAAGTGTCGGGCACCTGGAAAGGAACACATACACTTCTGGGTACGTGCGCGTATGCACACGTGCACACACACACACACACATACACACACACACACACACACACACACACACACACACACACACCTCTGAAGATTTTAATTAGAATCCAAGTCATAAGAGCATAAGAGATATAGTAATCCTTTGAGCAAGGTGTTAATTGTTAATCTCATTTTTCCTGTCTAGTAGCCTTGCATAACACTGTTTATAATAGGCTTCCTGTGGTAAAAGAATGGGCCACTGCACCTCAATACATGTTTTCCAGTAATCATTTTAGTGGCCGAGGGTCCTTATAATAGTGGCTAATCTCCATAACATCATCATTAGTGGATGAGGGTAACTCAAATTATAGAGACCCTTTGCTCTAATTATAGACTCTGAATTGCAAATCCATTCTTTAATCAACTGTAAATGCATTGTAAAGGGAATTGTAAGTTCTTTCCAGGGAGCAATATGCATTCAAGCCAGCAGACTAGAACCAAGCGATGTAATGTGCTTGGGGAATATTAACTGGATATGCTCCTCATAGAGCTTGCATTACGATATGTCTCCTTGCTGGAGAGGTGGGTGTCATAAGTCATATGTTTCTAGATTTCTAGCATCATTACAAAGGTGTGGCATTCATATTTTCCTGGTCCAGAATCCTCAGCGGTAAGCAAGTCAAGTGTGCTCTCAAAGGTCTACTTTTTCTATGACTTGTTTATTTTCTGCTCTTCTTAAGAGCCCAAAGAGAAAAAACATGTGTCTCAAAATCCAAAAGTTCATGGAATCCCCTCAATCCATAGATTTTGTTGTTATCAAAGTGAATTTGCCTTGGCTGTAACCTCTAATCTACAAAGCCTCAGACAGATCTATTTCCCTAAGCCCACAAATATTATTTAAAATGGGAAGTGAGGGGCGCCTGGGTGGCGCAGTCGGTTAAGCGTCCGGCTTCAGCCAGGTCACGATCTCGCGGTCCGTGAGTTCGAGCCCCGCGTCGGGCTCTGGGCTGATGGCTCGGAGCCTGGAGCCTGTTTCCGATTCTGTGTCTCCCTCTCTCTCTGCCCCTCGCCCGTTCATGCTCTGTCTCTCTGTCCCAAAAATAAATAAACGTTGAAAAAAAATGTTTAAAAAAATAAAATGGGAAGTGAGAGGGGCGCCTGGGTGGCTCGGTTGGTTGAGCGTCCAACTTCGGCTCAGGTCATGCTCTCATAGCTCATGAGTTCGAGCCCCACGTCGGGCTCTGTACTGAGAGCCTCTGTACTGTACTGAGCCTGGAGCCTCTGTCTCCCTCTCTCTCTGCCCCTAATCCACTTGTATTCTGTCTCTGTCTCTCTCAAAAATAAAGAAACATTAAAAAAAATTAAAGTGGGAAGTGAGAGATAAATTTTTAGTCTCTTTGGGTCACGGGCAACAAGTTGATTTAATCAAATGCGAGGCAATTTACAGATATTCCAAAAAAAATCTTATTATTCCAAAAAAATCTTATTAAGGGGCTTAAAAGAACTAGAACTGTATGCAGGCTTGTCCAGGGACCACTGTCTTTATTATCTTATTGATGAGATAGAAAAATGCAGCTCTACCCATTTCCTTTTCAGAATGTGAGCAATGATTTCTTGTCTGCTTTCCTTGGCAGAGAATGTAGACACAGAGAGAGGAAGCAGCCACAGAAGAGTTAGGGGCACATTCGTAGACTCTCCAGTATTTATCTTCAGTATTCTCGATCTTCCCAGATGAAACAAACTCCTCGTAATCCACCCCCCCACACACACTTTTTTGGCTTCTGTGAGATGATCTCAAGTCTGACCTGAGGGAAACTAATGAGAAAGCAAACACTTCCTCCATGTCAAGATGGCCCTGGTTGTTCCAGGAACCCAGAATTTTCCTGGAGATCATTATTTTCTTTGGCAAAGTCCCAAGCTATCTTTCATCCGTGAAATTGAAACAAAGATGATCACCCCTTTAATCTCATTCTGCCCTTGTGTTATTATTGGTCTCTAATATTTGGGGTGGGGGAAAATATAATTTATGTGTAATTATAGAATGTTCATTGCTGAGAAGTTTATTGGATTTTTTTAAATGTTTGTTTATTTTAGAGAGAGAGGGGCGCCTGGGTGGCTTGGTCGGTTAAGCGTCCGACTTCGGCTCAGGTCATGATCTCATGGTCCATGAGTTTGAGCCCTGCGTCAGGCTCTGTGTTGACAGCTCAGAGCCTGGAGCCTGTTTCAGATTCTGTGTCTCCCTCTCTCTCTGCCCCTCCCCTATTCATGCTCTGTCTCTCTCTGTCTCAGAAATAAATAAACGTTAAAAATTTTTTTTAAATGTTTGTTTATTTTAGAGAGAGAGAGCAAGTTGGGGAGGGTCAGAGGGTGGGGTGGGGGGAAACAGAGGATCCGAGTCAGGCTCTGCACTGACAGCAGAGAGTCAGATGCGGGGTTCAAACCCATGAACTGTGAGGTCACGACCTGAGCCGAGGTTGGACGCTCAACCTACTGAGCCATCAGGGCGTCCTAACTGCTGAAAAGTTTTAACGAGTTGCCATTGTGTGTTCACGAGAACTCCAACCAAGTCTCTTGCATTCGGACCTTTAAATTATGATTATTTTATATTGTAACATTTTCAAGCCTTTCTGTTGAAATGTTTTAGGTGTTTGATTACACTGAATAATTAGAAATTAAAAATCTCCATTTTCTGGGTAAGTCCAACACATTACAAAGAAGAATGGCACTCAATATTAATAAAATCTTGTGTTTAGCTTTTAGTGTTAAAGTAAAATAATATCCTGCTAGTTTCCCGGAAAACCGGGGGATTCATTTATTACCATGACGTTCTTCTCTTTGCTTTAATATTACTATGCTTTCTACAACAATTTTGCTATATTTGAATTATTGCTGAAAGCTACAAAGGTTAACATTAAATATATTAACTTTTTAATGTTATTCAGCTTTTTCAGCCATTATTCTTCCGTAGACGTCTGCCATTATTTACATAATTATTTCGTCAATCTCGCCACAGCTTATACCTTCAGAGTGTAATACAATGAGTCTTCATATTTCATTCTGCTCAAGAAAGGCCACGAGCTAGATGAATGGCATCAATGGTGTCCATTCATAAGGCTGACCTGAAACAGATCTGTAGCTTGGTGGGGAATTGACTTCAAATCTATGGGACAGAGTGTGAGGCTGGACGCAGAGTTTTAAGTCGGCAGGGAGTGAACGTACGTTTTTGTGGTCAGCGGGTTTTGGAAAACCTATATCTTGGTGGCCAGGAGACTTTCATTTTTTTTTAAGTGAATACAGTCCTCATAAAATAAACAATGATTCCTCCATACACCGGCACCCCACTCTTTAACTGAATCACTTCCGTAGATGTCTTGCTTTTACCCTTAGGTTCGACCTTTGTTAGCCTGGATCTCCTGTGCGTGTCTCCTGTTCACTCTGGCTCAGTAAATATACCTGGCGGTATTGAGGCTTAGCGAGGCGGTTAATATCCAGTTGGTGCCTTCTTGACATCGTGAAATCACTTTCAGTGTTTTTGGTCATTATCCGCCGAGATTTATGTGTTCCTTGTGCACTGCCAAAGGGCCAACTGTGACAATGCCCTGAGTTATCTCACCTCCCAAAGTAACAGTCTTGAAAAGGCAGATTTAGAGAGGATTTTGAAAGCTTAGTTTCACGCTTTCATTTCTCATGGAAGCACCACCATAACAAAGGATTCTATTTAAGTTTCAGACCCCGCTGCCAATGAAAGCTACTGAAACATGATGGAGTGTCTCATTCCTGTGCGACTCCTAGTCTAACGTTTCCAACGGTGGATGTCGAGGTGACATCTGACCGAAGTATGAACAAACACGCCTGGATTTCAGGTTTTTCTTTTCGTATCGTGGTGAGCCTTTCATTTTTGTCTTTAACTCACCTTCGGCAGAAGAACATAAGTATGGAAAACAGTGTAATGAGTCAGGAAAGCCCGTGCCTTCTCAAAGCCAGAATTCCGATGGGGCGCAATTTCTAAACAGAGGAAAAGTGTCAGTTGATGAACTGATTGTATTGCTTGTCATTACTATCCCATTACCGCTCTATTATTTACATCAAAGCCAGAGAATAATATTTACTTTACAGCAAGAAGCAAGAGGATTTATTGCGATGATCTTTTCTCACACAGGGCTTAAATTCCACCTCCCTTCATCTCCTATCCATTTGGCTGCAACAATCTTTGTTTCACAACTTTTCCCCCAAGACCCTGTCCCTGGCCTCTACTTCCACTCCTCGAACTTATTCCTTCATTTACTTTCTTTGAACTCATTCCAGCTGCTCCTCATGTCTCATGAACTAATTAGAAAAATTGAAAGTTCCTTGGTAAGAGCAGAATAAAGAATAACACGTCCAAGAGAGAAGTTCTCCATAATACAAATATTGCCCTACTTTAAAAACAACACTTCGAATGCTTTCTAAAGTACGCGTGTATATGTGATCTTCTGGAGTCCCAGCAATAATTCTGGGGAATATTTAGGTGCGTTGGTTCTTGTTCACGTGTGTTCTCCCCAGTCTTTCCTCTATAGTTTCCTGCCCGCCTGCTCTCTCTTCACCAGGCTGTCTTGTCTCTGGCTTTCCAGCGTGGTCGTCAGGAAGCACTAGGAGGAGGTTCAAGGTGGATATGGAGAGATCACCCGCTGGGAGTGGCTGCTTCCCCCAACCTGTGTTCCGCTTGCCACCCTGTCTTCACAGTCCCAGGATTCAGTGGGCTCCCCGCATTTTTCCCTCGTTCATTCTTTCAGCTCCGGGGTGGACAGCAGCTTCCCTCTGCGAAAAGTCTTACGTGTCCCGCCATCTTTAAATCTGCCCACACTTTTGTTAGGAGTTCCCTCATCAACATCTTCATTGGATCCATCTCGAGTGGCTTCTGTTTCCTGCTTATACCTTGACCGGCAAAACTGGGCGTATTTTATTCGCTGTTAATTTTGTTGATGAGGAAATTAAAGGACAGCGACGTCAGCGACTTATCTTAAGTCACACGTGGGGTCCAAGAGGGCTAGAAGCCAAGTCTCCTTGTGGGTAGATCATGCTCCCTGCACTCTTTGTCATGCCTACAGATGATCTCAGGCAAATGGGTAGTAGCATTGTTCCGTCTTGTTCACTGGGGTGTCTCGAGATCCTAGACCAGAGACAAACACTCTGCGGTTGGCTCACCCAACATACACTCCACACCTTCATGCCTATCGGTGAGAGTGAGTTAAAGACCGGTGTCTGGCTACATTTCTACACATGGATGCATCTAATGAGTTCTTAGTACAGACATGAGGATGATGAAGCAGCGGACATGCATGGGGGTGGGGGTGCGTTTCCAAGCCCGTGCTGGAGTGTCTGCTTTCTCTGCAGCACTGTCCCCAACAGCACGGGCTGGGCAGCAGCTGATCTGAGGATCAGTCCAGGCTCAATTTCTGTGACTACATCCAAGTGCAATTTCCTGGCCCCCCCCTCCCCCCAGAGATGTTCCGAGGCATCTAACATTCTTTAATAAATCCCATTATGCATCAACTAGTGAGAAACTAGATATTCCATCATCTGCAGCTAACAACATTGGTCTATAACTTCCGGATGAAAGGGTAGTTTTGCTTTACCCCCGTCATTTAAAGCTTCCCCGTCTGTACTGAAAACCTGTTTCCCCTATTTTCCATGCCTCATTTTTCTTCCTCATTGCAACCAGAGATCTTACAACTCATTCCTAAAAGAGACGTTTTGTGTATTATCAGGTTCAAGGTTCCTTTCTGTCAGCCGTAACTCACCATTGCTGACGCCTTCATACCCTCTTCTCATGCACTAACGCAGGTATGAAGGAGAAGATCTTCTCATGTGTTTTTTCTTTTCTTTTCTTTTCTTTTTTTCTTTCTGGCTGTGACCAGAGCTGGCTCTCAGATAGCAATGTTAAATATAGAAGTTGGAAGTTAGAAAATCCCCTCCCTCCCCCTTTCTACTGTGGAGAAAAACATCCTGTATAACTAGATTTTCTAAACTTTATTCCCTCCCCTCTATGCCTCTGCCGGTTTCTTTATAACTTGAGATAAGAAAGCCCAAGGGGGGAATAAAATAAAGGAAGAAAAATAATACTTTGGGATTTACATATATTGAAATGTATCTTGTTTTTTCAAAGGAACCTGGGAAATAAGGATAGACTTTTACAAGTTCCACCAAATAGCTGGAGAACCGAGAAATATTATTATGAGGTTGAGAGACTAATGTTGTTTATTGACAATCCCAAATGTTAAAATTCTTGTCTTAAAGATTTCCTTGGGAGTCCTTAGGAACTGGGGCTTATGGTTTCATTACCTCCTGCGCTTTCTCTCCTGTTTCGAGCCACCAGTGCCACTGTTACACATATTTAAAAATTTTTAATTCCTTAATAATTTTACGAGTACAAATTGACATCAAGGCATTCTTTATTTTTTTTTTTATTTTTTATTTTTTTTATTTTGAGAGAGAGAGAGAGAGAGAAAGAGAGAGCACCAACATGGGAAGAGGTAGAGAGAGAGAGGGAGGGAGAGAGAATCCCAAGCAGGCTCTGTGCTGTCGGTGCAGAGCCCAATGCGGGGCTCGAACTCATGAACGATGAGATCGTGACCTGAGCCGAAATCAAGAGTCAGATGCTTAACTGACTGAGACACCCAGGCACCCCAACATCGAGGCATTCTTGGAAGTGGCATACCCCTGTGTGTTCACACAAATGCACGCTCATACCCACGATGGTGATACATACCTGAATATGTACATGTATATACACGTGTGTACATGAGGTGTCTGAAGGAAGGACAGATTCATCTTTTTTGTCTTTCTGCTGCTGATGAGAAAAAAGTGTCTTGCAGGCTGACCATGTGTTTGCAGTTATGTTCCTGCAGCCCTACCGCTCCGCTCGTAGTCACGGCCCCGTTAGGAAAGAAAACAAAACCAAAACCCAAACAAAACAAAAAGCCTTCATGCCCTCCCCATTCTCGAGAAAGCATATGCTTTGGAGCCTCTGATACTGAAGGACTTACCTAGAACAAGTTAGGCTTTTCACACTTTTTCACTCAGACGTTCATTTATTTCACAAACATTGATTTTGCGACGTCTCCAAGATGGCGGGCACTTGCCGGGGTAAGAGGTGTGAAAGCAGATGAGGAACACCTCAGCAGATGAGGCTGGGAAGAAGGTGCTGGTGCCGCGAGGCACACAGTTCCTTCCACTGGAGATCATTTGCTGCGCACACAGTGGCAAAGGCAACTGGAGGAGCATAGCTTTGGGAAAAATGTGTACATCAGATTCTTCCTTCTTCCTGTTCTCAGGCAAAGCAGAGAGTTCCATGTCTCACATGAAGATTGTGTCATCAAAGGCCTTTGATTTAAAGCCGCAAGCACTCACTTAAAGCACAATTATCCATTAGCTTACATTTTAGAAACACCCCAAACCATACATCCTTTGAAAACGAGGACCAGGCTGTTTTTTTTTTTTTTTTTAATAACAATTGCATTTGAAAGAGAAATTGCATGAAAGATGTTTTGTATTCTAGGATGGAACGATGATCTGTGTAAACTAACAAATGTATATGGCTTTAGTCTTCATTTATGAGGGTAGATAATGTGACTGTCTTCAAAATGGGAATGTGTTGTGTATTTTAATCAGTTAGAGCTTTGCAAGGACGTACAGAGCACTCCGTGTTTGCTATATATTATCAGCATTCACGTTATGGCAAAGCACTTTGGATTGCAAAATAATTAAAATTCACTTTGCCAATGTATTGAAATTAATGGATGAATATTAATACAAGCAATACATTTCTGACAGTGGCACGCAGGATTGTACTTATTGACTTGTTACGAGTCAATGCTAAAAGCGTGGCGGATGGCGAACAGTGAGCTTACGAGTTTGGCATATTTCCTTACGACGGCAGTCTTGAATTTAAGTTGTATTTTTCTTCAGTTCCTTTGCCTTAAACTTATTTTCCAACACTCATTACTCTAGCGTGTATATGAAGATCAAGTGTCCTTAGCACTTTAGATGTGTGCTAGATCAGATCCTCGGGTGATCTACAAGTCAAAGATCTACCACCTAGCCCAGGATGCGGTGTTGGGACCAGTCCCAACCACACTTGCTGTTTGGTCTCTTGGAAGTGACATCCTTGGGGAAATGTCCCTGTAGGCACACCTTTCACGTTCAGTATTGCAAGTAAATGGTCATCTCACTCTTAACCTTGATAATACAGTAAATGTACTCATTTGCCTTGTAAATAACCATTGTGTGAACTTATTTAGCTTAAATTTAATTTACCTTAAAATTAAACATGCCTTTCAGATTTAAACATCGGGTCAGCCGCCTCACTGTCCGGGGATTTTTGAAAACGCAGGAGTGATTTACTCCAGAATGAGTTGGGCAGATCAGTATGTAAATCCCCACTCACCAGATACTTCCCCCCATCTGGCGCCAGAGGTCACGTGGGCAGCCATCCCACAGAGAAGCAGCACAACAAGGAACTACTGGGAACTTGCTTCCTCTAACATCAAGGTTTCGCTGACCCAAGGATGGTCAGTTGCAATCTTCCCTGATGCCAATCAGTTAGTCATCAAAGTCACCGGAAGATACTGCGGTTTGCACCTTTCTACTTTCGACAAACTCAGATCCCACTGAAACTCAGCGTTCGGAAGATTTATTTTAATAGATGAAGTACGTGGCTTCCCTCTAAAGTAGGAGAGGCGTCAGCTTTGCTCTCTGCTTTGCTGTGTTCTTACTGTTCACATGTGTTTGCGTTTCTAGTATTACTTTTGATCTGGAGGCTGCGGGGTTTTTTTGGAATTTGCAGGGAGGGAGTTATTAAGGCACTGTCTAATTTGTAAGGGTTGATTTATTAATGCTAGTTCTTACGATCACCAAAACGACGACTAGCAAAAGTGGATAGAGCGGGGCCAATGAGTCAATCCACACTGTAGATAAAAGTTTTTTTTTTTTTTTCTTTTATAGATTAAAAGCATGAGTTGCTGTTTTGGTATTTTGTTCCCTCCTTCCCATGCTTGCACTCTGGGATATATACACCTTACACCAGGGATCTAGGAGGCTACAGTTTGGCAGGAGGCATAGTGGGAATGAGGGTCTCCAGGGCTCACATTCAGTCCTTGGAAATTTGCTTCAATCCACATACACTGCGGCCCCAGGTTCTTTCAGAGATTTGAACCTTTCAGCCATGGGTTGGCAAGTCTGTTGGTACTAGAAACTTGAGTCAGAACTTCACAGTATGGCTGCAGCCTTTTTGAAACGGATTCTCTTATTTGTAAATATTCACGTCAAATGTAAGAAAGAAGATGGTGTGTCACATATCACCGTGGCTGTTAGAAATTGAAATTGCCCTGCTAGACTTGAAAACCAAGTGGGCTTGGTAATTTTTAAACTCTTTGCAAGTTTCCTTCAGTGCATAGGAATGCCAGTTTTGAGCTTTTGCAATTTTTCAGTGAAACCAAAAAACAAAATATAGCTTCCTTTTTAGATTGTTCAATTGGAGAATTCATTTTGGATTATCCTCAGATGCTTCTGCATTTTCTCTGTTAATACAAACAACTCATATAAACGTGGATGCATCTGATTAATTTCAATGTGAGAAACAATGCTCTCTTTACATATATTAACTTTAATTAGGGCTTTATTTTTTTCCAATCAATGAACAGAATTCACATATCATTCAATGCGGGGAGACCAATTGTCTGATTTAAACAAAAAATAAAAGACAAAATAATCATTTGATTGTAGCTCAGGTTTAATGCTAAGTCTCAGCTGTGCTAATACAACTGACATTGACATGCAGCTGGAATGATAATTGGGCTAAAAGTATTTCTCCTAACCCCCTTACTAATGACAGGTTGGCAAGACATGGTAACATTATCACAGTTAACTTTTTCACAAATGATAATATACCAGAGCAATCAGCTGGTATTAACCATCAAAGCTTCCTGGCTTTACAATGTAAACTCCCTTGTCTGTATTGGAAATATTTCTCCATGCGAATAAAATATTATTTAGTGAAATTAAGGTAGATATTTTAAAACACCAATGTCCAGAGCCATGAAAATTTGACATTGTGGACTCAGTTCAGCAGAGGCAACACATTTGTCCTGAAATTACGTTGACATGCTCTTAAGTACACTCTCTTTTGGTTTAAACCCTCAGGGTTTAGCAACCCTAAAACAGACCCATTGGCCATCCTGCTTTTAGAGGCTTCTCTATTTGAACCTCCTTCCCACAAAAATATCAAAACATTAGATTAGGGCATGAAGGAGTACTAAGCATGAAAAGACAAGAGCACAAACTAAGTTCTCATTCTCCTGCCTCCATTATGTTCTTTCTCTTTTACTTCTCACTGTATCTGGCCCTCACTGCCCTCCCTGTGGGCCCTCTTCCCTCTCTCTGAAGGCACTTTCTGCTTCACAAGGCAGCTGGCTGTTTCCTGCATCTTCCTGGCTTGTAAGTGAAAGCCACAGAGGCGGGGGGGGGGGGGGGGGGGGCGCTGGAGCAGCCTGCTGGGCACATTTGGAGCCTGGTGCTGAATTCACTGGCTGACAGAGGCAGAGAAAGGAACACAGAGAAAGCACAGGGGGAGAAGGGTGCCAAGCACGGTACCAGCCTCAGAATCTTCATTTCTAAACAGGAGGTAGTAGGCCCTACCTCCCGGCTTGGTTGCAAGCATTAAATAACTGGCTTTTACAGGAGCTTTGTCACTTGTACCTACCGAGGAGCCAGAAAACACTCTGGGAGCCTGGCAGGCAGTGCACATATGGAAATGTGATACGCGGGCTTGCTTTCCCCCGCTCTGGGGAGCCAAGGAATACTAACGGGCATGAAAATAAGAAGGAGCGTAACAGTTTTTGTAAGTTTAGAATGCTTTTCGTTGAGCCTTTCTTATTTTTTGTTTATTTTTGTTTTTTTGAGAGAGAGACAGGCGGGCAAAATGGGAGCAGGAAGGGGCAGAGAGAGAGGGAGACACAGAATCTGAAGCAGGCTCCGGGCTCCGAGCTGTCGGCACAGAGCCGGACTCGGGGCTCGAACTCACAAACCGCGAGATCGGGACCTGAGCCGAAGTCGGACGCTCAACCGACTGAGCCACCCAGGTGCCCCAACGCTGAGCATTTCTACACATGGTTCAGCAAAGAGTAGTTTTGGACTGTGAACGAGACATCGTATTCCACCGTGGCCAGCCCTGGAAGACCACAGCGGAGGATTTGCATCAGTTCTTGCTGCCACACTTAAGATGGTATGAACCATCTTAAATGTGCGTTCGTATGTGTTCGTAGATTATCCTTGAATGCTTCCACATTTCAGGGGACAGGAGGATGGAGATTCTCAAAAGTGACCTCACCCAAGACACAAGGAGAAGGGTGTGAGGTTTCCCTGCAGAAGATAACTGTCAAGGAGGAGGCACGTTCAGGGATGGCATGATGAAAAGGGTTCTTTAAATCATTGGAAAGGGGTGTCGGTTGAACATCCGACTCTTTTTTTTTTTTAATTATGTTTATTTATTTTTGAGAGACAGCATGAGCAGGGGAGGGGCAGAGAGAGAGAGGGAGACACAGAATCCGAAGCAGGTTCCAGGCTCCGACCTGTCAGCACAGAGCCCGACGCGGGGCTCGAACTCACAAACCGTGAGATCGTGACCTGAGTCGAAGTCGGTTGCTCAGCTGACTGAGCCACCCAGGCGCCCCGAACATCCGGCTCTTGCTCTTGGCTAATGTTGTGACCCCAGGGTTGTGGGATCAAGCCCCACTTCGGGCTCTGCACTGAGTGAGGAACCTGCTTGAGATTCTCTCTCCCTCTCCCCAGCTCACACACACAAACACAAACAAACAAACAAACCCCCAAAGCAAACACATAAAACTCCATGGAAACAACTCAAAAGAAGAATAATATTTTACGACACACGCAAATTATACAAAACTGGGATTTCAACGTTCATTTATAAAATGTGTTGAAACACACATCCATGCCCCTTCATTTCTGTATCTCTATGCCTGCTTTCATGCTACAACAGGGGAGCTGGGTCCATGTGGCACAGACAGTATTCCCAAGGCTGAGAATATTTACTTTCTGACCCTTTGCAGCAAAACTTTGTCGATCTTGTTTTGGGGGGGGGGTCCAGGTTGAGGCCCTTTGATGCATCAGCACTTGAGAGAATATTTTGGCCTCCAGGACTTCACCCCCGGCAGGTGGCCCCACTCATAAGCATGAGTGCTGGGGTAGCAAAGCTGATTCTTGGGGGTGCTGGTGGACCTAAATGTGAGGGCACGTAGACCCTCAGCACGACCGAGACTCTTAAAAATTTGAAAATTGTGGCATTGCGAAGAATGGAACAGATTTTTGGACCTCCGCTTTATTTCAGGAGACTTGATGATTAGCAGACAGAATTAGTCCCCTCCCCTGGACACCCGGAAGCTTTTCAGCTGAGTTTCTTGGAAACGGTATTTCCTCTGTGGAAAGGGTCCCTCTCTGCGTGTCTCCTGTCGTCAGCCTTTCCGTGGTGGAGAGGCCCCGTGATGTGATTCAGGGTCAGCTCAGTGGGGTTTGTGTCGTGGCTCCCTGGCGTCTGTACATAAGTAATTTCACCCCTCCATCCCCCACCTTCTCCTCTGTACAATGGGAAGGCTGAGGGGACATATGGACAAACCCCAGGCACCCGGGGGGCATCCACAGAGCAGCGAGATGCTCCCTCCACTGCGTTCGCACACACACTGTGTTCTCGTCTCTCTGCTTTTATTTCAGTCGTTGTCATTTTACCTGTGTGCAAGGTCAGCCCTTGCCCTGCACGGAGCATTCTTTGAAGGCAGGATATTTATCTTATGCCTTTTAACCCCCTCCAGAACACAGCACACCGCCTCCTGCACAAATGAGCACAACGTGCATGTTTCTTTTTTTTCATGTTAGTGAACGCACGGATTTGTTTAATTGGTATATGTCTGTGGAGTGTCATACATTTTCCTCTAAGAATGTTAATTACATGCAAAAGTTATATAGCCTATCTGATCTACAATGAAACTGATTAATCCATAATTCAGCAGCCTAAAAATTTATCTTGAGATTGGGCGAAATGCTGACATAATTTATGATGCAGCTGAAAAGTTAAATCGTATCCAACGTGGCCGTGAAAATGAATAAAACTGACATTTTTAGACATGAAAATTGGTCATTCTGTAGTAGAACTGTGCAATAGACTCCTAATATGAGCCACAAATACAAGCTGCACATGTAATTTAATTTTTTTCTAGCAGCACATTTAAAATGTATAACGTGGTGAAGTTAATGTCAATAGTATATTTTGCATAACCTAATACGTCCAAAATAGCATTTTAATACACAATTAATATAAAACTATTAATTATATATTCTAAGTTCATTTCTCATCCTAGCTCCTCAAAATCCCACACATATTTTACATGCGTGGCACATCTCAATTCGGACTGGTCCCGTTTGTAATGCCGATAGCTACTCGTGGCCAGTGGCTACGACGTGGGGCCCCGTAATTCTACGGTTTTTGTGATCCCCCGAGAAAACACGCCTATAAATTAATCAAAACGCTTCACTCAACAGCCGGAATTTAGCAGCAAAAATGACACCGCAGTCCATCATTATTTGGAGATAATTCTGCTAACCAGGTAACGCTACCTGTGTTGGAATGTGCCTGAACCACGGCCCCGTGAATGTTGATACTATTGTGTCCCGTAACCAGCCACTGTCGGCATGGTTTGGAGACTGGTCCAGCCCCGTGCCCTTCCGCCGGGGGAACAACTGAAGCGCTTGCTCAGAGGGGACCCCTCGCTAGTACAATTGCATGGGGGGAGCACGCCTGTGTTACTGCTGTTTCCTGGGAGCTGCTGACTGTGCCGGATTAGATAAAGCTGTGCTCAGGCATGTTCCTGTTGGTGATGAATGTCTCCGTGCAAGTCCCAATTCGTGCTGTTTGGCATCTGTGCAAACAGGCACTGAGCTTCTGGCTAAACTGAACCGAATCGCGTGGTCCCCGCTCAGTGTCATCGCCTCGGGTAGACACAACCCTAGGACATGCTTTTCTATGTAGACGTATTTATGTTCATACTTTTAAAGGCAAGGCAAAGTTAAAAGCACTAACGAGATGTGGGTCGTGATTTGTGCTAGGAAAAAAAAAAAACCGGGTATCAATGATCTAGTTTACCTGTTTATTCGCAAACACCTTCTTTGTTGCCAACAGTGGGATTTTGGCGGGGGGGGGGGGGTCGTTTTATTGTTCGTTTAAAACCGTATCGCATAACGTATGCAGTTGTTACTTACACATTTAAAGCATAAATAATGGCAGCTTTTATCTATTCTATCATGTAGACTTTGAAATCCCATTTTGTTCTTGGATAGCTGCTTGGAAGGTTTTTATGGGCCGACAGCCAAGCCCAAACCTGGCTTTTTGGGAAAGGATGGGAAGAACGAGAGAGGCCTCACGCAGCTCTAGCTGTCTGCCGTTGTGACTCGGAGATAAGGCTTTTTCAATACGACAACTTCCTAATGTCTGAAGCGTGAGTGGCTTGGGGACACCATAAAGGGAAAATATCCCGCTGCAATTTATTACGGTCAGGTCAATTAAATAGGATCGGAGCATCATCATCTTGTTTATTTCCATCACGGATCGGTGGAGATTAGGGGGGTGGGGAAAGTCTTTGTGGCCTCAACTCCTGCTTCCCTCTCTCAGAGAGGGATCCGTAGAGACCTGTAAATAATGGTTGCCATCCATGTCAGCACCAGGTTCTCCACACGGGCAGGCCATTGCGTGTAAATTGGTTAATATTCTATTGTTCATGGTCTGCCTTTGATAAAGGAAGACGTTCAGGAAAGGGACTGGATCGCTCCGTAAATAGCATGATCTGCGTCTTGGCTTTGTCCTGTGAAGTTCCTGCCAGAGACGGTTGGAGTCTCCGTGTTTGTTCAATAGGTAAAAAAAGCTTCTGCTTGTCACAAACCGTGTCTCATTTATTTATCTAGATCCCTTTCCTTCTGTTTCGCTGCATCCTGTTCTAAAAATATGAGCATGTGGACTCTGACAGCACGGGTTTCTGCCCTGTCAGTGTTCTGTTTATGCCACTTGCTTCCTTTAAAGAAAATTACCTGCTTTCAATCTGACAAATCTCTTGAGACCACTCTTACAATCAAAATATAGTAGTTAGCTGGTCAAGCGATTAAACAGGCCGGGATAATAGGTGCAGACGTTAGCGTTTTCCTGGGCTTCCGGAGAGGAGGCCTGAGGCGGGGACTTGAAAACAAACCCAAACACGGGTGAGCAATGATTTGGGGAAAGAAATGGGTAGCTCAGATTCCAAATGTCCTTCAAGCTTGTAAGCCGTCGGTTCTCAATTCTGCATTGCCACCTGCAGAAACTGTGCCTGTCACTACGATAGGTTTTTGAGAAGGTGCCCGACACGGGTTTGGTCTGTGTTTTATTAACTGCGTGATTTCGGAGATCTGTGGCGTCAAGGCGAGCGTCAGGAGCTGTCTGCATCGAGACGGCCGGGCCTGTTCATTTGTTTGCTTGTTCGGGACAAATGACAACCCAGGGTTCTTGCTCTCATTGACTGACAGGTAACCAACTGGGGGCCGAATCCGCAACAAGAACATGGAAGGGGAAGAAAGCGGTGAGAAAAATGACGGGTCGAGTAGGAGATAATTAGGAAAGTCTGGGTACTGGGATGTCATACATAAGAGAGTGGCAACGTTCACGAGTGGAGGGCACAAATCCAGATGTTTCTGAGGTTGAATTCACAGGAATGAGCAACCAATAGGATCCGTCTGCATGCGCAGGTAGGGAAGGGCGACGCGCGCGGTAGCCGAGTGTGACAAATGTGGAATGGTGCTGTCGGGCAGGTAACGGTGCTGCTGTCTGAACCGTGGAGTGCGGGGTGCAGAAGCCAGTCCGGGGGAAGAGACCGTGGGTTTTCCAGGATCTTGCTGCTCAAAGACTGATCCTGGAACCAGCTGGCATTGGCTTCACAGAGCTTGCTAGGCAGGCGGGCTCTCTGCCCCGAGCAGACCTCCTGAGTTGCAACCAGCATCTGATAGGATCCCCACAGGAATCCCACGCACAGTGAAGTGTGGTCAAAGCTCACGCCCTACAGGATGGGCTGAGTTTGGGAGGTCTGTGCGTCGTAGGAGAACAGCCACAAAATCAGCTTCTTATCAGCAAAGGAACCTGAGGCCTGTAGGTGGTTGTTAGGAATTAAAGCCATCCAAATGTTATTTTTAAATGAAATGGTCTGTAACATTCAGGCAAAATGGGATCCTGGGGAGAGAAGTTCTGGGTGATAATGAATTGATACACTTTGTTTTAAAAGGAGATGCCTGGGGGCGCCTGGGGGGCTCAGTCCATTACGCGTCCCAACTCTTGATTTCGGCTCAGGTCACGATCTCACGGTTCGAGCCCGGTGCGTGGCTCTGTGCTGACAGCGTGAAGCCTGCGTGGGATTCTCTGTCTCCCCTTCCTCTCTGCCTGCCTGCCTCTCTCTCTCTTTCTCTCTCTCTCTGTCTCAAAAATAAATAAATGAACATTAAACAAAGAAAAAAAAAAGGAGATGCCTGAATTCATCAGCCAACATGGGATGCTTGGCCTTCTCATTCAAGTAGATTTTAGGCGTCTGAGGAGTAATTAGAAGGTGATAAGTCTTTGCAGTATTTTTAGAAGCTTTAGTTTTATAGTATTGGGTTGAGAGCACTTGATTTCTGAGCTAGGATCTGGGTCTGAAGAAGCTGCATTTCCAAAGCATCATTTAGAATCGAGACTGTTGTATTTGGAGTCAAAACCGCTGCAGGCACATTTTCTGCCTGTCAGTTTCTTGGTGTTGTGTCTGTTCGGTCTTTGGTTACAATAACATACGACGCGAAGCGATGAGAAAATCGCCAAGGATGGTTTAAATTAACGGTTGTCCTTCACCTTTTGGGCACAGTTTGATTTTATCAGGCTTTTTCCCCTCCCTCTTCTCTCCAATTCCGTCAGCATTGCCAACACTGGAATCAAGCGCCTTTATTAAACTAGACCAGGCAAAGCCAATCAGGGCCAGTCGCATGCCAACTGGTTACAATAGCCGATTCTAATGATGAAATAGAACCCGGTGCTAAAGTCAGGCCCAAAACAAACAAACAAATGCCTCCAGATTGGACGCCACATGGGCTCACTTGAGACACTGGGTATTCAGGATGAATTTTCTAATGGATGAAATCAGATTGAGTGTGAGCACTACTTTCAAGGACCATATAATTTCTGTTCTTGAAAATAATTTAAAATATACTTCAATATCTTTAGACTCTCCCGGATTCCTGAGCTTGGCCTCTTTACAGTAGTTAATTATATTTATTGTAATGATGTGATGCTTGGAACTGTACTTGTTCTTGACACGTGTGGTTTTGATCCAGGCAAAAGTCTGTGACCACAGGAACCACATTAGCCTGGCTCTTAACCCCCATATTTTACAAAGCAATTCATCACTATCCCCTCTCCCTCAAAAGTCTCCGAGATGATTCTCTATTTTTTAAATACGTAACATTTGAAAGCATTTTGCCGTCTCTCTAGATTAACAAAAATGGAAAACTTTTTCCGTTCTGAAAACATATGATGTAGGCTAGGGATCAACTTTAGGCCGAGGTAATCATTTTACTGCAAAAAGAAACTTACCATTGCTTAAATTTAAAAATACACATCCAGGGGCGCCTGGGTGGCGCAGTCGGTTAGGCGTCCGACTTCAGCCAGGTCACGATCTCGCGGTCCGTGAGTTCGAGCCCCGTGTCGGGCTCTGGGCTGATGGCTCAGAGCCTGGAGCCTGTTTCCGATTCTGTGTCTCCCTTTCTCTCTGCCCCTCCCCTGTTCATGTTCTGTCTCTCTCTGTCCCAAAAATAAATAAATGTTGAAAAAAAATTTAAAAAAAAATATAAAAATACACATCCATATAATATATATATGCCTATACTATGTTATAGAGGTATATTATATACATACATATACAAGATATATTTTTCCCTGAAAGGTTTGCCGACCATTCATTGTCACGGCACCACCAAATAAGTGAATATAAATTCATACTATTCTGTTCAAGGATGTTGCTGGCTCAAGCTATTTTGCCTGTCTTGTCATGCTGTTAGGTTAGGGTAGCTATGTTTCGAAATATAAATTAAAACACAATTTGCCTGAATCAAGACTTTGTTCCTTCAGGCCTAACTGTCCTTCCCATGGATGGCAGGGGATGGTGGGGAACAGAGGGAGGTGAACAACTTCAAGCTCACATTGACGGCATTGGAAAGTCATATGCTTAACAGGTATAGCCTCTTCCCTCCATAGATGACTTTCGGCGATCGGGTCTCTTTAGTCTGGCCTCTGGAGGATTTATGTGCAAAGCAAAAGCATTTTACAAGTTGGTACAAGTCTTAACCTGAACCATCGAGAAGCTTTGGCTTTGAGTCCTGCCTTTATAATGAAGTGATTTTGCAAAGAGTTGAAAAAATTCACAAAAACCAGGTCTGATAGGATCGGGGCATCATACGTTCACGTGCCCAGGAATATTTATTACTGTAACACCCTCTTTGCTTCCTATGCAATTTGAAATGCATCCCAATTAACACACACATATAAACACTGCCCAATAACAGCAGAATCAAAGATTGAGCAGTGCTGTAGACCATGCGCCATTTAATTTTTTTTGCAAGTACCAGAAACATTACCCTATCGCTTTTTTTGTGTCACTGGGTTGTCTTCCAAAGCCATAATTGGTGAATTGAACTTCAGGTTTTTTCATTATGTTAGATTTAGCTAATGTAGGTGCACACAACTATAATCTGGTCTAGAAATGCTAGTGCATTAAAGTATGAACAATAAAAACAGCATCTATAGATATTTCTCACACATTCCACGATCTTTCAGATTTTTATCTTCCCTTCAAATCTGTCTTCTGATTCCAGACTCACCTGGCTAGCTGCTTTCTTTTCTTTTCTTTTTTTTTTAAAGGTTCATTGATTTCTGAGAGAGAGAGAGAGACAGAGACAGGACAGAGAGAACGTGAGAGAGGGGAAGAGAAAGAGAGGGGGACATGGGATCTGAAGCAGGCTCCGTGCTGACAGCAGCAAGTCTGATGGGGGACGGGCTACTAGAACCCATGAACCATGAGATCATGACCTGAGCCGCAGTCAGATGCTCAGCTGACAGAGCCACCCAGGCGCCCCTCACTGCTTTCTTGAAACGTATTCTCGAATGTCTCACAAGCATCTCCGATTTATCATGTCCAGACTAACTCCTGACAGTCTACCGGACAGGCTCCCACCCCGTCTGTCTTCCTTTTTTGAATATATGGCATCACCAGCCACCCCGTTGCTCAAGCCAGAAACTGAGGAGGCAGCTTCTCCAGCCCTCTGTCCCTCCTCTGCACATCAAAGACCTAAGCCATTGCCAAATCCTGTTTCTTTCTCTACGACATAGGTCAGGTCCTCCTGCTTCCCCTCGGCCACCACTCTGTAGCTCCTTCCTCTAAACCCCGGTGGTAGTCTTTCTCCACCATCGCTCTTGCAGCCCACCAGATTAGTCCTTCACCATGTCCAGAGAACATTAAGAATGGAAGCTGTGCCCTGTGTCGCCATTATATGAGGATTCCTTATTCACGTAGAATGGGGTCCCGGCTGCTTACCACAGGCTGAATGGCTGGAGCCAACGTCTATATCCCCCGAGTGAACTCCCGCCATTCGTTCTCCAACTTGCTCACCAACTTCTGCCATGGTGGCCCCATGTTGTGGGTTGAATTGTGCTCTTGTGCCACTCCCCTCCACCCCCCGAAATCTGTCCTAACTTCTGGAACCTGTGAATGTGGCCTCGTTTAAAAACAGTGATGTTGTGGATGCAATCAAGTGAAGATGAGGTCATTAAGATGGGCCCTAAACCCGTATAACTGGTGTCCTTATCAGAGGGGAAGACGGCCATGGGAACACACAGACCCAGGGAGAGCATCATGGGGTGAGGAAATGAGACGCAGCTGCCTGACAAGGATGCGAGAATCTCAGGGGCTGTGACCCTGCTGAGATCTTAGTTTCAGACTTCTAGTGTCCGGAGGAGTGAGGGAATACATTTCTGTTATTTAAGCCACGTTAGTAAGTAACACCTTCTTCCATCAGCCCTGAGGAACGAATCCACCCACTCTCTGTTTTCCAAACACACGAGATCCTTTTCCATCCCAGAGCTTCCACACATCTGGTTCCCACCATTGAGAATATTCTTTTCAGCTCTCATGTTCCAAACTCGAACCCAGTCTTTCTGGTCTTGGCTTACGTGTTACTTCCTAAAAGATGCCCTCTCTGGCTGCTCCACGTGAGATGATGGCCCCTGTTTATTTCATCATGGCTCTCTCCATTCACTCAGCAAAGACCGATCGGTTGATGGGGACTTTCAGAAGCTGGCCTCCTGCCTTACTCAGCCTCTGGCCAGACCCTGAGGCCACATTTCCATCAAATACACCTGGTCTTTTTACTGACTGTATGGTTTCCTCCTGCTTACCATTGAGCCCAAACATCAGCACTGCCTTATTCTAGAGACTTTTCGTAAGTGCCACAGCCCATGCACTCCCAGACTCCATCACATCGCTTCTTTTATTTTTCCTAAATAGCCTCTGATCTATGTTTATTTGGTTACACAGTCACCTCCTCCTCCACACACGCACACACACACACACACACACACACACACATACACACACACACACGAGACTTCATTACATAAATCATTGAAAATAACTTGGTTGAGCGTCCAACTTTGGCTCTGATCAAACTCACGGTCTGTGGGTTTGAGTCCTGCATCAGGCTCTGTGCTGATGGCTCAGAGCCTTGAGCTGCTTCAAATTCTGTGTCTCCCTCTCTCTCTTCCCCTCCTCTGCTCACGCTCTGTCTCTGTCTCTCTCTCTCTCAAAAGTAAACATTAAAAAATTAAAAACAAAACAAAAACAAAAACAATGGCCAGTGTTTTCTTTTAATCACTGAAAATAAGTGATCAAAGTATTGTCCTTACCTTAAAGTTAGTTTGAAAATGAAAACGCCATCTAAAACACCAGTGCCTTCCACCATGAGTTGCTGTCACCTCACACCCAGCAGAAAACGATAAATCGAGAAATTTGCATTCTGACGTTCCGCTTTAGCAAGGGAAGCATCTTGTTTTGTCAATCAAGATGGCTCACATCTCTGATGAATGAGAAGTGTCTGGAATGAATAGAATAATTACCTCCAGGGCCTGCCTGGGTTTGCTTGTCTAGGTGCTTCCTGGTTTTGTTTTTGCCAGAAACATAGCGGTAAGAAAAGGCGGCCTCCTGCTCATTATGGATCTTGCTCATTTTAGTACAAACTTAAAATCCCTGGATATTTTTACAAGTGGGATTCCTGAACGTTTCCAAGTTTCAAAGAGTTCAGTTCAGCTCAAATAATAGGAAAAATATGAGGTCATGGATCGCCTTAGCTAAATTGTCACAGGCATAAAACATGCCTCTAATACAGTAATACTGGGATTTTTGTGAATCTTTGCGTATTAACACGCTAGCACTGAAAGAATGAAAACTGATATACGAAGGGAAACAGATCGCATGCAATATTTTGACACTAATTTTACAATTAATGTCGATGAGCATGTGATACATAGGAGTTCCTTTGGTGCTTAAACGTGTTATGGGAAGTTTAGCAGCGTATTAGCAAATATTGGGAGAAAAACGCTAAAATTTCATAAATATTCAGAATCGCTATGATGAAGATTATATCTATCTGCTTGTAGAGAGAGATATAGATAGATTGATCGATCGATCGATCGATTGATACAGATTCACAGGACCTGGTCAAAAGGCAAATTTCCATGTAGCTCAACTTAAGCTTTCCCCTTAGCGTCTTTAGGAAGCTGACACCTGGCCACTGTGGCCCAGTGCTTGGTGGCCTGCCTCCCCTGCAGTTTTGCTTGGATCTCAAACGGGCTGTGCGGATACAGCTCAGAGAAGGCTGGTCTGGCCACGCCGACTGTGGGTTTAGCACATACACACCACAACGTGTTTGATAGAATGCAGAGTCCTTAATATGCAGCGTTTTGTTGTCAGCGGGAACACCCCTCGGAGAGGCGTTAACGCTGATCCTCTAGCACACATGTTGCATCTCTGTGCGTGCAGGTCACCGGTGACATCCGCCCGGCCAGGTGCGCCGGGAGGCAGGAGCCCTCCATAGGCAGCTTTTACAGACTGGCCGAGTTCAAGGGTGACGGCATTCACCTAAATGAATCCCTGCACTTTAATAGGGCTGTTTGTTTCTTGGGACTCGGCTACGTCCGGAGAGAGGTTGCGCTTTCTTCGGAGGACTGGGAACCGCAGCCCAAGCACAGAGCTCTGTGGCTGTGACCGTCCAGAGGACACCATTGAGGAGTCAGCTTTCTTCCGTCGCTTCCTGCGTGTGCCCCGACTACCGGGACCTGACGTGGAACTTCAAAAGCAAGGCAGAGCTCCGTACACCTGTGAGTAAAAACCCAGGTGGGACACACGTGCTTCATTACCGGGTGCCTTAGGGCCAAATAGGATCCAGGCATCCACCACCTGTTCCTATGTGCCCCCCCCCCCCCCCCACACTCTATTTTTCCTCTTGTGGAATTGGAACTAGAAAAAACAAAAAGACCGGGAAGAGAAAGCATGAGGGACGTGGCTCCTAGCCTGATCTGTCATCCTGACGCCTACTCTTTTTCCACCTTTTTTTTTTTTTTTTTCTTTTGAAGTTATCAGCCCAGGTTTGGATGCTGCCTTCCCGGCTCTGTCTTCCCAGGAAAATCGATAACCTATAACCTGGGAGGCTGAGTGCGCTTGTTCAGAGGGATGAGATTTTTCAGACATATTTAACGCTACTATTTTTTTTTCTGCAGTTGCTGAAAGTAACTGAATGAGAGTTGATTGATCTTCCCGTTCAAATAGCTCCAAACCAGATTCATGGTAATTTTACCACTCAAAGATAGAAGTGATTTGGACAAGACTGGAGCCAATAGATTCCCAGGCAGAGTTTCCCTAAGAAAGTCCCTGGATCCGAGTCTTGGTGTAGACTTGGCCCCGGCACTCTGGCCTCCAGTACGTTGTCGGGAACATCTCTCCTGAAGGTAATGATAACAGGTCCTTTTCAAGGTCCGTTTCAAGGAATCGGGGGCACGTCGCGCACTTACTTTGAGATATCATTTTCGGCGGCTGAGCTGGCTGGAGAACGTGTAACCTAGCACCTGGATGGATTACCACTCTCTGGTCCTGCTCCCCTGTGGCATTCATGCAGCTGTGGGAAGGGACACCGAGAGCTGGCTGCATCCTTATAGAACCCCACGCCCCCGTCATAACGGTTTTGAAAACCTGGGTCGTTAGCCCTCTTTTGAACGCAGTTCAACTCCAGTCTTGCCGGGGGGGGGGGGGGGGGGGGTAGCTGAGGGGAGCGGAATCAGCAGCTGGGTTTGCGCTGGGCTTGCTGCTTCAGAAAGTCACCCTGTGTGTGCTCTGTGGCTGCTAGGTTACCAGGGGACCCGGCTTCTCTGTGGCAGCACCTTCAAAAAGGAACCGTTTGGTAACCAGAGCCTTTTCCAACCCCATGCTGTGGCCTCAGACACGTCCAGTGCCACACCCAGGCGTCTGTCTCCCTTCTGGAGTGGTTTCCACAGATGCTCTGGTCTTTTGGTCAAACAGGGCACGGAAACAGGACCCGCTACGCCCATCGCAGCAATACGAGGTCTTAAGAGACGGTAGCAAGTTCTCACGTGCTAGAAATCGAGGGCTGCTGTGAGCCCCATTCTCTTTTAAATGACATGAAAACTATCCTTTTCTTCCTGCAGGATTGCATTTGTCACACATGAAAATTCTATTCTTAGTGCCCTTGGCTGCCTAATTCTGGGTCTATTTTCTAGACCCCAAGGCCCCTAGTAAGTGTTAGGAAACCACATCACATAGCGTTTGCGAGGGCTGCGTTTTGCATGTGGGTCTTTGATTTGTCTGACAGCTGTGCAAGAGCTCACAGCCTGACCAAACCCCGGGAGCCCACATGTGTGGGTAGAAAGGGTGCAGGCAAAGGTGGGGATTAGTTTACATGCAATTATTTTTCCCCTCCTGATCTGCCCCCTTTCGGCTAGAAAAACACACCTTAATTGAGGAAGAGGCATGGTTCGCTTCGCAGATGTTCTTTGGGGGGGCAAGAGACCCCAGGTTGAGCCCCGGTTCTGCTGTTTCTTGTCACTGTCATATTTGGCAAGTCCCCGAACTTCTCCAGGCTCAGTGGCATCCTCTCCAGAGTCTAGAGTTTTACGTGTCAGCATTAGTAACATGCATTTTAATGCATCTGCAAAGTGACGCAGGAGACTTGTAAGATATTCTTCGAGAGAATGAGCTCAGCCCTTTTGGTTGCTTTGGAAGGCATCGGCCGTTTCTGATCCGTGCATGTGGTGATTATGACGTGGCCTCTGTACTAACAGCATTCTAGCAAATTCAGTGTGGAGAAAGAAAGGTAGTGAGATCGCAGCTACCGGACCCTGAACAAGGGTCTGATCCTGGCTCGCTAGACCCTTAGGACAATTCTGAGAGCTAACGTTCTCATCCGGATTTTTAGAGACAAGCAAAGTGAGGTCCAAGTAAGTTTCTACCCTGCCCGCACATCACGGAGCTGGTGTAAGAGCCAGTGGGTGTAAGAGCCTGATTTTCCCTGCACATCCAGGGCCACACTGCCAGCCTGATTGCCTGAATCTTATTTCCGTGTACACCCAGCTGAAAGCGATTGTTTTAACCAAGCAGGGTGGAAAAGATTTGGAGGTACCAAGGCAGCCGCCCCAGGAGGCTTAGTGGCTGTGAAATTTTGATCTGGGCAAAGAGATTCTCTGGCTTCCTGATTCTTCCTTTTGGCTCCCTGAGGGGTCGAGTTGTTTTCCATTTGTGCAGAGCGAGTTGTTTGATCATTTGAGAGTGTGCTTTGCTGCACGCCTTGAAAGAGGAAGCCGCTGCGGTGGTATGAAAACAAGTCTTTCATTGCAGGGTCCAGCTTCCTCCAGAATGACCTCGATTGTGTCTCTTGGAGCAGCAGCCGCACCAAAATACTCCAGAAAAGAAGCATCCCAGGGAGGGGCTGGAGTTTTATTTGAAATAATCTGAGTCTTCTTGGTTGAATCTTCCTGCACACCAACAGCACAAATTCATTCAATCTTCAGTATAATCCAATACTGTCCTTTTTCTTCCTGCCTTTTCTTTCTTTCTTTCTTTTTTTTTTTTTTTTTTCAAATTCTAGCACATGTGAGTGAGAGGCTAACCTCGAAGCGGGAATTTGCCCCAACAAATATCCGCAACGGAGCAGTTACGTGTTAAAGGTGACTGTTCATGGGAAGGAAGGGATGATTCACAAAAACATCTTGAAAATTATTATTAGGTGCATTTCACTGTCCTCAGAGGCTAATTGGTGCCCTGCTCAGGGGCCTGTGAATTTCCTTAAATGTTAACATTTTTTTCCTACGGTATAAATACATTGAGGAAAGGAAGTAGGGGTCGCTGCCTTCTCTGGAAAGCTTGCCTTACTCGTAGCAGGATGTAAATATACCCTACAACTAGTTAAGCCAGTAATGGGACCATGTAAAATTAGTAGCATTTTAGAAATTAAGAAATTAACTATGCACTACCCCGTGTCTTTAACTATGAACAATCTCATTGTAATTCAAAGGATCTCAGATAATTAGATTTAATAGAATCTGGTGAATACTCAGTAGCTTTCTAATTCATAGTATTTGGTAGCAATTTTGTGGGCAATTACGTGTATTGCGGCTTTGGATGCCTGGAAACCCAAGTATGTTTTTGGTATTAGAGCAGAATTAACATAAAGTGATTAAGTGGCATGAATAAATATGCAAATAGATGATAAATTGTTGCGTAGAAAAGATATTGATGGAAGAAAAGAAAAACAGGCAAACAAGGAGAATGGAAAGGTGATTAAGGAAGGAGAAAAAAGAAACTGTAGTCAAGCTCTGAGGTAACATTTCTGGTCAATTCTTTGAGGGCTGTCTCTTCTCAGTGTGGTGAGAGGAGGTTTAAATTCTCAATTTAAGAAAAAGTGGAAGGCTCTCTGTTTTCCTTTATTCATGGCGACGTTTCCTGAGGAGACTCTGTGCGTTTCTACGTTTTTGTGACTGTCCCACCCACCGCTGCTGCAGGCAGGTCACCTGCTTCCTCCAGAATGACTTTAGGAGGGACATCCCCCTGCTCGGCCAAACAGGAAAACCATCAGAACAGACCAGAAAGGAGACACTAGTTCTGATGAGAAACTAATAAGGGTGTATCTTATTTGATCACACGCCGTAAGGAAATGACTAATTCCTATTCAGGAAAACCAGTAAAGGAGGTTGTATCCCAGGCATCAACAAGCTTGAGGAGCACAAACATGAGAGTGTACAGTAAAACCTTGGTTTGCGAACGTAATTCATTCTGGAAACATGCCTGTGTAGCAAAGCGCTTGTATATCAAAGGGCATTTCAAGAACCATTGGCCCAGTTGCGGTCGCGTGACGTTGGGCGTCCCGTACTACCCGTATCGCGAGACTTCACTCGTTTATCAAGTTAAAATTTATTAGAAATGTTTGCTGGTCTTGCAGAAAACTCACAGAATTAGTTACTCACAATCCAAGGTCTTCTTGTATTTCGAGAGTCACTCACCCACAGTGCGGGGTAAGTGGGCCGGCACGTGGGTTACTATCAGACTTTCCAAGTCCGTTTCATTCCTTATAATCAGTTCATCTCTCCATCCAGTAAGTGCTCAGTTCTTAGTGCACATTTCCCAAATGGCAGAGCACATCATGGTGACAAATTTCCCCATACCTTCTTTAAACTTGTATTTTGGTCACTTAATATTTCTCTTCGACTTGATTTACTCTTTAAAGTGTGTCCCATTAGCTAAGAAACTGTTAAAAAATGAAAACTCCAGATTGTACTTCATCACTATAGAAAAACCCTCAGTGTAAGAACAATGTAAGCGATGTTATTAAATTTTAAAGTAGAGCAATAAACAGGAGAACACAGGGCAGAGCCTCCTTTCCAGTAAGGTTTATTCCTGGGGAGCCGGCTGGCTGGGAGACCAGCAGGGAGCGTGGAAAGGGAGGGTGATTTGTAAGGAAGGGTCTGGGAGAGAGCACTTTAGGTGGAAAATATTGGATCCTCCCTCTACTCTGCCTGGTGGAAGGGGCTTTACCACCAGCTGCCTATATTAAAGCCCTGCCCAGAATTTTTCTCGTACCCACATTACAGCCCACATTGGAATAAAAAGCTGTTTAAAGGGAACAGCATGGGGAAACTTCACAGAGTCCAAAAGCCAAGACCGGAAATTATTACCACCAAAATCCATTTCTAAAAAAGCCCTTAAAGTTTTATTCCTCAAGATTTTACTCTAAAAGCTGTCAAAAAAAAAAAAAAAAAAAAAGAAAGAAAGAAAGAAAGAAAAGAAAGAAAAAGAAAAAAGCAGTTCACTGCTTTTAACTAAAGTAAACACAGCCTTTTCTGCCTAATAATATCTGTAAAGTCAAGGTTAGATAGTGCGGGTTATAGATGAATGCGAAGAGTATGTACGTACTAATGTCCTTTCGGGAAGTTCATACACTGCCAGTCACAGTCTTGTTACCGTGTTCCGGGAGACCCCATATGGACACGGATGCACATTTGGACACTTGGCCTGTTTTTGATTATTCTTCTTCCCTTCGACCCTTGCATGCTAAGCACATTCTAAGGCAGCTCTTCCTTGTCTAGTGAACTCCGTGATCAAAGACCTGTCCCTCTTGCTTTTGAGGACAGAGGATGTTATTTGACTAGCCCGCTTGAAACTGAGCTCTTTAGTGGTGACATCCCTTGAGAAATGTAAGAACGCAGCAAAGCCTCAAAATCACGAGATTAACTATACGCATGAGTTATCTGGGAAAGCTGTGCGTGCGCTGGGAATAAAAGTGTGCATCCATCTTGTCTCTTTTCCAGTAAACACTTGGATATCAAGTCTGGGGGGGATAAGGAAGAGAATGTAACATACTCGGAATAAACAAATGTCTCAGAAAGCCTATTTTTGGCCTCCTGAAAAGGGAAAATGACTAATCCAGTCTTTGGCTTATCGTGTACAAAATCAATAAATGGGACTTCTGTTTAAGGGAGGGACCTATCTCCCAACAGATGGGAGACTTACTGTACCAGGGCCCAGGGAAGCCGGAGGTGAGGGAGATCATCCTTCTCCTTGGGAATTCCATAAGACATGGGAGAAAAAGTAATGCCAACACTTTCAAGTCCCCTGGCTCTGAATCCCAAAAGCACTGGCTGCAATCCCCACCTGTTTGTAGAGGGAGGGAGGCTCAGTTTGGCCTCTGGTCTTGCCCTTGTGCAGTTTGTCCAGTAACAGTCCCTTGGACTGACCACATTTGTTACCAGCACCACTTAGAGCTCAGGAACCTCTTACTTACTTCATTCCTAACCTCACTTCCTTTCTATGCCCCTCTCTGCACAGTATTACTGTCTTGTTCCTTAATGCCACAGTATCATTCTTGAAAACCACCCTGGGCCGTCATTATTTGGGCGCTAACTTCCTCTTGTTAGCCTCGTGTTTGTCCTCTTTGGAACTAGAGGTCAACCTTACACTGCCTCCTGGGGATGAGACCCCTTTACCCATGGCAGATCCCCCTGTGAAGATCGGCTGTCCGTAAGTGTCTTTGTCACCATCATCCCTGCCAATTGCATACCACCTCCCGGGTCTTTCATACCTGGATGCTTAGCTGGCCACCTCCCAGATCACAGGATAGGTTTCTCTCTGGAAGTCCCTCTGACTTTGACCCAACACCCATATACAGAGCCCCCAAGTCTGCCTTTGACAAAACGACTTGGTAGATCTAGTAATATCTGATAGATTTTAAGAATTTTTACGTTAATCATTTTCTCACAATTACAAGAGAGGTAACATTTGATTTCTAGCAGGCACGGTTGTGAACACTTTTGTTTATTCTGCCTTCCTTGAGGAACTACTTTGATAGAACCTTCTTGGGACAAATGTGGGCATCTAACTCAGGGAGATAAGGACCAAAAAGAGATGAGCTAAAATGGAGCTAGACCACCTGGGTTCTAGATTACCATGGTCACCTTGCCTACTGAGCAAGCTTAGTTATTTTACTTATCTCTGTCTCAGTTTCCCAGACTCTAAAATTATCTTACGGTGTTGTCGTAATAATCAAATTAGCTAACATTTGTAAAGCATATAGAGGCACATATACTCTAGCAGAAAGCTGGTTTTGTCATTAATTACAAAATAAATGTATTCCCGACATTGAGTATTTTTTAAATACAGGGAGGGGGGATACCCAAATATTACCTGTTACCCTTCCCCTAAGAGTGCTAACACTTTGAGCATGTATTTTTAGTCTGATTTTCTACATTAATTTATATGTTATATTTGATAAATAATATATATACTATGTATTATTTTATGTGTGTTCACTTGCAAGTAACATAAAATGACACAAACTCTCCTAGACAGTAAGAAGTAATTAGCTCACATGACTGAGAAGTCACGTGAGGGGTTAGCTCACGTGACTGAGAAGGCAAGAGTGATTCCTTCACTGGATTGGTCCACCACGGGCTTCACTACCACCTGTGGATGATCCTTGTATCCATAGACTTGGGGTGAACACCTTGGTCTTGGTGGCTTACCACAGTATACTTCCTGAGTCCGTCTCTGTGGCAAGAGGGATGGGGGCATGCAGATTGGGTGGGTGGGAGGTGGGGCAGGTGTGTTGATAACAGTGGCAGTGATGCTGATGGGTAATCCCTTGGCAATGACTATAACACACGGGGGTGTGCTGAATGGGTTCAATGAAAGTATCCATCAAAAGTGCCCTTTATTGGATTTTCTGTATGATAATTTTTATCAGTGGCATGCTATACAATTCAATGAATATACTTAACCCGTCCTATTGGGGAACACATAGAAGCTTTCTAGGATATTAAGTAACATTGCAGTGAACATTCTTGGACACACCTCTTTCTGCTTTCAGCCATGTTACTCATATCTTTCTTCTTCCCATTCTGTTCTTTCATGAGTCTGTCCTCATCTCCTACAACTACATTTATATTGTCTTCAAATTTTCTTCTGTTTAATACCTGCTAGGTAGCTTCCTATGATTTTTTTTTTTTCTTTATGAAGCCAGGAAGTATGATAGAAGGCATAAGAGATTCCACAGCAGGTAGACTTGGATTCAAATTTGAGCTCTGCAGCTTAGTATGACTTTAGGGAAGTCTTTTAATTCCTGTGAATATCACTCAATTTCCTTAAGATGTGGACAACAGGTGGCAGAAATAAACAAGAGATGGATTGAGCCACATCAAAATTAAAAACAGCTGAGCAGCAAAGGACACAATCAACAGAGTGAAAAGGCAGCCTATAGGATGGGAGAAAAAATGGGCAGATCATACAGGTGATGAGGGGTTAATATCCAGAATACATAAAGAATTCCTACAACTTCACAACAAAAACCAAATAACCCGACTTAAAAATGGGCAAAGGACTTGAATAGACATTTCTGCAAAGAGGACATGCAGATGACCAACAAGCATATGAGTAGACACTCAACAACAGGAATCATTAGGGAAACGCAAATCAAAATCACAATGAGATAGCATCTCACACTCATTAGAATGGCTACTATAAAAAAAAAAAAGAAAAAGAAAATAACAAGTATTGGTGAGATGTGGAGAAACGGAAACCTTGTGCACTGTTACTGGGAATATAAAATGGTGCAGCTGTTGTAGAAAACAGTATGGCGGTTGCACAAACCATTGAACATACAGTTGCCAGAAGAGCCAGCAATTCTATTTCTGGGTAAACATCTAAAAGAATTGAAAGCAGGGTTTTCAAGAGATATTTGAATACCCAAGTTCTTAGCAGTATCACTCACGGAAGCAAACCAAGTGTCCATCAATGGATGGATGGATGGTTGGATGGATGAATGGATGGATGGATAAACAAATAACAGTATACAATGAGATATTATCAGTCTTAAAGGGAATTCTGACACGTGCCACAACAGAGATGAAACTCAAGATTTCATTTAAGTGAAATAAACCAGTCACAAAATGACAAATACTGTATGATTACATTTATACGAGGTATCTAAAATAGTCAAATTCATAGACACAGAAAGTAAAATGCTTGCCAGGTGCTGGGTGAGGGAGAAATGAAGAGTTGTTTGAAGGGGACAGAGTGCCAGTTTTGCAAGAAAAAAAAGTTCTGGAGATTGGTTACACGCAAATGTCAATATGCTTAACAATAATGAACTTTTGAACATTTGAAAATGGTAAAGATGGTGTATATTTTACCACAATTTAAAAAGTCTATACTGGGGTGCCTGGGTGGCTCAATCAGTTGAGCGTCCGACTTCAGCTCAGATCACGATCTCAGAGTCTGTGAGTTCGAGCCCCGCATCGGGCTCTGTGCTGACAGATCAGAGCCTGGAGCCTGCTTCAGATTCTGTGTCTCCCTCTCTCTCTGCCCCTCTCCTGCTCATGCTCTGTCTCTCTCTGTCTCAAAAATAAATAAAAACATTAAAAAAAATTTTTTTTAAATAAATAAAATAAATAAAATTCTATACTGTTAAACAAAAAAACCCCAAAACTTGATAATTCCTGATTAGGATTGAAATGTTATTGTGTTTTACCTACTCTCCTGAAATAAAAATGGTACATCACTTTTTTTTAAGAAATTTTATATTTTAAAGCTTTTGGTGAAACTTCAATTAGATAACATACAGGGTTATATTAGTTTCAGGTGCACAATTTAGTGATTCACCTCGTCCATACAACACCCAGTGCTCATCACCTTAATCCCCATCACCTGTTTCCCCCATTCGTCCCACCCACCTCCCCTCTGGCACCCATCAATTTATTCTCTATCGTTAAGAGTCTCTTTCTTGGCTTGCCTCCCTCTCACTCTTTTTTTTTTTTCTGTTTTCTGATTTGTTTCTTAAATTCTACATATGAGTGAAATCATATAGTATTTGTCTTTCTCTGACTGACTTATTTTGCTTAGCGTCATACTCTTTAGTTCCAACCACATCATTGCAAATGGCAAGATTTCATTCTTTTCTATGGCTGAGTCATATTCCATTGTGTATACCACTGCTTCTTCATCCATTCATCTATCAGTGGACACTTGGGCTGTTTCCATAGGTTGGCTATTGGTGATAAAGTTGCTATAAAGTGGGTCAACCAGGATATCAAAGAAGAACTAAAAAAATAGACAGAAACAAATGAAAATGAAAGCAAAATGCTCCAAAACCTTTGGGATGCAACTAAAGCGGTCCTAAGAAGGAAGTTTATAGCAATAAAAGCCTAGCTCCAGAAGAAAAAATGTCTCAAACAACCTGACATTACACTTAAAGGAGCTATAAAAAGAACAACAAACAAAGCCTAAAGCCATCAGAAGGAAGGAAATAATAAATATTAGAGCAGAAATAAATGATATAGAAACTAAAAAAACAGTAGAGCAGATCAATGAAACCTGGAGCTGGCTCTTTGAAAAAATTAATAAAATTGATAAGGCTCCAGCCAGACTTATCAAAAAGAAAAAAGACCCGAATAAATAAAATTAAAAAATGCAACATCAATTTTAAAAAAGCAAGGACACCTGTACTGATCACATAGTGTAAAGAAACAAATGAAATAATGCTGAGTCTGGGTTCCTCTTAGCTCAAAGAAAATGCCCCGTCACTTGTGTGTTGATCCAACTTTTGGTCCCCCCACAGTGCTTGACTTAGTTATAATTTTCCCATTTCTTGCATGAAAAGAAAATCTAATCATTCAAAGCATATGTTGATTTTTGTTGTTGGTATTATTGTTGTCCAAGGGAGGAACAGGCAACAGTGCATGGGTTTGTACATGTGGATGGTGGACATTGGAACCCACAACTATTCCCAGCTTCTAAAAATAACATTGACTGAAACACGCCATTTGTTTTTATAGAGGCACACGTGAGCAGTCCCCTCACCGAGTTGCGTTTCGTGAAGCCACACAGAACCTTTCAGATGAGACGGGGGGAGAAGGCAGCTGAACAAGACTGTTTCAACAAACCATAAATCTTATCTTAATTGGAAACTTAAAGTACTGGAAGCAGGAGAAAAGTGACAGAAAAAGAAGTAAAACTAATACGATCAAGCTGAAATGAACGCTGGTCAACCAGGGAAGATACTTAGCATTTTCTGGGGAAATGCTTCTGGATAATGTTTCCTGGAAACCAGATGGGAAGTTAGATTAGCTATTTTCTCTCCAAAATAACTTGTGTTTTTGTCATTATAATGTAACATTCACAGAAAACCAACAATATGCTGGCCTTCTGTTAAGCGTGGCCTCATATGAAATGGTTTTACTCGGTGTAAGACAATGATGATCACAGAAGAAGTTGAAGTCTTAGGCCATCTTACAGGTCAGTGACAGAAATTAGGACAGGAAGCGGCGTGAAGAAAGAAAATTACATGTTAAAGCCGAGTGAACAATAACACTTATCTAAAACTACAGTCATAAATTGTTAAGAAAAACTATAGCAAAATCTGAGCATCTTACAATAACACTTCATTAATAGAACAACTTCTGGGACACACATGTTCCACAGCAGTGCATTTCCAGATTGTTGAGGCTTACACAATCGCTAGATCACTATTTAACCCAGCGATTTTTGCTGAATCTGGCAAAGAATGCCTTGTATACCTCTCTTACCTTCCTATAAGAGATGACTGACCACATTTTAATCTTTAATTAACAATTCAGAGGAAGCATTATCAGCATTTATCGTAAGTCTAGTGAGCTCCTAACGTATTACCCAAAGCAGGACACGTTTGAGAGTGAAAGGGACGCTTTCTGGAACTGTGCCAGGAGTCAGGGGTACATGGTCTCTGACCCAGGAAGATTGGGGATATGGTCCCTGTGTAATTCTGTGCTGACATAAAGTCTTCTGTGCGCAATTTTGTTTTTCAGCATCTTCTGCCCCCTGAGAAGTAGGGCAGTCGCTTTGCTGGCATGCAAGGCCTCATGTCCCAAATTTCTTCTGGTTCACTGCTTCAGATAGGGGGCATTTAAACAGGAAATCAGATTGCCAGGCAAGCCTAGAAATTCATATTAAACAGGGAGCCCATAGCTCAGAGTCAGAGCAGAAGAGTAGTCTCACTGGCCTTACGTGAATTGTGTCCGATATTTCCGCTCAGGATTAGAATCTGGGAGAGTGAACACAGGTCTTGGGTTAAGTAGGGGTGGGTGTTAAGTAAAGCGTATGTTTCTGAATCAGGTGAAAAATCAGAGTGCTTTCAATCTATTAGATATGTTTTGTTTTATGAAGGTCAGTGTCATCCTTCATGATTTCCCATGAGAATAAGGAAAATTGTCACAGACATCTCTCCTGGAGCATTTCAGAGGTCACGGGGGTAGGTACTGGTTCACAGCAGCCCTCCATCAAGGTCTACATGGCCTCACCACACTGCCTTCTCTGCATAAGTAGAAATAATGATGTAACCACAACTACCGAGATGTGCCCAGTGCTTACGAGATGCCAGATGCTCTCTTAACCACATTATTTTCTCCAATATTTTGCACGGAACAGTGTGAATTTAAAGCCCAGGTTATATTGATATAATATAATAATATATTCATATGTAATATTAATAATGCTGTTGTGAACATTGGTCCCGGACAGGAGGGATTTGATAAATGAACGTCCTGCATGCCAGTGGAATCCTGGGGTAGTTGGAAATCCTGGCAGTAGAACATTCTGGAAGCAATAGGGCACCCCCTTTGCAAGAATTGCCTGTCCCTGTTGGGAATGTCAAGAGTCAAACATCTCGAGCAAATCTTGTGTCTGCCATCAACGTTTCAGGAACAAAGACGCAAGAATTCAACCCCTTAAGCTGTTTATCATCAATTATTTTTACTTTACCACCACTATCTGAGGGTTATTAAGATAGGCACTTAATCATCCCCACGATCATGTGCTAGACAGGTGTTGGCAACAGCCAGCTGGCCTTGCACCTGCTCTTTAAAAGCAAGACACGAGTAAATGAACTTGGCAGACTGTGTACTCCTCTTTCCATTACTTGCCATTGCAGGAAGACATTTATTTTGTGTTTATATGAGAGATGGCTCTGTGATTTCAGTTCTCTTACTCTTCTTTAAAAAAATCTGACTTTAGCAGTTCCTGTCTCAGTTACCGTAATCACGAGAATAGCAATTTTGCCGCTCAGTAAACAATTACTATAGAGGAAAATCAGGTGGGTCAGTATACAGTTCTTTCCAGAACCCAAGGCTCAAATGTTTTTAGGTAACTAACACCTAGTATGTTATATTGCATGATATTCAACTACTATTTTGCAGATAAACTTACCACAGCCCAAGAAGGCATGAAAGGTAGTACACCTTTTGCACAGTAGAGCCCAGGCCATGCTGGAAGTTAATCAGTCATCCAAGATGAATGGTTACTTAACAACCATAATCCTTACCTACTAGGAGCTTTTGATCCAAACCCGAATTAAAAACAGCACTAATGCATAGGGGAATGTACGAACTCCAAGGTGACTGCACAATCTGTAGTCGAGGCCATTGAATGAACAAACGAATTATTATTTATATCAGAGAGAATAGCTATCATCTGGGGTTTGTAATGAGGGAATTCTCCCATTTCAAGCATGAGTCATTTTCTCCATGAAGTGGCCAGGGAGTTGCCACGGGCTCTTGGTGGGAACGGAATGTGTTCCTGGGGCCGAGAAGGTGGACCTTCCTGAGTTCTTTGAAGCAGAAGGGAGTGTGCTTTATACCCATGGGAAGGAGGAACATTCTGAGACTAAGGTGTGGTTCTGGGCCAGGGGAAAAGCACAGAAGGGAGTGTTAAGGGTAGTAGTTAGAGCATGAGGAGGGAGGGGCAGGGTTTTATGATGATTTTTGTCAGTCTGGTGGTGTTTCTGGGTCACAGCATCAGTTTCACCATTTCTCGTTCCAACAGCAGCATTACCACTTAAACTTGATTTAAAAAAATAATATAGATATGTACATATGTATGTACATATATATACAAACAGCTCACGGTTTCTCGTTCCAACAGCAGCATTACCACTTAAACTTGATTTAGAAAAATAATATAGATATGTACATATATATATAATTAAATATATATTTTCTTATTGTACAATATTTTGTTGACTTCAGAGAATAGGGAAAAAGCCATCATCTCTAAGAAAGGCAAGCAAAGCTAAAAAATCGGATGGACAGTCAGGGGATAGGAAACAAAGGGAAAAACATGCAACTTCTAATCAGCAGCACCACATCTAGAGAAATAAGAATTCAAATGAATGACCCTTGGTGTTTTTCTTTTTTTCCTTTAATTATCTCTGAATTCAGTTATCCATTCACTCACCTTAATAAATATTTGTTGATTATTCTGTGTCAGGAGATTTGGACTATTTCTGGTAAGACTAAAAAGGTTCAAATCCTCCTGGAGGGGATAAATACATCTGGTAGGGGGTAAATACATGAAAATAAATAATTATGATATAGTATGATAAATATAACAGGAAAAAGAACAAAATGTTTTGAGAGCAGAAGGCAGAATCGATCATTTTGTCTATGGACCAGATGAAGGTTTTCCGGAGATGATATGGAACATGGGCATGGAAGGGTGCATAGGAGTTTTCCAGCTGTAGAAAGTGCTGGTGATCCAAACAGAGAGCCAAGGTTGTAATCTGGTCTCCACTTCTTACTAGTACTATGACCTTGTGGAATCTGCTTCATCTACCTCTGTACTTTTGTTTGTGAGAAAAGGAGATCCTAGTGGGTACTCCAGAGGATTCTTGTCTAAAGTAAGAAAGACAGTAGGTCAAGGACTGAGCTTGGTGTCATTGGAAAGCAGTCTTAGGCACAGAACTTGGCTCACACAAAGGCAAGGGCACTCAGGTCATGGTGTGTTGGGGAGACACTAGGGCTTTGCTGCAGTGGGGAGTGAGGCAGGAAGCAGAGGCTGAGCTTGGAGCAGCTTCTAGAGATGGAGATGGGGCTGTAGCTCAGAGCCTCAGGCTGGGGGGCAGTGGGAACCAATGACTGAGGAGAAGCTAGAGGGGGTGTGATTGCATGTGACCGTCAGCAAGGCCACCCTGGAGGGTGGAACTGGCCAGTGAAGAACCTTTGCCTAGTGGGACAGCTCTCGAGACCCAGACCATGCCGCAGTCTAGAGCTAGATCGTGGGAAGCCAGTTTCTAGAAGCATGCCTGACCAAAAAACAAGAAGGCAGTATTTGAATGTGGAGTGAAATGAAGAAAACGTTAAGGTGACTGATGTTTCTAGCCTGTGTGAGAGGGAAGCTGATGGGTTCATTAACAGAAATTATAGAATATGGAGGATAAGATAATGGAGGAAGAGGACATTGCTTTGGGGGGTGGGGGGTGACAAGGGGAGTCAATAGGCTCATGCTGCCGCCTGCCATGGACTTATCCAGTGGACAGCTGACTTATGAACCAGAGATCCGGACACTGCCACAGGGATCATGTCACAGAGGGATGGGTATGGGGGTGAATGAGGTCTCTGAGGCCGTCAACATGGCGTGATGCCCTTGAAGAATACCAGGGTGTGCCCTCTGCGCATATCCGGACTTTGACGCCCAGCAGCACTCTCCCTTCTCCTGTCCAACATTTTGACCTTGTCTTAATGTTTGTGCCTTCTAACCTCGTAGCTTTCTCCCAACTGTGCCCTCGGATGGGCTACTCTGCCTCTTAGCTTTCCTGGTCACAGTGTAGTTACATGTAGATAATGCTGCCGTCAGTCACCGGGGGCAACCAGACGATCTGGTCCAGCTTGGCCCACGGGATCCGACCTTGGGCTAGGAAGTGGAAAAGGCCAAGGAAGCAAACTAGCCTCAAAGCGGAGCTGGAGGTGTGAGGGAGCAGGCAGGGGTGAGGTTCTGCCGCAATGAAGGTGGGCCACGTAGAGCTTCACTGAGTAAATGTCATTCATCTCGCTGCTCGAAGACCTCACTTGAAGCTACAACTTTTGTGTCTCTTCACCACTACTTGGAAGCTTCAGACTCCAGGAATCCAATCCCAAGTCATCCTTCCAATAGAAGACTATCCCATCAGTCAATAGCAGGGCTTGGGTTTTCTCGTGAGCGAGATGGGAGCAGCAAGAGTGACCCCCCTGGGTTGATACTAAACGGACTTATCCTTGAAAACTAACACAGCACGGAACATAGGAAGCACACAACATGTGTGTTTCCTTCCTTCTTCCCATGTTTTCCTCATGGCCTCCAACTCCCTCTGAGATACAATGGCCCCTAAAGTCTTCACCCGTCGCATCGCTTGACCTGAACGTGCTGTAAGAGCCATGGTAGTGACTGTTTGCAAGATCACCTCTAGGACGAGAGATCATGGCTGGTTTTGGTCTCCTGAGGACCTTGGTATCCCTAAGACCAGAGTTCCCTGGTGTTATGTAACATATGTTTAGTATAATTGTTTATTGGCTGGGGGGTTCTTAGACTATTTAAATTTCCTTAGTCTTATATTTGAGTTATAAACTATTAACAGTACTGTGAGGACTATGATTAACTGAATATTTAATATGTTCTACAAATTACACTAAGCTCTTTGCACAAGTGACTCTCTAGTCCTTGTGACGAACTCAAGAGAAGAGTGATGACGCCCGCCATACACATTTACAGAGAGGAAAATATGAATTTTGAGACGGCGTAAAGTAACTGTTTCGTAGTCACTCAGCTACAAAGAGCCTGAGGCAGGAAGGAAGGGCCAGGCCTGTCTGCTCTCAGACTGGCGCTCTTATACCTCCCTGCCTGCTTGTCCTCATGCAAGATTCAGGAGATATCTCTTCGGTGCACAAAGGGTTCTGAGAAACTGAATAGCTGAAATTTGATCCCCCGTGCATTTCCATAATTTAGTTCCAGTGGCCTCATTCATGGGTGGACACGATCCTTCTATTATGTGGCCGAGGGCCATGCCTACGAGTTACCGTGACTTTTCATTTCTAAGCTGCTGCCCTTGAGTTGCTGTTTTGAGAGAGCTCCTAATTTTCCCCAGGATGCTGTGTTTCCTATCCTCTCTAGCCGACAGTCGTTGGGAAAAGGACTCATAGAGTCTCTCAAATTAGATTTGATACCTATATATTCTGCAGACTTCATGTGAAGCTTAAATGAACTTATACGGGTCAGGTGTCCTTTCAATTGTAAAACATCCCATAATGAAAAAAGTAATGTGGTTGTGATTGCCGAGAGCCTGTCATATGTCAGCAATTTTCATGTTACCCAAAGTAAATCAATAAGATAGTAACAACAATGGTTAGCTAGCTTGTTGAGTGCTAACAGCATATGCTGTAGGAGGCTCCGAACGTTACGTGGATTATTTCATAGTAATATGAAATCTTACTTTTGGGTTACTTCGCAAATAAGCCCATGAGGCTGGTAGTGTAAAAAAAGTCTCAATCTTACAGATAGGGAAACAGCTCTGAATACTTAAGAAATTTGGTACCGTTGTCTGGATTTGAATCCTGTAGGTCTAACTCAGGATGCGATTGTAGGCTCTGTCCATCTATTTGCTCTATGCCTTGTTTGGTAGGTGGTTTGCTTCCCTTCAAAATCAGAAAAAAAACTTTGCAAATCAGATATTCAGGATCACATTTCGCAAGGTGATATTTTCGATGTCTAGTTTTACTCTAAGGTGATTGGTTTTTCAGATCCGCCCATAGACGCATTTGTTCTCGGGCCCGAAAATTTCTCTTCCGTTCTCCTTGTGAGCGGGCATCCATGACGCTGTCCTGTTTCATTGGAGGCATAAGTGGGTGGTCAGCAGGACTCACTAATAGCTCCTGACAGGCTGAGAGCTCTGAGACAGGTAATTGTCCTGGAGTGGAAATATATCTGAAGCATATCACTCCGAGCAAGGAAGAAATGTAGCAGTAGACAGAAATCTAGATTCGATTAGTGTGGTGCTATCAACTCCGCTTTTGAACAGATTAAATGCAATTAATAGTCTGTTCCCTGGACAACCGTGGTCTTTGTATCAGAAGTCTTCTGGGATACGATCCAGTGACTACCCTTTTAGAGCGGTTTTGACAGATGATATCATATTTTATATGGAAATTTATACTTTTTGATATTTAATTATAATGTAACAATTTCTTCATGTTTTAAACATCCATCCCATACAGCCTGTTTAAAAGTTACAAAATAATAAAGCGTTTAAGAAAACCTTTTTTACAAGAGGCTTTTGACTCGTTCAAAGCTAAGCAGCTAAGATTTTTGGACCAGTGTCTAGAGATACAATGAAGGCCCTGCATCAGAAGGAGATTATCTCTGGGCAAATTCATCTAGGCTTCTGTGTCTTCTAGGCTTAAAATTCCTTGTAAATCCATTGTTAGCTACAAACCATCAGGGACATTCTTCTCTGAAGCTAAAAGCCCTGCCATTTCCTACCCTGGTAAGAAAGCAAACTCACTGCCTCCACATACACAATTTTTACAAAGAAGTATATCTCAGATTATATCTCAGGATCAACAGTCATTGTGCCAGCACACAAGGTCTATATAGTCTCTTAAATCTCAACCGAACAAAAATCAGCCCTTGAGGAAGTCTCCGGGGTGAAGGAGATCCTGGGAGGGTGTCCTCGTCCCTGTGCATGTGGTGGAGGACTGGGCGTTGCTGAAAGTGGCTGACACAGACCTGAAAATGGTACCTATTGCTGGGGGGTGGGGCGGGGGAAGGACAGTGACCCATGGCCGCCATTTCCACGTCTCTTCCACCAAAACTTCCAAGCTGCCTCACACCCCAGCGGTCGTGGTATCTTGGTATCTACAATGACACCAACCTAATTTTCGCATCTTAACAGGTCTCCGATGAGAATGACATTTCATGTAAATTCGCATTTTAGTCTTCAGCCAGAAATTACTAGACTTGGTTTGAGGCGGTGGGGGGGGGGGGGGTCCTTTATGTTCATTAGTGCTCTTCCCGAGTTACCCAAGTGATCGTGAGATTCCCAAGCCTGGTTCCATCCCCTCTGCTGAGCCGTCGGGCGCCTTGGGCAGCTTCGCACCCACAAATCAGTCCGACCTCTAAGCAGAGAAAGCAGCAGGACCACAAGGAGGTTGCCTCCGTCCAAGTAAGCAGGTGCTCATGAAGGGCCTAATAGACAGCAGGCGTGATGCTTGGGACACACTAGATTGGTTCCAGTTAGACCCAGTCTGCTATAGTAAAGAGGAAAAAGCTTGGGAGAAAGGGCATCATTTAGCTAGGGAAACTTTGATTAAAAAGGAGCAAAGCTGAGGAGCCAGGTTTCATCTCCTGCCTCCTGCTTCTTCACCTTCACTCTTACTGCTGGCATGGCTAGTACCCAATGCTGCATCTCTGAGCTGTTTAGATACTGCTTAAGCAACTCCAGAACTCGGGGTGCCTGGGCGGCTCAGTCGATTAAGCCTCTGACTTTGGCTCAGGTCATGATCTCACTGTTCACCAGTTTGCGCCCCGCATCGGGGTCTGTGCTGACAGCTTGGAGCCTGGAGCCTGCTTAGGATTCTGTGTCTCCCTCTCTCTCTGCCCCTCCTCCCCAGAGCACGAGCACGCGCCCTTTCTCTCTCTCTTTCTCTGAAAAATAAACGTTAAAAAAAAAAAAGGAAGCTCCAGAAACTTGTGCTCCCCACTGTCTGACCCTGTGTTCCTGACCTCTGTCCTGGCCCACCTTCCTGGGCTTGATCCACCCCTCCCCCGTCCTGGGGTGCCCACCCACTTACCCCCTGGCCTTGCTTGAATTTGGGATGTTGTATCCAAGCAGCCACGTGAAGGCTTAGACGACGTACTTTGTGAAGAGATGATATTCTACTAAGAACTGTGTGGGTGTGAATGTGTGTGTGTACCTGTGTGTAAGAGACAAGAGTGTGAACGCCACACATGGACAGACTCTGTAGATAAGCTTTCCTGTGAACTGGACAGTGCCCTCCGTTGGCCTCCTGCACGTCCAAGTAAATATTGGGTTCCCCGAGCTTCCCATCTTATACCTGCTCTCTGTGGCACATAGACACCCGATGGCCTTCCGCCCTGGACTTGGGGGGTGGCTCTCATGAGCCAGGCTGCGCCCGGATTGCCTCGGGCCCTGGGCAAGGCTGAGCCCGCAGGAAGAAAGTGACCACCACTGACTGTGTGCCAGGCTGAGGAAGGCAGGGCCCAGCCTGATGCTCTTTGCCCCTCAAACAGTCCCCGACCGGGACCCCACCAGCCTTCCCTCTTCAGTTGCTGCTCAGACCTCCGTATGACACAATGACCAAATGCTCGTTGTTTCCGATGCCTTCTCTTTTTTCTTGCTCCAATTATTGGCGCTGTTTATCAATGGACATGTCTGGATCGAGTCAGCGTTGAAGAAGGATCTTGCACGTGCTTTTTCCACGCCCGTGCACCCAGGATCATCTGGAGCTGGGACAGCCATTCTCCAGTCGTTAGTGTTAACAGATGCTGTGATCGTAATTCTTGAAACTATTGCTTGCGGAGTGCTCTTTGAATGATCTCATTCTCATAATGATGAAGGCTATAAAATGCTGAGGAATGTTAGACAATCAAATTCCTGACCCGCCTGTGACTATGGGAACTAGCTGCTGTTTTCAGGTGGGGAAAGAAAGTTCAAAGAAAATCAGCCCTGAGGCTCTTGTTATTTTATTTGCACGACTTAAAGCTGAGCCAACCCACTGTGCTTAGCGAGGTTCCAAATGAGGTCTAAGCAACCTTTTCTATCCTGGGCGGCTGGCTTGCTTGGTGACACCCTGTTAATTCCAGTTTGGGTCAACACCAGGAGCTCAATCATCATAAGCCCTGAGGGAAGGGTTTTAGCTCTTATGGAAACAGGAAGGCCATAGAGATTCTAGAAGGACTGAGGTACTAGGTCGCTTTTTCAGGAAGAGAAAGAGGGACAATGGAGCACCACGAAAAGAAAGACACAGAAAGGTGAAAAAACCTGATATATACAAACGTGGGAGCCATCTGACTCTGGCAAAGTCAAAGTCACTGTCTCCATGGAGCTTCGTGTCCTCCAGTACAAACACTGAATGTCAAGTGACAGGCTCATGCTTTCACTGGTTTGTCTTCCTCTAATCCCCAAATCAATGCCTAACTGCCTTAAGTTCAGGAATCAGAAAAGGATATTCTCTGCCAGCGACTCAAAAATCCTTAGGACTTAACATATGCCATTGATGTAGAGTAGCGAATTTTGTAACTAATTATTCAAAAAAGCAATATTGCGTGTCAATACAAAATGAAGAAAAGTAAGTTAATTTCCTTTAAACAGTAAATAAAAAACAGCACATCCATTGACCTTCTCTTTCTGTCTTTCGCCATGTTATATACCGATAACACTGGCAACTTACCGAAACGCCCAAAGTGAAATGAACAGATTTTTAGCTCTATTTTTGCGAAATCCACCGCAGGTTTTAGGCATTACATTTTCAAACCCCAGGGTTAGATTCTATAGATCTATATGATGCAACTCTCCATAGTTTTTATTATATTCTCAAAGGGTCTCCATTTTTGCCCCGATGAAAAACATTCTGAGTGGTGTGGAGAAATCGAAGTTTAAATTCGATCCAGTTGAATCATTTCGCATGATTCTATTGCTAAAATCTTGTGCCTGAGTCCCTACAACAGAAGTTTATTTAGCACGTGCTACAGTAAGTCACTGATCGCACCAGCCGATTCTGCAGGGATAGGAAGACACTAGAGAGGTGATCTAAACATTAGTCCATGAGCTCATTAGGAGAACGTAGTGAAGAAGGAGTTAACTAGAAATCGAAGCACAGCATTATTTTGTGCCACAGACAGGCTTCAAATTCAGAGGAGGAAACATCTTTGTGTCCCACTGATTTGCGCACATTGACTTGACATCGCGTAGCTAATGTTTATTGAACACTTGCCATGGGCCAGGCTCTTCATGGAGCATTATTTCATTTGCATCTCTATGCAGTTTGTTCCATTTCTATCCTCATTTTACAGATGAGAAAACTGAGGCCCGGAGAGGTTTTTGTGACTTTTTTGAAGCTGGCCAGTAGATAGCTGGTAGATTCATGCCTCCCATCTGGTCTGCCCTGGGCAATGTCTGTCTCCTCCTCTCCCCCGATACCTGTAGAGGTGGCTTTGTGACAAGCAGGAAGCACTTAAGAAGTTACATATTTATCCTCCGGTTTTCCTTATATTTTTAAGCTGATTACATTTTTTTTGGACGGTATCTAGTTGCTCCAAACAACTTACCCAAAGATACATTCAGCCTTGATGATTTGCTCTAGCAACCCCACCCTATTTGTCTGGGTCAGTCCAGGTCATCCGGATGTCTAGTAAGCACATGCATTTGGCTGGTTTTCTTTGCTGGTTTTCCATTTTGTTTAACACAGAATTTTGGGAATCATAATTTTTCCGGTAACGGTACAGGCCAAATAAAGCCGGTAGATAAGTATGTAGATAGTCTGAATGTTATTCAAATCTTTAGATAATTTCAATGCTATGAAAATATCTGGACAATATAACTGTTAACTGAAAATACCTAGATAATTAAGACCACATATTTCTGTATGGGACTATGGTGTCTGTATCATACTTTACTAATGGAGTGTTTTCTGGGCACTGTTTCCTCAAACAGTCTGGAAAGTTTCAGGCACCTGAGTCAAGGGATCAGGTGCTAGTCTCAGCTCGGGCCCTGACTGACTGGGGTCAGGTCACCACGGCCACATTGCTAGCTCTGATGGAAGCACATGTGAGGCTTACCTTGAGAATTGCTATGGAGGGCAGAGAAGATAATAAAGAAGAAAAAGCTTGAGGATTGCCCAGCACCTTTTAAATATCAGTCCCCATCACCCACTTTCCCGAACAGTTCTCTTTTATGTGCCATTCTACTGGGCCCTCCTAAATCACGGCCGCTGGGTAACACATCCCCAATGGACGCTCTTGACTCTCCACCGATCACCTCGGACGTCTAATGAACCGGATGCTGGTTCTGCCAACCCTTTCGTGCACACTGCCTTCAGCATCTGGATTTCTGGGAATGTGCCAGTCTTAATGGAGTTGTCTTGTTGTTTTCTAAATACCTTCGGGCACCTAAGGGCATAATGACCGAACTAGGGTGCGTGATGATGATAAAATGTGGCACGGGCTAGATGAGCTGTGGCTTGAGTTAAGTTTGACAACACCTGATGAGATTTCTTCACGTGAGCTCTGTTCCTTTTAGAAAAGATACAGCAACGGGAGACGGCGGGTCTTTTGACGTTGACTCATAAGAATTGTAAGTCTACGAGACGACGTTAATTTGTATTGCGTGACTCACATTGAATAAGAACAAGTTTGTATTCGAGAATCATGCATACCCAGTTAATTAATCGCCCTTGTAAATGGTGGGGTGGATTATTGGTTAGTCACACACAGTTTTTTGTTCCCAGAATGAAGGCAGGTGTGCGCCACTCTGGTCCACTGTCTAATTTTTCATGCCTGAATTGGCCTGGGTGGTTTCTGCTGTTTCACACACCCTCTTCATTAAGCTCTGTCTAAATACTTAACTGTCCAAGTGTGTTTTTATAAAGCAAGATCATCCACAAGCATTTCAAAACTGATTTGGTTAGCGTCTCTGCATTTCATAGCTCGAAAAGAACCTAATCGGATTCCCTCTGTCTCACCGACCTGGAAGGGGAGCAAGCGAGAGGCTGAGGAAGTCACCTAAGGCCAGAGTCTGTGACAATTCATGAGATTGCCCCTTACGAAGAAAGCAGGAGCCCTGTGGGCCAGAAGAAAAAGACAGATTGGTGCCTCTTCTCTACAGACTATAAGCCCAAATTTGTAATAAAAGTTCCAATTCTTGAGTAATTTGTGGGATGTGTGTTGAATAGTGAACATGTATGCAAATGGAAATCTTTAAATATTTAAATTCATGTCCAAAAATGATTTAAATTCATGTCCAAAATGATTGAGAAATTTATCTCAAAATTTTAGAATTCATTCAGAAATACTTCCAATTTATCTTTACAAATAATTAGTATATTAAAATTATTCAGGGGCATCTGGGTGGCTCAGCTGGCTACGTTTCCAGCTTCGGCTCGGGTCATAATCTCACAGTTTCGTGAGTTTCAGCCCCATGTCTGTCTCCACACTGTGTAGCTCCTGCCTGTGATTTTCTCTCTCCCTCTCTCTCTGCCCCTGACCCACTAGCTCTCTCTCTCTCTCAAAATAAATAAATTTGAAAGAGAAAAGTTTTTAAGTTAATAAAACTATTCGGAGCTATCTCGATGCCACTTCTAACATGAAAATAATTGATCATTAAGCCATTTTCAGAGCTGGTAATTTTTTTGCTTTATGTATATTACTAAAAGCATTTTTTAGGATAGACAACTGAAGCAAAAAGCAGAACCGAATATAGAATTTTTCAGAAAAAAATACCAAAGACTTGGATCATTTAATTTCTAATATATAGTGAGATATTTATTCCTATGGAAAGCTATTTTTGGCATCGATGAGTCTGCATGGCAGTTTGGGTACCTTATGGTGTTTCCGATTATCTGCACGAAAAGGCATCGTGGAAATAATGTATTAAATGAAACTCTGCTTAATTCTATTTTACCTACAAAATGGGTAGCAAATACCACATAGACCCTGTGAAATGATGGGGAATGGCTCACTTTGGCCGCTTCCGCCAAATTAGCACATCCTGGAAGGATTCTCAGCGCCAAATAGGCTGGGAGTTCATTCTTATTAAAAAAAAAATTGTTTTTAAAATACCTTTTGAAAGTACTTCATCGGTGCCCGAAAACATAACTCAGACTGTCAAGCGACCCACTTTCAGGCAAGCCACATCAGCTTCATATGACACGTTAAAGGGGACCGCATGCAAAAGTTGCAACTCACAGAACAGACTGTGAGGGGTTGAACTGTGCCCCCCCCCCCCAAACGCTCTGTAGAACTCCTGACCCCCAATACCTGTGAAAACGACCTTATTCGGAAGTAGGGTTTCTGCGAATACAGTCAAGTTAAGATTAAGGTGGGTGCTAACCTAATACCGTGGGTGTCCTTAAGAGAAGAGGTGAAGAGACACGGGTGTACAGGGGACAGTCGGGTCATGACAGAGGCAGAGACCGTCAAGCAGTCTGGGCTTCACGGCCACCTCCAGAAGTAGGAAAGAGACGAATAAGGATTCTACTGAGAGTCTCAGAGGACCAATGGCTCTGCTGACACTTGATTTTGAACTATCCTCCAGAGTTGTGAGAGAGTACATTTCCATTGCTATAATCCACCCTGTTTGTGTAGTTTGTTACAAAAACCCTAGGAAACTAATACAGATTATGATTCATGGTTTTTATGTACAAAATATGGTAGCCATCTTGGAATGCACAGGAAAAAAATTACATAAACTTACAACAGTAGCAACAGAATTGTAAATCTATTTGAAGCTCTTGTATCTCAGTAGAATGCTTTTTTTTTTAATTTTTTTAGTGTTTATTCATTTTTGAGAGAGAGAGAGAGAGCGAGAGACAGAGTACGAGTGGGGGAGGGGCAGAGAGAGAGAGAGAGAGAGAGAGGCAGAATCCGAAGCAGACTCCAGGCTCTGAACTGTAACCACAGAGACCGAAGTGGGGCATAAACCCACGAACCATGAGATCATGACCTGAGTCAAAGTACGACGCTTAACCGACTAAGCCACCCAGGCGCCCCTCAGTAGAATTCTTAATACTATAATCAATTATTTAAAATGTTACACTCATGGTGCCAGGGTGACTCACTCGGTCAGGCATCTGACTCTTGATTTCGGCTCAGGTCATGATCTCACCATTGTGGGATCAAGCCCCCTGTAGGACTTCACTCTGAGTGTGGAGCCTGCTCAGGATTCTCTCTCTCCCTCTCTCTGCCCCTCCATCCCATATGCATGTCCTCTCTCTCTCTAAAATACGTAAATAAAAACATTTAAAAATAATAAATCAAATTGCTCTTTCTTGAAATTATTCACTCATTCCTCCATCTATAGCCTCCAGGTTAATTTTAATTTTTGAAGCTTTAAAGCTTCAAAGTTTCTGATCTGAAATTTCTACACTTCCCTACACTTCACCTTCTCACTCCTAAAGGGGGTCATCTGTCTCTATTCAGCATTTTAAGCATTAAAACTCAGTCATGTCCGGCTTACAGGAGAGTTGTCTCCTCTGTAGATAATTGCAGAGAGAGTAGAGTGGTATATTTGCAGCCAAGGAACCCCAAAGGTCACTGGCAACCACAGGAAGCTAAGAGAAAGACATGGAACAGATTCTCCCCTAAAGCCTTCCAAAAGGACACAGGTCTGCCAACACCTTGATTTCAGACTTCTGGCCTTTAGATCTATGAGAAAATATATGTCTGTCAAGACACCCAATTTATGGCACTTTCAATGGCAGCCTTATCAAACTAATACACATATAAACTATATGAAGTCTTTGTGACTGTTTTATAAAAAAATATGGGAAGTAAATTATGAAAGTCCTTGACCTTTCTATTCCCAAAAGCATAATCTTAAATGTTAATTTTCTAAGAGATCCAGAAAATGCCAGTTTTGAGTGGTTAGTGCATGGGAAGTTGAACAATAATCATTGACTTAACCATGCAAACCGTGAAGAGTGTGGAGGCTTTAGGATGTTATGGGTCACAGATACGAAGTAAGGTTATATCATTGCTTCTGTACGTGCATGCAAAAAAGGAACCGAAATATTCACTGGTCTTCTGCTCATTGTCTCAATGAGACACTTTGAACAATATCATTTAGATAAAACAATAAGAACGTGGAAAGCAAAATTCCTTTTGCCAAAATAAGTTAATATTATTCTTAAAGAAAACCATCCAATAGCTTATGTCATTGGCCATGTTTCTGTATTGCTGAACTGTTAGCTACAGCCCCATCTCACCACCGGAATAAACTACCTCCTAGTGACCTCTGTCCTGTGGCAGTGGCCGACAGCTCCTTGACAAGAGTCCTTCCCCTTTCTTCCTTCCTCTTTCCTTTCCTTCGTCCCTTCCCTTCTCTCCCTTCCCTTCCCTTCCCTTCCCTTCCCTTCCCTTCCCTTCCCTTCCCTTCCCTTCCCTTCCCTTCCCTTCCCTTTTCCTCTCTTTCTCTCTTTTTCTTTCTCTCTTTTTCTTTCTTTCCCCTTCCTTCCTTCCTCCTTCCTTCCTTCCTTCCTTCCTTCCTTCCTTCCTTCCTTCCTCTTCCCTTTCTTCCTTCCCTAATTCCTACAGTTGCCACAGCATTTACTGAATACTGAGGATTAGTATTATTGACCAAATTTTGGTCTATTGGTCTATTGGTTAAAAAAAAAAAAAAACTTGATGAAGGGTACTTTCTTAATTCTTCACAGAAAGTTTAAACATGTTTGCATAATAAAAAGTAGCAGAGAATTGTGTCAACAAGTTTGGATAGACTGAGAAGCATTCCCAAATTTCTCATTCGCATGAGTTATAGCAAAGAGAAAGCCTATGCTTATTATATAAAAGAAATGAGGAGACATGGACAATACAAAACGATATTCTATTATTGTCTTCTCAATAAAAAGATTTATTTATTTTATTGCTAACTCTTTATTGGAGGCTTTTCCTGCATGAAAGGTGTGTTATTAAAAAAAAATAAGAAGTTAGAAGGACATTTCATGCTCAGAATATAGGAACAAATTAGCCATTATTGGTCAGAAGAAGCAGTAATTGGAACCTGTTCCTAGCCGTTCAAAAGGCTTTAATATCTTGGTTTTGCTATTTCAAGTGTAAGGAAGTTGCCTTAAGAAGTTCTCTTAACAAGGGCAACATTTTTATAAATAGTTAAGAACACATATCCTAAATCTTAAAATATGCCAACAGAAAGATATTCATGGAAGAATGACCAGTGCTCCATACAAAAGATTAAAGATGAAGTAGAAGAAAATCCCTTCTCTGTTTTTCTTTCAAATTTGTTTCTTTTTAAAGCATGTTTGCATTTTATGTGACCCTCCCTCTCTTTCCCCTCCTCTCCCTCTCTCTCTCTTTCTCTCTGTGACCCTTTTAGGTATGCTATCAACATCTGAGTCCTTGTGTGTGGCAAAAAACAAAACATCTTACAAATTCCCTAAAGCATTTATATGACGTGGGCACAACCTTTGAGAGATCAGAATGATTAAAAACTACTGGGTTGATATGAACATTTATATAATGCACCAACAGTTGAGGTCAGCCCGAGGACAAAGGCAAGCAAAAAATAAAATGGAAGGTGACCTAGAAGCAGTTTGGAAAACTAACAAATCAATAAGTCAACAGGGTGTTTAGAAGTGAGATGGAAAGAGGCTTTACCTCTTTGGAACGTTGATTGATTGGTGATGATCACTCATCAAGAGAAGGGAGACTGAGGGGCTGGGTAGCAGCTCAGCGCAAAAAGTTTCAGGGATGGACCAGTGAGGTTTGGCAAAAGAGTTTGGTATGTTTCCTGGAAGTTTTTTTAGCAAAAAAGAAAAAAAAAAAATTACCAGGTGCGGAGTAAAATTTGAATGTTACAAAACAAAGACCTTTTTTGGTGTAAGCATATCCCAAACATTGCACGAGATATACTTAACCTCAAAAAAAATCCATCATTTATCTGAAACATAGAATTAACTGGCATCCTGTGTTGTATGTATCAGCCCTACTTATGGGTAAACTGAAAGTTAAACTGACTCATAGGATAGTGATTTCCATATCTAGTTTATACTAGATTATATTATTTATTTATTTGTTTATATTTTTTATTTATATTTTTTTATTTTTTTATATTTTTAAAATTTTAAAATTTTATTTTTTTTAAATTTTTTTTAACGTTTATTTATTTTTGAGACAGAGAGAGACAGAGCATGAACGGGGGAGGGTCAGAGAGAGAGGGAGACATCAGAGAGAGAGGGAGACACAGAATCTGAAACAGGCTCCAGGCTCTGAGCTGTCAGCACAGAGCCCGAAGCGGGGCTCGAACTCACAGACCATGAGATCATGACCTGAGCTGAAGTCGGATGCTTAACCGACTGAGCCACCCAGGCGCCCCTAAAATTTTTAAATTTTATATGTATATTTTATATTTTTATTTATATTTTTATTTTATTTTATTTATTTATTTATTTATTTATATTTATTATTTTTTTAAACTAGTATATGTGTTATTATAGCAAGTGTCTGGTATAAGGGTATAGAAACATGGAGACAGGCCTGTAAATTCTCAATTGAGAAGTCTTACTTAGACATTTAAAGTAATCCTAAACAGGGCGCCTCTGGGTGGCTCAGTCAGCTAAGCATCTGACTTTGGCTCAGGTCATGATCTCACAGTTCACGAGTTCGAGCCCTGCATCGGGTTCTCTGCTGTGAACGTGGAGCCCACTTCAGACCCTGTCTCCTTCTCTCTCTGCCCTTCCCGGGCTCATGCTTTCTCTCTGTCTCAAAAATAAATAAAAACCTCAAACCAATTTAAAAAAAAAAAAGATCCTAAAACTTTAACTCAGCGGAAAGCAGAAGATTTACCAAGATATTACTGAATATCATCACTTAAATGAAGCATCGGAGACAGTTACAACCGAGGAATTCCAAATCCTTTTCCGGCCCAGAGACTGAACCAGTGAAACTAAATAGCAGTTGGAGACACAATTTCTTACTCCTTTTTGAGAAAATCGCCCAAATGCTTCATTGAATAGACCCTCTTTCATTATTTTCTCTCTGAAGTTTTATATTGCCGGTTTCACTAAGCCTTCTTTTATAGGTGGAATAATTAAGTAGTTAATAACGGTTAAGTGACTTGTCTGAGATCACACCTGAAATCTGTGTCTGAGCAAAGCACAGAACTCACAGTTTTGGGCTTTCCACCTGGGCCTGGCTCCTGGGGCCCTGCCATGTGGCTTCATGCCCCCCCCCCCCTTTAGAGCACATGTAACTGACAACTGAAGGTTTCAGCATCACTTCTCCTTCTTTACCCCAGGGCTTGAGTGGGTCATACATGTGACAGTACTAAGTGAGCACAGATCAGGGTACCTCTCTTTTATTTTTTAAAGTTTATTTATTTATTTTGAGAGAGAGAGAGAGAGAGCGAGCATGTGTAGGCACAAGTCGGGGAGGGGCATAGAGAGAGGGAGAGAGAGAATCCCACCATCAGTGCAGAGCCCCACATGGGGCTCGAACTCACAAACTGTGAGATCATGACCTGAGTCGAGATCAAGAGTCGAACGCTTAACTGCGCCACCCAGGTGCCCAGAGGATACCTGTCTTTTAAACGTGTGTGCCCCTCATTTTTCCCCCCAGGAAATGAATTACACAATACGGCCAACAGTTACTTTTAAATAATTTTAGAAAAACAATTTCTGGCATTTTATTCTACACAGCTACCTCCAGTGTATAATTTGTTAGTCTTTTTTTTTTTTTTTTCCTCCTGTGGTTAAAAGGTTACCACTGTTCTCAAGTATACTTGTCTCTTTCATACTTTCCAAAAAGAATCTATTCCAGGCCATGGGGATGGATCACTTATCTATTTTTTCTCCTATGTGGGATCATTCATGTTGAGGAAACAAACTAACCAGCGTTTTAAAAGCCTCCCTCTGGCTTTGTCTCCTGAGATCACACACAATAACTTTGTACCAATTGATCTGAGGTGGGGCTAGCCATGAAAGGGACAGGCAGGTGCTGGTGTTAACTACAAGAAGGAGGAGGAGGGGGAGGAGGAGGAGGGGAGGGGAGGAGGGGGAGGAGGAGGAGGGGAGGGGAGGAGGGGGAGGAGGAGGAGGGGAGGGGAGGAGGGGGAGGAGGAGGAGGGGAGGGGAGGAGGGGGAGGAGGAGGAGGGGAGGGGAAGAAAAAACACTACAGTATATCCCTTTCCCAAATGTTACATAGATTTTTTTTTTCTGCATTTATTGGCTTTTCTAATACTCCATGAAAAAAAAATGTATAAAATATTTAACGTCAAAAAGGAAAAGAATATATATAATGGTTGCTGCCAAAGTATGAATTGACGTTTGTGAAATACGTTGAACAGAGCTGAAGCAATGCCCACACAGATGAAAGCCTGGTGGGTCAAATGCTTCTCGACGATTCCCAGTGACAGCAGGGAACAGAGATCTTGCCCACAGACATGACCTTACATCCCCCGAGCCGGCCAGATTCCGTAATTCTCTTCCCCATCCTGGAGTTCATCAGGTTGAGACTCCAGCCTGGTGTAGACGTGGTCCCCACAAGCAGGAGGGTGATGATACAAGCAAAACCATCAGTCAAGGTGAAGCTGGCCATGTCTGGAAGCAGTAACTTCTGCCTCCAGGCAGTACAAGGGAAAGTAATGGTAAAGGGAAGTGGGTCTTCTCTGTACTTTGTGTCCTGTATTCACAGGTACATTAGGGTGGGCTGGTCAGTGCCATACACACAAGCCATCTGGGTCCTCAGGAACATTTCTATGCCCGTCGGTGCTCGCATGTTAATGCTTTTCTTTGAGACCTCGCAGGAAAGCAGGTGATTTAGGCACCTGCGGGCACTTTAAGAGTCAGGTGGAAAAAGATGTCTGAGACTTTCACCTCATTTTCCCCATCTATGGAGACTGGATTTGTCCCCTGAGTGCTGAGAGGGCTGCTGACATGTGGTCACTTCTGCCGAATGCCTGATTCGGGACGTTCTTGAGCCATGTTCTCTCTTGCTTCAGAGAACTTCCTTGTTGATATTTGGTACTTTTGACTCAGGGAATGCTGGGGAAGACTTTGATCTCTTAGAATGTACCCTTTCTTCCATGCAGTGTTTTTTCTTTCTGTCCCTTTATACTCTTTTTAACTACCATACAGTGAAGAGGGCTTTGAGACAGAGACAAACCTTGTTGGTGAACATTCCATTGGTGGTTCAAAGGAATGTTCCTAGAATTATGTACATATATTGTATATGTCACATATATAGCAAAAGTGTACATATATTTTATATATAAATAAATAAATATATAACTGTATAATATATACAAATATATAAAATATATGTACGCTTTTGCTATATATGTGATATATACATTTTGCTCTCTAGAAAACAAAAATATACATTTGCTAATTAATAATTAATGTGTTATATATAAAGCATACCAGAATTTACTTGTATCTCATGAATAATCTCTTTCTTTCAAACTCAACCTCAGTTTAGATATGGGTTCATTATAGAAAATATGTCTTGTCCATAATTAGGTATTTCTACTTTTAACTTTATATTCATATTAGGTGAATTTGGAGGGAAAAAAGAAAAATATAAAGGAATTACATAATGGAATCTCAGCGTTGATATATTTTTTAAAACTTTTTTTATTATGAAAGTAATATAAAAATTCTGGAAAAATTTTAAGTGTGGAAAGATGTGGGAAAATAAAAGTGCATTATCCTACTACCTAAGGGAAAACATAGGTACATACATGAATGTGTACACACACACACACACACACACACACACACACACACACACAGAAGTAAAGTTGCAGTCCTCGGCAGACCCTGGTGAACAAGGAGAGTGAAACTGTTTGAATCTTCTATTTGATTTTTGGATACATCTAGACTGCATATCCAAGTGTGGCCCAGGGACCCAGTTCCGGCCAACAAAATGAGACTGGAAAAAATATAAGCCACTTCCAAGACTGGCCATTATATAATCCTGTGTGACCCTCTACTCTTTTTTCTGTGTGGCTGGCTCAGAATTGTGGTCCAGAGTGACGTAGAAAAATAGCCTGTTGAAGATGACAGAGTTTCTATCAAAACGGGTCCCTGAATGACTCTATAAGGCAAAGCTTCCTAACGATATGACTTAACATGTTAAGAAACAATTTTCTATTTTTGGAAGCCCGACAACATCAAGAGTTACTCCTGATAGCAACCAATGTAACTTTACGCTAGGTCATAATTTGTCATTGTGACTAGAATTCTCTCTGGCTTCTTTCACATAAGAATGTGTCCTGCATGTTCTTCCAAGTTGCTACTTATTTCTCAGTTGTTGCAAATGTTCTGTGTTTGCATAACCTTGGATGCTCCATATTCAGCTAAATTCCTGCTTTATTTTTCAGCTTTTCACTTAATGTGCCTATTTGTACACATCTTGGGTCATTTCTGTAGGAAACGTTCTTAGGTTTGGAATTGTTGGACCCACCGCTTGAGACTTTTTATGACTTTTATGTATTTTCCCCTTATTTACCTTTAGCAAAGTTACGCCTATTCACACCTATACAAGAACCGTATGCGCTAATACTAATCGGCATTTTTCTTCCTATGGGGGTTCATTGGCTGAATTCCAAGAGTTTGGGCCCCCAAACCAGCATCTGGTTAATTTCTTGTACAATTGATAACGTTTGAACGGTGCTATACTTAGGGGGACCTCAACATCATTTCTTGGTGGAATTCATGAAACTTAGAGTGCAGTAACTCCTCTGAAGAAAAATTGCAGTTAAATAGGTTCAGATGGAAGCTATTTGCTGTGACTGGATGCAACAAAGTTCCTTCCTCCCGTCGTTCTCCTGTTTCCATTACTTCCCCAAATCACCCCCATCCTCCAGAAAATTGACAATAAGACTTTCTTATACTGGGAAGCACCTCATTTTCTCCATTGTGTCCTAGTTACTTTAACTTTTTTTTTTAATAAGAAAAAAGTTTACGTCCTCCTATTATTGCTACTTGTGATTAAGTATGAAAATGTGCTGAATAACAATAGAATCCTCAAGAGACATCATCTGCCAACTCACATGGTCGGTCTTCTCTCTCTCCGGGACTCTAACTCTTTTTCTGCTTTATCATAATAAAGAGGCTTGCATATTAGAATTTGAAAATTTCTAACTTTTTAGCTGTGAGTATTAATGGAGGATAAATCAAGTTGTCTTCTTCTGAACTGAGTGAATCAGAGATCTTGCTTTTATCAGCAGGAAACAAAAATAAGAACACATAATAATGAGAAAATATGAGAATAAAACAAAAGAATAATAGGAATATAATGATGCAATAAAGAGTAAGAAGAAAATAAAATAATAGATGCCCCCTGAGATATCATTTATTTCCTTTTCCCTTTTAAAAATGTGTTTCATGGGTGCCTGGGTGGCTCAGTCGGTTGAGTGTCCGACTTTGGCTCAGGTCATGATCTCGTGGTCTGTGAGTTCGAGCCCCACTTTAGGCTCTGTGCTGACAGCTCAGAGGCCGGAGCCTGCTTCAGATTCTGTGTCTCCCTCTCTCTGCCCCTTCCCCACTCATGCTCTGTCTCTCTCTCTCTCTCTCTCTCTCTGTCAAAAATAAATAAACTTTAAAAAATAAAAAATAAAAAAATGTGTTTCAGATTGTATAACAATAAAATATATAATGGAGTAGTTTAGCTTCCTATATTTTTAATATTTGAGGGCCCACCCAAATTAGGAAGAATACCTAAAGAGTCTATAAGTTCCTAAAGCACGTGATAATCATTTGTGTTGATCTTTTTATATTAATATTTATAAACGTGATGTTAAATGTTCCGTGTGTCATATTAATATTTAAATGAGTCAAGAGGTTCTGTTTTTTATAAATGTCATCAAGTATCTTTGTATCTTGATTAAGTCTGCCAAAGAATTCTCCATACTTCCTTAAGGACAAATTCACATATTGTGTTTTTATTCAAAAAGCCTTTATATTGCAGTTAGGATGTTGGATCGATTTTGCCCAGAGCTATATGTCAAAGATCAACCCTTTTATTAGTCTGATGTGAATGAGGGTTATAATTATAATCTAATGTGATTGATTTATGTGTATGACTTTTCATAATTTATAGTAGTCTTATTATCCCTTTGGATTTCATGTAACATGTTCGGTATAATTTTGAACTATGAGAGGAGTCTGTTGAAAGATGTCAGATAAAATTATATTTTTTTCTCAACCACATCTATACCTAGTGGGTTTCTGAAAAACAGCGAGTCTCTCCAGGACAGTGAATAATGTGAATGTTAAAATTCTAGCATTCGTTCAACCAAAGTCATATGCAAAAATCACCCACAAAAGTCCAGCTAAGTTGCTTTTCTGAAAGACTGGATCTGTTTCAAGATGGGAAAACAAAAATACTTAAATAATAAAACTAAGATTGATTACATTAAAGCAAGCCCATTTCATTAACTTGCATTACGTTAAAATGATAATAATACAGTGTCAAGTAATAGAGAATCAGAGAAGGAAATAAACAGAAAAAAAAAAAGAAAACTTTGGCTTTGTAAAACTACTAAGATTAATATTAAGCTTTCCCGGAGTTTCCTGGTAGCCAGAGGAAATAGGAAATCGGAGGCTTTCTGGCTCCCCCCTTCTAATAAAGGGAGGTACATCAATTAGTCAGGAGAGGCAACTTTTTGTCCAATCTGAGTTTTCCCACATGTCTTTCATATGGAATATTGAACGTCATTGGTAAAGGCTCTTCCAAAGCAGTTTGAAAAATGCAGTGATGTTCTATGTGTGCCTATATGTTCTAACCATCTTTTATAAAAGCCGCTAGGAGACATTATTTCGCTTCACGAAGGCATGAAGATACTTTATCTGCCAAACTGTCAGCACCAAAAAGAGCGATTGGCATCCTCAAGCATCTTAAAGCGTAGCCTCTAAGTTGTAACCACCGAGGGGCACAGTCTTTGAATGAGACACCTGCGTTGAGCCCCAGCTCTGCTCCTGTGTAGCTGTGTGACCAGGGCCAAGGTACTAACGAGCCCGTGTGAGGGCTAACTTGCTCAGAGCATGTCTCATGCATATTAAGTGCACCAAGATGTCTTAGTCATTGTTATATTTATATATTAGTATTATTATCGATATGTCTTTTCAGAAGCAGAGATATTCTAGGTCACCAAACGTACTCTAATAAAGAGCGATCTGTGACCGGGTAGACAGCACAGCCTCTCGCTTCCCTCTCGCAGTTGGCAATCATAACGTGTTTTGAAGAATCATATTCTCTTGCAGCAGAGTCTTTGTGAGAAAGGTTTTCAATGGGAGGGCAACATTAGTAATGCTTGTCACATCTCATTCTGGTGGAACGTAGAAAAGAAATAAAAGGAAAGAAGCTGTATTTAAATACACAATGATGTACTTTTCAAAGTGCAAAATAGAATATTCACGGTTGTAGGCAGTGGTGGGGGATAAAGACCTCTTTATAGCATGGGTCACTGTGTCAGAAGCTAAGAGGCCAAATGACAGCCATAATGAAGTCTGGGGATATAGCATGTCACTTCTCTTGCGCCTGACATGCCCAGAGGTGTCCACTGGGTTAGGCTCATCACTAAGATCATGGAAATCCTGGGGCTGGAACAAAATTTTTCTGCCATCCCTCAACCACATCGCTAAAATCAGCTTACAACCCATTTGCCCAAGACGTGCACAATGATCTAAGGCGAGATGTTCTATCCCTATGGATATCATTTAGCACCCATGTTCGAAGTAAAAACCTGTTCTCTGCTTCCCCGGTGTCGCGTGTTGATCAAGTGAGACCTGGCCCAGTTAACAATGGATTGACATCACGATAGAACAGGGTACAGTGGGGACATCTCTGCTCACCCACTTCTGTTGTTTACTAGCTGCCGGGGGTGGGGGGGGAATTCATTTAACCCCCCCCCGAACATGAGCTATATTTTCTTTGTGACGTGACAGTGTTAGTATCCACGCTACAGAGTTTTGCCGTTATATTCAACATGTGCTGATTCTTTTTAAACAAAATTTTTTAATGTTTATTTATTTTTTGAGACAGAGAGAGACAGAGCATGAACAGGGGAGGGTCAGAGAGAGGGACACACAGAATCCAAAGCGGGCTCCAGACCCTGAGCTGTCAGCACATAGCCCGACGCAGGGCTCAAACTCACCGACCGCGAGATCATGACCTGAGCCGAAGTCAGACGCCCCAACCGACCGAGCCACCCAGGCACCCCAAACATGTGCTGATTCTTTCAACACATATTTATCTAATGCCTGTTGTGCACCAGTCACTGATTTATATACTTAAATAATAATATAATGTATGAGAAATTGACCTTGAGGAAACCACCACCACCACCGTCATCATCATCATGATTGCAACTGCTTAAACTTTTTTCTGCAGTGATAATGTATGTGTCGCTGTGCTCTGTCCGCACACGGATGATCTCATTCTGTCTGCACACATTTCTACCTAGACCACAGTGCCAACTAACAAACACCATTTTACAGAGGGGGGACTCCGGGCTCAGAGAGCTAAGTGACTTGGATATTTTCACGCAAAACCAGTTTGCGTTGATTATCATGAAACACCGTTCTCATAATCACAGTGTATTCTGAAGGTTTGGGGTGGGAAACCCCTAGGGGCCAATGAGTGTAGACAGGGATATCCAAGAATAGGATGCGGGCCCCGCTCCCGTTTTATATAATTATGTGAAACAGACGGGAAAGGCTAATGACTTTTCGTCCCAGTTGCATTGAACAATATTAAAGATGCTGACACAGACTAAAGATCTGAGCTGAGGACGTCAGATCTCATTACCCATATCCCAAGCCATTGCCCGTCTCTTGGCATCATTCTTCTGCTCCGTAGTGTGGCTTGTGCGTGCGTGTGTGTATGTGCGTGTGTGTGTGTGTGTGAGAGTGTGTGCACCGCACTGCTGTCTGGTTCTCCCAGTGAGGTCACAGAGCCCTGATGCCAAGCCCTCAAAAATTTTTTGTATCCTCTTTAGAGACCCTAGAGTTGACGGCAGTCTTTGGGCCTTTTAGGGCCCACTACTTGATTAACTGTTGACAGACCATCTGCGCTCTCCAGAGTTTCACATGGCATCTGCTGCAGCTCATCTGGAATCTTATGTTTAGAAATATTTGTCCACTTAGGAACAAGGTTCTTGGATAAGCGGCAAGATCCGTGCATGAGCCATTGTAGAATCGGAGGGAACAAACAGTTGCATTTGATCGGTTTTAGTTTCAAATTGGGAAAGCTAAAAATGTACAGGTTAACGTATCTTACGCTTCTTCTGTCTGTCCTCTAATCCTTCCACGTGGATTCGGGGCCCAACACGGCATCCACTTCCCTCACCCCATATTGCTTTGTATTCGGCCTTGTTGCTTTAATTCTGTGCAACTTGGACTTCTGGCAATTGAATAAAATAAGATATGGGGACGTGTTGCAGATATGTCAGCTACATCTCCAATATTACCAAAAGGATATTTATGGAAAACAGGTTGTTTCGTATACATTTTTCCTAAATTGGTTGGACAACGTATTCCATTTGCACACCAAGCGCTCTTTGTAACGTAAGTCATATCCCAAAACTGCTTGCGGTCGCTATCACCGCGTAGAGGGTATACATCATACATTTCCTTATGAATAAGTCTTCAGTCTGTTAATGCAGTGAGCTAGTAATTGAGAGTGAACTGTCTCAAACAGGCACATATATAACAAATTAAAAACAAATATGTGTCTGTGTGTGTACACACACACACACACACACACATGCAAGCGCGCGCGTGCGCAAAATGTGCTCCAGGTTACTTTAAATCATACTGTGGGTCACGTCTGTTTGTACGAGTGGTTTTAAGAAACTGTAAACACGAAATAATATAAATCTTTACTTTTCCTGTGGAAAGGCTCTTGGATATATAAGCAATTTGTTTCTTAATTTCTTAAAGCTAATACGTTTAGAAAGTTCTTTCTTACAAAAATAGACTATGGCATTTGTTTATTTTTTTTTTCTGAAGAAAGAAGATATAAACTCAATCCATACCTTAATTCAGAGTTGAGCATGTTTGAATAGCCAATGATAAGGGATTTTAAAGACTTTTATTTTTATTATTTTTTAAAAAATTTTTTTAACGTTTATTTATTTTTGAGACAGAGACAGAGCATGAACGGGGGAGGGGCAGAGAGAGAGGGAGACACAGAATTGGAAGCAGGCTCCAGGCTCTGAGCCATCAGCCCAGAGTCCCATGGGGGGCTTTCTTCACAAAACAATAGGCTTTGTTGCTATTTTGTTGCTTTCTTCACAAAACAATAGGCTTCTGCTCTTTGTCTTACTTTCTCTACTGTCATGCTATGTAACCCATCTAGAAGATAAGTAGTATTATTGCAACAACCCATATGGTAATAGACATGAACTTACCCAATCATAAGGCATCATCCTCAACAAGCTCCATGCCAGCTCAAAAAAGGAACACGGAAGTACTATGGAATAGCAAAAATGACAAGGACAATGACAACAGTGATGGTCATAAAATGAACAACAAAGTAAGGTATCACCTAAAAGAAATTGGGTGCTTAGGAAATTGCTATGTGACACTATAGAAAATTAGTATCTAAAAAGTTTGTTTTTCTAGGGGCTCCTGGGTGGCTCAGTCGGTTAAGTGTCTGACTTCAGCTCAGGTTATGATCTCATGATTCGTGAGTTCAAGCCCTGCATTGGGCTCTGTGCCGACAGCTCAGAGCCTGGAGCTGCTTCGGATGCTGTGTCTCCCTCTCTCTCTCTGCCCCTCCCCTGCTCACGCTCTGTCTGTCTATCTCTCTCTTTCTCGAAAATAAATAAATAAAAATAAAATTTAAAAATAAATAAAAATAAAAAGTTTGTTTTTCTAGGGGTGAAAGCGATATTTTTTTAGTCTGTTTAGCATACTTCAACTTAGACCTGACAGAATTTCCAGGTTTTTAGAGGTACTTAGCCAATCAGCCACAACTTTGATGACTTAGGACAAAAATTTTTGATCAACATTATTAAAGGGCAAGGGGCTGCTGTTGCTGCTTTGGGGAAGTTTTCAGTTCAGTTAGACTCTCTCTCACCATATACAGATGCCTACACCCTAGTCCTTTTATTTATTATTGGAAGTGGCTTTTCCATACAGACTTTCTTCAATTTTCCACAGCTGTCTCTAAATTTCTTATAATTTTAGAAGTATAATAAAAAGTAATCTTGGAATTCTGAACTTTGTGTTACAGAGAAGACTAGATACACTATAATTCAAAGGTAAAAATATACTTCAGCAACAATATAGTGTCTTCTTATAGGGAACATGGAGGGAGGGATTTATTTAAGTAGTATTGCCAAAGGCTGGAACTATTTACTCTTTCTTTTTCTTATTAAATAGTGTTCAGAAAATAAATTGAAAATAATGAGAAATATTTCAACAGTACAAAGGCTTCCTTTTCTTGGTTTTCTTCTTCACTGGTAGACCATTCCTTTTTTAAAAATTACTTTTGGTTGGGGTGCCTGGGTGGCCCAGTCAGTTAGTGTTGGACTCTTGATTTCGGCTCAGGTCACGGTCTCACAATTTGTGAGATCGAGCCCTGCAGCAGGCTCTGTGCTCACAGTGCAGAGCCTGCTTGGGATTCTCTCTCCCTCTCTCTCTGGCTCTCTCTGTCTCTAAATAAAGAAACAGTAACAAAATGCTTTTTTTTTTTTTCATTTGCTTGCATACATTGTGGGGAAAAGAGGAATTAAAGGAACATTAGATACATTGGAAAAGAACATTTAAAGTTTAAATTCTCTGGGATAAGTACTAAAGGGAAAGACACAGGACAGTAAAATTATGAAGGACTTACTTCCCCAAATCAGACCTGGATTTGAATTTTGGCTCTTCTGTGGATTAGCTGGATTCCCCACAGTAACTGAATTAACTTGTGTGTGTTGATCCTTAAATGGAAATAAATATGGGTTACTTATCCCACAGAGATGTTGCCGGATTCTTTGTTTTATTGAGATTGGGTTTATTTTGTGTGTGTGTGTGGTTTTTTGAAAGAAAGATTTCATGGCTTTTTTTGTATCATGGGGCATTGAAACATCCGAACAAATCAATGTCTGGGGGCGAAGCAGATGTTTTCCCCTTCACGTCTTTGGATTACTGAGCAACTTGTCAGTAGATTCAAACAAAAATAAACAAAAGACAACTCTTTTGCATTACTTCAGTCTTTCCAAGGCAGGCACTGGAAACTCGTCAGATGCAACTAATCTAGCATCCAAACACCACGCGGATACCTGTCGCTGCTGTGCCCTGAGCCCGCTCCCACCTCTGCCCTGCTGCTTTGGGGCTGGTATTCCATCATCTGGAGACATGTGCATAGTGTCGGGAAGAGGACGAGGAGAAAATAAGAAGAGTGCCGGGCTGGGAAGAGGTCAGCCGAAGTTGTGTAGGGCAAGCCTGAACATACCATTGGAGCAAACCCATGCACCATTGAAGTTCTTCAGTGGGAACATCTGGCAGAACCCCACGATGGGGTCTTCACTGGGCTTGAGCTGGCCCACAACCATGCTGACAACGTGGCTGGCTGGCTGGCTCAGGTATGTGTGGTGCTGCTATGCTGGATTTTCTGGAACAGAAAGCTGGACAACTTTTCCACAATGGCAGCTTTCCAATGGAATTGCTGTCCTTCCCATATAAGGCATGACTGTCAATATAACTGCACCTAGGGGCACCTGGGTAATGCAGTAGGCTGAGTGTGGGACTCTTGATTTCCACTCAGGTCACGGTCCCAGGGTCATGGGATCCAGCCCTGCTGTTGGACTGTGCGCTGAGCATGGAACTTACTGAAGATTCTCTCTTTCTCTCCCCCTGCCCCTCTACCCTGCTCCCACTCTCTACCTAAAATTAAAAAAAATAAAAATAGATATAAATCGCACCTAGTAGAGTTCTGTTGTTATCAAATAGCTAGTGATAATGTTGAGTGGAGCTGGTTCTAGTCTGCCCACAGATTGGCTTGTCTCCCATTCTGGGGCATCACTGGGCTTCTGCTGAGACCCGGTGCTGACTCCAGAGCCAGCAGGTGGCAGGACATGGGGCTGAGGTCGGCGAGACTGGGGCAGACTGGGCTAGGCCACACAGGGAGGGTCTGGAGTCCCCCAACGGGGTATCTGGCATAGGGGGAAAGGCTGGGCCCAGCTCAGTCCATTGCAGGTGCCATGGGCACAGTAGAGTGGGATAGGCACCTGTCTGTCCCTCTTGTGTCTCTGCATGACCCTGGCCCTGCGTGTCTGCGGGGCACAGGCCAGGGTCTGGGGCCTGGGGATGCACAGCAGAGTTTCCAGGTGGCCCAAGCGCAGCTCCTTTGGCCCAGCCCCCTCCTGGATACCCTAACCCCGGACACTCACCCAGGGGCTGGCATGCATTAGGTATTTTTTATCATCTGCTATGCATCGCATAACCTGTTTAATGGATCTGGTGGCACAGGATCATGACTGGAGATGACAAATAAATAGAAGGTGTTTTTTGGTAGGACGTACAATGGGGCCTTTGGTAAAAATTATTAAAGCAATGACCTGATTCAATTCAGTAACTTCTAGATGTCCCCCAAAGGAGAAAATCAGAAGACATTAAGGAGCTGAGTTATCCCTTGACCCCAGGTTGATTTGAGGAAGAAAGGGCAAAGATGGAGAATCAATCTCCTAATGTTTTAGGTAAGACTATATCATATTGTGTCAATCTCCCTTTTGTAGAAAACGATATCTGTGGTTAATTGTGAAGCTCCTGGTGTTGACAGAAGAAAGTTCAAAATGTATGGGAATGATGGTAGTCAGAATCCAGCCTCTGGGAGGAAAAAGGGTCCAATTTAGTCCCCAAAGGGAAGCATTTTAATGGGTCGGGATTAAAAATGCAAATGGTGATAGCCCTAAGAGGGGAGACCTGAAAATTAAGAATGTAGAAATACCAAAAGCTTTTTTGTTGCCATAGTAGGTCAACTCTCTGTTCTTCTTTTTGTGTGTCTCCTCTTGGCTCCTCCTTTTGGATTGCATTATTCTGCTCTCCTCTCCCTGGGAGGTCCGTTTGCACGGTGCACTAAAAGGACCAGGATCTCTTCCCCTTGACGGTTGCCTCCTAATATTTTCCCCACCCCTACCAGAAGGATAAGTGGGTACCAAGGTAACAGGCGGAGAGATGGATATTTGAGGGCGAGTGCTCTTTCTGCACCTACTTCAGTCCATTGGGGTCTGATAGTTCAGCATTATAGAAGTGCTTCTCCAATTAAGCTGGCCATATGTGACATCGTATGCTGGTCCACTCAAAGCCACATGATCAACATGCTACATTTTCCCGAAAGATTTCAAGGCAGGGGAGAACCATTTATATCATGATGAATATGGACACGTTAAGGCAGAATATTTGAAATTCACATACAAATATTTAGGATAAAAGCAAGGCTTCAAGAAAATGTTATATGTTCAGTGTGATGCCTTAGACCCTGAATCTGGCTGGGGACAATGGAGGTCGTGTGGGGGAGGTCATGGAGGGGAGTTGAGCAGAATGCTTGAAAGTTAAGGTCCCATGTTAACAAGTAGTGTGTATTTGTCTATAGTGTACCCTTTAAAATATTTCTATTGGGAACCCAAGTCATTGTCCTGGCCAAGACAGAAATACTCATCCTGGTCACTATCATCATGACCAAATACGTATGTAGTAATACTTTGTAAAATGTAAATCACAGAACAAGTAGAAGGGTTGTTGTAGTTGTTGTTGTTATTTTTTTAATGACTTATCTTTAGGTGCTTAATTCAAAGCAATATGGATTGGTTGATTTCTCTTTGTTAGAGAGAACACCCTTTAATTAAATATTTCTTTTATAAGACTTGTGAAGGTGTATACATGTGTGTGTTTGCATACTTAGAATTATTTCCTAAGAAAATTAGTTCTTTCTCTTTCGTAGTGCACCCTCAGAGTAAGCTATACCACAGTAATGGACATCTAGGACTAATAAATCATGGAATTGCAGTGCTTATAACAATTTACTGTCCACATGGTAGATCCACAGTTGTTTGGATTAGTTTGTTTGTTTTCATCTACTGATACTTCTCCAGGAGAATTTTTATGAAACTCGTGGAAACAGAAAATTGGGAGAACTTCACTCAACAAACAGATGCCTGAACTGTGTTTCTCTGCTCTTGCAATGTTTATAATGGCTTAAATGTTTACACATGCATAAGGTACAGGAAATTCTCAAAACGGTAAGAATTTGTTTAGGCTGATCTAATTGGTTTATTGGCTTAGCTACAAGAGCTTTTGAAAAGCACATGTGGAACATCTTAAGGATTATTATTCTTTTTCAGTCTCAAATAAAATGAAGGCAGTAGTGTGTTTGACGAGTGTCTCTCTGAGCCCAACACGCACCACTGTGTGAAGAATACGGTGCATATGAAAGCTTCACATCCATCTCTAATGACTAAGTATCTCTACACAGGCTCATCTCCTTTGTCACACTAAGCGCCACCTAATGATGCCTCTGTTGCTTTTCCACCTTCCCCGATGCATCAGACAAATCTTTGCTAAAGTAAATACCACTTGGATCATGTCATGCTTTAGCCCTAGAACCTGCCTGAACCCCTGTTCCCTACATTCTCAAGACCAAACAATTCTGCCTGTATTTTCAATGTGTAAGATGTTCGTTGTCACTGTACTCTTACTATTTACACTTCTATTTGTGCATCTATGGTTAAAGACAATGTTTTTCTTTTCTTTTTACTTTAAGTAAGACCAGAGGCCCCACTTAAAGTTGTTATCAATGTACATAAAAACTACAGGGTGGAGACATCCCCAATAAATGTCAGGTCTGTGAATTTATATGGAATTTGATTTATATGGAATTCCATCATGAATTTCTTGTAAGTAGTCAACGGTCAGGAGCTAAAAGAGTATAACCACAAACAAGGCAATGGGCAAGATTGCTAATGAAAGTATAAAGCTGAGCCCAATAAATGGTTTGCTAAAAGTGCTTACCTGTTTACAGGTGTGGCTGTTAGCTTTCTGTGTATCCACTATAACCATTTTATCGATATGTATGTAGCATGCTTTATTGGAAACACTTGCTGGAATATTTGACCTCTTAGAGACAGGACATGTTTGTAGTTGTCAACATTTTTAATGCAAATCAGAAAAGCATAAAATTAAAATATGTAAATGCTTTTAGTTTTCTAAAATTTGAAAAAATTAATTTTTGAGGTTGATTTCCTAGTCTTATTTATTTATTTATTTTTTAATTTTTTTTTTCAACGTTTATTTATTTTTGGGACAGAGAGAGACAGAGCATGAACGGGGGAGGGGCAGAGAGAGAGGGAGACACAGAATCAGAAACAGGCTCCAGGCTCTGAGCCATCAGCCCAGAGCCCAACGCGGGGCTCGAACTCACAGACGGTGAGATCGTGACCTGGCTGAAGTCGGACGCTTAACCGACTGCGCCACCCAGGCGCCCCTGATTTCCTAGTCTTAATACTACTTTCTTATTCTTTATTCCGGTCACTATAATGGATGACGGGATAAACATAAGGGAGTTATACAGATCGGTAGAAATATTAACTTCAATAAAACCATTTATTTCTCATTCAGATAGTGGTAGCTTTGCATGAATTTGATGCGCTACGTTCTTTCAAAAAACCCCAAAACACTAACATTTGGGCAATGTGAATTGGAGATAAACTGTCATCATCATAATTCCTGCTGTTCAAGAAAAATTACATCTAAGTTGGAAAATCATTAAACTTTGATACATTCAACGATCACGACCATACTAGAGGTAGACATATATTTGGTCATTTGCAACTGTGACATGGGTTATTTGTTCACTAACTTTAAAAACACCTTAAATCCAGGGGTGCCTGGGTGGCTCCGTTGGTTAAGTGTCTGACTTTGGCTCAGGTCATGACCTCCCAGTTCGTGGGTTGGAGCCCCGCGTCGGGCTGTCTGCTGTCAGAGCGGAGCCCGCTTCAGATCCTCTGTCCTCACCGCCTCTCTCAAAAATAAATAATATAACTTAATAAAAATTTTAAAAAATAATATAAACACCTTAAATCCATTGGTGAGTCAGCTCAAACATCTATAAGTGCGTATAGTCAAACAGGTATTCCGCATGTGTCAGGAGCTGCGTTATTTAACAGGTTTGAAAACCCAACACTCACGCTACACTCTGTGGGTGCTAGCAGTTTAGTTGATATTCTCAGTTCAATTGGCCAGTATGTAGCCTCTTCATGGCTTTTCCACAGAATTTAGAAAAAAAAAATTTAAACACAAGTACCTTTTAGTTGTTTACGGTTTGTGGAATATGTGTGTGTGTGTGTGTGTGTGTGTGTGTGTGTGTGTGTGTATTCAAATATGCATACAAGAGAGTACACAATGTGGTGTATTTTTGTCAATATTGGAAATATTTATAGAATGAGCAGAAAGCATCACAAATAAAATCAAGGCACTCCTACTATTATGTAAACTTGGTAAGAAAATGTGCTTTTCCGTATTGTTTATATCTAGCAACTTATAAAGGGGCTGGCTTACAGTAGGTACTTAATAGGTATCTGTTGAAGGGAAAAAGAAGGCATGACTATTTCTGCTTTATAAAATAGTTGGGGTCTGATGGGATGTTCTGAGTGCTGGAATCTGCTTACGCCTTATCGAGGGACCCCACGGACCTTAGCAAAAAGCATCTGTTTCAGATCCCAGTATGCCCAAGTTGAATTCTGGTACCAATGCTTATACTACCTCTGTGACCGTGGACAAGATCTTTAAACATCTAACGCCCAAGGCAACTCCTTTATGAAATCAGGAGAATGCATTTACTGCTAGGATGTTGAATTAAATGAGTAACATATATACATTGCCAAGAATCGTGCCTGGCCTGAAATAGACAATAAATCTTGTTATCATTCCTTTCATTCTAGAAGCAACATGGGTACCTAATTGTGGTGTCATACGTAGGTCTGTTACCCTTGCTTCTATCTGGGTATCTCTGAACCATTCTTCCCTGCTTCAATCTAATCTGTGACCACTGTGTAAAGTGACCAAAGAACTAACGCCCAATTCAAATACTAGTAACAGTGCATGGTTTAATACTTAAAGGACAACTAGTTATTTTTGAAGGAAATGAATTGAAGATTGAAAAGTCTTACCACATTGAAATAAAGATATTATGATAAACTTTTAGATATAGTGTCAAAACAATGAGCAAGATCATTTTAACTAGGAGCATGACCTTCCAAATGACATAATACCATTTGATGTGCTTACTTGTGCTCTATATGAACCTGTGATCGGAATAAATGTTATCAAATATCTTAGGATAAAAAGTTAACTTTTTTCTCACTTCAACCTTGACAATTAACTTGAGACATGTATCTGAGTAAGAAGGTGGATTTATGGAGAATTGGTAGGCTTCTCTCTCTTTGGAATTTCTGTACATCGTGGAGAAAGGAAAAGCAAGAAACAAATGTATGGCTACGGTACCTACTTTTGGGATGTTCTAGTTATGGCTTTGAACATAACTGGTATAATATAGATGCTGATTAGGAAAACCTGGTAATATCAGGTTGTGACTTTCCACTGGATCTATGTCTTGTCATTAAATTACCAGATGCCCTGTGGAGCAGGTCAAGGATTTCCAACGGATATTAGGACAGATATGTGAAAACACAGTTGGAAGAGAGGAAAACTTGCCTTTAAAGATAACAACTGCATCAGTTCAAGGGTTGTTCCCATGCAGAAAATTTGGGAATCTGCACGCGGTAAATCTCGGCTAATGACTGACCACGAGTACATAAAAGATATTTTAAAAATGATGAAATTAGAATAATAAGACCATCTATTTGCAGAAGTATTCTGAGTGTCAATTAAGCTAATTAAGCTAATAACACAGACCACGGAGTCTCTATCCCAGTCTGTCTCAATCTTAAGAACATTATATGACTCCGTTCCAAGTTCCATCCAAGAAGGGATTTATGTCCAGGATCTTAACTCGGGGCGTGCAGTTACAGGAGGCCTTTGCTATGTCTTGGCACCCTCAGTGAATCTCCTATTCCTAGGGAAGACATAAGAAATTTACATTAGTAGTGTAAAAATTACCAACAGCTCACCCAAGTCACCAACTGTCTGTTACCATTAAGTAATTAAATGTCTATCGACTGCCCACATTGTCTTGAGAATCTCCAGAAGGCCCTGAGCCATAAGGATGAACCAAGAAGGACACATATAGCTTTTGGAAATAATCAGCTATAAAGAAGCTGTTATAAAAGCTATATATAAAAAAAAAGAAATGTGTAGAATACTTTTTGAGAACATAGCAGAGAATATTGGCTTCTACCCAGGAAAAAGGGGAAGGTCAGTAGATGCTTCCATGTTTCAAAAACAGTGAGTAAATGTTTCTACAAAAACTAAAGAACAACAGTTTTGGGGGGTTTGGTCTTTTGGGAAGGTTCCAGTAAGACACTACTGAAGACACTACTGCCATGGCATAGCATATATTAGGGGACAATGACAAAGGAGGGAGCTGAAAAGATGGCCACGGTCTGACATGTGTTGGCCCTGTGTGCCAAGTTAAGGAGTTAGCCTTATAGTATTCTAAGTCATAAAGAGCATTAAGGAATTTTGAGCAGGGGACAAGTCGGGTTGGATCTGGATTTTGTCCAGAGCACTCTCAGTGATGTGAAAAACAATACACAGGTGGGCAGGATAGGGGGCAGGGAAAATAGTTGGAAGTCTGTCGCATCAATTTGGTCCAGAAGTGATGGGGTTCAAATCAAAGCGGTGTGGGTTAATATGGAAGAAGGCCCCTGGGAATTAAAGTCCCTTGGGTAGGAAACGATGTGTCCAACTAAAATTCAGGGTTTTGTTAAGGAGGAAGAAGAGAAGTAATAGTGTGCCGAGTAAGTCACGTTCTCTGCCATTGTCAACAAGAACTAGTCAATGACACCAGAAACAATTTTCCATCCACCCTTCCCATAGTTCTGGCCTCTGCTAAAACCGACGGTCTGGCCCAACGTGACAACATTTACATTGGAGTGCTACACGACAGTAATTCCAATGTTTTTAAACTTGGGGTTTGAAAGTTTGTCTTGGCAGATTTCCCTCAGTTTGGGTTTGGTTTGTTTGGCCAGAAAGTGGCATATTCAGACAGGCTTAAATCCCAACCGTAGCAAACACAATCTTAGGCTTTTCAGATTCTATAGTTCAACACACCAGTGATCCTAGGTAGACAGCGCTGGATTACATGTGGGACGTGCTGGCAAGATGTGGGAATTAGGTCATGAATACAGCATCATTGGCTGCCTGGCAGAGGGGTAGGAAGAAAATGGTGTCCAGAGTCTGGAACCTTGGTGCGGGCCTGACTCTGTTACTTGCTTGTTTTTTACCCACTGGAGGAAAATACATCAAGCGTCAGCTTTTGTGTAAACTGCAAAACAGTTCAGTTTTAGACAAACTCCATAAATAATCGCCTCTCCATCCCTTTTTCATTTCGATTTCATTATCTAGAAAATGTCATAGGCAAAGCACACTTCTGCTTGGTGCCTGTATCCTCTGCTTATCTCCCTCAGTAAAACAGCCTTGTTGATCACTTAAAGTGTATTTTCTGGGTATTTATGTGTATGTGGCATTGCCGGCTTAAATAAAATGATTACTGGCATTTGATAATTTAATGAATCTTTATTTTTCCTGGAACCAAGAACATTGCTGCTGTAAAGGAAATGATTATGAATGTTTCATTAAAAGAAAATCCGGTAATCAAATATAATATAGAATTAAGAGAAGTGCATGTGGCTTAGTGCACTGGAGTACATAATGTCTTTCGGCAGAAAGCAATCTATTATAAAAGAAATAACCAGCCGTTGTCACCTTGATAACTCTTTGGTCCAAAGGCATCTGCGACTGATATATGGACACTAATAGCTAAGTTCCTCTTGTCTTGGAACTTGTAGAACTCTTCCAGAAGCTGGGTTCTGAGAAGACCAGTCATCTCATTTCACTGGGTTGTGAGGAGGAAATAAAACATGTATATAAATGCACATTGGATGTTCCAAGTAAAACACAAATGTTTGTGATTGTTCTTCTCATCGCATGAGACAGAGTTTCCATTGGTTAGAAGGGCTCAGAGAGGCTGCACGAAGCTTCTGGAGGCAGATCTGGCCATACGTGTGGAATCGGAGGGTTTGACTCATGGATGATACAAATGGGTAACCTTTCTTCAATTGCCCAAGGAAAGCCATCCGTCTCACTAAGGGGACTGGGTAATGGTGCCATAAAACACACTTGCGGACGGGTCTAGCGAGAAATATGAAAGTTGGAATGGACAAGGAAAATTACCTATTGCAGCCCAAGATGCTTGCTTTAAAAATTGCACAGGGGATATAGATCTGACCAAGAATGGCCAGAAATATACATGGAAGCTGCATATCTGTGCATATATATGTATGTACATATATATGCACATTATATTTATCTTTGTGGCCAAGAAGAAAAGGAAAAAGATGAGCATTCGACCTATAAAACAACCCTACAAATGTGATTCACCCAGAGAGCAGTATTTGTGTTAGAATGATTTAATTGTGCGTTCAGTGCTAGATGTTACAGTATGTGTTTGATAGGCAATCTCACATCCATGTGCAACTATTAGATCATTATAATCAATCCTCTGAAATGATACACACTTATTTTTTTTTCCCCGCAAGTTCTTCACATACTCAGTAGGTGCAATTCAAGTTTAAACATTGCATTTTCCTCTGGCAGTAACAGGCTTTTTAGAAAAACATCCCAGGAAATATGCCAATTTCTTTATAAACATTATCTCTTTTTATTCCCCCAAAGGAACACTTAAAGTGTGGACCGTTTCCACCCTCCGTTTGCAGGGTCGACTGAGTCTCGGCGAAATGAGCACCCTCAGGACACACAGCCTGGAGAGGCAGAACCAGAAGTGACCCCACGTCTACCTGATATCAAACCCCTGTGCTCGGGAAATCTACCACAGTAGACACTAACAGGTTGTTATCAGCTCCAAAAGGAACTTTCACACCATCTGTGGAGAAGGGCCAAGTTCTGTGTTCATTTTTTCAATTTCCAGCCCATAAAGGACTCTTATTTTAGTAAAATACAATATAATGTTACAGCAAAGTCAAATTGCCATAAATTTTTTGAAATGCTTCACTTTCTACCCTTATTTCATTACAATTGTACCGCGAACTGTTCACAAACTGGTTCCAATCTCCTTTCAGTAGCATGGACTTAAATTCCAATTTGGGATTTCTGAGATCTCACTTTCTAGAAGTTTCTGGTGTCATTGAGTTCAAGATGCAGAGTTCCCTCCAGCAATGTGATTATTTTTATCTTTTGTTATAAATGATATAAAATGTCTAATATAATTGGAGGGCACCTGGAAGCTTTATGATCAAACCCCCCAAAATAGCCCTCCCAGGGAATCCCTCTCCGGTATACTAGCTTTATACTGTGTATTTGAAAACAGGATAATTTAGAAAATGTTTCTCTTTGTACTTAGATATGTTTTTCATGGTTATCCAAGATGTTACAGGGAGGTTTTAGGCTTTACTGTATTATTTGCAATGGGAATAAGAATCTAGTGTATTATGCCGCAGTTGTATTTCTTGCTTGATTCTTGGAAATCAATTTTCCTTCAAAAAAAGTTGACCCAAGTCTAAAGTTTGGTAAGACTCCCCTTTGTATGGCATGGACAGCAAGAGGACTGAGCATCTCGTTAGACATACCTACTGGTATTTCTAGCAAATCTAAATTTAAACAAGTCCAGACCACACTCTCCGGGTTTCTATTCTGTGTTGGAGAAGTCTTGGCAAACAGAAATGGTACCATTTTGTTTAACCAAATACATTGGCTGTGAGAGGGTTATCATTTATCGAACTATCTCAGAGATGGGCGAGCTTATATGACCACAGGGGACAGGAGGAAATTTAATGAGCACAGATTTCTAGGAATAAAACCAAAGATCGGGGGAGGGGGGGAGGAGGGAGGAGGTTGGCTGAATGGAAAACACCCACCGCACGCGAAGGCATTCGCGCGGAATGTTGTAAAGCTCTGTATGAGGCAAACAAAACAGGTGTCTGGCCGCATTTCTATTACCCATCTTCTGTGCCCATCAGCAGCGTGAATGAAAATCGAATTCTGAACCATTCAGTTTCATCCAGTATAAAAATGGTTTCACTGTTCCGATTTGCAAGCTCCCGATAAGGGTGCTCCCCACCCCCCCCACCCCCCCAGCAAGTAAAATTCTCCTCGTTTTGAGGTTTCGTGGGGGAGAGAGGTAGGGTCAGTTAGATGAGGACAGGATTCGCAAGGTGGGCTGAAGTCAGGTTGAAGAAGTGCTCTAGTCCCGATTAAGATTTAGTGAATTCTTACTGCGCGCCAAGCTCCGTGCTGGGCGCCTTGCACGGAATGTGTCGTTAATGACTTGATTCAACAACTTTACGAGCTAGTTGCTCTCAGTTTCTCACGAGGTGAGCTGGGTTTCCACCAGGGGGTTTAAGCGCACTCAGATTCTTTTGTACATCTTTACCCTATTTACATGCAGAATTCATAACTTCTTTGGGCAAATATTGAGGATCGAAGAGATTTTATGCATTTTAAATTGTTCTGGTTTACCTAAATAATGACATATCTTGTTAGTTCCTATGGTAGCTTTGAGTCCCTCTAGGGCAAGGGGCTCATCTCTGTTCTCTTTGGAACCCATGAGAACATACGCTTTGCGGGGGTGGGTCTAGTTCATTGATGTGTCCCTCATGAATAGAGTGACATCTGCCTTATAGTAGGATCTCAGGAAATATTTCTAAATGAGTGAGTGAATGAATTTTTCCCATTTTACAGGTGAGGAATGGAAAGATTTAGTGACCATGTTAGGGTTGCATGACTCAGTCTGAATAAAAACAATTACTCTTGACAATTATGTTAATCTCTGTGGAATGAGGGGAATCATTAAGGAGGAACCTTTAATCATAATAATTACTTGTGTGAATTTGGACTTGGGTAGGTGATCCTGGCCTCAGTGAGGAGAATAGATGGTCATCCATATGGGGGGTCTGGAGTGTGGTGGGCGTTGAGCTCAGGACCGAGCAACTCGAATAAAAGAAGTTGTGGGAAATTAGAGAGACACCCTTCAGGACAAATTGATGGGGGGGGGGGGTAGAGAAAGATAGTCACAGATGACCTGAAAGTTTCTGGAAGTGAAGACTGAATCTTCATAGGAGTGTCCAGAAATTTCTTCTTCATCCCTTACCGAAGACCAGTCCCCTCCTTGGCTGTATTACCCTCTATAGCAGGAATGCCAGGCAGGAAAGGAACAAAGGAAGGATACCTTCCCCTGTTCAACCGAGTCAAGCCTGAGAATTACAGGACTTGTAGGAGCTCAGTGCTCCTCATGTCCAGTTTGAGAACTGGTGAGAAGAGAGTATATAGGTGAACAGCCCCCGTCTCAGGGCAGCTCAGAGCAGGGGCACTAACTCACCTTCCAAGTCCAGCTCTGGGAGCAAGTACAGGTCTGGACCTCAGAAGAAGTTTAGCCCGACAACCCTCATTCATCCCACCTCTGAGGGTTGGTCTGTGTACTTGACTTTCCTGTTGTTACTGCTTTCAAACCTTATCTTCTGGCGGGTCCAAGTGCAGCAGTGTTTATAATTCATTGATCACAGCCAGTTACAGTTTCTTTCGCTCCTTCTCCACTCTCACGGTTTCACTTCACCAGCCTTAAAAACACAAACCACATTATCTTTCCTTTTTAGCAGTTGTTTTAGTGTTATTCTCTTATAATGCATGTTAGATGTATGTTTCAAGCAAGCGAAAGAGGTTTTTTTTTTTAATCCTTATGTATATCTATGTTTTGGATCTCTTGGAATTCGTCTTGTAGTCATCATATGTTGTATGTGCTCAAATAATGTTGACATAATACACCAGTAACTTAGCAATTGGATGAATTCCTCCCTTCAAGTCAGTGATGATAGAGAGATAGATAGAAAGATCTAGATAGATAGAAATAGGTGGTAGATCTCTCTATCTTTTGTGACACAGTTGGATAGATAGGGAGATGAGATAACCTAGCATGACTATTCCCTGTGAATAATTCCAATCTGGTGAATAATTACCTACCTTTGAGGAGATAACTTGTCTATTTTCAAGACAGTAGGATATCATTGTTGGAAAAAAAAATGGTTACCTTAGTCTTGTTTTTTTTTTCTTTCAAAAATTTTTTTTAATGATTGTTTACTTTTGAAAGAGAATCAGAGCATGAGCGGGGGAGGGGCGGAGAGAAAGGGAGACAGAGAATCCGACGCCGGCTCCAGGCTCCGAGCTGTCAGCACAGAGCCTGATGCGGGGAATCGAACCCAGGAGCTGTGAGATCATGACCTGAGCTGGAAGTCAGATGCTTAACCCATGGAGCCACCCAGGGGCCCCTCTTGTTTTTCTTTTAGAGAGAGAAAGTGAGGGAGGGAGAGGGACAGAGAGAGAGAGAGAGAGAGAGAGAGAGAGAATCTCAAGCAAGCTGCACACTCAGCGTGGAGGTGATATAGGGCTTGATCCCCACCCCAGGATCAGGACCTGAGCAGAAATCAAGAGTCGGATGGTCAACACACTGAGCAACCCAGGAGCTCCTTATTCTTGTTTCTTAAAGAATAAGCTGTTCTCTGAAGTGTGGGAAATGTATTTCCGGGGACTAGATTACTCATTGGTGGTATTAAATACGAAGTAAACATCTATTAGTTGATGTGAGACACGAGGCAACATATAGTTTCGACTTTGTCAGAGCCTACATTCTGAAAAGCACTTTAACCTATTTGAAACCCACCGCAGAATCTAATAAAAATAATTAGGAATCAAACTCATGGTGTAGCAGGACTCGCGCAGGATTCTGGGAAATCTTCTTCTCTGCCTCTAACAATTTTCTTTTGCTGTAGTACTGCTTTAATGTCACAGGATCTGAGCTCTATATTACATTGGAATACAATATGTAATGAGCCTTAATGACAGATGTAGCCTTTATCACAAAGCCTTATGGAGATGGAATTGTAGGAGAATTTATTTTAGAGATAATCTAAGCTTGGAAGCATGCTTGTTTGTGGAAAACGTTATAATTCCAAACTCAGTGGTTCTTTACGCCAAGTAATGATTTGGGGATTATTTATTAGCGCATTCCAAGTTCACAGGAAGTTTTAAAAGCGCCGAGAATGTTCACCACACTGTCATCTCAAAAGCAATAGAAGTAAAAGCAAAAGGAAATGGTTCAACCACCTTCATTAAGGAGTTTATTGAACTGCTCGTTTCAACAGCAGGATATAAACAGAGAAAACAGCCCTGAGAAATAAATATTAAAAGCTCATCTCCATAGACCTAGAGGAGAGAACAGACAACTACCAACCTTTGATATAGCTTGGGAGACTAGTCCTCAGCTGGAAATGCACCAAAGAAAACCTTTCCCAAGAAAGATTTTTTTTTTTTGTGAGAAAGAAACAGAAATTTTCTAAAAGCCTATTAAAACACCCAGTGTGAAATAATAGGAAAAAAATTAAGGGATGCATCATAAAATAATACAGATTACGAAACCAGCAGGTTATAACAGAAGAGGAAAAAAAAAAGTACAACCTCAGTCATGTTAATAAAATGAGAAATGAAATTAAATGCTATATATAAGATTTCCTATAGTCTTTACAAAGAAAATGTTACAAAGGAAATCATTTTCTGAGGCCTGTCTCAAAGATGTCCTCCTTGAATGAAATGTTATCATTCTGCAGCTCAGTCTGGCTTGGGGTCTTGACATCCGGGTGCTGGCCAGCGGTGTGGTAGAAAGAACAGGGCTTTGCATATAAATGAAATCTGGTTTAGCTTTTGGTCCTGTTTGGTGTTATGCAGCCTTAAGCTATTACTTCATGTCCATGACTTTGGATTTCTTATCTGCAAGTCGCATGATGCCCATTTTGGCTGGTGATTGCGAGCATCAGTTTTATTTTATTTTAGTTTTAAATATTTTATTTTTTTTAAGTCATCTCTACATCCGATGAGGGGCTCAAACTCACAGCCCTGAGTTGCATGCTCTACCAACTGAGCCAACCAGGGGCCCCGAGTACATGGGTTTTAGAATGGGGCACATTTGAGTTGGAACCTGTCCTTATGACCTATGGGAAAGTGACCCTCTAGAGAAGCCTTCTTCTAATCTGTGAGAGGGACACTGATATGTACCCCTCGTGTTTGCCAGGATTGCATAAGCTAACCGTAAGCATTGGGTTTAGCCCCTGGTACATAGTGAGTGCTCAATAAATCAGAGCCAACATGATGTTGGTGATAGAGGCAGGAAGATTAAATGATCCACTAATACAAAGCTCTTGAAATCTGGGAAGTTAGAGGTCAACAGGAATTTTCTTTCCTTGTCCCAGTATTTTTGAGCAAGGCCTAAGGTCCTTAATGGCAAAGCCCAGCAGTTCCCCTCATGCCTGTAACATACAGATACTTGGTTAGTATCTGCTAAATTAATGACCAATTGAATAAACACACACACACACACACACACACACACACACACACACACACTACCCATACAGTTGTATAGTGTCTTGGAGTGTATGATCATTCTTGTGTATCTCACCTCATTTGGAAAGCAGAGCAACCCTGTGTGCTAAGTATCGCTGCCATGTTTTCTCCATTTTTCGGAAATGGATTGGATTTCAGAAGAATTTGCTTGTACTAACTGAGTGGCATAGCTGTGTACTTCCTGTGATCACATACTAATTTCAGGGAAGTTGTAAAATTTTGTGGAGAGAAGTTGCTGCTCACACATAAGAAACAGACTTCTGGGGGCACCTGGGCGGCTCAGTCGGTTAAGCATCCGACTCTGGATTTCAGCTCAAGTTATGATCACATGGTTGGGAGACTGAGCCTTTAATCAATTTCAGGACCAATGTTATGTTGCGCTCTGCTCTGACAAAATGGAGCCTGCTTGGGATTCTCTCTCCCTCTCTCCTGCTCGTTCTCTCTCCGTTTCTCTCAAAATACATACATAAACTTAAAAAAAGGAACAGCGTTCTTATAGGAACACGCCAAACTCCCCCCAAAAGATAGTTCTGGAAAACACACAGCATTGACTGCTAATCTTCCTCTTTAGAGGAGCCCCTAGAACCTCGTGGGCCATAGTCAGTTTCCTAGGAGTATCTTCTCCAAAGATGAAGACACACCCCAGCATGATTCTGCTCACTTTGCACAAAAACTGGAGTCTTAACAATAACTAGGAGAGCACAAAACACAGGGACCTGGAGGTTCCTTTAATCAATCTCGGGACCAATGTTACACCTGGCATCTAAAGTTAAACAAGTGTGATGGGGCCAAAAAGTGGAAAAGAATGGAAAGACGACATGAAACAGAAATGCTTCTATTTACTGAGAAGATAATGCTCCTATTTACTGAAATTGAAACCGAAAAGAGCAGACAAGGGGGGGTTCCCACCCCTCCTCTCCCCCCTCTCTCTCTCTTCTTATTAACCTGGTTCTTTTCATGTTCAGTCAATTTGCAGAATTCCTTTCTCCTGACTCCCCACTTCCCTTCCTGTCTTAAGCTCCGAGGATTAATGTAACTGGCGATCAGATCTGGGCAACCAAGGACCGCAGGTGGCTTTTGCTTGTAAACAGAAAGCTAAGGTGGTTTTATTGTTTATAGGGAAGTCACTGAGCAGATGAGTGTGCGGATTAACTAGAAACTCTTCTTCCTGGGGAAGGTCAGACTGGTACAAATAGGGAGGGCTCCTTGCAAGCCTGTGCTCACTGCCTGAAAAGCCCCACACCTGCCCGTGCTCACATCTCCTGGGATAGAGGTCATCGCCCCCATTTTATTAAAGGTAATTAATAATTATGTTATGGTGACTGCCTCTCTGCTATTCTCAAAATGGAAACACTCAAGGGGGAAACACCAGGGCAAAAAGATCTGGGATTTAGAGAATACGTGAGAAGAAAAAAATCTTTAAATTAATTTAGAACGAGGCAACTATTGGCCTAAATACATGGTATGGTCTAGCGTACAGGGGACATTTTTCAGTTTGCTTGAGATTCATTCCTTGAATATGTAGTATAATTATCCCAAAAGTGAGATGGTAAGAGTCTGATTTGGGAAATGGGAAAATTGGGAACACCTTTCCAGACTCCAGCAGTAATTCAGCTGTCTTGTGAATGGTGTGCAGCACGGTACGAAGAAGGTGCTCTTGACCAAGACTCAGGCCTAGGTCAAATGCGCCTTCTTTTGATCAGCTCTGTGGCTCTGGAGAGTGTGTTCCACTTCTCTCGCTTCCCCCTTGCATGTTGTGCTTGCAACAACACACACCATCGATCAGCGTGAGTGTTCGTAGAAAAGCTCTCCTTTGACTACGGGCACACCTCTCCGGTGAGTCGTGGGCCATCAGAGCGTCATTGCATCGCCCTGCAGAAGGGGACGTGTCCAGGCTGTTCGTTTCATCGGATTTGCCTTTCCCAGATTACGTGGCTGTGTGGTCAGAGAGGGATGTGGATGTTCTAGAAGCCTGGGTCAGTCTCGGCAGACCAGCTGGGAGCTGAGTTGACCCTGAGGGACTCAAGGAGCTCTCTAATAATGCTCAGTTCCTCCACTGTCCTATAGGACCCTCTCCACCTGAGTGGTGTAGACAGTCAGAGGTAACTTAGGAATCGTAATCAATCATTTGCCTGTGAACCTTGATCCAGTGACCTGGCTAATTGCCTAGCGTGGTTCTGAGATGGCAGGCAGATAATGATGACAGTTACCCTAACGACAGCCCAGGAGAGTCAATACGGCCACATGAGTGACGCAGAGTGCAAAACCTAGGTGCTGGTGAGTTACAGCGAGCCCGAGGCGTCGTGCAATGATGATAGAATCAGGCATGTTTTTATGCCACGAGATCAATGAGGAGGACAAGGTAAAGCGTACTTGGGAATGAACGGATGGTATGTGTGGAAAACCGAGTAGGAAGAAGCAGGGGCTTGGTGCTCAAAGCCCTGACCCTGCAACCTGGTGGAAGGGGGGTCCCGCAGAGACCGTGCGTGGGGGTACCCCAGACTGCCCGCCTGAGGATGATGGCCAGGCACTGGTGGGGCAGGCACACTGAGATCAAAGCACACACGGTAATGAAATCAGAAGGCCTTTTGTTCGGGTCTGCTTTCCCGGGGCTGAGAGTATAAACAAAGATAGGGGTCTTCACAAAAGCACCACTCTCCATCAGGACACTGCGGACCCCGAGGGAAGGAGTCCTCTGGAATGGAAACTTCTCAGTGGTATTACATCAACACAAAACAAAACAAAACAAAACAAAAAAACACAAAAAAAACCCATCAAGAAAACATCACTAAAATCCCTCCTCATGTGTCCTTGTCTCCTAACCGGCTTCTCTGAAATTCTTCTATGAATTCTTCTCTGAAATTCTTCTATGAATTCTGTGAGTGAAAGAATGTGTGGGTGAGCGCAGAAGAAAATAAAAATCTTAGGTCCAGGGGTCATTTATCTGAAAACCTTCATCCGGACTCTCCCTTCCTGCCTCTCTCTCTCCCTCTCCCTTCTTAGATCCCCAAATTGGAAGGAAATTCATTTTCTTAAAGAGAAGTTAATTCCAACATTCCTGCCCCTGTTTCGGGAGAGGGCAGGTCCTGACCTTAGGACTCTGAGCCCTTGAGAGAATCTGCTAAGTCCCGAGTGTAGAGGCTCACATCTGCTCAGAAGGGGAAGATACACCATCCTTCATTGGCACCGGTTTATCTCTACCTTAGACCAGGGTTCCTAAATAGCTACATTTTTTCCATCTGTGGTAACTGTACGCATTTTTTTTTTTTTTGAATCCACAGATTTTCTGGAAAAGCCTTTTGAGCCTTCTAATCTCTGCAACTGTGATTCTCAAACCTTAACATACTGTTAAAAATGCCAATTCCCTACATTTATGATAGCAGTTTGGTTCAGTGAGTCAGTAGGTGGCCCCAGAACCTGCATTTTTGTAAACATCTCAAGTGATGATTGATACGGGCTGTCTGCACACCACGCTAATAAATAATATGTTCTCTAGCCTCGAATTCTTGCCCGTCTGTGCCCACAATATACGATCTTTCCCAGTCTCGTGTGGTCTTCCCGAACCTGTGCTCTCAATTATCTGCTTTCTGCCAGCCTTCTGTGACTCGGCTGTACTTTTGGTTCTGGTCATGCCTGGTAAACAAATTTGGGTTTTCTTTCCTGTCATATAGATAAGACAGGGAATAGGAAGAATTGGAAAGTACTCAGGGTTTGGGGATTGTTGGTTTCCTCTTCCTGTCTTCGGTCCTCATTCACAGAAGCAGGAGTGCCTGAAAATACCCACCAAAGTGCAGAGACACGGGTCAGGGGGATAAGAGACATCCAGAGGACACAGATGAGTTGGGGAGGGCAGGGAAAACATATATTTGGAAGAAATGGATGGAGGCCAGTTGCCCTGAGTTGACTCTTTCATGAATTCACAAATAGGGCAACAAACTGGATTTCGGCTTTCTCCTCCTGGGGGCAGCCTTAATTGACTTCTTCCAACTCTCTCTTTTCATGGGTAGTTATCAAAGAGAGGAATGTTCATTCTGGGGAGCTCTGACAGCTCTTCTCTCCTCTTCCCTGCTTGAGGAAGTGACTCCCGTGTCCCAGGCCTGGGATGGAGGGGCAGGAAGCCCCTCTTGAGAACACCGGGATTCCACCGAGGGCCTCATCATCTGTGTTTTTCAAAAGATGGGGACTGTTTAAATATTAACTAAAGCACATTTGATAGTGTAAATCTTTATATCCTTTATTGATGGTAAAGACTAATAAATAATTGTGGGTAATAATTATATCACAGAAATTATTGTACCTTTTTTGGGGAACTCAAATAATGTTCTCAATCATTGAATAATGTTTAATTCATGTAAGAAAAATTCACTGCACCGACTGATTTTAAATGAATAATCCGTCTCACCAATACTAATAGAAATGGAGACGTTTAGGCTGTAAGACCCTTTTTGAGAAATCCTCTCTTCGCCCAAGCTTCTGTCAATCCCAAGTTCTCCCTAGTGGCTTCATGTTGCCTTTTGGGTACTGAAGTCTAACATCGCGTGAGATCACAAGGCATTATTCTTCATCTCTATTTTTATCCTTGCTATACTCCAAATTCAGTCAGTTCTTTGGTATTCCTAATTCTTTGCCCAGCTATCAACTAAGTGCTGGTGAAGGTTGAGCATGAGAATTCTGAATGCTCCTTGCTTATGAAACTGTTAATAGATTGTGTGATATTCCTTAGGTCTGTTGTCATTTTCACAGAGCTCATAAGGACCAAGAATACTTAAAAAGTAGTTGTCTCTCAAACGATGAGATTTCAAAAATTATAAATAGCCAGGGTAGTGGTAAATATCAAATTATACCTTGAAGGCATCCATGTTGCCTGCTTCTGTACAAAGTTCCATGTACAATATTGGCCTACATGCAAATTAACCTCTGTCTAAATAAACGTCCTCATGTCAGGGCACCTGGGTGGCTCAGTTGGTTAAGCGTCTGACTTTGGCTCAGGTCACGATTTCACTGTTGGTGAGTTCAAGTCCCTCATTGGGCTCTGTGCTGACAGCTCGGAGCCTGGATCGTGCTTCGGATTCTGTGTCTCCTTCTCTCTCTGCCCCTCCCTCACTCACACCGTCTCTCCCTCTCTTTCTCTCAAAAATAAGTAAACATAAAAAAATAAAAAATAAATAAATGTACCCATGTCAATTAAATATGCATTGGGAGTAATTTGGGGCTCAAGCCCGATCTCTGTTTTTCTTTCAGGTATTTAGAAAAATATCTTTTCTGTTCCTTTTTAATATAGCACTGGCATCAGGGCGCCTGGGTGGCTTAGTCGGTTGAGCGTTTGACTTTTGGTTTCAGCTCGGGTCATGGTTTCATTGTTTGTGAGAGCCCTGTATCAGGCTCTGTGCTGACAGTGTGGAGCCTGCTGGGGATTCTCCTCTCTCTCTCTCTCTCTCTCTCTGCCCTTCCCCTGTGCCTCTCAAAAACAAAACAAAACAAAACAAAACAAAACAAAACAAAACAACAACAGCAACAAAAACATTTTAAAATAGCACTGGCCAACGGGAAAAGTCTAGAAGGATCTAGAAGGATCTGTGTAGTCATAGGTTAGAGTTGAAGACATCATTAATACGATCTCATATTTAGCTTGATATAGATCACTTGACTACATATAGAGATATCTGTAGATGTGCGGCCATACACAGGCTAGTACACAGGGGTATGTTTCCTTGCTCCGCTGGCTAACACAGTGGCATCGACACAGTGAGCTCACCCAGCACCCAGAATGGCTCACTAATTCCATTCTCTAAGGAAAGAAGACAGTGATCCTGGGAGCAATGGCTGATTTTAGTACTTAGGAAGGATAATACAAGATGATCCTGGAGCCTCCTGAAGTGTCAGGAGGTATAAAAGTCCTCAAGAGAAGTAATCCAAACTCACATTCGTGGGGGACGTCATACGGACACAAAAGCAAACTGGAAGGGCTACACGGACAAATTGGAATAATGTGAGCAGCAGAGTAACCAAAATAGCATTAGATTATAACCCAAAGAATAACATAAATATGCATGAGCCCGCACGGCTGTAAATAAATGGTGGAGTAAATTAATAAATGGGCAAGAAGAGACAAATCACCATGCAGAAGAAATTGCAAATAATTTGTGTAGATATCCCCCCACCTCAAGGAGTGGGGAGCATGGCTTCTTGAGCGTATGCAATTCACAGTGCTTCCTTCCAGGGAGCTCATGATGGAAAGGGGTTTTAAGAATCAGTAACTTGTCCAGTCAAGAAACCTGAAAAACACTATCTCAGCCAAGTGATCAAGATCAGCACCAAGTATCCTTGATATGATATGATAAAAATAGCAGACTACCTCTCTCTTCTGTCTCCCCAAAACACATAACCTCTGTCTAATCATGGGGAAAAAATCAGATAAAGCCTAGTTGAAGGATAAACTATAAGGTATCTAACCAGTGCTCATCAAAACAGTTAAAGTCATTAAAAACGAAGATAAGTCTGAGAAACTGTCTAAGGAGCCGGTGGTGACTAATGTAAGGTGGTACCCTGGATGGGATCCCAGAACAGAAAAAGGGCATTAGGTAAAAATTAAGGCAATCAGAATAAAATATGGGCTTCAGTGAAAAAGAATGTAGCAATGGGGCTCCTGGGTGGCTCAGTCAGTTAAGTGTCCAACTCTCGATCTCAGCTTCAATCTTGATCTCAGGGTTGTGAGTTCAAGTCCCCGTGGGGCCCCATGCTGGTTGTGGAGCCTGCTGAAAAAAGAAAGAAATAAAAAATAATTAGCAATATTTGTTTATAATTGTAATAAATGTGTCATACTAATATAACACATTAATAATAGGAGAAACAGAGTGTGGAATATATGGGAACTCTCTGTTCTAGCTTCTCAATTACTTTGTAAATGTAAAACTGTCCTAAAGAATAAAGTTTACTTAGGGGCACCTGGGTGGCTCAGTCGGTTTAGTGTCCGACTCTTGGTTTTGGCTCCCATCACGATCCCCCAGTTTTGTGAGTTCGAGCCCCATGTTGGGCTCTGTCCATGCTGACAGTGTGGAGCCTGCTTGGGATTCTTTGTCTCCGGCTCTCTCTGCCCCTCCCCCACTTGCACTGTCTTTCTTTCTCTCTCAAAAGAAATAAACAAAAACTAAAATAATAATAATAATAAAGTTTATTTAAAAATGGCAAAAACTACTGTTAAAATTTTCAAAATGGAAAAAAAGAATAGCCCTTTAGTCCATTCTGTCTAAACCATTAATAGGGATTTTGATTTCTCATTAATTTGTAATTTTCAACTCTTAAAACTTCCTAGAGAGCACTTTAAATGTGGCATATTTTATATTCCCCCTCTTTGATGTGGTACTAGATGTTCCAGAAGGGAGAGATTAGACCTCCACAATATTATTGCTTCTACAGACTCTTTCCTCCAAATATGTTTTCAATATATATTTTTTTCTACTCGACAGTTCCCTTTATTTTTACTCTCTTAATTCTTTTGTTATAAACTTTTGAATCTCTCATCAGTACACTTAGCAATTTAAGCTTCACCAATTAGATGTGGATCGAAATTTTATCGCCTAGTTTCACAGCGATAATTTAAGTGACACAAATTACATTAGCTCAGTTAGGAGGCAAGGCATGATCATCTCTATGAGCCAGAAGATTTGAGATAAATCCAAACAATGTGAAAGTTTCATCTTGTTATATTAGACTAGTTTGCTAAAACTCACTTTGCATAGGCAATAGTGACATCGCTTTTAAGAGAGACCAATAAAAATGCTTTTAATAAACTAAACTTATTACATATAGAGTTATGATTCAACTCTCTGTGCACATTTGTATATTATAAATGTTTTTCTATTAAAAAGTACAAAACAAGATCCAATTGTTTTTAATGTAGAATTAAGAAAACATGTAGGAATCTATTTTTAGAAAAAAGATGTTTTATTTTGCTATAAATTGTTCATATTATACATACAAAATTAAAGTGTTCGGTTTATTTTTTTGTCTTCTTCTTCCTCCTTTTCTTTTTCTTTCTTTCTTTCTTTTTTTTTTTTTTTTTTTTTTTAATGTGTGTGCTAAGAGTTAGAGAGGAGACTATGATTACTCCCAGATTCCAATATCTGGTCTTAAATTCTGACTCAGTGTCCCGAAGTCATTTCTACTTAGATATCTCATTATCACTTCTAAACACATCCAGTGTTTTCTAGAAAGATGGCACTCACTCCAACTTGTCATCTCATTTCTGTTAAGAGTGTCATTTTTCTCCTGTTCTTCATGCTTTCTTTCTCCCACTTTGGAAGTCATTTGTTCATCATGGGTGCAATGACATCTGATTCTGTGTTATGTAGGTTTGAGACTCCCTCTATCCCTTTTGAGTTGTGGGGCTCTTTAAAGTCTTAGGCCACAGTACCCTGGAATCATGACTAATTTTGTTGAGGAGAAGAGCTTTTTCAATATGCTTTGGAGCCAAGTAACTACCTACCAAATCCTGCCTCCCTAAACCTCCTTGAATCAGTTTCTGTAATGAGTCCCACCTCGTGTTCTGGCTACACCTTCCTCTGATACTGGGGGTCAGTTCTTCTATTTCTTCTCTGGCCCTCCTCGGTCTCCGCTATTCAGTGTCTTTGCTCTCTTAATTACTCCCCTTATCTTCCGAACCATCCATGTATCCCTTTATGCTAATTTTTTTAGCATAATACATTTCTCTAGTATCTCCTATCTTACAACATTGACACAGCATACCCTATACCCTCCTTACACGACCATCCCTGCCTCTACTCACCATTTACCACACAATTTCTCGAGGGATGAGCCTCACTGTCTCTATTCCTCCCTTCCCATTCCCATTCACAATTCAGTTCACTTCAATCGGATTTCCTTCCTCTCCACTTCAGTGAAACTGATCTTGCTAAAGTCGTTAGTGACTCCCATGTCGCAAAGTTCAAGTGAATACTTCTATATCCGATTTTTAAATTACTTAAGCCACATTTAACCAATCGACCGATTCTCTCTTCTTGTATTTTTGTTTGACCTCCATTTATTCCCCCTTAGTTAATTAGTATACCGTAATTTCACTTTAGGGGATCACCCAACCAGGACTAGTCTGCGATCCTGGCATGAAGTTCACTACTGTGGGCTCTGTTGTTTAACAAATACGTAGTTCTATCACTCAGGATCCAGTGCTCAGCCCTGACCCAGGATTACCTGTACCCCTAACATCTGCTCTGACGCCTAATACAATTCAGGCTTCATAGAAAATCTTTCCACGTCTCTTGCCCAACATCCTTAAAAGCTGGCTATGTCTAAGGTTTGTGGGTTATGCCTCTGCTGGTGTAAAAATAGACACAGCTTTGGACTGGTCGATGAGCTATCATTTCCCGGTAGGGCTGGACGCTTATTTTCTTGCTTCCCTTTGTATTCCTGTATATGATTCCAGAGGCATACTGTAATAGTACGGCATTATTTACATGTAAGTGTATTTTTTGCATGAGGCAATTGAGAAACATTTATAATTTTCGAAAATCCCTATTATTCAAATTTTGATGCATGTAGGTCTATAATTTACCAAGTGTGAGGCATGATACTGACTTCCCATTTTGGCAGATAGATTTTAAATTCTAAAATTGTAAGTACTTTTGTTTTTATCAACATTATTTAGTAAGATTTAATTATTCTTGTAGATTTAATTACTTTTAAAGTAGATAAAGTTGGGGCACCCGGGTGGCTCAGTCGGTTAAGCATCCGACTTCAGCTCAGGTCATGATCTCGCGGTCCGTGATTTCAAGCCCCGCGTCGGGCTCTGGGCTGATGGCTCAGAGCCTGGAGCCTGCTTCCGATTCTGTGTCTCCCTCTCTCTCTGCCCCTCCCCCGTTCATGCTCTGTCTCTCTCTGTCTCAAAAATAAATAAACGTTAAAAAAATTTTTTTAAAAAGTAGATAAAGTTTAGTTTATGTAAATGACTTAATATATTTTGGTATTAATTAGAACTTGCCTTTTATGTTAAAGATAATTTTGAACACCTTTCAAGAAAGGTGACATTTAAAAATATGAAAAGATGTCTTAACTCTTCAAATCTTATAAAGACTCTGATATACAATTCTGATCAAAATATACTTTAAAATTATACGGTTGAATAATTGCATTTTCTTAAATTTCATGTCACAATAAAAATAAAATCATGTAAAAATAATGCTTACAATGATTTAATCAGCATTTTTCTGAAATGAAAACAAAACATTATTTATGTGAAAAACCATGTAATAATTTATACATCGTGTGTCTTCATGTCATTACTCATCCAAATATGCTCAATGATATGGTCTACTCATCCTCCATGTCTTGCCCAATTTCAGCTATGTAAAATTGTATTTTTACACATATTTCTCCACCTGAAGGTATATTTGCCCAGGTAGGAGCAAATAATGTATTTCAATGAAGAATTTCTTACCTAGACTTATAACTTTTTTTAAAGTTATAGGGTTCACGCCCAGTGCAGAGTCCAACCCGGGGCTTGAACTCGCAACCCTAACAACAAGACCTGAGCACCCTGGGTGAACCACCCAGGCACCCCGAGATTTATCATTTTTAACCACTTAATCGTGTGGTTTGTGGGTTTTCACTTCTACTCTTGCCCTGGCGTAACATTCTTGGGCATGTAACTTTTAAACAGAGCAACACAATGACCAAAAATATTTAGACTTTAGCCGACCCAGTGATAAGACCATGAATAAGTTCCAGTTACCCTAGACCGCCTATGGTTTCAAAGTTTTCTCCAGTTTTTGCTCAATTCTGTGTCCCTCAAAATATTTTCCCCATCAATTCATTTCCCTGAGGTTAGCCTCATCTGTTTTCTGTTGCTTGAATTACAAGAACCTGATGTGATACATCCATTTTTGCCTTCAGCAATACTAAATGCTCTTGAATTTTCTTTTGTAGCTCACTGTACTCTCTTCCTCATTCTTTTTCGTTAGCTCTTTCTCAAGAGTTATTTTAGACTTGATTCTGGGCCCTTTTCTCTAGTTACAGTCTCACACTTAGAAGACTTTTTTCTAGTCCCATGACCTTAAGTCCTGGTGGCTCCTGCATTTATAACTGCATTCTGGACCTCTCCCCTGATCTCCAGATTCCTGTGAAGTGCTCAAACCCTGTGTGCTGAATGAGCATGGCAGTGGCGGGGGATGCTGAAGGGAATAAGGGGGTTGTTCGTGGCAAAACAGTAGCTGAAGTGATTGGCTATAAGATCCAGGTACTAGATACTAATATTCAAATACGACACACTGGATAGACGCTGGATGATGCTATATCAAGCAAAGCTTATAGGCAGAGAGAATAAGCCTAGGCCATTGAAATGGTGAAGCCATTGAAGATAGCATGCATGTGCCAGACTAAACACAGTAGTGAAATGGGAAGCCATGACCCAAAAGAGAACATCAGATTTGAAAATATTCAAACACATTTAAGGGAAAGACAAAGAGTTCAATGTGCATATGATGGTGAGCTGCTTAAGTGAAGTGTGTACTAATGAAGTAGCAACATAGGATGCCAAGAAGTTTGAAGCTCGATGTGTTGAAAGACACCTTCCCGAAACAAGACACTTAGGACCATTATGAGTTTTGTGTCATCACCTCGGTGCATGTGGGGCTATGGCATGGAAGTCGGCAAGATGACCAGGGTCCATTATGGGAAGAACTGTGTCTGACAGTAAGGAGTGAGAACAACAGCCGGTATCCTCACCTCTCTATTTCAGCATGAGGACTGGAGGAGGGGGGAAGAGCGTAATAATTAAATGAAGGAAGGGAGGGAAAGAGTCAGTAGGAGAGACAGAGAGAGAAGGGACAAGGGATGGAAGTTCCCCAATGATGCTGAATTCGGGGGTGTCTGAATTAGAAGTAACACAAGCTGCTTAAGAAATAAACCCTAAGATGCATAATGGCACAAACACAATAGGAATTCAGTTTTCTCTATAAGCCAGCCGGAGCAGCTCCAGATCCATCACGGGTGCTTGGTTCCGCATGATTCCCAGAGGAATCAGGCTGATAGAGTCTCTTCCATCCTTAACTTCTAAGATGCCAACGGTCATCCCATCCAAATGACCAATGAGAAAAAAATGTGAGCAGTCACGACTGGAAGGTATTTACAGTTTAGGGAGTCAGACATTCCATTGGCTATAACTTAGTCTCCTGGCCTCAACTAAACACAAGGGACCCTGAACAAGAAATCTTCATTGTCCGGAAGCAGAAGGACCCCTGGATTTGAATAAGCAAAGAGCAATCTCTATCAGTGTTTTTGCCCTCTGAAGTTCACTAAATTAAATGAAAACTTGAGTAACATACAGGATTTATTTTATTTTATTTTTTCTTTTTCTGCCTCAACTCTTTTAAATACTCAGATGCTTAGTGGTTACTATTTAGATGACTCAAAATTTTCTGTCTTTACTAACATGAGGGTACTGTACAGCTATATTCTGAATTTGCATGTCTCTGTTATTCTTTCCAACTGGAAATCTGATTCCCAACTCTATTTGACTAAAATAACTTCCTATAAAAAGATCTAGGAATTCCCACAAGTACAGCTTAGTCAGAATCTTTATTTAGTCTTTTTAAAATGGAAAACCATTTGGAAAATAAAAATTTCAGGATGAAACACTATGCATAGACATTGTAATTAAAACAAACATAAAAAAAAAAAAAAAGGAATTAGTCTTCTTGGAAAATCCAGAAGAAGGAGCATGCATAATTCAGAGTCATTGTCATTATTGCCAATTGCTTTTAAGACACTCGCCAGCTTCTATGTTATCCGTACACGTCTAAGAACAATCAGTGTTGTAGTGAGCTGTGTTGACTATTCAACTGACTGACTCCTCCACGATCATGAGAGAAAGTTGACTTGGATTTCTTGGCATCTTCACATTCTGCTGATTTCCCACCTCTCTACTTTCCCATCTCTGCTCTTTCTTCTCTCTTCTTGTTCCCTACACATAGGCAAATCTCTTTTCCTGTACTGTTGCCCTCAGCAATCCTATCTCCCTCCCTGTCTTCAACTATCATCTCTATTAGATGTTTCCCCTGTTGATTTATTTCTTACCTGCTATCATAGGTGTCCTTCCCTCTCTTAAAACTAAAAGTGTTTGATGTCATCCTATTAACCACTAGTCAACACCTCTCCTTCATTAATACCACGTATGTACCCTTAGTCTTTGAAGTCTGAATTGTTTTCTGACAACTTTCTTTCTCCGTAATTAATCACCAGTCAAATCTGATGCTGTTAATTCCATCTTTGTGATATCTACCTCTCATATTTTACTCTCACTGCCTTATTATCCCCTGCGTGGACACGTGCGATAACCTCTCAATTAATATTCTAATCTCTAAATCTTGCATTCATAGTTCACATTTTTTTTTTAATAAAATTAATCTGGAGGTGCCTGAGTATTTCAGTCAGTTAAGCGTCTGACTCTCGATTTTGGCTGAGATCATAATCTCCTGGTTGTGGGATCAAGTCCCATGTTGGGCTCTGCACTGAGCATGCAGACTGCTTGGGATTCTCTCTCTCCCTCTCTCTCTGCTCTCCCCCCACAAAACAAACAAACCAACAAACAAACAAACAATTATTTATTTATTTATTTTTATTATTTTTAATGTTTATTTATTTTTGAGACAGAGACAGAGCACGAGCAGGGGAGGAGCAGAGAGAAAGGGAGACACAGAATCCAAAGCAGGCTCCAGGGTCTGAGCTGTCAGCACAGAGCCCGACGTGGGGCTGAAACTCACGAACCATGAGATCATGACCTGAGCGGAAGTTGGATGCTCAACCGACTGAGCCACTGGGGCGCCCCAAAATAAATAAACATTTAAAAACAATGACACTTCTTCAAAGTTAATCGAAATTGAAGATATGATTATGCCAACCCCCTATTCAACAACCTACTTCTCATTATTTGAATGGTATAAAAGTCGAATCATTTTAGTATACCATGCAAACTCCATTGAGTTTTTGTCCCAGGTTTATCTCTTGAGGTAATTTTTCACTTTTACCAAATTCTTTTTCCTGTGCTTTCTCCTTGAACTATTAGGAAACTTTGATTTGTATCCTTAAGGAACTTTATCATGCACTACTTTATGGTACTGCTTAGCTTGGATATATCTGAAATAGGTAATGTTTCTACAGAAAAAACTTGGGTATGCTAGTTTTTATGAGCTCATCTTTTCAAACTCATCTCTATTTGGAGCTCCTTTCCCTCAGTAGAAGGTATTTTACGGAATTAATTAGGGTTTGGTTCCATCTAATCTCCTTTCCTCCCTAGGTCTGATCTACAATTCTCGAGTTGTTTGCTTGTTTGTTTTTTATTTATTTATCTTTTAATATATTTTTTTAATGTTTATTTATGTTTGAAGGAGAGACAGAGACAGAGAGAGACAGAGGGCAAGCAAGGGAGAGGCAGAGAAAAAGAGAGACACGGAACCTGAAGGAGGCTCCAGGCTCCAAGCTGTCAGCACAGAGCCCAACGTGGGGCTTGAACTCACAAACCGGACGTTCAACCGACCAAGACACCAGGAACTCTGTTTTTTATTTTGTTTTTATAATAGGGTAGAAGGGGGCTGAATGTCTGATCTAGATTATGTGGACCACACTAACATCTCCATAGATACGTTGTCCTGTCTGGCTCTTGTGAGCACCTGCCCTGATGACTTGATTTCACAAGCCATCTGACCAATGGCCCACGGTGTTATTTGCGAGCATAGTCCCTCATCGCAACCCCGAGCCCTCTGCAAACGTGCTGGCCCCAGTCTCTGCTGATGTGCATGCCCTTCCTGGGAGTATGGGAAACACTGGCTGCTTTCCATTGGGTACTCTGGGATACCAGTGAATGCTGTGGGCTCATTGAAGGCCCCGGTGCCTTGACGCCACACTTAGCACCTTTGGTGTCCCCACCAGAGTCCTTCCAAGAGCTTTGCAAGGCTGCTGTTTCCCTTCTTCTGTCTCTGAGATGAAGCAGGACGCAGTTTCTACTTTCACATTCTATAAACCTATCTAGATTCTGACATGTGTCCCCTTGCCACAATTCCTGTTGATGGGGCTGTTGATGGGGACCAGGAGACTCCCAGCCCAGGGGCAAGAAACTGTCTCCTATTGATGGCACATGCAGACACATTATGCTGAAAGTCCTTTCACATCAACAGGCCATGCGTTTGAAACCATTCTTTCAAATGATGCTTGAAATGGACTTTTTCTGGCTGTATCATTCCTTCTCCGAGCTAGTTGCCTTGTAAGGTCTAAAGTGTTAACTAAAATGAGTTGGAGCAACAGAGGAGAGACAAAAGAAGTATTGTAGACGAAAAACACCCAGGTTCACATTTCCAAACAACCTTCATGAAAGGAAGGAGGTAATACATACAGAGCCAGATATGCAGATATAAACATGTAGTCTCTGTGATCCACTGAGACTCTGGCATAAGACCTCAGAGATCTGAGAAATAGATTGAATTAATAAAAAAAATATAAAATATATCTTCCTCCCTATAATGCAATTTTTAGCCAAGTTGTTTCAAAGAATCATAAAACTAAGTTAATTGAGTAGTTTCTCAGTGTTCTATTTTTATTTGATAAATAAAGCAGCCACTAAAATATTATGTTTCAAACACGGGTAGGAGTTTGCCATTTAATTTGTTTCATTCACTTGTAAATGTTCACAACCTATCAGTAGGTGCTGAAATTTCTATAGCCTAGGTATAAAATGAAAGCTTTCAAAGTACTATTTTTCTCAGTGCCAGATATTAAAGTCTTAAATGGCCAATTCTAAGGATACTTGAACAGTGCTTACTGTTTTACAAATACTTTATATAACATGGAAAAAATGACATTTATTAGCTCCCTGGTTATTTTTCTTTATGATTGTTCACAAGGTAGCCCAGGAAGGGAAGAAAGGAATTGCATTTGAAATCTTAAGTCTACAAATAATTAACTGGGAAAAAAACCACCAATAGGAAGGTCAGTGGGAGAAACAAAAGAATGAAAGTAAACCCTGAAAGAGGGGGAGGTAGAAAGTGCATTGAGAAAATCAAAAACTCTCTTTTCCTCTTTTATTGGTTATTTTATCTTGGAGGCCCGAAAATCCCATTTTAAAATTAAACGAGACCAAAAGTCAAAACATTTGTGACTGTCACCTTCGAGGAAATTGGACTGATAAGGATATTTGACCTCATGGTGGTCATTAAGCATAAAATTTTTGTAGGAATACGTGTCATGATAAAAGTGGTCTTTTATGCTATTGGGTCCATATGCTGGGTAAATACTGAGCATCTAGTAGGATCTTGACTCCGTGATAAATGCTAACACAATCTTGTAATTACATCGTGGAAGCAGGGTAGTTTCAAATTACGCAATCCTTCAAATCTCCTGTCTTATCATTTGCAAAGGGGAATGATGGGGAGTGTGATAACAGACATCTCATTCATAAGCTTGCTGTATAAAACACCAAGGTAATGCATGTAGAAGTGCTCAGAAAACTGCTGATCAAAATACAGTGTAACATATTCCATGTTTCAGTCTAAGATTGGTTTCTGTCCTTTTCAAATTTTGCCAACTTTGAAAATACCTGGAAAGGGAAATATGTTGTGTGAGTTCACGTGAATTATTCTTTGACTCAGATTTTACTCTTTCCACCCACCAAGTTCACTGAAGTAATTTTCACTTTTCTTTACTTCTGAAGTCTCTGATGCGATGCGATATCTATCTCCATTGAGTTGATTGCACTTAGAAAATTATTTCTCTGTGCAACTCCAAGAGAGCTTGGTATCACATGAGACAGGTATTACTGTAAGGCATCGTGACTCAAAAGAGAAAGCTGCTCATTACATCAATTACATTTATGGGAAGCAGGGGAACCCAGTTTCCCATACCTTGTGTGAATTATTTCAGCAAATTAAATTATGGACATACAGACTTGTTTAATTAACGGAGTGCATTGCAACTTAGAAGCGTTCGTCTGCGCACAGAAAAATCACGGTATCACAGTCTCGGGGTGTTTTCTGCTTGGCCTTGGAGATGGATGGCCACCCACAACACTCAACTTTTAAGAGAAGAGAACCTCACTATTGTCAACGTTTATAGAAAACATCAACAACCTCTGATTCTAGCATTGTGCACGGTGCTTAGATGTTCAATAAATGTTTGATTAGAAGAAAATGGTCTATAAATATGATGGAGCCTGTTGATAGTACAGATTGCTTTCTTGTTTTTACCAACCAATAACTGCAATGCTTTTGTATGTCAGTGATACTGCAGTAGCTCGAACCTTCTCACACGGTTACGATGTATGGTTGAAGCTGATTGGATTAACGAGAATAGTATGCACAACTCTGAAATATTTCTGTTGCTAAGTGTACAAAAATTGAATTTGGTAAATGTTTATTGAGTTTACATTTTCGCCAAAGCACTTTCTTAGGCATCCTGGTTTATTAAGCTGAAAAGACTTAGCCTTGGCAATTCACAGTTGACTAAGAGAGACGGAAACGTAAACATGAATTTCTGCAAGTTTACGTGATCCAGACCTTAACGGAGGTTTTTGCAACATGCCATGGAAATATGGATTCAAAAGCAATTATATCTATTTGGGGTGGTGATGGACTAGTGATAAGGGCCAGGGAAACCTGTCTAGTACAAATAACATTTAAGCTAAGAGAACAACTTAGGCTAAGCCTTAGAAGTATAGTAAAAAGAAAAAAAGCAACAACAACAACAAAAAAACCGAATCCTATTTCTGAGAACACTGAGCAGTCTAGTTTGGGCTCAGATTAGAAATGGAGCTGCAAAGGAACACTGGAAGGTCTGAGGTCTATGCTTAAGAATTCAAATATTTCTAAGTGCCCCAAGCATCTGTTTCTCTTGTCACAGTTTTTGGACAGGTCACCTCCTCCTTATGATCAGCTGTGTGGTTTGAGAAAGCTAGTCTCTTCCTTCTTCAACTGGAGGAACAAGTGATCAAGACAAGCCAATTTGCACGGGTTTTTTTGTTTTTTGGGTTTTTTTTGTTTTTTCTTTTAATCAAGATCCTATCAAGATATCATCTGTAGAGAAGCCACCAGAATGAATCTCAGGGCACACCGGGAACCAAGACGAAGATGTTTACACTTCCCACCAGGCAGGTATGCATGAGGGTGAATGCAACAGTGTGAGGTGCTGGCTGGCATCTTGGGATCAAAAGAGTCACTAGCCTCAGAGCCAAGGCACAGACACTGAACAAAATAATCCTTCAGGCAAAGGGATACAGTAGGCACTTGAAAGAAGCATCCAAAATCCAGAAAGAGGCTTGAATCATTTGCAAATTACTGGTTGACTCTGTTGGTTATCAATGTTAACTAGAAAGACTGGTATATGTTGAGAGATGATAGGGGCCCCCAAGAAATACTCCTGGGGAACAGTGGCACTTAGAAATCCGATTCTGTGTAAGGACTGGATTCCAGAGCATGTTCATTTATACTTGTTTGTATTTATTTATGCTTTTCTGTAATTACAGCTTTAAAAAAATTAGCACACGTTATAGTTGCGATGAAAATAAAGATTTTTTTCTAGGTCGGTTAACAAAGAATGGTAGGTAAAAATGTAGAGTCTTGGTTGTGGAATACGAGCAAATGAGGGCATAGAGAACAGGGTGTAGAGAAACTACACTCCCCAGCCAAAATTTGTGGGTGGGCGGGGGGGGGGGGGAGGTGGCAGGAAATACATGTAAAGGGAGTGAAACCCAGGGAGGAATCCCTCCCATTTAAGAAGCTTTCGTGAATGGCAGTACTTTGGTCATCATTTAAAGGACAGATAAAGAGGATTTGGACATTATTGGATGTGGGTAGAGAGAGGCAAACGAATTTTTTGGTCCTAAATTTGCTCCCTAATGACTGGACTCCATTCTGGGAATCTAATTGGCCATCAGGGGTTCGCTTTCTTCTTGGGCCTTATCTTTATCAAACAGTGCAAAGAGGGGAAACAACTTAGACTCTCATCTTGATGGATCCCATTATAAGTCAGCAGCTGTTCACTACAGGATGCCAGCTCTGTCGCAGTGAGATAATCTGGAGCTTTTGCTTTCAGATAAAAGACAATTAGGAATCCCACTTTGATCCTGTGAGGAACCAAGTCTAAAAATTTGTCTTAAGAACATAATTGCACAATTTCTATAAAGATGTTCGTTGTAGGCTTGTTTATCATAGGAAAAACATACAAAGAGAGCTCCCTGAATGGCAGCCATAGGGGATGCATTAAGTGAATTATGATACAGTCATTTGATGGAATTTATGTAGGTTGAAAAGATGTAGAAAAACTGTGAAATGTGAAAAATCTTTGAGATATATTGTTTTGTATTCTTAAGTTACCCAACTGTCTGTGTGTGGGTGTGTGTGTGTGTGTGTGTGGGTGGGTGGGTGTGGTATGTGTATATATTTGCATATATATTTAGACACACACACAACTATATTTTTATTTTGAAAGTTTATAAAAGTTTATTTATCTATTTGGGGGGGGGGAGGGCAGAGAGAGAGGGAGAGAGAGAGAATCCCAAGCAGGCTCCACACTGAGGGCAGAGCCTGACACAGGGCTCGAACCCATGAACCATGAGATCATGACCTGAGCTGAAACCAAGAGTCAGATGCTTAACCAACTGAACCACCCAGGTGCCCCTAAAAGTTTTTTTTTTAATCTTGAGAAACACAACAAAACGCTGACCCCTTGTTATTTCCAGCTGGATGAGTTATGAGTGCTATTGTTTCTCTTTGCCTGTCTGTTTTCCAATTATTTCATAATGAACACAGGAAACCTTGACAACAATAATAGAAATTGTATGTCATAAAACTTTCTTAAACAAAGCAATATAAATTCAGTCAATAGTGTCATATTTTCTGAACTGGAAAGTGGTCACAGTTGAGAGACTGCCTCACCACACCACTGGGTGGGCACAGTGGAGAAATGACACCACTTGTTCATGAGCACTTTCATTCCTCTGGATGCTCAGTGTCTCGGCTTTCTGAATCTACCTTACATCAAAAAAGAAGAGAGAGGAAGGAAGGAAGGAAGGAAGGAAGGAAGGAAGGAAGGAAGGAGAAAGGAAGGAAGGAAGGAAGGAAGGAAGGAAGGAAGGAGAAAAGAAGGAGGAAAGGAAGGAGGAAGAAAAGGAAAGAAGGAAAGAGAGAAGGAAAAAAGAGGGAGGGAGGAAGGAGAAAGGAAGGAAGGAGAGAAAGAAAGAAAGAAAGAAAGAAAGAAAGAAAGAAAGAAAAAGATAAAGGAGGGAGGGAGCAAGAAAAGAAGGAAGAAGGAAGGAAGGAAGGAAGGAAGGAAGGAAGGAAGGAAGGAAGAAGGAGAAAGGACAGATGAGTAGATACTTGCTCTCCAAGACGTGTCTAGCTCCAGTAAGGCCAAGGGACCTAAGTATGTCCATGTAAATATCCCCACTTGGGTTTTTCCATTTGTGATGGCAAGCAGCACTTAGAATTTATTCCACTGGAGTTGGGAGCACCCACGTTCCAGAGATAACACTCTCGGTGGTCTAGAGCTTAACACTACCTCAGTTGTTCCTGTGGGTGACCTTGATTTTTGTTATAGCTAACCATCATTCTGAACCTGGGTCCTCAAGTCTGAGTTTCCAGGCTCCCTACTGATGCTCTGATTTATCTGCACCCCTATGATAATTTATTTTTTCTGTTTCTGTTAACTGAGTTAATTTCTTTTGTTCCAAACAGTAGTCCTGATTGACACAGGGTTGGCCTTATGTGGCAAGAATGTCACGCTTGTATATTGAGATTTCTTGAGAATAACTAGACATGCTTTCAGAACCTTTATAGAACAAGAAACTGCATAGGAATTTTTGTGACACATCTCATACTCTGGAAATGAATGATTGTTAGATTTGTGAAAATTTGGAGCTACTGATTCACATATTTATTATCATTTTGGATCTGACTGTGCCCTGGGAATCAGGGGTTCTGAAGAAATAGTGTTATGATCTTAGACTAATACAGTATCTAATGAACAAAGTGCAGTTGAAACATTGGTATTAAATCCATGCCATCTAAAATCATGTAATGTGAGTTTTTAAAATCACACAGTTTTTAAAGCCCTATTCCTTGCTTGAATTTGTTTCCCATGATCTTTTTCTGAAATCTGTTTTTGATTCAGTATCTCTTTCATATTTCTTCAGAAATTTTACTATTTCTGAATCTCAATTACTTCCCATGGCCATCTGGATCAAGCCAATAATTGCGTCTTTCTCATTCAGTGCATAAGCAAGTGTCCATAAAGAATGGCATCTGCTGTTCGGTTAATTGCACTAATATCTGGGAGAATATGATATAATTTTACATTTTGGAACTAGTGTAACTCAAATAGAAATCTGGAATCATCTTTCCCGTCATCCTCTTCGGATTGCCTAGTTATAGTCTAAAGTAATTGAAGAACAAACTTTGGTATATTGTTCCTGTTGGGACTTTTCATAAAAATAATTATCTCACTACTTCACTTTCTGTTTACTTTTTCTTCAAATGCCAACCGTCACCATTTGGCAGACAGAATATTCTCACTCAGAACATGGATTTTCTCCAAGTTCAACAGATTTTTCTGAGACGGCAAGAAGGATGAGTTGGAATTTATGAGAAAAATCGTAGCAAAACATAAATATAATAAGACGATTATCTGATGAGAATGATTAAACTAGTTTCTCTCAATTGGTTCATTCCAGCCACAGATGTGTAGGCTTAAAATAAATACTTAAAAAATTAAAATTATTTTTTGATGAAAGGCTATTTCTGGCACATAGGAAGGTAAATAGGACAGAACATTCTGAGTAGACCTGAGCTTTCACTCTCTAACCAGGACTTCTACAGGAGACAACGTGAATGCTAGTGTTAGTCCCACAAAATACTCTTTATCTGAAAAAGCGTTGATGTCACAGCAGCATCGCTCAGACATCTTGTGGTTCTGCAAAAGTTACTAGGGCCACAGCAGTGGGTGAGGTAGAAATGGGAAAGAAAGGTTCATCTTTAAAAAGTATATATTTACTTATTTATTTTGAGAGACAGAAAGAGCGAATGATCAGGGGACGGTCAGAGAGGGAGGAGAGAGAGAATTCCAAGCCCCCAGTGCAGGGCTTGAACCCACGAACCATGAGATCCTGACCTGAGCTAAAATCAAGAGTCAGATGCCCAGTGGACTGAGCCACCCAGGCACCCCCGGAAAGGGTCATCTCTAAGCTGGCAGGCATATCTTAGTGTTTTAAAGGGTTTCATTGTCTCCTTTTCAAATACAGTTTGAACGTTAGCGTCTTAAAAGTTGGTATCAAATTCTAAAAAAAAGAAAACAAAAGAAATGAAAATTAAATTTAACTAAATTTAATTTTAGAGAGGGGAAATACATTTGCTGTCGTAGTCAGAGAGCGCAGTGGCTTAGGATCAACCTAGATGGTGTTAGGGTCCTAGGGCAATAACGGTCGAACCACAAAACAAGGTTTCTGAAGGATACGTTTCAGGCAAAGACAGCATCTTGCCTGTTCAATTCACTCTAAATTAGAGCTCATTACTCTTCATGATCCATCTGATTGCTCTCAAATTCTCAGTAAATGTACCATGAGAGGAGCAGAGCTGCTACTTCTGATCAGCAACCGGAGCTTCCTTGGGAACAACTCTGAGCAGACACTGGGGAAGTCGGGAGAGGAGGGCTCTCAGGAGCTGCTGACCTTGAAAGAGCCCAGAAAGAGGGCGGGAGAAGCAGATAATCAGAAGCAAGCAAACAACACAACAGCAAACAACTGTAATCTGCTACGTGGAGGCCTTGCTCGGAAAATTCAGTACTTTAGCTGATAGAACCCATTCCTTCTTGTGTGGTCGCCAAAATAGGGCACCGACCTCCTCCATCCCAGGAATACGGACAGCCGACTGCAAAGACATTTAGTTATTTTCCAAACTGTAAGCCGCCCGGCCAGATAACTCTGCAGTGTATCCCTTTCTGTTGCCACAATCCAACAGAAGTGTGGGAAAGTATGGAAAGGAGCAGTAGGTAGAAGCCATTGACAGATGAGGGCTGATATTCACCTATCTCCGATATACACATATAGAATCTACAAAATATCTAGATCTAGTAAAAATGTAGACACTGATATAGAAATACGCAGAGATAATCAAAAACCCTTGGATCTTTCTCGAGCTTTTCCTTGTTAACGGTGGTAACTTGCATCCCCTCAGGCTGCCTGTGCTGAATTCAGCGCAGAAGGTATTCAAAGGCATAACTAAGTTTTGCTTCTGTGAGAAAGTTTGGCGGAAAATTATATTCTCTTGCAAATGTAATTCCCGTGTGCCTACTATGGCCATGGGGCAGGCTCCTGTCCTTATGAATTTACAGACCCCTTGAATTTACTTTTTTTTTTTTTTAATTTTTTTTTTTTTCAACGTTTATTTATTTTTGGGACAGAGAGAGACAGAGCATGAACGGGGGAGGGGCAGAGAGAGAGGGAGACACAGAATCGGAAACAGGCTCCAGGTTCCGAGCCATCAGCCCAGAGCCCGACGCGGGGCTCGAACTCACGGACCGCGAGATCGTGACCTGGCTGAAGTCGGACGCTTAACCGACTGCACCACCCAGGCGCCCCATTGAATTTACTTTTTATGATAGACTGTTTTGAGCCTTAAAGAGACATTCAGCTTTTACCCTTTTTTTTTTTTTTTCTCATTCATTAATCAAAGTTTCCTTCAAACCCAGGAAAAATTGTCTGAAGACTAAAGACGTTCTTGCAGGAGTGGGCTGGTGCCCAGGTAGGGCTCGATCTCGTGACCCTGGGATCATGATCTGAGCAGCAAGGTGGACTGCCGAGGTAACCCCCTTCCACACACCCACACCGACTGCTGCCCCCAGTGGTGGCCTCTGATCTTTTTGAGAGCAGTCCTGGGCTTTTTTTTTTTTTTTTTTCTGTTGGACCATAGGAATGTGGACCCCCACTTACATCTTTGCTTGAAAAACTAATGTCTAAGTGGTATATTTGGGGTTTCCTCTTGGTCTTACTCTAGAACTCTCTCTGATCTTCTGTCAAAGGGTTCCCCACCACTACTGAATTGTGCCTTCATGTTTTTATGATATTGTTTCCTTTCTGAATCTATACATTCATTCCATTCTTTATAGTTCTGCCATGCAGCAAGCTACCAGAAACCACGTCCCCTCATCACCGATCCCGCACCTTTCCCGCCCGACACATGCGCGTCGCATTAGCACCTCGAGAGAACTCTTTTCGACACCTTCTTCTCCTAACTAAGGCTCGGGATGCCTGGTTGCTTCTATGACCTTGGGGATACACAATTTTTACCACGTTCTCCACTCGGAGAAACATTCCTTTTTGTGCACAATAGTGTTGTTGTTGTTGTTGTTATTCAACTTGTACCTTGTGACTGTGGGGGATTTGCTGCCCGAGCCTATCTGATTAATGAAACAAGCAGACTCTAAACTCTGTTTTCCCAGCTTCACCGCTGAGCCACTATTTCCCAATATTATATGACGTTGGAATCACTCTTCCCCCAAAGATCATCTCCCTAAAGTCATGGAAACCCGTGTTTATAAACAAGACAGAAATGGGGAAATAGCTCAGACATAAACAGGAGCCATGAACAAGGCTTGTCAAGGTTGATACATATGTTACTATCTACCTGGGATTAGCTCTCAGTAAATTGAATCCATCACATGTATTTCATAAAACCGAGTTAATTGTCCCTGCTGTGTCCCACAATGTACAAACATGTTTTTAAGTATATGCAATGGGGGCGCCTGGGTGGCTCAGTCGGTTGAGCATCTGACTTCGCTCAGGTCACGATCTCACGGTCCATGAGTTCGAGCCCCGCATCAGGCTCTGTGCCGACAGCTCAGAGCCTGGAGCCTGCTTCAGATTCTGTGTCTCCCTCTCTCTCTGGCCCTCCCCCCATTCATGCTCTGTCTCTCTCTGTCTCAAAAATAAATAAATGTTAAAAAAAAATTTAAAAAGGAAAAAAAAAGTATATGCAATGGGGCGATAAGAATTATCAAGTATAAAATAAAAGATTTTTATTATATTCAGTGCAATACAGATATTTAGAAAGAAAGTAAATTACAATCAAGTTCAAGGGACGAAAACATTTTGGAAGACTGAAGGATTCAAGAAAAGCTTTACGGAAATATGCGAAATGAAGCCGAAACCTCTTTGCAAGTGTTCTTGATTTCTTTTAATTTGGTAAAGAGATTGCTCTGATAGGTGAAAATATTTGTTTTGTGGTTTTCCCAGAGTTACATTAATCTGCTTACACCCTTCACTGATATTGTGTCAAGGCAGTAGGGCTTCATGTTTGGATGATATACAGCTTTACCAAAGCTCTGTGGAAAATAGGAACATCATGGACAAGTGGGCCCTGGGATTGTCTCCCAAAGATCTCTGTTGATCTTCTGGAGGCTTTGCTTCTTTAATAATAAGGGATATGAAAATTCCTTGCGGACTTGTCAAAATCAAGATCTACATCACCACCACAAATATTCTGATTTATTATGTCTTGGGTGGAACCACGAAGTTAGCACTTTTTTAAAAGATTTTTTAAGTTTATTTATTTTGAGAGAGGGATAGTGAGATTGAGAGAGAGAGAGAGAGAGACTGTGCCTGAGTAGGGGAGGGGCAGAGAGCAGGAGAGAGAGAATCCTAAGCAGGCTCCACACTGTCAGTGCAGAGCCCGATGTGGGGCTCCATCTCACGACACTGGGATCATGATCTGAGCCAAAATCAAGAGTCAGATGCTCAAGTGACTGAGCCACCCAGGCGCTCCAAAGTTAGCACTTTTAACAAGTATCCCAGGTGAGTCTGATGCCGAAGGTCCGTGGGCTGCTTGGAAAAACACTGTCCTAGTATAGACAAACTTCTAATCACCAAGTTGATCCATACTTTGTCATGTGCTTTATTAGTATTCTAGTCATGTCTGTCATGTATTCTTGTCCTTATGGTCATCTTCCACTGTGCATATCTACACTACTTAGGACACTGCTACCAGTTCCTTTACATGGACAAAGGAAGCAATCTTCTTGAAGGAAAGTCCCATATATGCTGGCACTCTAGTGAGTTTAAAGAGTGCTCTGAGAACAGGAGTTCCTTCCTCAAATATAATTGGCAAATAATGGGTTAAACAAAGGGACCCTGGCTCCTTGCCCATGGGTCACATCAGAATAAAAGTAAAAAGGTGCTTAAAGATTTTTAAGAATCTTCAGTAAGAGCTTGCGATGTGTAGTCCTTTTTAAATGTGGCTGATCACAGAAACACATATTTTTTGAAAATCATCCTACATAGGAAAGCAAGAAAATAAGCTCAGGGGAAGCTGCAATAGAATGAAGACGTTTCTAGGGACGCCTGGGTGGCTCAGTCGGTTAAGCGCCTGGCTTGGGCTCAGGTCATGATCTCACGGTTCGAGAGTTCGAGCCCCGCGTCGGGCTCTGTGCTGACTGCCCTGAGCCTAGAACCTGCTTGGGATTCTGTGTCTCCGTCGGTCTGCCCCTTGGCCACTTGCACTCTGTCTCTTGCGTTGTCTCAAAAATAAACATTAAAAAAATAATAAAGAATGAAGAAGCTTCAACATGAAATGCACTGTTGATGTTTCTCCTTTTCCACTTTATTAACGCTGCACCCCTTTATTTTACACACTCATCAGCACTATTGTAACAAGGTTACCATGGACCCTGCTAGAACACTGCTGGTGGCAGGGAATAGCCGTAAAGATCCACGTAGTAAATTATCTAGTCTTTAAGGGAAGCCACAGAGAAAGGTAACTAAGTAGGTGTGATGGTGTTCTAATACAACTTTATTTAGAAAACAGGACCATAGGTTGAGGAACCTGCTTTCTTTTCAGTTCTTCACGTTATTTATTTCCACCGTACAAAAGTGAAAATAGGGAACAAACCTGCTTTACTCCTCAGGTATTTATTACAACCATGTTTGAAGACAGTTCATGTATTGATTCATTTCCCAACAGTTTGTTGAGTATCTACTGTGTGTTGGGCACATAGACACTTCCTTCTCGGTTGATTCTGGCCAATGTTTCTATTTACTGTAAGATTTTTGGGGTGCCTGGGTGGCTCAGTTGGTTAAGCATCTGACTTTGGCTCAGGTCATGATCTCAAGGTTTGTGGGTTCAAGCCCCGAGTGGGGCTCTGTGCTGACAGCTCAGTGCCTGGAGCCTGCTCTGGACTCCATGTCTCCCTCTCTCTCTGCCCCTCCCTGCTCACACTTTGTCTCTCTTTCAAAAATAAATAGACATTAAAAAATATTTTTATTGCACTTTAACATCTTGGGGCTCAGTCTGGGATGATGACAGACACTTTTAAGGGAGTTCTGTGTTAGCCAGTTCTCAGTTCTTTCTAAATGTGAACATACGAAACAGATTATTTTTAAATTTTTTTTTTTTAACGTTTATTTTATTTTTGGGACAGAGAGAGACAGAGCATGAACGGGGGAGGGGCAGAGAGAGAGGGAGACACAGAATCGGAAACAGGCTCCAGGCTCTGAGCCATCAGCCCAGAGCCCGACACGGGGCTCGAACTCCCGGACCGCGAGATCGTGACCTGGCTGAAGTCGGACGCTTAACCGACTGCGCCACCCAGGCGCCCCTGATTATTTTTAAATTAAGTGGAGAGCTTTACATTTGTCAGTGGTCCCTTTCTTTTGTCTGGGTCAAAATTTGGGCTTTCCAGATAATTACCTACATGTACTTTCTTACTCATATTTTAAGAAGAAATGACCTGATAGTTCCTAATATTCTTTGCAACACCTTATATGAAGCTTAGCCCATAGTAAATCTTAAACAAGTGTTTGTTGAATGAATTAATGTTACATTGCTTCAATCTATTGGGAGAATTTTAAATTTAGGATATTTTAAGCAAAATGTGATCTATAGCCCACTTGGACAAGGATAACATGTGTTCTCATTTGTAAAGTGGTGTATTTATTCCCATATTTTTCTGATCTGGCCCATTTTGCAACGGATATGGGGGAAGGGAAGGCTGTAAAATGTTCTCTTGGCAGATCAAGGATAGGCATAAGTAATATATTGATTTTTTTTTCATTGAATCTCTACCAAAGTGTGTAAAAGTCACTTACTATCATTACCTACTCAGAGAGAAATGAGAACTGAAAAGTTAAAATGGGGCATATTAAGGTTAAGGAAAGTAGTGATTTGAAAGAAATGGAAAAGTTGATCTATTTCAGGGTAGAGAATTTCTACACTTCTATTTTAAAATCTTTGTCATGGAAGTATTCTCTTTTTTATTTTTATTTTTTTAAGTTTATTTGAGAGAGAGGGGGTCGGCAGGGGCAGAGAGAGAGAGAGAGAAAGAGAAAGAATCCCAAGCAGGCTCTGCTCTGTCAGCACAAAGTCCCAAGGGGGGCTCAATCCACAAACCGTGAGATCACGACCTGATCCAAAATCAAGAGTCAGATGTTTAACCAACTGAACCACCCAGGCGCCCCTGGAGGTGCTCTTATATGATAAAGATTGAGTTTGGTTTTCTGTGTAGTTGATCATTGGACAAGGAATTTACTTTTGGAAAATAAAGAGTGAAATTTATTGAAACTGTAATGAAACTAAGGGTCAATCTTTATATTCTGCTTGAGGAAGATGTATACGTATGTATCTTCCTCATACAGTTTCTAGTTTATATATATGTGTGTACAAACACACATATAAACACATGCATATATAATACACACACACACACACACACACACAAACACACACACAGTTTAAAATGACTTGTTAAGAAGGAAATGTATAAAAGAACAGCCATGATCTCTGTTGTCATAGAAAAATACTTAGATCAATGATCACATTCTAGTAAGAGCAAAGTCATAAATACTTCTGTGCTCACGCTCTCATTCTTGTTTTTGGAGATGAATGTCAGGTCAGTCTTTCACAAATCTCACTTCAGGTTAGGTTTAAGCAGGATTTATTCTTTGTAAAGTGAACATTTTTGCTGGGGTTTAAAAAGCTTTAATTTCCTTTTTAGCTTTCCACTAGTAATTTGGCAGAAATAGCACATTCTTCTCATAATTATATTTATATCTCTGTATTTCCTAAGTGGTATTTATTATATTTCCTTCTCAGGAGGGATTTTTTTTCCTTAAAATTATTCAAACAATAGGTCAAAAGCGAGGAACAATTAAAAAGCCACCCTCAGTACAATTTCCTATAGCAATGCTTCATTTCTTTTGAGTTCTTTATGGCATTTACCAAAGAGGATCTAAGCACAGCAGAACAGTTTCCTGCGGTTTCTTCGTTACTGTCTTACTTTACAGTTAAGAGTGATTGCACCATCTTCCATGATGGCATCTTGACTAAAGTTCAGTGTGGATGTAAGTGTTTTAAAATGCATTTTGAAATAAAGTTTATGGTACTTTGTTTCTTTCATTGTGCTGAAAGGCACGCTTTTCCCAAAATGGTTCCAAATTTGAGTGTCTACTAATATGTGACTTGATCCATACAAGAGCCCTGGGGAATAGATGGTTTTACATATAATATATTCAGTGCACACTTTAGATGCCTATTTGGCCAATTCCTCAGAGGACAAAACACGCATCCCTTTGTACCCCGCATCGCCACCTCTAGGACTATATTTTATTGCAACACAAACACAAGTGGCAAAATACACATATAAGGACAATCATTAAAGCTCTTCAATAGCAGAAATCAGAAACAGGCTTAACTCTTCTTCAACAGTGAGAGGGTGAAATAAAGGATATTGTAGCCAAACAATGGACTAGTGGGCAGGTATTTAAGAAATGAAGGAAAGATATGGAAAGACAGTCCCAATAGAATCATAAGTGGAAAAAGCAGTTTAACGAATAAATATATGAGTTTCAAGCTGAAAGTGCTCCCAGGGGCCACCCAGGTAATATCAGACCAGGTGTGGCCTAGGGCAGGTGACTGGGCACATTAGAAGGGAGGGGGATGTGTGGACTGGGGCACATCATCCCCGGTGCCTGCCGACTGGAGCCCTGTGGGAACCAGTGTCCCACCTAGTCAGATATTTAGGTTTCTTAAAGACAAGGTAGACTAGATTCAGGTGCTAATGTATACTTTTGTGTGTGTGTTTAATGTTTTCATTTCATTTAAATGCTTTACAAATATGGCATTAGCCAAGCAAAATACATGTGCAGGCAAACCTTGGCCCAGCCCTGGTGTAACTCCAGTCGTCTAGACATTGAAAAATTTAGAAAATTGTATATTAAATAACAATGATAAATTTTGCAAAGTAGATTTGGAAATGATGGAATGGTGTTGGACTTTATACACTTGTGTACTGTTTGATCTTGTTTTGTTGTGTGTATACTATGTATTTTCAACGATCAGGCCAGGGGGCAAAAAAAGCCATCCCTTAAAGTGCCATGGTTTAAGGGGAAAAACCAATTTTAAGTCTATGCAACATCCCTATCTCTGTGACTTAAGCAACCTACTTAGAACTCAATTTCTTCATCTGTAAAAGGCGTATAAAAAGTCTTGGTTTACATGTCAGGAAGATTTATGTCAGGTGATATCTACAAATGCCCCATGTGCGACCCTTGCTTTGACATGATTTATTTCATACCTATGACTTCTATAGACCAAAACAGAAATGGAGTCACCTACGTCAAGGACATGATGGAGACAGTCAGTGCAGGTGCATGAAAGAACCCTCACCCAACCTCACAGGAAGTTACAGCGCTTCTCAGAAATTGGTAGAGGCCATCCTCCAATCTCCAAACATCAAGTCTGGTCAGGCCATAACTGGACTTCCTTCTTCATCTCACAGCTAATCTGATCCAAAGTAAGAAAGATCACTAGGCACCCAATCAGCTGCACAAGCCAAATTCCTCCATAGTTATCCCAGAAAAATCCCTTAGTCTGTGAGCAACTTAGAACTCTTTGCTCCCATAGCCTTGGGTTTCCTGATTTAGAGATGGAAACAATTGCAACAACCTCATCTTTCTGCTTTGTTTTGTTTTGTGTGCAAAGTGTGGTTTTTGACAGTCAAACCCACCCTCATGTGGGGTTGCCAAGAAACAAGTGAAATGGAAGCCTGTTCTAAACTGAGACTTTTCGTGTGCATCTTTAGGCAGCTGGCAACAAAACCCAAAATGTGTCTACCCTCAAGAAGGATTTTCCTACATTAAGGATTAAATAGTTTGATAACTGGTTTTGTAGTATAACTAGGGATTTGGGGGGGGAATATCACTAACCTTTTCATTTTATTTTTTTAGTAACTCATTTTGGTTACCATCTACTTTTTTTTTTTGAGAGAGAGAGAGGAAGAGAGAGAAAGAGAATGCACGAGTTCGGGAGAGGGGCAGAGGGAAAGAGAGAGAGAGAATCCCAAGAATCCCAAGCAGGCTTCACGCTCAGCAGTGAACCTGACACAGGGCTCTATCCCACGACCCTGGGATCATGACCTGAGCCGAAATCAAGAATCAGACACTCAGCTGACTGAGGTACCCAGGTGCCCCCAAAAGGCAAAAAGGAAGGGTGGAATTCTCCTGGTATAAGGGAGAAAAACTGACTTTGAATATAAACAAATGAAGAACTGCATAGAATTCATTTTATAGGCAAAGATCAGCGAACGCCTTACCCCCACCTTCCTAATATTGCTTTAACCAAGAAAAATCTCGGTTACTTCCTAAAATATGAATATACACTTCAAGAGAAAAACACCCAAAATGGATATTTCTCTTTGCAAAAAGCCCAGCACCAAGTCAGAGAGAGGAAGAACATATGAACCATGCACACACACACACACACACACTCACACACAGTGTAAAAAAAACAATAAACAGAAAAGCTAAATGCAATTAACCAATCAGGTATTTTTCAGGCAGCCAGTGAGATTCAAATGATGGCATGTTAAATGTTGTATATATTATATGACAGGATGTATCCGTCTGCTTGGACTAGATGGTCTCTACTTTTCTATACACTATATATATATATATATATATATATATATATATACACATACATACATATATGTATACATATATATATATACGTATACATATATGTATGTATATATATATATATACACATACATATATATATATATATATATATACGGATATATATACACGTATATATATATATATATATGGTGTGGCTGCTCGAGGCCCTCCAGGTGTCCCTGCTCGTGGCCAGACCTGCCCTGGGGAGCCCGTGCCAGCCTCTGTGCGTCTCACATGTGTGCGTGTTACTGTTATGTTCCCTTAAAGCCCCATCGTCACTGCCCAAGCTTCATGTCATAGTGAAAAGAGTGAGGTTTTGAAACCAAAGCATCCTGCTACTAGATCCCAAGCCCACCTCTTACTGGGTTTGTGGTCTAAAGAGGCAATGTGGCCTTAACTGCTCTAACAACCCATGTCCTAGTCTTAAAACTTGGTGACATAATCTCAGCCTTGCAAGATCATTGTAAGTGTTAGAAAGCGTTAGAAAACCACACATAAACAGTCTCTGTCACATAGTAGTTTCTCCATATAAAGTGGGCATTATTATGATTGTTATGTATTATTATAAGACTATTTTAAATCACATTCAATTTCCCTATTGGAAGAATATTGTCATTTAAAACACTATATTAATGTGTTTTAAGATGCCAGCTGCTAAGTATTTAGGGCCTGGTAGAGCTATTAATATACATAGAATGGCAGAGATTCATAAGGTCCAGACACTAGTTTGAAAGAGTCTAAAGAGACTGAAGTTTAAAAGGAGGAAAAAGAGCCAGAGGAACAGACCGTGAGCTCTCAACCTGATCTTCAAAATGACAAAAATAGTAACAACTAACACGTAGTGAGCAAGTGATGCTGGGCAGAACTTGATCTGCTTTGGGACATTATTTCATCATTGTAGAAATCCGAGACTGTGGTTTCTATTATGACATCCATTTTACAGATGGAAAAACGGAGGCACGGAGAAGTCGATTTATTCAGTGTGATGGCGAACAAAAAGAGTAAAGTCCTTAGCCTCATGGTTTACATTATGTCAGAACAAAATGACAGCAGACACAAAAAGAAAAAAAATACATAAAATATTTGGGGAAGATAAGAAAGAAAGAACAAGGGCGTGGAGAGTAAAGTGGCTTCCAGCAGAGCCGGGTTGGCTGTGACGCGTGTCCTTCCGCCAAGGTGGTGCTGGAGTGAAAGCAAGTGGCCATGCGAGGGGCGAGCTGAGCTGATGCCTGCAGAAGAGCAGTGTGGCCAAGGGGGAGGTGAAGGCAACCATCTGGAAGCATCTTGAGAGAACCAGCAAGAGCAAGCCATTAAAGAGTCTTGAGAAGATTAGAGACTCAACCCCACGTTGAAAAGATAACAGGGTCTATATGATATGACAGTGGTGGTTACGTGCCCTTATACATTTGTTGAAACCCGTAGCAGGTGTAACGCCAAGAGCGAACCCAAATATAGACCACGGACTCTGGGAGATTATGATACATCAGTGAAGGTTCATGGATTATAACCACGGCACCAGTCTGGTGGGGGTGTTGATAGTGGGGGCTGTTGTGTGTCGGGGGTGTGGGGGAGGATATGGGAAATCTCTGTATTTTCTACTTAATTTTGTTGTGAACCTAAAACTGCTCTCAGAAATAAGGTCTATTAAAAACAACAACAACAATAAAAGGTAACGGGCAGCCCTGTGGACAGGAACCAAAGGGGAAGAAGGTAGAAACAGACGAGCTGGGAAATTACAGCAGTTGTCCAGGTCCGAAATGATGTTGCCTTTTATCATATAATAGGGGTGGTGATTTTCCTTAAGTATTACATTCTGGACCTGTCTTGAAGACAAAGCTGATGGTGTATCTTCTTAATAGATTGAATGAGTTGTGTAAGAGGAAAATGAGGTGTTGGGAAGGACTTCAAGGTTTTCTGTTTGAGCATCTGGAAGAATTGAGATCCCGTTTGCCAATAGGAGAAACTTTGAGGCAGGATTAGTTTGGGGACTCAGGTGAAGAATTTCTTTTTGAACATAATTTTGAGACCCAGCACACGTGAGAAGTTCGGGAAAATTCCACTAGGCCACACAGTGTGCAAGTAACAGAGCAGGGATGAAGACTTGATCCTGACTCTTCCTGAAAGGTCTGTGTGTCGGTGTCCTTTCGGCGGCGCCTGGCACACATTTTTATATGTAATATGCTCGCAAAAATAAATATGTAGCGGCTAGAAGGAAAAGACTCATGGGCCAGCTACTGTGTCACTCTCTCTGCTCTGTCCCCAAATCTAACATAATGCCTGGCATGCATTTGCAGAAATAAAAAAATATATATTTAAGAGGACTCTTTAATTTATAGATTTTTTTTTAACCCTGAGATGGAAATCCCTTACATATGAAAATGTTGAGCAGTTGCTAGAGACAGATGTAGTAAGTTTCCATTAAATTGAGGAATCCAGGGGCGCCTGGGTGGCGCAGTCGGTTAAGCGTCCGACTTCAGCCAGGTCATGATCTCGCGGTCCGTGAGTTCGAGCCCCGCGTCAGGCTCTGGGCTGATGGCTCGGAGCCTGGAGCCTGTTTCCGATTCTGTGTCTCCCTCTCTCTCTGCCCCTCCCCCGTTCATGCTCTGTCTCTCTCTGTCCCAAAAATAAATAAAAAACGTTGAAAAAAAATTTTAAAAAATAAAAAAAAATAAATTGAGGAATCCAGATAGGCAACTCATGCCTTTTATTATTATTATTATTTTTATTATTATTATTATTGTTGTTGTTATTATTATTAACTCAGAAATCTGAGAATACACTTCTTACTAGAGAGAATTTAGTCTAGGATAAAACTTTAGTCTAGGATAAACTGTGAATTTAAAAAAAAATGTGCATATTTTGACAAGAGGTTAAAGTTAGGAATGAACTGTAAAGATCTAATAATTTGTTAGAAGAAAGAAACCAGAGTTGATAAGAAGAAAAAACCTAAGATGCAAATCCATGTGGCAACTTATAAATACTAGAACTGAGAGAAGTGTTTTCAATAAATAATGAAAAGTTACTCTTTTATTACAGAGAACAAATACAGATTTTTTTTTCAAGAAGAAAATATTGGTTAACACATAATATGCCATTCCAGAGGCTCAAAACAAGTAACTGTCTAATGCCTTGAGCTTCCTGGGCCTGTGCGGGTTGGCCACACCTGCCAAGGCTTTCACAGGTAAACTCCAGCTCAACAATGGGGAGACCCAGAGTGAGCCCCACACCAAGTTTCCACAGACCAGAAAAAGTGTTTCCCAATCCCTCTGCATAGTCAGGATACCCTAAAAATCAATTGCCAGAAACGGAGCTGGAGGATTGGAATCCAGAGAAAAAGGTACCGGAAATTTAGTTCAGCTGGGCACGAGAAGAAATCTCTGGAAGATAGTACAGATAAGCGATCATTTGCCACACCTGGTCTTTAGCAACTGGGCCTTAAGTTCCATGACTGAGCCAGATTCAGAGGAGAAATAGACATCACTCAAAAGAAAAAAAGAAAAGTGATTGATCACCATTTTAAAAGTTTATAGCACTATTGGGGCGCCTGGGTGGCGCAGTCGGTTAAGCGTCCGACTTCAGCCAGGTCACGATCTCGCGGTCCGGGAGTTCGAGCCCCGCGTCGGGCTCTGGGCTGATGGCTCAGAGCCTGGAGCCTGTTTCCGATTCTGTGTCTCCCTCTCTCTCTGCCCCTCCCCCGTTCATGCTCTGTCTCTCTCTGTCCCAAAAATAAATAAAAAAAAAAACGTTGAAAAAAAAAGTTTAAAAAAAAAAAAAAGTTTATAGCACTATTAATCCAAGAAGAGCAAAGTAGAACATTCGTTCATGCCTTAAACACATGCGTTTTGAATGTCATCTATGGGCAGGGACTGGGAATATAGCAGTAAACAAAATAGAAGAAAGGAAATCTCTGTCTTCATGAAGCCCATCTTCCTGTAGACGATGATGGAAATTTAGAAAACAATACATATCATTCTACGTGAGATATTATGAAGTACGGAAGAGAGAAAAAAAGCAGGGCGGTGCACAAAAGAGGACATTGTGAGTGGCAGCAGTAGGAATTCTAAGTTGGGCATACAAAGAAAGCCTCCCCGAGAAGAAGACAAACGAGCAAAGACCTGAAATCATGTTTTATTGCATAACATTGGTGGGAAATGCAAGAAATGCTGGGCTTGGAGTCTGATTGTGTTGGAGACCATAGCCCCAGCAGGTACTGTGTTAATATTTCCTCATTTGCAAATTAGGGGTAGTGGGAATCCCAAGTCTTGATTGCTGTGAGGATGAAGGGAGATAGTAAGAAAAAGTGATTTATAATATCTTGCATGCAGCAAACACACAGATTTTAGTTTTCTGTTATTTTTGTTAGTCAACTCTTGCAGATTTTTTTTTGAATGCTAATGTTTAGTGCTGATAAATATAGGATGATAAGGCCCTAAAGATAGGGCACAATCGATACAGTTAAAGGGGGAATTTGTGTTAATTAGGATGCTTTCAGGTTCATGCGATTGAAATCCTGATTAAATAATACAGAACCTTATAAACACCTCACATGGAATCTAGAGTTAGGGTAGCCATTGGGCTTGGTTTATATAGAGTTTCAGTGATGCGCAAAAGACATGGGTTTTCTCCATTGCTCCTTTTTTTTAAGTTTATTTTATTTATTTACTTTAGAAAGAGAGAAAAGCCCACACGAGGGCAAGGAGCAGAGAGAGAGGGGGAGAGAGAGAATCCCAAGCAGGTTCTGTGCTGACAGCGCAGAGCCCAACTCGGGCCTCGATCTCATGAATCACCTCAATCAGGTGAGATCAGGACCTGAGCCAAAAACCAAGAGTCAGATGCTTAACCGACTGAACCACCCAGGCGTCCCTCCATTGCTCTTTTTTTTACCATCATAGTGTTGTCTTCTACAGGTCTGTAGCATGACAGTGACCTTGTATCCAAGCATGACACCACTCTCTAGAATGACGCTCTTCAATATGGTAGCCATTAGCCACATATGGCTATTTATATTTATGTATTTATTTATTTATTTAATATGAAATTTATTGTCAAACTGGTTTCCATACAACACCCAGTGCTCATCCCAACAAGTGACCTCCTCAATACCCATCACCCACCCACCCCTCCCTCCCACCCCCATAAACCCTCAGTTTGTTCTCAGTTTTTAGGAGTCTCTTATGTTTTGGCTCCCTCCCTCTCTAACATTTTTTTTTTTCCTTCCCCTCCCCATGGTCTTCTGTTAAGTTTCTCAGGATCCACATAGGAGTGAAAACATATGGAATCTGTCCTCTGTATGACTTATTTCACTTAGCATAACAGTCTCCAGTTCCATCCACGTTGCTACAGAAGGCCATATTTCATTCTTTCTCGTTGTATGGCTATTTATATTTAAATCAATCAACTTACATGTATTTCAAAGTTCAATCCATTTATTGCTGAGAAGATAATGGAATTATCATTCTTTTCAAAGTCTTCTGTTTTTCTCCTATTCTTTTCCCGATTTTTGTTATTTCCAAGGGAAATAACCATTAAAAGAGACACACCCACACATATGTATGTATGTAAATGTATGTTTAGATCTAGCTAGCTATATATAAACATACTTGAAACATGTCTTCTTAGCTAATGTAATTCAGAAAAACTGTTCTTAATTATGTGTTTAGAAGAATATAACATATTTGGTTACAACTGCAAAAATATAGAATAAGATTAGAAAAAAATATACAGAAATATTGACAGTGTTGCACTTGTTAACAATAAAGTTTTAGGTGAAAAATTTGTTCACCTTTCCATATTTTGTCAAATATACATCATTTTTACCCTGGCAGCTTAAAAAAGTATTTGAAAGGAGGCAAGTGGGGACAAAACAAATGTGTGTTTTAGGAAACCAAGTTTTACAAATTTAGGCTCACACACAGCAATTTCCCAATGGCCTCATGTCAATGCTTCCAGCATGAAAAACAAAGCAAGGGAAGTGTTACTCTTTTAAATGTTGAACATACATTGTAAATTTTTTTTTTACATATTATGAAAACATTGGCTAGCTCATTTCATAACCAAAGGCTTACTGCCTTACAGAACTTAATTACCCTTATTTATAGTTTTGCATTTTACCAAGGTAGAAATTTACATATAGATCTCAGTTCTTCAGACTGAGCTCTCTGCACAGCAGCTCTGGGCTTGTTAGAAGGTACCTCCAGGTCTGCAGAAGGGGGTCAAGTCAGGCCAGAGAGAGGAATGATGTGGAGCTTCTGACCACCACCTCTACGCCGAGCAGCTATCCGTTCATCTGCTCTTTTACAGTGAATTTCTATGTAAATTTTTATTTAGGAGAAAACCATGTCAAAATAGTGCAAGAAATCACTACTGTAAACGATGGGAAGACTGTTCGACGACAATCACATTTAACTTACGGGAGAGCAGTTGAGAGCAATATTGGGGAGAACTCTGTATTTCCTCATGATTGGTTACCAGATATACCGGCTACTCTCACAAGGCAATTCGCCCCTTAGAGCCCACTGCCGAAAATGCCAGAAAAGGGCCTCAACCTGGTCTGTGTGCTTCCCAACAAATACATGCAGTGTAGGCGTTGTGTATCACAAGCATTGTGGGATACGCAAAGGTAGAGTAAGACTCCTATAGTGAAATTGCTTACACGTTAGCGCAAGGCTGGGGAATATAGGACGGTATAAAATTAAGGCCCATCTGTATTAGCTAGGATATTTTAGATCATGCAATAAGAATCCAAACCTAAATCTAAGACCTTTATAAATACTAACAAAGAATCAGAATTAGGGCGGCCCCTGGGGCTCCTGCATGTAGAGGTCCAATGATGCACCAAGGATGTGGATTTTCCTCTGTTGCTCCTTTTTACCATCAGTATTGTCTCATTTCACAGGCTTGTAATATGACCGCGGCCTTACATGTAGGCATGATACCATCCAGAACTGTGCTTTTCAGCGGGGCAACCATTAGACATATGTGGCTACTTACACTGAATCAAAATCAAGTAAAATTCAAAGTTCCGTTCCTCAGTGGCACTAGCCACATTTCAGGACTCAAGAGCCACATGTGGCTACTATTAGTCATGACATGGGACAGCACGGATACAGAACATCTACCTCTTCCTGGGGAATCTATTGGGTAGCACTGAATTTAGCAAAAGCAAATAAAAGAGCGAAAGAAAGGATTGGAAGAAAGGTAGGAAGAAATAAATAAAAAGAAATATTTATCATTTATCTATCTATCCATCACCTATTATCTATCATCTATCTATCTATCTATCTATCTATCTATCTACCTACCTATCATCTTAAGAGCCAGGACATTCTAGAAGCATACAAATAGTTCTACCTATATGGTTATTTGACCAGAACTGATTTGCATGCCCATTTGAGGTAAAACCCTGACAAGGCAGTGGGATTACTGATGGACCCTCTACCCGTCCCCGTATGTAGCATAGGGTCAGTAGCCCTCCATTCCGGAGGCGGTTTTGGAGAAGAAAGGCTGGAGAAACAGTCAGCGAGGATCTTCTGGGATGAATTCTAGAAAGCTCCAAGCTGACGGGAGGAACCAGCGGCACCAAGGCTGTGCAATGAGCCAGCAGGTGCGCCTGGCCGGCCTTGGACGCCGCCGGCACCCCTGGTTCTGCGCCAGCGCTGCCCCCGCTCCCAGCATCCTCCGCCCACCCCCTCCTGGGCGCCTGTACCCTGGGCGTCCCGCGCATGCGCACTTCACTGCCCCGCCTGGCCGCAGAGGGCCCACCCGGGCACCGTCTTCGCCACAGAGCGGCTCTCCTGCACCTGAGCTGGCCTCGCCTGTGACTTTGCGCAGTGTGGGCCGGGCGCCCACAAGGACTGGGGAGGTGACAAGTGGCAGGAGCCAGAGTCCTTACAGATGAGCCTGCGAGGAGGGGCCGCGGCAGCAGGGCAGCAGGTGTTTCCGCTCCTAGGACCCCCTGGCAGCAGGTGTAACTCCCGAGGTCCCTGGAGACCCGGCTCCTCCGGGGAAGGGTGGGTGCAGAGCAGCGCCTCCGGCCGGATTCCGCCCTTCCTTGGGCCCCGCCTGCGGCTCAGCTCATCTGAGCCCAACCTCTGGCACCTCCATGCGGACCTGCACCTACTGCCCCCGCCCACCCGACGCCACCTAGCAGCACCCTGCGGCTCCAGGGGTGCCCTGTTGGCCTTTTGGGAAACTCGACGCCGCCGGACCCAGGCTCCAGCCTCTGGCCAAGGGTGTCCCGAAGACAGGGCTGCAGGGCGGAGGGCCAGGAGCCCGACCCGGCCCAAGATGGGCTGTTAAGAAGATGGGTCACTAGGCGCCAAGCAGAAGCAGGCGGACGACCAGAGCCAGAGTCCCGGGGAGGGCAGACCCACAGGTTCACAAGAGGTAAGATTTTCCCAAAAAAGTCTGGTTTGAGCAGAGTTTGGGGTTTAAAAAAGAAACAACGCTTAGATTACTTGAGAGTGAATGGAAGGATATTTTAAGCATACTTTTGACTTTTTAAGATCTATCATATATTCTTTTTAAAAAATATTGTTAGTGTTTATTTATTTTTGAGAAAGAGAGAGAGAGAGAGAGAGAGACAGAGGGCGAACAGAGAGAGAGGGAGACACAGAATCCGAAGCAGGCTCCAGGCTCTGAGCTGTCAGCACAGAGCGCAATAATGGGGCTGGAACTCACAGGCTGTGATATCGCGACTGAGCCACCCAGATACCCCAAGATCTATCATATATTCTTTATCTTACATCCACTCTGGTTTCTAATTAGAAATAAAATTAGAACTGAATATGAAGAAGACATACATCAATGAATTTTTAACTGAGGAGACGGGCCTCTTGCAATGAACGTTCTGTTGAGAAGTAACAGGGCCCGACCATGGAGAGTGTGCAATGAAGGGCATAGATCTGTCTTCCATCTGAGTACGTTTGAAAGCACCTATGGATCGCAGTAAATGCTGGATGCATCCTTTTCAGTCATCATTTTCAATCTAGGGTTCCTATCAAAGTCTCACTGTAGAGCTTTTTAAAAATAAACATTCTCAGGTGAGTACAAACCAAGTCGTGAATATTTTTCATGCGGTTTTACAAAGAGTTCTGTTGCTGTATCAGCTATTGCCAAATAGGCCTGTGGCATAAAAGAAAAAAGAAAATCGTTCGTGGCTTCCCATGATTAGCGTCAAGGTGAAGTTCCTTGGTATTGTATCAAGGCCCTCCAGGGTCCGCCCTGGCCACACATCCAGTCTTCTCTCTTGCTTCTTCTCTTTCTCCTCTCTCCCATCAGACTGTAACACGTGCAGCGTCTGGAGTAGAAGTGTCCCCATCCCTCTTGGCTGAACTGGTTACTGTGCCTTTTGAAGACTCGAGGCCGGCATAATATCCTCTAGGAAGTTATAGTCGTTGACAGGGCTGTGATTCAGTACCCACGTCTCCTCCTTGGAGGACGTCCCCTTTGTTACGTTGTTGAATTCAGGTGCTACCAGACCATGTGACAGACTTAGATCAAGAATGTGTGAGTGACCTATGTCATTTTCCATCACAAGCTTCAAGGACCAGTGTGTGTTTTTGAGACACTGTGTTTCCTGTTTCCTCCGCCAAGGTTACTGGCACGGTTCCAGATAGCTGTTCCATCCATGCCTGCTATGTGACCCTCCAGTGAGGTTGATGACTGCATGGGGCAAAGCTCCGGACTCCAGTGATGGCCATCAGTATGAGCAGGAAACCAGCTGTTCTAAACCATGATCATTCGGGTTTCGTGTCACTTCAGTATCACCTAGTCTACCCTGACTTGATATAAAAGTATTAGAGTTTGGTTTCCAGTTATCAAATGTTACCAATGTGTTAAATCAGGGTGCAGCAAACATTTTCTATGAAGAACCAGGCAGTAAACGTTTTACGCTTTGAGGGCTAGAGTTTCTGTTGCAACTATTCAGCTCTGTGTAGCCCAAAAGCAGCCATAGACCCAATGAAAAAGAATGAATGTGTCTGTGTTCCAATAACACTTTCTTTATATAAACAGGCATTGGGTTGGATTTTGTCACTAGGCTATGGTTTGGGGCTGCTGTTTTAATTGATGAGTCGGAAGTCAATTCCATAAGTCCTTTGGTTTGTATTTTAATGATCAATAACAATTTTCTTCTCATACCTGTATGTTGTTATATGCACAATATGAATTTGGGGCTATGGTTTTCAGGAAGAGAATCAGGATAGATTTGAACCCAAGAGTATAAACACTTATTAAATCATGAATGGAGTTTGGAGAGCGTATTCTAAAAACTAATTCCTGAGGAGTAATAAAAGAAACAGCATGTATGAGCACAAATTGAAAAACTAAACGCAGTATATTATTGTACCTACCACACCTCTAAATAACTAATATTAAGAACTGTATGAGATTGCTGTTCTGTGAAGAAATATTGGCAATATCCTATGGCACAACACGTTACTAATTATTTTACACTAAATATTTTTATTATAGTTTCTATATGCAAGAAACTAGAGCAACACCATGTTCTGAGCTAACAGATAACCCGGTTCGTGACTAGCCACACTCATGCATAGATGCATATGTGATTTTATCATATCTGTGAACTTTAGCTTCCTCAGTATCCCCAATTCTCTGAGAAATCAAGCTAGTTCTTTTCTTTTTCAAAAGAAGCACACTCCATGTGCTCAGCTCCTTTTTTTTTTTTTTTTTTTTTTTTTTGTTGGTTGGTTTGTTTTGTTCAGCTCCTTTTATTTTTTTATTTTGTTTGTTTGTTTTGCTCAGCTCCTTTTTTGTTTGTTTGTTTTTGTGGTTTTTGTTTTTTGTTTTTTTTTTTTTTTTGGTTTGTTTTCATAGGAAGGTGTATTTGTGGAAGAACTTCGTAGGCGTGAGCAGGCAAAAACCTCATCCTCAAGTGAGAACAGGAAGGAACCTTCCCGGGAGATTCCCCAGTGCAGGGCAGGAGGGGCGAGGGGCATTCCTACATCCTCCACAGACCTTTCAGCCAAAGGACTATTTGCTTTTTAGTGATTCCTAAAAACAAAAGTAAAAGAAAAAAAAAAAAAAACCCGGTGAAGCATGTCTACATCACACAACGTTGCAAATCATGACATGATATAATATAACATGGCTCATCTTTTCTGTGGGGCAGAATGTTTATGCCATATTGCTTTCCATTGGTATTTATAGATTTCCTGAGAGTGACTAATTGTCCTCAAAAATTATATTTTTAGTTGTCTTCTCTGTATCCACAGCTCTAGGAAATGTTAGACTGAAAAAATTGAGGCCTGTTGGTGGATTTCCATATGTTGCTAGTGGTTTCGTTACAAAAATGTGTGTATCTCCAGAAGAAATGTTTTAGAAGTTATTTCAGCTCCGTGTCGATCGATAGCTTTACAAGTTACCCATCATAGTTTATTTTATATGAGATATACCCTTCCCTTTCAGGACAAAAAAAAATCCCTTGAAGCAATCTTACAAACACTGTGTTAGGATATTATACGTATGAGAAGACTCTAAGAAAGCAAACCTATGGACTGAACCTAATGAATTATCTATGGGTCCAAGTTCAGATTTCCTAGGTTTACTTAAGAAGATGAATATATTCAGAAATAAATGCCATTACTATTTCTTTGCTAACAAATGACATTACCAATAGATTTTATTTTATAAGATGTGCGTATTGCTTTACTAAGGTAGCTCAGAAAATATTAATAGTCAGAAATAATGTAAATTCCAGTAATGTATTTATGAAATATATTGATGCTGTCAGTCTTGTTTATTCTACTGTGCCATGAAGTCTAGACAGAATAATAGTGTGTTCTTTGTAAAAGCATGCATTTCAGAAATCATTGAATTTGCTTTAATGCCAATCCTTGGGCCTCATTCATGAACTTTTTACACTGGGTTTCACATTCCATCTCTAGGAAAAAAAAAATAATTAGCAACCCTTTCCCCCCCTCCCCGCCCCTTCCAATTCAGCTAGAACTTTGCCTTTAGTATTAACAAGTAACCTTTAATTTTGAGTTATGCCTTTATTTTCTTTCCCTTGCCTATTCCACACATTCCAATTTATCATGCAAATGTCAACAATTTCAAATCTTTCCCTTCTAAGAACATGTCATGGTGATACAGCTTGTGTCATTAGAAAAACATCCATTTTTAAAGTTCGAATTCATTGCAGATCCTCACCTAGCTGCTGAATAAAACAGCATCTCTAATCTTCAAGTTTTATTGCCCATTAGTTTAAGTTTGACCCGATCTTTTTTTTTTTCCTTGCCCTAAAAGCCATAGTTAAAAAACCTAAGTGTAAGGAAAATCAGAGCTCACTCTTGACAAATCTGAAAGGACCAACGGACAGAGAATGAGGAATCTATTAAATCTTCAAAGATCTGTTTTTATGCAGCCCCAACCGCCTTTGCTCTAGGCAACCCAAAATATTCAGCATCAATGATGCATTCGTTCTTCTTCCCCGTGCTTCCTCTCTCTCGTGCCTCCTGAAATGCAGCGTGACGTTTGTTATCGCCACCGTGGAACTGATTCAATACACACTACCACTCAACAGAAGAGTCTATATTTAAATTATGGACTCTCCAGTAGTTTAAACATGTTTACTTTCCTCTTGCTTGCTCTTAGTCATGTCCACGGGAAATTGATTTTTAACTGACAGCCATCCATTTATAAAAAGGTGCTTTGTGCAAACTTCTTTATCTTCTTTGCTGATGGTCTCATTTCCTGTGTGCTCCATTTGTCTGCCCTGGTATTTTTCTGCATGATAAGAAGGTTATCTACCAAATGGCAATAGACTTAATTCGAGTCGAGGCAGCTACTCTATTTTAGATGATCTTCTTTATCGTGTTGACGTTCCCAGGGAAGAGACACGGTATATGTACATTAAATGGGATTATTTTAAGGTGTGCTCATTCAGATATACGTTTGGAACTTTGCTTTCCCTGTCTGGGCAGAGGAGTGATTCTCCATGGAGAAGCTCTGTGTTTTTCTGGTAATGTAGGCTGTCAAAGCAGGATGGTTGCTTTGAATGCTCTCTCCGTAGCTTCCTAGCTTTTGACTTTGGGCAGGACAATTAAATTCTAGATCTTCACTTCTCATCCACAGAATAAAGATCTAAATATTATTGCCCAGGGGCACCTGGGTGGCTCAGTTGGTTAAGCGTCCGACTTCGGCTCAGGTCATGATGTCATGGTTCGTGAGTTCGAGCCCCGTGTCAGGCTCTGTGCTGACAGCTCGGATCCTGGAGCCTGCTTTGGATTCTCTCTCTCTCTCAATCTCTCTCTCTCTCTCTCTCTCTCTGTCAAATTAAAAATATTAAAAAAAATACCATCTACATTTTTGTGAGAAGTAAATGAGTTAACGTGTGAAATTCTTAGTTTGGTGCCCGGCACTAAGGAATCGCTCCACTTAGGTTGGCCACTCTTACCTTTGCATGAGTAACTTGATCTCAGTGCACTCAAAGACTCAATTAATATTTATTCAATCTTGAATATTTTGTCTATATGACTGAGGAAATGGCATTTTCATCGTATTAGCCATTATTTAGGCTAGAAGTAAGTCATTTGTCTAGTGATGTTATTGTAGAAGTTGAGTGACACCCAAGCAAAGTCTGAGCAACATTACTCAATAGTGCTGAAGAACCGTATCATCTTTTACAGTTAATTTAAACAACCACGAAAGTAAATCAGTGATGCCCTTTCCAGAGCTGTTGTCCTGGCAGAGCGTGGCTGTGTGGTGTAGTCGGTACAACCACGTGTGAGGCTCTGACTCATCCCTACAAAGTTAGATATAAATGTAAATATGGGAATGCAAGAGAATGTAAAGCTAGTTTAATTGTGTGTGTCGTGAGGGTCTTCTGACAACAATCAAAAGTATTTTACTTTTCTTCCACGAGGCCTTTACTTACAGAAAGGGGAACACAAACCTAGATCCGTTTGAATGTTGAACATCCGTTGATGTTGAATGTGGAATGTCCAACATCCATTGAACGTTAAAAACACTTGATATTAGAAATATTTGCTGAAGTCAAGGAAGTGGTTTTATAAGTCCTTTGGCCTGTATCATGTTTTGAGACTTAATCCAGAAAGGAACAGAGTAATATGTGAATGCTGTCCACAAGGAAAGTGTCACTGGCTTCTTTCTGTCTTTCCCTCCCCCAGCTGATTCGATTGCTTTTCTGCCTGCCCTGTTCACTCTACACACTGAGCGTCTGTCTAATCCTTCCCCCTTGGGGATGAGCCACCACCATCTTGAACTTGCTCAACCGTCATAGTCTCCCGGCAGGTGTACGGATTTGTTCTTCTCACCTGCTGCTGGAACCGGAGACATCTTTTAAGACCCATAATTGGCACAGGACCCTCCCCAGGTCTTAAGCCTTGAATCGCTTCCCATTGCCCACCTGATGAAGTCCCCAGTCCTCAGTTCAGCTGCAGGGCCCGGAATAAGCCATCCTGGCCTTCTTGCCAGCCCAATTTTGGGTCCCTTTTGGTCCTATTCACTCAGCCACATTGGTCTTTAAGTCCTGGGATACAGCCACTCCCCACAACATTGACTAGTTAACTTCTCCCTGCCTTCAAATCTCAGCATGATCCCCATTCGCTGCTGTTGACCCTTCCTCTGCTTCTCAGCCCTCCTCCCACCCCCACAGGCTTCTTGGCATTACATCAATATGTGCTTCCCCTTTTGCTATGTTCATTCCATGTATGACAGCTGGTTCTTATTCTCCCCTTAGAATGTGAGTGCAGAGTTCAGAGCAGGAATCGTACTTGTCTGGGTGCAGAAAATAGCCCCAGATTCAGCAGAGGGTCTGACATCATTTTGAATGCTCAAATGAATGAATGAATAAATTTAGAGAAAGCCTAGGTAATTGCTCAATACCCAGTTACTATATTATAAAGTAGGTTGTGGAACCAGTTTTGAAGTTGGACCTGAATAATGCCAGACCTACTCAATTAAGTGAAATTAAAAAAAATAATAATAATAATTAGGGGTGCCTGGGTGGCTCAGTTGGTTAAGGGTTCAACTTTGACTCAGGTCATGATCTCACGCTTCAAGGGTTGGATCCCCGCATTGGGCTCTGTGCTGAGAGCTCGGAGCCTGGAGCCTGCTTCAGATTCCGTGTCTTCCTCTCTCTCTGACCCTCCCCCACTTGTGCTCTGTCTCTCAAAACTAAATAAATGTTAAAAAAAAATTTTTTTTTAATTAAATTAGTTTATTTGACCACGGAAGGAAAGTGTAATGGATTTGTGGACCACATTGTCCCCAAGCCTGGGATGCTGGGTTTAAATGCTCTGCTATTTAGATGTGTCCTTGGGCTGATTATCGGCCTCTCTTTGTTGCCTTCATTTCCTCATCTGTCATTTAGTTGCAGGGGTGAATTAGTAAAAATATGTGAGCTACTTAGAACAATGTTGCCTAATAAGCATAATAAGCCTAATATTCAGACATAGTCATCTTAAAAACAAAAACAAAAAAATCCCAAACTCTCTTTCCCTCCTGCCTTCAGTTGGATGCCTTTCTAACCTTTCCGTTTACAAGCTAAAATATTAAGTAGTACAGAATTCGACAATTGTGCAGAGTGAAAAATCTGAAAAACAGACAGCAGCCCTGTGAGGTTTCTTATGCTTGAATAGCCACATTGGTCTGAGCATTTTAGATGTTGGGGTCTGTGACTCTGTAGCTGGGACGCCCTGCAGCCGAACCAGCTGGACGGCAGGACATTCTATTAGTTTCAACAGCCACGGTCTCTGAATCGTGGATTATTTCTTGTCTTCCCTCTTATGACTCACTGAGCTGAGTAGAGACAGGCTCCTGGGCCACCTCCAGATTGCACATGGTTGGAGATTCCCCATCAGGATAACTGTGGACAACCAGTTGAAGAGAGAAACCACACCTTTTGTTAGGATGCTTGATAAGCTGTCAGTATGTGAGAAGTTTTTCCTTCTGTCCTAACACAAGTGTCTATGTCCCTCTCTTTTCATAAATCTTAGAGAGAAAGTTTCTGTTCTATCACATGAAGAACTCAAAATACGTTTTCTGGGGAAGTTGACAGGAGCTTCAGGAAAATCACGGCGAGTTAAGGTTTCTGGGTTTTCTAGAGAACATGTCTTCGTCAAGTCCTGAAATATGTTTCAAAATCAATCAAAAGGAATTATTTTTCTTTCACCCACCACAGACTGTTTTATAGAGGATTTAATCCATTGGTAAGCTAACAAAGGGAAGACATGTTTTCCAAGGTAAATTTGCTTTTGAGAAATAAGGTTGCTTTGGACGAATTTCGAAGCCTGTGTGCCTCAAAGAAACAGCATTTAAAGTACAAAATTATAATTGGCTATTTCTGTCAAACTGAAAAAAGACCTTGCCCCATCAGTAATTAATTTCAGATCGTGATTCAAAAATTTCCATCTTTCTTTTAAATTAACTGCATATTAGCACATTTTGGTCAATGAGATTTTTTTCTGCTGTTCTCAAAGATGCATTAAATATGAGAGAAAAGCTTTTAAACAGACTTAATTAACAGCCAGAAATGACGTGATTTATTTTTTGTGAATTGTACATATGGCTGTAGTTCTTCCTGTGCCATATTTTGCATACATTAAAAATTTTTTTATTTATGATCTATAAAATTATTCACAATAGCTCTGGGGAATATAGCTATTGTATCCTTAGTAAAAATGATCCTCATTCTTATGGGAGTTCAACATTGTTGAAGAAGTTTATAAGCTGTAGAGAATGGGGACTAAAATCATTTTCCTTTATTTATTTATTTTCTGTCTTTCTAATTAGGCGTCATAAAAATGCAGAGAAGAGAAGACATGGGGAGTAATAAAAGTAAAAATGTTGTATATATTCATTTACTTCAAATATATATTGACCCATTTTGTTTTCAGAGTAAATGGACTTGGGAAAACAATTAAATATATAGTATATATATATATATATATATATATATATATATATACACACACACATATATATATTTTAAATAATATATAATATATATAATATATATTTAATAATATATAAAAATATATTTAATAATATATGCATTATTTTGTTCAGCTCCTGTCAACTTTCCAAGAAAAAATCATTTCCAGCTCTTAATGTGGTAGAATAGAAATTTATCACAAAAATTATGAAAATTGCTTTGTATAGACATTTCTGTTAGGACAAAATGTATAACATAATATATATTTATTATATATAAGTACTTTTAGGATTGCAATACTGGAGGCTAATAAAAGGCTTACTACTTCCCTGGATTACTGCTGTGCACATTTTAAAATGAAACAAAGTAGCTTTACTAGTGATGACATTTTAAAACAGGAACATTTGGATGGTTTGGAAAAGTGAACGGATTCTGAGACTCCGCTTCATATTTCCATGGTAACGCCAAGGTTCAGAAGTCTTCTCTTGGAGGTAATCATTGGGTGCTCTGAAGAAAAGCATAGATGATTTAGCACTGTTTTTGTCAGGGATGTTAAGTAGAATCTATTAATAAACTGAAAAATGGGAAGCCTTAGATTTAATGTCCTGGTAAAGTTCAATATCCATGAAAACAGGTACCTTTAATGGTTTATCCTGCTGAGGTTTCCCCACCGGTGGGTCACATTGGTTCAAGCAAAGCAGGGGCTTATCTCCTGACCCCCATTTCTGGGATGGTATATTGTTAATCTCGCCAAGATGAAAGAGGCTAATTATCCAATTTTACAAGTCATTCCTTGGTTATAGCTGTTACTAATAATGGGATATATGTTCCCCTACCACCCATTGCAAGCATTCCTGCATCAGAAGGCTTGGGATGAGCATAAATGCCTTCCTTCGATGAGGGTAGTAAGACAAAACCCAACACAACAAAACAAAACTAGGATGTGTTGACAAGTCTTCCAGGATGTTTTAGTGAACAAGGACAGTAACAACATTTGCTATCTCTACTTACAAATTTGGACATTTTTCTTGAGGGGAATAAAATAAACTCTTAATATCTCCCCCTGATTTCTAGGATTATATTTAGACTTCCCGTAACATAAAAATAAGTAAGTATAACTCCCAGACATCAAAGATAATATCTGTCATGGTGGGAGAAGGGAACAGTGGCTTAAGAAAAAAAAAAAAAAAAAGATCTATGTATAGACTGTTCTTATTGTGTAGAATTTCCAGCAGCCCTTATCAAGCCAGAGGTTCTGAATAAGTCTGTAGCTTTTTGTCTAAAGCTTTCTGGGGACAAAAAATAGTGCCCAGTGGCTCAGGGACCTGAGCACAGTCGTAGCCTCACATCCCCCCTTGTATATTATCTACAGGATCACCTTTATTGCTAATTGGAATCACTGCCATCCTGTACACCAAAAAATGTGCTGAGCATGCTTTCATGGACCAGAAATAGAGATGATGCTTTGCAAAACTTCTCCATAGGATACATAGAGGATTGAGCGGAGAGCTGGAAATGGGGTCATTGAATTACCCTGTGAGCATTCAAGAGCATTCAACTGGTCTTTCTCAGTTCTACAGACATTTATTGAGAAATCACTAAGGTTTTTGTTTTTTGTTTTTTGTTTTTTTAATTTATTTGCTTTGAGAGATGGAGAGTAATCAGCGGAGGGGCAGGGAGAGAGGAGAGAGAGAAAATCCCAAGCAAGCTCCACACTGTCAGCACAGAGCCCGATGCGGGGCTTGATCCTAACTATGGGGTCATGACCTGAGTTGAGATCAAGAGTTGGATGTTCAACTGACTAAGCCACCCAGGGGCCATGAGAAATCACTAAGTTTCAGCAGTTACCAAAACAGCAGATGCTGTTTTTGTCCCCATCTCAAAGGAAAATGGTCATTCTGCATATAAATACACAAATAATTTCTTATGATTGTAAGAAGTGCTTACAAATCCTGCAGGGGAGCAAAAAATACTATTTTGGGAATCAGGTAAGGTAAAAAACAATTTTTTTTTCTGATGTAAATGTTAACTAGAAATAAGACAAGGGCTTGTTACTGTTTCCTTTCATGTTATTACACTGGTGATTCAAGTAATGAAGTTTAGTTTCCACCCTGGGGCCCTGCAACCATTTCTACCTTGTAGCCTCAGTGAGTGGAAAGGGAGATCTTTCTCCACTGACTTTCCATAGACCACGATGGGTATCTTCATGGTGGTCAAAGTTATTCTTCATTCCTTTATCTTATCCGTTATTATAACTCTAAGTATGGTGGCCCTTTTGGTCTCATAAAGCAGTACCGCAACTTAGTGGCTTAAAACATAGATGTCAGTCATCTCATAGTTTCTGTAAATCAAGAGTACAGGTATGACTTAACTGCATTCTCTGCACAGTCAGGCTGTCAGCTGGGCTGTGTTCTCATCTGGAGGCTCGATTAGGAAAGAATCTCCCTCCACTCTGTTTCAGGTTGTTGGCAGAATTTTTTGCCTGAAGCTGTGTGACTGAGGGCCCAGACTTGTGCTGCTTGTTGGCCAGGGGCTGCCCTCAGGTCCTAAAGGCAGCCCACAGTTTCTTGTCATGTGAGTGTTCCGAACCTGGCTGCAAGCTTCATCAAGCCAGCCAGATTTACCTCCCTCCAATCTGCTAAGATGGAAGTCTTATGTAATGTAGCATAAAACCAAATCACAGGAGTGACATCCCATGATTTGTGCAGTGTCAGGAGCAAGTCAAAAGTCCCCCTTGCACTCAAGGGGAAGGCAAGAGACAGAGCATAAAACATGAGGGCCACCCTGCAGTCTGTCCACTATGATTTCTATTCTTCCATTTTATAGAAGTTTCTGAAATAGACTTGCCCAAATTCACATGCGAGAGGATAAGCCTGAATATGAATACTGGTCTCCAGGACTGCCTCCAGTAGACTTCACCTGTAATGTCGGGTGCGGATGACTTTGGATAACGACTCATTTAAAACAGTTAATGTCCTCTCAAATAACAGAATAACTCTTCACTCTTTAGAATTCTTCGAAGTAGGGCACCTGGGTGGCTTGGTCGGTTAAGCATCCAACTTTGGCTCAGGTCATGATCTCACAGTTCATGAGCTCTGCTTTGGGCTCTGTGCTGACAGCTCAGAGCCTGGAGCCTGCTTTGGGTTCTGTGTCTCCCCCTCTCTCTGCCCCCCACCAAACCCCTGCCCCCCACACTGCTTGTGCTCTGTCTCTCAAAAATGAATAAATGCTAAAAAAATTTTTAAAAAATAATTCTTCCAAGTGCAGATTATTGAGGCTGTAGTATCAATATGCTAGGAGTACTCAGATTTTTAAAAAAAATTTCTTTGTTATACAATGGATTTAATTATGTATTTTGGACAAGTTCTTTGATAGAATTATAACCAAAAAGCTGGAATGCAATGTGGCCAAGACCAAAAGATATTAATAGAAAAAGAGTGAAGAGGGGAGTTTATCATCTGGTACAGAAGTTTTCAAACTTTTGGGTTGTCAACACCCTGTTACAAATGAAATTGTTGGTAGCATCTCAATGCAAAAAATAAATATAAGAATTTTTTTGGTTCATTCATTCACTTACCAAACATATTGTAGGCTGAAATGATGACAGGTCCTCCTCTAGTCCTGAACATAGTAATCCAAGTCACTGGCCTTCAGGAGGTTTATATTCTAAAGGAGAGATAGAAAAAAAGAACATACAAGGTGTGTGTGTGTGTGTGTGTGTGTGTGTGTGTGTGTGTGTGTGAGAGAGAGAGAGAGAGAGAGAGAGAGGGATAGATTGATTTTAGGAGTGTGTGTGAGAGAGAGAGAGAGATTGATTGATTGATTTTAGGAGGTGGTAAATGATAAGAAGAATTCAAGAGTAATGGAGAGTCCCTTGGGATATGGGGATGGCTTATTAAAAAGATGACCGGGGCCCCTGGGTGGCTCAGTCGGTTGAGCATCTGACTCTTGATTTGGGCTCACGTCATGATCTCATGGTTTGTGAGTTCGAGCCCTGAGTTGGGCTCTGTGGTGATAGTGCAGAGCCTGCTTGGGATTTTCTCTCTTCCTCTCTCTCTGCCCCTCCCCTACTCATATTCTTTCTCTCTCTCAAAAATAAAGAAATAAATACTTGGAAAAAAAAGATGATCAAAGTGCTTCTCTAAAGAAACAGTATTCTGATCAGAGAGCTGGACAAAGAAGTGATGTGATGAGCTGGGTGTTGTTCAAAGGGAAATGTGTTCCAAGTGGAGGCATTGGCGGGTGTTACCTCCCTGATGCATAAACAACAGAGAGAAGTAGAACAACAGATACGGACAGCTCTTGGAGGGTGTTGCTAAGTTGTGAAATGGGAGATGGCTTGTGTCCAGGGAAGTATAGTTTGTTATTGTTTTTTATGATGAAAGATTTAACAGTATATAAAAATGAGTGTATAAAACATCAAATGGAATACTTGATGAAGTAGCAGAATGAATGCAAACTTCAAATGTAAAGGTCTTGACCTTGTGCAAGGGGTTTGAGGTCCTCTTCTCCAGGACTACTGGATAGAAATACATGCAGTGCACCTGCAATTTTGAGAGCAAAGGTAGAGTATGTATATGGTTCAGACCCAAGTAGGCTGGTGAAGGTGTTATTCAGGTTATAACCTGAATCTATTCTGAATGCTAATAATTCCTCAATGAAGTAAGAGGCTGAGCCCTTAGCTGAATGCGAGAACAAAGGAAAGCTGTTGGAGACAGGAGAAGTGGGAAAAAGTCAGGAAGTAGTTCTTTAGTGAGTGTAATGAAACGTGGGGTTGTTCAGCACAGCCAAGGGCATGCTTTGATTTTTCTGACAAGAGATCTCAAGTGTGATCTGTCAGAATGGTCAGGCATTTTTGTGTAGCTATATTTACCTGCTCTCATCTAACCAAGGTGGTGTTTGGCCAAGCTCACCCACCAGAGGCAGAAGGGAAAGACAAACTATGGCTGTTTGCAAGGGAGAGATTTGTGTGAGAAGTGACATTTGCTAGGGGTGGGGACACCAGAACCAAAGTAAGGACCGTGCCTTGAAGATACCAAAAGAGTTGAAAACCTGTGGGGTAGGCATTCTAGGCTAAGTGAGTTACAGTGAGTTCTGTGAGGAACTCACTTGCTCTGGTCATCTTTCCTCTCCCTTCCCTCCACTGTCTACCTCCAGTGGGGCGATGCAGACGTCTTAGGACTATAAAGTTGAGGGTATTTTAAATCAGTGAATTTAGGGGCACCTGGATGGCTCAGTCAGTTAAGCGGCCGACTTCAGTTCAGGTCATGATCTCATGGTTCGTGAGTTCAAGCCCTGCATTGGGCTCCGTGCTGACAGCTCAGAGCTTGGAGCCCGCTTCGGATTCTGTGTCTCCTTCCCTCTCTGTTCTTCCCCCGCTCATACTCTGTCTCTCTCTCTTTCTCAAAAATAAATAATGATAAAAAAAAAATTTAAAAATCAGTGAGTTTGGTGACTGCGATGGTAAAGTAGAATATCATGTGTGGATGATAAGGGGGTGCATTGTGTCTAGAGCATTGTAAAACTGTAATAGAACCATTGCAGATCTGTTTTTAAAATAGCAGACATGAAATACTTCTTGGGGGGGGGCAGGTGGTAGGGAATGATTGTATCAGGGGATACTGGCCTTAATCTAAGGAAAAGTCAGGATGGGGGGGGCACAAGTTTCAGAACATTAATATGAAAGCATTAGAAACTGTAAGCATGAGGGTGAGTGCATAGAGAAACGAGGTCCAAAGACAGAGCCTTTAGGGTCCCTGTATTATAAGGATATACTTCCTATAAAGATGTAAAGGAGGAAGGAAACAGAGATGATAAGCTGGTAAAGGTGAGAGGAGAACCAGGGCATGGTAGAATCTTGGGGCCTAACTAAAAAGTATGTTTGAAGGAGAGAGAAGTAGAGTATGTGTTCTTTTTTTAATTATTAATGTTTTTTTTTTTTTAAACTTGAGTAGGCTCCATGCCCAACATGGGGCTTGAACTCATGACCCTGAGATCAAGACTCATATGCTCTATCAACTGAGCCATCCAGGCACCCTGGAATAGGTGTTCTTGTTCCTAATTTCTACTACTTGAGGACCATTCCTCTTTTCTAAAAATACCCATCTGTGTCCCATTCTTCCAACAGTGCAGATGTGGATATTGATCTTAGGTTTCAGTAATGTAGAGGTCATTGAGTGCATTCATAGTAGTAGATGTGATCATAGCATGGAGGTGAATCTGTTTAGAATGAAACTAGGTGAAGCCTAGAAAATCCAGTACAAACAACGCTTTTGAGGCAATCTACTATTTGGAGGGTGAGAATGTGAGAAACAAGGTAAGATTTTTTTTTCTTTTATGATGCAAGAAACAATGGCATGTTTATACTCTGATGAGAATGATTTACTAGTGAAGGCAATTGCGTTTGATGTAGAGAAGAAAGGAGAGAATAACTTGAGTGATGCCCTTAAGTGTCGAAGAAGACAGCATCGAGGGCATGATGGGGGAGCCTCTACCAGGAACGTGGCTGGGCTGCCACCGTAAAAGGGGGGAAGACAGAATATACAGACTCACATTCACCAGGTGGCGGGATCTGTAGGAATACCTTCTAACTGCTTCTGTTTTCTAACTGAAGTAAGAATCAAGAAAACCAATGATGAGTGAGAATAGGAGAGAAGGTGCCAGAAGTTTGAGGAGAGAAGAAAATGTATGAAAGAGAAACTTGAGGGGTCTCTGGGCGACTCAGTCGGTTAAGCGTCTGACTCTGGTTTCGCCTCGGGTCATGATCTCACGGTTTCGTGAGTTCAAGCTCTGCGTGGGGCTCTGCGCCGACAGTGCAGAGCCTGCTTGGGATTCTTTCTCTCTCCCTCTGTCTCTGCTCCTCACCTGCTCACACTGTCTCTGTCTCTCTCAAAATAAATAAATAAACTTTAAAAAATTAAGGGGCGCCTGGGTGGCTCAGTCGGCTGAGCGTCCGACTTCAGCTCAGGTCACGATCTCACAGTCCGTGAGTTCGAGCCCCGTGTCGGGCTCTGGGCTGATGGCTCAGAGCCTGGAGCCTGCTTCCGATTCTGTGTCTCCTTCTCTCTCTGCCCCTCCCCCATTCATGCTCTGTCTCTCTCTCTGTCTCAAAAATAAATAAAAATGTTAAAAAAAATTTTAAAAAAAATTAAAAAAAAAAGAAAGAAACTTGAGGGAGAAGGCCTTAGAGATACAGTATGGTTATGCCTGCCAGGCAGTGTGAGGGTCTGTTTAGGGTTACCAACGTGGATTGGTAGTGTGACTCATCAGTACCAATGTTTGTGTTTCTCCAGTCATGGTTAGTTCCACAAGTTGTTGTATGAGTGAGGCATGGAGGAGATAGAAATTGAATAAAATCCAGGCTAGAATGTGGCTTACAAGTACCTGCAATAGAGAGAGGGGAAAATGGATGTTGAGAATACATAGAAGGCACTGATTGTATCTCTTGGCCATGGAAATTATTCTGAATAGGAATAGGAATGTAGAGTGGTACTATATGTATACACACACACACACACACACACACACACACACACACACACACATACACTAATGAGTGGTAGTTTTATTTAAAGTCAAAGGATTGTGGGACCCAGGGTTCTAGTAGAGAAGAATGCTTGACCCTCGGTCATGACCAGATCTAGAAATGGCTACGGGGGAGTGGTGAGTTGCATGAGGACAAGTTCTTTGGAGGAAAGGATTCTTAAGAGTTGAGTGTCCAGTTATTGCAAGGATCATCTACACAAGTATTAAAATCTCTACGTGTGAAGGCAAGAGAGACCTGGTAAATGACAGCAACAAGGACTATAAGGCAGAGTCAGCAATATTATTCCCAGCTAGACCTGGAGGGAGGGGAAATTGTCTGGAAGTGGGGATGAGAAGTGAGGAGATTAAGCACATCTCCAGGCTCAGGAATGCACCTGTTTGAGAAAAGCAGCCAGTGCTCAGAGGGCTACGGACAAGGCAGGCTCCCAAATTCCATTCTCACTGGTGCTGCCTTCCCCTTACAATCCGCAGTTCAAAGTCCTGAAAGATAAACCACAAAAGACATTCTGCATTTCTTGAGGAGAAAATATATCATGTTACAATTCTGTTGTACCACCAGTTAGTATTTGGCTGACATGAAATTACTTGGCTCAAAAATAATTCTGTGAAAGGCCTTATGTAAAACAGTGGTGCTGCCATCTTGCCTCCTGACTTTGTCCTCTTGATGGGACTTTTTGTATTTGAAATGTTCCCCTTAGCTAAGCATTGAATAGTAGCTAGGCCTAGGAAGGCTGTGACTCCTCTGCTTTCCAAAATGCTAGAGTTATTTTGGAGCATAAGGAAATCACACTTAATTTTATTTCTTTCTTGAATACTGAACAATACGTAGCCAGAATTCAAAAAAACATTTAGTTAGAACTGTTTTTCTATAGTGCTCTCTTAGCCAAAAGTCTTAGTCATAATTGTTACATCATCCAACACATACGTGCACACACACACGTGTGTATATATCATATCACACACATACACAAACTCATATAAAATATTAAAAAAAAAAACAGAGCAAAACAGGGCCATTTAATTTTGTTGCCTTGAGTCTACAGTGAATCTTGAAATTCCGAATGGAAGCTCAGAAGCTTAATCTTCAAAGAAAAATTAAAGAGTAATTATTAAATTTTAGTTGTTCGAGCAGGAAAATGAACAAAGCAAAAGAAGTAAAGATGGAAAATAAGGAAAGTTGAATTTTATTAAAGTGTCGCCCCTGGAGCATTCTGTTTTGTTTTGTTTTGTTTTGTTTTTTGTTTTTTTAGCGTTAGTGTATTTTGATGCAGGATGTTACATAAAAATAAACACAGATGTTAAACTGTGACAAGTTTTAATGAAGAATATGTCATTCAATGTTGTCTCCCTTTCCCCTCATATACTTGTTCTTCAGTTGGAAAGTCAGTGTCAAGACTTTTCTCCTTTATAGCAGACAGAAATTGGATCTTCGTTTTCTTCTTTAAACTTTACTCTCTCTCTAAAAACATTGGTGATATAAACACATGGGAACACATGATACCATTCATTTACATCCTTTGTCATGGCTCTGCTGCACGAAATCTCACTAATAATACTCTCCCTCACTTGTCATTGAGCAATTCTCCGATGATATGTAATAACAGCCTTTTCAATGCATGTGATTCGTGAACATGGAATCTTTGTTCTGTATCTATGCTATTGGCTTCTATGTTAGACAATAGCAGTGATATAACTGGGGTTGTTCCTTTTTAATTAACTCTTATAATCATGTGTTGGAATTATAGAGAAATTATATGCAATAAATTAAAGACCACATAAAATTTCCCGGTGGAAAACAGTAAGGTCACTCTGCTAACTGTTTCAACATAGATGGGAACCTTTTCAGCCTACCCAGTTTCATTGAAATGTTAATAATGGCCTTTTCTCACAATAGCATCTCTTACATCATTCCTTTTGTCTTTCATCCAAACAAACCAAGATCCAGACATCATGGTATTTTCAGACAACACTGGAAAAGTTTCCCAGCAAAATTGCATGCAGTTAGGGTTCTTGCAGTAGAAAGTATTTAAGGTCTCAGAAAACATCGTACATTGCTCATTTCTAATATAAGCACAGAAAAACCTCTTGATATTTTATCATCAGTTAAAACAACTTATATCAACAGAAAAGAATCCCATTTCCCACCTTTGTCTCCCAATTCATCATAAAGGACCAAAAAAGAAGTCAAAATACCAAAGCTAATCCCCTTCAGGAAGAGCTTGTTTTATTGGGTGATTTTCCAAAGAATCTTTGGAAATACGTGATCCTAAAATCTATGACCTAAGTCTTTTACTCACAATGGTCATTCTTGAAGTTATCTAAATTTGCTAATAAGTGGATGCATATTTGTCAATAATTACAAATTCCCAGACTGTTAAATATATTTAATATTCTTAAAAGAGAAAAAAATAAACTGTGTTTCTTCATCAGCCCCTTGTATGTTTTTGCTGGCATGAATATTTTAGAGAACAAAAGAAAGATTGTACCGAGATAATTTTTTGATGAATTATTCTTTTCTCACCAGTGTCAATGGGCATTTATTTCTTATTTATGTTTATTTATTTGGCAAAACATGTCAATTTAGTTGTCACCAATTCATTGCCTTAAAGAGCTAGAAAAGAAGGCTATTTTTTAGTTTTCTTATTTGCAAATGGCATCCCATCGGTCCTCAGCAATGCAATGAAATTAAATTCCAAGACACCTGCCATATTCGTTTGGTGTTATCTTTAAAATGAAATAATCTTAAAAGTCACAAATATTTTTTCACCCAAATGGGATGCAGATTCATTATCTAATCAAGAAAGTAGTGAAATATTTAACAATAAAAGAAAATATCATGGTTGTACATGGTGTTATCTATATACTAGACTATTTAATCAGGAATGGAAAAACAAAAACAAAAACACTCATAAAAGAAAAAGCTTTCCAGAAGATAGAATAACAGGAGTGAGTTACCCTCTCACTATAAACATCTAAGGACGTAAACAAAATATATAAAACAGTGCTTTGTGAGACACTTTACATCAGGGTACAAAGGACAGTGATCCCTGAGAGATTAAATATAAACAATATGGTTTTACAGTTTCCCCAGATTAAAACTGTAAGAGAGTTTCTAGGTCATGGCACATGGGAAAAGAACCCAGCCAGAATCCAGTGTCATCCTTGAGTGGAGAAGAAGGAGACCAAGGCAGCGAGACTTTTCAAGACACTATTCCAGACAGATGAGAAATTGAGAGAGGGAGTGTAAGGGAGGTCAAGGAGAGAGAGGAGTAAGAGAGGCAGGAAACGCTTGAGATTTTATGAGACTCTTCCTTGGTGTTCAGTTGAGTATCAATCAGCACTTGCATGAGAGGAAACCATCAAGGCAGGAGGAAGAATCATCTGAAAATATTAGAGATAAATCGTTTGACAGTCACACAGAGAAAGGAATAGCACTTATGGCCATGAGCTATACTGGGAAACCTCATAATTTACTACCTGTTGGATAGAGTACTTAGAAAGGTCTTGCCTCACTGGGCATAAATAATTTATCGTGGATTGAGTACTTCTTCAAATTCCCTGACAGACCATAAGGGCAAGACCAAAGTATGTTAAAAAGCGTCTCCAAGTAATTTAATTAAATTTGAAAACAGGGGTGCCTGGGTGGCTCAGTTGGTGAAGTATCCAATTCTTGATTTAGGCTCAGGTCATGATCTCATGGTTTGTGAGATTGAGCCTTCTGTCCGGCTCCCTGCTGGCTGCATGGAGCCTGCTTGGGATTCTCTCTCTCCCAGCACACCCCCCCCCCATGCTCTCTCTCTTTCTCAAATAAATAAATAAACTTTAATAAATAGGTTTGAAGACAAAGATCAAGAATACTTATAAGAATACAAAGTATTTAACATCAACTCTAGGAAACATTCACAATGTCTGGCATCTAATGAAAATTACTGGGCATGGAGAAAAGCAGGTGTATATGACCCATAATAAAATCTAGCATTTGAAACTAAACCAAAAATCACAGATGTTAGAATTAGTCATCAAGGACCTTAAAACAATTATTATAACTGTATTTCATGTGTTAAAGTAGATAGAAATATGGAGGATGCAAGACCAAAATCCAGTCTTTCACTCCTGGAAATAAAGACTACCCATGATTGAGATGAAAAATGTACTGATGGTGTTAACATTATGTCAGTCATTGCCAAAATGGAATGTAAACTTGAAGACATAGCAATAGTAGCCATCTAAAATGAAACAAAGACATAAGTCAATTTCATAAAGTTAAAAGATTATCAGTGAACTATGGAACAGCTTCAAGTGGCCAACTATGTGTACAGCTGGAGTTTGTAAAGGAGAGGGCAAAGGGGAGGTGGGGAAGGAAAAATGGGAGGAAAAAATGTTGATGAAATAATGGTTAGAATTTTTCAAAATTTAATGAAAACTATAAACCTGTAGACCAAAGAAGTTTAAGAACCCAAAGCAAAAGAAAATACCAAAACACATCATCATCAACTTGCTAAAAATAGTGAAAAAGGAAAAATCTTAAGTGAAACCAGAGAGAAAAAGAAACTAACATAATCATGATCTCGGATTTATCATCGGCATTGTTACAAGTGAGAAAAGAGCGGATTGACTTCTTTAATGTACTGACAGAAAAACCCCTATCCCGCAAGAATTCTATATCTAGCAACATTTATCTTGTAGAAATTAAAGTGGAATAAAGACTTATTTGGACACACAAAAACCAAAAGAATTCATCACCACCAGGCCTACACCAAAAGGAATATAAAAAAGAAGCCTAGGTAGAAGAAAAATAAAACCAGATGAAACTCTGAATCTCCGTAAACGTATTAAGAACACTAGAAATGATAAAAAACATGGTGGCATTAGCATGAAGTTTTAGAGAGGAGAAAAGGAAGTCCACTACTATAAGTTCTTATACTATAGAGAAAGTGATATAATAGCACCTGAAAGTAGACTGTGATGAGTTAGCATTATGTGTTATAAACCCTAAGGCAACCACCTGAAATCATATAACACAATGTTTTATCAACCCACCAAGTAAGATAACATGTAATCATAAAAAATTATTTACAGTTAATCTAAAGGAAGGAAAAAAAGGAGTAAAGTTAACAAAAATACATGAGACAAATGAAAATCAGATAAAAGAGTTAAAAGCATATGAATAATACCATTAAATGTATATGGTCTAAATACCCAGATTAAAGTAAGCAAGAACCAACCACATCCTGCCAATAAAATATGGTATTATATATGAAGACAAACATATTAAAAAGGAAAGAATTTAAAATATACCACACTGGGAACCCTGGGTGGCTCAGTCAGTTCAGTGTCTGACTTTGGCTCAGGTCATGATCTTGTGGTCCTTGAGTTTGAGTCCCGCATCAGGCTCCAGCTCGGAGCCTGGAGCCTACTTTGGATTCTGTGTCTCCCTCCCTCTCTGCCTGTCCCACACTCATGCTCTCTCTCTCTGTCAAAATAAATAAACATTAAAAAAAACTAAAAAAGAAAATATACCACACTGATATTAATCAAAATAAATCAGCAGCATGTTAATATCAAAAGAAAGTAGATTTCAGAGGAACACATATAGTCAGGGATAAAGGAATTTTACCATAATGATAATGGATTGAATTCATCAAACAGATGTATTTCAAATGTTCATACTCCTAATAACAGGACTTCAAAATTCACTAAGGATGGAGTGACATCAGTGTGATGGTGGATGAGGAAACTACAGGCCCTCCTTCTCCCACTGCGGCACTGGGTTTACAATGATATCAGAATACTTTCGTGAGAACTCTAGAGACAAGCTGAAAACTACGGGCAACAAAAGCAAAAATAGACTAATGGGACTACATTGAAGTGAAAAACCTTTATGCATCCAAGAGTACAATCAACAAAATGAAAAGGCAATCTACAGTGGGGAAAAATTTGCAAATCATATTATCTAATAAGGAGATAATCCAGAGTATATATTCAGAATATATAAAGAACTTCTACTACTCAACAACAAAAATGGAAATAACCTGATTTTTAAAAATGAGCAAAGGACTTAGAGACATTTCTCCAATGAAAATATACAAATGGCCAACAAGCCTATGAAAAGATGCTCAACATCATTAGAAAAATGCCTGTCAGAACCACAGTGGAGTATCCCCTCATGCCCATTAGGATGGCACTATAGAAAACAAACACAATAGCAACAATGACAACAACAAAAACAAAATAACAAGTTTTGGTGAGGACATGAAGAAATTGGGACCCTTCTGCACTGTTAAAATGGAATTGTAAAATGGTGCAGCTTCTGTGGAAGACAGTATGGAAATTTCTCAAAAAATTAAAAACAGAACTACCATATGATCCAGCAATTCCATTCCTAGGCATATATCCAAAATAATCGTAAGCAAGGTCTTAAAGAGATACGTGTACACCCGGAGGAGCACTAGTCACAAGAGAGAAAAGTTTAATAGCCACCCAGATGTCTATTGAGGGATGAATGGATAAACAAAAATGTGGTGCACATATACAATAGAATATTATTCACTCCTAAAAAGGAAGGAAGTCCTGGGCACCTGAGCGTCCAACTTTGGCTCAGGTCATGATCTCACAGTTCATGAGTTCAAATCTCACATTTGGGCTTGCTGTTGTCAGCACAGAGCCAACTTTGGATCCTCTGTCCCTCAGGGTGCCTCGGTGGCCCAGTCAGTTAAGCTTTTGACTTTGGCTCAGGTCATGATCTCACACCTTGTGAGTTTAATTCCCACGTCAGGCTCTGTGCTGAATCTCAGGGCCTGGATCCTGCTTCAAATTCTGTGTCTCCCTCTTTCTCTGTGCCCCCCCCACCCCCACTATTCATGCTCTGTCTCTCTCTCTTTCTCTCTCTCTCTCAAAAATAAATAAAACATTAAAAACAATTAAAAAAAATGGATCCTCTGTCCCTCTCTCTCTGCCCCTCCCGTACTTGTGCTCTCCCAAAAAGAAATATTCAGAAAAAAAAGTAAGGAAGTCTTGTCACCTGCTACAACATGGATGAACCTTGAGAACATTCTGCCAAGTGATATAATCCAGTCACAAAAGGAGAGATGCTGTATGATTCCATTTATATGAGGTACATAGAAATACTACAGAAACAGAAAGTAGAGAGTTGGTGGGTATATGCAAGATTAAAAAATTCTGGAGATGTGTTTTGCCACAATGTGAATATACTTAACACTACTGAAGTGTACACCTAAAAAAGGGTAAGATGGTAATTTTATGTTGTGTTTTACCATGATAAAAAAGATTCATTAAGTAAAAATTGATAAAAGGAGAATTAGATAAATTTTACAATTATGCTTTGATATTTTAATATTTAACACTCCTCTCAACACCTGCAGAATTGACATTATTCTTAATTTCACATGTAACATTTACCAAGGTCAACCATATTCTGGACAGCAAACAAGTCTTTATATATTTAGTATAATTCATATATAAAATACGTTGTCTGATGAATATAAAATTAAGTGAGGAGTAAATTACAAAGGTTTCTGGAAATTACTGAATTATTTGGAAAGTAAATAACATACTTCTGAATAACTTGTGTGTCAAATGAGAAACAAAAAGAGATATTAGAAAATATTTTCAATTTAATATAAATGCAACATATCAGAATAAGAAGTGGGATACTACTAAAACAGTGGTCTAGGAATGAATCATACTCAACCACTATATTAAAAAAAGGAAAGGCCTCAAATTAGTCATTCCACTTTCCAACTTAAGAAATTGGAAAAATATTTGCAAATTAATCACAAAGTAAATAATAGAAAGAAAATAATGAAAGTCAAAATAGTAACAAGATAGAAAACAAAAAAAAAATAGAAAAAATACAAATGTGGTTATTTAAGAAGATCAATAAAATTGATAAATATCTAGCTATAATGATTTGAAAAGAAAAAGGAAGAACCAAAATACAAAACAAAACAACAGATAAAAGAAGAGGTGACATCAGTACAGATACCATAGATACTAAGAGATAAAAAGCAACCACCACCACCACCACCAAAACCCCCAAAACAGAATATCATGAACAACTGAGTGCTAAGAAATTTGATACCTTAGGAGGAATAATGGGCAAATTTCTTGAAAAACATAAATTGTCAATATTCACTCAAAAGTGCTTTACAACATAGTTAAAAATCTTCCCACAAAGACAAATTCCAGCTCAGATAGCTTCAGTGTAACTCTCTATCACAGATTTAAAGAATATTTATGATGCTAAGCAAAATTAGTTAGAGAAAGACAAATATTATATGACTTCCCTCATATGAGGACTTTAAGACACAGAACAGATGAACATAAGGGAAGGGAAGCAAAAATAATATAAAAACAGGGAGGGGGACAAAACATAAGAGACTCTTAAATATGGAGAACAAACAGAGTTACTGGAGGGGTTGTGGGAGGGGGAATGGGCTAAATGGGTAAGAGGCATTAAGGAATCTACTCTTGAAATCATTGTTGCACTATATGCTAACTAATTTGGATATAAATTAAAAAATAAAATTATACAAAAAATAAAAAATAATAATTATGTTTAAATTTTTCCAGAAACTTTAAAAGGGAAAAATGCTTCCCAACACATTTCTATGAGCCCAGCTTTACCATGATACCATAACTGAGGATATTGCCAGAAAAGAAAACAAGAATAATGTCATTTAAAACCAAACAGGCAAAAATTCTAAACAAAATTTTAGCAAATCAAACCCAATTATATACAAAACAATACATAATGAACGGGAAGAATTTATCTTATGAGATAATGCTCAGTTTAATATTTGAAAACCAGCACAATTTTTCGTACTAAGAAACTGAATGTATTCTTGAAAAATACTCTTAGCAAAGTTAGAAATGTCTTAATCTGATACATGTCATCAAAAACAAAAGCGGCCCTGGGGCGCCTGGGTGGCGCAGTCGGTTAAGCGTCCGACTTCAGCCAGGTCACGATCTCGCGGTCCGTGAGTTCGAGCCCCGCGTCGGGCTCTGGGCTGATGGCTCAGAGCCTGGAGCCTGTTTCCGATTCTGTGTCTCCCTCTCTCTCTGCCCCTCCCCCGTTCATGCTCTGTCTCTCTCTGTCCCAAAAATGAATAAACGTTGGAAAAAAAAAAAATTAAAAAAAACAACAACAACAACAACAAAAAAAAACAAAAGCGGCCCTATAGTTAACATACTCAGTGGTAAAAGGTTGAATCTTTTCTTACCCAAATGAGGAGCAAAATAAGGATCCACTCTTACCTACATCTCCTCAGCATTTTTACTGGACTTTCTAGTCAATGGAATCAGGAAAGAAAAAGGGGAAAAAAAAACCCATCGAGGTTAGGAAAGAAACACAACTCTGTTTATGGATCAGAACTCCAGGCTTTTTTCTTTTCTTTTCTTTTCTTTTCTTTTCTTTTCTTTTCTTTTCTTTTCTTTTCTTTTCTTTTCTTTTCTTTTCTTTTCTTTCTTTTCTTTTCTTTTCTTTCTTTCTTTCTTTCTTTCTTTCTTTCTTTCTTTCTTTCTTTCTTCTTTCTTTCTTTTTGGTAGAAATTACATTCTAAAATAAATTTTGAAATCCAAAGGATCTAAATAGTCAAAATAACTTGGATAAAGAAGAACAAAGCTGGAGCACTAACAATTTCTGATTCTATGACTTGCTATAAAGCTATAGTAATGGAGATAGTTATGTATTGGCATAGAGATAGACAAATAGATCAAGGGACTACATATCCCAGAAATAGACCCCTACACATGTAGACAACTGAGTTTTTACAAATCAGTTCAGTGTAGAAAGGATAGTCCTTTAAGCAAATAATGTAGAAATAATTGGATCTAAAAAAAAATAAAAATATCTCCAATCTGTACCTTGCTCAATATAAAATATTAACTCAAAATTTATCATGAATTTATACGTAAAACTAAAACCCATAAAACTTCTAAGAGAAGAATGCCTTGTGACTTTGATAATGGGTTAGATACAGATGCCTTACTGCACCAAAAGCAAGATTAAAAAAAAAAAATGTAAATTGGAGGTCATCAAAATTAAAACTTCTCTTCAAAGGTACTAAGTAAAAAAAAAGGCAAGCCACAGATTGGGGGAAATATTTGCCAATTTCTGTATCTAATAAAGAACGTGCATCTTTCTGTATAACCAAAACTTTATCAATAGAATATTTGGTTTAAGAATAAAAACCAAAACTCTTTTAAGGTCTTGTATTGTTCACTTAGGCACATATCAAATATTTAATTATGTGCTTGGTGTCTGAAAGGATGTATATGAAGACATTATCATGTTTGGGAAAGAAAAATCAGATAGAAATTCTGTCTTCATGCCCTCATACAGAAAAAAAAAGCCACAAGATAAGGCAATTGACTAAATTATTTTAAATAATTAAGTTGAATGATGTTTTGTAAAGTACATAATACAGAACTTAATACAGACCACATACTCAGTAAAGTAGCACGTCGTTAATAAACGAGAGCAATCAGTCATAAGAAAAAGATAAATACAATAGCATGGGAACTTAAAGATAGAATAGTGTGTGTGTGTGTGTGTGTGTGTGTGTGTGTGTGTGAGTGTATGGAGGATTATGCTTAGGGGAAAGGTGAATGTCCAGAATGCTCTGTGAATGGGAGAACTTTGAAAGCTGATTGAAAGCAGTCTGCAAGCATATGTTTACAGGCCATATGAAAATAAGGCTGGATAAATTGATGGGAAGAAGAGGAAAGAAAAAACTGAGAAAGAAAAAATTGAGGTCTGAATTCCATATTTGCCTTTATATGTCATTGATTTTTCCTTTCTGTTCAGTATATTTTTTTTTAATAAAGGAAGAATGAATTGGCAGTAAATAATTAAATTACCGGCTTTAGGGTATACGCCAAAAAATTGGAGATTTGGAAGTTGATTATATGTGAGGAGATAGCCACCTTCTCTTAAAAAACAAAAAACAGAAAAAAAAAGGAAAACAAGAACAAAAACCAAATACAGACTTTCCATAAAAAGTTCCCCACACTAGACTTCCTCCTGGCCTCCACACCTTCTTTCTGTCCTCAGTGTGTGCCTTCCTTTTCTCACCTTGCTGACCCCACAAACCACGATGAAGTCCATTCAGCAGTTTCTAGCTGTAAACTGTAAATTACAGGGAGAAATTCACATTTACCATGGGAATTTGGTTCAGGAATTTGGATGAGGTGTAAGGCTCTGCTTTTACTAGTAAAAATTCCTAGACCTACAACTGTGTGCAGAGAACACCGTTCTAGGCACCGGATGAGAAATGCCAAAATACTCCGGAATATCCTCCATCTGTGCAATACACAGAATACGGATGATAGAGATCACAGACCTGCATATTCACAGGAGAGAAATATAAGAGAAGAGGAATGGAGTGTTGAATATAACCAAGGCTTATATCAAGGTCCTGCAGCCTGTGGCCGCCATAATTTGTTTTGCATCTGCCTAGATGCACCTTCTAGATTTATGCACGTTGTATGTCACGTGAGGTATCAGGGGGATTTAGTTTCATGCTTATTTTTTTAGAAGTCTTTTTACAAAGGTTCGGTGTTTAAAAATATTAGCGAGGGTTCAACAGTGACTGCATATGTTAAAGGAATCTTCTCTGAATTGTTCAATGACGTGGGTGGGCACAATTGGGTGGTCCAGTTGATAGAAGATCGCTTGTACTTTGTGGGGTGTGGTTATAGGTCATGAGAGATGGCCTAATTGAAGAGCCATCTGTGCACCCTCCCCCTCTGCCTTATCCCTACTGAGGTGAACACAAGATGTCCATGCCGCATTCCGTCTCCCATTGGCCCATTCCATTATGTCCTTTAAGTTGAATTTCCCTGCATTGAAATCATTCCATCAGTCTCCCATTTTATACAGCTCTCTTTGGCCAAACACACATACTCAGGAATAAAGCAAAGGAGAGCTGCATTAACCTTCCTTTCAGATTCGTGCACACATTCTCCCCAGGGATATTTCTTCGACTTTAAAATTATCAGGGCCCTTTCTCATTTAAAAGTATGCAGTCTCAGGGCATCTGGGTGGCTCCATCGGTCAAGCATCTGACCTCAGCTCAGGTCATGATCTCACAGTGTGTGAGTTCGAGCCCCGTGTCGGGCTTTGTGCTTACAGCTCAGAGCCTGGAGCCTGCTTTGGATTCTGTCTCCCTCTCTCTCTGCCTCCTGCCCCCCCACCCCCCGCTTGTTCTCTCTCTCTCTCTCTCTCTCTCTCTCAGAAATAAATAAATAAACGTTAAACAAGTAAGTACGCAGTTTCTGCCTATTACAGAGCCTAACTTCTTAGCATAGCTCAGCATATTTTTAACTTCCTACCTTTCTAGCCTTCCCATAGCCTTCATGGCCTTCATGGTAGCCTTTCATGCTACCATACTGCATTCCTGACACGTCCAGAAATGTATGAGACTGGCCCACGCCTTTGCTCATGCAGACGCCTCACTCTGGCATGTGTTTAACTTCCCTGCCCTTGTGGTTCATCCCTACTCATCCTTGAAGATGTGTCCTTCTGGTGTCAGCAGACCTAGAGCACTTCTCCTCTCCCACCAGGGTGAGGTGATTGTCCTTTTGGGTTCCTTTTTTCAGTGTACTTACTAATAAAGCAACACACATCATGGTCTCTACTACCCCATTAGACCCTAAGGGTTGTTGATACCTTATGTTGGCATCTGTGCCTGGCACACGGTAGGCACTCAGTAAGCATTTATTGGATCGAAGTAAAATTAATAGTGTTTCAGATGATCAAATACAGAGCATAGTTTTCAACACCTAAATAACGCAGTATGATCTTCTGTATCATAAATTGTAAAAATTCACTGATACACAGGCAACCTTTGGTATGCAATTTACATAGGCACCACAAAATTCAAAAAGCAACATTATAAGTATTTTCAGAAAACTCTTTGGCTTACTAGAGAGCCAGATTTTCTTGAAAAGGCTTCTTCCTTTCCAGGGAAATGGTTTACTTCCAGACACCTGAGAGAGGAGCCTCTCAAGCCCAGGGCGGTGCGTTATCTACAGAAGGGCAGCATAAGGCCGTGATGTTGAAGTGGGTCCGAAGTTTAGACTGCCCAAGTGCTAATTGTGTACCCTTAGGTTAGCCCTTTTTCCCCCCAATTTTTAAAGTTTTGATAAAATACACATAACATGGAAGATACTATATTAATTATTTGTGAGTGTGTAATTCACTGGTATTCAGGACCTCCATACTATATGTACATCCATCACCTCCATCCATCTCCGGAACTCTTCATTTTGCAAAAATGCGACTCCGTATCCGTTAAACAACAGCTCAGTGGTCCCCTGACTCTGGCCTCTGGAAACCACCTTTCTACTACTCTCTGTCTTTATGATTTTGATGACTCTAAGTACCTCATATAAGTAGATCAGACAGTATTTGTCTTTTTGTGACTGGCTTATTTCACTTAGAAGTCTTCAGAGTTCATCCACCATGTAGCATGTGTCAGAATGTTCTTACTTTTTAAGGCCGGATAATATTCCCTTGTATGCATGTATAGCATTTGGCCTATCCATTCATCCATCAGTGGACACAAGGGGGGCTTGGCTTCAACATTCTAGCCGTGGTGAATGCTGTTAGGAACACGGGTGTGCAAATAACCCAGCCTTTTTAAACCTTGGATTCCATATGCAAAATGAGAGGGATAATAATACGTAAAACATTAAGCTGTTGAATGGATTGAATTAAACGATCTATGTAGAGCAATTAGCACAGCTGGCACACACGTAATTTTAAAATAAAATGTTAACTCTTATTTTTATGGAAGTGTTAGCTCCACACAATTTAGCAATGTACCTTTCCAGGGCTCCAGGAGCTGAATATTAAATGTCACCTAGACAAATCCAGTATCAGCAGAGTATAGTGAGAGCGGGCTGTGAGGCCACAGCTATGTGTTCACTGAACTGAAATAGTTTGTTGTTGTAGTTGTTGTTGTTGTCGTCGTCGTCTTTTACCTTAATTCCTAGAGTTGTGTGTTTGCGTTTCGTTCTGTAGAATGTTTAACAGGCCACATGTTGGAGAGGTCTGGAAAATTATGACTTCCCATATCTAGCCCCTTATAGGTCTGGTCATGTGAGTGCTTGACATCATTTATCTTTCCATTTATCTATCGCTACAATAATAAAAGCTGGGATTCAAGTGGCTCTTATCTGCAGTGGGAGAGTGGATGTATTTTATATGTCAGTTCTTTAAAAGGGGAAACCTTTCAGAGCTTTTCAGAAAATATCACTGAGGAGTTAAAGGAGTTGAGGAAGAACATTCTGAGTACTACTTGTTAGGATTACTTTTTGGCTGCTTTAAAAGTAATTATAATTTTCATGGCAGCATCTATTAAAATGGCTGTTACCTGACAGTATTTCTGTTATAGTTTCAGGTCATTGTGAGAATGAAGGGGAGCAAAATGGGAGTGTTTACCAAGCGGATTGTCTCCGACAAAGGGAGCCAAGTGCCGAGAGCCTTAATACTTGCAGAAGACAGATGTTATGTATGAGGCCTAAGAATCTTCTCTAGCTCCCCAGAAGCCTGCTCTATCAGAGAGTGAACACGTAACACAATTTCACTTCATACCCCTATTTCTTTATTAGATAATTTTATTTCAAATCTACTCTTAGAATTTAGTAATACTCTGGGAGATAAATTTGTGTGTGTGTGTGTGTGTGTGTGTGTGTGTGTGTGTGTTTTATCATTTATGTTATCAAGGATAGAGAGACATATTCCTTTTTATTCTTATGTTTGGAAACAATAGCTGTGATTATTGAGCACTTCTAAATGCCAGATGGCACAAGACACTTAATTTTATAGATCATTAATAAATGTCCTCAGCAAACATTTGATTACATACAAATCATCTCATTTATCCTTGGGAAGAGATATTTGAAATTATGCAGCTTTTCCAGAGTGCTTCCAATATCTATAAAAGAGCAAAGGCTGATTACAGATCTAACTGATTTCCAAACATATGTTTTTCTGCACCATGTGTAACACTGCACATTTGTGGACACAGAAGCCACATATTTCTTAAAAAAATCAAACAACTGAATTTTACTTTTCTTTTAAGTTATTTATTTTGAGAGAGAGTAAGAGCATGCATGAGCAGGGAAGGGGCAGAGAGAGAGAGAGAGAGAGAGAGAGAGACAGAATCCCACAGACTTTGTGCTGTCAGCACAGAGCCCAACACAGGGCTCGATCTCATGAACCATGAGATCAAGACCTGGTCTGAAGTCGAGACTCAGATCCCAACCAATGGAGCCACCCAGGTGCCCCAAAATGTCTACACTTTACTTTTAAAGGACTTACATTCTAGATTCACCATAGACCAAATAAATCAGGTGTTTACATGTTTATTTTTGTCTCTGAAGAACTGAAAATTTCCTAGAGGCTTGAAGATTTAGTGAGTATAGTCTGATATTCTGGAGGCTGTGCATATGTTGATCTCATTCAGTCAGCTAGTGGATAAGGAGTAGGGACAAGTTTGAGAGTGAATAACCCAGTAACACGTTTGGCTTCTGAGGTATAAGAGGGAGTCTTCCTTGAGACATTCAGGTGCCTGCGCCTTTGTATCTAGTTAGGAAGCTTTGCATCTTTTTTTAAAAAAATTATTTTTAATGTTTATTTATTTTTGAGACAGAGACAGAGCATGAACAGGAGACGGTCAGAGAGAGAGGGAGACATGGAATCCGAAGCAGGCTCCAGGCTCTGAGCTGTCAGCACAGAGTCCGACGCAGGGCTTGAACTCACAGACCGCGAGATCATGACCTGAGCTGAGGTTGGACGCTTAACCGATTGAGCTCCCCAAACGCCCCTGAAGTTTTGCATCATTATATCTTAGGATAAGTCACACTTTGAAAAAAAAAGTGCTATATTGGCAGCAAGTGTTCCTAATATTAGAATATTGCCATTGTTTCTGCAACTTTGTGGCGTGTCATTTTAACTAACAAAATAATCTTTCCGTGTATTTATCCAAAAGGAAATTTATTGCACCAAATAAATATAGCACAGCTTCATCTGTAGTCATTAATATTTGACAAGCAGTTACTGTAATCCATGAATAATCTAAAATGTAATTTCAGCCATTTGTTTGAGCTCTCTCATTTATTAATTTTTTTAAACAGTGCTTCCAAAAGGAGGAAAATTGATACCTTTTCCCTATTATAACGTTAGTACTAATAGTGATAAAGTTAAAGCTGGATGGTAGTTTGAGGGAGAAAGGAACCATGTAGGTTCATTGTGTAACTTGGGTAAATAGCCTCCCAGTTATCTAGAATTAGCTGTAAAAATCTGTTGTTGGCTTCAGTTATAAGCCCTAAGATTTATATTAGACTCCCAATCCTTAATTTGCTTAGCAAGTTGTATGTATTTGATGGACTGATTTTTGAAAGGGACTCTAGAATTTCAGTTAAAAATGTTTTTTGAAGCAACTCAATATGGACTAGGGAAGCCAGAGTAAACCACAACATGAAAATCTGGAAGACAGTCTCCAATTTACATTTTCTGCATATGACCTATTTTAATGAGGAAACGAAAATCATAAAATTAGCTTTTATCTAATGGCCTAAAACTCGGTTGCGAGAAGTGTTGTTGATGACAAAGGAAACATTACCTCACGTCGGCGGCGGGGAACCTTGCGGGGACCGGAATGACTCAGCTGAGCAGCTGGTAACCGAAACTCATCTTGTCAATGTCAACTGTACTCCATCTTCCCGTTCGCCAGTGAAAACACAGCCACACTTTGCTCCCAGGGTCTGGTGTCAGAAAGACCACACTCTTGGCTCCCATCCCTTTAGGGCTGTGGAGAGAAAGCCAAGGCATACATACAGTATGCCCACCCTGTCAGCTGCGGGGCAGAAGCAGATGAGGAATGCTGAAGATTATGAGTCATTGCTTTCAAGTACTCAGAGGCCAAAATAGGACAGAGAACTTTCTCAATATAATTATACAGAGAAGAAGAAAACGAAGCCAAAATTGTGCCTCCGTACATTTCATTTCCGAATATGTGGAGATCAGAAAGACAAAAAAAATCTGTTTGTGTCACTCCGTAAACTTTGGGTAAAGACATGTAAGAGACCATCCCTGTTAGTAAATTGTCCTCAAGATGAATTCACTCACAGAGGAAAGCAACTGAAGATACGGTATAAGCAAACAACTAATAAATGCTCCTATAAATAAGATTAAGTAAGGATAAAGATAAAGGAGGAAGTCCCAAAGAAGAAATAAAGCAATTTTCCAAAGCTTAAAAATACAAACAGTCACATCAAAGAGGATTCACTGAGGACTTGGCACCAAGAATATAAAGACGGCCGCATGGAAACATCACTTGCAATCACAGAAAATACCCCAGAAAGGGAAATCTGGTTGTCTGCGAGGGGTAAGAATCAGACTTCCATAAACATTCTTCCTGGAAGAGAGGCACATTTGACCTCTATGGCCTTCTCCCCACAAATCTATAACCCAAGTCTAATCACGAGAAGACATCCGCCAAGGCAACATGGCAGTGTTTTACCAAATACCTTACCAGTACTCTTCAAAAATGTCCAGGCTCTGAAAAACAAGGGAAGACTGGGGAACTGTCTCCCGTGGAGGAGACTAAAGAGATATGAGGACTAAATGCGATGCAGTGTCCTGGATGGGATCCTAGAACAAGGAAAAAAGGACATCAGTGGAACAGCCACCAAAATCTGAACAAAGTCTGTGTTTTCGTTAATAGTGTTGCACCAGTGTTGATTTTTGAGTTGTGACAAATGCAACGTTGTTATGTAAGATGATAAGATTAGGAAAAATTGGGAAAAAGGGTATATAGGAATACTTGTACTACCTTTGAAACTATTTTGTAAACCTAATACTATTTCCATATAAAAATTTAAAAGTTCTTATCAGAAACGCTGGATGCTCAAAGACAATAGAGGAGTGTCTTCAAAGTTTTGGAGAGAAATTGATTTTCATCCTATAGTCCCATTATCAATCCAGTGTGAGGGTCAAATCATGATATCTTCATAACATGGAAACATTTTGGAAATTTACTTTCCACCAACATTTTCTAAGATAATGAGTTTAGAATGGTATAACAGAACAGCGGCACAAACTAAGAAAAAGTAGGATATGGGATATCGAAAAAAGTGGAAGCCAATTAGGAAAATCATAAAGGGGAATCCCATAATACTAGCAGTAGGGAAATCAGTGTAGATTGAAGGAGAAGGTAAAGGCCCTCAGGAGTGAGGCGTCTAAAAAAATTAAAGAAAAATAATCTTTTTTACTTTTTTTAAAAATTTATTTTTATTTTTTCATTTTAAAGAGAGAGTGTGGGGGTGCCTGGGTGGCTCAGTCAGTTGAGCGTCCGACTTCAGCTCGGGTCATAATCTCACAGTTTGTGGGTTCAAGCCCCGCATCAGGTTCTGTGCTGACTGCTTGCTCAGAGCCTGGAGCCTGCTTCAGATTCTGTGTCTTCTCTCTCTGCCCTTCCCCTGCTCATGCTTTGTCTCACTCTGTTTCTCAAAAATAAATAAATGTAAAAAAATAAAAAAATAAAAAAAAAGAGAGTGTGAATGGGAGAGACAGAGAATCTTAAGTAAGCTCTACACTCAGTGTGGAGCCTGACACAGGGGTCAGTTCCACAACCCTGGTGAGCTGAAATCAAGAGTTGGATGCTCAACTGATTGAGCCACCCAGGTGCCCCGAGGAAAATAGTTGTATAAGATAACGTGATAATATAGTGATGTTGAACAAATAATTGATACAATAAAAGGTAATAATGTAAAAAGAGAGGATCACCTGTTTGGTTCAGTCCGTAGAGTATGTAATTCTTAATCTCTTTGAGTTTGAGCCCTCATGTTGTGCGTGGAGCCTACTAAAATTTAAAAAAAAAAAGAAAAAGTTAAAAGAGAAAATAAAAAAGGAAGGACGGAATAAAGGAAGGATAGAAGGAAAAAATGGCAGGCAATTAGAAATTCCAAGAAAAATAAAAGGTTGTATAAAAATGAAAATACATATTTATTTCCTGCTTGGCTCTTTGAAGAGCAGTATTTAGGTAGCCATGACACTGATCACTGATTTTTGGAGAGTGTCTGAGAATGATTAGGGATTGAAGTCATGGCAATGAATCTTATGTTGATGTGCTTTGGAGAGTGATATCCTTGCATGGCTATCTGATATCTTTTTTTTTTAAATGGGATAAAAATGAATAGTAATTCAGAAGTTTTCATAGAGAAACATCAGCTACAAACACTCATCCTTTCTCTTTCATTTATGAAGCATGCATTGAACACCTAAGGTGTTTGGAAAAACTTAGGTGAATCATTCAAGGTACCACATCTAAAAGCTGGTAGGCAAGACCCATTGTATCCAGATCTCATTATAATGCAAGGAGTTAAATTCCCCAGAATAGTAATGCAGTGTGCTTTGTGGGAACATGGAGGAACACGGATACATCACATCTAGGAAGAAGTATTCAAATTGGCTGTCATTTCATAGTGAGCCAGATTTTCCAAGTAGAAACTATATTCTGTTATAAATTTAGAGGTTTTTGTAGTGGGTCTTCTCTGTAGCCATGCTTATACTGAGGTTGTATTTAACCTACCCGTCTAGAGCATTTGGTTTACAAAAATGTTTTGACTGCCAACAGGAAATACCATGAGCCTTAGGACAGTGTGTTTCATTAGTAGATATGCTGCCTGAAACCTGCTGGGTTGGGGCTATGGCGTAGGGGTATGAATTAGAGATCCAGAGGGAGGAGCAACCTTCTGTGAAACATATTTGCTTATCTGTCTTTGGACAAAGTAAGCTTTGGGCAGTGTTCCTTACATTTGCATATCTTATCTTTGTTGACCTAAGGATATACTTATTTGACTACATCATATCTCTGATCTTCTAGAATACTATTAACCTGAGGTTATTTCCAGATTCATATGGTATTCATTGAATAATAATATGCTCTGATATTGTGTACTGGATGAAATAAACTAATGAACCTCCTTTACTTTAACTTACTACTAACTAATTGCCAGAGAACCTTTATTCAAGGGGTTTTAGATATGGAGGGGCCAACAAAGGAATGGGCTGGATGGAAATGTAAGAGCCTGTAAGTAAGTCCATCTGGATCTGAGTTAGGTAATGCCGGGTAATTGACGCAATGAGAGTAGAATGAAGTCAGCTCAAGAGGCAACGTGTGAAAACATCCTGATAGGAGAGAAGAGCTGCTTCAGTGGGCAGGTTGAGGACTGAGAGAAAGGTGTGTGAGAGAAATTGGGGAAATGGAGGGCTGGTGTTAGTGGACGTGGAAATGAGACCAGGAAGATGAAGGACGGACTGATTGGTAAACAGCGTGAAAGCCAGATCATAGTGTGGTAAGAGAAAAAATTTAAAAGCATTATAATATGTTGGTGGCTCCTGAATTACATTTTTGCCTAGCATTTGAATGTTAGAAAGAATGGGGGGAATACTCCAGGTTTCGTGTCTGTTTTAGTGAAAGGGTCATGATGACAGTGAAATAAAAATGATGAACAGGTATAGATGAAGAGGCTGGTTTTCTTCTTCACAGGAAGCAGCTGTGAAACTGCTAAAAGATACAATGTTTGGGTTGTTAAAATACAAATTAAATTTATGGTAATAAATCATTTTTATACAGAAGCAGATGAAATTATCTCTCAGCCAAAAAAAAAAAAGTTTCTAAAAAATAACATGTGTAAAGGCATATAATAAAGACTCTACTGTGTTTATTTCCAACGTGACAATTTTTAACCGCACAGAATCAGAACGACCTTAGCTGAGAGCATGTTTGATTCGCGCAGGAGTGGATTTAGCTTTGGAGCAGGATCTAGGATCTAGGAAGCCTTGCCAGGCTGTTGAAGGATGACTGGTAAATTTTGGAAGGCAAAGTGGTTTTGGCAGGAGAATCATGTAATAATGTAAATGTAGAATTATAGAACTATGGTAATCTATTATGAAGGTGTAGTGATAGGAATGGAGAGAAGTGATTCAACACAAATCTTTTTTTTTTTTTTTTTTTTAAAGAAAAACATATGAACGGGTTGGGATGAGATTATTGGGAGAAAAAGTAGATAAAGAATGATGATGTAAAAATGAACTTATAAGAGCAAGGACCCCATTCCATAGACAGAAATAGATTGTTAATTTTAAAGGGAAGCCAGGTTTTGGAGGAAGATGATGAGTTCACATTGGAACACATTGAATTTGGCATGACAATCAGTTATCCAAGGGGATTTCCATTTGGACAGTTAGATGGGCCAGGAATAACAGACACATAAATGTAAAGCCATCGGTACACTTTCTAAAATTTATTTACTTATGGGGTGTCTGGGTGGCTCAGTCGGTTGAGCGTCCCAACTTCGGCTCAGGCCATGATCTCACGGTTTGTGAGTTCGAGCCCCGCGTCGGGCTCTGTGCTGACAGCTCAGAGCCTGGAGCCTGCTTCGGATTCTGTGTCTCCCTCTCTCTCTGCCCCTCCCCCGCTGGTGCTCTTTCTCTCTCTCTTTCAAAAATAAAAATAAACATAAAAAAATTAAAAAAAAATAAAATAAAATTTGTTTACTTATTTTTGAGAGAGAGCGCAAGTGTGCACGCAAGTGGTGGAGGGGCAAAGAAAGCTGGAGAGAGAGTCCCAAGTGCTGATAGCACGGAGCCCAATGCTGGGCTCGATCCCATGAACAGAGAGATCATGACCTGAGCAGAAACCAAGAGTCAGACACTCAACTGACCAAGCCACCCAGGTGCCCTAGTCATGGGTATCTTAACTGAGTGCGTTAGCATATAGGGAGTAAAATGTGGGGGCTCCCATATTTGAGGGTAGAAAGTCTAATAAAGTCTATAAGAGGAAGTTAAAAAAAATGAGACAAGAGAAACTGAGCAATTTAAGATCCATGGAGGCCAATGTAGGTAAGATTTGTAAGAGGCAGATGTTACTCAGCCATCGGAGCGGCCACAGAGGCCCACGGGTAATAATGGCCTCAAGGAGGCCCTTGGCTTGGTGCTCAGGTGGTCATTAGTGATCTACAAGCAGCTGAAAGAATGAATCAGATCCATAGAAATCAAGACAGCCTAGGGCTCAGAGGGAAATAGCAGGTAAGACTTGTACTTCTGAGAAAGAATTCTTGGAAGGGATTTCTGTACATTTTTATTTTAGGCCAGAAGTCTTTGAGGACATGCTAGAAAGGAAGATGGATTTTTAAAAGGATGCTTAAATGAGGTGGTTGACATTTTTGGCAAAGAAAGATTTAGCTTTAGGAGACCAAAAATATTCAATAGCAATATTTAGCCTCAAAATAGTGTTTGTCAAATTCCCACTGAATTTGAAGAAGCACTCCAAATTACAACTTTTTTTTTTTTTTTCCTGCAGTTGCTTGTGTTTATAATATTCTTAGAGCAGAAAAGTCTGGAGTAATGTGGATTATTTTATTATTGAATATTTAACAATGAATGGATGAGATCATCGCTGGTGGCACCATTAGAAAAGATGGCATAAGTGACATTAGGACTCACGGTTTTCAACATAGGATTAAGTGAGTCCATCCTGTAAAGTACGTGTAGAGGGCATTACAGATCTCAGTAAAGAATAATGAGGGAAAATAGTGGGTTTAAGTTATTCAGTTCATTCCTGATATTTCTTCTTACATACATTCCAGCTCAAACCCTATTTATTTTTTTTTAATTTTTTTAAATGTTTATTTATTTATTTTTGTGACAGAGAGAGACAGAGCATGAATGGGGGAGGATCAGAGAGAGAGGGAGACACAGAATCCGAAGCAGGCTCCAGGCTCCGAGCTGTCAGCACAGAGCCGGATGCGGGGCTCGAACTCACAGACAGCGAGATCATGACCTGAGCCGAAGTCGGACGCCCAACCTACTGAGCCACCCAGGCGCCCCGTCAAACCCTATTTAACAACAGAGCTGCTCAAGGGGCACCTGGATGGCTCAGTCGAGTGTCTGACTCTCAGTTTTGGCTTGGGTCGTGATCCCAGGGCCATGGGATTGAGCCCCATTATCAGCCTCTGTGCTGAGCTTGGAGCCTGCTTGGGATTCTCTCTCTCTCTCTCTCTCTCTCTCTCTCTCTCTGTCCCCTACCCCTCTTCCCTGCTTATGCACATGCTCGCATTCTCTCTAAAATAAAACAAAAAACAAAACACAAACAACCCCAGCAGAGCGGCTCAAGAACCACTGTTGGAAAGGGAGCATACCTAGTGGATGTAACTTCGTACCCTGCCTTCCCCTTTTTCTCTCCCTCTCCTTACCTTCCACTCTCCACCACCTCCTCCAACCTTCCCCAGTTCTGGGGACTCAGCTGCCGCAAGGTAGCTTCAGTGACTATCCATAGGTAATGCATAGTTTCTCACAAGTCGAGAGGGAAGGCATTTGGAGAAAGGACTACTGACCCCAGCTCTTTCCTTTGCTTATTTATGGCTTCTACTTGCTGGTCCCCAGTCAAGGGCCACCATGGGGACACTGGGAGATTCCTTCAGAAAACTGGAGCATAGTTATGCACCAGGCCAGAGAGAAAACCGTCATCCAATACGAGCCATGCCGTGTTCTTTCCCTGTTCTGTGTTCCACCAACACCTTGTCCAGTTACAAATAGTGCAATGTGGTGTTCCTATCAGTTTTGTGGATTTTATTCATGACCCAGAAAGGGGCTGAACAGTGTGAATGGCTAGGCAGGAGAAGACAGGAAAGGATCTACTCAGAAAATCTGAAAAGGGCTCAGAGGGATTCTGTTGTCTTTTAGTTCTTTCTTTGGGAGAGAAACACAAAGGAGATACGATCTTTCGCTCTGGACATGATGGCTCCTGGGAAGCCAGAATTTATCCACATCCATTCTCATGATAAGTTGCTGCATTTATTGCCATCATGCACAATGTTTATCATGCTTCTACTCAAGCGCTGTGGTCTTACTATTTTTCACTGGTGTAGCTCTTAAACCCCACAACTTTCTGTCATTTTGTAGTTGTGAAGGAAATTCTGTAGTTTGAAGGGCCACCATAGACCCACTGGGAAACAGTGACAGCTTATTTCCAAGACGTGGATATCTTCTGAAACAACATTTCTTCCATAGAATTAAATGCTTCTCTGGTGCCTTAGAAAGGTGATTTGCTCTCAAATGGGTGAAGTGGTTATAAGAAAGAAACACAGCAAAACAGGCGTAAGAAATGTAAACCTTAGAACAGTCCTTCTTGATTTCATATGCTTACGGAGAGAGTGGTTCCAGGATTTTGTGATAATAAGAAAACACTTAATCATCTTCTATGTACCAGGCACTTTGTAGAACCCTGTGACGTTGCCCAGATTTGATTAAACACAATTTCTTCCCTAGTCTTTGCCAAATCCCAGGGTTTTTTTTTCAAGTCACTTCAGTGCTCCCAGAGGTCTGATGCCCATTAGTGTGTCATATATGCATATGTTATGTAAACACATGTGCAGACATACTCTGACACACATCTTTTGCATTTGTGATTTATTTTTACCCAGTCGCCTCATAAAAGATTAAAATGAAAGATTAGACTCCATTCAGAATTTCACAATGCCTCAGTAATAAATCCGTTCTCATCATTTTCGAAGGCCCGGAATGCAGAACTGGGAGGTGGGACAAAAGCTGATTTGAGATTCGTACCGTTGTATACCTACTCTTAAAAAAAACAAAAAACAACAACAACAAAAAAGCAGAACCAATATACACATCTGCAAATCTTAGGAAGTGGCAGGGCGAATTTGCATGATTCGGGCACATGAAACCCTTTTAGCACACAAATTCCTTCCTTTCATCTCTAAAGGGTGTCGAAAGGATACAAACATGTTTTTTGCAGATGATGTGAATTACTGACTGGCATAAAGATCAACTCACACTAATGCTTCAGAAATGTGCTTTTTATTGAATGAAGATGGCATCCAGAAAAAGATACATAAGGAAAAATCATCTTTATGAGAGCCGAAGATATGGAAGGGGATGTACTATTTTTGTGTGTGTGCTATAATTGATGTGCAGGTTTTAGGTCCTTCTTTGTTGTCTGCGTAAAATGTACAGCCTTGGTGGAGACATTTATTCTCAAAGATATATAATTAATTAGTAATTATAATTAAAATGAATTAAAAATGAAATAATTAAATAGTAAGTAAAAAAAAAAAAAAAAAAAAAAAAGAAATCCCGGGAATTAATTGCTCACCAGACCTTCATAACCTGTATTAAATGAGATGCGCTAACAGGTACATATGGATTCTTACCTACTAAGGGAAACTATCAGAAGTTTACTTCATTTTTAAAATATTATGCAGTATTTTCTAAAGTGAACCCAATCAGATTTTCTGTTAAAGGACTATGTTAGTCAAGGGTATTGTAAATAGTTTCTCTGAGTGGAATTTTTGCACTGTAAGTCGGACAATCCAAGAACTGCAAGCTGTAAACGCGAGCGTGAAGTATATGATCTAGACATAACTCTAGTGTTCTTTCTCTTACGTGTGGAACAGAGCCCCAGAAAATTCCAGTGGGTAATAAAGGGTCACACATCGTGGTTGTGACAGAGCCATGACCAAATCAGATGGTTGTAATTCTTTGGACCCACCGTTTACTGGTCCTTCTACTGTATATGTTTTACTATGTCTTTAAGATGATGAAAATCTTTGAATCTTTGGCGATGTGTGATACCCAGTTTCTTGGTATTGATCTCCCAGTATTGAGGGGAATTTATCCCAGGGAGCCCCTCAGACATGAAGGTTCTCTTGGGCTTAACTACAGAGAGCAAATGGAATAAATGGTTCAGTTTATATAAAAGGTAAGAAAATCTGACATGGGGGTGCCTGGGTGGCTCAGTCGGTTAAGCCACCAACTTTGGCTCAGGTCATGATCTCGCAGTCTGTGAGTTCAAGTGCCACGTCGGGCTCTGTGCTGACAGCTCAGAGCCTGGAGCCTGCTTCAGATTCTTTGTCTCCCTCTCTCTCTGCCCTCCCTTACTCATTCTCTGTCTTTCTCTGTCTCTCAGAAATAAGTAAATGTTAAATTTTTTTTTAAATAAAAAGAAAGTCTGAAGTGATCAAAAAAAATTTTTGTCATTTCACTTTGTTTAAGCTAGTGTAATTGACTCTGTGAATGACAGGAAATTTAGAAATGCTGAATCTGTTCTTCTTTTTTTTAATTTATTTTTCGCCTCTTGGTTAACCACACTGAATCAAGCTACTGGATTGTGAAGCTTCATGAAGGTAAGGAACAGGTTCAGATGGTTTTATTATTCTGCCCTAGGACATCCATTGTGCTTTCTACGTAATGAACTCTTTCATTTCCATCTCTCTCCTAGCTCTCTCTCTGACACACACACTGAATAGTTAGATGTATTTATAAGTGAAAAAATGGATAAAATATTTAGTTATGCCTGAGGGCTGTAGTAAAACCTAAGGCTATGCATAGACTTGTCAAAAAGCCCTGAAATTGAGTAAAAATATTTGAAGTAAAATTTAAGATTTCCTACAACCCAATGCTTTTACTCCAGGGTATTTATAGAGCAGCAAGATTAAATATGTGCACTACATGACGTGTGTAAAATGTCCATGGCAGCATTATTTGGGATACCCTAAATGGGAAATAGTCCAAATGTCCATTAACAGTAGAATGATGAGTTACGGTATGTCAATCGAGTGGAATTCTATAAGGCAATAAAAAAAGGAAGGAACTATGGGTGCCTATGTGAAGTCCTGGAAGAGGCAACAGAGTCAGATAAAAACATGTGCTCTTGCAAAATTTATAAAAGAGCAACTAAGATAATCTCAGAAACTTTTTTTCTTTTTTAACAGAGAGTGTGGGAGGGGCAGAGAGAATGAGAAGAGAGAATCCCAAGCAGGCTCTGCACTGTCAGCACAGAGCCCTACCCAGGGTTCAATCCCACAAACCGTGAGATCATGACCTGAGCTGAAATCAAGGGTCGGATGCTCAGCCAACAGAGCCATCCACATGTCCCAATCTCAGAAACTTTAAAACAAACAAACAAACAAACAAACATTTTTTTAAAAGGTTTATTTTTGACAGAGAGACAGAGCATGAGCAGGGGAGGGGCAGAGAGAGAGGGAGACACAGAATCGGAAGCAGGCTTCAGGGTCTGAGGCATCAGCACAGAGCCCCATGCGGGGCTTGAACTCATAGAATGCAAGATCGTGACCTGAGCCGAAGTCGGATCCTCAACCGACTGAGCCACCCAGGTGCCCCCAATCTCAGAAACTTTTGACCACTAAATGATACTTAACTGGTTTCGGGGTATTTAAGAAAGAATCCATGGGCGGAGATGTCTTTTTGTTCGAGACTGCGTGATTGATTACTGTGGTAACACGTAACACAAAATTTACCATCCTCATTATTTTTAAGTTTCCAGTTCAGTGATACTAACTATATTCACATTGTTGTGCAACAGACAGGCAGAAATTTTCATCTTGCAACACTGACACTCTATGCCCCTTTTAACAACTTCCCATTCCTCCTCCGCCAGCCCCTGTCACCCACCAGTCTACTTTCTGTTTCTCTGAATTTGATTACTTTAGATGCCTCATATAAGTTGATCAATATTTTTTTAAAATTCAGAATAGTGACAAGAGGTTTTACTTCCCATCGATCCATACTCTCAATGACACTATTATTCACAGTTCTGAGGTCTTGGTTTATGCTGTGTTGGGTTTTGGGGAGAAATTGGATGATTGGCTACCATTTCAGCGTGAATCGAGAACTGCCATGTTCTCCTGTACCTTCCTGTTCTCATCTCTTTCTGAAGTCTGTTACTCAGTAAATGTATCACGGGCTTGAGTCATGTTTGATGTGGGGCAGATTAAACCAGAAAAAAGAATCCAGTGGGTCCCTCCCCCTCTCCTTTGTCCCACAGCATCTCTTCACTGCTTTTACCTGATGTCACAACTGCAAACAGTGGTGTTTCGACGGTTTTGGCCACAAAACCTTTTTTCAACCTAAAGCAGAAATCGTACTCGTAATTACATGTCACGTAGTTAAAGACAGGTAAAAACAGTGTCTGCTTTATATTTTTACAACTTTAAATTTATAAAGTTAACTTACTTCACAATCAATATCAATTGAAATTAATGCCAGTGATTATTTTTCATTTCTTTATTTCAGGAGAGAGAGAGAGAGAGTGAGAGAGAGACTGAGTGGGGGAGGGGCAGAGAGAGGGGGGAGAGAGAGAGAATCCCCAGCAGGCTCCCACTGTCAGCCCGGAGCCCGAAGCTCACAAACCGTGAGATCATGGGCTGAGCCAAAATCACGAGTTGGACACTCACCCAGCTGTGCCACCGGTGATTTTGAATGTGCTAACACGTGGTTTATAACTCACTTGGGGCATACATGATACATTTAATTGAACCCTCAGGTGCATCCTTTGTATATAAAAATGTTGAGGCCAAAATTTGAAGGCACTTTAAGAGCTGTAATGAAAGAGCAGTTGTGACCATCTGGAGGTGACCGTCACATTTTAAGGGCACATTTTAAGGGCAGAGTAGTTTATTGCTACAAAGGAAAGAGCAGTACAGCTAACGGAGTAAAGAAAGACCATGGTGAGTGCAGAGAACTGTGAACAACTCCTGAGTCGTTCCTGGGTGGATCGACGTTTCTATTGTGAACGTCCAGCTGGATAGTAGTGTACGAAGAAAAAAAACGAATGAACGGTGGAAATCTATTTGAGGGGAAAGGCCATGTTTAGTTAGCGCTCATTGAAATGCATGTGGGAAATTGAGGGGGGAGTTTTTGTAGGCCGTTGCACGAGTGAGCTCGAAACTCACGGCAGATGCTTGGCCAAAAACTGGTTCTCCACAGTAATTGTACATTAGTGAACTCTTAAAAATTAGGAAAAACGCAGGCCAAACTTCCTATCAGTTAAATAAAAAAAATTGTTGTGGCTGTGATGTGGATATGGTTTTATTTATTTTTATGTTTTAATTTAAAAAAAATGAACCCCCAAGTGATTGTAAGATGCACTCAACTTTAGGGACCAGTGGTCTGTAGTTAATGGTGTGATGGTGTAGGGTCATCTGCATGTAGATTACAGCTGAAAACACAGGAATGGATGAGATCATCCAGGGAGTATATGTTACAGCTTCCTGTCTTCAGACCAGCCCTTGTCACTCTTCTGGGCCCGAGAACACTGCCTGCGTGGATCCTGTCAGTGGGGTCTCCTGCACTCTGGCTTTTTGCAGAATCTGTCCACTGAGAAAAACCAGGAGATAGAAGGTGAAAACATTTACTTCCCGAGCTCCTTCCCTACTGGGTCAGTGAATCATTGAAGACGGACTGTAATTCTCTGTTAAAGACCATAGCTCCCTCTGGGAGTCTCTGTAACCTCTCGTTCCCAGACTCCTTCAGACCTAGGGGTGATGAGGTCCCCCTCTGTGTGCTAGCCACATGGTTCTCAACTGTCCTCTGTTGATCTCTCTAAGCCCTGGCTACTCTTGTAGATAGTACCTTTTCCATGCTCCTCATTAATTTTCAGCTGTGGAAGGTTGCCACCTGTTTCATGCTAAGCCCTTGGCTGACCAGGTAGCATAAGACAAGTGTGAGCTAAAGATAGAGTCTAAGAGAAGGATGCCCTTCACAAGACGAATAAAGGAAGAGAGAGAGAAGGGGAGCCAAGAGTCATGAGGAGACCCAGTGAAGGAGTTGGTGATAGGAGAAGAAAGATTAGAGAGTTTAAGTGGAAGGGAAGAAAAACGTCCATCCCGTTGGTCATGGGAAGCTGCTTCCTGATGCGTTTGTGGTGTGCAGACAGCAAACACCAAGTGACAGGAGACCAGGGCATGAATGCAGGTGAAGTGAGGAGCAGTATTTGCATTTGATGACAGGAGGAAGAAAGAGTTTGGCGTGTATTAAAGAGAAGACTTATTTATTGATATTGCCAAACACTGCTAATGAAAACCACGTTCTCTCTCCTGTGGGTATGACAGAATATGAATAACTCTGTTGGGGTGTGTACAATATACATAATTTGTCTTGTAAGGATCGGATTTTTGTCAGCCCCTCAAGAAAAAACACCAAAGAGTTAGGTCTTTTATTAAAAAATGAACAAAGTCATGAGGCTCCCGGGTGGCTTGGTTGGTTAAGCGCGTGACTTCGGCTCAGGTCAAGATCTCATGGTCCATGAGTTCGAGCCCCGGGTCGGGCTCTGGGCTGACGGCTCGGAGCCTGGAGCCTGCTTCAGATTCTGTGTCTCCCTCTCTCTCTACCCCATCCCCACTTGTGCTCTGTCTCTCTCTGTCTCTCAAAAATGAATAAATATTAAACAATTTTTTTTAAATGAACAAAGTCATAAAAAGACAAAATACAGAAGAGGTACAAACAAAACCCATTCTATGCCAGCTGTTCCAAAGCGAGTCCTGGATTAATGAAGTCAGCAGAAACCTGCATGTCTGGACATCATTCACTACTCTATCTCCCCTTTTCCCTGAAGACATTTTGCTGAGTTAGACTTTGCAGTGATATCGCTTGATCTGGAAGGGTATTTTAAGAAACCACCCTAAAAACTTGTTTTTTAAAGACGATAGTCATTAGGTCACACGCAGTGTCTTCCTTAGGACAGGAACAATGAAAATTATGTCCTTTAGTATTTATGGAGCATGTCTTTCATTTCAAATCAGGTGGCTTGCTTTTTACCCAGGGACTGTGCTTTTGGAAACTGCTTATATTTTCCAGTTACCCTCCACTGCTGAAAGTTTCGCGTTGACCTTGAAGCTCCCTGTTAGGAAGGGCATGGACTTCCTAGGCAGATTTTGTAGATTAGCTTTGTTTCTGGCTTTTTACTTTGTTAAAAAAAAAAAAAATCACTTACCTCAGTTTATTTTTTTTAAAAAAACACTTGTTTTGCAAAATAAGTGTACCCATAAAGCAAAATTATTTTTTTCTGTTTTTAAGAAAAGGCTGAATTTAAAGCAGTCAATAAATAAATCTATCGATATCAAAGGGCAAGAAAACTGTCAAGTACTAGATGCTGGTGCCTGGTTTTGTGTTTGGAATTGTGTGCTATTTCCCCCCTGCTTATTGTGATCACTTCTTAATCAGGCACAGCACGGTTACACCTGAGGCTGTGAAGTGATCTCAGTCACCAAGTGAAGTGGAGGATTGGCTATTTCCTTGATTTAAATTCATCCATCACAACAGTCAATCTTGACAGTTCAGCCCACCGATTTGTCCACATTTATGAAATTAACTGACCTATTGCCAAATCCTTCCCCTCTTCTTATTTCTTTTGCTTCAAAGGATTCCAAAAGAAAGAAAAAAGGAAATGAAGACGGAAGGAAGGAAGGAAGGAAGGAAGGAAGGAAGGAAGGAAGGAAGGAAGGAGGAAAGGGAGAGAAAAGAAAGAAAGAAAGAAAGAAAGAAAGAAAGAAAGAAAGAGGAAAGAAAGGGAGAAAGAAAGGGAGAAAGAAAGAAAAAGAAAGAGAAAATAAAAGAAAGAAAAGGATAGAAATATTGATTTAGCTTTTTTATTCAACTTACAGATAGCACTGAAGGTCTTGGCAAAAATGAATCTAAAATTATCTGAAACTTTGCTACTTTTTTTTGGTAATTTTTTTGATGTTTATTTGTGAGAGAGAGACAGAGACAGAGTGCAAGTGGGCGAGGAGCAGAGAGAGAGGGAGACACAGAAATGAAGCAGGTTCAGCCTCCACCCAGGCTCCCCCCCCTTTTATTTATTATTTATTTATTTATTTATTTATTTATTTATTACCATGAACTGTATACACATGTACACATATGTATATCCATAGTCCGTATGCTTTGTGACTGAACTGTCACCATAATGTGCAACACATAAGAGTATAGGCTCTGGGAATAGAAGTAAAGGGACCTGCCCCAGAGCCTGTGTGTGTGTGTGTGTTCTATTCTTCATGATAATGCTTTGCTCTTAACAAAGAACATATATAAAGTCATGTAACATGGATATACCATTAATCCAGCTTGAAGATGAAACAACATTAAGTTAGGCATGAGGGGTTGTCTGAGGTGGATAGAGACCCAGGAGGCTGGCAAGCCATAGAATGCAGTCATCAGCTACATGCATGCTTGGTTCATCACTGTCAGGAAAGACACTGCCAGTGAAAGATTTTGAAATGGGGGGAAAAAAGTATGAGAAAAAAACCCGCCTCCCATCTATGGCAGGATATCTCTTGTTTTTTGAACCAGATAGAAAGAACTATGTAAGTTGCAGATAAGGGACGGCAATTAAAGTCTCTTCTGCCCATAGAAATGCAGATGAATTCTGTCTCAAGAAGGAACACCTGGTTCCTGGATACCGACCCCCCCCCCCCATGAAAAAAAAGCCAGTTTTGCACCTATTTTTAAGTTCCTTTCAGCGTTTCTAATTTACCTATGTAGTAGAGGAAAAGTATTTTTTCCTTCTACCCTTCTGGGTTCTTGGATAGGACCCCCTGTAATGGAAGATTCACAGGGAAAAAAATAACAAACGAATCTAATAACCTGTATACCTCCTGTACCTATGGGAGATACTCAGAAAAACTGAGTAACTCCCTGATGGCCCAAATCATCCCCTTAAATACTCTCTGCAGTGAAAGGAAGATCTTGGGGGTGGGGGTCAGTGTTAATGGGAGGTCAGCAGGGGAAGCACAGGAAGTTGGGGTAAGGGGTAAGGTTGTATGCAAATAGAAGCCATCACCTTCTCCATTAAGAGTGTCTAGAGATTGCATCATGCTTCTCTTCCTGGTACAGAGAGGGAGACACCCTTGTAAATAGAGATTTCCCTTACAAATGCAAATATTCCTTAAAAAATACTCTTCTGTACCTCTTTCAGAGATTTTCCTGTGTCTGGAGTCTCAAGAATAATCAGCCTAAAGTAATCAATACGCCAAAAAATATATTTTGGGGTGGCAAATTCTCCCTTTCACTTACATGTGGGTGTTTTATGGTTTGAATTTCACTTCTAACCAATTATAGCATTTTACCAGTTTCCTTATTAATTATCAAGTTAAATAACATATTTGGTGTTATTGTTATTCATCTTTGGATACATGTATGGATTTCATGATACTGCTTATTTAAAAAAAAATATTGTTTAACACCAGTACATTTTCTTTTCAGTAATGCTCCTCTTTGTACTTCTTAAATATCATGTTTTAGGGTGACTTAATAGCATTACAGCAGAGATTTATTTTAACCATCATTTTGTATGTTCTTTAGTTAAGAGTAATTATTGTTAAGAATAAATGGATCCAATTATATGTGTCTATTATAAAATGATGCCTTGAAAATACAGCATTCGGTGACTCAATGGATGGTTTTCCATCATTTGTATTTTACAAACCGATGGCATTATAAGGAAACTAAGAAGTGAAAGGAAAATTAGTGGCTCCTCGTGCTGAGGAGAGAGCACACTTGAGAAAGAGAAATCTGGGCAGGGGAATGTGGGTAGATGAAAGCAGGGCTTGAGTGAAACAAACTAATTTTTACTCTACAAGTGTCAGCATGTTAAGACTAGGCTTTCTTGGGTAATTGTTGGAAATTTCCTTGAGGAATGGCTGTCTTATTTTAATCAAATGATATGCAGTGCATTTGAAACTGAGATATATTTGTGCCTGAGATTATGGGAACATAGTGGTATGAGAATTCATGTAATGCCATGCTCAGCATCCATATTCAACCAAACTAAAAAGGATACAGAAACATGCATTATTTATCCCGTTGTTTAAGTGCCTGATTAAGGAATTTCACAGACCCATCAACAAGCCAGACAAGGGTTTAACAACAATCCCATTGTTGGTCTTTCTGGCTTTCATTTGTTCTTATAATATTAACAGACAATTTCTATAACGTTGGTCCAATCAGATTCAAGGTCTACATGACAAGACTTTGATTTTTGACAGACCTTTGTGGTCCACATAGTATGGTCGTTGGTTTAATTGAATTAGTTGCTTTCAGTTAAAAAAGGGAAGGTGATTTTACATAAAAATCAAGATTTCCAACCTCTCTTTAGAAATTGTAAAATTGCCCAATACTCGTCCAGTTGCTTCCATGGTGACGCCATGTGCAGAGGCTGTCCTTCTAAGACTGGGCGTGTCCTCTCCACAGCCCTGCTCCCTAGACCCTATGACATTTCTAATTCCTGACCTGGGCTGTTGTAAAATGTTTTTGGTACCCACATCTCTGTCAAAAGGGAAACTCTGAAGAATAGACTTAGACGGCTGCACAAGAATAAATGGGGAAAAGGATGCATGGCGTAGTTTTATGAATGAAAAAATAAATTCCAATAGAATTGTTTTTGAATTGAATAGAGTGAATGATGCTGCAACCAAATGCTTTAGAACACTTTGGCAATAATGAGTCTGTAAGTCTCTCCCTTCCCCTGGGACAGTGGAGTTTGCCATTCCTGGTAGAGGGCAAAACTCAATGCTTGAGACCTCTCTCCATACTTTACGTTCATTTGCATTTTTAAAGTTTATTTATTTTGAGAGAGAGAATGAGAGAGCTTGGGAGGGGCAGAGAGAGAAGAAGAGAGAGGGAGGGAGAGAGAATACCAAGCAGGTTCCATGCTGTCAGTGCCGAGCCCAACGAGGGGCTAGAACTCATGAACCATGAGATCGTGACCTGAGCCAAAACCAAGAGTCAGATGCTCAACCGACTGAGCCACCCAGGTGCCCCCAAAATTATCTCTTTAGTGCCTAAAGCCTCAGTGGCTTTTTATAGGATCAGAATATAAATATAGGAACAACTGTAGTATAAATGTCCAAGAAACATTTCAGGTGCCACTGTGATGTCTCTCGAATGTTATCAACCAAAGTCACCTTGAATATCTCCCGGGACTGAGACCTCAGCGACTTGTAGGCAGTTCATTTCATTAATGTGCATTTGTGGTTGTTAGAAAATCATTTTTATATTCATTTGAATCAATTGATCCATGTTCCACACACTAGAACAGCACAAACTTAATATTTTAATTCCTATGTGATAGCCCTTTACGTTTTTAAAAGCAATCACTGTGGCTCCTTGATTTTCCTTTTCCTGCCTGTTCTTCCCCGTATGATGGCAGTTTAAATCTACCCGCAGTAAACATTTCCTCCAAAGAAAATATAAACTGCAGAGAGTCAGCTCTGGCTATGGTGAAGAGACGAATTCATGATCAGAAATGCAGTTTAACTTCTTAGAACCCACAGCAGACACTTGGGTGCCCCAGGCTGCGTGCCTTTCCAGACTCTCTTTTCTGTTTCCATTGACTTTTATCCACAACCCTTTCCAAAAGCCCTGGGCGTTATTGTGGCTTCAGTCTCTCAGAGGCACCAGGAGCAATTAACCCTTTACCTTACTTGAAAGTGTGCCCCCTTTCTGGAGATTGTAATACCACAATTTTCTTGTTTTCCTTCTACAGTTCTGACTATTCCTGCTTTGTCTCCTTGGAGACATGTTAATGAGGGAAGAAGTAAGATGTTATAACCAGCTCCATGAGAATTTGACACACAGAGATATATATTCTCGGGGGGGGGGGGCGGGGGGGGGAAGGGAGGGGAAGGATGCATTTATAGTGTCATGAACAGTATTTGCCGTGCCTATGGAAGGAAACATTTGCATTATTCACACTGTTACAACTTAAGTTCCATCTCTGCAGAATTGTAGGACAACCAAAGATGCACATTCCCGTAGAGTCAGATGATCATTCAGAGCTTCTGGAGTAACTCCCAGCATGTCACTGAAAGAACATCCAGTAATTTCTGCTGCCCGTTTCCTGAGCTTCTCCCCTCTGACGAAGTTAATCTCTGAAGGATTCTTGATCACAAGACAAATCTCGCTAGATTTGACTTGATTATTTACATAGAGGCAGCCGAATTTAAATTAACCATATGGGGATCCTTGAGTTTGCTTTGGAGATCAAAATCAATTATTGAACTGCTCCTAAGGCCAAGAAGTAACGTAGTGTCTGGGGGTTTTCCTGAGGAATCCTGGATTGGGATTCTAAAAGCCTTTGTGATTTGCCGTTCCACAGCTAAAAAACCAAACCAGACTTAGCCTGCATTCCTGGTACATTGGGATGAATTCCTCAAATTAGCTAAGGTTTGTGATGTGCCAGGGAGTGACCTTTGTTACCACCTGAGAACCTGTAAGCCAGGTACCTGAATGCTTTTCCAGGAAAGGCTCTGAGGCTTTGGCTCTGCCCATAAAGTCAACCATGTTACTTAACAGGACTGGTTGGGCCTGATGAAATGAGAATCATTTTCAAACATGGCACTCCATGTGAGGTGTTGGTTGCACCAATTGTCCAATTATATCCCAGTAAAATAGAAGATAGAGTCTTAGAGAACTTATGCAAACATCCACGCAGATTTTCCATGAAACATTAGGAGATTTAGTGAAGTTTCTGACTTGTGAGGGGTTAGTAAGGATCAGACACCTTTAAAAATGGTTTATTTGGGCGCGCCCCGGTGCCTCAGTCGGTTAAGCATCCGACTTTATCTCAGGTCACGATCTCATGGTTTGTGGGTTCGAGCCCCATGTCGGGCTCTATGCTGACAGCTCAGAGCCTGGAGCCCATTTTGGATTCTGTGTCTCTCTCTCTCTGCCCCTCCCCTGCTCACGCTCTGTCTCTCTTTCCTTCAAAAATAAACATTAAAAATTTTTTTAAATGGTTTATTACTTCAAAAGCAGAGCTTATAAAGTTGAGGGTTAGATTTGCTTCAAAAGAGGGAAAGGGCTTTGTTATGTATGATTTCGAACATTGAAATAACAGTAGCAATATTCCCCCCCAACTTTCCTTTCCCTTATTAGGCCCCACCTACAGAATTACTACTCACTCTGTGGTTCCTGCTTCCATGAAGGAAGTCTACTTTGGGATCATGTGCCCTGGAAAGCCTGCCCCTGTTTACTGCTACTGTCTGAGAATTATAACGCACTCTTGTAACCAAACTAAGTTTGTCTGAGTCTGTGCCTTGGTGACTCACAGATCAAGTACATTGGGCGAGTTGTCGCACAAAGGAAACTTTATGGGCAGCAAATAAAGAGATCACTGGGAGTGACTTGCAATGCCATGACTCTCTGAGCAGAGGTGAATGGGTTTCTTTTATTTAGGGTCACGATGAATATTTAGATAGAGCAGACTTGCCATCAGATATAGAGGCGCACCTTGTAGAGGATGTAGAGGACATAGGAGCACCTTAACAAAACATACCGATGCATACATTGTGTGTTGGGTAAATGAGGCTTGTGCTCCTCTTTGGACAGAGAGTTTGATATTATAATGGTGGAGAGGTACCTGTCAGTCACTTCAAGGGTCACTTCATGGTCCATCTGTGCAGGTGTGAGTCGGGGTTAAGTTCAAGAAAAGCTTAAGGAAAAATGTGGAACAGAGGTCAGTGAATACAGACTGGTGGGCGGTAAAGATCAGGTCTTGGGGTCCAGCTGGTGACACTATCATCTCAGAAACCTATACACCAGAGAACATTCTGGAAGTAATCAATAATTAAAAGTCCCTGGGTGCAGACTTTTCCATGAAGCTCTGAGAGTATCCTTCCTCATTGAAGACATAAACTCTGGTGTGAGGCTTATATCAGAGCCTTCAGATAGGCAGCGGTATAAAAAACTACCTATGGATTGCAAAAACTGAATGCCTGTAGGTAATTTATTATAACAGCAAATAGTCTCAGAATGGAGGAGAGGGTGAGTCTCTATTGGGTATACTGCACAACTATTTTGTAAGGGTTTGGTAATGTTTCCTTGAAGCTAAGACTATATCATGGATAGCCAGAGAAGTGGCAAATCTCTACGGTCTTCCCATAAATTATATGCTTTCTGAAATATTTATGTTAATAATTGTTATGGACAGAGTTGTGTCCCCCACTGAGTTCATATGCTTAAGGTCTAACCTTCAATGTGGCTGTGTTTGGAGATCAGGTTGTTAAGGAGGTTATTAAGGATAAACAATATCATAACGTTGGGGTCCTGATGCAATATGATTGGTGTCCTTACGAGGAGAGAGAGAGGCACAGCATTGTGCATGCATACACAAAAAGGCCCTAGAGGGGCACAGTGAGAAGGTGGCCTTTTGCAAACTAAGGAGAAAGGTCTCACCAGAAACCAACCTTGCCAACACTTTGATGTTGGACTTCTGGTCTCCAGATTTCAAGGAAATGTATTTCTACTATTTAAGCCATCCAGCCTATGGTATTTTGTTACGGCTGCCTGGGCAGATTAATACCGTAACAGTCTCCTGTTAAAACTTTATCTGGTGACAGTATAGCATCCCTTTTGATTTTACAACTTTTCCCAGGCAGCTCTTACTACAGTGTTGAGGTCAGTTAAGAAATATGGAGTATGTCAAACCTAATTATTTCTAGCACTTTCTTTTTATGAGATTAAAAAAACAAAAACAAAACAAACCAAAAAACCCAAACACATCTTTGTGATTACCCAGTGACCCCTGAGATTAGTTTTAAGTGTAAAAGATGTACAAAACTTTATTTTCCCCTAATTTAGTATACAGTCTTAAGCAAAATCTAAAGAATTTGTAGCAGAACCCAAATTAGTCTGCCCAAAGTACAGCAAAGTTCATCACTGAGACATCGAGTGTGCAGCAGGGACAGGGTTTATTCCTAAGGGAGGAGAAAGGCAGGCAACCTCAGGTCCTCCTCCCTGAGGTGGGAGAGAGGAAGGTTTTTAGAATCATAGGGGTGGGCGTTATATACATACTTCTAAAAGGGCAAGAGAACCTAGGACTGTTCATAAGGAAAGAAGGGGCATGTGCATTGAGCAAACATACATGTAGCCCATGTTCCATTGTTACTTGTGGTGGCAGGAGCTTCACATTAGAATGAGACACAGTCAGCCTCTGATGCCGGGATAAGAGATCTAGGTGTAAACAAACATGTATATGTAGATAGATAGATAGATAGATAGATAGATAGATAGTTTTAATTTGCCAAAGATTTATTCAATTATATGAATGTGGAATCTTAAAATGTTTCTGAAGTACACGTTTTAATTTTTTTTTAATGTTTATTTATTTATTTTTGAGAGAGAGAGAGAGAGAGAGAGTACAAGAGGGGGGAGGTACAGAGAGAGAAAGAAAGAGAGAGAGAGAGAGAGAGAGAATGAATCCCAAGCAGGCTCCATGCTCTTGGTGCAGAGCCAGATGCGGGGCTCGATCCCACAAACTGTGAGATCATGACCTGAGCTGAAATCAAGCGTTGGTAGCCCAACCGACTGAGCCATCCCGGCGTCCCGTGAAGTACACATTTTATTTTTTTTTTAATCTAGTCCTTTTAAATTATTATGTTAATTTTTTAAATTTTCCTTGAAGTTCAGGAATAATGGATGTATTGAGTGCTTATATGTCTTTATAAGCTAATTGGAGCAGTTTTTTAAAATTTTATTTTTAATTTTTTTGAAGTTACATCCAAATTAGTTAGCATATAGTGCAACAATGATTTCAGGAGTAGATACCTTAGTGCCCCTTACCCATTTAGCCCATCCCCCCTCCCACAACCCCTCCAGTAACCCTCAGTTTGTTCTCCACATTTATGAGTCTCTTCTGTTTTGTCCCCCTCCCTGTTTTTGTATTATTTTTGTTTCCCTTCGCTTATGTTCATCTGTTTTGTCTCTTAAAGTCCTCATATGAGTGAAGTCATATGATTTTTGTCTTTCTGTGAGTGACTAGTTTCACTTAGCATAATACCCTCCAGTTCCATCCACGTAGTTGCAAATGGCAAGATTTCATTCTTTTTGATTGCTGAGTAATACTCCATTGTATATATATACCACACCTTCTTTATCCATTCATCCACTGATGGACATTTGGGCTCTTTTCATACTTTGGCTATTGTTGATGGTGCTGCTATAAACATGGGGGTGCATGTGACCCTTTGATGGATGCTGTATCTCTTGGATAAATACCTAGTAGTGCAATTGCTGGGTCATAGGGTAGTTCTATTTTTAGTTTTTTGAGGAACCTCCATACTGTTTTCCAGAGTGGCTGCACCAGCTTGCATTCCCAAGTTTTTTTTTTTTTTTTTTTTTTTTTTTTAATTTAAGGAGAAAGGAAAATATTTCATATCCACAAGAAGAAATCAAGCTCTTTTTAAATCACAGACATGAAATTAGAGAGCTCATAGCTTCATTCAGCAACTTTAGCCACAGGCCAAACATACAGGCAAAGATACAAAAATTTATTAGTCCACATCAAAGAGCTGTTTTATTTCCCAATGCATATGAAATCCTTAGTTGAGTTGAGCTCACGAATAGAAAAATAGACAGTAAGACCTACTGAGATTATCTTTAATCGTTCATTCAAAAAAGAGGAGATCTACAGAGATACTCAACTTATCAGATCATAAAACCAAATTCCTAATTGTTTCCTCCAATCAGGAATTACATGACCAGGCATGGATTAGCCTGGGACAAAACAAAACACAAAGTTAGTAGGAAAAAAAAAATGTGCAAGAAACAGAGTTAACAAAGCTAAACTTTTATTGCTACTTTTGATTCTTTGTGTGTAGCAGGAGCCATAGTTCAAGGCTTAAACCAGCCATCAGGTGTCATTCTCTAGCAGCTACATTTAACTGGATTTTGTTACCAGCTGAACCTTTTGATAGATGACCTACTCCTACACCTGTTAATAAATAATTTTCAAAAAAGTAAAGTCATGCTGCCCAGGCAAATGGAAAATAAACACATCCAACTTTTATTTAACTTACCATTAATGAGGGAAGCAGTGAGATGTTGAAATCAGTTCGCACAAATTTATATTTTCAGCCCCGCCTCCACTGACCAAGCCCTTTCAACGATTGCTTATTTGGCATTCCATCGGGATGTCTTAAGTGCCTCTTGTATCACAAAGGGAATTCCTGATTTTCCTTCCCAGACCTCTTCCAGTTTTCTCTGCTTCTGACAGTAGTTCTACCTTATGTCAAATTGCTTATGGCCAAAATCAAAGACTAATACCTGAACACTTTTTCCAGTATTTGTACACGTCACCATGTCCATGCTGTTACAGCGTTTGTGACTTTTTTCCTAAACATCCCTTATTTTGTCTCCTACTGTCATAACCACCTGGGCTGGTACTCTCCACCGTTATCTCCGTTCCATGAATACCATTTCACACAACGTAAGGGTTAGCCTCCTTTCTGCCCCTTGCCTTTGCTACTTTGAGCATCCTTTTATCCATCCAAATCATTTCTCGTATATTAGCCACAAGGATAGTTGCCAAATGCAGATCTGGCAATTTATCCCACTACTAAAAGCCTTTCACGATTCCCCATTGTTATTCGGTAAGACCCAGCCCTCTGCCCGGCCTGCAAGGCTACCTGCTTCTGCTGCTTGCTACCCTTCTCTTCTCTTCAATGTCATGGTGAACCAGGCTCTCGCCCTTGCGGGTTCAACCTTCACTGATTTCTTTACACGTCTTTCAGTGTCTTCCCACTGCGGGGTCTTGCAGGTGCTGTTTTCTTGTAATGTTTTCTTCTAACTCTCCCACTTCGGTTCATACCTATGATCATTCAAGTTCATCGCATTTCTTACGTTGTCAGGGCTCTCTCTTCCTTGAGGGCCGAGATAAGGCCAGACATGACCTGCCTCCCATGCACTTGAAAACCATTGTAATCTTATACTGTCTTTTGTGAAAATGTGAGTGTTTTCTCTAACATTGCTCTGTAAGTTTCAGGAGTACAGGGCCGTGTTCATTTCCATGTCTCCTATTACTAGAGCACAGTGTATAGTGAGCATAGGTCTGTATTTGCTGAATTCCTGAAACGTCTCTTTTGTTGCCTTCTCAGTAAGATGATGGCAACAATAATATCACCCTTCATACAGATGTTTTTTTGAGAATTACTGAAGAATGCATTCAAATATTCCTTGAGTACTACTCAAGCATTTCCATATCACCTGTCATTCAGGTTTCCTTCAGTATCTTGGATGTTATTCATTTAGGCCTCTAGAATGTTAACCACTTAAAAAAAAAGTCACTGAATTTTACTATTACCTTACTATCGCAGTTACAACTAGATTCACCCCTCGGTAACAGAAAATTGTCGTGGTGGATTAAACACAGAGTATTTATTTTGTGCAACAGGAAATACAGGGATAGGCAGGCAAGATCTTGGTGGCAAGGAAGTGGGGCTCTGGTAACTTCCCGCAGTGGGGGGCACCTCTGGGCAGGAAAACAAGACAGAGAGGAAGTGACCTCAGCAGACTATGGCTTTCCCCAGGAAGAGGGAAAAATCAGGTTTCAAGCCTTTCAGGTCTCTACAACAGACAGACAAGGCACTAGGGAAAGAGAGAAGGCCGGTCAGTCACCTGCAGGTATGTGCCATACCTATCCTGGGTGCAAGGTCTTGCTTACCGTGAAGCCAAATGGCCCTGCCAGCCATCCAGTGGGGTGTGGCAGCAGCCCCCCATCTTTGTGACGTGTGTGAAGTTAGTTTTGCCTTAATTGTTATGAATATACCATTGCAAATCACCATCTTGAGAAGTTCTGCGAAATGAACGTTGCTTCCTCTTGGTACAGAGCCAGACCATTAGAAAGATTGTCCCTCGGGGCGCCTGGGTGGCGCAGTCGGTTAAGCATCCGACTTCAGCCAGGTCACGATCTCGCGGTCCGTGAGTTCGAGCCCCGCGTCGGGCTCTGGGCTGATGGCTCGGAGCCTGGAGCCTGTTTCCGATTCTGTGTCTCCCTCTCTCTCTGCCCCTCCCCCGTTCATGCTTTGTCTCTCTCTGTCCCAAAAATAAATAAAAAACTTTAAAAAAAAAAAAAAGAAAGATTGTCCCTCGTGGACAAATACCAATTCAGAGCTGGTTTGAAGTAAGCGTTTCTAGCAACAAAAGAAATACTTCTCATTTTCGAACTGCATAGGCAACTCATTATTATTATTATTAATTTTTTTTGAATTCTGAAACTGCAGCTTGACAAGAGAGAGGAAAATATTTTCTTTTCTGAAGGCTGCCAAGAAGAAAGGCCGTTCTCATTTGTTAAAATAAGAAGAGGTAATATGTTAAAATAAGCACATTCTGACCTTATTTTTGAGCCCAACACTCTAGAAAAAAACACTTCTTTTAAAGTGAAGAGAAGTTCAGTTATTTTTGCAGACATTGACTTTTTGTAGGCCTGCGTCATCTTTCAGTTTTATTTATAATAAAACTTATTAGCTGCAAGGACAACGTTTGAAACCTGTTGCTGAATACTTAAGAGCCCCTTATGTCTTTCGGCATTCTTGCCAGAGAATGGCTTTACGGCTTTAAACCATCCTGGGGTACAGATCATTTAATTCTAATTTTTTTTTACATTTATTTATTTTTTGAGAGACAGAGCACAAGCTGGGGAGGGGCAGAGAGAGAAGGAGACACAGAATCTGAAACAGGCTCCAGGCTCCGAGCTGTCAGCACAGAGCCAGACGTGGCTCAAACTCACAAACCGTGAGATCATGACCTGAGCCGAAGTCGTAGGCTCAACCGACTGAGCCACCCAGGCGCCCCTACAGATCATTTTATTCTAGTCGTTAGACACGGGGTGGTATAACGATCACCATATGCTATTTACGTAGAGAGATGCGAACCATAATGATTTAGTAACATTAAAAAAAAACAGACAACCACTTGTACTCAGCTCCAAAGTCACTTGTTCTCAGCTCCAAGTCAGCAAATGGAAACTTAATGCCCACCTTAATTACAGTCCAGCCTCTCCAGGAATGGAATCTTAAACCAGTCAGTCTGGAATTACCTGGTCGACACTAGCAGGTAAACAGACCCCAGCCACCTCCTAAATAGCAAGGCGACCTTGCCAGACAGAATGAGCTCTCTCTGCTAGAACAGGATTTCCTGGTCCCGCGCCCTCCATCCGGGAGAGTCCTTCGTTCCGTACAGCCCTTCCGAGCTCCCTTCTGTGTGCTGCATAGATGCTGCCTGGTTCATGAATCATTGACTCAAACCAGTAGGATCCTTAACATTTGCGTTACATCTTTAACATTTCTTTAAAATTTACTCCGTTGAGTTTTTTTTAAACAGATTCTGTGCTCCTAAATGAGCTGGAAGCTTCTGCTGCCCTCACTTTTCCTACCTTGCCAACTCTATTATCTGAAGCTATGGTACTCCATTCACACTCACTGTGTTATTTTCATTTTTGAAATAACACAATACGAAGGGCAGACTCTATAAACCTTAGAAAAAGTGAGACAACAAGGTACAAACCATTTATTATGAAGCTGAGTTGTCATTCTGTACTCATTATGCTGCTGCGAATAAGCCAGAATCATTTGGTCAATGTGGATACTTTGTTATTCCTCAATGTTTCTTATAAACTCTGACTGAATATCTATGACTAAGGCCTTTAGAGTAGAATAATGAGAAAAGGTGCCTAAAAATCCCTTTCTTCTGTTCCTTTTCCTTATAATTTTCCTCTCTCACAGATACACCACTTTGTTTATTTTTATGAAATTATTTTTATAAAATAAAAATAAACATTTAAGTTTTGAGTAGTTACAAATTTTCAGAAAAATCCCAACAAGAATGCAGAAAGCTCTCACACCCCAGCCTGGCTTCTGCTGTCATTAACGACCTACATTAGTATGGTGCCCTTGTTCTAATGAATTATTTTTAACCTAAGTCCATATCTTATTTAGATTTCCTTAAACTTTTACCTCATTTTTTTTTGTTGTTGCTGTTGTTGTTCTAGGAATGTACTCAGGACCCCGCAGAACTTTATTTTTTTTTAATGTTTATTTATTTTTGAGACAGAGTGAGACAGAGCATGAACGGGGGAGGGGCAGAAAGAGAGGGAGACACAGAATCCGAAACAGGCTCCAGGCTCTGAGCTGTCAGCACAGAGCCCGATGTGGGGCTCGAACTCACAGACCGTGAGATCTCGACTTGAGCCAAAGTTGGATGCTCAACCGACTGAGCCACCCAGGTGCCCCAGGACACCACAGAACTTTTAATCATCTTGTGTCATTAGGCTACCTTGGTCAGTGACAGTTCTTGAAATTGTTCTTTTTTTTTTTTTTTTTTTTCTTATTTGTTTATTTTGAGAGAGAGAGAGAGAGAGAGAGAGAGAGAGAGAGAGAGAGAGAGAGGAAGCCAGCACACGAGTGGGGAAGGGATGGCGGTGTGAGAGAAAATCCCAAACAGACTCTGAGCTGTTAGCACAGAGCCTTACCTTACACAGGGCTTGAACTCATGAACCCTGAGATAATGACCTGAGCTGAAATCAAGAGTTGCCTGCTTAACCGACTGAGCCACTGAGGCACCTCTTTCTTGTTTTTTTATGACTGACAGTTTTGAGGAATATCGGTCAGGTTGTTTTTTTTTTTACAGAATATCCCTTTCTGGAGATTTTTTTTGTATCTTTTTGTCACCGTTAGGCTCTTCAGGGAGGAAGATCACAGAGGCAAAGTACCGTTTTTGTCACATCATACATAATCACAGGTGCATATTATCAACATGGCTTACAACCACTGATGTTGACATTAATCCCCCAGTGGAGGTAATGTTTGTCATATGTTTCCACTGTTAATATTTTTCATTTCCATTCTGCATTTTTTGGAAGGAGGTCACTGTGAACACCCACGCATAAGGAGTGGAGAATTATGCTCCAGGTTCTTGAAAACAAAGAATCAATATAAATTATTTGGGATTCATCTTGATGAGAGATGTATCCTTTCTCCCCAGTTTGTTTACTTATTCAGTCATCTTATTTCAATATGTTACTTACATGAATGTGGATTCATAGGTATTGCTTTTGACCTTTGGGATATAATCCCATCTTACTGTATTTATTTTTGCCCAAATTGTTCCAGGTTTGGCCATTTGGCCCGCTCAGCTGGCTGCTATGTCCTTTTGATGCTATTGTGGATTTTCGGGGTGTGCCATCTTTCTGACACTTCAACATGCTCCAGGCTCATTCCATATATCACTGACCCCAGCCATTTCTCCCAAGTTTTTGAGAAAAGCTTAGCATCATAAATCCACCATTACAGTATCATACAGAATAGTTTCACTCCCCCCGCCCCTCATCCCTTGTGCTCTCTCCTCTGCATGGAACCCTTTGCAACCACTGATCTGTTCCTGTCTCTTTTGTCCTTCCATAATGTCATAAAAATGGGATCATACAGTGTGTAGCCTTTTCAGACTGGCTTCTGTCATGTGGTAATATTAATTTAATATTCATCTATATCTGCATATATGTTGCTAGCTCTTTTTTTTAATCACTGAATAGTATCCCATTGTATGGATGTACCACTCTTCCCCCATTTACCCTAGTGAAGGGCATCTCAGCTGGTTCCACTTTTGAGTGATGGCGAATAAAGCTACTGTACATATTTGTTTGCTGGGTTTTGTGCGGATGTGAGTTTTCAAATAAGTTGGCTAAAGGCCTAGTAATGCAGTGGCTGGATTTTATGGTAAGGCTTTGTTTTGCTTTGTACGAAACTGCCCCGCTGTCTTCTAAAGCAGACGTATCATTTTGAACTCTTATCAGCAGTTCATGAGAGTTCCCACTACTCCTCATCCTTGCCAGGATTTATATTCTCAGGTTTTTTGTTGTTGTTGTTGTTGCTGTTGTTTCAATTTTTATTTTAGACATTTAATGTGTAGTGATTATTTCATTGTCTTAATTTGCATTTCCTGATGGCAAATAATGGATTATTTGTATGCTTTCTTACAAATTTGCGTATCTTTTCTGGCAAGGTGTCTATCCAGAAATTATGCTCATTTTTAAAAATTGTGTTCTCTTGGTGGATTTTAGAAATTCTTTGTATATTTTATATATAAATCTCTTGTTAGGTATGTGTTTTGCAAATATTTTCTCCCAGTCCCAAATATTTTCTCCCAGACTTGTCTTTGTTCTCTGCACAGTGCCTTTCTCAGAGGGTTTTTAATTTTAATAAAGTCCAACATGTTTTTGTTGTTGATTGTGTTAGTGGTGTTGTATTTAACACTCATCACTAAATCCAAGGTCACAGTGATTTACTTCTGTGTTTTTTCTAGATGTTTTATGGCTTGCATCTTACATATGTAGTGATCCACTTTGAGTTCATTTTTGTGTATGGTCTAAGGTGTTTTTTATTTGTTTGCCCTGATTTGGCATGTGGATGTCCAGGAATCCAGTATCATTTGTTGAAAACTCTGTCCTTTCTTCTTTCAGTCATCTTTCCCCTGTCGCCAAAGACCAGGTGACTCTATTTGCATGTATCGATATCTGGTTCTCTGTTCCGTTCCATTGACTCGGTGTTTGTCCTGTGGCCAATACCATCCTGTCTGGATTATTGGAGCTTTACAGTAAATCTTGAAATTGGACAGTATGAGTCCTTTGACCATCTTTTCCTCCTCTCCTTCTTCTATATTGTACTGCTTAATCTAGATATTTTGCCATTTATATAAATTTTAGAATTGATCTGTTGGGGCTCCTGGGTGGGGCAGTCGGTTGAGCGTCCGGCTGTCGATTTTGGCTCAGGTCATGATCTCAGTGGTTCATGGGATGGAGCCCCGCGTTGGGCTTTCTGCTGACAGCATGGAGCCTGCTTGTAATCCCCTTTCTCCCTCTCTTTCTGCCCCTCCCCTGCTCATGTGTGCGTGCTCTTTCAAAATAAATAAATAAACATAAAACAAACAAACAAAAAAAACCTTAAGAAAAAAAAGGAATTTATTTGTTGATATCTGAAAAATAGCTTACCGGGATTTTTATTGAAATGGCAGTGAAGGTATAGATCAAACTGGAAAGAACTAACATTTTAAAAATATGGATCCTTCTAATCTATGAACATGGAATATATCTCCAGTTACTTAGATCTTCTTTGGTTTTTTCATCAGTGTTTTATGTACATGCAAATTATTCCATATACAAATTATGTACATATTTTGTTAGATTTATATCTAAATATTTCATTTACTGTATGCTATTTATTCTAAATGGGGAGGTTTTTTTCATTTCAAGTTTCAGTATTCATCTCGTATAAATAGGAAGGCATTGAGCTTTTTAATATTGACAGTGAACCCCTCGGCCTTGCTACACTCATTATTCCAGGTAGCAGGTCTTTGCTGCATGTGTCTGGATGAGGTGGCATTTTATCCTGTAACCTCAGCTCTGTGACACATCCAAGAAGATTCAGTGAATTTTCTTGTTAGGGCAGGAGTGAGGAAGCCCTGGGTTTGACGTGTCAGAGCACAAACTGGAAGATCTCACATCCTGCTTTCTAAAATTTCTTACTGTCTTCCTACTCGTGTAAGTTTTGTTAACGTTTGTCCTTGAAGTTTGCATCGCTTATCTCTGTGTAATAGAGGCTCGACAGAGGCAGAGGTTGAGCAAATATAAATGATAATTATGAGAGTTCTAAAGACAATTGTGCATCTACGCAACAACCAAAAAATGGAAGTCAGTGATTTGGAGGCGACTCTTCATTTAAACAATTATGGGCATTCCCTTTACTTTTTTTTTTTTTTTTTTTTTTTTTTTGGTATGAAGCCTGTATGAAGTTCTTTGAACACCAGGAAACAATTTCCTGTCAACTTCTGAGCTGTTCCTGCTTTTAGAGTAGAAACACAGCAGGGGATCAATGGAAGATATATTACCAAAAAAAGAAAGAAAAAAAAAAAAAAGAAGGGTTGTGGGCCACATTCAACCTAGGACACTTAGGCGCACACACAGGCATACTAAGTGATTCGTGCCTTTGCGTAGCTGGCACGAGGAGGACAAAGAGCAGCCCTGAGCCAGGGGACGGTGGCAGGCCGCTGTCCATCCCGCCCTTGATGCTTCTCTTCCATGTGGGCTGAAACGTCAAGTTCTGTTGAAAAGAACAGCCCAGTTGCCTGGAAGCCACGTGACTAGAACACGTGCATTTCCACACAGAATCTGTCCCAAGTCACAGATGCTGTGGGATGGCAAGAAAGACTGACTTGAAGATGAGAACAGAATGGGGCAGATCTTCGAAGCCTGCGAACCACACGCCAGCCTCCCCTTGAAGTCTTCATGAAGGCCACTCGGGGCACTTTGCCTCCTTGGCGTCCGTTTTAGCACTTGGGACAGAAGGAGCATCAAAACGTGTGCGTGGGGGGCAGGGATGTGTGTGTGTGTGTGTGTGTGTGTGTGTGTTTGGGGGGCTGGGGACGGCTACGTTATAATAAAGCAGTATCATTTAGTGATTTAATAACTCATGAAATTTGCCATCCCCCTTGTAATTTTCACGTGTGCATAATTTACCCTATTGTATTCATTATTACTCCATTTAATCCTAATGATTTTGTTTGTAGATCTACAAAGCAATCCTATAAAGAGGGGCACCTGGGTGGCTTAGTAGGTTAAGCACCTAACTTCAGCTCAGGTCATGATCTGATGGTTTGTGGGTTCGAGTCCCGTATTGAGCTCTGTGCTGACAGCTCTGAGCCTGGAACCTGCTTCAGATTCTGTGTCTCCCTCTCTCTGCCCCTCCCCTCACTCATGCTCTATCTCTCTCTCTCTCTTTCTCTCTCTCTGTCTCTCTCTCTCTCTCTCAAAAATAAACATTAAAAAAATAATAAAAAAAAAGAAATCATCTAAAGAAACACAAATCATGTAAGATCCAGTAATCCTATGCCAATAGAACAGCTAACTGGGGCTACCGTGATTTAGTTACCTATTCTAAAGGGATCAAACTATTGCAGTTTTAAATCCTATGAGGGACAAAGCTTTCTTCTTTATGCATTATTTATTTGAATAAATGCACTTTATATAATTACTTAAATAATACATATTTTATCTTTATTTAAATAAATATACTTTATTTAAAGTATATCTTAATATATTATCATGATATATTCCATGAATATTATTTTATGGATTCCACAGCATAAGAGAATTTTTCTACCCCTTCCATTAACTGTGAAATGTTATGTCATGCTGGGGGCCTGAGCTCTGAAGCAGTGATAGACCCTATCCAAACAATAGTGCAGTCCTCTTATGACTGAGAACCATCATTTACAGAGTGACTTCTATATCTCAGTCATGATCACAGCAAAATAATGGACTGGTTTATAGTGTGTCAGAGAGAAGGCAACTATGATACAGTAAAAAGAAGTAAGTTTAAATCTAGCCCACTGTCGGTTAAATGCCCCACTCTTGGTTGTGGCTCAGGTCACGATCTCACGGTTCATGAGTTCGAACCCCGCATTGTGCTCCATGCTGATGGTGCACAGCCTTCTTGGGATTGTCTCTCCCTCTCTCTCTCTCTCTGCCCCTTTCCTGTTCTGTCTCTCTCTCTCTCTCAAAATAAACTTAAAAAAACTTAAATCTAGTACTATTAGTATATATATTATTTATCTCTTACTGCATAACAAGTGATCCCCAAACGTAGCATCTTAAACAACAAATGTGTGTCATCTCTTATAGGTTCTATGGTTCTGGAATTTGGAAATGGCTTAGGTGGTGGTTCTGTCCTGGAATTTGGAAATGGCTTAGGTGGTGGTTCTGTCCTGGAATTTGGAAATGGCTTAGGTGGGTGGTTCTGTTCTGGAATCTCCCCTCAGGTGGCAGTTGAGCTGGTAGCTGGGACTGCCACCATATGAAGGTTGTCCGGGTAGAACATTGGTTTCCCAAACATCTCGTTTGCAGGTTGTTGGTAGGAGGAATCTGTTCATCACTGTCAGCGTGACTGTCTGTGCACCTCGTACCTGGCTTTCCAGAGACTGAGCTGCCCAAGGAAGAGCAAGAGAGAAACCACAGTGCCTTTTATGAGCTAGTCTTAAAAGTCACAGGTCCTCATTTCTACACATCCCATTAATCAGAAGCAAGTTGCTAAGGTCAGCTACTCTCCAGGGAAGGAGAAGTAGGTCTTATTATTGGACATGAGGAGTGACAAAGTGTATATGGGTGTGTGTGTGTGTGTGTATACATATATATGTATATATATATATATATATATATATATATATATATACACATATATATATATATATATATATATATATTAAGTGTTTATTTATTTTGAGAGAGAGAGAGCACATGCTTGAGCAGGGGAGAGGCAGAGAGAAAGGGAGAGAGAGTCCCAAGCAGGCTCAGCATAGAGCCTGATGCAGGGTTCCATCTTCCAATTCATGAAAGATCACAACCTGAGCTGAAATCAAGAGTCAGACACCTAACCAGCTGAGCCACCCAGGTGCCCTCATATGGGTGTGTTTTAAACGACAACAGCAGCTATGTGATCTTGAGGAATATAGCCTCTCTGAACATCAGCTTTCTTCACAAATGAAAATAACAACATCTACCTAGGAGAGTCATTGAGGTTATTCAATAAGATGATTCATGTGGCGTATTTTGTGAAATGTTACCTGGTTTATGAATGTAAGATATAAGCAGATGCCATTGTCAGTGCACCATTAATGTTGTTTTATCATGGACTCGGTAGATGTGAAGACATCCTGTTTAATGACCTCCACGTTGGGCAGGTGGCAGAGAAGGAAACCTATAAATCTAGACTGTAATTGTATGCAACACCCTTGGCTACTGTAACCACGGAGAACAGTCATTTTATAGTGAAAACTTCATTTCCAGAGAATGAGGGACAGTTAAAAAATCAGAATTGTTTAGTTTTTCAGTGGCTTGATTGAATATGTGTTGTTTTCCACACATGATAAGAGGTTGGCGACAGGCAGGCGGTGAGCAGCTGGCTCGGTGACTGTGGGTCTGCAGGTGTCAGGGACTCCAGCTGTCTGGGCATCTTGTCCCTGTTACCTTATGCTGCTGCCCTTGCAACAGTGAGCCTGCCTTCCAGACACACGCAAGAGGGACAGAGGACAAAGAGGGTGTGCTGAAGGTGCCTTTTTTTTTTAAGTGTATTTATTTTGAAAGAGAGAGCACAAGCAGTGGAGGGACAGAGAGAGAAGGAGAGAGAGAGAAAAAATCCTAAGCAGGGCCTGTGATGGCAGCACAGAGCCCAACACGGGGCTCGAACCCACAAACCGTGAGATCATGACCTGAGCTGAAATCAAGAGTCGGACCCTTGACGGACTGAACCACACAGGCGCCCATGAAGATGCCTTGTTTTTGTGTTTTTAAGCTTTTATTTCTAATAAATTTAGACTTATGGAAAAGTTGTAAAAGTAGAGAGTTCCTGTATACCCTTTTCCCCAGCTTCCCTTGACTTTAGCATCATCCATAACAATAGCGTATCTAGGAAGATCTGGAAATTACCATTTACTCTTATTGCTAAATGCTATTAGTAACACTTTAACTGCTGTAACGAATACCTATACTATTAACTCATAGTACCATTACTTATTTATTAATAATGTCATGGCATTGATACCACAAAATAATATATGGTAATATAAAATGGAAAATGCGGTGATATGGGATATTAATAGCGATCTCACTACTATTTTCTACTAATGATTCTACTGACTAATTTATAGAACTTCTTGCGGTTTCCCAGTTTGGCCACTAATGTTTTCCAGCTCCAGGCTCTGTGTTGCCAGGGTTCTCTGTGTCTCTCTGTTTTCCGATCTGTCTCCACCTCACTCTTGTCTTTCGTCACCAGGAAACTTCAGAAGAGTCTTGGTTAGTTATTTTTGTAGAACACTCCTCACCTGGGGTTTTTCTGATGTTTTGGCATGATTAGACGGAGGTTATACATACTTGCAAAAATACTGTTGAGGGGACACGATGCTTTTCTCCTCAAGTGGTCTCCGGGGTGCATGAGGTATAAACCAGAATTCCTTGGTTTTGATGGCGTCTTCCATGTTTCCATCTCCTGTACCCCTGAGACCTCGTGATGAGAAAAGCACAACTATTTTTAACTTTGTGATTTAGAAGTATCTTCTGGAGAGGTACTTTGAGTCTATGGAAATACCCTGTTTTTCATCACACGTTTGCCCACTAATTTGTAGCATCAGTAGATGGCTTTTGCCTGTGACAACTGTTTCTACAGTGTTGGTTTAATTTGATGACTTCCATAGATACATATAAGTGAATCAATGAGAAGTCCTTAATATAGGAATGTGAATGGCTATTTGGCAAAAAGGAGAAAAAAAAGTTGGGGCAATTTGGTTTCGTAAAGAGAACCAAAAGACATATTTTGAATTTCAGATCATATGGACGGTATTCCTGAATCGTCTTCTAAATTTGAAAACAACCGAATCTGTTTGCAACAGGAAGAGCCACCACGTATGCTTACAAAATCCAAATAAGATACCAGAGTAATGTAGCTCATTTCTCTCCCTTGGTCTAGTAAGTCTGCAGAGAGATGATGATATTGCTGTAGACCTGGTTCTTTAACAGGAGAGGATGGAGGGAGGGTGGGTGGTATTCATCACGCTGTGAGGAATCAGTTTCTTATTTTCACCAGGGGGGAGAAGGCTATGGTTCTTTATTCATTCTGTATCACCATCACAGTTTTTAAAAAGTCAGATGATGAGAGTTTTCGTTACTTATTGGCAGATGAATTTAATTAGAGAAACAGGGTCTGTGAATTGAAACTACGGCAGCTGCGAAAGAAAGTCCGTGATGCACTCCGGGGCCCCAGGTGGGGTCTGTGGACCGCCTGTCTGTGCAGAAGTTTGTCAGCATTTGAGAAACAACCTAGTAGCATCCACAAAGAGGGTTTAAACAAATCAGCCTGGAAGTCGAAACGTTGTGTATTGCAGAAGGCCGGTGGCGTTAATTCTACACGGATGAGCCCCACAGCTATCTCCTAAAATAGGAAAGACCTGTCACACTGGTGTGAGCCCAGAGACTTGTCTTGTATCAGTCCTAGGTCAGATGGGTCTGTGATGAAGGGCTCTCTCATCAGTGACACTGGTGAGGCGAAATGGATGGCTTCTGAATCAATCACAGAATCCAGTTCTGCTCATAGACCTCATGAGAGAGGGGCTTCTGCTGGACCCCTTATTGAAGAGGGCACCTGCTTTGGCACACGGGTGCATTATCATCCTCCCTCTCCCATGGAGCAAGGAATCAGAATATCCTGTGGGCCAAGGGAACATGCCCCCATCAGCCTGTGCCAGCTTCTATGTGATGCTCCTGGAATTTCCTACTCGTAGTCTGGGGCTCATTTGCAAGAGCAAGCAGGGCTGTTGTGTGGCTTCCTCTTCCTGAGGTCAGACCACACCATCACCAAGATGTGCCTCCAAGGGGATAACGAGGCCGCGTGATTATGGGGCCAGGTTGCAAGGACGTTGCCCTGCACCGTCATACTCCTGGTGGGGGCAGAGACCTGCACCGAGCCTAAATTCAAATGATACCAAAAGGTCTATTTATCAAGAGAAGAGGGAAGGATATAACTTAACTGATTTAACAGATTGTCTCCTTGTTTTCTTAATGATGTATTTGTTATGTGGTGAAATACTCGCAAAACATAAATGTGTACCAAATGTACCTAGAATTGACCACTTTAATTATGTTTAAGTGTTTTACTCCGTGGCATTAAGTACTTTCACCGCATTGTGCAGCCGTCACCACTGTCTTTTTCTAGGACTTTTTCATCATCCCAAATAAAAATTCTTATACCCATGAAAATGCTAGCTCTCTACCTTCTCCTACCCCAGTCCCTGCTCTAACTCCTCTATTCCTTATGTCCTTAAGAATTTTCCTATTCTAGGCACCTTATATAAGTAGCATCACACAATATTTTTCCTTTGGCATCTGGCTTCTTTCTACATCCCTGATGTAGTGAGTATCCGAACTCCCTTTTTTATTTGGCTGAATAATGTCCCATTGTATGTATATACCTATTGTGTGTCTCCATTCATCCTTCGGTGCACCCTTGGGCATCCCCCCCCCCCCACCTCTTGCCTATTACGGACAGTGCTTCTGTGGACATTGGTGTAGAGTTAGCTGTCTGAGTCGCTGTGTTTGTTTCTTTTGGGTCTGTACTTAGGAGTAGAATTGCTGGATCATGTGGTAACTGCACGTTGAGCATTTTAAGGAACTGCCAAATTGTTGTTCCCTCAGTTTCAACTTACACTGTTTGCATGTTTGGTAAGTAGGCCTCCCCTCTACCCCCAGAGCCTGGAAACCTAGAGGGAGGGGGCCGGGTAGCAGCTCATGAGTCTGCAGAGAGAGACTGTCCATTCTTATCAATGTGGTTCACTTGCCATTTTTTCTTTGCTTCCTGTCTTGTAGAAATGAAAATCCGAGTCTCCATGAGTGCTCAAATTTGGAAACTTTTGTGTCATATTAAAACAGAGAAATCCAAGTGGTGCTGTTTTGTGCCATTTCCGATCTGGCTGAACTCAGGAAGTGGTAGGAAGATAGAAAGAGAACTTGATCTTTTGAGGTTTTCTGCATTAACGTAGCTTGGATAAAAATTAAGCCTTTAAAATGTCTGGACGTTGGTATATCAATGCTACTGATTTTTAAAACTATTTTCTTGCTCGCATCTTTGGATAGTAAAGAACTCAGTTCTCCTCCAAGGCTTTGCAGAGATGCTTTGTCTTAAATAATAGCTGAAAAAAATGAGCCTTTTAAAACTTGTGAAGGATGTCAGAAAGAAATGTGAAGAACGGAGAAGAGCAGAAATGAAAGGGAAAAAATGAGCACCGTGCTCGCAGGGGGACCCAGCCTGAACCGTGTGGGTCCAGGCAGAGCCTTTCAAATCTTTTGAAGTTCATCCAGTATTCCGATCCCTAGCAACCCATGTTCTTAAAAAATTAACCAGGAAAAAAAGCATGGGCTAGATGTCCTTAGGTTTGAAATTGAAGGTGGGGAGAAGGTGTGCTGTCTTCAGGGAAGGGCTTTAATCACAAAGTCTCTTCATCCTGGCTTTTGACCTTTGCTAACATTCGATTGTTTCTTCACACTGGTTTTAAAAGAGCCTGTGGCCCTAAGGAAAGAGGGATGGGTTTCTTCATCTTGCTTAGCCTGGTTGACGTCAAGACCTTGCCCTGGTAAAAGCACCTGGGTGTGCTGCTGGCAGGCGGGGAGCAATGGTGATTCTCCAGGGGCTTCCGCTTCTGTTAGACTTTTATTTCAAAACAACTGGAAAGCGCCTCCCATCAGTGCTGTGAACAATTCGACCTCCAATTTCTGAGTGATTCTTTGGAACTTACATGTGCTGATAAAGACGCATATTTCTCCAAGTGGTGTCCTTCCTAATTTCCTAAAGACACCATGCACCCCCCAAGTAACCTCTCCGCCCTCATTATACATCTGAGAATATTAAGTGCTATTTCCCAAAGACCGAACCCGTGTAGCAGCAAATTAGCCTGTGTTTTGCATAGCATGAGACTCATCAGCCTGAAGGAAATCTGCATAACATCTTCAGTAAGCATTGGGGCCCAGGAGGCCTCCCCACCTGCGTGATCCCCCATCTTGCTTTTTCCCTAGGATTGTGTAGCAGCATTGGGATGTGTATAGGATTAATCCCTTAGTAAATCTTTTATTCTCACTTGACTTCTAAGGACCTCAAGGGTAAGACAATAATCAATTTAAACATTTTAAGCTGTTTTATTTCTGAGATCATTCTGTCTCTTGGCATTCACCATGGTGTTGTGGGTGACTCCATAAAAGAGTAAGTGTGGGCAGGGGAAAGGAGGAGGATTTTGGAGAAAGGGATACAGATGTTCAGTTGTTAACCACTCGTTAACTATGGGAACTAGGACTGTTGGGTATTGGATTTATCACCAACTTTTCCAGTGAATCTGTTTAAAAAATAACCTTTGGAAAAAAACATCAAAATTGTTCCAAGATCCTGAATGTAGCTTTCATTTAATGTGTGATGCCTAAGAGCTAAGAAATTAAGACATTTCAGACATCTACATGTCTGGAAGCAGAAATTATATATTACATGTCTTGTACACGTGGACATCAATTACTCTGAAAGCTTCCGCAACCAACGGGAACATTTATTATTTTCTTTTTTTTTTTTTAACGTTTATTTATTTTTGAGACAGAGACACAGCACGAACGGGGGAGGGTCAGAGAGAGAGGGAGACACAGAATCTGAAACAGGCTCCAGGCTCTGAGCTGTCAGCACAGAGCCCAACGCGGGGCTCGAACTCACGGACCACGAGATCGTGACCTGAGCCGAAGTTGGACACGTAACTAACTGAGCCACCCAGGCGCCCCACATTTATTATTTTCTAATACAGCGCAGATTTTAGGAAATTGTTCTGTTCTCAGACCCAAACTTTAATGTTCCCGTATATTTTTATATCTTATTTTTTTCAATTCAGTGATAATTTGGATAAGTATTTGTTGATCTTTTCCAGGAACACACACACACGTACATACCTACATATGTACGTATACCCACATGTACACATACACACACAGGTCTTACGATATTCATTGTGTGGGACTAAGTGGATTGTTTCAAGTGTGATATGGCTAACAAATCTACTAAATTTCTGACAAACGACTACCTTTATGTGAAAGCAGTGTTGAGAATGAGAATAACGTGAAGATCGTTAGAGGGCGTCTTGGAGAGTAGGACCCCCCTCCGATGGACAAAGACATTGGCCTTGGATAACTTGCACGCAGTTGTCCTCTTTTCCCTCATTCCGAGCTCCCATGTTTTATGCAACAACTACATGAGAATTGCAGCCCTGTTCCTTACAGAAATGTGAACTTATAAAAGGCATCCATCACATTATATTCACCTTTCTCCCCTCGGTCTTACCCCTGCTACTTTCTCTCCCCTTTTCTGAAACCACCCTGGTCTGGACTTCCACCAGATTTTTCCACCTCACCAAAAGCTTTCTTTCAACCTGCCACGGACACGGAAGCTTACAGTCTGGTTTTGCATCCAAATGACCCTTATTCTCCTATTTCGAACACGTTGCTTGACAAATTTTACGGGTCTACTCTCTTTGCTGTGGACTCAATTTTTCCCTTCAATCTCCTTTCTTTTGTATGAAGCTTTATTAAAAATAGCTGCCTGTAACATTGCAAGTATTCCTTACACTGGTATTTTTCTTGTAAACTCCTCCTGACTAATTCATTGCTGGTTTCGCTTAAACAATGAAGCATAACATGGTATTTTCAACACTATCCCTGGCCCTGTGCCCGATATTACCTACAAGTTCTGAGCAGAGTGCGAGTTCAAGATCATGCAGTGCTATGAACTTGAGTGTTGTCGCAGTGTTGAGGCTTCATAAATGGTCTTTTGACGCCTCTTTTTCAGTTACACTCATTCCGTACATGACAGTATAGGCTAAACCAAGGAGCGAAGTCTCAGGTATGCTAATGAGGAAATATTCAAGATACGTTTTGACCTGATTTGTTCATCAGCTGATGGTTCAGAAGATGGTTGAACAGACCAGTTATGCGGACCACAGCCATTTCTGCTGAAGCGTGTTGTCATGGTCAGAGACTCACAGGGGGAAAAGGTATGGTTAAGAACTACGGATGTGTTAAGATGTGAATGTGTTCTTTATTTAAATCGCTGAGGCAAAGCAGATGTGGAGTCTGAGAGGTTAGCTGACAGTCTTACCTCTTTTTCCCTTGGGCAGGTTGACCTGGTTCTTAGTGGTAAAAGTAGGTTTTCTATAATTAGCTTTTGAACAAGATGGAGTTTTCTGGAAGAAGTACATAAATCCTTAGTATTTGAGTTAAATAAATCTAAAAATTCTTGTGTACTGTTATTTTAACACTATGCCATCGTGGGGTGCTTGCCACGAGGTGTTTGAGTACTAAAAATTGAGTCTTGTTGAATGACATCCAAATCAGACTCCATGCACACTGAACCAAGCTTACACAGTAGCTTTTCTACGTATGTATATATGAATATCTAAGTCTATCTATCTATCTGTTTATGGATATCTAAATCTGTGTTTTTATATCTAAAGCTAAAGGAGAATATCTGCACATTGCTACAGATATATAAAAGTAAACACTAACGCTCAATGGTTTCTATTTTGATACAACGAGTTAAAAAATGTGTACAAAACACAAAGTATTTTTCTCAAGGTATTAAGCATGCCCAGGGAGAACATTCTGGTGCTTGGAAGGATCTCTGGGAATGGAAACAATTATTTTTTTGTCAGGGATCATGTATTTAGGCACAGATTGTTAACAGTGCTTTGTTCAATATTTGTTCCGTGAATGGTACAGGCTAACTATGTGGGAAATTAAAATTTATAATTACAGTGTGGGATACTCTTGCTTTCTTCAAATGTTATTATAAATGTGGCTAGTATTGGGTATATTTCATTTAATTTGCAGGCTCAGGGAACATCTGTTATAAAACGTTTTCCCTCTACAAGGCATTTGTCAGTGTCCTATCTTGTCTCAACTTAAAAAAAAAAATGTTGATTTATTTTTGGGAGAGAGAGAGACAGAGCGTGAGCAGGGGAGGGGCAGAGAAAGAGGGAGTCACAGAATCCGAGGCAGGCTCCAGACTCCGATCTGTCAGCACAGAGCCTGATGCAGGGCTCAAACTCACAAACTGGGAGATCATGACCTGAGGCGAAGTCAGACGCTTAACCCACTGAGCCACCCAGGCGCCCCTTATCTCAACTTTTTTTTTTTTTCTTTTTGGTTAGTAAGTGTTGTGATACTTACAACATTTAAGCCAAAATAACACGTTTTTACTGCTCTAAATTTTGGGATTGTTACTTTTTTTTTAATGTTTATAGTGATTTTATCATATTGCCCACAAAAATAATAAGTAGCAGCATGTATTATTTCAGAGTAAGACACCGTAATTTCTTTAATAAGTGGAAGGTAATGGTGTCTGCTTCTCTGGACATATTATTTCAGATGCACATTAAGGAACAAGTCGCATTCGCTTGCTTGTCATTTGATAATCTGGTTAGCAGTGTACCGTGTGCCTCACTGATGCCGTCGTCTTAGCGAATCGGGATGTGCCAAGTCACACTGTGGTAACAAATGACCTCAAATCTTAATAACTTACAATCAAGGGTATTTCTCACTTGTGCGACCAGTTGGTTTTAGCTTTGCTCCCACGTCACCTTTACTCTGGGACTCGAGCATTTCCTCTTGAGAAGGCTGCTGCTAGTCAGAGAGAAACAGTACGGTGAATACATTGCTGTTGCCTCTCAAAAGTTTTTCCTGGAAGTGACACATGACTTCTGCTCACATTTCAGTGGCCTGAAGGGGTGACGTGCTAACCCTGACGTTGATGGTGTCAGAGCAGAGAGGAACAGTAAACATTTGTGAACGATACCGCAATCTACCAGCACAGCAAAGAATGATGTTAGAGTCAGGTATATTTCAATTACTGATTCTCAGTTTTTCGTTCTTTTTTTTTTTTTTAATTTTTAATGTTTATTTATTTTTGAGAGAGAGAGAGAGAGGCAGAGAGAGAGGGAAACCCAGAATCCGAAGCAACCTCCAGGCTCTGAGCTGTCAGCACAGAGCCCGACGCAGAGCTCTAACCCACTAGTTGCAAGATCATGACCTGAGCTGAAGTCGGACCCTCAACCAACTGAGCCACCCAGGAACCCCAATGATTCTGTTTTTTTTTTTTATTTATAGTTGTTTTGTTTACATATCCTTCCAGAAGCTGGCATAAAGTAACAAAACAAAAAGAAATGACAAAAGACCTGAAACACAAAAACAAAACCTTCCAGACTATTTATTTTCTCTTTATTTTCAAAATCAATGTCCTAAATTCCACTTACTTTAATCAGAGTGTAACAAAATCAGATAGCTCAGGTTTCAGTGGACTGGTACTTGTTTGCCTAATTATTTGGTATAATGGTTTGTATCGATCACATTAGGAAAAAGCCTCCTCAGAGACCTTCCAACACATATGCGCGCGCGCACACACACACATATGCACACATGCGCGCACGCACAAACACATGCACACATGCATGCATACACGTGCACGCACATACACATGCACACACACATGCACACACACACCAGCATAAGAGAATTACTGTGACTTGGTAGTTTTTCTTACAGGTGTGTTAGCAGGTGGATTTCAGTATGGGTAGGAACTGCCACAGTTCTGGTGGCTTCTTTGACAATTTCTCATTATGTTGTGGCCATAGCCTTATCAGAGCAATGAGCTCATCAGAGATCTGGGTAGTGGTGCCTCTCCTATGAGAGGAATATGAAAAGCTAGCCTACTGATTACAGTTGCCTAAAATGTCCTTTTTGACTTTATGTGTGAAAGATTTTATGGGAAGTCATTGGCCTCCCTCACACTCTTTAATTTAGATGTCAGAAATAGTTTTTATCGAACAACGTCTCGGAATTTAGCTGAGAATCATCCTACTATTAAAAGTCCAAGGGATTTTATGTTACAGTTGCGAATACAGGACTTATGATTTACGATAGTTATGTTAGCCTGCTAGTTTATGTACTTTTCCTCCTCCAGTCTCAGTGGGTAAAACATTTTCTCCCAATGTTTTCGTGGAATCATGTTTAAAAATACAGCTATAATCAAAAGATTATTCCATTTTCAGCATATTTAGTGGTTCTTATTTTACAACTGCAATATAACATAACAAATTATTCCATAATTTCCAGAATCAATCCCGTTATCAGGAGATGAGAATTATTTTTCCGTTTTTAGGTTTTCTAAAATGTGTGATAACCAACACACAAAGGGTTATCCTTATATGGCAATGTGTGATGCAGTTTTCATCTATGTGATGTATCACATGCTGTATCTTATTTCCAGCTGAATGTAATTATTTTTTAAAGCAACTGAGGAACAAAAAATAGGGATGCATTGACACAAATAGACAGTGGTGAATTCAGAATGCAGAGTAGAGTGTTGAAATTAAAGCAAATGTTTCCATGCCCAATTACCTAATTTGTAATTGCAACTCTTCATTGCCCTTGATTCTTCTCTTCAACTTCCTCCTGTGCCCTCCCCCAGCTCCTCCCTCCTCCAATTGCTGTGTGACAGCTTAGTAATAAACCCAGAATGCTTAGCAATGTCCTCCCCAGTTCCCGCCACCCCCACTTCCAAAGCCCGTGTTTGAGATCACATGCTGTAAAGACACTTACAGTATGAAACTAGAATCTTTGCAACCTCCTATTTCTTCTTCAAGGTTTTAGATGGAAAACTGTGTCAACCATTAGCAGAACAGTGGTCTCTGCACTTAAAGACAGGTGAAAGAGACAAATAATGTGGATGTGTGAGATAGAGAGGGACAGACCTGGAGACATCTACAGAGACAGACACCGAATACGTTAGTGCTAGCTAGCACTTATAAGATGTAGAGAGAAGGAGTAAAGAATAAGAAATACTGGGAGGGTCGTAGCAGAGAAATGATAAATCCTTGCTTAGAATCTGTTAGTTGCCATCTGTACCATGATAGTGCCTCAAATATGAATGGTCACATCAAAGATCTACTGCAATGCTTTGCTTAAAGTGTATGGGACTCTTCTGGAAGGGGAGAGTCTTAAAGACTAAGGTTACTTTCAGTGTTCAAACTGGGAGTACTAGCATGTGGTCATCTGCTCAGCTGTGCCCCACAGGTCCCTTGGGCTCTGTTCACTCTTGTTTAGTGTTTTTATTTCTGTTTCCTAGACCCAGCAAGCCCCGTCATTTTGTGCCCAGAATTGTGGGGTCTTCCTTCTGCTTACCCGCGTCTGCCTTTGGATCGTTCCGGACAGTGTTTTACTTGGGTCATTGCACCGTTGTGCTCCAGAATTTCTGTTTGATTTCTCTTTAAAAAAAAAAAAAAAATAAGTTTATTTATTTTGAGAGAAAGAGAGTGAGCAGGGGAGGGGCAGAGAAAGTGGGAGAGAGAGAATCCCAAGCAGGATCTGTGCTGTCACCTTAGAACCTGACTCGGGGCTCGAACTCATGAACCGTCAGATTGTGACCTGAGCCAAAACCAAGAGTCTGACGTGTAACCCGCTGAGCCACCCAGGTACCCCTCTTTAGATTTTTCTCTTTATTGATATTTGCATTTTGGTTATACATCATCTTCTTGACTTTCTCCCCATCTTCTTTTAGTTTTTAAAACATCTTTAAGACAGTTTTTTTTTTAATTAATGTTTGTCTAGTAGATGCACGATCAGATTTTTTTTTTTCAGGGACAGTTTCTGTTGTTGTTTTTGTTTCCTTTGAATGGGCCACACTTTTTCTGTTTCTTCATATGACTTGTGATTTCTTCATTGAACGTTGGATGCTCCAATCTAATAAGATGGCAACACTAGGTATCATTTCTCTCCATTCTCCAGGGTTTACCTTTTCTGTTTTTATTTTTCTGATTGCTATCTACTCTCTCTATGGTGAGTAGCAGCCTGAAGTGTAAACGTAAGCTCTTGGGTCTTCCCTGAAGTCTCTGTGTTCCCCTGTGTGTGCATGCTGACTTTCTAATTTCCCCATATATCCTGTTGCCTTTGAGTGTTCTGCTCTTGTATGCCTGGCTCCCCAAAGAGGGAAAAATCTATGAATGAAGGTGGGAGGTAAAGATGTTGCCCTTTAAATCTCTTGGAAGTGACCTCTGCCAGAGGGGAGGGCTTTGCTGCTGTGGAGGGAAGTACAATAGAGATGGCTACTGCCCCTTTGTGTTCACTTCTGCGATCAGAAGCAGCAGTCAGTGATCAGGCCACGGGTCCCCAAGGTTTGGAGTCCTTTTGTGGCCTGCCCTGGCTTTTGTAAGCTGTGTGCAAAGCTGCTTTAGGGATACGTGCACAGCTGCTTGCTGTGGAGCTGAGCGGTGGAGGGTGGGTAGCTGTCACTGTGCTAAGAGCTTATAGTGACCGAGATTAACCACGATTTACTGTCCAAGCCTTCTTCCCGATGCTGCCAGCCTCCAGGAGACTCCAGAGTTTCAAAATAGTTGGATCAGATGCAGCCAGTGCAATGTTTGTGTGGGAAAACAGATCTCTGGTACTTCCTATGCCTTGTCTTCCCCAAATCCTCTCTCCTCAAGCTTTTTATAACATCATATCTGCGGTTGTAGCCCAATCATCTATGTTTAAATGTTTCCTCTAGGTGACTTTTTGCCTGCTTTAAGTTTGCAGGCCAGGATTACCCAGCTAAGTGCTCTATCTGCAGTGTAAAATGAAGGCACCGAAGAGTGGTTGGCTATGGAAGCCGTCACCACGTCATTTATTTTTGAAACCAGAACAAAACTGAGAGTAAAAGAAGTTGTTACTGATAATTCTTCTATTATAGGAGTTGTGTCGTGGGACTGTCTAAGGCAGTCATACGAGGGGCGCTTAGATCAAATCGCACTCTGGGAAATTTCTTTTAAGGGATGTCGCTAATATGTTTCTGTCCAATTTTTGTCAAAACCTGACTTTCTTAGAGAATTAACATCCACAAAGCCCAAGTGTTTTATGTAATAATCTAAAGAATCCAATATTTGCTATGGATTTTATAGAGATCACAAAAGAGAATAACTTTAGGTGTATAGAATCCATATCGTATCATATGAGTTACAAAGTCGTTACTATTTTGTTTTATATATTCAAGGCATATAATATCTAGAGGGCTTCAGGCACTAACTTCTAATTCCTCGTCCCTGGTGGGCTGGCGAAATGTCTCATCCAGAGTGTCATGCCTTCCTATAGAATCTCAGTTCTGACAGGTCTCTTCCAGGGACCCCTCACTGTCCTTGTGCCATACTGTTGCATATGGGCCTGATCTCTCGTGTGGGTTAGAATCCATGTTATTATTTTCAGAACGTCTCAGTTTCCACATCAACACATACCCAAATAACATTTTCTAAGTTTCTATAATTCTTTTGTCAACTTTGCTTCTTCTAATAAAGGGCGGTTACTACAGTTGCTCCGTGGGATGGGTTTGCCTGCGGGCGCGCACGAGTGTGTGTGTGTGTGTGTGTGTGTGTGTGTGTGTGTGTATGAACATGGAATTTTGAAAACTTTCTGCAGAAGAGTAACCAGTCTGGATTGAATTGAAAGCTAAATGGCTTTCCATTTGGAAAAAATTAGGATGTTATAGCGATTCTTGTAGAAGAGCATTAAACAGCTCGCCCTACGTGAAGCACGTCAGGGGTGGCGTGACAGCTATAAAGTTTATGGAGGAAACATTTACTCTTGGAAAACGTGGGTACTGCAAGAACTTGCAAAGGAATGACAACAGATACCCAACCGTGCCTCAGCAGGGGAAGTATAGTTATGTTCCTGGGTCACTGGACTCTTGTTATGGATTGAATTAGCCAAACAACGTAAACAGTCATAGATAAGCATAATCGGAGCTTTGTGAAATATGACTGTTCTGTTTGGATTCAGCTTTGTATTCACCAATACCCTCCAATAGATTTGCTATCAAATACATGTTGTCACTCTTAGCCCCGATTTTATGTAAACTTTGGTATATTATTTTTTCCCTCAGCCATTAGCATATTCTTGCCTAAAATATGTGTTTTTGCATGCTGTGTCTATGATAGCCTTTTTAATTTTTAGGCTATGTCTGCTTTCCTTTCTCGATTTCTCTTTACGTGATGGGCTGAGAACTCCCTTGCCGGCCTGCAAGCTGCATCTGACTGAGTCCTGTTCAATGGCCCACATAGGAGCTCAGCATCAAGGTGGTGCTTTTTGCTGAGGCGAAAGTGAGTATTTTCTCCTCACACTTTACAGATGTCACGCCATCCCCTGAAGTGCTTTATTTGGGGCGAGCTGTTTAATGCTCTGCGACAAGAGCCACTATAACATCCGATTCCTTTTCAAAGGGAAAGCCCCTTTACCTTTCAATTCAATTTAGCAGACAACTCAATTCAGTCACTCTTCTGCAGAAAGCATGGTCCCGAGAAAGTGCTCTGGGTCAGGTCACCAGAACCTGCGTGCTAGAACCTGACGTTACTGGAACCCGCGTTCTAGGTCACATTAGCGCAACCCGGGTTCTAGGTCGCTTTACTGGAACCCGTGTTCTAGGCCGCTTTACCAGAACCTGTCTTCTAGGCTGCTTTACTGGAAGACACATTCTAGGGCACTTTACCAGAACCCGCATTCTAGGCTGCTTTACCAAAACCTGTGTTCTAGGCCACTTTACTGGAAGATATGTTCAGGACGCTTTCCTGGAATAAGCATTATAGGTTCTTTACCAGAACCTGCATTCTAGGTCACTTTATCGGAACCCATGTCCTAGGCTGCTTTACTGGAAAACATGTTCTAGGGCACTTTGCCAGAACCCATGTTCCAGGCCACTTTACCAGAACCCTCATTCTAGGTCAGGTTACTGGAACCCGTGTTCTGGGCCGCTTTGGCGGAACCCGCATTCTAGGTCGCTTTACCAGAACCGGTGTTCCAGGCTGATCTGCTGGAACCCGTGTTCAGGATGCTCTACTGGAATTGGCATTCTAGAACCTTGCCCAGAACCTGCATTCTAGGTCAGGTTACTGGAACCCGTGTTCTAGGTCACTTCACTGGAACCCGCGTTCTACGTTGCTTTACTGGAACCAGCGTTCCAGGCCAATCTACCGGAACCCGAGTTCAGGAAGTTCTACTGGAATTGGCATTCTAGAACCTTTACCAGAGCAAGCATTCCAGGATGCTCTACTGGAACCCGCATTTTAGGATGCCTTACCAGAACCTGAGTTCTAGGCCGCTTTATGGAACCCGCCTTCAAAGCCACTTTACCACTTTACCAAAAGCTGGTGGGTCCTTGTCTTCTGTGCACGAGGAACTGAGTTCACAGTCTTCCCTCACTGTCCTATGCTCGGACATGAGTTCTTCATTATTGTGCACTGGGATATTTTAAAATCACTTTTTCCTGATATGTAAAAATTTATCAGTAGATACGAAGCTTTTATATTTTGGCTAATTAAATGCTAAAATTTCATTTGCTTGCCCTTGCTACTTATGTCGTGTTTCACAGATAGTAGAAAATAGACTGCACTGGACAAATATAAGAAGACATACGTGCACTAACATGAAAGAAAAAGAAAAATGTGTGTCTGACAACAGACGGCACCTGCACGAACGTTACAAATTTCTGGCTGCCACCCAGAACATTTGCTTTATCAATGTAATGTCAGGGATGTCTATGTTTTACTTTCCATTTGGTTATGTTTGTTTTGTTTAAATGTAGCTTTTGGCTACTTCTGCAAAATTTTAACTGGAGAGATTTAATTGCAAAAAAAAAATCCTAAAATTAATTTTTCAGGATACATCTTAAAGCTCATGTTCATGTACTTACACTTTGAGAGTGGTAGCAAGGAGATATGGGATCTAATGCAAAGTAGTCGTTCCTTTCTGTGTGCTCTTGGGCTGGTCACTTAACCTGTGAGTTCTAGTATGTTCCCTGCAGTCGTAGCACCTGCTGGTTCCCAAAGCTCTCCCAAGCAGAAAGTGAAGCTTGACATTTTCCGCGCTGATAAAAGAGATTATTTCCATGCCGACATGGCCGTGAAAATGAATGAGCACAGATTCAAACATTTCTTTTGTAGAAGCTTAGCCTTTTGTTTTAGAGCTATGTATAATGAAATGGAATTTGGATAGTAATGAATATGAGCTCGAACGTGCCAAAAAATATCCTCAAGTCATTCAAAGGTATCAAAGTTTCAAGTATATAAAACATCTCTTTAATCCTTATGCTGGAGAAGAGCACAAAGTCCCTGATAAACGGCTGAGTGGTGACACCACGTCCAGGGCTTGATTTCTATAAAGCTAAACATTGTGAGGTACACCCTGAAAAGTACTCGGGCTTATTTCTGTTTTTGGTACCTAGTTTAGTGGGTTTTCTTTCTTTTTTCTATCTTCCTCCAGGGATTGTGCATGTACAACCAAATCTTTAGAAAGGCTGACTCTTGTTCTTTGCTTCTTCTCAATTGAATCACCTTTTCTTGGTGGAAATAGAGTTTTAAAATATAATAGAAGCAAGTGGTATTAATTTAGAGGGCTACTAAAACAGAAAGTTACGGAAATGTAGATAATACAAACTAATGATACCAGGTAATTCTTTGCTGTATTAGTATTAGACCTCTTGGGACTGAATGAGGCTGAGAATTCATTAGTATAAAAGACCTAAAGGGATAAGCAGAGACACTAAGATAGGACATACAATACCCCAGTTTGACTTTTTAGTAATGGAAGCAGGTGTCCAAGTTTGCAATTCTTTTTCTTTCGCTACACACCCAATCTCAGTAAGAGTAGAAAGAAAAAAAAAACAGAAGAAAGAAAGAATTTTTCCTCAAGAAGAGATCATTTGATGATTCGGTATCACAAAGAAGTTGTAACTATGTTGCTCTTGACTTTGATCTGGAACTCTGGACACTCAGCTCTTGCAAACATATGTTTGCGTGGCTGCCGTTCTGCAGAGTAGATGCCCAACTTCTGTAAGGACATGCAGACACACAGGTGAACATGTATGCTTATTTCCATTAAGTCAGTAAGTGACAAGCCTCTTTCCTGCCTGCGTAGTTGCTCTGATGTTTTGTTTGGAATTCTGTTTCTATTCACGTGTGTGCATTAAAATAGCTTGAATGATGTCCACATTTGCCAGTGTTAACCGGTAACTCTTTTCCTCCCAAAGGGCACGAAAAGAAAAGTTAACAATATGAAACTAGGAGGGAGTGTTTGTCAGGGACCAGAGAACTATTTGTTTGTTTGTTTTAAATCCATGTCCCTTTTACTTTCTTGGCTTTAACAATCTTTGAAAAGAACAGAGTCAGACCTTGTATTTTAATTTGGATTGTTCAGGGCTCATAGCCTTGAGGAGAGAAAGTAAAAAAGAAATCCTGTGGGTGTATGTGGAAAAGCAGAGGTCCGAGTTTGCTTGCTTTGTGAGTAGAATGTATATTGTCCAAGAGCCAGTGATAAACTTGAGATTACATTTGTGCTGTGGAACCAAATGAACCGAAAGGGAAGTGTAATATTTCAAGTTGGAGATATTAAATCAAGGCTTCATGCAAAAAAGACCCAGTCAAATGTGAAAGAATATGTAAGAAGGAAAAATATATCATCAGAAATGATATTTCTAACTAATTGAAACATTTGCAGTCAGGCTTATCACGTGCCATCACTTAAATATTAGACAAATCTAAGGTATAAACAAGTTTTATTTTTATTTTTATTTTCAAGGGTCTTGGCAAAGCAGGAGAGCTTGGCAATAAATGAATCGAGTGGCTTTCTAAATTTTTTTTTTTCAACGTTTATTTATTTTTGGGACAGAGAGAGACAGAGCATGAACGGGGGAGGGGCAGAGAGAGAGGGAGACACAGAATCGGAAGCAGGCTCCAGGCTCTGAGCCATCAGCCCAGAGCCTGACGCGGGGCTCGAACTCCCGGACCGCGAGATCGTGACCTGGCTGAAGTCGGACGCTTAACCGACTGCGCCACCCAGGCGCCCCACGAGTGGCTTTCTAAAAGTCTTTATTTATAACTACAATTACAACTTTGCCATCACCATGCTGTGGATTAAAAGCATATTGGCATTTTGCTATATATTTTAGTTATCTTTAAATTATTTGTCATAGTGGGAATAATATACTCATGAAATTTCGTTAAGCAAATTTTCAACCTAGGCTAAGTTTTTAAATCAATGCTCATTTCAGTCAGGGAATAAATTTATTTTTTCTTTACTTCTTTGAGATCAATGTCCACATGATTTTTGATAGCTAAAAGTGTTCTATTCCTGAAATAGCAATGAACAATCTGTAATTTTACTGTCACCTAAGTTATCTTCATGTCTTTATAGATATGAGTTTTAACTTGAACAACATATGCAGATATAGATAAATCCGCATATAGATACATGCGTATTGAAAAAATAAATCCATCCCCAAAGACCTGTAGAAATATATACATCCCATATGTGTAAAGCACATTAAAACTGCCAGACCACAAAAGATATCCTATATTTACAGACCTACTTATGGTTCTGGGTCTGCCAAACTTCCACATCTTGTTGCTGTGATTTGTTTAACAAGACTAAAAGGAAATGTAAAGTATTTAGAGCATCCTTTTTAGGATCCACTTGGAACACGATAGAAAGCATGAAAATATTGATCTTGGATCTCTACAGAAGTTTGAAGAACCTTAAACTTGTAATGGTGTATTCTCCATTGACTCTCAGACTGTACTTGAAGTTTGCTGCCTTATCGGAGACGATATGATAACTCTTGTGCCAACACTGTTTCTAGAAGGTTCTACTGACGTGCTATCAACGTGACTCTTCACTGAAATGCTGAGGGGTGCCAGGAGGTGGTCTACCCTGACTCATGCAAAGAATGTTTCCCTAGCTCCTTTTGAACCTTTGAGTTCCTAGTTAATTCAGGGTCAACTGTGTTGTATGAAGCTAAGTAACCATAACTTCCACAACAGGGTTCTGTCTGCGTCATGACAAATATATCACGTGAGGGAGGGGCACATGCTACCTCAGCACGCATGGCAGGAATCATTAGCCGAACATGACACATTTGCCATAGGGGAACAGGTGCAAGCCAGGGATCATTCTCAGCACAGTGCTCCGGGAAGCATTACTCGTTAATTTGCATTGGCGTGGGAAGAGAGAACAGTTTTGCCTGGCTACCTTATAGTACTTATTTTCTTTCGTCTCTTACCATGGGTTCTTTTTAAAATGAAACTGTTGGGGCACCTGGGTGGCTCAGTCGGTAAAGCATCTGACTCTTGACTTCGGCTCAGGTCATTATCTCACAGTTCGTGGGATCGAGCCCTGGGTCGGGCTCTGCGCTGACAGTGCAGGGCCTGCTTGGGTTTTCTCTTTCTCTCCCTGTCTCTCTGTCCCTCCCCCGCACATTCTCTTTCTTTCTCTCAAAATAAATAAATAAATAGTAAAAAAAAAAAAATGAAACTGTTGTCAGCCAGTGAGTACAGGTGCTTATTTGTGGTGACCTTTTTTTAAGTTCCAGTTTTTTTTGTTTTGTTTTTTTTTCAACGTTTATTTATTTTTGGGACAGAGAGAGACAGAGCTGAACGGGGGAGGGGCAGAGAGAGAGGGAGACACAGAATCGGAAACAGGCTCCAGGCTCTGAGCCATCAGCCCAGAGCCTGACGCGGGGCTGGAACTCACGGACCGCGAGATCATGACCTGGCTGAAGTCGGACGCTTAACCGACTGCGCCACCCAGGTGCCCCTTTAAGTTCCAGTTTTGAGACGTTGCCTTCCCCCCAACCCCAGCTACAGAAAAAAAAAAAAAAAAAATGTAAGATATGGAATATAAAGAGAACATTTAAATAACCAGAGCAAAATAAGCATATCACTGTGCCAGAAATAAGGAAGACAGGGCAATGATAAATGCAGCTAAGGCTGCAGGCTTCCCAGTCTCGGGTCTGGAGGCAGGCGTGAGTAGTGCTATGCGTGTCCCCTCTGGGGCACCGGGGAGGATACCGCATACAAGGCGACTACCGGAAACAGGTCCGCTGCTGAAAATAAGACACTGGGGTTGGGCTACCCGACTTGAGAGATGTTGCCGGAAGGATATGTAGTGCTGATCATCACTGGGGCTAAGGCTTAGGTAGTGAGACTTCTGTAGGAAAAATGAGGAAGCTGACGACCGTAACTGGGATAGGGCCAGGGTGTCTGTCGGATATACTACTGGACCTGAGATAGCCTAACATCATGGTGGAAAGGTTGGTGCTGTTCTAATACATAGTTCTGGAATAGAGGCCTCGGGGCAGGCAGGATGGAGGCAGAAGCAAAACAGTAAGACCCCTATCTCTAATGAGACAGAGCAAAAGTGGGTAAAGGAGAGAGATGAATACACTTCAGATAAAATGAGTATAATAAAACAAATAGAATATGAAAGATGCTCAATTCGAAGATATGTTAATATATGTTTTAAAAAGATGTAACATCAGTATTAGTTTCATGTTGCTTCTGTAACAGATCGTCACAAACTTAGTGGCTTAAAACAACACACGTTTGTTTTCTTACAGCTGGTTAGAAATCCAGATATGGGTGTCTCCACGGTAAATTCAAGGTGTTAGCAAGGATACTTCCGTCTGGAGCCCCTAGGGGAGAATTTGTTTCCTTTCCTTCTTCTTCTGGAGTCGCCTGCATTCCTTGGCTTGGGCTTCTCCCTCTGTCTTCAAAGCCCATCTCTCTGACCCCTGCTGCAGTCACCTCCTCACAGCTTCCTCTCACACTCCTGCTATTCAGCAGTGTAGGAGTTCTTGGAATTACTTGGACCCTTAGACAGGAGTTCTTGGAATTACTTTGGACCCACCTAAATAATCCAAGATGATCTTCCCATCTCAAGATTTTGAACTTAACCACATTTCTAGTGTCCCTTTTCCCATACGATGTAATACATTTACAGGTCCTGGGACTAGATACTGAGTAAGGTCAGGCCATGGGGAAACAACATGTGTATTGATTTGTCTACCACAGCATCCATATAGAGAACAAAAAGGTTACGATGGCAAGCATATGATTTCCCTCATCCATGGAATCCAAAAACACAAAACAAATGAATAAACAAACAGAACGCAGAATCAGACCTCAAAATACAAAGAACAATCTGGGGGTGGGGCAATGGGCAAAATGGGAGAAGGAGAATAGGAGATACGGCTTCCGGTTATGGAATGAATAAGTCACAGGGATAAAAGGTACCACATGGGGAATATAGTCAGTGAGATTGTAATAGTGTCGTGTGGTGAGAGATGGCAGCAACACTTGCCTTGAGCGTAGCATGAGAAGTGGAATCACTATGTTGTAGCTGAAACTAACTTAACATTTTGTGCCAGCTATATTAAAGGTAAAAGAAATTATTTTAGTTTTAAAGTTCTTTTTTTTAAAGTTAATTTATTTAGAGAGAGAGCTGGGGGAGGGGCAGAGAGAGCTGGGGGAGAGGCAGAGAGAGAGGGAGATGGAGAATCCCAAGCAGGCTCCGCCCTGTCCACGCAGAGCCAGATGTGTAACTTGAACTCACAAACCATGAGATCATGACCTGAGCCGAAATCAAAAGTCAGACCTTGACCCACCGAGCCACCCAGGCGGCCCCAACTGTAAACGACTTTTTTAAAAAGTTAGGAAACATATGCAGAAATAAATCCGTGGCTACAGCAAAACACAAAGTAGATATATTAGAAATGGAAGATATGCCATTGTCACAAAAATATTTGAGAGGTAGTTTCTACACTGGACCCAGGAAAGAATTCACCCAGAATGTAGTATAGAGAATATACTGAAGCTATACTAAGGAATTGCATACCTGTGTGCACAAACACATGCTGTATAGAACAACAGTGAAGAGATAGAGTGTGATGGAGCGCCTCTAGAATGTGCCCAAAGTCAGAGGAGAAAGAAAAGAAAAGGGAAGCAGGATTTGAAAAAAGAGTAGGGAATCTGCCACATGTGAAGAAAAACATGAAACTTCAGATCAGATGTGTGGGACTGGTACTGAGAAAAATAATTGAAAAGAAATCCACACCGAGGCACAGAGTAATAAATTGTAGAACATCCAAATACACGTTTTGGAAAGCTAAAAGTGAGAAAAAAGATTGCCCCCAAAGAAATAACAATTGGGCTTCTCTTGTGTACTTGAATTCAGAGAATAACGAGATAGTGAAGAAACAATTTCAAAAAGCTTTGCAAAAGAAGAAGGAGGAGGAGGAGGAAGAGGAAGAAAAAAAGAAGGGGAAAACACATGTGATCCCAGAGTTTTATACTCAGACAAAAATTGATTAAGGTAGAGGACAGAATCAAGTATAATGTGTCTTACAGCCAAATTTCCCCATCCAGGTTCGCTTTTCTTTTGCAAAAGCATATTGTGTAGTATTTCTTTCAGTAACATTCTACTTCTTTGTACGTCTGAATATACATATTTCTGGTAACTAATCTGAGGTACAGCAGGAAGGAAAACATTAATGATAGAAATCAGGCCATGAGAAGAGGAGAGTGACCTCTCCTTCCTGTGTCATGGAGGTCTTGAGTTGACCAGGGCTTATGAGATCCTGAAATACCTCTTGACCAATGAGGCTGAATTTACATGAATCGAAGGAAGTATGCAGCATTAAAAAACTAGTCATGGTCTTGGTGAAGGTCATGGTCCCAAGAACTTCCATTTTACTGGAATGAGTTTATTATGCAGCTGTTTTTAGAGGAAAGTCATCATCAGATAGGCTAAAAAAATACATAAATAAACAGCTTGATTTCTTTAAGTTGAAAAAGTCCTACTGAAGACCATATGGTTCTTCACTGAATTAAAACACTTTGAATGTTATTATGGATATAACAATAGAGAAGTTTCCTTTGGATCAGGATCAAGGCACTTTCTATCTTCTACTGACTATCTAAATGTTATTTATCCAAGTTAGAGTCTCTTAGAAATATTGTAGGTACATTAAACTCTAATCACTTACTAGTGGCAAATTGGAGCCTTGGTTTCGGAAAGACTGTCATGCATAATCACAAGGCAAAGTCCCATGGAGTTGGGAATCAAGTATAGACACCTGATCAACCAAGTAGAATGACAGGCATGGCCCGGGGTGTCCTGTATCTGTGGCCTGTGCAGTGGATGACTACTAAACATTTAACAGCAATGTCTCAATACTGAGATGAGAAGAGCCTGGATTTAGGTAACAGTTTATATAGTTTAAAGAAAATAATGGAAATGGTTCATGTCTTGCATAATTGAGATTATGAAGAGTGGTCGAAGAAGGCATGTGCTTTATCCCGAGAGGAGACAGCTGAATGGTGATTTCAAGATCTTTGTGTTTATGGAGTTTTTTATAGAGTATGGTTTCCAGTTGCTTTCCATCCCTAATGATCAAATCCAGATAGACATAGTCTGAAACACTCCCCTTTCCTACTCAGTAATTATGCATTTTCAGAAAAAAAAATTTTTTTTCGAAGATAAGCTTTTTTTTTTTTTTTTTGATTTGTTGTTGGCTTATCCAGTTTTTGCACTTTAAATCCTTCTAGCCCTTTGCAGTATATGGAGAATTAGAAAAGACAGGGAAGGTCCAAGGAGGAAATTTTTGAGGCCAATAGCTGAACAGAGTTTGAAATATGATGAGGCAGGAGCTCCTCTACCCAGTCACCCAAACTAGGAACTTCATTGCTAACTGACCCTTCCCACTCCCTGGCATGAAATCCATCATGCTGTTGTATGAATTCTAGTTCCAGAAGTTCTCTCGAATTTTCCCTAGCCCTCTCCCTGAAATCACTGGCCCGGTTTAAGCTACTCTCTGTAAGATTGTGTTATGTTCTTACTACAGTTGAAATAAACAGGTAGAGGATTGTTGGCCAGATGTATAAAAACTTAGGAACAGTCTGACAATTTTCCCTCAATTGACATTCTACTTTAAACTGTGTTTCTTGGGGGGAGGGGAGGTGGCATTGTTAAGTCAGTCCATGATGTTATAAATGTAAGATTGAATACATTCTGCACATGTTTCTGTTAGTCTAATCTTTCTGAAGATTAGATCATTTCCAAGAGGTTACCAAGTATGATTGGCATTAACATTCTTGTGTTTCTGCATTCTTAGGTGTAATTGCCCTGAATCCCTTTCTTAAAAATGCAGATATTATTTTCTATGAAAAAAGATATTTGAGCTTATATAAAACGTCTCAAGTCTTGTTTCTTTTTCCCGAAATTTTGGAATAGCCTGGACTCATTAAATGTTTAGTAAAATCCTTAGCGAGAAAAATAAAATTTATAGTTCACAGACTAGGTTGAACAGGCAAATATCTGTCAACTTAAAACATTTTGTCTCAGATAATAAATTTAGTTAACAAATGATGATGAACTAAGTGATTGGATTAATTATTTATTAATTAATTTATTAATCCACCTCTTTTTAAGGGCACTATTTGAATGAAGCATATGTGTGAGGGATATACTGAGAAATAACACTAGCATTTGATGGTGTTTTGGGCTCTGTGCTTTGTACTGTTACATTTAAACACATAGTTAGGACACATATCACCTGTCTTTTTCAGTTGAGGAAACTGAAGGTTAAATAGTTCTTTTATTAACTGTGTCACAGAATTTAAGTGTGGAGTAATAATCTGAATCCAACTCTTAGTGGCTTCAAAATCTTTACTTTCTCTGATTCCACGTAGCTTCCTGAAGAAAAGTATAACATGAAAACACTGCATAGGTCTTGTTTTAAAAAATTTTAGTCTAGATGGAGGACAAAGACACATCTGATTACCAGTATTGCTTAGAAACAAGGTATTTGATTTAAAATATGGTTATGGGGCACCTGGGTAGCTTAGTCAGTTGAGCATCTGACTCTTGATTTCCACTCAGGTCATGATCCCAGGGTCAACGTATCAAGCCCCGCATCAGGCTCCATGCTGGGTGTGAAACCTGCTTAAGATTCTCTCTCTCCCTTGCTTGTGCTCTCTCTGTCTAAAATCAGTAAAATAAAATATGATTAAAAATAAATAACTGGTAATGAAAATAAATGGGTTCTTAGAATTCAAAAGATAGAAAGATATCCTTTGTAAGCTAAAGAGTTTCAGGGATTCAGTTTTATTTATTTAATGTAATGAAATAGCCAGTACCCCATCCATCCGTCCATCCATCTGTCCGTTCACCCATCCTGTTTTCTTTCCATGCATCCTTTCATCCAGTGTTTATATGTCAGTAACTAATTTTTAAGGAAGAAGCTGAATTTATCCATGTATAAAAATATGGGCATTTGTAACTTTATCATTGCTGCTCCTTTCCAAATATATACAAATCATATATTTCTAAGACTTACAGTAACAAAGACAATAACATTGATAAAGAAACGCACATTTTAAAGCTGGTTTAGATTTACTGCACATGTACACAGCTAGAAAGGGATTGGATCAGTAGGACAAGAAAAAGATCAATTATGTGGCAACAACAACAAAAAAAAAAAACACCACCAAGATCTCAGAGACTTAACACCACAAAAATGGCTCTGGTTCACACATTGTCCACTTTGGGTTCCAGAGACCTACAGAGGGAACTGATTGTCCTTTATCTCGGGTCAGAGGACCGAGTTAAAGGACAGGGAGCCTAGATAATCAAGAATTGGCTCTGAAATACCTCCTCTTAGAGATGACACACATCACTTCCATTGACATTTTATTGGCTAAAACAGAGTACACGGTCACATGTAGGTCCAACCTTGGGAAGGTACGGAAGTAGATTCTGCTTTCTGTCCATGAAATAAAGGAGATCCACAAATATTGGTGAGCACTAATATTGTCTACTGTGACAAAAAAGAAAGTGGCAGATTGTTGCCATGTAAGACCCAAAGGCGGGGTCAGGGTGGGGGTACCTGGGTGGCTCCGTTGGTTAAGCATCTGACTCTTGGTTTCGGCTCAGGTCATGATTTCACAGTTTGTGAGTGTGAGCTCCATGTCGGGCTCTGCGCTGACAGCATGGAAGCTGTTTGGGATTCTGTCTCCCTCTCTCTCTGCTCCTCCCCTGCTTGCTCGCTCGCTCTCTCTCTCTCTCAAAAATAATTACACAAATAAACATTAAAAGAAAAAGACCCAAAGAGGTATTTACCAGGACAAAAAAAAAATTAAGACATAAGAGATATTTGCCATGAGAAAAATGTAAACCTGGAGGTGAAATTCGAAGTAGCATTATATTTTCATCTTTCCTGGAGCTGATACTACTGTATTTCTAAAGCCAAACTCTCCCTTTCATTCAGAGCTTAAAATGTGTCTTAGAGAACAGAAAAGGGAACATTGTATTACATGTACACACAATAAGTGTATCGTGTGTGTGTGTGTGTGTGTGTGTGTGTGTGTGTGTGTGCGCGCGCGCGCACGTGCAAGCGTGTATCTATTATTGCTATACCACTGTGTATTTATTATAAGTTTGTCTCTCATTCATGTTGAGAATTTTTTAAGTCGGTTTTAATATATTTTAAAGGTACTACATTTTCTTCTTGGAGGTGAGAGTAGAATAGAAATATTTTTCCCGTTGACAATTGTGCCCTCAAGTGTTAACATTATTCACAAGTGTTTAAGAGAATAATTAGCTTCAATTTACTCTACCATACTCGTACTATAATTATAACATGACCTTTGTTCCATTTATACATACGAGTAGTGTGTTCCAGTAGGATTTATAGTGAAGAAGAAACATTTGATAATAGCCTAATTCCCTAGCCGTCTTGTACAATGGGTCATAAGTGACCTTACGTTGGAGAAAAATTAAAAGACACCTGCATTAGAGATCAATTTCCTGATTTTCAGCTTAAATTCATCATGCTGGGCTATCCAAGGACACCTTTCTTGTCCTACCATTTGATGGAAATGATTTCCATGTGTTTTGTGATTCAGCCCCATTCTGCCTTAGATAATACGATGACATCAAACATTTCAACTCTTCAATTGACTGGCTGACTGTGGCTTGTAAAAATTGCTTTTTATTTTCAGAGTACTCTAAGTTGTAAGTAAGAAGTGGACAGCAGATTTGTGGCGAAATAGTAGCACTCACATTTCATAGTGATTTCGGATTTCCATATTATTTACAAATATGACATTATCCGTTAGTGGTTTTATTTCATTTTTGTATCAGAGAGATCCCAAATATGACGTGACAGCCTTAACTCCGAATTGCCCTGTTTTTGTCAGTTTAATCCAGATCTTTGCGATGCAGTTCTGAACACTGCCATGCTTCTAGGTTTTAAAACAAGAAACAGGTGGTTAAATACATGCATGCAACTCTCGACAACTTGACTGTAGCTTTGCATGTAATATGTTGGTAATGCCTAAATATCATTTTAGTAGTTGTCCAGAAGCATTGTATTGCCCCTTTACCAGTTCTATTAAATAGGAGATTACTAAGAAATTAATCAATGAATATTGGTGAAATCTCAATTCCCTAACCAATCTTCTCTTAAAGGACAATGTCTTCGGTTTTGTGATGGATTTGGTGTTAGTCATCTCCAGGGTCACTGGGCAGCCGTTTGCAGGATACTTTGAGATTCATCTTTCCTGACATACCTCAGTTTGCCCTCGAGTCATTAATGCATGATCTGAAATTGTGATCCTTGAAAGTTACTCTCAATAATGGCATGCAAATGCTGTCCTGTTTGAGCTGCATTTACTCTTTGGGGCTCCGGAATGCTGACTGGTACTTCAGAAGTCACCAAAGAGTGTTCTCTTATTTCAGTCTTGGAGGATGCTTTACTTTGAAAATTCCGTGTTTCACCCTCCGAGTTACCATCTAAATCCCCATACATTTTCTAAGCCCAGTTCAGTCTCCCGTCTACCACTTGTCTCTGGAAATCATTTTTAAAGTAACCACCTCAAAAATCAACCTTCCATCAATAAATACGAAGGCATAGCATCTGCGTTCTCTCACAATCACTGGACTGGTCCCAAATCAGCATCACTGATTGCATCTACGCCCTTTCCCGGAGTGCATGTTTTGGTGTTTGTCACTGGCTGGAAGCCGTGCAGGTGCCAATAAAGCCCTTGGCCTCACCCCAGGGTAAATTTCTGTTTCTTTCAGATTTCTCTGACTCCCTGCTCCTCTGCACTTTATGTACTGAGGGACTTTGCTATCTGGCTAAAACAGACAATATGGAGGAGAGAAGAAGCAGAGGGCTTTATGGAGGTGGTATCAATGGAGTAAGGATAGAGAACCAATGTCAAAGAAGGGTAGAAGACTCAGGATAAGAAGTATGGAGCAGCGCATGACCGATGTAGTGTTGGGGATTTAATTAAGCCTTTTTCCCCTCTTATGAGTTTGGAACCTACGGAGAAAACACACGAATGGACATTTAAACACATTTTGTTACTGATGAAGCTGAATTTGAGAAGGCAGCCTACCAGTATGATCATATAATTGGCTTTCCAATCTTTCCCCTTCAATTAATCATAAAACTAAATTGGCAGGCTTCTTCTTAATGACTGTGAAATTCTGGCCTTTTTAAAGATCATGGCATTGAACAGCAAGGAATGTGGATGTCCAGTGGACAACAGGGTGGCTCCAAAAAAGAGTGAAACCCGGCGGTGAGTCAGGCAGACTCTATTTCGTCTGTGAATGGAAGTTTACTTAGCATGGGACCTTTTAAGTCTGGTCTAAGAACCTCTGTTTCCCTGGGGTGGAAGTTCTGTCCCGTCTATGGAAATATGACGAGTAGTACTCTCCATGCGCCTCCATGGTGATTTCTGAATGTACTGCCTTCAGTTTGTCATAATATTCCCTTATTATTTGTCCGTTCAGCTTTACTGATGTCCGCCATTATAATTGCCGTCTTTTTACCTTTGCTGGGCTTAATTTGTGCTTTTTATTCCTCCCTGTGCTACAACCAGAAATAATTAATTTTAGATGTTCATTATCTAATATAGACATTTAAGGATTCGAATTTCCCTCTGAAGACTGACTAGGTGCATCCCCCAAATTTCGATACGTTTCATTTATTTTCGGTCAACTTAAAATATTTTCCATTTTCCCTTGTGGTTTCCACTTTTGCATACAGTTATTAAAAGTTATGTTGTTTACTTTCCCAAAACTTGAGAACTTTTTAAACATACTATTGTTATTGATTTCTAATACAATGCCATTGTAATCAGAAAATATACTCTGTATGATTTCAATTGTTCTTTCCTTGTTGATATATGTGTTTTGAAAGTTTGCTATCGTGCTTACTCACATACTTAATTACTTTTTGTTTGTTTGTTTAACACTTCTCTTTAATTCATCCAGATTTTGCCTTTCTGGGATTTTTCCTTCTCTTCCAATTGGTATTTTTCCTTTGAACCTAAAAGAATGTGGTTTGTATTTTGTTTTTTGGGTTTTTTTGTTTGTTTGTTTGTTTTCATCTTTTTTTTTTTTTTAGCATTTCTTGTAGAACAGATCTGGTACATAACTTCTGTCAGCTTTTTCTTCTGATAAAAAAGTTATAAATTTGGTGCTTATTTCTAAGATAGTTTCTTAGGATATATAATTTGATTTCAACACATTTGTTTTGTTTTACTGTCTTTCAATACTGTACAAAGGTTCTGTAGCCTTCTCTGTCCCCCACTGTTCAGATGAGAAGTTGACATTCTTTTTACATGTATAATGTTTCTTTGTTTTTCTAGGTCCCCTTGGGATTTTAAAATTATATTTGGTCTTCATCATCAATTTGATTATCATTTGCCTACCTGATGTCATATTTGAATTTGTGTGCTGAGCTTCTTGGATATGTGGGTTGAAATATTTCATCTATTTTGGAAAATTGTCAGCCACGATCTCTTCAGACATTTCTTCTACTCCATTATCTGCCTTCTTTTTCCTGGAACCTGAATACAAATAGGTTTGGCTACATAGAATTTTCCGCAGATGTCATATGCTTATTTTCCTCTTCTATTTTTCACTATCTCTTTCTTTTTTACTCTTGGTTTTCTCTGAATTTCAATGTGGATTATTTCTGTTGATCTGTCTTCAAGTTCACTGATTCTTTCTTCTAGTATGGCCAGTCTATTGATAGGCTAGTGACATTAATTCTTCATCTTAGTATTGTATTTTTATTTCTTTCATTTACTTTTGGCTTTTTCATTGTGCTCATCTCTTTACTATTTCCCTTTTTCCCACACAAATTGTCTAGAAATCAATTATGTTATGTTATTTAACATATCTATCATATTTACTTTAAATCTCCTGTCTAATAGTCTGAACATGTATATCATATGTGGGTCTGTTTTTATTTCTCTATCTTCTCTTGACCATGCATCACATTTTTATTCAGATATCTTAAATTTTTTTATGTATCCTTCACATATAACTTTTATTCTAGGATGAGTATTTTGAACAAAAGAACATTATAGATGGAAATCAATAGTATTTAGCTCCAGAAAAAGGCACAACCCTTCTTCATTTGACCACTAGTGTTGGGGAGGGGTTACTCCATTGAATATGCATTTGACCTCTGGGCTTTATTTTAGTTTCCATTATATTCAGTTTGTTACTGGCTCCAGATTTAGCAAGTCTTGTGATCTACACACTAGTAAGACTCCAGATATCTCTTTATGCTTTATAACTGGCTACTGGTGGGGCTCCTGGGTGGCTCAGTTGTTGAGTGTCTGACTCTTGATTTCAGCTCAGGTCATGAATTCATGGTTCGTGAGTTTGAACCCTGCATCAGGGTCCTTGCTGACAGTGCTGAACCTGCTTGGGATTCTCTCTCTCTCTCTCTCTCTCTCTCTCTCTTTCTCTATCTCTCTCTCTCTCCCCCTCCTCCACTTGCTCTCTCTCTTGCTCTCTCTCTCGCTCTCTCTCTCTCTCTCTCTCTCTCTCAAAATAAATAAAGTTAAAAAAACATTATAACCCAGCTACTGTTTTCCTAAATAGAAGGGTGTCTCTCTCTCTCTTTTGTACTTCCCTTTTTTCCAGATTTGGGGCTTCTGGTAAGTTTTCTTTGTTCTCCATTTCCACAGTCAGCTTTTTACATTCAGGAGATTCCTCTGCCCTGATTCATATTCTCTGTCTCTCTCTCTAAAGATTTTATTTTTAAGTAATCTCTACACCCAACACGGGACTTGAACTCACAGCCCTGACATCAAGAGTCACACACTCCACCAATTGAGCCAGCCAGGTGCTCCGTTCTCTTCTTCAGAAGGCCAACTGTACACAGTAATGTCCTGGGGAAACTTGTAGGTATTTCTTGCCGTTCCCCTGCCCTAACCTCTTGGCAGCAGCCTTGCAGTGGGTGAAGACTCAGAACTGTTCAGAGGGATTTCTCACTGTTATCCTGACCTGTTCCTGGCCTCAAGTGGACTCTGTAAGCCTCAGTGAGGATTTGTTTTAGAACTCCTGTCTTGCTCCCAAATGTAGGTATATTACTTGCATGTACTCAGTGAAGGACATATGGAAAGAGAGGTATGGTGCAGGGTGCAGAGCTTTCTTTCCCTGGGCTTCTGCGGACATTGAAACCACCACCTGAAACGTTTATGGGCTTCTAAAACTATGTTGAAACTTTGGCCTGTTTCCTCACACACTGTTCCTTGGCAAATTGCTTCTTCTATCACTCAACCTAGTAGGAAGCAAGGAGCCAGTGCCTGTCTTATAAGAGGGATTCATTACTCTCTGCACTTTTGTTCACTTAGGTTTTGTTTATTTGTTTTTAGGTCATCTATCGTGCTCTCATCTTTAGCTCTTTATGGCTTTCTAATTCCTAAACAGAAGTGAAAGCTGCTAATTATTATTTATATTGCTGTCTGCTTCTGTTTAGAGGAGTCATATATGAATCCAGTGTGGAAGGGGCCAGGAAAAAAAAAAAGTTAATTGTAGAGATCATACCGTTGTAAAACAGGCCTCACCTTTCCCACCTAAGCTGTGCTGTTCATTCAGTCTCACACTGTGCCTGTCCTTTCTCATCATGTGGGAGTGCTCAGTCTTTCTGGAGGGTCATCCACATAACTAAGCTTCTGGAGTAAGTTTATCAGTTATCTCAAGATATGTCTGAATTTCAGTGTAAGATCCCACTGGGAATCTCCATGCACCTACTCTTCCTACTGTCCCACCCAGACTGTGTTGTTTAAGGAATCTGTAGATCAAGCTGTTGAGTTACCAGGGAATTTATATTGGGATGAAATTCCAAATCTTACTTGGTTTTCTCCAGGAGGATCTTTACTGGCCATTTTATTTTTTTTATTTTTATTTTTTTTTTCAACGTTTATTTATTTTTTGGGACAGAGAGAGACAGAGCATGAACGGGGGAGGGGCAGAGAGAGAGGGAGACACAGAATCGGAAACAGGCTCCAGGCTCCGAGCCATCAGCCCAGAGCCCGACGCGGGGCTCGAACTCACGGACCGCGAGATCGTGACCTGGCTGAAGTCGGACGCTTAACCGACTGCGCCACCCAGGCGCCCCTTTACTGGCCATTTTAGACGTTTCTCAAAGAATACAGGCAAACCCATGACTGATGAAACAAGAAAAGGTCCAAAGAAAAGAGTGGTAAAGGAGACATCCCAATATGAATGGAGGTCAAAATAATGACTATTGGTCATATTGAATGGGGGTGACTAGGAATAACTATTTGGACGAGGTCTGTACAATCATGGTACAACCCCAGTGGGAAACCACTGAGCAACATCTGTCATAAAAAATAAGCAAGTATGGAAAAACTATGACTAAATGTGTATATTTCAAGCCTAGAAATCTCTATTTCAAACCAGCGACAGTAATCTTTCCCTTTCTGTAACGCAGAGATACAACAGTTGCTTACACTCCAACACCATGCCCTGCAGGAAGCCTGTGTCGCTTCCCAAATCTGTACCACCGCACCCCCACATGTTCTCATGGCACTTCGTGTTCCTACCTCTCAGATACCTGCCTTATCTCTTGCAACTTTTTTTTTCCTCATTATATTGTCTGTGCTCCCTTAATCCTTAGAGACTCTCACTAGCTGTCTGTTTTTGCAATACCATTCCTCCAACAAGTCCATTAATTCATCCAGGTTACACAGGCTGACTCTTCACCATGAACGAGTGTGCCTACAAGTCTGTGTTGTCTAACGAAAGGAGACACTGCGTTTCTAAAAGGAATCCAGTCTTCCTTTAAGTTGATCAGTTCACACGACTACCCGCTTTTTAAAATAGCTCTTTTTTTCTTGTCTTTCTAATGGCTACTGCAATAAAATAGTCACTGTCTTAAATGCTGCATATTTATTAACACGTTTAATCCCCCCAAATACCACGTAAAACAGGTACTTATACTTTTTTTTCTGTGCTTAGAGATGAGCGAAAAGGGAACGGGAAAGGCAAATAGCTTGCCCAAGGTCATGTGTGTAACTGAGAGTCTGACTCCTGAGCCTCAACTCTTGACCCATTCCTGTGTTACCTCTTGTTTTAAAAAAAAAGTGTATTTATTTTGAGAGAGAGAGAGAGCACATGCACACAAGCCAGGGAGGGGCAGAAAGAGAGGGAAAGAGAGAATCCCAAGCAGGCTCCACACTGTCAGGGCAGAGTGAGATCATGACCTAAGCAGAAATCTAGAGTCAGATGTTTAGCCGACTGAACCACCCAGGCACCCCATCCGATGTCACCTCTTAATCACGAGTGAATCATTAAGCAAGCAGTAAGGTACGGTTCTTCTCAAGAAATGGCAGATAGCTATTTCATGCGGGACCACACCTTATGCTTTCCCTAAATATTGACTATTGTAAATGCCAGAGACAAGCATGTTAGCCTAAGAGAAACTTGATGTGTTTTACACCATTATGGCAGTCTTACAACTTCTTAAACTTCGATTGAACATAAAAATGCTCCCCTCGGGGCGCCTGGGTGGCGCAGTCGGTTAAGCGTCCGACTTCAGCCAGGTCGCGATCTCGCGGTCCGTGAGTTCGAGCCCCGCGTCGGGCTCTGGGCTGATGGCTAGGAGCCTGGAGCCTGTTTCCGATTCTGTGTCTCCCTCTCTCTCTGCCCCTCCCCCGTTCATGCTCTGTCTCTGTCTGTCCCATAAATAAATAAAAACGTTGAAAAAAAAATTTAAAAATGCTCCCCTCAAAAAACTGCACCATCCAGTAATGAAACTCCCCCCATGGTCTGTGTTTCCAGGAAACAATCAAAATGATAGAATAATGGCCACGTATGAAATTCTGATTTTACCATAGAATTTGGTAAGGGAATTAAATCTACTAATTTCTAAATAATTAGCTTTTCCGTGTTTCATGAGATAGTTTGCATGTCAGTATACTTAAATATCGATTCTGATTTGATCTGTGAAGACTGGATTGATATAACTGCATTTTTATAAATAGACGAATGGGCAGTACTTCTTATAGTCTTATAGCCACGCAACCAAAACTATGTGTATCAGTTTGGAAAGCGTTCAGCTACAAGGAAAAGAAAACCCGATTCACAGTGTTTTAAACAAATGGAGGTTTATTTTTTTCTGGGATGCAGGCGGATTTTGACATGAAATTAGTAACAATGAAGTCAACACTATCATCGCTTAATTTCCTGTCCTTTTCCACAGGACTGAAACGCGATGGTTTCTGCCACTTTAGACTTTGTGCCCAAATCCAAAACAAGAAGAAAGAGAACAGGAGAAAGGGTCATTGATTCTGCTTCATCGGGAAAACAAAACACCTTCCCAGAAATCCTCTTAACAGTTGTTTTCCATTGATACCCTGTTTATATCTTGTAGGCAGAACCTGGGTCATGTGGCCATACCTAAGTGACAGAGGCCTGGAAAGTGGGAGCAAGACTATCATCTGTGGCTGGGCCAATCATCTTCCATCTGTTAGGTGCGTGGGGGGTGTGATATCGAGCAGAAAATAAGCATTCATTGTCACTCCGCCTAGGTGCTCTGAATTGTATTCCCCGATTCTGGAAATTTACTATGAAAAGTTATTTGATATTCAGTAGTTGTACTGGTAATTCAATCCAGTTTATATGTGTGTTGCTGTTTAAAGGGATAAAAATCAATTTAGTATCTATAGCAATCTTTTTTTCTATGTTTGATCGTAACATTGTCTATCCTATACATCTTCTATTAATTTTGTTGTATTTTTATCAATTTAGGAGAAAGTAAGGGTCTATTTATTTCCTGGCCACAAATAGAAATGTCAGATCGTAGTAAAATCATCAATGTTCCTTTCTTCATCCAACTCCCTTCCCCCTGCCCGCATGCATATTCAGGAATGGGAATAGTGTTGACATCCATGGAACTTAGAGTGAATACCAATGCCAATCATGTCTAAAATATAAACACGTTTCAAATTTATGTGAATTTTAAACAATCTGTTTTCTTTGGCTTGTAGAAAAATTACCAAATAACATATTGCATTAAGAACAAAATGTTCTTTAATCAGGATCATATTATAATCGTATAGTAATAACACATAATTATATAGATGGAATATTAAAGTTTATAATCACATTCTTTAGACAAAGTATCCACAGACACCAGTGTTTTCTTTATTGAAAAAAGTTATTTTACAGTTCACTGAATAAATGTAAATATAAAGAATTTGGTTTTATTAAGATGAACTTTAAGTTTCTTACTTCTGTATGCAAAGCATAAAATGGGAGCTACATCTTGGTTTAATAGTTTGAAATGTCTGGCATAATTTAAAAGTGACGTTCAATCTGGGTGATACAGTAAACAAATGGAATTAGAAGGAATTTGGTGTCTGTTTCTTGATCTGAATGATTATGATTAGTATGATTTCTTTGATTTGCTTTTGTTACTGTTTTTACTTTTTTTTTTTTTTTTTTGGTATGCTGTATCTGTGTGGATATGCATGAAAGGTGACCTTTCTATCCTATTATGGCTTAACGATAAAATAGAAAATACGTACATTCTGGACTTACTGTTGTTACCTACTCTACAGACTCCCTCTTTCTTCTTGGCACCCTCATCCGTGTAACCATGTACTTATGGAAGATGATGCTATTCCCAGTCCATGGATAAATGTAACTACCTAAAGCCATCCGGGATAACCCTCTCTTCTGGCGGACTTCTCAGAAAAGATTCCTTTTGGCTAAGAGAAGGACGGGGGAGGGAACGGTTCTGTTTCTTCTACCAAACGGTCGTGTGTGCATGGATTGCCTTGAAGTTCTGGAACCCACTGAGAGCATGAGGGGAGCCAGAGTCTGCAGATGGCGGTGCAAACAGGCAACCCTTTTGACCCACCCTGCTTAGGTGGTTTTTGTGATAACATGGGACACATTTTCCTCATTGCTCAATTGTTTTCTAGTATTTGTAGCTCGGTGCATCCTGACCATACAATTTGCTTATGTTCAAATATTCTGAAATCCGTATCCATTCAAGGGGAATATAGGTTTTTTTGTTGTTCAGGGATTTAAAAAGTGTCTTAAGCAATACTGTATGTAAGGATATGTAGTCAGTATTTGTTTGGGTGTCATTAAATAATACTTGGAAGAATTTTACTCTGCATTCTAGTGGTCACTAGAATTATATATCATATCTTATATAATTATATATATGTAATTATATACAATTATATAATATATATAATGGACAAATATATATATGGACAAATTATATACATATATACATGTATATATGTATATATACATGTATATATACATAGACATGTATATATACATATATATGTCTATGTATATATAAATATGTATATAATTTGTCCATATATAATTATTATATATATATTATAATATATGGAAATATGGACCTTACTTTGTGGAAATATGGGTCATGTGGAAATATGGACCTTACTTTGTCTATGAGGTATACATGTTAAAGTATATAGTTCTTTTGTATTAATATTTTGTAAAAGATGTTTTTTGGGTTGTTAAACATAAAGAAAATAGTATTATATAAATAATCGGCTTCCTGTAGGCTTTATAGATTTTCTTGATTTGGTTATTGTCATGTTGTTTCATACCTCATAATAACTAATTGTTAATCATTTTTAGCAACGACTGACTCTATTTTTCCAGAGGGCTAATAGGGCATTCTCTACCAATATATTCATAGTTACTGGATAATTGACTCTTACTTTCCAATATTTCTAAAATAAAACTTCTAAAAACCTCAAGCCAAAGGACCTTTTAAAAATATGAATTAATGTAATTTTACCTAATGTAGAAGAGTAGGAGAGAATGACTTTAATACAACATATGCTTTTAAATGTTTATTTATTTTAAGAGAGAGAGAATGTGCAGGGAAGGAGCAGAGAGACAGAGGAAGAGAGAAAATTCCAAGCAGGCTCCTTGCTGTCGGCCCAACTTAGGGCTCAATCTCATGAGATCATGACCTGTGCCAAAGCCAAGAGTCAGACGCCTAACTGACTGAGCCACTCAGGTGCCCCTTTCATACAGTATTTTAATGTCTAAGTTTATACATCTGAAATTAATAAAAATCAGTGCAGTTCATAACACATGATCGGTCTTATGTGCCACATCTTCCTAGAACTTCCTAGAACACATCAAAGTCATTTCTAGTGGGTCCTAGCCACACCCATAAACCCTTGGGTAACTTTTCACCAATGCGAAGTAATGAGTATCAACCCCGAACCGTTAACTTGTCATAAGAAATCCGAAACTAATGTTGAGAAAGACCTAAAGCAAAAAGAAGTTCAGGTGCACTGTCCCCTGCTTATGAAAGATTCTCTTCCACCATGAATAGCCTGCCACTGGGGAAGGTGAGCTGCCTGCATTTCTGACTTCTTTTATGCTTCGTTTTGATATTCCCTTGGTGTCAAGAATTTCTCCCCTCGAAGCTGCTATCACTCACATTCAAGTTTAAACATAATTCCTCCTCTGTCATCCGTGAGGAGAGAGCACAGCTGGCCACCATCTTCTACATGCTGAACCTTCAGGCGTTTTCTTCAGAAGCAATGATCCTACTTCATAGACTCAGAAAATTGGAAGGGACCTTGCAGTCATCCCATCCTTCCTCTGCCTTTAGACAAGACTCCCCTGTAACCATCCCAAATAGAGGAACGAATCCATCCTATTTTTAAGAGATCAGGAGGATCTAATCGGAAGACTCCCAACAGTCACACATTCTTCTGATGAAAAACCCTCACTTTCGGGGAATCATCATCACTATCATCAAATGGCATCTTCTAAACACCCACATGTGCAAAGTATGTGTGTCTATTCAGACCCCAACGAGGACCCACGAGGCCCAGAAGGAAGAGGGAAGGAAACAGCGCAAGTACTCGGATCACAATGGGCTGTGCTCCAGGCACCAAGGGAGACCAGCTCATGGCACAAACAGACCTACCAGCAAACTCATCAAAAGCAAATTATTTTGGGGGCGCCTGGGTGGCTCAGTCGGTAGAGCGTCCGGCTTTGGCTCAGGTCATGATCTCACAGTCTGTGAGTTCAAGCCCTGCATCGGGCTCTGTGCTGATGGTGCAGAGCCTGGAGCCTGCTTCCGATTCTGTATCTCCCTCTCTCTCTGCCCCTTCCCTGCTCATGCTCTGTCTCTCTCTGTCTCAAAAATAAATAAAAACATTAAGAAAAAAAATTTTAAAAAAGAAAAGCAAATTATTTTTAAGAGCCATTCCAGAAACCCCAGGGGGTTTTCTTTTGGGTTTTTTTTTTTGTTTTGTTTTGTTTTTTTTTTTTTTGTTTTGTTTTTTTGTTTTTTTTTTTAGGAAAAAAACTTTTTTTACTTAGGAAAAGTGACTTGTATTTAAAGAATATAGCCATTTAATTCCCTTCTGTTTAAATATTAGGACTTACTAGTTACTGTCAAACTCATGTCTAATAACTTAAAAATGGGAAACATAAAAATGCAGTGTATTAAATCTGAAACAAATATGCATTAATTTAAAGTCAGAACGTGTCCTGCACACATAATACTGAATCGATTGCCTCTAGTATAAAGTAAAGGGAAAAAAGCTGTCTTTCAAACTGTCAATTCTCTTCTTCCCTTTTCTGGAGCTGCTTTCATGACCCAAAGCTCAAAGGCGGCCCTCAGAGTTTCTAAACTCCCTGTCCTGGGTTCAAGCTCCATGCCGGGTGTAGAGCCTACTTTCAATTAATAAATCCTAAGCCAACTTTTGGGGCTTAGGTAGAGGATGCGACTCTTGATCTTGGCGTCCAGCCATGTCCAAGGCTAGAATGTCTGTTTGTCCTTCATCTTCTTTTCCAGTCAAGCAATTCCCATTCTTGGAGAATTAGGAGGTTTTAACTGAATAGAACAATTTACTTGGTGGGGAGCCTCCTCTTCATATACAAACCCATGTTTAAAGGAAACATTGTTGGCTCCTTATTTACCAGTCAAATGGGCCAACTATTTGGGTGGAAAGGTTTTTAACCGGGGTGTCTTTCAGTTTGTCCCACCCCACTTTTAAGCATTCTGCCAGGGAGTGAAGCTCATTGCCTAGAATCGCACATCATCTGTATTCTCGCCTCCCTGGCTTTCCCGACTATACCCCGGTGGTTACCTTTGAGGTTACCTTTGCGGTTACCTTACGGTTACCTTGTGGTTACCTTGTGAAATTAATCACAGTGCTCAGAGTTCAGGAGCTGGCAAAGCGACTGCAGACCCTTGAAGGGGCCCTAGTAGGATGTGCCTTGCACCCCAACGAGCTTCAGGGTGTTTTGCTATACAAGCACAAGGGGTTGTTTTGATTACAGTTGTGATTCGTTTAGATTTGTGCCCCAACGTGCAGCAGTAGATTCAGTGTATCATTGTACAATCTCTGTGCCGTGAGTAGGTCGTACTAAGTAGCAAGACTACCAGAAACAGAAAATATGTTTATAGAATATACGATGGTGTTGGCATATGGCTATTCTTATTTTGATTAATTAATTAATTAAAGTTTTTAGAGAGAGAGAGAGGGAGTGCCCATGTAAGCATGGAGGGGCTGGGGGAGAGGGGGAGAGAATCTTAAGCAGGTTCCACTCTCAGCACTGAGGTCAACACGAGGCTTGATCCCACGACACTGGGATCATGACCTGAGCTGACTGAGCCACCCAGGTGCCCCCTATTTTGTTTTGTGATAGATATGTCCATTCTCTTCCCAGACTTATTCAGAGCTTAAAATTTTTGCTACCAATGAAGAGAATTTCATTGTCTTTTTGAGAAATGATAAACTTACCCGTTCATATTATTATTATTTGAATGGCTCTTATATTTGAAAGAAAATAAATTAATACTGGATGCTTTCATATGTTATTACATTTAAACCTTCTAATTGAATTTCAAGGCAAGAATATTTATTGCTGTGATTTTTTCCCCCAAGGAACTAAGTCTAAGAGAGGATTCCTTTGTGGAATACTGAAATCAAATACAGGCATCTCTGGTCCTGAAGTGTGTATATGTACAATCATGTGATTAATTTGGTCTAAAAATCAACTAAATAAATGTTAGATTTCTAGAACTTGTCAAACACAAGTAAACCCTGAGGATTGACTATTTATTGTTTATTTCCCATTGCAATATGCAGGATAGATGTTTTCATCTCAGCATGAAATTAGTGCATTGTCTTTTTGATAGTTTTTTTTTTTTTTTAATAGACGTATATCTGTCATTAAACCTCCTTAAATTCTTCACTCTGGCCTTTAAATGCTTCCCTCTGTTCATCAGTGCGCTTTCTCAGTCTTGGTCACTCTCTCTCTCTCTGTAATTTTTTTTTAATGTTTACTTAATTTGAGAAAGAGACAATGTGTGAGCAGGGGAAGGGCAGAGAGAGAGAGACATAGAATCCGAAGCAGGCTCCAGGCTCCGAGCTGTCAGCACAGAGCCCGACGTGGGGCTTGATCCCATGAACCGTGAGATCATGACCTGAGCCGAAGTCATGCTCAACCGACTGAGCCATCCAACCCCCCCCCCCCCCCCCTTTAATAGCTGGGCTTACCAGTGGCTGTTGTATTAGTAGCATATGAAGTCCTGTGTGTCACTGTTACTTCCCCTCTGTGCCGTTGGCTGAACTTGGGTGCTTTGATTGCGATTCCCCGGCAGCATGCAGACATTGTGAGTACTGCTTAGAGTGCTTGGTGGAGAGCCAGGAATTTTCACATATTCAGCTGGACCGGAGCCTCAGGGCTGGTGTTGCTCATGGTACCAGTACCAGAAAGCATGGGTACTGGAAGTGACGAAGTAAACAAACCTTCATGGTGACCAAGCCCTACTAGGGATTGTCACTGTCTGTTTCAGATGACAAAGGGGGTGCTCAAATGTTTCTTTTCTTTTGTTCTGTAGGTGGAAATCATAGACCTGGGGTAAAATTAAATGACAAATTCTTTTTAACCTATTTAGGATACTGAAGGTTAAATTTATAAATATCTAGGAAGAAACTTACATAAAAAGATATTGGCCAAAGGAATTCATTCTTCCTTGTATAGTCCGTTTTCCATACAATAAATATTGTTCTTAGCTGTTGGCATCAACCTCTGTGAGAAAGAATCATTGCGGAGATATGGGGCTTAAGACCCACTTGAGGGGTACCTGGGTGGCTTGGTTGGTTAAGCGTCCGACTTCAGCTCAGGTCATGGTCTCACGGTCTGTGAGTTCGAGCCCCGCGTCGGGCTCTGAGCTGTCAGCACTGTTTCAGATTCTGTGTCTCCCTCTCTCTGTGTTCCTCCCCTGTTCATGCTCTGTCTCTCTCTGTCTCAAAAATAAATAAGCATTAAAAAAAATTAAAAAAAAGGACACACTTGAAATTTTCAAAAGCATATCCCTCAGGTACGGGAATTTCATGAAAACGGTGTGGTATTTATCCCACATATTTTTAATATGGTTGATAATTACAAATTGCTGTTTAGATCAGGTATTGGTCCCATAAATCTGAAGTACATTGACTAATTCGGAAGCACAGAGTTAATTCAAATCAGTTCAGGTTCTGTCACAGCAACTTGGAAAAGATTATAGGAAATATGAACTGGTCTCTTCTAAAGGAACAGGTAAGTTCATGGGTACAGTTGTCCCACTGAATTCTATAATTTGTAGAAAATACAGGGAATTCTCATCTTTGAGAATGGGTTGAATGAATCCAATTATCTATATTATTCAATTTGTTTATCAATTTTGTTATGTGCAAAGAAAAGCAGTGGATATGCTGTCTGAAACAGTTTCACAAATTAAAAACTTTAGGGGCATCTTGTGGCTCTGTCGGTTGAGCATCAGACTTCGGCTCAGGTCATGATCTTGCAGTTGTGGGTTTGAGCCACACATTGGGCTCTGCCCTGACAGCACGGAGCCTGCTTGGGATTCTCTCTCTCTTCCTCTCCCTCTGCCCTTCCCCCACTTGTCCTCTCTCTCTCTCTCTCTCTCTCTCTCTCTCTCTTTCTCTCTCAAAAATAAGTATTAAAAGATTTAAAAAAAAACAATTAAAGAATTTAACCAAACTTATCTTCTTTTTACATCAGTGTACCTAAGCGTGTGAGATGATTTTAAACTTCATCTATTTTTTTGTCATTTTCTCCCATCCTGTTAATGATTGTAAGTGGCCCCCAAAGTGTAAACATAAAGAGAATAATAGGTCATTGTGAATTCAGGTGGCCTCCCCAACGGATGGTAGAGGGTATTAAGGAACTTCCCTCAGTCCATGTCAATCAAGTTCATCAGCAGGGTACTACAGGTCTCCTGAGCCGGAAAGACAGTCTCTCTAGTTTTATTGTTACGTAGATTTACCCTGGTCCTTAGTTGAATCAGCACCTGGGGCCCTGGGGCCGAAAGCATCCACAGAGCAGATTGGGTGATAGGCGTCTTTTACATGTAATTCTGAAAATAGACCCCTATGGTCTCCTTGGACATTTCTTAAATATTTATTTGTGGTCAGTCTCTGTTAGCAACACAGAGAATTTGTGGTCAGCCAGTGTAATATTCCTTTGCAGGCAGTGCTCTCTGTTGTTTGCACCCCTCCCAACAAAACTGCACCTGGACGAGGGGATATGTTACCTGGGAAGAGCGTCCGGTAGGTTTTACAGCACTTCAGTGCCGTAGTCCACAGTCCAGGAAGTTAACTGAAGTTAGGTTGCTTCAGTCATGATTTTGAAAGCCTTTTGTTCCTTTTGCCATCGCTGCATTCTTGTAAAAACTGAATTTGAGCAAGATACGTTTAATTAACCAAATGCACGAAGCAGTCAAGACATCGCTTCTCTCACAATGAAAAGGGAAAGGATGGTATCACAAGTAGATGAAAATAACGTATGTGACCCTGTATTGCTGAGTGGGCTCTGATACGTGCTTAGTCTCGAATTTTCCCCCTTTGAGACGCTCTCAGACATTTCATGGAATATGTTGCCGTGAAGCGACATCGAAATTCTGATTTTTGACAGGTTACTCTATACAGTTGCGCATACCTGGCCTTCACAATAGGGTAAACTAAAACCCGCTGGAGAAGAATAAAAAGACTGTTATTACGATCTTTGAGGATTTCAAAAATCAATGATCCTGCAGAAGGAGAATAGGCCATTTGTCATTACTCTGTCTCTTTGATGACAAGGGAAAAATAATTGCTCTTAAAATCTCAGCTGATATTAGCAGCTTTAGAATTTACAAAGCACTTTCCCATAACGTATTGCATTTAATTCTCACAATGTCTTTGCAGTCAGTATTAATATTGCATACTGTGATTGACCCATTTGAAAGCTGAGAAATTCAGGGTCAAAGAATATATGTTATCTTCCCAAGGACATGCAGCTGATACGTGATTATTCTAGGATCCCATCTCTGAAAGATTGAGAGTCAAATCTCTTTTTCCTTCCCATTGCAATGTGTGTCTAACGTGAAGTCTAATTATGAACTGGGCAATAATCTTTGTTTAAATTACTGCATTCAGAATATATCTAAAGAGTTTCTAAAATGGTTTGTAAATACTATTTTATCTGTGTAAAAAGAAGAGTAAAATATATATTTTTATTTGCTCACTGGAGACAAATACGAGCTCTCTGGGTCAATACTTTACTAATGATCATGTAGTTTAAATGATAGTATTATTCCAGCTTATTTGAGATTCGGTATAATTACTGAGCTGAGGTGAGTGTGCATTATGGTTTTCAATCTTTGCACTATTGACTTTAGGCTGAATAAACCTTCGTTGTAAGAGGCTATCCTATGCATTGGAGGATTTGTGCGTTCCTGCCCTCTACTTGCTAGATGCTGATAGCACTCCTAGTTCTGACAGCCCCAAATACCTTGAGATATTGCCAACTCCCCCTGAGTTGAGAATCATTGGTCTACCTCAGTGGAACTGCCAGGACAGGTGTTCTCTATTAATATTACATTGGACAATTGGAAAGATTTGTCACAAATTAGCAGTGGCATTAATCTTTTAATAATGTTACAGTGAATACATCGTATGCTGCATAATTTTCTAATCTAATTCTGTCTGTGCAGTTAGCTGAACTAACACAGTTCTAGACATCTCTTCTAATCTTGCTCCCTCTTCGTCGAAGTGAAGACTTTGAACTTGTTCTGCTTTCTCAAAGAATATCCCACGGGGAGATGATTTATCCCTCACATTTTTGGACGTCTTTCAAGTCAGCATTGACTGCCCTTTTGTTCTGGATTACCTTTGCAAGGGTGTTTGTGTAGCAGACAGCTTGAGAAAAGAGAGATTATGTCTACCTATGGAGCCAAAGATGGACGTGCTTCACCCACATTGCAGTTCAGATTTCCTGAGCTCAGCTACTGTCCCGCAACATGACCTCCTGTGAGTACTGGTTCCATCTGATCCTTTTCATGTCATTCTCTGCAGATGAGATGTGGGGAACCAACACAGAATATTTATACTGTGGCGACTTCTATTGTTGGTAGTAAGTAATAAGCTGTCCTCTGTCTACACCCAGGAGTCTCGCTGTCTCCCACCAGCATCCACACTGCTGTGGCATCCCCAAACTTTTATCTTGCAAGCAAGGCAAAATTTGAAACTTCTCACGTTTCTTGACAATCTGTCGACATGAATGGACAATTAAAGACTTTATCCCTCAAAATGTTAACTTCTGCCTGTATTGATTGTATCACCTGCAATTTCTTTTTGCACCTATTGGGTGGACATTCTTCAGAAAGTCCCCTGTAACATCTACATTTTCCTTTTTATTAACCATGTTGTCATTATAAAGGAGAGGCTGTTCTTTGTCTAAACAAAGGTTTAATTTCATCTCATGGACATCACAAAAGATCTGACTCAATGCATTTCATCCTTGCTACATCTTTTAGGAAATGAAAGCTTCCTTTTTACTCAACCTCTAGCAGCCGCATCGTCTCATTTGGTAATAATGTTTGGTGTTAATCTTACCAAAGATTTATTATTTTTCTACTTTTAAAGAATTGGACATCTGGGGAAATAGAATTAAATAAATATGGCAACTTTTTAAAAGGTTCACATAGCAAGTCCTTGGCACAGATTTTTATTGTTAATGGGGGAAAAAGAATCGCTTCAGTGGTCTCACTTCTCTGTCTGCCCTGTATCAAGATCATAAGATCTTTTATCTTTTTTCGTGGGGCGCTGGGTTATGAGATAACTCATTTGCACAAAGGTCTCAGGGGTCTTCGGCAAGCAAGATGATTTTGATCTGTGCACGGTTTGGGGAATTGATGGAATGGACTAAAGCTACATTTGGCAAAGTAATTCCAGGAGTACCACCCGGGAGCTTCAGGAGAACTCACCAAGAGCGTAACAAGAATCCAGCTTGACACTTGTTTTCAACATCAGACTTTCATTGGGAGAGACTAATTCTGGGCCATGGCATTGCTGACCCTGGAGAGTCTGAGCACCAGCCACTATGGCATGATACCTTTCTTTGAAAGATAAATCCGTAAGCACTTGAGTGTACCTTCTTAAAGTTTTGATCGTGGAACCCAAGTATATAGCAACTGTTAATCTGGGGAAGCAGAAAAGCCAAGTGGCCTTCAAACTGTGTGGATTGCCTTGCTCAGTGGCAACAATGGTAGGTAGGAGCAGAAGCCACTGTCAACGTAGGCAAAGATAAAAAAAAAAAAAAAATTCCACTACCTTCTCTGTCTTAAAGCTGAATGATTGCCATGGAATGAGTTGACCATGGGGTTCTTGTACATTGTGGGTCTTTGTTCGTTTATTTGGTTTGTTGCTTGGTTGTTTGAGGAGAAATGGTAATGATATCAGGTGGGGAGAAATTAATCAATTAATGTTTTTCTTAATAAAATTAAAGGAATAAAACCATGAATGATGTTATGCTGACTTCTTTTAAACTTCTACCCCATTCTCTCATCTATTTATCTCATTCTTTCATGGAGTTCTATGTGAACTTCTTCAAGCTTTCACAGATCAAGTTGGTTTAATTAAATGCCTCTACTATTTTTAATATATTAATTTATTTTTATATGTTTGGAATGACATTAACATTTTTGATAGGCAAATCTGACTACCGTAGGAATATATATTCTCTCTATTCTAAAGGTAGAATGTTGTCATTTATGGCTACATGGTTGCCTAAGGTGTCTGGAAAAAGAATCCTAATTGTAATGATTGATGTCTTTCCAGAATGAATTCTCCTATAAAAACACATCCCTGGGCCATATCGTCAGAGCTGGACAATACTTCTCAAACACAGTGAAGAAGAACTGTCCATATTGGCAGTTGTTAATGATCATCAGTGATGTGAAACAACTAAATAAAATCAAGAATGAAAAATGACCCCGTTTCATCGATACTTCTGGGAAGTTCAGGTAGGTGTCTGAAGTCATTGAAGGTACTGGGCAAGTTACCAGACGGTATAATCTATATCTGTTTTGTTTCTGTAAGCCTGAAATATATGGTGTCTTAAATGCTCCCTTTATATATGGCATTAAATCAGGAAGTAGTGTCTTGGCCTGGTGTGTGAGATGGCGGTGGGAACAGCATTGTGGTCTGAGAGCTACAGCATTGTTGGCCACCATGTATCTGTGACCCTGAGATACAAGGTCCTGATATGTAGATGAAAGAGCATTTCAGAGAATATAATACTTTCTTAAAAAAAACTGAGGTTGTCTTCGATTTTTTCACTTGTCATTTGTCTGGATCACCTACCTACTTTGTCAGTCCTGAACTGATGAATGCTTACGTTTATAATGAGTTTTCAGGAATAGAAAACTTGTACTAGTTTTAAATAACCTTTGTACATCAACTCATATAAACAAAAACGCAAATAGTACAAACAAAGCAAAACAAAGGAAAACCAAAAGGAGGTCTTAGTGTTTGGATCTGACTCAAAATGACCATTAAAGTTGTAAATTTTCCTCTTAAATAGCTAACAAGGTAAGCTCTTTTCTAGATCAGTGGAAATGCTGACATAATTCCGAGTAATAACATCCTGTCCAAATGGCCTTTGATACGTTGATTCTGGCTTTCATGAGCTTGAGTATATTTTTGATTTTGAGGGGTATGTTAATAGATGGTGCTGAATTGGAGGGCTACCTAGTTCTAAAGGGATTCTTTGCTGCTTCTGGCTGCTACCAAGCTTTTTCTTCTCTAGATTCTGCTTGCATAAGATAATGAACTTTCTCAGTAGATGTACCACTTGAGTGAGTTCTCGTTTTCCAGCTATAATAATGGTCATAGGGCTCTACGCTCAGTGTTGTTTGATGGCCTTTATGACCATTCAAAGTTGGTATTCCATACATAACCAAACCACAGTGGGAACAGAGTGTTTTTACGTTGGTACAAATGGAAGCTGAGGACAGAGCTCCACTGTCCATGAAGCTACAGGCTCCCATATGGTAATGACTTCTGCCGTCACACTAGCGTGCGGTAGGGGAGGGGAGGGGAGGGCACAGCAGGACTATTCAGTGAGGGCTGTACCCTGAGGCTTGACCAAACTCACCAACACAGGTGCTGACGTTTTCATCCACACGTGCGGGGGACTTTCAGTGTAATATTTTGGATACTCTTCAGCCGCTTTGCCCTAGAGATATTTGTGAAATCACCAAGCAAAATGAAGGGTATTCCTTCCTTGTTTCATTCTAGGCACAATGCCTTTCTTACTGCTTTTAGATTCTTTATCTGTATATCACACGCATGCGACACAGGGTCACATGTATTTTTCTAAACTCTTTAAATGTTCACTATAGAGATCATGACACTTTTCCCCTAAATACTTTGATATTCACTCATCTCCTAAGAATAATAATATGCCGTTCGATAACCAAAGTGCTTTTAATCACATATAAGACAGTCAATAATAATTTAATAATACCATCTAATATACAAATTTACTCAGAGTTTTATTTGTTTTGTTTGTTTGTGTTTGGATCCAGGATGAAAATCAAGGTCTATACATTGCATTTTTGTGTTTACTTGTTCGATTTTTCTCTTTTTCTAAGTCTCTTGCGGCGGAGGATGGCTTTTTATTCGTTTGTGTAGTGACTTGTTTTGGTTTGGTTTCCAAAACTGACTGTTTGAAGTCTGTAAGAGTTGTTTATAGAACGCCCTGCATTCTAGATCTGTCTCATTGTGTCCCTGTGTTTACAGTCAAAACGTTTTTAGTACACTATCACATAGGAGATAGTGAATGCTTTGGGCATTGTAACAGGAGGTACATCATTTCATGTTGCCCGCTGTTCGTGGGATTGTTAAATTTGATTGGTGACTCTAAGTTTGGTGATGTGGTTTCAATGGTGACTGTCAGGTGTCTTCATTGTGAAAGTACATGTTTTGGTGGGGGGGGGGGGAGGCAAGTAACAAGTGAAATGTTGTTGCCTTGTGGCAGCGTGAAGGTCCTTTATCCCAAGAACTTTCGCCCGATGGGTTTTAGCATCTAATGGTTGGTCCTTGCCCCCAAAAAGTTATTATTGTGGATTGCCAAATGGTGATATCTCTAATTTTGTCATACCCTTCATATTTATTAGCTGGCATTCTCCTGTAAAATTTTCCTTTCTCTTTAATTTTTTTTCTTTTTAACTTTTTAATTATATAGCTGAAGTATTTAAATATTTTGCAGTATCTTGAAAATTTTAAAGAGATATACTAAAGTGGGATATTTTATGTAACTTCTATGAACATGTGTTTTGGTAAACATAGATAATTGCATATTACATGAAATCATACAAAAATATTTTCAGTTTACAAAAATGTAATTTTTTTTCAAAATAAGTTTTGTTAAAAGTTGAAAGAAGTAAAATCTGTGCCTTGAGTTTCAATTTTCTCTTCACACTAAGAAATAGACGTCTACAGAAATGGATTATTCATTCAACCTTTCCTGAGGGCCTATCATCAAGGCACGATTTTACTATAGATCTGACAAAACTTGTGTTTTTACCTTTACTCATTAAATAGGAACTTAAAATATAGAAAATATATGTTGTATATATTCACACATATGGCCTATGTATACATATATATAATTTATGATATGTGATTATATATACATACATATGTACATATATGCACGCACATATGTATGTGCCTTTCTCCAAGCAATCATATGGGATGAAGGCCAAAAAACACACAATTCTCTTGGTCGCGGGTGACCATGTCACTTGTATTTATTATAATACATTTTTTATTGATGGAAGTTAAATGGAGTCTTAAGATCAAAAATTTCCTTGAAGATCCATGTGTTGGAAGATAGTACATCATACATCCAAAAGGTTGATTTTTTTTTCGTTGAGAATTGATCATTTTCTTTAAAAAAGGTTCTTTCCAATCAAAGTTCAAATGAAGGTTTAAACAATGGAATGTAGAGGTACTGGCCCATTCTGCAGTCTAGTGTCTTCTTTCCATTGGACTTACATGGTAGGATTTCCTTAAAATGACATTATAAATACAGAAGAAAAATATCATCTCCTTATTTGATTATCTTAATATTTTGCTTAATATTTTGGCATTTTTCGGTGAATTTCTTGAATGAGTTATAAGAATTTACATAACCTAATCTAATAAGATAGATAGATATAGAGATAGATAGATAGATAGATAGATAGCCTATGTAATAAGAACGATATACATTTTGGGACTTTTACAGTGATACACACACTTGTTTAGTAAAATACTTAGCAAGTGTAGCAGGTGGAGATTCTGGAGTGAGAGACACATGGCCTTAATTTTCTCTCCACAATGTATTAGCTCTGCGATTTGGACAAGTTGCTTAATTTCTCTCAATTTCAGTTTTCTCATCCATAAAGAGGGGGTGGTGGTGCATTAACAAATATTTTGACAGGCTGTTTAAAGCTAGAAATATACCAAAAGAGCCTGATCGTGGTAGGTGTATGAGTTGGGGTTCTTCGGAGAAACAGAACAAATAGGGTATGTGGGGCTGGCAGGACTGAAGTCTGCAGGGAAGACTAGCAGAGTGTAGACCCCAGAAGACTTCATGCTGAAGCCCGAGTCTGAAGGCTGTCGTGGGAGATGTGAATCTTTTTCTCTTATGGTCTACAGCAGACTGGAAGAGGCCCACCTGGGTTGTGGAGGGTGAGCTCTTTTATTCAGCATCTGTTGGTTTAAATGTTATCTCATCTTCAAAATACTTTTATAGCAATATCTGAAGTGGTATGTTTGATCAACTTTCTGGGCACTGTGCTCCAAATTGACATATAAAATAGACTCTCATAGTAGGTCTGCATTGAGAGCTACCTACTTTGTAAAAACTGTGTAGAATTCTCATTGCAGGTCCTAAGGTCTGGCTGGAGAGGCTCAGTCCCCTGCACATTCTCTCCTTCCTGGCAGTTGCTTGGATAGTGTCTCCTGTGGGCTCTTACTGTGTCTCCTCCTGTTGTTTCTTAGATGATTCCATTGGAAGAGCGCTGTTTAGGCCAGGCTGCTGCTGGCTCCCAATGTCCCACAGCCACCACACCAATATGGCAAGTGACACGTGACACCCTACACAAGCAGGGAAAACTCCTCTCTGCCATTCCTCCTGCCCTCCTCCATCAGTGGTGCCTGAAAATAGCCCTTATTTGCCAGAGGCTCAAAACTCTAGCAGGAAAGTGGCCACGCCCACTTCTAATGGGTCATTTTCTCTTCACGGTGCTCAAAACAACAGGAAAAGCTTTACCAGTCCCCTCCGTTACTTTCTGATCTCCCTTGGTGCCTCGACTCCTTTATCTACTCTCAAACAATCCTCTCCTTCCCAACAAAAAAAAACCACATAAGGCATAATTCTTCCTGTGAATCCATCAGCGCGTGCAAATAACTTTAGAGATGAATGACCCCAAATTCCCCATAACCGAGCTCAAAATCTAGCCGAGCTCAGTTGATGCACTTTTAAAAATTATGATTCTATTTATTTTAGAAATGCCAGGTAAACTGAGAGATAAGTACTTGGATGATAATTCACTTTAAAGACTTGATTTTGAGGTGCAAAGCAATTTGGACTCCACATCTATCCCCTTTACTTACAGAATCCATATTGCCTCCAAACTTTATCTCCTTGCGCTCAGGAAACCAGCTGGGTATCTTCATTTTTTCCCCCGTCCAATGTTTTTATTATCATGTTCAAGGCTTTTGATTAAGTTGGCATTGTGAGAAACCTTTTCTATTTTCTTTCATGTTTTTCTTGACAAGTTTGAATCAGTAATTCTGGCTGGAATTACAGGCTCATGTTTTTGGGTACATTCATTTATCACACAGTGAGTCACTTTGCTGTTTCCTTTCCACTTTATTCTGAAGGGCACCCACAGGAACATTACAAGAATGCAGGGTTGCAGCAAATAAATTCTTATGCTGGGTCTGCACTGTGTCTCCGTGGCCAATCTATCCTACACAACATCATCTTTGAACAATAGAAGGTAACAGCTAGGGATAAAAGTATGGGCTCAGATAAAACGATGTTCTGCCACCCTGAATATCCACCCTACATTTAATCTGAAGCCAAGTATTCTCACAGAATTATTTTTTGTGGCCTCTGTCCCGGTCCCCTAGTAGTGAAGTTTTTATTTCTGGTACTTCTTTTTTATTTTATTTTATTTTAGTTTAGTTTAGTTTAGTTTATTTGCTTTTATCATTTCCTGTATTTTAAATTCTAAAGATTTGGATGTTTTGTTTCTTTTTTTAAAATTTTTTTCCTGTATTTTTTTTAATGTCTATTTATTATTGAAAGAGATAGAGTTGAGTCGGGGAGGGGTAGACAGACAGAGACACAGAATCCGAAGCAGGCTCCAGGCTGTCAGCATAGAGCCCGACATGGGGCTCGAACCCACGAACCATGAGATCATGACCTGAGCCAAGTCGGATGCCCAACCGACTGAGCCATCCAGGCACCCGGGATGTTTTATTTCTAAAGTAAATGATCAGTTTTTACTTTCTCTGCATTTTCTTAACCATTTGGGTTTTGCTGGGAGGAAAGAAGAATGCACAAAATATTTTTGCATGAAAGAAGGATCTTTATGACATTATGTAGGAGTATAAGAACTGAAATTAATTATTGGTATACCTGATGTAAAGTGATCAGTGAGATTGATTCGTCTGCATATGTTTGTACAAGTAAACCACTAGGAAACAAATATATGCCATTTCTGACTCACGGTCCTCGATTTAAATGGTAACAGAGAACCTGCTATCTGGAAAGGCGGAAACTCTTCACAGGGAAATATAGGAGCCGCTCCACAAGTTTATGGGAGCAGCATAATTCTTTCAAATCACAATTTTCTTGGAAATCTAACCCAACCTATAAACGAAAGCATAAAAGGCAGCTTTCCTAGTTGAAGTATGGGAAGAGGGTAGCTGGTGCCTGGACCCACCTCATCAGCCTCTTTCCAGATGCAGAGATTTAACTCCCAAGTGGGAATGTACAGAGAAAATGATCCATCCAACGGCTTTCTCCCCTACCTACTGAAAGTACTGGAGGGTGGTCTCTAAATCAGCGCTCTGAGTCTTTGGAAGGTTCTAGGCCTCGTTCTGCTGTGGGCGCTTTCCGGAGATGAGCAGGATATAGTAAACACTGAACTGAACTCAGCCTGCTATAATCTGGGCTCACGTTTCTGACATGGAGACCATGGGGGGAGGACAGATTTTCCTCTGTGTCCTCATTTAAACAAAAGAAAACAAAACAACTGTCAATGATTAAGCCTTTTTGCTTCAGTAATTTTCCTGCATCTCATGGATATTCAGATGCTTAAGAACAAAATTGATGGTCCTTCCTTCAAAATGTTGACCTTTGTACTCTGTGTCTCAAAAATGAATAAACGTTAAAAAAAAAATTTTTTTTAAAAGGTGGGAGGCGCCTGAGTGGCTCAGTTGGTTAAGCGTCTGACATTGGCTCAGGTCATGATCTCATGGCTCATGAGTTCCGGCCCCCTGTTGGGCTCTGTGCTGACAGCTCAGAGCCTGGAGCCTGCTTCAGATACTGTCTCCCTCTCTCTCTGCCCCACCACTGCTAGTATTCTGTCTCTCTGTCTCTCAAAAATGAATAAATGTTAAAATGTTGACTTTTGGTTATAAGATTGGTAGAAGTGAGGATGTATATTCTTAGTTTATTTTTTTGTTTGTTTTGTTTTTATTTAAATTCAAGTTGGTTAACATACAGTGTAATATTGGTTTCAGGAGTAGAATCCAATGATTCAACACTTACATATGCCACCCAGTGCTCATGCCAACAAGTGCCATCCTTAACGCCCATCACCCATTTAGCCCATCCCCCCCCCAGCTCCCCTCCAGCAACCCTCAGTTTGTTTTCTGTATTTAAGAGTCTCTTATGGTTTGTCTCCCTCTCTGTTTTTGTCTTGTTTTTCTTTCCCTTCACCTATGTTCATCTGTTTTGTTTCTTAAATTCCACATAAGAGAAATCATGTGATATGTGTCTTTCTCTGACTGACTTATTTCACTTAGCATAATACACTCTAGTTCCATCCACACTGTTGCAAAGGGCAAGATTGCATTCTTTTTCATCTCTGAATAATACTCCATTATGTGTATGTGTGTGTGTGTGTGTGTGTGTGTGTGTGTACACATCTGTATGCATATAATTATACACAGACACCACGCCATCTTTATCCATTCATCTACAGATGGACAACATTCAGAGGAATGAACCTGAACCACTTTCTTACACCACACAAAAAAATAAACTCAAAATGGATGAAAGACCTGAATGCGAGACAGGAAACCATCAGAATCCAACAGGAGAACACAGGCAGCAACCTCTTGACCTTGGCCGCAGCACCTTCTTACTAGACAAAGAAGGTCCAGAGGCGAGGGAAACAAAAGCAAAGATGTATATTCTTAATTCTGAAGGCAGACTTTATATCTGTAGGGAATAGTATACTTTCTCCTAATTTTTTTTTTCTCATTCTGCCTGTATTTGAATAAGGATCACTTAAAAGTTTCCTTATGTCGGTAGAAATTACTGAGCTAGAGATTGTTGAAAATTGTACAGGCATAATACATCCAAAAGAATGACAAGGTTTTTATTTTCGTGGAAAAATATAAAGGGATTCATAAAAATAGATCAGTCTACTAATGAACTGCAATAATGAAACGTTTTTTTAAAATGTTGAGTTTCTCATCAGTGGAAACACATAATGACCCAGTGGCCGTGGGTCACTGATATCAATGAGGAGATTACTATATTGAATGGGAGTCTAAAGCAAGATGATCTTCAAAGTCCCTGCTCAATTAATGATTGTATACAAAAATAAACACACACACCTGGTTTGTTTATCAAAAAGGGTTGAAAGAAGCAACAGATTTCCTTACCTGGAGTCAAAACTTTGATGATTTTTTGTATAGCCTTTTGTTGTAAATATAATACACTAACTGTGATTACTGTACTTAGCAAATTAAATTCAATGGGCTGCCATTAATTATATAAACCCTTAGAACTGGCATCTGAATCAAACAGCTGCAAAAGAGCAATGTTAAGTTTAGATGATTTCCTATAAAATGTAAAATCTGTGGAATAATCCTCACGGTGGCTCATAAGTTTTGTCACGCACACAGAATACAGATAAAAGCTTTGTTCAATGGTATTTAGTAAATAAAAACTTAGTTTGGAAAAGTCTAAATATTTGGCATTAATTAAAATTTGTAAGTTTTCTAGTGTATTTTAGTATGTTGTCATAACATTGATTTTAATAGACACTCCATTCCTTACTGATGTAAATACATTTAAATAATATCTATTTAGAGTCAGTTTTGATTAATGAGGCCAGTGCACCCTCTGTCTGGTTTTCCCCCAATTTTGGGTAAATGACTTTGGTAGCTGCATTAGCTCTTTCAGGCCATTGGGAGACCCACTTAGTGAACTAAGTTTAAGTGGTACCCAAAGAAATGAAAAGAACTCATGTGACTTCCAATAAAACTAATTTATAAATGGGAACTCTGAGAAATCATTTAAACCAGAATTATTGTCTTTGAATGAATTAGCATAGAACGCATAGTTTAAAACCTCCTAATAACAGACAATTTTTATATGCTCACATTTTGTTACATTTTAATTTAAATATTTTCCCCCAAATATTTTTGAATACAGTCATTGGATTCTTGAAAGAGATTAGAGTAAAATATGCAGAAATCCCTTTAGCAATACATTTTTAAACCAGAATCATAATTAGTCATAAGGGGAAAATCATTTTGGTGGAAAATAAAATTCAGAAAAACTAAACATTAACTGCCGAAGTTTCTTTCTGCCCTTTGCAAATTCTTTCTGCATGATGTCATTCTCTATATATTTTTGAATGCATATTTCTACAGAAATTACGCTTTTGCTTAATATAAAATTCTAGGCAATTAGATGCAAAAGTGTAGTAAAGCAACATGAAGGTTGCCAATTTAAACACAGGAAAGCAAAACAGTCCAGGAGTTCAAGTTCTGACAGCTATGTTAACTAGCGCAGTTGGTAATGCCCACTATGTAGACAGACACACAGAGCTGTTTTCATAGTCACTGAGGAGCTCTATGTGAACCAGGGTGGAACTTGCCTTTGGTGGAAAAACATCATTCCCAGATAAATGTCTGACTATCCACACCTGAAATGTTTTGCCAAAATAATGAAAGAATATGTATGTGTTCCGGAAGGTTATCTAAGATAAATAGTTCATGATGCTGCACTTAGGTATTTGTAGGCTGGGAAACTTGAGAATGGCAGTGACGGCAGCCATTTTCAGGGATACAGAGGGTTGTGTGGCCATTTATTTATTTGATATATATATGCATTATTGCCCACAGAACTTGAACATATAAAAACCCTGATAAATTACTAAACCAACCAAACTCTCCACAAGGTTATTTCTTGCAGCAGCCTGCTCCAACCACCGAGCAAAGTCTAGAAGCAGCAGAGATATGGGTCCGCTTGGCAGTGTGAATTTTTTTCCTGAGCAGACATCCTCATGTTTGTTTTTTACTTTCAAACTCTGAGTTTCAATATAGATATAATTAAGCCTACAGATCTGAGTTCAAATCCTGGCTTCCTGTAGGGCAACTTATTTCTGATCCTGTTTCTTTATCTATATAAAATTGAAAGAATAGATCCTCTGTTGTCATGTTCTAGTGAGGAGTAAAGATGATAATATAAAATATTACGCATGCCCAGGACTTGACACAGGAACTGTAACAAATTCAAAAATGAGAGGATGATTATCATCGTTGTATTTTTATTATCGCTGATATGTTGCCGGGGAGTTTTAAAATGCGGTGATCTGAGAATTCTAATATGTGTACCATTACCAAGTAGGTAGACATTTGTGATTTTGTAACATGGTCTGGAAATAAAGTGCACACAACACTTTGTTACCCTACCTTTACTATCCACTTTTCTCTTATTGCATAGATATTAAGTGTCCCTATTCCCAGCTTTCTCAGGTTTACTAAAAAATACGTGTTGACAAGGAGAACTAAGCGGTAAAGAAAACAAACATAATCTCTGATCAATGGTGTTTACGATATAATGGATGCAATGGAAGACATTCTTGTCTTGTGTGTTTGGTTCATCCATTTAAAAGAGAGTAAAGAGGAGGGGCACCTGGGTGGCCCAGTCAGTTAAGTGTCTGACTTCAGCTCAGATCATGATCTCATGGTTTGTGAGTTCCAGCCCTGCATGAGGCTCTATGCTGTCAGCACAGAATCCGCTGTGGATCCTCTGTCCCCTCTCTCTCTGCCTGTCATCTGCTTGCTCTCTCTCTCTCTCTCAAAAATAAGTAAACATTAAAAAATAAAAGAGGGTAAAAGACATACGTGAAAGATAAAGAATGAAGTACATCCTTCTCTGCTAATTATAATAAAACGTCAAAGGCATGGGGGTGGTTGGACAGTCAATGGAGGGATCATAAAAATCAGAAAGTTATCCAGGTCCAAACTGAAACTACCCAAAGTTATAATCCAGACTGAGAAAATAATCAGAAGAATAGCATCCATGCTTATTTACCCAGTCATCTCTCTTTCTCACACCCTGCACAGCCCCTACCATGGAGCCTTGGGTGTTTGGGGCTGGTTCCACTGGAGCACAGACGTGACCAGTGCCTCTTACCACCACGTTCCTTCCCTTCACACACCACCTGTAAGTCTGTTTCCGTTTATTCATACGCTCAGAAGTTTTTGTGTCATGACAGAGGAAGAATGGGGAGAGTCTAGGCTAGAAGGATTTTGAGGAATTACTGGGCCAAAGCTGAAGGGAAGCCGAACATAGAAACTGCTGTTGCCATGGTGGTAGTCGTGAATGTGGAGACAGTTGCGTTTTTGCATTGAGGGATTCATGGGACCGGAGGGACAGAAATTAAAAGCACCATCTCTCAAAAGTTGGAGATTCTAATAGAAGACCTTACTCAAATGCAGCAGAAAACTTAAAGCTCTTCCCTCAGCTAAGCCTGCCTCAAAAGTGAACGAGAAATTTGCAACCCAGAGGCACATTGCCTTTGGTAGTTCAGTGACCCTCAAACTCTAAATTTGTTTGAGGTGGTCTCCGGGTGATCATGCCTCCACCCTGGGTGTGACAGAGGCAGAGGCCGTGAATGTCTGAAATGAGGCACTTTTAGCGAAGGCTTCACTTTTTTCAAATCAGTTTCCAGACATGACATGCAGCACAGAGTTCACGTTGACCAAGCACATGTGGAGAATTCTCTGTGAAGGAGAACCAACAAGACCAGCCCACAAAGTGTATAAATACTGGAACAACCAGACCTGGAAAACAACCGTGTTTACTATGTTCGAAGGGAAAAAGGTAAGCATATGAAAGGAAACGTCTACATGTAGGGGTGAATCTAAAATGCCAGAAAGAGACCAAAGGGAACTTGTATAAGTGAAATATAAATCATTAAAAAGAGTCCATAGACAAAATCAACCATAATTAAAAATACGTGAAGGGAGAATTAGCGAGTCAGAAAAAAATCAGAAGAAATTACAAGAACACAGCAGAGAAACTAAGAAATGTGGTAAACAGAGACGTAGAAGGATAGATGTTGGATCCGCATCCTTGAAGGAAAAGAGGATGGGTTGAGATCATCTTGGAGGAAATAATGACAGAGCATTTTCCAGGACTGAGGAAAGACACCAAGAATTGGTTTCAAGAATTGCACCAAATTGCAGCAAAGGAAAGACACCAAAAATCAGTTTCAAGAATTGCAACAAATTCCCAGTGTATAAACACAAAGAAATTTAGATATAGACACATCAGGGTAAAACTGGGGCATACCAAAATCAGGTGAAACATATAGATGTAACCAGTAAGCAAAAGAGATGAAAAGAAACTGATCTGAAAGGACAAACAGTTAAATCAGCAGTTGATTTCTGAACAACAGCAATGAAAGTGGCAAGTGGAATGATAAAATAACAGCCAACCTCAGAATTCTCTACTAAGTCGAAGATATTTTCAAGCATTAGGACAAAAGCTAGAATGACACTAAAAGCATTTGTTACCAGCAGGACCTCATTACGCGTAACAAGTAATTTTATATTATGAACTTCAAGCAGAAGGAAAGTTGACCCTGATGGAAGGTCTGCCATGGAAGGAAAAAGAACAACAACAAAAACATGGGGGTAAATATGTAGAGATGAATCTAAGTAAACGTTCATTGTAAAACCAAATTATTTCCTCATGGAATAAGTAAAAAAAAACACAATGTAGAATTAAAATATTCTCCCCCTCCGCATATTATTCAAGTGAGGCATAGAAATAAAAGGGTTGTGGGGCACCTGGGTGGCTCAGTCGGTTAAGGGTCCGACTCAGGCTTAGGTCATGATCTTGCCATTTGTGGGTTCGAGCCCCGCATCGGGCTCTCTACTGTCATTGCAGAGCCTGCTTGGGATTCTGTCTCCCTCTCTCTCTGCCCTTCCCCACTTGCACTCTTTCTCTCTCTTTCAAAAATAAACAAGTATTTAAAGAAAAAGAGTTGTGATGCCATTTATATTATTTGGGAGGAGTATAAAGATCCCAATTCACTGTAGATTAAAATAAATTAAGTATATGTAATCAATTTTCTAAATAAGGAATGTAAATACAGCACATAATTCACAAACAAATTTTGAAAATATTCTTGAATGATATTATTCAATCAGAGAAGTAGGGCCAGTAGAGGAGGGCATACCAGTGAGCAGGCTGAAATCCCAGGAACATGGACTTGAACTTGACATCTGCAGGTGGGCATCAAGGAGGAGAAGAGAGAGTAATTGCCAGCACAGCTGCCACTCAGTCTCTGACTTTCAGGGAGGACTTGGTCTTTCTTACTGGAGTCTCCACCTGATTAAGTCAGGCCCAGGAAGGACAATATTCCACTTAATCAACTCAAAATCAACTGATTTGAGACCTCAGTCCTCTCTCTGGATCTCTACAGCAGCACCTGGAATAGCATTTGATAGAAGAGCAGGAAAAGGTACGTGCACACTACCAAATGGCAGCTGTTGTCCTTCTTTCCCTGATTCTCTTCGAGAGAATCTCCCTGGGAGGATCTCCCCACTGGATGGAAACTTACAACAGATGGAATTCTGGGGGCTGTAGTTCGGCAGAGTCACTTTGGCCCATGGAATTCTGGGGGCCGTAGTTCGGCAGAGTCAGTTTGGCCCATAACAAATGCATCATAACATCCCACTTTAAGAAATTATAAAAGCACCATAACAACCCATTTTAAGAAATTATAAAAGCAAAACAAAGACAAGAAAATAGACAAAAGCAAAATTTAATCACTGTACTTCATTTCATTAAAATATTAATGATAGCGATTACACACACCTTAACAGATGCAATACAATTAATAAAATTTCCTTATCCACTTTTGATTTTTTAAGAAGATGTTTACCAAACAGGAAATAGAAGGTAATTTATATTGTGTAGATAAAGAGGAAATACAAAAAAATCTACAGCAAGCATCACAACTATAAAAGAGTGAAAGTTTTCTTTGAGTTCAAGAAAAGGGAAGATCTCTGTTTCTCCCTTTTATATTCAACATTATAATGTGCTACCTCATATAATAAGGGAAGGGGGGGGGAAAGAAAAAGTATAAGGAATAAGAAGAAATAAAATTGTCCTTGTTCACAAAGATTTTCACAAAGATGTTAAGAGAAAAAAGAAAAAGGAAAATAACTCAAAAATTATGAAAAATAGAGGGTAAATAACACTGAAGTAAACTTACTAGGTTTTGCATTTTTACAAGGCTATATAATAAGTAAAACAATGAAGTTCAAGTACAAGGATATATGAAAAATGAGATCTCTATATAAAAGCTAGATATGTATTAAATACACAGAGCAATTTCTTAAAAGCTAAATGTGGCATTTCATAGAGTAGGAAAAATTATTTAATAAATGGTTAAGGGAATACTGCATAGCTCTTTAAAAAATAAAATGAGCTTCTACTTTACTCCTTACATCTAATACTTTCCCCAAACATCAAAGTATCAATATAGGGGCACCTGCATAACTCAGTGAGTGAAGTGTTCAACTCTTGATTTTGGCTCAGATCACCATCCCGGGGTCGTGGGATCGAGCCCCACGTTGGGCTCTGTGCTGAGCGTGGAGCCTGCCTCAGATTTTCTCTTCTCCCTCTGCCCCTCCCCTGCTTGCACACACCCTCTCTCTCTTCAAATAAAAAGCTTGGTTTTTGGTGATGATGTGGTGAGGAAAGCCAACACGAAAATCGTTGAAGATCGATATATATTGGCCCTCATGAAATTAACAATGACCGTAGTGAAATAAATAGAAAATCTTAAAGTGCCAACTAGGAAAAACTGAGACATGCACTCAACAAGTGGTTGTTTCCTTAATACTTTACCATATTAAAGAGATTCTAAAAATCTAGCCAAAGAAAAACAACTCACTGGAATCATAAGCAAAAGATGTGAATAAAAACTTTCCAGAGAAGTCTTTCAAATCTGTAAAAGGGTGCTCAAGCTTTCTCATATTAAGAGAAGCGAGAAAATTAAGGCAAAAGTAGCTTACATATTAGTTTGGTAAAAAGTGAAGCCTTCAGTGAAATACCCTGTGCTCGGGTTGTGGGGAAACAGATCCTTACACATGAGTGTAAATATTCATAATCTCTCTGCAGGACTCTTGGACAATAGCCAGCAAAACTTAACAATAACTGCTTACCTGCTGATCCTACTATTTAGTATGTCGTCCACAAATAGGCCCCCACATGTACAAAATCAGACAGGAATATGAATACTGCAACCTTATTTGTATTACTAACAGAATAGAAATAATCACGTATAAATATAGGTGATTGGATAATAATTACGAGACATGCATTCAATGAAATATTAGACATCTCTTAAAAAGAATAAGGCAACTCTTCTTTTCCCATATGGTGTTGTCTTCCCGATATGATTTTAGTGTGTGCATTGCCATTTGTGTGGAGAAAAATGTGTGTATACCAGATGCACAGACCTATGTGTAAAGTTTTGTGATTACCTCTGGAGAGATACTCAGGAAAATGTCTATATGGAGGGAAACCAGGTGCTTGGGAATAGTAGCCAAGGCAGCGAGAATTGATATTTATTCTATCCTGTTGCACCTTTTAAATCTTTCCTTATGTGTATTAGTCTTCAGAAAATAAATATATTTTTTAAAAAGTTGATACAGTACTATTTTTGAGTTGAAAACATAGTTAAAATAAAAATACCTCCATAGAGAATGCTACTGGGAAGTTTCTTGATTTTATAGGTGGCTATATTCACGTTCTGAAGGCCTAATTACCTACCTTCCCGCACTATCAAATATTGACTGAGTGGGTGAGAATTTATATCCACGTCTCTCTACAAAAGCCAGCCTCTTCTATTGTTTCATATTTTTATATACTACATACATATTTTTAAATTTCCATGTATTTGGGTCTCTGAAATGTGACAATAACAGCATCCAACGAAAAAAGACTTGGATATAAAATTGTTTTAATAAAATTTAACATGAGGGCGGCTGGCTGGCCCAGTCAGTAGAGCATGTGACTCGATCTCAGGATCGTGAGTTCAAGCCCCAATTTGGGCATACAGCCTACTTAAGAAGAAATTTTAACATGAATCCCAGAATCTAAATACAGAGCCTGGTCCATGAGATGTGCTCAGTATTTGTTGAATTAATAAATGACAAATAGAATGAATGAGTGAATTAATGAATGAATTAATGACTCATGTTGCCTTTGAAGGGTGCAGTCTGAGATGGAATTCACTTGTGATTTATTGATTTATTTAAAAACGAGTTTTAAGTTTATTTTGAGGGAGAGTGTGTGCATGTGCACATGTGTGAGTGGGGGAGGGGCAGAGAGAGAGAGAGAGGGAGAAAGAGAAACTCCCAAACAGGCTCTGCACTGACATGGGGCTCAAACTCACAAACCACGAGATTGTGACCTGAGCCGAAGGTGGATGCTTAACCAACTGAGCCACCCAGGTGCCACCCAGGTTATTTTATTTATAAAAATAAAAATTTTATGGAGTTTCATGGAAGCATTCCATGACACAGGCGTATTTTTTCAAATTACCTGAAATTGGATATACCGTATTTATTTTACGTAAATTCTCCCAATAGAAAAATCTCTTCTCTCACCGTCCGTATAAATTAATAGAATACATAATCTCAAATTGTGATGTAAAATTGTATTAGTGTATTTATCGATGCAGACACCAAGGAACAAGGTGGGTTACTTGAGCTCTTTACCCAGATCTTCCTGTTGAAATTGTCAATGATTTTTGCTGTGAAGGTGTGGCAGTGCAACGTTACCTTCAGAGAGCTTCAAAGCGGCAAAAGCATGTCACAAATCCGAGTGCCAAGAATATAGCTAATATACGTGGGAATTGTTCCAAAAGAGCCATATGGCAATGTGAGTTGAACATCTTTTACAGCAGTAATTCCATTCTAACCTAAGTTCTTTCCCTTAAATAGCACCTCTTTTATTTCCTGTAGTCAAACTGGCTGTGTAGTCCCCACTCTTGCCAAAACCGTGTCTGGGCTGTGCATCTCCAGGAACCGTAGGGCTAAACCTTGCTTTTCACGAGACGGCTCTGACAAAATCCCTCTCAACACACCTTAAATTCTATCAGATCAAAGGCCGAAAATAATATGCCATCAAAAGTAGAAAGATAAAATGTTTATCTACCGCATTTAGGGGTGTGCGATGTTTTTAAAGCACTTGAAGTTTGAGTGAAACATTACTAAATGTCTCTGCAGTGCAACGTGGCTTGCGTCCTTGCAGCATTTAACGGATATATTGTAAGAGGCTGGTGGCAAATTCGAAGTGGCATATTCAGTATGTGTTCAGGATGTTTATGTGTTCCCTGATTCTTGCGGTGCTCTGTCTAATTGGAAATAAGGTTTACGTGGTGAGACCAGTGGAGCCGTGACATGTAGAACCATAAAAGCAAGCCCTACGCCGGCACACCATCACTTTTAATGGATTTCTACATATTTGGAAAGTTTTATAATTTCTCCTTAAAAAATAAACCCATAAACGTCAGGAAGAATATTTTTCCTCCTAATGGAGTTTGCATGCCAAGTTGACTTTCTTGCAATGTCTGTAGGTGGGCTGGGGTAAAGGCCAGGGGAATTGAAAGAATTTTCTGAAATACGTGCCTTCTTTTAGAGGACTGTTTCCCTAAGTAAAATACAAACAAGGCACTGTGTACCCAGGTTTCAAGTTGGTAAACAGATAACGCGATCGCCGAGTACATTTTGTTAAATGGGTCTCCAATGCAAGTCACTGAGATGTATAAAAACAACCCACCACCCACTCTCAAATGTGCATTGAGATCGCAAAATTAATAATTTGTGCTGTTGCTAAAATTAAAATTTGCCAGGGCGCCTGGGGGCTTCAGTCGGTTAAGCATCCGCCTCCTGGTTTCAGCTCTGGTCGTGATCTCACAGTTCGTGAGTTCGAGCCCTGCATCGGGCTCTGCGCTGACAGTGTGGAGCCCTCCTGGGATTCTCTCTCTGTCTTCCTCTCTCTCTCCCCCGACTGCACTCTTTGTGTCTCTCAAAATGAATAAATAAACTTAAACAAAATTGAAATTTTCGGTGAAAATGAACTATTATCTCCTTGGTATTTTTGCAGCCTTATTTATTTGTTTATGACTGTGTTGATTTAAACACATGTTAACCTTTAAGAATATTTTATATGTCTGCATGCTACCTAGAAAATACATTTTATTTTAAGTTTATTTATTTTTGAGAGAGAGAGAGAGAAAGAGAGAGAGAGGGGAGAGAGAGAGAGAGAGAGAGAGAGAGCGAGCATGAGTGGGGGAGGGGCAGAGAGAGAGAGGGAGACACGGAGTCTGAAGGAGGCTCCAGGCTCCAGCTGTCAGCAGAGAGCCTGATGCGGGGCTTGAACCCATGAACTGTGAGATCATGCCCTGAGCCGAAGTTTGACCCTTAACTGACTGAGCCATCCAGGCACCACTAGAAAATACATTTTAAACATGGCAATCACATAGTATTTTCGATTGCATGCTTTCATAGTAGAAAACTAAAATTATAATTTTTAACATAATTAGATTAATTTTCAGGAGGCAAGAAATTATTTTGGCATGAAATTCTGAAAAATTCACTTGAAAATAATATTCATTATCTGATATTCCAAGCAGAGAAGAGTGAAATCAGTTTATCATTTGTTTGTAAGAACATTCATGAATTTTCCCGGAATTTCTTAGGAGGATAAATATATTCTCAAAGTTGTTTTGGAAGTACCTATTTAACGGACAAATGTGTTTTTCATATATTTTTTTAAATTTTAAATTAATATCTAATTTAGAAAATAATAATGAAAAACTTTCCGATTCTTTCACTTGAAAATAGAGTTGACGCCATGGCCAGCTGAGTGGTTCAGTCTGTTAAGCATCTGACTCGTTTTGTTTTGTTTTTTTAAATGTTCATTTAATTTTGAGAGAGAGAGAGACAGAGTGTGAGCAGGGGAGGGTGAGAGAGAGAGGGAGACACAGAATTCAAAGCAGGGTCCGGGTTCTGAGCTATCAGCACAGAGCCCGATGCAGGGCTCAAACTCACAAACTGTGAGATCATGACCTGAGCCGAAGTTAGAAGCATCTGACTCGATCTCAGCTCAGGTCATGATCTCACAGGTTTGTGAGTTCAAGCTCAGCACTAGGCTACACACTGTCATTGCAAAGCCTTCTTGGGATTCTCTCTCTCCCTCTTTCTCTATCCTTCCACTATTCTCTCTCTCTCTCTCTCTCTCTCTGAATAAAGCAATAAACTTAAAAAATAATAGAGTTAACTGTAAACACATGTAGTTCTGTATTATGCACAGGAGATTAAAAAATAAATAAAAATGATATGGTTCAGAGTCATTCAATACAAATAGCATTGAAATCCTAGTCATCAAGTTCGTTATATTAAAAGAAAGAAAGCCCACAAGTAATTGAATATATCAAACTTAAAAAAAATAAAATAAAAAACATCACCACCGAGTTTTTATTGAGCACCTTCAGTATTGAAGCTTCCTGTGTTACACTATGAAGAATGCTAAGTGCTGTTAAGGTACTCGCAGTCTTTTGAGGACAGGAGATACACAACGAAATAATTTCAACAGAATGTCGCACATGCTTGGGGTTGTGCAAATAGAGTGCCGTAGGGACACGAGTGATGCTTATGTAGAGGAGCTAGGAAAAGTTTCAGGGAAGACTTTTGAATGTGAGTCTTGAAATTCTTTCTAAGCAAAGAAATACCTTGAGCAAAAGCCATGGAGGTTTATTAGAGTTTGACCTATTCTGATTATTTGGGAAATGGAAGAACTTTGGTGTGGTCGGAGTCTGTTGTGTGGAAAAGAATGGCCAACGATGAATGGAAAAGGAGTGCTTAGCAGCAGACCTTGAAGGTTTTCCACCTTTGTGCTGAGAATCTAGGCTTTGCTTTTGAGCTGAAGGGAGATAGTCGAAGTTAGTTGGAGGCATGACAAATTCCCTTTTGGTTTAGGAAGCTAAATCTGTGGATAGTGAACCGGTAGATTGCAACAGAGAGCGTCAAGGTGACATCAGTTTCAGTGGTCTTTGTGAAAGGTGACCTGCCATCAAGGAACTGGGGAAGACAGGCAGGAGAGAGCCTGGGCAGGATTCATTGGCCAACTGGACAGCAGTGATGATGTGGGAAGACCGTGAGGGACTAATACTCTGGGCAGTTAAAATGTGGACATCTCACTTTGATAGAATGTATCCAAGTGAAATTAACCATATGAAAATTCAGCAAAGGAGCTGCTACCTCAGAAAACTAGGATTTTTAAATACCAAAGATAAAAGCAGAAAGCTATTATAATATGGGTTGTCCCTATGCAAACTGGTTTCAACAATTAAAAATAAAAAAACACACACAACAAAAACCCCCTTTGCGTTTTGAAACTATTGAACACATCACTGGCTCAATTTAAATGATTTATCTGGCAGATATTAACGTTGTCTTTGATAGATTCCCAGTTAATTTGTTTCTGGCCCGCACAGCGAGGGGTTGTCATGCCTGAAGGGATGAAGGGTTGGACACAGATGAAAACTGAGGACAATGAAAGGCTAGAGACAGAAAGCCCTGAGCCGGCAGAGGCGCTGTCTGAGACCAGAGGGGCAGAGAGTGTGAAGCATGGCCAAGGCTGTTTCCCAGCTGTCACTACGTGTACTAAAGAGCCGAGATAGGAAGGCTCCCAAAGCCACAGTCCAGAGGGGCCGCTTGAGGGAAATAATAAGTGTGTCCCTGTAATCTACAGCTGCCGTCGTAGAAACAGCTCTACGCAGTTGCCGGCTGATGATGGGTGGGAGCTGGTGTCTTCCTGTGGCGTGTACTCAACCCAGTTATCTTACTACAGGGTACTGTGCCTTTCCGTTGCCTGGTAAATCCTCTATACACCTTGCCAAGGGTGTGATCCCAAATAGGGTGGGGTGATATGAAGTGGGTGGGGCTTCGAGTACCTACAGAATCTGCCTCCTGCAACTCTCCCTGGCATATGCATTGCAGGACTCCAAAGGGGACATGCCTCAGCTGACTCATGGCTGCAGACACATGGCTGACCCTTATCTGCGGCCCTGAGGGAGCTGCACCCTGGGTTTTGTCCTGGGCACAGAAGAAATGGTAGGGCATTATAGGATAGTGGATAACTTTTTTCCTTATGCCTGTCTGTACTTCTAATTCCTTCACGCTTTTTAATAATGAAAACTACCTTTCCTCCTAGCCTGGGTTTTACTTCACAGTCCTAAATGGGTTAAGCGTATTTGTGGGTCCCCTTTGATTTATCAAGTTCTCCCTGTGCCTCTGATGTTCTGGAGATGGTCTTCTAGAAATGTTCTGTGATGTCAACCAAATTGAAAAAAGCAAAAGCAAACAATTAGACCAGACTTTCCAGACCCTGAAATGTTGTAACTCCTCTTTGACCTTTTAACGAATAGGAGTTATTTAAATGAAAAATTATTTATTTGCTGTTAGATGAATTATTGGCTAAATAATTTGGTTCCGTAATGCAACGTCGTTATAATCCTGTATAGTGAACCCTGTGTTTCTCAGGAGTCCTGCCTTTCGATTTTATGAGTTCGAAGATGTTTACTTACCTTTTCCATATCTTCCAGCTTACTTGAGTCAGGCACACTGATCCACAAAAAATCACATTCAAGGAACTCTGAAGAGCCGTTTAGCAAGACCCGATTGCTAATAATGATTGGTCTTGAAGACCAACCTAAGATTTCAAAGCTGCTAATGAAATAAATGGTCTTTAAAGGATTTTACAGCAGTTACAGGAAATTCAATTTATGACTCACCCTGGCATTGGGAAACTTCCTCAGAATCACTCCCCAAGAGGGGAATATGTGTCTCCATGGTTAGTGCCATCAACATTGACAGATTTCTTTCTTGGTGACTCTGTGTTCTTTGGCCTCGTTCTTCAGTTTCTAAATCTACACTGACACACTATGCTGTACTTCAGACATCCCTATTTCGTAACTTGTTTCTACTAGGATTATCTTCTTGTGACCAACTCATCTGAAGTGATTCCTAAAGCCTTCAAACCACATTGTTCGATGTTTTATTTTTAATTTGGCGTGTCTGTATTAGAAGCAGGGGAAAGGAGTCCACTGTTCAACTGATGAACCAGTTCTATGTTATCGTTCAACAAACCATCCCCCAAACAGAGTGGCTCTAAACAACCAACAACGATTTTTATTACACATCTTATACCTGTGGGTCAGGAATGGGGCAGGACTCAGCTGCGTGCCTCTTCTGTTCTATGTGTATTCATGGAAGGCCACGCAGAGATGCGTAAGTGGTGGATAAGCTTGTCTGGAGGGTGTGGCCTGGGTGCCAGAAGGTTGGGCTCACCTAGGACTAGTAACTGCTCTACCTCCATGAGCCCTCTCCAGCATGGCGGACTCAGGCTATTCTACATGGCAGCTTAGCGCACTCAGTGGGGATTTTCCAAGGCAGCAGATGCCAAACGGCTTATGACTAGTCCTGGAAGTCCCAGAAAGTAACTTCTGGTAGATTCCATTGGATAAACAGGCCACTGGGGCCAGTTAGATTCACTTCTCAAAGCAAAGAAATCTGTGTCATCTCCAGTCTCCTGGGTCATTTTTGCCTGGTGTACGTTTTTTGTCTAATCTCATTTTCATGATTTCTTCAATGAGAGTGAAATAGTACATGCCAGCCTCCTAGAGTTGTTATGAGAATTGAATAAACTTCATGAAATTGCTTTAAGTTGTTATTTACACTTCTTATTAATTTGTTCCTATTGAAATTAATTTTGTTTCTGGTCCCAGTTTTCATTATTCATTATTCTGAATTGGGATCCCATCCTCAAGCTGACATTCTTTTACCCCGTATGAGTACTTCTATTATGTCTCAAATTTAATAAAATTCTTTTTGGTACTACCTTTTCTGAGAATGGTCTGTAAGATTCCCCTGGTGGATCTTAGAGTTCTAATTATGTCTGCCCACAAATTAGACTTGTGTCTCCACCTTCTCTTAAAATACGTCATTTCTGTTACATAGGGAGCAATCAGTGGACTTTGCATGTACTGTTTTCTCTGGAAGAAATTCTCTTCTTTTCAGTATCAAATCTCTTTCTCTTTTATTCAGATTTCTACTCAAGAATCATCTCATCTGAAAGGACATTTTTGAGCAGCTTATCCTAAATACAGTTGGACCCCATGCTCTGTTGGGGCTTGATGTACTTGTCACCATTGACGTAGTATGGTGTATATTTATTGTTATGTCTTCATCAACTGAATAGAAACTTCATGACAGAAGTCAAACACAAGGAGCTACAACGTATTGCTAAAAATCCTTTTTTTAGGGGCGCCTGGGTGGCGCAGTCGGTTAAGCGTACGACTTCAGCCAGGTCACGATCTCGCACTCCGTGAGTTCGAGCCCCGTGTCGGGCTCTGGGCTGATGGCTCAGAGCCCTGGAGCCTGTTTCAGATTCTGTGTCTCCCTCTCTCTCTGCCCCTCCCCCGTTCATGCTCTGTCTCTCTCTGTCCCAAAAATAAATAAACGTTGAAAAAAAAATCCTTTTTTTATAGGCCAGTACTGGTATAACTTAATTTCACTGGATATGTTCTATTTCTGAGAGCAGTCGAGGCGTGTCCATATGAATATAACTGAACCACAGGTTATAATCAACATGTTCTTCTCATTCTCTCATTTTTCTCTCATTTTGACTCTGCATCATGTTAGCCATCCCTGCCCCCTCCCCATAAATGAATTGTAGACTTTGAGATGTGATCTCAAACATACCTTCAGAATGGTTGGTTTGGTGGTTGGTTGTCCATCTGGGTCATGATGTCAATTGGCTGTTGAATGCTGTAGGTCAATCCCATGGTTTTATGGAAAACAAGACTCTTCAGAGGAGGACTGACCCTGGTTGGATTAGGCAGGCCACATTGAAGGTAGAGTGGTAGGTCTGCTCCATCCAGGAGCTGAGCAGACACTTCTGGAAAGTTGAGTGGAAAAACATTTGTCCGACCAGTTTTCTCACCTTATCGTGGGCTTGAGTCTTTCGTTTAGATGTAAACAACCTAGAGAAAAAAAGGAGAGCCAGTGCATTTAATGAAGACACGTTAATGGTTAGCTGTCTTTAGTGCCAACCCCATCAACAATTTACCTTTTCATTTTCAAATTGCTTCTTGGTTGTCACGTACACAGAGCGTCCGGGCCATAAATTAAAAAGAAATGATAACGAACCACATGTTCTCCGTTACGCCGAGAGCTTTGAACGTTTCTCCTCACAGCTAGTAGACATTTCAGCCACACATAGGGGAAGGAACTACAGGATTTCAGAATCTATCTTTAGGGAAAATGAGCAACAGAATTTTAAAGCAGAAGCGTGAAATGTGAGTGATTGCAAGTTTCACTGAAGTGGCAAATAACATGTTCCCTGTGAGTATCTGATATTTGTTTTCTTGTGTGCTTTTGATCTCAGAACACCTAACAGAGCTGGGGCAGAAGCTTTTTGCTGACTTGTTGCATCAGTGCTAAAGATGAAAGAAAACAGTCTCCATATTCACCCTGGTGTTGATTGTCCTATAAATAGGAAACTACCCAGTTAACCTTGTCTGTTGTCGTACCGGGAGTTTTATTAAAAATAAACAGTGCATGTCAGGGTAGCAGAATGTGGGATTTCTGCTTAGATGCCCACAACTCTTTCAAATACTTCATTAAAATGTGCGGGAGGACTGCTTCAGCGCTGTGAGCAAAAAGATTGTTATGGAAACTGAGGTCTGTTATCATAGCTTCAGTGATTTGCAGTGATTATTTAATAAGTGAGTTTATGTTTGAAAATATCCAATGTGATCATAGGAATTTACACCCTCCCCCCACCCCATCTTATTTCTTTTATTTTGACACATATGGAAGATGCTGTTTTGTTTTGACATTCAGAGGAGAAGCTCTTTTTATTAAAAATCACTGCAGCAGTAATGAGCATTTAGTTAATGATCTTACCAGATTTCCCCAACATGAGGAAATCTGGTGCTGAAGCATCTCCAGTGTTCTACAATAAAGAATCTTAGGTGAGTGCATCATTCCCAGTGGAAGTATTCATATTTCAAGGGGTTTGTCGTTCATCTCCCCAGGATTCCTTATGAGCTACGTTGTATAGGTCATGCCTAGTTATGAAATAGTGCGAGAGTAGCTTCGAAGTATCCCGGAAGCCAGAGCAGGATTTGGACCATAATGTGAGGAAGAACCTGAACTGTCCTACCATCTGCAAAACACCCTCTTTGGTTGAAGAATAGGGTTCTTACCAAGTGTGCTGCGGTAGGCAAAATACCTCTCCTGTCTCAGCATGATGAGGACGACTTTTCCTCCTGGGAAGCACAAGGATGAGTTCAGAAAGAAATTCTAAGAGCACGGGGTGTCCTCCAACGAAAGCTGGGCTGTACAACCAGAGGTCAGACCTGTTTGCAAATGGGTGCTGCCGGGGGGGGGGTGTCCTTCCGTGTCTCTAAGAGCCCCTTTCCAGGAGTAAGAGGAGAGGGCTGTTCAGAAGTGCTGGAAAGACCCTCCTAGCACCGAAGCAGATGTGAGTCTCTGGATTTGGTGATTTTATTACGTTTTTGTGCCTGTTGAGGACACACATCCTGCAACTATGTTGCTGGACAGAGGGGCGCGTACTTCCCCTCCCCATCATAATCCACCATCTGAGAAACCAGAGATAATCCTATTCAGATCTCTGCATTGGAAAAGTGATGTTCAGTGTCTTCTGATCGTCCGCACCCATTAACAGGTCCTGTAATTTTCTGGGTTAATAAAATGAAACAAAACAAGACCACCTCTGTCGTCACACTGCCAGGTTTACCGGTTAGCTCCATTAATTACATTTTGTGCAACCTCGTGCCAGTTAGTAACATCTCTGTGCTTCAACTTTCTCATCTGGAAGATGGGGATAATAATAGTGTTTACCTCTCAGGATTATGGGGTTGAGTTAAAATGTCCACCCTAGGAAAGCGTTAATAAATATGAGCTATTATTCCAATCTTTTTGAACGAATGAGAAACTGGCGTGAAACTAACTTCCTGGAAAGGAGTGCCCTGGGGTGACCACGGGGCTTAATCACATGACTAGTCAGCCTTAGCCAAGGGGTAAAATATTTCATCAGTGACTGTGTTAGTCACCTAGGGCTGCCGTAACAGAATACCTCAACCTGGGTGGGTGAAATGACAGAAATTTATTTCCTGTCACTTCTGGAGGCTGTAAGTCTGGGATCAGGATGCCCTCAGGCTTGGCTACCCGCGCTGTGTCTCTCCTTGGCCTATAGACCGTCACCTTCTCACTATGCTGTTATGTGGCCTTTCCCTGTGCCTGTGGGAAGGACAGAGGGATCTTTGCTGCCTCTGCTTATGAGGACACCAGCCCTATCAGATTAGGGTCCCATTCTTATGACTTAATTTAACCTTAATTACCTCCCTGAAGGCTCTGTTTTCAAATACAATTGCACTGGGAATTAGGGCTTCAATTTATGAATCTTGGTGGGACACAATTCAGTCTATAACAGTGACATTTCAACAATACAAAATTCAGTAAACACCTCTGCCTTTTTTTTTAACCTAACATAGTTTTTACTGTATCTGATAAGATGGATACTTTCTTCACTGAAACCAAATTTTTTTCAAAAAAAAAATTAAGTTTATTTATTTAGTTTGAGAGAGGGAGAGAGCAAGTGCATGGGGGCAGAGGGGAGGGAAGAGAGAGAGAGAGAGAGAGAGAGAGAGAGAGACTGAGAGAATCCCAAGCAGCCTCTGTGCTGTCAGCACAGAGCCTGATGCAGGACTCCAACTCAGGAACCACGAGATCATAACCTGAGCCGAAACCAAAAGTCAGATAGTTAACCGACTGAGCCACCCAGGCACCCTGAAACCAGGTTTGTATTGGAATATGGGATGATCAATATGAGGGTTTCAACATGTCTCCTCTTGAACTGATTATGTCTTAGCATAAGACAAGAGTTTGATATTCCATTACAATTTGTTCAGATGTTGACAAATATTTTTATATCACCTTACTTAGATATGATAGTTTTAACAAAATACTTTTGTTACTATCTGATAATACTTAATGAAGATAACTTGGAAAACACAGATACACATGAATAGGAATGAAGTTCTTTCCCAGCTCCAGACTAAGATGGGGGCCATTGTATTGTCCTTCTTGGTGAATTTGGGGAAGGGGTTGGTCTGTCAAGTGAGGTGAGAGTTCCTATGAGACCATAGGCTGTTGGGTCAGTGCACGCATTGGGATTTTGGTGTATTGACTGCAGTGTTCCATGGGGTGTCTGAGAGACACAGAGAGGGTGCCAGACTTTGGACGCTATGTCCTGACTTGCCAAGAGACAGTTGTGAGCTGTCTGTGTACAGGTAGTCATTGCAGCCGTGTGGGGATGAAGTCAGTAGAGAGAAAACGTGAGAAGAAGAGACACCGACTCATCCGTGGGTGCTTTCGTCACAGTGCCTGGGGACCATGATATTTTTAGGACCCGTGAAAATATCTTAATTTATTGTAAAGTCAAAAAGAGAAAGAAAATTTCAGGGCCAGAGAAAAAATTTCTTTGCCATTGTTTTTGTTTTTTGAAGAGAAAGTTTTCATGTCATTCCCACATCAAAATAAGATGCAATTTTCAGGACGCCTGGGTGGCTCCGTCAGTTGATCCTCTGAGTCTTGATTTCAGGTCAGGTCATGATCTCACAGTTTGTGGGATCGAGCCCCGCATTGGGCTCTGCGCTGACAGTGTGGAGCCTGCTTCGGATTCTCTCTGTCTGTCTCTTCCCCTCTACTGCTTGTGCGCACTCTCTCTCTCTCTCAAAATAAATAAACCTAAGAAAATAAAATGTAATTTTCAAGGGCCATACAGATATATTCAATTTTGCCTAAAATAGAAAAGAAAGAAATGTTTCCATGCTTAAAAAAAATAAGTTTTAATACTGATAGTATTATGACGGTAAAGTCCAAGGAAGGCAAAAGTCCGAAGGCCCACAAAAGCTGTCACGTGACCCTGGGTTGACATAAACCTGGAACTAGCAGTCTTAAGAAGATCTTGGAAGAAATAAAAACCTACACAAATGTTTGAAAATGTCCCAGGGGTCTATCACAATTCACTCTCTCATATCCCTGCAGCCCCTAAGGACCAGCCGTGACGTTTTTCTACAGATCTTTCTGGTCCCAGAAGGCAACATGGAGGAGGTCCTTCTGCTGTGAGATTATTTTCCTATTATGCCTCAATTACGTTTCTGAAGTTCCTCCTTTCATGTTAGCCTAAATGGCTTTCAGAGTTAATAATTTTAATGTTTAATAAACCAGTTGCCATAGCAACAATCATATCACAGATGTTTTGTTAAAGCCTCCTTAAAGCATACACCTTTGTCAATATGTTATTTTGAACATTTCAAAGGATAAATACTTGAAAAAGGCAACACATCTTTCAGGTTTCAAGCTCATAATTTGCATTTATAATTATACGCTCTCTTCAAAGAATAATATTTAAGAGATAGTTGATGATCCAATTTCAAGAATGTAACACCGGAAAAGGTCAAAATAAAACTTCCCACTCCTGAAAATGAAGTGAGGTCAAAAAATGTTCTAAGAAGTTATAATCATGGCATATATATGTTTTTATGAATGTTAATTACTTTCTTAACCATAAGTGCTACAAATGATTACCAAGATTTTTAAATCTTTGGGCATTTTTCTCCAGCGAGGGATACTGATTGTTATTTCTTGTTTATAGAACTCCCTTCTGGCGTATATGGGTCACTGCCTGGGAAATTACAGTCTTGATTTGCTTTTTTCCTTTATTGCTTTCTCTTATCTGATCTTGAAGTTAAGGCATTGAAACGATCTCAAAACTTTGATTATTTTTTCCAAAATTAAGATGGTAATTTTTAATAGCCACATATTTTGATGACTAATTCAATGCCTTTGGCTCTGGTTTCCTTTGTTGTTTTTTTTTTTTAAAGTTTTTAAAATTGCTTTTTTATTAAGGGAAGGTAATAACAAATGAAGTTTTCTAAAAGTCAGTCCCAAGATCTAGAAAGACAACAGCAGCATTTCTGTTTTCTATTTTTCATCTGCTTCTTTGGAAAAAACCAGAAGGAGACACTCAGTACATACAAAGTACAACAAAGTACATACTGATCTCAAAATAAAGCATCTCATCACCAGGAACCGCTCACTGAACCACCTCTTGCCTCTAGTTCCTCACTTGTAGATTGGGCTGGGGTTCCTAGAGTGTATCATCAGGTCCAAATTTGGACAAATGACCCCAAATTGTCCTGTGGAGGGGCTCCAGGCCTTCCCCTCCCGGATGTCACATGGGCCATCAGAGGTGGTTTCTTTTTTTTTTTTTTTTTTTAATTTTTTTTTTCAACGTTTTTTTATTTATTTTTGGGACAGAGAGACAGAGCATGAACGGGGGAGGGGCAGAGAAAGAGGGAGACACAGAATCGGAAACAGGTTCCAGGCTCCGAGCCATCAGCCCAGAGCCTGACGCGGGGCTCGAACTCACGGACCGCGAGATCGTGACCTGGCTGAAGTCGGACGCTTAACCGACTGCGCCACCCAGGCGCCCCATCAGAGGTGGTTTCTATGGCCTGTGTGGGAAGTGAGCTTTCAACGAATTCATGTGCTGGAGGACAGAGGAAGAGGTTGATGATTCTAGCCAGGGTGTCCCCACTGCTATGTGGGTTAAACACTGTTTCCCATCTTGTCCTCTGCTGGCAAGCCAGGAGGAGCCATGTATTATGTCTCCCAAGGGTCCTTTGGCTGCTTCCAAATACCAGCGTGGTCGACGCTAACACCGGATGAATTCTTTTCCATAACAGAAAGTCAACATCCATCTGGGTAAAGATGCATGACAAATTTCATTTAGAGCAACGGTATGAGTCAGATTCAAATGTGAAGTGAGAGCGAGCACAAGGCTTTTATTTGTTCTTCAAGAAAAAAGAAATTATTGCTTCATGAGTTTAAGTCATGAACCATGCTGCAGGAAGAAAAATGAATTTTAGTCTGCCCTTCTTTTAGTCTTTTTGTGCCTAGTGGGCTGTTAAGATCTCCCTGAAAGATTACAGACCTCCTCATTAATTTTAAATCTCGGACCCTTGAATTTGGATATCACACACAAAGGAATTAAGGGGCGCCTGGGTGGCTCAGTTGGTTGAGTCTGACTCTTAGTTTCAGCTCAGGTCATGATCTCACAGTTCATGAGTTCGAACCCTGAGTCAGGCTCTGTGCTGATGGCAAGGAGCCTGCTTGGGGTTCTCTCTCTCTCTCTCTCTCTCTCTCTCTCTCTCTCTCTCTCTCCCCCTTCTCTTTGCCCCTCACCCACCCATGCTGTCCCTGTCTGTCTCAAAATAAGTAAATAAACTTAAAAAGAAGGAATTTAAATTAAAGTTGAAAAAAATGGGTCCCCTGTCATCTCTGAGAGCCTTCCGCGTATATAAAAACACAATATACAAAACCTTGCATTATTTACCTGGCAGAATGTTACAGTCTATTCAGTGAGTCCTTTTAAAGTAGCAGTGAGTTAATGGATTGCTTGCCAGCAATATAGTATATATTGTATATAGTATTGCCAGTATTTTTAGTTAATTAAAAACAAAACGAAACAAAATCACATACAAATGGGGGAAATCTTTTTTTTTTCTTTTTTTAAAATTTTGTGTTTTGTAATTGGGCTGTTTGGCGTGACCTGCCCTTGCACGGGTCATGACCGTGACTTGCTTCTCCAGCTTGGCTCCTGTGGCATCACTCACAGCTACTGGATCTGCTTTCTCAAGGTGGGGTCTCCTCGGAAGTAAAGATGCATGTTTGCAAGATAAGAAGCAGGGATGACAGTTATGGGTTGGTATGCTGTGCATAGGAGGGCAGATTGGCATACTCCAGGGGTAGAAGATGGGGCTTATATGTCTTAGATGATGTTTCATTTTATCTCTTCACCCCAGAGTTTTCCTTGAACCATATAAACCTCACCTCCAGTCGCTTTTGCTGTTTCTTGTTGTTCTTGTTTTGCATCCCCTTGCTGTAAAAAAGAAAGCAATTTGGGGTGCCTGGGTGGCTCAGTGGGTTAAGTGTCTGACTCCAGCTCAGGTCATGATCTCGTGGTCAGTGGGTTCAAGCCCCACGTCAGGCTCTGTGTTGTGCTGATGGCTCAGAGCCTGGAGCCTGCTTTAGATTCTGTGTCTCCCTCTCTCTCTGCTCCTATCCTGCTCGTACTCGGTCTGTCGCTCTCAAAAATAAACATTAAAAAAATAAAAAATAAATTAAAAAAACAGTTTAAAATATACCCTCTAAAGCAGCAATACGCTCAGGTGGAATAATTTTGGAAGAAAATTTTGTTTTAGGTTCATTTTAGAAAATTTATTTTACTGTTTAAAAAATAGATGCGTATTAGCATATTTTATTTGGAAAACTGAGCTCTTTGCCTTAGAAAATAAGGGGAACATTCTGCTTTTCATCACTTACAGTGATGCATTGTACACATTTTTGTTCTTTATCAAATACGCCATAAACTTCCTGAGTATGTGTTCCAAATTACAAATAAGAACAGTTTACAAATAAATAAGTTTCCAGTTTGACTTAACTGTCACTATAATTATTATTAAACAATTGTCTCCCTCAAAATGCGTCTTTAGACAACAAATTTCTGCATATTTGAAAATCTAAGGAAAGGTTTTATTGAAGATTTTTATTCAAAATGGACAATTCTGCCATGCTGAGGGCTAGTTTAAAGCCCAATAAATGCTTCTCTTTTAATTTAGAGACAGAAAAAATGGCCTGTCACGTATATTGCAACGTATCTACGAGGCTGCAGGTGATGAGGGAGTCATTAGCTGTTATTTTGGAAACTCTTCGAAAGGTCCACAGCTGCTGAAAAACCAAAGATTCTCCATATTGACCCTGGGGAGGAAGCTGTCTTTAGAACCACCTAGGACTCAAATCTTGGGAATGTGTCCCATAAATCAGAACATGCTCTGCCGCCATTTTAGACTCTGTACGTTTCAGTGCCCTATCTCCTTTTTCCTGTATCCAAACTTCTTGGAGGCCTTCTTGAAATCATTCAAGTTGATCTTCATTTCTTTATGCCTAATATCCAGTCACTCGATCATTAACATAGCTGCTTTCCACCTGGAGCTTACCTTATTCTTTTCCGTAACTTCTCTTACATCGTCAAGAATAATTTTAAAAACAGATTCAATAGCTTTTCCCCTTGACATAATTCACACTCTCTCTGAGATAGTCTGCCTTCACTTTTTGAACATATCTTAGGCTCTCCTGGCGTTCAGTCTAAATCTTGGAGTGCTCACCCATTTTCTCTCTCTGTCTCTGCCTCTCTCTCTCTCTCTCTAATCTATGCAGAAGAAATGGAGTGCAGTTAGTTATAAATGTTTAAGTATATGCCGGTTTACTCTCCTAACACAAGGTATGCTCGTTACTAAACCCAGCTCATTCCCTACCCCTTGTATTTGTTATATGAACTATTAAAGACTTAAGAGAAATGAAGGCAATCTAAAGGTTGCACAGGCCCCCTGCATACAGTCTGCATTTCTGTCCCCTACACCGTGGTAAAGAATACCTGTCGCACCTCTGCCTTGGGTGCGTTGGAGTGCATTAAATGTCAACTCGCAGTAAGGCTCACGAATGCTGCCCGAGAGGATGTGCTGTCTGTGAGTTACCCCGCCTTCAAATAAAATGGCACTGATTTAAATCCGCACTGAACCCTTGCCTGAGCTAGAATGTGACCAGAACCCTAGGGTTAATAGCTTTGCTCTCTGAGACAGCTCCAAGCTATTTTCATTCCAGGCTACTTTTGCATTTACATAGTACCTATCACTGAAGCCCTCAGGTACTTTGAGGACAAGAAGCAGATATTTACTTACTCAAGTTAATGTATCTCCCCATTGCTTTCTAGCCTTTGGGCACATTTTCAGGTTAACAAGAAAAAAAAATTTATATATATATATATATATATATATACATATATAGCCATTTTAGTTTCTAAAACAGAAACAAAAAAGTATATAAACGAAAGCCTAAAATACTTAAAAATATAATTATCATGGTGATTTCACTTAAAATCTCATGATAATCTATCCACATTTATTATTCCACTATTTTCATCTACTATTATTGTACTTAAAGGGGGGGAAAAAAAGCACATTAAGATCAAGAGAAATCAGCTAGTGGGCAATAGTAAATGTGTGCGAGGGCTTGTAACCCACTTAGGGACCGCGTACGCATGATAAATTAGTTGAGGCCAACCCATCTGAGCTCCTAACTTTGTAAGCAGAAGTTGTGATCAATAGCAATTATGGAGTGTATCAATGACCATGAGTCAGTTAGGATGCTATTTGTTACAAGTGAGAGAAAACTCAACTCAACCTTGCTTATGCAAAATCCAATACTTCATTGACTTGTGTAACTAACAGTTCAGGAGTAGATTTTTAAGTGGGGCTAATTCAAGGGCTCGAAGGTCATCACAGAATACGGTGGATCTCATTTCACATGTATTCATTAAGCTTCATCACCACGAGTTCTATTTTTCGACCCCAGTACCTGTCTTTGGAAGGAAAGGGGCACTTCCTGGTATCCTTAACTAAACCCCAGAAGGGAGTCTTAGAGGCCCTGATCAGCCTAATTTGTGTCCGTGCCTACCTCAGAACCAGTCATGGAAGAAACATGATCCCAAACTAGACCATGTCTCCGAATCTATTGGAATGATGTCCTCTGGAGCCCCGCACATCACAGCCTCCTTCCATCTCCTGGAGTCAAGGGCAGAGAAGATGGTGGGTCCCCCAAACCACCTGCGGGTTTTCTGTTGCCATAACAAGGTTACCGATGGGGCCAGCAAAACATCAAAATCCATTATGGACGGTAACTGATGAAACCGCTGACATTCCTAGTTCTGCTGGCTCTCAACTGGTTGCCATTGCCACTTCCTAAAAATTGAGAAAGCAGCATGCTTTTGAGCACTTACTGTAAACTGGATCTTATGTTAAACAGTTTGGTGAGGGTTTCTAATTGTTTTCTCACAGCAATCTTGTGAGGCAGTTGTAATCATTGTTCCTTTTTAGAGCTGAGGAAGCTGAAAGAGAGAATTTAAGTAATGTCCACCAGGCCGCACAGATGATGAGAGGAGAAGTGAGTTTGGACGTTGGGTCTGCATCTGTCCCAATCAAGAGGAAACATAAGGTTTAAAATGAAGGTTCGGGGCGCCTGGGTAGCTCAGTCGGTTGAGTGTCCAACTTCGGCCCAGGTCATGATCTCATGGTTCGTGGGTTCGAGCCCCGCATCGGGCTCTGTGCTGACAGCTCAGAGCCTGGAGCCTGCTTCGGATTCTGTGTCTTCCTCTCTTTCTGCCCCTCCCCTACTCATGATCTATCTCTCTCTGTCTCTCAAAAATAAGTAAATGTAAAAAAAAAAAATTACAAAACGAAAACAAAGAAACGAAAAAATGAAGGTTCAAACCAGTTTCTACCACGCAGTAGACACACTTCTTGAAATCTTCCATCCAGGTTTTGGACGTTCCCTCCCGTACCTAACGCCTGAACACTTAGAATTATTGTTCCTGGCATGCCAGGCACCTTCAGAGCTTTGAGATTCAACCTCACCCTTAGTGCTTCTATTTCCTTCCTTCGGTTTGCAGGGCGGGCCTATTAATGACTCTAGGGAGTTTGGGTTACGTTGGCCAATCTGCTTCCAACACCCTTTCGTGCAGTCCTTTTTTTCTCTTTCTCGGCTTTAGCTTGCCTCACAGTCCATGCAATCCTCTAACGAAGGGGTTTCCTCAGTGCTGAATCTTCACTAGATTACTTACCACCTGTTATTCAACAAAAATTGGTGCTAAGCTTCAGGCCCTGCCGTCCTGGCGACAGCAGTGGAACCAAGGAGAGAGATCCCGACACGTTGTTTCTGTTGCCAGAGGCCCCTGGAAGTGCGCCATGAGAATGAGAGTCTGACTTTTCCTAGTACCGGCTTCTCTCCAGATAATGATTTCAATGTGTGGAACGGGAGAGACCCGGTGACTATGCAGTCATGTGATTTAATACAACCTACAATGACTAGAGTCAGAGGAAGAGGAGAACAGACGCTCAGCACTGTTCCCAGCACACTGGCTCACGCCCACGCCTTTGTCTGTAGTACAAGCTGTTCCCCAGTTTCTTTGCTGACCTTGCCTGAGGGAGGAACTAAGTAATCTCCTGTCGATCTGTCTCAGATCTCCATTCACTGTATTTGCACGTAGTTATGATACCAACGGTGGCGAAAGGCTCCGATTTACTGCAGCTGAATGAATACTCTGGTCTGGCGGATCAAGATTTAACTAGATTCTTGATTCACCGCACTTGTGGTTTAAGATACTCTATTTGCACTCATTACCTTTAATAATGTTACACTCTTCCAGTGTAATAAATTTCCTGTCTGACCCGCCGGTCATGGCCACTCAGCATTGTATGTGTGTGGACGGATGGAATGGCAAGGTGAAAGATGGATAAGTATATGCAAGATGTGACATCGAAAATAAACAGTATTAGGACAAGGAGTTGGGCTTTCATTTATCGAGCAAGTGATTATTAAGCATTTTGTATGGGACATTAGCCAGTTGCAGACCCCCCAAACATACCAGTGGACAAGATAGAAATGGCCTTCTCCTTTATATTCTTGGCTCAAGCGTATGATATTGCTGACCTTTGGTAGGTTTTGACATTTTCATTTGTTTCAACTCATGTCGGGGATGTTGATTACCTAAATAGTCAAGTACAGGAACGCGTCCGTCTGATCAGCGTCCAACGTCAGCTCAGGTCACGATCTGACGGTTCATGAGTTCGAGCTCCACATCGGGCTCTGTGCTGGCAGAGTTTAACAATATATTCAAGAATTTGAGGTGGAATTTAGTGAAAGTAGAGCAACCCTCTCCTGTCAGGTTTAAGAAAATGAAGAATTCACGTGTTAAATTTAAGGCAAGGGCCCCTAAGCAATTTAGCACACAAGTAATTGGAAATCAGGATATTGCCTATTAGTATTTTCCATATTTGACTTTTTGTTCATCCAAATTTGACAATGCAGTGCTGATACATATCATGGTGAAGCAAAGTTGCTTTGTTTCATTTTGTTTTCATTTGTTTTCACAGACAAATTTCTGCATGGGCCCAAATCTTTATAATGTGAAAGCTATTTGGTAGCAGGTAGGAAATATGTTTGAACAGAATCAAACCAAGTTTTAAAAACTATACCTTTTAGGTTGCTGCCTAACTGTTTAATAAAACAACTTTGCCGGGGCGCCTGGGTGGCTCCGTGGGTTAAGCGTCTGACTTCAGCTCAGGTCATGATCTCACAGTTCGTGGGTTCAAGCCCCATGTCGGGCTCTGTGCTGACAGCTCAGAGCCTGGAGCCTGCTTCCGATTCTGTGTCTCCTCTCTGTCTCTCTCGCTTTCTCAAAAATAAACAAATATAAAAAAATAAAAAGTTAATAAAAAATAAAACAACTTTGCCTAGTGCAGCTTTATCTTCCTTTCTAGAGGGCGAGAATATTATTCTCGAATTACTTCTGAGGAACAACTTGGGGAAATGCAAATAAGGAAATTATCCTTCTAGACTAAAAAGGGAAGACGATGTTATCCAACTTTGGGTTTTCTCATGCATAAATAAAAATGTATTTCCTATAGTGTCTCCTCCATTTTTGCCTTCCATCTCTTTAAATCATGATGATTCCGGAACTGTCACCACTTTATTGTTCAGTGGAAGCAAATTTATGAAGCCAACAATTACTCAGAAATGCATTTTCTTCATAACTTCACATTTATTCACAGCCTTTGTTCCTAATTTATATTTGCATCTGAAATTGATAAAGTTACTACTTTAGAAATAATTAGCTGTGACTTCTTGTTTCTCAGAAACACGAATGAGGATGCACTTCTCCACAGAGCCTTTTCCACATTCTTTTAACAACCAAATAATTCCCAATTTTCTGGTGTGTAAATTCAATGCGATCAGTACAAATAAACAAACTGACAGGATTTGGGCAGTGGAAACCCATTGTTTTGCGGTGTCTTTGTTTCAAATCTTTTATAATTCATCCCCAGAAATGGCCTTCCTGGTAATTAGTTACCTTTAATGTCTTCATTCTCATTTAAATGCTCAATGATCAGGATAATTAGGATTAATTTGGCATTGTCATTTTATGGAAATAGAGCTTCTGCTACTTATCCTGAGCTTTCAACAGGCAGTGTGACCAGAGAAATATGTGGCCGCCCCGCTTCACACACTGGGTTATAGTCTTCTGTTAAAGTGGTACCAGTAGGACCTGGCCTGATTCCAGTTTAAATTTATGCCATTTTTTGATAAAGGCTCGTGGGCAGTTAAGCTGGGAGCCTTGCTTGTTGTGGGTGGCATTCTGTGTATCACTTAGTTCTCCATAAACGACGCCAGAAACTTCTGTCTCCATTCCTCTGGGGATTTTACAGGCTAACATTGATACTACAGACAGGGCGAAAGGAAATCCCCCTTTGAATTAAAATGGAAAAAAATGCCAAACATAACCTTTTAAAAGACTTCCGATAGAACACAGGAAAACGAAACTCAAGAAGCTTTACCAGAAAACCTATGAACAGGAGGAGTTCACTGGTCAATTTTATAACTGTTTGCATTACCTGTATGGTAACGGGTTCTCCAGCCACAAAAAAATACTTTTTATCGTCATCCCCATTCATTGGCTAACACACCTGTGCCTCAGCAATAGCATTGAGTTTCTTATAGCGCTTCATCCTAAACATCCTGGGAAATGCTTAGATAAGGCGGGTGATTTAATTGACCCCAAATCTGGGGTGATAAATAATGAACATAGAATCTTCAGATGCTGTATCATTTAAGGCTGCACTGTGAAACTGTGACAATTTTAGAATTAGAACCTGTTATTCTATAAAGCCAACTTTTTTCTCTGCCATATTTTATTTCAGTTTTAATTTTTTTTTAAAGTTTATGTGTTTATTGTGAGAGAGAAAAGTACACAAGCAGGGAAGGGGCAGAGAGAGAGGGAGAGAGAATTCCCAGTAGGCTCCAGGCCGTCAGCACAAAACCCGATGAGGGGGGTCAAACTCATGAACTGTGAGATGATGACCTGAGCCAGAATCCAGAATGGGGCACCCAACCAACTGAGCCGCCCAGCTGCCCCTCTCTGCCATACTTTAAATTTGTTCTGTATTCTGTGTCTGCTCAGGAAGGAATGTGATATTACCCATCTCTGTATCATACTAAATTATCACCAATAATAAAATACTTCTCAATTCTGTAGGAAAAGAAAAGCTTGCTCTCAGTGACTTCAGTCATTATGAGTTTTGATAAATTAGAAAGAAAGCCAAAACCTAGAAGCTTAAAAAGAGATTTTATCTTACTCGCCACCTTGTGGTACGGGAAAGTTGGGAAGGGCCTGGGTAGATCTGGAGTCTCTCCTGTGGGTACCGTTGGTTGCAATCATGTGACATCTCACTGGACTGGACGTCCAGAATGGCTTGCTCGGTAGGCTGGAGGTTAATGCTGGCTGTTGGCAGGGGGCTCTGTTGGGGAATGGCTTTGTAACATGACAGTCTCTGGGTAGTCGAACTTCTTTGGGTAGTAAGCATGTCCTAGGATGAGTGGCCAGAGGAACTCAAGGCAGAAACTTAGAACCTATTTTTAACGAGTTTTGAAAGTTACAAAGAGTCACTTTTGCTGCGTTCTTTTGGTTACTAGAGCGTCGCTGACCTCGGTCCGCTTCTAAGGGGAGAGAGTATAGACCTCATCTTTACCTAGGATGTGGATCAAAGAATTTATGGACATGGTTTAAAACTTTCATAAAGTGTGAAAAAGCTGAGGGAGTCGGCATTCAGAGAAAACACAGACTTTAAAATTCCCAAGGGATGTGACTGGTAGTTAGAAGAGAGGATGGGGCCCTGCATTGGAAAAGCCCAGTGAGAAAAACCTTTGCTAATGAGCCGTGCCGTGCTGCAGCCCACCCACAGTGGCTTGCAAGAGCCAGTTGTGCACATGGTTTCTCAGTTCTAAATCTGAGTTCAGGAACGTCACAACGATAGCTCGAAAATGGCCACCCTGGGATATTTACACCACAGAAAATGGCAGACGCTACAAATAAGGGCTTTCCCCCCACCGGAGACCCGTCGCTAGACATGCACCAGCATGCTACTCTCAATGGGCCAACTGGGAAGCTTCTTTGGGGAGAATTTTACTGTTTCAGAGCAGTTCTATGTTGCGAACTATGGGATAGAAAACACTTTTACTTCTGAGAAAACTTCGGTAAAGTTTGCAGGACTCTCCATTGCATTTGGATGAGTGCCTTTTTAGGGGGTCACCCAAACTAGTCCTGAGTTTGAGTGAAGGCAGCCTATTGCGAGATACGCACGTATTGAGCAAGAACCCAATGAAGAAGAAATTGTAAGAAAGGAGATTCTCATCATGAGAAATCACAGGGAGGCTCTGGACATAAAACTGAGGGTTTGAATGAAGTTTATTTAAGTCTTCAGAGGAGGGAGGTCCTACATGACATCTTGGTTACACAGCTATGTGTTAATTTATTGTTCACTATGTAATTTACATACATTATCATGTGTTAAATGGGTTATTAATAGGTGAAAAGATTTAAATATTTTGTACAGAATTGTACAGAATTGGAAAAGGCACTTAATTTCTCTGATCTTTAGATTCTTCATCTCTGGAAATTAGCTAAAAGTATCTTTCCCTATTGTTGATTTAATGGGTGCTATAAGATTTAAAAAAAAAAAGAGAGAGAGAAAAAAAAAGAGATCAGCATTAACCATGACTTTCATAAATGATGCCCAGCTATGTGGAAGGTTGATTCTGGGTTTAGGAAAGCTGGTGTTGATGTGAACTAAGAAATGATTAGCCACAGGCAGATGCTGTGGGGGTGAGGAGGGACATTTACTCACGAAAGTCTAGGCTCAGTATGTGGGAAAATAAGGCAAAAGCCCTAGTCTTCAGGTTTCAGAAGGAGGTAGAGTATTGGCCTTCATTAAAGCCCTATTTCTGCCTCAGCTCTGTTCTCGCCTGTATGACTTCCTCACTCTGACTCGACCCAAAGCCCTAAGAGACCCCAGAGATGGCCTGTGAGGTGGGGTAAGGAATTACTTTTTGTATTTATACAAAAATATTAAGGTTTCCACCCTAGTGAGGATGTGACCAGAAAGGGGAGCTTTTGATACTCTGTCACCCAGTAGTCCCTTTTAGAACCTTTCAGAATATTAAGGAAATTCTCTTGGAACTACATGGAGTGCATTTTATGTCCTGTGTGGGCTGGAATAAAAGTGTGAATGAGTTGAGAATTGACATTTTAAGGGAAAAATGTGTTAATTCTTAGTCTTTTTGAGTGTAGGTCTTCCTTGGAGTTTATGTGAGGTCAGCTTTGGCTGGAATTTGTTGATGTTGTTCATTGGTATTTATTTTTAATATTTTTGTCAAGTATTCCAATGTTTGACGTATTGTTTTTTTGAACAGTGACAACCTGTGTTTTTTTTTTCCCCCTCCATATTCTTTAAGTTTGAAGTAAAGAAGTTTTATGGTTGTTTTTAGTGGGGGACCAGAGCTCACTTATCATTGGCAAAATTTGTGTATTTTTTTTTTTTACTGTCATGAAATAATCCATACAGTTTTTGTAAATACAGATATATATGAGGAAAGAAGAAAAACAAATCATACATCTGCTACCATCAAACAATGGCATCTGATATTTTAGTATGTTGCTTCTATTTTCTCTCTCTTTTTTTTAATGTTTATTTTTGAGAGAGAGAAAGAGATAGGGACAGAGGGGCAGTGAGAGAGGAAGACAGAGGATCCAAAGCAGGCTCCGGGGTCCGTGCTGTCAGTGCAGAGCCTGATGCGGGGCGCGAACTGACAACCTGCTGGACGTCAAATGCTTAACTGACTGAGCCACCCCAGCGCCCCTGTGCTTCTATTTTCTATAAATCCTGAATGTAGTTAGGCAGATGGGTGAATGAATGGGTAGGAGAAGGATAGAGTGTCCATACAGACAGTCCCTGACTTACGATGATTCCACTTTGAGTTGTTCAGTTTTATGCTGGTGCAAGAGATATGCATTGGGTAGAAAGTCTCCTTCAGATTTTGGATTTGATCTTTCCCTGGGCTCCTGATATGCGATCCGATCTTCTCCAGTGATGCCGGGCAGCGGGAGCACAGCCCCCAGTCAGCCACGCAGTCAGGAGGGTAAACACCCTTCTGCACCCCTTATAGCTACTGTGTCTTTCACTTTCAGCGCGGTATTTGATACATGACATGAGATATTCCACATTGTATTATCAAATAGGCTTCGTGTGAGATGACGTTGCCCAACTGCAAGCTAATGTATGTGTTCTGAGCACGTTGAAAGCAGGCTACGCTCACCTATGAAGTTTGGTTGGTCAGATGTATTAAACGCGTTTTCAATCTACAGTATTTTCAATTTACAGTGGGTTTATTAGGGTGTGACCCCATCGTAAGTCGATAAAGAGTTGTATATAGAACATATGTATTTACAGAGATGATAGAGCAAAACTGAGCTGGTAATTCTGTATATGTAATTTTGTATCCTATTCAACTCAAAAGTAGAAAGGCTGTTCCTCCCGTATTTACATTTAGCTTTAATTTCAAACATTTATCTGACACAATTATGTTGCAATAAAAAATTGGGGGACGCTTAATTTTATAGGGTAGATTACCAATTGTAAAAGTTTTCAGTAAACATTTAAAACATTCAAAAAACATTTAAAAATTTTAAAGGGATTTAATATAGTACTTCTCTACATTTAACTATGCATTCAGGGGTATATTATTTTACTATTCTATACCGACATACCCCATACGTTTTAAAAGAATCAGAGTGTCTGTCTTGAAGACTGATTGGAATAATGTATCAATTGATATGTCAACATATCAATAATGTCAAAATAGTTGATTATAGTTATTGTCTTTTTTATTGCCATTATTATCATGGATCTTGAAGCACATCACCAAAGTGTTTAAAAAATGTTTATATAGGGGCGCCTGGGTGGCTCATTCGGTCAAACGTCCACCTCTTGATTTCGGGTCAGGTCATGATCTCAGGGTTCATGTGATGGAGCCCCGCGTCGAGCTCTGTGATGACAGTGCCCAGCCTGCTTGGGATTCTCTGTCCCCTTCTCTCTCTTTGCCCCTCCCCTGCTCACGCTGTCTCTCTCTCAAAAATAAACATAAAAAAAAAAAAGAAAGAAAAGAAAAAAAGAAAAAAAAAGAAAATGCCTCCTCAAGCAATGCCAAGTGACTGCTTTTTATTTTTTTAAATGCCGTTTATGATTTTACTTATTTTTTTCATCATGACCATTGTACCCTTTAATCCTCATGTCTATTTCCTCCACCTCCCCCCACCTTCCGTCAGACTGCTCCTTAGTTCACAACTGGAAAGCACTAGCTCTATTTCCTTTGTAATATCCTTGCTATTAGTTTAACTTTGTGGTAGAGTTATTGATGAAATATTAATGTTTCTAGTACCCCTGAAGTTTATTACTATCGAGATTCAGTAAAAATGAGCATTCCTTCTTACTTAAGACAGCCTGTGCCTTGCTCTAAGTAGCAAAAATTGAGAACCGACCTACTTTAAAAACTAGGAACCGATTTTCCCGTGCCTGGTAGTCCTCGGTAAGGTGAACTTGAGTCGGTTGATTGGCCAGTTCGATAACGTCTGCAAGAGGCGGCCCTTTAATTCTTCCTCATCAGCGTTGACAGCATCTTCAGGCCGGTAGGAAGGTGAGTGCACAATGTAGATCATTGCATCTAGTAACAGCACCCAAAGGATGGAACCCACATGACAGCTGAAACATGGCGGCAAATTGCCCTCACCTCCGGTGTCTGGCTTGATCCTGATACAAATAAATTCCCACTGTACTTCCTGGAAACGTCATCTCCCTTCATATGCTGTCCTGTAGTTTCTTTCTGCAACAGATACCATTCATATCCCAATAATTTCATTGAAAATGCACAAGAATATATTATCAGTGTGCTTTCTCATCATTATATCCATGCACAATTTTGGCTGCTTATTTAATTGGCATACTCTTGTGGTTTTGACCACCCTTCTAGAATTTTCTACTCCTTTTTGCTCTCTTAAACTCCCCATTTTCCTTCTATTTCCTTCCTTTCTTTTTCCAACCTTAAAAAAATTGTTTTGGCATGCCTGGGTGGCTCAGTCGGTTGAGCATGTGACTCTTGATTTCTGCTCGGGTCATGATCCCAGGGTAACGGGATCAAGCCTCACATCAGGCTCCATGCTGAGTGAGGATTCTCTCTCTCTCTGTCTCCCTCTCTCACTCTCCCTCTCTCCCCTTCTCTCCCTCTCTCCTTCCCTGCCTCCCTCCCTCCCTCCCTCTGCACCTCTCCCCCACTCACTCTCTGCCTAAAATAGAAAACAAAATGTTTTTAGTTATTCATTCCGTACGTATCTTGCAAATGTTAGATTTTCCTAAAATTTCACCAGAGTCCTCCGTTCTTTTCTCTGCTGCAGGGATGTCATTTGCTCAGATGTTCTAAAGCACTATTTGCAGAAGGAAAACTACCAAATGTCTGTGTTCAGTGAGCCTGCTCCTCCTTTCCAACAGGATCCTGTGTAAAACTGCTTCTAGTGACATCTCAGCCTATATGCCATCCCACTGGCATTTTAAATTCAACATCCCCAAACTGAACTTCCACTTTTCCTTTAATTGTGCTTACTCCTATGCTGCATTCTCCATGTCAGGAAACTGACATTTCCATTAACTCCTGCTCTACCTTAGGTTTGGAGTAGTCGCTGCTCTTTAAAAAACACACAGAGCCCTACCTGGTTGTAGTATGCTCATTACTTAAAATGTCGCTTAGAAGTAACTTCCTCTACATTCTGATGTAACGGGGGTGGGGGGGGGAGGGTTTTGGCATGAGTGTTTTCATAAGACTCTCCAGATCATTTCATAAGCTCCTCTGGTTTTCTACCAACACTTACCTTCCAGCAGCCAACTTTCCTGCTGGGAATCGCTGATTTGAGCATTTTTCCCCCTTACCCAATAAATGAGATGAATGAATGAAGAAATAAAGGAATGAGCAAATGAATTGTACAACTTTTATTATATTTTCTATGAGCAGTGATCTGTTATTGATAGTATTAATAGCAACATAGTTAGTGAATAAAAAATAAAAGCCTGTTACTTTAGTATAAATTGCAGGCACAAGGTCATTGTGTTTGCATACTCAATAAATGTGTATGAATTTGCTTCAAAAGAGAATTTCTTTTTTCTCTCTCTCTTTTTATTTTCATTTATTTATTTTTTAATGTGAAAACCCCAGTTTTTTTTAAAGGGAATGAATAACTGGGAACATTAAGTCTTTATTCTACTCTTGACAGTGGCAGGGAAGGGCTTTTAAATGTAGTAAGTTGGTTTCAGGCTGGAATTTAAGAATTACCCACTGGAAAGAATATCTTTCAGATATCATACAAAAACCATGTACTGTGAGATAAACATATTAGGTCTAAGATGAATTACCTTAGTTTCTGAATCACAAAACACCACTGTGTAAAGTGTGTAAAAGCAGATTTTTTTCCCACAAATAGACTACTTGAATGATTATTCTAATGGGGAGATAATTGCTTTATAGTAACTGATCGAAACAAGATATTTTATTTCTATAGGGTATTTTCCCATATCTAAAATTTCCACAGGATAAAATAAAACTTGAACTAAATAAGCACTGAGATTTTTTTCAAATTATAAAAGTCTATGAACTTCAGAATATTTATCAAATACTTATTCACAACGGTCAAAGCACCTGTCTTTTAGTAGAATATGCTGTTTATGACTTCTAGCATTCCCATAAAAATTCCTGAGACATCTGCACTGCTGTGAACAAAGATGTTAACGAAACCAACCACAGATAGTATCACGCAATTCTTTCACATTTGCTCAAATTTCTTAAAATCAGTTATATAGCCTTTACGAGGTATAAATTTGTCATTTTATAGCAAAGAGAAGTTCTATTTTAAAATTCTGATGAAAGTATATATATCAGCCTTTAAAAATGATATTAAATGTTTAATGCATACCATGTTTAACATATAAAGGTGCTCAGTAATGGTAATATCAGATGAATAATGAGTGGATGAAATATGAAAATATATATGAATTATATACAAACACATGCACACATTTTTTTCCTTCCTATCTAGCCAAGCTTAACTGGTCAGTGAATTTGTGAATTCTTATTTTTATGTCCTCAACTTTACTCTTTTTTGTACTACGTTTGCTTAATTGAACAATAGAAATTTTGTAGACGTTGACAGCAAATTTTATGGCGAGAATTGTTCGTCTCAAAACAGCCTCTGTTTAAACTGCAGAAAATACAAATTTTTATTGCCATCTTTCTAACAAAAGAGTCGAGAATAAACTGGACCTACTCATTCTCTGATCCTGAAGTGCAGACAGACTGCTTTCAGTGAATGGCAGAAGAGGTTTCCAGGTAGCACGTATGGCCGGCTCCAGGCTCTTTCAGGTATCCGTGAAATAGTCAACAGTGGAGCCTAAGGTCTGGTAAAAATAGAAACATTTAAATCCACCCTTTAGTCACTTCCTCTCCCTGATTTGTGTTTTCTTGGTCGTTTGTAGGCACAGCCAACAGACAGAGTGGAAGAGATAGCACATGTGTGGCTGAGGCTGATTGTATACAATCAGAGTGATTATGTGGAAATCAATCAGAATTTTCTTCTTAGAAGATGCTTGTTCTGACATAATGAGTGACATTCAAGCTAATTTTTATTCATTGCCTTCTCCTTTCACAGAGATCTTTATTTCCTTCAGTATTATTCTGTGTCCTTCTTGTTTTCTGGCATTTCCTGAAAAAGAGAAACAATTCCACACATTTTAGTTTTATTCTTAAAGTTATTGGCTAACGTGTTCAGAAACAATGCGACTTCCTATATTAGCTTTTTAGTGATATATATTAGAAAACCATCCATTGGGTACCACCAATTCTTATAGACAGGTATCTGGTTGGTAAACTGTGGTCATATGAGAGGTAATGCTAGAATTCATGTGAAACATGCCGCCAGTCACCTATAGTTATCCTAAAGTTATTTTGCAGTTTGGGAGACATTTTATTTAGTTCCAAATGTTGTGATTTGTAGTATGGAGAATTCAAAGATGACACCAATGACCCAGACCTTGTAATTCATATCTTCCTTTTAAGTGTGGGTGGGATTTGTAATGTGCTTCTAGCAAGTAGAATGTGGCAAAGGTGATGGAATTTGTTGTTATATGCAAACGTGAAGGAATTCTGTAGAAGTAATTGAACTCCCTAATCAGTTGACTTTAATTTGAACAAGACAGAGATTTGTATTAGACAAATAAAGCATACTCCCTCCTCGAGGAGCTCTATGTGTTCATGCATGTAGGAGAGAGAGAGAGGTAGGGAGAGAGCAGGAAAGATAGAAGGGCAGGGAAGGGAGGAGAGGAGAGAAAGAAAAATCACAGTACAAAGAGATACTCATCAGTGCAAGTTTACAGTGAATGGGACAGAGGGCTGCATTGGGAGTGTATACTTCTTTATTAAAAGGTTTTTGTGTTTCAACTTGTATTTCATAATTGCCAAAACCATGCAAGTTCTATTTCTAGGAATGAGTCTGTGGGGAGGATTGGGAAGGATGAAGATGCAAACAGAAATCAAGATTGTGGTGGGTCGCTTTAGCCAGAGGTGGTTGCCATAATGTCTTCCATACCACATGCTCACTTGGAACTTTGACATTGTCCCATCGAAAGGTAGAACCTGATTGCCATCATCTTCAGTATGGGCAAGTCTGTGGCTCATTTGTGAACAGAGTTGACTCTGAGTTTTGGTCATGAAAAGTGATGGAGTGTCTGCTATGGTCACTGGAAGATTTGCTTGTGTAGGCCTTTACTCCCCATGTAAGCATGCTAACTACCTTGAGGCTACCCTGTTGTGAAGAAGCACAAACCAGCCCAGATTGACAGGCCCTGAGATTATATCATGATATAGGGGCTCCCCATCAGCCCTCACCTCCTCCCTTCTGCCCTCCCTTCCAGCCACCATTGAAATTCCATCACATGAAAGACTTCGAGCTGGAACCACCAAGCCAAGATCCTTCCTAGTTCTGGACACACACACACACACACACACACACACACACACACACAAAACTGAGGTATAATACAAGTGTTGTTTGTTTTAAATCACTAAGTTTCTGGGGATAGTTAGTCATGTAGCAACAGATAAGCCCTGAAAAGAGCTGTTCCTTCCCATGCTAAAAATTATGAAGCATAATTAACAATATAAGCTTGTAACTTGTTCTGCCTACAGTGAGGTCTAACTGTGTCACAGTTGCAGTGATTATGTAAAAGAGTCATTACTATTGTTTTCTTTGATACCTAGCTGAACTAACCTGTGTTAGCTTTGATACAATGCTAGGCACATGGAAGACAACTGATAAATATGAGTTCCTTTCTGCCCTTAGCTTGTCTTAAAACACAAAGCGTTTTATTATCTTCTTGATGAACTTAGTACATAACAAAGAAAAGAAAAATATTGTGGGGTATATTTGAAGTCATAAAAATCCTTAGATGCAAAGGTCAAGTGTCTCTTCAGGATGTCATTTCCTATATATGAGTCTAATTACATTTTCTATCTCAAAAATTTAAGCTTTTAACAAAGAGGGACTTTTCATTGGAATATATCAGTGTTTAGGAGGAGGAAATTATCATTTGCTTTTCTGCTTTAGATATCATTTTGTATTTATTAATTCATTTAAAAAGTAAGAGAAAATATAGTGTTATATATTTATTGTTTATATGATTTTAACTTCCACAATCAAAGATACTGGGTGTATTATAAATGTCAATATATTATGAAACGTTATATTTGGAAGGAATTTAGATTTTATATACCATTAATTCATTGCTTTATATGTCAATGGGGAAATTGCAGTGCAAGATAATGACTGAACAAAAGCCTTAAATCTAGTCTGTCGTAGAACCCAAAAATTTCCTTGCCACATTTCTCTTTCCACATGATGGTTATCTGTCTATTTTGATTTTCTGTTTAGATATCCTGACACTACCTCTGACTCCTTTCACCAGTGTGTTTTTGAACTTTTTCTATCAACCTGCTCTTGATTTCTCTGTTACATAATTTTTAACCTGAATGTATGACTCCTAAATTCATGAGCTGCTTGGATGGATAATATAATTTGACTAGCTTGGGTTTAACTTTTTAAGGCCAAGGTGAGTTATCTTGTATTCGTCTTACAGTTTTTTAAAGGCAAGAAATAAGAGTTAAGAGAGAGAAGAAGCTCATCTTGAATCAATTAGAATTCCACTGGACATAGAAAACCTTTACAGTCAAAACGTACTAGCTAATGGACAAGCAAATTTAGACAGTTGTCACTATATCTAATATGTTTGTCACAAGAAGTGTAAAGGAAAAATAATATCGGGAGGGAGCATGAAACATCTAACTTGCAGTAAAGATGTAAAGAAGTAATATAAGGAAATTAAAGTTTGAAAAAGTGCTATGCATTTCTAATAAATGTTATGTATATGAATTATCATTACTATTCAAATATATTTTGATAATAATATAATGTATATATTTAGTTCTCTATATCTATTTTCCTATCCGTCCACCTGCCTCCCATTTGGCAACCACCAGTTTGTTCTCTGTATTTAAGAGTCTGATTTTTGGCTCTTGTTTGTTTTTGTTTTGTTTTGTTTAGCATAATATCGTCTCAGTCCATCCGTGTTGTTGAAAATGGCAGGCTCTCATTCTTTTTTTAGGGCTGAGTCACATTCCATTGTGTATATATACCACATCTTACCCATTCATCTGTTGTTGGACACTGGGTGGCTTCCATGTCTTAGATACTGTAAATAATGCTACAGTAAACATAGGGGGGCATATACACACACACACACACACACACACACACACACATATATATATATCTTTATATATATATATCTTTATATATATATATCTTTATATATATATATATATTTTTTTTTTTTTTTTCAAATTAACGTTTTTGTTTTCCTTGAGTAAATGCCTAGTAGTAGAATTACCGGATCATATGGTGTCTCTATTATTTAAAAAATTTTTTTTAATGTTTCCTTATTTATTTGAGAGAGAAAGAGACAGAGAGTTAGTGTAGGAGAGGCAGAGAGAGAGGGAGACACAGAATCTGAAGCAGGCTTCAGGCTCAGAGCTGTCAGCACAGAGCCCGTCGTGGGGCTCAAACTCACCAACTGTGAGATCATGACCTGAGCTGAGGTCAGATGCTTAACCAACTGAGCCACCCAGGCTCCCCCACTATTTTTAATTTTTTGAGGAACTGCCATCCTATTTTTTAAAGCAGCTGCCCTATTTATAATCCTACCAACAAGTGCACGTGTTCCCTTTTCTCTATATCCTTGCCAATACTTGTTATTTATCTTTTCGATATTAGCATTTTGTCAGGTGTCAGGTGATGTCCCATTGTGGCTTTGATTTGCATTTCCTAATAGTGGTGATGTTGAGCATCTTTTCATGTGTCTGTTGGCCACCATCTGTATGTCTTCTTTGGAAAAAGGGTCGTTCAGGTTCTGTGCCCATTTTTTAATCAGATTGTGTTTTTCATGTTGAGTTGTATGAGTTCTTTATACATTTGATATGTCATTTGGAAATATTTGATATCAGATGTATCATGTGAAAATACCTTTTCCCATTTACTGGTTGCTTTTTTGTTTTATTGATTGTTTCCTTTCCTGTGCAAGCACTTTATTTTGATGTATTATTTTTGTAAAAATAAACCAATAGTTCTTTTCTTTTCTTTTCTTTTTTTCTTTCTTTTTTTTTTTAATTTCCCTTGCTTGAGGAGGTATATCCATAAATATGCCTCTAAGGACAATGACCAAGAGATTACTTCCTGTATTTTCTTTTAGGAGTTTCATGGTTTGAGGTCTCACCTTTAGGTCTTTAATTCATATGATAATACTATATTTGAATCCACCAAGTTGCCCATTTTTTGCCTAACATTCTGACTGTCAAGCACCTTGAGTAGTACTAGAAATAGAGATGCAAAGAATACACAACTCTACCTTGAAGAGGAATTCGCAAGTTAGCCTGGGAGATATGGAAGCATCTTATCCCCAGATTATGCTTTTTTCAAACACCCATCCCCCACCTCCCACCAATATCCACCCCCATCCTTGTCCTAGGTTTGCTGCATTATTATGATTCTTTCTTCACATACTTACCACAACTATTTACATAGTAAGAATTGTCTGAAATATAATCTAAGAAAAACAGTACCGCAGACATAAACTCTATCCAATCCGTTTGATATTCATTGTGACTATTTATTGAAATTCTTTGAGATGTTGAGTATTATAAAAATTATACACTAATTGTGAAAATCATTTTATAAACTGTTAAGTGCTACTGGGATATTTGTTATTTTTATGAAGCTGTTCTTTCCCATGAATTTACTTTCAATGTTACAAATAGAATTTTAAGCTGATCTTTTTTGAGCTAATATAACAAAGACAATTATGCCTCAAAAATTAAAAAAAAATTCAAAATAATTTAGTTTTTCCTCACAAGAGTCATGTGAGAGACATTTAATGATCTTTATGCAAAGAGTTTTTCATATTAGTCTTAAATCACAAATTAAGTGATATGTTTTAGAGATTAAATTTTGCTTTTCCCTTTAATATGTTGGGGGAGTGAATTCTGTTAAGTAAAAATGAATGGTGAGATGTTTTCATCAAACATTAAAGAAAATATGCCTTATTCTAGAATTTACAGTGACAAAATGACCTTTGGGTAGAGGTTTTGGTAAACATCCAATAATTTTTTTTAATCAATAATTAATGTAAGTATGTGTAACATATTATTTCCTCCAAAAGAAAAACTTCCTTACATTTTTTTGTCTATTTTTAAAAATAATTTTTGCAAACCAAACTATGCTAAAATGGAAGACACTTCACAACCCATGTGTGTACCCCTGAGGTTGTTAACATGCAGGTTCCTCTTTGAGTAGGATGGGGTCTTTTGGTCTTGTTACTTTCCATTTCTACCCCACTGAGGTTAGCCAAAGTTCACTCGCCTTGTCAGTTAAGTTTCTAAACCAGATGAATTATATTTTCTATAATTGAGCTAACCACAGTTAATTGCCTAATAGACTATGCCTACACGAACTGAAAAAAGAATTAATTGCTTGGAAAAGAATGCATTATATATTTTAGTCACATCTACACAGTCATACTTGAACAAAGTGACAAAGACATTTCAATGGGGACCAGAGCCCCCAATGTCACCAGAGCCAATGGTGACAACAGAGGCGAGGCGTACGTTAGGTGTGTGTGAAAATCTTTTACCTTTCTGTGGGCATTTTCTGGATATGGATGTAAGGTAAAAGGGTTATAAATTGAACTTAGTGAAGTTGAGTGAGTTATGTATTGTTGTTTTTTTTCCTTCCATTACATAAGAAAATAATCTTAGGTGACATTTGGCAAAGGTTTAAGTATAACTTAAGAAAATATTATTTGTAAAAGGTTAGATTTTTTTTTTAATTGCAAGTTTTTACTATTAACGATTTAGACTTACATTTCAAAAATTTATTTCCTTGTCAAGGTATAATATCAGGTCTAAGATTTTTCTCAATTTTCTTAGAAAACCTTACATGTGCATAAAAGTAATTTGGCACTTACTACATTTTCACTAGAGTTTTTTCTATGTACATGAAGGGATGCTGATACCTTATTATATTAAGCCCATACAATAATGCCAGTGAATCCCAAATTTCATTAACTAAGTATATATATATATATAAAGGGAAAGACTGGTAATATTGAATATATCATCTCCCCTGTTATACTTTAAGGAATTTGCTATGATAAATGGAAGGCTAAAAATTATAAGAATTTTGGTAATCTATTTAAGTATAATTGACAGTGAAGTCCATCACAGAAGATCTTGAGTTGACTGCATTTTAAAATAAATATGAGCTTTTTAATGCCCGGAAGCTGTTTCAGCCGTTAAATCATTTGCTCAAATATTTTTTTTAAAGCCTGCAACCTTAAGTGAAGAATTCAAAATCCAGTCCTTTAGAAAAGGCCAGAGAAACTCAGATCTGTTTGCTAAAGAACTTCTGAAATATTTGGTAAACCAGGGAAACACAATAAGCATGTTCCTAAATAAGGTTGTATTCATAATTCTAATGCAAAAGAGTCTGCTTAGAAGGCAGAACACTATTACAAAAAGCTCAAGAAAATCAGCCTCGTCTGTCACCTTCAAGGTCTCTTCTTTTTCTCACTTTCCTACCTGGAGACCTTCCTCTTCTCCATCAATCACAGATCAACTTGCATTGACAATGACTCTTTAAATATTTATGTGTATTAAAAGCTTAACAAGAACAAATTTGGTATTATTGGTTAAAAAGAACAAAGGAGGCTTCAAATGTGCCCTTGGATTCTAATTTCCCATAGTCCTCACTCTTTCTTTAGGATAGATAAGAGTTTTCTGGACTTGGAAATGTGAATGCTTCTTAAATGTTCTTTGTTCTGAGCTCACCATGCCTCTGGACATAGTTTAGGTCCCGCGAATGTAGCTACTAAATCTCTAAGGGGATAGCCAAGAGAGAAGCTAGAAAGATAGACTGGCCTGTACCTCTCCATTCTGATTGCTACTCCTGCACTCTCTTGGTGTCTCATCCATACCCTCTCACTGTGCCGCCTCGGGCTGTGGCTAATCCCATCACCAGGAATGAAGTTGCCTACAAATCCTCATCAATATTCTCTCGACTTTTTCAAGTCTTTATTCAAATGTCATCCTCTCAGTAAAACCTTCCTTGACACCTCTTTTCTTTTTCCTTTCCTTTCCTTTCCTTTCCTTTCCTTTCCTTTCCTTTCCTTTCCTTTCCTCTCCTCTCCTCTCCTCTCCTCTCCTCTCCTCTCCTCTCCTCTCCTCTCCTCTCCTCTCTTCTCTTCTTTTCTTTTCTTTTCTTTTCTTTTCTTTTCTTTTCTTTTCTTTTCTTCTCTTCTTACATAATCTTAACCCCCAATGCGAGGCTCAAACAATCTGGAGATCAAGGGTCACATGCTCTTCTGACAGAGCCAGCCAAGTGCCCTCTCCCTCCTTACCACCCATTTTCAGTGGCACTTCCACAAATACATATTCTGTCTACCTTCCCGGATTTGTTTATCTCTAGGACACTTAGCCCAATCTGACTTACATGTCTTTCTTGATTATTTTGTTTACTGCCTATCTCCCCCAGTACAGTGGCGACTCCAGGAGAGCAGGGATGTCCATTTATTTTGTTCATGGCTCTACCGACAGAGCCTAAAATGGGACCTGACACACAGTAGATGCTCCATAAATATTGGTTAAGTGCATGACTTAATGCAGGAGATCAGCCAAGCTGTATACTCTACTCTGGTCTCTGAGAAGATTTGCAGGCAAGAAGGAAGATTCCGTTATGGGAAATTTAATGAGACAAAGCACAAAACTCTGCCATGGTGAATAGAGATGAAGAGTTGTTTATCGTAGCTTGGGTCACGATAAAGGCTTAGTCATACAGAACAGGAACACAAAAGCCCCAATACCAGATTGCTGGTGAAAGAACTCATAGTTTTCCTAACTGAGGGATTGATTGCCCCGAACTCGTGCTGAGCCCACGCACTAGGGGAACTCCTCAATGGCAGCACTTACAAGGATGAAAGCAAGAGACAGCGACCCTTCTCTTTTCCTCCCTCCTATTAAGGTTCCTGTCCCATCTGCATTCTCTTGCCATACCCTCCTGGGCTGCCCGCTGCTCACCAGATAATGCACAACCACATACAATGGTGTTTAGGATTCTCACCATCCGGTTCCATCTCATGCTGTTTTTCTCGTGTTCCCCCAAATCTCCAGTGATTCTGAACTGCTATAGTTCTCTACACAAAGCTTGCCTCCCCCAACCCCACAACTCAATGCTTCTGCTTTTTATCTGCCCAGAAAAGGCTTCTCCTGCCTCATTTCTTTGACATCTAATAGTCAGTTCAAGTATTTTTCCTTTTGCGAAATCCCTGATATATTCTCCACTCTTTTTTTTTTTTTTTTAACGTTTATTTATTTTTTTGGGACAGAGAGAGACAGAGCATGAACGGGGGAGGGGCAGAGAGAGAGGGAGACACAGAATCGGAAACAGGCTCCAGGCTCTGAGCCATCAGCCCAGAGCCCGACGCGGGGCTCGAACTCACGGACCGGGAGATCGTGACCTGGCTGAAGTCGGACGCTTAACCGACTGCGCCACCCAGGCGCCCCTATTCTCCACTCTTGAAGAAGGCATTGCTCACTCATTGGTTCCCCATTGATTCTTATGGTTTTAAAACATTTTCATTTCAGTTCGTGGTTCACATATCTGGTTGCTGCTTTAGGCTGTGATGATCCTGAATGCACGAAGCATGTTCGGTTTTCTTTGTATAGCTGAACTTATCACATAATAACAGCCCATACAATTTAAGACATGATTTGTAATAATAAGTCAAAATGGTCAAAATTGATAAAGCACCTTTTAAAGAGTTGGAATTAAGGCATCGACCATTAAATGGTAAAATTTCTAGAAAACTTTACAGTGCTTAAAATCACATAAAGAAAGTCCTCTCTTTTTCTTCTTGTGTTTGCTGGGATAAAGGTTAACTGGGGAGATTTCCCAGTGGAAAGAAGATAACCAGTGTTTTGGAGGAGGGAGGGGAATATTTTAGGAGAACTAGTGGAAGTGTCATCCGGGGCCAAAACAAATGTGATGTGTGATAAAGTGGATAAAATGTTCCGGAAAGATAAGACATAGTGATGAGCTTCAAGAGACGGGAAGGTGCACTGGAGGGAGTGGCCAGTTGCGGAAGGATTTAAAACTCACAATCAAAGCTCTGCTGGTGTTACGCAATGCCAGTGATTGCTAATTGAGGCTCCATTGGCTCAAGGTGATTGTATAATTACACCCAAGTTCAAATTCGTGATTCAGTTTATTCATCATGCACTCGCTGACAACATGGAAGGATAAAGGGGGCGGATGTGCCCCTGAACATCTCACAGACTGAAGGTGCTGCGAGCGTAGCTTTCCACCTGACTCGGGCTTTAAGCATGAGCCCGAATACTAAAACACCATCCGTTTTTGGAAAAGGATTAATGAAGACATTTATTTCAAAAAATATATTTTTTTGTTCCCTCTCCTCTGGGACAGAGTTTTCCATGTCCTCTGACAGCTTGTCAATGGGAAGGCGTTCATCCCTGCTTTATCTATTGCTTATCTGTCTGCTTAATACGAATGTAGCGCAGAGAGGAAGGAAACACATTTAGGGCTGATTAATGTAAAAGTACCCTTCGATGAGCAGTATAATGCAAGATAACTCCGAAGTTGCAAATTCAATATATCGGATCTTCCGAATACCATGTTATTCGCATTCGCTGAAGGACTTCTTTCCAAGTTTCTACTTTGGAACATCCAGCTCAGTGGGAAGATACGTGTTTATCTGAAGAAGCTGGCTCTAATCCCGAATGAATATTTGTACAAATCTGCTCTCAGCATTGATATTAACTTATTAGACAATTAGGATATGGCAAATGTAGTGAAGGTTGTAACTTGCCTCACATGATTTTTTAATTGTTTCCATTCACACCTCTTCCCTTCATATATAAAATTTCAAAAGTCTATAGGGATATCTTAGTACATACTTATGCAGATCACTTTTTTATTTATGGAAAGGGATTGCTTGTTCCCCCAGGTGGTTGTAAAGCTGCAATTTCACTTTGACATGATACAAATTGGTTTAGAGAAAACAAATTATTCTAAAGTCTTTAAAAACTGAAATGATGCTGTCGGAGCATAGGAACAAGATAAATAAATCTAGAAGATGGCGATTTTTATCTTTCCAGCCCTAGATGGGCTTGTCCTGGATCATGCCTCTGAATTTAGGTCACTGATTTTTATTTAGAGATGATATTTGACTTGTATAAAGAAACGGAAACCAAGAGCTGCCATAAAACAAGAATCAGTTTACAATCTTTTGAAATGTGTATTTACACAGGCTATGAAATAAAAATACTTCGTTCAAGAAAAGTTGTCTTTTGAATGCCTCTTTGAATGGCAGACCAAAAATAAAAGTCTTAGGAGTGTATATATATATATATATATATATATATATATATATACATATATTTGTGATTTTAGTCTTCTTCTTCACCTGTTCTAGAAACAGGGAATATTGGAGCATGGGACACTACCCTGAGTTTAGGAACTTACTCTATTTTTTAATGTAAAATTTTATTGAAAGCTAACATATATACAGGAACCACACAAATCATAAACCATAATCTCTATGGATTGTAAGTGAATGTAGCCATGTAACCAGGATGCCAATAAAAATAAGATATTAAGAGAATATCATCCTATCCCAGAAGGCTCCCTTGTGCCCCATCCCAAAGATAATTACTATCCTACCTTCTAATACCATAGATTAGTTCCACCGATTCTTTGGAAGACAACTCTTCTATGTAGACATTATTATTTCCATTTTACAGGATCTTGCATGTGCCTTCTCTTCTCCCAGCTGTCGGCCACCGGCCAAGAGGTATCAACGTGGAATCGGAAGAAAACCAATGCTTCAAATCAGTTGTTATGTGGCAGTGTTCTTCATGATTATTATTATTTTTTTAAATTTTTTTGACGTTTATTTATTTTTGAGACAGAGAGAGACAGAGCATGAACAGGGGAGGGGCAGAGAGAGAGGGAGACACAGAATCGGAAACAGGCTCCAGGCTCTGAGCCGTCAGCACAGAGCCCGACGCGGGGCTCGAACTCACGGACCGTGAGATCGTGACCTGAGCCGAAGTCGGACGCTTAACTGACCAAGCCACCCAGGCGCCCCCATGATTATTGAAAGTACCTGGAAGTTGATACTGTCACCCAGGTTGTGTTTGGATGGCAATCACATCATTGATTCCGCAGTTTTTTCCTCACACTATTTTGGCCCAACATTAGATTCGATGAAGTAAGAAACTTACACCCTGGCCTCCTGACTTGTAATAAAATAGATTATAGAGATGGGCAGTAAGTTTTAGAAATCGGAAAAAGAAGGAAACAATATTTAAATTTACGTGTGGCTAAAAACCATTATGTAACAACATATGGAAAGAGGTTAATTCAGTGAGTCGAGACATGACATTTATTTTTAACAATTAGTGTCCCATTCCTTATAAGCATGTCCCATAGTTTAAAGTGCTTACTAAGTTCTTACTGGGAAGTGACTCTTGCAGGAGAATAGAATGGTCTTTAATCACCTGGCTCACGCTGTTAGTAAGAAAGCTTGTCAGGCAATTTTTTACTTTTGTTGCAAAATTAAGTGAATTTCCAATTGAATCAAACAAGAAGTTTGTCAATATATAATCTGCAGTGTCTTGATCCCTCCTCTTCTTTTTTTAAAAAAATTTTTGTAATGTTTATTTATTTTTAAGAGACAGAGAGAAACAGAGCATGAGGGAGGAGGGACAGAGAAAGAAGGAGATACGGAATCCTTAGTAGGCTCCAGGCTCTGAACTGTCAGCACAGAGCCCAATGTGGGGCTCGAACTCACAAACCTCAAGATCATGACCTGAGCCGAAGTCGGATGCTTAACTGACTGAGCCACTCAGGCACACCTTGATCCCTCCTCTTCTTTATGCTATTTCTCCCTGTTCTTCACAGCATATTATTGATGAATTTAAATGATTTCTTAATTATTATTTTGTGTTTGCTGAATTAAAATAACCTGAGAAGGAAAAATAACTTCTTTTTTTTTTATTTTTTTTTAACATTTATTTATTTTTGAGAGACAGAGAAAGAGAGTGCGAGTAGGGGAGGGGCAGAGAGAGAGAGGGAGACACAGAATCCAAAACAGGTTCCAGGCTCCCAGCTGTCAGCACAGAGCCTGGTGGTGGGATTGAATTCACAAACTGCTAGGTCATGACCTGAGCCTAAGTTGGTTGCTTAACTGACTGAGCCACCCAGGCGCCCCATGAAAATAACTTCTAGCTAAGCAACTACTGAGTTCTTCTGGTAGATGCTGTACACATATTTTTCTCAGTTAAACCACACAAAAACTTGGTACAGCAACTATGTCCACTTACAATTGGGGAAATTAGAGTTCAGTGAAGATACACAATTTGCTCCGTAGAATACTGTCGTGGCTGTCAAAAAAGGAATTGAAACGCAAAGCCATTTGACTCTAAGTCGTTACTGAAAGATGCTTTCACATAAGGCTAAACATCAGCATTGCATTTAATATGCTGGTTGATGAAATTTGATCTCTTCTAAAACAAAACCTAGTTTTAGTGTTTGCGGAGTGAGAATAGTAAGACTTATTTGGGTCCACAGCTCGGTATCTTTGGGTATCCTCAGAAGAGAGTCCGCATTGGGACGTTCAGTGGCTTTCAGAGCGTGATACTTGCCTTGGTAGTTTCAGTATCATCTGTGAACTTGGTAGAAACACAAATTTTTGAGCCCCACCTTGAATCTCTGAATTTCTGAGCATGGGACTCAGAAAACCAGCTCCGTGTTTTAAAACGTTCTTGAGGTGATTCTTACGCATGTTAAAGTTTGAGAACCATGGACATATTTTATAAAAGCATGCCCTATGTACTTTTGTATCTTGGTTCTGCAAAATACTAGTGAAGTAACATTGAGCAACTAAGCTCACCTTCCCAAGTCTCAGTTTCTTCATTTATGAAATGTAAATGAGACTAGTACCTGTATCATAGGGTTTCTTTCAGGTTTTGTAACATTCTTAGAAAAGTGCCAGGTTCATAGCAAGAGCTATGTAAACTATTAGCAAGAAATTTATATGTATTTTTTGATAATGTGAGCTAAATAATTTGTCTGAGGAACATTCACTTAAGTAGCTCAATATTTTTAATAATTTATTTTAATAATGAGGTCTAATAAATATTGAGTTATTGAATAGGAATAAATATTCTTTTTATAACTTGTTTCACCATTTTAAAAATATATGAAACAGAAAGGGAAAGGCAATAGAAAGCTCATATAAATATGATACAGTAAATTACACTGTGTTTTATGAAGATGATTTCATACAGAATTCAAAGTAGATGCAATTAGTCCCACAAATTAGAAATCGCAAATGATGATTTAACAAACACATGATTTAACAAACAAATCAAAGAAGAGAAAAAATTTCAGAAGAATTTAAATCTCTCAGTGCAGATTTAATCTTGTGATAAGTAATTCTCAAGAGGAACCAGGGGATGTTATTCCTCATTCCAAAAAGTCGGGCAGCTGAGAAGTTGGGAACATTTATTGTAGAAGTTAGAATTGCCAAGGAGGACAAGAGGACCCATACATATGCATTTCAATGTATAAGAATCACATTTGATGTTATTTCTCTTTTATGTACAATGCCCGTTTTAATGAGAGTCATGCTGTATGGTTGCACCTACGGGTGAGTAATCATAATATTTGTGATGGCAAGTTGGCAATGGAGGCTGCTGCGAAGGATCTGAGTGAAAAGCAAAGGTGGTCTATAAATACCAAAGCCATCACCATACACTTTGGGGGGGGGGGGGTATATTGAAGTATTTTCACGTTCCCAGCACTAAGTGAGGGCATCAGCTGAAAAAAAAATCTTTCCATTCTTTTAGTCCATATGCACCGATTAAACACACATCATTAGACAGGAGTGTGTATGGTGATGCATGATATGTGGACAAAGGAAGGGAGCAATTCCACAGACACAAGTTCGTCAAAATAAAATGGCAGCCCAATTTTTAACAGCATTCTATAAAATAAAAAGTGCTTTCCCTGGCACCCTCCTAAATAATTCTCACAGTAGAGCAAGGAGGTGGACGTGAATGGTTTCCCCAAATTACTTACTGCGAAGGAAGTGAAGTCCTGGAGAATTTCAGTGACATGATGGGGTTGCACACTAGTGAGTGACCTAGATGGAGATGGGACATCTTAGGTTTTCTTCCGAAATCTTTGCTGTTCTTACTGTGCCACAGCCTTCTTAATCACTTGGGTTACTTTCCACTGGACTATATATCCTAATAAAGAACAAATGAAGGGTGTCTGTAGTCAAGAAATACCTATTTTGTAATTATATCCCTAGACACAGAGGGTTTCAATCCGTACCACAGAGAGAAGTGATCTTATCCTCATTCTAACTTTTTTTTCCTGGTCAGAAAGCACATATCTGTTCCTAGGTAGCTTCATGTTTGAAAAGACAGTCTTACTCTGCTGGATATAAAAAGCCTTCCCCAGGGACTCTGCTGGGGTGGTACCTCGTCAGCAGCCCTGGGGCTGTGGCACATCACGTCTCCAGGGGAAGTCAACCACCAGAGGATCTCGAGTCCCAACCCATAAGAGGTCAGTGAATCCCAGTGTTAGAAAACCTATACCTAAACCTTTTATGAACAAAGCCAATGCCCTCTCTCCTGGTATCAGTTCTTTGTTTGGCCTTAAAGGCCGCATGTTACCCTTTCCTGGGTGCTTGACGTCTTGTTTTAGTCACTTCCAGCTGGATTGATGTTGCCTTTGAGCTCTTGATGCAGTTCGGTTTCATTTAGTTACATTGCCTTGGAGAGACTATTAGCATGATGGCCAATGCAATGGACCAAAATTTGTGTCCCCTCAAAATTCATATGCTCAAGCCCTAATTCCCAGTGTGATGGTATTAGGAGGAGGGGCCTTTGGGAGACAATTAGGTGTAGATTAGGAGGCTGGAGCCTCCATACTGGGATTAGGGCTCTTATAAGAAGAGACTGGGAAGACTGGGAAGAGGGCTCTCATCATGGACCCAGTAAGCCATCACCTTGATCGTGGACTTTCTAGCCTCAAGAGATATGAGATGTGAAAAATAATGTGAAAAATAATGTTTTGTTGTTTAAATCATGCCATCTATGACATTTTTGTTACAGGAGCCCAAACTGACTAAGCCAGGGAGATAAAATATTGTGATGTCCGGGACTTTCTTTCTTTCTTTCTTTCTCTTCCTCCCTTTCTTTCTTTCTTTCTTTCTTTCTTTCTTTCTTTCTTTCTTTCTTTCTTTCTTTCTTTTCTTCTTTCTCTTTCTTTCTTTCTTTCTTTCTTTCTTTCTTTCTCTTTTTCTTTCTTTCTTTCTCTCTCTCTCCCTTTCTTTCTTTCTTTCTTTCTTTCTTTCTTTCTTTCTTTTCTTCTTTCTCTTTCTTTCTTTCTTTCTTTCTTTCTTTCTTTCTCTTTTTCTCTCTTTCTTTCTCTTTCTTTCTCTCTCTCTCTCTTTCTCCCTTTCTCCCTTTCTCCCTTCCTCCCTTTCTTTCTTTCTTTCTGAGAGAGAGAGGGAGAGATAGTGAGCAGGGGAGGGGTAGAAAGAGGAGAGAGGGAATCCCAAACAGGCTCCACACCATCAGCGCAGAGCTGGATGTGGGGCGTGAAGGAACCGTGAGATCATGACCCGAACTGAAACCAAGAGCCGGATGCTTACCTAACTGCACCCCCCCAGGACATTCTTGAGGCACTCCTCTACCAGCGGAGCTTGTCTCCATCCTTAGAAAAGTCTGGGAGTTCAGTAAATTGGGTGGCAAGAGGCTGTTACAAATAATGGGAAAAGGGGAGCAGATATAAGGTGCAGGAAAAACTACATCTTTTAATTAAAAAATGATAATATCCACTGATATAATGTACTTTTGTTCCACTCTACTCAAACTGAGTTATTCAGTTTCTGGAAATACTGCATCTTTATGGGACACAGAGTGTGTTTGCCCTTCTTTAAGACAAAGCCCTGCCGGGGGATCTGAGGAAGGATGTTCCTAATTGAAATGCCATGGGGCTGCCCCCATAGTGACTACTTACTCACATTGACATCAAAACTGACATGCCGGGGCGCCTGGGTGGCTTAGTCGGTTGAGAGTCTGACTTGGGCTCAGGTCATGATCTCATGGCTTGTGGGTTCCAGCCCCGCATCGGGCTTTGTGCTGACTGTTCAGAGCCTAGAGTCTGCTTCAGATTCTGTGTTTCCTTCTCTGCCCCTGCCCCACTCGTGCTCTGTCTCTGTCTGTCTCTCAAAAATAAATAAAATGTAAAAACAAAAAACCCGACATGCCAATAATTACAGCTGTCCAGTACCATTTCCAATCAGAGAATCCAGACCTTTAGTTCTGACAACTTTTTTGAGTCGAATGTTTTGCTTTCTGATATTTACAGAAATTTTCTTCATTAACTTTAGCTACGTGTGGTCTCAATTTTTATAGTAACAGCTTTGGGTCAACACCATTATTGCCAAAGCACAAATTCACCTGCTTTGATCGCAAAGTTTAGTCTTCATTCTGATGCTAATGGAATCGAGTGCTTTTTCTCTTATTAGTAATGAGTTCATCCTTTTGATTGTGAGAAGTTAGTCTAGAAGAAATTTAAAGAAGCTCCAATCAGATTTCATGTTGTCTGATTCGTATTTGGCAACATGATAGTGTATATTAAAGCCAAGGTGCATCCTGGAGTTTTGTAACGTTCCTGTTCTGATATTAAAGAACAGCAGATGACCTCACAGGTGTTCAGTGTCCAGTGTGTGCAGATCAGTCACAATAACCTAAAATATCTTTGTTTAGTACAATTATAGGAATGTTTTTCATTTGATACAGTCATGCGGAAAGGTTTTGTACAGATTCCTGTAAAATAAATATTATAGAATTAGGGGTGCCTGGGTGGCTTAGTCGGTTGAGCGTCTGACTTCAGCTCAGGTCATGATCTCGCAGTCTGTGAGTTTGAGCCCTGCATTGGGCTCTGAGCTGACAGTTCAGAGCCTGGAGCCTGCTTCTGATTCTGTGTCTCCCTCTCTCTCTGCCCCTGCCCCGCTCATGCTTTGTCTCTCTCACTCTCAAAAATGAATAAATGGTAAAAATTTTTTTTTTAAAAATTGTAGAACTAAATATAATATGCCTAATGTGTGAGCAGCTATTAACAGCCAATCTTGATTTAGCTCTGTGCTAAGACATTTCCAAGCATGATCTCATTGGTCGTGCAGTCATATGAGGCCAGCATTTTTATGTTCCTTAGTTTACAAATGAGGAAACTGAGTCTCAGAGAAGTTTAGTGATTTTATTAGGGTCACACAGCAAGGAAATGACAGAGTTGGAAGTTAAACCCAGATCTTTGCAACTCTAAAACCTATGTTCTTAGCTACTGTCTTCCTCACTTACTTGCTAACCTTAACTCTGAGGATCCCACAAAGAGTTGGAGTTTGTAACATTCCCACTATGAGCTTCTGAGATCACATGTTCTTTGGTTATGACTGAGAGATTAAATCACAGAGCTTCAAATCAAATATACAATTGACCCTTGAACAACAGAGTTTTGAATTGTGCAAATATGCTTATATGTGAATTTTTTTCGATAAATACAGTAGGGTTCCATAAATGTGTGTCCTTGCCTTATGATTTTCTCAATGACTTTTTTCTAGCTTACTTTATTGTAAGAATATAGCATATAATATAAGTAACAGACAAAATACGCATTAGTGGAATGTTTATATTATCAGTAAGACTTTGGGTCAACCACATGCTGTTAGTAGTTTAATTTTGGGGGGTGAGTCAGAAATTATTTGAGAATTTTCAAATGTGCAGGGTGTTGGCACCCCTGATGCCTGAGTTGGTTAGCAATGTGTATGAACCTGAAGGATAGAAGTTGGCAATCCCAGCTGTGGAGGGTGGGTACACAATCCAGTCGCATAGAGTTATTAGAAATTAAATGAAAGTACTGGCAAATTTTAGCCCAGTGCCTGCACCGGGCTAAACCATTTTCATTTTTTCAAAATTTTCAAAAACCATTTTCATTTTTTTTTCTTATTGCGCTTATAGTTTACGGGGAAAGGTAAAGACTGGCTACTAGTTATTTTCACTGAACATTCAACAAAAGATACAATGCGCACACATGTGGCGCTCGCTTACTTTTATCCAATTCGAGTCACATTGATGTTATCCATGTGTGTGTAACCACAAGTATAACTGGTCTAAATTGAGTTCGCCAATGTTCCCTTGACTCCAGACTGCCTTCTCCACTGTCTGATGTCTTTGGTAATCCTTCTAGTAGACTCTAATGAGAACTTGGAAATGATACCCCGCTGTTTGTTTCTTCTGCATCATTATTTTCCTTTTTTTTTTTTTTTTTTTTTTTTTTTTTTGCCAAATCTTTATTTTCTGCGGACGGTCTCTTACGATCCCACACATCTAGAACCTACCTGTTCACTGACCTCCCTGCCTCCTTGTCCCTCCACACACAGTTCAAAGAACGCTTCTCCTTTGCCATTCCCACAGTTTACCAAGTAATCCAGTAATCTCAGTGGGGGTCAGTCTTCTGCTCGCGTCCCTCAGTACGCAGACCCCCACGGGATGCACAGTCCCGGTGCGCATCTTCTTCCCATCTTATCCTTGTCCCGGCTCCTCCCTCTCAGGAACCTCCACTCTCACGCCTGCCACAGTCTGCCACCCACTCTCCTGGCCACACCTGGGACCTTGTTGCCACCAAGAAGTTCACCCACTCAGCTAGGAAAGGTCAGTATCTGCAACCAGTATATCACATCATCTCTCTCTCTTCTTATTCCCCGGTGCCTTCTGGGCAACTTCAAACTTTGTTTTTTCATTCCTCCTGCTGCTGCTGCTGCTTTCCTTATGCAGCCAGCCCCATAATTTGATCCATTTCTTCACAGCATTCTTAAGAACATTCCTCCCACACCCCCTACGCCGCCCCTTTCTTTCACAGCCACTCTTTTGTAAATTCCTTGACAATTACGCAAGGCACCTCACCGGCAGGGCTCCTCGGTTCCGGATGTTAGAGAGAGCCTGTAGTGGAAAGGCTGTGCAGATCCTGGCGCCCTGGACACTTCGCTTCCAGCTTCCGCTGGCCTCCTCATGGTTCTGCCTTAGCTGCGGAATAAAAACCAACATCCTCAGGGTTGTTCTAATCCACGCTGATTTCTCCTCTAGTCTTTTCTGCTACAGTTGTTCTGCACACATCTTGTTTTCTAGCCACATGAAAAGCCTCTCATTTCCCAGACCAACCATTTTGTGTCTGCGTCCTCGGCTGCAACTGCCTTCTCTCCCTTTGTTCACCTGCCAGACTTCTTCTCACCCTTCAGCACTCAATCCGACATCTTCCTCTGCGCAGTTGTAACTTTTTCTTTTGGCTTGAGCTCTAGTGATTTCACAGGCGTATTTAACTTTTAGACTGTGTCTACATTGCATGGGAATACCCAACGTTCAGAGTACTAAGCATTGGAGGTACGGTGTGTAAAAGGCATACGCTGGGGAACTTAGGGTATGGTGTGTATTCAGTAAATTAATAGCTATTTGGGGGGACACTGTCATAGAGACTGAATGTCTCTGATGTTTTAAAATTCAAGTCTTATGGAACAGATATCAACTTGTGAAATGCAGATTTGAATTCAAAATGGCAGGCCAACAATACCTGTTTACTTCTCAAATCTTTGTTCACGGTACTATTTTTAAAGTTTTAAGCGTATTTATTTATTTTGAGAGAGAGGGCACGAGCGGGGAAGGGGCAGAGAGAGGGGGCAACAGAATCCCAAGTAGCCTCCTCACGCTCAGCGCAGAGCCACATGTAGGACTGGAACTCACAGACAACAAGATCATGACCTGAGCCAATGTCATAGACCAGAACGAGATCATGACCGGAACCAAGAGTCGGACACTTAGCTGACTGAGTCACCCAGGCGCCCTAGATCGTTGTTCATTTTAAATAAATACATAACCAACAGCAAGCATATGGAAGTGACGGTGGAAGTAACAAGCCGCATCCCAAGTATGTGTGAGAGACTGAGGCAGAGGGAGTCAGTAGTGGTGTTCCGAGTGGAGACCCAGAGAGACTTGGGGTTCATAGCCACAGATGCGATACAGAGCCTGAATGAGTACTTGCAGGTGAATAGTTGAACAGCGTGCTGGTCAGTCTCGCTCGGTCTGTCTCTCCCCAAAGAGGAGAGCAGCTTGGCATTTATAGCCACTCACACGCCAGGGCGTTTTCTGTCGTTGCAACTGCGTGAACAGTCTGACGAAAGTCAAGGCTGCCTGTGCATATGGTGGGGCCCCAAAGTGAAATTCTCCCCACTGTAGATCAGTTGGTAGAGGAAAGGGGCAGCCTGTCGGCCTGCTGTGTGTGTGATGTGACTTCAACTTGTTGTGTTATTTGTAATTACTAGGTCATCTTAGGAGTGCCGATAGCCTTCTGTATGCAGTGCTAGGTGGGGCTTAGAGGTCCTATTCCATACGGTCTCGGACAAGATTCGGCTGTACACACAGACATGTGTCAGCAAGCGGGGACAAAACCACTTGAACTAAACTGCTTTTCATGTTCTGTAATTGCATGTAGTATAAAATGTTTACTCAGGCCAGGGGACAAAAGATTCTAAGGAAAGAGTTCAGCTAAACTGACAGATAATTATATGAAAATCATTGAATTAGGAGCTGGATACAAAGCCATTTCAGAATCAAGCCTTGGGCACCATCACCAGGTTTGGGCTCCTGAACTTGCCAAAGACTTAGAACCTGTTCCCGAAATGGAAGGGCTTTTATGCAATATTTCCAGGTGGTCCGCAATTTTGAAGATCAGTATTTATCAATTAAAATATTTTTTTTTAATCAATTATGTTATTTAACCAAACCTCCTCAGGCATAAAAACGGGTGGCATGTTTTTGCCATTTCTGATTAGAAGAATTGCCACTAGTTAACCATCCCTTGGGGTATGTGGTCCTTATCAGATCAGCTGTTACCCCAGAGTATCGCAAAATTAATATTTGGTTGAAACTTATGAGTTCCATGTTTTTAGGTTAAGGAATGTCGAATAGTGGCAGGTCACATGGTTCGTACTTACGTAACGCATTCCCTGTAATGTAATTAAAAAAAAAAATGTTTCTTATTTTTGAGAGAGAGACAGACAGTGCCAGCAGGGGAGGAGCACTTAACCAACTGAGCCACCCAGGTGCCCTGGTTCCCTCTCTTGATGTGATAACTGACATCATTATGATGTATTTAGCTGGCAAGTGGACTCATTTGTGTTTCCACTTGGCTACATGCACGCATCTGACACCCAGTAAGGGTGGCTGAAAGGCTGTCCTCAGGGGTGCTGTGGACAGCGTCCACCTGTGGCTTGCCTCATGTGGAGATCTAAGGGAAAGTCAGACCTGACCACTTGTATGGTAGCCAGCGATTAGGAGAGAAAGTTCTCCAGAAGAGAGAAAGTAGAAGACGCCAGTTCTGTAAGGCCTGGGAATAGACACTGGCACAGCTTTACTTCAAACATTTTCTGTCTGTGAGACCCCGTCACAGAACTTTGTCATACTCAGTGGAAGGGGACAACGGTGGTCTCATCTCCCCGCCTTCCATCCTGTGCTGCAAATGAATTAACCTTCATGTTGGGCTCCCTTCTGAGGGCCTGTCTTTCCTTGGGTTTTAGGCTGTTTGGTTTCCCTGGATTCTTAGCTCTCTGTTGGATTCAAGAATAAATATGATTGTTTAGTTTGTTCAAAATTTTTTTTCCTTCTTATTGGGGCACCACTACCATGCTTTCAAATTCTGTATCCTGGGTGGGTGTTTAACTCCCTGGCTTTAGCAATTCTAGATTCTAGATGAGAAAGGAATGGTGTCTACAAAATGTTTTCAAAAAATGATTTGAGAACAGAAATTCTGGGAATACCTTGTTTGGCCAAATTATCATTTTATTGTAAGAAAAAAAATGACAGCTTAGACTTACAAGAACTAAATAAATTAATTTTATATAACTTTGGAAAGAATAGTTTGAGAATGTATTTCAGCAAAACAAAGGGAAAGAAACAAGATGTGAATATATGAGGAACCAAGAAATAGTGGCTGTAACCTGGGAGATCAATGATAGGAAGTTTCAGAATAATTTCCAGCAGACCTAGAAGGCACTTGGTTTAGATTAGAACAAGAGGTGGTATATTAAGAAGAATGTGTGAAATACAGCAAACACATATAGCATGACTTACAGGGTGATCAGGGTCATTTTGATTCTTGATGTGAGGGTTTTTTTGAAATTTAAAAAATTTTTTTTGAGATTTTTATTTATTTTTGAAACAGAAGGAGAGCATGAACCGGGGAGGTGCGGAGAGAGAGGGAGAAAGGAACTGAAGCGGGCTCCGTGCTGACAGCAGAGAGCCCCATGTGGGGCTCAAACTCATGAGCGGTGAGATCGTGACCTGACCCGAAGTCAGAAGGTTAGCTGACTGGGCCACACAGGTGCCCCCTGCCTTGATGTGAGTTGTTAATGATAAGAATAATTGGACTACAGAATGTCGCTTCACCTGTACCTCTATTACTATTGCATATCACTTTTTATTCTACCCTGAGCTAAATACACATGTTTTATCTTCCCAATCAGACAGAAAGCTACCTTTTAACTTCTCACTGATGCTAAGTTAGTATAAAACCTCTTTTGGGAGTAAAGAAATATGGTCAATCTTTTGGTAAGTGTGTAATTTAATCGACACGATCTTTTAGTACATAAGATACACAAATTAAATTGGTACAGGGTATAAACAGAAAATCAAAATTTTTAACTTCCCAAGTTTAAAACCATGGGCTTTCAATAATATATTTTAATTTATTATTATTATTATTATTATTATTATCATCATCATCATCATTAAAAATGTTGGAAATGTTGTTTAAGATGGTGTGGGCTTCCCAGTAGAAATCTAAAGCAGTAGCAATATATCCAGTTATGCAACATGACTCATCTGAATATGTAATATGGTGTTTAAAGTAATTCTGATCATTAGCTAAAATACAGCGGCTTTACAATGATCTCATAGATCTAAACAGTGAATCAACGAGACAAAATTAATGTAATCACAATGAACGTTACAGATGGAGGGCGGGTGGGGACTTGTGTGGCTCCAGCAATGACACTCGGAGGACACAGGATCATATGAGTAGCATTATGCCAGCGATGCATAACCTGAACCAAATCATTAGGAAACTTCACACAAACCCAAGACGAAGAACGTTTATTTTTAGCATTTCTTCCAGTATGTCAATGGCATGGAAGACAGAAAAAGGCTGAAGGGACCCATTGCCGTTTCAGGGAGACTCAAAGAGACATTACAACCAGATGCGGTACGTGGTAGAAAGGACATTATTGGATCAGTTTGCAGAACTGGACCACGGCTGGCAGAGCAGATAAAAGTATTCTGTCAATGTGCTTCCTGAAATGGCGACTGTGCTGTCCTAAGAAAGAATGTCCTTGTTCTTGAGACCTGTACGCTCAAGCGTTAAGCGATGTAGGGGATTTACATCAGCAACTTCCTCTCAAATGCTGTGCCTACACGGCACGTGAAGGTGAGACAAGAGTCAGTGAATCTGGCTCAAGAGTTTGTGGAAACTGTATTATTCTTGCAATGTTTCTAGAAGTTTGAAATTATCTCTAAATAAAAGTTTAAGAGTATTATCTCGGGGAAAATCGGCATAACCTTATTTTAGGTTAATACTTATGTCCACAACTCCCTTTATTTGAAACCTGCCTGCTCGCTCTGGGTTCACCCTCGGAGCTTAACCCTCTGCCGTAATTATACCCTGAGTAGGGCTGGGGGTGGGCTCCCAGTTGAAGGGATCTTGAAAAATGCAAGATTCCAGGTACCACGCAGTTACCTTTTAAAATATTACAGTTCATGTCACACTCACGTGTGATGGCTTTGCACTCTTCGTAGTATTTTAGAAAATTTAAAATCATCTTTTAAAAAAAAATGTTTAATGTTTATTACTTTTGACAGAGAACCAGAGACAGAGCGTGAGCAGGAGAGGGGCAGAGAGAGAGGGAGACACAGAATCCAAAGCAGGTTCCAGGCTCTGAGTTGTCAGCACAAGTCCCGATGCGGAGCTCGAACCCGCGAGTAGTGAGATCATGACCTGAGCCGAGGTTGGGCGTTTAACTGACTGAACCACCTAGGTGCCGCTAAAATCATCTTTTGAGTTCACACCTAGATAAACTAAGGAATCCATGAAGATTGATGTCTTACAAAGTTTATTTTATCACAGAAACTATTAGATTAGAGAAAATAATTATAAGATTGACAGAATTTATCATCATAATTTTTTAATGTTTTATTTATACTTGAGAGCGAGCGAGAGAGAGAGTGTGTGAACAGGGGAGGGTCAGAGAGAGAGACACACACACACAGAATCCCAAACAATCTCCAGGCTCTGAGCTGTCAGCATGGAGTCTGACGCGGGGCTGGAACTCATGGACCGTGAGGTCATAACCTGAGCTGAAGTCGGACACCTAACCCATAGCACCCTGGGCGCCCCAGAAGTTGTCATTATAGATTATATACTTACAGTGATTTTTAGAGAAGATGTCTATACAAAGGACTGGAAATAATGATATAGTATTGGCTTAGAATTTGTGTAAAATTTTCCCCCAAATGCAGACTGTCTTCTAAATACCTGAACAGAAGGCATGCAGATTAACAAAATAGTGCTTTCTTGGCTAGCCTAGAAAATTTTCTCTGTTGCTTCCCCCTCCTCTTTCTTCCAGTACTCCTGAGGCCCTAATGCCAACAGAAGCCTAAAATTCATCTGCACTCCACTTAATATGTGTAACCAGCTGCGATTTTATTTTTTGATGGTGCCACATGAAAAAAAACTTTTTTTCTTTCCTGAGCTATAGGTGTTAATTGGTATCTTTGTATCTTGCTAATTAAGTTCTAGCAACACCTTTTCCCTCTTCCTCGTTTGCATTTAATGAGCTCCCTTGTTGGGGCGCCTGGGTGGCGCAGTCGGTTAAGCGGCCGACTTCAGCCAGGTCACGATCTCGCGGTCCGTGAGTTCGAGCCCCGCGTCGGGCTCTGGGCTGATGGCTCGGAGCCTGGAGCCTGTTTCCGATTCTGTGTCTCCCTCTCTCTCTGCCCCTCCCCCGTTCATGCTCTGTCTCTCTCTGTCCCAAAAATAAATAAACGTTGAAAAAAAAAAAATTTAAAAAAAAAAAAAAAAAAAAAAAAATGAGCTCCCTTGTTGTATTAATTTATTAGATAATTAGATAAAACAAAAAAAAAGTTAATTTTTTTTTTTTTTTTAGGAATGGTTTTGGAAAGTACACCTTAAATATTCAAAGACGGGTAAAAATGTATACATTGCAAGAAAAAACTCAGCTCGGGAAGAAACATATTTAATGTTAGTCTGCACACTCATACTGACATTTTTAATAATGTGATCATTAGGGCATACATAAAAAAGGAAAAGATTGATTCCAAAGCCCAGACAACAACAATTATTTTGTTGTAAGCAAAACAGAATCACATATGGCACAACATGATGTGCCTACTAGAAACCTTTGCAATATTTAAGCACAACAAACAAATTATCAGTTAAGCAATGTGCCCTCTGGACTCTAATTATCATTTTTATTTGCATGTTCATTTTCTTTCTAAAAAATGTTAAGCCAGTGGCCAGGCATTAGTAAGTTTGTTGTTGTTTATTATGATGCCAGAATCTTTTTTTTTTTTTTTTTGACAAATGAAGGATGTAAAAATCATCCGTGTACATCGAAACTAGTCATTGTTTAATAATATAATACTTTTAGTTGGCCAACAGAATATTTTTGAAATCATTTGGAGTGAGAACATCCAGATGTTAGTAATGCCATTTTCCTGTTCCTACTCAGACTGGTTCAGTCTGGTAACTTCATCCCTTGTCCAATATCTTCAGAAAAGTCAATAACATCTCTCATTGCTCACTTTTTGTCTTTGGTTGAGCAACGGATTCCACTGGACTGGCATACTCTAGCTGATCTTTTGGAAATCTAGGCATCCAGTGTTAAAAATTCACACCTCTTTGAAATCTCTCAATTTTTAAGGTGAAGCAAATACCTAAAAATCAACATTTCTAGCTACAAGAACTGATACTAAATACATGGCATAGATCCAGTGAACCGTGAGAGTGTATTTAGTGAATGACAAAAGGTACTTTAAAGCTGAAATTCATAATAATACACAGTCCTTCGGGTATTGTTTGATAGCTATGATGACCCAAAGGACTACCTTTCCTGCCCAATTTTGGGAACACTGAGCTTCCCAGCTGGGATTTGCACATTTTAATAAGAAGCCTTAAAAAGTGCAGCAGCTAATTCCCCCAGGATGGGATGCTGTCATTGCCTACTAGAGGAAAAACACTAATATTTTCAGGCTTGTTCACATCACATCTATACTTGGTCTAAGGGCAGAAACAGGTTTGTAGAGAGGTTGGGGTCTTGAGAGCCAAATCATTTTGTCTCTACTTGACCTCTTGGTGAAAGGCACTGGAGTCAAATTGCTGTCAGTGTTAATTCTAGAGAGTCCATTAAGGGAGGTTTTCTCCCCTGTACTCAGGAAGACCCCAAATCAAGTACTGGACATAGCGATCTAAAGCTTCCATTGCTGTTGGACTTGTTCTTCCCCAAATGCTAACTTAAATCCCCCATGACCGTTACAAGTATAAAGGGGAACAGAAGACCCAGGGAGGCAACTGGGGACGGAGATAGCAGAGTTGTGAGAAGATTGTTTGCAGAAAATATCCTTCCCATGTGTGGACTTGGCCTTTGAAGCAAAGAATTACAGCAGGAAATTAGGACTAGGCTGGCGTAGCCTCATAAACAAGTACAAAATTGTGTCAGCACACCAAAATATTTCACTAGACTGCCCTTCCCCTAGGAGGTTCACAGGTGGTATAATAAATGAAATCAGCAATCCTTCCTACATGTCTAGCATATATGATTATTTTGGCTCAGCCAACCATTAGTTATTTGTAAGCGGGGGCATAAATACAGACACTAGTTGAATATTTATGTACAGCTCCAGAATACACCTTCATTAATTTGTCTACATATGGGGAATATGGCTATAGGGAGAATGGAAAATATTTACTCTGGGAGCCCTTAATGTAATACATTAAATATGAATGTGCTCCTGGTGCGGGGGGTCCTGGAACTCTTGGTAGGTGTTGGGTCCCTACTGACTCTTTATCATTTTCTCTCTTCCTACAACTGAATATAAACTGAAAAGCTGCCTTTCGCATTTCACAAATTATGATACTGCCAGCCTCATCCTATAACAAATTCCCTAAGTTTTTATCCAGACATTGTATTTTTTTATTAGCTAACTTGAAGCAAGTCTCCCCTTAGAGCCCAACTAAACATGACACTAAATGTTCTGTTGACTCCATAGAAGAATAACAATCTGAGATGGCTTTCTGTTTCACTGAACGATGAAATTAACCAGTTATTGAATTTATATTGTCATTTGAGTGTCTTTGTTACTGTTCTTTTAACAAAAGAAAATACTCAATGAATAAATAAACATAAAACTGAGCACAGAAAATAATAGCATTTAATGTGCAGTTCTTCTGGATATTAGATTTGGAAGGTACTCCTAAGAAATGGTCTCAATGTCAAAGATTCAAAAACTATCCCCCAAAGAATTCTAATTTGAAACTTACTTCTCATTTATTGGATTAAGTCTACAGACCTCATTCTCCTTTTGTATGAAGAATAATTATAGTGATCTGCAAGAGTAAAGTACATGATGTGTGTTTCCTAAAATCTGGTAGAGAATCTTCTTAAAATTTTATTCCACTCTGAATCTCTCTAGGTGCCTGTCAATCCTGGGATGTTTTTCCCAAACTCAAATTAGATTTTAAATCACTCAGCTTTCTCTGATCCAAAGTAATGCAGCCACTGAATTGTATGAAGAATTTTGCCTTGACTCTCTTGAGTTACTTAACAAGGGACACTATAATTTTGTAATATTTAAGGGTGGAGAAGTGGTGTCTCAAACTGCTTGCCTTGTTCAAAGCTAGGCTTGGAATCATAACACAATGTATCTGACCAAGACCTCAGAAGTGATTAAATCCGACAGGTTTGCCAACCGAGGTATAATCTAGAATTACCTTGGGAGTTATGTGAAAGACTCCTGGGCTCCACCTTTGACCTTCTAGGTATAAAAATGCCAGTGATTTTGAAAGTAATTCCCTGTAATTTTATTGAATCTCTACCAATCTAGTTTAATGCCTTAATTTTAAGAAGCTCTTCCTTTTTTTTTTTTTTTTTTTTTTTTGGCCTAAGTCATTTATCCAAAGGTAAATGTGTGTTAGTGGCAAAGAAGAATATGCTTTTTGAACTCCTAATTCAGTGCTGTACAAAAATGTGTTAAGAAGAACTGATAGGAAGTATGTTTCTTACTGTTTTCTTGTAGAAGTTTAGTCAAATAGGATATTTTGGATATTTGGTCAAATAGGATGTTTTGGTGACTTAAGAGTATGTTACGGACTATCTAAACACCCTTATAAAATGTTCACAAAGGTGTTGATTGTATTTCTGTCTTCTGTAGTAATGTTGTTAAAATAATATAGGTCCTAGGTCAGTCATTTGCTGTAACGACCTAGGAATTCTGACCCTTAGATGTCCATCTTGTATCTATTAGAAGAAGTAATAATACTTGGTACACCTTAATTTAATCCATAGAATGAAAAGTTAACTTCAATCATTAGGCTACGATGAACAATTTGAAAACATTTATTGGGAATATATTAGTGAATTATTTAAGAAAAAAAACACCAAAACTTAAAGCTGTGTGTGTGTGTGTGTGTGTGTGTGTGTGTGTGTGAGACAGAGAGAGACAGAGAGACAGACTTTGTTGAACGACAAAATGACGTTGGAAACTTTAGTGGAATATAAATAAAGTGGCAGTATGTCACTTTTCCAGATGGGGTAGTATTGCCTTGACTCAGAGCATGAGAGTTGACATTGAACTCTTCTAAAGGAGAAAGATAGTGACAATCTAGTCCCACGTTCGTTTCAGATATAGGATCAGCAATGTGTACTGTGATGATTTCTTGGAAGAAAGAGATATTGGGGAGTACAGTGAGAATGCATTTTGATTGCATTATTCCATTTATATAACTATCCTGAAAACACTATGAAGGTCACACAGGTTGTGGCAACCATGCAGTGGGCTGGATATCCGTATCAGTTAGGAATATTTTTGGCTACACATAGCTCATATGTCAATAGGCTGTGGTTTAAACCAATTATGTGTTTAGTCTTCTCATGGAAAAAAGACTCTGAAGTGAAATAATCCAGGGCTGGTTTCTTAGACCCTTTTCCTATACTTTTTTTTATGTTCCTCCATTATATGGCCTTGAAATTAAAACAATTAAATGCACTACCCCTCACCCCTTAGAACTAAGGGCATCATCACATAATTATAGCTTTAGGATGACAGGATTAATAGTAATATGTAATAGGACTTGTAGGGAAAAAAAAGTATGTGAAGGAAGGGGGATGACCTTCAAAAATACTGAAATTATAGTTCAAGGTAATGAGACAAAATCCAGATGATGTCAGATAGAATGAAGAAGGACCAGACAATTTTAAAGAACTAAATACTTTTCTTTTTTTTTTAATGTCTTGGGGTGCTTGGGTGGCTCAGTCAGTTGAGCGTCTGACTCTTGGTTTCAACTCAGGTCATGATCTCATGGTTTGTGAGTTCAAGCCCTGTGTCAGGCTCTACAATGACTGCACAGAGCCTGCTTGGGATTCTCTCTCTCTCCCTCTCTCTGCCTCTCCCCTGCTTGTGAGCTCTCTTTCTCTCTCTCTCTCAAAATAAATAAATAAACTTTAAAAAAGTAATTAAAAAACTGTCTTAATTAGTTGACTAGGGGTATAAAAAGTCATTTAAGAAATGTCACTGAGAACTTACAGCTTTATGTCATTCTTCAACAAATATTGCCATGATAATGCTGCATAATCATCTGTCAAACAACTGCATGACTCAAAATAACAAACGTTTATTCTCAAGCTCTCTCCATTCTGTGATTGGCTGAGTTTTGGCTACTGTTGACTTGGCTCAGCTCCGTGGGTGAATTCACTTCAGGCTGCAAGTTGGCTGAGTTTGGCTCATCATGTTTGGGACACAATCTGAACTGATGGGAGCAACCCAGCCCGTGGTTTGTTCTCAGACAGTGACGGAAGCTCAGGGCAAATGGACGATGTGCACACTTGACTGAGTCCGAAGGGGAGGAGGGAGGAAATCAACACCACCCGTCATGAAGCTAGAACAAGGCTGTTGATGTATAATACTACTGTAGGGGGATGGAGTATCGGAAACTGTTGTTATTCATATGGATACATACATACAAAGGTCTACCTAAAACGTAAACTAGGTCATTGGAAAAGTGTCTTCCAGGTAGAAGAGAATAAAAGAACAGTGATTCCAAGCTGGACCCATATCTCCCAAGAGAGGCTGGTGAGAGAAAATTCTACTAACAGAAAACACAGAGCACTGTGACTTGAGATAGGGACACTGGCCTGGCTCCTCCTGGCTGACAGCTTTTCTGATCTCCAGTGGAAATACAACCACTGATCATCACAGAGACCACGCACTCTGAATTCATTGTGATTTGATATACGATTCATTCGTAACTGTTCTGTGTTTATCTAGCACTTTGTTTAGATTGTAGCACTTCTCTGCATGTATCATAGGCCTTGTTAAATGATCGGTTTTCTCACTAATTTAGAAAGAGTAGGGTTTGTTGTTGTTGTTCTTAGGCAGAGTCAATATTTAGTGTTTATTTGGTGATGAAATCATGTTTGGTTTACTGTTAGTGCCTTAGGAAGTACTAAGCTAAAATATTCCCTTTATGTTTTTGCCACGATGTCTTTGTTGACATAATAGGATCGACTGGCATTTTTCTTAAATGGCTGACAAAGAGCTCCACTCGCTGATGGCACCGGGCTATAAGAAATTTAGAAAACCATTTCAATTTGGAAAGATGGGACAAAACTTGTAAGAAATTTAGATAACTCTTTACTTTCATACAGATGGCAGAATCTTGAGCTATATTTTCCCAGATTGTGAATTCGACTATTTAAATTGCATAAAAGTGTGTAAAATTGTATTTTTTCTCAATATTGTTATTTTTGCAACATTAGAATATTTCCCCCCCTTCCTTAGACTCTTCAATTCCATTGTAAATATCTAATCTTCAACTTATGAAATACTTTTTATAAATACTAGATTCTTATACCCATTTCCTTGTCTGGAAAACTGAGCCCTTATTTATAGAATCCGGGTGTTCCCAATAGCTGGTTCAAAAGAATGATTCAGTAATAATAATCACATCTGTTGCATAATTAACATGTGAGGCCGACTCACTGAACAGTTAGGTTACTTGGTTTGTCCAATCTAGTTTATAAAGTTATCATCAAAGGGTTCTATCTTTAGAAAGGATGTCAAAGGGATTCCATTGCAACCCAACATTCCCATTAGGTATGTAGATTAGAAAGCAGTCTTTGAATGACATTTGTAAGGAACAATGTTAAATGTGAAAAAGGATGTGACTTAACATAGGAAAAGAAAGTTATGTAATGGAAAGTGCAAAACAGTTCAGAGGAGAAATTTACCAGAGCAAAAGTCACAAGTAAAATGAAGAGTAAATATGGCACAAAACAGAACGAATAAATGCAATAAGAGAGGGTGATGCTAACAATGGTGGGAGAATTAAGCCCAGACAGTTTTATTAGTTTGTTCCTAAATTTGATAATAATCATTGATTATCTGAGTAGTATGATCAGTTAAATAATTCTAGGTTAAAAAAAAATTCAGTGACTTAACACAGAAAAGGGCGTAAGGTGTATATGAAATGCATGTGTAACTTCTATTATCAAGGAGCCATTAAATAAAATTGTCAGGAAGGGTTATTCAGTTGTTCATGGAAAGTATAGATGTATCCTGGGCACTCGACTTCTCAACTTCTGGTTTCTTTTTGTTTTTACCAGATCTTACATTGGGAGAAAATGATTTATTATTTACTATTTTTTTCTGAGATGTCAATATAAAACTATGATCTTTAAAAATATATATATATATATATGTGTTTATTCATTCATTTTTAATTTTATATAGAGTATGAGCAGGGGAGAGGGACAGAGGTGGAGAGAGAGAGAGAGAGAATTTTTTAAAATTCTTTAATGTTTGATTTTTAGAGAGAGAGAGCATGAGCAGGGGAGGGGCAGAGAGAGAGGGAGACACAGAACCCCAATAAGGCTCTGTGGTGTGAGCTGTCAGCACAGAGCCCAATGTGGGGCTCGAACCCATGAGCTATGAGATCATGACCTGAACCAAAGTTGGACACTTAACCAGCTGAGCCACCCAGGTGCCTCAAGAGAGAGAATCTTAAGCAGGCACCATACTCAGTGCAGAGCCTGACACAGGGCTCAATCCCATGACCCTGGGATTATGACCTGAGCTGAAATCAAGAGTTAGACATTCAACCAACTGAGCCACCCCGGTGCCCCAAAACTGTGATTTTATTAAACAATAAGTAAATTTTGCTTTGATTTATGCAACTACAATGCTTGGTCAAATTACCTTAATGACGGAATTGAGTTTTTTGATCTGGTGGGGTTGTCTTACTAAGAAAGATATTTGCCTTTTCGGTATTCATTCTAACCACTGTTACTCTGATTATTTTCATATTGCCTTGTTCCCACCAGTAGAACACTTATATAATGAGAAACAGGATTCAAGGGAAATGTAATATTCTGTAGTTTTCTTGTGTAAATTTCCTCTTCAGGCAGTGCATGCTCAGCTGGAAGAAATAATTTGTCAAGGATTCTTCCCCACCAAACAGTGGTGATATGCCTTCAAAGAATTTTCACACTAAAAACATCCATTAGTTTTGTGTTGACAGCACAAGTCAATCCCATTGTCATTGGACCCTGAATTACTCTAAGGACTACAGTCAGAAGGAACAAGACAAACTTAGTTTTGCAATGTCATCCATCAATCTAATGGTAAAGCAGGTGTATCAGTTTTAATGCATACTTTCTGTCCACCTATCTGCTCTCTTTTTGATATTGGTATTATAGTGAGACTGGCTTTTCTCATGCATCTGAAATGGTTGCGAGCACCTTCTAAGGGAATGTGCTTCTTCACTGGCATCTACTGTGAGAGCATGAATATATTTTTTCTTAATGTCGTTAACTCTGAAGATTTCTGATTGGACAGCTTAGGTCAGAGGCACACCCCTGAACCAATCACTGTGGCGGAGGGAAAACAGTATGATGATTGGCTCACCTAGAATCCCATGATTGGAGATAGTTTCACCTAAGACACAAAGATTTAAAGTGAATATTTGTTCTCTGAGCAAAATTAACCCAATGCTGCTACAGAATTGGGGGAGGCATGCTGAAAGGCAAACGACGGAAACATCGTGATTACAAACCAGATCTGCTCACCCCAGATAGTCTACTTGTTGTTTCATTGTATCAGAAAGTCTGCTGCGATTCAGAGCTCATCCTTTCCATGAAAGTAATGGGCGACATAACTGATGTAGCAGCCATAGTCAAGTTGTTCTCCTTTGAGCCTTTAGCCATAATTTTTCTAAAGCTAAAGAGTTAGCATTGTATATCTATTTCTTTGCCTCGCTATGTGTCATCACAGTCGAACATGTTCCGAGAGCCTGCCATGTGTTACAAAATACAGACATGAACATATTTGTAGAATGTGGTTCCCATAGTGCGTTAATATCCTCACTAACTCTTGAAGGATGAATGGGAATCATCCCTGCAGACAACGGGAGAAAGCTTCAAAGGAGGGCGAGAAGCAATGCCAACAAGAAAAATAAAACATCATGACACTTTCAAAGAAATTCAAGTCACTGGACCGCTTAACTCAAGAGCGTGGGAGTGTGAGAGGTCATCGTTGTTAGGAATGAGATCTTGGAGGGTCTTGTGTAACACAAGTAAAAGCTGGAGGTATATTTTATCATGAGTGGAGTACTACTAAAATAATTTTCATAGGTGACCAGCGTTATTGTTTTCACCTATATGAGACTCATTTTGGCAACAGTGTGGAGCATCCCTTGGGAATAGAAGGAACATCAGTGAGACAGTATGGAGGCCATTTCTGAGTTCCAAATGACAAAGTTCAAATCAAGTAGGCAAAGTTAGATAGGGTGAGGTGTGAAAGGATGCAGGGGCTCTACTGGATTGTAGGGGAGAAAATTAAAAATAACGGACAAGTAAGTGAGAAGCAGGAGATCATGATGTCATTTTCTCATTTAGTATGTTGATTAGGTAGTGTAGTGCATTAAGAGAAGCATTATACTTGAAGGAAAAAGCTTGGCAAGGGAATGAGTTTCATTTTAAATACACTGAGTTTGAAGTATGTGAAGCATTTATGTTGGGATGTCTAACAAGGAGCTTAATACATTTGCCTAGAACCCCATAGAAAAATCTACATGTAATGTCTCTACATGGAGGTCATCAGTATGTATGTGGCAGTCAAAGCAATGAGAATGAGTGAGGTCATCAAGGGGAGGGCACATTTTGAATGAGAAGTAAGCCAATAGAAGACATTTGGATCATGCTCAATATTTGAGGAATGAATTAAAGATCAGGAGCAGGGTAGGGAGCTGGAGAATAAAACGATGTCAGGAAAAGAGGAGAGAAAGAAGGAGAGAAATATAGGTGGAAGCTAAAAGAAGAGCATATTTGAGGAGAAGGAAGTGGTCAGCAGTAGAATAGCTAAATAGACATCAAAGAACATAAGCAATCATATATTTGCTAGATTTGACCATTCCCAGTCATTACATAGAACAGCTCCGTATTTGGAGTTAGGATTTCTTTTGAAAGTAGATCTCTTAACATTTTCTTTCTTTTTTCTTTTTTTTTTTTTTTTTTCTTTGAAAGACGATTTGTTGATTCTTAGAATCACACGATGTTGCAACTGAGATGTCTTCAGAGATCTCTAAGCCTCATGCGGACCTATTCCAGGTTACACAGGGAGATGACCGCTGGGTCAGGACTAGAAACCCATTCTTTTGATTCAGTTTATTTCTTGAATCTTGAGTAACTTACCCTCCGAGCATAAACTGTACTATTTTTTTTTTGAGCAGATAAACTCTTTTATATCAAGTTCTCCATGTTTTGGATCCTTTCATTGCTAGGAGCTATCAATTCTTCCAGATAGCCTTCCTTTGTTCTCAGCCTTTATACCAGGAATACCAGTCACTTCTCTCTTGTCAGTATAATTGATCCCATCACCTTTGTCCTTCACCTCCACCTGACCCTGAAGCCTGCACCTCAAGAATGATCCTAGGGTTCTCTCCTTTTGATCTCCACCCCTATGTTGCTGCGCACAGTGCTGAAATTAACATAAATCAGTTCTAATTTGAATTCTCACCCTTCTAAGCCTTTCTTGAGTACACAGTGCTGGGCAGAAAATGTTTTGCTATGATTTTCCTATGGGATCATACGTTCCCTAATTTTGAAAGTCTATTTCCAAACTCACCTTCCTTGAGATTTAGAATAAACTTCGCTGGCTACTTCACAGAGGTAGTTAAACACATGTGGGTAGAAATACTTCCAACTGTGTTCCTGTCACCTACAAACTTGCCTAGAATTACACCAATTTATATCTTTTCCCCTTTCTTCCTTTTGATTGCCCTTTGCATTGTCAATGTCAATCCATGTCAACTTCTCCCACTTCTTTAAGAATCTTGCTTCATCAACCATTGCTCTGCCCTCCTCCATCACCATCATCTTATACTCTACTGGGTCTTGTCCCTTGATAACCATAATCAAGTTTTTTTTTTTTTATATATATAATATAAATTTCTACAATTTTATCCTGTCTCTGGTGTATCACTGTTTCCTTCTTCTTCTTCTCTCCTTCTTCTTTTCAAAGGCAACACTTCTCAAAGGAATCTTTTTTCATTGTCTCAGTGTTCTCACTTCCAGGTCATTCCTCAATTCATTAAAATCCACTATAAATGACTGACTTACATTGTTCAGCCAAAATTGACATAAATTCACATATGCTGTCTTGGAAATGTGGTTTTGATCTGTGGCTATCAGATAATATTATGATAGCAGTGACATCAGGCAAAATCGGTAGTTCTTAATTCTGTACATTAAAATTATGTGGGAGTTAGAAATATTTACTTATGCTTAGGCCCCGCAAGACCAATTCAATGGTTATTTGGGAGAGGGTAGAGTCCAAGCTTTAGTGTTTTTAGAAATCTCTCCATATGCCATTCTACTGTGTAATAAAGTCAATGATCCTATGATCTAAACATTGACACAGGATAAAGAAAGGAGAGAAAATATAACCTTTTTTTTTAAGTTTATTTTACTTAGAGAGAGAGAGAATAGGAAGGGCAGAGGGAGAGAGAGAGAAAGAGAGAATCCCAAGCAGGCTTCACGCTGTCAGTGCAGAGACTGATGTGGGGCTCAAACTCACCAACCGGGAGATCATGACCTGAGCCGAAACCAAGAGTCAGACACTTAAAACTGACTGAGCCACCCAGGTGCTCCAAACTGTAACCATTCTTAAGGAAAAGATTACATGAGATTCAATAAATGACCCCAGTGAGAAAAGGGGTGACAACTCAAAGAGAAAGGGTAGTGCATCAAAATACACTTACAGAATTTGGAAGTAAGAATGGGGAGAAGAGACCATATAATATTTTCTTCTGGCTCAAAAATGATGGGACTCTACAGGAACTAAAATGTTCTTGAAGAACCACATCTCAGCCAGTGTAGAGTGGTAGGGATCTTTCTGTAAAATTTGAAAATGCAAAACAGTTCCTTCACAGTGGGACAGATTCTAGAAGTCACAAATAAAAGTAGTGGTTGGAAGCTAACCTGTAATGGAAAGATTGTCACAAAAGAGAAAACATAGGTGAATATGGTGATCCAAGTAGCAAAGCACAGATAAGTGATGCGTAGGGACCACTTTGACCTTCACATTTTTGTTCTGTGGGGCACCGTTGCTTAGATTCTAACCCAGAGAGCGCTCTATCATGGAAGTTTAAAGACATGGAGATGTCCTCTTCCAGCAGGGAAAAAGATCCCCAAAGGGAAAGTGGGGATGGTCTGGGGGACTCCAGCGAAAGTGGGAAAGAGAACAATGAAGGCTATGAATAATTGACTGGAAATCTCATATTCCTTATCAAGAGGAAACCTCCGTAAAAAAAATAATTTGGGCAGGTGCCCGCTACAAAAAATAGAATTTAGGCACCTATGTAAGTATGAACTAAGAATTTTGAGCAAACCACACTGATATTTCAATGTGTGTGTGCACACCAGTTTTTGACAAGAGTGGAAGGTCAAAGATAAAGTGTAGGCAGAATTTGGAATGCACTAGTTGGAATGAGTTTAGAATGCACCAGTGTAGGGCTTTTCTTCCCTGTACCTCCCAAAGTGTTTTTCCAGAGTTCTTGGTGAGATATCCCTCAAGGTTGTGGGCATAAGTGTACCAGGAAGTGTTCACCATGCATGTACATAGATTTGGCCTAAATAATAATAGCAGCTGGTATTTATAGAGTCTTTACAGCAGGTAATGTGCTAAGGGCTTTATGAGGAATTGTTCATAAATTAGTATTATAATAATATGCTTCAAGCTTTCATTTCACAGTAAGATAACTCATTCTTATTTAATGTCTTTATTCTTTTAGTTAATCCTGAATTAAAGACACTTTTGAGAAGTCATGACTGATACTTATTTTTACTGAGGATCATTAACCGCTGGAGCCTCTCAGTCAAAAGGCTTATGCTCAAAATTGGCTAAAACCCGTTAGTAACATGGTTTTCTGACTGTTATTTTTTTTTTTCCAACGTTTTTTTATTTATTTTTGGGACAGAGAGAGACAGAGCATGAACGGGGGAGGGGCAGAGAGAGAGGGAGACACAGAATCGGAAACAGGCTCCAGGCTCCGAGCCATCAGCCCAGAGCCTGACGCGGGGCTCGAACTCACTGAAGTCGGACGCTTAACCGACTGCGCCACCCAGGCGCCCCTTTCTGACTGTTATTTTAACAGCATTTATTTTGGGACAAGATGTGCTGTATATTACAGTGGTGTTTTGAAAAGTGACGAGGGTGACAAGAATTAATTGGCAACAAGCCTCCAAATGGAATTTTTTATGATGGAGATTAAGAAATCAAAATTCATGAAACACAACTGTAGGTACAAAGGCACAGTATCACTTCACACTGAAATTCTCCAGGAAGCTTCATGATGGAGTGAGGTTTTTGAGCTGTATCTTAATAGATCAGTAATTTTATTTTATTTTGTTTTATTATTTTTTTTTTAACATTTTTACTTACTTGTGAGAGACAGAGAGAGACAGAGTGTGAGCGGGAGAGGGGCAGAGAGCAAAGGAGACACAGAATCTGAAGCAGGCTCCGAGCTCTGAGCTACTAGCACAGACCCCTACGTGGGGCTTGAACCCACCAATTGTGAGATCAGGGCCTGAGCCCAAGTCGGACGCTCAACGGACTGAGCCACCCAGGCGCCCCATAATGGGAATAATAAGAGGAAAGAAATCTTAGGTGGAGTCTAAGAATTAGCACATATTTACGATAGGCCCATAAGCTTGGATTTGTTGGCATGGGGCAAGGGTGAACATTAAGTTCAGAAAGTGGTTAAACAATGAATTGCAGTGTCTCTAAAATAAGATGGACAAGTTTGACTTTGTGGGCACTCGGAAACCTCTGAAAAACGTCTACGTCTTGTGCTCTAGTGTGGAGTATCGACATTAGGGATGGGAGGAAGGTAAGGAAGCTTGAATGGATGGTTCTGAGCAGTTCCATGACCAGGGAGAGGAGCAGAAGAGAAAATCAAAGGTGACTCTAAGATTTTCATTCTGAGTAAGTGACAGAAACCTCCTGCCAAATACCAGATGAGGAGGGGAATGATGGCGCTTAGTGTAGCCGAATTCTCCTATGAGGTGGGAGAAACAGTTTTAGTAATATATCAGGTACTCAACGTATGAAGAGGCTTCTCTGAGTGTTCTGGAGTCTCATGTTCCTGCACTTATCGATTTTACCGCTGGGAAAGATGACACAAATCAATATAGAACTTCACTGGATTATATATGTGATAGGTTTTATTTTTCGAATGGCTGATGAAAACCTAAAATGGTTTTGAGATTGAGGGGACTTGACACGTGGCTCTTAATATTTAAGGGCATACGCTGGTATAGCTTCTCAGCTCATCTGAATATTTTGTGACGTTTCACATGTGCTGTAGCACGTCTATAGTCCTGCTGTTTCATGTAACTCAGCCTTAGTTTTGAATACTGTGATTTATATACTCATAAATATCACTGAAGAAACCTTGAAGTTCTAGGTAATACAATGAGTGATCAGTGTCTTCCAAGTCAAGATAATCTATGAAATAGTTTTCTACCCACTTAATTTCTCTCAGATTCTTTGAGCTCAGTTCATGTTTTTAAAATGAATCAAAATATAGCTGCTCCTTGATCTAGACTGGTTACTAGTGATTTGGAAATGCGGACAGAGGGGTGCCTGGGTGGCTCAGTTGGTTAAGCATCCAACTCTTCATTTCGGCTCAGGTCATGATCTCATGGTTCATGGGTTCAAGCCCCACATCGAGCTCTGTGCTGACAGCAGGGAGCCTGTTTGGGATTCTGTCTCCCTGTCTCTCTGTCCCTCCCCTGCTTGCTCTCTATTTATCTCTCTCTCAAAAACAAATAAATAAACATTTAAAAAAATAGTTTTTAAAAAAAAGGAAATGCCGACAGATTGTGAATTGCACCTATTAAATCTGTGGAATTACTATTTTCAGTGGTTTGAGATTCTTGCGCTTACTCTGTGTCACTTGCTTAGGTAGTTTGGGATGCTTTAATGAATTGCCTTTACCTTCACTTCCGTTTTCCAAATGATTCCCTATAACAGTTAATTTTTGTTTTCTAGTTTCATTATAGGGCTAAAGTTGTCCGGAGACTGGTTAATTTTTATAGGTTTTATTCTGATTTGTGATATTAACGTAAATTAGTTTCAACAACTTTGTATCTTGAAGTTAATGTGTGTTTTAACACAAGAGAGTCTGAAAGCTATCTAATACATTTTCATTGGCCTGAATCTGAATGAATAAAATGCAATACATACACACATATATGGAGGAAAACAGGACCCAAAGTGAATAGTTTGGGCCATCTTGTTTTACTAAGCCTCTAACAGGGTACAAATGTAAGCTTTCTTCCTTGGAAGTCAGTATTAATTAAGGGGACACTGACTCCTTTAACAAAATAAGTGTATTTTCAGTGAACTAACATAATAAGATTTATTTCTCACTCATGTCACATGGTCAGCTATCCTTCAGGAGATTAGAATTCGGTGGTATCTTGGTTGTTTTATATTAGCTCTTTAAGACTTACATTGAATTACTTGGTATATGTATCAGTGGGTCTCTTTAATGTTACAATTAAAAGAAAGAGAATGTTTTTAAAAATTTTTTTTAAACGTTTGTTTATTTTTGAGACAGAGAGAGACAGAGCAAGAACGGGGGAGGGTCAGAGAGAGAGGGAGACACAGAATCTGAAACAGGCTCCAGGCTCTGAGCGGTCAGCACAGAGCCCGACTCGGGGCTCGAACCCACGGACCACAAGATCATGACCTGAGCTGAAGTCGGATGCTTAACCGACTGAGCCACCCAGGCGCCCCGAGAATGTTTAAGTGACATAGAGGTATACTGGAATAATCTTCAAATAAAATAGGTATCTATCAGTTTATACAGATTATCCTCTTACCTCAGTGGTTTATAAAAATAGACTCTTGGGGCACCTGGGTGGCTCAATTAAGCATCCCCTTCTTTTTTTTAAATTTTTTAATGTTTATTTTATATTTGGGGGGGGAGGGGCAGAGAGAGAGGGAGACACAGAATCTGAAGCAGGCTCCAGGCTCTAATCTGTCAACACAGAGCCCAATGTGGGGCTCGAACTCATGAACCATAAGATTATGACCTGAGCTGAAGTCAGACGCTTAACCGACTGAGCCACCCAGGTGCCCATGACTCTTAATTTTAGCTCAGGTCATGATCTCACAGTCCGTGGGTTCAAGGCCTGCATCGGGCTACTGATAACATGGAGCCTGCTTGGTATTCTCTCTCTCTCCCTCTCTCTCTGCCCCTCCCTCATTCTAGAGTGCTTGCTCTCTCTCTCTCTCCCTCAAAATAAATAAACTTAAAAACAATTGATACTTATTTCCTATTCATGCGATATGTTCACAAATAATCAGCTAAGACTTTGGCCCTAGTGTCTTCTTTATTCTTGGATTCAGCCTCAGGCAATCCCCCCCCCCCCCCCCCCCCAAACTTGGGTCACTGGAATTCTTTTGGAAAAATATAGGAGAAATAGGGGAAAAGCATGATGACTCCTAAGGTACTATACATCGTTTCTGCACACATTGCCTAGGCCAGAGGAAGTCACATGGTCAAGCCTGATGCCAGCAGGGTAAGAAGGTTTGATCTCCCAACAGGACAGGGGGGTGAATACATTAAATCCGGCCTATAACCTACTGCAATGGATTAAGCTAGATAAGATATTTATTAAATCTGCGTTACTAAGACACACATAACTATACAGTGGTTTCTTCTTGCGTTATTTGTAATGTCAATACACAAAAACATGAGGAAGAGTTTGTCATAGTCCTGTAATAACATTTTACTTTATCTTTCATCTATTATGGAAATCCCAGTAATCTTTTATGATCTTTCTTTCTTTCTTTCTTTCTTTCTTTCTTTCTTTCTTTCTTTCTTTCTTTCTATTCTTGAATAAGGGCAATGGAATCTGTTGCAGATCTACAAATGATGCCTCCAAATAAAGAACTTTGGGGCAAATCCTGGCATAGTGTGGTTCCTGTTTTGTTGATTGTGGTGCTTGGGGAACATAAACATGTTAAAATTAAAGGAAAGGGAACGGGATATGTGTGTTTGTTTCCTCATTAAAGAATCGTCTTTGTCAGCCCTCCCCAGGCTGTGTTCTCAGCGATGGTCATCTGAGAACCTGGTGTCATGCTAGCCATATTTAAGGTGATATCTCAAACCTTCCTTCACAAACAAAATAAGAAGTTCTTGACTTCCCATCTTCCCCCTCACAAGTCATTCTTTCTCCATACTTCTGATACAGAGTTTTATGGAGACCCATCTAGCCCGTCTCCCAGGGGTGATTGTATTCCTGGCTTAAAGATCTTTCTCACTTCTCTGCAGCTTTTCCCTTTTGTGGCAATGCCACTCTTACCCTGAACGAAGGAACAAAACCTTCCCTTGAATCTCTGTATCAGTAAATATTTTTTGCCTCTGTGGACTGTTTGGTTTCTGTCACCCTACTCCGCTGTGTCAATAGCGTGGCTATTTCCAATAAGCCTTCATAGAAGCAGGTGACCCAGTAGAGAGTCACCTAGTTGGTGACTCTTCTACATTCTTTATTTTTCTATTAATCCCCCTCCCCCCCCTTTTTTTTCCAGTCCACTTTCTCAGAAAAGATACTAAACCTCACGGTTTCTAGCAGACCTCTGCAACTGCCTCCTGAACCCCATTTCCTGAAAGTTTCCTGGCAAGAGTGACTTTCTAGTTGAGTAATTGTGGGGGTATGCTTCATCTCGGGTCTTGCCATTTTTGCCTTCCCTTTAGATTCTGGGAAACTGCGTGCCCCTGATTTTCCTCTACCTTGCAGTGTTTCTTCTCAGTATCTTTGTTATGAAGAATGGCTTTAACTGCAGGTGACTAAAAAAAAACACCACCACAGCGAGACAAAAAAAAACAACAACCGTGACTAACACAAACAAACATGATTGTTTTCCCACCGATCTCAAATCTGGAGTTAAGGAGCTCAGAGCTGGTGCGGCTCTTGACATTGTCAGGGATCCAGGTAGTTTCCATTGCTTGCTTCATGTTCCTTAACATTTTGGCTTTTGTTTTCACATTTGCTGCCTCGTGGCAACTTTTCAGGGTTGACGCGCTACGGGTAGTCTCCATGTCTGGATCCAAGGCAGAGGAAGAGACAAAAGCTAGTAAAAGCTCCCTGCATTCTCTTTTATCAGGAAAGGGGAACTATGCCTAAGAACCTTTGCAGTACTTATTTTTTAGATGTCATTTGCCTGTATTGCAACCAGCCTGATGTGATGGGCCCAAACCTGGACACTAGGAGGTTGTGTTTTTAGCCAGGCCTATTAATTCCTCTTTCGAGCTTTGTTTGTTTGTTTGTTTGTTTGTTTGTTTGCTTTTCAGGGCGCCTGAGTGGTTCAGTCGGTTGAGTGTCCAACTTCAGCTCAGGTCATGATCTCACAGTTCGTGAGTTTGAGCCCCACATCGGGCTCATTGTTGTCGGCGTGCAGCCTGCTTCGCATCCTCGGTTCCCCTCTATCTCTGCGCCTTCTCCATTCACTCCCTCTCTCTCAAAAATAAATAAACGTTAAAAAAAAGGAATCTCCAAATATCTCTGGCTAAAATTTTCGTGTCTTATGTCCATCTTCTGTGGGGTTTCCCCTTCTGGTTTTCCCACATGGTTTTAAAACAAAAGATATTCTAAATTTAATGCCTTCTCTTAAAGCTGCTATTCCTAGTGTTATCCCCGCCTTGGTTGTAACACTATCAATAAAACCAATCAACCAAGAGACTCAACTTTTACCTCCTTCAAGTTCTGTGTTGCCAAGTCCCATTTATAAAGTCTCTTAACCTTCCCCGCAGCCAATAACTCCATTTTGTTCCCACTGTCATTCTTGTGAACATTTTCTTGGTTAAGGCTTATTTCATTTTTCTGTCAGTTGAGGAATAAGTTCCCACCTATTTTAGTTTTAGTTTTTATTTTTTTACTTCCTATTTTTACTGCCATCAGAATAATCCTTCTAAAGCACCAATCCTCTCCTCGCTTAAAGCCCTACAATGGCTGGTCATAGTCAACAGTGGGCAAGCCAGACCATCCCTACATTATTATCTGTGCCGCTGTATTGCTGATGACTTCCAAATCTTTCTTTTCCAGCCAGGCCTGTTCTTAAAAGTCGATTTCGTCTACCGGCCATATTTACATGATATCTTCCAGAACGTTCAAACTTCGGAGCTGAGCTCATTACCTTCACACACTCTCCAGGTCCCCTCTTTGCCCTGAGTCCCTTGCTTGAGTAGGGATTTTGCCAAGCATTCAGTTTCTCACAGAAATTTCACTGCGGTCATCCCCAATTTCCCCTCTGCTTCTCCCAGCAATCCCCCACTTCCTGTCTAACCCGTCACAGCATGCTGTTGCTTCAGTCCTCCCAACACCCCTCAAGCGAGCTTGCCCCACTGTCTTCTGACTCCCGCAGCCTTATCTCAGGCCACTGTAATTTCTTGCCAGGAATACAATCATAGCGTGTCAGTCTTTTCTATTTTTTTTTCCATTCCAGAGGTTTTCCTTTTCTTGTTTTTCTTTTTAATATTTATTTATTAATTTTGAGAGAGAGCGCGTGTGCACAGTCTAGCAGGGGAGGGGCAGAGAGAGAAGGAGAGAGAGAATCCCAAGCAGGTGCTGCCAGCATGGAACCCGATGCGGGGCTCCGTCCCTCGAACCGTGAAATCGTGACCTGGGCTGAAATCCAGAGTCAGATGCCTAACCGACTGAACCCCTCAGGTGTCCCTAGAGGTTTTCTTTTTCTACAGTGGAACGAAGATCCTATCATTTAGTTGTTTAAATAATGCAGTGTCTTGCCACTGCCGTCCAGACGAGGTCTACACTTCTCGTCATCGTTTACCAAATCAGACTGAACCACCCACTTCGCCATGCAGTGGGGATATCACGACGGCCAGTGTTTGTCCCACACTGAGCTCTGCATTTAGCAAATACACTCTCCGCGGACGGCCCATCTTTGTGTTGGCGCTCATTTCTCCAGTCGTAACCCCGCCTCCGAAAGTTGTTCGCTGGCATTTCCCTTCCCGGAAAAGGATATTCACTTTGTGCCTTCCGGTCTTTGCATCTTGTGTTCTCTTTGCTTGTAAACCTGTTTTTCTCGAGTGCTTGGGAAAGTGTCACTTCACAAAAACAGAAGACACCTGCCATGTCTGATTAAAAGCTTTAACGACCATTGGACTTTTGCATGGATTTTCTATCATACTTTTCCCTTTTGCCTTGAGAACCGTGTGTTTCAAATGGAGGCTGCTCTTTCAGTCTGGATTCTGGAGTCGAAAGGCCTGAGGAGCAAACTCATAGCCACCCTACAGCAGAGATGAAAAATGAACGAGGAATGAATGGTTGTTATAAGCTCTGAGATCTGGGGGTTAATAGCACACCTTAACCTAAGGAAAACTGACAAAAACAGATAGTGGTATTATTTAAATTCAACCTCCTTCTAGTGTGTTAGCCTTCTATCAATGCACGCTAGCAGGAAATGTGAGCCTATTTCCACCGCGGGGGAAAATCCTTACCTCTCCCCCACTTAGATGTTAAGTAAATTATGAGTCTTGGTTTCCTTCCTGTATGATTTCTGTTAGTTTCAGTAGTGCAGATGTCTCTTCAAGTAAAAGAAAAATAAAAACTGAAAGCCACCCAAGAATACTCTGCACTTTATTCACCTTGTGACTGTTGCTTACAAGCTGTTTATTAGCAGATTTTACAAAAATAATTTTCTTCTCTCCATTTCCAGCTCATCACATTTCCAGCTCATCAGTTCTCATGGACTCTCAACATTTTTTTTTTTTTTTTTTTGCTGTGTTTCTATCCAGCCACATACTGAAACAGCTCTTTCTCTTTTTCTTTCTTTCTTTCTTTCTTTCTTTCTTTCTTTCTTTCTTTCTTTCTTTCTTTTTCTCTTTCTTTCCCTTCCTTCCTCCCTCTCTCCCTCCCTCCTTCCTTCCTTCTTTCCTTCTTTCCTTCCTTCCTTCCTTCCTTCCTTCCTTCCTTCCTTCCAGAGAGAAAGCAAGCTGGGGAGGGGCAGAGGGAGAGGGGGAGAGAGAGAATCTTAAGCTCCACCCAGTGTGGAGCCCATCGCAGGGCTCCATTTCACAATGGCAAGAACATTCATGACCTGAACCAAAATCAAGGGTTGGATGCTTAACCAACTGAGGCACCCAGGCACCCACCTCTTAAACAGTTTTTAATATACTTAGCAATATACATGCCTCTAAAGGCAGCAGATGTTTTTCCAGTTCTCAGTCTGCTAGAGGACCCCTTAGCTTTGCTAGAGGGCTTTTGGATCATTCCAGCCTTCATAAAATATTTCCATCTTTGGCTTCACTGGCCAGAATTTCATTATTTTTTCCTGCTTTTGTTCCAGATTAGTCTCTATCCTAAAATGTGTTCCTTCACAAGTTAATATTTAAGTGAATATTGAACATTCCCACTTGATGGTCTCAAGATACATCTCAAGCTTTACATCTCTAAGACAGATCTCTTGACTTTTCATCCATGAATGAATGGAAATCCATCACTGTAAATTACTTTTCAGTTTCAGAACTTCATATAATCACATTGTAGATGCTCTTTTCTTTCTGACTTCTGTCACTCAACACGGTGGTTTTGAGATTTATCCATGTCGTGTCAGTTGTCTGTTCTTTTATATTGTTGAGTAGTACGTTGTATACCCATTTGGGATTACATTTAATAAAGTTCTACAAAAATTAAGGTACGATTCTTTTTGTGTTCACAGTTTCATTGCTCTTAGAGAAATACTTGCCAGTGGAATTTCTAGGTCATATGGTACATGTATATTTATCTATAATAGAAAAGGCAAAACTCTGTGTAGGTGGTTGCTATCAGGGCCTGGGGTTTTACTGTGCTTACAAGCTAATAAGTTAGCCTATCCAAGTTTCATACAAGCAGACAGGAGATACTTGGGTCAGAGAAAAAAGCCTTCATTATTCACAGTACAACCAGCAACATGAACATCATGTTTGTGTTGGTTTCTTTTGTCCCCAAGCCCCACGAAAGTGACAGAGACTGATCAGACAAGTGCCTGGACATATAGTGATTCAGGGAACCTTCCACCTTAAGGGAAGCAGTATAAAACCCTGCATGTCGTCCTGAGTAAAAACATTTCTTCATCCCACAAAGTTCCCTGTTGTAAATATAACCCTGAGAGATGACTCAGGTAAAGACGAGGGTGAGGCCTACCCAGAAAATGTATAGCAGTGGGAGAGATCCATGGAGGATTGTCTCCCAACAGATGTGTACTCTTACACCCCCATTAGCAGTGTAAGAAAACTAACTTGAGTCATTCTAGTAGGCGAGGATTAGTCTGAATTTCCTTGATGAATAATGATCTTGAACATCTTTTTATGTGCATATTGGCCACTCATATCTCTTTTTTTTTTACATTGTATCCATTCAAGTGATTACTTCCTATTGTTTAAATTGGGGTAAATTGGGGTTTTATCTTCATATTATTGAGTTTTAAGTGTTCCTTACATATTGTGGGTGTGAGTCCTTTATCAGATATATGCATTGGCAATATTTTTGTCCTGGTCAGTGGCTTATCTTTTCATGTTTGCTGTGTTCTCTTTTGAAGAGCAGGTTTGCATCTTGTTGAAGTGTAATTTTTCATTTGTTTTTAAGCTTAGTGCTTTCGTGTGCTAAGAAGTGTTTTTTTAGACCAAGGGTCTGCAAATTTTCTCCTACATTTTCTTTTTCTTTAAGTTGATTTATTTATTCATTTTGAGAGAGAGAGATTGTGTGAGAACAAGTGGGGGAGGGGCAAAGAAAGAAGGAGAGAGAGCATCTCAAACAGGCTCAGCACCATCAGCCCAGAGCCTGGCGAGGGGCTCGAACTCATACATCGCAAGATCATGACCTGAGCCAAAACCAAGAGTCAGACACTTGACCGACTGAGCCACCTGGGTGCCCCTCTCCTACATCTTCTATTATAAATTTTATGATATAATTTTTACATTGTTATCTATGCTTTTTTACGGCATGAAGTATGATGGAGTTCAGACTTTCCCTATGGCTATCTGTTTCTACCACCATTCATTATAAAGAGTATTTTTTTCTTGCCTTTTTCCTATTGAATTATAGAGAGATTTTGTTTGCTCTTTACCTGATTGATTTCTGATTTTGTCAAAAGTCAAATAGCAATGTTTGTCTATTTTTATCATTGCTTTCTCTATACTGTTTCATTGATGGATATGTCTATCTTTATGTCTTAATTGCCATAGTTTTAAAATAAGTATTTTAGCCAGGTGATATGTGATGAGTTACAATTCATTGCATCTATTATTATTATTATTGTCACGATCATAATCATAATAATAGTTATTAATGGCTGTTTGCAGCAGGGAGGCTAGTCCTAGAGCGGTTACTTTGCCATAATGAACAAAGCAATTTTCTGATTACTGACAGTTTGATAATACTTTTCTTCCCCTGGGAAACTGAAGATTACCTCCAATTGTTTGCTGTTCCTTCCATTGAAATATGGCACCTAATTCTCTCATCTTGATTGTGGGCTCGTTTCAGTGACTTCTTATCCAAAAGAAAGCAGGATAAAATGATGTTCTGGGACTTCTGAGGCCAGATCCTAAGAAACCTTGCAGCATTTTTCTAGCTCACTTGACCATTCTCTCCATAAGACCTGAGATGCCACGTAAAAATACCGTTCTGGGGAGGACACATGGAGATGTTCTTATCTGACGTTCCAGCCAAGCCCAGAATCCCAGCTGTCCTGCTAAGATGCTGGTTATGTGAGGGTAGCCATCTTGGACTTTTCAGACCAGTCTGTCTGCCCCTGAGTGTCAGACAGACTTCCAGCAATGCCATGTGGTTCAGAAGCCTCCATGCATAAATATATCTCTGCTAATAAATAAGATAGAAGAATTATTGTGACAAGCTGTGAAATAGAAGTAGTTCTCGTGTGTCAGATTCCGCTGGACATTTTTGGTGTCTCTTGTTAGGAGCTTAATATGGCACTCCCCTGTTCCCAACAGGGGTTCCCCAACATGCTCTAAATAACATTGACTTTGAGGTAATACAGAACATGGTCCAAATCCAGGGATTTCCACTTAAAGCCAGTAAAATACTGGGTCTCGCTGTCAACTTTTTTGACACTCTGTACAGATGATCCTGTCATCTCTGTACCTAGGGAAAGACCTACCGAGGGTCATTTCATCTCTGCTACCTAAAGGGTATATTCATGCTAGTTACTTCCCCATGTGACATGTCATCTATAAAATAGTGAAAGTATCATCTGCCCCATGGAAGATTGTGAGGCTTCAGGGAGACCATCCGTACGAAGCACCCATGTTAGGCAGTGCGGATTCATAATTAACATTATGTATTATTAGAAGGAGGATTCAGTGAGAAAACATAAAGGCACGCATCATATAGGTGGGTCCAGTACATGCCGCATTCCTTCTTTCTTTCCCTTCTAGGACACTTGGAATATAAGGAAAACACATCTCTGCACGGCCTCATGGAATGCGCTATTCACTAGTTAGTTACACAAATTAAAGACAGATCGTGACTAGGTTGTAGTTCTTTTAAAAAATGTAAAAATTATTGGGATAATAATTATTTGCTAAATAAGTTTACTTGTAGAGATTTTACATTCTGTCATAAAAAGACCTATGAGCCTCTCAACTACAAGGGATTTAGCATCGCCTTGTTTCCCCGTATTAGAAAAAAGGCTGTAATTTGACCACCGAATAAACCATTGACTATGTTGTAGTACCAAAAATGCTATTATATTTCAAGGAGCTGTTCAGTCCATTATGCCACAGAGATACCCTGAAGACAGTTTTATCAAAGGTCCTAAGGGGAAAAAAATGAGGTGGAGGGTTGTAAAAAAGCCAAACACCGAGCACGGGATTTCTTACAAAGAATCTTGTCTAAGCAGTCTCGTTTGGAAATGCACATTTATTTGACCGTATTTGCCAATCATGATGTTTTTTTTTTTCCTCCCGAGGAATATGTGGAGTGTGGAGATGCTTTCCCACATGGGAAGGTTTTTGATTCATTTTGCTGAGCTTTAGGAAACGGAGCTTAGCATCTACCTTGCATAGAAAACGCCAAGCTACAGCATGCACCCATTCCACAGAGTTTGCCATGCACAGCAAACGCTGATTCTGCCATGTACAACTGACATTTTACTGCATTCGGCCAATTACGCCCCTGTCATCAATGTACAGCGTTTAGAGCAGGCTGGTGGTTCAGAGCAATGCGAGGGACATCACGTCGTCTCCTTGTCAGTCAGTCTGCTTTCTGATATGTTTGAAGACAGCATGGTTCTTTCCCACCGATCTGGCATTCAAACAGACAGGCCAGGGGAAGCCTGTCCTGTGACTCCGCTCACCATTTCCTCTTCTACAGCTCACCACACCTCTTGCCAATGACCATCTAGTGCCAGCTGCTCCGTCGCTGTCCCAAGGGGCACAAAGGGAAAGTTGACCGATATATTGACCCACCTTCTCCGTACTTCAGTGAGTGGTAAAATTACTCGGACTGGCTGAGAACCAGAGCCCCCAGAACTTCAGAAAATAAATCTAGTGGAAATCCCTTTCCTTCCAAAGCCATCCTAGAGTGGGTCAGCTACATCTCATGTGCCATGTTGATGGTTGATGGCTCTCCCAGTGCTGGGTTCTCTGTCTTCATCCCAGCTGGTGATACACTGAGATGGTCGGGTCTAACTTATATCTAAGTCACCTGACTGGAAGCCTTCCTTTAGGGTTTTCTTGCCAAACATACTCAGTAGAGCCACAACAAGTTTCTTTTCAGTGTCTCTTCCACACATTTCCTTTTCAGATGCAATCACTGGAAGGACCAGACATTCGTTGAGTCTTTTAGAACATGGCAATATCAAGCTAAGGTGCAGTGCATAGGCTTGGGAAAGTATAGCCTAGGAAGGGAAGAGATGATTAATGAGGAAACGTCTTAGTTGCTGTGAGAGTGATATGGAAAATCTAGGGATGAGGAAAAAGAAGGAGTGAAGCATTTTCAGGATTGGCTGTGAAGGTGGCTTCACAGAAGAGGGGTCTGAGTCTATGAAATGAGAAAATTCCTGACAGACAACAAAGACAAGGACATTCTGAGGAGCAGAGAAAACAAAGTCAAGGAATTCTGGAAGGTTTCTAATTTCTGGAAACCAGGAAGTAAGGAACAAGGGGAAGGATATGGGATATAGGTACGTGACTACCTTAGTCGATGAGGGCCACCATAACAAAAGGCCATAGGCTGAGAGCTTAAATACAGAGATTTATTTTGTCACAGTCATGGAGGCTGAAAGTCTAGATCAAGGGTTAGCAGGATTAAATTTCTGGTGAGGATTCTCTTCCTGGCTTGCAGACGACCATCTCTTTTCTCTGTGTCCTCACATGGCCTTTTCTCAGTGTGTGTACACACAGAGGGAGGGAGAGGTAGTTCTCTGTCATATCCTCTTAGAAGGACACTACCACTGTTGGATGAGGGCCCACACTTCTGATCTCATTTAACTGTAATGTCTCACTTAGGGGGAAGTTGGGCTTCAACATAGGAATTCTAGAATGACACAGAGAGTCCACAACAGTGACCGTTTCATTTATTGTCCAAACTGGGACACATTGGGATATTGAAAGGATGCTATTCATTTTTATCCTAGAATAACATGCATAAATCAGAACTGTCCCAGGGAAACTGAGATATATGGTCTTTGTAGATGTCGGGTACGTGGGAAACCTGGAATAAGGTAAGAAATGAATCAAAAGAGCTCTCCTTATATGCCGTGCTAAGCGGATTGAACCTTACCCAGTGTGGTAGGCATAATTTCATTTCCTATGACATTCACCTTCTGGTGTCACACTCATGGTTGTGATATGTGCATGGTACGTGGGACTTTGCAGGTGTAATTAATGTCACTCACCAACTGACCTTAAAACATGATCCTGGATGCTGTGGGCAGGCCCAGTGTTATTGCATGAGGCTTTAAAAGCAGGTGAGGAATGGAGAGAGATAAAGGACAGGAGGAATACAGGAAAGTCTCAATGTGCCATTGATGCTCGGGAAATGAAGGAGCCAAAGGACAAGGAATTCAGGTGGCCTCTAAAAGCTGCTAATGACCCCTGGCTGGCTGCCAGGCAGGAACTCCTCCAGGGCTCCAATCATAGATCCACCTTCTGCCAACAACCCGAATGATCTTGAGAGCAGATATTTTCCAGAGTTTCTCAATGAGCATCCAGCTTCTTGACACCTTGATTTTGGCCTTTGTGAGACCCTGAGCAGAGGACCCAGTGAACATGTTCCCCCCCCAAGACTTCTGATGCAAAGAAATGTGAGATAGTACAAGCCGGCTATCTTAAGCCATTTAGTGTGTTGTTGAACTTGTTACGCAATAGTAGGAAACACATACACCCCGTATAACGAGAGTTGTTGAAAAGCCTAGACAAGGCAATGATCTAACCGGCCTTACATTTTTCAGAGGTTGCCTTTGTTGTCGATCCGGAGAACAGATAGGGAAGGTGATGCCACGGTACAGTTAGAACATGACAGTGGCAATGTGGGTGGGAGGTGAAGGCACCGGGGATATGAAGAAGGGAGCGCTCACACAACTGTACCCCATTTAACCCTGCATGATGGGAAGGAAGAAGGTGAATTAAGTTCTCCAGCATGAGCGACTGGGGGTATGGGTGGTGACATCCAGAGGGAAATGGACACCTGCATGTCGGTAAGGGTGATGACCTCAGGGACGTCAGGTTGAGTTTGAAGTGTCTGCGAGACCACAGGTTGGTGGTGTCTGATGGGCAGGCCAATACGTGGGGCTTGAACTTGGGGAATGACGAAGCATAGAAGTAAGTAAGGCATTTGGCTGTAACCCCGAGAAGAGCAGTCGTTGAAGTGATTCGGTGATGATAAAGTAGTAGTAAAACTTTGAGAGTGCCGAGAGAAGAGAGCTATAGGAGATGCCGCGGGAGAGGCTGTAAAATTGGCCAGAATAAGCAAAATGTGGAAACGAAGGGCCATGGAAACAAAGAAAGGAATTGTCAGCGGCGGGTGATGCTGGAGAGTTGTGAAGCAAAGCGGGAAACAAGAGAACTTACCGAATATGACAGCAAGGTCACTGATAGTTATTTCTCGGGTACTGTCAGCAGAGACTCGGGATACAGAATAGCCATGGTATTTCAAAGAAGAGCCTGGAAGAGAGTGTAGGCTACCCTACAGCTAGGGTAGCCGATGGAAATGACGTTGATCAACCACAGGCGCTGTGATAACTGCTGTTTAGAGAAGAGGCAGTAAAAGGAAGGGAAGACAAGAATTTCTCAAGATGAGATGTGCCGTGTGGATGAGATACGGAGAAGCCAGGTGAGGAGGAGTGGTTATAGACACAGCAGAAGAAAAGAAAGCAAAGCTCTGAGATGGAGGTGAAAGTGGGGTGGCACAGGCAGGGACGGGTCATCTGGAAGAGTGGCCATCAATCCACACAACCATAAATCCCGTTTCTCTTCGGACTGTGTCTCCCCCCAGTGAGACTCATTCCTCAGACATCCTTTCAGTTAGGTTGGCATGTGACTGATTTCTAGCCTTGAAGGTGATGTGGGGTCCTTCAGGGCAACAGTTTTTTTTTTTATTTTTTTTTAATGTTTATTTATATTTGAGAGACAGTGAGAGAGAGAGAGAGCGAGTGGGTTAGGAGCAGAGAGAGAGGGAGACACAGAATCCGAAGCAGGCTCCAGGCTCCGAGCTGTCAGCACAGACCCCGATGCGGGGCTTGAGCTCCCGGACCGCGAGATCATGACCTGAGCAGAAGTCGGACGCTCAACCGACTGAGCCACCCAGGCCGCCCCTTCAGGGCAACAGCTTTTATGAAGCAGGCATGCTCCCCACGCTCTCTCTCTTCTTCCAGTGGACACAGAGGCTGCTGGAAGGCGAGTCATGCCGTGGAAGGAAGCAGGGTCTGTTCCCATCACTGGATGCCATTTGAGTGGAAACACACTCCCACGGCTTTCTATTTGTATTTTATTTTGTTCATCTCGGCCGTCTAGGCCACCATAACCATTACATGCAAAGAAACGAGGTGGGCCTAGAGGAAGGGGGAGGGAGGGAAACTGCCAAGGTCTGTACATTTGTGAGTGGGAAGGTGATATGGGTTTCAGCTTCCTCAATGAAACAGGTGGAGACAGTGTCTTCGGACCCCCTCGGGGCAGAGGACTGGAAGTAGAATGTGGGTGCACTGAAGTCAGATGGGCTTTTGTGAAACAGGAATCGGGAAACCAGGCAGAGAAGCAGATGAGGGGTAAAATTGCAAAGCTGAGCGCAAATTTCTAGCCCGATGCTGAGTGCTCAGCAGAACTTGGACGCGAAAAATTTGTAGGGACTTTTTGTTAGTCTGGAGAATGCGTGCTAGGCATGTGGAAAGCTGGAATACATATGTATTCTCAAGGATTTCTGGCTAAGGCATTAGTAAATCCCTGCCTGTGTTCTTGCCTCTAAAGCAAAGCTACCCAAAGGGTCGCTATTCCAAGGAAGCTCATCCTGCGTTAGTTTCAGTGACCCATGTGTAATGTCACAGGAATGGCTGTCCTCTGCAAAGGCACACCGGTGTGAGGTAGTTGTTAGCTCAAAATAAAGAACCTGATCCAGGAAAGGATCTTTTCCTTTCTCCAACTGCATTCAGCAGCCAGAAATTAAGATTAATTACACAGATTACTCAATCCGTAAACATTTATCAGTCATCAATGGCATGGATGGCCATGTTGTAGGAACTAGCTAAGTTTAATATCCGAATACTTCCTTTCCTAGGGCTCGGAGTGGCAGCATTTCTAAAGCTATAAACACTGAAACCTGCGAAGAATGGGTTCTGTATAGTGGAATCCATATAGAATGTGTCCAAAATGCCCCTAATGAAAGCAATTAGGATATTCTAATTTATAGCCAACCACATAAACTCATAAGAAAATAAAAATAAAAAAACATGCATCCCACCGCTAAAAAGTCTGTTAAATTGATAAAATGGAAATCTGCTACTTATTTGTCAAGAATTATGCAGTGTGTTTCATTATTATACACCAGCTTCTCCTCACTGTGGTACTGTTGCTGTTAAAACCTGCGTATGTCAATTATCCAGTATACTTCCAGAACATTTTTTAAGCAGTACATAAATACATAAATTATTTCCAAATCTGTGTCAAATTGCAAGTTCACAATTCAGTTAAAGAGATCTGGGAAGGAAAACAACCTATTGCTTTATTTTAATAACAAACATAAAGTAGGCGAGGGACATTGGGCAGACAAAGACTACATTTTGTGAAGCATTTGTTCATTTGCAGGATTTCATTACATTTTTTTTTTCTGAATTTAAGTCCTCTCTGCACAATTTTCCACTTCTGGCAATATGGGGCACAAGGTAATTCACTGATCGTTCCACTAAGAAAAAGCCTAAAAAGTTGTGGAAAATATATGTTTCCTACATGAAGCAGTGTACAAGAAGGAAAGAATTCTCAGCTGACAGCCAAGTACAGAAAGAAACCTAGAGAGGGATGTGAAACTCCAAAATAGGCTTGACCTTGAGGAAATTTGCCAAAAATGTTGTTTCAGATTGGTTTGCACAGCCTCTCAGGAAGCAAGAAATAAGACAGAACTTCCAGGGCCTGTAAAAGGTGGTCGTCTATTTGGACAAGTGTGGCAATGAGCCGGAACCATCAGAAGACTAAATCTGTGGTGTACTGGTAAACCGGAACTACCATCAACCCGTTTCTCCAGGTGATACGAAGTACGCACCCTGTCCTTAAACTTGATACCGCGTGGAAGGTAAATGCAGGTACACACACAGATGTATACACACGTACATGTGCACTCACACACACACATACCTCCCAGCCATCCAGGAGAAAAAAGACAGAAAATAAAAGAGCTACACTTGACATTCACCTTCTCTGCGTGAGAAAAATACATACATATATAAAACACAAAAACTCCCAACTTCATTGTAAAGTAAATTTAATATGCAGTAGCAGTACAAATCCTTTTTTGGAGTATTTTAGTCCAGAATTCCAAGATTTCCTGTAGAGAAAATGTATCCTCACGGTCAGATTTCACTAAAGAAGGAAGAAAGAAGGAACAAATGAGTGAAAATCTGCAAAAACAAGAAGTATTGAAAACCAAGCCAGTAAAAAATCAGATATTCCTGCAGTCACCAGCAGAATAGAAATAAAAACATATAACTATATTTCATATGTTTAAGAATAGAAGGCTAGTTTGAAAATCGAGTTATCACTTGAACAACACAGGTTTGAATGGCGTGGGCCCACTTACATGCGAATATTTTTGAATAAATATAGTACATATTGTAAATGTGTTTTCTCTTCCTTATGATTCTCTTAATTATAAATTTTCTTTTCTCTGGATTACTTTATTGTAAGGACACAGTATATAATACATGTAACATACCAAATATGTGTAAATTGACTGTTTATGTTATCACTAAGGGTTCAGGTCAAAGTGGGCTCTTGGTAGTTTTGGGGGAGCCAGAAGTTATACACAGATTCTTGACTGTGTGGGGAGCTTGTGCTGTTCAAGGGTCAACTCTATAATCACGGAGAAAGGAAGCATGAAGAATAAACAAGCTGATTTTAAGAAGAACCAAGGGGAACTTCAGCTGTGAAACAACAGATGGAATTGCATATGGCAGCCGGAAAGTCACCACTGACACCTCCTAGACTGAAGATCTTCTAGAATGTAGCACAGACAAGCTCAGAAATGAAGATTGGGAAGGACAACCTAGCATGCACACAAGAAAGAGTGTGAAGGATTCACCGACTGCTCCCTTGAGTTCCAAACACAGTGGAGAGAGAAATTGACTGTATCTGAGAATTATCCAGAACTGGTGAATGACAGTACTCAATATCTTCAAGAAAACCTGTGAATCTTACACAATTACAGTAAAAGTTTCATAGCACCAAAAAAAAAAAAAAGAGAGAGAGAAAGAATGAAAGAAAAAAAAAGGAGGGAGGAAGAGAGAGAGAGAAAGAGAGAGAGAGAGATCTTAAAAATCCTCCATGAGAAGTGACAGGTGGATTTCAAGAGAGTGTCAGTTTCACCATGTGCTGACGTGCAAAGAAGCCTCCAACCAGTGTTGCCCAATCTCCATGTACCTACGTGGAGGGTAAAAGGAAGATGCAGTCTCTCCTTGGCGAGATGGTAGATGTCCCCCGCCTCTTCTCCCTGTCCCAGAAAACAGTGTGTGTGATCTGCGCCTCAGGGGCCACGGAAGTGTTAGCTTTTCTCCAGAAAGCACATTAAAGGGTGAGAGATGATCAGGAGACCCACCCCAGGAGGGGAGAAGCTGCAGCTTGGAAGGCTTGGCGTTCCCACTGACGAGAGCCCAAATGGCACTGCTCTTTAGAGTCCTGTGTAAACTTTGTGTGACGGTACAGCCAGGGATCTTCTGAGTCTTGTCTACAAAGGCCCTAGCTGGTGAGGGGAGCTCTGCAGAAAGAAGCTGGAGGGACGTCACCAGAAGTCCAGGATTTTAGGGAGGAAACTCAGGAGAACAGCTGCAGTGGGTGCATTCACCCTGGCTGGGAAGGCTGCGGGGGAGGGATCACCTACCTGTACGGGAGTACTCTCAGCCCAGTGGCAGGTGCATCCCGGAGGATTCAGCAGGGAATGTCCCATTACTTTTGGGGGAATCCAACAGCAGCAGGTTTAAAGGGAGCAATTCAACAGGATCATCAGCGCCTTGACCACCTCTCGCTCAGGCCCTGCAGCAGCCACAGTCTTGCTGGGCAGGCAGGGGGGGTGGTGACCCTCAGCTTGAAACACAGGAAAGTCTCCTGCATGTCCACTGCATTGGCAAACCGTGTGAAGGTAATTTTTATTTTATGTATTTATTTATTTTTAAATGTTTGAGAGAGAGAGCGAGAGAGCAAGAGCACATGTAAGCAGGGGAGGGGCAGAGAGAGAGGGACAGAGGATCTGAAGCAGGCTCTTCAGTGACAGCAGTGATCCCAGTGCAGGGCTCGAACTCATGAACCACAAAATCATGACCTGAGACAAAGTCAACCTACTGAGCCATCCAGGTGCCTCCTGAAGGTAATTTTAAACAAATACTGGTATCTTGATTCTTAGGGAGTGCAACGAATTGTAATTAATGAAATGAGATGATTCTTGGGAATCAAAGTGACTGGTGGACTCTTCATTACCTGGGAGTGAGCCCCTCAGACGTGGGATCTACTCTGTGTTCATTCAGAAGCAGGGGTTTGCCCCTCAGAGCGGGCGGGAGGCTGAGTAGACAGTGGAGAGGAGGTAATTGATTTCTGATTGTATCTTTGCTCATTTTCCAGGTTAAATAAATATTAAGAACACTGTTGATTTAGCATTGAGTAGTTAAACCAATGTTTAAAGTCTTTATTAGATGATGGTTGGGGAAATATAATTTTAAATAGCCATTTATTATAATGAATACATTCCAGCTTTACTGGAAAAGGAACGCTGTGAAAATAATGAAAGCTAAATAAAAATAATGCAGTTCCGACCACTTGACTGACTATACATACTTTGTAGCTTTGTGGGGAGGAGGGCAAGAAATGGAGAAGTTCAAGGCAAGAGTGTCTCACTGAGGTATAGCAAATCCTATTAACCCAGGTAATTTCCTTGGCTGGAAATAGGACAGGGCTCCTATCCTCTTGTTAGTTTTGGCTGAAATCTTTTTTTTTTTTAATTTTTTTTTCAACGTTTATTTATTTTTTGGGGGGACAGAGAGAGACAGAGCATGAACGGGGGAGGGGCAGAGAGAGAGGGAGACACAGAATCGGAAACAGGCTCCAGGCTCTGAACCATCAGCCCGGAGCCTGACGCGGGGCTCGAACTCACCGACCGCAAGATCGTGACCTGGCTGAAGTCGGACGCTTAACCGACTGCGCCACCCAGGCGCCCCTTGGCTGAAATCTTTTATCTGTCCTCCTTATCTGTTTCATTTGCGTGTATTTCTGTTCCTGTTTCCACGTTTGCCATGCTGGGTCATTTTTGTCCAATTTTTGTCCTGTGATGTTCATCGTCAATATTTAAAATTCTTAGAATCACGTTTTAGCTATTTCTACCCTTAATAGTTCTAGTTATTATTGATAGTGTTCCAGTAAGCTCTCAAAAATGCATTCCTCCACTAAAAAGTACGCTCCTTTGAAATTCGATTGCCTACAAAGCTTGACATGAGGTTTATTTTCCTTGTGAAATAAACCATTTAATCTGGAATGCATATGCATCCAGCTGAAACTTGAAGGAAATAAGTCATCTTTGGCTTAAGTTTAAATATCGCACATTTCCATTCTAATGCTGGTAGGTGAGATTGATGCAAGATTCGAGTATTCACCATTTATTATTAACAACGCTTTGCACATGCCGTGTGCTTATAGTTCATGAGAGGAAATCAGAAAAGTCATCTCATGGATTCACTGCGATTATCCCGGGAAATAGGCTTGATGAATATTAACAGTCCAGCATCATAGCTGGAAAGGGAGATGCACGTTGGTGAAGGGATTTGGCCCGAATCATTCAGTCTATGACAACACCAGCCCGAAAAGATTATACTTAAAAATATTCAAAATGGGCCTCGTGCAAGGAGAGGCCAGATAGACCTTCCTCCCAAGAGACACAGGACACTCCCTGACCACATTTCCACCAAATGGTTAGGGGGCCACTTTTGTTCACCTCCTTTTGGCTCCAGGGCTATGATTCCTGAAGAAGTTCCATCATCCAGCATCTAGTTCAGGCCTTTTCCTACTACATCGTGTAGTGTCCCCTATTTCTGTTTGTTTCCTTGCTGTTCCTTTTGTTTTTTAAAAATAGCCCAAATCACAATATCACCAGTTAGAATTTTTGTTTCTGTATAGCATAAAAGCTTCCAGGAAATGCATAAGAACATGGTTAGTGGGAAAATCTTACTCACAAAATCCACAAGCTTAATAACTGAGAGAATAAGGCACACGAAACAGAAGGTCACGAACGGCTGTAAGTTCGAGAGGAGTAGAACAACAATTACATATGAATATATCCCGGATTGATTGGAAATATGAAAAGACAGTGAGGCTAGAGTCCTTGAAAGAATTAAAAGGAAAAGTAAAAACACTCCCTTGTAAGTTAGAAATATCAAGTTCAGTTATAAACCTACCAGCCCACGGAGAAGGGGTAAAGTGTTAGTATAGAAACTTCCAGGCACGATTGTTCTGTGCTGTTCGCATGTGTCCATCAGGTCAGATGTTTGGCCAAAAGCTTTGCTTCCTTTGGTCACCAAAGCAGCCCAGCCCATTGGCTGAGGTCAGAGAGGCCTCTGTCTTACAATGGAAAGTCTAAGGCAGATGATTGTAGACTGAGGGACAGATCAGAGGCTACATTAATTAACCCGCTAATTCGATATTGAGAGAATTGTTCCAGTCTTCAAAACTTGTATTACTTTCAGGTTCGTTTTGGTGTTTATGGAACTTTTATGAAGCAGCATCTTAATCCGTGATTAGGTAGAAAGAGTTTGGGAATGGGTTATGGGATTGAATAATGGATACTCTTAAATTTGTTTCAGTCATGGAATTCTATGAGAGTTTAAGAGGAACTATATCCTAAAAAGAATTGTGGAAATCCTATTTTAAGCACCTTTTTGTTTTTGGTTTTTCAAAAGGATGATGTGCTGTACTTTAAAATGTGTAATATGGGGGCGCCTGGGTGGCACAGTCGGTTAAGCGTCCGACTTCAGCCAGGTCGCGATCTCGCGGTCCGTGAGTTCGAGCCCCGGGTCGGGCTCTGGGCTGATGGCTCAGAGCCTGGAGCCTGTTTCCGATTCTGTGTCTCCCTCTCTCTCTGCCCCTCCCCCGTTCATGTTCTGTCTCTCTCTGTCCCAAAAATAAATAAACGTTGAAAAAAAAAATTAAAAAAAAAATAAAATGTGTAATATGATTATTGTGAAAGCAAAAGATATAAGAACTTACCATTAAATTATTTTCCTCTCATTTCCAAAATGCTTCACCTTGAATTTAAGCTTATCCTCACTTTATACATGTACTATACTTATTGTTTCATTTTCTATGAAGAAAAAAAAACCCAATTAATCTATAATATGTCTACTTTTTCATCCTAAAAACCTGTGGATTATTGGAAAAGGAGCACTTTTAATTTTACCAAGGATAATAATAAATAATCAATGCATGATCATTCTAAATGTCAGATAATACATTGTTACAGTACCGGGGAAAAGGATGAAGGTGGGGAAAAAAAAAAAAACCAAAAATACCTTTCCATGCTTTTACCAAAACAATTATAGGAAATGCTTGTCCTGCTGCAATTATTCTTGTCTCATGAAAAGTTTCCTCAGAGACCTAATGGCCACAGCCATTTCATTTTCCAACTTATTAAGCAGTCTGAGGGTGAATTGAGAGTTTCAATTCCAGGTTATGGTTATAATTACTAACTGCAAAAATCCCTGTTGCCTTTCATTAAGTAGTTATAATATTTAATTGAGACTACAGGCTGTCTACATACAGGATAGTACCAGCATAATTATCCACACACATAGAGGAACACTGAGGTAATTTTAACAATGACACATGATCAGAAAAATTACATTTTTAATTTAAGTTTTGACTTTAATCTTCCCCGTGATTAAATACACATCTCTGCATTTTTCTGCCGATGAAGACATTAAGCTAAATAAATGAACCACAAAGTGGCAGAGGAAAAGAAAACTTTGCCCTGTAACATAAATGGACGCATCTAGTATGCATTAGCAAATTCCAGTATGCCTTTCTTTTCTAATAGCTGTATGAGAAAAGAGAGCAGGTGAGCGGGGCCGCCCAGTCCCGCCGGCTCGGCTGGTCAGCACCCTCCCCTCGGTAAGCTTGAGCCATGGGGGGGGGGGGGGAATCATGGGATAAAATATCTGGGTGGCCTTTGCCCCTGCCCTTTGCTCTCACGGCTTTGCTTCCGGCAGAGTGCTTATCTCTTTGACCACTGGGAAGCTACTAAAAAGAGAGGAACTTGAAAGGAACTGGAACTTTCTATGTGAATGTCTTTGAAAGTTGCCACCTTCCAGGTTAGCTTTTAAGGAAAGGCTAAGATATCGGGAACCTGCAAATAAAGGAAAGCTTGCGTGCGGAAACATCATTTGCCAACAGTTCCCTCATGGGACACAGAAATCTGATCCTAGAAAAAAAAAATGGCACGATGTGGTGAGGAATTCATCATAGGATTCCTATAAACGTTTCTGTGCATGATAGGAGAGAAGCCACAGGAACCTCCTGAAATTATAGAAACTGGAATAAAGGGATCCCCCGTGGAGTCTCAGGCAAGTGAAACCATTGCCATAGTTTAAAATTTTTCTTCCACTTTATATTTGCAAAGTGCTTTATCATAACTTCTTCGATTATTCATCCCCAGCCTGAGAGAGAAGATGGCACACGTTTTTACTGTTTTACTTATTTATCGTCACGAACAGCATTTTTGCTTTGTTGTAATTACATTTTTTCCCACGGGGATGGAAAGATGAGGTACCAATTGTTGATGAAAAATAGAGCCTCGTTAGAGCCGCTTTAGTCATATTCAGTCTTAAGAAATCAAGAGATGGGGCGCCTGGGTGGCTCGGTCGGTTAAGCGTCCGACTTCGGCTCAGGTCATAATCTCACGGTCCGTGGGTTCGGGCCCCGCGTCAGGCTCTGTGCTGACATCTCAGAGCCTGGAGCCCGTTTCAGATTCTGTGTCTCCCTCTCTCTCTGCCCCTCCCTTGTTCATGCTCTGTCTCTCTCTGTCTCAAAAATAAATAAACGTTAAAAAAAAAAAAATTAAAAAAAAAAAGAAAGTAAGAGATGGATACTTGAGATATAAAACCAGATATTTAGCAAAGGGTCAAGAATTGTAATTATGGGAACTTAGTTTGCAAAGTGGGAAGAAGTTACATAACTGAAGTTTCACGATTTATACAACTCCCTGGAAGCATTTGCAGGTACAATTCTGCAAAGGTTAGGCTATTTGCAAGCAGTCCTGGGTAACATTTAATGACCTACGTTCCAGAGACGGTGCCTGACACAGCCTGTGAAGAGCAACCACAAAGACCCCTCCATGCATCCATGTTTGCAGGAGCTCTCTGGAAAAGCAATCATTTTCTTCCTGTGATCCACCAGAATGAAAACTTTAATTTGACTTGTGCACACGTTCCAGAATGCCAAGACACAGCAAAAGGCACCCCTACCCCCACCGACTACAGTTTACTGAGGAACAATTTTAGTTCCAACGAAACATTACTTGGTTGCAGACATGAAAACCATAAATGGTTACAGACATTAAAAACTATCCCTGGCCAGTTTTTGTGGGAATATATTGAAATATATTGAAAGGATATATTGAAAGGATGCAATATATTGAATTGCATATTGAATTGAATTCAATATATTGAATACATGCAATATATTGAAAGGATATTGGGGATTTCACGGATAGAAAGCTGCACATGACAGGGAGACCAGAAGACTGGGGGCAAGAACCAGACCAAAATCCAAACTTCGGGGCAGCAAGGGTGCCAGTTGAGCCACTGAGGAACCATGGCTGGTGCCTCCACCCGAAATTTGCCATTTCCGAGGAATGGCCTCCCTGCTTTGCTAGCTGGTGGGCAGGTGATTGGCAGAGCGTGGGATGCACGCCATGGCCCTAATGGGGCATCAGTAGTGGGAGGGAGGTGTTCTAATGCTGGGATGTACTTGCCATTGATGAAGATGGGGAGGAGAGGGTTGTGGGTTTTCTTAATTTATATGCCAAATATATGCATAGGCTCAGGTGAAAGGCAAGAGTGTCACAGCTGAATTCCAGTAATCACCCTTGCCAAAGGGAATGGCTTCTCAAGAAAAGAAGTGAGTTTGGTCTATCAGATGCATCCTCCTGTCTTGTCCATATTCCTGGAAATTTGAGTTGCTACTTTATTGCTAACCTGTCTTGCTTCAGAGGCGGTTCCTCATACTGAATTTTATGATGTCTGTGTGACCATCACACAAATCTTTTTCAACGATTTTTACTGAGTCTCCAGAGGCAGGTGTCCTGAGACTTGTCAGTTGAGTTTATTCTCCACCCGAGTCAACTTCCAGAGAGGCATTATTGAAATGAAAAAGTTCCAAGAGAATTTTGATTGGATTGGAGTAAGAACATTTTAACATGAGATCTACCGTTTCAACTAAGTTTTAAGGGAACAATACAGTATTGTTAAATATAGGGATAAAGTTGTACACCAGCTCTTTAGAACTTACTCATCTTGCATAACAGAAGCTTGGAGCCATTGAACAGCAACTCTCCATTTCCTCTGCAGCTTATGAATAGATGAACTTGGAGGAAACTTTGCTAAGTGAAATAAGAGGGTCACGAAACGACAGATACCTCATGATTCCACTTACGTGAAGTACCGAAAATAGGCAAGCTCCTGGAAATAGACCGTGGGATTTTTACTTGTAAAGAATCCCCCCTCTTTTTTTTTTTTTAATTTGAGGAAGATTTGCTTTTGTGGATCAAAATTAGAAGCCACTGGAAACTTCCCAATGTAGCATATCGTTAAAGTCACAGTGTGTGCACGGAAATATGAAATGCAGTCAGATGTGTGTAAAAAAGAGAAGGTGTGATGATGAAGTCATTGCAATATTTACAAAACAATTCTGTATGCTGGGTGAGATCCTTGGACCAACCTGTTTGAACTTTGAAAGGTTTAGCAAAATGTAAACATTTTTAAAAAAAAAAATTTAACTTTTTTTTTTAATGTTTATTTTGAAAGAGAGAGGGAGAGAGATAGAGAGTGAGCAGGGGAGGGGCAGGGAGAGAGAGACGGAGACACAGAATCCGAAGCAGGCTCCAGGCTCCGAGCCATCAGCACGGAGCCTGACACGGGGCTTGAACTCACAGACCGCGAGATCATGACCTGAGCCGCAGTCGGACGCTTAACCTACTGAGCCACCCAGGTGCCCGCTCTTTGTCTATTTTAAACACATTTGAAAATACTAATGTCTAGAAGTCTGATTTTGCATGTGAACCAAAGTAGCGAGGTGAATTCGGAGAGGAACTAACTGCGTCATTTGCGCAACTTTATCAGCTAGTATCCACTTGGCTTATTTTTCAGTTGCTTTCCACGTACGATATTTTGTTAGGAAAGCTATATCAATGGATATTCTTTTTCTTTATATTGCGAGTTGGCAAATATCCTGCAGCATGTGATCCATCTGGAATGACAAAAGCGTAGAAAATATAATGCATTTTAAAAATCCATGTTTGATGTCTTTTATTTATCTGTTATTATTTGTGCCCTCTAAAGGGACATCTTCTTTTCTTTCTAATGGACCGTGTCCCTACAAAGCAATCGGTATCACTAATTCAGTGATAAGATTGGTAAGAATTACACTAACTTGCAAATAAGCCCAGCCTACTGAGCATGTCATTGAATGAAGAGCCATTTTAGTTGGTTGAGTGAACACTTACAAAATCACAAGTTTCCGGAATTACACTGTACTTGGTAGTGAAACCGAGGCCAGTTCTCAAATTATAAGGGGTATCAGAATCACGTGGCTGGTTTCTAGGCTTCCCTTCCAGCATTTCTTTCTCTCTCTCTTTTTTTTTAATGTTTATTTATTTATTTTGAGAGAGAGAAAGACAGTGCTTGCATGCAGAGAGAGAGAGAGAGAGAGAGGGAGGGAGAGAGACAATCCCAAACAGGCTCCATGCTGTCAGCACAGAGCCCAAGGTGGGGCTCGAACTCTTGAACCACGAGATCATGACCTGAGGAGAAACCAAGAGTTGGACGCTTAACCAGCTGAGCCATCCAGGCGCTGCCCCACTTCCTGTATTTCTAATCAGATTATGTGGGGTCCCAGAATGTCCATTTCTAACAAGTTCTCACATGATGCTGATGCTGCTACCCCACGGACCACACTTCAAAAATGGCTGTTTTCATGCTTACATGTGGGAACTTGGATGTCCTGGGGCTTTGACATCCAAGTTCTACCACTTCATAGCTGTTTCACATTGAACACGTTGACACAACGTCTCGGTGGTTCATTGTCTTTGTCTGTATGATAGGGAAAATCATAGTACCCTATATGCTGATATTATCGTGAGGAATAAACAAATCACTTGTCATAATGGCTGGCATGTGGTATAACCAATAAATTATGGCTACTGTTAATACAAGTGACTCCGTGATGCTGCAGGTGAGAGAAGTATTGTCACTTCCCTAGTGTTGTCACGGCACCTGCTCTCTATGCCTTATTTACCACCTTCTGGCAAACCTCAGTTTACCGGTGCCCTCCCTGTCCTGAGCTAACCCAGCCACGGCCATGGCCGAGAGCACTTTGTGTGGGTCCTCTTATAGGCATGAAGGGGAACAATCCATAATTTATAAAAGACTACAAAACTTCAGTCTCCTTAAATGCGTTTAATTGGAACATTTGCTTATATCTCAGAGTCACATATGGATGAAAATGGCATTGCTTTTTTCCTTCAGTTGTTGTTATTTATTTTAGTCTTTGCTTTTTCACTAGAGCCTTGCTGTTTTTCTTTCAAATATCCCTTAGCAGGCTTCTCTCGAACTGTACAAATAGAGTTACTCATAATGTTTGCTCTTAGGTTGATTTTTTTTCTTTAAAGTATAAAATGTAACAATACTGTTAGTTATATTTACTACTTAGAGTTCTCTTCATCCTATACTTAATTTAAAATCATCCTTAGTTCAGGGGTGCCTGAGTGGCTCAGTCGGTTGGGCATCTGACTGTGGCTCTGGTCATGATCTCACGGTTTGCGGGTTCAAGCCCCGCATCGGGCTCTGTGCCAAGGGCTCGGAGCCTGGAGCCTGCTTCAGATTCTGTGTCTCCCTCTCTCTCTGCCCCTCCCCTGTTCATGCTCTGTCTCTCTCTGTCTCAAAAATAAATAAACATTAAAAAATTTTTTTTTTAAAAAATCATTCTTCGGTCACAAATGAGAACTAAGAAAAAAACGTTTGTACTTTTTCTGTCCACCATTTGCCTTAAACCTCCTTAAAACAAATCCCAAGGCAAAATTTCTGCTTGGACAGCTTGAGAAGTCTGATTCATTGTACCCTTGTCATGCAATTTAATTTGAGTTCCTTATCTGACATAGTCTAGCATATTAACTTTCTTTTAAAGGGACCACTTTGGAAAAATCCACCTAAACAAGTCAAAATCAATGGCTTCCTTACAGAAGGATCCCCTGGGAAAGAATTAGCAGGAATTACTCCATGGGCGCGTCTGCTACTGGCTTTTTATGCTTGATTGCTTGTCAGTTGGCAGAAGTCAATGGTTCTCTTTCCTACACAGGAGCGGAGGAATGGGGGCGAACTACAAATTATCAGTACTCGGGATGTGGATTAAACATTTTGCTGCTGTCTCTCCAACATGTGCCCTGAAAGTACCACTTGGCTAGGAATTACAAAGGACTGCATTTAGCAAAGCTTTCATTTAAAATAGACACAGGTGACAGCTCTATTATTTTTGCACGTTCAGAGGCATCCACAGCTGTTTTTATTTATCTCAGCTGTATATGCTTGTATTTGTTGTAATTATTAGTCTCGGATGTAGTTGAAGATAAATATCTCAAATGCCTATCAAGGCTAAATTAAATTAAGGAAATCACACTCTTCAGCGTCACCCCCTTTGGCCCTGCTTTGCTGCGGGAAATTTGCAACCATTTCAAAAGTTTAAGCTTCATTTCTGCTCCTCTCAGGAGAAGTACTTTCCAAAGTAGCCCTAGGTTCCTGACCTACTCCAACTCAGTACCCTCCTGCCATTGTTTTCTCTACATTTAACATAGGGGGAAAAAATGTTTCAAAGTTTCTTAGAAATGCATAAAAATAGTTTTAAACTAATGGTAATTGCTCAGAATGTGAAAAAGCGTTCTGTGCAAATGAATTGTGTTGGGACCCACTGTAACTCTTCTGGTTTCTTTCTGAAGGTTGTGGATTGCAGGTCTAACTGCTCTGTTTTGTTTATATTTCACCTGTGGTTCGTTCAGTACATGTAACATGTTGCAGAAGGGTGGGGGCGATGGTTTCACCCTTGGTAACCCAAGAGTGACCACACCGGGATTAAGTGAGGGTCCTGGAAATTTGGAAGAAAAGGAAAAGAGAAAGAATACAATGCACAGACAGATTAAGGAGCGGGAGGGGATAGCAGGATTGTTTAAAGGGAATGGGATTAGCAAAGTGCAGGAGGTCAGCGTATGAAAATGTAAGCAAGATACATTTGTCTCCCGAATTCATATAAATGGGCCTTTGGGGGAAAAAAAAAAAAAGAAATCTGTTTGCAGTGGTGGCCTTGGGTTGGTCTGCGTTCAGCTGGGAAGACAGTGTTTTGTTTTGTTTCTTAAAATTTGACATGGGTCCTGATACACAACTTTGTAGAGAGGTTGGCCGGCTTATTAGCATAGTGGCCTTTGCAACCATGGTGACCACATTAGCTTTTGCACCTGTTGAGGTCTGAGTTCATTAATGACAAGGCAGCCTGGAAATAGACAACGCAAGGCAACTAATGCAGCCGTGTTTGAAAGAATCGGACAACTTGTCAAGAGGAAGCAGAGAAAATGCCAGTCAACATACTTGCGAAATGAAGAACTATTGAAAGAGCAAGAAGGTAATAGATGGTGGAAATTTACATGTCTCTGCCTGATAAAGACCATGGAAAGAGACTGTTAGAACCGGCAAAAGAGGGTTGTATAATAGTAGAGTTCTTTTTTATTGATTATCCTGTGTATTTAAAGGGTATTTTCTGTTACTTTCATTTATCACTTTAAACATGAGTTCTCTCCAGATGTATTTCTTTTAATTAAAAAAAAAATAGTGTTTATTTACATTTAAGAGAGAGAGGGAGAGAGCACACGTGCGCACATGAGTAGGGGAGGGGCAGAGAGAGAGAGGGAGACACAGAATCAGAAGCGGGCTCCAGGCTCTGAGCTGTCGGCACGCAGCCCGACACAGGACTCAAACCCACAAACCTCGAGATCATGACCTGAGCCACCCAGGCACCTCTACATTTTTTTTAATGTTTGTTTATTTTTGAGAGAGAGAAACAGAGTGCGAGTGGGGGAGGGACCAAGAGAGGGGGAGACAGAATGGAAGCAGGTTCTAGGCTCTCAGCTGTCAGCACAAAGCCTGACACAGGGCTCAAACTCACGAACTGTGAGATCATGACCTGAGCAGAAGTCAGATGCTCACCTGAGCCACCCAGGCGCCCCCTCTCCAGGTATGTTTCTGAAGTAAATATCTAATAATGCAGCTATCAAGTAAATGGACGTGCTAATGGCGAAGTCCTTTTCGGGTAAGATAATTCCCTTGATTTTGTCTGGTTTACAGTCGTGGTTATTGTGGCCCAACTTGCTTTTTCCTAAGTCCAGTGGTTTGGGCTGTTTTTCTTCATTCATTTTAAGGTTCTCTCTTCAGAGGGACGAGGCGTTTTCCTCAATGCAACACACTTTGCTCGGCATTCACTGCCCTCTAGTACGTCTTAAACCCTCATCCTGGGGGCGCCTGGGTGGCGCAGTCGGTTAAGCGTCCGACTTCAGCCAGGTCACGATCTCGCGGTCCGTGAGTTCGAGCCCGGCGAGTTCGAGCCCCGCGTCAGGCTCTGGGCTGATGGCTCAGAGCCTGGAGCCTGTTTCCGATTCTGTGTCTCCCTCTCTCTCTGCCCCTCCCCCGTTCATGCTCTGTCTCTCTCTGTCCCAAAAATAAATAAACGTTGAAAAAAAAATTTTTTTTTAAAAAATAAAAAAAAAATAAAAAAACCCTCATCCTGATAACATGCTCTTAACTGAGGAAATCAGCCTCTGTTATAAACCCGTGGAGGGGAGGTGCATTTCTGGGTTTGGACTTGATGGCGAGTGAGCTGTTCTCTCAGCCACTAATTTATTGCCACTCATTAGTTAAAAGTACAAGGTTTTAATTCTTTCGCTTGTAAATTTTGGGGGTGGGGCCCATGACAGGTGATAATAGAAGTTGTTAGCTGCAATGCTTCTTGAAATATTTGAAGATATACTTTAACACATTTTAATAATTATTGAGGGTGCCACTTGATAACACTAAATCTTTTCAATGAAAGCTTTCAAAATTGCATGAAAGTCAAAACAAGGGATTAGTTTTCCTCCATCTTATTAGAGAATCTGCCCAGTGTTTTCAAACATGTACTAACTTTCAATTTTGATTCAGGATAAGCCTTTTACAACTTAAGGGACTGAGTAAATGTCTGTGTTGAATTCTGACCCTTTATGAAGGATCCAGGGAATGAACTAGTTTCTTTTCTCCTATAAGCCTTGACCTTTCCTTCTCCCCACCCTCACCCCCACCCTCGCCCTCTGTCTAGAAATGTGTTGAGTTCCAAAAGGGAAGGGAAGCCTGTGTTTCATTCTTTCTTTTGCCTGTACTCCCACCTGCCCCCAAATGGGATGTCTCAGCGTAAATGACCAAACCTATCCATTGCTTAATCTTGTAGCTCACTGCAAATCTTCCAAATCCTACCATAACCTACCGGGTAGCAATGACGGTCTTTCGAATGATGTCTAGTAAATCATAGTCTCTTTCTTTTAGTATCTCCCTGCAGTTGATGTTATTTGTAAGAACTTAGTTTTCAGTCTGATGTGTGAGGCATTATTGACAGTAAGGCTATCTTCTACATGGTACAGACCTTTCTTCTGCCAAAACCAAGCGTTCCTAAAAGAATTTTCTTTGGACCAAATCCTTTATGGTAAAGATCACAATCTGACAGAGAAGTATCTCCTTTGAAAGGATTAGAGCCTCCAGATAGATACAAATAAGATAAGAAAAAGTAGACACATGTTAAATCATGGAACAGCAAAGGGAATACTTTATGGAAATGAACTCACAAGATAATAATTTGAATTTGACAAGGTGATAATTAAAGTCCCCAGATAGATTTCTTCCACATCTGTATGCCTTTCAGTAAAGTTGGTTAGCATATTAACTACTGCGGGAGAATACTAAAAAATATTCATGGGATGTAAAACTGCAAATTATTATTCATTTCAATTTGTATAATAAGTGTAACAAAATGCAATGCATACAGTATTACACAAGAGGTACTAAACTCTATTATAGACATTTCTGGAGCACAGGCAGGACCCTTAGATGACAGTTTTTGAATGTTCAAGTCATTTATATGAATTACGACTTCTCACAGTTTGGAAGAAATTTTGTGTATCTTCAGTGCTCTTTGGGACTAGTAACTTCTTATTTCCAATGACTAGACTAAATTTTTAACATTATGTATTTGGATATGTGTGCATAAACATACACACATATATACATCTTCATATAGTATATATGCATATAGTTATAACGTATATATTTGATTTTGTTACATTTTTCTTCTAAGGACACTGGGATTTAGTGACCAGAAAAGGGCATAGATGTGTGATCAAAAAAAATCAGTAACTACCAGAAGTTCTAATTTCAAATAGCACTCTAACGTATTCTCTTCTTCATAGTTGAATTTGATTGTATATACCTTTTAATTAAACATTCATTTGAAAAACCATTTAAAAAAATTTTTTAATGTTTTATTTATTTTTGAGACAGAGAGAGACAGAGCATGAGCAGGGGAGGGTCAGAGAGAGAGGGAGACACAGAATCCAAAGCAGGCTCCAGGCTCTGAGCTGTCAGCCCAGAGCCCGACGCGAGGCTCGAACTCACGAACTGTGAGATCATGACCTGAGCTGAAGTCGGATGCCCAACCGACTGAGCCACCCAGGCGCCCCTGAAAAACCATTTTTAATAGGATATTAGACACTGTGTTAGATGTGGGAGAAGAACTGTTAAGTGTGGCCACACTGGGTAGTAGATGTCACACTCGAGAATTTCTTTAGATGTGGGTGATCTATATATACAAAGAATATTTTCTGTCCTAAAGAATTTAAATGGAAGACACTATGCTGTGAGATGTGTTGTCATTTTCCACCTATGAAAAAGCATACAAAGAACAGTGAGAAAGACTTTCTGCAATGCATTTTCACTTACATTGATGACATTTTTATAGAAATAAAATATTCTCGGGGCGCCTGGGTGGCTCAGTCAGTTGAGCATCCGACTTCAGCTCAGGTCATGATCTGGCGGTTCATGAGTTCGAGCCCCGCGTCGGGCTCTGTGCTGACAGCTCAGAACCTGGAACCTGCTTCAGATTCTGTGTGTCTCTCTCTCTGCCCCTCCCCTGCTCATGCCTCTGTCTCTCTCTCTCTCTTTCTCTCAAAAGTAAATAAACATTAAAAAAAATAAAAATAAAAAAAAAGAAATAAAATATTCTCATGGCTTTGAATAAAAGGACTAGTTTCAAGTATCCCAGGGGACAACGCAGGGACCCTTGGGTCCACAGTCAATGGCAATCACCAATGAAACCTGATGTTCTCCAGCAGGAATGCTAGCTAGAATAGGAGGGAAAAGAGACGTGATTGCAAAAAAGAGGATCATTTGAGAAACCAACTTCAATGTGAAGTTGTGTTAGAATGGGGAAAAATGATTTTGGAAATTCTTGACAGGTCCGCGTGAGGAAATAGAATTCCGCTTGCAGAAACGAAATGAAGGGGAGAAAACAATCAGAAGCAAGAGTGTGGGGGAGGAAATGAAAGTGACCAAAAGATGCGTTCGTCAAACAGGCGTATTTTGACAAATCAGGAGGAACAGGAACAGAAAGTCCAATGACACAATTTAGAGGAGACTGCTCTTACATGTTACATGACATCTCCAGACACCCTCAACAACACAAATTAGATGTGCATCTGTGTAGACAGGCCAGATCACACATAGTCGGCCCTGCCTCTGGAAGGGAGGGGAACGTAGCTTGGCCTCTGCAGGTGACTGGAAAAATCCCACCAGCCTGCTAGACTCCCGGCCGTGTTGAGGATTCTGGCATATGGAAATGCACTTTGCGTATCCCCTTGGGGAACCCATGGGAAATCAGCCTCTTTGCTTCTGGGTTTTGCAGTTCATACTTTATGTCTTTTCATTTTCCTATGCAGTTTTACTTTTTTTCCTGATGCCAGGCAGGACTAATTGTTGATTTCCACTAAATTACCACTGCCCTCCACTAGCCGGCTTCTCAGAACAGCCAGCCCACTAAGGTTTCCCCAGCAGAAGGGAGGGAAAATCCTTAACCATTGTCATGGCCACCCAACTCCCTTAGAGCCCTGAGTGTTCTGTTGGTACAGCCAAACCAAGGCATGTGGTCTATTCTATGAATATATATATTTTTAAATTTTTTAATGTTTATTTAATTTTGAGAGAGAGAGAGAGAGAGAGACAGAGCATGAGCAGGAGAGGGGCACAAAGAAAGGGAGACACAGAATCCGAAGCAGGCTCCAGGCTCTGAGCTGTCCGCACAGCCCGACGTGGGGCTCAAACTCATGAACCGTGAAACCATGACCTGAGCTGAAGTCAGACCCTTAACTGACTGAGCCACCCAGACGCCCCTGAATGGGTATTATTTTTGAAGAAGGTATGTTTTTGGAGAAACACACAAAGAAACACAACATGGATTTTTTGTTGTTGTTCTTTCCTACTTAAAAACTCTTCATTTTTCTTTACCTCCATTGCCACTTTTTCTACTGCAGGCATCATTTCCCTCAACTACACTGTTAGGGAAAAGTGCAATCTCTGTGCCTTTGTAAAATAAAATCTGAGGTTATTTCTTTGCCTCAGTCCTACCCTCCCTCCTCAGTGCCACTTGAAGGATCTTTTCAGGGCCCAGCCTTGCTTCCTGCCCAGCCTCCCTCTGCCCTTGTCCCTCCAGCCTGGTCCCGAGCAGTGTTTCTGGCTGAACCACATGGCAGGGGAGATCTGAACCACATGGCAGGGGAGACTTTTAGGAACACATTTTGTAAGGGCTCCTGTGTTTTTGTTTTTTTTTTTTTTTTTTTTTTTTTTTTTTTTCAACGTTTATTTATTTTGGGGACAGAGAGAGACACAGCATGAACGGGGGAGGGGCAGAGAGAGAGGGAGACACAGAATCGGAAACAGGCTCCAGGCTCTGAGCCATCAGCCCAGAGCCCGACGCGGGGCTCGAACTCACGGACCGCGAGATCGTGACCTGGCTGAAGCCGGACGCTTAACCGACTGCGCCACCCAGGCGCCCCGAGGGCTCCTGTGTTTTGAAGCCGAGAACTATTTACCTATTTCCCAAGAAGTATGGCAGACCCTTAGGAAATCACTGCGGAGTTTACTCTTACCGTATGATCTCAGGATCCATTTTTTCTGCTTTTGTTGTTTTGTTGCGAGTGGGAAAAGACAATATAAATATGACTGTATGGGTAATGTAAATGCTTTTCTCAGAAAAATTTAAATTAAGCTTTGCTGAGAGTATTTTTTGATAATTTCATTTGTGTGGAGTATTCAACTTTTAGGTTTCACATTCTCATTTTTAGTCCATTGATATTTTCAAATCTTAAATATTATTCTTATTCACTTCTGACTTTGTCTCCAGTGCATATGTGTATAAGCATAAATCTTTTCACCTTTGTCTGTCTATCAAAATGAAAATAAAACTTAAACGTTAAAAAAATAGTTTAAAAAAAAAAAGGGGGGGCACCTGGGTGGCTCACTCAGTTGAGCGTCCGACTTAGGCTCAGGTCATGCTCTCACAGTTTGTGAGTTCGAGACCCGCGTCAGGCTCTGTGCTGACAGCTCAGAGCCTGGAGCCTGCTTCACATTCTGTGTCTCCCTGTCTCGGCCCCTTCCCCTGCTCATTCTCTGTCTCTCAATAATAAATAAATGTTAAAAAAAAATTTTTTTTAATGAAAATAAAACTATCTTCTTTTATTCCAACCTTTGGGTATTTCACATCCTGTTTTTTTCCCCCCAGTTTGGCTTGTTTGAATATCTTTTAGTATACACTACTGATGAGGAAAACAAAAGCAAGAGAAATGTAGCTTAAATTTGCAGCTTGCAGCCCGCTGATAGACACCCGAAACATGTACAATGTGACCTTCCTCGTGCAACTCATGGCTGCCTTACTTCCTTCATGTTTTTGTTTTATTAAAGACTAAAAGTAACCTCATATTAACAGCAGCTAGTCCCCCAAGGTCCTGAAAGCCTTGCTTCCAAATTCCTTAGAGACTTTTGCTTTCCCTAACCCCCACTAACTTAAAAGTATACAATCAGTGACTCCTCACAACCCCAGTGCAGCTCTTTCCTGTGCTTCAATAAAGTCACCCGTTTGGGGCGCCTGGGTGGCGCAGTCGGTTAAGCGTCCGACTTCAGCCAGGTCACGATCTCGCGGTCCGTGAGTTCGAGCCCCGCGTCGGGCTCTGGGCTGATGGCTCGGAGCCTGGAGCCTGTTTCAGATTCTGTGTCTCCCTCTCTCTCTGCCCCTCCCCCATTCATGCTCTGTCTCTCTCTGTCCCAAAAATAAATAAACGTTGAAAAAAAAAATTAAAAAAAAAAAAAATAAAATAAAATAAAATCACCCGTTTGGCACCAAAGACATCTCAAGAATTCTTTCTCCGCCATTTGCTCAAGAAACCCATCAATACAAATTGTGCTTTGCTGCAAACGTGGGTGTGGCTCATGCGATCCTCTGCTAAAGGCGACCTGGTGATCACCCAAGGGGTTCAGGTACGGTTGAGAGTATCTGGAGAGACAAACCCCCAGGCACCATGAGTTGGCTAATCTGGGAACCCATAAGCTGCCAGGAGCGCAACTTGGTACTTTTGAACATGTTCTCGGGAAGTGAATTCACCTTTGGCTCTCTGTGTTTAATGGAGAATACCTCTCCATCTCCTCTGGAAACAACCTCTTCTAATCTTTGCAGGATTGTCCGTTCTAGCGCAACCCTTCTTTGCTTATCCACCCGTGTCTCCGTTTATATGTCTTTGTGCCGGCAACGTGTCCGTGAAAGTAACTTTGCCGTGCATGGGCTCATTTCCTGAAGAACCCAGGAAAGCAAAGATCCTCCCGTCCCTGGAGGAGGGTCGGCAACTATCATCCATAGAGCAGGTATGTTATTTCCACCGAACTTTGCTGGTTTCTGGCAGCCTGTTTGCCCCCAAGGTTTTATTCAACCCTCAGATCTATTACTGGAAGCATTTTGCAGGAGAGAATCCTGACAGAGACTAGATCTCTCAGTCTTTCTCAGACATGAGAATGGAATGAGAATGGAAGGAAAGAAAGAATGAATGGAAGGCAAGAAAGACTGCCAATTCAGGCAGCCAACAAGGTGCCTCTTCCCATGGAATTAGCTTGAATTCACCACTGTGTGTTCACTGTTCCTTTGTTGGAGAGGGAGCGAAGAGAAAACAAAACAGATGAGTTATTTGGTTCTACAAAAACAAAGCGAACATTTTTTTTTTTCCAGAAACATGCCAGTGTTTAAAAAATAAATAGGGATGGAACATGGGCCACGATCTGTTAACACTGTGGAAGATTTCCTTCATTGTCGGTACGATTCCACCTTGGCACACTATTTCTTCTGGGAAACAATCTACCCAGCAACCCATATACCCTTCTCTGGACACTACAAATAGCTTTCTGGCAATAAATCTGTCAAAGGCACTTGCACTGGTAATTGGGCCTATGTAATATGCCAAAAGAAGTTGGGGTAGGGAGGGAGAATGACCGTTATTAAGACCTCTGTGGGTGGGGCTTAACCCAATAAATCTTAGCGCAGCCATATGTGATGTCCGGCTCACGGTTCTGGCTCCTCATTTCTTCATTATTAGGATGCCGTTTCCACCCCCTTTGTCGTATGACTGTGCACAAGCTCCAGGAGGGTATGTTGATTGCAGAGCCCTCAGCCGTTGCTTCTGGTCCTGTTGATTGACTTGCTTTGGCCAATAGAAATTTTGCAGACAAGATGTGAGCAGACAAGGGAACTCCTGTGATGTGTCTTGACCTCCCTTTCTTCTGCCATTTGTCAGGAGAAGAACATGCTCCCCGTGGCGCCATAAGTCCCAGAAGGAGGAGATACAGGCAGCTGAGCTAGACCTAAGTCATATCCTAGAGCCACATTTAGCCAATCCCAGCAGCCTCTGGCCGAGCCACCCATGACCAGCAGGGCCGGAAGCAAGGACGGACTGTTGTTGAGAGCCTGCAAGCTTCGTGGTGGTTTATAAAGCAATGTCAGATGGTAGAAAGTTGACTAATGCAGTGCTTTCTGTATGGACATCTGTTGTGTGTCCCGAAAGCTTCTAGTAAAGTCATGCTTTGTGAAAGCTTGATTTTAGCTGTGCTGTTGGGGGCTAAAGGACAAGGTCCAAACTTGAACTGAGGCCGTGTAGTGGGAGGGAGCAGTATCTACCCAAGGAAGCCAGAACAAAGAAAATGAAGGATGAGTGTCGAAGAGCACCACGGGCTTCTGGAATCAGATGGTTTGCGGAGGGGCAAGCAGCAAGGATGGCAGAGAAAGTTGTGGGATATGTCAGCATTTTCTAAGGATTCTCAGAGATACTTGGGGCGAGAAACCTCATAAAAGACTCAATTTTTCTTCCATAATACACAAAGGGACACGGGCTATTGCTATTTAGGCATTAAAGGCAAGCATGACCCACCCCTGAAGGCTGAATAAGTGTGAGACACCTGGTTCACATTTATACAAATCTTTGCACAAGACAATTCAACCTTCCAAGCACAATGCAAAGTAGCATGTCTAATCTATTAAGCATAGTGCCTCTAAACTCATAATATGTAGTGTGTAGAAATCCCTCCACAGCCGCTAACATTTATTGAGCTTTTTCTATGTACCAGGCCGGGCCAAAAGATTTTTCAGGTTTTAACTCATTTACAGACTTGTGAGGTAAATCATTTTATTATCTCTATTTCATAACTGAGTAAATTGTGGCTTAGAACGGTTTAGTAACTGGTCCAAAATCCGGCAGCAAAAAAATGACTGTGTACTTTATTCTGTGTATAAAATGCCTTTGCTCCTTTTTCTGTTATCCTTGCTTCTTACATCTGTGACTCCTTACGCGTTGTTCTGTCTTGAAACCAGAGAGAACCTGGTATCTGTAAAATCTTTATAATATAATATAGTATAGGTGTTAAATATGGTTACATATATAAACATATATGTATATTATAAACATATAAAAATTACATACATATGATTCCAATAAAAATTTGTATATTGTTAGAAATGACAGACAATAAGGCATCCCATCTTTGTAGGGAGATCTACAATCGATAATTTTTGTCTGAGGACCAAGTACGTGATCTACAAGGTATGATCCCTTGAGGGCACAAGACTTCCTTTGTAGCTATCCAGTAGATGCATCATTCTTTTCTTTTTATGTATTTATTTATTTATTTCTAGGAGAAGTATTTACCAAAGATCAACTCAAGAGGAAGCAGCTTTGCTGAGGTGAGATATGCAAATTGTCTGTTTTGCCAGACACAGACAGATTAATCATATCATTAACAAAAGTCAGTTGTTAACCTTGAGGGCACATTTAAAAAAAATGAAAATCCACAGGCCAGGTGGGTGCATAGAAATGGCATTTTATCACTTACTGACCAGATAATTGCAATATAATCTTATCACCTTAATTTTTTTTTTTTCAGTAATAAATTCATTTGAATCTGAATAGGCATTTATAAATTAATTCTTTCTACTTTTTTGGCTTACTTAATCAGATGCAAAATTACTATTCTTTTGGAGGAAAGTGAGTCATAATTCAGAAGTAATTGTTTCATCTTATACAGGAAATAGTAAACAAATATTTCCAGAGTAATTTATAAAATCAGTAAGTAATATTTTAATGATTAACAATCTCCCTAAGACAATAGCTTGAATTCGTACAAGTAGGGAAGGGTCAATCAGTCGTGTAAATTGAACATGTGAAGGTCAATGTACCACATTAGAGATCCGTAACAACGGTGAAGGGAGATGTTCATTACTATGGAAGATAAATTAACCTTTGAATTTTTCTCTATGTAAGTTCACTTACAATTCAAACACCACAAGATTCTTGCATTTCTATTGTTTGTTTATTTTACTGATGAAAATAGTTCATTAAGAGTATGTGTGTGACCATGTACCTTTGAACAATTATTTAGAGATGGAATGTTATCAAGCAAAAGGAAACTCTATTCATTTCTGTTGGGGTGTAACAAAATCACAAGGAAACTTAATGACTTAAAATAAAATGCATGTATTAGCTCATAACCTCCGTTGGTCAGGAGTCTTGGGCATGGCTTTGCGGGTTTCTACGTCCTGGTTCTCATCTAGAAGTTTGGGGAAGATTCTGCTTCCAAGCTCTTTTGGCATTGGCAGAATTCATTTCCTTGTGGCTGTATGATCAACCCTTTTACTGGTTGGAGGTTTCCATTAGATTCAGAATCTATCTGCCTGCAGTCCCTAGAAGGTGCCCAGAGTTCAAAAGTCCTTGCCATGAGGACTTTTCCCACATGACGATTTGCTTCATCAAACCTGCAAGGAAGTCTTGCCTCAGTTGGCTAGGATAGAGTCTTCATGACAAGGAGACTCTAGATAAACTTGTTCTGGGTAAATCTGAGCTAGATCTGATAGAGACAAAGGTTTATAAGAATTAGGGGGATGGCCTGAGAATTTTGGTTACTTAATTGTAATGTCTGTGAAGCTTGTATCAGAAAAGTCTAGCTTACTTGAAAGTTAAAAAAAAAAAAAAAAAAAGCTGCTCTGTTTATATGGCCTTACTAAGTAGAAAAACCTGACTTGTTTTTAGGGAAAAAAGCAATTTTTTTTCTTATTTTTAGAGAGAGGGTGTGAGCAGGGGAGAGGGGATGAGGGAGAGAGAGAGAGAATCTTAATCTTAAGCAGGTTCCATGCTTAGTGAGGAGTCTGATGTTGGGGGCTTGATCTCACGATCCTGGGATCATGACCAGAGCCAGAGTCAAGAGCCAGACAGTTAACCTACTGAGCCACTCAGGTGCCTGTAGGGAAAAAAGAATCTTTAAAAAAAATTTGATGTTTTTATTTATTTTTGAAGGAGAGAGAGGGAGACAGAGCATGAGCAGGGGAGGAGCAGAGAGAGAGGGAGACACAGAATTTGAAGCAGGCTCCAGGCTCTGAGCTGTCAGCACAGAGCCCTACACTGGGCTCGAACTCACAAACTGTGAGATCATGACCTGAGGTGAAGTCGCTTAACTGACGGAGCCACCCAGGTGCCCCAGGAAAAAAGCATTTTTAAAAACATTACAGATAGTAAAGATTCTCGCTCCAAAATAATATTTGGAATATTATCCAGTAGAAAAAGTCCAGAAGACCTGATTCAAACCTAATGTAAACACTCAGTATTTTACAAGACTTGAAAAATCAATTATTAATCTTTGTTTTCTGGATGAGAAAACAGGTATTGGGGTTAAATATCTTTCCCAGAGTCACATAGTTAGCAAATGTTGGAGCAGAGATTCAAATTCAGGCAGCTTGACATCAGAACTTAGGCTATTAAACTTGACTTTCAACTTTACCTATTTATACGTAAATCTTGCTGTCTCTATGCAGAAAAAGTTGAATTTTTCAGAATAAACTCAGTATTCCCTTCCACCAAAAAAGTCCTAGACACAGCAAGTATAGAGTTAACCACATGGTCCTGTGGTCCTGCCCACAATACCCAGGTCCGGTCACATCCTAACGCCAAGTGCACTTACACTGTTAGGCTCTCGTGGTGAACAGTTAATTCATTAGAGCATGACTGTGTCTTAAGTGTTGCATTATCCCTTGCAAACAACATTGTGCGTCGATGCGATGCATAGGAGGAAATTTATCCCGATGCCTTTTAAGTGCTCCCAAAAAAGGTGGAGCTATGTTAATGGAAAAGTGCCCTCTCAGTTTGAGAGAGGACCATTGCGGTATTTGAATCAGGCTTGTAGCCTTGGGGGTTCCATGTGAGGACCATTTTTTTTTTTTCATAATATTCTAAGGCCTAATGACTTGGCCCCATCCTAATCCCTTAGAGAATAAAATGAAATGTTTTCCACTTTTCCAGTGGCGTAAGCAGGGTTTCATTGTGCTTCCTCAATCATTGTCACACTAGCGAACCCTTCTAAAATGAATTTGTTCTGGAAAAGAATGGGCCAGGCGCCTCTGCGGAGGAATACAATAGTAGCATGTTTTGAAATAATTGTAAAGCAAAACAGATAATCGTGTTTTCAAGCTCTTTGAAATCTATATGTAAAATGTTATGTGCCAGAGGTTGAATAAAAAGATAGTTATAGTCATTACCCAGTAATGTGCCAATTATAGATAGCATTGTGTGTATAAGTTCTCCATTATACAATCAGAAAGGGAAGAAAATGGATTATCATCATTTAAATAATTTGATTTGCTTCATTCATCTTTTGAGTTATCTTTTCATAAAATTAGATGCTGTGTTATTCCTTTCTGGAAAGTGGCACGGTGTGAGTAAAGAGAATGTTTTCGTGTTAATGCTGACAAGAATATTATACTGAGTAAAAAAAAGAAGGTGGGTAGGTGGGGGGCTGGGGGGAGAGACAAACGAGGAAGACCTGATTGAAATTATTAGTTGCCAGAAAACTACCTCTTGCCTTTTTATGTTTTTAGAAGTACCTCTATTACCTTCCAAAAATACAGCTGTTTACAGTGATTGATAAGTTCTCTTGCTTTTAAGCTTATTCACATCCATTAGTTCTGCCTTTTTCCCCTGTTAAAAATCTGAAGCTGTCAGATTGAGTAGCATGATCAGCTAATGTTCTTGCCAGATTCAAAGCATGTCCCCGGGGGTGGCGAAAGTATTCTAAATCGCAAAGAAATGGCTTTTTAAATGCTGCCTGTTGACACTGGTCACTCCGCTTACTTGATTGGAAATGTTGAAGTAGATCTCAGGCAATTATAGAAACTGTGTTTAACTGGGCTGTGATGATCAATTTCCTCTAAATGTTTCATTTTTAGACCAAAACCAGATATTTGAAGTCCACTGTAGTTTGTAAGGACTTTTATGGAAAATAGTACATAGCTTTATTTTCAAAATTGGTTAAATCATTTTCGGGTTTTTGCTTCAGATTTATCGACGACCATGTACTTCGTTCCCTCTAGTCTTTGATGACTATCTTGCAAACTGTCGTTTCCCGCTATAATAGCTTCACGGTTTCTGTTTATCACATTAGATATGTTTTGTATGAACAAAGGGCAAAGGTTTGAAAGGGAGTGAATGGTTTCTGAAACGTAAATTTCAAAAATACCGAGTGTTAGAAGTGATTGCCAGTATGTCTCTTACAGGGTACAGAACTCAGAAGCTCTTATAAAAACAATAGAACAAATCATATAATCCCCTGTCTTCATTAAAGTATTTTCATATAAATGACATCAGGTTAAAAGACAAACAGACCAGTCAGATAGCTTTAATAAGGAATGACAACACCAGAAGTCCCAAGGAGAGAAGAGGTGGAACCCAATGAGAGCATAGATATAAAGATACTTAGATCGTGGAAGCTGAGAGCTCAGCCAAATAGATGATAGTGCCTCCAAGGAGACTTTGCACTACATCTCATCCATTATACAAATCAAATTAGTAAGCACAGTGAGAATGGAAGAGAATTAAATATACAATTTTGTTACCTGGTACCTTGAGAGGTTTCTCTGAGGAAGTGGTGTCTCTGTAGAACCCTAAAGAACATGTACAAGTTGGCCAGAGAAAAAGAGTGTTGCGAGCAGAGGGAATGGTATTTGTGAAAGCTCAGAACCAAAAAAAAAAAAAAAAAAAAAAGGAGGACTCTTGTGAGGAAAAGAAAAGGCTCAAAGCAGAGAAGAGAGTATTTCACAAATAAGGCTGGAGAGTTGACTTTGAGGTACCTTTAGACCGTATTGAAAACCCCCAAGTGTATTCTTAAAATAAGAAGAAGCCACTGCAAGTTTTTCTTTAAGTGTTTATTTACTTTGGGAGGGAGAGAGAGAGAGAGAGAGAGAGAGAGAGAGGGAGAGAGAGAGGGAATGGGGGAGGGGCAGAGAGAAAGGGAGAGAGAGAATCCCAAGCAGGCTCCAACGTGTCCCAGGCACGACACGGGGCTTGATCTCACGACTGGGAGATCAGAACCTGAGCCGATATCAAGAGTTGGACGCTCAACGGACTGAGGCATGCAGGTGTCCCGAAGCTGCTGCAAGATTTAAGAAGAGCAATGATGTGATCGGATTTGCTTTTTTAAAAGCCCATCTGTGTGGAGAGTGGCATATACTGAGGTTAAGATTAATTCCAGGGACACGTAAGGAGACTGTCTAAGTGGGCTTTGTTGAAATGATGTGGTGGAGAGTTTATTAGTTTTTTTGGGCTGCCGTAACAAGGTGCTGCAAACTGGGTGGCTTCAACAACACGATGTTGTTCAGAGTCTAGAAATCTGAAATCAAGGTGTCAGCAGGGTGGTGCTCTCTCTGGAGGTTCTAGAGGCAAATCATTCTGTGACTTTCTCTTCACTTGTAGCATTGCTGGAAATCCTTGGCATTCTTTGGCTTATATGTGTATCACTCCTATCTGTCTCCATCATCACATAGGGTTTTACTTGTGTGTCTTCACATTATCTTCCTCATGCGTGTCTGCCTCGGCATCTTCTCTCTTCCTACAAGGACACCAGTCGTATTGGATTGGGGCCCACCGAATGACCTCATCTTAACTACTTACATCTGCAGAATTCCTATTCCAAATAAGGTCACGTTCACAGGTATCAGGGGCTAGGACTTGAACATATCTTTTGGGGGGGACATAATTTACCCATAACAGAGGGCTTTGCAAGGAAATGAGATGATAGGTAGTTGAAAGGAACCATGAACAGATTTTTAAATATATTTATGGAGGTAGACTCAACAGGACTTGGTGATTGAGTGGGATTTGAAAGATTGGGTAGAGTTACGGTTGACTTCCAAGTTTCTGACATGTGTAATAGATGATGATGCCATTTGTTGAGACAGGAAATTCAATAGATCAAATGAGTAGTGGGGTGACCAAGGGTTCATTTTTGACATGCCATGTTTGACCCATCTGTGAAATTTTCTCGTGGAGCTGTATGTAGACTTAGTGACTGAAAAATGCCTTTTGGCATTCAAAATGAGAGATGTGGGCTGGAGATATAAACGTGAGAGTCATGTGTATATAAATGCTAATTAGAACTCTGAAAGTAGATAACATTCTCCATCAAGACAATATTTAATCAGCAGGAAAGAAATCCTAATATCAACGTTAAACATTTAAAAGGCCAAAACAAACTAATATTTCTGGCCAAGATGGATGAATAGGGACCAGTTTACCCTGACATATGAAATAATGGACAAACAGAAAACTGACAGAATATTTGAAACGATGGTTTGCAACACGTGGGACACCTGGCAACCAAGGACAGTAATCTTTGAAAGTCAAGAGAAAAAGTGAGCAAACAAACTGAGCCATACTACAACTGCTTCTCAGATCAGGAACAAGATATAGATGATTGCTCTTCCAAAGTCTGTTTAACATGGTACTGAAGATTCCAGCGAGAGCAGTAAGGTAAGAAAAATAAAAGCCATAGAAGTTTGAGAGGAAGATGTAAATTGAGTTTAGCTTGAGACAATATAATGATCTAAATGAACAGCTTAATAGCATGGAATCTTCAAGAGCTACTAGAACTAATATGTGATTTTAGCAAGGTTGCAAGATATAAACTCAATATACAAAAGTCAATTATATTTTTTTTTTTAATTTTTTTTTCAACGTTTATTTATTTTTGGGACAGAGAGAGACAGAGCATGAACGGGGGAGGGGCAGAGAGAGAGGGAGACACAGAATCGGAAACAGGCTCCAGGCTCTGAGCCATCAGCCCAGAGCCTGACGCGGGGCTCGAACCCACGGACCGCGAGATCGTGACCTGGCTGAAGTCGGACGCTTAACCGACTGCGCCACCCAGGCGCCCCAAAAGTCAATTATATTTTTAAATAAATGTGAACAATCTGCGATTCTGAAAAAAAATACTGTTTATAATAGCATCAAATATGAAATCCTTGGGAGTAAATCTGAGAAAATATGTGATAGACTTGTGTTAGAATTATAAAACACAACAGAAAAATTAGAGTACGGAAAAAATTGCAGAGAGAGATAACTTTCAGGGTCAGAAGATTATACATGTATATATATATACATATACACACACATATGTTTTTAAGTTTATTCGTTTTGAGAGAGAGAATATGTGTGTGAGTGGAAGAGAGGCAGAGAGAGAGAGAATGAGAGAGAATCCCAAGCAGGCTCTGGGCTCTCTGTACAGAGCCTGACACAGAGCTCGAATTTACTAACTGAACCATGAAATCGTGACATAAGCTGAAACCAAGAGGCAGGCGGTCAATCACCTGAGCCCTCAGGCACCCCAGAAGATTCAGCATTTTTAAGATAAAAACTACTTCCAGGGCACCTGGGTGGCTCAGTCAGTTAAGCATCTGACTTTGGCTCAGGTCATGATCTCACGGTTTGTGAGTTCCAGCCCCGCTTGAGGCTCTGTGCTGACAGCCTGCTTTGGATTCTGTGTCTCCCTCTCTCTCTGCCCCTACCTCACTTTCTCTCTCTCTCTTTATCTCACTCTCAAAAATAAATAAATGTTAAAAAAAAAAAAACACAAAAACTACCCCCACATTGATCTATAGATTTCTTGTAACCCCAGTAAGCTGTATGTAGAAATTGACAAGCTGAATTTAAAATGCTGCAGAAATACAAAGCACGTATTATAGTCAGAATAATTTTCTTAAAAGAAGGGCAAAGAATAATTTTAAGACAGTTAGGAATTGGCATTAAGATAGAAAAATAGATCAAGGGACTAAAATAAGGAGTCCAAAAACAGACCCATGCATATATGCACAACTGATTTTAGATCAAGAGGTAAAGAGAATTTGGTTGGAAGGTGTCATCCTTTCAACAAATGGTGCTGGAACAATTTGATTATTTGTCACAAAATAACTGAGTATTCATCCATATCTACACCTCTCCAAATCGATAACTGTAAATTAAGGTAGATCACAAACCTAAATATAAGATCTTAAACTATAAAATATTTAGAGGAAATAATAGAAGACCATATTGAAAATCCCCAACTTCATCCATAAAATAATAAGGAGCCACTGCAAGTTTTAAGAAGAGCAACTCTAGGGGTGCCTGGGCGGCTCAGTCAGTTGAGCGTCTGACTTCGGCTCAGGTCATGATCTCACGGTTTGTGAGTTCAAGCCTGGGTCGGGCTCTGTGCTGACAGCTTGGAGCCTGGAGCCTTCTTCAGATTCTGTGTCTCCCTCTGTCTGCTCCTCCCCTGCTCACGCTCTGCCAATCTCTCTCTCTCTCTCTCTCTCTCTCTCTCTCTCTCTCTCAAAAATAAATAAAAACATTATTAAAAAAAAAGAAGAAAAATGTGATCAGGTTTGCCTGCTCTGCTGGAAAGATACTTATCCCCAATACTTCAGTTTCCTCATCTGAAAAATAAAGATGAAGAATTGATTTTAATTCTTTCAAAACTCCTAGCATTGACATTAGGCTTAAATCAGGTCTGCGTGTCTTTTTTTTTATTGGGTGATTTTTCAACAATTGTTTTGGAGAGAGAATCTTTAATATCTGTAATGCCTTTAAAACTGCTTATTCAGTTGCAGTAGTAACACAGGAGACAGCACTCAGTGCAAATTGATTATCGAACACATACCAAAGTAAAGCCTCCATGGACGGGGTGAAGCTACAAAACAATGAAACCCGGTAGAAATTCTGTAATGAAAGCTGCCCACTGTGATCCCCTACTGAATCTGAAGAAAGGAGCTATTTGAAAAAGGCGTTTGTATAAGATACTTTTGTGTAAAAAATAAGTCCTTACAAGTAGAAGTGCGGCTGTCTGGTTAGATGTTGTTCTGAGATAGTTCAACTTCGAGCTGAGCTTTTCATCAGCTGCGTTTGGCTTAATTGGTCAGAAATGACCACAAAACCAAATGTGTTTCGGGGTATGAACTAACATTATAGACTATTAAATAATACTGAACTGTAGAGTTCTTGTGAAAATTATTGCGAGTTATAGATTCTATTTCAGTTTGGGGCAAAGGCTGAAATAGAAGCAGTTAAATCGATTTTTAATGAAATTTGACAGGCAAAGGCACTAATATCCAAGGCACAGAATGATTCATTCTGGAAATGATTTTCATAGTTCTCTATTGTTTTAAGATCCACCTGCCTATTTTACAAATTAAAACTGTTCTGATATTGCCATGTATTTATCTCAAAAATTGGTTCTCTGTCAAATTTCATTTGTTATTAAAATATTTATGAAACTTCTTTTAAAAATAGTCTATCTTCTTTAAAAAAAGTTTGCTCTTATTTATTTATTTATTTATTTTTAATTTTTGTTTAACGTTTTATTTATTTTTGAGACAGGGAGAGAGAGAGCATGAACAGGGGAGGGTCAGAGAGAGGGAGACACAGAATCTGAAACAGGCTCCAGGCTCTGAGCTGTCAGCACAGTGCCCGATGCGGGGCTCGAACTCACGGACCGAGAGATCATGACCTGAGCCGAAGTCGGCCGTTTAACCGACTGAGCCACCCAGGCGCCCCTGCTGTTATTTATTTTTGAGAGAGAGAGAGAGAGACAGAGAGAGAGAGAGAGAGAGAGCGCGAGTGAGCATGAGTAGGGTAAGGGCAGAGAGGGAGGGAAACACAGAACCTGAAGCAGGATCAGGCTCTGAGCTGTCAGCATAGAGTCCAAAGCAGGGATCAAACTCCTGAACCACGAGATCATGACCTGAGCCGAAGTCGGACGCTTAACCAAGTGAGACACCCAGGCGCCCTAGTCTATTTTCTTTTATATGCTCAATGAGTACATTTTTAGGATTTTTATAGCTATATTAGTTCATTTTTATGTGAACCTTTTTAACATTTTTATTTTTATCTTCACTTGAGTAGAATTATTTGTATAATCAAAGTACTTTAAATATGCAACCCAGAAGTAAATTGCTTATCTATCTGGACTGGAGGAATTATCATTTAGGAAAATGGTAGAAATTATACTTGATGGAGCATCTTAGTTTTGATGGGCCACAATGACCTTAGAGGAATATGAGGCACAGATGAACACCTGCTAGATCCCAGGTCTGGGAGGAATGTGGTTTTAAAGTCCCATTAGTTCGAGGTCTGAGCTTCTGATGTAAATGTCTACTTTGTCCAAAATGCACCTGACCGGCTGGGGCGAAGGGCTGGGATTAGAAAGGAGCACCGGGGCAGGTAGAAAACAGGAAAGAAGGACAGTGGAGTTCTTGGCCTGACTTGAAAGCACTAACAAATTTCATCAGAATGTTGCTCATGGCTTCTCAGAAGAATTTGTAGAGAAAATCATAAGCCGTGGAGGGATAGGAAGACATTCAGAGGTGCTTACTTGGCAGGTTGGAATATTGGAGCAGTGCAATGAGATCAGGGCATTGGGCACCTAGAGGTACTGAGACAGTGATGGCTAAATGTGTCTTTGGGCCCCCGGTGTCTTCGGTGACTCCGGTGTCTTTGGGCCCCCCAGATGGTATAGATGAATACAAGGAGTTGAGAGTAAGAAAACTGGGAGTAACTGAGAAGCTGGCGGGGAAGTTCATGGTCCCTCTACAGCCATTTGCCAGATTCAGAAGGGAGAAAAGGAAGGCTTCTTTTTTTACACCCACTTCCTTTTCTACACCCACGTCATTAATCACACAAGGGAGAATTAGGCCTCCTGACCTCCCTGTTTTTGTACTTCATATGTAACTTAAAAAAAAAAAAAAACCTGTGTTTTTGGGACAAGTGAATTTTTGGTGGAGGGGAAGGCATCATTTTTACTTTTGTTAAAATACCACGATGAAAGTTACTATGAATATTGAAAAGATCGGTAGCATTGGAATCATTAAGCAAGCTAATTATGATCCTCTCACAAAGGTTTAAATTTGGTCTGCAAATTCAGAACACAGACATTTGGAAATGTCTTTATCCTTTCAGTATTTAATGTTGGGAACGGGGAAGAAAGTGAGAAATTCCAGTGCCTGGATATTCCCAGGCTAATTTCTAGACAAGTGAGTTTTGATAAGTTCAAGGTTCAGATAAGAATATTTTTTCTTGTCTTGTCGGTTTCTTTCAATGGGCCTGAAATGGAACAGCCTGAAAAAATTAATACTAGCTTGCATCAAGGGGGAGAATTATTGAGATAAGATTTTAGCGAGTTGGCATAAGATTAAGGATGTCCAATGATTATTACTTAGAGTTGACTTAATAAAATGTGTATGTATATACATGTGTGTGTTTCTAAAAGATTAGTTCAGAGTTCTTAGTTTTTCCTTATAGCAAATACACAAAATAAATGTGAGTAATTTAAGCCACTGTATAGGTACTTTTCCATTCAAATTTTATAAGTAGATATTCCAATAAAAACAAACTGACATCCTACCTTCAGTCTTAAACATAATAGATAGTATCTACATATTTAACTTTTTCAGAGGGAAAACATTTGGATTTCATGTCCTAAAGGTACACGAAACAGTATTTTTCAGCCTAAATTACCCAGCTAATTTCTAAACCAATTCTTCCCTTTACTTTGCTTCCGCAAGTGCAGCTTTTGATTAATATAATCTAGTTGTTGGTCTATCTGAGGCACTTTAACCTTCCCGCATTAGAGCGTGCCATGGAATGAAAATTTACTTTCTCATTCTCAAATGTACCAAATACGGTTTCTGTGGTCAATTTCCTCTCTTTTGCTAAATTTGTTTGGACGACCTCATAGGACCTAAGTCCTTTGACAAGGGGACCATTTTAGCACCACCATCACAAAAGCCCTTCTGTTCATAAGGGAAATATCTCCCCCTGAATTAAATCTAACCTCTTTAGCACTCCCATTTAACCACCTGATAAATCCACTTGAGATATCTTTTGGGGAGAGAGAGGGGTACATGGGAACAATAACACTTCCTTTCTGAACAGTTTAATAAAGCTTTGTGAGATTTCAAATGGAAGATAATGTGTAATGCTGATAGTACCCTCCAAAGCTCTGCATTCAAGGATCCAATTACTTTTTGGTCATGGCAAAAGCCACAGTGGATAAACTAAATGGGAGTGAGGCTTAAGAAGTGAGGCCCAGGAGTCTGGGTATCTGGTTTCTGAGGTTGACTCAACTTCTGCTTTCTTATCTAGCGATGGGTAGGCAGCTTAACTTCTTTGCCTCAGTGTCTCCTTGCAGAAAACGCTTCGCAAATATCTGAGAAATGCTCTTAAACTGACAGTGCAAATTGCCCCTTAGAATCACATTGGAATTGTCCAGAAAAAAAATGAGGTGAGTGTTAGCCAGGGGAAATACTATCTTCTGCTTAATTTTAGATTTATCCGGAGTTTTACCTTTTAAAAGTCATGAGATTTCCAGCAGGGGGATGACATTTTCAAAGCCTTGAAGACGCTTGTAAAAAGATGTGCTTTCAACGGTTTTGTGTTTCTCAGAAAAGTTTTGACGCTGGCATTTCTCCAACTTCATTTCCTAGCCCCCCTCCCCCACTCCCGGTTCCCAGCTGAAAAGAATCATTGCGATGTTAGCTTTACAGATTCTGGAATATTATCTCGGAGCTGATTTGTGTCATACAATTGTTATCAATTTATGCGGATCAGATTTCATTACGTCGTATTTGCTTATGTGGTTACTGACTTTAGGTATCCGATCCCCAGACTCTCAAAATGAGTCATGTAACTGTGAAATAATTGACTAGGACTCTGTGTGGAAGTATTTAATTTAATTTTACAGAATTCAAATGGATAGAACATTGTCATTTATTTATTAATTGATTCCCATTGTCCCCAGACAATGCCTGAAAGGTGACCACACCTGTAAACTGTTAAAAGAGGAACCTAGGCATATGTAAACATTTTAAGAGCCTACTTGAGCAAAAATTGATTCCAATCAAGCAGGACTAACCCGGAAGTGGTTAGGAGCCCACCTCCACCAAGAGCCAGGAGAGCCTTTTTGAAAGAAGGGGCAGAAACAAAGTAAGGGCATTATTTGATTGGTTATAGCTTAAGTGGTTGCGTTATTTGGGAAAGCCAGTTGGCTGTTTGTGATGGGCTGTTCTTAGGTTTTGGTTTCTTAATCTGGAGGCATTGCAGGCTTAGGTGTGAGTTTGCCGACATAGCTATTAGAGCATTGGAGCCACCTGAGTCTAATGACTCTTTGTTTAATTAATTTAAGAGCAATGAATGGTCATACTCCTAAAATATGCATACCTGTATTTGTAATTTTTCTAGTAATGAGGAGTGTTCTGGCGATACCAGTTTTGAAAGATTGTAGCAAACTGAAACAAGTACTTCTTCCTATAAGAGCCTTTGACTGTGTATTTTTGTAGGTGCTTTTGTGAAACATCGTAACTCTCTGATATCTTTGTGACCAAATCAAAGATGTAGACATCAAGTATTTGGCTATGAGAAATGCATTCAGTATGATAAATAAGCTTTATTACTTACAGTAAATTAAAGAAGTTATAGAACTACTCATTAAAAGTAAATTAAATATGAACATCTTAAATTTAGACTATGTGTTCCAGAATTGAGAAGCCTAAATTGAACTCTCTCGACAAATACATTTCTTTTTTTTTTCTTTCTTTTTAACGTTTTTTATTTATTTTTGAGACAGAGACAGAGCATGAACGGGGGAGGGGCAGAGAGAGAGGAAGACACAGAATCGGAAGCAGGCTCCAGGCTCTGAGCCATCAGCCTAGAGCCCGACGCAGGGCTCGAACTCACGGACCGCGAGATAGTGACCTGAGCTGAAGTCGAACGCTTAACCGACTGAGCCACCCAGGCGCCCCATTGGCAAATACATTTCTAACGTATCAATGATTTTCACAGGATTGTACCTGCTGTTGCCTAACGTCATTTCCCAAAGGAAACTTTGGTAAGAAAATTAAAGAATTTAGCTTCCTTTTGGAGGTATAGGAATTTATTTAAGTAGCTTTCCTGTAGTCCAAAGATTAGGTAGCTCTGATTAGAGCTCTAGATTGAAAATTAGTGGAAATAACCTCTTGCAGAACTTGTCTAAATTTAGCTTGGCTTCAAACCAGTAAACTATAGCCTCTACAACTTTGTAGACAGATTATAGCTCATCAGTATGACTGAAAAATCACTGTGGAATTGCTCTGTAACAGTTCTGTTGCTATGCCTATAAATATAATTTTACTGAGAGACTCTTCCATTTTCTAGCTCCTCGGTATCCTTTCCTGTGTCAAACGAAAGGGCCTCAGGAATATCGTAAATGACAAATTAAAAGAGTCTCAGATAAAACACGGTAAGTCAACACTAAATTATCAGTGGTTAATAAAAGAAAAAAATCTGAAATCCTTGGATTTCAGAAGTAGTTTTAAAAATCATGTCTTGCAACTGATTTTAGCTTAATCTCTTGTATACAAGTCTAAAAGGTAAAATGAAATTATTTGAATTTCACTTACATTCCACTATGCCTAACATATATATATATATGTTATGATATATATGTTATGATAAATATATATATGATATATATAATATGATATATATGATATATGTATAATGCATATAAATAAATAAATAAATAAATAAATAAATAAATAAATAAATAAATAAATGTATATTTTTAAAAAGCATTATTTAGGCAAATGGATACTGTTACCTAAAGAAAAAATTTAAAGGCTTCTCTAAGGGGCAAGAGAAGAAGGGAATCAGATGTTGTAGCTGGGCAGAGTTTGAGTTTTAGGGGAAAGGAAAAGAAAAGAATCTGGAAAACTGTCTTAATTATTTTATATCAAAACAAACAAACCAAACAGGACTAGAGCAGACTGTCTGAACTTTGTACTTTTCCTCTTCCATAGTATCTTTGTGTATATATAGCTCATTTTCTACTTACTTTCCTATTTCTCTGTAGCTTTGTTCTCAAAGTGTGATCCAGCGTCAGAATCACTCAGGGTGCTTGATAAAGACAGATACTTTACAGATGATCCAGATGTACTGCAGGTGTAGGGCCTGGCAGTCTACAAATTTAGCAAAGTTTCCAAGAAATTCTTGGAAAAAATACAATTTAAGAACAACGACTAGGAAGCGTGTGATAAGAAACTGTAAGGAACCCAAGGTCTACCTTCCTCCTGTTTCAATTAAGACTTTACTCTCTCTCTCTTTTTTTAATGTTTATTTATTTTTGAGAGAGAGAGAGAGAGAGAGAGAGAGAGAGAGCATAAGCATGGGAGGGGCAGAGAGAGAGGAAGACACAGAACCCAAAGTAGGCTCCTGACTCTGAGCTGTCAGCACAGAGCCTGATGCGGGGCTCGAACCCATGAACCGCAAGTCAGATGACTAACCGACTGAGCCACCAAGGCGCCCCACCTGAAAAATTCTCTTTCAGTCTGTGCCTTATTTCTCATTTTCTTGACATTGTCTTTCACAGAGCAGATTTTTTTTTTTTTTAATTTTAATGGACTCTAGATTATCAATTACTTATTTCATGGATCCTGCCTTTGGTGTTGTATCTAAAAAAAAATCCATCAGCGTACTCAAGGTGATCTGGGTTTACACCTGTGTTGTCTTCTAGGCGTTTTATAGTCTTGTGTTTTATGTTTAGGTGTGTGATATTTTTGAGTTAATTTTTGTGGAGAGTGTAAGGTATGTATGTGGATGATGATGAGTGTTATTTTGCATATGGATGTCTCGTGGTTCCAACGCCATTTGTTGAGAGACTGACTTTTCTTCATTATATGGCTTTTGCTCCTTTATCAATGATCAGCTGACTAAATGTGTGTGTGTGTGTGTGTGTGTGTGTGTGTGTGTGTGTGTGTGTGTATGGCTCTATTTCTGGGCTTTGTATTCTGTTCCATTGATTTATTTGTCTGTTATTCCATCAGTATTATGCTGTCTTGGGTACTATAGTTTCATATCAGCCCTCCAAATTTATTCTTTTTCTTCAATATCATGTTGTATATTCTGGGTCTTTTGCCTCTTAATATAGACTTCAGAATCAATTTTTCAATATTCACAAAATAACTTACTGGGATTTTGATTGGGTTTGCATTGAATCTATAGATCAAGTTAGGAGAACTGACATCTTAATAAAATTCAATCTTCATATCCATGATTATGGGACATCTTTCCACTTAGTTCTTTTATTTTATCCATGATAGTTTTACAAATGCTTATTTTTAAAACATTTTAGAAATAGATACTGTATTATAGGGTAATAAAGATTTTTTGATCTAGAAAAAAAATTAAAAATAGAATTTTACCTGATATAAAAAATCCTGAAAGTTTGTTTTCATAAAGTTCAGCATAAGCGCTTAGTTTTCTTATGCTTCAAAGTTTAAAATGAAATAGATTTCTTTCCTGCTTAAATAAACGGGCTGGTGTGAGGAGTAAGTGGTTCAAATACATAATCATCTCTATAAATGTCTCTGTGGCAGTTGAAAATAAACATCTCAATGTGCTTCCTTTCCTTTCCTTTCCTTTCCTTTCCTTTCCTTTCCTTTCCTTTCCTTTCCTTTCCTTTCCTTTCCTTTCCTCCCTTCCCTTCCCTTCCCTTCCCTTCCCTTCCCTTCCCTTCCCTTCCCTTCCCTTCCCTTCCCTCCTTCCTTCCTCCCCTCCTTCCTTCCTTTCATTTTCCTTTCTATATCTTCCCTGTCTCCTTTCTAGCAGCAGCACTTAAATTGACAAATACAGAGATTAACTATATCACATCTTGTAATGTACATGCTATTTTAATGGTTGTGCAAAGATTATAAGAATTCTCCAGTTTACCTAATTTTACATAAGCTGTTAGGACTAAATTTCTATTTAAAGAAAAATGTAATAAATACAGTGTGTGGCTTGAAATTCATGCAGTATGCTTTGAGAGCTACCCCAAAATTAAGAGTGACTCCTTTGTCTGGATAAGACTACACTTTGACTCATTTAATTACAACAAAACAAAATATTAAGATGCCGAGAAACAAAAATTCATGTATTGCATCACCCTTTGTTTTACATGATGTGGATAGCCCCTCAAAATACTTAAGTAACACATGCGTAGCCTTTTTAAAGTTCAATGTCTTATGCTTGAACGGTCCATCACCCCTTCCCCGTGTGAGTCCTGTGAGGGTTACTCTTCCCTATGACACGGCCTTTCTTCACTTGCTGACCATAAGGCAGTTTTTGGAGGGGATCTTAGGTCATCTGGGCATAAATTGTTCCTTTAATTTTGATGTATAAAGGAAATGGACTGTGAAGGTGGGTGTCAGGGAAATATGAAAGAATTGAAATAGATTAAAAGATGAGTAAATGAACTGTCCAGCATAATCCCCCAGGATGTCTCTGGCTTTCATTGTTTTTGAGCTATTTTACAACTTTATAAATTGTGAGACGATATTCACGCAAATGGGTTTCTTTAAAAATTATGCAGTTGTGTGCAGTGAAATGCAATTGATTGTTACTCTGTCAATAGACCTGTTTTGCCTGTATGTGGCTTTAAATGTTCCTCCTTTGAAATGGTTGTAATATCTTGCTGTTTCTCTTATTAATTAATGATTTAAGCAAAATGTTTGAAATGTGTTCATTTTATAGCTATATGAACTTATGATTGAACAGTTTTAACACATTATTATTTAACACCATTTAATTTACTATCTAGTTCATAAGTACTCCCCTCTTTACTTTCTCCTAAATCACAAAAACTTAGTTGAAATTCTTAGCCCATTGACTTAGGTTAAGTACTAAAGCATGAACTCTTCCTAAAAGTCCCCTTGAAAACATCATATTCTAGGTAATTTTTATCACATCAAACCTATGCTAGTATTCTTTGCTCTAGAACTGGCACCTACTCCAGATTCAGTACCATTTTCCAGTCATATCCTTCGTCTTGGTAAATATGAAATACGTTTGCTGCATATTTGATATGACCACTATTATTTTGATATAATTGCTCTAATTCACATATCACATGGTATTTTTGTAACAGAAGGGATTCTGGCTGACCTTACAGCTATGTGCTGCTTTATTATATCCATATAGGTAGGATTTCTTAATGAGTTTTGTTTTAACAAACCTAGCCTCTATAATGCATAAATATCCAGTATATAATAGAGAGTCAGTATTAATGAATGTGCCGGTTGTTATTTTGCTGTGGTTGATTTAAAAATGAGAAAAAAAAAAGCAGGCATAAAATCAAAAGCATGATTTACTTGTTAGTCATGGTGATAAATAAAAGAAAAAAAGGAAGGAAACTGAAAACTGGTTCCAGAGTTGTTACACATAGAAATGTTAAATCGCTAAAAACTGGGAAGTAAAAGCATTATGCTCTTTTTATTAGGTAACACAGATACCTGCTTTGTATTAAAAATCATTTTTGGTAATCCTTAAGCGATTATTTTTCCTGTCGATAGTTTGTTGTGATTATAGACAAACCCAGCCTCTCTCCCCCTCCAAGCCCACCCCTACTACAGAAAATGCTAAATGAGCAAGGCGATTAATTCAGTAAAGAAAGATGTCAAGCCTACAGACGAGAAAAAAAGATTGAATTATGAGTAGGCAGATGAACCAAGTAGAAATCCAGCAGTTGCGGGGCGCCTGGATGGCGCAGTCGGTTAAGCGTCCGACTTCAGCCAGGTCACGATCTCGCGGTCCGTGAGTTCGAGCCCCGCGTCAGGCTCTGGGCTGATGGCTCAGAGCCTGGAGCCTGTTTCCGATTCTGTGTCTCCCTCTCTCTCTGCCCCTCCCCCGTTCATGCTCTGTCTCTCTCTGTCCCAAAAATAAATAAATAAAAAAAAACGTTGAAAAAAAAAAATTAAAAAAAAAAAAAAAAAGAAATCCAGCAGTTGGAATTTGTTATAAAAGCAAATAATAAGAAATCACTCAAGAAATAGAAAACTTAAAAATGTTTCTCAGTATGGTATAAAAGGGAGATGGAGAGTTTCTCTTTGCATCAACAGGAATTGGGAAAACACAACTGTCAGAAGATTAAGTGTTACTTGTGAGTGTTTAGAAATATGATGAAAATAGGTTAGGTAATTACAGAAAATGTCCTTCAGTTGCTTCCCCTGTGTATCACAAAAATCAGTTTGATACTCCTTTTTTTCTTTTTTTAGTTTTACAAATTCAGGGCCTTCTTCTCTCAGAGCTGTGATGGCCAAAGAAGGGTTGCTACCAGAAGGTCAGTTTGAATCTACTTTATTTATTTTTTTTTTTAATTTTTTTTTTCAACGTTTATTTATTTTTGGGACAGAGAGAGACAGAGCATGAACGGGGGAGGGGCAGAGAGAGAGGGAGACACAGAATCGGAAACAGGCTCCAGGCTCTGAGCCATCAGCCCAGAGCCCGATGCGGGGCTCGAACTCCCGGACCGCGAGATCGTGACCTGGCTGAAGTCGGACGCTTAACCGACTGCGCCACCCAGGCGCCCCAGTTTGAATCTACTTTAATTATGTTTTGGTAGTGAAACCATAGTTGGAAAGCAATGTATAACCTTGAGTTTGTAAGATCTGTTACTTTTCACTCATTGTCATCATCAGAACATAAGGCCCTCATAAGCCTAGGAGAATTCATTTTAAAGCAGGGAAGTTTTGTAACATGAAGTGGAGAGATTTAGCCAGGGTCTAACGTGATGCATCTAGGAGGTTAAGAGTGGAGGGATCATAAGGGAATTTCAGAGAAAATTCTGCCCTTCAGCTGTTTTGTCTTTACAATTCTGTCCAGCACTGATATTATTGAACCATTTGGTACCTTAAGTACCTGAACTGGATGACGAATCTCTGCTCCCTATAGAAAAATTTAGATACCTTACCAACTTCTGCCTATATATGCTAAAGCATATTGCCTTTTGGTGCCTTTTCTCATTTTATGCTTGTTTTTATTTTTTTAAAATATAATTTATTGACAAATTGGCTTCCACACAACACCCAGTGCTCATCCCAACAAGTGCCCTCCTCAGTGCCCATCACCCACTTTCCCCTCTCCCCCACCCCCCATCAACCCTCAGTTTGTTCTCGGTATCCAAGAGTCTCTTATGGTTTGCCTCCCTCCCTCTCTACAACTTCTTTTTTTTCCCCTTCACCTCCTCCCATGATCTTCTGTTAAGTTTCTCAAGATCCACCTATGAGTGAAAACATATGGTATCTGTCTTTCTCTGATGTTTCACTTAGCATTAATACCTTCCAGTTCCATCCACGTTGCTACAAATGGCCAGATTTCATTCTTTCTCATTGCCAAGTAGTATTTCATTGTATACATAAACCACATCTTTTTTATCCATTCGTCAATTGATGGACATTTAGGCTCTTTCCATGATTTGGCTATTGTTGAAAGTGCTGCTATAAACACTGGGGTACAAGTGCCCCTATGCATCAGCACTCCTGTATCCCTTGGGTAAATTCCTAGCAGTGCTATTGCTGGGTCATAGGGTAGATCTATTTTTCATTTTTTGAGGAACCTCCACACTGTTTTCCAGAGTGGCTGCACCAGTTTGCATTCCCACCAATAGTGCAAGAGGGTTCCTGTTTCTCCACATCCTCCCCAGCATCCATAGTCTCCTGATTTGTTCATGTTAGCCACTCTGACTGGCGTGAGGTGGTATTTCAGTGTGGTTTTGATTTTTATTTCCCTGATGAGGAGTGACGTTGAGCATCATTTCATGTTTACACTTGTTTTTAAATTGAGGCTTGATCTGATGGAAATATACATTTGGAAAAATTTTCTCTGCTGTCTCAACATTCCTCATTCATGTATTTGTACAGCTATCAGGATTAGCATGAAAGAGATATTTATTCCAAGATCCCTCTCCTTTTGATGTTGTTACACTCTGTTTATCCACAGTTATTTTCATAACAATTTATTGTGTTGCCACAAACTAGGGACAAGTCTCTGGAGGAAATAGTGTTCCAAGGCATGGCCATCATTAGGAGACAATAAACTTGTTTTCATTCCAACATTCTTAGCTTTGTTAAAGGCTAAGTGGAAGAAATTAACATACTGCACGCCTTACAAAGAAAATTGTTTCTAATTATTTTGCTTCTCGAATTATTCCGTGAGGCATTGATTGGACTTTAAATCTGTTTCATATCAGTTACCCTCAGCTAACATAATTTTTCAGTGTTGTGAAAGACAGTCTATTAATTCAAATAAGATTATCCTACTAAATAAAAGTAAATAAAATTACTTGGGTAGCCAGAATATTCAAGTAGCCATTAATATTGGTCAGAAGTTAAAAGTAGGATGAGCCAAGTATCTAAATATCTACAATTTAGCATGCAAATTCTGATTGTCTGCACCTTTTGGGCAAAATAAAATTCAACTTAGAAAAATGTTAAGGAAAGTGTTTATTAAGCTATCATGGGCTGTGGAAGGCAGAATGATAATGTCCCAAAGATGTCTAAGTCTTAATACTTGTGCATATTTTACCTTACGTAGCGAAAGGGAATTTGCACATGTGATGAATGTTAAGGATCTTGAAATGGGGAGAGTATCCTGGATTATTATTCTGGTGGGTCCAATCTAATCACATGAGTCCTTAAAAGCAGAGAATTTTCCCAGCTGTTGTCAGAGGGAGGGATAATAATGCAAGGTCTGTTAGAGAAAACATTGCTGGCTTTCAAGATGGAGGAAGGGACTCTAAAGCCAAGGAGCCCAAGAAGCTTCCAGAAGCTATGTCTCTCCTGGAGCCTCCAGCAAGAATGCCACCCTGTTGACACCTTCGTTTTAATTAGATGAGACCTGTGTTGAACTTGTGATGTACAGAATTGTAAGATAATGAATAAGTGTGCTTTTTAACCACTTAAATACGTGGTAGTTTGCTGTGGCAGCGATAGTAAATTAACATAAGGCCATATCTTGGCATGTGATGTTTTAAGTTAATTATGATAGTTTAGAAAAGCTCTATGAGATAGCTATAATTAGCTTATTCCTTTTTTAAAAAAAAAAATCACAACTCTCTAGAGATTTAACAAAATTAACATTGACAGATAATTAATTATTAAGTTAGGAGTGATAGACCCAGATTGGGTTGTGCATGTAGGTATTGACAAGGTGCTGTTTTCCAGATTTTCACGTGAAAGCACAAACACGACCTCACATTCCTGCCTCACACAAATAGAGCATGAAATTGAAGGAAGGGATTTAATTTTTGGCTTTTCATGGAAAGATATCTCTGTTTATAAACTTTAAAAAATCTATATGTTTCACACGGTTGCATTTTCTGAACTATAAGTGTGAACGTTTATTGACACTCCAGCAACCAAAAGTTATATTTTAATTGGAAAAATCAGAGTCCTATATCTTGCAAATTAGTTGAAGTCTCTCTACTCTTAAAAACATGTCCAAAGCATTATGCTGTTTTACCACAGTTCAATCTAGCTTCTGGAAGAATCTAAATTAATAGAAAAGCTAAAAGTCACATAGCAATAGAGATTAAAGACTTTTTAGACTTTCTCAGAGACAATGGCATTGGAAAACTATGAAGTATTTAACCCAGTTTACATTTGAATTAAAGATTAAAGAAATTGTTGGTAACGTTCAGATTACTAGATGGCCCACATAAGGGCGTAAAAATAGCCAACATTAATGGAGCACGTAATGTGTATTTAAGAAAAGAAAATTTATCTATGGCTTCAGCTTCTATTCTTTGTTCAAACTGACATTCATTCAAATGTCTATGGTCTGAATACTTGGAATGTATTGAGCCAAACGTGGGTCACTTAGGAATTGCCCAGAATTAATTGTTTTCATTTTCATCCCAGTGACTTGCAGTCTGTGACACAGGTTTTAGGATGAATTCAGGCACACCAGCTGTCACTTTGGCAGACGTGATGCTGTGTTTGATGTATCCCAAATCCTTCAAAACTGTGAATCCGACTCAAGATCCATACCACTGTGGTTAATCCATTTGCACACACTAAGCTATTAAATAAATGTTCATTATTCTCATTGGAAGTAGTTTGGCTATTTTACTAAGGCCCTGCATGTAGACATTCAAGATGATAGTGATTTGTCTTGCCCAGGTTTCCCCATTTTTAAAAATGATAGTTTGCCACGCCTGATGCCAATTTGTAGGATGCAATTGTGAGAAATATGGAAAACATCAGGAATGAATAAGCCTATAGACTTTGGCAGGAGAGATTGTTTGTATAGTGGACTGTTTATATTGTTCACACATTAGAGTTTGCGGTTCCCAAGTGATCCTCTGGCTGAGCCAGAGGATATCTGTTTGGAGTTCCATTTCTGGTATGGTCCGATGACAAACCCCCGACTTAAGTGTCTTGCTAGACTCAACAGGGCAGCTATAGGTAGCATCAGTTAGGAGCTGGCTCCAGGCCAGAAATAAGAACACGGGCGTATTCTTCTAGCAGGCGCCCTGCCCGGATACTCAGGAGGGATTAGGGTGATTTGGGACCTCAAGGGCTTGGCCTGCGCTTCATTAGTTGGAAAGGTGGGAGCTCATTCCATCTCTAGAGACTTCCCACAGTTGACTCCACGCACAAGGCTCTGTGCAAACATCACAGCACTGGCAAGCGAAAGAGGACGAGGGAAAGCATCATGGGGAGACAGACTCTAAATTAAGGGAGGTAGATGTGGGGAAAACCCAGGTATCCTCATGGACTGGAACCTTATTCAGTGAAAGTAGGATTTTGCTCTAAGTATCATAAAATGTGGAAATGGCTCCTAGAACATCTTTTATAGGATATAGCTGTCATGGTAGGAACCACGGCCAGATCTGACTATGAGGGAGAACGATACACTCTAGAACAACACTGTCCAATATGGGAGCCCCTAGCAGTATATGGCTATTTAAATTAATGTTAAAAATTCAGTTCCTGAATGGCCCTCGCCATATGCTCGACAGCCCTGTCCACCTGCTACCATATTGGCGGGTACAGATACAGACCACTTCCATTGCTGCAGAAAGTTGTTTCACAGATTCCTCTAGAACCAAGCCAGGCTCTTCTGTGAGCTGGAGGGCTGAAATGTTGAATCTCAGCATGACACTCTGCTTGCTGCTCTTAGTTAAAAGGCTTGCCAATCTTTGCAGTTGAGCCGGAGAAGTCTGTAAGCCACGAGTTCCTAGAGATGTTGCTGGACCCTTAGACTGGATAGCAGAAAATTTGAGAGCATCCTTGCGATAATCGCTTATTCATCCACTTTGTTCCCACTACTCCTAGGACTCATTTCACCATTTAGCAAATATTTTCTGAGACCCTACTCTTTACCAGATGCTACTGCAGACACCAAGACTCTGGTGAAATATAAAAACAAGGGCTCTGCTCTTAATGCAGCTTATATTCTATGTTGCTGATATGCCAGTTAGAAAAAATGTCAAACATGTAGGATAATTTCACACTGTATTAAGCTCTGTGAAGAATATTTTAGAGGTGGTGGAGGAGGGGAGGTTGATGTTCAGGTGATCAAAAAAGGCTTCCTTGAGAATAAGCTAGTCATACAAAGAATCAATAATCCATTTGTTCTACAAATGTATATTTAACAACTGTTGTTAGCCAGCTACTGGTTTATGTGACCAGTGTGGTATTATACCACTAAAATTCCATAAATTTGAGAGCAATTCAAGACCTATGTTCATTCCCAGTATAGTGAATTTGATTCTCATGCATGTGATCCTGAGATGAGTATCTTTAAAAATAACTAAAAGTCACTTATAGGGATAGGCAGACTAATCATCAGGACACCTGAATGCTCCATTGAACTTGATTCATTAGAAAATGAGAAACAATTAAAAGGAAGCAAATATCATGACCAAAGTTGTACTGATATCAAAAGGAATGATAGATTAGAAAGAAAAAGGGAATCATGAAAAACCATCAGAAACTTTTTTTTTTTTTAATTTTTTTTTCAACGTTTATTTATTTTTGGGACAGAGAGAGACAGAGCATGAACGGGGGAGGGGCAGAGAGAGAGGGAGACACAGAATCGGAAACAGGCTCCAGGTCTGAGCCATCAGCCCAGAGCCTGATGCGGGGCTCGAACTCACGGACCGCGAGATCGTGACCTGGCTGAAGTCGGACGCTTAACCGACTGCGCCACCCAGGCGCCCCCATCAGAAACTCTTAAATTGATTTAGGTTAAAAGCAACAGAGGGACAACATTGAGTTGGATCTATAAGCATAGAAATAATAAAAAGAAGCAAAATGCCTTGAGTCAAAAGTAACGCTGAGATTTTATTTTTTTTATTAAAAAAAATTTTTTTTAAACGTTTATTTATTTTTGAGACAGAGAGAGACAGAGCATGAACGGGGGAGGGTCAGAGAGAGAAGAAGACACAGAATCTGAAACAGGCTCCAGGCTCTGAGCTGTCAGCACAGAGCTTGATGCGGGGCTCGAACTCACGGACTGTGAGATCATGACCTGAGCCGAAGTCGGCCGCTTAACCAACTGAGCCACCCAGGTGCCCCAACGCTGAGATTTTAAATTTGATGTCTGAGAGAAGGGTGATGGTATTTTGAGATAAAACCAAACCAAAAAATATTAGGAGAAATAGTTTGGGTTCAGTTCTACATATTATAAATCTGTTATTACTCGTTCTTTAGTTGCAGATGCATACTTTTCCTTTTTCTCAAGTTCTGAGACAAGCAAAAATAATAAAGGAAAACATGATTTCATGCCAGACACTAAGCGAGAAAAAATTTATCATGCCCAACATAATTTTAAGCCTCCCACGTTATCCAAAATATATATGCTGCAAATTAGAATTTCCAAATTAGATCCACCTTCTTATTATGATTAACTATGAAACAACAACAACAACAACAGCAAGTCTTTGTCTTCTTTGGAATCGTTTTTAGAACGTACAGCATGAATAATATGTTTCCAAAATAAAGTCCGTTAACAGCAAAGTCTAATAAAAAAGTAAACCGGACTACATGTATTCATATATTAGCTTGACCCATGTCTGGGATCAGGGCCAAAATTTTCAAATTATGCTATCATTATTTACCAAAAAAAAGGGAAATGTTAGCTAACATTATTAAATAAAAGCACGTATATGCATGCATAACAGGAACCAAAATAAATGCTAATGTTAATGAATGTTGAAGATGTATATTTCTACACACAGCGAAGATAAAATATCCTCTTGAGTAGTATTGGAAATAGTAGCTCTGCCAGGGGAAAATTTATACAGTCTCCTTGGCTGTAGGGTATACATTTATTGTGTTAGAGAAATATCCAAAAAAGCCACTTCCGCAGTTGCCCAAAACAAAATTGAAATTGAACATTTTGCATTTCAAGTTCTTTCCACCGCTTCATTTCTTGATGAATGGCAGATAATGAAACGTAGGTGTCTGCAAAAATAAATGTAGTATATGAGGTGCCTTGGTCTTCTATCAAGTACATGTTTTATGTATTTAAAGAAAGAAATTGCATCTGTTCAGAGAGTTGCTCGACGGACCCCGTTTTGAGTCATATTTCATTTTCTGCATTCCTTTTTGTTCAGGGCAGATGCTTTCATACTTTGTTAGGATTCCCTATCAAGGCAAGTAGTGTTTTGTGCTTAAAAGAGTGTTCCTAATCAGACTAGACATTTAGGCCACCTATGGAGACAAACATCCCGGTTTTCTATCCGAAGTATTTGATCTCTCTTGCCCCATTGTCGTTTTGTGTGTTTGGGAGATGATCATCTTGGTGTGGGGTCCTGGTTTTCCCAGTGACTTTGCAGCACAGAAACTTGGTTGAAATGTTGATGATCCCAGACAAGAAGAAGGTGATGATGACAAGAAAGGATAATTGGGAAATAGTGCCCTGGGGAAGAAATAGTTTGGCAGGGAGAGAAGTGCTTGACCACTTTTTCTCAAAGGACATTTATTTTTGAAAGACAGAGTTAAGAGTGTGCAATTGCAGGGGCAACTTGATTGTTGAAGAAATACATACCCCGGCATGCTTAAACTCGTTTGCTTTAAAGGTTAAACACACACACACACACACACACACACACACACAGAAAAATGTGCATCTCTTTTCAGTGATTTCCAAACTGTCATTGTGAATAGTAATCCAATACTTCAGTTTAGGAATTGAGAGGGTTTGAAATAAGAAGCAGATATAAATGCCAGCAGTCAAAAAGCCTGTGAAAAGATATGATTCAAACTGAGATTTTAAATATTTATCTGCAATTCTTGACTTTTGAAGTCCATAGACATGTTGCCTCGAGAGAATGAAAAATGTGAAAATATTAAAGAAAGGCATAAGAAATACTCTTAAAAGAAACAAGTTAAGACAGTATTAGTATTGGTATGAACTCTAAACCCAAACAGAAAATACTCAATATGATTGGATATTAGTTTGAGGGAGAAGAAAACTATTATAAAAGTAATTTTTTATTAGCATCAATTATTTTTATTCTTTCTTTGGCCTTGTTACTTACCAATCAATTACTACATGGTAGTAGACTTTGCCTTTTGTTTATTACATAAGAAAGGTTTTATGCTCAGGGCACCTGGGTGGCTCAGTCGGTTAAGCATCCAACTTCAGCTCAGGGCATGATCTCGGGGTTCATGAGTTCGAGCCCCACATCGGGCTCTGTACTGACCCCTCAGAGCCTAGAACCTGTTTCAGATTCTGTGTCTCCCTCTCTCTCTGTCCCTCCCCTGCTCATGCTCTGTTGACTCAAATAATGAATACACATTAAAAAAAAAAGAAAGGTTTTATCCTCTCATTTTTGGGGAAATGTTTTAACTAAATTGTCTAACTGAACTAATTGAATGTTGTAAATGCTATGGGACCAGTTCAAGCCAGGCTTCATTGGAAACATCTCTCTATTATTCCAGGATTCTTTGCTTCCTGTCTGTCACCCTGATTCTTCAAAGGCTCTGTCCTCCTGGCCTCTGCTCAGAGCTGTCTTTTTCCTGGTAGTTGAGAAATCTTAAAAAAAATTCACATGTTGCTGATCCAAATATTACCTTACTCTCTGACATAGCGATACGTATTTTGTTAAACTTTTTTTATTCTTATGGGTATGTGTCTCTCCATGCCTTCATGGATTTATTTTATCAGTACGCACAGATTTGCTCATTCCTTTTAATGGCTATATAGTATTTCCATGTGTCAATTAGTCACTGCATGGTTATCTGATTTGTGTATATTTCCTTCCAATGGAAGTGGTGCCTTCGTGAGCATCTAGCCATTTGTTTTTCAGTTTGTTGGTCCATGAGTCTATCTCCGATATTCTCCACCCAGGATATACTGCACACTACTGAAGATTAGAGTTTTTAAAGTCAGACTGGTAAGTCATACGCCATATATAAAGAAAATAAGATAGCATTGCCAAAGGGCTGTGCAAAGCTTTGTATCAATTTATATTCTTACTGCTTCTTTACTGCAACTATTGCCACACGAACTCAACAGCACTGGATATTATAATTCTTTTATTTTTTAACCAAGTGTGTCAAAAATAGTGTCTTAACTGCTTTAAAAAAATTTTTTTTACATCTCTAGTGTGTTTTGTGGTATACAGTTAGTACCTAAATATTTTAATAAACATTGGCTATTCCTTTATTTTTTATAAGAAAAAAAAACACATTGATAAAAAAATACTTGAACATGTGTGCAGTATAAACAGACATTTTAATGGGGATTTTTCTTGGTAAGTATTTGTGATGTTTTTAATTTTTATAATCATAATTTAAGAGGACTGTATTGAAATGGACACATTGATTCCTCTAAATTATACTGTTCAAATTTTTTCTCAGTGTAATTATAGATGTTCTTTGTAACAAAGGGATTTGGACTGAACTATGAAAAGTTCTAAAGAGATTAGATAGTAATCATCACATTAATATATAAAATGTATCACATCTTAAATTAATGAAATACATAGTCTAAGATTATATCAACCAGCAGTTTATTAAGTTTGCTCCATTGACTGCCAATTTCCTTTAATAATGAAGGCTCCCTAAATATGCTTGGCTCTTTTCCATACGCTAATTTGTACACTTATCACCAATATTTGATCTTAAAATTTGAAATATTCTTTAATTGAAATAAGTTTACAATTTCTATTTTAGTAATCTCTGCATGAACAGCCAGTCTCACAGGGGAACGGTGTCTAGAGTTACAGGTCAATATGGTTGGTTAATACCATTCTTTTTTCATGAGCGTCTACAGGAAAATTTTATAAATAGCCTTTTTAATGCAAGAGTTCTCTTAAACTCACACCCATTATAATTCTGCACAGAAATAAGATGGCCAAATGTGTGGAAATAAATTCCATTTGTGTATTAAATATCGAAGATAGGAAAAAGTATGCATATAAAATTTAAAGCTAGCTAAGGATTCATTGAAAAATTTTTTGTATACCGTCTCTCCAAATCTGGTTTTAAAGAGACTGTAACATAATTCCGGGACTAAAGACCTTCTGGAATTGGGGTTTATGGAAAAGAGATTATAGCTCCATACGGTTCTAGAGATGCAAAGGGTCTGAATGATCCTCTAGGCAGAAGGTACTTTTTTTTTTTTTTTCCATGCCCAAGATTAAATGTGGGTTCTAAAAATACTGCTTTGAGCAAGCACTCATTTCTTCCACCAGCATTAAATTTTGTATTGATTAATAGTTACCATTTCTTCCCCATTTGGAAAGAAAACCTGTAGGGACAAAAAGCACTGTTCTGCTTACATTAAAATCCCTACTGACTATGAGAGGTAAGCACTGATCTTTGATAGGAGGGTGCAGTTTAGTGAAGAAATAATTTGAACCCTGGATGAGGTGACGCTTCTGTTGATACCGTGATCGAAACAGGATGTATCTGATGTCAGTCGAAAGAATTGTATTCTTGTAAATTTCCATATTGATCATTTCAGCGCATTTTGAGATGGAAAATTTCTTTCGACTTTGAAAAGTAACTCTTTTTTAAAAAAGTGACTCTTTGTGATAATTCTTTTGAAAACTTATCTGAGTACAGGGAGAATACCTGAACACCGGTGGGGGGGGGGGGTGACTACAGGGGGGTGACCACTGTAGAATATCAAATAGTGTCTCAAAATTTATCAGGCTCTGGAAAAATCTATTGAGGTTGTAGAAGGTAATCAAGTAATGGCTAGAAGATGCATAAACCTGAATCCTCTTATGTGGTGTTCCATGGCTTTTGTAGAAGGGAAGTCATAGCTGAAGGTGACAGAGACTAGGGTGCAGCCTTTTAATGCTTGCAACATCTTCCAGCTCATGTCAGGCCAAAATTGCAATAAGGAAGCTCACAGCAGCTGCCTACACTGTCTTTGGTTCTAACTCAGATGAGAACATTTATCATTTCTTTGCCCTTCATGAATACACATGCATGCGCATTTTCAAATAAAAAGTCAAAAGATATTTCAAGGTTTGGATAGAATCTCATACTTAAAAGTAACTCAAAAGAGCAATATCTTTGAAACTTTACCAAGTATTAAACAAATAGCAATGTGTATGTCTTCAGATCTGTCAGATGTCTGGAAATTGTATTTTTGATATGAAAACAGCAGGTTAAATTTAACCTACAACAAGGCCACACAGACTCCTGCCTGTTTTACTTAATTGTCCTAAAATGTAAAGTAAGACTAATTTTGAAATCACATTGATAGTATTTGAATAATAAAAAACAGTGTTTCTTTATTATATTTTTTCTACAGACTTTTGTACATATACAATATCTAATTTAATATTTTTCTTTATTATATTTTTTTTATATTTTCTTTATTATATTTTTCTTTATTATATTTTTTCTACAGACTTTTGTACATATATTTCTTTATTATATTTTTTCTACAGACTTTTGTACATATACAATATCTAATTTAATATTTCTAACAATATAAAAATAGCAATATTTAATTGTTATTTTTATGGTTTAAGTGATTTGTTTGGGATCCATTAAGTATCTAGAGGGAGAAAAACCCATTCTTTCATAATGTCATTATGCTGTGCTATTCCAGTAGCACTTAATAGATGGTTGACATTCTCTAAAATTAAACTTGTAGCATGGGAGCTTAGAAAATAGTACATATATCTGGATTTTCGAGTAGTACTTTAGAATGATTATTACCATAATTTAAAGTTAGTTTTGAAAAAAAACTCCTAGGGGGCACCTGGGTGACTCATTTAGTTCATCGTTTGACTCTTGATGTTGGCTTAGTTCATGATCTCATGGTTCGTGGGTTCAAGCCCCACATGGGGTTCTGTGCTGACAGTGCAGAGCCTGCTTAGAATTCTGTCTTCCTCTCTCTGTGCCCCTCCCCTACTTGCTCTCTCTCTCAAAATAAATTTTAAAAAATACAGAAAGAAAAAAAAAAGAAAAAAAATTGCCTCGAAAATTGTCTTTTTTTTTCTTTTTTTTTTGGTGGGAAGGACATTCTTTTGGTATACTCTGGTAATCTTTATGACTCACTCGTTATTTATCGATCCATTCACTATATTCCTAAATTTAAATATATTTCAGAGTTAGTATGTTTATTTTTTAAATTTGTTTAATGTTTATTTTTGAGAGACAGAGAGAGAACACAAGTGGGGAGGGGCAGAGAGAGAGGAAGACAGAGAATCCCAAGCAGGCTCCATGCTCCCAGCTGTCAGTGCAGAGCCCGACACGAGGCTCGAACCTATGAACCCCGAGATCATGACCTGAGCCAAAGTCTGATGCTTAACTGACCGAGCCACCTAGGTGCCCCCAGAGTCAGTATGTTTAAATGGAACAAATAAACCAGCGGTGTCACAGTGTAAAATTTGTTTTTCAAGGTAGTTCTTACATGGAAAATGTGATTCATAAAGGTGCCACAAAACTCTGCTTCCCCATAAGGGCAAATATTTGTTCTTTGATACACCATATCTTTATTGAATATCCATTCCCTACAATCACATTGTTCCAGGCTCTGAGTTCATAGTGATGATCAAAACAATCCATAGGTTAAGAGCTCTCTGGCTCAGGTTACAGTCCTGTTTGGGAAAACAGTATTAATGAGATAAGCATATTAATCATTGATTCAAATTTAGATGATTATTCTGAAAGAGACAGATTGAGACATTAAAACTAGCTCAAAGTAGGCAATCAGGGAAGCCTTCCTGAAGAGTTCCTGACTGAGCTGAAAGAATCTTGTAGGTTAAGGTGACACAGGAGCCTGGCTTGGAGTGGGGGGAAGGGGGGGTATTTGAGGAGTGGGGACAAGCGGTGGGAAAGGCTGGACCAGATGGGAGCTAGAACTATTCAAGGAAGGGAGAAAAAAAAAGTCCCCAGTTGATGGAAAGCAGAGGGCAGTGATGTCAGAGAATCCAGGGGCTCATTTAGGCAAGAAGTCTGAAATTTATCCAAAAAACTGAGAAGCCATTAGAGGGATTTGGTGAGGACCAGATGAGATTAGCATTCGAAGCTGTCTCTCAGCCTGCAGTATGGCGGTGGTAGTGGGGGGATGGGATGGGTGTAGAGTGGGTTGGGGGAGGGGAGGCAAGCTAGGAGGGCAGGGGAAGGACAGTGACAGGAATCGGGGCAGGAGTGGACAGTCACCTCTCTGTAGTTGTGTTTTTACAAGGAAACACACGTTTCAAAGAATTTTCTATCTGATAGAGGGATAAGCGCCCACCTCCCACCCCCCAGACAGCGGGGAAGACCGCCCCAATAAGAGTGCGTGCTCCCTTACCTACAAGCTGAACTCCAGCTCTGCATGGTAATGTGATTTTAAACCATTCAAATCCATAAAAATAAAGTAAAAAAAGTCAAAAGATCCTTTTATGCTTTTGCTTGTCAGAGGTTTAGACTTTTAGTAGCCCACATTTGGTGCAGTTTGACGAGATCTGCCTTTAAGTGCAGCTCCCGACCCCTGCCCCTGTAAAAAAAATGACAAGTGATACCGGTCTTTGTTAATAAGCACGACTGGGTTAGGATTGCCACAGAGTCAATACTTACGCCAACGAGAACATTGCAGCCAAACCCAGAAAATATTATATGTTTTGCTAAGTGAAAAGCATCTCTCTGAGTATCTGGAAACCTCATTGTCTTGCCATGCTGGCTCTTTTATGAGTTACCGTAACCCAGCTACAGCCATAATATAGCTGACCAGCGGTGATGACGAAATCAATCGCCACTAAAACAAAACTAAATGGTGTTCGGGGTGCAAGAAACACTTAGCCAGTTTTATCTTCGGGGAGAAACACCTGACTTAAATAGATTTCACCTCCTGGTATTTCATATGTTAATAAAACTTCAATTTTACTAAAATTTCTGCAATATCTAATCAATGCATACGTCTAAGTATACATAATGGCGTGCTTTCTTTGTTCTCGCATAGAATCAGTGCACGCTTTAGATGGGCCATACAGGGGCGCCTGGGTGGCTCAGTCGGTTGGGCGGCCGACTTCGGCTCAGGTCATGATCTTGCGGTCAGTGAGTTCAAGCCCCGAGTCGGGCTCTGTGCTGACAGCTCAGAGCCTGGAGCCTGTTTCAGATTCTGTGTCTCCCTCTCTCTGACCCTCCCCCGTTCATGCTCTGTCTGTCTCAAAAATAAATAAACGTTAAAAAAAAAAATTTAGATGGGCCATACAATGTCGTTTAATTTCACTAAAAATCATTTACTGGTGGGAATTTGGTTTAAGTTCTTACTTTTCAGTTCAAAACCCTTCCAACACGTCCCTTCTGGAGAATGCAATTGGAAAGCTTAGTTTCAGGTGCCAACATTTGGGAGATAAAGCGGCATCCCTAAACATACATGTGATTCTGCACATAGTAATTCGTTTTTTAGATGAAAATATTTTAATGTGACATTCAAATGAAGAAACTGAGGTCACACGGCTTTTCGAGCGTTAATATTGTCAACTCATGTTTTTAAAGGTTGCTGATTCGGAAAAGTTTCTACGTCTTGACCGACTGATTACACTAGTTGAGGCCGTCAGGATATGCTGTCGTGATAGGATATCCCTTTGAGAGGGGCACAGCGAGCCCTCCTATTTTCATTTTTTTTTTCTATTTCTTGAACACAGCTGACTATATAAATTGCAGCGAGGTTTGCGTCTGAGTTAGGAACCGTGTTAGAATAAGCTAAAACTTAAGGAAGAGGAATGACAGAATCCCCAGTCACAGACGACACAAGGCACCAAGGAGGTTTTGGAGGAGAAGCCTTGTAACCTTGATACAGGCCACAGGAAGCTTCTGATAATGAATGAAAAGGAAAATAAAGCCCTGGAGCCCGGGGATGGGTGTCTCTAATTCTATGTGATCTATATACATATGGACAGATTGTTTTATCAGCGTCTGTTTACATCCATCTCTGTATATTATTTGCTTAAAATATATAGAGTTGACAGATGGTAAGGCTACACCTCGCATTGTCTATTCAGGCTAAAATGGAGAAGTGTGAAGAGATTGTGATTATAACCATTTATGATTCAATCAAGCAGTGAGGGCTGTCAAGATGATCTGTCCAATCAGAGATTATGAGGAGCATGTGATTGTAGTAGATTATTCTATCTTAAGAGAGAGGCTGTGGGTATTTAGGTTGTGATTTTTGAGTTTATGAGGCCAAAGCAAATTGCCTGCTGAACTCACAGTCAAATGTGGAAGGAACTCTAACAGGCAAAGGTAAAAATGCTGTCTCGTCCACCAAGTGACTTGATTGGACCTGATGGAGCCACGTCAGGAAAGGAGCTGACTCTCATACCTGGAAATAGGTTTGCTGACTCACTGGGCACACAAGTTTTCAGGGACGTATGTTGTGAATTTGGAAAGTAGATGAATATGTAAAATCACATGAGTATTTATAACTCCCTAGTGCTTTTCGTAGCCTAGTTATTAACACAAAACAATTTTGGATGGGCTATGAACAACTTTAAAATAAATCGCAGTCTATTTAGTTAACAAACACTGATCATGCTGCACACGGTGATGTGCTACAATAATACAGGTTACACGTCCATCAAAGAATCCATAGTTTAATAGGTTTTACCGCACTGATTATTAACAAAAAGGTTTGACATGCTGTATCAACAGTTTTAACGTCTATTTATTTTTGGGACAGAGAGAGACAGAGCATGAACGGGGGAGGGGCAGAGAGAGAGGGAGACACAGAATCGGAAACAGGCTCCAGGCTCCGAGCCATCAGCCCAGAGCCTGACGCGGGGCTCGAACTCACGGACCGCGAGATCGTGACCTGGCTGAAGTCGGACGCTTAACCGACTGCGCCACCCAGGCGTCCCAGTATCAACAGTTTTAAATACAAATGCGCAGTGGCCAAGCTCTAATATATATGGATCCATTTGACCTTCTGGAAGACCGTAGATAGACCATGGGGATGCTGAGCAGACCACAATGAGATGAGGGGTCAGTCCCGTATAATTGGTTGCCATAACTCAGCTTTCCTTGACCGATGCCAACTGACTATACGATTCCCGTTCACAGATTTTTTTTTAAAGAAAATTCTACATAAAATTTCCAACACTATAAAATCAGCAGCTGATTCTGATATTCAATACTCAACTGCCAGACAAAATAAGTATACAACCGGAAATGGCCAGGGGACTCCCCAGGATGTGACCTTGCCTGGCCCAATATTGAGAAAATTTACTCCAGTGTAAAAAGTCCATGTAAATGTCACTAGCTCTACATATTGAAGGGAATCCTACCAGAGGAGTGTTTGTTCAGAATCTCTGTTTCTAGAATGACCCAAAGCAAAAATCCCAGAATTTTTATTTTTACGAGTGTGAAATTTAAATGTAAACACACACAGCATATCCTCTATACGCTGATGAAATGCCCTTGTCAAATGACAGCTCGACCAGATTGTTCATTTGAAGCGTCTACTTCCCTTCAGAAGTTCAAGAGTCGTTTCTGTTGCTTCCTGTCCTGATTTTGTTTGTTTCTTGTTTGAGCAACTCCGCTTCAGGCCGGGTGAGACTTGCCTGTTCCCAGCTGTTTCTCTGTGGAGCCCATGGTGAAGGAGAGAAGAGGGTGGGTAGGAATCATTTATAGTGTGATGTGCCCCGAGACAAAAAGGCCACAAAGCAGAGCCGGTGAAAACAATAGAACCATCGGAACCATTTGCGGGATTCAAAATTCTCTTCCTTCCTTAAGCACGTTATTAAAATGGATTCTGTCACCTTGATTTCAGCTTCTTGCTCTCTGACCCCCTCTGATTTACAGAGGAATTAGGTTCTCGCACAAAGTGTGAATAAATAGCGTCCCCGTCTCTCTACTCACCTTCCTAATGCAAAGGAAGGCCGTTGATCGTATGGAGAAGGAATAAGCAAAGGGGGCTTTTTTTTTTTCTTTAAACCTGACCGTCTCCCATCTTCGCTATTAACTTCAATTAGAGATGATATTCAGCTCCTGCGGTTTACAATCCAAAGGACTTGGCCCGTTCTGTACAATTTATTTGAGGGCACATGTCTCCTTTGTTGTATTTGTGTTCTTTTTGTTTATCCATTTTGCCAAATTTTCTGCAAGGAGAGCGATCAAAATAGCATCTTTAACAACTTCCTTTGGATGCTAGTTTTCTTTTGAAGGACAGTTATTAAACTCCTAGGACTGCTCATTTTCCTTCCTTTTTTTTTTTTTAACTTTTTTCTTTATAAAGCAATGTCATCACTTTTTCCCAGTATTCTCTTTCTCCTCAATAATTGATATGTTACATTGAAGGAACACAAAATGGTCTTAATTATGCAATAATGATCAAGGCAAAGTGTATTTCCTGGGAACTAATGCTTTCCCCGAGAGGACGAGATGGCTTGAGGTCCAGCTGGTTAATAAGCCGCAGGAAATGCTGCAGGGCCAAGATTTGTATTATTTCCCTGAGATGAAAATGAACCCAAAAAACAGGCAAAATGGATTTTTTTTTCCCCACTAATGGGTAAAATGGCCTCATTTTGGATGCAGAAGACATTTGAGTAGAAGGGATGTGTTCCATAACAGCTAAATCAAAATTTTCAGTGATCCCTGCTCTCGTTTTTAATAGAGTACAGGGCAAACTATAATCACAGGGAAGGCCTGAGCCTGCCTTTTGAACTTCCCTACTCTTAAACATTTCTTCTTCTTTATTAAAAGAAGAAGAGGAAGAGAGACATCCATATAAAGTTTTGCTGTAAGCGTGTGACCTTATCAGCCTTTTCTTGAAGAGAAGTACCTTTCAACTTCATTCATTTTAGTCATTTACTTTTCTGCCATCCATTTAGATTTAGCCAGAGATGGATTTAGCAACTTGCACTGTATGAGTATTTTCATAAAATAGAGGAGCTGCTATTAACATATTGGAAGGATTAGATGGATTCCATCCTTACATTAATTAACATAAGCTTATGGATCACCAGTGTGGACCAGGGCGAAGGTGGCAGAGAGGTGTCAAGATGCATCCGTCAGATTTCAAGTCTTCAAAGACCTTTCATTCCAACATAGGATAAAGGCAAGGATACGTAATTATAACGCAAGATAGTACCTAAAAATGTGAAAAGTAGCCTTCCATATTCCAAAGGAAGAGCGGCCAGGTCTGGCTCAGTCCATCTGTGGGCACTTTGTCAGAGGAGGTGACATTTGAACAACTTGCTAACAGGTTGTCCTGCTCTCAGGAGCTGAACTGGGTATTCAAGTGGCCAGAAGTAGTATGGGCAGAAATGCAGATTTCCTTAACAATGGTTCTAAGAGCTTTATATTTTCAGAAGAATGAAACCCAATTTGAATAAATAGAACAAGTTTAGAGTGGACACGTATACCTTTTTCACCATGTGCTAAATGGGTTAGGGTGTGGCTGCAAGGCCACACTCACTGGGGAGCAAGGTGCTCCCTGGCACAGGACAGAGTCCAGAAATCCAGAAATCTCTACCGCAACAGTGGAGACGTTTTCCTCTGCCTCCCTGAAGAAATCCTTGCAGGTACAAATGCATTTGGGTCTACAGTTGTTCTCTTTAAAATACAACCACCCCCTTGGTATATTTTAAGCCTTACAGAAAAGTCACCTTCATGTTAGCATGAGATGGCTTAAAAATCAGATTACTTTTCTCCAAATACCAGGTATAATTTCCATTAAAGAGATAGACATTTTGATAGTGGCTGATGGGGGGAAGTTATCTTGAAGAGAAATGTGCCTGGGCGGGAATCAGAGCAGAGGGCTGTGAATAGTCAGGAGAGCCTTAGGGAAGCAGAAAAGGGGGGTTCTCAAAAGCCAGGAGAGGGATGGTACATGGAGGGTGCCGGACCAGGACATTTCAACCTTTTCCAAACAGTACTACCCGCTCGCTGGCCCTAGAGAGTTACTACAAGAAGATGAATCTTCCTAGTAGGTTTTGACCTAGTTTGAGCCTTTAGTATATCTTAGCTTGTATTTTTTTCCCTCAGTCACATAGCTGCATAGATTGAGTGCACTGTCTGTCAAATCAAGGGCTCCTATTCAAGTAGGCTTTCAAAATGTCACTAAAGAATGTTTGAATCTACGTCTGCATGTAGATACTGCCCTCAGTGTGCTCCAGGTGGTGTTTGAGAGCTTATATTGTCTACGGAAGACTTAGAACATTGTAGGATAAAAGATGGCTGTGTTTCCCTTGATGGTAAATACCTCAGATGGTGATTACAAGCCCTACACGTGGAATCCAGACTGTGTCCGAAACCCCCTGTGCTGTGGGTCAGTGACCCACTTACTCACTCCTGGGTGATCTACAACATTTTTGAGGTATATGCCTTCATTCTTTACTCTCTCTCTAAAATGGTGGCTAATATAAATAACATGGAATGCCTAAACGAATGCATTCTTAATACATCATGACTAGTCTATGTGTTCTTTTTGCACTGTCTTTAGATACCATTTTGTCATGGGAGCTGCAGATTTTAAAAGCAATTTGGTGGTTTTGTTGTGTTTTCCTTTTTATCTATACGAAAGTAGGACTTCGCACAGGGACACTACAGCTATCTCTTGTCCATCTGAACATTCTTTAAAATGTGTGGACACATAAGGGAGAGAGTGTGACCTGAAAGTGATGGCGGGCTGGAGATTAAATACTTTGGCAATTAAATACAATACCTAATACTTACTAACATTTTTCATAGTTTCAGTAGACTCTACCCACTCTTTATTCCCTAAGAACTGATCTTTCAAAGATAAATGAAAGATACGATCTTATTCTGTCAGTGCATAAAACTAGCTTGGGTCTTTGCATGGAATTAGGTAAAAGCCTACCACATGCCTATCATTCTTCTAGAGTGACATAGAAGTAATATATTCTATATACTGGTGATAATTAAACATTATTTATGATCAGCTCTTGGTAGGAATTCAGAATATTCAGCATGACTCCATTTTTTTTTTTTTCTTAAACCCATGCAACCCAATTATATACCAGTAAGACCTGTGATTTCTGTTTCTACCCAACACATGCATATACATTAAGATCGCGTTGGGAAAAGTGACAACCAAATTTTCTAGAGTGAGCATAGATGAAGTATGTCCTGGTGTGACAGATTTTTTTTTTTCTTCACAACATTCATTTCCTGTGTACTCTGTCATGTGTCACCATACTCCGTGGTTTCTCTGGTGGATACAGAAGGCCTTACATGACACTTGTCTACAAAGAAGTTAGATCAATAGTGAGAGGGTAAAGCCCACACATGCAAAAGATTTCTAGAGGAATGCGAACACATAGTAAAGTGTCGAATTGAGTGAAACAAGAAAAATAGTGCTTTCCGCCTTTTAAGAAATTAGAGGCAGTGATTGTGGAAAGCACACAGCAATGGGACTTAAAAGGGAAACTCCATGAATGAATACAATTTGTACCCACAGTGAGGAGAGAACATAGTCTCCACACACCGGGTATTTTTGTTTAATTTGGTGTTCTTTCTTTGCCTACTTCCAGTCAGGATGACCTTAAGCTTTCTATTCACGAATAAGCCAGGCGAGTCCACTTCTTATGGTTGTTAATTCCTTCTCTCATTAATTTTGTTCATTGGAGTCATTATTTGGTAGATCCCAATTCAGGTATTTGTCCTCCTTAATTTCATGGTGAGGTTCCACGGGCTAACGACACTGTATTCCTTAAATGAATCTGTAAGTTTCATTTATGCCAGAATTTCTATCATAAAAGCGTAGTTGAGAGTGTTGATGGAAAATTAAGATGATATAAATATGTAAGAGCTGGGAAATATATAATCTTAAACATTCCACATTATTTTTATTATCTCTTTCCCACAGCCTTATGAGGCCTTGGATAGTAATATAAAACCCAAAGTTAGAAACCTCTCCTCTGTGGCTGTTTATGGCTCAGTCCACAGTGCATGCAGTCTTGATTTTAAAGCGCTAACACACAAAAAAATGAGACCTTTTTACTCTCTGACACGGCAAAACCGGCGCCTACTTGTTGCCGTGGCTGTGAACTATGAGCGAGCGTATTTTCTAAGAAGATGTATTTTTCTTTTAATTTTCCTTCCCAGTCTCACAACCTACACATGTGTAGAGGTGGCTTGTGATTTTGATGGGCTCACACCCCCACATGTACACAGATGGACACATGCTTTCAAACATAAACGCACAAATACGTAAACATATATGTGAGGATTTGTTACGACACGGTTCACTCCCACATCTCTCTCCTGTTTCGCTGACAGTTCAGGCGCTACGTAACTTGCCAGGATTGATTTCCGCTCCTCCACACCCTCCCACCCCCCCAAGATCGAGTTGAGCTAACGAACGAGAGTATTATGGTGTGACTAAAATAAGAAGCTTCTCGAAAGGTTTCAGGAGTTGATGTCTTATACTAAAGACGTCCCTTATTGAAATATAAGTATAAACATAAATATAAATATGAATATAAATGAGGCATTAGTTAGATCAAAGTAGAAATATTTGTAACTTTCCAGATGACTTCTTATTGCATCTATCCAGGATCCATGCCTGCTAGAAAATGTTACCCCCATTTCCTAGATGGTGAAACCATTACACAATAGAAAGTGGTTTGTCACTGATTGCCATAGATACCGTGAGTAGGAGAGTGGGGCTCAGTTCTTAATCTTATTTATTTATTTATTTTTATTTATTTAAATTTTTATTTATTTTTGAGAGAGGGAGAGAGAGAGAGAGAGAGAGACAGAGCACAAGCAGGGGAGGGGCAGAGAGAGAGAGGGGGACACAGAATCCAAAGCAGGCTCCAGGCTCCGAGCTGTCAGCACAGAGCCCAATGAGCGAAGCTCAAACTTGTGAACCTCAAGATCGTGACCTGACCCGAAGCCAGACGCTTAAGCGACTGACACCCAAGCACCCCTCAATCTCTTTTATTCCAAAGCCCAAACATCTTCCACACAAGCAGAAATAGCCCCACTTTCTTCACCTGCTAACTTCTGCTCATTTAATGTTATGCATACTTGATACGGGCTCATGCTTGACATGAAAATCGCAGAAGTTTAGGACTAGAATGCACCTTATCATGGTATTTCAGGCATCGTCTTTGAGCTATACTCATCTAGTTTTGAATTCTCTTCTCTCTGAACAAACCTATAAAAATCAGTAGAACCATCAGCTGACTTTCAGGTGGGTTTCAGCTTTCATAAGCCTTTAACTTCTAGCCTCCTCCCTTCTGCTTGCCAATTCTGGCTTAAGGAGCAGCAACTACCACCTAAAGACACGGGTGAGTTAAAACACAAGGGAAAGTGGGCTTTGCTGCTCTCACAATGAACTCTTCATCTGATACGCAGGCATCTGATAGGCCTCTGGTGAAGAGGCAACTTTTTATCTGTGTCCATTTCCACTTTGTTATGGGCCAACATGACGATGTTTGGTCTCGTGCACGTGGCACGGTGCAGCTGGCAACACACGTGATTTGCGAGCTTCAACCAAAACCCTGACTAGTCTCCATCCAGCTCCGTGATGAATCCACTAAGGGAGGGGCATCATGGCGATGCCAAATTTCTATGAAAGATCCCAAAAGGTGTTCTTTTTCTTTTTTTAAATGCTTATTTAATATCTTCGAGAGAGAGACAGAGACAGAGTGTGAGCGGGGGAGGGGCAGAGAGAGAGGGGGACAGCGGACCCGAAGCGGGCTCTGCACTGTCAGCAGAGAGCCTGACGCGGGGCTTGAACTCACGAACCGTGAGATCATGACCTGAGCCGAAGTCGGAAGCGTAACTGACTGAGCCCCCGGATGCCCCCAAAGATTCCGAAATCTTAATTGTAATTGCTAAATGCGCGTCATCAGCGTCTTTTAATTTTGGGGGGCTTCTATTGGTTCAAAGACGACACTGAGAAAAACCAAGGGAAACTACTCAGTAAATTATAACATCTAAGCTACTAAGCCAATGAGAAACCTTTTGCTTGGCTAGGAATTCATGTTATGATGTGTATGCACTGTGCTAATATGTGTTAAACACTTAGAGAACAGAATTACACGGGATTTGGGGAAATGTTTTACTTCCCCTGCCCTTGAAAGCACTTATAGTGACTGGAACACATGAGAGAAGTAAACAGCACCGGTTACCTGGGCCAGTGAGCTGTGTCCAAGTCTGCCCGTCAGCTCTGACACTCAAATAAACTGAGAAGTGAAAAGATTCATCAGCAGTGGGCAGAGAGGGGGCCGTGCACACACCCCATCAGTCAAGGTGATTGACAGCCTGTGAAAATATTACAATGAAACATGATGTTTTGCTTCGGAGGTCACCAGAAGTGGCCAAGCCTGGATGTTAACAGGTCAAGTTTCACAGCTGTGTGGCATCAGTCTTAAAGTCTTGATAGTCTACATGCTTCAGGGAAACCAAATGCAGTTGGAGAGAAGCCAGACAGATTTTAAGATGCCACAAGGAGTTGAGAAGTGGGCTGTGTCCTGCCCTGGCAGCCCATCAGAACTTTTGGTAGAATATGGTACCATTTAATCCAAACACAAAATGCGTGCGGGTCTAAACTGCTTTGTCATACTCCATGGAATACATGCCTGTGTGTTCCCTTTCCACTTCTGCTGAAATGCCTAGAATGCCCCATCTCCGTGGCCACAGTCCAGGCTAAGATGACCAGTTTAATACGGTTGTTTTATTTTTTAATTTTTTAATGTTCATTTATTCTTGAGAGCGAAAGAGAAAGGAGGAGGAGCAGAGAGAGAGAGAGAAAGACAGAATCCAAAGCAGGCTCTAGGCTCTGAGCTGTCAGCACAGAGCCTGACGTGGGGCTCGAACTAACTGCGAAATCATGACCTGACCTGAAGTTAGATGATTAACCGACTGAGCCACCCAGGCTCCCCTAAGAGGACCAGTTTAGAAGAAACTTCACAACCCTCTGGTGCCTTCACTGCCTACGAATGAATGATGTGACCGCTCATTTGTAAAGATCCTGCAAGGGAGCGGTAGGGGGATATTTATTTCTGATAGTTATTTCTGATAGTTAAATAATGTGCTGGACTGTGTCTATAAATATAGGTATATATTTAGTTTTTTTTCAGACAAACCTATAATACCGTGTACATTATTAGTATGAACTGCTAGGAAGGCTAATAGTACTTAAATACAAGGATAGAATGGTTTTAGTTCGGTAAACACACTCCATGATGCAAAAGACGATAATTCATACAAACAAGTGCCTCTGCAGTCAAAATAAAGAGGAGTCAGTCTGCATTTGAGCTTGTGGTAGGGTTTTAAATTACTCTGCTTTGTTTTCAGCCCTCTGGCTAGATGACTCCTAGCACATCAAGCAGAAGAAGGAATCACTGGGAGGTCCTACTGAAATATACTCCTGGGGTTCGGCTCCCGTTAGTGCTGCTGACCCCATAGGCCTGGGGTGGGCTTGGACATGTGTTTCTAACGACTTCGCAGGTGATGCTCACTTGATTCTCAGGTTGATCTTCTGATGAAAAATGAGTGTAACACTCCACTATTGGCAGAACAAAGCCAAACACTCCATTGCAGGGTAGAGTAGGAGTGTGAACATCTGGCCCAATCACCTTTTCCCTTCTCAGGTCCTCACGGACCTGTGCTCTCAGCTGTGCACTGGCCACTGTCATGAACAATATTGGCCATTCTCTGAATATACCATTCTCTTTGACACTTTGGTATTCGATTTTATCACACCTTCTGCCCAGGGTGTCCCTCCACCTGTACAGCCTGAAAAATGATCACCTACCCTTCAAGGCCAAGTTCCAGTCAACTTTCTTCTAAGGAGAATCCTGCCTACTAAACTTAAGTGAATAGGGGCGCCTGGGTGGCTCAGTCAGTTAAGTGTCCGACTCTTGGTTTCGGCTCAGGTCGCGATCTCACGGTTCATGAGTTCGAGCCCCGCGTTGGGCTCTGCGCTGACAGAACAGAGCCTGCTGGGGATTCTCTTTCTCCCTGTCTCTCTGCCCCTCCTGGGCCCATGCTCTCTCTGTCTCTCAAAATAAATAAACTGCATAAAAAATATTTTTTAAAAACACTAAATTTAAGTGAGTAAACATGAGGACCTCTCAAAATTTGATTACAGTGGGTCGTTTCATCACATAATCTGTGGCTAGCCTGATGATCCTATAATCTTCAGTCTGTTCCATCAGGTGGCACAAGATAGGGTTCAAATTTTGGATCATAAAACTGTTTTCATTGTTCACTCTATACCTTTTGATTTTACACCATGATTTTTATTAAAATGTTTGCATCCCTAAGAATATTTGACATGAATTTTAATGATGCACCAAACCACAAAAAAAAACATTGACCGTAACACTTCAGAACATCATTCGTTTATATATACGTAAAATGCAAATAGCCTAGGCATGAGGAAGAGTCATTATAAAAGATGTATTTATTATTAAAACTTGACTTTCCTTGGAGATTTTACTTACGCTTTTCAAGTCCAAGTCTTTCCTATAAAGACACATCAATCTAAGCTAACGTAATTGTATCCGATGCTGATTTTGTGTCTGTGAGATAACACATGTATACCAAAATTTGCAAAATTCAAATCTTTGCATATATGCATGGATAGTTCTGCAGAGCCTGACATTATTATTAGGTTTTACTTAAGCTTGAAACCCAAGTTTCTGCCAGAAAGGTTCCTGGTTAATCTGCTTCAAATAGTGGTGAATGCTTTATCATTACCCAAATGGGGAAGGCATGGTTGGCTGTAGTCTTCCTTAAAGGTTAAGGAGTGATATATGGGTGCTAAGTAAAGGCTTATCAGGTTACTGTACATCAGAACACTGATAAAACTTCCTCAGGAAAGCACCAAATGGAACAAGGACCTTTTCAGAAAATGTTGGTTTGTAGATATGACATTACAATGGAACTCATCTAAATGACAGCATGGCTTAAGTATGGAATTTTTACTCCCAGGTCAGGAAATTCTACAGCAGGAACCAAAGTCTGGCTTAGCTCTGGAGATGTGGCCAGAATCCAGGTTGTTTTTCTGCTGTGTGCCGGTTTTCTGAGACACGTGGGTTGTGGAAGACAAGAACAGAATAGCATATTAGCTCCAACATGCGGCACTTGTCAGGTTAACAAAAGAGCGGAGGCCTCACGCAAGTCTCCATTTTCCCTGATGTCATTACGAGTTGAGCGTGGCGTTCATACTTTCAATTCTGGTGTGAAAATGGAAGAAGGAGAAGGGATATGAGCCATAGAAGCGGAGTCTCAGGGCTCACTTCAAGATCATAAGACTGCTTTTATATTTTGTTTTCCATTTCATCTTGTGCTTTAAAAAAATTATATCGTGTGCCATCATTTAATGGCAAGCCTTCTTTAAGATGTAGCTGGGTCCTTCTGTGGAAGTAGAAATACTAAGGCACACACTTTGCCGAGAATAATCCCAGAGAAGGCATCCTCTTAAGTTAATTGTGCCTTTCTCACTAATTCCCATCAAGGGCATGAAAGCCACCACTTAAATGATCTTTCAGTTGATTAGTGTAAGCATCCAGGAAGTCCTTTTTGTTATCTAATCTAAGTCACCTTAGCTAAAATTCTCCCTGTTTTGTTTTTGATAGAGAAAGTGAGCCTATTTCCCCATTGTACACAGTGGTAGCCGAGTTATAGTATGTTTTGTAAACACCTAGAGCGAACAGGGAGGCAGACATGTTTTTGATCTTCATTTAGTGCTAGTGTTGTGTACTGTGTGTTTATACTTACAGCAGGGAAGTAATTCATTGTAACATACTTGGTAAGTTGTGATCGGTAGGGTCAGGTAAACTGTGGATTTGAGAATCAGACTCAGGTCTGACTAGTTCTACGGTTCTTATTCATTGTTTCCATATGATTTTGTTCTCAAAAAAGCATGAAGAAAGAAAAACATGATTCATATAACCCAAAAAGTTATTATGATAGTCATATGATACTCAAGGAGAGAACATTTCAAGCCTGTTTTAAAAAAAACAAAAACAAAAAACAGGCTTCTCAAATTCACTGACCACATTCGTACTGGGAAACAGTACACATTTGTTTGTTTGGAAGGGTCAAGAACTGGTGGGTTAACCAAATTGACCAGTTGAGTATATTGTATCATTGTGGTGGCCTTGATGTGCATAAGCATGCTAATTAAGTTCATCACAACTTTATACGTAACTGCAGTTATCACAAAAGTGATATTAGAACACGAGGTGAACGGTGAGATCTACATCAACAAATCCACATTTGAAAGTGAAAAGGGTTAGTTTTCCAGATGACATAGCCACTACTGCAATGTAAAGTGGTAGAAAGTAGATTGATCCAACCTTAGCCACTCTGGTGCAATCATCACAGCAGCCCGGAGTGACCTTGGCATCAGTCAAGGTGGCTCTCCCAGTTGTGGAACCAGCATTTATGGGTTTCATCAAGAGAAAGATGGCACCTGGATTCAGCTTCGCACGAGGTGGGAGGGCGCTCCAAAGTTAGCACCAGACCAAATGGAGGTGGGGGACTGGAGCCCAGTCTGCACTCCCACAGATCATGGGTTTGTGAACCCTCTATGGAAACAGATTCATTCTGTCTCTGACCGAATGTCAGTGCTTCAATTTGGGGCAAAGTCATAAGAATCCTTCGGCTCCCTAAAGTTTAAAAAACATTTCCATAGCTCCTTGCATTTGGTATTGTCATAAAGTGGATATAGGAGAAGCCTAAAGTATGGTTCCTGTCTTTCTGGAGTTTTGGATATTGTTGACAAGGCAAGATAAACGGAAGAAGCATTTATAAGCAGGATTTGAGTTTTTCCTCTATCTTCAACTTGTGTTAGATAAGTCAGTTCTTGTGTCTGGACCACTAGCCAGTGATAGGGCTGGGCTACACGGTGTCCAAGTTCTGACTGAATTTACTACTTCTATTATTCTATTAAATGTCAAATGAATATGGTACAGAAAATAAAGCCAAAGCGATTCCAAGGAGGGAGAGAGGAAGAGAGAGAGTCAGATGTGGTCAGAGAATCCAGGATTAGACAGCTTTTGGCTGATATTAAAATCAAGGGTAAGAATGAGCTGAATGGAGGGGTCAGAGGACAGAGGTTTATTATGGGCAAAATGGAAAGAAGAAGGAAACCAGAAGTGAAAAATGCATGAGGTAGTCATCTGGCATTGAGAAGGTTGTCTCAACTGCTGGAAATGGAAGATGGCTTTGTATCAGAGAGCATCGGGGTTGCTTATAGAAATCCATGCACACCACACCAGCAGGGCTGGGTTGGAGCCCAGAGATCAAGAAGAAGCATCAATCAGGGATCCTTTCCTATCAGACAGAGGGAAAAGGGGAAGTGTTCATTTGGAGCAGTCTGAGCAAGATTAAACTGGTAACCATCATTTCCAGATATGACCTGGCCCATCAAATCTTAAGGGGGTGGGGGGGGGGGGGGTTGGGAAGGAGAATCAAATGCCAGGACTTAACTTAAAAAGGCCTGGGGATTCACAACAAACAAGTTTGCAAAGACCCTCGCAAAGAACAGACTCTTCGGTTCTACATGGGAAAAATTAGCAGGAGCTGGGTATCAGCCACACCTTCACCAGGGCCTGTGAGCTCCCGGATGTCACACGTGAGGCTGGCCCTTCTTCTGATCCTCTTCCTTGGACAGGAGGATTGTTGGGTCTGAGACCATTGGTGTAGAGACGGCCCGAGGTGGATCTTTAGAAGACCGCTGCAGAATGGCCATACTCAATGGAGAAGGCCCTGGTTCAGAAAGGACATGGCACAGAAGGGTTGTAGAGGAGTTTGGTTTTGAAAACACCATCAAATGTGCGGCTGAGTGAATTAGCGTGACGAGAGGGCTGCTCGCACAATGAGGGAGATTATAAACATCTAGTGAGTCTGTTAATAATCACTGATACTTTTGAAAGTTGTTACGTAACAGACACCCAATGGTATAATGTTAGCATTCTGTTATGTGGTGCATTGCAAACGTTACGTTTATTCAAGCGTTCACTTGGAGCTGCTTCCAAATTTGGGCATACCAGAATAGGTATGAATGCTGAAGAAAAGGGTGTTGTCCTACTTCGTGCCTAAATTATTTTTGAGTAGCCAGATTTCTTGTCTAGCACCTTGTGAGGAGTTTTTAAAATGTGATGTATGTTCTTAATAACCTGTATTGAACATCTTGATGGGAAAGATGAGCAAGTTATTATAATCTATTCAATGTGGGCTGGTCAAGTGTTTCCTTTTGCATAAAGTAGGTTGCAGTTCTCACACCAGCTTTGCCAAATTGAAAATAAATATGCCTGGCTGGAAGGGAAAACGAATGAGATTTTATAAATGAGATAATATGCCTTAAGGCCAGGGACCAAAGATGAATCAGGAACACCATATTTGGGCATGAATTGCTGCTAAATATAACTATACTTAGGCTAGGAAAGCAGTGGTTTACCAGTGATCCAACGAGGTCCTGCTTTATGTATGTAGTCTATGACCCAGCTATTAGTAAGGAGGGAGAAGTGACGTTAGCTGAAAGATGAATCATGTGCTATTTACTGTAGTTATCCTTTATGTTCCTTTTGACCCTTTTTTTCTTTTGAAGTTTATTTATTTATTCTGAAAGAGGAAAGAGCATGACCAGGGGAGGGACACAGCGAGGGGAGACAGAGAATCCCAAGCAGGCTCTGTGCTGTCAGCACAGAACCCGATGTGGGGCTTGAACTCACGAACCATGAGATCATGATCTGAGCCGAAATCAAGAGTTGGATGCTTAACCGACTGAGCCACCCAGGCGCCTCCATTTTGACTCTTAAGTGAATTCTGAGGCCTGTGACATCACAAAAATGTTAATTAACTTTTGTTTGTACCACTCTACTTAATCGAAAACTAAGTGCATGGTGAGCACTTTATCAAATCAATCCAATTAATACATGATTGATAGTTGTTGTTTTCTTTTGATCTTTTTGCCTTTTTTTTTCTTTTTTTTAAATGTTTGTTTATTTTTGAGAGACAGACAGAGCGTGAGTGGGGGAGGGGCAGAGTGAGAGGGGGACACAGAATCCGAACAGGCTCCAGGTTCTGAGCTGTCAGCACAGAGCCCGATGCGGGGCTCAAACTCACAAACTGTGAGATCAGGAGCTGAGCCAAAGTCAGGTGCTTAACTGGCTGAGCCACCCAGGCACCCCTGCTTTTTTTTTTTTTTTCTTATTTAGTTTTTAACTGTAATCCCCAAATCTGAAGATAGTTTGGAAAACTAGAATAGATTTATGAAACTAAGTAATTTTGAGTCTGCCGGCTCTTGAAAGTCTTGAAGCAGAATAAGACAAAATGAAATAGGTAAAGAGGGGCTCAAAACCACACTGCTTCTCAGTTTCCAATAAATTTTGTATTCGCTGTAAATTGACGTAGACAAAACAAGCCCACAATAGCTTCCCCAGACATTCACAGCATGTGATTCCAAGACCAGAGCAGGATTTAGTTGGAGTTTATTTTCTGAATTATCTTGGATGCTCTCCTTCCGGGTATGTCTTCTCTACTGTCTCATGTGTCACGTCTTATTTCAACTCTTGTGACAGCAGAGCAGGCATCAGAGCAGAATAATCTGTCTGCACAGTGGGAGAAAGAGGCAGGCCAAACACACACCGACTAGGGAACAAGAAGTTTTCCAGCAGTTGATACATTATTCTCCCCGGTAAAGAAGTAGATATGCTAACCATATGGACACGTGCTCATGGATCAATAAGGAGAACTTCTAAATATATGGCCATCCTGTGAAAATTTATATCTTGACTGAGAACATGTTTTGATAGCCTAAGTAATATGCTCGTAAAATTTTTGGAGTGACACATGAGGAATGAGGGAAACCGTAATATAAAAAGCACATGGTAGGTCCTTGCCAAAGATTGTGCCATCGTTCTGCCTTATAAAGACGTTGACTCTCATCCTATGCCGATCTTTTATGGTAGCTCAGTTCTATATATCTTGAGAATCCCTATGAGAAAAAGACACAACTGAAATTAGGGTAATGAGCTTAAGTTAGGGGAAAGCAAGATTCCCTGGATCTGGGATAAATACACTTAGTTTAACAAATTTGTCAGAATGTGTCCACGGAGGATATCATTTTCCTTCCAAAAATCCGACACATACCTTTATTTATTTGATATTTTTTCGTAACCTCAGAGCCTTTTGGATAAACTTGGAAAGGGAATTCTGCTAGACGTATGTTTTTAATATGGTGCCTTAAATTCTAACATTTCTTTCAGATAGTCACCCCCACGACTCCTTTTAGATCTATTTGCTATGGGAGAAGAATCAGAAAGAAACTTTATGATGAAGTTTCTTCTTCCTTTCCTGATCGTCTTAAAAATAGGAGAAATGGATTCTGAATTATCGAATATTCCACTAGGATCTCAGCAGGTGGTTCCAAATTAAATTCACGAACTTCTAGGATGACATTTTCCTTAGAAAATCCCAGGATATAGTTTTACCAACTACATGGGATGCAACTCAAGCCTTTTTGCTAGAAGCTAAAATTTAAATCATTGAACTCTAAAATCCAGAAAAATACTTTCAATTACAGTTTGATGGTTAAGAATGAGTAAATAAAGTACCGATATGCATTGGAATAGAGAGAGATTAAAAGTCATGCACAGCTGAAAAAAATTCCTTACAGATCCAAGTTCTACAGTATCAGAAGCTCAATCTTGTTACAACTTTTGCTAAATCTTCGTTAAAAAATAGCTCGTTATTATTATATTCGGTTGTTTGTACTTTCATACCGATCTTTGGATTCTTCCTGTGCATTTGTAGCTATCTTTAGAACCAGTGGATTTGGTTGAAATATCGACAATATAGAATAGACAATAAAATTTTCCAGTTAGCGTCTTATGTTCATTTAAAACTCATTTTGTCCCATGAATTTTAGTTTTGATCAATTTATAAAGACGACTTCTAGGCAGGGACCTGTGTGGCTCAATTGGTCAAGCATCAGACCTTTGGTTTTGGCTCAGGTCATGATCTCATGGTGTTGTGGGTTTGAGCCCCACATTGGGCTCTGAGCTAGCAGCACGGAACCCTCTTGGGATTCCCTCTCTCTCCTCTTTCTCTATGCCCCTCCTCCACTCACACTCTCTCTCTCTCAAAATAGTAATAATAATAATAATAATAATAATAATAAACACTTTTAGAAACAAAAATGATTAATCATCAGCAAACATTATTTAAAGAAATGAGTTTCTTACAAATCTGCGTCCTAAAACCAAATTCTGTTGTGAAAACCATAATCTTATCCTTGATCTAAAAATGAATGTAATAAATTTAATCTCATAAGTTATTTACTCTAGTATGTTTATTATACAGGCATGTGGTGAATAATATAAACTAATTTATTGGATATATTGAAAAAATAGAGATAGAGTATATTCAGAGGATGGAGTGAATGTACTTCATTCATTAGAATTCATGAATAGCATTTCTGACATTTATGTTTCCTTGAATTTGAACCTAGCCTGCCATAAACAGTAATAAATAACAAATAACAGTCTTTGTTGTAGCTTCAAAATATTTGAAATAATCTGATGATTTCTGGATTACACAGTAAAATTTTTGACACTGTAAAAAATATTTTATAATATTAACATTACAAAACCTACAAAAATTATAGTACAATGAATGTTATTTTTTTTTTTTTTGCCTTTGCTTTTATATGCAAACATTAGGAGAAAAACTCCAACCATGGATGCTTCTAACAGGAGTCACCCGAACGTGGGCTGATGATATCAGTATCTTTCACAGAACATTCTTCGGGAGTCCAAATGACAGTGCTAAAATTTCTAACCATCCTAAAATTCCTGGTTCTAGGAAATGAGGGGTTAAACCTTCCGGTTGTGATATTCCATGTTTCTATGGTGTAGGATTATTGTACTCTCCCTTCCCCCAACTTTTATTAAGCACCAACTGCATGCCAGTTATTGGGCTAAGAAAACTTCATGTTGGCAATGACATTGAATTTTCAAAACACACTGTACTCACTTAAAATAGATGATGAAGAAGAATGACATAGAAATGGGTACTTTCTTCAAGATCATGGAGCATGGGGAGACATCATCTGGTTTATCATTCCAATGGCTCTGCTTTTTAGTACCAGCTCAGAAGGTCTCAGATGAATCATTTACTTCAAACCTCGCTTTTCATAACAAGCTTACAGAACTGCCTCAGGTGATTCACAAGCTTTATAACTTTTCTGGGGCAAACCTTTTCTGAAAGGGCCAGATGTAAACATTTTAGCTTTGTGGGCCATAAGGGTTCTTTCTTTACTCAGCTCTCTGTTGTAGCATAAAAGAGTACACGGGCAGTAGTAAACCAAAGGGTGGGCTGTGTTTTAGTAAAAGTTTACTTATGGATGGTGTATTTCATTATCCTGTGTCTATTTGTGCATACATATTTATTGATAGACATTATATGAAATTCAAATTTCATATAGCGTTCACCTGTCACGATAGTTTGCTTTGCTGGTTTTACTTGTTTGTTTTCTCAGTATTACTTGTTTGCTTTCTCAACTATTCCAAAATGTAAGGGGCATCAGTTGGATGACCATCTGACTCGACTGTCGATTTTGGCTCAGGTCATGATCTCACAATTTATGGGATCGAGACCCGCATCGGGTTCTGCGCTGACAGCCCGGAGCCTGCTTGGGTTTTCCCCTCCGTCTCTCTCTCTCTGCCCCTTCCCCACTCTCTGTCTCTCATTCTCTCAAAATAAATAAACTTTTAAAAGTTTTTTTTTTTTTTAAATGTGAAACCATTCTTAGCTCACAGGGCTTACAAGAGCAAATGGCATCTATGGGCCATAGTTTTCCAGCTTCTATTCTAGAGCAGGATTGTTTGAAACCTAAATGTCTCCTGCCACGTAGATGTTCTCTGATAACTAAGAAGTCATGAGAGAACACTCTAACCAAAATAATCTTGTAACACTGATGATGCACACTATTTACCAGACCCTGCCCAAAGTGTTTTAGACATATTATTTAAAGCAATGTCATCCCAGCCCCATGGAAGGGATGTGGTTTACTTACATGGAGAAGGAAAGGGCTTTTGAGTACTGTCGTCGTATCTGTGGCTGCACACGTTAATGTAGCAGAATCCAAGTGTTTATCTCTAAACTTTGAAAAACATAATTCTTCTATAGTTAAAGCCAAGGAAAACTTTTCACGTTGCGGGAGGAAGAGATAACCTAGACAAAACTATACAGGAGTGGTATTTGGGAGTCTCAGTGTTCTAGGGACCTTTGGAGGTCACTCTGATGCTTTAGTAATGAGCTCAAAATGATCGTGCGTGTGCTACCCGTGTTCTAATTACATTATTTCTTGCTCTGCCTTCAAAGTGTTGACTTAATGGATCCACAGATAAAACGCAAACAATAGCAAAGGAGCAAATATAAATAGCCACTATGATTTGATTATTGCAGTGGTTTTTTTCTAACTATAATACATGTCTTAGACCTAACCTGATAGCTACTTAGCTCTTTGGGAAGAGAATGAAGACAGGTGGCAGGATGAGCCCCGTATACACATACGATGTATTTAACTGCATTGTACTAAACAGATACTCTTTTGGGTGAAAATTGACCTTCCTTGATTGAACAGTTAGGTTTTACAAGAAAATAAGGTAAGTTTCTTGCTCTTACAGCCTTTCCTTTAGGACTAAATGGTGAAATTGCAGCTATCCGCCACCGACTTGACAAAACTCCAACTGAGTTTATTGCTTTACCTTTGTTTTACTTAACACTTGACCTTGGAAACCTTTGTAAAGTGTCTTTCATTACTACAGAATCTAGAAACATTGAACAAATATATCGTTCTTTGTCCATACTTCAGGGGGAAGGCCATTTTTCCCTGTCAAATTTTTCAGCCTTTGGGGCTTCAGATAATTGAAGGGAAGGCATATTTGAATTTTTAATATGTCTCTCATCAGTTTTGGAAAAAATTCAATTTGATACATACTTACATCTGCTGACATCATTAAACCACAAAGCATATATATTATGTGTTATTATAGATTTAACAGCAGAGGGAAAGAGCAATGAAAAATATTATAAATACACTTAATTTGCAACTCTTTCCACATTTTGCATATCTCTTAAAAGAGATGTATGCATACATATACACACCCCATCACCATCAAGATATGAAGTGATGAAAATATAGAGATTGCTCTGCTAATAAGTAATTGATTCATAAAGTCAATGCATTGTTTAAAGGGCCAAAACTTTGGGTTTTTTTTTTTTAATTTTTTTAATGTCGATTTCTTTTTTGGGAGAGAGACAGAGAGTGAGTGGGGGAGGAGCAGAGAGAGAGGGAGACACAGAATCTGAAGCAGGCTCCAGGCTCTGAACTGTCAGCACAGAGCCGGATGCAGGGCTCGAACTCATGAACCATGAGATCATGACCTGAGCTGAAGTCAGACGCTTAACTGACTGAGCCACCCAGGCTCCCCAAAAAGTAACCCAAACTTTGTAAGAACCCACATTACAACTGGATTAAAAACACATGTAGATTACATTTCAGATATTATTAATTACGTTGTATCATTTGTGTTCTAAGTATTATATCATATAAAGCCTATATGAAGCAGACGTATCTTACTGAGAAAAGTAGCTCTGATATCTCCATGAAGGAAGAAATGATTGTGATACGATGTGGCACAAAGGAGTTTGAATTAGTTTAGCCAGAGACAGATAAATATCCCGAAATAAACAGTTAACACCGGGCACACCCCTCCTAAGTAACTGTCCCATTGTATTGAAATAATCTGTGTCCAAGATTTTTACCACGAAACTCTATGCTCCCATAAGGGATTTATTCTATCTGTGTACTTAAACCTTAACCAAGCACTGATAAATGATTGGTACTCAACAAATGTAGTAAGTATTTGTTTCGGCTAACTGAAGAAACAAGTCTTCAATTAATAATGGGAATATAAATTTTACAGGGTTTTCCAAGTAATCACAACCACCCAAAACACAGCCACCCCCACACACACAGAAACAGAGAAAGGGAAAGGTAGAGATCTCCTAGGAACATCAAACGTCCTGATGAAGTGAGGATTATAAAAATGAATTGACTTTTTCTAATTTGCCTAGCTCTGCTAATTCTCAGGGAAGAAAGAGATTGACACCCACCTCTTACTGAGTGTCTCTTCTGTAAAACATATTGTGCTAGGAAATTTTCATTCTTTATTCTTTTCTGTACCAGTAGGTTTGTGATAGCACTACATAGTAAGCTACGTGTGATAATGATTCATCTATTTTGTACTAATGCTTTTTACAAAAGTGTGACATATGTTACTATATGGCAATGGTAAGTATAGCATTTTGAACTATTTTACCTATATTTTATTTTTATATAAAAATATGAAATATATTACTGTTAGTGGTACAATTCTTCCCTGTTTTTAAGCTTTCCATAATTTCCTTTTTTTCAGATTCATTATCTCATATAAATTCTATGCCATTAAATCTTGTGACTAAGTACCCTAATTGGATTTAATTGATGAATATGATATTACAATCTGGTCCTTACAGATTCTCAGTAATCCAGTATCAACATGTTTAGGTGGAATTATAATATGAGCTGACTGTCAAGGATGAAAAATTCTGCCCTGTCTGACTTGTCAAGTCCTAAGTTTACAAGTAGCAGAACCATTTCTGGGGCGATGGAGGGAAAGTGGCCAAAGAAGGAGAAATTGTTGACTTGTACCCTGGATTGTTTTATGCTTGGTTCCAATTCTTCCTACGTTCCTTTACAATGACCCTTAAAAATTTCAGAAGAGCCTTCAAACTTGTTTTTCATAACGATTTTCAAAGTTTCCTCAGCAAAGTCATCGAATATGGTGCTTTCTTGTGTGGCGTGGTTATCTAGTCATGGAGACATAATGCTTTCACTCCCAAAAGAGAATGCAGATACATATCTTCTTCTCATGTGACCACATCGTTCAGGAATCATTTGATATATTTGTTAGGCTCACATGGAACTTCTACAACCTTTCTGTGTTTCCTTATTTTCCAATTTAATCTTAACATTACAATAGTGTTTAGAGAAAATAGTATAACACACTATTTGAGGCCAGCCTCCGCCATATCTCACCCTGCCATAGAGACAAGTTTCTCTTCCTAAGATTACATAGTCACGAAAATATTCATTAAAATTCAAAGCGTTAAAAATAGAAATGTGACTTTGCTGTCTCAGCTGATGGCTATTCTCTTTTTAAAAATTTTTAACTCCACGGGGTAGGGTGTAATTTACAATTATGATTTCTATAAGTGCATAATTGACAAAAGGCCATGATTCAACAATGCCTGCCAAGTTCTGAGTCTCAGATTTTCCTTAGAGAAATATTGTTTATTTGTGCAGTGTGCAGCATGCCTTAGCTAAAGTGTGTATGCTGATAGTTTTATTTTCAAGCACTTACATTCATAAATTCCTGCCATATGATTGCATTTTACAGTATAATATGAGTGTATTCATAATGATTTCATTTGAATCTATTCATAGTTTATAAAAATGCTCAATGAAACTGCTGTAATTTTAATATCAATTACTTGAAAATCTCAAAATACCATTGATTATTCTGGTCAGTTGTTGAGAGATGTTCCTCACTTTCAATATCAATTTCCATATTCTGTCCTTAATAACAATAATAGTTAGAGAGCAACCCATTGTATTATTATGCATATTATCTTCTTTAAGTCATTTAACAAACCCATGGTATAATTATTCCTACCCATATTTTATAAATGAGAGCTGAGAGATCCAGAGAGGTTAAGTCATTTAAGATTTTTTAACTAGGGGCGCCTGGGTGGTGCAGTCGGTTAAGCGTCCGGCTTCAGCCAGGTCACGATCTCGCGGTCTGTGAGTTCGAGCCCCGCGTCGGGCTCTGGGCTGATGGCTCAGAGCCTGGAGCCTGTTTCCGGTTCTGTGTCTCCCTCTCTCTCTGCCCCTCCCCTGTTCATGCTCTGTCTCTCTCTGTCCCAAAAATAAATAAAAACGTTGAAAAAAAAATTTAAAAAAAAGATTTTTTAACTAATAAGTGACCAAGACAGGAATTAAATCTTCTGTTTAAAATCCAATATGATTTTCATATATATTTAATGTCAGCCAAGATGAAGTTTTATTTTATGGACTAGGATAGCTGTAAGATGCCAACTTTAAGGATTTAAGGAATCTGACCTATTCTTACTTATTTTAATTCCAGTGTTATTAACTCCCGAATTGTTTAATTCCAAAGATGAAATAAATGAATGTTTTTCTCATGCTATTTCACAGATGATGTAAGTTTTTACTTCGGGATATTATAATGAGAAGATACGGGCTTTGGCTAAAGTGGAAGGGCTTTGGATTACATATAAAAATGTATTCTGACTGTCAGGATAGTGTCCAAGGGATCCCCTCCTTTAAAGTCTTTATAAGATGACCTTCCAAGTGATTATGAAAGATTCGTTTTCTGTACTTGATGATGGAAAACTAACTTAATGATTTTCAGTATTGAGGCCATAGGCTTCTCTAAGGAACTGGAGAATGAATGTGCTAACACACAATTTGACTACAAAGACTAATCTTTGATGGCCTCCTACTCAGTTTGAATGTAGAAACATATTCATAAACATCATTTCTATTTTGCGTAGAGTAGAGCAGAAGCAGATGGAAAGTTGCCTGCTCAACCATGCCTTGGACCCCAGTCACTTTATCCACTCCCAGGAATCAGCTGAAAGGAACACTTGGAGATTTCCTACCCTGACTCAGATAGTCTTTTGATTAAAATCACATGGTTATTAGTTTTTATTTTCCAGATGGAAAAATGAAGACCAAGGAGTATTTATGTGGAAACTAGTTTCCCTGATCCTGTGTAACGTGTTTTTTTGTTTTTTTTTTTTACTTCTGAAATCTTAGATACACTACTGTTATAGACTAACACATACTTTATTCATCCACCTAATTGACATGATTTTATTACTTTGAAGATTTTCTGTATTTTATTTAAAAGCATACCAGAAAGAACAGAAGCATTAAAGAAAAAAAAAAAAAAAAAGACTGTTTCATAGGTAGCTTCTTTCTCTTTTCACCAGTGAAAGGCATACGTCAGTAAAGGGATTTCTCGTCAGTACTCTCACTTTCTCTGCACAAAGTAAATTGGCACGTGCAAAGCATGGCTTAACGGGACTGGATTTTGCACTAGCACATCCCAAGAACACTATCAAAGCCATTACAGCCATTCCCCCAATAAAGAACATAGACTCATGCTAATGATAGATAGCGAGTCATAAAATATAACACAAGTGAAGAATGTTAGCTTTTATGGAACTAAATTTTGGAAAGGCTCAGTGAATTGTCCAGCATTACACAACAAAACTGTGCAAAGACTACCTGGAACTCAGTTATGGATAAGTTGGTTGCTGGGAAACTGTGTGCAAGTATGTTTCCCCCATGCTGCCCTCATGTTTTTCCAGCTGTGATGTAGTCCATGAAATACACTCTTTATGTAAATACAACAAAGCAAAATGAAGCTCTTGGTACATTAATTATTACACCAGTAAGTGTCCTTTAGCTACTAATAAAAGAAACCAACTGCACCTGCCTGATACAAGCAAAAAAAAGTTAATGTGTTAAGGATGAGGGGTAGCTCAGAGAATCAAAGAAACAGCTACAGATTCTACATCAGAAAGGACAGGGGAAAGACTAACCCAGACCTCTCTGTACAAGGTCTCAGCTGCCATCACGTTTAGGCACATCCCCGGGGATGAACCATGTAAAGATGTTTTCCTTCCTTGTATCCTTCCATTTAAGGGGCAGATACTGGGAAGGAGACCCCTAATGACCCTGCTTGTCCAGGGCAGGGTGAGTGTCCTGCTTGGCAGCCTCCCAAACCATCCCAGGATAGAAGAGTAGTTTCCCAAGGAACTTGAGGGCTCTTGCCAGAAAAGAAGAAAGTCACCAAAGCCAAGACCCTGTATTTTGTCAAGGCTCAATTTGAATGTCACTTCTTCCACCAGGCCATTTTCTCATTCCCCTAAACCCTCCTGGGTAAATTCACTGTCTCTAGACAAGCATGTGACAGGTACTCAAGAAAATGAGATGTCCTGGAAAGTGACAGAGACCATACTTGCTTTAGGGAGCATACATCCTAGCAGAAATGGTGTTGCCAAGCCGCCTTATGGACTGCAAGCTCTTGGGGAGGAAGAATTACTCAGTTATAGACCTCTTCAACTTCTAATGGGGTGGTATGCATAAAGTAAGAATTCAATTATTGTTAACTAAATTGGGGAAGATGTGGTTTTGTTCACATAAAATGTATTTCTATGTATTATATGCCAAATTGTATTAGCCCTGTAGAGTTACATGCACTGTATTTGTCACTCTTAAGGATATCAGGGCATAAAATAATTGGAATAAACCATTAGGACAGACACATAGAGATATAATAGAGACACTAAGAAGGGAATGACTAGTTCTACATAGGTGGACAAACAAGATTTTATAAAATAGACGAATTGGGTTTCAAAGGATATGTGCAGGTAGAACTCTTGCAGAGAAGAGGTTAGGCATTTTCCAGGACAAAGAGGCAGTGGCACCATGAACGAATGCACAGAGAAGGAAGGATGTGGGACATCCCATTCAATGTGCAAAATTAAGTGATCTGGAAGAAAGGTTATATGTCTATACATCTACAATTATTTAAAAGAATTTTTAAAATCTTTTCTGTGGTGGTGGGTGATGGAGACACATTGGAAGGTTTTGAGACGAACTATGTGTTTCAATATACATTTTAGTTAAGCTCATTTTGACATCCTATGGGGAATGGATCACTGAGGAAGCTAGGAAGGCAAAGAGCCTGAGCTGATTTTGACAGCAGCAGTAAATTAAAAAAAATAATAATAATGATGTTTACTTGAGAGAGAGAGAGAGAGCACAAGTGGGAAAGGAGCAGAGAGAAAGGGCAGAGAGAATCCCAAGCAGGTTCTGCACTACCAGCGCAGAGCCCGATGCGGGGCTTGAACTCACAAACCGTGAGATCATGACCTGAGCCGAAACCAAGAGTCAGACAGTTAACTAACTGAGCCACCCAGGCGCCCCAGCAGGGAATATTTTAAAAGAGAATGAGTGCAAGAGATGGAAATGTGTCTGCTAAACTGACTCCAAAGCATCGGTAACTGACGACAGGAGGAAGTGCGGGGGGTAGCAAAGTCATCCAGGTTGATTCCAAGGTTTCACAGGAGAGAGAAGAAACGACAGTTGTTCCCTCACTGACATTGAGGATGGGAGGAAAGGAGCAATTTTAGAGAATATGAAGAGAAGGCAAGGAAGAAAGGAAGGTACTGGAGCACACTACAGGATAAGGGCAAGGATAGTGGCGAGACGAGAGCCTTTGTGATTTTCAACATTTAAGTGTGGAGAGAAGACCATAATCCATAAAAAGAAGACTTGGTCAGAAGGAAAGAGGAAGGTAGACAATTTTGGAAACTGATGGTGGGATTTTGAGGGAAAAGTGTTTGACATCAGGATTTCTGATATTACTGAGAAGATCAAGTCTGATGAGTGGAGCTAGAAACATTAGTGAGCGCTCAAATGGAGCTTAAGGACGGAAAAAACTATGCAATGGTGGCAGGGGGCGTGGGAATGGGCGTGGTTGTGGAGTAACGACCCGGAAGGAGCATAAGGAAGCCTGGGGTGCTGGACTCTGTCTATTTGTCAGTCTGTGTACTGATCACATTACTGCATTTACTGCTTTGCAATAGGTATGTAATGCTTCGATTAAAAATAAAGTTAAAAAAATAAAATCTGTGAAGGGTAACACCCATGATATAAAGAAAAATGTGAAATAAGTTTTTCAAGTCACCTGGGTACTACTAAGTCAGACCAGGATTTGAATCCAGATCTGTTTGACTTCCATGCATCTGCTGTTAATCACGGTGCTAGCCCTACCCCAGGGTCTGACTCTTCCCCGCCTTGCCTTTCTCCGCTGGCACAGCAAAATAGGCTTCCTCCCACTAGCCCCTTTTAATATTACCTTAAATAGGTACTAGCTATTCTAACCAATAGATTGAGTTAGTTTCACTTGCAGTTCTTGTTTTAATAATCCTCTAATTTTGGTTAAAATATTTTTTCTGAACTATCCATCAGATTATAGATACTACGTGTGGATTCGCTCAAATACAGAGGTATCATAGATCCGAAAGAAAAAGTTTAATCTAGTGTCAGTAATGAGATATGATAATGAAAATGATGCTATTTCATCTTAATATCTTGAGCTGAAAAAAAAAAAACTCAAGATTAAAAAAAAACTTGAATATCATGGAATAGAGGGAAATAAAGAAAGGAGACATCTTTTTCATAGGGACAGAGTCTCTTTTTCTTTGTAAAATTTCTTTTCTTTTTACTTACAGTGTAGGGCCCTTTACTTTTTATTTTTAGTTTAATAACTTTTTTGAAAGATTACACATATTTCAATATGATTAATCTTTTACCTTTACGGAAGTATCATGAGTTAGATGGGGCAGACGTTTTGACATCTGTTTAACGTGTGAATTAATTGTGGACTGCCAAATAATAAATGATGTTTTGCTAGACCGTAGATTAGTGTCTCAAATAGATATTTAAACGTGGAGCAGCTGAACTGACCAGCTGATGCGGACACTTTGCCTTCTTGGCAGACTGATTTCTCATTGTAACCGAACATATTTGCATCATTGGAGCTTTGGTGGGGTGTGTCCACCAAGAAACCAGTATCTCTGGTTTCCACAGCAAGTCGAGTTTTAAGCCTGAGAAGCAGGAAGCCATCGCCTGGAAAAGAGGCCACTGGACCAACATGTTTCCAAGGAGCTGCATCCCAGTTGGTGACCTACGCCCCAGTGTTCTTAGGCTGCTGCTTTGTTTTGGCGAGGGCATGGCTTCTCCCACAGACCATAGCTGAAAGTGCTAGTGTGGATTTAAGGTGAGTCCATAGTTCGTATGTATGTATGTATGTATGTATGTATGTATGTATTTTTTACTTATTTATTTATTCTGAGAGAGAGAGACAGAGAGACAGTGCAGGCATGTAAACAAGAAAGGGGCAGAGAGAGAGACAGAAAGAGACAGAATCCTAAGCAAGAGCCCCACGCAGGGCTGGATCCCACAGACCTTGAGATCATGACCTGAGCTGAGATCAAGAGTCAATCTCTTAACCAACTGAGCTGCCCAGGCACCCCTTACGTGTATTTAAAGACACAAAATGATATGACAAAAAATAATAGATTTTTCATTCCGCTTGCAGTCTATAAAAATGCAATTCTTTTGAATTAAAAATGTGTCAAGATTTGTGTGATTTCATGGCTTGTGGACCAGGTGAACTACAAAATAGGTGTACTCTTGATGCTCTATGACATCATTTCAACCGTTAAATGGTTATGTTGATCATCCTTTATCAGAATTAGTCTTGGCTTACGAATTTAGAATAATTCTGGGGGTGCCTGGGTGGCTCAGTTGGTTAAGTGTCCCACTCTTGGATTTCGGTTCAGGTCACGATCTCACAGTTTGTGAGATCGAGCCCTGCATCAGTCTGTGTGCTGACAGCACAGAGCTTGCTTGGGATTCTCTCTCTCCCTCTCTCTCTGTCCCTCCCTGCTCACATGCATGCACACACTCCACCTCTCTCAAAATAAATAAATAAACTTAATTCTGGGTATGCAGACTTCACGTAAAATGTGAACATTCTATGTACCATTAATTTTAGAAAGATACTCTGCATATCTGGAAATGTGATTTACTATCACTCTAAGCTCTAAGTTCTAAGCTCCATTGCCTCTTTAAGCAAAATTATGTAAACTGGAAAATATATGGATTGGGTTTTTTCATTAGCAACAGAAAGCAATGTCATGAGTAAAAAACGATGTCTATTTTATTATGCATTATCGTTAAAATGTTATTTTTCATAGTTTTTTAATTAACCATGGGTTAATGATCCAAAAAAAGCCTATTCAATGTGTATATCATATATCTTATACTCATGGCAATCGACAATACCCTCACTGATGTTCGCTTGGCTTTACTAAACTGAATGCCTATTTCACTCATTATAAAATATTGTAAAAAATGTAAATATGCTCAGATATTAAGCTTCTCATAAATACTTTTTGAATAAAGAAATGTGACCAACTGCTTTTGTAAAAGCTAAGGAGTTTGGGTATGGAGATTTGATTCCATTCCCTTTAATTTTTTGAAATATTACATGATACAAAAATCATATGCACAATTTAGACTCCTAGCCATTTTTAGATACTGTAATTTTTGATTCAAAAGAAATCTGCAATCTTGCAAAAATGAGACTCAGTTTAACAGTGTGTTTCCAAAGAAATTGTAGCTGCTTTTCTTGCCTTTCTTCTTAGACAAGAGACTTGTGATAAGGAGGGAAAAAAATCCAAAAAACCCACAGGGCCTGTAAATATGGTGGCAGTTTTATACTGGAAAGCATTGCATTGGGAAGTGACAAAAAACAGGTTCTCTGTCTTCCCAAGTCGCTATTGACATGTCAAAGTCACTCACGAGCCATGCGCCCTTGGACAAGTCACATGGTTTCCCCGGGCTTTACTTCCTTCACGGGGACTGAGATAAGCTCAAAAACTACTTCACCAGCCTAGAAATGACTCGCTCTTTCTGGATGAAAATTTAAGCAGCTACGGTATCAGATCTTTTTTTTTTTTTTTTTCAAATAATAAAGGTGAAAAGACGTGTTAGCAACCAGATGGTATCTGTTTTTTTTCCATATAGTGTTCCCAATGCACACTGGATTTTTGTGTACCCCTCAAGAATAAAGCAAAAAGTAAGACAATATAGTTCAGTAGGACACATCTGTTGCTTTACTATGGCACTCTTTTTAAAAAAAAATAATATGAGCCATTTTTTTAAGAGGTCTGGTTCTTCAAATTTTTACAAGTTCCATGAATACCCTACAAGTTTCTTTGGACCTCATTATTGGTCTGGTTGGCTGTAGGGGCCGAACAGCAGAATTGCTACAGCTGAAGCCTGGGCAGAATGGATACCCTTCTTCTGATTGCCTGAAAGCTGGAAGATGTTCAGGTCCCACTGATCACAGCCAGACACTATATAATGTTATGTTATTCCTCTAAAATCCCGTGTCCTACCAAATGCTATGCCTCATTTTTAATGATGGAAAATATACATTTTAACAACCTGTCATTTCTTTTGTATAGGCTGTCCCAGTAGGACCCCAACCACAGGAGCCCAACGGAGTTTCCTGGGTGACAGTCTGGGAAAGAGGGACAGAGTCTATTAGAGGGAAAAAGAAAAAGGGAAGTATGCCTAGCAGACATACAGAGGGCTTTTCTGAGATCATGCATCCCATAACAAGAGAACAATAATGGTTAAGCATTAAAATTAAAACACTGCTGAGGAACCTGGATATACACCTATAAAATAATCATTCAGTACCCCTGTCTCAGTTTACACCCTCTTGGAAGAAAACAAAGGTGAAAATCTGTGTGCCTTCCTGGTCAGGCTATGGTTTCTTAGATACGACACCAAAAGCACAAGCCATGTAAGGAAACTGATAAACTAATTTTTTATCAGACTAACAATAGTGATAATAATAATAAAATCTTCTGTGCATCAAAGAACACTAAGAAAGTGAAAGGCACCAAAATGGGGTAACTAAGTGTAAATGTATATTTAGTAAGGATCTAGTATTCAGATTATATAATATAAAGAACTCTTAGAACTCAGCGATAAAGAGATAATCCAATTAAGAGCTGGGCAAGTATTTGAATAGGCAGTTCTCCAGGGAAGACATACGGATGGCCACGAGCACATGAAAAGATGCTCAACGTCATTAGTCATTACGGAATGCGAATTAAAACCACAATGACAAACCACTTTGGACCTACTAGCATGGCTGTGATAGGACAAACATAACAGGATTGGGTGGAGATATGGAGAAATTGGAACCCTCATACATTGCCAGCAGTAATGTGGCATGGTGCAGTCACTGTGGAAAACAGTTGGTGACTCCCTCAAAAGGCTATACATAGTTTTGCCATGTGACCCAGCAATTCCAGTCCTACATACATGTCTGAGAGAAGTGAAAACAGGTTCAAAAAAAAAAAAATGTGTGTGTGAATATTCACAGCAGTGTACTCATAATAGTCAAAAGGTAGAAAAAAAAATGTCTACCAGTTGATGAATGGATAAACAAATGTAGCCTACCCACGCAATGGGTAGTAATAAAAAGGAATGAAGCACTGTTACGTATTACAATATGAACTTTGAAAACATTATGCTAAGGGAAAGAATCAAACAGAGAAGGTCACAAAGGGTCCTATTTATTCCCTTCAAATGAAATGACTGCAATTGGCCAGTCCACAGGAACAGTAGACTAGTGGTTCCTAAGTGCTGGAAGAAGAGAGGCATTTGGCCTAACTGCTAATAGGTACTGGGTTTTTTGGGGGGGTGGGGGTTGGGGGCGGGGGCTGGTGATGAGAATGTTCTAGATTTGGTTAGTAGTGATGGTTGCACAACACAGCGACTGTACTAAGATAACATTCCAGAGTACACAAAAAAATGATGAATTTTATGTTGTGTGACATATGTCTCAATGAATGTTAAAAAGGCTCACTGGGTTAAATAAACAGCCAAGTATAAATATTTACAGGTAGGTGCAAGTGTGACATTAGTTATTACCAACAATCTATTCTTGTTAGATTGCTAACAGTTGTCTAATAAGATGAAACTGAGCATGTGTTTGATTCCTTCGTTTATTAAATATTTGTTGTTAATTTTTGAAATGTTTTTATTTTTGAGAGAAAGAGCATGAGTGGGGGAGGGGCAGATAGAAAGAAAGACACAGAATCTAAAGTAGGCTCCAGGCTCTGAGCTGTCAACACAGAGCCCGATATAGGTCTCAAACCCATGAACTGCGAGATCATGACCTGAGCGGAAGTCGGACGTTTAACTGACTGAGCCACTCAGGTACCCCAAGTTTATAAGTATTTATTGAGTGCCTGCTATGTGTTAGGCACTGTCCTGGGTTCAAATAAAGATAAATCCTAGAATACATCAGTTCACGTTTTTATTTCAGGATCCTTTATACTCCCAGACGTTATTGAAGACCTTAATGAGGTCTTATATAAGTTCTATATAAGGTCAATAACGTCCTATATCAGCAAAAGCAATTGTCTTTTGGAGTTTTAACATTGTAGCTTCTATTAGGGCTTCAGTAGATACGCACATCCCTAGATACATGTTTCTTTCTAGAATCTTCTCTAGCATGCTACATACCCTCTATACATCATGACAGTTTTCCCACAAATGTTCCTCTGAGCTCCTGATACTGTTGCTCTGGGGAGCTTTCCCTCCCTGGAGTGCAGATCTTGTGAGCCTGGGAGTTCACCCTGGGCACTTGAGCAACCCACCTTCGGGCTCGCATCTGCGTTCATTGTCTTGATGAACTACTTTCGGCTTGCACGGTCATTTCCTCTAAAAGCTATTCCCTGCTTTGTGGAGGAGGTTTGGTGGCCTCTTAGGTTGTCTTCCTAAGTAACTGAATGGTGGGAGGGATAATTTATTTGCTCATAAGAACATACTACCTTTTAAACAGGAAAGAGCTGGCTTCCTGACAAAATGCCATTAGAATTCTCCCCGTCCTCCAGCGAGTGTATAATGCTTATCAGTTTCTCACCTTTACAGTCCTTAGTGCCTCCTGCCAACGTTAGGACCCAATCCTAGGAGCGGCCCGTCCTTCCCAGAAATTTTAAGAGAAATTATGCTTGAAAGTAAAAGCCTGCAATTGAATTGCAAGATACAAACTACTGGTGCCAGTTGGGACTGTCGGCTTGTGTTCTCTGCCTTGGTGACAGTTAATATAAGAAATGGAAAGATAAGTCTGTCTTAATATATATCGTCTCAGCTTGGATGAATTGGAGCAGAACTCGAACGATATCATGTCTCTCATCGTCAAGGTGGCTGATCCTAACCTGCTGTTCCTGCTGGCCTCGAAGATAAACTCCCTGACACGGGGTGCAATGCCTTGTGTAAAATTTGTGTCCCAACTATCTGTGACTTCCTAGACGAAGATTCCATAACCTCTTCAAGCTGATGGTGGTCCAAAAGGGGGTAAGAATCACTCAGTACTGATTTTAAGCTTCCAGATAATATATAGATGGGAAATAGGTAGAAATGGTATCATAAAAAAAAAAAAAAGAAAAGAAATGGTAGCATAATAATTTAATGTGTGCCGCATTACTTTGGTGCAATGTACAATTTGTGGTTAATCTGTCTTGCTGTTTTCCCTTTTTTTTCTTTCAAAAGTACATGAAAACTGTGACTGGAAGATCATATATCCTCAATAGATACTCGTCGATTGACTTATTTGAAGCCCGAAAAATAATTTAGTTAATATACATTTTGTGGGTCAAAATTGACCCTCGGGACTATTTTTTAGAGCTATTCTTCTATGTTATTCTACTTAATAAACTTACTATTTACAGTGGTTTTGCTTTTGACATAAAAATTACGACGAGAAGCATTTTAGGACTTAAAAATAAAATATAAAAGTGCTCACTTTGCATTTTAAACACACGCTTTCATGCCATATGGGGCCCCCAAATACCCCAGATATTAGGGAAAAGTAAGCTCTTGTTGCCTTAAAATGTATTCCTTTGTTGAGTTCATACTGCTAACCCTTTAGGGTATTGACAACCTATTATTTTTTTTATATGTGCCATCTTTATCCAGGAAACTGAAAGAACAACTAATTATATCCTTTTGCAAATGAATGCAGCAGAAGGGCTTTTGTTCAACACAATTTTAATCTGTTGAACAAGACTGCTGAACGACTTAAGGATTTACCAGGGGGGGTGTGTGCACATATGCACACGCGCGTGTTAATGTGCAGCCACGGCAGTGTAAGGAGATACCGTTGCACACGAGGCTTTGTTAGAGATTGAGCCAGTTTCTTGGGACCTTTTTAGACGGTGTGTGCCTCCATGTGTCTCATTGACCTGGTATATTTTCGGAATGATGGGACGTGGTGATTACAGTTCCTAAAACTTGTATTGGGAAAGGGCAGAGGAGAGAAAAATTAAAGTGAAACTCATGCAGATAAACCTATTAACAAAAGCATAATTATTTCTGGAATAATCCCTTCATCTCTCCCCTACATCATAACACCTTCTCATAAATAACTGTATAGCAAGTCCAGACATTGGGCGGTTTCGTGGAATTGCACCGCGAAATGCACTTAGCTGCGTTCGGTACCAACAGGAGTCTTGAGTTCCCAAACCTCCTTAAATCGAAATTCCCAGGGGGCAGAGTCAAGCTAATATGCATCTTCACTGTTAGCAAACTTAAGGAAGCCCATGCAAGAAGATGGTAGTGATTGGGATGGTGGGGGTGTCTGTCAAAGAGTGTGAAGGTGGGTCCTCCAGATGTTGGAGGCAACCTATCTTCTCGGGTAATCCTGCTCTTCTCACTGCTTCAATCCTCCTTTTAACCCCAAACCACTACATTGTATTTGTAGCGACTGCAAGAAGACATGCCGGGCAATCAAGCGTCATCTTTCTCCTCCATTTTTATAACAACTGGAGTCTTCTAAAATGAGTGCCACTATCCACAAAAGCTTTCTGAAATCTCTCCTGGTACCAGGTCAGTTTGCTGGGGGAGACAGACGAGTTCTTAGACTTTGTCAGGGCCAAGAGTGGGGGACTTTACAGGGTAATGGATGGGCAGCTACATACTCAACTTGCGTCGTGTGACGTAACTCAAGGCGGAACTGATACTACAACTCATTGTAATAACATTGTGCTAAAGAAAACGTTTGATGGTCCAGTTGCTATTTGTTTTCTTTACCCTGAGGGGTTTTTATTGCTCATGACACTATTAAACATAGCTGTTTCCCCATGGCCAAGGTGTGCATCAATATTTTAATAACAATAATGTCAAAGCTATTTTATGGTTTCTCAGTTCACTAGAATCCTAGTGGTTTAGATGTCTTGGTTATATTATTGGATTTCCACTAATAATATTTAGATCGGTTTCAATCATGACCCACGAATATTATGTTTAATTAGGAATACGCTTCCTGCTGTGAAATAAAGGGACTGTTTTGGTGCTGATGTCATTTTACCATTCAGATAGCATTTCAGTGGTTATATTGATTCACATTCTGAATTACCCTTTTCCACCCCAAACCCCTTGAAGGCAGGGGCTAGGCCGTTTTTCTGGTTTTTGTTTTTGTTTTTTCTTTGATGAATGTGTATCTTAGTCCCAACCTATTTTTTTTATCTGTATTACAGCAGTTGATCAAAAACTATTTGTTGAATAAATACATAACAAATGATACCTAGGCATTTTTGACGTCAGATATGAACTATCATTTTTTACTGAAAAAAATGCAGCATTCTAAAATTTTGAAAACATGACCCTGTATAAAATGGTAGGTAAGATTTTTCTAGAGTAGAATATGAAGTTTGTCTTTAAAACTTTCCATATCCAGTAGCTACTGCAGAATGTTTTTTTATCACATAAATAATTTTAGAAACATTATGGAAATAAAATGTTCATTAGATTTTTAAATAAATATAATATAGGGGCACCTGAGTGATTCAGTTCGTTAAGCGTCTGACTTCCGCTCAGGTCATGATCACCCAGCTCATGAGTTTGAGCCCCCCATAGGGCTGTACGGACAGCTCAAAGCCTGGAGGCTGCTTCGGATTCTGTGTCTCCCTCTCTCTCTGCCCCTCCCCTCCCCCATTCATTCGTGTGCGCGTGTGTTCTCTCTCTCAAAAATAAATCAAAACATTAAAAAACTTTAAATATATACTATATAAAATTTAGAGAAAACATTTATATAGGTGAATGGAGTTATACAACGTACAAATGATAAAGGAATAGTTTTAAAAATACTCATAAAACTAGCATTTATTTATTGACTCTTACCTTGTGCCAATCATTATATAATTGTGTAAGGTAGGTAATGAATAACCCATTCATACAGAACACTGAAGCCTCAAGATGGAAAGTACCAAACGCTTCAAAGTCATACAACTACTAAGTGGAAAAGTGGGGATTTTCACAAAAGCAATCTTAAATCAGAATGGTTCTACTTATTTTTCAATGGGAACAATACTTGCACGTGACAAGAATTCAAATAGTGTAGAATTAAAAAAAATCACAGAATAAAAAGCCCCCTTCTCCAACCTTCCAATTCCTTCTCCCAAGACAACCAATATTTACAGCTTTTTAAATGTTTTCTTTACTAGAAAATAAATCACAGTGTTGTGTCCATTACATATAATAAATATATATCCATCCAAATACACATAATATATATATAATATATATAGTAGGTATGCCACATACATAATAGGCATATTATAGGTATATATAAGTACAGATAGATAAATAGCTGATAGACACAGATTGATATATACAAATATAGTTATATAGAGAGAATATATATACCTATAATATACTTATATAGATATATATACATATATTATATACCTATTATATATAGATACCCACCCTATATGTTATATATAAAATATTTATATTTGATTTTATTTATATGCATATATATGTTATACCTTATTATATATATTTTATATTTGTATTTCTTTAGTAATACGGCTGCATGCACGCATCTGTTACATTTAATTAACAGCTATATAGACTTCTTGTTCTATGACCTTGTTCTTCTCTTATTAATTACTTTCTAGTCTGTTTCTTTTACTATTTTTACATTTTGCTATTCCTGAAATGGTAAACAGGAGTTAATTTCATGTTTTCCATAAAGTGTGTCACTATTACTGAAATACAAGGGTCGAGATGACAAAAAGGTAGATGAAGGAGGTGCACAAAATCCAGATAACTGACTTACTGGGTAATGAGCATATGGATGTTTACTGGTATTGCTTTTCCTGTGTTTCTGAGTGCTTACAATTTTTACAATGATTTAATGTAAGTTCCTTTATTATACATGTATGCTGTATATATAACTATATTTGTTTTTATCCATTTGTATCTGTATTTATATCCACATCTATAACCATCTATATCTATATCTACATCTATATCATCTATCTATATCTATATCTGTATCATTTATATCTACATACATATCTATATCTATATATCTGTATCATCTATATGCATATCTATATCTATATGCTGGTCTTAGTCTACTTGTGGTAACATATGTCTTACTTATGTAAAGCTGCTATCAGTTCACAAAACTTAACACGGATTTTTGCCCTGCCATCATGATTAAGGGAGTAGTGTGCTCTCAGGACTTTGAGAATTGGGCTCGGTAGGGCTCGCTGTTTTTTGAGTCCATGGATTGTGATAACAATGGCACCACCATCACTTCCAACCTCCTGTGGCAGTCTCACCTCTGTGGTTCAACCGATTATTAGCTCTGCAGTGGGAGTTTCACACTCAGTGGCCAAGAGAAACTTACAGATGAGAACAGAGAGTATCCGCTCTTCAGATTGCAGTTATTCAAACATTTTAATCTCGAAACGTGATTGAAATTTGCCTGCCATACCCTACTGCCCTGCGCGTGTGTCTGTGCGTATTTATGTGTGTTTGTAATGGCACAAAAATGGTAATGTCTCCACTTAAAAAATCTGTGGATAACTAAGTACTGATAAAGTTCAATCCTGTATGGGAGAATACCATGAATGCCGCTCATGCAAAGCCAGGCCCCATTGGTTTCAATTCAATTTGGATTTTCTTCCTTCTCCAGTGAGACATTATATTATCCTCATCTTTCCGGATTCCCTTCCCACAGCCTCCAGGATAGAAGTTCTCTCCGTATGGCCTAGATCTGCTCTTTATGTTTTAAATAAAGTCTGAAGCAAGTGTTCCCTTTTGGTGTAGAGTGGATGAGCTGAGATGCTGACTTTAGTCACTGAACTGTGAGGGCTGGGAGAATGTATTAATTTCACAATAGAATTAATTATACTTCATGGCCCAAGTTTCTGTACTTTAATTACTTTTTCCACTGAAAAAGGAACTGATAGTGTACAAAATCCCCCAGAACCTTAGGCTGCCGATAGTTCCGTGGCTGAAGTGGGCTTCAAGTGCCTAAGGATTATCTCTATTCATTTGAATGTTTTCTGGCTAGAATGTTAGCAGCTGAGTGTATTTTGAGAAAAATACGAAAGGAAGTGGCTGATAAAAATATCAATGTCAAATATCTGCTTCACGGAGATACAGATCTGTTCTTTCTCAAAGCACTGTTAAGCTGCCATCCATATGCTTATCATAGAAACAATTATCTCCCAGTGGTTTTATCTCCAGACATTTTCCTGACCAGACAGAAAGAATCTGTGAAAGTAGTCATGCCCTTCGTTTGTTTTGATGGGGACTGTATTGGTTCTCATATGAGGAATCCACTTACACACGATGTTAAGATCTACAAACACAGTCACTGAAATGCACTTGCTGTATAGACTCCGGCCTCTACACACAGTGAGTTATAGTTCTAAATTGCCGAAGCCAAGTAAACAACATGGCAAGGAAGTGATGATAAACTTTGCCTTGAATATGGGCTCTTTTTCTTGTTTATGAAACGGTCAGCTGATAAACCTCTGGTAGAGTAATTTAAAAAAAAAAAAAAATCTTCTAATTACTCAGAGTTTCCCTTAAGGAACTTAGTAGCCAAGTGGTGGGAAGGGGCACCTTTGGTTGGAGATGAGGGGAAAAAATGGCTTAAGTAAGCCGGGTGTTGAAGAAGACTGGCCTGAATGGGGTGTACAAAAGCAATTGTAAGATAAGGGACCAAATGTGGTGTAGATGGTGGGGGGGGGGGGGGGGTAGGAATTGTTATATGAAGTGAAAAATGTAATTTGTGCATTCTGTTATGTGAATTGCACATTTTTTGTGTGTGGAGCTTCCCAGGCCTCGTGAATAATGTCAATCTTTTCTTTTTTGCATATCATCTGGCTACAAAATTTTGGATATTTTATGGAAATCAAATGAATATTTAAAGTCACAGAGAGGCTTAGGAATTTTTAATATCCTGCTGACTTTTTTTCCTGTTACATTATGGCTTAAATCACAAGCCAATTAATTTTCCTTCTTGTTAACGGGGAAAAAAAGAATTCAGAAGAAATATAATTATAAATAAAGTAAAGCACTTGCATCTTTATAAAGAATCTGTACGAAAGATCCTAGCTATTTATAAAATGTATATTATGTACTTTTCTGCGTGTAATTTCCTTCCTAAAATACAACGAAATGTACTTAAGGATTCAAAGTGATCCCTCTGGACACTTGGTTTTCCGTAAATACAATTGTATTCCACAAATACAAGGTGAGATGCCACTTTATGTATCTAGATGTCTATTCCCTGACCCGACAGCAAGACTTTCATAGAACATTTTACCTTTACCTAACTCCATCACCAAAACGAGCAATTTAGAATATTCTCCCCCAGAAAAATAGGATTGATGTGTGTGTATCATTATCAAGAAAACCAATTTAAGACCCAGGTGATGGAGAATCTCTTTGCTTAGTAGGGTGAAACACTTCCACACCCTGTCTCATAAGAAACTCATGTTCATCTATCAGCAAGAGGACATACCCTAACACATACTGTACTGTTAAGGTTGGATACTGGCGAGTAAAACATTGAATGCTACTTCTGACAGTGCCAGCTTTCTATTCTACCTGTGCTTGAAACAGTTAAGGTAGAGTCTCGCTCTTCAGTGCGAGGGTGAGTTTTCCACCTTTCCTACCTCTCCTAACTAAAATTCCCCAGTGTGTATGTCCGTATCGCATCCAGTGCTGCCCAAGGAAAGATGTGTCCATCAGCTTGAGATTCTGTTTCTGAAGACTAGGATGTCTCTTGCTCCCAGAAATCGAAGGCATGGAGAAACCAGCCCTGAGTTCCTGCCTAGTTGTTAAGGAGCCAATGAAGTGATCTCTTTGTCAATTATTCTACTCACTCGCTGATAGGCTAGCTCTTTCCAGATCAATGCCTTGTTGATTCTCGTCCAAACCTTGGAGCGGTTCTCCCCAAAACTTTGAGAGGTGGTGCCTTGACCGCATGAAAAGGCGTTAATGTTCCAAACCAACCCATACTACTATGATTTGCAGAATGCAATTCTCATTGATTCCCATTGTCCTCCATGTCTTCCAGATGGGACTTCTAAAGACATTATCCCCGGGGAGTTTGTGCCAAGTCTAGCACAATTCTTTATATAAGTGCCACTCAAAGAATGGCTAGTTAACTGCTTGCATCATCATTTTCTAAGAATTAAAAGAAAAAAAAAAGTTCAGAGCAGGAGGCAGTAGTAGGATACCTCTACTCGTGTAGGATTCCTGGCACTATACTGTCTTTTTGCTCACCATTGTTACCTCAGAACTGAACACAGTGTGTGGCAAGAAATATTCCTTGACTAAATGAACTGTTTGTTATACCACCTCCCACCACATCACGCCCCAAGTACCTTCAGACCCCAAAGAAAATTGGCCAAAGAAAGACTCAAGGAGAGAAAGGTACCTAAGAAGGGTGTCAAGGTATCTCAGTAATTCTTTTTCAGAGGAAAAGTGGTGTGCTCATATTTTTATTCATTGAGAATATACTAAATTTGCTGAGCTACTTCCGATGGTTCTAGAAATTCTATTGAGGCATTTACATATAAAATAACTTAGAAAATCTCTACAGCAGCGGTGAATGTGATAATAATATATAACAACAATATTATGCCAACTATCTTCATGTTCTAGGTGTATTTGATAAGAACCTTATTCTGAGTATGTAAAATTGAAGTTGCAAAGCATGGAGTAGGTACAAAGATGTATTTGTGATATGCTATCTTAATTGAAAGAGGATACGGATTTTGAAAGAAAAAACTCTTAGTCTGCTAAAATTAGGAAAAATCATTATATTTAGAAATATCTATTAATCTCAGGATTTAAAATTAAAAAGTAAGCCATGGTTATAGTATACTGGTATTATCCATTCATAAAATATATTGCAAAATGTAGCAGCTTAGCATAACGCATTTTGTTTTGTTTTTTCCCCTGTGAAAAAAAAGACTATTTCTTCGTGGAACTAAAGTAAGATCAGCTTAAGTAAAAACTTCAGAAATGGGCTTATGGATTTAACATTATTATGGGTTCTGAGTTTTCCTAACTATGTCCAAGAAGCAAAGTGCAATTCATTTGAGATTGCCTGGCTGCCACCTTGACATTTCACTATGTCTTTGCTGTAGGGAGCTCAAGAACATGCACAAGAATATTCTATTTAATTTGGCTTTAAAAATCTCATTGTATCTGGCAATTTAAGACAGAATAGTAACTGTTCGCCAGTGAAAAGAAACTTTTGGTATTTGGTTAGCAAGATAATGAATACCCAGACAGGCAATGTGTTATCATGGGTAGTACACCAGCTTTGGAATTAATAGACCTTGGCTTAGATTTCAGATCTTCCAATTATTAGCTATGTCAGCTAGGGCAAATTACCTTAATTCCCTCAACTCAATTTATTGATCTGGAAAAAGGGAACAATAAATCCTATCGTTCATGGTTGTAATGAGTGGGAAACTATCTAATATGAGTGAAAATGACTAGGCTAGTACTTGACGATGGGACATACCATTTACTTTCATGTGCATTTTGTGCTAGAGAGTAAAACAGTCATTTTATAGACTACCACATTACAAATATGAATATGAACACAAATATACATTTGCCATTTATATCCATGTGTGCTCACACACACACACACACACACACACACACACACACACCTCTTAAAAAGCGTTCACGGGATTAGCATTTACTAAAATGGAATTGTAACAGTGGGAGGCAATATCACATAATAATTAAGAACAAAGACTTTACAGACAGACGCAAATGAGAGACTTCTGATTCTACTTATCTCCTGCATGATTTGGGGCAAGCTATTCAACCTTTTCAGTCTCATTTTCTTCCTAGGAGAGTCCATACCTACATCATGGAATTGTTGTGTGGAATAAAGAAGATAGTACATGAAAGCACCGTCACAATGACCAATACAAAGAAAGTACTCAATAAGTGGCTATGATTAGTTTACAGATCTCTTGAAAAAGATACCTAGGCTTAGAAAATCAGCTCAGAGTCCCTTATTAGATGAAATGATAGTAACTGGACACAGTGGGAAAGATCAATGATGGACTTTCAGCGTCAGTTCCTTGACCTTGAGGTTGAAATTTAAGCTTCCTCACCAAGTTTTTTTCAAAAAAAAAAGTATAATGCTCTGAGTAGCAGGATTCCTCTATCCCAACCCAACCTATCTCAAACTTTACCTATGTGAACTTTGGGAAGCATAAACTCTAAATGAAGTTTAAAGCCTTTGAATAAATAGAAGACATTACTATTTAATCTGCCTTCATGGCTTATATCTTAGTTTTTAAGATAAAAAAATGCTTCAATTTTTTTAATTGAATAATGTTGGCTAAAGTGATGAAGTCACCAAAAGTGACTTCAGCAGAGGAGAATTTTAATAATTAAGTGGGTAGGATGACCCATTCTGTAATTACCAGCCAGCCTCTTTACCCAGCCACCTTTGTCATAGCCCAGCGGGGTTCATGAACAGAATGGCCCTGGTAGTAGGAAGGGAGGTTATGCACGGGCTCGGTGACACGGACTTCCATTTATCAAGGCTGACCTAGCTCTTACCGGTGCCACGTGCCCAGTCGGTCAACGGCAGAGATCAACGTTGAGTCCTCGGTATGGCACAGTTCCCTAGTGTGATCAATCAGCTACCTGGTGGCAGGTGAATTGCCCTGGACTTCTTCTGTCATGGAAGTGGCAGCATTTTGATCATCCTGAAATTGACACTTACTCTGGATATGGATGTGCCTTCCCTGCAAATATATTTCTGCCCAAACAGCAACCCGTACACTTAACAGAATTCCTGTGTGCTATCATGATAGTCCCCCGAGCATTGCTTCTAACCAAAGAACTTACTCCATAGTAAAAGAAGTGTGACAATGGGCTCCTGCTAATGGAATGCCCTAGTCTTTCCATGGCTGAAAGACCGTGAAGTGGTCCGCTGAAGTGGCTGGCTTGGTGGGATGACAGAATGACCTTTTGAAGACTCTACACAGGTTCCGTGAAAATACCTTGCCGGCCTGGGACAAGGTTATCAAGAACTCTGTATATGCTCTGAATCAGCATCCAATAGATATTGCTAATTGCTTTGTCAAAATTGATTTTATTCATGTATGTATTGTTAATAGAAACTAGTAAACTGGTTAATTTTCCTCACTCAGAATTGAACAGCAAACCCTTTTATTAGGGGGAGGATCAGTGACTAACACATACACACATGTAGGTATAATTGAAGTATAATTAACATAGTGCTATATTAGTTGCAGGTGTATAATATGATGATTCCACAAGTTTACACACTGTCAGTGCTCATCACAGTAAGTGTACCCTTAATCCCCTTTACCTATTTCACCATTCCCTCCATCCACCACGCCCCCCACCCCACCCCACCCCCGCCCCGGCAACCACCAGTTCTCTGTATTTATTTATTTATTTATTTATTTATTTATTTATTTATTTTTAATTTTTTTTTTAATTTTTTTCAACGTTTATTTATTTTTGGGACAGAGAGAGACAGAGCATGAACGGGGTAGGGGCAGAGAGAGAGGAAGACACAGAATCGGAAACAGGCTCCAGGCTCTGAGCCATCAGCCCAGAGCCTGACGCAGGGCTCGAACTCACAGACCGCGAGATCGTTACCTGGCTGAAGTCGGACGCTTAACCGACTGCGCCACCCAGGCGCCCCTAGTTCTCTGTATTTAAAAGTCTGCTTTTTGTTTGTCTTTTGTTTGTTTTGTTCTTAAATTCCACAATCATGTGGCATTTGTCTCTCTGTCTGACTTATTTCACTTAGCATTACCTGCTCTAGGTTGATCTATGTTACTGCAAATGGCACGATCTCATTCTTTTTTATGGCTGAGTAGTGTTTCATTGTATATATACACCACATCTGATCTATCCATTCATCTGTGGATGGGTACTTGGATTGCTTCCATATTTTGGCTGTCGTAAATAGCGCTCCACTAAACGTAGGGACGCATATCTTTTTGAGTTTGTGTTTTTGTTTTCTTTTTATAAATACTTAGTAGGATTACTGGATCATAAGAATTCTATTTTTAGGGGCGCCTGGGTGGCGCAGTCGGTTGAGCGTCCGACTTCAGCCAGGTCACGATCTCGCGGTCCGTGAGTTCGAGCCCCGCGTCGGGCTCTGGGCTGATGGCTCAGAGCCTGGAGCCTGTTTCCGATTCTGTGTCTCCCTCTCTCTCTGCCCCTCGCCCGTTCATGCTCTGTCTCTCTCTGTCCCAAAAATAAATAAACGTTGAAAAAAAAAAAAAAAGAATTCTATTTTTAATTTTCATGAGTAAACTCCATGTTCTTTTCCACGGTGGCTGAACCAACTTTCCTCCCCACCAACAGTGCATAAGGGTTTCTCTTTCTTCACATACTCTCCAACGCTTATTTCTTGTCTTTTTGATTCTAGCCATTCCGACACATTTAAGGTGATATCTCATTGTGTTTTTTGTTTTTGTTTTTGTTTTTTAAGATTTTATTTACTTATTTTTAATCTTTACTTATTTTTAGAGAAAGAATGAGAGAGAGAGAGTGCAAGCAGAGGAGCCACCCAGGCGCCCCACATTGTGGTTTGATTTGTATTTCCCTGATGTTTAGTGATGTTAGACATCTTTTCATGTGTCTGTTGACCATTTGTCTGTCTTCCTTGGGGGGAAAAAACTCTCTTCAGGTCGTCTGCCTATTTTTTGTTGGATTATTTGTACTTTATTTGTTTTTGGTGTTGAATTATAGAACTTCTTTATATAATTTGGATATTAACTGCTTGTTGGGTATATCCTTTGCAAATATTTTCTCCCATTCAGTAGGTTTCCTTGTCATTTTTGTTGATAGTTTATCAAACTCTTTTTTATTAACTTTAGTTTCAAATATGTGTATATTTATAATATACAGATATACACATATATTATATGCATATATAAATATACATATATACATATATAATATACATATATTTATATATATATATGAATTGTGTATAGTAAGGAATATCTTAAACAGATGGTTGTTTGGCGTAGTGTCACAAAAATTAAATCACACAATAAGTTCCAGAAACTGCAGTACTATCAATATTTTTGTTTCTTTGAGGTTGATTCTTCTGGTTTCCAAATGTCCCTTCAGTTAAAACGACTTAATAGATGGGGTGCCTGTGTGGCTCAGTCGGTTGACCGTCCGACTTCAGCTCAGGTTATGATCTCACAGTTTGGGAGTTCGAGCCCCGCGTCTGGCTCTGTGCTGACAGCTCAGAGCCTGGAGCCTGCTTCGGATTCTGTGTCTCCCTCTCTCTCTGCCCCTAACCCACTCGTATTCTGTCTCTGTCTCTCTCAAAAAAATAAATAAACGTTAAAAAATAATAAAACAACTTAATAGAAAAAAATTTAAATGATCATATAGAATGCCTCAATTAATATTATTCAAATTCGGTTCCTTCATCTTTACAATTATTGTATTAGAATTGTTTATTTCAAACTAGCTGTTCAAACACATGGAGACAGGGACTGTGCTGAAAGCAAATCTAAATGATACCCAATCTCTATAAACTTTTTCTTGAAATGAATGACTAGGTTAGTCAAGTGTTTTTCAAGTACACTTTTACAGCTGAAAGTTCTCTAATTTAGCATCAATGAAGAATATAGTATTTACTAAGCAACAAGTATGCAAATTTGATATTTAAACATGCATTATTAAGTTGAAGAGAAACAATGTAATTGTTTAGAACTTAGACCAATAAAATATTTTGTTGAGGAGGACTTTTTTTTTATAGTTTTATTTTTTAACATTTACTTATTTTTGAGAGACAGAGTGAAACAGAGCATGAGCGGGGGAGGGGCAGAGAGAGGAGACACAGAATCCAAAGCAGGCTCCAGGCTCTGAGCTGTCAGCACAGAGCCCAATGCAGGGCTCAAACTCATCTACCGGGAGATCACGACCTGAGCTAAAGTCGGGCGCCTAACCGACTGAGCCATCCAGGCGCCCCTGTTGAGGAGGACTTTTTAATCATGAACTGGGGAAATATCGATGGCATACTGTGAAGCAGAATCATTGTCCTTTGAACTCAGTGCAATTTCTCACTGTGGTTTTCTCAAAATGAAAATAAAGCTAGTATCTAATGTGTTTTCACATCACAAGTGCACAGTTAATCTTGTATATGGATAAGACACCTTTGCTAAATGCTAGAAAAAACTGATAGAACTAGCTTTTGGTGCTCTTGCAATATCTTTACTACCTTCCCTTTATTTAAAGGACTTTGGACCTATAATTTTACTCAAATGTGGGAACTGAGTGGGGATTAAAACTCTATTTTGGTGGTTTCAATCAGGCCTCTATGCACGAGCTAGAATACTTTTTAATATTGGAGATATAATAGTACCTTAATGAGAGGACATTAATTATGATACTTGGAAATCCATGGTCGGTTTATAGCTACAATAATCTATGAGTCCTATAATTTTGATGATTCTAATGGCCCTATTGTTCATTAGGGCCACAACAGACCTTTGCCTCTTGTAAATAAATCCCATGTCTTTGGTTTCTGACAACAGGAATACTGCCAATCCCAGTGTTTTGGGAGAGACCTGTGTTACTTTGGCATCGCTTACCTGTAATCTCTTTGGATAAAAGTTATCTAATCTCTGGATAAAAGGAATGGTCTGGGAGAATCATAGTGAATGGTTAATCAGGTCACAATCTGGACAGACATTCTAACATTCCATATTCCAAAGTTCTTATATCCTTCTTACCTTAAATACAATGAATTTCTGTCATTGTACTCCTCATGGGTTTCCATTGGGACTAATTTTTAGACAACAGGCTTATTAAACAACTAGAAATAAGTCCAACTGATCAAATTAACCAGAGGTTTTGGTAAGGATCCAATTTGATTTTTTTTTTTTTTGATTGAGCACCTTCAGAACCCATTCCTTTGAAAATACTCAAAAAGATTACTGATATAAATAAGTCTGGCAATCCTTTTACTATGTCATTTTTTTCCTGTGTACACTTAGCTTCTATTCTAAGCTTAGCTCTAACCAAATTCTATGTGTAGATACAATGAAGATTGGGTAGATAGGAAGGGGGATGAGAATTGTGTTCTCAGTCTTAGGTAATTCCCTCATTTGCCAATGATGTTAAAATGGACTGGGAAATGGACACATCTATACCTTTCTTATTATTATCCTAATAAACTGCTTTTTTCTGCTTATGCTAATAAAAATTAATTGCTCTTCCATTCAAGGACTCTGAGAGATAAAGGTTACTTAAAGGTTAAGACACTGAACAGGAAAGAATTAGAAACTGGTTCAGTGAAATGGGGATATACGGGAAGATTCAGAGAATGTGGCCACCAGATTCAGCCTTCCTAGGACATCACTTACTGGACTACTAAACCTCAGATGCAAACCTTAAACTTTCATTTTTATATCATCCACTCAAGTTTCAAAATACTTGATGGTAAGATACATTCAGTTGCCTTTGGGATTTTCTGATTTCATTTTGACTTCAAAGGGCATAGGAAGGAAGAGACCACACACTGTTTTTGTTTATTTGTTTAAGGGAGAGATGGGACTCCATGTAGCACAAAGTCTTGCATAAAGTAGGAAGCAGGCTGTGAGGATTCACACACACACACACACACACACACACACACACACACACAAAGAAAGAAAGAAAGAGCAAAAAGAAAGAAAAAAAATGACCATAAATGACCATAAAAGCCAGAGACTTTTATGGTAAGTCAATATTGTATGTCCTTTTCTTCATCTCGAGTGTTCAAGGCAATCTGAACATTAAAAATTATACTATAAAATTACCTTTATTTAAAAAATATAAGTGAATTATTTCCTGTAGGTTTTCTTCCAGGTAATAATAGCTTCAAGCAGGACAGATGATACAAAGCTATTTTAAGAATAGCATGTGTGACGTTTATCCTGTGACTGACTTAGGTTTAATTTCATTTAATAGTTTTCCACATAAATTTGTATTAATTTAAGTCTTTGAATAGAGGTAAGGTCAAAAGTAGATTTGGTACCATTCTACTTTGAGCTTGGATGGACCACGTACTTTGGAGGAAAATAAAATCCGTCTGGGGTGCAAATAAATCCATCTCTGTTATGACGTACTTGCTACAATAAGTATGACTCATAGCTTCCTGCTATTATAAGATACTCAGTGGCAAAACAAAATATTCATGTCTAAATTATAACATATTGATTAAATGTTTTTGATTGCTTTGTAGTTTTCTCATGCCATCAACAATGCCCTAGAGATATTAATTTATATTTCCATAAGATTTATTCACTTTTATGGTACTTTTGGATGACCTTAAAAATAATTAATATATTAATTTGCATATGCATATGATCATTGGTGAATTAGAATATTTATTTTGTTTTAATATTTCCAGATTTATATTCGGTAGACTAACTGTATGTACAGATTTTATAATATTGGATACAGTGATTATTCTTTCTTCTCATCTTTTTTAGTTATAGTTTTACAGATATGGCCTAGTCCTAAAATACACAAGAGTTTTCCTTTACTCTAGTAGGTTTCTAGTAAGTCAATGTAAAACTTTGCAATATGGTGTCACAAAAAAATTTGTTTTGAAAATAGACATTTTCCTGTTTTTTTTTCTCAAACCAGTGTTTAAAGTAATCAATCTCATATTTTATTTCAGTCGTATACCTTGAAATTCGTACACTGATTTGTCAGTCTTGAAAAATTAAAGAATGAATATTTTAACATAATTATAACTCCGATGAATAGTCTTAGAATATAAATCAACTGTATGTTTGCTCAAAGAAATTTCAAATATTCTTTAACCATATCATAAACTAAACATTTGTTACCAATTTCCTACTGTTAGTTTCTTTGTCTTAATCCTCAATCTGTACTCTCTAACAGACTTTTTAGTAATGAATTGTAGGGGAAGTAGAATCTTGGGCAAAATAAATTTTTATGACTGTTTTCTATAGTTATTTAAAGGATTTCTAAAGAAATAGGATATGGAAGGACAATTAATTTAAAAATTGTCAAAGTTAACACAGAACAAAAATGTCTTTTGATTTTTAATGATGTCTTGCTAAATGTCTAATGTTGCATTCTAATCATTTTTGATTAAGCATTGCCAGACTTAAATTAGACATTGAATCATAGAATAAACTTTACATTACATACACGTTATATTCTTTATTTCTGTGTATCCGTTTTAAGAAAATATGAAATTCCTTAGTTCAACCAAACTTTAGTGACTCTAACACTTTCATTTTAATGCATTTCAGTAAGGTACATGGAGACGTAATCAATACGGATCTAACACCCACTCATAATGCTTTGGAATTGAACCGAAAGATCATTTTGAAGGAAAATAATACATAAGGGGTACTGCTCTTACTGCTAATGTCAAACCCCTTTTCAGGGAAAGAAAGAGAAAACTAAGAAAACAAATTTGTCTCTGAAGAGATGGAAATGATAGGTACATTAGACCATTAAAGCCTTCCTGTTGTCTCTGCCTTACTCATTTACCAAGGCACTGCTCTTGTGCATCTGTTGTCATCCATTATTTATGCATCTTATTCATGCCGCTGCAAACAGTGCCAGTGGTATGCATTCTTTGTTACCGTGTTTTTTCAGACAGTGTAAATAAATAAGCAGAAATTCAGACCATCTATAATGTTACGACTCTCCTTCCTTCTGTTCATTTATGTTGATGCTTCGCATATTGCACACCTTCTAATATCCCTTTCCTGTTTTTCATTATTTAATTCATGCTACCTCAAGCCTATTAATAAATAAGTATCTTGATGTCTTGTTCTGCCTTTCTGAAGTTCTCAAGGGAGCATACAGATTAAACCTCTATTAGAATTTTTCCCACATTACTAGTTTGGTACAAGTGAATTACATATGTAAACACAAACATTGATGTTCATATATTTATAATTGATGCATATTGATATATAAGCAATATAAGAAAGTGATTAACCTGTCAGATGCCAGAAGACAAAGTGAACATATCGCATTTCTGCTGTAAGTCAATCTGGGTATAATCTTGACCCACATGTTCATGCAGTATTGAAATTGCCAAATGGAATCTCATAATCATCATTTGTGCTTCCCATTTTCCTGGATGATGGAAGTGGTTCCCATAGGGATGCGTCGGTTGATCTGACTTAGTATCAGTGAAAAAATGGCCAGTGTGCACCATTCGGTGTCATGATCCAAATTAAGTTCAAAGAGAGGATCTGGTATTCAGGATGTGGGTTGATTTGCTTCTACTTCTTACAACCCAGAAAACACATAGCATTTCTATCCCTTCGTTAACTGCATTCCCTCTTTATACCCTCTTCACGTTATTTTGTCCCTGGCACACTCGTTCTGTAGCATGACTGTTTCTTCTTTTTCCCTGCCCCCATTTCAAAGAAGGATTTCAGATGAGAACTGAATCATAGTTTAATTTTAATCTTGTTCCCCTTGCCCAAAGAGACATACCTAGAAAAATGTTTCCATGGCCAATGCCAAAGAAATTATTGCCTATGTTTTCTTCTGAGAGTTTTATGGTTTCAGTTCTCACATTTAGGTCTCTCATGCATTTTGAGTTTATTTTTGTGTGTGGTGTAAGAAAGTGGTCCAGGTTCATTCTTTTGCGTGTGGCTGTCCAGTTTTCCCAGCCTCATTTGTTGAAGAGACTGTCTTTTCCCAATTGCATATTCTTGCCTCCTTTGTGGTACACTAGTTGAGCTTATAAGCATGGGTTTATTTCTGAGATGTGATAAACACTTTAAATATAGTGCTAATTAATAGTGTGGGTCCTAAATTAAAAAGGTTGAGAAACATCGTACAGGAAGCAGATCACTTTCCTGGAAAGACAGTTAACTTATAATTGCTTAAAGTGTAAAATTTTCAATAACGTTCTGCAAATACTACCACCTTTGACTCTTACACCAATCCTGAAGCTTTCCTAGTAGATGATGTGATCTCTGGTTCACTACAAAAAAATGTGACTTAAGGGTGCCTGAGTGGCTCAGGCAGTTAAGCATCCAACTTCGGCTCGGGTCATGATCTCATAGCTTGTGGGTTTGAGCCCCGCATCAGGCTCTGTGCTGACAGCTCAGAGCCCGGAGCTGCTTTGGATTCTGTGTCTCCATTCCTCTCTGCCCATCTCCCACTCAAGCTCTCTCTATCTCTTTCTATCTCTCTCTCTTAAAAATAAAATAAATGTTAAAAATTTGTTTAAAATGTGACTTAGATTATTTTCCTTTTCTGCAGTACCTAAAAGGAGGGTAGGAGGGCGTGGTATCTCAGGACACAGAGGTACCATTCTGAACTCCAATTTCTAATCTGGAGTTGCGTCTGGAAAAATCAGGTGAGGGAATTAAATCCTACCCTGAGAATATTCCCCTTGTCAGGTATCGTCTTAGGTATTTTTGAGAGTGTTTTGTTTTTGTTTTTTGTTTTTGAGCGGTCATGAAATTATCAGACTCACGTGAAAACATTTCAGAAATTGAGAAGATTTTGAAAACGTAGAGAATAGAATCCCGCTAAGGAAATGAAATATCCTGTATGTAACACTCCACACTAAGTCCAAAAGTTAAACTCTGGTTAATATAGGTGGGTTATATATAGATCAATACCAGCCTTTGTAAGAAGGATATAAGTCTTATTTGGCTGAAGGCTTAATATCAGACAACAGAGAGTGAGGGAGGACAAGAATGCCAATGTGAGTGAAGCCAGCCTGATGAGGAATAGAGCCAGTGAGGGAGACAAGAATATTCTCACTCTTCCATGAACTTGACGCATCCCACCTACAAGCTGCATTTGCGCTTCAAGAAGGACATTCACGAACTAATTTAAACACATCCAGAGAAGAAGGATGACGGTGGGCTAGGAGATCATCTCCTATGAGGATCATTTGAGAGAACTGAGGAGACTCCTCTCTACCAGGAGGTAAGCTGGTTGAGACTGGGGTGGGGAAGGATTGACAGGTGGGGAAGGATTGACAGGTGTGGAAGGAGCTGTTTTCACAAAATATTTCAGGGTGTTACATGAAAGAACATTTAAACTTTTCAGAACAGGAACGCTCACGGGGCGCCTGGGTGGCTTGGTCAGTTAAGCGTCCGACTTCAGCTCAGGTCATGATCTCACGGTCCGTGAGTTCGAGCCCCGCATCAGGCTCTGTGCTGACAGCTCGGAGCCTGGAGCCTGTTTCAGATTCTGTATTTCCCTCTTTCTGACCCTCCCCTGTTCATGCTCTGTCTCTCTGTGTCTCAAAAATAAATAAATGTTAAAAAAAATTAAAAAAAATAAAAGAACAGGAACCCTCAGGTGTAGACATCAATGCAGCGTCCTATCTTTTGAAAACAATGTTATCCATCCAGCAGTTGAAAGCACTGCTTTTTGATATGTTGCAAAAGAGTGCTGTCAACTGGATAACCTTGTGCGTCCATTCTGAGATTCTATTATTTCATTAATGATACATTGCATCCCTGCACAATAACATAGACATGGTGCTACAGCTTGGTTAGCACATGCGTAAGAACTTACGGCTTTGTGTGTTGTTCTACAATATATAAAATAGTAGAAAATATAGTTTGGGTACCTTGAGTACTGATAACATGAAACATGGAATTGAACGGAGTGACAGTGTAGCTGGCTTCTCCTTAGTTTCACAAAACAGGTGTATGACGGTGTGTGGAGGACCAAATTTGTCTGAAGGAACAATAAAAACCAACAAAAAACATAATGTTAGCATCCGAAGCAGGATAAGAAGCTTAGTATAACATTTTAATCCTAACATTTTAATTATATTTTCTCAATAGGTATTTGCTCAATGGATGAACTTATAAATGAATTACAAAGCAGGCAGCTTGTTTTCAACACTTCAGTGAGATTTCTAAATGGACCAGTCATTTAATATAAGAAAATGTCTAAAGGTAGGGGAAACACAGCCCTAGGTCTCAATTTCTTCTTGACATGGGCCCGAAAACATGTTTTTAATGGTTTTACCTGGGTTCTGCGCCACTGTGAAATGTCACTGAACCCAGGTAGAGGGAGTTGGGGTTTTTGATCTTGTGCTAAATCAGGCTCACTATGGGTGGCAGCTGGTCTATAATTGAGAAGAAAAGTCTGGCTGTTTGGGGTGTGGGTATTCCCTGTATAATCACAGCAATGTGCTGGCTTGGCATATCATCAAATATTCTTTTTGAACCTGTCTGATCACTTCCAGAGACAGAGGAGGTTCTATTTTGTTATGGTTTGTTGAACCATCATTTAGAAAGATGCTTCCTCCATTTTCGTGGAATGGCTTTTAGTGCTGGGTGTTTTAGTCATGTCTACAAGGGTCTACTACATGCTGACAATGCCAGAAACTTGTTTCAATATTCCAGAAAGGTAAGAGAAAAGAAATGGATATTTTTGCAACAGAGGTTACATTTGAAATGACCCAGGGTAAGAATGACGTATAGAGGCAGATTAAGTCTTGAGGAAAATCAAAGGCATAAATCCTATTTGCTTGAATCTCGCAGATATTCCAGAGATGAGCCATGTTCAGTGGTGAAAATTCTCTTTTCTCTTGACAGTATTTCATTCATGCCCCTACTTTTAAGTCCTAAAATTCTATTTGGGAATATATAATGTTGCTTTTAAAGTCACTTGACATAAAATGTCTTACTACATGAAAATTTTTGTTTTCAGTCCTTGGAACAGAAAGAAAACATATCCGATTGCATAACATTTGACAGCTCATAAGGAAAGCCTAACTCCTGAGGTTGACGTTGAAATGAACGCTAATGCATGTTCATTAAGGATTTTTGGTACCCAAAGTTTTGAAATACGGTGAGGATGCTGGGAGAAATTCCCCATTCTGGAAGTCTTCTGGGATCCTTTTATCTTTTTTTTAACCACTTGATTCAAATGCCTACTGGATTTAGGGGCTTTGTACCATCTCCATTTACAGCTCAGAGTTGAATGCAAAGTGAAAGTTTTTCTTCTCTTGCTTTGTGTCAGTTACGACTACTTTTGGTTACATAGAAAGCAAATCCGTCCAGAGTACTTTACAAAGTAGAGAGCTATTTTTTCCCCCTCACAAATGTAGGTAGTACAGGCTTGTGCAAAGCCTTGACGATGTTATCAAGGACACAGATTTCTTCTAATTTCTTGCTTAGCTTACAGCTTCTCATTCTCATGTTAGCAACATGACTAGTACATCTCTGGCCATCTTCCTCACAGGAAGAAGGTTAAGGAGAGCAAAGGATAAAATGCAAAAGCCTAGAAGACATATGTCAGCAGTTACTTATATTAACATACCGCTGTTCGCACATTTTGGCAAACCTTATCTGCGAGACATTCTGGGAAGATAAATATTTTAAATTGGGTACATCACAACATTATACAAAAAGTAGGAAACTGTTAGTAAGGAAGGAGTTGTGAATGACTAGATGCCGAACAGGCACCTGAAAGTGGTGCCACAAAGCTTTTAATAGCTTCCACAAAGCTATTAAAATTTAAAGGAGAAAAATATATATCTAATTATACAAAAAAGTAAATGGTCAGTGCAGAGTATTGAGGAAAACCAGAAAACTGAAAGAAAAGCTAACAATTTTAAAAAGTTAACTGAAACCCTACCTCCTGAAAGAAATAACGTTAATAACAGTTAATGCTCTCTTCTTCTCTTTCTTACACTTGATCTCTTGTTCTCTGTGTGTATTTGTACTTCGTGTTGGTTTTGAAAAAAAAAATAATGCTAAGGAGTATATTACATCAGAGTTCAATTCTCTTAACCTTGACCATTATGAATATTTCCAGTAGTAATAATTACTAGCTACTATTTTACAAGTCTTTAAACGTTACTACTTTCTATTATATGCATATACCTTTTCCGCAGAAATTGCCTTCATATTTACACTTGAATTTCATTCCTAATCATAGAATGACAGCAGTGTTCCCTAAATGTCCCTTTACTTGGAGTCACACAACCTGGGTTTGGTCCTAGTTCTATTAGTGAAGTTTCTGAAAGGTTTGGGAAGGCGGCCAGTCACTCATGTTCTTCCTTCCTCCCAAGATTGTAGCCAATCAAGAAACTGACATGGCGGATCAGAGACCTGGGATTAAAACAGCTGAGCTATCTCTAATAAAAGTTATATTGGAGAATAAGCCTTGGCCTTGAGGCCCTATTGGCCTCCTAACACGTGTGCCTTCAAATCCTCAGACTACTTTATTCCATTCCCCGACAGTCCTGGACAACGGCCGACCCACTGAATTTATCACATCGTAAAAAGCAAACTTGACTGTTACTTCATGGACACGTGGTGGAGAGCCCAGCAGAGGCTCAGCCTCTGTGTCTGGTCCCATCTCCCAAGCCCTGCAGTGAGGGAGGGAGGCCAGCCTTTGTGTAGAGGGAGGCCCTGTGCGTGAATATGGACACAGGAGCTCAGGAAACCTGTGTCCTCCCCGGTGTCGTCAACAATCCCGCTGTGTGACCTTGGGTAAGCATTTTGACTTCTTTTAGATTTTGTTTTATCAGGTTAAATTGAAAATAATGCTATTTACCATGCAGGAGATTTGTAAAGATTTAATAATGCAATATTTAAAATGAATACTGAAATTTAGGTCTGGGTTTTCTGAACTGGAGATTTGATCCAACACACCATTACTTTGTTGTTGTTTCTGTTGTTAATGTGTAATGCAGAATTAAGGATTAAGGGGCCAACATCAACCCAAACAGCATTTAGGTACTTTTTCCTCAATACACAATTAAAAATACGTGTTAGTAGTGGTAATAATAGCAATTCAAGATGATGAAATATGATAGGTAGACAAATAATGTGATAAATTGAGAGTTTTATATTTTCTTGGCAGTTTTTCAATGTGATTTACAAAGCTGTATTTTTTTGGAAAACCATTTTTTTGTTTGTTTCTAAGAAAAATATGTAATTTCAACATTTCTCCTTATTCTCGTTTGATATTGACATCGTCACGGACCTCTCATGCCCTCTTTTTGCAGAAAGAAAGTAGATACATATTAATGTCATTCTGTGTCATCCGTGTGTTCGGAAGGGTGAGGGGGTATTCCCTAGGGCCTTCATATTTGTGTCAAGAGTATATAAAACTGTTATTATTGTCCATTTATTTTGATACTTGGTTATACTATCTTTTTTAAAAATTTTTAATGTTTATTTATTTTGAGAGAGAGACAGAGGGACCGAGCGTGAACGGGGGAGGGGCAGAGAGAGAGGGAGACACAGAATCTGAAGCAGACTCCAGGCTCTGAGCTGTCAGCACAGAGCCCAAAGGACGGCTCGAACTCACAGACTGCGAGTTGGTGACCCAAGCTGAAGTAAGACGCTTGGCCTGAGCCACCCCGGCACCCCTTGGTTATGCTATATTTAATTTAGATGACACAGACTGAATTTTTTCCTCTGCAGTTTTGTGGGATTTCTCAGAGGCAAGTGGAAGTAGAAAGTTAAGGGGATTCCACAGTGTCTGTCAGACCTCTAGAGATCGCAAGGCCCCGCCATGCCTGCAAATGACCTCAGGGTTGTGGGATCGAGCCCTGCGTGGAGCCCTGCACCTACTTAAGATTCTCTCTCTCTCTTTCTCTCTCTCTCTCCCTCTGCTCCTCCCCCACTCTCTCTCACTCTCCTCTCTCTCTTTCTCAAATAAACAAATAAATAAAAGCCCTTGAAGCCCCCAGATGCTAATCTGAATGATGGAAAAAAAAAATAAATGCTGGGTGGAGGGCACTACGAAATTCATGACTTCAGTGCAATTTTGAAGAGCTTTAAAAATAACTTAGTAGGTACTATTTGTCCAGACAGGCAATATGCTACAGATATAGCTTGTAGAATGCAGAGTTAATATTCAAATTAAAAATCAGTATCGGGGCGCCTGGGTGGCTCCGTCGGTTAAGCGTCCGACTTCGGCTCGGGTCATGATCTCGCGGTCCGTGAGTTGGAGCCCCGCGTCGGGCTCTGTGCTGACAGCTCGGAGCCTGGAGCCTGCTTCGGATTCTGTGTCTCCCTCTCTCTCTGACCCTCCCCCATTCATGCTGTCTCTCCCTGTCTCAAAATAAATAAACGTTAAAAAAAAAAAAAAATCAGTATCTTAATCCATCAGCATTGTGAACAGATTTGATCAAATCCTTTTTTCCTTTTTATCGCCTTACACTTTTTGGAAGCTAAGTTCATCACTGACACAGCAAATAGACCGTCTTTATGCCCCGGCATAGAAGTAGTAAAAAATATGACCGATCTTACTTTTTATGTAATCCCCACAAGGGAGGCAGGCTGGCAAAAAAAAAAAAAAAAAAAAAAAAAAAAAAAAAAATTGAATGAGCTGCTATGGTTTTTATTTATTATTAAAATCTATTACACTTTTTTCAAATGCAAATGGGGTTTAAATTTGACGCTTCTTATCTTAAATCTGCTATGGTCATTCCAATTTCTGTTGTGTTAAATTACCTCCTCCTTTACTTTCTGCTCCATAAAGTCCTTGTCTAGACCCTGGCTAACTAATATATTTAGATTAATGAAATGTCTTTCTTGTAGTGCTCTGCCTTTCTGGCTTCAAGCCTTTCTGACTTTCAGCTAATCCTACTCTTATGCATGATCCAATCCAGAGGGATAAATGATCATAAAAGACTCCATTTTATTCCCCACTACTTAACATTACTTGACTCCAAGGATATCCATGACCTTGACTTATTTCTGGCCGCGATGTCTCATTTCTCAAAGTCTCATTCTTTCATTACTCATTCTTTTTCCTCAATCCCACTTAATATGATCCCCACACTTAGAATTGTTCTCCACAGCCTGGCCTGTATTTGTGTTCTTCCGTGCATAACACTTACCCCCAACAGATACCTGGCAAATGATTTCCTCATTGCAGAGTTATGTGGCATCATCTCCAACCACTTGGCTGCACTGGCCTCTTCTTGCAGATTTTGTCTGCAAAGCCTCCTACTTCTTACGAGCTAATTTTTATATAGTGTGTGAAATCTACATGGTCATTCTCTTCCCTCTTTGGATTCCTTAACCCACATCTAACTCCTCAGTTCACTAGGATCCTTGGTGATAGGAACCCAGAAGATAAACCTCACAATGCCTATCATCACCATGTGTTTAGCAACTCAATAACAACAACAACAACAACAACAACAACAACAACAACAGTTTTCTCATATAACCTTCACTTTCAAGAATTTAGTAAATAATTTTCCATGAAGGCCCATGAAAAAAAATGTCTGAAACGAGTTCCCATAATTCTCCGACATCGTAACTATAGTGAACAGAATCTGGGTGCAGAGATACAAGGGTTTTATTCCCAAGTGCAGTATTTATTAGCTTTGTAATTTTGAGAAATTTCTTATCTGTAAGATGCCACAAATAAAGCTCATATTTCGCATTGTTGTGTTGAATATTAATTAAAATAACGAACATAAACAGCACGGCACTGCCTAGCGATTGTGAAATCTCTTTAGTTAATTTTTAACCGTCATTTCAAATGTACTATCAATTGTGGGTTCAAATAATGGTCCACAGAGGAGTGTGGTCTGGTGGGATTTGTGACCTGAAGATCTGGCTCTGCCTCTTGTCTCTGGTAATTTATAGAAGCAGGAGTTTGGGTAAGCCACTTAACCTCAGTTGTAAAATGAAGGTATTAACGAATGCATTATGGGACTCTGGCGATGGTGAACTGGTTTCTTGAGTTAGGGGAATACCTCATAAATGGTAAGTGTTATGTCAATGTTATTGAAATCCGGGGTTGTTACCTTATAAGAAAGAACAAGTATATGCATTTTATGTGTAGTTTTTACTCAATCATATTTTGGGTTTAAGCATAGGAGCAGAAATCGCCACTAATAATAAAAGTAAAGATGGAAAAACATACATACTGACAAGGAATTAGAAGGAAGATTGATTTTAGAAGGAAGGCCCTGCAATATCTATTTGTTTGTAGATACTTTGCTACCTTGCACTGTGTGATAGGGATAAGTATTTTTTTAAGTACTGCATTTTAGTAAAGTTAGACTTGCTTTGGTAAGTTAGTAAAGTTAGACTTTAGTAAAGTTAGTCTTGGTTCATGATCCTATGAGTCATTATAAATAGCTTATTTTGAGCTTACTATTAAATAGTCTTAGAAGGTGTTTCTTTTCTGTTTCTATTCTGGTGACACCAAAAAAAAAAAAAAAATCCTTTGTGCCTTTGCCGTGTTGTGATATTCATAAAAAATAAAAAGTGGGGCTCCTGGGTGGCACAGTCGGTTAAGCATCCGACTTCAGCTCAGGTCATGATCTCACGGTTTGTGAGTTCGAGCCCTGCGTTGGGCTCTGTCCTGACAGCTCGGAGCCTGGAGCCTGCTTTGGATTCTGTCTCCCTCTTTCTGCTCCTCCCCTGCTCGTGATCTGTCTCTCTCAAAAATAAATAAACATTAAAAAAAAATTAACTAGAGTCCCTCAGCATCACCAAATTACTTTTTTTTTAAGTTTTGTTTTGTTCTGTTTTTTGTTTTTGTTTTTGTTTTTTTTTAATTTATTTTGAGAGTGAGAATGAGCAGGGAGGGACAGAGAGAGAGGGAGAGAGAGAATCCCAAGCAGACTCCACACTGACAGCTAGGAGCCCAATGTGGGGCTCAATCTCACAAATCGTGAGATCGTGACCTGAGAGGAGACCAAGAATCAGACGCTTACCTGCCTGAGCCACTCAGGCGCCCCCTCCCCCCAAATTATGTTTTTCTTAAATTGTGTACTATTCTTTCCAGTTTGACAAACAGATGCAAAGTTGCTCAAAGGCATATAAGGTCGTATTGCCTGTAGCCTCTCTTTATAGATAAAACTACGTAGAAATGGTCTAGTAAGTTGAATACTGAAAGCATATGTTGGCCAATCTTGAAGTGGATGTCTTATGGTCCTTGATTCAAAATGTACAACTGTACAACAACTAGAAAGATTGAAAATGGTTTGCTGGAGTGGATGACATGAGCCGTTGGGTAGGTTAGTGATGCCAGCCCCTTTCTGTACCTACTCCAAGGACATGTGGGTTTGGATCGTACCAGGCGATCACAGTGAAATCACTTCAGGCTTGCTGTTCACATACAATATGCGGCCGTTGGTAGAACTTACATGTATTGGTGCTTAATGTCTGTTTCAGTAAGTCTGAAAGGGAACTCTGTGTGTGTGTGTGTGTGTGTGTGTGTGTGTGTGTGTGCGCGTGCATGTGCTTGTACGAAAACATTTTACCCAGATCATGAGAATTGATATTTATCTGAATTTCCGAATTATCCTTGATTTAAAAGTGGGGGGAAATTATTCTATGACTGTGAGTGCTGGATTTAGTCTCAGGATTGATATTTTCTGGGCGCTTTCAGTCATCCCTGTTAATCAGAATAATGGCAGTAGCACTGATGGTAACTAATGTTTACTGAAGACATTTTTATTCGGAACTCCTTGAAGTGACATACAGGCACAGCCTTGTTTAAGCTTCACGATTAGCCAAAGAGGTAGACATTGTTATTTTTCCCATTCAGCGGAGGAGGAAATTGAGGCACAGGGAGGTAAAATGAGTAATTTACGGGGGTTTACTGTGAAATCACTTTGAACAAAATATCACAATTGTCAAGGAGCCATGTGCCTCAAATTCTGTTCGTTTTATTGTTTACCTTATTTTTTGAGTATTCTCTTATTTTTTTAATTTTTGTATTTTCATTTTTTTAATGTTTATTTATTTTTGAGAGAGGGAGACAGATGGCAAGCAGGGGAGGGGCAGAGAGAGGGAGACACAGAATCCGAAGCAGGCTCCAAGCTCCGAGCTGTCGGCACAGAGCCCGACGCGGGGCTCGAACTCACTGATCGTGAGATCACGACCTGAGCCTAAGTTGGACGCTCAACCGAATGAGCCACCTCGGCGCCCTTGAGTATTCTTTTAAATAAAAACAATGTTGGAAGGGCTGATTCATTAAGCCATTGGATTAGTGCTCATTAATTAATCCATTAGAAAAGAAAGTTCCTTGAGGGGGTGCCTGGGTGGCTCAGTCAGTTAAGCTTCCTACTCTCGATCTCTGCTCAGGTCATGATCTCCCTGTTGGTGAGTTTGAGCCCTGCGTCGGGCTCTATGCTGACTGCATGGAACCAGCTTGGAATTCTCTCTCCCTCTCTTTATGCCCCTACCCCAGTTGTTCTCTCTACCCCCTCTCACTCCTTCTCTCTCTCTCTCTCTCTCAAAATAAATAAACTTAAAAAAAAATAAAGTCCCTTTCTCCACTGGGTGCCCAAAGAGGCAGATAGAATCGAAAGAGGAGAAATGCATCCATTGTGTGCAAATGGACTCACGTGCTATGTTTAGGTTTTTCATACATGTGGTATGTCTATGATCTTTCTATAATGTTACACGTCACTCTGTCTCAATTGTTAAAAGTTAGAGACTGTGTCAAAAAGGAGAAATGAAAAACATTAGTGCAGGTTAAGAAATCACCCGCGAAACAGAAACCTGTGCAAATAGCTCACCTACTCTGCATGACATGGAGATGTGGAGTGTGCAAAGCGGTGCCCAGGACCAAGGCTGTCGGGGGGCTTCAAGATGCCGTTAGAAAGTACAGCCATCTTGGAAGACACCATAGTTTCCCGAAAGACGAAAGACGTACAACTAGCTGTGAACTTCTAACAGTTTGGGAGTTTGCTACTAATGTTTCAAGGCAGTCAGTGGAAAGGATGTGCAAATACGGATGTGTTCACCAGTGCTGAAAAAATGGAGTTGTGTTTGTGAGTGTTGTTGCTTTAAGGGAGAAGCACACACAGAGGACAGTTTTGGTTTGAAATTGGAATCTTTCATTCCAGTCTTCGAGTCTGTTTCTCAAAGGACTAATCGCATTCAAGACTTACATTCTTGAAGTCGGCTCCTCATGGGTTCCTTTCTTGGGTAATAATTCTTGTGGACATATGGAAAATGATTTTTTGAGTCATATAAGTCAATATCTGATAAAATGGATTTAGCAGAAACTTTCCAAATATTCACCTTTTGGCTGAGGCTAAGCCTGGAGTGTTTAAAGCCCAAATGGAGAATTTTTTTTTTTGAGAAAGTTATGAATGAATGGATACTAGTTTATTATGGAAATACAATTGTAACCAAGCACTATAATGTGTCTAGACATACGGGGCTCGCTTGCCAAAAATGAAGTGTTCTAGCTTTAAGAGAAATCCTCATGGAAAGTGCACAAGATGTTACATGGTGAGAATTCTACCAAAGACCCATATGTGCTCCTGGCACCATTTGGAACTTGTTCCTTTTTTTAGGAAGGGATTCTTATAGGTAGGTACGAAGCTGTGAAGTGCTATTCCTCGGACATAAGCATAGGTCTGGGAGAGAAAAAATACTGTATAAAGGAAAACAGTTTTAAGACCTTTGAAGATCCCTGTAGTTTTCTGATTTTATTATTTTGTTTAAGGGCATTTGACAAAGCTATTGCTGCGTGACGATTTTAGAAGAGCTTCGTCAGTGACTAATTCAGCAGTTCGTTTCCCTTCTCTGACATTTTTTTTTTAAGATTCTGTTGTAATTCTTTAGACTCTCAGAGGTTGTATGGTAAAACCCAAGACCCCAAATATGACAAGGGTGAGAAAGGAATGCCTTAAGAGTTAGAAAAGGAAGAGGGTATTTTCGAGGTTTCTATCTTTGATGGATATTTTTAAGGATAACCCCTTTGACGGAAAAAGGAAAACAATACCGATGTGCACCTTGAAAATTCTCATGCTGGCAGTCTACCTTCGATTGATTTTGAGATCACCAACAAGACGGTATTTCGAAGAGTTTGATTTTGATTTCCTGGAAGTCTGTCCTCTGAGGCTGTAATTTTTAAGTGTGTGTGTGTGTGCGCGCGCGCGCGCGAGAGATAGTGCCTGTGTGTGCGCACGCGTGCGCACGTTTGTGAGATATCCAGCAATCGAATTCACTTCCAAGCACTTATTTTTACAAATGACTTTATAAGGCCTGAAAGAAGAATTATTCTCTAGCGTTTTTAAAAGCACTTCCAGCAGCGTGTCTCCAGAGTCAAATACAGCTGTCTTCATCATTTTTACATATAGACTTCCTCAAACACTAAAAAGAATGATAATCGCCTAATTATAAATTCGCTGTTAATATAGCCTTAGAGCTGAGAACATTTCACTCCAGTAGTTAATTTAGTCTGTGGTAAATTCTCACTGTTATTTAATGTCATTTATCACCTGCTGTTTTGTCTTACTGAGAACATCCTGCCTGCCCCACACTGTCTACAGTACATGGACCTTCTGTGACTTTAATGTGCTCAGAACAAAGGCTCCAAAGTGCTTCTATCACGAGGATTTTGGCAACTTGCCTTAGATATATTCAAGCCATTTTGCTGCTTGTCACTCAGTGCTGTACAAATTGAACTCAGAGGAGAGGTAAAAAGGGTCTATGAGGCATTTTTTTTTCTGGGAAGAATATGCTAATAAAGCATCATCAGCAGGAAGCAGGCTGTGTCTGAAAGAGTTTTGTCAACTCTGAATTAATTTTGTGTGTTAAGAAACACGGGGGTGCTTCTAGAACCGGTCTGTGGTAATTAATCCTTCCTGTTTCTGGAAGAACAGAACTGTAATAAATGCAGCCCAGATTTAACAGATGTGTGCACACAATGTCTGCTTTATGAGGAGTAAAACAAAATGATGGGTACAGAACAAAAAAATATTGATTTAAAAAACTAAAACAGTATGGAAAGCACGAAGCTTGGAATTCCCAGAGTTTATGCAAATATCGTATTCCTTTAAATGTTCACAGACAACGTGTTTGGGAAACATCTGTCCATGGGGTTGGTGCTAGGAAGAGACTCAAAAGGACAGATGTTTCTTGTTCCTTAGAAAATTGAGTAAAAAAAAAAAAAAAATTGCACACAGGCCTAAGGTGAGGGGTGAAGTTCATTGGACCTACGTGTGTTTGGAATTGGACCCAAGTAATCAAATGGTGACCTTACCCGGGAATGAATCTCTCATTATTCTCTTCCTTTTTGTTCCCCCCAAATATGTTATGGAGGAAGGAGTTCAAGTTCTATTATCTGCAACTATGAATACAACTCTGGTGCGGCGGTTTGAATGATGTCACGAACAGGAGAGTTTGGCTTTCAAAACTGGACGGGCAAATTGCTTTGCCAATGCTGATATCTGATACACTCAGACACAAGATTCACAGCAAGGTGAATAAGGGCAGGTTGACATGGTATTCATTAAAACAAATCTATATAGAAAAAAGCATTTTCAGGTCAGGGCTACCAAAGCAATCTAGCTCATTAGCTCGTGTCCCTTCTTCTTCCTTTCTTTCTTTCTTTCTTTCTTTCTTTTTTTTTTTTTTTTCGTTTTCTTTTTATCTCATTAAGCTACCCCTGCCAATATGGCTAGGAGGCATGAATCTGACATGGTTAAGTTAAAATGGACTAATGGGGAAAATGCCCAGCCAGCAGCGATCATTTTGATAGGGCCTGCTTTAAACAGATTTTAATACGCCTTTCTCTTCTATCATGAAGAGATCCTCAGTGTACATTTAAAGATTGAGAATCAGGATTTGAGGGCCTAATGTGAAGAGAATGTAATAAAATCCAGCTCTTCCCCATTGCCTATAGCTTGTCATATAGAGTAAATATCGAAAACACTTTAACTCACTTTCAATGAACTGTATTGCTTACCTCATGCAAAATAGCAATTCCTTTTGGCTTTGGCAATATTACCCACGGAACAGTGGTTTTAAAGTCAGTCTTGGTTAACCCTTTACATTTCAACATCAATTTCACGTAGGGGCCTTTTACTTCAAAGAATGTCAGCTTTCAACATGCTGGTTTTGCCGGATTATTTGGTATGTTGTGTACAAGGTCTTTGATTAGCTGTCTTCAACGTTACTGAGGGTGCACGTCAAAGTCAATCATTTAATTGTTCAAAGTTGTTGATATATTTCGGTGAAATAAAAGACTAGAAAATACCTGTGATTCTCATGAAAGAGCAATGCTACTGAACAAACCTCCTCATTGCATGTTTTCTTTTAAAGTCTAGTTAATTAGGGCATTCATAGAGAACACACATTTTGTACCGTGTGTTATCTGTAGCTTATCAAAGTCTAAGTGAAAGCTTAAGCTACCTCCAGAGTTAAATCATTAACTCTTTTTTTTTTTTTTTTAATATGTATTTGCTCATTCAACTCTAATGAAACTCCATAGGCTGTATTTAAGTGTTACAAAAATAAGATCATTGCCTGCCCTTGAGGAAGTCATACTCTAACCTGGCTCCTCTGGATATTTACCATTTCATTTATAAAATATAATAAGAAAATTCAAGACCCAGGAAAAATGATTTAGAGTTCACTGGCTCACAGGGTTTCCACTGATGAAAAACTGTTCCAAATGGAAGGACCAGCATATGTGGAGGTCTATAAGACCAGGGCTTCTTAAAATGATTTTCAGAAGTACTTTGCCAGGAACTTAGGGTCTACAGATCTTCATCCAAAGCTTCCTCCTTAGTTAGCGCAAAGAACTCCACAGGTCACGGATAAACACTCTGGAGTCTTCTAATGTAACAAGGATGCTAATCACGAGACCTGGTTTGGATCAGCATGGTGCCGGATGTAAACCTGGGGCAGTATATCTTAAAAATTACTGGGGAATGTGGAAATACAGCATAATGGCAGAGAAGTGTGGGAGCCCAGAGTCACAGCAGGAAAGTCAAAATTAAAGCCTTCCAAAGAAATCTTGGAATCTCTTCTTTGACCTACTTCAAAGCTCCTGTGGGTTTGAGGGAGGATGGGTCAGGTCGTCCTTGAGGCATCATAAACCCTCTGTTCATCAATGAGTACTCATCCCCAGGGTTGGGGAACTTAGTTGGCGAGTAATGTCCCTTTTTCACAGTTGTTTTCAAAGCACAGTTTAAATTGAAATCATCTGGGCAGTTCCAGGGCCTCACCTCTAGTGATTCTGATTTTCTAAAACGTTCATATCCTTGGAAGAGGGTATCCTTGAGAAGTGGTTAGCACAGTACTCACCAGGTGCTCAGTAAATGCAAGCTTTAATGATTATAACTATGGTGGTTGTTAGGACTAACAATTCCCAAAGATGATTTTGATGCAACCCGTGCTCAAGAATCACTGTCTTGGAACACAAGAACTCAATGTTGCCATCCTGCAATTTTCCTGGAGTTCTTACATGGGGATGTGAGGAATTCATACCAGAAGTCATGGCTGGATGCGGTGTGTTTCTGTTTTGTCATGTGATTGCTAAGTATATGTATATGAGAACCTCAGAGAGCCCTTTGTGTGACTCCAAGGCAAACCTAATGACATTGAATGTTGCTGTTTTCCATGACACTACTCGTATGTTCAAATTTCAGGATTTTCTAAGGATAGGAGTTATGTTCATGACATCCTTGCTTCCCCTAGATGTGCTACTTGGTGGTTGAGAATAAAGTGGGAGGGAGGAAAACTCTAGAGCTAAACTATTCCAAAATGGACTAGACGTTTAGAGTTTGACACCAGAAATACCGTATTGTAACCCACGCCCACTTAACTTTGATTTGATTCACACACCTTCCGAGATTCTACATAGATCATAACATCTCCCTCTCTATGTGCCTTCTTGGACTCAGTGTAGTCTGGACCGTTTAGACTGATCTTGCCGGGAACATAAAATTGAGGTCGCTGTATTTTTTCAAAGTGGCTGGTAGAAATCGGTTTCTAAAACCTTGCCAATTCTTTCCCCATCTTCAGCTAGTGGTAATAAACAATATCATGTGAAACCTTCAATGTGTTTAAAGATGGAGACAGAAGATGTCCCTTCCAAATTGCTATCAATAAAAGCAATAACAATATTGTTATTAAAACCTCACAGTGCATCAGGGAGTAAGAGTAAAGAGTTAGTAAATCTGTCAAATGTTCACCATTCTGGACTCCTGCTTAGGAATGTTCTCAGATCCCAATGTGGCACTGTTGTGTGTAATATCCCCGGGCGAGTGCATAAAATAACAGTGGTAATGAGGTGTGCAGAAACATGCTTATCTCTTTTCACCCATCATCCCGGGGCCGGGATAACATGGACTAAATGAAAAAGCAACCTTTAGCAGGTTAACGTATCCCAGATACAAAATTAGTGAAGGCTTTGGAAGGGTTTGTCTGAAGAATTGGCCAAAATTTGGTTCCACGTAGGAAAGGACTTGCCTTTCTCCTGTCTGCCTCCCCAGTCCCCAAACACCACCTCCAGTCCACTCTGTTCGGGATAAATCAGTCTGTCAGAGCCACTGAGCACCTAGGTGGGGGGATGTTCCTGGTAATTAAGGTTTATAACTGCAGCTGTTTTTGTATCTTGGCTTTTAACCTGATGTTGATGGGGGAAGCCATCCTTAAAACATCTGGGTACCTCGCTGAAACAATAGCATAGCTTCTGCAGTAATCTTGTGTAATTTCTGGTGAATAGTAGGGTACATTTAAACAGTTCTAATGGAGTGAACAATACTGTTTTAAAGGGCTTTGATCATTACTTATCTTTCAGCTGATTATAGGAATCTTGTTGGAAGCGTTCAAAGGATTTTTAATTTTGAATCTCTTTATGTCTTCAACCTAGTGATGACACTAATTTCCCCCACTGCCTGTGAAAGGAAGCCTAGTTTTGTCCTCAGACGTTTTTGTTCCCTATGTCATGTCTTTTGTGTATGCAGATGGGGCTGATTAATTCCAAGGCCTTTGCCACATTAAAAAATAATTTAAATAACTAGACATGGGAAAGACAACCGAAGTGTTTCTGTTTAAGGAGGAAACTGCCGACAATACAAATACGTACATTCAATTTTTATTTCTTCCAAACAAAAATGATGCTACTGTTTGCCCTTCGTGTATAAATGGTATCTCTGTATCTGGGAGATACTAGGATTTTCTGAATTAACCACCTTTCCCTTGTTCTTTTCTTTAATATTCACCCGAAAGGGAAAAGGCAATGCTCATTTAACAGACTTGAAAGAAGTAGAAATTACTGTAGAAGGAGACAGTTGCATTCAGCATCCATACATCACCCAACAGGATAATTGTGAAGGAGAAAAAGTCTCAGAAGAAAATGGAACATTTGTGTGTTCTGTAATTGTAACAAAATACAAACAACTAATTAAAGGTCTTATATTAGGAAGTTTTCTTTAACCATGAAAACCCGTCTCCTGTAACATTTAATCAGGTGTCTACAATTGACTTTTTTTTTTAAGCATTGTATGTTTCCTGAGGTATTTAATGACAATTGTGTGACAACATCACGTTAATAGAATATTTGATTACCTGTGTATGGCAACATTTGTTATTTTTTTTCCCCCACTGGTGAGTATCCAAGTTCCCTCCTTTCATCCGGCAGCCCCTCTCCCTTTTTGGGGGGGAGGAGCCCCCTGGTTTGTGTTGTCTCGGCAGGAAATTGGTTTCCTGGGTGTGCTGCCCACACTGAAGCCACCTGTCCTCTGATCGTGCTTGGGGAGGGGAGACAGGCACTTGACTCAAACCGTGCCAGTCAGAAGCTTGGTATTAGGATGCTGGGTCTTGAGCTGGTGCCGCAAAGACTGAAAGATACTGTGTCTCCTGTCGTAGAAGCAGCCGCCCATCGGCCAACCAGAGACCTCACCTGGGCTTCCTGCTCTCCGACCCCAAATCGCACCAATTCTTTGATTCCCGACATCTTCCCAGTAAATCGATGCATTTGGTTGAGATAGCCGGGTTCCATTTTTGACTTTTATTATGTCAGTACAAAAACTCCAAACTGATATAATCTGATAGGAATATAATAGGAAACTGCGCCATGGTAATAGGATTTCTTTTCATTAGCGAGTTGTTTTATGATTGCATTTTGAAGGTATTATTTACGATACAAAGTAAGAAAGTGGAACATAACAGACGTATTGAAAAGTAGTCAACAAACCAACAAAAACAAAACAAAACAAAACAAACACCTTCAAATGTTCTGTGAACTCCAGGCAAATTTGGACAACAGCATCACCACTGACCTCCTTCAGCAATGATGAACTCCGAGCTGAGAAGCCAAGCAGAGCTTCCAAGGAGAACTCAGTTCTGGTCTAAGTGTTGAAACTGAACTGATGTGGGCCTTTGTTTCTAGAAGTGTGACCTGTGGACCAACAACATCAGCATCATCTGGGGACTTCTTAGAAATGCAGTCTCTTGGGTCCTACTCCAGACCCATCAAACCCGTAGCTGCAGTTAACAAGATGCCCAATTAGTCGTGTGGACATTACAGTCTGAAATAATGGTGTGGCTCAAGTAGTAGTGCCCGTGAGATGTGGCCTCTACCATGTGACAATGACAATGGCCAGATGGAACTGTAGCCCCCAAACCAGCGTGTGCAAAAAAAAAAAAAAATTGTCTAATTGGATCTGAAAACAATTCTAAAATTAGAAGTTGGATCGGTGATTTATGTTGGTGTGTGTGTGCGTGTGTGTGCATGCGTGCGTGTCTGGCTACGTAAGAGTGCTTCAAATTCCTTAATATCCAAATGCTGTATCATTGGCTAATTAAGAATTCTAGAACTAGAAAGGGTAAGGAAAAAAAAGTATCGCACAGCTTTAGATGAGGAAGTTGAGACATTTCCTCCACAGTCAATCAGATACTTCTCCCAAAGCATCAACATTATTCTCTGTTTACTGACTAGAGCCTGAGACAGAAAAACTCTTCGTGAAATATGGAGGAGAGATTTGTGGTACTCTCAGACGTCCGGTGTTTATTGATCACGATAGACTCCAGGAAGTTGGTGGATGTTTTCATCTTGTGGCAGAGACAAAAAAAAAAAAATGATTTTAAGGTTTCCAAAATGCAAATGCTGTGTGTGTGTGTGTGTGTGTGTGTGTGTGTGTGGTCTGCTGGAATAAGTTGGGGGAAAAAGCAATTTTCAAAGAGTTCGTGGAGATCTGTGTGTTGAATAAAGTATAATGCTCTCCTGGATTAAAATTAAAATTAAAAAGTCATTAACCAGGGGCACCTGGGTGGCTTAGTCTGTTAAGTGACCAACTCTTGGTTTGGCTCAGGTCATGATCTCATGATTTGTGGGTTTAGTCCCACACTGGTCTCCATACTGACAGCATGGGGCCTGCTTGGGATTCTCTCTCCCTCTCTCTCTCTGCCCCTCCTCTGTTCTCTCTCTCTCTCTCAAAATAGATATATATTTTTTTAAAAAGTCATTAACCATGAACCTATAATACACAAAAGTGAACACTTAAGAAATAATATGTTAGAGGTTTCAGAACCTTCCTAGATAAAGAGAGAAAAAAAATCTAAGATGGTTCTCCTTTCCGGTTCTTTATTGCTAGAGAACATTGCTTCTAACTTTGAAAGTAGTGATACAAACTTATTACATTCCATCTTTCAATTACTTACATTTTTCCAGTGTTTCTGACTTAAAAAATACATTCTCATTCAATAATGTCTTCTTTGGTCCTAATACAGCCCGTGAACGGGGCCATCCAGGCATGATTCAATTCTATTTTCCAACACAAGAGAAACAGGCAGGGTAGTTGTTTTCACTTTAGACTGGATGGAAACCGACCTGGGTTTGAATACTGGTTCTGGAATTTACTGCCAGTTAGGAAGTGATGCAAAGAGCTCTTCCCTTGAATCATTTAAAATATTTCCCTAGTATCTGGCAGGTGGCTAGCCCTTTGCTGAGCATTGGGCCATGCCGGAGATTCAGACATGGTCCTTGGGCTCCTGGAACCTAGACATATGTGTGTATGGAGACCAGTTTGCCTCTTAAAACATAGTCTATCGGACTAATAGTGTTCTTTATCTTCAGCTCTGCCACCTGTGACACCTACCATATTATTAATATGGAACACTTTTAAAAAGTCCTTTTTAGGAGTTTATATTCTATTTCATATTTTAATTTGGTTCCGTTTTTTATTTTTTTGAATGTTTTATTTATTTTTGAGAGAGAGAGAGTGAGACAGAGTGTGAGTGGGGGGAAGGGCAGAGAGAGAGGGAGACACAGAATCCGAAGCCGCCTCCAGGCTCCGAGCGGTCAGCACAGAGCCCGATGCGGGGCTTGAACTCACAAATCGGGAGATCATGACCTGAACTGAGGTTGGACGCTTAACCAACTGAGCCACCCAGGTGCTCCTAATTTGGTTTCATTTTAAAGTACAGTAAAACCTTGGTTTGTGAGCAGAATTTGTTCTGGAAAAATGCTTATAGTCTGAAGAACTTGTATATCAAAGCAAATTTCCCCATAAATATAATGGAAACCCAGATTATTTGTTCCACAACCCAAAAATATTCATATAAAATGATTCAATACTGTAATATAATATAAAATGTTAAAGAAAATACATAATATAAAGAAAAATAAATTAACCTGCACTTCCCTTTGAAAACCATCATGCCTAGTGGCAGGGAGACAAGAGAGAGAAGAGTTATTGTGTATGGAGACTTTCACCATTACTAACGGAATCCCCGATATCCGCTGGCTCAATGAGATCTTTTTCATCTAGTGCAGCTTTAACAAGGAAACTATCCAATGACACTTGCTTTTGTCTCCTTTTGAGGATTTCATGGAAATGTGACATTGCATTGTCGTTAAACAGATTAATCGCTCACACTGCTACGGCCTTATTCAGGTGATGCCTTTCTACAAAATTTTGCACTGTTTCCCACATTTTACACATCTCCCTAATCTCACTTGAAGTGAGGGAGTCCTCCGCCTTTTTCTCCTTTCCTCTGCAGACGAGATCTCCTCCATAACCCCTTGCTGTTGTTCGCAACGTAGATCCATCTGTTCGTGGGTGATCAGCTCCTGGCCATGTTCCTCCACCAGCTCCTGAACGTCGTCCTCGTTCACCTCCAGTCCCATGGTCTTCCCTGAGGACACAATTTCATCAACAACTAGCGGCTGCTGTTCATGAGCAAGCCCTTCTAAGTCATGTCCAAGAATGCAATGAGGCCACAGTTTTCTCCAAGTAGAATTGAGGGTTCTCTTGGTGACCCCATCCCAGGGTTTATGAATGACCTTGAGGCAGTTCGTAACTTGGAAGTGATCTTTCCAAAACTCTTGGAGGGTAAAGTTTGTTCCTTTGGTCACTTCAAAGATTTGCTGAAATAGTGCTCTGGCGTAAAGCTTTTTAAAGTTCGAAGTGGCCTGCTGATCCATGAGTCGAAGGACTGGAGTGGAGGTAGGAGGAAGGAACCTGACCTTCCTATATGAATTCAAATTCCTCCAGTAAGTCATCCTCAAAGTCTGGAGGAGGGGCAGGAGCCTTCCCCATAATCAGCCAGGCTTTGAGTGGCAGATTCTTTCCTAAAAGGCATTTCTTCACTGCAGGACCGAAGACCTCGTTGATCCACTCAATGAACAAGATACGAGTGACCCAAGCCTTGCTGCTGGACCTCCACATAACGTTTAACTGGCTCTTCTGAACCTTGCATTTCTTGAAGGTTCGTGGATTCTCAGAATGATACACGAGCAGAGGCTTGACTTTGAAATCCCCTCTTGCTTTAGCACAAAACAAGCGGGTGAGACGGTCTTTCACAGGCTTGTGACCTGGCGTGCATTCTCTTCTTCTGTAACGTAGGTCCTCTTTGGCTTCTTTTCCCCAAAAAGAGCTTTGTCTCATCACAGTTAAAAACTTGCTCCAACAGGTAACACTCAGAAGCCATGACTTTCTGGAACTTGGTAGCAATCACCTCAGCTGCCTTAGCATCTGAAGTCGCAGCCTCTCCATGCCTCACAACACTATGGATGCCACTTCAAGCTTGCCTCCCTCCCTCCCTCCCTCCCTCCCTCCCTCCCTCCCTTCCTCCTTCTTTGTTTTCTGTTGACGTACCTGGCAGTTTACTTATGAGGTCGGTGTACAAGGCCTTTGCCTTCTCGCGGATAAATTTTGCGGTCATAGTATCACATGTTAGTTGCTTCTCGTTTATCCAAACCAGAAGCAACTTTTTGCCATCTTCCAGAACCATGGCCATTGCTTTGATATTCTCGTTACTCCTTGTGTTGCATCTAACCCCCTTATTTCTTCTTTATTCTTTAATAGTGTGCAAGTGGTCGACATAGACTTCTTATAAAATCTTGCAATTTTGGCCACTCACATACCTCGTTTGTACTTCTCAGTGCTTTCCTTCTTACCTTCCACCGTAATCATCTCCTCCTTCTTACCACCCTTCTTTTCAACATTTTTATGAATGGGGGCCATTGTATATGCTCGCACAGATGTTGGCTACACAACAGTGTTAATAAACTCTTGTCATGTACTGTATTGAATGTGACTAGCAATAAGGCAGCAGAGGAAAGGGTCTATATCTGCAGGCAGCCTGACCTAGAACGAAGCAAAGCATTCCTAAGCCCACTCTTGTACGGAAGAGCAAAGGACTGTCCGTAGGTGCTTTGAAGTGACAAAAAATACACTAGTGACAGTTCTGGGGACCTTCCCACATTCTGAAAAATCATTGATTTCTGCGAAACACCATGGCTTGAGACCCAGCATCTGAGCATGGGAGACGATCACCCATAATCCCACAGGGAGAGAGAGAGAGAGAAGAACCATTGGCTCAGTTGTGATCCTGTGACATGCAGCATCACATACGACCCCTATTGCAAGACACTGTTCGTTTACCAAGTTAAAATTTATTAGAAACGTTTGCTCATCCCGTGGCACATTCGCAGAACAAGCTACTCGCGATCCAAGATTTTACTGTATTTGACTCATGAGTAAGTTACTCTTTCCCTGAAATTATGTTGCAAACAACCCACTACCCATACTTAGTGCTCTGGAGCGTCCATTGCCTGTCAAGAGAACACAGTGACATTTGCTCTCATTTATCTGGAAGAGACTGTACCAGAAGGCTTTCTTTAGAAATGAACACAAGGCCTTGAGCCTCCAGGTTTGGTGCCTGCTCTTGCTTCCTTTTGATTCTATGGGCTCCTGATCTTCACTCTTGCTGTGCTCATGTGCGTTGTTCTCTCCACTGCTTGATGCCGTTAGGCTAGATCTCTGATTTCACTACCTACGTCCCACCCTTTCATCAGATTTCACCAAATGTGCCAAGGCTGCTTCTCACAATTGCTCCCAAAGCACCATGTACTTTTCCACTGAGCACCGCTGTGACGTCTGATTTCCTGGGTGCGTTGCTCAATGTCAGTCTGATCTTATTGGAGTTTATTCTTCATGAGAATAGAAAAAAAAAAAAAAAAAACTTTTAACTCAGCATTGACCTCACGGGTCTAGCACATATAATTTGCTCCATGTTTGTTGATGGGATTTAAGAGTGATTCATGGCACATCCATGATTTTCTGCCTGTCTTTTTTGGAGAGAATGTTGTGGGGACTATACGTTACCCAGTTCATTGTGAGCATGTCACAGCACACGTGATTTTAGAGAATGCATTAGAAAATATCCAGCTGATATTCCTTAAGCTGGAACTTTGATGTAGGGTTTACGTTTTGCTTGTCAATCTGCTTTGAGAGTAGGAGTGGATGGAGGAGAGAGTCACTAGTTCCTAAATATTCTTAATTATGGATGGAAGGAACTTCACAAAGTTTAGTTTTTTTGCAAAGCACGTAAGAATATATGTCAGAGTAGAGTAGCATGAATAGTGCTACTATTTAATAGTTTAATAGTGGTTGACGAAGGTATTATGGAAAGGACTAAATAGCAAATATTTTAGGTTTTCTAGGCCATACTGGTTCTGTTGCAGCCGCTCGACCTGGCTGTCGTACAGATGAATCCACAAATATCACAGAAACAAGTAGGTGTGGCTGTGTTACAATGAAATATTTACAAAAACAGGCTGTGAGCAGGTTTGGCCCATGGCTTCCAGTTTTCAGACCCTTGATTTAATAGATTGCAAATGTACTTAGGTTATAACAAACCTTCAGGGGTTGGGGAATGCACGGACGTGTTGCCTCGGTGGGGGTTTGCGCAGCTGCTCAAATGCAGGCTGCCAGCTGCTGCTGTTTAACCACTCAGAATGCAGCTGTGAACCGTGCAGAACCTGCGACTTTTATAGTGATTCTGGACCACTCGTCTGCCTCCAGAATATGAATACGTGCACCTCAGTCACATCAGTGGCTTCTCTCAGTGATGAGACATCACAGAGGGTCAGACAATGAGATCAAGTTGACGTTAACAACGTGATTTTTTGTCGTTTTTCCCCCAATTCCCTGATGTTCATTTACATTTTCATTAATTTTTAAACAATTTTTAAAACGTTTTAACAAATGTGATTTTTTGCCCCCAGTTTTGTCTCCTATGGACATCTTGCATCCATGTGGGACACTTGTTATAATTGTTGATGCAATACTGATACACTAACTAACCAAAGTCTGTAGTTTATATTAAGGTTCACTCTCAGTGTTGTATGTTCTATGCATTTTGATAAATGTGTATTACATGTGCCCACCATTACAGTCTTGTTCAGAATAATTTCACTGCCCCCCAAATCCTCTGTGCTTTATTTAGTCATAATCCCAGGGCTCACGTGTTTTTACTCCTCTGGTGGCTTATTTTTCATTATGTTTATACGTATCTGACAGTTAAAAGTAGCTTGGATTTTTATTTTTTTCCCAACACTTGTCTTATGATTAACGTGTAATAAGAAAGGTTTTTCTCATTGCTGTGCGCTTAGGGCCAATGCATGCTACTGTTAGACAAAGGTAGAACCTTGAGTAAGTTACATATTGGGCATTTTATGTTGATATATCTTGGGTCAGGATCCCAAGTCCCCTGTGTCTTATAGATAATTTCCTTTCTCCATCCTTTCCCCACCACATCTGGGGGTGGGGTGGGGGGAGTCTGCTCAATTTGCCTCCATCTGTCTCCTTGGATCAGTGGACGATCTTAGTCATCTTCTTCTCATGGTGATGGGTGAGAGCCCAAAAGAGCATAAATACCCAGTAAAGGTGACAGCCTCTGTAGAGAACAGTTATGAAAGAATTGAGGAAGGAAAACCAGAATGCTATGTATGTCTCAGGTGTTTTTGGATAGAATCATGTTAAAAAGAGCAATATGGCAGGTCAGTGTATAGGATGGGTCTGTTAGCCCCGCCATGCTTGTGTACCCCTAGATTTTTGCTTAGCCCACAGGACTTCTGAAAACTAATCTGAAGAGTTAGATATTACAAGTTTAACCTTTTTTTTTACATTTTTTGGGATGTTTTAATTTGTTTTTGAGACGGAGAGAAAGCACGAGATGGGGAGTGGCAGAGAGAGGGAGACAGGAACTGAAGTGGGCTCCACCCTGACAGAAGAAAGCCTGATATGGGGCTCGAACTCACGAGCCATGAGATCATGATGTCAGACGCTTAGCTGACTGAGCCACCCAGGCACCCCATAAATGTAATCTTAAACTGCTACTACCCTTAAAATCTTAAAGTAACCTTGAAATATTTTGCGGCAATCATAAAAGTATATACAGCATGGTCATAGAGCCTTGAAATGTGTATTTTAAGTTTTTTAATCTTGATTGATAGGTTGATTTTACAGATTAAAATTTACTTCTAGTGGAATATGCCAGAAGCACATGCTCAATTGCTGAAAATCAGAAAAAAAAATTACTGAAGCAACACATCAGGTACATTTTCATATATTGATAGAGATGCTTTATTAATGTACCATGCTCATTAAAATTTTGCACACATTTTCTAAGGAGATAACATATTGAATGTCCCATGTAACATAATACCAATGCCCATTTGTCAGGTTAATTTACTTTTGTTTCCAGGCTTTATGGCCATCTTGAAAAACTTTAAATTGGAATTTTTGTCAATAGAAACCATATTGATGTTTTTTAAAGTTTAAAAAATCCTCATGGATAAGAATTGAGCAGAAATATTAACTAGAACGGGACCTAGAACGTTGAACTGTATAGTTCATGATATTTTCAGATACTCACGTTTTGAAAGACAGTTGATATTATGACTTGACCTGCTCTGGTGTCAGATACACGTAGGTATGTCACAAGTGCTGGATTAATTATGAACTTGTGTCGCACACACGATATTGTGTATCCACAAAACTTCCAGATTCTTCCTTGGTGCACAGGAACATGGCCTTTTCCAGTTCCCGTACATCTCTGGGGGGTGCGTGGTAGTCGCAGCCATAGAATGTAGGTGGAGACATTCTATGGACATTCCTGTAAGGTCTGTCCTCTGCATGCTCGTTCTTTGTAGATAGATAGTCTACAGGAGGACTCCATGGAGGCCTTAGGGGTCAGAGAAGATTATGTGTACCTGATCTCCTATGATGGTGTTGGAGCCTACACCAGAAATGATCTTCATTGGGTAAAGCCATTGAGATTTCAGAATGATAAGTTACTTCACTTCAGTTTGCCTAACTTGATCAATACATCTAACCTCCAAATAAACATACAGTCTCGGGGAGTAAGGGAAGGATGCAGGCAGTGAGTGTGGACTTAAGAAAAGCTTTATGAGGAAATTAGATTTGCCATGAGCTTTGAGGATGGAGTTGTAATCAACCAGCTCTTGAAAGTTGTCAATACCCAGCCTCACACCTTCATACCAGAAGACACTGCTGAGAGCTTTTCCAAAGCCAGCTTTGCCTTTCCTTATACAGTAAAACCTTGACTTGTGGGCATAATCTGTTCCGGAAACATGCTTGTAATCACTTGTATATCAAAGCAAATTTCAAGAACCGTTGGTTCAGTTGTGATCACGTGACATTCAGCATCACGTACTACATTGCAAGACATCGCTTGTTTACCAAGTTAAAATGTACTAGAAATGTTTTCTTACCTTGCAAGATACACTCAGAACAAGTTACTCACAATCCACGGTTTTACTGTGTTTAAATATCAGTGCCCCCAAATAAAATGCCACCCTCTTGGAAAGCCTTCCCTGAGCTCCCAACAACACTTTTTATTTCAGACCAGCCTCATATGCCATCCTCATGACTATGAAACTGATTTCATGCATTTTTAATAGTTGTTTACAGTATTATTTTCCTGTCTAGCTTGTGATTTCCTCAAGGTGAAAGATCATATCCTTTGCATCCTTCTATGCCTTGCAGCCCTTAAGAAAACATTTGTACATGGCCGTTTCATCATTTATTTACAAACACAAATGTGCACGATCTATGAGTCACACACCATAATGGGTCTAGGGATCAATACATGTGTGTCCAATTGAACTGAAATTTGTTGGCGAGATACAGAAAGACATCACAGGCTGACAAAAGCAGGGTAAGCATAGGAGCAGCCATTGTATAAGGAGCAGGATTGTGTATGTCTAGAAGGTCAAGCACATTTGGCGTTGGGGTGGGAGGTGAGCACAGAGACAGCATAATAGTTTGGAGGGAAGTCTTGAATGCCAAGCCAAGTGCAACAGACTCTAGTTAGTGCAGAGGAATCAACAAAATTCACTTGTGTGTCATTTGGCCATCAGAAAACCCACAAAAATCAAATATGCAAGATAAGTTTTAACTGCATTATGGAATACATGGAAAATATATGGGGTCTAGTCTCAAATTATTACTCCGTATCAGGGGAATAAGTACGGTTCAACAAACCTAACTTCAGTTGCTAATTTGCTAGTTTTTTGGTTTGTTTTTTTTTTTCTCTAAGATTCTCTAGATTTCCAAATTGGGCCAAATGATATCCACAGAGGTTAAAGAATACTGGAATTAAAAATACACCAACTTTCAATCCACTAGGGTGATGTGTGCCCCATAGGTGGACCACAGGGGCATTCCTAGCTTGCTGTCAGATTGACTTGTATGGCTGGAGATTCCACTTAACCCCCTGCTGTGACCCTGTGCAGGGATGTGAGGCTGTCATCCTCTGGGTGTGTTTCCTGTTGCATGGCATTGGCAATCCCCGTGGCCCCATGAGGAAACATCATACCTGCATTGTGGAGGACTGTGTGACTTACGCTGGCACTGACGGGCTTCGGATGCAAACCAAACTGTTGTTTTCATAGCAGACAACTGTGATTTTAATTGAACGTGTCAGTATCATGACCATGATGAAACATTATGAAACGATGGCCAAAGACAAACATTTTGAAAGAAAGTATTCCTGAGCCCCTGGGTGGCTCGGTCAGTTAAGCATCCAACTTCAGCTTAAGTCATAATCTCACCGTTTGTGGGTTCGAGCTTCGCATTGGGTTCTGCACTGTCAGTGCGGAGCCTGCTTGGGATTCTCTCACTCCGTCTCTTTCTACCCCTCCCGACTCATGCCTCCCGACCCTCTCTCAAAATAAATGAAAGAAGAAAGAAAGAAAAAGAAAGAAAGAAAGAAAGAAAGAAAGAAAGAAAGAAAAGAAAGAAAGGAAAGAAGAAAAGAAAAGAAAAGAAAAGAAAAGAAGAAAAAGAGAAGAGAAGAGAAGAGAAGAGAAGAGAAGAGAAATGAAAAGAAAAGAAAAGAAAAGAAAAGAAAAGAAAAGAAAAGAATAGCAACAGTTCCTTAAGGTAACATGAATAGTTTGAGTTTAAATCAGACTGGATATAATTTTTATGCAAACAAGTAAGGGATTATTAATGTAGAGCATGTATCTGCAAAAAAATAGTTAGGAGAGTCATCTGATACTGTAGTATTATCTTCATTACTAACTTATGCCTTAAGCAACATTCAGCCTAAATCCCCCGTCAAGTTGGGGAAGCCATAGAACTCTCCCCACTGGCCATGTCAGGACACACTTCCCCATGCACTTCTCAGGAACCAATATGTCGTATTGATATGATAAAGCTGTGGCCTCTTGGAGACTTCTCCACGATGGGGCAGTTGCTTTGTGTTGAGGGTCATGTGATGCTGGGGCAGAGCGGACACCGTATATCATTAACCCAGATTCTTCTCGTATAAGCATATGAACCTAAAGACACTTATTTGTCTTTTGGAGGGAAAAAGAAAAGCAAAACCTTTGGTTTTGTTCAATAATGTGTTGTTGTTGTTGTTGCTGTTTACGGGAGGCAAGTGGAATGAGTGAACGTGATTTTATGTGGGTCCAACATCCTCCAGGAATAAGTCACCAGGCAGTCCCCTTTGCTGAAAGGTGGTGGCAAGCTTACTTTTCCTGTGCTCAGGTCATTTAGTCACAAATATGCAGGTGGTGGGTAGTGTCCCAAGCTGGCTATGACACCTACCGGCGCGGGCCTGTGTTCTGGGCAAAGAGGAAGCCTGCATGTCCTAAGACCATGCTCCACATCTCAGTCCGCTGACATCCTAACTACATCGTTTTTTCCTGCTAACCCTACCCCCCTTGTTCTGCCTTCTGTGTTAGCGCCCATGTATTTTTACTTCTCTTCCTTGGGGAGCTGGCCAGTGGCCAGGCCTCTCCCAATTACTTCCCAGTTTGGTTCTCAGATTCTACTTCTGACGACTCACCTTCATTGCTGATCAGCCACATCTGATCTGTTTTTCTTGGCAGCTCCAGTGAGGAGGAAAAATAAAAGAAAGAGAGAGAAAGAAAGAAAGAAAGAAAGAGCAAAAGGAAGATAGAAAGATAAAGAAAGAAAAAGAATGAGAGAAAGAAAGAGAAAAGAAAGAGAGAAAGAAAGAAAGAAAGAGAAGAAAGAAAGAAAGAAAGAAAGAAAGAAAGAAAGAAAGAAAGAAAGAAAGAAAAAGAAAAAAGAAAGAGGGAGAGGGCATTCCCCATGATGAAAAAGATTTCAAAGGGCAATTTAGCAGTTTGTGTGAGGGAAGTTATGTTATTATCTATGATTTAGCTGTGATGAGAATTGAGGTTTAGAAAGTTTTACTCAAAGTGTCAAATATTTCTATCTTTGGGGAACTGAAAATTGGATTTAGGATTTACCAATCCCGGAGCCTTGCCTATTAATCAGTAATGCATATGAACATAGATATTCAATTATTCCTTTTTAAAAATGTTTGTTTATTTATTTATTTATTTATTTATTTATTTTGAGAGAGAGAGAGGCAGAGAGAAAAGCAGAGAGAAATGGAGAGAGAGAATTCCAAGCAGGCTCCATACTGCCAACGCAGAGCCCGGCGCGGGGTTGGAAACCATAAACTGTGAGATCATGACCTGAGCCGAAACCAAGAGTCAGACGCTTAACCGACTGAGGCACCCAGGTGCCCTCCCTAATTGTTCCTTTTTAGACACGTTTATTGAGCACCTATTATGTGCAAGGCTCTGGGGTTAAAAATTCCAATGTAACGATCTCATTCTTGGGTTGGATTTCTTACCGTGTAGAGGGTTTCATACTTGATGAAAGACCTTGGAATGGAAGGAGAGGTTCCTTCAAAATCCTTGCAAATAGTTTTGGAACCTCCTCCTTAGAATATGTGTGTCCGAGGGGTCTCGTTAGTGCTCCGTAAGCTGGTTCTCTTGTTTTCCGTTTCGCGTTTCCTATTTTCCCTCGCTTCCTCTGAATCACTGTCATGATGTGTGCTCTTGATTCCGAAGCCTGAAATTGGAAGCTGTGCCACTAATATCTATCAATTATGCCTTTGCCACTGTGCGGTCCGACAAAAGAGGTACCCTTGCCAAGGCCCAGCCTAATTATGGCTGCCGCCGTCCGTATGAGACTTGTTAATGCCAGCTGATAGCTGCTCTGAGGCTTCTCATGTTCGATGTGCGGATCTGAAATCTCTCTTGCCGATGCCAAAGTGGTTGCTGCCACAATCACAGGCATTGTCTCCCGTGTTGCAAACACATCTGGCAGTAACACAGCCAATGCTTTCAGTGTCCCAAGGAGGTTTTTGTAAATCGCCTCTTTGGTTTCCACTCTCTTTCTTTACACCTCTATAATAGGCTGAATAACGTTCCCCCAAAGAGATCAGATCCTAATCCCTTGAATCTATAAATGCCACCTTATTTGGAAAAAAAAAAAAAAAGGGTCTTTGCAAATGTGATTAAGCATCCTGCTTTGGGGAGATGATCCTCGATTATCCAGGTAGGTCCTTAATGCTGTCACCTGAGAGAGACAGAGGAGAAGGTGAGGGGAACAGGGAGGCAGATTATCAACAGCCTCCAGAATCTGGAAAACACAAGGGACAGATTCTCCCTAGAGCCTCTGGAAGGAGTGTCAGCTTTGCGACATCATGGTTTCAGCTCAGAGATGCTGATTTTGGACGTCCAACCCCCAGACTCGGAAAGAATACATTTCTGTTGTTTTAAGCCACCAGGTTTGTGGGGACTGGCACAGCAGCCACAGGAAGCTAACACAGGCTCCCTCCCCTATGGCACAGCAGGGGTATATGCGTGCAGGATTGGGGACAGTGTGTGCTGAGCAAAGTTGGACCTCTGACAAACTTAGGTCCCACGCTGTGAAAGAGAAAACCCATTTCCCATTTTTACTGTGAACTAAAAGTTACTCTAGAATGAAATTTTGAGCCTACTAATTGTAAAAAAGGTGGAAACCCAGAAAATCTTCAGAATACCACCAAATATAAACGATAGGCATCGAATTGGAGGACATAGCATCTTGCTTCTGTTTGCCTCAGAAACAATCTCTGGAAATGCTGGTGTAGACCGTGAGAAAAACCCGTAAGCAATGTGCATGCGTCCGTGTTGGTTGGGAATCAACCAGGAAAATTAGAATTATCCCTGCTGACCTGAGGTTTATTTTGAAACTTACAAATGGTCTGGTTTCTTTGTTTGTTTGTTTTTTGGAAAAAAAAAAACGATGATTTTAAGAAACTAACCCTGCAAACTGTCTCAATTCCACATGAACAGGTGCCATTGTCACCGGTCAGTGGAGTCACCAACGGAGAGGGCTGGATACCACACCGAGCACAAGGAAGGCAACATCTCTCTCTTTAATGACTTGGTTGAAATGAATATAATATAGGGATAGATATAAATATTTTAAAAGGGAAGGTATTTTAAAAAGAGAGAGAGAGAGAGAGAGAGAGAGAGAATGAGTGTGAGGGGCACTGGGCGGCTCAGTCAGTGAAGCCTCTGACTTGATTTTGGCTCAGGTCATGATCTCAGTGGTTCGTGAGTTCGAGCCCTATGTTGGGCTCTGGGCTGACTTAAGATTCTGTCTGTCTGTCTCTCTCTCAAAAACAAATAAACTTCGGGCACCCTGGGTGGCTCAGTTGGTTAAACTTCCAACTTTAGCTCAGGTCATGATCTCACGGTTCGTGGGTTCGAGCCCCGCGTCGGGCTCTGTGCTGATAGCTCGGAGCCTGGAGGCGGCTTTGAATTCTGTGTCTCCCTCTCTGTTAGCCCCTCCCCCACTCACACTCTGTCCCTCTCTATCTCAAAAATAAATAAACATTAAAAAAAATAAAAATAAATAAACTTTAAAAAGAAATAAAAAGAAACTGAAAAAAAATAAAATTAGAGGTAGTCCTCTAAAAGATAATCAGTCCTTTGTAAGATGGGGGCTGACAAATGCTTAGAACTAGGAGCGAATTTGTGAGCGTGTGGCTCAGCCAGAGTGTGGAGTGAGAGCAGGGGCCTTGTCCTCACTGCGTTCCTGTTCTGCAGGGATTCTTGTGTAGGAGTCATCTGGCAAAATTTCTTTGTAATTAATGGGGGCCATGAGATACTGTTGTTTCAAGAACACCTTCTAGAGGGAGCACCTGGGTGGCTCAGTCGGTTGAGCACCTGACTTCAGCTCAGGTCATGATCTCACAGTTCATGAGTTCGAGGCCCACATCAGGGTCGCTGCTGTCAGCATGGAGCCCACTTTGGATCTTCTGTCCCACCCCCCCCCCACCCCTTCCCTGCTTGTACTCTCTCAAAAATGAAATTTTTTTTTTTTAAAAGAACACCTTCTAGAATGTCTGCAGGATAAACGGGAGGCTTTCTGGATGCGGTACTAAAGTCTGGATGAAGGGATGGCTGGCCCAGATCTGACCTGCTGTCTCCTGTCTCTCGGTACAGAAGTTGAACTCTGAAGGAGCACATTCTCACCACTCAGGGTCCAGGAGGTGAACATAATGGAACCAGACCCCGCTAGCCTCTGAAAGTGCAGGGGTGGGAGAGATGGGGAAGGGAGGCCTTGGTTCTAGTGGCTTTTTTTCCGGGGCTAATGCCCCCCTATTTTGGCATCAGATCCATTGATCAGTTCAGGAGGAAACCTTTGCGATTTCTCAGCTAACGTACAAATAATGGAAGTATGGAGACCATGAATAATACAAAAAAAGAATGACCAGGGAAAACATTTCAAGAGAATGCCGACTGCATTTTTTTTTATGCCAAGTGCACAGAACAAGCAGGAAGGCGTGGCAGGCCCTGTGATGCCCAGGAGAGAAGGATCCATCCTAAGGAAACGCCGTTAACTTCTGCCCTCTCGACCATAGTAGAAGAGATTCCTAGACTAGGGAATCATAAGACTCAAAGTTGCTAATATTTGCCCATTTAAGTATATTCCAAATGCTGTATTTTAGCAACAGCAGTGGATTCTAGAGCTGATCACCATTTTGCGAGAGCCTCGTCTGATTTTGATTGTACATGGAACATTGGGGACCCTCCGGGCCATTCAAAGGAAAAATTAAGTGTGTCTTGAGTTGAGAAGGGTGACAGCCGCTTAGCAGCCTCCGGGTTCTTGGGCCCTAGCTACCATGACAGAGAGGAGACTCCTTCAGATCGGCAAGGCCCCCAAGGAAACGAAAAAAACTACCCAAATAAGAAATGATATACCTTATTTTCTGTGATCAGTCTATTCTATGCTGACCGCAGTAAAGGGAAGTGTCCCTGGGGAGCTCATGGAGAAACTCACAATTTCCCCCTCTTGTCTCCAGGGAACCTTTTACTTTTCAGCAGTTGGGAATGTAATTCATTTAAGAATATGAGCAACTTAGGCACCAAACGGCGGCTCTAAGAAACTCAAAGGTGGTGAATGTCTGATTTCATTTCCTACTATGCACGTGAAAAGCCAATCTTTGTACAGACACACAGCATCAAAAAAAAAAAAAAAAAAAAATCCAACATCTTACGATGAAAAGCAAGCCAAGCTTCTCTTAGAAAATTTCATTAAGCCCGTGAAGCCTGGGTGTAAATGCTTGAAGGAGGGAAGGGGGAGTGTCGCAGGGTTCACAGCTTGACAAGACTCCAAGTCATTTATTGGCACAGTTGCATCGAGCTACATGAGACACAAATATTTGGCGTTTTCTCTACTAAAAGACAGCAAGGTACCCTTAAACGCTGCTCATGAAATATGTACCGAGTGCTCATTGATTAAGAAAAATACGAATAGAATTTACGTACGTCTCGACCCCCCAGAAAGATGCCATTCAAGCAAAAGTTCCAGTTTGATCAGCCTGAGAGGAGTTTTGGAAACAAAAATAAATCTTGATTACCTGCATTTACTTCCTGCTTCATGACTGACAGTAGAAGGAAAAGCCAAACGCTGCTTTTGCATCTGAGAATGACTTAACTGTAAGCTTCCCAGAGCACAAATGAAATACTTCGCGTCTGAAATGTAAATTTTCTCTTGGAAGGTAATGAGGTATAAATATTCTTCTAATTCAGCCTTACTTAGTTGGGGAATGTCTTAGCGCGTGCCTTGACTGTTCACTATTATAATGAACATTTACTAAGCACCTACTATATTCCAGATGCTAAATAGAGGCTATTTTTGGCCGAGGGGCTATTCAGGTGAAGAAGAAACTACCTTCAAGGGAGTCACTCTGTCGCTCGGGGACAAACAGTAGTGACTTGAAATTAATCACAGGACAGGTGGAGGGGGAAACGGGTGAAAAAGCACACATCTGTCTGACCCCAGGTCAGGTCATGATGTCACGGTGTGTGGGTTCGAGCCCCATGTCGGGCTCTGTGCTGACAGCTCGGAGCCTGGAGCCTGCTTTGGTTCTGTGTCTCCCTTGCTCTCTGCCCCTACCCCACTCATGTGCGCGCGCGCTCTCTCTCTGTCTCAAAAATAAATAAACATTAAAAAACTTAGAAAAAAACACAAAAGCATACATCTGTGCCTGGGGATGCAGGGGAGAGCATGGTTTTGGAGAAGAGAAAAGCCTCCTGATGAACTTGGAATATTGCTTCGAGGGGCAGATTTAGGGGCTGCTTAGGGCTTGCAGGGCAGGGGGATTCATGCCTAAGAAGGTGCCAAGGAAGACAAGCATGTTTGCGACTACTGGTGGGCAGGTGTGTTTCAGTGAGAAAATGGGGCAGCCCTGCCGTTATTTATAGAAACATGGATAAGGCAGATGAGGCTTAACTTCTAATAGGAGAAGTCAACATTCTATAAGTAAGCATTTCCTAAAAACGAAAGCACTTAGAAAACTGCTTTACACAGAGATATTGCTGTGTGAGTTCGAATGTTCTTGTTTGATACTTGATACCCGAAGTTTCCTTCCATGTATACATTTTTTACTGTGTACCTTCCACAAAAAGAGAAGACAGAAGTAGGCCTAGAAATCCTTATGTGAGCTGTGTATCAATCACCCCAAATCATGTAGCAACTGTATTATGCTATGGGTGAAATATGAAATGTATTCTTTCTTTTATAAGGTTTATTTATTCATATGGACAGAGAGGGAAGGAGAAATAGAACAGCACAATTGGGGGAAAGGCAGAGAAAGAGAGAGAGAGAGAGAGAGAGAGAGAGAGAGAGAGAATCCCAAGCAGGCTCTACGCTGTCAGCATCGAACCTGAAGTGGGGCTTGATCCCATGAACCGTGAGATCATGACCTGGGCCAAAATCAAGGGTCAGATGCTTCACCTACCAAGCCATCCAGGTGCCCCTGAAATTTATTCTTAACAGCAAACATTTATTTCGCTTGATGTAATGCAATTTCCATATAACTTTTTCCTAAAGTGCAATATGTACATTTTAAGATGATGTAAATGGTAAATTTAATGAATTCATATATACTTTCACTTGATCAAAATATTACCTTTTTTTTTTATAGAAACAGGTGAATGTTCTAAAACTCTGTGTTGTTTTTGGAACAACTTTTTGCATTTTGGGAGAATTAAAGGTAACACGTTGGCAAAAATAAAAACAGTCCCTAAACTCTTTAAATGTTTCCCTCCACATTTTTAAAAGAATTCCAAACATGGCAAAGGACATTCTCCCAAACAGAGGGACCGTGTTGGTATGTTTTCCATTAACATCATTGGGCTTTCATAGCTAACACTCTGCTTAATACCTTAGGTGGGTTTTCATATGTGTGACCCACACAATTATTTACTTCTTTTCGTTCCTCTTTTTGGCAAAAGGTTTTCTAAAGCTAGTAGCATCATCAGATCATGACTAGCTTTGATAGCAAATGACAAATTCCTTTTTAAACTCATTGGGTGAGAGTTTGAGTTGCAAATTTTCTTTCTAGCCCTATGTCAGGCACCACACCTGGTTCTATTGCATGGTTGCTTTTCCAGGGAATCTGAGCTCTGGGGCCCAAGCAGAGCAGGGGGGTCAGGGAGGGCCGCTCACAAAGTCAACCAGGAGCCTCTTTTATTTGAGGGAGGGGTAATGGAGAAACCAGCAGGGCTCTGATTGTGCACACTCCCACTACCAAATATTTGGAAGAAAGAGGAAAGAAAGAAAGAGGACAGAAAGGCGGTTGTCCAGGTGTTGGCGAAGCATGCCTCACCCTCTTGGGTCAAAGGTGCGCATGTCTGACTCGTCCCCGGTCTCCAAGGAGAATGTAGAACATACCTTGCAATTCAAAGATGATTCAGGCTGAGGGGACGGTGTTTGATTAGGAAAGGATTTCTGGTCCCACAACTAGCTACATTAGAATGTCATTTTTTTATAGACATTTATTGGAGAATTCCCTTCTCCAAATTGTAACATCCAAAGTGGTGTCAGGTTTTGTTTCTTTCCAGTGGGAGCTCGACATTTGGCTTGGGTGAAAACAGCCAGGGTTCAGGTAGAGTTCTAGCCACAGAACAATGGGGCCACGCTTCCTTGAAAGGATTTGATAGCTACCCAGGCTAGCCATGCAGGCTGAGGTATCACTTAGTGATACCTCCTTTTTTTCATTTATACAAAGGCTCTGTAATAGTCTTTTTTTTTTTCCTGCAGACTATTTGTAAGCTGGTTAGACTATTAGCCAACTTGTATCCAGAACTTACTATTCTTTTTTTTTTTAATATTTTTTAAGCTTGATTAATTTTTGAGAGAGAGAGAGAGAGAATGTGAATGTGAGTGGGGGAGAAACAGAGAGAGAGACACACACACACAGAATTGGAAGCAGGCTCTGAAGCAGGCTCCAGGCTCTGAGCTGTCAGCACAGAGCCCGACGCGGGGCTCAAACCCACGAACCGAGAGACCATGACCCGAGCCGAAGTCGGTCGCTTAACCGACTGAGCCACCCAAGTGCCCCCAGAACTGAACCTCAGACACTGTCAGTAATTTTGTTTATTAACGCTTCTAAAAAAACAAACAAACAAAAAAAAAAAAAAACTGGGGCACCTGGGTGGCTCAGTTGGTTAAACGTCTGACCCTTGATTTCAGCTCAGGTCATGATCTTGTGGTTCATGAGTTCGAGCCCTGCATCAGGCTCCATGCTGGTAGTGCAGAGCCTGCTTGGGAATCTCTCCTTCCCCTTCTCTCTCTGCCTCTGCCCTGCTCATGCTCCCTCTCTCTCTCTCTCAAAATAAATAAATAAACTTAAAAAAGGTAAAACAAAAATCAGAAACTTAATGCACAAAATAACATCACAGGAAGTGACCTAACCAGGATTGGAGATAGTTTTAACAATTACTATTTTGTAGAGTTTTGATTACTTCACTACATGCTTGAAGAAGTTTAAAGTCATTGGAATTATTCATTTACATCTTACATCGTAAGTATATGTGCCATTATTTTAGTATGATGATATTATTGGCTATTGCCCATTGTTCTGTAGAATATATTTTTAGTTATTTTGCTGGCAATGATTTTTTCTCACTAATCCATTCACATCTTATTGGGTGTCCTCGTGGTCAAATTTGGAATCAATCAGTCCATCAATTCAGATCTGGTGTCAGACTTCTTCTTTGTAGGAAATTAGTACTTGATCTTGCGTTAAATTACATTATACTTTAAGCAATTATATTAGGGGCGCCTGGGTGGCTCAGTCGGTTGAGCGTCCGACTTCGGCTCAGGTCATGATCTCGCGGTCCGTGAGTTCGAGCCCCGCTTCGGGCTCTGTGCTGACAGCTCAGAGCCTGGAGCCTGTTTCAGATTCTGTGTCTCCCTCTCTCTGACCCTCCCCCGTTCATGCTCTGTCTCTCTCTGTCTCAAAAATAAAATAAACATTAAAAAAATAAATAAATAAATAAATAATTATATGAGACATTAGTCATAAAGATGGCTATATTTTAAATTTTTTAGTGTTTATTTTTGAGACAGAGACAGAGAGAGAGAGAGACAAAGCATGAGTGGGGAGGGGCAAAGAGAGACAGAGACACAGAATCCAAAGCAAGCTCCAGGCTCTGAGCTGTCAGCCCAGAGCCTGACACGGGAGGCTCAAACTCACTAACTGTGAAACCATGACCTGAGCTGAAGTCGGATGCTTTAATGACTGAGCCACCCGGGCGCCCCAAGATTGCTATTTTAATTAGCAGGGCAGAATTAGAGCATATTTTTGCTTTGCTCTTTTCCCCTTTATTTCCCCACACTTTAAGTTCTAGTAATTGAAATACGCTAATTTGGGTTGGTTGCTTATGAAACCCAGAGCAGTGACCAGCATGACTGAAGCAAGCACGTAGACTAGAAAGGTAAATGTCCCGTTTCCATTTTAACTGTGGATGAATGGTGCTTTGAGGCATTAATTTCTTCAGTTAGCATTTTGTCTTTTCTTTCTTCATCTGGGCACAAATTACCCACAGTTGTTCCTTATGTGTTTTCAAAACCTAAGCCTAGAGTTGCACGTACAGCGTTTGAAGTGTAGGAAGCAGTTTGCTAGGAAAAACAGGCTGACACCGAACCAGCAGATTGGAGTGAGAGTGATTCTTCAGGCAAAGGGAAAGAAAAGAGCACTGAAGAGTGGGAATCCTCGTATGGCTTATTTTTGGTGGCCAGGGAGGATCATGAATAGGTAAACCTCACAAAAAAGTTTTGGGACCCAGTCTGGCTCAGAAAGAGGCAGTTGTGATGGATAAGGGAAACATAAAGTGATTATTATCGTGATGTTATTCTGAATAGGACACCCATGACCACTGATCTCCCTGCCTGTGGGATAAAATACACACACACACACACACACACACACACACACACACACACACTTTTGCACTCTATGAGACTTTGAAATTAAGAACAGTACTTTATTAACCTCAAAATTCAATTGTTACCACAGAAAACAGAAAGATGGAATATTCTTACACATCTATGATTTGGACTGAGATTCACAGCCTCCACATGCTATTTTAATATACTCGGTCTTTAGAGGTGATGAATGAGAGCAATTTAGCTATCATTTACCAGCGTTGGGATTATCTGAAGCAAGCCTTTAATTTTAGGATAGTTGCATAGCCTACCACTGATTCTGATCTCCCTAAAAGGTCTCAGGCATTTTAGCATTAAAATAAAGCAAATGTCATTTAGCAGTTAGGAGTACTACAATATAATTCCATGATATATTCAAATATGAGCGTCAATGCATGTGAATTAATTGCTAAACCTTCTCATTAATATGTGTTGGTTATTGATTCTTGACTTTGATAACCTGAGTCCTATTGAGAAAATATTTTTTTTCATTCTCTCAGGCGGGCATCTCTGGGACAATAAGAATACTAACATGAATCTGGGCAACAAGCTGGTAGAGAAATGCTTTTCCTCTGGCCTCTGTTATAGCTACTTCAGAATCAGTATTAAAATAAAGAGTAAGAATGGGCGCCTAGATGGCACAGGTGGTTAAGCATCCAACTTCAACTCAGGTCATGATCTCATGGCTCGTGAGTTTGAGCCCCACATCGGGCTCTGTGCTGACAGCTCAGAGCCTGGAGCCTGCTTCGGATTCTGTGTCTCCCTCTGTCTCTGCCCCTCCCCACTCACATCGGTCTCTCTCTCTCTCTCTCTCAAAAATAAATAAACATTAAAAATTTTTAAATAAAAAGTGAGAAGTAGGAAAACAACCAAAATAAAAGAAAATGAAAAAGCAAACCGGTTTCATTAGATGACCTCTCAAGGACCTGGAGAAAAGGGAAAGAGGGTCTGAATCCTACCCACAGAAGAAGAAAACATTGCTAGAAGCCACAAGGGGGTCTTAGAAACCAAATCCGTCATAGCTCATTCCGCAAATACTTCCTGAGCCCTCTTTTAGTGCTTCCATTCAATGCTGGATTCTGGAGTTAACCAACATTAAAAGCCATGCTATCAAGCCAGAGGTCTTGAAACAAAGACTAGAATATTTTAGACAATTGGTAAATCATGTCACTATATTTAGCAACACGGTGAATTTCAGTAAAGTAGATACAACATATTGAAATAAAGTCAGCATAGTTGCTGATAGTATATGTAGCAAAACTGACCTTCAACGTGAAAGGAGAGAAGAAAGGGAAACGAACTATAACTGACTTAGACTTCGGCTTAGACTGGGCTTAGAGTAGCTTGCCCACTTGAGAGATGCTGTAACAATAAGTAGGTTCCAGGTGACTATTCAAAGAAGAAGAATTGAAAGGGAGAGAGAGAAACCATAACGAACTACTGGGAATCACAGACTATGGAGTTATGCTGGATGAAGGAGCAGGGCACAGTGGGGTTTCCTGAGGATGCCTGGCTCCGGTGCCCTGTGCTGCTTGCTAAGAGAGGCTCCGTAGATGCACAGGGGTTCTTACGGGAATTGGTCAGTACTGATGGGGTAGCAAGGACAACATCAAGCAAAAGGATCCAGCCCCCCTCATATCTACTGCGAAAGAGGGGAGTTAGAGCAGTAACAAGGACATAGAATATGCACATGGAAGTTGGATAGAAAGCGAGCACATTGGGGCATATTCTGTGCCCTTTCTCCATCTAACAAGACAGACTGTTCTTTATAAAAGATGATGCCTAAGGCTCAGATGCCCTTGATGGGAACTCAGACAGCCTCTAATGTGCTTCAAGGGAGGAAAGAGGGTGACCAAAAGTCCCTCTCCTTCCTTCGTTTCTCTGTTGGTTTTAGTCTGACTGGTGTAATGTAAGCTGTCAAAATGTAAAAGAAACAAACCTTTAGACCTCACACCGTTGTGTGGCTACATTTACAGGAAATGGCAATATCCCAAGCTTTCAAAGGTATTTCTGTGCCTACCTAGGCATTGAGGGAAGAAGCTCTTAACAACAAGCGGAAAATAGCAAAATTATTCTATTGGTAAATTCCCAAAATAATCAACTGCGAGAGAAGAACAAAAGCTTCCTTTTTGTCTTAAATTTTTTGTTGCTGTCTTTAAAATCAAAGTCAAATTAATGCATTGCCTGCAATCTGATAGTTTTTGCCTCCAACAGCCATGGAATTAATTAGACTGTGTTGTCTAATCTCCATTTGAGAGGTAAGGCCCTGGCAACTATGATTCATGGAAAAAGTGAATATTCTTTATGTACACATTATAAAAATAATAATTTTAAGGTTAAGGCTATTTGTTCACTGCCTAGACTGCTCTTGTATTTTGTTTTTCAAGGTTCCCCTTTAGCTTGATTTTATCATTTGAATTTGTAATCTGATTAGCACTTAGCACAAATTTTGGGAAAATAAAGTGAAACTATTCTTGCTAACACTCTACAGCTGTTCAAGAAAAAAAAAAAAAAAAAAGGAAGATACTCCACTCATTGCTATTTAAAGGAAATTCCTCTATGCAAGAGTTTCCAATTAGGTTATAGGCCACCTTTTAGATGCCGGGGGAGAAGCATGATTACATCTGCTTCCAAAACAGTGTGGAAATTCTCACAATCCCTTCATTTAAAAAGACCTGGCAATCGGATAGGAAACAGCTATGAATTAGGAAAGCAAAGTTAAACCTTTTAAGATCAGAATAGTTTGATCTATAAGAGTAGATAGATCCAGGGTAGGTCAGTAATTGAACTCATTCAAACAAATGTCTAGTAATACATTTTTCTGTTGTCCATTAGAAAACGCTGTCTGCTTTATTATTTTCCTCTATACAGGGAGGCTTCTTTGTGTAAGTACTGTAGAGGTTATTTACAAAGCTGTAAATACATTTTAGGCTTTCTTCTTAAGCATTGTGGTTTCTTAAAATTCTCAATTATGAGACTCCTGGGTGGCTCAGTCAGTTAAGCAACCGACCTCAGCTCATATCATGATCTCACAGTTTGTGGGTTCGAGCCCCGCTGAGCTGTCAGCACAGAGCCTGGAGCCTGCTTCGGATTCTGTGTCTCCCTCTCTCTGCCCCTCTCCCATGCTCGGTCTCTCTCTCTCAAGATAAATAAGCATTAAAAAAAAGAAAGGCAAGAATGTGTATGTATACGTATTTCATGTAAATTTGAGAATGGGGATATATATGCATTTTTACTTGATGCACAGTGTATGTACGGGTATATATATATATATATATATATATATATATATATATATTTTGCTTGATTTAGAGAACAAGAATATAAAGTTCTCTACTGTGCCCTTCTAGAAATTCTAAAAGTCACAATAACCCACATTATCAGTTAAATTTTCAGTAGAATATCTGGTGTGGTTAAGAATGAACTTTTTTCTTCAATGTTTGTTTGCTTGTTGTTTGTTTATTTTGAGAGAGAGGAGGGGAGGTGCAAACTCCACGCTGTCAGCACAGAGCCCAATGCGGGGCTCCAACCCACGAACCATGAGATCATGACCAGAGCTGAAGTCGGACGCTTAACCGACAGAGCCACCCAGGCGCCCCAAGAGTGCATTTCATTAATGTAATTAATTAATGTAGACGTACAGTTGACACTGACACAGTAATGAGAAAAAGTAACAGCCACGAGAAAAACCTACTTTCTTCTGACACCTCATATTAAGTTCTTTTACCTTGCCTTTTTCTAGCAGCTACACATTACAGCCAAATCAGCTTTCTCTCAGCTAATTGTCCTCTGTACTTACCCCTTCAAAGCCCGATTCTTTCTCCCCGTGACCTCTGCCTCCAGGGTTATGTGAGAGCATTTTTGAGATGATACCATGTGTAACATTGTAATATATTATTCCTTTTATGGGGCTATTTCTTCCCAGTTCTTTCTTTCACCCTCTTGATTTTGGATTGTTGCTACACGATGCGAGTAATGACACATAAGCACCCTGTATCATGCGGTTAAGTACATGATCCGTGATGAGGAACTAAGCAATTCTTTCTAGAATTGATTTGAGCGGCCCTCTGAGAATAATCAGCCAGCACTTTAGAATTAGCTACCATAGATACCCTTGTTTATACTGCCCACGTCAGTCCTTTTAAGTGCATTATTAATAGTTTATGTGACTCTTTGATGTTTGATCTTAGTGTTTTCATACAAGGAAAGATGATAAAGTAATGCCACTTTTATTGTGCTTTTTGATTGCTAATTGTTAAAATTGTATAGTATTTCCTTCAGGTTCAATTCCTTTATGACTTAATATTGTTATGGCCATCTTTCAACAAAGTCACATTACCCACCCACCCCCACTGTGTTATCTTTCCCCTTGTCTTTTCTCTTTTCTTTTTTTAAAAGGAGGTAACATTCCTCTTCCTCGATGATTTGCCTTTCAGTTTTACATGGTTTTCTTTGGCATTTATTCTCTCTTTTTTAAGACTTTCCTTTTTAAGGCCAATTTTAGGTTTACAACAAAATTAGGAAGGTTTAGAGATTTCCCATATGCATGGTGCCCTCCATTATCAACATTTCTCACTGCTGGGGGAGGGTACATCTTTTACTGAAGATGAATCGACCGCTGACACTTCATAACTATCAAAATGGATAGTTTACCTCAGGATGCACTCCTGGTGTTGTATGTTCCATGGGTTTGGACAAAGGCATAATAATTTATATCCATCATTATAATATCATGCAGAGTACTGTCACTTTCCTAAAAATCCTGTGGTCTGTCCAGTCATTGTTAGTTACTCTCCTAAAACCACTGATCTTTTTTTTTTATTTTATTTTTTAATGCTTATTTATTTTAGAGAGAGACAGAGAGGCAAAATGAGAGCAAGGGAGGGGCAGAGAGAGAAGATGACACAGAATCCAAAACAGCTCTAGGCTCTGAGCTGTCAGCACAGAGCCCGACTCGGGGCTCAAACTCATGAACTGTGAGATCATGACCTGAGCCGAAGTCGACACTTAACTGACTGAGCCACCAGGTGCCACATGAAACCACTGATCTTTTTTATTGTCTCCATAGTTTTCAGAATATTTTTCAGAATATCATGTAATCAAAGAATGTGCAAAGCTACAGGAAGAGTCTTGATTTTTCATTTTGAGGAATTAATGCGATTTTAATTCCAAAATAAGTATGGACTATTCCACTTGTATATTTTCCTAGGAAGATTACCACATTATTTATTTGGCATACATAGATTTTATTCCAAATATTTTATTTTATTTATTTTTTATTTTTTAAAATGTTTATTCATTTTTGAAGGAGAGAGAAACAGAGTGTGAGTGGGGGAGGGGCAGAGAGAGAGGGAGACACAGAATCCGAAGCAGGATCCAGGCTCCGAGCTGTGGGCACAGAGCCCGACGCGGGGCTCGTACTCACAAACGATGAGATCGTGACCTGACCTCAAGTCGGACACTCAACTGACTGAGCCACCCAGGAGCCCCTATACCAAATATTTTCATATTTACTTAGCACAAACAGGAACTCAGACATTCTTAACCCTGCTTGGTGTTGACATTGTTAATTTTAAAGACAGCTAAATAGCTTAGTCTAAATTGACAGCAAACTTGGGGCGATGTGAAAGATTCTGTGCTTAAAATATTTAAGTTTAAAAACCTGAAGAGCAGGAATTGAACAGCCCTGGTCTTGTCTTAGAGAGAAGGGACTGGTAGAGGGCAGGAGAAATGCTCCCAGGGAGAGAAAAGTGCGTGGACAAGGCACACTGTTGATTTGTCAACCTCTACGTTGTACTGATGATACCCAAGGCCTGGGGAAAGTCTTGGCAGTCTTGCCTTACAAACCTAGACTGGAGGACTGATTCCTACAGTATTTCCAGTTTCGCAAAGTACTCGGTCGATTAATTTTTAACTACAGCTTCTGCCAGTTTGGTAACAGCTAAAACTGGATGTGAAATGAAGTCTTGAAATGAAGTTCAAGTTACTTTACAATAATAAGATGGACGCAGCTTTGGAATATTCCTACGTACTAAGACTCTCCAGTTACCTTACGAGGGTAACAGAGGATTACTCCTATTTTGAAGTTCTTCTGAGCTAATTGTATTCCAAGTTTCCTCGTCTTGTTATGTTTAAACATGCAAGTATATATTTCAGTGAATTTGGAATTATAAATATGATTCTGATTTTTCTCTAAGATATTTTCCAAGCTTGCCAAATGCGAAATTTCCAGTTTTGACTAATTTTTATTGAAGGAGATACGGGGCGTGAAACTGACACAAAATATCCTTTTCTGTAAAGTTAAAATCTTGGCATATTCTTTCTTTCACCTGCCTTTCGGGAACATGGTAAATGCTCCCAAAATGTGAGACACAACATTTAAGAAAATGCCACTGCCTTAACCATGGCTGATATTTTGAAATAATTCTTGACATTATCTGTCTATTGTGCCTTTTCTTCCCTTCAGTACCTCCCCAGATTCTACCCTGGTGGTAATTCCCCCACTGTTTCCCTTAGCTATGCCTCTGCTTTAAATAGCAGCCTTTAAATCTTGTCTTCTTTGGTTTGGTTGTATGTGATGGAAAAGATCTTGATTTCCACATGTATGTATTCACTAATGGGAACTACTTTTTTTTTTTTTTAATCAACATGCTTCGTAATCTCAGACATATCTCAAATGTAAATAATCGAAAGAGTAAAAGAGGCATAATAGAATATGTTGTGTCAGAATGTTATGGCTAAGAGATCTAAAATCTGTCCAAGTATTTGTCATCAATGTAAAAGGCAAACAAGAATCACTCCAAACTTAAAGCAAAAGCTGTCTCCTATACTTGGCCATCATGGTGAGACCCATTGGGTGCTCCCTCTGACATGCGCACTCGTGAAGATCATATGCCAGGCAGATGGCCGACATCATCCTTGCTTGGTTAATGGCCCACATGTGATGTATTAGTATATTCACCTGTACATATAGATGTATTAGTATATTCACCTGTACCAATTTTACATGAGCAAACATGGGTAGAGCTGAATTGTAAAGAAAGACCACTATAGAGTAACCACTTGTCTAATAAATGACCCATTTGCTGGCAGTCCAGATATTTGCATAGAGAGGACAGGAGGAGCTATGTTCTGAGGCACAGAACATAGCTAAAAAAGCTAATTAATCTGGTGGCCTAAGGTACGGTCATGTTGGTGGTCCCAACATTTAAACGTAGGTGCTATCTTGTAAGTTGAGTCTTAGCACAGACAAAATCTGACCCAAATATCATTTTTAAATGCAATATTTGGAAAGCCAATAAAATACTCTTGTAACTACAACCTACACTGCGGTCTTTCCAGTAATTTAAAAATGCTTCCTGATGCCAGTTGAGTTTTATTTATGTACAAAAAGGAAACTATCTCGGAAAAAAAAAATGCACACCGTGGAACAAAAAAACACTCTGGAGGGCATAGCTGCAATGGATGTGCCAAATCAAATTCTGTCTTTTCTTTTTCTTTTTACAAACCATCAAACCCAAAATGTCTTTTTTTTTTGCCTTAATATCAGCAAGATTCTGCTACAATGAGACAGCTCCCAGAGGTTCATTGCTATTTTTAATAAATGAAGGCATATTGTGGACACAACGTGTATGCTCGTTGTAAACCATTTTTACTGGACTCCATCTGAAAATCTAGAAAAAATGACACTGAGCAGACTGAGAGACATCTGAAGTGTCTATCAGCCAGGCAGTGATTTCTGGTACTTGCCAAGTATTTAAATTAAATTTGGACATCTACCTCCATGTGTGCTTAGCATGTACATATTTTCTTTAGGCCGCAGACTTCGAGTTGCCGAGAAGTGAAAACAGTCTCCTTTGTTTCCAGATAAGATACGGTGTGTTTTCTTTAGCTATTTCAACTTCATTATTAGGCTCTAAAATATAAAATAGTTTGATAGTAATCTAAAACAAAAAGAGGAATCAAGATATGGGTCTTTAGTGTGGAGTATGATTACTAGTTACATTACTTGTAACTAAAGTTCCATGTCTCTTTATTTTCCATCAATGTCCAAGTAACATTTCAGATTTAATTGCCTCTGGTGTTTTGCACCTTTTAAAATATATTAAAGTATATTTATTTATTTTGAGAGAGAGAGAGAGAGAGAGAGAGAGAGAGAGAGACCAGGGTAGGATCAGAGAGAGAGGGAGAGAATCCCAAGCAGGCTCCATGAACAGGCTCTTATGAACCGTGAGATCATGACGTGAGCAGAAGCCAAGAGTCGGGTGCGTAACCAACTGAGCCACCCAGGCTAGTGGGTTAGAGCTAGTAGCCACTGACTCTCCTAAAGCCAATGTGGAAGAGAGAAAGGTATTTCAGAGGTGGCTGCTCTAACCCTCTAACCTGTTTTGCAAATATTGAAACAACTAAGTGCTGAGTCATCCATGAGAAAGAAACAGAAAAAGGAGAATATAGCTGTATGACCAGTGACACTTATGGTCGAATGATCTTAAGAAAAGGCGGGGGGGGGGGGGGTGGGTGCTAATAATGATGCCCAGAATGAGAAGTTTAATGGATATTTTATTTATATTTTAGGTAAGTTTCCTTCATGCAAGCAATTCAGATGAGGTCCATTTTGGCCACATGCTACCGAATACATTAGAACACAAGTGGAAAATTACCGATTCAAGTAGAAAATCATGAATTTAAAAACTGGTGAGATGACCCATATTTTACACATGTTCTATTTGGCTGTATATGGCAGTATATGCTTTACTATCCTATCTCTTTGTTTTCTTTCTCTCTATTCATTTCATTCCTATTTTTCGAAGCAAGAGATTTCCATTTAACAATGTGAAAGACCAGCGCACCTGTGCCTTAAAACAGCCACATTTGGAGGTAATATTCCTTCAAAAGCACCTCATGGCTTTATTGGCATCTTAATTTACGTCGGTTGCTTAAAATTTATATCATATTTCTAAAGTGTTCCCAATTAGGTTATATCCAGGTATGCAGTTAACTTCTGTACTATGAAATTCAAAAATATATTAAACATGAATTTTGCTCAAATTGCAGGGTAAAGCCTAGGTAGATAAAAAGAGGTAGATGAGATATGGTCTTAGCCTATGATTTCTGACTCTGAAAAATTAACTGGTTTTGACCAACGGTCAAAGAAAGGCAAATTTCTCTTATCACAACTTAGTGGTAATACTAGAAATATTGTCAGTGTGCCTCAGTTCCAAGAAAACCCCTAGGAAATAAGGAAAGGAAATTTCCTACCTAGGAAATAAGGAAAGTAAGTTATAAATATTTTAGGTTCTAAAGTTTTCATTTGAGTCACAGGACTGACAGGTATGCAATCCAGTGGTTCTCAACAGGAGGCGATTTGGGCCAGTATGGCATCTAGTAGGGAGAGGCTAGGGACACAGCTCAGTACCCTGTGATGAACAGGGTCCCCCATGACAAAAAAGTTACCTGGCCCCAGATATGAGCAAGGCAGATTACTCCACACGTGATATGATAAGCAGACTGTGATGTAATTTTTATTAATCAATAACCAAGACACTTATTGAATTACAAACAACTCATCGACTTTGTTCCAAAAACTCAGTCAAGGTGGCTGAATGGGATTGTGGGTACCAATAAAGAAATTGTATTAAAGCATTTGTCCACTCACTGAGAGATCATCAATAGTTAACCATAAAAATACGGGAAAGAAACAGGAAAAAAAAATGCTGTGAAACAGCTTAATTGGCAATGCTATGGAATCATTTCTTTGACTAGTTATTTCATGATGTAGAAAACACAAGCTTTAGATTCAAGGCGACATTGGGAACATGGCCTCTTGGCCTTGCCTTTCTGAGTCTCAGTTACTCTCTTCTATAAAATAGATATGAGTGTTTGCGGGGCTATTGTGACTATTGGGAATGAGACTACGCAAGTCAGGCCAGATGCTAGGGAGCTAATAGAGAGCCGCCATTTTGCTAGTCCCACAAATATCAGACTGCTTATTAGCATTACCATTGGGAGGGACAGTACATCCTCCCTGGCCATGGTTTATGTGGGATTCAGTATGAATAGTAGAAGAAGGAAAGATCTGTGATGGAATCCCCTTGAATCCAACTCCATCATTCTTTTAGCTTTTGGAGGTTAGATAATTTTCTTAATCTCTCTGGAAATCTCCATTTTCTCATTTGTAGAACTAACCTTAATAAATTGTAATTCATAGGCTGTACCCAATGTTCAGAAGGGTGTTAACATTGTGTATACAGAAGTAAGAAGAGCCATTCATATTTTGCACCTTTACCCAATCATATAGGGCTAGAAAAATAAAATATACATCAGGATGGGTAAGGAAGGAATATTGGAAAATTATGGTTGAATCTTCTCTGTTCCTAGCCTACTCCGGTCTATGAAAATCACGCCTGATGAAAATCCATTCTTCCCTGGTTGAGATAGTTAATTATCATTGGTCCATATTGATGATATTTTATTGCCATGATCTCATTATCAAAGGGTGGATCCAATTAAGGACTTACTTATATTATAGTACTACATAAATTGAATAGGACATTGCTCACTAACACACGTGTCTAAATTCATTATGCCAGAAAAAAAAATATTGCCAGAAGGCTGCGTGTGATAGTCGTGTCTGAATTTACCAACAGCCTAAATTCCAAGTTCCCTACAATAATCTCCAGCATGTTCAGTGTCTCCCGTGTCCAAAAAATGCATAGATTTGAATTTTCTCCATTTCCAAGTTCAGTGTAGATCCTCCGTTAGAATTCGTTCCTGAATTATTTCTCTGCCATTAGGGAAAGTTAAATTAAAAATCTTTACCACTTTAAGTTTATCAAAACAGATTCACCTATTGTCGCCCGCTTATGTTAACTAAAATGACTACTTTTAGAAACAAGTTGAGAATTATGAGGCACTTAGGAATCACTTAAAAATAATGGCTGCAAATTACTATTTTCCTTATCTCGAATTATCAAAGTTTTTAAATGCTGCTGATTGAACTTCATAAATTATCAAAACCAGGTCATGAGAATTTCCCCTCGGAAGGCAGCGCCTCTCATGATGTTGAATTTCTCCCTTCATGTGCTTCCTTGTGAATAATTCTAGCCCTTGTTTGGGCTACCATTAATGGCATATATCAGAACATCTCTGACTTGATAAATGAAGTTGGTTCTATAAGGAGAACGTAACTTGCTTGGCTCCAAGACTGTTCAGTGAGTTCCTTAATGTTATTGTTAATGGACTTAAAAAAAAAATGTGTTGCTTCATTTTTAAGCCTGTACCGCACTCTTAACAAGTGATTTACTGTTTTGTAAAACACCTTTTCAGTTGAGCTGACAAGTTATGTCCAGGGAGCATAGATTCCATTTGTAACTTAAAATAGTTGTAAAGACAAATCAACCCCAAGAAATTGGGTCTATAACAAAAAAACACGTATAAACCCTCAGAGTTGCAGTGTTTTTCTAGTATGAGCAGTAGAAGTAACAAAATCTTGTTGATATTAAGCAAGATCAATGCTTTAAAGTGAGTGGCTGCCTTTTTCTGAGGTAGAATAATTCATAACTCAGCTCTCCAGAGGCCACTTCTGTATTCAGCATATTTCTATCCTCAGCAGTAATGAAAGATGTCATTCGGATGACCTGAGGTCTACAATTTCGTGCTATGGAAAGAAAAAGTTATCTCCTTCCCTCCACAAGGACCTTCTTCATGACTAATTAGAGAGTCCTCTGTTTCCATCACAGTGAGCTGCTTGGTTGGACCTTGCTGTACCATTGTCAGAGCGTGAACAACATAGATCTCTAGGCTAACAGAAAACTTTAAAGTTGATTTGTCCTATTCTTTTTTTTCCCCTAAATAATCTTGGAAATGAGTTGTGTAAGTTTTCATTGGTAGTTCCTGGTCCTTGGAACCTATCCTGATTTCACGTGGATGCTTTATGTTTATTTAGTGCAAAGAGGGAGCTAGATTCTCTGATGTCTGCAATATGAATTCCATTATTCATGGGTCTGTTTAGATTTTTTAATTCATGTGCAGTAGATCTTACTTTTTTGTTTCCTAAATTAACTGAGATTGGAGTTTTAAATTCTTTGCTCTTCAGTTCAAAATAACTTTTTTCCTAATAATATATTAGATATATAATATAGAACTTATTGTATATATAATATAGAACTTCATGTTCTAATGCTTGACAAATAAGGTTATCTTTCAACATCCTAGGCACAACTTTCCAGAATTCCCTGGAAGCAATAGTGCTAGGCAAGACCAAAGACTTGAAGCACTTTGGTGTGTGTTTTTCTACCAAATCCATTCACTCGCAATATTTCATCAATGTGAGAATTAGGAATAATATTTTTTTATCCAGGTTTTTCTTTAAAGGTGATATATTAAAACACGCTAATTCCTTTGTTTATTGGCAATATTCTTAAAATAATTATTTTAAGACATTTGAGGCCTGGAACCCTGAGGCATTGCATTGTATTTTATTCATCTAATATTGATGAGGGAGCATGGGGCAAGCTGAGGGCTAAATATAGGCTGACTCCTGCTTGCGCGTGCAAGTACACACACACACACACACACACACACACACACCCCTGCAGGTGGAATATGTGTGATATTCCTCAGACACTCCTGGCTACACAAGAATAAAAGAACAAAGGAAAGGGTTTTAACTGCTGGCCATGGTGATGTGGGAAACTAAGGCAAATGAGAAATTAAAATTCCCTTACTGCCTAAGGCCCATTGACAAGTCCTTGAAACCCACAGAGTGACCTCCCTCCAGGAGCTCAGCTGCCTGGATGATGACACTTTGCTGGGGGCAAAAGAGAATCTTGGCTTCACATTATCCCAACCTCAAGGATCCTGTCGGTCTACTTCCTTTATCTCAAACTGCCCCAAGATACATGCAGGTAATCCTACTCCAAGCTTATGGCCCCTGATATGCATCTGAAGGGTTTCATGAACTGAGGTGTTTTTTTTTTTTTTTTTTTTTTTAAGATTTTTTTTCCATGTTTATTTTAGGGAGAGAGAGAGAGAGAGCAGAGGAGGGGCAGCGAGAGGAGAACTGAGGATCTGAAGTGGGCTCTGTGCTGACAGCAGGGAGCCCAACGTGGGGCTCAGCTCACAAACCAACGGAGACATCCAGACCTGAGCTGAAGTCTGATGCTCAACCAACTGAGCCACCCAGATGCCCCTGAGGTTTTATTAAATGGCAGTAAATGGTGTTTCCTTAGCAACAGCTAGCCCCTCAAGGGCCTGGAAACTTTGCATCCAAAATTCCTCAGAGACTTACTCTATCCCTGACCCTTCCTAACCTGAGGGTATATAATGAGTTACCCATCAAGACCCCAATGCAGCTCTTCCTGCCCAGGGGTCTTGTCCCCATGCTTTAATGAAATCAGAAGAATTCTTCCTTGGCCATCAGCTCTAGACTCCATGAACTCCTCATTACCCCAAAACGTCATCAACATGACTTGTGAATTTAGTACATGTATTCATTCCGTAATTCATAGTGGTACTAACTCTACAGATGTTCATCGAATACTTAGTCTCCATCAGGCATTGGTCTAGTTTAGGGAGGACACAGCCATGAATTAGGAAAAGCTCCCTGCCCCCATGCAGCTCACATACAAGCAGGTGAAAAATAAACACACCCGTAAAATAGCAGCTGATTGTGACAGGCCATAAAGCCAAGTGCCCAAAGGTGACAAATAGAGATTCACTGTCCTAGTTTGTAAGACAAAACACAAGGTTTGATGTTTATTTATCCCACAACTAGAGCACAGTGAATTGATCCTTCTTCAGGAGGAAGAAGGAGGATCCTTCTTCAGCAAATGTAGCAATATTGTCTTGGAAAAAAAGATGATGGACGTGGGATTAGGGCCAGACTATCTGCTTTCTAGCCTGGGTTGAGGCACGTAGTGTAGATGGAGAAGTAGTCCTTTTATTTATTCATGAAGTAAAAAGTGGCAAGGAAAAAAAAAAAAAAAAGGACCCGATTTGGGTGTCTCGTCCACTGAAGTTGCTTGCGATTTCAAAGAATGGCAACAGAGAAAAGTGATATTCACCAAGCCCTGAACAGTTTTTCTCGCACCTTGTGAAAGGAATTGGGCTGTTAGACAGTTTCACTGTCACACGCAGAGGGATCAAGTCGAGTTGGAGAGATCACCCCCCATGGGAATAATAGAGTGGGGCCAGCCCCCCTCCTCCAGGCTCCCTTCCCTTGCATTTCCATCATAAAGGGCCAGTTGAAAGCTATTTGCATAGTTTCTAGTCCTTGAAAAGACATATTGTTTCCTTTTCTTCCCTTATTTTGATAAAACAATCTCCTATGCAGAGGGGACTGTGACTGGCAAGCTTAGCCTATCTTGGTTCTGGTCTAGAGCGCAGGATAAAGTGCAATCCAATTTGGAGACCTATCTACAATTTTGCTTAATATTCCCGTAGCGAAAAGTCAGGAGATTTAGGAGAGAGCTATAATTGCCCCATATTTAAGATATTATTGAGAATGCAATGGACTGAATTTAAAATGCACTTTGAGAGTCAGCCTACTCATTTCGACAAAAATAATACTTTTTTCAAGTTCATTTGCCGAGTTCCAGTGAATTCTTTTTCTAGGTTTTACTTAAGTTAAAAAAAAAAAAAGTTAATGAAAAGGTTTGTGGTATAAGAGGTTATCAGTGGTGTTTGCCATTATTCCTTACAGCTTTAGATGCATTTACAGCCTATTTATTAGTACAGTTTATAATGAACCTGGTACAAATAAAAGAGAATTAAGGAAACCTGAAGCGTGATTGCAATGGCAAGATTTGGCAAAATGTAATGGCGCAGGTTAGGAATTAACTACCCACCTCCTCTGATGGTCCATTTCTGTCTCTGATCTAACCTGGAATGATCTCGTATCATTGACATGAAATTCATTTTGCGTTTTTCAGACTCAAACGATGCCAGAAGAGCACAAACTGACAAAAAGGAATGGGTTCTGAGTAACCACCCCCTTTTCTGCTCCTAGGGCTTGATAGACATTTTTGTTCTTGTTCTGCCGTTTTGTTTTTTTTTTTTAGCAATAAGGTTTGTGTTTCCTTTTTTTTTTTCTAAAACATTTATTGGCTGGTATATTTTGTCAGCCTATTTGATAGGAAGGTTTTAGTTCTAGTTCATTGATTTGTTTGCTTAATGGCAAAAAAAAAAAAAAAAGAGACTTTTCACATCTTCTGTAATTCCAGGGCCATTAGATTTCTTGGATACTTTGTGTTGCTGCTATACTTTTATTAATCATTATTATTTTTTTTTTCAACGTTTATTTATTTTTTGGGACAGAGAGAGACAGAGCATGAACGGGGGAGGGGCAGAGAGAGAGGGAGACACAGAATCGGAAACAGGCTCCGAGCCATCAGCCCAGAGCCCGACGCTGGGCTCGAACCCACGGACTGCGAGATCGTGACCTGGCTGAAGTCGGAGGCTTAACTGACTGCGCCACCCAGGCGCCCCTATTAATCATTATTATTATTGGCTTTTTGAATGTTAAACATTTTAATGGTTCAGCACGTTATTTTTTTCAATGAGTGACTTCCCTTACAAGATGTATTAGAAAAGGCACCTGGGCTGTGTTAAAAGGGTTCACAAGGTTGAGACTCACCATATCTGAGGGCATTAACTGCAGGTTTCTGATAGCCCTTTCAAGCTGATAACAATTAAAAGCCTCCTGAAGGACTAGACTTTTTTTGGTTGTAACAATAAAGGAGGAGAAAAGGTTGCCAGAATCATCGCCACATTCTACTGGGGGAAAAAGGGAAGGAAAAAGAAGAAAAAAAGAAAAGCTTGTCTCTATGATAAAACACAAGGGAAGAGAAATGAGATTTAAAAAAACACAAAACACTAGAATACGTGTTTGACATGCTGTATAGCAAGTCTTTAATTGTATTCTTTGTCACTTGATAGGATAAAAATGTAGACACTTAATAGAAATTAAAAAGCCATTTTTCTTAACTTTTCTCTGTGCCAGGCCTGGTGGATAAAACCATACTGCCAAAGACCTTGGCCTGGAGCCATTATTTGTGTAACTGCTTCTTGTTCAGAAATCAGAGAGTCATTTAAGCCTGGGGTAGACAGCTGTGTGAAGTGTTATCAAGTAAGAGATGTCTGCAGATTAGTAAGGCAGTAAAGTATGCAGCTGGCAGTGTGATCTGAAACGCAACAATTTTTGGAAACGCTTGGGAGCAGAAAGAATGGATGAGGAGAAAGAAGAAAATTGGACGCTAAGAACATGACATATATATATATATATATATATATATATATATATATATGAATATCTGACATTAATTCTCTCAGGGAAAAATGATGTAAAGCTAACCCTACAAAAAGTCTTCTAAGATAAATTTGGTACTGAAGGAAAGATTGGGGCCAAGGAAGACCTGACCTATAGTGCAATCATTTCCCAACGACGTTGTTCGTATGATTGCGTAATAAGGCCAATAGGACAGATCTGAGTTGGCGATCTGTGCTCGAGGATGACGTTATGCGTGTGTGTGTGGATTCCGGGTCTGCCTTGATGGAAGAAGCTTTCTAGATGAGGCAGAATGAACCAATGGGTTCGTGTATGCTGCCCCCCCCCACCACCCCGCGCCCACACACCATTTTTATTTCTTCTTAAATGAATTGCTTTTACGTTGAAGTCGGTAATCCTGCCACTTGAGACTGTGAAACAAAGTTTGCTTCATCACGATGCACCAGATAATAATAGCAATAGTAATTAACGAATTCCAGGTCAATGGGCGGATGCAGGGAAGCCTCTCAGTTAAAAACCAACAGGGGTATCTCCTTTTAGCTGACATTTCCTGTTCCATTTGTCTAGTGCAGCCTGACAGGACACCACAAAGCTCAAGAGTGTGAAAGCGACAGGGGTTGGTTTGCCTGCGGTTCTGCAGTGTGGTCGGGGCTCCATGCAAGACAGCTCAGCCCTTCCCGACGTGGCATCTGCGGGGCTGGCCCCGAAGGCCGGGTTCTTGGACAGCTGGGACTGGAATCAGTGTAGGGATCACTTGGCCTGACAGTGGAGGCTGGATATCAGCTGGGATTACAGCTGGGCCCGTCGGAACACCTGCGCATGTTCTTACCACGTGACTCCTTGGCTTGTTGAGGGCATGTCTGCCAGGTTTCGAGTATCTCAAAGAGATGAAGAGAAGGAGTGTGACTTGCCTGGGTCCGGGCCTTGGAAGTCACTAGCGTCCCTCCCGCTCCACTCACAGAGTTCCACCCAGGTCCAGGGGGAAAGGGACAGAGAGTCCACCACTTGATGGGCGAGATGCCACTTCACGTGTGAGGAAAAGCACGCGGGGTGAGATCGCCTGTGGAGGACCTTTTTGAGAAATACAATTGGCCACAGCCTGTCTGAGGACCACAGCTCCCCATTTCTTTCTCACATGCAAAATACCTCGGAACCCTCCCCCAAGAACACTCAGGCTCCTGCCCTCCTGATACCGCTTGGAGCTCTTCTGCCGCATCATTTGGGTCGTCTTCAGGTGTAGATGATGCTCCTGAAGTACAATTCCTTCACACCGCTCTTCAGGGATGTCCTTTCCATCGGAAAAGCTGTGCCCTAAAGAGACGACTTACCTACTCAGCTCCCCCACCACACATCGAATATTCAGTGGTGACTTGGGCACAGAATAAGGACTTTCAATACTCCTGCTCTGGAAGGGGAAGCATAGGAGGCATGTGGTGGCTCTTGTCCATAGCAATTCCCAAATCCCGTAAGACACGTGTTGCCACTTCCTTGGTGTTTTCTTTCTACATTTCTTTATCTTTTGAGATAAATTAAAGCTCTCCGTTATGGAGATGGTGTTTTTATATTGGTAGGAGGGAGTTCTTTTCTTAGAAATTCCCAGGCTGGGGTGCCTGGGTGGCTCCGTCTGTTAAGCATCTGACTTCACAGGTCATGATGTCACAGTTCGTGAGTTCGAGTCCTGTAGCAGGCTCTGTGCTGATAGCTCAGAGCCTGGAGCCTGCTTCGGTTTCAGTGTGTGTGTCTCTCTCTGCCCGTCCCCATCCCCATCCCCAAACACAAATAAACATTTAAAGAGCTTAAAGAAATGCTTGGGCTGTGCGGGGGTTCATCATGTCTCACTAGAGGGAAAAGGAGATCTCAGCAACTGAGATTGTCGTAGATTGTCCTTTCTGAAGCTGATACTACAAAGGGCCCCATTCAGCACTCTCTTCTTACTGTGTGGTGTTGACCTACTCCCTTTGAGTGAGTATTCTATCCCTCTGAACCTGAGTAGAATTTAGTGTGCCCCAGATGAGAGAGCTTGGCGAAAGTGATGCAGAGTCAGTCAGAGCAGAGCGAGGTCAAGCCATTCTGCTGTGCTCGCCCAAGAGTCTCATTTTTAGAAGCCAGTCATCATGCTGCAGGAAAACCAAGCAACTTGGAGGACACACATGAGTGTTCTGGGTGACAGCCTTGGTGGACTGAATGATTGTGCGTTCCCAAATCGATATGTTGAAGCCCTAATCTTCACTATGGCGGCACTAAATGAAAGCCAGGGAGAGGACTCCCACCAGATGCCAAATCCGCTGGCACCTTGACCTCAAACTTTCCAGCATGCAGAACTGCGACGAGTAAAAGTCTCTTGTTTAAGCTAAACAGCCGCGGTATTTTGTTACAGCAGGCCATGCTGACCGATACAGAGCCCCATCTGAAGCTCCAGCCGACAGTCAGCATCAGTCGTCAGGCAGGGATGAACAACACTTTGATGAATCCGGTCCCTCGGGTCCAACTGTCCCAGCTTCTCCTCCTGATTCGAGATGGGCAGACACGAGGTATCTTCTCCGAGTCTGGCCCACGTAGCAGATTACTGCAATAAATTAAATAAATAAATTAATTCATTAATTAAAGCAATAAAACGAGTGTTGATGTTCAAAGCCACTGGTTTAAAGTGTACTGAAACATAGTTTGGTACCAAGAAGCAAGTTCTTGGTTGCTATTCTAACAACCCGAACATGGGGCATTAGCTCCGGGACTAGACGGGCGGACAGAAACAAGGAGAGTGTTAGGGACACTGTTTAATGAGGGAGTCTTGGAAAGGGTGTGAGCATAAGCCTGGTGGGTCTCAAGGAGGCTTTTGGGACAGACTTTGAAGGAAAAGCAGAAAAGTGATATTAAAAAGCTAACGGAAAAGAAACCCTTGTTATGTAGTTTCAGAAAGTTTTGCAGCACCCTGCCTAGAGTAACAAAACAAATTTTTTTTTTAATGTCTTAGTGAAGCTTATGATCTAGAGAAGAGATTTTCAGGCAGGAGAGTGATCTGCGAGCCACTTGGCTTCATGTCACGTCCTTTGATAAATGTTGGAGGAGAGAGGTATCTGGAGAAAGAACTGGTAAATGTGAAGTTGCCAGGGCTTGCTGGGTTGGGAAATAAAACCGTTCCTCATTCCTCGCCTCTCCAGATGGCAAATTATGCTGAAATTAAGAAATGACTTTTGGGCAGAGGATGAATCCACTATCAGGCAAACCTGGTGGAGAGAGAAAGCCAAGGTTGCGACGGTAAAACCTTCGTTAAGACCTCAGAGCGATTTAAGGTGGTGCCTCACAGGCCCTTTCAAACTGGCATTATTTGTGTGATCTTTAATACTAGTTTACTGTGATGAATAATATTTATTTAGGGGAAAAACTCAATGTAAGCCTCTGAGCCTAAGTGTCCTTTTATTGTGAAATAATAGAATTGTGTATCAGCCGACCAGCTTCTATTTTTAATCTTCAGAATATATAGTATTTAGTCAATCATTGTATTAATCAAATTTATGAGGCGAGCAGGATAAATCTCGTTATTCATTTCCCCAGTGGCATTAGAGGTTCACTTCAAGATCTATGCACCTCGTTACCCCTCAGCCCCGTACTAATTCTTTGATTTCAGGAGAGTCTCCTCCACACCAGGCACGGTCCGTCCGCATGGCCTGCCGTGTCTCCTGACATCTCAGAACAACCCCCTACAGGCAGGGTTATTACACCGGCTGTCACATGAGGAAACAAAAAAGCCCAAATGGTTAACTGTGACTTCTGATGCCACATGACTACGTTGTTGAAGAATCAGAGGTCTAATCTGGTTTTTAATGACTGAAAAATGAGCAAGTTATCTTTCCTTTTCACCTGGCCATCTTGCATACACCAGAGTGATAACCAAAAGAAAAGGAAAGAAAGGAAAGGCACTTGATTTCTAGCATTTTTGCTCTAACATACTGAGACTTTATCGATTTCGTATCTCCCAATAAGTTCTCTTAAGACGTGTTGATATCAACTATACAAAGAGCTTATACTTTACATTTTTTTAAATTTATAATTAACATGGAACAGATCATTCCCGTAACATTTACTGAATAATTTTTAGAGAACTGCTAATTTAGGGGTGTCTTGTTTTTTTATACTTTTTTCCTATGAAAATATCATGATCGGAAGTTGAATTTGCATACTAGCTCAGTCATATGGTACATATAAACAAAACAGATACTCCATATTTAGATGGTGAGTACTTTATTTATTTTCAGATTCCACATGTGCTATGTTCACCCACTGTAGGAAATACTTGAAACACTTTATTTGACAATTAGTGGCAACCTTATGTTCTTCTTAAACTGGAATTGTCCTTAGGGCTCATTGGGTTGGGTGTGCAAACCCCAGCCATGTGAGGTACATAAACGTTCTTCTTTCATTCGTCCATTCATTCATTCTTTTTTTTGTAAGTTTTTAATGTTTATTTATTTTTGAAGGAGAGAGAGACAGAGCATGAGTGGGGGAGGGGCAGAGAGAGGGGGAGACCATCCGAAGCAGGCTCCAGGCTCGGAGCTGTCAGCCCAGAGCCCGACACGGGGCTCGAACTTACGAGCCATGAGATCATGAGCCATGAGATCTTGAGCCGAAGTCGAATGCCCAACTGACTGAGCCACCCAGGCGCCCCATTCATTCATTCTTTTTCCAAAAAAATGTATTAAACTAGGTATCAGATGCTGTGTTAATCCTGGAGTTGTATCTAGGCAGTCAGAAGGAAAAATAAAGTTTAAATGCAGTGTGGTGAGTGTTAGCGTAGAGCGTGTACAAGGTACAATGGAATATCAGAACTCAGGTTCCAGGAAGGGATTTTTAGTGCAAAGACTCATAGGACTTAAGCCAAATTGAGCATCTAGTTGGTGAGCGTGGAGAGAACCTATCCCCGTTACCAGAGAGCAGGGGAAAAGGGTTTATTTGTAACTGAGAGGCAATGAAGTGAACAGCCAGCACCCTGATCCCGAGGGTGAGGAATTAGGAAATGATAGTGGTGATTGCTGGTCCCTACATCACACCTGGGGCTCAGCTGGAACCCCACACTGCTGGGAATTTGGGATTTTGGAATCTCCCAGAAGCTTGTTCACTCACATGTCCTTCGTCAGTGCTGGGGCCAAGACTAGGATTATTGAACAAAACTCCCTCATGTTGCCTCTTCAAGCAGCTTGGCTTCCTTAGAGCATAGTGACCGCAGGGAATCCAGATTTCTTGCTCCGAATGCTAGAAACAAGTAGTCCAGTGAACTGGGTGAGAGCTGCATCATTTGGTGTCACCCAGCTCCGTGAATCACACAGAGCCACTTCTGTTGTGTTGTCCCCGTTACAGGCCATCCGCGGGCCCTCCCAGATTCCAGGGGAGGAGGACATGGAGTGTCAAAGTCACATTGTACAAGAGCAGGTGCAGTGGGAGGGCCGCCTCCATCTTTGGAACAAGCGATCTCTTACCACTCACCCCTCTAACAGCAAAAGAATCCAACTGGCTTTCTGGTAAGTCTCATCTGTTTTTATCTGTGATTGGCTTTACATGAGTTTCCAATTAAAACGATCTTTTGCACCTTTGTAGATGTACTTCTGAATATTGAATCAAAGCATTTTGATGGGAAAATTTGTATTGTCACTGAAGAAGGGACGGTATCCAAGAATGGAGTGTGCCAGCATTATGTTTTTGGCATTCACTAGTTTGTGAAATTGTAACTTATTCGAGAAGGATGGTATATTAGTGACATGGTCGAAGAAGTCCTCTTAGTTTTCATTATCTTTTTAGCAAAAATAGAAAGTGAGTAGTGAAGTACTCTCAAACTTTGCTAAGGTAATCCTTTTTTTTTCCCCCTTAGATCCTTGGAGTCTTTACAAACTTTGAGATTCCGTACATAAAATTCTTCTGTTTTCCAAGCTTCTCTGTGATTGCATTTGCTTACTTGCCTTCTGTGCAGGACACTCTTCCTAAATTCTCCTTCTGACTTACTGTGTCCAACAATTACAGGCCAGTATATAATTCAACACAATTTTCTTGAGCATTTTTATCATCTTGAGTGGTTTTGTTGTCATCGGTGTTCCATTTGGCTGTCGCTGAACATTCAGGACTCTGGACACATGTCTTCAGCTGCCTCCTGGGCATCTCCACGGAATTATCTCAGAAGTTGCCCGAACTCTCTAGGTCCAAAATTGAAACCATCATCTTTTCTTCTAACTCAGTTGCTCTTTTTAAATTTCCTTCTCTGCACACTGGTGTCATCATTCATATGGTAGCCCAGACCGGAATCCCTAAGATTGATGTTGTGTTTCCCGACTACCCTAACCTCATTCATAGACTTCTTTACTTGCTGACACTGTGGCTTGGTGCTCTGCCTGTCCACCTACCCAGGTCACCACTGGCCCCATTGGGGCGTTTATCTTTCCTCATTAGGTCACCCAGCCTCTCACAGTCTTAACAACTCCCAATTCATTTCCCAAAGAGCTGCCATAGAAATATTCTAAAAGGTGAATGTGATTGTGTCACCACCCTGCTTAGATTTTTTGAGATGGCGCCTCATGGAGTTCCAACAACACAGCTGTGATTCTGAGTGCCCTCTATTCTTCTGTTAACAAATTTAGGACTACGCTTTTCAGCCATACTTGGCTTCTTAAACCACTATATGGTGAGGTTTTTCACAGGATCTGTGCTATAGCTCTAGGTTGCCAGTCTTCAGATCCCTCCAGTGTCTTTGTTTTGGTTTCCCCTGTTGCCTTTGGGCTTCCCCACATCCTCCTGGTCAGAGAGCATCTGCGTCTTGCATTACTTTTAGCTGCAAATATACTCCTGGTGTGGTGCTAAAGTGTGGAGAGGCAATTGTTCGAGAAACTCAATCTGTTTGTGAGCTTGTGTTCCTGAGACCTGACCTTCAAAGCGTTGTGTTTAGCTGTTTAACTTTCCCACCCCTCCCTTAGTTAAGACAGGAAGGCTAGTGGGCCTGAAAGGAGGTCACTAACCTCCCCCAACCCTCCACCCCACCCCCCCCCCCCAACCAGGCTCGGGTAAAATCTTTCCCTGCAGTTAGACCTTAGTTTTGGAAAACTCTTTGAGCATATTTCACAAGGGCTACTCTCCACCCCACCCCACCCCACCCCCGGGTCAAAGCCAAAACGGGATTTTTCTCGGTTCCTCACTAGAAGAGCCTGGCAAGATTCTTCAGGAAAACCCATGAAAATGTATAATGCTGACCTAGCACTCAGTCCTGAGAGCATCTCATTTTGGTGCTACCATAGTTCATCAGCATTGCCATGTAAATCTTCCTTCTGGGTTATGTCTCCGGCAGCTTCTGCTCAGGTAAGTTGACCTCACCTGTCAGATTTCAGGGTGGTAGTTTGCCTGGGACTTCATGTCTCTTGAGGGCCCAAGAAAAGATGTTTATTTTCACTTTGTTCGGCTTCTTCTTATTCTGTGTATCAGAGTGATGACTTTGAAGCTCTACCTGTCAGACTATTGGATGTCAATACTTTTTTTATGAGTTGGTAAAAAGTTATTGGGCCAATTATTGTACACCTACTTTTGTATTGGCTGCATGACTTGGGTATTTATTTATTTCTACCTTCCTGGTTTCTAAAATGCTTTGAATTGTAACTGACCACAGGTCCCCATTTCCTTTAAACTGCCACAACTTAAACAGATGCTGAGCACTTGTTATGGCTATGCATGTTTCCCATGTCTCCCAGGTTGTCCTGTGGAATGTACTCATCACCACCTGGAGAATCAAATGCCAGCTCTCTGTATACAGGAGCAGAGTGAAGCTGCAAGATGTAGAGTATCCAAACTCACAGGTTAGAAAGAGACAGAAGCTGAATTTTCCTTTAGGTTTCTGACTTCAGGTACACAAAGATCTTAAAATTAGGGAAGCAATACTTAATCACTTGAAATAGCCATGAAAAATTCAAGATAGCATACATTTAAGCAGAAGATTCTGCAGTAACAGCACCTCAATTGTTTTTCCCTTCTTTGCTGCCATGCAGTTATAGAGGCAGGGATCTTTTCCACTTTTCCATTGCTTTAGGCACGCTAGGAACATTCTTCTCTCTCCTCTGTGGCATATCTAATTCATAGCTCCTGATACAGTGCTGGAATATGGCAGGTATTTTAAGCAGTTTCCCTCACTTACAAGGGATCACTCCAGCAAGGGTTGACAACAGCTTTATGGGACTGACAAGATGAATCGCAATAAACTAATGTAAATCATGGTTTTATTGATAAGAATTTGATTTTCAAAGCAGCAAAAGCTTATATTCCTTCTCTCTAGAGGCAGGATTGAAAGAAAGAGAACTTTACTCTTGATGGACTTCCCAACCCAAAATATATCATGGTCTAGAGAGGTAGTTCTATCATGACAGTTATGGTTTTTTGTTTTTTTTTTATTAGCTTTATAGATTAATCCTTTTAGTTTTACAGTATGTTATAGGAAGAGGAAGAAGAAGAAGAAGAAGAAGAAGAAGAAGAAGAAGAAGGAGGAGGAGGGTTGGGGGAGGTGGAGGGGAAGGGGAGGGGAAGGGGAGAAGGAGAAGGAGAAGAAAGAGAAGGAGAAAGGGAAGAAGAAGAAGAAGAAGAAGAAGAAGAAGAAGAAGAAAAGGAGGAGGAGGAGGAGGAGGAGGAGGAGGAGGAGGAAGTTGTTTCCTAAGTGACAATTATTTTTTTCCATGAACATAAGTTGCCTCTTTATGTATTTAGGAGTATTAATTTATTTATAGTCTCATGCCATGTTTTTTTTGTTTGTTTGTTTGTTTGTTTTTTGGTATCATGGAACATTCCAACATTCACTTACCTTAGGTGAGTCAACCTGCCAGTTTCATTGGTTCTGGAGACTTATCTTCTCAGCATTTGGTTATATTATCTGTCTGCTCCTTAGATTCTATGGTTAAGAAATAGAAATGTATAAAGTAAAAGTATATATAAGTGAATTGAAATTTCTCCACCTGTTACATAATCCCTGTCATTTACTGTGGGCAAATGGACTTTAAGTAGGTCTTTCAGATTATTCTTTCATATGTGAGTAGCAGATTTTAGATTCTGTATCCTAGAGGGAATTATAAACATCAAAGAGCTCCCATAACAACCCTGGGAAATGTGGACTCTTATGTCTATTTTGTGGAGGAAGAATTTGCAACATGTAGTCAGCTGACTCTGAGCAGATACTGAAGAGTTTCCCATAAACAATGAGACACAGTCACAGGAGCTTTGGACTGAAACACACACACACACACACACACGTACACGCACACAAACAAACAAAAAAACAACAGTGGTATTTGGCAATTATTTTCATTTGTAATTTTTTATTTAGTAAATGTTAATTTTTTTTTTTGCTACATGCAGGGCATTAAGCCTACGCACGTTCTTACTCATTTCGCATGGATGTTGTTCTAAGTGCATTCTTGTTACATGAACTCATGGTTAGTTGCCACCACGGATTGATCTGCTTTCTTGCTTCCGTCTTTTTATTATGAACTTAAGAACAACTGTTGTTTGGTTTACCAATTCCCCACCACCTTTTCCTTTTGTGTAACTTCTTTCCACCCCCTTTTGCATACTTCTTCAAGAGTTCCAAAGAAGAGATGCATCTTCTCATCCTTCATGTAATCCCATCCCTTTTGCTTCTTGAAGTCTAGGATTTGCATACTTAATGTATTCTCTGTCCAGTACTTTCTATGCCCATGTTCTCATGCATGCTTCCTTCTCACTTCTCCACTTGAAACCCCACTGATTCTCTTTCAAATGACTATTGTATTTTGCAAGGTCTGTAATAGTCAGACCCTCTGACATGTGTTCTTACGTTCGTTGTGACCATTCCCCAAGCACATATTCCTGTTTGCAACAGCTTGCAAAACCTTTCAAATTTAGCACACTGCTAACTCAGATATCTCAGTGCTATAGATTTAAAGTTTGTTTCCCTCCAAAGTCCATATGGTAGAATTCTAACTCCCAAGGTGATGAGATTGGGAGGTGGGGGCTTTGGAGGTAATTAGGTCACAAGGGTGGACCCTTCATGAATGGGATTAGCGCTTTCATGAGAGAGGCCCCACAGAGCTCCCTCGCCAGTTTTTTACTATATTTAATCTTTTGAACATTGTCTCTTCTTAAACCATTTAAAGGTTTCCTTTATTTGACATTATTGGGTAAGTCCCCTTCTTCAAGTTATGATCTTTCTAAGCTTTTGAATTCTCTTGGTCTTCTTGAGATCATATTTTTCTGAGATGATTGATAGAAGATAGATAGATAGATAGATAGATAGATTTTTTTTCTCTCTGATTGTTTCTTCTCTGCTTTTCTCACACGTCACTCAATGCCTGCAGAGGAAAATAATCCAGCTCTCTGATCTTACAGTCTGACCTTACACCATCTGTTCAACTACCCACAGCCTTGTAGAGTGGATAACTGTACATGGGCTGTAGCAGATAAGAAACAGTGTAATGTGTACAGCTAAAGCATTAAGGAAATAGAGTAATAGCACTTCTTCATTTCTATTTAAATAAGCTCTGTTTGCATGTTGAGATCCTATACAAACAGACTCATGAGGTGGGTCTGCCATTTGGTCTTGAGTCTTTGCCCAAGAAGACTTACTAAAGAATTCTTTTTTTTAAATTTTTTTTTTTTTTAAGAGAGATGGTCTCTCTCTTTTTTTTTTTTTTAATTTTTTTTTTCAACGTTTATTTATTTTTGGGACAGAGAGAGACAGAGCACGAACGGGGGAGGGGCAGAGAGAGAGGGAGACACAGAATCGGAAACAGGCTCCAGGCTCTGAGCCATCAGCCCAGAGCCCGACGTGGGGCTCGAACTCACGGACTGCAAGATCGTGACCTGGCTGAAGTCGGACGCTTAACCGACTGCGCCACCCAGGCGCCCCTTTTTTAAATTTTTTAATGTTTATTTATTTTTGAGACAGAGGGAGACAGAGAGTGAGTGGGGGAAGGGTAGAGAGAGGGAAACACAGAATCCAAAACAGGCTCCAAGCTCTGAGCTGTCAGCACAGAGCCCGATGCGGGGATCGAACCCACGAACCGTGAGATCATGACCTGAGCCGAAGTTGGACGCTCAACCGACTGAGCCACCCAGGCACCCCTAAAGAATTCTTCATGTTACCAGATCTTCACAAAAGACTCCATGCTGGACTGTTGACCTGCTCCTGCTTTCAGTTTGCTTATAATTAGCAGATGCTTTTGGATACTAGGTAAGGGTTTTGTAGCCATTTCTCTGTTTTACAATCGTTAACAGGCCATGATGCTCTCTCAGGAAGCCTAAGACAAATTTTACGTGTATTTCCTATGAACTCTTTTCCATTTTTGAGCCTTTCTTCTCCTTCCCCAGCCCTTTGCTCAAACCTCCGCCTGGTATCAGAGAATGGGTCATCTATTTGAAGCACTGAGCTTCTGTGTTTTCTTCAACTCCATCTATCTCTTTCCTATTTAGCCCAGGGGATCTCTCAAGCCTCCATGGGAGGCTCAAATCTCCACCTGTCACTCACAGACATGTCTTTCATGTATTGAAGCCTCTCCACCAATTCAGAGTTTAGCTTTCTGAAGACCAAAGGCAGGATACTCCTTAATTTCTGTTTTCCTTATTGTCATGCTTGAACCCAAGATAGAACATCTAACTCCTGGAATGCCCATGGTGTTGGTGGCAAAGTTCCTCAGGAGAAAAACAATAAACTTCCAAGTGCAAACCAAGTAAATGAAACCTGGTAGTGTTTAGGATTGTTCTGTACTTTCATGTGACCGCAAGGTGGATGGAGCTGGAACAGAGCCTGAGCTCTCTGCCCAGCAGGTTTTCCATCATCCGAGGAAAGATGATGCAGAGTTCTAGCATGGCCTCCCTCTACTAACTAACTCCCTTTGGTCCCTTGAAGCAACTTCTGGAAGGACTGCTGGGGTCAGAATAAGCCTTTTCAAGCTCAGGTCAACATGCTGTGATGCCAGCAAGTAAAAGAACTTTAATGCCTGTGCTTCGGCACTAATGTGGAGCCGAGATGTCGCCTACACCCAAGCACCTGGGGTGGTCAGAAGTGTTCCAGTGGAGGGTTAAGTTGGCCGAGTCTGCCAAGGTCCAGAACTCTGGCAGGTCCATCCAGCTGTGCCTTAGGGTGAGTTCCTTCACATTTCTACCAAGGGATATTTATCATCTTTGAAACATTAAGTTGTAAGAATTCACTGAATAAAACCCCTTATGCAGAAGCTGACACACAGTAAATACTCAATAAATGTTAATCATTCACATTATAGTGACCCCGGGTCTTAATTGTGTTGAAAGGTCATTGATGTGTCACCAATGCGGTAATTTGAATGGCAAAGCTAAGGCTCAATGAAAGAGCCCTTTTTAAATTGAGCTCTGTGACTTGTTAAGAGTTTCTTGTGGTGATGGTGATAAAATTAAGATTTACTTTTATTTTTTATTGGCGATGGAAGAATTCACCTTAGTTTGGTGATCGATTCAGTTGCCTATTACTTCACACCTAAACTACAACTCAGTTGCTTGCAAGAGGACTTTTTCTTTAGATTCTGTGGGCTGTCTGGGTGACTCTTCTGTTGGTTATGCCTGGACTCCTACTTGTGGTTATTATTTTTAATGGGTGGGTTTTGTCATAGTTGAGCTCAGCTGCGACTCCGCGATGGCTGGATGTCTCTTTGTGGAATCAAGGCCTTTCTTGCCACATGGTTCCTGGCCTTCAGGGATGGCATCCTGAACTTCTTACATGGCAGCTGGGTTCCAAGAATGCATGTTCCAGTGAATGAACACCCATCAAGCCTCTGCTCCCATCATGCTTGCTAATCGCCCATTGTCCCAAGAGACTCACATATGAGCATGCTAGGATCAGTGTTGAGAATGGTGGCAAAGAAGGGCTGGAACTAGAAGGTGTGATTCATTAGCAGATATCAATGTACCTGTACTCTCAGACTGAGGCAATTTATATAGCAGGAATTTAGTTAGGCTGGGAATGTGCAGTTCCAAGTAAAAGTTGCTCAAAAGCGGAATGGCGTGAAATTGGAAGGTGGCATTCAAGTAATTATCATTACTTTCTAGAGCTGGTTGTAGTCAGATGTAGTGACAGGGAACACAGAAACACCTGATGGGTTCCAGAAGCTCCTTCTTCTTCTCTGGTTTGGGTATGGCTCTTTTTCCTGTCTACTGATCCTGTTGAACAATAACGGTCCCAACTCCATGATCACGTGCTTGGCTCTAGACCCAGAGTGTTGACCACACAGAAGCCTCAGCTTCTGAGACATGATCCTTGAGTTTTCCTTCTTGCTCCCAGTTTGGGGCATAGTTGGCTTCTCTGATGACAGCAGAGGACCCCTGCTCTGATCTTACCTATATTCCAGGTCTTGTTACATGTCTCCCAACACTGGTGTGGGGTCTGATCCATACCTATTATGTTTTCCCCACAACATTTCTCAGGGTTCTGATGCCTTTAAGGACTGCTGACCAATGCAGTGATGAACTTAATACTCATTCTGTTGGGTTCTCACACTTCCTGCGTAAGCCATAAGGAAGGAGAAAGAATTGGGTTATAGATGTGGAAGTTCAATATATAAAGGAAACTTGTGCCATAAACTAAATAGAAAGATATCAACACAAACTTTCTGTTATACTTAGTCAAATGCTCCATGTTTATAATATTTTAATTCTCAGAATAATATGTCTTCAAGTCTCACTTTTATGATTTCTAAATATGGTGAAGTTATATGTCATATAACGCTTTTGTGTTATGATGTAAAAACAGTATGGTATTTCTTTGTATGTATGCAAACGAAAGTGAAATCCCTATCAGTCCAAAGACTGATCTGGTTCTCTTGATTTTACTTTTGATCTTTTAAAAGTTTTTAAAATTTGTAAAAATATTTTGATGTTTGTTTATTTTTGAGAGAGAAAGAGAGACGGGGGAAGGGCAGAGAGAGAGGGAGACAGAGATTCCCAAGCAGGCTCCTTGCTGCCAGCACAGACCCTGACTTGGGGCTCTAACCCGTGAGTTGTGAGATCATTACCTGAGCCAAAACCAAGAGTGGGATGTTTAACCCACTGAGCCACCTAGGTGCCCCTAAATTATTTTTAATGTTTATTTATTTTTGAGAGAAAGAGAGAGAGAGCATGAGAAGGAGAGGGGCAGAGAGAGAAAGAGACACAGAATCAGAATCAGAAGCAAGCTCCAGGCTCTGAGCTGTCAGCACAGAGCTCCGCTCGGGGATCGAAAGCAAGAACCTCCAGATCATGACCTGAGCTGAAGTCAGCTGCTTAACCGACTGAGCCACCCAGGCACCCCTATTTTGTTTGTATTTGAATCTTATTAGTTTTGTATGTACTACCCACTATTTATTTAGTATGGTGATTTTCTTCTTTGTTCTATTGAATATTATTTCCCCAACAATGGCAACCGAAGTTTTCCACAAGTAACAAACCACGTACTGCTCTAAAGAAATAGATTTGGGAAAATGTGGCCAAATTAAAAAAAAAATCAGTCCTGAATTTTAGTTTACCTTGATGTTAATTTCTCCCTGCCATTCATGCCTGTATTAATTCCTATACAAAATTTAAGGGTTATTGCTACACTTTGCAGTGTTTGATAAACGTATGTATGCAGTGTTTGGTAAAACGTATGTATAGATAATTATTTTTTATATAGTCATTTTTCTTGTTAGAAAAGTAATGCATTCTCCATTATAAAAAGATCCAATATTATAGAAATTAACAAAATATTTGATATAAACCCAATTAACGGAACTAATGATGATTAGTCAGTCTTCCACATATCATTTTCTGTGCATTTCTATAAACATGCCTGCACACACACACTGAAATTGTACTATTTGGCAAGTGGTTTTTCTCATTTAACAGCATATGAGGTATTTTGTGTGTTTGTACGTAATTTTGTTAAAACACTTTAATCAAAAATAATTTTTTTTCCAGTGAGAACATTATTCATCTTGACAACTGATACAGCTGTTTTTTTGTTTGGTTTGGGTTTTTCTTTCCAAATTGATACCAAATAATTGGTATTCATAACAATTAATTGGTGACAGGGCTCACCGTAAAAATCTCACTCTTAAGAATTCTCCCCTCGTGGTCCACACATTTTTGCCCATAATAGAAACACCAAATTCATTTATTCATTTAGTATGTCATTACACCAACGTCTTATTCTTAATATATATTTCAGAATTTTTTTTGTTTATTTTGGAATGGATCTCCTCTAAAAACCTATTACTATTAAAGTATGGAAGTGTATATAAAGCTATATTAAGTAATACTTTTCTTATAGTCTGATAATTATACAGTAGTCATGGTATTATGTGTGGCTTCCCAAAGCCCCAGGCACTGACTGTAACATAGGGCTATGGGGAAAAAACACTGAAGTCAGAAAAACTTGACTTTGATTCTATAATAACTAGTTTATTACTTAACCTCTCTTAGTCTCTTTATTGTTAAAAAGGTGAAATGATGTGGAATTTACATGTCATGTACATGTACCTCTTACATGTTATTGTGAACATCCCAATGAGACAGCACCAAACAGAAAAAATAGGCATTGAGTAAGGATTAAAACATGAACTTTGTTGTTCCACTACATAGGTTCAAGTTCAGCCCTACTACTCATTAGCTGGGTGACCACAGGCAAGTTAGTGAGACTTTCCATGACTTGGTTGTCTCATCTATGAAATGGATATGATTATGATGATCACAATAGTATTCATTTTAGGATGAACATGAATTAAATTACTAATTGAAGATTCGGTGATAACACTGACCAGAAAATTGAATGCAATATTAAGCAGTAAGCATTTCTTACATGACATTTAAGCATAAGAATGTTTTCAGATTTTGAGAACTAAATGCAAAACTAATTATTCCCAAGCTGGTTCTTCCCAAAAATTATAGACAGACAGAAAGAAAGAAAGAAAGAAAGAAAGAAAGAAAGAAAGAAAGAGAAAAAGAAAAAGAAAAAGAAAAAGAAAAAGAAAAAGAAAAAGAAAAAGAAAAAGAAAAAGAAAAAGAAAGGCAATGTTCCATCTGATGGAAGGAAGCTATGTTCCTGGCCCTTCTTTAGCAATTGAAATTTGTTTTTAGAATAGCAGAATAAAAGAGTGACACATCCAGAAGCATTCACTACTGACATCCCTTCATGTTTTTCTTTGAAAAGGTTCTTGAACATTTTTGTTTCTCTTTTATCTCCAATAAATGCTAATATAAATATACCTGTATAAATTCTTACCATTTGAAGACAGTTACAAATTAAATGGTATGAAAAGTACTATATCTAATAATTCTTTCAAGAACCACTGGAAAATGCACAGGAGAGTAGTCATTTTTGTCGATCCTAATTCCAGCACAGGAAAACCTACGAAGCGCATGAAAGCTAAATCCACTCATGTGCCATCATCATTTACTTCATGGTAAAGTTATCTAAATGAACCGTATTTTCTAATTAAGCATTTTCTTTATGGCCAGCAAATTACTTTCAAGATTTGCCCTGTCGCCTTGCCAGATGTCACCACCATGCTCTGTCTCAAATATAATAGGGGACATTTCTATATTCATAAAATGGATGTTTTCTGTTCAGAATTGCTTTTGATTAGTATGAGGCTACATTACTGACGCTGCCTTTTCCTGGGAAAGAGCCCCAAGTGTGTTTTATCAAAATGCAGTAATTGTACTGGAAAAAAGGGAGTGATGGCATTCGTTAGCTTTGACTCTAATGGCAGCGGAAGCTCCGGGGAAAGTAGGACTTTGAGCTACCTTCACATGAGATCGTGACCGCCCGATGCGTGCCAGCTCTCGTGCACTTGGTTTGTGAAAGGCTGATAATGCTGGGTGTGGACGGAGGGCTTTTCCTCTGAAGATCCACTTTTCATATCTGAATGTGCCTGTCAATGTCGCCAGGAGGCTCAGTGACAACGGCCTTGCCCTTCAGCGTGAGCGGTCCACATTGAAAGAAGCATAGTTAGAGGGCTGAGACCCAGTTGCTAACTTAGTGACAGATGGCTGGAAAATGAAGCAGGAGTAACTGGCGGCCCCCCTCCCCCCCACCCCTGTGCAGACGGCTCCCTCGCCCTATACGTGCACCCCCAGGGTGCCTTCCACGGAGACCCTGTGACCTCTACTTCTCTCAACTACCTCTGGCTCTCTGCTTAGCCTCCACTGTCCAGTTATTATTGTGTGGCTTCTGCCTTCTCCAGGTAGGATTTTTAAAAGTCTGGACTAGTGAAACCAAAACTATCATTGTCCGAATTATCCAGAAGTGCTTTTGAGAAACGCACAGACAGCTGCGAATGACTTGGCTGTATCACAGATGTAGTCAGAAAGTATCATGCTAGTTTTAAATATTGTAGAAGAGGTTGGTAGATGGGGAGAAACTGCACCGGGGCGTTAGGGAAGGTGGAGAGAACAAAGGGTTGTCTGGGATTTTATTGGCTTGAGTGACCTTCTCCCACCCCCCACTCCTCTCCTCCCCACTCCACCCTCCACAGCTTCCAGGTGAGGGGAAGGGAGGTGCAGCTAATAGACATGCACTTAGGAGGAAACGATGCTTGAAGATTTATTGGAAGGTGTCATGGAAGTCCTGGTGCCTGGTCTCAGGTGGATCCCAATTTTTTTTTTTAATGTTTATTTATTCTTGAGACAGAGACAGAGCGTGAACAGGGGAGGGGCAGAGAGAGAGGGAGACACAGAATCGGAAGCAGGCTCCAGGCTCTGAGCTGTCAGCACAGAACCTGAGGCGGAGCTCCAACCCACAAACAGGGAGATCTTGACTTGAGCCGAAGTTGGACGCTTAACCAACTGAGCCACCCAGGCGCCCCAGGTGGATCCCAATCTTAGCAAGTAGAGTTTTCCATTTCCGATTGGTTTATTGCTCAGATATATGTGTCAGTATTTGGACTTTTATTTTCTTTTTTAAAGTTTATTTATTTTGAGAGAGACAGAGACAGCGCGAGTGGGGGTAGGGTCAGAGAGAGAGAGAGAGAGAGAGAGAGAGAGAGAATCCCAAGCAGGCTCCGCACTGTCAGCGCAGAGCCAGTCGTGGGGCTTGAACTCACAAAACCACGAGATCATGACTTGAACTGAAACCAAGAGTCAGATGCTCAACGGAATGAGCCACCCGGGCACCCCGGGATTTTCAATCTAGATCATAAGTAGGATCTTTTCCCTGAATAATGTTAATGCTGTCAAGTAGGAAAGCAATATGAATGAAAATCATAGACCATCATGTGATTTTGGGAAATTTCAGTGACCAAATGCTCCCAAGTCCCTTTCCCAGGTTACCTTTACTCATGACCAGGATGATGTCACAGTCTGGAGTTCTTTTGCACTTGATTTCACAGAAGTAAATGGTTTTGTGGGAGTCTTCCTCGTGGCCTCAGTGTCTTGGAAAGGAAGCCTTCAGTGACACATTTTTGCTTCCCCAGAAGTCCGCGTGTGACTATTATTTTGTGACAGACCCTTAAAGGGAGGTGAAATCTACTGATGTAAACTATATGGAATCCACAATATTTTCCTTTGGAAGGGAAAAAACAAAATAAATGGAGAAAGAGACGTGGTCAGCATCTGCACAAGTTGATAGAACGCTCACCCGCCTCCTTTTAAGCCGGAAATGCCAGATTCAGACTAAATCAAACCAAATTCTTTATATTGTCTGCGACAGATCTTATTCCCCTGTGGATGCTGAGATCTGGCTTGGAGCCACCTAAATCTTTGCCTGAGAGATCCCGCTATTTGAAGGATGTACAGTGAGTAGAGCAAACTTACCAGCCCTCAAAGGCGGTATCAGTCTGGAAAACCCTAACAGCAGAATTCAGCTCCTTCCGTCCAGAGGTATCAGGCCTCCAGATCATAAGCACCAGAAAATACCTGATGCAAGTGAGTCTAAACTTTTTCAGTGACCACTTGTCTTCCTCGTTCTTTCCCGAGTTGAGTAAAAATAAGTTTAGGCATCATCTCAAATATTCCAAACCACGGCTGTGTTATTTATTCGCATAGCATGGTGTCTTTTTCATAATTTCAGATCTCAGTGAAAGAAACTGTCTTCTATTTACAATAATAATAGTTGGGGGCGCCTGGGTGGCTCAATTGGTTACGCATCTGACTTCAGCTCAGGTCATGATCTCGCAGTTCCTGAGTTCGAGCCTCGCATCAGGCTCTCTGCTGTCAGCACAGAGTTTGTTTCAGATCCTCTGTCCCCCTCTCTCTCTCTGCCCCTCCCCAGCTCGCACATGCTTGCTCTCTCGCTCTCTTTCAAAAAGAAAAAAAAAAAAGTTATGTAGGTAGCTAGTGGAAGAGTTTGGATTCAAACTTTTCGTTTTGGTTCAATCTAAAATCTTAGCCGCTTTGCATGGGGCGCCTGGGTGGCGCAGTCGGTTAAGCGTCCGGCTTCAGCCAGGTCACGATCTCGCGGTCTGTGAGTTCGAGCCCCGCGTCAGGCTCTGGGCTGATGGCTCAGAGCCTGGAGCCTGTTTCCGATTCTGTGTCTCCCTCTCTCTCTGCCCCTCCCCCATTCATGCTCTGTCTCTCTCTGTCCCAAAAATAAATAAACGTTGAAAAAAAAAAATAAAATCTTAGCCGCTTTGCAAACCTGCGTCTTTAAACAATATCCCCCTTTAGTGTGGTTACCCTGACTAAAGAGAATTTAATAGCATGTTTTCACATACAGAAATAGGACTTGAATTCTCAAAGATAGAAATATTTATTGAAACCACTTAGTTTTAAGGTATAGTTAGAAAGCTCATTCACTTACAGTTAATTTTATTTTATACTTAGCTCAATAAGCAGTGGTGAATCATTTATTAGGCAATGGGAGGCTACCATTATTTTGCCATTCTTATTTTTGTTCATGTTTTTAAAAGTGGGTAAGTGACCATTTTTATAGCAAGGCTCACTCAGTTAGCAATTTGAAGTGAGCATTAAGGGGAGAAAGCAGGAAGGAGAGAGAACATTTAGAATTTTATGGCACCAACCCTGGAGAGAGAAAAGCAGATACTGAGAGTTAGGTTGAAACAAAAGATGGACGTAAGAGAAATTGGGAGCTCGCTGGGATGGAAAGAGGGTGTCTATGGAGGGCTTGATCTTTATTGCGTGTTTGCACGAAGAGGTCCTTAACCCAGGCAGGGAATACAGGAGGGTGACGGGGCTTTGCATTTGGAAATAATGCAGTCTAATTGGGACCTTTTGAATTTTAAATAGCATACGTGCAGCAGGCTGGCGAAACTGCATCCTTTGGCCACAGAATCTGTCAGGCATAACGTCCTTACTTACCTTCAAATTCCTAAGGAATACAACCCCGGGTTACAAGTAGCAAGAACTCAATACATATTCGTCTCACTGGGATTTGGGAGAAAGATCTGCAGCACAGACATTTGGAAACCCCCGTGGCTAGAGGGGACAACAAGAGGAAGTTAAGAGTGTCGGCCTCAAGGTGAGCATCATCACAAGGAACTCTGGAGAACCGCCAACATTAAGCAGCAAGCATAAAAAGAGGGGGGAAAGAAAAGACTAGCTATTATTCAGGGAATCAAGGGATGATTCTCTTGTGCTTTGATGGTGGGAGTCATCAGAAAATTCAAATCAAGGACAGAAGGTGTCCTGTAGAGTATAGAGGACTTGCCAGTTTCTCCGGAATTGGGGCGCTTCAGACATGCGTTGAAGAATGAAGGACAGTGTAGAAACGGACACCAAGTACGTCACGCAGAGAACCAGTTGTGATGGAGAAAAGCCCTCACAATACCCCAGAATGTTGCCATAAACGTGTACGAAACAAGGAAGTGACAGGTTGGGATATACAACTGGACACACAGGATACCAACTATGACACACACACACACACACACACACGTTATATATGTAAATAATCATAAGGAGATATGCTATAATGTGAGTAGAGGAATGTAACCTCTGGGTAATAAGATTATGGGTCATTTATTATTTAAAAAATAATTTCTAAAATTTACTGATATTCTATGAGCTGACATGGATTCCACAGTCAGACAATGAGAACAAGAAAAAGAAAGAAGTATGTGGTTCTGCGCCCCTTAAGTACCAAATCCCAAGGAGCTTTCGCTCCCTAGACGATCCTGTTGTCACTCATTAAAGTTAACGTAAGAAAATACAGCCCAGGGAGGCCTTCCCCATAAACAGTGATTTCTGAGAGGTAACAACCACCGACCTAGCCTGCAGCAATTCGGCATGAGATTGCACTTTTGTTCAAAGTCCTAGTAAGCCCAGGGGGTGAGGCACCTGACCCAGGGTGTCAAAATGGCATCTCGGCCACAGTTCTTAATGAAAGGGCCATCTACACGTGTGCTTAAGGTAGAAAGCCTAAAATGCCATGCATCATTTATTAAAGGTCACATGTTGAAACAGGCAATATTATAGCCGTTGGTCTCATCTTTCATCTGTGACTAGAAAGACAAAAGCAGAATTATTAGGCTGGAAGAAACCTTGCAAGATGACTTAGTCCTTTGCTTGATCTTTAGGAGAACCATAGAAGTATTGTATACACTAGTCAACCAGTCAACCAAGATTTATTGCATAGTCACAGGTGCATAGCCTTGTAGAGTATCTGGCCCTCGATACCATTAGCGATGTCATGTTTTCCCAAGGACTTGAGTCATTTTAAAGGGGAAGCCACACGAGTTCAGAAGAAATATTCTGTTTATTTAGGAGAAAAAAACAGCCTCCCCACTCTTCCCTCATTCACTGTGTGCAGTGGCAGGAATAAATGAGTAGAGCACAGCCTGGTCTTCGAGAAGTTCATGACCGCTAGTAACCCAATCCCCTCCCCCCACCTCATAGGTACGCTTATCATCACCATCATGCCGCACCGGCCATGACTGCTGCCCGGCCTTCCACGATGGCTCTCATGCGTCTGCAATTTACATGTTCCTTGGAGAGTAACAAGTTTTGGGGCCACTGATCAGTACGCGAGCACACATACTACATATGGTAATAGCTTACAGAGTTTGATGTGAGATTAGATATGATGTTTTCATTCCAAAGTATGCAAATACGCCTTTGTGGGAAAGCGAAATGCAAAATGACGAACGCAGTGAATTCAAACTACAGCCTACATCCAAAGGGAGGTCCCGAGTGGTATTATTCTCACACTTGTTCCCCAAACCTCCGGATCTCATCGCAACCTCAAAACCTCATATGGTAGACTGTCTTAGGGACAGCACTGCCGGCTGCCGTGTTTCAAACAGTCTGTGTTCCAGGGTTTCTGGTCCAGGGCTCGTTTGTAATGCACACCCTTCCCCTTTAAACCAAGAGAAAAGCTAAAGAATTCAGCCTTGAAAATAGGTTTTCTCGATGGTGCCTATATTGTATGGCTGACTAAGCATAGATTAAAGGTGCCCGTCACACCAGGGGTGAGCACAAGTGAAATGTTTGAGTGGGGTAGGGAGGCATCCCTGACCTGAACTCCAACCTTCTGGAATAGGAAGCCTGACCCTGTGTCGTGTCCTGTGGGCAACACGTTCTGTATGCGTATATATATATAAAGCTGCACTACTGGTAGTTTATTTATGAGCCAGGACATAGAATCACAAGTAAAAATGGCGATTTACATTAGCTATAGAGGCTTGATCAGCTTATGACAAGAGGGAGTGAGTGACAGCATTTGCCAGGTAGTGAACACCCTTTATGAGAGAACCCTGATTCTCCACGCCATCCTGGGTTAAACTTCACGCTCTGCCCAGCAACCAACGGTGTTCCGAGTCGATTTAATGAATTATGGGTGGGTGGGTGAAGTCTCACACTACACGTATTACCCCTTTTTTTTTTTTCTTTCTAGAGAGAAAAAGTGCAAGCAGGGGGGACAGAGAGATAGAGTCAGTCCCGAGTAGGCTCCTTGCTATCAGCACAGACCCCGATGCGGGGCTCAAACCCACAAACCGTGAGAGCATAACATGAACCCAAGTCGGACACTCAACCCACTGAGCCACCCAGGCACCTTGTGGGACAATTCTTAAGGTTTCCCTGAGCACCATAGCTTCTTGTAGCCTCCTCTGCAACCATATTGCATGTGAACTTTGCCCTCTGTCCATTCTTGCCTTCTTTACTTTCTTCTCAATGGTTCTCCAGCGCAGACCTTCTGCATGCAACTCCTCATAGTTTGTATCCGTGGAAGTAATTAGCAAGCTGCAGTTTCACGATCTTGTGAAGAAATTCTAGCCAATTGCACTCTAATCTTTTTCTTTTTACTTTTCTAACAGAATGCAAGGTAAGGGGATTTTAAGGCATTGAGCTCCTGCGAGCTCAAATTCAAGCTATCCCTTTCTTCAAACTCAGCTTTCCGCGCAATCCTTATGTTAGTGTTCAACTGTCACTGATATCGAAGCTGTATTGTTATTTGGCAATGGATTTTAATCAGGACTTGTTAAATATTTGTCCATAAGGTCATATTGAATGAATCGTACCTTTTCGTGTTGGCGCATGGCAAAATAGAACAATTAAGCAGCCCAGTGGCAGGTTGACATCTATCAGACTATTTTCACTGTGATTTTAAATAACAACTATGGCATAATCCAATCTGTGTTTTTCGCAGCTTTGGGAAGCATCAAGGTACCTAGAGTGCTTGTGAATGGGCTGCCAGTGTGGTGCACTGATTCTAAAATATATGCTGCCCAGATATCAATTTTGTACATTTTTTTCCAGATCAAATCAGGCCATTCTCCAGAATTGGCCATGGGAGTCTTTTTCGTAGAGCCCACCTCTGCTATCACTTACAGAGATAGGAGTTGACTAGATGGTCACTGTCTAGAGATTGTTGTTATGCTCGGGAACATCGTGTATTCTATATTATGGAATGCACTGCGCATCCTGTTGGAAAAACTTAAGACGTAGAGACAAGAAAAGTGAAAACACAGAAAACAACCTGGCCCAAGAGATCCATCATGTAGACTGGAAATACAAAATGGACTTCTCTACCTCACTCTTACCCTTCTGCAATCTCACTTTGGCAGACTCCCCCAAATATGCCCTTAAAAAATATACTTCAAAATTGATATGGGCATTGTATATAAAAAGCACACCGCAAAACATCTGCCCCTGTCTCACTCCCCTTAAGTTATAGATAAAATTGAATTAGAACGTCTGCTATGGGTTCTTTTTACAATTCTAATATTAGTGTGGTAATTGGGCCATTAAAAGTAGCTTCTAGATGCACTACTAATTTTCAGGGTGAGAATAGGCCCATCATTCTACTTCATGCAAGACTAATTTGTTCCACTTTTAAAGTTGGGATATTATTCAAAATATAAATATCATGTCTCCTTTACCTAACACAGAACTTATGGAAATAGACACTATAGTAAATGCAAGCTAAATTTCAGATTATTAGTTAGAGACCCAAGCTGTCATTGAGAGAACGACATGAGGTTTTCCTAATAATGCCCTGTGTAGACTTATAAACAGTCTAATTTAACGTAATAGAAATATATAGTCCTGATTTAATACAATTCCTTAGCTTCCAGGGGTGGGGTAGGGTACAGAAGGATACATGCCTATTGATGTAAAATAAAGTTATTGGTGTACCAGGTTGTCTAAAGATTGGTTTTTTTCCTCCTGGCCCATTTAACACTTTACTTTTCCGAGGAAGACTAAATAAAAAAATAAATAAATAAAAAACAAGAAGGTTATACTAATTTCAAGGACATCTCAACTCTCCAAGAATAGACCAGGGACCTTAGAATTTTATGACTAGTGTCCTATTCAAACCTTTGTTGTAATTATTTAGCAATGGGAACCATGTTACAGTTATACCTCTAAGGTTTTTTCATCTATTTAAGGACAGTATTGATGCCTTCTAGATATAACATTCTGTGATTCAGTATTCTGCCAAACTGGAAGTTTTAAGCCAGTAAAATCTGTTTCCTTCAGACTTACTGTTGTTCTGCTACATCACTCAACTTGTGCGTCAATATGAATTTCAAAGATAGGTTAAAGTCCAGAAAATGCTAATAAATGGCTCCTATTTCAATTGTTTAAAAAAAATCATGAATGCAACGATCAATTTCGACCTCTTGGTAAATTAAAAATAAATAAATAAATTCCTTGATTTTATTTCTCGAGTCCTCAAGCACATTTTAAAATGTTTATTGAGAAGGGCACCTGGGTGGCTCAGTTGGTCAAGCCCTTGACTTTGGCTCAGGTAATGATCTCATAGTTTGTGAGTTCGAGCCCCACGTCGGGCTCTGTGCTGGCAGCTCGGAGCCTGGAGCCTGCTTTGGATTCTGTGTCTCCCTCTCTTGCTATCCCTCTTGCTCCCTGGTTCATGCTCTATCTCTCTCAAAAATAAATAAACATTAAAAAAATGTTTATTGTGTAGCCAGCACTACTCTAGGCAGTGCAAGAAGTGTGGAGATTGATATGTAATAAGAGACAGAAAGACAGGTAGATAGAGAACCATGCAATGGATAGGTCCAGATGTCCACTGATGACAAAACACGTAATTTTGCAGATCAAGGTAAAATCCAGCCTCAGATGCTCTGTCACATATATTCCCCGACCCCTTTCCTTCTCTGTGACCGGGGATGGAAAATGGGAGTTGTTTCGGGTCTTCCTCCCCTCCGGGCTATCTTGGGCAAGTTACGTACCCTAATTATGCCTTAATTTCTGTACCTAAGACAAGATTATAATAAAAGGATCTGTTCCAAAGCATTGATAATCACATTCAATTAATTGACCCGTTTTAAGTGCTTAAACCACCGGTTTTCACTCTGTAAGTACCATGCAAGCCCCAGTGACTTCTGTGATGGAACTCTTCTGAGGTCATGAGCCAGCATTTCTTACCAATGATATCTGATGTCTGACGACCCACTCTGGGTTCCAGTCACTACGTTCACATTTGCAAATGAGTTTTTGCAACCCTGACTGGGCCACTGGGTCACTGGTGGTGTGACCCTGACCCTGGGCTGGGTGCCTCAGAGGGTGTGCCCAGGCACGCCCCCTTGACACGGCGCTCAGCCATTGTGTTCAGCATTCCAGCTCTGTGTGGAATCGAGCTGTCTATACCACTGTCCTTTCCAGAGAATCAAAGCTTAGATCCTTTATTTTCTAAGATTTCCCCAAAATTTCACTGAAGTTTGCACCTTCTCATTACACTTCCTTTAAGGTTTTCAAACCCCCAGTGGGAGGCCAGGGAAAAACGCCCCTCCCCCCTTTTTTTTCTTTCCAATCTCTTGTTTACAGATACATCCTATGCCCCATTTTATCGTGTTTTCAGTGCTGATATTTGAAACACATATCTTCTGAATGTCAAAGATATTTTATCTCAAGTGCCTGATTCTAGCATTTGAAATGTTTGGCTCAAGTAAAAAAGAAATCTATTCTGTAACTCTTTCTTCTAGGCTATATATGTACTCCTCCTAAAGCAAGGAACAGATTGGCGTGTAGGGCGGGGGTGGGGGGTGGGGTGGAATATGGGTGACAAGACAAATGTGGTTAAAAAAAACCCTCTGTCATCATCTAAAATATTGCCCTACCATATCATTTAACGTATCTCAATCCCCATTAAAACTTATAGCCACTTCTAAGTATAGACCTCCCCCCCCCAAATTTAAATCATGTGCTCAAACAAATATGTTCACACAAATGTTCAGCAGCACCATTCACAATAGCTCACTGCTGGAAACAACCCAAATTTAATCAGCAGATGAACAGATAATCATGTGGTCTCTCCATACAATGGAATATTATCCACCCATAAAAAGAAGGGATTAGTGATATATGTTACAACGTGGCTGGACTTTGATAACATTCTGCTACGTGAGAGAAGCCAGAGATTAAAGGGCCCATATTGTAGGAGTCCATTTATATGAAATACCCAGAATAGGGAGATTGGTGGTTGTCAGGGGCTGGGATAAGAGGATGAGGAGTGAATAGATATGAGGTTTCCATTTGGATTGATGAGAAAAACCCAAAACCAGAAGAGGTGATGGTTGCAAAATAGTGGAAGGTAGTGCCCCTGAATTAACTATACATGAAAATGGTTTAAACAGTTGGGGCGCCTGGGTGGCTCAGTCGGTTAAGCGTCCTACTTCCGCTCGGGTCATGATCTCGCGGTCCGTGAGTTTGAGCCCCGCGTCGGGCTCTGTGCTGACAGCTCAGAGCCTGGAGCCTGTTTCAGATTCTGTGTCTCCCTCTCTCTCTCACCCTCCCCTGTTCATGCTCTGTCTCTCTCTGTCTCAAAAATAAACAAAACGTTGAAAAAAAATTAAAAAAAATGGTTTAAACGGTAAACTGCACGCATGTTGGTAAACTGTATTTTACCATAGCAAAATGGTAGACTATCTGTATTTTATTACAATGAAAATAATAATTACAAAAGGAAAATACCCTGTTTTGTAAACAATTTTAAGCAGGCCTTAAATGTGTTCTATGAAAAGTGAGGCTACCACTTTCTCTCCCATAGTCTTACTTTACAGAGTAAAGCTGCCATTTCCCTGTGTATCGGGCCAACGATTCCAGATCTGCAACGTGGAGAGGCTCTCCAGTAATGTGTCTCTTTCCTTTAAAAATACAGCCGCTCTTGGGGCGCTGGGTGGCTCAGTGGGTCTGGTGTCTGACTCTTGGTTTCAGCTCAGGTCATGATCTCACGGTTCATGGGTTCGAGCCCCGCATGGGGCTCTGAGCTTACAGCGCGGAGCCTGCTTGGGATTCACTCTCTCTCCCTCTCTGCCCCTCCCTCCCTCACGCTCGCCTCGCCATCTCTCTCAAAATAAATAAATAAACTTAAGAAAAAAATACTGTAGTTCTCTGAAATCCAAGGAAGATTATCTCATCCTTGCAGGGATTACATATTGTGGCAGATCGAGCAATCTGTTTCCAACTGTTTTCCTCTCCTTCTCTTGGCCACCCAGTCTTATTGAAAGAATATGTTCGCTTTTCCAAAGATTCTGGAGTTGGCCACGCTTCCAGCTTCAGCCAGTGGGATATGAGTGGACATTTGTCACAGCCTAGCAGATACTTTTAGAGACACGACGAGTGCCCTCTACCTCATCCTGCTCCTTGAGCGTTTTCCTTCAGCTCAGTTCTCATAATAAAAAGATAACATGGCAGTGAGCTGAGCAGAGTCCAGTAAAGCCCAGCAGATCCTAGCAGAACACCTTCCCCAGAGTCCCCATGTGATCCTGACCAAGGAAAACAGGACTGTTTTAAGACTGTAAGATTTGGGGATTATTTATTGCTACAGAATACAGAAAAAGCTGCAGATACGCACGCATCCTGGTGTAAAAGAAACTGAAGTGCCCACAAGGCGAAGTTCAGATGGGAACCCTCCCCCCCCCCCCAACCAATGTCTCGGAGCAGCCTTTCCACTCTTCCAGGCTGTGGGTGAACGGTGCTGAATGTGATACCGGAAGGAGAGACCTTCCTATGGTAGAGCCAGGCAAACGTGAGAAGTAAAATGTTTTGTATTTGGTAAGATAATAAATGCAGTGGAAAACAAAACAAAACAAAACAAAACACATCTAACAACGAAGGAAGACAGAGTGCATATAGATGGGGAAGATCCAATGTAAAACAAGCCATTTGAGACAACCCTTGCTGGGAAGGTGACATTTGAGTCAATACATTTTGGAGGCAAGGCATTAAGGCGTGAGTTTCAGTGGGTACATGGTGTGTGAAGCAGAGAAACCCAAGTACAGGTGCCCCGAGGTGGGAACATGACTGGGGAGTTTCATGAAAATGGAGAACTGGGAGTTTGGAACAGAGGAAAGGATGAGAAAGGCGTCAGAATCACCTGGCAGGCTTGTGAAATTGTAGCTTTCCCCACCCCCAGAAATTCTGATTCCACATCTGACGTGCTGCTCGAGAACCCGTATTTCTATCAGGTTCTGGGGGGATCCGATGTTGCCTCTCCAGGGAGCCATCTGGGGAGCTGTGGCCCTAGGGCTTTGCAAGACTTTGCACGAGCAAAGATCGTGCAGATCACGAGCAGGACTTTGGTGTTCACTCTGAAAGTGATGGAGCCACTGGAGGAAGGTTTTCAGCAGAAAAGAGATGTTCTCGGACCACCAGGATGATGGCAGCTGTGTTGAGAACAAGCGTGAGGCTGATGGAAGCCTGTGGAAGCATTGTGGAGGCACGGAGACTAAAGAGTATTGAAACATACACGGAGAGCCTGGCCTCAGGCGAAACGAGAAATAAAATTCTTTAGTTTGCTAAGAGATTACTGACGCAGGTTGCCATATACCGAGAGCTTGCCCATCCAATGGCTTCTGTTTACTCTTGCAAGATCACCTAATTCTGGTGAATGGAAAAGTGAGGAGGGGTTGTTGGCTCTTTTTATGAGGAGAACAAAATGATCGTTGCAGAGAGCAGGAGAATTAATTGACTGGAGAAATATTTTATTATTCTGGAGCGCCCTTGCACAAACAGATGAGGCTGTGACCATGCATTTTATAGTTTGAGATGTTAAATGATGCATCATTTTTATCCGTGCGAAACTAAAACTAGAACCATTCTTGGCCCCCAGATATGCAAAACTCCAAATCCCATGCATCTTCCTCGTTTTGAAAAGACAGTACCCTGGTGGTTGAACACCTTTGCAATTGATGAACAAATACTTGCTGAGTGACCACATGAGTATTTTGTATACAACATCAGTATCTTTGCATTTCTGCCAAATATTTTAAATAAAAGCTCAGCAGGAGATTAAGTAGAACCAAGAGTTGTCGGTAGGGTGGGTATACGCTGCGGAATCAAAGAGTCTGCTAAAACCAAGATATGATGATGATGGGAATGGTGGCTAAGGGTTCCGTTTTGTTTGGTGACAGGAACTGTTCTAAAACTTTTTCCTGTTTGAACTCATCTCATCCTCTTCAAGACGTGATGAGGTTGGTACGAATGTTTTCCCGCTTTACAGAGAAGGAACTTGCATCATGCTTGTTTCCTCAGTCACTGGTCAGAGGGTCTGAGCTCTTTAACAACGGTGCATCAGCTGCCCGGGGAATGTCACAGGATGAGGAATTAAAGCCCCCTCTTTCCACCTTTTCTTTTTTTTTAATTTTTAAATGTTTATTAATTTTTGAGAGAGAGAGAGAGAGAGAGAGACAGACAGGCAGAAGGTGAGCAGGGAAGGAGACGAGAGAGAGGGAGACACAGAATCCAAAGTAGGCTCCAGGCTCCGAGCTGTCAGCACAGAGCCCGACACGGGGCTCGAACCCACAAACTGCGAGGTCACGACCTGAGCCGAAGTCAGAGGCTTAACCGACTGAGTCACCCGGGCGCCCCTTTGCACCTTTTCTAAAGTGGGCTTTGGGGAATGACCTGTATCACTATCCAGTGGTCATAGTGGAAAGCTGCCTTGATGTCTGGGGAGCTGGCATTGACTGTCCTAGGCTATCTAGGAAGCAGGGGTCAGAAACCGGAGGAGGGTGCATGGGTGTGAACAGAGGGAGGGAAAGCAGGAACAGAGCATCCACTTTCCACTGGAGCTTCTGGCACATTCTTCGAAGGGGACTACACACTGAGATGATTCCTTGTACGTCCGCAGGCTGCCACACTCCCCATGCTTGCTGGGGACAGCCACTTTGCTCTTGTTTCCTTGAGATAGGAAATTCAGACAGAAAAAAAAAAAAAAAGAATAAAACATTGAAGATATTTTCTCCCATTAATGACTGGTCACGGTCATGGAAAAATGTTTCCCGTCTTCTCCATTTTTCCAATAGCAATGTTTTTCCATAATTTTTTTTTTTTTTCTTTTCGTCTAAAAAATCTTGAGTTTCATTTTTGGAGCATTAAAGCCCTTTAATTTTGGAGCATTAAAGCCCTTAACAATAATTCCTCACACTTAATCGGGCTCTTACGTGGTAGGAGACACGGGGGTTTCTCTCCTTAGAAGGGCCCCCCTGCCACTTTTATCTCCTAGTAAATGAGTTATATTCATGATAAACATTTAGGAGGCCACTAGGCTTAAATAGCTACTGAATAGTAGCTTAAAGAGCTACTGAATTGAAATCACCGAGGCTTTTGGCCACCTTTATCACTTGTAAAAAGAATTTTACTGACCAGGAATACATTTACAAAGTATCTAGGTAGAGACAGAGCAGTGATTTTCATTTAGATGAAAATACTCCTCTCCATTCTTCTTAAAACTGTCCCTTTGACTGTGTCATGTTTATTGGCTCATTATTTGTAAAATAGTAAAACCGCATCTGAAAAAAACAAAAAAGTGTGTTGTGTCTTTAATTTAAAAACCGCCCCAGGTCCCTATGGGGTATATTAAATCTGTCTCTCCGCCGTATATCTTGATGTACATTTTACTTGAAACCAGGTGTTTTGTATATTGAACTTTTTAACACTGCAGGGAGGTAAGTATTCACAGCTGGAGTTTTATGCTTCACACATTTTCATGTTTCAGAACAAGAAGCAACCCCTAGGACAAACTCCTCCAGCAGGAGGAGAGGCCGAACAAAGCTCTTCTGTATCTGGTGGCAGGGATATGGATATGATGAAGTCACAGATACGGGACCCGAATGCAAAATAGATGCCAGTGACACCGAGACAAAAAGTTTCAAGGAATCCAAGTGCACAGGTTCTCAGATCAATCACGAGCGATGAGGCTGTCACCACAAAGAAGGGCTGAAAGTCGGCATCAAAGGGCCCGAAAGAGAGGGGAGAAGCTTTTGTCTGGCTGGCTTTTGTCCTCGGGGCCAGCGTTGGAAGCCAGCTCCCATCCACTGAAACACCGAGTTAATCTATTTCTAGTGAACATTGTTCGCTGTGTGTAGTTAGCCCAGAATCATTAAAGAAAAGTAACTGGGTTGGCATGACCGCAGAAGCATCGGTTTTCCTGTGGGGTACATTTGTAGGAGTTGAATCTTGCGCCCATGTGATCGCCTGCACGAGAGCGAAAGGTGACTGACCTTGAAAAACAAACGCACCCGGAGGCCGGCCTTCTTAGCCTCCGAAGTGAACTTTGTGTTCGCAGATCCAGACACAGGATGCTTGATTAAAATGAAAAACATCACATTCCTAATTCATTCTCCTCTGGGTTGAGTTTACCCTCTCCGATGTCCTTAAACATCTAACAACAAAAAAGCACTTTCCCATGAATGGGGTCTCCTTCCCAGGGAAATTTGTCACGGTGTTGCAGCGAGACTCGAGATTCCTGTTCTTTGTGGTGGGTGGGAAGAGGTGGGGGCGGGGAGTCTCGGAGGAAGGGCAGTTAGGGGGACTGAGATGCTGAATGTCTTCATCACTTCTTAATCTGTGGATTTGGTGACCCACAGTGCCAGGAAAGAGTTCCAGTCTAGCCCAGGTAGTTATAGACCAACCTCTCCCCCACGCAAAGAGGACAATCCCCCTACCATTAGTAAAAGCTGATTGCGTTAAGATTGTCATCTTTCCAGGGCAAGCACCCCCTAGTGGTGGTGTCTTGAATTCCGCTGTCTTTGTCTCCAGCTAAATGGTGTCCCCTCTGTGCACGTCTGGAGGTGCTTGAAGACCTCAAAGACACATTCGCTCATTACAAAGTCGGGACTTGGATGCACACGGTGGGGGAGCATTTGATTTTGTGCAGCATTAACAGGAGGCACCATGAATTTTCATGCCAAGGAAAAGATGAGTAAAAACTCCTTTAAAAAAAAAAACAAAAAAACATTAAAAATGACCCCAAGATTGCCAAGTAAAGAGAGATCATGGCTGAGTGTCACCACCAAATGACACCATAGTTACTCACATGCTATAAGTGGAAGGAGAAAACTAAAAGGAAGTTTGGGGCTTTTAAGATCTATTTGGAAAATGATTTTTGAGGTGGTTTAAAATATGTTCCTTCGCATTTAGGCCCAGGCTCATCATTTTTTGTTAAGTATTCTCTGAATGTGCTTTTTCTTCCATAGTTTTGATGGGCCACATCTTCCCATTGGAAAACCCAGTGTGGTGCTTTATCTAGACATGTAGCTCAGGAAAGCTGCCCTTCCCTGCATTTTAAGAACACAGAATTGGCCTCTGCATGTGATTCAATGTTTTTTTGTTTGTTCGTTTGTTTATTTTTGGTTTTGTTTTGTTTTGTTTTTTTGTTTTCTGTTCATGGAGAAGCAGCTTGAGAAGTCAATCAATGATAGAAGAAAAAGGATCCAGAGACTCCATGGAAGATTCCTGATGGGAAAAGATGAGCTCAAGGAGGGTGGGATGCAATGATGTAAATCACTACCTTTTCCTGCAGGGAGCTGGGAAGTCCTTGCCCCATTTCCTTTTTTTATCTTATGCACAGTAATACATATCTTTTCATTGAAGTTTGTGGCAAGTACTTAAGAATCTGTTTCTATGTCCATCCGCACAAAGGCCAAACTACTTAAATAAAAAATAAAGGCCCTTAATTTTTTCCTGGCTATTCTCGACCTTTCTAGCTTAATCTGTGACTTCTACTGATTCCGTATGAACCAATATTGACAGTTGTGCAATTTTACAAAGTCTCGGAAAATTCAAGAATCATTTCCTATTTCTGACATTCTGCTCTAACTTAAAATACACTGTTCTCTGGGCGCCTGGGTGACTCAGGCAGTTGAGCATATGACTGGCTCAGGTCATGATCTTGTGGTTTGTGAGTTTGAGCCCCATATTGGGCTTGCTGCTGTCACCCTATCAGCACAGAGCCTGCTGTGGATTCTCTGTCCCCCTCTCTCTGCCCCTCTCCAGCTCACGCTCTCTGTATCCGAAAATAAATAAAACATTAAAGAAAAAAAAGATACATTGATCTTGACACGGGAACTGAAATCTCGTTGCATAGGCCTAAATGGGAACACAGAATTATTCTTTCAACTATTTATTAATACAATGTTTGCATATATCAACAAATATTCCAAACAAATTAATGGGGTAGCTGCTATGGGACCCAGGACAAGGACCCAAAGATACAGAAATAAATTAGTTGTGGTCCCTTTATTTTTTTCAGATTTTATGTTTTTTATTTTATTTATACATTTAAATTTTTTAAATGTTTATTTATTTTTGAGAGAGAGAGAGAGAGAGAGAGAGAGAGCGTGAGTAGGGAGTGGGGGAGGGACAGAGAGAGAGACACAGAATCGGAAGCAGGCTCCAGGCTCCGAGCTGTCAGCACAGAGCCCAATGTGGGGCTCGAACTCATGAATCATGCGTCATGACCTGAGCCGATGTCAGACACAACCAACTGAGCTACCCACGCATCCTTATTTATATATACATATTTTTTTTTGAGAGAGAAAGCATGAGTTGGGGAGAGACATAGGGAGAGAGGAAGAACCCTAAGGGAGCCCCACACTCAGTGCAGAGCCCAACACGAGGCTCAATCCCATAACCCTGGGATCACGACCTGAGCAGAAATCAAAAGTCGGAGGCTCAACTGACTGAGCCACCCAGACACCTGATGTGATCCCTATCTTTAAGGACCATATTGACACAATATCATTTAGAATATAGTTTTCATGACCCTCCTTATTTATCTCCATTTCCTCTTTATTTATGGGTTTCCACATTAAAAAAGTTAGAAATTTTGGTGATAGGTCATTGTATACTTTTGGAGCATTCGAAAAAGCAACTTCTACTAACTGTAGTCTGAGGCCAGTGACTCTGGAGGAATCGAAGAAACAAAATGAAAATAATACGATGTCTCTGCTTGCAGAGACCTTACAGGCCAGTGCGTAATTGGAAAGTAAACCACACCCCTATAGGGGCATGTGAATGACATTGTTACAAAAAGAAATCCAGCAACAAAGAACATTATGCGAAGATTTTATAGAGGGTGTTTCACTCTGCTTAACTGTATGAAATGAGTTATTTTCACAACAGTGTCTTGAAACAAAACCCTGGCACTGTATTTTTTGGGCTGTGCTGTAGGATGTCAGTCCCTGACAGTTGTCAAGGGGCTTCAGTTTGATGAGAACGTTTCCATGCCTTCATCATTTGATGCATTGACTCATTGATTCGTTCATTCATACCAAACGTTTTTATGAACATGTATATGTTGGTACTTTGCCAGGGACCGTAGTTAAGAAAATACTTCAGATTATTTTCTAAAAGGTGAAAATGCTTTCTCCTTGCTTTTCGACCATGATGCCTCTTGAAAGGCAGGTGTGACAGCACGGAGAGCTGTAGGGATAGTGCTTTGGAATAAGTAACGACTTGCAGCCATTTCTTTTTTTGGAAACATAGGTGAGAGTTATAAGGACATTTAGCACAAATGTGAAATGTGATCCGTCCCACGGGACTCTTCAAGGTACAGCTTCTCCTGTGCCCTGAACTGCCTCGGTATTCCCTCCCCTGCCCCCATTCATTTTTGTTTTCAGGATACAATCAAGTAAAATTAAGCTTTTATCAGGGACATATATTTGATACAATTGTTGGCGACATTCCAGGGGAATTCTACTTTTCGGGAGATGGTCTGAGTGGCAGAGAAGGTAAAGAAGTGGGCCTGCTCTAATGTTAAGGGAGAATAGCACCCACCAGCCAAGGGAAAACGTGGGGTTTCAGGAGCAGTAGCAGGTGTGAGGGCCCCCCTTTATCTGTGACGGTCTATGTCAGTGCCCAGAGAGCCAGGAGAGCCTGGTCACAATCCAGAGAGACTCTGCTCCGGGGCCTGAGGCCTTCGAGTTATACTCTCTAGGGAAACTCTTGTGCCCTCCCTGGTGCGGCCAGGAGCCAGGACACAAGACTAGGGTGTCATGACTCAGACTTGTCTTCAGGCCCATACTGTTAGCCCCGTGTTCCTGTTAGGGGGGACGCCAAGCCCCTGCACTAGCGCGACCCGGGGCAGGTGTCTCCCCACCTCCCCCCCCCACCCCAGGCCTAGCTGTACGACGGGGCAGGTGACTGGAAATCTGACCTCGGCAGCCCTGAAGGTTGAGAAAACACTAGCATCTTCTGTGGACTACTGGACAGAGGTGGGGTTAGGGTCTGAGGTCTGCAATTGACGGAGCCAGAGGACCGTCATGTGCACAGGCCAAAGCCAGTTTCCAGGGATGTTTGAAGAGGAGGCTGGGGCTGGGAGGCCAGGCCTGCAGGAATCCGTCTTGGACGGTTCACTTTCACTGCTTGCTCCGCAAAGCATGCTAAAGTGACGAGAGAGGTGAGGTGCGTTCTGTGCCGACACCTGCAGCCGTCTAGATCTCTCTCTCCAGCTACGGCCACACTTACACCTATAATGCAAGTGCATCTGAGTGTGGGCGGAAGTGCGCGTGTTCACGCGGATGTGGATTTGTAGACGATACGGCCACATCGTTTACATCCATTTTCCTGTGTGCTTCCTCCCCTCCCTGCCCCCAGACACTGCTGAGAACCTGCTCACCACCTAGACTTCAGATGTGATGTTTTTCCCTGTGAGAAGTTTGTGAGACGGGATGGTTCAGAGAGGGAACGCAGGTATCGTGATTTGCCTCAGAACGTGTCTCCACCTTATGGTTGAGCTGTTCACCCTGGAGAAGGTTGTGGGTTCATTTGGTGACGAAATACATGATGGAAGTCGGTATTTGGAAAGCGTGGATGAACTTAAACAATCAGGGAAAGTTTCAGTTATCTTTATTTTATTGAACCTATTTGGTTAGTGCTCAGGATTTCAATATCAGGATTAGAAATTTTAGTTTATTTAAATGTTTGTTTGTTTATTTTGAGAGTGAGAGAGAGAGTGTGTGTGTAAGATGGGGAGGGGCAGAAAAAAAAAATGTGTCCTGAGCACTTATGGCTCAAGAAGTGTTCTTCTTTGTTCCTTTGTAAAAAAAAAAAAAAAAAAAAAAAAAAGATGGGGAGGGGCAGAGAGAGAGAGGGAGAGAGAGAAAGTCCCAAGCAGGCTCTGCACGAGCCCATGAGGGGCTCAATCTCACAAACTGTGAGATCATGACCTGAGCCAAAATCAAGAGTTGGACGCTCAACGACCTGAGCCACCCAGGCACCTTGATGGGATTAGATTTTTTTTTTTAATTTTTTTTTAATGTTTATTTATTTTTGACAGAGAGAGAGAGAGAGACAGAGCATGAGCATGAGAGGAGCAGAGAGAGAGGGAGACACAGAATCCAAAACAGGCTCCAGGCTCTGAGCTGTCAGCACAGAGCCCGACTCTGGGCTTGAACTCACAAACCATGCGATCATAGCCCGAGTCAAAGCTGGACGCTCAACCGACTGAGCCACCCAGGTGCCCTGGGATTAGATATTTTAAAAAGATTAATTAACTATTACTCTGACCAAAAATTATGAACCAGAGTACAAGTAAATATAGATTATTAATAATTATCATAACTTTGTTTTGTTCCAAATATTCAGTTCACCAAACTATATCTTCTCATGATCAATTGTAAAGTTACAGATTCCAACATAGTCAAGTTCACGTACTTCTGTAACACTCTGTGCTCCACTTTATTTGCAAGCAAGTGAGAAATAAGAAATTTGGGGGCGCTTGGGTGGCTCAGTCAGTTGAGTATCCGACTTTGGCTCAGGTAGCGATCCCACAGTTCATGGGATCAAGTCCCGTGTGGGGCTGTGTGCTGATAGCTCTCAGAGCCTGGAGCCTGCTTCGGATCCTGTGTCTTCTTCTCTCTCTGCCCTTTGTGCTCTGTCTCTCTCTGTCTCTCAAAAATAAGTAGACATTAAAAAACTAAAAAAAAAAAAAAAAAAGATATTTGGACAGGTATGATATTTGAGGTCTGGACACTTTTTGAATAGACGGGGACAAGGACCACCAATATCATTATTCATGACAAGAAAATGCACTGCCATTTTATAAAGAGAATTCAGTATCTATTTCAGTGTGACATATGCTAATGCATTAACGGCAGCAAATACCTGGCTCGGCACAATATAGGCAGAATTAGGTAAGACAAGAGAACCTCTCTGTAGCTTCTGACCCAGGGACGTGTGTCTGTGACTTTGGAACAAAGACGGGGATGACCTGCCCGGAAGCATTTATCATTGCTAGAACATTTGCTCTCCAAAACTTCAATAGACTCCATGCTGCCAATCACTTACAACCCAATAATATTTTCTTCCTGAAGTGATGTCTGCTGTGCTGAAATCTTTTCTCCACATTTCTCGCGTGTGTGGATGACTCTATTATTTGTTCCCAAAAGCTAAATCGATGAAGGTAACATGAAAATGAAATTCATATTTTGACATTCTACTGATAGAACTATTATATGATTTTTAGATATATTCAAAAGCATGCAACAGATACATGCGTACATGTATATGCACATACTTATAATATTGAGAATAGTGCTCCCCATTGTTCAATAAACAGGTGGTTATTAGGTGTTTATTATCTATCTCGTCAATCATAATCATATTTTTGTGATTTTAGCCATCACTGCTGAGTTTAACTGACTTTTCCGCGCCCACTAACTATCTGAAAACCCAGCTTAAGAATCCACGGAGATGTCTGAATCTTAGTATCACTGGGATCTTTGGAATTCACAATTTGAGAACATGGCATGTAACACTCCTGCTGAAATCGTTATGACCGAATGTCAATAATGTCCAAGAGGACAGAATTTTAATCCATACCAAATGGCATCCCTTGGGGAAAACAGGCTTACCGAGGACTCAGATGTAGACATGTTCACAGGCATGATTACCCGGCCTGGGAATCTTAGAACAAGGCCACTTGCTTACAGTGGATGTAATGAGCTTTCTGTACTGGAGCTCAACCCTTTTAGACCCAAACAAAGACAGTGTGTATTAGGAGAGCTCTTCAGCTTACGCCAAAAGTGGACTCCCTCCAAACCTCAGGAGGGGCTCTGGCCTTGACTGGGCTGAGTGGTTCAAGGCAGAGTTCATGACAAAATAATGAGAGTGGAGGGGTGGGGGTGTATTGCAAACAGCGCATGTTATACAGAGAGTTTCTTTTATATGTGCAGGTGGCCAGCATTTTTTTTAGCATTGTATGCAAACATCTTTAACGACTAGGGAGAAGGCAACATTTTACCCATTATTTGATCAAGGTATCTCTCTCCTAAAAAGAATCGATGTTACCATCAAATAAATGGATTTAAATCAGTAAGATGGCAAACACTGCCTGAAATGGGATCTAAGAGTGGGAAGAATACCACTAAAAGGGAAAGTTTTGCGATAAACACAAACATGTTCTTCCCTCCTTGTTTTAAAAGTCTTTCCATGGGGCGCCTGGGTGGCGCAGTCGGTTAAGCGTCCGACTTCAGCCAGGTCACGATCTCGCGGTCCGTGAGTTCGAGCCCCGCATCAGGCTCTGGGCTGATGGCTCAGAGCCTGGAGCCTGTTTCCGATTCTGTGTCTCCCTCTCTCTCTGCCCCTCCCCCGTTCATGCTCTGTCTCTCTCTGTCCCAAAAATAAATAAACGTTGAAAAAAGTCTTTCCAAAGTGCAAACATAAAAATCAAAGCTTCATTGGAAGTACATCTGTTTGTGGAAAGAAGTAAGGTATATGTTGAATGATAGTTACAAAATAAAGATACCAATATGCGTTACGCTGCAGATCATCGAAAGAGCAGAGTTTATTTTTCTCTGAATGTGTCTGGTCACAGACGCATAGTATGTTGTGCTCTCTACTTGGTTTGTAAATAACTGAGACGTTGTCTCATGTTGCCCACAGCTACATGAGGGAAGCAAAGAAGGCAAAACCAGGGCACTTCTTTAAATTTTTATTTGAGAGAGAGAGAGAGAGAGAAAGAGGGAGAGAGAGAGGCAGAGAAAGAGAGGGTCCCAAGCACGCTCCACACTGTCAGCACAGAGCCCGGGGCGGGGCTCGAACTCATGTGCTATGAATCACCACCCGAGCCCAAGTCAGTCGCTCCACTGACTGAGCCACCAGGGCGCCCCCAAACCAATGCATTCTTAAACTGCTTTGACACAGAATGAGGCAGCCAGACTAGAACCTTCTGAGCACCATGCGTGGTGGACAGGGCCAGCAGGAGGGCAGCCTCCACCTGGATGGAACCCACGTGGGCCCTGGTACCTGGATCTCCCCTCGGACCATACTCACCTGGTGGGCAGGTTCCACCAGATGCCCCGAGGAACCCTGGGCCCGGCTCCTGGGGGTCCGCTCAGCCCCACTGCCCCACGTGTTTCCAAGCTACCCTACTGGCAGCCACGGTGTTCCTTTCCCAGGGTCAGCTCACAGCACCAGTGCCCAACTGCCGATTTGGAATGACCGTTTCACGTGTCGACACAGGCCAGTTCAGAGCATCGGGCTGGCAGCAATCCACCATGACCCTGCGTCCTGGCTGAGTGTGCGGGTTCTCGCTGCCGGGTGCCAGCCATGGAACCATCTCCGGTCGACCACACTCAAGGCCAGTGAGGGCGTCAGTGGCCTTTTACTCTGCTGTCCCCACGGGGTCACCCCCGCTCTGCACTGGCTCAACCCCACAGGTCAGGCAACCCCAGATAACGGTACGCATCTCCTCTAAGGGGCGTTTGTGATCATTGTCTGCAGTACCATTGGGACCTCCCAAAAGTCTCCTCCGACTTCAGTCGTTGGGGTGACGTCATGTTCACTGGGATGGTCTGACGCCAGGCCTGATGGAAGAGGATCATTTTCTGCATGACTGTGACCGTTCTCCGTTCTCATTCGTGCCTCCTACAAGCTTCTCCCTCCTCCTTCCTGCTGTGGTGACGTGTGGCAGCCAGAGGTGCGAGGGGCATCGAAAGAGGCGTCAGATGGCAGCTATGCTCATGGTGAACATGGTGTGGCTTGTAGACTTGTCCAATCACTATGTTGTGCACCTGAAAGTAACGTGACATTGTGCATTAACTGTAATCTTAAAAAGTTAAAAAAAAACAAAAAACAAAAAAACAAAAAAAAACATTGAAAGAGGGGCACCTAGTGGCCTTAGTTTCTGCTCAGGTCATGTGGTCCAGGTGGTGAGATAGAGCCCTGCATCAGCCTCTGCACTGACAGTGTAGAGCCTGCTTGGGATTCTCTCTCTCCCTCTCTCTCTCTGCCCCTCACCTGCTCATTCTCTCTCTGTCTCTGTCTCTGTCTCTCCCTCTCCATCTCAAATAAATAAGTAAACTTTAAAAAATATTGAAAGAGACCACGATCTAGGAATATAGTTGTTACGGTCCAAGGATTTCCAGACAGTCATGGTTGGAAGATTTGCTGTCCTATGTTTCTGCTATAGAATTTGAAATTTTAATGCATTAATGGGATATTACCAGAACAAAAATCACATTGCCATGAACAAGATCACATTTGCTATGTACTCTGGGTTGGGACTTCGATTGCAGTCATCATCAAAGATGACTGAGTCCCTGAGTCACCATGTTGTACATCTGAAACTAATATAGCACTATATATTAACTAAGTGGAATTAAAATTTAAAAAAAACTTAGAACTGATTCTCACTTCTAATTCTCCTTTCAATCTTCTCTCCATTTGCCTGGGTGAGCATTTTTACTGGATTTTGATTTCTCTTTCCACTATTTCTTTTTGGGAAAATGAGCATAATTGGCATATTTATATGTTTCCCCTTTTCACAAAAGTTGTTTCAATCGGTGTTACGCACTTGATATTTTCTCTTACAAACATATCCTGGGGATAATTTCGTCTCTGTATTTCAGATTTTCTTCATTCCCCTTATAGATATACATACTCTATGGTATGGATGAACCCTGGTTTATTCAACCAGTTCTTCAGTGCTGGACATCGGGTTGTGTTTGGCCTTCTGCTGTTCTAAAACTTTGCACACCTGCTAGCTTTCCTCCAATACTATTTCTTCTTTGTGTCGGTGCATCTTTGGAATGGCATCCTAAAAGCGGAAGTGACTGCTGGATCAGAGGGGTGTGTGTGTGTGTGTGTGTGTGTGTGTGTGTGTGTGAATGAGTGTGCAATATTACCAAACATGTATAAGAATTGTGCCCTGTCGAATTCCCATTAGGAAGGTAGGAAAGTACCTGTTTCATGACATGTTGGCAACAGAGAATCAGTTATTGTACTTTAGAATATTTGACAGTATTTGTGACGGTTGGTACCTCGGTCTGATTTGAAATCGTAATTGTCTACACAAGAGTGTAATTTGATTTTCCTGTGACTAAAGCTCATTCCCATCTTATTTAGAACCTATGCCCGTTTTTTTCTATTGGCTTGCCAGTGTTTTTTTCTTTTCCTCAATGTTTAGAAGCTCTTTTTGGAGAAGTTGCAAAACATTTTTGTCACTATTTCATTGTAGCTTGTGTGTGTTGATTTCTTTGTGGCCATGCAAAGTTTTAATTTATAATCTTTATGTAACCCAATTTTTAATTTTGAGTCATAGCGAAAAAAAAATGGATTTTGAGTTATACAGTCCAGGAAGCTCTCCTGACTCAGCGTTTATATAAGGAATTCATCCATTTTTCCCTCGGACGTGTGGAAGTATACAGGTTATATTTGGAATTTCATGTTCATATGTAAATTTTTTTTTATAAAAAGCTCCATTTGGCACTCTTAATTTTTTCTAATGTTTATTTATTTTTGAGACAGAGAGAGACAGAGCATGAACGGGGGAGGGTCAGAGAGAGGGAGACACAATCTGAAACAGGCTCCAGGCTCCGAGCTGTCAGCACAGAGCCCGACACGGGGCTCAAACTCACGGACCGTGAGATCATGACCTGAGCCGAAGTCGGCCGCTTAACCGACTGAGCCACCCAGGCGCCCCGGCACTCTTAATTTTTGAGAGAGGCTTGTGAAAATCTTCTACTCTTATTGTTGATTTATCAATATTTCCTAGTGCGTCTGTTGATTCCTATTTTACTATTTTGTAGTTGTTAGGTACTTGTTACAGTTGTTAAAACTGCCTGTTTAAAAAAAATTGCAATGATTATATGATGTTCCTCTTCATTACATTACCGTCTATTGGTATAGCAAAAGCAAACAAACAGGCGAACAAAACACACACACAGAAAACACACAAAAACACAAAAAGCATGAAATTTACCACTTTCAGTTACTGTGTCATTAGGTACATTCACACTGTGGCACAGCCATCACCACCAGCCATCTCCAGAAATGTTTGTCTTCAAACCAAAACTCTGTGCCCGCTGCATACTCGTGGGTTTCCTCTCCCTCCAGACTCTGGCAGCCACCTGTCTACTTTCTGCCTCTGTGAACTTGACGATTTGAAGTATCTCACGTACATGGAATCATACAATATTTGTCCTTTTGTGACAGGCGTGTTTCACTTAGCGGAATGTCTTCAAGTTCTGTTCATGTCGAGGCATATTTCAGAATTTCCTTCCTATTCAAAGCTGAACAACATTCAGTTGTGTGGATATATCACATTTCCCTCATCCATTCGTCTGTCAATGGACATGTGGGTTGCTTTCACCTTTTGGCTATTGTGAATAATGTTGCGATGAACGGGGGCATACAATATCCATTCAAGTCTCTGCTTTCTCTTCTTGTGGGCACTTGACCCAGAAGTGGATCATTTGGTAAATTCTCTTTGGAGGAACCACCGCACTGTTTTCTATACTGGCTGCACGATTTGACATTTCCGGTAGCCATGCACAAGATTTCCAAATTCTTCATATGCTCCCCCAACACTTGTTATTTTCTGTTTGTTTTTTTCCTAGTAGTAGCCATTTTAGTGGGTGTGAATGATATCTCATTGTGGTTTTAATTTGTATTTCCCTGATAATTAGTGATGTTCAATATCTTTCTGTAATATTTAAAAAATCATGTGTATTAGGGAGGGACTCCAAAGAGCATTGTTTGCCTTGAGACCTAGGTAGACCCAACGGGTGACTCTGATGGATTCTAACCCCGGTTCTGACGCCTCTTTGCTGTGTAGTGTTGGACATGTTTCTAAACCCATTTGGGTCTCAGCATTATTAGGTTGGTTACATTTCCATTCTTGATGTGTGTTCTGAAGACGTTGAGCAATGTTTTACTGTATACAGGACTTAGTATTGACCCCTCAATGTTTCATACACCCCTATTCTGAATCTTATAATATTTCTGTATCTATCAGCTTCCTATAGTATTGTAACTCAGTACTAATTTTAAGAAAGATTTAAAACTTATCCACGTTACCCTATCAGTGGCGTATGTTAAGAAAAATAAAAATCAGAAAAAGTAAGTGTTTTAGAGGAGGAAAGATATTCCTTTCGTAAATCTATGATTGAAATGCCAACACTGAATGGCTAAGCATTCATCGCCGGGCCTTTGTTTTTCAATTTGGCTTTTTGCGTGTGTGTTCTTTTTAGACCATTTCAATAACTCATAAGCCATGCCTACTTCTAAGACTTTCCTCCGGATTCTGCAATGCACACCCTTTTCCTAGACATCTCCCTTGAATTTTTGGCATGGTTTTCTCTTCCCCTCTTTTTTAAAAAGCTTTTTGTTATACGCTCTATGCTTTTATTATTGCTATTTTGGGGGAAAAATATGTGTGTGTTCAGATCCTTTGTCTACCAACCTGCAGTATGCTTATTTCCTGGGACAATCCTAATGATCTGATTTCTTTTAGGCTTTCTCACTAGACCCCATTTCAGGATCCATAGCTTCTCAGTCAATTACCAGTGTCTCCTGGCATCTCTAAAGAGGCACACGAGTTGGGGGCGGCTGAGCTATCTGACATTGGAAACAAAGTCAAAGTCCTAATGTCTACTAATTCCAAGGCTTTCCTCTCTCTAAATTTGTTTATAGATTTACTGGCAGTAATTTTCCCTCTTGGGAAAATATAATATAGTTTTTATCCATATTCATTGGTCACGGAGTTATAGTTTATTAGTGGATTGGCCACTGGTGGGGTGCGTGTTGGGAAGACATTAGCACATAGCTGCTCTATTTTCTATGTTTGTAATTGCTGTTTTCTGGATCCTGGAGGATCCAGGTTTTCAGCGGTAGGCCCACCGGCAGCGAAGTATTATTCGTGACCCTCAAAGCGTGTGTTTAAAATGTCCCTCCATTACGTTTCAGTCCATTGACGCTCACAGCATTTTGCCAAAAACTTTCTGGGCTGGTCAACATCTCATCCTGACATGTATCGGAGTTGACATGCTAATTGCAGATTTGAAGAAATTGCTGAGTATCTGCAGATCTGGTATCTTATAATTTCCAGCGCCAAATCTTCATTAACTGGTTATTTTTATTCTCACTCGTTTCCACCACACAGATCAGCAACTTGAGTGCCATTGTGGAAATCTCTCCCGCAGTTTCCTGTGAATACCTGGCTGTGGGTTTGCTCTCTTGACTGCTGTGGAATTTTGACTCTCGTGTAATTTCCTGCTAAATGGTACCTCGACAGCTGTCTGCCGCTCTGTAGACAACCATCATTTATTTCATTTCTTTGTTGCACCTTCACGTTTTCCCCGTGGAAGCAGTGAATATTTGCTTTGTAATTTACCTATTTTCTGTCCACTTCCGTATGAGCTGCCCTTCACTGGTAACGGAGACTATTTTGAAACTGGCTAGTACACCTGCTGTTCATGCATGATAAATAATAATGAACGTAGAGGGCCCTATTTTCAAATCTCGAAACTTCAGTTGTAAATCTGACTTGGTTCATGAGAAAATAATATTTGATGCCTATTAAATATGAAGCAAATAAAATACACTGAGGAATAACCTTCTAGTGTTTTTTTTTTTTTTAATTTTTTTTCATCAGATTGTATTCTGGAGGATGCCTTTAAAGAATCTAAATAAGGGGTGCCTGGGTGGCTCGGTCGGTTAAGCGTCCGGCTCTAAGTTTCAGCTCCAGTCATGGTCTCACGGTTTCATGAGTTCGGGCCCCGCATCGGGCTCTGCGCTGACAGTGCGGAGCCTGCTCGAGATTCTCTCTCTCCCTCTCTCTCTGCCCCTCCCCTGCTCACACTGTCTCTGTGTCTCTCAAAATAAATAAATAAAACTTAAAAAAACATATTTTAAAGAATCCAAATAAATCACTTCTGCATCATTCTATCTTACATTAGGAAATCAGGGGTAAAACATTGGGTTCAATTTATCTGCATTTCTGAAATTAACATAAAGCGAGGGTTTCTTTTGTCCTCAAATCGAGTACTGTCACATTAAATCAGATATCTCTTCTCTATGCTAATGATATCTAGCATTCAGTATGATGACACCACGCTTACAGAATATATTTGACTTTGTGAAGAACTGTCTTTGGAATTTCTTTTTATCCAATTTTCTAGATCAAAATAATTTTCTAGTACAAACACTATTGCACTCAAAGGCTTATGATAAGCAAGGGATTCCATTGTAGCTGATGATAAAATTCTATATTTTGTTTTGTTTGTTTTGTACTTACAGTGAGCAAAAAGGCACTAGAAACTCCAGACTATCCAAACTGTCACAGTATGAGATTCTGCAAGGCTTTCTGTGCGGGGAAAGACCCAACCCACTTATGAGTAAATCCACAGGGCTTGGACTAGACTTATCATTATCCTGGTGGTTTAGCCTAATAGGTCTAACAACCCATCAGTGCTGTCCTGTAATTTGAGGTGGAAACACTTCACAAACAGAACATCATATTCCAACCTCCAACGCCTTTGTCCTGCGCGTACCAGTATTCTTGCGGCTGGGTGAGCACATGGCAGTGGTTACTTCACAGGGCCCTCTGATTGCTGGGTACCGAGGCCATGATCACGGGTTTCCCTCCGGCATGGGCTGATAAGCTTCAGGTTGATTCATGGATTCAGAAGGTTCCCTAATCCCCACAAGCTACAGGCTGAACACCACTGGTCATCAGAATGGCAGAGCGAGAAGATACGGTCTGATGAAAGGAAATGCATCTCATTTAGCAGGAAAAAAAGTAAGATGTAGCTATGTGACACAGGCTCAGTAATTTTAGCCGTACATGGAGAACATCGTTACATTGGAATCAAACCCAATATGATCTGTTTTGTTAGCAGAGAGAACAGTCGTTGGTTAAATCAGTCGTAACTACTCTAGCACACAGCCCTCTCCAGGCAATGTAACAAAAGAGCATTTAATTAACCGCACAAAGCCACAAACACCAGCTGGTTGAGCTGACTTCCAGAAGTAACTCTTTCGAAAGCTTGAACTCTAAGAACACAAATTTTGCGACTCACTGTCAGTGACTGAAGTACTCTGACAGTATGTTGTGTCCTCCCATCTAGGAGCTTCTGAAAATAAAGTGTAAGTTTTAAAGAAATACAGGACTACATCTTCTGCTGTTTTGATCATAATTTTAATAGCATTAAATTATCTCGCAAGAAAAGAAATATGATGAGAATTCAGGTATGATATACAGCGTCTGAGGTTGTCTTCAGCGAAGACATTTTCTTAACTCGCTGTGAATTAATTGGAATTCATCGGCATCCTATAGAACAGATGTGTTTATCTCCATTTCTCAATCTGTAATTGGATTGTATATTGGAGAAAGAGAGGCTTTCTTATCTTCTATTAGGGTAATTTTGCCTTTTTTTTTTATTTAAAAAAATTTTTTTTTTCAACGTTTATTTATTTTTGGGACAGAGAGAGACAGAGCATGAACGGGGGAAGGGCAGAGAGAGAGGGAGACACAGAATCGGAAACAGGCTCCAGGCTCCGAGCCATCAGCCCAGAGCCCGATGCGGGGCTCGAACTCACGGACCGCGAGATCGTGACCTGGCTGAAGTCGGACGCTTAACTGACTGCGCCACCCAGGCGCCCCAATTTTGCCTTTTTAAAAAATGTTTGATGTTTATTTATTTTTGAGAGGGAGAGAGAACGAGTGTGCACCCAAGTGGGGGAGGGGCAGAAAGACAGGGAGACAGAGAATTCAAAGCAGGCTCAACACTGTCAGAGCAAAGCCTGACACGGGGCTCAAACCCACAAACCATGAGCTCATGACCTGAGCAGAGATCAAGAGTCGGAGGCTCAACTGCCCAGGCACCCCAGTTATTTGGCCTTTTAGGTCTTTTAGTTTAAGTCTTTTTCAAAAAGATTACTTATTTTTGGAAGGGAGTCGTGATCCCTGTGAAGTTAATGACATGTGAAGAGTAACTGATTAGCAAGGACTGGAATGAAAATAGGCAAGGTCCCAATGGTGTGATGGTGATGCTTCCTTACATCATTTTCACCTTCTACAGCTTGCTCTTGATTGCAGCTGCTACTCACAGTGTATTGGAGAAGAACACCCAAACACAGGGAAGATTGTCCACCCCGTGTTGGACAAAGCATTTGCTACAGAGAACACTTAAGTTATTTCTTCAAATTTTTGACCTAAATGAGTCAAATTGGATGAGTCAATGCCGAGGGAGGCATTATGCCAACTCGACATGACCATACCTGGTCATTTGCGGTCAAGTCCCAGAAATAGTTTGTTTTATTTTTTAATTTTTTTTTTCAACGTTTATTTATTTTTGGGACAGAGAGAGACAGAGCATGAACGGGGGAGGGGCAGAGAGAGAGGGAGACACAGAATCGGAAACAGGCTCCAGGCTCTGAGCCATCAGCCCAGAGCCCGACGTGGGGCTCGAACTCCCGGACCGCGAGATCGTGACCTGGCTGAAGTCGGACGCTTAACCGACTGCGCCACCCAGGCGCCCCCCAGAAATAGTTTTTTAGCTCAGTTAAAAAAATTAGGCACATCAATCCCATGACACATTTGAGTGGCCTCTGTATAATATTTCAAAAGCAGTTATAATTGGGGAAAACAAACTCATCCAACTTAGCTGTCATTCAGTTCGACGAAAACCATTGTCTATTGTCTACTACATGTACCTGGTACCACCCCAAGTATCGTATATTTTTGCCTCTGAGATGCCCATGTTCTAGAACACGTTATTGAACACTGAGAAAAACAACATGGCCGAATCAGTATGCCAATCAGTTATAGCCCAGATTTAGAGATATTACAATATGAAAAATGGGCATGCTGTTAAATTGAGCAAATTGTTGCAGATACACTCACTTCTCTCTATCCCCATTCAAATGGTCATGCTACAAACCACCAGATTGTCACATGACCCATCTTTTAATAGATCTCCTTCAAATTGAGTCTTGTCTCCCCTCTGACTCACCCTACTACAATTTCTTTTTCTTCCAGCAACCTTGGTGATCTTTCCAAATTGTATGTTTGAATATGGTAAAAATACTTCTGTAACTGATCATTGCTCTCATAAAGTCTTAAAACGGCAGAATTATTGAGATCGGATGAGCTCATACTTCGAATCTTTCTAGAATTTCGTGACGCCCAAGCTTTCGTACCATTCAACAAAACAAACAGTGCAAAATATGTGTGATTTTTAGTTACTTTTCTCAAATTGAAGCAGTCAGAAAAGGTTCTGTGGCTGATTGGGTTTTTAAAGCTGGCTACAGCAATACTCCCCATCCTGAAGGCCTTCTTGCAAGGTCGCTTTGCAAGTGAATGGGGTCTACTGCTTGTTGTCATCTCGGATGCACCTGTCACTTATCTTGCATGATAATTTGCCCCAGGAGAGAAGTTATGGTACCTCCACGGCTGGTTTTAGGGGATGCGCAGAATCCGCTTTCAGGCACGTGGATGACTGTTAAGATGCCGTGAGAAAATCCAAGCAGCCATATTGAGGACAGGTAAGGCCACTTCACCTGTTGACAGCCTTAGCAGAACTCCCAGCAGGCAGTCGTCAGCAGCTGCCACACATGGAATCAGGCCATTTTGCAACCTCCAGCCACCAGCTCAGTGCAGCTGCGTAAGCAACCCCCACGGAGACCACGGAGACCACGTGGAGTTGCAGAACTGCATTGCCGGGCCTGGTCTGAGTTCCCGAGCTCAGAATCGGGAGCAAACGAAATGGTTGGTGTGTGGTTTTTTTTTTCCTCCAATTTTATTGGGATGTAATTGACATAGAACATTGCGTACACTTAAGATGTATGTGTTGATCTGACGCACGTATATTTCAATATGTTTACCACCATTCAAGCCGGTACATCTGGGGGTAATTTTGTAGGCAGCAAAAGATAAGTAAAAACTTAAACACTATTTCCTATTTGGAAATTTATCATACCTCGTGAAGAAGAACTAAGAGCGGAGGGACAGATTTATCTCTACAAATTTCTAGAAGAATCCTAAAAAATATGATGAACATATGAAACTGCCAGAGAAAACATGGTACTTACTTTTTAAAAGTAACCAAGTGTTATGGCAACACATCTTACTATAATGTTTCAAGAAGAAGTATATTTCTTGAAGAAATAATCAAAATATATTTGATTTCCCAAAGGCCAACGTAGATACATACATATACGCACATACATAAAAATTCTCCTAATGGCAGCTATGAACTATCCCCCACGTTCAGTGGGTGAAAATAAAAGCTTTCGAGATTTGCTTACATTGTGGTATTTCAGTGCAGAGCTGTTTGTAGAAAACGCATTACTGAAAACCTTTTCCAACAATTATATTTTGCTGCCACCCAAAACCTGGAGGTATTAATGTCTGTACTTGTATTCCATACCAGACAGGTGGCCACGTGGGGAAAAATGATTTTTGTTTATTTAGCAGTAATTTGCATTTGTATTCAATTTCAAATCAAGCCGGATTAATAATGAATTAATTTATGTTGCTGCTCTATTTGTTTTCTTTTTCACTTAAGAAAACTTATGAATTTTGATTAAAGAACTATTTTCAGGGGTACCTGGGTGGCTTAGACAGTTAAGCGACCGACTCTTGATTTCGGCTCAGGTCGTGAGATGAAGCCCTGAGTAGGTCTCCACAACGTGCATGCAGCCTGCTTGAGATTCTCTCTCTCTCTCTCTCTCTCTCTCTCCCCCCCCCATTCTCCCTCTCTCAAAAAAGAAAAAAAAAACAAAAACAAAACAGAAGTATTTTCAGAATGGAAACCTAGCAAAAAGTATCCTGCCATTGTCATTGGCAATGGAACAAACAGTAAATGTCAAGAGTAATTTAGGGCTCAAGACCTAAAATGACTTGCATTACCTCAATGAATAGACCATGAAGAGTCAATATCATGGGTCCCTGTGACTGAGGAGAGAAGGATTGGCTAGTGCCCCGGAATATAAGAGAGAGAGTGAAAGAGAAGGAGGGGACTTGTTCAGCTAACATCTCTCTTTCCCTTTCCAGTTCATCCACTTATAGTCCCCTTCACCCACGCAAAAGAGAAAATACATGGGAAAAAAAAAAGTTATACTTGCAAAATTAGATGCCAAGTTTCCAAGCCCTGGTGATTAAAAGATGGTTTGAGATTGAACTGATGATTTTTCAATTTTAGCAGTTTTTATTTTAACATCTGACTTTGAGCTTCATCTCAATGTGAAGTGCACCTTGGTTTTGAAACTATATATGCCTCCTACAAGGTACAGTGACTAGGAAGGATTGGAGTCAGAGAGTCTGGGATTTAATTCATAGCCAGTCTTGTGCTGGGTGATCCCCTCCTCATTTGATAAACACAGGTCATGTAAGGATTAAATAGATCACACACACACACACACACACACACACACACAGGCAACTCTGACAAGTTATCTGACACTTACAAATGGTGGTTTGGTTGGTACCTCAGTGAGATTGGCTGAAAGGATTGGGTGAATGTGCACTGCCTGGTGAATCCACATCTTTGTGCTTCTGTCTCCTTAGCATCAGCTATGCTCCTTTTTCACTCATGCTTTGTATCGGTGTAGCCTGTGGTCCTAAGCTCAAAAGCTACATATTAACAAAAACTGAAAACCAAACAGCAGTCCACACTGTCCCCCAGGCAAAGGCCCCCGTAGGAATTCTGCTCCAAGAGGCTCTGGAGGGCACTTTCAAGTACACTGCAGAGAAAGAGAGAGAGAGAAGGGAACTCACGCTGCGTATCTTTTCATTTGTTTAGATTGTGATGAGGAAATGTGAGTTTTCAGCCAATGTAGATTAAAGTACATTATTTAAAGAAAAGTGAAAAACTTAACTTGTTTATTTTTAGGACTTGTACTATCAAGTCTTAACCTTTATTGAGAGAACGGAGTCAGCAATATAATAAGCTATTTTTAAAATATTGATGTTAACTAATACCATTCTGGGTGCTGCTGGGAACATATTAAAGACGGGGTTACGAATTATATAACACATCAGTGATCTTGGAAGGTGAGAGTGCCCTTGGAACTTGCTGAGATTAATACTGATTGGTAATTGAAGAGAAATCCTATACAGTCAGATTAATAGTTCACATTACATCTGTCATATGAGTATAACCATGGTTATTACAGTCCAGAAATTCATCTGATAAAACTCTCATGCGATTTATCTCAGGAAAAACCCAGTTACAGGGACCGACAGTTTTCCTTACTTAATGCATTTTAAACGACTACCATATTAGTTAAAAATTTAGTTGGCTAAAATATTATTAGTGGGAATAAATATTAAAAGTATTGAATTAACAAAGCAAAGTGATGTTTAATATATGTTGAATTGTCCAATTGCCAGCAATGCTAACAAGGAAAAATAGTTTAACACATAGAAACGTTGTCAGTGACATACATTATGTTCTATCCCTGAAATTTAAGAAATTGCAAAACTTCTAATATGAGAACACCTAAAATATGATTGCACATTTGAAACAAAGAAAGGTAGAAAAAGTCTACTGGATAGTTTAGTTTCTAAAAGTCATGCCATGGAAAAACTTGGAAAAAGTCGACAGTATTCACAAATGTTATATAAACACCCTAAAAAGCTATCTCATCTTCTTTATTGTTGCTCCAGCTCCCTAGGTCTGTAAATTTTACCTTTAGCCTCTTTACATCATTGGCCCCTATAAATCATCAGTGTTTTATGCGCTTATGACTTTTATTATAACATATCTTTTGCTTTTATCTTTTCCGAAGGTAATATATTTCCCATTTTAAAATGAATCAGTCACTCAGGGATGTGTTGATCAGTTTTTTAATTTCTGAGTTTTATCCGGTGATGCAATAATTACTCACAGTTGCTGACATGCACAGGTTATCATCCCCCAGCAAAGAGGATCCTAGAGGCTTCCTGGAGGAGGTGGCCCTTACATCCCTCTTGTAAGATGGGTAGGACTTTGCCAAGTAGACATGAATCACATCATCCTAAGCGGAAGAGATGGTGTGTGCGTAGGTCAGAGGCACGGAACGTCACGTCAATTTCAGAGGTCAACAAATAATTTCATTAGGCCAGGATATGGTCCGTTCACCAAGGCTGCATAAGCTTATGTACGTTTCCCTGTTTTACACTTCTTGGGATCGTGGCTCTCCTAATTTTACGTCACCTTCCATATTCAAACTGAAGACAGTTAGGCCTTCCCGTCCATGATACTTACAAAGCTTCTTGACCTTTTTAGATCTTCTCAGTGTAGAGAGTTGACTCATGATTAAAATAATGAACTCAGGCTATTATGTGATAGTGCGATAGTTGATTAAAAAACCATCTTCTAGGGGCGCCTGGGTGGTGCAGTCGGTTAAGCGAACGACTTCAGCCAGGTCACGATCTCGCGGTCCGGGAGTTCGAGCCCTGCGTCGGGCTCTGGGGTGATGGCTCAGAGCCTGGAGCCTGTTTCCGATTCTGTGTCTCCTTCTCTCTCTGCCCCTCCCCCGTTCATGCTCTGTCTCTCTCTGTCCCAAAAATAAATAAACGTTGAAAAAAAAATTAAAAAAAAAAAAACCATCTTCTATGTTCTTACCTTATATCGTGTTTCTGTGTGGTTTTATTACGTAGGATATCATGTCTGATCAGAGTGACTCTCATTGTCTCTCGTCCACAGTTTCATTCGTAATACAGTCTAATTTTCTGACTTCTGTTAGAAGTTTGAACAAAAGAACAATTGCTCAGCCTTTGAGTAGAGACGAAAGACATAGCCTCATGCTTTCTTCAAGTGCTATATCTGAGAACAGCCTTTTAGCAGAAAGAAACAGGACCTGGCTCAGGTGTTCATCATTTCCTTGAACTTCTTGACTTTGCAACAGAGGAAAGACATTTCTGCTCATAATCGTTTTGTCAAATAGGAGAGAGATGTTGAGTAGAAAACAAGGAGTGCTTGCATGTTTATCAATAGCATGAAGTTACATCTGATACAGAGATGAGCATTTTTCTGAACACCCAGGGCAGTTTGAAACATTGGCTTTCAGAACGAGTACTTTTGATATGGGTCTAATCAAGGATTGTTAAATTAAAAAGGAAATACGTGAGTTAGCAATCAGAACACCTTTTACCAGAGTGCGAGCATGAGTTACAGAGTACAGGAATGAATGAGTTCATGGAGGGACATATAAGGGGTCTATGGCACCAAGTGGATGAAGACCTAGTTCTGCTGAACATAAACGTTGCATTCTGGGTGCGATTACAAACGTAAAAAGAATGCAAAACAAAAAGACAAGTACAATCACAGCATAGCCAGTTCCCAAAGGCAACAGTTTTGAAACAGAAAATAAACTGAGTGAGTCGCAGAAAGCGTCAGCCTGAGGAGGTAATGTATCCCAATTAGGACTACAGTCACCAGCCCCTGGTGGTCACTTCTGATCCCGGAATGGTGGCACAACCAATAACAGGTGCCTATCAACCTGTGCATCGATATGAACGAGGGCACAGCAAGCAGTTTCTTATGTTGAAAATTCACATGTTGCACCAATTTAAGTTGCCTTTAATACTTCCTTCTTTAAGGCTCCTGTTTCAAAGGATAAATTTTAGTGTTGGGTTTCAGTTGCTTTTGTGGGTGTTTTTTACTACAGCACATTTGGAGCACCTTCATAAAGAAAAACATGGAGATATCTAGAATGTTCAATCTCAGTCTATAGAGTGTGTGGACGCAAATTTTATACAGATATTAACACTTGTCATTTCACAGCAAATGTGGAATTTCCAGGTCAGCTAGGCTCTGATCCTTTGGTATTCCTCTGTGGGCCTCTGTACTGAGAAAGAATTCTTGAAAGATTTGTTGACTTGTGCTGGTATTACATACAAAGTATTTCAGGGACACCTTTTAGTTTTCTTGAGTGTTAACCCTTCCGAGCTTCAGTAGTTTCAATCTAAAATAGAGAAAATTCTTTCTTCACTGGGCCATTGCAACGATCAAATCTCCGTGTCTCTAACCACATTTGAAAGAGGCATTCCTTTTGCCCAAGGATTACAAAGAAAGTGTGCTTTTTCCCCTCCGGGTTAAGCAGCCTGCTGCCAGAGTGCACAGATGGCTGGGCAGGATGAAGACTGACTTTCAGCACCCACTCATCTGTTGCCTGGCAAACTCATTTCTGTGCCCGAAGCGTGGGACTGTCACAGTGGCTGTAGACACACCATGCCCTGTTGTCAAACTCATCAGCAACTCCTTACTTCTCAGAAGACAAAACTAGCCTTATTGTTGGTAGCATCGGAACGCCTCCATGATGTGGCCCCGACCTACTTGTCTCCTTTGCCAATCTATACGGGATTGCTTGTGATTTCTGGATTTACCCTGGATTTACCCCGTTTCTGGGATCCTCAGGAAGGCCGCCCCTTCTGTCTAGGAAGTGACTGTTGTCCCCAACCAATGCTACTGCTGCACTGAGTGTCAGACCATTGTCACGAGTGCCTTCTTTGACATCCTGACACCACCCAAGGCCGCCTCCTGTCATATTTTAACGCCCAATCCTGTTTTTATTAGGACAAATCCCATGCTATTGTAAAAATATTTTTATATCTGTTTCTCTTTCAGTCTCTGAGGTTTTTGGTGGCAGAGCATCTTTTTGGTTCCTCCCCATGTCAGTAGCAGAACTTGCCACAGTTAGGAGGTAAACGCTTGTTTTGTGGATTCCAGTAAAATCCTGGAGCCAATTACAAAGCAGGATAATTCCCTCTTAAGATTGAAATAACCATGAAAAGAAATCAATAAGAAGGTAAATAAGTAATCGGGGCTGTAATAATTTAAGTTTCTGTCATTTCCAGGCTGCTTAGAGTTTTGGTTCACAATAGGATCAGCCCCATACAATGGAACAGGATGACAGAATTGAATTGGTGCTTTCAATTCTGATTTGATTTGATTGCCCAGGGTAGAGAAAGAAAGGTAATTATAGGACGTAGAAAAGTATATCATGACAATGACACTTAATAACTTGCCCACAGATTTAGTTTCCTTTGGATGATATCTACGTTTCTTCATGGAACAGGGTGAATAAAAATCCACTAGAGAAAGATTATCTTGGGTAAATGTAATGTTTCCTCTCTTTGTCCCAACAAAGAAAGTACATTTGGCACTTTTTGTATGCTTTCTTGTAGAGTAGCTGTGTCCTAATTTTATTCATAGATTTTTTTTTCTACTACATGACACAGCCCTTGTGTTAAAAGGACCTGTATACTATTAATTTTCATTTATTATTCGTACTGAATACAGTATTTGTTTCTAAGACAAATCTGCTTAAAAAAATAACAACAGAAACCCAGAGTGTATTGGTCAGTTAATCTGTGCTTTATATTATCCATGAAAACATAATAATCAATTGGCAAAACTTTGTAAGAACGATGTTCCTAATGTCTTATTAATGATTTAAACATTTGAAAGTAGTCGTCAAAATTATTAAATTCATTCTCAGTCTTCAATTCTGCAGGTTGTGTACATGTTTCCGGGAGCTCACAGTCTTCAAATACTAAGGTTTGAAAATTCTGCCTCCTCTCATTATGACATACTCATATATTTTTTAAAGTTATTTATTTTGAGAGAGACAGAGACAACTCAGAGCCTTTAGTGGGGCTTGAACCCACGAAGCCATGAGACCTTGACCTGAAACAAAACAAAGCCAGGAGTCAGACACTTAACAGACTGAGCCACCCAAGTGCCCCTATGACATACTCATATTAACAGGATTTCATTATTATGGAAAGTGTTTCTGACCTTCCTGGCACATTGGACAATATGTGTGTTGAAGCCAATTTACCTAATAATATCAAAGGAAAAAAATAAGGCGATGAATTTAAGGAAAATCTTAATGAAGCAATTGCCTTTCTGTGTAACTATATATAAACTTTCTCAAATGTAGTTAATATGTAATAAGATTATGTTTGGGGCGCCTGGGTGGCGCAGTCGGTTGAACCTCCGACTTCAGCCAGGTCACGATCTTGCAGTCCGTGAGTTCGAGCCCCGCGTCAGGCTCTGGGCTGATGGCTCAGAGCCTGGAGCCTGTTTCCGATTCTGTGTCTCCCTCTCTCTCTGCCCCTCCCCCGTTCATGCTCTGTCTCTGTCCCAAAGATGGATAAACGTTGAAAAAAAAAAAAAATTAAAAAAAAAAAAAGATTATGCTTGAATTTGTGCTAATATACCCTATTTAATTATTCCATATACCTTGAACTTTAGCTTCTTTTTTTTTAATGGTTCTATGCCCAGCAGAAAACTTTCATAATAATTTAGCTAGAATTGTCAGTAAGAACTATGAGCATTGATTAGTCTACATAGTGGGATAATTGCAATTATATTCCTATCTTTTCATGAACAGAGGAAAGCAGGCAAAAATAATATCCTTCTGAAAGGATGGAGAGATTTTGAATTTTTTTTGTATTATCTTAGTAGTATCCAAAATGAAAATAACCAATTAAAAAAGGAAATATGACTTAAATTTTCATTTCAGTTAATTTTTAATGATTTTTCAGTGACCAAATGAATAATATGGGACCAAAACTATATTTTAAAAATGGATTTGTGTCTGGTTTGAAACTTAAAATATAAGAAAAATAACCAAATACAGTCACTTAACAATGTCAAATTATCCCATTACATGTAATTATTTTGTCAAATTTGCTTAATTGATTTTACATCTATTTGAATCTTACAATCTCTATGCTTTAACTCGTGTGGTTAGATCCTTTATATTTAATATGACAATGGTTAAATTAAACTGTACCTTTTTGCTAGCTATTTTTTATTTGTTCCATTTATTCTTTGTTTCCCCTCTTCCCCTTTATTATGCCTTCCCTGGTCTGAATGGAGAATTTTTTTTTTTTAATAATTCCAGTTCAATCTTTTCGATTAACTTTTGAAAAATATAACTTTTAAAAAGTCTATTTCAGTGATTGTCCTAAGGTTTACAATACACATTTTTAAATTTTCTGAATTTAAATGCAAATAATGTTATACAGAGTCACATGTAGTATAAAATCCTTGCAAAAGTACATAACATAATCAATTCCTCTCTTCCACCCCTTGTGCTTAGGTTTGTCATATATTTCAGTTTTCTATATAAAAGCAAAATACTTGAATACAAATTTTGTTTTAAAAATTGGTTACCTCTGACAGCAATAAAAAATGAGAAAAATGTACTTCACCATTATTTATCCCATTTTGATGTTCTACTGTTTTGAGTGGGTGAAACTTTCAGTCAATGTCACTTTTCTGCTGCTTAGAGAATTTCCTTCAACATATTTTTGTAGAGCACGTCTTCTGACAATGAATTTCCTATTTTTGTTTGTGAAAGTATTTTTCCTCACATTTGAAGTGTATTTTCAAAGTGTACATAGAATTACAGGTTAAGAGTTCGTTTTTCTTTTAGCACGTCAACCACTTAATTTCTTTGACTTCTTGCTTATGTGGTTGCTGATAAAAAGTGGGCTCTGATTTGATCCTTATTCCTTTGGATAGAATTTTTTTCCCCTCTGGCTGCATTCAAGATTTTCTGTTGTCTTTGGTTTCTGAAGTGTAAATAATTAGGTGTGTTTGGCATTTTTGTTTGTTTTGCTATCTTTCAAGTTTTGTATATTGAGTGAACCTTAGGTTTCTAGTATGGTGTCTAGCAGGAATTTGTAAAATTCACAGCCATTATTTCGTCCAGTATTTCTCCTGTGAAGCACTCACATTCTTATCCTTCTAAGGCTACTAATATACTAGAGTGTATGACATCATTCCACTGCTCTTGAATTCTCTATGATTTTTATTTTGCTCTGTTTTACTGGTTAAATTTCCATTTGTCTCATTCCCATTTTTCTATCTTCCAGCTCACTGCTGATTTCCTACGCTGTGTTAAGTCTGACCATGAGCAAATTGAAGGCATTCTTCATCTCTGTTAACTTGTTTCCTATTATAACTTTCCATTTCATTCTTTCTTATAGTTTACATTTCTTTATCGAAATTAACTCTCTGACCTTATATGTCATCTACCTTTTACCTGGAATTTTAATCCCTTGTTGTATTTATTTTATATCCTTTGTTTGATGGTTCTAACATCTGCAGCATATTTGAGTCTGGATGATATCTTCAGACCGTATATGTGTACATACTCTATGTATATGTGTACATGTATATATAAATAATAGCTAAATAATTTATATACATATTATATATATACATACAGTAAAATAATTGTGAGCATAATTCATTCTGGAAAAATGCTTGTAATCCAAAGCACTTATATATCAAAGCAAATTGCCCCATAAGAAATAATGGACACTCAGATGATTCATTCCACAACCCAAAAACATTCATATAAAAATGACTACAATACTGTAATATAATATAAAATAATAAGAAAAATACAAATCATAAAGAAAAATAAACAAATTAACCTGCACTTACCTTTGAAAACCTTCATGGCTGGTGGGAGGGAGACGAAAGAGAGGAGGGTTACTGTGTAAGATGACTTTCACTATCAGGGAATCACTGACATCTCTTAGCTCAATCGAATCTTTTTCTTTTCATGCAATTTTAATAAGGAACATATCCAATGACACTTGCTTTTGCCTCCTTTTGAGGATTTCGTGGAAGTGTGACATTGCATTGTTGTTAAACAGGTTCATCGCTCGCACTGCTACAGGCTTATTCGGGTGGTGCTTTTCTACAAAAGTTTGCACTGTTTCCCACATTTTACACGTCTCTCTAATCTTATTTGAAATGAAGGATTCCTCCTCCTTTTTATCCTCCCCCTCTGCAGATGAGATGCAGATGTCGACTTCTTATAAAATCTTGCAATTTTGGCCACTCGTGTACCTCATTTGTACTTCTCAGTGATTTCCTTCTTAACTTCCACCATAATTGTCTCCTTCTTCTTACCACCTTTCTTTTCAATCTCTTTTTGCGTGGGGGCCATTCTATATGCTCACACGGATGTTGATTACGGTACTGTATTAACCAACTCTTGTCCTAGACTGTATTGAATGTAAGTGGCAATAAGGCAGCAGAGGAAAGGGTCTATATCTGCAGGCAGCCTGACCCAGAATGAAGCAAAGCATTTCTAAGCCTACTGTTGTGTGGGAAAGCAAAGGATGGTCCATAGGTGCTCTAAATGACCAAACATACACTAGTGCCAACATTCTGAAAAATCACTGATTTCTGCCAAACACCGCAGCCTGAGATGGAGCATCTGAGCAAGGGAGACGATCACCCACAATCCCCCAGCGAGTGAGAGAGAGAAGAACCATTGGCTCAGTTGTGATCATTTTATGTATGCCATCACATACTACTAGCCTTGCAAGATGTCGCTAGTTTATCAAGTTAAAATTTATTAGAAATGTTTGCTCATCTTGTAGAATGCTTACAGAACAAGTTTCTCACAATCCAATGTTTCACTAATATTATATATATATATATATTTTTTTTTTCTTTGTCCTGGGCATTTGGTGTTCATTACATGTAAATCTAGTCATACGTTAGGCAGGTTTGAAGGTGGTCCCCATTGGAGTTTCCCTGCTCAGCTTTGGATCTTCCCTTTGTTTTACTCTCTAGAATTTGTCTTTTTCAGTATTCCTAATTCTATTCCAATTTACACGGTGCTTCTTAGTGTGCTGATGAAAGGCGAGGCATGGTGTGCATTTTCTGGTGTTCTGATTGTCCGTCTCAGGCAGGTATTGCAAAGCTGGGTCTTGAGGGTATGGTCCCCAGAAGTTCCTGCTCCCCTGGGGGAGGGGCAGATATATCTGCTAGACTCAGCATTCTGTGAATAACAAAAGCCCACATTTAATAAGTTCCGCATGGGATGCTGAACCCAGCAGATATTTCTTCCCATCTCCAGGGGTTAGAGCTTTTCATTTATTTGTTCACTTCTCCAGCCACAATCAGTATCTGCCCTCAGGCTACAAGTGTTGTATTTTTTTTTTTCCTCTGATGATTAGGACTTATTATTATTATTATTTTCATAGGGGAGATAGGGAAGATGGGTTTTTGTGGGTTTTCAGAGGTGGCTGGAGCTTTCTCTGGATTCTCTTCAGCTATGCATACCTGCTGGGGTTCTTACAAAAAGCTTGCAGATGTGATGGCTTTCAGGCATTTTAATACTCATCCCAACCCACACTTGCCTTTAGTAATTTGTCTAAAATTTCTAGTTGAATCTTCTTACCAGCTTATATAACATCAGAGCATCTGTCTTAGTGACCAAATTCTCTGGCCCTGCTTTCTTCCTGCATTCACCTCTCTCCTCAGACATGGAATTGGATGTTTATTCTGCAGTCCGGTTCTCTGATTTCTATGAAAGTCTTATATCTGTAGTTTATCCATGTTTTTTTTCTTTCTTTCATGTTTTACGGTTGAGAATGATGCTCTTTCCTGCTCTATATCTCAGAACTAAAATTAGAAGTCCCTAAATCCACCCTTCCTTCTTCCTTCCTTCCTTCCTTCCTTCTCTCCCCCTTTCCCTCCCTGCCTTCTCCCTTCTTTCCTTTCTTCCTTCCTATCTCTCTCTCTCTTTTTTCCTGTGAGATCAATAGTTAAAATTGGATGGTCAATATTTAATAAACAAACATTTGTATGTGTATTGTCAAAAATAGAGTTTACTATATAATTTATTCTTTAGGAAAAGTTCCAATAATCTTATTTGCCAGAACATTTATAATTTTCCAGGACAATTGTAGCATCTTCTTTGTTTATGTACAAATAATTTTGTGAACCTGAAATTCATCTGCTGACATGCCTTCTCACTTCATGTTCCTTGACACAAAGCTAAGAGTAAAGTTATATTCACACACACATCATTGTAGTTTGCATTCTTGGTGTGAATTCTGGCATCCCTTTGCCCCATCCATGTTTGTACTTCTCTGGTTGCCTTATTTTCAACTCATCCTATTACCCTACAGGATTTCTCATGAGCCATCAGAAAATCTTTCTACAATATCATAAGACATAATATAAAAAAAGAGACAAGTTTTTAAAAGGCAATAATAAAGATAAAAAGGAAAAGGAGAGAAAGGAGAAAGATACAGCATAAGAAAGACAGCACATAAGTTTATTGTAGGAAACAAATATAATAAGCATAAATAATCTGATTTCTGGAAAGGATGCCAACATGAATAGAAATTTTAGCAGAAACTTAAAAAATTCTAAAACACCTAGAAGGGACAAAAAATTATAAAAACAAAAAGAATGTGCACTTTTATTGGTGACTTAAATGTAAAAAAATCAATATTGTTATCTTTAATAATTTGGTGTTAAGTCCCAGTCTTCTGCCAATAATGCAAACATAAAGAATGAAGAAGTCATATTTGGAAGACTTTGAGACAAAGACTCAAGACAAATGCAATATTTGAGTTAATATAAAATAGTGTGGAGCATTTGTAGGGAACAGACAGGGAGTCAGACAACCTTTGTTCCTATCTTTACCTGTCACTAGCAGCATGACCTTGGTCAAGTTACTTAATCTTTCTGATATTTGTTTTCTTTCTCTATGAAATAAAGGATTTATAACTGATTATGTTTAAGTTTTAAGAATCTAGATCTATGACTTTCTTTCTTCTTCTTTTTTTTTTTTTACGTTTATTTATTTTTGAGACAGAGAGAGACAGAGCACGAACGGGGAAGGGTCAGAGAAGAGGGAGACACAGAATCCGAAACAGGCTCCAGGCTCTGAGCTGTCAGCACAGAGCCCTACGCGGGGCTCAAACTCACGGACCGCGAGATCACGACCTGAGCGGAAGTCGGACGCTTAACCGACTGGGCCACCCAGGCGCCCCAAGATCTATGACTTTCAACAAAGGTTAGGGGAGGCTTTGTTGGGTATTTAATGCCAAGCTGAGAATTCGAGATGTGATTGCTAGTAAATGGAAGGCCATGGATGGTGTCTGAGCATCAGGTTATCTGAAGCATTGAGATAAGGGCTTAGCTTAGAAAAAGAATGTTTAGCATGTGGCTAGAGTGTAGAGTAATGGCCTGAACTGGTAGTGTGGTGAGGTAAAGGGCAGATAATGGAGTACCACTGTATGATACAAGTCTGTGTAATTATATTAGAGCTAATACAAGAAAGGATGTGAGCAGTAATGATTTAGGAGAAGGCTTAGGATAACTGACATTACATGTGTCATAGGGATTCAAAAATTTGTTTCATTATACCCATTCCCTTTCAATATGCACTCTACCTTAGTCCCTACTTATAGATTTACCATGTTTACATAATTAAATACCAAAAGTCTCCCAACCGTGCCATCCAGTAAATACAATGACATATTTAATTTTATCAAGATCACTGGAGTGATCTAGTGTTGATTTGTCTGCTTTTCAGTGTCATTGAAATATCACATGGGACAACTGGTATTTCACAACTGTATCATATTCCTTGGGATAACATTCACATATGCCAGATTATACCATCCATAACTATTCCTTACTGATGGATAAGATAGCATGGACCTTATCAATATGGGGAAAATAACCTCTTAGTTTACTGGAGATAAACAAACCTGACTTTTATGTGCTAATTGCACCCACTTTTAGCTAGCAAAAGTGTTCATATTTTGGTGATAAATCCTATAGGCACCTTATTTTGGATTAACTCAGTATTAGCTGACTATAACTGTACATTTTTCTCTTCCACAGATTCACAGATTCATGACATTCTATTGTATGTACTCCGTGATTGAGAAATGCTACTCTAAGGTATGTGCAAAGTATCATCACGATACTCAACTCTTTCTTAAAGCATATGAAAAAATAATACACTTGCCTTACTACATCAAACCTTCCACTCAGTTCTCCTTCCCCAATGAACACAAAGAATCATAAAACTTATATTTTTCCCAAATGGCTGATATCAAGACACAGAGTGTTGCTGGCAGAATCTTGCCCCCACCCTCAAGGATATCCATGTTTGTCCCCAGAATTTGTGAATACGTTATGTCACATGGCAAGGGAAATTAAGATTGTTAATAAACTGACCTTGAGCTCAAGAGATGACCTGGATTTGGGGATTATCCAGGTGGTCCTTATAGGTGAAAGAGTGAAGAAGCACGGTCAACTCAGAGTGTTGCAGTTTAAGAATTCAATCCAATATGGCAGCTGTGAAGATGGAGGAAGGGGGCCATGAGCCATGGAATGTGGCTGGCTTCTAGAGATTGGAAAAGGCTAAAGCAGATAGTTTCCTTCCTGCTGCTTCCAGAAAGGAATACAGTCCTGCTGATACTTGGTTGAATCCCAGTGAGAACCATTTTAGATATCTGACCTCCAGAATTGTAAATCATAAATTTCTGTTGTTTTAAGCCACTAAATTTATTGCAGATTGTTACAGCAGCAATAGGAAACTAATACATAGGGGTTTGTAAGATTCATCAGAATTTTTAAGTAGTGCTGATGATACGACCATCACTTATGTTGTATTTATATTAAAAAAAAAAAAAGATTCAGGGGCTCCTGGGTGGCTCAGTCGGTTGAGCGTCTGACTTCGGCTCAGGTCATGATCTTGTGGTTCGTCGGTTCGAGCCCTGCGTCAGGCTCTGTGCTGACAGCTCAGAGCTTGAAGCCTGCTTTGGATTCCGTGTCTCCCTCTCTCTGTCCCTCCCCTGCTCGCACTCTCTCAGAAATAAATACATGTTAAAAAAATATTAAAAAAAAAAAAGAAATGATTCACAACAATTTCCTCCTTGAGCCTAGAGCCAGGCAGAGGCTTGTTTCTTTAGTGAGTTTGTTTACTTTCTTTTGGTAGACAACATTGGTTTTCTCCTGTCAGCCCCAGAATCTAAGAAAGTAAGAGTTAAGTTTATGTTAACTATTATGACAGTCTCTAACCTTTCCTTCTTACCATGAATCCTCTCTTCCCAATTTTTACATTAGAGATTAATCTTTTACTCTGATTAGTGGTTTTTTTTTTTTTTGTTTTGTTTTGTTTTTTTATTTTTTTTTATTTTTGGGACAGAGAGAGACAGAGCATGAACGGGGGAGGGGCAGAGAGAGAGGGAGACACAGAATCGGAAACAGGCTCCAGGCTCTGAGCCATCAGCCCAGAGCCTGACGCGGGGCTCGAACTCACGGACCGCGAGATCGTGACCTGGCTGAAGTCGGACGCTCAACCGACTGCGCCACCCAGGCGCCCCATAGTGGTTTTGATAATATCAACCTTGAATACACTTTAAAGAGAAAGGATAAGTTACAGTATAAGATTAATACATTAAAATATAGTTTTATTCTAATAGATATCAATAATAAATTTTTACAGGATAAAGAAACAGAAATGTCTTGCCCAACACACAGATTTAAACTTGGTCATATATTTATATTAAGATGATTAAAAACAGAAAAAAACAAGAAAACAGTGACTGAGGTAATAATCATTTTCTAAATCTGTTTTCCTTTGTCTATTCTTATAGATGGGGTCAATCAGTTAAATTAGGAGTTTTATAAAAGTTGTGCAACCATAACTGTTGGTTAAATTAATCAGTCATGGTTTATTATTTTATCTCTGGAGTCTAAACTAGAATTGTGCTTAGGAAAGAAAGAAAACACAACCCTGTTTCTCCCAACAAATTTTCTAAATCACTTCTGTCTATGGAATATCGCGTATGTCATTGGTTATCAGAGTTTATAAATATTTGGACTTTTCCCCTCAAATATTCATGGAATTACTTTTTATTGAATACTAGCTATACATTTTTTACATTGCATATGCTTTAGTTTCAAAAGAATCTCTGTTTCCTTTTTTTTTTTTTTTTAATTTTTTTTTCAACGTTTATTTATTTTTGGGACAGAGAGAGACAGAGCATGAACGGGGGAGGGGCAGAGAGAGAGGGAGACACAGAATCGGAAACAGGCTCCAGGCTCTGAGCCATCAGCCCAGAGCCTGACGCGGGGCTCGAACTCACAGACCGCGAGATCGTGACCTGGCTGAAGTCGGACGCTTCACCGACTGAGCCACCCAGGCGCCCCTGTTTCCTTTTGATCATGTGAGGGTGGGTGGCCAAGCTCCATAGAATGTTGTAGAATTGGTTGGTATAATAGTCGTGGTAGAGACCTCAAGCCCAATAGAAACTAGAGAACGGAAATGGCAAGTTTGCCTGGAGTCTTGGTGTTTCCTGGAAGAGCTGATACATGAATTAGATTATTTTCTTGGATCAGCACAGTGTTAAAACGAATGTGATTCCACAGTATAAGCAAATGTGTCGTATGTGGGACAAGACACATACCAGAACTTTGGTATCAGATTTAACATTGGAGAATATTAATGGATAAGAACAAATAGATAAAGACCCAGTGTTTGTATACAAATAATCCTGAAAAGATTTTTACTTTTTGTGAATGGAATTAGTTTTTAGTGGCTCTGTCTTTATTCATTTTCATGTTTATTAAAAAAGAAAAATAAAGAAACACTGGAATGACTTGCTACTATATTGACTCATTCAGGGAAATATATATATATATATATATATATATATGTATATATGTGTATGTATATATATATATATACATATATACGTATATATGTGTATATATGTATATATACATATACATACATATATACGTGTACGTATATACATACATACATATACATACATGTATATACGTACGTATATACATACACGTATATACGTATATATGTATATATATACATACACATATATACGTATATATGTATATATGTGTGTGTGTGTGTGTGTGTGTGTGTGTGTTTAACTTGTAAGTTTTGAAAAAGGAAACCAAGTTTAAGCTTAATAATGATCCCATGGACTAAACTATTACTGAACCCAGCTTCAATCCATGTCTTAGGTAAACTGAAATAACTCTCAATAACTGCAATTGAATGTAGAGAGTAAAACCTGGTATCAGGCACATTAAAAAATAAATATATTGCCGAGTGCCTACCTTGTTAATTAGCTGTGTTAGATACCAGAAGAAAAAAAATATGCCTGTCTAATTGTAAAAGAGCATTGTTGCATTCGGCATAAATATTTGAAGTATAGATCTTTGCATTTATGCATACATGAATTCATTAAATCTTCGCATATATGTGTATATGATCACCTATTTTTAATAAAGAAAAATAATTAAAAAACAAATCAAGGTCATGTATATTTCTTTGCTTGGATTGTGGTAACAAAATTGCTTGGCAAATTGTAAGTGCTTACAGTGCAAACAGATCTAGGTGACTGTCATCCAGATTCTGCATAATGCCATTGCTTTAAATATTTATAACAGCTATGTCCACCCTCCACTTAAACTCTGTTGCTGTTTTCCCTTCCAAGATAATCATCCCGGTTTTTCAGCCATTTGTCAGGCAAGAGTCCTACCTGTTTCATCCTAATCTTCAAACTCTCCAAGACTTTTTAAGAAACTGCATTTCTTGCTATGGGAAAATACTGAGGAAAAAAAAAAATTAGAAATTCTCCCAAGCTATTTCCAATAGGATGAATATTTGCTAAAAACAGTGAAGACTAAAGATGTTAGCACGGGCTGAAAATCATAAGGTCGTGTTAAGTATTACGACAGATTATCGTGGTTTCAAATATGTTTGGATCCTTATATATAACACAGTCCAAGTTAATTAATTTTTTAAAAATATTTTAGTGAAATGCGTCTATTTTTATTTATTTTTAACCGGGGATTGCTTTTATTTTCAATCCAGGGGAAATGTGTCAGTGTCTGGAGACGTTTTTGATTGTCCCAAGTGAGAATGGGGACTACCACTGTCATTTAATGGATAAAAATCAGGAATGCTGCTAAATATTCTACAAGGCGTGTAGCATTGCCAAGGTCGACAAACTGACACATTTGCATTGCAATATGGCTTTCCAGCTACATGGTTTAGCATAGAAGCAAATAAAAAGAGCTGAAAGAAAGTCTTCACGTAAATTTGTTATTATCGCCCAATTTCCACAGTCACGCTAAATATGAGAGGAAGTGTTGGGATTCGTCCAGTATTATAGCTTTTTCAGCTTCTGAAGATCGTCGAATATTCCTGAGGTGCCAAACTTAAAAACCAGTGACACCAGAATAGTTAGGCTTCTATGTTTTCCTAGCAGAAGCTCCTTACACTATTAGCAAATGCGGGACTTGGTCTCACTTTTAGTTCATGGGAGAACCGTTGGGGTCCTACTACAGCCTATCGTTCTCTGAGGGCCAGCAGCTGGTGTGCTTCCCAAAGCATTGAAAACGGGGTTAGATTTTTTTAAATGAAATATTTAGCATCTTTAGACAAGGCACCAGTAAAACTGGGTTCATTTCGTGTTTTCTGCTTGTATAATCTTTCTTATGTATAGATGAAGTTCGGGTACGTAATGTCATAGTGTATTCTTTCCATCAGTCCTTTGTAACAATGTCTTTTGATATCAGAAGGAACGAATAATAATCATAATAATAACTGTATTAATTAAAAAAACCAGAATACTCATCAGCCTGCAAAACACTCTTTGGTTTTCTTTTGTTTTTCTTTGGAATACGCCATTGTTATTTTCCTGATCACCTCTGCCATCTGAAAGCATTTCGTGGCATTTTTCCTATAGGTAATGTAATACAGTTGGAAGGAGCCTGAAATATTATATGCTTCTCCACTTAGGAAGATGCGAGGCAGGGTGAGGAGCTCAATTTCTTTGTCGAGATCATTTGGCGTAGGTGTTAATTCGCCAAGGTATTGTTCAATTACTGCTCAGACCCTAAGCATGGGACTCTCTTGGCCGGTAAGTATTTACGAAGAGATTTAAAGAAAACGTATCACTGGTAAATGTTTACTCAGTGTTTCATGTTTGATCTTTGTGGTACAATCTTTCTACTAAAGCTGGAATCTATTTTCAATGACTACATATGAATGCAACACACGTTCTGTGGCCTAACAGATGCCATCTGTAAAAGCATTTACTTTAAATTAGTGGAATAAGTAATCAAAAGGGCTTTGTACTTAATGCAAAACTTTTGGGGACTATTAAATGCTCATTAGAGGGTGTTTTTGCTGTATGACTGTCAAAATCAGCAGGACGTTTATGTTCGATTTCCTGAGTGGGTCAAGATTGAATATGATTTTACAACCTAAATAACATAAATGAATGCAGGTTATTTCAGCATCTCCAGATGGTTTTTAAACTCTTTGCCCCTAAACCCAAAACTTAGTGCCATTTCAAATTCTGCAACGGTATTTTAGTAAAGATTTTTTTAAAATGAAATATTTAGCATCTTTAGACAAGTAGGCTACTTTTCCATACACCCAACATTTATAAATGAAAAATAGATACTATCTCTAATGTGAAATATTACTCCAGCTCATCTTTTAGGGAGATATATCCCCAGGGAATCAAATAATATTAAATCAGCTTAACTATGCACTTATTACAATAGCTAATTATCTAAAGTTTTTAATTATCTTATGATAGCTTATTTGGTAGATTGTGTATGTGTTGCAAGTTGATTGAATCTCTGGAAATATGTCCTTATTATCACTTTGCTCTTAATTAAACATTCAATAGCTGTCTTGTTTAATCTAGAGAGATGCATCTATTGTCGTTATTTATGTGGTGCCGTGCACGGGAATGGTGGGTAGCGTGTAACGAGAATAAATGCGAGCGCGGACCGTGGTTCTCACATTGAGAAAATGAAGTCTCGCATCTATTAACTACAGCCTGTAAGTGTTGTGATTATAAACGATGATTTTGAAGACGCTTCCTGCATCATAGAGGAGGGGAAAAAGAAAAAAAAAAAAAAACCCTAGAGTTCATGGGTCACGCTCAACCTGCTTGCAGGCAGAATTGCACTTGAAACAGTTAGACCAGCATCAATGGTCAAGTACAGAAAAGCAAAGCAGACTTAGGCTGGAGTAATAAAAGCCTGAAAATTCAGAAAAGTCCTGTAAGATCTGCATGCTGTCCTTTTCTTCGGGAAATGTGTAAGTCGGAAAATTAACCTGCTTCTCTGCCTGTGAAAATCTTGACCGTGGGGCTTAATGGTATTGCTGTGTGTGCTTGTCCAGCATCAGAACTCTTTTTCTGCTCCTTAAATCTCAGTCTCCCATCGACTTTGTCTCTGGTGGCTCAAATATACCATGTAGTCTCAAGAGGAAAAGGAGAGAATCACCTTGATTTTGTTCCCATTGCAAAGATCTCTTTTTTCTAGGTCCGTTTAAAAAGGCCCCCACTCTTCTTTTTCGAACACAGATTTAAAACAGAAAAAAATAATGTCAATCCTCATCCGACCTGGAGTCATTTATAAATCGCTTCTGAAGGGCAAACTGTTTTGGGGGGCAGAGGGTAATAGCAACTGCTGTCAGAAAGTACACTGACGTGTCTGTGCCTATGTTGGCTAAAGGGGTTGATGCTATCCATGTAAGTCACCTAAAGAATGAGGGAATTGAACTAAATCCTATCTACAATGGGATGAAAAGTATCCTGCCTTTATTCATAGCTGTCATCTGTTGGAAATGGAATTAATTAGATCCCTCATCATTCAATTATTTATTAATTATTGATGCTTTTTCTCAAATGTTCAATAGAAGCCTCGTTGTTTGGATGCAAAGCCTCAAAAGGAAAAAAAAAATAGCATGTGTTTTAGCTTAAGCCCCTCACAGTCCACTGGGAAACATATTTGAGTGCACAGTGATAATGCAGTGATACAATGGTGGTGGTATATAGGTGAGAGTAAAATGCTATGAGAAAACGAAGTGCTTATAAAACACAAGAAGAGAAATGTGTAGGAAGAGTCAAAAAGTGAACTGATTCTTGGAGAAAGAGAGGTAATAAAGCAAATTGTAGGTCAGGAGGTAAAAGATGAGATACGGTCTTCATGGCAGTGACAGAAGTACACATGATGGTATGGAGGTGAGATCTTCTGCTTCTATTATGCCCCAATATTCAAGGGGAATAGGTCAATTTCTATGCATGTTTATTTATGTGATAAATAAATTAGTCATCCAGTAGCCACTCTGGTAAATTTGAGCCATATTAACCTCTGAGGTAGTTAGTGTGGCAGAAATAAAGTCAGATTATCTGAAAGTCACTCAGTAGAACTCGCTATAGAATATTTGAGCAAAACTTTCTCAGTTGGCTCATATTTAGCTGACAAAAACCATCTTATTAAAAAGAAAGAAAGAGAGAAAGAGCACACGTGCAAGCTGAGTGTGTGGTGAGTTGCAAGCTAAACTATCAGCCTAGGGCACCATCTTTACTTGGAAGAAAGCACAAACTGTGTCCAACCTGATTTGAGTATGTGGCCGACATGTTTTCAAACATGAAGATGAGTATGTTACTACAAGAACAACCACGAAGAGTAAAACTTGAGCATCCAATCTAAATTAGAATTTTGCAAACATTGTATTGGCCACCATGGGTTTGAAGCTATCACAGCCTTTCAAGTATTTTTAGTTGGGATGATTGACATTGGCAGGTGTTATTATTATTATTTTGGGGGGGGGGGGTGCACAACAAAATTTGTCAACACTTGGGAGATCTGCATAACTGAGTGAATGAATCTTTTTCAGGGGATCATGATCCTACAAAATCATACACATGTAAAAGGTCTTTTCAAAAGGCAAGATAGGCCAATGCATTTAATAGAACAAACTGCAGAAAATTTATTGATAAGGTTTCAGATGCCACATTACAACAAATATAAGACACTACTCTGAATTGAGTTTGAGTGTAGCATCAGTGAATGTCTACAAATATCTGAAATGATTATTAGGTAAATACTCCTTTTTCCCAATGATGCATCTATATTTCTGTGTGAGGCCATATTTCCTTAATATGCTTCACCCAGAGGAACATATTGAAACAGATTAAAAGCAGAACCTGTAGGAGAACCCAGCTGTCTTCTATTAAGCCAGACATTAAAGAGATTGGCAAAACTGTGAAACAATGCCCCTCTAATTGAATTCTTTTGTTTTAAAAATATATACTTATTTTTAAATATGTTATTTATGTGAATATGCTTTGGCATATTATTATTTTGAATAAGTTATTTAATATTTTAAAATGTTATGAGACTAAATTGCATAGATAGTAAATATTGATTGAGATGATAAAAACGAAAGTTCTTTGGAATCCTCAATAATTTTTGAGAATGTAAAGAGATTTGACATCAACATACTGAGAACCTCTGTTTATTAGTTTCCTAGGGCCGCCATACCAAAGTACCACAAACTGAGAGGTTTAAACAGCAGAAATGTATTGTTTCATATTTCTGAAAGCCATAAGTTCAATCAAGGTTCTGATTAGGTCACGTTCTTCATGAAAACTCTGGGGGCCAGTCTAGTCTATCCCCTTCTCTTAGCCTTTGGTGTTGCCCGGAATCTTTGGCATTCCTTGGCTTGCAGCTCCTCAGCTCCACATTTCTGGTGTCTTCTCTCTGTGCATCTGTGTATCTCACATGACCTTTGTCACTGTGTATATCTGTATCTGTGTTTCTTGGGCATCAGTCATATTGGATAAATGCTCCCCATCCCCGCCTACCGCGGTATGACCTTATCTTCGCTTACATCTTAATTAAATCTCAAAGACTGTTTCCAAATAAGATCCCATCCATGGGTACAAGGAATTAGGATTTCAGTAGATCTTTTGGAGTGTATAATTCAACCAACAATAGCTTGTTTAATAGACCCACTTAGCATGAAGACACATTGCCTTATACCTTTTCTTTTCATTTGATGTTCTTTCATTGATATATTTGTAAAATCTTCTTTATGTTGTGCTTGGTGCATAGTTGACACTCAATAAATGATTGCTGAATGAATTGGCTACTGAATGAATTGATTAATAAGACCTAGTGGGGACCCTGGAGATTCCTTGGTTATTGCGTCTTTGCATCTCTTGAGACTTCATTCAAGGATCTTTTATTTTTTTTTAAATTTTTTTTTCAACGTTTATTTATTTTTGGGACAGAGAGAGACAGAGCATGAACGGGGGAGGGGCAGAGAGAGAGGGAGACACAGAATCGGAAACAGGCTCAGGCTCTGAGCCATCAGCCCAGAGCCTGACGCGGGGCTCGAACTCACGGACCGCGAGATCGTGACCTGGCTGAAGTCGGACGCTTAACCGACTGTGCCACCCAGGCGCCCCAAGGATCTTTTATTTTTATGGATTGTCTGACATAGCTCCCTACTTGATTTCCTTCTGGAAATGTAGTGTGATATATGGAATGAATGTGGGATTATTTACAGATAGACTTCCCTGTTCACAATACATTCTGTTAGGTGGACGATTTTGAGCCCGTTACTCCACATCCCTGACCCTCATTCTTTCCCTGTAAATATGAGTAGATATAATGCCTTCAGAAATTTTGTAAGAATTAAATTCGATGGGGTGCCTGGGTGGCTCAGTGGGTTGGGCGTCTGACTCCTGGTTTTGGCTCGGGTCATGAAAAGTTGGTTGCTCAGATGAGTCCACTATGAATTCTGAAAGACTGGGAAGGAGATGTATGTTTTTCACAGGTCCTTAGGTGATGATGGTGTGTATACAGGCTTGAGATGTATCTGGAAAATACATACCAGGAAAAGCAGGCTGATTACGTGCTCTGCTGGAACGAATGTCGCTTTGTTAACCTACCTGCACATCAAAACATTTCATTTTTACATGTTTTGTAAGTTTATGTATTTATTTTGAGAGGGAATGTGAGCAGAGGAGGGACAGAGAGACAGACGGAGAGAGAGCATCCCAAGCAGGCTCCACACTCTCAGCGCAGAGCCCGATGGGGGGCTCAAACCCACAAACCACGAGATCAGGACCTGAGCCGAAACCAAGTGTCCAAGGCTTTACTGACTGAACCAACGACCCAGGTGCCACTGGATACGAAAACCTTTAGTAGCCATCTCAGATAGGGCAGACCCACTTACGGTGACAAATTATATATAACAATACACTACGCATTTCTCGATAAGAGACATTATAACTGATTTCTTTTTAATTTTGTTTTTTGTTTGTGTGTTTTTGAAAAGGGAGTTTGCTGAGAATGGCTACATCTATTTCCTTTTCTTTCCAGTGGAGGGCCGCTTTTTCATCAGAATAAGAATTGAAACTACATCTCCCATTAAATAAAACCATTGACAATTTCCTGCATGGAAAGACACAAAGGCCTCCTTGCGGGGGTGGGGGGGGGAGGGGGGTAGCATTCTTCCCAAACTTAAACTTTGAAGTTTTGTGTACATTGTAAAACTCCCCGGCTCAGTGCCTGGCAGATAATAATGGCTCAACAATTGTTAGATTCTCTCCACCTCCGATGTCTTCAAATAGAGATTTTAAAACCCGGATATGCTAAGATCCAATAAGACGTTTTGCTTCCTTTTTTTCCAGAGCCTCCTGGGTATGCAGTGGGGACAATGTGTCAGTAGTAGTTTGTATGTATCTATGGTAGTTAGAAGCACGCTGAAGCTATATACTTAAAGCTAATTATTAACAACTCAAATAGCATTTCAAGAGCAAAGGGAATCAGAACTAAATGCTTGTGTTTCAAAAATGATGGAGCAAAGCTGTAATGTTGGCACTTTGCAGTACTTTGTTATCTACTTGTCTGTACATTTCAGAAAAATATTTCTGCTTTTAAAGTTCAAAATGAGCTAAAGCTTAGCTTCAAAGGGCAGCACAGCGATTCTTTATACTTTTGTTTTATTGGTAGCACAACAGCGTAGAACATCTGAGCCCACGTTGCAAATGACATCCTCTGGTCTTGTCCAGTGTTCTTTTGAAGTCAAACAAAATCTTGGTATGCTTTTCGCCCAGAGAGCACAAGTTTGAGATCTTTCTGTAAGGTGGAATCGAATTTTAAAGGAGGCAGGAGCCCGAAAGAAAGGAGAACCCTTCGAATCTTCCAGTCACTGCTGGGTGAACCATGGAAGCCTGACTACCTGAAAATGCTGCCTGGTTATCGTGCTTTAGTGATGGCTCCAGACGGGGTCACAGGGCGGCTCAGCTGCCTTCCCGGAAGGGCTCTACTCTAGACTTGTTTATCGTACTTGTTAGATGCACCCACCGCTTCATTGTCTCTGGCCACAGGTACAAGAGGAATAAAAAAAGACTATGCGATTTTCTCCCAGCAATTGGATAGAGTCCCTTGAGTGCAAAGAAGATGCAAATATGTGGAGTTTAGCTGCAGCAGTCTTTAAAAAAAATCTTAACGTTTTCACTCTTTTTTAGGATTATCATGCAATAAAATTACCAAGGAAGCGGATGTACTTTTAACTGGCACGTTAAAGAAAATAAAACTACAGAAAGCCTTCCACGTTCTCCTTCAGGGGCAGTCTATGTGAAAGGGAGACTTCTTTCTTCCTTATTTAAATTCCAGTTAGTTAACATATAGGGAGAGACGTGTTAGAAAGGGCGCCACGTTCTAGAGAAGGGCCCTTTTGCGTTCCCACAGCCCCAGTAGCACGTAACACGTGAAGACGCTCGTCTTGGATTTCCATCAGATTTATGAGCATGCGACGGTACCCAGCAGGTCTGCAATTGTTGTACCAGGCTGTGTATGAGGCTTTTCTGTAGAAGTCTAAGTGGGTTAGGTTGCTAGCTACTTTGAGCACGAAAAGCATCGAATGATAAAGAAGTGTGTGGTACACGTATCTGTAGGTATGCTAACATGCGTAGACACACGGGTTTAGAGTACATCTCAGGGGTGCCTGGCTGATTCAGTTGGTTACGTGCCCACGTCTTGGTTTTGACTAAGGTTAGGCTCTCATGGTTCATGAGATCGAGCCTCGTGTCGGGCTCTGCGCGGCCAGCACAGAGCCTGCTTGGGATTCTCTGCGCCCCCCCCGCCCCTCCCCCATTCAAGCGCGTACTCCCACACGCACTCTCTCTCTCTCTCTCTCTCTCTCTCGAAATAAATAAATAAACAACAAAATAAAGTGCATCCCAATAACTAGACAGTTGAAGTGGTACAATCTCCAAATTAAAGTATTTAGAGTTCACTTAACACATAGTTATTAATTATTTCCTACGTATATACCTGACACTATGACATTAACCAATGCAATTAAGCACATGACGTGGCCATCTGCTCCCTGGAGCTCAGAATTTCTAAATCTCTAGTATTTTCATTTCACTGAAGTGGTAAGCCACAGCGTGTGTTGAATTCTATCAAAGGAGGACGAGGGGAAACACGTCACAACTGACCAAGGATCAGGGCAAATGAAGGATATACATGTCACAGTCATTTCCAACATCATAAATGGCCAGCGCTTTAAGTACCACAGTACCTTAAAAGGGCTCAGAAGTTCACATCAGAATCTGACAACAGCTGTTTTTATTGCCAACTAACAGTAGAAAAGAAATCTTCAATTTTTCTTTTCTTTCACGTGAATATTAATATTTCGAAGTAACTTTTTATTACACTTTTTAAAGAACTGCATAGCTAACAGGTCATCAAAAAATGATGGAAGAGATTTTGTGCCTAACCCCATCAACCAAGAACTATTTAAATAGATTTCCTTTAGAAAAATCCCAAAGACATTTTCTTTAAAATTTGGTTTGGGGCGCCTGGGTGGCGCAGTCGGTTAGGCGTCCGACTTCAGCCAGGTCACGATCTCGCGGTCCGTGAGTTCGAGCCCCGCGTCAGGCTCTGGGCTGATGGCTCAGAGCCTGGAGCCTGTTTCCGATTCTGTGTCTCCCTCTCTCTCTGCCCCTCCCCCGTTCATGCTCTGTCTCTCTCTGTCCCAAAAATAAAATAAACGTTGAAAAAAAAAAATTAAAAAAAAAAAAAATAAAAATAAAATTTGGTTTGAGTTTATTAGTATAGGAAATAATATATTCTGGGTCTTTGGGGATAAAAAAGATTAATCTTACCAACTAAGACTTTATATCCCAGTGGTAGAGATAACACCAGTGTATAAGTCAATATAATAGAATCTAAGAGGAAAATATTAAATATAACAATAACAGTACACTTACGTTTTAAAGTGAATTCAGAGGCGAAATTCTTTCAGAGGATTTAATTCTTTTCAGTGAATCTTTCTTGATCGGATGGGATATATGAAAAATTTTGCTATGTATTGGGATTTTGAAGATGAGTTTGGAATAATCTTTGGCCTCAGGGTGGGTAATACATGATGGAGAAGATAACTGTGAATCAGGGAATAGAAGAGAGGGAAGAATGCAGAAATGTGAAGATGTTAAAAACCAAATGAGTTTTCCTGTTTTTGCTAGAAAATATTATGAGGATGGGCACCCAAGGCCCACTAATGAGCACATCAGATAGGAATGCCTTACTGAGGGAAGGCTACTTGAAAGGGACAAGTAGGAGGGAAGATTGGAAAATCGAACAGAATCAGGTACCTCTGAGGGCTCCAGTCTAAACATTTGAAATGTTCAGACTAAAGAAACCTAGAGATAGGTGGAGACTTGTTTGTAAGTGAAACTACTGGACGGGAGGGAAAGGATTTGAGGAAAGTTATGAGAGGGTCATGGGATATTCTCAGGGGGATTGTAAAAAATGGAGGCAAAAATGCCTCCCAGGCAAGATTAATGCTTAGGTAATAAATGCTCTGAGAACAAAAAGGGGGCGGAGTCAAAGCTCAGGCCGAGTATTGAAACATGGCTGACGTGGAGGCTGATGCAATTAATGCAGAAATAAAGGAATTGGAAGAAAGATTTTGGAAGAACTGGCAGACTGAACTTGAAATGCTGGTGACTTTCTATGGTGACTGTCCAGCAGACAATTACCAATGTGGGGCTGGATCTCAGGAAACAAGCAGGGGTGGAATACACATTTTGTAAATTATCTGAAGAGAACTGTAATGTGCAGTCACGAGACTTAACAAGATTGCGATGAGACACATAGCCAAGGGTAGATCTCAGAACAGCCACGGTGGGAGTAGGGCAGTGAGACATAAAAGGAAGCAGGCAAAGGAAACAGAAGAGGGCCAAGGTTGGGAAGGGAGTTTACACAAGGCAGCATGGGGTCAGATGGCAGGGCATAAAACAATGTCCCTTTTGGAACGCAACCCGTGTTTTATTTGGAAATAGCCGACATTTATGTTTGGCCCTCATCTTTACCAGGTATACGAGGAATGACCAGTGATCCTCAGACATCCCTATTTTGACAATGCATTTGGTTTTCCCTAAGGTAAAACATTGATGCCTAGAATTACGTTTATAACTAGGGTGGATTTAACAGTTTCATGTCAGTGTATGGACAGAAATACTAAATCCAGCAAATTACTTCCGGACTTACGCATTTTAGACAGTTGATCTTAGGTAGAGGTAATTAAGCTTGACAGCAGTCGGCGTTGGAGAAGCTTCAACGCCTATAGTGCAGTATCCTGGGCCACACAGGAGACCTGGAAACAAAATAGCCCGGGATTTATGGAGAAGGGGAGTTTGTGTTTGGCTCGAAGTCACTGATGCCTCAATGAAAGAAGGAAGATCTGAGATACTAACTCAGTGCTGTGGACCCATCTCCCTGCTTTCTTCTTTCTCTTTTTATCTTCCCTCTCTTCTAAGTCTTAGGTTAATCTAAGTAGAGGAAATTCACACTTACATAATGAACTAACATGACTTCATTTGAAAAAGTAGCATTATATTCCCCCCCAAATTTTTTTCTCACCACAGCACCTACATGCACACGAATAGAGAAATGTATTTAGGAAAGGGATTTTTCTTGACTCTAATTTTCTCTTTCCATCTCAAATACCTCCATTCCCACTATACACTGCTTTGTTTTTTCTGGTTTAGGTCTAGGAAAATGGTAACATCTAAGTATCATGACTTAAGCCTCTAAATATGTGTGTGGGCTGCATTCATATTTGCACAAATTCCATATTTCATGTCTCTGTCTATTCATTTGTTTTGTATAACAGATTCATTTATTTTAAATAATGCTAAATTATTTTCCAGACTATTACAAATTGGTCTGTTTATTTCACCCTCACAAAAAACATAAGGGTATTTCTTGGTCTTTCTTAGAATTTGAATTGTAATATAGCTGGACTTCTTAGAAAAATAATTTGTTCCAACAAACAAACAAACAAGCAAACAAAACCAGCACCAGGATCCCAACCACCATCCAATTGTGTGATCACTGTCTTCAGAATCTCAGGCTGTTTCTCAAATCCCTGTTTGTCTTTCGGGTGACCTTTCTTGTGAAAATAGGTTACTTTGTTACTCTGAATATCAGTGACAATGCCCTTGACTCCCTCTTGATAGCATGGAATTGAATTGCTCTTCCATTGAGTGTCTACAATAAAGGACTTATTCAGCAGGCTGAACATGGTGTCATTTGAAATGGAGAAAGGAAGCCTTCATTTTCATTCCAATTAGCAAAGAAGGGAGAGAGCTGCTCTCTTCCCTTATTTCTCATTGCCTTGGAAAGGAACGGCACGGAAATTGGACTCCATCACCTGCCTAGACTGGTAGAAATCAACTATATTTGGCAGGTAAGAGGCAGTTTGTGAATACGGAAGCCTGGCTTTCAAAAATGTCTGTGGTTAGTTATCAACTTGTTCCCCAGAGGGAAACACAGTGTGGTGATCTTTCCCTTGGTGGTAAGATTTTTCTATGAAGCCAAGTTAAGAGTGGAATAGGAGCACGAGGATGTGCTGTGTTTGCCTTGTGTAAATAAAAGGTTCCATGTTGCATGCTAGCTGTTCTTTACTTTTTAGGGCAGACACCAAAGAGATACTAATATTGGTAAATGAAGACAATTGCTTATTTTCCCTTATATGTGGGTGCGATTTTTCAGTAATTGCGTGATCTTACTTTTATCTACTCCCTTTCTTGCCATCAAATATGTATTTATGTTGGGAAATTTTGTACTTTGTTTAGCTGCAAAAGATTAATTAAACATAAAGTCTCTGAGCAGTTTAAAAAATGCTATTTGTACCATATAAAAGCGCATCATGTGCCCCAATTAAGTAGTTTCAGAGGCGTATTAACTTCACCGGAATAGAAAAAAAATCATAAAAGGTTTGAGATGCAAAAAAAGAGTGATGTATACAGTCTGAATTTTGTCTACTCTTGTCTTCATATTTGTCTGAGTGAACAATAAGACTTCAGACCTCTTTCATTTCTCTGGCGCAGATCAATTCAGGGAAAGGCAGAATTTGAGAAGTTGGGGGAAAAAAAAGAAATACGTGAGGATAGATTTTGGAAGTTACAGATGAGATAAAATGATAAGGCCCGATGGAAAAGGGCTTTGAGGTTTCCGAGCAATTTTAGGAGAATAGTTATAAAGAAACCGTCATATGACAAGTATTACAGTGGATAAATATAATGAGGGCAGAGCTGAGTGATTATTTTGCACAGGAGTTAGCATAACTGGGTCAGATAGATAGTAAACATAGCGTATCATCAATGCTTTAAAATTTGTCTAATCAAGAAGATGTTGTAATTTGAAAAAAAAGTTACTCAAGATAAAGTGATCTTTCGTATTATAGCCAAGGAAATTACGAGAAAGACCTGATGTGCATGTTAAAAATGTTGTTTTGTCGCAAGTGTCTTAATTTGAATAATTAAACATTATTTTTTTATGATGAGCGATTCTGAGCAAACCATACCTATAGTAGTGTCATGAAAGGGGATGCACACCAATTCTATGTTGTACACCTTCTATACTTGCTGATGTTCTGTGGACCAATAGAGTCTATGAGTGTAAGTTATGTACACAATATGCACGGACTAATGACTGGGGAGGGGGGTCTTGAATATCAGGAAGTAAACTGAAATGAATCAAGTCAAAATCTGGTTAAGAGCCCTTCATCAGCTGTTCCTCCCTATTATCCCAGACTGCTAACCTTGATTGGGTAAAATGCTGTGGGTCTAAATGCACATCAGGTGCAAAACCTGAGTCTTCTGTGGCCTCATTCTGGATGAGACCCCTAGAACCACCATGGAGGGTGAGGGAGTTTCCCATTAAGCAAGAGTGGTAGGGTTTTCCTCGTTGCTACACAGAATTGTTTGGTTTTCTCTCTATAGTTTTAATTACAACTGGAATGTTGAAATTACAACATAAAGATCAGTTGGTCTGTCCATTCTTTTGGTTATTCGTTTAATCAACTAGAACTGAGTCTTCAACTTCCTGCATCGAGTATCGGGCTGGATGCTGATGCGAAAGGAGAAGTGGAACACATGGTGCTCGTCGTCATGGATCTTGGAGTCTTCTAGAAATCAAACAAACGTAACAAGAAAGTTACGGTCAGTTATTATAATGATAATCACAATGCCAAGTTCCGGAAAATATCTTGAAGAGGAGGCGGGGCCAGCTTGGTCAGTGCACAGCCTGCGTGGTTGTTCAGGGTCCATTGTTTAGAAGGCCCAGCTCTGCTGGCATCTTCGAAGTCGTAAATGATTTTCCAACAAGGGGCTCCTTATTCCCCCTTGGCACTGGACCCTGAAAACTATGTAGCTGGTTCTGAGAAGATGCTACAATAGAGAAAAACAAGGGAATACTTAGGTTAGATATGGTAATGAGGGAGCACTACCTCAGAGAAGGCCATTCCAATCACGTTTCTCCTAAGTCCTAAGGGTAGGCGAAAAATAACCAGACCAGCCCTTTCCCTGTTCCTGTACTGCTTGTGGCTCTGGTTAAATGGGTGATGGTCACAAGAATGAACACATTAACTGGTAGAAGGAGGCAGATGGGTACCTGATATATTTCCACCCTTTTTTGAAAACTGTGAAGAAATCCTTTTCAAACGTGGACAAAGGGTATAAAATTCACAAAACAGTAAGTAAAATAGGCCAACAAAATATTAAAAGACGGCTCTCTCAATAATCAGAAATATAAAAAGTAATCCAACATCAGATAATGGACCTGTCAAGTTGGCAATAAAAAAAAATGTGAAATCCAGATTTGGTGTGTTAGTCAAAGTTCTTGTTGCAGGACATACAGGTTTATCTGGATTATGCTGGGATGGTTTTTAAGAAAGTAGTTAGATAACTCACAGAGTTGGGGAGGGGTATTAGAGGGCAAGGCCTGAAATTGAGCTTGAGAGAGTAGTGCCCCAAACCATGCTTAGGAAAGCTTTCCAATCAGGGCCTGGCAGAATGGCTCTCGCAAAGAAAGGTGGGAAGAAGAAGGGCCAACCTGCCATCCACGAGGTAGTGACCAAAGGAGACACCATCAGCATTCTCAAAGACATCCAAGGAGTGGCTTTCAAGAAACGTGCCCCTCAGACACACAAATCTGGAAATCTGCCTTTGAGAATATGGGAGCTCCAGATGTGCACAATGACGCCAGGCCCAACAAAGCTGTCTGGGCCAATGGGACGAGGAACGTTCCAGACCATATCCAGGTGTGATTGTCCAGAAAATGTAACAAGGAGGCAGATTCACCAAACGAGCTGTAGGCATTGGTCAACTATGTACCTGTCACCAGTTTCAAAAACCTACAGGCAGTTACTGTGGATGAGACGTAGCTGCACTGATTGTCAAATAAAGGTATAAAACTAAAAAAAAAAATTGTCTTGAAAAGGAAACCACCACAGCTGCTAGTGTCCCATGTAACGAAAGTAAAAACCATCGTCATTTCCTTTCCACTTACGACACTTCTGGATCAGGAAACTTGAAACCGCTTTACCCAGCATCCTGGTACTCATTCCATTATGGCTTGCAGTACAACAGATTTTGTAAAGGGCTTTTTTCCTCAAGCCACCTGTCACACATATAGTATGACCCATGTTACAGCAAAAAAAAAAAAAAAAAGTTGAACTGGACTCGTTGAGAGTCCAAAGTCTGTATGTATCAGAAGATAGAATGAAGCCAGAGGTGAGAAAATATATTTGCAGCTTGTTTGACAAAGAACTTCTATGTAAAATATCTAAAGAATTCCAAAAATCCACAGTGGAAAGGAAAATGACACAATAAAAAAAAGTGACACGTAGAATTTTCTTATAAAGCAGCAATTCCATTCCCAGGTATATACGCAAAAGGATTGAAAACATGAACTTGAATAAGTACATATACACACGTACTTGTAGCAGCACCAGTCACAATAGCCAAAAGGTTAAAATAACCTAAATGTCCAAAAGCAAATGAATGGATAAGCAAACTGTTGTATACATACGATGGACTATCATTTAGCCATAAAAAGAAATGCAATAGTGATACATGCGGCTACATGGGAAAACCTCCAAAATATTGTTATTTATACCCTTACATCCTTCCAAGGGCATTCTAGTGGGAAAAGGTCAGGCACAAAAGGTCACGCATTATATAATTCAATTTATGTGAAAGATCTGGACTAGATCAATCCATAGAGACAACACACAGATTGGGGTTGGCAAGGGGTTAGGATGGGTGGTGAGCAGGAGCATTGTTCAGTGGGTATGGGGTTTGATTTGCATTGATCAAGGTGCTTTGGAATGACAGGGAGATGCTGTGTACAATGTGGTGAATGTGCTGGATATCACCAAGGTGTTCAATTTTAAATGCTTAATTTTATGTTATGTTAACTTCACCTTAAAAATTATTTTTAGGGGCGCCTGGGTGGCTCAGTCGGTTAAGCGCCTGACTCCGGCTCATTTCAGGATCTCACGTCCTTGAGTTCAAGCCCCACGTCGGGCTCTGTGCTGACAGCTCAGAGCCTAGAACCTGCTTCGGATTCTGTGTCTCCATCTCTCTCTGCCCTTTCCCTGATCACACTCTGTCTCTGTCTCTCTCAAAAATAAACATTAAAAAATATTTTTTTAAATGTATGGTCAAAGACATATCTGCTTCACCAAAAAAAAAATTAAAAAAGATGTATAACATGAGAGCCAATATACGAGCGAAAAGATCAACATTATTATTGATGATTCCTTTATCAAAACAATAGAAATTAAAACTTCAGTGAGCTACCGTTTTACACTCATGGGAACGTCTGAACTAAAAACAAAGTATGACCAAAAACGTTAAATGTTAGAGAAATGAGGAGGAACTGACACTTTTCATATTTTGCGGGCGGGAGTATCAAATAGTTCAACTACTTTGAAGAGCAGGCTCACACTCTCTTATGAAGTTGAGCATACAGGCAACATGACGTATCAGCTCCACTCCTAATCACGTATCCAAGGTAAATGAAAACATGTGTCCATAAAAATGACTTGTTCAGAAAAGACTCATAGCAGCTTAATTCATAAGAGCCCCAAAGCAGACAGAATCCAACTGTCTATCAGTAGAAAACTAGATTAAAGCAGAAACAGGAACAATAACCCCCTGTGTAGACCCATGTAATAAACTACCAGTCAGCAAGAAAAATGAGCACGCTACAGATCCATGCAGTAGTGTGGATGAATCTCAATGAGGACATTTTAAGGGAAAGAGACTGGTTGGGGGGCACCTGGGTGGCTCAGTCGGTTAAGCATCTGACTTCGGCTCAGGTCATGATCTCGGGGTCCGTGAGTTTGAGCCCTGTGTTGGGCTCTGTGCTGACAGCTCAGAGCCTGGAGCCTGCTTCAGATTCTGTGTCTCCTTCTCTCTCTGCCCCTTCCCTACTCATGCTCTGTCCCTCTCTCTCTCTCAAAAATAAATAAACATTAAAAAAAAATTAAAAAAGAAGAGACTGGGCACACAAAAGGATGTACTGGTTATTTCATTATATAACGTCCACATACTTTCACAACTCTAGTGTCAAATCAAAAAGAGGTTTTGGGTGGGTGCATTAAAAGGGGAGGCAATTATCATCCGAGGTGTTGGAATGCTCAATATAATAGGGTGTCAGTTGCTTGAATGTAAAGAATTACCAAAATTCATACAGCTGAACCCTTAGGATGTGCCCATTTCGTACATTGATGATGCTATTTTCCCTTTGTTAAACTCTGTGATTTTGTTCCATGTATCTCCAACATAACTAATTTTATGACATTATATTGCTGTGGACAATAGTGTCCTAGCTATTTCCCTTCCTATAACAGGAATATCTATCTATCTATCTATCTATCTATCTATCTATCTATCTCTCTATCTATCCAGTTTGAATATATATTTTGCTGTTTTTCTTTCAAAGATGAGTATTATACCTGTGCCCGGTCTCATTTGGCATGCTAATAGTCATACACCTGCTGATTTGCCATCATATGACATAATTTCCTAAAGTGCCACCTGTGATCGAACATATTGTAAAGCTTCAATGTAAAAACTTTATGAATATTAAAAGCAAATGCTAACGCTTCCTTGAACGTACTTGGCTTCAGATGCTACTCGCCGTGCCTAACCCAGGTGTTGATTTAAAATTCAGTGGCACAAAACGATTATCTATCATTCTCAATTATCTCATATTCTTTTAATTCTTGATGCATCTAAGACAGAAGCCTGGGAAACACTTCCTTTCCAATTGACCATATAGCACATTTTGTCATTAAAGGCTGATGCTTCATCATTTGGAATTTCATTCTAAACAAAGATTCATAAGTGAGCCTAACAGCAGCTGCCTTGTCAGGTTTGTGAAAGGGAAAAATTAAATCTACTATATTTATTCCAAGCTTCCTCGGTAATGGATCTCATATGAGAGCTTAATTTTATTTTCTGTTTATCAGAAATACGGCCTATCAAAGACACGGTATGCAGGTAATTATGTAAAGCCATCACACAGATGGCGGGTAATAATAAGAAATTGTTGATGAAAATCTGTCCCTTTAACAAGCAAAGAGAAATGGCATTTGACTCTCCTTCTTATAAATTATAATACCTAGCGCTTGTTAAGGTTTTCACCAGAAAAAAAGAGAACTGGCACAGATAATACTTTGAAGAGGTGAAACAACTCACAGTCCTTCATGTATTCTATCAGTGTAGCCAGGAGGCATTGACAGAGACTGGGTAGATGATTGATAGATAGATAGATGGATAGATAGAATGATAGATAGATGATACATAGATAACATAGAAAATTAAAATTGTCCAAAAGTATGCAGCCACATGCTCATGATGAGTCTTCTATGGATGGCATTTATCCTTCCTAAACAATTAACAATTTTTGTTTGTTTATTTATTTATTGTGAAAGAGACTGAGCAGGGAGGAGGGGCAGAGACAGAGGGAGAGAGAGAATCCCAAGCAGTCTCTGTGTCTTCAGCGCAGAGCCCCATACGGAGCTTGAACTCATGAACAGTGAGATCATCGCCTGAGCTAAAACCAAGAGTTGGACGCTCAACCAACTGAACCAAGGCACCCTTATCCTTCTGAAACAATTTTTTAAAGTGAACTTCTTGGACGCAGATTGTGGCATTGGCCCATGACTTCATTTTTAGTCTCATGTGTACTGTTCTTGTTAAAATGGTAGATGGGTAGGATCATTAGTTCAAATTTTTGTTCCTTTCTTCATTGAGAAGTATTTTTAAAGAGACTGACACGTTCCGGGCACTATGTTAGTAGAGTGAGTTGTGAATAGGACTGACCGGGGCTCTACGTGGAACCGGATGAGTGGCACATAAAATGAATGGATGGTTACTTGATTTACTACAAGTCTCTGAAATGAGTTGAAATTCATCAAGCGTGTGTTCACTTTATCAGTATTCACCTAATACTCACTCTCGGCCAGCCCAAGGGGGTAAGTGAGACTGAAAGGAAAATGGCCACGAGGAGCTTCAATCCGGGAAGACTAGAATGGACATTTTTCAACCTCCCCACATTTAAATGTGCTAAGTTCTCACCACTCTGAGTGTCCCTTATTATGTGTAAAATTAATGTTAGTTACAGTAGTACAGCTTAAGTTGTCACCATTATCATTGTCATCATTGCCATCGTTGTCCTCTTCATCTTCGTCCTCATCGTTGTTGCTTTCATCATCGTCGTCATTGTCACCATCATCATCATCATCATCACCATTGTAGTTGTTAAACCCACTGTACCCATTAAGCCTTTTCACCTAGTTCACGTGTATACGTCCACCATTCCGCATCGGGGAAAAAACCAAATGGTTGAAACAGCCATGAAATTAACAAAAATTTCTACTACTGTTTTGTGACATATTCTGAGATGATGTCATGAATTATCAAGGGCAAGAAAGAGTTGAAAATAATGATCAGAAAAGCAGATGATGTCAGCAGTGCAAAACAGTAATGAAAATTGTTAGTTAAGACACATATTCATGCTATACATAGAATATTGATTTACTGAGGTGCAGACCTGTGTAGACAATTGGTTAGAACATTTTTTGTTTTTTTTTTTTTTTTGGATTTTTCAGGTACACACTCCCTATGAAATGCCAAACTCAATCAATCGCTTAGGAAGATAATAGGCATAAATGTAGGAACAAGGGGCCACTACAGGAGTGCAACGTTATTGTAATAATTTGCAATGTAATTTTAGAATGACTTGCTATAGATTTTCTTAATCTTGACGCTATTGGCATTTGGGGTCAGATAACTATCTGGGGGGGAGAGGGTTCTGTCTTGTGCATTGTAGGGTGTTTAGCAGCGTCCCTGACCTATATCCACGACATTCCGGTAGCATCCTCCCACAGCGGTGACAACCAAAAATGTCTCCATATGCGAAATGCCCCGGAGGGGGCAATAGTGTCACGTGTTGAGAACCACAGGCTCTAAAGAAATGATCAAGAAGTGGTCAAGAGAAATGGTTCGTGCTTACAGACCTCTGTCCGATAGATAGAAGCTGTGGGGCAGCATGACCAGGATAAAAAGTAAAAGGTCAATTATTTACACTTATCGTTCTGAAACCATTTGAATACGATCTGAAATATATGCACAGGCCAAAACAAATGGAAGCAGTCAGTAAAAACACCAGAAAAAGTAAATTAGTTTTAAAACATGAGCAATTCTCTCAGTGATAATAGAGAGTCTTCATTATGAATTTCGTCTATTTCTCCACATGTTTAAACATCGTACTTCTTGGGTTGCAAATATAAATGAAGTTACCAGCTGTACATTTTGTCTATCTATGCAATCATAGTTTGACATTTTTTTTTTAAAAAGATCAAACGTACGTATGCTAAACAGGTCAGTGTCCCTTTCCTCAATTACCTAAACAGCATTTATCTTTATAAACTAACCTTAATGAAACACCTGGTGTCTTTCAGTGATTTAAAACAATTTCCCAGGCATTTTATCGGTCATTTCAACTCATATCAAGTACAGAAATTTCCCAATTGGTTAGGATTTATTTATGTTAAATGTGACGTTCGCTTAAAGTATTTTAAAGGTGGACAGAGGGGCCGTGTGAAGCTCCTACTAATTGCTTAGTTTTAAGAAATAAATTAAAATGACAGACGTACATTATTATTAATATAAAGATGTCAAAACAAATACTGAAAATCCAAATTATTTTCTTTGGCTACCTATGATGAAAAAAATTTTTTTAGATCCCCTTTTATCGTAAAATGGGAAAATCCTTCCCAAGCGTATTCCCATTTGAGTTAGTGATAGTGGTGCTAGTGGCCAACACCAACTCATGCTGCTGTTACGTTTATGTTGAATTAAGTGCGGGATTGAGACTTGTTCCTGTGTGTGATTTAAAGTCAGTCCCTGACCCCCTGCTTCCCCACCCCTCTGCGTAGATTGAAGCTCACTTTTTTGTATCCCTCTATACTGGTCTTAATCCACTTTGAACATTGACCATGGACTTCCTCAATACAGCCTGAAACAATAGAAGCTATATTTAATAGTAAAAATATTAGTAGCAGAAGATTCTTGTAGGCCTTAAAGAGGGGGGAAAACTTTTCTTTGGTTGTATTTGCGGGGAGGGGGTGGATACCAGATTATATTAAGAAAAAGGAATTTCTTTTGAAGAAAAGAAAACGTGACTTCTTTTTCAATGGGTATGAAACTGACAATCCATGGTACAAAAATAATGATGGTTCCAAATATGTAAAGAATTTAGACATAACATTTCCAAACGTTTTGTAATAAGCATATGGAATGCATTGACCAAAATCGCCATCAAAGAGAACCTAAATGAGCTTACAAATCAGACATTTTTACATCAGGAAAAGGATTTATATCAGGAAAAGGCATACGACAGCACATCAGCAAACAGAATTATAATAAAAGCGGACAGACTCTTTGAGACACATGACATTTTCAGTTCATCCATCTAAAATATAAATCTATACTTTTAATTAAAATATCCCTCCCGAAACCTGTGCACATGGCTTTGCATGCTTACAAATATGCTGGGCTTGGCCTAGGGCATCCTCTACATAGGAGTGTCGAGTCCTTGGCTCACTAACGAGAAACGTGCAATCCTAGAAGGAAAAGTCAGAGAAATTTCTATCATGCCAGTAAAGCCTGACATTAATTTTACTGTGAAACGTAGTGTCCTGTTAGGAACATGAAGTTTGTAGCTTAGTAGATCAGAAGCAAAATATACACACACCTACTAGGAGAGCATGTACTAGGAATTTTAACAATCCCATTTCGTACTTTCGGATCGGATGCCGGCTTAGGCCTGGATTGGTAGACACTAAGAAGTATTGTATAACGCGTTGGGACATTAAATCTTAGTGACAACACTCAGAAGTCAGTACCTTTGACTTCGTTTTACAGATAAATGTTCACACAATGGACCTCATTTGTTGACCTCCTTGTTTATATGACCATTTATATGCCAAGTACTTTCATCCTTACCAAATTCAGAGAGATTATTTTTCATATTAGCATCCCGGGTTGAACTGGGGCCTCTCCTTCATGTGTTGAAGTCTTAACCACCGTACTTCCAGATGTGACTTAATTTGGAAACAGGGTCGTCGTAGATGTAACTGGTTAAGATAAGGCAATCCAGAGGAGGGTATCCCGTTATCCAATATGATTGTTCTTCTAACAGGAAGGGGAAATCTGGATGCAAAAACACACAGAGGGAGAACACTATGTAAAGATGAAGGCAGAGATCCGGATGATGCATTTACAAGCCAACGGACACCCAACATTGCCAAAAAGTCACCAGAAACAAGGAACCACAGAGGAGAGGCATGGAACTGATTTGCTCTTGGAAGGAACTGACATCCTGATCTTGGACTTCTAGCTTCCAGAGCTGTGAGACAACAAGTTTTTTTTTGTTGTTTTTTTTTTTTAATTTTTTTTTTCCAACGTTTATTTATTTTTGGGACAGAGAGAGACAGAGCATGAACGGGGGAGGGGCAGAGAGAGAGGGAGACACAGAATCGGAAACAGGCTCCAGGCTCTGAGCCATCAGCCCAGAGCCTGACGCGGGGCTCGAACTCACGGACCGCAAGATCGTGACCTGGCTGAAGTCGGACGCTTAACCGACTGCACCACCCAGGCGCCCCGAGACAACAAGTTTTTTTATTCCAAATCATCCACATATCGTAGTTTGTGATGGAAGCCGGAGGAAAACTAATACAACTGATACCATTTTATAATTGAGATGATGGAGGTCCTTGAAGGTCATAATGCAAACCCACATATAAGAGTAGGACTGCCCAGGATGAGGTCCAGTGGCTTCAGCACTAATGCACAGTCCTCTTCCTTCACCTACCTTCCCTGGTCCTTTCTTTCTACTTAACTCCAATAATCAGACTTGTCCTGGGAATTGTCATTCATTCTTCCCAGACCTAGAACTGGGGCCATTGATTTGTTGGCAGAAGCTGGAGACAGGAATCTGAGTCAGTAGTGTTTTTCACAAGGAAATCTACTAAGAGTTACCATAAGACTAGTTATTAGCAAAATCGCTCTTACCCCACAGAAACCCAGAGCCTGGCTTCTGCCCCTTCCCTGGCTCATGCCTGTCCCCACTGCACACACCCTCTCCGAGTAATACAGATGCCTCTTTTCTACGCCATGCCCTGTGCCTGCTCTGCATGGCCTAGGAAGGTTTAACACTTAAGTCTTAAAAAGCCTCTATTGGTCAGTGCTTCCAAGAGACTGTGGACAGGACAGCAGATAGACAGTGAGCAACAATACGCTCATCCACTTCCACAGAAGCATTGGGAAGGATCATGAAAAGGGGTAACCCACTTCCCTTTGACAGTCCCTTATCCATATGTCAGTCTACAAACACCAGGGGAGAGGTAGCGAGCATCTCCTTCCCACTGGTGACTGGCCTTGATGATCACATGATATTTGCTCATTCTGCCCAGCAAGTATAGCGAGCTTCTTATATCCAGCAATTCTAAGAGACCGTCTGCCATCACAGGAGTCAATTCTACTCTCTGCCCTTACTCAGCTTTCTTTTCCCTCCTTCTCTCTACAACCCCCCCACTCCGCCACCCGGCACTCCTATTATCTGTCTACACCCCCTCCCCCTTCCCCCTCCCTCCGTGGCATCCCTGCCGGGTGAGCTGTTGTTGGAAAGCTGTCCCTACACCAGTGACCCTCATTTTGTCACTGGGCTTTGCTTTTTCCTTTCTTAACACAGACCTGGTTAACCATCTGCTCCCAATCTTTTTTTTTTTTTTTTTTTTTTTTCCTTTTCTTTTCTTTTTGAGAAGACGGGTGCTATTCTTGGATCCTCTGCCATTCTGAGAACTGCAACGCTGTGATGTTCTCTTTCTCCTTTCCTTACGGTCACCACTAATGTATAGTATCCTAAAAATAAAGATACTGACATTTCGAATCTGCCTTCAGTGGCAAACAGATCTTTGAAGAAAACTATTGTTGCAGTTAGACATTTGCCTCGCTGACTTCACCCACTTGGAACGCGATCCGTGGTAAGCTGTAGAAATGGAAGCTGTCGAGGCACGCCCGGGTGGTGCAGTCAGTTAAGCATCTGACTATTTCAGTTAAAGTGATGATCTCGGAGTTCATGGGTTTGAGCCCCTCATCGGGCTCGCTCTCTCTCTCAAAATTAAACTGAAAAGAATTTTTTTTTTCTTTTTAAAGTATAAGCTGTAGAAGCTATAGCTCAGAGCAAGTTTACTGTGCCTGCAGGACAATCGAGCCACTGTACTAATAACGAAAGAGTCCCTTCCACGGATGGAGAAAGGACACAGTCTTGACCTAAGGCGATCCAGGAGCCCACCCCCAGAGAAGGGGCACAGGGAAAACACCCTGCCTGAGGAGATGGGGCCCTGCACAGTGGCGGTGACACTGCCTTGTCACCCATATGTCACACGATCCCAATCACAGAGCTTCTCCCAGCTGTGGTGTTTGCATCTGAAAAATAAAAGAGCCTGGATTACACACGTCGCAAAGTCTCAACACGTCTGCAGAAAATCCATGTCAAAGTCTCAAAACCTGTTTCTTCCATGGTTTTTCAAAATTCACCAAGAAATTACAGAATAAATAGGATACAGAGACAAAGAGGAAATAAGAAAGCCCCCCAAAGGTGCGAGAGAAACCTGAATCACTTAGAAAGGTTAAATATTCCCACTTAGTGAAAGAAGGTAAAAAGTTACCCAGGAGGGTTCCGTCAGGAAAGCGTGGACAGGGCTTCTATGCTCCTCAGGCAGGACTGACTCCACAGGAACCAGTTGGCTGGCCATGTGGGAAAGAATTAGACTGCATTTCGTTATGGAAAAAAAAAAAAAAAAAAGAAGAAGTTGGAAAGGAAAGAGGTTTCATAAATCGTGAAATTAAAAATTAGAGAAAAATTACCAAATAGATGGGATTTTGAATGTGGGAGTGATCACATGGCAAGGTGTTGGTCTGTAGGATTAATTTGATCACTATGGGTTGCTAACACAATCTCTCCTCTCCGCCCCCCTCTATCTCTTCCTCCCTCTCTTTCTCTCAGCAAGCCTGTCACCCCTCCCCAGGCTGTCTGCACCGTCAGAGTCCCCTGGTGACCATAGGGAACAACTAAGTTATGAACTTACTCCCTTACGAACTTCAGAAAGTTGTGTTCTCAATTCTGGAGGTTGGAACTCATTACATTCTCAAAACCCAAAGACAACCAACCCCACAGATAGTTCATTTCCTTATGAGAAGTTAAAAATTAGAAAATTAGAAAGTAGAAAATATAAATGTCTATAAATTAATATAAAAGGATGATAAAGCCATCAGGTATTATAATCAATGTAGTCTTTTCATGAAAATAACTATGAATAAGGAGGAGGATGGAATTGCCCTCCATATTTGCAAATCTCTTTCATGTTCGGCTTCACTGAAGCTAGCTGCGTGCTCACATTTGTTTCACATTCAATCTGCGTTTTGATTGAATTATATGATGAAAATCCAGATTCAAACGACCTATCGTAGTTTAGTGGCCATTTCAAATCATTGGGGATATTTTTCTTTGATGTTAAAACATGGTGGGTTTTTTTTTTTTCAAACGTTAGTTGCAACTAAAACCATAATAAATGCTTCATACGATGATACATTAAAATCCATTGATCTGTCTGTCACTTTGAATGAATCTTTTATCCATGCATGTTTTACTAATTATGCATTGGTCATTTGGAAAGTATTAGTGCACTCAATTATTCACATCCTCCAAGTGTTGACACATTTCATTATACAATTAAAAAAAACCACACATTTGTTACTATCACCACTGACTGAGCAGAAGAGTCTTTAAGCGCAGGGAATTTGTCAAACTCGTGACGGCAGAGACAAATTTTCCAAATTTTAACTTTTGCTTCTAAGTTCAAACTTTATCATCCTTCAACCATACTGCAAGTTATTTTTATTGAAGTAACAGGCTTATTTTGCTCTTCTCCCAGAAAGCGTTTGCCAAATTACCCACGTATAAATAAGCATAGTTTGTCTAGAAGTGGCTGAAGCCTGACACACTCATTTAAATATTTGCTAATAAGTAAGCTTAATAGGCTAGCAAGTAAAAGACTCACGGGTGGGTTGATGGATGCAAATCCCCAAGGGTGAGCTTTCTTCTTTCCCAGAATGCTTCTCTGTCATCCTATTGGCCAAACTATCTCCCATTTTTATGGCTAGAACATGCTGAAGCTGTGGATTCTGCTTTAAGCCAGAGCACAGCCTGTGTATATTGGAGTCAGGTCTGGTGAATGAGTCAAGTACTTTCTTTGTCATGCACTCAGCCCTGCGTTTGGAGTTGCCAGGGTTGGTTGGCTGTGGGTTATGGGAAGAAATGGAAGGAAGGAAGGAAGGAAGGAAGGAAGGAAGGAAGGAAGGAAGGAGGAAGGGAGGGAGGAAGGAAGGGAGGAAGGGAGGAATGGAGAGGGGAAAGAACGAAGGAAAGAAGGAAAGTAGGAAGGAGGAAAGGGGAAGGAAAGAAAGAAGGTAGAAGTGCTACAGACTAGGTTGAATCTAGCAGACAGATTGGGAGGTGAGGCTTCAGATCTGGGGTCAGACTTTTTCACATCATATCCCGGTTGCAACATTCACTGGATTGTCTAGGAGGAAAGACTCTTGCGTTTGTGTCTCAGTTTCCTTGTTTCTTAATTGGGGTGAATAGTGGCACCTACCTCCTAAGATTATTGTCAGCATTAATTGAAATAGCACATCGAATTAGTTGAAATAGCAATATGCAGTGCTCAGTGAATGTTGGCTGGCTTTGTTAACAATGCCCGCGGAAGTGTTAGTGATCTTCGAGTTTTTTGAGAAAAAAGATTGCTACCTGTCACCCTCCAACAAACAGGACATTGTTTCCGCTTAGTCTAACCACATGAGATCATCGCTATGTGTCTGGTCCTCATGTGGTTTCTGCATTGGTCACGTGTGCTTCTATACAATAGAAACTCTCAGTACCCCAGGGGCCACTTACCTTGGGGAGCCAACTTTTCTCTGGATAAATATGTTTAGGCAAAGAGAGCATGCGACTTCAGTTCTCTGGGACACAGTGGATTTGTCCATGTTTTAGAAATGGCAAAACAGCATAGACAACTCTGAGGCGGGGCGCGTCTTGAAGAGAGAGAAAATGGCTGTGAGAACTTCAGTTAGGAGACCATTCTGTTAGGGCAGGGAAAGCTGATGAGAGCCTAAACCAAGTCAACGGTGGGGCAGACGGAAAAGAAAGGGTGCATTCGGGAGACGATGGAGGACCACGTTCATTTTATTGATTCTCATATTCCCCAAACACAGCTGACCACGTCAGCCTCTAGTTCTTGAGTCACAGGTTAAACATCATATGTCAAGCGAAGGCCTATTTAACATCGCTTTCCTCCCCGAAACCCTTGTCTATCCAGAAAAAAGAGTCTATCCAACACAGGGTCTAACCTAAATCAAGCTACTCTTTTCCCTCTTATGAATGAATACACATAGCATCTCATGGTCATATTCATACAATATATAAAATAAAACGAATCCAATTTCTGCCTTTGAATTTTTGGAGATACCTTGCCGACTTCTCAAAAGGAGTCAGCAGCTTGAGTGTGCACTTCGGAGCCCTAAATGAGATATTTCTATTTCCTGTAGACAAGTGATAATTAAAGAATATATAACCTTGAAAGAAAATTAGTTGCCAGGATTTCTTCTCTCTCTTCCAAGATTAATACTTCAAAATGCTTAAGTACTTCCACAAAGAATATTGAAGCATAAAAGTTTGATATTTATTAAATGTTTTCATTTTCAGAGAGTGTATCAAACATGGTTTTGATCAGAAGGACATAGAAGCCACGGCATTTATTATTCAGCAAAATCAAAGAACGGAAAGGAAAAACCGTGATGACATTTGTGTCCTCAAGCTCAAGGTCTGTCCCCTAAAACTAGGTTTTGGAGACAATCGTTATATTTTATCTTTTTAAGGTAAATCACGAAGATTGTCATTTTTCTACTAATGTAGTAAATACTAAATCAGTGACAGGGAAAATAATCCCTGTCCCCTTTAAGAGCAATTTAAATCAACAGGGCAAACGCTGATCTTACTCGGAAAATTGAATGGCTTCTAATTGCTCTCTCCAACTTGTTCCCTCTGCTTTCTCACATCTATTTCTCAGAGTTTCTTAGACTAAAACCACGAAATGGAAAGAAAAGATTAAATCTGTAGACACGTGTAAGGCTATTCCTTGGCCTTGTCAAAATACTTTCCCAAAAAGTTGAACGTGTTTACTTCTTCATGACAAAAAGCCCCACCTCACTGGTTTTTACAATATTTGTATTATGGGTTTTCTTTTAAAGTTATGATTAAGAACTATGATTTGTTTTAGTGGAAATGAGATCTATTTTTTTAATATTTATTTATTTTGAGAGAGAGAGAGAGAGAGAGAACATGCACGTGTGCTACTGGGGGAGGAACAGAGGGAGGAGAGAGAGAATCCCAAGCAGGCTCCAACACAAAGCCTTGGCTGTCAACGCAAAGCCCCATGTGGGACTCCATCTCAAGAACCATGAGATCATGACCTGAGCTGAAGTCAGGGGTCTGACGCTTAATGGACTGACCCACCCCAATGCCCCAAGAACTTTGACTTTTTAAAATAGTAAGTAATCAGAAAATAGAGATGATAGATTTGTTCATCTTGTTTCTCTCCTGAACAAGCCATCCTTTTGGAAGCTTATGACTGTAGTATAAGCAGCTAGTTTACATAACAGCAGGATGAGGTGATTTCAAAAGTAGAAGAAATCACCATCGAAAGCAGAGAATTCATATGGGATTTCTGTTAGCATTTTACCTCAGGGCTGGTTGACTGATCAGCACAGGGTCTTAAGGGCTGTCATATTTGTTTAATCCATATGCACCCTAGTTATATTGGTTCTGATTTTCTGTTACCTGCCCTCTCTCTAAACCTAGCCAGCAGCCAGCTCCAGGTTGCAGTAAATTCATCCAAAATTGTATACAAATTTAATACTAAGCAAGATACTATTATAGCAAAAGTATTTTGAAAAAAGTATATATTTAAATTAGGTATAAGGGGGGCGCCTGGGTGGCGCAGTCGGTTAAGCGTCCGACTTCAGCCAGGTCAAGATCTCACGTGTCCGTGAGTTCGAGCCCCGCGTCAGGCTCTGGGCTGATGGCTCAGAGCCTGGAGCCTGTTTCCGATTCTGTGTCTCCCTCTCTCTCTGCCCCTCCCCCGTTCATGCTCTGTCTCTCTCTGTCCCAAAAATAAATAAAAAAACGTTGAAAAAAAAATTAAAAAAAAATTAATTAGGTATAAGGGACAAAAGAAGGATTATTGAAATCATTTGACACCCTTAATAGTTAATAATGGGATATTTATTATGTAAATATATAATATATGTTATTATAAACTACATGTATTATATATATTAGAATAATAGAAATGAATCTCCATGCTGATGAGATACCCTAAATATTCTCTCACTGCATTTGATTTATTATTCACTGAAATAATAAATGAAACGAAATATTTTACCAGCGTTATGGACATGCATCTCTTTGAATCACTGATGCAAAATTATGCTCTGAATAAAGTCATATTATATTAACTCCTGTTTGAAGAAGAATACAAAACACATGCCCAAAGTGCTTTCACATATGGACTCTATGACTGACACATCATCAACTTACTGAATCTGAATGATAGTCTTAAGCTATAAAAAGTCTAGAATGACATGACATTACTTTTAAGATAATTGCTCATTATTCCTCCAACTGAATATCTTATTGTTTAAATTTTAACAACTTTTTTTTTTTTGAGAGAGAGAGAGAGAGCGAGCACGCGCATGAGCAGGGGAGGGGCAGAGGGAGAGGGAAAGAGAATCTTACGCAGGCTCCATGCTCAGTGTGAATCCCAGTGTAGGGCTTGGTCTCACTACTGGGAGATCATGACCTGAGCCAAACTCAAGAGTTCGACTCTTAACAGACTGAGCCATCCAGGCACCTCAAATTTTAATAACGTTTAAAATGTAATGTGCATTGTTTGCTTTGGTTTCCAAAATCAAGACCAGTATTATGGGTAGTAAATGAACCAATTCTTTGGGTATAAAGGGATAATATTCCTTCTTTACAAGAGTGTAATATTCTATTACAGAATATTTTTATTGGTTCAAAGGCTTCTTCTAGAAAGAAAGATATTTCTCTCTGTGTGTTCTTCTTATTTCTTTACATAATGGAAATTTTAATTTTGGATTATTTTTTCTTTTGGGGTAATTGTGATTTATAGGAATATGACTAAAAATATGACTGAACTTGAGTATGGAGAGAAAAAGAGAGAGAGAAAGGGAGGTATTGGGAAGAGAGATGAGATATCTCTCTCTCTCTCTCTCTATATATATATATACACAAAATTATCGTACACTGCAGGAGAAAAAGATTGTGGGGATCAAAATGCAGTTATTTCATGCTAATGATGTAGAAAATGGGGCTCAGAGAAATAAATATTGAAACAATATAGGATTCTGTTAAATAACCCTAGGAAATTTTGGTCTAAGTGCCAAATATCTTTTCTAATAAAACATAATCTTTATACTTGCTTTAGTATTATTTGATTTCAACACACTTTTATTACATGCATCACCAAGAATGTATTGGTACTATAAAAAGTCAAATATTTTTTGAAAGTCTATCTCAATAAAAATATTAGACATGCATTATAATTAGAAATTAGTCTCTAAAAACATGAGGACTATTTATCGTCAAGTATTCATTATCATGATGGTATTTTAGTACTAAAGTATAAACATAAGTACAACCCTACATGAATAATTAACACTGTTCATTTACTTACCAAAATCCAGTGAAATACATGTATATTCCTTTGAGTGTCCCCCTCGATTGCTCTCTCAAGGCCTCTCTCTCAGTCTCTCTCTCTCAGTGTGTGTGTGTGTGTGTGTGTGTATGTGTGTGTGACTGCGAGTGTGTTTCTTTGTCTATCAGCCATTTTCCTTTAGACTAAAATGAACTTACATTTACTAATGGGACTAAACATGGAAACCACAATTTCCAACTTAATTTCCAAATTATTTCCAAACCACCATTTCCAAATTAAAAAACCAACTTTTTAAAATTAAGGTCTTATTTTAATTCCAGTACAGTTAACATACAGTGTTATTATAATAGTTTCAGGTGTGCTATATAGTGATTCAGTAATTCTGTACATTCATTTTTCGTTTTTCATTATTATAAGTATACTCTTCATCCCGTTCACCTATTTTGCCCATCCCCCCACCTCCCTTGATATGCTTCATTTTATTTTGTTTTTTTAAATTTTTATTATTGCTTTAAGTTTATTTTTAGAGAGAGAGAGACAGCACCAGTGGGGGAGGGGCAGAGAGAGACACCCAGAGAGAGACAGAGAGAGAGAGAGAATTCCAAGCAGGCTCTTCACTGTCAGTGCAGAGCCTGACCCAGGGTTCAAACTCATAAACCATGAGATCATGACCTGAGCTGAAATCAAGAGTCAGATGCTTAACTGACTGAGCCACCCAGGCACCTTGATATTATTTATTTTAAATGAGTACCTTCAGTTAAAGTTATTATTATTTTTTCAACAAAAACATTTTTTCTTGAAGCATACTTCAAAATACATGATTGTAAAAGATATATATATATATGTGTGTGTGTGTGTGTGTGTGTGTGTCTGTATAGGTGTGTGTGTATATATATATATGTATATATATGTATATATCTTTTAGATATATACATATATAAAACATTTCATCCAAGACAAATAGAATGCACCTTTTCTTCAAGTACACACAGAAGAATCTCCTGGTTAAACCACATTAAAAAAGACATAACAAATATTACACCTTTAAGAAGACTGAAATTATACTAACCAAATATAGTTTCCAACCACAATGCTACAAGCTAAAGATCAACAATAAATCAAAGCTGGAAAATCTACAATGTAAATATTAATTGTTTAATATGCAAATCTTAAACAGCACACTACTGCCCAAGCAATGGGCCAAATATGAAAAAAATCCAGCAAATCAAAATATATCAAAGCAAAAGAAAAAGAAAACACAATATTTCAAAACCTATGGGGTGCAGCAAAAGCAGATGTTAGAGTGAAACTTATGCTAAAAATGCTTATATTAAAATAAAAAATGCAAATAAACAACATACCGCAAGGAACTAGAAAAAGAGGACACTTAGCTGAAATTTAGTAGAGAAAGGAAATGACAGACACTAATAAATAATATAGAGAGCATAATAAATAATAACAGCTTTGAAAGTAATACCCAGATTTTTAAAAAATAAATGAACAAGATTAAATCTGCAAACAGCCAAAAAAATAAACAAAATTGGCAATGCTGTGACTACATTTACTAAGCAAAAATTGGAGACAAGACTCAGAAACCAAAATTAGAAATAGAAAGCAGTAGATAATCACAGAAATACATAGTGTGATAACAAATTACTCTAAGCCATTATATACTAACAAATCAGATAACTTAGGGAAAAAAAACAGATAATTCCTAAAATGCACAAGTTACCATGTTTGGATCATGAATCTTAAATGCATGAAATAGGAAATCTTCTTAGACTAATAACAAGATAAAAGTTGAATTAGGAATCAAAATTCTCCCAGCACAGAAAAACCCGAGATCACATGGTTTCACTGGTCAATTCTACCAAACATTTAAAAATATATATATTTATGACAATCTTTATCAACATCTTACAAATAATGGAATAAAGGGAACACATTGATAGTAAAGCAGGATAAAAGCAGCACAGAAACAAAAGTCTAGTTTGTTCAATATTAAGTATTGCTACTCTGACTTTCTTTTGATATTCATCTGTGTGATAAATGTTGTTCTACTCTCTCACTTTCAATGTGTAGGTGACTTAAGGTCTAAAATGATTCTTATGTAGGCAGCATATAGATGAATCTTGGTGTTTGTTTGATTTTATCCATTCTGACACCCTGCATCTTTTGATTGGAGCATTAATCCATTTATGTTCAAAGTAATTCTTGAGAGTTATTTATATATTGCCATTTATTTTGACATTGTTTCTGGAGATTTTCTCTGATCCTTTCTTGTATTGGTCACTTTTGGTCTCTCCTTTGCACTCAAAGAGTCCCCTTTAATATTTCTTGCAGGGCTCTTTTAGTGGTCATGAACTCCTTTTTTTTTTTTTTTTTTTTTTTTTTTTTTTTTTTTTTTTTTTTTTTTGGTCTGGAAGATCCTTTTATCTCTCCTTCTCTCCTGAATGATAGTGTGCTGGGTAGAGCTTTGTTGGCTGCAAATTTTTTCCCATTCAGCACTTTGAATATACCATGCCACTTGCTTCTGGCTTGCCAAGTTTTTGTTGAGAAATCTCCAGCTAGCCTTATGGGTTTTCCATTGTATGTTAAGGACTTCTTTTGTCTTGCTGCTTTTAGGATTTTTCCTTTATCACTATATCTTGCAAATGTAGTTACAGTATGTTTTGGTACTGGCCTGCTTTTGTTGATTTTGATGTTTGTTTCCTTCCTCACATTAGGGAAGTTCTCAGGTATTGTCTCTTGAAATAAATTTTCTGTGTGCCTTTCTCTCTCTTCTTCTGGGACTCCTGTATATGCATGTTACTATGTTTGATCGAGTGAGTTCCCTAAGTCTATTCATGTGTTGCGTGATTCATCTTTCTTTTGTTCAACTTCATTATTTCCCATTATTTCGTCTTCTGGGTCATAATTCATTTCTATGCTTCTTCCAGCATGCTGTTTATCAAGTGTTTTCCAATCTTGTTTATTGCATTCTTCACCTCTAATAGATTTTTAAGTCCTTTATCTCTGTGGTATAGGTCTCCCTTCTGTCTTTCAATTTTTTCTTAAGCCCAGTAAGTATCCTTGAGATTGTTGCCTTAAGTTCTCCATCAGGCATGTTACTTATATCTGTTTTGCTTGGATCTCTGGCCATGGTCTTATCTTATTCTTTGATATGGGATAAAGTCCTTTATCTTGGCATTTTGTCTAAGTCTCTGCCTTCTTTGAGTTAGAAAAGCCAGTTATGTTTCCTGTTCCTGAATGAAATGGTTTTGTGGAGAGAGGTCATGTGGTGCCCAGGGCCTGGAGCTTCAAAGAGTGTCTCTGGTGAGTGCTGCCTGCACTCTACTACTGTGTTTGGCTGCTCTCTCCTCTTCAAGCCAGTCATCTGCAGAAACTCTCGTTGCCTGCAGTGAGCAATGTTTGGCCCCTGGCCTGAATGTGGTGAGTTTTAGCTAGGTGTGCATTGGCCTGCTTGTGAAGTGAGACCTGACACCAACTTCATCAGAATCGAGGACCTGAAGAACTCTCTGGTGGACAGATATGGTGTGGGCAGGCGTTTGTGCTGGTCTTCTGGGGAGGGGCTTACCATGCTGGGACTGAGGCAAGCTTGATGGAAAAGGGCAGTCCTGCCAGAGCACAGGGTGGTGGTGCTTTAAGCAAGTTAGGCAGCTAATGTCCAAGCTGAACTGCTTCCCTCAGGTGGTTCTGTGTTTATGCTGAGGGGCAGGGGAGGGAAAGGTGCCAGCTAGCTTTTTTGTTCCTTGAGAGGCAGCTCTCTGAATGCTGCCTCTCAAAGAAGTGGTTTTAGTAAATAACCTCCCACTGTGTGCCCCAGGCATTTTTCAGATCACTGTTTCCATGCTGTCAGATCCAGGGTTGTTTCTGTGCCTTCTCTCCAGGAGCAGCTCAGTGCCCTCCTGGCTCTATTTCAGCCAAGCTTGCTGACCTTTAAAACTCCAGGCTTTAAGCCCTGCTGGTTGTAAGAACTGATGAATTTCAGTCTCTCTCATTTTCCAAGCCAATGGCTTTGGGACAACGTTCTTCGTGTGCGTTCCTCAGTGTGCTCCAATCTCCTTCTCCCTGACCATGGCTCCTGTGATCCATTTCTCCCCTAAACCACATCTCCATACTTCCTGCATTCTTCCATGCGACCTCTTCTCTCCCTTCAGTTGTGAAGTTTGTTGTTCTGTCGGCCTTCAGGTCGGTTTCTCAGAGTATTCACAATGACTTGATGGTTATCTAGCTGTGTTCTTGGGAAAAAATGAGCCTGGGGTCCTCCTACTCATCCATCATCTTTGATGCCTCTTCCCATCTCACTGAGGTTCATGAAGAAAAGTCTCAACATCATGTGATGTGTTTGCAACTTAGCTCCAAAGACAGGAATCTTGATCACTTCATTAACCAGAAGCAATATAACCAGGTCACATACTACTAGAAAAATGTAACTACATAAAGTCAACATAAATTTAAACAGGAAAAAGGACAGGCACACCTCACTGTTGAGGGACGCCGATGCGGCTGACTATGGTGTAACACTCGCCTGCATGGATCATCTAGGAGAAGCAGAGCCCTGACACTGTCAGAGCCCAAGGCTCAATGACTGTCTGCATCTGAACACTGAGATGACAGATTGTTGTCAATAGATTCTGGACCTCCAGCTGCTGGGCTGGAACATTGCAATGTTTTTAGTCTTATCATCTTTGTTGAGAACTAATCTTACTACATGTTATCAATACAGTTAGTGGGAATTAAACATATGAAAGTATTGATGGATCACAGGTCACAATAAGAATACACAGTGAGCGTATATTTGATATATACACTGATGTATACGTTGAACATACTGTTGATGTGCTTTGGTCAACGTATCGTGTACGGTGCTCGGGGGAACATCAGCAAGCACCATTTGGTGCCAGGACTCATGGGCAGAATGAGGACTGATCCAGGAGATGCTGGTTCCTTAGCCTCCTCTGGAAAGTCACGTTTTGGCGCCCGGTTTTTGGGTCAGCAGACACATCAGCTTCTGCTGCAGGAAGCAGCCTGTGTGGTGATTTGGCCGATGAACCTTTTTCCCCCTTGCTCCTCTCTCCCCACCCCCCCTCCCCCCTTCTCCTGCCACTTAGACCCAGAGACCTGGGTGAAGAGAGTTCCATTTCCTGGCATTGGTCATATGACCTGTAGTTTTCTTGTAACCATGATACCATGAAACACTGTTTCTGGGTAACTTCGGTAAATGGGTTCTACTTGGTGTCTAGGGTACCATTGAGTTTGTCAGGAAGTTTCTTGGAAAGCTGTATGGCATATGCCTGTGGTCATCAGAGATAATTCAGGAATAAATAGGTATGGCTGTCTGTTCCCAGTTACTGAATTCACACAATTAAACCTGCAATCAGAGTTTTAAATTAACTGTCTCCCATCCCCAGATTCTACTCAACTGTGTGGATGTGTCCATTGGATCCAGAGATTCCTCTCTTACTTGGCACTCTCATGGGAAGTAGCCTTCCTTACCTCTTGGCAAAGATTCTCAGTGGTTTTGCCTTTTTCTTCTCCTTACGGCTCAGAAGGACATCCACATTTATGTGAAGGACCCACATGATGGAATTGTTGGCAGCCTTGTTACCAGAGATGTCCCTGGCGTTTTAGGATTTCTGAGTGATCTGCCCACCCGGGAATGTTATGGCCTTGTGGCAAATATGTGTCCCCTCTCCCATCCTGTTAGTGTGCCTCCTACATAGCCAGCCTTATCATCAGCTTTAGTGCCCTATGGACCCTGTGAGCACCTGGGAAGTAGGTGACTCACCCTTTTGAGCCATCTGGTGTTCAGAGTGACTCACCATCACACTCCAGTGGATGTTTGCTTCCATTATCTCCAAGGAAGTTGTGGCACAGAGACAGGCAATGTGACCACTTGATGATTGCCTTTAAAAAAATGTTTTATTTATTTATTTTGAGAGAGAGAGAGAGAAAGAGAGAGAATGCAAGTGGGAGAGGGGCAGCGAGAGAGAGGGAGAGAGAGAGAATCCCAAACGGGCCCTGCACTGACAGATGTGGGGATCGATCCTGCAAACCATGAGATTATGACCTGAGCAGAAATCAAGAGTCTGACACTTAACTGACTGAACCACCCAGGCGCCCCGATGATTGTCTATTCTGACAATTTACCCTCATCCTTAGGGGATGTCTCCAGGCATTGGAGTGACCCAGCCTAAACCCCGTGCTGTGGAGTAGGACAGCACTATCCAACCCAGTTTGCATGCATGACTTTGGCAAGTATCGCTTAGCTCAGGAACTTGCGGGCAATGCTTAAGTAGGTGCATAGTTCCCATGTCCAGGCATCCCACAAATGATCTCCTGGGCTCTGCAAGCATAGGGTCTCAGAAAGAAACTTCTTTGCCTAAGAGTGCAATTCTAAGTGGGGAACAGGTGTATTGGTTTCAAGCTTTCTGTCTAGGGGAGTGCTAGGACATACCAGTTCCCCAGGATCCGGACCCTTGGTTGCTGGGGAATTGAACAGGACACAGGTCTGCTGAAGAGGGAGGCCCAGGACTCAACTTTGTAGGGACAGTCTAGAGATGCCTCCTGGGGTCAGACACAGGAAAAGCCTGCTTTCCTGTCTACAATCTTTGAAGTAGGAAACAGTTTTTAAAGCATTTGTTAAAAATGTGCTCATCACCCCACCGCCAAAATTGACACCTAAGTGCTTCTAAAATTATACTTTTTACCCTTGTTCTTCTAAGGATAAAAGTCCTTACTTCTACCAGAGATCAGTTACTCCTCTTATGCTATATGCCCTACTCCATGTTGCCTTCTCATCGAATTTTCTTCACAATTATGCAATTTCTCTTCTGCATCTCTAATTCTTTCCTCTCCATAAGATTTTCCTCACCTTCCCACAAACAAGACCCAATATCCCCAATCTTTAAAAAAATGAAAAAAAAAGTTCCTGGGTGTCTCCTTTGGTTGAGCGTCCAACTCTGGATTTCAGCTCAGGTCCTGATGTCATGGTTCATGGAACTGAGCCCCGCATCAGGCTCTGCACTGAAAGCATGGAGCCTGCTTGGGATTCTCTCTCTCTCTCTCTCTCTCTCTCTCTCTCTCTCTCTCTCTCTCTCTTCCTCTGTCCCTTTGCTGCTCATACTCTCTCTTTCTCTCTCAAAATAAATAAATAAACATAAATAAATAATGAAATAATGAAATAATGAAATAATGAAATAAAAAACACCTTCACCTTATTTTCTTTTCCAATTCCCAATCCAATTCTAGACACCTTTCCTCAACAAAACCCCCTGAAATGTCTGCCTATTCACCCTTGCTGTTCCTTTTGTCATTGAAAACATACTTGGCCATGTCACTCACTGACCTTACTCCCATCCAGGTCTCTAGACATGTCCATGCTGCCAAATCCACTGGCCTCTGAGTTCTTCTTCAGCAATATCTCAGCAAAACTCATAAAAAAAAAAAAAAACTTCCTTTCATCTCTTGGCCTCCAGAACACCGCATTCTCTGCCTCTCATCCTACCTCACACGGTTCTCTCTCGTTCTTCTTTGCTAATGCCTCTCAATGATAACATTCCTCAAGGTTCTTTTGCGTCCTCTAAATGTGTTCTCCTGTTGGGTGTCTCCATTTAGACATAGTATATCCCCCAGAGGGTTAATGAATCAGGATGTTCCCAACCCGTGTTCATTGTTACTTGGCTAGTTTTACAAAATCCATTCACATAGTAATTTTGCTTAACAGATTCATTTCAAAGCCATGTTCAGAAGGCGAGTAAGACAATGGTATGAGGCAGGGTCAGAGCATGTAGCACTTTAATTACAAATTGTAACCAACCCTAACTCTTCTCTTGGACAAGATGCTACATCTAAGTCAACATTTTCAAGCCTATGCCTAATATTTCCAAACACAAACTCTAGCATCGTACATTATCCAGTTGCTTAGCTGGTGATACAAATATCTCACCCGAATCTCAGTTTTAACCAGGTAGAAACAACTCTAAATCCTCTCACTTCTGAAATAATTTCCTCCCTCCGATTCCTTATTTCCATAAGTAGAACAGGTTGCTCAAGTTAAAAAAATCAAGACTTTTTTGCATTGCATCTACTTTTTTTTTGTTTACTGCCTGAAGTTATACATTCCCAGGTCAGGGATGCTGCATGAGAAGTGAAGTGCAGGTTATGTAACACACATCCTATCCCACTGTTTGCATTTTTACTATTACAACCTCATCCAGGCACCTCTGGATCTTGCCTGGTCTATCACTATAGCCCCGTTCACTGGCTTCTGCTTGGCTCTTACCCCTTCTGTGTGCTCTCAGCCTAGCAGTCAAGTGAACTTGAAAAACCACACATTGTGTGTCATGACGTTCCCATGCTTGAAACTGTTAGCTCGCTTATCATCAGTTTTCAAAAAAAAAAAAAAAAAAAAAAAACATTAAATTCCTTCCACTTGCTTTGAAGTGCTACACGTTCTGACCCTGTCTCCTACAATTCCCTTCTTCACCTTCTGAACATGACAGCGAAATTAATCTCTTCAGCAAAATTACTGTATCACTGGATTTTCTAAAGCTAACCAAGTACCAATGAGCATGGATTTGGGGCAGCCTGACTCATTAATCTTCTGGGGGGGGATATCCGATCACTGGCTGTAGAGACCATCTTGTCTTCCTTTGTCTCTCGGCTGAGAAGACTAAGTAAAATAGGCACAGTTCCACCACTTGCCCCTCACCCTGCCCCTTATATGAGGCACCTTTGGATGTTAGTACGACCTTTCGAAATTAATGGTTTATCCTCCTTCACTGAAGTACATAATATCTTCAGGCAGAGCTGCATATCAGAAACTTCCCCGGGAAAGAAGACTTCCACCTCTGTTCTACCTTCATCTAGTAACAGACTCAGCCAGACTCTTGAAAACATGGACAGGAGACTAAATTCTACTTTGGAAATGTTACTGCTGGTAAGTGGCCATCCTTTCAACCAGCTGCAGATTCACGTGACCTCAAAGGACATAAGATGTTAATGGCTGTTTCTGAACATTTCCTAATATGTCGGGCACGACTCTAAGCACTTTCTGCCCAGTCCTTGGGAATCCACCGAAAGCCAGCCACTCAGTGCTTGACTCGTAACTTTCTGGCAACATCAGCTATTCTTGTGGAAAAAAAAAAAAAAAAAAAAAAATGCCTTGTCAACCCTGGGAGGTAAGCCCTTTATCTCTCACGTTTCGCAGAAAGGAAATGGAGACTTAAAGGCTAGGGAAATTTATTTTTGCTCATAAGTTCAATAATTAGCAGATAGTACTTCTTAAAATAAGGCAAACTGACTCCAGAGTTCTAGCTGTGGTCATATCAGGATGGCCTTAACTAAAACTCTCAGTAAGAGCACCTGACTAGCCCAGTTGGTTGAATGTTTGACTCTTAATTTCAGCTCAGGTCATGATCTCAGGGTCATATGATCAAGCCCCGAGTAGGGTTTATGTAGAGCATGCATGGGGCCTACTTTAGATCCCCTCTCTCTCTCCCTCTGCTCCTCTCCTTGGCTCGAACACTCTCTCTCTTTCTCTAAAATTGAAAACAAAACAAGGGGCTCCTGAGTGGGTTAGTTGGCTAAGTTTCTCACTCTCGATTCAGTTCAGGTCATGATCTCACGGTTCGTGAGATCCAGCCCTACATCAGGCTCCATGCTGACAGCACAGAGCTTGCTTGAGATTCTGTCTGTCTCTCCCCCTCTCTCTCTCTGGGCCTCACCTGCATTCTCTCTCTCTCTCTCTCTCTCTCTCTCAAAATAAATCAACCAACCAGCCAACAAACAAAACAACCCTCCCTGTCTTTTCACCGTGCAAAGATGATTACCTAATGCATTTGCCACCTTTTATCTCCTGTGTTTGTGAGATTACCCACCCACACCCCCTCCCCGCCCCCCCTACCCCCGCCTTATCAACACTGAAGCTCAGAGATGCTGATGTCCTCAAACTCGGCCCTTGTTAAAAAAGCAGGGTCTGATGCCTAGTTGTTCATTAAGTATTTACTAGACGAAGTAATGGAAACATTGACACGTGGCACACATTATCACTGAAAACCAAAGAACGAGCTGTGTTAGCGCCTACACAGTACCTTCCCTGAAAACAGAGGCAAGGACATGCTTTTCATTGCAAATAGTTCCTGTAATAATCCTCAGGCTAACTCATATAGCACGCATGTGTCAGAATGTATTCTAAGTGGTCATCTATTAACACATTACATTCTCTAAATAATCCTCTAGGGGTAGCATTTGTTATTATCCTCATTTTGCATCTGCACAAGGAGGGGACAGAGGCTCATGTAACAACTCGTCTAAAGCCACGAGAGTCTGCAGGAGAGGCGAGTGTCAAACCCAGACATCCAGGCTCCGCATCTCTGTCTCCCCGAGCTGGCGGGGCTGACCCTGTGGAGCTGGACGTCTCCTGGAAATGTAGGGAAATCCTAGTCCCCCAATTTAGGTGAGAATGGAAATCTAGCTATTATATTATATTATATTATATTATATTATATTATATTATATTATAATTTCCAGCATAATCGAGAAATTATGATAGGGAATGTCATAAGAAATTTTACAGAGTTCTTAAAACAGAGAAAGAGGCACTCACCTCCCTGAATCTCATAGTGAGCACAGTGGATTTCCCACCTGGCAAGAGTTAAGTCTCTGTGAACTTGGAAGGGGTTACATTAGCCTGTTCTCCTTGAGTACAACTCACCATTTCCAAGGAAACAGACTGATGCTGATGTTGAAATCTACAGCGTGTAACCACATATTACATGTTGCTTTCACACACAGGTATGGAGAAAGAAAGACTCAATTTAAAACATATTGACAGATAGAATTTTTGCGAGGGATGCATTTTACATGGTGCCCAGCAAGGGAGGAATGCATAACCCATAGACATTTTCTTATCCATTCTTCCTGCAAAAGATCTTGAGATTCAGAAACAGCTACTGCAGAACTGAATATGTATATACCCTTTCTACATATTTCATTTTTTAACGTTTTTATTTTATTTTTGAGAGAGAGAGAGCACAAGCGGGTGAGGGGTAGTGAGAGAGGGGGACAGAGGATCCCAAGCAGGCTCTGTGCTGACGGCAGAGAGCCCGATGCGGGACTTGAACTCACAAACCGTGAGATCATGACCTGAGCCGAAATCAGATGCTTAACGGACTGAGCCACCCAGGTGTCCCTATATTTCTGAATGTAGTAGGAAAGCTTACAATACAAGCTTTTACTAACAAAATAATTTCTTGGATATAAGATATCTTGATTGTATTTTATTCACAATAAAGTATATATGACTTTAATATTCAAAACATCTTTTTTTTTGAAGCTAAGCATAAAGATTAAGAAGAAAGGAGGAGAACGTTCTACTTAAAGAATCCCCGTGTGAATATGATATGTTCACATTATAGACAATTTGGCAATTATAGGCAGAACCTCTGGAATACACCTACACAACAAATGTTATACAATGTTTTGCTTGTTAAAAGCAGAACTGAGTACACTACAAAAAATATACCATTAGATAGAAGATAGAAAAATGATAATGTGCTTCTTAACCATAACAACAGTATGTTTGAAAGTATTTATATATTTGCCATTATATCTCTAAATTCTTGTGACTGTCAGAGGCTGTGTTCTCTTTTATGTGTTAGATTTTTTTTTTCCATTTATGAGTTTATCACCATGGGACCTGAAGAGCTGAAATAAAGGAAAGGTTCACGAAGAAATTTCAGTGATATAATTCAATAAACCGTATAGCAAAGTTAATCCGACTCTAATGTAATTTATGCAAAATTGTTACTGTTCATAAAAGGATCCTTGTTCACGTAGATAAAAATAAATGTGATAAATAGAATTTGCAATGCTCTCATAGCCCATGTTTAGTATTTCAAAGTTCAGATGGAACAAAGAGAAAAGGGAGAGACACAGAGACACACAGAGAGAAGTAAAACACACACACACACATATGCACACACACACTGGTCCTTTGTTCCTTATGAACAAGTATCTCAGGCTTGTTTCCTTCTTATGTGTCACTTCCATATCCACACTCAGGAGGACAACTCTGGGGCTTGATGGAAACCTCATTGCACTAAACTGCTGTCTCCCTGGGTGGTTAAGGTTAGTCTATTCAAAGGGTGCCTGGGTGGCTCAGTTGGTTAAGCATCTGGCTCTGAGTTTTGGCTCAGGTCATGATCTCACGGTTTGTGGGTTCAAGCCCCGCATGGGGCTCTGTGCTGGCAGCACGGAGCCTGCTTGGGATTCTGTCTCTCCCTGTATCTCTGCCCTCCTCTGCTTGCACTGTCTTTGTCTCTCTCAAGATAAATGAATAAGCTTTCAAAAAAAAAAAAAAGAAAGAGAAGAAAAGGTTAGTCTACTGGACTCTCTAGGGGTGGCGGGAGGAGGTAGGGAGAAGAAGGAGAATAAGAAATCGTGTTTTAGTGAATGTCAGCAGAACATGAATATAAAAATCCTTGTTGGATTTTCCAAAAGGAAAGCCAAGCGATGTTTAGGCCAACAGGTATATATAAATATTAAGTAATTTTCTATATATGCATATGCATATACATATATAAAATCAAGTGTATTTACATATACAAATTATATCTTGATCATTATATAAGTATATTATACATAATTATATAACAGATCATATAGTATATATTATGATTGTTGCGATGAATGATGTACGATTATATTAATATATTTGGATAATTATGTATTTGATCATTTGATTATTGTATGTGTATAAAGCAAAATTTTACCTGTGTATCATCAATTATCCATATAGAGCTATTGACCTTTCATACCATCATGGTACGTTAAAGAATTTAATTTAAACTCTGCAGTCGCATCCTGGATATCAGTGAGCTCATTGCCCATGCGTCCTTTCTGTGAGTTGCCCACCCCCCATGACACATCCTTCCAACTTCTTCCAAGTTGTGTGAGCTGCAGCGCCTTTGGGGATCCACATACGATGCTGTTACTGAGGATTTTATTTCAAGCCACCAAAACCGATTCATGTACCACTCAGACCATGGTCATTTTCAATTGTTCTATAAATGTAAATTCATATGCTCCATAATGTGAGTAAAATATGTATTACTTTTCAACATACCCTAAAGTATGGTTTGTAGTGACATCCAACCCTTGGAATTAGGAGCTTTTCCCAAGAAAAAAGTCATAGGCGTGTATTCAATTTCTTCGCCTCATTTTCCCTGGAACCTTAGGTGGCCTTGACAAGCATTCTGAGCTATCAGTGACCGAGGTGATTTCAGGACATAGGTCTTCCTCCAGATGACACTTTGTGGTTCAAAATAAATCACTGAAAAAGGGCTTGTAATAGAAGCTGCTTGTTTGGGCCCAAATACTAGGTGAGAAATAATTTTGAGAGAATATCACTTTTTATTTAGTCACTTGTGGTCATGTTTTCTTTACCGAGCTACAAAAAATTCAGCCAAACAGAGAACCATTTATACTTAGATACCTTTAGCAGTTGGCATTCTTCGTGCTGTGAACTGGTTTAATTAACTGCTTTCCTAATAGTCTGTGCACAAGCATTTACTGAGAGCCACTCCGTGCCAGGCCTGTGTCAGCACAGAGATACTAGAAAACAAACAGATGTCGTCCCTGCCCTCATGGAGCCTGGGGCCTGGCTGAAAAAAAAAAAAAAAAAGAAAAGGAAAAAGCACGAATACATCATTATTTGAATAAATACCCGTAGAAAGAAGAGAGGAGAGGAAGCGTAAAGGGTTCTGAGGGACCATTTATCGGAGAGCTCTAACCTAGACTCAGGGACTCAAGACAGTCACTGGCATCTGGACTCAGAGCTGGCCAAGTTCAAAACCCATCTCTACCTCCTAGTCGATGTGTGGCCATGTGCAAGCTACTTAGCACATCTGCCCCTTAGTTTCATCTTATGAAAATGATGATTATAAAAATGACTACTATGTAATCTTGGAGAGAAATATTTACATGCATATGAATTTAGCTTTAAATGAGTATAAAATAGATATTAATAAATATAAATTTATATGCACATATACTTGCATTTTATGTGTACATATGGAAATTCATATACAGTTACATATGCACACATAAAATGCAAGTATATGTACATATAAACTTATACACATTAATACTTATTTTATAAAACAGACCCTGAAAAATAGTAATGGCTCTTTGTGATACATATAGTCATGCTTTTTTAAAAAAACAACTTTTTTTAATGTTTATTTATTTTTGAGAGAGACAGAGAGAGAGAGACAGAGCACGAGCAGGGGAGTGGCAGAGAGAGACGGAGACACAGAACCCAAGCAGGCTCCAGGCTCTGGACTGTCAGCACAGAGACTGACAGGGGGCTCAAACCCACGAACCCGCAAGATCATGACCTGAACCGAAGTCGGATGCCCAACCGACTGAGCCCCCCAGGAGCCCCAATCATACTTTTCACTTAGCCTCGAGAAAGAAGTATTTGAGGTAAAATACAAAGGATGATTAGAATGTAATCTGGTAGGGGGTGAGGGTAAAGGAAAGGAGAAATGGCAGCCATTAAATGGAGATAGGGAAGCCAATGTCCAGGCCCTGAGTTAAGAAATAAGTAGCCTGGAAGATCTTAAAAAGGTGCCGAGTGCCAAGGCAAGGGAACCAACAGACAGAGGGTTGTTTGATGAGTCTGCTCCAAGTGGAGAGATGTGTTTTGGCAGAAAAAAAAAGACGGCAAAGTAAATAAATAGGAAGAGATGGGAGAGAGACCTATGTGAGGGGGAGAAGGGAAACCTGGAGCGAGCGGGGGGGGGGGGGGGGGGGGCGGGGGGGGCGGGGAGAAGGGAAGACAGCACACAAGAGAGGAAGGCTCAGAGCCAGCTCACCTTCTCCCAGACAGAAAACAGCAGCTCTCCTCAGGACGCTTTTTGGCACAGGGACCGTAGGGAGTAAGGCATTTGCGCTGGGTCGTTGTTGGATCATTTTGTCCAGTTCTTAATTCTCCTCTCTGTTCTGTTGCTTCATGGAGCCACTAGGCGGGGAGGGGTGGGGTGTGGAGGGGTGGTCCTCTTCCCCCCAGCGCTTCTCGGCCAACTTCACTGCCTGCACATGTGGGGAGTCACCTCCCGAAAGGTGGCTCGTAAGGCCTCGTCCTGGATCTGGGACCTTCTCAGTGTTTCCAGCCACTGGCAGGCTCTCTGGCAAAGGAAGCACTTCAGGAATATCTTTGGAATCGTGAGCTGCTAACAGGTCAGTAAACAGGATTCATGAAACACAGCTGTATTCAATCAAGGCCACAGGGAACTGCAGAATTCACTGCCTGATGTAAATTCTCACATTAAGAAGACTTAAGGAGGATGCAATTAAAACGTGATAAATAGGGACAACTTAATCAACCAGGGAAAACACTAGTATATCCATGAGATTCAAATGCTTGAGGAAATGGGGGCGTAGCGTTTAATTGAGACTTTTGGGCAGAGTCCTGGAAGGTTCTCGAGGGTGAGGTGAGAATTGCGTACGTGCCTGTGCGCCCATTGCCTGTGTCAATTCACGCGAACAGAAAGCAGTAAGTCATGTATGGAAGCGTGGCTAGTGGCTTGCCTAGTTGGGGAAAGAGCCTGAAGGACTGAGCGAAAGGAAATAAGAAGGGTGAGATGCTTACCTGAAGTTGGCAGAGTAAAATTAGGTACTTCCCAATCTATTGACAGACTGATTTCTGCTTCGCGAAATGGAACTTTGTAACCGAGAGCAAGCTGTTTCATCTTGATGTACCTCAGCCTCTGAAATGTGGTTGGTGGTAACTAACTCATGGGTGGCTAAGTGGGGTAATGTATTTAGAAAGAGATTAGATGGGGCACCTGGGTGGCTCAGTCGATTAAGCGTCCAACTTCGGCTCAGGTCATGATCTCACGGTCTGTGAGTTCGAGCCCCATGTCGGGCTCTATGCTGACGGCTCAGAGCCCGGAGCCTGTTTCTGATTCTGTGTCTCCCTCTCTCTCCGACCCTCCCCTATTCATGCTCTGTCTCAAAAATAAACATTAAAAGAGATTTAAAGAGATAAGAATAATGCTTGCCATGTCACATATTCTAAGCAACTATTAAGAAGAAATTTAAAGTATATTTATTTATTTTCAGAGGAGGGAAGGGGCAGAGACAGAGGGAGAGAGAGAGAGAATCCCGAGCAGGATCTGCACTGTCCATGTGGAGCCCGACGCGGGGCTCAAACCCCTGAATCAGGAGATCATGACCTGAGCTGAGGTCAAGAGCCAGATGCTTACCTGATGGAGCCACCCCGGTGCCCCAGTAAACATTATTATAATTACTTATCTCTGGGTTATGTATTCTATTGGGGATCTTCTACTTACGTTCTCACCCACATCTAATAAATATGAAACGTTACATGAGCATGACCATTTCAAAATAAGTCTTTCAATGTCATTATTGCGTAAAATTATTCGATGGCTTCCTATCACCACCAGTCTGAGCACATTGTCCAAAAATCCTTTACAGTTCATCTCAAAAAAATATTCTATTTTCGTCACGTCACATTTGTCTTTTTAGTTCCTGGACTGCAGCCCTTCTACATTACTCATAAATAGTCAGGAAAAACGGTTTCTGTCTTATCTTCTTTCCTTTGTGCATTTAGAGGACTCTGTTTAGGATTCTAGCTCACCTGCAGTTCCTCCTCTGTATCAAGTGCCCACTCCTTATTTTAAGTTTGGTTCAAATCTCTCTCTCTCTCTCTCTCTTTTTTTTTTTTTTTTGTGTAGCTCCTTTCACTACCAGGTAAAGGTAAACACACTGTTCCCTGAACACTGAGTTCACCTTTTAGACAAATGTACATGTGCACTGAAGTCATTGGAAAAAGTGTTTGCTTATTTGTTAGTGCACCGTCCTCCCTCTTGGTAATACTGTGAGTGTTAGAAATTCAAGCACACATTTTATTCCTATTATCTTCAGAAGAGAGATCTATGTGAAAACACAACAGATGTCTGAGGAACATTTTTAAATGACTGGACCACCAAATAACATACTAACAAGTGCTCAAAGTCTGTATAAACTGGAGTTTCTTTGCATCTCACTGTGTTCACGGAACACCTTCAGTCACGTCATGTAGATGGGGAGCATTTCCTGGATGATGGAAATAGAGTGGGGAACGAGACACAAAAACCTTTGCCCCTCGGGACATCCCAATCCAGTTGTGCTGTGGCGTATTCAAAGATAACTTATAAATATTTAATTTAACATCAGGTGTTGAGAAAAGCTAGGAAAAAAAGGTGAGTAAAATCATTGGGATAAAGTCTTATGGAGCAAGGAGTTGCGACATAGGGTCTTCGGCCTAGGTTGGCTTCTTCAGAAACAGATTATGGAATGGCTATTGGCGGGCAAGATTATGGGGGAAGTCTCTGAGAAACAATGTTTTAGAGGGTGTGAATGATGCAGGACTAAGCACAAAGAGGGGTTGCAGTGGCTGCTCTAACAAGCCCTATTGGATTCCACATGGAACTCGAGGGCTGGGATGACTCTTTGAGGAATTTTGTGAACTGAAGCAAAGGAACCAGGTGCCTCTTGTCACACAGCCACCATCACAGACTACCCCCGGGGGTGATCATAACTTGGGTGAGGCAACCCTCTTTCCTAGGAAGGACTGAGCTGAGTGCTAACATCAAGTCATGATCCTGGTGCCAGAGGACAGGGAGCTTTGGTCCAAAAGGAGACTTGGGGTGGCTCAAAGAAAGGCCCACTTGACAAGTGCACAGGCTGCTTCCCTAAGGACCTGACGTTTGAGCAGGAATCTGAATAAAGTAATAAAACGAAAATCTGGGGAAAGAATTTTCCAGGCAGAGAAAGGTGCAAATGGAAAAGCCCCGAGGAAAAAGAGGAAGGTGTTGAGACTGAGGTGTAGAAAGGAGACGGTGTGGCTGAGGTGCAGAGAACAAGACTAGACGTGGTAGGAATTATCTGAGAGGGAGGGAGGGCTTATATCATGAAGGGCCCTGTCGGTTACGGTAGAGAAGTGGGACTATATTTTGAACGTAATGGGAGGCCAGAGAATGATTTTATATGACTTTGGTTACTTTAAACAATTACTCGGGTTGCCTTGTAGAAAATTGTTCTTAGGAGATCAAGCATAAAAATCAGAGAAACCAGGGGCGCCTGGGTGGCTCAGGTGGTTAAGTGCTCAACTTCAGCTCAGGTCATGATATCACGGTCCTCGAGTTGGTTGAGCATCCGACTTCAGCTCAGGTCATGATCTCATAGCTCATGAGTTCGAGCCCCACGTCGGGCTCTGTGCTGACAGCTCGGAGCCTGGAGCCTGCTTCGGAGTCTGTGTCAACCTCTCTCTCTGCTCCTTCCCCGCTCTTCCTCTGTCTCTCTCTGTCTCCCAAAAAATGAATAAACGTTAAAAAAAATCAGAGAAACCCGTTGGTAGGCTAAAGCCATCCTCTGGTTGAAAGGTGCAAGCCACCCAAATTACCACCCAAATTAGCCACCCAAATTACAAGGGAAGTGAGAAGCCAATGATGACCCCTACACTTTGGTGTGAACAGTTGGATACGTGGTGGTGTTGGGTTTTGATCCGGGCTGGATAGTTATGGACAATTAATAAATATGTTTTAGGAATGTAAAAAGTAAAATTAGTATTCCATTTTTAGCCAGAGATTCTGAGCAGGTCGTTGCATATATAAGTCTTGGACTTAGGAAGAGTTGGGAGCCAAAATTACAGGTGGTCAGCATATAGAAGGGTGTATTGCCCTGCCACTGGAGGGGATCATCCCAAAACCGTATGTAAGAGAAGAAAAGGGCGTCTACGAATGAGTTTTGAGGGGCGCTCAGGAAGAGGTTTAATCAAGAGGTATAATGGAGGATGTGTGTGTGTATTTCTCTATGAGACAGAGAGAGATTGAGAGACCAGAAGAATGTTGTATTTTAAAGAACTACAAAACATTCCATCTGGTTTTAAGGGGGATTTGTGCAAGGGGTGGCAAATAATGCATCCTAGTGGACAAATAACACACAGATAGGTCTATCGTGCTAAGTAGCTCATCCCGTGTCCTGAAGACAATGGGTAGAATGATTCCTTTAGAATACACATATACATAACGGTAGGGGGAGCAGAAGAGTGGATAGATATCAAATAGGTTTAGAATTTAGAAAGGAAAGACTTTGTCACGCATGAGACATTCGTGGGACGGGCATGAGAGTAATTCTCAGATTTCTGACAGCAATTACTGGGTGAAAGGTGGACTCCATTTATCGACTCCTTCGCTCAACAAATGTTAATGGAGCTTTTATTATATGTCAGGTACTCTTGTAGGCGAAGGTGTAACAGTACACAAAATAGATACGACTGTTCCAGTTATGTTACAATATAGGACACAGGCAATTAACGTAAGACAGAAGTAAAATGCATAGGTTATACATAGCAAAGTATAGAAGATGTTAAGTGCCCATTTATTCTTTTATATTAGCCACGTGTGGTGGGTCCTGAAAGGGACAGAGGTGAGTAAATGGAAAAGGAAATTTAATACAAGAGAGAGAATAGATGAAGTCACAGGTAAAAGCTATAAGGTTAGGGACAAGGGGGTGTTTTTTTCAGTGAAGAAGGAAAGGATTATTCCCGACCTCATCTGCTGGGGAGAAGCAGGGAGGGAAGAAACACGCTGAAATGACGCCCCTAGAGAGACATGATCGATTTAACTGGATAGTTAAATTTGCTGCACAGAGGGAAGGATTATTTGGACGCAGGGTCTGTTAGAAGAACCCTGTTTCCAAAATGTTTTATAACTGCTTAGGCTTATATACATGGTATTAAAAATGAAATATGAAAAATATGGTATTCTACAAGTAATATTTATATAAAAATATTGTGAACATATACAAGCAGGTGAAATGATTTTTTTTTAATTCATTGCAACTGATACTACCCTGTTTTGTTGGCATTGTTGGTATATGCATCGATTTTATTTTTTGCCTGGAAAACTCAGGTTGGGTGTGAGAGAATTTTAAGCATGGGCCGGTTGAAACATCCATGGAAGATTGGACTATAGTAAGACAAGGGGAGATCTTCAGCCCTCTTGAAGTTACATTTGTAATTTAGGCCCTTCGGAATCAATATTTGTAATCAGAAATATACGTCTTTCCCTAGAGGAAAGTCTGACGGTAAAAAAAAAAAAAAAAAAAAAAAGATATGTTCTTTGTTGACAATGTGACAGTTTCCTACAATTTGTTAATAAAATATTTAAAAAGTATTTAAGTAAAGAAAATTGATCCAACATCCAACAACCACAGATTATTAGCAAGGTGGCATACAATCAGTAAGTTTTAGCCCTTTCAAGCCAATTTCCTATCTAATGTTTTGTCACATTTTGTATTTCAAATCCAGTCTATGAATCACCAAATCAAATAAAGAATGTTTTTCACGTAGCAGGTATACAATAGATGCTAAATAAAAAAAAAAAATAAAAAAAAATAGTGAGGCTTTTAAAACAGACACAGCAAAGTATGTAGAGCAGATTCCTGTGTTTAGGAATTTGACATCGATGGAGGACATAAACACGTGTAAATACAAATATCACCGGGTAATAAGGGTTGTATTAGATGCAGGACAATGGGAGTCTATTTTCATCTGAGTAATCTGGGAAGAAGCTGTAAAATAGATGGGATACATCTTTTATTAAAACTCTCAATAGATTAGATACATCTCAGCTACCAGAGCTATAATTTCATATTCAAAGAAGTGGAGAATCCGGAAGAGATGATGCACACCAGTTGTGGATCCCAGAGACGGGGAGAAGGTGGGTGGGATTAGCAAATAGATCCGTTGGAGAAGGTCCAGACTGTGAGATTGTGGGTGAGTCGTTCAGTAAGACCAGTGATTCAGTGCCAAAACAATCTAAAACTAAGTAATTAAAATAAAACAGCAACAACAACAAAAAAAGAAGTAAAATAACTCAGGTTGTCCTAAGATGTTTCCGGTGATGAAAGGAGATAACCATAATATAAAGGAGCCTGCAAAAGTATTAAAACAGAAGCTTGTCTGTAATGGATTTTATTCAGAGCTCCATTTCTTAAAATACTGCTGTAATTCAGAGTATCTTGATGCAAGAGACAGCTGGAATTGATAATAGCATTTCTCAAGGCTGTCATTAGTTCTGCAATATTAGCTTAAAATTAGTATGGAGGAGAATGTAAAGTTCATACAGATTTTTGGTTCAGTTCCTTACAGCATATAAAAATGAAGCGACATATTTTAGTAGGTTATTGGGACTTGTTTCCTTCAGAGAAGAGTTGTCTCAATTTAAAAGAATATATACTATTAGAAAATCTTCGTTACTAAGTTTTTAGAAATTACCTTCAACAATGTCAAGTGTTTTTATTTATGACCAACATATTTTCACTGAAATGACATTTTCAAATAGCATTTCACCATTCATTACAGTTTCCAAAGTAAACTCTCAATGCACAAGTGCAGTGAAGAATTAAGCTACCAAGCGCAGTGAAGAATCAAAGGTAGGTTGTGCTTAAATAAATGATGTAATTGATTCGATATCCAGTAGCTCTGTGACGGAAAATGGGGAGAGTTGGATCATCAGAGGCACAGGGAAAGTGAGTCTGGGACTTGGGGACAGAACTGGATCCTCAAGGGAGGCAGGGCTTGACAAGTTAGGGGTGGTGGCATCCCCTGACTATTGACTGAGGCAAATCTCTTCTAGAAGGTCCCAGATTAAGCCCATAAAACTCCTGCATATTAAAGTCCAGTAATGAATTTCCAATAAAGAGACACAAATACATGAAAGGTGAAAGCTACCTGTGACTGAGAATCAGCTGGCACAAATAAACGAATATAAGTAAATGAAGCTTCTAGTATCTTCAGAGACTGAAAATACTAGAATTGTTCGTATGAAATATAATAATTATATATAAATATTTACAAAAATAACACAACCTCATAGGCCAATCAGTGATGTCCTTATCAGAAATAAAGAAGGAAACTTAAAAACAAATGGAACTTCTATGCTACATGTATTCTATACATTTTTTTTCATTAGTAGCACCCTTTATTTCTTTGGACTGTGGACATTAACGGAAAAACATGACCAAGTAAGAATAAACTAAAATTTCCTCTTTAGTCAGGTCATGGTAAACGAACAGAGACCAAATATATAGAAAAAATTGCATTTTAAGTTTATACGTCCTAAATGGCGAGACCTCTCAGAGACTCAGGATTGTGGCATAAAATTAACCAGTTTTATTGCTACATATTCTGATAGACAGTACTTAGCTGGTAGAATGTCACACAACAGAGTACTTAATTTTAATTAAAATATTTACATTAGTTCCAATATTCATCGTCTCAAAGCAAGAAGCATGTGTTTTCCTTCTCTGCAGAGACAGAAAAAAATTTTAATTAGTGTATGTTTTTTTTTAAATTTTTTTAAATGTTTATTTTTGAGAGAGAGAGACAGAGTGCAAGTGGGGGAGGGGCAGAGTGAGAGGGAGACACTGAATCCGAAGCAGCCTCCAAGCTCTGAGCTGTCAGCACAGAGCCTGACGCGGGGCTCGACCTCACGAGCTGTGAGATCATGACCTGAGCTGAAGTCGGAAGCTTAACTGACTGAGCCACCCAGGCGCCCTTTAATTAGTGTGTGTTAATCAAATACATGAATCTATGAGAGAGAGTCCAACACGTATTGTGGGATTCTAAAATGTACATAGAGGTGAAATAGTCAAGAAAGTATAAATAGAAAAGTTCTGCAATGTAGTAGACAGAGTTGAAGAGAGAAACAGAGAACTAGAAAATACAATAAGATAAACAATATAACAAAATGAAGATTGAGAAATAAGGAGTTGAAATATGAAGAAATTACGGAAGTATATTGAGAATAAAATGAGAAGGTCTAACATATGTAAGTAACAGTTAAAGAAAATAGAGAAAAATGGAAGAGATGCAATATTTAAACACATAATAGCTGAAAATATCCAGATATCATCAAAAACACAAACTGTGGATATGGAAGCACAATGCATCGCAAACAAATAAAAAATAAGTGTATAACTTCTTTAACGGGGCTGCATTGGAAACCATTAACTTTAAAACCAAGAGCAAGACAAGAATGCCCACTCTCTTAGCTCCTCTTTTACCAAAACAGTGCAAGGAAAAAAGAAAGAAGAAAACAAGCTTAAGGATTTGGAAGGAATGGATATAGATAACTTAATTAACTGCCTTCAGATACAAAAATGCTGCAGGCAAATTACTAGCAATAATAGAAGGGTAGCATAGCATACGGATCTAAGATCATGACAGAACTCTACTTTCAATATATCTGTGTGCTAAAAAGCTTTTAAACCAATTAAAAATACATTACATCGATCATATTGTAATAAAGCTACTTAAAAATAAAATAAGCAAACAAAAAACATTGTACACACTAACAATACAGACGATAAGCCCCCTGAGAATAAGTCTTACAAAAGATCTATAAAATATATGCTGAGAAAATAAAAGTCTACATTATGAGGCACTTAATTATGTGAGGTAAGTACCCTTTTCTGAGATGGAAGAAATCCAGGTCCCAAAGATGTCAATTCTCCCCAAATGTAGACTCCGTAAGAGCCCAACACAATACCAGTAGGTTTTTTCACGGACCTTGTCAAGCGAATTCTAAAACGAGTGAAAATAGCCAAGAAACTGAAGAAGAAGAAAGTGGATATGCCCTTCAAAATTATCAAAATTTAAAATACAACGACAGCAATTCAGGGAGACAAATCAATTGATATAAAAGAACTGAGGCCCCAGAACATACACATGGGCTTTAATATGTAACAGAGCGGGCATGGAAAGTCCTATTGAATAAATAGGAATAATTTGTATGTTTTTGTATGGCACATAAGTAATGCCTAAAGTTGAAATGATGCCTCCGAAGACACATACACAAAGGTATTTTAGAAAATAAGACAATATCTTTCTGACTTTAGGGAAGGATTTCCTTGATAGACACAACATGTACTAATTAAAAGAAAAGACTGATACTCTGGGTTTCCTCTACATTCAGGATTTCTGTTCAGTTTTGTACATTCAAAACAATTAAAAGATGAATCAAAATCTGGGAGAAGACATTTGCAACATACACAACTGACAAGGATTAGAATCTACAGTATATGTATATGAAGACAAAGACATTTTCCCAGCAGATATTTTGTGAAAGGACATGAACAGACACTTCCTGGAAGAGGAAACACGTATGTCAAACTTTGCTACTAATTATGGAAACGTCCACCACAACCAAAATGAGATACCAGTTTATACTTGTAAAATACAGAAAAAAGTAAGAGTCCAACAATATGAAGTGTTGGATAGGATATGGGTCGACAGGAATTTTTAGACATTGCTTTGGGGAGATGAGTTGTTACAATCACTTTGGGAAGCAATTTGGCATTTGTACATGGAGTAACCAGCACTTCATGCATGCTTTCACCTAAGAAGGATTTCTGCACATTTCCTGCAGGAGTCAGGGGTAAGATATGTCAGAGAATATCACTTCATTGGAGAACAGATGCATTATTTGCTATATATTAATAAACTGGAATCTTTTACAGCAGGAAACATGAGTGGAGGGTAGCTACATGTAAATCACAGATAAATGTTAGAAGCCTTGAGTTGAGAAAAAGGAACTCCCAGAAGACTGCGTACAGGTTAAGAACACTTTTATAAAGCTTAAAAACAAATAAAATGGGAAGGAGAAGCAGAAAAGTATATGCAGATTATTCGCGTGTTCTATTTCTTCTGTCAAATGATAGGTTTACACGTATTCTATACATTACTTTTTCTAACTTAAAATCCATAACGTGTTAAGCTTTCGTGTCAGATATTATATATCAACACATGATAAACAATAGAGGCTGTACATATAAACACGTGCAAAGAATCTACCGGAGATGTACAAACGCTCGTTTGCAAATGTTTTGATGAGAGAACATGACATTCCTATCAGAATTTCTTCCTTAAAATTATATAAAATATAGTCTTGGAATTTCAACTTTATTTTTATATGACTTCTTAATGCTTTTATGTTGAAAAGCAGTGAAAGTGTTTCCATGAGACCATGGGTACCTGCTCTGTGTTAGTAAATATTAGACACAATTACAAATTGGGAAGTTGAGTGGTGCCATACAATAAATTCTGAGTACCTGTGGGCGAAAGATTTTAACTTCCCTCAATCTCCTCGTTAGTGAAATTAGCAATTTCATTAAGTGCCGTCTGAGGTCCCTCCCAGCTCTAAAAGTTTATGCAATTGTGACCTTAATTTGGTGTAAACACAAAGTTTGAAATAATGTTGAGCAAATTGGATTGCTGTGGAACTGAATTAAATTGCAAATGCATTATTATTAGAAAGTATGGTAAATGTGTTTTTGGAAAATTTACTTGGCATTTTTCATTAATTAACTTATAAAATGTCTGCTGCATAATCTACCAAAGTGTTGATACTTGATATAAACATGCCAGACATTAAGGCAAAAATGTTAGTGTCCCGTTGCAGTTTCATTACTTTGTACAGTGAACCAGTGCACTGGACTAACGAATGCCCTAAAGCCAAAATTTAAAAGTTAATGTACTTGCCTGATGTGAGTAATTTGTAATTTACATATGAATTGAATTCGGACCCATTTCTTTCTTTTTCCACTTACAGGAAGAAGTATTAAGAACTGAAAATTGATATTTTCCTACAATTTGAAAACTATTTCTGCAGATGTTTTTATCGATAGTTGAACAAAAAAAAAAAAAAACGATTTGGAAGGAAAATACTTAAAAAATGATAGACGATAAAACGTACGATTTCCTAATATTTCTGTCTGAATGTCAAGTAAAATATCTGACTATGCTTGATTTAATTTTGGAGACTCAATGTGATAATTTATATCCATTAAAATACTAAGAAAGTCTTGAGCATGATCCCTTGCAAGATGTCTTAGAAATCACTAAGCAATATGAAAATATAAGCAGATGAATTACCTATCAAATGTAATAATTTGCTCTGGAAACAGATTTTGACAGAGTTGACTTTTAAGAGAACCGTATTATTACTTTGCTTAGTGTAATTGTCAAATATGTGCAAAATCATGAGATCATTCGTAATTTTCAAATGTAGCTTTCTTATTACCTTGCATTTTTCACTTGTGTAATTTTTTTGTGATTTTTCCTTAAAATTTCTTTCTTTGTGGGAAAACTCTTTGTTTATTTAAACTTACATTTCCATAATAACACTTTCTAACATTTTCATTGATAAGCCAAATTTAGAGAGGACAAAATATATAACAAGTGCATTTAAGTATAGCGTCTAATATACTTATATCACTCATAAGATGACGTTCTCAACATACAATAACTTTCCCCTTCCTCACCTGCATCTATGGCAACTGCCTTTTGACCTATTGCCTTTGAAAAATTTCCCTCACTATCAAGATTACAAGAGTAGCCTGCCTTAAAAATGAAATTATTTTATTACTTAGCTATGTACATGGATCGAACAATCACTTCAACAATGTTTATGACCAACCCCAACTCGCCCGGTCATCACAGCTATACAGTAAACAGATTCCCTGACTCAGCCCAGTGAGGCTGGTCCTTTAGTCCCTGTCCTCAGGCAGTGATTTCTGCGAATGAACATTCGTTGATGGATAATCGATTTCTAAAGTCTTTTACCGAATAGTTTCCTTTTTCTGTTCCCCAAAATGATGCCAAAGATACGGTCATCTGTGGCTATTTAACAGACCGACCCCAAATTTAATGACTTAAAAATGATATTTATTTTGCCCCCAAATCTTCCCACAGGGCTAGGTAGGAGTAGCTCATCTTTGTTCTACCTGTCGTATTCCTCCCGGGATCGCCGGACAGGGGCTGGAGGTACCACTACCAAGATGACTTTCTGCCATGACTGGTACTCTCAGTGTGGGGAGACTTACCTGGGGCAGTTGGCCAGGGCAACCTTTCCTCTCTGTGTTGGATTTCCCATGCGCATTTTTACGTTTGAATATATTTCCTCCTACATCACTTCAGTTCTTTTCCTCCAGGGACCTGAGCATATCATGTGAATTTCACTCTTGGTCTTCTGCAATAGTCAATATTTCAATGTTACCTCTAATTTTTTGTTTCCATGTATTTCATGTTCCTCACTTTTCCCTCTCTTCTTCCCTTCATTATATTTTATCATAGGTCTTATCACAGCGGATAAATATTTCATATTGTATTTTATCACAGGGGATTTCAGTGTAGCTACCATACTCTTGGTAGTGTTATTTCTTTCTCGGCCTTCTTTTGTGAGGTCTTTAAGTTTATGTTTTATTTCCTTTGGTTATCTTCCCATTCCTTCCCCGAATCTCTTCGAACTCTTGTTTTACAGCTGATTTTCTCCAGCTGTTTACTTTGTTGCCTTCAGATTATTAGTCACATTCTTTTATGGATCAAGTACAAATTAAGAAATACTTTATCATAACGGCATGTACCAATGCTTTCAAAACAAACACTATCCTAATCGCTGTCTGTCGGAAGGGCAAGTGGAGCTCATTTAGAAATGGGTACAAACTGCTAGCCCACATTTACTGTGCATCCAGCAGACGTTTAGAAAGGTGTTTGGTAGACATTACTAGCATTTATCAATGTTGCTTTGTCTTTTCCTTTTGAGCGTACATAGTTCTGTATTTCCCCTGTTGCTGGGGTAGAGACTGGTCAATAAAATGTGAAAAGTGCGTCAGTTAGTGGCTGTGGCTGTGGTGGAAAACCCATGGAGGATTCTCCAGTTTCTCTCCCATATTGCAATGATCTTGGAAACACACTTGTGATGAAGTGGTTTGGGCAAACAATGTGGAGCTCCCTGGATTGCTGAGTCATCGTATAAAGCTGCCCTGGAGAGTGATCCGGGACCCCGCGGCAGCCCCAGGGGAGGGAGAAATACACCTTTATTGTTTGATGGCCATGAGAATTTGCGCTTGTTGTTACCACATTCTGATTAACAGAGGTAAGTTAATAATTATGGCACCATTTTCTGTTTCTATAAATGTGAAGAATTTCTGGTGACTAAGGGGATCGAAAGAGTCTGTCGGGTTCTTTTACGTTCATCATAAAAACATGTAAAGCTAAAATCTTTAGGACTACCACCCAGCATTTTCCTCTCTCAGTGCTTACCTAGTTAGATGATATTCTAGGTTTTCATGAATCCTCATCATTAATCCTTTTCATCTGTTATTTGTTTTTCTTCAAATTATATTGTCTACAAATAAAGAAGATATGCGTGGGCAAGGATGGAGGAGAGGACGTGAGATGCACCTAACCGCCTCAGAAAGTTCCACTCATGCTGTCCCAGGTTATGATGACAAAGTTGTGTCTTTCTCCAGTGTTCTTTGCAAGGAGATTGAGAACAAGATGTTTCGTTGCCTTCTTCCTACAAAGTGATATCTTTCCACAGGCTACTGATCACTTGCCAATATATTTTTGCCATAGTTAAATCAATTCCTCCCTAACATTTCCTTATTATGCATTAATTTTCTTAATTTTCTAGAGTGTTATAATTTTGAATCTGTGTTGTTTTTTGGCAGAGGATTGGAACTTTGTCAATAAAAACACAGGGAAGTTAGATTAAGAACAGTCGAATAACTACCACCATAAACTTAAAGTCTTAACATAAGTGGTTAAATAGAGGCCACAAATATCTACTTGTAAGCTTCTCCTATATAAAATACATCTCCTATGTAAATGGATGGATATATACATATTTAGATATATTTAAATACATACATACATATATTGATATATCTTTATAGGTGTATGATATCAATGCTCTCTAAGTAAACACTGAGGCTACATTAACATTTTTAGGACATGTTACTCAATTGCTTTCACATTACCTTTTCAGCAGAAAACGAAATGTCTCCTACTATGTATCAGGGGCATTACCTTAAATATTTTACATCTCAATACAGACTGTGGGTTTTAATTCTTTTACAACTACATACATTATTTTAGTCTGTGACTTTTTGACTTTTTCTTTTTTTTACTATAGAGTGTTAAGAGATACAGGCTTCATTATAAATGTTTTGGAATATAGATAACTTGTTTCTATAACTACCATGTGAATCTTGATTTTGAGAAGCCTTCTTTCAAATGCATGCATTTACACATACTGGAGGATGGAATTTGGTAAAAAACTAGGAATAAATCAAAAGTAAGAATAAATTGGGATAACTTATAAGGACTACTGGAAAATGGCTTTTAAAGAGAAAAATAGGATTATTTCACGCATGCCTCGCTATAATGCTTCTCATTGTGCCATTCAAGGATTTAATAAACAAGGACTGATGAGCATCTTGTGTGACAGGATGCTTTGGGGAGGAAATGGAGAATTGGTTAAAAAATAAGGGAAAAAAAAAAACAATTTCTGATGTTCCTGCATGCCAGAATGCTTTTAATTTAATTATGCTACTATGATTTGGCCTTTGAGATCTAATTATGGGAATACACAAAGTTGTTGCCCAGTTTGGGCATGATTCTCTGTATTGATGTCCTTTGTTTGGGTCGATGACACTAATCAGTCAGCAGCCAGGCTTTGCCTGGGTCCCTCATCCAACATACCATTGTAGAGATTATCCTAGATGGACCTTGGACTTCCTTACTCCTGGGACAATTGAGATGGTCCCTCAGCAGCAGATTGAATCACTTTGTATTTGTTCATATTTGACCTCATGCCACAAAACTACACATCCAAGCAATAGCTAGAAAAATCAGTTGAAATTGAACGAAAAATTACCTTAACAGCTGTTTGTCAATATGACATACACGATTTGTTTGATCACCTTTTACTAACTTTAGTGAATATGAGCAGCATATTCATCTGGCTAAAATGTGCTAAAAGTGGAACATTATAACCTGTAACCACGTACCATGATTTAACTGATAAAACTAAATGCTAATCATTTTTCCACTGAGCATTATGTACTTCCACGACCATTCTCCACAAGACACTTGAGAACATCTGTATAGCTATCGCTGTTAAAGAGTTTCCTGAAGGGGCACCTGGATGGCTCAGTCTGTTAAGCATCCAACTTCAGCTCAGGTCATAATTTCAGTTCATGAGTTCAAGCCCCACGTTGACAGCTCAGAGCCTGGAGCCTGCTTCAGATTCTGTGTCTCCCTCTCTCTCTCTCTGCCACTCTTCCACTTGTGCTCTCTCTCTCTCAAATATAAGCAAACTTAAAAACAAATAAACAAAGATTCTCAAAAACAAATTATCTCCAATAAGCAATTGTTCTATATCCACAGGCGATTTCATATTGACACAATAAGGAAAAATGACATGATTGATGTCCATATGAAGGGTCAAATTCAGTGGTAGCACTTGTTGAATTTCATGCAAAAATGGTAGTATTTTTAAAAAGCTGTTATATTACCCAGTGGGGTGTGTGTGTGTGTGTGTGTGTGTGTGTGTGTCTACCCTCCAAAGTTTTCAGAATTCAGGTCTCCATTTTGAAATGTATAATTTTCTTAAACAGTTGAGATGCTGGAATTTTTGCTAATTTATAGTCATACCTACTATGGAGAAGCATATAATCTTTTATGTGAAAATCTTAGCTACAGACCAATTAGTACTAAAGCATATGAGAAGCAATTTCACGATCAAAATGCCATCAAGGATTTCTTTATCTCTGTCCTTCTTTTACAGGACTTTTAAAGTCTCACACACACACACACACACACACACACACACACACCATTATTTAAAGATGTGTATATCATTTTAAATAGGTTAAATAATCCAGGTCTTTCATATATACTTATATATAAGCAATACTCATTCTCCAAAAAATATGTTATAAAAAGTGATAAAATTATAGCTTTATGAAATTGCGTTTTATTGGAACTTTGTCCAAAATATACCTAAGATAAATTTCTATATGGCCAAGATCATTGATCATTAAAAAGTCAGAAAATATAGAGAAAATAATGAGGGTGAAAATATGGTGACAAATGCAAGAAATAGAACTAATAATGTGTTTTGGTTAAAATAGCTATACTAATCTATTGCAACAAAATTATCTCCATTGGGTAAGAAACTTTTGTTTGTTTTTCATTTTTTTTTAGGCACTTGCAGTTAATATTTGTCCTGAATTATGCAATTAATTAGATTATATATATGTTATATATATATAAATATATATAACGTATATATATATATATATCTATGTATCTATAGCTATATCTATATAACATGCTGAGAAATGTAAAAAAAAATTGGATTGGAGGATGGCATTTAATCCAACCTAAAATTTTTTCAAAGGAAAAAATGGTTAGCTTTATGTTAATATTTCCATAAATTGGTAATGGTTGATTTTTCACAAATAGGCACCTAATTGACATTTAATCAAGCATACACAAGTGTATGTTAAATATAAATTAATTACAGTATGTTAAAAATACCGTAATTTTATGGTGTGTAAACATGTAAGTACATTTTAGTTACCATTTAATTACTGATTTCACAGACTATAAATGTATAATTACCTAACTAACAATTCACTACCTTTCTAAGGAAAGCATTTTTCAGGTTAAATATGATGCTCAGTTAATTAGATGTTATTTTTACAATAATACTAAAAAGTTATAAGTGATTTGGCCTATCTAGTTCACTTCTGAACTAACTCCTCCTCACAATAATGTAGGTAGAAACTGTAATGTGCATAAAGACTACTTATAAATGCATAGTTATACAATTGTGATTTGATTATCCAGTCCAATGCAACACCATGTTTGTGTAGAATACCAATAAATGTGTCCTGGGGTTTTAAAATAAAAATATTATCTGTTTATAAAATCAAGTTAAGCAAATAAAAGTGATTAGGTAGCATATGAAAAATACTTTTGAACGTAAATTTCCATTAACGTATGGCAACATAATTCATCATATCACATTTTGCATGATTACTTTTTCCTTGATTTTGCCCTTTTTTTGTTTAGTGTCTTTCTGCATACTGATTTTCCTGTATCGGTTACCTTTTCTTTTAGGCATTTAAATAAACAACCTTGAATTCCGTGTGGAAGGAAATAAATTATCGTTGCAAACTGACCTGAATCAATTTGGTCATTGATAATAATTCTGTTCTTTTTATCAGAGATCAGTAACTTTGGGTAGGATGCAGGTTTTCTACCACACAAACTCCATAGCTGGCAATAAGCTATAATGGAAGCTGGTTCCAGACAAAACTCTGCCACACATCCCAGTGTTTACTAGCCACAGGCAGGAAAACCACTGCTCCTGTAAGCGAGCCCTTGGGACCTTCATAAGCCAGGAAAGCACCTTGCAAGACAGGTATGCAAGAGGCAGCTACAAGGGAATTCAAGCAACAGGTCTCATCTGACCTAATTGGACTCAGATTGTCTCTTGAGTTCACAGGACACCGTTTCAGGGTCCGAAAGCCACGTGTCCAACATGAAGTGAAGCAAGACTTTGCTCAACAGAGAATATACGTAGTTCATTAAAGAGCTGGGTGGCCTCAACGGTATTTCTAGTCAACTCATGAATCTTAAACATAACTCAGTTCATTTTTTTTGTTATTTTTCATTTGTATTCATTTGAGAGGGAGACAGTGACCAGGGAAGAGAAGCAGAGGGAGAGAGAGAATCCCAAGCAGGCTCCACGTTCAGCACAGAGCTCCACATGGGGTTCAAATCCCACAACCAGGACCTGACACAAAAGCAAGAGTTGGGTGCTCAACTGACTGAGCCACCCAGGTGCCCCCTCAACTCATTTTAACACCCATGTTACTAACCATCAGGCTGTCTAGTGTTGACATGATAAAAACAGCTGAAGTAACAGATTACTGGGATAGAATATGATTATGGGGAATCTGCTAGAGTACATGAAATATTAACAAATATCCATAGGTTGAAGATTACCACAAATAACCATGTATGAATATATGGAACTCCAAAGCCTCAACTATTTGAAATTAAACTCAGACTATATACCAGACATTATGATATGTTTTGTCAACATCATTATTATATAAAAATAATCAATTTTAAGTGGCCCAAGTAGTTTATAGCCATATGGAAGCTGCTGTTTTAAGCAAAAGGGGGAACAATTGGGGGGCAACAGGAAGTATTTTTACAGGTCAATTATGTCTGCATTTACAATAACTTGGGACACAGGGATTTTCCTTTTGACAATCACAGATGAAATATTGGTTAGTGTCTCATCTAAACAAAGCACTGTAAAAAGAGCAGAGGGGATTCAAAAGAAGGGCAAACTGTAAGGTTTTTCCTAAATAAGTTTATTACATCCTGGTTTTGGAAATAACATCCATAAAAGTATTAGAGGTAAAGAAAGTGAAAGTTACCTAGTGAGCAATGGAAATTCGCATTTGATTAAAATGGTAATTTGCTGGATATAAACATAAGCCCAGATAATTCAAACAAGGAGAAATCTGGGGCACCTGGGTGGCTCAGTCGATCAAGCGTTTGACTTTTAGCTCAGCTCATAGTCTCACGGTTTGTGGGTTCAAGCCCCGTGTCGGGCTCTATGACAGCTCAGAGCCTGGAGCCTGCTTAGGATTCTTTGTCTCCTTCTCTTTCTGCCCCTCCCCACTCATGCTCTGTCTCTCTCTGTCCATCAAAAATAAATAAATGTTAAAAAAATTAAAAAAAGAGAGAAATCACAGTTATTTAGAAAATCCTCATGGAGAAAGTATTATGGAAATTATAAAAGCATTCATGGCCCATTGTAAATGTTAAGAGATACTAAGGCGTTTGCCTCTTTATTCAGGAAGTGCTTGAAGGAAATCTCATTTCCAGTAAGTTTCCTGGAAGCAGGCTTGCCTTTACAATGGAAGGAAGGGAGTAAATGTATCTGAACATTTATTCCTTTCCCCATGTGTCTTTTAGATGACATTTTAAAACAACATACATAGATTTTCATTATACAAATACGAAAAAAGTACATCCTTGTCTCATGTTTTGTTGGGTTGCTATAGAGCTATAGTTTTCAGACTATTTGGTCTTTACGTTCTAAAAAATATTGAGGACTCCAAAGAGTTTTTGCTTTTCTGAGTTATATCTACCAGTATTTTGCCATATTAGACATTAAGTCAGGGGCACCTGAGTGGCTCAGTCAGTTAAGCCTTGGACTCTTGGTTTTGGTTCAGGTCATGATCTCATGGTTCCTAAGTTCCAGCTCCACATCAGGCTCGGCGGATTCTCTCTGCCTCTCTCTCTGCCCCTTCCCTGCTTGCATGTTCTCTCTCTCTCAAAATAAATAAACTGAAAAAAAAAAAGGAAATTATGTCAGGCAAAGATTAAAAATATTTTCATTTTACTAAAATAACACTGCAAAAAACATTCTATGTTACTGTTAAATAGTCATTAAAAATAATGATTTTCCAGGAACCAACAAAAAAAATGAGTAAGAGGAATGGCATTGATTTACATTTCTGTAAATCTTTTTAATGACTGGCTTAATATAAGAAACCTGTATTCTCTTATCAGCTTCTGCATTCAATATGTGGCAATTCATTGCTTTAAAATATACGATAAAGGGGTGCCTGGGTCGCTCAGTCAGTTGAGCGTCCGACTTTGGCTCAGGTCATCATCTCACCGTTTGTGAGTTCGAGCCCTGAGTCGGGTCCTGTGCTGATGGCTCAGAGCCTGGAGCCTGCTTCGGATTCTGTGTCTCCCTCTCTCTCTGCCCCCTCCCCTGCTCTCTCTCTCTCTCTCTCTCTCTCAAAAAGAAATAAAGATTAAAAAAATTAAAAATGTATATATACAGGAAAAAACTCAATTTCATAGAGATATTTAGTTGGAAATTCTTTTCAGGTAATTGTGGATATTCTTTTTCTTTTTCTTTTCTTTCTTTCTTTCTTTCTTTCTTTCTTTCTTTTTTTTTTTTTTTTTTTTTGATAGCACACCAAAGCTTAACAAATGGAATTAAAAAAGTATATTGTTGCAACATGGAGTCTGAAACCATATTAATAACCTTTTAAATTCCTTTACATGAAAAGACACCGTTCTATCTTGCACACTGGATAAATCTCTTACCCACAGTGATTCTACACCACGAGGCCTTGGTCCTTGGGAAATACTGGTTCACTGACTTTTGCAGATTTTCCAAACATGGACACAATTTGCTGTTTAATATCAAACGAAAGCATATCCTTTCTCATCAGAAAAGCCTTTAAATATTGGGAAGCTGTAAAGCTTATGTTGACGACAGCACCTTCACACAGTTCAAATGATTCCCTACTGTTGTCACGTTGACCAAGGAACGATGAGACATTGAAATGCAAGCGACATGTTTGTTCTGGGGTCTAGAACGGAAATTTGGAGAGCACACGTTCAAGCAGAAACCCCACATGGTGAGGGGTTTTCAGAGGCAAAATGGGGGAGTAGCTGTGGATTACAGAAGTTGTTTTCCAACTATTCTGATTGGAAGGTACGTTTGCATTTACAATCCATTGGCATCCTTCGGTCACCTCCTCAGTTTTTAGCACAAAGCACATTGCCTCCGGTACTCAGAGGCCCTTCTCAGCATTTCAGCACTTGACTTCCTCTTGGCCCAGTTCAGCAGCAGCAAAGGGAGCGGTGGGGACGAGGTGGGGTAGCCTGGGGACCAGGTGGGGTGGCTCCTCGCCTAGTGGACAGGGCCTTCCCCGCACCCACTGCTGGTCCTTTACCTGGAAGTGATAGGTTTCCGTCATTCGCTTTTTTAGGAAGTCTGCCAAAAACCCGAACATAAATAACCTTAGTTCTGTGTGCACGGCTCTTTCACGTGATAGTGGTGTTCCAAAAGAGAAAACGGAAGGCCAGCCCACAACCCAGCAGCCACCTGAGGTTTTCCGCCACGGAGCCCCACTGGGACAGGGCTGGGCTTGCAGATGCCTCAATTCCCCAGGGACAGAAGCTCAAGGTCAGGCACCCCAGGAACTGGAGCTGCTTCGCTGGGTTTCAGGGTGCTTGGTGCCGCTCTCCCCACACCCACAAGGTGCCACCTCTCAACACGTGTTAGGTAAAAGCTACACCTGAGCAGTGGAAGGAACACCCAGGGGCAGAGTCCCAAGTCCTAGAGGGGGGATGGTAGAGACATGAGCTGGAGTCAAGGATGGGGTTAAATCAGCTACAGGTTAAAAGCCAGAGGACTCAACATCCTGACCTCGTGGTTTCCAAGACCACAGAGCCACAGGTGCAGAGCATATGATCTTCTCTGCCCCAGGGTCACCCCTAGACTCATTATAATGCATTTGCATTGTGGGTATGGGCCTGACCTTGGGGAAAGGCTGCCCATGAAGGTTGGTACCAATCTTGTAGGGTCAAAAACTCCTCTTTCCAACCTGAGGGAGGAGTTTGCTAATGTTTGGAAGCAGCCTCTATTAGAGACCACCCATTGTCCATCCCAGACCTCCCAGCCCAGAGAGACCCAATAATATCCCATCCCCAAACGACTAGGGGCCGGTTCTTCCTCTGGGAACCTGCTGGCTCTCCCACTTTGAAAGTACTTTCCCTTTAACGAACGGCTACTTTCGTAGCCCTTTGTACTTTCCTGCTGGCTGTCTTTATCCAAGCACTGATCCCTAAGATGCACATCTTCTCCTGGAGAATCCAAGGACCAGGACCTCCATTCACACAACACAGACTCTCCCTCTGGTACCATATTCACACTGCGACAAGGGCGAATACTGTCTTAGCTTTGTCAGAAAAGTCTGCGTCTCCAGATGCCTTGCAAAGTTCCTGGGAGGCCCCAGGGGTCCCAAATTACCCTCCGAAACACAGCTGGGAAGCAACAGGAAAATGGACACACACAGGCCATGGATTTGAGACTCCCATTTTTCTCTTTCACCAAGACGCCATGTCTGTTTTTTCACCACGTCTGCCGTAGTAGGGTGGTTTGTGGAAGGAGGGAGAACAACGTTGATTTTATTTTCCAAGTTCTAATCCTGGGTTGAGAAGATCAATTTTTCCATTTCCTCCTCCTTCCCCTCCTCTTCCTTCTCCTCCTCCTCCTCCCTCTCCCCTTCCTTTTCTTCCTCCCCTCCTCTTCCTCCTCCTTTTTCTCTCTTGCACTCCCCCAGATCTTAGCACAGTGGCTGGCACCTGGTGGGTTACAGGGGTGCTATAACTGTCCAGGAAGTGACGGCCGAGTGTGGTTGGGTTGCAGCTTTTCCATATCTTATTCTCACATCTTCTTTGTTGTACAAAGGTGGGGTCTTCTTAGATTTTGGCAATGTGACTTTTTTCCCCTTATTTTTGCTACTGGAATAATGACCCATTATATTCTAAAGTTCATGACCTGGATTTTATTTTTGGTGTCAACCGTACTTAGGCATCATCAGACACAAATAGAACAAAGGATCATAAATATATTTACAGAAAGTAAGCTGAAAAACAAAATAATAATTTCTATACAGGATGCTACCAGTTGGGGACCTTTTGCCAAGCATTTTGCTTCCCCTGAGCCAACAGATTTTATATGTGCTTTTTATGACCTTGTCTTGGAAGGTTTTATATGAAAGGCATCATGGCATTTTGTAATATTTCAGAAGCCAAAAAGAATTGTGTGACTGTGCTTTTCACTGGAATGATGAGGAATTTGAGATGTATGCTTGTTCATTCTTATAATGCCTGAAGACGAGTGATGCCAGTAGAAAACAGAATTCGTCCAATGACATGCTATTAATTCCATAACTAACTTATGGTCTTCAGGCCTCTTACAAATGCAGTGACTAATGTATCCTGTCCCAAAGAAGGAAAGCATGTTGGAGGATACATAGTATCTATGTAACTTGTTCTTGAACAACTGCCTTTAGAAGGGTGAAGAAACACCACTCAAAATGTTCAAATGGATGAAGAGATCTTTAAGAGCTACGCTAAGTGGCTATTTTCAGAAAAGACGTAACTGAGTTGAAAAAAGAATAGGAAATTATTCGAATAGTGTGATGCAGGTATGCATAGACTTTTTAATAGCAGTGGTGTGAGCCTATATTCCAATGTATATGCCGTGTGTTTGCTTATAATAAAATACCAGTTCATCGATCTTAGTTACATTTTAGTAGACATTTTTACGTTTCCTATAGATGGGACTCTGAAATCATAAGGAAAAGGAGTATTCAAAGGAAGCCAGTTCCATAGAGGTTAGCATAATTATCTTCCTGGTAGTGTGATCAACTTCACCTATAAAACACATAGGTCACACAGAGAAAAAAAAGCACCTCAAAGACAAAGCTGAGTTCTGGCACAGAATGCAGAATTCAGGTGTGATGCAGAGAACATGAGCTTTGGGATCAGATATCCTGAATTTAAAATCTGGTCCTGATGCTTGGTGTTGTGACTCCCGGACAATTTACCTTTTTAGACCTGACTGTGGAGATGAAATAAAAAAATAAAAGTGGAGTTAGAATAAAGGATTGGGCACTTTGTAAATATCCGGTAAAGTTTGCTGCTTCTAATTCCCTTTCAGTCTTATACATATCTGCTGTCTGAAGTTTTGGGTAACCTATTTTGGGTTCCACTAAGTTTGCCCTTATTCTTTAAGAAAATCTCCTTCACCTTTGACAACCTGAACTCATTTGTATTTATTTAGTTTTTTAATTTTTTTTTTTTTTTAGCGTGTATTTATTTCTGGGATACAGAAAGAGACAGAACATGAGCGGGATAGGGGCAGAGAGAGAGGGAGACACAGAATCCAAAGCAGGCTCCAGGCTCTGAGCTGTCAGCCCAGAGCCTGACGCGGGGCTTGAACCCATGAACGGTGGGATCACGACCTGAGCCGAAATCGGACGCTTAACTGACTGAGACACCCAGGCACCCCAACCTGAACTCATTTTTAATTGCCACTGTTTGGGGATGCCATTTTTTAACCAGTTTGTATCAGCGGATATCTAGGCTGTTTACAATTTCCAAATATTTTGAACACCGCTAAAGAAATATCCTAAGACATGGATCTTTTCATACTTGTACCGATATTTTGGTTGGATACATTCTTGGAAATAGAGTTGGTCATTGATTGGCTCAATTATATTTTGATTTATGTGGCCAAGGCGCTCTCCAAATCTTCGACCAGTTGCTATCCTCCTGAGTAGTGCATGATTTTTTTCTTTCAACTTTGGAAGGCTTCAAACTCATTTCTTCAAATGTTACTAATACTGCATTTTCTGGGGATATCTAAATCTTTGCTAATTTGAGATGCAAGTCGACTTTTAGAAAATTTTTGCTTTCTGTAGTTCTTTAATTATTAGTAAGGTTGAGTATCTTTTATGGGACTTTAATTTTATTTTTCTTAGGGGTAACCTTATTCATATCTTGTGTGCACTTTTAAAATTTTTTTTTTCAACGTTTATTTATTTTTGGGACAGAGAGAGACAGAGCATGAACGGGGGAGGGGCAGAGAGAGAGGGAGACACAGAATCGGAAACAGGCTCCAGGCTCTGAGCCATCAGCCCAGAGCCCGACGCGGGCCTCGAACTCCCGGACCGCGAGATCGTGACCTGGCTGAAGTCGGACGCTTAACCGACTGCACCACCCAGGCGCCCCTCTTGTGTGCACTTTTATATTGGCTAGTCACCTTTTGTAAACAATTGTTTTGTAATAACTTTTTCATATAAGAGATACTATAGTTTGTCATATTTATTTTATATATTACCTTTAAGAATGTTTTGGTTTTTTAACCTTGGTTGTGATGCTTTTGGTAGAAACTATATGTGTATTTTATATTGTTAAAAATGTGAGGTATATTAAAATTTTTCTGTGCCTCCTGATATTTTTATTATGCATTTATTCATTCAATCCTTCACCAATTTGGGATTGTTCTGATGTACAATGTTACATAAGAAAATTTTTATATTTTCCAGATTTCTATCTTTTTATTTTTTTTATTTTTTTAATTTTAATTTAATTTTATTTATTAAAAAAATTTTTTTTTCAACGTTTATTTATTTTTGAGACAGAGAGAGACAGAGCATGAATGGGGGAGGGTCAGAGAGAGGGAGACACAGAATCGGAAACAGGCTCCAGGCTCTGAGCTGTAAGCACAGAGCCCAACGCGGGGCTTGAACTCACGGACCATGAGATCATGACCTGAGCCGAAGTCGGCCACTTAACCGACTGAGCCACCCAGGCGCCCCTGGATTTCTATCTTTTTAACACCACTTGTTGACTAATTTAATTTTTTTCTCCTCAAATCAAAAAATGGTTTTGGAAGGACATTAAGTCTCGGTATTGGAATTGCCATTTAGAGCTCTTATGAGAATTATCTTACCAGACTGCTTTATCAAAAAAATTAGGAGCATTGTCTACATTTACACTGCAGTGTTTATTCATTATTTTTTACTACATATCTATGGAGCCCTTGCCATAACCAAGATACTAGGCTTAATGCTTTGGTTGGGATAAAGAAACAGATAAATATAACATGGTCCCTATTCTCTAAGATGAATGGCCATTTGGGATGTACCGAGCACAGGGTAATCAACAATTGAAAGGAAATACAAATAACCGCTATTGGGATTTAAAAGCAAAGAAGATGATATTTTTGTTGATAAGAAGAAAACATTTAATGTGGGTCCTAAACTCTGAGTATAAACATGGCAATTGAGAAGAAAGATGGAAAAGGCTGAGGCAGTGGAAAATGACAGAAATGGTCTTAAAATAAAAAGAAAACCTAGATTGGAGTCTCCACTCAGAGGAAGTAATGGCAGAGAAGGCTTAAAAGAAAAGTGTGAGCAGAGTCTTGAGGACTTTATTATGAATGCCAGATTGAGTTCAAGTTGAATTAATTAGCGAATGGGAAATTGTGAAAGATTTATGACAAGAATTTTGATATGATCCAATTAACAATTAAGACCAGTGTCAATTATACAGCAGTTCTCAGAGCCTGCATAGACTCCAAGTAAACACATCAGAAAGAGGCACACATCCTTGACATATGACATTTTGAATGCCTCGGTGACATCTATCATGCTTTTCTATGTAAACAGAAAACTATACCTGATTTCAAGACAAACTGATGTGAAGAAACGTCAGCTCTAAAAGCTAAAGTAGAGAATTTGTTGGAGTTTCTTAAAATTTGGACATCAATTGCCTTTTAGGGGTACATACATGGTATCAGCACTGAAATAAATAATTCAAAAATAATGAAATAAAAACACCTGAAGTGTATTTTAAAGTAAAGAAAATATTGGTGTCATAGCAATGCAGAAGATGTTACCACTTGTAAAAAATACCCTTCGTCGTGGGGTCAGGCAATGGGCTAAATCATAACTCATATAAAGATTATAATGAAATAAACGAAACAGAGTTTTCTGCAAGAAAGTTTAGTGCAAAAAGTTGTTGGGAACTTCCTCCTTAAAATGTTCTGCATATATCAGGACTTGATGAACATTTTTAATAAATTAAGTTTCATTTGACCGTAAAATACCACATATGCTAACATCAAAGAGCATAGCAGTTCATTTCTCATGTCGCCTATAATTAATTTCATGTTATGTCTAAGTGTGATTGAAGAATTTGCTACAAGCTTTTTTTCTTTTCTGTTTTCCAATGGGATGTATTTATCAATATCTTCTCAGAAATCTTGTGACTTGTGCCTGTTCTATCTGTTAGGAGGGCGACTCTCCATGATGCCTTTGTAGTTCTGTTGTCTTCTGTACCTTGATCTAGAAAATCAACTTCCTAACCAAAATGCTATTTTTAAACTTATTCTTGGAGAATTGAAGTGATTTATTCGTTTTTAGGAAAATAAATGCTCCAGTGGATTCTTGTCTCTATTTGACGAAATTTTGTAACAGCCATTGTACTGGGGATCCTTGGGCCGACAGCATCCAGTTTCCACATCTGTACATGTCACCTTTCTACCCGTGCTTTGACTTTCCAGATGTTGACATAGAACCTTCACACTCAGCTACGGAGCTCATGTCACGCCCTTAAGACACATTCTTCACGAGCACTGGAGTTAGCTTTTCATGTACTTTTATCTTATAGTGAAGGGTATTCGGAAACTATGATTTTTATCAGTATTTTCTATTTTAATTCACAACTTGTAAAGGATATGCCCATTTTGTTAGACGTAACAAATAATAAAAAAATCCTGCAGATTTAAGAAAACTAGGTGGCAACTAAATTATTTTTGAAGAACTCTCCTACACAAGCTATCCCCTTAGCTGAGTATTGACCAAGAGGAACTGATCAGTCATAGCTCTTGTGGCTCGTGTATAACCTTTCAGAATACACGAATTACAAAAATGTATTTAAAATAAATGTAATGAAATTAAAATGTAAATTAAATTAAACTTGAATTCCGTAACGTGAAATGAACATGGGATGCTGTTTCCTCTATTTTCTTTCTTCAGAAAACAATAGTTTCCTCCGGGGCATAGTTTGAGAAACAGTGAATTTTGCTAAATTTTGTTAGCTAACTGCTGTTGCTACTTCCTTTATGAAATCAAACATGATAGCTAGTCACTGTGGGCAGCTGTCCACTTTTCCTGTGCAGCCAATAGATGTTGCGAGGCTCACCTTCCCTTTCTTTTTGCATTTGTATCATTTCCTTGGCATGACTGATCCAGGGGTGACCAGATGGTCACAAGGAGTGCAGAAACTTAAAAAAAAATGACTTAAGTAATGAATATGTTGGAGGGGCTGAAATAGTAATTATAGATCCGTGTATTCCACCCCTCCCAACCAAGTAAAACATTAGCCTCCAATTTCACTTTATTGACTGAATGTATGATGGGTTACGGATCATAGTGAGTAATGGCAAGCAAATCCAAGTGTAGAATGACCGCTATAGCCACTAAAGGTTTAAATTTATCCTTTGCTGATGGTAATTGTATAATAATCTTGCCTTATGTTTACAATAATACATTTCCTTTTATTTCTAAGACCCATGTTTAACATAAACGTTTTATTATTTTATTCTATTTTATTTTTGGACAATCTATGAGTAGAAAATGAAGCCAAATGGTGAAAGAGAATGTCAGTAACTGAAATCAGGACTTAATCTCTTAGCATATAGATCACAGAGAGACAGAACTTCTTCAATGACATAACAGTTAAAGTACAATCAGAACTGAATCAGCAAAATAAGTTTTCTGCTCTTTTTGGGACCTCTATGATGCATACTAATGCAGATGTTAATAATGGGCAAAACAGGTTGTGAGGGATATGGGAACAATCTACTATTTTTGTAACTTTTCCATCAATCTGAAACCATTCTAAAACTTAAAATTTTATTTTTAAAAAAAAGAATTAGGTCAGCAGACAGTCAGGAAGTGTTCCTGTTGTAAGTTGAAAGAGAGACAATAGGTAGGTAAAAATGAGAAAATCCTGGAAATGAAATTAGGTATACCAAATACAACCCAAGAGCTGAAGTGGATGGTAAGAAATGCACTTGGGGTGCCTGGGTGGCTCAGTCGGTTAAGCGTCTGATTCTTGATTTCAGCTCAGATCATGATCTCATGGTGTGTGGGACTGAGCCTCTCCAGAGGCTCTGTGCTGACAGCTTGGAGCCTGCTTGGGATTCTCTCCCTCTGTCTGTCTCTGCCCTGTTCATCTCATCTCTCCATCTCTCAAAATAAATAAATAAACATTAAAAATAAAGAAAGAAATACACCTAAAAGTGTGGAGGCACTTCAGAAACTGGGGTAGAGTTCAGAGAGCAAGTCATAAGCAGTGTTGAGCATTGCAGGTGGGAGCCAGCCTAGGTGTGCGTTGGGAAGTGAACTTGGGTAGAATAAGTGAGACAAGGGAGGAGGAGCCAGAGAGATGGGGGAGAGAGGACCTGGGCAGGAAGTTTTCTCAGCGGCCAAAAGGATGGCAAAGGACTTGTGTTTCTGGATGGTGCCAGAATAGACTTGGTCAAAGTTGTGTTTGTTGTTTCCATGCTGCAGCTGTGAGAGCTTCTCTCCTGCTCTTTAAGGATGGCGATTTCAACTTGTAAGAGTGGATGTTGTGTGCTGAACGGAGCTGGGGTCAGGGAAGAGAAGGTGGCGGGTGGCTAGAGATGAGTTGAAGGAGGCGAAGAAGGTTGAACACGCGCCATTGGCAATGAGAATAAGAAAAGAGAAACAGATGCAAGAAACCTTTTGGAGGCGCGGTCAGGAGACCTTGGTGACCTACTGCAGATGGCAGGGAAGGAGGAGAGAGAGCAAGATTCCGAGCTTGGAGGGCACCGACATCTTGGTGAGGAGGAAGATGGTGCCTTCAGATCCGGACAAGCTGCTGTTCAAGCTATGAGACTGTACCCCGGTAGGGGCACCTGCAAGGCATTTGAGCATATGGGTGAGAAGAATGGAAGGAATAAGGGGTGAAGATACTAATGGGTAGAGACGTAAACGTTGACCATTAGGAGTGGAGGAAATTGATAAAGCAGGGGTTTCTTGTGGGAAAATGACCAGGGCAGAATTTGGGGGAAAAACTAATTTAAAAAACATTTAGGAATAGCAGCTATTCCTAAAGGAAGAGAAACTAGCAGATGAGATACAAGACGTGGTGGCTACCAAATCTATGAAGTAGGAGACCCCAGAGGGTCAGGAACCTGCGAGTTCAAGGGGATGTTTCCACAGCTCTCCTTTCTCAAGGGTTGGGATAAATTAGTGAACACATTTGACAGGTGAGGTGTTTGTGGCTTTGTGTAGGGAAGTCTCTCACTGCATGTGTTGGTGTGCAGGGAGGGCAGGTGCCCATAATCACTGGGCATCACCATCACCATCATCATCAGGATTATTCAAAGGATAAGGCATGTAAGTACGAAACATTGAACACGCACCACCTGATACAGGAAGCAGACAGGCTGTGAATTCAGAATTGCCTCACCACGGTGGGGGGTGTTCAGTGTATCAAATGGCAAACGGGGATCAGTGTGTTGCCTTTGCCTTCCTCTAGGGCAAGAATAGGTTCATGCTGTTCTCACCAACCCACACCCAAAGGAGCGTCTCCTGCTTTATGTAGGCATGGATACTATATTTCATTCCCGTTGCTACACTTACCAATACTTTGTGGTTCCAACTAGTAAATTCTGAAACTAAACTTAAATGTCAAGGAGAGGCAAGGAGCTCCCCGAAACTTCACTAATCTGAATTATGGATTCCTGCTGGACTGAGAAGATGGCGTCAGGAACCAGTGGAAGAGGAAAGTGCCAGGTGAGTCCTTAAAGGAAGGTGGAAGAGGCAGAGGGGAGGACGCCTTGAGAAGAAGCCTTGACTGCACCCTAGACATTGAGGACCATGGCCATAGCCTTGAGGAAAGTTTCTGGTAAAAACTCAAATGACACAATAGTCTTCATATTTTTTTCAAAAAGGTTACTTATTTTTGAGAGAGAGAGAGAGGGGGAGGGACAGAGAGAAGAGGGGGTTCAGAGGATACAGAACGGGCTTTGTGTGGACAGCATAGAACCCAATGTGATGCTTGAACTCATGAACCATAAGATCATGACCTGAGCCAAAGTCAGAAGCTTAACCGACTGAGCCACCCGGGTGCCCCAATAGCCTTCATTTTTAAGACCGAGGAGGGTAAAGTGCAAAATGAAAATGAGTGAAGGCCCTGGATTCTACGTCAATTCACAGTCCAACAAAAAGAATCTAAATACAGTGTTTCCTTTTCTTCTTTATTAAATACTGAGAAAGCTTAGGAAAGGCGTGCCTGGGTGGCTCAGTAGGTTAAGCCTCTCGATTTCAGCTCAGGTCATGATCTCAGGAGCCTCACATTGACATCGAACTCTGACAGTTCAGAGCGTGCTTGGGATTCTCTCTCTCCCTCTGTCTCTGCCTCTCCCCTGCTCATGTGCACTCTCTCTAAATAAGTAACTAAATGAACAACAACAACAACAAAACAAGAGAGACAGCTTTGGAATCAAAGAGGTCATCTCCAAATACAAGAAAACAGTTCTTCATAGTGCTTTATGATGACTAATAAGGCAGGTGGTAATTTGGAAAGTTAAAATTCAGGATAGAAATTATTTCTGGAGAAATTGAGCAACCAAAAATAGTTTACATCTTCCTGTCTCTCGCTTTATCGTCTCACAATTTCTATCATAAGAAAGGCATTCCCGATAGTTTTGATGCACACATATCAGATCTATTAAGTTCTACCAAGTTATCAATACAGAATTTAGGAACATTCGTAAAACAACCCGCATGAAGTCAATTTTATGTAAACACTAAACTTATATAATCAGTTGACAATAAGGACTCAGCTATATTTGGATGTACTAATATTAATCCCAATCCCTAATTCTTTACTCTGATTTTTTTTTCCCTAGCGACATTAATTCCTCTGCATAGACGTCATCCTGCCTCTCATAGAAAGCTGCTCTATTTTTCCGCGTGCGCTCCCACATAACAGCAGCCATTAATTTACTGATCCCCTGTCTATCAGGCCCACATCATCTTGATTAGGGCTGTTATCCTAATCAAAAGGCTGATAATTAAGACTATCCATCTGTAGAGTTCTAAGTGGTAAGCTGAGTCGAAGATCCTAATTAAGATTATTTAGGTGTTACTTAAATGCCATCATTTGATTCAGCTAATCATACCAGCAGGTACATTAGATTTGCATTAATGTTCTGCTGAGGCCAGCAGTGACTCAGGCAGATCAAAAATGTAGATTGCAGATACCATTTCAAACATCTTTATTTGAAAGCGATACTGAGACAACACGTTAAGATAACTACGGTGTTCGAAGAGTTAGGTTATTTCCATGTTTCTTAATTTACTTTATGGTAATAAGTGAAGTATTTAAAATAAACAGCCTATTTATTGAATTTGCTGTGTATTTGTCATCATCTTGCACTGTCTCTCCTACGTGCTTACACAGGCCAATAGTGATGCGTTTTTACCAGCCTTTCCCGTTTTGTCACATGTACTTACCGTGATATGGTAAATGTCTCTGCCAACAAAGTTTTTCTAAACACAAATATTTAGGAACAATAAAGGACTTGGGCCCCAGTAAATCCCTCATACTGCACTGAGAATAAAAGTAAACGGATGCTTATTTTTTTAAAGTCACATTAATGTCTAGTCATCTTATAATGCAAATAATCAAAAAATTATTCTGGGAAAGCATAATTCATCAATATCTTATTTCCTCTGACTTTATCCTTGGGAATAGAATACACACAGTATATCACTCTGTTTAAATTATTTAGGTATAAATACAATGCGATCCGGACGTCTGTGTGGCTCAGTCAGATAAGCGTCTGACTCTTGATTCTGGGTCACTGGTCACGATCTCACAGTTTGTGAGATCAAGCCCGGTGTGGGGTTCCGTGCTGACAGCATGGAGCCTGCTTGGGATTCTCTCTCTCCCTGTCTCTCTGCCCCTCCTCCTCATGTTCCCTCTCTCTCTCAAAATAAATAAATAAACTTAAAAAAGTAAAAAACAATAATAATGATAAAGTATGTTCAGAATACCCGTACCTCTGATTGCTTTCAAGTTACTTTTCCCCCAATATCAATAACCAATAACGCCACCACTAATAATGTTACTACTAATAATGGGTAGAAAAAGAATTTGCATTTATTTGAATAAATAACTCTTACAAAGTATAGGGCCAGTATTTCTCTTGTTCTGGTGTGAAGGGGAAAATATGCACGTGGGATTTCCATAAATACGTAACTTCTGGCACTGTTGTATCAGAAAATGTATTTCAGGTGGGACAGGAACACAGATAAAAAGAAATACAGTATAAGGCATGGGGGCGAACTCTATGAAGCTGTGTGTTCCATGAACCAGCTTTTTAACACAGTTTGTACAATATACTGTGGCCATTACAACTTTTTGCTCCAGGGCAAAGCTTGTGGATGTCTGTTAAATCTGTGTATTTTATTTTATGTTATTTTTCTAAATTTTTATTTATTTTTTTCAATTTACATCCAAGTTAGTTAGCATACAGTGCAAGGGGCATTAAGGAATCTACTCCCGAAATACATGTATCTTGTATATAAATTTTACATATAAAATCAGTATAGATATTTTAATATTTTTCCTATCGAATATTGGACTTTTAATAAAGCACAAGATTTGCATAAATCATTATTCTTTCTTCATGACTTATACAATGTACTTCTATTTCAGATACAGCCTACTTTATAGCTCATTTTCATTATAGATATCTGGTGTCAAAAAACGGGTTTATATTTCAAATCATAATTTAAAAACATGGCTGGCTTTATTTTCCATAATTTCCACAGTGACCTTTAAAAGTCTTACGGCAGCCCTAAGTATCAGTCGATTCCCTACACACACCTTAATAAAACAATTATAATTAGCCAGATGCTCCAGTGTAATTTTCTCTGCCCTCAGTTAATAAAGGTCTTAGGTGGTAAACCCAGAGATAGTGCTTAAAAACCCAAAAGAATAAAAAGGAGGCCGGAGTGGCCCAGATAATGGAACAGAGACTAATCGGGCTCTGAATAATTAGGGATGAATGTATTTGGAACTATTAAGACATTGAGGCCACCAAGATAGCACTCTGTAATCTCATTTTCTTGGAAAGTGGCCAACCATTCCTTATTTATGGCTCCTTTATTACAATGTGACCAATTCCTATTTTGCCTTCGTGATTTTTACTAAAATGAATTTGCTTTTATTACAAAGAATAACCATTTATCTGAAGTTTATTTACATTGCAGATAAACCCTAACTGCTTTAACTTACCCTTCAGCCTCCTTGCTCTATGTCAATTTCGGGCATTTCGTTGCACGGTCTTTTGTTTTGAGAAACTTCCTGAGTGTTAAAAGTTGTGAATAAAATGAATCTAAGTTCTAAATACAGATGCAAAGATAAAATATTGTATGAAGACCTATTAATATTGTTAACTCTTGGTGTTTCTGAGCACACTTTTCTCATCTAAAAACCTGGAATGATGATGTCTACTTTGTAAAGATACTTTCAGGCTTGAGATTCTTGTTTTCACACTTCTTTTTCTTATTCCCAAACAAACGCTTATCCTGCAATCTCTCCTATTTGAGTAAATGACAACTCCATTCTTCCATTTCCTTGGAGACACCTTTCATAGTCGTTTTCTTCTGCCCCTTCCGTAATAAATTTATCAACAATCCTGTTAGCTGTCTCTTCATAACACATCCATTCTCCTCCCACATCTCACATTGTTGATGCAGGATTTCAAGACCTTGCTTGACGATCAAGAGGATGGCTCCTAGCTGACTCCTGGTTTCTGCCCTGAGCACCACATCCTGCCCATTTCAACCCAGTCGCCAGAGGGACCTGTAAAAATGGGTATCTGTTCACGCCATTTGATATAGTTTTAGTGTTGGTGTTCCCCCCCCCCCCCCCCCAGAATCCTATGTTGAATCGTCACGCTCAGTGTGATGGTCGTAGCAGACAGGGCCTTTGGGAGATGCTTAAGTCATGACGGAACTCTCGAATGGGTTTAGTGCTCTGATGAAATGGGTCCCACAGAGCTCCCTAGACACTTCTGCCATGCGAAGACCCAAGGAGACCTCTGCAAACCAGAAGGAAGCCCTCACTGGACCAGGCTGGTGCCTTGATCTCCAACCTGCAGCCTCCAAGACTGTGACAAATAGACTTCTGTCATTTGTAAGCCACACAGCCTGTGGCACTTTGTTACAGCGGCCCGATGACCTAAGACAACACTCTTGAGTTCAGAACAGCCCAACAGCAAAGTCAAGATGTTGTCAGCGCCCCCTTCCTATGTACCCATTCCACAGCATCATTCTCCATTACGAAACCTGAAGACCTCAGCGCAAGGGCCTGGGGTTCTTTCCTCAGGACTTCCTCTGTCTGTACCTGATGATTACAGATTGTGAGAGGGCGGTTTGGATGCACAGAAGAGTCAATGCTCCTGGGAGCAGCCCTCAGCAGGTGCCAGACAGAAGTGGTGAAGAAATATTCTAGAGTAAGGCTTCTCTGAGGTACGTGATCTACCAGCTCCCCATGACCCAACAGGGCATGATTCCTGTTACCCTACGCAGTAACCTGCTCCCGAACAGACTCTATGTTTGCCCCCTCCCTTTCACATTCAGTACCAGTATCTTCTAGAATCTCCTCCCAAAGAAATGAGTTGGCTTCAAATTCTCGTCTCAGGGATGGCGTCTGAGTGAGTCCAGGTTACACATGTTGCTTAGATAGTGTCTTACCAGCACTCCCCCCATGTCCCCTCCTTCATTGACCTTGCCTCCTAATGGTTTCCCCCCAGACACCACATTGCCCTTGCCTTCCTCCTCTTTATTTGCCGGCCATTTTCCCACCTTGGAGCCTTGGCTCACATTGCTCTCTCTCCGGTAAGTCTCCTTTGTCACTTGTCACCTTCTTGGTGAGTCCTTCTCTATTCCCACCCCTGTCTCCATCACACTCACTAACACTTATTGTTTCCCTAACCTGCTACCTTTTCCTTTAGAGCCCTGGACACCACTTGACATTACATGTATTTGATTTTTTTTAAAAATCAGTCTCTTCTGACAAAACATATATCCCATGATGGCCAGAACATAGTCTGTTCTGTTCACCACTGGATCCTCAGTGACCAGAATAATCACTAGGATATACATAGAATTACTCAATATTTCACGAATAAAGGGGCTGTTTATGATTGGTGTGAATGGCTAAACTATCTAACTTTTTAAAAAACATTGTCCTTATTTATACAACGGGGCTAGCAATTGCCTAGTACATGTTAGGGACCCAAGAGATGATGTTACACTTATGGTTAATATTTTTACATTGTTTCATACACGATCAGTATCTTGTCAGGATACAGTACAAATGGTAGAAGTGATTTTGGTTATAAAAAATTTAAGCTTTGTTGCTGACATTACGATAGAATCCCGAGAAATAAAACATATCGAAGCACACACTCAAAACCATAGGCAAAGCGCTGAAAGATCTTTAAATTGCCAATGCCTTCATTAGAATGTTGCAGCATTCATACCAGAAATGGGACAGGTGACTCAGTTTGTGCATGGGAAAGATTATTTCAGAAGATGAACTTGTGGACATGTAATGTGGGCTGCTGTATATGATCACGATTGTGAGGCTAACATAAGAGAGGAGTGGTGGACATATCCTTATTTATGATTGCCCCTAAATTTTAGTCTGTAGTGTAACACACACACACACACACACACACACACACACACACACACCACACACGAGTAAACAGCCCAATGAATTGAATGGACTGAACTCAGCTCCCAATTCATAGACAGAATTCAATAGTATCCCAGTAGTCCTTCTCAGATGGACCCACATGGGATGGATTTCTAAATGCCAATTTAAAAAAAAAAAACAGCATGGTTTAGCTGTTTGGAAGGACAGGTGGTTAGAAGATTCAGACAGTTTGGGGGTCAGTATCTGGACAGTTCTCCCCTCAATTCTAGTTCCCTGATGAGGGTCTTGAGTCACTCATTGCTTTAGGTTACACTATATCCCATTTCTACATCCCTCCTAATGATTCTGTGAGCTTTCTAATATCCCTTGATAAATCCCCTCCTGCTTAAAATAGCTTCGGTGGATTTTGTTTCCTGCAGCCAAGGACCCTAAATGAAACAAAAGATTAATCCTCTTTACGGAGGTGAAAAGTCAAAATTTATTGAATAAGATCCCCAAGGAGTATGAATGGAAAGAGGATTTTCAAGGATAATTTTGCAGTGGAAAATAGATGGCAGAGATATTTGCAAAAGACTTGGGGAGCTCCCAAATAGGTTAACTTTAACTCTGAGGCTTCGGTAACATTATGGATTGAACTGTCCTGCCACATTGACAGCTTGAAGTGCAAAAGCCCCAGGACCTCGGAATGTGACCATATTTGAAAATAGGGTCTTTAAAGAGCTAATTAAGGTTAAAGGAATTAATGAGAGTGAGCCCTAATCCAATAGGACTGATATCCTAATTAGAAGAGATTAGGACACAGAAATGCATAGAAGAAAAGACCACAGCGAAGACACAGGGAAGAGAAGGTGGCCACCCCCAAGCCAAGGAGCATGGACCCACAAAGAACTGCCCTCCACCTCCTTGATCTCAGACTTCTAGAAATCAGTGCTGCGAAGGGAAAAAAAAAAGTGCTGTTGAAGCCACCCAAGCTGTGGTCCACTATTATGGAACCCTGAGAAGACTAATTAATACAAGGAAGGAAGAGTGTTTTCAGATGCCCAGGTGAGCACAGGGATGCTGAGAAAAGGAAGGAAGGAATAATCACGGAGCTGTGCTGGTTAGTTCAGATTCCACAGCAGTAAGGGTGAAAACCAAATTTCAACTGCTCGGGGAGCCTCACTTTATAATGAAATGAAGTCCTCCCCACCCCAGTAAGTCAGGTCATAATGAGGCATACGGAAAGAAACCTGTTTAGTGCCCAACGAGAGCTTTAGGAACACGTGTTCCCTATGTGTCACATAGGAGCCCAGAAACAAGATCCCAGAACACATAACTCTTTCATTTTTATCAGTCCTTTTGTTCAAGGAAAACAAAACAGAAAGGATGCTCTTAACAAATCATCTTGGCAATTTCATGTTGACTTATTGTTTTAAAAATATATCAGTGTGTGACCTTTACTTTGTGGTACATAGATCAACAAATAGGAATTTTCAAGCGGGACTAAGGGTCATCTTTTATGAACCGAAGTAGATAGGTTTTTTTTTACATTGTTTTGAGTATGTTGGCATCATCTGATTGTATCAGACTGATGTCAGATTAATTCTAAAGTGAAAAATACTGTAACTCTATACAAAAAATAAGGTTATAAACATGAAGAAATTATTAAAAAGTCATCTGATATGAAATTAACTTGGAAAGTTAAGTAAAGACTGGAAAGGTGTGTGTTCGTTTTTTTTACATAACCCAAACCCTAATCCAAATTCATATACATAGAGATTAACATGTCTATGTTTAGATTAAAATTATTGTCACAATTGCAAAGGCTTTTGGGTCGCCTGGGTGGCGCAGTCGGTTAAGCGTCCGACTTCGGCCAGGTCACGATCTCGCGGTCCGTGAGTTCGAGCCCCGCGTCGGGCTCTGGGCTGATGGCTCAGAGCCTGGAGCCTGTTTCCGATTCTGTGTCTCCCTCTCTCTCTGCCCCTCCCCCGTTCATGCTCTGTCTCTCTCTGTCCCCAAAATAAATAAACGTTGAAAAAAAAAAAAAAAAAAAAACAATTGCAAAGGCTTTTTAGATGATTCAGGGTATTTGCTCAGCACAGAAATATTTAGTTTAGAACCTATATTTTAAAAATTTTATTCACATTGGCTAAACTATACAAGCCAAAGTTTCCTGCACTTGACCTTAGAAGCTCATCCTTCTGGAATATTTTCCTTAATACTTTTTCAAAGTGTTTACTCTCCTAATTACCTCCTGTTCCATTAGTTACGTTCCCTCATGCTGGTCTGGAGAGTTCGGGTAGCCCACTGGTATTTGTAGATGGAATTTAAATATTTGCAAGAGTACTTGCCCCTGTTCTTTCCTCATCAGTGGAGGAAGTCAAACATCATTTAATCTCAGACCCTGCAACCAGCATGGAGGGATAGCTAGTCAATCCCTCTCTTTTTGTTTATCTGTTCTCCGGACAACATTCGTTTTCAATGCCAGGGTCACTGATTATCCATCCATTCTCCATCCATTGAACATCTACGTGACAGGCACAAAATTCGGTCTGAAAATTTAAGGAGTTTTACCCTAATGGGCAGAGACAGATGTGAGCAAATAATTACAAGGTGATTCGGCATGTTCTGGTTTGCACCACACGTAATGAGCACCCCGAGGAAGGTGAAGCAGGCTACAACCAGGAGAACTGGTATGTCATGCCAGAGGTTGGTCTAGAATGGCAGGGGACACCTCTGCTGAAATCTAGATGGTGCACGTCGTGGATAAAGAAAATCCGATCGATACATCATATATGTATTATTCAGCCTTCAAAAAAAAAAAAAAAAAAAAAAAGAAAATCCTGTCATTTCAACAACTCAGATAGATCTGGAGGGAATTATGCTGAGTGAAATAAGCCAGATAGAGAAAGACAAACAGTGCATGCTATCACTTACCCGTGGAATCCAAAATAGAAAAGTTGAACTCACAGGATGGGGACAGAGAGTAAAAGCGTGGTCGCCAGGGGCAGGGGGGTGGGGGAAATGGTGGCGGCGGGGGGGGGGGGGGGCTCATGAAAGGATGCAAACTTTCAGGGATAAAATGAATAAGGTCTGAGGATCTAATGTAACAGCACGGTGCTGAGTTATAACACTAGGTTGTGTAATGGGTATCTTTTTTTTTTTTTTTTTTTAATTTTTTTTTTTTCAACATTTATTTATTTTTGCGACAGAGAGAGACAGAGCATGAACGGGGGAGGGGCAGAGAGAGAGGGAGACACAGAATCGGAAACAGGCTCCAGGCTCTGAGCCATCAGCCCAGAGCCTGACGCGGGGCTCGAACTCCCGGACCGCGAGATCGTGACCTGGCTGAAGTCGGACGCCTAACCGACTGCGCCACCCAGGCGCCCCGGGTATCTTTTTTATACTTGCTATTTGTTAAGAGAGTAGAACTAAGATGCTTCCCCACACATACAAAAGGTAAAGAAGGGGGGCGATGCCTTCAAATGTGTGAATTTATCAAATCACCCAGATCTACACCTTAAATGTCTTACGATTTTGTCAATTCTACCGCAGGAAACGCGAAAAAGAGAAAACAGGAAAAGGCAAAGCAATCTCTTTGCTGACAGAAAGAAAAGGTTTCCAGAGGAACAACCGGTCTGATTTCAACAATCAGAAACGATTCATAATTATGGCTTCTGATTAAGTGAAAGCAAATTGAAATCAATGCTTAATGATTCCAGAGGCAAGTGGCCAACGGCGTTAAGATAGCAAGAAGCCTGAAACCCTTGGAGAGGAAAAGTAATTTACTCCAGAGCAATGAGTACAATGAGCACATCCTCCTGCTCAGCTTTGCAGGGAAGCCCTGGGACCAGTCCTGCCCCTCTGTATAAACCTGGTGTAAGTTTCCAGGCGTGCTAAAGATGCCACCTGCTTCTTGTGGCCAGGCTTCCTCCCCCTTGCTCTCTGGGTAACTGTGAAAAAGGCCTTGGCACTGAGCCAGGCAGGATGCATCCCAGGTGAAATCCACACAATAAAAAAAAAAAGAAAAAGAAAAAGAAAAAAAAAAAAGCCCTCCACTTGTGAAGATGGTTTGGGAGCTTGTGTGAGGCCTCAACACATTTTTAAAGAATTCTCCGTGGCTCCAACTTGGATTCTTGCTGAGAAGTGTTCATTGACGTGGCCTTCTGGTGCTGAAATATTTGTATGTAATTTACCTCCACAGATGGTACAGAGACACACAGAACCCTGATTCTGCTCATTTAAACATGTGGATTGTTTGCACTCTCTTACACTTAGCCCCTGTGTTTGAATAGGCAGCATTGTTTCAAGGCACCCAACCGTCAAGTGCCCCAGCCATTGGAGATAGTCTTGTAGGGTAAGGATTTGTTAAAGGAATGCGCGTCAGGAGCTGGAAAGACGTTGACATCGTGGTAATCATATCTCATCAGGCTCCTTCTACGGAGAACACATCGTATGCCTGGGGAGAGGTCCTATTGAAATTCACATGAAACCTTTGTGCTTGCGAGCACAGCCATAAATGGCCCAGGTAATATTTTTTATGTCCCCTGTAATTTAATATAGGGTGCAAAAGGGAATATCTGTTACACAAAAATAAAGTATTCTCCATCCCACCCCCCACCTCTCCAACTCTCCAACATTTCATACATCATCAAACCTTCCTGGCAGAGCTTTATATTAGATATCAAATTAAAAACGTACATGCGTGCATGATCTGTTCATGCAAAACTACAGCCACATTCTCGGTGGCTGCGAAGGGACACTAGGACAGCCTTCCCTCATGCCACCGGGGTGTCCGAAGAAGGGAAGGGTTTTTATTTACTACCGCTTCGAACAGCACTCTGCTCCAAATCTGTGAGACAAGCTTTTGAACGCGAGTCTTCTGCCTCTCCAGACAGACTGGCAGTCTGCTAACTTTGTTCCCACTTCAGTCACTTGCTCTGAGACTCAGAGCGTCGCTGCATACTTTCCTCAGCTGGGGAGACCGTGGAGAGAAGAGCCAGGCAGCAACTATAAACTCGATTTCTTTCGTCTTGTCATTTGCTTTCTCTTCCTGGCTGTGCCTGTCCTCCCATGGAGCTCTTCTGCTCCGGTTTGTGTCGAGGGGAAGGAGAGCTCTTGTCTGCTCAGAGATTTTCACTGCTGATCCTCAGATTAAACCCCCTGCGCTTATTCCCCGCTAACAATTTTCGGCACCCCCCACCCTTCACCCGCACCCCCACTCTCAGCCAACTTCCTGTGTCGTATGTCTTCCGACCTGCTCTGCGGGTAAGATGTCTGACCCGCTTGCAGGACGACACAGACAGATAAATGGCACGGAAAAGGAGCCCATAAACAGGCTGAATATATGTGATAGGGGTACTTGGAGGCAGCATGACGAAGATGACATTTTGCATCAGGGGAAAAAAGGATAAATGAGTTAGCATATGGTTTGGGGCCAAATTGGCTAACCATGCGGAAAAGGAAAATGGAGTTAAACCCTTACCTCACAACATGCACCCTAATAAAATCCAGATGGATTAAACACTTAAATATGTATGTATATTATATAAATATATATAGCCACTGAAACATAGGTGAATACGTGCTGTTGGCATAAAGGAGGTCTATGGAAGCACACATGCCAAGACAGAAGGGAAAGGGAGAGAGCAGTAAATTTGACTAGGTGACGCGAACTTTCTGTATGGAGAAGGAGTCACATTACAGGTGATAGATATCCTTTGTAGGATAATATTAAAATAGGATAGCATAATATTAAATTAAATATTATAATATTAAAGTACTCAAATGTTAATGTTTAAGGGTGGCTCAGCCAGTTAGGCGTCCAACTTTGGCTCAGGTCATGATCTCACGGTTTGTGTGTTTGAGCCCCACGTCGGGCTCTGTGCTGACAGCTCGGAGCCTGGAGCCTGCTTTGGATTCTGTCTCTGTCTCTGTCTCTCTCTCTCTCTCTCTCTGCCTCTTCCTAGCTCACACTCTCTCTCAAAAATAAATAAACCTTATAAAATTTTAAAAATATTAATTTTTAATATCTAAGTATCTCCTAATACTAACTAACTGACTATATCAGTAGAAAAAAAATGGACAAAGAACCTAACTGGTGCTTGAGAAGAAGGAGGAATCAAATGACCAATGGGCTCGTGACACATTATAGGCAAATAAGCATCAAAGGAAAGAAAAGGCAATAATCAAATTCCAGTTTTACCTATAAAATGGGGGATTGAAATACATTATCCAGGATTTACAAGGCTACACCCTCTCATATGTCATGCTAGGGTTTATATTGGTTCTTAATGGTGAGCAAATCAGAAATATGCAGGAAAAAACTTTTTAAAATGTATAATTGATGCTAAATTTCCATTTTAAATAGTTTACTATAAGGAAAATCTAGATGCAAAATATTGTTTAAAATGTTTGAGTATTGAGAAGAATTTACATTTTAAATTATAAAGATCTGACTAAACCACATAAAAGGGGATACTATATATCCAATTACAATGATTCTGTAGCATATCATTTAAAACCACGGGTAAACAAATTACTACTTAGGTATTAAGTACACATTAAGAGTATACATGAAGTTAAAAAACAAACCCATGTAGAAGTCTGATAACAAGTATTATGTGTATATATATGTATATTAACTAGTTAATGAGGTCTATTATTTATTGTCTTATTAAAATGTATTTTTCCATCAAAAAGAATCGTTGAGATGATGTCATATCTATTTGTACACACCTCACAAAATTATGCTACAGTAGATATCTTTATAATTTAGTTTAGGTATTACTTCCCCATTCATAAAACTCTTTTGATGGGGTGACTGAGGGGCTCAGTCTGTTACCACCCGAGTCGGTTTCAGCTCAGGTTATGCTCTAACAGGTTCATGGGTTTGAGCCCCATGTCAGGTTTGTGGAATTGAGCCCCCTATCAGGCTCTGCACTGACAGAGAGGAGCCTGTTTGGAATCCTCTCTCTGCCTCTCTTTCTGTCCCTCTCCTGCTCATGTGTGCTCTCTCTCTCTCTTTCTCTCTCTTTCAATAGAAATCAATAAACTTAAAAAAAAACTCTTTTGATGATTCCTAGAAGGTTTTAGGTGATTAGAAAAGGATTAGCAGATACACTGGGAAAATGTTTGCTTTTCAAGCTTTCATTGCTTAGATGGCCTGCTTCTACCTTCCCATGACGTTTAAGCAACCGTTGAACCCTGTTCACATATTTAACCATCATCCTTTTTTTTTTTCATTCTGTCCAACTTGAATTCAATTCATGAGTATATTTCTTATGTGACATTCTTCAGCTTCCTAGTGAAGAAAATGGGAAAATATTCCCTCCCAAGTTCTTGGATTTAGAAGTAGGTGTAATGCACGTGCAAACCACATGACTGCTGAGGTAACTTGTTCTTTGACATCCAAAACCAGCTCATTTCCGCAGCTCTGCCTTAGAAATCTGCTGGAATTCTGGCAAAGAGCAAGTGACTTGAATGTTTTCCATTTACCCAAGCCTCCAAATCCGTGCGATCTTGCACCTGTTTTCCTGTTCTATAACTCACTGCCCAATACACACCATTGATTTGCCTCTGAAAGACAATTCACAGCAGCCATCTTTAATGTAGCAAATTATTCCTCCAAGTGGGGGTGACCAAGAGGTTGTGTGAACGGTTTTGATCCACCTTCTTCCTCCTTTAAGACTACCTGCGTTCCTCTTCCTAGCTCTCTCCCAGTATATAACAATGACCCCTGTTTCCAAATCTTCATTAATTTGCTGTCCTCATTAATTCGCTATTGGAAGAACCGATAAAGACTGGAGTTTTCACCTTGTGCTACTTCTACCTTGCTTGTCTCTGTGAAGTATAGAATGGCTTGCAAAGATTTATTTTTTCCACGAAGATTGGTCAGTTTCATTGGCAAAGTATCACTTATTTTCTCCTTTGTATTGCAAATAAAAATAAGCATCGGATATAGAATACGTGCTAATTATTAAGTGTAGTAACTGCTAAGTAAAAGCTTGCCGTTGTCATTGCTGTTTTCTTACGTGATTTTAATTTGTCAGTGATTGGGGCGCCTGGGTGGCGCAGTCGGTTAAGCGTCCGACTTCAGCCAGGTCACGATCTCGCGGTCCGTGAGTTCGAGCCCCGCGTCGGGCTCTGGGCTGATGGCTCGGAGCCTGGAGCCTGTTTCCGATTCTGTGTCTCCCTCTCTCTCTGCCCCTCCCCCGTTCATGCTCTGTCTCTCTCTGTCCCAAAAATAAATAAACGTTGAAAAAAAAAAATTAAAAAAAAAAAATAATAATTTGTCAGTGATTGGGCCTGAAGACCAAATCACAGAGTCTCTTGAGGAAGCTCTCAGATGAGAAACGGTCAGCCGCCTAGGGATAGAGCAGGGCCACGCACACACGAGCTTATGTTTCTCTGTGTGACAGAGACTGATTGTTGCACGTGTGCTACAGGAAAAGTCTTAAGGGGTTTTATGGATTCTCAATATTAAAAAGCAAAAACACAAGATGTAAAATGGGAATAAGGAGTTGCAGGCTCAGGGAAACCTTCCAATTCCACAGCAAAGAGAAAACCGTGGGAGAGAGGTCCGTGTCCATTTTGGAGTAAAGACTATCTACTTCATTCAGGATCAGAGACGTGTTTTAAAAAGGGTGAGGGTGGGGCGCCTGGGTGGCGCAGTCGGTTGAGCATCTGACTTCAGCCAGGTCACGATCTCGCGGTCCGTGAGTTCGAGCCCCGCGTCGGGCTCTGGGCTGACGGCTCAGAGCCTGGAGCCTGTTTCCGATTCTGTGTCTCCCTCTCTCTCTGCCCCTCCCCCGTTCATGCTCTGTCTCTCTCTGTCCCAAAAAGAAATAAACGTTGAAAAAAAAAAATTTTTTTAAAAGGGTGAGGGTATGATTTGAAGACTAATTGAATTTGCTCTTTTGGGTAACATACTTAGAATTTAAAACGGCACCCCTCAGGTCATTAGACCACCTTCACAGCCTGTAAATGGGTCACAGGTAATCTTGCTCGGGCAGGGGGTTATCAGCATCATTCAGGCTTCGGAGATAAGGCTGTTTCATGTCTGCGTTAGTGAGGGATTCGTATCTTTGGTGAACTAGAAATCATGCCCAAGAAGCTTATCTAAATCTCCCTCCTTGCTGCGCTTCAATAGATGGATAACTAGTTCTATTTAGTTTGGGATTTATGTGTATTCCATTTGATTCAAGGAAGTTGAAAGTGCTTATGACTGTTTATCGTATCCTAAAAACCTCCTGGTATCCTGGATTTGGAATCAGAAAACACAAATTTATGCCCCGACTCGATCACGCATTCACTGCGTAACATTGAGCAAGTTAAGCATCTTCCCTAAGCCTTAATCTCTTTACCTGTACCAGTAGAGTCTGATTCATGAAGTTGTGAAAAATCAAATATAAAAATGCATACGAAGGAATTTATGAATTAAAAAGTGAGGCCATAAATAAATGTTAGTCACTTGTAATGCAGTAACATGTTCAGTCAACATGATGCCCTAAATCATTCTTATTTATTTATTTATTTATTTATTTAATGTATTTGAATGTTTATTTATTTATTTTGAGAGAGAGAGAGAGAGAGAGACGGATGTGAGGGGCACAGAGAGAGAAAGGGAGTGAATCCTAAGCAGGATCTGCACTGTCAGCTCAGAGTCCAACATCGGGCTTGAACTCACCAACCATGAGATCGGACCTGAGCGGAAATCAGAGTCAGACGTTTAACTGACTGAGCCGTCCAGGTGCCCTTCTTTTTAATAATGTAAAAGAACATTGTACAAGATGTATTTGTCATGCCGGAGTTTGTTTCTGCAATACTAATTTGCCTCCCATGTAAAATAATACATTTTCCTGCTTTCAAAATAGGGAATTATCTTTTCATTTCCCCCTCCTTATTAGCCTGTATGTCAACAATGACTAAATCCATTCATCTCTATCCTTAAAATCTCTCTTTTATCCCCCACCTCCATCCGTTGGCTTTTACGTTTGTTTGTTTGTTTCATCTTCAGCTTTGGCCCAGGACAGACCTGTCAAGCAGACCAGGCTCTTGAATTCTGGCTCTGCTGGCTTCCATCTGTGTGACCTTATAGAGATATAATGTAATCTTAAACCTTGATGTTCTCACCTGTAAAATGGGGACAATACAAATCCCTCAGAGGGGATAAATTTAATGAAATTTTCATTATAACATTCCTGAGCTCAAAATATTCGGTGACTTATATATTTTTTTCAGTAAATAAAGTTAAAATTTCCCAGACAGACTTTTTAGACCAATCTCCTATGTCCCATCAACCTTTATTTCTTAATGGTTCGCCGATCATAATTACCACCCAGTGGAATTGGCTGCCTTAACACTAGAAGCATAAAACTTACCTCTCGACAAAGCCTCTAAATGGATTCTTTGGTTTCCTTATTTTGGAATGGAGAGAGACATTTTTCCTGCATATATAACAGAAATATTTTTAGGAAAAATGTGCTAACCTATATTACAGAATATCGGTAAATGCCAAAGTTACTTATTTGCACCATACCATTTACTTGGCATAGCTGTTGGCTTATCATTCATCTGGCTGAAATCAATCTTTCTCCATGCCTCCTTCGCCTCTCTAAACTAGAGTGACTGACTCCAGGCGGAGAGATGGAATTTTTTCCAACTGCTATTCCCTTTCTACCAGTGAGAAGCAGAACAAAAAGAGAATACGTCATATTCGTTCACCCACTGGATTATTCACATAAAGGTCAGGTAACAGATGATGACAAAACCTTATTCTCTACATTCTACTGAAACTATCAAGCTCAAAAACATTTAAAATGTTTATATTTGACGAACATTCCTCATGACCAATCATACATAATTAGGAAGTTATATGAGCAACATTGTGAACAAGATCGTTTCTTTTCTATGAAACATGCCTATTTGCAATACATGGCAACAGAGTCTTGCAAATGACTTGTTAATGACTGGATTCAAGCATATTGTATATTTCTCTACATGCATTGCTGCCTAATTAATCATATTGAAATGATCAGTATTTGGAGAATAGGCTTCATAGGGTATTACTTTTCGAGCAAAGACTAGAGCCTTGGGCACTCTGACAAGCCCAAGGAAAGGGTGTCTATGGGATGGCTCCAGCGGTGACTATGCCAAGGCCAAAGAAAAGCTGAGGTTGTGAAGCCAAGAGTGCTGTATCCATTTATACAAGGTCACAGCAAGGACATGGAACAGACTACAGGAGGTTGGGAATAAACTCATTTACTACTTGCCAAGCTCAAGACACATAGTGATTCCAAAACCAGGCAGCCAGGGATAAACATAGATGAGGTGTCATAGAAAACAGGCACAGATAGGAAGGCAGCATCAGGAGCTCAAGGTCAGGCCAAAGTATGTCGTGGGGCAGAACACGTCATAAGCTCCGTGACTGGGCGTAGGGAGTCTGGAGTGAATGCTATGGAATGAACAAATTAATGGGAACAGGTAACGAAACCATTACCATCGAGAGGATCTGTAAAAATTAGCTTCTTTAGAACTAGTTCTAAAGTTCTCAACCGACTGAGCCGTCCAGGTGCCCAGAGAACTGGTTCCTTAAGGGACGAGCCTGTCCACAGAATTTACAGAATTTCTATTTCAACATAACATGATTTTAAGATTCTGGGTGACCAACTTCAGTCCTAAATGTGAAACCCTCCCTGTGGGGCCACCCCGGAAGTAAAGAGGGCAAAGTGGCAGCTGGGACTGGGAACATAAGCACCCCCATCACCCCTGTAATTACCGGAATAGCCAAAAATGACAAGAATGAACTAGAGCAAGGGAAATAAAATCCCGAAATCAAAGTCAGCTTTCTAGCTTCGCCTAGGGACTAGGCCTGCTTTGAAGAGTCGATCTCTCAGACTGAAATGTTTGTCAATTTAATTCCATTGAGGGAGCTTAATTGTTTCTGTTGTTTGTTTTGTTTCACTTTATTTTTTTAATCTCTTAGCAAGTTGCTTGCTCTTCAACTGTGAATAAAAACAGCAAGAACATTCTCAATGAGAGCATATGTCTTCTCAGCATTAAGCCCAATTCCTCTGATAAACAAAAGAAATCTTGGTCTCTCTTAAGGGAGTGCCAGTTTTTCATAGAGCAAGGTCATGAATTTAAATTACACGGAAGGACAACTGGAGAGTCATCTGGTATCAATGGCCGTGTGGCGTGCCCATGGCCATTGCCCAAGGCTGGTGCCATTTAGAGGTTTTTTTATAAAACATCCAGCAAAAGACCACAGAGCGAAGTTCCCTTGTTTACAGATGACATTAAGCTTCCAGATGGGAGGAAAGGCCAATATAACAAATATTAAGAAGTAGCTAAGCCAGCTGTTAGATTTGTAGGTGCTATTATCCACTTTCTTATCCCACACTGTGTCTCCCTTTCAAAACTTGTGATGTGGGTTCTTTCTTATTTCCACACCGCCCCCTCCCCCCCAAAAAAACACATCAGAATATGGCTGATGTCTCACAATTCTTTGAAGAAATGCGTTCTGACCCTCCCGTTAGGATTTTGAGAATCATGCCACTTTTTGAGAGGTAGTGAGAGAAGATTGAAGGTTGGAGATGATGGCCACAATCCCAGTATGCTTTTAAAGGCAGTGCTATTATCATATGCTTTTAATAAGAGGCATATCTAATATAAAACAAGTAAAGTATAGTGTCTGGCATTCTTGAGGTATTAAAAAAAAAAAAACACTCTTCCCTTGGTGCTGACATTCACTGATTTTAAATACCTTATGCTAACCACTTCATCTGTTCTTTAGTATTTTGTTTCTTTTCATTAAACACACACACACACACACACACACACACACACACACACACACACGGGGCACCTGGGTGGCTCAGTCAGGTTAGTGTTTGACTGTTGATTTTGCTTCAGGTCATGATCTTATGGTTCCGAAAGTTCCAGCCCCTCCCCACCCCGACCCCCAGTTGGGCTCTGAGCTGACAGAGCAAAGCCTGCTTGGGATTCTCTCTCTCTCTCTCTCTCTCTCTTTCTCTTTCTCTCTGCCCCTCCCCTGCCCACACTCTATATCACTCATGTAAAATAAATAAAATAAACATTAAACATTTAAAAACAAACAAAAAAACACACAATGATTTAAAATGAAAGTAGCGCCCATAAGTGAAATTCAAACTAATTTTCAAATTATACTTCATGTATTCTAGTAGGAAATGGAATCAAGAGCGTGTGCCAGAAAGACTCTGTTAATGTTAACAAGGTAAACATCACTTTATTATTAGAATTTCATTGTAAATAGATATTTTTTGCCTAATTTATTATATTTTGGCTAATAGAAGATTTTGCTATCTGAATTAATTTTATCCACTCTTTACAATATATCTAAATTTTTTAAAGTATATAAAGTTAATAATTAAAAATCCTCAAAGTAACCAAAAAAAATTTAAATAAGGTGATACTCGCCTTTGTTGACTCAATCAAATTATTCATATAATTATAGAACGCAGCCCCTCCAATACAGAATTTTGGTACATTATTTGTAAATTACTTAAAATTTTTGGTAAAACTTGGGCTCTTTTTGAAAAGAAATTATCCTGTGTATTTCAGATACCGTGGGCCAACTCAGTCTTGGCTTTAGGAATGATCAAAGTTTATACACTGTGTCCCTGCGTACAAAATCACTCTGCCGGATGATTAGCTCTGCCCTTTAAAAAAAAAAAAAAGCCTGGGGATATCTGCAAAACTTTCTGCATCAAAATTGGGGGGCTGACAGGAACTCGGACCTCCGTGCCGCCCGGTTCCGCACGAGTGCTCACCTCTCCCAAGAGAAGGGCCTGGGGGGTCGACCAAGTGAGCCGTGGGTGCGTTCGGAGGGTGCACGCCAGCCTTGCCGGTAACTTCCAGACACAGGGGAGCACTGAGCATGAAACTGAACACCAACACACTGACTTTGCACGTGGGCATCTACGTCCGGAAACCTTCCACGGTTGTTATAAGGTCACACGGATTGTCGACGGAAAAACTAGTATTAGAATTTTGTTTCCTTTGACGATATTCCATGATTAGAAAGTGAGAAGGGTTTTCCTGTAATGGCTGAAATAATCGGACTTTCTGTGATGTGGGTGGTAGGTTAAGAGACCTGACCTAAAGGTTATATTGCAACAAATCGATTAGACTTTCTAAAAAATAAAAATTAAACGAAACGAAATGAAACAAACCCAGAACATCTAGCCTATGATCTATTGAATAAAGCCTTTTTTTTTTTTAAGAAAAAAATTACTGTTGGATAATCCTAACTCGTCTCTGTTGCCCCTAATCGGCTACCCTTCAGCATTGTGGGTAACGTCCTAAGGAAATGCACTTGCTTGGATTGTTTGGTCAGCGGCTCTCATTGTGTACTGAAAGGTGCGCAGAGGGATGACAAAGACGGGTCCTCAAAATCCATCTTGACATGGCAGGTAGCTGCTGGCAGCTCAGGACACAACGGAGAGGTTCAAAGATGGAAGAAAAAAGTCAACAAAACCCCTGAAACTTGTACTTGCCTTTTCTGACCAGTGTATTTTGGTTCCAAGAACAGTACGTGGCACATCATTATCCTTGTCAACATAGATTCATCCAATGTGGGGAAAGTATATTCAGGACAATGGAGAGATTTCTTTTTGGCTAATCCACATGGTATTGATTTGCCAGAAGAAAACATTTATCATTATACATACACACACACACACACACACACACACACACACACACACCCATATATGGTATGTGTGTGTATGTATATGGTATACACATACACACACACACCATATATACCATATATATACCATATATGGGTGTGTGTGTATGTATATGGTAGGTATGTGTGTGCGTGTATGTATATATATATTATATATATAATATATATGGTATGTATATATATATTATATATAATATATATATTATATATATAATATATATATGGTATATATGTGTATATATATGGTATATATGTGTGTATATATGTATATATATTCATATAACTTATACATATATATGTATAATATATTATATATATATATATATATATATATATATATATATATGTAGGTAATATATATTATAATCTGCAAGTTCCTGGTCCTAGGATTCTTCAGGAATAATATGATCACACAGGAAAATTCCTCATCGGAATCTAATGGTGCTTGCTAGTGGGACACTAGCGTTAGCTTCATTTGCTATGACATCGTGGTGACCTAACAGCCGGCTTTGCCCCCGTTTGCTGCTTTTTTCGTTGTTGTTCAAATGAAGATAAATTTCAATATTTCGCTCGCTTGCTTAATTTGGTGTCACATTCCAGACGATCAGTAACTTCTCCACATATAAATTGTTGGGCTCTCATTTTACAGAAGCTTGCTGTGCTGTTTTTCGGCTTCTGTGCTTCTCCCCAGCCTCCTCTTGGTAGCATTACTGTTACAGACCCATTAGAGAGAACAGAAATGCCGTTAGCGCACAATGTTAGTGATGTATATTAGGAATCAGACTGCTGGAAGCATACATATTTAATGAAGCAAGCCTAAATACAGGGTTATAATGTTTAATGGCCTAAATGGGGCCAAAAATATAGACGTGAAATCATCTCCATGTCACTGGATACGAAACCCAAATTGGGAAAAAAAAAAAATTCCCTGGAGGTTATTAACAAAAATTGTCCGGTGACATGTTTCTATCAACACAACAAATATAATTAGTTCCTTATTTATGTGATGAAATGATTAATGCATGGCTGCACTATTTATATTGCAACAATTGTTAATTTTATGCTTCAAATTTATGATGTAGGTAAATTATTTGTAAAGACAGAGCACATTGTATATAAAGGCCTCTGTGAAATGTCATTTCCTGAATAACATTGGTATATCTGGAGCTTACATTTTTACTTTTGCATTTTGACTTCTCTAAATAATTAAAAATTTGAAATCACTGAGCAAAGAGAGCAACATGATTCTTATTTGCCCAAACCTTTTTTTTTCATTAAAAAATGATATGTGAGAAGTAAAGAGAGATGCTAAAAAAAGGTTGCAAACCAAACTAAATGAGGCTCCTTAAAAAAAAAAATTATTTAACAATAAACAAAAGTGCTGATTTTAAGTAATATTGTTGCATTGTACCACCTGTATTTTTGTATTTGTCATTTACACTTATTTCACATAATTTAAATTTAGCAGTAGCTGTTATGTCTCATCTGTAAATATAATGTTTGTTATCTTAGTCTGACATCATCCTGACAACTGATGTCCCGGGAATGGCTTTCTGTTCGTGACACTTCAGAAATTTCGTGCAAAAAGACCTTTGGGAATCCGGAATTTACTCGTGCACCCTGCATGTAAAAGAAATTCGGTGCGATTTTTCTGGTTTCCAGAACAATTTCTTCCCCAGGAGTAAGTTCCAGATGACAATTCAGTGTGAACTGTCGACCAATCACGACATAACCAATGACCGTTGCTGGCATTCACTGACCATTGCTGACGTGGCCATGAGTGACCATCTCTGACCTGGGCATTCCCAACCATGCCTTACGTGGGCATCACTCACCAGAGCAACTCTTTGAAATAGAAAACAGACTCATAGAGTTCAGATCAATTGCTCGCAGTCTCACATCTAATAAGTAACAAAACAAACACTTCAAACTAATTATATTTCTGTTTTGTTTTTGTTTTGTTTTGCTTTTTTAAATGAGGGAATGTTGGATCTTTAAGTACATCGAGATAGTTCGGTCCAAAGTATATCGTGACAAACAGGTATGTACCACAAATATACACGTATGACAGCTCTGAGGCATTTAGCTATGAATGGGAAGTGTTCCCAGACTTCCTATTCAAATCAGCGTTCAAATAATTACCTCATGTTGACATTAATGTGAATATATTTTTCTATTTCATAACCAAAGTATTCTTGCATGCCCCTCCTAATGTTTAGAGTAAAAACTGACCTTGCATAACACTTTGGGACAAACCACACAAGTATTTTAGTAGAGATTCCACACTGGTTGGGGCTTGAGACGAACGGAGGGAAGTAAGGATGCATAGAGGACATTTGTTTAAAGAAAACGTTTTAATAAAAATTTGTGGGGTGCCTGGGTGGCTTAGTCTGTTGTACATCAGATTTCAGCTCAGGTCACAATCTCACAGTTTGTGGGTTCGAGCCCAGCATTGGGCTCTGTGCTGACAGCTCGGAGCCTGGAGCCTGTTTCGGATTCTGTGTCTCTCTTTCTCTCTGCTCTTCCCCCACTCACACTCCGTCCCTCTTTCTCTCTCTCTCAAAAATAAATAAACATGAAAAAAAATTTTTTTTTAAATTGTAATTGTCATTTATTTTAATTTCCACTACCTACATTTTTAAAGCAAGGGTAGTTAATATTTACATTGTGATAAGATCAACATTCCATTAATTGTTTGCTTCTTCAAAGCCTTGAAATCCAGCAAAGTTTATGTTTTCTTTCTCTTACATCTTAATGTTTTTCACTTATGTTCCATCTACAGACTAGAAACATTTAAAGGTTAAAAAAAAATGAAATGAAATACCAAAAATGGGTTATTGAAGGATTATGATGTGAGAAACAATCTTGAAAATAATTTGTAGCTGAGTAAAATGGCAGAATGAAAAACTTTGGAAATTGTATCGCTAGAGGGGCGGTTAAGCCTCCAACTCTTGATTTCAGCTCAGGCCATGATCTCATGGATCATGGGTTCGAGCCCTCATGTGGGGCTCTGTGTTGACAGCAAGGAGTCTGCTTGGGATTATCTCTCTCCCTCTTTCTCTCTGCACCTCCGCTGCTTATGCTCTCTCTCTTCAAGATAAATAAACTTAAAGAAAAAGAGATTATATTGCTAGAATTTGGAAAATGGAGACACAATGTGATTTTGGCCCCTATGCAGATGTACCCACCTTAGCCACTTTATTTAGCTCTTACTACTTAGCCAGTGACTTAACTGGAGTTGCCATTTTTTTTTAAGCTCCTCTCTTTCCTCCTTTCACTTAAAAAGTCAGTTAAATACAGTTACTCACAGAATTAGACAGGGGCCATCTTGCTAAACAAATGGTCTAGCTTTGAAATCGCATTACAGAGAACAGTAGATTAAATTATAGAAAATATGTCCCCAAATGAGTTTCCCAGTACCATGTTTGTAAGCTTTAGTCTCCCAAACAAGAGACTAATTACAGTTATAGGACACGTGAACTGTTTTACTGAGGTTGGGAATGCATAACTCACGTTTGCTAGGATGCATTCGATGGCCAAAATTCCAGTTCATTTGTTTCCATTTTGAATAAGTACCCTCATATAGACAAAGGCCAGAATTTAAAGCATGCCAAGTCTGACAGTCCAAATTCCCTCCTCCCCTTTCACATACACTCTTCTTAATATTATTCCTTTTATAGCCCCCCTTCTTTCTGGGGAGCCACAAACAGCCTTCTACTTCTAAACCTATCCAAAAACCAAACTAGGAAAGAAAAGTAGGAGAATTTTATGGAATGATCCTGTTTTTTAAAAAATTTTTAATGTTTATTTATTTTTAAGAGAGAGAGGGAGAGAGAGAGAGGGCAAGCACAGGCAGGGGAGGGCAGAGAGAGAGAGGGAGACACAGAATCTGAAGCAGGATCCAGGCTCTGAGCTGTCAGCACAGAGCCTGACACGGGGCTTGAACTCACGAGCCGTGAGATTGTGACTTGAGCCAAAGTCAGACGCTTAACCCACTGAACCACCCAGGCGCCCCTGGAATGATCCCGTTCTTATAGTAGGGAAAGTGAATCAAGTCAAGAAAATAATAAAAATTACATGCTGTTCTATCTCCTCAATCTGATGACTTCAGAGCTGAGAAGTAGGTCATACTTCCTTCCCTTCCAAAACAACAGATATTACAAAGCTCACACCAACGTTCAAACCACTAGAAAGGAAGGAGATAATTGACACATGATCTGTGTTCTCTAGGTTTATAATATTTTTGCGACTAAAGTGCTTCAACTAAATAATAATGTTAATAAAATGTTCTATTTATTGAGAACTATGAAGAGATTATTCCACTCTATTTCCATACATGCATTTATTTTATTTATTTATTTATTTTTAAATTTTTGTTTATGTCTATTCATGTTTGAAAGACAGAGAGAGACAGAGCACAAGCAGGGGTGGGATGGAGAGAGAGGGGGACAAAGATTCTGAAACAGGCTCCAGGCTCTGAGCTGTCAGCACAAAGCCCGATGCGGGGCTCGAACTCACAAACTGCGAGATCATGACCTGAGCCGAAGTCGGGTGCTCAACCGACTGAGCCACCCAGGCGCCCCTACACTCATTTATTTAAAAATATATATTTATAAGGAGCATAGTATAAGCCAGTGTCCTCCGTAATCTATGTGTTCTAACTCTGGGGGTAGATTAATGAACAAAGCTGCCTCCCTCACAGAGATCGCCTCCCAGGGAAGGAAGCCAGGCGAACACACACACACACACACACACACACACACACACACAATGAAAAGTGGCATTAATGTTAGGGGAAAAAGAAGTAAGGTGGGGAAAGGGAACAGGGAACATACAGGGTGGGGTGTTAGGGATACATTAACTAGGATGGTGAGGGAAACCTCTTTGATAAGGAGACAATTAAAGAGAGACTGATGGAAGGGGAGAATTGGCCCTGTGACCATCTCCTAGGAGAGCCAACAGACCAACAAAAGGCTGCCTGGAGGTGGGTGAGGCTCAAAGTGGTCAAGAAACAGCAGTGACACCATTATGGCTGCAGCCAGTTGACTAAGGGAGGGGTTTGAAAACTGGAGATTTAGACAGAAGTTAAATCATGTTCAGTTGTGTAGAATCTAAGCTGATTTTATTTTTTTGTATTTATTTATTTTTGAGAGAGAGAGAGAGAGAGAGAGAGAGAGAGCATGAGCAGGGGAGAGGCAGAGAGAGATGGAGACAGAACCTGAAGCAAGATCCACGCTCAGAGCTGTCAGCACAGTCCGACGTGAGGTTTGAATTCATGAACCCTGAGATCATGACATGAGCTGAAGTTGGACACTTAACCGACGGAGCCACCCAGGCACCCTGAAGCGGATCTTTAATGAGGGCTGAGGTGGGAAGTCACAGGGAATATAGAAACTGAGACTCAGAGAGTTTAAGATATTTCCCAAGGTCACAAAGCAAGAAGAGGCAAATGTAGCTCCCTCTGCGTGACCAGTACTCTACGCAAATACAATATGTGTCTGACAAAGATACACCATCATCTTGGTGTGATGTTGGAGTTGTTTAGAGGAGGAAGGGTTTCATTATGGTCTAGTTTTCAGAGAAACGATCACAGAGAGAGTGGAAAGAGAGCCATGCCTTGAGGAATGGAGAATGATTTTAAGGAAAAAAAAAAGAAAGAAAGGAAAAGGATATTGAGAGGATCGTGAGTGAAGTCACGCTTCAGTTCGGAGACTAGTTTGACTTCAACTGAATGTCATGTTGAGTTTAATAGGAAATAGCTCTGGAAAAGAAGGTAGGAGTTAGAGAATAAAGATATAACATTAATTTTTTTTTTTTACTTTATTCTCCACTCAGTGGGGAAATGTAGAATTTTGAATAAGGGAGAGGTAGGTTTGTTTCAAAGGAAAGGTTTAGGAATTCTGGACAAGGAATAGTGCGAACACTGAGTTCTTAGTAAGTTAACTGGTGGTAGCAATGAAAAGGAAGTGTAACAGCATGAGCAGTAATTAGAAGGAACACTTGAACATGGTTGTATCAGCTGAGAGCAGTGACACTGATAAGAATGTTCCCAGTTCTTGTGTCTCCCATGCATTCCAGGAGGGTCTTCCCTAGGCTTGCTGATGATGAAGTTCAACATTTCCCCCATCACCAGTTTCAAACATTTTGAAATTTTCTTTGCTCTTTTCTTCCCCCTTTTCCTTCTGCATCTTGTTTCTTAGCTCTCTAACCCGTATCCTTGCTGTGTTTCTTGTGCCTGTGCCCTCATCTTGGTCCTCTTGACTTACCTTATAGTGTAGATGTTGCTTTCTTGCCTGGACACTTGGATGACTGCCTAACTTGTTTCCTGCCATGACGTTGTGCAGATGGGGCATGAGAGTTCTTCATTGTGGCCCAATATTCTTTCCTAGAAGCATCTTGTTCTTAAGTACGCAGTGTAGGCTCCTGCTTGAAGGTTACTGCTACATGAATATAACACTTTTGGTTTTTCACTCTTTCTTTCCCTTTGCTGTGCTCTCGTGTCCCTTCTCCCAGACGCAGAGCAGGTGTGTGCAAAGTTGGGCACACACATAGCCGTGTGCGTGCGTGCACAGGCACTGCTCCATTTCTACCAATAACTCCAACTATTAAAAAGTTTATATTACGAAATCTCACAACTATATACAAGATACATAGCCTAGTAGAAGGAAGCAATGTATTCCAATTACTCATCCTCTACAATGACGAAATCATGGTCCATTTTTATTTCATCTCAGTCACACCCTGAGGAAAGAAATGTGCTCCTCATCTCTCTCACTAAGCCAATGCTCATTATTCTTTCTCTTGTATTCTCTTCTCCTCACTTCTTTCTCCCTCTCTGCTCACTTTATACCACTTGTCTATCCTTCAAGAATGTGATGGGGTGCCTGGGTGGCTCAGTCAGTTAAGTGTCCTACTTCATCTTGGGTCATGATCTCACGGTCTGTGAGTTCGAGCCCTGCATCGGGCTCTGTGCTGATGCCTCAGAGCCTGGAGCCTGTTTCAGATTCTGTGTCTCCCTCTCTCTCTGCCCCTTCCCTGCTCATGCTCTTCTCTCTCTGTCTCAAAAATAAAATAAAAAAATTAAAAACAAAACAAAAACAAAAACAAAGAATGTGAACTACGGCTCCCATCTTTGTGTCTCGATCTGTAGCATTTTCATGTCACCTACAATCACCTTGTCCCACCTCCTGAATCACTGTCCTCTTCTCCCTGAGGTGTAGACTTCCCGTTTCCTCCAACAGGCTCTGATGGTTTGCAACTTTGCCTTGGATGTGGCCCTTGGTCCCCTGGCCATGACTTACTCTTGGCATTTCGGTTTAGATCTGCCTGGACCGAGAGAAAACAAACTGGCATGTACAGAACCAGGTTGAGGAGATTATACTTTTTCACTTTTATCCCCAAGTGTCCTCTCCGTAGAGAAAATTATCTGCCCTTTTCCAGTCTGTGGATGTGACGGCACCATGTGATTTCTCCGGGCTGTGAGAGCACTTCTCTGAGCACACTTGACCACCATTAAATTATTGAATGCCCAGATTACAAAGAAAACAATAGAACTGAGAAACCTGAACCTTTATAGAGCAAGACCCCAAACGGCAATTGTGACAGGGCTGGTTATGAGTTTAGTCATCTGGGTGAAGTAACAAGACCTCCTACAGCTCTGCTTTTGAGACTCCCCACACGCCCCACCCCAGCCCTCACCCCCCACCCCCACCCCCTATGTGAGTCATCATCTATGTGGACTAATGGAGTCACAAGAAAACAGCTCTGTGTTGGCTTTGACTTCTCCTTCTGGTGAAGGTGTCCTTGAGGTCAGTACTTGTCCCTTTGGTTTACCTAAAACAACTTGAATCACTGGTAAGATCTCCTTCCCACTGGATTAATCTTCTGGAGCTGCAAACAGCCTTGTGATAACCAGAAATCGATCTTGAGAAGCTCTTCTAAATAGCAAGGTGGATAACTAGGGAAAACTCCCCCCTTCTCACAATGGATTGTCCCTCCCTCTAAGAATATCCATGTCTAAAACATAGTGAACATCAAGACACATCCTGGACCACATTCAAGACACTGAACGGGAGCAGATTTCCTACTCTGCTAATACACAGACCATGATATATGTCAGAGGGGAAAAAGGAAGGAAAACTGATACCACAAGTCTGGTACGTCCTAACAATTGCAGCTTTGACAGGAAAGCGATCAGTCAATTCTCCAATAATATTCCCCATGGTCTTGTCTTCAACAGTTGGACTTTTGCTTAAACAATCATTGTAGAATTCTCTTGGTATCACTGATCACTATTAATTCTTAATCAGATGATCATTTTTTCCCCTCATGGAATGATTATCTGACACAAAGGTTAATAAGTAAAGGCATTTTTTTTCAGAAGTCCTCTTGGACCAGAGAGTTATGCAATGTCTTAGAAATTGTCTAAAATTTAAATTCTCTAGGTAGTAAATAACACTGATTGTTTAATAATATACTGCACATACTTAGCAAGCATTTTAGTCATCAGAAAATGCTACACCTGGAGTCAAGCCTTCTGAATATTTTTGTGTATAGTTTCAAGCAATAAAAAGAAACAAAGATCATTTACTAAATATCTATTCTGTTAACTGTCCTTAAATATAGTTGCTCTTTAATACAAATTATCAGATTCTCTTATACGTGTTTTGCTGATAATATGCAAAACACATATGTTTGTGTTTTTGCATGTGTTACATATGCAAAGTACTTTAGACATCAAATAACATGACTTCTAGGATACCATGTTCTTCTGAATGTTTTTGTGGAGCTCAAGTAATAATCTGAGAAGCTATAAACTAGTAAATACTTACTATGAGCCACAAACTTTATAAGTGGTTAATTATTTAAGCAAAGAACAGAAGTTATTTTACCTATATATTCTTACCAGAAGAAACTGCAAAGGCAGGGAGATTTGAGACGTGAGGTCTCTGTGCTGGACATTCTCAATCTGTCCCACCAGTTCTACTCTCCACTCATTTTTTTCTGACTGTGCTCTGTCCCAGGAAGCAATCTTTATGGGTAGCATCAAGTCTTCTCCCTCGCCTTGTGTCGTCTGGATGATGTTAACCAATAGACAACAGCAACAATCATAGATGGCAGGAAAAAAGAGAAGCCAGGCTTTCATTCTTCTGGCTTCTCTCTGTTAGTTTGCATTTTGGTCGTGGCAGCCTTCCCCTGCCCAAGGCAAAACTTCTGGTCAGCTTTCCAAAACTTCTGGTCAGTACCTAGAGCTACTGGTTCCGGTGTTCTAGCAAATGCACCCTTCCTTGTTCCTTCAGATTTGGAAATGCTTTCCCTGCCCCACCTCTTTCCTGACCCTGGGGCTCTTACTATCCACAGTTAGCTAACATAAGCTGACTAACGCCATGATAAATCAGCCATTTCATTAAATTCTATTAGGTCTCTTCAATTTCCCTCCTGAGACTACATTGATTTCTTCTGGAACTTCGGAATGGGAATTGTCACTAACAATGGCCTCCGGAAACAGACCTCAGAGTTGAATTCTGGTATTGGATTACTTTCATACTGGATGAGTGCACTGATCATCTCCTTGCCAAGAGAAATAGGGCATGATGATCTGCCGCATACGTTGGCATCATGAGGGCAGGCAGAGGACAAGGTGTTCTGAGAGCAAATGGATGTGACTCAGAGCCACCAGAGCTACAGTGATAAATGTAGTAAATAAGGCATGGCTGGCCGTCTCAGATGGTCAAGGAGAGAATACTCAGAGAAATGGACCAACTGAAAGACTTGGGTGTATGCCCAACTCAGGGCATGGATGGAAACTCAGAGGGCCATCAAGACAGTCTGAAAGATGGCCTTAATCCTCTGTAGTTATTCCAAAAAGAAAGGTGAAAGTTAGGTCCTGGTCTCACCTGCAATTGTCACATGATTACAGCTTTGATGAATGTGATCTTCCAGGGTCTTTCTCATAAAGGATTCTTAGCAGGAAGAGGATGCTACTGCCACACTTGATGGAAACCCATGAGCAGACAGAATCAAGGCTAAGAGCTTAGAACCCTACCTCTCCCTGAAGGGCCCTTGTCTTCTAATGAAACTCCTCCCCACTGAAAGAAGAAGCCGACCCTCCCAGTCATGGAACTCTGGAGGGGATGGCACCTGGAACAGGTACCTGACCAGGGATATCTCTTCTCACCAAGTTCACGGCTCTCAGGCCCATCATAAAAGTCACATCCCAGGAAGGCCCAGAGAGGGAACTACCAGAGATGGTCCCCTCAGGGAGAAAAGACTCTATATACCAGACAACTTGCAGAACATCTTCATTTGCATTAACGAGACACTGGGGAATGTGTTGGAGTGGATTGGATAGGCCAAGAAGGATTAAAAAAAAAAAAAAGATGCAGATACACACACCTAGAAGAAAGGATTTAATATATTAGCTCAAGCAACTGGGAGAGGCATTGATAGATTACTAAATTAGCTAATTAAGCCTGATTCATCTCAGTTGTGGGATTTAATTGCTAGAGCTGCGGGACATGCTGTATAGTATCACAGGTTGGCCCGTGGGCCAGGTTTGGCCAGCCAGCTTGTTTTCGTAAATAAAGTGTTACTGGAACACAGCCACACCCATATGATGCATTTTCTGTGGATGCTTTTGCACAAAAATGGCAACAGAGACCATATGGTCCACAAAACCCAAAATATTTACTATCTGGTGCTTTACAAAAAGTTTTCTCACCCCTGTGCTAAAGGAATCAAGAACTTCAGAAGAAAGCATGTTGGCATGGACTCATTTTGTACAACCTGCTCAGCCATACCTCCCATTTCCTCACCTTAACCCTGACAACAAGGCTGGACTATGCCTCTTGCACGAGGACTTGAAGAAATGAAATAATGTGTCTCCTCCAAGGGTCACCGGTGGCACTGGGCGATGTTGGTCAAAATAGATTCAGAGGTTGAGCAAAGTTTTGTGGGTTAGGAGGCTTACACAATTTTGAAGTCCTTCTTTCAGGAAAAAGTATAATGTTATCAACACACAAAAAAGTGTAAAAATGATGGTTGATTTAGAATGATAAAAACAACCACAGCAAATGAAATGTTTTAAAAGCTGTTAGATAACACCAACATCACAAACCCTAAGAAAATAACTTTAAAAAATAATGAACTTTATCAGTTATTTAATTCCCCCCCCCACCCCGCACTATTGGGCGTACTTGTTTGTTTTTAGTTTAGTTCGGTTTTGCTGCATAAAAAACTATTCTTATAACAATAATTGCAGAGCAGTAGAGGCCCAGGTGGTGACCCTTCACTATCAGATAAAGGTGTGTCTTACTACCATGATAAGCTTCAGGTATCTGTGCTTGTGGCTAATTCATCACAAATCTCTAGGGGTGACATACATGGGCCGCCCCTTTAAGTCCCATTTGACATATTTAATTGAATAATTCAGAATCTGTTGGATGGAAATTGACTTGGGTTGCATTAATGGGGATTGATTGCCTCTTGCTCACTTTCCAAAACAAGTCAATTCGCAGACTTGATGCCCCTCGATTGATAGGAACCTAGGTTATTTGTGGAAGAACCCATATCACCGCCCAGGTCTATATCTGAGAATCTTCCTACAAGTCTTTCCCTAAAGGTATCTGTAGCCATTTACTTGTGCATGACACAAGTTTATGCCATCTCTCTTTATCCTAATCTTCTGAGATTCCACCAAGATCTGTTGCTCAAAGTAAAAATTTGTGGAAGTCAAGTAATAAACGTTGTCTTGGCCCAAGTTTGTCTCTGAGGGGTCCAACTGAACCACAAACCTGTCCTATTGCTATTATCTCAATTTTAGAATATATAGTGACAGCAGACATATTTGGTAACACATGGAACCTCCACGTGGATTATCAGACCTGTGAAGAGCTACTGTGTTAGGATGGGCCAAGTAGAAGGCCGGAAACTGTCTCCTTTCACTTCTCATCTCTCATAGTACCCAACCAAAAGCAATTCTGCATCCGTGAGGACACAAAACAACCTGGTAACATCACTGATGCCTTGAAGGGTTCAGGGTGTTTCCTAACACGTCTCTATATGATGTGCCTGACTGGTGAAAAAGCCAGGTGGGCCTGTGGAATGACTAGGGATTATTAAAATTATAACTGGGTGATGGTATAAATTGCAGCTGGGATTACAGGTGTATTATCTCTACTGGACCATCTGGTACGCAAATTTTGACCTGGCGCCATACTTTCTTTTCAACAAAGATCCTGAGATCGTTTTGCCTCCTGAGCCATGGACAGCAGTCTCACTACCCTTTCTTACATTGGGATAATGTCAGTTCTCTTGATTTCTGCAATAACGTAGATTTCAAGTAGGGCTATCGTGTTAACAGCACACAGAACACCACCCTGTCCGTTCCTTGAGGGCATTGCACTAATTGCATCTGGTAAATGGGAGACTGCAAACCACACATAAGAGAGGAAAGACATAAATCCCATTTAAGTCCAGGGCTTGACAAGTGGGAGGGGTTCCGACAACTTCAACGATCTGGGGAATTTGAGAATATTCTGAGAGACAATCTTCTGTACCTTGTATTGCCTACCATAAAGAAAAAGACATATTTCTATAGGTTGCTCTGATCCATTGCACCAAACCTGTTAAACTGACACATTTAAATCGGGTCTGGATCAAGTAAAATTCTCTAGCAGTTCCAGAATGTAGTAGAAGGGGCCCTGCTCTTTGGGTTTTATGAGCCACAAATGTCAACGGCGGATACAGAAGCTCTACGGAGACTCTGAAAATCTCCTTGTAGGAGAGTCACAGTACTGGCTGTTTTCCTTGATAATTATTCTCCATTTCAGAAGCAGATCCTAAGACTGAGCGTCTGACCCTGTGACACACGTGACCAAATGACTATGCAAGTTAACTCCCCGCGATGAACTGGTGTTATAGGATTCATCAAACCACAAAATTGGATGTGCACACAGCGTTTTATTGTTCAACGGAAATGACATTTATAAAGCTGACTTACACAAGTTCGGAAGACCTAAGTAAACTCCATTGGTGATAAGGATGTGTCTGTTGAGGAAAACTGCCATTTCCACATCCCCTAAATACAACAGCATAAAGCAGTTGCATTTGATTTTCAATTCCCTGTACCAACTTTGAGTAGAACCAAGAGTAATATTGACCATTTGTTATTATTGATCTTTTGAAGAAATTATTCATGAGGACAATATTATTTTTGTGGAATGGTTTCGTGTGGTTGAGGAATGGTTTCCTCTTATTAATCTAAATGATTTTACCCCATTCCTCTTTTACTCTTAGAGACTGAATTTCGACAATATCGTTCCGTTGTGTGGCACATTCTTTTCTTTTTTAATTTCTATTTTTTTGACTTTTCATACAATGTTTCTTACAACGACTGATGTACTAGTTAATTACTTTCATCATTAAGTCTTTTAAATACGAAATAGGGGAACCTGGGTAGCTCAGCCGGTTAAGCATCCAACTTTGGCTCAGGTCATGGTCTCATGGTTCATGAGTTTGAGCCCCTTGTCAGGCTTTGTGCCAACAGCTCAGGGACTGGAGCCTGCTTGAGATTCTGTGTCTCCCTCTCTCTCTGTCCCTCCCCTGCTCCCACTCTCTTTCTCTTTCTCCCTCTCTCTCTCAAAAAAAAAATAAAGATATAAAAAAATTTTAAAAATACAAAATAGACTTTAGATTTGTTGTTAAAAAACAAAATTATTATTTGACATATTTCATTTTATCATTCTTATGGGACACGCAGATGCCCACATGCATGGGTAACCATGTTTGGAGTAGCTTGTCTTTTTTGCTGTTGTTGTTAATTGATGTTTATTTTTTAGAGAGACAGAGAGAGAGAAAGAGAGAGAGAGAGAGAGAGAGAGAGAACATGAGTGGGTGAGGGACAGAAAGAGAGGGAGATACAGACCCAAAGCAGGCTCCAGCCTCTGAGCTGTCAGCACAGAGCGTGATGTGGAGCTCCAACTCATGGACCATGAGATCATGACCTGAGCCAAAGTCAGATGCTTAACCAACTGAGCCACCCAGGTGCCCCATGGAGTACCTTGTCCTAGTGCTTTGCTTCTCACTCTTTCTCTCTCTTTTTAATGTTTATTTATTTATTTATTTTGAGAGAGAGATTGGGGGAGAGAGAGAAAGAGAGAGAGAGAGAGAGAGAGGGGGAGAGGAGGTGGGGCAGAGAGAGGGAGAGAGAGAATCTCAAGCAGGCTCCACACTGTCAGTGCAGAGCCCGACACGGGACTTGATCTTACAAACCACGAGCTCATGACCTGAGATGAAACCAAGAGTCAGAGTCTCAACCAACCATGCCATGCAGGAGCCCCCTTTTGTCTCTTTCACACACAGAAACTGTCCTGTGCAGAAACCCTTTTAAGAATAGGCCCACTAGACCTTGTGAAGATAAAAAGCTTCTGCACGGCAAAGGAAACAACCAACAAAACTAAAAGGCAACCAACAGAATGGGAAAAGATATTTGCAAATGACATATCGGACAAAGGGCTAGTATCCAAAATCTATAAAGAGCTCACCAAACTCCACACCCGGAAAACAAATAACCCAGTGAAGAAATGGGCAGAAAACATGAATAGACACTTCTCTAAAGAAGACATCCGGATGGCCAACAGGCACATGAAAAGATGTTCAACATCATTCCTCATCAGGGAAATACAAATCAAAACCACACTCAGATATCACCTCACACCAGTCAGAGTGGCCAAAATGAACAAATCAGGAGACTATAGATGCTGGAGAGGATGTGGAGAAACAGGAACCCTCTTGCACTGTTGGTGGGAATGCAAACTGATACAGCCACTCTGGAAAACAGTGTGGAGGTTCCTCAAAAAATTAAAAATAGACCTACCCTATGACCCAGCAATAGCACTGCTAGGAATTTACCCAAGGGATATAGGGGTACTGATGCATAGGGGCACTTGTACCCCAATGTTTATAGCAGCACTCTCAACAATAGCCAAATTATGGAAAGAACCTAAATGCCCATCAACTGATGAATGGATAAAGACATTGTGGTTTATATACACAATGGAGTACTACATGGCAATGAGAAAGAATGAAATATGGCCCTTTGTAGCAACATGGATGGAACTGGAGAGTGTGATGCTAAGTGAAATAAGCCATACAGAGAAAGACAGATACCATATGTTTTCACTCTTATGTGGATCCTGAGAAACTTAACAGAAACCCATGGGGGAGGGGAAGGAAAAAAAAAAGAGGTTAGAGTGGGAGACAGCCAAAGCATAAGAGACTCTTAAAAACTGAGAACAAACTGAGGGTTGATGGGGGGTGGGAGGGAGGGGAGGGTGGGTGATGGGTATTGAGGAGGGCACCTTTTGGGATGAGCACTGGGTGTTGAATGGAAACCAATTTGACAATAAATTTCATATACTGAAAAAAAAAAAAGAATAGGCCCACTATTTTCATGTTTTTAAAAGCGAAGTTTTCCTCGAATTTGCCACCAACTAATTTCGATGGTTCTCCTGGGGTCAGATGACTCCTGGTATTCTTAACAGATGAGTAGTGATTGATGTCTTTCAAATACCCAGCATCATCTTGAGTTGTATACCTGCTGGGTCTCTGCATTGCAGGGTGGAGAGTGTGATTCAGCATGGAGACTCGTATTCTCAGTCATGTGGCACCCACGGGAATGAAGAGTTGCTTTCAATGAGCTTTTTTTTTTTTTTCCACCTCCAGTCTTGCCAGGAGTTAGCATACTTCCAAAGACATGGCAAAAAGACCAAGTAGTAACTCAGGGCTTATAGAGATCTGTCATACGCTCCTTCCTTACGGTCTGTATTTCAGCGACAGCACAATGATGGTCACGGAGACAGAGGCCTGCACATTCACAGACAGCCCCTTAGACCTTTGGAGGATCCACAAGCCTGCCAGACACACAGACGAGAAAACAGTATGGAGAGATGTGAAAAGAAAAAGCAGGATTCTTTGAAGAAGTTTTGCCTCATTTCTATACCTCAAAGCTTGTTTCTGCCTATAATACTATTTTTACCATTATCATTTATAGTCACCATGTACATTTCTAATAGATTCCTGCAAGTGCCAGGAAGAGACTCCCGCCCTTGCAACCTCTGTAGACATCTGTTATGAATTAATCCCCTTTATAGCGTGTCCTTCTTGAGATCCTTAACCTGTTTCTGTGACATTCCTTGGGTATCTATTATCACAATTAACTGAGGATGTTTCTGACAAATATTCTCTTACCTCCTCTGCTCTGACAATCAAAACTGTTTTTCATTCATCACAGCAAATTACACCCAGCTCTGAATTCTTTTGGGTACTTCCGAATAACATGTGCAGAACTGAGGTATTTGGATCCCACCTATACATGTGAAGAGTGACATCGAGGCTCTTTTCTCCTCGTTCCTTTTTGCAAAGCACGGACACCACTCTTCTAAGCCCAAAGATAAGAAGTGGATTCTGAAAAGATAAGCCAAAGACACGGCATTGTGGAGGCATCTGATGTTTATTCAAAGCATAGTTTTCCTCTGTCTCGATTTGGTTAGTTCATTATACTTTTCTTCCCAACGAAACAAATGAAGCGGTTACTAGACATATACGAGAACGGATCATCCTTCTTATCTCCAACTTGCCAGTTTTCTTGAAGAATCATTCCGAGGGGGTCAACTTTGTAGCATCTGTGCCTCCCATGCCCATCCTCGGGGATGTGCTTTCTGCTTGACCTCACACCTCTCTGCTCTGACCCCAGAGGACTTGGTACATGACCCGCAGGGAGCTGTGCAGAGTCACATGGCGGCGAGGTCCCCCCATCTCCACGTCTTGGCTCCTTGAGTCCTAGTAACCTCGGTAGGTTTCTAATGCTCCCAAGTAGCTCTTCTACAGTCTATTTCCCCAACTTTTTCCAGTTCTTCTCAGTGGGCAGTTTGGTGAGTGGGAGGTTAAGTTGTAACTTAATCTGCTTTATGGGAAGGAGAATTGCTGTTTTTAGGCACACTTTGATTAATTCTCACTGCAGCTCTGTCAATCAGATATTATTATTTACAATGCCATAGAAGACAACTGAAGGTTTCTCTCTTTAAATGATGTGCTTGCCATGTTGTACGCATTTGGATGGACTTACTGGGGTTTGGTCTCACTGTGTTCTGAGTCCAATGCAAACATCCATTTATATTATGCCTCAGGCACGGTGTTGGGTGCTTGATGACTATGACAAAGAAACCAACGTTTTATCCATGATACACAATAATTCGTTGAATTAAAGGTTTATAAAAAGGATCATTGTTGTAACATTTATGTCAGATTTATTCCTTAGAGCTTAGAGACTTAAAATAATGAGAATTTATTGGCAGTAGATTATATTAGTGTGCCTATTAATCTGTTTGGGCTGCTATATCAAAAATGCCATAGACTATGTGGCTTGCAAATAATAGAAATTTATTTCTCACAGTTCCAGAGGCTGAAAGTCTGAGATCAAAGCACAACAGTGTGAAGTAGGCATAATTCTTAATACTTGGTACTAACTTATATTTTCAGGACACCTTGTGAAACACATCGCTTCTTACTTGACACTTAGAACATTTTATTTAGAATAAACTATACACTCCATCTCCATTTTGAAGGTAAGGAAATTGAGGTTCAGACCCTTATGGAAGTCTCTGATAGCCAATTCAGGAATTAAGTATCAAAGTCAAAATTCAAAGACACGTTCCACATACTAGAGATAGTTTGCCCCTTAGTCATTCCTGGTTCAATTCATGGTTAGGAATAAGGCTTGAAAGGTTAATTTATGTCTCCAAATGGACTCAGTAGAAGACGGCTAGGATCCTAATCGAGGTCTTTGAACTCTTCAATGAAACCGCGTCAGTGTGTTGGGAGTAAAGGCATATGGGTGCAAACGTGTGTAGGTGTTTGTGTGTGTGGGTGCACACCCCATAACATCTCATATATCCCATAATATCCCCCAGGGATACTGCTGTTAAAGTTAACTATAGTATGCTCGTATGTATTAGAGGCTTCTAAATAAAATCTGTCTCAAGCACACATGGTGTTTGTAGTCCCTTGATGAGATAGACATTAGTACAGTCCATCAGTATTCCTGGGTCTTCCCACCTTATGAGCTTTCGGGAGGATTAGATTTTCCCACCTTCCTGAATTTAATATAATTGAGTGTTAGGAAACACGTCACTGCAAGGTGGGAGCATTTCAGAGCTGATGTGTTAGTCCTCCTGCTTTTTTCCTTTGCTCTGGCAAACCTTGAAAACTTGCATTGAGACACATAATAAAATGGTGGACCCTCTGGTAGCAGAGATCTACAGCAGATTCACTCAGGCAACCTGAATACAGCATGACGATTGAGCAATAAATAAACCCTTCTGTTCAAAGCCACTGAAACTCTGAAATACTCCTCACTACAGTATAACACTTAGCCAATACCAATTACCCTTGACTAAGTACATCTATAATTTTTTTGGATACGCCAAGAAGATGCGTGTTCTTTCATTCACCGCATATTGATTGTCTAATATATGCCTGGGCAATATACTAGGATCGGTATATATCATGGTGAGTAAAAAGCAAATTTGACGTCTGTTCTCGTGAATTTTCTTGGGTGAAGGACGCACCTGACCACTTCACCTTAGAATTAGAAAGGAGCATGATGTGCAACTTTGCTAAAAAATATATATAAAGTAAGAGGGGGCGCCCGGGTGGGCGCCTGGTTGAACGTCCAACTTCAGCTCAGGTCATGATCTTGCGCTCAAGATCATGTTTGATTTGAGTCCTGAGTCGGGCTCTGTGCTGACAGCTCAGAGCCTGAGGCCTGCTTGGAATTCTGTGCCTCCCTCTCTCTCTGCCTCTCCTCCACTCGCACTCTGTCTCCCTCTATCTCAAAAATAAATAAACATCAAAAAAAAAATATATATATATATATAATAATAATAAAAATGTCGTTTTCCTTTTGAAACAAAACAGAAGCAATTTTAGCATTTGAGTTATTACTGTCTTTACAGTGTTAACTATGGTTTGTGGGAAGGGATAGGTGAAATGTAGAGTTAGCAGGAGTGCGATGACTGGTAGAGGGCAGTTTCTGTGGGTGTAAAGTTAATAGACCTAAGTATCGTTATGCCAAGAGCCAACACACAGAGAAATCAGTAGTTAGAACCGTCTACATTGTGTATTGTCATCGTTAAACTTTCTGGTACTCTCCACACGGTGTGTACACCATGTAATTTAACTCTTTAGACACTATTTTGTTTGGTTCATTTATGTAAGTCTTCGTTCGCTCTATGTTGTCAATGTTTACGGTTATATCTAGAGTAAGTATTTGAAAACTTTGCCTGAGACAGATACTAAGCGTGTTTTCTTGTGATTCATGGTGAAAGAGTTGACACTTGTTCTCTCTTCACTATCTCAAGACAGGATAACCCCTCAGTACACTGTAGCTACCACCGTTTACCTGCATACTCCTCTTAGATGATGAACAAGGTTGAGTCAACAGAGGTGGATGTGGCTAACCTCTCCATTACTTTGTCCCCATCTGATTAAACCAGACAGTCAAAGTGTTCAATAGTTTGGAACCATCCTCAGGATTTTCTTATCAGGCACAGAAAGCAGCATGTCTGCCATAACAAAGATTCAACCACAGTCCTCCATTGTTTAATTATTATTTCTGTAATTTATTTAATTGAATTTATTTCTGTAATTTACTGTGTATGTTTGGGGGCAAAACTAATGGGTAGAATGGAGCTATGGAATTATATATATATATATATATATATATATACATATATATATATATTACATCAATATCTTATTGAAATAATTTCCATCATGTATCTGTGTACATTCGGGTTTCCTTGACATGTAATTGACTGAACGTGAAACACCTCAAAATGTCGTCTCCACAATTACAACACCTAGGAAACAAGATGCAAATGTCTACCAACGCTGAAATAGATAATTTGTGGCATGTTCACACAAAGGAATACTATCAGTAATGGTAATGAATGGAATGAATGATTCTCAAAAATCAATGTTTAGTAAAATATGTCAGACATAACATAACATATAACATACTGAATGCATATAAAGTTCAAAAATAGCAAGACAAAATTACATATGATGTATTAATATTATTATTAACATAAATGCCACTAGAGAGGATAGTTCTATGTTTTAGAACATACATAAGAACATAAGGGTTTACCTTACAGACCTGGTGAATTTCTGATAATTTCCTAGTTTTTTATTAGGTTGGTCTTTATATGGTCAATTCACCCGTGATTTTTTATCATGCTGCACTTCTATGATTTGTGCAGGTTAGGGGATGTTGTTGTACTACAGTGGCAAATTAAAGAGTCTCATATTTTTTGGTACTTATGTCCTTTATTAAGCCATGCGATGTCTTATTATCATCTTAAAACTGTTCTTTCTTTCTTTCTTTCTTTCTTTCTTTCTTTCTTTCTTTCGATTTGTTTGTTTAAATATTTATTTATTTATTTATTTATTTATTTATTTATTTTGAGAGAAAGAGAGCTAGCGGGGGTGGGGGGTGGGGTGGGGTGGGGTGGGGAATCCCAAGCAGTCCTGCACTGTCAGCTCAGACCCCAAGGGAGACCTTGATCCCAAACCTTTGGGATCATGACCTGAGCCGAAATCAAGAGTCGGATGCTCAAATGACTGAGCCACCCAGGCGCCCCTGGAGAGTTTCTTCTTGTTTCTCTCCCAATTTAATCATGCCTTCTTCAGTTGGGCCTGTTAGACTGCCAAATGAATCCGTGGATCCTTAAGTGGAATTAATAATGGAATTTTATTTTCTGGAATTTTGAGAACTACGTTCCACACTTGGTTAAACCTTTAAATTGTGCGTTTTTCTTCTTGAACGTGACTTGAGTGGATGTTTTAAAGCTGGTGTCCGAAAGGACAACCTGTATCTGGAAGCTCTGCGGGTCTGTTTCTACTCTCTCATGACTCTGCTGATGGTCATGCATGTGGACTCCTTGTAGACCATCACATTGTGGTGCAGGCAGGTTATGAAAAATTCACATTTTTAATCACATATGAGTACTGCATGCTTTTCCATATTACATTTAGTGTGGTTTTTTTCAGTTTCTGCAGCAACTATAGTTAAATATTTACCCATTTTACAGATAATAAAAGTATTATACAGGGAGTTTAAATAAAATGCTCCATACAGAACTGGTAAATGGTAAAGCTCATATTCAAGCTCTATTGATCTGACCCAGGAAACATTCTGAAACTCTCTAGTATCATACATTTATTAGAAACAAAAAAAAAACATGAACACAAAACCTCCTGTCATTTAGTGTCTAATTTGCCTACTCTATAACTTCCCAATAATCAAAATAGTTGATAAATAAAAATTAGATCAGAAACCTTTTTATTTGTTTCCCCCGAAACAAAATTTTACTCTACTTTGCAAGCACGTTGCATCATCTTATTGAATTCTCATGACAACACTAAGGCTAGGTTTTTTGATATCACCATTTAATACATGAAGAAACAGGCAGAGAAAGACGAGGGAATTTGTTCAAATGCCCACAGCTAGAAACAGGCCTTCAAAATCAAATTAGTCTGACTCTCAAACGTATGGTCTTTATTTCTGGACTATGGTGTCTCTCATATACATTTTAAATCCACAACAGATATTTAACATAAGATTTTTTTTACCATGTTTTCGTATTTCACTGAACATAGTCATGCATTTTAAGCACAAACCACACTTATGCACCCAGGAAGCATGCATAGATCCATATTTGTAGCAAAGATCTAGCACTGATCAAATGTGAGTGTTCACTTACGAGGTGAGGTACATCTCTGGGTCTTACATCCAAAAAGCTTAGCCTCAATGTGGCATGACCTTCAAGCTGAACCCAAGCCTCGATCCAGCAGAACTAACCCATCTTTTCAAAACGTGCTTAGAGAATGTCTTTGAAAAAACAGCCTGTGGTATGTTTTGTAAGGGCCCTGAGAAAAATGGTATATTCAGATAAATTTGATATGACTTTAAATATGGTAGATAAGAGTTTTAAAATAATGTTTTTAAAGGATTTTTTTTTCATCGAGTTTATCTTGCTGAAATTCTCAGAGACATGAATATATGAAAATTTGTGAAGAGTAGAAGACATGTTATGCTCTGAAATCAAATTAAATATCCTGACATGCCAACTCAGGTTTGACCATGTATATTTCTCACTGTTAAAGGTTTCATTTTTCTACTTCACTTCAGTAGTGATTGGTGTATGTTGATTTGGTTTCTTCTTGCTTAAGATCTTTGGACATGAAGCTGTCTGTCTCTGTAAGGATGTCCTCCCCTAACTAGAATGCCATTCTCTCACCTCTTCTTTGGCCCTTCTTCATTATCAGTGACTTGCCCCTCTTGTCATCTTCTTTGAGAACATTCTCTGACTTCTTCCACTCCTCACTTCATCCTAGTGAGAAACACTCCCGTGTGACCGCCAACATCATGCTTCAATTAAATACAAATTCTCATAGTTACCTATCTCTGTCCTCAAACTCACTGTGATTTGCTTGAAACCAGAGTCTGTTTTATTTTTTTAAACAGCTCTATTGAAGTAAAATTCGTATACCGCGTTTGAGTCAGTGTTGTTCATGTATTCCTATGATTGCACGATCAGCACGATCTAATTTTAGGACCTTTTGTCCCCCATCAATAAACTCCACAACCATTTGCAGTCAGTCATCGTCCTCACCCCACAACTTTCCAATCCCAAACAATCATCGTCTTTACATTATCTGTAACTAGTAGAATGGTAGATGCATAGCAAATTCTAAATAGATGTTTGTTTTAAAATACAAGAAGTAATATATTTAGGTGGTTTCTTAGAGCTGCACTAACAAAGGGGTCTTTTTCTCCTCTCTTCTCTTCACTGCCACTTCCCATAAGTTCATCTGTTTTGTTTCTTAAATTCCACATATGAGTGAAATCAAATGATATTTGTCTTTCCTGATTGACTTACTTTGCTTAGCTTAATACATTCTAGCTGCATCCACATCGTTGCAAATGGAAAAATTTCATTCTTTTTGATAGCTGAGTAATATCCCAGTGTGAGAGAGAGAGAGAGAGAGAGAGAGAGTGTGTGTGTGTGTGTGTGTGTGTTTGCGTGTGTGTGTGTGTGTGTGTGTACTCCACATCTTTGTCCATTCAGCAGTCAATGGATGGACATTTGGGTTTTTTCTACAGTTTGCTATAGTTTGGCTATTGTTGATAATGCTACTATAAACACTGGAGTGCATGTGCCCCTTTGAATCTGTATTTTTGTATCTTTTAGGTAAGTACCTAATAATGCAATTGCTGGATAAGACATGGATAGACACTTTTCCAAAGAAGACATCCAAATGGCTAACAGACACATGAAAAGATGCTCAACATCACTCATCATCAGGGAAATACAAATCAAAACCACAATGAGCTCCCACCTCACTCCTGTCAGAATGGCTAAAATTAACAACACAAGAAACAACAGATGTTGGTGAAGATGTGGAGAAAGAGGAACCCTCTTGAACTGCTGGTGTGAACGCAAACTGGTGTAGCCACTCTGGAGAACAGCATGGAAGTTCCTTCAAAAAAACCTGAAACTAGAGTAAATTATTTCTAAGGTAGCCTGCTGTGTTAGATGGAAATGAACTGATTGTATCTTAATCCTTTTTTCTTTTTATGTTTCTACTTCCCAACTCTGGTCTGCAAGTTCTCTTTGTTGTATCTCTAGTGGAATTATAAGTGAAAAATTCTACCTATACACCCCATACCACACTTTTTCATCTAAGTAATGCTGCCTGCTTGAATAGTTCAAATTGGAGCTACTACAAAAAGAAGAGTGGTAAAATTTGGTGACATATTTTGTATCTTTTTTGCTTTTCCACATGAAACTTTCTGGTGAAATTCTGAAATTCTCTTTAGCCCAGGAATTATTCTGGTACCTGAAGAATAATTCTTGACTCACAAATTCTAGTTCCCAAAATAAAATCATTGATCAATAAAAGAAGAAATAATTTTCTTGGGAATTAGAGGAGGCATTGATTTGAAAACTATAAAATATCACTCAGCAGATATCAATAGCCAAGCCCAATAAGAAATGTTGTTAGGAGTTAGGTGAAAAAAGGGAACTGATATAATTTTAAGGATATGAGTTTGGGACTAGACTTGTGGTTGCTGGATAACAAGAGAACCCAAAACTCTTGGACGTTTGTGGAGAAGGGGAGCAAACAATAAAGGAACCAACAGAGAAAGTTCTTTGGGTCTACATTTATTACTGTTTATGTAACCATAATCAGTTATAGGCAATTTACAGGCAAGCCTTTAGGACCAAGTCTCCAAAAGAACTAGCTTGAAAAAATGTTCAAATGCATGTCTAAGTGTGCCATTAATCTTGTGATGCTTAATCTGATCTACAAAAGAAACTCTTATCTGGATCAAAGGAGAAAGTCGAAATAAATCACAAGTAGATCTACTGTTATATTTTGTAATTTTCTTTTTATAATTAGTTTTTGATTTATAAGATGTTACTTCCTATTGGTTTTGAGAAACTTGAAACCTTGATAGCTTGATGTTTTTGATGGCCCGGTTCCTTCAAATATTTCTTTCACGTATTAACCGTTTTTGCCTTTAACATCTACAGAAACATGAAAGAAGAAGATGTCCTCTATTACAATATAATTGGTACAAACGTTTTAAAGATATATTTTGGTGAGAAGCATTGAATTCTGCTCTCCCATTTGACTATTGGATTCTGATATCTATCTAAATCTTCTTCTGTCTGCAATTTTAGCACCGTTTTGTCTGAGGACTTGGTATTTTATATAAAAATACCAAAAAGCCTACATTTGTACCTTTTCTTCATCGTTTGGTTCCAGAGCTGAATTAAAATGGATGCTTTTTTTAAAAATATTAAATGCCTCCCTTTTCCTTATGGTTGAGGAACGGTTCTGGATCGTGTGGGGATTACATTTGTGAGTCATGTGAGTTATCTTCCTTAAGAATTCTTAACAGTCTAGCAGTTAAATAAAACAGAGATGTGAGCAAAAGAACCAAGGGGTTGAAAATTGGGTAGGGCCAGAACATTGGTAAGGCCATGCTGTTTTTCTAAGTTCGGATTACTTACAAAGTTAATATATAGATTCTTTCTCTCCAAGGGTTTTACTTTTCATAATTTGACCTGGATACTGAACAGAAAAATTACAGCAAGGAATAGCTATCTGAGTGTTTGTGTAAGTGGATTAATGAACTTAATACAGGCACAAAGTAAAGAACACTTAGGTATCCATTGACAAAAGGCATTCTTCCTGGATGTACAAACTTTTTAAGAGGTTTATTTGTCTGCTTATTTTTTGATTATTTTTTTTCTGCTTACTTTTCAAATAGAAGTTAAAGGTTTATAAGAATTTAAATTTGTGTCCCACCTCTAATTTCTAGGCCTATCATTCTTAGGTCAACTTGTGAAAAAAAAAATTATAGCTCACCTACTATTTGTTTTAAGGATACACATAATGGCTCTTTATCACTCTTATCAAATTTCAAACTTTTTTAGAAGCACAAAGGGACACTTATCAAAAAGATAACATTTCTTGGAAAGAGAATCTTGCTGAGAAATATGAGTCTATAAGGTATTTGTATGTGTATTTGTCTTTCTTTCTTTTTTCTAAACTGTAGGGTGCTCCTGTGAGTGCTATGGTAGAGATTTATAATAATGAGAAATGAAAGATAAGAAAAGCCAAATGGTTTAAAGTTATTTTATCTCTGGAAGCATCCCAATGACAGCCCAGCCCAACATTAAAACAATCTACATTGTGTAGCAGAACAGTTAAAATCAGTGTGGCCATCTGGAAACATTCCAAGCATTATGGATTGATGGCCAAAGACAATTCCCTTTTAACAACTGAGCACATTCACGCAAAACCCAAACTCAAAGTCTCTGGAAAAGAAAATGTTCATATTAAAAAAAGAAAAGAAAGAAAAAGGAAGAAAAGAAAAGAAGAGAAAAGAAAAAAAAAAAAAAAAAAGAAACAAGCCGGGAGGAGGATTCTTTAAATACCGGAAACACGAAAATAACTTAAAAGAGTAATGATGATGATAATGAGAATATTCAAAGCACCACAAATTAGGTTCATTGTACCTAGCGTTATCTAGACCTACACTTGACCACTTGTTTTTGTTTTCATTTTTTATTTTTTGCACTACAGAAAAAGAAAAAAAATTTCCGTATGGCGTATCACTATGCGCAAGAAGCTCAATAGTGTTAGAATCTAAAATAAAAATAAAAGAAAAACACTTGATAGCCTCCTATATCATTAAATCACTGACCCAAAAGGAGAAGAGAAGTACCACCAAACTCCTTTTTTTGGAATTCTGATTAGTTAATAAGAGTTCCATAGTAATTAATCTTTAATTTTGTGTTTTTGAAAATGAAATTCAAGTGAAGGCAGCTAAATCATGTTTCAAGGTAGAATAATTAAATATTGATAGATATTTTCTTTATGTGATTATCAGGAAGATAATTTTCCAAGTGGAAAATGTAAGATGGTTGTTGACAGGCGGTGTCTAAAACGCTCAAGTGAATCTGCATAACACTCTCACCGCCAACTTTGGCTTTGCTTCTAGCATCAATGCTTAAAACTATTTTTAAAGGCAATTAAAATTGTATAGGTGGCATAAATCCAGAGAGGAACATCTGTCCCTATTGATACACCAATTGTGCAGAAGATAGTCTCATGGTTATTTCCACTGTTCCATATTAACTATCTTTAAGAGATTTGGGAATAAATAAATCTGCAGTATTTAAAATCGTGAAGGAAAGCTTTATCTCAAAAAGCACTTTGTAATATTTTGAAAATCATCAACTAACAATTGATCATGTATTAGATATAATTTGAAGAATCTAGGGGGTTTTTTGGCGGCGGTTATGATTTATTTTGTAATTACCATTAATTTGCATGAGCAAGTACCCACTTGTGAGTACAATTGCTTGATGCTCTATGAGGAAGCATCAGTGGGCGCAGCTCATGTATTACAGAGATCATGGCTGCTCTTAGTTGTTGTCAATTCCATCTTTGGTATTTTGGTATCAAACCCTGTACAGAATTAGGGACAATAGCCTTTCAGGATGCGTGAATCAGATTCTTCCGTTGTCCGTGATATTTCTTTATTATGACCTAACAGTTACTGGTTTGCTACTTCAGTACCAAGATATAATTTATCACATGATGAATTTTGCTAAAAGGCAGTCTTGAATTGCCACAAATGTGGAATCTGTCCCCCAAATAACAACACACCTTAACTCAGAGGCACAGTAAAATTTCATTCTGCCTTTAAAAAGTTGATTACACTTCCTGAACATACAAACGACCCTTGGTTTTGCTACTATCACAGGCATATCTTAATGAGTCTGAATGGGATATTCCCGGTAGAGGAGCCTCAGGGCTTATTTTCAAAAAAGGTAAATTGGGACTTCTACAGATGTTTGTTCGGTTCCTAGTTCTGTAACTTATTTGAACTATGACGGACCTTATAATGATCCAGGTAAACTATCCAATTTGCATACCTGGAAATTGCTAATCATTGCGATTAAAAGAGAAAATCAATGCAAGAAGCTAGCACTGTGTCTGGCTCAACATAAGCAAAATATCTGGAAAAAAAAATGACGTGCCCTTCAATGGGATATTTTTTTTTGGCACTTCCTTAATTTCCAGGCTCATCCTGCTTATTCTTCTGCTCCAGTCCTAGAATCAGTCATTTCTCCAAATAGTCCTGGAACTTGTTATTGGAAAATGACATTAGAATCCAAGATCTGATGGGTTCTTTGCTACTAGGATATCATCTCTTTCCTCACTCTCAGTTCAGACTAGCCCATGCATGTACACATGTCTATACATATTTCTGTGTGGAATCATCTGTATTTAACAAAACACGAGTTAACACTGACTTCTCCAGTGATCCATACGGACAATTCTAGGCTCTCACCCCCCTCGCTTATCTGCATATTCCCCAGTAGTGAGGAGCCTGGCTCTCGTCATCCAGTGTTCATTCATTTCTTTACTTTATTGTTCAACTTCAGGGCACACAGATAGTTACGAGAATTGTTAAGCCATATCCTAATGGGATAAACTTCATCAACCAGAGCACAAAGGTTACTAGCAACCCCTTCAACCTTCAGTCTTATAGCTGCTACTCATTTGAAAAGTTAACACCGGTCAGGAGTCCCTTCCTCCTACTTCCTTCAGGGAGCTTTTCATGTGTTTATAATACAGTTGAATTTTTGCCGCAGTCTGCTTTTCTTCCTGAGATTCCAGGAGATCCTAAGTAACTTTTTTTTAATTCAGAATAGATTTTCATGTATTGAAACTCTCTATTTGTGCTGTCAAGTTCTACAGGTTTGAAAAATGCATAATGCCAGGTGTCCATCATTATAGTATTTTTTTTTAATTTTTTAACTATTTATTTATTTATTTATTTATTTATTTATTTATTTATTTGAAAGACAGAGAGAGACAGAACGTGAGCAGGGGAGGGGCAGAGAGAGAGGGAGACACAGAATCCGAAGCAGGTTCCAGGCTCTGAGCCATCAGCATAGGGCCAGACGTGGGACTCAAACCCATGAACCGTGAGATCATGACCCAAGCTGAAGTCGGACACTTAACCAACAGAGCCACGCAGGTGCCCCCATCATTACAGTTTTATATGGAAAGTTTTAAGACCTTAAAAATCCCCTGTACCTTACTTGTTCATCCCCTTGCCCCACCCTGGCAACCACCAATCATTTTACTGCCTCCGCAGTTTTACATTTTCCATAATGTAACTGGAATCACATAATACGCAGCTTTTTCATACTGGCTTTGTAACTTAACAACATCCATTTGACTTTCTTCTATGTCTTTTTTTTTAATTATTTATTTATTTTGAGAGAGAGAAAGCAAGTGCCAATGGGGGAGGGGTAGAAGGAGAGGGAGAGAGGGAGAATCCCAAACGGGCTCTGCCTTGTCATTGCGAAGGCCAATGAGGGGTATGAACCCACAAACGATGATATCATGACCTGAGCCGAGACCAAGAGACAGAGGCTTAACCCACTGAGCCACCCAGGCACCCCTTCTCTATGTCTTTTTGTTGTTTGATGATTCATTTCTTTCCATCACTAGTAATGCTTCATTATATAAATGTACTACAAGTTACCTATCCTTTCACCTATTAAAGGCTATCTTGGTTACTTCATTTGGGGAAATATGAATAAAGCTGATGTAAATACTCGTGTGCAAGCTTTTACAGATACAAGCTTTGAATTTAATTGGGGAACTACTTTGGAACACAACTGTCGCATTGGATGGTAAGATTAGGCTTAACTGTGAGAAACTACCATACTGTCTTCCAAAGTGACTGCACTATTTTATGTTCCCATCTGCCATGAATGAGAGTTCTTGTTGTTCTACATCCTAATTAGCATTTTGGCATTGTCAGTTTTTTGGACTTTAGCTATTCTAGTAGGTATATAGTGGTATCTCATTATGGTTTCAATGTGTGATTCCTTGAAGACAAATTAGGTCAAACGTCTTTCATGTGCTTATGGAACAACCTGTGCATCTTTTTTGGTGAGACATCTGTTCCGAACCATTGCCCAGTTTCTAGTTAAGATTTCTTTTTTTGTGTGTTTTTATTTGTATATTTGGAATACAACTCCTTTACCAAATATGTGGTTTGAAAATACAGTCCCCTAGCTTGTGACTTGACTTTGCATTGTTTTAAGAGTATCTTTTGCCAATAAATGTTTGTAATTATAATGAAGTGCAACTTTTTTTTCTTAGATGGTGCTTTTGATGCTGTAACTAAATGCTCCTGTCGCCAAACCCAATGTCGTCCAGATTTTCTCCAATGTTTTTGTCTAGAAGTTTTGCAGTTCTGTTATATACATGTATCTATTTATCTGTCAATATCTATCATCTATCTATCTATCTATCTATCTATCTATGATCCCTTTTGAGTTAATTTTTGTGTAGCTGTAAGATCTGTGTCTAGTTTTTTTTGTTTTGTTTTGTTTTGGTTTGGTTTTTACACATGGCCATCCAATGGTTCCAGTATCCTTTGATGAACAGACTATCCTTCCTTTAGTACATTCTTTTTGCACATTTGTCAAAGATCTGTTGATTATATTTTTGAAGTCTATTACAGGGCTTCTACAGAGTTCCATTGATATATTAGTATGTGCTTTTATGATGCCATTTTGTCTTGATTACTGTCCTTTTATAGTAAGTCTTGATATTGGGTGGTGCCCATCCTACAAATTCATCTCGTTCAATACTGTATTGGCTATTTTAGGTTGCTTGCTTTCTCATTTAAATGTAAGAATAAGTTTGTTGATATCCGCAAAGTAGTTTGCTAGGATTTTGTTTGGAATGGTAATGTCTCTATATATCAATCAGGGAAGAATTAATGTTGTAATATTGACTTTTCCAATCCCCAAACTTGAAATATCTCTCCATATATTTAGATCTTCTTTGTTTTCTTTCATCGGGGTTTCTGAATATATAGCATAATATTTCATTAGATTTGCACTTGGGTATTTCATATTTCAGTGCTATTGTAAAGAACATTGTGTTTTTAACTTGAAATTACTTTTTTTCATTGCTGATATATAGGAAAACAATTGACTTTTATATATTGATGTTGCGTCTGATGACCTTACTATCATCAGTTATCATGTACTGATCTTTTCATTTGCTTTTTTTCCTTGTATTTTCTATATGGAAAACCATGGCATGTACAGAATGAGACATTTTAATTTCTTCATTTTCAATTTGAAAAACATTTATTTTCTTTTCTCTCATTGCATTAGCTATAATGCAGTTTACCGTTGAGAAGACGGTAAGGTGTAGGAGGTAGGAGAAATATTCTGTCATCTTATGATTAAAGGTCACTGTTGTAGTGCTCCTGTGAGCCTTGTCTGTGAACTTCAGAACCATGTTACCTTTTTCCTGCACCTTGGTTGAGGCAGGAACACTAGCTTTGCTCTGTAGTTGGGTAGTTCTCTACCTCAGGTAGGATAATCCCTTGGACTTATTTCAAAATTATCTCCTGTCCCTCACCTTCTCCTCCTTTTTCTCTCCTCGTACCCACAACCCTGGATAGGACACTAAAATTTTTGTTTGTTTGTTTGTTTGTTTGTTTTTCTTTTCCCCTGGGCTCTTCTCCATGAGAAACACATAAGATTCCTGGAGATAAATCGCAGGAGAATGCGGACCCTTCTCTAAATCATCAACCTACAGAATTTTCTCACTCTCATGCCCATCCATACCCTAATTCCAGCAATACATCCAGGTTTTCATGCAAACATTCTTCGATATTTATGGCTTCAGTGACTTCTGGTGCAGATGAGCTGCTCAAGGGTGTAATTCCTGTATTTGTATGGTGACCATCCTTCATTTCAGAATTTCAATTTAATGGGTAGTGCATGAATTTGACAATCCATAATTTCCAGGTATGTGGGTTAAATGTTTCAGTTCTTGAAAATTTTCATCAAAACTCAAGACTAATCATTTTATGCTCTGAATAGGATGCATGTTTTGCAAATTTCTGTTCTTTCGTTCGTAACGAAATTTTCATGACAGAGATCAGAGGAAAGATACTGTAGAAATGAAGCTTCATAGAAAACTGAAAAGTAAAGAGTAAAATAATCTGTAGTATTACATTTTCATACAAAGCTGAAGTAAAGAGAAAATAGTCACAGTCAACTATCCTTGGCAGGAAATTTTACCCGTTAAAGGATGGTGAGATTTGAAAAATACCACCATGGAAGGGGATTATCCTACCTGGGAAGGGAATTACCCAACTACAGAACACTCTAGTATTCCTGCCTCAACCATGGTGTCAGGAAGAAGACAGACAATAATGAAATTCACATTAATAGAATTCCTCTCTCCCGTGTCCTCATTTGTCTGACAGACCCCAGAAACGGGAGCAGTGTTTTCCTTTTCCAGGTTAGGAGCTAAGGATTACAGATCCTTGATAGGTTTTCCTTGGGCCAGAGAGATTTTTGTGTCCGAACCAGGAGCCAAATCAGGATGTGGACCCAGATCTCTCCTCAGAGCCCAATGCTTGGGTCCTTTGTCTTTCTAAAAGAGTTGGATACTTCCTTTTGATTTGTTTGACAGAAAAAAAAAAAGTTCTCTAACTGCATAAATAGCCTTGGGTGATTGACTTGACACCTTCTGATTTAAATTGGGTATAAAATAAGAAGGTTGAAAGATTCAAGCTCATTTGAATTTTCTGTGTTCAGACACAAGTGACCTTTATGAAAGTGGTTTTTATTAAAGGTGTGTTGCTCTTCTTTATACTTGTTTTTTTAGAAAAGGGACAAAACAAGTGATACGCTTTAATGAGTAGATGCTCATTACATGCTTCTTCAGAGAAGCAACTGGATTTATCCCGATCAATATATTTTTATAGTAGTGCCTTTTCAATATGAATGCATCTATAAACCACTTGGAAATCTTGTTGAAACGCATTCTCTGACTTTGTTTATCTGGCAAGGTGCCTGTGATTCTTCCTTTCTAACCAGCTCCAAGGTGATGCTGACGCTCTCTGTCTAGGGACCACGCTGATAGAGCAAGGGTCTAGACTCCTGGAACGACTTGACGGTGCTCTCAGAGGCACCGGGTGCTTTACGTATCCTTACTTATTGGGCACATTTTCAGAAATTAATTTCTAAGCAGAGAATTGGTTTTGACACTGGCTGCACATTTTTAGCTAACCACAGGCATTCAAGAAATACAAGATGCTTTGCAGTTGTGGTATCAATCCTACCATAGTCATGTGGCTAAGGAATTGCGGCAGTAATATATCCAGTTTGTTTCCAGAAGCTGCGAATACTCTCTTTTCTGTTGCATGGTGTCTTGAGGGCAGCTAACTTTTATTAAACATCTACTTTTGGTAAGGAATTACATAGCATACTGTGTACACACAAGTGTAAGAAGGTCTCCGTAATTTTGTATGCTTACAAAACATGCATTCTTCTTGCCTTTTTAACTTTGGATTAATTTTTTAAGCTATAAAATATTTCAAACGTATTGAAAAGCAGAGACCTTAGTGGCAAGCACATGTTAATTAATATTTTGTCATTGTTACTTTCGGTCTCCCTCTTTCCTTTGAATGCAGCTGTTAATATTCATTAAAACAAGACCCTTCTGGGGTGTCTGGGTGGCTCAGTCCGTTGAGGATCCAAATCTTGATTTTGGCTCAAGTCATGACCCCAGGATCTGATGATCTGCACTGGGCATGGAGCCTGATTGAGATTGTCTCTCTGTGCTCCTCTGCCCCTCTCCCCTACTGTTCCTCTCTCTCTTTCTCTAAAAACAAAAGCAAACACACAAAGAAAACAAGACCGTTCTTCTTCTCTCTTGGCTCAGATAGCTCTTCTTTTCTATCACACTCCTGGATTATTTTATATTTTTTGAGATATCTATATGTATCTCTCTCTCTCTCTCTCTCTCTCTCTCTATATATATATATATATATATGTATCTATATGTATATATGTGTATATAGATAGATAGATAGATAGATCTCAATATAGATCTTTCTATGGATAAGAGATAGGGTGATGGAGAAATAGAGAAATAATAGATAGCATTCTTTCTACTTTTTAAAAAATTTACACAAATCATGATTATATGGATTTTTTTTTATCTTGCTCATGTGAAAGACTTTGAAATGTATAGTTAGGCAATGTTTTTATACAACTGATTATCATTCCACTGTTCAAACACAATTAATTATTCCCATAATATTAGAGAAGTTGTTGCTATATTCCTACTGCAAACAATGATACAACAAGCATGGTGGGGAAAATGCCCTTGTGCACATGGGGGGTGTCAGGGCGTAAGAGTTCCTAAGTGTTGCCAATACTCTGAGTTATTAGACTTGTGCAGATTTGATCAACTTGATAGTTATGAGATATTTTAGCACACATTTCCTCTGTTTACTTGTGTAAATAATAAACTTGCATATCCTTTTCTTATTAAGCTTTTAAATCTAAGAATTTCTTGTTCATATCTTTTGACCATTTTTATGAATTTCTTTTACTTCTGCACAGTGCTTAACTGTTTATATATTCAGGGTACTAATCTTTTTCAGTTAAATGTCTTGAGAATATCATCTCACATTTGTGGATGATCTTTTAATTTAGTGCACTTGTTTATTTTCATGCAGAAAATTATCTAGCATTTTCTTTATTTCCCCCAACCTCATTGGCGATCCTATCTAAAATATTTTTTAAAGTCACAAAAAGAGTTAAATCTTGCTATTTGTAATGACATGGATGGAGCTAGAATGTTCTATGCTAAACAAAATAAGTCAATCAGAGAAAGACAAATACCATATGATTTCACTCATGTGGAATTTAAGAAACAAAACAGATGAACATATGGGAAGTGTGGGGGGAAGAGGAGAGAGAGAAATAGAGCACAAGACACTCTTAAGGATACAGCATCAACTGAGGGTTGATGGAAGGAGGTGGGTGGGAGATGGGCTAGATGGGTGATGGGTACTAAGGAGGGCACTTGTGATGAGCTCCGGGTGTTGTATGTAGTGATGAATCGCTGAATTCTGCTCCTGAAACCAATATTGCACTGTAGGTTAACTAAAATTTAAATAAAAAAGAAACATAAATAAAAATTCTTTCTAGAATTCTACTTTTTTAACTTTTGCATTTCTATCTTTAAAACTAGTAGATGACATTTTGTTTAGACTATTCAGTTGGATGTATTTTTTTTTAATATGGATAAACATTACGTCCAACACCATTTATTGTTCTTCAAATCTGTTTTGGCCATCCTTGGATGGCCTTCCTCCATAACAAGATAAGATCCATTTTCTCAGGCTTACCAGACAGGGACTTGAAGTCGTCCTTAAAATTTCATGGAATAATTAGCCTGCTTTGAGAAGAGAAATGTTTTGAATAATATATTTCTATCCCCAAGAACTATGTCTAACATGTAAGTCCTCTGACAAATTCTTGTAAGTGTACCTATTGAAAACCAACATATATTTTAAGAATTTCCCCCCTCAGAAGTGGAACAGAGTTTGATGGTATTCTCATTTGAGTTGTATATTTGTATGTTTCTTAGTTTTAGGAACACTGTTGTTTGTTGAATCTCATATTCTCATTTGGATAGTGGTTTTGTAACAGTTTATTTTTTTCTTTGCATATATGTATTCATTTACTGACTTATATTTTGTTCCACTCTCTTTCAAATGTAGTGTTGTGCATAAGTAGTAATAGTGTTGATCTTTCTCTCTTCCATGACTGCCAGAACTGTTTCTTAAATTTCACCATTAGTTATTATTTTGGATAGACTTTTTATAGTTCCCTTTTAACAAATAAAGGAAGCTATCTTCTATCCTTATTTTCCAGGTCCGTTGTTGTAGTTTCATTTACTGGAAGCTGATTTAATCACATTAGCATCTATAGAAATGATCACATTACCTTTCCCCTCTTATCTGTTAATATGATATGAAGAATTTCATGTATGTTTTATCTGATGTGAATGATACCATTTTGGCTATTCTTAGGTGAGTCTGGCTCATTGATGACATATCATTCACTTTCACAATTTTGGTAAGAGTGCTGGGATGCTGATATTTAACATTTTTTATGGATTTTCTTAATTGTGATTTGCCTATAATATGCCTTTCTCAATCTAGCTTTGCCTGGTTTTGCTATCAAAGCCATAGTAGCTTCATCAGTTGCATTTGGAAACTCTCATTTTTCAGTCCTCTGGAACAGTTTGTATAACTCAGGGATTACATGTTCTTTTAAGGTTTTATAGATCTTGGTTATAAAACTGTCTGGGCCTGGTGTTATTTTGCACGTGGGAGGTGGGTGGGGAGGAGGGTAAATGTTAATCTACAGCCTTTATAGCTTTAATTTCACAAATGGCTCGTTAAGTCTTATATTTCATTTTGAGTGAGTTTTAATAATATTTCCTTTTTGAAAATGTCTATTTTATGTGTGTTGGAAAGTTATCTATATAACCATTTTGTTTCTTAAGCAATCGAATCCATTACTCCACATTACTTTGATTCGTGATTTGTGTGTGTGTATGTGTGTGTGTTTTCTTTATATCTTCTGGGTTCATCATACCAGAGTTTCAGCCATGGGATTTGTCTTTCTAAAAACTCAGATATAAAGAAATATTTTCTGTGGATTCTCTTTTCTATTTCATTAATTGCTAGACATTGTATTGATGAGCCACTTCAATATTTCTTGAGCTCACTCTTTTATTCTTTTTCTAACTCTTTGAATTAAATATTCATCACGGAATTCTCAGCCTTCTATTTTTTTTTTTTTTTTTTTTTTAGTGTGTATTTATTTTTGAGAGAGAGAAAGAGACAGATCGCGAACAGAAGAGGGGGGTCAGAGAGAGAGGGAGACACAGAATCCAAAGCAGGCTCCAGGCTCTGAGCTGTCAGTAGGGTGCCTGCTGCAGCTCGAATTCACAAGCCATGAGATCATAATCTGAGCTGAAGTCAGTTGCTTAACTGACTGAGCCACCCAGGTGCTCCTAACCCAGGAATTATTTAAATGTGTATGCATTTTATTTTCCAAAGTATGAAGCTTTGGGGATGTTTTAAAATATGAATCCCCAATTTAACGTATGTATGTGGTATAGCTATCTTTGTATTTGTTGAGACTTTTTCTCTGTCCTATGTTGGTAATTGGAAATATTCTTTGTACACTTCAAAATTACAGATATTTCAAAATCACAGCTATTGTCTGATTTGAGATGCTTCTTCCTCTCTGTCTCTACCTCTTGCATCAATCTTGTTATTTGCAATTTTACTCTATTTCTTTTCAGATCCATCACTTATGTCATGATTTCTTGAGAAAAAATTGTTATAAATAAGGGATGCTAACATTTCTAATTATTTTGTACATTGGTTGATTTTTTAGTAATTTTATCAAATTTATATTATATGTTGTTTTCTTTTTACATTCGCATAGGTGTAGGATATTAAATCTCAGGTTTATTGGTTATTAATATTTTTTTTATCATTCTGCAATAATGTGTTTTGTCCCTAATTATGTTTATTAAAGTCTACTTTGTAGGCAATTAATATTGTTATTCCAGCTTTCTTTCATTTTTATTTGAGTTTTTCTATAATTTACTCTCTATCTACACCAGCATGTTTCACCTATTTTCTGTAACTCATACATAATTAAATATATTTTTAAATTTAATGTGAGAATTCGACAGTCATGTGGCGTATAGCCCAATGGTTAAAAGCAAGGACACTCCAATGCCTTCCAAGAATTTCTTTCGTCTTTAGTGCCCCAATGTTTTCATGATGTACTTAGGAATATTTTATTTAAAAAATTTTTTTCCGTTTATTTATTTTTTGAGAGACATAGAGAGACAGAGCACAAGTTGGGGAGGGGCAGAGAGAGAAGGAGACACAGAATCCGAAGCAGGCTCCAGGCTCTGGGCTGTCAGCACAGAACCCGATGCGGGGCTCGAACTCACAAACTGTGAGATCATGACCTGAGCCGAAGTCAGACGCTTAACTGACTGGGCCTCCCAGGCGCCCCAGGCATATTTTATTTTATTTCTGGTTGAAATTGATTTAATTTTTCCAATATCAAGATTTCTGTCTTTTCGTCAGTTCTTTCATTCTTTTGATATTGCCTTTCTCCATTGATTTTGTTCTATCCTCTTGGAATTTAAAGTTTTCATATATGTCACAGTCTCATTAAATACTATATTCATCTCTTAAATAGAATTTCCAACTGTCTACCTCTTTACTGGTTTTTAGCGTACAGCGTGATATCCTCAAGTATATCATTTAATTTCCTAATTTTCTCTTTAACATATCTAATCTACTGTTTCAGCCATGCATTAAAATTGAATTCGAATAATCATATATTGTTTCTAAAACCTAAACTCGATCCTTTTCCAGGTACGCTTTACTGTCTCTCCTTTCGCATCTTTTAATACTTTCTTTTCGTCTCACACCTTTTTGAGCGTACTGATTTTGTTACTCTTTTGTTTTTTTCCATTACCTCAAGTTTTGTGTGATAATCCTCCACGTTTTTGTATCTGCTCCTTTCCACCTGGTGGAAAATTTCTTCCTGTTAGTCATGATTTCTTCCTTCCCTCACTTATTGACTTATTTCTACCATGAGAAACTAGGTGTTTGAGGTATCTCTCCAAGTTGGTCTTGAATGCGTCCCCACTGCTCGTGCTAGGACGTCACTGTCTGAGGACCAATTTTTACGTTCAAAGTTTGGCTTGGGTGTTTACTCAGCTGGCCTGTAATGAAAAATCAAATAAATATCATGCAAGGTACAAGCATGAGGTTTGAGTTTCTTTAGGAAAACACACTTATCCTCAGCCCCCAAATCAAGATAGAAATAGTCTTCCAGCCATATCATCTCCCCATGTCAGCTTTTGGGCATCTTCTCAGCTTCTCACTGAGATTATTACACTGCAAAAATCAAGGCTTTGCTTCCTGAGGTTCAGTCCCTTCCAATACATGGGGCAGAGAGACCCATCTCCTTTCTCAAGGCTCTCCTTGCCATTTTAGGGTCCAGATGACCCAGGGTAACACATCCTGTTTCCTGGTCGCCTGCTTCCTCCTACCTTAGAGCCTTTGTGGCTATTGCTGACTATTTTGGAGCTACCTCGTAATATTTTAAAAGCTATGTTTAATCCAGAGTCTTAAGTAATTTGTAGAAAGATTTTCCTGCGATCCTAGTTCTTTATTTGATTGGAATCAGAAGTCTCCCTGTCTTCTGTTTTTCCCTACCAAAAAGATCCATGAAATTATGAATCAATTACTTCTATTTAACCCAATTAAGTTAGATTTGGTCTCATCAAAACCTCCAATCTGCTTAGCTTTTTAGATGCTGGTTTGTTTTCAACTTCAAGCAATCTATCAGGCCCTTTCTGGTTTTTTGGTGTCTTTTTAATTCACTTAAGCACCATGAACGATGACATCAAAGTTCTCTTGCTGGTATTCACAGTTCCTCTGTATGCTTTTCCTTCCATTGCACCTGCCGGGGACACTTTTTTCCCTTCTTCGCCAGTTTCCTTACCTACATTCACTCTCTTCCACAGACCACTCTCAAAATGCAGCTAGAATTATTGAAATAAAACAAACTTAAATTGCCCCCCTCCCCACCGGTCAAATCTCTGATGGTTTTCCATTGTCTCTAAACCAGCCGTTCAACAATAACTTAAGAGATACTCCATGGTGTGGTCTCAGTCTTCCCTCTCAACTACACCTTGAGCTTGTCTCTTATTCTTTCACCTTTTAAGAATGTGGGATTGCTTTCCATTATTTGATAAATGTTCTGCCATCTGAAAACAATGCAATAAGGAAATAGTTTCCAAGTAGATCCCTGGGCCAGCAGAGAGAGCATCACCTAGGAACTTGTTAGAGAGTTAGAGATGCAAATTTTGGAGTTCTATCCCAGACCTACTGAATCAGAAATTCTGGGGATGGGCTCAGCAATCTGTGTTTTCACAAGCCCACCAGGCGTTTCTAACCCTAGTTAAAGTTCTAGAACCACTCTCATAGGTATTTCTTCTGTTTGAGACACTCCTAGTGTCCCTCCTAACCCTGTCTGGACACAATGTCCCCTGCTGCAGGTTTAAGATGAAATCAGCTTCTCAGTGAGGCCAAATAGATTCTTAAATCACTTTGAATCTGCATTATGGCATTATGCACTTCTCTGATAAGTAGAGTTATCTTGCTTGTCAAATACTGATTCAGGTAAGTCTTTGTGAGAAAATACGGGCCCCAAGAAAGTAAAGAATTTTAATAATCTCTTTCTCATATATTTTCAATGTTTGCCACATACTTACAGGGTAGAGAGTAGAAATATTTTTGGATGAATGAATGAATGAATGAATGCATGAAGTAATATTTTGCTTGTAGAGATTGAGAGTACTTTTCCTCACTCCTCTCTCTTTGTTTTCCAGGTATATTTCCTGAGAAAATTGATATTGAAGACATGTGAACTACTGATGTTATTTTCTGTATTTCAACTATTTTGTTTGTCAGTATGTTTCCTGGTGGTAATCTATCTCTCGTTCTTCCTATGTCTATCTCTTTCACTGTTTCTCTCTTTATATCTATCATCTATTTATCTATCTATCTATATCTATCTATCTATCTATCCAAAGAGAGAGATAAAGCAAGACATTCGTATTCCCCTTTGTTTTTCAGTCAATGACTAGAGGTTAGAATTGTCTACAAATATGAGTTATTGGAGTAATTTGGTCCAAGTACAGACTCAAGCTTCAATTTGTTCAATGAATCAATATTCACTAAGAACTCACTCCATGAAAAATGGTACTAAATCTTTCCAATAGATTACTGCAGCTGTGTTTACAGGTGAACCTGGAAAAGACAGCTGGGGGCCAGAGTGGTGGATTGCCAGATGTGGGTTGAAGTGTAAGAGGCTACCAGCTAGCACTTTCCCTTGCCCTTCAGTCTTTACCTTTGGTGACCTTGTCCCAGGCTTCATGCTTTGGGGAATTATGTTTTCATTTGTCTGCCTTGGGTTATGTTTTCTCTTCTTTTTAAGGATTGATTTTCTTCATTTTGGCTTATTTTTTTCTCCTGTTTGTTTTTTTTGTTTTTTTTTTTCCTGCTAGGATTTGTATTTTGGCATTTTAATTTTGGTTTTATCCACGTGTTATTTCGTAGATCTTGAAAGTGTTTCTTTAAATCGTATGCATTATTTTCCAGTGATTTATTTTATAAGGTCATCGGGAGGCACAATCTTGGATGTTTCAATATGGGAAGAACGTTTACAATGAACAATGTAGTTTGGAATCTTCATCCAGTTCTCCCTGCAGCTGACCATCCTCAACTTCTATCAATAGGAAATTCTCAATCATATCATGCATCTGTCAAGATATTCATGTAAATATATTTTTTATGAAGTTAGCTGTAAGCAAGAAGAAATGTTGGTGCTTGGATGGAGCAGCGGAAAAATGGACGGGGTCACAGTCCATGAAATAATCATGCAATGTACCTTGAGATGTATACACATGAGGGTACGATATGGGGATAAGGATATGCCACACACAGTCGGCAAGCCCAGAAAGATGTACTTGGAAAAGTTGTAAGTAAACAGATTGTTCCTGGGGAAAAAAAAAATAAGATGTGCAAATGCCTGAGATACAAAAGAGGTTTGTGGTATTGGAGAAATAGAAACAAAGTCAATATAGAGGCTGGGGGTCAGAGTAGTGTCTGGAAGTAGAGGAAAAGTCCAATGCAAATTCTGGAGTTTTAGGCAGAGCCCAAACCTTGTAGACCACCTTTGCTTCTTTATCAGATCGTGCTGGTTCTGAGTGGAGAAGAGATTTTGAGACAGACGAGAGAAAGCAGAATAACTGGAAGATGTGCTATGGAGTTGGCAGTGGCTTGCACTAGTGTGGTGGAAGGAAGTGGCAGGAGCAAGAAGAGGGAGAAGCTGAAAAACATCTAAGAGATAGAATCAGCAGGACTGGGAGGCCAGTTGGCCATGTGAGTGTGGGCTTAGCTTCCACCTAAGAGAGGGGACACTGGAGAAGCAAGGTTGGGGAAAAGATCTACCAGTTTAGAATATGTTGTGAGCCACGTGAATAGGATTTTAATTACACAATTGCATTTATATGAGATGACAATAGAGGTTTATGAGAGAGGGGCATGTGGCCATCAACAGTATTTTGTTGGTATTGGAAACTATGAGAGTGAATGAAACGGACTTTTGAGGGAGAAGTTTCATGCACTGGGACAGGGAAGGGATTGGGTAGGAGATGACCGCCCTTTGAAGGGACTTGATAAAACCAGCTAAAGTTTTAGTAGAAAATCCAAGAAAGTGTGGGTCACCAACCACAAAGAAAATATTTGAAAGAGAGAAGATGGGTCAAGGAGGCTCGCAGTTGCTGAGGAACCCAGTGAGATAACTGACTTCAAGACCATTGGTTTAAGCAACGAAGGCATTTTTGGCTTTTGACACAATTGTTTCAAAGCTGTTATGTATGACTTGAGGACTGAATGGGAGGTGAGTTAAGGAGAGAAAAGAGACAGGCAGAACATGGAGAGGAATATGGACGCCCAAGAGCGTTTTTCAATGGATGGGAATGTGGGTGGCACATTCAACTTATTTTGACACCACCCTAAAATTATTGAAATGCTGTTTCTTTGTTGCCTTTCTTCTTAAAAGAAGAGTTGCATATTTTCATATCCATATACTCCTGTCTTTCAAACACTCACTGACATTTAGGAAAGTCACAGAGCCACACGCCATGCCATAGGAACAAAAGAAAGAGCTTGGAGTTCTCACGTTTGGAAGGATTTTCGGAATACCACCCTGAGGATCTTGGAGAAGGCACCGAAGGGCGTGCCCTGTGGGCAGGCTCACTGAGCACCCGGGAAAGAAGTATAGGTGCCCAATGAGAGGACAATTGGGGCTCGTCCTCACGTAAAAGTGACTCAGCATCACGATTACTCTCGATTGATGTAGCTTGTTATATATGACTTCAGATGGCCCTCTCTGTTTGTCACCACTTCACCCAATGGTCATGCCACATTTGTTATACTACTCACATGTTGGACATAGTAAGTTACAGAAAGTTTGCCGCCCATATTTTATACTCTTCATATTCTGTTTTCTCCTAGTTTCCTTTCCCAATCTTACGTCCTCTACCATCAAGTAAAAATGACATTCATAAATAAACTCCAGGAAGTAAAAAGAACCCTCAGGACAAAGTGTCAATCATGCCTGATCCATTGCAAATTCTTTATTACAAATCAGTTTATGTTAAATTATATGCATTAACATTCTAATCTTCACATTATCATAAGTTAATTAGTAGTAATTAGTAGAGGTTAGCCCAAAATAGCTGCCTTAAATCTTATAGGCTCTTTGTAATCTTATTTAGGCCTCTGCAACATTTAACTATTTAGAAATATTTTTTTTAAAGAACAGTTTGAAACTTATAAATCAAAGCAGTTATTTATTTATTATTATTATTTTTTTTTTTATTGGCAATGGCTCGAAAGTGAACTATAAAGAGTGTGGGTGAATGACATGGTCTCATCTGGGCTTTGTAAGGACAGCATACACTCTTTGTAGGGCTGGTGGTGGACAGAATATTCTACCCCCCACCCCCAGCTGCCCATGTGTGTGCAATGGTCCTTGTGACCTGTGAATGTGGCATGTTACAGGACAAAGGGGACTTTGCAGGTGTGATGAAGTTAAGGGTCTTGTGATAAGAGATTAGATGGGAGGGGTGCCTGAGTGGTTCATTCGGTTAAACCTCCCAACTCTTGGTTGGGGCTTGGGTGATGATCTCAGGGTTTAGTGGGTTTAAGCCCCGCGTCGGGCTCTGTGGCTACGACGTGGAGCCTGCTTGGGATTGTCTCTTTCCCTCTTTCTCTGCCCCTTCCCCAATCCCGCTGTCTCTGTCTCTCTCAAAATAAATAGATAAATTAAAAAAAAAAGTTTCGACAGGAATCCCCATGGGAGACCAATGTGATCACAAGGACCCTCACGTGAGGGAGGAAGGAGAGTCAGAAAACGTGAGACACAGCAAAGGAAGCGCAAGGAAGACATTGGAAGGTGCTGTCTGCTGGCTTTGAGGATGGAGGAGGTGCCGGAAGCTGGAAAAAGCAAGGAAATGGCATCTCCTCTAGAGACTCCACAGCAATCAGCCTTGGTGACACGAAAATTTCTACCAGCTGAAACCCATCCCGTGCATCCGACCTGCAGAACTATAAGCTGATAAATTTTGCTGTATTAAGCCCAGAAGTGTGTGGCAATTTGTTACAGCAGCAGTGGGAGCCTGACACAATATTCTGCAATCACTCAGTGTCGCCAATGGGATTTTTAACACACACATTTTGGTGATGAGTTCAGCGTTGCTATGTGTGGCCGGGGCCGTTCCTATTCTGACACTGAGAGCGTGGAGGCAAAGGAGGGAGACAGAGAGAGAGAGAGAGAGAGAGAGAGAATGGCCAGGTCTGCTGTGGATCTGAGGTGATCTACGAAGCCGGCCTCGGGAGAATTACCCACGTCTTCTTACAAGAGCCCCCCCCCCCCCCCCCCCCCGTGAGTAACTGCACGGAAAAAACAAGAAAGGAATGTATGTGACGTTTGTTGTGTTCACCATTTTCATTCCTGTTAGACCCCCTTCACCCCCTTGTGTGGCTTATGAGATCCAGAGAGAACTTGTCCTTGCTCTCTGGGGGACAACCACCTATCAATCCTGAAGCAACACAGAAATCATTCTGAAAATATTTCGGCGGACGTGGAACGAATTTAATATGTTCCCCTTTCTGACGTTTGCTGACTGCTTAAAAAAATAAAAGTAAGGAAATGTTTTGTTTTGTTTTTTGACTCTAGGAAAAATTCAAATGCTGAGTGAGTCTGAATCTGAATTGCCCTTTAATAAATCAACAGAATCTTTGTGCTTTACTCTCGTAGCCTGTGTTCAAAGTTCTGTGTTCTTTACAAGAACAATTTGCCAAAACTGTGCCCTGTATAAATATGTGTTGCTCGCTGCATTTCCAGGGTAACTAAAGGCTGAAAATGATGACATTCTATTGTTACATCAGAATGCCCCCATTAACGTGTGATAGAGCTTTTTACAGAAGTGTAAGAGAATAAATGTGAATAAATCTTATTTAGCTGGCTCAATTTAACACCCAAGAAATATGTGGGTCATGCCATGAGGGCTGTGCGAAAAACACACAAAGAAAAAAAGAATTATTCCCAGTGATATTCACGAAGTAGTGGGGCTTGATGGTTTTTCAGCAGCTGTGTGCAAATCATTATATATCAATGGCTATGGGGAAACATTGTCAACATCTGGAGTTTTTATTAAACAAATACCAACAGCTACCATTTGATTGCTCTTTCCCAAAGCAGAGATTAAATAATAGTCCATCAGACACCTGCTGCATGAGATTCATCACAGCATCCTGTCCTCTCCATCACCAGTAAAGAGGCATCTTCCCCGCATTCTCCAGCATGCGAAACTTGTGAGTGTGTGTGTCCGTGAGTGTGTGTGCGTGTGATTAAAACTAGAAACAGAAGAAAAGAATACTGATTAGTAAAAAACATGCTTTCTTCCTTACTTAAATGGAAACTAAAAAAAAAAAAAAACAAAAAACAAACTGAAACGTGATCATTGCATCGTCAGAGTCCTGTATCTTTCTGTGAATTTTAGATTCATGTGCTCTTTTATAATCGCTCTAACATATTTTTAAAAATGGTTCACATGCAGTAGGGCCTGAAATGGGTCATAATGAATTCTAAAGATAGAAATGGAGGGGCCCACTAAAAAAATAGCCATCATAATTGAAGGAGGGAGGCCACTTATTTATACATGTTTATACATAAATTTATGAATTGTATGTTTGGGAAATCAGGCTGTTGATCCACATATCAACTAGGATTTTGCCAATGCTATGTAATGGTCATATTAAATACGAAATAGAAGGATGGCTTTGAAGGAGCATATGGCAACACCTTTCTCAACGACAGTTGGTCTCTCCCATATTGAAGTGCATGTATGAAGTGTTAATAACAAGCATCATTTGAAATCTTTTGTGCCCGTGCTGTTGAAAATGTGGTCCTCAAACTAGCAATAACGGGATCACCTGGGAGCTGGTTAGAAATTGAACTTGTCGGACTCTACAACTGGACCTATCATATCACATTATGGAACTGGGGCCACATATCTGTGTTTTAACAAGTTTTCTTTTTTTTATTTAAAATTTTTTAATGTTTATTTATTTTTGAGACAGACAGAGACAGAACGCAAGTGGGTTGGGGCAGAGAGAGAGGGGGGCACAGAATCTGAGGCAGGCTCCAGGCTCCAAGCTGTCAGCACAAACCGTGAGATCATGACCTAAGCCGAAGTCAGACGCTTAACCCACTGAGCCACCCAGGCGCCCCTGTAGTTAAGACATTTTGCAGAATATTCAGGCACTAGCAAGTGCATCAATTAGATGTATTTTAGATGAAGTTAATAGATTGTTCCTGGCTCAAAAATAGGACTTAATTATCTTCATATAACAAAAATGTGTTGCCAGGAAAGTTGCTGGAACAATATCAGCAATTTGCAATTCTCTTGCTTTACTTCCATGGTTGCAGTATATCATCAAGTCCATGTTCAAGGCAAGTAGAAGGGGTGAAAGCACAGCATGGGACCCATTTATCCCTTTAATCAGAAAAGCTCATTTTTCCTTGAAACCCTCCAATGGGCCTTGGTTTAAAGCCCATTGCCAATGGGGCCACTTCTTAATGGGAGGTGATGAGGGGGATGGGGATGAAAATGACTTTTACATCAGCCTGTCAGCCATGTCTGAATAGTCAGTCCAGGCTGGACAAAACCCAGGTCATGGGCAGCTCAATGATTCTTCAATCAACAAAAAACTTGTTTAGTGATGGACGTGAACTACCAGCAAGTTCTCGAAACAAGCTGGTTGGGTTAACCCTACAAATGTGTTCAAAGGTGAACATCTGTGCACAGGCTCTTTGTCTCTGAGGATTCCAATAATGGGTTGAATACATGTGATAGGGAGCACGTAAGTAGTCATTTTTTTCTCGTCTCCTAACTCCACCAGGATATACTAATATAAAACAGATGCTCATATCCTACTTCAACACTTACCTAGGGAGATACACTGCATGGCTGTCCTCAGTGACCTATTCTAGGATCTCTATGCACGTGACCTCAAGGATGCTCACCCAGGACATCGGACTTTGTTGAGCACAGCTCTACCAGCAGCAGGGAGCTGAACTCAATGAACTTTCAAGGTCTCTTTTAAGGCTATTATCGGATTTGTCTGCGTGTGTAGTCTCAGGACTTGTTTATATCCACATGAGGTCAATGCTTCCTCCCTCCTATTAATTTTCCTGCCATCTGTGCTGCCAGATGTAGTGAGAACAGGGGAGGCACTCCACCCTGGGGAAGAAAAGGCAACTCCGCCCAACTGCTCTGCCCCTGCCTCAGAATTGATTCTTCTCTTTGTGCCGGGAGATTTGTGCCCTCATTTGCCGAAAGTATAAAGGTCTGAGTGTACCACCAAGTTGAAAATAGCCATCCATTTAGTGCAAAAACGACTCAACCTGAATGCATATTACTGCATGTATTTATTAACTTTTGTCATTTGTTTGGAACTTATTTGCCAGCTAGAGCTATGCTAGATTATAGCTTAGTTTAATTGAGTGATCGACCAACGATACATGGGATAACATTGACTTGGACAGAGAATTAAGAGGAGCCTACAGTAGGGAAAGTCAAGGGCCTGAGATCATTTATGACAGAGATAGAAATGACATAAGTTTCTACTCCCACTCCTGAAGCAAACTTGCAAATTATCCCCCAAAATGTGAGATGCACCAAAACAGGAAAGTTATGCACTGTGATGACCCGAGTTCCTTCTGGTTTTTGTGATTTTCTTATGCATTTGGTAACCTTGACATTGTAGCCCTGAGAATAACAGGAGGCTTTGGGAAAGTGTATTCCTTAGCTTTGAGTCACTGTTTTGTAGTCTGTGAGCTAAGAAGGATTGCCAAGATCACCCATCTATCTCATTCATGTTACACCAACTGAGGCATACCGCTGAGGTGATATTCCCCAATGCTTTGTCATGCAGCGCTAGGTGCTTTAAGTGGCCCATTCTTGTAACTTTTAATCCTCTGGTATGTTTGGCACGTTGATATTTTAGTTACACATCCATCTACGCATCCTATCGACCAAACTGAACTTTGCATTTACTGAGTGGAAAAGTCACTTCTCTTTAGATCATATGAATACCAGCAACTTTTAGGAGTTAGGTCTAACTTAGGCCTGCTTATTGCCTTCATGATATCCCCGAAGATTAGATATTTGACTGAATTGAATAGGGAATTATGATAGCAAAATAATAATAATAATAATAATAATAATAATAATAATATTAATAGATTGGTAGTGTAGTCTATCCAAGTTTTGCCTTTCGCTGACTTTTTGACATTGGATAAATCACTTAACCTGCCAGAATTCCCATCACCTTAATAGAGATCATTAGTCTACAGGTGCATCTGTCAACCCTATAAGTTTTGTCCATTGTGCTGGAAAATTTCCTACTTCAGTTTTATTGAATTTTAAATATAGTTTAAGAAAGTTATCCAGAAGCTATTTTAGAGATCTATCCAAGAAAAAATAATAAAGAGAAAATGTCAGGAGAGACCAGTTCAACAGATCTGCCTGATTTCTGGCCCAAAGCCAGAAATCCCAGGAGGTTCAAGGGAAAAGATCAGTATGAATATTTGGGAAGCCATGCCAGCCGAAAAGAGACTGCACATTTATCGTCTCAGACTTAGGCTCCGGCCACCAGCTCCCACTGGGCTGAATGGCATCAATTTCAGTGGACAGATTCCCTAGGCTGACCTGCCCCTGTGGCCTCAGCAACTTCTGGCAGTTCTAGTCTGATTAGTTCAACAGCTAATTTCCATGTCACTGGGGAAATTGGAAACTGAAGGGTATGAACGTTTGTAAGATTTGATTATCCATCCTATTCCGACTGTAAATGTTCTCAGACAATATTAATATGTAGAGTCGGTCAAGCTTTTTGGGTGAAGCAAGAGTACACACTCTATTTTTTTTTTTTGACATTTATTCCTTTTTTTGAGAAACAGTGGGAGCGGGGAAAGGACAGAGAGAGAGGGAGACACAGAATCCGAAGCAGGCTCCAGGCACCGAGTTGTCAGCACAGAGCCTGACGCGGGGGCTTGAACTCACGAACTGTGGGATCATGATCTGAGCCGAAGTCGGACACCTGACTGACTGAGCCACCCAGGTGCCCCCACGCTCTGCTTTTAAGTCCATCGTGCTCATTCTCTTCCTCTATGAACTACACGTCCAATCAAGGTCTATGGCAGGTTGTCATATACACAGCTTTATGTAATGTGCATTTAAATTTTTATTCGTAAACGTTAAAAAAAAAAATTAAAAAAAAAAATGTTTCCGATTCTGTGTCTCCCTCTCTCTCTGCCCCTCCCCCGTTCATGCTCTGTCTCTCTCTGTCCCAAAAAAATGAATAAACGTTAAAAAAAAAAAAATTAAAATAAAATTTTATTCGTTACTGAGCTTTTACAATCAAATGATGAAGACAAACTGTATAGAAGTATTTGGTAGGGGGGCGCCTGGGTGGTGCAGTCGGTTAAGCGTCCGACTTCAGCCAGGTCACGATCTCGCGGTACGTGAGTTCGAGCCCCGCATCAGGCTCTGGGCTGATGGCTCAGAGCCTGGAGCCTGTTTCCCATTCTGTGTCTCCCTCTCTCTCTGCCCCTCCCCCGTTCATGCTCTGTCTCTCTCTGTCCCAAAAATAAATAAACGTTGAAAAAAAAAATTAAAAAAAAAAATAAAAAAAAAGAAGTATTTGGTAGGAATCCCCATTCCCTTACGATGGGAAAATAAACAACAAGTAAAGTAAAGCACACATTGGGTCCACAAGAGAAAAAGTGTCAAGAGATTTCAGTTTGGTCCTGAAGATGAGAAAGACCTCATGTAATCTTTTTTTTTTTTTTTTTTTTCCCAAATGTGTATGTATTTATGAGAGAACACAAGCAGGGGGAAAGGCAGAAAGACGGAGACAGAGGATCTGAAGTGGACTCTTTGCTCCTCAGCTGCAAGCCTGATGTGGGGCTTGAACTCAAGAACCTTGAGATCAGGACCTGAGCCGAAGTCAGACGCTCAACTGACTGAGCCACCCGGGTGTCTCCACATCACGCAACCTTTTAGGAATTCCCTTCAATGTTGCAGCCTATATAGTCACCGAGAACAGGCATCCTTGTTCAGCTTCCGAAGTAATTCAGCACTGCTCTGCTGATAAACACAGTGGCAGACCTAGCGGGAAGTATGATAAGGGCCACATCACCCCGTGAGTTATTCTTTCCCTGGATAGTTGTTGCTATACCCCAGAGAGGAATTCAACTTGGAGTTGTCTCAGTTTGCCTTTTCCAATCTTGTACCTATCCAGGGAATCTCTCCTTCCATCCTTGAGTTATTCTGTCATTCTCTTCTCAGGGAGCTGCGACACCAATGGACATCTTAATGGCATTCCCTGCTGTGAGAAAACCCAAGACTCAAAAGATATTTCTTTTTCAGAAGCTTGCAAAGCATTCTCACTATGATATGACCAAAGGAAATGTTGTCGTTAGATTTTTATTGGAAGTTAACAACACTAACACAAGAGGCAGTGGAGAGATCACAGATGAACCGCCAAGTTGGTATTTCCATATGGCAGCTATGATAAGAACCCTGAAGTTGGAGGAAAGGAACTTAGTTTTACACCCCAGCTGTGCTGCTTACTATGTGACCTTGTGGCAATGATTGGATTTTATGAACCTCAGTTTTGCTTCTAAAATAAAGCAGAATAATAGCGACCTCTTCTTCAATATGTATTTAATGACTAAAATATAGAACATGTAGAAACACTGACTGGCCTATGAAAGCATTCAAAGAGCATCTTTGACAGTTTGCATTTGGATCTATATACTAATTCAGATCTTGCACTATTTTTCTGGGGATTAACTTCATTCTTAAATAGCTAACTTAGCGTTGAACGTGTACCTAAAAATTAGGTTCTATTGAATTTTGAAATCAGAGATCCATATCATCTCCTTATTATTCCTAACTCTTCGCATTGCTTTAGACTATAGAATATTCCAGAAGCACAAAAAAAAATGGGCCAAATTCATCACCCATAACTAGTCAGTGGACATTACCTACCACCCCAGAAAAGACTTAATTTTCAAGGATGAGACCGTTTGTTTGCATATCACTGAATCTTAGGATCATTTATGAAAGAGAATGAAGTTCACTGCTTATTATATGAGATTGGCATACCTAATTGATGGATTGACAATTAGGCTTAGCATAATTGTGTTTTTTTTTTCTTTGTATAATTGTGTTTCACTATAACACACATTATTTATAGTTAACACCAGAGTTGTATAACAAATACTTATATAAAACAGTGCAGGGTTAAGAAATTGAGTTCTTCCCATAATTTATAACAGACTATCTAACTTTGAAAGATAATTTCCCTCTTAAATTATAGTAGTATCCGAGTTTGAACACAAAACAGACATATATAAAGTAAGAAGAGATAGATTAAAAAAAAACAATCAATATATCAAATGATTGGGACACATTCTAGACTGGATATGATAAAGTAAAAATAGTAATGAAGATAGAAATAAGGGATTTATATAAAAATCAGTACAGAGAGTCAAAAATAGAAATGCTAAGAAATATTATAGACATGTGGGATAAAAACTGAATCTCCAATGTGTGTGTAATAGTAATTTCAGGAGAAACAAACAGGAAATGTATATACCTAATCATTTTTCTGGAATGTGAAAAAGGATTTTCTTTCCTACTACAAGTGACTGTGATTTACATGAAAGATAAAAGAAATAAAGTCGTATTTAGATATATGGTAGTAATACTGTAGATGACCTAATATAAAATGATATTTTTAAAGTTACAAGGTGTAGATAATCTACCATTGAAGAAAATCAGACTAATACAACAGTACAAAGCTTAAAGGAAACAGCAGCATTATTCACAATAGGCAAGATGTAGAGGCAAGCCAAATGTTCATCAAGGGAGGAAGAGATAAAAAAAAATGTGATATGTACATACAATGGAAGATTATTCATCCTTAAAAAGGAAGAGAATCTTGTCACGTGCTACAACATGAACAAAACGTGAAGACATCCTGATAAGTGAGCTAAACCATACATAATTAGACAAGTACTGTATGATTTCAAATATACGAGGTCTCTAAAGAGTCAAATGTGCAGCAATAGATCCTAAGAAACTTAACAGAAACCCATGAGGGAAGGGAAGGAAAAAAAAAAAAAAAAGAGGTTAGAGTGGGAGAGAGCCAAAACATAAGAGACTGTTGAGAACTGAGAACAAACTAAGGGTTGATGGGGGGTGGGAGGGAGGAGAGGGTGGGTGATGGGTATTGAGGAGGGCACCTTTTGGGATGAGCACTGGGTGTTGTATGGAAACCAATTTGACAATAAATTTCATATATTAAAAAAAAAAAAAAAAAAAAGTAGAACAGTGGTAACCAGGGTTTGGGACCTGGGTTCGGAGAGATAAGGGGTTTCAGTCTGGCGGAATGAAAAGGTTTTGAACACCATTTAATTCCAGAAATAGGTAAGATGGTAAATTTTATGTTATGTGTCTTATACCACAGCAAAACAAAAGCTTAAAGGCAATAATTAATAGCTTCAAAATAATCACACAAAATAACTGGTAATTGGTCGTTTTAAACTCAGGTAAAGAAATCAAGACAGACAATGAATAAAAACTGTTTGAAGAGCAGTATGCTTTATACATATATATATATATATATATATATATATATATATTTTTTTTTATTAAAAAAGGGGCTCCTTGGTGGCTCAGTCAGTTAAGCATCCAACTCTTCCTCAGGTCAGGATCTCACGGTTCGTGGGTTTGAGCCCCGCCTCGGGCTCTGTGCTGACAGCTCAGAGCCTTCTCGGGATTCTCTCCTCCTCTCTCTCTGCTCCTCCCTCGCTTGCACGGTCTCTCTCAAAATCAACAAAAAACTTAAAAAAATAGTTTTTTTTTTTTTTTTTTTTTTGTTAAAGTGATTGCTTTAAGCTACTGTCTGCTTGAACAAGTAGACCAGATGTAAAAAAAAAAAAAAAAAAAAAAAATGGATGGAAATGATAGCATTAGGCGAGAGTAAACTCTTGGAAAGTGTGACTTCTTGGGAAATGGAAAAACGTTGATGTCACCAGAGATGAAGTGGCAATAAATCTGAAACCAAAAGCCGGGGTTTTGTCTGTTTGTTTGTTTAGTGTCTAAAAAGATATGTCAACCTTAGCCAGATAGTCAGCTGGGAGGCAGAAGGAGTCCCCAGACACGTGCACCAACGTGGATACGTATTTTAAAATACCTAATGGATGGGGCAAGAGCGTCATGATGTGGAGTATTCAATAATTTGTTACATGAAATAATTTGTTTCTTTATACGTTAAAGAGACCTCTTTAACAAGTGTCGTAAAGATAATGCCAAATTGAAAACAGTGATCTTTGTTGGAAAGAATAGAATAAGAATGAACCGGAAGAGAAAAGAATGGGTCTCCAACTATATCTACATTTTTTTACTTCATTAAAAATATGCTCTCCCTAATAAAACCAAATTATAATATTTGATGAAAAGGTGAGTATATGGGTATTTTTGTAAAGTTTTATTTATTTTGAGAGAGAAAGTGGGGGTGCAGAGGAGGGGCAGAGAGTGATGGAGAGAAAGAGAGAGAGAGAGAGAGAATCCCAAGCAGTCTCTGCACTGTCAGCATAGAGCCCGAGGCAGCTCTCAAACTCACAAACCAAGAGATCATGACCCAAGCCAAAGTCAATAGTCAGACGCTTGAAGAACTGAGCCACCCAGGCGTCCCTGGGTTTTCATTTTTTAATCTTCTTTTTTGCTAGTTTTTAAAAATATTTAAACTCAACGACATGTTAACATAAAGAAAAATAAATTAGGAGGAACAAAGACGGTGCACCCCTGTGAAACAAGCTAGGAGATAATTTTAGTCTCTTGCCATTCCAAATACATTTAGCTACTCTTCAGGCAACTAAAGTTGGTATGACATACACTTACTCAATGACAGATGTCACGGGTCGCGGAAAAACTTCAAGGGTTAACATCTCGCAAGTTTAAAACCGTTTCAGAACAGTTTCATTTTTTAGTGTTCATTTTTATAATGACACACAGTTTTGAAGTACAACTTTCTGGATTGACATGATTCAACATGGCACCAAAACCAAGGTAAGAGTCTCCATTATCAAAATAAGATGTAGCCTTCCAGGTGCCTATGAGCTCACCTGCACACCACGTTCCCAGAGGTTTGTATTTTTATTTCAGCACTGAACTTTCTCTCAAATCTCCCACAAATCCAGATAACACTGGCACATTGCTTTACAACATCTGGTTCTTAGTGGATGGTTACGGTGTGAAGTGATACTTAGAGATTTGGAAAGGAAACTCCTTATAAACAGACCCCTCGTTTATGTATTTTCAATGCAAACAAACAGAGCAGGGACATAACCATCATCCCTTGCCCTCATTACGAAAGAAATATATATTATCTGCCATACAAATTCAGAATAAAACTTTTAATTGATTTCAGTTGAAGGAATATTTTCTAAGGGTGACACTTTTCTAGACCCTGTGAGACACATGAAAATGTTTAGATATAATTCGAGGGGGCAGAGGGTGGCTCTGTTGAGCATCCAATTTCAACTCAGGTCATGATCTCACGGTCCGTGAGTTCGAGCCCCGCGTCGGGCTCTATGCTGACAGCTCAGAGCCTGGAGCCTGCTTCGGATTCTGTGTCTCCCCCTCTCTCTGCCCCTCCCCCATCCATTCTCTCTCTCTCTCTCTCTCTCTCTCTCTCTCTCTCTCTCTCTCTCTGAAAAGTAAATACACATTAAAAAAATTAAAAAGAAATATAATTCATACACCTCAAGAACTTAATGTTTTAAAAGGAAACCTGGGGGCGCCTGGGTGGCGCAGTCGGTTAAGCATCCGACTACAGCCAGGTCATGATCTCGCGGTCCGTGAGTTCGAGCCCCGCGTCGGGCTCTGGGCTGATGGCTCAGAGCCTGGAGCCTGTTTCCGATTCTGTGTCTCCCTCTCTCTCTGCCCCTCCCCCGTTCATGCTCTGTCTCTCTCTGTCCCAAAAATAAAAAAAATAAACGTTGAAAAAAAAATTTAAAAAAAAAATAAAATAAAAGGAAACCTGGGCACATATAAATAATAATATAAGATGTACAGTTCTTGGAGCATGATGTTTCATATAAAGTTAGATACAGAAGAAAATTAGAAAGGCATTCTAGGAGTAATAAATTTCAACTTGGGCATTGATGGATGAATATAAAGTTCACTTAGACATGTTTAAAATAAGTTTTTTCTAATGAGTAAAGTAACACGCATTCATTTTGGGCACTGGGGGCCATTCACAGAAGCAGGGTGGAGGGGATTGCTTATCATGTATGATGTGCCTGTGTATTTCAGTACATAGAAATAGACCAGTGGAGTGGGTGAGAGGGTCCCATCTGTATACACACTTCCGGATTCCCACTGGCATGAGCGCGGCTGAAAGAATTGGGGAGCCTCTCCCTGTCCCTGGGGCAAGTGTATCTTGTGGAAATGTCACTTTTCCTCCATGGTGGAAACAGGTTCCGAGCATGCACTTTTCCTATGGGAACATGTGGAATAGCAGTTGGAAAGCAAACCGAAAACTCCAGAGAAGAGAACGGACATGGTATGTTCACGTTAAGGTGGGGCCGGAATGGTGCCATGTTTCCGGGTAGCTGATGGCTTCTGAGGTGTGAGAGCTTTTACGGTCTATAGAAATTGCTTTGGAAATATTTTAATAGGCTTAAAAATCTAACCACTTTAACACCCTGTATTTCTCATTTATTTTCTTTAATTTACCACTTAATTAATTTTTTTTAAGTTTATTTATTTTGGGAGAGAGGGAGAGAGAGAGAATCCCAAGCAGGCTCCGCACTGTCAGAGCAGAGCCTGATGTGGGGCTTGAACTCATGAACGGGGAGATCATGACCTGAGCCAAAACCAAGAGTCGGACACTTAGCTGACTGAGCCACCCAGGCGCCCTCTATTTTGCATTTAAATGAGATAGATCTTGGGGCGCCTGGGTGGCGCAGTCGGTTAAGCGTCCGACTTCAGCCAGGTCACGATCTCGCTGTCCGTGAGTTCGAGCCCCGCGTCGGGCTCTGGGCTGATGGCTCGGAGCCTGGAGCCTGTTTCCGATTCTGTGTCTCCCTCTCTCTCTGCACCTCCCTCGTTCATGCTCTGTCTCTCTCTGTCCCAAAAATAAATAAACGTTGAAAAAAAAAAATGAGATAGATCTTGAGCTCTTTAATAGCAAATTTTTGTTATTAAAAAAAAAAGGCAACCCGAGTGTTCTCTTTTCTGTTTGTCAGCTCTTTTCTAAGTGTTTGCCTGCTTACTGTTCTCTTGAATTTTTGCCTTTTTTCAGTGGGAACCATGTGCTGGGCCCTTCTCCATCCGTGCCAGTTCTGGAGGTAGGAGATGGTTCCTCTCTGCAGAGAGTCTGGCGTCTCCTGTGGTATCTCCCTGTCCTGTCCTGCTCTGGATTCAATGAATCTTCTATTGGACGCTTGTCAGTGCCTCCCAGAGGAACGCGTGTGGGTCATTTTTAATCCATCACAAAATTAGATTAAACCTGCTTCTGAGATCATGCAAGCAAGAAAGGTTTCAGGAGACTCATTAACATCCAGCCTTCTTAAGACTGGGGCTTCAACTCAGGCTTGTGTCACCTGCGTGGCCGACAGCCAAAGTCATACCTGAGTTCCAGAAGCAAGTCTTTGCCTACTTCTTAAAATCTGCCTCATCCCTTCAAATTTTGTGATTTCGCATTTTGCAACTATTTGTTTATCAGGTGATACTTCATTTTGCCCAGTCCCTCTGACCAGGACTGTTATAATAGTTCCACCCTGCTGTGGTCAAAAGCAAACATTAAATGTTCTTAGACAGTTTTCAAACTATATTTCAATAAGGAAAACTAAAGGTTATGTTTATATACCACAGTAACCCTTCTGTAACCCACACATATATACATACACATATGTCTTAATATTGTGTAAATGTTGAATTCTTACATAATGGAAATAGAAACATGTTGCTTAGAAATTTCCCACGTTGCCAGGTTTAATTCATTGTAAAATAAGTCCTGGTCTCTCCTTTTGTTACTATTATTAATTCTTCTTCTTCTTCTTCTTATTGTTTTAATTAAGTCTGAATTTTCATGGAGGGTGGTGGCTTCAAGACAGAGAGTGATACACACGTCCGCCCTGTCTTTCCAATGTGTTTTAATCCTGAGATTTCCCAGGAGACTCGAAACCATTCCTGAATCTGTTACGAACTAAGGATTAAGTTGATCATTTGAATGTCTAGCTTGTGGAGAAAAGGCGGAAAGTTTTCTCTCTTTATTAGAAATAAGAGGATACAATTGATCATTTATCTTTAATGAGAGGATATTGGAAATAGTATCCCTAATGGTTCCATTATCTGTTGTCCTATGCACAAAAAAAAAGAGTAATAAATGAAATTTCCTCTAAAATTCACCATTAAGAAAATATGAGTCACAGAGAACATATTATTATAGGTGACTTTGTCAATATTGATATTAATCATTCAACACTATTTATTGCCTTCTGGGTCGGAGCTTCGAATTATGCATTATTATGCATTACATTTATGAGTGGGGTATCTGTTCGTGGGTCAGCCAGCCAGTGACTCGGTGTTTTCCATATTACACTCACATCCCAGAGACCCCCCCCAACAGTATAATTGTGCTAACAAGAATTGCCAGAGAAAGCGGACTAAAGACAACAATGTATACATGCGCCCCAAAACAATGTTGTTCTGCACTGGAAACACGCAGATGAAGTAGATGTACGCATTAGCACGTAAATTTATAGGGACACCGATTTTCTCACTTCTATTTCTTGATTTTAGCATGTGTCAGTTTGCAATTAGTCCAGTAAGGTGTGCAATTATTTGCGTTTTGACTGCTCATGAAATTGGTGCTAACAATAAAACAAAAAACAAAAAAACGAAACAAAACAAAAAACAAACAAAAACAAAAACACAAGACCAGCTTCGAAAATTCCCCGAGCAGACAAACCACTTTAGTTTCATCAACAAAGCTTCATTTGAGTCACGTGGGAAGGCTAACTTGACCTGGGTCATACCTTGCTTGTGTCTCTGAAAGTCGGAAGCAAAACCTGGACTGTTCCCCAAGGCAGACCTGAAGTAACCGCTGACCGGATTCCCTGCCATTGAAGAAAATTCGAATTCTATAGCCTCTCACTGTGAGGACCACGCAGACGCTCCTTCTCAGGGTATAAGCTGCTTTAATACAATATACCCCCGAGCCTCGTTCCGTGTTTTGGTATGAGCGTAACTGCTTGGCAAAATGTCTTTTTGTGTCTGTGCACACAACAGACGTTTGCTGATTATTACTTTGGTGATTCACCAATTTTCCTTGTGTTGTTTCCGAAGTTTTGGCAATATGCACCAAGTTATCTGGCCTCTTCAGAGCCCTGGCTGCAAGACTGGCTGAATGCAGAAAGTAAAGGAGAGTAAATCCCGAAGACTCACCTTATATGTCAACAGCAAGAGTGATAATCTGTGTCTGGAAGGAGTTCAATGGTATCGATAAGAAATTATAGGGAGGAAATTTTTAGGAAGGGAGAAGAGACTTCACATCTAAGGATACCCTCTACCCAGAGACAGAAGTGTCCTTGGAAAGCACACAGCAATTCTAACAGTTTTCTAATATTATAGAAAATATCAAAATGCATTCGATATATGTCACATAAGTTATTTAAGCAATCTTTAAGGACATACATGCAAAGCAAATCTCCCAAATGTTTTCTGTTAGAAGTAGAATTAGAATAAGAACGTTTATGGGACTAACTCAGCATCAAACTCTCACTGTCCCAGCTAACATTGGATTATATTTTCTCTCAGAAATTGTTTCTGCCTTACCGTAGGAATGAACTAACAAATGCATTTGAAGGTAGTATAAATTGCTTTGATTTTTATCTGCATGTAAATTTTTGGACATGGGCAACAAATGTTTCAAGGAAAATTAAGGTGAAAATTAATTTGAGTACAGAAGTTCTAGCGGAACTAAAAAAATAATAAATTCTCATTTACCTTTGGACCAGCTACTTCTTTAAAAACAAAAAATAGCCAGTAAAATCGCTTTAAAAAGTGTATTTTATTTATTTCTCTACAAAAGTCTCATTTCCTGCAGACTAGGATCTAGGAAAGTTAGTCTGAGGCAATATCAATGTAGATAGCATTTCCCAACATTTAAGTCTTTATAATCATTTCAAAGTGAAATCCATAAAAAAAGTGATTACAGTTTTAATCAACGAGTATAGATTTACACACTCACACAAATTATATGTTTCACAAGTTGGATGTTAATTACTTCCTTCAATGGGAAAACAGTCTTATTTAACAACTGTATTTGTCACCAGGCATGGAAGTTTTCAAGTCTTTGAGCTAAAATAGCATTCATTCTCTATGTAATATTTTTTAAAAACACCCAATACACGTTTATCTTCTCCTAAATTAGCTCCTACAAGGAAGAAACTAGCGTGTTGCACACTACAATATAACACACTTCACATGATTATATATTCACACAAACACAGAAATGCACCCACCTATGCAAGTGTGCAAGAGAAAGAGACAGAGAGAGAAAGAGAGAGAGAGAGAGGGAGGGAGGGAGGGAAGGAGGGAGAGAGTTTTGGATTCTTCTGTGTTCCTTTGGTACCCAATATTCACTCTACTTCGTACACAGATTATGTATTTGCTACAGTTTTCTTCGCATTTCTTCAAACTTGAGTAAATTTTAATTTTCTCACTTTTTCATCTTTCTTTACTTTACAAACTCTAGCATGGTGTACCTTTTCGTTTTCAGTCATTAGTATAAGCAATTTCAGTATAAGCCCTAATTTGGGAAGGTTCAGTTTAGCTCCTATTGAAATTCTGACACTTTTGGTGATTAAAATATATTCTTAAAATTATCTTGGGACATTCTCTTCAATGAGGTGGCCTAGTAGTTTGGTGGCCGTGGACTTGGGGCAGACGCGGGGATGCAGATATTTGTGAAGACGGATGGGCAAGACCATCACCCTTGACGTTGAGACCAATGATACCATGGAGAAGGTCAAAGCCAAAATCCAAGACAAGGAGGGCATCCCGCTTGACCAGCGGCGTCTGATTGTGCGGGCAAACAGCTGGAGGACAACCACACTCTCTCAGACTACAATATCCAGAAAGAGTCCACAGGTCCTTGGCCTGTGGGGTGGGGTGGGGGGTGGGATCATGGCGGCTTCCCTCCTCCAGCTAGCCCAGAAATACAACCGCACCCCCACTCTGTCAACTGCATAAGAAGTGTGGCTGCACCAACTACCTGAACCTCAAGAAGGTGAAATGAGGCCCCTCCACCAGCTCTTCTTTTGCCCACAAAGTGGCCTCCTGCCTGAGCTTCAGGGCCCTGGGGGTCTCAGTGAAATCTCCCTTCCCCTGACTGGAGCAGAAAATACACACACACACACACACACACACACACAAATTTCATCTCAGCAGAATTGAAGGTGTTGTGCTTAGATAAAGGGAGTGACCTTTGCAGGAAAAGGCAAAAAATCTTGGCCAATGCTTTACACATAGTACATACAGATCTATGGGGGAATACATGTTTGTGCTTACGTCCAGAACTTCACTAAGCAAACCAACTGTTTCATAATTTCTACTCTGCCTCTCCCCTAAAATGGCCCAATGTCTCTGTGTGCATTTCTCTGGTCTTCTCTCTCCCCTTGTCCTTGTAGCTAATTTCTAAACATTTTCAGGGTAAATTCAAATGCTACCGTGTTGAGAAGTCTCCTCTGTCATCCATACCCAACACGTCTTGGCATCTAAAGAAATCTTCACCCCAGGTTTCCATGCACAGAACAAACATGTCTATGCTTACTGTTCCTACTCTCCCTGAGGCTGATGATCCCAGCCCATGCATTGTGGAAAAGAAACAAAAGGCATAAATACTGAAAGGAAAGAAGGGCAATGTTTATCTGCAGGTAATGTGATTATTTATGTAAAATCTTATGGATTCAAAGAAATCCTAGAACAAACAAGTGAATGTAACAAGGTTATTGAACACAAGGTCAATACGTAGTCAATTGAGTTTCTGTGCACTAGTAACAAAGAATTGGAAAATTAAATTTGAAAATATTCTATTTAAAATAGTATTAAAATAGTATTTTATTAAAATAGTATAGTATTTATACTATACTATAGTATAGTATAGTATAGTATAGTATACTATAGTATACTATATATAGTATATATATACTATATATAGTATATAGTATATACTATATAGTATACACTACACACTATATACAGTATACACTGTATACTGTATACAGTATACACTGTATACAGTATACACTGTATACAGTATACACTGTATACAGTATACACTATAGTATACTATAGTATACTATATATAGTATACTATTTATTAAAATAGTATAGTATTAAAATAGTATTCTATTTAAAATAGTATTAAAAACATGAAATCCATATATATATATATATATATATATATATATATATCACAATAGGTATGCATTAAAATATTGCTGAAAATAATTAAAGACAACTTAATTAATGGAGAAGCACACAGATTTCTAATACAGATTAGAAAACTCAATATTGTTTGAAATGCCAATTCTATCTACATTTATCTAATTCTCACATTTAATTTTTCTCTCATCTAATGAAAGTTATAATAATTTTTGGTGTTGGTTTTTGTGCTGATTTAATGGTTATAAATTCTATCTGAGAATGCATCGTAACTAGAATGGCCAACATAATCTTGGAAAAAAAAAAACAAAACAAAACAAAATGGAAGACTTGCACCTCATGAATTCAAGTCTTACTGTATATTCACAATATCAACATAGTATCAATTTCACATATGGATAAATGAAGAGATTTGTGGAACAGAGTTACAGAATTGCAAGTCTTGGAATAGAACACCATGCACTTGTCTCTTCCTTTTTAATAGAGACAATAAGGCAATTTGATAGAAAATGGAAAATATTTTCACTGAATCATGCTTGAACTCAATTAATTTACGGGAAACACAGGAACTGGGGTCCTGATTCATACCAGTAATTTATAAAGACTAATCCATAATGACTAAGAGAATATAGCGCAGGAATGGAAGGTTGACTTCACATTCAAAAATAAATTAATACAAGGCAAAAACTCACATGATTATTTCCGTAAATGTGGAAAAAGCATTTGAGAAAATCTGACACTCACTCATAATTAAAAACCTTAACAAACTATGAATGTGAGGGGAATTCCTGAATATTACGAAGTACACCATATGTTATTTGGAGATGAGTCACAGACATAAAAAATAAAACTACACATTTTCTATGAGAAAACATTGCAGAATATTTTAATGACCTGTGGTAGGCAAGATTCTTACATAGTGATCATGTTTGGAAGATTTATACCTTAGGGTTTTTACTGTTGTTATTATTAGTTCTAGTGTCAATGTTATTTTTTATTTTGAATCCAATTATTCATTGGTGATATATGAAAAAGCAAATGAATTGTTCTGTGTTAACCTTGTTTCCTCCAACCTTGCTATATTTGCCTATCGATTCCAGCAATCCTTCCTTTTTTTTTTTTTTTTTTTTTTTTTTTTCATTCTTTCTTTTGGAGTTCTCTTCAGAGAAAATCATGACACTGGCCAATCTGTATAGCTTTATTGCCATGTATTGTCTATTGAACTCGCATGACTCCCAGTTGGAAGTTAAAGCAGAGTGGTGAGACCATACCCTTGCCTTGCTCCCCAGAGAATGCACTTTTTCACCATTCAGTAGGATGTTAGCTGTACATTTGTGGACATGTGTTTTATCAAGTTGAGGGAGTTTTGCTCTATTTCTAGTTTGCTGAGAGTTTTTAGTAAGAATGGGCATTTGAATTTGTGAACTATTTTTTCAACCTCTATTGATATGCTCATGAGTTTCCTTTTTTATCTTGTGGATGTGGTAGCTTAAATTAATTGATTCTCAAATAGTAAGCCAGTCTTATATATGTGTCATATATCTTACTTGGAGGTACTGTTTAATGTTTTTCTTTATCACTGAATTCAGTTTTCTAATACGTTGTTGAGGATTTTTGCATCTGTGTTCCAGAACTATAATGGAAAAAGTAGGCAACATGGTAGAGTACATGGTTAATATAAGGGCTAAGAAATAATCAAAAGGAAATGCAATAAATTAAAAAAAAAGGATTTTGATACAAATGAAGAACGCTTTTGGTGGGCTCATTACTAGACTGGACACAACGAATGAAATCAGCATTGAGGTTGAACGTATGTCATTGGTTATTTTAAATTCATGGTCTGATAATACCAACATCTGAATCATATTTGAAACTGGTTCTGATGTTTGCTTTCTTTCTTCATGCTGTTTTCCTTTTTCTTTGTAATTTTTCTTGAAAGCAGACACGAGATGTCAGTTAATAGGTGTTGAGGTAATTAGGCCCCCAGTGTGAGGTTTTATGTTAATTTAGCCAGGAGTTTGTGTTTAATGCTTGTTTTAGCTGTTAGTTCTAGAATTTTCAAATTTCCCTATATCCTCTTTTCCTTTTCCTTTATTTTTGTAGACTTTCCTGAAAACCCTCTTTAGAAGATGTCTCTGTCTCCCAGCCCTTCAGCTAAAATCTAATGTTTTACATGGGATTTCTCTTGGTTAGGCAGTGAGGCTCGGAGAGAAGTTTTGTATAATCTTATGATTAAATCCTCGTCTTTCTTTAAGTGGATCTGAGTCCTTGGGCTGTGACCTTCACAAGTATTTTTTAGCTTGCTTTTTTCTTTTCTTTTTTTTTCTTCTTTTGGTCATACAGATAGGCTAGAGGGTGCTAGAGTCAGAATATTCCTTCCCCCGGGTGATATAAAACTCAGGTAATTTCCTCTTCCCTGGAGAGTCGTCTTCCATTATGGGGAATGCTCTGAGATCAATTAATGGCTATCAAAATCCAAATCAAATACATCCCCAAAGGATTTGCTACTGTTCTCCCAGATTCTGATTCTAAGGAAGCAGAAATTCTAAGTCCTTTTCTACCAGTTGTCTCCTAGTCTTTGTATTAACCTAGGGATTGGAGAATAGCCTCAGAATAGATATTTTAAATTTGAATTACACACTCAAATTTAAATGCACTCGGGAATACACTTCAGATTATTAGAGTCACTTCATATTATAAGTTATGAGCCAAGATATTATGGTCATTTTGAAAGCAGACCCAATGGATCATACAGTCTTGCCTTAGATATACATTTATCAATCTGTCCAATGAGGTGTGGTAAAGTGCCCCCACAGTCACCTTTTTAGGTGGCAGACAATCTGTGCAGTAAAATAATGTCTACCTCTTCCAAAATAGACTTGGTTGATGTTCAGATTGATTTGCGAGTGACATTGCTATATACCGCAGAATGCTGCGTTTTAAGTTACCAAGCTGTGAATATTGAGATACATAGAAATAATGCCTGTATATAGCATTCTTAACAAATGCACCAAAAGTATACTAATTATTCCAAATAAATAGCACTGACGGCAACAATGTATAAATGCAAGGCCTGTTAGGGTAAGGAAATAAAAAAGCATCCAACCCTGTAACTGAACCCTGCTGTTTCCTGGGATAGCACCACATATGGTCCTCAGTCTAAAAGCACACAACATAAGGCAGTATTAGATCCCCTGGAGCATTCTTAGCAAATAGATTATAATGGTGTGGTATGGAAAATATGGAAAGAATTCTTTTCTTTATCTATGAGCCAGGCAAACCCAATAGTAAAATGGTGAATAATTGTCTACGAAGTTGGATGGAAAAGAGTTTTGTAGAACTCCCCTTTATGAAGTTTAGTTTAAAACTCCACCCGCCCCCTCCCCGTAGGCTGTATCGACCAAGGAGAAAATGCAAAAAAAAAAAAAAAAAAGACACCCTTCACCCTGAGATATTTATATCTTACTCTTTTGAGGACAGGGGACAGGCACATTTTGGCACAGACTGTATTACGATACGGAGAACAAAGACAAGCTTTTGGTTGATGCTAACAATATGTAAATTATCTGAACAAACTGATACATCAAATATTTGACACAAATGAAAATTAGGACGCAATTAGTATTGAAATGCTTTTAACAATAAATTTGTGCCAATATGTAATCCCATAGCAAAGTCAGATCTGTCAGATAGGAAGCCTTCATTTTTTTGGTTTTCATTTAACCAGTGATAGACCTGTATTGTGAAGTTATGTTAATGCTTTAGTGTTATGTGGTGTTATGTATAATTTATAACTTCCGTGGAAAAATGCATTAAAGTGAACCTCTCGATTAGATCATTTCCAAGCGAAGAAGTCTGAAAATATTGTATTTTATTTTTATTTTTTACTTACCAAATCCATTTATGTGATATGCAGTCACATATTGGGTATTTTTCAGAAGGTGGAACATAAAAGGATTTTACCTTTAGAAATGTATCTAGACTCAGGGTGGCTCAATATTCCCACAATTCATGTTAACAACCACAAAAATGTATGAATGCATTAGCATAAATAGTTTATTCCAGTTCATTAAGACATTTCTTCACACTTCTTGCTTCTTACACAAAATGTGTGTGTGCTCTCATGTACGTGTCTGAAGCAGAAATACAAGTTTTATAATGAGAGTTAACAGATTTAAATCACAAATGCCTTTTGAATTTTCAAATTACAACTTGGGAAGCATTAATTTTTATGGGATTTTATAGCTGATGAGAATCCCATTTTGTCACTAATTCTACAGTAGTCTTTTATAAGAAGTCAACAGTCAATAATATAGAGATAATTATTTATGGTAAGCTAAAACGACAACAAAACACTCCAATATTAATTCACTTCAATGTAAATTATAAACTCAGATTCTAATAGAATTAACCCAAGGCCAAGGAAAATAACGTAATTTACTGTATTATCCTGTAAATCTATACAAAGGATAATGAGAAGATATGTACTACATTACAATCATGAATTTGAATGTTATTCATAATCACTAAATCTTTGATCCTGTTATATGCATGCAAAAATGGATGGAGAAGTAGAAGAAAAGTTCTTTCAACAGGTGAAAAAATGAGAGAAATCAGGGCTCCTGGGTGTGATAATGTGGAGTCTGCTTGGGATTCTCTCTCTCTCCCTCTCTCTCTGCCCCTCCTCTACTTGTGCTCTCTCTCTCTCTCTCAAAACAATAAATAAATAAACTTTAAAAAGTAAGACGATAAATCAAAAGAATAGAATATGATTCAAAATTATTGTCAAGAAAGAGGATATTAGTCAAAACACAGTCAGAAATTTGGATTTCAATGTTAAATTTTCAGAAAAAAATTATGTGCCATAAGCTAATGGCTAAAGGTACGTCTTTAATACATCAGAGACGTTCTTTAGACTGAGAGACAAAAAAGAAATCATCAGAGAGAGTGCCTCTTTTACGTCCTCTCTATTTCCCCATGCAGATGACAGTCCCATAGAAACAACCTAACTGGGGAAAAATGGTAAATTTAGAGGTTTCTTTGAAATAGATAATTTTCTCTAAGTAATAATAATGCACATTTCAGCTTTCTGATAATTTTTAGAGACTTACTCAAAATTTATTAGCAGGTCTACATTATGCCAAATTTAACCTGTTTTGGAGGCTGGCATCTTACAGTATCCCATGATCTCTGTGATTAATAATAATAAAATAACGTGACTCATTTCAGTGTACCTTCGCCATTGTACTGTGAAGAAGACAGAGGTGGGATTGATCACCCTCATCTTGAGTAAAACAAGATTTGGAACGTGTAGGGAAACCTATCATTCACTGAAAGACCACTTGCGCTGGGTGTTAGAGGAAGTATTGCATTTAAATCTTTCCCAAAGGCCTGTGAGGTTGGGTATGATTTCCAGGTTGGAGATAAGGAAAATGAATCACGACAATTTAGCTAAAGTTAGTCAAAGTTACAGAGCCAGAGAGGAGATCGGTCCAACTGCAAACGCTGTTCGCTTTCTGCAACAAGTGTCTTTAAACTTGGCCCCCTGGCTGAAAAGCTTCCCTAGGCTCTGAATGAGTTAAGCAGCCTGGCTCTTGAGCTCTGGTCTCAGCGAGATGTATTTTTTCCTGTCCTGTTGTACATGCGGGTGTTTTACCTTTTAACAAGAAGGGACCAAATCCCATAGAATGCACAAGAGTGAGCTGTGATATACACTACGGACTTGGGTGGATAAGGGTGTGTCCGTGAAGGGTCCTCGCTTGTAGGGAAGGTCCCATTCCGGTGCGGGAGTCCTGGAAAGGGGGGGATTGTGCTTACATTAGGGGTAGAGTGGTACATAGGGAATCTCTGTACCTTCTGCTCAAGTTTTACATGAAGTTAAAACTGTTTAACATATAAAGTCTACATTCCAAAAGCGTCCAAGCGTTTTCCTAAAAACTAACATCAGCACAACATTGTCCCCACGCCCATTCGGTTCCTTTTTTGTCGTTGTTATTTACACCACCGAACGATAGCACCAACAAACAGGTTTTATATTTTTCTCGGTATTTCAAACATTTCACCTACTGGAAGCTTCTATTTGCTATTTTAAACCTTTCCCCCGCTGTGTGTCATATCAGATGAGAAAATAGGACCAACTTCTTTTCTATTATGTGTGAGAGTAATTTTAAAATTTGCCATCATGGGGCTCCTGGGTGGCTCAGGCGGTTAAGCACCTGATTTTGGCTCAGGTCATGATCTCACTGTTTGTGGGTTCGAGCCCCGCGTCGGGCTCTGTGCTGACAGGTCAGAGCCTGGAGCCTGTTTCAGATTCTGTGTCTCCCTCTCTCTCTGCCCCTCCCTGACTCATGCTCTGCCCCCACAAAATAAAAATAATCATTAAAAACATTAAAATTTGCCATTCTCATCAGTGTCTCTTCCCTTAACCTGATCTCATAGATTCCGTTGTCGTGTATTTTAATGATCATTGCTGCTGTGCTGTGTTGTGTGCTTTTACCAAAGTTTTCATCATCCTCTTTTATTTTTTTATTTTTATTTTTTTTTTATTTTTGAGACAGAGAGAGACAGAGCATGAACGGGGGAGGGTCAGAGAGAGGGAGACACAGAATCGGAAACAGGCTCCAGGCTCCGAGCTGTCAGCACAGAGCCCGTCGCGGGGCTCGAGCTCACAGACCGCGAGATGGTGACCTGAGCCGAAGTCGGCCGCTCAACCAACTGAGCCACCCAGGTGCCCCTTCATCATCCTCTTAAAGGTTGGATCAGGGGGTGGTACAGAGCAGGCTAATGAGCAGCGATGTGTAAGAAGTAAGAAGATTGTTTCTTACCTTCTCTGGACCTTCATTATTCCCCCAGAAGAGTTCAACAGCAGGATTTCTGTGACTCTACATAGTGAGCACATGTTTCCCCAGGATCCTCTGTTCTTCTATTTTATATGTGGGTAGACATGTGTATATACACGTTTTTTGTGGGACCTTTAGAAACTACTTAAATGTTGTGTGTGCAGACTTCATTTAACTAAGTTAGAAGAGGGTCTGATAGAATAGGAATGCTGTAGACGTTGAAATCAGTGAAAACAGGGGTGGATCCTGTCCCTGTCATTTAATTGCAATTTATTGTATCTCTCTCTCCAGCCTCAGTTCCATCATCTGACAAACTGGGGACAGTCCAAGAACGGTGCATTTTTTCCAGAATATTACCATTTATTCTGGTCACCAATAAAGGTACACTTACTTTCTATAGTCCATCAGCTGTGATATTTGCCTCTCTGAGACAGTTCTAATACAGGTGACTTGGGTCCACACCACTCTGCAGTCGAAAAGAACACAACAAAACATATTTTTAGAGAAATTGAAATCATAATATTGGGATTCACATCTTAGATAAAACTCATAAGACTTAAAGAACTAAGTTCATTAATCACTAGGGTTTCAATTGCCTCAACATACCATAATTATAGTGACTTACACCTTTTAAAGTAGTTTTGACATAAGCTGAGATAAAATGTGAAAACAATTTATGGAAGCTATCATGGAAACCGCAGTTACAAAAAAAAATACCATATTCGAAATTAGACAGGTGCGGATGAAAGAAAAGGAACACAGGTAATTTCGAAACGTCCGTGTCTGACTATAAAAATATTTGTATAATAATATAAAGAGCATGTATATTTCATGGGGAACTTCTGTGTCTAAGATTATATACAAACCAAACATACCAATAATACAAATGTTAAATCTCACTGCATTCAATTGGCATAGTCTTGAATACTGAAAATCCTTTTTAGAAAAGGCGGAGTGTTGTTTGCCGAATGATACATTTTCTCATGCTGAGTATGAAAATCTTCGTCTTGGCAATTCGGATGAAACCACTGTGAACATTTACATTTGATCAGTGGTTGTAGCACGTGGTTAGAAATGATCTCTCGGAAATGAGAGTGACTCCAAGGAGCATGGCTGAAGAAAATACAGGAGTCCTGACGATATTGTTAGCACCTATCATTGCAAAGCCTTTTGCAAACACTAATCCTGCCCTTCATTACAACTACTTACATACTTTTGCTGGAACTTTAATGCCTCTTTTGCTCTTGGGTACATCAACGAAACTTATGCCTATGTTACTATTATATGGGTGACAGATATGCTTTATGAGTCTGAGGGGCATATCAATAAAACTATATGTGCTAAGAATCACCATCTGAAAAGGGATAGAATAACTCTCAACTCTTTTTCACAAGTTTACTACGCCCGACATCTAATCTGTCAACAAATGCTCTTAGGTCTACCTTTAAATATGTCCAGCATCTTGACTATCTCTGAAATCTTCCCAGCTACTATCTGGTAAGCCATAATCATCTCTCCACTTGGTCATTGCAATAACCCTGCTCACTGGGCCCAGGGGCCAGCCTCGCTCCCCCATTAAGAGCAAATTCTCCACTTAGCTGAGTGATCCTTAGAAAATGTAACTTGGATCCTGCCATTCACCTCCAACGGTTGGTTTGAAATCTCCTTCACACTCAACTGTGAAGTCTTCACCATGACCTACAGAACTTGAAGGTCCGATCCTGTTCCCCACCTCTGTATCCAACCACTTCTGTCTTCCTCCCTGCCCCCACTCCTTTCCTCCATTTCTCCGTCTCTGTCTCTCTGTCTGTCTCTCTTTTGAGTACACACACACACACACACACACACACACACACACACTATGACCTGGTCACTCAGGTCTCAGAGCTTTATGTGCTTAAATACTCATGCTTGAATACTTGTCCCAGAATATGGAGATCACTATGGAATCTTCACCTTATCAGAGACAGCTTTCCTATTTTCGCCATTCCACCCTACCCCACAATCCAGATCTTTTCTTTTAATTTTTTTAACGTTTATTTATTTTTGAGACAGAGAGAGACAGAGCATGAACGGGGGAGGGGAAGAGAGAGAGGGAGACACAGAATCGGAAACAGGCTCCAGGCTCTGAGCTGTTCAGCACAGAGCCCGACGCGGAGCTCGAACTCACGGACCGCGAGATCATGACCTGAGCTGAAGTCGGACGCTCAACCGACTGAGCCACCCAGGCGTCCCGAGATCTTTTTTTTTAAACCCTGCTTTATTTTTCTCTATTGCCCTCAATTCCATCTGACATTATACATGCACACACATGCAAACACATGAATATGAATGTGTCTGTGTGTTTATCTGCAGGTACATCCATATATGCATATGTTAAATTAAATAACAATAGTATTTGTGTATATTTCTGGGTGTCCCTTGTTTACATTTTTACAATATAGGAAATGGCTGATTGTCTTTCAAGAGGCAAAGATCAGATAGAAGACATAGAACTTTGGAAGAATGTGAGTTTGAATACAGATAATCTTTGTCACCACAACTACCCCCCATGAGTCTAGATAAAGATCCTCCAAATGGAAGATAATGAAAAGGAAAATTTTCAGGGGAAATGAAAGACAGTGTTGGCCAGAGGAAGTCTTGCCCTCTGCTGTCCTTCCAGGTCCAGTCCCCAGTCTTAGGTGTGAGAACCCAGTTTATTTGGGACAGTTGTGTATAGAAGGTACCCAACTTCAGCTATTGTCAAAGAGTTCTCCTCATTGTCTGCAATTGCAAAAAGACATTACTACTTCATCTCCCAGAAAATAAAATGCAAATCACAAGAGTTGGAAGGAGATGGGAAAGGACCTAAAATCAGCAAAGCGTACACGACAAAGGCTCAAAGACAATGAACTGACTGAGTTTTCCTGGATTATCAGCGAAAGTTTTCTGCCAGCGTGCAAAATGGGGTTCAAAATAAGAACTCACAGAGTGTAATGGAAAAACAAAAATAAAGAGATACGGTTCTTATACAACTAATGTTGGTGGTCTGGTCATAGGTTGCTAGGATCCTGCTTCCATTGAAAGCAGATTCGTACATTCTGGAATTACACTTCAATTTTCTTTTATACATAGTGAAAAATATGAAATTGGATACAAAATAAAGAAACACTTTTTTTTTTTTTTACAAAATGAAATATGTCATAATGAGAAGCACTGTAATAGATTCTTAACCTTTACAGGAGAAAATCCTTAATAAAACATATCGAATAATGTTGATTTTGGCCATCAATTTAAAAATGCAATTCTAAGTTCACAGAGAAATACTGATATGCCTTCCTAAGAACACGTGCTTGTCAGGAAATGGGGCGAACAAGCTTGTTCTCAGCAGCAGCAGCAGCACCCCCTGCCTCCCTAGTCCCCAAACTGGGGTGGGGGAGAGGAGAGAGTGCTGGTTCGTGCAAAGGAAAAGAAAAGAAAGAAAAGAAATCATTACCATAGCTTTACCTACCTCCTGATAACTCTGTTATCTCATTCACTCAAAGCTGTAGTGTGTGTTCCTAGATTTCTCTTTACTCCCACTAGCCTGGTAAAATTTCCAACCCCTGTTATTCTCATCTCTGTGGTCACCTCACATTTTTATTCCCATTGCCCTTAGTTCCACATTCCCAAGACGACATCACAAACGTTCTCATCACCAGAAATTGCAATATCCCTGAAATCACATCCTTATCTAGCTTAATCACCATAACTACCCTTTAAAAAACACCCCCCCATTCCCTTGTATTCCTCTCCTTTCATTGTGCTTGGCTCACCAAACCCACAACTCGATAAACCCAACCAACTGCCAATCTATGTCTCAATCTTCCTTATACCTGCGATGGAATGTTCCTGAAGAAAATCCCACAATTAGGCAGCCTGACGCCACTTACGCATTCATTGCCACCTGCCTGATGCGGCCTCACATGACACTTGTCCCTCTTGTGTCTTGAAGAACCTTCGTCTCTGCTCTCTGTGATGTCTGCTAGAGACATTTCCTCATTTCCCATGATTCCTTCATTCATTACAGGGACATGCGTTCTTTCGAAGACTGCACGGGGCACACATATATAAAACATTTCTCCTTGCCGTCTGGAATTCAAATTTTACTAGTCACCCTGTGGTCATACCTGCTAAGTCTGGCAACAGTATTGCTACTCTCTTTTAAAAACCTTGTGCTGTCTCTTCTCCATTAAAAAAAAAAAAATATTGATGTCCCCTGGAAATACTACTGTCCCTGGATCCCCAACTTTCACACCCTTCATCCTTACCATTTCTAAAAATAATTTTTTTTAAATTCAAATACTCTGTGATCAAAGAGTGGCACCTTACCATGAGCTCAAGTCCCTACACTCGTGTTTCTGTGGTGACTGCTTTTTATACATGAAAACATCATATTGTGAAGGATCATTCCCCTCAGCCCATGTACGACTTCCATCTTCCATAATAAAACCACGTCTGATGAAATAAGAGATTGTAGGTGTCCCCACTTCCTCAGTCTTCGACTGCCTTTAGCAGCAAGATGCTTGCTTCCTCCGTTACCACAGCCTCCCAGTAATCAGGACGCCAGCTCTCCATGAAGGCTCCAGGCTCCTCCAGGCTGAGCATCCGAATCCTTCCCCAGTTCCCTGATTTCTACTCTCCCTGTGGTTATAAGTCCATAAATATGCTGATGATGCCCAGCTTTATGTCTCCAGCTCTGCTGGGTCTCATGAGTTCCGATTTGTTGATCCCACGAAAGTCTACGCTTCAATGCTTCACAAATACCAGGAACAGAAAATGTCCAAACAAAACTCCATCCCTTTCCCTAAAAGGTGTTTCTTAAAGAATATTCCCCACTGGAATGGAGTCGCTATTGATTTCCTCTCTCTTACCCAGGAGCCAAAGGCTCATTAGACCCGATGCGCCCACATTGGGCTGGGGGTTTGGATTGGTTGGAGGCTTCACCCAGCCTCTTCCCTCTTCCTTTCCCTAGCTCTTCCTTCCTGGCCAGCTATTTCTTAAGTTCCAGTGTTCAGTTCAGGGATGAAGTCCTTAACAGACCTTCCCAGACCACTTTATCTAGAAATCCCTGCTCCTATTTTCTCTCACTACCTCCAATACACCCTCTTGTCATGGTTTGATTGTCTGTCTGTCTCCCTCATTGGGCTACTCTTTGGGTCACGACTGAATTCCTCATAATATCTCACACAAGTGACACACAGCAAGCATGAAATAAATATTTGTTGAATAATAGAGAAATGCATGAATAAATTATTTGTGAGACAGTACTTTTAAGCGTATTAAGGTATTCTCAACTGTGCAGAATTTCATGATGGATTATGAAAATATAAAAATAATTAAGATGCTAAGTATATACCTTTATGATATATACTCACCTTCTGTCATCAGGCCAGTATATGACACAAGTGTTACCAAATGTTAGGTACAGTATTCATTTTGATCCTAAATAAAGTAAATCTATAGATTAAGACAAATAAAGAGATCTAATGAGGGAAAAATTCCACCTATTAAAGTGATAATTCTGATCTTTTAATTAAATCTGTTTGTGGTATATTTTATGTGAAAGTAAATAGTCCGGAAGCCAGGGTTTTCTGAGGCTCACTTGAAGTTGCTTTTGCAAAGCCCCACATAAATTTATTGTTCTGTGATGGCATCAGTTAATATCACCACCACAATTATTTATAGCTTATTAATCATTACTGAACAATTAAAAAGATTTAATAGCTCGTTTCTCACTAACTTATCTTTTGCATAAGAGCAAGAAAGATTGTTTTCTGTTCTCTAATAACACGTTCTGAAAGCGCTTCATCAAATTCTAGAATAATAAAAGTAGAAAGTACATAAATTTCATTTTGCTCCTAGGAATAAAAAAATAATTACTTTAAGACAGGTATTTTTTTTTATTTGTTAGAATACATCCTCTTTTATGCTTTGATTGTCTTTTTCTCTCCTGCTTCTTTGGCACTCCCTCTCTAGATCCATCAACACCACACACCACCTGAGACACTTTGTTACTGTCATTAGAGGGAGAAATGGCCACAATCTGGTCAATCCAACAGCCTCAGTGAAGACAGAGTTGGGTTTTCTTGCTTCTCTGAAATCTACCGTAGGCTCTTGCTAACACAGTCAACGCAGAAAGAGCTCTCCGGTCTCAAGCAATGGGCTCATTTGGTTAATTTAGGAATAAAAGATATTATAGTACCTCCGCATACTTAATTCACATCATCAGCGTCGTTGCTCTGCTTTCCAGAACAAAGGGAACAGCTCTTCATCCCACATCAACTATGTCAAGTTCCAGCAGACTGTCATTAAAAGCGCCTTGCTTTCTGAGACTTCCAGCTGAATATTGCCCTAAAATTACTTTGGGGCTCTTCTCTGAGCCTTTGCAATGTCTCAGGCCCCCCACTTTAAGCTAGAGCTGAAGTCAATACTCTGTTCGTAGAGCGCGACTTCAGCCAAGAAAGATAATTCATTCATGTGGCTTTATTAAATAGACTGTCTGAAGTCATTTTACAATTACATATTGTATGTCCAGGTAATATGTAGGAAGCAAGCAATGTGTAATGTGCAAAAGCTCTGAAGCGTAAAGCCCTTGACCTGATGACCCTTACCGTCTTATAGGAAAGATGAGTCCTTAACCCAAAATAAAGCCATTCGTAATGGGGGCCAGTGAGAATGACACTGTTGGAGTACAAAACGTCAACCAGCCATAAATCCCCTGAATAATTTCACCAGGATGTACTATTAAGCCGTTGAATTTGTGGAAATGACTGCCGTGTTACAGGAATCTGAGGCTTAATTCAATGTTTTTGATTAAAAACTCTGTTGTCATATAACCCGTATTTTGTGTTGTATTTAATATCTTCATGTGGTGAATATATCTCCATATTTGATTAGTGAAGTCCTCATAATCTCCTGTGAAATTTGCTGTGTAGCTGGTCTTACATGGGAGTCAGGGTATAATCCCGTGACAATATTATGGTCCAATTATTTAGGAAAAAAAAATTGAAATTGGATTGTTTTACCATTGCTTTTTTACCAGAGAATATGTATTCATTATTATGGGTTCAGCTGTTTGTCTACAATTGGATTTGCTTTATTAAAAAAAAAAAGTTAAACACTCTTTATTTTTTCTTGTTTTCCTCCCGTAATCTTGTAGAGGAAACTTTTCCTGTTAAAGTGAGAAAACTTCTCTCCTTAAAAATAGACCCTGAATGAAATCAATTGTTTTAAAGCAGCAAAAGTTAAGAAACAAAAAAAGAAAGAAGGAAGGAAAGAAAGAAAGAAAGAAAGAAAGAAGAAAAGAAAGAGAAAGAAAGAAAGAAAGAAAGAGAGAAAGAAAGAAAGAGAGAGAGAAAGAAACTGGATTCACAAAATGTCTCCAAACTTTGTAAATAAAATTTGTAAGTCTTGGAGAAAAAAATGTAAACGTGCCCAGAAAGCAGCTGCCATCACAGAAGATGGAGTGACTTAGGATCTAATGAGGGAAGGTTCCCAGGACTGCTGAGAAAGGAGTATGATGGGAGCGGCATGAAAGGTGGCTGGAGTTCACACGGGGATGGACTGATTTTTTAAAGGACACACTTTCCTGCAACAGCACTCCATAGATACCCGAAGAAGGAAGCCCACTTTTTAACAAAACTGCAGAAACACTTAATAAACAAAACGGCTTCCAAAGAACTGGGTGCATTCAATGAAACATACAGGCAGAATTATAATTCATCCGAGGCGCTCCCTACCTAGAAAATCACCTTCCCGTTGACTTCGATTGGAGAGGACGGGTAAATGACAAGAGGACTTGAAAGCAAGTATTTGCCAGAGTTCCGCATTTGAATGAGCTGAAGGCAGGGAATTTTATCCCTACAGGTGTCCACTCCTGGCAAGCGGGGCAACACGGGCATGGGTTTTCATAGTTTCTTCTCCACTCCACTCCTCTTCTCCTCTATCCCGTGCTTTTGCATGCATTTCCGTAAGCAATACTGGATCTCCTGAACGCGGGCATTCAGTTCTTTTTTCCCTAAGTCTGTATCCATACTGCTCGCAGCTCTTTCAACTGAAAGGCCGCATTGTTACAACCAGCATGGCTGCTGCCACTCTTCTGCAAGAAATGATCCCAGTGTTTTTCGTTAGGAGGATCGGCTTCTGCTTTGTCTGCTATGTTGCATTTCTGTTTTCTCAATATTGACCCGTGTGAGCCTGCACAGCTGACCCTCATCAGTCTGACCCCCTTGGCTTCAGGCTGGGCCAGAAACTGTTCAACAGCTGGCTCTCTAGAAAAAATAAGATGTATGTGTGTGCATGGGCGTGTGTGAGTTTGTTATTATATCGTATTGACGTCAAAATGTATGGCAAGTAATTGGCAATTAATAAGAAAAGACACGTATGGCAAGTAATTGGCAATTAATAACAAAATATACGGTGCATACAATACCTTCACTGTAAATTCCAGCCAGCCAGTTGATTTTAGGTTTGCCAAAGGCTTGTGTCTTGTGTTCACGGCCAACCTACCCCTGTACTTCAGCCGTGATTTGACAAGATTCTGTGTGATTTACAAAGGGATAAGAGGTATAACACACCTTTATGGTACTCTACCATATTTAATTTTTCCTTCAATTTCTTGAGCCTGGGCGGTCCACAAACCCAGACGTGAAGTCTCAAGTTACAGCATCTGCCAATTTCTGTTGAATAACTACTCCCATCATGGCCAACCTGATGCTGCCTATGTGGTATCATCGGACACAAAGCTGGGAGGCAATATTCAGTAAATATACCCCATTTCTACCACAGAAATATTATGAATACATAACTCCAATAGCGTGGCTAATAGACAAACGTGGTATAATAATTAGGAAATAATGACTTTTGGATATTCACCCTTGTTTGGGCATAATTAGTTTATCTGTACGTTTATTTACAATATAATTTCTTCCCATTTGGTTTTTTCCCATCATGATAAATATACTCTTTATTTATTTTTTTTTTTAACATTCATTTATTTTTGAGACAGGGAGAGACAGAGCATGAACAGGGGAGGGTCAGAGAGAGGGAGACACAGAATCTGAAACAGGCTCCAGGCTCTGAGCTGTCAGCACAGAGCCCGACGCGGGGCTTGAACTCACAGACCGCGAGATCGTGACCTGAGCCGAAGTCGGCCGCTTAACCGACTGAGCCACCCAGGCGCCCCGATAAATATACTCTTTAAACTTCATTCCCTTTTCCCCCCATCTCCCACCCCCTCCGTCTGATAACCAGTAGTTTGTTCTCTGTAGTTAAGAGTCTATTTCTTGGTGTCTCTCTTTTTTTTCCCCTTTGTTTGTTTGGTTGGTTTCTGAAGTTCCACATATGAGTGAAATCATATGGTCTTTGCCTTTCTCTGACTGACTTATTGCACTTAGCATTATACTCTCTAGCTCTATCCATGTTGCTGCAAATGGCAAGATTTCATTCTTTATATGGCTGAGTGATATTCCGATAGATAGATAGATAGATAGATAGATATAAATACATAGACACAGACCACTTTTTTTTCACCCATTCATCTATCGATGGACACGGGGCTGCTTCCATGGTAAATAATGCTGCATTAAACACAAGGATGCATGCATCCCTTTGAATTAGGGTTTTCATTTTTGTATTTTGGGGGTAGATGCCCAATAGCGTGATTCCTGGATCATAGGGTAGTTCTATTTTTAATTTTTTGAGGAACCTCCAACCTGTTTTCCACAGGGGCTGCACCAGTTTGCGTTCCCACCAAAAGTGCAAGAGGGTTCCCCTTTCTCCATCCTCGCCAATACTCGCTCTTCCCTGTGTTGTTGATTTTAGCCGTTCCAACGGGTGTGAGGTGATATCTCATTGTAGTTGATTTGCATTTCCCTGAGGATGAGGGATGTTGAGCATCTTTTCATGTGTCTGCTGGCCGTCTGCCCATTTGTTAATTGGATTATTTGTTTTTTGGGTATTGAGTTGAATCAGTTCTTTATGTATTTTGGATACTAAACCCTTTTTCAGATATGTCATTTGCAAATATCTTCCCCCATTCCATAGGTTGCCTTTTAGTTTAGTTGATTGTTACTTTCACTGTGCAGAAAGTTTTTATTTTGATGTAATCCCAGTAGTTTAGTTTTGCTTTAAGTTCCCCTTGCCTCAGGAGACATATTTAGAAAAATGCGATCCTAAAATTTGTATGGGGCTATAAACGATCTCAAATAGCCAAACCAGGCTTGAAAGTTATATTATAAAGAGGAGAGATCATGACCTGAGCCAAAGTTGGATGCTTAACCAACTGAGCAACCCAGGTGCCCCTCGATACTGATTCCTTTTTTAATGTTTCTTTATTTTTTAAAGAGAGACAGAGAGAGAGAGAGCGGGAGAGAGAGAGAGAATCCCAAGCAGATCCCTTGCTCTCAGCGCAGAGCCCAACTTGGGGCTCGATTTCATGAACCATGAGATCATGACCTGAGTCGAGATCAAGAGTCCGACCCTTAACAGACTGAGCTACCCAAGTACCCCTCGAGACTATTTTTCAGGTTCAATTTCCTCATCTGTGAAATGCAGAAAATGATAGCAAGCTTTAGGATTTTAGCTAGAATTCATGTGGGTCTGAAACATGCTCATAGAAGAAAGATGCTCCGTAAAGATAAGATGCTCACCTGTTTGTCCCTTTGCTCAAATGGAACGACATTCTCTTCAGACAGGAAGAGCAGGTCCAACACGCCTGAGAGGAACCTTGACAGCCAGCTAACACCTTCTGTTTTCAGCTACTGACTAAAGTAATGAGCCTATTTACTCACTATGCTCCCAGTATATTGGTGCCGTTTCCCCTTTTTGCCCCCACATTTCAAGTTTCAACATGTCTTCTGCATGTGAAGCTGGCTTTGTGCTGGGTCTTGATGCGACCTATTTCCCAGCCACTGTGCCTGTCTCCCTAACTTCCACGACACCGCGCTTTTCCAGTCACTCCTCCCTGATCCGATCCTTCCCCCATTTCCCTGTTGCTTTTATTCCTAGGCAACCTCTCAAAACGTGCCCTTCTGGCACTTGCACCACTGAGACCGGGGCAGCGCTGGCCGAGGAAGGAGACAGAGCAAAGCTCTGGAGGAGAGGTCAGAAGAATGAAGGTCTGGTTCTGATCTGACAGCGCTGACTCTGTGACTTCAGAGAAATCAATACACGGCTCCAAGCCATCGTTTGCTCAGTGGAAAATGAGGCACAAGATTTCTCTAGGGTCCTACCAGATCTAATGCTTCACGAGTCCATGATTCTCAATTTACTGTTGCTCTCAGAAAGTGCAGTAAACTGGAAGCCTTGCCTCTCGCAGCCTGTTGCTTAAGCAACCCTTAATCGGTAGAAGCAATTTCAGTTGTGCGTCTCATTGTTGTGCACAAACTCATGGGCTGCAGAAGCAGGTTGGGGGAAACAACGCCTTAGAATTTGAGGAAGAAAATACGCAGCGTTTTTTTTTTTTTTTTTCTACCCTTAAGAGAGGAATGTATGCTTTCTCTATAAAATAAACATCTACTTTCCCAAAGCAGCGAAAAGCAATCCCCTGGCTGATAAAAACAAATCGGAAAACATAGGAAAATGTGTCAGAACAAGCCTCAACCAGGAAGTTGCGACCGCGTATAGAAGTTAGGCTGGCGTTTGTTGAAAACATGGTCCTACTGGGGAGGAATTAGGCAGAATACTGAAATTGCAATGATAACAAATTAACAGTAACATAGCACTAAATATAAAAATGAATTGATTTTTACAAAGAAAGTTTTACATTCTCCCGAAACCTACAAGAAAAACAGGGGAGGTGAACCAGTGAGCTGTGAACACTGGCCACCATGTCCCTGATACGTAGTTCGGTGGGTCGCCTATTTTTCTCTCTCTATTCTTTTTTCCCTGGGTGAGAAGTTACATTCCAAAAGCTTCAAGTACAATAGCAGGCTGATGATTCACACATATGGCCTTTGGTTCCAAAATCTACATAGAATACACATTTTACATGCACATATATAATACTATTGCTTCTGTGTATATATGTATATGTGTATGTATATAAACGTGTGTGTGTGTGTGTGTGTGTGTGTGTGCATATATATAAAATTCACATCAACACTCAAGATTCCTGCCTTTGGATGTCCCTTATATTTTGCCTAAATTAGACTCTCCCAAATCCTCATTTCCTCTGATATCCCCTGTGTTCCTGACGGTGACCCCATGCATCTAGTCTCCAAAGGTGGAAACGTAAACATTATCCTTGGCCCCTTTCTCGCACTCACCCCCCCATGTTTTATCAGCCAGTAACTTGAATTGATCTTTCAAAAAGATGTCCGGTTTTCTCCATCCCCTTTCTCATTCCTCTGGTCTTATGTTACCATCAAACATGGCAATGGATTGCTGGCATGATTACCTGGTTTAGGCCTGATTCCCCCGTCCATCCCTTGACTGGAGCCAGAGAAATGATCCCATCAAGCCCTCTTACAATTTCCTATTAACTGCAACCAATACAGACTTACTTCTCTGGTGGGTATGGGCTCTTAGGATTCAGGTACCAAATTTCCACCTGCTGCTCAATGCCCTGGGAATATGAATTAATTTCAATTCCTCAATGAAGGTCCTGTCTGCTTTTAAGAGTTTGTAGGAGCCCTTCTCCCTCATACTCTTCTCCTGTGATTTATAACTTGATTTTTGACCCAGAATCTATTAATGTTTCCACAAAACTTCTCTGACCACCCTGAAGAGGAGTTGTACATCCTGATTGCACTCATTTCCCTGGGTTGCACCTGCCCGTTTAATTACACCTCTCAATCTGGTAAAATCCGTAAGAGCAGCTGTACTCATATCTTGTCCATGGTTGTATCTTCTATAACTTCAGCAGATTTAGAAAATAAATATACACACTGTCCACTGAAAGTTGAAGTTCAGATAAAGGGCAGTGTTTTGTGTGTTCCAATATTTAGAACGTACATTAGCAATACGTTTGTTATCTGTAAGTCAAGTTTAAAGGGACATCCTGTATTTTATTAGACCGCCTTTATCTCCAGATCTTGAAAAATGTCTACCACATGCTAGTTGTTCGGTAAATATTCAGTGGCACAAAATGACAACGAATTATTATAAGATTTTATCCTGTTTCTTCAAAAATATCATAATACAATTTAATATATTCATTTTTGGAGAGTTTGTAGTGAGTATTCTTTGCTTTATTTGACAGTAAAGTCATTTTAAGACAGCTCATATTATGGGTTTAATTGTGTGTATGTCACTTAGTTGTGCTTTTAACAATGGAAAATGTGCTTGCATATAAGCCATTTCTAGACAATTCGGAGAATATACCCTGTGTATTTTGTTTTGTTTGTTTTGTTTTTGCTCATAAGTTAGAGACAGAGCCTGTCTAAACTTGCTGAGGGAAGCTTTCATTAGGTTTTCATTTCACACATCCATTCCGTGAACATTTTCCTCCACAGCACAGCTTCGGTCAGAAGTGTTCTCACTACTTACAAAGGAGAGAACAGGGGCCATCTGGTCCTGACCTGGAGGCAGGCTCTGGGGACCACAACATCATTTCCTACCTTTCCACTCTGTCACTTTGATGCATGAATCCTAAAATCCCATAAAAACATGCCTGGATTTTCCCTGAATTATTGTAAAAGGAAATAAAGACAGTTTCTTTCCCTTTCATGGCCCTAATATTTACTTGAGTTTGTTGTGTTACAATTTGAACGCCGCTGCCTAGAGGCTGACTTAAGAAAAATCAAAATCAAAATACTAAATACATCAAGTAACCTTCATCCACAATGTGAGCAAAACGACTGAAAGAAATTGATGACTGGACACTTCATGTATATTGTGCCTACGGATTGCATCTTTCCAAGCTTGCACAACTTACGTTGGTCGGCTTTATTTGTTTCCATCTGAGATGCGCAGTAATGTTGGTATGAAAGTGGATGATTAAATTCCTATGAGGTACCAAAGGTAATGGATTAAGAAACTCCAAAGCTCTGTCTCTCCATAAAAGCAATGAAAGGACTGGGCGCGGCGGGAAGGGGTGGGGGAGGGGGGAGACGTGAGAATAAACTTTTTCAGAACGCTGGAAATTATCCAAAAGCTTGCAGCAACCAGGGAGAATTCACGCAAGAAAAGTATCCGCGTCTTGGCAAGAACAGAGAGCTATGTGTCATTTTTACCTTACCCTACTCCCAAGTCCCAGTTCCCAGCTCAGTAGTAGCCTTGAAAATGACAGTCCAGATTCCTTTACAGGTACAGGAAGGAGCAGAACTGACCTCAGTTGCAAAGAATTCTATGTATTTATAGTCATTTATTTTATTCCCATGTATTCTTTGTGTGTTGCCTGCTGGTGGCTGGATCTAGACGTTTGGCTCGAAAGGTTTCTTTGTCTTCACTTCACCTACCTCAGAACTTACCAGGGGCTGAAGCTGTTACCTGTGAGCATCTGTCCAAAACACATCCAGGAAACTGTTTTAGCCACTGCTGCCTGAAGCAACGGATCAGACCTGGAACAATCCAAAGACGAAACAAGAAGCTTGTGAAGGAAGGTTGGGGAATGAGAGCTTAGGAGAACAGGGCTTTGAAAAGCTCCCGTACGTCTCTTGACTCAAGAAGGTCACACACGTGTACACATGCTCAAGAAGGACCTGAGAAGGCCTTGAACGCTAACCTCTGATCGACACTGAAGTTCTGTACCAGGAAGTAATGAAGGCTAAGACAGAGTGGTTAGCTCCCTGGGTGAGTGTCAAAGGTGTGCCCCGACCTTCACACGGAGTCCCTTTGCAAAGACTGTGAGGTTTTTTGACATTTCCCAAGTCGTTCCACGCGTCCGGTATTACTGTGACTTCACGAGAAAAGGAATCCACAGACCAATGCTTGTTGTTCATATACACACAAAAATCTGCACCAAAGTACTAGTAAACCAAATCTGGGAGGAAAGGATATTTTAAAAGGACTGCATATAGGGGCATCTCGGTGGCTCAGTCAGTTAGCATTGTACTTCGGCTTGGGTCATGATCTCATGGTTCATGAGTTCGAGCTCCATGGTGGGCTCTGTGCTGATGGCTCAGAGCCTGGAGCCCGTTTTGGATTCTGTGTCTCCCTCTCTCTCTGTCCCTTCCCTGCCCCATGCTTTGTCTCTCTCTCCTTCAAAAATAAGTAAACATTAAAAAATTTTCAAAGAAACGATTGTGTATATTAAAAAGGATTATTGGAGTGCCTGGGTGGCTCAGCTGGTTAAGCGTCCAACTCTTGATTTCGGCTCAGTTCATGATCTCATGGTTCTTGAGTTCGAGTCCCACGTCGGGCTCTGTGCTGTCAGCTGTCAGCACAGAGCCCGCTTGGGATTCTGTCTCCCTCTCTCTCTGTCCCTCCACTGCTTGCTTTCTATCCCTCTAAAAATAAATAAAAATAAACTTCAAAAAGAGGATTATGCATCATGACCAAGTAAAATTTATCCCAGAAATGAATACTGGCTTGACATATAAACATTGATCAACACAGTACGCCATATAACAGAATGGAGAAAACAAAATACTTGGTCATCTCAATTGAGGCAGAAAAATCATTTGACTGGATAAAAGGACTCCAGGAATAGAAACTAAGGCTAGAACCAGGAATAGAAAGGAACCCCGTCAGCTTGATCAAAGGCATGTATGAAAACTGAGCTTTACTCAACTAACTTAACGTAATACTTAATGCTGTAAAAACAAAGCTTTCCTGCTATTAGTACCAACAGGACAAGGATGTCTTTTCTCACCACCACTATGCAATGTTGGACTGAAAATCTCAGCCTGGTCAATCAGGGAAGAGAAAGAAATAAAAAGCATCCAGATCAGAAAGAAAGAATTCAAAGTATCTCTATTTGCAGGTGAAGTGATTTCAAGTATAGAAAGCTCTGAAGTTATAATATTAACATAAAAACAATCAAATAATCAAGAATAAATGCAAGACATACATTGAAAACTGCAAAACTTTGTTGAAAGAAATTGAAAATATAAGTAAGTGGAAAGCCACGCTCTACTCCTAGATCGGAAGACCTCATACTGTACTGATGACACCAATCCATAAATTGTTCTACAAATTCATTACCAATCCCTATCAAAATCCCAACTGCCCTTTCTGCAGAAATTCACAAACTAATCCTAAAACCCCATATGGAAATGCAAAAGACAATGAATCATCAAAAGAAACGTTGAAAAAGAAGAATATCACTCTTTCAGATTTCAAAACTACCTGGAAAGCAATAGTAATCAAATGATGTGTTTAGTGGCGTAAACATAGGCATACAGATCAATGGATTCGGATTCAGACTATGCAAATTAACTCACATTATGGTCACCTGATTTCAACATTGACTCCAAGACTACTCAATAAGATAAGAATAGTTTTTTCATTGGGACGCCTGGGTGGCTCAGTTGGTTAAGTGTTTGACTTTGGCTCAGGTCTTGTTCTCACATTTCATGAATTTGAGCCCTGCGTCGGGCTCCACGCTGACAGTGTGGAGCCTGCTTAATATTCTCAGTCTTTCTCTCTGTCTCTCTCTCTCTCTCTCTCTGCCCCTCCCCCACTCGCACTTTCTCTCTGTCTCAAAATAAACAAACTTAAAAAAAAAGAACAGCTTTTTCCATGAAATTGTGCTGTTTCAGACTCTACACAAAAATTAACTCAAAATGAATCAAAGATCTAAACGTAAGAGCTAAGTTGAGCAGTGTCTCAGAAGTTTAAACATACAGTGACTACAAGCCCCAGCAATTCTGCTCCCGGTCTGCACGAAGAGTGTGAAACATTCATTTTCCCACAAAACTTCCACATTAATGTTCATAACAGCATCATTTTTGACAGATACACAAAAACAACCCAAGTGGCCAACAACTGAGGAATGGGCATCCAAAATGTGGCATATCCACACTGTGGGGAAATATGGGTGTGACGCTTCTCATCCCTTGCGTGGCGTCAGAAAAATGGCCTTGGGCCCAGAAGGTTTCCTTAATGGGAGACAAAGAGCACTCACAGCTGCCATTGGCCACCCCCACTGTCATACATGTTCCCTGCAGGGAAGGAGTAGGGTCCTTTACCTACAGCGTAAGGAGGTACCTAGAGACTATCCCTGTGTGTCAGCTACAGGACAAATCCCACTGGCCATGGGGACTTGTCACTATTGGAGCTGACCTTGCTCTCTGTCTTCTCTGCGTGAGGAAGCATTTTTCCATCCAGTGCCTGTGTGAGTTGTAGCTTTCTTGGTGACTCCAGCACCTGCATCCCATGGATTATTTTGTCATCCTGGGATTACTGCTTCTGGTAGGGAGCATTGTTAGGCTTCTTGCTAGTGTCCATGAGGTAGGGCTTCTCCCCATTGGGAGTAACACGTGTCACTTGCTCAGTAGCTTGGTGTAGCGAGCAAGGTCGCCAACAAGGCACATCGGGACATGGTGGAGGCACAAGGGTTCATCAATCCAGCCACCGCAAGATGGAGTTGGCTCCCCAGAGGGTGACAAGCTGACTGAGGTGCTGACCTCCCTCTGATCACACAAGAATAGGTAAAGTAGAGATAATCTCTGTGTCAGCTGGAATGAGCTGGTGCCATGGATGAGGGTGGAGATGTGAGAGGGGTTTCCAGAAAGGGTAAGGAAAAGGAAACTATTCTCTGCCTCTTGGCCATCTTCATGCTGCCTGAAAGCTCCAACAGTGTCCTAGAGGCTGGAGGACACAACTCAGGCAATTCAGGGGCCTCCATGCAGAGAGCTCCTTCCAGTCAGGTTGCTTGGGAGCCTCAACTAAGACATGTTTTCACCTAGTGCAAAGCCACTGATGGCATTATTGAAAAGGTAACTTTTCATTATTGACATGATGTCCTTCTCTGAGAGTGAAGTATCAAAACTGAACAGATAGGAACAAAAACCAGAGGAGTCTGCTGTGAGTTCACTGGTGTACTTGTTCAGTAAAGGGGCACCTTAGATCAAAAGGTCAGAGGCCCAGTGGACAGTCTGGGGGAGCCACAGGGCACTCCCTTGGTCACAGCCATTGACCCCCTGCTGCTGTACTTTTTGGCCCACGTTGAGCAAGACAACTAAAAGGACAGAGACAGAGATAAATTCATACCACTCTTGATCGGGTTGCAACAAGCATGAGAGCTCTATTCCCAACCGAGGAGGACTTGCCTATGAGTTATATCCCCTGGAAAACCATTCATGAGGCCATAAGTTCTCTTCAGGTAAAGTCATGGACAGCTGGGTCTATTACCCAGCCCCTGGGGATACAGATGATACATTCATGTGACAGACAGCCCTGGAGGTATGTAACCAGCAGGGTCTCCTTGAAGAAAGATCCCAGTTTCCCTATTCATGTGCCCTGGAATGACCATGGGGGGAGGGGTCAAGAAGCTCCACTGAATGATATCACTTTGTAGTGGAAATGGGAAGATGGCCTCAGGCTTCATCACCCAGGCAGGCATGAATAGATGGAAGCCTGGAAATGGGGAGCTGCATCTGAAGGACCGGAAAGAGAACTTGAAGAACGATGGAGTGAAAAGAAAGGATGAGTCAGAGCCAATGCACAGAGGAATGTAGCCCTGGCCATTGAAATGGAATACACAACGCAGAAGTTGATGGGGTTCCCAGAGAAGATCTCTGACAACATCGTAAAGTCAAAGTCACAAACGAACAAGAGGAGGAAGACTGATGGCACTGGAAAGATGTCTCCAGTCCTTCCGAGCAGCCCTCAGTTCCCTGACCACACCTGACAAGGGGCCAAGGCTGCCCTGCAGAAAGAGTGGTGAAGGGGGGAACCGGGTAGTGAACTGGTGGCCTTGTACTCCTATGATTATAGGAAAAACTGGGAATTCAGACTCTGATGGGGCTGTTGGACACTGGTAACCAAGTGAAAATAAACCCAGACCTCCACAGGGAAAGCTGGTGGCATTGTGTGATTTTAGGACAAATGTGAGGACCCATGGTGGACAAGTCTGCACATGCTTGTGGGTGGGGCCCTCTAGGCCATTGGTGGCATTGGTGATGGTGGTTCTCACAGCTGAGGGTGTTACAGGTAGTGACGGTTCAGCTGTTTGCGGGACAAACTTCACCACAGCCTCAGGGGTGTGTGCCCCCTCACCGCAAAGTTTTAGAGCTATACCCTGGGGTGCAACACTCTCACTCACCACCTGAATCGCCCACAACCTGGTAAATGACTCAATGAAAGCAGCATTTCCCACCAGCCGGTGGACAATATCTACTTTGTTAATTCAGGACTTGCAGCAGACTGGAAGGCTGTCACATCATCATAGTGAACCACCCAGCATCTGGCTCGTTGACCATGGACAACCACTGATTGAATGATGAGATACCGCCATTGGCCACTGAGGCACCTGGCATCATCGCCATCACCAAAGCAGTGGCGGCCTACACGGGAGACTGGCGCACTGTTATTGATCTAGTTAATGTCTTTTTCTCGATCTCTTTGCCAAACAAAGGTGAAGAAGACCAACTTGCGTTCCCATGGAACGGCCTGGGAGATCGTTGTGCTGAGCTTCTGCAGAGATAACTTAATTCCCCCCACAATATGCCGCGATCTACAACAAGCACACTTATCTCCAGGAGTACTCGTCGTCCACTATGTCGATGACATTCTCATTGCTAGCCTGATTAAGAAACAAAGGGACCAGGGGCGCCTGGGTGGCGCAGTCGGTTAAGCGTCCGACTTCAGCCAGGTCACGATCTCGCGGTCCGTGAGTTTGAGCCCCGCGTCGGGCTCTGGGCTGATGGCTCAGAGCCTGGAGCCTGTTTCCGATTCTGTGTCTCCCTCTCTCTCTGCCCCTCCCCCATTCATGCTCTGTCTCTCTCTGTCCCAAAAATAAATAAACGTTGAAAAAAAAAATTAAAAAAAAAAAAAAGAAACAAAGGGACCAGGTACTGTACGAGGTCACCAAACTATGACATTAGCTGCCTCAACCCTGCAGAGATCCCGGGACCTGCTCGGCAAGTACAGTTAGTTGTTGGGGACCACCGGGACTGGTAGTCAGAGGACTACTGCTAATAAAGTTAAACAGAGGTTTCACTGTCCACAGCAGCCTCTGCCAACAAGATAGAGACTCATAGCCAGGAAGACTGTTGGACTATTGGAGACAACATATACCACCGGTAGGTATTATTTGACCCCTTTAATCCAGTTTACCTACAGTCATCAGGGCCAATCACCTTTGAATTGCACCCCATTCAACAATGGCAGGTGTTAGAGGCCTTAAAAAGTGCGATGGCACAGCCTTCCCATTGGGGTTAATGAAGGCTGCAAGTATTGTTGGAATTACAGGTCTCAGTGACCCCTATGCAAGTGGTTTGGAGCCTGTGGCAAAGGGCTGTAACCAGGGTGAGTGCACCTCTTGATTGCGGACATGTAAATTACCTGAAGTGGCCACCAGATACACCCACTTCCAATAGCAGCTCTGCACCTGTTATCGGGCCCTATTGGAAACAGCGCATAGGACCGCTGATGCACCATATGTGACCCTAAGACCTGAGCTGTCTGTCCTCACGTGAATTCTCACTAATCCTACTGAGAAGAGAGAGCAGGCTCTGCAAAGCTGCATCATTAAATGGAAATGGTACATTCAAGACTGAGCCTGAACAGGGCCCCAGGGAATCAGCTGACTCCATGAACAAGTGGTTGCTTTTCTGGAGGGGGCTAAATGGCCTGTGCTCTCACCCCTCCTTTTGCCAAGTGGGTCCAGGGTTTGAAGACATTCCAGATGATTATATGGCTTCGTTCATGGATGGATCCATAAATCCCAAAGATGATGGAGCCCACTGGGCTGCTACAGATATCTATCCAGGATTGGCCACATTTTGGGTTCGAAGAGACAAGGATGACCTATATCCAATGGACCTAACTCCATGTGGTAGTGACAGCTGTGAAAAACACTCACCAGCACCTCTCTGCTACACATCTAGAGTTGTAGCTATTGAAAACAGGCTAGCTATATTTGGTGACCAGAAGATCAGTGATTGGACCATTAAGGCTCCCCTCCATTGGTATTAAGTCCCTGACAGCAATTTGTGAATGGGAAGGAAACCACTCAAAAGGGAATGGGAATGGAACTCACGAGCTGATCAAGCCTATGCTGCACAAACCACCATGCTTGCCCATTGGGTCTACCACCCATGGGGCATGATGACCACCTCAGATGCAAGAATGGGCCAAATCATGAGGACTCACCCTAGAAGAAATGGAAACCAAGGATGCTGCACAGTTTTGGGACTCATGCCAGGATCCCACACCATACAACATGGCAGATTAAGCCACATACCCTGAGACATAGGCCCCATGTGGGTGTGTGAAATGGACCCATTCGGACAGCTAGTCTCTAGTCATGGATTACAATAGTGTCTCACCACTGTGGACAATATGTCAGATATGGGACTGCCATTCCAGTGTGCCATGTAGATACAGGAACCACTACTGGGGCGTTAGGAAAACCCCTTTGCTGTGTGTTTGACATTCAGCTGATTCCAGTCAATCAAGGTGCTGCATTCACTCACAAGCTACACAGCTATGGGCACACTCCCATGGCATAATTTGAATGATTCTTGCTCCCTAGACCCTCCAAGCAAATGGGATGGTAGACTGAGGAGCACTTCAGACCCATCTGATGGTTCCACAGAGGAGAGCCTTGATAAGCAAGTCCATGCAAGAGGTCAACGTCGTTCCCTTCAATTCTGGGAATATGTGTGGACCCCAAGATCAGTGGCAACTTCCTTAGTAGTAATGCCTGAGTTTAGACATTAGCTTCAGAAAATCTCAACGATAGAGTGAGAAAGGATAATAGTATAAAGTATCTGGGAAGCACATGACCGTGTCCCCTCTGGATTTCTGGGTTCCTGGAAGAAAATATCCATGGTGCTCATGGATCTACGTAAAAAGATATGGAGTTCAGATGGAAGGAGGTCTAGACAACGCGAGAGAACATCTAAGCCAGATCAGCCTTGGGAATAATGGAGTATAGGAAATGAAATAAGACTTTCCTTGCTCTGGAGTCATCCTCATATTGAAAGAATCTGAATGGGGGTGAACTGTGTTCCAAGCAAACTAACCATCGAATTGTCTTCAAGGAATTGGAGATCAAACCAGTGCTAGATGGCCTTCTTTTCTGTGAGGACTGTTGCTGGTGGACCTTTCCCACTGCTGTGGGAGGGGAGCTCTCTTCTCTGAATCTGATCTACCTTGTTAGAGACAGTAGGTAAAAGTTCCTAATTAGAGATATGCTAATCCAATTTTGATGTGGACCCTGGAGATGAGGTCTTTCCATTTTCAATCCTCAGAACTTTATTGCTTTTATGAGTGTTATGTCAGGAAGTTGGTTTTTTTTTTTTTTGAATTTTTTATCAGGGTGTCACTGAACAGTAATTCCAATCATGTATAAGAAAACCACATGAACCCAGACAACAATGCCAGACAATAACATTTCCCAAAACAGACATGTTGATTTAAAGCCCCCTTTACAAGTTCTATGTATGAAAAGAGGAAGGGGAGAAATGGGGAAATAACGTCGTTTTCTATTACAATTTATATTTACGTGAGACAAAGAGACAAATTATAAGCCGAGGCTTCTGTGGTCACGTTCATTTCCCCATGAGAAAAAAAAATAATTTCCCATATGTTGGAGTTGATATTAACATGTTGAATCATCTCAGTAAAAATAGGCTTTGTCACAATGGCTGTCACAGGAAATAAAACGGATACAATGTGGTACCCAATAGTCAGCCATTGAGTGACACAATTCCTGAAATGAATTATTATAAAAGAGGACTAAAACCTCTTACAAGAGTACAAATAAAAATGGGAGCAGTGAAAATTAAAATAGAAATTTATTCCTCCACTTCTTTTCCAAATGACTTCATTTTTATGTAAATATCCATATCCCTCTTCTTCTGGAGTACTTAAATGTGTACCTCTTGAAAGATAGCAGAGGAGGGACGGCCTTGGAATAAAGATGTGATAACCGTTCTTTCCACTGCGCCTGTTATCACTGGCAAAATTACATTTATCTTTCGGTTCAGGAAGCCAGGGATAAAATTCAATGAACTCCTAATGTGTTTGTATTTCAGGAACGCGTTTTACCTTATGGTGTGCGCATACTTTCTAAAGTAAGACAAGTTAATTACACAGACGAGCTCCAGAACCTTCGTGTTCTGCTATCATCATCACTAATTTGCTTTAAAGGAGTTTGCAAAACGTGTTTCCAGCGTGTAGCTCCAAGCTTTACTGTGCCGCAGTCCGTAAGCTTTCTAATTTGGGATAGGAACCCTGCTTTATAGTTGTCTTTTTCTTGGGCACGTGTCCTCATGCTCACTACGTTTTTAGGAAGGAAATGATAAGTTTTGTGGAGTTAGACCCATCTACGGAGTAAAAACGGTGGTCCATTTGAAGACCCTTTATAGGTTATTGTTTCCTCAATAGATAGACGGATGCTTATAATAATGAAATGATTGTAATACTGATGTTAAATGATTAGTGTGGTGTGGGTGGCTGATTTTGTAGTTACATCATCTCCTGACTTCTGGGAATGAATTTGCTCCTCCGATGCTTGTGTCCCCGGGGCAATTCGGTAGCTGCTGGAACTTCCCCACTAATCCAGAACACTCCGTGTGTTCAGGCTGTGCTTTTCCCAAGCATGGGCCTCAGAGAAAGGGATGAGCACTTCTTCCAGAATTCGGCTCATCACTGGTGAAGCATTCTTCCACGGCACCACCAATGGCGGCCTCCATGCCGGGCTCTGGTGGGCAGAGGGAGTGGGGTGGGGGTGCAGGGTAAGGGAGGCATGCAGGGAGGGGGGAGGTGGAAGGGTTTGGGTGATGGGACTCCACAACTTGCCTCTCGAGCATGGCCCCTATTGCTCTTTCCATTTGCAAGCCTAAACAATACAGAACATGTAGTAACACATCTTCAGCAGTTTCAATAAGTTCATGGTCTGAAGTTTGAAGTTAGAAACACTTGAGGGAAATCGACATTTTGCACCAGGGGGAACAAGGTACCAGAGTGCTTTTGTGGATCTCAACCTATCTTCTACCCAGTTATTTCATAGGATGCGTCTTACCCCAATCCCACTTCACGATGTAGGCAAAGACCACAACTGGGGGCACACGTAGAAAACACCCCTTCAGTAAAAAGGAACAATGATTTTCTTTCTATTTTAGTAGCTGTCTTGCTATGCTCTGAACGTAAACTTAACAAAAACTTGTTTCTATTAAAACTTCCCAAAGATAATCCTGAATGAAAAGAAGAGTAAATTCCTCGCAGCATCTGATTGAACTCCAGGTGATGGATGTTAGGGCCGGAGAAGGAAGAGGGGAAAAGAAAGAAAAACACTTCTAATTATTTTGCAATTTGCTTTAATTTAAATCAGAGTCTAATTTGTTGTCACAACAGATTAAGAGAGCCTGCACAAACAAATGTAATGAGTTCAGTGTGTTTCAAAGCCAAGGGCTAAAACCTGGATTTACTGCGGCATGCAGTGTTCAACTCCATACTTTCAGAAAAAGAAATGCTTTGAAGGGAATAAACGAGTAGGGAAGTGACCCGTGAAGCGAATCTCACCTGAAACTGGTTGCACAGGTCTTCAAGTCAATGCCACAAACAGCACTATCCCTATATCGCTTTTTTTTTTTAAGCAAGAATTAAGACTGTTTTATAGTACAGCATTGATTTGTGCTTAATCTGGAATAGGCCTTTTTATTAATATCGTACTAAACCCCAGGAAATGATGCCGTAGGCCACAGATTAGTGCCAAACTACATATGAAGCTAGTTGATTCTGTTTATTAAGACCATAGAAGGTCCCTGACCCCGTGGCGACGAACAAACCCGAGGCCAGCTGGCTCGGGCATTATTTGCCACAAACCTGTTTGCTCCTATCTGTTCACCACTTTCCCTTTCGTCGAGGTCACAGCAATTCAAACCTGTGTAGGGGCGCGGCGGTGGGAGGCAGGATTGTGTTAGCAGAGGGGTGTGGGGACCGGCATGCCAATTACCCGCGGCTGCAATTGGGTGCTAACCAAAACCGGCTTTCTGCAAGTGTGCAGGAAACAGCGCCTGGGGGCTGTCACACAAGATGAGGTGCCCTCTGATGATTTCCTTCTCCCTACCCCAAATATTCGGTTGGCCATTGGAAGGGAAGCCTTGACTTTGAAAAGAAAAGACATGCGGGGCAAGAAAAAAAAAAAAAAGATCACTTGTAATTCAAAATGGCCATCATGTTCCATCCAAGCGACATGCTGGTGACACATGACTAGTGGGCAAACACACACAGACACAACCACCACTGTAAGCAACAGCCACTTTACAGGTATTTTTTTTTTAAAAACAACTGAACGTAGCATTTCTTTCCTCTCGTGTGGTTTGCTTTGTTTCCTTTTCTCGCCTCCAAAGAAGTCTGCAACCTGATGTTAAGTATCTTGGAAGGTTTCCCACTGTCTTCCTGACTTCTCGTTTCCAAAATGAAATGCTTGTATCACGTGGGACTGGGGTCCGCACGGGGTTTCCCACCAGGTCAGTGGAACAATTGCTAAAAATGTCACAGAAGTTGTAATTAAAAAAAAAAAAAAAAAAAAAGCTCTTCAGAAAAATTTCTCTGTGTGTGTGTTGGGGGTGGGGGGCGGTGGTAGTCAGAGAGAGGACATCCAGGGCTTGTCACGGCTTGTCTGTGACAAACTCACTTCAACTTAGTAGAGGAAGGATAGTTTCATTTTAGAGATAAATGCGTATGCCTTTCCCTTGTTCATAGCACTGCAGGACTGGACAGTTCTGCTTGCTTGGCTTTGTCCAACCTGGTGTTTTACAAAGAACCCGGAGATATCCTGGCCGCCATGATGGAAGTGAGTAGGAGAGAGGCTCTTCCTCTCCTTTGGTGGCAGCTGTGGGGTAAGCTGCTCCTTGTGTGAGGAATGCATTTTCCTGACAGGTTCCAGATGCCGCACATTAGGGACCCACTGAGGTTTCCATGCTGAAGCCAGCCCTGGCCCAGACATCTCCCAGCCGCTACTGAGCATGGAGGTGTCCTACAGTCAGGCCCTTCCTGTCCACCCTCAGACGGGCCAAGGCTCTCTCAGAGCTGCACTGGGGGTGGAGGCCCGTTCCCCCAATCCATTTCCCCCTCCTCCCTGTGCAGGTGTCCAGACCACAGTGCAGTCTCCCCACTGACTCTCCCCCCACCTCCGCCTTCCCCCTCTCCCAGCGGTGGGTGGTAGTGCTGTTTTAGCAGAAGGGTGTGCACCTGTCTTCACAGAGAGCCCCCCTCTCCCCCTCCTCCCCCACCCCGTCTCAAAAGAAGCGGCTTGAAAATTTTATTCCATGACGCCATCTGCTTTTTTTGGAGGGCTCCGACACATAGTCAAGATCTTCCCTCTGAGTTGTCTATTTTCAGATTCTAAATACAGTAAAACCTTGGTCTGCGAGCGTAATTCATTCCAGAGACAAGTTTATAATCCAAAGCACTCCAAATCTCAAGAACCATTGGCTCCGGTGGTGATCATGTGATGTTCAGCACCACCTTCTACTCGTATTGCAAGACATCGATCGTGGGTCCAGTTAAAATTTATTAGAAATGGTTTCTGGCTCGCGGTCCGGGAGTTCGAGCCCCGCGTTGGGCTCTGGGCTGATGGCTCAGAGCCTGGAGCCTGCTTCCGACTCTGTGTCTCCCTCTCTCTCTGCCCCTCCCCCATTCATGCTCTGTCTCTCTGTCTCAAAAATAAATAAACATTAAATTAAAAAAAATTAAAAAAAAAAAAAAAAAGAAATGGTTTCTGGTCTTGCAAAACACTCGCAGAACAAGTTACTCGCCATCCCGGGTTTTGCTGTAGATGGATCTTTCCAACCGTAAGCTACCCAGCGTGAGAAGCCGAGCTTAAGACGCATCTCATTAAAATATGGTCTGGATATGTCCCGAGAAAGCATTATTTTACAGTGTGTGACAAGTGACTTCGATGTTATAAATTGCGGTCCCAGAGTGGTCGTCCATTTCAAACATGTGAGGCCGTGCATCGCAGTTCAGCAAAGCGGTGAGCACCACAGCATCTTTCCTGCCCTGCGGCCAGGTTGTTCTGCTGGGCTTTCGCGCACATTTAATTCAAATAAGAATTTAGAAAGTAATCCCATCGACCCCACTTAAATTGACAATGCATCTCCTTTCCAGTCACAGCCAAAGAGAACTCTTTTTTTTTTTTTTAATTGACTCAATTTATTTGCCACCTGTTTCCTGTAACAATCCCGTGTAATGTGACTTTTAATTTGGGGTGACTAAAAACCCTTTCTCAGAGAGCCTTCTAACCTTCTAAATTTTTGACTCCTTGACTGGATTCTTCTTCTTCTTCTTCTTCTTTTTTTTTTTTTTTTTCTGCAAATAATACCCAGTATTTCAAATCACTACTTGTCGCTTTCTAAAAAAAAAAAAAAAAAAAAACGAAAAACAAAAAACAAACTAGGGGTGCCTGGGTGGCTCAGTTAATTAAGCATCTGACTCTTGATTTCGCTTCAGATCATGGTCTCATGGTTTGTGACATCAAGCCCTGCGATGGGCTCTGTCCTGACAGCACGGAGCCTGCTTGGGATTCTCACTCTCTCCCTCTCTCTCTGCCCCTCCTCTACTCATGTTGTCTCTGTCATTCTCAAAATACATAAATAAACTTAAAAAATAACCAAAAGAAAAATAAAACACCAACACACTCGGGCACGCGCGCGCGCGCGCACACACACACACACACACACACACACACACACACCCCAGGAGCCCACGTAATGCATCTGTATCCTTGATCTGCTCCCTTCCATATTCTTCACTGGTAACACAGATTCCAACCTCACCGCCAAATGAAGGCCTCGTCCATGGTTCTGTCTGTTCCACCTTCTCTCTTCCTTGCTCTTAAACATTTCACCCACTGCCAAGAACTGACTTAGTTCTCTGCTTTCCACCACTTTTTTTAAGTTTCAGCAGCCTGATCACAAGATCTGCCTGCCCATTACAGCGAGAAAACCTGCCAGTAAGTCCAATTCAAAGCTTTTGAAAAAGATATGTTCATGGGGCACCTGGGTGGCTCAGCCAGCTGAGCATCTGACTTCAGCTCAGGTCATGATCTCACAGCCTGTGAGTTCGAGCCCCGAGTCGGGCTCTGTGCTGACAGCTCAGAGCCTGGAGGCTGCTTCGAATTCTGTGTCTCCCTCTCTCTCTGCCCCTCCTCTGCTCATGCTGTGTGTCTCTCTCTCTCTGTGTCAAAAATAAATAAACGTTCAAAAAAATCTATTAAAAAAATAAAAAATAAAAATAAAGAAAAAGATATGTTCACATTAATGTTGGGAGAGCCTACATTCCACATTCTCTGGCTGTATCCGAGATCTGACAATGGCAAACAGGTTCTTGAAATTTTTAAGAGTGGAATGAATGCAAATTTGATTTTTCTCATCTTTTCTTTGGTCCAACCCCCATATCCTAATTAGCTACGTACAAGAATTCAGTCTAAATTTCCCCTTCAGGGATAGCCTCTCCCCTATCTCATTGTTATAACCCGTATTTCAAATTTTATTAGAATTCTACTTCTCCTGACGCTCCATTAATTTCACACTAGATATTCATCCACTTAACTAATATTTGATCGTGTTCATTTACTCAGCCCATGTTAATTGAGTCTCTACTACCTGCTTTGAGCTGATCACAGATCATATTCTCCGACTTCATGGAGCTTATAGTCTAATGGAGACAGACTAGCACTAAATAAGCATGTAATTTCGATTCTGGTGAGTTTTTGAAGAAAGAGGACAGAAATTAAATGTGAGGAGCCATGATTAGAAGAAATATCCCCCAAATTTCTCTCTGAGGAAACATTTGAGACCCAAAGACTAAGACTGTATAAAATGTGCACGACACCGAGATCTATAAATATGCATGTTTTCCTAATTATATGTAGCTTCTTTTGCTTCAGAAGCCGGGCTTCCATTGGTCATTATCAACGAGCAAATATAAAACGTGACTGTAGATTAGAATATAGATACAAACAACGCACTAGTTTCTCCATCTGCTTGCACATGCCTCCCTCCAAGGTGACAGAAGGAGGGATTTGGGTAATTAATTGGAAAGCAAGAGACAGAAAGGCAGGAGGGTGTTGTTTGGCACCCCTTTCCCCTCTGAGGTCCTGTCACCTGACGCCTGTGACCTCACCCGGGCGTCAGCGGGAGCGGGAATTCTTCCAACAGCTCGCAAGAGGTTCCTTTCCACCCGCTGGTCCTCCAGAAGACCCCTCCCACTCAGCCTTGGCCTCAGCCACATTCCCTTTCTCTTGATTCCAACATCTCCCTTGTCTGGTATTTGTGTTTTTAGAATTGGGACGGATGTGCCTTTCATACGGTTCTATTGTGAGCACTTCAGGCTTGTAAGTTGTCTTCAGGGAGGAGGCACACACACCTTTCTATCGCAGAAGGAGAGCCGGGAAGGTTCTGATGGATTGCTAACTCAGTCTTCCATCCGTCCATTGATGAGGCAGAAGGCTAGAAATTTGTCACGCCTTAAAATCGAGTGACACTTCTAGGCCATGAAACCCTGGACCCAAACCCAGGTCTCCTTCCTTCGTATGTAAGAGAACCTTGCACTCTGGTTGTCTGGGAGAGTCCTGGCCTATCAATAATCCCAATAGGAACAGATTTATGCCTATTGTCTCCGTGAAATCATTACTCAAAACACTGTCACCTCCATGAATCCCAGTGTGGAACATACATGATAGGCTCCCTCTACATGGAATCCGTTGATCTTTCCATTGCAGTACCCATACGTTTTTGTGATTCTCAGTGAAGTTTGTGTTTATGTGCAAGTTATGTTTCCAAATGTAGCATATTGTTACCTAAAAGAAATGGTGTGATTTTTTTAAACGTTCCCAAATGTGTGATATTTTTTATGTGGAGAAGAAACTTTCGGAATGGACCCATTCAGAAATCTAAGCTACCCACCTAGGAACATTGTTTCTATGTCTGTTATTTCGTTAAGAGGGCTGCTGTATAGCAGGTTGAGGATGTGATAAGAAGGGCAGAGAATTTGCTGACACTCTTGTCTAAGAGGGAAACTGAAGGTAGGCATCCAAGTGGACCGCTACTTAGAATCTTGGATGGTGAACAAGGTATATGACTTTAAAAAACTATATGTGTGTGTGTGTATATATATATATATATATATATATATGTATATATATATATATAAATGTGTGTGTGTATAATAACTGTAATATATAGTATATAATTATATATATGTAATAACTATAATATATATGTACAATAACTGTAATATATATAATATATGCAATATATAACATATAATATATATGTAATAACTGTAATATATATAGTATATGTGATATATAATATATAACACATATGTAATGACCATAATATATAATATATATAATATGTACTTACTCTGTGGCAGCCACTGTGCCAAGCCTTTTACTGGTATTACCTCAATTGTCACGATATCCTTATAAATCATATACTTTTACTTTTCCCATTTGAAAGATGGGGAAAGTGAGGCCTAAGAGAGGTGTGTAACTGGCCAAAATGCTCGGAGCCATCGTCCAGACCAAATATGCCTGACTTAACAGCTTGTATTCTTGTCATCAAGCATGCTGACTCCATTTGTAGTTACAAAGTTTACAACTTCCTCCGATCTTTGCATTTATTATGCCCTTCTTTCCCCCATGGAAGTCCAAAAGATGGCTTGAGTGAAACCAAAATCCATCACAGGGAGCAGACAGTGAGAGATGAATGCGGGTAATTTAACTTTGTGTTGCCCTTCCCAGCTACTCTGGGATGAACCTGCCTCGTGGACAAGAGTGATTTTTAATAGCTCCTAACGTGACGGGCAAGCAGGCCGAGCAGTTCCGTGTCATTCAGAGGAATAAACAAAGGTGCTAAATGCCCATGTGAGCCTCAGTGGGGGCTGAATTGCAGATGAGCAACAGAAAGGCCAAAATTCTCCTTCTGGTACTGACGCTATTATTTATTATATCACAAACAACAAAATAATAATTTAAGGACATTTACTGAGCTCTATGGGATATAAGGACTCAGTCATCTAAAAAGTGGCTAGACAATGGAATCTTCTCTACTTCATCATTGTAGGATTTACCATACTTATTACTATGGTTCATAACCCCGTGAAGACAATGTCTCTATAAAAGTACACTGGCAAAAGTTACTTGTTCTGGGCACCTGGGTGGCTCTGTAGATTGAGTATCCAACCCTTGATTTTGGCTCAAGTCATGATCTCACGGTTCTCGAGTTCAGGCCCGGCGTAAGGCTCTGCACTGATGATGTGGAGCCTGCTTGGAAATCTCTCTCTCTCCTTCTCTCTCTGCCCCTCTTGCATTCTCTGTCTCTCTCTATCTCTCTCTCTTTCTCAAAATAAGTAAGTAAACTTCAAAGAAATAAAACTAAGTAAAAAATTAATTGTCCTATGATTATTTGAAAAGAGAGTATTTTTATTGGCTAAGAGTAATTGTGGGCATCACTGATGTACCCAATGATAAAAAGTTCCGGGTGATCAAATACTAAATATATTTATTTTCATTTGATCTTTTTTTGAAGTAGGCTCCAACCTTAGCACAGAGTCTGACGCGGGGCCTGAACTCAAGACCTGAGCTGAGACCAAGAATTTGACACTCAACTGACTGAGCCACCCAGGCACCCCTTATTTGATTTTTAAAGAACTCCATTAGAAATAATAACTTTTTATTTGTCAGTTGTGTCATCGTATATTTATTAAACAAATAGTGTGATGTTGAAGGTACGTGGAAATATCAAGGGAGAGTCATTCATGACCTCTGACCTAAGGTCTTAGGATCACTAAAGAATAAGAAACACAGTATTGATAACATTTCATTCTTCCTACCTTCCCTCCTTTGTTCTTTCCACCTGTGTGTATATTTTTCTGAGACTGGATAATAGATTCAGGGCATAGAAAGATTTCCAAGTCTTTGGGTTATGAAACAACCTGATTTAAGGAGTCTTCAAATTAAGGAAACTGTACGTAGCAACATTCTTGTCATATTTTATTATAATACACTCAGGCTTTTATATAGAAATGGACAAGGTAGGAACGAATATCAATTGAACACCTACTCTGTCCAGGCACTATGAATGACACTCCATAGATATCTCATGGATTCCTCACAAAAACTGAAATTTTGTTGTTCATTTTCTGAAACTGAAGCTCAAGGAATTTAAATAACTGTTCTATGTGTGTAAAGTTAGTAATTGTCAGATAAACCACAATCATATTTGCATTCTCCCGCATGTATTTTTTTAAGCACAGAAAGTAATGAGAAAAATAAAAAAGAAACACTACAAAAACCAACTACAGACAAACGAAGGCATTAATGGAGGAAACGAAAAACAAAGCACCTTGAAAGCTGTCACATGAGACCAAAAAAAGAAAAAAAAAAAAGCTATTCTATATCGATAAAAGGGTCGATTTCTTTAGCCTGTAACTTCAGCTCTCATGTCTTTAGGTTCGGTTACCAGGAGGTCATTATAACCTTTGGTGGGTCCATATCACCTTACATTTTCAGGTTCTCTGAAGCCTTGCAATTAACAGGTGCCTCTGTAGTCTTTGCTAGTTGACCGGGAAAGCGTACCTTTCCCCAGCCCTGCTAAGGATTTCGAGACTTTCTTGGGCCTTCCGTGGGTATGTCACCTCCATGTTTCATGCTCCCTCTGGGACCCAGTTCTTATGCTAGTATGCACTCTCTCCATCCCGCAAGGCACTCCTTTTGCATTCATGTGCAGGACTAAGACGCGAGCTTGTGGTCTCTCCCTGGCTTCCAGAAGGAGTTGGCTTTCTGGGGGTGATTACTAGCCACCTGTGAAAGCTTGCTGTCGCCACTGTCAGGAACTGGAACAGACAGCTGGTCCCCAGGTGTGTGCAGCGTGCGGTGTGTGGGTCAGGCACACAGGGCTGGGGTGCGGGGGGGGGGGTGTCCACAGGCAAGGTGTCTCCAGGAGCTCGGGGGAAGGAAACTTCTTGGAGCACCGGGCAGGATCCATCACTCTAGCACCCAGTAGAGCCTGTCCGCGGTTCTCCCAGCCTCTTCCTGCCCCTGTGTTGTGCAGCTTGCGTCTCAGGACCGAGGATGGGGTGAGAGGGAGGTGTCCCCCTTTGGCAGTGACCCTGCAGCTGGGGAAGCCCCACGCTCACCCACACACTCAGCTTCCACCACCCAAGAGAAGTCCCTAGGGAGAAGGTCTCGCTGGACACTAAATTTCTCCAGGGCTTGGTGACGAGAGTAAAGTCAAAGTGGTCCTCTTACCCCTCCTGTGCATCCAAACTTGAATTTGCGTTGCTCCAATCCAGCACTGGGACTTCTCTGTTGGAAATCTGGGCTGGTCGTTGTGTGACAGTCTGAGTCCGTGTCCTCCAGGCTCCCAGACCGTCGCCATGAGGGGCTGGAGACGGTGCTGGGACCAGGGCAGCGACCACAGCAGGGACCCGGGTTCAGTGCCTATCACCACCCCCACACGGTGGACAGACTCCTCCCAGGGCCCTTGGAGTTTGATGCTCCATCCCAAAGGTCCAACAAAGGCGATTTTTCCATGGATGAATGTCAAATTGTTGTTGCCGCAGGTGTGTGTTGGGAGGGATGTCTTATCCAGCCACCTTGGCGGTGTCCCTCTGCCCAAGAAAATGATCCCGACACGCGAAATTCATCAGCAGCAAGCCCTCAGTCTGAGTAGACTTGGGCTAAGGCTGTATCCTCCTTATGGCCCAGCAGCATCATTTTCAGGTCAGAAGACCCCAAAAACTTTAAGCTGCCTGTCCTAAGGTTAAGAAAAAATACCCAAAGTTTGGAAATAACTCAACAGGATAACCCGTCATTTCAGTGTGGCACTGGACCATCACCTGATGGACGCACACTGGGTTTATTTCATTCCCTTGGGGAAGGAACTTCTGTTTGCTTTCGTATGTGTCGGGGATGCGGGCCAAGACCGTGGAACGCCGCATGTTGACTTGCAGATATCTTTCGTACATTTCTGCCTGGGAAGATGGACAATCACAAAGGGTGTGGCTTCATAGTCGTGCGGTAACAAGTTTTTGTATCTATCCTGGTAATCCTATTCGAGCCTTCTTTCTTTCAATGGCAATATTTATTCAATCCCTCAAATTTACCATCCTGCTGATGCCTTCATTAAGAAGCTTAAATACATCTTTGACAAAGGCTCCCTGTTTGTATGTGTCATTTTAACTTTGGTAAATCGTACTTAGAAATTATCACATATTCTGTATTCTGTCTCCATGGGAAACTCTCTAGGGTGAAAGAGAAATTTATTGGTTAAAAAGACAAACGTGAGAAAGATCCTCTGAAATGTATCATATAAAAGAGCATCTAAATTGGCTTTATCCTTGCGTTTTTATTTTATTATTCATCTTTCCGTACGCCTTGTGTTTTGTTGGACTTTTTTGTTAGCCCTTCATTCAATGTTGGTCACCCTACAAATGAATCCACTTATTCAAACCCTTCAGTGCTAGAGAAACTCATCCTTTTTTTGTCACCTTTGTCTAATTTGGAGCAGAAATCTAAGTATAAAGGAAATGTTGCATTTGTAAATTAATTTCTTTATACTGTATAGCTAACCTCTGATCTACATTAGAGGTAGCAAATTGGAAGTGATGATCGCTTTCTATTCTTCAATTAAGTTCTAAACTCCCAAACTGCAATTTCATTTTCCTTTCATGGTTATGAAAATACCTTGCAAAACAGAGTAAATACCACCAAGGAAATAGAAACCGGCCACCATATTACTTTATACCTTGATGGTGCATCAAAATGATGTTGATAGAGTATTTGATTTGAAGGCATCACCTTTATTAACAATGGGCAGACAAAACAAAGATTAAAAGGTGTTCGTGCTATAATTGCATTTACAAAGTAATAGCAATATAAAAACATGACTCAACGATCATAAATGATTTTGTCAAAAATTTACCATGTGTTTTCTGATCTATAAGATAAGACAGATACCAGTTAGGGTTTTCCTAGGTACTTAGAATCAGCATAGAAATAAAATGAATTTAAGTTTGAAGAACAATAAGGAATGACTTAGATATCAGTGCAGTTTTGTTTTAATTATTTTTGAAATGTTTATTTATCTTTGAGAGAGAGAGACAGAGAGTGAGCAGGGGAGGGGCAGAGAGAGAGGGAGACACAGAATCCGAAGCAGGCTCCATGCTCTGAGCTGTCTGCACAGAGCCCGATGAAGGGCTCCTACCCATGAACCGTGAGATCTTGACCTGAGCCGAAGTCGGGTGCTCAACCGACTGAGCCACCCAGGCACCCCAGTACAGTTTTGTTTGAAAACGTTCTCTGTCCTGTAATAATTCGTGATGCCAATGTCAACACTGAGATATTTCGCTCAAGCTAGCGATTTAGGGGGTGATGAATCAAGGACCGGAGAGAAAGGATTTGAAACTAATTCTAATGACACCGGTGGCTTCCCACCCTGTCCTGGGTCGTTGCTAGGAATCCCAGGCTATTAGTGAATTGTTAAACAAAGACACGTGTCAAGTGTTCTGTTCCCCATTCGTGCCTCTGGAACCTGTCACTGTTGTGTGAATACTTTCGTGTGATCCGATGACTGGGGCCATGGACCATATGTGTCAACCCTGCGCATAAGCATCTAACATCCTGTTTCTGTTTGTTGTAGATAAACAACAACACCCGTCTACTTCCTCATGGTTCTGTGGGTCAGAAGTCTAAGCACAGTGGCTTGCGGTTCACAAGGTCAAATCAAGGTGTCTTCAGGGCTGTGTGCCTTTCTGGAGCAGTCACAGGAGGATCCACCTCCAAGCTTACTCAGGTTGTTTGCAGAATTTAGTTCCATGGGGTGGTAGAATTGAGGTTGCTGGCTATTGGACATGGATGGTTCTCAGTTCTGGAGAATGACCACTTTCCTTGGCCAATGGCCTGCTTCCTCAGTCTTCAAGCCAACAATGGGAGGCTGAGTTTGTCTTACACCTCAGATCTTTCTGAGCGCCCTCTCTCTGCCTACCTGTTCAGCCACACATCTCTGATTCCAACTGGAGAAATGCTTTTGCTTTTAAAGGGCTCAAGTGATTCAACCGGGGTCCTTATGCATAATCCAGGATAATCACCTTATTTTCAGGTCATTATATAGTAACTTTAATTACATCTGAACAGACCCTTCACAGTAGTATCTAGATTAGTGTTTGATTAAATAACCAGGTAATGAGATTGCAGAACACATCATTAGAATTCTGCCTATGGAGAGATGCCTGGGTGGCCCAGTTGGTCGAGCGTCTGACTTGGGCTCAAGTCATGTTATCACGGTTCATGAGTTCGAGCCCCAGGTCTGCCTCTCTGCTTTCAGTGCACAGTCTGCTTCAGATCCTCTGTGTCCCTCTCTTTCTCTGACCCTCCCCTGTTCTCTCCCTCTCTCTCTCAAAAATAAACATTAAAAAAAAAAAAAGAATTCTGGGGCAACTGGGTGGCTCATTCGGTTAAGCATCCGACTTTGGCTTAGGTTATGATCTCAAGGTTCCTGTGTTCAAGCCCCACGTTGGGCTCTGTGCTGACAGCTCAGAGCCTGGAGCCTGCTTCGGATTCTGCGTCTCCTTCTCTCTCTGCCCCTCCCCCACTGACACTCTGTGTTGTGTGTGTGTGTGTGTGTGTGTGTGTGTGTGTGTGTGTCTCTCTCTCTCTCTCAAAAATAAACATTAAAAAATTACAAAAAAAAAAAGAATTCAGCCTACTGAATACTTTTTTTTTATTTTAACGTTTATTTATTTTTGAGACAGGGAGAGACAGAGCATGAATGGGGGAGGGTCAGAGAGAGGGAGACACAGAATCCGAAACAGGCTCCAGGCTCTAAGCTGTCAGCACAGAGCCCGACACGGGGCTCGAACTCACGGACTGAGAGATCATGACCTGAGCCAAAGTCAGCCGCTTAACCGACTGAGCCACCCACGTGCCCTGATCCTACTGAATACTTTAAGCAGCATGTTCCACAAAATGTCACCTGACCAGTAAGCTAACATTTCTCCATGGTTGATTATATGAATGTTGGAATAATCAGCTAGACCATATTAATCTCAGCCAGGTTGCCCTTTGACTGAATTAGATACTATGTTCCAAAGCTCTTCTGGACTTTTTCTCTGAGCCTCTGTTCCTCGGTCTCATATATCTTTCATGCCAAATAGAATTGTCTTCTTTCTTATATCACCTTACTATAGGCGTAATTCAAAGGGACCATTTCCCTTCTATTTTCTCAAAATCCCTCTTCCTTTAGGGGCACCACTAACTCCAAGTTTATTATCTTCCTGTATATCGAAAGTCTCTGAATCTCTTTATGTCTTACCCTTTTCCTAAACTTCAGTTAAGTCTTGGTACTAACTTCTTTAATTAAAAAAAATTTTTTTTGAGACCCACATAAGGTCCCTGTATGGAAATCTGGTGAGATGGGAAAAATTTGGCATCTTTATTTACATTAACCTCTAGTGAAGTTGGTCGCTTTTTAAAATCGTCAGTGTGTTTCATAAGCCATTGTAATATTAGCAATCCCCATAAGTCTGACACCATATAGCACAGATGTTTCCCTATAAAAGATGATCGCAGGGGAGCCTGGGTGGCTCAGTCGGTTGGGTGTCCGACTTCAGCTCAGGTCATGATCTCACAGTCCGTGGGTTCGAGCCCCGCGTCAGGCTCTGTGCTGACGGCTCGGAGCCCGGAGCCTGCTTCGGATTCGGTGTCTCCCTCTCTCTCCGCCCCTCACTGCTCGGACTCTCTATCATTCTCTTGAAGATAAATAAATGTTTAAAAAAATTTTTTAAAAAGATGATTGCAGCAAATGGATTAAAATATCTTTTACAATAGTTACTACATTGTTATTACTTTAGTAAATAACCCATCACTATATTCTGGAATGTAGAGTGTGTACCATATTCCTGCACTTGACTGTGGCAGTCATGCCCCCAACCCATCGTGGGACCCAGTTAGCCCACCATTAGTGTGTTCTGAATTTGAAAGCCCTGCCCTGTATGGTGTAGAGGCCAGTCCTTTTTATGCTGCTATGTGTTATTCCCTCTCTACCATTATCTCCTGAACAACATACGGAAGGAGGTGGGTCAAAGCACTGATGCTTTAATATTCACATTCAGGCTGATGAATATCAGCATTCGCACAGAGATCTCATCTAAAAATAAAATATAACTTTAACCTCCTATACTTTAAATGTCAAATCACTTAATGCCTTATAAAAGTGTGCACATTACTGGATTTATGTTTAATGTTTTGACAACTGCATTTCAATACAATTGGCTTTCTTCGTAATCCTAGATATTTATACGCATTATGCCAATTAATCAGAGCTTTCCCAGACCGCCCAACGGTTCCATGGAAGAGCAACAACCACCGCAACAAAACTGACCAAGAATCCTTGCACTACTGGGGCTCCTGGGTGGCTCAGTCAGTTAAGTCTCCAACTGGTGATTTTACTCAGGTCAAGGTCTCACGTCTGGCTCTGCCCTGAGGGTGAGGAGCCTGCTGGGGATTCTCTCTCTCCCTCTCCCTCCCTCCTCCCCACTTGTGTTCTCTCTCTCTGTCTCTCTCTGACAACAAATAGACTTTTAAAAAAGGAATCCTTGCAATACCAAAGTGTAACATACGTCTAAAAACAAACTCCACGATTTTCTACTGAATTCCACCTTTTCGGTTAACTCCTCAATCATATTGGGTGCATCACCACATGCTTGCCTTCTAATCTGTAGCTCCCACTTAACCCGATCTTGGCCCTCACCCCCACACTCCCAACTAATTTTGAAGCAAATACTAGATATCATTTGCCAGTTAATTTTTTTTAGAATGTATCTCTAAATGACAGAAAATCTCAAAGAAACAGAAACAATATAATTACCACACCTACAAACATGAAAAACTATGTTTCTACGTCAGATATTAAATTAGTATTGTCATGTTTTTTAGTTAAATACTTTATTTTGAGATAATTATGGATTCACATGCAGTTTTTTTTTTATATTTTATTTTAATGTTTGTTTATTTTTGAGAGAGAGAGAGAGAGAGAGAGAGCACAAACAGGGGAGGCGCAGAGAGAGAAGGAGACACAGAATCTGAAGCAGGCTCCAGTCTCCGAGCTGTCAGCACAGAGCAGGATGCGGGGCCCAAACCCACAAACTGAGAGATCATGACCTGAGCTGAAGTCGGAAACTTAACCAACTGAGCCACCCAGGCACCCCAGATTCACACGTAGTTTTAAGAATTAATATGGATATCCAATTTACCCTTTACCCAGCTACCACCAATGGGCACGTCTTATCGGACTATGTATGTATCACATCAGGATATTAACCTTGACTGAATCAATAGACAAATATGCACATCACCATAAGTCTCCCTTATACTTTCTTCTGCAGCCTTATCACACTGCCCCCATCCTTGTCTCCAATCCCTGGAAATCAATCGCCTGCGTACCACTCCTATAATATTGTCATTTCAAGAATGTTACGTACACGTGGATACAGTTACACCCCTTTGCAATTGCTTTTTTTCCGCTCAGCATAATTTTCTGTGAATTCATCCAGGTTTGTACACCCATCAATAGGCTGTTTCTACTCAATTGTATTCAATCACATGGCTGCACAAGTTTTTGTTTGTTTGTTTTCTTGGTTTTTTTTTGTTTTGTTTTTTTTTTGTTTTTTTTGTTTTTTTTGTTTTTTTTTAGCTTTCATTCATTCAAGGTATGAGGTGTTTCTAGTTTTAGGCTATAATGAATCAAGCTGCTAGAAACGTGTCTGCACAGGTTTTTGGGCGAACAAAAGTCTGCGCTTCTCTAGGGAAAATGCCCAGGAGTACAATTTCTAGGTTGTATGATATTTGCATTTTTTTTTTTTTTTTTTAACCGTGAAGCTGTTGTCTAGAGTTGCTGTCCTCCTTTACATACCCACAAGCCATGGGACGGTGAGTTATATAGTTTCCTACCTTCCTCACCAGCATTTGGTGTTTTCATTAATTTTTATGTTAGCCATTCTGATGGCTGCGTGATGGCATTTCATTGTGGTTTTAATTTGCATTTGCTGAACGGCTAATCGGAGGTGATCATCACCTCACGTGCTCTTTTCCTATCCCTGTGCCTTTTACGGGGAAGCGTATGGTCACATCTTTTTTCCCTGTAGCTTTTTATTCTGTTAAAGGAGTCTTTCTCAGAGCAAACTATTTTGTAATCAAGTTCAATTTAATAATGTCTGCTCTTATGGGTTGTGTTTCTGCTGTTAGGTCTCCACTTTCTGCCTTGCCCTAAATCTCAAAGAATTTATTCTGTATTTTTTGTTAGAAGTTCTACATTTGGGGGCGCCTGGGTGTCTCAGTGGGTTATTCATCCGACTTGATTTCAGCTCAGGTCATGATCTCGCGGTCTGTGAGTTCAAGCCCCGCATTGGGCTCTGTGCTGATGGTGCGGAGCCTGCTTGGGATTCTCCCTCTCTCCCTCTCTCTCTCTGCCCTTGAGCACTTTTTTTCTCACTCAAAATAAGTCAATAAATCAAAAAAAAAAAGTTCTACACTTTTACAATCTGGGTTTTAGTCCATGATTCATTTTGAGTTACTTTTTGTTTAAGATGTGAGGGTTTGGTTGAAGCTGTGTGTGTGTGTGTGTGTGTGTGTGTGTGTGTGTGTGTGTGTTCACGTGTATGCCTACAGATGTTCTGCTGTTCCAACACCATTTGTAAAAAAGGCCATCTTTGGGGCACCTGGGTGGCTCAGTCGGTTAAGCATCCAAATTCGGCTCAGGTCATGATCTTGCAGTTCGTGGGTTCGAGCCCCGCGTCGGGCTCTGTGCTGACAGCTGAGAGCCTGGCACCTGCTTTAGATTCTGTGTGTCTCTCTCTCTGTGCTCCTCCCCCCTTCATGCTGTCTCTCTCTGTTTTCCAAACATAAATGAAAGTTTAAAAAATATTTTAAAATGGCTGTCTTTTCTCCATTGATCTGTTTTCATGCCTTTGTCAAAAATTCCTTGGTAAATTTCTGTGTGCCTGTTTCTGGGCTTTGTATTCTGTTCTGTTGATCCATATCCCTCTGTCAATACCACAACATTGATTACTATATCTATGCAATAAGTCTTGAAATTGAGTAGACTGTCTCCACTCACTTTATTCTTTCTTTTCAAAGTGGTATCACTCTAGTTCATAAGAATGTCTTTCCAGATGAGTTTTATACAATCATGACTATGTCTGTGAAAAATATCGCAGGGATTTTGACAGAAATTGCATTAAAATTGCATATAAATTTTGGGAGCATCGACATCATTATTATACTGAATCTTCCAATCTACAAGCATGGTGTACTTCTCCATTTATTTCAATCTCCTAAATTTCTTTTACCTGCAAATGCCGGTTAGACTTGCATTGAAGTATTCACTGTTTTAGAGTGATTGCAAATGGTACTGTGGTTGTAATTTTAGTGTAATGCTGTTCATTGCTAGTATACCTATAAGAGATTTTTTTATGTCTACCTCTTGTTTTTAATTGAAGAATCGTTGACCCAATGTTACGTTAGCTGCAGGTGTACAACATAGTGATTCTGTATGTGATGCTGTGCTCACCACAAGTATTTCTACCACCTGTCACCATACAGCATTGTGCAACACCATTGACTCCATTCCCTATGCTATGCCTTTCACCCCTGTGACTTGTTCATTCCATCACTGGGAACCTGCATCCCCTTCATTCATCGAGTCCCTCTTACCCCCCAACCCCCCTTCTGACAACCACCAGTTTGTTCTATGTATTTATGAGTCTGTAACTTTGATGAATTCACTTCTTAGCTTTAAAAGTTTATTGTAGGGGCACCTGGCTGGCTCAGTCAGTTGAGTGTCCAATTTAGGCTCCAGTCGTGATCTCACGGTTTGTGGGTTCAAGCCCTGCATTGGCCTCTGTGCTGACAAGTCGGAGCCTGGAGCCTGCTTCCGATTCTGTGTCTCCCTCTCTCTCTGCCCCTCCCCTGATCATGCTTTGTCTCTTTCTGTCTCTCAAAAATAAATAAATGTAAAAAAAATAAATAAATAAAATGTTTATTGTAGACTCCTTAGAATTTTCTACCAAGGCAATTATGTCATTCCTAAATAGGGACAATTGTGTTTTTTGCTTTCTAATCCCAATGCCTGTTATTTCCTTTCTTATCTTACTGCCTGCACTATTTAGAACTTCCAGCACTGTATTGAATAAATATGATGAGTGGAATCCTTGACTTCTTCATTTTTTGGGGGGGGAGGGAGACAAATATTTCATTATTTCATCATTAAGTATAATGTTAGCTGTAAGTTTTTTGTAGAGTCTCTTTATCAAGTTAAGTAAGTTGCCTTCTATTGTTATTTTTGTGACAGTTTTTATCATGAATGGGACTGAACTTGTCAACTTCTTCTGCACCAACTGACATGATGAAATGATTTTTCTCTTCTACATTATATTAATTCTCAAATATTGAACCAACCTTGCTCGTCAACAATATACATTTGTGTGTGATAATGATGATGATGGGGTGGGATTTTTCCCCTTCTATAAAGAGCACACATTGTAAAAGCTTAGAATCACAAGACTCCAGAAAACATAGGCTTCGACCAGTCCAACCTCATAATATTTTGGGTACTCCTTTTAATAAATTAGCAAGAAGGAACACTTAAAACCCCCGTATGAAGATTCAGGTACAGCATGCACACTGCTCATTGACTTAGTTAAGGCAACCATGCATCCAAATATTGATTTAGCCCTTATACACCAAAGTGAGGACAGAATGCATTATTCTTCCACCATTGTCAGAACTGTAAAAGACAGAGAAGGTACTTCTATTCGCACTCTGCTCATAAGAACCTCATAATTTTGTTACATCGTATTTCTACCTGGCTGAGGAATGGCAAGCAGAAATAAAAGGATAGGGAACGAAGTAGGAATGATGCGGAAGATACTGTAACAATAAAGACATAGAAATATTTCGGTAAGAGATATGACTCAACTACTGATGTGAAAACGTCACTATGTAGAAAGAGTTTGAGCAGGGGTCATGTGGTCACACTGGGATTCTGGTAGATAATCGAGCAAAACAGTTTATAATGGATCAGATAATGAGGAGAATGATCAAAGGGAAAGCTACTGATACATAAACAGCACGATGATCGAGAGGATGTAGCAGGTATCAAAGTGTTAACTTCAAGGCTTCCAAGGAAAGGGATCAGTAATTAACAATTTCCCAGGTCTCCGCTCCTTAAGTGGGTGGTGGACATCAGCCAGATTCTTGGGCTGACTGTGAACCGTGAGAGACAGTTTTCAGCTGGAAAATTCTGCTCCTAACACCAGAGTGCATCAATTATAATAAAAACTTTTCCAGAAGCCTTTCCTTAGAGGAATCTGGTTTGGAAGTTATATTGCTACTATTGATTCTGTTATGCAGCATTTTCCCTTGACAAACATAATACTCTTTGAAATACACATCCTTATTACAATGACAGAGTGTTAGAAAATCTCCTGCGTTTTTATATAAATCAAAGGAATTTAAGATAGAAAATATCAATATGTCAACCAAAGTTTTCGGTGTGATATCACATTGACAATTACAAGTTCATTGGAAATTATTTTTGTTGTTGTTATAGAAGAACCTCTTGTATTGGGTTCAGTATTTTTCGCAGTCGATAAAAACATTTACTTTTTAAACAGTTTACTCCATGTTATGCTAAATATGTTATCGTATCTGTTTTCGTATGTTTATGTTTCGTTGAATATGGTTGTGGTTTTTGTTTTTAACAATGTCAATTTTGATGATCCTGCCAAATTGGTTGAAATTTGGAAAATGGCCTTACTTTTAAGTACTTATGCTTTACAGCTACATCATATTAGGGAGCTGATTGTATAAATGCCTTTATTAAATTGACTATTGTTGGACCTGGATCCAGAATGACATTTGATCGTACACATTTTTCATGCATCATTAGGTATTAAGGCAAATCAATAGGTGCACCATTAGTATTAAATATAAAGAAACTGTGATGTGATTAATTGTCAAGTGATCAAACTTGGAAGTGTTGCCTAGAGCAATATCATTATCTTGAGAGGATTCTGCACTCAAAGAAAAGAATAATGTCATTATGATGCATGATGGTGAGAGAGATGAGAATATTTCTAACGAGGTTGGATGCAGTATTTGAGGATTAATTTTGGTTTTAGTTGGTTTTTGTTCATTTTCATGTAAAATTCCTTTTGGAAAGACGGGACTCGAGGCTAGTGCCAATGAATATTCCAACTGTTGCATGCATGCATCTAAACACACTTGAATTATCCCGATGTCGTCATATGAGATTGCAAATGGAAATATAATTATCTCAGGAATTTATCAAGGTTTTCTGTTTTTATTCACATTAAATTCTTAAATATGTTTAACATAAAATGCTTAAATTCACATTATAAAAAGAGCTTATCCCTATTCGGCATTTTAAAAATTAAATAAATTCATAGGTAATATAAGATGGTTTCTCTAAAATTTGGAAAGAAGCACTGAAATTAAAATATAGAAGGGATAAATTGCCTCAGAGCAAGTGAAATAACCACATTAATCACAAAAGATAGTTTTTTTCCCCAAATATATCTATTCCAAATGTTCTTTTCTGATCATAAAATAATTATATTAGCATCAAGCCTTCCTTATGAAAACATCCTAAAATGATTTTACTCTATGGGAAATTTATCCTCATTGTTAAATCAAGTTACCGCATACATACTGAATTCTTTGTATTTCCAACATGTAATTTTTCACCTCTTTGGAATGATCTAAGAGGCCTATTTAAAATTTCTAAATCTGTAGTGCGTTTTAAAAGAACGAATATTTCGGCCTGAGACCTTTGGCAATTGCAATGTAATACATCTGCAAACAGAATGGATTCTGTTCTACTCTTAACTCCAAAAATGTGACTTCAAAAGTTTCCTGGAAGATGTATTGCATTCTAGACTACGTATCTGTCATGCATACGAACTAGTTAACTAATTTGCTTGCTTTGGGGTCCTTTTTTTTCTTAGAAACTATATATAATTCTTTGAGTTCAAACTCATAAAATCTGTTGATGAGATTCAGCTTCAGAGGAATATTTCCTGACTCATAATATTTCAAAAAACACATTTCTGGAAACTTCACTATATTAAATCTTATTAATACAGAGGTCTGGAGCAATCAGTATTGAGTTGTCATCAGAGTCTACAGAATATAAATCTAAACAAATGTGTCCAGTATAAAAAGAATTCTTTATTAAAACCACCTTTCTTTAAGGTTCTATTACCTCAATATGTGACTTTGGTGTGTTTAAACAGGGCTTTCCCACATGTCACTGTAACTGGCCACGGTTTGCTTGTTTTCCATCAAAACTGACACCATCAAGAATTGCAGAGGGCTGATTGGGGAACTTCCTGTTCCCTTAGAAAGCAAGCTCGGTCAGACAGATCAACTTGGGTACCGTTTTATCATAAAGGACGGGCCCCAATTATTCCTAGGGTTCAGGCCATGAAGGTTCTTCCAAATATCTGTGATGGTTTTCCATTTATATGGCTCTCCGTTTTTCTTTTTCCTTTGCATCCTTCTCTTTTCTCCGTTATCACATTCCATCTAAGAGATGAAATCAATTGTTAACGAAACGTCTGTACTTTTAGCACAGCCATCTATTTAAGAAACCGAACCTCCGATTTATCCACACTAGTGGTTACCTTGCTTAAGCTGCCTAAAATGCTGACATGTGCTCTCCATCTTGCAAAATGCACCAGTTTTTAAAGTGTGCTTGCAAGGGAAAGAAAAGGCCGAGCTTCGGAGACCCACAGATTGTTATATGTGATTTGCTACAGCTCACATTACTGCAGGGTGGAAACAATGTCAGCAGGAGCAAAATCAACGTTTTATACAACTCATTGTACGTAGCAATCCATGAGCTAATAAAGTCAGTATTACTATGTTGCCACTGTGCATAATAATTCTTAAATATAAGTTTCGTGTCTTAAATAGGGCAGTTATAATATGGCCAGTTATAATAAACTCTGATTTCATCACTGCTTATGAAATTCTTAAACCAAGCCAGAATTATATACGTATTTCCAAGACTCTAATGGGCAAGGAAGGAATGCCCAGTGCTATTTTATTTCAAAACAAAGAAGGCACCATATGCTTTAGCCAAATGAGGTGAAGATAAAGTTCACCTACCCGGCAGCAGCTGATATGCACATTGCAGTTCAGTTGAGTAAGCAGTTCTAAATGGGGACTTATAGAATTAGCCAACTGTCTTTAAGGGAGAGCGATACTTGAATTAAATTGAGCTAATTGTAGGAAAAGATTACACATCAGTATTTTTTTTTTTTATCATGGTAACTCTGTGTTTAAAGTGTATCAGTTATGTTACTGGGAAGTAAGATTGTCAAACTAGACAAAGCCGTCTGTATAGTTGAAATTCTTCCAAATGCAGGGAATAAAAATCTGAATGCACTGAATGCCTCAACTCAACATCCTTGAGACAGAAAAACTGTTCTTGTGGTTGAAAAACCAAGATGAAGAGATATCACAGAGCACGTCTTCACTTAAGCACTGGTAATAAAATTAGGAACCCTCTGAACTACTTGAGAAGGTATTCTTAAAACAGCCAGGTCCCAATCTTCCTACGGTTTTGTCGGCTAATTTTAAGGAAAGTTTGCTTGTGCAGCACATAAAGCGTCTGTGACTGCAGCTAGAATGAATTTACCTTTTTATCCTTGATCAGGCGATCAGAGATTTCAGGGGTCAGCTAAGAATTTAACAGGAAGGAGAGATTGTGCAGAGTGTGACTGGAGTTGGGAAGGCATTTGAGCCTCTGGGGAAGCTGTCTCTCCACCCACTGGCCTGGTGCTTTCATGCATCTGGGTTGCTCTTGCGTCCCCCAAATCCACTATGGATCCTGTGAAACTAGAATACCCCCTCCCAATGCACACCAGAAACACCACCTCCTACCTTCCAAATACGGTCCTGCATTTGCAAATTACACGAGTTCTTAAGGGCAATTACTCTATAACCTTTTACCACTATGAATTCGTTCAGCATCTGCCCATTATATATATGTTGAAGCACCAAAGCATTTCACGAAATTACTGCGAGGAAAATGTCACCTCTTTGAATTCCTGAAAAGAAAATCTTCACCCATTCCACCGAGCTCCATTTCCTCCTAAATTCAGTGTTAACTGTTTTTCTGTTCTCTAACATCATGGTGCCCGACCACATTCAAGTCATATTAATCCCAACACAGAACAAAATCTGCATGTGTTATATTCCTACCGTCCTTTCAAACAATTCCCATTTATAAGTTTGTGGCCACCCATCACATAGAATTTCTTTATCTTTTCATTCTTTAAGCCATAATCTTTTTTGATTGTGTGGGTAGGGCATATTTTTCCCTTTCTTTTCCCCATAATGACTTTTGCAATTATTTATTGTCGAAAATTTTAACATTCTGAGGGTAACGCATCACAGAAAACTGTTTTTTTAGAAAATTATTCATTTGGGACCTGAAGTAGCCATATATTGTGAATTGTGGTATGGCAAAATCAAATAGTTTCCCATAATTTATTATCAAATATACTCTTTATATGTATATTTCCTCATAGAAACTATTTAAATGCACCCTATATTAATGTATTATAGGTACTGTAAGCCACAAACAGAATTGAAATTTTAAAAGAATGATATAAACTTGAACTAAAAAATTAATACAGAACTCTTTAATTTTCAAATTAACTAGGACAGCCTTATGCATCACTTTATTGTTGGTTTATAAAAGCAGTTCTGTGCTTTTTTTCTCATCTGTTTTGTTCTAAGTCTTTAAGAAAAAATCCTAACGTACTAAAGAGTTTGAGTAATAGTATAATAAACACCCGGATATTCACCATCCAGATCCAACAATCATTAACATTTTTATCTTTGTTTTTGTGCAATCTGTGCATGTGTGTGGACACACAACCATGTGAAAATAGACTAAAATTATCAGGACGTCTCATCTTTACGCAGTTCAGCTTGGCTATCCTGTAACTCAGGACGTTCTCTTCTGTAATCGAAATGCCGATAGCACAGCGAGTCAAATTAGCAATAGTTTCCCACTTACAGGTAATATTTAATTTGTATTCATTTTTCTGAATAGTTCCCCAAATACATTCTATAATTGTTTTTGAAAGTATGTATTGATTTACCAACAAGACGATGTTTATTTACTACATGTCACTAAACAGTGGTCTGCGTGAGAAGCTTCTGACATAAGTAAGGGTATTTTCTGACGGGGAGATAATGAAATGATCTGTCGTGTTGGTTTATCTAAGTATGGGGGCCTCCCACCAGTCATTACTGTTGCTACCTGAGAGGCCAGAAAGTTTCTCAGGCAGCTCTACCTGGAGCTTCCAGAAAGAGGAAGAGTGTCAACAAAATGGCTTCCGGGTGCCCGCTACTCCTTATGCAAGATTCTACTTTGCTTCCTGTGAGTTGGGACCTCTCAGGGAAAGAAAGACGTTCCAGGCATGTGGGACAAAGTGGCTTCCAGGACCCTCGTTTTGGTCTATACACAAACGTTTAAAAATGGTTTTGCAGTAGGAACAAAAGTGTGATGTTGGCCACAAACATAAACCTCAAAAACTACTTAGGTAAATAGTGATAAATTATATGCATCTAGATGTATGTCATTGTCCCGATGCAAATTTCTAAATATATTTTAAATATACAATTTATGTTTTTGAGGGACATTAATTGGCTTTCTGATGGAGCAGTGTCTTGGTAACAGAGGTTTGGATTAAAATTTCAGGCTGACCACAGAATGGTAACCTGTTTGCCACAATTGACATACAGCCTGCCACAAAGGAAGATTCTTAATGGAGAAAAATCAGGTATGAGATTCCACTACACCACAGGCAACCAAGATTGCAAGGTTTTTTTTTTTTAATATCCACCCAAACACGTTGTAGTTACCCCAAATATGTGTTGAATATCTACCCTGCTTAAGCCACTATGATAGACGCAAAGACCTTGCTGGTCTCAAACTTTTTAAAAAGTGGTTCCCAGAGTGTCTTCAGTACTGTGCTAACCGTGTAGCCTACTTCTGTCAAAAGGTGCAAGAAAAGTTCGAATGCTTTTTGTTATCTAAAATATTCTTCGGGGCGTCTGGGTGGCTCAGTCGGTTGAGCCTCCGACTTCGGCTCAGGTCATGATCTCGCGGTCCGTGAGTTCGAGCCCCGCGTCGGGCTCTGCGCTGACAGCTCAGAGCCTGGAGCCTGCTTCGGAGTCTGTGTCTCCCTCTCTCTCTGCTCCTCCCCTGCTCATGCTCTGTCTCTCTCTGTCTCAAAAATGAATAAAAACATTAAAAAAATAAAATAAAATATTCTTCTACATCGACCATCACTCCCTACCATGGCTGTTTTCATCTCGGATCTCTGAAATTAAGGAACCACAGTAAGTACCCACATCTACCCCAACAACAAACAGCAATACACACACACACACACACACACACTCACACATACACACACACACGTGAATGCCCGAACTTCCAAGTATTTCCATTAGCTGCCAGTAGTTGAAGATGTTTTAATCCTAATGAATTTTAAAGAAATCGCGTTGTTTACTTCAAGGACAGAGGGATGAATTAAAAGAAACACGGGGGATTATGTTATACTTGGACACACAAAGTCACCAAGACTGTGTGAGATACGCAGCAACAAAGGTGTAAGCCAGAGTCTCCAACTTCAAAGAGCCCAGAGAATCCAAGAAGGATGTGCGCTTGCCCAGAGCAGAGGCTGTGGCGTTAGAAGGGACACCGCGAGTGTGGGCTTCGTGGGGCAGCTGCGTCCCCAGGGAGAATAGGGGAACACAGCATCTGTCTCTCCACCTGCTCAAGCAATAGAACTTCTGTGTGTAAAATGGCCTTTAACAATAGGAACCAGACTTGGGGGCTAAATGATACATTTACAAATTGATTTTCAAAAACCAATACACAAGTCAAAGGAGGACTACCACTATTTTCCAGAAATGTTTATTCTCAAAAAAAATTTTTTGTAATTATAAATACAATACTCTGAATATCCAGGAACGCTATTCTTACTTGTGGACACAAACACATACATGCACACGCACACACCTACACGTACATAAAACATGGAACATCTATCTATCTATGGTCCTAAGACATATTAAATGGGTTGGAAATAATATTTCATTGTTTTAACAATTATCTATGCTTTGTTTTGTAAACTCATCTGTCAATTTTGTAATTATTGATAAGATATATATATATATATAATGGGATTACTTTCCTGATAAATATTTTAATTTTTTTTAACGTTTATTTAGTTTTGAGACAGAGAGAGACAGAGCATGAATGGGGGAGGGTAAGAGAGAGAAGGAGACACAGAATCCAAAGCAGGCTCCAGGCTCTAAGCTGTCAGCATGGAGCCCGACGCGGGGCTTGAACTCATGGACCGTGAGATCATGACCTAAGCCGAAGTCGGATGCTTAACCGAAGGAGCCACCCAGGTGCCCCTTTCTTGATAAATATTTTAAAGATGAAATGAAGTGCGAACATACATACTCAACATTTATCACATGATACATTGTAGCTACCGGTTCCTTATAATGGAGCCTGTAGAAGACGTTATTTTCATCTTGCCATCTTGGGTTCCACTTTGCCTTTCTTGAGGCCAAATCTAAAGTCATGTTTGAAAGGCTCCTGAAGTATTTCTTTTTCTCGACAACAACTCAATGTGTCTATTGTCATAAGGATGCATATTTTTAAAGGTAGCAACAGAGGTTAAGACACATAGTATGTAGTTGGTTAAGCGTCCGACTTCAGCCAGGTCACGATCTCGCGGTCCGTGAGTTCGAGCCCCGCGTCGGGCTCTGGGCTGATGGCTCAGAGCCTGGAGCCTGCTTCCGATTCTGTGTCTCCCTCTCTCTCTGCCCCTCCCCCGTTCATGCTCTGTCTCTCTCTGTCCCAAAAATAAATAAACGTTGAAAAAAAAAATTAAAAAAAAAAAAAGACACATAGTATGTAATGCATGTTTTCTAAACCATGGCATCTTGTTATGTAAAATAAAGATTATACTACCTGTCAAAATATCCCTGTTCAAACATGGCATTACTAATCATAAAGCTCTAGGAGACTGTGTGGCAGCTGATGTGATGTCATATGAAGGATAAAAAAAAAAGCCAATGTGCTCAGGATCCTTTCTAAAATTCTCAAATAAACTCCCAGTTTTTAGGATGTTTAGAATTTAGAGGGATTAATTTAATGATTCCATGGTTTCAGAGGAATTCACAATACCATTTTTTTCTATAAAATAGCTGCTTTGATGAGTTAGCGTAATATGATAGGAAAATTCGTGGGGGTTCAGGTCTGGATCAAAAGAGCAGACACGAGAACCAAGTGCTATGAGTGACGTTTGATCAAATATTGGTTTTAAAAATGCTATGAAGCAAATCGTGGCCTTGAAATGTGCTATAAGAGATAAACAGTGGAGGGAATTCAGATAGGGAATGTGTATGATACAGTACAAGATTAATTGTTTTTAAATGAGATGATAGCATTGCAATATTTTTCGAGGATGTTCTTTGAAGATGCATGCTGAGATATTTGGACTGTGATAATGTCCAAAACTTACTTTCAAACACACACTTGGAGGGAGCCATGGGGAGAAAAGTGGAAAATAAATTAACTAGCGATGCACAGATAACAGGGCAGGAGTAAAGTCTCTTACGTCACAGAAAAACTTTTGTTCTGAGTGAGACAAAGACATGTCCGATGGTTCTGGGACGAGCGGTGGAAAGATCCAAATTCCAAAATGAGCAGAGATGGCCAGGGGACCAGTGCACCGGCCAGGAGCTTGGCTAGGGGGCACTCCCCAGAACCAGAAGGAGAGTCATCACGGCTAGAGTTTCAAGAGGTGGTCAGATTCTGGATGTCTTTTGAAAACAGAATGAACAGGATGTTTTTGGGGTGGTGTGTGACTTTGGCAGAAAAGAGGAGTCAAAGCTGACCCCAGATGTTCACGTGGGGACCTGGAAAAATACAGGTGCCGTTTATGGAGATGGAAAAGCCATCAGAGGAGTGGAATTATGAGAGGTAATCAGGAACCGTTTTCTTCAGCGTATTAAATCTTAAAGTCATGATCAAGTCCCATCAGTGGCACCCCTTCTGTTTCCTGTTGATGCTGTGCCCAGGCTTCTGCTACTCACATTAAATCACGGTCATGTCACGCTAGTGGACATGGCTTTAGGCATGTTCAGAGAAGGTACTCCAGGTCAAAAGACCAGCTTGTACACAGCAAAGAGACCAGAAATTGCCTGTCACATATAGAGGACGGCAGTAAGTTCTGTATGATTGGGGCGAGTGCTCAGGGAGAGAACAGTCAGATGGAAAGGCGTATGGGGTCATCTCAATGTGACCCCTCTTTCCCGGTACCTGCCGATTGACATTCTCAAACCAAAATCTTGCACGTTGATGCCTCTTCTAGCCCTTCCATAAAACACTTGCCAAGTTTCTCAACTTTTTCTCAGTCCTGGGAGAAGGATGGCATCATTTCGCTTCAACGGTGGACAGTCTGAGAAGCAGATGGCCTCTCTTCCCGGTGGTGCACAGGTTGGCTATGCGTATCCCAAACTCACGCCTCCTGCCACCAAGACGTGTGCGTGCACACAGGTCATCCTACCCATCCTCGGCACTTATGTTCTCATCTGAAACTGCAGAGGAGAAAAGAAGTATGTAAGAAAGGAGCTCGAGGTGAGTTTTTTTCTCTACTCAGGAGAAAAAAGAAACTGGGTGCATTTGCATGCATTTACCATGCCAAAAGAGATGCGCTCACTCTGTTACTGAAAGAATCACTACCACATGTAATTGACTTCTGGGAATAATGGCCATGATTTTGAAAACTCCTTCCACCAAAAACTCTTCGCCATCATTAGCCAGGATAGAATTTGGAACCCGAGGACCCATTAGGCTCACCCCAAACTCAAGGATATTAGTGCTATTTTGCCAACACTCGACATACATTTCAAAAATATTGTTGATTTGCTCCTGCCCACAGTGGAAGTGGGAAGAGGGCAGAACAGAGGAAGTGCTGTTTCATTTTCCATTCATGATTTTTTTTCCATCTAGGCTGATTCCATTCGTAAATTTTGCATCTGGCAGTAAACATCGAAGAAAATCTTAATTCAGTGGCAGTATGTGGGCCTGCTGCAATGTATATTTATTGCCCTGTCTGTTTCAAGAGGCCATTTCTTTTAATTGGCTGAGAGTCCAATTCTTTATTTCTATATCTTATCATACAACCTTCATCTTGTTAGAGTTTTGTAATCCAACTATTTGTCCCTTTGGGTATATACATTTTCCAACACAGGGGCAAAAGTAGCTGGATTTTATCCATAGGGCTGAGATTAGTTAATAATCCCATTTATACAGTGTAGCATATAGATGAGACGAAGGACAAGAACCCCTTCAAAACCTTTAGCCGAACTGATCAATATCTGTATCTCTACGTATCTTCATGCATATATATGAAGGCTGATGCTATCGTGTTACCAAGAGCTAAGGAAATAAAATGTATCTGCCATCATTTTAAATGTACTTTCTAAAGTGTTCTATTAATAAAACGTTATGCATGGCAAAGTAAAAGGCAACATCAATGTGCCGTTGAGCAATATAACCTACCCACAGATGGGGACGCTGGGTCTTATGCCATTTCACATCACTGGTCCCAGCATTTGGCTTCAGAAGGGAAACAGGAGACCCTATTTCTTGAGTTGCGAAAGCTTAACCAGAGTTTGGCAAGCATTTTCTGTAAAGGGCCAGGTAGTAAATATTTATGGCTTTGCAGGCCATGTGGTCTCTGTCACAGCTACCCAACCCTACTTTGTAGCAGGAAGCCAGCCGTAGACAATATGCAAACGAATTAGCTTGGCTGTGCTCCAGTAAAAGTTTATATACAGAGATAGATGGGTTCTGGATTTGGTCCCGAGGCCGTATTTTGTTGATCCCTGACCTAAACCAGAGACGTACCAACTCCATTCTTTGGCCCACTAAACAGGAAGATGACACTGGGCCCAAAAACATCTAAAGAAGAAAAAAAAATAGATAAAATAGCTTCAGGCTTCTCCAGTGGCTGTTTCTCTCTAACGAGAAATCAACCCTATTAAAATGTTCCTTAAGATGTCAAATATTTTTCCCCTAAACTTCCTTCCCATTAATATTGTGGCATGCCATCAAATGTAAACTTATTTTTGCCTCCTAAAGGCATCTTTTCATTTCTCAGGGAAAATATTTTGTATACATGTAAATTACACATAGTATTTTACAATATATGATATTTATATACATATAACTGTATGTATATATAATCATGTTAATAATGCGACTGAGATAATGCGTTGAGCACAGTTTTCTTGCCCTCACTCCTGGGGCTGTCCTTCACTCATGGGGTTGGGTGGGCAGATCAGCAGCAAGGTATTCTGAAAACACATGTTCACATGCACACGTATGTACATCACCCTTTGACTGTGAACGGCATTAACACTTCCTAATTGAGGAAATTGTTCACCAATTACAAAACAGAAATTTGCTTCATGATAATTTTTGAACACAGACACATATTTGTTAAATAGCTGTGTGACCTTGGGAAATTCACTCAGATTCTCTGATACATAGGTGTCTGAATAATTATTAAAGGTGCCGGTGTAGTCAAATGCATACTTACTTACTTATTTATTTGTCTGTTGATTGATTGGTAGAGACAGAGAACACAAGCAGCGGAGGGGGTAAAGGCAGAGAGGGAGGGGAGCAAGCATCTTAAGCAGACTCCACGCTCAGCCTGGCCTGGCACGGGGGCTCAGTCCTACAACCCTGGGATCATGACCCGAGCCGAAATCAAGAGATGGGCATTCAACCAACTGAGCCCCAGGCGCCCCCTCAAATGCATATTCTTATAGTGAGTTTTGGAATCAACCATAAATTCTTTTACTTATTAACTATGTGACTTCAGGCAAGTTACTCAACCTGAGTGTTTGTGGCTTCAGACGCAGAACCAGGATAGTAACAGCTAAGTTATTTCTATCAGTTCCCGGGCTGACTTACCACTGCAGATTCCCAATATGTTTCAACCTCTATACCTTATTGATCAATGACCACTGGAAAAGGCTACTGAAAGTCTTAAGGGGAGTGATATATAGTTTAGAGCTTTGGACAGGAGCACAGGGTAATTGTAAAGATAAAAATACCAGGTCTTATTTTCATCCACTAGGATACATAGAGAGTATTTTATAGAGAGAGAGAAAAAAAAAAAACAGAAAAATAGAGGAAAAGTTTGGGAAAGAGACAAAGACACAGAGCAAGATTGAAAAAAGAATAATAATGGAGAAGTCTCCTCCAAAAATAGATAGACCCTGGGGTGCCTGGGTGGCTCAGTGGGTTAAGAGTCAACTCTTGATTTCAACTCAGGTCATGATCTCACAGTTCATGGGTTCCAGCCCCACTTTGGGCTCTGCACTGACGGTGTGGAGCCTGCTTGGAATCCTTTCTCCCCCCTCTCTCTGTCCTTACCTTGTTCTCTCTCCCACTCCTTCCCTCCCTCCCTCTACCTCTCTCTCTCTCTCTCAAAAATAAACAAAATTGAAAAAATTAAAAAAATAAATACAGGCCATGATTGGGGTGCCTGGGTAGCTCATTCAGTTAAGCATCTGATTCTTGGTTTTGGCTTAGGTGAGGATCTCATGGTTTCATGAGTTTGAGCCCCGCATCAGGCTCTGTGCTGACAACATGAAGCCTGCTTGAGATACTTTCTCTCTCCCTCTCTCTCTGCCCCTCCCCTGCTCACGCTGTCTCTGTCTCTCTCAAAAATAAATAAATAAACATAAAACAGATAGACCATGATATCTTTTGCCTTTGATAAGCGGAAAGCAACACAGGACTTACACATAACAACATAAACACTGGACGTTGACAGGAAAATATTATATCAACAACAGCATCACCTCAAATGCACTGCCATACTATCAACACTCAACTGCGGATGGACAGAAAATATTCATATATATTCATATGGCAGAATTTTCTACCAGTTAAAAAATCACATATGTTTGTGCTAGTTGCCTTTAGAAGCAACAATACAAAATCACTCCCCAAATTAATAAATGTCCAGCTATGGCACATTAGCAAATGAAAATAGTGAGCTCGAGCCATAAAAATATCAATAATCATTCTGTGTAAATTTTAATAATTCAGCATGATGATCTTTGCTTTAGATTTTTCTTATAAAGCCAATATCTAAGAAGTGATCTTTCCCTATATGTAATTCTAATGTCAACTGTAATATCCCATCCTTTGAAATTCAAATAACATTTGCTCTAATCCCTTCCACATGCTCCGGCTGATCCATGCAATCCCACCTTCTTTCCCTACAACTCAGGCAGTAAGTCTTCAAAATAGAGGAGAGAGTCTCCTTGTTCCTTGGGAATCTGCATCTATCTGCTTCCATGGCCACTGTCCCACTATTCAACATGGCACGTCACGGGTAGAGCACAGACTCCTATCTTAAATGCAGCAAGTGCTACATAAGGAATTCCTAAATTTTTCTGCTGACAGATTTTATAATCTCTGGGTGGACCACTTTATTCTCTATCCAGATTCATTTTGTCTTCATTTCCTGGTCCTCTCTCCATGACCTCCCCCTGGAAATTCAGTCTCCCTGGTTTTATTGTTGTATAAAATATTTAATTCTTCCACATCTCTTGAACACATTCTCGTCAATAATGATGGATCTGTAGTCAATCCACTCATTATTACTCAAAAGAAGAACAACAAGGAGGAAGAGGAGGAGCAGAAGGTGATGGAGAGAAAGAAGTTGTCCCAAGGAGGATGTTATTTTCAAATCCTAAATCTAAATAGTTGTCTCTGGTGCTGCCATTCATATGGGACCGTCAAGAGGTGGGAATCCAGGCCATGGGAAGTATTTCATGGTATTTTGGAAAGGAAAACAAAAAAAGAAGAAAGAAAAGAACTGCAGAACAACAGCAACAAACTCTTCTTCTTTTTTTGTTTTGACTTCTTAACAAAATTAATGCACATGTACATGTATATGTGTATATGTATATGCATGTGTATTTTTTTCCAAGAAAATCCTAGTGTCATTAATCCTCATTAACAGTTCTCTGGACATAGTGACTAAATTGGAGGTCAAAATTATCCCTGCTTTTCAGAACTTCAAAGGAAGGAAATGTCACAACAGGCTGGTTTTTTTTTTTTTTTTTTTTTTTTGCTTTTTATTTTAGCCTCATCATTAGGTCTGGAATCAGTAACAATAAGAATGGCTAGTAACTTTCCTACATATTAAAAGGGTTTCACATTATTGATTTTAACTGTGCCTTGATGCTTTCTTCTCTCAATACCAGCCGAAGAAATATATTGATTAAATCTAGAAATGCTTTATTGCTGCCTCTTTCTTAACCATCGGTGTCAAAAGGTTCATGTACATTTAATCGATTTTTGATTCATTTGTGATTGGAAAATCAGTAAATTATTTCATTCAGCTTGAGAAATACACTCATCCCAAAGAAATTTAGTTGAATTGAACTTTGGCCATGAATTTGAAGGGACATTCATACGGCATAATTAAGTAAATACATGAATTTTATTTTATAAGGTGAATATTACCCTATTGGGGTATGCCAGGTTCTTGGTTTACATCCAGACTCTAGAATCTTGGCAGAGTCCTCCAGGGCAAATCCCGCCTCTTGTGAGAAATGTAATTATATCTTTAATATATGCCTACTACGGACCAGTAGTAGGCATATAAATTTCTTGTGGAATATTTTCTTGGTAACAATGACAGAAAGATCTCGATTCTTTCTCTTCCTCCCTGATTCAACATGGTGTTGACACCAGGCTAGTATTTTCATCCACACAATGCAAAGATTGAATCACTGGATGGAAGTCGAGTAGAAAATGTGCAACCGGGGACAACGATGTAAGAGATGTGTTTTCTGCTGGTTACGGCTGTAGATCAAGAGGTCATTTCTAGACATGGCCGACTTTTTGACCTACAGGAGTAACCAGTTTATAGAAAGACAGGAAAAATCTGTAGCACGTTATGCACGTCACCTGACCCTACTGCATATGGAATGACTCTTCTGTGGGGGCTATTGAAGTGCATCTCCAAAATCTGTAGGGAAAGGAAAGATAATAACTAGGTTGGAGGAAAGTGTTTTGGTTGCTTGGCTTAGGAAATGAGACTGTCCTGTTCCTTCTGCACCTGCTAAATTAAACCCTAAATAGCTGTAACCCTGTACTTCATTGTCCTCATATTGAAAGTGATATTAATGTACTTTGCAGTAAAAGGGTAAATGAAACATTATATGATTTTTAAAGTTGTCATAAATGCTTAATAAAGGCTATGGAGAAACATGATAGTAATTTTTCATAATGCTTTGGCTGATGACTCGCAAGTAATAATGAAAAGGTCTGTGAAGCTGTCCCTGCTTCACAGCTGCATTAGGATGCTTTCCAGTGTTAGGATATGTAAAGTACATTATGACACTTACATAAAAGCAAGAATAAAAGTGTGAAATGGCACTGTAATAACTATTTAGCTCCTCTCTCCTTCCCTGTTTGCTGTTTGTCAGCATAGAAGGCCACGCCAGCATGCCAGCCCCTCCCAAGTCAAGTCTTCCCGTCCGAGACTGAGATCATACATTGCCTTTGCGATTTCAGTAACTATCGCTACATTCCTTTTTTTTTTTTCAAGTAATTTTTTAAAATGTTTTATTTATTTTTGAGAGAGAGAGTCAGAGCACGAGCAGGAGAAGGGCAGAGAAAGAGGGAGACACAGAATCGGAAGCCGGCTCCAGGCTCCGAGCTGTCAGCACAGAGCCCGATGCGGGTTCGAACTCATGAGCTGTGAGATCATGACCCGAGCTAAAGTCGGACGCCCAACCGACTGAGCCACCCAGGCGCCCCTATCGCTAGCTACATCCTTGATGTCCTTCCCGACTCTTTTTATGGATTGCTAATAATGGTTGATGGTTGGTCCTGGCTGTGAAATTGGGATCGCTTTTCATAGAAAGCGATGAACTTTGCACAGTAATGTGACAAGCCACCCATTTCCGAGTGCATTTTTCATGCGGTCATTGATCCTCGCTGTAAGCTGTGCAGTGTAATTTTGCCCCACAAAAGAAAACAATGTTTTCTTGAAGAATATGTGGAAACGGCCGAGGAGAGTTTGATGATGCAGGCGCTGAAGACGGTGAAGGATGATCGTCAGGCAAATTCTGAGCATTTGAAGAAATTGCCCATCAACTTTTTGGAATGTGCTTCTTGCTGTGCAATACACAAGAATCAATGACACATGACACCGACACACGCATGTGCCTATCATTGTGACAAACCCTAGGTGGGTTTTTTTTTTTTCTTTCCTTTTACTGTTAAAGAGCGGGACTCACTTAAGAGAAAACAAACCACAGTAAAATACACCCTGTGCTTACTCATCTCTGAAATGCGCCTTTGAGTGAGTCTTCCCCTGGATATAATCCGCGTGAGTAATTCTAGCCTACCTGTGCTCTTAGATGGTGTCAACCCCTTCAGTGAGCCCCCCTTCCCCTCCACGTGTACCTGGCGTCTCCTTTCTCTCTGATTGCTTTCTACTCTACTCATCTTTGACAAGCCACTCTCATTTTCCCCCTGTGCTATGCACTTCCGTCCAGCCCGGCTGAGGATATAGGCCACCATTCAGTGGCGGCACACCTCTAGGGTAAGACTCCCAGATTATAGTCCCCAGGTCTGTATCCTTGCCGTAGGTTCCTCTGCCCAGTCCTGTCTTGACCAGAGACAGGAGTCTGCCGCACCGGGTAGAACAGAGGAACACTGACACGGGAGAAATCAGCATTCACTGATCCGTCTAATTTCCTAAAAGGCTGTGTATATTGTCACCTTATCATTAATCGGGAAATTGGCTGCTGTACCCTTTTGAGGCAACTGTATCGCTTTGTGGCCATGCTCTTGTCCAAGGTGCTTATGTTAAAATGTAGTAATAGTCAATGGAGAAATGGTGTTTACTGTAACCACTATGTTTTTGATATATAGCATAGTATATGTGCATATTTGCTTTATGTATTTTGAGAGAGGGCACAAGCAGGGGAAAAGCAAAGAGAGAGAGAGAGAGAGAGAGAGAGGAAATCCTAAGCAGGCTCCACACTGTCAGTGCAGAGCCCAACGCGGGGCTCGATCCCACAAACCATGAGATCATGTCCTGAGCTGAGATCAAGAGTCAGAGGCTTACCTGATTGAGTCACCCAGGTGCCCCTGTATTTGCTAATTTTAATGGTTTTATTTATATTCAATTAGCTTTTTTTTTTTTTTTTAGTTAGTATCTACTACCTGAGAGCATTGTTGAAAAGTCAAAAGAATATTAACTTAATAACTGTCATCCAGGAGGTGACAGTCCAGTTGGGCATACAACCCACAAGCATACAACCCTCCATGTAAAAAAAATACAAGGAGATTAAGAAACACTAGGAATGTCAAATGAGACACCCTGCATAGTGGGGCATGTCAAAGGTGTTCCTAGCACAAGCAAGAATATGATCAGAGTCTTTGAGTACTCAGCATCATCTTTCAGTTTCTAATTTTATCTGAAAATGTTCTATTTAGTTACAGGACTTACTACTATATTAGGAATTTCAGGATAATAGCAAGACTTCATCGGTTTATATGCCCTAATTCTTATATGACTTTGATCTGTGTCCGTTTGCATTATATGTTCACATTCCAACTGGGCTGAATTGTATATAAAAAAGGGAATGGATAATCTTCCCTCCTATTAATTGCATATATTTTAGAAGTTTTTATTTGACAAATGTTGATCCTTATGAAATGAAGATACGTCACAGTTCTGAATTATTTAACCAGTGTTGAAAAGCAAAATCATCTTTATTATGTGCCATAAGTTGCTATCACTCTTTGTAATCATCAGAATTAATGCTAAAAAAATTTCAACTCAATGTATAAGGAACCCCCATACATAGTATATAACTATTTACATTTATAAATTGCAAAACATTATCTTTAGACTGGGTCTAAATTTACATAATAAACTATCAATGGCATATCTGAATTATTAATTTTGTTCACAGACTCTAAGTAACAAGGTAATATGAACATGGCAATTTTGAAACATAAAGGTGGAAATGATGCATTTATTTAATAAGTTACGAAAAATAACTACACCCTGTGTGCTAAGTACCTTGCTTTGGGCTGTCTTCATACTAAGAAGCGGGATTGAAGCAGGAACAGACCTCAGAGCTTCTGACCAAGTGGGAATTACCTGATGGTTATATAATTGTTTGGTTCAACATTGGCCAAAACAAATCTCAATTTTGAATATATATATATATATATATATATATAGAGAGAGAGAGAGAGAGAGAGAGAGATAGATATAGATATAGATATAGATATAGATATAGATATAGATATATACCTGCACACACACATACACACACACATATACTATGGCTATCAAATTCAGCAAATATTGCATGGACTCTATGCATACAAATATTTCATAATCGATGTTATTGCTGTTTATCTGAGATTCAAACATATCGGAGATAAACATTACCAAACATTGATATGATACTTCTATTCCTTGATATTCTCTTGTTTATTGACCCATGGCCATTGAGAGGCCTGAAGTATGACTCTCCCCACTTATCAATGATAACACAAAGCCCCCTAAAAGGATTACATTTTTTAAATGTTTATCTGAGAGAGAGAGAGAGTACAAGTGGGCGAGTGGAAGACAGAGAGGGGATCTGAAGAGGGTTCTGTGTTGACAGTGGTGAGCCTGATGTGGGGCTCGAACCCATGAACCGTGAGATCATGACCTGAGCCGAAACCTGCTACTCAAGTGACGGAGCCACCCAGGTGCTTTTCTTGTCTCCCACCGATTAGGGGACAGAACTTATGCCATTCTGACTCCATGTTTGTTCCTGTGTCATGCTGCTTTTGATAGAACTCGTCTTCAGGTGTCATCCGTCGTTTGTTCATTTTTAAGTGAATGGTTTGCTTTCTTTTTAAAATTTTTAAAATGTTTTTTACTTACTTTTTTGAGAGAGAGAGAGACAGAGAGTAAGCGGGTGGGGCAGAGAGAGAGAGGGAGACGCAGAATCTGAAGCAGGCTCCAGGCTCCGAGCTGTCAGCACAGAGCCCATCACGGAGCTTGAACTCGCAAACTGTGAGATCATGATCTGAGCCCAGGTCAGAGCCTCAACTGTCTGAGCCGCTCAGGGGCTCCATGAATGGTTTGCTTCTTGAGAAACAATTGGAACTATTACTTTGGGGGATATTCCTTCTTCCCTCCCTCCTTCTCTAGCTGTTCTACATACCAACTGCGTTAACATCTGTGGATATTGTTCATCCTGCAGTGCAGGATTTTGTCTAGAATTCCAGGGTTTTCATATTTGCTGTTTGAGCTTTTCTTATTAGTCCTTTAAACTTGGGTCTTTTCAGTGCCCGCTAAGTAGGTCATTTGTATCTATTTTAAAAGGTCATTGTTCTCAGCTTGAGCCTCTGCGTCTGCGTCTGCGCACTGACAGTTCTGCCCCCACCATTCAAGGCTCCCTACACCTGAGCTGCATCCCTGCTTACTGTCAGCACTTTTGATAATGGCTAGGCTTATTAAATTTTCTGCACATTCGACTGGATTCTGGGAATTTATGACTATCATGTTTGCTGCTTTATCATCCTTATTTTGCATGCTTCATTTTTTTTTTAATATTGGCTTTTATTTCCTGTGACTGTATTCCTACCTGCTTAGGTAAGATATAACGGCCATATGTTCAATGTCCCTCTCCTGGGGACCCCTTTCTCTTCTTCTCTGCCTTGTGGCACATACGGTTCACTTGTAAGGTAGTTAGGACTATTTCACTGAATAAGCATTTAGGATGTGCTTTCATTTGTGCCCACTGCCCAAGTCATTGATTGCTATTCTCCGATTCCTGATTGGGTTGCAACGATAAGTAGAAGAATGTGATGTATTCACTTGCACATAACGAACGCATTGGCTCTCCCATGGGGCATGTCATTGATCGGGACGGTCCCGGAAGTAATGGACACAACGAGGACAAATTCACAAATATCATAGAGGAACAGAAACTGACAGTCTTTACTTGTACGAGCCTAAAGATTTATGAATATTGAGAATTTCATTCAACGGGTCCAAATCCTTACAATCGCTGAGATAATCTTAACTATACCTGATGATATATTGAGGTGATTTCCACCACCAGGGAATTGGATTGTATTACCCTGTTGTCGTTATTATACTATCCAGGCTGCGTGGAGAATGCTAGCCTCTAGCTCTGTTGTGACTAGTATGTGCCTGGATATCTGAGTGCCTTATATTTCTTTTAACCGAAATGTGAGTCCTCTTTTTATACTCAAGTTTTGCTAACATCTAGTACTCCCTACTTAGCTTTTCATAGCAGCCTTTTCTTCCACCCTCTATACTCAGACACTGCTTTCCTATACTTTTTAACTTCTGGTTAGGGACCTGATTTAATTCACACATCTTTGGAAACAAAGGTCATTAGCTCCCTGTCTCACTAACTTCTGAGCTTGTGCTCAGAAACAAGTGCCCTACCCACTGGATTGTGTATTTGGAAGCCAGCCCAGGTTAGCTTAGAAATCTCTAAAATATCTCACGCATTGATTGAAACTTCTGGACACCTGCCTTGCAGCAAAACTTAATGACCAAATAGTCCTCCTTGTCTTATAAATACACTGAGAAAGGGGCCCCGGGGGGGCTCAGTCAGTTAAGGGTCTGACTCTTGAGTTCGGCTCAGGTCATGATCTCATGGTTCGTGAGTTCGAGCCCCGTGTCAGACTCTGTGCTGATGGTGTAGAGCCTGCTTGGGATTCTCTCTCTCTCTCCCTCTCTCTCTGCTCCTCTCCTGCTCACAGGCTTGCTCTCTCTCAAAATAAATAAATAAAACTTAAAAAAATTAAAAAAATAAATACACTAAAAAAAAGAAAGGGAAAATATAGCCATTACTATGAAAATGTCAAACATATACAAAGTAAGGGGAGTGTGATACGAATCCCTACATACCTATTATTCACCATACGAATCCCTACGTCTAGCGTGATGGACCATTTTGGTGCTACCTTGACTGGGCTAAGGGATGCTCGGAGAGCTGGTAGAACACCACTTCTGGGTGTGTCTGTGATGATGATTTTGTGAGATAAGCGTTTGAGTCAGTAGACTCAAAGAAAAGAAGATGGCACTCACCCAAGTGGGTGGGCATCACCCAATACACTGAGGACCTGAATGGAGGCAGAGGATGAAAAGAATGTGCTCTCTCTTGAACTGGGAGGTCCGTCCTGTTCTACCCTCGGGTATCAGCACTTCTGGTTCTTAGGCCTTTGGATTCAGATTACAAATTACAGCAACAGCCCTTGTGGTGTTCGGGCTTTTGGATGCAGACTAAATTACACCACTAGCCTTCCTGGGTCTCCAGCTTGCAGAAGGCAGATGCTGGGACGTCCTGGTCTCCATAATCATGTGAACCAGTTCCTGTAATAAATCTACTTATATATGTATCTTTATATATCTTCTCAGTTCAGGTTCTTTGGAGAACGCTGACCAATACATCTCCTCAGAGCTAATCTTGTTTGGTGTATACCAATAACCATTCTTCTCTCTCCTGACTTCCAGTTCATTATTATTTTTTAATGTTTATTTATTTTGAGAGAGAAAGAGAGGCAGCACAAGTTGGGGAGGGCAGGGAGAGAATGAGAGAGAGAGAGAGAGAGAGAGAGGGAGAGAGAGAGAGAGAGAGAGAGTCCGAAGCAGGCAGAGAGAGAGGGAGAGAGAGAATCCCAAGCAGGCTACACACGGTCAGCATAGAGCCCAACACGGGGCTTGACCTCATGAACAGTGAGACCATGACCTGAGCCGAAACCAAGAGTTGGTCGCTTAATGGACTGAGCCACCCAAGCATCCCTGCCGTTGATTATCTTAAAGCAAATATCCCCGATACACAGTTTCATTTAATATACCTAGTTACGTATTTCTAAACTACAACTCTATTTTCTAACATAATTACATCATTATCCCTCTAAAAATATCATTATATTATCAGTTTTCCAGGTACTACTCAAGTTTGCCAAACACCCACCCACACTCCCAATAATTGTTTGAATCAGAGTCAAACATAATGCATGTTATATATTGCACACTAGGAATGATCACAAGAAAATGAAGCTTTTAATTAGTAATGAGAAGTACAAATAAGCAGCCTGAAAAAAAAAAAAAAAAAAACACTGCGCCGTCTGTAACTGTATCATCTCTTTCCCGTGGCTGTGTGGATGCAATTCCACGGGAAATTTGCCCTTACCTTTAAAGAGAGAGATCATGTGCACAATTATATGTAACTCTTGGATTATCCGAACGCCTGCTTTTAATAGAAGCAAAGTGGTTTGCCTGAACTCCATCAGGAATATAAGAGATCATTCATTCAGCAGGAAAAAGAAGGCTGTGGATCGAATTAGTCCTTTTATGACGTTGTGCAGGCACACAGCACAAACAAACACACACACAAATGGATTGTGCGGCGCTTTGTTAAAATGATCCTTGCTCGAGGATGCCCTGACAGAATAAAATTCCGTAACCTCGGGGGAACAAAAAGGCGAAGGACTCACAGTCCTGAGTTGGCTGGACTTGTTGTACCTGGATAAATGCATTTTAGCTTTCACCATGCCTTTTCTGAGTTTTATTACTCTTTGCATTCTGACTACTAACCGAAAACAGGATTCCTTCAAATTCCTGGGCACCTTGCCACCACTTTGGGCCAAGGGGCCAATAAAAATCATTAGCAATACATAAATTTTATCCAGTGGGCTTTCCTGAACATGTACATGTGTTCATAAGGTCTGGGCACTGAAACCCACATGCTCTGTCTCATCATGTGCTTCTCATTTGCTTGCAATCGGTTATACTCAAGTCTGTTATGTGATTATATCGTAATTTACATCAAATGAGGATCAATATGCCATTCAAATACGCTAATAAAAACGGTGGTTAGATAGACACTTTTGTTAACGAAAGACAGTAGATAAGACTGAACATAGTTCTAGGGTTTTCAAGCTCTGCGGAACACAATGCGTAGTCTCAATTTTTATTTATTCATTTGCAGTGAGGCCGATATGAATATATTTGTGAGACGGAAGTATTAGAATGAAGTGAGCCTGTTCATGATTATCATGATGAAACGGATCAGCCACTATGGAAGTGAGAATCTCTAGCTTGCTTTTCTCCACTTACAATTCAAAATTGTTCATTGACTCGGTTGATTAAGTAGCCATTTGTCCTTGTTTATATTTTATGAATGTTTCATGGTGGCGAAAACTTTTTTTATGAAAAACGTGTATTTTTACCCAATGCCAGGTTGAGACACCTACAATAAACACGCTTGAAAGACTGTGTGAGGTGTATTTACTCTGAAATTTCATTTAAAAGTTCCGATATCATCGCAAGTGATACAAGATCTGGAAACATGCTATTTCCAGTGACTCTGAGCCCCTGTGTCACCACTATGTCCAGCATCTGCCTTGGGCGCATTACACAAAACAATGAAAATAAGAAGTAGGACATGAAGAAAAGAGAACACAGACTAAATGAAGATCTTGTATTAAGCACATGCGCGCGCGCACACACACACACACACACAAACTCCTTTTAGGTGCATGTTAACAAGGTCATCCTCTACCATATCAGTTGGATTTTCTGATGATATACTTCTTTTTGGTGAATAAACTTTATGTTGTGGATCCTAGAAATCACCGTTACAGTCGAAATCGAAAATTATGAAACGAAAAAGGAAATCAAGGTGTACCTCCTCCTTAATTTAAACCAGAAGGTGGCCTCCTCTAGACTGAAGTAATCTAGTGGGAAATATATTTTGGCAATAAACATCTACTTAAAAACATTTTAAAACAAACTAACACCTCCTTGTACACTAATAAATTAAATACAAATCAAGGCCAAAACATTTTTCTTTCTTTCTTTCTTTTTTTAGAATTCAATAGAATATCAAGAGGTTGTTCTTTAAAAGGAGAGTGCAGAGAGCCAAAACATGAGGATATATTCTACACCCTGGCAGAATTTTATTAAACTTGTTCTAAACCGTTGGGTTTCTATTTTTAAGAACTCTAGGGAAGAGAGTGGCCCATGTCTACAAAGCCCGTTCTTTTTTTTTTAGTGTTTATTAATTTTTGAGAGAGAGAGAGCACGAGTCATGGAGGGGCAGGGAGAGAGGGAGACACAGAATCCGAAGCAAGATCCAGGTTTCGAGCTGTCAGCACAGAGCCCAATGCGGGGCTCAAACTCATGGACTGCGAGATCATGACCTGAGTAGAAATCACGAGTCAGATGCTTAACTGACTGAGCCAACCAGGTGCCCCTACAAAGCCTGTTCTAAAGGCTGCCGTGGTCCTGTGTTTCGTCAGCTATCTTCCAAGTGTATGCAAATATTTTGGTTCACTAGAGGATGCAATGACAAACAAGTTTAAATAAATTAGACATTAGGACAAGAATATGGCAACTTACTGTACTTTATTTGAAGGAAAGAATGAGATACAAGATTAATATTTAGCAGTTTCAAAATAAGCTTGTTATGCTTCGTTTCCCCCAAAGAATTCAAAAACCTTTGAAAATGATGCTTGTCTCTCATGTTGGTTTATTTATATTACAAAACATCTGTGAGAAAATTAATTTGCTTTTATTTGAATTTATATAGCTTTTTTCTCCCTGAACGGGGTGTAAGAATGCTTTTTCTAAAGGGTCTTTTCCCCGCAACTTATAATGTGTATTTCCAAATAGTAAAAGCAAACAATGATGAGAATACTATAATGACGTCCATTCATTTTCTGGTCTTTCTCTTTCTAATTTTATTTTTTTTTAATTTTTTAAATGTTTTTATTTAGTTTGGAAGGAGAGAGAGAGAGAGAGACAGAGCATGAGCGGGGTAGGAGCAGAGAGAGAGGGAGACACAGAATAGGAAGCAGGCTCCAGGCTCCAAGCTGTCAGCACAGAGCCCGACGTGGGGCTCGAACCCGCAAACGATGAGATCATGAACTGAGCCAAATTCGGACACTTAACCGACTGAGCCACCCAGGCACCCCTCTTCCTAACTCTAGAAACCATACATAATTACCATGAACAGAGATACTCACACAGGCACATTTGGAGGCCTAACGAGTGTTGCTCATTACAGACTCTCTTTAAATGTCAGACTTAAAAAATTATTGCATAAAATTGAACTGTTTCTCAAACATCATGATAAAAACATTGTATGTGGTGGCTACCATGGTGCCTTGCCCACATGCCATCTTCAGAGTTCCTGCTTCCAATGCTCATGTGTTGGGAATATGCCCGCTGAGGACTCAGCTCAATCTTTCTCTGGCAATTGGGAGCAGGGCACGGCAGCTGAGGCTGAGTCAAGCCCTCCCTCATGGAGTTGGCTCGTACCCAGTGATTGGCTGATGTGGGATGTCCATGTCTGGCACCCATGTGTGAGTTCCAATAATGCTGATCAAGCATGCCAACTCCAGAGCTTACTATAGAACAGGTGGAACCACATGGTGGGTCAGCCCCTGCCCCCCCCCACCCCAACACCTGCTTGTCTTCCTCCCTCACCGGTGCAGCTCCTAAAACCATCCCCCAGTGAAACCTATACATACTTCACTCCTTAAGGTGTTGTTCAAAGACTCCAATCTAAGGCACCAAAAATACCGCCATGGGAATAGATTATTTAAAAAGCCATTCAAGAAATGTTTGCACACAATCTAACAACTTGCGTTCTACAGTGGCCTAAATATCACTTAAAATGTAACTATTTACAGTTCTTCATGTACTAGAAAATCAACAAGGAAATTTGGAACCTGCTGTGTGCAAAGTTCTCTGGATGTTGGGAACATGCCATGACATCTAGTCATTATTTATTTGTCAAACATCTACTGTTTGTATGTCCTATGTCCCACAGTCCAAGTGCTTGCAATCTGAGAAGACAAAATACCTACATATAAAACTAACTCTTGTTTTTGCTGAAATGTTGTATTTCTATTATTTTCACCTCTTTTCTGCTTTTCTCTACTTTTTACTCATCAGGATATTACATAAGATCATTGCTATAAGCCATCTCAACACTTTTCAAAAGAAATACATACATCATAAAATGGGGATTTAAACAGTGTTAATAGTCTACCGAGAGTTAAGGATCATGGCCTTTGGAGAAAGAACAAGAGTTTTTAAATGGACAGAAGCGGGAACTGCATTCCAGAAAAAAAGGATCAGCATTAAAGAAGAATCACAAAGTAGGATATGTTCTTGGCACATTTGAAATCATTCATAGTCCAATTTAGCGAGAGCTTATGTTATGGAGTTACAGGGGATGAGTCTGGAATGCTAACTAGGTCCAACTTGGCTACGCGCGCCAGGATAAGGAATTTAAGCTTGTTATGGAGAAGAACGTTGAGTTAATAGGCATTGAATCAAGACTACTCCAAAGATTTTTGTTTTATTGTTTTGACCATGAGAGCACATAATTTTTTTGTAATGCAAAAAAAAAATCAAATCAAATCAAAAATAAAATTGATATCCACAGAAATTTGGTATCAAACGTAATGAATAAACTTAGCTGCATGTGCAGCGGGTAATATATCCACACAGAGAAAATAATTATTTAAGTGATTTTAAGTAACAAATCAAGAAAATCCATTCAGTTGGAAATATCAGGAAGAATTCTTTTTTTTCCCCTAAATTATGTCTTTATTAGCTCTGTGAAAGGTTAAAGAACTAGAGAGTCAAGGACAATCCAGCAGAAATGTGCACTCTGGGTACTCCCTATCAAAAAGAACCAGGACTATTTAAAGGAAAGGTGATTCCAGTCTGGGGAAGAAAATATGTGTGATGCTTCCAGGAAATGTACCAAAAAGCAAGAAATACTAAACAACAACAACAACAAAAACAAAACAAAAAGCCAACCCCACATCTAAGGAAGTCACATTAAAAGACATGGGATAGGTCATGATGGGTTTCCAATACGTCCAAGATGAGTGATTTGAGCGTCTAACAATAACCGCAACCGTAATAACACTACATCTATAATACCAACGAGTTCCTAGCGGGGGTCAAAGAATCTACACCATAACACAGTTCACTAGGTCTGCGGATGTGTGAGAGGTAAGTACCATTCTATGTGGTTGACAAGACTCATGATCTACAGCGTCCATTTTGATGGTCCCTCCCTCCCCTTTTGAAGCTCTATTACGAGCAGTTCTTGTTTTAGAATGCCCTTTTCTCACATGCCTCGGCAAACAGAACCCGTGGTTGGTTGAGATCTTCCTCAAATTTCCTTGAAATGAGGCCACCACAATGGGGTAGAACTTCCCTGTATTCACCAGCTGACCCTTCTACATTTTGAGTGATGCTGGGATGCCAACTCACAACATTTCCTTTCACGCTGTAGATTCTTCTGCTCTGTTAGCCACCCCTTCCGTACATCTCTTACGCCCCTGACCGACATCCTTTTGTTCCTTGCTCTGTAAAACGTATCTGGACAGGGAAGCTCTTCGTGCAAATCTGTCCCTGAATTATTATGCTGGCTCGGGTTTTGGTATCTCTCATTTCTCCCCTCCCAGCTTTCTTCTTCTTTGCTAGTCCTATTTCTGTTTCTTATTCTTTGCTTTAAAGCAAAGTATGTCACTAAATACAAAAACAAAGAATCTATTTTGCCATTTCTTTTCTTATATTTAATGGCAGGTTTTACCCAGTTATGCAACCAGTGACATCTTAAAATGAAAGCAAGTTTTCTCTCCCATTGATTATATTAAAAATTTAAATGTCTTCCTGTTCTCACAGAAGTTTTTTTAACATCCTCCATATGACTTCCAAATTTTCAGGATTGTGTGAAATTAGTTTTAGCTATTGCAATATCATGATCCGAAAAAGTGATATTTTTCTCTTTAGCGTTTACTATCCTCCATTCCTATACACCCTGTATACTTCAACTTGCTATAATTCTATTTCAGACAATTCGCATGTGTATCTCTGTACACCTTCTTCTATGGTACATACTAACAGACTGACGTTATCATGAACGTTGGCTTAATTTTTCTAAAAATTGACGTTTACTTGAATTTTTCTAAAAGGCAGGGAAAATTTCCTCCCCGGTCATCAAATTCCCCCCACAGATTTCTAATCTTTGAAATGTCCATTCTAGGTCATAAAGCCAACTCTTGTGTGGCTAGATGCCCTTATTTTTCACTGGAAAGCATCCTGCACCTTAGCACTAAAGAGATTTCTCTCACTTCTATCTGAATCCTTGCATTTCAAACTGAAATGTTTTTCCGAACTGGTTGAACACGACCTTCCTCAGACCCAGAGTCAGTGTCTTTGACCTTCTCTTTCTTCGGTATTGCGCATGGCCAGAATGGAAGGGCAAACCCCCAGAAGGCTGGAGGACAGGGAGACTTCAGCCGTCCTGAAGTCCCATCTGGTCACCTAACATGTGAGGAAACTGTAGCCCAGAACACCTAAAGCAAAACAAAGCACACCTGTCTGTGCAAACTGTTACTGTATTTGTCCTCTTTCTCCACCCATCCTCGAATTCCCCTTCCTTTCTTATGTTGTTTTCCTCTCCCTTTGTTTCTTGTTTTGCTTTTTGTTTCAGTTTTCTGTTTTGTTTTGTTTTGTTTTTTTACTGTAGTTTGTTTTCGCCTCTGGTCACTTTGATGAATTTAATTCATTTACTTTCTCACAATGGAAGCTGAATGGAACCCATTCTCTGATGACTCCTCTGATACAGGACATCATTCCTTCTTTGTGCTTTTGTGTAAGTTCTTCAGGCATCCTTTTGAACTTGTCTCATTTAACCTTTGTGCCCTTGAATGACACCTCGTTTCTTTCTGTACTTCTTTTGGTTTATCTCCTCCTGCATTTAACCTGTTGGGAAAGGAGGTTCTTCTGGTCCTGCTCTTCTCCTGCATTTGGTTTGGCTTCTGCTCATTGTCTCTGCTCTCTTCTCCTCGTCTCCCTCGCCTGGGACCATAGACAAGAGCCCCCCCCCACCCCCCCAGCTGAGGTGTCCTTGTCCTTTTCTCTGTAACCTACCTCTCTGCCCTGCTGATCTCCTTATATGTGGTTTCCTTTGTCTTTTCTGTCTCACCTCAGCCCAAATTATTATCTTTATTTCTCCCCGTTTCTGCTTGAAGGCCCCCTCGCTCCTCCCACCCAACCTAGAATCTTTGCTGGATTAATTTGGGCGAATGTTACCATGTCCAGCTGTTCCTGTATTTTTCCTTCAGGACTCTCATGCCGAGTGCGTGAAGTTGGTGCAGCTGTAGTCTGGTTTGCACAGGCGGTGTTCCTTTGCATAATAAAGGTCGCCTGCATTTTATTGGAAAATAAGCCATGTCCCTTCCTCCACAGCAAGCGCACACATTTCCTGACTGTGCAATGCTCCCAGATGAGTTCCAAGCCCTTCTACAAAGCGTGTCTTTAATTGTCTTTTTTTTTTTTTTATAATGACAACCGTTCTTTGTTTCTGTTGGAAAACACCTGGCAAGTGGCTAATCCCTCCCCATCCTTGCTACGTTTCTGTTTCACACTTACGTTTCCTAGTCCAAATCCCAAACCTGTCTGCTGCCTTCGCTGGAACTATTGACCCAATGCTATATCATCTTAGTTCCTACACACTCGCCACTTCATCCTGCTAATTGGAAGCCACACCATATACTCGTATGAATGCCGTGATGCATTTTCAGCCAACTTTAAGTTAACAGAATAATAATAGCAATTAATGCTAACAATAAAATATATTAGTAACAATAAAACATGCTAACAATAAAAATAAAACAAAAATAAATATACGCTGTGTATTTTCTGTTCTCTCTACTTCGTCTGTGGTAGTTGACTCTTGAGCTGTATTATGACTCTAATTTGTTTCAAGATAAAATATCCATGCTTATAGTTATGTTGACCTACTACTATTTTTAGAATTTTTTTTATTTCACTGCTAATTTGTGCTCAACTGTCGCCGATTGAAATGCTTATTGTTATCTTGCTTTAGGTATTTAAATGACTATGATATTTTCTATTTTTCCTTATGTGTGGCTTCTGAAACTACTGATCTTTTTTTTATTAAAAAAATTTTAATGTTTATTTATTTTTGAGAGAGATAAAGAGACAGAGTGCAAGCAGGGCAGGAGCAGAGAGAGAGAGGGAGACACAGAATCGGAAGCAGGCTCCAGGCTCTGAGCTGTCAGCCCAGAACCTGACAAGGGGCTCGAACCCACAAACCGTGAGATCATGACCAGAGCTGAAGTCAGATGCTTAACTGACTGAGCCACCCAGGCACCCCAGAAACTACTGATCTTTTTTACTGTCTCCATCATTTTACTTTGTCCAGAGTGTCACATAATTGGGATCATACCACATGTGGCCTTTCACGTTGGCTTCATTGGTGATACACATTTAAGCTTCTTCTGTGCCTTCCCTGTCTTGATGGCTCACTGCGTTTTAGTGTGGAATAATATTCCATTGTCTGGTTGTAGCACAATTTGTTTCTCCATTCACCCACTGAAGGACATCTTGGTTGCTTTCAAGTTTGAGCTAATATGAATAAAGCTGCCTTAAACATCCATGTGCAGGTTATTGTGTGGACATTTTTGTATATCTTCAACTCCTTTGGGCAAATACTAAAGAGCATGATTGCTGGCTCATGTGGTAAGAGCCTGTATAGTTTTGTGAGAAACTCCCCAAATATCTTCTAATGTATCTGCACTGGTTTGCATTCTCATGAGCAATGAAGGAGAGTTTTTCTTGCTTCACATCCTCGCCATCATTTGGTGTTACCAGTGTTCCGGATTTCGGCCATTCTAACAGATGTGTCGTGGTACTTCATTGCCATTTGAATTTGAATTTCCAGGATTACTTATGTCATGGAGCATATTTCCATATGCTTAATTTGCCATCTTTATTCCTTCTGCGGTGAGGGGTCTGGAGCTTTGGTTCATTTAAAAACATCGCATCATTTCCTATTGTTGAGTTTTAAGAGCTATTTGTATATTTTGGATCGCAATTCTTTAGTGTCTTTTGAAAATATTTTCCCTCAGTCGGTGGCTTATCCTTACATTCCAGCTTATCAATTAATCAATTCTTTTTTTTAATTTCATGGATCGTGTCTTTGTTATATCTAAAAACTCATCACCATACCCCAGGCCATCTGGGTTTCCTCCTATGTCATGTTTTAGTAGTTTCATAAATTTCCACTTTACGTGTAGGTCTGTGACCCATTTTGAGTTAGTTTTTGTGAAAGGTGTAGTTCTATGTCTACACCGTGTTTGTTTGTTTTGCTTGCGGATGTCCAGTCGTTGCAGCACTCTTTGTTGAAAAGACTGTCTTTTCTCCATTATGTTGCCTTTGCCATTTGGTCAGAGATCAGTTGACTTCATTTATGGGGATCGATTTCTGGGCTCTTTATTATGTTCCATTGATCTATTTTTTTCACCTGTACCCCACTGTCTTTACTATGGTGGCTTTGCAGTAAGTCATGAAGTCGGTGGTGTCAGTGCTCCAATGTCGTTCTTCCCCTTCAATATTGTGTTGGCTGCTCTGTTTATTTTTATTTTCTTTAATCATTGCCTCTAAACTTCAGAATTACTTTGCCGACACCTGCAAAATAATTTGCTCGGACTTTGACTGGGACTGAACTGAATCTATAGATCAAGTCGAAAGAATTGATGTCTTGACAATGCTGAACCTTCCTTTTTGAGATCATGAAATATCGTTCCATTTGTGCATGTCTTCTTTGATTTCATTGATCAGAGTTTTGCAATTTTCCTCATACAGATCTTATTCATATTGTGTTAGGTTTATATCTAAGGGTTTGTTTGTTTTGAGGGGTGCTGATGTGAATGGTCTAATGATCAGTGAATAATGGTCACACAGAGACGGTTGTAAAGATATATAAAAGGAAAAGCGGGATATACAGAGTGATATTCATAAAAAAAGCAGAAGATTTAGAGTATAAAAAGCATTATCGCATATTTTTCTGGTCTTACATATTAATTGAAATCTTATGTAAATGTAGTCCTTTCTGTGATTATACATATGTTTTATTTTTTTTTTAATTTTTTTTAACGTTTTATTTATTTTTGAGACAGAGAGAGACAGAGCATGAACGGGGGAGGGACAGAGAGAGGGGGAGACACAGAATGGAAGCAGGCTCCAGGCTCTGAGCCATCAGCCCAGAGCCCGACGCGGGGCTCGAACTCACGGACCGCGAGATCGTGACCTGAGCTGAAGTCGGACGCTCAACCGACTGAGCCACCCAGGCGCCCCTATACATATGTTTTAAGTAGACCTGAGTCACAACCCAATATATGACTTCACCTTTTATTGACAGTTAAGATGGTCCTCTGTATATTCCATTTCTGAGAAATTTGGACAATTACCTACTAAATTACATGCTAAAATACCTTGTCACTGTGTAAGAAAGTTTGCTTTATACAGTTGGTAGAAAGAATTCTACAACAGAAATTAGAAAATGTTAAATGCAGTATTTTCTTTGCTATTAGTTAAGCTCTGTAAATACGGGTAGATCAATTCATGTTAACACTTCTACTTCTAAACTATAAAGTAAGAATTTCACACTAATTGAAGACAACATTCGAAAAAGTAGAATTTTCAGAAAATGTAGGATATTTCAGATGTAGAAATTATTTTGTATATACAACACCATGCATTGTTTTGAATCAGTTAAATGAATACCTTGATATTACCACTCCACAGGAAAATAAATTATTTTCCAAGTAAAGGAAAAGGAATTATTGCTATTTGAGAAATCTCTGGATAATACCAGTAAGTCTCTAAGGAATATTAACTTCTGAACTGTCATTCTCGTAAGTTGCTCATAAACACGTTTCAACTGCTAGCGTGCTAAACACTATGAATTTGGAAAACCGTCTATGAGCCAACGATCTCATCTCAGTTGTTAAACCCTCTCTTTGGAGTTGCCTGGCTTAATTCTTAAACTCACAGGCAAGTACCACAAGATCAACCACGCTATACATTTTATCATTTTGTTATTGTTTAAAGGTAGAAACATCCTAATCCACCATATTCTAAACTCTGTGAAGGATGTCTTCATATTTCTTCATATATCTCCGGAGAATCTAGTACTGTATTTTGTACACAAAGAAAGCCGCTAACGGATTGATCTTAAAATATCTCATTTGGGAAGAAATAGTAACTAAGCTATATACACAACAGGTTGGTTTCCATTTATTCATACAGGCCAGTAAAAATATTTTTATGTCTCAGTATTTTTTTTCATGCGTTGTACAGTTAAGCTATAAAAGAACATCAAAGAAAAGTTTAAACACATCTGCACCCTCAAGAGTAATGCGATTCCTTTTGCTTTGTTTTTGATAAAATGGAAAACCGATTAAAACAGTATTGTTTTTTAAGAAGCGTGGTTGTGTGTTATCTGACGCTGGTATCCGCATTAGAGTTGCCACTGTTACATGTGCGGAAGGCTTAGCTACTTTTTAAAGATGTCCCATAAATTCTGCAACATATGTGCACTGACTAAGCATTTCCTGTGCCCTCGGGATCCACTGTGTGTCTGGTTGTCTGTTTCCTTTCTTCTCCTCTACATCCCCGGCTACTATTCCAAAAACAGAAGGTGGTATTCATTGCCAAAGCATGTTGTATTATTACTATCGGCTTCATATCTTACTTCCTCTAATTCTTGTTAATTCTCTCCAAGGGTATGAGGGATGTCGTACAGTTGAGAGAAAGTGGGATTACCAAGCAGGTTAATAGAAAAATAACAATATAAGATTTTTCTCCTGCTTTAATCACTTAAATGCCCTTGTTTATATGTCTTTGTCTCTTTCATATTGGATAGCCTTCTGCCCACCTTTATGGTATCCCTGTGGCTCACCTCAATCTGTTTTCCTCTCTCTCCTGGCTGCCAGCCAGCTACTGAAGCAGCAACTGGGCTATTTATAACTGATGGGTCTCAAAGGTGAGTGCTTCATATAGGGTAAGTACTCCTTTGTCTTTGGGCCACCATCCCAAAGGGTTCCAAGGCTATATTACTACACCTGACTTCTGGTGAACTAAGTGTCAATAGAAGGTCAGGTCCTGAACCACAGTAAATTGTTATGTCGTCTCAAAACGGCTTGAGCTTTGCCAAGATTTTTGATGTGGGATATTGTATGGTAAGGGTATTCACTATTAAAAGTGGTGCTTGGTTAACACTTGGGTTGGATTAAGATAGAAACACATCCGACTCAAATGTCTTTTGATCTGAGGAAAGAAAAAAATCCTCGACATTATAAAATTCTTATTAGCCTGGACAAGTGAATGCCAGGAGCGTAGGCAGCCATTTTGTTCCAAAAATTTATGAACGGAACACCTGAGTCACATATTTTAAGGAAAGAGGGCCCCCTTGGGCTGGTTGAAGGAAGTTCTAAAAATGGGAGGGCTAATTTAAAGACACCGGTTCTGAGCTTCCATGGTAACCTATAGAGACTTCACAGTCTATTCTTAGCATGACTTTTCCTCGTCATCTGTCTGGTGTTTCCTAAATTCATCTTGGCAGTCAACTGTTTTTGTAAATAAGTGTATATGGAAACATAGCCACATACTCACATGTTTTCGGCTTGTGTATACCTGGCTTCCTGTTACAAAGGTGGTCTTCGAGTAACTACCACAGAGTTGAGTAATTATCACAAAGACCGCATAGCCTGCCTCGCTTAAAATACATACTATCTGCATTGCTATTTATCAACCTCTATTCCAAAATATGTATCTGCTAAAAGTCTGAGTGAGCTTACAATCTGATGTGTCCAGTACAAAATCATTTTTAAGCCATTCATTCATATGTTCATTAGTTCAGCTAGAGTTCTCACGAGTCAGATAACTCTTGGCTCAAATCAGAGCTCCACTGCCGTGCCGGCCTTTGGGAAAGAGTACAAAAACGCACGAAACTTTGGTTTGTTCACCTGTGAAATGAAGACGGTGGTTGTACCTGCTTCATTCTTCCACTGCATCATTGAGAACTCATGAATGGTATCAGTAGGTCTACAAAACTGGCTTAAATTTGTGGAAATACTGCCTCAGTTCCGGTCATGTTGCCTCCCTGTCTCCCAGGTCCCTTCTTCTCATTTTCTTCTTTCTGCTCTCAAAAGATGTAAATGCGTGTAATCATGTCTAGAACATATAAGGTGCAGGACCGAGAGTGAAGAGATGAATGACTGAATGAATAGAGATAAATTTTCTCTGCTCTCCCCATGATGTTGTGAGGTTACATGCCTTTAGCCCAAATTGCAACATGGATCCAGTGGGGCTGAAAAGAAACAATGCCTCAACTGTCACAGATCAACTGTAGGAGATGATTAGCAGATGATTCTTGAATGAATGCAATGAAATATTAGGTGAAATGCTACATTGTTCCACAGTAACATTGTCAAAGACAAGCTAGGTAGGTCCTGAAGTCCAAACCTATTTTTTTTTTCAGGTTGGATATTGTAAAAACAAACAGAACATAGCCATTTGCTATGATTTGTTGGATTGCATATATAAACAGAAAACAAAGAATAAGTCAGTTACATGGGTCATGACATTGGCACGGAGATAATTTTCCTCAAGCATGAGGAACATTTGTACCTGGACACATTTAACCAATGCTTCAAAAACTAGGAGATGCTGATTCACTTTCAAAAAGTTGCAATCCCTCTTGATATTTGAGTACAGTCAATAAAAGGCATGATTCCTGACATGGATTAGATTAGTGTTGGCTGTTGAGATTGAAAACTTCCATCCTGGTATAACCTAATTTAAATCCCTTTGCTTGGGGAAAGGCTTTCACATTCAGAGAGAAGGGAGATTGGCAGGACAGAATATGATATTAAAACACCATCTAGGAGGAAGGAAGGGCTAAGTGTATGTATTCACCTGTGTGTAGGGACAAGGTTATTACATCCGTGTGCATTAAGGTCACTGAGTTGATTTGTTCTATCATTATTCTTTAGTTTTATTGAAGGGAAACCAGAATTACGCTAAAGACGACTTAGTAGGATTTGGGAACCAAACATCACAGTAAAGCTTAGTGGGGAGAAGAAATACTTGCTCGTTTGTTTTCATTGACTACAGCAAACTTCCAGCAATGTTTGAACTGAACACAGCACCATCGGACCTATTTAGGGTGCACAGCAATGAGAGGAATGGGGATAAATTGTTCATAAGACACCTTTGGTCTCCCAAAAATAATTGAGAACGGCCGTTTGGGGAAAGAAATTCAAGTACGTAAATACAGGGTATATTCACATGTGTGAATGTGAATATACTAACATCGGTATACCCAGTCTGGGGAGAACTGGGGGACATTTAAGCTCCGTGTAAAAATGAAAGGACACATAAGAGTGAACGTCTTCCTTTTGCAGTTAACGATGAAAGAATTTGGACGTTTGTACGTCCACTCCATCCAGGAGTGTCTGAAAGAATAAGAACGGTAACTCATTCAAAGAGCTCTAAAAAAATAGGATAAAACTTACTATCATTCAGCTACTCTATTTGTATGATTTTAATGAAATACTGAAATGTTAGCTTCTGATTTCGAATAAGTACTATAACTCATACTAATTGCAATTAACTTCATATAAATACAGAAGAAAATGAAGAGAAAATACTTGGTTCTAAGCACAATGCCACAGCTAGTCCATTAATTTCTTTTCTTTGGGATTGATGAAATGTCTAAGAACTCTCAGAGTGAAGATGCCAAAAATCAAAGATTAGTCTTGCAAGATGAAAACAGTGCTTAGACCAACTCATTTTCCCCAAATTTTCTAATAATGCCACTTCAGAAGGTTTTTTCCCCCCTGAGAAATAATTTCTGTGTTTTTAATTCATGTCCACAGATGTCGGTCTCATGGTGACCCAACCCTGAGAAAGAACTACAAATTGTTTGAAAACTATAAATACTAAGGAAGAAGAGAACACAAAGCTGATTTTTGAAATAGGCTAGTTAGTGCCATTTATATTTTTTTCATTTACCTGGAACCTGATGAGATTCAAGATCTTCAGTCCTTCTATTCTCTTCCATGGATCAGTTAGTCATGGAAATTTTATAACTCTTCATATACTGAACGACCCTGTTCTCACCAATTGGACTATCATAGATTTAAGGCGTCTAATACCCAGTTAGCCTGGGTAAAAACCACCCTACTAATCCTGTAAGAATTTTGAAAGTTCCTGATGCACTTGTAAAAAATGAAGTGAATTTGTCCATGATCTAGCTGCTTCTCAGCAAGTCATTAATCCCTAACACACTGTTGACACTTAGGTGGCTTCAACTTCCTCTGTCCTTGGATTTACAGTTCCCCCTCTTTAGCAAAATCCTATCTTTTGACAGCCCATTCACATCTCACACCTCCAGGGGCATCGGTTCCTCTTTGCCTCCTTCGTTAGCAGCTGCAAATTTCGTGGTAGGAGCTGTGTCACCCAATATTTCACAACACGCTCTTTTTTTTTTTTTTTTTTAATATCATGCTGTGCATCCTGTTTGTTATTTTTGTCATCCCAGCTAAATTATACGCTCCTTAAGGACAAATGCGATATCAGTAAGTAAGATAAGTAAGATAAATATTCTTTATTTACAGACGCCATGTGCTGTGAATTTTGCAACATGGAAACTTTTCATGTCAAGAATACCAAGTTTTAGAAAATGAGAAGGGTCTACCTGAAAATTAAAGGGAATTGCCGACTGGTGGTGCTCTGTTTATAATGATTAATAATGTTTTATTCTTGTTTAATATTCATATAACAATGATAGTCTTGGCACACATTCTTGGACATCATTGATTATCTACTTAATTTTATCTTTGCGAAACTGAATATGAGTGCTTGCATGTTTCTTGAGGTGGTGGTGAGTTTCATGTAAACAGGACGACAAAGCTCGGGAAGAAGTTACACAACATAGAGAATTCACTCATTCAGTGGGGGAGAGTATTTTTCCCTTAAATGAGGTAACCCACACTCTCCATTATTTATACGTAACGCTTCATTCGATCAGTTTCTGAGTTGCCTATTGTAGGATCCACACATTTACCCTCGAAATTTCCAGGAAAAACAAGGCTTGCACATTTCTTCCAAGTAAACAAAATGACTTTTATTAGTTTTTAAATCTCACCCTCTGTATAATACACAACATAGAATCACAAGATTTTAAGTCCTTCCTGGTTGTAATTTAGTTAAACTGGGAAGATAGTAATTCCCTCAGTGACTGATGTGCTGAACTGTCCCCAGGCATTTTAGGACATGATGGTAAGTGGAAAGACTAAATGATACTAGACATATTTCATTTGCATTTAATGTTTTGTTTCAAGAGGATGCAAATATATTTCTTGAAGTGTCTTTGAAATAATTTTCAACGGCAGTGGAAACAAACTCAATCATATATGAACTGCCTGTTGAGGAATTTTTCTGCTGTTTAATATCTTCTAATATAAATCTCAAGATAATAGATGTTTTTATAGTATGCAAGTTAAATTGAATAATGGTCTTTCATTACTGCTAAGATACCATTGCATTTTTCTGTGACTCATATATTATCTTCAGAGCTTATTCCTGAAAAATAATACTTTATATTAGCAACTATCGCGAATAATCATACTAATAATAATTAGTACTTTTGAAGTTCAAAAGGGTTTCTTTGTTTTCATGAGTCCTTAAAGGTCACATTGCGGTTTTCTGCGGACAAATTTTTTTTTTTTTAAATTTTTTTTTCAACGTTTATTTATTTTTGGGACAGAGAGGGACAGAGCATGAACGGAGGAGGGGCAGAGAGAGAGGGAGACACAGAAGCGGAAACAGGCTCCAGGCTCTGAGCCATCAGCCCAGAGCCCGACGCGGGGCTCGAACTCATGGACCGCGAGATCGTGACCTGGCCGAAGTCGGACGCTTAACCGACTGCGCCACCCAGGCGCCCCCTGCGGACAAATTTTTGATGTACCCATTATCCCCATCCCGCTGATAAGCATTTGACCCTGGTCACTCAGTTTAGAAATTTCCAGAATTCTCCTGAAAACGCCTCTTCTCTTACTTTGGTGTAAAGAGAGAAGGAGGGGGCTTTAGTCTTTAAATACGATATCAGGGAAGTGCATGAAAGGATTATCCTGCGTAGAGCAAAACAGAAATAAAGAGACTGCAAAGAGACACCAGCAAAGAAAAATTCGAGAAGAAAGTCAGCAGGAAGTAGAAGGGCACGGAGACAGATTGGATAACGCTGATGTCAAAAATGAAAGAAGGAGAAAGGAAAACATTCTCACGAAATATTTTCTAATATTTTGAAACTCACGTTTGCGTGTAACTGAACTTTTTGACAATGGATTCGATCGTTGAAAGATGTAACCTTCCCATAGTTTACCTCACACTCTTTAATATAAATTATCAGGGTAGTTGTTACTCTGGACACATAAAAGAGTATATTAACTACTGGGGAGGTTCCTGAGTTTTAAACATCGTCGTTCTGCTTAGAGTAGGCTGTGAATTAAAGACTCTCTCTCCAACACAGGCCACTTAATGTCGTGCGCATCAACATGGAAAACACAAAAAAGAAAATCCGAAAGTGTCCCTCTTAAATTCTGTGTTATCTGCAGACAGATTATTTTGCCGAAGATTTTTTTTTTTTTTCTGGCACGCACAATTCATTTTTGGATACAGTGTTGCAAGCTTCGGACTCATTTTCCCCGCCTCAAGGATTTCTGTTGATTTCTGCTCTTCCGCAGATGATTTCCAAACAAACACCTGTGACATTTTGCAAACAGTCCTCATCTCCCCAGCCCTTGCCTGGAGCCATAAAATCTTTATCTGATTGCAGATGGGCCAAGTGTTGGCCTCAACAGTGACTCACCTAAAGCTCCAATTTTACAAGAAGAGGGCAGAGGAGGGGATGGTGGGAGAAACAGACTGAAGAATTTAAGGAGCAAACAGCACGCGTCCCGACGCGCGTCCGTTCCTCTGGGGCCTGATTCTGATCCATGAGACGGCATTCCCAGAGGGAAAGAGACACCAAGCCAGGGTTTTCGGACATGAACTGTGATACTTCTGGCAAAATCATCACTGTTTAAAGCATACAGAAGGAGCTTTCAACAGCAGTTACAATGTCGTCATTGCTTGGTGATGTCGCCTCAGACCGTCGTGTAAAGTCTTTCGCGGTTTCATCTTCACTGGTTTGAACTGTGACGTGTTCGAAGCCAATTGTGGCAGCGTGATGTGTGCGATTCGATTTACCTCGAATGCCTGAGCAACTCATTTTGCCCGGCTTGTAAGTGCCAGCGTGAATAGAAGACTTCGTTTTCATAATAAGAAAATTTAAAGTTTGGCTCCACAATCTGGAAGAACAAAATGAATCTTGACATGGGTCTAAAAATAAGAACATCTGTTTGCAGCAGGAACCAGGCATGATTTATGGTTCCGACATCATCGTGTGATATGTTGTTTCACTTTATGGTAATTTACAACGTTTAATGTACTATATAAATCGACACAAACTGAGGTAATGCTCCCTCAAAATGCAATAAAAGGAACAAGAACGTGGAATATAAATGTTTGGTTTCCTGTGTGAAAGTTTTGGTTTTACAGCGGAGATTCATGTGGGAGGAACAGAGAGGTTCCAAACCCAAATTGCCCCCTGGGCAGCTTTGAAGTTTTGCTGGTATCAGCATCCCACGCACACATGATGCCCAGGACACTGGAGTGAGTCCCGTGGCAGACCTCACGTGCCATCACCCTATTGATGAATTTTTATGTACAGTTTCACAAGCCTGGCCTTCCTGCAAAGTTCTAAAGCCCACACGAATGCCCCGGAGTCACACACATTTATCTTGTTTCTTTGGCTAGTAATACCACTCTGGACTTTTTTTTTTTTTTTTTTTAAGTCTAATAAACGATTTTATACGACATTGTCCCTAACCCTAAAAAGAGAGCTGCCCTTGCGTGCATTTCAGAAGAATTCTTACACAGCTCTACATCAATAGCATTTTATTCAAAATACATCGGGAGCGGAAAACTGTGCTATGCGCTCGCGAAGCTTCACGAATGCCTCTCCAACAAAGGGTTCATTCACCACCCTACATATTTCACCGGCACTCCCCAGAGTCACAGCTCTTACACCTGCTGCGTATCTCCTTCTTGGTGGACACAGCGGGAGAGGCTGGGTCAAGGGCAGAGGTGAGGATTTTGCAGGAGGAGATTCAAAGAACCTTAGGGCTCAAACTTTCGATGCTTTCCACTGCAGGGTTGATGGGAAGTCCCTTTAAAGAGAAATCAAGCTATCTGCCTGGCAAGAATTGCAGAAATAGAAAAGTCATGCTAATATATAGAACACGTCATGTGGGAAGTAGAACAGTTTTAGAACTCTGTGTCCTCGCTCTTTTAGGGGAGGGTGGTCTCGACTCTCAGACCCTTGCCCCATGTATCCCACAGTTCAGGAGCATTCAATTCAGCCAGTATTATAGGAACCATGTGAGTGAAATGCCAGAAGGGCGGGTGGGTGAGTGCCTGCTTGTTATGCATGCATGGAAAATAGCAGGTACTTTAGTTAAAATAACACCTCGAGAGGATTGTCTAGAATTTTCTGAACTTTATACCCTAGCAAAATCGCCCCCGCCCCTTGGCACCATTAGTCTCCATTTCACAGATGAGGAAACTGGGGCAAAGAGAGGCTAACTAACTTGTCTAAAAACCAAGAGCTACTAAGCAAACGTGTCAGAATCTGGAATCATCTCTCTTTCATCTGGAGCCCACACTCTGCACTGTTGTGCTTTTTGAACCAAATCACCTAACTTCCACGGAGTTTCTTTAGGTAACAGGGTTTTCCCTATGTAGAAAAGCTCAGGATTTAACTCATCATTCTACACCTAATGGGCCTGAAACTAGAGAGAGAGAGAGAGAGAGAGAGAGGCAGAAAGACAGGGAGAGAGAGAATCCCAAGCAGGATCCACACTGTCAGCATAGAGCCCCACAGGGAGCTCCATGCCAAGAACTGTGAGATCATGACCTGATCCAAAATCCAAAGTCAGACCCTTAACTGAGCCACCCAGGTGCCCCCTTTTTTTTCAAATGTTTATTTATTTTGAGAGAGAGAGAGAGAGAGAGAGAGAGAAGAGAGAGAGAGAGAGAGCTTGCAAATAGATCTCTTAAACTGGCATCAACAAATCAATTTTCTCAAAAAAAAGGGGAAAGATTATCTGGCAAAACACAAAGGCAGACCTTAATTTCACTTCTAACCATAGCTTAGTCTCTGTCCCCACTGGGCTTTTACATGTATGACATACCCCATCAGGAACATAGTTCTCTTTCTCTACCAAAATTTGTCTCTCCTTAAAACACCTTTTTAAAGTCCATTATCTGCCCCCACCCCACCCCACCATGGGCTTTACTTGCCTAAAACCTTTTAAAACTAATATTCAAGTCGTTTAGAATATTGCTCAACATTTATAGCTGAGTACCCATAATGTATAGATAATGTTTTGTAAAAATGCACATGTATGTGTATTGTTTATGGATACTTAGAGCGTTAGTTCCTTAAGGGACTTCTAACGTGGCTTTCGTTGTTTGATGTTTCCTTTTTGATCTATCCAACTATTGGTAGATTGTGCTATAGCACGAGCAGCATAATTATGAGTATTTTTTATCATAATCTTTATAAATATCAATGTGAAAACCCAATTATTATACCATGCTTTTCTTTCATAGTTTCCTGCCTTGGATAAATGCTTAGCTATAAACGAATTACAAGTTTTAACTTGGTAGAAAATTAGCACACTGTTTCATTTTTATCTCATTTTTTTTTTCCGACGGGAGCTCACAATACAAGTTAATTCAGACTACTATTTATTTCTTTTTCTTGAATGAAGTTTGACAGTCTCCTAAGGGAAAGACAGAAATCACCATTTTATTTTCACCCCTCTTCTTCCCATTTACTCTCATAACTAAGTCTGGGGTAATTTCACAGAAATGAGCATTTTCTGAGAATTTTCCATCATCACATAAACATTCATTTTGGGATTTTGTGCATTTTTGATGGTGTTTTTTTACTTTTCTGTCTTCAGAATTACTGTCATTCTAAAATGATTATCTATTCTCACTGAGGTCTAATGATATTGCCCTGATAGGACACCAAATTATTTTTATGCGTCCAAAGGAATTTACCATTATTTAAATGTATCTTTTTATGTGATTTTACTATTTCCACTTCCTCTAAATGCTGGAGAAGAATATTTTCAAATGATTTCAAGAATAATCACATATTATATTTTATGGGCATCGCAAATAGTAAAGTGCTTAGGGCTACAGGGCACGATATTTCACAGGAACATCTGTCTGGATTGTCAAAGGTACAGAACAGACTCATTCTGAGCATAACACAAAATAGAAGGATAAACATCACTCCTCAAAAGGAAACACATTCTGTCCTATTGACGAGTCTGCACCATATGCAGATTCTGATGCCAGTGAGGTTAACTGCTAGGGGAAGATTAAGAAATTATTCAGGGATCCTGGAATGTCAATTCAAAGGTCTTTTGAAAAGTGCTTGTTTCAGGGTAGAGACGATATGATTGCACATTTACAAATGAATTAATAATGAATGAAGGGAATGCTGTGTTCATGGGCCATCAGAACGTAATGTGTTCAATGTTAAGGCTCAGTGATACACGAAAGTGCTTAGATTTGGGGTTTCTATAAATATTTCTAGGGAAGAGTGTTTTTAAGTCAGGCACCCAATGTATGCTCAAGGGACCCTCTCAAATTTTAAAAAAGACACTTTGTTCAGATCTAGAATTGGGAAAACCTGATTCGGTTTCCTGTGCTGGACAAATGCTGTTCCATCTGACCTCGCCTGTTTTCATCAGGCACTGATGAGGGACAGTCAGTCTCCTGGAGTTTCTTCGTTTTGAATACAGATCATTAGAGTCAGGAGGTAGGGTTATGATGAAGGGGACTTGACCTAGAGGAAAAGGTGCACTGTGAGTACATGTTTAGAAGATGCGATTCACTTCCAGTAAAATGGAAAGATGATAAATTCACAGGGTCGATTACAATTGTCTACATGCATATTTTTTTCTATTTCTAAACATTTTGTTTTTCTTTTTTTTCCTAACCATTTATTTATTTGGGGATGGAGAGAGAGCGATCAGGGAAAGGGCAGAGAGAGAGGGAGGGAGGGAATCCCAAGCAGGTTCCACGCTGTCAGAAAAGAGCCCGAGGCAGGGATCCAACTCATGAACCGTGAGATCGTGACCTGAACTGAGATCAAGAGTGGGAGGCTCAACCGACTGAGCCATCCAGGCGCCCCCACACATTTTCTGTTGAAGAATGAAGCCACAAGAGAGTGCACAAAACAGGATCATATAGCTCAATTAATAATTTCAAACTGAATACAAGTGCAGAAGTACCGTCCCAGCTCAAATAATGGAAAGTGATCAGCACCCCAGACGCCCCCTCGTGACCTGGATCCCTACCCATCTGTCATCACTTTCCAGGATTCTACAGCATACATTGAGTTTGTCTGGTTTTCAATTTCATATGCACAGGGTCATAAAGTAGGTAATCATTTCAGTTTGCATCTTTCCATCCGTGTCATTTTATGTAACGATAGTTCATTTACTTTCATTGCTATCCAATCCCATTTTATAAAGGGTACACTTACTGTTTATCCATTGTATTTATGATGGACTTTTGAGTTGTTTCACGTTAGTGTTTGGAACAGACTTTTGGCTTACTTGTATCTGCATGTACGTTACATTTGCTGTGCAACGCCTTGATATGTCACGCATATTCTCAGTATTAGAAGATATTTGCCCACGTTATTCTGAGTCATTAGACCAAATGCGCTCCCACTAGTAGTGAGAAATTTTCGAATAGCAACCTATTTGATATTTCCAAGTTTTTAAAATTTTGATATACTTTCTGATGCACACACACACACACACACACACACACTCATACATACACATACACTTTTTTTTTCTAACTGTTTGAGAGTAAGTATCAAAGTTGATACACTTTATCACTAACTATTTCAGTACGTTTTCCTACATGCAAGGGCATTCTCTTAGAAAACCACAGTAAGACTATAAAAAATGGTGACTAATATTGGCACAATGCTATTATGTTTCTAGAAATTTGTTGATTTTACATAAATTTTCAAATTTATTTCTTTTTTCCCATTTTTTTTAGTTTTATTTATTTATTTTGAGAGAGGGAGAGGGAGAGAACGAACAGACGAGGGGCAGAGAGAGAGGGAGAAAATCCCAAGCAGACTTTGCACTGTTCGCACTCAGTGCAGAACCCAATGTGGGGCTCAAATCCACACACTGAAAGATCATGACCTGAGCAGAAACCAAGAGTCAAACACTTAACTGAGTGAACCAGCCACCCAGGCGACCTTCAAAAAAGAATTTTTTTTAAGTTTGTCACAGTATCATCTCATTCTGTAGAATCTGTGATGATGTTTTGTTTTCCATTTATGATATTAGTTATTTGTGCCTCGTCTCTTATATTAAACAGTATTCCCAATACTTTTTGATCTCCAATTGTAGATACTTTAGTAAAAGAAATCTCTTCCATTTTCTATTTAGTGATGATTTTTTATCATAAATGGATTCGAATTGATATAAAACATTTTCCTGTTCCGTTAAGTTTTTTAAATCGGTTTTTTCTTTTATTATCTTTGAGTTGACTTGTTCTATTTTTAACTTCTTGAATTGATTTTATTCCTTATTTTTCTCAATGAAATTCATGAATTGTTGGACATTTTCCTTTGATGCAATTTTATTTGTGTGTGCTGAGTTTGAAATCGAAGTTCTAAATAATATTTAATTGTAAACATTTTCAATTCCCATCAACATTCTTTCTTTGCCTCCTGGATTTTTGAAAAGTCTAGGATGTAATTTCCCAATTACATAATAGTGGGAATTTTCCAGTTATCTTTGTGTTGTTTTTCCAAATTTAATGACATACTATTCACAGTGTGTATTCTGTGTGATTTCATTTTTTTGGAATTTTCTGACAATTTGATTTATGGTCTAGAACAGGGATTTCCTACCATGGTGCTACTGACATTTTGAATGAAATAATTCTTTCTTGTGGGGGTATGTTGTTCAGCAGCATCCCTGGTCCCTACCCACCAGCAGCACAGCATTGTCCACTATATCATGACAATCAAAATGTCTTGAGACATTAGCAGGTGTCCCTTGATGGGTGTAAAGATTCCCATTCCTTGAGGATCACAGGGTAGAAACGGGTTATTTTCATAAACGTTCCATGTGGCCTTGAAGCAATTTACATACATTTCCATTACCAGATGTATATGCAATGGTTGACCCATATGTAGATAATATGCGTACTTCAAAAAAATAAGTTATCGTGTTTGTGTAAAACATTCAATTTGCTTTTATAAATATACCTACATGTTTACATGTTTTTCTCTTTGTTATACTCTAGCTCTGAGTTTCCACATTGGGTCATTTTGAAGAACATGATTTTTTTGTAGATCTTTTAGTATGGTTCTACTGGTGATGATCTATTTTTGTTTGTGTAGGTATTTTCAAAGTATATATATATATATATATATATACACACACATATATATATACACATGCACGCGCACGCACACACACACACACACACACACACACACACACACACACTGGTGGGAGAGCTTTCCTTATTTTATTTTGCTCTGTTTTGTTTTTATTTTATTTATTTTAATCCCAGTATAATTAAATCACGACATTATATTAGTTTCAAGTGTACAATACAGTGAGTCAAACTTCAGTACATCCCCAGGCACTCATCAGGACAAGTGCCCTCCTTAATCCCCATCACCTATTTCACCCATCCCCCACTGCCCTCCCTTCTGGTAACCACCAGTTTGTTCTCTGTAGTTAAGTGTCTGTTTCTTGGTTTCTCTCTCTCTCTCTCTCTCTCTCTCCCCTTCTTTCCCCTTTGCTCTCTTGTTTTGATTCTTACATTCCACATATAAGTGAAATCATATGGTATTTGTCTTTCTCTGACTTATTTCGCTTAGCATTGTATTCTCTATCTCTATCCATGTTCTTGCGAATGGCAAGCTTTCATTTCTTTTTATAGCTGAGTAATATGTATCACATAATTTGTGTCTATTCATCCATGGATGGTGGACACTTGGATGGCTTCCATATTTTGGCGATTGTAAATAATGCTGCAATCTAATAGGGATGCAGATATCCCTTTGAATTAGTGTTTTCTTTTTCTTTGGGTAAACACCCAGTAGTGGAATTACTGGATTATATGGTAATTCTATTTTTAACTTTTTGAGGAACCTCCGTACTGTTTCCACAGTGGTTACACCAGTTTACATTCTCACCCGCAATGCAAGAGGGCTCCTTTTTTCTCCGCATTCTCACCAACACTTATCATTTCTTGAGTTTTTGATTTTAGGCATTCTGAAAGGTATGAGGGGATATCTCATTGCAGTGTTGTTTACATTTCCCTGATAATGAGTGATAATGAACATTTTTCATGTGTCTGTTTGCCATCTGTATGTCTTCTTTGGAGAAATGCCTGTTCATGTCTTCTGCCCATTTTAATTGGATTATTTGATTTTTGTGGAGTGAGTTCTATCAGTTCTTTATATATTTCGAACACTAACCGTTTATCAGATATGTCATTTACAAATATCTTCTCCTGTCCAGTAGGTTGCCTTTTACTTTTGTTTACTGTTTAACTATTTACTTTTTGTGCAAAAGTTTGTTTTTTGTTTTCTGTTTTTGTTTTTTGTTTTTGATGAAGTCCCAAGAGTTTATTTCCCCTTGCCTTGGGAGACATATCAGTAAGAAGTTGCTACTGCTGATGTCAGAGTAATTATTGCCTGTGTTCTCTTCAAGGATTTTTATGGTTTCAAGTCTCACATTTAGGTCTTTATCTTGAATTTATTTTTCTGTATGGTGTATGAAAGTAGTCCAGTGTCATTTTTTTTTTTTTTTTGCATGTTACTATTCAGTTTTCTCAACATTTGTTGAAGAGGCTTTTCCATTGGATATTCTTTTCTGCTTTATCAAAGATTAATTGGCCATGTAACTGTGGACTTGTTTTGGGTTTTCTATTCTGTTCTATTGATCTATGTGTCTATTTTTGGGCCAGCACCATACTGTTTGATTACTGCAGCTTTGTAATATAAGTTAAAACCTGGAATCATTACACATCCAGCTTTGTTTTTCTTTTTCAAAATTGCTTGGGCTATTCAGGGTCTTTTGTGGTTCCATACAAATTTTAGGAGTGTTTGCTCTAGTTCTGTGAAAAATGCTGTTAGTATTTTGAAAGGGATTGCATCCAATGTGTAGATTACTTTGGGTAGCATGGACATTTTAAGAATATTTGTTCTTTCAATCCATGAGCATGGAATGCCTTTTCATTTCTTTGTGTCGTCTTTGATTTCATTCATCAGCGTTATATTGTTTTCAGAGTACATGTCTTTCACCTCTTTGGTTAGGTTTATTCTTAGGTATCTTATTATTTTGGGTACAACTGTAAATAAGATTATTTTCTGGGGCACCTAGGTGACTCAGTCAGTTCAGCATCCAACTCTTGATTTCTGCTCAGGTCATGATCTCACGGTTGTGACCTGTGCACTGAGCATGGATCCTGCTTGGGATTCTTTCTCTCCCCCTCTCTCTGCCTCTCTCCCTTACTCATGCCCTCTCTCTTTAAAATAAAAAAAAAATGAAATGAAATGAAATATATAAAAAAAAACATTGTTTTCTTAAATGGGCATGGGATTCTAGGTTGATAGTTTTTGTTGTATTTTGTTTATTTGTTTGAAACACTTGGAAAACATAACTATATTATCTTATAGCTTCAATTATTTTAGTTTGGGTCTTATTATTTTCCTTTGAATGTAACTTGTCTGAATTTGATGAACACTCTTAAGATTTTTGTCATAATTTCTGCTGTTTAGCAGTTTTACTATGATGTACCTTATGTGTGTGTCTGCGTATGCATAAATCTGCTTGGGGATTGTAATGCTTTTATTTTTTATTTTTAGTTTTTAAATTGAATTACATTCCAATTAGTTAACATGCAGTGTAGTACTTAACATTAGTTAACATGCATGTGACACCCAATGCTCATTCCAACAAGTGCCTTCCTTATTTCCATCACCCATTTAACCCATCATCCCACCCACCTCCCCTCCAACAACCCTGAGTTTGTTCTCTGTGTTTAAGAGTCTCTTCCTGTTTGTCTCCCTCTCTGTTTTTATCTTATTTTTCCTTTTCTTCCCCTATGTTCACCTGTTGTACTTGTTAAACTCCACATATGAATGAAGTCCTATGATATTTGTCTTTCTCTGCCTGACTTATTTTGCTTAGCATAATACACTCTAGTTCGATTGTAGTGCTTTTAACTAGTGTCCTGCTAACTATCATTAGTTCTGAAAGTTTTCTATTATTGTTTGTGAAATATACTCTCTATTCTAGTCTCTGTTTCTTGCACTTACTAGCTCCAATTTTATGTATAATTAAGCTTTTCTACTTGTATCCCTATATCTCTGAAATCTGTTTGTAGTTTTGATGTTTTAGCCCGTTCCTCTGGGGGAGATATATTCTTCAGATATGCTATCTAGTTGACTCATTCTCTCTTTAGTTGCATCTACTCTACTGATAAATGTATTTAGTGTTTATTTTTTTCCTTTTTTCTTAAAACCCTTGTGTTGAGGGCTGACTTTCAACAGATCACAATGAGGGGGCTGCTTTGCTATGTACAAAGCCCCAAGCAGAACATCTAAGAATGGTTTAACATATTTATTGCATTTTTAGTTGTGCATAGTTAATAAGTCAGCTGTATGTTTTCCTTGGCTCCTTTTTATATGGTTTCTATTCCTCTGTGGAAACTATTGATTTGTAATTAACTTCTTGAACATGTTAGACGTAGCTGTTTTGTGTGTCATGTCCATTCTCTGCCTTTATTTACCCTGTTTTTTTTTCCTCTTAAAAAATATTGTTTTTTCCTCTTTGCTTCCTTGGTAGAAAATATTGTTAATAAAAAAACAAAACAAAACAAAACAAAAAACTGAGTAATAGTTTGAGATATAACAGAATGTTTTATTTTCTTTAGGAAATATTTTCCCCTGTCAGAAGCCGAGGGACAATGGCAGTTCAATATTATCTTATTTCAAGCAACAGCATCTCAGCCATCAATGTAGCTGCTCTCTCTCTTATTCTTCTTACTATTTTACTTGAGCTTTTTTTTTTTAAATCCAAGATTAATTTTAGGTTGCTTAGTCAAACTGCCTCGCTTTTTAGTGTATCCTGAAGTTACATTTTTTATCCTATATTATCAGAGGATGTCAAAACTCCAGTTTTCTTCTCAATGTCTCTACAATACCTTCCAGAATCACCAGGATTTCCCTAGAGGATCTAAACTCTCCAAACGCAGTTCAGTCATGATGGATCCTGGAAGCTTCTCAAGCCATTCCTACATGTGAAAAGATGAGCCGGTTTTTCTCATTTTTCTCAGTCAGAGATTTTTTTTCTCAACTATCTGTTCTGTCATTTCCAGGAGTTGGGTTTCATTCTCTCGGAGCAAATGGGAAATTATAAGTTATGAAGAAGAGTCTCTTTTTTTTGTTTTACCTTCTTCAGAGAAAACAGCTCTAAAGTACCGTAGCCAAGAGAAGAAAGGTCCCATTTACCAAGAAAGAGAGCCACGACTAATATGAAGGCACCTTACACACCCACCGTCGCCAAAGATGTCCTTTCTTAGGTAGGCCCAGCAACAGCTTTGTTACCCTGCCATCAAATCAGCACAAGTGCAAAGTGCCCTGGACAGCATAGCACTTAGCTGCAACCAAAACTTTAAGTACTAAATACATGGGGAAGGGGCACCTGGGCGGCTCAGTCCACTAAGTGTTCAACGCTTGGCTTCAGCTCAGAATGTGATCTCATGGTTTGTGGGTTTGAGCCCCACATTGGGGTCGGTGCTGACAGCATGGAGCCTGTTTGGGGTCCTCTCCCTCTCTTTCTGCCCCTTCCCTGCTCGCGCGCTCTCTCTCTCTCTCTCTCTCTCTAGGTAATTCAATAAACCCTAAAATAAATAAAATAAATAAATATTTAAAAAAACCAAATTCATGGCAAAATCGAATAAACTTCAGTCATGAAGATAAGCTGGCGAGCGGCTTTACCAGACTGTTCTCTTTTTACCTCAGTAACGTTCAATGTGCTGTAGTCTCGACTAGGGGTTAGTGTCTTTTATGGGTTCTGAAGTTTTACCGGAAGAGAAAGGAATTCTATTTTGCTATAATATTAAGTTAATAACGTGAGTATCTACTTGCTTTTCCAAGAACAGAGTAACATATGAAACTATTGACAGTATTTCCTTGGTTGCCAAAGCAACATTTCAACACTAACTTGAGAATGGACTTTTTTTTTTTTTTTAAATCACATGGGGGGAAGTATTTTGATTTTTTTTAAATTTTTTTTAATGTTTTATTTATTTTTGAGATAGAGAGAGACAGAGCATGAACGGGGGAGGGGCAGAGAGAGAGGGAGACACAGAATCGGAAACAGGCTCCAGGCTCTGAGCTGTCAGCCCAGAGCCCGACGCGGGGCTCAAACTCACGGACTGCGAGATCATGACCTGAGCCGAAGTCGGACGCTTAACCGACTGAGCCACCCAGGCGCCCCTGGGGGGAAGTATTTTGATTCTTTTTTTAAAAAGAAGAGTTTTATTAAGAGAGGACACCGATAAGTGCTGTTCATAAAGCAGACTGCAAACATAAGGATGGAAAACAAATCCACTGTTACCAGTTAAAGGGGGCTCCCTCCACCATATATGTTACTGGCACTTTGCCAATTAGCACCATGTTAAACCCTGTGTGTGTGCTAAAGAAAGTAGCAAAGACCAGGGGAAAACGTGTTGAGAAAGGGCAAACGACTAACATGCCTTTGAAATTGGCATTTTGACGTTAGGAAGTTTCTTCTTAACTCTCAGACTGATTACATGATCACTTTCAGAGCCATTCCTTAAACATTCGTTTGAGTTAAATAATTGTATACAATTGTTCAATGACAACATTGTAGTTCCGAAAGAGGGCATATTTTTTTACTCTTAACTCTCTCTACCAATATAAAGCTGAGACTTAACGCGGTAAACCACACCCGGTGGCCCCTGCAGTGTAGGGTAACTGACCAGCTGCTAAGAAATTTCAACAATTGCCACAACACAGGAAGTTAACATATTTATCCGATACTTGAGAGGAAAAAATGGTATTCATGGGGACTTTTTACCCTATGCCATCTGGTCCTGAGGTGCCTATTACATTTATTATTGACTCATTAAAGTCAATGAGGTGAATAATACAATTAAACCTGTTTACTTGTCATGTAACAGTCAGTTAACATTGAAATGTAACTTCCAGTCTCAGTACCACTATGCAGCGCAGACCCATTCCAGCAGCACGCAGTGATACCCCAAATTAATCTCAGATTAATCTCTCTCAAAATTATAGTGCAGTTTAAAAGTACATGAATATTTGAGGCCACTTTTTAACATGCAAATGCCACATAACAGTCACAATGAAGATTAGTCTTTATAATTAAAACAATAAAACAGAAATAAATGGCCAATGGGGACCAAATACAGGATACATATTCCTGCACTCCCCTAATCATTCAGCCACAGATGGTTTACACATTTGCAAATAGCTTGCAGAAAATATGGGTCCATTTGTGTCGGCAGGGCGGCCAAGAAGCAACGCTATCAGAATTGAAAAGCTTATTTCTACAAAGCTTAAGAATTCATTGCTAGATAAGCTCTTAAATGTGGACATACGCGGTTGTGGCAAGATAAAAAACATTATTCTTGTTATTTTAATTTGCACCCAATCTTCCATAATGACAATTATGCAAAAACTATCTTTTGATTTAATGTTGGACCTAAGAAAACACTATAGCAAAAGGTCTAAGACTTTATAAATATTGATGTAGTTATATAATAATAGCACATTCCTCAAGCACTTTCAAGTGGGTTACCACTTGAAATAAAGCATAATGTGCGTTTTTCATTTATTGATACTTGTTAGTACAAAGTGAATTAACATCATTTGTTTATTATACATGTTGAAAATTCAGATCAATTCATGAAACGCCAGCTTTAAAATGAAGCCTTCCTGAGTAACATCTCAATGGTTTCAGAACTACGCATGGGCTTCATCCCTCATAATCATGAATGTATTTGATCCATAAATGTTTGGAGAAGAAAAAAAAATGTATAGGGACAGAAAGAGAGAGTGAGAGATGTTCAACTACAGTTGGGCATCCTGTTTTCTGAATACTCCTTACAGCTAAAATAATTTCAGGTTACTTTTTTTTTTTTTCACTTTATCTGTGTGCATACCCAGCAACTGGTAAACACCAGTTTTTGAGCTAAAAGAATTACTTATTCAGCTTAAAAATGAAGTCCTCCTCCTCGGTATAAAATTGCTACCAATGAGGGTTCATGTAGAATTCTTCAAGTGATTTGTTTCTACATGTGATATTAAGTTATGTTTTAACGAAAGTAGGCAACAGCAAAGAAATTACAAGAAATTTCTTGAAATGACCACAGTATTTTAGTCTCAATAGACAAACAACATTGAGTACTTTACTTTGACAGAAATTCAGAAGCATTAACCATTTATATTAAATAAATAGCACATTTAAAGATATATTCCCCAAAGGCAACATGTCTTGTCAATAGTTTTTGTTTTGTTTTGTTTTTCTATTTTTCAGTTAAGCAGATCAATTTAGGGTTCACCTATTGTGTGTGAATTCTACTTAGAAAGAGAAATTGACCAAACTAATGCAGCCATTCAGTTTCAACGCACTACTCCGTTGACTCAAAATTCATGCTCTTTCTGGCACAAAAATAAAATAGAAAACTAGTGAATACAAATAAACACCTGTATGATGGAACGATGAAACAAAGATGATCAATTAAATAATTGAAAACGGCTGTTGCAAGAAATCCTCTTAATATATTTAAAGGACTTAGTTTAAAAACAATGGATCTGCTTCTTTATTCTAATATCTGAAGAAGATATTTGCTAGGATATTACAACTAAAAATAATAGGCTTTGAAATTCCATGCATTTCTATAATCATAGGTTTTATCAAATTAATATATATATATATACACACATATATATACATATATATACTGACTACTTCCACCCTAAAAAGTTAGGTCTTTTTAATATATATATATATATATATATATATATATACACACACACACACACACACACATATATATACATATATTATATATATACATATAATGTATACATACGTATATGTATGTATATATATATAATATAATATATATTATATGTATATATAAAAGACCTAACTTTTTTTAAATTTTTTTTTTCAACGTTTATTTATTTTTGGGACAGAGAGAGACAAAGCATGAACGGGGGAGGGTCAGAGATAGAGGGAGACACAGAATCGGAAACAGGCTCCAGGCTCTGAGCCATCAGCCCAGAGCCTGACGCGGGGCTCGAACTCCCGGACCGCGAGATCGTGACCTGGCTGAAGTCAGACGCTTAACTGACTGCGCCACCCAGGCGCCCCGTAAAAGACCTAACTTTTTAGGGTGGAAGTAGTCAGTATTTTAGAATGTCGTGGTATATTGATTGGTATTCAGAGTGTAAGGTTTCCATGTAGTTTTGAGAATGAATTGTGATGTTTTCTAGTCATACATAGATAAGGGCAAAGGTTAACTGATGTGCACGTTGAGTTTATTGACAGTTTTCAAGTAGTAAAAGTCCTTTCCATTAAGGATCTCATCTCCAGCAACACCTCAAAGAAAACATTACATTAAATTAGATTGATTTCAACTTGCGTCAACCTCATGACTATCTAACTCACTTGAACACATAACGTAAACTTCAATTACCTAAAGAAAAACAAAAGCCCATTTGCTTTTTTACAAATAGAATTTAAATTCTGTAAAGAAAAATACATTCAAAAGCGCTGTAAATTCTGGACGCTATTCAACAGGAAAAGATTTGAGAACACGATTCAGAAAAAATATCCTCATATCATATGGAGTTCCCCATACATGGTCCACATAGGAAAAATAATTGTATAAAGCCAGGCTATTAATTGTCAGATCAGGTAACCTTAAAAAGGAAAATTGATCCTCAAATGGACACAGTGGATGGAATAATAGCAACCAATCCATATGGACCAGAGTAAGTAAATGCAGGAATAAGTATTTCGTTTTGGGAAAATGAGAAAAGGAAGAAAATTTGAGAAGATGAAGAGTTGCTTAATGCATCTTTAAAATACATTTAATCGAGAACAAAACTGACCTTACCATAAAAAAAAATTCAAAAAAAAAAAGCAAGGGCTGAAAGAAACCTCTAACTTTAAAATACAGCATTTTAAGACCGAACTATTTTTTTTTTTGCTTTTATAATACTAGCATTAATTTTACCTACTATGAATACAACCCAGTGGAAAAAAAGCATTTTTATGGAACCAGTGATTTATAAAATGCGTGGTAATTTTTTTTACACTTTGTGTAAAAAGGAAATGTATATCTCATGTGAAAAATAAATTTGAAATGATTACCAAGCACTTTTCAAATAAAGAATAGTAAAGGGCTTAAGAATATTGAGAAAGTAGTAATGGATTCAAATCTGGAAACGTAAAACTAGACACGTAGCAGCATCCACAGTCATGGAAATTAATACTTTCAGAAGTTTTCATTAGGATAAGAAGGACTAAACCCATGAGTACTGTGAAGTGTGCTCCAAATGACTCATGCTTTATGTTTCATCAAATCTTTAGTACGTTCACCACCAGCATTTTGCTTTTCCCTCTACCTAATCAAGAGCTTAATTCGCCAAGTTTAAAACACCAAGAAAGTGAACTCCCCAGTATTTTAGTTTATTTTGGGAAGAGCAAAAAAAAAAAAAATTTTTTTTTTTTTAATTAAAACGCTCTAAAGGATTATCAAAAAGTCTCCGTAGTCTTCATGGATATCACATCACCCTAAAAGACTGGTGTTTTGATGATTTAAGTGTAAATGACTCAAAAACATATGGATTATATTTCCGTTAAAATACACAAGGTTGTAAAAATCAAGGGCAAAGTAGTTCCAAAAGGGGCATTCCGGGGCTTTGACTTCAAGTGTTTGAAAGCAGTTCAAGATGTGCCACGAAACTGACTCACAGACAGGGCACGCTGTTCCGATTGCATTTTGTTGCAGGACAAGGGTGGTTTCTACTGACAGGATAGAATTTTAGAGATTCTAACATGTCTTGATGAAATCAGATAGACAGTGATTTAAAGATGCTATGAAAATTAATAGACATGACGTAAAATAATGTTATCTATGGCTTACTATAAAAAAGCCATTTTAAAAAATGTTTTAACATTTATTTATTTTTGAGAGGCAGAGAGAGGCAGAGTATGAGCAGGGTGGTGGGGGGTGGGGGCAGAGAGAGAGGGAGAACAGAACTCGAAGCAGGTTGCAGGTTCCCAGCTGTCAACACAGAGCCCAACGCGGGCGGCCGGAACCCACAAACCGTGAGATCATGACCTGAACCGAAGTCGGACGCTCAACCTCCTGAGCCACCCAGGCGCCCCTAAAAAGGCCATTTTTAATTTATCCCTCTTGAATGTAGTTAGAAAGTAGGTAACTATGGTTTAGCTGGAATCTTCTTACTAAGTACATATCAGATTATTTTACTGATGCCTCACCTGGAAAGAAACTCTCCTAGAGATGCCTCAAATATATATATATATATATATATATATATATATATATATATGCATATATATATGCCTCAAATATATATATGTATAATATTAAAGCAAATATATATATATATAAAAGCAGTCATATATATATATGAAATGGAAATACATATATATATTAAAACAGTCATATATATATATATATATATATATATATATATATATGAAATGGAAAATTGTTCTATCTTTAGGCAGAGGAATCAAGAATAAAGTCTACTTACTCCCTGCACCTTATTTTCTATTATGCTGGTTTTGTTGTTATTGTTGTTGTTGTTGTTGAGATATAATTCACATTCCGTACAATTCACCCATTTTGTGTACAATTCCAATTGTCTTTAGGATATTCATGGTGTTGTGCAAACGTCACCACAATCAATTTTAGAACATCTTCATTACCCCCAAAAAGAGCCCCCTTTCTCAATGGCCCCTTTTATAACAACCCTGCATGTCTCAGCCCTCACCCGGAGGCAACTAGGAATCTACTTCCTGTCTCTAGGGGTTTGACAATTCTGGACAGTTCAAATCAATGAAATCACACAAATCATGGTATATTGTGACTGACTTCTTTCACTTAAGGTAATTTTTCCAAGGTCTAACGTGTCAATACTTTTTTTTTTAATTGCCCCATATATCATTGGACTGATGTACCACATTATTTTACCTCATCAGTTGGTGAACTTTTGGGTCATTTGTACTTTGGGGCTGTTATAAATAATGCTGTTGTAAACAGTTATTTGCATGTTTTTCTGCCACAAGAAGCGTTCCTTCCTCTTGGGAATAAACCCACAACTGAAATTTCTGAATCACGTGATTACTCTATGTTTAAACCTTTGGTGAACTACCAGACTGTATCCCAGAAACCGCTGCACCATTTTGTCTTCCTACCAGCCATGTGGAAAGAATCTGATTTCCTCACTACCTCACCAACACCGACCTGTCTTTTTAATGTCAGCCATCCTAGTGCAAGTGATGGGGTATCTCAGTATGCCCCATTTTCCTGTTGGCTACAAGACAGACTCATCCTTGTGCTCTAGCTATTTATGTTCTAGGGGAGTGAGCTAGACGATACAGACAGATAGTAGTTTTAGATGGTCAGAGGGACAGTGAAAAACACATAAAATGCAACAATGTCATACTTGTCAAGGATAGCAGAAACTATTTTTAGACCTCCAGAGGGGCCTCCCGGACTTTGAAGTGAGTGATTCAAGTAAGAAAGATGAAAGAAAGCCTTAGAAAGAACTTGGCAGAGATATTGTTTCAGGGAGAGATGAGCAAGTGCAAAGTCCCCGTGGCAGACAAGAATTTGGCATTTTCTGGAAGCCTGAAGCAGCCTAAAGCAACTGAGACATAGAAAGTAATAAGAGATATGTGACGTGTGACTAAATGAGGAATTCATGTAAAATGCTTGCAACAGTGCCTAACACATATCAAAACCTTAATAAATTCTGGCAATTGCTGTTTTTAGTATTTGTCTCTTGCTGTATGTTGGGGGAAGTATGAAGGTAAGATTTACTAAAGCTGATATCGTTTTTGTGGATTTATTTTCACTATTAAAATGATTGCTTTATCATGGGATCAGGTGGCCTAATGGAAAGACCAAAGTTTTGGAAGCCCTGGCTTAAAATACCAAGTCTACCACTCGGAACTGTTTATTTATTTATTTTGAGAGGTGCGGGTGACGGTCAGAGAGAAAGAGAGAGACCAAGAATTGCAAGCAGGCCCCCAGCTGTCAGCACAGAGCCCGTTGCGGGCCTCGAACTCGCAAACTGTGAGATCATGACCCGAGCCAACACCAAGAGTCAGACACTTAACCCACTGAGCCACCCAGGCGCCCCTCAAGTCTACCACTTTTACGGCAAAAATGCACAGAGTGGGATGGAGGAGGAAGCTTGAACGTCGAGCTCTTCCGTTTTGTTCCAACTCGGCCATTCGGGGAGTTTCCATTTCTCTCCACCAACCAACCACCGGGTGCGGAGGGTACAGCTCTGTTCTGTGTTCTTTCCATTGTCCCGGATTGGAGAGGGAGGCTGTCCACGCTGTTAGGCTCCGGAGACTATTGCATCGGGCCATGTGGTAGAGGACAGGAGAGCCTTCCTCCTGTAGGACAAGGACTGGCTGGCAAAGTGCCTGCTTTAATGTGCCTCCCCAGAGTGTAATTACACAGATGGGCATGGATGTCACAGGTGTCTGCTCGGCACAGGTGAACATCACTTCCCATTTAAATTCCAACTGCGGACTTCCAAATACTTACCTGGTACCTACCATAACTTCTGGCCCTGGTGCCCAATATTTTTTTGCCCAGACCTGGCTTTCTTCCTATTATGACCTCACTCTCTTCCCTGCTCATCCAGCCCAGCCTATGGAAATGTTAAAAGGAAAAAAAAATAATAATGTGGACCATGCATCTGTCCAAAGCTTTTCTGGCTTACTCTCAGACCTAGAATCATTGACTTAGAAGGAAAGAATGCATCAGTTCCTTTCTCTTGTTCCACCCTGCCTGGACAGCCCTTAGGCATCAGTGAATGGAGGTGTTACTAGGGGAGATACCACAATGTTTATCACTTCGATGGCACATCATGTCACCAGTTACCTTTTGCAGTTCCCTCAGCTATGAGATGAGAATGATAAGACTCTACTCCAAAGCACTATCGTCATCAAATGTACATAATGCGAACCATTCTATTACACACATTTCTGTGCCCAAACCTCTGTCATCTCTTTAAGATAATGAATCCTACACTTTACCCACATTCTGTATTTTTATTCACATCTTGGGTTTCTATAGAGGAGTGCCAAGATTTGGTTTTAGGGCAACTTCACTTTGCTGCCTGCATGCCCTTGGGGATGAGGGCTCTGGCCAGATCTGAGACTCCCTGTCCTGCCCTCTCTCTCTTGCAGGGATGTTAGCTTCTTTGCTGTTTCTGGAGCATCACCTCCCCTCAGTGCTTTGCATTTCCTGTTCCCTCTGCATATTGGTTCTTCCAGCATTGACCTTTTGGCTTGCCCTCTCATTGCCTACTGGTCTGACCTCAACCTTGGTATGCCCTATACCCGGTAAATGTTTTCTTTTACTTAATAGCACTTAATACCATCTGACAGAATATGGATCTGTTTCCCTCGGCAACGGTGAAAGCTCATAATGGAAAGAACTTTTTCTTTTCTCTTTTCTTTTCTTTTCTTTTCTTTTCTTTTCTTTCATTCCTTTTCTTTCTTTCTTTCTTTCTTTCTTTCTTTCTTTCTTTCTCTCTTTCTTTCTCATTCTTTTAACTGTCTTGCTTCACCAGTTACAAAAGTGCCTAACCTAAGGCAGATACTCAGTAAATCTTGGTTTAGAGTTTGTCCTGAAATCTTTCATTTATTACCAAAGACTATCTGGAGATAAAACAGAATTACGAGTTAATGAAGAGAGAGGGAGAGAAATTGGCCTGAATTTGTGCACTGCTTTTAAGAGATCAAAGTTGAATTCAGAGAAACACAACAAGTGTAAAACCAAATTAATGCATTTAGATTAGTAAGTGAAAAAGTACTTGGTAAGAAAGGAAGTAAATGGAATTAGGTGTTTATTTTTGGATAAACCCTGATAAAATAGGTCATTTTCAAAGCACATGAAAGTCATGTAATTTCATTTTCTGATAGCGTTTTCATGATCCCCTTGCATTCCACTGTCTCTACCCAAGGGATGACTGCAGTAGTCTCTGCTGAGTCAGAACTTTCTGCCTGGTTAGCGTGTCTCTGATCAAGAGTTCACTTCCTCCAATTCCACCCTGGAGAACCAACTTGGGAGGGGTAGTGCTTGCAGAAAAGAAGTTGGCTAAACATTGTGGCACCAGATACACAATGTCATTTTTTTCCCCCTTTTGTGGGCAACTGACAGTGTTATGAGGTCATGAAAATTGTCTTTATTTAAGGTGAGTCCTTGGGTAACAGACCCGGGTATTGTAAATGTGTCTTCAAAATAATAGATTAGAACAACCCTTCTCTCTGCATTATACATGAGCAAAAAGGAAGGAGACAGTGGACTTTAGTTTGGTTACAATTTTTCACCTGGAGAGAAATAAAGGGGGCATGATGACATTCTTTGCTCAGACCACTTGATTCAGGGAGTAATGGCGGCTTCCTGTTCAGCTCAGGGGATTCAGATGATCAGTTTACTTGAATTTTGATTGGCTCTACATTTGAGAGGATATAAAGGTCCTGGAGGACCTAGTATTTGTCTCTTCCTGTCCTACCATTGCATTTCCTTGGCAAGAAAATTGTCAGAATAGAGTTGTTCCTCCCTCCCCCACAAAGAGGGAGAGCAAAACTGAACTAAAACAACAGAGAGAAAGAATCTTTGCTGATTGAGCGATAATGCTCTAATCGCTTTTTCAAATTGTGGATTCATTCCAGTAACAGACTCCTAAGAGAATTAGCAGCCCTCTGAAAGGTTAAATCCTTACTACTCCCAAAGTGGTCCTTGGTTGGTCCAGAATCATCAGCTGTCCGCTGGAGTTCTTAGAAATGAAAAATTTCAGCCTACCCCCAGACCTACAGAATCAGAATCTGCAATTCTAACAAGATCTCCAGGTGATTCTTATGCACATTAGCATTTGAGAAGGGCTTGGTTAAACTCCGTATTCATTATTCAAATGCATTCAGGGATAAGGCAAAAAGTATACACAATAAAGGGCAGCTTGACTTCAGGTAAAAGCAGTGGCTTAGGCTGAAGCAAAAGACAGTGAGGGCATGGTCCTCTAGAAATGTCAGTTTATTGTAAAGAAAAAGATCATGTGCTGTGCTGGGAAAGAAAAAAAAATCTTCTGGCCATATTTTCCAACTCTCTTAAAACTGTATGATTTAGCACGACTTACAATCAAATGTCATTTTAATCGGATCAACACCCAGCTGAAGCCAAACTTAGGGACCTAGAATGGCACTCGAGGTAGGGATATCTGGGATCCGAGGGCTTTTGGAGATAGTGGCTTGGAACTGGAAAGCTCCGTGGGAGCAACAGCTCCCCAGAATTAATATGAGAAAAGAGCATTAGAAAGAGACGGTTGAAATAACAGCTTGAGACTCTCCTTTCTAATCCAAAGAGGAACCAGCAAACCCTTGTGTCCAAAGTGCCGTCCTTAGGAAGTGGGTAGAACTGAAAACTTCTATGTTATCCCACAGCCCAGGCATGCCTAGTGCTCGAACCCAGTGCAGACCTCAATTTTCCTTTATTAGATTAACTGCCTGAACTAAGGCCCCAGAGATCTGGATCTTCTTGCCTTTGATTGAACTATCCTGCATGCTGGGTCCTCATACCTATATTTCTACAATTTATTTCTCACCTGGGAAAGGTGAAATGTCAACCAGAATTTTATTCTTTCTTCACGAAAGTTATCTTTTCCTTATGCGCTATAACTTGGATTTACATAGGTTATTCCAAGTCTTGTCCGTACATCAGAAATTTTTGTCCTATGAATGCAGTATCCCTACGTGACAATGGGAGGATCTCATAGGTGACATCCTGTTTCATTCTGCACATCATGTATTTTCCCAGAATGTTGGCGTATTATCCTGATCTTGCCCTATTTCCATCACCTTCTGCATGTAAAATTGCCTCCGGAACCTTAATTGTTTTCTTGGTCTTGATAGAGTGGTCTCTATTCATTCTACGTGCCCCCTAGACTCAAATTCTTGGTCCAACTAATTAAGAACTCATCTAGACTCTCATCACTGCATGGCCGACTCCATCCTTTACAATTAGAGGTGGGGGGCTATACTGTGCATCCCTGTTGAGCAGCATCCCTGGACACTGTCTTCCAGATGACAGTAGCATCCAGCTTGTAGCAAACGAAAATATCTCCAAACATTGCCGTATGTTCCGCAGGTCACAAAATCACTCCTAGCTGAGAACCATTGAGAACCATTTCTCTGATAAGATTCACCTCCTTAAAATCACTCGTGACCGGAAACAAGAGCCCATTTTTAGTTTTTCCTTTACTGCTGGCACTGGGAACCTGCTGGCATCTCCCTTCCTCCTAATTCTCCTAATACTCCTCTGACTCTCAATGTGACCCTTTCCTTGCCTGGCTCTCACTGTGCAATCCTGAGCTCTCCTTTCTTCTCTCCCTACTCGGCGCCATTGCCTCATGAGAACCATTGCTCTTATGGCGTCCATTCCCCTTCTACATTCTGGTGAATGATTTGTCTATTTTCATTTCTAGTCCCTGCATCTGCCCTGAGGTCCAGGCCTTCCAGATTCTGACCCTGGGCTGCCCTGCCAGCATGAATGCTTGGTTTGTCCACGGTGGATTCTCTTCCCCAACATGCACGGTATCCATCATGTATCTCCTTTGTCCCTTCTGTCCCCATCACCCACCAAGTCTCCCTGTCATCTCAAATGAAATTGATTGGCAAATGCTGGTGTTACAAACACATATGTTCTGAATCCGATATCTTCCATCTATCACCACAACATTTCCCTAAAGCTAAAGAAGCACCGTGGCTTCCTCACTTGTTGCTACAACCTCATAATTGATCTTCTGGTCCAGACTTTGGCCCACTATACCCATTGCTGGCAAATTTACTGTCCTGCGAAATGAGTCTGAACATGCCATCCCATTGATTATAAGACCCCTGCTGTCACACACCGCTCTTCGAGTATAATCCAAACACCTTAATATTGTGTTTCGGGACCCTCATGATCCGACCCAATACCTCTCTCTTTTGCCACCCTCCTTGGCAAGTACCGTGTACCACGTGGCGATTTCCTTGTGTGAGGGCACTATTTTCCTCTCCCCCCACACTGAGTGGCCTGCCCCACTTCTTGGCTGGAAATCTCTTACTGATCCTTCCGGAGGAAGCTCTAATACCCCCTCTCTGAAGGCACAAGCAGAATTAGGCACTTTAACGTTACTGTCGTGCATCACAATGTACAGGGAGTGTTTCTTTAGAGGTTCATTGTCCTCTAATGAGATGTCAGATTATATGACAGGAGTGAGATCCTGCTGACGCCTAACACAATGATCACTTGTTAACAAGTACTAAGTAACTTAAATGAAAGGACTCCGTTGATTCAATTGTACATTTTATGATAAAATTAAGACCTGAAAGCAAAGAGAGCGATATATATGTATTTAGGCACGTCTACATTTGTGTGCGTGTTTGCTGTGTGTGGAGAGAGAGGGAGATACAGAGAGAAGAAGAAAAGAGAAAAAAATGACAGAGACCAGACGAGACAAAAAAGAGAAGTTTGTCGAAGGCGCATCCTTAAAGTAAGTACATTTTAAAAAACAGTTTTTCTCGGTTTTATAATTATCTAAAGCATGGAGACATTAGAAAATTCACTATGAGTATAAGAAAAAAGGATATTTTGTATGTAAATGAGATAGAAACTTTCCAAGAAACAAGTAATATAAGCATATTGTTTTATAGCAGCTGTCATATTTTAATCAAAGTAACTGCTAATAAATTTCTTATCTCTTGGAAATAGAAATGCAGGGATACATTTTGAAATGTAATAAAAAAGGAAATGTACGTTTGTATTGGATTTTACGTTTTCAAATGCCAGGAGTCCTCGTTAAAGATCTTATAAGCTGAATATTTTCTTTGCATTTTGTTTAAATGCAAACAACTTTCTATTACCTGAGCCAATTAGTTCCATCATCTTAGTACCAAACTGTATTTCAGATGTCATCTCTATCAAGTCTGGGCTAGAGTCTGTGACTCATGGCTCAAAACTGATGCAATCTCGAAAATGAAAGGCCAGTCCGCTAATCTTCTTCCAAATATTGACTCAGTGTCCATGGATGTTCATCATTGCTAAGGGATAAATCAGTGAGGTGATCTTAACGGAGTTTGATCAGTGAACACAGTCCCATTTGTTCAAAGAGCCTAGCTTAATAACTGAGTCAATATGTTCAAACTCATCATACGTGTGTCGCCATTTTATTAGGGGAAAGACGTTTTTACCCATTCTTCCTAGTGGTTTGCTTTCGAGTCTTGTTGATCATTTACCCCCTTGACTTGTAAGAGGGAAATAAAACATTTTCTTGGAATTCTTTCTGGTATCTTAGAGCGAAAAAAATAAATAAGCGAAAAGATGTAAATCAACTACAAATGCAAAAGAAACTATCTTCTTACAAAAAGTCAAGTTATTTAAGACTGACCAATGTGGATATGATCTTTGAGAGGTCTCCTGCTATCATACAGAGCGTCCCTTCACATCGCGATACCGTTTGCCATCAAAGACAGAATTTGAGAGCCTCTTTCCCTACCTCATGCATCGGAATTAAAATTTACGTTCTAGAGAGACCCTTCCATCAGGACATGGTCTGTACCATTGCACGATCTTCTTTGGTGGCAGAGCACATGTGGCGAATGTTATCCTGCCTTTTCCCTCCCTGATGTCACCGTTTGTTGGAAGAATAGAATAATGTGCAGCTGTGGCTCCATCAGGTTGACTGGCAAGTGATTTCAGAGCTTCATCCTAATTAGATCAATAAAAGCTAATCCCTATGAGAGTATAAATAAGGCTTGCCAATTACACACTTAATTTAGAGAGAAGTAGTACTATTTTCAGTAAGTGGGACTGTTACGACTGTTCCATTGCTCTCTTCCAACATTTATTCCCCTGGATCATTGAGCCGCAGATGTAACCTTAGAAATGTGATGGGGGCAGGGTGTGGTGGGTGTAGAAGGCGGAATCACTGGTTGAAACTTAGGGCTGCTTTGAGGCTTATGCATTGATTCAAGTAGAGAAAAAAAATAGCTTTGCAAAAGGTCATATGATCGTAAAATGATCGCTCTACAAGCTCCTGTAAATGGTAGAAACTGTAAGACAATTTAAGTATCTATGTTGAAGTGGCCTAAGATCATTTCGCTTGACCATGTGTCTAAAAGGTCAAGAAGCAACCCAGCACAGCAATCTGAGAGCTGCGACCCTGTTACATAGATAGCACTCCAGTCAATCCTCCATCATCGGTAATAATGAAACAGCCTTTGCCCTGAACCACTTTAACTGTCTGCAAGGGGAATGTGTGTCCAGCACCAACAGTGCCAACAAAGTCACTTTCTATCGACCGGGAATTGATTTGGTCCTTTGTTTTATTCTCCATGCAGAATCACCAATTACAACATGGCTGGGTCATTGCCATCAGGGATGGATGCAAATTGCCTACTCTTCCACAGTAGATGAAAACCAATGAAGAAACCTGTGTTTTTTGTTCTGACAAAATACACCAATCGGGGGGTTTTAATACTTGATTTGCCGCTTTGCAGACGTGCAATTATTTTAAAATTGATCTTGGTTTTCCGGTCCACTGAATCTTCCTTTCAATATTTCTTTTAAAGTAAAATGATATAAATATGTCTAAGTCCTTACCATTGTATTTGTGCACGGTATGTGTGTACGTTGGGTTTATAAAGATGCATGCGACCGAGACACTATGGAGTGAAATGTCATTTAAAAAGCTGTCTGTGAGCCTATATTTTATTTTTTTATTTTATTTATTTATTTTTTTTTTAATTTTTTTTTCAACGTTTTTATTTATTTTTGGGATAGAGAGAGACAGAGCATGAACGGGGAAGGGGCAGAGAGAGAGGGAGACACAGAATCGGAAACAGGCTCCAGGCTCTGAGCCATCAGCCCAGAGCCTGACGCGGGGCTCGAACTCCCGGACCGCGAGATCGTGACCTGGCTGAAGTCGGACGCTTAACCGACTGCGCCACCCAGGCGCCCCTGTGAGCCTATATTTTAATTACAGTTAGGTACGATAATATTTACATGTACTCAACAAAATGGAAGCCTACATTGTCACTGTACGCAAGGCAATGATCGCAATCTGCATTATATAGGTCTCGGGTTAGTTTTCCGTCTGAGGTTTAAAATCACAGTGATGACTCATCACTCCCTACCGTTGTGCTCATTTCTGTATCCGTTCCGGCCCTCAGAACATCTCTCTCTGTTCCTGCTCAACACGGTGTAGCTTCACAGCAGACCTCCTCAGTGTACTGTCTGGGAACCGTAACCAGTTTCTTTCTATTTAGGACAATAGGCAGCCAAGGAGCACGCCTTCAATTTCACAGAAAAAAGTTAATAGGACATTCATCTTGGATTCACATTTTATATAACTTTTGTACCCAAGATCGTACATGCACTTTAAGGAAATCCGTCAAACTCAAACATATTACCTGTCCTTGGAGAAATAAAAAAGTAATTGTATTATATTATATTATATTATATATTATATTATATTATATTATATTATATTATATTATATTATATTATATTATTGGATATATTTCCCAGGTAACCTGGAGCGAAAAACGCCCAGATAACATTTGGAATTCTATTTACCTCGCAGAGTTATACACAGAAATCATGACACGGGTGCTGTGCATAGCTTACTAGTTTCACGAAAGTCATACTCTCCTTCAGACTGAAGAGAACCCAGAACCGGGGAGGAGAGTAGCGAAATATTCTCCCGTTCACACAAGAGCAGGACTAAGCATGAGATCAAGTCTTCAGCCTCCTAGTCATGATCCCTGGGGAATCCCTTCACCTCCCTGAGCTCTCTGTGTGATTCAGAGGGTTCCTGATCTCAAAATGAATGGCCCTTTTCTCTTTTCGTGGGAACCAGAGGCTAACATCCAGGCAGGAAGAAAAACGAAGAAAAAGGAAAGACAAGATCATGTAAAATCTCTGAAGTGATGTTGAATAGCTAGGGTTGAAGAAGAAAGAAGCCATAAAAACGAAACCCTTCTTTCCAAATAGATTTCCAGAGCAGCATTATCTTTTTTGGAATCTGACGATTACTCACTTATGACACTAGATTTTCTCCCATTTCATGCATTCACGTTTACAATAGGTGGGTGATGACGGATCGTCCAGCTGGGGTCTGGGGGTTTGGCATGCTTAAACCCTCAGAGGACACTTAACTGTCCTGAAGAAATGGTCATTTCATCATTTAATCAGATACTTGCATGTAATTGCATTTTTGGAGACACATGCATTCACACACTTACACAACTGCATTTAAACTTCAAAAGAAAACTTTCTAAAGGGCATTTGTTTCTTATGGAAATAAAATAAGAATGAGCTGTATTCAAAGAGTGAGGAAAGCTATACACAGGAGACCTCTGTTTTATTGTGGTTTAGCTCATGGAGCAAATATGTTTAGTGGTTTTGGTCTACTTCCTTAGAAAAATGTCCACATTAAAAATGACCACCCAGGTTAGCAGAGTCTGGCATAACGCTAACATCCTAGAAAACAGAAGCCTCTACCCAGGGCCAATGTCCACTTCCAACTCTTACTAAATTTCTTTTCCTCTGGGAAGAGACTTAAGTAGAATCAAGAGAAGTTATTCTATGGGTCTAAAAAAATACAATAAATCACACACTTTAAACCAATAATGACTGAGTCAAAATAATTGATTTTTAACCATAAATGGACACCATCTACTATGGGATCAACCAAGGCTGAACTATTCCCAAGTTGGCTACAAAATTTATTCGGATATCACAGAACTGGGACCTGGTAAGGGGCCCGGTCTTAAAGAGATTGAACATTACAAATGAGAAGGCTGTCGGGCTGTAGGAAATTCTTTCCCAAAACAGTATCACATTGTCAAAAAGTTTTACAGTTATCCAGTCCTTGCCACATCCTACAAAACGGATCGCAAGCCTCACCCTTTGCGGCTCACCATACTCTCTTCTGAGCAAATGCCTGATTCCTGGACAAATGGGTCACTACAATTTAGAGAGAAGGTTTGTACCGTCCTCACTAGACTGTGAGTCCTGTGCAGAGTACAAGCCTGGGCCTTCAGTGTCAAAGGCCTGATGTCTTGCAGGATCAAAACAAGTGAAAATACAGCTTCCTTGAAACATTTCCAGTAGCAATGTGGACTGGAAGAAGAATCCTATGCAATGGGCATAAAAATAAATACGATGCCCTAAAAAAAGTGTATGTGATTGCCTTGCACTAGAATAAGTTTGTTTTGCATGTGTTGAGTTGAAATCCTGAAAATATGAAACAAGCATATATATAAATATATTATGTATATTTAGCAAATTTATGTATGTGATATATTTATGTATTTAATATATTTATATTTCCCACAATATATATTTCAGACTATATATTATATATTTCAGAATATATTTATAATTATATATATATATATAGAGAGAGAGAGAGAGAGAGAGAGACATATATATAATTTAATCTGTATGGTATCTGACCTCTATGATTGAGATTTCTTTGGAATGTTCCATGTAACATAAGTTAAGGGTTCATTTTGCCTATGAAGTGAAATGGATTAGAACCATTTTGTGGGGCAGGGGGTACGCGCCTGGGTGGCTCAGTCAGTTCAGCATCCAAATTTGGCCCAGGTCATGATCTTGCAGTTCATGAATGAGAGCCCTGCACTGGGGTCTGTACTGACCACTCAGAGCCTGAAGCCTGCTTCGGATTCTGTGTCTCTCTCTCTGCCCCTCCTCCGTTCACAGTCTGTGTCTCTCCCCCCACCGACTGAAAAAACCCAAAAAACATTGTAAGTATAGGTAATATCAGCATATTTGTGGTTTCCTCCTATTGCGCCTTAATATTTAATTCAACCTCATCTAGCCAACCATTCATTGATTTCCAATTAAATATTAGAAAAGTGTCATTTTCTAAAAATGTTCAATCTTCAGCAATTCTTGAAAAATTCTTTTCCAAGCATGTTTCCAGAAATGCAGAAATCATATAATTTTCCATGCTGTGATAGCAAGACAGCAAAGCCTACGTTCCACCTGGACACAATGTAAATGATATTTTTGTGATAAATGTGGAACTTCATTGCCCAAAGCATAGTCACCTGTAGGAAAGTCGGGGCAAGAATGATGCCTTAATGCAGGGCAGCGTGGAAAGCAATTTCATGACAATTCTCCATTTTATATTAGTTTTAATTTGAAGTAAAGGGTCCATTCTCTACTGTTGGGACATCACCGAGTGGAGAAAGATACATTTCATGATTTGCTTCTGTAAACACTTCCTATAAGATGAAATAATGAAAGAAAGGTACATACACATGTACACATTTATAGATAGTTGTACATAAAAGGTTTGCCTGTGTTAGTAGGGAGCACTCTTTATGAACTCCAGTAAAATACTGGGGAGGCAAAGTATCAAATCAAAATAATTCACTAAAAACCAACCTGAAAAAAATCTAAAAACCATAACTGAAAAGGGCACCGTATATTGTACAGCTCCCCTTACTATCTCTGAGTCTTGTCCAACCAATTTGAAGGATTCTGTTCCTCCTAATTGATTGATTAAATATCCTCCCTCCATACTCATTCACCTTGGCACCGATTATGGGCTCCTGAGTTCACATCTTCAGTAAATTAACTCGAATAAAATTTACTTAAAAGCAATACTGGTGGTAAGAAATCTGTTGCTGAGGCACAGAATGTCATGACCAATAGGTGAGGGACTGTGAATTCCTTCAAGTAGATCCTGACTAATCTTTCAGACCCAGTACTTACTCCGCTGCTTGACATCAAAAGTAAATCAATAATTGCTTTTGAATAGTTGAATTAACTGTGTTCATCTTGTGCTTAGTTCAGTTACAGATCTGTCTTGTCAACTAAAACCGCTGGATGGTTGAGGTTTCCTTTAATCATCTAGTCAATAACCTAATTGTTGCCGTATTTGACTCTCACGTAATCTATACACAAGTGGCAAATGGTGTTTGTATATGCTTGCCATTAATCAATTATAGTAACTTGGAAAAAAAAATCACATCACGTTACAATGCAAATTGTTCTATAATTCAGTGATTAACATGAAACATAAACTGTGATTTATTTTAGTAAAGACATTTTACTATTATTCCAGTTTGACTAACAACAATTGGAAGGAAACACATCTTCCCTGCGAGTGATATTTTCAGTATCATTATCATCGCTATTTTCTCCTAATTTTGGTTTTTGTTTCTTTTTGAGTTGAATAGAACAACTTCTGTCTCATTATGGTCTTTCCAATTGAAATGAACTCATGTGGATGGGCAAGTATTTGCATTGTTGTAATATTGGATTAATAACACTCACAGCGACAGCAATTAAATCTTTCCTCACCAACGCTGAATATGCCCACTTTTATCATGTCTGTGGGAAATACAATAAAAATAAGTCTATGTTTTTTCTTTGTATTTGCTACGACTAGACTTCTCTTTTTTCTTATGTATCTAACTTTGGTCTATTATTAGTTTCCATCAGAAATACAAAAAAATTAACAACGGTTTCATATTGCATTCCATTTCTCTAAGGCAAAAATGAGAAGCCATAAACTTCGTAAATCTTATTAACAAATGTGGTAATTTTCTTTGATGATGAAAATGACAAGTTTATGTTACTCATTGCTTGAACAACCGTTATTTGTATTGTTTAGGAATCCATTGTGGAAAAAAGACGAGTTGCACCCATTATTCTAATAATGGAACAGTATATGCTTGCCACATGTACACGTGCCTCTATGTGCACACACTGAATTCTGTGCTAGTTTCCAGGACGTGTGTAACACGGAACCATTTAAACTAAACGCTGTTTGGTTCAACTAGATGATAACAAAATCATCCTTCTCCACAAAGAGTCACCAGGGTAATCATATCAAGCTGCAGATTCTGGTTTGGGAGTTTCAGGGTACAGCCAGAAGGACTATATTTCTATGAAGCTGCAAGTGATGATGACTCTGTTGTCCTGAGACCACAATTTGAGTAGCAAAAACCTAGATGTGACGCTTTTGGTCATTCCCAGCGTTTGAACTTAACGATTTTTCTCCAGCAAGGACCAAAGATTCTATAGTCACATAGGGATGGGAGGAAAATGACGCTCGAATCATATTTATCTGTTCTCTCGCCATGTTGCCCTGCTTCCTTCGGAGCTACTGTATTTTTTATGAGGTTCCATTAGTCTGAGCTGCAAGATTATTTTACTGATCTTTGTTCTAGGAGGAGAAACCTGATAATAATGCATTAACACTAATGAAGAGAAAGTACCCACCATATGTCTTATGTAATATTTGGTGCTCGTTGGGTCCATGCACCCATGCTGGAATTATTACCTTATATCTTTAGTTTTAATTTTCTAGTACCTTTATATTTGATGATATTCCAACTTCTACAACCAATGATTCACGTGATCTTCAATAAAACCCAACGATGTACCCCAAAGGACTCTATCTGGAACCATGAGGATTATGAAAACAGCACAATTTTATTTTCCATAAACCTCATTTACACATCAATTACATGACTATTTAAAATGAACATACCGTAATGAAATTGTTTTCTTATCTATGTTGGGATAATGCATCGTTGTTCTGTTCTGTTTTGTTTTTTATCTACCACTGGACATTTTTGGTGCTTTCAAAAATCAAACATAAGAAGTTAACAGTCTTTCCTGTCAGAACCATTCATGGAATACAATTTCAGTTTGCTTTTCCATTAAAAAAAATTAAAAAGTTAAAAAAAAATTAAAAACAAAAGCAAAAACAAAAGCAAGCAAACAAACTAAGCGAGATCAACTGCACTCCTCAGATACACCCCAGAGGGGTAATATTTAACAAAGTGAGAGTCAGACTGACCTGTGTTTGTTTAACATTTTTTTATTTTGTTCATAGTGGATATTTTTCATTAATTTTGAATTTTTAAATAGAATTTTTAATTTTTTTATTTATTTTTGAGAGAGAGAGAGAGAGAGAGAGTGCATGAGTGGGGGAGGTGCAGAGAGAGAGGGAGACACAGAATCCAAAGCAGGCTTCAAGCTCTGAGCTGTCCTACATGGGGCTCGAACTCATGAACTGCTAGATTATGACCTGAGTCGAAGTCAGACGCTTAACTGACTGGGCCACCCAGTTGCCCAAGTAGAACTTTTTTTTAAGTTTATTTATTTTGAGAAAGGGTGGGGGGGAGAGAGAGAGAGGGAGAGAGAAAACTGGTGGGGGAGGGGGCAGAGAGAGGAGGAGAGAGAATCCCAGGCAGGCTCCGCACTGTCAGCCCACAGCTGGACTCTGGGCTGGAACTCATGAAACCATAAGACCATGACCTGAGCTGAAACCAAGAGTCACGTAACTGCCTGAGCCATCCAAGCACCCCTAATTTTGAGTTTTTAAAATGTTTATTAAAATATTATTTATCTTGATTGCTCAGGGTTTTTTCGTGCCCATCTTACATTTTATACCTGCTCCTGAGCCAATGGAGTCATGAACATGAACACGACCCTCCCCACCCCCCGCCCCCACCAACTGGAGAGCAGTTCGATAAATTACAGCACAGTTGTATTGTGGAAATGTGTTAAATTTTATATCGAGCGAAGCCTTACATTTAGCTTCCAGAAAATTCCCCACGGATGTATCCCACTTACGATGAGAACTTGTTTTCAGATCTGAATCACCTTAAGTCATTGCGTTTTGTAATGTGCTTTCTTTTGATGCTACTTTTCCTCTCACAATTGGGGCTCCTGGTGGCTCAGTTGGTTAAGTGTCCTACCTGCTCAGGTCATGATCTCATGGGTTCATGAGTTCGCACCCCGCGTTGGGCTCTGGGCTGGTGGTGCGGAGCCCGCGTGGAGTTCCCTCTCTCTCTCTCTCTCCCTCTCTGCCCCTACCCAACTTGGACATGTTCCCTCTTTCTCACTCCCTCTCTAAGTGAAAAAAATAAGTAAAAACTTCAAAATGTTTCATTCTTTACTAATCTCTTATGTTTATTTGTCTAGCCAGTTATCTCCCCAATATAATTTTCTTTTAACAAAATAAAAAAATTGTTATGGTTTAGTGTTTCCTCCACCCTTAGACTTTACTTTCAAGATCGTGTGACCTGCCCAGGTTTCTAAGAGTTTTCCATATGCTGAATCTTATCCGGGAATTTCTGATCACAGCAGAGCCGGGGGCATTTCTGAAACCTATTTCTCCAAAATGAAACTCTCAGGGGCGCCTGGGGGGCGCAGTCGGTTAAGCGTCCGACTTCAGCCAGGTCACGATCTCGCGGTCCGTGAGTTCCAGCCCCGCGTCGGGCTCTGGGCTGACGGCTCAGAGCCTGGAGCCTGTTTCCGATTCTGTGTCTCCCTCTCTCTCTGCCCCTCCCCCGTTCATGCTCTGTCTCTCTCTGTCCCAAAAATAAATAAACGTTGAAAAAAAAATTAAAAAAAAAAAAACAAAAAAACAAAATGAAACTCTCAGAGAATAGAGCACATGATTATCTTCCAAGTTGTTTATCTCTTTAATGCACGGTGTTATTTCATCAATTCCACTTAATTTATGATGGAGTATGCTTCACAGTTTTGCCCTAATCCTCCCGTTTCCAGCAGTCTTTTAAAATTATGTTTTAATGCCTACAATCCAACGCACGTACATCTGCCTGAATATCTCTGTGTAAAATGTTTCTTTACCCCGTGCTGCCATCTTTCTTTGCTTTTGCATTTGCTCCTTAACGCTTTCCCTTTTCATTTTCCCCTTTCAATCGTGTGACCTCCCTGAGAGACCAACTTTGGGACCCAATATCCTTTAGAAGGAAAGTAAGGAAGAGAAAAATGAAACCACGTAAAATCATAAACCTTTCTCTACCTAGTCTGTGGCTGCCTGACTTCCTCTTACAGCCAAGGCAAAGCAAAACCATTTTCTTGGGTGTTTCTGTAACACTTGGGCTCCACCCTTCCATGTTCATTAAGGCTCTGCTGGGGCTTCCTGTGTTCTACTTCATTGAATTAAAATTCGTAAAGCTTCAAGTTTATGATTTTCCACGAATTACCGGTCTTTCCATAATTTTCATTTGCCACTTGATGACTTCTCACACTGCGGTGTTACATTTCTGCCTAGATCCTGAATATTTCTGTACTTTTGTTGCCCTTGGAACTTTTACACTTTAAAATGAAAACATCATGTCACCTCCGTTCACGAGACGCGTCTCTTACTACATCTATCACCTACAAAACATGGATGGAAAATTCTTAACCCACCTCATAGACTCTGTGTACCAAAAGAGGAAGGTAGAGGAGGCGGAGGGGAGAGGAGGAGGAGGGGAGAGGAGGAAGGAGAGGAGGAGGAGGGGGAGGATAATAAGAGAACACAAATAGAAGTACTTCTAGGCCATTTGGGAGAAAAGTCGTCAGAATTCAAAGACATAAGACTGAGCCATTCACACAAATTTGTCATAGCTGATGGTACTCAGTAAACCTGTGCTTAAATGTAAACTGCTGCTCAAAGCACAGCCCATGAGGGTTCAATAGTTGAACTTGGCCAAATTCCTCTCATACAATATAAAAAATAAAGTAGTCCTTTTGTAGTCACTTGACGTTTTCCTCTATGTTTGTAAGGAACTAAGAGGAGGTATATGAAAAACCAGTAGTAAATATCAAATCCTTCATGACTAAACAAGCAGATTAATGGTCAGAGGGAATGACACGTGTCAGAACCCTTTTATCCCATCTTTAGTACGTGCCTAAGTCTGTGAACTGTAGAAAGTGCTGGAAATGATCGCAGCTGCAGACCTCTCCTCTCAGGCTCCTGTGGCTCTGTTAGTGATGCAGAAGGGGTTCATGTATGTTCTCTCCTGGTGCATAGCTCTCATTCAGTCTAATAAAAAAGACGTCCAAGATCCAAACGCTATGCACATCACTAATTCTGATGTTGTCTTTACACACACTACACATTGCAAGGTATTCTAGTTTCCTTCTCTGTATTTTATTAATTGTTATGTATTCTGATTCAGAAAGTGAGGGTAAAAGGATTCCTTCACATCAATGTGAGTTTTATTTTCCCTCCACTAATTGCATTGTGTGCACACGTGCACATGGTGAGAACCTAGTTGAACACATTGTGAGATATGATCAATCCATTTATTAAACATTTGTAAATATAATTGTAGTAAATAATAATGACAAAGGAAGTATCTGGTACCCATTGAAGCCAATTACAATCTTTGGCAGGTTCCTATTTACAGCATGAAATAATTTAATGATCAACAGATATAAAGACTGCCTATATTTTTCACATGTTCTTTGTTTTTGAAAGAACACTAAGAAGTATGCCTACCAGGCGGAGCATTTCCATCACATTCAACAACTTGATTTCCTTAACTTTTGGATAGGATTTTGAATGCTTTAAAGATGGTAAAAAGAAGTCTATGGTGGTATCCAATGAGAGTTTGCTTCTGTATGTTAGCCATTATGAATACATTATTGAAAGATTTTATTTTGTTATAAATCTCTCTCATGGCCTCAGTTAAGCTAAACCTTCCTCCCTAAAATGAATGTTTTTCCCATTGAATGTTCCCATTAGGTTCAAATGAATGAAAGACCTCTGTAATTCAAGATCCACTATCAACTTATTGTGAAAGAATACGTAAACACAATATCAGATCTAATAACTCACTGGGGAAATATTTGGGGAAATAACCTTTCCAGTTTAATAATTGGTACGATAGAATAAAATCACAATGTCTATTTATTGATGTTTTTACTCTGTCAATTTGCCATAACCCCTCATAAGCACCAACATAGCAACGGTGATGTGAATACAACTTAAATTATCAATCAATCGCACATACGGTCGTTCAAGATTCAGAAATAGTGGCAGGGATATGTTTTTTCTCTCATTTTTTTCAAAATTTTTATTAATTTTTGAGAGAGAGAGAGAGAGCACAAACAGGGGAAGGGCAGAGAGAGAAGGAGACACAGAATCCAAGGCAGACTCTAGGCTCTGAGCTGTCAGCACAGAGCCCGACATGGGGCTCGAACCCAAGAGCTGTGAGGTTATCACCTGGGCTAAGGTCAGACCTTTAACCGACTGAGCCACCCAAGCACCCCTCTCATTTTTTCAACAGAGGAAAAATTCATCTTCCGTCCAGATGAAAAGGTCGCTGGAATGGTGTTTGTTATACAAACTCGGGCCATTAGGTTCCTAGTGACCCAGTAGGAAGTTGGAGCCAAACACGGCTGACTCGTCAGCTCCTCGGAGCAGGTGCACAACCCTTAAAGATGCTGGTCTTGTCATTGCTGCTGTTGTTATCTGACATTCGCTCTGTACTGAAGACCTGGGATCAGGGAAGAAACTAAGCGTTTTGGTGGACGTGTAAGTCAGGGAGGAAGTATGGGCAATTCTGAGAAAGTCTTTGGCCACGGCTGAAAGCCCCTTTCCAAGCAATTGCCCTGGAACTGTGCTTTGTGCTGGAGAAGAGTGAGTATGTGTGTGTGTGTGAGGTGAGAAAAGTGTGTGCTGCAGCCCGAGAATGAGTGCTGTTGCACCATGGAACTGCCCAGGGGCCACGGAGGGTCCCTTCTAAGAGGAACATCAGGGACTCAAGGGGACAAGGCAGCCGTCCAGTCGTCAGCATAACTAAAGTTCCCAGCTGGCTCTCTGCCCATCATTACAAGCAAGCCCCTTTTGCCTGAATAAATTGTGGGGATTTAAGGATAACTGTGAAAAAGAGAAGCTTCAAAAGGGTAATAATGCATTGGGGCGTTCTAACACCTTGCTACTAAAAATAATTCTGTGAGCGCGGGGCTCCAGCAGCCCCAAAGAGCTTGTTAGAAATGAGAATCCCCGTCCTTCACCCTCAAACCTGCTGAAACAGCATCTGCGTGTTACCCAGAACCCAAGGTTATTCCTATACAAATAAAAGGTTTTTTTTCTTTTTTTAAAAGCATGACGCTAGCCGTTAATTAGAAAAATAAGATATACATTTCCCGTACGTGGAATCGAATACAATATATGTAAATTATTTTTCCATAAAGGTGTGCTTATGATTAGATAAAATTGAAGTGAGTATGGTCTCTGCCCTTTATTAAGCTAATATTTTGTTAAGAAGTGACAGCAGTGATTTATTAGCTTTTTGGTTATACTTGCGGAAGGTGATATTTTTCAAGTCTACTTCATTAAACAAATGCTACAAGTATATGCAAATATATTCCCGCCCAAATGATAAAAGCGCTCTTTCAAGGATGAAGGTAAGCGTCATTCCCGGATTCTGAGTTTGCCAAAGGAGGAATTAATGACAGATGTGAAAGCGACCGGTTCAGAAGCCTTCGTCACAACGGGACTGAGTAGCAAAGAGGAACACGGTGTGGGGGTGAACACAGGCCATTCTTCCAAAGGCCCCAGAGGCTGCCTGAGGGCAAATCCCTACTATAGAAACTTAGTCGTATTTTCTTTCTATGGGAATTAAAACGTTAGACTCAAGAATCCGTCTACAGGTCAAAAAAAACAAGATGATGATAAGAATTATGATCCCACTTCAGACATCCAACTGATAAAAATAATGTACAGAATGATCAGCGTTGCTCTGAGGCATTCATTAGGGTATGTGCATCACACTTCTATGGAGTGACAGATGGTTGTGAATTAATGAAAGGAAGACACCAAAAAACACTGAAATTATTTCAGAATGAGTTTCCCCAAATATGGCATATGGCTAGAAACAAATTCTATGTTATGCTTGTTAAATCCATTAGGTGAATTCTGGCCTCAACCTGTTGTTTTCTTCTGGTCTTCCTCTCTCCCTCTCCTCCCTCCCCTATCTCTCCCCTCCCTTCCCCTTCCTCCTCCCCATCCCCTTCCTTGCCGGCCCCTCCCCTCCTTTTCTTTCATTCATTATGAGGTTTCTCAATCCTGGATATAAAATGTCTGCAGTCAAGAGGTACTAAAAAGTGTTTAATGATCAATCTGTGCCCCAAAATACAGAGGCAAGGATGGCCTGTTGCCCTCTACACTCTAATAGCAACATTTTTTCCCTTTTCTTTACACTCCCAGCCTTTTCTGATTCCATTCCAAACATCATAATTAGTATAAAAAGCATTCTGCTTCTCAGAAAAGGAGTAATTCATCTGATATCTGTCATTTTGGTCAACGACAGCCACAACATGAAATACGTGTGCCCAGGGAAGACTTAAAGAGGAAGTTGACTTTCACTCATAGAGATTTTCTGAGTTTCAGGAATCTTGGATCTTTAAGTTTGAAGCTTGGAGCCAGAGCACCCACTATCACAGTTACTAAAAAAAAAAAAAAAAAAAGCCTATTAGTTCCCAACACAATGCTATGTTATATAAACTAAATCTCTCTCGCAATTGTTTTTAACATTGGACCCTCCCCCAGTCCCAAGTTTAGGAAAAAACAAAACCTCTTAAAATATGTATTTGCTTCAGACTTTCCAGCAATCCTTTAATAAAGAAGATATGAGTGTTAAGAACAGTCCAAGCTAGAGTTAAGCAATATGTTAACTATTACTTCAGCTCTGAACCGTACTGTTCCGTGTTAAATGAATTAGTCTTTGAAGGAAGCCGTGCGAATTACCCCAGGACTTGACTTGAAAGGAGCGATTTGGGTTCTCCGGCCATATAATCCGCAGCAATGCTGGCTACTTTAGACTGTTAATTTTCACTGAGTCTTGAATTTCCTCCTCTTGTCCTGTTGCACGTGCATACCTGAAAGCATATTCATGCTTTTTCTGTAAGCTGTATTTAATTCTCTCCAATTTCCCTTGAACTGTACTAAGTCTGAAGAATGCTGAGAACTACAACCCATGAACTGAGTTATGAGTTTAGAGAGATAACATTTGGATGTATCTCTTGTTTTTCAGACAATATAAGTAAGGAGCTTAGAAGAATCTATGGCTTATAGTAATTGCTATATAAGTGTTAGACATTTTTATTAATATGACTATTGCTGGGGTGCCCGGGGGGCTCAGTCGATTGAGTGTCTGACTTCGGCACAGGTCATGATCTCACAGTTCATGAGTTCGAGCCCCGCGTCAGGCTCTGTGCTGACAGCTCAGAGCCTGAAGCCTGCTTCGGATTCTGTGTCTCCCTCTCTCTCTGCCCCATCCCCACTCATGCTCTGTCTCTGTGTTAAAAATAAATAAAACATTTAAAAAAATTTAAAAATATGACTATTGCTATCTTCTTAGAAATGTAGAATATAATTTCCATAATTACAAATATTCTAAACATTTAATGCAAAGTTGATATAATATCTACCAACATGTAATCAAGATACTCTTTGTGTGTCCAACACCAATTTGCCCCAATTAATATTTAAGATTATTTGTTGTTTGTTCTAGCGTAGATATGGAGAAAAGAAACTACTACCTTGATCATATATTATACTGATGAAAAAAGAATCACCTTATTTTAATGGCTGGTTTCAGAGTTAAATATTTGCAATTCTTCAATATAAACTCACAGTGTAAGTTTTCTTAAGTCTAATCCTAGTTACTGTGTTTCCGAAAAGCCGTTGTTTCCATAATCAATGTCTTCCCACATGTTCTCAAAATGGTAAAAATTATGCATTGAACATGGTCACAAGGCTACACATTTTTATTATTGGGGATAAATCATAAATATTTCATTTTGAGGATGTATCATAAGTGATAATGTAGTTCTACTGTCTATAAGGGAAAACTGAGGCATAGAAATTGTAAACAGAGCCAAGATGACATAATTAAGGGTTGGAGCTGGGGGTTGAGGGAAGGACACGGCCTCAGAGCCTCCCCCACCCCTCAGTGACCCTCTGCAATGTCTCTCTAATAAGGACAGAAAATTCCCTACCCAAGCAGAGAATAATAAGTATCGTTGGTTACTTTCATCCCATATTGCATTTTCTATTATCGCTATTATTTGCGTTTGTTTAGTTTCCATAGATGGAGTAGTTTAGCAACTCAGAAAACTGTATGACATAAGGTCCTTATATTTCTTGCTGACCATTTTCTCTGTTTGACTGTCGGTGGGGACATCTTTTTCCATTCTCAATGTAGCACATTTCCTTTTTTTCTAATGTTTTCTAGTACTGTCTTTAATTCTTCAAGAGAATATTTCTAATTTCTAAAGGTCTTTTGAAGTATTGTGTTTATAGATTTATTTTTCTCAGGTGTCAGACAATAATACCTTTATTTTTCTGACCAACTATCAACTATTTCTTAAAAGTCATCAGTAAGAGGGGCGCCTGGGTGGCGCAGTCGGTTAAGCATCCGACTTCAGCCAGGTCATGATCTCGTGGTCCGTGAGTTTGAGCCCCGCGTCGGGCTCTGGGCTGATGGCTCAGAGCCTGGAGCCTGTTTCCGATTCTGTGTCTCCCTCTCTCTCTGCCCCTCCCCCGTTCATGCTCTGTCTCTCTCTGTCCCAGAAAAAATAAATAAACGTTGAAAAAAAAAAGTTAAATAAAAAAAAAGTCATCGGTAAGAATATTTATTAGACTATTTCTGAAGGCATATTTTGATCTTATTTATCAACATAACAACAGATACATTGACAATTTCTTATTTTGTTAATCTGATCTGTATGGCACGGAATACAAGTTGAATGACCCAAAGGGAAATTGTCCTGTTCCATACCTCTTACCTATGAAGCCATCCCAGCTCTGGTAAAATCTTTCCCACAGAATGTTCCTCGTGTCTGTCTCTTTTCATTTCTTATGCAGCAAAATATTCATTTCCAGGATTGGATCCACACAGAAGGGAAGATTTCCTCATGTATTCATTCATTCCTTCATCCTATATGAATTTATTGAATACCTGTTCAATCACTTTAAAATATGTTTATTTAACCTTAATCCTGAGCAGGACACCGTGCCAGGCACAGAGAAGGATGGGGTGAGAATATAAGATTAGAAAGGAGTACAGTCTGATCTTTCCCACATCTCATCTTTACTGCCACAGCCTCTATTTACTGTTGATTTGTTCTGGATGTGGCTTGATGATCTTGGTCATTTCAATATGCTATAGCCTCATGTGAAAAACAAATATCTCCCTGAGTGTCTGACTTACTACCAAGAGGAGAAATAATCAGTCAGGAAAATCGGAATCAATGTATGCAGCTTGCATGTGATGTCTGCAGAGAGTGTTGAAACATAAAATATATTATTCAAAAAATATATACGACAAGAACATATGCATTGGCTTTAGGAATCTCGGTGGTTTGGGATCTCATTTAGATCAAGGCTGACTGCACTTCCTGATGACAACTTTGTGCTCTCAGGTTGAATTCTCCCCCAGCCTAACAGCAAGTAATACCCTTCTAAAAGCCATGAATATACCTACTCCCTTGAATATCAATTACGTTAACACGGCAATCTTCCTAGTCTCCAGTTGCCCATGAAACAGAGCCTTGAAATTCCTCCAGAACCTAGGTCACCTTCATGCCAGCAGCCTGCTCTGTCACCCTGGTGCCTAGGTTTTGAAAGGCGGGGCTTGCCAAAGGAAGAGTCACGTGGAAATAAAATGATGTCACTATCAGGATTCTGTTCTTTCCCCATTGCACTAGCACAACAGAAAAGAGACATCTTCCCCCAGAATTTATATCCTTAGATACCTATCTCTGTCAGCAAACGAAGAAATGTCATGCATTATGCTTCATCGGACGTATTTTCCGTCTCTTTTGAAACATATATTTTTTTTCTTTTCGATAAAAATGTGAGATGATTTTGTTTAAAAAGAAAAGAAAGGAAAAAGATAATCTATTTTATCTATCTATCTATCTATCCCCTTTCCTTTCTAACGGTATTCACCAGACATCTGTTTGCATTCATCCACTAAACATACACACACCCACACATACAACTTGTCTGAAATTTAGTAAAAATCTCCACATTCTCTCTGACTCTCCACACTTAAGGTCACGTCTTCTCTGTGGGAGGTGCCTTCAAATCATAATAGCCAATGACAAAAGATCATTGCTGGGAAAGTTCTGAAAATATCAAGTTCTTGACACACTGCCTGCACCAGGGACAGGCTAACAAGGATATACTAACGAAGAATCCAAACCCCTCTTCATTCAATTCATTCAGTTTTTACATCCGTAGAAATAAACACCATAGTGTCTTAAAGTTACCTACTGAAAAAGACTGTCTGTCCTCTGCTTTATCCGCCAACATGAATTGCGGGCATGGGTTCCGAAAGAATAACCACTTGGGCTCGAAAAAATACTTTTTAAAGTTACTTTGGAGAGAAATATGAGAAAAATAACCTAGACTACAAACAGAAACTTGAAGGATTCAAGGGGAACAAAAACCAATATATTTTTCCTTGTTTAGTGAAATCAATACAATTGACTAGAATAAACTATTCAAAATGCAGGAGATTACACAATTGTTAAGTGTTTCCTAAAACATGAAAGTGTTACTTTAGTGTTTGAAGGACTTTAGTTTTGATTCCATTGCCATCATTTAAGAGCTGTGCTACGTGGGACAAGGGAGTAACCTATGTATAAACAATATAAGCATATATATGATTTTTATATTTATATATGTGATTATAAATGTATTTACATATTTATATTGTATGTATATGTCTTCATGTCCCCATATTTAAATTGAATATACAAAGGATTACTGTACATATCACTCTGAGAAAATCATAGACTCATAGGCATTTTGAACCGTGCAAAGTAGAGTGCCATTGAATACTTTACCATTTCAGGAAATATTAAGAAATATTAGGGGCGTCTGAGTGGCTCAGTTAAGCGCCTGACTTCAGCTCAGGTCATGATCTCTCTGTTAGTGAGTTCGAGCCCCAAGTTGGGCTCTGTTCTGACAGCTGGGAGCCTGTAACCTGCTTCGGGTTCTGTGTCTTCCTCTCTTTCTGCCCCTCCCCAACTCTCTCAAAAATAAACATTAAAACAATAAAGAAATATTACATATTAACCCCAGCCTGTTGCTCAAAACATGACTCAACGATTTATGTCCCTCTTATGATTGCAACTTCTTTGAGGATACAACTTAAGGCACTATGCACTGTGGCCTGTAAATGAAAATTGTAAATCAATGATCAAGTTACTTAATGAGAGATTATTATAGGACTTATCAAAAATTTTAATAGACAGTGTGGAAAATTGAGAGGAGAATTTCTCATTGTGAAATCCTGATTGGGTTAGTGTTGTAATGACATTGTCCTAATGAATCTCAAGGCTAGAGAGTTAATGCTGTGGGGTTTCATGAGCAAATACAAAGATGTTTCCACTCAGCTTGTTCTAAAATAAGGAAAAAAAAAAAACCTAAAAAGATCTGAAGCCAAACTTTTAGTTCATGAAAAGACATACTGGCATTTGAAATGTATTAAGCCTTTCCCCTCATAATTTTCAAATTGTAAATAAAAATAATGAATCTCAACAAATACTGATTACATTTATGAGCCTTAAAATCCAATTGTATTAAATTTTAGCCTGATGCATTTCCTTTAAAAAAATACTGTTGGGAAATAGCCTCAGGTAGGTATTCAAGGGCCTACCACACTATTCAAAATCTAAACTTGCGTTGATTACTAGCAAAGACTATGCCTATAAACACAGCTTAACTATGCTGATATGTCATTCTTTTCTGTTCAGATTTTTATTTAAATTCTGGTTAGTTAATATGTAGTATCATATTTGTTTCACGAGTAGTATTTAGCGATTCATCACTTACATAGAACACCCGGTGCTCATCATAACAAGTGCCCTCCTTAATGCCCATCCCCCATCTAGCCCAGATACAGAACTCTTATTTTCCTCCTTTTTACTTGATTATTCTTACATTTCTATTAATATTTTTTAAAGTCCTCTTACTCTCTTTTCATCTGATATATAAATAATTATTGAGGCTGCATCCAGAAGACACTACATACATAAACAACGGTTTCTTAAACATATCACGTTATTAGATTTATAACAGTGTTCAGTGATATGCCACTAATACAGAGCAGTTAATTTGGAAAGACCTGGATATATATGAAGATTAGTACAAACTAAGTATAGCACACAAAGCTACTCTTTGCTTACTAATTAGATTTCTTGCTGAATTCTTTAGTCTGGAAGCAATAGCTAAGAGAGATCAGTAGGAGAATGTATCCCATGGAACCATTTAGCTGGTATCTTATATCAGAACAAAGGTCACCATAGCTGATTTGTTACTGAAAACCCTAAGTTTTATCTTAGCCAGTCCCTTCTGGAAGAACAAAAGGCCCATAGAATCACACTTCCCAGCAATGGTACCGTTTTTTAAAATAATTTAGATATTTTGCATGTCAGCCTGGTTTGGGAAAAAATATGTATAATTCCTCTTTATTCTAGGTTCAAATTTGGTTGATAGTACATAAACAGTGTTAAATACCACAGACTTCGAATATGAGAATCACAAGCTTACTGCTTCCCTGAGATAATTTTTCCCAAACGAGTAAACAAAAAATGGTAACTTCCCCCAAAAAGGAGATAACCCCCACCAGTACAGGGCTTTGAAAACAAGAAAACTCTCTTTTTATCTTCTTATCTCTCAAAAGTACATTAAATGTGGGACAGAAAAAAAAAAAAAAAGGAGTGAAAATCAAGTGAAAGGTTGTTAAAAAGAGAGAGAACATTTGCTTTTGGCTTTATGTGGTCTGACAAGCCAGGTCTTTGATGACGTAGACCTTTTAAATGGAAACCCAGGCTGGATTTCTAAGTGGCACTGTTGTTTTAACAGATTTGCTTATATATTTATTTATATACTATCAGTCAACGTTAAAAATTTCTCTGAAATAAAAATTCTATAAAAGAAAACTAGCATGGCAGTTATATATATTTAATAAACCCCTCTAAAATTATGTACCTTATGAAGCACTCAAAGCGATTTCTAATCATCACATATTTAAGCTATGTATTTATTTAATTGTGACAAGCAAAATAACATTACATAAATTATATTCTATCTTCAGGCAAAACTCATTCCAATTAAGGGTAAGCATTTTGTAAGTGCTTAATATTTGTTATTACATTAAAAACAGCTCTTGGAACACCATGAAGTTTCACCGCAATGGCCCTTGTGGAACTATAACTCTTGTTGAAACCACATTGTATTTTGCCTTGGGCAAAATCTTCTGCATTTGCTTTCACTATAATAATTTATTATCTCGAGCTAATATCAGCAGTGCACACAATGTCTAAAAATGTTTGCTACAAGCAAAGATTACAGGGAAGATTCTTTCAACGTATCAGCCATTTTTCTTTCTTCTGATACCCAAAGGGATTAAATCCTTACGTTAGAACATCACATTCAGTTCTTTGAACATGACAAAAATATTTTAACTTGTTGGTTCGTAATAAGTAATTTATGAATCTGATGATTGTTAAACTTCTATTTTCTGCATTATCAGATTACTTAAAATATGTGTTTTGGCTGTTATCCACTGTTATCCTAATTGCATTGTATCTTTGTTTCTAACTGAGCATGCTGTTCTATTAAAGAAACAAAATTTTATATAGAAAAAAGTCACATATATGAATATATGAAAAAACATATACTTGTACAACAAGTACAACATGTACTTGTAAATTGTCTTTTATTTTAACAAAAACGATCTTATTTTTGCAACTAACATTTTTTTTTTTTACCACTATAGTAGGGCTAACTACTCAGGTTTCTCATTAAGTAGTTAACTATTCACCTCATTTGTTTAACTCTTTACTAATATCAGTAACACTCCAGTTTCAAGCATCTCCATGTTTCACTTTATTGGTTATTAAAAATAATACTGCATAATAATTCTTTTGTATACTCATAAAATTGTGCCGATTTCTATAAGACACATTTATAAACTAAGCTTTCTGATTCAAAGCGTATGTGTATTTTAATTCCTGATGAATCATGTCAGTTTATCACCCACAAAAATCATACATTTTAGTGTTCTCGAAATCGATGTATGAGAACACCCATGCCCCTTTACACTCCCTCACACGGAATACTCTACAGAAAGGAAGGAAGGAGGGACAGAGAAAGAGAAAGGATGTTGGGATCATGACCTCTCCAAGTTTTAGAAAAGGGTAATTTTCCTGGGAGTTTTGGGGGGGACGGGGAGAAAACAGGCGGGGGCTGGAGGTGGTGCATAAAATGAGAGCAGGATTTATAGAGATCCGTATGAAGAAAGCAGTGTGATTAAATCAAAATTGCCCACTTTGAGTCCAAAAAAGACGAGGCAATTTATATCATATCACTATCTTGTTATTTAACTTATTATTTTTATATATTCTGTCATATAAAAGCATGCTTCCCCACGACTTATAGAATCTAACCCCAATCTTTTCACACCAACATTGTAAAAGTCACCCACTTTGCAGAGAGAACTTATTATTCTTGCTCTGGTCCATCGCTCACTCCCTTCATGGTATCATTTACACGTCCCACGATTCTTGCCATTCTATGGTTCTCTGCTTTGAATGCATCCCTGAGTTTTCTCCTTCTTTCACTTGTGATCCATGAGCAAATCCGGCGTGTTCCACGTCTGTGACATATCCGGTAATCTGAGCCCTCACTTCTCTCATTAGAAACAACAGGGCAGCATTGTCATTGGGCGATCACAGTGGAAACACCGCAGAAGCTTTCTCATTGGCTGCTGCCATGGAAACACCAGGACAGCATCTTCATTGGCTGCTACCTGTGGAAGCATCCGGATGGTTTCCTCACTGGCTATTCAGCTTCCACTGTTGTTGCTCTGGACTGAGCATTTATTTATGAACCGGATCACATCGTGTCATTTCTCTGCTCAGGGAAACTTCAAGAACTTTCCTACTTGGAGACAAAGCCAAAGTCCATGCCACAGACTGAGAACACTTACCTGATTGAAGCATTCACTCTTTTCCTTCCTTGCCCCCCCCCCCCCCACCCCCTTGCTCCCGTCCTACTCGGTTCTCTCTTCATCCCACGTATCTCCTGCTCTCAAACTCTTGCTTGCTTGAGCTTTGCTTTCCGGTTGGACATTCTTCTCCAGAGAGTTCCATGACTTCTCTCCTTTTCCTTCAAATACTCAAGTGCTACCTTACCTATGATCATTTTATATCACTCATCATTCTGAATCTTCCTTCAGTTTCTTATGCTTTGTAAAACACTTACTTTACATTTTTTACCGGTTATCAATTATTGGTTTCTTGTTGTTGTTGTTATTTTGGTCCCTTCTCCTTATTTAAGCTTTAGGAGGATACAGCTTTCTCCTTCATCTCCTTCCTCTTCTCCTCCGTTTTCCTAGAAGCAATTTTCCCAGTCCCAAGAATAGAGAATTTTAGTCGCTATGTAATCAGTAAGCATTTTGTGTGAATTTATGTAATTTGTCCGCATTGTTGATACAACCTGAAATACCTATCTCTCAATTTTCATTCCTTCTCCTTTCCTTTAGAAACCAAGTACCCATGCCATTTATTCCATTAAGGCCTTTTTAATTCCTTCAGTTCTTTTTTTTTTTTTTTTAATCTTTTTTAATGTTTATTTTTGAGGCAGAGAAAGACAGAACCTGAGCGGGGGAGGGGCAGAGAGAGGGAGTCACAGTCTCCTTAGGAGCAGGCTCTAGGCTCTGAGCTGTCAGCACAGACCCTGATGAGGGGCTCGAACCCACAAACCGTGAGACCATGACGGGAACCAAAGTTGGACGCTTAACGGACTGAGCTATCCGGGCACCCTTAATTCCTTCGGTTCCAATTAAAGGTTCTCTCTGAAAGGTTTCAGAGTATTTTAAGTTTCTATCTTGGAATCTTTGACATTGCCTCATGCTTTCAAGTTACTAAGTGCATAGCTGTGTCCCAGTAGAAGGTAAAGTACTTTCAGTGACGACTGTAGAGACAGGCAACCTGCCACCAGTCCCCAGGGTCCCCTCCATGTAGGTTTGCCAGGTAAAATAAAGGATCCCCCGTTAAATTTAAATTTCAGATCAAAAACAAATGCAATATTTGGAACACACTCATACTAAAATCTTCATGCTGCTGAAATTCAATGTAAATTCTAGTTTACCTCTGGGTTTTATTTCTAACTTTGCTTACAGCATAAAGTTATGCATTTTTGTCCAGCAACAAATATAGGCAAATCCTCACAATCGGTAGCCATCCATTTTAATTTCCTTCTAATATCTTGTGCTGTGTCTTCTACAGTCATTTATCTCGGCAAACTGGCAAGACTCTGCTGCTGCTGAATTCATTTAAGAATTTCCATAACCATACAGTACACTTTCTCCTTTCCCAGCACGCAGTTCCGTTAAACCTTTGGGCACCTGCTTGGTTCATTTGGCTTGAGCTCTTGGGTTCAGCTCAGGCCATGATCCCACAGTTCCTGAGGTCAAGGCCCCCAGTGGGCTCTGTGCTGATCAGTCGGAGCCTTCTTGCGATGCTCTCTCTCCCTTTCTCTCTCTGCTCCTCCCCGATTTGTGCACCTGTGCTCCCCCTCCCCCAAATAAATAAAATAAAATAAAATAAACCTGTATATTTATTCTTGTTAGGATCAATTGCAGAAGTTGGCAATGACATTTTATAGTGTGGCCGTGGCATTAATGGTTCATATTTTAAAAATAGCTTCTGGGGCACCTGAATGGTTCGGTCAGTTAATAATCCGACTCTTGATTTCTGCTCAGTTCATGATCTCACGGTTTGTGACATCAAGCCCTGTGACGGGCTCTGTGCTGACAGCATGGATCCTGCTTGGGATTCTCTCTCTCCCTCCCTCTCTGACCCTCCCCACTCATGTGCACACATTCATGTCTCTCTCTGTCTCTCTCTCTCTCTCTCTCTCAACATAAATAAAATAACCTTAAAAATTATAAAAATAGTTCTCATTTTAGAACAGTTTTAGATTCACAGAAAGTTGCAAATATAATTCATGGAATTCTCAGATATAAGCTACCAACTCCCCTTAATGTTATCATCCTACGTTACCATGATACGTTAGTCAAAACAAGAAATTAACATTGATCCAATATTACTGAATGCTAATTTTCAGATCTCTCCAGTTTCCCCACACATGTCTATTTTCTGTTGCAGGATCCCATATGACATTCAATTGTTATGTCACCTTGAGCTACTCTGGTCTGTGACAGACAGTTTCTTAGTCTTGTTTTTGATGACCCCAAAGTTCTGAAAGATACTGTCCAGGTAGTCTAGAGAATGTGTTTCAATTTGTTTTGATTTTTATTTTTTTCTGGAAGAACACTGGTAATTTTAGTTATTCTGATTAGGTTGGAGATATATATATATATTTTTTTTAAGGAAAATCACAAGGGCGAAGTGCCTTTTTCATTATATTTTATCAGAGTGCTTGTAACATCAACGTGACTTACGGCCTAATTAACCTTGAGCACATGATTAAAGCAGTATTTTCTGGTTTTCTCCACTATAAATATACAATTTTCCCTTTCCTAACTCACTTTTATTACATGAACTACTCGTTTATGAGCTATTTTTTGATTATATGTTTGGATAGATTGAATTTTTCTTCAAATTATATATTGACAGTTACATATCAATTCTTCTCAAGATTGCTTAAGCTCAAAGTTCCTCTAGAATAGAGAAATGAGACTAGCATTTACATCAATTAGATTTTTAAAGTATGTAAGGAAAAAAAAAAAAAAAAACCCTGCAAAGTACAAATGCAGATGTTTTATTTACCTCTTAAGGGGAGCCTAGGTGGCTCAGCTGGCTAAGCGTCTGATTCTTAACGTCAGCTCAGGTCGTGATCTCATGGTTCGTGAGCTGAAGCCCTGCATGGAATCCTCCTTGGAATTCTCTCTCTCCCTCTCTCTCTCTTCCCTCCCCTGCCCATGCTCTTTCTCTCTCTCTAAAAATAAATGAACTAAAAAAATATATGTTTATTTACTTCTTTAAGACTGGCTGCTCGGGGCGCCTGGGTGGCGCAGTCGGTTAAGCGTCCGACTTCAGCCAGGTCATGATCTCGCGGTCCGTGAGTTCGAGCCCCGCATCAGGCTCTGGGCTGATGGCTCGGAGCCTGGAGCCTGTTTCCGATTCTGTGTCTCCCTCTCTCTCTGCCCCTCCCCCGTTCATGCTGTCTCTCTCTGTCCCAAAAATAAATAAACGTTGAAAAAAAAAAAAAATTAAAAAAAAAAAAAAAAAAAAAAAAAAGAAGACTGGCTGCAAAGAGACCAAAACTAAGGTATTTTCAAGCTGTTCACATGACTCTATAATGTTATCAGATTGAAAGATCAGAATGATAATTTAGAGCTGATGAATTGAATATAAAGAGGATTAATGTTAATTTTATTCCTTGATTTGTATCAACTCAAGGTGTAATTCACATGTAGCCATAAGATCCGACTGATCAGTAACTGTTTTACGTTGTGCTTCCCAGAGACACACTCCGAGGGAAATGATTTCCGTGTATAAGATTTAATCAGAAGTGTTCCAAGAAAAACTAATAAGGGAGAGGGGAAATGGGAGTGGAAAAGGAAGGGGGCCAAGAAGGTTCATCAAGGAAAGTGCCACAGTGGGTAAATCTGGCTCAGTCCCCCTAGCTAGAAGGCCCCTGCTGGCTCTGCTTGGGAGCTGGAGGGAGTTGCAGTCCTCACTCCTACTGCTGCCACTCCCTGGCAAAGAGGTGTCCCAGGGGACAATGAAAAATCCTCAGCAGCCTTGGCCTTGCCATGCACAAGGGCAAAGAGGTTCCAGGAGTCTGAGAGCTGAACTCCAGCAAAGACACACAGGAGCCAGAGGCAAAAGGTGGCCACACGCAGTAAAGGAATCTGTAGGACGTAGGGACGCCTACCGGACTGAGCCACCCAGGCACCCCCCCCCCCCTTTAATTTTAAAGGTCCCTACTTAGTGAAGCTTCAGATATAGAAATCCTAATGGAGACACGGTGTCTTTTCCAGATCCGTGAAAAACAAAAACAAAAAGCTAATATCACCTTCAATTGAATTAGTTTAGAGTGCAGTGTTATTGATTTCATTTTAATTACAAAAGTAAATTTGAGCCGGAGTGTGTTGGGCTTTGTATTGTGACATTGCAGTGGTTAGGCTGCCTGTTAGTTATGGTACAATTGTTTGCTTCATGTGAGGGAAAGCATCTAAAGAAAAGCAAAAAAAAAAAAAAAAACAAAAAACAAAAAACACAAAAAACAAAACAGTGTATAAAACGGTTGTCTAAAAACCCACCCACATCCAAACCTCCACGCTCTCAATAGACAACACAAACAAGGAAACACATAGATTCGTTCTCCAGCTCAGAGAAAATTCTTTAACAATGACAGAAACATGTTGTGTACGGACCTTTTCTGGCCATATAGTGTGCGCTCTGGGATCGAGGCTTTCACTGGCAGAAATGGAATCTTGTGTTTATCTAACACTTGTCAGCGTTGTGTTGCCCATGATAGCCCTTCCGTAAATAGTTGTTAAACGAAATGTCTATCAGTTTACTTCAATATGGTATCAGTTACCACTTCATACCTATCACAGTGGGCAAATCCAAGCCAGTAACAACACCAGACGCAGGCAAGGATGTGGAGCCACAGGAACTCTCGCTCAGTGCAAAATGGTGCTGGTAATATGGGAGACAGTTTGGCCATATTTTACAAAATGAAACATACTAAACTAATCACACTCCTTGGTGTCCAAGGGAGTTGAAAATTCGTGTCCCCACAAAAAGCTGCATGAGGATGAATACACCAGCTTTATTCACAGACACCGAAACGTAGAAGGAACCAGAATGTCCTTTCATACGTGAACGGATGAACTGAGGCTTACCCACGTGATATCGTTCTTTTATTTAGCGCTAAGAAAAAAGGAGCTATCAAGCCATGACAAGGCACAGAAGACCCTGAAATGCATATCACTAAATGAAAGAAGTCAATGTGAAGAGGCCGTATGTTGTATGATTCCAACTATATGACATTCTAGGAAATGTAAGAAAGAAAAACTGGACATAGTAAAAATCAGTGGTTTCCAGGGGTTAGACAGGAGGGAGGGATGGGTAGGTGGGGCACAGAGGATTCTTTGCGCAGTGAACTTATGGCGGTGCAATGTTGTCATGATGCTCTCATATCATTATACATTTGTCAAAACCCATAGAAAGCACACCAGGAAGTGTGAACCCCAATGTAATCTATGGATTTGGGGTGATAATGGTGAGTTACTGTGAGTTCATCAACTGTAACAAATGTGCCATTCTGCCGGGAGATGTATAGTGAGGGAGGATGTGCAGGCTTGAGGTCAGGGTGTATACGGACAATCCCTGCCGTCTGTTCAATTTTGCTAGAAATAGAGAAATGCTCTAAAAAAGTAACATCTGCAAAAAAGTAGCATCAGTGAACTATCCTAAAAGTCTACAAGTCACCAGACATATAAGCAAACTCTAACTTCCTAAATCTGTTGCTAAAGAGCTTAACATGTTTGCACTGATGGTAAATGTTTGTATGCACAATTTCACGCACACAGCACTCCACTTGTTCAAAACGCTTACGTGAAGGATTTTTCTACTTCTTGATCCTGTACAAGTGTGAATTATTTTGGAGGAGTAGCGACAGTTTCTCTCTTCTAATCCTTGACATTGCTAGACTACATTCTCACACGCTCCCTACTAAGCATTGGATTGGATGAGTCAAGGCAAACGATTTGGATATGTTAATGAAGCTGTATTTTACCATTCTTTTAAAACATCCACGTCATATCTGAATTTGATGAGAGAAAAAGGAACAAAGGTAGGCTAAATCTGCCGGCACTTCTGACCTTATTATGGGTCTTTAATTTGGGTTAAAAGGCCATTGCTTTGGGAATGCGTGTGCACGTGGGTGCTTAATAAAAAGTATAACTGGTCTCAAGGAAGGAGCATTTTGGTTGAGAGGGAAGATGGGGAGACTTGGGGACTTGACAGTTTTGGGGAGAACAGCAGGTCTGGGTGTATGAAACCTTTCGGGCAAGCAGAGTCTATGATGAAGGAGATGGCATTTCAGTGAGAGGCAGAGAACTGGGAAGCTGGAAAGCACTCGGGGATTGTAGCGAAAAGTAACAGGGACACACTGTCCACTTTCTAATTTTTGATAGAGAAAGGAGAGACGCATCGTGCCCCATGACTCCATCCTCTCCCAGGAAAACATGAGCTTTCTTGCTTCTGAGTGCATGTCTCAGGACCAAGGCAGAACCCATATTCAGTTAGCCTATAGCTGTCATTGGATTGTGTGGCTATTATCTGGTTTTCAGCATTTTTGAAAAGCACCATAGATCTATGGTTTTGCCAGGAAACCTTTGGCTTCTTACTTCTATTTGTATCTGCTGCCCACACAATTTGATTTTAGGCCACAGAGACTAATCACGCCCAGCAATCAAGGCAACCACTAAGCAGGGTGATGGAGCGAACATAGGTCTCAAACAGATATGGGTCAAACTCACAAAGATAAATAGGGAATACTGCCCCATTAAGTCCAAGGAGTGTTGAACAACCAAAGTCTATGAACGAAAGGCACTTGGCTGTATGTCAAACAAAATAAAATACAGAGATCAGAAAGCTGCCAGATTTTTCTCTGCACCTCTGACTTGAGCTTTAGAATGCTTTTTCATACCAGACTGGCTTCCTCTACCTGGGGCAGGGTCGGCGGGGGGGGGGGGGGGGGGTGGCGAGTGGGGTCCTTGACAATGACAGTTCCCAAAACTCACAATGGGAAGCTTCGGCTGCATAGAAAAATGAATGTTCTTTCTTAGATCTACCTTAAAAAGTCCAAAAGGAGGACCTTTACAGCCTAGTTTCTGTCTGGCACAGGCCACTGGATAAATCAACCAAGCCCAGAAGACTGAGGTCAAGTCCAGACAACTGGCCCCTTCACCTGGCCCAAGAGTGGGGTCTGGTCTGTGCTGGTGACTCTCAGAAGCAGTTCACCACGTGGATTCTGAGCGTTCACAGCCCCAGAGATCAAGGAAGAAAGCACATTATGGTGCTGCCGTGGCCGTATTTGGGGATATTCAGAATTACATCCCTCTTTCTCTTCTCTGTCTCTCTCTCTTTTGTTAGTTTGAAATGGAAGAAACATACCCTGTGGGGGGTTTAAAGGCAAAGGCGATACTTTAAAATGCATTACACAGTATTATATTAGAGACAGAGAGAGATAGATGATAGATAGACAGAGATCGATTATTCGTTATCTTAATTTTATTACATATGACATAGGGCCTTATAACCTCTGTTTCCTCAGAGAGTGTTTCCGAGCTCTGTACTCAGAAGTAGTATATTAGTTTGGTTACTGCATAATGATAACAATCTTTAGAGCAATACTGAAGTCATTTGAGACTCTAAACATTATGCAATCCAGACAGGAGTAGGATTCTAAATTCTCATCATCTGGAGACACAGATGTTTGACTCCTTTGTTTGCTTTTTTGTGCACTTAAAGTGTGAGCTGCTTAATCTTCTTGACTAGATTTTTTTTTTTTTTTTTAACAGTTTCAGTTCAACGTCACTAAGAACCGTTTGCAAAATCGGTCTGGTTGAAACACTTAAGCAAACTAACTACTAGGAGTGCTGTTGAAGAAAATCACTCCGGGTGGTATAAGCCATTTGTTAGTCATTTATGCTTAATATTTGCGTGACTTACCTAAAATTATACAGAAGTGTGCGATTAAGTCCTTCTGCAGTTGCTGGAGTTTCACTTTTGTTATTGTTTCTCCTTTTTCTGTTGTTACCAGCCGTCCATTTTGTTGAAAATGCTCTTGCCACAAGAGATGTAAATTTCCTTTGTGGGGATAGTGTGTTTAATTAGCAATATCAACTGTGGAAGGAATGTGGGATTTAAAGTCATTGACACCTGTGCTCAAACCCCACCGCTCCCACTCTCCGCTCCTACGATCAGGGGCAAGTTATTAAAGATCTGTAAGTATCAGTTTTCTTGTTGGCCAAATTGGTCTATGAGAAACACATTTCTGGGACGTTAAGTATGCCAAAAGATACCCTGGAGCGTTTTAGGGCAAGGAGGACCACAATCAGACCTGTGAGTTAGGAAAATCTCCTTGGCAGCAGGAAGAAGATAGGATTGGAGAGACATGTTGGTGGTAATTGTATGTGTAAGCGTTGGAACCAAGGCAACACATGTGGGTTAGAATAGGATTGTCAGAGATCAGATATGGGAGCGAGTGCCAATGGTGGTAATTCTCAGCCTTGGGTGGGCAACAGGCGGGATTCAGACATGAGTACACTTTTCAGATTCTCTAGATACCCTCCAGGCCCAGAGAACGTTGTGAACCAGGCATCTGTAGATGTGGTAGACTGATGTAGGTCGGACGAAATGGAGCAGTGGTTCTTAACTTAATCGCCTGGGCAACTTTTAAGAACTATGGATGCCCTAGTCTCACCCAGCAACAGTAAGTCAGAGTCTCTATTCGGGAGTTTGGCTAAAGTAAGATTTAAAAGATCCCTAAGAGATTGTAAAGAACAATCACATTGAGAATCCCTGAGAAAAATGAGTCTCTAGGCCAACGCTAAGAGTCTTAGAAACCCAAGTAAGTGGAAATGCCATCTACTGAGAGAGGAAACATAGGAAAATGCACAGGTTTGGAGCGTGGGGCAGAGAGAATGGCTTGTTGGGTTGGGAATATTTTGAATTTGAGATACCTAAGGGTCCAGCTAGTAATGATGCCTGACGTCAGGTCTAGTGCCCTGAATATCAGAAAGGAGGTGTTACTTAAGACCATATGTCAGAATATAAGGGACAGTTGAAGCCATGGACAAGGGGGTGGAGTCTCCAGAAGAATGTGTGGGGCAAAGATAGGAAAAAATAAAGACAGGAGTCTGAGTCTGGGTAACAGCACCACAGGGGGGCGGAGGGGGAAATACATTCCGTCATTCAGATGCGTGGAAAAAAGAGAAACCTACAACCACACTGGTGTATGTTCCTGAAGGAATCTCTGTCAGGATTCGTGATCTGATCCAGCCATTTGGATACAGAACTACATACAAAGGAAAATTAGAAATGCAAAGAGTATAGTAGCCCCAAACCAAAAGCAGATGAACTTATTTGAACGGCTCTGCAAAGGCTCTCCTACCCCCCTAAATGAGGATCAGTTTATCATAGAGCAGAAAATTAAACTTAGGAAACAGAAGCCCACCGATGTTTTCAGCTTAACCAAAGCTATATGCCTTTGTATTGTTCCAGAATTTATAACATTTTAAATTCCACAAATTAATTAACTTGCTTTGAATAGATGAAGAACAATAATTAGAACCTAATGTCTTTTCTATTGGGAAACATACAATCATAGAGTAAAGAGGATTGCTTTTGTGTTTTCCTTACCTGCACCTTGGGAAATAAAGCAAAACTGCATTTCACAGCCAAAACGAATTTTGGCAGAGCCTTTCAGAATTGTAAAGTACTGAAGCTCTTCTGGTCTCTGGAATTTAAATACGGAGTTTCACTCATTAGGAAACAATGACCGAGGTCATACAAAAATTCCCGATATTTGAAGATTAAATCACCCCGAGTGGTCATACTTGACCTTTGTCAAAGAAACACGCTTAGGGAGAACGAGGTTATTGTGAAATTTATAATTAGTATATTCTAATTATGTTTTACTCTTCTTCAAAAAGCCGGTTATTCTGTATTAATCACGTTGTACTCTTGAATCAAATCCGGTAGAACCAACACTTTCATCCACATCTTAGTTCTGAGACATGGAAGGAGCTGCAAGAAAAAGAACCCGGTTCAGGAGAAATGGAGTCTGAATCCCAACCCTGACTTGGGACCTAAGCATAAGCTTGGGCCAGTTGTGTAAACGTATCACTTGGCAGGTGGAGAAGAGAATAATGATACATTGCCAAAACTGAATGAAGGAATCATGAAAAATGCTTCCCACAGAGCTCCTCACAGAGGAAGGAATAAGAAATTGGGAGCTTGCATTGTTATTATAATCATGAGTATTGTCTGTTCCCTAAAAACCTTGAATCCTTCCTTTCTAATACTATTAAATGTTAAGGGCAATGCTTGGGATATAAACTAGCCATCTCCTGCGTTTTCCAAAAAGATCATTTTTTCATTGTTAACTTTCAAGAAAGCATTCACTTGTCATGAATTCCTAAATGAATTTCAACCCCAACCTGTTGCTCTAGTCTCTTGTTCTATCCTTCCGGGGTACATTAAATTCTCACTGAATTCAGTGCTTCAGAAAAGGTCTTTGCTTTACTTACCTCTGTTTTCTGGTTGGCCACCGCCGTCAGCTAAATGCTGTCCCCCAAATAGGTCGCCATCTGTTTCCCCAGAAACTATGAATTTGATAGTTTACATGGTAAACAGGACCTTGAAGATCTGATTAATGGTTTTAAAGTAGCAGGATCAGGAGCATCTGGGTGGCTCATTCAGTTAAGTGTCTGACTCTTGATTTCAGCTCAGGTCATGATCTCACAGTTGTGAAATCAAGACCCACATTGGGCTCCACACTGAGTGTGGAGCCTGCTTAAGATTCTCTTTCTCTCTCCCTCTACCCCTCTCCCTGTCTCATGCTCTCTAAAATAAAATAAAATAATAAAATAAAATAAAATAAAATAAAATAAAATAAAATAAAATAGCAAAACCACCCTGGCTCAATCATGTGGTTCCAGTGTAATCGAAGGCAATCACAAGGTCCCTTTCAGCAAGTGGTTGAGAGAGACTGACATAGAAGAGGAGACGGCCATGGGCCAATGAAAGCAGCATTAGAACGACATGGCTACAAATTAGGGGATGCTGGAAATCCCCTACAAATTAGGGGATGTTGGAAACCACCAGCAACTTCAAGAGACCAGGAATGGATTCTCACCTGGAGCCTCCAGGTGGCACCAGCCCTGTTAACGCCTTGATTTCACCCCTGTAAGATTCATTTCAGACTTGTCTTTTCCTGATATGTAAGACAATAAAGTTGGTTGTTTTGGGTTACGAAGTTTGAGTTGATGAGTTACGGTGGCCCTAGGAAACCAATGCAGCCACCTCTCACATCCTCTCGAGAACTAGCTCATCCCTTCTTATTATCCAGGCTGTTGCTCAAATGGCATGTCCACAGAGAGTATTTCCACAGGAAAAAAAAAGACAATTTACATAAAAGTCTCAGGAATCAAGATGCGTTTGGATTTTCAACAGCACCTCTGAAAGCTAGAAGATAAGGAAGCCATGTATAAACGTCCTGAAGGAAAAGAATTTCCAGCCCCCAAATTATATATCCAGCCGAGCAATCAGTCAAGTATGTTGGCAGAATAAAGATATGTCCAGACCTCCAAAAATTGAAAATATTTACCTCATAATCTCACCTTTTCATAAATCTACTGTATGATGTCCTTCATTCTAGTGATGAAGCATTTCAAAGAAGACAGCAAAGTCGGGGACAGGTGGCACAATCCCAAGAGTGGGAGGAGATGGGCTGTCAGGATGGGACTTATGTGTCAGGTAAGGACAGTCCCTTCAGATCAGAGCATGTCACACCGCCAGTGGAGATATTTTTTCTAGTAGGTTAAGAGCTCTCCTATTTAATGCAAAGGATGATCTTGAGAGGAGAATTGGGCTGAAGGACTGATAAACACGAAGAGATCTATAAGAAAGGGAAAAAAAAAGATTTGCATTGAAAACAAAAAACTCGCAGAAGGGATAAGCACTCCTGATCCAATCTGCAGATTAATTCTGAAGAGCAGACATAAGAGTATGAATAATGATCGAGTAAGATGTATTTTTCACATGTAAGGGTGCTATGGGGCTGAAAGAAAGGAAGCTAAGTCATCAGTTTAGCAAGTAATTGAACCTGAACTTGAGGAATGATAAAGAGGAATGTGTTGGGGCGCCTGGGTGGCGCAGTCGGTTAAGCGTCCGACTTCAGCCAGGTCACGATCTCGCGGTCCATGAGTTCGAGCCCCGCGTCAGGCTCTGGGCTGATGGCTCAGAGCCTGGAGCCTGTTTCCGATTCTGTGTCTCCCTCTCTCTCTGCCCCTCCCCCGTTCATGCTCTGTCTCTCTCTGTCCCAAAAATAAATAAACGTTGAAAAAAAAAATTTAAAAAAAGAAATTTGGAGGTTAAGACCAAGGACTTGACCAAAGTCAGCGTAAGTGTCCTGAAAAGGGAGGCCGTTGGTTGTCTGTTAAGAGATCTTGTAAACAAGTTCAAATTTTAAGCTCTTAGAATTACATAATTTTGATAAAAGTAAAAACATAAAAAGACTGGAAGATATGATTTCTAATAGCAAGAAAGAAACAAATTATATAAACCCAAGTACCTCTCAAACGCATAAAAATGACATAACAGAAAGAAGTGTAATGAGACACACAGCAAAATATTTTAAATACATTTCAAACACAAATACACAGAATATAAATTTATTAACAAATAAATCATAGAACTACACGAAAATATACGTGTTGTGTTGGAATGAAATTTATTAAATACACTAAAATGTATGCCACAGAGAGGTCAAGAATATGACTGAGAATGACAGATGAAAAATATTTAGCAAAATTTAAAAAAGGCCCTAGAACTGATGATGGCAGGTCATAAATTGAGAATATCAATTTCTTATGCTCATGGCTAAAAATATGACAAAATAATAATACAAAGCTTAACATTATTACTGAGTAGCTGAACAAATGAGGTACTCCACTATTTATGGATATGAATTTAGTATAGAGTAGTGATTTCTATAAAATTACCAGCTAACAAGATACGCTGTCTTAGACAAATATAGAGGAGAGAGGGTATAAAGCTTAAATCACTAAATATGTTATTGTTTACATATATGACTACAGCTTAGATATCCACGTATCCACAATGCTGGCCTGGCATTCATATTGAATGTAACAATGTAAATTTCTAGGGGATTGCAAGTAATTGTGCTTTAGTGCGTTCTGACAGAATTTTGAAAACCATTTCAGAAACTTGATTTCCAGGTATCATGAGGTATCATCAAGGAGAAAAACTGCCATTAAAACCAAAATTAAAAAATATATATATATATGTGTGTGTGTGTGTGTGTGTGTGTGTGTGTGTATCTTTGGGAGGAGATGCCTATTTGCATAGAGAGAACCCATGGATTTATCTGATCTGAACTGTGGCGTGTGTGGGACGTAGGAAAGCCAAGCGCAGAAGGCATCTTTATAGTATGTGAAAATGGATAATTAACTCCGGGTCATAACCTGATGAATCTGTCTAGGATTGTTTTACTATCAGCCAGTGAGAGAATTGGTCATTGACTTCTCAAAACTCTGGTCCCCTGTAGTTCTCTAGAGATATTTCACATGTTCTCATCAAAGCAATAGAAATCTGACACAAACACTCTAAGTATTTTAAAAGCTAATTTTCAAGTGAAACTCCTTTACACAATCTCTTGAAAGAGGCAAGATTGTCCTTTCCAAATATAAAGACCAATTGTCTTTTCACCCTTGAGCTTTCTTGTTCCGCATAATATTATCTACTTTTGTGGTATTCATTTTGACGGCATTCATCTGCGGTTTCCAAAGATCTCCCATTATTTATGTTTCCTTTTATTCCAGCTATACAGCCAACTATTTTCATCATAAAACTTATTTCAGCATTTTTCTTCTTTTTTCCGTAAGATTTAAATTTCACTGTGATTTGCCAATATCATCGACCAAGAAAATATCAACTGTTATAAGTTTGAGACACATGCTTTAAAAAAGGTTTTAATCTAATGGATATAGAGTTTGTTAAATATTTCATCTAGAGAGTCAACCCATTACCGAACGTCTATAAAATGTAGGTTGATTTGGAGAGTTAACTGAAAGCTGATTGTTTTTTCATGGACAATAACTTACACATTATTATACACTGTATGTTAGCATAGCCAAATAGAGGTAATTAGGTATTAAAATGCACCATTATATTGAAAGGGAAGTGTTAACAATTTCTCGTGATCCTGTACTGGCCAGAGTGGATCTAATTACCAGTGTTATTCCTTTTCTTATAATTCTAAGGGTTTAATATATTTCCCTTGATCTGAATATAAACTGCAAATACACTTTATCGTCACATTGTTAAATGGTTCAAGGCTGTTGTTCAAATGTCTATTTGGCATGTCAGTGAAATTATATTGCTATAAATTTCTGTCATATTTATCTCACCTTGATTTTATGATCTTGCTTTTGGGCTACATTGGCCGTATTTGGAGATTATTCAGCTTCCTTTACTAGTTAAAAATTGGAAAAATGATTTTTATTCTTTCTGTTCCATGACTGTTAAAAAAAAGACAAAACTGCCTTCCATGTCTGTATTGAGTCTCTTAGTCCTCAGGTTTTCCTTGATGTTAATTTAATTTGATTTGAATTTTAAACCATTCTTGCCTATTGTCTTAATTCACGTTCTTTTAAATAAAAGTGGATTTTTTCTAAGTAATGAAAGTGATAATTTGTTTAAAGATTTATTGTCATTTCATGAAGAAATAGAAGTGTTAGAAAAATGATTATCAGAAACAATTCTGTATCAAGATTTATACAGTTCATCTTAAGAATTATAGTGTATTAAGATAAATAAAATGTAATTGGACCATAATTGGTAAGTAAGACCTCTGTCACTTTTGAAACCTAAGTAATGCAATCTATGTAAAGTTGAGGGATTCCAAAAGTTGTATTTCATGAGATTGTTTGTTTTAAATGCTTCTTCATGTGATCTAATTCCAATACTCCCCAAATACAGAACAAATAGGTATATATATATATACACCTGTATGTTGGGTAAATAGTTGTTAGTAAACTTGTTTCATGTTTCACTCTTTCATAACAGTGAACGTTTTGCTTTTCAATACCAGACGTGAGTTTCAGTGGAAGATGCCATCTATCTATCTATCAATCTATCTATCTCAGATTCATGATCCTTGTTAGCAGAGTTGGGGAAGAATGAAAGAATGAGTCATTTGTGGGTGAGAAAAGCTTACAAGAAATGGTGACATCCATAGATGGGGGCTAACTGGTAAGTATGGGTAATTTTGACATATGGCTCTTTGCAAGGAAATGGCAGTACTAATTACCTATGCCTCATTCTTTATCAACAGTTTCTTTGAACCCCTTCGGAGATCTTCAATGACCCCATGGCTAGAGTTCCTGACCTTCGGTATGAGAAACATTGAATGCAAACAAGCAAAACAGGGCTCAGAGCTATGTTATCTCTGAACTACAAAATGGCTTACAAAGTTAAAAATAGAAATCTGAATACAAGTGTCAACACTTACATGAATGAAAACACTGAAACGCTTCTTTGAGACTCAGCACCCCTACTTAAATAGATAGAGTGATGGAATCAGGGTAAGGTCAAGTAACTGCCAGGGGGGTCCTGGACAAGACATTTCTTCAAACAAGCTTTTTTTTTATTGAAAAGGAAAAAGCACTTCTTACATCTGCCTTATGATGCCTATATATAGAATTACACAAAACAGGAAGGATCACAATTTTATTCAAATGCAAATCTAAACTTTCATTTTAAAATGAATTTAAACGCATATCCCAAGAGAACAAAAGGCTGTTCACTTTTTTTTCTGAATGTGACTCCCCCCTCCAAAAATAAAAAATGTTAACAATGAAGGTTTATGAAAACATACCTGGGTATTCAGTTGCAATCTTCGACCAAAAAAAATAATTTTTCTTGTAATTTCAAAGAATCACCCCCAGAAAAACAAGATTTCTATAAAGTTGTGACTTCAAAATATAGGTACCAAAGTGGATTTGGGAGAGATTGAGGTGTTTTTAAGTGGTAGATGAGTTTACATTAAGCAGATAATAACTCTGCACATTCTAAATATATAGATATACTTACTCAGATGAAATTTGAAATATGAAATAAAATAGAAGAACTACTATGAATTGTTTCTGAGATAATTATTTTTGTTGTAAGGATTACCTTTTTCTTAGTTTATATTTTTACATGATGTCTCTAATTATAATAGAACTAAATTACATCAAAGAAACCTGCTGATTAAAACATGTCTGGAGAGCCCTCTGGTGTGCTAGTTCATAAAATGAGCTAGAAAGCCTGAATTACTCTATTTCAAAAATTCATTCATCGATTCGCTGAATAAGCATTTATTGTAGGCTTACATGAGGCCATGAGAGGTAGCATATAAAGAGGGTTATAATTTTAGTAAAGCTTATTATACAGAGACGTTAAAATTAATACCTCCTGTGCATATAGTCTTTACTTTCCTATCTGCTTCTGAATCCATGATAAAGAACCATGTTTACTCATTCTTTTTTAATAACTAACGTGATCACTTATAATAGCAATGATAATTTATTAAATAATAACGTTGGGGAGCGCCTGAGTGGCTCCGTTGGTTGGGCCACCCACTTCGGCTCAGGCCGTGATCTTGTGGTTTGTGAGTTCAAGCCCCCGCATAGGACTCTGTGCTGACAGCTCGGAGCCTGGAGCCTGCTTCAGATTCTGTGTCTCCCCCTCTCTCTACCCCTCCCCTGCTCATGCTCTGTGTGTGTCTCTCTCTTTATAATAAATGAACGTTAAAAAAAGATAATAATAAATAAATAACAACGTTGGAACTTCTAACAGAGAATATATTTTGTTCTTTAAATCAATCACCTCGGAAGACTATATGCTCATTCGTTTATTACTTCTCTTTAATATTCAGCAGTGGACTATGGAAGGCACCCTAAATATCCTAAAGGAAGCTGTTATCCGAAAGGATTAATCTGATCTTCAGATCATCTCTGTCACTTATGAACAATGCCCTTTCCTTTTGCTTAAAATAACAAAATAATATTCCGCCTCTTTGTTTCCTTCAAGTCTATCCTTTTTGGGATGACTCTATTTTTTTTCCTTCTTAGAGTCCCTGCTCAGTGATCTTTCTTTTCCGAAAAATATGTAGTATTATATTCACTGCACCACTCATGCAACACAGAAATGTTTCTTGCTTCTCAAGAGTCTGTCTGCCTCTAAATGGAGTGTCTTATCTCTTGCATTAGATTATAAATTCCTAGTACTTTGTTGTTTCTCTGAATACTCCAGGGGATTCAGCATTATACATGAAAATGCTAGGGTGATCAAAAATATTTCCCTGAATATATATACGGCAAACACAAACACGGATCAGACTTGATATTGTAAAAGGGTTCCAGGATCCATTTGAAATGATTACCTAATCTCAGATCCCAGTATGTACTGATTAATAGGTGCAATTTTAAAAAAGGAAGGTAGAATTTGGAGACCTAAAGGAGGCTTAGCATCATTTCTATGGCCTTTCCCGACCCATTTATTTATCGATTTATTCAAGCTACCAGTGTTTACTGTAAACTAACTGTATGCTAGGAATTGCGTTGGCCCTGGGAATACAAAAATAAAGAAGGTAAAGCTTTACTCACATCTCCGTGCTCAGAGTCTAGCTAAGACTTTTCTGATTTTGTCAGTTCTCTAAGATTAAAAGGTCAACAGAAACGTAGTCTGTGAGCTACCATTACTCAACACCCAGCTCAAACCTCACTTTCTCTATAAATCCTTTTCTGACTCTCTAGACATCCACGGTTAATGATTTCTCCCAACACAATACCAAGAGGTGTTATTTCTTATTACTTGTACAAATATACCAATGAGTGAGGGAAAAGTGTAGTTCGTGTAGGATATTATCTACATGAATAATATCTACATACTAATATAAAATATTTGGCTAAAAATGCGGACAAAAAATGTTAATTGCCTGAAATGAGATATATGGGAGGTATGAAGTCACAACGTAAAGTAAACTGCAATCAAACCGTATTGTTCGAGTACGGTGGCCATATAATTTGTTTCCTAACTCAGGAGGATTTTAAAAGTGAAAAAGAGTCCTAGGTATTTATACTGGCATCCAGGCAGATAGAGCGACTCTCCACATAACTATCCTATACGTGGGGGACTAGAAGCACACTGGTGGGCAATGGAAAAATGCCTGGAAGCACAGCTTTAGGGAAAGTTACTCAGCCAAGCAGTTTTACTAATCTTATTTCACTCTGCTCCTTCCCTTATAGGGAAAATTCCATTCAGATCTGTTCCACCTAAAACAGTGCTTTGTTCCTCTGAATAGTCAACAAGTTTCACCTCAACACCACAAATTGGATATAAACAAATCAACCAACAAAAAAAATGAGGATATATGCACATCCAACTTGTGGAACCAATTAAAGATGCTAATTTGAATGGGCACTCATGCATGGTGAATTATATTCTAATCTATAGCATGATTTTTTTTTCAGCCTTTTCGCTCACCAGACTCTTGCATAATGCGTTTGGAACAGAAAGAACAGCATTACTGCTGTTTTAATTTCCAAGAATTCCAAACCATAACTACAGAATACGATACCCAATATACGGAGCTTGGTACATCAGTTCGCTCTTCAGTGCTCAACACTTCATTCTGGATGTGATGCAAAGTTGCCTAAAAAGCCCCTTTCATCCTCTTGTTCTGCAGCCCTTGAGTAGTTACTCACTTCCATTCTTAACTACCATTTACATATAGGGATCTTCAACCCATGCATCTCTTAGAAATATATCATTTTCTTAGTGACCATCATAACCTCGCTATTAAACAGGAATTAATAATTATCCTCGGGCATCCAAATCTGTTTCCTCTCCTCTCTTCCTTATTTTGGTAAAGGCCATCAAAATTAACTTTTTTTTTAAAGTTTATTTAGAGAGAGAGAGAAAGAGAGAGCATTGTGTGCATGAGCAGGGGAGGGACAGAGAGAAAATCCCAAGCAGGCTCCTCCCTGTCAGTCCTTCAGCCCAGACCTTCACTCAGGGCTCAATCCCAAGGGCCCTGAGATCATGACCTGAGCCTAGGTCAAGAGTCTGGTGCTCAACTGAATGAGCCACCCAGGTGCCCGAAGAGTAACTCTCAAATGATCTTTAAGATTTTCAACACCAATTTTCTAACTGCTTTAAAAACTGTAGCTTTTCCAGCTTTAACTCATTTTTGAAATACCTCACTATTTCCATACGGACTGTAGAATTCAGTTAAAGCTAGTTAACATAGCATACAAAGTCTTTCACAAGTGTACTCCTGTATTTATCGACTTTATTTTCTTCAAGTTCACTACAAACATGTTATGGGTATAACGGTATCACATTGTCAGTCTATTACTCATTTATATGAGACCAACTGAGTTAAAGTATCTTTTTATGTGGTTGGTGAAACATTTTGATTTTCTGTTCTGTGAGTTACTTTTCATAATCTCTTTCAATGTTATTATCAGGTGGGTTACTTTCTCCTTTTAAAACCTTTGTTCCTCATGAAATTTTACCTCTGGCTGAATTCTACACTAAATTTATTTCTCCCAATCTATTGGCTGTCTATTGATTTTGTTTGTAGGGTGTTTTCTGATGCAAAGCTTTATTTTTTATGGGCTACCATGCCATTCTTTTTACAGCATCTTGATATAAGCCTTGGTTAAGAAACTTTCCCCTGGTCTAATTAGTTTCTGCATGATTTCCTTACGTGAGAACTATGGTTTTATTTTGCTAGTCTTTATTTAGTTTCTTTGAATCCCTCTCCCTTTTTGGTAAGATATGCTTACAATTTTATTTTATTTTTCCTAAACAACAGCAAGTAGTAAGTGATGCTACTTCTGTGCATTAAACCTTTTGTCTGTTTCCTTACTAAACTGAAACACCAACTTCATCACATGTTAAATTCTTATATAGGCTGGGGTCCACTTTCTGTGTTTTCTATTTGATTCCATTGACCCAGATTTGATTTCTAATAGCTCTACAGAACATATACAATTTATAATCCTGGTTCCTGTAACTATTCTTCATACAATTTTTTTCTTATCCTTTCTCTGGATGGATTTCCTTCCCACAGTTGGGCTAAGGCTCTGTAAGGACCTTTCCTCTGGAGAGAAGATCTGTATTATGGAAAAGGCCTTCAGTGTATTTCATCAGGATTCATCTTCCTCTCTCCTTCCCAGAGCTGAGATCTTTTTTATATCCTCACCAAGAGAACGTTCTGGAAGGTAAAGATGAAGAAAATGTGCTCCTGCCATCACTTCAGCCCCCAGGAAGTTCTCATTCTCATGTCAGTCCACATTTGACCTCTGGTGATTCTTCAAAATTACCATTTAATATTCTGGTTTAAGACTTCGGCAGCTTTTGCTTCAGGTGAGCATATCTGTGTCTCTCCTGTCACAACATTTCAAGTGACCATTTGCCTTGTGACTTCATTTCTTCCATGAGTCCAAGAAGTCACTGATTTTCACATCTTCCAGCTTTTGTTGTGCAAAAACAAAGGGATGACTTCTAAATTCTTTGCATCTCAGCATTGAACCTGGGTGCCTCATGAATATTCTTGGACAGAATTTACCAAGACTTGTTTTCAGTATATTTGTAGATTAATCAAAAATCTAGGGGCGCCTGGGTGGCGCAGTCGGTTAAGCGTCCGACTTCAGCCAGGTCACGATCTCGCGGTCCGTGAGTTCGAGCCCCACGTCGGGCTCTGGGCTGATGGCTCGGAGCCTGGAGCCTGTTTCCGATTCTGTGTCTCCCTCTCTCTCTGCCCCTCCCCCGTTCATGCTCTGTTTCTCTCTGTCCCACAAATAAATAAACGTTGAAAAAAAAAAAAATCTAAACTCTACATGTAGAGTTGAACAATTAAATAAATGAATGACAGATGGCCAGAACCAGGTTTCTCACTGTTGAAGCAGGTATTTACAGATAGGCAAGCAGAGGAGGCTACAAGATTCCATGTGGTAACAGATTAGGATTGGACACATCAGCATGAACTGTTTAGTTTAATATAGTGACAGGTGATTACATGTAGATATTACATAACATGCAGTTAATATATATACAGATTTTCCCTTGTTCTGTAAGTCGGGAGCTCTAGAAACAATTATACCACCAGAGCAACGAGCCCACCTAGCTCCAAAGTTTTTGGATTCTAATATCATTCTCCAATAACAGGACCCAGGATCCTTAGAGAAACAGCTGATTCTAAGACAGGGACGGCAAATATGTAAGAGGAGCCTGGAGCATCTTGTAGTACCAGAAAGTACCAGAAAGTAGAGAAGCACAACAAATAAGCCAAAGGCCATACATATTGATGAGGTATATCAACAAGACACAGGAGCCTCATCAAAGTACAGCCTGAGGCCAACGTTGTAATAATATGAGCAACAAAATAAAGTAACACTGGATTAAAACCCAAAGTATAAACAAACATCCATGAGTACCACCTCCTATGAATGAATGATTACATAGATGAATCAATGAGGGAGAAGAAACAAATCTCCTGTGTAGAAGGTCTCCACAGATTTTATGTAGACGGTCCATCCTCAAAGAACTGCACGTGACTCCACATTGTTTAAGTTTTATTTTATTTTTTTAATCAATCTCTACACCCATTGTGGGGCCTGAACTCAATGACCCCAAGATCAAGGGTTGCACACCTAATTCCTCGATGTTTAAATGTGGACTATGCATAGTGACTTCTTTTCAAAGAGTACAGTATGGAAAAGGAGGGAGGGAGTAATTTTACAGGGTCAAGCCCTAACCAACACTGCTTCAGCCAAATAGTTAATTTTAACAACTAGAGTGTTAAGTCATTTGATAGTAAAAATAATTGATAGGTTGTGTAGAGAATGTGACTTTACCCTTTGGGCTACCAAGACCACATAATCTCAATCTAACCATTAAATAAACATCATCAGACACATCTCAATTGAGGGGCATTCTAAAAAATACCAGCTCAGTATCAGTAGTCCTTAAAACTTTCATAGCAAAAGAAAAAAAAAAAAAAGGAAAAAAGGCTAAGAAACTATACTGACCAGGAAAACACTACAATTAGGGGCGCCTGGGTGGCACAGTCGGTTAAGCGTCCGACTTCAGCCAGGTCACGATCTCGCGGTCCGTGAGTTCGAGCCCCGTGTCAGGCTCTGGGCTGATGGCTCAGAGCCTGGAGCCTGTTTCCGATTCTGTGTCTCCCTCTCTCTCTGCCCCTCCCCCATTCATGCTCTGTCTCTCTCTGTCCCAAAAATAAATAAACGTTGAAAAAAAAATTTTAAAAAAAGAAAACACTACAATTAAATGTACTATGGTATCCTGTATAAGCTCCTGGAACATAAAAAAAAAAAAAAAAAAAAAAGGACATCAGGTAAAAACTAATCAAATCTGAATAAAGAATAATCTTTACTTAATAATAGCATATCATTTTTGATTTGTTAATTGCAACAAATAATATACATTAACATTTTATGTTAATAGAAGAATCAGACTGTGGAGTATATGGAAATTGTACTATCTTCCCAGTTTTTGGAATCTAACTTTTTTCTGAAATGTTATTTTTAATTTTTTATGACTGTATTTTTTTTCTTATATATATATATATTATAGGAAGGCAGACATAAATATGTCTATAATAAATGTTAATACTTATTAGCATGTAGATATTCATCAAAATAGATTTAGTTCCTTAGTTCATAATCAACTACAGGGGAAGTAGCTTTTCCTTCACAGCAGATGATTCCATGGAGTTTTCAATTTTCCAGATATAATTCCATTTCTTTCTCATACTCAACTCTGAACTGAAGAATTATTTCCTGTACTAACATGATAACTCAGTAAAAATGATGGCTTGAGAACTTCTAAGTGACTAAAATTTCACTACTACTCAATATCTATCAGAAACTTAGCCAACTGAAAATGTATTTCATAAATTACCCCAATGAAATGAAATCCATCTATTCTAGTAAATATTCTGGAATGTTGACTTTAATATGCTTTTTTAAAATTATGATCTCTTGCTTAGTTTCTGGAGAGTGGTTACCTAAAATATTGTATACTTCTTTCTTGCAAACATTGCACTTATTGATTTTTTTATTCACTTTCTGGATCAAACACAATTTTTTTTTTTTCCCAAATAGATCACTAAGATGAAATCCAGCTACTCGATACCCAACCACTGCTGGCTGTGGATCAATTATAACAGCTATCTGGAGCCTTGGTGTTGTTATGAATTTTCCTTTGGCTTGACTTATTTTTAAGGATAATAGAAAAAACAGCAACCTTATGCTCATATCTGTCTCCACTATAATGGTGTTTCCTTGAGGATATTGTACATCATATCATAGTGTCCTCATCCTTAGGACTCCTAGGGGAAAAATCTTTATATTCTTAATGTCAGGAAGTGGGAGAATGAGGAATGTGAATTCATGGTAAATTCCTTACCTTATTTGAGGAAACAGTCAAAAGCTATTATAAATAACTTAAATTTTATTCTGTTTGGAAATGTCCTTAAGGTAACATTTTAAGAAATCTAAACAATTTTTTAAATTCTAATAAAATAGGATGGATTTCTTTCACTCAAGAAAAGTTAATGTAATACACGTGTCAGTGAAAAACTAGAAAAAATGGATAAAGGCGACAAAATTTAAAAATAAGGTGACTGAGATAAAACTTTTATACCAATGATGACAAAAGGGTTAAGTTCTTAAGAAGCAAGGGATTTCATAAGGGGGCTGTGCTTCTTGTATGTATGTTAGAAATTTTCTATTGTTCTGACTGATAGCTGCATAGAAAAATTTACTGAACCTGCATGCTTATGATTTGGCTTTTTTTTTTTTTATCTATTATTACCTGTAGCTACTTTAATAAGACTTTTGTTTTTAAAATAAGTGAATGCAACATACAGTAGACACACTGAATACAAAAGGCATTTTTAAAATTTTTGTATTTATTACTTTTTTTAGTTTTTTTTTAAATGTTTTATTTATTTTTGAGAGAGAGAGTGGAGAAGGGGCAGAGAGAAAGGAAATCTGAAGCAGGCTCTGTGCACCAAGCCGGATGCGGGGCTGGAACTTACCAACCCTGAGATCATGATGCTTAATTGACTGAGCCATCCAGGTGCCTTGAAAAGGCATTTTTTAATATTTATTATTTTTTTAATAAAGGGTTGGGATATGCCAAGCCAAAAAGAGAAAAAAAGAGGAAGAAGAGAAAAAAGGGAAATAAGTTTGCTTGTATTAATGTTAGAAAATAAGAATTCAACAGAAAAAGCATTAAGTGAAATATAGAGGAAAATGTCGTAAAATATACAATGGGCAAAGAATAAATACTAAGCACAAACGTATGTTTTTTTAAATATATATGAATACAATTTATATAAGAAGAAATTGAAAAAATATTTACCTTGGTGTCTTTTGCATGCTACTCTGTCTTTTATAAATCAAGAAACAAACAAAAGAAAACAGCGTTTGAGGAACATAACTGATGATATTGAAATAACTTGTGTAGAAGCTATATATTCTAAGAACAGCGAACACTGCTTCCTCACAACTATTGATGAAACATTCAGCCATTTTGCCATATCCTAGGCAACCTCAAACTCTTCAAAAAAACAAAAAAAAGAAAGAAAACACCCAAACAAAACCAAACAAAAAACAAGTTTGTAGAGTAATCCTGGCTTACAAACTTAAAACACAGATATTGTTGTCAAATGTGTTAAAGTTATAGTATGTAGGTCCATTCATGCTCTGGTGTTGTTTGCATAAGTAATGTGAGTTTTCTAGGAAGGTACCTGGTATTTCTTGAAAAATTTTCAACACATTATGTCAAATTTGAATTAGTAACCTTGATCCTAGACATGTATTATTATAAAATAATTAAACACAGAAACAAACATTTAAAGACAAATTTGACATAGTGGTTTTATATATTTTTGTGAAAAAATTGAAATAATTTTCAATATTAATACGTTTCCTTTAAATTTGTTATATACATACTATGATATTACCTTTGTTAATATATTTTAATATTACATACATTGTTTAACCAAAAAAAATACAAAACTATAAATAGGTAAGTAGACAGAGAAATAGAAAATGGAGATATAGAAGGAAATACCAATTTGGGGATTATATATGACTTCCATCTAGAAAAATAGCTAAAATTACAGGATGGAAAATAACTAAAATTACAGGATTGAAAATTACAGGATTGAATTACAGGACTGAACATATTAACATTGGCTAACACTGATATTTATTTTCTTACCTATCACCTTATTTCTGAATTTTACATTAGAAAAAATAAATTACTTTCAAAAAGATAGGAAATAAATACCCATTAAGGAAATGTTTCAAGAAGGATTATTATTCAGGGTACCACAATCATTTGTTAATTATACCACTCAAAATTATTTTCTTTGAGTTATAAGTAACTCCCCCACACATTGCAACTTAAATATGATAGAGTTTAACATTTCAATTTTTCCAATGACTTGCCATAATTATCTTCAAACATAACTACTAACGAGGTAGTAGGTAAAGTGAATTTAAGAAACTGACATGTATCATCCGCCATACTTAAAACACATGTTATATAGTAGAGTTGCAAAGAAGTGTAGAGCTCCATTATTCCAACTGAGCAGTAAAAGCAAGTATTGTGAGCATTTGAAAATAAAGATGGGTTTTTTTTTTTAACGTTTATTTATTTTTGAGACAGAGAGAGACAGAGCATGAAAGGGGGAGGGGCAGAGAGAGAGAGGGAGACACAGAATCGGAAGCAGGCTCCAGGCTCTGAGCCATCAGCCCAGAGCCTGACGCGGGGCTCAAACTCACAGACCGCGAGATCATGACCTGAGCTGAAGTCAGAGGCTTAACCGACTGAGCCACCCAGGCGCCCCAAAAATAAAGATGGATTTAACTGCAAAACAAAACATCCGTTATTCCTCTTTAGGCCACGATGGGCAGAAACCTCATCTTATTTGTTACATCTAGATATTATTTACAAAAAGATAGTGGGTAAAATTAACTTTTGACTAAAATCATAATTTTGTATATAATAGAGTTTCACTTATGGATTAAAAAAGAAAGATTTTTTAATATTTCAAAGATAGTGAATAAGTATATATATCATGATTCTGAATATTAATTACAATTCATATTGGTAAAAGCTAAAATGACCGCTTTGCAATTTCAAAATGCTCCCCATTTGTACGTTACATTTTCATATCAACCCTGTAAGGTGGGTTAGTTTCTTCATTGTGGAGTTTTGTTCATGCATACATATTTATTAGTGCATAATTAGTATACATGTTATTGTATAGACTCAGTAAAATAGTTTACTTATATTATACTCAGGCAATTGGTATTTAATTATCACATTCAGCAAAACTAACTAAAACTGTGTCACATTTCAGTAAAAACTCCAATTTTCATTTTCCAAATGTTTGCAGAGTAAGTGAAAGTATTTGAGAAAAAAACGAAACTGCCTAGACCCATCTGCAATGTGGTCAGCACGCGAAAATCTGTGAAATCGGGCTGACTTCCACCAAAACAACATTTTGGAAACAGAAAAAGACAGTGCACACAAGGATCCAAAGCTGAATGGTGGTACGCGGTTTTAACCCGAAAGAAAAATCAAACGGTTAGAAAGTCAAGGCAACAGGTATTTCAGATTACAACTTTGAATGTAACGTGTAGCTCATGGGGAAAAAATTAAAACTCTTAAATCATCCCTCTTTAATGTTTTTCCAGACATGGCTCTCCTTGCTTCATTTATCTCCTCATAATGCTCTTTTCTGAAAAGTTTGATCAAATAATCAATGTAATCGGGCTTAATACTGATGTTTCTGTTCTTGGCACATGTTTGAGTTTATTTTGGTTGCTTTGATTAAGCCCCCTAATATTTGCTAGGATTCTTAGAGTTCTTGGTGTATAACATTCACTTGAAGTGTCACCATTTCACCATGATTAGGTCTGTACCTTCAATAAAAGAACAATTTAGTGGTGCTTGGGTAACATATATGGTTTGAGTTTTCAGTTATAAGGACTGATCCTAGATCAGATAGTATATTTTGCTCTGTCAGTGATCAGGATCGACCATTTCAATTGAAATGACCAACACTTTGACTATATGGACATGATTATTTCACTGTATTGATAAGATGTTGGTAATTAACTTTATCCTTATTATAATCTCCACAGATTATAGACTTTTGGAGGAAGTGGGGGCCTCTACAGAAGGAACTAGGATATGAGGCTCTATGATATGATTCATTATAACTTTGAAGACACTTGCAAAAACCTAGTGTATTGCATATCTAAAACACTCCCAAGATTTCATAGCTTGAAATAGCATTATAGGTAATTCTTTCAGAGGAAGAGAGCATTTAAAGATGAATTCCTTGGAAGAAAAATGAGAAATCTTAATAAAAATTACACTAATAAATGTTTAATGGTTTAAGTTTAACCAAGCAGTATTTCTCTACTTGCAAGTAAATCCATTGGGTGATTACATAACTACATTAGGGACACAGTGGAATTCAACTTAGTTGTTCTTAGAAGAAATTAACATCTTTGCATCTGCTGGAAACATGAAAGGAAACAATTGTTGCTGCTGAAGGCATCTGATTATCCAGTGAACAGCCATTAATTTATAAGGGAAATGAAAATGGATCAAAAAAGGAAACACTCTGAATAGAGAAAAATATGCATTTTTCAACTGAATAATAATAAACCTATGTTTTAAATTCCCTTCATCAATGTATAAAATAAAGAGCCAATCAATATTCACATTCTTAGCAAAATCACATAAAATATTATCTTTACAGTAATATATTCAACATCTAAGAAGCTAAAACATATTTTACTACTATCATTTCAGTATTATTCATTGGCTACTATATCATTTAGAGTTAATACATTATTTTGACATACTAATAATTTAGCTAGATTACTGTGTTAAATCAGCTCATTGATTCTGTTATGTCTCTAAGCTTATATGCTTCCTTAATTAAATGTTGTCTAATTATAAATTCAACTTATTGTCAAGAAGTCAATATTCCAAAATTTATATTTTCATCCAGACAGTGAATTTTAGTTACAAGTACCTTACAGGGGCCAGATCATTTTAACTTAAAACGCAGGGCCACTATAATACAAAGACCAATATAAGTTGATTTGCTATGTTAATGAAGAATAGCAGTAAAATTAGTTAAATGAGACAAAACATTTTTGAGGCCCAGTTCAAATTTTAAAATATGAAAAATATTTTATATTGGAAATTCACAGCGGAGTAAATGGTAACATATGTTTAGAACATTCTATTGCCTTTTACATACTGTACTCCTACGTCGTGAAATAACTGAATTCTTAACATCACGGTACAGTGGGCTCCCCACCCTTACCCACCAGAGATACATTCCAAGACCCCCACTGGATGTCTGAAAACGCAGACAGCCCCAAATGCTAAAATTCTGTGTGTTTTCCTATATATACATACCTAGGATAGTTAATTTACAAGCTGGACTCAGTCAGACTGCCAACAACAATAATAAAATAGAACAATTATAACAATTTACTGTAATAAAAATTATGTGTCTTTCTCTCTCAAAATAGCTTATTGTGCTCTATCCACCCTTGTTGTGATGATGTGAGATGATACAATGCCTATGGGACGGGATGAAGTGAGTTGAAACTATTGTTAATTTTTTTTTCCTTATGAGACATTTAAAAGTAGGATGCAGATATAATACATCATTAACATTTCTCCATGGACATCCTAAACATAAAACACTGTTTTTGTAAGTACAATGTCATTATCGTGTTTAAGAAAATCAACACCAATTCAGTAACGTAATCTAATTCAGGCTGAATAATCCCCATTTTGTTGTTCTGAAAGTCTGTTAGAGCTTTTTGTTGGTTTGTTTTTCTCTTCAGGATTCCATCCATTCTACCACACTTTTTGCACAACTTTTGTCTTTAGTTTTTCATAATCTCATTAATCTCCAACTCTCTTTTTCCCCATGATGGCGAAGTTTTCATGATTTGAGTTTCAGTTTCCTTTCCAAACAACCCTACTTGCAATCTCCACGCAGGTGTTAACTTTGTTTCCTCGAGATTAGATTATGTTGCCTGTTGTTTTTGGTTTTGGGTTTTTTTTTTTTTTAGCAATAATATGACAGAGGCATTATGACATCTGCCTTTGCATGTTATCAGAAGGCACTATGTGCCTATTTTGAATGTAATTAGTTGTCTGAAGGGCATTCACAGTAGAAAACGTATTTCACTTTGCAATTGATGCTTAGGCCAAGTATTTTGAGGCCACGTGAAAACCTTACTCCCCAACCACCTATCACCCAATGGACGATCCTTGCCTAAAATAACTTTACATTGCAAGTTCATTGTAAAATTGAGATATTCTAATTGTATCATTTCTTCTATGTTTATTACCTGACATGTTCCGTAAAGTTATCTTTCTTTTTATCTTTTTATCTTACGTGTTTACAATCTGTGGGTATCACTATGCACTCGTTAGTTTGCATGTTAAAAATGTCTATGACAGTGTTATTCATTTTCAAGGGCAAATCGGTGGAACTCATGACGGCAAATGGCAAGCTCAGACCTGGAACCATATTATTTTCTCCATGCAACTCTGATTGCATTTAAGAGCCATTGGTTGTAGGACATGAAGATTTGGGCACTGACTGTACTCATTGATAGTGGATCATTGTACACCTATTCAGAGGATATTTAATATAGATAGATATAGATATAGATGATGTAGAGAGATAGAGATAGAGATTTAAAGATATAGATACAGATTTACAGATATAGATTGTATAGATATAGATATAATCTCATGAGTTTATACCAATACCTCTAGTTACAGTCTAGTTAAAGGTTAAGCATAACTTTCAGTTACATTTGAGATCAAATAAGGGATTAAGTTGCTCGCTCCTTCCTTCCTGCTACTCCAATAAACATAACATGATCAGTGGACTGTTGTAATATTTGGTTTAGAATGAAAACAGAGTTCCTCAAGCTGGCATTATGAGAGCGAACAAAAGAACTGAAATAGCACGACAATAAAATACCGAAGAGGTACCGCCACCCTATAAGAGAGAAGCAAATTGCTTCTATGTGAATTCTGCTGCAAACAGATTTGTTAGGTCAAGAAATGCATATGGAGTTCTAGCAAGCAGTGCAAAGATACAACATCAAAATAACAGCTGTGATTGCTCAGCACCTGTTTAAGGCTTACCAAAATCCAAAGTCAGGGTGAGAGAAATGTCTTTTGCGTCGGCCAAAGGAGATAGTAAAATGGCGCTACAGTGGGAATCTCTGACCTTCAATCTTGCAAGTCTTTGCAAGTGCTCAGGAATGCCACATTGCTTTTGGTTTATTATCTTAGTGAGGGATTAGGGGGCCATTACTGCAACCTCACTCCACGGCCAAGCAACCATTTGGGTGATCTGTCCCTAATTAGAAATATTTATTTCCTTTACATATACTGAGACTAAGCACATAACTATAGAATGGAAGCAAGCCAAGACTCCTTCTACAAGCCACAGAGTGACCACTTTGACTCCAGTGATGAAGGCTTTTGCCTTTAGGTATTAATGTCAGCTCAAATTCAACACGTGATAATCTCCGGAGGGTCGATTTACCCGACTAGACAATTGACACCTTCAGAAATGGCCACAGGATCCTCAAAATTTGCTCAGAGGAAGATTCCGAGTACACAGGCACGGCTCTGTTGCAGGATTTTACTTTATTTTATTATTTCTTTTTCTCAAAAGAACTTAGGCTCCCCTTCGGTCCAGGAGCTCCCAGTGTATAACCAGACCTTTTCCAAGACTTGGGTAAGAAGCCATGCCTTCCTGCAGCAGATTCTCCGTTTGGGCTTCTCCCAGCAAGGCATGGGAATTTTCTGCTTGTATAGGCAAATGTTACCTTAGTCAGTCGCTCGTGTGTAAATTCCTACATCCAAGGATCAATTCAACACCACCAGTGATCACTAAGATTTGCAACACATTTTTTTTTTTTAATCTCTCCGTCTCCATTACGTTCCCCACTGAAGGCCCTCAACTATGCTACTCCCTGCATGATGACATAGTTGAGGCACTTGACTTTTTTACTCTGTGTCCACTGAAATCAGGGAACCAAATTCCACAGTGCCTCTGCCACCTTTTGCTGCCTGCAAAAGGGCAGCCGTCACAGAGGAGAGTGTGGCTACTGAGGGGCTGGGCTGGTCCCACAACATTTACTCACTCCCACATCCCATTTCCTGAGTCTCTAGACCCTACCCACCTCCTCAGTGATCCAGGAGAGTTGTGGTATTTCAAACTCACTGTCTTTTGGAAACCATGCAGTTCAGGCTTTGGTTCAGCAACCCATTGGGCTCTCCGGTACTGGACACAATGTATTAATCCCCGAATCCAGGGTAAGTACATAAATATCTCATATATTTGGCCTATTTTATCTGCTACTAAATGTCTTTTACTCAAACTTCTGACAATACAACTCAGCAAGATCTTGCATCATCAATGCAATCAATGCCTCAGTTCACCCTCTGGCTATAACTACTCACGTCCCCTCCATGAGTCAGTGCTCATCCCAGGAACCTTCAGAATCTCACCCAGTCACAACTCCAGGCACAGAATCCAGGTCGTCGTGATCTATACCACATCTGGACGTGTCCTTTCAGGCACGACTCTCAATCCAGAGACGTGTGGAATGCACACATCATTTGTTGATCGCACCCGGGATATGCAATGGTGAAACGGGCAAGAAAACCAAAGCAAAGGGCATGGCCAGGCCCGAGTTCAAGTAGATGGGAAAATGTAACACTGTCACAGATGGAATTTCATGTATGGTCCCAGTGATTAGCACTGTAGCCCGTTCTCCTCCATTGTTACGTCGTTCACATTTAACAATGATGTTCTTCCTTTTTCTTCCTTTTCTTTTCAGAAGTTTTGAAACTTGGATGAAGAAACATATTTCATTTTTTTAATCCCTCAAGCCTTCATCTTAGTTTGCATTAGTGAAAATTCAGCATAAAAGCTGTTGAGACTGGAGAAGGAAGTAGGGGGTGGGGTCCCTCCAATGTGGAAGGGGGGGGGGTGGGAGGCTGTTAGTGTTGATGGAGAACATTACCCTGCCGTGTGAAGAGCCAATGAAAGCAAATAGCATGAACCTACCTGCAAGATTGGATCCACTTACAAATTGGGAAATAAAATCAGCAACAGTAAATTGTTCAGGTATAGAAGTATAGAGATTGAGTAAATGGGCGAAGAAAGTTCCAAGTTCCTTGATAGGGATTGTCCAATTCAACATCCCAGAAAACTTCTCTTTTGTCGCTGGTAAAATATCTTCACCATCACACATAAAAATTGCTGAAATACTTATTTCTAAAGGAACTAAGTATTTTTAGAGGACTCGTGGACTTTGAAAGGCTTAGGGACATTTCAGGGCTGTTTGTTTCAATATTTTGACTTAAAATCTCTCCCCTTGGTGTCCCCCCCACCCCCATCAATTAAGGTCAACGTAAACAGGTAAGTAAAAACTTATATGGATATGACATCTTAGATAATTAGCAAAGAGCCAGTGCTAGTGAATGTTATCATTTGTGCTTCCATTTTAATAATATGCCAGTGCTATATTAGAGAGACTATTAAAACTTCCCTAAATTAGCTGACTCCCAAAACTAATCCCGGATAACGTTTAAATCCTTACTCAAAGATGCGAGTTTAATTTATTCAAGCATAACTCCTTGCTCACGCTCTTGTTATTGAGAATTTATAAAGTATGGCCAATTATCTGATGAGAGGAACCGAATGTTAGTGTTAAGTGATTATTTTTCCTTATGTCTACCTGCCTATTTAATAAATTAGTTTGGGTCACCTTATCCTGGAATTTTGCAAAGGCGAGGAACTGCAGGAGTCTCTCTGTTAAATCCCGCACCTTAAAAACCGAAGGTCTTTGGATTGAACGACTTGTCTGAGATCACACAGAGGGTTACCACAGGTGAAACAAAGCCCTCCATATACAGACTTTCCCCATTTAGCTGCAACTTTCTTTTAATAAGCAATGAAGACAGAAAGGTCTTCTTTTTTTTTTTTTTTTTCAATGTTTATTTATTTTTGGGACAGAGAGAGACAGAGCATGAACGGGGGAGGGGCAGAGAGAGAGGGAGACACAGAATCAGAAACAGGCTCCAGGCTCTGAGCCATCAGCCCAGAGCCTGACGCGGGGCTCGAACTCACGGACCGCGAGATCGTGACCTGGCTGAAGTCGGACGCTTAACCGACTGCGCCACCCAGGCGCCCCAGAAAGGTCTTCTTTATATCCTTCTCTAAAATTGAGATTTTTCTGAGAAACAAATTTTACTGGAGGGCAACCATTGGGCATGGGCTATAAAATTAAGAAATAAATAAATAAAGGAATGCTGATATATCTGGAATAAAAGGCCCTGGAAAAGAAACTAACTGGCATCATTAAAAACAAAATAGAATATGAGTTGTTGACTCAGTACCCAATATCTTAAGGCTACGCTAATTCATTGCAGTATCATTATGGCATTGATGAGTGTGGGAAAAGCCTAAGAAAGGCTCTGGGCGTGACATTGATAAATGTGGGAAGGACATGTGAATTTTTTCAGACTGATCGGTTTTTTTTGTAACCCATCTGTGAGGCTCTCTTACAGGAAATGACAATCTTCTCTGCCACTTAAAGAAAATGATTGTATCTGGCCCATAGACAGACTTTTAATAATGAAACCAGTTGTTTGTATCTACTTGCCATTGATTTCTTTTCTGAGAAAATATAATTATACCAGATGAGAAATTCTTTGCCACCCCTTGTCATTAGTTTCTCACAGCCTAAGCCGCTTTGGTATGGCAGATTTCACCCCCTGATTACAGGATAAAGGAAATGGCTCACCTCCTGGAAGCCTGCTGGCTCCTGCTTCTCCCCTCCGCCTGCCGCTTTATCCCACCATCTCCCACAGGCCACATGCTCGGCCTCTCTCCTCTGCACCATGGGTGGCAGGAAGCTGCAAATCAAGGCCAGGACAGCAGGCGCTGGTGGGCCCTCCCAGAGGGCTGGGTCAGATGTAGGCGGGCTTCATGAATTGTCCCTTGACTCTGAACTTCGTGGAATGCCTCCCTACTGTCTTGGGAACGACCTCTATAATTGCACCGAATTCTTGCTCGTGTCCACGGGGGTCCTGGGCTCCGCTTTCTGCGTGTGCCATGGAGAGCGAAGGGACGGTTTCCCCGCTCTCAAGTGTTCCGGGTCTGCCTTTCCACCCCTGTTTGTCGACTAGCAACGTTCTGTGATTAACCAGAACAACAAGGACACAGACACCCTTCTCTGTGCCATGCTCTCCAACTATTTCCAGCTGGATTCCACCCAAATGACTTCCCCCATCGCTTGGGCTGTTATTTAGGGGAAGGTCTAAACCATGACCAGTTACCTCCGGGGAAGAATCAACAAACCCTTTTAAATCACGTGTAACACTGTACAACCAGCAACAATCGAAATTACTCAGGATCTCTTAGTACGAAATCTAGGATACGTGCCACGCAATCAAAACTTTTCTAAGTGATCTGAATTAAAACTCTAAACATCTGGCACAAACGGAACGCATTATAGAGGAACACTATAAGTAATGGTAATCAATTATTTCTTGAATATATTTGCTGTGTAAATGGCGTGGATACTTCTGGCACTCTCTAATACGAGAGGTTTCTTGTTTTCTTGTTGTTTTTTTCTTCTTTCTTTCTTTCTTTTTTTTTTATAAATCATAGTATTTAAATATTCTAACTCTAGTCATGACACTAACTTGAGAGTGATTTAATAAACAGTGTCATCTTAGATAGGTAGATCTGATTTTGAATGTTTAGAGATAGCACATGAAAGGTTACTAGGTGATGACAAAGAATATGTATAATCACATTCAGATTTGGGAACAATTCAGTACTACTGAGAATAAAAATGTATTACAGATATAAAACTGCAAGTCAGTGTGGTTAGTTTATAAACTCTTAATTATAGTTATTTTTAAGCCCTTCCTTGAATCATTTAAATTTCTTCTTCAGATCTGAAACAGTGAGCCTCTGAGGGAATTCTATGTTCACTCTTTTAAAACCTAATGCCAGTCTTATTTCATGGCTCAGCTAACCTGATTCGGATTAATGATCTTTTTTGTACCCTATAACATAAAAATCGGTCACAAGTGACAAGATATTTATTTTGGGAGCAGTGTACCAACATTCCAAATACAGCGAGTTTGAAGTCTATAGATAGAAATAGATACATCGAAATAGACATCAGTGTCTGTGCCTCTATAGATGACTTCGGGTCTCCGAAACATCTTCTAATTGGATATTTCAGAGTAGAATTGATTTATTTCTTATAAGTCTGACCGCAGCAATTTCCAGGACAATGATTGATTATGATGATAGAGATACAATGACAGGTCAGTAACACTGATCAATGAGAGTAACCAGTGGACAAATGGTATGTTCTATACTTTGGAATGGCCTCCAAGCATTGGCTACTTCAAAGCCATTCTCAAAAGTCCCTGAGTGTGAAATAGTATTTGTGGGTATAAATGTCAATCTGGTTGTCCATTATTCACTTTAGAAGGCAACCTTGCTCGGATATAAATGGTTCGATAAGTCACATTCTGTGTTAGAATCTGTGGAGCACAGAGTGTTTTTCTTGGAATGGGTGGCTATTTGTTTTGGTTTAAGGCCCTCTTCCAACTAGAAAGTTATCTTCCATAAAATCACCTCTGCCACACATTTTTCTTCTCCATATGCCCCCACGTTCAAATTGGGCAGGGAATGCTAACTTCTATAAGAATAATCTCGTAATCTCAGTGAGTTGGCAAACACAGTGTGCTCTTAATTTGCTTTGAACTCTGATAAGGATCAGTGGTGGCATGGGAAGGAGCTCTGGCAGGTATTGGGACTCCTTCAATCTATTAACTGCACAGATTTCAGCACTTTGGAGTTTTCCTCTGGATTCTCTATGTGAAGCCCAGCAGAAAAGAGAGAGAGTGTGTGAGGCCATAAATGGAGGTGTGAAGGACCGACCCAGTAACTGACAAACCTCCCTTCCTTTGTCAGGACAGCCGTTTAGCCCCATTGGTCACAAGGGAGCCTGGTGAATGCAATCGTCCCAGGAGCCCTGGAAAAATGTAAAAATAGGGAAAAAAAAGCATCGTACCCAAATAGCATTATCTTTGACATCCACAAACACACGATACATAATTTCGAAAGCTCTATTTTTACTGCTGTTACTGAATCTCCACTAAAGTTACGTTACCAATACCACAGTCTTACTAATTCCATACTAATTCCTTTCAGATTTTTACTTCCTATTCTTCTCTTTCAGTTTCAAAGGTAAAAATAGAATTACCTTTTTCCCCCTCGCCAAGAACAACCTTAATTAGACTCCCTTTGATTCAGTAAATCTTGTCAGGTTTGCGGCACTGACACCCAATATATCTCCCTTAGAAAACTTGCATGTAAACAGATAATTATCACAAGATGATGAAGACCCACTGAATGCTTGTTTCCTATTAATTTCCTTAACATGTAGACATAGAGTGATTTAATTTTTTTACAGAATTGTATCCAGTAACCAAGGAATCAAATTTTGCCTAACGGGTATTGGGAAATCTGATACTATGGGTCCCCTGATATGGTGCGGTATGAAATTCCCCTTTTTTAACCAAAGTTTTCAACATGACTTTCAGCAGGCCTTGGGGTCTGACTTCCTGTTTGTAAAAAATAAAAGGAATAAAAATTAAGTGAAATGACACAACGCAGTAACAATTCAACTGTCTTATTTTGAAGCCTTTCCAAAAGCAGAACTTGAAGGAAAATTTGTGTGCCTCTAGTTTCTATAGAAGGTGATAACAAGAAGCACAAACAAGGAACAGAGGAAATGGAGAAAGGCCAATAGAATTTATGTTAATTCTAAATGTATTCCTGCGGGCAACAAAGGAATAGTCCTATTGGGGAAGTCCTTAGAAACCATGTTCAACATGGCTCCGAATTTCCCTCCAAGGGACAGTGAAGCTGGGGTATTTTTCTATCTATTCACCCTCACAGTCCATCTCCTGTGTCTCAGAGAGTACCAACTGCCCTACCCAAGCCTATTTCTGGTGACACTATAAGTCTTTAGGAAGCGGGGAAGGGAGAGACATACAGACAGAAAGAAGAGATATTAACAAATATTGAATCTGGGGAGAGGGTTTATGAATGCCTCTTGAACTGTTCCTTAATCTTTCCTGCATCTAAGGAAAACCTCATAAGGAAGGAAAGGAAATACTTCATCCCCGACAAGTGCCAATGATGTGCTCACGTGTTTAATAATATTTAACCAATTAGGGCACCCGGGGGGCTCAGCCGGTTAATCGTCCAACTTTGGCTCAGGTCGTGGTCTCATGGTTCATGGGTTTGAGCCCCGCATGGGGCTCTGTGCTCACAGCTCAGAGCCTGTAGCTTGCTTCGGAGTCTGTGTCTCCCTCTTTCTCTCTGCCCCTCCCCCACTCATGCTCTGTTCTCTCTGTCTGTCAAAAATGAATAAGCGTTAAAAAGTTTAAAAAAAAAGATTCAGTGATATCAAGAGACATTAAGTAGCATCAACAGGCATAGCTCTATCACCCAAACTCTGTCTCTCTCTCTCTCTCTCTCAAAAATAAATCAACATTAAAAAATATTTTTAAAATGGTGTTAATCGGGGCGCCTGGGTGGCTCAGTTGGTTAAGCGGCCGACTTCGGCTAGGGTCATGATCTCGCGGTCTGTGAGTTCAAGCCCCGCGTCGGGCTCTGTGCTGACAGCTCAGAGCCTGGAGCCTGTTTCAGATTCTGTGTCTCCCTCTCTCTCTGACCCTCCCCCGTTCATGCTCTGTCTCTCTCTGTCTCAAAAATAAATAAACGTTAAAAAAAAATTTAAAAAAAATAATAAAATAAAATGGTGTTAATCAATTAGAACCATAATATTAGAAAGTTTGTACGTAAGTATCACATTAGAAAGGTTTTTGAACAGTTCTAAATATGTAGGTAATTAATGTCAAATAGATAAGCATCCCAATCTCTTTCAATATGTTCACTCTTTCTAGTATAACATTGTATTTATGGCATTTCAACTGCCATTATAAGATCTACTCAACGCAAAGAGAGATACAGACAAACTGTCAACATTGAAAAATTGTACTAATTATGTCATAAACTTAAGTCATTATTTTTTAAGTCCATAGTAACAGTAAGTTAAAATAGAAGCATAATGACAGTTATGTTTGATGAGCCTTTCCTAATAGTCACAGTAGATAAAATTCTCTCTCCCATGAAGCAAAACTGATCACTAATAGTATTTTCCAAAGAATATTTAGGAAAAGTCAAATGTAACCGACAGACATAGCTTCTATGTTAATAAGAACTTCCCTTATCTAAAGATCTGCTGTAAGTTATAGACTTTATATAATTCTATCTATCTGTCTATCATCTTCTCATTATACTTACAGAAATATTAAAATAAATACAAATAGAATACAATACACAATATATATACAATATGGTACAATATTGCATTAGTAAATACAAATACAATAATATAGTATTATTAATACATATATATACATATACATGCGAAGGGTGAGTTTAATTTATATATTAATTATATATATATTAATGTATAAATTAAACTCAACCTTCGCATAGGAATTTCATTGTTACATAATGTATGGTAGTGAACTGGAGATTGAAATAAACCGCATAATGTAAATAAAGGAGAAATAAAGGAGAAAAAACGTCTCCTAGACATTTTCCCATATTTTTGAACAAACAGTCATTTGTCATGTGTTTTCATTTTTAAGCTCTAAGTATTCAGACCTTGGTCACAATCCAAGGACTTAGTGAAGACTATTCCCTTATTTTATTAACAATAAAATCTGAACTCCAAGGAATCAATAGAATCCAACAGTATTTACGGAATGGCCTGAATTTGAAGATGGATGTTTGAGCCTCCATTTAATGCTGGAAGAATCAGTAAGTTACATAACTCCTTAAAATGAGGCTTTCAGGGGCGCCTGGGTGACGCAGTCGGTTAAGCGTCCGACTTCAGCCAGGTCACGATCTCGCGGTCCGTGAGTTCGAGCCCCGCGTCGGGCTCTGGGCTGATGGCTCAGAGCCTGGAGCCTGTTTCCGATTCTGTGTCTCCCTCTCTCTCTGCCCCTCGCCCGTTCATGCTCTGTCTCTCTCTGTCCCAAAAATAAATAAACGTTGAAAAAAAAAATTTAAAAAAAAAAAAAAAAAAAATGAGGCTTTCACCCAAAACATAGTGATAATATATACCATCACTGTTTCAAAGTTATTTGGTAGACAAGTATGTACATTTTGTTTTCTTCTAGAAGGAAGAAGGTAAATACTTGTTTTTTTTCTTTTCTTTTCTTTTTTCTTTTCTTCTTTTCTTTTCTTTTCATTCCTTTCCTTTTTTTTTCTTTTCTTTTTTCTTTTCTTTTCTATTTTTTTCTTTCTTTTCCTTTCCTTTCCTTTGCTTTTCTTCCTTTCCTTCCCATTCTTTTTACATTAAGAGCTTGTTTACTTCAATCCAAAGAAGAGCACTAGTTAAGGAGAGTTGCTCTTCCAAATGCTCAGTACTTTGACTTCCTGCTAATCTTGAAGTTAATACTAATATATATGGTTTCTTTTGCCTTCCATCTACAGGTTCATGACAGGAAAGTGTCTGGATAACCACCAAAGATAGAAGGTATGATTCTCTCTTTCTCTCTCTGTCTCTCTCTCTCTCTGTCTCTCTCACCTCTCCTCTTTCTTTCTCCCTGTCTCCTTTTCTCATTTGTCACCTGGATTAAGGGCTAACTCTCTGACCTGGTAAAGGCTGGCACAGTAATCTAGACTGCTCTGCCTTATGAAGAGAAACCTTTTCTTCTCTTCATTGCACTTATTTTTGTTGGCATTAATAGATGTAACTCTTTACCTCGTTGAAATTCAGATATTGAAAACTGTGTGTGTGTGTGTGTGTGTGTGTGTGTGTGTGTGTGTGTGTATCTAGGAAGAGTAGAGACAGGGAAGGCTTATACACTTTTTTTTTTTTTAATAGTTCACTTAGGAAAGAAGCCCTATACTCATTTCCAGCTAATTTATTCAATGATTAAGTTAGATCAGGTTATGAGGCTCAAGTCTTGATATCAAATCAATGTTTAGATTGTCTTGCATTGTTAGTTCTCCCATGTATGACTTCGGACTCCTGGAAGGAGAACAACCCAGAAGAGAAATGCCAGTTTCTTCTCAATCCTCTGGAATCACACTGTCACTTCAGTCCAGCCAGAATGTAGACCATCGTGTAAACACTTGGCACAATTCTGCCCTACTACCTCTCACAAAGTACTCTCAGTTTACATTTCTCAAAACTGTCAATAAAATTTGTATATGATTAGTTAGAAAGAAGAAAGAAATGGCATAGACGGCGTTTCAAAGGAAAAGAACATCGTTGAATGTCTCATTTTTAACATTTCTGAATATGAAATTATCTGAAGTCAGTGGGTTCGACATTGAAAGTGGCCTACGTTTTTGGAAGTATATAAAATAATGATATCCTTTATAATCATTGGTGTTTGAATTCATTGAGACTTCCATAGCATGAATGGTCATTTAATCAATCCCATAAATAATTTGTTGAAGTGAAGTCCAACTTGAATCTCGGAAAACAAAACAAAACAAAACAAAACAAAACAAAACAAAAAAACTAACAACTCAGACATTTTAGTAACCATAGAATAGATAGAAAATCCTTGATAGAATCATTTCAAGAAAATCAATTGGATACATAGAGTATACAAATTAGATCTGATGAACATTAACAAACATATAAATAACTTTTGTTTAGATGCTGTCAAGGTGTGATTGATTTTATCACTTAGGGACGTTTCAGAAATAAATGGCAGAAAACTCACATGCACAGGTTTCCTTTATTAGTTTATGTAACTGAAAAAACTAGGATGTATCTGGCTTCTAACTCAATAGACATCATCAAGTGGGGCTCTTCTCACTCTGGTTAACTGAGTTCTCAGGCTCTCTGTGGGCTCAAAATGGCTATATGTTTCCTGCTTTAGGCTGAGTAGAAAATGAATATTTATCTAATGTAGAATTCAACAGAGTTTATTTCAATTGTACCAACCTAGAACATGTGCCAAACCTTGAACTAGAGGCTAAAGGCATGTTATGTTCTAACTGGCCTGTTTTGAGTCACACATTCATGCTTGGGATGAATGTCACCCAAAATATAGACAATAGAGTGTGCCGATATTTCAAGAGCTGCTTATAAACATAAATACACACACACAATACACACATTACATGTACATTATGCATATGCAGTTAATACACTATGTAAATTTGTGTAAATGTTTAAATATATTGCACATAATATATATTATACATAAATTACACATCTAATTGGAAATGGTCATATTTTTAATATAAAAAATCTTAAACACATGAAAAATATAAAGCAATGTGAACTAGGAATTGAAAATATTAGAAATATGTGAAGTATAAACTCAGAATAAAAATGTTATTAAAATCAGGAACAGAAGACAAGCCACACTCACTCTCAGTAGAAGTAAGACAAAAGTGAACATTACTGTTTATGAGAAGAAAATGTTTTTAATTTAAGTCAACCAAACACATTATTATCTCTTTTCCAATCTCCTCGAACAGGTAAAGCCATCCAGACAAAAATGCCCATTAATTTCTTTTGTGCATTATCTAGATAAAATGATTTCTCTGATCAACGTGGAGAGAGCTGAAAGTCTGGAGGCATAATGTTTCGAAGTCACGATGTCAGACCTTGCTTACCTGGGGAAAGATGTGAATGTTCTTTATGTCTAGCTTAAAGAAAGGAAATGATATGGACTCCATCAGTTTGTCCACAACCACAGCTTTATCATCTTCTTCAAATAACTATCATTGGTTGCTTTTCCCATGACCTTCAATTACCATAAGGGCGAATAAAACAAAACTGCTATCCTTAAAGACAGATGAAACTCCCCCGACCTAGATATTGGTCCAAAAAATGTGATCATTTCAAAGGTTGAAGAGGCAAACAATTATTTAACATGAAACCAAGAACTACTTGTTAATGTGTTAATATATCCAAACTTTTAAAATCTTCCCCTAATAATGTGGGGGCACCTCCCCTAATAACATGGGTCTCAGTCTGTTAAGCATCTGACTCTTGGTTTGGGCTCAGGTCATGATCTCATGGTTTCTGAGTTCCAGCCCTGCATCGGGCTCTGCACTGACAGTTACTCATGGGACAAAAACAACAACAGTAACAACAAGCAAACAAAACAAAATGTAGCTTACATGTACCTTAATGCCTTTGACTCTAGAGTAGTAACGGGGTATATGATTCCCTTTTTAGGGTACGTGACACCACACAGATCCCATTCTGAGACTCGACACTCAGTCCTGTGCATGCATAATACCCCTCATAAAATCAGGGGTATGTCCCTGTGCCTATGGAGAAGCAGAGTCACAATCAAGGCATGGGTAATTGGCCTTAAATAGCAGGAAGAGGTGGGACAGTTTTTATTCAATGAGAGGAAGACAACTTCCATACTGGGACTCACTTCATTATTGTTCCATGTCTCAGACATTGATTAGTAGGTATCAGAGAAGGAAGTTCATCTAGCACTGGGCGTTTGCTAGATAGGTGCTTTTACAATCGCGAGGGATAGCTTAGTGGTTAGGTAGGAATGGCAAGAAAATAATGGCTCATGGATTTTAAACCCAACAAGGAAGGAAGTAAACAACGGGATAGTAATGGATGGAAAGCGTTGAATTGGAGTGACAGAAGACACCCCTCCACAGAAGCATCAAAAAAAAAGGCAAAACAATATCTAAATCAGCTTTTTTCAGAACTCTGGAAATGGTTCACCTTGCAGAGAGAGCTTATTGGGAAAAAGGTGATTTATTCACAGTGAAAACAGTGAACTTTGTGGCTTTTAACTTACAGAAGTCCCATCCCACATTCCCCAACTCAGCAGTACGTGTGAAAAGAACAGTGTGCAAAGGATACCAGAGGGAGCAAGCAGACCTCGTTCCCAAAAAACCTGTGACCTGTCTTGTTCTGACCTGTCGGATAGTTACATGGAAGAAAGGCAGAAATTGTCTCTGACTGTCTACTTCACCCAACTCAAGACTGGCTGAGTGCTAAAACTGCTTCCCGGGGAAGTTTGTCAAAAAATATTTACCGGCTAATTTATTAGGTTGCTGCTGCCTAAGGCAATAGACAACAATTGTTACAAACAGCAGACTAACAACAATGACAAAAAAAAAATCATAGAGGAAAGGCTGGGGAATGATACATACATAGATCTCAACACACACACACACACACACACACACACACACACACACACACACTATTTCTGGGGATCTAAAAGACCATGCACATGTTCAAGGCTTTGAACATGGTCAGGGAAAACTTCCAGCTGATCTCGACACTGTGTGGATAAAGGAAATAAAGACAAAGGAAGAGTTGGCAACTGCCTGGCTGAATATGGAAGCCGGGCTTCAATACATACACAGAACCATAGACAAAGACTGGAAGATTTTTATTTTTTATTTATTTTTTATTTTTTGGTTCTAGGCATTTAAGAAACTCACTATCCAATGTATGACTAACTTCTAAGCCAATGGAAGAGAAACTTCTGCGACTACAATGACAAAGAATACAGACATTACAGAGTCAGCTTAGAAAAATCACTAACTAAACAAACAACATCTAAAATAATCATCAACACCAATAAATCTTGGGGAGGGGAGAGAGTCTGATTTCCAGGGTTGCCATATTATAATATTCAAAAAGGCTCTTTTAAACAAAAATTTTCAAGACATAAAAACAAACAAGACCATATGGCCCTTATACAGGAAAACATAAATCAATAAGAACAGTGCTAGAGAAAGCCCAGGCATTGTACTTTTGTGACAGACTTCAAATCAGCTATTTTAAATATTGAAGGAGCTAGTTTTAGACCAAACTAAAAGAAAGTATGAGAATGATATTTCATCAAACTGAGAATTTCAATCAAAATAGATACTATTGAAAAAAGGCACAAAATAGAAATTTTGGAGGTGAAAGTACAATAGCTGAAACAAAAAAAAAATCACTAGAAAATCTCAAGAGCAGAAGTGAACAGATAAAAGAAACAATCAGCAAGCATGAAGACAGGTCAATTGATATTATCCAGTCTGAGGAACAGAATAAAAAATAAATGAAGGGAAATGAACAGAGGGCTTAGAGTCTAGTGGGACATCAACAAGATTTCCAACACGTGTCATGGGAGTCCCCAAAAGAAAGAAGAGAACAGTGAAAGAAAGGAGAAATAATACCTAACTAAATAATTCCAAAGTTGATGAAAAATTCTGATCTACAAATCCAATAATCTAAATGAACTTCAAACAGGATAAAATGAAACATATCCACTTATGGAAACACCTAAAAAAAGCTCAGGGAGCTTAGATAGCTCAGTTTGTTGGGCGTCCAACTCTTGGTTTTGGCTCAGGTCATGATCTCATGGTTCATGGGATCGAGCCCATATTGGACTCCACGATGTCAGTGTGGAACCTACTTAGGATTCTCTCTCTCTCTCTCTCTCTCTCTCTCTCTCTCTCTCTCCCACACACACACACACACACACACACACCCACACATATACATATATGTGTGTATATGTATAGACATATATGTAGTAATTTTTAAAAATATACCCTCAAATCCAAGTTCACAGAATTCCAAAAGTAGCAATGCAGAAGTGACTCATCAATTACAAGGGATCCTTAACAAGATTAACAATGGATTTCTCACCAGAAAATATGATGCCAGGAGGAAGTGAGATGACATATTCAAGTTCTGAAAAAAGAAATAGCTTTCAACCAAGAATTCTTTATCCTATAAAATATTCTTCAATACTGAAAGAGAAAATAAGACATTCCTATGCAGACAAAAACTGAGAAAGTTCATGGACACCATACCTGCACTACAGTACAAGGACTACAGGGCGTCTGTCATCCTAAAATTAAATGATTGTATATGGTGGCTCAATTCTGCACAAAGAGATAGAAAATACTGGGAAAAGGTAAATACATAGGGAAAAGTAAGAGACAACACAAATGTATTTTTTGCTTGTGACACCTTTTATTCCTATCTTATTTAACAGACAACTACATAAAACAGTAATTACAAATCTGGGCTGATGCACACATGATATGTAAAGATTTAATCGGTGGCAATAATAAATAATGATGAGAGAGGAGATAGGTAGGTAGGTAGGTAGGTAGGTCGATAGATAAATAGATATGACCTTAAGATGGCATATATGTTATTAACTTGATATTAGTCGACACTAGATAGTTTTAAATTTAGATGCTAATTAGATGTTAACTAAGATGGATGTCAGTTCCCAGAGAAACCACTAAAAAATATTGCAAAGGAATTGAAATAGTACACTAGAAAATATATATTTCGTACAAAAGAAAGCACTAATGAAGGAAATGAGGAACATAAGACATAAAGATATATAGAAAATAAATGGCAAATTTGCAAAAGTAAGTGCTTACTTATAAGTAAATATAAATAGATGTCACTCCAATTAAAAGGCAGGGAGTGACAAAATGAATATAAAACTATGATTCAACTATACTGTTTATAAAAGACTTACTTTATATTCAAAGATACAAATAGATTTCATAAAAAGGCAAATCAATCCAAAGCAAAACATAGGTTTCATAAAGGCAGTAGTTGAAAGAGCTGAAGTTGCTCCACTAATGTTGGACAAATAGCAAACTTTTTCTTGGTAGCCACATGGAAAATAATGAATTTAAAGCCTTATCTCACACGCTATGCAACAAAATAATTCAGAAACGAGAAAAGACGTAAATATAAGTGCTAAAGCTATAAGACCCTTAGTAAGATAAGTAGATAAAAATCAGAGTGACCTTGTTTTAAATATGATACCGAAAGCACAAGAAATCACAAAAGAAAATAGGTGAATTGGATTTCATCAAAATTAATATATTTTTTCCTTAAGAGAACAAAAAAGTGAAAATACAGACCACAGATTGTGATAAAATAGTTTCAAATCATCTACTTAATAATGGTGTAGTATCCAGAAAATACAAAGAATACTTATAAGCCAACAACTAAAAGACAAAGAACCCATGTAAAAATGACCCAGGGATTGGAATACATATTTCTCCAAATGAAGGTATACAAATGGCCCATAAGCAAGCAAAAAGATGTTCATTTCCACAATGAAATGATGGAAAGAGTTGTTTCAGAGCAAATCAATACTCAGTCTCTACTGACAGTAAATTAGATGCAATTGAATAAAATGCCTAAATTATTAAAAATAGGAACTACACCCAGGACCTAAGTGCAATTTTACCGGTATCTCCTTGAAATCATATCTATGTGGCTCCATTTCTTGTAATCCGAAGGGTGGGATTTTATATTTGATTGGCCATTATTCTAAAATAAGAGAGACGTTAAAATCATCCACTCTACTCTCTGGGATCTCTGGAAACTCAAGTTCTCTAAGTAGATGGCAGAGAGAGAAAATTGGCTGAAGTTCTAGGAGGCACCAATAATTGTAGATTTCTTTTAGAAAGAGAAAGGGAAATGAATCAGTTTGGTTGGAAGAGGCCTCTCAGTTTATAATAGCAGGTCATTCTGCTGTAAGATATATATATAAATGTTGAGATATAAATATATATTTCCCAAACTTCTCAACATAGCCTCATACACACAGAAGAGTACAAATAATTAAGCTGGACCTGGTGTACTGTAGGACTTTCAGTTCCAGCTCCATAAATGACTGCTGAATTTTCAGTGTTATAAAGAGATTTTCATTTGGTTCATTTTGACCTATTTTCTGATAGATTAGAAAGGTGTCCACTAAAATGTCCCTAAAGGGGACTGAGGCTTGGGTGTAGTTATTACCACTATTTATTGGGTATCTGTGGCTCCACTTAATACTTTTAATTACCTTAATCTTTAGAGTAAATATTGAAATTGTCTATTACTGCCATTTCATGGGTGAGAAAACTGAATCCCATGGGGCTCCTGGGTGGTTGAGTCAGTTAAGTGTCCAACTCTTGATTTTGGCTCAGATCATTTCGGCATGGCTCCTGGGATTGAACCCTACATCGGGCTCTGTGCTGACAGCATGGAGCCTGCTTGGGATTCTCTCTCTCCCTCTATTTCTGCCCCTCCCTCCCTCTCTTTCAAAATAAATAAACTTTAAAAAAAGAGAGAAAGAAAACCGAATCCCAGAAAGATTCGGTAAGTACCCCCAAATCAAGAGAAAGCTATGAATTAAACACAGTATTGTCAGACTTTAAATCCAGTGTGCTCTTTGCTCCTTAAATATGTCCTAATAATCAAAATAAGAGAGGCCCTTCATGCTATGTTTATTCCATCCTTAACCTGTGGAATTTAATATAAGGAATTACTTAGATCATATGCCATATCTATTATGCAATGGGTAATAACTAAGTGGCTATTGAATAAGCATTATTAAAAATTAGAATGTGTCAGGTGCCTGGGTGGCTCAGTTGGTCAAGTGTCAGACTCTTGATTTCTTCTGAGGTCATGATCTCAGGGTTTGTGGGTTCTAGCCCATCATGGCCCATAGTGTAAGAGAATCTTGGGATTCTCTCCCTCTCCTGCTCTCCCTCTCTCTTAATCTCTCTCTCAAAATAAATAAACTTAAAAAAAAACATTTTTTTTAAGTTAGAATGGGTAGCTTCTCAACCTTCAAAATGTTTGTTACTCAAGAAAAATTTGTAAACAATTTATAAATAAAAGATATTTTAGGAAAAGTCTATTTACTAAAACACATTTTATTTTAACAAAGAAAAACTGAGTCTGCATGATTCAAGGAATTCGTCAGAAATTCTGCTTGTTTTTAGCTGTCTGTATGGTTTTTATCATGAAGGCATAATTAATTATAAAAAGAAAATTTCCACATAACATGTTCTGTGAAAAGTTGAAAAGAAAGCATTAAAAGACTGTCATACTGGAGGTCTATTTTAAGACCATTTATATAAGACATCCCAGATAATTATACTGTAGAAGGTATCTTTTCTATATTTAGGAAGCATTTTAAGTAATAAATGCAGAAGAAAACCATCAAAGCCAGTAGAAATATAAAATGATCACTTTTCAGAATGATCCTGAGAGAAAACCACATAATGGTCAAAGAAAAATGATTTGGGTTACGATAATAAAATAAACATGGCTTGTTATATTGCCACTGAATTAATAATCCAGTTTTATAGAAAAAAAAAAAACAACCTGTCATCATGTTAACAGAATGACCTCACCTCTTTACTTCTGATCATAATTTATTGAATGTGCTAAATTTTAACCCTCCAACTGTTAATAATCTTGTCTGGGAAGCTAGTGGGTTTGGTTATTGTATCTACCAATCCATAGAGTTAGGGGTTCAATCTCCACACAGAATATTTAGCTTTGATCCTCTTACCATATTGGTCAAAATGGCTTCTGCCTAACGCTGTTCTGCTTCCTTGAAAACTGAATGAAATGGAAAGGCATTGGAAATATTTATAACTTAGCATAAAACATTTTTTTTCACGTGTACAAATTAGAGCCTCTTTGTCTACGAAGGACAGCCCTTCTAAAATTGCTGAATTTTAAATGTTCTATCTGTTGAAAACTCTTGTTCTGTGGATTCTCTCATGGGTCTTTCCAAAGAATTTCCATGAGAGGAACCCAGTAAATTTTAACAATCCAGTTAGGGAGTCTAGGCATGCCTAATTGAAGAAGTACCTCTTTACTCTCAGAAACACTTCTGATGGCCTGAAAAGAGGAATGTAATATGGGCTGGATAGGTCAGATTTAGCAAAACAAAACAAGATATTTAATTCAATATGGCTTTCAAATAAACAACAAAAAATGCTTTCGTGCAAGTATGTCCTAAATCTTACATAGTATATACTTACAGTAAAACATTATTTGGGATGCCTGTGTGGCTCAGTCGGTTAAGCATCTGACTCTAGATGTTGGTTCAGGTCATGATCTCATGGTTCATGGGATGGAGCCATATGTTGGTCCCCGTTCTGACAGCACAGAACCTGCTTGGGATTCTCTCTTTCCCTCTCCCTGCCCCTCCCCAGCTCTCTCTCTCTCTCTACCAAAATAAATATATAAACATAAATATAAAAAAAACATAAATATAAAAAGAAAAGAATGATTTTTGTTTGTAGATTCAACTAGAGAGAAATTAGAGGGAGAAACAGACTGAATGAATTTTGCTTGTTACCAAACTCACTCTTCAAAATAAACCCCCCGGAAAGCAGCTCTATTCTTCTGGCGAAATATTTTTTTTTTAAATTCTTATATGGATACCATGGGATGTTTTATGTTAATTCCATCTTTGATCTTCAGTGCTCTGCAGATAACTCAGCTAACAGGTTCTTCAATGTTTTAATCTTTGTTTTAGCCCCTTTTCAATCACGTATCATTTAACTATTTCAGAATTCATTACTATCTACATTTAGAAAGGAAATGAAAAATGGTAAAATTCAGTGAACTAGTTTTCCTATTTGATGAAAAACGAGTCTAAATACTTTAAAGATTGAAGCCAGGTTTTAGATTACCTATTGGTTTCATTCTCCTAATAAAATGAATAGATGACATTTGGCTGCCTCTAATTTAGAAAAATGCTCTGAAAAACTATCTGTCAAAATCTAAATTGCATGTCTGTTTCAAGAATATTCATAAACATGAAATTTTAACTATTTTAGATATGTCTAAAATATATATTTTACAATTATATCATGTATTATAAAGTGTCTTTCCTAATTAGGAAATGTTTGATTTAAAATGTTGATGTTAAACTATATATATATATATATATATATATATATATACACACACACACACACACATATATATATATACACACACAAATGAATGTATCATATTAGTTATACTTTCATATGTTTATATAACCATATATAATCTTTTAGATGTATATGAGTATAATGTTAGTTCTAGTATTTAGAGAAAGGAAAATAGAAAAATTTAAATCCATCAGTAATTAATGATTTTAAAAAGCTTGTCCAGGATTTGTGAAATATATAATCAAAATCTACTTCTGAAACCAATATAGCACTGTATATTAACTAACTAAAATTTAAATAATAATAATAAAGAATATGTAAAAATCACTGTAACTTTTGGTTGAATCAATATAAAACAAAAGACCTTTCTTTCTTTCTTTTTTCTTTCTTTCTTTCTTTAATTTTTCCCTTATTACTATATCTAGAACTATATTGAAAAATACTTAATCCTAAATATAACACATATATGGAACTTTTACTAATCATTAGTAATGGTTTGAGTATGAAACCTTAAAAATCATACTACATTAGAAAATTAAATAAAATTCTTAACTGAAAGGTTATGATAAACTTTTCTGAAGAATATCACCTGTAACACAAGAAACTTATTTTTTTTCATATTCCCTTTCTCTCCAGATCCAAGTGAATAGACAAGTATAAGACAGATGTTGGCTGACTTTCACCCTCTGGAAACAATGGTCAGGTTAATAACTTGACCTCCCTCTTAGAAAGAAAATTGAAGCCATTCTTCCACTTGGTTTAGACAGTGACCATGAAAAGAAGTTATTATAAGCAATGTAATGAAGACCAAAACATTTTGGTCATGAGCAAATCTATCACTGGCAAACCTAAATTTCAACTCAAAATTTGAGATTATTTGTCAATGAAGCAAATTAAATGAAAAGTAAAGACATCCATACTAAGGAGTGCAGAAGAAAATGTTGATCACAGAGACTCCAGGAAATGGGTTTGAAAATTGTGTTTTTAACATCGTGTTGCAGAGTCAAAATTTTGATAGCATTCATCCACCAAGCCATAGAGTTAGGTGCACACTGCAGTGTTCCGTTATTATGTTGTAATAGTGAATGAACACTGCGATTTGAGGCACATGTCAGTTATACAAACAACATGTTAGTAGTATGGTCTCAATGAAGACTTTTTTTTTGAAAAAGAGGAACTCAGGACCCATATGCAGATGGTTCTACCAGATATGTTGGAGCATGGCACAAAGTTTCACCATGGTGGTGAGTAAAGAAAGGGCAGTCTTCCCACTTGGCATAGTTTTGGACTGTATAACTTGTTTGTTTTGCCTAAAAAGAAACAAGGGCAAAGCACAGATCCATATTGACACATGGGTAGAGGCTCTAATGATTTGGATAAGATAGTCAAGAACTTGGGAGAAATGCAATTGGAAATTTGGTGACAAAAATTTCTGGGGGGAATGGCCTATAAGATGGCGTCACTCCCTGAGGAAATAAGACAGCTGAGCTGATTGCATTGCTCTGACTGATTACATTAGACTTTTTCTATCATGTGAAGGGCAAGACTGTTCTCACTGGAATAGATATTTGCTCTGTATATAGATTTGCCTTCCCGGTCTGTAATGCACCTGCCAAAATCACCATCCATAAGTTTACAGCTGAATTGCTCATTGTCGTGATATTAAGCATAGCATTGTTTTTGACCAGGTAACTCATTTTACTGCAAATAAAACGTGTTGAATGGACTTGGGCACATAAAATTCACTGGTCTTACTATGTTCCGTGTTACACTGAAGTTACTGTCCTCGTCGAATGAAAGGATGGACTTTTGACAACTTCGCAATTAGTGCCAATGGAATGGCAATACATTATGGACCTAGGATAATTTCCTCCAAATTTCTCTGATACCCAGGTTTTAATAATCTTGTAATCAAGGGCGGAAAATGGGAGTAGCTCCTCTCAGTATTCCTCCCTGATGATTTGTCAGAAAAATGTTGTCTCCTTCTCGTGAAAAGTTGGGTTCTGTGAGTGGAGAGGTATTAGTTTCCAAAGGAGGAATCCTCCTGGGGGACTCAGTAATGATTCCATTCAATTAAAAGTTTAGGCTGTCGGGGCGCCTGGGTGGCGCAGTCGGGTAAGCGTCCGACTTCAGCCAGGTCACGATCTCGCGGTCCGTGAGTTCGAGCCCCGCGTCAGGCTCTGGGCTGATGGCTCGGAGCCTGGAGCCTGTTTCCGATTCTGTGTCTCCCTCTCTCTCTGCCCCTCCCCCGTTCATGCTCTGTCTCTCTCTGTCCCAAAAATAAATAAACGTTGAAAAAAAAATTAATAAAAAAAAAAAAAAAAGTTTAGGCTGCCACTTGGCCACTGTGGGCTTCTTGGACTCCCAAACTGAGAAGCAAAGAAAAGAGCTTTCGTATTGGCTAGAGTGATTAACTATGACTATCATAAGGAAATTGCATTGCTACTAAAAATCGGGGGAGGGATGGGTATTTGGGGAATCCCTTTTCATTTTCCAATGTTCTCTGAGAAAAATTAATGAAGGACCCAACAGAGGTGGGATGATTATTGGCACCTGCTCTTCGGAAATGGAGGTTTGTGCAATGTTTGGAAGGCAGAAGTAAATCAGCAGTCACTATCCTCTGACGGTTTCTTTAGTGGGACACAGAGGTGCTGATGTTCAGCTTTTCTTTGCTGTCACTACCACCTTCTCCATGTGTAGTTCTTTCAGACAGCTCCCCGTGCAGATAGAGGGCTACACCAATACCACCACCAGGTACGGAGGTACCAGTTCTACACACACATCATCTCCAGTTCTCCCTTAAGATGCCACTGAACTTACTGAACACCCTTGACTTCCCAGATTTTTCTTCAGGTTCCTAAATATCTACCCACAGTGCTTTGCAACAACTCGTTACCGACTGGTCTGACCATTCACTCCTCTTTCCAGACATTATCACTCTAACTCCTTCCACTTCTGAGTAAAGCCTACTTCCAACAACTCCCTTATTTATAAATGCTTATAATGGCTCTGCTTTCTTGGTGAGATACTGATGGAAACAGCTCTAAATTAGAAGCCAAAATATTTGACAGGTTATTTTCCTCATCAACTTACCCCCAAATTTATTTTCTGCACAGATGTTTACTTTCCAGATAATTCACTTGCTTTTCTGCCAAGAAATATCTGTTCCATCAAATTACAAGCATCCTTATTATCCAGTCATAAATTCCCCCAAATAAACAGATTATGGAAAATGAGTTAAACATGAATATTCAACCAGTTTCAATATGAACACTTGACTACATTCTATATCCTCACCCCTGCTACCCCATCCTTCATTGTTTTGATCTATTCGAGGGATTCAAACAGTTAAGAGAAGAAAGGAATTTTCCCCTAGACAGAAGAAAACAATTTCTTCACTTCTGTGAATTATTTGAAAACTAAGCTCTCACCAACTTGAGGTAAAGGAAACTAGTTTGTAGTTTGCTAAATAATTTAGGCATTAAATACAATGTTTCTTCAAGATACACTGATGACAGGCAAAGGAAAATCACATGTGTGTGTTTGTGTGTGTACATGTGCACGTATTATTGGATTTGTATTAAGATATAATGGAGGACCACATGAGGAGAAATAAATATGAGGTCCTAGAAACCAGGGAAACTATAAAAAGGGCCTTGTCTTTGAAGTGGGAAGTTGTGTGGGGAAAGTGCCTGAGAGGGACTAATATATGGCCATTTCAAGAGCCTTCACTGTTATTCAAATGGAGACATTACCAGAAAAAGACAACAGCCTTCACAAAATTGGAACCTGGCAGTGTCCCATTATCTCTTCAGCCCATTATCTCTACAGCCTCCCTGTACAAGCTCTTGCTTGGGGGCAGAAGAATTTCCTCCTTCTCCACCGATGTTTTGGCACTTGAGTAGCTACACAGAGGAAATTATAATTGTGCTTAAATACCATTCTCTGTGCCCGTCAGGCTCTTCCGCGTAGACATCTTTCCACAACACGTCGAGACAGTTATGAGCCCAAAGTCTGCCTGACAGGCATAAGCCTCCAGGGGGTTCATGGGAAGAACACCTATATGCATCAATAGGAGGGTGGGATATGGAGCAGATTGGGGCTACCCACCTGGGACAGTTGTTAGTGAAGACAGATTGTTATAGAAATACAATCATTTCCATTAGAATGCTACCGTGTGTTGACACGCTTGAGGTTCTTTACAAAACCGCAATCATTTTTCTCTACAAATACTTTCAGTAGTTGACAGAATACACAAGAATGGAGAAATTCTCTGATTAATGTTGAAATCTCAAGTTAACGAAAAAATATTTAAGTTTTAATAGGGACCCCCTTTAAAAATATACCATGTATCCAATTGAATTCGAAATGCCACCTTAGAGTTGTTGACTTGGGTATCGGGCAAGTGTTGAAATAGCACCTAAAGTATGGCCTGCCCGTCTCATCTCTGCAGTCTCATTTCTCGTCCCCATTTTCACTGGGCTTCAGACACAAACTGAATGCACTGCCTTGACCTCTCTTTGTTTCTTGCTGTCGTAGGTATGAATCAGCAATTCTGATCCCTGAGAAGCCACTCCTTGGTGCTTTGTGTACTTCAGCCCTGTCCTGTCCTTCTCAATACAGTGCTACTGAAGAATCTCTTTCTAACCTTTCTAGGTCCTACCAACTGCCCCCTGATCCTCAACCTCCCTTTCTTTCCATTTATTTATTTATTTATTTATTTATTTATTTATTTATTTTGAGAGAGAAAGAGAGAGAGAAGGAGGTAGGGGGAAGGGGCAGAGAGAGGAAGAGAGAAAATTGCAAGCAGCCTCCGCACCATCAACACAGAACCGGGTGGGGCTCAAACTCACAAACCATGAGATCATGACCTGAGCCAAAACCAAAAGTTGGACACAACTGACTGAGTCACCCAGGTAACCTATCAACCTCCCTTTCTTAAAAACTGTTACAATAAAAAAAAAAAAAACAAAAAACTATATATCTATGTATCCATATCTATCTATATCTATCTATATCTATATAGATATAGATATCTATATCTATAGATATATCTATACATAGATATAGATATATATTTTAATTACACGGTCACTTGTTACTCTGTCCCTCTAATAAATTAAAACTCCACAAAAGCAGGGTCCATGCCTGATTTTTATCACACATTGTATTTCAGTATTTTAAGTGGATTAAATCTATTTAATAAATACATAATTTTTTCTTGAGGTCTTCACTGCCTTCAAATTTCCGTATGTGTTTTTATTTAGAAATGAGACATGTTCTCTTAACTCGCTTCTTACATCATGTGTTAATTGCACAAAGTATAATAAAGTACATCTATGTCCCAGATCAAGTACAAGGATCAAATTGCACATATTATTTTCTCAATAATATAATCAAGCCTATTTAGGGATTTTGTAAAAAAAAAAAAAATGAGAAATGTATTTGAATAAGTAAAGTATAAAATTCAAATATATACAAGTTGGTTACAGAAATATTTTATCCTGCAGGAGTTTGTTGAAAGAGCTTCTCTCTGCCACCCTGTTTTACTTCATTACTCATGCATTTAAAAATCAGAAATTTTCCTGCTTACATCCTGGGGGAGATTTGTAATTTAGAAGTCAGAGCTCTAAATATTTTTAATGTTTCTCTTTTATCCGGTTTAATTATTTTCTTTTACCTGTAGCATCAGATTTCACGGAGACTAGATACGTATTAAAAAATATATTATACTTTATGTGAATTTCAAATTACCAAGTTGTTATAAAACAAATATCTATCAGCAATACACTTCTTCCTTGTTTTCAGAACATGAAAATATAAATATGAAAGTCAATTTGCATTAAATAATAACTACCTTATAGAAATTTGAATTTATATATAGAGGAGGATTCATACAAAAACTTTTTTTTTTTTTTAATTTTTTTTTTTCAACGTTTATTTATTTTTGGGACAGAGAGAGACAGAGCATGAACGGGGGAGGGGCAGAGAGAGAGGGAGACACAGAATCAGAAACAGGCTCCAGGCTCTGAGCCATCAGCCCAGAGCCCGACGCGGGGCTCGAACTCACGGACCGCGAGATCGTGACCTGGCTGAAGTCGGACGCTTAACCGACTGCGCCACCCAGGCGCCCCAAAAACTTTTTAAAAAATAGAGGGTTTTACCAGACGAAGTATGATCGGTTTCAAAACATATTCTTCTATGTCATAAATGATTTATTTCAATGGTGAGAATGCATTTATGGATATGCAGGGAGAAAATTAACAAAATGAAATGTGGATCTGAGGAAATCACCCCCATACAGTGCAGAGAACAAAAAAAGAGATACAATATCTAAGGGGGCGGATAGAGCTCCTAGAAGATAAAACGTGATGTTCCTGGGGCACTTGGGTGGCCCAGTTGGGTGAGTGTCTGACTTTGGCTCAGGTCATGATCTCACCGTTCACGAGTTCAAGCCCCACATGGGGCTCTCTGCTGTCTTTGTGGAGCCCACTTCGGGTCATCTCTCTGCACCTCCTCCCCTCACACTCTCTCTTTCTCTCCAAAAGAAAAAAAAAGGAAAAAAAAACATTTGAAATGGGATGTTACTATGTACTCAAGAGAGTAAGAGGCAACAAAATGAGGAGATCCAAATACATCGGATGAACACCTTCCAGAACTGGAAACAGAAGCTGGAACAGACATACTGAGTTTCCGGGAAAATAAAACCTAATTAAAAAAATCAACAATTGCCCCTTTATGGTGAAACCACAGAAACGACGCAGAGAAAAACGTAAAAGCAATCCACAGAGAAAAATAGGGGCTCCCTGTGAGAGGCAATCAAACTATCTGCAGGCTTCCTATTAACTAAGTAGAGGTTAAAGATCATGTTACAGGGGCTCCTGGGTGGCTCAATCAGTTAAGCATCTGACTCTCGACTTCCGCTCACCTCGTGATCTCAGGGTTCCTGAGATTGAGCCCTGCGTCGGGCTCTAAACTCACAGCACAGAGCCTGCCAGGAATGCTCTCCTCTCCTTCACTCTCTGCCCCTCCCCCTCTGCTGCTGACCGACACACTCTCTCTCTCAAAATAAATAAATAAACATTAAAAAAAAAATAATGTTACAGTGCCTTCAAAATGCTGAGGAAACATACAGACACAATAACGGACGCCAGGTTAAGCTATCGCTTAAGAGTGAGAAATAAAGGGGCGCCTGGGTGGCGCAGTCGGTTAAGCGCCCGACTTCAGCCAGGTCACGATCTCGCGGTCCGTGAGTTCGAGCCCCGAGTCGGGCTCTGGGCTGATGGCTCAGAGCCTGGAACCTGTTTCTGATTCTGTGTCTCCCTCTCTCTCTGCCCCTCCCCCGTTCATGCTCTGTCTCTCTCTGTCCCAAAAATAAATAAACGTTGAAAAAAAAAATTAAAAAAAAAAAAAAGAGTGAGAAATAAAGACATTTCAGTCATGCAAAGGCAATAAAAATAAATGCCAGAATGAGAAATAATGTCTGAATTCAAATAGACATATCTGTATTAGGAACTCTTGTGAGTAGGACTTAGCATGTTTTTGCTCCCCAATCCCTCGCACGGTGCATGGCACATGGGAGAAGTTTAGCAAGTATTTTGTCATCGAAAAAAAATGTGCAGTGGTCTACAAGAGTGCTATTTGATGCCACGAAAGGCCATGACGTGGCTGAGAACAGTGGCCTGAAAATTAAAGCACGCATGTTCTGAAAGCACCCAAATATTTTCCAGGGGATTCACAAATGAGGTAGTTTTCAGGGAATCCATTTATAGATCGGCGACTTCCAAATACACTCTTTCCTAAAATCGGCTATCCAGAGATTTCCTACAGTTGAGGCGAGAGGAAGATTTCACCGCCACCCCCCAATCTCTTCCTTCTAAATCACTCTTTTCTCACCTGAGAAAAGAAAACCGAACGCTCATGCTGAAGTATCTTATGATGCATTGCAGCAAGGTGTAAAAATAACCAAATACAGGGCAACTAGAAATACCGGAATACCGGGTGATTTTTCTTTAAGCAGGCATCCTACACACTTGTTGGGGGTTTAGGGTTTTCTCTAACACCTTTTCCACGAAAGTGTTGTATTTGAAACAGAGTCTTTTAGCCAATTCTGGGAAACTCTAACTTCAGATGTATTGGACACGTTTTACGCCTTCCTGAAATTTACTCAGAAAAAACAAAAAAGATGAATGTCTTTAACTTTTGCTAAGATTACTAATTGATGCTCTTTTGTTAACTTGAGTGCATCTGTCCTCCTTGCTATAACTTCCCAATCACTTCCCTACTCCTCGCTTCATTCTTTGCATGTATTTATCAGCTTTAGAAGATCCTAATTTTGTTGAGGACGCTACTGTCAATAACGGACGTAATGCCATCATTAACAGGCCTTTTTTGTAAGCTCCACATTTCCTAGTGTACTTCGCTCATGAATGGCCTCCTCTTTTCTTTGCTATCAATTTCTGCTGAAATTGATCTTAGTCTAGCAGCAACTAGTATGAAAAGATGGTATATTAGTTATTAGAATACAAAACAGTTCTCATTTACAGGTGCATTATCAATGGAATTTTACTCTTATGTGTAGTAAATATCATTATTTTCAAAATCAGGAATATATTTTCTTTTGAGTTACTGTAAGTATTATTTATGTTGTTAATTTTTTTTTTAATTTTTTTCAACGTTTATTTATTTTTGGGATAGAGAGAGACAGAGCATGAACGGGGGAGGGGCAGAGAGAGAGGGAGACACAGAATCGGAAACAGGCTCCAGGCTCTGAGCCATCAGCCCAGAGCCTGACGCGGGGCTCGAACTCACGGACCGCGAGGTCGTGACCTGGCTGAAGTCGGACGCTTAACCGACTGCGCCACCCAGGCGCCCCTATTTATGTTGTTAATTTTAAAGCTTTGGAGACATAGGCAAACATTTTTTTTTTATGATGCGGTTCAAGAACGAGAACTTTGACAGCCTTCTTGAAGCTCGTGAAGCATCTTCTCAATCAACAGCCAACTGCCTTTTATTCTAATTGGCAGGATGATCCCTGCCTGGTTTGTACTACTATAAACAGTAGTTTTGTTTTGCAATTTTTTAGTATTTTCAAGTTTTTAATGTTTATTTATTTTTGAGAGAGAGAGAGAGAGAGAGAGAGAGCACGAGCAGGGGAGAGGCAGAGAGACAGGGAGGCATAGAGTCTGAAGCAGGCTCCAGGCTCCGAGCTGTCGGCACAGAGCCCGACGCGGGGCTCGAACCCATGAACCGTGAGATCATGACCTGAGCCGTAGTCAGTGGCTTAACTGACTGAGCAACTCAGGTGCCCTAAGCATTTTTTAAAAGTAACCTTGAAGCATGTACTCTTGTCCAGTCAAAAAAGTTTGATAGAGAGAAAGGTAGATAGATCGATACATAGAAATATACTTCTATGATATACGTATCATACATACGTCTATGATACATTGGGCTATTTTAATTGCTGTATGTTATACCATTACATGAATATGCCATACTTTATTTGCCAAATCATCTACATGTTTCTTTTCTTTTGGATATTGTGAATGACACTGATCTGGTGTTTTTTTATATGTTTTCCTGGTACCTATGAGCCTGCATTTCTCAGGTCAATACTATCACGTAGCATACTGGGTCATAGTTGTACGTATCTCCAGCTTTCATACATAAGGCTTAATAGTTGAAATTAAAGCTTTCTGGTGGGTCAGTGTTAGTATCTCCCTGTGCTTTTAATTTATGTTTCCCTGACAACCAAAGCAGTAAATAAATTATTGCTTCCTGGGCTTAGTAGCCATTTGAAATCAATTAATCTGTTATGAGTTTCCTGATACGGTCTTTTCCTCATTTTTCTACTGGTTCTCAAGCATTTTCTTATTAATTTGTAGGATTTTTTTCTTATCTTTCTATAAGTGTTTAGGTTTTTAGATCCCTTTTTGATTATTTGTATCACAGAGACCTCTTACTCGGTATATGTATTACAAAGGGCTTCCATATTGTACATTTTTAAAATCAATAATAAAGGTGGTGTCTTTAGATGAACAGATGTTCCTAATTTAAATGTAATAAAATATATCATTAATTTCCCCTGTGGCAGAGCGTTTGTATCCTATTGAAGACAATTTTCCTTATCTTGAGATTGTGTAGATATTTTCCTAAATGACTTACTAAAAATTTTATTGTTTTCCCTTTCACATTTATGTCTCGAATTTATTTTTGGATATGATGAGAAGTAAGGCAAAGATCACTTTTTCTGAACCTATGCATACTGAGTGGCCCCGGATTCATTTACCGAAAATATCTTCCTTGGGGCGCCTGGGTGGCTCAGTCGGATGAGCATCCGACTTTGGCTCAGGTCATGACCTCGCGGTTCGTGAGTTCGAGCCCCACGTCGGGCTCTGTGCCGACAGCTCAGAGCCCGGAGCCTGCTTCAGATTCTGTGTCCCCCTCTCTCTCCACCCCACCCCTGCTTGTGCTCTGTCTCTTTCAAAAATGAATATACATTAAAAAAAATTAAAAAAATACCTTCCTTTTTCCACTGGTCTTCAATGAGAACCTCATTCCAAATCAAATTTCTATATAAGATATCTGCTTTGGGGCTCCCAATTATATCATTTAATTAGTTAATTAATTTATTATTGGATTGATACCACATCTTGCCCCTAATCACTATAGCTTTACAATAAGTCATGGCATCCAGTAGAGTAAGCCTTCTTATTATTTTCTTTCCAAAGATTGTCTTAGAGTCTGCACAAATTTTAGAATTCCTTTGTTGAGTTCCATCAAAAATAAATTTTCTTTTGGGATTTTAAGATCACATAGAATCTAAGGATATATTGGGGGAGAATATATATTTATAATTTTAGTTTTTCCAATTAGTGGACATGGCATATGCCTTCATTTACAGTGGACATTTTATTTATAAGCAACATGTGCAGATATCCCGTCTCAGAATAAGATGCATTGTCAGGGAAGTTTGAAAATATATTTGAACCTTTGTCTTAGGCTACAATTAGAATCAGGACTTCTAAGAGAAAGCCAGAGTAGTTCAGAGCTATGACTATCCAATTTGTATTTCTGTCACAAGGAAACAAGAAAGAAACCCAATTCCCAAAGGGAATTTATCTCTTGGAGAATTGAAAGTGGACCACAGTGTCATAGAGGGTCTAAGATGATGGTGAGCTGCCTAAATCACCAACATGAGTTTTATTAAGTTGTCTCTTTTTTTTTTTTTTTTTTTTCAACGTTTATTTATTTTTGGGACAGAGAGAGACAGAGCATGAACGGGGGAGGGGCAGAGAGAGAGGGAGACACAGAATCGGAAACAGGCTCCAGGCTCCGAGCCATCAGCCCAGAGCCCGACGCGGGGCTCGAACCCACGGACCACGAGATCGTGACCTGGCTGAAGTCGGACGCTTAACCGACTGCGCCACCCAGGCGCCCCGATTAAGTTGTCTCTTAATCAGTTCAAGTAAAACTCCAGAGAGAGGTTTAATAATTCCCTAGGGGCTGTGGGGATTAGAAAGGGAAGGCCCCAAGAACTCGTGGACGTAATTTTACCGCTGCCCTAAATAAGCCTGCATCAGCGAGAAGGCAAGGTAAGAAGTTACGTGGGAAGAAACTCAACTTACGTCTTGATGCATTCTCGTGGCTTACCCGCTCTTCAGTGGACTGTGAAGTTTTGTGTGTTTTGTCTCTTAAATGGTGCTATAATTCTCCACCTTCCACTCCCTTTGCCATTACTTGAATCTTGGACTGTTAAGGCCTTCCTTGAATTACAGAACTACCTGCACAGGCTGGCTAGTAGTCCTCTCAAGCTTGGGTGAGAAATCAAGCTGATTTGAGCTATGAAATCAACATAAAAATATTTCATTTGCTTGGTTTTCGTTGTTTCTTAGGGTTTGTTTTTTAAATTAAAAATGGTATCTGTCACCTGCGTATTTTGCCAATTCTTTCAAGACGGGTGAATGTTTAACGATCATGAATACTTGGGATTAAAAATTCTATAAAGCACAAAAGTATTATTATTAAAGAGCATGCTTTGGGGATGACAACACAGTTCAGGCAATATTATTTTGATTATCCCTACTGAATATAAAAGGCAGTTCAAAGCAATTTGCAATTTTATAGCCTGAGGAAATTATTTCTATGAAAAAAACATCCATTTCTGTTCCTTGTATTTGCCTAAATGCTTTCTAGTTTGGAAGCAGAGCTGAATGGCAGATTCCTCTTGCAAATCTACAAGCTTTTGAATGACTTGCTTTGTCTCATCTTTTGGGCAAATCTCAATGTATTGTTTTTAATAAATAATAAGTATGTTGAGAAAAGCGTGCAATTTTGATATGATTTCTGTTTGGCTCAACAACAAATTGAGAAAGGATGCTTGAAATTGAGTTGAATTTTTAAACCTACTTACAGTCTACTCATGTTAATGTCAGTATGAAAATTACCTTGCAATTACTTTGTATATCTTATAAAACCAGTCGATGGCTGAAGTCATCTTTTCAAGGGTCTATTTATTTTCTAATACTACTTTTGCTCTCTTGGGAACTCAGAAAGGAAGGAGGAGTATAAACACATTCAGACCTTAACTCCTTCTTTTTTTTTTTTCTGCTATACAATTTTTATATTTGATCTAGGGTCTTCCTATCACTGTGCAAAGTGTTAACTTGCATGAAATTTACCCGAATTTTTTTAACTGCCGTGCATACTGATGTCTAAAGCAAAGTAAAAATGTCATAACGCACCAGATAAGCCTTAGTCATGTATCATAGCTATGAATTTCAGAGGTGGCCACTTCTGCAAAGTGAATTTTAGCTTCTAAGGTCATTTTTTTTTTTTTTTTATTTCCAGGGTGATGAAACAGGAACCAATGAAATGCCCTTGCATGCAGCTAGCTCACTGCAAAAGTTGAGGTCCATGAGGTTTGCTAGACTCTATCCCGTGTATTCTATTCACTTTTGCCCCCAATGGCAATGCTGTCAGCACAGCTGACTTTACAATTACAGTGCTTTTCTGGTTTCTAATTGCATGAAAGGATGCTATAATTCAATTAAATGTTAATGAAATAATACCTGGGAAATGACAGGGAATCGTATTACACGAACTGAAAGTATTATAATCCCTTTATTGCTACTTGTTTACACCAACCTTTAACTCTTCCAAGAATTTGTTTCCTTCTTAAGAAGTAGAAAAGTAGTACTTAAGAAAAGTAATATGTGCATAAGAAAAAAAACCATAATTAATAATTACAGGCTTAAAGTTTCGTTATGCACGTTGAATAAGTTCTGAAATCTGCTGTACAACATTGTGCCTACGGTGAGCCACACTGTATTTTACAAAAATTTGTTAAGAGAGTAAGTCTCAGGGGCGTGGGGGTGGCTCCTAAGGTTGAGCGTCCGACTTCGGCTCAGGTCATGATCTCCCAGTTTGTGAGTTCGAGTCCCGCATCAGGGTCTGTGCTGACAGCTCAGAGCCTGGAGCCTGCTTGGGATTTTGTGTCTCCCCGTCTCTTGGCCCCTCCCCTTCTCATGCTCTATCTCTCTCTCTGTCTCTCAATAATAAATAAATGTTAAAAAACATTTTAAAAGAAGAGAGTCTCGTGCTAAATGCTCTTACCTCTATTAAGCATTCATAATTAATGTCAGTGTTATAATTAGGATTAATACGTTCGCAATTATTAATTGATAGTGTCCGTGCATATTATCATATTAATAATACATGGCAACACGAATGTTTACAAATACTATTAATAAAAAAACTAATGAGCTCCCCTCACATTTGGCACTTTATATCCACCCCATCGTGCTAATATTAAAGATAGGTGTGGTGTGCTTTCATTTGGATTTCATTATTCTGCAGAGATATGTTAACGAACATGTGTACACCTGCACAGGATTTGCTGTAACTTTTGGTTTTATTTACTACTAATAAGCAGGGTTGTCTTACACAATTTAGTCTTCGACTTGCTCTTACTTGGCAATATATTATATCATTTCTTACAACTGCTTGTCATTTCTGTAGGCTCAATTTCTAAAAGTGCGATTAGTGGCTTAAGATTATGAATTCGGGGGGAGCCTGGGTGGCGCAGTCGGTTAAGCGTCCGACTTCAGCCAGGTCACGATCTCGCGGTCCGGGAGTTCGAGCCCTGCGTCAGGCTCTGGGCTGATGGCTCGGAGCCTGGAACCTGTTTCCGATTCTGTGTCCCCCTCTCTCTCTCTGCCCCTCCCCTGTTCATGCTCTGTCTCTCTCTGTCCCAAAAATAAATAAACGTTGAAAAAAAAAAAAAAAAAAAGATTATGAATTCGGTTTGAGATTTCTTTCGCCTTACTAGGCACAAAATCCTACCAATTGTAAATAAAGATGATTTTCTTTTTCATTTCCAATCCTTGTTGTTCTGTTTTCATTTCCTTTTATTTTTTTAAATGTTTGTTTATTTATTTTGGAAGAGAGAGCGCATGTATGTGAGCAGGGGAGGGGCAGAAAGAGAGGGAAAGAGAATCCCAAACAGGCTACCAGCTGTCAGCACAGAGCTCAGTGAGGGGCTTGAACTCAGGAACCATGAGACCATAACCTGAGCCTAAATCAACAGTTGAACCCTTCACTGACTGAACCCCCCTGGTTCCTCAAAAGTAAACTTTTTTTTTTTTTTTAAGAGAAGAGAACAAGGGGCGCCTGGGTGGCGCAGTCGGTTAAGCGTCCGACTTCAGCCAGGTCACGATCTCGCGGTCCGTGGGTTCGAGCCCCGCGTCGGGCTCTGGGCTGATGGCTCGGAGCCTGGAGCCTGTTTCCGATTCTGTGTCTCCCTCTCTCTCTGCCCCTCCCCCGTTCATGCTCTGTCTCTCTCTGTCCCAAAAATAAATAAACATTGGAAATAAAAAAAAAAAAAAATTTAAAATAAAAAAAAAAAAAAAAAGAGAAGAGAACAAGAGAACCTGAGCAGGAGAGGGGCAGAGGGAGAATCTTAAGTAGGTCCTACTCCCAGCACGGAGCCTTAGGTGGGGCTTGATCTCAAAACCATGAGATCATGACCTGAACTACAATCGAGAGTCAGATGCTTACCTGATTGAGCCACCCAAGCTCCCTTTTTTTTCATTTCTTAAAGAATTTCACATGAGCTACAGCCTCCAAAATGATAAATTATAGAAATGATAGTGAGTGCCCCAGGCTTGTTCTTGGTTTGAACAGCAAACGGCCTCCACATTTGAGGTCTTTAATGTAGTTCTCGATGTGGTATTTGGATAGTTTGCTGGTTTTTATACAAAATGTAGATAGTTTTCATCTATTGCTGTCTTATGTGATTTTCCCCACTATTTTTCTGTGAATTTATTTTAGGGGGTTTGACAGACGCTGGGCAGAAAGAACACCAGGTTCATGTAGTGGCCTAGGCCCTTCATCTTCCCTCCTGTCTTCCTAAATTTTTAATTTTCCTCCCTCAAGACTTGATTGATGTAGATCCCTCTCTGCTACTTCCCATCCCCTCTTGGTCCTTTTCTTTGGTTAGGTTTTCCTGCTGAATAACCATGGCTGGGCTTCACCTACGCTCATGCAGAATTCGCCTGCGGCCTTAGCCAAGATTTTCTGCTCCACTCTCTCCCTGGAAGTCGGAAGCTTCTGGAAGACTTGAAGGTGCTTAAGTACGTTAAGAAAAGAAACTTCATAAATCAAATCATAGGTCTGTCATAACCACAGCTGGGGGACAGACAGCGCACGGTCACTCTGGCTCCTGGGAGGTCTGATTCAAGATTCCCTCTCTGTAGATGCTTACACGGCATAGAGAAAATTCCATGGGCAAATTTGTCTTTGGAAGATCCTTAACAGAAGTTTCCCTGCTCCCTAATAATCTCTCACTTTAATCATGTATCTTAAGTAATACTGAATATGGGCAGTGAACTTAAAAATGGTGAGAGTAAAATATATAGTTATAATTCTAATGTAGAATTCACGGGGACTTCCTTGATGTTGTACAGCATAATGAGCTCACCTATGGTAAGTGTCAGATTATCTTTGCTTAAGGTATCAACAATCGTCAGGCATCTACGGTGGCCTTCATTTTTCTATTGTTCCCAAAGTATATTGTTCCACTCCCAGCTCTAATATTCAAGAGAACTTTACTGACTTATCTTCAAGTTGATAGATATTTGGGGGAAACATAGTTTTTCCGCTATATTAGTTGTGTATTTACCACTTCATCTTGATAAGATCTGCCACATTTTTCACAATGGGTGCAGATATCTATAGTTAGACAATAATTAACAAAAAGGATGCCCGTAGACAATATTCTTTCATAGAAAAAATATTTGAAGAAAAAGTTGTTTTTAATGTCTGCGTTTTCTCGAATGCAAAGTAGGTTTCTGTGAGAAAAGCAGTCTCACCTACTTTTTACCATGTATTGTTCAAGCCAGAAGACTATGTATTTAATACTAGAAAACAGAAAAAAAGGAAGTCTTTTTAGATATTACAACAGTAAAACCAATTCACAAAGACAGAAAAGGAAAACCAGAGGGCATTTGAACGTATATTTCTAGTATACATAGGAATTAAATATGGTAGCTTTTTTTTTTCATTTTTAAGTAAGTGAAAACCAAAACAGAAGTATTGTATTTCTACCTGTTCTCTATTTCCTTCCTACCCAAAATGTGGTTTCAAGTTCTGTACCATTTATAACACCTGGGAGTTTCTTAGAAATACAGAAACTCAGGATCCACCCCAAATCTACTGAAGTTATACCTGCATTTTAATAAGATGCCCAAATGATTCATAGACACAAAAGTTTGAGGAACACTGCAAGTGTAAGGAAGTCCTGTCTTCTGCGAGCATGCATGTATATCGGTAACTTACATTCAATAAAACTTAATTTAGTTACCATAGATCTGTAGTGCCCATGCCTTTTCATAAATCTCTTGATGAACACTAAAAAAAAGAAAATAAATTGGTTAAAATGTTTTATAAGGGTCAAATATGTTTCTTTGAAAAGCAAAATGTATCTAAATAAAACAAATCACTCCTCAGTATTTCATTTATGCTCAAGAAAACACCGTATGAAGGACTGGATAAAAAGTGTCAGAAGCATCCCAGCCCAGGACATTAGAAAACCTTTTTTTTTTTTTTTTTTTTTTTTTCCCTCTGCACTTGAGTGTAGACCATGTAAATATCACCTCCTCCATTAAATGTCCCGCTCTAATGAGGGAGAGACAATCTCAGCTATTCCTTCTCTGGGAGCAATTTCTCTATTGCTTGTTTCCATGTGCTTGCTACCATTGTGTCTGAGATGACCACTCTTTATGCGGTATTTTTCGTAAACACAGCCAAAGTTGCTTCGGCAGCACATTTCGTTAAATCCCAGCCCATGTAAGAAAAGACCACGTCTAACGACAGCTGCATACCTCAATATTTGCTGGAAATGATATTTCCTGATGAATTGCTATGGTACTCCCACCTCCACTTTTTCCTTCCTCTCCACCCACTGCCCCTTTTCAAAGTGCTGCTGAAGTATTTGCTTCTCACAAGAAAAAAAAAAAAAAAAGAAAGAAAAGGAAAGAAAAAAATCTAGGTTATCAAATGCTGTGCTGCATCTCACATGGGTAACATAGAAGCTCTTAGTGAAAGAAGACCATCCGTATTTTATTTACCGTTTACCATCCTACTGTATTCATCCTTGTCTGTATATAGTTATTTGCATATGTGTGCATATATACATATATTTCATGTATACATTTGTATATATGTGTGTATATACGCCTAAGCACAAATGGATAGACAGACAGAGAGATGGACAGATAAATAGCAATCAGAACAGGTATTCTGAATGAAATTAAAACTAGGCTGTACTTGATTCACTTCTAGAGATTGTATTTGCTTTGATCATTTCAAAATTTATCCTTTAGCCCTCCCGAATATAACTTACAAGAACTTAGCTTTCTGTTGTGCAATACTGTAGAGATTAATTTTAAAAGTTGCCATTTACCTTCAGCTTCTCAGTTAACCTTTCAAAGCCTTACTTTTGTATCATCAATGAAGATAGAGTATATCCTTTGCCCACCTACAGGGCTCTTGTGAGAATATAAGACACATAAAATAATTAAAACATTTTCTCCTTCCTCTTCCTTCCTCCTACCTCCTTCCACTTAGCCTTGGTCAGAGCCAACGGTGGATGCGGGTGGGTGGGGGATGGAACTGGGGCAGAGCAACCTCAAGGCCATGGAACATTCTGGAAAACTACAGGACTCTCTGCAGTGTAAGAAAATGAAAAAGACTGATTCAACATGATAATTAAATGTGATGTGTGATTCCAGATTGGATTATGGATGAATCAAGGACGGACCTTGGGCAAACGTGAATAGGATGTATACATTAGATGACAAGGCTTTATCAACGTCAATGTCCAAATTGTAATGGTCACATGCTGGTTATGGAGGAGCCTATCTACATTAACAAATAGACTATTTGTTTAGAAGTGTAGGTTCATAGCAAAATTGAGAAGAAGATATAGAATTCCTTGTTTCTTAATTGTTTATTTGTTTTGGGAGAGAGAGAGAGAGAGAGAGAGAGCATGAGTAGGGAAAGGGTAGAGAGAGGGAGAGAGAGAACCCCAAGCAGGCTCCGTGCTGCCAGTGCAGAGCCCGGTGCAGAGCTCACACCCGCAAACCACGAGATCATGACGTGAGCTAAAACTGAGTCAGACTCTTAACTGACTGAGCCACCCAGGTGCTTCAAATTACAGAAATCCTATATACTCCTATATATATATATATATATATATATATATATATATATATATGTGCCATTCCCCATTGTCAACATCCTATGCCAAAGTGGCACATTTGTTACAATCAATGAACATGCAACAGACACATCGCTATCACCCAAAAGTCCATTGTTTACATGAGAGTCCATTCTTGGTGTCCTACATTCTATGGGTTTGGACAAACGTATAACGATGTGTTTCTACCATTAGCGTGTTATGCAGAAGAGTTGGCTGCCCTAACATCCTCTGTGCTTCACCTATTCATTTTTCCCTTCCACCAATCCCTGCCAACCATTGATACTTTTACCGTCTTCATAGTTTTGCCTTTTTCCAGAAGGTTGGAATCATAAAGCATGTAGTCTTTCCCCGTTGGCCTCTTTCACTTGGTAACATGTATTTGATTCCTCCATGACTTTTCATAGCATGATAGCTCTTTTCTTTATAATGCTAAATGATCGCCCATTGTCTAGATGTCCCTAGTTTATTTTCCTTTCTCATACCGAAGGACATCTCGGTTGCTTCCAAGTTTGAGGAATGATGAATAAAGTTGCTATAAATCTACGCGTGCAATTTACAAGTGGACATACGTTTTCAGCTCATTTTGGATAAATACCAGGAGTGTGGCTGCTGGATCTTATTGTAAAGAGTATGTTTAGTTTTGTAGGAAACTGCTGACCTGTCTTTCAGAGTGGCTCTTTCCATTTTGCTCCCACCACCGAATAATGAAAGTTCCCCTTGCTCCCCACTGTCCTCAGCAATAGGCGGTGTCAGTCTTTTGAATTTTGGCACCTGAAATAGGTATGGAGTGGTATCTCGTTTTCATTTGCAATTCCTTAAGGACTTGTGATGTTGCGTGCATTTTTTAGGAAGTATACACTGAAATGTCTAGGGCTGATGGGGTATCATGTACAAATTACTTTCACATGGGACAGGAAAAATAAATAGGAGGCATCGTGATAAGGAAAAGGCAACCATGAAAAAATGTCAACAGTGAGTTTGGAAACTTTTTGCACTATTAGACTTGATTTTTAGGGGCGCCTGGGTGGCTTGGTCGGTTAATCGTCCAACTTCGGCTCAGGTCATGATCTCACGGTCCGTGAGTTCGAGCCCCTTGTCAGGCTCTGTGCTGACAGCTCAGAGCCTGGAGCCTGATTCAGATTCTGTGTCTCCCTCTCTCTCTGCTCCTCCCCCGTTCATGCTCTGTCTCTCTCTGTCTCAAAAATAAATAAACGTTAAAAAAAATTTTTTTTAAAGACTTGATTTTTATTTATCCTGTATATTTATTAATTTCCCACTTCTTCAGTAGTAGTTACTACTTTTATAATATGAAAAAGCACTTCCAAGAGCAATCATTTTGTTATGATAGGTAAATGTATTCATAGTTGAGTATAACTTTCAATTTAAAGATATGGTTTAGAACAAGGGTATTTTAAGAGATTTTATAATTTTGTTTTCTGTTCTTATGATAACAAAGTTGTTTTTCCTTGGTTATTGCTCTGTAATGTTACAGCATTACGTTACATTATATATGATATAACCTTGATTGAATATTCATAAATATGTTTTCTCATTGAAGAATAACCCTGATAATTTGTGAATACAAATTACATTCACTTGTATATACAATGCTAAAAATAGGACTGGTGCATAATTAGCCCTTAATAAATATTAATTTGAAAAATAAATTGTTAGGCGTGAATCACACATTTCTGGGGTCTCAGCATTTTACCTTTTTTTTTCTACTTGATTTTCACAAACATACAAAAGATCATTCATGCAATTCTGCCTGGCATCAAAATCATAACAGTGACAATTCAAGGAATAATAATATAAGTACACTGTTTACAAACACATAAGAAAATACCCAGAGAGACAGGTAAAGGCACTTAACAATAATTGCCCCTGGGGAGTATGAGTTACGGAGAACAGAAGGAGAGATTTGCTGTTTGACCCCGTTCTTAAGTACTACGTCTTTTTAAAAGTTATAATGCATACCTTTACTCAATATGTTTTAATTTTACTTTATGCATAAAAAGTACTTATAAAGAAAACAGATTTTAAAGGATGGGGAAATTGGTAATTAGCAATGAGAGTCCAAGAAATCTTGATCATATTTGATCTCCTGGGCCCAGCTGCTGGCTTTCCTCCCTTTTGGGCTTTGATTATCTGCAGAATATAATCATTGTATCTAAGTGAGTTCAGGGTTGGTATCTTTGGGTTAAAATCAGAAGAATCCTTCATAATAGGATTTCTCTTATTTATAAGTAACATATAAATTCATACTATCACCTATCCTCTCATATAGGACCTTATAAGTGCCGGGAGAGGATTGAAATTTGATTTTGTTTGTTTGTGTTTGGAGACCACGAGAGGGTTATTTATAAGCAAAGGAAGAACGAACGCATCTGCTTTACGCCATTGGAATCTCCCTGGTTGTTGAGTAGTCAACAGCATGAGGCTGGATGGAGGAACAGAAAAATTAGGGGGGTTCTGTAGTAGTCTGAGTGAGAGGTGGTGATAGATTTGACCAAAGTTTTAACAAGGGAGATGGACAGCACTGTAAAGAATAAGGATACATTTTAAGGGTGGAACTAGTTAAAATTGCAATGTATTGAGTGCACGTTATGAGATGAAAAGATTAATGTTGAATGACTCTATTGTGTTTTATTCTGAGTTTGGAAGGCTTACTTGGCCCACAAGTGGAAATATTGACAAGGCAGCCATATACAAGAACAAGATTTATAATTTTAGAGACTTTCAGAGTTCTGATCTTTTCCATCTAATGGACCATCTGAAATTGTGTGTGTGTGTGTGTGTGTGTGTCCTGTATCTGTCCAGATATGTCGCCCCACAAGCTATCTGACTGAATCCAGCTAAGTTGCCTCAGGCACCTATAAAATTATCTGATGAATTTGGTCCCTTGGCCAGGAATTTTGAAGGCAGTTGTAAATGGAATACTTTCCAATTGTTTTTATTTTTGAAGCCTCTGGATCCTGTGTATATCATGAATCCATATAATTTATTGTCTTAGACAAATGAGTGCTGTCTGCTTCTGTTTCCAGTTCTCGATTGCCTTTTATTGGAAGGAGCCTATCAAGATGTCTCCCTGTCTTCTACCGAAAAAGTTCACCATTGGCAATGAATGAACATACATTAAGATCCCCAGAGCCTTGTAACTATCAGAAACCAGTTACAGAACAGACGTGGGTATACCTCCTCATATGCATTGTGTTCCTTGTCACTACGTTCTTAATAGAACACTTCTTGAACCATTACTTCTAAATATAGCAAAGTTCTAATGATATCTTTTTCCATAAAAGGGCTTATACATCAAGTACACCCGCTTTTCACTTTATTCTGTCATGACTCAATACAGTGTCCAGAATGTCATTGCTTTCTCAATTTTTTAGAGGTTACTTTTTAAGTTCAAAAAAGAGTTTACAGTTTAATTGCAAGTTCTTATAAATGTCATCTCTTTCAAAATTCTAACAATGGTTAATTAGCCTATCAATACCACAGAATCGCAAATCAGTTCTCAGTTATTTAATTGGCTAATGTTAATTTTTGTTAAGAATTAATCAGATGTTAATTGAATGTTTCTTTTATAGTGCTTATTCTTTTAAATGTTCTGAACATTAGTTCTCATCTTCTTAGTATGCCTAGCTTCTGGAATATTCTTCTTTCCCCGGTCTTTCAGTACAGGAGAGAGATTAAGGCACTAGGATTTACAACCAAATTAAATAACTATGTATCTCTATGATTAACAGTCTGCTTAGCATATATATTATATATAAAATATAATGTATAATATACAGCCATATCTTACATCTTCTACCCCTCGTCCTCCACAGCAGCCATACTTGCTCTCTTACAGGGTTAAGGACCTGTGTCGTGACCCAGCTTTCAGCAGGAGTACCCAGTTATCACATATTTCTTCCTGGAGACTAATTTCCCGGTGACAGACACTTGCTCGTTTGGTCTCCCTCTCTCCTTTTCTTTCTTCCTAAAGTACGTCCTATCACTGGCAGTGTTTGGTACACGTTATGCCTTCAAGAAAAATTTGTTGAGTAAATGAGTGTTGTCTTATTAATTTTACTTGTGTGTGGAATTGGATGTGCTGGTCTGTGACACATAGGTGAGATTAATATGGAATTTTTTTACACATATTGAGTGTGCACCTCCGTATGCCTGCATCTATGAATGAGTGTATCTTCAAAGCAGTTTCGAAATATTTGGAAACTTATATAATCATTGAAAAAGAAATTATTTGTAGTCAGCAATCTTTTTTTTTTCCTATTAAGGACCAGAGAGTAATTATTTTTGGTTTTGGAAATTATACAGCCTCTTTTTTCATGAACTCATTTTCATGCACACAAGCAGGCATGGACAATTCAGAAACATAAACATGGCTGGGTTTCAATAAAACTTTATTTGCAAAAACAGGCAGCAGGCCGGTAGGTAGTTCGTCTGATTCTTATCCTAAATGCTTAAGATACTGAATCAAAAAAAAATTATTCATGGCAAATAAATTTCATCTTTTATTAACATGACAGATGACCATTATTTTTTATTAAATCCATGAAGACATTGTAGATTAAGATGGTTTCACTGGTCAAAAATTGTTTGCCATGACTATAGTGTACTTATGATTATAACTTATTGATAAATTTTATATATTCGAAATTCAAACTGCACAAACAACATACATATAGGAGTTTATTCAGTTCACATAACTGCAGTCTAACCCCACTGATCTATCATCGTGAGGTTTACTCATCTAATGATCTACTTGTACCTGGTACAAATTTGGGTGCCTAAGACTTTCAATTAAATATGCGTTCTTTTGTTATTGTTTTTTGATGGAAACATTGTTCTTTGGGACCACTTTGGATACACCTGAGTTAAACACAAGACCAAAAATAAAATAAAATATAACCTAAAAATATTTTAGTTGGGGGGCGCCTGGGTGGCGCAGTCGGTTGGCGTCCGACTTCAGCCAGGTCACGATCTCGCGGTCCGTGAGTTCGAGCCCCGCGTCGGGCTCTGGGCTGATGGCTCGGAGCCTGGAGCCTGTTTCCGATTCTGTGTCTCCCTCTCTCTCTGCCCCTCCCCCGTTCATGCTCTGTCTCTCTCTGTCCCAAAAATAAATAAACGTTGAAAAAAAAAATTAAAAAAAAAATATTTTAGTTGGTTTTATTCACATAATTTATATATTTGCATAAATATAATTGCATATGTGTATACAGATAGTCACATAAAATACTTATATACACATAATACATATGTATATATGTATGCATGTGTGTATATATATGTTCACACACATATAAATATATGTTTCCTTATGTATTAAAATATTTAAAGTTGTGTACAGGCTCAAAATATTTTTCAAAACTTAACATAACTCTCTATTTCTCCAATTCCATTGAAATGAACCATCATAATACACACTAATGATGAGCTACATAAATATTAGTCTTTCCTTTTTAAGGAATAGTTCAAATATTTGTGAAACCCTTTAATTGGCCATGAAATTGTAATTCGGATATTATTGATAAAGAAGATACCAAAAAAAGTTATATTCTAATCATTTTCACCCAACTAGCCCCAGCAACTAAAGTCAAAGTTGAATTCGAAGGTAGAAAATCTCACTGTATGTGTGGAATCAATTTTATTGCTACTTTTGCTCACTATAATAGATTCTTTCCTGGGAAGTGTGGATCCTTAAGGGGCATATATCATTCCTTCTCGTGTGAGAAAGATTTAGAGCGCAGTGTCGAAAGGCTTGAATTCTAGAAGCAGACTTTCTGGGCTCAAGTGGTACATCAACAAAATTCTTAACCTCTCTGCCCCACAATTTCTAAGCTGAAAGTCAGGGGCATTGGAGCCACCTCCTTTGTTCTGTGAAGATTTAATGTAAATCACTTAACCAGAGCTATGTACATGTTTGATTACTTGTTTTTTCCTTATAATGTATTGGGAAGCATGTGCTAGAGAATCAAGGTGATTACATTGAAAAGACAGAAAAATAGAAACCTTTGACAGTTGTGCCCAGCTCGTGATACAAGTATTGTCCTCAGTTTCAGTGGGAAAAGCTTCTGCTCCCCCCGCATCCACTATACACCCTCACTCTTCAAACTGAGCGCTTGGTCCAGCAGCATCGGCACCACCCAAGAGCCGGTTAGAAATTCAGGATCTCCTCGAACCTTCCCTCACATCTACAGAAGCACAATCTTCTCTTTGCCGTATCCCTAGTGACTTCCAGCCAATTCAAATCTGAGACACAGACACGGGGCTGGAGGAGAGCCAAACGTATGCCAATGCCTGGGTACAGTATTGCATCAACACCTATCGCTAGAGACAGCATCCAGGTGCTACCTATAAACCAGTTCAGGCTCTAGGAAAATGTCTTAAAGTTCTTCCTTCTATTCTTGGAGCCAACATGAGAGAGAGCCAATGCTTGGGAAGATGGGGAGGATCTGAGCAGCAAAGGTGATTATGTAAGAAAAAGGCCATTTCCTTAACTGGTTACATTGTTTCTTTCAGATAGCACGGTGATAATACTTAATCTGTTCCTAGTAGCCCCAAGGAGCCATTTTCTTGCTTCTCTTCTTGTTCTGAGTTGGGAATCCATTGGAATTCATGAGTTAGCTCATTATTCACAACAGTTGTACCCAGAGCCTGAACAATTGGTGATATTATGAAATTCATATAACTTAATATCACAACTCAATTGCTACCAATCCCTTACGTTGAGAACTTTGGCAACCAAATAGACATTGGACACTAGAATAATACACTTTTATTTTTAAAGTATTTACTAACATAGAATTAAATTTCAAAAATAACATTTAAATATAGCTTCCATTCATTGTAAATTTTCATGTTCATTGACTGCAAATTACTTGTCTTATATAGATAGTTTTAAACATTTTAGAATAAAAATCTGAAATTTATACTTATTTTCCTTTTTGATGTTACATTTAATTTTGATTTTTATGAAAATATATTATTATGTGCACTTTGAATATAGTCACATTTCACTTCAGTCTTTGTTTATTTCTATCAAATTAAGTCAACATCTTCTTAACAGTACAATTAGTGACATTGCTAAAATACAGGCATAAAATAAAACCTATTGTAGAGTTAATAATTTATTATATGCATATTTCAATTTTCTTACTCCTCCAAACACTGCTATCGCATACACAGAACACTCAGACAGTAGTAAAAATAATGAAATTCAGACATTTTAGCTTGATTTTTTTTCAGTTTTACTGTTACAACGGTGTATTTGTCAAGGAAGGAGGATAGAGCATAATTTTTAAAAATGCGTGGTCCCCTTTTATCACTTTTAAGTATTTAGATCCTTAGTATAATGTCCTACCCTGACACAGTCCTGGCTGTTTTCTTTCCAGCCCATCCCTCCTTTGACCCATTGCTTTTTCTCGGCCCCTCCCTTACGATCACCTCATTCCTTGCCATTCCTTCCAATCAGCAGTCTTCAATGAAAAATAATGGCAATTAAAATGTGGACTTTAAAGAAACACTGGTTGACTATGTCTTCTCATAGTATTTGTTTGCTATTTTTTTTTCTATGTAATCCCTGAAACAAAATTAAAGCCTCTAAGTAGGCATGTAGCAGGTGTCCTGTTGTTTCAAACTGTGACCAAATATCCATCATTTGACCATACACAGAGTAAGCCATCAGTTGGCATGTGTGAGCTTAATGATATTTATGAGCCTGTAAGATGATCTTTGATGACGGGATTAAATGACACGCGATGGCTCCTGAAATGCCATCCATTCAACATAAGAGACTGATGATCCCAGGGGGAAAGCAAATGCCTCCCTTGAGATCCCTGTCCCGAAGGCTCCAGACATTACTTTCTAAGGAATGGTTTAAAGAATTCTTTCTTTCTTGCTCTTCTTAGTTCAATCCCTACGGCAGATGTCGACAGGGTGGCTTAGGGAGTTGGATGGACTAAATTTTTCTTGAAATTCAGGTCATATAAAGATTTGTACAGGTCACACAATTTTGTAAATTATCTGGGATTTATTAGCCTCCACGTGGCCAGGTCATGGTTTATCCACGTCAGTGAAGCCAAGCTCCAGGGCTGGGTCCCGAATGATGAGCTGAGTTGTTGGATGGTTCTCGAACACCAATGTACTCATTCACCAAAGCATCTTGTTCTCTTCACAGACCTTAACAGAGGATGAATCTGTTTTGTTTTATTTTTCTTTCCATCAGTGTAAAGAACGGTGCATTTTTTTTGATGTGTCTGCAAAGTACGGTGTATTAGAGATTATTAAATTGAATTTATCAGCAGTAAGGAGAATATGACAGCTGAAGCACATGTTTGTACTTTTCCCATATTCCTTATGCTGGACCTTTTATTCCTGGCACTTATTCATTCCATAACTATGAACCTGTATCTCCCACTCCCCTCCACCCATTTTGCCCATCTCCCACCCCTTCCCCTCTGGCGATCATCAGTTTGTTCTCTGTGCTTAATAGGTTTCATTCTACTTGTTTGCTTCTTCATTTGTTTTTGTTTTGGTCTTTTGATTTTCTTTAGATTCCACACATGAGTGAAATCATATGGTATTTGTTTTTCTCAGTCTGACTTAATATCCTCTCGGTCCATCCATGTTGTTGCAAATGGCATCACCTTGTCCTTCTTCATTGCTGCCTGATATTTTCCTGTGTGTATGTGTGGGGTACATGTGGTGTGTGCGTGGTGCACACACTATATTGAAACATACGGTTTTTAAAGGCCTGAGTTTACTATTCACTGGCTGTTGGCCTTGTACAAAATGTTTTGGCTCTCTGAATCTTCTTTTTTTTTTTTTTTTTTTTTTTTAATGTTTAAAAACATTAACGTTTTTAATGGCCGCTGAGCAACAAGCCAGTATGTACAAAGGACCAGAAAGTTGAACCTGAGGAACTTCAGAGAGTTTCGCTTACACTGCTACATCGAGGGAAAAATCACCATTATGTGTATATTCCCACCAACCAACACAGAGCGTTCTTCAAGTTGGGTAGAATGGAGAAATATAAGAGAGTATAATTGGGCTGGGGTACCGCAGTGTGAACTTCCTGACAATGAAGATTTGGGTTTTATCTTGGATGCAATAGCAGGCAGTGAGGATTTTTTCCATGTTTGTTTGTTTGTTTTTAAATCCAAATTGTACTTTAGAAAGAGGGCATACACCAAAAGACTGAGTTTGGAGACTGCGATGGAAGGGAGACTACTTAATAGATTTTGTAGTAATCCCGGTGAGACCAGATAAGAGCTTCAAGTGAGGTGTGAGGGGAGGAAACAGCTAAATTAGACATTGGTATGTTGTTGACCGATTTGTTGCGGGGGGTGAGGGAGGCTCTGAATTTTTGGTATGGCTACATGCTGCCCCCATTCATTTGAATAAACACTGTAAACGAGGACTAGGTTTTAGGGGAGTAGAAATCAATTCTGCATATTATAATTTTGAGGCGTTTTAGTAACAAACAACATTTTCCAGGAAGGATTTTTTTTTTTAAGTAAGTTCTATACCCAACATGGGTCTTGAACTCATGACCCTGAGCTCAAGAGTCCCATGCTCTACTGACTGAGCCAGGGAGGTGCCCCTCCAGGAAGGATTTGAAGGTGCATGGTTTGTGTATAAGAGAGACATCAGAGCTGGATATAAAGGTTCAGAAGTTTTTAGGACACAGGCGAAGGCTCACAGAGTGGGAGTGGATGAGACAACCCAAAAAGTTCAATACAAACAAGATGATCTGGCCATAGGAATCCTGTGAGTCTCTGAGGTATCTGGAGGAGTAGAATAAAAAGATTCTTAGGAAGGCAAAAGGGGTAGGCAGGAGGAAAAAGTTGCTTTGCAGTGCTGGGGTAACCTGAAAATCTTTCTGACTTTCTGATTTATTACATTTTTTCCTTACATTATTTTATTTTATTTTATTTTATTTATTTTATTTTATTTCATTTATTTTATTTTATTTTATTTTATTTTATTTTATTTTATTTTATTTTATTTTATTTTATATATTATTTTATTTTATTTTTCCAAAAAAAAAAAAAATTCTAGGGGCACCTGGGTGGCTGAGTCAATTGAGCATCTGACTCTTGACTTCGGCTCAGGTCATGGTCTCATGGTTTGCGAACTTGAGCCCGCGTCAGACTCTGTGCTGACAGTGCAGAACCTGCTTGGAATTCTCTCTCTCTCCTCCTCTCTCTGCCCCTCCTCTACTCTCTCAGATAAATAAACTTTTTTTTTAAATGGTAGATTTCATTCTAAATATAGTTTGACTATCTGTACCCCAACGGAAGGCTGAGAATGGTCCCCGCTGAAATTATTTAACATTAACTTTCTTGGAAATGTGTTTTAAATAGAAACAATCAACTATGAGGTGCAAAACTTAAAAAAAAGAGAGAGAATAATTATTTTTAAGTGACACGGTATTGTTTAAAGTATTTTTCCTATGTGCACATACGCTAGTCAGGAAAGAATGTGTTAAAATTGCATCTGAATTTACAATATCATTATTTTACATAGTATACTGTGCTCAGGTTGTGAAGGAAGCAAAAAGATAACATCTGTGCTCAATAAGCATTTCAAGGCCCATCCCATCAGTGCCAAAATGCTTCTGTAGCAATGTGAGAAATCAAGGTTATTTACATCCTTGCTAATTCTTTATTATGAAAGGCTCTTCCCTCAGATCCACACATTTTTTTTTTCCCTCGCATGTTTTGCCAGCTCTTTCAGTCCCAGATTGAAGGTTGTCACTTCCTAAATGCCCTCATCATTCAACCTCTACCAATTCTGTAAAATGTGGGCACTTTTGGCCTCAAAAAATGAGAAAAACTGAGTGAAAGTGTCTGACCTTTATTATGAGCTTTATTATCTTATATGACAAGAAACCTGGATGGCGGGGAGTCCAAGGTTGGTTAATTCAGTCTCAACCGTGACATGGAACAGGCAAGCTCTTTCCACTGCACCGTCCTCCCCTGTTGGCAAGATCCTGAGCAGATCAGAAAGGGTGTTTCAGCCACTTTACTTTACCACATAGTAGAGGCTCCACCCTTTGGACATTGCCAGAAGAGGGGTCCATCCATGTTCCTATGTGTTCCTTGTATGAAATGTGCGGGGTCCTTTTTCAGAAGACCCTGGTAGATTTCCCTACGAGCTCACTGACCAGAATAGGCAGTATACTGTTCTACCCTTTCTAAACTAATTAGTGGTGAGAGAGAAAGAGACATGATGGGCTGAGATTTGCTGGTATTTGCTCCTCGATGCCACAGAGTGACTCAGTGCTATGGTCTGAATGCTTGTGTTGCCCCAGAGTTCCTAATTCTAACCCCCAAAGGTGATGGGATGATGGGATTAGGAGTTGGGGACTTTGGGAGCTGTTTAGGTCCTGTGGGTGGAGCCCTCATGAATAGGATTAATACCCCTAACAGAGACCTCATAGAGCTCCCTCAACCCTGCTACCCTCAACCGGGGAGAAGTTTGTGGCCTGGAAGAGGGCCCCCACCTGGTCATGCTGACCTTGATCTTGGGCCTTCAGTCTCCAGAACTGTGAGAAATAAAATTCTGTTATTTGCAATCTACCTGGTCCGTGATATTTTGTGATGGCAGCCTGAATGGACTGAGACGCTCAGAAAATATACAAGTGCCTAACGATTCAATTTAGCAGGGACACAGGAGGAGGGAAAGCGTTTTTAATGAGAAACTACTTCATCTGCCCTCTTATCTTACTCTTTCCTCTTCCCTGTTTATAGAATAGAGCAGTTCAAATCTCCCTTTCATCCCTAAACTGTAATCCTGAGGTTAGACCAACTTCAAATCAAATTATGCTCTACTGGTCACCAAATCTGTTCATCTTGTTTATTTCAGCTGCAGGTTTTTAAACGTGTGGTTTGACCACCTTAGACTTTTTGGAACTCACATATCCAATTTCACACTGTTGGGCTCCCATGTGTATGTGTTTTTGTTTTTGTTTTTGTTTTCTTAGCATACTATTTATTTTTTAACATAGCATTTTCTTCTTAATGAGTTCTTTCATGTAACTTTTTTCAACATAATAATAATAATAATGTCTAGGGTTCATAACATATGGCCTCTTTATACTCTGTGTTTGCAATTTAAGTAAAATTTGCTAAACAGAAAAAAACTGAAGTTATTACAAAGTCAACTATTTGCTGCCTGTCTGGGAAACCTTGTCTTGTTATTTCCTTACCGAATGGTCCACAATGAATGATAATACAGTATACACATTTTTACAATTTTGTCTCTTAGTACAGAATTTCTTGTTTCAGTTACTGTCTCATATTCATTTTTAAAATCAGCATTACAATAGCATGCTCTTCGTATAAAAAATAGGGCCCTTTATCCCCTCTCACATGGGCATGCATTAAATTCGCTAGTACTATTATTGAGTGTGAAAAAATTCACGAATACATTTATCCATGCAAGAATTACTAAGTTACAAATTGTTAACTGTTACAGGATGCAACGCTATATGAAAAACACCCTAGAGTTGCTAATTATTTCATTTGCAAGACATGGTAGGTAATAATATAAAGCTGTCTTTCTTAGTTTGACATATGAAGCACCATGCAGTTTGGCCTAGTGTATATTCCCAGTCTTATCAACTATCATATCCCTCGACTATAGACCCACTAAATCTTGCCTTGATCTTGGAAGGTACAGACCCTGTGATTGCTCAGTGGCTTTGTATATGGTTTTCCCTACATGTAAAAACACATGTCTTTTCATGCCCCAAGAACACCATTTCCCTGTCACTACAACACACAAAAGTACATTCTATATCCCAACCCACAATTAAAATTTTTCCTTCTCTCTCTTTCTCTCTCCTACATGTACGGAATTGCCTTTCCCGTCTACAAGACCTCAGCTAGGACCCCTATCCCGAAGACTGTGGAATGCATGATCTATAGGCATGACACCAAATACAACTTCACTTACAACTAAGGAAACATTTTATAGTGAAAAGTGGTGAGGGAGAGAGCTCACGATCCCTGGTTACATCAGCTATGCACCATCCAGAAGCTGCCAGTGTGATAGAGCTTTGGAATGGCCTGCTGATGGTACAGCTGAAACACCCACCAGAGGCAACATCCTATGAGGCAGGGCCACCATTCTCCAAGATGCATCAAGTCAAAATATGCTTTATGTCTACACATTCCAACTAAGAATTATCCATGAGTCTAAGGACCAAAGGATGAGGCAGAAGTGGTTCTACTTATAATCACTTTCATTAGCCTCTTGGGGAACTTTGACTTGCTTTTTCTCTGCAGGGTTAGAGATCCTAGTCCCCGAATTACAAGAGATGTTATTGCAAAAAAATACCCGAATAACAAATACAGTTACTACTAAAGTATATCTGCAGCTATTACCTGGGAATTTTGGATGCCTGGTGTTCAAGGGACCAGCTGGCCAGTAGGAGAATCATAATCTTGTCAGTGGTAATTGACCCTGGTCATCAGGAGAAGGTTTGTTTGGCTGCTCTTTCCTTTTTTTTTTTTTTTTTTTTTTTTAAGTTTATTTATTTATTTTGAGAGAGAGACAAAGACAGAGACAATGAAAGTGGGACAGGAGCCGTGAACACAGAGCCAGACACTGGGCCAGATCTCATGACTGTGAGATCATGACCTGAGCTGAAATCAAGAGTCAGATGCTAAACCAAATGAGCGACCCAGGTGCCCCATTTGGCTGCTATTATGCAATGTAGATAAGTTGGGAATATATGTGGCACTCAAGAAACTTTCTTCAGTGGTCCGGCTCGGATGCTTCATGAATGAGGGATTGGGCCATACTGCCAGGTAGTCGCCTAAATTAAGAGGAGTAATAACTGGCGCAAAGGGGATTTGGAATGGAGAGGAGAGGAGAGAAACAATGAGTAACATTCGTATCCCTAAGAACAAATGGGGCAATGGGGGGCTGTAGTTTGCCTATTTGCTTTTCTTTTCCAAGTCTTATCCACCAGCAGGAAGAAAGTCTCAGCACGACCTCGAAGGACTTGCTCCCAACCTGTATGGAGAAGTGGATCAGAGTGTTCCGAGGGAAGGAATGTGGTAGATATGTAGACACACTACCCATACCCTGCCTCCAGAAAACACTTGTTCCCCAAAAGACTGTAAGGAGTGTGGCTGACTGATAATCTGCAGGTGTTTGCTTCCTTAAGGCTTTCCTCAAGTTTCCAGACAGGCCACGCTCATCTCGGGGAAGCCTTGAATCAGTGACTGGGCAAGGTGATAAGTGTCTAGCTATTTCCACCTAATACAGACTTTTCGTTCTACATCAGAACTCCCTCGCTGTTATGGTCTTGTTTCAATTTTCCGGAAAAGAACAGAGACCTCATGTCTCAGTGAAGAAATGTCAACAACTCTTCCAAAGAAGATATATTGGCATGGCCATCCTCGAAAAATACCATCAGCTTCACCAAAGAAAAGAGAGGTCTTCGTGATACATAGAAAGATAGATAGACGATAGATAGATGATAGATAGATAGATAGATAGATAGACAGATACATACATACATTTTATATATTTTTCATGTAATTTCACACATCTATATGAACATAGCTATGCCTATACCCACATGGTGCTTTTCTCCTTTTTTCCTGTGATAGGAAGGATGGAAAATGAGCTCTTTTTCTTTCTAAGACCATCTACCCACGTGGGTTCCAGATCTTACTCCTCTTACCTTCTTGGTTGTCTTTTTTATGTAATTTATCTCTTTCTGTCTGTATCTCATATCCTTGAAATTGTTCTGTTAACATTATCATCCCATCCACATTAAAAAAAAAATCTTGTGGGGTGCCTGGGTGGCTTAGTTGGTTAAGCGGCTGACTTCGGCTCAGGTCATGATCTCACGGTCCATGAGTTCGAGCCCCGCATCGGGCTCTGTGCTGACAGCTCAGAGCCTGGAGCCTTTTTCAGATTCTGTGTCTCCCTCTCTCTGATCCTCCCCCATTCATGCTTTGTCTCTCTCTGTCTCAAAAATAAATAAACGTTAAAAAAAAATTAAAAAAAAATCTTGTTTCTCCTCTTAAAAACCAAAAAAAAAAAATAATTTAGAGTCTTTCTTGTTAATTTCAAGTCCTTCTGTGTTTTTTCTGCTGTCTATAAGTTGAACGACTCCCAGATATGTACCCTTGGCCCAGATCTCTCCTGATTTGTTTTCTAAGAAGCCCTCTTTTTGTACCATTGCATTTTTCTTTACCCATAAGTTTGTACTTATTATACACTAAGTGATTTATAATGGATATATTTCCTCTTGTCTAACTGTGTATGCCATGTTCTTAGACTTGGGATAATTCCCAGTTTTGGTCCCCAATTACCTTAATTGGGCATTTGGGCATTCATCTGTATCTTGGACAAATTTTGCTAATGTGCGCCCTGAAATAACTTGCTGGATTAAAGCTAGATATCTATATCAAGTCCTGTAACATAAAGCTTGACTCAAAAAATGAGCCAGGATTTGTTCAGGATTTTTCACCAATGTCATTGAAAGGGAAGCTTTTAGGCCTTCAATAAGAATATTTTCTTTGTTGAACGATAAAGTGAGTGGTACGTGTGCCATGCATGCTATCATTTATCTGTTTAATTCAGCTTTCCATATATTTCCCAACTTAGTTTTTGATGCCCCAGGACGGTTGGCAGGTACTAAAATTTCAGGCCAGATAGTCATGAACATCTTTCTCTCCTCTGGACCCATCCCTGTTCACAAGGTATCATCATCTCCACTAGCACTCCCAAAGGAAATAATGATGCCTACCAGGCATCACTAGTCTGTCTGCTCGATATTTCCAATTGGCGGTATTTGAGATGTATTGAGGGAACATCAAACAGCACAGCGGGAAGTACAAGAAGAGAAACATTTGCAGAGAAGATGGGCATCTTATCTGAGTTTTTGTACTACCAGGGAATTCATTCAAGTAACCCTGGCTCAAAGAATGTTTCCTTTAAGAATGCGGAAATGGGTCTCATAGAATTATGGGTCCCTACAAAGGAATTATCCACGTGAACTTCAGGAGAATTGAAACAGGATGCATATCAATCCTAGAGAGCTGGGAATATTCACTTTCTGTCTCTCTTTCAGCGTCACTCCATTTTTTTTTTTTTTTCTCTTTACTATAAATCCTGTATCTTTGTTTTCTGCTTCTTCCTTACTTCTCTCCTTGGAGTCAATTCATGTGTCTTTCAAACTTTAGCTTGCTGCAAACTCTCTTCCTGGATGAGTATTTCCTGTTCCTAGCCCCAAGAGAGAGAAGCTAGTTGGATTAGGAAACAATAATCCTGGTTTATACTCACAGGATATGTATTCTATGACAGGCTGTAGTATTTAGTAGGGACATTATTATCCCTATCATTATATCTTTTTGATAATGGAGGAAATCAAGGCTCAGAGATTATGTACCTCAGCTCAAAAAAAAAAAAAAAAAAAAAAAAAAGAGAGATTCAGTTAAAGTGATGGAAGGTGGAACGGAGCTCACTGCAGGCTGTCCCCACACTACCACACCACTTACCATGCGACGAACGGCACAGTCAGGGTGGATGGGGTAACTCCCTGCAGGAGCTTAAGAACGATAATTTCCAGGGCACTTCAGTGGCTCTGTCGGTTAAGCACTGGACTTTGGCTTAGGTCATGATCTCACGGTTTGTGAGTTCGAGCCCCGCATTGGGCTCTGCACTGATGAGGTGGAGTCTGCTTGGGATTCTCTCTTTCTCCTTCTTCTTCTGCCCCTTCCTGGTGCGCTCACTCTCTCTCTCTCTCTCTCTCTCTCAAATATAAATAAATAAACTTAAAAAAATTCAAAGAACAATAATTTCCTTCATAAGAAGGTATGGGCAGATAAAAACGGATATATTTTAATGGAATTTGAATACCAAGCTAGACAATTCATACTCAGTTATGGAAACCAATAACGAGCCTGAATTTTTGGACACCATTTTGAAGCCACTGGATTTCTTTCCTAGTGAACACTGTGGGAAATTAAAGGAACAAGAGAAGTGCATGCACCAGTGGGTGGCCCGTGTTGGCACACCTGTGCAAGTCCTCAAGTGATATTTGGAATGGACACAATCAGCATTGTCCCCTGCTTTCTATTCATGCAAAAGCGGTTAGCCACTAGAGTGGAAGCTTATGAATAAGGACAGTCACTCAGGGAAGACACACTGATGACTGAATCTGGTGCCTTGGCAGGGCGGGAGAGCAAATTAAATGAAATAGAAATGAAGAGGCTGGGAGATGAGAGAAGGTTGGAGGCCCTGGTAGTCTTTTCCATTCTGGATAGGCTCCACTTTCTCGGAGAAGAAGGAGGCTTTCAGGCATAAATCCATCCGCCTGCACACTGCCTGCCCCATGCCTACCTTCTTCTAAGAAATCCTGTCATCATCTTACTTACAGGAAACGTTGCTTCTTCCTCCTGTGTATGGTTAGTCCTGTGCTCCTTATCTGCATCCTATCCTCCACAACATCATGTGTTGTTGCATTTTACCCTTTGTCTTTCCTTTCCGTGTCCCCATGGAACATCTGAGCGAACGCACAAGATTAATTGTGATCTGGGTCACTGGATTTTAAATTATTGAGAAGAGGGGAAGCTTTGAAAAAACAAGTCACCAACACTGCTGTCGAATTGGAGTCTTTTTGGAAGACAGCAAGAAGAACTGGCAAAGTCAAACAGTGATGAGTCACCATGGTCTTTGAGGAATGTGGGTAAATGTCAAGAACATTCAGATTCGATTTTGATGAAGAGAGCATAACATTAGTAAACACCAACGGTAAGAATTCCAGGGCAGGATAAATTAGAAGAGAAGACACTGTTCTAATCGTCCAGAATCAACAGGGAGTCACAAGAGTCACTGCTAATTGCTATCATCTTTTCATTCCTGAGATCCTAAGATGCTTGACTCTTCCTTCAATTAGGATGTAGAACACCATACGATTAGCTTTCTCGCTCCATCAACTGAGCAGCAGGAATCATTGTCTTGCTAAGATCCATCACTCTGCCGGGAACATGGTGGTTACAAGAAATGCTTGTGAGTATTTCACAAGGATGCACGCAGATGTGCATTCATGAGTACGCTGATACTAACTCCTGTTCTCTTAAATGATGGAAAATAATTTAAAAAGTTATCTGAATCGGAACGGTTTGCAAGGAATACCATGCCTCTGAGAACTTCATGAGAAAGTAAAATGAATGAATAACAGTTCAGAATAGGAGGGTTCATTATATTCTCTTAAGAAAGAAGAGAAGTAACTGTCCCTCGTTTCTCATCCTTACACTCTGAGGCTCGTTTTTTTGTTTTTGTTTTTGTTTTTTTTTCTCTCTCTACAGGTCATAGACTCTTTGGTCCCCAGTGCGCATGCATTGTAGCCCAGCAGAGATGCTATGTGGCGCTGTCTCCTTGGGATAGAAATAATAGAAATAACAGGTATCCTAGAGAGTCCTCATACTCTCGTTCTCCAACTGGCATGTGACCCTTTCTGTTGGTCCCCAGCCTGACTATGGTAAGGGAGTTTATATCCAAAACCTCACTGTGAGAGAAAGGAGGGCACATTAACCACCTGGACTGTATTTCTTAACATAATTATCATTTTTCTAAGTTTTCAGAGACAGACCATATTTTTAAAATCGAGGCATTTATTAAAATAGGAAGCCTTGGACCACTTAAAATGATCACCAACCTAAATGTCTCAATAAACATCTTAACTACTTTTCAGGAACATAATTAAATATATCCAGTGTATCAAGATACAAAGCTTTCAGGGGTACAGAATTTACAGCTACGGTTCTAACTTTTTGTATAATGAAAACTGAGTTAATTTCACAGACAAAAATATGGAGAACTCTGGCTGTAAATAAACAGTTTGGGGAATGAGCTATTTCTGTTCGAGCTAATGAAGAACGGCACTTAAAGAAATACTATTTGTTTGTTTAGATCCAGAGAACAGGTTGGTGGTTGCTGAAGGGGAGGGGCGATAGGGGGTGGGTTGGCGAAATGATTTTAAGTAACAGCGAGGTGCAAACTTCCGGTTATAAAATAAATAAGTCATGGGGATGTAATGTACAGCATGGGGACTATGATATTCTATTACAAATTTGAAAGGTGCTAAAAAAGTAAATCTTAAAATTTCTTATCGTGGTAAAAAAAAAAGTTGTAATTATCTGGTGACAGACGGGAAACACATTAATGTGGTGATCATTCTGCAGTGTGTACAAATGTGGAAATATTATGTTGGGCCCCTGAAACTAACATAATGCTGTAACCTCAGTTACACTCGAGTCACAAAAAGAAAATATTATGCAAATACAAATAAATGATCATTTTAAAGTGTGCCTTACATTGGAGACTTCCCGTCACCGTGTACTGAAAAACCCGTGTTTGTAGAAACAGTGAAACCTGTTTGCCATTTCCAGCTACTGGTCATTTCTTCTGGTCTCAGGTCGATTTGTTCCAACTTCTAATTATCATTTATGAAGTTGTCAGAGGTGCTAATAAGCACCCATTCATAAAACTCCTGTCTGACATTGAATACTTAGTAGACTAAGGGTTGAGTCGCAGCAAACACATTCAACTGGACAAAGTTAAAACAAAAAATAGATGCCTAAGTTACTCCCCTCAATAAGGAATGCAGAGCACATAGGGCTTCAGGGAGAAATACAAATTGTATACTTCTACGCCAAGACTTACTCTAATGCTGGATCCAGATTGTGGCAAAGGAAAGCATGTCGCGGCAAAGGAGCATGGACACACTTTGCTACGGGGTTGTAATGCTTCTCCTGTACCCATCTGCTTAATTTCCCCTCTGTCTTAATTCCCACCGGAAGTTGTGCGACTATGCTTGTGTGTTTGGGGGTTGTATGTGAGTCTCGTGAATTAGAGGAGTATTACATGCAGCGTCTTTATTGTGGAGAAGGCAGAGTTGGGTGGGGCATCTAACTGTGTGCAGTTTCTACAGTCCTGGTTTAATGACACGTGATCTGTGGCGGGTGGAAGGGGCCAGATGGAATTGCGGCAGCCACCGTGGTCCAATGTTTTGGCAAATTACCTCACCGCTAGTGGATCTGCCCAACCCCCACTGTCCATTCGGTGTGGATGTCCTGAGCAGTAGTCGGCACCCTAATGCTGCTTTCTGGTTTCTGCCTCTTCGTATTTGACCCACTCTCACCAACCATTTACCTGTGTTCAGTTTTCTTTCCACAAGTTTGAGTTCTATCAAATCGGGGCATTTCTTTACCAAATACTCTGCCAAGACTAACACATAGACGAAGAACCAATCTTTTGATCCTTTTTTGGAGCTGCTCATTCGCTTGGATTATATGGATCTGACCTGGGCATTAAGCCCTCTGGAAAGGATGTTCACATCGATAGATGAAGAACTCTCCTGGGTTTTGTTTTAGCCAAGGATAATGCATTCTCGATGGGTCCTAGGTCCCAAATCAACTGAGGGATGAGTGAACAGGAAAGAGGAGAGAGGGTGACAGAACAATGTGCCGTAAATGGAAAGAATGGGAAGGAGACCAGAAAGTGTCAGGGAAAAGAATATTTGGCCAAATTATGTCAAGGATTTGGCCAAAGGATGAGAGAAACAGAAGCTTAGTGATTAGTCACGTGTTTTGTAGGAACACAAATAGGAGTAGTGTTCAGGTAAGAGCCAGTGTCTTAAACCAAGGGCAAGAAAGAAATTACCTAAGATATTTATGTGAAATTGATGTGCATTAATTGTACCCAAAGAGAAGAAGAACAAGGTAAAACAGTCTGCCTAATAATACTGACACACAACCCACGTTCCCAATGAATATTTTTCATGCCACATAGAGATAAGGCTAGCCTGCAAATTACATTAGACATTACGAGCGTATTCAAGTTTTGTCCAAGTCGATGACCCAGATTGAGTTCAACCCCTGTGACTTTCCCAGTTAGAAGGCTTTTATACCCAGCCACACTTTAAACTGTCTCTGGTACAATTTAGTAACTTTATTTTTTTTTTAATTTATTTTAACGTTTTATTTATTTTTGAGACAGGGAGAGACAGAGCATGAACAGGGGAGGGTCAGAGAGAGGGAGACACAGAATCTGAAACAGGCTCCAGGCTCTGAGCTGTCAGCCCAGAGCCCGATGCGGGGCTCGGACTCACGGACCGCGCGACCACAACCTGAGCCGAAGTCGGCCGCTTAACCGACTGAGCCACCCTGGCGCCCCAATGTGGTAACTTTAAAACCAGATGGTACTTTTGTGAACACTTTCGCAGACAAATATGATGCTGTCATTGGATTTAAAAAGAACAGGTGGCCTGAGGCCCCTGCAAGACAAACATTATAAAATTTATAAATGTCTGAACCTGCCTGTGCTGCCCACTATTTCCATCCCGTGAAAGCCACTGGAAGTGCCCCTGCCAGGGAATCTTCAATACTGTCATCAAGTGCTCTTTTCCAGTTGACAAAATGTATTTTCTAAATTTACATTTTAAACACAGAAGGAAATAGAAAATAAAATGCGATGGGATAAATAAAATATCCTTAACCGCAGGAAAAATCGATTCACTGTTCTACACAGGCCATTACACCGGAGATCACCACACTGCGACAGAAAGTGTGAACATCCCATTTCGCTCACACACTATCTTTTCTTTACACTATTTTTAAATTTTTTTTTAATGTTTATTTATTTTTGAGAGAGAGACAGAGACAAAGCATGAGTGGGGGAGGAACAGAGAGAGGAGAGAAACAGATTCCAAAGCAGGCTCCCGACTCGGAGCCATCAGCCCAGAGCCGGACGCAGGGCTCAAACTCACAAACTGTGAGACCGTGACCTGAGCCGAAGTCGGACGCTCAGCCGACAGAGCCACCCAGGCGCCCCATTTTTCGTTATATTCTAACATCCGGTCAGTATGGCGTCATCAAAAGAATACATGTAATAGATTAGGCTGAGCAGTACCAAAAGGTACAGTATGACTGTATTTGGTCTGTATAACTGGCATTTTGTATGATTTAACATATACATGCGCAGATTAAAGGGTGAATGTGGCACATGCCTATTTTCTAGGACCTTACCTAGGAAATGGAACATTACCAAGCATCACCAAGTGCCCATGTCCCTCTTCCTCATTACCTTCCTCCTGTCTCAGATTTTGTTGTTATTTACCCTATGGCTTTATTCACAGCTTTACAGTATGGCGTACGTTTTTTTTTTTTTTTTTAATTGTTAAGAAAGAATATAAATAGAGGCACACTATATGAGTAATTAATTCTGTAACTGTTTTTGAAGCTCACTCTTAAATACGTGTATCTGCTGAGTCTCGTTGAAGGTCATTCGTTTCCATGTGTTATCCTCTGTGGGGGCCTACGTAATGTTAATTTTCAAAAGCATTTTTGTAAGCAGTGATTATTGTTTGTTCTTTACTTTCATTGGCACAGCCTGTAGAAGGCTCGTTCTTTACAAGCTGGAGGGCGTAGAGTTGGGACCTGGTCGTGGGCAAATTGTACCAATCGCTCCTGTGAACGAAAATAAATGATGTATTCTTCTGTCATGAGACACAATAACAGACACGCATACGTGTATATAATGCGTGTATCTCTGTCACTGCATAATATAAATGTGTAAGAGCTTAAGTCGATTGTGTTATTTGAGTCATCCATCCATTTGAATTTTTTTCTTGTGCTCAAGATCAGAGTGTTAATCTTCTCGCATGTGGATTCATCAGTATATCTGTGCGGTTCTGCAAACCTTATGCTTCTTCATTTTGAAATTCTATTAGTAAGTACATCCTTTTTTAGGTTTGCCACAGCTTCCTGATGATTTGCATGTTGTTAAAATCCCGTGAAATAGCACTCCACCTCAGGTCTAGCAGCAGATTTTAAACACATAGCCTTTTTTTTTTTTTCAACGTTTATTTATTTTTGGGACAGAGAGAGACAGAGCATGAACGGGGGAGGGGCAGAGAGAGAGGGAGACACAGAATCGGAAACAGGCTCCAGGCTCCGAGCCATCAGCCCAGAGTCTGACGCGGGGCTCGAACTCACGGACCGCGAGATCGTGACCTGGCTGAAGTCGGACGCTTAACCGACTGCGCCACCCAGGCGCCCCAACACATAGCCTTTTTAATTGGTACTTGAACGCCAGTTTTCTCTCGGTAGGATTTGCCTGGTACTTATTTTTCTTGTATTTGGAACCATGTGTGCTATTTTGTGTTAGACGTATTCCACATCTACAGGATATGGCTAATTCCTTTCTTTCTTTTTTATTTAATTCACATATATAATCAGTGGTTTTCAAATGCAGAAATTAGTATCTCTCTGTTGATTAAGATTGCTGACAGGCTTAAATTTATTTATGCCACTTTATTTCCTACATTATCTTTTTCTAGTATGTTTATCTTTCTCTTTTGTTTTATTTTTGGATTCAACTTTCCTATCCTTGTCTTTTCTTCTACTGGTTTGAGAGTTAAACATACTTTCCATTCTTCGGGTGGTTATAATGGAAAATCGTAACCTGCATATTAAATGGCAAAATGAAATCAATACTTTTCTGTTGCACTGAACAATGACAGTAGCATAGAAATTTTTAACATATTTCTATCCTCCCTTTGTCTTTGCTGAATCGTTTCAAAAATTAAAAGACTTGATAAAATGTATTAAAAAATATGCTCTAGTCAATCATGTGGCTATTCCCTTATAAATAGGCCATTTGCTCACTGCTTCCCTCGATCATTCAATCATCAAACATTCATTTCTAAAGACTGATTTAGGGGCGCCTGGGTGGCGCAGTCGGTTAAGCATCCGACTTCAGCCAGGTCACGATCTCGCGGTCTGTGAGTTTGAGCCCCGCTTCAGGCTCTGGGCTGATGGCTCAGAGCCTGGAGCCTGTTTCCGATTCTGTGTCTCCCTGTCTCTCTGCCCCTCCCCGGTTCATGCTCATGCTCTGTCTCTCTCTGTCCCAAAAATAAAAAAAAGTTGAAAAAAATTAAAAAAAAAAAGGAATGGTTTAGATCCTGGTGATACAACAGTGGAAAAAGAATCTGTCCTCATGGACCTCATAATGTAATACAAGAGGTGGACGAAATTCAGAAAAGAGATTCTGAAATTATCAGTATCCTGAGTTTAGGGTAGAATAAGAATGTGGATATTTCCTTCAGGGACTCTACTTGAGTTAATTTCTCCTTCCTGTTGCTCAAGGTGTTCTTGATTTTCCACGGAGGTTTCTCTTTTTTTTTTTTTTTTTTTTTAAATTTTTATTGTTTTGTCCTATATTTATGATATGCCATTTTTATTTGAAATCTGAAGAAATCTTAGTGACAATAAACACTTTGGAAGATAATACAATCTAACAGAATGTTAAATGGGACTTTTCTTATCGCCAAATCTAGAGAGAAGAATGAGCTTTAGTGCTGGCCCCTCCTAAAGAATGCTCAGACATCTCGGAAAATAATGAAACCATCTATCCAAATTTGCCCACTGGGTGGGGGGAATCTGTCCCTGCTGCTGAGAGCCTCTCTCCTACTCCAGCCCATGTGGGAAGGAAACTAGCTGCCATCTTGGAGGACATCTGATGACACACATTTGTGAGATCCGTCGGCCGAGCCCTGAGTTTTCTAAACCTTTTCTTCTACAGTGTGGGGTGAGAAGCTTCTGCTTCACTTCTGCTTCAAAGCAAGTGAAGGAAGCTTTCCAGGAGCGACTTGAACACATGAAATGGTTCCGCTGGAGGACCAGGCACAGGGACTGCTCTCTGCTCTCCTCCCAAGGGAGCACCTGCTATTAGCAGACCACAGCTGCTCTTGAGGAAAAGCAGAGATGCCCTGTGAGCGTCCTGAAGTCCGAGCCCTAGGAAGCACTGAGGCATTGAGTTCCTTCATGGTTTTGGTGCTGATGCAGAAGGCAACCAAACTTGACTTCCCTTGTTAGGACCTTATGGGAGTTGCCTGCCATGTTGTGTGATCCTGACAGTGTACCTGTAGGGGCAGCTGGAGCAGGACAGCCTCCAGGACAGCAGGACAGCAGGACAGCAGCAGTTAGCACTTGGGAATGGGGCAATGAACATTTTCAGAAGGGGAGGCCCCAAAAGCCCATCAGAAAGACAATCATTGGGATTGACCTTAATCAATCCCTACCTGATCTCCAGCTTGTCTCCGCTCCCACTCCTGCCCCAGGGCTGGGGGGCCAAGAGCACAGAATGCAGGGGGGCCCAGAGACGGGATCTGGGAACCACTCACCCCCCTTTTCTTCCTGGGGTTCCTGTCACAAGTCACAACAAAGTCTGGGAGGAGCAATGTCTTGAAGGGGATGTATGATGGACATTTCCACCTTGGACTGAATAAGATTTTTAATGCCTGGGATTAGGATGATTAGAAGGTTGAGGGTTACTGGAAACATTCTGGAATCTATTGGAGATATTTTAATGATGGGAATATTCTGGTATAGAGGGACTGAAAGCAATGTGGAAAATAAATATATTTATCCCTTCTTATAATCTTATAGAAGATTCCCGTATCAGTAATATTTTAATATCTCTCTTAAGTGTTATAAGTGGCCAAAGGGCCTAGGTCCTGACAAAATTTGCCCCCCACCCATTTTGCTTTTTATTGCAAATGCATTTACTTATGGGTGTGAAAAGCGAAGTCAGTCCCATTTGCCTGTCAATCATAGGCAACAATTTAAGCCAAGTGAGGTTTGAGTATATTTGGCAACAAATGTGTACCTTACATTTTCTTATTTTCCTCTAAATATATCTATCTTTCTCGGCCCTGGGCTCAAGAATTAAATACAAAGGTAGGTGAAGTTTTAAGAACTTCTAAAATGAGGGGCTCCTGGGTGGCTCAATAGGTTAAGCATCCGACTTCAGCTCAGGTCACAATCTTGCTGTTCGTGAGTTCAAGCCCCGTGTCAGGCTCTGTGCTGACAGCTCAGAGCCTGGAGCCTGCTTCGGACTCTGTGTCTCCTCCTCTCTATGCCCCTCCCATGCTCATGTTCTGTCTCTCTCTTTCAATAAAAAAAATTAAAAAAAAATAAAACACTTCTAAAATTAACCAAACTGATTTTGCTTAATCCAGGCTCATACTAGGTAATGAAATGATCATACCAAAGACCCTCGTAATGACAATACTAGCTATAGCATGAGTACTTTAAATGATTCACTTGGTGGCAGGGTAAAAATCAATAAATAAGTGTGAAAAATCTCCGTCTCTCACAGCTTTCAAATGTTGGCTCTGTCGTATGGCATGATTAAGTCAACAGTCTCCTGGTTGGGTTCCAGGCATGCAGACGATTTCCTCACCACCACCAATAAATTCCTGGGTCTGCTCTGCTCCCGGAAGCTTCTGTGCACAGCCTTTTCTGAGGTAGGGCTTAGACCTGGGAAAAAGGAGATGGACAGGAAAGATCCAGGGATAATAGGAGCCCAGACAGTTATCCAGAGAGTGCCTAAAGCAACAGGCAGGTATACAAAATAGAATAGCTTAGCTGCCAAAAATCCCTAATGCTTGGAAGTTAATTTGACTAGCATGAGTGCTGACTTAACATAGTTTTACACGGGTAGAAGAATGTCCATGTGGCTTTGACAATTTTTAGGAAACTTTTCCCAAGAATTTTATGTTATCAGTGTCTAGTTTGCTTCTAAGCCAGAGACCTTACACTGCCACCAGAAAGGTTCTGATTATTAGTAATCACATCGAACGGGGTCGGGGAGGGGGGAGGATTTCGGATGATAATGATGTTTGTAAGGTTTATACGGACACACATACGCGGAAATTGTAAATCGGAAATTTGACCCGTGCAGGGAAGCGTTTGAGGGAGTGAAAGCTAACACTTATTTCATTGTAGACACCGTTCTAAGCACTTTTTATCAAACCCTTGAATCCTATCCCTGGCCCTCCAATGTCACCACTGTTTTGAATTGCATAGACAATTAAATGGAGGGAAGAATAAATAAGGTGGTTGTTGGTAGGTGGCAGAACTGGGATTTGGACAGAGTTGGGTGTGAGAAGAGCATTCACTCTTAAATTGCCCGGGTGGCTCGGTCAGGTAAGCCTCTGCCTTTGGCCCAAGTCACGATCTCACAGGTGGTGAGTTTGAGCCCCGTGATAGGCTCAGGGCTGAGAGCTCAGAGCCTGGAAACTGCTTCGGATTCTGTGTCTCCCTCTCTCTGTCCCTCCCTTGATTGTTCGCTCTCTCTTTTTCTCTCTCTCAAGCATAAACAAATATTTAATAGAATACAATCTGTTATGAACTGTTTGAGACGATGGGGCTGAGAAATTCGTTGTGCAGTGTTGGTTTTAATTTTGATTGTGATGATGACAGTGGTATTTAAAACACAACAACTCTATTCTGCATCAGGAGCTAGGCTGGTCACATTGCATGAGGAAAAGTAAATAATTACCTTAAATGCCTTATGAGCTAGGGAATATTCTCTACTTATTTTTTTAGGTGAGGAACTAATACCAAGAGAGGTTATATAAGTTGTCTGTAGTCACAAAGCTAACACGTTGCAGAGTTGGGATTTCCCCTCGGGAGGTCAGAATCTAATGCCGATTCTCTCTTCTCTACTTTCCAGAAGGTATATTAACTCTTGACAAATTAATAACACATCATTCTAAGAATTAGATTTCTTAAAGGTGCGTCTTTAGTGGATAATTTTTTTTCTTATTGGCTGAATATATTAAACATAAAATTAAATTAATAAATTAAAATTAACATTTCCTGACACGTTTCTTTCTCTTGTTTCTTTTTTTATTTGTAACGATTTGTCTTTTGTCAATTTGACTTCCATTTTTTCGCTTGCTTCTAACTCTGAATTAATTAAGATATTCAGTGATACCTCATCTGAATTAGTGTGTCTTGTCTTTTTTTAGGCATAACAAGTGTTCATCTAAGATAAGTACATATATTCAAAGTAACATGATTGCTATTTGCACCTACAAGTCCACAGAGGATGAAGGGTGCGCTACTCTGAGACTATAGTGTAAGTGGAAACAATGTCATTGGACATTAACCCAACTGGTAACACATGGACCCCCATCATCTGTGAAGCTGAAATTAGCCTGGTAACATTGGTGGTCATGTTGAGCCTAAATTTTTTATACAAATAGCAACCAAGGCCCCAGTAAGGTAGTAGATTATTTTTTTGAGTTAATGTGTCCTGAAAAATCACCACTGTGGATCTTCACGGACCTTTCTCTGTGTGTGTGTGTGTGTGTGTGTGTGTGTGTGTGTGTGTGCACGTGTGAAGAAATCCAAGTGTAGTAAATGAGAATGGGGCATGGAAAACAGAACATTTCGACATTAAGAGAGCCATAGTACGTATTATTAGAAATCTATAATCTAGAGCAGGAGTTGGCAAACTTTCTCTGCAAGGAACCAGATGGTAAATATTTTAGATTTTGTGTGCCAAGGGGAAAATATAAGTAAGCACCTATTCTGTAGGTGTAACGAAAAGGAAAGTAATTTTTCACAAATATTTAATTGAATTCAAAATATACTAATATATTACGGGTTTCACAAGGATTTTCTATTGATGCCTTAACATGTTACCCCAAATTACTGTCTTAAAACACCTGCTTACTTGCTCACCATCCTGAGGAGAAGAAGTCCAGGCACAACATAGCTCAGCTGTTTCTCTACTCAGGATTTTTTACAGGGTCAACATCAAACATCAAGCTATCACCAGGAGTGTACGCCTGTCTGGAAACTCTCTTGGAGAATTTGTTCTAGGTCATTCAGACTGTTGAGAGACTTTAGTTCCCTGTGATTGAAGGATTAAGGACCCCATTGTTTTGCCAGCAAAACATCCCCAGCTTCTAGAGACCGTAGTGCATTCTTTGGCTCATGGGCAAATTCCTCCACCTTCAGATACACAGCAAAGAATTGAGTCTTCATGTTACGAAATCTTGTGGAGCAGCACCTGGGTGGCTCAGTCGGTTAAGTGTCCAACTTCCGTTCAGGTCACGATCTCACAGCTCATGAGTTCAAGCCCCACATCAGTCTCTGTGCTGACACCTCGGAGCCTGGAGCCTGCTTCAGATTCTGTGTCTTCCTCTTTCTCTGCTCCTCTCCTGCTCGTGCTCTGTCTCTCTCTCCAAAAAAAATAAATAAATAAATAAACATTAAAAATTTTAAAAATAAAAAAAAAGAAATCTCATGGACCTCCTCTTTGCCTCGCCTCTCCCACTTCCTCTTTTATGCATCTTTCTGACAGTCCCTTTGGCTCTTAAGGGTTTATGTGATGGCATTGGGTCCACTGGGATAACCCAGGAAAATCTGTCTTCAGGTCAGTGGATGAGTATCCTTGATTCCATTGCAAAATCCCTTTATACCAGTACCTAGATTAGTATTTGATTGAATACCTAAGAATTAGAATTTTGGTGAGGGGCACATTTAGAGTTCTATCACAGTTCTGCTGATGAAAATAATGGAATTTGTATGTGTGTGTGTGTGTGTGTGTGTGTGTATAACATTTTACTTAATGACGGTTCAAAGTTAGTGTTCCTTGTGATCAAATCAACTGCAAACATTCATCTCTAACAGTCTTGCTTAGCTTGCAGGACTCTTAACAAAACAGGAGGCAGGCTGGTTTGGCTCATGGGTGGTAGTTTATAGAGCTATGATCTCAAATGTTGTGTAGCCATTAGAAGTCCTGTGGACGACTGTCAAACGTCTAAAGTATATAAACTCAATATACCAAACATCTAAAGTATATAAACTCAAATAAATGATAGAGTAGCATACCATTTTTCCAATTTTACACAGCATTTCTAATATAAATCGATATATCACTCTCTTTATGTGAACTGGAAGGTAAACAATGCACTGAGAACAATAGCCTTTTGTGAATGTGAATTAATGCAATTTCCTTATGCTTTTTTTTGCATTTGTCGAGCATTCACAATGCATTTTTTTTTAGAAATTAGGAAAAATGAAATAGTATGAGATCTTTCAGATTCAACAATGTGGTATTAAAATATTTTTATGTAATTCTTCCCCATCGATTGCCTTCCTAGTATAAGTAAGTCGGGGGACACCAAAACAGAATGCCATGTTTCACAGTAACTGTCCTAACTGGCTAAATCAATAAAGAAGGATGGATTTTGAGTGACGCAGTAGGGCAGATGTTCCCTAAATCTAACTTGACAATTCTGTCATAATTAAAGAACAATGGGATTTGTTTTGACAATTCTGTGTGGATGGTCCTGGCTTATGCAGAGTGCTCCTTTCAATTATCAATTAATGAATCGCTATGAAACCATCCCATAAATATGAAAATCCCCGTGCTCCAAACTTTAAAATTTTATGCTTCCTATGAGATTCTTTTTTTAAATGTGTGAGAATCTAACTGGGAGTTGGTCCCTTTGAACAAACAGCAAAATATCCAACCTCCTCTAAAAGCCAGGATCCCTAACTCAGCCAGCCAGCTATCTTGGTTCTGAAACAATCAGATGGTTATTTTTCCACCCTTTATCTAATCACAAGTAAGAAAGCAAAGTAAGTATAAATAGTACTCCACAGAAGAAAGGCAGAAGTAAGAAAAACAATGGAAGAGAGCTTCCTTCCCAGACACATGGGAATGCTTAGTAGGTGTTTAATATTTGAGGATGAAATTTGTGAGAGAGGCCCACTTAGGAGATTAAGAAGTAGGAAAGAGGGGCGCCTGAAGGTGGCTCAGTTGATTGAGTGTCTGACTTTGGCTCAGGTCATGATCACATGGTTCACGAGTTCGAGTCCCACATGGGGCTCTGTGCTGACAGTGCGGAGCCTGCTTGGGCTTCTCTCTCTATCCTTCTCTCTCTGCACTCCCCACTCACGCTTTCTCTCTCAAAATAAATAAATCAATGTAAAAATATTATAAAAAAAAGAATTAGGGAAGAGACAGTTGGTTAAACTGCAGACATGGGTGAGTTAGCTCTCCAAGACACAGAATAAGCTATAAAACGAGCAAAAGTTCCTCCACATAAATACAGCTTATGTCAAGATAAGTTTGTGTATATTATCTGCACACTAACCGATGTTGACAGGCAACAGGTTGTTGTAGAAAAAAAGTAGACCAGAAACAAACTAAGAATATCGCGTGAAAACAAAACCAAGAACACAAAGGCGGTTGCAAACAATACGACGTAACTGTCGTGTACCTGAAACAAATTGCAGTAGATTGACTTGTCGAGAAGCTCAACACAAATTCTCTCATTGAACATCTCAGAATGTAAAGTGATTAAATTGTACAGAAGAACGACGTAGCCTGCAATCAACCCTATATGTCTCCATGCGGGGAGAGCTGAGCTGTGATTTGGTCTGTTGTGCTATGCTGGGACCGCAATATTTGAGGCGGTATCATATGAAAATGCATATCTTTCTTCTAGACCAAGAATGGGTTCTTTTTAGGTATGTCATATCTAGTGTCCATTTATTCAGATTCATGCAACAGGTTTAATATTCGGGTCAGGATTTGCAATGGGCAGTCAGACAGGTGGCTTTAGGAGAGAAAGACGTCACATTTGGACACCTTCTGACTAACAAAAGGTTCAAGTTACACCTTTGCTAGTTACGAAACTTCTATCATTTTACAGAGGCTTGCCTAGAATCCGGAATAAGGGCCTGGGGAGGAGGTCAGACAGTGGCTTGAAGGGAGAAAAGGGGCACTAATTGGGTTGCACGGAGAGGACCAAGATATCTACTGGTTTTCGATATTTTGCCCAAGGCCACCCTGAGCCTGCCATTCAAAATCATCTTTTCTGTCACATTGGCATTTGTGTCACGTGGCAGAACCCTGATCGAAGCAGGCAGGTAGGTTTAGACTATTATTCCTGACAGTCTCTTTCAACTCGGTCAAATCAACAAATAAACCATGGCTTCTTCCCACATATCTGAAATATCAAATGTAAATACATAATCATATTTACTTAAAAATGGAATTTGGTCTAGCTCAATTGAGTACAGTTCAGGAGAACACTTTGTCTTTCGCAGCAGTAATTCCATTCAGTTTCCAGGTTCGTTCTTTCATTTAGAAGGACTGAAGTTCTATGTTTTATGTCTATACTCTCCAATGGGGCGATTCAAAAATAAAAGTGCATCCTTAACATTAAGCTTCCCTGCTTTTAGCTTGCACCAGAACTTTCCCCTCCTTTCAATGTAGCTTTTGTATGGGCGCGTGCAATAAAAAGGCTAATAAACTTAATAAATGGTTCAATTGCATGGCTGCACCTGTGTGTTACCCTTATCCTCATTATCCATTTCCTCAGACATTGTCCGTTACTTCGTCGTGGCCACAGAACCCTATTGTGAGTCTAATAAATAGTGCAATAAAAGTAAATAATCTGAGAAAATATTACAGTGCAAACTGAAAATAGTTTTGTTGTAAATTTATGCACGTTTTTATCCAGTCTGCCAAGTACAAGTGTGCTGGCATTCTGTGGCTCGCTTTGGCTCTCCCAAAGGAATATGACCCAAATCCTTGTTTCTTATGAGCTTCGTTCGAATATATATTAGAGTGGATCAATGCCAGCAGGTTTTTTTCTCAATAGGATTGTTGAAACCTGATTCAGACAACAGCATGTGCCTATGTGTGTGTGTATTTTATGTGTATATATATATATATATATACACACATATACATATGTATACATATGTACATATGTATACATATGTACATACATATGTACATATGTATACATATGTACATATATATACACATATATGTATATATACATATATATATATTTCTGAAATTTCTGAAATTACCCTCCGAAACTGTGTCTACATGCTCAAAGTGAAGTAGATAATCAAATGTTCTATTCCAGTAATTCAAACGTCAGAGTCACTTTTCCTCCGGATGTTCTATAGATATGGACAAACTGTGTATTTTACTTGAAACTTCTCTGAGGAATAGATGCATTTCCAAACTGATCTGCCTGTCTGCGCTGTGGATTTCGGTGAGTTTAGAAAGGCAAGACTTTCCAGTGCTGCCTAGCATTTACACTGTATATCGAGTATCAGCACGATATGAGAAAGAACATAGGCTCCCCTCCTCTTATCTTACTAGTGTAAGAATACTTTAGATCCTTTTAGCTAGAGACCGTTTTGAGACAAAATGTGCCATTAGTTAGTCGATGCGAGACAGTGTTTTCAATCACTTTTTTACATGGGGTCCGTTGGCAGCTGAATGATAGAACGCTCATTAATACCTCTGACAGTTCATTGCTGTCAGTCAGAGATTTTCACAAGCTGCTTCCAAGGCATGAAAAATGCACAGAAATGAAGACGTGATCCCAGACTGACAGATCGTTTGGGGTAGGCTCTGAGTGACTCTTGGTTTGCTTTCTCCTACGTTCCAAAGAAGGTGCTGAATTGATAAAGCTACTTGATGAAAATCTTGGTTAGATCTTACCTAGTTCTGACATTTGCCAAAAGGCATATTTGCACTCTATATATTTTACATATATGCACACAGGGTTTAGTGTTTACACTGCCTGTGTAGAGAGCAGAAATGTTTCCTTTACAGCATACTTTGTTCTGAAACAGGGCAATGGGCAGTCAGATAACCTTTGAGAAGCATTAAACTATGGAGACAATGTTCAATACTTTATGTGTAGTGGTTTATATATAGTAACATCTCAGGCACCATGCATATAGAAATTTTCCACCATATAAGCCTCATACTGTCTCCACTCTGATTAAGAGGTGAAAGCATAATCTAACAACTTACAAACTTCCAGAACACTCAATAAATCTTGCATTTTTAACAAAAGCAGTCGTCTCTTTAGTGTTTGTCTAACGTAAGGTTGCGCTGAGCACTGGGCATGTGTGAGACGTTGCTTGTCTCCACCACCCGATGAAGTAGACTTAGTGTCTTCATTTTTCAAACGGAGACTTTTATGTTTAGAGAAAGTAAACGACTTGAGCAAGCCCACGGAGATAATGGGGGGAAGGCACAGCACAAGGGACCAGGCTATTTGGGCTCCAATGCCTTGACCTTTCCCACGGTGTCACTGTGCCTCCTGAGATCATCTGAAGTCATTGTGGAATCCTTCTGTTTTTTTCTTTTTCTCTCTTGAATAATAATTTCCACTCAAATACGAGAAGTTAAGAGGCCACTGCTGTTTGCTCTGCTTGATTCCTGGGTCCACACCAGGTGTGTATTCCTTTCTCGGTTCCCTTTCTGATTGCTGAGTTAGAACAGAGCCCTAATTAGAATAACTACTTTATGACATCAATTCCGAGATGCAAATGGCATCCTTAAATGTGCATGAAAACTTCTGATTTTCAAATGATGCAAACCAATGGAATACAGTTGATGGCTCGTTAGCTAAATACTCTGCACAATTTATTATTAAAACGTTACCTGACCTGAGAACATTTTTCAGAGCGAATTACCAACTGGAATTTTATTTGATGACTCTAAAATGAATCTGTTCCAGGAAGCTATGTTTTCTCCAGAGTATTTAGAAAATTTAGTGTCCCGTGTTATTAAATTGTGAGCTAATTAAAGGTATAATAACCCCGATATATGTTCTTTTCAACAAATATTCTGTCTAAACAGATATTTTGCACATCACATAATTTTACTATTTATGAACACATGCAGTTATAAGTTAGTAAACAATAAACATTTCCAGCAGATTCTTCCATTACTGCAATCATGACAATATGAATATAGTAGAATGGTATCCACTTAATGTAAGAATAGTTTTGTCTCTTCGTAATAATCCTTCCTTGATTGAGAGCAATCATTAAGAACGATCATTTTCAATGTACCCTACTACGAATATAGAAGATATAAGAGGCTTAAATGTTTATAATTTTTTCTCGACAAATTGGCATAAAAGAATAAATAAACCCCTTAATAAATGAACCCCTAATGATAACCTTCTTTATTTATATTTGTCAGCATAGTACCCTGACCTCAAGCTATACCTTCAAACACTATGCCAAATATTTCGAATATAGGAGGCCCTAAAGAAATGCCTGTCCAGTAAACTGACTCTGAAAGTATTCTAATGACGTATTTGAAACAATGTTTCCATAAAAGCATTCGAAGAATTCTTACCCTGCAAGGTGACTGTCAGGTATGAGTTCCATAATTACATACATTGGCGACACTCTCTATACCGTATTATACTTTCTGAAACGTTAAAAATATTGCTTATTTGGCCTCCGATAAGTTTTAAAGGAATCCCTCTAACCTTTCCACTTATTTCCCAAGTGTAATTGACCCCAGAAACTCTTGTTTCTTCTCTTAAAGTTTACCAGATCTGGCAGCTAACATTCGCAGTAACGCAACATGAGCATCGTCGCTCAAGATTTCAGTTCCTCAAAACAATACTGATTTAAATGCTTGACACGACTTGATTTAAATGCATTTGTCTCTTTGTAGATTATGACTTTTATCCATAGTTCATATTTGGGTTTTCTGCTATTTGTAGTTTAGCAACCAGAACTTTCCAGTGTTAAAAAATAGGGATATAAATGTGATTTGAAAATGTCCCAGTTTTCTGAATATTATTCATGGCCAAGTTTCATTGTGGCATCTTCAATAGTAAATGTCATGCTTAAGATGAAAGTGAACATAACATAAAAATTTCTTTCTTTGTACATTTGTCTTAAGGCATATATTCAAAATGTTATCTTTTTATCAATGGAGAAAAATTCAAGACATGTATCTACTCATAGAATGATTCTTTACTTGCATTTTTTGGGGTAAACTCCTTGCTTATTGAACGTGAGATCAAAATCAAACCTTGCTATAAACTCATCATCATAAAATTGTTTCTTATGATAATTTGTTCCTGGCTCAAAAAGTTTAGTTAAGAAACCAGAGGTCATGTTAGTTTTAATAATTTTCTTCTGAAATGCTCCTTTAATATACTAGCCATGTATGCAGCAGCTGTATCTCTTTGTATGGCTGAGGAGGAATGATGGATTGAAAGGTCATGGTCTTCGCAATCCCATGGGTTTGAATCTATGATTTGCCACAGGAAAGCTGTGGGTCTGAGGGTAGTTGGTTAATATCTCTGAGTCAATTTTATAAATCTTTGAATTGGTTATGAAGCCTAGTTATTGCTGAGCTGCTTTATCTTTTGAGATTAAAAACACGGGTTCATTATTCCTATCTTACCTCCTAGACAAAGGGCAGTATGAATCTCAACATTTCTGTGAATCCCTCTTATGGGCTGAATTGTGTACCCTCCTCATTCATATGTTGACCTGAACCCCCAGTATCTAAACATGTGGCCATAGATGGAGATACAATCCTCAAACAGATAATTCAGACAAGAATGAAGCCATTTGGATGGGCCTGAATCCAATATGATCGGTGTCCTTTTAAAAGAGGCAATGACATGGGTCACCTGGGCGGCTCAGTCCGTTCGGTGTCCGACTTCGGCTCAGGCCATGATCTCACAATGTGTGGGTTTGAGCCCCACATCGGGCTCTGTGCTGACAGCTCAGAGCCTGCAGCCTGCTTCAGATTCTGTGTCTCCCTCTCTCTTTCTGCCCCTCCCACCCCCTGTCAAAAATAAATAAACATTAAAAAAATTTAAAATACAAATAAAAAAAAAGAAGGAATGACACACAGATACCCTCAGAGGGCAAATGGTGTAAAGAAAGTAAATCTCTGTTGCTGTGGACACCCAGACTGTGATTCCTTGTAAGGAGAGCCCTGGGGTTCCATGTACAATGATTTGCTTCTGACTTCAGTGTCCAGATTCCATGAACTTCTATCACCTACGTCTCCATGAAAACGTCATGTGGGACCTAGGTAATGGACAGACTTTTCAATTTCCTGCCTTGTGCTAATCTACAGAAGGAAAAAGCTCATATTTGTTGGTTTCTGTAAAAACCACTCGTATAGTATTTGAGGTGATTTCAGGGTTAACATGACAACAACACAAGAAAACCCCAAAAGTGTTCATCATGCACTCTTTTATGGCACCACGCACTCCTTTTCTGAACACCTCTATGAATTCCTCACCTGTCACATTTCTTTGCAGGCTCCAGAGTCCTAAGCACTGTTATTTGAATCCCACCCCGCCTTTCTCAAATCGCCCCCAAATCCCTCAGCTTTTTATTCTCCTCCTAGGTTATTTCCCTTTAAATCTTTCCAAGCAACTGCATTCCCTGCATTTTATGGTGCAGAACAATTTGACATCCCATTTGGGCCTGGCTTTCCACGAAGAGAGATCCACAGACTTCATGCTGAGCAGTCGGGAGGCCTGGATAGAACTGAGAGATGTTAGCCTCTTTCTTCTTCTCCCTTCCCCTCGCTTCATAAATAGAAAAGGGGAGAGAAGGGGGGATAAAAATTTATTTTCTCACCAGACCATCACCTTTTATGTGCGAATAGGTTTGTGTCTGTTCTCACTACCACACATTTCTTGATGGGCTGCTGGGAGGGCCGAAGAGAAAATGTCTGTCTCAGCAGCTGATGTGTAGACGGCGGATAATACATGTCCAGTGAGTAAAGAAAACGAATAACTAGTTTATTGACTGACTAATACATACGTTACCAGTTAATACTATCTTTATAATAGAGATATTTGAATTGCCAATGAAGGGTGCACAGGTTTCCAGGAAGGGAAACATTGTACGTACTGAGCAGAGTGCAGAGCAAAATGTTAGAGAGCATGGGTGTCAAAAAGGTCTGAGAAGTTCAGCGTGTAAGGTACATAAAATGATGATGGTTGCATTAAGTTCTGGAGTCAAGGAGCCCAAAAGCAAGGCCCTGACCAGTTGGTTCCAGGTAAGAGCTCTTTTCCTGGTTTGTAGATGGCCACCTTCTTACTGTGTCCTCCCAAGGAGAGAGAGAGAGACAGAGAGAGTTCTGGTGTCTCTTCCTTTTTTTTTTTTTTATTTTTGAAAATATTTTTTAATGTTTATTCATTTTTGAGAGAGAGACAGAGAGAGAAGGAGTCACAGAATCCAAAGCAGTCTCCAGGCTCTAGCTGCCAGAACAGAGCCCAATGTGGGGCTTGAACCCACGAGCCTTGAGATCATGACCTGAGCCAAAGTTGGATGCTTAACTGACTGAGCCACCCAGGTGCCCCTTCTCTTCCTTTTCTAATCAGGGCACCAGCCTTGTTAGATGAAGGCTCCACCTGTAGGACCTTATTTAAGCTTTGTCACCTCCTATGCCTTGTCTTCCCGTAAATTCACACTGAGGGTTAGGGCTCCAACATGAATTTTGAAGAAACACAATTCAGTCGATAGTATGCCTCCCCAACCCTCAAACTTCACGGCCTTCTTATATGCAAAATACTCCCATTCCATCGCAACATCCACAAAGTCTTTACTCATTCCCACATCAGCTCTCCAAGTCTCATCTAAAAGTCATCTACATCAGATGTGTGTAAGAATCAAGGCACAGGGAATCTTGAGACAAAATTCCTCTCCAGCTATGAGCTTGCAAAACTCCTAGTCTTGGAAATGCAAAAGTTTTGGAAACTTTTGTGTCTCCAAAAGACAATGGTGGGGCAGGCATGGGATGGGAACCTCCATTTTAACGGTAGAAGCAGGGACGAAGCAAGAAGTGATGGTCCCAAGCATGTCCAAACTTACCAAGAACAAGTCATGAGGTTACCATTACAGAAAATTCCTCTAAGTGTGATATATGACATCATCCTTTAACTCACATTTATATTTGTTGCAAGGCAATCCAACTACAAAGGCAAATGTGTAAGTAGTGAATTAAAGCTATAGCTAAATAGGGGCGCCTGGGTGGCGCAGTCGGTTGAGCCTCCAACTTCAGCCAGGTCACGATCTCGCGGTCCGTGAGTTCGAGCCCCGTGTCGGGCTCTGGGCTGATGGCTCAGAGCCTGGAGCCTGTTTCCGATGCTGTGTCTCCCTCTCTCTCTGCCCCTCCCCCGTTCATGCTCTGTCTCTCTCTGCCCCAAAAATAAATAAACGTTGAAAAAAAAAATTAAAAAAAAAAAAAAGCTATAGCTAAATATAATCATTCTGCAAATTTACAACATGAAAGGTAGCATTAAGGCCCCTGCAAAACCAGGGAAATAGAAGCATTCCGCAATTAATACCAAGCAAGACCTGAGTCCGCTGGCCCTGCCTTATTCCAGGAACACCCTGGATGGTAGGTCCCATGCGTAGCTTCTCTAATTTATTCAGGTTCTCATCTCCCACGATCCTGAGATATAGCAAATCTGAAACCACGGAGACACAGAATCAGGTTGAGAAGGGGTGCTAATAAAAATCAGCAGATGGGAGGTGTCTGGGTGGCTCAGTTGCTCGAGCATCCAGCTTTGGCTCGGGTCATGGTCTCACGGTTTGTGGGTTCAAGCCCCACGTCCGGCTCTGTGCTCACAGCGCCGAGCCTGGAGCCTGCTTCGGAATCTGTGTGTCCTTCTTTCTCTGACCCTCTCCTGCTCACGCTCTGTCTCTGTCTCACTCTCAAAAATTTAAAAAATAATAAAATAAAAAAATAAAAAATAAAAATCAGCAGATGGATATTGAAACCGGTATGTAATGCAAGAGAGAAAAGCCCAAGATGAAGTAGGGAAATTCCAGAACGTTAAGTGGGGGCCGTGACACGTTGAGCAGAAATAATCCAAGAAAGGAAAAACAAATATATGTGCTCAGGAAGAGATTAGGGAGAGGTAGACAAAAGGCCAAGCAGGGCTCTAGGAAGGAAATGCTTGGTAATTCAGCTTAATTCCGTGAGATACCGTGTCTCTGGATTAGTGACTTCTCCTGCTGTGGTTCATATACCAACTCACAATAATGTTAGCTTAAGAGTGCCACCAGACACGTTAAAAAACCTGACCCTGTCATACTAATCCTTTCTGTTTTCTTGGCCTGTCTGAATAAAATTGCGGCTCCTTTCAACGCGTATGGCTTCTCTGTGCTCTTTGGCTGCAAAGCGGTTGCGTCCCTGCCTGATTTCTGCGATCTGGACCCCCTTCCGGGCTGTAACACAGCCTCTCCCGCAGCTGTAGCCCATACCTATCTCTAACCAGTGCCTCCTTCCTGTCGCACCTGGCAGCTCTTTTTATGAGCAGACACGTCTTCTTGAATTATTAAAAAAAAACATATAAAGCTTCTTATCCGCCCTGCTATAATATGCATTCCTCTGAAGGCGTCACATGCTACAAAGTGCAACATTAAGCAAGCCTTTACTCCAAGGTCCAGCCAGCGATCCCCGAAGTATTTGGTTACAAAAACCATGGCTCTGTCATTCTAGATGCCCTGGCCGCCGGCGTGCAAGTAATGGCAAAGGGGACAGCATGGAGCCGATGCTGCAGAAAGCGAGTTGTTTCCCAGGGAGGTGGGTGCCTGTTTCTTACCTCTCCTCACCTAGTGCTCCTGCGGGGACCCGATCCGCTGCAAGGAAGTTTACAAATACCGTGTCCTGGGCTTTGACTCCTGGAGCTAATCTGAGTCCTCTCCACCTTTTTCTTTCTTTTTTTTTTTTAAACACTTTTATTCATTTTTCAGAGACGGAGAGAGACAGAACGCGAGCAGGGGAGGGGCAGAGATGGAAGGAGACATAGATTCCGAGGCAAGCTCCAGGCTCTGAGCTGTCAGCACAGAGCCCGACGCGGGGCTCGAACTCACAGACCGCGAGATCATGACCTGAGCCAGTCAGATGCTGAACTCACTGAGCCACCCAGGCACCCCCTCTCCGCATTTCCAACCATTGGCTCCCTGGAGAGGGTTTCTCACCCAACAGTCAGATCAAACAGCTTTTTTTTTCCTCTTTCTTTTTTTTTTTTTTTTTTTTTGTGGGGGGACTACAAGTGGGGGAGAGGCAGGGTGGAGAGAGACAATTTAGAAATGTTTTAAGTTTATTTACTTATTTTGAGAGCGGGAGAGCAAGCATGCGAGGGAGAAGGGCAGAGAGACAGGGAGTGAGAGAGGCTCAAGCAGGCTCTGTACCATCAGTGTGGTGCCCAATGTTGGGCTCAAACTCACGAACATGGAGACCACGACCTGAGCCAAAACCAAGACTTTGATGCTTAACTGACTGAAACACCCAGGCGCCCTGAGAAACAGACAGAGAGAGACTGAGAGAGAGAGAGAGAGAGAGAGAGAGAGAGAGAATCTTAAGCAGACCCCATGCTCAACTTGGAGCCCAAGGTGGGGCTCAATCCCAAAACCCTGATATCACGACCTGAGCCGAAATCGAGTCCTATATTCAACCAACTGAGTCACCCAGGCACCTCTCGAAGCCTGTTTCTGCTCAAAGCTCTTCATATACCCCGTCCCATCCAACCTGCCCTAAGGCATCACTTCTCCCACTTTGTTTCCTGTTCCCCTTTCTGTGGACACCACTATCAGGATCCTTAGAATGTTTTATAATTGTTATACATTTACCTGTCGCTTTTCCCAATTTCTAGTTAATCTGTAAGCATCTGCCAAAGGCGAGGCACTGTCTGAAATTGTGACTGAGACAGCAAATCAAACACACAGCACCGCCATGATTTCATGCAGGTTCCTAGTAACAAATAAGTCAGTGTTGTGTCATTTCACAGACTGATGTGCCCTGATGTGTTAGTGAGAATGCTACCATTATTTAAAGCCTCAAAGTTCCAAAACCGTCAGAACTGTATCTGGTAATTAAAAGGTTAAAAAAAAATGCCAGTAAACAAACACGATTAAGCAACAATCAGATTGTTGTGCCTCACTGGAAAGGGCTGGCATTTTCCAACTCTACAAAAAAGAATTTTGTTTTAAATCAGCTTTTACCATGTTGAAATCTCTTTTTTAATTAAAATAGGTTTTTAGGCAGGGTGCCTTGGTGGCTCCGTTGGTTAAGCCTCTGACTCTTTGCGGCTCGGGTCACGATCTCACAGTTCGTGAGTTTGAGCCCCGCATCGGGTTCTGCGTGGACAGTATGGAGCCTGCTTGGGATTCTCTCTCTCTCCCTCTCTCTTTGCCCCTCCCCTGCTTTCATCCTCTTTCTCTCTCTCTTCCTCTCTGTCTCTCTCAATTCAAATAAATAAACTTAAAAAATATAAATAAACAAATACATAAATAAATAACCTTTTTAAGCCAAATTTTGCACGGAGCCCCACTAGGCATGCTCCCTTTTTTTGCTCTCCCTCGTGGAGGCCCCAGAAACCCTCAGTGAAAGCCAAGAGCTGCATCCAACACAATTTGGAAATAACCACCTAGAGACTCTAAGGTTTACAGCTTTGAATCCATAAAAATAAAGTTTATTATAAACAAATGTTCACTTGTTGGTATGTTGGTACCACCTGACCTGTGTTTCCAATGTTTTATTTCACTGTTCTAAACAGTTAAGGGTACTTCGTTATTAAAATATTACCGGTAGGAGGGGCGCCTGGGTGGCGCAGTTGGTTAAGCGTCCGACTTCAGCCAGGTCACGATCTCGCGGTCCGTGAGTTCGAGCCCCGCGTCAGGCTCTGGGCTGATGGCTCAGAGCCTGGAGCCTGTTTCCGATTCTGTGTCTCCCTCTCTCTGCCCCTCCCCCGTTCATGCTCTGTCTCTCTCTGTCCCAAAAATAAAAAAATAAACGTTGAAAAAAAGAAAATTAAAAAAAAAAATATTACCGGTAGGTATGTAAATGAAAGCAGTAAAACGATGCTCTAAGATACGTCCTCCAAACTTCATCCCATACCTGTGAAAAACACGCAGCCAGACTGGAGCTGAAAACAATGCGAAGGTGTTTTCCAGCTTACAGTGCCTTTCCTATTGTGTATCCAACCCAATTTCAGCCTTCCTATGCAAAGCTCGCCTCTAACGAGGTGTGTATATCAACGTTGCCAGATGCTTTCATTCATTTTTATAGCTATTTGCATTGTATTTTCATCATCTGAAGCACAAAACAATATGTCTGTGACGCAGAGTCAAATTTTGCACGCCCGGCCCCCTGTAATACGCAGACTCGTCAGACTTTGAAGCTCAGAGGGTGGGTGTTAGACATTTACTAGGAGAAATGTGTTTGGAGCTTTACCAAATCAATAACTTTCAAAACGCAGTTTGAAACATTTGTGAAAGTCATATTATGTGCAGGTAGGCACATCCTTCAAACCTGGGAATGTTTTGTATTTACTGTATGTACAGGGAGATCAAAGCCTTTTTCATAAATGCTCTCAGTAATGCTGTCAGTGTTTGAAGCACCTCTTTGAGGTAGAGGTCTGGCTTTTTTTTTTCTTTCTTTCTTTTTTTTCTTAAAGAGCATAAAATCACTTGCAAAAACAATGACCTATATTAATAGCATATTTAGAACCTTAACCAGTGCTTCCTAACATTAAGTTTTATATTTAAGGCTTTGATATAAACCATGTTTAAAATATTGAAACTATTGTCCTGCTTTATGAATGCAGCCTGCCAACATTTCTTGCACACCTACCCAGTGCAGAATATTGCAGTGTGTACAAAGCCTGCCAGACTATTAAATTTGCGACTCGTTTTCCAGAACGCTTTGGCAAAAATCTTCATTTGTCTTCCCAAATGGTATGCTACAATTAGTAAATATCTCTGTGTTCATTATGCATCTCAAAACGTAACAAAGTTGGCTGAGCTGGGAATCCGAGCTCAGTATCTACACATTCACGTTGGACTGCCGTGTGTTGTAAATGATAAGTTTCCAGGGACAGTTGGCTGAAAGTCCCTCTGCCAAATGTTCAGCGCGCAGGACATGAGTGCTTTGAAGTCCTTGATAAGTTAGCATCCTAGTCCATCCAATGCATTCTAACTAATTTTCTGCGAAAACTTTTAAACCGTCCGTGTTGCGAATTTGGAAATAATTACAAAAATACAATGCTGGTCACAGATGCATCCTCCAGGCAATAGTTGGTCACCTGTGAAGTCACTACAGGTACAGAGAGTTGGCATTAAAGGTCTGTGTGAAGCTTAGGTGTGCATAGCCAGGAGACATTCTCTAGAAGTAAGGTTAGGGGCATTTCTTATATTTTGCACCAGCTAATTCTGATTCATCTTTTTCACGATGGAAAAGGGAAAGGAAGAGTGGACGATCTTCAATAAAGAAAGACTAGACTCTTCAATCCTGCCCCATCCTGTTGCCAGGGACGGATTTAGGTTTTAGGTACACAGTGGAAGGCAGAATCCATGCTTCTTAACAGAGCATGATTGGAAAGCAGCAAGCATCCAGCAGGCAGTAATTCCCCATTTGGGGCGGGAAACAAAAGACTGTGTTTTGTTTAGCTCGCTCTTAAGCAAAAACAGCCCTTGGTAGAAGGCGGAACAGGAGACAGAGGAAGTTGGGGGATTGAACGGAGGGGTTTTGGTAAAGAGATTTTTATCCCTAAACACGAAAGCTCAGACCATGTGCAACTAACGGCTTTTTGTCCGGGGGGAAAATTTCAATCCGGTGTGAATAGCTAGGAAGTGTTCATTGAATGGACAGAAGTATTGGTATAAGTTATAGCACAGCCTTCCTGCGTTTAATTGCATTTTAGGAGAAAAGGGGGAATCTAACAGAAGTCCTCAGCAGTTGTTGAAATGTCCCACAGTCGAGTGTGCGTCTTTGCTGAGAAATGAAAGTTATATTATGTGCTACCTTTTCATGTGTTGCATGTCTTTGCCAGCTGTGGAGACATGTCAGATGCCATTATTCCGTAAATTTTCCTCCTGCTCAATTGCTAACCTCTTGTTGACAGTAATCAGAACTTGATGGAGGGGCCCAGGCGGGTGTTATCTGATAGTCGGGGCTGGGGTGATATAGTATGTGACAGTTGGAGTATTATATCCTGTAGGATGATGCATCATCAAATAATATTTCAGATAATCCTTCGTCTTTCAGCAGAAATGTAATTGTTACTCATCTAATAATATTTCCAGATGGCACAGTGGGTGAGGCATGGGCTAAACATGGAGGAAGACGAGGCTCAAACGTGAGGCGAAAGTAAACTGTGAAATAAAGACACTTACCAGGGATTGTGCAGAAGTGCCCCACTTTTGGCAACACTCGGGTTGCATGAGATTGGCCGTGGTGAAGAAGTAAGGAAAAGTAAGGTGTTTCGCGTTGTTGTGGGGTTACATTTGGATACAACGGAAGGGTCACTTGAAATGCTGCCCCTCCCCGCCCCCCCATCAGGTTTGTTTCAAAAGGGCAACCATTACAGTTAAAGTCCGTAAGACTTGCCTTTATAAATTTCAGGCTGGGGCACCCAGTTCATAGAAATCACATTCTCGCGGGCCGCATCTTGTAATTACTATCTGGATATTGCAATATACCCTTCCAGTGTTTACCACAAATGTTGATTCATTAAGAAGCAACATTCAAAAGATGGGTTATCAAATCGCACGTCTGTCGTTGCTAAATAACATTGACTTTCACTAACTGGCACAGTCTCTCCTCCAGAGCGTAGTACGGATTTCTGGTTTTTTCACTAACTTGCCAGCACTTTCTGCAGATACATGGCATTCGCTGGACTAGAGGGCATGGCCTTTTAAATTATTAGACTTCTCGGCAATTACACCGCTTCCCTGATAACCAAGCATATGACATCTACAAGACGCGTTTTCCAAACTTGCAAGCGAACGTTTAAAAGCAAGTATTCGACAATGTCTTGAATTTTTACTCAGTGAAGGATTTTTTTTTTCATGTTTATGAGAATGAAAAGGGAAGAAAAATGCCCTAAGAGTTCTACAGCGTCCGGAAGCAACGCTTACGTTACCGGTCTCATAATTTACCTCTACATTTTATACTACATACCTCAAGAGTCTTTGTTTCTTATGAAGCCGCAGGACTTTTATTGCACTATTTGGTAGACAGATTCTATCTTCCACTGTTTTGTTTTCTCAACTAAACGAAACACGACAGCCTAAAGTCTGAGACATCAGCTTTGATAACTTTTCTAAAAAAAAAAAAAAATCCTTAACTTAGATCCATGAAATTAAGAATCAAGAATATTTAGTGTGACATTTTCTTGATTCAGATCATTTTGCCTGTAAAGTAAAGTTCCAGCAGGACCAATTGGATGTATGTGAACGTATTCTTTTTTTAATTCCATTTGGAAATGATAACAGGTTTATGGAGGTTTTCTAAAAGAAAGTACATTATTTTTTTTATTTATGTTTTTTTAAGTTTCTTTATTTTGAGACAGAGAGAGACTGTGTGTGAAGGGGAGAGGCAGAGAGAGAGGGAGGGAGAGACAATCCCAAGGAGGCCCCGCACTGTCAGCACAGAGCCCGACGGGGCTCAAATTCACAAACCGTGAGATCATGACCTGAGTCAAAAATCAAGAGTCAGACGCTTAACAGACCGAGCCACCCAGGTGCCCCGATGGAGGTTTTCTAATGTAAAGATCAAATCACCTTATACAGTTTTCATGCATCTTCTATTATTTTAAGAATGACGAAAATTTCCAATTTAGCAAATGAGAAAAATCCAACTTCATGAATTAACTACAAAGTTATAGAGTGGATTTGCTCAAATCCCGGAACAAGTAAATAAGAGAGAAATTAGAGGGGAACCTGGGTGGCTCAGTCAGTTAAGCATCCAATTTCGGCTTAGGTCATGATCTCGTGATTCGTGAGTTCGAGCCCCACGTCAGGACCTGTGCTGATAGCTCAGAGCCTAGAGCCTGCTTCGGATTCTGTGTCTCCCTCTCTCTCTGCCCCTCCCCTGCTCATGCTCTGTCTCTCTCTCTCTCTTGCTCTCTGTCTCAAGAATAAATTAACATTAAAAAAATTAAAGAGAAATTAGAATATATCTTGTCTTGCTGGTATTTCTACTACCAAGTTTTTTTTTTTTTTTTTTTTTTTTTAATTTTTTTTTTCAACATTTATTTATTTTTGGGACAGAGAGAGACAGAGCATGAACGGGGGAGGGGCAGAGAGAGAGGGAGACACAGAATCGGAAACAGGCTCCAGGCTCCAAGCCATCAGCCCAGAGCCTGACGCGGGGCTCGAACTCACGGACCGCAAGATCGTGACCTGGCTGAAGTCGGACGCTTAACCGACTGCGCCACCCAGGCGCCCCGACCAAGTTTTAAATTGTGTTAATATATTAGTGTTTTTGTTTATGGGCATAAAGTAAAAAAAAAAAAATAGCTTCAGGTTTTTTGTTGACTTGATCATAAACTAACAGCTTCTTAATAATAAATGCCTGTCCAGGTAGCCAAGTCTATTATCCCTATCTATCTATCTATCTATCTATCACTGTATTTACATTTCTGTTTATTTGCATTTTTTTAAGGGCCAGGAATTAGGGAGTAATAGGCTTTCAGGGTCAGTAATGACCCATCCCATTCTTCCTGAAGCTAGTGAGGTACCTTCCGTAGCCTTATTGCTGGATGAATTACCGAGGCGAAGACAATGTACCTCACGTATCTTAGCTCAATTTAAGATCTTCTCGTGTGGAAAGGGCGAGCTGTAAGACTACACCTTACATTTTATTTATTCATTTAAAATTTTATTTACTTATTTTGAGAGAGTGGGTGTGCAAGTGCTTGTGCACAAGTGTGGTAGGGCCAGAGAGAGGCAGAGAGAGAATCCCAAGCAGGCTCCATACTGTCAGCACAGAGCCCGAGGCGGGGCACGATCTCATGAATTGTGAGACCATGACCTGAGCCGAGATCAAGAGTAGGACGCTTAACAATGAACAAAACTGTCAGAGCTTTTTCTTCAGTCTACGCTGCCTGTTAATTTAGCCATAATTTCAATGGTTGCTGGGGGAGATTCTTAGGATATAAAATAAAATGAGGCAGTGTTGAATGAGGCCAGTTTTCCCAAAAGATTCCATACCCTCTCTTGCATATGCATGTGTTCTAAAACTGGGTTCTTTAAGTGAAAGTGAATACAGCTGCTCTTACTTTGTACTTTGCATCCCCAATCTCATAAAATGTTCATCAAATACGCATAAAAGCTACCTATTACTTTCGTGAATATAGAGATTAACAAACTGAAGCCCAGAGAGGTAGCTTAATTTGCCTGAGGACACACACGCCTTAATTGATGGGCCTGGATACAGAAACCGGGTCTATCTGTCTCCAACACCAACATGTTACCTCTCTAACATGGCACCCGGCTGATAGCTTTGGCGCACTGCTTAAGACAAATCACATAGATACACTTTTCAGGAGGATCCTTTCATAAGCTTACGCCGCTTTGCTCCGCTCATGTTCTTCCCTTTTTACCTTATTCCAACCTGTGCATCACCGAAGAAAAATACATTTTCTAGCCACCACGGAAACCGCCCATAACAGCAAGTGACGGTGATCGTGACACCGTCAGTCCTTTGAGGGACAACAGGGCGGCTGCCTTATACGTTTTACGTGTTAGCACATTAGTCACGTAATGCATTTATTTATGTTTGTAATTTATTTGTCAAAAGCTCTGTGTGGGACTAGGTTAAACAACGCAAAAGTTTCCATTATACTGGGCCAGCGTGTTGATCTCTAAACTTGACACCAGTTTCAGAGCAACCCTACACTAGAGCCGACTTCACAAAAGTTTTGTTTGTTTTGAAAACAATATACAAAGATAATAAATAGATATTTATAAGAAATGTATATGGCCGACTTCGGCTCACGTCATGATCTCGCGGTCCGTGAGTTCGAGCCCCGCGTAGGGCTCTGTGCTGACAGCTCAGAGCCTGGAGCCTGTTTCGGATTCTGTGTCTCCCTCTCTCTGACCCTCCCCCGTTCATGCTCTGTCTCTCTCTGTCTCAAAAATAAATAAACGTTAAAAAAAATTAAAAAAAGAAATGTATATCTATTTATGTATAATATACTCTGTGAATAGATAAGATATAAACAACAATATGTAAGTATGCATAATAAATATAGCTAACATTGTTGTCTTTGTTCTTTCTTTCAAATTTACTTCCAGAAGTGACTTGAGGTCACTTTTTCCAAAGTATTACATGCATCTTCAGTCACTATATATATAGAGAAAAGGGTCAGTTAAATCTAGCATCTTGGGTTTTGGTTATACATGTATCTATTGATAATTAATATCAAGAGAATGTTCTATAATTTCAACTTTATCAAATGTGTCCTCTTGAAATTACCATGACCATTATTTTCTAGATTGTTTCCCTTACAATTATTTTCTAAAATTTTTTTTTTTTTATTTTTGAGAGAGAGAGAGAGACATAGTGTGAGCAGGGGAGGAACAGAGAAGGAGGGAGACACAGAATCCAAAGCAGACTCCAGGCTCCGAGCTGTCAGCCCAGAGCCTGACGTGGGGCTCAAACTCACAAACCCTGAGATCGTGACCTGAGCTGAAGTCAGACACCCAACCGACTGAGCCACCCAGGTGCCCCTCTTACAATTATTTTCTCAAAGAACTTCCCTGTTTGACATTTCTGAGAGAGAGAGAGACAGAGAGAGAAACCAAACCTTAATCCAGTTTAAGAATCTATTGATAACATTTCATTCAATAATACACAAATATCCAGGATGGTGTACTTAACCAAATCAAAATCTTTGACTTTTCAGAAATAAGTAGGAAGGAAGACTGGAAGGAAGAAAGAGAGGAAGAAAGGGAAGAACTTTTGATCATTACTAGTAGACTATTGTAGTCTAGGCGTTTTACGGTTGGATGAAATTAGTGCCTCTCTTTGACTATTGCAGAATTCCAGGGCAGGTGTGAATAACCTCAGAACATGGGGACCTTCTGCAAAGTACATTAACTCTCAATTACTAATAAAAAACAGATTGCATTTAGAGGCAGAGTACATCTGGGAATTGAAATTCCAAGACCGCACATTATTGCTTGCTTAGGGATACCGTGTTAGGTAACGCTAAAGAAAAAAGGAGCTGTGGAAAGGCCAGTAGTCTTTAACATCTAACACCAGAGCACGTTCTGAGTGTGAACCATAATACCCGGAGGGACTGGAATCTAGGTGTCTGCCGGCTTGATCTAATCCCATAATGCAAGAAACTAAAGATAGTTGACAGAAGCCAGCGATTTTATGTGTGTGTTTTGTTTCTAAATTGCCCACTGCTATTCAGGTGTTCCACGGGAGGTAGGCAAGGGCCGTTTTCATAAGTTGGGCCCATATGTTTGTATTCCTGCCCAAAAACAAAACAAAACACATACAATGGCTTTTCATCTTCCCCCTTTTATGCTCCGTTACTCTCCCTACCATTTCCACTGACTGAGGCAGAGGAAGAAACACAGGATTCTGGCTGAGTGTGCAGTAGGATTAGGAGAATGCAAAAAGCACTCTCCTTAGAACTACCAGCATTTTCTCCAGCATCACCCTCCTTCTCGCCCCATCCCGAAGACCTTGATTATAACTGGTTTTACGACACCATGCCTCTTGACTCCTTCACCACCTGCACCAAACATTCTTCTGTGCAAAATCATGACGTGTTCATTCAACCTACCCAGTTCCATAATACAATTACAGCTTTTTTTTTTAAATTACAGAAACTTCTGTTGCTTTCGAGTTACAACAAACTCAGGAAACAGAAAGAAACACTGAGATGTGTAGAGGTCCCGAGTGTAGCCGGCCAGCCTGTGAGGGAAGCAACTTAAATCTCAGTGTGCATACAGTTGGGTGGGAGGCGACAGCCCCACAAGGAGCATGTTGCAGGCCTGGGTCTCTTCAGCAGAGTGGAAATGAAAACAGAAAATAAAGAGTTTAATCGCTCCCAGCAAAAGGGGCTCTTTGAGTCTACATATTGACCGAGAAGGAGAGATGGAGTTATTGGGAAGGAATTGAAACTTTGAGGGGTGGGAGGAGATCCTTCCTAATAGAAAGTTGGATCATATTTCTGCTCTGGGATATGAACATAAATTTTTAAAAAGCTATAAAAATCACTATCTCCAAACCTTCAAAAAAGTGTTATGGATGATATCTGGTTGGTGGATGCATCATGGTTTTGAGTATGGCTTCAAGATTGGCACTACACAAAAACAGTGGCATCTGCAGGAAGCTGGCCACTGCTGGGTTTCATATCCAGTCCCACAGGATTATTTATCACCTGGGTACAAGCAGTGAGTATAGCAGCAATGCGTTCATTGGATTTGGTTTTCAACTTCCTCTCTACTGTTTTGTCTTTGTGATTCCCTAGAATAATGGTTCTCAAAGTTTGGGGAAAAAAAGAAATTTCTGCAAGTTGTTTTAACATTCTGAAACCTTTCAAACCCACTTTGACATAAAAATTCTCCTGATCTCCCTTATAAGTATTGAAAGACTGTTGTTATGCTGGTCTAGAGTATTTTGAATATTTACGAGCTATGTAACGACTAATTTAACAAATAAATCAAGCGTGTTGCAGTTTGTGTTCAATGTAATAATATATTTTACATAGCCTCTCTTTGTGAGCATCGGGGTGAAAGAACTCAGGATATGATCACCAAGATACATTATTTTTGAAACCTTCACCCATAAGATTGAGTTTGCCAGCATCTTGGAACCAAAGGTATTTCAATAATGCTGTATTAAAAACTAACTAAAGAGTTAGATTCTGAAAAATAAATCACCCTATGTCAGAAAAGAAATACACGTTTCTGGGAGCAGACAGAATATTAAAAGCAAACAAATAAAAAACTTGGAAAAAAATAGTTGTTGGATTCTCAGTGTGGCAATATTCTACATTTGCATGAGGAAATGAACAAAAAGCATATCAGAACCCTAAGTCATCATTGCCTTGCAGTCAGTTACCTTCAGTGAAGTTTCTATAAAAAAGATGTTTTCCTTCTGTCCCTACATGGAAGAGAAAAGAAGAAAGATAACGTTCTAGATCAAAAATGATGTACGCCACAGGAATCAAGGCCACATGACAACAACAGGCGAAGGCTAACCAACAAAACTATTGGTGAAGAACTCAAACTTCAGATAAAGTTTAGAATTGGCTGTAATATACAAGTCAGGATGACACTTTAATCAACTCAAATGAGCAAAGAGAGATGGCCCAAGGGATGATGCTTAAAGATGAGAATTAAAAAAAAAAATTAAGACAACAACAAAAAAGTAGTAAGTACCACAAGAAAAATCATCAAATTCATGTGGACTGGCCTAATGTCGTCTTTTTCTCTCCAGCTAAAAAAGGTGATTCAAAAAAAAAAAAACAAAAAAAAAAACCCATGGCCTGAGAAGTGATACTTAGCTAACATTATCAGCTCTTAGATCTGAACACATAATCTCTGAGTCACGAAAGACCATTGAATGTCACCTTACCTGTGTGTAGGGTGACACGGTGCTTCCATGAACCTGACTGAAGAATAAAACGTAAGGCAATGCATCAAACAGAGTCTAATACTGTCTCTCAGTTGGTCCTAACCATTGGTTCTTTGATTGGCCTGGGCCTCCATTTGATACTGTTTCTCATACCCTGTCCTAGTCATTGCTTAAATGAGTGAATTTTTATAAAGTTGTTAGAAATGCTTGGTGCCACGTGAGCTTTATGTAAACGTTATTGAATAAATAAAATCTGCCTCTTCCCCAAACAGTTTAGGTTTCATGCTCCATGGACTTTGACAACACCTACGTCATTGTTCTAAACTCACTTTCTCAATTCTTGCTCTATCACACACACTTGAAAGAAAAATCCAGGGTTTGGAAAGAAAGAAAAAAAAATCATGGTTATCTCTTCACCTAAGCCAGGCTTATGAGCATCCCTGGGGGAAAACACACAACCAGGGAGAGAGTGGTCAATGCAGAATTAAGGGCAGCATCCACAAGTGAAGATTCAGACGTCCCCAGCCTATTCATGGTATCGGAGGCATTGTCCTCTGCCTTCAAAGACCTGCCACAGTTCCTTTTCTCTGGATCATTATTGTGGACTGAATTGTGTACCTCCCCCCATCCATATGTTGAAGTTCTACCCCCAATGTGACTATATTTGGATAGAACATTTACGGGAATAATGAAGGTCCAGTGAAGTCAGAAGGGTGGGGCCCTAATCCAACAGGACTGGGTGTCCTTTTAAGGAAAAAGAGACAGAGCCTGCCAACACCTGACCTCCAGAACTATGAGCAAATCAATTCCGTCACTCAACCCAGCCAGTCTGTGGTATTTTGTCATGGCAGCCGGAGCAGACACATACAACTACCTTCCTCTTTGTATTTCCTAAATATTGCACTCCCCAACGTTTAAGCCCATCTCTTCTCAGTTTCTGCCTTCTCTCCCTAGGTGGTTGCACCCACTCTCAACATCTCCATGCAGACCGTTTGCACCTTGGTATCTTTACCACAGTTCTTGGTCCTAACCTTCCAGCAATCGCTGAGCATCATCGCCCTCAGTCTTGCAAGCCCTTCAAACCTGAAATTTACCCTCATTTCTAAAGGTGGTATTTTGTACCTGCACAAGGAAGAAACCTGTGGGGCAATTCTCCTCCTGCCCCTTGGACCAGGTAGATAATCAAGCCCCAGTCCTTTAAATTCCTGAACATTTCTCTCAGACCTGATTACGTTTTCCCTTTCACACTGCCAATACCCAACCTTAGCTGTTACTACTGTTTCCAACTTAGCAACAGCGACAAATCCCCACCCTGTTTGAACTTCCCCATCGCTCATCTGCTGCCCAGTCCCCACTGGTAAATATATATCGGATGGTGTTTAACTCCGGCTTCAAATGCTCTGAATCCTTTCCAGGCTCTCTGAGCTTAAGCACCTCATAGGACCCTATCTGATGTACTTTTTCCTTACCAACCTTTGTCTTATAATTCATAGCCCATCAATTCCAAATGCCTTTCCATCCTTCCTATTTAAAGAAGGGGTTCTCTTGAAATTTAAAAGGAGTAAAATGTAAGCAATCAACAAGCTTATCTAGTTAATATGTTTTACTAGCTTAGATGATAGAGATTTGACATATAAAGAAGTTTGTGAAATCAGTGATGTCCTTAACAACCTAGGCACTGGAGACATAGAGATAGTGGCAAAAAATAATGGTAAGCCCAGAGACTAGTTTACATATGAGTAATATTTTCTTTATTGCAAACAGTAGGAAATGACTCTTACTATTTTAGGGGGAAGAACAGGCACGGGGGTAGCTAAATTAAAATAAGAACTTATTAGCGAAGCCAGGGAGCTGGGGAAGAAGCCGTGATAACACTAGAAAATCAGCAGTAGGAGCTTGTGGATTTTGCTGTGACCAGTCTGCCTTTGGTGAGGCTCAGCATAAGGGACTCCAGGCTTTATGTCTCTCCATTCCAAATTTCAGGTAACTGACGATAAGAACCTGATTGCCTTCACTGACCCCAAGTGTCTGTCCCTGGAACAGATAGCTAAGACCACTCAGCACACCATGGAGCAGTGGATGTAGATAAAGGTGCCATTCAGCCCTGTTTGTAACAGAGTCCTTTCCAGAGATCCAGGACTCACTTTCATTTAGGAATACCCTGATGGGATCTACTACGCTAGTGGGGACTCGGTGCAGCTCTTGTTTAAAGTAAGTATGGTACAGTGTTGGTCTTGTGTACTTTAAAGTTGAATGGATAAATGCCCTTTTAGAGTATGCTTCTGCCAGTGATGTTGGGAAGGGTATCATGATAAAGGAGTTTAATGAATTATTCCAATTATTAGCCACGAAAGGGGAAAAGCATAAAAAGCTTTCTCTTGCAGGATTCCTACTCTGCTTACTCAAGATGATTTATAACATACCCTGCACAGTTAAAAAGGAGCCCGATTTTTCTAGATTTAGAATTGCATTACAGTGAGCACCTAAATATTTTAAATTTGAAAGGGGTATTTGAACAGGGGCTAGTAGATTGTTTGGTCTTTCTATGCATGGATTTTGGCCTAATGCATGCCCACGGGCTGGGGAGGCTTTCACCAGCTTGCCCTAGAAAACACAAGACTGCTGAGCAATGCTATTGTATCTCCTTGCCCGCACACTCAGCCTCCCAGGCCCACTGCCTCTGCAAACCCACTTACCTGGAAGCTTCCTGGGAGCTTTTTATTATTGAAAAAGCTCTGAGAATATGAAACAGCTGGTCATGTCTAATGTCTTAAAGAGGGCACACATGCTCACTTTTTATTTAATGCCCTCCTGGTAGTCTGAGCAGATGCTTGCTGTGTTGCTACATGAGTCATCTGAAAAGTCTGTATCTCAATTCGGCTCAAAAATATCATAAGAAATTAACATAACTTTTTTTTTTGAACAAACTAAAAATATAGGTACAGGAGTGATTGTAGGAAGTGAAGAGATTTCACCGAAAACCAAATGATCAGTGGGGGCTTCATTGCGTGTACCCAGTGCCGTTTTGGACCAGGACTTGTTGCTTTTTACTGAAAGAGGGGAACATTTTTTTAAACTATGCAAATGAAGGGTCCTCAAAGCTGATCAGTTTTCAGTGAGACAAAGTAATCTATTGCATTACCAAATCACCAACGTGTCTCAGCTGTGTGGGAAAATGCAGATTGTTTAACGTATGAACATGTAAGGTGGGTTAGAAGTCCCTAAAGAGTGGAAACATTTCAGGTGGGTTAGAAGTCCCTAAAGAGTTGAACATGTTAAGAAAAGTACGTATGAAAACAGTTAACTCGTATTGAAGAGGAGCTTTCTCTTAATTTATCTGCTTCGTGTTAATTTTTTTAAAAAAATATTTATTTATTTTGAGAGCGAGAGAGTGAGAATGCAAGCAGGGAAGGAGGACAGAGAGAGAGAGAGAGAGAGAGAGAGAATCCCAACCAGGCTCCATGTTATAAGTGCACCCGGGATACAGGGCTGGAACCCACAAACCATAAGATCATGACCTGAGCCAAAATCAAGAGTTGGACGCTCATTCGACTGAGACACCCAGGTGCCCCTACCTGTTTTGTGCTTTAATGAACTCCCCTCCTAGAACGCCAATCATCCTGCATTTTAACATCTTTACGAAGTTGCCTCCATCACCAATGACATGCAACTTTTTATGTTCATGTATTACATTTTTAAAAAATTTTTAATGTTTATTTATTTTTGAAGGAGAGAGAGACAGAGAATGTGAGTTGGGGGGGGGGCAGAGAGAGAGGGAGACACAGAATCCAAAGCAGGCTCCAGGCTCCAAGCTGTCAGCACAGAGCCCAATGCGGGGCTCGAACCCACAAACTGCAAGAGTGTGACCCGAGCAGAAGTCAGACGGTCAAACGATGGAGCCCCCCAGGCGCCCCTACATTTTTTTAATAATATGAACATTTCAGCTAGATTTTGGCACCGCTTCCTTATTTAAAATATTGACATTATTCAAGGCTTCTTATTGTGTCTACTTCTGGGATCACAAATATAAATACTATTTATATTTATAGTATCAGAGAGTCAAAAACACAATTATGATGAAAAACTTTGATTTTTTTTTTCCCATTTGTTGCGTGCCTGTGTCTTCAGACATATAATATCTGCACAATGCAAGATTTAAAATGCAGCATCTATACCATCCGAATTAAAGAACGCACCGTTAGGATTAGATGTGGCTATGGGTAACATAAAAATCAAGACTGGTCTCAACAAGAGAGACGTTTACTTCTCCCTCTCACTACCAGAGCTCAGAGAGAGCCATCGAGAGGTGCCAAACCCTGGCACAGGGGCAGAGACCACAGCTTCTCAAACTTTGTGGCTCCCTCTGTGCGAATTTCCATTATCAGGTCATCTCGTGGTCGGAGGCTGGAGTTTGAATCCTCTGACCTACACAGTAGCCGGTAGACAGGTATAGACGCATTCACTCTATCCAACAAGAGCATAAAACTTGCTTTTGTCCCCAGTGGCCAAGACTAGTCATGCAGCTCATAACTACAAGAATTATGGGAAATGTACATTCTGGGGAATGTCCCCAAATAAATGTGTGGGAATATGTTTGTATACAGAGAGGTGCAAAGAGATGACAGGGAGAATTGGCCCAATTCTCCAAATTTTAGTTTTACTCCACATTTTATACATTGACTGTTGGTGGGAAAGCAAAAGGGCATGGCCACAATGGAAAGCAGTATGGAGGAGGTTCCTCAAAGTCTTAAACCTTGAACCACTGGATGACCTAGCAGCCCAACATCTAGATGTTTATCCAAGAGAATTGAAATCAGGATCTTGAGACATAAACATCCCTACATCCCCTGTGACACCATCACAATAGCTAAGATGTAGAAACAGCCTCACTAGGGAATGAGCTGACGCGTCTGTAAAGAAAATGGAATCCTTCCAGCCTTTGAAGAGAAGGGATTTTGCGATATGTGTCAATATGGGAAACCTGGAAGACATTATACGATGTGAATTGAGTCATCACAGAAAAAAGAAAACTTTAAACTCTCACACACAGGATGTTCAGGCGGGGAATGAGAATATACCCATCGTCTGTCGAGTCTAGTACACCATTTCTGTGTATTAAAGCTCGGATGGTGGGGCGCCTGGGTGGCGCAGTCGGTTAAGCGTCCGACTTCAGCCATGTCACGATCTCGCGGTCCGGGAGTTCGAGCCCCGCGTCGGGCTCTGGGCTGACGGCTCAGAGCCTGGAGCCTGTTTCCGATTCTGTGTCTCCCTCTCTCTCTGCCCCTCGCCCGTTCATGCTCTGTCTCTCTCTGTCCCAAAAATAAATAAACGTTGAAAAAAAATTTTTTTTAAAAAGGCTCGGATGGGGAAAGAACGCTGTTGGGTTTTGAAACATGGACCTCAAAATGCGAAGGAAAGAGTTTTGTCCCCGGATGCATGACAGGGCAGTGACAAAAACGTGTGGCTTCCTCAAGCGGCAAGCACAGGTGGCTTACCAAAAGGTGTGAAACCTAAATAAAAGGTCTATTCTTGGGGCGCCTGGGTGGCTCAGTCGGTTGGGCGGCCGACTTTGGCTCAGGTCATGATCTTGCGGTCCGTGAGTTCAAGCTCCGCATCGGGCTCTGTGCTGGCAGCTCAGAGCCTGGAGCCTGTTTCAGATTCTGTGTCTCCCTCTCTCTCTGACCCTCCCCCGTTCATGTTCTGTCTCTCTCTGTCTCAAAAGTAAATAAATGTTAAAAAAAAATTATTTAAAAGGTCTATTCTTGCCAGCCGAAGAGACAGTAGTCCAGGTCTCAGAAAATGTCTTGAACTCGAAGAGCAGCAAGCCTGAAAGCAGCGGACGAAAAATCTGCGTGTAAAGTTGCCCCAGATTATTGGTTCACTGCAAAGCTGCCACTGTGCAGAAACCTGGCAGAAACTGGCGGCTAAGACGCTGAAGCCCAGACAAAGCTTTCAGCAGTTAGCCTCTCTTGGAGTTCAATGCCAGCCCAGGGGAAGGTGTCTGGGGTGATAGTTCAGGTTCCCGGTTGAAGCCCCGGACCGTGAGGGGCTAGGAAGGATGCCTCTACATAGGAGTAAACTGTGCCCTTGGAGTAAGCACAGAACCTAAATAGATTGGTCCTACTATATCCTAAAATCCCATGTAAACTCCAGGGACTGCAACACACTTGGAAGAAATAAGCCATCATAGGAGAAACTTTAAAGAACAGTGTAAAATGGTCGCATGATCGGACTAAAAACATACACAGGTTTCGGAATCATTGATAGAGAATAAAACTTAAGTTGGCACCGTGTAGGGTGGGCTAGATTAAGTTGTGGTAACAGATAATCTTAAACCAAAGGTGGCCCGCCAGTATTTTTAGATGCCGGAGGGATATCTTAAAAATAAAACTGAATATATTTCTTTAAATCTACATGTTGATATTTAGCAAACTATTGCCACACTGGAGCTGCTCCGATGGTTTTATTGCGGGTGGAAAGCATACCTGTTTGCCTGCTTTTTGAACGCAATAGTGATGCAACATTATTGACCACTGACTAAATTGTCCTCGAAAGCTTACAGAAAGCAATGCCCAGCAGGTTCGAACAATAACAGAAACAGGTGAGTGTGAGGTGAAAGCAAAGAGCTGCTTACACCGTTTCCTCGCGATAAAATATCAGGGATTTCACCATAAATGAAGGACTTCAATCAGATACGAGGTCCCTATTTGCATTATGAGCGATTGTGAGAAAATGTATAAAATTTGGACACATTGAATACATTTTAATTGCTTATTTTGATCCAATGGCCACACTCCCAGCCATATTATGCTGCTACCCAGAAAACAAACCATTTCTGCTTTCAGTGATTATGTCCCTAAATATCCTTTCAATAAAACAAACACGGTTCTTTTTATCACAATTTTGTTAAGTTGCCTGTTTGAAGGAAAAGTCCGGCCGTAAGATTATGGATGATAGACCAATCCATTGTTTGTTCTGAGTTGATCGACTCGGATTCAAAATTCAATCTGAAGAGAGTTGTGAGATGATCACTCATTGTTTCCCTGAAATATTTCAGATGAAATTTTTCTGTATGCACCTATTTTCTATAATTTTCTACTTCATTCTGAATGTAAAACACCACCATTATGCATTGTAACGCGGGACTTGGAAAGTATCCAGTTAGTTTCATCAATGAATACCCCAAACGGATTACTCACATTTCAAAATAGAACTAGTCTTGAACTGTGAAGTTTACTAACTTCGTTGCCAAGTTAGGCAAAAAGCCACGTGTTCCTTTCGAAGCCATGTATCTTTGGACGTCAAGTCTCTAGAAAGGGGAGCCTGCTGTTCTGCGGATACAGTAAAGCCAAACATGGGAAAATTGTTGATAATACTCTGCCAATCTATATACGAACGTATCTTATAAAACCAGTTAGAAAGGAAATAGTGATAATATTTTAGAGAATACATATTATGTGTCACAAATAAGTAACCGTTGGATACACAAAAATGCATAATACATGCATATAAGGTGCTCCTAGGCTAATAAATTCAAGATTCTTTTAAATATAGTATGTATACAAATAGGCTACAGTAATGGTTCAGCAGTGGATCCGTAGCCCTGTATTTTCAGTTACAAAATGAGATGTTAGGAAATCATCCAAATAGATTAGGCTGTTAACAGAGTTCTTCTTCATCTGGCTTAGATAGATACTTAAAATTTTTTTAATTCCTTTCTGTGGGTATAAGCAGCTTCAAAGACTCAATGCTCTTGTGCGACTGAGTTACAAGTTAAGTGCACACACCGAAACAAGACCAGTGCCTGTGTGTTTCTGGCATGTAAGGAGTGTTTCCTGTTCGTGAAAATGAGAAATGGGTACAAAATTAATAAGACACAATTATTCCATGTGTCCTTGAAATTCTCCCCATGCATTTGTTCAGTGAAAGTTCTTTATTGCTGATCTGTGCCAGGCACAGTTGTAACCACAAATAAATGTATACAAAGAATGCCTTTTCCTTCGGGAGCGAAAAGCAATACAAAAAAGTTAATTTCATGTTAGCTTAGGAATTGATTGATAAAACAGAGGAAGGACGGAGACTGAGGAGGGACACTTTAGAGTGAGGATGTGGGGAGGCCTCAGTGAGATGGCACGTTAGGGCAAAACTTCAAGGCAGAGAGGCCAGAACTAAGTGGGGGATCCAGGAAGAGAGACTTACAGGTGGCAGGAAAGGCAGGTGCAAAGGTCCCGGGGCGGGAGCCTTTCTAGCATATAGAAGGAACCGTAGAGCCCAGTCTAACTGGAGCAGGATGAATGAGCACTAAAGCAGTAGGAGATGGAGTCAGAGCTCATGGGGACTTTTTTTCTCTGAGACGAGAAAGCACAGGAGGATTTTATGCCCAAAATCGGGTACCGATATTCTTGGACAACAATGCTCTATTTCTGTTGCCCTTGGTTCTCTTAATTACACAGATGACTATTTCATTCTTTATTTTCTTTTGTATCCTTGAAAGTTCCTTGTCTTCACTATAATCCCCAATGTCCCTCCTTCAGTCTCACCTGACAATTTATTTCATGGGAACGGCCAGAAGCTACCAGAAAAGATTTCATGCAAGCTCCACGTCTGCCCATCCCCATGGATGTATTGCCGAGAGGGAGGCGGGGGGGGGGGGGGAGGGGCTCTCCAAGGCCAGCCCTGCCACCTGGGCCAGCTTTCACCCCCCAGCAGATGGAGCCACTGCAGAATTCCCATCTCTTCTCTGGACCATCCTTCTTTCCTGGCTGCTCCCACCAGCTGGGGAGAGGGAAAGTGTGTGCAAGGCCATAAGGGATTTACGTGAGGGGATGACAGTCATCGAGAGCCCTGGCTTCTTGTGCTGACTGACGTAGCTTGGGGTAGAAGGTATCATGGGCTCTTTTGATTTTCTCCGGGGGCCGAATGTGAGCCGGAAAGGGAGACCTAGGTCCTCTGCTTCACTCCCGCCGACGTGGAAGCAGAGGACAGCAGAAGGGGACAGCAGTCAGGAAGACTATAAGCTTCAGTGGCGACCAACGTGTGCTGTCCTTGAACTTCCGTCTTCTGAATTAGACACTTCAGTGTCTTTGGCAGTGTTTTCTCACACACAACCAAAACAAAACAGAACAACTGCCCCCGTGTCACCGCTTGTTCGGGAGTAAAGGTAGCTGTACTTGGCTAAATAGAACACAGTGGGACACTCCCATAGGGCAGATGAACAAAGGCAGAACTTTTCCAGGGCACCCACAGGAGACTCCTCTGCAACACGATCTTCCCATGTCCATTCATGAGGGGGTTTCTGGACTCTCCGAAACTGCTCGGGAACCTCTTAAGTAGATGATCAGGTGGTCGTATGCGAGCGCGGTGGGTATGAAATGGTTCAAACACTGTTGTGATATTTACATGCCAAGTACATAACGTTATTCACGTATATGCATATAATCCCCAGGGTGCGGATATTCATGGTTTCCTCCTTCTAACTGGGCATTTGTGGCAACAGCTACCGGGACAAACATAAAAACAAAGACGCTGGAAAATCAGGCGGATATTTTCTGCAAATTTGAGGACAGTTGGGTGAAATACTGAAATAGAGAGACGATCTACATTCCACAGGAGGGGGTATCCACTCCACCGCCCCTCAAAGGTACAGGTGCCATGAGCCCTAATGTAGGAGACGAGTAAATGTTGCAAGAGCGAGGACGTCTACTTCCGGGATTCACTACACTTCAGGCCACAATAACTGGATGGGACACCAAATACCGTGCTCTCACAACATAGCGCAGAGAGAACAACAGCAGCTTTGTCTGCCATACGATCGGAAAACCATGTCCCACTTAAGATCAAAGCAAACCATAGGTCCCAGGCGTCACCCTCCAGGAACGGACAAAACGAAAAGCCATCGAGTCAGCTGCGTTAACACAGCACACTGTCATAGTGGCAATAACGATGTAAGTTAAACAGCTTAGAATTACCTAAGAACGCGATTCACTGAAATAAAAAAACGTACGGGGGGCATCAGGGGATGTTGCAGAATTGAGGCAGTAAGCTGAGATTTAGGTATTCCAAAGTTCGGAATCAATGGTAGGGAGGAGTGGTTCTCAAGCTTGAATGTTGTTCAGAACCACCTGCTGGTGTTATGAAAACACAGAAGGCTGGGCTCCACTCCCTACTGATTCAGCAGGTCTGAGGAAGGCTGAGAACTTACTCGCATTTCAAACAAGTTCCCAGGTGATCGCCTGCTGCTCCTGTGGGGACCACAGTTTGAACCCTACTTACATAAGGACTAGACAAAACGGCAGGAAGCACTGTTGGCAAAAATAAAACCCCTTAGCGGCAAATAGTTGCACGAATACGCAACATGGACACAACACAGGTAAAATCCATGGCACCTTGGAGGGAAGAAGTAGTTCTTGGTCGGTTTTAAATCTGGTCAAAGGACAGTCTGATAGGGGCGCCTGGGTGGCGCAGTCGGTTAAGCGTCCGACTTCAGCCAGGTCACGATCTCGCGGTCGGTCCGGGAGTTCGAGCCCCGCGTCGGGCTCTGGGCTGATGGCTCGGAGCCTGGAGCCTGTTTCCGATTCTGTGTCTCCCTCTCTCTCTGCCCCTCCCCCGTTCATGCTCTGTCTCTGTCTGTCCCATAAATAAATAAAAAAACGTTGAAAAAAAAATTTAAAAAAAAAAGGACAGTCTGATAAAAAATAACTCAAAAAAAAACAAACAAACACTGAGAAACCATGGTAAAATGAGTTGTGTTGAGTATGAATCAATTGACATGCAATAGTGATACTCAATAACCTTTGGAAGTATTGTTACATAACTGAATAACAACGTTACAGAGTTGAGAATATAAGAACTAATATAATTACAGAATTGACATGTGAGAAGGAAGAGCCAATGTATCAATGCCCCTGTCTTCGGTGGCAGAGGCTAATATTGAGATGTGACAATAAATAAAAACATAATGACCCTAGACTTTTACTGTCTTAAAAAAAAAAACTATCTCAACTACAGAAATAATACCTGGTGAGGAGTGCCTGGGTGGCTCAGTCAGTTAAGCCTCTGACTCTTGATTTTAGCTCGGGTCGTGATCTCACAGTTCATGGGATTGAGCCACGAGTCAGGCTCTGTGCTGACAACACGGAGCCTGCTTGGGATTCTCATGACCCTCCTCTTTCTCTGCCTCTCCCTGGCTTGTGCTCTCTCTCTCTCTCTCTCTCTGTCTCTCTCTCAGAATAGATAAATCAACTTAAAAATAAAAAAAAAAGAAATAGTATGTTGTGAGAAATTTTATGTTCAATAATTTTGTCCACTTTTTTCAGTTTTATCAGTATATTAATTTCAAGTAAAATTAACACCAACATCATGTAATTTATTATTTCAAAATATGTGATATGACAACTTTTAAAATATACTTTGAACTATGTTTCTGTTCACTTTACTATCTATATTTATATATTTTCATCAGTGTGTATTTTTACAAAGACTTTTAGAATGATATATACCTTACGTTTATCTCTACGTTTCTGGTAAAAAGATTGGAGAGATTGTTTTCTCTCTTTATCTTCTACTGTGTTTCACATTACTTAAATTCCTTATGTTGTAAATATATGTTTTACAGAAAACATTACTCTTCCTAGGAAATGTAAGTAAAATTTTAACAACAACAACAACAAATCCTTGTGGGAAAAACCTAATTGAACTGTTTTGATAAATGAATTAAATGTATCCTTTTCTGGATAAAAAAAATAACGTAAATCATTTAGTCACACAAACCATTAGAATTAGCTCTAGAGCACGTCATACATGCAACTAAACCATGTGGGACTCAGTAGTGTAATTACGCAACGTTAAAAGCTCAAGTGTGTGTGTGAGTTCACATGGTTACGGTAGTTAGATTTTTTGTTTGTTTGTTTGTTTTAATGTTTTTATTCTATTTTTGAGAGACAGAGAGACAGTGTGGGGTCGGGACAGAGAGGGAAGGAGGAGAGGATCCAAAACAGGCTCTGTGCTGACAGAGGAAAGGCCGATTTGGGGCTTGAACTCACAAGCCATGAGATCATGACCTGAGCTGAAGTCAGGTGCTTAACCCACCGAGCCCCCCAGGTGCCCAGAAGTTAGGGGCTTAAGGAGAAAGCTAAACTTTTCTTAAAAGACATTTGTGGTATCTAAATGATACTATTTGGACAAGTCCATTGTTTTCATAATTTTTCCTGATTAATAGGGGCTTATTGTCGCTTACTATAATCTTATAGGATACAAAAATATGTTATGAAAAACATGACAATAGAGCTACTGTGTTTAGAATCTAGAAGTGAGGAACCTCATGGAATTAATTTATCTCCTGGGCCCTGAAGAACTCTGTCCACCACCATGTTCTGTGGAACACTTTGGTGTATCTTTAGGTCTTGAAATGATCAATGAGCTAGAAAAAGGGAGAACGTTCAGAAGTCACCTCTGCTCTATTTGCAAATCATCCATCAGAGTATACTCATTTGCCCATTTCAGGCCTAATTCACTTACTAACAAATTTTAACTTAGAGACTTCTGTATTTAAAATATTCCATTTCAGCTTCCATTCAGTTTTTCATGAATATATGTTAAGCAACAGCAAAAACTGATAAAGATAAAAATGAAGCATACAGATACTGAGTAATTTAAAATATTTCAAAATAAATCATTGTATATGTGTGTATTTATACATACACCTGCGTGAATATATACATAAATGTGTATGTCTTTCAATTAGTGGAATAGGCCATCAATCGTTCTTTGTCTCACTTCTTCTAATAAATATTAAATTGATGGATTCTGTGTTTTTAATTCATTTTAATAATTCCCTTATGTAATTTAGATATAGGCATCATTTGTGAAAATAAATCAACAGACATATCATAGTTCTATGTTAACTAACTACTTTTTGGACTACAGAAAACTTATGTAACTCCACGTTACAGAATACTTCCCAAAGTGGATAGTGTTGCCAACCAGAAAAAAAATGGCAGGCGATTTAAAGAGTACACATATTATCAGAATTAACCTAAAATCTATACTTTTTCCCATGAGGAAATTTATACCATTTCGAGAACATAAAAATATAAATCCATCATCGGTAAAAAGCATGGGAAAATCGTATTGTTAAGTATTAAGTGTTTCATATTACTTCCACAATAAACAACATTCTGTGGGTTTCATAAATCTTGTCCAAGAATATTTAATATCTAAGCATTGTTGTTTTTTATACAAGTAGGTAAACGTTTATCAGTGAAGCCCAAATATTGTCCCTTCAATTTTACTTTGAAACATGCATTTTTCTACCCAAGGCAAATATTAAAGAATGGAAGTAGGTCATTCAAGGCTAAGTCTCTGGGAGAGTATAATAACTTAATAAAAGGAAGAATATAAATAACACCGAGTTAGACTCAGAATATTACATCTTTTTATGAGAATGCATTTGAAAATCCCATAGCCAAGATTACACCACTTGGAGACTGTACTCATTTGCTAGGGATGCCATGACAAAGTACCACAAACTGGGTAGCTTAGACAACAAACACTTACTGTCTCGTGGCTCTGGACGCTAGAAATCCAAGATCAAGGTGTCGAAAGGGTTTGTTCCTTCTGGGGGCTGTGAGGGAAAATTTGTTCCGTGCCTTCCTCTTAGCTTCTGGTGGTCTGCTGAGAGCATTTCGTGTTCCTTAACCTGTAAACGTAGCACTCCAACTATGCTCTCATCTCCACCTGGGATTCTTCCTGGGGGTTCGTCTATGTCCAAATTCCCCCTTTTTAAAGGGACGTCAGTCATATTGGATTAGGGACCAATCCTCCTTCAGCATGACTTCATCTTACCTAATTACACTGCGGTGACTCTATTTCCCAATAAGACCACGTTGTGAAGTGTCGGAAGGGAGGACCTCAACGTACGCATTGTGGGAGGACACAATCCAGCACGTAACAAAGATCCCCTCTGTTCAATTGAAAAGCTCTGGGATCCAAGGCAGAGCTACTAATCTGACTCCTGGAATCCAAATACTAACTCTGGTTCCTATGTCAATCACAGGATAGACAATTTTTAAGGCAGGGATTTCAGCAACGATGCCAGTGACACCAGATGTAGGCATTGGTAGGAGAAGTCTGAAATCAAGGAGACTAATATTCTTTTGATTTTTGATACTAACAGCATGTATAAGACAAATATTCCTGGGTTCAAAATCAGAAACATCAGGAAGAGGCCGGGGACCCAGGCTTACTTATGAAGTCGCCTAGTAGTTACAACAATATACGTAGGAGGCAGAATGTGCAATGGGTAGAATGTGAGCATTCATGCTGCTGGGTGAGATAGCCCAAGGTGGGTCAAAAAGATCTTTATTTATACTGCCCCTGGAAACAGGGACTCAGTTGCAGACTTGCCTGACTTTGGAAGATACGGATTAGGGTATTAAGGGATGGGTCAGAGCATATCTGATAAAATCTAACACACTACATGCCATCTTTTTGGTACTTTACAGATACAAAAAGGATACCCTAACATCACAGGAATAGCTTGCCTTTGGCCAACCGTGTGATTTGCAAGCCAATGCCTTGACGCACACCAGAGGCAAGAGGTGTGTCCATAGCAATCCGGCCACAAAGGTTCTGTGCTTCCCTACGCAAAATATGACTGTCTTAAAAGAAATGAGACAAGGAGAACAAGGTGGTACCTCTCACGAGAAAATGCCATTCTTCAACAGAAGTATGAACAGATTCACTAAGATATCTGAGTAAGCTCAGTTAATCGTGACTAAAGGTGACCATCGCTGTGAGTTAGATCATGCAGTCAGGATCGAGAAGTTGGGGAGAAGTTAATAAAACTTATAGAACTCTAGCTACCATTACTTCTAACCAGAAACCATACTTCTCTGCTGCTGATGTTAAGATTTGGGAAAAATAAGCAAAACCAAGGATATGGCAATCACATGGCTTTTACAGACTAGTCCCTTTGGAGCTAATGCAAAGGCAATCAGAACTTAAAATCAAGGTCAATCTTCAGAAGGTGCAGTTGGGTAGTGGTAGGAGGAATGGGATCGGCTCTCTAATTGTTTATGTTTTTATGTTTTATTGACATATAAGTGATACACAATAAAATCACTCATGTAACATGAATACAATTGGATGAGTTTAGACTTCCACATCACAGGTGTACTCATGCATCATATCGTTCTTAAATAGCTGCTGCTTGAGTGAAGGGTCTGAAGAAACTCTTTGTTGTATTTCTTTCATATATTCTGAACCTTCTTTTCCATCCCAGAAACAACTACCATATTTCTAATTTGCTCCTGGAGACCCACGGACATATGCCTAAAATAATCTATGCTCTTCCCAAGAAAGTTTAAGTAGCTCCAGATTAACGAAACAAAGGGGGGAAATGGCGGAGGCACCAGCTTCTAAATATCCGGCAATAATGGATCCTGGTGATTACATAACATAAGTAGGGAAATAAGAACTTCAGTGGAAGCACAGGAACCAGGTAGCAAAGCTCCATCTGCCACCAAGCCCACGAATACAAGGTTGGTAACTATAATCCAGTATGGTAGGAAGAATGAGAAGTGGTCAGATCCTTCAAGTAAAGATAGATGATAGAAAGCAGCCCCTGGGACACTGAATGGGTATGAGAGAGGACAAGCTTCTCTTTGTTCATGGAGATAAATTCACACTAAGACACACATAAGTCTAAGTGGCCAAATGTTGCCCTCAATTACCCACATGCTGAAGGGAAGAAGAGACTGGGCTGATTCAGAGAAGCTCCCTCCTCTTTCTGATCTTACTCTCCCACTAATTGAGCTCCTTATGCCAACTAGGAACAATGACACAGACTTTGTTCCACCTCTTTGTAACCACCGTTCCTTGGAAAAACACTAGGAAGAATGGAAAAACAATGCTTGCAGGTGAGAGCATTAGTAGTATCGACCAGAGAACTTGACTGACTCATTGAAGGACTCACATTGGGTGTAACTTACTCTTAGAGGGGCTCACGGTTCAGGCAGAAAACTTGGTCAGCATCACCTCCCTTGGAACTCTAACGATCAAGAGTTCGGACCAGTTATTGCCTAGTGTTTCAAGTACTCAAACAAGGACAGTAGACATCTGGTGCAAACCTCACCTGGCAACTTAGAAACTTAGGGAAGATTTACCTTGTCTCTCCTCTTCACAAACCTGCCACTCCAATACTAGAATTTTATCAGTGGAAGGTGGGAGAATCTAGCAGCTCATGTGGTAACCCAAAATATATATTACTTTGCTATAATAAAATTTGGCAAAGTATTTTAGCCACACAGCTTGCATCCCAGGGAATGTTGGTAATATGGCAGGCCAGTTTTACTTTGGGGCAATACTTGTAACCAAAGCTTTTAGTGGATAGGGAGTGGTGTTCTCAGGCAATTTGATGCACCAATAAGTAAAGATCATTTATACCAAGAAAAATGTTGATATTGGTGATAGGCGACTATGACTAATCAGTATTGATGTTATTTATGTGAAATAATACCATTATCCAGTATCCAGACCTAGTTCTCATTCCAGATCCCTCTTGTAGGTTGCACAAATAAACACCACACCCTGGATAAACAGCTAGGGGAGTAACACCATAGTTAAATATCTGAGGCAAGGCTTTCATAAGAGGAAGGCTTTTGCATTAAAGGAGACAGCTCGTGTGATGATAAGATTGTATGAAGGAAACACATACGCTGTTAGGGTCTCAATGGCTCACAATTTTTCCGAGAATTTTCAGAAAGTATATGATATATTCCCAAGCTTTCACTGACCCCTGTCAACCATAGAGAAGCTCTCCATTTTGCTTATGTACGTTCCATAAGTCTGGGACCAAGTGGATGGGAACTAGTACTTCTAACAACTAGATCATAGCTAATAGATCAAAAATATTTCCCTCTCGTGGCCTATAGTACAAATAGGCTCTGGGTACAAATGCAAAACTGGGATCCATTTTCCACTACCACTGCTGGCTATGTGAATCCCGTGCATATACTTGAGGGGTCGGTTGGGAGCTGCTCCTAGAAATAATCTAACGGGGAGCTACTTAAAATTTATTTTGGAATTTCGGAATTTAATCACCAGGAGTTTCCACTGAAGTGTTGGCCAGCATCGTGCAATATTCTCGTCATGTCAGGGAATCTGGGCCAAGTACATGGCGGATGCCACAGGTTCCCTAGAAAAAGGGGCAGGGGAAATGTAGTGCTCCACAACCACGGAGCCATAGGTGTTATGATGAGTGATGAGTACCTGCTGTAGCGGGAAGAGAATGCTTATCTAACATCCAGGACAACTCGCATAGCACATGGGATTTAGCAAAACACGTGTAGAAGGTAGTAGCTAAGTTATAGAGTAGCCCTTGGAAACACGATCTCAGTTTTCCTCTATTTTGGGAACATGAGAGCTTACATAATGAAAGGCTTCATTTTGTTTTGCTTTGTTTGGTTGATAGGACAGTTATTTAGATACTTAATAGACACTGCCACCATTTTGAAGATGTCACCACGTATATCAATTCTTCCAAGATTTGAGTTGTTTGGAGAGAGAAAGAGCTCTCTCTGCCCCCACTCAAGGCAGAATAAGCCTTGTACTCAACTATGATATCCAGAAAGATAAACTGATTTTTCAGTTTTTCCAGAGTAGCACCTTTCAAACTGTATGTTTTGAAACCTAGGACTCTTCTGAAGTGCCTTTGGAACTGGCGAAGAGAGAGCACACAACTTTCTCTATTAAACTACTTCAACAGGCAATGAACACACACACACACACACACACGCACACGCACACACACACAGACGCACACATTCATGCACGGTTTTGGACACCATTACTCTAATATCTCTAAATTGTTCCATTTTACTAAATCAGACCATCAGATAGCTACCTAACTAGATCACATTACATGGCCTTTATGAAATGCTTCTAGTGAGTGCATTTTGAATGTTATGCTATCAGTTTTAATTACAGATGTTATGTGAGATACCGTCTCATATCGCTTCTCTTGTAAAATACGCATAATGTAAACTTCATCGCCTAACCATTTTTAAGTGGATGATTAAGTGGCGATGTTCCATCATCAGCATTATCTCCAGAACTTTTTCATCTGAGAGTCTGCAGCCAATAAATTCTAGCTCATGCTCCTCTGTCCACCATCCCTGACAACCACCATTCTATCTTCTGTCTCTATGGATTTGACTACTCTACATACTTTATATAAGTGGCATTATCCACTGTTTGTTCTTTCGTACCTGCTCTAGTTAAGTTAGCATAATGTCCTCAAGGCTCATCTACGTTGTAACATGGGTTGAAATCTCTTTGCTTTTTAAGGCTGAATAATATTTCATGGTAAGCACGTATCACTCCTGCTTATCCATTCATCTCCTGATGGATACTTGAGCTTCTTCCATATTTTAGCTGTTGTGAAGAATGTGTATGAACATGAGTGTACAAATATCTTTTTGAGTCCCTGCTTAAACTTTTTATGATATATCTCTTGATGCGCAATTGCTGGCTCATATGGCAATTCTATGTTTACTTTTTTGAGGAATTACCATACCATTTTCACATGTGCCGCACCATTTTACATTCCCACTCAGATTGTTTCCTGACAAATAATTTTGTGGATTTTTACTACATGACATGTATACATGTAACCACATTGGCACTCATGGCCACATCTATATTTTCTTTTTCGGAAGAAAGGCCATAGGGGAAATTGCTTGCATTAATGAAATTATCAGCAATGGCTTTTCTTCTCCAAAGCAACCTGTTTGTTTCTCCCCCCATGGGACACTATGAATCATGTATTTATGTTTTTCTTTTGGCTTTGATCTTTGGGAAGCAAGAGCCAAGATTCCAGCCCACGTCTAGCAAGCCCACACCTAACACTTTATGTCTAATCTTTCCCTGGCTTCAACTTGCTATCATAACTTTATTTTTTCTTGCCCAAATTTGCTCAATTTCCTTTTAATCATGAACCACATGAATGTGTGTAAGCAGTTGGAATAAGGCAAGCCACACATAAATAAACACACGCTATTTAAGTTGCTTCATATTTAATTTCTATTCACTTGGAATATCTTAGAGTTTGAAAAAAAATATCTGCGTCTTGTGTTTTTCCAAGTAGAGTTAGAATGACAATGGGGAAGGAATTTGTGCAAAATAAGTATACTGGTTTACTGTGATGAAGGGCAATATATGAGAAGTTGAAATCTGGTATACAAATTCAAGGAGAGAAAAAATATATATTGTTACCTCTCTCTGCCAGTTGCTAAGGAGTCTGTGAATATACTTTTAATTCTGTTGTTGAATCAGTTATTTTCATAGATAAGAAGAGAATTGGATTTCCCCATCAGTGCAGCAGATTCACGTTTTATAATTTCAAAGAAACTTATATGAACAGGCAAGGGGAAAAAAGTGTTTAAAGTTGTTTCATTTTTTGAAGTGCCAAGTTGAGCTGTTGGAGGGGATTTCTAGGAGTGTTTGCAGGGGGGATTTCTAGGAGTATTTGCAAGGAGTCTTCTCTTGGGAGCACCTGGGGGACTATTGAGTGTGATCTCTTTGAGCTTTAGCTGGGGCTTCATGCGTGCACATGTATGTTCACATTTTCCCATTCCTCCCGAGTAAAGACAACGTGACCTTGATTCGTCCAAGATTCCAGAAGGGTCTATTGTGATCTCTATAGGTTCCTATGAGCTCATAGATTTAGGACTCAGTAGGGCACAAATAAGGAATCTGTGCCATTGGTTACTGAACAGCACACAGCCTTGTCGAATTGTTCTATTCACCCAGAGTAAATTATTACGACCTTTACATATCTTTGTGGAAATCAGTTCATATTACACTTAAAGTTACAAGCCCTAACCACTTCCATGTATGATCCTTGATTAATAATAAATTAGTGTAAGACATTTAATCTTGAATATGAAGAAATATGATACATACTCACACATACACTAGGTGTATTAATTTATAATAAATAAGACATATATAGATTTATTATTTTGGCTATTATTATATGTATATATTTACATCTATAAATGTAGATATAGATATTGAATATGCACTATGTAGAGGACACTCTTCCATTGGTTTTTGGCCTGGGTTAGCGATCACTTGGCAAAGTGGGGCTTATCAAGAGATTGGTAGACCAGACTGCAAGCTGGAAATAGATGTGCAAGGCAAATTTGCTTCCTGTACTGCTGAGTTGGGCATATTAGCCCTGAGGTTTATATCAGAGACACAAAGACCAAAAACCCCATCAATGTAGGGAGTTGGAAAACCACCGTCTGAAAGCAAAGGTTCAGGAAGGAGGATAGCACGCAAAAGTGCCAGAGATGTGGGTACTTTGATTGAATCTGATTGCTAAATAACAGAGAATCAGATGTAACTGAGGAATTCACCACACAAAGTACAAACGGGATCATAGCTTCTTGACCCACCAATTATTGCGTAAGCTTTCCCTGCCCTTTGAGCAGGCAACCCTTGTCTGTTTCCTAATGAAACACACACCCAACCAGCCTGGGGACCCAAGAGATGAACTCAGTCTGAGAGTTCGGTTCAGGGAGAGGAGGAGACAGAAAGGATCGAATGGGTAGCAGGAGCATTGATTCAACACCTGCCACATGGGCCTGCTAGCAAACACCATTTTCCAGAACCTTGAGCACGCAGGCCAATGCTAACTGCTGACTGCTGGGCTCCCATCTAAACGAAGGCTCGATGTTGGTAATTAGTGATTGGTCCTTAATCATGTCTAGCCCTATTTCCCAGACCATGCTATTGAGCTAAAATAGCTGAGCTGGGAGGCCTAATTTCCATAGCCAATGCCGCATTCCCTCATAAGGTACTTTAGTAGAGGATGGTCATTCTTCCAGAATCCATCTCTCCACTTACCTTATACCAAAACTAAAGAAGCCTGGGCACCCAGTCATGTCCTCCCCCAAATCATATCCCTGGGATCATGTAGATTTCATGAGTAAATGGAGTTAAAATTTTATGAGCAGCCCACAGAATATAATTATCTCTTTAGTCATTAATATCACATTCCTTCTCATTTCTGTAAAAGTCCATAAAAGAAAGGTAGAGTTTGATGAATTGTGTAGTGAGCACCTGTGTTGTCATTTTCCAGATGAAGAAACAGAATATCCTCGAGACCTTAGAATCCCCAAACCTAGACCTTTCCAAGTCACCACCCCTCCGTGTCCCTGGAGATCATCACCATCCTGCCTTTGATGTTGTATGCATATCGTTGCTTGTCTTTGTGATTTTACCACCGAAGTCTGCATCTTCAGACACTTAGGTCTTGTTTTTTACTTTATGTAAATGGAATAATACAGTATACGATGATATAGTATTTATTCTTCTATCAGACTTTGTTACGTTTGTGAGATTGATTCAAGTTTCCATTTGTGCCTTAATGAACCTGCAACATTCCATGTACGGTTTCCCATTTTAAGACTCCCAATATTTAATTATCCATTCCACTGTGCTAGACTTTGTATTATCTTTCTTTTTTTCTATTTCAAATAATGTTTCCTTTGTGTGTGACTTTTATTCATACGCATGCATTTTTATTTAGGTACATACTTAAGAGTATAATTATTAACTCATAGGATGAGCTTATGTTCAACTTTGAGGGTAATGTCAAACAGTATTCTCAAATGATTGCTCTAATTGTAGTCCTGCCCGGCAGTGTATGAGAATGAGAATTTCAATTTCCCTCCATTCTTATCAAATGTTGTCAGACTTTATAAGCTTCTAGACATTCTGATAGAGGCGTGGCAGTCTTTCATGCGGTTTTAATTTGAATTTCCCTAAGGGCTATTGCGGTTGAACACTTTTTTGTATTCGTGTTGACCAACTAGATTTCCTCCTTTGTGAAATGCCTGTTGAAATTGCTTGTCTAATTTTGTATCGGGTTGTCTGTCTTCTGATTGGTATTCAGGTTTTATTTTTATATTCTGAATATGGACTGCTTGTCCGTTTTATGTTCTGAAATATCTTCTTTTGCCCCGTTATTTGAATTTCCGTCTTTCTAATGGTGTCTTTCCATAAACACAAATTCTTAACTGTAAGGTAGCGAAGTTTATCTATCTTTTCCTTTAGATTAGTTTTTTGTCCTTTTTTTTCTGTCCTGTTTAACAAATTTCATGTGCCCTGACATCAGAAATAAATCATTCCTTGTGGGTTGGAACTGCAATCCACTGGAAGAGATATTTTCATATGGCGTAAGGGAGAGATAACTTCTTGTTTAATTTATCCATGTGAGTAATCAATTCTTCCTCCAATGCCGCATACTGAAAAGTGTGTTCTTTCATGGTACCTTTTTGTACGGCATACTCATCATAAATCAGTATGTCAGGTTATGTCTGAATCTTCCTTTTCTTCTGTTGGTTTCACCGCCTATCTTCTTATCCTCCCTTATTTATCATAACATTCTAATAAATCTTCATATCCCACAGAGAAAGGTCTTCTACTTTAATCTTCAAGATTCTCTTGCCTACTCTTCTTTTGAAATTCATATGCATTTTACAAGTAGCTTGTCATGGCTTATCAAAATACCAATTGGGATTTTGTTTAATTTATATACTATATTAAGCAGAATTGATGTCTTTAAAAAGTCATCTTTATCCCATGTATATGGCATATCTCTTCACTTACTTAGGTTACAGTAATTGCTGTCAGTAGTGATTAATAACTTTTTCTGAGTCGAAATATTCCACATCTTTCATTAGGTCTATTCCTAGCCTTTTACCTTTTTGTTGATAGTAGAAATGGCGTCTCTTAAAAATTTTGCATTTCCCTTTAGTGTTGCCATTTAGAAATACAAGTGCATTTTAGATATTAACCATATTTCTGATAACCTCGCTAAAATCACTTATTAATTATAGCCATTTTCTGTAGTTGCTTTTTTTTGAGAAACAATGTACTTTTTCATATTTAAGTTACAAAATCATATCATCCATGAATAATCACGATTTTTGTTATTTCTTTTTCAAGTCTCATACCTTCTATATTTTTACCCACCTTGCTGCACTAACCAGACAAAATTGGTAGCAATGTTATATTGTCATATTAATTACCTTAAAAGGAACACAAGCAGCATTTCATTATTAAATATTATGTTTGCGTTATTATCTTTAAATTCTTTCCATGGAATTAGGAAACTTCAGTATTTCCTGTTCGTGAAAATATTCCATCAGATATATGTGGCAAATTTTTCAACTTATTTTTCATATATTAAGATAAACATATGACATTTCTTCTTTATTTTACTCATGAGAAAAATTCAATCGATAGAATATTTGAAAGCTAAACCACCCTTAAATTTTTAGGAAAAAAAAAAAAAAAACCTTGCCATGATGTATTATTCTAGTTATATATTTCTGGCATTAGTTTGTTGATATTTTCTCTCCTTCCTTCCAGTCCTATGAATTTGAATGAGTTTGGCCTTTAGTTTTCTTTAAACCTGATGTTCTTATTAAGTTTTAGAACAATCGGTATTATGACCTTTTTAAAAATTAAGGCTCATTTTTTGGCTTCTGAAAGAACTGGAATAGTTCTTAGCTATTTCTTTCTTTTACCTTGTAGAGTTTCCCAAGGAAACTATTTGGATATGAGAAAGTTAGTATTAATGACGGTTTTATTTCCTTAAGTACTCATATGACTATTCTGTTTCCCACTTCACTTATTTTTGTGAGTTATGTAGTTTTCAAATAAATTCCAGTTTACCTTATTTATTTATTTACTTACTTACTTATTTTTTGCCATCGATCTGTTCTTATATATTCTTTCTGTCCTTTTACTGTTGGTGATGTTTGTGGAGAGGGCTCACATTTTATTTGTCACCTAAGTTATTTTGTGCTTTTTCTCTTGTTTCCTTTTATGTCTTCTCCAGGAATTTACCAATGGTTCAGCTTTTCAAAGAACATTCTTTAATCTTTTGATATGTTCAACTATGGAATTGCTTTCTTTTCATAGGTTTATAGTCACATAATTTTGATAACTTTTTAACATTTATTGATTTTTGAGAGAGAGGAAGAGAGACAGAATGAAAGCCGGGGAGGGGCAGAGAGAGAGGGAGACACAGACTCTGAAACAGGCTCCAGGCTCTGAGCTGTTAGCACAGACCCCGATGTGGGGCTCAAACCCACGAACTCTAAGATCATGACCTGAGCTAAAGTCAGCTGCTTAACCGACTGAGCCACACTGGTGCCCCAATTTTTTTCCAGGTGCCCCAATTTTGATAACTTTTTAAATGGATGCTTAATCTATTAATTTTTCAATCTTTTCTTAATTTATGCAATGATACCCCAGTTACTCCTCCAAGGTTGACTGGGTTTCATCCTCCCAGTGATCAAGGCATTTATACTGACATTGAATTTAAAATTCTTTCTAATTTGTATTTATTTATTTAAAAAACTTTTTTTAATGTTTATTTATTTTTGAGAAAGAGAGAGAGACAGATTTTTGAGAAAGAGAGAGAGAGAGAGACAGAGTGGGAGTGGGAGAGGAGCAGAGAGAGAGACAGACACACAGAATCTGAAGCAGTCTAATTTGTATTTAGACTTTTATTTTATTTTTTTTTTTAAGTAAAAACACACACAATTACTTTCAAAGAAGATGGAGTTCATGGTTGCTGTTTGATTTATTTCTGGATTATTGCTGTTGTCGTTAATGGAATATTTCTTTGATATTTAAATACAAATTTGATAGATGTGCTTGGTGGGTATCCTGCCACCAATTTCTGAAAATAGAAAGTATATTCTTGCAAAGAAGGTGGACTCTTCGGTGACTGGGTATAGTTTTCATTATATAAGCATTATGTCAGGGGCGCCTGGGTGGCACAGTCGGTTAGCCATCGGCTCTTGATTTCGGCTCAGGTCGTGATCTGATGGTTTGTGAGTTCAAGCCGCATGTCGGGCTCCCCACTGACAGTGAGGAGCCTGCTTGGGATTCTCTCTCCCTCTCTCTCTGCCCCTCTCCCTCATGCTCTCTCTCAAAATAAATAAATGAACACTAAAAAAATAGACATTATGCCAAACTTTTTGAAACTCTTATTTCAATACACTTTTTCAGCACTGTCCAATAGTCTTTTGGGGATAATGTAAAATTTGTGTCTCCTAAAGTGTCGTGTGATAGTCTCTTGTACATGTATTAACGGGAGTTTAAAATTTTGACTAGTATAATTTAGAAACTGAAGTTTTAGATTTAATACAGTTGAATTTAAATAGCCACATATGGCTAAGTGGTTATGAGACTGGGGCAGTTCTGTACCTTTATTAAATTTTTGACTGTTTTTCCTGGTGTGTTCAATCAGGGGTGGGTTAAAAATCACCCAATATCATTGCTTATTTTAGAGCTGCTCATTTTATTTTATATATTCAAATGTCATTTTTTTTAGGTGCATGTAAACTGAGAACTATACTGTTCTCTTGTTGAATTTGTTTTTTAAAGTATACGATGCCTCTCTTTATCTCTGGTAATTATTTACACATTAATTTTACTGATGTTTATATAACTCCTCAGTTTTTATTTTTTAATTGTTTTAATGTTTATTTATTTTTGAAAGAGAGAGAGAGAGAGTGAGCAGGGGAGGGGAAGAGAGAGAGGGAGACACAGAATATGACCCCGGCTCCAGGCTCTGAGCTGTCAGCACAGAGCCCGACTCAGGGTGCGAACTCACAAACCCTGAGATCATGACCTGAGCCAAAGTCCGAGGCTTAGCCAACTGAGCCACCCAGGCGCCCCTTCAGATTTTCTTTATTAGTGTTTCTATGATACTAATTTTTCATCATTTTGTTTTTTGACATTTCTATTCCTTTATGTTTTTTTTATGTTCTTTATAAACAACACGTGCTTCAGTTTTATTTTATCCAGTCTGAATGTATTCACCCCAAAATTGCAGCATTTCATACATATATATTCGGCATGAAACATACATATGGATTTATGTTGCCAGTTTCTACTTGATGACTCTTTTCTCATTACCACTTTCTAATTTTCTCTGCGCGCGTGCACACACATGCACAGACACACACACATACACACACACACACACACACACACACACACACTCTCATTTACTATTTTATTACCAGAGATAAAAATATGCTTCCTACATGTATCATAAGCTAAATTTTTACTTTTACCCTTATCACAGAAATTATGAGAGCTTACCACACTAATTACATTGGGCCTTGGCTCTACATGTTTTGATTGTTGTTCTATATTTCATTCTTTATAACTTTTCAAAATGCATAAAGCGCTGTGGTTATTTTTGGCAGTTCATATTCAGTCAGACTTACAAACACATTTTTCATTTTCAGTCCACTCCACTTTTACAGACACCTCTAAAATGTAATCTCCTGGGGTGCCTGCATGCCTCCGTCGTTAAGCATCAGACTGTTGATCTCGGCTCAGGTCGTGATCTCAGGTTTCCTGGGTTTGCCGCCCACAACGAGCTCTGTGCCAACAGCTTGGAGCCTGCCTGGGATTCTCTCTTCCCCCCGCTCTCTGCTCCTCCCCTGCTTGTGCATGCTCTCTCTCTCTCTCTCTCCTCTCTCTCTCCAATAAATAAATAAACATGTAAAAAATTAAAAAAAAAATAAAATAAAATTTAATCTCACATCATTTTCCTTCTACTTCGGGAAAACACTGTTGTTCTCCTGTTCGTACGGAGCTCAAGTCTCCCATTGCTCCTTTGTCCAAACCGAGTTTTCATCCATTCTTACAAGATACTTTGCTGGGTACAGAGTTGGGAGATGGTAGTTAATTCGTCTCTTTCTCCCATTGTCTCCCATTTCCACTGTTTGTGTCCCACAGCGAGCTGTAAAGCTTACGAGCTTCCTTGAAGTTCATCTCTTTTTGCGTTAGCTGCTTTCAATATTCTCTCTCTCCCTCCTTCGCCCCTACAGTTTTCCTATTTGTGTCTCAATATAAATTTCCTCTTCTTTATTTTTTTTAGTTTGTTTTTCATGTTTATTTTTTGAAAGAGACAGAGAGACAGAGACAGAGACAGAGAGACAGAGCATGATCAGGGGAAGGGCAGAGACAGAGGGAGACACAGAATCCAAATCCAAAGCAGGCTCCAGGCTCCCAGCTGTCAGCACAGATCCTGACGTGGGGCTTGAACTCAGGAGGTGCGAGATCATGACCTGAGCTGAGGTCCAGTGCTCCATGGACTGAGCCACCAAGGCGCCCCCCTCCTGTTTTTAATCAGTGTCAGGGTTCATAGGCTTTTTGAATCTGTGAACTGATAGTTTTCATGTGTCTTTCACAATTCCTATCTATTAATTCCTCAGAGATTGTGTCTACTCCTTGTATTCTTCTCCCTTCTTCTGGGGCTGCAGATCATTCCCTGCTCAACTTCTCCTCCCGTCTGTCATGTCTGACCTTCCCTTTTCTCCGTTCTATCGGTCTCACTCATGGCTATGTTCTGTTATTTCTTTGTTGTCACTCTCTTCCAGGGTAGTAGAATCCAATGTCCTACCTAACATATCCCCTTGGTTCTACATGATGGCTATCCTTGTTTGTTTTTAAAAGTTTGTTATAATTCCTTTGTTTTTAGATTTTAAAATTGTTTGGCCCTTGTAAAATCTTGCTGTTACATTATTATCTTGAGAGGATGCTAGACATAGCGATGCAAAATCAGGCCTATATCGGCGTACCCAAATTCCTCTTAAGTTAACAACTCATGTCATTGCAGAGCGTGCACGGAAAGTAAGAATTAACCCTGGTGTTGCACCATTAACTAAAGCAAAAATTCTGAGTCATATTTCATTCGTGTTTCCACTAATTTCCCTTTTGTGTTCCACGATCCAGTCTGTAGGAGACTACAGCCCTAGAGACTGTATTTTGTTTAGTTGTCATGTATCCTGAGTCTCCTCACGTCTGTGACAGCTACTCAGTCTCGCCTTGTCTTTTGTGTCCTTGACACTTTTGGCAATGTGGATTAGTTATTTTGTGGAATGCCCCTCAATTTGGGTTTGTCAGTTTTCTCACGAAGACATAGATCTATATGCATTATTAGAAGGATATCCAAGGACACTTTAGCTCACTTCCCTCCCACGAACCTGGTCCATACACCAATTGATTTCAGGTGCTGGAGAAATGTCTCCAATCCCATCAGTAAGATTTTACTTTTGTTTTCATTTTAGTGCAACCACCTGCTATGGTTCAACTGAACAACATTCTGATGTTTTGTTTAACTCAACGCTATATTTTGAAGAGCAAGCCCAAATTGCTGACCGTATTTATTTTAGCTTTGTGGGCTATTTAGCTCTGGAGCCATGGGCATATTGCCTCTCGGTGGTGGGGGGGAGGGGTTCCATGGCCTGCCCACTGATATGAAAGTGTCCCTTGTGCGTGGATGGAAAGTGAGCAATAATCAAGCCATGGCCTTGATGGCCTGTTCTGACTCCCCCCCTCCCCACTCAGCTCCATTTAGAGGTAGAACAGTGAAGTGCTTTTCCTCCTGGTTCCCTCCCCCCCAGGGTTTGGGTAAACCATTAATTACCACGTTATGGGGTGTCTTCTCTTATTCCTCAGCCAAGTTCACTGTGCTCTGCTCTCTTCTTCCCCAAAGCCATGTCTCTTTCAGCATCCTCTGCTGTATATATATATATACACACACACACATATATATAATATATATTATATATATTTATATTATATTTTATAAATATATTTATAAATAATATATTATATAAATATAATTTATAATATTTATATTATATATATGTGTGTGTATATATATATATATATATATATATATGAAAGCTATCAGAATTTCTGCTTTGATTTTGCCTTACTTACAAATGGATAAGTTTATCTGTGATGGCTTGGAGAATTCTGACAGAAGACATGAGACTCCTGGGTCACCGGCAGGACTGTATTATTCACGGCACAGGGAACAGTATGAGCGTGATCCCAGGTGGTGGCCGGAACATATGGAAGGTTGCTGTGCTGGGGGGTGGGGAATCCATGAGTTTGGGGAGCTCCTGTTTTATAACAAGCAGTAAACAAGCCTGGCTTCTGGTCCAGGGAGAGACATCGCATTACTCCTTCAAGTCTGCTCTCTGCAAATATGGCCTTGGGTAATGCACAGATAAAGAGTGCTCAGACGCTTAACATCCTTGGCCACCCAGCAAGCAAGTACAGAGTTGTACATGCCCATACTGCATTACCTCTCCCAACAATCTGGCACACTAACATCCAGGGGCAGGGTAGAATAGTGACAGCAGCTGAGGCTGGGTACAAGAGTAGGGAGGCACTGGTCAGCGGTGGAAAATAATTAACTGGTTTGTCCTTTATTGGATTCCACTGATTTTTTTTAAATTGGTAGGTAAGTATACGGATAAATTATATACATATGCAATGGTACTATTCTCTTAAGCGTATTGGGAAATATCAACCACACTGCAGAGGATTCTTCACTGTCTCTTTTCTTGTGTGTGTGTGAAACACTGTATCTCCTCAGTATGAACTCCTTGAGGGACGACCGTGGTTAGAAGCCCACAATCCTCGGCTGTCCCTAAATTTAACGGTGTGTGCATCTAAGCTCAATCAAACGCAAAGAGAGCCCCGTGGCCTTTGCACGTGCTTTGCGGGTGCTGACTCGAAGCAGAGAGGGTCCCCCTAGAACCAGTGCATGCATTTCCTAGCAAACACGTGAATCCAAATCCCCTTCTGCACCAAACGCGGCCCAGGTTTTATTATATCCTCCCTTGTCTGAGAATGCATGTACTCTGTTCCAGTCTTTCAGCCGAGCCCATCGCCACAAAATGAAAACTGTATCAAGTATCAGGAAAACAGTCAAAAAAGGAGCTGGATTTCAATCAATCCCTCATGTTACTGGAGCAAAATAGTTCTCTGTCCCTTCCTTTTCTCCTCTCCTCCCCTTCTATCAGCTCCTCAATTATAAGCAGATTCAACTACAGAAACAGGAAGGTGCCAGTCAAATCTGCAATGCTGAGCCAGGGCATAAAAATTAACTGGCAGATATGATATAACAATACCCGATATAATAAATCATTGGGTTCTTTTTGAAAACACAAATAGTAATTTAGCAGTTAGCTGGGTGTCTGGGTTTGTCGGTGTGCAAGTGTTTGGGTCTATAATTTCTCAGGGGTATTTCACCTGCTTTTTATTCTATCACTTTATAAATATGAATAGGCTAATTTATCAATGATGGTACAGTCAGTGGCAAAATTTCAGAGAGTTTATGGCACTTTTATTCATCCAATATACAGTAATTATTTTGCTTTAATTACTTCTCTTAAGCTTTCTCCCCAAACAAACAAACAAAAACTTAATAGCTTCAATGCTTTTAAGTGCTTCAATGGCACTCAGAGATTCAAAGGTTGCTGAAGTGAGGTTGTCACTAACGCAAGAAGAAGTCTATGAGTGAGGGAAAGTTTGAGTGACTGGGCGGATTCACTGAAATAAGTGTTGAGGTTGCAGGTAAATTTCATTACAAAGGAAATCAGCATGAAACCGTCTTCTCGGGAAACTTTTTGAAACTGAGAATTTAGGAGGCTCTGGAGAACGCTAGGTGAGACTGTGTGTAATGTCATTACTGGACTCATTTTAAAATTAGGCTGGTCAAATATTCAAAGCGATAATCGAAGGGGGAGAAACGCCGCATTGTTGAAGAGATTAGGTGACCTGGCAGGTCTTTTCCATCTCTAACTTGCAGGATTCTATTATCTGGTCTATCTATATGATAAACCCATTTAAAAAAAAGAAAAAAAAAAACCACTCCACTGCATGACATTACCTACATAACTTCAGGTGAAAGAAAAGATGTATACAGTGCATAAACAGCAGTATATGCCGATGTGAGCAAAGAAAAGGTATACAAATTTAAAAAGGAAACAGAGATGTGCTACTTTAAGAAGAACATTAGGATTATACAAGGAAGGCCAAATTCCAGGAATTCATTTTGAGTTGACGTCTGATCAAATACTGAATCAGGTTATTTTTCCAGCTTTGCTCTTAACTAGCTATGTGAGTTCATTTACTTAAGCCGAAAACATGAGGAAACTGGCTGACTTACTGCTAAGATCCTTTTAGCTTGAACACATAAGTCTGTGACTCCAGTTACAAGGTATAGTGCAATGGTAGCAAAAGCATGAGTATTTTTGCATAAATATTAATGTCTTCGTGCGTTTTATCTGAAAGCTCATGCTTGGAAAATTAAAACTGTCATGCATCAGTGGAACATCCAAATGGGAGAACCCCATTTTCTTTTTTGTTTCGGTAAAGCACAACTTCCAGGATTTCATTTCCTCGATAGATGGAATTCATTGGGACAGAAGACATCTTTCCAATAGTCGTGCAGAAAAGTCTTCAATAACTACACCAAATACCTCATAATACTTGGTGTTTGTTCAGTTTTCTTCATATTAGAGAAATAAAGTTCCCTCTGCATGCTTTAAACACCCATTGGGGCGCCTGGGTGGCTCAGTTGGTTGAGCGGCTGACTTCGGTTCGGGTCATGATCTCACGGTCCGTGATTTCGAGCCCCGCATCGGGCTCTGTGCTGACAGCTCAGAGCCTGGATCCTGTTTCAGATTCTGTGTCTCCCTCTCTCTGACCCTCCCCTGTTCATGCTCTGTCTCTCTCTGTTTCAAAAATAAATGTTAAAAAAAAAAAAATTTAAATACCCTAACATCCTCTGTACTGGCAGCAAGAAGCCTGACTGGTGTTCTCTCTCTCCCTCTCTCTCCCTGCTCACAATGTCTCTGTCTCTCTCAAAATAAATAAATAAACTTAAAAAAATGTTTTAAATACCTTGCCGTCTGGTCCAAAATGCATTCTCTCTGTTTCTAGTATATCCACACAGTTGACTTATACTTCTCTAAGGTTGTCTTTTACCCCTTACCAACACTTGCTTATTTCTCTTCTACCTTAAAATCAGCGTAAGGTTTTATTTAATAAATTTTCTTTCACTTGTGTCTCCCATTAGGCATAAAGTAACCTACGCCATTCTTTTGTTTTGTTGTTGTTATTTTTGTTGTTTTGAAGCCGGTCTGTGTCCACTCTGCTTCCCAATTCTAACATTTGCAGTTTGACCTATGTGTCCATCAGGACAATAAAATGTTCTTGTCCAAGCTACAAAATGGCTACCTGGAAGACAGCTCCAACAATTGCTTTAACAGTCCTCGGTTTTCTTTGACAGACATTGACAGATGTCTAAGTATATCTTGAGTTCAATTTTAGGGCTGTGAGGTAAGATAACCCTTGCCCTCATGATGCATATGTTCTATAAACAGACCAGTACATTATAGAAACAACCGCACAAGTAAATATAAATGTTCAACTGTGATGAGTATTATAAAGAAAAGCACATAGTTCTCTGAAAGCATTTAATAAAAGGATTTGAATTTGCCTTTGACTCACAAGGAACATATCTGAGGAAGGGATAATTGAACTGAAGGATAGTGTCTAGAGATAAACTACAGATGAGTTATTCGTAAGGATTGAATTCTTCCAATTGATATTGTTTAGGAATGACTTTGAAGGCATTATGGAGAACCAAAAACAATACAAACAAACCATCAACAAAAACCACAAAGGACAAGAGAACATGCGTGACTCTTGGAATTGAAAAATAGCAGTTTGATATAAGGTGTCTGTTGTGTTGATGATGGAAAAAGCTGGATAGACTTGAAACACATTCACAGGGTAAACGGACAGTGGCGGCTTATGTTAATAAGACGGGAAAAAAATGGGCAAACAGAGTCTATATTTCTATAATTCCACATTTTTTTTTTTTAATTTTTTTTCAACGTTTATTTATTTTTGGGACAGAGAGAGACAGAGCATGAACGGGGGAGGGGCAGAGAGAGAGGGAGACACAGAATGTGAAACAGGCTCCAGGCTCTGAGCCATCAGCCCAGAGCCTGATGCGGGGCTCGAACTCACGGACCGCGAGATCGTGACCTGGCTGAAGTCGGACGCTTAACCGACTGCGCCACCCAGGCGCCCCTATAATTCCACATTTTTTATATCTACGCTAGATTCAGTGATATATGGGTTACACAAAGGAGAATGGGTATAAGAAAGAAAACTACAGATCAATATCTCTTGTGAATATGGACGCAGAAATCCTCAACAGAATATTAACAAATCAAATCCAACAATTTGTAAAAAGAATTATATGCCACAACCAAATAGGATGTATCCCCGGTGCACAAAGCCGGTTCAACATTCAAAATTCCATGAAGCCAATCTCTCACATCAATAAATCACAGGATCATACCAATAAATGAAAAACAATTCAATTAAATTCAACACCCATTTTTGTTTAAAAATTCTCCGTAAACTAGGAATAAAGGCAAACTTCCTCAATTTGATAAAGAACATTTAAGAAAATCTATAGCTAACATCGTACTTCATGAGAAACTCAAAGCGTTCCCACTAAGATCAGATGCAAGGCAAGACTGCCCCTCCCACCACTGGTTTTCAACATCTTATTGGAAATTCCAATTAATGCCAAAAGTCAAGAAAAGAAAATAGTACTTATACATATTTGGAAAAAAGGAAATAAAACTGGCATTGTTTGCAGTTGACATGAGTGTCTACGTAGAAAATCCTAAAGCACGCACCAAAAACTCCTGGTTTGCTAAAAGTTGATGATAGCAAATTTGCAGGATATGAGATTAATATACAAAAGTCAGTTGCTTTCCTATATACCAATAATCAACAAGTGGATTTTGAAATTAAAAACATAACACCATTTATTTTACCACTGGGGGAAAAAATACTTAAGAATAAACCTAACAAGATATATGCAAAATCTATGCAAGGAAAACTTACAAAACTCTGATAACATTTTTTTAAAAAAAGTAAATGAATGGGGAGATATTCCATGTCCATGGATAAGAAGAGCCAATGTTGCCAATATGTCTGTTCTTCCTAACTTGATCTATAGATTCAGTGCAGTCCTAATTAAATCAAAAACAAAACAACCGAAAAACAGCAAATTATTTTATGGATATCACAAACCAAAGTTTATGTGGAAAGGCCAAAGTCCCTGAATGTTAAAGGAAATAAAATAATTAACCTAGCGATTTCATTGGGAATGTTAAATACTTTATCGCGCCTCTTTGTTCAGTATAAAGCTGCCATTTTTTTCCCACTGTATTTTTGTAAATAGAAATGATCATAAATGCTTCCATTAAAATTGTATTGATGTCCAAAATATTTTCAGCTGCTTACTAGGAAGTTACTATTAATTATGTCATTGCATTTCCCATTTAAGGAACTATATGTCCCATTAAGGAAATATACATCATCCAATATATGTCCCTATCTGTGCTGAACTTTCATAGATGTATAAAACACCAAATGATACCTGTTACTTCTGATTAGCACAGTATGAGGGGCATATCTGGTGTTTAAAATCCCTAAAATTAAAACAATGGATTCTATTACAAGGCTGGAAAGCATTTGCCACGATTGGAAACTTTGAAAGGAAATATAAAAATATGTAAGCTTCAGGAACATGGCGGCTTGGAATCTCACGTCAGCCACCTGCAGTGCCTCTTCCAACCTGAAGGTGACCCCGGAACAATGAGCTGGTGGACTTCATTCTCAGGCTCGTTTGGCTGTTGTTTTTTAAGATTAAATGCTTGAAAGATTCATCATGGGTGTGTGTAAAGTGAGGGTTATCTCTTCATTTAGTTCTGTTTACCAGGAGAGGTCTGAAATCATGAGACATTAATAAAATATTTAAACAATTTCACTCTTTCTTTGGTACCGTGATTTCGTTTGAAAATACTGAAATATGCTCTGTTTCTTTGGAAAACTGCAACAACCCGTTACGATATAATATAGTTCTAATCCAGCTCTGATTCTTAAAAGCATTAATATGAAAACTATTTTTTAGTAGAACTAAGGTTTAATTTACGGGGTATGTGTTTAGTTATCTTCTCTGTGGGCTTTTACCATGCGCTGTATCAAACTCATTTTAGGGGCGCCTGGGTGGCGCAGTCGGTTAAGCGTCCGACTTCAGCCAGGTCACGATCTCGCGGTCCGTGAGTTCGAGCCCCGCGTCAGGCTCTGGGCTGATGGCTCGGAGCCTGGAGCCTGTTTCCGATTCTGTGTCTCCCTCTCTCTGCCCCTCCCCCGTTCATGCTCTGTCTCTCTCTGTCCCAAAAATAAATACACGTTGAAAAAAAAAAAAAAAACTCATTTTGATCTCGATGATCTAAACCAGTCACTTTAATTCCCTGGTAAATAATAACAGAAAGTTGGAAGTTTAACCTTTAAAGAAAAGTGCAGTGTGAAGTTACGATTCACCTAAATGTTTTCAAGCAAGTGCCCTTTTCTACAAAGACGATATTAAAAAAAGAAAAAAAAAGCACCCACAGTTCTCCGTTTATGTTAAGAGACATAAGAACCTCCATGGCCCTCAAAACAATTATGCTAGCTGGTCCTTTGCCATAAAGACAGTGTCTAGAGATGTGGCAAAGAACCATAGCCATGGAAGATTATTGACAAGTCCCTTCATGGGCTTCTACTCACTTTTTTTTTTTGCCTTCAGGAATCTTATACTTAACAATTTAATTCATTTCCTTTCTCATGAAGAAAGAGATTGAAATAAAATTACTTACACCCATTAGGTTGGACATTGATAATTGTGACATTGTGAGAATTTACAAGTTTTCACCTTGTCAATAATTTTTTTTTTTTAAGTTTTAAATGTTTATTTATTTTTGATAGAGAGAGAGAGAGAGTGTGAGAGCAGGGGTGGAGCACAGAGAGAGGGACACACAGAATCCGAAGCAGACTCCGGGCTCTGAGCTGTCAGCACAGATCCCAGAGCCCGACCCGGGGCTTGAACTCACAGCCTGCAAGATCAAGACGTGAGCCGAAGTCAGACACTTAACCGACTGAGCCACCCAGGCGCCTATCCTTGTCAATATTTATACATAAAACTTGGCGAACAAACTAGTAGGGTGAGCAAATTGTTGCAATGAGATTGTTCAGACTACCCCATGGAATCTAAAGCTTTAGGAATTTTAGAATTTCTAACCTCCAAAGACAGAATTTATTGCTAAGCCATGTAATTCACACCTTCATTATACATGCAAAGACACTAAACCAAGAGAGAGGACCTCCTTCAACATGGAGCCCAACATTTTACTAAACAACAAACAAATCTCCTTGAGAAATTGATCTGTGCTTTCATCTGAAGCAGAAATGGGAGCCCTTACTCCAAATCAGTTAATTTACAAATATGTGTCTATCCCCCACTGTTTTCACTATAGACATCTACTTAACTATTTCAAATTTCTCTTTTTTTCTTCCTTTTTTTTTTTTTTTTTTATTTTTCTGTGTGTGAATTATATCACTTGCCTAGTGTCTAACTTTGTTTTTAAATTAGCAAAATAGGGCCGCCTGGGCGGCTCAGTCGGTTAGGCGTCCGACGTCAGCTCAGGACATGATCTCATGATTCGTGCGTTCCAGCCCCGCATCCGGCTCTGTGTCGACAGCTCAAAGCCTGGAGCCTGCTTCCAATTCTGTGTCTCCCTCTCTCTCTGCCCCTCTCCCACTCATGCTCGGTCTCTTTCTCTCAAAAATAAATAAACGTTAAACAAATTAAAAAATAAATAAATAAATTCGCAAAATAAAAAGAAATACATTTTGTTTTGAAATTCCTATCCAGAATACATTGCTTTCAGCTGGAGGAATGGCAATTAATTCTTTTTTTTTTTATTTTTTTTATTTAAAAAAAAATTTTTTTTTTCAACGTTTATTTATTTTTGGGACAGAGAGAGACAGAGCATGAACGGGGGAGGGGCAGAGAGAGAGGGAGACACAGAGTCAGAAACAAGCTCCAGGCTCCAAGCCATCAGCCCAGAGCCTGACGCGGGGCTCGAACTCACGGACCGCAAGATTGTGACCTGGCTGAAGTCGGACGCTTAACCGACTGCGCCACCCAGGCGCCCCGGCAATTAATTCTATAAGCACAAATTTTCAAATGGAAGTCCTGGCAGAGAGCTCCTAATTCTTCATTACGTACACGAATTCTTTCTTATGTACATGAATTGTGTTTTATGCGTATGTGTTTAAAACACTGCGTTTTCACAAATGTCAGTTCATTCGGTTTCACCTGACATTTTTGAGCAATTGCTATCACCATTTACATTACGTCACCCAGATCACATGTGTGCCCTGAAATTATTCTTCTCTTTCATAAGACACGGGAGAATTTTGGCCCTGAACCTGACCACTCCTGGGGACTTCATTCCCAACAAGCATTTGCTGTGTAGCCAGTTTTTGCTAATTATGCAATTTCCTCCTAATATATATATATTTTTTTTTCTTTTTTTCCAAATTCCATGATTGGAAGACACTGATCAAAGGAAGAAGTGTGTATTCCTATCATTTTGTTACTTCAACATAGTAATTGTTGCCATTCATTTCCATATAGAACAGGATTAGTTGGTCAATAGAACTTTAAGTTTTCCTGCTTCACTCTGATACATTTCACCTACCAATCCTTTAGGATGTTTGTAGTACATATCATTTAAACAGGTTTTCTTTTAAAGTTTATTTATTTATTTTAAGAGAGAGAGAGAGTGTGTGTGTGTATACAGGAATGGGGGAGGGACAGAGAGGGAGAGGGAGAAAGAGAATCCCAAGCACTGAGGCACGCAGGCACCCCTGAACATTTTTTTAAAGGAAATGTCAAGGAGAAAAAAAATACAAAAATTAATAAACAGAAATTAAGTAAAAAAAAGTCACATGTACTTAGGGAAGCACATATATTCTTCATTTTTCATCGTTTTTCAGAAAGCCATTTTAAAGATGCTTAAAAGAACATTATACTTGGAGAGCCTGGGTGGCTCAGTTAGTTCAGTGTCCAACTCTTGATTTGGGCTCAGGTCATGATCGTAGGGTTCATGGGATCAAGCCCCGCATTTGGCTCCACGCTGAGCATGAAGCCTGCTTGGGATTCTCTCTTTCTCTCCCCCTGCCCCTCTTTCCTGCTCTCTCTCAAATAAATAAATAAATAAATAAATAAATAAATAAATATTAAAACAATAAAAACTTCATACCCACACAAATAAGAACAAAAAATACCACGAACAACAACAACAACAAAAAACCCCACTCAACTCTGTGGAGATTATTGCTTTTTCCATTCAATCCACAAGTAATTAAAAATATTAACATGTAATTTTTAAAACCAAACATCATTTGCATGACTCCATGGGATTCATACAGGTTTTAATATTCTGTTGCACAATTTCCCTTTTAGTTTTAATTATTTATGGTTAATTATTTAATTATATTAAATTAATTATAGTTTAGTTATTTAATTAAAATTGTATATATATATATGTATATATAAAATCAAAGATACATAAATGTATATGCATCTTTTGGACCCGTGGGAGATAGGGTGTTCCTCCAATGTTTGTAGGGAAAGTGGCATCAGTTGAAGGCTTTGGTTATGAAAAATTCACAGTAGAATGGCTTTGCACAGGATTTAAGCTTAAATCACCTATTTAGACACAACCTCAATTTTAAACCATAATTCTTTCCAGGCTTCCTTAAAAACTGAATCCAGGTGGGAGGGGGTGGGGGGTGGGGAAGACATTTTGGCAAACCTGCCCCTTGACTCAGTTTGTAATGAACATCTTGCTGAGCTCTGCTTATGAATAACAAAAACACATGTAATCTAGCAAAAGAGGGGATCATAAAACCTTAAATATTCTGCCAACTAAGAAGATGGAGAAATCAAATGAGACTTCACCTTGCTGATCCTTTAAAAACTGTTTCTAGTTTTATGTGTTTCCTTGTCACAAGATGAGCACCATTCAAATGTCTCCGTGGTCAAAGCTTGAATTTTGAAAGGTCTGCAAGTCGAGTCAAGACTCATATCCTAGGTGTGATTCAGGCAGACAAGCTCCCAAGAGCAACGTGCTAGAAAAAATGCTAATATCAATGATGTGCATGTAATGGGGCTAAATGGCAGTTTAAAAAACCCATCAAAAAATGTTACCTCTACAGGAGATCCTGACTCAATATGTCACTTAATTGGATAAATTAAGGAATGGTCAGCCAGTGACCTCTCAGCAGAGAGCAGAAGCTTAATGATGGCAATTATTTGGCAAAAAGAAGAAAGAGAGAGGTCTATTTTATGAAATAAGATATTTAAATCTAAGGTGAAACCTCCACGTCTGACTCTTTTCCAAACATCTCCGAGTCTGTTTCACAGCGTTAAAGGCATAAATGTTCAAATGTCCACCTGTTGGAATATTATCAAAACACATTTGGAAGAGGGTAATGAAAAACAAAGCAGAAAGATCAAAGTAACTGGCACTGAATGTTTGCATTTAATCTGTAAGAACTAGAACTTCTCCTGGTAACAGAAATGGGGAAGAGGTAAAACCTCATGTATCTTGAAAAGGAAAGAGGGAAAAATAGTTGCATAAACAAAACCTGAATGGGAACAAAATCATACGGCTAAATCTTCAAATTACCTAGGGGATACGGTTCTGTTATTGCGACCCATCTTATTTAATAACCCTTTAGGATGCTTTTAGTACCTATTATTGTTTCAGGGTCTTTTAAAAGAAAATGTTAGGGACAAAAAAATTCAAAATTTAATTAAAATAGTGCATTAGTTTAATATGCGCCACATCGTTTGTATAACCTACTATATAATGCAGTGGTAATTAATATGCAATTTGACAATAGTTTTTCTTATATTTAATGTATTTTATAAGTACCTGAAACTGAGGTGATCCCAGGTCAATGTCACCCCCCCATTTCTCGTGGTCTGTAATAGAAGAATCACAAATATCGTGTGATGAAAGATACCAGGAAACACAAACTCTTGTCACTGATGCAGCTATATCTGGTAATTAGAATCATGGGATAAGGGGTAATATAGACACAAGTATTTGCCTTACCTGAACATGGAGGAGACTCGCTTTCCTTTACTGAGAAAGTTACACAATTGTAATGTATTACTTAATTCCTTTGGTTCAGTTGAATATGAAAGGGGGGGATCAAAATAATACTTTTTGTTTTTATTTCAATTTTTATTTGTGTCCCCCAAGTGGGCAAAAATGTTTCTAAATGTTTTATTTCATAATTCTGCATGGTGTAAAGAGGAGAGGAAAGCAATTACATAACTAAACAAATCTGTTGTATGTAGGATAATCATGCTTACGTTCTGTAATACTGTGATTTTCTTTTCTTCCAATTGGAGAATTTAAATTTGAGTGTAATGTTTTTACCAAAGGCTTTCCCTCCCAATTTGTTTGAGAAGTAATTAATACACATCTTTGTATAAATTGAAGGTGTACATCTATCTGGATGGTTGGATTCATCTATATTGCAAAATGACTGAAATGATTTCAGCTAACATCCATTCTCTCATATAGTAACAACAGAAAGAAAAGAAGAAAACAACGGAAAAACCTTCTCCTTGGGCGAGAACTCTTACCTCTCAGTCTTTGAAATCTTTCAAATAAACCATATAGCGGTTCAGTGTTAACCATAGGTATCACGTTGTAATATTTATCTTGTTAATTGGACATTTGTACCTTTGACCACCTTCCCCCAATTCTCCCCTCCCTAGCCATTGTCCCCGGTAACCATATGTCTGGTCTCTTTTTCTATGAGTTCATTTTGGCTTAGCCTTTTGTTTGTTTGTTTGCTTGATTTTAGATTCTACACGTAAGCAAAATCTTATACTCTCTGTCTTTCTCTGTCTGACTCGTTTCACTTAACATAATGCTTTCAAGTTCCACCCATGTTATTGAAAAGGGTAGGATTTCCACATTTTTATGGCTGAATAATATTCCCTTGCATGCATATGGCAACTTCTTTATCCATTTACCCACCGATGAACACTTAGGTTATTTTCATGTCTTAGCTATTGTAAATAATGCTGCTATGAACATGGGAAGATACCTTTTCAAGTTAGTGTTTTCATTTTCTTTGGCTATAGTCCCAGAGGTGGAATTGCTGGACCACATGGTAGTTTTATTTTTATTTTTTGGACGATCTTCCATACGGTTTTCCATAGCAGCCATGCCAATTGACGTTCCCACCAATGGTGCACCGGGGTTCTGTGTCTCCGCATCCACGCCTGTATCTGCTATCACTCATTTTGAGAACGGTCATTTTAGCAGAATCTCATTGTGATTTTAATTTACATTTCCCTAATGACTAGGGAAGGCTGAGCATCTGAGTCTCTGGGTCTTCTTTGGAGAAATGTCTATTCGGGTCCTTTGCCCATTTTTAATTTTTTTTTTCCTATTGAGTTGTATTAGAACTTTACATGTGGATAATGACTGTAATTAGATATATGGTTTGCAAATATTTTTTTCTCGTTCTATAGGTTGTCTTTTCACTTCATTGATGGTTTATTTTTTTAAATTTTACCTGCAAATATTTATGAATGTATGCATTATTATTATTAATATTATTATTTTCATTTATTTTGAAAGAGAGAGAGAGGGAGGGGCAGAGATGAATGGGAGAGAGAGAATCCCAAGCAGGCTCCGCACTGTCAGCACAGAGCCTGACGAGGGACTCAATCTCACCAACTGTGAGACTGTGACCTGAGCCAAAATCAAGAGTCAGACTTGCTTAACCGACTGAGTCACCTAGGCCCCACAATACAGGACTCTTCTATCAAAATTGTTGGGCTCAACATTTTGCAAACTAGACAGACTTAAGGCTTAACTTATTTTAAAGTTCACTGAATGTCATAAATGGTGAAATCTATTAATTTAAGTATCCCATCTGTCTCTTGTTCTAGAAATCCCTAATGAAAAATAGCTTAAGTTATAAAATACAAAAGACTTTTTGGAACCACTGAAGACCCCAAATAGTCAAAGTAATCGTGAGAATACTGTAGTCATCAACACAGTATAGTACTGGCAAAAAAAAAAAAAAAAAAAAAAAAAAAAAAAGAAAAGAAAAAAGAAAAACCCACAGAAAAATAAACCAATGGAACAGAACTGAGAGCCCAGAATATGAGCCCAAGCATATGTGGTCAATGAATACTTGACAAGGGAATCAAGAATGTTCAACGGGGAAAGGGAATTTTTTTAGTAATGGTGCTGGGATAATTGGATATTCACATGTAAAGAATGAAGCTGAACCCATACCTTCTACTGTCCACAAACATTAACTCAAAAGTGATCACGGACTTAAGTGACCGTAAAAGTGCTAGAAGAAAACATAGAACTAATGCTCCTTGGATGGGCCTTGGCCATGAGTTTTTGGACACGGCTCCCAAAGCACAAACAAAATAAAAAATAAACACACGAGACTCTATCATACCAAAAAGCTTCTGCACAGCAAAAGAAACCACCAATGAATGGAGGGAGGTGGGTGGGGGGTGGGCTAGATGGCTGATGAGTATTAAGAGGGCACTTGGGATGAACACTTGGTGTTGTACGTAAGTGGTGAATCACTGAATTCTACTCCTGAAAATAATATTACAGTATATGTTTAGTAACTGGAATTTAAATAAAAAGTTGAGGGGGACCTGGGTGGCTCAGTCAGTTAAGCATCCGACTCCTGATTTAGACTGACAGTGTGGAGCCTGCTTAGGGTTCTCTCTCTCCCTGTCCCTCCCCTGCTCGTGCTCTCTATCTCTCTTAAACTAAATAAATAAATAAACTCAAAAAAAGAGTCTTGTGTTGTGGAAGAAGCATGAACTTTGGTATTGATCTGGTATTAAGATCTCTGCTGCATATCTCTTCTGCCTGTGTAATCCTCATTTGAATAGACTTTCCCATACTATTCTCAAACTTTGGAACTCAGTGGACGTTGGGAGAATTGACCTTAAATTTCCTGAAAAATCTGATGGATCTGAGGTTTACAGAGTACTGGGAATACTGTAAGAGTTAGAATCTGAGACTGTTGAGACCCTTTATTTTTTTCTGTAAGGTATGTTTTTCAGATGGTGACATCACATTAAGATGCCTGATCTGTGATGAGAATCTTAAACACCTAAATAGGAGCTAAATTCACAGGCACACATATTAGGTTGTTTTCCAACCTGTGCAGACTTACCTGACATGTTGATAATTTAAAATAAAAATACAGAACTCTGTGCCTACGATTTACCATTTTATCACTTTTTTAAGTCTTTGTTAGAAAATGTAATGAAAGCTGATGTTTCCAGGTTGAATACAATATTGATATTTTTATTATGTTAATTAAAATGATCTCACCCATACTGCTACTGCGAAAAGACTATAAAATTTGCTTTTAAAATGACAAAGAATATAATCTCATCTATATTTGAAACTTTAATGAAAGTTTTACTAGAATATAGTACTGATTCCATAACTAAACAAACAACATATGTTAGCATACAAACAAAATTATCTTTTATATTTATACAAACAAAATTATGTTTAAAATCATATTTATATAAGCAAAATTAGAGTATATATTATAATGTAGAATATAAACAAAGGACCATCACATTTTTTTTGCTAAACACCAGTGCTGAGCCTCTAGGTTAGACTAGTAGTTTTGTTTGATGCTTTAAATGCTTTCTGAGTATTATAAAATTATTTATTATGGACCTTTTCCTTTGGCTAAGATATCTTTTTTTTTTTTTTTTTTTTCAACGTTTTTATTTATTTTTGGGACAGTGAGAGACAGAGCATGAACGGGGGAGGGGCAGAGAGAGAGGGAGACACAGAATCAGAAACAGGCTCCAGGCTCTGAGCCATCAGCCCAGAGCCTGACGCGGGGCTCGAACTCACGGACCGCGAGATCGTGACCTGGCTGAAGTCGGACGCTTAACCGACTGCGCCACCCAGGCGCCCCTGGCTAAGATATCTTATTTGTATAAACTTATCACGATTAATCTCTGCCAGTGTGGAAAATTCCATTTATTTTCATAATAAAAAATATTTTTAAAAAGGAGATTCTTTGGGAAGACTTTGAAATGAAATAAATCTCCAGGCTTGACCTCTTACAGTAAAAAGGGAAGAGGAAGATGAACCAAAATGAGAGAGGTTACCAGATTCTACAAGATTCGTCTCCTCAATTTGGTCAACTATTGGCCTCCCTCAATTCCTTACGCTCTGCAGAAGGTCACTACCATTGTCGCACTGCCCAACCCCCAAATTATTACTGAATATTCTCTTGTTTAGAAGGAAGACCGTGGAGAAAGTACCCATTTTGTTCAATTTCTTTTATTCATTCTATTTAATATGAGAACAAATGAATCACTTCTCGCCTTATGAAATCAACTTTCAAAAGGATCTCAGCCTTTTCTGAAATGTATTTTTGCAAAAAAAAGAAAAAAAAAGGATTCTTTTAGAAACTTTTTTTTTTCCTGGCTATGCTAATTCTGCTGAAATTGCAACATCATTTCAGGTAACTTCATCACCGATACATTTTCCCAGACCCAATATTTCCTATAATATATTTGTTATATTCCTGACTTGATCAAGTTTCTATAAAATGGGGCTTGTATATGCTGTTTGTACTAACCACTTATTTGGGAATAGATAACATTAGATATAGCATTATCAATAACATATACTATTATATAAATATGGAAAACAGATAATGGCATAACGTGTATTATGCTATGTTAGAATACAGATTCATTATGTATTCTAGTGACTATTTTATATAATTTTTGTTACTACTGCTGGTCTACTTCATGAAGAACCCACTAGTTAAAGGAGAAGAGACTAATCAATAATATGTGTCTTGGCCAAACGATGCTTTAAGATTTTGAACATACTCTGTCTCCACTTCGTATCATTAACCTTCCCTTGTTCAGTTGGTGTGACATTTCTTTCCTAGGGAGTGTGCGGAATTGAGAGCCAGTCCCACAAGCACATCATCTGTTTGAAAGACATCCAGGGAGGGACAGCCAATTGTGCCGCAGCCAGAACTGTGCCCCACTCCCAGGGGAAATCCAGGAGGGAGACGGACATTTGTGCAAGAGCCAAGTGTCAAGCATTCTGATTATTTAACTCGGTGTTTGTGCTTGCTGCCATGCTGTGGGTGCCTCGAACCAGTGTTCTAGAGACTGAAGTTGTCTTTTTGTTTTCCTCCTCCTCGAAGAAGGCAAAGGTCGTCATATTTTTCAAGCTGGTATCGATTAACATGGCTCTCCCTCAATGTTTTATTTTCGAGGGAGATATACATCTACTACATCCAAATATCTAGCATAGCTCCATTCTAATAATAAGAAAACAATTCCCAAATATGAGTGATGGTCAAAATAGCCAAGAACCCCTGTTAGTGGTGAAGCCCTTTGAGAGTTCAATGTTACCTACTCACGAGGTCAAGATAGGAGACAGCTTTATTGGCCGACGATGTCCGTAAAAATTAACCTTCAGCTAGCTGGAAAATCACGGGAGAAAACACATGAATGGCAGTAAACAAAGATAAGAGAGGGTGCAGGGAGAAGGTTCAGAGTGATATCAAAAGCCTGAAAACATTTAACATCAGTGAACACAAACTTTTACACCCATTGACAGTCTATGTTGGAATTAAAACATCACAAGCGATGAATAGCGTTAACTAAAGACCACAACTCTATTGTATGAATTGTAGAGGCAAACATCCTGATCTTCACAAAAGTCCCTCAAACCAAAGTATTCAAGTGCAGCCAGAAACTAACTGGTATCCATATACAATTCAGTGCACTTGGATGAAAAGAAGTGTCAATGCACAATACGTTTTGGAGATATAGTAATAAAATAAGGTATCGTTAATGGACAAGTAATTGAGAGGTTTAGTTGTTAGTTGATGGAAAGTTGATATATCTAGAACTATGTTTCTGGAAAATTCTAGACCAATTATTCTTACTTCTTTTTCATTTAAATGTTATCTTCCACTTTTTTTTCTATCTGCTGCATGATTTTTTTTCTGAAAATACATTTTATCAGATTTTCAAAATTGTTCCTACAAATAAGGAAACTAGACACCAGTAGTCAATGCAATGCCAACTTAATAGGAAGGACATCTCTCAAATGTAGTCATAAGTTTACAAAAAAATCACGAGATTATTATGTCTATTCCACACTATAAGAACCTGATCTTTTAACTGCAATCAATGTGTCATTTTGTTGACTGTATATCCGAATGGCACCCAGGTTCATGGATAACTCCATCCTGGTCATCCTGGCCCAGGAAATCAATATGGCATTGACCATTTAAATAAAATGATGAATAAAGCCTTCTAAAATCCAGTTTTAACATCTGAAGGGAAATATCTCCTTGTGTGTGTGTATTTCTCTCTTTATAGCATAATTATGATAGTACTTTACTAGAAACAATTGTGATACAGAACTTGAACCATTTCTTTTTTAAAATTTTTTGTTTATTTTTAAGAGAGAGACAGAAACAGAGACAGAGCATGAGTGGGGGATAAGCAGAGAGAGAGGGAGACACAAATCTGAAGCAGGCTCCAGGCTCCGAGCTGTCAGCACAGAGCCTGATGCGGGGCTTGAACTCACCAGCCGTGAGATCATGACCTGAGCCAAAGTTGGATGCCTAACCGACTGAGCCACCCAGGCGCCCCATAAACCATTTCTTTCCTTTGACTAAGCCCCTCGATGAAATGGTGGAGATGAAGGAAGCAATCGTGCATAGCCATGGCCTGCCACAGCAGAGAATAAATCAGAAGTGATCACTAGTGGAGTTCAATTTCTGAGAAGTTCATTTTCTTCAAACTGTGATAACCTGACAGGCAGAACCATTTGCCTTACAGCTTTCTGACAGATCCCACTGTGACCAGTCAAATGGCACCTACGAAGTTAAATAGATGCCTTGGGTCAGCTAGATGGCTTTCTCCTGCTATTCAAGACAGATTACCAGGAACTTCGGTTTGCAGATGGCTTTGCCACTCCCATGCACATACAAGAAGCCTGCCTTATAGGAAACATGAATGATATTCACAGCGTTAATAAAGGATGCTGTAGTTTGGAATGTCCCCAAGCAAGTCACTGAGAATAGAATGGCTTTGCACAATAACTTCGCCGGAGCAAAGGAAGCCTTACTGGAGAGCAGGTTCATCTGCTACGCGGGTGGAGAAGAGCATTTCTTGTTAGCAGGGTCAGCATAACACAATTCTTTGGTAAGAAAGAAGGAGCTGGCGTTACAGCAGGCGAACGTGGTTTCATAAAGGCGCGACCGCAAAAGGCACCTCCTGTTAGGAAGCATCTTCACATTATGATAATCGTTGCAATTATCGCGGGAACTGTCCTCTCTTGCTTTCGCGTGCTGAACGTTAACGTTTGTGGCTTTCTACCACGCGTGTCAAGGACAGCCAGCTTTGACCTTGCAGTAGTGAGGTGGGCTGGCTAAGCACCATCTTCTAAAATGCCTGCTTGGTGGATGGCAGACAATGCATTGCAGACAAGGAGCAAGGACATGAAATCAGAGGAAATGAGCAGGAGAAGGGACGTGTGATGGCAGCTCCTCTGTGTTCAGCCTTGCTTGGCCAGAGGTGGACACAGCGGGACCCCGGAAAATGCAATCCTAAAGGAATTTCCAAGGTCGTCTTCAGTTTGTATACGTTTCTGTTGAGTTGGTACCATGATTTCATTTAGAAGGCGGTTTCAGAAAACGTATTAGGCAACAAAAGAAAGATTTGAGGCTCGTGTATCTGTTTTCAGACATGTCTCCTCTTTTGCGCGGGGAGGTGGCAGTGAGGAATCCTGGCTCTGCGGGGCCCCCTGGAGGAGGCAGCAGAAGCACCGCACTCCCCCCTCATTCAGCATAAAGCGACTAGTTTGGACCTGAAGCTTCAGTTTCCGAAACCACGGATTCAGCCAAACAAACCTTATGTATTTGGGACCTCAGGAATAATCTATCAACTGAAAAGAATGGTTGTTTTATTTTTTTAATGTTTATTTACTTATTTTGAGAGAGAGCCAGAGCAGGGTAGAAGCACAGAGAGAGAGAGAGAGAGAGAGAGAGAGAGAGTCCCGAGCAGGCTCCATGTCGTCAGCACAGAGACTGAGAAGGGGTTCGAAATCACAAACCTTGAGATCACAACCTGAGCCAAAACCAAGAGTTGAACGCTTAACTGACTGAGCCACCCAGGTGCCACAGGAATCTGGTGCCCCAGATATTTTTACAGAGATCTTAGGCAATATAATAGTAAAACAAATATTTGCATACAAAAAATAATTTTAATTAAAGCAAATATCTTAGATGCTCAGCTTCAACCTCCATTTGACAAAATTTATATCAAAACCAGCAAATTATGGGGTGCCTGGGTGGCTCAGTCGGTTAAGCGTCGGACTTCAGTTCAGGGCATGATCTTGTGGTTCATGAGTTCGAGCCCCACGTCAGGCTCTGTGCAGACAGCTTCTGAGCCTGGATCGTGCTTCAGATTTTGTGTCTCCCTCTCTCTGCTCCTTCTCCAGATCACACACACACTCTGTCTCTCTCTCAAAAAAACCCTAAAATTAAAAAAAAAAACAACAAATTACATGTGTATATATGTAGTATAGATATAAAATTGTATATTTGTATTTATGTAAAGAAATGCATGGACAAAACCACCACACCTGGGATAAAAGTTTTCTGTCTTCTGACTTATTGTTCTTTCTGACTGTAATAAAATATTGGTAGAATTTTGAAATTTTCGTGTGAAATGCATGTTCTCTATTTTTGACAATCAGGTGTGCTTTTTATATTGCTATTTAACTTTTACATACATAATTCTTATGTCTTTGCCAACTTTCAGTTCTTTTCTGTAGGTTCCAATGACTTGGCACTCTAGTTTTTATATATTTTAACCATGTACATATTGTATTTTTGTTGGAGAAGTTTGAAAGACATGCCTTTTCAGAGAAAATACCATTTATTTTTAGAAGCACATTTGCTTTTCTCTTAACAACACTGAATTAAAAATAGCCAAGGGGCATCTGGGTGGCTCTGCCGGTTGAGTGCCTGACTTCAGCTCCGGTCATGATCTCATGGTTTGTGGGTTCGAGCCCCGTGTCGGGCTCTGTGCTGACAACTTGGAATGTGGAGCCTGCTTTGGGTTCTGTGTCTCCCTCTCTCTGCCTTTCCCCCACTTGTTCTCTCTCTCTCTCTCTCTCTCTCTCAAAAATAAATAAATAAATATTTAAAAATGTTTTAAAAATAAGTAAAGATTCCTTGCTTTAAAAAACTAAACTTATATTCACCAATAATTAATATTAATTGGTAATTAATAATTATTAAATTGGGGTAGAAACTCTGAACATTATAAAATTTAAAAAGACAACAGGTGATATCTCATTAAAAAACCTTATCCTGTTGGCTGCTTTTTACCAGCCCCTGATTGCTTTTGTCTTTATTCTACCAGTGACTAAATTTCACGTCATGAAGAGAAAACCAGATTGGCTACTCAGTAAAGCAAGAGCACGGTTCTCACTGAATAGCATTCAACCTTCTTTGACTATTTTAAATTAGAAAGCTTGTGCTTTAAATTGTGGACTTTGGGGACCATGTATATCTTAAAAGTAAGAGAGATGGTTGCATAGCTCAGCATGTATGATTCTTTTTGGTAAATGAAAATAAAACTTCAGCTACAAAATATCAGGTTGACAATTCTCATTAAAATATTTGCGGGGTGCCTGCGTGGCTCAGTTGGTTAAGCGTCTGACTCTGGATTTTGGCTCGGGTCATGATCTCAAGGTCGTGAGATCGAACCCTGTGTCAGGCTTCATGCTGAGTGAGAAGCCTGCTTGGGATTCATTCCCTCCTTCTCTCTCTAAATCAATCAATCATTCGGTCAATAAATAGGATTCTCTCACTTTCTCTCTTCCTCTGCCCCCTCCCCCGCTAGTGTGCTCTCTTTCTCTCTATCTCTCTCTCAAATAAAAACAATAAATAATGATATTCTTATCAACTCGAAGGCCATAGCATATTAGATATTTTCTTAGTCTTATCTTCGCCACCATAAATAATCGCCATTCTTCAAGGTTTTCATGATTTTCCATTGCCACGATCTGAACTAACACACAGGCTTCTTTCTGTTGCTGGTTGAGTCACTACAAGTTTGTTTCCTGGGTAACACTAGATGATGGGGGCCACACTTAAAGGACAGGATATGAGTTGTACAGTATGGTATAAACCATGCGTCACGCCGTTGATTGTATCATGAAAATAACAGTTATTCCTTCTCAAATGCATATGGTGAACTGCATAATGACATTTTTGTGCCCCACACCAGTGCTGACTCTTTCATGTCCCTGCTTCAGTTCACCCCCTGCAGGCACATAAATCAGGTCTCCACTTGTCTGTTGGCCTCCCGTTTAAATACATTCAGTATTTACATACAAGTGATTGACATTTATGCTCAGGCAATCAAATAACTGACCTATAGATTTTAAAAATAACACTGACCTCAAAAGAGTATTTTGCTTGATGTTGGTATTCCTTTGTTTGGAAGTTAGTGTGAGAAGGCATCTGTTAGACACAGCAAAAAATTGAATGTAGAAATGTTCGTATTGCACTATTTCATGACTTGGCACGTTTTAATGTAATATTTAAATTACATTAATTTTCAGGGCACCTGGGTGGCTCTGTCAGTTAAGGGTCCGACTTCCGCTCAGGTCACGATCTCACGGTTCGTGGGTTCGAGCCTTGCGTCAGGCTCTGTGCTGACAGCTCAGAGCCTGGAGCCTGCTTCAGATCCTGTGTCTCCCTCTCCCTCTGCCCCTCCCCTGCTTATGCTCTGTTTCTCTCTCTCTCTCAAACATAAATAAACATTTAAAATTTTGTTTTTAAAAATTACATTAATTTTCATTTTATTGTTAAATATTTCGATCACTTTATCTTCAAGAATTTGAGAACTGTTTTATTTAGAGTACTGTAAGAAAAACATAGAAAATCTGAATCCACGATGTATTTATAGTAATTGCTAATGACTGATTCAAGGCTTTTATAAAAGGTGTTTAGATGATGAGTTCTGAAAATTTTCTAATTGCACTTGAAAAGCATTGGCAAAGCATTTACAATGACATCGTGAATACAGATTAAGATAATAATAAAAAAAAAATCTCTAGTCTTGGAATCAGAGACTTCCTAGTTGTTGTTGTTGTTTTTTTTTTAATGTTTATTTTTGAGAGAAAGACACACGAGTGGAGGCGGGCAGAGAGAGCAGAAGACAGAGGATCCCAAGTGGGTTCTGCACCATCAGCAAGAAAGCCCAGAGCCCAGTGCAGAGCCCAGAGCCTGGCACAGGGCTCGAACCCAGGGTACCGCGAGATCGGCAAGATCAGGACCGGAGCAGAAGTCAGACATTTAACAGACTGAGGCGCCCACGCGCCCCAGAGATTTCCTAGTTTTAAGTTCAAACGCTGAAACTTTAAGGATTCATATGACGTTTAAATTTACATCTACAGGAACTTCAATCTTTATTTTACTTGCACAGAGGGTATGGACATAAAGCACACAGGACCTGAATATACGCCTCCCACAGGAAATGCTATGTGATATAAAAGGGTTAAGTCTGATTTACAGCTTGAATTTACTTATCTTATGGCCTATAACTCACTTACTATAATTACACTGACGATAAATTAAGTACACAATACCTTTCTTTCATGCTTCCAGTTTAAATGCCATAACGCAGAGGCAGATTCAACAGAGACTGCATTTAACTTTGAAAAGCGATGGTGACAATAATCGTTTGCACCAGAGGGAATTGCTGTTTTTATATGTGAACATCATTGAATACTGGCAACTTCTTATGGCTTAATCCATAAAGGAGATAATTTAGTGGTTTAATCAATAAGTTCAGAAATCAACTGGCCTCGATTGAAATCTTGGCCCCATTCCCCAGCTGTGAGATCTTAGGTGAAGCTCTCTGTCCCTCAGTTTCCTTGACTATAAAATGTGGATAAGATCACGTACTTCATAGGACCATCCTGAGGAATAAAACACTTAACTAAATATGGGGAAAAAATTGGTCTGAGCACAGTCCTTACTCCTGACTTAACAAATACAATCGTGAGCCACAATGTCTGTAAGGAACCAGTCTGTAACTATGGATTTGATTTCACATTCATCTTTCCACACCTTTTACACGATGGATCTGTCATTTCACTGCGCTGAGTTTTAATTTCCCAGTCTGTAAAATAGCTATGGAAATAGCTAAAAGCGATATGCAAATGTGGTATGGCATTATTAGCATTTGAACTCTGGAAAGTAAAGATGCACAAGCCATACAGGGGGGCAAGTTGTTTAATAATCACGTGTCGATGGGAAAAGAAGAACCATGAATGTGTGCACAAAATTACACCCTCACTAGGAATACGTATCTATTGGTTAAAGAAGGCATTCCTACAGCAAAGTATCTGCTTTTTTTGGTGTTTACTAAACACAGCACACACACAGGCTTGAGGTTCTAATCATTGCCTGAGGCCCTTTTTTAAGCAATTTATTCATTATCTCCATACAAGGGCTCAGGTATCCAAAAATAATCTTACAAAGGCTCTAGATTTGTTTCAAAAAGACCAGGGATGTGGAGGCTTACTTTTGAAGCTTCTCCACAGGGAAAACTTTTTCCCTTGAGAGAGTGAAACAGCTCAGAATGTCAAACTTTGATCTAAACTGCTCACAACATTCACAAGTAATACCAAGACGGTAATTTCCTTCTGTTCTCAATCTGCAGGTGTGAGCCACAATAGCAAAACACAGAAAAACCCAAACATAAAATTGGTGCGGAAAATATTCTCCAGGGTGTCTTTTCGTAATCTCATTTTGCTCATGATATATATCGGATGGAAAGTGAAGGGTAAAGTCAGGAATGCAGAATTCAGTTGTAATATTTTATGTGTAGTGAATAAAGTAGATAGCAATGAAAAGATGTGATTTTTTTGGTGTGTATTTTTAATAGCTGTGTATAAATTATTTCTAATTACAAAGTAAGGAATGGGACCACATTTTCTGAAATCCATTTCAAGCTCAACCAGTCCCAAATGAAATAGTTCAGTGCTCCCTAGACACACATTTCTTCTGTATAATTTTATCTCTGCGATGCAGATGTCGCGCTGAGGTTTCTGATATAGGAACAATATCCTTAGAAAAACCTTCGCTCCTCAAGGTAATGGAAATACAAATAATTTAATCCTTAAACCCGAAACTTTCAAATCCAAGTTCAGTATTTTCCCCTTGTTTGGTTCTTCCTGACCTTTCTCTTCCTGCTGCTGCAATGTGTCCATGATAATCCCCTTTCGTGGGGATTTAGTTGCCTCAGGATGTCCATGTTTCTGGCCAATGTACTTCTCTGTCCCCACGTCATAGCCACGTCCCCTTAAGTTTTTGGATATGAAAACAAACACGAGGACAAACCGAGCGTTCTCATCAGGTCATCAATGTATTTTCTGATCCAAAACTGAGGGTCAATACTCGAAAATCAAAAATTCTTTGGTTTGCCCAAAGCGATTTCCACCCAGAGGGGCACTTGGTAAAAACTGAGCCACTGAAGCATTCCAGTATGTATGCTATTTTTCTAGACACTAGACCTATCTTTAAAAGGAGGGAAGGGAAGAAGGAGGGATGAAAAGGAGAGAAAGGAAAAGAGGGAGATTTGGAAACATTAAAATCTATGAACTTGGCATTCTTGTTGCTTGGTTGCAATCTTTTACCTTGCAGATTTATATAAGGAATTAAATGCATAATGTATGCTATATTATCTGCAGAGAGACCCTTAGTGTATAATATCCATCATTAGGCACATTTCCTTTTATATGATAGCTCTGTCATTACACCACTAAAATGAATCTGGAGAAAATAGAGCACATACATTAATGCTTAATATTTGTACACGTCCATCATGATTTTTTTTTCTTTTTCTCCTACTTATTGAATTATATGTCACACCATCAGGTGGGGTTTTTTGTTTGTTTGTTTGTTTGTTTGTTGTCTTTGAAGGGAGAGTCCCATCATTAGAAATACACTCAGCAAAATTCCACAGGGTGAAGTCTGTAACTTAGCTTTGAAGTTGTCTCAGGTAACCTTGACAATCAGGGTGCTGTTGGGGGAATAATGTGCCTCTTAGGAAAAGAGTCCCGGAACTCTTATGACCAAGTTAAGAGTGCCTGAGATGATCAGGTTTACAATTTTGGAATAAAATGTAGATGTAGGTAATTTCACATACATCCAAAAGATGCGGGCAGTCAGAACGGAATATATATTGTAAATCTCAGTGGGGAAAAGTGGGCATAATTGTTATCATTTGTCACAAATAGTGTTTCTACCTATTTCTTTGCCTGCTATAAATAAAAAGCAACTCCAGAGGTTGCTGAAGGCACTCTTAGTTTGCTCTCGTTTCTGTTTCAGAGGAAGGAGAAATGAAATGCCTTTATATCCTATTGAGGAAGAAATACAGTGAGGAAGGACTATGTATCTCAAAGACTGGTGATATCAGTATTCTGGAGTTTGGGCTAGCTCATCCCGTCCAGAATCTATTGCAAAATTACCAGTGAAATACATTCTGGATAGTCTCATAGAAAAGTAAGGCATTAGAAAAACAGTGTCTCTGCTTCTCTATATGAGATTACACTTCACGTATAGTAATCTTGTCTAAATTTAGACAATCTAAAATTGTCTGAAATCATAGGAGAAGGCATCTTCATAAAATTACAAGGAGTCCAGAAAAAACTCTTACTGTACTTCTTAAAATTTTTTCAACGTTTATTTATTTATTTTGAGGGAGATAAAGACAGTGCGAGTGGGGGAGGGACAACCAGAGCCCTAAGTGGGGCTCGAGCTCACGAAACCATGAGATCATGACCTGAGCCGAAATCAAGAGTTGGACGCGTAACCGACTGAGCCATGCAGGCGCCCCTGTATTTGTGAAGGAGACGAATTTAACATCTTCTCTCCGGTTCTCTTCCTCCATGATAAAAGCATTCAATTCACCTGCCACCGCCCACCTTCTCAGTAGCCTATCTCATATAGTCTTTGGCGGAATAGGACTTGATAAACCCTGCAACTTGCACGATTTTGTCTACGCAACTCCCCCCCCCCCCCCCCCCCCCCACCGCCCCCGGCACTTTTCTTGCTAGATGAGGACAAAACCTTCCTTCCCCAGAGAACCAGCCAGCCCTGTGTGGTCCCCTGCTGGGTGACCCAAGCCCCTTTGGCCCCTCCAGACCTAGCCATAAAGGGCCCGACTAAAGTTTGCTCCTGATTTAGAGGGACGGGCAATTTGGGCGAGGCCCACGTGGGGGGTTCTGCCGGTCTTGCCTGGTACCACGCACGTGACTGCAACCATCTGAGGCGTCACACGGGGGAGTGTCCTCAGGGCTTCAGCTGGGGTGGCCCCACCTACGTGGTCTCAACCTCTCCTTCCTGCGGTGGCAGCACCGTGTTCCCAGAACGCCAAATGGAAACTGAAAGGCTACTTGAGGCTTGGGCTGGGGATCCAGTTTCCTCTGCTTGGGGCAAGCCAAATCGAGCGATGCCTGGGGTCATCCCGTGGCTCACCAAGGGGCTGGCTGTCACGGGGGGCGGGGGGGCTCGGCTGGGTTGGCGCATCCCGGTTCCATCTCCCTGCACAGGCTAGGTGGCTCTCGCTCACGTGGTGGGGCGCTGGGCTCAAAGAGCCTGCAAGCTGTAGGAAGCCACGGGGCACTCGGAAGCCTAGGCTCTGAAATTTGCACAGCATCGCCTCGATCGCCCTTTACTGGGTAAAGCGGGTCACAAGGGGTTGGGCCCACGGACTCTCCCCGCCCCCCGCGGAGAGACGCGGGAGGGTAGTGAATGGGAGAGAGTACGGCAAAGGGAATTTTATTTTCGCCGGTCCTTTTTCTCCACTTTTATTACTTTCAGGTTCCGGCAAAAGCAGACAAGCACACAGCAACCAAGCCAACAAAAAAGGAAACAAAGCAAAACCACCTGCTTCTCTCCTTGCTGGCGTAGTTGACACGGCAGGGACGCAGCACGGATCGATTTCCATCCCTCCCTCATCCTCTCCGCCCGCCCCGTCGGTGTCTCTTAAAGCAGGCAAAACATGGGGGTCCTTTTGTTGCTAAACGTGGGCAGTCTGTAGAATAAAGTTGTGCCGGTGCTCTCGTGGTTAATAATCGGTGCCTTAAGGCAGGCCATTTACTGCAAATACTACAGCCTTGATTCGTTTTAGATCACACCCCATCTGAACCATACGCCCTTCGTCTTAAGACATAGACTTTCACGTGATTTTTGTGCTCTTGTGTGTTAGGTTTGATATCCTTTTCAACCATTATGTTGTATCCTATTTCTGACGCACAGGCATGCGATTTGGTGTGATTTGTAGGCTGTTATGTGTTAAATGTGATTCCGTTTTGGCTATTAGGTGACATTATATTTCTAACTCCTAAGAATTGAATGAGCGGCTTAAAAATAGGTCAGCGATGCATAAAAATAATGATGCAAATCGCAGCGCAAGGACCAAAATGCCATAAAACCTCATAAACATAAAAAGGATAAACTCCAGGACAAAATGAAGTTATGAGTCTCTGTGTGCCTTGATAAGTAATGTATAAGTATAATGGTTTCTCCTAAGCAACACGACCAGAAAACTACACACAAAGGTACCAGAAGCATGAGAAAAATAGGTTTTATTGAATCCAGGATTCATTGGCACCCAGGCCCTATGATGGGGTCTGTTATTAAACTTCATCCAACTGCATCCTGATGTCATTGGTACACTGAACTCATTATTAAAACGCACTGTCCTTTGTGCTAACGCCAATTGTTCTTTTCTTCTTTCACCAGAGATTCAAAACATCACTTACAGAGCCAAGTGGGCTAATTTTTCACTGAATGTGGGGAAGAGAGAACAACACCATCCAGGCTTCTTCACATTAACCCTTTTCCGCTCAAGAAGTACAAGCCGTTGTGTTACCTAGAAGCTCGCATAGCTAGCCACTAAGTTAATGCAAATATCATGCTGAGGGAGAAATCAGAAGGAGCCGTTGACAAAAGTTGCTCTGTTAAATGACATCATTGGAAGTGACGAGACATCAGTGCCATCGGACCAAGAGCAGTTGCTCCCCCGACATGCGGAAGCAGGTGTTTTATTCTGAAGGTGAACACCATCAGTTTGCACTATAATTGTGTAGATGATGAATCAGCACTTAGTGTATGTGCAGAATGCATCTGGGGGAGAATATGTGGACCAATTTTTCTACGCATCACCAAAATGACATGTAGTAGAAAAGGATATTATATTTTATTAGTTGATTATTAGTAGTGACGTAAGCTAGGAAAGAGGCTGAACTATATGCTGAGGGGCGTCAGCTACATACAGGGCAATATTTTAAGTATTTAATCAACCTTTTAGCACCTGGTATGATATAGGCAGTGCCCTAGCAAAACAAAAGGAGAACACAGAGGGAGTGCTAGCTAAAGCTCAGCCATAGCAACACATACGATTGGCAAGAGAGCTCCTGTTAATAAGTTGACATTTTTGGGGGTGGGGTGGGGTGGGGTCAACACTCTGCCTTTTGATCCTGAAATCAAACTTGATCAAGGAGGATTCATTCCAACAGCCTCTCTTATGAACTTGAGTTTCCATAACAGCGAACGCAGTTAAAGCAAGTAAACCATGGGCTGACTGAGGATTCTTAATTTCAGGAGACAATTTTTTTTTCTAGTATTTCTGAGATCTCCTGGTGACCCCCTTCCTGGGTCGTCTCATGCCTTTTATATCCAACATCCTTTTCTCGCCATTCTTGAAATCAGCTCACTCCCACTGATCACAGCAAACCTGCCGAGAGTTCCACACTTCAGTCTCGGCCTCTGACCTTCAAGAGTTGTTTTTTTTTTTTTTTTTTTTTTTTCTAGAAACTTCCCTTTGGCAACCCTAAACTCTCTTACTTCTTTGTCTAGATGACCAGGCAGAATGTCTTCTTCCTTCCGATTGCCTGATTGCAAAACTTTCTTTGAGAATACAACTCCAGGTCTTTCTATGTGAAGTTTTCTTTCATGACTCAGTCCTGGCTGTGTCCTCACTTCCCTGGATCCTAACACACAATTAAGAGCCACACAATTCAGTACTTTGTCATGTATGTCTTTCCCTCCGACTAGCTTTTGTTTCCTCCCGAGCTAGACTGAATACACCTTGAGGGAATTCGTATGTTGACATTCTTACGAGAGTTGCCAAGTTACAACAGTCTGAGTAGGTTGACTGCCATCAAGGCACTTAAAATCTAGTTGGACATTTACATGGGAACAGCGAAAAAAAAATAGAAGATAATCGGGCCCTAGTTATGTGGGACACTCTATACGTCCTTTGGCTGGCAGAGAAGGTAAATGAGGACTGGAACAGTCAGTAGGGCATTTCTCAAGGCTACCCACGGACTTCGCCCAGTCTTAACAATGTGTGGGATTTGTATCAGTAGAAGGAGGAGTCCGGGACATCTGGGGAGGCAATCACCAGCAAGGAGAATGCAGCGACAAGAATGAGCGTGGGGAGCTTTGTGACAATAACAGGGAGCCTGGAGAGTTGAGTCACAGACTGCTGCTTCCTGCCACGGAGGTATCCTCAAAGACAGAATGGTGGGAATATGTAAATACATGGCTGTTAGTATTGACAGATCTGTTTTAATGAGAAGCTCTTCAGCTGTAGGGAAAGATGGCATTGTGGCTAGAGTTTCCAGAATCAGTTACGGTTTCTGCTCTCCGGAGGTAGAACTGCCTGTGAATAATGTAGCAAATGTGCTGATGTGTGGGGGTGTGTTCCTGATACTTGACTGGCCTCCATATTGTGACTTTTAGTGGGATGAGTCTTCTGATTCCTTTTTGTTATAAAATTGGGAAGCAGTGACTGCAAGGAAAATGGTGATCATCTTTGAAAACTGATGATCTTTTTTAAAGAATGTTTAGTCATTTTTTGAGAGAGAGAGAGAGAGAGAGCGCGCACAAGTGGGGGAGGGGCAGAAAGGGAGGGAGACACAGAATATGAAACAGGCTCCAGGCTCTGAGCTGTCAGCACAGAGCCCGCTGCGGGGCTCGAACCCACGAACTAAGAGATCGTGACCTGAGCCGAAGTCAGCCAGTCAACCGACTGAGCCACCCAGGTGCCCCCAAAACTGACAATCTTTTAAAAATGATGTCACGTTTCTTAGGCATATACCCTGACATACTTTGACAACCTGCTCACCAAGATCTCAGAGTCTGCTGTTCTAAAAAAAGGCAGTCAAAATTCCCACACAATTTTTTTTTTAGCTTTATTTTAAATGTGCTGAATCATGAAAATGATCTAGTTAAGAATGCAGGGGCGCCTGGGTGGCGCAGTCGGTTGAGCGTCCGACTTCAGCCAGGTCACGATCTCGCGGTCCGGGAGTTCGAGCCCCGCGTCAGGCTCTGGGCTGATGGCCCGGAGCCTGGAGCCTGTTTCCGATTCTGTGTCTCCCTCTCTCTCTGCCCCTCCCCCGTTCATGCTCTGTCTCTCTCTGTCCCAAAAATAAATAAACGTTGAAAAAAAAATCTTTAAAAAAAAAAAAAAAAAAAAAAAAAAAAAAAAAAAAAGAATGCAAATTAGAGGGGGCACCCAGGTGGCTCAGTTGGTTAAGCATTGGACTCTTGATTTCAGCTCAGGTCATGATCTCACGGTTTGTGAGTTCAAGCCCCAAATGGGGCTCTGTGCTGACAGTACAGGGCCTGCTTGGGATTCTCTCTCTCTGTCCCTCTCCCCCTCCACTCCTGCTCTCTCTCTCTTCCAAAAATAAATAAAAAGACATTACAAATGTAAACAAACGTAATTATTAACAAAAAGAGTGCAAACTAGAAACATTTTTTGAATGTTTTGTTTCTGTGTTTGAATTTAAAAGCAACAGGTATTTTTTTTTTCATTATTGTGTTTACAAATTTGAGATTTGCAATGAAAATCTTTCTGTAAACATTGAGTATGTGAATAAAACTGAAGTAGTTGCTCTCAAATGTCCCCCGGGGGCATCTAGAAATGCCTGGAGACATTCTGACTGTCAGGACTGGGGTGGGGGGGGTTCCCTGCAGGTCCTGTGGGTACACGGCCATAACAACGAATTAACCAACCCCAAGTGTCACCGGTGTCGAGGCTGGCTCCACCCCTGAACTGAACAGGAGTGTGCATCACCGGATAAAGAAGACGATGCATCTAATGGACTAACGAATAGACAAATGGAACTTTTGACTAAGAAATTATTGAAATGTAGTCTATCCTGTTTCATGGGAAAGTATCACACAAAATTAGGATGCAGTGTTTAGAGGACTGAATACAGTATGTCGCCATGATAATGACAGTTTTGCACACTGAAAACATCTTAAAATGGAGATCTAAAAGCACGTTCCAAATGTTAATGTATTCTGATGACCGCGCTGATAAGCATTGTGCCTTTGTGTTACATTTCACTAATGAAGGAACACACCCAGGAAGGTTAGAGGTGACGCGGCCAGGGTCACGGAGCGAATTGAGAACAGTCCCAACCAGATTTTGAGGATCTAATTTTCTATTGTGATCAAATAATTTTACCTCTCAGATATTTTTAAATGCAGTTGGTCATGATTAAATGTATCTCTGAACATAAAAATGTGCTCTCGTAGAAATATAAATATGCAACAAGGTGATAGGTGACTTGGAGTACTTCACATTCTCTTATCATCTACAGATTTGATTTCTTGTGCAAGAAAATTGAGCTTATTAGAATTCACGGATTGTAATTAAAGAGAATTTCCAAATTGGTGGCCTTCAGGGAAGGGAAGGTTAATTAGTCCTTAATTCACTCAAAATAATGAATATTTTTCTATATGTATAATTGCAGGAATAGAATACTATTTGGTTTTGATGGGCAGTAATAACAACTAATCCATTCACATAATACATAAAAGTCTCATCGGAAATATATAATCGAAGAATTATAGAAAACCAATCCCTATAGATTCTGAGGAGATGTAATGTACCACAGCGTGTAATTATGAATTCTAAAATAATTTGTATATAGGAACACATTCACAGAGATGTTTTTTTAACCCTTGGAGCAATTTAAGACAATGTATTCAACAAATAATTATTGAATATCTATTAAATGTCAAAAGCTCTGAAAGATGCACTTAGCATTTAAACTAGGTCTCTGACTTGCATGATTTTTAAATAAATGTATTATCTTCTTGACCCCTTCACATATTTATTCAGGCAATTTTTCACATGGATTGATATATGTCCATAAAGGTAAGTACAAGTACATTCCCTGGAAAGGTCAGCCCTTCGTGGAATTAATGGAAAGAATGTAGGAAGAGAAGAAGAATAGGTAGAAGAAAGAATGAATGAAAAGCCAAATGCTTGCATATTTTTATTTCTACTCCTCTCTCTTTCATATTCCACCTACGTATTATTTAGGGCACTCACTACATTCTATCCTGCTGTAATTATTTATAAAAGTAGTCTTTACTGTGTAAGGATAAAGCTAAAATTTTAATATAATTCCCATTGCAGATGACAGACCCCTCCAAGTGCAAACCGCAGCGTGGGAAAGCAAACCGTTCCTACAATATCTACCCTGAGAAGGGCAGGTCAGCATACCTCATCTATAGTAAACGTAACAGGGAGCATTTTCAGAAAGAAACGTGTGGTCAGGTACCACTCAGTGTAATGGCACTCCTATCTTACCTGCTCTGTACAAGAGAATTTGACTTATATCTTCCATTGGAAGTAACTATTCAACTTATGGTTTCCTGAAGGTAATATATTTATGAAGTTCATTCAACAATTTTGAGACCCTGGTATGCATTAGGTGTTTTGCTGGGTGCTAGGAATGAAAAAACCTTTCTTTCTTTCTCTTTCTTTCCTTCCTTCCTTCCTTCCTTCCTTCCTTCCTTTTCTTTCTTCTTTCTTTCTTTCTTTCTTTCTTTCTTTCTTTCTTAAGCATAGTTTCTTACCTCTGGGGGCATAGAGATTGTGCCTTTTAAATAAACTTATATGCTATAAAAATAAAAGTGTTATGGTAGACATATGTGTTGGCATAACATTGGGTATAGAAGAATGAATGCAGAAAATCTCAAATAAGCAGAAGAAGATTCTTGGCAAAGAGCGTGACATTGGTAGCTTAGTCTAGAATGATCCCTTTGCACAAGAAGGGGAAGGCATTGCAGGTGGAGAGCACAGCATGGTCAAAGCCCCGGACAAGTTATCAGCCAAGTATGTTGATGGGAAGGAAGGATGATCACATAATTCAGTATGGCACCACCATAGGTATGGGGTGAGAGTGGTGAAAATGTAGATGGACAGATAATGGACAGATAATGGACAGAAGTCATTCCATGGTAGTTCATGTAAATCTTAAGTGGAAAAAAAAAACTGTAACATTTTAATTTGGAAACTAACATGATAGGAGTTGCTTTTCAGCATTGTGAATGTCAATGACATGGAGTATAGCTAGAAAAGAAGAACAATCAGAATGATCTCTTTGAGTCTGAACAGGAACTGATGAAGAGCTACACTCTGGTGTTGGCAGAAACCGGAATGCAGATATTAGACATGATAAATGTGCAAGTGGAAAGAAGAATACATTGATTAATTGAGGATAACTGAAACCACACTATAAAGTGAGGAGCATCTACATTGTTGACATAATTAAAATTAACTAGGGGTATGTGCACCTGATCTCAACTTCTGATTCCTTCCCCTTGGGGAGCACATGACTAGGAATAATTGTAGTCACATTTCTCTTTCCTTCTTTGCACAGCTCGGGTAGTGCCCACCCCCTTCTAAATTGCCTGCTGCCTCAGGTCTGCGCTGGAATGTGGTGCCATAGGAGCTCAGTTGTACTGATTAGGTCTCTCTAATTATATTCCAAGAAAGATCATCTTCCTTGGATAGTCTTTGCCAAATATCTTCTGCAAATCACTTTTTCAGCCGTACATTCTGATCAGGAGGACATTGAATCACGTGGACATCTGGTGGAAAGACAAACGGATCAAGAAGGAAAAACACCACGGCTCAGAATACAGCTATTTTATACACCAAACTGGAGAACGTGGAATGAAGTTTCATGACATCCGAGTTTGATGTGCTCTTTGCGATTTTCTTATCCAAACCCTCATTTTAGAGACAAAGAAACTGAAGTCCTGGGAGGTTTTAATAAAATCATGGCCATGAGACTAAGTAATGGCAGCTCTAGGAACAGGATTGAAGTTTTCTGACCTGAAGTATGGTCCTTTTATTGACCAAGGGGGTTCCAGAACCACTGAGGTAAAATTTCTGGAAGTCATACTAAGAAATCGTTACTTGGAATCAGAAAGGACTCCCAGCGTTCACATGATGTACCAAAAAAGTAAATAAGATTTACATTCCCCATTCGATGAAGTTGGATTCCTCGTTTACAGACCTCTAATCCCCTATTGGTATATGGTTTTTATAGGGCTTTTATATGCCTGTGGTAAAGTAACTTTCATTTTGTTTCATGTAACTGACCTGATAGGACACATATAAGTGTTTGCACGTAATTTCTTACAGCTGTGGCCATAGCCCCAATTAACTAAGGTTCGTGTTTCACCAACGTCATTAAAAGTATTATTGGCTGACCAGTTACAGCACACAGAGCCTTCCAACGCACAGAAATTTTGGAGTGAGTGTAGAGTATTAAGTAGAGTAACTTAAAGGTATTTTAAATATAAATATTCATTAAGTTCTAAATCCAGGTATTAACAAATAAAATGGGTATAAGTTGTGATGAATTAATGGAACAAAAACATTCTTCTGTATTCCTCTGTAATCATATGAACCAAAGATTAATGTGTATGTGTGCGTGTGTGTGTGTGTGTGTGTGTGTGTGTGTGTGTGTATTCAGTAAAAGGGAAGTTATATGTCAGGGTGCCTGTGTGGCTCAGTTGGTGAACCATCCGACTGCAGCTCAGGTCATGATCTCACGGTCTGTGAGTTCGAGGCCCCGCATCGGGCTCTGTGCTGACAGCTTGGAGCCTGGAGCCTGCTTTGGATTCTGTGTCTCCCTCTCTCTCTCTGTCCCTCCCCCACTCATGCTCTGTCTGTCTCTCAAAACATAAATCAACATTAAAAAAAAATTAATGAAAAAAGGGAAGTTATGAGTTAAGCCTCTGGATTTGCAATAGTATTTGTTCTCAACTCAAACAATATGCTATAGGGGCGCCTGGGTGGCGCAGTCGGTTGAGCGTCCGACTTCAGCCAGGTCACGATCTCACGGTCCGGGAGTTCGAGCCCCGCGTCGGGCTCTGGGCTGATGGCTCGGAGCCTGGAGCTTGTTTCCGATTCTGTGTCTCCCTCTCTCTCTGCCCCTTCCCCGTTCATGCTCTGTCTCTCTCTGTCCCAAAAATAAATAAATGTTGAAAAAAAATTAAAAAAAAAAAAACAATATGCTATAGCTGAAAATATCAATATATACGTAATGGTTTTTATCATTTGCAACTTGCATGTTGACCTGCCGCTGTCAGTGACTTCATGCGGATGCACAGTAGAGAAGAAGGAAACCATCAGCCGCGGCACAGGATTCCAGCTTCAAGACGCATGAGCTGGTTGTCAGGGATCAGGTGTATTTTCAGTTATGTTGACATATCTTAGCTTCTTCTTCTCCGAATTCTTGCATCACTCCACAGTGCTTACACTTCTTGAAATTCAATGAAAACTGTGTGAAAGCTTAGTTTACACATTTGTCCCCAGACTCGCCCAGCGACCCATTTATGCTTTGCAAATGGGCAATTGCGATGTAGATGAATGTGGTCCTTTAAAGCAGAATGTGCAGATTGTAGCTGCTCTCGTGTATACTGAAACAACTCCTAGCAATGCTGGTTTCTTACGGTGAAGTTAATTTTTTCCCCGTTTTATTAAATATCTCATTCAGGTTAGGCGAGGTTTTGCCAAGTTTAACAACTCAGTCAGGCAATGATTCAGCCAAGAGAGAGGTGGCTTAGAATGCTGGAACCGCCGTGACATTTCATGGTTGCTTGTTCATTTCAGAGGTTTAGTTCTCGGGGCGCCTGGGTGCCGCTTACTTGAGCGTTCGACTCTTGATTTCAGCTCAAGTCATGATCCCAGGGTCATGGGATCGAGCCCCCATCGGATGCTGCATTGAGCATGGAACCAGACTAAGATCCTCTCTCTCTCTCTCTCCCTCTGCCCCTCCCTTGCTCTCTCTCTAAAATAAAATAAAATAAAATAAAATAAAATAAAATAAAATAAAATATAACATAAGGAGGTTTAGTTCCCACAAAAACCCTCTTTCTCTTGTAAGTCAGCAAGAGCCTATATCCATTGTGGCCACTCAGGATCTCGGGCGAATCAAGCAGTTGGTTAGCAGAACACAGAAAAGCAAGAAGTTTCACTGGCAACTAAATACTACAGACCGATGCTCTCCCCACAGGTCATCGGCCAAAGTTCGTCCTGAGCTCCCCCAGAGGGGGCCAGCGGGTGAGTCCCAAAATGCACCCAGAAGGCTGAGATTCAGAAACATTTGACCGAAAACACTAAAGATGATCTCAGGCAATTATTAAACGTTCAATATGTCGTTGGATTCATTTCATCTCCACATCCCTCAAGAGAAGGTATAAATGAAGAGCTATGTGAAGAAATGTAAAACTAACAACATCGAAAGCAAGAATACAAATTTATTTCCTAATATGTAAGTTAACAGGATCTGGAAGGCGAGCTCTGAGTGGTTCTTGATATATAACAACTCACCCACTTCTGTAACAGCCCTGTTCATTCGGTACATCTTCTCATACTGCTTTTCCAGATGAAGAAACTAAGCCCAGAAAGGTTGAGTAACTTACCCGTTGTCACTCAGGGAATGAGTGGAGGACCCGAGATGAAAACCCAGCCTTTCCGTCTCCAGAACCCAGGTTCTTCGTCATTAGTCTATGCTGCCTCAAACTGGAAGCATCTGGGAGACACCTATTCTGTCCTCCTTTCAATGATAATTAAGAGGACCAGCTCTGGAATCAAGATGCGTGGGTTGGTGTCTTCACTTCTTTGTCTCAGGCTCCCCCACCCCCAACATGAGCTGCCCTCTCACCTTGAGCAAGTCTTTGAAATTCTCTGACCTTCGCTGTCTTCATCATTAAATGTGCATACCAGTGACCGTGCCTAGCTCAGAGGAGTGCTGGCCACGGTAGCACACACTAGGCACTCAAAGCTGTCGAGATTACGCAAGAAAATAAGAGCGCTTATGTTATCTCATTTAACGTTGGCAAAGACCTTCCAAGATCAGTCTCGCTACTTCAAGCTCCAGATAGCTGAAAGGGGGGGGGGGGGGGTCTGGGGGCCGATGCAGGGGGCTTTGTGACACAGAGCTCCGAAGTGGCACGCTAAACATGTTCTCCTTTCCCTCTTCGGGATTGCAGGAAACCACCAACTACCATAGACTGAGGGTAGGACTTGAAGGACAGCTTAGCATTTTGGAGCATTTTAGCTTTTCCATTTTGATCACTTGAGAACATAGGGTCTGCTGGATTTCTCCATTGTAATTTGCTATTTTCCGCTCCCTCCTTTTTTTAGTTGGTGCACATTTGAAGGAACATAATTTGGAGACTATGCAACTATCCTGTTTCTTACTGAGAAATTGAGAAGTGGACTTTCAAAGTCTCATCGTCTTATCGCAGCCTCCATTGCCATTATTTTCTATACTTTCCCATCCCCCGTTCTCAACACTGTAAGTAACAATCATTTTACTCTCTGGTTTATTCTTCCTATATTTATTTTTTGGATACGTGCATATCTCGTAAGCCCCATTTCTTGCTTAAATGCAAGGCGACACATTATAGATACTCTTTGCATTTTGCTTTACCTCATTTAACAGTGTATTCTGGAAATCACCCTATAGCAATTCATTAATATCTTTATCATATATTTTTTTTAAAGTTTTATTTATTTATTTTGAGAGTGAGAAAGAGAAAAAGAGAGCAGAGGAGGGGCAGAGAGAGAGAGAGAGAGAATCCCAAGGAGGCTCCGTGCGGTTAGCACAGAGTGACGTGGGGCCTGATCCCATGAACGGTGAGATGATGACCTGGGACAAAATCAGGAATCAGAAGCTTAATGACGGAGCCATCAGGTGTCCCTCTTTTTCATTCTATTTTACAGATGCATCGTATCCCATTGTGTGTATGTACCAAGCATTTTCAACTATTCTCCTATGCATTTCAATTTCCAGTGTATTTCAATTAAAAACAACATTTTAGTGAGTAAACTTGTGCATGTGTCTTTGTGTATTGTTAAACGTATATCCTCGTGATAGGTTCTTAGAAGCGGAATTGATGGATAAAAATATGAGTGCATTTGTAGTTTGTTAAGTATTGGCAAAGTTTCCTGCAGAAATGTGCCCACAAACAATATGTGAAATTGTTTCTTTCCCCACAGCCTCCCCAGTAGAATGTATTGTCCTACTTTTCCATTTTTGCAGCTCCAATAAGTGAGATATGACTTCTCGATGCTGTGTTAATTTGCATTTTTGTAGTTATGAGTGAGTTTGAACTTTTTCCAACACATAAGAGTTATTTTTTATTTTTCATGCCTTTTCCAATAACATTTTTGGTGCTTAGTCTATTAATTATTAAAATTTTGCACCACATAAGCATAATATAAGCTGGCAAGTTTCTCATATTAGAACGGAAAGCATTGTGCTAATCGTAAGACCAGGGTTATGTATGCCTTGGGTTCAGATGCATCTCAGTTCCTCATAGTCATCAAAATGAGGTTTTAAATGTTTATTTTTGAGAGAGAGAGAGAGAGAGAGAGAGAGCAGGGGAGGGGCAGGGGCAGTGCGGACAGAGGATCGAAAGCAGGCTCCACGCTCTTAGCTGTCAGCAGTGAGCCTGACACAGGGTTCAAACTCACGAACTGTGAGATCATGACCTGAGCCAAAGTTGTAACCTGAACCAACTTAACCCCTCAGGTTCCCCCCAAATTAGCTCTGAATACAGTAAATGATATCATTTTATATGTGGATTTTAGTTATTAAATGTTCTTAAACAGAATATATTTTTAAGTAAAGAGAGATTTACACATCCGTAGTAACAATTAAAAGCCTATTCAGAATACAATACAATCTTTTTATAATAAAGCTCTGCTTATCAGATATACAGTTTCACCTGACTTTATATGGCCTATTTCTTAAGGATAATTATTTTATTTTTATTTTTTTACGTTTATTCATTTCCTGAGAGAGACAGACAGAGTACAAGTAGGGGAGGGGCAGAGAGAGAGAGAGGGACACAGAATCCAAAGCAGGCTCCAGGCTCTGGGCTGTCGGCACAGAGCCCGACGTAGGGCTGGAACTCATGAACCACAAAATCGTTACCTGAGCCGAAGTAGGATGCTTAACTGCATGAGCCACCCAAGTGCCCCCCTGCGAACGATCATTACTGCTCGCTGGAATAAGATGACCTTCTGGCAGTATACTTAATAAACACTTTATGGGAAACTAGCTCAGAATTAGGGAAAAGTTGCCAAAATGGTAGAGAAAACTCCTATGTACAGTATAAGCAGTCTCCCTTATCATTAACATCTTTCATTAGTGTGATAATTTGTTAAAATCAAGGATCCAGCCCTGCTGCATTATCATTAGGCAATCTTTATACCTTATTCAGACTTCTTTAGTTTTTTGGTTTTTTTTTTATTTTTATTTATTTTTATTTTTTTTATTTTTATTTTTTTTTATTTAAAAAAAATTTTTTTTTCAACATTTTTTATTTATTTTTGGGACAGAGAGAGACAGAGCATGAACGGGGGAGGGGCAGAGAGAGAGGGAGACACAGAATCGGAAACAGACTCCAGGCTCTGAGCCATCAGCCCAGAGCCCGACGCGGGGCTCGAACCCACGGACCGCGAGATCGTGACCTGGCTGAAGTCGGACGCTTAACCGACTGCGCCACCCAGGAGCCCCTAGACTTCTTTAGTTTTTAACCTAATGTCATTTTCCTTTTCCAGGATCCCCAATACATCATCACATTACATTCAGTATTAGCATTGCTTATCTTACTCCACACTTGACATCTAACCCATCTACGTACCTATGTCTTTATATTTCAAGAGCGTTTCCTTTGGGCAGAATATAGTTGGGCCTTCATTTGAATCCATTCTGACCATTTCTGCTGTTCCGTGATTGTAGTTAGAATATTCACATTTAAAGTAATTACGCATGTAGTTGAGTTAACATCTACCATGTCTGTAACTGTTTTACATTTGTTCTAATTATTTGAGGTTTTTTTTCTCCTTCCTCTCTTTCTACGTCTTCTCAGGTTTTCACAGAGTAGTTTATTTAGTTCTGTTTTACCCTTTCCTAATGTGTGAAGTGCACGTCCTTAAAAGTCTTGTGGCTGCTCCTGAGTTTTCAATACACCTTTCTAAGTAATCAATATCTGTGTTCAAATAACAGAGTACTTTCATGAGTGGCGTGGTATCTTACGATACTCCTGTCATTAATTTCCTCTACTTCTACGCCGTGACTGTCTGAAACATCGTTCCCGTTACTTGCAACAAAATCTGCCTATAGGATCTATTGAGGATAAGACTAATAGAAAAGATTGTATTCGACCTTCTTTAGCACCTAAAACAATAGCAATTGAGCAGGAATGAGCACATCTCGCATTCAGATATTGCTCTCTAATATCATCTCAAATAACAGGTACCCTGGCGGCTTGACGAAATGGATGATTCTAGAACTGGGTCAGGAAATAAATCAGGTGATGACCTCATAGTGTCAAAAAAGTAAGGAGGCGCTAGAACAAGCAAGCAAGCACGCAAACAAACAAAACTGTAAGTATCTGATACGTCAAAGAAACGCAGAAGCCAAATGAAAGAATCCCTATTGAGACCAAGGTAGAATATTTTTAGTAACAACGTATAAAATATTTTATTATAATCTTTGGGTATAACCCAAAGTATACAATAAATATCTCAAAGTGCATGCTGATGTAAATAAATGATTGGATATATGAATAAATGGGAGGGAAAAGATAAATCCCCCGTGTAGAGAATTCCAAATGTGTGTCGACACTTCACTCTCAAGGAGGTGAAGTAGAACACCTCCCTCATTGGCCGGCTGACCGAGGTCAACACCCATAGTCAACTGTCAGGTTAATAGTGTATATACCCTTGATATGATATGAGGAGAATGGCACTTTACCTCTGTGTGGCCTTTGTGCCCAAAACACATAACCCCATCTTAATAATGAGTAATACCGTTGGCAAATCCCAACTAAAGGATATTTTTATAAAGTACCTGACCAGTACTCCTCAAAAGTGTCATGGTCACCGAAACACAAGAGGAGTCTGAGAAGCTCTTGGAGCCCAAAGGCACCTAGGAGACATGACTAAAAATATAAGGTGGAATCCTGGGGCAGAAAAAAAGGCATCAGGTAACAACTAAGGAAGTCTGAGTAAAGTATGGGTGTTAGTCAATAAAAATGTGCTCATACTGGTTCATTAGTCGTTAGCAAATGAGCCATCCTAGTGCAAGATGTTAATAGGGGAAACTGGGTGGAGGGTGTATGCTGCCCTCCATATGCTCACAAGTTTTCTGTAAAGTTAAAGCTGTTCTTGGGGCACATGGGTGGCTCAGTTGGTTAAGTGTTTGACTTCAGCTCGGGGCATGATCTCACCGTTCCTGAATTCGAGCCCCACTTCGGGTTCTGTGCTGACAGTTCAGAGACCGGAGACTGCTTTGGCTTCTGTCTCCCTCTCTCTCTACCTCTGTCCCATTCCTTCTCTCTCTCTCTCTGTCTGTCTCAAGAATAAATCAACATTAAAAATTATATTAAAACTGTTCTAAAATGTTTTAAAGTTCGTTTAAAAACAAACAAAGCAAACATTTGGCAGGAAAGCTAGTGATCCTTGATTAGGTTTGTGATGCAGACGCCCATGCCACACAAATGAAAACCCTCTCAGGTCTAAGGCAGAGGGTTACTCTTGACTGGGATAAAGCCATACCTTAGGACCTGACTGATCCGCCCCGGTCTTCATTCCCCTAATTGTACACAGAAGTGTACCAGATTACGAGAATATCATCCTTCCTAATGGCCAAGGTATGGAGCTAAAATGCAACTTCAGTGTAAGGACTTTCTGTTATCAAGACTTGATGGATTCCAGTTGAACCGGGGGCCACAGAGGCACGTTCTGCTTGCACCCTGAATCGAGAACTTGGAAACCTATCCGTGGAGACAGCAGAGTCAGCAGAGTAGATCCGCAGGAGTCAGGAGGCAGGGGAAAGCCCAAGCCCGGGGAGACCTTGCTTTGGAGGGGGTATGGGATTTGTAGTGGGGGGGGGAGCAGAGAGTGGATGAAAGTTCAGGAGGCAGGGTACTGTCTCTACCTGAACACCGGACGATGAATGTGTGAGGTATGGTGCCGATATTTCCACATGGCCAAGGCTGTCCACTCAGTCAAGCTTCTGTCTGTCTCTTGAGGCAGAGATAGCACACAGCCAGTGAGGAGGACTCAGCGGGTTCTCCCCCTTTAGCTGTTAGGTGATCAGCCGCCCTCCTCCTTCAGGGTAACTCTGGCAACGTGAGACGTGTTCTGCCGGCGACAACACATTTTACACATGCAGAAACCGAGCCCTAGAAATGTGAAGAAACCTGCCCCATGCCACAAAACAAGTTAGAAGTTAAGGATCACCCGGTTACCTTTCACTTTCTGTAATTTACTATCCTCATAAACATACAATGGATTGATGGTATTTTTCCACAACGTAGTGATCCAGTTGACCTAAATTCTGAAGTTTTATTTTACATGAAAATGTAGCTGTTTATGATGTAACTTTCTGAAGAGTATGGAGAAAAGGCAAGACAAAGAAAAATACACAGAAGGAAAAATGTTTAGGACACCTGGAAGAAGCTGGAAGGGGCAATTTGGCAGGATTTGTAACATAGAATGATTGCAGACCTTGAAGGAGGACTGGGTCGGGGGGCGGGGAGGGGAGGGCCAAAGAAACTTTAACTTATGTATTTACTTCTAAATTCAACAGCAACAACTACTGCCCCAGTGGCATTCTCTGACTTATTATTACCCAAATAAATAAGACACCGAAGGCAAGTCTATTTGTAGAAAGCGGAGTGTGTGTAAGAGGGGGAAAGCATGTTGGCTACAATGAAAACAAGTCTAACGTATTGGGGAGAAAGGAGCCCAAAAGAAAGTAAATATTCCAAGAAAAGCATTATTAGGAGAGACGTATATCTCTTCAGTGGGAGCCAGAGAGTGAAATTGCAGGAAATAGAGAGGATAGAGGGTAAACATTTTGCCAAGGAGAAAGGAAAGTGAATGGAAAATAAAGTTAAGGCAAAAAGGAAAATCACGTCATGAGAACTGGTCATCTGAGCAGAAAAAGTCCTCATAAAATGGGAATAGAGATGTGGGAACTGCAGAGGCTTGGAACTTCCTGCCACCGAGCTGAGAGTAAGAAAGAGAAGCTGATGGCGGCCAATGGCTACATGTTCTCTGGGGGCTCCAACATGAGCTCATGCCATCGGACCATTTGTTGCTTATCTTGCTACATTTTTCTATGGTCCTCTGGCCTAAGTTCCTTCATCCCATCAAAATTTATTACCTGGGTTACTGTTTCCTTCTTCACTATTATTCCTGCCATAATCTGGGGTGATTTAAAAATTCCCATAGACCATCTTTTCCCCGAGCTGCCTCCTGAGTATCTTAATGTCATCTCTGCTTCACTGCTCCTTCAGTCTTGCTTTGGTCCAGGAAATCATCATCCTTGCCAGTGTTATTGAAATAGCAGCCTGATCCTTTCCCCTGATTTCACTCTTGGTTCTCAAATACACAGCAATGCACCCAGAGTTATTTTTTTTCAAAATGGAACGGCTATCACTCTTCTGCTCAAAACCTTCTAGGGGCTTCCGGGCTCATTCCACGAAAGAGAAAAAGGCGTTTCAATGGCCTCCCGTGGCCTTGTGACCCCGTCTCCTTTCCTCTCTCCCTGGAGCACAATTTTTCATGCACTCTTTTGCTGTCTGAATGCACTGAGCCTTGCCCCCAGCCAGAGCCTGTGCTAACTCACTGCTCTGCAGGAAATGGCCTTTCCGGTTGGCTCTTCCTTCACTGCTTTGTGTTCTTTGCTCATTTTCCACTTGGAAATGAGCACGTGTTCTTCCACGTGTTCTCCTCATGAACACGTCACACATACCAGCTATCAGAACCCATTTCCCATCCTTCATTTTTTCCATAGCACTTATACAATCTGACTTATTATAGCTTTACTCATTAGTTTATTATTTGTCATCCACCAGGAGAATTTAAATCACAGCTACGTGCATCTTATAACCGCATATCTAACAACTAAAACATATCTGTCACACCATCAGACCTTAAGTATTTTCTAAAAAGTGTATCATTGTTATTATGAAATCAACGTATCAATGATGCATAATCAACACTTTTGAAAGAGCTGGTATTATTTGTAAAAAGCAAAGCAGAACAAAACAAAACCAAATTGACATTTCGGCCCAACCAAATATAAATATTAACTCTACCACTTGAAGACTCCGGAAAGTGGTTTATTTTCTCTGATTTTTGACTTGGGGGACAGACGTAATTATAGCTTATTTACGGGGATCTTTGATAAGCTAAATAAGGTATGAAAACTTAAACACATCTAAACCTAGTGACTGAAAAGATAGTTGATTTATCACCTCATGGGCAGATAGTACCCAGTAAAGAGAAATCAGAATTGATGTTCAAATAGGGGAATGGTAATGTTACACTACACAAACATTTAAATTGATTCCGTGCTCTCCGGGGAAAAGAGGGCAAGTTAGAAGGGGAGTAAGGTTGAAGGCAAATGAAAGAACAAGGGAAGAAGAGAGAGAAATAACCATTTCAACAGTTGGATTTTAGTGAAAGCTTCCTTGATGTGCTTATGCAGCTCGCCCTGTGTGAGCCTGAAGTGTCAGGGGTAACTCTGTGAGGCCCCGACACACCCACATTCTTCTGCCACTTATGGGTGGCTGGCTGACAGGGACAAATGGAATTCTACTTTTAAAGACAAGTATTTGGGGGCTGTGTGAGGCATAAATGTGAGCCACTAATGAATCTGGTGCTTACTCCACAAACAGTGACCTGCCCACCCCACGGGGGCGGGGGGGGGGTGGAATCCATTACAAAAATTGTTTTGGGAGGTTGTATTAGAGTTCTAGCATTGTTCCTTCTTGGGGATTATCGAGATTTACAGTAAATCTGTTTATTGCGTAAAACACAAATACAACATGTGTGTATGTAGCTCTCTGTTGGAAAAAAAATTCCTCAGTGGGTCATAGCTGAAGGGGGACCTCATGTGTTGAATCAGGTAGGGCGAATTAAGAAGTGACATCGATATCGATTCCCCAAGACCTTCATATTTATTGTTTCAAGTTGCAGTGTCTTTATGAATCAAATTGACAGTTAGGAAGCCCATACATGGTTCTGTGAAAGCAATATGAATCCAATATCCAGAGAGTAATTTTATCCAATTCTTGGTGAAAATAAATAAGAAAGAGAAACATTTTTCATTTTTGAATGCCCTGAGATCTCTTTGAAGGCAGCCAGTTATTTATAGTTGACTTAGAAGAACGGAGTCGCTCCCTCTTGCCTCACCTGACATCGAGGGCAGGTGTATGGCTGGAAAGAAGAGGCAAGTTCATGGGTGCCTTCTGCTCTTGTAGCTCTGAGGCCCACGTGCTTCTGAACCAGGGAGAGCACGGGCAACAGAAGAAGTAATCCTTACCTTTGAGCAATGTCTGAGCCGACTTGGTCAAGAGCCGGGCCACTGTAAGGTGCATAGGAGAGATCCAGCCAACAAGGGAAGATGTGTTCATTTAGACACCGAATCTGAGAAGGTGTCTTTCCTCACTTAAGAGAGAAGACTGTCATGTTGCAAGGCCTTTCAGTATGTCCGATTCCTCTCACCTGCTTACCCCTTGACCCACTGCATATATTTGAAATCAATTACTATTGACACAAGACAAGAAATGCCACAAAAAGGCCAAGTTGCCAGTTAAAGTGCTTTTAGATAGTTCAAAAGGTGTTATGCTTTGAAAATCAGGCATTTGGACAAGCACCATTTCAATAAAACGATTCTCTCCGAGATAAGGTTTATTAATTTGTTAGAAGACAATATATTTAGAATGTAATGTTTTCTAGGGGATGGGGTTAGCTGGAGAATTGCATGGCTCAACTTCAGGGAACTGAGGCTATGCAAAGATCACATCCATGCTAACGATGGACAGCCATCGTTCAGGTGATTATACAAATAGCTTAATGATACCGTCCTGTCTCAGTCTCCCATAAAACTAATTGTTCCTCCAACAATGTCACAATCCAAGAGAAGGAAAATATTTTTAAAACATTGAAACATATTTCATTGAACTATACTCATATTATCTTTCAAGTTAAATATACAAAAATGATATGGATTTATGGTGTTCTTGTATCCTTTGATTTAATAAAGTATTCAGACTAGCAATCTTCATTATGATAAAAAGGCCGCTTTTGCTAATTGAGGTAAGATAATATAATAGCTAAAATCGTCTTCTCTGTGCCAATAGAATAATGAAATTCCTCTTAAAAAGGTGAATTTCACATCCGATTTCATATTTCAATGGAGCCTCACTATGAAATTGGCCTCAGGGTTCAGACCACATGATAAGGCTATAATTATGTCTTTCTGGCAATTTCAATAATAAGATTCTTTGAACTGACTTTGTGTTGGGCCTGCCTTATGTTGAATTCAGCCCCGGAAAAACTTTGTTCTACTGAAACTTAAACACACTTTCATTTCATCCATGTTGGAATCCTTCCTTCTTCCTTCTTCTTCTTTCTTCTTTTTCTTCTTCAATCAATGTGTTAAAGAAGTGAGAGAGAATTATCATTTTTGGTACAGTTAGGGGTTTGGGGGAGAAATTCTCAAACATGGCTATCTTTTCCAGTTAATCAAAGGACTTCCAAGTACAGAAGAAAGATTTCATTACATGCTGAAAACTCTAAATCACTATAACCTATTACAAAAAAAAAAAAAAAAAAAAGTGAGACATCAAGCCTAGTTGTATTTGTTTCTTTATTACTACTTATGACTAGATTGCAAATCACCACCCACATGAATGGATGAACTTGGTCTCTTGGCAGCTTGTAATTGACGTGGTGATAGAAATGAGAAGGGTAAAAAAGAGTTTTGAGGAAAATATTTTATGACATGGAAATCCCAACACCAAAAAGCTTTCATTAGCACCCAAATCTTGGACTGTTTTCACATGGAAAGTAGCAAAGGACAAAGTGAAATGACTATAAAAAGACGACCCGTCAAGCAAATATTTATTCTCTCTATATTTTGCTCATGGTAACCTAAACACACTGAACATGTTTTAGAAGGTTAAGATAAATTTGGGTCATTATGTTGATGTGCTTTATTACACCATATGAGATGATCAGATTAGAACTTTTTTTTTTTTTGCACTGAGAATAATTCAACCTAATGTACATTCAACATTCCAATTAGTAGCAACCTCTTTAGGCTTGGAGAGTTCTAAAGCTCTTGATAATGCATTTCCGCTTGTTAACATAAGTTTCAGAACTCCCTAGGTATTTATATGAAAATTCACTTATCTTGGCCCCAGCAGTGCCTTTCAAAAGCGAGCACTGCATTTTACATCAGGGAAATTCCCAAAGATCACATAGTAACTCATGTGAGATCACAACTAAAAACAAACCTATGTGTAGCTTACATTTCAAAGACATTTCCCTTGTATTCTTAGCATGGATAATGAACCCAATCTTCTGCAAACAGTATGAGATGATCTATTCCCACTGTGCCATATTTTTCAATTCAGCAACAGCATGTTTTCCCTAAGAAGGTTAATAATATTGGGGGGGGGGAGCAATCATAGGATGGCATTGCCTACATTGTTATACCAAACAAATTAATTTAATCCATTAACATTTATTAATTGTATACTTCACTTACATTTATTAATTAAAAAATGAACCCCTGGGGTGCCTGGGTGGCTCAGTCAATTAAGCATCTGACTCTTGATTTCTGCTCGGGTCATGATCTCACTGTTCATGGGTTCGGGCCCCGCATTGGGCTCTGCGCTGACAGCATACAGCCTGCTTGGGGTTCTCTCTCTCTCTCTCTCTCTCTCTCTGCCCCTCACCTGCTCTCTCTCTCTACACTGTCAGCCCAGAGCCTGATGAAGGACTCCATCCCGTGAGCTCTGAGCCTAAACCAAGAGTCAGATGCTTAACTCACTGGGCCACCCAGGTGCCCCCATTTCTACGAGAGTTACATTGTACATACTTGCCAAAATCAGACGGATTCCACCACCAACATCATCACCATCGTCAACTAATCACAAGCTGCATTCTGTTCAAACTAATCTATCAATACTTTTAAAAGTAAAATGTCTTATTTTATCACGCTTCTTCTTCCTAAACAATTTGAAAATATAGAATGTAGATATTTATAATGGCAACACAGTAATACAGATCATCATCATATTTCTTTGCTTTACAATCTATAGTTGCAATGCTTAATTCTTTTTAATTCCATTTTCCTTTGTGGCGTTTTCATTATTTATTTTTTTCCACATGGAAAATTGCCATGTTCTCATGATTTAGGAAATATGTTCTGGGCTGAAGGACAACATCCAGGTTTCAAATTCTCAAGTATATATCTATATTATTTATCTGTTTTTTTATCTATATCATTTTATTGTTATCTATATTGTCTATATCTATATTACTTATCTATTATTATTATGTATATTATTTTATTATCTATATTACCTATATTATTTACCTATATTATTTATCTTTCCTGCTTCAATGTAGGTAAATCTGAAACAGGTTTTTCCATCCACAGGTTCTGGGTGCACTCAGTAAGCTGGGGACAATAGATGTCTAGACAGATCAATAGATAGTTTTTCTAGGCTTAGTTAAAACACGGTCTCTATTCCCAGGACTCTATGTACTTAACCTGCTGTGAAAATTTGTTTGCTCCACCTTAATCTCCACTTAGCACCTCACACAATGTGACAGTTTCTGATGATGATGTTGGGACGGTAAAGTCCAAAGGGAATATGGCATTCAGGCAGAGCTCACAGCTCACTTCCCTTTGTCATTTTAAATTACAGTGTCAAACACTTCCTACTGTATAACCCTCAAATTTGTGTCAGAAACGGTACAAGGTGAAACCTTTCCATGCGCTTACGTTCAGTTTGTTCCAAGCGTCAGAAGGAATTTTAGAGAGAACGATTACATTACCGCCTTTATTTCTACCAGTGCAAACAGCAGGAAGCAAACACCGTGGGCACATACCTCTGTGCTATTCAACGTCAGCCAGTTTCAGTTTCTGAAGTTGGTTACAGTTCAGCACATTCATGGTGGGATGCTCTCTGCTGATCTGAAGATCCACAGAGGAAGGACCACCCTTGGGTAAGAAGACTGTGCTCATGAGAAATGAGGCTTAATGATCTTGTGCATCCAAGTCATTTGCCGAATGATCACTGTTTTATTTGTCGGTGGGACATTAACACTTCTTTTGTCGTGGCTGGACGTCACATAGTCACTTCGAGCTGCATGTTCAGCTTTATCAGACACCCTCTGATCAGCAAACCTCTGAATCCTCTCGATGCCCTAATTCCCTTCATTTTTTCCTCACAGAGTCTGCCAACAAGTGTCTCTTCTTACTTCCAAAAATCTCACACCTGGATCTTTGTAGAAACTTCCCATTAACTACATCTTCAAATATGATCAGATGTCCAGGAACTGCGTCAGAATAATCTGGGTGTGGGAAGTGGGTAGCATTGAGACAATATCGGTCATAATTTCGTAATTATTAAAATTGACTGAAAGCTACAGGAGTCTGTTTCACTGCTTTCTTTTGAGTGTATATATTCAAAATATATAGGCACACATCTATTTTGATGGTTAAAATATTGTCAGAGCTGGATATTAATTTTAGTTACTCAAAAAAAAATCAAAGTATGATTACTGTTATCCATCCCACAGATTTTGTTATATATATATATATATATATATATATATATATATATATATATTTTACCTTTAGCTAAAGTCTCGTAGAACAGCAAAATTGGTAACTTTATGAGCCAGGCTGGTTTAGTTAAAATCCCAGCTTTACAACTTACCAAATGTTGGGTTTTATGCAAGATATTTTATTTCTCATGTTTTCATTTTCTTGTTATGGAAAAACGACTGTGAATAACAGCACCTACCTTAAATAGGGTTAGGAGATTTAACACCTGTAGCAAGCGTAGACACGTCCCTTCACACGGAAAGTGTTTGTTTGACACAACACGGGTTTGCCATTACTAGTTACTTCCCCAGCCTGGACTTTGTGGCAACCTATAGGTCTCTCTCATCTAAAGACAATACCTGTGGACTTTTCCTTGTGTTTTATTAATGGTGATACTAATATATTACAAGAAATTCTCACATATCACCAGTTTTTTTTTTTTTTTCTTCATTTCGTTGTTATTTAGGAATGGGACAGGAGACAATCTCTGTATTTGTAGAAAAAGCAAACTGGTATGAATTGTTATAGAATTAGATTGGAGAGCATTTTTAAATATTTTAGTAGCATCCCAACACTGAATTCCCTAAGAGCTGGTTTGACGTAATTTGAGTTTTTACCCTACATCTGGATTTTACCGTCCCGCTCGTAACAAGAACTTTGTCATGTGCCCTCCCAAACATATCAGTCAGCCACAGCCACAACCTCCACCCTCCTGTTCTTTCCATTTCAGTGTTTTCTGGACAGAAGGCAGCCTGGCACATGGCTGCCAGGCTCATGGAGCTCCTCATGAGAGCCAAGAAGGTCCCCAAGAGGGGTGGTGTTCCCCACAAAACACTTTTCAATCTCCGAGGGGCCTGTTGGTGTTGTGCTTTGTGTGGCTATGGGAAGAATAATTTTCCCCTCAATTTTGTAGATCCCAATGCCACTTGAATTTAAAAAAAATGATGAAGAAGATGAAGGAAATAACATTCTTTATTACCTCAATTTAATACATGTATAAACTTGATACTTTATTTTTGTTATTTTTTTAAACGTTTATTTATTTTTGAGACACAGAGAGACAGAGCATGAATGGGGGAGGGTCAGAGAGAGAAGGAGACACAGAATCCGAAGAAGGCTCCAGGCTCCGAGCGGTCAGCACAGAGCCCGACGCGGGGCTCGAACTCACGGACCACGAGATCATGACCCGAGCTGAAGTTGGCCGCTTAACCGACTGAGCCACCCAGGCGCCCCGTAAACTTGATACTTTAAATAGCAGTGTTTGTCTCAGAGTTCCACAAATCATCTCAAGTATACAGTATCTTCCAACATTGGGGCACCCTGTCTCTTTATTAGGGCTCAAAATCAATCTGAGTTAGATTTAGATAAAGTGCTATTCAGCTCCATTTTTGCATAATTTCATTGTCTCTCATCTTGAGAATTCATCATAAAACTCCGTTGCCAGTCAATAAGCAAAATGGCTACTGGTTATTTATTCTCTACGCACATGGCTGTCTCATGAAGTCACCGCCCTTCATTCCTGGTATTTATATATAACCTGCAGAAACATTTCCAGTAAAACTCCTAAGGGCTTAAGATCCTGGATAATGTTATGGCATACTGAAATCGAGCTTGGGAGGGCATATACCTGTTGGAATTTAGAGTTCCAAGTTTCCATTCTTCAACCCGGGCATTTTTCTGTTCTTTCAACTCGTTCAGGATTATGGAATTTCCTCTTCACATGCCTCTCTTTCGTTCTTGAAAACACAAGTATTTCTCTAAGTCCTGTATCTTCAAAAGCACCATAATTTTCAAAACGTCACTATCTTCTTCTTTTCCTGTTTATGTTAATAATATCTATCATCTCTCTTTACTAGCTGTGACTCATAAAATAATATTTTGAACTCAACAGACAGAATTTTCCAATAAACATGCTTCTAATGAATAATCCACAGAATTGAAGAACATTGATAAAGATAAGTGAAAGAAAGTCCTGCGTAAAAAAGCGGAGATAGGATAATTATCCCACCCTTCTGTTCTTTATTTTACTACAAATATTATCAATGTATCATAAGTCTCTCCCTCCTTTCAAAAAGTAGCTGGGAGTGAGGATGGAGAAATGGTTACCAGAGGAAACAGACAAGACCTGGGGCATCTGTGATACATTATACCTAAAGGAAGGACACACAGTTGCATATTGCCAAAATGTTTTAACAGCTGTGCTAAAATGTTTCACAGCCAGTGGAATCAACTTGGGCAGCCATTACATTAGTTTGCCTGCTTTTAAAAATTTTCAAAGTCCAACTGTTGCTTTATGATGGAGAAGTGAGAATTAATGCCAACGGTGTTTCTTTCAACCATTTTCCATCAATGATGATGTGAAACAGATCTGTGCTTTGTGGTTCCCTATGTACTTGTGCCAAAGTGACCCAGCTGTGCCGTGGACATCACACCAGTGTTTTGGACATTGGTGACAGCACAGCAGGAAGACCACGGTGTGTGGAGTCAGAACAGCCAGCTGTATGATCTTGAGAAGATCACTCCAGTATTTTTGATCACGAAACAAGAGATTGTAAATGGGAGAAATGATATACGATTGGGAAGCAGCCTGGTATGGGATGGGAGAAATAGTATCAGAATCGGATCAACCCTGACTGGGGCCCATTCTCCATCCCTCATCCTTCTCCAGCACTGGCTCTGTCATCTAATCTTATGAGAATGACCAAGTACCAAAGCTTTCTAAGCAACGTATTTTCTTTCTTTTTTCTTTTCTGTGTTTTTTTTTTTCCTTCTATTTTTATTCTCAAGTTAGTTAACAGTGTAGTGTGGGCTTCAAGAGTAGAACTTAGTGATTCATCTCTTACATATGACACCCAGGGTTCATCCCAACAGGTGCCCTCCTTAGTGCCCATCACCCATTTAACTCACCCCCCCCACCCTCATCAACCCTCAGTTTGTTCTCTGTATTTCAGTCTCTTATGGTTTACCTCCCTGTCTGTTTTTATCTGATTTTTCCTTCCCTTCCCCTATATTTATGTGTTACGTTTCTCAAATTCTACATATGAGTGAAATCATATGATATCTGTCTTTCTCTGACTGACTTATTTCACTTAGCATAATATCCTCCAGTTCCATCCATGTTGTTGCATTTGGCAAAAATTCATTCTTTTTCATTGCTTAGTTGTATTCCATTGTATGTATTGCATATATTGTATATATACCACATTTTCTGAATCCATTAATCAGCTGATGGACCCATTTGGGCTCTTTCTATAATTTGGCTATTGTTGATAATGCTGCTATAAACATGTGCCCCTGTGAATCAACACTCCTGTATACTTTGGATAAATTCCTAGTAGTATAATTTCTGGGTTGTAGTGTAGTTCTGTTTTTAATTTTTTGAGGAATTTCCACACTGTTTTCCAGAGTGGCTGCACCAGTTTGCATTCCCACCAACCATGCAAGAGGGTTCCCCTTTCTCCACTTCCTCGCCAGCATCTGGTATTTCCTGAGTTGTTAATTTTAGCCATTCTGACCAGTGTGGGGTCATATCTCATTGTGGTTTTGATTTGTATTTCCCTCGTGATGAATAAAGTCACAGGAAATAAAAATCAATTTACAGCAATTGGTTGCATTTCTATACACAAATAATGAAGCAACAGAAAGAGATATTAAGGAATCAATTCCATTTATAATTACACTCTAAACCATAAAATACCCAGGAATAAACCTAACCAAAGAGCTGAAATGTCTTTATTTTGAAAACTGTAGAAAGCTATGAAAGAAATTGAGGAAGACTCAAAGAAATGGAAAAACATTCCATGTTCATAAATCAGAAGAACAAATATTGTTAAAATGTCAATAATACCCAAAGCAATCTACATATTCAATGCAATCCTTATTAAAATGGCACCAGTATTCTTCACAGAGCTGGAATAAACAATCATAAAATTTGTATGGAACCATACAAGACCCCAAATAGCTAAAGTAATGTTGAAGAAAAACAAACAAACAAACAAACAACAACAACAAAACAATGCTGGGGGCATCATCATCCCACACCTTAACCTGTATTACAAAACTGTAATCATCAAGACAGTATAGTATTGGCACAAAAACAGACACATAAATCAATGGAATAGAATAGAGAACCCAGAAATTTACCCACAGATATATTGCCAACAAATCTTCGACAAAGCAGGAAAGAGGATCCAATGGATAAAAGAGAGTCTCTTTAGCAAATGGTTCTGGGAGAACTGGACAGCAACATGAGGAAGAATGAAACTGGACCACTTTCTCACACCATACACAAAAATCAATTCAAAATGGATGAAAGACCTAAATGTGAGACAGGAAAACATCAAAGTTTTACAGGAGAAAACAGGCAGCAACCTCTTTGACCTTGGCTGCAGCAACTTCTTACTTGACATGTCCTTGGATACAAGGGAAATAAAAGCAGAAAGCAACTACTGGGACCTCATGAAGATAAAAAGCTTCTGCACAGTGAAGGAAACAATCAACAAAACTAAAAGACAACCAATGGAATGGGAGAATATATTTGCAAACAATGTATCAGATAAAGGGTTAGTATCCAAAATCAATAAAGAACTTAACCCCATTCAACACGCGAAAACAAATAACCCAGTGGAGAAATGGGCAGAAGTCACGAACAGACACTTTTCCAAGGAAGACATCCAGACGGCCAACACACACATGAAAAGATGCTCAATGTCAGTCATCATCTGAGCAATACTTTTCTTACCTTTAAAGTAAGAATAATAGGGGCGCCTGGGTGGCGCAGTCGGTTAAGCGTCCGACTTCAGCCAGGTCACGATCTCGCGGTCCGTGAGTTCGAGCCCCGCGTCAGGCTCTGGGCTGATGGCTCAGAGCCTGGAGCCTGTTTCCGATTCTGTGTCTCCCTCTCTCTCTGCCCCTCCCCCGTTCATGCTCTGTCTCTCTCTGTCCCAAAAAGAAATAAAAAACGTTGGAAAAAAAAATTTAAGTAAGAATAATAGCATCTACTTCACTGGGTCACAAAGGTGAAATGGGGGTGTGTGAAAGCACCTAGAAAGGCAACAGGCACATTACATGCTTTCTCTGAGCACATTTTTCCTCACCTTAAAGTGAGACACGTTCTACTGTGTAAGAGTGTGCATTAGGAGGTAACCACAAACTTAATGCAGAATGCATGAATGCATTATGTTCCAGTTTTGGAGGTCAGAATCGTGAAATTGCTCTCACTTGGCTAAAATTAAAAGTCTGCAATTTTTCTGGATGCTCTGGGAGGAGAATCCATGTCGTTCTTTTCCCATCATTCAGAGTTTCTTCTAGTCCTTTCCTCATAGCTCCGTTCTTCCATCTTAAAAGCCAGCAACGTTGGACCAAGAATTTCTCATGCTTCCTTCTCTTTAACTTTCCTTCTTCTGTCTCCATTTTCCACTTACAAGGACCCCTGTGAGGACACTGGCTTCACCCAAATAATCTAGGACGATTTCCCCATCTCAAGGTCAACTGATCAGCAACCTTAATTTCACCTATAAGCTTACTTCTCCTTTGCCATGTAACATGGCATATTCCACTTCTCAGGGCCATTATTCTTCCTGCTGCTTACTGGAAAGGACCAGAAGGCTTCCTATGAAAGATGCCTTTTGAGTTTCCCTGTGTAGGATAATTTTATAAGGCAGAAGAGGAGGGGAAAGGGCAGGTGAACTAGAAGAAACGGTGTGAAGAAGACAGGGACACATGAGGAGTACCTTGCATGACATGCTCTGGGAAGGCTGAGATCTGATACAATTAGACCCGATTACATCATACCTGGATCCATTAAGAAGAATGCTGTCGAAAGGTAGAGAATGGACCTTTAGAACTTGAAAGAAGTTTCTCAGGAAAGGGGATGGTTAAGACAAAATGAGCTCAAGAGCACAAACAACAACAACAAAAGATGAGTCTTGGCAACAATGGTAGAGGTGACTTTGAGTTGGAAACACCTGGAAGAGTTTACACGTTTGGAGTCGATTAGGACAGACAGAGAAAGAAGAGGACTGAGGACCTAGAAATGCTATATATTGCAGAGATGGAATGGTTATAAACCATGAATTTTATTAGAAATAAGAAATGGAGGAAAGGACAGACTCCAAGGCACAAATGATATTTTTAGTTGTATGGCCCCGCGAAAAGTATGACATAATTAGGAACAGAGGAGGAAGAATACATTTGGAGAGTAGGAGTAAAGAAAGTTAAAAAAAAAAATAGCATGTATGTGGAATTTGAAAAAATCCAAATCCAGGTCGATATGCTAATACTGTTACTATAAAATACAGGAATCGTTTTGAAAATTTTTCAATCATTTGATTCAGGGTACCCTGCTGTACTTTTTCATGCAAATTAAATCAACCTGCTTCCTGCTACCAGAGGAACCTCACACCCACATGTGACCAGCCATTCCTCTGCCTAAATCCTTCTAATGGCTCTTCATTAATCACATAATTAAATGCAAGCTTTTTAACCTGACATAAAAGCCCCTTTTGATGTTCTTTCAGAATCACGGGAATCCTTCCAAGGAAACCAAAACGTTGATTTTTATACAAAGAAAAGGTGGGTTGGAAGCATAGGCACAAAGCCTTGATGTCCAAATTTCTGGCTTTCTCTGGGAGCGGAGATCTATAGGCAAAATGGAAAAGTAGCTGCCAACTAAAAAAATTACATTAAAAAGCACTCTGTCCAAGAAGTCCCAGCACGTTATTTACAGCAAACACTTCTGTGTAATTCTGACTGTTCAAGCCCTCTCATCCTTCTAAATGAGCATGAATGAATAAATCATCTCCAACAAATCGCCAAATTTACTTTCATGATGCAAAGCCATGAGACAGGAGGATAATGACATGTTTCCACTCAGTCCACGATCAGACGTAATACGCTAGGCTGAGAAGTTGTGTTTTAAGCCACCCTGAAAAACCAAATGGTTCTTATCTTCTTGATGCCTTTATACATGCTTTGGTCAGGTTGCTTTGGTTGGATTTTAAAGAAAAAACACATGGATTCTGATGAGCTTGAGAGAAAAAAAAAATACCTAGCAACTATGTTACACCTATTTCATTTTTTATTTTATTTTATTTTTTTTATAAAACATTGCTTATGGCCTGAAGACCTTGTAATGCATCTCCCACGTACAATGAAAAAAGAGAGAGAGAGGTAGAAATTGAAGAGTTTCACCTTGATAAAATCTCATCACCAGACAGGGCAGAAGTATGACAATATCTGATATGTAATCTTATCCTTCTTGACAGTTATATGCAGTTTTGAAATAGAGGTACATCGAGATATTGAGCCAGTCTGATCAAAGATTTTTAAAATATTCCTTGGTAGGCTATTTAAATCCTTTTCTTTCTGGTGTTACTTTAGGACCTAGATTCCTTTTAGACTTAATATATGTATTTGGAAGACTAAAACAGTACAGATCAAAAACACTGAAACAGAGTGGTTTGTTAAACGTCAGACTCATGTTAATGCGAGCAATTAGGGAACCGCTAATTAGCTAATTCCTATGCATTCTGAAACACAGAAGTGTATTATTAATTGATAAATTAATGCTTCAGCATATTTTTCTTGACTCTACCTTGATTTGTAGTTAGCATATTCATTTAATTGATCATTTATATTTAATAACAATACACAGTAATGCAGGGTTATAATGAAATCACAATTCATGGGTATCAGGAGAATATGTTTGCATCTTGTATTTTTAATTGCTTTAAAATATTGTATCTACAACAAACTTGTAAAACATAATTACACAAAATACATTATTTCAAAAATAACTGAGGGAATATGGAAACAAAATATCTTTTCTTTATGATCTTCATAAACTCTAACACCTTGAATACGGAAACCATACTAATTTTGCAACTCCAGCATCTAAACGGATTTTAGGAGCATAAATATCTTCCTTGTTATTTCCTTTACATCTCACTGATGTATCTTGAGGCCACATCTTCTTGAAAACCAGTGCTCTTGGAAAAACGTGAGGTACAGATGTGCAGAATCCATTGGTTAAAGAAAGGAAGGGAACGTGGCCATCTCGTACGGAACAGAACTTCATGAGGAGGCGCCTACATCTGATCAAACATTCAGTGACTAAGAGGCAGCCACATAATGACGCCACGTTCAGTATTCAAAATTGAAGAATACATTCAGTACGACTGTACTAGTTTCCGGTGGGCTGCTGTAGCCAAGTGCCACAGACTGGGTGGCTTACGCAATATACATTTATCATCTCACAATTCCGGAAGCCACACGTCCAAAGTCAAGGTGTCAACAGGATGGATTCCCTCTGAGGCTCTGAGGAGGCATCTGTTCCAGCTCTTTCTTTTGGCTTCCGGTGGTTTGCTGGCTATCTTTGTGTTCCTTGGCTTGTAGAGGCATTAACCAAATATTTGTCTTCATGTTCATATTGTATTCTCTCTGTGCACCCGTCTGTCTTTGTGTCCAAACTTGCCCTTTTTATAAAAACACTGGATAAAAGGGGTGAGGACCCACCCTCATGACTTCATCTTTACTGATCATCAACAGAGACCTATTTACAGATGAACTATTGGAGGTTAGGACTTCAACGTCTTCCGAAGGGACACAATTCAACCCATAACACAACTCTAATGTTTTAGATAATTAGACGAAAACATATCCTCAAAAATATATCTGTGAAAATATTAGCATTCCTGTGGTATAAAGTAAGGGTTTCATTATATGGTTCTTTTCTTTGGAAATCTTCCTCAGGTCTTTGAGCAGATCTCACGTTGTTCCTGTTTTAGAACCGTCGCATAGACACCCACACTGAGCTCTAAATAGACTTTGGATATTAAAGTAACTAATTTTGCCTCCAGAAGGATATAATCTTTGGAAAGATTTTTTTTTTTTTAAGTTAAGGCTTAGCAAACCTATTGTGGAAAAAAAATCCCATCCCAGAAACATAAATCCATCAGAATTATAATTTATGAAATAGATTAGAAATACATATCAAAATATCAAAACTAAGAATGAGAAATTATCATTATTATTTTGAGACATTGTTATGAGTGGATTGGTTTGTATACAGAGACGTACTTCCCAGAGATTTAATCTGCTTCATTATTTTTTCCTTAAAAGTCACCACCCCAGATAATCACCATGGAAACACTGAGACCCGCTTAATAACTCCACCCACCCCACCATCATCCATACATCTGTAACCTTGGAAGCACCCTGCTTCCTACATACCTACATAGTAAATGAACAGTAAATGGTCTCATAAACAGCAAATAGTCTGATATTTTGCATGAACTGAGAAAATCTGACTGCATATAATGGAGCCTCATAACTTGGTTGGGAAAGGTCCACTCAATGAATTCAGAACAGTAGTATAAAACCAAATTTCAGAAGAAGAAAAGGAGGAGAGGGACACATTTTCAATAAAGCATGACCATGCCCCTCTGCCCCCTTCTCTCTCTTTAGGACATAGCTCAAACATGGCGTACACGGTTTCCACTCACATGCCATCATTCAGAACATTCTCAAAGCCAGTTCGGTCCCAAGGAAGCTGAGAAGTACAGGTAATCCCAGGCTGCCAGAGGTCAGGTCACATGGAGATCCATCAAAATACAGGAGGGGAGGCCCCACAGAGGGGGCAGCCAGCACATTCCCCCAACTAAGATATGTGTGTAAATGTATCACCGTTGACTATGGCTAGCTAATGTCATACCGTTCACTCACCGTGACGGTGTCTAGGCACAGCTGGGCCAAACTGGGGCCTTTATCTTCAGAAGCTGCTGTTTCTGGCATTTTGTTAGATATCACCAATGTTGAACAGAAACTGGGTTCAATTTAACGCAAAATCATTGAAATTTGTTGTTGTTGTTCTGTGATGGCAATTGAACTGATCGTGCCAAGGAAGTCACGCAGAGGGAAAGCGATCCCCACGGCAAGAGGTCTGGGAGAGTGGGCTCTTGGCCACACACCCTTCTGAGGACCATGATGGACAGCTTCTGAAGTGAAAAGAGATACTATTAAGAATGACGTGGTGTGGGGCGCCTGGGTGGCTCAGTCGGTTAAGCGGCCGACTTCAGCTCAGGTCACGATCTCGCGGTCCGTGAGTTCGAGCCCCACGTCAGGCTCTGGGCTGACGGCTCAGAGCCTGGAGCCTGTTTCCGATTCTGTGTCTCCCTCTCTCTCTAAACCCTCCCCCATTCATGCTCTGTCTCTCTCTGTCCCAAAAATAAATAAACATTGAAAAAAAAAATTAAAAAAAAAAAAAAAAAAGAATGACGTGGCATGGGGCGCCTGGGTGGCGCAGTCGGTTAAGCGTCCGACTTCAGCCAGGTCACGATCTCGCGGTCCGTGAGTTCGAGCCCCGCGTCAGGCTCTGGGCTGATGGCTCAGAGCCTGGAGCCTGCTTCCGATTCTGTGTCTCCCTCTCTCTCTGCCCCTCCCCTGTTCATGCTCTGTCTCTCTCTGTCTCAAAAATAAATAAAATGTTAAAAAATTTTTAAAATAAATGAATAAATAAAAGAGTAACTGCTTTAAAAAAAAAAAAAGAATGACGTGGCCAAGTGCAAAGCATAAATTGCAAAGACAGAAGGGGGAGAGAGAGACAAGCCTCCTTCATTTCCCATATGAAAGCGTTAGAGACAGAGTTATCGCTGGTACCTCTCTAGGGAGTAATTTGATCAACGCTCAGCTGTGACCTTTTCTATATGAAATAGGCAGCATGTTTGCTTTATGATTTCTTACAGTCTGTTAGTGAGGAAGTCACACACACACTCTATTCATAATGTGATGAGACTTATTTGAGGTTGTTTCCTCAACATGAAATATAATGCATATTTCATCATGAATCCATTCTTACCATTAAAATGCCATTTTAAATGATGTATCAGCAAATGTATTCAGGATAATTTTATGCTAGTAGGAGGTGATTTAGAGCACTAAACGCTATAGGCTTAAATATCTAACACTGAAAAAATGGGACTTGTGTGAGAAGTGCATCAAAATTTCTATACGGTCTTATTACTCAAATAGGAAATGTACATTATTCAATTAGCAGCTTTAATATCATTTCAACAACACCAGTAAAATGCGCTTTTGAATAAGGCTAGCAATATGGAAATAAGATTTAATATAGAAAAATCTATGGATAAAATATCCTTCCCATTTGTTTTAGGAGCTCCCCCCCCCACACACACAATATTTTTCATTTTGTCACATGTGGTTTGTTATTATAGCAACAAAAAGAACAAAAACATAACTTTTTCAAACTTTTCATTTTTTCCCACATATCACAGGACTTACACCAGAAGATACAACTGATAATGCTTGAAAACTGGTCATCAATCAAATCAGTGAAAAGTGGCTAAGCCATTTGTTTGAGAAGCCAAATAACAGATAAACCTCTTTTTTCTTTGTTTTATATACAGCTAGTTATGCTAAGTATAGAGGGAGGTAATCATATCTATATTCAAATGTTGAATATTGTACACGTCTGATTCTTCTGCAAGTAAAGTTTTCTGAATATTGTCTCTGACAAATCTAATTTCCCACATCAGCGTGTATGTTTCCAATAATGTTAGGGGCACCTGGGTGGTTCAGTAGGTTAAGCGTCCAACTTCCGCTCAGGTCATGTTCTCATGGTTCCTGAGTTCGAAACCCTTATCGGGCTCTGTGCTGACAGCTCGGGGCCTGAAGCCTGCTTCAGATTCTGTGTCTCCCTTTCTCTCTGTGCCCCTCCCCTTCTCACATTCTCTCTCTCTCTCTCTCTCTCTCTCTCTCTCTCTCTCTCTCTTTTAAAAATGAATAAACATGGGGCGCCTGGGTGGCGCAGTCGGTTAGGCGTCCGACTTCAGCCAGGTCACGATCTTGCGGTCCGGGAGTTCGAGCCCTGAGTCGGGCTCTGGGCTGATGGCTCAGAGCCTGGAGCCTGTTTCCGATTCTGTGTCTCCCTCTCTCTCTGCCCCTCCCCTGTTCATGCTCTGTCTCTCTCCATCCCAAAAATAAAAAAATTTAAAAAAATGAATAAACATTAAAAATTTAACATAAAATTATAGTGGCGTTACACCTAAATATGTAGCCTGAGTTTTGTAGATATTACTCCATAAAAATGTGGTTATGTTGGGAATGAACGTAAAGAAAATTAAAAGCAATAAACAAATTAACAAAGCTATTGGGTACATAGTGCAAATTAATCTCTAGTGCAAGAAATCCTGAAGAGCAAAATGTGAAAAAATGTGCATTTTAATAGTATATTATAATTATTAGTAACCAGCCAAAGAAAAGGAAACACAGTTGATAAAGTAGAAAACTTTCTTGTCCTCTGTGCTACGAAAATAGCATAGATGCTGGGAGCCTGTCCACTTCCTATGAATTTAGGAAAAGGCTCATAGTTTGCTGGAAACTCCTTTGCTGTGCGTGGTAAAAACATGTTGTGGTCGCTTGTTTTCTTTCTTTTTTCTTTTCCCTCAAGAACAGTCAATAATCTTACTTTATCAATGGGTCTTTGAGATTCTGTGTTCTTTTGTTTTTATTTATTTTTTTAATGTTTTTATTTATTTTTGAGACAGAGAGAGAAACAGAGCATGAACAGGGGAGGGGCAGAGAGAGAGGGAGACACAGAATCCGAAGCAGGCTCCAGGCTCCGAGCTGTCAGCACAGAGCCCGATGTGGGGCTCGAACTCACGGACTGTGAGATCATGACCTGAGTTGAAGTCAGGTGCTCAAATGGGGCGCCTGGGTGGCGCAGTCGGTTAAGCGTCCGACTTCAGCCAGGTCACGATCTCGCGGTCCGGGAGTTCGAGCCCCGCGTCGGGCTCTGGGCTGATGGCTCAGAGCCTGGAGCCTGTTTCCGATTCTGTGTCTCCCTCTCTCTCTGCCCCTCCCCCGTTCATGCTCTGTCTCTCTCTGTCCCAAAAATAAATAAACGTTGAAAAAAAAAAAAATTTTGAAGTCAGGTGCTCAACTGACTGAGCCACCCAGGCTCCCCGAGATTCTGAAAGGACAACATAGATGCTGACGTCTCTGGCAACACACAAATATTACAGGAAAAAGGGACGTTTTCGATGTAAACCAAACTGGGCAAATTTCTATCTTGAATAATGATGACTCATGAAATAGAAAAGGAGTATTCTTGGTTGCAACACTTTGAAGGGGCTGACAGTCATGCCTCTTTTGAAGACAAGCATGTGGGGGTCTCATGCCTATGCCCCCTTTAGTTTCACGTAATTTAGGAACCAGTAAAACAGATGAAACATTTGGAACCTAACTTGTTTTGGGACCTAACTTGTTGCTAAATGGAAGAGGTGTCTGCGTATTGAACAACGTTCCATATACGTACTAGATACATTTCGGATTTCATCGTGATTACCTTTGGGAGGTGGAAAGCACTTTTCCTGTGGACAAATAACACCATCAGAGTGAGAAGGCATTATGCCCTAGATGCTTTTTCAAATGCAGTCACTGATCTGGAACCAAAATAATGGCTCTCAAGATCAATAATGACAAAGGAAACGGTGTCTGTGTGTTAGAACTAGCCAGTGCTAGCAGTAAGATTTCATGGTCTATATTGATTTGGGAAGTACCTCCCATTGTGGCTATTTAAATAAATATCTCCTTATCTATACAGTTTTATCGATACATACACAATCCTGCCTTCCCTCACCCCCACCTGCTTCTGGCTGTCCTTTTAGTGAAACTGATTGAGCACGTATTAACTAAAAAGTATCGTGCTGTCTGAAAAAATAATATACAAAAAAAAAAAATTACGGAGAGCATGCTAGGGAAACATGGTAACGTTCAACAAAATTCTGCATAATTGTTCATGTAATATGTTAGTATCTTCTCAAACGTATTAATACTTGTACTTTTGAAAATCAAACGGAAAAAACTCAAATGGAAAAGCTACTGAGTATCTCTTTCTGAAATACAAAAACTCTTCATTTTAATTCTTTTCTATTAATAGTATAAAAAAATCCCTTTACTGGGGTTAGTAGATTGCAGAATAAAAACTCCGTAACTGAAAAATTAAAAACAAATTGCATTTTAGAAAGTGCCCATTGATAGAGGGAGAGTTGGTACAGCTTCGTTTTCAAGATTGATGCCAGGAAAGTCTGCAAAGTTCTGAGACAGCTGGCTGTCTTCATTTATCCAAGTTGTCACGTAATTAGATGGATGAATATATAAATGGAAATTGTAGCACCACAACACCCATATCCTAGCAGACGGTATAGGCTTCCTTAGTTGTGAGAATATCTGTATCGAATTTATTTTATTTAGATTTATAAATCTATTAGCAGCACTATGCAAAAATGGTTTTGAGCAAAAGAGTTGGGGTGAAAACTGACCCGAGTTTGAATACTCAGCTTTCCTATTTTTTTCGTCTGATAAACGTTTACCAAGTGCCTACCATGAGCCCCACACTCTTCAAAGTGTAGAAATCAGCCATTGAGGAAACAAACGAATTCTGTGTTCTCGTGGTATTTTCAGCCTTGTGTGGGAAAGAATGAATAAAGAACGCAATACATTAATTTATAATATATTTCCAGTGAGTAAAAAAGTAGCATGAAGAGAAAAGAAAAAAAAGAAAAAAGAGTAAAGAGAGAGAAAATGGTGGCATATCTTCTCTTTTCTATAGGAGGCTCAGGTCTGATTGAATGACTTTGAAAGAACAAACAAAGCAAAGTCTTGAATGGAATGAAAGGTTCACCTGAGACAACAGTGTTGTAGGCATGGGGGATGGCACCAGTGTGAGTGTGCTTGTGTTGTCCGAAAAGCAAAGAAATCAGTGCACTGAGGGGCTGGGGGAAGGGAGCGGATGGGGGTAAGAGAGTGAGTGGGGAGCTGGCCCTTTGAACCCCCAGAGGCTAGGGTGAGGACTGGCACTTTTATTCTTAGTGTCTAGTGTCATATGCAGTCATGGGAGCGGCCAAGTAGGGTAATAACACAGTCCGATCTATTTTAAAAGATCCTGTGGCTGCTGTGTAGGAACGAGGGTCTAAGTAAACAGTGGGATTCATTGGGAGGGAGGCCTTCTGACCCTGCAAGAGGGGCCGATGGCTGGGACACAGTGGCAGTTGGGAGCCAACACGCAGGAAGTTGATTGAAGATGTATTTTGAGAGTTTACACTATTGTTATTCAGTTTTGGTTGTTTAGAAACAACTGAAGAAGAGTCAAGGTTGACTTTTGACTTTTGGCTTTTGCCTGGAGCACCGGAGTGAGTGAAGCTGCTTTCACTGGTATCGGCATACTTGCGAGCTAAATGGGGAGATTTTTCTACCTGTCCCGAGCGCGACATCTTCATTTGGAAGAAGTGGAAGCAGAGATAGTGAGCTCACAGGGTTTGTCAGTCTTGATTCAGATAATACATCCAAGACACTAAGGACAGAGGGTGGCAAATAGTAAGCACCTAACACTCCAAGGAATCATGATGGAGCACTGTACCATTCTTCAATCTGGCCATCAGCGCTCTCGGATTCTCTCCTCTCCTCTCCTCTCCCCTCCCCCCTTCCCTCCTCCCCTTCCCTCCTCTCCTTCTCCCTCCTCCTCCCCTCTCCTCCCCTCCTCTTCTCTTCTCTTCTCGTCTTGTCTCTTCTCTTCTCTTCTCTTCTCTTCTCTTCTCTTCTCTTCTCTTCTCTCTCCTCTCCTCTCCTCTCTTCTTTCTCTTCTCTTCTCATCTGTCTCTCCAGAAGATTCTCTGCCTCCTTCTCACCATAAGAAGGATTCTTGCTCATGGATGGGTTGAGGGGTAGTTTTACGGCTGGATTTCTATGAATACACTCTGGTACTCTGGGAACATCGGTGAATGTCAAATAGCATAAGACACACTTCACAATCTTCTCTTTCAAACTCCAGGTCCACTTTGTACTTACTACTACTAATCATAGCTAACTTCTATTTTGTATTCTCCATTTCAAACACGCTTTAGAATAGAGTGTAATTCTCCAAGTATTGCTGTAAGAAATATTTCTTCATAATTACAGTAAACAAGCAAATGCGAAACAGAAACAAAAACAGGCTGAGAGTTAAAGTACCCACAGGGTGACCGCCTTGGGGAAACTAACATTAGTCTCACAGCTGATAATGGGAAAACATTGGCTTAACATGCTTGCTCACTGCGAATGCTGCACTTTCCCCACTGTCTGCTCACTTCTCCAGGAATTACATAACTGTTCTTGGCCTCAAATAATAAAGAAGATCTGAAAAAATAGGAAGCTATTTGGCTTTCTGAGATTTGGAGTTATTTGGGAATACAATCACTCCCCAAGGTATTGATTCGCCTCAAAAGTAAAGAATGAAGTCAGCAAAATCCCCCTTCATTATTCCCATCACTGTTGTTTTTACCTGGGGTTTTCTTTGTTCTGTTATAAAGATATCTTTCTTTCCAGGTACTCAGGAAATTCATTTTTGGTCTCGAGTAAACAAGTAGATGGTTATAGGGGACTCTTTTTAGCATCAAAATCTACAGGGAACCATAAATCATTTGTATGGGAATGCACTTTAGATATAAGATGGTTTATATATTTTTCAAAGATTTAATTATTTAAATGAAATGATCTGACAATTATGAAATGAAATTATTGGACGAATGAAATTATTAGATCATATTGGACAATTATTTTGCTTGCCAGGCACCATGCTGATCATTCTAAATAGTCTTAACCAAGCATGGTAAGAAGTAACAATATACCACTATAAGTGTTGGTCTAGGTGCTCATGACAAAATATGAAATAAGACCAGTCCTTGCCCTCAAAGAGCCCCCAGTTTATAACAGATAATATGCCCCTGCTAGACAGCTTTTTCTAAATTCTACCCAATAGTTGAGCTTCCCAAGGAAGCCTTGATGCAATCAGAAGGCGTTGGTATTCAAGCATCTCGCCTTTTCCCTTCATCTTGTCTGATTCATATGGCTTGCCAGATGTCCTGGAAATGCCCAAAGGGCCGAGGATGGGTTCCCACCATCTGGAAATGGTCCTTTGTAATACTGCAACAACACCACCTCCCCTCTCCCTATACCCATATCAAAATCAACCACAACAGCTGGATGTTCAATTATTCAGGCTTCGTAAGTACTCTTTAATTACCACTACACACCATCTATTAACCCAATAAGCACAAAATCACTCTCTGTAGTTATAGTTATAACTGAACCAGATATGGGACGTATTTGCATTGTTTATTTTTTCTTCAGGACTTGTAAATACACCTTTAAAAATAATGCACAGGTCTCTAACTTTCAAATTTAACTTGGCACTTGTAACCGCTTATTAATTTATAGTATAAATTTAATTCATAACTATCTCTGTGATTTAAATGAAATATCTTGAATTTTATCATCCTTTGTATGATTAAGCTCATAGTTAAAAATAGGGAATATACAACAATGCTTAGGGAGATCGGAAAGAAACTTAGATGGCCTAACAATCCGAAACAGTTGTGACTTCCGTGCTAAGAATTTATGTGGGCTTTTGCACATGTGGAAGAATAAAAAGTAACCTTGCCACGACAGTCACCGTGATACATTATACCCTCTTTGGGGAATTAAAAAAATACCTTCATAAAGAGAGCACTGCCCAAATATATGCCGGTTATTTTAAGTGTAACAAGGAAAGTATTTAAAAATAATATTTTCAGAGATGAAAAATGATTTCAGTGAAAATGGTCTCTTCCTTAAAATGGTTAAAAACACAACTAATAAATGACTATATTTATCGGTACTAGACAATTTAAAATCTTTCACTAATTACTAAGAAACATCCCCTCATAATATAAGTTTTTCAGCACAATTTCGCATGAGAGTTTGACAATAATTTTACTGTGCGAATATGTAACTACTCACGATGAGGATGAAGTAAGGTTTCTCTAGGAAAAATGTCTTCTATTGGCTAATAAGTAGACAATTTTTTTTGTTTGTTTTACTGTGGCTCTTGAGGGTTTTCTCTTTCTTTTATCCTTTTGTCTGTACTGGCAACATTTATGCTGCTTAGCATTTTTTTTTTTTTTTTTTTTACTTTCCTAGTTGCCATTTCTTAGTAAATGGGGTCATCAAATTTCTGTCACATGACACCATTAATCACCTAACACCAGCTCATGGTAAAAACAGCATTTATCTCCTGTTGGTCAGTTTTATAAAAGGCGGGAGTAAATTCTGGAAATACGTCTTAGCGTCTTAATACGTGTGTTTTTAAATCTTTTTAAATAAAATATTAAGATAAACTAAGTTTAGAATTAAGTTTTAAGAAAATGAAATAGGCGCTCGACATAGGATATTGTCCGGTTTGCTCAGAACTTAAATTTGGCCCTGGCGATTGTTTGAGAATGGAAAACATAGTAGGCTAGAAAATGGCTCCCAAAGGTATCAGGCCATAATCCCTAGAAGCTGTAAGTGCCACAGTGGATATCTTCAATTATCTAGGTGTGTTTTAAATGTAATCCCACTTACCCTGACAAGAGGGAAGTAGGATTACCCCGCACATACAGAGAAGTTGAGGATCGAATAGAGAGAACTTCATCTATGTTGGCCTTGAAGACTGGACAGATTGAGTCGTGAGCCAGGAAATAACCAAAAACGTGGAAGAAGCCAGGAGCGGATTCTCCTCAGAACTTCCGTAAGGAGCCCGGGTCGGCCACCTTGACTGTGGAATTCTGCACTCCAAAATTGTGAGGGGATAAATTTCTGTTGGTGTTGGCCAGCGGGTCACTGAATCTGAAACAGGCTCCGGACTCTGAGCAGTCAGCACAGAGCCCGACGCGGGGCTTGAACTCATGAACCATGAGATTTGTTACAGCAGGAAGCAAGCCCAGCTGAGAGCGTCAGGGAGTAGCCATATACTACTGTGTTCATTTAAAGACAGCAGTGTTCTGAGGTGTTTATTTGCTCCTGCAGGCCTAAAGACATTTTCTCTCCTATGCCACGTATCTTTCCTCCTCCATCTCATCTTCTCTTTGCTTACGTCTCTGTTCACGCCATCACAGAGGTCTATCGTGATGTGACCAGAGGCCTCCAGTGTAGCCTGGTAAGATCTCACCCCGGTTACATCTTGTTACCTCTGTAGCTACACTTCCTCCAAAAGTTGCTCAGTTATGTCCACCCCTGCTCAAATCTAGGGTTAGACAAGCTGGCTGGGATCTTCCTTGACCAATAGGTGATGGGGGGCAGGGTATAAATGCCCTGCTCTTCCCTATTTTGTGGAAAAACTTCTAGAGTGCACTGTTCTTGCCAGGTCCCCCTGGGTCTGAAACCCTAGTGCCCACAGCAGGAATGAAATCAGTAGCAGAACTTTGGCCAGCCATTTCTCCTTCTCACTTTCCCTTTCTCACTCTGCCACTCCTGTTCTGTGACCTTAATTTTTTAAAATAAAAGATTCAGGGGTACCTGGGTAGCTCAGTCAGTTACGTGTCTCACTTCGGCTCACGTCATGATCTCATGGTTCATGAGTTAGAGCTCCGCGTCAGGCTCTGTGCTGACAGCTCAGAGCCCGGAGCCTGTTTTGGATTCAGTGTCTCCTTCTGTCTCTGCCCCTCCCCTCCTCACTGTTGTGTGTCTTTCTCTCAAAAATAAATAAACGTTAAAAATAATTTAAAAACAATAAAAACCATAAACAAAATAAAAGATTCACACCCAATTCTCAGCTTCATCTCTGCACCTGGATGGAATCACACATAAGGCAACTGGAATAGCAGCAGGTGGCCATGGACAAAGACCGAGAGAGGTGTTTGGGGATTGGAACGCTCGCTGATCCCGTAGCCATGGGGACCCGCTGTTGGTGGCGTGGGGTAGAAGTCTGGTCCGGCAGGCCACAACACCACAATCACAGAGCTCTTAAGGCTGGTGGCTTGAACTGAGGAACGACGGTAGTTTTCAACTTCCCAGCCAATAGTCAGCGTAGGAATGGACAGTGAACAGACTTTTTAAATGGCTTTGAAACCTGCAAAATAGAAAATGGCAGGCTCAGTTGAGCCCTCAATTCAAAGCAGATGATGAAGATCAGAAACCTCCACGACATCATTCAAAAGGCCCTTGTCTCCTGCAGCCACATGACAGAAAGTGCTGAAATCAGGTCCCAGATTCAATTGGAAGGATTGCAAAGATATAAGCACAACACTTCATAGGTCTCCCTAGCTACATCAAAGGCACTGATAAGGTAAGATGGGGGCCCTAGTGTGCAACGGGCACACTACTAGGGTGGGCAAATCTGAAAATCTCCATTGCCTCCAGTTGTCACTGAGCTCCCTTTCTGTTGGTGGAAGAGAGCTTCCTCTCCTCAGGTGGCAGTCATGTATGTAAAGAGTTGTCCTAACAGATGTCTTACAAGATGACCTTTGTTCTCCGTAGTCCGTCCGATCTTTCCACCTTGCCACTTGACCAAGGGTTGGCAAACTTTTTTCTGTAAACAGCAAAACTATATCTATTTTTGGCTTTGTGGGCCAAAAGGCAAAGATGGATATCATGATGTGGTCATTTCTGTAGCCATTTAAAAATGTTAAATCCATATTTAGGCCACAGGCCACACAGAAACAGGCAGCATATGGGATTTGGCCTCTGGGTCATAGTGTGCTGACCACACTGATCTCAACCTGTTCATTTTCAAACTTTAGACCCATCAGAGTCACTTAGAGGACTTAACAAGATCATTTCCAGGACCCAACCCCAGAGTAGGTCTTGGGTCGGCAGAGAGCTTGCATTTCCAATAAGTTCCCAGGTTTTGCTGACAGTGCTGATTGGAAAAATCACTGCTCTAGATGGAGAAGATTAAATATTAATCTGTGCAAGGGAACAGGGTCCTGATTCTGAGAGGGAAAAGATATATGTAGCTAATATGAACCAGGAGGCATGCAACGCAGCATGTTTTAGGGTGGTATCGGGGTTGCTGACCGGGGTATAGAACATAATGCTGGAAAGAGGAGAATATATTGATATGGGCCACTTGAAGTCAATTTACTAACTCCGGCTTGGATATCCCAGGCAGAATACTTGATGTGGGTCCTAATCAGCTGTTTGTATTATTTCTTGAAGCTCAGACGTGACTGTAAGCTACGGAGAAATGGAGTAATGATGTTGAAAACATTTTTATATATTATTGAAACAAGGCTCAAGAGGCAAGCAGGAAGATATTAGCTTTGCTCTATTACGTGAGACCAGAGGACCCACCAGTGGTCACTCATTTTACTCTGACAATCTAGAATTTACTGGTGTGGGGGCCAGCCACATCATTGAGCCCTGGCTAAGGTTCATTTAAAGTGAGTCCGATGGGACCACACATCTCCATGTGGTCATTTCCCAACCCGTGTGAGCATAACTGTGGATACTCTCCGCAGCTGATTGGGAACCGACTCACTTCCTTTGGTTCCCTGACCTCTGGAGTGACTTAATATGGTGGGAAGACCATGGGGAAATCCCTGAAGCTTTCTGTCCCCAGGCAAGATGGCACAGCAGAAATAATACTACATCTCAGGAGAAACAGCACAGTTAGGGCAACATCAAAGATCTGAAGTCTACAGGAGCTGTGGTCTCCACTGCATGCCCACTCAACAATTTGCTTTGTACCTATGAAATTCAAAGGGTCACGTGCATGATAAAGAACTTCTGTGTACCCAAGCGCTGTTCCAACTGAGGCTCCTGCACTGAATGTGGTCTTCAGACAAACTTTGGTGCTTGGTTGGTTCTGAATGAACTGGCAAAAGCATGCTTTTTATCCCCAGCCCTACAGAGGATCATTCCTTACCATCACGTCCTACTCCTAAGCACAATATTAGTAATGTGGAGCCTCTCCTATATTTCTGTGGGACATACTAGCCTTTGTCTGAGAAACAGGGCATATAAGTGAACCATAGTGCTCTTAATAAAGTACTTGGCCTTGGAGAATCCAAGAAATGCTTTGGGAAGAGTAATGTATAGGGGCAAATCCCATGGATTGGAGTACAGGGGAATTTCTAAATCAACATTTTTCCAACCTAGCAGAGCAAGCCTCCCTTGGGTAAAATTTTGCTAAATACTTTTAATGATACAAAAGAGAAATAAAACACAGAGTGCTTAAAATCTGCTTGGGAGATCCAATAAATATTCATGAAACCGTGAGTGAACAACACATATCATTAACTCTCAAGACTGTGTGATGAAAACTTTCAAGGGTTCTGGGCCATAGGAGAAGAGAAGAGGCTGGATCAGACCACTGAAGAGAGCTTTATGGAGGAGCTGGGAATTGAGTAAAGACTTCGTGGTGGTATTTGGAAAAGTAGAGTGAAGAATAATACATTTCAGGTAAAGAGGACAATACAAAATACACAGCATGTGAGGAAAGGCACACTGAATTGATGGAAAAAGAAAAAACAAACAAACTAGGAAGTAGTTAAGAAAGCAGAGTAAAAATATTTGGTGTCATTAGAGAATGAAGGGAAAGGGTGTTAAATCATTCAGCTTCATTAAATGATGATACAGTACAAAATTAAGAGAGATCATAGACATTTAAGCAGAGGAACTGCACAGTGAAGGTGCCATCTGGCAGACCAATCAGGGAGAAGTGTGCAAAATGGGAATTCTTGATGTTCTTTCTAATGCTTTGACTGTAACTCCATTGCCTTTAAAATTTCTTGCTCCCCTAACTATTCAATAAATCTTGTAAGTCAATACATCCTCCCTCATAGGCATTCTTGCCCTGTACTTTCTCCCTCTGCAATCTCATCTACAGCTGGGTATTTGTTCACCAACTGCCATGATCCCCACCTCCCCCCCCCCCCCGCCCATCAATTTCTGTGCAGCCCACACTCAGCTCCCAGAAATGAATGTCCATCCTGTCTCCAGATACCCTCACTTGGATGATGCCTCAAACAGGGCAACGAGAATTAGGAGGGTTGTCAGTCACATGTAACAAGACTAAACAAAGTGTAGGTTCAATAAGGAAATGATATTTTTCAGGCAATAAAAACTCCAAGCGCAGACGGTCCAGTGCTCCTGCATTTGGGCAAAGTTTTAGGTTCCTTCTTTGGTCATGCTGAGCTGCCGTTAACGCGTGGCTTGTCTCAGATGGTTATAAGACGACTGTTTCTCCTTCGAGGGATGCATCTTTATTCAAGTAAGAGGAAGGGAAAGGAAGAAGGACAAAAAGCATGTGGAAATAATGTTCATTACTAATGGGAAGAATAACAATTTTCTGGAAGCTCTGGCAGTAACTTCAATTTCTATCTCATTGGCCAGAAATACATTAACATTGCTACCACTAGATGCATGGAGGTATGGAAAATTGAGTTTTTACCCACATATGGTAATAGAGCCTCACAAAAACAAGGTAGTGTTCATAAAAAGAAGGGTCCCAAATAAGCGATGAGAAGCCTCTGTTGCAACATCTAGAATTCAACTCATGACGGCCCCTTCCGCTTAGGTCCTCTGTCTGTACAGCATGCATCTGTGCATGGTTGCCATCCTCCAGTTCCTCGAGCCAGATAAGTAGTGCTCATCTTTACAACCCCTCTCTGTGGCACGTCCCTTCTACAGCCATGCATGCCAGTGTCCCTGATGCCAACACGAATGCTGGATTCCCAGTTAACATGCTGTATCTCCTGAATTACTGAAGCACCATGCTTTAACCTTGCATTCAACCCTACAGTCAAGACTCTTCCAGTCCCTCTACTATTTTTGTACCGAGTGAACTTCTTAAAGCAAATTGGAGAATGTCACCCACTGTTTTACATGCACAGTGGCTTTACTTCATTGCTGTTACTTAGAGATGGCACTCAGGGGGCATCTGAATGGCTCAGTCAGTTAAGCATCTGACTCTTGACTTTGGCTCAAGTCATGATCTCACTGTCATGAGATTGAGCCCAGCATTGGGCTGAGCGTGGAGCCTGCTTAAGGTTCTCTCTCGCCCTCTCTCGTCTTCCACCCCCACCTCAAAGAACAACAACAACAAACACAAAACTTTCATAAAGATGGCACTCATTAACACGACCTAGTGTGCTCCTTAAATCAAACTGCTGACAAATCGTATCTCGGCACCCTCTGCAAATGCCGGGCACACTGGCTTTGCCTGAGTTTCTGCTCTTTCCTTGTTCTCTCCTTTAGGGTTTTAAAATATATTCCTTCTCTCTTGGGACCACCCCTACCTCCCAAATTCACTTGGTTTGATTAACCCCAGCCTTTCTTTCAGATTTTCACTCTATTTTTACTTCCTCAGAGAAAAATCTCCCTTGTCCTCTTGATCAGACCAAAAAAAAAAAAAAATGTATATTTATCAATGTGATTGTTTAGTCTCCTGCCTCAGGGTCCACTTATTGTCATGCTCACCTTTGTATCACCTGTTTCTACTGAGATTTCCACTTATACACATTTATGAAGTAAATAAACCAAAAAAGGGCAGAGAGAAACTCAGACGACTATCTCCACTCTAAACTCAATCTCTACCAGGGAGAGAAGAGAATCTACAGAAAGAAGTCATCTTCATTAGTCGGAGAGAAGTAATATCCAGGAAAAAGATTCAACCAAGATGAATTAATAAGAAGAAAAATAAACAAGAAAAAGCTATTTTTTTTTTACTACTTGATAGGAGCTCAATCCTAAACAAAAGTCTAGCACGTAGAATAACTCTTCACATCACTTTAATAATAAAAACTATTATCATACATTCTTGATTCCAATTGATAAACACATTGTGTGTAAAGGACAGAAATCCATATGAACTTTTTATATTAGGAGGTCAAGGGAGATTTAAGTAGTTATGTTAATGTAGGAGCTACAGAAAAGATAAATTCCATATCTAAAAAATAGTCTTTTAGCTACAAATAGATTTTCTTTCATAATAAGGGAAATATATCTATTGCAAATAAATGGTTCATGATGTCTGAGCTAAAATGAATGTCTTTTAAAGTACAAAGTTTATCAGAATTTGTGGTATGCTCTGGAAGTTCATTTCAATGCTACGATAACAAAACTACAACAGTAACAACACCGAAAAAGAAACTAAATCTTGGAATTAAACATTTAAAAAGTTGTTATTTCCAGATAATGCGATGGGCAAATACAAACCAACAGACAAATAGAAATGAGAGGCATGAGCTAATCTATTAGGATGAAGGAACTTTTATAGGAATTAGGAAACATTCATATGATAGAATTTTAAAGGACAAACACACCAAAATGTTCATCATGGTCATATACATATAGTTCTAATGTAAGAAATTAAAATACATTTCTTTCAGTTTGGGGATTTTCATATTACTTATCTAGTCAGAAAGAATAGTTGCTCTATAAATTGTAAAGGAATGGAAAATTGCATTTTTTAGAGTTTTAGTTCCTTAATATACAGAGTTCATATTGGTCTTTATTCTTGTCAACCCCTAAATCACTTCCTGGCTTTAAGTTAGACACTAATGTAGATAAATTAACTCTACTGGGTCACTTGGGTGTCATTCAGTACAATGTTCTATTCTGGAAAGTGTAGGAAAGTGCATAACCCATGTGGACTGATACAAATGGAAACTGGGCATTTTTAGTGATGACTTTTCTTTGTAGACAATGTATCAGAGCACACAAGGTGAAAAACTTATGATCCTTCCCATATTTTAACCTTGAAAGGTGATATTTTATTTTGTCGTGCTTTTATTTGCCAAAATAACTTCAAATTTCTTTCGATATAACTGTTTTCAGGAGTATTTAAGAAACTTTAAACAGTATCACTCGTGGGAAATCTTACGTTTAGAGAATGAATTTGATTTTGGAAATTAGGCAAATGTCATTCATAACAGGTGTGATGCATAAGTCTCTGATCATGGCACATACCAACATTTTGGTCAAATATCACAGGATATATAATACAAGGGCATTGATTTTACTTGGTGTCTCAGGACCTGGTTCGATAACACCTGTGCTAAAGGTTGTAAATTTTAGAGAAATCCCTTAAGCATTTTGAACCTCTGTTTTATCACCTTGAATTGTAGTAATATTAACTTCCCTTTCTTTAGAGTTTCTGATCAGAAACCGATATGTCAGGTCACTGTCCTTGTTTCTGTCGTAAACAGGGTCTATATAAATACCTCTGGCAGTGGGAGTGTTTTTGACGTTCATGGCTTCGGAACTGACAAATCATGAAATGCATGTTTGCCAAACATGTTTAATTAAAGTAGAAATGAAAGTTTAATTTATAACCCTATCATTTCTAAAACACAAACATCTGACTGCAATACTTGCAACATTAGCGTTTAGGCAGAGAGTACCTTTTCCTTCTGGGTTTTACGTAAGTGGTCAGACTCCACTTTTCCTCATTTAATAGATCTTGGGCATAAGCAGCCAAGTCGATAAACTACTTTCCATAGTAAATACAAAGTTTATAACCATTCTTTCTCTCAGAATATAATAAATACTTTGTTAGTATATACTTATGTGCACAAAATGTCCTTCTTACAGTTTTGGGGAGGAGGTTATCAGAAGTACGTAGCAATGATGGTAAATAAATAGTTACTACATCCATGCTGAATCAATTTTTCCTGGTGGGCAGATAACCACTTTTGAGCAGTATTAATTTCGTTCTCACTTCCGACTGTCGTTTTCCTCAAACGTTACTCAAGTTTCAAGATCTAGCTCAATAGAACAATTGCCCCTTTGTTCTATATAAAACGTGGACTCTGGTTCTTTGGAGATGTGAACAGACAGGCTTGATACAGCATTTTGTGTAGAAATTTACGGTGATGTCTTCTTAAATCAAGACTCCAAACCTACTCCGGACGCCAAAGTGTTACGAAGTTTCGTTCAGTATGCTGTGCAGATTGCCAACAGCAGATCCTACAATCGATGGTTTCAAAACAAGCAGAAGATGCGCACACAGACATTGGTATACACATAATACTTACATGCGTGTCTAATCTTGTAAAAAAGAACCTGTTAAGTTGTACTAGTTCATATCACGAAGCTTAAAATATTTTGTCCTTGGGGCACCTGGGTGGCTCAGTCGGTTAGGCGTCGGACTTCGGCTCCGGTCATGATCTCACGGTTGGTGAGTTCGAGCCCTGACTCCGGCTCTGTGCTGACACCACGGATTCTCTCTCTCTCTCTCTCTGCCCCTCCCTCACTGCCCCCCTCCTCTCAGAATGAATAAACTTAATAATAAAATAAAATATTTTGTCATCATTTTAATCATTCTGGTTTTATATTAAAAGCACAAGTCATGTACCTTGTAACAATATTTAAAAATTGGGGGGAACAGACAGGATTCACATGGCCCACTTCTCAAGTGTCATAGTCATTTCGCAAAGGGTCATAACCCATTCACATTTCACGTGAGTGATTTTAATGAAGAGGAATTCACTTTTAAGTATCATTTAAATGAGAGGCTGGAGTCTCCTGCAGACTTCGCAAGCGCGAGCTTAGATTCTGTATGTTTGCTGACTTTTCTTTCTCAGCATCCTTTGCCCTCTTCTCATTGCCTGAAATCCAAATGTCGGCACCCGCAGAGATTAAACTCGGTCTCCCTTGATCATTAGGCGCCCAGTCCCTCGGGAAGCGTATCCAATCATAAGATTTTATTCTGAGAAGCCCCAGATTCCTGTAAGTTATGTTTCTGGCCTCTCCCCTCCACACAAGCAACTCCTGGCGCCTACCTGACAACTCCACATGCGTTCCTAATAGAGATGTCAAATTTCATTTGTCAAAATACGTGGCGTACATCCCGATTTCTCCCTCGAGGCCTTCTTCAGGGACACCCCCTGAATCACAATGGCGATTTGTGAATTAGAGAAAAAAAAAAAAAAACGAAACAAACAAAAGGGCCAGATACACACCAAAAGGTTGGCTGCTGGCAGGCAGACCACACTGCACACTGCATTTCCATATCAAAAGAAGAAAAGGCACTTTGGCAAAAACCAGCCCGGAGCAAAGAGCACGGTTTGGGGATTTCTACCATACTCACCACTCACTGCCGTGGCTGGAAAAACGTTGTACAGCGGACAGTCTGCACAACCTCATGCAGATGCCCTCCCCTGCTGGCTCCTCGAACTGTTCTCTCTGTCCACGGTGCCTCCGTTGTTGTCACTCAGGCCACGGACCCATTTCTTTATGTCCCTCCAGTCGTCCCACCTTCCAGAACATTCTCCTGGTTTTGCCTCCGCGTGACAGCCAGAATCTGACCACGGCTCCCCACCCCTGGGGCTTCGACCCTGACCCCGGTCGCCTTCATGTCTTTCCTTGATTATTACAGTTGCTTCTGCTTTCCTGTTTCCACTTAAAATGTATGTTTCAACCCGGGAATAAAAGTCAGATAGTAACAAACTCTCCACTGGCTTCTCGTCTCCCTCAGAGGAAATACTTTCAGTTGCCTGAAGACCAGCACGATCTGCCCAAAGCTTATCCCTTTGGCTGTCTGGACATCCGTGGCTCCCAGCTGGGGCGCACAGCATCAACCACACTGGTCCTTGCAGTTCCCAAGGCCGGCCCTGGTCTTTGGACTTGTCCTTCCCTCACCTGGATCGCCCAGTGTCCCCCCTGCACACTTGGCTGTATACCAGGGGCTTCTGATCTTTGCCTCACATCTACTTCTCCTACGATCCTGTTTCAACTTCAGCTCTTCCCTACATGATCCCAGTGTCCCTTCCCCGTCTCTATTAGTCCCCGTAACACGTAGACCCATTTGACATCATCACTTCTACCGTAGACCTTTCCTGGCCACGTGCTCTAACATTCCAACTCCCAGGACTTCTCTCCTGAATACTTACGACTATTCCAGATTGTTCTACGGGGATTTGTCCTCTGTATTATTGTTATTCTTCTGTGGTCTTATTGAGTGCAATTCCTTATTCCTTTAACTTCCTGGAATTCCTCTGTATGGAGGCCTGCACCATCATTCCATTATTATTGGGATTCCATTTTCATTATTTTTTAGAGTACTATCCCCAAAAACTCTCATAAGAATAACTTTGCACTCTCCTGGCAATATTTTTGTACGGTAGATTTTTTGCAGTAGAATTGCCATGTCTCAGTCTACATGCATTTTGAAAAAGAGCAGATCGTACTTCTGGTTTTTCCAAGAATTATTGCTACATCATGTTCCCTAAGTCGGATATGAGAATGCCAAACTCTCTATATTCTCAACAGTCTTCTATGTATAACTCCTTATTTTTTTTTTCCATTCTGAGTGAGAATGATTATAACTTGTTTCAATATATTCTCAGATCTCTTTTTGTCCTTACCTATCTTTCTGACTTCCTTGCGATTTATTCACTTTATAATTTGTTCGTATTTCCACTTGGTTAATTGCATTTTTCACAATGATTTTGAGTAGTTTTTGATATATTTTATGTATGAACTATTTTTTTTTTTAATTTTTTTTTCAACGTTTATTCATTTTTGGGACAGAGAGAGACAGAGCATGAACGGGGGAGGAGCAGAGAGAGAGGGAGACACAGAATCGGAAACAGGCTCCAGGCTCTGAGCCATCAGCCCAGAGCCTGATGCGGGGCTCGAACTCACGGACCGCAAGATCGTGACCTGGCTGAAGTCGGACGCTTAACCGACTGCGCCACCCAGGCGCCCCTGAACTATTTTTTATTAATGTTGCAAATCTCTTTCCTCAACTGGCATTTCTTTTTATTTTTTAGAAAGAGAGAGAGAGTGAGAGCAGGGCTCAGTCCCACAACCCTGGGATCATGACATAGGCCGAAATCAAGAGTCAGACATTCAACCAACTGAGTCACCCAGGTACCCCTCAGCTGGTATTTCTTTTTATTTATGTCATCTGCGTTTTCTACTATGCTTACAAATTTTAATTTTTTTAATGTTTATTTATTTCTGAGAGAGAGAGAGAGAGAGAGAGAACAAGTGAGGGAAGGGCAGAGAGAAGGGAGACACAGAATTCCAAGCAGGCTCCAGGCTCTGAGCTGTCAGCACAGAGCCCAATGTGGAGGCTCAGACTCTTGAACCACGAGATCATGACCTGAGCCAAAACCAAGAGTTGGATGCTTGAGGAGTCCAGGTGGCTCAGTCAGTTGATCATCTGACTTTGGCTCAGGTCATGATCTCATGGTCCATGTGTTTGAGCCCGACATTGGGCTCTGTGCTGTCGGTTCGGAGCCTGGAGCCTGCTTTGGGTTCTGTGTCTCCCTCTCTCTCTGCCCCTCCCTCACTCTCACTCTGTCTCTCTCTCAAACATAAAAAATTGAATTAAATTAAATTAAATCAAATCAAATCAAATTAAATTTTAAAAACAGATGTGGATGCTTAACTGACTGAGCCACCCAGGTACCCCAAATTTACTACTGCCTTTTAAATGAGTTCAACCAGCAATCCTGCTTTTAAGGTCTGGAATAATTATATTATATTATATATATATATATATATATATATTAAGAAGTACTTAATAATGTTCTCTTACCATATTTGTGTTCTGTGCTATGTAAAACAATGAACAAAACTTAAAAGCAAATCAATTCCTTTCTTTATAAAAACAACTATTATACAGGAAAGCGCTTTTGAGCTTCCCCATAGTAAAATTTTTAATTCAGAAAAACAACCACTTTCTATCTCTTCATTTTAGTCAGATCACAAGAGAAAAAATATGCCAAAAATGTTCAAAATCACGACTTCATCTCAGCACACTTTTCTTTTAATTATTTTCAAATGTTTAAAAGGAAATACATGAAACCATAGGTATGAAATTTGAAGATCCTCCTGAGTCTTAATTCTCACTGACTTTGAGAATTCACAGTGGTGGCCCCCTGCTTTTGATATTGCTGTGGCCCATGATGCTGCTGTCTGGAACACTGGGTCCTCTTCCAACTCTCTCACTGGAGCCTGCCCCAGTACTGTAAGACCCATTATATCCTATAAATAAGAACACTCTACAGGGCTTTTCCCCCTACAACCTTCTATCTTTCTGTATTAGCATGGTTTCTACTGTCCTTTTTGCTGGATGATTCTTCTCAATACCATCCTTCCAAATTCTGGCTCTTCTTTATAGATCCATGCTCAAAATTCTTCAAACAAATTTCATTGTAGTTTCCTACTAAGCAGCTTCTTTCCTTCAATGGTTCTCGGTTTCTGTCAATACTATCATAGTTATCTTGGTCACTTCTGCTCAGTATTTATGGTTTTGTCTTGAGCGTGTTCCAATCAAACAACTATACTTGATTCTCCCTCCCTCATGTCTTTCCATTTCCTTCCATCATCACCACTTTTAGACTGTTCTCACTTTTCCAAAGTGTTGCAAAAGTTTTATGCTATCTTTTCCTGAGCTCACAAATACCACTGCCAGATTGATTTCCCCAGATCATCTTGCCACTGTCATTATAAGGGAAAGTAGGTAGTTCCTCAACAACTATTTGTGGACCGCCTAGTTGAAATTTACTGACGCCCCCTTACCAACAGCATGTAGATAAAAAGGTTCTGAACCGGCAATTTAGATAGCTTTATTAGGTTAAATTTTGTATATATGTATATTACATTATAATTTTATCCTTCCTTAGAGCTCTGTTCCCAGACGTGAGCTCTGGTTTCTCACCACCCTATGATGCATTCATAACTATGCCTCTGCATCCATAACATACCATGTATGCAAAAGTTACTTTGGTTCTTTTCATTCAAACGCTGTACATCCTTCAGGTAGAAATACAAAATTGACTTCCCATGAAAAGTTCCTTCATTGTTCAGACTCTCGACTTGTTCCTAGTTTCCAATGTCTGTGATATATAACTCATTGATCACTTCTCCACTACTTTGTATTATGGTTTTCTGTATCTATATGTTATCTTTCCAGTTAGACTAACATGTAACGTCTGAATTATATTTTTACTTTTGGTTCCTTCTCAGCTTTGGCAGTGTCTTTAATAATTCTATTGCAGCATGGCGCAATGGCAAGAGCATTGGGACAGGGGTTTTGCATTGGATCCCTGACCCTTCAAATAAAACTTCTTGATAATTCTCACCACACAACTTTCTAGCTTCATTATATAATCCCTACACCCACACGTTCTCCTCTTTGTATGTTCTGTTACTCTTGCACCTACATAGACTTGTCTGATAGCCTGGTATGTACTTTCTTCATTGTACGTTCCTTTCTTCACTGTGAAATTCTGCAATATACAGTTTGTAAGACGCTGGACCACATATATTGGTTTTCATCTCATGATCATCTCTATGTTGACTGTCCCATTCCACCAACTACTGAGAAACATTTGATCCCAAGTCCAGTGGAATTCAATCAATCCCAGATTTTCCGTGTCCGGGCATCCTACCCCCCTCTTTCTCCCTGTGATGGCATCTAGGTTTTCCCTCGTTCGGTGGTGGTCATTGGCCACATTGCTGACACCGATCTTCTGGTCATTCTCTCACCAATCCGTAGAGATGGATTTCTATCCAGTCATGTGATCCCAACTGCATCCATTACTGCCAACCTTTGCCTTGACCTCAAGGTGTCCTAGGTTTTGGGACTTTCAGTGCCTCCACACTACTCTTAGTTACTTCTTTCATTTTACTGGCTGTTGTTACCTAAGTCTCCTTTGTCAGACACCCCATCAATTCACCTCTGCTATGCTCTTCTGTGCCTGCACTGCCCTAATACAATAAAGAAGAGATTTCGAGGGTTGCCTTGGTTTTCTCTCAAGCTCCAATTCCACCTCAATACTGTTTCTCATCCAGTGGTAGCCCACCACCTCTCTTCGGCTGTGTCTTTGTCATGCTGCTCTGGGCACATCAAACATGTCACCATTTACTTTAATCCCTGTGATTTGTGTCTCCTAGATTGTGTTGCATGTTAAGGCGGTTCACTGAATTTATCACTTATTTTGCCAATGGGGAGATCAGAGGCAACCTAGGCTAAAACCTGAACATTTGAAAGAGGAGAAACTTAATAGCAGAATTGCAACACACATGCATTACGGACATGTATTCACAGTGACATATTTGGGATCCCCGTCTCTATTGTTGAAGAGAAAATTTCCGCAACATATTTTCAATAAAAATTTTACTGACCTGGAATTATTACCCAGTTCAAAGAAGAGATAACGATCATCAGCTCATGTCTTACTCCTTCCAAGTTACAAACATGGCTCCCCAAATCACTATATAAATAAATATACACACACACACACACACACACACACACACACACACAATTTATATTCGTTTGTTTTCCTTTACCTGAGATTCAACCTCTGAGATTCTTCTTTATACTAATTTTCTTATTTTAATTGCTCCATTGTATGAATATTGTGATTTATGCACCCGTATTTTTGTTCATGGGCTTTTGAAATGTTCTCAGTTTTTAGCAATTATGAGTGCTGTTGCCAGGAATATTACTAAAGGCAGCTTTTGATGCACATATACACCATCATACAAACATGTATATACCCTTCTTCTGGGCATGGATAGGAATGCAAGTTCTGGATTAGGCTAGGTCTATCAAACTTTAGCTGATATTGGCCAACTGTTTTACAAAGTACATGGACCATTTTAAATTTGTGTTTTGCTTCACTGCTTTGCTTTTTACCCAACAGAATTTAATAATTTGGTAAATATGCTGAGAAGGAAACTGCTGAACCCAGTTTACTTTGGTATACCTCCTTATTTACTGAGACACTAGCCTCTTAATTCCTGGCTGCCTTGATTTCCCCACACGGCAATTTTTATCTCCATGCATCTTCAATTATCAAAAGCTTTGCTAGCTTCTTTGAATTTTAGCATCAACTCTTTGCCTGAAGACTTAGCTTATTGTCCTTTACCAAAAAATGGTGCATGACCTTGGGAAAAAAATAGTTTCAACAAGGCCAGTCCACTGCTCGGAAAACCCCAGTAAGATCTTGACCTGCATGCCTGGTTGAATCAGTAGTTTCTAACATCTTCTGTTTTGTTTTGTGTGTTTGTTTTTGAGATGGCATTTTTCCCAATTGCTCTCAACAGGGGTGCTGGTTTTCTAAGAGCTATTTCTCTGACATATTTGGTAAAATTGTTAAAATGTCTCTAGTTAAAAATCTTGGGGGTATGGATGGGTGACTATTCCAGATTTCTATGGTTAGGAGAGCTGAAGCATATCCCATGATAAGAGGTACAGTATTGTACCTGATATGCCTGAACTAATAGAAGGGAATTCATGTACTGAAAACCCGATCTGCCAAAGAGTTTGTATATTTTGAGCCTCCGATCCCAGATGAGCTAAAATAATGAGTATGATAATGTGTGTATTTGTCTCTACATCCAAACCTTTTGAATGAGGCCCCATTGGCAAGCCATGCCAACACTCTGTTCAAATTCCAGATGGCGGATTGCTTCCGGTTCCAACAGTTCCGCCATTAACAACTGGCTTAGCTTTGGTGTCAAAACTGAACACTTACCTTCTAAGTTGTCATTTACAAAAATTCCATGTTATCTCTCAAACTACTATGACTTCAATATCATTAGCAATGATAGAATATAAACACGAGAGTCAAATCAGTTCTTATCTAGTCCCTCAAGCAAAACCAAACGCAGTTAAAGCAAAAGGGGTAGAATGTTAAATAGAAATAGGCCTTTACCAGTACAAACGTGTTTTTATTAGTAAAAGAGGGACACCTTCTGTAATTACTGGGTGCATCATGTGTGAATCTTTATTGATTTATTAAACAAATAACTGACATATAGTTACTAAATGCGATGCAAACGTTCTCACACAAAAGGACAATCAAATACGTTAAGCCCATTTGTTGCACAAGCAAGTGTATTACGTCAAGATTATGTCTCCAAGTATATGGAATTTACGATACGCTTTTATGCTTTGGAATCTTAAAAAAATAGTATTTAAAAAATTTGGTTGCACCTAAGAGAAATAGTTAAAGGCATGATATAAATCCAGAAATACAAAGTGCCAAGGGTGGGGTGAGTGGAAATCAATCTCGTACTTCCAACCGAGCTCACCACTTGTCTAGCAATTATCATAAGTGCTTCCCCACCACTGAGAGTGAGAAAGGAAGCTGCCATTGCCGCCACTTCTGGGTTGTATGTTGCTATTTTATCCAATCCATTCCTGTAAATAACTTCTGAGAAACCTTAAATACCCATTTCAAAAGCACTTCTTAAAGCAAAGTACTCGCTTGTTCTGCCTTCTCAGAACTTGGTATTTCGATTGCCAAAAATTCACAAAGGATGGAACAGGCCTGCTGAGAAAATAGAAAAAAAAAAAAAAAAAAAAAAAAAAGACAGAATTAGCACCTAGCATTATACGCAGGTGCTCTGCTTTACTTTTCTTTTTAATGGTAGCAATACGTTGTTTTAGCTAATTCATAGACACTTAAGTAAAAGGAAAACTCAACTGGGAACAAAATGTCTTCAATTTGGCCTAGGTGAATTAAAAAGACCTATGCTTGATTACCATATTTACCATATGGATCTCTCGTTTTTTTTTTTTTTTTTTTTTTTTGTAATGTTTTTATTTTATTTTTGAGAGAGAGAAACACAGCACGGGCAGGGGAGGGGCAGAGAGAGAGGGAGACACAGAATCTGAAGCAGGCTCCAGTCTCTGAGCTCTCGGCACAAAGCCAACGCGGGGCTCCAACTCACAAACTGTGACATCATGACCTGAGCTGAAGTCAGATGTTTAATTGATGGAGCCATCCAGGTGCCCCATCTAGTATTTTCTTGATGAACGCACATAACATCAACACGTCTGGATGACATTTGGGAGAACTGCATCTTATGTCAGAAGATTAGTTATAAACTATTTCAAACAGATATGTTTCAATTAAAACCACAAGGAAAGGGGCGCCTGGGTGGCTCAGTCGGTTGGCCGAATGACTTGGGCTCAGGTCATGATCTCATGGTCTAGTGGGTTGAGCCCCACGTTGGACTCTATGCTGACAGCTCAGACCCTGGAGCCTGCTTCAGATTCTGTGTCTCCCTCTCTCTCTTCTCCTCCCTTCTTTGTGTTCTGTCAAAAATAAATAACCATTAAAACACACGCACACACACACACACACACACACAGGGAAATAATACATGTTAGAAATCTGCTTAACGGCATGTGGTTGCGGCTCAGACACTGACTAGTGTGTTCTGTGACCTGGCCATGTCGTAATCCTGCAGTAGTAACACCGAGAGTTGGAATCCGTGATCTACTCCAGTGTTCCTCAACTCTCGTGTTCTATCATTCACTGCCTGCCTGCTGTCACTGCTAGATGGACCTTTGCAACAAAATTCTAGCTGGCTCATCGTCCTTCACCTATTTTTACCAGGCTCCATACTCTTCCCCATCCTACCAGGCACCCCCCCCACTTGCATATAGCTTCATTGCACATCAATCGTCTCTCTGACTCCTTTTCGTTCAAGTCCAAATGGATCTATTTCCCATTCAATATATATAATGATCTATCGTTCTAATGTTATATTCCACTAGTTCTCCCAAGGTTACATCCATTCTTATCTCACCGTTGTGTTTTGTTTGTTTGTTTGTTTTTTCATTTTTCCCTCTAAACTTACCTTTCACCTACTTATCCATTTACTTCCGCTGTTCTGCACACCTGAAATGCTCTGTCTCGTTCCCTCCTCTCCACCATTCCAAAAAAAGCATCATCTTGTCAATGGCCACCAATAACCATGACAGGTCATTATTTTGTTTTCTTAACTCTTATTTAAGTATCACCAAGGTTTTGTGAATTTGGTCTCCCCCAAATGCATTGTAAGCTCCTTGAAAGCTAGGCTAATGCCAGGGATTGTAGAGCATACGTGTGGCTGGCTGCACCATAGCATCTGTCTCAATGCTTCTGAATTCCTTGTCACGTATACCCACGAATCAGATATTCTATTTAAGAATAAGTAAATTTTCACCAAAGTACTAACTGGTACATATCGGATAAAAGAAGTGGGCATCTGATCAAATCGAAATTTTTCTAATGAGCTAGGAACCAATTCATGGGGACTCCTCACAAGGTCTGAAAGAACTAAGGGGATTCTAGAGGGATGCTCTGAAAGGATTTGTTTGTTGTGTGTGCAGAGTCCACCAAGGAGGAGGGTTTTTACATCTTTTCATTCAAGTCCACTGAGAGAGGCTTCATTTGAATCATTCATGAAGCTTAAAACTTGTCTCTTACAGTTGGGGGAGTGAGGGGATGGTGTTTTGGTCAAAGTTCTCCCATAGTGCAGTTATTAGATAGATAGATAGAAGATAGATTAAGATATTTTGAGGGCTTGGCTCACATGATTGTGGAGGCTGATAACTCTGAAATTTAGAGGGCAGTCTGGCAAGCTGAAAACTCAGGCAGAAGCTGATGCTGCACCATTGAGGCACAATATCTTCTTTTCTGGGGAAGCTTTAGTTCCCACTCTGAAGGCCTTCATCTCATGGGATGAGGCCCACCCACCTTATCAAGGATAATCTCCTTTATTCAAAGTCAACTGTTTCTAGATGTGAAACACATCTACACAATACCTTCACAGGAATACCTAGATTAGTATTTGACTGAATGACTGGGTACTGTAGCCCAGATAAGCTGACACATGAAACTGACCATCACAGGTGGCATTTGAACTTCTGCCTGAGAAATCTCAAAAACAAGCAACACTATCAGACGTGATGGTAGACACAAATAAAAGGTCGCTGCTCCCCTGAGATTGCTCTGCTACACTGGAGTTTGCCAGGACACAGGACGTGTGGTCCTCATCAGCTTAAGGGAGATCCAGAATTAAGTCACCTTAAATTCTGTTGCATAGGACTATCTCAAAGGGGATGCGGACCTCATCTCAGATTTGCTGAAGGCATCACAGGATCCCTAGTGACTGAGAAGTGAGTGGATGATGAGCTAGAGAACATATACTAATTGCGTTAGAAGCTGCAGGTAAGATGGTCTCAGCAATGGGAGGTAGGTCCCCATAGCACCCCAAGGGCCCAGTAGAAAAGGAGGCTGCTATATACATGGGCTGTTACAGGAAACCAAAAAGTCAGCATTCAGCAGCTCCATTTGTAAAGTAAGACATTCTTGCTCCCTTGTCCTCTGTGCACTCCCTCCGATCCCTAAGTAGTTAGAAATAGTACACAGTGAGTGAAGAGGTGGACAATAATGAGGGGCAAGGAAGCCAAGAACAGCCCTCTCCCCCACCCCCACCCCCCACCCCCAAGGCTTCAGGTTGCCAGCCCAAGCCCAACGGAGCTGAAGTGTGGTAGTTTCCACTTCGACCAAAAATTTATATGTCCAACTGTTTCGTGGGAATGGAAGTCTAAGAACCAATCTGAGATTTCTGTGACTGTTTCTCAAAGTAACAAAAAAATTTGCCATGTAAGAGTTCTCAAGGAGAGCCAGGAGACCATGCGGATTTTCATCCAGGGACACAGGAAGAAGTTTCCATACTGTACATTTTACACGTACAATGAGTGATACATTAAAGTTGCTTTGTTATACTCCATGGGAGGCAGAACATGTGGTACAGAAATGTGTAAAATAGAATATTAGAGTTAAGAAAGCTTTGGAAGCTAAGGATAATAGGAAGTTAGGGATTATATGAAATGTATAGATCTGGAGGGACCAGAAAGGGGAAAGAATGACTAAGTGTGACTTATTTGGTAGACTGGGGGACACTGGTCTAACTGAGGACTACTACAAGGACTGTAGCACACAGCAGTTTTTACCTGGATGGATAAGAGCTTTGATTCCGCAGGCATTGACGGTCTTTGGGTGTTTTGAAAAGTAGACTACTGTGATTCAATCTGTGATGAGTTTGCAAATTGCTAGTGACAGTACATATAAATACATCCACATGTATCTACGGGTGCTGTTATGTAGTATCCGGTATCATCCTAGTATTTTATGTAAAGCAGTCATCTTGCTTATTTTAAGCTACCTTCCGCGTTTTCCTCTTTCCTTAAAGAAGACGCATTCGACAAGGAATCAAGTCCTGGAAACTGAGCATCTAATTTCCCTACTGACTCTCTTCTGGTGATATCTATAAATCAAGATCCAAACAGAAAAATAAGGGTGACCTTAAGAGAAAGTAGGAGCAGTTAAGGCATAAGAAAGCCATGATATTGGTATGCCAAGGGTCGGGGGCTGCGGCAAATGACTTGTGAGCCTCTTGGATCGCCCTGACGTGTTTTATTCTGTTGCCAGAGCACTGTCATACATAGAGGCAATACCATCCCTCTAAGACTCTGTACTTCCTCCCTGGCTTTTCTGTTTTTGATCACTCCTACCTACCCCGCGTTTCCTAATGTTGCAACAGAAGTTCTCATGAAACATGGGCATTGCCTCTCTCTCACCTCCCACTGCCTATGAGTCACCATTTTTGCTTGATTTCTCCATGCTTATAGCCAACTGTTTTGAAATGGCATTCAGAGTCCTTTGTGAATGAACCTCTGATCATCTTTCCAACCTCATCTCTTCCCATTTTCCTTCATGCACCACATACTCCAGTTAAGCGGAACTACAGAAAAATCACAACGATCCAGGGTAAATTTAGGGCACGGATAACACCAATTCACTGCTAAAACAAACTACAAGTATTTGCACATGGATTCATTGTGGTTACTTTCAACAGGGACATGAAAGCGTATATGCTTATCAGGACTTGATGACAAACAGCTAATGGGAAAATGAATGTTCGTTGCCTGTTCTGGAGGAATAGAATCGTCAGATCTCGGTGCCAAATCTTGGTGGTTAGTCTCCAAGCCCTGCTGTCGTAAAAACAGCCTTTCCCAATAAGCTCCAGGATATCCTTAGAACCGAGCGGTAACCTTGCTCTTCTCTTTGTACATCCTGACCTAACCCACCTGACCATCACCTATGAATTAAGAGTAAGGATATTTAGATAAAAACAGTCAACAGCCCAGACTTTGGGTTAATTACAACTACGAGTAATTCTCTGCTTTCCCCCCAACTACCTGTATTACTTTTGGAAACCTTGCAAACAGCCTCTCAAGTCCTCTCTGCTCTCATATGGAAAACCGAATTGCTTTCTGTGATTTAAAAGAAAATGTAACTAAAGCAGAAAATCACTTGGGAATTAAATAGTTTGGAGACTTCTGCTGTAAATTTTACAATCTTGGTGTTACAGATAGGACTTTCCTTTCACTTTTAAACACAGCAATGCCAAAGAGGCTGTGCCCAAAAGTTAGTGATCTTAGTTTTATTTTCTTCCAATTCATGGAGGATCCAACATCTCAGATTTAAACTGTCCTTTTATACAAGTACTATCACTAGAACCATCCCCGCTTCTATTCCATCTTTTTAAAGTAAATTTGTTCACTTCATATTCAGACTTGGAAGTTTCAAAAATCAAACAAACAGAGAAAGCATGGAAAAGAGCTAAAAAAAATTCTATAGTCTCTTATAAAAAAAACAATGACAAAAATGCTCCTGTCTACATTCATCTTCTAGCTCTTTTCTCTATGAAGATTTTTGTTTCCAGTTGCAATTATTCAGTAAGTAAAATTCTATGCTCAACTTTAATTAAATAACAAGAAAAGCAAGTCCCTTGAAACATTATTTTAAGTGCTTTATAAATATAATTTTAATGGCTGCAAAAAAACCTCTTCTTTCCATGTTGATTCATATATTTACCAATTTATACTTCTACTTATAGATTGTTTCTGAAAACAATTGTTTTTAAAAACTCAATGTTATAAATAATATTTGGGAAATGTCTACAAGTTTATAGATTATTACAATGTTTTCAGATTATATTCTGACCTATTTGCTCAAAATAGTTATCTTGTAAAATAATATGAGACTTTTGTGGGCTTTACATAAATTGCCATATGTGACACTCATTTTTATAATCTACTTTTAGCCTGTAATTGCACGTAGAAAGATTACTTGTAAGTTTCCTCTAACCATTTATTCAAACAACATTTTAAATTGATTTGTATATGCCAAGCACTATTGCAGGTGTTGATGATACATCTGTGAACAGGGTAGAAAAGATTCCCATTTCTGGGAGTTTCAATCTTAGTAGAGTGAGACAGGAAGTACATCATAAATCGAGTAGGAAGAATAGAAATGAAAGATTGACAGAAAAGAAAGAAGAAGGGAGGGATGGAGAGGGGAGATAGGGGAGGGAAGGAAGAGAGGAGGGTAGAGAGGGAGAAAATAGGCAACAGAAGAAAAAAGCAAATGAAGAGAGGAAGTCAATAAAGGCTCTTGAATACTCAAGTCAAGAATCCCATGGAAAAATTTGTAAATGCTAACTGGCGAATTTTCACATCATTTCCCAAAGAACCGCAGTGATTATTTAATATTCTGCCTAAATTGTTGCCTCAATCAGCAAGTTTCTCAAAAACATTAAGGAATAGACATCTTTTTTTTTTTTTTTTTTCAACGTTTATTTATTTTTGGGACAGAGAGAGACAGAACATGAACGGGGGAGGGGCAGAGAGAGAGGGAGACACAGAATCGGAAACAGGCTCCAGGCTCTGAGCCATCAGCCCAGAGCCTGACGCGGGGCTCGAACTCCCGGACCGCGAGATCGTGACCTGGCTGAAGTCGGACGGTCAACCGACTGCGCCACCCAGGCGCCCCAGGAATAGACATCTTTAAGAAGAATATGTGACTGAAACTATAAAGTTTCTGGATCTTAAACCCCAGATGCGTGACAAAACAAACAAACAAACAAACAAACAAACAAACAAAAAACGGAATTAGAACTTTGTGGATGGACAAAAATGTATTATTTACTATAATAATTCAGCTTTTTAATCATTGGTCTTAGCCATAGCCTTTAACAACATTTAATGGTTCCATTAGTTTCCTCTATTTAAATTCCAGGAGCTTCAAGGCTCCTCCTGAGGAGGGGAGGAGGGATCCTATCTTCAGCCAGAAAACAGCATAAACTGCATTCACAAAAAAGGAATTACAAGGCCAATTCCAGAACTTCCTTTCACTGCATTCAATTCAAATGAACCTGCAGACTCTGTTTTCTTTTCCTTTTTCTTTATGCACCCTTTAAACAACAGGGTATTGTCTCCCATATTTCATTCCAGACGCGGATGATTTACAATCGTTTTCATATTAATATCTCTGCACCTTGATTTACCGCAGAAAATATGAGTCTGTAGATCTCTACAACTTACTCCAGGAGCCAAAAAACACTTGAATACATGCTTTCAAAGCTAAGGCAACTGCTTGTCAATGAAGTGAGGCTTTTTATTGCGTCTCTGGTCTTTTCTCAGCACAGATTTTCTTCATTACCGTTTCTCCCCCTTTTTCCTGTTTCTGAACATGCTTTTGTTAGAAAAGCAGCAGTAAGAGCAAGCTATTACGTAAGTCTGATTCATATTCCTCTAGATATTTAACCTTTTGAGCAATAAGAAATGGGATGAAAAAAATTGAGGTTCAATTTCATAGCACTTAATTCTTTAATGGGATGTTTCATGTGTTGTTTCTGTCTGTAAAAGATACGATATATGGCATGCCCTATAAGGAAAATAGATATTTAATTTTTTTGACATTTATTTACTTTTGGGGAGACAGAGCACAAGCCGGGGAGGGGCAGAGAGAGAAGGAGACACAGAATCCGAAGCAGGCGCCGGGCTCTGAGCGGTCAGTACAGAGCCTGATGCGGGGCTCAACCCCATGAACCGTGAGATCGTGACCTGAGCTGAAGTCAGATGCTCAACTGACTGAGCCACCCAGACACCCCAAAGAAAATAAATATTTAAAGTGTTGCTGTGTCTGCATGCCATCCCAATGCTTATATATTGTAGGACCTTTCCAACTGCTTATGAAGGAAAGAGCCCCAGCGTTTAAGGAAACAAAAGGTAGATTTTATTCTTCTCCTTTTCCCTAGGACTGTAAGAAGTCAGTCAAGGTGATTAATGTGGTTTCAAATACCATAGACTGGGCAAATGTATGCCAATGAACACTACTAGCTAAATACATAACTTTCATTCTTCAACAAGTTAGTTCGTTTATATTCCTAAGAAGGCAGCATCTACTGGGAGCATTATGGGACTGATTCACTAGAATCCACACATGGACACACCCCAGCGTGTGTTTTTTGTTTGTTTGTTTGTTTGTTTGTTTGTTTTGTTTTTAATTTTATTGTATTGTATTTATTCCAGTTGCTCGGTTCCATAGACTTCGATGGGGGGCGGGGGGATGGGGGAGAGAGACTATTGTCAAGAATTACTAGTCCTGGGGCCCCTGGGTGGTTCAGGTGGTTAAGCACCCAACTCTTGATATCAGCTCAGGTTCTGATCTCACCGTCATGAGATCAGGCCCTGCATCGGGCTCTGCACTGACTATATGGAGCCTCCTTGGGATTCTCTCTCTCTCTCTCTCTCTCTGCCCCTCTCCCTCCACTCTCCCCCAGCTCAAAATAAATAAATAAACACTTAAAAAAAAAGGAATTACTACTTCCTATGATGAAAGGAAATAGGCATGTTCAGAGTCCAGGCACAGAAATGTCACTGACCAGCACCTACAATGTGAACCTCATGGACCAGTTTCATTCACGAGCATCTCTGTCATTTTTTTCCTCACTTTTTAAAATTTTTAAGGGATTTTGTGTAATCATAACCATTTTTTCCAAGTTCAGCTGAACAACCTTTAAAGTTGTATTTAAAAAGAGAGAGAGAAACCTCGAGAAAGAATCCATTGGAATTCTCCTTTCCTTGCGTTTCTCCCACCTTGAAAACTCTCCCAATGAAGAATGAGCCTTATTTGTATGTTGTTCTAGAATAAAATTTATCATGCTGAAGGATCATCAGAGGAGGGTTTGAGCTAAATCCGTACTGATCACTTTGTATGGTTATACGGGGAGAACACCCTCCCCATAAACCTGCCCACTGGTGCCAAAGGCTTTGTATAGAAACCACCAGATGTTGTAACAGAGATACTGGTGAGACATGTGCGGGTAGGGAGTCAAGTAGACACATTTCAAAACCCGGTGCCTGAAACACCGGGGCTTAATCGAGGTGTTTGATTTTGGAAGAGATTCACGGAAGCACCATCTCATAAAGCAACTTTCCCCTTGCGTATACACCTCCCCACTTACTAAGAGAGAGAGGTACAAACTGAGCAGTGTAATGGTGGACCTCAAGGCATAACAAAATGTTGTGCACGCTGTATGCAGTGACCCATAAAAATCACAGAATGGGGGGGGATAAAGAACTTCCTTCTCCTTTCTCTCGTTTTGGCTTCTCGTCTTACTGCCTCAGTGTTTGCAAAGCCAAATGGTGCCTGAGTTAATGGAATAAACAACACTGCTCAGTTAGCACAAGCATGCATTAGCTGGGAAGATCTGTATTGATTATTACATAATAAGTGTTCCAAAACTGATTTTCACCTCACTCATACAGTGTTCCAGTATACCCAGGTAAATGCCAATAAACGTTTCCATTACTCCGAACTATTTTATAGATTTACACTTGTTAGATTTGCTGGCAAGCCAATTGTTTTACCTAAGGGCCTTGCAAAGCTGCCAGAAATTATAGGCATTTTATACCTTTAGGTAAATCTGAAGTTTTTTCCCGAAGCCACGTTATTGTGTGTGATGTTGACTCAGCCAAACAGGCTTGTCTCCTAACACCCTAGTCAGTATGAAAAGTGCAAAGTATTTTAAATTACCAGTGTATTCTTTTGAAAGTACATAAAGCCAGTTAACATAATAATCTTATTTTCCTAACTTTGCTTTTTAATCTGTTTCAAATTTCATCATTATCCAATCCTAGAGGATGGTCATATGAACACACAAATGTATGTGTGTGTGTATAGAAGAATGTATATATCTAATGTGGTCTTGGAAAGCATATCTTATATGTTTTTATAAATATATTTCTTATGACAAGAAGAAATAACCTCAGTTCTTATTGTGGGGGCCTTTTCCTGAAAATTGGTAAGTTTTTAGGTACCTCTTTGCAAAATGCAACAGGGGATGACACTCCTCACTTAATAAGGAAAATTCTTTCATTGGCGGAATTGGAGAATCCCATTACTTGGTTTTTGGCTAAAAGGATGTCTAAGTGCCAGAGTACCATGTAAAGGTAGGGTCTTCAAAATGTTCTAGACATGCTCCTGCCCATGCTACAGTCCAGCATATCAAAGTCACACTGCATATTCCTGTGGGATGAATGGCATCAGGGAGAGGCATTCCGAGAGTGTCACTGGAATGTTCTGAGAGTGGCTCTGTTTTCTGCATTTCCCTGTCTGGGCTGGGGTATGCAGGCTGGGCTGGGGGCGTGCCTGGATGCATGATCTGTTTTGTTCTTTCCCAGCCTCCTTTCCTTGGATATGCTCCAGGTGGGAATACTGCTTTATTATCCAAGGCAACAGGCATGACGTCCCTCTATGGAGTCTCCACCAATGTGTTGTTGTTGGAGCATCTACAGAGGGATGAGGCCCGGCTCCTGATAGCAGCTGTGGGTGTAGGAATTGTCTGAGCCTCAGCAGGAAAACCACTCCTTTGGGCAGGACAGTGCTGTCCTCGGGATATAGTGCAATCGCCAACTTAGCAGCCCAGCCCCCAACTTGGCTTGGCTCTAAATGGAATATTCCACTTGGGAATTTGTTTGTTCTTTTCCCTGTGCTTCTGGAAATGTTTCACCTTTCATTTGATAATCAGAGATAGGTCCACCTAGAAAACTTTCAAGTGCCTTTTTCAAAACAAATCAAAAACAAATAACAAATAACACACACACACATATCTATCTATCTATCTATCTATCTATCTATCTATCTATCTATATACATATGCATAAAACAATACATATATATTATGTTTACACACCTGTATACACATACGTACATGTACCTATATATTTGTTGCAAACAATTCTTTGGAGACGTATTTTCTTTAACTGAAAAGATAGCACATATTCATACCCAAGAAAGATTTTCTTTCCATTCTTTTTTTTTTTTTTTTTTTTTTTTTTGAGTAGAGCTGATACACGATGCCACGTTAGTTTTAGGTGCACAACATAATGATGCACCTTCTCTATAGGTTATGCGCACAAGTGTCTCTACCATTTGTCACTATACAAAGCTATTGCGGTATCATTCGCTATATTCCCTGTGCTGTGCCGTTAATCCCTGTTTATTTATTCCGTAACTGGAAGCCTGTCTCTCCCATTCCCTTTCATCCATTTTTCTACCCCCCACACTCCCTTCCAGCAACCATCAGTTTGTTTTCTGTATTTACAGGTCTGATTCTGTTTTTGTTTATTCATGTGTATTGTTTTGTTTAGATTCCACATATGAGTGAAATCATACGGTATTGGTCTTTCTCAGTCTGACTTACTTCACTTAGCATAATACCCTCTAGATCCATCTGTGTTGTCACAAATGACAAAGCCTTATCCTCTCTTATTGCTGAATTGCAGTCCGTTGGATATATGAGTATCACATCTTCCTTATCCATTCATGTATCGATGGGCACTGGTAAACATACATATCTTGGCTATGGTAAACAATATTGCAATAAATATAGGAATGCATATATCTTTTCAAATTAGTGCTTTTGTTTTCTTTGAGTAAATACCCAGTAGTGGAATTATTGGATCAAATGTTATTTTTATTTTTAATTTTTTTGAGGAGCCTCCATACTGTCTTCCACCGTGGCCACACTGGTTTGCACTCCCACCAACAGCGCAGAAGGATTCCCTTTTCACTATCTGTCACCAACACTTGTTAGTTCTTGTCTTTCTGATTTCAGAAGGACATATTTTTAATAGTAACATTTCAGTCAAAAATACTATTTTTATTTCTTCTGTGAATCTTCGTTTAGATCTGACTCACAGTTGCTGGATCATTTATCTCAGTTGGTGGATGGAAAGGATGCTTGTGCAGGTCGAGGGGACCCTCAAAAGGCAGCAACATCTGCAACTCCTCTTATTCAGTTTTCCTCATCTCTGAAACTGATAAAGAACATTCCAGGAGACTTCTCTTTTCTTCCCAAAATACGCAAAGTCTTCCTGAAAGGGGAGCATTTTAATAGAGTATAAGGAACACTATAGTTCACCAACATAGTAAAAATACATATTATGAAAGATGTTCTGTCATTTTTGTAAGGGAACCAGGGCGGGATATCAACTAGGATCATGGAAAACCATGTCACGTCTTGCATTGTCTGGGTTGCAAGACTCAGAAGAGGACACTACGAATTTACTTGATCTAACAGCTATGCTAGATATTTTCTAATCACCAATAAATTCAAACTCTTTACTCAGACATTGCAAATGGTGTCGCTCTTTATTATCTCACAGAGAAAGAGACAGAACTCTTCACCCAATTGGATTTTTTTTATCAGTGAAATACTCCAGTGAGTAGAATTAGGGGTTTAAGACCTAGCAAAGGAACTTCAGACCTTTATTCCTGTTGTTAGTTAATACTTACAGAGCGTGTTAAAGTCTGTCTAATGAATTAGTTAGACATTCAATCTTTATTAAGGATGCTTAGTTCAGATCATTATAAAACATTCTAAAAGATGCTAATTTGAGCGTTCAAGGCAGAATGTGGGCACCAGTGAATGGTGGATTTTATCATCGTCTTTATCATGTCGCCTCTTATGAAACTTAAATACATATGCTGTGCCAGATGCTATGTTAGGGTGTTTGTCTGCTTTGTGTTAAAAGTCTACCTGATAGGGGCGCCTGGGTGGCGCAGTCGGTTAAGCGTCCGACTTCAGCCAGGTCACGATCTCGCGGTCCGTGAGTTCGAGCCCCGCGTCGGGCTCTGGGCTGATGGCTCAGAGCCTGGAGCCTGTTTCCGATTCTGTGTCTCCCCCTCTCTCTGCCCCTCCCCCGTTCATGCTCTGTCTCTCTCTGTCCCAAAAATAAATAAACGTTAAAAAAAAAAAAAGTCTACCTGATAGAAATCATTATCCCCACTTTCTAGGAAATAAAGATAAAAGAGTCTTTGGAAGGTTAAATAACTTGTCCAAGATCACTTGGCCAGTATATCGCATGCAAGACCATCTATCTGAAATGTCTACATTCCCTCTTTGCCAATGCCAAATTTTATTTTAATATAGATACGTTGGCAAACCTATTAAAGTGTAATGAATAGTCAGTAGTTGTCAAAAAAACTGAAAATCAACTGAGGAAACTGAAGTCTGGGAAAAAAGTTTTGGATTCAAAATATCAAGTTATGGCTTCTACTTCAGAGAGCAGCTGGGACATAAAGATTGCAGTGAGAGCAGAAAGAAGTGAAGGGAACCGAGATTTACGTCTCGCCTAACATTTTCTTTGCAACATACGAGGCACTTATGGTATCTCATTTAAATGTCACAACTATGCTCCAAGGTTGAGGTATGTCATCGAGATTAACAGATCAGGGAATGGCAGGGCACAGCAGGATGAGGCTAGGTTGAAGTTCACATAGCCAGGAAGTCATGACACCTGATTTCAAGATGGATACACATGGCCATTCTTTGTTATTCATAAAATGAATTTTCTTATGCATTTCTTTGTATATTTCCCTTTGAATACTCCCAATTTTGTAGTGAACAAAGATCTCAGTGTCTGCTCAGGCTTTGGTTTCAAAGAAGGACAAAATATACAAGCAGGATGTAAATGAAAATGAGGCTTATGGACTATAAAATTTTAGACTGTAACTTATCTACATCAAAGTAAGCCTCCACACTCTCCAGGTTATTGTATTTCTAACTGATGTTAAAAATTATTAAACAGGAACTGAATGGCTCCTGTATTCCAGGAAGACTACCATGGGTTATGGAGCTTAATTCCAGGAGTTCAAGTTCAGGCACAGGATACCACAGGGAATACAGCCATGATTCAAGTATCTCTTGAGTGGAAACTGCTACAAAGTAGCAGAAATTGCATTTTTAACTCAAATGTTATATTTTTAATGTTCCCTTCTTCCATTTTCCCTACAAAAATGAAAAAGGGTCATTTGTGGCAAAAAAAAAAATATATTGACTACGTCTCCATCATGAATCTACTAAATTGGTTCTTTTACTTGAATTACATCAATGGGCTTGTTGTACTGTGACTTGTAGGTAAACTCAAAATATATGAGCTTTGATACTTTTCTTTCTATGTAAATGGGAAATCAAATTGATTTTAAAGTCCTTTATGATTTACAATTTATTATTTACACAATTCTTATTTATGTAAGCCAGAGAGCAGATAATGTGTGAAAATAAACAGGCTAGACAATTTTGTTTTTATGAAATACACTATGTCTGGACAGGTGACTTCACACAAGCTCACATTTTTTCCTATTTCTTTCTTGAGCAAATTGGCAGTTAATTTGGGTAAATTTCTTTGATTAAGAAATATTATGTGGCTGACATATCCCCAGGAGAGTAAACAAGGTCGTATATAATTTGAATGAATGGGCAATGAATTAAATTAAAAAGTTAACTTGCATAGAAAGATCTATCCCATGAAACAAATTCTGATTCTAATCACAGTTGTGGTAGAAGCAAGTATTTTGATGTTTCTTTAAGTTATTTCATGCATGTGCTTTCGTCAAAGAAAATAATACACAGGGTTGTTCGATAACTATGTTGTTACAAGTAATGTCACTTTAAAAAAATATGTACAATGACAAGGAGATAGGTTATACGTGTTCAGATTGATATATAGATACAGATGATAGGTAAGATATTAGATGTAGGTATAGATATAGATGATAAAGATATAGATATAGATAGATAGGTTAGGAAATTGAGACTGAAAAAAGTTACTGACTTTTCCAAGTGACAGGGTAGAAATTAAAGCCAATGTCCTTATACTCTAGTCTAGAATAATTTTCCCAACCTGTCAGCCAGAATTTTTTTTTAATTTTTTTAAAGTTTATTTATTAATTTTGAGATAGAGTGCAAGTAGAGAAGGGACAGAGGGAAGAGGGAGAATCCCAAGCAGGCTCCACAATGTCAGTTCAGAGCCTGACACTGGGCTCAAACTCAGGAACCATGAGCTCATGACCTGAGCCAAAATCAAGAGTCGGATGCTCAACCAACTGAGCCACCCAGGCGCCCCAACCAGAAATTTTGGAGTTAAGATTATGGCACGGAGGAATTTTCCTGTGGGTCATGCAAAATTATTTCATGTCCATAGGATATCCGAAAGATAAATGCCAAGAAGAATGTTAAATTAATCATGATAACCGTTTAGAGTGCCTTTAAATATTAGAATATTTTCTTTAACATGCCTCAAGCAGAATGAAGGATTAGTTCTACTACATACTTAGGCCTTCCATGTCAAAGTTCTCAAAGCTTGAATATTTCACAAGGCCTTGCTAATGAGTTCATTATTTTGTTTATTCTGCTCATAAGAAAGTCTGATATAGGACCTTTATATTTGCATTGCTAATAGCTGTCAGGAGTTGGATCCCAGGCTCTTTTCCTTACAGCACTTTGACAAAAGTAATTCAGATCAAAGTCCATTGCCAGGGCCAAACATCCATCCACACAGGCCACTAAAGAGAACAATCAGGATTATCAGGCCAGCTGCCTCAGCGAGGAGTTCCGAATCTGGGGGGAGGCCGATAAGAGAAATAAGCCATATGGTCAGAGCTATGTTTCAGAATGCAATTGCCAAAGCAGACACAGAAGCTTAGGGGGTATGGAAGGTAGGCGGTAGGAGGTAGGACGTAGGAGGTATGGAAGAAGCAGGAATGTTCAGACTCTGAGACTTTATAGGGAGGGACCAGTGAGGCAGCATCACCCACAGACGAGAAAATTCCCTGTGGCTTTATCATGCTGCACTGAATGCACATGTATTTTTCTCCTACATTCTCAAATTTAGTGGGTGAAAGATCACTCAATGAAACCGATGATTTTTGTTTTTTAATTCAACTCTCATGTGTTATGGACCAGAGATGGGAAATACAAGAAGCTTACAATTGTATAGGGCTAAATAAATAAATAAATAAATAATAAATAAATCAGCAATTAAGCTGGACAGAGGCAGAGGTGCACCATCAGCCCAAGGAGGAACTGTCCGTGATTCTGCATTTCTACACCAAGAGCCAGGAAAGCCTTCTGGGGGAGGTAACATTTGGTTCAATCTTGAGAGATGGTAGTTACATTCCAGATAGGGAAAGGTGGAAAGGAAATGTCAAAGAAATTGATGCTTGAAGCCATGGACGCTCTCCACAGAAATACAATCTTTCCCTATGATTGAACGCAATGCTCAATGGATATCCATGACTTTCCTAGCGAAGTTGTGTAATGAACTGCCCTTTAGATGTAGACTGCCTGATTAAATCCTGGCTCCATCTATGTAGGTATGTAACCATGGGCAGGCTATATAACCTCTCTATCCCTCTCTGTAAAATGAGAATAATAATAGGCCCTACCCCCACAGGGCTGCTACGAAGATTCAATAAGTTAACATTTGCAAAGCATTAGAAACTCTTAACCCACAGCACACGATAAAGGCTCTAATTGAAATGTGACGGGCATCATTCTCCTGGTAAAAATTTTACTAGAGATTTGTTTTCTTCTTAATCCCCCTTCAGTGGATAGGTATCCTAAAGAAAATCCTCCTCTTCTTGAAATCTCTTATTCAGTGGTCTCGAGCAGTGTATCATCTGTTCTGTTGTTAATTTTTCCTTTCCATAGAAACTTGCTTTTTAAATTAGAATTTCTTTCTCTAGGGTGTGCCTTCTTGCTCATGAATATCTGCCATTTTGTTAGAATTTTAGCAACAAGCACGGTGTTGTCAAATGCCAGTTCCCTAAAACCACTAGGCAATCTGCACATAAGATGGAGTTGAGCTCATCTCTTACTGCTATGAGGGAGAACACCAATTCAAAGGACTTTTGGCGAGGCATCAGAGGCAGGGGGGCAAGGTAGAATTGGTGTGAACTTGAGGTTTAGTTCAGGCAGGTCTTCCAAAGTAGGGGCTAATCAAGAGTGTGTGAGGGTTATGATACAACTGTTGAACATTGGTGGAAACGGCAGAGCAAGAGCTTTGGAGGCAAGAGATTCAAAGAAACTTAGGCCCCAGGCTGCCTGTTGATCTTTACACTGAAGGGTGGATGGGGAGTTTCTGTAATGAACGACCAGGCCATTTGTTGGGGCAAGAGTCTCCTGAAATGGTAAAGCCATGCCAATATTATGAGTACCGCATGTGGGGGGGGGGGAATGCCAGACTCCAGTGTCCAAGCTTATGGGTGAAGGTGGATTGTGTGTTTCTTCCTTGTCAATCAAAACATTTTCCTAAATTTGAGTTTCCTGCTATGGTGGAGACAATGGAGTCTGAAGCCAGGATGCTGGTGTGGAAACTCAGGTTCCTCAGTTTACCCCCTCACATCTTGGGCAAGATATTTTACCTCTTTGTGCTACTGGTTCCTTTTGCAAGTGGGAATATTTATAATAGTACTTAGTTATGGATCATCAGGAGAATTGAGTGGGTTAATACGTGTAAAGCTCTTAACATACTGTCTGACACATAGTGAGTAGTCAATAAAGAACAGCTATTACTGATCTATAATTAAAGACTAGGGCGATATTTTTTCATTCAAGTCACAAATTATCTATGTTACAGCTATTTTAATGATTGTGTTCAATGTATATTTTTTTTTAAAATACTTAAGTAGCTAGAGGAAAAAGTACTAATGCAAATCAAAATTCTTGGCTCACTTTTTTTTTTTAATTTTCTGGCAATCCCTTCAATTCTTTAATTGTAGATGTTTTCAGAATTTTTGTCTCTAGGATTCTTTTTTTTTTTTTTTTATTCTAAATGATCGTCGCTCCAGCTAAGATGTCTGATCAGTTTCCCTTCAAACATGTGAACACTGGGCAACCCTAAATGTCGTGGGCTCCCAGTCAATTCAGTGGACTTTGATTATACCCCTGCCCAAGATTCTGCTACCTGTTATTACATTCCTTGTCGCAATTCTCCTTTATTCTCCCACTTGCACACACTTGAAATTATATTTAGGTCCTCCCAGCTCTCATTTGGCCTTTGCCTACCAGGCTCTGCTCACGCAATCCAGAAAATTGCTAATCTATATTGGCCTCATAGTCTTAGCCTGGCTCTATCCCCATGACCATGTCTCTGGGTCAGATGCTTATCATCTCTTACATGAACTATTTCAATTGCTCTGCAGTGCTTTCCCTGGATAAAATCTATGGCTTTTTGTATTCATCTCCCATACTGCTGCCAGATCTTTCTTAATAAAAGACAGATAATAAATAATAATCTTTCTTAATAAAAGAGAGATAATTCACTTATCTGTTCAAAGAACTCCAGTGACTCACCATGGCTGGCCGAGGAAAGGTCACTGTGGTATTTAGTGTTCTTCAACATCTGGCTCAAACCCCACCTCTGGTCAAATCCTTCTTCTGTCCTTCACACACCACTTCCGAGTGTGCAATAACCTCGTACAGTTATGCCCTTGCTCAAGTGCCCCTCACCTGAAATGATGTATTTGCCTGCCTTTCTTCCACATTCCAAGGTTCCGTTGCTTTTCCTCCTAGAGATTTCACTTATTCCACTAGTGATCACAAAGTAATTCCCCCATCTACTTTCTCAGAACAATCGGAAGATTTGGGTTTGTAGAGCCTGAATCTCTGAGAATTTTTGGAGTCCTGGATAAGAAAAGGGATAGAAAACTATGAGTAAAAAATTTTGATGGGAAAGTGAATATTTTTCCAAGTGAGAAAAGAAATCCCACGATCTGAAACATTACTTAAAACTAAGAAAGAAGAAGAAGAAGAAGAAGAAGAAGAAGAAGAAGAAGAAGAAGAAGAAGAAAAAAGAAGAAGGGGCGCCTGGGTAGCTCCGTCAGTTAAGCGTCTGTCTTTGGCTCAGGGCATGATCTCACAGTTCATGAGTTCGAGCCCTGTGACAGGCTCTGTGCTGACAGCTCAGAGCCTGCAGCCTGCTTCGGATTCTGTGTTTCCCTCTCTCTCTCTGCCCCTCCCCTGCTCATGGCCTGTCTCTCTCTGTCTCTCAAAAATAAATAAATGTTTAAAAAAAATTTTAAGCTGATGAAAAGTATAAAAATCACAAATTGTGTAATATGATGTAATATTTTCATGAATGAGTTATCTGCCAGATCTGTATAACACTGGTGATAATATTTTCTATAATAAAGGTAATATTTATATATTATAATATAGTTACATGTAATATATCATACATATTATAATATCAAGGATAACATTATATCATATTTTTTACTGTAGACAGTAAAGAAATGTAATTCAGTATTACATTCATCATGATTGATCAAAATACGTTTCAGATTATCGATAGCTTAGAACTTACTTCTGCCTAAAAACTTGTTACTATTATGAAAAATCATAGGATTATCAAATCTGAGGAAGTTCCATCTACTTTTTTTTTTCATATATGAGTTGGACTACTTTGAAGAATGTTCCATAGACTAGACTCTCTCTCTAAACATTTCAAATTTAGAGACAGACACTTTCGGGGGTACATGCTTGAGGATACCTTGATATTGTGATACAACTGTACCTGGCAAGAGGGTGTCATGACCCTGGGTGTAATGCACAGTGACAGAAGAATCCTTTTCTACCCAAGAATGTCTAGCCTGAGTCAATTCCATATGGAAGTAACTGTAAACAACATAACTATTCCGCCAAACTCATACTAAATGTACACCTGACTCACCGTCTTCCCAGCAGACCCCCTGCTAATGCCCTGGGCCATTCCACCATCACCCAAAGGAAAGGCAACAGATGAGGGGGTAAGATGACCGGAAAGACAGCCTAGAGTCCAACAATTTCTAGTTAAATAGCTCCTTTCATTGTTGGGACTCCACCCAATGACTGATCCCTAAAAATAAGCTTATCTTCATTAACTTCAACAATGTGCTAAGGACAGATTAATCTACCTCTAACAACCCCTTTGTTCCCTGATGTGTTGTATTGCACGTTGTTGTATACATGCGTTGTGTACCTGCGCTTTGTCGATCTTCGGTGCTAGCATGTCTAATTCTCTGCTGGACTGATGATTGGCAATGAGTTTTGTCTTTGTGCCTTTCACGGTAGCTGTGCTCTGTGGATATCCAACAATTACATGTGGATTTCAAAGGAATTAGTTTGAGAATAGCCAGGAGTCCTATTGAAAATTACATCTCTTCCTTCTTTACACGTTGAGCTAGAGGTCAGAGATACAGCTGTACTAGTTAAAATTAATTTTAGGTACTTCTATACTTAAGAAACTAATTAGCTTTTGCAGGGATTAATTCATGCAACAGTGAGAGTGCATCAAGCTGATTATGATATTTTGTGCATAAAAAATAGCTGTCAAAGGGTAAAAAAGCAGAATGTCTGAGTGAATAATTAAAAGACCAGTGTTTGCCCTAATAATATTAATCGAATGAAAGGATCTAAACCTAAAATATTTCCTTCGGGGAAACTATGCATTAATCATATTTACGTTAAGTTGAGTCCTATGAAATTGCCACTAGCTCGCTATTTCTATCATATACAATGGCAATTTTGTACAATTCAACCCAATGCATTAATGTATTTGTTCTTCAGTTTTTAGTCATAAAACCCAGGAAAAAAGTAACATTTTTCCCTATACTCAGTCCTCAGGTTGCTTTTAGAAATATTACAGATTGTGTAAAGTGAGCATTCAGCTAGTGGTTATGTTTCACTTGGCCACGCTTACTGTGAAAAGACAATAGCTATAAACAAAAGCAAATCCACAAGGATACTTATTTATAAGCTGTAATTCTCGATACTTTCACACAATGGGTTACTTCATTCTGTGATCTTAGACAAACGCTGGAGTGCAATATCTACATTTGAGCTTTATGTGGAGACAAGTAAAAAGCAAGATCTGCCAGAGTTAATATAGCTAGATAATGCATTTTTTTTCTCCAGAAATGCACACGCCAAGTAGAGCATATGCATACCCCACAGCTGTGGTACCATAACCTCTATTTTTCCCCACCATGTGTTCTCAAAAGGCTTGTATCATCTTTCTCCCATCAGAACTTAGCTTTATGTCATGTCAGATCTTGATCAATTATTCCCATGACATTTATAGTTACTGGAATGCAATATAATATAAAAGTGGTATTTAAAAAATCAGAGCAAGTATTAATAAATACGTACGTATATACATACAAACAAGTATGTGTATACACGTATAGTAGCAAATTTGGAAGCACAAAGTGAGAGGTAGAAATCAACAGTAACTCTGAGGCTCAGAGATAAGCCAATGTTAATACATATTTTTTTTTTGTTTGTTTATTTTTGAGAGGAGGTGAGAGGGGCAGAGAGAAAGGCAGACAAGGATCCGAAGCAGGACCCACACTGACAGCACAGAGCCTGACACAAGGCTCGAGGTCACAAACTGTGAGATCATGACCTGAGCCCAAGTCAGACACTTAACCAACTAAGCCACCCCGGTGCCCTTCAGCGTTAAGATTTTGATCCAAAACCTGCCAATACTTTTTCTATGCCTATATGTAAATTATGAAATTCAATTTTTTAATGACCTAGCTTTATTATGATGTAATTCACATATCATATAATTTACTCCTTTAAAGTACAGATTTCAGTGGTATTTTATCAAATCCCTACAGCCATTATCAGAGTCATTTTTGGAACATTTTCATCACCTGAGGAAAAAAATCTGTATGCTTTAACCATCACCCTTCTCTCCCCTTCCTTCCCCCAGCCCTAGACCACTGCTCATCTACTTTCTGTCTTTATAGATTCTTCTGTTTCAAACTTTCATAGGAATGAAATCATAGAGCACGTAGGTTTTTGTGACTGGTTTCTTTCACTCAGCGTGACGTCTTCATGGTTCATCCATGTTGTAGCAGGTGTATTTCATTCGTTATAATGTTCCATGTCATGTATATATCACATTTGTCTAACCATTCATCTGTTGAAGGACATTTAAGTTGCTTCCACCTTTTGGCTCTAATGAATATCGTAGAAGTTTCTGTGTAGACATGTGTTTTCTTTTCTCTTGGGTATCCACTATGAGTGGTATCACTGGGGCCTTTGGAAACCCCGTCTAATCATGAGGGGAACTTTCAGACTGTTTTCCTTTTGTTACTCAGACATAGAACAGTAACACAAGTGTCATTTGTGGTTTGGGTATTTTCTTCACAGCCACCTGTCAAAGAACATAACAGCAACAGAACATGGCATTGGCCCTACTCCACAGGAAAGGCCAGTTGAGTGGGGAAGAAATGACTTCTCAACACATGTAGAATATTCATCCCTCTCAACTCTTCCCTAGATCCTTCCTCTTGCCTTAGTGATGCTATATTATATCGCTTGGATGTGTGATCTTCTCCTTCTCATCTATCCCTAATGCATAGGTCTGGCATCTGAAGTTCAATATTTTTAAAGTGTATAGGCATGGTTACAATGCTAATGAGATATGTGAAAATAGAGTAATAATAAAGTAAAAAGAGAGTTAATTTCCATAAAAGAAACCAGAGGACTTCATTAGTGACAGATCAACTTATTCAACTATAGTATAAAGAACCTAAATTCACAGTAAAGATATATCCCACACCCCTCAAAATAGATTATGAAATATACATGCAAATATATACAAATAAAATACGTCATTAAATGGCTGATACAAGTAGAAATAGGTTGGAAGGTTCTTATGATGTATTCATAAAAATATAGGAGTTAAAATATATTTTAAGATTTGACCTGTGGCATAAACTATGGTTATCATATATATCCAATATTTTTTAAACATTTTCTTAATGTTTATTTATTTTTGAGACAGACAGAGACAGAGCATGAGTGGGAGAGGGGCAGAGAGAGAGGCAGACACAGAATCTGAAATAGGCTCCAGGCTCTGAGCTGTCAGCTCAGAGCCAGACGCGGGGCTCGAACTCACAGACCATGATATCATGACCTGAGCCGCAGTTGGACGCTCAACCGACTGAGCCACCCAGGCGCCCCAATATCCAATATTTTTTAAAATGAAATACCATATCATCTTAAATCATTTTCCTCAAAACCCCAAAAAGAACACACAGTAATTCTTCTTACTGGGGATAAAGGGCGATAGCAGTTTTTTCATCAGTCAATATCAAAATGAATCACTGTCTCTATTTTCTGCAATTAAATTGTATCCTTTTGTCCAAGGTAAGAACTAAAGGTTTGAATGTTTGAAGTATGGAGCAAAATTGTAACATTTCAAATTAGCATTTGAGCATTTAAAAATCGAGTAAGGGGTGCTTGGGTGGCTCAGTCCGTTAAGCATCTGACTCTTGGTTTCGGCTCAGGTCATGATCCCTGGGTCATGGGTTTGAGCCCTGGGTCATGGGTTCGAGCCCTGTGTCAGGCCATGCACTGAGCATGGGGTCTACTTGGGATTCTCTCTCTCTCCCTCCCTCTCTACCCCTCTTCCACGTGCATGCACACTCTCTCTTTCTCTCAAAAGAAATAAACTTTCAAAAAAAAAAATGAGTAATACTTCATCGGGAGACCACCTGAGGACGTTTCCTCTCCCTTCTCACATCATTCATGTTATACAACAGTTTTTAGTATATTTTCGAAATGCTACCAAAAAGCCACCAAAAGGACATGCATTTGAAATAGATAAGTAGTTATCTATATTTGAAGAGAATAAAAAATCAAACAAGGTGGCAGGCGGGATAGTCCCACCACGATTGGAGCTCTTACAGGCTGGTAATGAGATAGGCTGCGGGAGAGCTAGTGCTTAGGACCAAAGCCTCTATGGGCCCATTCATAACCTTGTGACCTTGGGCAGCTTAATTCAACTTCAGTGCCTCAGACTCCTCATCTGTTAAATGGGGTTTTTGTCTGAGACGCATCTACTTCCCAGGGCTTATAAATGGATTATACATCAAGCGGCAGCCACAGAGGAAGCTGTCAATAAAAGTCAATACAAGTTCACTGGAGACCTCAAAGCCAGTCTAGTAGTGAGATCAGAGGGAGTTGAATGGGAAGTGGTATCTTCTTAGCTCATGATCTAAAGATTTCTTTTTGTAAAATATACTATGTGAATGTAAAGAAAATATACACAATCGCATTTCCATTGCATGCAACGTAGACGCACGTGCACGTGTGGTTTTAGACATATAATTTAGACAAAGCATTGCGAGTGGACGATGAGACTTCAAATGCTCGACTAAATTTCTAAAAGGGTGTGTGAGGGATTCATGCTAACAGGTTTTTAATCTGAAGTTTGGGGATGACCATTTCATATTCTACACAACGATGGGAATACAAGTAATGCCCCTGAAGGGTATACCTAAAAAGGATTAAAAACCTTTTCAATGGTTTATCTTTTACCACCACTTAATGAAAGAAACAATGCGAAGTTTTAGGAGGGATTTAACTTGAGGGGGAACCACAGGAGTCAGGTGCTGGTGGGGGAAGCTGAGACAGAACTCTGGCATCTAACCTGAGAAAGGACCGCAAAACTAGGGCATTTGGAGCCCTAATTTACAGCTGTATACAGGTGGCTCTCTCTGTCTCTTTCCAATCTCCTGCGACGTTTTCTGCCTCTGGGATCACAACCCGCTGTTAGCCTGCCTACACTACGGAATTGTTGGCTGATTGCTCCATTGTTTCCCCTGGTTCTCCTTGATAAACTGGCCATCCCGTGGCTTATCTTCGTGTTGTAATATGATTACCAGCCTCATCTTAATTACTTGTCATTAAAATTTCCGTCATTTGCAAATGCGCCATTAGGTATGAAGTGCCCCCAGCTGGGCTGTGGCAAAGAGTCAATCCCTTCCTGGAGGATTTTGGGGCTCTCGGTTCCTAGGGCCTTCCAACCTTCCTCCCTGGACAAACCTCTGAGCTGTTGCTCTGGATCCTTGGATGGCCTCCATAGACTGCTTCCCTCTCCCACTTCCCTCTCCCATTGTGGAACGTCCTCCCAGGGAATGATCTGGAGTGGAGGTAATCAGGGCTCCATATTCTTAGCCTGTCGTGTCTGCAGACAGGCCTCCATCCAATCAGCTTAGAGCGGTCTGATGACCCCTTTGGGACGAGCCGGGTCGTACCAGCTGCTGATGGACCAAAGGTGACACTGTCTCCAGGAATTGCTCTCAGCGAGCCCAGTGTTCCATTCTGTTTACCTGTCCCTGAGCCACTCTGCATTCAGGGACTGGGCATTGCAGAGAATAGGGGAGGGTAAAGTGGCGCCAGGCCACCACCACCTCCCCTCCCTCCCTCCACCCCGCCCCCACCCCAAGTGGGAGGGGGTATCCCGAGCCCAGCGCTCCTGCTCTGCTTTGACTCTTGTGCGTCCTGTGTTCCAACCACTTTGAAGTTGACCCTCACCTTCTGCCCAACCTTGCCTCGAGCCTTGGAAGATCACGCTTCTAAATATGCTTCCCAGGAAGCCCCCTGGCCTCAAACCTCAGCATCTCAGCGTGTGTTCCTTGGGGAATCTCAACCATGCCTGGAAGGGTCTGAGGGATGCTGCAGGGAACCCTTCAAGTTTACTGGCTATGTGGCACAATAATCCTAATCTCTGGAATCCGTGAATAAATTCTATCACAGGGCATAGCAGTATTAAGGCTGCAGATAGAACTGGCATTGCTAATTAAGTAAACTAAGATAGGAAGATGATTCTGAAGAACCCAGGTGGACCCAATCCTTGGGGCCCTTTAAAGTGGAGGATGGAGGGGGTGCCTGGGTGGTCAGTCGGCTAAGCGTTGGACTTCGGCTCAGGTCATGATCTCAAGGCTCGAGAGTTCAAGCCCACCCCCCACCCCCCTCACCCCCACCCCCTGTGGCCCTCTGTGCTGACAGCTTAGAGCCTGGAGCCTGCTTCGGATTCTGTGTCTCATGCTCTCTCACTCTCTCTCAAAAATAAATATTACAAAATTAAAAAAAAAAAAAAAAGTGTAGGGTGGAGGCACAAGAAAGAGAGCCGGAGAATTTGTAGCCTGAGAAGCATTTGAAGGAGTAAAACATCACCCCGCTGGCTGAGAAGAAGGAGAAAAGGGGCCACGAGAAGGCGCCCGCAGTGCCAAAGTCTGGAAAGGTGGGGGGCCTGGGTGGTTCAGTCCATTCAGGGTGGGGCTCTTGGTTTCAGCTCAGCTCCCTGATCTTACCCTTCATGAGTTCAAACTCCACGTGGGGTCTGCCCTGACAGCCCAGAGCCTGCTTGGGATTCTCTCTCTTCCTCTCTCTCTCTGTCCCTCCCCTGTGCATGCACGTGCTCTCTCTCAAATAAATACACTTAATTTTTTTTTTTTTTTTTTTTTTTAGTTTAGTTTAAACCTCTGGAAAGGTAAGGGAACCAATTCTCCCCCTTGAGCCTCCGAGGTGGCACAGTCCTGCCCACACCTTGATTTGAGCCAGGTGGAAGGACTTCAGACTTTTGATCTCCAGAATTGGTAGGAAAAACATTTCTTTTTTTTTTAATTTTTTTTTCAACGTTTATTTATTTTTGGGACAGAGAGAGACAGAGCATGAAGGGGGGAGGGGCAGAGAGAGAGGGAGACACAGAATCGGAAGCAGGCTCCAGGCTCTGAGCCATCAGCCCAGAGCCTGACGCGGGGCTCGAACTCACGGACCGCGAGATCGTGACCTGGCTGAAGTCGGACGCTTAACCGACTGCGCCACCCAGGCGCCCCTGTAGGAAAAACATTTCTAACAGCAGCAAAAGAAACCTAGTACCCTTCCTTTCTTTTCCCTCTGTAACAGGTTGGGTTTTAAGTCTGTCACTGACTGTTATATATCTTCCTCCAGGCGTCGGTACCTTTCTCCAAAGGAAAAATGATAGCTCCCTCATATTTGGCTGCTGGCCCAAGAGCTCTCTGTCTAATTGATCAATTAATTAATTAAATAAAACCGCACCGTAGATTCAGCAAAATGTCATGAAGTAAATTTTTGTTTGGAAGTTCCAGTTTATCTTCTACTTCTCACCCTCTTGTGATTATCTTGTGCTAACACTTCCAGAACCCACATCATTTTCCCTCTCGCATCCCCGCTCTCTTCAGGAAAGGAAACGATTACGAAAGTCGCTAAAGGTACACGAAATCAGGTTTAAAACGGAAGACGACATTGACAAATACCGGGTTAGAAAAGCATTACCTCCCCCTGGGACAGATCAACTTGATCATCGTCAAAAAATCTAAGTTGCCGGCAAAGTGACCTGTCCTACATCGTAGGAACTTTTGGTCGGTTAGGAACCCTGCTTCTTGCTGTTTTATGGAACAGATGAAGCAGGAAATAATTAATCTCAACATCACACCGTTGGTAGTTTCAGAAGTGGACACGACAGAAAACGTCTGAATAGCTAATTGATGGTTCAAAACAGCCATTAAAGTCTGCTTTGCATTACAGCGTGACAACAGTGGGCATGTTATCCTCTGCGAAAATGGTGGGGAGGAGGGAGAGTGAGAGCGGATTTATCTTCTGTTGTACAAACTGACACTTTCTTTATATATGAGTTTCCTTCACCGAGGCATTCAACAATTCCTCCTGCCGTACAGAACCTTCTTCCGTTTTGCTATAATTAACATATACACAGACTTAAAGAATGTAAGCCCACTATGGATACCATGGCTTTGGGGAATGTTACCTACTTCCCAAGGAGCGTTTAGCGGAAAAGAATAGCCATGACAAAGCACCAAATACAAGGGCCAGATGGCTAAATCACGTGGATTGGAAACGTTTTCTACAAAAACGTGTCTAAAAGGTCAGAGGAAGGTGTGAGCGGGTCTCCCAGCACATGTTATCTACTGGGTAACACTTCGTATCCATCATTATTGAGCTTATGGGGAAGTCGACCTAACGCAACACCCCAGGGGGGAGGGGAGGGCAGCGGTCACCCAGGTAAGGGAAATCTTTGTGGGGGCCACTGTTGCCCCTCTGTCTCCCATTAGGGGTGATGGCTGGGGCTCAGTGCAGCCCTTCTGGTATCCGTAAGCTTCCTGCTTTCCTGTCTGCCTACCCATCTGTGCAAATGGGATTCAGCGTGATCTTAAGTCTGTCTGAAAATGAGATTCAGTTGCAAGGTAAGAACTGTTAATAGAAGTGAACAAATGGAATCAAAAGGTGTTGATATGTTAAATTGTAAGCTGACTTCTCACAACTATCTCTTTTTAATATGATAGTAACCTGCGGCTGTGATCACTCTCCTCTCACAGTGCTGCCCTATGTCGAGTTTACCGGTGACTCAAGACACCGCTAAGGCTTTCCGCAAAACCGGATGCACCTCAGGGGACAGTCAAGGTGACCGAATTCTCAGTAGGTGTGAGGCTATGTGTCTTGGCCTTTTTCCACTCTGGGAGGGTGTTTTGCGTAGTATTTTCCCTCCCATAGACGATCACATTGATGTGAAGCACAGAAAAAGGCGACCTTTGTTTCGTTGTAATGTCTTAAGTTGGCGCCTTAGGTTGGACTAGCGGCACCTGAGTTCCTTCCAGCTGTGGATCAAATAGCACCTCTGCTGACCTGTATTTGGGGGTCTTTTCTGAGTCTCCATTGGGGAGCTGTCGCGCAATTCCAGCACGATGACCGATAAGGCTAAAGACCCCTTGTTTTTATTTATGTTTTTGTATGGAGAAGAAAAACACTGAGAAACATCTGTTCACATACCCGACAGGCTGCCTACACACAACTTGTACGAGTTGAAATAAATTAAGCAGTTTAGAAGCGAATCGCATCCGAGCGCTTTGTCAAGGGTCGCACCACAAACTTGACTCGAGGCAACCAGCTTACCCCCACGTTGCCACCATTACCAACATCTCCACGGACCGAACACATTCTGTCTCTTTACAAGTGCAGGGTTTTTAGATCTGATAAATAAAATGAATATTAATATTTAAGAGCAGCAGGAGTTCTATCTGATCGTCCAGAGGAGCACCAAAATGAATATTTAATATGGTGTCCACTTAGGGTACTCTAAATATCGTTACTGGCTTTTGTCCAGCCATGGAAAAAAAGTGGGGGAGGCATCTACATACTGCTTATTTTAATTAGGTGAAATTATGTGGTTCAATAAAGCATGACAGCTTGCATAATGAGAGGAGAGACCCATGTTTATGGGAGAATTATTGGTGACAAAAATGTTGGCAGTATGCATGTTTCACCGAGGCGGCTGAAAGCCAGCGTATTATCTTCTCATTCATAATTTCCTGCATTGCCTTTTTAAAATAAACCGGTATCAGGCAGGAGGGGGGAAAGGGGAAGTGTTTGTTTTCTTTGCTTAACAAAAACGAAGATGATATGTTTGGAGTATTTTGAAGATGATCTAAAAAGTTGCCAAGGAGGTTTCCTTTCTGCCCCCGCCTCCCCCACCTCTCCCTGCGTCCCCACCTCCCCCTGTCTCCCCCATTCTCATCACACTGTTTTCTCTCTCTGAACCTCCGTTTGATTCTTTCATATGTGTTACCTACATATGCGTCTATATTGTATAAATACACACACACACACACACACACACACACACACACATATATATACATACTTGTATTTCCTGTTTTAAAAAAAAAGAAATAAAGCATTTGAAACAGACAAAATGGAACAGAAGGAAGAGATTCAAAAATGGAATGATTATCGCTCCGTATTTTTTTTCCTCTTTCCCTATATTTGTTAAGAGACACACAGTGCTTAGTTCATAGCATTCTATAACTTTGATTGCAAGTATATTTAACTTAAACCACATTAAAAAATATTTTTAATGTTTGTTTATTTTTGAGAGAGACAGAGAGACAGAGGACAAGTTGGGGACGGGCAGAGAGAGAGGGACACAGAATCTGAAGCAGCCTCCAGGCTCTGAGCTGTCAGCACAGAGCCTGACACGGGGCTCGGATTCACAAACCGTTTGAGATCATGACCTGAGAGACAAAGTTGGACACTCAACCGACTGAGCCCCCAAGCTAGCTCATACACAATACTGCTTTAGAAAGTTAGTGTATATCTAAACGCAATGCCATAGGCTAAAACATGAATATTGATACATTCTGCTATTTAAAAACTCTTGTCTGGCAAAATCATCATAATCAACATTTCAAAAATTATCAAACAACCTAAAGAAAAATAACAAGGATCAACGTGTGAGTTATAAGGGTGCCTGGGTGGCTCAGTCAGTTGTGTCTGACTCTTGATTTCAGCTCAGGTCATGATCTCACCGTTAGTGAGATTGAGCCCCGTGTTGGGCTCTGTGCCTGTTTGGGATTCTGTCTCTCCCTCTCCCCCTGCCCCCCGCCCTGCATATGCGCTCTCTCTCTCTCTCTCTCTCTCTCTCTCCCTCTCAAAGTAAATAAATAAGCTTAAAAAGACATATTAGTTATATAACTAATACATAAACATTTTCAGAATTAGGAAAAAACAATTATAATAGAAATTCAAAATATGAGCATGTGACTCACAAAAGAAAATAACAAAAGACCCCATAACTGATACAGAAGGGTATATTCAATTATTCAAGAAATATAAATTAAGACACTCCATACATAAAATGTTTGTCTAACACCTCTGCAAGATTGAACTTAAAATACACAATATTTAGTGCCATTAGGATTTCAGGCAAATAAATGCTCATTTTTCCCTAATACCTATTAAAGCATAAATTATGTTGACGTTTCAGAGGGCATTTTGACCGAGTACAACAAATATTTTTAGTAAGTGATTATTTGTGTTCATAACACTTTAAGGAATGTGTCCACTGGGATTAATAAAGCATATTACTTGCTGTTAGGGTCTTCTTTTTTTTTATATAACTTTTTGCAAGGGTACAAAACAAAACCAACCAAAAAGAAATTAGTTTTCAAAATTAGAATTTTCTAATATGGTGTTATAAAACTGATTCCATTTAGCTATAAGGAGAAATGTCTCAAAATACATTGTTAAGTGTAAAACCTGGTGATAAACAGGGTAAGCATTGGGACACTTCTTTTGTTGTTGTTGTTATATAAAAGGCCTAACTTGATATTCTTCCATTCTTTGGTGGGTAGTTAAATATTTTAATTCTCTTTTTATTTCCCCGATGAGTTTTATATGATAACTTAAAGAAATAAGGAAAAACTAGTAAGAGTTAAGAAACGGGTGACGTGGTAGGTGTAGATGAAGAAAATGACAGAGGACCAAAAGCATGTATGTATGTATGTGTGTATTTGAGGGGGAGGGGAGACAGAATCCCAAGCAGGCTCCAGGCTCTGAGCTGTGAGCAGAGCCAGACGCGGAGCTCGAACTCATGAACCCTGAGATCATGACCTGAGCTGAAGTCAGACACTTAAACAACTGAGCCACCCAGGCACTCCTACATATATATATATATATATATATATATATATATATATATATATATATAATGAGTTATATATACCAAAAAGTAACCCTGCATGGGACCTGAAGCCCAGTGGGCAAGCTCTACACTCCACCGCCAAGCTCTGAGGCAAGCAAGGCAGACAGAAGAGAAATTGACAAGGGGAGAAGAGGTATGGGCAACTGGAGGGAAGCAGACATGAAAGAATGAGTCCCCTCTGACCCTGAACATGCTGAAGGAGGAAGGATGTTCTGAGACCCCAAAGCACAGTGCACAGGCAAAGGACCTAAAAGATGGCCGCCCAAGGGGGCAGTTTTCATTGTCTCTGTCTCTCCCGGGAGAAGGCGGCAAAGAGGAAAGAGTGAGCCACCTTTTACCAAATGGTGAAAAGAAGGTGAAAATGAAAAGAAGCAATAAAAGGGAAATAGGTGGCCCTCAGTGACAAATAAAACAAAGTAAACACTCTTAATTCAAAATTGTGCAACTACCCAAATGCCCCACCCACACACACACACACACACACACACAAATCCATTAAGGATCAGGATTTTGCTATGCTAACAGAAGAGGATATCATTGAAATAGAGGTCTTATCAACCACACCAATAACAAAAGTGAATGGGGAAAAATAGTAAAGCCCTACATGTTTGTTACAAATAATCAGAAAATTATGTTGAACACACATCAACTGATGAAAATTGCCCCCCAAAACAATCGGTCTTGAAGCAGAGGAAAATTCTCAGGCTACAATCCAAACTAAATTAAATCTTCTCAAAAGTGCATTCAGGGATATGAAAACCACCTTGAGTAGAAATTCAAGGGGCGCCTGGGTGACTCAGTTGGTTGAGCATCCGACTTCAGCTCAGGTCATGATCTCACAGTTCAGGAGTTCGAGCCCCATGTCAGGATCTATGCTGACAGTTCAGAGCGTGCAGCCTGGTTCAGATTCTGTGTCTCCCTCTCTCTTTACCCTCACCCTCCCTCTCCCCTGCTCACGCTCTGTCTCTTTCTCTCTCTCAAAAATATTATAAACAAACTTATAAATTCAAAACGGAAAGGAAAGGACACCAAATTAAGAAAAATAAGAACTTACTGAACTTAGAAGAAATGCACAAGAAGAGACAAAATTAACTCAGAAATAACTAAATGTCAAGACACTCAAGGGAACATACTCAAAAGATAATTTTCAAATGATCTTTGAAGAAAAGTAGGAAAACAACCAAGTAAGAATGTGAAAGGGAAAAAAAAAAAAAGATTCCAGAAGTTTAAGGAGAAAGATGTGAAAATAAAAGACTGCCAAAGGAGAAATACTATGCCTATAATTGGCATGCCTGGGGAGTAAGAACAAAACAGTGGAACAGAACTAATATTTACATCTCAATCTAAGAAAACCTTCTAGAACTAATACCTGAACCAATCCATTGGAAGGACCAACAAAGTACAGGGGAAATGTAACTCCTATCAAGAAACTCTGAGATCAGTTTTCTTCCACTGGTCAGTGCAGGGTCCTTCCTTGAGGCTTCAATGTCTTCTCCATTTATTGGATGCCAGTGTGATAGGATACAGATGTTTTCAAAAGACTGAATGACATGGGGCGCCTGGGTGGCGCAGTCGGTTAAGCGTCCGACTTCAGCCAGGTCACGATCTCGCGGTCCGTGAGTTCGAGCCCCGCGTCGGGCTCTGGGCTGATGTCTCAGAGCCTGGAGCCTGTTTCCGATTCTGTGTCTCCCTCTCTCTCTGCCCCTCCCCCGTTCATGCTCTGTCTCTCTCTGTCCCAAAAATAAATAAACGTTGAAAAGAAAAAAATTAAAAAAAAAAAAAAGACTGAATGACAGTCTCATGCTCAACTTACAATTTTCTATTGTGTTCATTCCCATTCTAATCTAAGAAGCGCTTACTAATCGGTGGTGGTGTGAAAGGGCACTGAAATGGTAAAAATAATGCATTTATGTAAACACCAAGTCAACATTTTCAATACCTCAATCTCCATGTGTAACTCAGATATAACAGTGAGTGAAGGACAGAATTCTTGGGGGTTTACGATTTGAGGTTTTCAAAAATCTGTACATAAGACTCGCGATGTGAAAGCTACCTGTTTTCTGTTGAAGGGAGATGGTATTCCAGATTGTTATTCCACAGAGGTGGGAAGGAGTTATGTAAGCAATCCTAGTGAGCTCAGTAGACAAATACGGCAAGGGAACCTTAAACAGGATTGTCCCATGCGTCTCTCTGCTTTTTATCAAAAAGCAAACCATCTTCCAACATCTATATATCTGATACATAAGTCGAAAATCAGTCATAATCAGCTGGTATCTGCTTTTAACCTCAGCCATAATTAAATAACAATGCAGCTTCCCTGCACTATCTGAAAACAGAGCATTGCTATAAAATCTTTTGTAAGCCAAAATGAAAGTAAGGGAACATTTATCGTTCATTTATATTGAAGAATACTGAGCATTCCGAGACCCCAAAAATCACCTCTCCTAGGCTTTTCTGATACCTTAGGACACATCTTGCTGATGGACACACAAAATGAATTGTGATAAAGCACAGATGCTCACAGACAAGGTTCAAAGACACCCAGCTTAAGGCCGAGATGCTGAGTGTAGTTCCAAGGAAAGGTGCTTGGTGGCACCACTCTCGCTGCTGGGGGCGAGCTGTCTCGAGGGCTCCCTGCCAAACAAAGTCCAAACACATTTTTTCACCTTTTCTGTAAGAGCGAAAATCCCTTTTGGTTTCTTTCAGTTAGTAAAACCAGGAACTAACGTAGGTCTTTCATAGAAGCAAAGTAGAGTAACACAAACTTTTGAGAAGTAGGGGATAACTGTAGAGGGAAGACATTTCATAATAACAGCAAAGGATTCATCCATTAGCTGTACTACAGTTAACCTTCACAAAGTAGAAATGAGAGAAAGTATAAATGAAATAAACTTACGGTTACCTTGGTAGCTCAGTCAGTTGAGCCTCCGACTCTTGATTTCAGCTCAGGTCATGATCTCACAGTTGATTTGGTTCATGGGATCAAGCCCTGCATCGAGCTCTGCATTGACAGCATGGAGCCTGCTTCGGGTTCTCTTTCTCCCTCTCTCTCTGCCCCTCCCCTGCTTCTGGGCACTCTCTCTCTCTCTCTCTAAAAAAAGTAACTTTAAAAAAATTTGAAAAAAAAAAAAGAAAGAAAGCTGATTTAGACTTTAACCACTTGGAAATCCCATTGTAGTTTCTGTACAATATTTTATTTTCTCATTAGATTTTTGGGTACATTGTTTGAATTAACTCATAAGTGAAAAACAAATTAGCTTCTGTAACCGTCTAAATTTACTGTGCATTGTGCTGTTTTAAAGTCATAAGATAGGGGCCACCTGGGTGACTCGGTGAAGCATCTGACTTTGGCTCAGGTCATGGTCTCACGGTTACTGAGTTCGAGCCTCGGTCTACACTGAGAGTGGAGATCCTGCTTCGGATCTTCTGTCTCCCTCTGCCCCCAACCTCTCTCTCAAAAATAAACAAATAGTAAATAATAATAATAATAATAATAATGTCACAATATAGGTTATTTGAATTATCTATTTTCCAAGCAATATTACTACACATTCTACATTCTCAACCCACCAACTACCAGTCATCTACCTTCCCCCATTTACCCTCTCCACGTAGTTAACTACGATCATATATACGTTTACTTAATTTCAAAATAGTAGCACTATCTGGACGTGAATTATGCATTATCATGAAAAATCCATGTCAAAGGAAAGTGAATCACCCGACAACGTGACATCCACAAACACTTTTGCCACCCACCCCATTAAACTGATCACTGGACTAAAATTGTTTTATACCACTTACTTCACTCTTAGAAGCATTATTTTAACATTGGATAAACATTCACTAGAAGCAGTAAGTCATCTTTTGAGCTCAGCTTTAACTTAGACTCGCACAAAGTCTACCAGATCTTGACAGAATTTTATACGAAAACCTTAGCTGATACTCAGCTTCTCCAGAGAGCCATGTGAAAATGTTATCAAAGTGGCCAAGTTAATGCACGCGAGCCTAGACCGCAGAGGTATCAAAAGAAATGAGAAACGAGAAATAAATGTGGTGACTAGAACTTCTATTGTACTACAATTCCCCTGTTAGAAGTGTGACCTTGTTGGCTGAGATATTGTTCCAAGGGTTCAAACTACTTCAGAAGAGAATTGGAAAACATTTTGTTGCTCCTTTTATCACAGAATTCTTTATTGTGGGTGGGTATCAACTTCTCAGATCTTGAAAACTACAGAGTAGTCTTGCACATTTCACTCTATTCACGTTCCACTAGAAAATGAGCAGTACCGGACTGTAAGTCCTGTCATGGCATTGACTGTCATCTTTCCTAACCACTGTATCTCTGGCCTTTACCATCCTTCCCAGAACATAATTAAGAAGCACCATAAAGGGGCGCCTGGGTGGCTCAGTCGGTTAAACGTCCGACTTCGACTCAGGTCACGATCTCGCGGTGCGTGAGTTCGAGCCCCGCGTTGGGCTCTGGGCTGATGGCTCGGCGCCTGGAGCCTGCTTCCGATTCTGTGTCTCCCTCTCTCTCTGCCCTTCCCCCGTTCATGCTCTGTCTCTGTCTCAAAAACAAATAAACGTTAAAAAAAAAAAAAAGAAGCACCATAAATATTTGTCAAATAAATTAAAAAAACAAAAACAAACAAAAAAAACTGGCTCCTTTTTTTTTTTTAACTGTGCACACATATACTCACACTTTAATTGAAAATATAAAACAACTACCTGCCAGACAATAATTACAAACATTTACTCTTCATTTGCGTAATACATAAATAAAAGACTATTTAATAAATACATAAATAAAAGTTATTATCTTTTATATCATACTTAAAACCCAGCATGTTTAATCTTGACCTTTAAAACCCACTGAGCTATCAATAATTTTCCTTCTTGGTAACTGTTGTTACTAATTAAAAAAAAAAAAACAACAAACTTATCACATCAATCATAGGTAACAGCACAACTAATTGATGGGAGATGCTTTTCTAAAAACGCTGTTGTGCAATTCATTTGATTGGGATAATTATCCCTATTTTCCTTGACCTATTTTCCTTGACCACTTCCCTGTTAATTCCCACCTAACAGGAATGACAATTACTGTGGGAGAGGAAAGATTGAGGCGCTGGGTTTGGTGCCCAACTCAGATGATAGAAAGCTGTCAGTTTCCATGCATGCATCAGTTTGTTGCACCAAAGAAATCGGTCCCCACCACCACCCCATGGCTTTTAATGGTAGGACGGCCACAACTCAGCAAGAGAAGGTTTGACGTGACACCCAGGTTAAAGTGTTAACAGATTTCAGTTCCTGTGCTTATTTTTGGTGCAGAGCAGATGAAAGAGAACATCCAGCAAAACAACGCAAAGAATCAGAATCGGGGATTTTAAATGAATGGGCTACTCTCTGGCATTTCTGATACCCATCCCTAACATTTGTTTCTTGACCTGACCTCGCCCGGCCTACGCCTGAGATTCTGAACAGTCCAGGATTTCAAGGGGGGTCTGCTCGCCTCAAGGGTCCTGCTGGGTCCCTCTGGGAGAGGCGTTCATTCAAGAGTTCTGAGAACAAGAGCCTTTTCATAACCTCAATTACCACAAGGTCAGTACGCAAAGCAGCCTTTTTCAGTGGTCCTGGGCCAGCAGCTGTGGCCCAGGAGCTGCCCTGCAACCAAACTAAACTGTCCTCCGTGTCTGTCTCTGAATGACAGCCACAAGACGATATTTTCTGATAATTGGCTTTCTGAGCAACCAGACCCAGGAGCTGACTCTTGAACAAATAAAGCCTTGTCAGGATTAAACCTCCATTAGTAATTCATAAGAAATTTCTGTCAAGTTTGCGTGTGTGGTTTTGATAGAACAAAAGAACGTTAATTTCCTGACTACAAGACCTCATATGCTTTAACTTTATTCATATATTGTACTATTTAAAAAAAAAAAAAAGTAAATTGCATCTTTCCAATAAATACATTTATGGCCTGCCATGAGATTCATGCATAAGAATTGAAAATTACCATGAAGCTGATGGCATTCTATAAATCGGTTGAGAATCTCGCAATCTCTTCAGCCCTCTGGTATCCAGAGAGGTCTCTGCCTAAGGTCAAAATATGGTATGAACAGGGCATTAGGATGAAACCAATCAAGTGATCCAGCGAGATTAAAAACAATGTTCAGCTTAGCGGAACCCAAGGTACAGTGTTTCAAATCAAAAGTGAAAATGAACCCAATGGCTTAACTTAAAGTCTACTATATAGCCTTATTAAGGAGCTCGTGGTCACATCCATTTGAATGTTTATGATATATTATAAACATACATGTTTGATGCATTATGAAAGGCTCCTTTGATCTCTCCCAAAAACCGCAAGACCTTATTGATGACTGCTTTAGCTTGACAGGTTTTTGGACAAAATCCATTAAGGCACACGGAAAATCACAGGCTATCATTTTGGGATAATTTATTTTGAAAAAAAGAAAAAAAAGAAGTTTTCCCTAGGATAGTTTGAGAATTGAAATAAGGACTTTCTATAATGCTATTGTTGCTTTTAATCGTGTGTATATGTCTCAAATTTACCCAAGTTAATACTTACCAACCATTATTGCTAAATATTTAAAACTTTGGCAATACACAGAAAATACTGATATATGATTTTTGCTTTTGTTTTGTTTTGTTTTGTTTTTTCAGTGTGCTGGCTTTTACATGCAATAGGATTGTTCGTGTGTTTCTTCATTTGTAAAAATTCCCAGGGTCTTCCGTTCTTCTTTCCCATCTCTCTCATACATTTTGTCTTCTTTCAATTATTTCCTGTAATTGAAACCCTCTGTGTACGCTACACTTACACATATGGGCCCAGGAACCACTTTATGTCCCTAGGCCTAGAATAGTGCCTGAACATATAAAACCACTCAAACAGTATTTATTTTAAAAAATAACAAATATCTATTCTTTTGGATTCACAAAACAATGACAAGGGTATTGATCAGTGGAGACGACCAAAAAAAAAAAAAAAAGGTTGAGATATTCTTGGGAAGACTTGGAAAAGTTAGGGTAAGAACGTTACCCTTATAACGCCATGCAATGTTCAGTGTGGAAGTTGAACAATCCGTCTTTTCAGGAGTATGTTGATATAGTCCTATACGAAAATATCTCTGAGAAGATAAGAATAATGGTGTAGGCTCACACCATTTCTAAGTTTCAAGCAGGCTTTTAGGCTTTCAGACTGCATAAATAAAGGTAGTTTGATATTGATTCAAAAGGGCTCATGCACCCCGATGTTTGTAGCAGCATTATCAACAATAGCTAAATTATGAAAAGAATCCAAATGACCATCAACTGATGAATGGATAAAAAATATGTTACATATATATGTATATATATGATATATATATAGTATATATTATATATATACTATATATGTAGTATATATATCATATATATAGTATATATTGTATATTTATTATTATATATTATTATATATATTATATACTATATATAGTATATATAATATATATCATATATATTATATATACAATATATTATATACTATTATTCAGTCATCGGGAAAAAAAGGAATCTTGCCATTTGCAACGACGTGGATGGAGCTAGAGTGTGTATTATACTAAGCAAAATAAGTCAGAGAAAGACAAATACCATATGATTCCGCTCATATATGAAGGACTCACCTGATTAAGCCAAACCCACCCAGGATACTCTCCCTTTTGATTAACATGAAGTCCACTAATTAAGCACCTTGGAACAGCTGCAGAATCCTTTGTCATGGATAATGGTATCTCCTTCTACCATTGCCAAAATCTCTTGGTTGGGAGCAAGTTAAACTCCTACCCATACTCAGAGAGGATAACACATAGTCACTGCACGTGGGGAGTTCTCTGACTCTTAAACGCAACACACAGTTTAAGAGTCACCTGTTTACGTCAGTGTCTGTCACACTTTCCCATCACCTGTCTAGTCCATGGGTACATTGGAGTTGATAGAACCCTAGTTCCTACCTCAATGTGGTAAAAGCTTACTGAGGCACCTGAATTTTCTCTTTATCCTTTAGCTTGACCAGGGCACTCACCAGAGCCATAGACCTCACTTCATCCTACTCTAAGCAAAGATAAATAAAATTTAGGTTAAACTATAAAGTCAAGCTGGAAATGCCATACTCACCAGAAGAGAATCAGATGAATTAAGAACTATTTTCAGGTTCCCAAAATTAGGCTTTTCAACTTCTTTAGTCATTAAGAGAAAGAGAAGAAAACATAAGACAACATAATACCATGTATCTCTCTTACCATTGCAAGGGGATCTATGCTTCATTGGGCTTAGCAAAAGTTATGAGTCATCCGTGGTGTGGCACACTGCAATTATTTGAAGTTAGAATTCAAATGACATTTTTTCATTAAGGAATTCCTCTGAAACTATAGAAAATTATATAATAAGTACACCAAAGATTCAGAGTTTATGGTTCTATGAACCATCAAGTTCAATAAAAGTTTTGAACAATAAAAGAAAGTGGAGAGAGAGAACTTTATTTAAAAATAATTTCTTCCCACGTTTGATGTTTCTCAAAGAGCTAATGATCTAGTTTTAATGTCTTCTCAATAAATCACATTCAAAATTACTAAGGGTTCAACATAATTTTCGCTTTTTACATTTTGAAAGATAAACGTACCCCAAATCAACTGTGTTCTACAAAAAGAAACAAGCAACCCCTCCCCTCCCCCCCCCCCCCCCCCCCCCCCGCCCCCAAAGACCCTATTTAGTTTCATCAGGGATTTTTAATTGTCTGTTTGGCCTGGAGCTAATGCAGATTACAAAGTCCAAACACCTTTGAATTAGAAATCCATCACCAATCGGCTGCATCCTTAGGCAAATTACTAGCACAACTTCAGCCTCGGTTTCATGGGGTAAAATATTAGTAAACCCTTCCATAGCTATGATGATACAATAGACAATCTATGTATAGCAATTAATGGAATACCTGACAAATAGTTGGTGGTCAGTAAGCATTGATGCTGTTGTTACAGACTTATGACTACATGCTTCAAAACCTTCTCTTCAATCACTTTCAAGATATTTAACAACATGAGCTGTTAGAGCTTCTTCTTCATTGATAGCTGTGGCAATAATATTGTTGAAGGCTCTGATGCATATTGACTGAGTCCCTTGATGTTGACATGTTGAACGGAGCTCGCTCAAGTCCTACTTTCACATTCTTGTGCTGGCTAAAAACTGAAGTTATAATCCAGGTCATTGTCTCACTTCTGTATATTATCATTCTTCAATTTCACTTTGCTATGAAAAGTTTTAAATAAGATCAGAGGCACATGATATCATTGAGTTGTTACTTTTCGAACAATGAACAATGGGCAATGATTGTACAGAACAACATAAGAAAATTATGATTTTGCCAATGATTTTCGTATCACAATTCCCCCATAAAATATAAAAGCAAATACAGTTTTCCGAATTAGTTTGGTCTGGTTTTGACCCAATGTTGGCCTGGTCCAACAGTCATTTATTGTATACAAGCCATGATCTTAGTGTTAAAAGAGATTTTAAGACATAGTAGAAGATTAGATATAATTTCAGCCCTAGGATGTGTCACACCCAAAGAAGATCTGATTAGCACACATGTAACAACAGGAAGTGTACGGATGGCTTAAAGAAACTCCTTTTCTTTTTCTTTTTTTTTTTTTAATTTTTTTTTTCAACGTTTATTTATTTTTGGGACAGAGAGAGACAGAGCATGAACCAGGGAGGGGCAGAGAGAGAGGGAGACACAGAATCGGAAACAGGCTCCAGGCTCCGAGCCATCAGCCCAGAGCCCGACGCGGGGCTCGAACTCACGCACCGCGAGATCGTGACCTGGCTGAAGTCGGACGCTTAACCGACTGCGCCACCCAGGCGCCCCAAGAAACTCCTTTTCAAAAATTACATCATTGTGAGCCAAATTTTATGGAGTAAACAGAAAAATTTCTGGATGCACAGCAATGAGAAACAGTGGAAACTAGAACAATCCTGGCAACTGGTATTCATTCATTCATCTACCCACTTATTAAGCGTGTATCTATGCCCAGTCTAAGACCCTAGCAAGCGTGTAGAAGTAAAGAAGAGAAAGATGCTACTTGTTTGTTAAAGCCTGGGTGTTGGGAGCAAACACAATGCGGAAGGTTGGAATGTGTTTACTTCCTGATTACAAGAGAGACATGACTGAATAACATAGAAGGTGTATCCTGGAAACTTCTATTGGATACTCCATTGTATGTAGAGTCTTTATAGAGATAACCTGTAACAAAAAGATAATTTCTAATCTTTGTAGTGTTGGTATTAACAGCCAATGCCTGAAAAGCACAATCCACCCACCTGGTTCCTCCCAAACTCTGTCACTTCTCCAGCAGAAGTGGATGGCTGAAAACATCTGAAAAGATTCAGAGGCTGTAGCTAGTAGTTGGGAATTGTTGGTCCTATGCAGTCATATTGATTGGACATTGGTGGCCATGCACTGTCATTCCCTAATGGAAGAAACTCTGAAGCAGAGAAGGCAGAAGGTCTGCCATTTCTGGAACACAAGAAGAGATTGGTTTCCCAACCTCTTCCCAGCAATGTTCTCACTGAGCACTGTGGTTTAGATCTTGTGTTCATCGCAAGGGCTATTGCACTATGAAAATTGCTATTCTGACCACTCTTGCTTGGAATTCCTCGAGTGGTTTTCTGTTTTTTTGTAACCAAAGAATCTTGACTAGCACTGATATGTAGAATGAAGCCAAGTCATGGTGAGTCATGAGCGCTGAGCAGAAAAGTTGTGACTATGTATAATAGGAAATGACACCATCAAAGCCTTTGAATAGGAATGTGAAATGATCAAAGTGGTTCTAAGAAAGAGGGATTTGGCAGCAGTATTCAGGATCAATTAGATTATTGTGGAATCACATAAGCCAAATCAGAGATTCATACAGTACATGGAGAATCAGATTTGTAAATGTACATATACTGAAATAAAATCGATACTTACTATGACAGAAGTAATGGCTACCGTATGATGAAAATGTATTAAGCATCAATAACTGTACTTATTAAGAACTTTATACATATTAATGCATCACATTTTTACAGTCAATATTATCCTTCTATCCTAGGACAATTAATATTTAGCAAAAGCAAACATCTGACTTAGCTCATCAGCTGGGACTTAGACCCAGTTCTTAAACCAAGCACCATTCCCCCTTGGTTTTCCAGCATTTCAATAAAATGGACATTATTAAAGCATCCTTCTTATATCACATCCTTGGACCTGAGTTAGATGCTAGATATGTAAAAGTGACTAACCCTGGTTCTCTGAGAAGTTCATTCCAAATGCAATATTTTTGCAGAGAACATTACCCAAAAATCTTTTTGTATAAAGTTTTCCAGCCTTTTAAGGTAAAACAATTGAGTGGCTTGGATAATTGTTTCGAAAATCTTCAAGTATAATTATCACATGCCATTATCACATCTCCAATGGAGAAGAGCATTTACAGAGAGAAACACTTAACTGCCTTTATTTAAGAGGGTTTCTTGAAATATCAGCCAGACCACAGGGTGACACCAATGTTGTAAGAGAGCAGGTGACGAGACAGAGGATGTGAGGAGTCCAGTTCTGAAGTAAGTTGCAAACCCACAGTTGCTGCATGAGCTCTCTCTAGAATGATCACAGACACGGGAAGAGGCATGGGCAAGCCTTTTCATTGTTCATATAATTCTACACAGAAGTTCTTAGAGGCCAAAGGTGAAAGGGGTCCAGAGTGTGCCGTGGGTGAGGGAGGGGGCAGGAGTGTTCTCAAGTACGGGGATAACAGCAGCGTGTGAAAGAAGTGTTAGTAACACGAGTTGTCCCACATTCTACCTCCACCTTGACCTGAGAGGAAATATTTCAGCCCTGTCACCCCCAGGGGAGAAATATGGCAGCCAAGACCGAAGGCCAAAAAGAGACGGCAAGGTAAATTGATATAGAAACTCATTTGGACGGAAAGGGATAGGAAAAAAAGAAAAAAAACAGATAGCCTGCCTCTTTCTTCTTTCCTGAAATGCATAAGGCATCTCTTTAAAAAAAAAAGGAGGGTCCAGGGTGGAGATGGGATGCCGGTATGGCCCATATGGCCCATCTGTGTGCATGCAGGAAGAGAAGATACAGAGTAGCTGAGTCCTCGATGTCATACCAGAAGGTTTCATGCACAAAGGATACTTCTATACTTACAATCTGGCCAGAGTCTATGCTTAGATCCTGACACTTGATCACCTCTCTGGGTACCCCAAACCGGAAATAGTAGATACTCCAAAAGGCTATGAATTAAAAAAAATATATATGATATAGATGATATATATATATGATATATATAAAATATATGTATGATATATGATATATATAAAATATATGTATATTGTGATATCTACAGAACATATGCAACAAAAAAAAAGAATCCAAAATAGACAACCCATCACAGAGGTACCACAAGTAAGAGACCAGAGTGATTATGAATTGCATAATACACCCCAATCATAATAAATATCTTTGAAGGAACAGAGATAGATTTTGACGAAAATGAAAGGGGAGCATGTATCCGTGAAGAACAGAAACAGATGTTCACGAAGAAGGTGCTGAGTATGATAGCATGCTACTTTAAGTAAAGAACTCAGTAGATGGGATCAATAGCAAGATGGCCTAAGGCAATAAGTGAATGAGACACTGAAAAGAGTAGGCTGAAGAAGTTCCAGAAGATGAATGAGCGGTACAATTTAATTTTTTTTCATGTTTTTATTTATTTTTGAGACAGAGAAAGAGCATGAGCAGGGGAGGAGCAGAGAGAGAGGGAGACACAGAATCCGAAGTGAGCGGTACAATTTAAAATCTAATAGGGGATAGTAGACAAGAGAAGACGTGTTGACATCTGTATAATCGAAATCTCAGAAGTAAAGAAAAAATAGTTCTTAGAAGAACAAATATTTTAAGAACCGAGTCACGTTTTCTTGGGATTTAAAGAATCAATTAAAAATTCTTAGTGAATGGGCCCACAGCACTACACATGGAAGGCAAAAATAAAACACACCTCAACCCCTTTGAATGCATTTTCAAAAAAATCAGAAACCAAAAAATGAATCTGGGATCCTCCAGAATGAAAACATGACCCTTTGCCTCTGGTTTGTATACAACGAACTAGGAATCAAATTGACACTGCCTATGTTGACAGCAACATCGTATTCGAGATGAAGGTTTTCTCGAAAGCTGCAGGAAAAGAACACGGACCTCAGCGTTTTATATCAAGCCAAACTCATATTTAAATGAAAAGGTAAAAAAAAAAATCTTTCAGCATAAAAGACTCAGACTTGGAAACACAGAGACTATATTTGGAATAAATATTAGAGGAACACTCCAGAAGAAAGGGAATACATCCAAGAGAAAGCCCAGGAGGGGGCCTGTGCCCTGGAAGGCAACCTCATCATTCCCTTTTCACTGTGCAGAGGCTGATCCCAGGAGCAGTGAATTGTATCACCATCCATCCAGGTGACTGGGAGCCCGGGTGCCATGGTAGCTCACTGCCTTTTCTGTTTCCCTCATGTTCAGATTCCAAATGCCGCTTCTGACTCTTGTTTTATTAACACTTACTATTCAGGATCTTCTACTTAAACTGGGCAGTTTCTTTATTCCACCATTTCCTAAATGGTCTGATCCGTTTTCTGTCTGTATGACATTTGACGTTTAAAAACATCACTTTGCAGGACCAACAGGATCCTTTAGACACTATCATCTTGTACCTGCCTGGTGATGACCTCCTTTGCGCCCCCAGTCTGGAGTTAATTTCAGATTCTACAAGGACCCTTTACGTCTTGTAATTCCATGATTTTTCCTCAACAAATTGAAAATGGCCTATTCATTTCTCTGTCTTTCCAAATGAGATGCCCAAGCAATAATTGTTTTCTTATTTACTATTTGTAAATATTTCTGGAATCAATGGAAGAAAAGAAGGAATGAATGGGCGAAAACACAACAAAAAATTTGGGAGTCTACAGGAACTGATTTAAATGGCAGTGCCATTACTGCAAACATGGTCCAGTTATAAAATGATGTTTCTTCCATGTTTTTTCTCATTTACAAAATTGGTAGTCTACAGCGGAGTTTTGTTGGGAATTTAGGTGGCATTATGATGTAAAAACACTTAGCACAATGTCTGTATCATAATAGCTACGCAACTTTGTTTCCTCACCCGAGAAACAAAAATCCTTTGAGAGCTACTGGATCTATTATTCTAGAGGATACAGATTAGTCTTTGCCAAAAATTAATCAGTAAAGAATTTACAGTCTAACAGAAATCTTAGTACTTAAAATTCTGGGTTAAAAAACACACATGTGCCCTACAATGAGGCGCTCTGTGCTGAACGCAAAACCTGGATACTTCGGTATCACCTGAAGAACTTAAGACGATACAGATTCTTGGGCTCACCCCTAGTCATCATGATGTGAGAAACCTATGGGAAGTGCTGTGGAAAGAAACATTAAAGCAGTGTTTCTCAGGGCACCCAGGTGGCTCAGTCAGTTAAGCATCTGACTTCGGCTTAGGTCATGATCTCGTGGTTTGCAAATTTGAGACCGACGTCTGGTTCTCTGCGGTCAGTGCAGAGCTCACTTTGATCCTCTGCTCCCCTCTCTCTCTGCCCTGTCCCTACTTGTGTTCTCCCTCTCTCTCTCTCTCTGAAAATTAAATAAACTTTAAAAAAATAAAGAGCAATGTTTCTCAGCAATGACACTATCGATGTTCTGGATACCTCTCTGTTGTGGGGGGGGGGGGTGGTGCTGACCTGCGCATGTAGGATGTTTAGCAACATCGGTGTCCTCCATACTCCATTGGGGTCCCACACCCCTTTCCCCTCCTCTACCATTGCAAGTTGTGATAACCCAAAATGCCTTTATTTAGGGCTGCCTGGGTGGCTCCGTTGGTTAAGCATCCGACACTTGGTTTCTGTTCGGGTCACGATCTCACAGTTCATGAGTTCGAGCCCTGCATCAGGCTCTGCACTGATAGGGTGGAGCCTGCTTGGGATTCTTTCTCTTTCTCTCTCTGCCCCTTCCTTGTTCATGCTCTCTCTGTCTCTCTCTCTCTCTGTCTCTTTCTGTCTCTCTCTCTCTCTCTTTCAAAACAAATAAATAAACCTTAAATCAATGTCTTTAGGTATTGCTAATGGTCCTTGGAACAAAAATATCCCATTAACAGTCACTGGATTCAGAAGCAATTTCCCCTCCGTTAGACCTTTGTCATGATTATAGTAGGTCAACATTTCCTATTGCGTAACTCCTGCCTCCATAATGTAGAAGCCGTACCCTCAATTTCCCAGCTTCTCTTGAAGCCATTTGCATGTGACCTAGGCTGGACCCAGAAGAGGAGCCAGAGGGCATTTAGGGAGTGGTGAGGGCACACACGTGCTCTGCTGCTTGGCACTTGGCCTTGCCTGAGGCAGTGATGGGGTGTGGGGAGGCGTCCTGTCTCCTATTTAGGATACTGCTTCTGCCTCCAGATACTTGAAGCACTATTTTAACTGGATTTCTCAATTGAGCCGCACAATGCACAAATAACCTAAGTGATTATGTTCTCAATTCTCCCGAAGATGGCCTATGAGAGCGGCCTTCTAGAAGATGGCCTATGAGAGTGGCCTTCTACAAGCGTAGGACAGAAGCTCCTTCTTGACGTACAATAGATGCCTCAGCAGATTAAGGCTCAATTGTCTAAATTGTCACACAGAAAACGGGTTGAGAGGAAAAAAAAGAGAAACTTTTTTTGCTGCTAAACTTAGCTATTATGATTCTCCTTTTCAAAACTTAAGTGCTTACTGCTAACAGCCTTCAACTAGAGAATCATAAACAACTTTAAAACTGAGGGGATTTTTCTTTAGCTGGACCTTGAAATATGGTTCAATGGTGAACAATTTGCCTGTTCCTTGTGTTTAGGCATTTCCCTAAGTGCTTTTATGGGGACAGTACAAGAAATCATATTCTTTGGTTTTGGTATTCTTGCACATTATATTCTTTTTTTCAGTCTCTGCGACAACCTTATTCGGGACTGGCTATGTAATTTATGGGATTGAGTGCAAACTGAAGGGCTAGACACTCTGTTGAAACACTGCAAATTTAGGATGGCAACAGCAGAACCCTCAAACGGGCATAGGGCCCTCCTCAGCCCAAGCCTCTGTGCACCTGCTCAGGTCACACCCCCACGAAGACAGCCCTGTCTTCGGGTGATTGGCACGTCACATCGCACTTATACTGGTTTACGTGGAAGAGACCAAGATTCTGGGGCTTCCCTGGTGGTCCTATGACAATTTATGACCTGGAAACCCTGAAAGTTTATCATTCATCACAACAAAAGTAGCCCTGTGAGTGGTAGTAACCCAGCATCTTTGCACCCAAAAGCGATGAGTAAGATTGTGGTTATGAGTTAGGGTTGGAACCACAAGGACAGTATACTAGTTTTGTTTTTTTTTTTTAATTTTTTTAAGTTTATTTATTTATTTTGAGTGACACAGAGACAGTGCGAGTAGGGGAGGGCCAGAGAGAGAGAGAGAGAGAGAGAGGGAGAAAGAGAATCTCAAGCAGGCTCTGGGCTGCGAGCACAGAGCCCGACACAGGGCTCGAACCCACAAAACCTCAAGATCATGACCTGAGCTGAAACCAAGAGTCAGACGCTTAACCTACTGAGCCCCCTAGGTGCCCCTAGCATATTAATTTTTTTTAAGTTTGTATTTATTTATTTGAGAGTGAGATAGAAAGTGTGAGTGGGGGAGGGAACCAGATAATCCCAAGCGGGCTCCACACCATGATCACAGATGCCAACCACAGATTGGAACTCAAGAGCAGTAAGATCATGACCTGAGCTGAAATCAAGAGTTGGAGGCTTAACAGACTGAGCAACCCAGGTGCCCCACAGACAGTATATTATGGAATATACACAAATGTCCTACAAAATGGAAAATGCAATATATATATATATATATATATATATATATATATATAAAGCCTAAACTCGAATTATACTAGTGTTAGGCAACTGACTGCATAATAGTTTGTTGACATCATTACAATGAACAATCAATACAGCACTATTTATTACAAAAGTTATAAATCTACCTGGTGTATAGAATAACCTGCATTATGTTTTGGATACTGTTCCTGGCTACGGACCCTTCAAATGTGACTCTCCTCTCCTAACAGGATTCTTCCACGGAAGCACAAAATATTTATCATGTTTATCATTTTGTTTTCATTCTCTATACACCTATCCTAACTTGGAAGGAAATAGTCGTGAAGATAATTCTGATGTGCCCAGCCTCTAGCTTATAACATTCTAATGGAATGTTAATATGAGAATTGTAGAGTTATTGAACATTTAAGTTAATTTCTTCAAGGATTTGGGAGAATATTTTTTTTTAATTTTTTTTTAACGTTTATTTGTTTTGGGGACAGAGAGAGACAGAGCATGAACGGCGGAGGGGCAGAGAGAGAGGGAGACACAGAATCGGAAGCAGGCTCCAGGCTCTGAGCCGTCAGCCCAGAGCCCGACGCGGGGCTCGAACTCACGAACCGTGAGATCGTGACCTGAGCCGAAGTCGGACGCTCAACCGACTGAGCCACCCAGGCGCCCCGGGAGGATATTTTTAAGATTAAGAACTGAGCCACCCAGGTGCCCCATCGGTTGAGCGTTTGACTCTTGGTTTCAGTTCAGGTCATGATCTCATGGTTTGTGAGTTGGAGCCCTACATGGGCCTCTGTGCTGGTAGTGTGGAGCTTGCTTGGGATTCTCTGTTTCCCCCCTCTCTCTCTGTCCTTCTCCCTTTCATGCTCTCTCTCTCTTTCAAAAAATATTTTTAAAAAAGAACTGTATAGTGATTTTTAACTGCTGGATATTAGTGATGTCTTAACTTTTGCATACAGTGACTTTATTTTTAATCAGAAAAGAGAACTGGCTTAAATTCCTGAGGGTAATTAAATGAAATTAAAAAGTGTATTTTAAAAGTTGCTTTGAATACAGGGCTCTAATTCAGAAACAATGTTTGACGCTGTTTTCCAGGGACAAATTCATTTTATAAATCGTTACTTCAGCATTGATGAACGTGTGGCAAAATAATGCAGTTTTAAATTAGTGACGTATTAGTGAATCAATTATCTAGTCTCAAATACATGTTTTACTCGCATTTTATTCATTTGTGACTCAAAATGCTATATTTAATATTTAACCGTATATTTAAATATTGTATCCCCTTTACATTTGAGATGCTAGGATATCTTAGGGTATCTGTGGAGTAACATACCATGGTGGGGATGAGAGCAACTTATCAGGCATTTATTTTGACAAGTGATAAACTGCTCTGCAACACTTTATCTGCTGGATTCTTCCCCATCCCCTCAACAGACGATTGTATGCAAATTATGATCATGGAGACATTTGTACCAGATTTTTATAGTGAATCAGGAAAACTGTGGAAAATTAATAAAGTCCTGAATCTGGATGTACTCCTTAATTTGTCCCAAATTTCCCATTCAAGGGAAATTAAAGGATGACATTTGGGTGTTTACTTAAAATCCTCCTTCTAAATCTGTCTCTAGCAACCCTGATTCAGTAGTTTTGGATGAGTAGAGAAATGTTCATTGTTATCAAGAACGTAAGAACAATGTTGAGAACAATCCTGAGAATTTGCTCTCTGATGCTACGAAAAAAAGCCATCTCTAGGCTGAAGTAGTTTTAGAAGGTATGAAGAGATATAGAAGCAAAAGAAAGAGAACAAGGCCATGGACAGAGCCTATTTGCCAGGGAAATCCTCTTTGTGAAAATACTGGTGTAGAAAACTCTACATTTATTTGGTAACAAAGAAAAGTATTAGAGGTTTTAGGCATTTGAAAGCCTTATATTGGATGACACACGGATAAGAAACAAGATGAGATAGTGAGATGATAGAATTTCCATTCACAGCAGGAGGTATTTTGTTGTTGTTATTGTTCCAATCAGCATGGGAGGGTGTGAGAGAGAACACTTACTCATGATTCTACTAGGAGAAAATTCCCAGAGATCTTCCTTCCCTTAGAACGGGATTAGACTGCAATGATCAGGTCTATGTATGAAGCATGGAGACAACTTCTTCAAATCCAAACACAGAAAGCAAATAAGGCTGAGATTAACTGAATACAAAGACAATAGATGTAATACACCAAACAGACAAATATTGAAGTCAGAATGATGGCTGGGAGCAGGTTGAGGTGCTGAAGAGGCAGGAGGAATCCAGGGATAAACTCATGCCCACTGATGGCCTCCCAGCGGGAGTCCGCAGCTCAGTCTAAAACATGAAGCCCCATGAGCTGATGATTCCTCTGTGTAGTGTCCTCCTCTGTACAAGTGTCCAGAGGAAAAAAAAAATCCTCAAATATCTAATAATGTTTCCTTCCATTTAGAGAAATAGTAACAAAAAGTAAAATAAAACTTCTCATCATATCGGGGAAACTATCTGATCAAAAAGTGCATTTGATTTTTCTGTCCTCAATTATGCACTTTCCTCGATTGTATTTAAAGTGTATTCATACAGCTTTGATTTAAGTACACAATACAATGGCTTTTGCTTATCAATCACAGGGTGTAAAAACCTCCAAAAGAATCATCTGTTTGTTTGTGTTTCCCTTGCTTTTCAAGACAGATAGACACAGAAAAAAGCCAATTGATACCCATGAGTTGGATGAATTATGATAGTTGACTCTTAAAATTCTACTAAGTATAAATAACTCAAGCTTTACTTTCCCAGCTCATGATATCAGCGGGTCCCTTTGAGTGAATTATGACTTGAGATTGGACTCTGTCATTTGTCATTGTATCTATTGCATTTATTTTACGCTCCATCATTACAATTCTGATGTTTTGGGACGACAGTATTGGAAAACCAGGGTGCCCAGAGTGTTTCTATTTAGTTCGGTGAAAATCTGGGATGTGTATAAAGCAATTTAAAATAAAACTATAGAGGAAAGGATGGAATAAGTTACCGCATTCTTTCTGTTTCTTTTAATGCTGTTGGGATTCATTATTAGATTCTTAAAGAAAATACATTTGGTTAACAAGTATTGCCCAGAAGACAGGCTATGCAGATACTGATTATTTCTCCAGCACCTAAACTACAAATTCAATAAGTGCTTAGCCCAGCTCACCTGGCTGCTGAGTACACTGAAACGCAAATGGAACCCCAGGGCATTGCCAAGAATATTGAAGGACACCTGATATCATTCACTCATCGTTTATCTTCCTTAGTGTCTAAAATCTGTGAATCTTGGAGAAACATTGGGGGGAAAAATGCCAAGGATTAGTTGTAAAGGTCATATAGGGTTTTCTACTCCTCTTTTGTTGTTGGTAAGAAGAGGCATATTTTCAAGTTCAACAATGACTATTTTTCTTGATTTTAATCCTTTACGTGGATTATTTGACGTCCTTTTCTTTTTAGAGTTTGCCATAGCTACAATGTTCAAAGAAGAGATTGCCATCTCCATGTCTCAAAAGGCAAATACAATGAATGGGTTAGAAAGCCTCAGTGTCTGAGACCTTAATGTAAAAGGAGGTCATGAACACAACCTTGTTCTGTATCTCCACCTCAAGCCTGGAGGAGGCAGAAATAGTCATATAGATATCAATCAACAGCATTGTGTGGACAATGGAAGGAAATGCTCTCCGGTCCATATCTGCTTATCTGTGACTACTGTGTGCTTTGATAAGTGGGTATTTTTCAAATGCCAATGAAAATGTTGTCAGTGACATACACTTCTCTGAGTTCTGTGACTTAAAATGTCCTCAACAACATTCTATATGCAAACAGTTACTATTTATGACTGCTTATAAGGTTATAAAGTTAAAGGTGATAATTAGATCTAACTGGGTACATTAGTCTTTTAACAGCTTTATTGTTCCTCAAAGATACACACACACACACACACACACACACGTGCAAATGAGCAGCTGCGAAATGTCCCCTAAAAATAGAAAATAAAAGTAATAATCAGAAACATAAGAGCAAAGTCTCCCAAACTAAGTTCCATGGCTGTAACTTTTTATGATGTTTGCAATTACCTCAGACTGTGATTTGTCAGCAAATGTATATCTGGGTTCATCATGATTGTGAAGCAGAACAGTAAGGATTTGTTAGTAATTACAGAGCTCTGCAGTTGTCTGGTGATGGTTGAGATGACCCTCGATAATCCTTAAGTTTGCATTGTGTTTGCTTCACTTGCTAGACATTTAATTGAAATTTTCCCTAAAGGAGCAATTTCCCTTTCCATATACGAATTCCATTTTTGCAGAGGTGGGTGGAGTTCAGGAAAGGAAGGGACAATGTTGGCTTCCCAATGGTGGGAACTCAAAAAAGGTTTTTAGCGTCTCTTTTTCCTTCCCCTCTCTTCTTTCTCCTCCCCCATTTCCCCCTCCTCCTCTCCTCCTCTTCTAATTATCTAATTCTCTTTCTAATAATCTTAGTCTGCCATCAAATTACCAGTGTCCATGTCAGATATAATTTGAGATAAAAATATGCTCAAGTGTTAGCCCCGAAATTGTTTTAGTATTTTTTAAAGAACAAATTTAAAATCTAATCGTGACATTATCCAGTTTGAATGATGAATATTTTTACTTAATAATAACCAAAAATAGAAATATTTCATTTATTTATTCATTCATTCATTTGATAGGGAAAAATCTGTTACAAGATGGCCGACAGGATGGATAGGAGAATGCCAGTCTCTGCCTGAAGACTCCCCTTCCAGCTTCTTCTTCCTACCCCACCTGCAGCTCATGCCTAATTACTACTAATGAGGAATGTGGAAGTTACAGACTATAAATTTTCCCCTATGTTGATGCCCAGGGGCTAAGACCTCTGGAGAATGATCTCCTCTGAGCCCACGGGTGTAAAATAAACCTCCTGCCTTCCAAGATCTCTGAATGCCACGTGGTTCTTCTGCCGGGTGATCCAGACCAGTTTCCATTACACATTCATTCATTCATTCTCAGAGAGAGAGCACACAGGGGAGGAGAGAGAGAGAGAGAGAGAGAGAGAATCTTAAACAGTCTCCACCTCAGCTCAGAGCCCCATGTGGGGCTCGATCTCATGACTCTGAGATTATGACCTGAGCTGAAATCAAGAGTTGGACACTTAACCAACGGAGCCACCCAGGCACTCCAAATAAGTTCTTCAAAAATAATTTAAAAATATTTCAAATGGAATCATTCTTTTCTGACGGGCATTGAATAAATATTGGTTAGCCAGGAGAAATTATTTGAAATGCTTTTCTTCCTATTACTTTGAGAAATAGTGAGATGTGAGTGCATAAAACACTAATAATTCTAGAGGGCAATTGGACAGTATGGACTAAAACACCTTAAAGTATGAGTATCTTTTTCAAATTTAGTTGCTTTTAGAATCTTGAAAATCGAACATGTTAATACCTTTTGGTGAAACAATTGTATTTGTGGGATTGAATGATGACAAAATACATAGAGTCATTCAAAGACAGATATATTCATAGATAGATATGAATGTTCAGCAAAGTATTGTTTATAATAATTAATTATTGAGGAAAAGCACATCTTTAACAAAGGATTAGAATAAATGATCTTTGGAAACGTTTATAGCATCAAGTCTATGCAGCCATTATACGTAACATTTCACAGATTTGTTAATTTATAAGAAAAAAATGTTCACAATACATTATTAACATGAAGAGCTGTTTAAAACATGCAAAACATATGTATGTGTATGAAACATCCTGGTAGGTTATAAGTCACAGTGTTAACGGTAATTATGTCCAAAGAGTGGAATTAATGCTGATTTTAATATGCTCTTAATATTTTTCTGCTCTCCGAGCTCTCTGCAATACACTATCAATATTTTTGTAATGAGGACTATATATGAAAATACCTGATAACCAAAATCTAAAGTAATGTTTTAGATTTTCTGCTATATCTTCTCTACTGAGTCTGAATGGTCAGAGTAAATAACAAAACTACTAAACCTTTTCGCTGAAAAAACCCTAATTTGAGGTTTGTCTCCTTGTAGTAAATAATTTCTTTACTTGGATTTTCACTTATTCTCACGTTTAAGTGCCAGTGTGAAAATTTAGTCACATTTTTCACTGTGTTGTAATCTGACTTATGAACAATGCAATAAGTTTTGGTTTGTTGATCTGGTATTTGTTTCTCCCAAAGAGATCTTCACGCTTAGGACTGTTTTTTGTTGTTGTTGTTGTTGTTGTTGGTTTGGTTTGGTTTGTTTTTCAGGAGTGAATAATTGTTTAATACATCTTCAAATGTTATTTACAATGAAGAATATATCGCATAATTACATGTAAAACTGCACACTCTCCAGGCTGGTCGAAGGAGGTTCAGGGGTGGGAATGACTCACATGAAAACTTTAGGCACAAGAAATGCTTTTCTAGAAAATGAAATCATAAAAAATGCCTATTGGTGAGGGCTGTCAAAATATTTTACAGTCTCGACACAGAATGTTGGGAGGGTAAAATGTAATTATTTTAATCTAGATAGAAAATAATGCAGTGGAAGCCAATGCCACACCAAGCCAAGGAATGGTCATGGTTCAGTTGATGAAAGGTTTGATCTCTAATCTTGAAAAGACTCAGAAATTTGGGGATGGTCCAGCAAAGTGGTATGTTGTGGGAAGGAGACAATGAAACAGCCTTGATGACGAATGGTTTCTCTTTAATGAATAAGATAAGGGTAGGAATTGCTCAGGTGTTTTATGGAAAGGCTGAAAGAGCCTGAAACAATGTTTCTTAATTATCATTCAATGTGCCTGCTGGCATTCTTCTCTTCTCCAGCACTGCCCCCAGGAGGCGAGGTCCTAAATGGGCAACTGTCAGTAGGTTTTTCCATTTCTTCCTTCCCTCCCTCCTCTTTTCTTTCCTCCCTCCCTCCTCTTTTCTTCCCTCCTGCTTTCTCTCTCAGCATTTAATCATAATTTTTATGTTACACTGAAACTTATCAATTAAAAAAAAACAACAACACGGCCCTTGGGGCACCTGGGTGGCTCAGTTGGTTAAGCATGCGACTCGATCTCAGCTCAGGTCATGATCTGCCAGTTTGTGAGATCGAGCCCACATGGGGCACTGCCCCGATAGTTCGGAGCCTGCTTGGGATCCTCTCTCTCTCTCTCTCTCTGCCCCTCCCCTGCTCTCTCTCTCTCTCTTAAAATAAATAACTAAACTTAAAAAAAATGCTGTTTAATTTATTTTGAAAAGTTTGCGATAAAGGTACCGCTCAAAGAGATCATCTCTGGCATACTGAAAATTACTGTCTTGGAAAAATAGGAAGAGTGCAAAATGAAATGCTGAACCGCAATTCGATACAAACTCAGATCCTGGATTTCACTGGGTGAGGTGGTTGGCTGTTGTGTCTTGTAATTTTGACAAATCATTTGGTGGCATTCATCCCATGCGTTAACGATTCACGTGTTTTTCATGCTATTTGTTGAAAACAGAATAAGCCCTCCTACTTAATCCTCCTATGACCTTTATTCCACTGTAGCGTCAGAGAGGAATGCAGTGCGAAGGGTGTGCATTGTATCTGCCAGGTAAATTGGGACCGCAGGATATGTGATCAGATCCCTTATCTCTGTTAAAGAATAGTTTCGTTATGAAATCATGACTTTTATACAAGTATACAATGGAGACATAGCACAGGTTTATTTAGCTAATTAATGAGATAATCTGTAAGCTGTTGGAACTAGTTCAAAGGAGGATTTGAAAAACACATATTGGTCATGAGAAATGCTGAAGTAAAGTTATAAATTGGTTAATGTCCATAAGACAATAAATAGTCAGTTGAATCACCACCTGAAAATATTTGCGTTTTTATGGACGAGAATTGTTTGCATTACTATCACTATTAGGTACGGATATATTGATGGTATATAGTACACAGTATTTATGCAACGTTTTAAGAAGTTCAAAGACCATGAAAGGGGAGTTAACGTAGAAAGGTGTGCTAAATGGGACACCTAATGGTCATTTTTACCCCTTTCAAAATCTTTTAAATTTTTTCATGACACTTTCCACATTATGCAACAGTGAATCATATCATTTAGGTCAGATTAAGTGTCTTAGAAATGTCGCTTCTCTGCATATTCACGATGAATGACTATGAACAAATGGTCATGGACTTATAGAACTGAGTTCTAAAGGAAATCCAGGAAATCCATGGATCCAAACCAACTGTATGGATGGAGATTATAATCATCATCCAGAAGATGAAAAGAAAAGTGCCCAGGGATTTTGCTTGATGGACTGACATTCAAAGGGACATGCAGAGAAATGTCAGTTTGAATAAGACTGCCTTCATGTTTACCTGGCTACTGTACCTTAGAAGAGTCTTTGAAGCGGTAAGTGAGACACGGGCATAAACACTCAGAGCATCACGACTCCCAAACTACCCCAGAGCAGTTGTGACGTCCACTCCCTGCCAAATTTGTCTGATAGCTACCACCCATACTTTCTGCTTACCTAGGGAGGAGGAGGTTAAATATTAGGCATTGAAAGTGAAAGGGAAGATGAGGCGCCTGGATGGCTCAGTCCGTTGAGCGTCCGACTTCGGTGCAGGTCACGATCTCGCAGTCCGTGAGTTCGATCCCCGCGTCGGGCTCTGTGCCGACGGCTCCGAGCCTGGAGTCTGCTTGGGATTCTGTGTCTCCCTCTCTCCCTGACCTTCCCCCGTTCATGCTCTGTCTCTCTCTGTCTCAAAAATAAATAAACATTAAAAAAAATTAAAAAAAGAAAGTGAAAGGGAAGAAAAAATAAGGAAAGAATATCAAGAACTACCACCACTCTGTCCTCCCCAATTTCACACGACACCACTTCCAACTATCCAACTATCCGTCCGACTGTACTTTTCTTCCAACCCTCTACGTGATCTCCTCTCCGTAGCTTCAAATTGGGACTTGCACCTTAATTGCGAATTTGCAATCATGCTGTTCCCTGGGAATATCATCTCCTCCCTGTCTGCCTGTCACTTTCTTACGCATGTCTCCTAACTTAGTTAAAATTCCACCTGCTGCATGATGCCATGTTCTGAGCCCTCAGAACGTCCCCTGGCTATTATGTGACTGTAAATTCTTTGCAGTAAGAGCTTATTCAAGTTTGCCTCACTTTGTATGTACCCAACAGAGTACTTGAAACACAAAGGATGATTTATGACTAAGACTATTAAAATAACTAGCAGTATATTAATGCCTAACAGAATACATGAATAGATAGGGGAATGAATGAGTGAATGAATGAATGAATGAATGAATGAATAGAATGATTTAAAAATATATGCAAATGCCTGTTTTCTTTCTTCGGTATGTAAGTTCTGGGGTTTGCTGGTAAGTCACCTGCAGAGTTAGGACAATGAGGAAAACTTCAAATTCACCTTTTTCTCCACTTGAAACCTTGAAACACACCTGTTTCTTGAATTGAGGTGTATTTAGTCTTTTAAAGTACCTTAGGAATGAGATTCAGTCACGCACATCAAAAACTTGAATCCTTGAAACCAGAAAGGCTCATATACTCAAAAATTCATCCAGGGGATGGGAAAAAAAAACCCACAACACCCCTCTAGAAGATTAATATCTTAGTGTCTACAACTGTTATTACTTCATTAGGTTCGCGAGAAGAAGCATAAATTCTTTTGTCTAGTTTATCATTTTATCATCAAAGTAACTTCTGACAGGTGCATGGCTTTAGAAGTCTCTTATTTGTATGTTATAGGACAGGTGGGGATTTTATACTGGAGTCTTGAAGTTTAGATTAATTCTGGTAATTAAAGGTGAAAAGTTTCTGGTTTCATAAAGTAAGCCCCAAACCACACGACTGTACCAGTACATACTGAATTGATCTGAAGTAAATCTGGGTTTTTGTTCCAGGGATGACAATGGGAAATGCGTAGGGAGATGCCTTCAAGCCCTTTTCTGAAACGAGGTTCCACAATTTGCGAGCACTGATAAGTTAATTTCCAAATATTCAAGCGCTTATCCAAAACTTTCCAAACTACCTTTTCAACTTGTTCATGCATGCACACAAGTTCTCAGCAGAATGGTGTAAACAATCTACCCTTTGTCTTCTCTTCTTTACTCAACCTTCTCCCCAAATATATTATTGAGTGCCTCCTTGGAACCTGTCATACGTGTCTTATTTCAAGGTCTTTGTATCCTTTGGGACAGATTATTAATTTAGGAACTGTGAGCACAATTCCAAATTTGCATTAATGTATATATAACTTTTGCATACATCTTAACATTTCTGTGTGAATGCTTTAATATAAGTTGTATATTATATTATTTTGGCTACAGAAGTGCTATGAAAACAAAACCAAGAAGAAAACTGCTGGGAAAATATGCTATAGTTTAAAAACAAATAGTTCTGATACAGCATTTAAGAGTTGTTTTTTTTTTTTTTTTTAATGAAACTTTATAAACTACGGACTTTACAAAACAGTCTTAAATGTGAAAGATAGAGATAAGAACTGAGCGGGAGGGTCAGTTCTAGAAACGACAGCCAGGACATAGTTGAAGGCTAAAGGTATTAGAAATTATAGAGAGGCAAAATGTTGAGAGAGGTGATTGATTTAAACTAAGTTGAAATATGGAGGTATCCAGACCCTTATAAAAACGGATTGAATTTTGATTTACTAGTGGTTCAAACTTCACATAGTTTACATAAAGTGGCAATCAGGGAAGTTTGACTTAAGATCACTAACCATACAGAAAACATTTCAAACCCATAAAAAAGTTCCTACAATAAAGAAGCCGTTACTGGGTAGAAGTTTGATGAAAGTTATATACTTTAGAGGTGGACTGAGGCTAAGCATTCAAGACTCACACTAATATTGACCTTGCTCCCCCCCCCCCCCCCCCCCCGCCAACTTGAGTGTGTGGTACACGTTTTTGGAAGCCACTAATTTATTTTGAAATTTTTGTTTTGGCAGAAAAATGTATATTTGACTTATGTAACAGGACCATAGTATGACTTCTGTTGTCTCCTTTTCCCTGGCCCTTAAAATGATTTCCTTTGGGAAAGAAATCATCTGGGATTCCATACCCTCCAACACTGGAAAGGTGAAGGTTTTATTTAACTGCCCTAGAACTTACCATTGCAAGATGGGGGTATTTAGCTCAAGTGGTGTGAAAAGGTCTTAAATTATTCTGGCAATTGAGTTTTTATCCTTTTGTTCTATATTGTAAAATCCTTTAATGGCTAAACACACCCACAAGCTTGGACTTTAGACCCTATGAGCAGCAGGGGGGAGATGTACAATTGCTGTAACATTCGCTCCCAAGTGGATAGAATCTGGTAGACTTTCTGGAGTTCATGCATATGCTAAAAGGGTGAGTTGAATTAATCAGAATGGCGAGATTCAGGGGGGGCGAACTCATAGGTCTCAAAAAGAAGATGGGGGGAGAGCAGGATTAAGAACATTGAAAACTAAAATAAAAGAGAATCAAGTACTCCCCTAAGTTTCTCTCACGCTAAATGGGGCCAAATGCCAATATTTTGATTTACCAGCATCCCTATCAAGTTACTTGAGACAAGGAAATGTGTCTGACTCTCAACCCCAGATGGATGGTCAGCTGACCTCCTGGGCCATTCATCATCGGGATGGGGGAGTGAGTTCACTTCTCTGCACTTCAGCTAACAGCCCCTGAAAGGTTGCAACACAAGACTTGCAACTGAATATCTGGCTGATTCTAGTCATCAGGGCAAACCCTGAAACTTTGGCCACTATACTCTCTGATAATGTGTAAGTCACTTGACCTCTCTGTACATTTAAGCTTATTATATTTCATTTTTTAGTAAGTAATGAGAAGTCTTAAAATCACGCCCTGTCAGAATTCTCTTCCTTTAGGGTAGGTGACAGTGTTAGGGGAATAAGATTCACCCAAACAGATTCCTAGGTACCCTTCAGCGTAAATAAGAAATGTGATTCATGGGGTTTTCTAAGCCCTTTCTACTCAAAGTATCTTTCACAGACCAGCAGAAGATTCTTAGAAATTCAGAATCTCAGGTCCTGTCCCAAGCCCACTGATTTGGAATCTGTATTTTAACCTAACAACAGATAATTTAAATGTACATTAAAATCTGGGAAGCACTGATGTAATATGTACTACGTATAACTCACCACAATGCAACGTTTAAAATGCTTCTGTATTCATCCTTAAAACATTACTGGTTATATATATATATATATATATATATATATATATATATATATTTTTTTTTTTTTTTTTTTTTGCACAAGAACACAATATTTTAAATTTCAGCTTCTGAGACTCGTGAGAGCATGGTCTTTTCTTAATTATCTCCACATATCTGGAATCTTCTGAGCAACCATGACATAGCAGGAACTCAAGTAATGTTTATGGAATTAATTTAGGATATAAATTTAAGGTAAAATATGCTTACATCTAAATTTTAGTAACTTCCTTCTATTACATTTTTAAAAATACATTAAAATGGGGCGCCTGGGTGGTGCAGTCGGTTAAGCGTCCGACTTCAGCCAAGTCACGATCTCGTGGTCCGTGAGTTCGAGCCCCGCGTGGGGCTCTGCGCTGACGGCTCAGAGCCTGGAGCCTGTTTCCGATTCTGTGTCTCCCTCTCTCTCTGCCCCTCCCCCGTTCATGCTCTGTCTCTCTCTGTCCCAAAAAATAAATAAATGTTGAAAAAAAATTTTAAAAAAATACATTAAAATAATAATGCTGGGGCGCCTGGGTGGCTCAGTCGGTCAAGCGTCCGACTTTGGCTCAGGTCACGATCTCACGGTCCATGAGTTCAAGCCCCGCGTCGGGCTTGGGCTGATGGCTCAGAGCCTGGAGCCTGCTTCCGATTCTGTGTCTCCCTCTCTCTCTGCCCCTCCCTCATTCATGCTCTGTCTCTGTCTGTCCCAAAAATAAATAAACGTTAAAAAAAAATTAAAAAAAAGTAAATAAAATAATAATGCTAAAAATATAACATTAACAATCTTACCCCTCATTTAGTCTACGGGTAATCCAGTAGACTATGAAATCGAATTTTCTCTGTGTAACAGTTAAGGATGCGTGGGAAACATCAAACACTATCACCTCCTGCTTCTCCATAGTCAGTAGATAAAAGTCACTCTAAAAGTATTGCTAAGAAGAGGCTAGCCTTTGCCTGCTAGGGTAGTAGAGGAGGGTTTTGTTTTTCACCTTTTGCCAAAGCCAAGGATGTGAGTGGAAGGGGCATCAAATCTCAAATGAGGAGTAGAGAACCAGCAAAACTGAAAACTGGCACTGTGTTATCGGATAGATGTCTGCTTAGCTATGAAACCGGATGTCCTTTCCCTTTCCAGGGAGAAGGGAGAAGAAAACCAGGGGAGGTGGGTGTCGAGGGACCATTAGGGGAAAAGACCTTGAGACCCAATAACTCTCAGCACCTATGGACTCTGTTGCCTCTCCGTTGCCACCTGTCTCCTCCTTGTCCACCCCAATCTCTGCCACTCACACCCACAGATTTTTCTGATTTGTCCGAATTCCAGAACGTGAGTCTGTATATGGCTGTAGATCAGATATAGCCAAGTAGAAGAGAGGAGATCATGGGCTATTGATTTTTATGGACCTCTGTTACATGATGGGAAATGGCTACACATTTTAGGAATATGTCCTGGTGTCACTGGCAAGGAGGTAACTTGAAGACAAGATGTCAAAGAAGGTAAAAATGCCATGGGCATGAACATCTCCCCGACGGGATACGTCAGAACCACCCCAGGACTCAAGATGATCATAGGCTGAGATGTCGGAATATCAGGCCTCACCAACAAAGGAAGCCACTCCAACCATACCCAACTGTTTCTCCTTCTTTGTATTCCCTTTCCCTTACCGTGATGGAACCCATCCTTGAAAGAGAGCAAAAAGAAGAGATGCTTTGTAGCTTGTCCAAGTCCAGTTCACCTCCAGGTCACTATTAACCACCATGCTGGACTATAGTGTGGAAAAAGGGAAGAGCTTGCCATGGGGAATAAGGGAGACCCTGTAAAATGAACAGGGCAGACCTTGAATCCCAAGGAAAAATTGATCTACTAGCTTAGAGGGGCTGAAAAGTTAAGGAATATGTCAATAAGAAGTTAAAGTAGGGGCGCCTGGGTGGCGCAGTCGGTTAAGCGTCCGACTTCAACCAGGTCACGATCTCGTGGTCCGTGAGTTCCAGCCCCGCGTCGGGCTCTGGGCTGATGGCTCAGAGCCTGGAGCCTGTTTCCGATTCTGTGTCTCCCTCTCTCTCTGCCCCTCCCCCGTTCATGCTCTCTCTCTGTCCCAAAAATAAATAAACATTGAAAAAAAAAATAGTTTTAGACCTAATAAAAGATTCCAACACCAGAAAAACGTGACTTGGTATCTCCAGGCTGCCCCGCCACTGAGAGGAGATATCAATCTTTTCAGCTACCTGAGCCCCGGCAACACTTTCATAAATAGTTGGGACACGGTCTTTCTCATGAGAGTTAAAAGTTATGTTTTTTTTTTTTTTTTTTAATTTTTTTTTCAACGTTTTTTATTTTTATTTTTGGGACAGAGTGAGACAGAGCATGAACGGGGGAGGGGCAGAGAGAGAGGGAGACACAGAATCGGAAACAGGCTCCAGGCTCCGAGCCATCAGCCCAGAGCCTGACGCGGGGCTCGAACTCACAGACCGCGAGATCGTGACCTGGCTGAAGTCGGACGCTTAACCGACTGCGCCACCCAGGCGCCCCAAAAGTTATGTTTTTAACATTTGGAAAGAATTCATAGCACCCAGTAATAGTAACGAAATTGACAAGGAAACAAGATTCTGTAAACACACCAAAATGAGTACCACAAAGTCCTTAAGATTAAGGTTTTTTAAAATAAATCTTTCCTCATTTTAAAATTATGAAAGAGGGAAAGAGGCTACACATTTCCTCTCTATATCCCAATCCTGATGGGAATCGAGATTAGAACTTCCCTTTGAGTTGTCCAAGGTGACTAGAATAGCATAAGTTTTATCTAGAAATGGCCAAATACACAGACATTGCCATCCTTGTATGGGAATGCCCGCTGTCAGTAGTAAAATCATTTTCATTTGATTCTGTGAAACCACTTAATCCACAGCCTATTTAAAATCGCACAATCTCGAAGAGCTGTAATTAGTTTTCTAACAGCTCTTCTTCCTGCCACTTTGCAAATCAGGCTGGGAGTCCAACTTTTAATACAGACATGTCACTAATTAGCACTGCCCAAAACCAAGTCGAATAGGGCCATAATGAATGCGCGACAATTGGGGAATGGAGTCCATTTCTCCATTTGAAACTTGGAAGCAATCCATTTTAATCTGTATGCAAAGGTCGGCTTTTGAAGGAATAATTGTACTTTGTTTTGGTCCATCTGGATTGGGCTATAAATATGCCTTCCAGGTTTTATAACATTAAGTTACACAGACAGCACTCAATGTCAGAGTAATGTTCAAGAAGTCCTATATGGGTGATTAACTTGAGAACATTCATCAAATCGGTACCCTGATCTTAGGGGGAAAAAGGCATTTTTAAAGCTAGAAGTGATTTCAGGGCTCTTGGTTTTGGTGAATGAGATGAATTCATTTTTAAAAAGTTCCAAGTGCTTTTTGTTCTCCCTGATAATTAAGCCTAATAAAATAAGCACATTTTTCTGGTTTCTTAAACATATGCATATTTTTCTATGCCAGGAATTACCTTGAAGTATTAGAGTAACAATAACAAAAAAAACACACAAAAAAACAAACAAAAAAAACTCCCCTTGTGGTCCCATCGTTTAAGCCCCACATACCAACCTTCCATGATTATTTTGTACATTGTAATCTTGCATATGTTTTTGCAGGATTTTACAAAATGCTTCAAAAACATTTGAGGTTTGGGATTTCCACTTGTTACTATTTATGGTTTCAGTGTTCACATACCATTGATTTTTTTTCCCTCTCCCTCTTCGACCCTAAATGTCAATTGTAATCTAAATTAATTTGCAGTTGGAGTTGGCAAGATGGAAACCTCAGTTCATGTGGGGAAACCACAGGCAAAGCAGAAGATGTTAAGGGTAGTTCTTGGTCCATCCTAATATTTATGGCTTCCCTCTTCAACAACCCAAAAGCCAATCAGATACTTGTCATTGTCATTTGGGAAGCATATTAAAACAAACAAACAAACAACAACAAAAAAAAAACAAGACCGATGCATAATTTGACTTCATCTTTAGAAATATTACATCCAAGGTCACCTGGGTGCCTCATTCAGCTGAGCGTGGGACTCTTGATTTCGGCTCAGGTCATGATGTCATGTTTTGTGGGATCAAACCCCACATCAGGCTCTGTGCTGACAGCGTGTGAAGCCTGCTTGGGACTCTCTCTCTCCCTTGCTATGCCACTCCTTCGCTTGTGCTCTTTCTCTCTTGAAATGAATAAATATTTTTTTTTTTTAAAAAGAATATTATGTCCAGAGTTTTCATAGAAAGAAAATTGTGATAAATTCCTCATCGGTCAACGCATAAAAACCAATTTTGGCAAAAAGCAAAATCTGTAGCTTTACTCTAAGTGAAATGTGGGTCAAATGTTCAGAGTCTCAGTGGGTAGATCACACACTTTAGACATCTTGTATCTCAAAGTCATGGCAGAGTAGTGTAGTGCAGTAGAGTGTGGACGATACTCAGTAAACAGGTTGCAAACCATGTGAAAGAAATATAATAGATGGAAATAAAAGGTGTCTGTCTTTTCAAATCCAGACATGTAGCGCACACGAAGCCGCTGTAAACTGACATCACACAGTATATACCAACTCCAAGGGAGATGCTTGGACTAAGAGAGGAAGTTTGGGTGTGGCACACTTTGTTGTCAGACAGTTGAGGAAGGATTTGTAATATGCCCCAGAGCACGTAGAGAGCAAATATGCTGTAAGCATGACAAGGCTCGAGTTGTGGGTTCAATAAAGAAGATTGGGGAATATAAACAAGAGCAATATAAAGTCTTTAGGTAAATGAGATTGGGGTGACGCAATAGAAAAGTAGGCACGTCATCATCCCGGAGAAGGTAGAACAAAGAGGGAGAACAAAGGGGATCAGACGCAGATCAGACAAGGAGATGAGCTTCCTGAAACTTTGAATCCTGTACAGAAGCCCAGTCCTTACAATGGGAACTTCCTGCCCATCCCCTCACTCTATCTGAATTCAGTTTGCTTTAGACCCTGAGAAAACCCTGCAGGCCTGAATTGCTTTTAAGATGGCAGTATTGTTGTTATGGTCAAGTCCTGAATGGTGAAACCTAGGAAAAGCAGTTAAATGCTTTCTTAAACAAATCCCATTTATTTACTCGTAAGTTTGCAGAATGCTGTCAGGGAACCACTCACCAGGTAACGTGCCACGTCTTCTCAAGGTGCTTCATAACACCTGCTAAGGAAACGTGCTGGGCTGGACGCAGCCGCCATTTTGGATCTCCACTGGGTGGACACCTGAAGGTCTGGGCAAAGGCTCCTTAGCCTTCCTTGCATCCCTGTATGTCTGTATACTGGTAGAGGAAAGCTCGATTTGTCAGGAAGCATCTTACCTCCCTTTCCATGATCATCAGTGGCTCCTGAAACATTTGCATCATGGGACCACATTGTTTCTTATAAATAAATTTCTTTGAGAAGCATTTTACTGGCCTCGTGAGAGTCTTTCAAAAATATGGTCTAAAATAGTCTAATGAGAGCCACACTATTTACTTCTTATTTTTTTTTAATTAAGCCTAAATATCTGAATATGTTTTCTTTAATTTATATGAGTTCGGGGCGCCTGGGTGGCGCAGTCGGTTAAGCGTCCGACTTCAGCCAGGTCACGATCTCACGGTCCGTGAGTTCGAGCCCCGCGTCAGGCTCTGGGCTGATGGCTCAGAGCCTGGAGCCTGTTTCCGATTCTGTGTCTCCCTCTCTCTCTGCCCCTCCCCCGTTCATGCTCTGTCTCTCTCTGTTCCAAAAATAAATAAAAAAAAAAAAAAACCGTTTAATTTATATGAGTTCTAGAGTGTGAACATAGATTTTAGTCTATTTTAGTCTATTGGGGTGCCTGGGTGGCTTAGTTGGTTAAGCACCTGACTTCAGTTCAGGTCATGATTCACAGTCCCGGAGTTCAAGCCCCGTGTCAGCCTCTGTGCCTACAGCTCAGAGCCTGGAGCCTGCTTCAGATTCTGTGTCTCCCTCTCTCTCTCTGACCCTCCCCTGCTCACACTCTGTCCCTCTCAAAAATAAAATAAAATATAAAATAAAATAAAATAATCTAGAGAACACTGTAAAATGAAGAGGGTTTTCATGTTTCTTAAATGAAGAGTGTGGTGTCTCTCGTGATCAGATGGGGGTTCCCAAATGTGAGGCAACATTGGGTGGAAGCAGGCGGCCTGGGTGCTGAAAAAATTCACAAGAGGCAGCAAAAAGGAGATAGAAGTTTACTGAATATACCACAAGGGAGTTGTGGGCAGGACAGCGGGGAAGCTGTCTGCAAGGAAGAAATGAGTGGGAGATGTATTAAAGGGGAAATGGCGGGGCGCCTGGGTGGCGCAGTCGGTTAAGCGTCCGACTTCAGCCAGGTCACGATCTCGCGGTCCGTGAGTTCGAGCCCCGCATCAGGCTCTGGGCTGATGGCTCGGAGCCTGGAGCCTGTTTCCGATTCTGTGTCTCCCTCTCTCTCTGCCCCTCCCCCGTTCATGCTCTGTCTGTCTCTGTCCCATAAATAAATAAACATTGAAAAAAAATTTAAAAAAATAAATAAAAAAATAAAGGGGAAATGGGAGTAAGTATGAGGGCCTATGGAATTTTCCCATTTTTGGTAACTGTACCTGCTTGCACGTAGCCCGTTGGTTAGGGCATATGGATATTTTGCAGTGAGTTGCCTCATGGGCCTGTTTCACCAGGGGGTTGCTGTGGGCCCCTTTGACTTGATCAAGTTTCCACTGCTCAAGCCTGTTGTCTACAACCAGCCTCTACAAGGACAACAATTCCCTTGAGGACCTCAGGGTACAATACAGAGTTGCTGATATTCTGCAGTTTACATGGTACAGTCTATACGGACACTATTCTATTCTATTCTATTCTATTCTATTCTATTCTATTCCATCCTATTCTTTTTCTGCATTTCCAATCCTATTGTCTCCTCTCCACGGAAATACACCCTAAAAGACTTAAAATATGCCCTTCCTGCCCAAACACTATTGGTTTGTTTTGAAAGTTGGTATATTTTTCAAAATACTTCTTGGCTGCCCTAGTTTTGTACCCTGGGTGTGATGCACAAATCCAATCTCATTTCTTTTTATCAAAGTTGTGTTTTTGAGATCTATTCATGTTGACACATGTGAATTCAGTCCATTGCATCTAATTGCTATATATTATTCCCTAATAAAATCTTTCAATTTGTTTTTTGCTCTCCTCATTTCCTCATGTCTTACGTCTCATTTTATTTTTCCTTCCAACCCAACGGACACAATATTTTTTTTTAATTTTTAGTTTGTCTGTTTTCTCTTCTTTTTCTATTGTGTAACGCAGGGGAAATATTGTTAGCTGCCGAATGGTAACTAATCTGAATGAGCAGTAACCTTCCAGTACCCCTAGGGTTTTCCTGGGGGTGGGATCCAGTAATCGGTGGTCACTCACCACCTCCTACAAATGGAGAAAGGTAGTTTACTTAAAAACCTCCGAGGGGCGCCTGGGTGGCGCAGTCGGTTAAGCGTCCGACTTCAGCCAGGTCACGATCTCGCGGTCCGGGAGTTCGAGCCCCGCGTCGGGCTCTGGGCTGATGGCTCGGAGCCTGGAGCCTGTTTCCGGTTCTGTGTCTCCCTCTCTCTCTGCCCCTTCCCCGTTCATGCTCTGTCTCTCTCTGTCCCAAAAAAATAAATAAACGTTGAAAAAAAAATTAATTAAAAAAACCTCCGAGACTCATCAGTAATGGACACAGTAACCTCACACTGAGGATGAGCCTTCTAATATGCCACACTCGTACTGTCCCGCAGAGAATGGAAAAATTAAAATATCGGCTACATGTAAAAGATCACAGTACAAAAATATCTAATGTGTTGACAAAGACATAACTAAAGTATAAATAACTTGCTTTGGATGTGTACTCGGATGATGTTCAGAGGATGCTCCCTCTTCAAATAGCTAGGCACACACTTAAGATAATGAGGCACTCTGTCAAACGCATGCTCTTTGATGCAAAGGCCTTCAGTAGGGCCGTCATTAAAATGACTTTTGATTACATTTTCTGAGGCCATGCCCAATGGCGCAAATGCCATTGCCTTCACTCATGTAAACCCAGCTACAGAGGCTCCACTTAGAGAGACTCTGGAAGCAGAGTTTCTGCCGCCCAGGATGCCCAAATGGCTTGTGAAACAGCAGCCCTGAACACATGAGCAGAGGTAGAGGAGGAAGCCTTTTTTGCTTTAACTCTTGTGCTTATCCCAGTTCCTGCCACAGAGGCGTCCTGCTCTGTCACATCTGATAGTCCTGTCTTCCTCCCTATAACTGGGTATTTAAGAATATATAGTGGGTCCTCCAGGATTTTCTCTCCTCGGTCTTTACTTAGAGAACTTCTAGTCTTATGGATTAGCCACTCACCATGAGGCCAACAGCTCCGACTTTATCCCAAGGTCTGACCTCTCTGTCAGCTTTCACTTGACTCCAGGGGCCTTCTGACTTTGCATTCCGACGGCGGATGAGAATGAGCATGTGAACAACTCGAATCTGTGAGCTTAGAGTCCAAATCCCTCGTCTTGGGCTGTGACTGTTATCTGCACAGCCAGGCAGTCTCAATACCTGAATTTATTTTCTCTCTTTACCCCACTCTCTTGACTAGTGTTATCATTAGATCTTGCCCATGTTGGCCTTGAAATGCGTCTCCTGGGCGTTTTTTCTTCATTCTGATCACTGTGTCCTTACACTTGAATGAATGCAATAGATTCTTACACGTTTACCCACAATTCTTCCGATCTCACTTTTATTTATTGCCAAAGAAGACGCAAACTGGTTCAGCACTTAGGAATGTGGGCTCTGAGGAGAGATACCTAGATTGCCCTACAGTTTCATTTTTACAAAGCCGCAAAATTTTGAACAAGTTAGTTAACACGTCAACGCCTTTGTTTCTTCATCTATAAAAGGGAGGCGATGATGCTACCTCGTGAGATCATTTGAGAGTTTATTCACATAGCCCAACAGACAGTGAGGAATAATGCACGGTCTGCTCTAGAAATTTACAGATGATGTTTGTGGGACTCTGAGAAAATACACAGAACAGAGTTTCCCCCTGGTTCCTTCAAAATCCCCTCCCTTGGCATTTGGTGCCTTCCTAAACTGGCTCCATCTTTCATCCAACACCAAAATGTATGCCTTTTTTATTCTGATTCGAATAAATTGTTAAAAATCTAAAATAACGGCTGACATTCTCATAGTGTGTTACCGATTTTTTTTTTTTTTGGCATATTTTATCTCATTTGATGCTCACTGCCACATGAGCTCATGTTTGGAGCAAAAAGAGCCAATTACAGTTAATAAAGGAAGATCCAAGTCTCAAATGGAGGAACCCTTAAGTGTTCCCTTTTTTTTTTCATACAAGGGCACCCTCTTTTAGCACAAGAAATTTTTAAAATACTTACTATTACAATTTTGAAAAAAAAAAAAAAAACAACATACAGTTAGGAGGACCTCCTAGTGCCCCTATTAGGGTTTTAGAAATTAAATAAGGATGAAGTTTGAGCTTCATTAACTGAACGGTAAATCCCTTTTGCTCTGCGATGAAATTCACTCAGATGATTCCTATGACCACGAGGTGATACCTCTGTAAGGAAACGAGCAGAGTTGTTTCTCAAAACTTCAAGGAGAAATCTGCAAGAAAATAAAAAAAAAATGGAAAAGAGAGACCACTGCTGTATTCCAGGATGAGAAGGATAAAAATCACATGCACACAAATAAGATAATTTTGACATAATATATTTATGAGTTTACTGTGTGCCGAGTGCATAAAATATGTTTTCCCCCCCCACCGATTTATTTGGCTGCGTACTCTTTGATTGCCTCTTTCTATGACAGCTATTTTGAATTCCCTTTCTACATGGAAAATAGAAATGAAACTCAGTCTTCAAAGATGTTTTCACTCTATGTTTCAAGGTTAACTACAAAAGCTTAGTGAAATTTTTAATGCAAAATTGATAATTAGACAGGTTTTCGAAGAAACAAAATGATCAATAAAATTTTAAAAGTGAATAGAAAGGAAAGGTTAGACTCTGGGCATTAGTATATATTTTTAAAAAAGGAGAGTCTCCTAGAAAATAGTGTCTATTTAGGAATTCTTTGTTTTTAAGTGTATTTACTTATTTTGAGAGAGATACAGACAGCCTGAGTGGAGGAGGGACAGAGAAAGAGAGAGAGAGAGAGAGAGAGAGAGAGAGAAAGAGAGAGAGAGAGAGAGAAACCCCAAGCAGTTTCCATGCTGCCCACAGAGCCTCATGAACTGTGAGATCATGACCTGAAGTTGAAACCAATAGCTGGACGCTTAACTGACTGAGCCACCTACACCCTCCTATTTAGGATTTCTTTATAATATAAAGTATGCTATGGTCTCTTAGAAAGATCATCAGACGGGGCGCCTGGGTGGCGCAGTCGGTTAAGTGTCCGACTTCAGCCAGGTCACGATCTCGCGGTCCGGGAGTTCGAGCCCCGCGTCGGGCTCTGGGCTAATGGCTCGGAGCCTGGAGCCTGTTTCCGATTCTGTGTCTCCCTCTCTCTCTGCCCCTCCCCCATTCATGCTCTGTCTCTCTCTGTCCCAAAAATAAATAAACGTTGAAAAAAAAAAAAAAAAAGATCATCAGAGTAATAGGTCAAAATAGGATTCATAATATATAAGTAAATATAATAGAAATATCACTAGAGTGGAAACTGGAACATTATGCCAAGAATTTTCTTTCAAGTAAAATGACTTGAAAAAAGTAGTAAAAAAAATAATTCAAATTGGTACCTCAGTTTACACAGTAAACCAAAATATATCGCAGCTAAATTTGAGTTAATACGTTTAAAAATAATGAAAAGTTATGTAACTGTTCGATCCACCTTGAAACAATAAAGAAAAGAAAATAATCTGTGATGAAAAGAAAAAAAAAATCATATCCCAAAACATTTTCCACATCACAAGCAAAAAGAAAAGAACAGAATAGTAGGGTGTATGTTATGCAATCATGAGAAAGATTTGTTATTTTTATCACAAATATCAGGAATTTTGAAGGGAGCATGGTAGGCTGAATGCATGATCCAATTCTGCTCTGTCCATCAACCCCACTGAAATGCAAAAATGCCTAGAAAGGTATCAAAAATGCAGAAAACCATAAGGACCAAAAAGGACAGCAGGTAACAGAATACAAAAGAAGTTAGCAAAACTCCCAAAGTGCAGAGATAACCCAGAGGAAGTTGATAGTTGGCTTAGGAAGGGAGAGTTGGTAGAGAATGTGAGCGGATATGAAGTCATGTGATATAGGAGAGAGCAGGGCAGAGCCCACACCGAAAGTACCAGCAATGAATGGCTAACCTATTTCGTGACTGCCTGCTTCCTGGATCACACATAACCCTTTTCATGGTATAATCCCTCAGTGCATCCTAAAAACTCCCCACGGTGTTGGCCTCTAAATCAGAGTTGAGTGGGGTTCTGTGATATTTGCATTTAAGCCAAGCTCAATACTCTAACATGTGGGTGCGTAACTTGCAAGGAGGTCCTGCTCAGCTGTGTTGGATATTTACAGCATACTAGAAAAATATCACATTTTTATTATTTATTTTACGGTTCTGTTTTACAAGTTGCCAAAAGTCAAGATAAATTAACATTTTTGTTTCCTACGTAAACATCTTCTAGAGGCCCAATGTTGTGCTTTGAATTTTGATGGCTCTTAAATCTAGAAATAGAATGCATAATCTTTCCTTTCATGGACATGCATTGATCCAAAACAATTTCTATCCTGAGACTGGGTACTGGAAAACAAAGTCTCTGCTTTTCTTCCCAGAGACAGCTTTATTCTTTCTTCCTTTTTTTTTTTTCGCTCAAAAGAACTTCATGCGATATTTCAAATTAGAACTAAAATTAACTTATCCCATTTCACTCACACCAGCACTTTTATTAATCTGATGATGTGTAAAGTCTTATGTCCCAATGTTTCTGAGACATCCAGAGAGATGTACATATCAGAAAAAAAAAAAAAAAAAAAAAAAAAAACAAGTAGATAGGCACGGATCCCTTACTATGAAAGAAATCCTGCCTTCAGAGATAAAACCTAGAGATCTTAACTGACTTTGGTAGAACAACATCAAATGCTTCCAGATAGTTATCCATTATTTTTCACATGGATCACTGAAAACAATTTCAGCCATGTCTTGCCTTTTCAAACAACAAAGGACGGCCAAGGAAAGGACCTAAGGAACAGATCGGAACCATAAACGTTGGCTCTGTGGAGACCACAAGGTAACAAAAGGATATGTTATGCCCGAAATGTCAAACAAAGCACTTATCCGTGAGGGATCCCACACGCACACATGTGAGGGATGCACACACACACACACACCCATCAAAAGAGTGAGAAACAAACATTATGGTATTGTTCGGTTCTCAGAGGGCAGTTGCCCTCATGTGTGTTCTCTGGAGCACAGCTTGTATATTTAGTTTCTCTCCCACAACAGAGGGGGGCCCTGGGACAGTAGAGAGTCAGACCTGATTTCTGAGTGTCCTTCGGTCCCATGGATTTGGACCCCTAAGAGTATCATTCACTTCTCGTCAGTATCAGACATGGCTTCGTAACTGGCCCTGAGCCCATCCGCCCCCTCCCCCTGTCTTGCTGTCTTTCTCTTTCTTTTGTTCCTACAGATATTGGCTAGCTTTGCAAGCTGTCATGATTTTGCGTCTCGTTTGATCTGAAGGGGAGAAATGTCCTCTTCACATCCAAACTCATCCTTATCATCAGATGGATAGTAGCAATAAGCAACGATATTTACCCCAAGGCTCCTTCTGGGAACTTCAACAAAGCCATTCCTAAAAAACAGGTTACACAAAGGCATGTTCAAACCTAACGGTAGATAAGACAGAGCCTGTCCTCTCCGTCTCCCACATACTCCAGTCATGCAACCTCCACGGGATGCCAACAATGAACGCTAAAACTCTAATACCCCTTTCAGCAGAGACAGTACCCAAAAGTGCTTAATTTTAGTGGAAGAACAGGGTCTACCACTCCTCCTGCTCAATACATCACATTACAAAAAATGATTTCTATGATCTGGCTATATTCTTTTTTTTTTTTTTTAATTTTTTTTTTCAACATTTATTTATTTTTGCGACAGAGAGAGACAGAGCATGAACGGGGGAGGGGCAGAGAGAGAGGGAGACACAGAATCGGAAACAGGCTCCAGGCTCTGAGCATCAGCCCAGAGCCTGACGCGGGGCTCGAACTCCCGGACCGCGAGATCGTGACCTGGCTGAAGTCGGACGCTTAACCGACTGCGCCACCCAGGCGCCCCCTGGCTATATTCTTAAAAGTAGTTTTGTTTCCAATTTGACATCTAAATGCTTAGTGTATTTTTTTTTGCCCTAAAAGATTTCAACGACCTCTTTTCTTCCTTAAGCAGGTTTCTGTGTGTTCTTAGGAAAACATCTATTATATCAATAATATATTGCTATAAATTATATGTATTTACTGCGAGCAAATGAAACAAAGTTTATTTGCAACTCACATTATAATTTTACTATGCTTCCTCGCAATGCTTTTCACCATATAATCTTCAGTCCTAACCTGATATTTGTTAGAATTTTCTACTTTAAAAGTAGTCTGACAGTTTAAAGTGCGTTATGTTTTTCGGGCCTAATTGGATTGAAATATGTTTTCACTTTATTGTAGAAATCCACTGTCAAAATTGATCCCAAGTTCAGCGGTGGCTTCTTTCATTGTACCCTGAAGTTGTCCCCAAACTTCAAAACATGTGCTTATTTAGTTGGCCTTTGGGGGGGGGGGGCAAGAATCGTACTATCACACTTGAAGGAAGTTATCAAGTGTCATCAACAACTTAATTGAGATCTTAAGCTCGAGTGTCAAGGAGAAATCGTGAACCACCTTTGTTACCCACTTGAAAGCTCCCTTCTAAGGCTCTGAAGATTTATGTGGGACAGGTTAGTATATTGCTCTTACTAATCAGAACTTTGTTCCCTTGGCAACCGGCATACTTTGTTTCCCCCCACACTCGCATTCCTGAATCTCCCCCACCCCACATGATTTATTTCGCTATCGCAACAGCCTATGGGCACATTACATACTTTAAAACAACACATTAATCTATAGCTCTCCGACCCAGACAGCAGACATCGCCATCCTTCTTGATAACCACCGCTGGCTATTTCAAAGAAAGCATTCCTGGTTGAGGCCACAGTCAAGAAATTGTAGGGGGTGATGTGTCTTTGCACCAAGTCTCCAAACGTAGGCTCAGGCAAACTGCCAGGGGGTGCAAAAGCCACAGCTGCAAATGTTCATTGAAAATGCCCCGTACCAGCCTCTGATGCTCATTTTTGACCACTTATGACTGGCCTCCCCGAGAACAAATGGAAAATACAAAAAATGCATCGTGGGCCATGTTTATTAGAGAGATGGCTCTGATTTCATGACCGTTCCCTTCCTTCCTCCCTTGGGCTGTGCCACAGCAGTGAGCGAGGTCCCCTGGCCCATTCCTCTTAGCCCCACGCAACCTTTATATCCAGAGTAAAACATTGCACTAAAAACTTAGGGTTAATTTTCCAATTTCCATACGTTAATTTGGGGGGAAAAAGTACCTTTCAACTCTTCACCAGGATAAGGGCAAATACAGTTAGTCAGCCCTTAAAGAAAAGCAGATCCAGTCAAACCTCAAAAATTCTTCTCTGTTAGAATTGTTCTTGGACATGTTTTTTTCAGAAGTATCCCGTTACCTAGAATATCAGACATATATTCAGGGTGGCATACCATCCTCATAAAGCAGGGGTTGATATTGATTGCAACAATACATGACATTTAAGGAAAAAGAATTAAGGTATTTTTACCTCGAAGTTTTATTCTCATCCATGGCAGATACAATGAATAAAAGCTTACGTGCACCGTGATCAATTGATTTCATTCTATTATGATACATACATTTCTAATTTTTTTTAACGTTTATTTATTATTGAGAAACAGACAGACACAGAGTGTGAGTAGGGGAGGGGCAGAGAGAGAAGGAGACACAGAATCTGAAGCAGGCTCCAGGCTCTGAGTTGTCAGCACAGAGCCCGATGCGGGGCTCGAACCCACGAACCGTGAGATCGTGACCTGAGCCGAAGTCGGACTCTCAACCAACTGAGCCACCCAGGTGCCCCAATACATATTTAATTTTAAATGTTTTATTTTGTATATATCTATGTTATGCTACCTGTTACTCTTCACAAAGCACTATATTTTTTAATTAAGCATTTAAATCTGAATTCGTTTATTGTATTTTTAAAACAAATTATTTACTTTTTTTGAGAGAGACAGCGAGTGTGAGAAGGGGAGGGGCAGAGACAGAGAGAGAGAGTGAATTCCAGTCAGGCTCCGTGCTGTCAGCGTGGAGCCCGACTCGGGGCTCAAATCCACAAACTGAGATCGTGACCTGAGCCAAAATCAGGAGTCAGATGCTCCAACGACTGAGACATCCAGGTGCCTCTGAATTCATTTATTTTCATTACTGAATAAATGGTCCCTAGGTCTGTCTCTGTGATCGTTGTAAATAAAATTCACTTCCATAATGATCTAAAACTAGAATCCTAAAATGTTAGGGTTGGGCTACATTGAAGGATGAAGAGCCTTTAACCAGGAATCTAGAAAGTTCTAAATCATGTAAATCTCGATGTAATTCAATTAATTTAAATGCTCATGCAACCTGGATGCATGATCTAACACTTCACCATTAACTCTAGGTGGCTGGTAAGAAATGCTTAAGAAAAATGAGACCCATAATTCACCTTAAGTAATACTAGACCATAAGGAAGTTTTTTGTTTTTTTTTTTTCTGGCCACACGTACCCTAATTTGTCACTAAGCTCGAAGTGTGGGAACCTTTCTAGCAGCCCAGGGCTGGGCCACCAATTGGCTTAGATGTTTTAGTGTTTAAGTCAATATTTATGGTTTTACTCTGAATACAATTTTCTTTGTATAACTTAGTTTCCTTTATCCAAAACGGGCCGTGTTAGCCCCTTGATACTTTCCTCTGCTATGACCTACGTGGCAACTTTATCAGACTTTTTATTTTAAAAGATGCAAACTTTGCAGCAAAAGTGCAATAATGGAGAAAACATCTTACACCTAAAACTAAAAAAAAATAAATAAGTCTGTCTTTGAAGTGGCATTTGCACCAGAACTGGATTTTCTTAAGTTCTCCGGGGTGAATATGTTCATAACTTATTTTCGATTGGAGAATTGCTCACATGAACAAAAATGTATAAAAGCATATTCTATGTGAACAATTAAATGTATTCATAATTTGATGTCTTTCCAAATCTTGGACATTTTGTGTGTGTTACATCTATTCTACACCAGACCAAGTGGTGAAGTGTCTACATCCTTGAAACTTTCCAAGGCTGGGGTCAAACTCTGACTGATTTACTATTTACTATCTGAATGGTGTCCAGCAAATCATTTACCGAGTTGCTGGGTATCCGTTTTCCAGCCCTTTCCCCCAAATGCCTTCACCATCCATGTGCTGTTCAGACCAAAAAGAAAGTCATCGTGAGTTCTCTTCTTTCCCTCCTCAACCCCTTGTGGCCCATCTACTGGTTCTTTCTCCAGGCCATACTCTGAACCTGTGCACTTTCCCTTGGCCCACCCCATGGACATCTTCTGCTGGGACTACCAAAAAAGTTTCTGAACTCGTCCCTTCTCTTCAATTCTTCCATGCCTTTCCCCATCCCCAAATAATTTCTGCATCCAATGGAAAGAATGACTTTTTTTTTTTTTTTGAGAGAGAGAGAGGACAGGAATTGGGAGAAAGGGGCAGAGGGGTTGAGAGAGAGAGAGAGAGAGAGAGTCTCAAGCAGGCTCCACGCCCAGGAAGGGGCATGACTCAGGGCTCGATCCCACAAAGCATGAGATCATGCCCTGGGCCAAAATCAAGGGTCGGATGCTTAACTGACAGAACCCTCCAAGTGCCCTCAGAGCGAGCTTTGAAAACACCAGATCACAATACTGCCTTTTGGAAGAAATTCCAACATTTTCCCTTTGGATTTAGAATAAAAGTCTACCCACCTTACATGGCCCAACTGATCAGGCTCCTGCCCATGTCTCTGCTGTTAGTGTCACTGTTTCCTCCCTGTCTGTTATTAAGTGCCAGTAATATCACTTTGCAGATCCCTTAAACTTGGCAGTTGCTTCTCCCTTGAGGATGTCTCACTTCACTTCCCCACTGCCTGCAATTATCTGAATGCCGGTGTTCACACGGCTGGCTCTTTTCATCCAGGTCTTTGCTCCAAAATCAGAGAGCAGTCCCCTGATCAACCAGTAGAAAGCAATCCTCCCTGGTCTGATGTTATCCCATCACTCAGGTTGATGCTCTGCATAACATCTGGACTCTGAAACATCATCATTCATGTGTTCATTGTATTTACTTAGATATTCATGATCATGTATGTGTGTGTATATATATATATGTCTTCCCCCACCTATATGCTATGTATCATATTATTCATGTGTTGTGTATCTTACCCCATGAATCTCTGTGAGTGAGATTACTTAACACTGTTGACTCAGGGCCGGGAAATAATAAGCACATCAATATTTTTTAATACATGCAGATTTGGAGTCCTGGTGTCCTCATTTGTAAAATGCCTTATACCGCCCTCTACATCACAGCACGATTTGTAAGGATTAGCGCTGTCTTAGAAGTACTTACTGTAAAGACAAGACAGACATGACTGCAAATTCTACAGATTGGTACAGAGATGCTACAGGAACTATTGTGTCTTACTTTGCTAGGTTCTGCTCCTCTCTTGAAAACGTATTCCTATCCTTGGGGCGCCTGGGTGGCTCAGTCGGTTGAGCATCTGACTTTGGCTCAGGTCGTGATCTCGCGGCTAGTGAGTTCGAGACCCACGTCGGGCTCTGTGCTCACAGTTCGGAGCCTGGAGCCTGCTTCGGATTCTGTGTCTCCCTCTCTCTCTGCCCCTAACCCACTCACATTCTGTCTCTTTCTGTCTCTGTCTCTCTCAAAAATGGATAAACATTAAAAAAAAAAAAAAAAGTCTTCCTATCCCTAATCCTACTGTCTCTCTTTGTGCAGGTATTTCATGTATAACATTATTTTTATTTCTAAATGTTTATTTATTTACTTTGAGAGAGAGAGAGAGAGAGAGAGTGGAGGAGGGACAGAGAGAGAGAAAGAGAGAGAATCCCAAGCAGACCGCACACTGCCAACACAGAGCTGGACACAGGGTTTGGACTCAGGAACCATAAGATCCTGACCTGAGCTGAAACCAAGAGTTGGACACTTAACCAACTGAGCCCCAGGAACCTCAAACTTTATGTTTTTTTTTAAGTTTATTTATTAATTTTTGGGAGAGAGAGAGAGAGAGAGAGTGAGTGGGGCAAGTGCAGAGACAGAGGATGAGAGAGGATCCCCAGCGGGCTCCAAGCTGTCAGTGCAGAGCCCTGCTAGGCTCATGACCTGAGCCAAAATCAAGAGTCAGATGCTTAACTAACCGAGCCACCAAGGTGCTCCGCACATAACTTTAGTGGAGACACACACAATAACAGGTGCACTTTGCAACTCCATGTGCACTGATCTCTCTTGGCTCCTTGTTGGCCAAAGAAAAGCAATTACAGGCGAAGACACAGGCTCTGTGACGATTAATTTGGAAGAAAAAATGAACCTTAACACGTGCAATAATAAGGCTACACCCGTAAAGCCACTTCCAGTTTTCAAAATAGTTTCTCACATATCCCCACAAAACACTAAGCATGGACCACCAACCGATGCTGTCTCCGTTGAGTAGTTGACAGGGTTTGACTTCACCATGCGAAGAGGCTTCCTCAGGGTCACCAGGCCCATGGTCTGTGTAGCTGAGACTGGAACCATAGCTGCTGAAACTGACTTTAATTCTTTCCCCTCCACTGCTCCAGCCTTTTCCTTTTCTCATTTTTGATCTTCTACCTTCAATCACCTCTCCTAATCCACTGTCACATTTGGTTAGTGGGCCATTGTCTTTTCCCAGCACCTTTCTTCCTTATTCCCCTCTTTCTTCCTATTACCGGTATTTGATGAGCGGACCCATGGCCTTCCAGTGGCTTTGTCTTAAATATCTGATCATGCGTTATTACTGTCTTGATTTTCCAATATCATTCACACCTTTCTTTTCTTCCTCCTCATGGCATTGCTAAAAGATTCTGGGACAAGGGTGGTGTTGCTCAAATGTAAGATTCTTTGTTTGCTAGCCGTGTTTTCTTGACAAGAACCTTAATGAACTGGACTGATATGAGTGCGTTGGGCTATTTGCTCCAGGGATGTGAGCAGAACACATGGGGGTGGCAAGTCCTAACGCAACAATTATCTTCTGTTTTTGTGCCCGGGGTGTGTCAGACACACTCATGTGCACAGGTGATAGCATAGAAAATATGAGATACAAGCAATTTCAACATGAGAATCTCATATGGAAATATGAGATTCAAGGAAATTTCATCCCAGCAGAGTAAGACAGAAAAGCAGATGAACAGTTGGATGTTGGTAAAAAGAGTTTAAAAACCGAATCAAATATTTTCAAATATCAGACTCTGATCTAAGGGATTATATACGCAAGATGCTTAGAATTCTAAAGCCTTGAAAAAAAAAAATGCTTAAAAAAAAAGAATTCTAAAGCCTTGACGCAAGCACTAAATACAAACAGCGCTGTAAAGGGTAAGAGGGACAGAGAGCTCTGCCTGGCTTCAGAGATCTAAGGAGAATTAGATTTCAAAAGTAGGAGTAAGTTCCAGATGATCTGATGAAAGGTGGACAGAGATTCTTATCTACTTACTTCTCAAATCCGAACTCCCCTCACACAGGCAACCAGCTATTTCTTATGCTGATGTGTAATTAACTTTGTAAATAGCTGCGGATGTGAACAGAAGGTTACACGGGCATAAACATGCAAGAGGTTTTTGGTGGAGAAAACGGGTTCATTGGCCCAGTAAAGGGAGATGAGCAGGTATTGCTAAAGAGCATTAGTGTTTAGACAATATTTTCCCATATATCCGTCCAGTTCATTTTTGCAACAATCCCCTGCGACAAAAGATATCTGACTTAAAGGTTAGTAAGTAAGATTATATTCTTTATCTGTTAATCAGTAATAGGGGTACCTGCTTGGCTCAGTCAGTCAAGGGTCCGACTCCTGATTTTGGCTCAGATCACATTCTCAGGGTTGTGGGACCAAGCCCCCATCAGAGTCTGTGTTGACGGTGTGGAGCCTGCTTGGGATCCTCTCTCTGTCTCTCCCCCCGCCCCCACTCTCTTTGTCCCTCATCTGCTCTCGCTCTCTCTCTGTCTCTCTCAAAAATAAAGAAATAAACTTAAAAAAAATTGAAATATCAAAAAAAAAAAAAAAAAAAAAAAAGGCAGTTGAAGGCTCCTGAGTGGGGAATTGGTACCCTTATGCTGATATGTGTCTGGACCTCCACTCTTACACAAGTACCATCTACTCCTCCAGAGTCACGTGTCTGTACTTGTTGGTTCCTGTCTTCAGCCTAACATCGTTCACCACAGGTCAATAGTAATCACCCAATATTCCACAGGTGGAATTCAGCCTCCAGCTCTGATTTTATTTTCTCACCTCTGAGCTTTTTCCCATGGTTTCCTCAAAGACCTTCTCTTCTCCCTTCCTTCCTTCCCCCCACCCTCCGCTTCTCCCCTCCTCCCCCCAACCTCACCATCATCCTTTCTTCGTTTTCAGTTCCCTCCTCGTGCACAGAACCCTACCCGATCATCAGGATCCTTAATAAGCATATACAATTCGAGCGAAAACATTCAGGCTGGGTTCCATGTCTCCTTTCCTTTCCATTTGTTTGAGGCATTTTATTTATTGTTCTCTCCCAGACTTGTCTCTAGTTAGCCTCGGGGAGGGGGTAGAGGCCATAATTAATGCTATTAACACTTTCCTTTTTACAACTGAATGGGAAGGAGGTACTCTACAGTAAACATGTGTTTCATTTATGAGAAAAATAGCAGTTATGGGACAAAACCTTGACTTAGGAAAATGTTTCCTCCTGGATCTCTTTAAAACACCTGCTTTCTTAGAGCATGTGAAATATTTTTCATTATGAAATACAATAGCCCACTGATTCTATAGGCAAGATATATCGGTTCTAAGGGTTCCAACATAGATACTGGGTCCTCAGGAAGCCAAACCAGAAGGAGGATCATTGAACCTTCAACAAGTCATTTCAATCACTCAGAAAAATGGAAGTAATAAGTGTGCCCATTACCCAGGGATTGGGAGGATTCAATCAAATAATTTACGTACAGTGCTCAGTGTATTGCCAGCTCACGGTACGAAGCCAGACATTCAGGGGAATATTCCGTTGAAATAAAAGCCACCCAAAAGTTAAGCATTCTCTGTGCATATGTTAGTACTAGGATAATATTTTTTCTATATTGAAATTTGACTGCCCATTTCTTCCTTGTGCCCATCATTCCTTTTGCCCTTTTCAAGTAGCAAAGAGGCTGTCTTTATTGTATTGCGCCAGGGAAAACAAAAGACAAGGGACCTGAGAATAAATATTGGTATTTTGTTTGCTTACTTTTGTTTTGTTTGCACATGGGGGAGGGGGAGCACTCCAAGCAGGCACCGAAACTTAGAGCAAAAACAATAAGAACATTCTTGATGTGACAGTTAAATTTCCGTTATAGATCGGTCAGTTTCTCACTTCACCTGCCTCTCTTTCCCCCTGAGCTCAGAGAGGGACTGTGTCTTCTTACCTCCCTGTCATTAGGCATGGCCAGGGACTGATATTTACCACTCTGAAGCCTGGCATATAAAAATGTCCTGGGCGGTCCTCTACTCCGCCTCTACCCCATACCATCCAGCAAGTTGGATGTCGGCAACATGGAAGCTTATGTTGAAGAAGGCAGTTTGCCCCTGCTGGGAAGCCTGGCTCCCTCCATGATGTAGAGGCTCCCTTGCTTTTGTGCCCTAACCCCCCTCTCCCTGGTACAGATCAAATTTGATGTGAATTAGAAGTGACTTCCCATGTATCTTAAGTCGCTGGGGTTTCTAAGTTTGATCGTCACAACTGTTGGCGTTGTAAGGGGATATACCAAATCTGAGTTTTTCCCAGGAGAGCTAAGCAGCTGGGAGTGCACACCGCAGAGCTTAGAATGTGCAGAGGAAGATGATATTGGTACAGTGGTAAGCTTTGGGACTAGAATTCAACTACGGTTGGTGAGGGAGACGTAGTTTAGCTTTTCAACCTGCAGAGTCAAGCACAGACAGAGGGTTGTAGTGAAATGGCAGAACATTTGGTTGATCCTAGAGCACAGATAAGCATTTAGTAACTTGCTAGGTTGTAGCCTAAAGACGCTACAATTAATTCCACATGTCCCATGTCCAGCACGCTCCTCTATGGTAGAGGACCCATGGCTGGGAACCAAGTGGTGATGGATGGACAGTGCCTGGCTGGCTTCTCTGGGTTACATACCCTCCAGGGAGGTGGGAGAGAGTGGTTGGAAGTGTCCTATGTCCTGAGTCTGGTGTGAAGGGAGAAGCATTAGCCAGAAATGGCTTTGTAGGACAGGTGGACAGAATAAAGAAAGCCTTAGCCAGAAATGGCCTCATAGAACAGGTGGACAGAATAAAGACTTACCTGTGTGGGAGGAGGGAGTGCTGAACACGGGCTGCAATGCTTAGAAAGTGAATATGGAGAGACACAGCCTTCCAGGCAAAGAGAAGAACAAACTTCTGCTGTGGTGAGAAACTGTTGAGAAAATTTAAAGGGCCCTTTTGTATGATTTTCTTTTGATAAGCCAAAGAATTGGGATAAACGTCTTCTCAGGCCTTTTTGTTTTTTAGATTTCAATAATTAATTGAAGCAATGTTGGAAGTGTTTTAGATTTCATTGAAAAATTGAAGAAGATTCTAGTGCCCTTTTACATAGTATGTGTTTTTCAGTCAACAGTTTATGGTGTACCTTTCCCCTATTCACCTGAATGGTTATCATCCCAGAAACAGGGACTGGAGATATTTATTCACATACTAAGTAAAACCACAAGCTTGGGCACACTGACAGAGGAAATAGAAAAGTCCCAAAGTTAAGCCAGTATCTGTGGAAGAGAAATCTTGGACCAAGCCCTAAACTTGTGACATGTAGGCTCATGCAAGTTGCCAGAAGGAAGAGTTGACATAAAGTTGGGCCCTCAGTCAAGATACCTTTGCCTTTATTTAGTAACTCTTGGCGAGTCTGAGTCAGTAGTTACTGGAAAGATTTCCAATGTAAGGCAGAGGTCTGTGCACAAAAGTTAACTATAAACCAAACATCCTTAGTAATATCATCTTGTGCTGCTATATCTCAAAAAAAAAAAAAAAAATCCCACAATTTTTTCCTGATTCATTTAGAAGTAAATTTGTGTCAGGTTAGAAAACAAAATAAAACACTTTTCATGTGTTAAACTGAGAACATGTGGAAATATCAATGTTTAGCAAGAGCTTAAATTACAAGCAGGCCTCTCTCTTGGGAAAGGAACTCCAAAAAAATGAGATCTCAAAGAGTAGAGATAAGCTTTGGTAGGGATAAATTCATGCCGAAGGGTAAGTTTGCCGGGTGAGTCCTCTTTCCAGAGAAATCGGAGAGACATTTGGAAGATACTTGTTAGAATTAGGTCGTGGAAGAAAAAGGCAAAACATATATACGCCTAGATTTTGAAAACAAAGAAGAGATTTCTCATGAAAGAGGGGAAATAAGACACAAAGAGTAGAGCTGCTATCAAAGGAAACAGACTGTATACATTGTCCCTTTGTTCTTAAGAGCCAAAACCTAAACGTCAATCATGTGTGTCCTTCTGGGGGACTGGCCAGAGGGGAAAAGGATTCCTGCTTCACACTGCAGCAGGTAATATTTTGCATATCGCTAATAGGAATGTATTTGTGTGGGTTTTAAACTTGAATTTGTTCACAAGTTCTGTGTTGATTCTTGACTGTGACTTCCTAAAGAGTATCAGCAGGTTGGCATTGTGAGTGGACAGATGATGAATGAAATATGCAAGCTTCGTAGTGCTGTGCCTGGCGTGGGGTCAGAGATAAATGGTGGCTCTCTTCTTTCTACTCTTATGTTACCCTAGGTGATTTTCCTGAAATTCCAAATAAAGAGAACGATGGTGGTTTTACAAGGGACCAAAACGAAATTTAAATTCCACTTATTTCATGTGCTTGGGAAATGATATGAAGACTTTTAAATAAGATATGGTTTGAGCCACTTAGGTTTATGGAGACTTATCCAAGTCGAAGCCCGCCGCATTCAAAATGATGACAAAATGACAAAGAACAGTTCATCCGTAGGCTGAGTGAGTCACACTTTCTCATCACAGAAGCTACTACGTGGGAGTCCATCAGGCATTTGGGGAAATTATACCTACCGCCTACCTTAAGATTTAATAATGAAATGAACTAATTTCTGTTTTTTTTTTTAAATATGCATCAGATAGGTGCAATTTTGGTATAATCTCCCAAAGGATTGTAAGGATCTATTTAATCTCATATTAAAGGGGGGGTCTCTAATTAGCTAGGATATATTTTCCATGATTGACTCCTTAATTGTCACAAAATATTACTAAATCAAACCAACCTCACAAAACAAGATTGATTTTACCAAGCCTTGAAAAAAAACCCACAGGCTTGCAATCATATCCTTAACCACTAAAACTCCCATACACATCAAATAGCCAATGCCTGCAGAAAATAATACCTATAGGTGGTTTGGTTGGTTTTTTAGAATGAATTCACTTTTTTTTTTTTTTTTTTTTGAGTATCAGAATTAAATATTATGGAACTTTGAGCTTACAGGACAATGGGTTCAAGCCAGAGGTAGAGTAATGAAGTCAGATCCTTGTGCCTAACTGGGTTTCTCTATTTCCATAGATTTGCATCTATCCAGGGTAATTTGTATAGATATTCCTGGATTTTTGAAATAAATAACAAAAGATAAAGATACAGGAAATGAGGGCTTAAAATGCTACCATAGTCTACAACCATTAGCTATACAACTGAATTAGAAAGCCATGAGATAAAAATTCTGGGTATATTATATTCATAATAACCGAGAAAATGTTGATTAAAATGTCCTTTCATTTTTCTTTTCTTTTTAAATATAAATATTTCCAAAAACTCGAGTTGCATTTCCCCCCATGCCTCTTTTCTTTATTTGCAGTCCCAGTTGATCTGCCCTGGATATTTTTAGATCATTAAAAAAAAAAAAAAATGAGAGAGAAAATTTAAAGTGCTCGGCAGGCAGAGAGCTCACACTGTGACGTCTTACTTCATCCACTTCTCTACGTAATTTTTAAGTTAGGTTCCCGCTGCTTTCATAAGTGTCTCGACTTTAGAATTCCTGCCAACACGGACAGCCTATTGACAAGGAAATATAACAAGAACATTTCTTTTTAATTTACTTCCTAATAACTGGATTCCATGTCGAGGCTCGGAAAAAAAAAGAAAAAGAAAAAGAAAGAGAATGTGGACAGAAACAGTGTCCAGCAGTGAAACGAAGTAAGGGGAGAAAAAACGATTTCTGGTGGTTCTATGCTTTCTTTCGTTCTATACGCCAAAGATGTTGGGCAGGGAGATAGGAAGACGGCATTTGTCTCCACGTGTCCTTGGGAAATTCCCCAACTTGTTTTCATTATGGTAATAATGAGGTTATTTATTTGCTCCGAAGGGGTGGGACAGAGATTATTAGTATTCCCTGGAAGACACTGTATAGTTATTACCCTAACAATCTCTTCCCTGATTTCCAATGTCAAACAAAAACAAGAGAAAAACGGCATTTTTATCCCCTGCTATATAGAATACACTTCCAGTCCTTTCTATTAATCAATCTGCAGTTGACATGACAGCAAATTAAAAGGAAGGTCATTTGGGGAGCACACCCGCACACACTGAAGGGGGTTTCCCATCTGCCAACACTTTGCGTTTCGTGGCTCATTTAGTTGCAACTTGGGAGCGTATACTCTAAGAAATGCAGGGGTGCTATCTCACAAGGATTTAGCTTTTCCTTCACAAACTGAAGTGCACGTTCAAAAGGGAGGGGGGGGCTCACAAAGAGAAAGATGTCTCAGAAATCTTATCGTTGGAAGAGCCGGTGCCATTCCGACGTGGGCATGGGGCTCACTCTAGCACAGGCCGTCGGGAGAGGCTCCGGTGAGGACGTGGGGACTTTAGATGGCCTGTGGCGCGGACCCCCAGCTGGCCCTGTGTCAGGAACCTGAGGAGAAGATCCAGCTCCTTTTATGGAGGAGGAAGGAACTGCAAGGTCACTCGTTCCTCTTTTCCTTTCACTTTGATTTCTGTAAGGAGGGGGTGTGTGTGACAGTCGCGACCAAGTACGGCAGTCCCAGTACTACCACACCACGTGTGTGTGACCTTGCAGGTCCGCAAGCCCCGAGGCCAGGAGGGTGGAGCTGGGTTCTCCGCCGCGGGTCTTTCTGGAGGGTGAAATCCAGGGTCAGCCGGCTATGCTCCACCTGGAGCTCCCCGCCTCCTGCAGTCCTCCAGGTCACCGGCAGAGGTCGGTACCTGGAGACTGCCGGACTGAGAGACCCTGCGTCCCTGCTGGCTGTCAGCAGGTGCCGCTCCCAGGTCGTGAGACCGCCTCCCATTCTTTACTGGGAAGCCCTCTAGTAACGCGACAGCAGGTGAATTCCACCCTCCTGCCAAACTTCCACCAAGTCTCCCTCTCTCTTTGCATCGCTCTGACCTCCTCCACCAGCCTGAAAACCTGTGCGTGTCAAGGGCTTGCCCGGCTGGGCTGTGCCCACTGGAATCCTCTCCATACCTAATTACATCCCAACAATCCCTTCCCAACGGCCCCTAGGTTAGTGTTTGATTCAATAGCTACAGGATGAGAATCTTGGAAGCCGTATCTAGAACCACAGGTTAGGGCCCCCCGGGGGCCAAAGTTCACTTTCTGGCTGATCATTTCACCGTCTCTCTGTGCTCCTCCCCTTTGACCTTTGGTTCCAAAGAAACATGATTTCCTCTCTCTTCTCATCCTGAAAAAAGTGTGCATAGTCTTAAAGTTTGTTTTTCTTTAGGTGGGGGAGGGGAAGAACACGATAAACTGCATATAGAAAAACCCAGTACAACTCATCTAATAAAGACCGTTTGTTGGTATTTCTTTGTATATAAATACAAACTTAAGTAAATGTATTTAGATTCCGGTCTTTCTTGCCCCAGCCTGCTTTCCTTAGGCTTATCTTCCGATTTTTCAGAGCTCTTTCTTTTTTCTAAGAGGAACTCTAAATCCTGGTTAAGACAACTCCACTTTAGAGAACATACTCTGTCATCTCATTTACTATTCACTATGCTTTCCGCTCAGGAACATCTGTATCTGGTAGGCTCTATGCATCAAAAGACGGGGGCAAAACCTCTCTCTTTTTTTTTCTCATGGACTTTCAATTTTTTTCTCATTAGTTTTTCGGGGTTTCTTCTGAAAAGGTGGGCATGGGGAGGGGGCACAGCATGAGTTTCTGAAGCAGGATGGCAGCTGGGTACATTTTATAACCCCTCTACCTTTATCGTTCCTTTACAGACCCCTCCTCTTTTCTCTCGCTGAAACTGAGTATGGGAACAAGAAGAAAAGACCGAGTTCATGAGGTGACAGTAATTATTGCATAGGCAGGGATCCATTTTATGTTGAGGGTAGATGGGGCCAGTTTTCTTGCTTTTTTTTTTTTTTTTTTGGCTCCCAGCCATGTCCACTCCCACCATGGAGACTTCCCTTTGGTGTTTATTGATCATGGTATTTGATTGAATATCCTTTGTACTCAAGGGTGAGGCAATCACACATGGCCCCACCTGCACCACAACAGAAACCAACGTAATCTCTCCGCCATGTTTCCCCCCCTTGCACACACACACCCAGCGTGACTTGAGGAAAGCTGGAGAAGTCCCTGAAGTCTTGACGGAGCCCCTCAAGCCACAGGCAATACCGCCAACAGGACCCATTGACAATGTGAACTGCCAGAGTTTAGAAACTTAAGTATTTCCACATACGCTGAATCTCTACACGCATCTTCTTTTTTTCTCTATTTCTGTTGTTCAAAATCCTTTCCTTTCCTTCCTGTTCTCTTCAATCAAACACACAAAAAGAAAAAAGAAAACCTCTGTGCACAGTGGAGTGCGGAAGGTCTCCCCAAGCTCCTTGCACTAGAAAGGGATAGCAGTTGGAGAGAAAAGGGACCTGTCTCTCTAAAGGGGGTGGCGAGAAGGTTGTGCTGCCTTGCATGGCCTCGAGCAGCCGCGAAGCTTCAGTGAGGCCCTGACATAGCTCAAACCCCCAAAGAGCCAGTCTTGACAGTGCTGGGGAGAGTTTGGGGTAACTGAGTTAGCCTCGTAGTAGAATTGTCCCCAGACCGTCCTTATTAAAGCCCCTGCTCCTGCTGCTTCAGGCACTAGAAATCCCTTCTGAATTTTTGCTCGGGTTTTTTAATGCTTTTTTGTAAACCCCATAAGGGAAACACACACACACACACACACACACACACACACACACACACAGCACGCACACACTGTGGGTTCCCTTCAGTGGCTGAAATTCATCTTCCGGTGGATCAGTTCTGGGGAAGAATTAGGTGAGGAGCTCCCACTGGTGGCGGAGGAAACCCCACTCCCCGCAGGCGACGTGTCTCCTTATTTGGATTCCGAGAATGCATCTCTGAGTCACAGAGAAAAAGTGTGCCCATATTGCTCTTTCGTCATGTGAGGAGACAAAACAATGCCATTGTTCTCCTAGCTGGCTCCGGCTTAGTCATAGCTGATGATAACCCGGCATGTGGGCCAAGCAGCCAGGACTGAGGTCCTTACAAGTGGAGCCCAGCGTCGCCATCAAGGAGCCCCAAAGCCTTTAAACCTGGAGGGACTCTAAAGCTGCCACGGCAAACCCTGTCCTTCTCTCCGCCCAGGACAGCGGTTACTGCCTTTATGACCAGTTTACATTTAACCGAGGAAGACACAGTCTTTCAAAGAGGAAGGCTCTCTAAACCTCCTTTGAGGAATAAAGGGGTTCTTTGCACGTACCAGAGATAAGTCTTCAGAGAGTCTGGCCTTGGAGCTGAGCCCCCTGAATCGCCAGCGTGCCTCAGAGCGGCCCACCCAAGGGCCTCCTCTGTTCTGGAGCCCTCTTTCTACGCTATACGTTCGCACAAATGATATTTCAACCACCACCTTGCATGTGGGCATCTTTATGGAAATCACCAAGAATGTTAACAAATGTAGTCTGCGGGGCAGACGCAACAGAAAAGAAACTGTGTTGGATTTACAGGGGAGGGAAAAAAAAAAAAAAAAAGGAGGTTTTCCTCCCTAGCTGGTGCCTGGGATTAAGCTATTTTGACACAGTTGTCCAAATAGACATCAAGAACAAGAAAAGACGGAGTTGGTATAAACTCAAAGTAACACGAACAAAGGAGAAAGCCATTAGGTAAATAGGCGCAAAGTGAAATTCCATTGTATTCAACTTACTTTTAAATCCAGGGATGCCTGGGGGGCTCTGCCCGTTAGGGTCCAACTCTTCCTTTTAGCCCGGGTCACGGTTCATGAGATCAAGCTCCAGTTGGGCTCTGTACTGACAGCATGTAGCCTGCTTGGGATTCTCTCTCTCCCTCTCTCTCTGCCCCTCCCCTGCTTTCTCCCTCCCTCCCTCTCTTTCTCCCTCTCTCTCATTCTCTCTCAAAATAAATAAATAAATACACTTATACAACTTTAAATCCAGAGTCTCATTGAATCACTTGTATCAGAGCTCAACGCAAAATGTTGGTTGGATGTCTTTATGATCTGGGTCAGGTAAACTTGGTGGGATTTCTGAAACAATCGGGTGACTCGAATCATCCTCTTGGGGTCCCACCTTGTCGGCCTGTGTGACACCCGCACTGAGACTTTATCAAATGCACAAAAGGTTTTTGCTCTGTTATGTCTTGAGTCTAGAAGTTACAAGACGGGTTGCACAAGTAATGGCTTGATTTTAAGAGTAGGTTCAAGAAAACCCATTGCCAGGTCCCTAACGGTCACTGGTAATGTGAGCTCTCCTGTCCCATACGGCTGTTTGTAAACACAATGCCTATTTGCTTGCATTACTTAGACCCAAAAAAGGGAAATCAGGAAGACAAGACAGTGCCTACCATGGTTGGGAGAGATCTGTTTGGGAAGACTTAATTGGAAAAAGAAAAAGAAAATCTTTTAAAGCATACTTCCTAGTCCTGCCTGATATTTAAAGGCACCGATGATGAACCTGATGCCCTCCTCTCTTTCTAACTTGGCTCATTTGTGCTTTGCTTAGTTCAAGCTTCCTGCGGTAAGCACAATGCAAAGCATGCACGTGCCTATACCTCACCCTGCACCACATGCAGCTGACGAGGCTGTTCTGAATAAGTGGTCGCAGATATAGGGGCCTACGAGGAATCACAGGGGACAAGAAAGACCATTTCTTACTCTTTGAACCTCTGTATATTCACAGAATACAAAGGGAAAGGCAAAGGACGGCCTTGCAAAGGCACCGACTGCCTCACTCCCTGGGCAGGCCTGCTGCCGATGGGTCAGCGGCCAACAGAGCTCTCCCCACGGCTCCCTTCCTGCCAGGTGAGACATGGGACCGACGTTTCAAATGTGGGGAAGTGGGTCACAGGGGAGGCTGGCTTTCCCAGGCAACCGGCTCTGCTCACAGCAGTGTCCTCTGTCACCCGAAAAGGGCGGCTGGACAGCAATGTCAGTAACAATTGCGTGTTGTACAGAGAACCGTTAAGTGTGGGCGTCTTTTTATACAACGGCACATTTTCCAAAGACTTCAGGACATGTGCAAATTTGACTGAATATGAATTGGGATTCATGCATATACACACTCACAATTTCATACGTGTTTGTCTGTATATCATTCTAATATGGACCCTTGAGTTCAACTCAGAAGAGTCTGTTTCTGGTTTTGGCAAATGCGTTGCTGAGCACTTAGGATTGGGAAAGGGTGATTCTAAGATTAATGTCTTAAGGACGACAACAGAGATAGCTAAATTGGTTGGACATGAGGAGGTGCCAAAAAGACAGGAAGGAAAAGGGGGTAGGCAATATGGCAAGAGACTGGAATGCACAGTCAAGTGCCCAGAAATATGTCCCCATGGAGTAATAGCAAATCAAATTTTAACAGCAGCGAATTCTACCATATCCACGCATGACTTGCATAGAATGCTGCATACAATCGAGTTTGTAATGGATAAGGTAGTAAATTTCAAAATAAATTTGAAAGGACTTATTTTTTTTTTCTTCATCATTGAAACAATGGAGAAAAGTGACAAGGATTCCCATTCTGGGCTGGGGGGGGGGGGTGGGGGACAGGAAAAGAGGCATAGACTGACTTGGAACAAGTTTTCACATTATATATGTCAAGTTCTGGATGTTACAGAAATCTTTTTCAAAATTCGGGGTAGTGGGTGCTTTGATTCAAATATGTATCTTAATCCCCAAGGACTAGGAAACCATTGTTGATAGCTGGATGATTAATGATTTATTTGCTCCTACATTGAGTGTAAATCTTTTAAATGAAAGCAAAATCCAGTTCATCATTTTATTGATCATAAAAGTCATCCCTCCCCTCCCCTCCAACCCCCCACCCACCCAAACACTAAATTGACGGAGAATGGAGTGATCGATCCTTCTCTCTCTTTCCATCTCTCATAGCAATGCAGTGCCTTCACATCTGGCTTTTTTACTTCCTGGATGTGTAACCCACAATGGGCTAACTTAGAACCTGTACTGATGGAACAGGCAGGGCAGGTTATCAGAAGGTGATGATTTCTACACAGCACATAGGACTTTTTTTCCAAAGAGGTCAATGAGATGGCGGAGTAAGACTTTACAAAATATTTTTCTGTTCTACGGCAGAGAGAAAATTGATTATCTGCCGCCCCCCGCCGCCGCCCTGCAAATCCTTGTTATACATAATCAGACACATCAATAAAAATGGAAACGTACTCAAGAAATTGTGTGGCCCAATCTCCTCATTTCAAAGATAGGAAAGCAAAGGCCCAGAGAAGGGTCCCTAACTACTTCATACACATGTGAGAGTTTGACACGGTTGTGTAATTCGACACAGGGCTTGCTTTAAATTGACTGTGATTTCATCTTTTTGGTACTCTAAAATGTTTGTGAAATACAATGTAGTTGTCCAATATACACTTATTTGCAACTACAAATGAAGTTGAGCTATTTTTACATCAATGTTTGGCCTAAAAGTGGTTTCTGTTTTTCACAACAATGTAGAGAATATGTACTTCTATGCACACACTTACCCACATATACTCACCTCCCTGTCCTGGTAACATATCTTATTGGAGTAATTTAGGAAGAGCAACAAACAGAAAAACTAAGTTTCATGCTCTTAGTTGAATTGTGACAGATAAAATTTAAGACTCAGACCAAATTAACTGGAGAAGATATCAGTAGAAGCTTTGGGAAGCATGTTCTAGAGCTCTAGCAGTTAATAAATAAAATAAAATGAATCACTCATATGTTCCCCATTACAAAAGTTTCCTACTCCATTGGACTTAGCCTTGCTACGGTCACCATGATCTTAACATGAGCCAATCTTGACAACCTCACGTTCATCATTTATGTATCTCGGTTCCAACTTCTTATTTCCAATTGTTTCTCAAATACCGATTACTTTTCTACAACGACAATAACAAAACACACCCAAACTGAAAAGACAAAACAAAACAATTTTTTTTTATACAATCAAGTCATTTTTCTTTAAACCTGGATTTTCACAGTGCCGTTGTCACTGGAACATTTCTCTCTAGATTCTTCCTTTGCTCATTGTTCTCTCTGTGACATAGGGGTCGTATTTTTTTTTTTTATTCACTATTAATCTCTTCACTGTGTATAGTGTCTAGAATATTTCAGGGGACAATTATTTCCTTAGCATGTGATGTGATGTTGCACACGATCTCCTGGCTAATTCCCCTCAATTTTCACAGTATCACTCTGGTGCTTAAAAATCTTTCATTGTTCCCTACTGTGGATAGCATAAATGATACACTTGTTTTCATGTTGGATTTTCACTGTCTTGTCTCCTGTCCTGTCCACAGTTCCTCAATTTACCTTTCCTCTAACCTCATGCATGCCTTTAGTCTCTCCATATACACCTTGGATGATGTCACCTTTGTGCATGAGGAATACACCCCCTACTCTTTCTGTGCTACTGCTGAGGTCTGGGGGCACCACCTCCATCAAAACTGCCCCATGGATACGCACCCCATGCTCAGCCTGTACCAACTGAATCCACCCTTCCATGGCCTGTCTCCTACAGACCAGCTTTCCTTCTCTTTCTCCTTTCTCAGGTATGGCCTCATCCACAGGATGTGAGGATTTAGCTCATACTGTTCCTTCTCCTCGGCCCCAGTCCAATCATCCAGCAGTGCAGCCATGTTGTTTTTACTCCCTTAACTTTCACTTTTTACATTTTTATATCAATTCCTCTCTAAGTTCAGAGGCTCATTCTGTGCTTGCCTAAGCTATCACACTATCTTTATCTTTGCTCCTTTGGGGCCATTTCTCTGTCTGCTACTTGGCACAGGCTGGGGCCGTGGGAAACAACGGAAGGAAAGAAACTCATGGCTCTGCCCATTGGGATTACAGGGCTTTTGTCCGAGAAGAAACCAAGTGTGCTTGGGGCTGCTACTCAAAGCCTATCCAACAACGTCTCCTCTAATTTATCTTGTGTCCTAACAGAGTTTTAATTTCCCTCAATTAATGCACTCTTAATGCAAACATGTCATTTTCTACCTTTACATGGTGGTAGAGGGTGGATATTCGCCATCTTGTATTTTGACTATCTATTTGAGATCATAATGGATGGAGTTTTAAATTGACAATTTTTATGTAGATTATGATTATAATGTTAACACCTGGAGGCAAAGATACTATGACTTAATGAAAAGGAAGGAAGAGGAAACGCCTCCCCTGCCTCAGGGAAAGCTTAGTTAGATTGCACACCCCAAAAGGTATACACCTCACAAAAAGCTAATCAGTGACGCATAAAAATTAGACAGACCTTGTGTTTTTCTAACCTTGAAATGCTATTAACAAATGATTATTGATACATTTCCTGCCAGTTGGTTTCTTTTCTTCTTCTTTTACAACTAGTGCATCAAAGAGCACAAAAACAAAACAAAACCAGTGCGTCAAAACAAGCTTTGTCAACATATTCAGGAGAAATCTAAAAGATGGCAAAAAAATTTTTCACTTTTGCTTTGTTCCAACATCTTTTAGAAAGGTATAGTGAGGACTCTGTACCAACTGAATGAGTTATTTTTTTTAAATACAAAAGAATTAAGGAATGATAAGAGGGATGCCAAGAAACCCTCCATTCAAGAGTTTTGATACAGAGTTCCACAACCTTGGATAAACGGTTCAAATATGCGAAGAGTTACAGTGTAGAGTCTACTCAAAAACTTGCCAACCCAAACAAACACAAATTTTATTGCTCGATCCCGAACAGGAAGCAGAGTTTGTGTTTAACAAATATGCTATGAGCCGATGGAATTCATCAAATATTTAGCTCTCACCAGAAGACAAATAAAATACTTGTCAGTGGTTCAGAAACAAAACGGGAAAGCAACGGAGGGACATTTATTTATGAAATGGAACACATTTTTTATTAGAGCTTTTGCAATTTTGAATTCCAAGACTGATCAGGTCATGGATATACCTAGGTTTCTTCGTTAGCGTACAAAGAGAAGGTTTGCTCGGTGTGTTCAGTGACTGTGTGTGCCCGTGTGTGGATGTGTGTGTGCTGAGAGTTTTCAACAATACACATGCGAGTGCTGAAGACACTAATTTTAAATGAGAGCAAACACTCAGCAAAAATAGATTTTTGATAACCACGAGCCACGGCACTTTCTACAAATCACGAATAAAACATGAATAAGTTGGTCGTCGAGAATGACAGGGAGAGCAGACTGGCCCGGCTATGGCTGTGGATAAGGCTCATCATTTTCATTTCGTGGTGATTTCCTGTCCAGAAAGGGACAGAGAATAGAACCCTGGCTCCTCTCTGTCGCTTCCAGCTGATTTCATGGATGGGGTCACAGGAGTTTGGAGAAGGGGAAGGGATGAAGTGACTCTTTATTTCATTTAATTATTTTAAATTTTAATGAAGTGACTCTTTAAAGCACTGTTGGAAGCTGTTCCCAAGCTCCCTTTTTATATGCCATCATTTAACTGGTTTCGTGTTAGGTGCAAGGAAGAGAGGCAAAGGGGAAGTTAAGCAGAGATCTTGAGACCTGGACTCCCGTGGCAGCTTGGTCAAATATGAATTGTATGACTTTGTGTTTTGAATGGCATCAGAATATTTTTAAATTAGTGATATCTATGGGATAACAGAGCCAGACTTACCCAGCTAGTGTGCACTGAAACCTGATCTGCTGCCCAGTGAGGTAAGTCCGGTAGGTGTTTGATTCCTACTGGGCTCTGGGTCCCTGTCCCAGGATCTGTAACAGTCACACGTATCAATTTATAACAACCCATAGAAAAACGTAGCCGACGGGCGCCTGGATGGCTCAGGTGGTTGGGCGTTCAACTTTGGGTCAGGTCATGATCTCATAGTCCGTGAGTTCAAGCCCTGTATCAGGCTCTACGCTGACAGCTCAGAGCCTGGAGCCTGCTTTGGGTTCTGTGTCTCCCTCTCTGTCTGCCCTTTCCACTCTCACGCTCTGTCTCTCTGTCTCTCAAAAGTGAATAAACGTTAAAAGAAAAAAAAGAGGGGGGCCTGGGTGCCTCAGTCGGTTGAGCGTCCAACTTCGGCTCATGTCATAATCTCATGGCTCATGAGTTCAAGCCCCGCATCGGGCTCTGTGCTGACAGCTCAGAGCCTGGAGCCTGCTTCCGATTCTGTGTCTCCCTCTCTCTCTGCCCCTCTCCCACTTGTTCTGTCTCTCTCGCAAAAATAAATAAAAATGTTAAAAAAAAAAAAAAAGAAAAAAAATGTAGCCGAGCTCATTTGGAAGCCTTCATCCAAGCGAAGCAAATATAAAAAGCAAAGATTGGTTTGAGGAATCCAAAGATACAAATAGAAGTTAAAACCTGATGAAAATGTGAACAGAGTCTGCAGTGGAAAACTCCAGTGTACCTTAGAATTAATACTTGTATTCAGTATCTCACCCAAGTTATTATGAGATCAAATCAGATCAGGTCATAGTTAGGAAAATGTTCAGAAACTTAAAGATGTACACAAGTAGGAACAACTCTCTTAATTCAAAAAAGAAATGTAGTGATTATCACATCATCTTAAATGGCTATTTTAAAATGGCATCGTGCTACACATTAAATCACCTTGCCAGGCACGACATTGTTAAATTTTACTTTACTTGGTGTTCTTATTCAAGTCTAATAGCCTTAAAGAAGCCACAACTAATCACATGATGCAGTAGAACTTGATAACCAGAAACTGCAAGTGTAAGGCCGATCGGCTTGACCTACTATAGTATTTTTCTGTTTTCTATTTTATAAACTATTTTTATATTATTTTTCTATTCCAATAAGATGATTTCATGGTGGCATGTATCTAACAAACCATTCTCCGGCTAGAGTTTTCTCACGTGGAAACAGGCTGGCTCAGATACAATTCCATTCACATCCCCTTTTCTATTTTTAATCTGGGAGCCGGAGGCAGGACTTGAGAGCCACAAAAAGGACACCCTGAGAAAAGCGTCTGTAAAAGTTTCATCGGGAAAGGAAGAGATGAAGACCTGGAGTTAGGGGCTCCTGGGTGGCTCAGTCGGTTGAGCGACCGACTTCAGCTCAAGTTCTGATCTCGCGGTTCGTGAGTTCGAGCCCCGAGTCTGGCTCGCTGCTATCAGGGCAGAGCTGGTTTGGATCCCCGGTCTCCCCCGGTTCTCTCTGCCCCTCCCCCACTTGAGCTCACTTTCTCTGTCTCTCTCTCTCTCTCTCTCTCTCTCTCTCTCAAAAATAACTAAAACATTAAAAAAAAATACGTGGGCTTAGACACATAGGAAAGGAATGATAGCGTGATTTTTTGATATCATCTTGAACACTGGCCTACATAAGTATGCTCCCTATCCCCTCATCTGCAACACCAGCCTCTTCTGCTGTTATTTATTTCTTTTTTTTTAAACAGAGTATTTGGGGGCTAAAATGAGATCTGTTCTCCTTCCTGTTGCTTTCCCCTCCGCCAAGCTTCTTTTATTATTATCCCCCACTCTTTTATTATTATTATTATTATTTTTTAAGTAATCGGAGGACTTATTTTAGTCTGGATTAACGGCTTAAAGAAAGTGATACATTGAAATCCAGTATTCCTACTACACTGAGAGAGCTTTGGTCCATTAGATATCTTCTACCAGGAAATAAAAGGAAAGTAAGTAAACAAATCTTTGTACGGATCCAGAATGGGGTTTGATGTCTTTTTTTCTCGCTCTCTAAGGGATAAGTTCACGTGAAGAGAAGATTGATTTATAATAAGAAGCTCCCCCCTAGAAAAGATGAGAAGGCCAACTAAATACATTGGCCACTGTTGTAGCAGCTGACGCTCCAGAGGGAGTGCTCCCAAGGAGGAGGGCAGAAGGCTCCAGATAGTTATTGTGTGTCTCTGCTGAGGACTATCACTGGTTCTCATATCCTCCTTCCACTGTAATATAAAAAAGCGTAACGTGCTTTGTAATATTATGTAAGTGACCCATTCTATTTGAGGATGCAAATGAATTGTCACTATTTAAATAACATTACCTAATATTGCTTGCGTCTTAAATTAATAATACTATAATCTCAGGTTATTGAGCAAGTACTATGTGTCAAACACAATCCTATGTGTGTTGCATGAAACTTCTCGTCGATTTCGCATTAAAAACCTGATCGCGAGGCGATCCTATCATCCTCCTTTTACAGATGGGAAATGGAGGCTGAGAAAGAATCATTAGCTCAGGACCATGGCAAGCCAGGATTATAACCCTGGTGTTCTAAATCCGAAGCCCAGCCAACTAACCATTAGGCCCAGTACGGTAATTTATTGCTAGTTTTTTGTTTTAAGTGTAAACTGGGTGTTGATGATAAGTGCATATATAGGACAGCCATGTGACTTATGGTCTTCATCTATGGACTTCTCAATTTCACTTAAATTCATAATTTAAGGATAGGGTAAGGCAAAAAAAAGTACAAAAGGCTTCCTTTTCTGGACAAAACTCTACACTATGGGTGGTTTTGCATTTTAAGCAGGGTGGTTTGGCATTTCATTCATTGAACGGGTGATTCTTAAGTAATAATTTGAGGTGGTTAAATCAGTTTCATGAGGAATTCAAGTTAACAATACCTGGATTCTGATTGTGCCCACCCACGTATAAGCTACAAATTACACTGGGCTATTACCTCTGGAGGGCCAGTTGGTGCAATGCTCTATGGCTTCTGACCTATGAAGCCAGCAGGGCTGAAATCCAACTATCTCTCTGTTCACTCAGCCTTATGACTAAGGTCTACATCCACCCCAACAAGGTGCCTTTTGCTTGTGCAAGAGTATTGATTTGGCCTCCTGAAGTGAAAATCTGGCTGAGTTGCAAAGTATACAGACGATGATGGTATTCAAGAAAGCTCTCCAATAAGCCATTGGGTAGGTCAGTCAAGAAACAGATTTTAAGAACATCAGGCAGAAGACAATGCATAAATATGACCAGCGCCAAAAGGATTAGATTACTAAGTTTAGAGAACAATGAGTCACATTGAGGCAAGGGCATTTACACAACTGGATTTGGAGACTAATTTGAATACAGCTTGTCCCAGAGTACCGTCTTTCCCTGCCACAAAGTCGCGTTATTGGAGATTTCTGAGAAGTCCGTACCTGAGAGAAATTGGGCTTTAGTCATCTATTGTCAAAGGTTCCTCATTAGGATAGTCATCCAATGACTTTTTTCAAAAAATTGTCTCCCTATGTCAAACATTTTCCAACAGCACTTGGAAGAAAGGTGCTCAAAAAGGAAACACAATGTATTTTTCCTTCTCATAGTATTCAGTTAAGATTACAATCCTAAATATTGTAATTTATTTGCCAAGTCACTTCTGCTTCCTCAAACTGGGGAGTTATAGAAAAAGAAAGTGTAGGGGCGCCTGGGTGGCTCCGTCGGTTAAGCGGCCGACTTCGGCTCAGGTCATGATCTCGCGGTCCGTGAGTTCGAGCCCCGCGTCGGGCTCTGTGCTGACAGCTCAGAGCCTGGAGCCTGTTTCAGATCTGTGTCTCCCTCTCTCTCACTCTCCCCCGTTCATGCTCTGTCTCTCTCTGTCTCAAAAATAAATAAACGTTAAAAAAAAATTAAAAAAAAAAAAAGAAAGAAAGTGTACTAAAGAAAGACTGATTTTCTGAGGTTAAATTCACTTTCCATATTCCTATTTAAATAAACAACACTAGCTCCATCCTATCGGCAAGAAGGATGGATGTAAAAATCGCCAGAAATACAGGAAAGTAACTCTTTCATCTCGATTTTTCTACCCTAAGTTCATTTAAAAAAACCCAATTGTTATACTGCAACATGTAGCCAATAAAATTATTCAAACACGATTCAGAACCATCTGCTTGAAAAGAAGGGGTATAAGAACATCTTAAATTAAATGATAATAATTGGGAGATTATAAGGCAACCTCAATTTGGAAATGCAATCAAGGTAAATAATTGTTTATTGATCTTCTTCTTCTTTTTTTTTCTTTTGTTTTGTTTTAATTATAGTGGCAGTCCTTTGTGGTCTATTAGCTAGGATTTCTTCTGAAAAAAAAAACACCAGGAGGTGCCTGGGTGGCTCAGTCGGTGAAGAGTCCTGTATTCTTGGTTTCTGTTCAGGTCATGATCTCACCATTAGTGAGTCTGAGCCCCACATCGGACTTGTGCTAATGGTGTGGAGCTTGCCTGGAATTCTTTCTCTCTCTCATTCTCTCTCTCTCTCTCTCTCTCTAGCCCCCACTCACTCTCTCAAAAGAAATAAACTTTAAAAAACAAAACTATGAATAAAAAATAAAGACAACAGGATATTTCAGCTCAAAAACACACATCTCACCAAATCACCACAGTTGCGGAGAGAATCAGAGCATGTGATCCCTTAAAAAGTTAAGTGCATTATGTTTGTGCCTCATTTTTAGCAACAGCGGCATGCATATAATTCTCTTTTTTGATTGTAAAGTCGGCTTAGTTTCTTTAAAGAAATCGGTATAACTTGGCTTCTTATAAGGAAGAACGATTTTCTTCTACATGTTTCTTTTTCCTGTAGAGAGAGAAACAACAGAGTTCTGGATATATATTTGCACAAATTATAGCTTATAGATTCAATTCCAGCTGGTCCAGCTGAATTGGAAGCAATGGGTGATTTTGTTACATTCTAATTGGCATTGCCACGCAACTACCGTGTAAAGCCCAGTATCAACATACCTGGCTCCCCATGGATGCTTTTAGTCCAATAAATAAGCAGATGCAAGTCATTAGGTAGATTGCAAGTCAAATATTTATCTTTTTATAGCTGGAAAACCGTATGATTTCATAAGCCTCAAAGAGCAACCTTTTACACTAACCTTTGTATAAACTTCAATAAAGCCTAGATTTTCTTGACTCAAAGAGTGAAAAATAGGTGTAATCTGTGATAAAAGCTCTCGTTAACCTTTTAACAACTTAAATATCATGTATTTTAAAACAATGGATTGTCAACTATACAAAATTGCTGATATTCAGTAAGAGTTCAAGTATGTATTCCTCAGATATGTTAAATCCCTAATAACAGCTAACATTTATGGGGCATTTACAATGGGCCAGGCCATGTTCTATGCAGTTACGTATTTTGAGTCATTTCTTCCTTATAGAGATCTCATGAAGTCGTATGATTTTTAATACTTTATAATTATTTTACTATTTATTTTTTAAATTAATTATTTAATTATTTTTTAATTTATCTGTTCAGTGGGAGAGAAAACTGAGGCACAGGTAGGTTAATGCATTCACCTAAGTTACATAAGGAGTAAGTGATTGAACTGGGTTTAGGTCAAAAGCCATCTGGGTCTGGAAAAGGATCCTTATTCAGTCTACACTGGCAACCTCTCATAAGACAGCAGAAGTTATCCCACAAGGTTTTGAGAATCAAATCCAGATTTCTTAAGGTTTTGGTAGCATGGATAATACTAGACTATAGAGTCCTTGTTCCAGCAAGGTAGACGTCAAATGCGTAAAAGTCGGGAAACCGTGGATCACTTATTTGCTCAGCATTCAACATTCCTTGAACAAATCCAATAGGTGAGATTCCACCTGTAAGTCTAGTAGGGAGAGACAGAAAGTAGTCGATCAACCCATCAGGGATAAGTGCAAAGCAGGAAATAAGGGAGGTTGACAGAAGAGGGACAGGCCTGACTGGAGGGAGAGTGGTGAGGTGGCATTCAGCCAGAGCACTCTGGAGCATGCCATCTGAGCTGAGGCCTGAGCACGAGGAGAGCACCAAGGCCATGGGCAAGGCACATGCACTTGGAAAGCAGTGGGGAGGAGAATAAGTCTGGAGCATTCCAGGTGAAAGGGCGTGTGAAAGGCTGGAGAAGAGGTCAGGGCCAGATCATGTGCACCTGGCAGATCATGGCAAAGAGGAGAGGGAACAAGGGAAGATCGTGACCAGCTTCATGGTTTCCCACAACCACTCTGGATGCCGGGTATGGAATGCGTGGGGCTGAGGCAAGAGTGAAGGGGACCCAGCGCAGAGGGAGAGAAGCCATGGAGTTAGGAGACACTGAGACGCAGAAGACAACATTTGAATAGCACTTTCAGAGCTCTTTTACATCCCGCGTGGCTGGCGGCGGAGTTGACCATCAAGCTCTAAGAAGAATGGCTCACTGCCAGGAACAATTCCCTCTTTAAATTTTTTTTTTCAACGTTTATTTATTTTTGGGACAGAGAGACAGAGCATGAACGGGGGAGGGTCAGAGAGAGAGGGAGACACAGAATCGGAAACAGGCTCCAGGCTCTGAGCCATCAGCCCAGAGCCTGGCGGGGCTCAAACTCACGGACCGCGAGATCGTGACCTGGCTGAAGTCGGAGCTTAACCGACTGCGCCATCCAGGCGCCCCAACAATTCCCTCTTTAAAAGTGCAGGACAGGGGTGCCTGGCTGGCTCCGTCAGTAGAGCGTGTGACTCTTGATCTTGGGGTTGCGGGTTTGAGTGAACCCTACGTTGGGTGCGGAGACTGCTTACAAATAAAGTCTTTTTCAAAAAGTGCAGGACAAACCACTGAAGAGGTCGAATGCAGCTCAGACACTACCCAAATATGGAGGAGCAACCATTGCCTGGATTCCCTGCCAGGGCTAACTGGATTTTGATATACGGGGATGTGAGGACGTCACAGAGCCCATGCGTTGCTGTTTTCCCACGTTCAGCCTCTGGAGTCAGAGTCCAGGGAGAACGATGAAATACCTATAGACAGTTCTCACTACAGAGCACACTTTGCCTTTCTCCTTTGGAAACAGCAGGTCGCTGCTTTGGTGGCCCCCTGAGCATATGAAAGAGATCAGGGCTCCTAAGCCTCCCTCCAGGGAAAAGTATGGAGGAGAATATGGAGCCTGCACTTTCTCAGAGCAGAGAAACAATGTCATCAAAGTGTGTTTTGCCAGAATATGGCGGTGTCCTTCCCCACTAAGCCCAACCTGCCCTCAAAACGTTTCCTTCCACAGCTTTGATGTTTCTTTGATGTCTGACACTATTTCTGCTTTATTCTCTCTTCTTTTCTACTGTAAACAAAGGCATGTGCTAGGCTCTAGATGTGGAAGAGATCATGATAATACAGGTGGTTCTTTCAAGGAAGTTGAGTCTCAAGAGGCTTGTACGGCAGATAAGAAAAAAAAGTATATAGGCAGAGCTATAACCAAGCAAAAAAGAGTGTCATAAAAGAGGAGCTTACAAATTGCTGTGAATCGTATAAACAGGAAAAACTCAGCCGGAAAATTTTGATTTTTCAAAAGGGTCCTTGAAAGGTAGCTGGGATTTTGGGAGATGCTTTGAGAACCCAGATGATCTAGGTAAGGGCAGCAACAACCGCCTTCCTCTTGTACACTTCCTGTGACTTGGGAATGTATCTTCAGCATCATCATGTAGAGACACATAGGAGAAGTAGTCCCTAATCCTATCTATGTCTAAGCACAAATATCTTACAATACTTGCTGGCTTTCAACTTTCAAACAGCACATTTAAGACACATCAGGTAGGCGTTATGACCAATCCTTCTCTTCATTTGCATGTGCATAATTTTTGTCTTTTCCTGATTCTCCAACGCCCCTTCCTTCCTTCTCAAATGCCACCCTATCCACAGAAATCACCTCTGTTTCCTAAGATGTAATCTGATCCCTCCTTTTGTGTATCTGTGTATCTTCGGCCTCTGTTGAGATGTTCCTTAAAGTTGTGTGGTAATACAATTCTCATACTAGATCGTAAGTCGCTGTCCCCTATGTTCACTACAAGACCTATCATCATAGTGTTCACAAAATTATTTCTTCAGAGATGCTTGTTAAATCAGATAATGTGAATATAGTGCTTAGCGCAGTGCCTGTCACAGGGAAAACCCTCAATATGTGATACCTGTTATTAATGAATGAGATGATGGTTGAATGGATAAATCTGTTGTAGACAAATGCTTTTCCTTCATATTTAATAAAACAAAACTGCTTGCCTCGACCAACTATAATCTGCAAAAGAAAAATGCAGTAACGGAGAAAGGGCTTTTGCCTTCCAGATTTCTAGGCAGGGGAGCCGGTGGGGAGTGTTGTAATTGTGAGAGAACCAAAAGAGAGAAAGAAGCTCTTTAGGAGAGAAATTTAGCCAGGACAGTGAGGCTGGAAGGAGAGATATAAGGCACAAAAAATCGTCGTAGGAAAACTCCTGTCAATTGAATTATTCTCGACACTTAGAAGAATATATTGATCATTCATGAATTTTATGGGAATTTTTGGAGTTGGTGAGACCATGTAAGTGTTTGGAAGTCATAGAAAGAGGGCCTTTCTTTTTAAATATAGCATTGGGGCTGCAGGAAGGGAGCGTTTGCTTAGCATCTGGGTAGAACAGGCAAGAGCTCAAACGAGAAGATAAGACCTAGGCGGCCCATGGGTTATCCCTGGGACAGGAGACCGCGCCTTCCCTACATGATGGTAATTTGGTCATGTGATCGCAGGTTCTCCGCTATGGTTCTGACATCATAGTAATCTATTGAACTCTTTTAATGTTTATTTATGCCATGCAGTGTGGATAAATGATCAAGGAGACACAAACGGGCCGGTCTGTGTTCCAAAGGTAGTAGCTGCTCTTACAGGAAACTCCTAGGGGAGCAAATGCTGTTTGCTTATTTGGGGCAGGCAGCCTTGTTTTTTTGTTTTATTTTGTTTTTAATTTTTTTTTCAACGTTTATTATTTTTGGGACAGAGAGAGACATAGCACGAACGGGGGAGGGGCAGAGAGAGAGGGAGACACAGAATCGGAAACAGGCTCCAGGCTCTGAGCCATCAGCCCAGAGCCTGACGCGGGGCTCGAACTCCCGGACCGCGAGATCGTGACCTGGCTGAAGTCGGACGCTTAACCCACTGCGCCACCCAGGCGCCCCTTTATTTTGTTTTTAAAGCAATGGTTCAATAGGCTGACGAATGCCCCTTCAAAGATGTCCCCGGAGCCCGTGAGTATTGCCTTATAAAGCAAAAGGAGCTTTGCCGGTGTGATTAAATTAAAGATCTTGAGGTGGTGAGATTCTCCTGGTTTCTCCCATGGGGGGAGGGGCCCTAAATGCAATCACAAGGGTCCTTAGGAGAGAGAGGTAAGAATGTCAAAGGAAGAGGCAAGAGATGTGATGGCAGAGTCATGAGACAGGAGGGTTGGGAGAAGGGGTCATGAGGCAAGGAATGCCAGTATCCTCTGGAATCCAGAAGAACCAAGGAAAAAGACTCCCTTCTAGAGACCCCAGAAGCAACCAGCCCTGCCAAGACCTTGACCTTAGCCCAGCAAGACCGATTTTGGACTCGTGCCTTCCAGACCAGCAATAGAATAAATTTGTGTTATTTGAAGCCACAAGTTTGTGGTCAATTGTCAGACCAGCCACAAGATATGAATGCACGTGAATATGGGGAAATCCCAATAGATGTAATTCTAGGGTCACAAACAGGAGGGTGGGAGATCTAAGGACACTGCCTTTACACAACCAGTCTGATGGCCTGGGATTGAAGGACGGCAGTGTCCTGAATGGAATGGCCTCATGATTTTCCGTGCACCAGGAAAAGGGATGGTCTGAGTAAAGGGAGCATAACACCGTTATCCTGTTGGGCAGTTTTTATAATTTGGGGGTTTATGTTCAGAATAACCTGGTTAAAATGCACAGAGGTCGTCGCTTAACCTGTCTATACCTATTTACTGATATCTTACCAAAGAGGCATGAACACAAGTGAAGGTGTCACAACAAATGTCTTTCCTACGTTTAATTCTAAGCTGGGCCTGGGATGCTTGGGTGGCTTAGTCCGTTAAGCGTCTGACTCTTGACTTTGGCTCTGGTCACGATGTCATGGTTCCTGAGTTCAAGCCCAGTGCTGGGCTCTGCACCAACAGCGTGGAGCCTGCTCAGAACTCTCTCTCTCTCCCCGCCCCCCTGCCTCTCCCCGCCTCCCTGCCTCTCCCCATGCTCACTCTGTGGGTCTCTCTCTCTTTCAACAATAAATAAATAAACTTAAAAAAAAAAATCTAGGCTGGCCCTACAGGTCCTACTCCAGGGTGAAAAACAGCTGTATTCTGAGCTCCAGAAATATTATTGAAATATTCTGGGAATAACCTGAATTCCAAAGTTTTATTACTATGCAACTCTATGCGGCCAAGTTACGACTTTGACATACATTTAGGGGTGTGGCAATTAGGGTATTTGCTTCAAAGTCCAAACAGAGTTGATCTCCCTATTCAATGAATGATGGCTGTCTTCTGCCTCCCACAGGGGAGTAGTTTGCTAGGTTCAGGAAGGAGGCACAGTCCCCCATCGTAAGAACCTCAGTGTCTAGGGAGGAGAATAAACAGGTAAATAGGAATGTACAGGTATTGATGCAGGGGTCTTGGAAGCCAGAAATCAAACTCAAGGGCTTGGGGAAGACTTAAATTCGCTATACGTATTCCTATAGGGTTCGAAGGAGAAAGGAGGAACGTTGTAAGAATATAAAAATTCACTTAAAAATAATCAATCTTATATTTATTTTTTAAAATATCCTTCAGAAGACATTTGCTTAAACTGTGATCAAAAAACACTGTTGTTGGGTTTTTTTGGGTTTTTTTTTTTTTTTTTTTTTGACCCTTAAGGATATATGTTCAATAAAGCCCTTGAGCATTTTGCTGTGTGACAACCGTTGATACTAATGGGTGTTTGGTGGTGGAGTCTGTAAGGGTTGCTATGAAAAACCTGTTTTCTCCCTTTTAAGATGGTAACTGCTAATTGCACGGACCTGGAGTAAACAATTTCAGGTAGACCCTGTTTCCTAGTCCGCTCCTTCCGTTTTGGATCCTGAGAATTAATACCAACAGAAAATTGTGGTGAACTTGGCATCCTGAAAGAATTCTCACCTTCAGATTTGTAAAGCCACAATATATTTCTTTGTGAAAGCTTTCATAACCTCGAAAAGAGCCCTAGAACACCAAAATCCCTCAAATCCTTCCACGGTTCACAAAGGAATCTATGCCTTCTAGCAATATTTAGGTTTTGCCAGGAATGTAAATATGAGAGACTTTGGAGCCATCCCACGTTTTAATTCAAATTCAAATAAATCCTATGCCTGGGCTTCTGTGTACAGAGAGCTTGCTCCAGGGGAAATCAAAAATAGAAGTAATTCGAAAAGAAACCTGAATTATTCCTTTAAATAAACTCTTCAAGTAAAGCTAACTTAAACCATAGGCTCTTATTTTCCCACCTAACTCTGGATCCGAAGCAAAAATGTAACATAACAAGTTGGTTGTAACTATTGTTGATCATGGCACTTTATCCAGTTTGGCTTATCTTTAACCTAAATTGACTGGTTTGGAGAATTGGCTGCACCTGCCACGCATTTTCTTGTCATTTCCTTGCAGCATTCCCAAATCAACCAAAATGACTGTGTTAACATTATGGAAAATAAATGAGAGGAGAAAATTATAAATTTTTTCTCAGTGTTGCCATTTGTTTTGAGATCGCGGAACATCAAGAGCCTGCTGAGAACAACAAAATTAAGTTTTTAAAAATGATCGGTGCATATATAAATCATGCGGAAAATATTTAAAGCGAATTAGGAATTAGAAAATAACATGATCATCTACATATGTGCCGAGAAATCTTATACATCTAAGACATTTGAATCCAGCAGGCTTCAGTTAGGTAGGGCACATGAAGACAGTCAAGTGTTTGGCGATCCCAGTTTCTCTCCTGCCTGTGTTGTACTTTCTCACTGTCCGCTTCTCAATGGAGAGGCTGTAAGCAAGATGGTAGCAGATAGAAGAGTTAGATCAAAGTATACTGGAAAATGTGTAAAAGATAAAAAATTAGCACAGGCTGATTGAGATACTAAGATACAGTTCTGTCACATAAAAGGTATTCTCAAGCAAAAAGGACAGTTTTTTCTTTTTCTTCCTCCCTTCATTCTTTCTTTTCTCTTTCTTTTCCTCTGTCTCTCCTTCTCTCTCTCTCTTCCTTCCTTCCTCCCTCCTTCCTTCCTTCCTTCCTCCCTCCCTCCCTTCCTCCCTCCTTCCTTCTCTCCATTCCTTCCTTCCTCCCTCCCTTCCTTCCTTCTTTTCTTCCTTCCTTCCTCCCTCCCTCTCTCCCTCTTTCACTTCATCCCTCCCTTCCTTCCTTCCTTCCTTCCTTCCTACCTTCCTTTCTTTTTGTAGAACCACTAAGCTTTTCTTAAAGGAAAACACTATAATAGCATCAAAAGAATTGGACTGTGAATCAGAAAAAAATGAAATCTGTAATTTGATTTTGGACAACTTACTTTTACTGTGTTTTATCCCGTCTGTATTAAAATAATAAAAGAGGTGTGTACTCTCAATACCCCTCTCCTCTCTATATGGTTGATTTCGCCGTAATGTAACTGATCAGCAAATCTCACTTGTGTAGTTGCAAGATCCTTCTAAATCATTTTGCTGCCTATGGACTTATTGCCTTTTGTTCATTTTCTTCATAGGAACCAGACTAAATCTTGATCAAATTGTGTCCTGCTATCCACTTTAAAGTGCTGGGGTAGCTCTGCATTGGGCCCAGGATACACCCCAATGTTTCAGCTTGAAGTGTGACCCGCCCCCAACTTCCTCTCCAGCCCCATCTTTGCTCCCTTTCTCCTTGCTCCCCCTGACCCTGCTTTACTCCTGCTTCAGGCTCAATGTTGCCCATCTATGGAGCCTCTGCCTCAGAATCCTTTGCTTGCTCTAGGGAGACTTCCTTGACTTCAGACTAACCTGGATCCTCTCCTATCCAGTTCTCACAACACCCTGTACCTCCCCTGCTATCTCATGCTCCATACTGTATTGCAAATGTTTAGTGTCTGAATTTTCTAGAAGTTTTATCAGAGTCAGCACTTGTCTGTATCACTTGCTATCACTCCAGTGCTCAACATCCCCAGAAAGTATTCAATACTTTTTGGTTAAACACATGAACAAATTAATAGAGAAATTCTATATTATAAAAGAGTCATATATTATATGACTTCTTTCCAGGCGTAAGGAGTGTGGGCTGATTCGTATGATTTCCTCATTGCTAAAAAGCAAATTCTCCTCCTTTCTCATTGTGTACACCAAGAATAATAGTAAGACTTTAAAAACTCCTTACTTTGCTTTTTCCAACACGATTCCTACCTTATAGAATGTATGATTTGAACCTTCCATCACATCTCAGTGAAATCAGTGCATGTTACAGTTAAGGTTTTGGAGGTAATGGAATATCATGCGAATCTGACAGTGAAAAAAATAGGGTGGCTGATGAAAGATCTACTTAGATGTTTTTCAGTATCTGCAAACATGAAAAGCATTTTAAAGCAGCTTAATAATTACTTAATGAAACTGATGTAGTTGACTAATTAAACCCACCAAATAACCAATCAATAAATCCCCAATCCACATGAGCAATCTGTTTTGTTTAAAATTACATGATGGCAAAATGTTTCTAATTTTCAAGTTGGGTGATGGAACTCCATTAAACTATCGTCCCTACTTTCTATATATTTGAAAGTATCCGTAATGAAGGTTAAACAATTTGTGACCAAACTTTTAAAGTAAGGCAAAACACAGGAAGTCCAGAAACAAAAATAACTTTTGTCATATTTATATTTGTCCCCAAATTTGTATTTCCATTCGAGGGGCTCAGTAATAATCAATAGTCTTTTGATTTGAAATGGAGAAGGCACATGGAGAGAGGTTATACTGCAACACGTTTGTGATGTTTTCAAGATTTTGACTATGGCGTCAGTCCGTCAAATGCCATCTGTCTGAAAATATGTTAATTCTTACTCTGTGATTCTAGAAGCGTTAGTGCCCAACTCCCTTCTAGCACGTGGCTTACCTGCCAGTGAGAATTTGGCACTTAAAAATAATGACTTTAGCTCATAGCAGTACATTCCTTTCATTTATTTTTACTGAAGAAAAATGTCAACACCAAGAGATTATCCATCCAGTACACTGAGATCTATGGCATATTTTGCATGGCCGCTGAGAAGCTAACCCAGGCAAAATGCGTGCAGTGACTTGACTGGTAACTCTGCTGAATGAGAGAAAATGTGCTCTCTGTTTGTAATACATGGGAGAGTGCTTGTGTCAGATATGTGCAGGCCAAGTAACATCGTTGACCAATAATTTGACTTTCCATAATAGCAGCTTGCTTGAGGCATATATCAAGAAAATTACGCTTCCTGGATCAATTTAGATATGGTGAAACAAGGTTGCACACACATGGTGAGGAAGGAATTCAGCCTCCATAAACCATAGAGCGTGGTAGAATGATTATGTTGTCGCAACATGAAGTTGGGGAAGAAACACTCACCAAGAGCCCTTATTTGCGGTGCCCAGTCCCGGATGCTGCCTTGGTTACCAACATAAATTAAAGAAACATGCATTGCCCTCTAGCATCTTTTAGTCTATTTGGGAGATGCCATACATAAACTAAATGAATAGCCCTCATAAAGCACAATAGACTTAAGTAGAAATATAGTAACTTTCTGCACTAAAATCATGTTTCTACTGTAATATAGCATTGGTACTTGTGCAGAAAAAATTGGTTTTGAAGTTGAGGATATTAACAAAAAAAAAAAGACGCTTTTGTTGATTTGTGTTGTTTTTGCGAAAGTAAAGTTTTAGCTTCACAGGCATACGGTGGTAAAGACAGGATGGAGACCGAAGATATGAGACAGTGGGATCAGATAGTGAAAAAGGTGTGCGAAAATTTGTGAGACACTTATGAACAAACTCAATGTGGAATAGAAGGCAGATTAAATAGATTTCATTGCAAATACTCTTTGAGATGGGTCACTATAAATGAGACCTTAGATTACCTGTACTCTATTATTTCTCCCTCTGTAGTTTTCCTTTTTTTTATTTAAACAATTTTTTTTTTTAATTTATTTCTTTTTGAGAGAGAGAGAGAGAGACAGAGCACAAGCGGGGGAGGAGCAGAGAGAGAGGGAGACACAGAATCCGAAACGGGCTCCAGGCTCTGAGCTGTCAGCACACAGCCTGACGCAGGGCTTGAACCCACAAACTGTGAGCTTATGACCTGAGTTGAAGCCGGACGCTCAACCGAATGATCCACCCAGGCGCCCCCCTCTGTAGTTGTCCTTTTTGAATCATCCTAACTCCTGCAAACATAAAAATATCCAACAGATACTAGAATCACCTTAAATCCTTGAATACAACCAAGCTTCTGGCACTCTGCGTAGTTACCATGGGCTGAATGGTGCCCCCAATTCTTATCTTGAAGTCCTTACCCCCCACACCTTAGAATGTGAGTGCCCTTGAATATGGAGTCTTCAAAGAGGTAATTACATTTAATGAGTTCATTAAGGTGGGCCCTAATTTAACATGACTGCTGTCCCCTAAGAAGGGGAAATTCGGGCATTAGGTGTGAACAGAAAAGACGAGGCTGTGAAGTCACAGAGAGAAGATGGCCATCTACAAGTCAAGGAGAAAGGTCTGAGCAGATCCCCTCTCGGGGTCCTCAGGAGCAAGGAACCCACACCCCTGGATCTCAGACTTCTGGCCTCTAGAACTGTGAGAAAATAAATTTCTGTTGCTTAAGCCACCCAGTGGGTGGTACATCGTTAATGGCGCTTCTAGCAAACTAATTCAAGGTAAAATGCGTATGTCTTAAAACAGCTGGAAAACATCGTAAAATGTTTGCTAGGACATCAGACTTCTCCTTCCTGCGTATCTTTCTATGACGCCCCAGGTTGGCTGAACAAGCTGAAAACTCAGAATGCCCTGTCTGCATCTGTACATTTTGCTGGGATACACGGTTCAGTCTTCAGGGCTTAGTTTCGTGGGCATACTACACCAGTAACTAACAGTCCCACGTGGGCTGTGGAACATCATGAGGCTTCTTGCGACGTGTAGACAGCTGCTGGACGCCTGACCTATGTACGACCGTGCTGCCACGCCGCCCCCAACAGAGCGCAACATTCTCACGAATAGTTTTTTTGTTTTCTATAATAATGAATAGATAGCTATTTCCTGGGAGAGAAAACAGAGGACTCAGTTCTGTAGTCTTTTAAATATCAAATAAGTTTCCTTTCATTCTCCCCGGGGGGAAGAGAAGAGAGAACTAAATCTCTTCAAGGCAAACTGGACATTGTGGGCTGGATTTTAAAAAAATACCGTATTTGATGACAAACCGAAGCTCCAAATGAGCCTGGAGGCCATGCTTACCGGGGAAACGTGATCCTTCTGTTTATATTTATTGTCAGTGATTTTTTTTTTTAAATCAGATGGGACATCTGAAAATTTTTAGGCACTAATTGTCAAAGGCCATGAAGCCCTCTGGGTGATTTTTTCATTTCCTTAACAGATAGTTTAGTTTTAAAGTACATACTTTCCCTTGGCAGAGCGAGAGATGAAAAGCCTGCTATAAAATTGATTTGGCATCTACATAAAAGAAAGCTTTGTAAGAATAGTGCTAACCGAGAAGCTTTCTTCATAAGCATATGCCCTAAAATTAAAATGTCACTCAGATCTGAGCAACGTTCCCTGCCCAAACATCCCCAACAAAATCATATTCACTCTTAATTGTCATATTTTAGAGAGAAAAGCTATCTACTTTAACCTGTGGAATTTTTCTTTCAAGCTTGCAAGACCCTCATAGTGGGTGTTAGGCATATCCATTTTTAACCTAGTAGAACGTGTTGATGTAAGAAATGTTTTTACGATAAATTTTGGCTGTTCCCAGAACTGAATGACCCGGTACATGCCCTTCGCAATGTTTATAGAAATACAAAGAGGTGAAGCATTTGGTCATGGGTCTTTAATCGTATTCTAGATCTCCGTGGAACTAAACATTTTAACTGACTAGATGATTTGCCAGAAATTAATTAATTTTGGAGCACCTGGGTGGCTCAACCAGTTAAGCGACCGACTTCAGCTCAGGGCACGATCTCGAAGCTTGTGCGTCCGAGCCCTGCATCGGGCTCTGTGCCGACAGCTCGGAGCCTGGAACCTGCTTCGGATTCTGTGTCTCCCTCTCTCTCTCTCTCTCTGTCCCTCCCCCACTTGTGTTCTCTCTCTCAAAAATAAATGAACATTAAACATAATTAATTAATTAATTAATTAGTTTATCTTAGCCCCAAACAAAGCATCTTCCTACAAGAAATGCAAATAGCATCTATATATACGATGGTAAAAATCAAAAGAAGTCTTGAGATAGTTTAAGATGTGTCTCAGGAAATTCAAATATTACAGTGAAAATGTGCTATTTTACTTTTTTTTAATGTTTGTTTATTTATTTATTTGAGAGAGAGGGAGAGAGAGAGAGCACACACATGCATGAGCAGAGGTGGGGCACAGGGAGAGGGAGAGAGAGAATCACTAGCAGGCTCCATGATGTCAGCACAGAACCTAATTCAGGGCTTGAACCCATTGATCTGAGATCGTGACCTGAATTGAAGCTGGATGCTCAACTGACTGAACCACCCATGTGCTATTTCGCTTTTTAGAAATAGAATTCCTTCACAAAAATTTAGTAAACATGAAATTTAAAAAAGCTGGAAAGTATATAATAGAATACTTCCTTCCATCTCTTCTACTGTGTTTGAAGTAGGACGACCTGGCCTGTAGGCTAAACTGTTCTGAATACCTGATAAAATGTCCTGATTAAACAATGATGGTTTAAGGTTAGATTGGAAAAGATTATAATTGCATGAATTTTGATTTCATAGAATTTGCCTTACAAGTATTTCCTTCACTGAATATTGTTTAAGTGGCAGTTATTTTTTTTTTTTATGTTTATTTTTGAGAGATACAGAGGGCAAGTGGGGGAGGGGCAGAGAGAAAGAGGTGCTTCCTCTTTCTCTCTGCCCCTCCCCTGCTTGCAGTCTGCCTCCCTCTCAAAAATAAACAAACATTTAAAAAAATACAAAAAAAGAAAAGATTTAATGAGGAAGGAAACTCACTGGAAATATTCGAGCCAGTGTCTGGAGACCAAAACACCAAGTTTCTTTGAAACGGCCAGCTAGTGAATTTTTAACTATCAGGCTAGCCAAAATTGGACCACGTCTGTGCAATGATAAAGCCTCAAATGCTTCATGATCTTTCCCCTACATACTGAATGAATTCCACCAGGCATTTTAACACACTATGAGGAAAACAAGTTTTATTCTTCTCAAGTTAGTTCATTCAAGTCACTCCTATAGAACTTCATTATATTGGCTTTTTCTTTTCATATCTTGGTCATTGAATAACAATTCTTTTTTTTTTTTTAAATTTCAGGAGTAGAAGGTAGGAACTCATCACTTATAATCAACACCCAGTGTTTATCACAACAATCCTCCTTAATACCTGTCACCCATCGGGGTGCCTGGGTGGCTCAGCCGGTTGAGCGTCCGACTTCAGCTTGGGTCATGATCTCACAGTTTTGGGTTCAAGCCCCACATCGGGCTCTGTGCTGACAGCTCAAGCCTGGAGCCTGCTTCAGATTCTGTGTCTCCCTCTCTCTCTGCCCCTCTCCTGCTCATGTTCCATCTCTCTCTCTCAAAAATAAATAAACATTAAAAAAAATACCTGTCACCCATCTAGCCATCTCCCACTCACCTCCCCACCAGCAGCGCTCAGTTAGTTCTCTATTGTTAAGAGTCTCTTGTGGTTCGTTTCCCTCTCTTCTATTTTATCCCTCCCTTCCCATATATTCATTTGAGGTTTTTTTCTTATATTCCAAATGTGGGTGAAATCATATGGAATTTGTCTTTCTCTGATTGACTTATTTCACTTAGCATAATACGCTCTAGCTCCATCCATGTCATTGCAAATGGCAACATTTCATTCTTTTTGATGGCTGAGTAATATTCCATTATATATATATATATATATATATATATATTTATATATATATATATTTATATATAGATAGATAATTATATAATTATATATATAATATATATAGAGAGAGTTTGGCTATTGTTGATAACGCTGCTATAAACATTGGGGTGCACGTGTCCCTGTGACTCTGTATTTTTGTATATTTTGTGTAAATACCTAATAGTGCCATTGCTAGATAGTAAGATGGTTCTATTTTTAGTTTCTTGAGGAGCCTACATACTGTTCTCCAGAGTGGCTGCACCAGTTTGCATTCCCACCAACAGTGCAAGAGGGTTCTCCTTTCTCTGCATCCTCGCTAACACCTGTTGCTTCTTGTGGTGTTAATTTTAGCCATCTTGGCAGGGGTGAAGTGATGTCTGATCATGGTTTTGATTTGTATTTCCCTGATGATGAATGATGCTGGGCATCTTTTTGTGTGTCTGTGAGCCACCTGGATGTCTTCTTTGGAAGAGTGTCTATTCGTGTCTTCTGCTCATTTCTTAACTGGGCTGTTTAGGTGTTGAGTTTGACAAGTTCTTTATAGATTTTATATACTAACCTTCTATGAGATACAGCATTTGCAAATATCTTCTCCCACTCTGTAGGCCACTTTTTAGTTTTGTTGATTATTTCCTCCTCTGTGCAGAATGTTTTTGTCTTGATGAAGTCCCAAAGTTCTTGTTTGCTTTTATTTTCCTTGCCTTCAGTGATGTGTGAATAAGAAGTTGGTCCGGCTGAAGTCAAAGGGGTTGCTGCCTGTGTTCTCCTCTGGGATTTTAACGGCCTTCTGTCTCACATTTAGATCTTTTTTCCATTTTGGATTTATTTTTATGTATGGTGTAAGAAAGTGGTCCAGTTTCATTCTTCTGCATGTTGCCGTCCTGTTTTCCCAGCACCATTTACTGAAGGGACTGTCTTTTTTCCATTGGATAGTCTTTCCTGCTTTGTTGAAGGTTAGTTGGCTATAATAACATTTTTAATTGACACCATTTGTTGTGTATTTTGATACTAATATTTATTACAACAAAGGTCCTATATAAAAACTTTAATCTGATATTTTCTACCCACTCAAAGATGTTCAGATTTTGAAAAAAGCAATGAAAGTGAAATCAACCTGCCTTTTGTCACAGAATCTTGGGTTTGGTGAGATGTCCTACCAGACGTAAGCATCCTAATCTCACACTCGATTGCAGTATTCTGTTTTGTGATACCTTGGGAAGGGGTCATTGAGACCCTGGTTGAATTCTGTCCCTGTACCCAGTGTCTCCATTCATAGCAAATCCACGCCTGGAGTCCTCTCAGGGCTGCACAGAACTTCCTCACGTGGAGTCAAACTCTTGTCTTCCTGGAACTTCTGCCCTTGGTCAGATTTTGAACCTTACACCTGCAGAGAGTCCGTCTTGCCCCCATTCCTTCTGCTCACTCTTCCCAGTGCAGCGAGTTTATTCTAATGCAGATTGTAATTTACATTCCCGCTAATGTTACAAGCTCCAAATCTCAGGTTCTGTTTTGAAATGGAACGTGAGGCTCATGCCATTCACACATTCCTGGAAACTGTGAATGCCCTTGGGTCTGGAGGTAATTAGATCAAATGGGAATCCTTGACTGAGATTTGCTCTGAAAGCCACTTGGACACTTGTGTAGAGATTGAAGGGGACAAAAATCCCAAATGGATATTTGCAAAGTTTCTTGCCTTAGGAAGTCAGCCAGCACTACATTCTATCAAATACGCTGAAGGTTTCTGCTGGTTGGGATCTTTTCTTTTCTTTCTTGTTTTTGACCCCAAGAAACTTTTTTTTTTAATGTTTTTATTTATGTTTGAGAGAGAATGAGAGAGAGAAAGAGACAGTGTGCAAGCAAGGGAAGGACAGAGAGAGGGATACAGAATCCGAAGCAGGCTCCAGGCTCCGAGCTGTCAGCACGGAGCCCGAAACGAGACTCGAACCGGCGAACCGTGAGATCATGACCTGAGTGGAAGTCAGTCGCTCAGCTGACTTGAGCCACTCAGGTGCCCCTACAGCAGACTTTTTGACATTCTCTTCTAATTCTTTCATTCCTCTCATGTTTCTGTGCTGCCACAACTTCATTACCTTTTAGTTACCTTGTCAAATTTCTGATTAGCTATTTAAAAAGGCAAACACTCCCAGTATGAAATAAGGCATTTCCCTTCTGTAACATTGGTTTCCCATATTTTGAAATTATTTTTTATCTTTCCATAAACTATGACTCCTAAAGCCATCATCACAGAACAGACTCAGGTCTGTGAAAGATGGTTATCAACGGGAGGATTGCAATGTGACTTTTCGGATAATGTGATGGAAACGTTGGAATTTATATCAAAACTATTTGGGCAGGGATCACATTCCATGAATAAATAATCTTCCATATAAATATGGAAGCTGCATGTATACACTAAGTTATAAATGAATAATCATTCAACAAATGATATATACCATATACTCCATGCATATATATGTATGTAGGTGTATGTATATGTGTGTAGATATATATATATATATATATATATATATATATATATATATATATATCTTTTTGTTTTTCCATTTTCAAAACATTTTTCACTTATGTTCTCCTATCTCTGGTTATGACCATAGACTATCATAATTGTAAATTGAAAAGTTCAATTGGCTGATGCACTATTTTGCATATTATGTGCATTACAGATATATTTTAATTTCACTAGACTTAATCGATCTATTATTTGATTACTCTGCATTCAATGTCTTTCCTGAGATTTCACCTTAACCGGTTAGTGCTTACTATGCAATATTAGCAGCTTCTCTGTTTTCAAGATATTTAATTTCTGCCCAGAATTTTTTAAAAAATGGAAAAAAAAAGGATATTCAGCATGTTCGTATTTATCCCAAGCTATCTCAGCAATACTGTGTTCTTTCTAACAGAGTCACATAATCACAAGATGAGCTAATTAATTTATCGAGTTCTATGAAAACAGCAGATTCTGTGGCTTGCACCCTCCCCGGCTCTTAATCATGGAATTATTCATTCAGTGGCAGCTGAGACTGGCTGGTGAATAACTCTACGCATTTTTTAGGATCATTTCCTCATAAGCTGACATTCTGTTTTATAAACGTAAACTAGATAGTATGTAACCATAATGGCATTTTAGAAGTCATGATAAGGGCGCATAGCATATGGAAAATCGTTTTTACCTGCAGTGATGAGATAAAATAGGTGATTTCATTAACGGAGCACAAACAAGATTTAGTAGAGCTTGATGTTGAAACTTGTGATTTATCGTATGCAGCTCAAAATGGAGTAAATGGATCAATGCCCTGGGGGAACATGTTAAGGGCTGGGAATTTACCATCAAGATATGCTGGAAGCAACAGGTGGTGGGGGGGGGGGCGGAGGGGGAGGAAACTCAGCAAGATGAAAAGGAAGAGGTGAATATGGAAAGCATACCTTATCTCCTCTTTTTTTTTCCACCATATTCACGTATGTCCAACAAAGAACACTTTGAAAATTTAGGCAAATGAGCTCGAAAGCATCCTTCTGTAGCTTGGAGAACACCAAGCTATTCTTTGAGCCCTCAGAGAAAATAAACAAATCCCTCCTTTTAAGCTGGTGTGATGATAGGATGCAGAGAACATCAAAGCGATGTTAGTTTCAGCAACGTCAGCCGCGGCTGTAAGTTCAAGAACCTCTTCGGGAAGAAAGAAAATAATGACCATACCTCCATGATGCTGTAATCAGCCCAAATGAATGGTTAAAAACGTGTAACAGAGAGCAGACGTGCTACCTACACTATCTGCCTGGGAGAAGTAAACAAACCCTACACTTTCTAGATCTCTACTTGATGCAGCCTGCCTTCCTTCCTTCCTTCCTTCCTTCCTTCCTTCCGTCCTTCCTTCCTTCCTTCCTTCTTTCCACTGTAGCTCTTGTCCACCAAGATTTCCAAACACAAAAGCGTCCGGGACTGAGGCTTGCTCTGCTCTCTTCCTGGAGAGCTGCCCTCAGCTCTCTGCTGGACAGGCCAGGAAAGTCTCGGCAGAGAGAGACCTTGTTTCCTTATCCTTCCCAGGCTTAATTTCCTTATCCCTTCCAGGCTCACAGTTCTGTGAGATAATTGTCACATCCGTTTCTTAGCTTATTGCCCATTTGCTCCCACAAAAGTGAAAGCTCTATGAGCCCAGAGACCGTCTCTCTTGCGTGTGCCTGCAAGAGTGCCTGATCTCTAGCAGGTACTCAATAGAAACGTGATGAATGAATGCACCTAAGGAGAAACTTGCAACAAAAATGAATTGTGCTTCTGTCTTTTTTCTCACTTCAGGAATCTTTAGAACAAACCGAGTAAGGTGTTTGCTTTTTAAACGTGGCACAGGAACATGATTCACCACACCTGGAGATATGGCAAATACACTGCACCCAAACTGGCAGCAAAAGGTTAAGTCCTACCCCACCGTGTACTCAGTGAATGCATGGTACTCGAATTACCTAAATGCATGAATATACCATTTTTTTTTTCAAGAACCGCATTCCACAGGGTGAATCTCAGTGAATGAGGGTTACTGGAAAATGCACTGAGCGTGTTCCCCTCTTGAACAGAAGAGCGACCGCAGCTGGCGCTTTCCTAAGACCCGGGCTTTCCTGGGCGCTGCTACCCCTCGATTCAGGCAGACGACAGGAAGGCAGAATAAGGTTAGATTCCTTCCACAAAGGCCTCCCACAGTGACAGAAAAGTAGCCGAAGAGAATCCATGATATTTCCTCCCTCCGCCAACTGAGTCTGATGCAAGTAAGCCCCAAACTCTCCCCCCTCCAGCTGCAGAGTCCATTTTCTTTATTTTGAAAGTTAATTCCACTCACAGCTGGAACTCAAAGCAGAAAGTGAACGTTGTGTGTTAAAAAAAGAAAAAAAAAAGCCTCCTTGAATTTGATCTTGTAGTTGTTACAAGGACAAAAAGTAATATTCCTCAAGCCAAAAGGAGCCTCATTATTTTGTTTCAGGTTACAGGCTTGAGAGCAGTGATCTGGGTAACAACACCATGCTTTCATGCGTGCGTAAACATTATCTACTTGGGTTGGAGCCGCACGGGGCCACCGTGGTATGGCATTTCCTAAATAGGTTACATCTTTCATGGCACAAAGGGCAGAATGTGATGAGATCTAACTACGATCAGAGGTTTACTAGATGTGCTGTTAACATTTTTTCCAACTCTAAACACTTTTGAGGGCTTTGTTCACTTTTAAGGCACCTGTTCAGGTCCACAGATGCACCTGCAGGCTAAGTATGTTCTTTGGTTTACCAAGTTTCTTGAATTGCATATTTTCAAACTCCTTAAAATACAGAAGGGAGGAAAGTAAACGATGCATAAAGGTAATCTTCTACAATGACGAATCTCTAAAATCCTTAAAGGGTAATTTTCGCTGATTTTTTTTAGAGGAAGCTATTCTCTGTGCTTCCAATGATATTCCTCAAAAGCTCTGAGAAAGTCGTGTGTATAGGCACTATGCACCGGAAAGTCTCCAAGCAATGCCTCATGGTTCTCTACACCTCCTGGGGAGAGAGTTGGGATTATGTATTATTCTTACCATTTTTAAAGTCTGGAGTTTCGTCTTGTCTATCATATTAATACAGTTTAGCATGTGTATGAGTTTCCTCTTTCCACTATAAAAATTACCACACACTTAGTGGCATAAAACAATACAAATGTATCCATTTACAATCTGGGTATCAGAAGTCTGAAATGAGGATTACAGGCCTATGATCAAAGTGTCAGCAGGCCGAGTTCTTTTCGGAGGCTCCAGGGGAGAATATGTTCCTTCTAGAATCTTCTAGGTGCTAGAAGCTGCCGGCACCACCTATAGTATGGCCTCATCATGCCCAGCTCTGTCTCCCGTCATCCTGCTTGCTCATCTCTGATCCCCTGCTCCTCTCTTCACTTATATCAGGCTCATCCAGGACAATGCCGGATAATGTCCCCATTGCAAGATTCTTAATTTCATAAAATCTACAGGACCCTCTTACCCGGTGTGGTAACAAAGTCACAGGTTCTGGGGATTAAGATGTGGACATCTTTGGGGGAAGCACTGTTCAGTCTACTGCAGCATGTAAACTATAAACGTAAAATGCATATTAGCAAATAATTCAGCCACGCTGGGAAGACCAGGCTGCAGTTACTGACAATCACTCTGAAAACATATTACGGGGATAAAGTAATACCTAATTCATTATCACTGTTATCACTACATACGTGCTCTTTTGGCAGTATTCTTGAAGAACAAGCATCGCAATTCAAAACGCTGATAAGAATGCTAAGTGTGTTATTTTATTTTATTTTATTTTATTTTATTTTATTTTATTTTATTTTATTTTGTTTTGTTTTATTTTAATTCCGGCATAGTTAACGCACAGTGCTAGACTAGGTTCAGACGTACAATCTAGTGATTCAGCAGTTCCATACATTATTCAGGAATCATCAAGATAACCGCACTCTTAATCTTCCCCATCCCCCCCCACCTCCCCTCTGCTAACCACCAGTTTGTTCTCTGTAGTTGAGTTTGTTTTTTTGGTTTTGCTCTCTGTCTTTGTTCCCTTTGTTCTTTTGCTTCGTTTCTTAAATTCCACAAATGAACAAAATCATATGGCATTTGTCTTTCTCTGACTGGCTTATTTCGCTTCGCATTATACTCTCTAGCTCCATCTATGTTGTTGCAAAAGGCAAGATTTCATTCTTTTTCGTGACTGAATAATATTCCATTGTCTACATCTTCTTTATTCACTCATCTATTGATGGACACTTGGGCTGCTTCCATAGTTTGCTGTTTTAAATGATACGCAGGGGTGCATATAGCCCTTCAAATTAGTGTTTTTGTATTTTTTTTGATAAATACCCAGGAGTGTGATTACTAGATTGTAGGGTAGTTCTATTGTTAATTTTTTGAGGAACCTCCATACTGGTTTTCACAGTGGCCGTACCAGTTTGCATTCTTACCAACTGTGCATGAGGGAACCTTTTTCTCCACATCCTCGCCAACGCCTGGTGTTTCTTGAGTTTTTGATTCTAGCCATTCTGACAGGTGTAAGGTGGTATCTCATTGTGGTTTTGATTTGCATTTCCCTGATGATGAGTGATATTGAGTATCCTTCTATGTGTCCGTTAGCTATCTGGATGTCTTCTTTGAAGAAATGTCTGTTCATGTCTTCTGCCTATTTTTTAACCGGGTTATTTGTTTCCCTGGTGTTGAGTTGTATAAACCCTTTATATATTTTGGACACAACACTTTATCGGATATGTCATTTAGAAATATCTTCTCCCATCAGTAGGTTGTCTTTGCTGTGCAGAAGCTTTTTCTCCTGATGAAGTCCCAATAGTTTATTTTTGCTTTTGTTTCCCTTGGCTCAGGAGACATATAAAAACAAACCAACAAGCAAACAAAAAACAAAAAAATTTTCCATGGCCGATGTCAGAGAAATGACTGCCTGTGCTTTCTTGTAGGAGTTTTATGGTTTCAGGTCTCACACTTAGGTCTTAATCCCTTTTGAATTTATTCTTGTGTATGGTGTAAAAAAGTGGTCCGGTTTCATTCTCTTACATGTAGCAATACAGTTTTCTCAACACCATTTTTTGAAGAGACTATTTTCTTCCATTGCATATTCTTGCTTCTTTTGTAAAAGATTAATTGACTGTATCATCATGGGTTTATTTCTGGGCTCTCCATTCTGTTCCACTGATCTAGGTGTCTATTCTTGTGCCAGTACCATACTGTTTTGATAACTACAGCTTTGTAGTACACCTTGAAATCTGGGATTGTGATACCTCCAGTTTTGTTCTACTTTTTCAAGATTGCTTTGGCTATTTGGGGTCTTTTGGGATTCCGTACAAATTTTAGGATTTGTTTTAGTTCAGTGAAAACTGCTGTTGGTATTTTGATAGGGATTGCATTGATTCTATAAGTTGCTTCGAGTAGTACGAACATTCAAAAATAATTAATTTTTCCACTCCATAAGCATGGAATACCTTTATGTTTGTGTCATTTGTTTTGTTTTGTTTTGTTTTAAAGTTTTATTTATTTTTGAGACAGGGAGAGACAGAGCATGAACGGGGGAGGGTCAGAAAGAGAGGGAGACACAGAATCTGAAACAGGCTCCAGGTTCTGAGCAGTCAGCACAGAGCTCAACGCGGGGCTCGAACTCACGGACAGTGAGATCGTGACCTGAGCCGAAGTCGGACGCTTAACCGACTGAGCCACCCAGGCGCCCCAATGTGTCATTTGTTTTTTTCACTAATGTTTCATTGCTTTCAGAGTACAGGTCTTTCACCACTCTGGTTGAATCTGTTTCTAGGTGCAGTTCTTTCTGCTACTTTTGTATTAGTGTACAGAAATGCTATCAATTTCTGGATATTCATTTTGTATCCTGCAAATTAGCTGAATTCATTTATCCCTTCTAATGGTTTTTGGGAAATGTAAGTTGGCCCAGCCACTGTGGAAAACAATATGGACATTCCTCAAAAAATTATAAATAGAAACACCATATGATCTAATAATTCCACGAGTGGCCACTTACCCAAAGAAAACAAAACCACGAATTTGAAAAGATATACGCATGCAGCATCGTTTACAATAGCCAAGATATTAAACCAAGTTAAGCGTCCATTGATGAATGAATGCATAAGGAAAGATGTGATTTATATACAATGGAATATTACATAGCCATGGACAAGAATGGGCTCATGCCATTTGCACCAACATGGATGGATTTAGAGGGTATTATGCTGTGTAAGTGAAATAAGTCAGACTGGGAAAAACTAATACCATATGATTTCACTTGTACGTGGAATCTAAAACAACGAATGAATAAAAAAGTAAAAAGCAGAATCATACTTATAAATACAGAGAACAACCTAATGGTTGCCAGAGGAGATTGAGGGGTGGGCAAAAGAGGTGTAGTGCAACAGGAGATACAGGCTTCCAGTTATTGAATGAATAAGGCACAGGAATAAAAGGCACAGAATTGTGAACATGGTCAATGATATTGTAATAGTGTTGTATGGTAACAGATAGTAACTACACTTGTGGCGAGTATAACATAACGTATAGAGTTGTCAGGTGACTGTGCTGTGTCCCTGAAACTAATGTAACACTGTGTGTCAACTATAGTCAAATAAAACAAAACTAAACAAAAAAATAAATAAAATGGCAGTACAGACATAAAAAGAATTCTCAATATTATACGACATCAATTCTAATCCTAAATATAAACACTATATTTTATTTCTTTATGAAAAACATTCAGAAGAGTTGCTTTCTTCAATCTTTTAAAAGTATTGTCATGTTATTATTTCATTCATTTTCAAAGTTCAGCATTTATACTTTCCCCAAAGTAAGTTATCGTACAGGACGAAGTGTGTTTTCATGGAAAACAAATGTTAAATCATAGGTCCGCACATGCACATACTGTTAATACAATTACATTGTTTATCTGTCATAAGGGAGATTTGAAAATTGAATCCTAGAACAGTGCTCAGGTTAAGAGTCATATAACATACAGAAGGCATGGTAATTACACTCTTTTGGCAATATGTAAAATATGTGTGGACTCAATTTGAATCATATTTCTAGAACTCAATTTTTGATACTACCCTTTGATGGTTATTCACAAGATTTTTGAGTGATGTGATATGATTAGATTGCTGTTTTTCAATTTGATTTGATTTGTCTAAAGACCTCTAAAAATCTCTTTGTATTCCTCATGACAATATAAGCAAAACCCTAGTTGTTACTTAGGATTGGGATAATTTCATTTTAAAGACACCCGGTTTTTATTGCCATGATCTCTTACTTATTGTGTTGCATGAGTGCATGTGTATGTGTGTGAATGTAATTATGCAGGAATCATTTCCCTTATGAAAAAAATAGGTTTTTAAGTGGTTTTAAGGGGAAGGGAATATCTATCACTTTTTTCCTTACAGTTATCTTTCCAATTATTTGACTATAGGTGGAAATATTTTACCATAAATTTATCTAGAACATAAAAATATATGAGTATATGTTAAATATATATTATTTCTAATTATATTATAGTTATATCATAGTATGTAATTATACATTATTATATAATTATAGTATACTTACAATTTTATTAAATTAAAATTATATTAAATATAATTATTTAACAATATTTTCATAGCATACTCATATGTTATACAAACAAGCAGTCTACAAACTAATCTGAGATACTGCTATTAGTACAGTTATTATTATTATTATCTATTATTATTATTACTAATACTGTAGTTTTGTAAAATTTATCCTCAACTTTTTTCTCATCTTGTTTAGGTTGTATGAACAAAGGCAGATAATCTTCCCAATCATCAAATGAGAATTATAGCATGGCTCTTTCTGTCCTCTTTCCTCTCACCCCCCCCCCCCCAAAAATAGTCCATCTGAAAGACTTGATTAGGAGCACAGTGACAGCTACATTCAAGAAAGATGTAGAGTCTATCATGACTCTCATAGAAGTATCTGAAGTCAGACATCAATGGAGAAGACTCCTTTTATTACTGATACTCAAGAATCCTACATCTCTTAGCTACTTCTATGTCCTGATTTTTTTTTCTGAAATGTACATCCAAAATACCCAAATTGAGGTTGTTTTTCACTTTTATCATATTAAGTCATACTGAAGAAATGAACATAATGATGATCAAAGAGAATGCCAGCTCACCAATAATAATCCATTCCATTTTGTTCAATAAGGAAAAATACATTGTAATAAACAGCATGCTTGATATCTACTAGGCAATATCCATGTATTACTTGTTCTAATTCTTCATATTAGGTATTATTCTTATTTCTATTTTGAAGATGAGAATATTGAGACATAGGCATCTGATTCTGCCCTAAACAAATGGCATAAAACAGATGAAAATACTGCCTTTAGCTTAATTGAAAGGCAGCTCATGAACAGCACGAGTTGAGTGAGGGACTCCGTTTTCCTAGTACTCAATGCCCATAGCACATGATAACCAACTCAGTGACCTATAAAAGCACCCACATTACCTTTAGTTACTTCAGTTCAAGGGTATGATGGCCAAATAGGTAGACAGACTGGGTAGGTCAAGGGAGGGATGCCTGTACCTTGAAAATGGCTCAGCTCTTTCCCTCAAATTGAAAGGGGAATAATTAAAACATGAAATGCACCGGGGCGCCTGGGTGGCGCAGTCGGTTAAGCTTCCGACTTCAGCCAGGTCACGATCTTGCGGTCCGTGAGTTCGAGCCCCGCGTCAGGCTCTGGGCTGACGGCTCAGAGCCTGGAGCCTGTTTCCGATTCTGTGTCTCCCTCTCTCTCTGCCCCTCGCCCTTTCATGCTCTGTCTCTCTCTGTCCCAAAAATAAATAAACGTTGAAAAAAACAAAAAAAAAAAAACAAAAAAAAAACAAAACAAAAAAAAACATGAAATGCACCAATTTTTCAAGTAAGTAATTTGATTCATGCTTCTTCCTTAAGATTATGTTTTTGAAAGCAATGACCTATTATGATCCTGAAATAAGGAAAAATCATATAAGTGCTTAGATAGTGTTGGGGTTTAAACTCTTCTTTTGATTTTTTTTTTTTGAAAATGTACTAAGTACTGAGAAGCAACATTGGCTCAAGATTTTTTGGCTTTATTTTAGGCTCTCTATTTTTTTTCTGCACTAATAAAAGAGCTCAGAAATAAACCTATTCTAAACAGTGGGAGAAAGAAAAATCTAATAAATAAAGAAGCAGAAAATTAATTTTTAGACTACCCACAGAACAAATTATAATCATCTTCTGAATGTCACATACAGAAGTTGAGATATTAACTTCAGACATTTTCCCCCCACGATGAATCCTGGTTTTATTAAGTTTTCAATAAGTAGATGAAAATTCACATTTTATTAAGTCTTCAGAAAATATCCCAGGAAATACTGTGCTTCAGTGAGTATCAAATAGAAGCACATGTAAACACTCTCACTGTGCATTTAAAGCAAATTAATTTAATTTTATTTTAAAATACAATTTGCTTCAGTGCTGCTTGCAGAAGATACAGTTTTCATTTACTAGAAATTAAATACGAATCTCTAGAAAATAAAGCATAATTATCTCTTAACATCGCAACTCGCACACTCATCTGGAGAGGACTATTTCTCATAAGGGAAGAAAGCATGAAGAGTATCTTGAACTGTTTATTGATATAAAGCCTTTATTGATCTGGTGCTTATATAACATAAAGGAAGCTCCTCGAGATGTTCTCATACATTTGCTGCAACTGTGAAAACTTCCAGATGTCATTTTTGTTAGGTCTTCCGCAGTCCTTGACTACAAGTTTTGTCCATATAGGTAAATGCTTTCATTAAAATATTTCCCCCTCTCATTTTATAGGGGATGAACGTTGTCTACTGAACAGACAATCTCAGGAGAGTGACAGAGTTTGGAGGGGAAGTGAGTGAAACTAAAGGAAATGATAAAAAGAGGATAGATTGTTCTTGAAAAGTAGCCAAAAGCCATGTTCTCATTAGCCATGTAGCTGTGAATTTCTATACTCAATGCAGTCATTAATATTGACTAATAGAATGAAAAACCGATGAAATTAGTAAGCACCTGTTGTATGAACATAAATTTTGTAAAACCAAATGTTAAAAAAAAAACTGAGTAAAGTGGCGAATAATAAATGACTGTGCCTGAAGAGACAAAATGCCAGTTTTGTAGTTGAACAATTTGAAATCAGGTCTAGAGCATGCCAGAAATTTCTTATGAATTAATATTGGATCAGTTAATGTCTTCTTTTAAAAAAATGATATGGATACATGCCTTCTCATTTATATAAATTAAGGTAATTGTGACATAATAATTTTTAAAGTAAAATTAGTATATAAAATTATTTGTTTCAAATGTAAAACATTACAATTCAACAACTGTATGCACTACAAAGTGATCACCGCCAAAAGTCCAATTACCATCCATCACCATATAGTTGGCTCTCTTCATGCAATTTACCCAAACTCCTTTCTCTCTGGTAACCATCAGTCTGTTTTCTATGATTTTGTTTTTGTATTCTTTTGTTTGCCTATTTTTTTTTTATTCTAAATATGAGTTAAATTGTGTGGTATTTGTTTTTCTCTGCCTGTCTTATTTCACTTAACATCATACCTTTCAGGTTCATCTATGTTGTTGCAAATGGCAATACTTCATTCTCCTTTATGGCTGAGTAGTATTCCAGTGTGTGTGTGTGTGTGTGTGTGTGTGTACACACGCGTGTGTGCATGTGCATACCACATCTTCTTTATTCATCTATCTATGGACACTTAGGTTGTTTCCATATCTTGGCTACTGTAAACAATAATGCAATAAACATGGGAGTATATATATTTTTGAATTTGTTTTTTGTAGTCTTTGGATAAATACCCAGAAGGGGAATTGCTGGATCCTATGATGTTTCCATTCTTAATTTTTTGAGGAATCTGTATACTGTTTTCCACAGTGGCTGCACCAACTGACGTTCCCACCAACAGTGCAAGAGGGTTCCCTCTTCTTCACACCTTCTTCAACACTTGTATTCCTTCCATTTTTAAAAATAGCCATTCTAGACAGGTATGTGGTATTATCTCATTGTGGTTTTGATGTGTATTTTCCAGAATTCAGTGATATAGAACATTTTCTCATATGCTTCTTGGCCATCTATGTCTTCTTTAGAAAAGAAAAAATGTCTATGCAGATCATCTGCTTGTTTATTTAAACTGAGTTATGTAGTTTTTATTGTTGAGTTGTATGAGTTCATTTTTTTATATTTTGGATACTGATACTTTATGGGATATATGATTTGCAAATATCTTCTCCCATTCACTAGCTTGCTTTTCATTTGATGACGGTTTCTTTCACTGTGAAATAGCCCTTTTCATTTGATGTAATTTCTTTTGTTTATTTTTCCTTTTGTTTCCCTTGACTTTGGAGTCAGATCTATTAACACATTGCTAAGACAGCCATCAATGAATTTATCACTTATGTTTTTATGGTTTCAGGCCTTACATTTAACTCTTTAATCCATTTTAAGTTAATTTTTGTGGAGACAGTGTAAGATAGTGGTCGTTTCATTCATTTGTATTTGGCTATTCTAGCTTTTCCAGCATCGCTTATAGAAGAGATGATCCTTTCTCCATTGCATATTCTTGGATCCCTTATCATAAATTAATTGTCCATAGATGTGTGGGTTTATTTCTAGACTCTCAATACTGTTCTGTCAACCTGCACGTCACTTTTTATGCCAATGCCATACTGTTTTGATTACTATCGCTTTGTAGTATAGTTTAAAACTAGGGACCATGATACTTCCAGCTTTGTGCTTCTTTTCCAAGATTGCTTTGGCTATTCATGATCATTTATGGTTCCATACACGTTTTAGAATTATTTGTTCTAGTTCTGTGAAAAAGGCCATTGAAATTTTGATAGGGTTGCCTTGAATCTGTAGATTGCTTTGGATAGCATGGACATTTCACAATACTAATTCTTTCAATCCATGAACATGGAATACCTTTGCATTTATTTGTATTTTCTTTGATTTTCTCATCATTGTCTTTTAGTTTTCAGTGTACAGGTCTTTCACCTCCTTAGTTAAGTTTGTTCCTGGGTATTTTATTCTTTCAGATCAGTTATAAATGGAATTGTTTTTCTAATTCATCTTTCTGATAGTTCATTACGGGTGTTTTTAAGCACCACAGACTTCTGTATATTGATTTTGTATCCCTGCAACTTGGCTGACTTTTTCTTTACCAGTTCTAATAGGTTTTTTTTCTGTTTTTGTTTTTGTTGTTGTTGTTGTTGTTGTTGTTGTTGTTTTGTGGAGTGTTTAGGGTCTTCTATACATAGTAGAACATTCCTCTGCAAAGAATGACAGTTTTATTTCTTCCCTTCCTATTTGGTGGCCTTTTATTTCTCCTTCTCGCCCAATTGCTGTAAGTAGGACTTCTAATATTATGTTGAATAAAAGTGGCAAGAGTAGATACCTTGTCTCACTCCTCTATACTTAGAGGAAAACTTTTCAGTTTTTCACCATTGAGAATGTTGGCTATAGTTTGACATATATGGCCTTTATTATGTTGAGGTCTGTTCTCTTGTTACCATTTTGTGGAGAGTTTTTATCAAAAATAGATGTTGAAATTTGCCAAATGCTCTCTCTGCATTTAAGATGATCATATGATTTTTACCCTTCATTTTGTTAATGTGGTGTTTCACATTGGTTGACTTGTGGATATTGAAACATCCTTGCAGTCCTGGAATAAATCCCACTAAATCATGGAGTATAATCCTTTTAGCATATTGTTGAATTTGGTTTCCTAATGTCTTGTTGAAAATTTTTGCATCTATATTCATCAAGGATATTGACCTGTAATTTTCTTTGTTTGTTTTGTCTGATTTCAGTGTAAGGGTAATTGGTTTGGTATAAGGGTGATATTGACCTCAATGAATATTTGGTAGAATTCACCAGTGAAATTGTCTGGTCTGTGCTTTCATTTATTGGCAGGCTGTTGATTACTAGGAATTGGTCTATTCAGATTCATCAAATTTTTTCATGATTTACTCTCAAGAGGTTGAGTGTTTCTAGGAATTTATCCATTTCTTCTAGGTTTTCCAATTTGTTGGCATATAATTATTCATAACAGTTTTTTATAATCCTTTGTATTTCTGTGGCATCATTTGTGTAACATCTCCTCTTTAATTTTTTCTTGGTAAGTCTAGCTAAAGATATGTCAATTTTGTTTATCTTTTCAAAGAATCAGGTTTTTTTTAAAAGTTTATTTATTTTGAGAGGGGAGGGACAGAAAGAGAGAATCCCAAGCAGGCTGTGCACTGTCAGCACAGAGGCCAACACAGGGCTCTAACTCACGAACCATGAGATCATGACTTGAGCCAAAATCAAGAGTAGGACACTCAACCGACTGAGCCACCCAGGCACCCCTCAATTATCTTTTAGTTTCATTTATCTCTTCTACTGTCTTGTTAGTTTCTATTTCATTTATTTCCTCTCTATTCTTTATTATTTCCTTACTTCTACTAACTTTGTTAGTAGAAAACAACTTTGTTGTTTTTCTTTTCCTGATATCTTTAGGTGTAAAGTTATTTTGCTTATTTGAGATTTTTCTTGGTTCTTGGATTAGGTCTCTATTCTTATGAACTTCCCTCTTAGAATCATTTTTACTGCATCCCATAGATTTTAGTATGTCACACTTCTGTTTTCAGTTGTCATTAAGTATTTTTTTTATTTCCTCTTTGATATCTTCTATGACCCACTAGCCCTTCTGTGACTCAGTAGAATATTATTTACTCTTCACATTTTTGTGGGTTTTCCAGTTTTCTTCTTGTAGTTGACTTCTGGTTTCATAAAACTGTCATTTGAAAAGATGTTTGATATGAGTTCAATCTTCTTGAGCTTACTGAGACTTGTTTTGTGGCCTAACATGTGATAGATCCTGAATAATGTTCCAGGTACACTTGAGAATAATGTGTATTTTGCTACTTTGGGATGGAACGTTCTGTATGTATCTATTAAGCCTATCTGGTCTAATGTGTCATTTAAGGCCAATGTTTGATTTTTATCAACGTTTGATATTCCAAAATTGATTTTCTGTCTAGATGATCTATCCAATGCTATACCTGGAGAATAAGTACCATAATATTATTGGATTACTGGATAACATAATTTCTTAGCTTTCTTTTTTTAGATGGGTAACAATAATAAAAATACACAAAATGCAAAGCATTTCTTTTGTCTTATGTCTTAGATTCCTGAAGATCTTGAAATTAGCCTGTGAAACATTTCCTTACCTCCAAAGTGATGTTCACAGCTTCCATAGCTCTCTGCACTAGGGCTCCTTCCAGGAAAGAACTAAGTCTAAACAGTGCCTGTATCCCCCCCAATCTCTCATGCCTCCTAAAGCAGAACTGGACGTAAGGTCTGTCCTCCGTAACCATCTGCCAAATGATGGATTTCGTCAAGAGCATTAATATGTATGTGTTTCAGAGGGGAGATGTTCTTACTGTGTTCTTGCCTACCCACAAATTCCAAATCTAAGAATATGTGACAATGAAAATTCTAAGTGAGTTCATTTTTTTCGAACCAGACTTAACAGAGTAAATTCCTGTAAAATAACATTCTTCACCAAGTGATATAACGACTAAGTGATATAACGACTAATGAAAAAGAAAGCTAGAATTACTAAAATATCTATCACCGTGATTTGAGCCAGTAAATACCTATCCAAATAAAGCTATCCAAGTCAAAAACCACACACCAGCCATATTTTAATTGAAATCAGATATCCCAATGCTGTGTGTGTGTGTGTGTGTGTGTGTGTGTGTGTGTTTTACTCTGACATAGTTTGTTTCCACAACTGTTTTCTTTTAGTTATTCTAAGAAATAAAATAGAATATTAAGTCTGAGCTGACACCACATTTTAAACTGTGCTTCATTCATTTCATACTTTCCAAGCTCTCGCATTTGTAAAAGCCATACTTTCTCACATATTCCAGAAAGTGTGTGTTCAAAATGAACAAATAAGGATGCTCGATGCTTGGGTCCCAGTATTTAAAACGTGTGTTTCGCTAAAGAGAGCTACCAAGAAAACATCAGATATTTCAGCGTGAAAAGAAATAAAAGCTATCTGCCTCACATTATTCACAGCCAATTCAAACAGGCTACTGTGGTATTCATAAATCCCTCGGAATTAAGTCAAACATGCATAAAATCAGGCTTCCTTTGTGGTAAAAATTTCTTCCAGCTGAGCCCAAGGAGAGAAGAAAAAGTTATTCAAATACCTATTGTGAAACTGAAGACGATTTGAAAAAGTCAATGCCTACCTCGGCCGAAGTCTTCCTGACAATTTCCTAATTTTAAGGAATTGTCTGTGAGACCTGTCATCAACTTGTTTCCATTAAAAAATGAAGAACAATGCAACAAATGTCATGATATTAGCTTAAAGTAGTGTCGTGGTGTTTGGTGTTTTAAGTGGGAGTCTATTTGCTTTGTTAAGATTCAGGCAACTCACTCTGAGGTAAACAAATAGCACGCTTTTCCAACAAAGCCCAGGTACTTCCTCGGAGAAAAAGAGAGTACAATTTATTATGCTTCTGTGAATTGAAAATAAATACATTTTGCAAAGAGAAGCTTCATTCCCCGAAATATTTAGAAAGTAAACAATACGGTAATGCTCTCTACTATGTGATCATCTGATGAGAAGTTGTATTTCATTTTTGAATTGGATTTAGTATGAGAACAGAAAGGCTGTCCTTCATGCGACGGGTGAAAAGGGGGACAAAAATGATCACCATATTCATGTTGATAAAGCTCTGTGCCCACAACAAGCAAACAAACAAGACCAACTTTCCACTATGATTGGGGCAGAGATCTACCTGATTCATTTTCTATTTCCAGATACTTGGCCACTTGGACACATGCATTGCTCATCCAATGACACTAAATGGGGGCAGAATTTGTCACCCCAAAATATCCCTCTTTGGCTTCAAGTAATTTTAGACTGACTATTCTTAGCAAACAGCAGACACACAAAAGCTCTAAAAACCAAGTAGAAGTGACCCTTTTGTAAGAGGTATTTACATTTGTGAAAGAAATCCACCTTAAGGGCGTTTCCCTCTTGTACCCAGAAGAGAAAGGCACCAAATGTCTGGAAACTCTTACCAATAGAGTAGGTGAAGACTTACATATGCGAAAACAATCATACTTTTATTTACTGCGCTTTGCCTGAAAACCTCCCATAACTGCCTCACCCACCATTTTTTCTCTTTGGTTGGAGTTGGTATTTAAGGTGGCTGGCCTCATCGTCACAAGGCAGGCTGCTCTGGTGGCTAAAGTCTAGTTAAAAACAGTAAGAAAAAAGACACTAATTTAAAACTCACGAATCAGGGCACCGGGGTGGTTCAGTCCCTCGAGCGTCCAGCTTTGAGGTAACGATCTCACGGTTCATGAGTTCGAGCTCTGCATTGGGCTCTCTGCCGTCAGGGCAGAACCCGCTTCGGATCCTCTGTCCCCCTCTCTCTTCCTGCACCTGCTCCCCATTCATGCTCTCTCTCAAAAATAAACAAACATTAAAAAATACCCACAAATCTTGAATTCACTCTTGGCTCTTCTTCCTACGTGTTTTGTGATTGCTGGCAACTTAATTCACGTTCCTTATTCTGAATTTTATCATCTGTCGAATCACAGTGACTTTCCCTCAGATCATGAGCACGAATGGGTGATATAATTCATATAAAATCCCTAGGACGTATTAGGAACTCGATAGGGAGTTAACCTTTCGAGGCATATTTTTTCCAACTAGAAAAGAAGCACTTTGCCCATCAAAGCCACTATTTCTCCAACATACACTGTACATTTCCGTCTGTCCACTTTAATGCATTTCATCTCTTCCTCCTCTTTCTCCAAATGACCTCTTTCTTTCTAATCACCACATATAGATGCCTCTGTCTCTTCAAAGACCCAAATCAAATGTCACCTTCTCAGATTGTGTTGATTTTCTGGCTTTGCTAAAGATAGACATACACATTCTAAAATTTGTTCTTTTTTCCCATAGAGTAATTTAGTATCCATTTGATAAATTCTTACTGCATAAATGCATAAATGTGAGATATATTATTCATGCTTGACTATCCTCAAACTTCAGAATAAGTGTGTGTCAAACTATGGACTATGGAATACTTGGATTAAAAATCGTTTCAAAAAAGATAAAAGAATGCCACACAATTTTGCAAAGGTGAAACAAAAACGAGACAAGGCACGTCTACCATAAAATGTGCCACAGTAAATAGAAGTCATCACATTTTTCATTTTAAAAATTCAGATTTATTTGAAAAGGGGGGAGCAAAGGAAATTGGGTTAAGGAACTTGTTTAAAATATGCTTTCCAAGGCCACCCACCCAATAGTCTAACCTCTAGCTGACTAATTAGGTCCACTTGCTTTATGAGGCATGGGCTTTAAGAACTAGGATAATTTGTAATAGCACAGCCAGGAAAAACAACAGAAGTAGAAAAATATTTTTATAGTTGCAAAACTTGGCACCGGTTTCCCTGCAACTAGAACATATTTTGCCTATCCTTTATGAACTTCTGGAAAAAGAATTAAGATGCACAGAAAAGATTTTGAAAGAGAGTTTTAAATAATTTGCATATCAGCACAGAAACAAAAGCCTACAGTTGACTGTTAATTTAAATAATCAAACATATACAGCATTGTAAAAAAAAGAACAATGAATCCTGAGGGATGTATAATGTAGCATAAAATTAAAACGAGTTTGACCTGACTGACATTAAATTTGATTAACGAGAAGCTTCTCTCAAAAGAGCATCTGCCCTTTCAATCCTACAAAAAACTTACGGGTCAAATGAATTTGCTACGCCCTATTAGGAAAAGGCTTTCCTATCAGGAAAAATCCAGAATCTCTGATACAGCCCCAAGTCCATTTATTTGCTTGAATTGAATTAAGCCTTAAGACACTATGGTTATATTCATATTCTAAGCCATTTGTACCTAATGTTAAATTATTGCACATTTTATTTAAAGCTAAAATCATTATGCATTTTGTTGGTAAATTGAAGGTTTACAGATGCTGGCCAAATTACTGACAGATCAGTAGGAGATTTACATTTTAATTTAGTCCTTTAAAAAAAACTTTGACAATAACCCTTAGCTACAGTAAAAAAATAGAAAAGACATTGTATTCTAGTTGAATTCTCAAAGCAGTATTGGTTTACTCAAAATACATCTATTTTATTTAAAATATAAACATCTCTACATGTATATATATGATACATAAGGTAGAAGTAGATTTCTAAAAATGTTATTTTTTCCCACATAGCAATATAGTACTCATCTGATGAATTCTTACTGAATAAATGTTAAATACCTTATTCATGCTTGATTATCCTATAATCACAGAATAGATGTATGCAAAACTAATGTATATATTCTCTCTGACATCTTATACAAGCATATATAATATGATATGATATGATATGTATTTATATGTACATAATGCATGTATATACAGATGTATATATGTATTATATATGTATTATGAATGCAATATATAATACATAAAATGCACTATATACACACAGTATATGTGTATTTATACATTATATTATACTATATATAATGCATATATATGCTATTATATAACATATGTGTTATATATATGCATACATTATACATAATATACGATGTATATATCATGTGTATGTATTATATATACATATATTTTATATACACATATATACACATGTATACATTATACATTCTATATACATTACATATGACGTATATGTATAAATAGACATATATAACATATATTATGTGTATATATACACAAACACACATACACACAGGTGTGTATGAGAGAGAGGGAGAGAGAGAACCCTTGTATGGAATTTGATTTTCCTGTTTGACAGTCATTTTCAACCACAGAAAATCTCTGCTTAGGGGAGCTAGAAATTGGGGTGACTATATCAGCACTGCAGTGGGGCCCCAGTGCATCCGCACTGTCCAGGGGACCATTGTGTGGGGTAGGGTGGTCAGATGGTGCAGCAGTAAACATGGGGGCTGGGAGGCGGTCAGCGGTGGCAGGAAAGCACAGTCAGCACCATTTGAGAATACATGGGAGAGAATGGGGGAACACCCAAGTATACTAAAGGGGAGAGGACCACGAAAGAAGACACTGAAGCCCATTAATTATGAAGATCGGTGACATGGAACTGCCCAAATCTGTATGTTACTTGTAGCCATCTACAGATATATGCTGGAAACCTGTGGATTGATTGAGTGACCAAGTTTCTAAAGGAAGAAGTAAAAATCCTGGATGAGACTACTTTAAAGTAAACCTGGAACAGAAGAACCTCTGGACTGGATTAGAACAGACACTGTTCTCTGAGCTACTTTAATGGAGAATTGCCATCATTATCTTAGTGATGAGAGCATTAAAGTCAGTGTTAGAACTCAGAACCCATCAGCTTTGTGTTTGGGAGTTTGGGTGAACTGTGAGCAGACAGTACCCCTTCCGAAGGACTTAAACATTTCTTTTTTAATGCTTTTTCATTTTTGAGAGAGAGAGGAAGAGCAGGAGTGGGGGAGGGTCAGAGAGAGGGTGAGACAGAATATGAGGCCAACTCCAGGCTCTGAGCTGTCAGCACAGAGCTGGATGTGTGGCTCAAACCCATGAACCGCGAGATCATGACCTGAGCAGAAGTCAGAAGCTTGGCTGACAGAGCCACCTAGGCGCCCCCCTACTTCCAAAGGACTTTTTACTTATTTACTTATTTCCTGGTTGTCTTCTCTTGGCTTGTTTCTTGTTATTAAGATGTAAAAGCATTTCAATCCACATATCTTTATAATTAATAAGTTTTTGCCTCAATATATTTCCTTGAGCACACAAATAACTTTGAAAAACAAAATTCATCAAATAAGCTGTTTCTTTTGATTCTTTTATGTATTTCACCAAATTTCAATCTCACCAACAAGTTTCATTTCATTATTGATCCATAATCTGAAATACTCAAAATGGTAATGTTGCAATTTCAAAATTGAAATTTCAATACTTTTTAAGCTCTTGTAATTTAATTAGTTCAGTTTCTCTCTTGCTTTTTCTTAGTATAAATCTGAACACTTTTTTGTTTGCAAGCTTTATTTTCATTAAGGGCAATTAACTAACATTAAATTGCCCAATAGCTGCTTTAGGACACCTCGTCCTGTGGTCTTTTCTCACCCATTATTAGCCGTGGCACTCAAATTATTTAAGAGGTCATGGGCAGTACCCTACTCAAGCCCAAACTGTCTATAAAAGATGTGTGTTCCTGTCTTTTTTCATTTTAAAAATATTTATCTATTTATTTTGAAACAGAGAGCGAGTGCAGGGGAGGAGCAGAGAGAGGGAGAAAGAATCCCCAGCAGGCTTTGCACTGTCAGCTCAGAGCCCAACATGGGGTCTTTTCTCTCGAACCAGAAGATCAGGACCTGAGCGGAGACCAAGAATTAGATGCTTAACCAACTGAGCCACCCAAGCACCCCAAAAGATGTGTGTTCTACTAGGTGTTACAGCACGTGTGCAGTTGAATATTGGACCTGTAAATGCCCATCACCCACAGTGATCCTTTTGACCTCTTCCTCCAGAACTCATTCTTCGCTTCTCGGTTACATTCCTTGTTGCATTTCTGATAACTATAACCAAATTTATGCAAATCCCATAAAACATTTTTAGGCATTACTGCCACTCGGGAAAATATTGTAACGATGAATTAAAAGATCTCTACAGTCTCTCTATAGTTTCCTGCTCAGCTCTGCTATCAGGCCCTGATTTGTGTCAAGGAGGCTTTTCTGGAAAGTTATCCCAGGAAGAAGGGTCTGGGGACCTAGAAGACTGGAGCAGGAAGTAGTAAACCCAATGTATGGTTGTACCTGCTCTTGGCAACTGGGCTTCATTTTACCAGGAATGGCTAACGTGTCCACCTGAGGGTCAATAGCAAAGCTGAGAGAGTGGAAGGCAGGACACAACTGGTATCTCATCAATCCTTTCTCTTTAGCAACCTCCTTGGAGAGAAAAGTTTGTGTCATGACTCAACACATTCTATCAATGGTGCCACCTCTGCTTAGGTAGAGCACCGTTAGTAAAAAACATGGCTGATATTTCATCTAGGGTTATTTTGGTAATAATCAGTTTTTAATCCCCCTTTTACTTCAACGGTGAGAAGAGGTTTATGTCAACAGATACAAGGCATAGTAGGAAAAGAATCACATTAAAAATGCGCTACAATGTGGGAATAGTGTCCTCATCACAATGGAGGGCTTGAATTTCATCCCTTGCACAAGACAACATACCAAAAGTTCTTGATTCTTATCCTAATTCTGTTTTGATTCTACTTGTTGCCTCATAGGAACAGTTTGACAATTTCTTAAGGCCATGATGATGTCAAAATTGTAGCTTTCTGGAATCCATCTGCGCTTGTTCCTACCCCATAATAACACAACTGGGACCTGTTTTGAATGTTACTGACAGTTTGAAGTTTCTGGAATATTATTTTGGAAATATCTGCTAATTTATGTCACCAAAATTACTGATTTGAGACTGAGCACTTGCCTACAGACATGCATAATTAACTTTTATCAATTATTTATTGAATTTGTAGATTAAATTTGTTTTTCCTACTAAGTTCTGAGACATCCTATTGATAATTAATCATAATCCCCTTAAAATGTACGTGATATAGAAACATTGTGGTTTAAGAATGGTATTATATATTTGACTTTAATTTTCAGAGTTAACAAAATAAAGTGTTAGGTAAAACACTGAGACTGAGGTTAGATAATTCACACCAACTCAGATTGGTTAGTGATCTCTAAGCAATAAGTTAAGACAGCATAAAAATGATAACTTAGTTTTCTTTAATTTTCTCTTAAAGAAATATTATTTAAAGCTTATTTACATAGTGTAGATCTTCTAGGGAGGGTCTTCCCTAATGGATTTACAATAAGTTTGACTTGTCATTAAGTTTGGCCTCTCCTATCTTAGAAAAGCATTTCTTCGTGCAATTATTCTCTCAAACTGAATATAATGATGGGACCCTCATCATGTGGGATTTGTGAGGATAAAATGAGATATCACGAGGAAAGTACGTAACCAAAATTCCATTGACCACATTGTTTTAAAACTCCATTCTAGGTACTGTGATACAAATGATTAGATATCAAGGTATTTAAGAGAGTGTACTGGGAACTAGATAAGTCTGTACCACATTTCAGTGTGAAGAAGAAGAAGAAAAATACAGTAAAACCTTGGATTGTGAGTAACTTGTTCTGCGAGTGTTTTACCATAGGTTAATAAGATATAGATTAAATGCCGAGTGTAGTTCAGAGTAAAAGGCTAGAGCTTCCACGAGGCTGAGTGCCTCTGGGATGCTGTTTAGGGTGAAGTTGGAAGCAAACCATAAGACAAGGCAGGGAGATAGGCAGGAGGGGAGGCATTACATGTAGTCTTTAGGAAAGGATTCATGGAGTTGATATATTTGAGTAAGATCTTAAAACATGGAAATAATCTCAACTTGTTTTCTGCTTTCCCAAAGTTGCCCCAAATTTTTCAGACTTCCATTGGGCTGTGTTATTGGATTTTATAAGCTATAGCTACAGATAGACACATAGGTAGAGAGAAAGATTTAGATGTAGGTATGACTTAGACACATATGTATGCATACTCTAGGCTCTTTTTATTTTTTTTATTTTATTTTTTTTTATTTATATATGAAATTTATTGTCAAATTGGTTTCCATACAACACCCAGTGCTCATCCCAAAAGGTGCCCTCCTCAATACCCATCACCCACCCTCTCCTCCCTCCCACCCCCCATCAACCCTTAGTTTGCTCTCAGTTCTCAACAGTCTCTTATGCTTTGGCTCTCTCCCACTCTAACCTCTTTTTTTTTTTTTTTTCCTTCCCCTCCCCCATGGGTTCCTGTTAAGTTTCTCAGGATCCACATAAGAGTGAAACCATATGGTATCTGTCTTTCTCTGTATGGCTTATTTCACTTAGCATCACACTCTCCAGTTCCATCCACGTTGCTACAAAAGGCCATATTTCATTTTTTCTCATTGCCACGTAGTATTCCATTGTGTATATAAACCACAATTTCTTTATCCATTCATCAGTTGATGGACAGTTAGGCTCTTTCCATAATTTGGCTATTGTTGAGAGTGCTGCTATGAACATTGGGGTACAAGTGCCCCTATGCATCAGTACTCCTGTGTCCCTTGGATAAATTCCTAGCAGTGCTATTGCTGGGTCATAGGGTAGGTCTATTTTTAATTTTCTGAGGAACCTCCACACTGCTTTCCAGAGCGGCTGCACCAATTTGCATTCCCACCAACAGTGCAAGAGGGTTCCCGTTTCTCCACATCCTCTCCAGCATCTATAGTCTCCTGATTTGTTCATTTTGGCCACTCTGACTGGCGTGAGGTGATACCTGAGTGTGGTTTTGATTTGTATTTCCCTGATAAGGAGCGACGCTGAACATCTTTTCATGTGCCTGTTGGCCATCCGGATGTCTTCTTTAGAGAAGTGTCTATTCATGTTTTCTGCCCATTTCTTCACTGGGTTATTTGCTTTTCGGGTGTGGAGTTTGGTGAGCTCTTTATATATTTTGGATACTAGCCCTTTGTCCGATATGTCATTTGCAAATATCTTTTCCCATTCCGTTGGTTGCCTTTTAGTTTTGTTGGTTGTTTCCTTTGCTGTGCAGAAGCTTTTTATCTTCATAAGGTCCCAGTAATTCACTTTTGCTTTTAATTCCCTTGCCTTTGGGGATGTGTCGAGTAAGAGATTGCTACGGCTGAGGTCAGAGAGGTCTTTTCCTGCTTTCTCCTCTAAGGTTTTGATGGTTTCCTGTCTCACATTCAGGTCCTTTATCCATTTTGAGTTTATTTTTGTGAATGGTGTGAGAAAGTGGTCTAGTTTCAACCTTCTGCATGTTGCTGTCCAGTTCTCCCAGCACCATTTGTTAAAGAGACTGTCTTTTTTCCATTGGATGTTCTTTCCTGCTTTGTCAAAGATGAGTTGGCCATACGTTTGTGGGTCTAGTTCTGGGGTTTCTATTCTATTCCATTGGTCTATGTGTCTGTTTTTGTTCTAGGCTCTTTTTAAATGTTTATTTATTTTTGAGACAGAGAGAAAGAGAGAGAGAGAGAGGGCATGAGCAGGGGAGGGGCAGAGAGAGAGAGGGAGAAAGAGAATCCCAAGCAGTCTCTGTGCTATCAGCATGAAGCCCAACATGAGGCTCAAACTCTCAAACTATGAGATCATGACCTGAGCCACCCAGGCGTCCCCATACTCTGTGCTCTTTGAACTGTATCGAAATGTATCTACATCAAAATGTCATGAGTTTCAAAAACAAAGCATTTTTAGACCACTGTTCAGTGATAACCCCACAACACAAAGTTTAAGGAGTACTGACTCTACGTGTCAATGATAACATCTTATTAACTGGAACTGGGAAAAAATGCATATTTCTACAAATATTTATTTTTATAAGACTGCTGTCAGTCCTAACAGTTAACAAATATTTAAAGCAGCTTTATTTTCAAATAATATTTTTGGTTATGAAAAATATTGAATATACTTTTATTGTTTTTCAATGGGAAATACTTGAAAATAAAGTTAATATTCCGTATGTCAGTAATTCTAGCATCATTGTCCACACTCTATAGAGTTCAATAAAGTTAAAAAAAATCTTTATTCGGTTAAAATCAATTTGATGGAATCAATGAATTGGTATTAATACCCTTTCTAAAGCATTTCATGATAATATAAATTGATAACAATTTAAAGCTACTGCATTTGTGCTTTTTGTGCCTTTTTATAGACTGAGTTTATTAAATAGTAGGCTTGATATAATTTCAGGTACCTATTATATATTTTTAAAATAAATAGGGGCACCTGGGTGGCTCAGTCGGTTGGGCGTCCGACTTCGGCTCAGGTCATGATCCCGCGGTCCGTGGGTTCGAGCCCCGCGTCGGGCTCTGTGCTGACAGCTCAGAGCCTGGAGCCTGTTTCAGATTCTGTGTCTCCCTCTCTCTGACCCTCCCCCGTTCATGCTCTGTCTCTCTCTGTCTCAAAAATGAATAAACGTTAAAAAAAAATTAAGAAAATAAATAAATAAATAAATAAATAAATAAATAAATAAATAATGAATTAATTGGGGGACATATATTTCAGAAACAAAGCGGTATAGTTTTTTCATTTTCTTGAAAACTGGATTACAAACAATGCAGCATTTTTTGACATACTTTGGTAGTTTCTTGCAGAAGTCAGTACATTCAGTACATATCTTTTGAAACAAAGTGAATTGAATTGAATACAATTCAATTTTTAATCGAAACTTTGTTGTGGAGTTAGACAATAAAAGCAATTCTATAGCCCAAGTAACTCAAGCTTATAGTCTGGCTAGGTCCCAACAACTAAAATGGTGCCATTTAATTATAAAAGAAAAATCTATCTTCTATATCATTCCGTTGCTTTTTTCTGGGGAAAATGTTTTTGTTTTCTTTTTTCCTATTTTTCTTCCAATAATAAAGCAAACTGCTTAGCAAAAGCGTACCTTACTGCAACTGCTACACGCAAAACTGAAAATACTCTAGAAATTTTCTCATGTTGGTTTATTCAGTGTCAGCTTCATTCAGTGGAAATATGCCCCCTATCAGAGTCAACTTCCTTCAGTAGAAATTTTCCCCTACAAGAAGGGGAGAGTAAACCGTTATATTTCCCAAATGATCAAGTCTTTGGATGTGTCCTTACCTTAAAGAGGGTAAACAAATTTCTAGAAAACAAGTTTAAAAAATAAAATAAAATCAACAGCTCAATCAAACTCACTAACCACAATAGGACTCTTAAGTATCAGTGTAAGACCTGCTAACTATATATTGCTCTATGTTACTTGTGTCATCTTTAAAAAGACGAAAAGAAAGAAAACTATACCAATCTTTCCATGAATATTTCCTTTTAGTATTCCCATCCTAAATGCTGATCCCAACGGACAAGTTTTATTGTGGTTTTTGCCATAAGACAATTCACTTACAGGACCAAGTAGTAAATATATAACATATTTATATAAAATATTATATAACTGCATTTTATATTTTAAATAATATATTATTATATATTATATAACATACACTGTTATGTATATATACATCTATATACACAAGAAATAAATTACATTAAAATGTATTTGGGAAATTAAAATGTGATATTCAAGTTGATTTAAGTTGCAAAAATACAGCCACTTGTCAAAACGTCATAATTTCAAAGATACAGGCCAGATACTTCTCTACAATAGGGTCTTACTTAGAAACATAAGTCTAATTTATTTCCTTTTAAAGTAAATATTTCTAAGTTCATTATCAAGCAAAAACTCAACAATGACAAATATTCTCGCCTGTACCCAGGCCACCCAGGAAACAGCTGAGGTTGTAGCCTCTAGACTGTTTGGATGCACACTGTGGCTGCTGTACTTGAAGGTCCCTAGACTAGAGAGAGTATTTTCTACATTCACAGAAACCAGTTGGGTTTTTTTCCCCCTCTGGTTGACAGTCTTCTAAATTAGAATACGTTGTTTTCCATGAGAAACGTGGCATATTAAAAACATTTAACATGGCACAGCTGTTCGGTGTGAATCAAGTCATTTCGGGCCACCCTGATGAGGACAGCCTGCGGGTGACCAGAGGTTGTAGCTGAAGATTTCTTCCTCTACTGGCTTTACTCTAAATAAGGATGTTTCTCAGGTTGCCTTGGCATTTACCTAGCATTTTGGCACACTGGCTCAAAAGGCCAATTTAGTAAATCACAAAAATGCTTTTGACTAAATTATGGCCTTAGGTAAGGCAGTGGGAGATCCTCTGGGATGTCCGATGAGAGGCCGGGTTCACAGTACTGGATGCCCAGTCCTATGAGAACGACCCCTGGTGAGCAAGCTTCTGGTCAGTCAAAAACAAACCCTTGAGTTAAAAAACAAGCATTATTTCCCAAAAAGTAAGACAAAGTATTTCAATTACAACTTAGCTATTTTCCGTAGCCTTAAAAATATACAAACAAATCAAAGGAGGCACTTTTCTTGCATGGAATTACTTAATGGTCAATACTTAAAAAATATATATATATAATGTCATAGAAATATTACACATTATACACACACACACACACACACACACACACGCTTATAATTCCCGAAGGAGGCGTTTGTGCAAATAACAAATGCACATTCTACTAAGAGCAAAATTGTTGCAAGCTAACCAATTATGGAAAGTCAAAACACAAATACATGATATGTAGTAACTTTCCAGAATGATTGTCTTTTTAAAAATTTTTTTCACGTGTATTTATTTTTGAGAGACAGAGAGAGACAGAGCATGAGGAGGAGAGGGAGACACAGAATCCGAAGCAGACTCCAGGCTCTGAGCTGTCAGCACAGAGCCCGACGCAGCTGTCGAACCCACAAACCCACAAACCGGGAGATTATGACCTGAGCCGAGAATGATTGTTTTCGATTGGATCAGTTTTCCTCTAAAGTAAATCTGCTAGGTTTAGGTGCTGCAATTAGCCATTGCTATTTAAATACACACTCCAATTTCTGGTAGCTTCAAATAGCGTGATTTGTAGCCTCTCATCATTCCGCAGATTGCTGGGTGGTCTCCCCCCCTGGCCATGCTCAGGCACTTGCAGGGTGACAGGGTGGGAGCCAAGGAGCTTTTCTCCTAGATCTTGTGGTCTGTGCAGTCAGTTGCCTGGCAGTCTTGGGTTGGTTTCCTCATCGTCGGGAAGCCAGCTCAGTTTCCTCCACTAAGGGTCTCAGGGTAGTGTTCTAAGATGTGGATGAGGGAAACTGTGAAAACTCTTTGGCATCTGGACCTCGAATTTGTGTAGCATCTCTTTTGCCATATTCTATTGGTCAAGCAAGCCATTTGTCCAGGCCAGATTCCAGAAGAGAAATGCATTCCATGTTTCACGGTAAGATCAGCAAAATGCTGTTGTAAAAATACACGACAGCAATTATACCGATAGTGAAAATAGCATCGTCTTCCTAGATTTCCTCATACATGGAGAGAGAAATACACCAACTATTTTGTCCAAGGTACTAGTCCCATTTCTGAATAATATCCATCGCATCTTGGAAATCTTTTACGTATTTGCAAAAAGTTTTAGGCTTTGGGATATATAACGATTTCTATCATTTACAAATCTAAGAATATTTTCTACATTCACAGTTCAGATATCTTCAACACTTCAAACAGGACCATCATTTGGTTCGTTAATTCTTAGTGCCATGAACCCTGGCTGTGACCATAAATAAATGAAAATGCATTTGGAACTTGGTAGTAGTTATCTTCTATCAAAAGTTACATGTTAACCAGTGTGATTAAAGTTCATGATGCCAAAGATTTATAATGATGTGATTTAACGTGAAGAATAATTGATAGGTTATTACTTATTTCATTATTTATGTGTATATTCATTTGTTATTTAATTGCTCTGTTCTTTACATAGCATATCTGCAACATAATATTGTATTTATCTAAGTCCTGTGGTCCAGGAAGACAACATGGTTGCGAAATCTCCCTGCCTATTTTCTTTGCCCCCAAGAGGCTGCTAAGCTCAAAGCATCATCATGCTTCCTGAGTATTCTGAGAGAAGTACCCAGCTCTACCCTTTCTCAATGACCCAGATAAACTGTCTCCATTCTTCCACATAATGTCCATAGACTTGTGAATGAGTTTCTTGTTCTCCTCTCTCTATGAAACCGGACCTTCTTCCATTTCTTTGAGAAGTTCCTCATTAATGTTTCCCTTATTGCAAAAATCATCTCCTAAACCTTCCAGAGCATTTTGTTTTTCATATGCGTTATGGGTCATCATGAGAAAACAAACAAAACATCCTTAATTTGAGTGCAATTCAAGTACAAACTTCCTAAGTTTAAACTTTTGATGTATTTCAAAACCTTTTAATTATCCCTATGGCAAGAACAATTCTCAGTGATTCCAAAAATCACTTGTACGGTTCTTTTTTATCCGTTCTTTGGAAACTTTTACCCTTGATCAAAAAAATATGGGGCTCATCGATAGTCATAAAGAATATATTCTAGGATTCCTATAAGAAAAAAAAATTGTAAGAGAATTTTTCTAAAGAGATAACAAAGAGTGGCAGGGAGGAGGTGTAGTTTTTGTGAATTATTTTTTTGTTGTTCTTAGTGGGAACATGGGCCCAATACAAAATGCTTCATGTTACCCCTTGACAAAACTTTAACAACAGTTTTTCAAATCTTTTATTTCTTTTGATTTTCAAATCTCTAAATTAGGCCTTTAATTTTTAAGGCAAAGAGAAAAGAAACGGGAGGGACCATTGTATGTGTTTGGTGGGGTCAGGTGGTTCTAAACGCAGGGATTATTAAGGCATTAATGGTGCCACTGTGTAGAGGGAGGGAAAGAGTCTCTTGTCTATGTCTTAAAATCTTTATCAGCGGTTGGCCCAACTGTAAAGGAGCATATAGTAAATATCTTCAGATTTGAAGAATATGTCGTATTCCCGCTACTCCTCAACTCTTTCAGAACAATACAAACCTAGACATAATATGGAAACCAATGGGCATAGTCACATTTCAGTAAAATTTATTTACAAGAACAGGTGGCCGGCCAGATTTAGCTAGCTGGCTGTAGTTTGTCAACCATTCATCTAGATTTTTGGATTAATATGAGACAGAAGAAACGCAAACACAAAACTGCCATCATGGGCTGTGTGTGGGAGGGGGTGGGAGGCGGTCCAGGAAGTGTCACCCTGAAGGCACTCCATTTGGATGAAATTGCAAAGGGGATTCAGAGAAGTATATGCACGAACCATTGGTTCTAACTTTTGGGCCATCCATCCGGAAGCCCTAACCAGCCAATAATTTCAAGTTGTACTAAAAATTTTCTCTGTGTACCACCTAGTTCCCAGCATTATTTTAGTTCAAAAAATTTTAATGGTCTCTCTGCTGTCATCTTAGGTGATTTGTAGGAGTAAACAGTAATCTATCAGTCATTAAATTAAACCTGTTTGATCATCTTTGTAGATAATAATCCATTCTGTTTGGCGTACTTTTGCTTATAAAATTACTAGTTAAAATGGGTGAAATGTCCTTGGAAGGAAAGTATCAAAGTTAAAGGCTCCTTTCAGGGACTGAGACTACACTCTCAATATTCACGGTCTATGGTCTAAACTTCATTAAAAACTTGCTCTAATCAGCTGAGATAACTAACCAAAGAGAATCAGTTTTGGAATGATACCTGTATATTGCTCATGAATGGCAATCTCACATTTCCATCCTGTGAGATAATTGACCTAGGGTATAGATTTTCCATTTTGCTCTAGACTGAAACTGGCATCAAATTGGGGAACACAGCAAGCAAAGTAAATCAGGGAACCAATTGTGTTGAAGTTTGGTAAAACTTACCATACAAGACAAAATACAATTTGTATTCTTTCTTCCCGTCTGGCAATTTTGCTTTATTGCCAAACTGTATCGAAAGAGGTCCTCCAAAGAGATCTTCTATGCTTTGGGTACTAGACATACGAGAAAATTATTTGCTTCTATGTGCAAATCCAGGAATGGGACCTATGTATATTTACTGTATTGCTGCGTGATCATGGTCTATTAAATTTTTCTCATTCTTCTCCCACAAAATCAGGTAAGAACCCAGTAAAAATTATCCCTCTAGGTAATTTGTTTATTTCCATTTAATTTCAGTTTGAATTGAATGAAAAGTTCTCAACAAGATATATTTTTGATATTGAGCTAAGCCTGGTTTTCAAAGTATGAATCATTATTTTTTTCCAACTTCGTTTGAATCACTGTTTTACAACTTTTATTAAGCACTTGAGTCTGATTTTTATGTGAGGTTTACAATCTCTGGGGGCTAGGTACATATTTGGTAGTTTCAGGAGAGAAATGTATCTTTCCTTCCCACTTACCCATAGATGTGTGTGTCCATATTCGCAGTCATTATATACAGGAAGTGGCCACTATTTCCCTAGTAGTCTACTGAAACCAGAGGCCAGATTTAATTTGCCTTGAAATACTGATATATATGTGTGTATATATATATATATATATATATATATATATATATATATATATATAAAATTTGCTTTTGACCTGATTTAGCTAAAGAAACCATTTGGTTTTCTGACCTAATGACTGTTCAGACAAATTCAGTAACATGTTTTAAAAGATGGCATATAAAATGTAATTTCTATTCTCAAGAACTCTGTCAGTTCCTGTGGGCCTCTCTCTAATCGTCTCCAAACGTAAATAACTGAGGTTAAAGTCAATGCCATTTGACTTGCAATGAAGAAATTTGACTTGTACTCATCACTTTACATAATTGATTCTGCCCACTCCCTGAGTGTTGTTTTTAAATAATGTGTATTTTTAAAATTAAGTCATATTTTTAAGTGACATGAAACCCGCTTTCTCGCTGCCAAAGCAAACGGAAGAGTGACAACAGGTGCTCCAGCATTTATGAGTTTTCTTCTCTGTAACGTCTTCGAAACAGCCATCATTACAGCAAATCATGGAAAGATCATAGAAGGTTACCTGTAAATTTACTTTGACACTTAAAAATGCTATTATTTACTTTAGATGGTTGATGGGGTCTACAAATGTTTTTATTCCTGGAAGGACACATTTAGAAGGTTGAAATAATATGTATGATTTTCATAGTAACCAGACATTTGACTTTTCTCTCTCTCTTTTGTTAAAGTTTATCTATTTATTTCGAGAGACAGAGAGGGAGGGAGGGAGGGGCAGAAAGTGAGAATCCCAAGCGAGCCGCACACTGTCAGCACAGAGGCCGACACTGGGGCTCAATATCCTGAGATCATGACCTGAGCCAAAAATCAAGAGTTGGACACTTAACTGACTGAGCCACCCAGGCACCCCTTGTTTTTTTTTTTCTCAATTGGAAATGGCTATTTTAATATTTCAGTTCTAGTAATTCATTCTAAGGGTTATTTTCTTTCGTCTGACTTTGCCTTGTTTTTCAGTCCAGAATACATTGTAACCGAATATCAGCACTGACTGTCCTTCCTCAAGGGGTTCACCAGGTCCCAGGATATCTCCTTAACTTCTGCCTTCCTTACAAAGGCACCATTACCTGTAGCAGCTACCTCATGATCTCAGTAGCCCCATTCCTTTGACTTCCACTTATTATTTTCTGGAGGGTACTCTTGGCCCTAGATATGCCTTACTTGCTGAAACAACCATATGTTGTATCTAATGCTGATTTCCTTCTCTCTGGTACCTACCTTACCCGTCTGAGTTTCCTGATACAGCCTCAGTTGATAAGGTCCAGTAGTAGTCATAACAAACATTTAAAATTCAAGATTAATAATGATTTGCCTTTGTGTTGTATCTTAGAGATTTGTAACCTATTTTCGTAGCATTTCAGCCAGCCTCATATCTGCCTCCATGATATAGGTAAAGCATTACTAAACCTGATTTATATAAAAGTATACTGAGTCTTAGAAAGTTAAAGGGCCTTACCTGGGATGACAGAACAAAGAAACGGAAGGATAGAGATGCCATTGAAGTTTTCAGACTCATTTGCTCGTTCTAATACCTCTGCCCATGTTGTCACACGGTTTCAGAGAGGGGGAGAGACACAAGAGTCAGAGACAGAGAATTTCAACCTGGCTACCTCTTTTACCAGTCATCTTTCACAATTTGAAATTGGTCATTATGCGCATGTATACCCACATGAATGCACACGCGTGCACACACACATGCACACACGCAGAGGGAACAGTTACAAACTGGCATAAAAAAAATCCATTGACCTCACTCCCATATCCTTTTTACTTGCTAAATACAGCAAAATTAGATTGTGGAGATCCAAGGAAGAATTAAAGAAGCCCATTTATACTGTATTTTGGAATTATAATGGAACTATACAGTGAATATGCAACTACTAGATGTTAGATGTACCGAAAGGTCTTCAGAAATCGTATTTAAAGAGCTAAAAATCAATGTGCATATATCACTGCAGTGAGATATGTGTTGACGTAAAATTTTGAATGACAATATTGTATTATTGATAATATTATTAAATATGGTCATCAACATGTTCTATTTCATGGCTCAGTTTGCACTGATTTATTCAATAACTCAGAGATGTTCATTAGAAAGCCAGATGAAGAAGGAAACGTTATTTTACTCTGATAAAATTCTAGTTAAGATTTGTTTCGAAAGTTAGTAACTAAAGTAACCTAAAAGAGGTAAATTCTAAAGTATGGAACTATAATTGATACAAAAATATTAAATATATTATGCCAAGATAATTTTGCTCTTTTCTACAAGATTATACCGTATCCGATTCTGTATTTAAACCAAATTTATATCTGCACAGTTCTTATTCATAAACCACAATTCACATGAGAAAAATGACAATTTAATTTTCTTGAATATGAATAATTCACTAATTTTGGAAGTAATCTATTTTCACAACCACAGTCATTGCTTTCGAGATGGAAGCGTATGAACATGTATATATTTATATGTAATTTCTAAGAATACCATTTCTTATTTTTTTAGCTTGTAGCTAAAAATTAAGAAAGTGCCTCAATACGTTATAATCACAATTGTAAAGAAAGCATTTTGTTATAAACAAAGTAAAATGATATGACTCCCTTTGTGTATCTAAAAAGTTAATGGCTCTCAGAATTTACATTAGCCACAGACAACATGCTACTTTAGTAATTAGCTGGATTCATTTTCATAGATCTTCTCGCTGTACAGAAAAACATCTTTACTTAGCATACTGTGTTGTGTTTAACTTCCAAGGTTAATTTTGTTTTTCATTTGAAGGTATGACCTTTTTTTGTTTTTGTTTTTTTTGGCTGGTTATGGCTTCCAATTTAAAATATAGTCTATTATGATACTTGTAACATTGACTTTTTAATGCAGATTAAAAACAACAGCAACAACATCCAAACAAAAGGAAACAAACAAACAAAAAACCCAAGCAAGTTCACTGGGTCATTTCTTTAGCCCTTAAAAGCACAAACTGTGTACCATATCAAACAACAAGGGTGTGTAATGTCTTCAGTGTCTCTTGGACACACACACACCTAACTCACACACACACACATGCACACATACGTGCATAATCACTTGAATAGCAAACAGTGTCCAACATCTGAAAGGTATCACCATGTGATCCATCTGAGGGGGCATTGAATCAGTACAATAAGTGTATCATAAAATAGTATGCTTCTCTTGCAAGAGAATCTATTAATAGTGTAAATTCGTGTTTTGTTATTTTAATTAATAGACTTTATTTTTGAGTGGTTTCAAGGTTCCAGAAAACTTCAGCAGGAAGCAAAGACAATGCCCGTATATTTCACCCTTCCTAGTGGCCGCCATTCTCTACATCTTCCATCAGTTTGGTACATTTGTTAAAATTAGCGAGTCAATATTGACATATCATGAACGGAAGTCCATAGTTATATTAGGGTTCCCTGTTTGTGTTGTGTATCCTGTGGGTTTTGACCAATGGGACATGCGATCACCATTACCATATCACACAGAGGGTTTTCACTTCTCTAGAAATCTCTGTCCTCTACCTATCCATCCTTCAGTCCCTGCCTCACAAGCCCCCGACAATCACCCATCTTTTTACTGTCTCCCTAGTTGTGTGCCTTGTCCAGAATGCCATATATTTGGAATCACACAGCATGTAGTCTTTTCAGGTTGGCTTTGTGCTTTAAGGTTCCACCAAGTCTTTGCTCTCATTTCTTTTTAGTGCTGAATAATAGTCCATTGTCTGGACGCACCATAGTTTATTAATCTACTCGCCTATTGAAGGATATCTTGGTTGCTTCTAAGTTTTGCCAATAATGAGTAATCTATTCATGTTATTCTTGTAATGGTATAAAGTAGCACTTTTTAAAAACTGGGCTGGCTTTCCTGGCCTCCAGGCACTGTTAATTGTATCCAATGATTTTGGACACAAAACAAAATTTTTATCGTGTTAACTTAAAATGTATCACACACATATGCTGTGCAGACTTTAATATATATTGTGACAGGTAAAGGTGTTACAAAATCAAACAAGAGTAATAAAAATACCAGCAATGAGTTTCAAGTCTTCAACTGTTAGGGCAATTATTGTAGTATGAGTTATCAGACAATGATCCTTGAGAAAAAGCTATGAAATGAAATGAACTGAGTCACCTTTTTTTTGTTGTTGTTGTTGTTAATTTAAAAGAAGAGTCTGATGATTAGTAATGTGGAATACCTTTCCAAATACCCGTTGCCACGTGTGTCTTCTTTGGAGAAATGTCCTTTGCCCATATTTAAAATTGGGTTATTTGTTTATTTGCTACTCAACTGTAGATGTTTTCACATATTTTGATATTAACTCTTTACCAGATACATGGTTTGCAAACATCTTCTCCTATTCCACAGGTTGTCTTTTCACTTTGTTGATTATTTTGCTCTGTGAAAGCTTTTTAGTTAGATATAATTCCATTTGTCTATTTTTGTTTAAAATTTCTCTAAAAGGGTAAAAATATTATCTTGGGTTCTTATCACACACATAAGAAATGGTGGGAGAAAATTTTTGGAGGTGAAAGCTTTTAGATGGATTATGGCATTGACTGTGCTAATCATTCCATGTGTGTATAGTTATCTCCAAACTCATTAAGTTGTATACATTATTTTATGTATGTTTTTTAGTGAGCTCTACACCCAACGTGGGGCTTGACTCAAGACCCCAATATCAAAACTCCCATGGCCTACTGATGAGCCAGCCAGGTACCGCAAGCCATATATATTAAACACGTGTAGCTTGTTTGCATGTCAATCATACTTCAATAAAGTGATTTTTAAATTTTTTTTTTCAACGTTTATTTATTTTTGGGACAGAGAGAGACAGAGCATGAACGGGGGAGGGGCAGAGAGAGAGGGAGACACAGAATCGGAAACAGGCTCCAGGCTCTGAGCCATCAGCCCAGAGCCCGACGCGGGGCTCGAACTCCTGGACCGCGAGATCGTGACCTGGCTGAAGTCGGACGCTCAACCGACTGCGCCACCCAGGCGCCCCAATAAAGTGATTTTTAAACAACTAAATAAAACCAGAAATCTGCCAGCTACCTTCCAAAAAAGATTCTCTTAAACAGTTATTTCTAAACATAACTATGATTTATGCAATACTCTGTTTATTCTGGAGAATTGAAATTGATTTAAACACAGTTAATGTTTATGCCAAAAATTTACTTAAGCAAATAATTTTAAGGATTTTGAGATTAATAAAGGTATTATTACTTAAACTGAGTTTACCTCAAAGCTATCATTGAAAATTGAAATTTTGTATTTCAAGAATTATGTTACACAATTACAAATTCTTCTAAAAAGATACCAGCCTAACAGGCAAGACTTAAATTATGGGAAACTGCTAAAAATTAGTTTACAATGAGTAATCTTGCTAGATTTTCAGTACCTAAAAATATATCCTGTATATTTAATTTTGCAAGTCTTCTGAGACCTGTGCTGTCCCTACAGAAAGGCTGTTATAAAGCTGTCAAAATATATATTATGAATCCTTAGATAGCCAAAGCAAGCAAGTCAAATCGGGAGCCCAGTTGTGCTTAAGTTTAGTCAAACCTACCATACAAGGCAAGACAGACTATGTGATCTTCCTTTCTCTCTGAGGATTTTGCCTTCCTGGTAACTGAATTTGTCATAGGTTGAAATTGAGTATCAAAATAATGTGTCACCATGTTTGCTCTAACAACTAAATATGATGAAATGTACGTTCCCGGGGCATTCAACTGACTTAAATGTAAATGATTTCATTATGCTACAGTCTACTTTTTTAAGGGAAAATAAATTATCCAGTGAGATTTTTGATACACTTCATATTAAGTGACTGATCGTTCAATTGAACGTTCAAATGGTAAGGCAAAAATGAATATATAATTTGGATCATCAGTAGAATAATCCATTTGGTAATAAGAAGCTAATTTCCTGCCGTTTCTTCTGGTATTTTCCTGTGTTTCTCTGTTAGCAAGTAACTGAGAGAGAGAAAGGAGCTTTGACCTGATTGTTAGGACACGCAGGTAGGCACTTAGACTTCCAAGAATGGCCACGGAGGGCTTCACTGAGTTGCTCCACAAAGCTGTGACCTCTCTAAGCTCCAAGGTCTCTTGTTAATATGATCAATTCACAGCAATATATATAGGGCTGCCTTGCTCACAAAGTAACATTTTAATAATTCAATATGAAATGCAATTGTATGAGATGCTATTTTAAATCACTTTCTTTTGCATCCTACACTGTGTTTTATTTCTCCATGTTTTATGCATTTCCCAAACTAACGCATTCCTCTTTAACACAAATTTTATTCTTGGTGATGATTAATTTTCAAGCTCTGTGTTTCAACTGATTCAGTTGTGAGGTATCTCATAATTTTTTTCCTGTTAACTCCACAGATTGAGGGCTTTTGTGATAGGGTTAGATTCAGAAAACAAAAGATTGAATTAAGGAAAGTTCAAATTGAGCTTATTAATCCTAAAGAAAAGCATATTGACGTTTTGTATATTGACCATGGCTCTTGGCACGGTGTCTATGCACCTGCACTTTAACTATTAATGTGAAGTCACAAAAGAATGGCTGAGGTAGGTATTCCTACCTCATTTCTTTGGCAAATGTTTCATGATTGTTTTTCTCCCCTTCCCTTCTCCCCCATTTGGTCCTTCCCTTGCTTCCTCTCTCCCCACCTTACCTTCTTGGACAGCCTCTTTACATTTCCAATCCTGGGTCTCCCAACTCACACTGCAGAGCTGTTAACATTTTGGGTCAGGTAATTCTTTGTTGTAGGGCAATCTGTCCTGTGCCTTATAGGTCTTTGGCAGCATCCTTGGTCTCTATCACTAGATACAAGTAGCACCCATCCTCAGGACAACCAAACGTGGATTCAGATGTTGTCAAATGTCCTGGGGCAGGGAGTGGGGGCAGATTCACCTTAGGTTGGGAGTAACTTCTTTAGGGCTTGCTATTACGTGCTTCGCCAATTAACAGAATAAAGTCATCTTAATGGCGAAGAATCAGGGGAACGTAGAACGTGGAGCAGTGACAGTTTTGGGACTCAGTTATTTCCCTCCTTGGAGTGTGTAGCTGATGGCTACTGTTAATGTTTGCACAAGAAACCAATGATATAGACCTAAAGGATTGCTTTGCATCAATACTGTCCGTACCTTCCCTCCATTCTTAGACTGTGTACACACCATGGTTAAGGCAATCAATCACTCAACCTGTTGATTGTTCTCTGGAAAGAGAAAGAGAGAGCCTCTGAAAAATAGACAATGGGGAGAAAGACAGTTAGTATTTACCCCTCTCCTTCCTGCTCACTCGTAGGGCGTCCTTCTGCCCCACAGTTACTTAGCCCAACCCAGAGACAAGCAAAGCATCCTGATGCCCATTTGATAGTGAGGATATTTCTGTACTCCCATCAAGATCAATCAAATTTTATTTGACTTGAGAACTCTTTTGTGGCAGCATGTACACCCAAGAATCTTTGTTAAATATGTGTTAGAAAACATTAGGATGCTTAACCTACCAATTCATTCTCTTGAGTCACTTTCTGGGATATGTCTATACATTCTGGAGAGAATATATTATATTATACTTTGCTTTCAAGAAAACCCTTCACATTAGGTCCCTTATGAAGGAGAGACAGATAATTGCCTACATGCATGCTACCTTGTATGAGAAATTTCTTTCCATATATTTTAAAGTTTCCTGTATAAAACAATAGGATATGTGTGCATGGCTCAGAGGACTTAAATTCATTTCATGCAGTGAAGTCTGGATATAAATAGGATTTTTTTTTTAGGTAATAAAAATCAAACTTTATTACTTAATGTAAAGACTGATAATGAAGACTTTCAATAATTAAGTACATAGCGTGTATATTATGTGTATGAATATATATATATATACTATTATACACAATATCTTATATGTTATATATTATAATATGTAAAATTTCCATTAGCATAATGAGCAGTTAGCAAAAGTATACTTAATGTCATGTAAATTCAGTATGCCTAGCAAGTATTATAATTTATTTAAGATTTCTCTCAGAGTGAAAAGAAAAAAAAAAATTCCCCTGCCACTGTTTTTAAATACAAGGGAAAAGTATAATTTAATTAGACATGCTACAGCTGGAAGAGATATCGAGAGTAGAAGAGCATTACTTGAAGAATGGCGTATTAATTAAAACAAGCAAAGAATATATTGTGCTCATAAAATTATTAACGTCCCATTTTCTTTTCCTGTTATAGCACTTCTGATATCAGAACTCTACAAATAGAACATCAAAATGTAGCAAACAGGTTGCCTTTACGTTGGAAAATCTTTACAGTGCGTTTGATTAATGGATGTTGTAGCGTCAATGATCCTATCATTACCCCCAGAGCGCAGGTAAACAGATTAATGTAGGATGAATTAAAAAAGAAAAAAAAAAAAAGGAAGAAAACACTTCTCCATTTTTCCTGGTACCAGTGACATGAATAACTTCTATTCTCCACTGAATGCATCTGCCTTTTTTTCCGACCAAAGAACTTCCCATCAGTGATATAAATCATTATTTCACATCAGCTTCTCCGCTACAAGATATGAATTTCAGGCTACATGCATATAGAGTTCTGACATTTATTTGCTGAGATTTATATTCATTTAAAAAAATGTAACTATCAACATTGGAAAATCATTTTGACTGCATATCTGGCTTGAGATTTTGTACCTTTTTTTTTTTTTCAACATAAGAAAGCCCACAGCATCGTAAGAAACAAACATTTTGTCAGGTTGAATATATAATTCTATCTCTCTGTGTTTCTGAAGCCTTAGTTGCTTTTTTCAAGATTATTTGTGCATGTGTGTGTGTGTGTGTGTGTGTGCGTGAAATGTCAGTGGATCAAACATGAAGTAGGCAATTATTAAATGAGTGATTATTGCAATAAATGATAAATTCATTTTTTCATTTGAAATGTGATTGTGGCAGCCATTTAGAATTAGCGTTTAAAAATCACCTTTAGGGGCGCCTGGGTGGCACAGTCGGTTAAGCGTCCAACTTCAGCCAGGTCACGATCTCGCGGTCCGTGAGTTCGAGCCCCGCGTCGGGCTCTGGGCTGATGGCTCAGAGCCTGGAGCCTGTTTCCGATTCTGTGTCTCCCTCTCTCTCTGCCCCTCCCCCGTTCATGCTCTGTCTCTCTCTGTCCCAAAAAATAAATAAATGTTGAAAAAAAAATTAAAAAAAAAATAAATAAAAATCACCTTTATTTAAAAGAACACTATTTAGTAAAACTAAAATTAGAACCACTTTAGATATGACCTGAAGGCCAGGCCATATATATATATATATTTTAAATAAAAAATAAAAGCATTAGATATTTTGGGGAAAATACTAGACAAATACCATTAATTCTATAGATCTTAACTAATAAGCAGCATAGCTCATCTCTAATTTATTGCATGTATTTGAATCAGAATTTATAAAGTTCCTTATTTCTTCTATGTTACCCCCATCAGTGTGAGGCTGCATTTTTCAAATATTGCTTCTCCAAAGCTCCCATAGTCTGGCATTCAGAAAGCATCTGGAAGAAAGAGTGCATATCCCTCTGTAAGAAAATAGGAATCCTTTACATTGGGGGCATCTTCAGTGGTGGGATTCAGGTGTCTTTTACAGCTCTTTAGGAATGAAATGGCTGGAAAAAACCTTATCTGAAAATGTTGAAAACCAGACCTTAGAGATAATGAGCATGAGTGATATCAGCTCCTATCAGGACTGCTCAGCACACAATGTGCACATTTTAAAGGTGATATTTGTTCATTCTAACTGATTATAAATATTTTCAGCTTTTTTGTGTATAAAAGTTATTTTTTAATACCATAAATTGGAAAAGTTTTAAAGCAGTGTTTTTTTTTAAGAGGATGAAAATATAAGAAAAAATAAAAAGAAGAAAGAAGAAGAAAAAGCCAGAAGTGGTCTATGCTAGAATATTCTTTTTTTTTTTTTTTTAACGTTTATTTATTTTTGAGACAGAGAGAGACAGAGCATGAACGGGGGAGGGGCAGAGAGAGAGGGAGACACAGAATCGAATCGGAAGCAGGCTCAAGGCTCTGAGCCATCAGCCCAGAGCCCGACGTGGGGCTCGAACTCACGGACTGTGAGATCGTGACCTGAGCTGAAGTCGGATGCTTAACCGACTCAGCCACCCAGGCGCCCCTAGAATATTCTTTTTAGACCATAATTAAATCACACCAACATAACACAAAAGATTGTATATTCAGGTGTGGAGGGCTTCGCAAGAAGGACAGTTATTTTTTTTTTCAAATTTTTGATTGTTTATTTTTGAGAGAGAGAGAGAGAGAGAGAGAGAGAGAGAGAGAGACAGAACACGAGCAAGGGAGGGGCAGAGAGAGAGGGAGACACAGAATACGAAGCAGGCTCCAGGCTCTGAGCTGTCAGCCCAGAGCCCGAATTGGTGCTTGAACCCACAAACTGTGAAATCATGACCTGATCCAAAGTTTGATGCTTAACCAACTGAGCCACCCAGGTGCCCCAAGGCAGCTATTTTTAATGACAGGAGATGCAAATCAATGAACAGATCAAGTAACATTTCTATGGGATTTATTTAAGTAAGATAAGTATCTTACCCTAAATTGGTAAATTGTTGATAACATTAAAAAAAATATGTTCCCAAAGGTGCCATTACCAATAAACCACAATAAGAAATGTGCAGTTATTAGGTATTAGAGGTGAAAACCCACACATGACAATTTCATTATTTAAAAAGTGTGTTTTCTAATTTCTATTTTAGAAGGACTGTGAAACTTCACAAATATTTTTAGTACTCAGGCCATCAATTTTAGCTCTAGATGAAAACGTGAATATTTTAAAAACAGATAAAAAAGACATGCTGGAAGACATAGGAATCCTAATACCTGCAAAGGTGTTGTGGGAGGGAGGAAATCATTAAAAAGGAAGTTCCCATAGGACCCACCCCAGCAATTAGACCATTGTCTTCAGAAACCAACAATGACCGGGACACCAGACAAGAATCATCAGTTTGAAAGACAATTTTAACCATTGGTTTAATTCACCTGATGAAAAATACTTTGAATTATGCTCCCTTTTCACCTTAGAATGTATGCAAAAAAGATGAATTGTCCTATGGTAGCATTCATTGAAATGCTAGGGTACTAACTGCATATCACATTTAAGAACATCTAATGAATGGGGTGCTCATAACGTGCTGATGGGAATTTAAGTGAAACTTTGGAAAAACTAATATGGTTTACGTACCGAAATGAAATTTGGGACCACTTTACAGATTCGCTGGCTGGCTAGGTACCTCTTGGCACTCAATTAATGAGAACAATACGGAAATATTGAACTACTGTACCACAATAGTTGAGTCTATTTTATTTTTTCTATAATGTTCATCAGAAATATTGAGAAAATTGAGCGAATGAATGAGTAATTAACATCTGAATTTAGTTTTAATTTCTATAACATATATGCACATATTCATATATAATTGATGATATTGATTTACCATATATTCAGTATATTAGTTATTTATCCATTTACAATATTTATGCAACAACTAGCTACATATCAGTTCTGTGCTCAGAGAAGAAGATACCAGGGTTAACAAAAATGGTGCACTTACTGTCACCACAAATTCAGTCCTGTGGCAGAAAATGACTTTAAATGTATGATTCCAGTAAAGTATAATGAATTCTTTAATGGAGTAAGGGCATGATTTGTTTTAATCAGTACTAGTGGAGAGCTAGTTTTCTTGATAATCTAATAACAACTGCCATTCACTTTAGGTTATTGCTGTATTAAGTAATTTGATTTCAAAACAAACAAGCAAAGTGCATTATGGAAGGCATTATTATTATTCTTATTTAATATATGAGAGAATTGAAATTCAAGTATCTGAGACATTTGAGTTAGAAGCATGCAATAGACCTAATAAGGAAGAACAATTAAATCCATCCAGCTGGGCGCCTGGGTGGTTAAGTGACCTTGGTTTTGGCTCAGGTCATGATCTCACAGTTCCTGACTTCAAGCCCTGTGTCAGGCTCTGTGCTGAGAGCATGGAGCCCACTTGGGATTCTCTCTCTCTCTCTCTCTCTCTCTCTTCCCCTGCCCCACTCATGTGTCCATGGGGAATCTCTCTCTCTCTCTCTCTCTCAAAATAAATAAACTTAAAAAAATTCCACCCAGAGCATGGATGTGGCATTATGAAATAAATAGCATGGTAAGTATTTTGAAGACCAAGGGTGAGTGGAGGCCTATTGAGCTTTTTTGAACAGTCCAGGAAAATGCAGACAATAGTGACAGAGCACAGAGTGTTAAGAGAAAGACTATGAAAATAGATTAGACTTGATCAAGGCTGTTCAATAGATTGATCAAGAAGAATGAGGGTTTGTGGAGGAAAAGAATATTTTGATCAGTAGGTCTTTGGTAATGTTTGTGGGTAATTTCAATAAAATTATTGGACCAAAACCAGTCAGAAAGCAATTGCAAAGGGGTGCCTGGGTAGCTCAGTCAGTTAAGCCTCCAACTTTGGCTCATGTCATGATCTCAAGGTTCATGAGCTCGAGCCCCACGTGCTACTTTGTGCTGACAGCTCAGAGCCTGTAGCCTGCTTAGGATTCTGTGTCTCCCTTTCTCTCTGCCTCTTCCCCACTCACGCTGTCACTCTCTCTTTCAAAAATAAACATTAAAAAAGAAAGCAATTGCAAAGTACTTGTATTACGAATAAAGACGAAATTCAATTTTTAAGTAGTAAATATATTTAATGCATATTCTCAATAATTTTCCATGTGATATAATGTTTTCCTTTGAAAATTATTTTCCAAGGAAGAAAGACCATGACTTTCTAACTCAATTTTATTGTGTCTCCAATGCCACTCTAGGCTACTAGGTGCTATGGAAAATGATGATGAATGACATTGGGAAAAAAAAGATTAGTATGTTTAGAGAGATTCTTGTGGAATTATAGTGTTGGCCATCCTATGGGTTTAAGGTTCAAAACCCAGCTGTTTGGCAACTGCCAGAGCCAACCATCTATGAGTTAGGGTTTAGAATTTGCATTGCAAATAACCACCTGGTAATGATAGTTACCATTTGCCATTGCTTACACATTACACATAATGAATTGTCTTGGAAAGGCCAAATATTCAACAGGCAGGCAGCTAAAACTGTGTCTAAATTTTCTTGCCAAAAAACATGTCCCTATTTTCAATACAATTTTAAATTACGGAAATCTTCTTATCACATTAAAAAAAACATGTTTGTTTCACCCTTAAACCTTTTCAATAAATTGTTCAACTGTCTACCAGAGCCCTTTAGTAAGAAATGTTGCTTTCGTACTAAATGTTGTTGTTACAGTGAGGCTTTTCTTTTTAATCATCTCCTTGCCAAAGAGTCCAAACAAAATTAATTTCCCCTGAAAATCTCCCTCTCTGCTTTCACTGTCATATTTAACTCTGAAATGATTAACAGATGCCAATTATGAAAGTTCTTCCCAGATGAAACTTTGGATGCATTTTCAAATAAATGAGAATTACTTCTCAACCCAGTAAAAACAAATACTAACACTTGTTTTCACATCTTTGATTAATTTAAGAGTCTGTTTATTAAGAGGGGTAATGAAGCCAATTTGGAGGACCATGGAAACCAAACTCTGATCGATCCCATTGTCCATTTCACATTTTTATGATGTGATTGAACATAAAAGTGAAAAAAAAGGTTTAATGTCTGATTATTTTACTTATAAATCTATGTGATCTGAGTACTTGTCTGAATCATTGATTCAAAACGAGAAAAATCATAAGAAAAAGGTCTAATCTAAAATATGTCCTTTCTCAATATCTTTATCAAAGGCCTTTTCTGATTACGTTTCATGACTCCATTATACTAATTAGCAATATTTAGTCAGTTGGTATCATGCAGGACATATGAGGAAACCTGGTAAGACATTGCAAACACCTCTTTCCTAGAAATAAAATATTCTTCCATATTTTTACCCTAAGGATATAATTCAAGATTCTGTCATATATGATTTCCCTAGTAAATTTAGGTAAATTTTATTCAGAAGGAAGATAAACTCATATGTGTCAAACAACCCCACTGAGAAATTAAAAAAAAAAAAAAAAAAAAGATTTCCAGAATTCAACATTGTTATCTAGCTATTGGTAGGAAAAGGAAATAAAGTATGAAAACATTTATCTCCCAGTTTAACACAATGTGAAATGATTTGAAGAAAAGCAATTAGTCAATTGATAAAATCATATATAAAGAACAAATTAAAATAAAACCCAAAACATTAATTATGTTACAGCTGAGCCACAGTCTATACTTATGTATGACTCTATGTGATGATTAAAAAATTGATGACATAAGTTACATCGATTTAGAACCAGGAAATGTAGTTTTATGTAAAAATGCTGTTAGCTCTTTAGGCAAAAATCTTGATTTATATGGATTTTATTTATAAAGTTAGTTAATTTATACAGATGATCAATTAGGAGGCCCATAGAGCATTTAAATAACCTGCCTTACTAAACTTTTATTTCTGTACAAAATTTATCAGAAGATTTTAGCTATAGGAAGTTAAAAATGTACTAATTCATTAAAAAAATATTTATTGGGAACCTTAAATATAATATATGGGCACTTTGCTATATAAAGAAAAGAGAGAGAGAGAAAAGAAAACAGCAGAGTAAAAGATTTTGGAGTAGCCTGTAGAAAGGCAACACGATCAAAGCAAGACACAGTTAGTAAAAGCTACAATATAGACCACTGTGGAAATGTAGAAAAAAGAAATGGCTCCTTATGAAAAAAACAGACATTGTAGTTTCTGTGAACTTTTCCAAGAGTACTTGTTTGAACAAGGTCGCTCTCTTATGTGTGTCTGCTTTCCTATTGGTTGACCTCTCTGCACTGTTCTATCAGCCCAGGTGCTATCAAGAAAGCAAAAATCAAAAGAGCAGCCATGGGCGTGTTAGGCAACCCCAAGTTTATTGACTGTCTTAAGATGCTATTGAGCAAAATGGAGTGAGTGATGTTCCAGAGGCTACCGTCACCATTGGAAGATGACAGTTGGGAGTCATGGCAAGTCTGACCACAGACCTAAGAGAGGCCACACAAAGCAGGTAGAAAAGGGAAGAAATTCCTGGATTCTTTCCTTTTCTTATTCCATTTTTCACCAGTGCCCCCTGTTAACTGAATTCCCCAGATGATCTGAAGGCAAGCAGAAGGAGAAGAGAGATGAAGCTAGGGGTAGGCAAAGAATCAATGAACGTGAGCACAAACAGGCCAACACCTCCATATTTAGATATGTGGACTTGATCCCTTGGGAGGAATGATCTGTGATAGACTATTTTCTATGATTTTACAAGGTGAAGAATAGTTTTATACACACACACGCACACACACACATACATATATATTTTTTTTTCTTTTTGTTTTTAGAATTGGTATTGGTGTTTTTTTTAAGACCATTTTTTAAAAAAAAATTTCAATATATGAAGTTTATTGTCAAATTGGTTTCCATATAACACTCAGTGCTCATCCCAAAAGGTGCCCTCCTCAATACCCATCTCCCACACTCCCCTCCCTCCCACCCCCCATCAACCCTCAGTTTGTTCTCAGTTTTTAAGAGTCTCTTGTGCTTTGGCTGTCTCCCACTCTAATCTCCCTTTGTTTTTGTTTTTTTTTTTTCCTTCCTCTCTCCCATGGGTTTCTGTTAAGTTTCTCAGGATCCACATAAGAGTGAAAACATATGGTATCTTCCTCTGTATGGCTTATTGCACTTAGCATAACACTCTCCAGTTCCATCCATGTTGCTACAAAGGGCAGTATTTCATTCTTTCTCATTGCCACGTAGTACTCCATTGTGTATATAAACCACAATTTCTTTATCCATTCATCAGTTGATGGACATTTAGGCTCTTTCCATAATTTGGCTATTAAGACCTTTTTTTTTTTTTAATTTTTTTTTCAACGTTTATTTATTTTTGGGACAGAGAGAGACAGATAATGAATGGGGGAGGGGCAGAGAGAGAGGGAGACACAGAATCGGAAACAGGCTCCAGGCTCCGAGCCATCAGCCCGGAGCCCGACGCGGGGCTCGAACTCACGGACCGCGAGATCGTGACCTGGCTGAAGTCGGCCGCTTAACCGACTGCGCCACCCAGGCGCCCCATTAAGACCATTTTTTAAGAGTAGTTTTAGGTTTACAACAAAATCTAGAGGAAATACAGAGGTTTCCCTATCCCCTGCCCCACACATGCATCGGCCCCTCCACTATCAACAATCCCCACCAGAGGGTACATTTGCTGACATTGATGAGCCTGCCGTGACACATGATAACCACCCCAAATCCACAGTTTACATTAGGATCCGTGATTGGTGTCATATACTCTATGGGTTTGGACAAATGTGTATTGACAACTACCCATTATTATAGTATCAGAGTATTTTCACTGCCCTAAAAATCCTCTGTGGTCTGCCTATTCACTGCCTTTTCCCTCTAAACCCTGGAAATTGCTGACCTTTTTATCGTTATCATAACTTTGTCTTTTCCAGAATATCAGATAGCTGGAATCCCACAGGATGTAGATTTATCAGATTGTCTTGGTTCCCACAGTAATATGCATTTACATTCCTTCCACGTGTCTTCATGGCATGGTCATTCATTTTCTTTTAGCACTGAAAACACTCCATTGCCTGGATGTTCCACAATTTCTCCATTCACCAACTGGAAGTCATTCCAAGTTTTGAAAATTATGAATAGAGCTGCTGTAAACATCTGTGTGCAGGTGATTGTGTGGGCACATTTTCAACTCCTCTGGGCAGATATCAAGGAGTGTGATTGCTGGATTATATAGTAAGAGTATATTTAGTTTTGTAAGAAAGCATCAATTGTCTCTCAGATTGGCTCTACCATTTTGCATTCTCATTAGCAAAGAACGAGAATCCCTGTTGGTCCATACCCTAGTCAGCATTTGATGTTGTCTGTGTTCCAGATTTTGGCCATTCTGCTTGATGGATTGTGGTATCTGATTGCTGTCTTAATTTCCATTTACTAATGACTTATGATGTGGAACATCTTTTTATGTGCTTACCTGCCATCTTCATTGATGAGGAATCTGTCAAGATCGTCAGCCTATTTTTTTAATTGGGCTTTTTTTATTTATTATTTATTATTATTTATTTATTTATTATTTGGGATAATAGTTCTTTATCAGATGTATCTTTTACAAAATTTCGTCCCAATATGTGGTTTATTTTCTCATTCTTTCGGCATTGTTTTTTTTTTTTTTTTTTTTTTTTTGCAGAACACACATATTTCAAAAAATTTAATGAAGTCCGACTTATCAATTATATCTTTTATGGGTCAAGCATTTGCTCTCATATCTAAAAAGTCATCACCATACTCAAGGTCATCTAGGTTTTTACCTGTGTTACCTTCTAAGAGTTTTATAGTTTTGCATTTTATATTTAGGTCCATGATCCATTTTGAATTACTTTTTGTAAAGGATATAAGGTCTGGGTCTAGATTCTGTTTTTGTTTGCTTGTTTGTTTTTGCATGCAAATGTCCAGTTGTTCCAACACTTTCGTTGGAAAGAATATCTTTGTTCCATTTGATTGCGTTTGCTATTTTGTCAAAGACCAATTGACTATAGGGATTCATTTCTTGGTTCTCAATTCTATTCTATTGATCTAGTTGTCTATATAGTTTTAACCAATATCACATTGTCTTGATTACTGTAAATTTATAGTAAGTCTTAATGTAAGGTAGCCATCAGTCCTCCAACCTTGTTCCTCTCCTTCAATGTTGTGTTGATTATTCTTGGTCTTCTCTTTTTCATATAAGCTTTATTATTATTTTTAATGATTTATTTTATTTTTGAGAGAAAGAGAGACAGACAGGTGGGGGAGGGGCAGAGAGAGAGAGAGAGAGAGAGAGAGAGAGAGAGAGAGAAAGAGAGACAGAATCCAAAGCAGGTTCCAGGCTCGAAGTGGTCAGCACAGAGCCTAATGGAGGGCTCAAACCCACGAACCACGAGATCATGACCTGAGTCAAAGTCAGATGCTTAACCAGCTGAGCCTCCCAGGTGCCCCTTCTGCATAAAATCTAGAATCGATATGTTAATACCCATAAAATAACTTGCTGAGGTTCTGATTTGGATTGCATTGAGTCTAGAGATCAACTTGAGAAAAAAATGACATCGTGATAAAATTGTGTCTTCCTACCCATGAATAAAGTATCTCTCCATTTATTTAATTCTTTTTTTGCTTTTGTTCATCAGAGTTTTGTAACTTTTTTTCCAAATAGACCTGGTACCTATTTTGTTAGATTTATACTTAAGTATTCAAGTTTTAGGGTAATAATATAAATGGTATTGTGTTTTAATTTCAAATTCTACATGTTCATTGCTTTCACATGGGAAAGCAAATAACTTTTGTCTATTAACCTTATGTCCTACAAACTTGCTACCGTCACTTATTTGTTTCAGGATTTTTATGTTAAATTTGTTGGCGTTTCTACATAGATGATGTCATCTGAGTGCAAAAAACAGCTTTATTTCTTCCTTGTCCATCAGTGTACTTTTACTTCCTTTTCTTGTCTGGTTGCATTAGCTAGGACTTCCAGCATGATAGGGAATACTCCAACAGGTTAGTCTCTGGTTAAGTAGTTTCCCTTGAGGGCAGATCTTAAGATCAGAGCACTCTGGTGTATTTCAAAATGAACCCTCCACCCTTCTCCTGCCAGAAAGGGAGTTTTTCTTTGTTATTCACAATGGCAATCTAATCAGAGCTCCTGGAGGTAAATTTGACAAGGGTGTAATGACTCTCCTATGTCTAGGTACCCCAGGAGTGTTTAACTCTCAGACTTATTGATGCTGAGACTCTGGCAATTCATCAATCACAGTTCAGATTTTCCTCCCCAAGTCTGATTTGGATAGCAGTTTCAGCTCATGAGTCCCTGCTCAGGTAAATCGTGTCTTCCTGAATTTACCTGTTTCCCTCTAGTCTTGGGGGATGAGGTTTGCCCTGTGTCCTCAGTCTCTTACAAATCCAAGAAGAGTTGATTTTTCAGTCTGTTTAGCCCTTTACTTGTTAGGATAGAGTGGCAACTCCCAAGCTCTTTATATGTGGAACTGGAAACCAGAAGTCCCATTATTATTTTTTGTTAATTAAACTGTTTATTTCGAGATCATTTTAGATTCACATACAGCTATTAGAAATAACACCAAGAGATCCTACATATGCTTTATCCAGTTTATCCCAATGATAACATCTTACAAAACTATTGTGCCATTTATTGTAGTAGAACATTTACTTTCACATTTTAGTCTCCTTTTGTTTTCTCCCTAGGAACAATTTCATCTCACCTAGGTTATTCTTCCATTCTTAGACTCCCTTCTAGACAATCAGGGACAATCGGTGAAAAGTTTAGAGTCCCCAGCATCCCATGGGCTATTTCTATGTCTTTCTTCATATATATATATATATATATATACCCACAAACTGAATGCTTGTAGAAGACAAGTTTTAGCCTGAAGGCAGAGGTTTATAAAGGACTTACCTTAGCAGGTTCACACAGGGTTGACATATAATATTAATGATGATGATGGTGATAATAATAATAATAATAATAATAAAGGTCAAACCTCTCAATGTTTTTGTCTCTACTCAACTATAATATTACCCGAGTTCTGCAAGAGAGTGCCTAAGATTTGTTTCTGTTCCCATATTTTAATATTTTATTTTTTGTCATGTCTTTAAAAGGTGCCCTGTATACTTCTCCATCACTTTCCTTGCCATGGAACATGCTGAGCTTTTTTTGCTTCCAAAGGTTAACCTGAGTTCACTGAGGGCAGGGGCTTTACCTTTTCCCCGATAAAATACTATCCCCAAAAGATGGGAGAGTTTAAATAAATGTCTACCGTTAAGCTGAATGTTATTCCAATAATTACAGCAACTGTGTCTTCTTTGTCTCATGTCAAAGGGTGAAGAGATGACCAAACAAATGTAATCAATCCATCACAAACACAGGAAGAAATAGACTTGTTCTAAAGATGTGTCTGAGAAAAGAATAAGTCAAAGAAGAGGTACACAAGTTTTGCCACTTTTAAGGTTTTCTACACTTTTACATTACACTGCCATTTGTAAGATTTTTAAAATATTTTCGCTATATAATACAATTGTTAGATGGCTATGGCAAAAACATGAAATGACATTTAGAAGAAACTGTTACATGATACAAAATGAACTAAAAATGTTATCCAATTCAGCCATATAAATATTAAAATTATTTGTTGTTTTATAGCACATTTCACAGCAATTCTAAAACCATGGATTATATATTGGGTCATATGTTCACCAGCTTAAACAGCAAGGATGAGTGAAAACACTCTAAGTTTGGCCTCTACTCAAACCTAATGCATTTTATGTGTCAAATGGATTCAATGCTTTCAAGGATAGAATGCAATTTATTTTTTGGCAAATACATGAGTTCCTGGTTTGAAGAAATGACTATGGGAAAAAGTTTTTCAAAACACTATTTTGGTGAGTGAGTATAAATCAATCAACCAATATGGTGTTTGATTTAAACACTGAAATATTTTTTTAAATGAATTACAAAAACATTTCACTAAAACGCTTAAGCTTGGCATCTTTGTTTTGTTTTATTTTGTTTTACGATTTCTAGAAATGTTCAGCTAGATTTGTTCTAGCACACAGATGATTTCTTTTTAATCTTCACGTGGATTTCGCTGAGGACGATTAGATGAATAGCTGGTATGTGATTAAAAATTTAGAGAGAGAGAGAGAGAGAGATGTTTGAAGGGATGCATGTATGTATGTTGTGGTTGTTGAGACTGGTGTCATGTTCTTTGAGAAAGGGAGAAATTTAGGTCTAGACAGAAATGTAGAAAAATCTCTGCATTGAATCCTGGCCATGGTTCCACCAAAATTACCAGGTGCTGATTTTCAAGAAGGCTACTAGAATATCTGTGGGTCATGGACGCTGAGTTCATGTCCACAATAACGCGGAGAGGACCACCTTTACTGAGTCTTAGTATCATCTCAGAATAGGAAAATCAGAATTGGGTTTTACACTCTGGGTTTGAGGGCTTAAATCAGGCCTTTCATGACAGTGGTCTCAGTAGCACGGGGCAAAGTGTATTAAATATTAGTTTAAGACTGATGCATAAAGTGAAGTGAAGACCTTGAGAGAATCTTGAGTAATCAACTGTGTTTTGGTGAGTTGCACGGTTTGCTCAGCCAAATGATCTGTTATCCTGAGAAAAAGGCCATTTGCCCCAGTGAACAAAATATAGTCTTCAAAAGGGAACAGGTTGAGTAATTCGTCAGCAAACAAGGCATTATTGACTGGTTTACAGGGTTGGCTTCTTGGGCAAGAAGTTCCCGGAGCAAAGAGTGAAACACTTGTCTAGGAAAACTAGGAAGGTGCCTTTGTACATCCTGATAGTGAAGGCAGGGTCTCTCCCTTCTCAAACTGGAGATTAAAGTCATCTTGATGGGTTGGAAGAGCTCTCTCTTGCTTTGGAAGCCATCAGGTGGTGAGGCCTTGTCAATGTTCTGTGATTTTGCTATTGGGAAAGGTCAGCCTGAGGTCAACGCATGAGGAAGGGTGTAGATGGGAGAGTCATGCTGAGGACAAGCAAGTCCTGACAAGGGCATGCCCTCAACTGGCCATGGCACCTGTGATTTCACACACCTGAGTTTTATTGCTTTAGACATATTACCGGGGGTCTGGTGTTTGCATCTGAAAACATGGTGATAGAGAAACACACTAAACTAATTTTTTAATGTTTATTTATTTTTGAGAGAGACAGAGAGAGTGGGAGTGGCAGAGGGGCAGAGAGAGAGGGAGATGCAGAATCCCAGGCAGGCTCCAGGCTCTGAACTGTCAGCACAGAGCCCAACACAGGGCTCAAACCAGTGAACTGTGAGGTCATGAGAGACAAAGTGGGAAACTTAACCAGCTGAGCCACCCAGGCGCCCCCACACTCAACTATGGATAATGGTTTCCTCTGGAAGGCAGAATTTACAAAGTGGAGAAGAAAATGTTCATTTAAAACTAAGGGTTGTGGGGGGCATCTGAGTGGCTCAGTCAGTTAAGCGTCAGACTTTGGCTCAGGTCATGATCCCGTGGTTCATGGGTTGGACCCCATGTTGGACTCTGCACTGATAAGGTAGAGCCTGGAGCCTGGTTGGGATTCTGTGTTTCCCTCTCTCTCTGCCCCTCCCCTGCTTGTGATCTCTGTCTCTCTCTCTCTCTCTCTCTCTCTCTGTCAAAAATAAATAAAGAAAATTTTAAAAATATTAAGGTTGTTAACAGTAGTTAAAGATATGGGGAAATCATTTAGAATATAATTTGAGGGAAAAAGGAATATGCAAAATTTCATTTAATTAATTCAACAAATGGCGGTGACTCTCAGTATGGATCAGATGCCATTCTAGGTGCTGGAGATAGTCTGGAAATAAAACAACAACAACAACAACAACAACAAAAGCCTTGCACTCATAATCTCTCTCTCTCTCTCTCTCTCTCTCTCTCTCTCTCTCTCTCTCTATATATATATATATATATATTAAGAAAGGACATTCAAAGGATTATTTCCAATAGTTATCTATAAGTAGTAGGATTGTTTTCTTCATATTTAAACAAAATCACCATAAACCTTTATTATTTATTAAAAATGGTTCTAAAAATGTACTAAACAAATGCAGAAGCAACGAAAATTTGGAAAAAGATCTTTTTGACGTTAACCCTACGTCTATAATTAAGAAACATCTAAGGTCACCCAAAATATCACTGATTTAAGACACCAATTGGGAATTTCTAAATTCCCATCTCAATTGTTTTAACCTTACCCAATACAGAACTCAAGGAGAGAGAGAGAAATGAAGGATGTTTAAAGTATAAGTCCTGAAAAATTATTAAAATTCAAAACAACAATTTGTAATCTTAAAACAGGCTGGTTTAAACTTTGTTTTGGCATACTATTTCGTAATTTTAAACCTAACGCTTGCTTACTACTGGAAACTTACAACACCTACTAAAATACATTAAAAAATAAATAATAAACAGCATCACAACTTGGATAATTGTAAGCATCATTTGTTTCCAATTTCATATTCCTATATGTTACTTGGAAGGTTTAGATATATGTAAATAAATATAAAAAGGAAATATTTTAATGATTTGTTTTAAAAATAGTATGATTCCATACATACCGCTCTTCAGTCTGCCTTCTAATCTCTATTTTAATTACCCATTTTTACAAGCTTTACTTGTAAAACTAGAAATTCTAGTTTTACTTTCTAGAAATTTTGCTTTGCATGATTTCAAAAGAAGCAAAGATCCCTAAACTTATTTTGCATTCATAACGGAAAATACATTTCTTTTCCAAAGTCTCTTACAGGTGAAAGTTTCTTTGCTTTAAGAAAGTTTACTTCTTAAATATCTTAAAATTTTTTTTTATTTTCAACGATTATTTACTTTTGGGACAGGGAGAGACTGAGCATGAACGGGGGAGGGGCAGAGAGAGAGAGGGAGACACAGAATCGGAAACAGGCTCCAGGCTCTGAGCCATCAGCCCAGAGCCTGACGCGGGGCTCGAACTCCCGGACCGCGAGATCGTGACCTGGCTGAAGTCGGACGCTTAACCGACTGCGCCACCCAGGCGCCCCATATCTTAAATATTAGAATTGAAAATTACAATGCATTTATAGCCAGATAATAAAAAAAAAATATATACCAATTGTGACAGAGATTGTCTTTTCAAATATATTCATAATTTGAGAAAATAGAAGGTAACTGGTGTATACATAATCTGGTAGAAGAAAAGGTCAGTATCTCTATCACACATCTAAAGTTTTAAATGGTTTTACTTTTTCACTGGTTACATATCAATTTTCAGACAGCAAATACAATTTTATGACAAGTGACCTTATCCTTGTCAGCAAGAGATCTATCTTCGAGCTAGCTGTACATCAACACAAAGTATATTTTTATTCTTATACTTCTATAGGAACAGAATAACACATCTTCATTAAATGTCAAGTGTTTATCTTATAAGATTTAGAGTTGAAGAAAATGTGGTAGAAAATTGTGTCACAATAATTGATTTAACACGATATAAGGTTATATTTTAGGAAAATAAGTCATAAGCTGTGGTATCTAACAGCTTTTAGCATTTTGAAGTATCTGCAGGCTGAAGTTTTTGTTCTCCATATAGATTTATAGAAACAAATGTAATATGTATTTATTTCATATAGAAAACCATTTTTTTTTTTAATTTTTTTTTCAACGTTTTTTATTTATTTTTGGGACAGAGAGAGACAAAGCATGAACGGGGGAGGGGCAGAGAGAGAGGGAGACACAGAATCGGAAACAGGCTCCAGGCTCCGAGCCATCAGCCCGGAGCCCGACGCGGGGCTCGAACTCACGGACCGCGAGATCGTGACCTGGCTGAAGTCGGACGCTTAACCGACTGCGCCACCCAGGCGCCCCTAGAAAACCATTTTGAAAATATTTTTCAGCATGTTTATTATATGTAAATCTATTCTTTCGTCAAAGGAAGTAATGAGAGGAAAAGCGGTGTTCCCATAGCAAACCACATTTTTCCCAGGCCGTCTTGCCTTAGACCAGCAAAATGGTTGATTCCAAATCCAGTCCCTTGGCTTTGTATCCAAGGTCAAGTTGGGCAGTGTCTGACTTTACTAACGCAGTCAATGGCAGCCTTCACTGGTGCTATCCAAATTCCGTGTGGACAGACATCAGACACTTTTTAATCAGGTTTTTGTTTAAAGGATACAGACAAAACTAAAGCCAACCCACTAGAAAATGTGCTTTCGCGGTTAAAAATAAACGAAAAGGTCAGAGAAATTAGAATATGAGAAGGACACTATGTACAAATAACTAATATCCCGGGTAAGTCTTTGTTAGAGCTTCTCCTTCTTATTCTCCTCGTCGACGCCCCCACCCCCTTCTTCTCTAATCTGTTTTCATATTAGCGTCAAGGGGAGACTGGTATGAAACAGGTGGTGACACTCTCTTCAAGACTCTAACTCATCTTTTGATTTGTAGCCATATCCAGATTCTTTTTATTCAAATTCAAGTTAGCTACCATACAGCGTAGTGTTGGTTTCCAAAGTAGAACCCAGTGATTCATCACTTCCGTATAGCACCCAGTGCTCATTCCAACAAGTGCCCTCCTTAATGCCCATCACCCTTTTAGCCCACCCCCACCTACCTCCCCTCTAGCAACCCTCAGTGTGCTCTCTATATTTAAGAGTCTCTTGTGATTTGCCTCTCTCTCTGAGGAATCGTTTTGAATTCAGGATCTTCCATAACTTAAGCCATCTGTCAGGCTTGGATTCATTGGCAACTTACATTATTGCCTTACTGTCTTATTTATTAAAATTTAAAATTGATAAAGCATTCAAGCTTATTGTTCTTTTTGAACTGTACTGCATATGGATATTTCTTAAATTTGATGTATGCGTTTTTCTGTTAGCTTCTGGAGACTGTTGTTCCTGACTGCTCACCCACAGTCTCTGCTTCTATCCTTATGGCGCCTTCTCTTTCTGTCTTTGACCTCTGTTGGGGAGAAAAATGTGTCTCTTCTTCCCTTCTAGGATCTTTGGTTGGCTCAATATTTAAATTGGCACAAGAAAGATTGACGGAAGAAAAACACATTGAATTTCCCATGTACAGGTGCCCCCCAAAGCCATGAGAGGCTCCTGAGCCGTCAGGTAATTGAGGCTCACACAACAGCCTGAGCTAAGGCAGGAGGCTAGGGTCCTGGGGCCTCAAGGAAAAGGAAGGCAAAGTCCAGGAAGATGAAAAGAGCAGGTGTTTGGTAAATGAATGTTTTCCACACAGTGCAGATGAGTCTCTTTGATATAAAGGGTTATCTTTGGTGTTAGCTCTATCCTGGCACAGGTCCTCTATTTGAATTCTTTTAGGCAGGGTAGAAAGCCCTTCCTGAGTCTGCGGGGCCTTGATTATCTTCAGCCTGAAAGGGTTTACATCCGCAAGTGGCACGTTCAGGGGCAGCCTGCCCCGGATGCCATCACCATATTTCCTGTCTCTTAGGGGAACCCCTGCGAAGACACCGGCTTATCCAAAGCAACCTCTCCAGCTCAAGATCCTTAACTTAATCGCATGTGAGAAGTGCCTTTTGCCATAGAAGGTAACACTCACAGGTTCTAGGGTAACAACGCCCACATGTTTGGGGAACCATTATTCAGCTCACCTCGGTACCATACAATCCAGAAGAAATAAAACTAAGGTAAAACAAACAAACAAAAGATCCCAGCAACTTGGGATGTTTAGAAAGATATTTAAATAGGGGTGTTTAAGTGTTTGGGGATTACATTTCTCTCCATATGGCTCTACCTACATTAACTGGCCTATAAAAAATTATAAATTATCAAAAGCATATAAATGCTGTGCGTTTGGTTTTCACTTTATTAGATCATGAACACACAAAACATAGAACAGATAATTAAACATAATTAAAGTTATTACCTAATAGAAAGTATTTTTCTTTCATTTCACATGTCAAATGGCATTGTCACAAAATACAAGATATTTAATTTTTGTAGGGCAGAAGAAAGGGTCTATTAAGGTAACTGTTATTATTTCTCTGTTTTTCATGGTCCAAAGTAAATTGTTCTATCTAAAACTATTAAATCAAGATGCAGAGGCACACATATAAAATTCGAGGTATTAAAAGCAACTCTAGAAGGGAGAAAAAACACTCATAAAAGAATCAACAAAATGTGAAGGGTTGTTGGGAAAACAAGGCAGTGCATTAGCTAATGACCTCATCTTTCACAGTGCTGAAGGGGTGTCTAAAGTTAATAAATCCTGGAGAAAAATCTCCATTACATAAAGTTATAATGGTAACTCTGCTGTTTGTTTTCTATTTAAATCTCACATTGATTTCAAGCTTTTGCCCTGCCCCATCGTCATACGTTGTAGTGCTCTGGTCCTTGTAGGATTCCTTAGTTAGGCTTTCCTGTCATCTGGCTCTGAGCTCGGGTTCAGCCAAAGGGAAGAAGCCCTGTACAGTGGCGTTAGGACAATGAAAAGCCAGCAGGGGTACTTTGTCTTCTCTCTGTCTCCGGTAACCTCTCCAGCCCCGGCTGTTAACCCATTCTCAAACCATCTAAACGTTCTCTGCTCGAACATGTCAATTATTCCTCCGTGAGAACGTAAGCTCTGAAGATTTACTAACACTACTGTGTCTGGTATCTGATAATATTTGATGTCCTTCTGTTAATGATCTGCAGATCTGCTCTACTTTTAAACCCATAGTTCTGGTTAAAAACAAACAAGTGAAATGACAAAAAGTATATGGTTGAGGGGAGGACAAATAAGAGTTATTTGTCCCTGTTTGGTAGAGTGATGATCAATCAATATTTGCTAAGCGCCTAATATGTGCTGGGAAGTAAATGAGACACTTGGGATGTTTGAGAAAAAATGATGGACTATTGTCTAGAAAACTGACCCATGCCATACGCACATAAATATAATCAAATGATAATGGTAATGGTGATGAGAGCATTGGGCATAGAAAGTCAAGTAAACATCTATAAAACCGTGTGTTATGAAAACTGACATTGGTCAAAATATCAAGTTTGGATATTTCACCATATTTAAAAGTTGTATTGTATCATTTATGCTATTTTACAGGGCATAATGTTTTACTATATATTTATAATTTATTTTACAGACCTACAAGCATGATTTTGGCAACAACTTACTCAGACTCTCGAAGAGTGTTCACCAAATGGACAGGCAAATTAAGTAAAACAAACTATCAATTCAGCTAAATAATTGGCCAAGAAGTCAATTCTGTCAAGAATTTATTTGGACTGAAACGGCTTGTTGTTTGATGAAGTTAATTTTTCAATTTAGCCAATGCTTTTAAAGCAATTTTGTGTGTGTGCAAACAGCTTTGGTCCGCTGAGGGATTACATTTCCAGTCTAAAGTAACTAGCATTAATGGGGCTCTCTCTGATGGTATTGCTTTATATTCAGAAAAATCAGTGGTAGACCAAAGAAGAAACGATAAACAAGGCAACATGTTTTTGAAGCATGAAGTAGAATCATTTTAGGAGCCTAAAAGCCCAGGTACAAATAATTATACCTAAAATTGGTTAATTACAACTCAGAGTTAAGTGGCAAGTGTCCAATTGAAACTGAAATTGCTCGATTTGCCTGCCCAATTATCCAATTGCGGCAGTAATTATTGGCTGCTAATTTTTTTCTCTCTAAAATAAATTCAGTGTCCATGTATGTCTTTTAAATCTCAAGTACATATCACCACACCTTTAAATTTGCTTGAAGCATCAGTGGTTTCAATCATGCAGATTTTTTGAAAAACAATTCTAAATGTTTCAGATATAATTAATAATTAATGGACTTCATCTATACCAGCATAATTAATCCACTTTACCTATATATTATTTCCTGGGGAAGCTTACAGCTAAGTTTTAGTTAAAAGAGTGCCTCTCAAAGTTCATTAAACACGGATCATCCCTTTTTGTCTGGTGAGCTAGCATTATGCAGAGGCTATTAGGCAAGGTTATTTTTGAAAATATAAATTATTAATACCGTGTATATTACTCCAAGTGGAAGCCCACGCTGTAGCATTGAGTAATTCAGCAATACTAGGAACAAATCCAAGCTTGCTTTACAAATATTTTACTGTTTTCCTGTGGTAGTCACTCAAAATAATTGATACATGTAATTGACTTAAAATGATTTTCGAAAGATAAGAGTGGGTGGATAATAATTCAAACCTAATGACTGCACAAAAGCATAAATCTCAGACCATTATTTTGACATCGAGTGTAATTCTCTCTCTCATTGCATGTCTACCATCTTTTGTCCTAAGTATTTTGGACATAATGTTCAGAAGCTAAGGAATAAAAGCAGTTTGAAGAAGGATTACAGTTAAAGAAGGTATTTGTGAGCGGTGTCTCTCAAAAGAAAGAAAAATAAATAAATGAGAAAAACCAGGAAGCAAGGAGACAGGAACAAGGAAAGATGGCTGTGCCATGCTGGTTGCGATGAATATTACGAAGTAAGCATCGTATATTTCAGACTGCATTTGCATTAATGACGTACCATGGTAATGCATTCGCTAGTGGGATAATATTGAAGAAAACAATCCCAACATTACCTACGAATCTGTACTTCCAAACTTGGCAATTACATTTCGATTTGGTTTCCTCATTCAGCCCCCAAGCTGCTTTCAGCAAAAATGCAGACGACCGTTGGGCCCATTTTTTAAATGGTGGACGTCACCTGCTCTCTTGAACAGAGTAAATGCCATGAGTTCTAATGTAATAACGATTCTAGCTTTGCTTCCCTAACCTGAGTCAAGGAAATTGTCCCCATTGTGGGTGGAACTGTGTCCCCCTCCCAGATTTATATGTTGGTATCCCGACTCCTATATCTCAGAGTGTAACCTTATCGGGAAATAGGGCCTTGAAGATGTGATTAATTAACATGGGGTCACACCAGAATAAGCTGCACCTATGAAGGCAGTGTGTCCGGTGTCCTTACAAAAGGAGAAATTTTGGACAGTCATGCTCACACAGAGAACGACGTGTAGAGGTGCAGGTGGAGATAGGGCTATGCAGCTGAAGCCAAAGAACCTGGCAGATTGCAGACTAACTGCCAGAAACAGAGAGGGGTGTGGAACACATTCCCTCTTGCAGCTCTCAGAAGGAGCCAGCCCTGCCAGTACCTTGACTCCTGGCTTCTAGAACTGTGAGATAATTTGTTTCTGTTGTCTAAGCACCCAGTTGGTGGTGCTGTGTTACAGTAGCCAGCGGGAACAGACTAACTGATGACGTTCTCTTTCTAGGCGTCTGAGTTCCTGCTTCCTCATCACGTACAGAGAGCAAGTACAGTACAGTCCAACAAAACAAGAAGACCATCAAAAGTGGCTTAAACATACAGAGTTTTTCATTTCTCTATCTCCAAACACAAATTTCAGAAGAGGTCCCTCTCCTCATGTCTCCAGCAGAGAGGAAAAAATAACTTTAATCTGTGTAATGAAGAGTCTATTGGAACAGTGGACACGTGTATAGATTGGACTAATTGTTGCATTGACTTTTGTTACTTAATACACATACGCAATTTATTTTTGTAATAGTTCGGTTACAGAGGACTTTGAATTTGAAAAGAAAGTTATAGAAGAAAAAATATTCTTGAAAGGATCATCTTCCAAGCCACTCCTCGTCTCCTTTCCCTTAGGTTCCCAGACCGTTACTGCTTTTTTTTCAGAAACAAACAAACAAACAAACAACATTGGAATGTGTGTAGAGGAAAATGTTACTTATTTCAATAATAGTCAAATGGTGGAAAGAGCAAAGTGTTTTTTTAAGTCAAATTTAAAATATATGATCAGGGGCGCCTGAGTGCCTCAGTCAGTTTAGAGTCCAGCTCTTGCTTTTGGCTGGAGTCATGATCAGGTTCGTGAGTTCGAGCTCAGCATTGACAGAGCAGAGCCTACTTGGGATTCTCTCCCCGCCCCACCCCCTCCCCAGTGCATGCACACATGCTGTCTCTCTCTCTCTCTCTCTCTCTCTCTCTCTCTCTCAAAATAAATAAATTAATTTTATTTTTTAAAAGTAACACATGTAATCAACACCATAACAAAACAGAATTCTTTAATTCTTTAACTCAAAACCGATAGTCCATATATATATAAGATAATCATCCTTTGGCAAGATGGTAGTTCTGTGATTCTAACATTCTAATTGCAGATAGTTACATTTCAGAATATATATTGATTTGATATTTGATTTAATTTACAAGATTTATTTGTTTGTCATACTTTTATTTCTTAAAATTTTGGTTTGGTTCCGAGTTCTATGGTTTATTTGATGTACTATTCAAATTCGAGTTTCAGCAAATTAGTCTGATTCATTCCACATTTGGTTCACAGATAGTCATATTTACTGTCCTTGGTAATCTACCCGAGAAAAGAACGGATATTTCATTCCTAAGGACAATCATGGTGTCCACTGTTGGGCAAGCTTCCAGACCAATGCATACTGGTACCAACTTGCTGAGATAATAGCGTAGAATAAACCAAGCTTCTCATAAAAAATAAAAGAAGGAAAACCTTTTTTCTCCTGGGAACATCATTTCAAAGCCTCCACTTGATCATATATTGCCACAAATTGTTGACAGTTTCAGTTTTGACATCAAGAACACATTACCTCTATCTACTGCTAGGAGAAAAATGTCAACAATATTGATTACAAATATTCTCATGCCAAGAGAAAGCTGAACACTGAATATGAGACACGAAAAAGTCCCAAAGCATGTGGTTCCAAAGATACACAGCGCTTTCTCAAGTTGCCTTCCAAAGTGACATGAGCTGGCTAATTCAGTTCATGTTAGTTCTTTAAATATTTGTGGACCCTTGTTTTTCAGAAGCAAATGATTACAAGAGAACTGGTAACTATCTTTACCATCAAGCAGCTCACTCTTAATAGAATTGTTTGAAGAAGGGTTTTGAAAATGTCTATTAACTAGAAATAAACGATAAGGAAAAATTCATCTATCCCATTTTGACTAAAACATATATGTATTTCCTTATCATTGATACTAGAAAAATTTTAATCCTGTGATAAGCAACTATTCCAATGAGTATAAAATGTTTTTAGTCTTTTGCTAAATATCCTAAATAATCTACAAGATGACATGAGGCATACCAAATATAGAGATGTTCATTGTGTCATGATAGACATAAATGTTGAATGTTGGCAAATGGTAAAAAGTATTATTAGAAATCCAGTGGAGAGAAAATCAGACCAATTAGATCTGACTACAATATTTTAAATATTAACATCTTGTTATACTAGGAAATACAAGAATGGAAGTGAAACTATCAGATTATTGTGTTCCAAATGAGTGCATGTGATTTTTAAAATCATAGTTTGTTAAAATCCCTCATGCAATAGCACAATGATTATATAACATGATATAGTAGGGAAAACATAAGGGTTGTGTAATATAAACAAAAACTAGAAAGGTTGAGTGCTAGTGATTTATTTAGGGATTTTTGTTTCCCTAGGGTGAAGATGCTTTATAATTTGTATAATGTTGATATAAAAACTACCAGGGGCACCTGGGTGGCTCAATCGGTTAAGCATCTGACTTCAGCTCAGGTCATGATCTCACGGTCCGTGAGTTTGAGCCAGGAGTCGAGCTCTGTGCTGACAGCTCAGAGCCTGGAGCCTGTTTCGGATTCTGTGTCTCCCTCTCTCTCTGACCCTCCCCCGTTCATGCTCTGTCTCTCTCTGTCTCAAAAATAAATAAGCGTTAAAAAAATAAAAAAATAAATTTAAAAAACTACTAGTTTAAAACTCCAGTTTAATGCATAGTTATTCATTCATTTAGCAAATATTTATTCAGCATGCCCTTTACCAGAACTGAGGAGATACTGAGGCCGACTGGGTAAAAAACTCAGATTTCTTTCTCAAAGAGCAAGGTCTAGTAAACAAGTTAATTGGAATACTAAGTGATACATTTTTGATGGATTTATACACATGAATAAATGGATGCATTTATGAATCAGTGCCGGGGAACTTATCCCAGTCAATAGAGCTCTGGAGAATCTTCCCGGAGAAGGTAATATGAACAAATAATTTTAAAATATACTTATGTTCGCTGTGTTGCTTGTTACTAAATTATTAGGTTAATTCTTGTTTGGGTCTTCCATTTTGACTAAATTTTGTTTCTGAAGTGAATTCTAGTTATAAATCTATTCACTAAAGGTTTTCCCCCACCTTCATCCCGTTAGCCTAAAATCCTCATCATGAACGGACACATCTATCCATTCTTGCCACGCCCCTCCCCCCCCCCCCCCCGCAAAAAGGTAAGGGGAGAAGTAATGGGGTACAAAAGGTAATATCACTCCAATGAGACTTAGAAATCACCTTCATATGCTTAATGGAATATCAAATGATAAATAGCAATACCATATATAATAGCAATGATGTTAAATGAAGAAGAACAACCATAACAAGGAGCTGTAACGATTCCATTTAGAAATTCCTTGAATTGAATTGAATTGAATTGAATTGAATTTCCTTGAAAAGGAGTTGAATGGTCATGAAAGAAGATAAAATTTAAATAATGTTATTTCTATAAGAGCTAAACAAATAAAGAGGACTGTGGCTATATCACTGGGGTTTGGGTGATGGAGTTAAATATACAGCTTCAGGAATGTGTGTTTGTTTTGGACAAAAACAGTTTCAGAGGAGAGCGGAGTGCAGACACCATTAAATAGTGAACTATGTGTTTTGATTTAATTTAATTTTATTTTTAATTTTTTTAATGTTTATTTGTTTTTGAGAGCAACAGAGTGTGAGCAGGGGGAGGGGCAGAGAGATTGGGAGACACAGAATCTGAAGCAGGCTCCAGGCTCTGAGCTGTCAGCACAGAGCCCAACAGGGGGCTCGAACCCCCCGAACCATGAGATCGTGACCTGAGCCAAAGCCCAACATTTAACTGACTGAGCCACCCATGTGCCACTTGATTTCATTGCAGATATCAGTATTATCTAGTCTTCTGCTTTTCCCTAGATGGATTGGGTGTTGAGAAATTTATCTAAAAGTATATCTGGAAGCCCAGTGTATGAAGCAAATAAAACCAAAGCGACTTTCTGAAAACAGTAGTGAAGTGATGATTCCCAAGACTTTCCAGTTCCCTTCTTCTCTCAGAACTCAGGAGGGACAGTTTAAACATCTCCACCTATAAAGACTGAAAAGGCCATTGACGGGCTAGGATGTGTTGATGTGTGTCTGATGGGGTTTGGACTGACATTTAAAGTGCTAGACATAATACTGTGGATGCGGGATTAAGGGTGTATTGGAACAAAGAGAGATGGACATAAGAATTCCAGTTAGATGTTCGCAAAAATCATCTAAAGTACCTTGAGACTGTTGGGAATGGGAGACTGAGAAGAAAGTTATAAGCTCTTGAAAGTTACTTAGCTTTGAGAGTGGTGCTTAGTGAAATATAAATCAGGATACACGAACATAATTTTGAGAATAGAGGGAATAGTGGGTAGCTTCTGATAACCTAATAGTTAGGGCTAAATAACATTTCATCCAGTCGGTCCCTAAATCTTAAAGAATGGAGACAAGGGAGCTCCATTGAAGGTAAATGTATATGCTGGGAAGACTAAGATAGTTCGGAAGCTTGCATCAAGGTATAAAATGTCTACAAATATTGATCATTCTTGTTGCATTGAGGTAAACCAAATAAATAGAAGAAAACGACAGGAAAAGCATCACAGCCAACAATCTCTAGACTACGAAATTAAAATTGCATTTCGAGAGGAAAATAATTATGTGAGTGCTTTGACATTTTTTCATAGCTGCACCAAATGGCTTTTATCTTGAATATTTACTAAATATGAAATTGCTTGATAGAATACAAAATAGATGTAGAAGGAGAGTAGACACATTAAAAATAATTTATATGATTATTTTATGTACAATTCAATACAGATATAGCATATAATTTATAGGATATTGAATTAATGTAATATTTTAATAATTGTAACATATTATTCATTTCAAATTCCTACTTAAGACATTAAGTAGCTAAGCACAGAGTTGCCACTCAGTGAATATTGAAATACAAGATTTAAAACTATGTCTGCTTGTATTTAAGGCAAAAAAGTCCACCCTTCGAGGAAGTAGTTATTATTGATAATAAACCAATATTGAACTTAAAATAATTTTTAAAAAGGAAATTTCCATAAAGGCAAAGTATTAGTAATGAATGCTATAAAATACAAAACAATGATGGATCAAAATGCAGAATTCACTAAGGAATTATCAGTAAAACAGTCCGCAGCACTTAAACTGTTTGCTCAGCCTGAGAAAGGATATACAAATGGGTCACAGTATGGAAAATGGAGAATATTTAAAATTTGTGTTAACTTTTATTTATTTTTGAGACAGAGTGCGAGTAAGGGAGGGGCAGAGAGAGAGAGACAGAATCTGAAGCAGGCTCCAGGCTCTGATCTGTCTGCACAGAGCCTAATGTGGGGTTCCAACTCACAAAATGTGAGATCATGACCTGAGCCGAAGTCCAATACTTAACTGACTGAGCCACCCAGGCACCCCAAGAATATTTTAAAGAGACACAATGTTTATGAGATTCTTTGCTGTGAGTCCCAACCCCTATTGAGAGGAAAGCATTTAATATGGCAACTTGGGGAGATTAAACATGATGAAAGTAGCTCGCTGGAAAAGGATTGAATGCCCCCCCAAAGCAGAAAAGGTGAAAGACAGCTGAATAACGGCTTTGGTGGCAGAACCAAGACTTACTGTTATGCTGAAATTAGGCTGAGCTCTTAGAACTTGTCAGAAGGATACATTGTGTCCCCCCACCCCACCAAAAACAAGGACAACAAAAAAACCCAGAACTGGCATGGGGTCATCTTGAGATCTGTTAATAGAGCCACCTGGAGTGGGGAGGAGTCCCAATGGGAAGAAGGCACAGGTTGATGATGAATGTAGAGGGACAAAGGAAGGTGGCAAGTCTCCAGTGGCAGTGAACTCTAATTCAAGGTAGCTGTGTGAGAAACCCATGACAATGAGAATCTCCGGAGAATCCACAAAGAGAGAACTATGAGAGAAGGAGCCAGCTTACCACCTACTAGGTCCAGAGCCCATGAAGTCCACACACAAAACCACCAAGAAAGAATTTACTATTCCCCTGTTGTTTCCTATCATCCTTGAGTTCTAATACCCATAAAAGCCTAGAGCCAAGGTTAGGGAATTAAGAATTGGAAGAAGAGTTGAACCAGCTACCCCCCTGCCCCAAAGCAAAGGGGTTTCTGAAATACATCCTCGTGGAGAAAGAACGGAGTCTACTCCAAGTATGGAGTCACCGCTGTTCATTATTATCATCACCGTTCATTACTGTCACCCAACTGTCGTGAAGTCACTGAGAACTTATTCAGCCTGACTCGCATCATGTACATGGCCGTCACTTGTATAGATTTGATATAAGACTTGCAAAATCTCATATAAGCAGTCGGTCTAACTACTATGCCATAAGTATGAGTAAAAATAAATTGCAATTGCAATTAGAAATTAAAATTGCCATGAAGGGAAATTGGTAGCTCTTATGGTTCAGTGTTTGTGACTTACAAACTAAATAAGCAACAACAACAACAACAAAAATGTTGAGACTGGTAAAAAAGTTATTTTGCCGTAAAAGTACTACCAACTAAAAGATAAAAATTTCAACACCATAAATCTTTCTCGTGAGGCTACCTTTCTAATCAGAATTATCAGAGTTAAACGTAATCTTACTCATTTTATCTACTTACTGGGATCCAGGTCACTTGATTTCTTAAATTCCACTTATTATGGGATTCGTTTTATTCTAAAAATCATATCGTATCATTACCTGATTCCACCATCTGATACATCTAATATTGTCATGCGATAGATTCAGAATTGCTATATATTTTTCACTCAATTGATCATTTGATGAACAGTAATAAGTGTAAGACCTATTCTAGGCACTGGCGGTAAAGCAAGGAATAAAATAGAAAACCTACCACTTCATGAGCCTTAGAGTGTAATAGGGGCAATTGTCAGGAAGAGAAACAAGAGAAGAAAAAGAAATCAGAGTAAGGACAATCGTGCCTCACAGGACCTACCATTTCAGATCTGGTGGTCTGGGAAACCCATTTGATAAAGAACCACTTGAGCGGAAACCAAAAACAGATGGGAAAGAGCAGGGCTCTAAATAGGAAACGACATCCCAGAAAGGGGCTAAGCAAGTGCCAGTCCCGAGGCAGGAAAAAGCACGAACTGGGAGCCACGTTTGGCTGCTGGAGTTGTTCCTGTCTCCCAGAAGTGTGTCTGCTCTAGTGTCTTTCCAGTACTTCCTCTTTGGTTGGGGTGGTCACCAGAGTTGTGGCCTCAGGGGGCATTCACGGGAGCAGTTCAGAGTCCAGCAGCTGGGGCCCTTGGCCAAAGTCTGCAGTTGCAGAGGAAAGTATTATATAACAAGACACTTGTCCTGGGTGGGTGCAAGAGATACTCTCTCTAGGTCAATAGACTAGTCCATGAGAAGGATGCTTCCTCCATCGCATTAGAGTTAGTCGTTAAGAACTAATACTAGCAGGGGTACTTGGGTGGCTCAGTCGGTTAAGCATCCGACTTTGGCTCAGGTCACGATCTCGTGGTCTGTGAGTTCAAGCCCCGTGCTGGGCTCTGTGCTGACAGCTCGGAGCCTGGAGCCTGCTTCAGATTCTGTGTCTCCCTCTCTCTCTGTCCCTCCCCCGCTCATGCTCGCTCTCTCTCTCTCTCTCTCTCTCTCTCTGTCAAAAATAAATAAACATTAAAAAATTTAAAAAAAAAGAACTAATTCTAGCAAAGTGAGAATTTCAAATAATCCTATTCTCATAATCTATCCAGGCTGTCATAACCAGATCCACAAACCAAGTGACTTACCATTAGCAAACACTTATGTCTTACAGTTCTGGAGGCTGGAAAGTCCAAGGTCAAGGCACTAACAGATTTCGTATCTGGTGAGACCCTGCTTCCTCACTGAAGGCTGACTTTTCTCTGTGACCTCACCTGGTGAAAGAGGACAGGGAGCTCTCTCAAGACAGTTTCACAAGGACACTAATCCCATTCATGAGGGTTCCACCCTCATGAGGTTATTGACTCCCAAGCTCCCCACCTCCTAATACCATCATCAGCTTGGGGGTTAGGATTTGCACGTATAAATTGTAGGGGGGCACATGGGGCGCCTGGGTGGCGCAGTCGGTTAAGCGTCCGACTTCAGCCAGGTCACGATCTCGCGGTCCGTGAGTTCGAGCCCCGCGTCGGGCTCTGGGCTGATGGCTCAGAGCCCGGAGCCTGTTTCCGATTCTGTGTCTCCCTCTCTCTCTGCCCCTCCCCCGTTCATGCTCTGTCTCTCTCTGTCCCCCAAAAAATAAATAAACGTTGAAAAAAAAATTTAAAAAAATAAAAATAAAAATAAATTGTAGGGGGGCACAAACATTCAATCGAGAGCGCTTACATGGGTTATTGTGAATGTATCTGTGGTTCGAGAATAACAGCAACAACAGCAGTAATAATATCATAGAGGCAATAGTACATTTTTGCATCACCAGGTATACTTAGGAATTAACATATTTAACTTGTTTATGGGATGAGTTCTTTTAGCACCATAAATAGTTACAAAGTATAAATAAACAGCCGAGGCACAGAACGGTTATGCCACTTCTCTAAGGACACCAATCTCGTAAATTCGAAGAGTCCATTTCCCCCATCGGGTGTCCTGACATCACAAACCAGATTCTTGGTTATCATTAGGGTTTTAGACCATTCGGAAATGGTTCATGGAAACCATTTACTTAAAACGTGTCCTTAAAATGACTACACATATCCTTTTGACTATACAAAATAAAAGGAATGATTGTTCAAATTTCACAATCTAGAGTCTCATAGCAAACCATCCTCCAAATATTCAACCTCGTAACTCTAGGAGGAGAAAAAAAAAAAAATCACATACTCCAGTAAACCTAGTAGAGCCTAGGTGAAAAGAAGCTTTCTGGGGAACGGCCTGATAATAAAGTTGGTCTGGGCACATCTTTGGAGCCTAGCTTTGAAGATGGTTTATCAACAACCATGGAATTCACGGACGGTGGAGAGTGTTAATTTCAAAGGTTTAGAAAAATCTGAATCATTCTTTGTCAATCTGTTAACAAAATGACAATAAAAGCACTATATCCAAAGAGCTTCTCACATCCTGGATAATTATAATGCTTTTTTATGCTAGCCATGTCAATTAGCACTGATCTTCACTCTGAAAGCATTGTTAAGTCTTAGGAAGCCTGTGAAGGGTGCAAGTATGGGTCCTGTGAAGTACAATGTGTAACGATTCATTAAGTAGCTTTTATTTTCACAGGAAAAAAAAATAGCTAGAAATATGGCCAATTCAAATCTTCTTGGGAGAACTAATCATCCAGTCACTGCTAATATCAGAAAGGAAGTTGGAAATTCATAAAATCAGGTTTTGCCTGAATGTATTTATTGAGCAAAAAATTCTTCCAGACACAGTGTTCCTTTCGGTTTATCAGTTGATATCTATCTATACAACAACTTGAATCCAAACAATCGCCATCAGTCACAGAGTCAGGAAAAGTCTGATGCGATAGGAAGTCCCAAGGGCAGACCCAGCTATACACGGACTTCTCAGTCTTATGCACGTATGTAGGTTAGCTCCCACAGTCACTTTTACTATTTAATGCAATTGCCTTCAGAGGGAATAACTGAATATTACATGAATTTATTTTATGAGCGTTTTTTAAGACATTCATCTTTAAAGGTACTGAGGAAAAAAAAAAAAAAACTAAAGGACATTCAAACCAAATAAGATATAGGAGAAGGAGCTAATATTTGTAATGAAAACAGAGGCAGGATCACACTGTGATAGAAATGGGCAGATATGGTGACCAGGACCACTGGCACACTTGATTAAATCAGATTTTTTTTTTTCCCATAAAGAAAACTCTATCACAGGTGTCTGCTCCGACAAATACATACCTACCTCTACAACCAGTATAACAAAGGCATCATTCTGCCTCTACATCACAGGCTCATCCAGAATATAAGAACCAAGAGGAAAGCAGTCATGTCTGTCTTGCTCCCTGTGAGATCCCGTACACCAGGTTATAGAATGAAAATGAGTAAGTATTCAATTAACATTTGTTGACTGACTACAGACATACTCTTCCCTGTTCCTCTAAGACGAAAAGGTCACAGCAATAAACATTTCCTTAAAAAAGCCTCCTCAGACTATGACAGCAGTCCGTACCAGGACTAAATAGAACATCATTAGGCAGAACATCATTTATAGTATCTACGCAACTTTAGTGTTACTCAACAAATCTTAGAGGGGACGAAGACTATTTTCTGTCTAGCTGATGTTTAGATAACAGAAAAACATTACATTCTAATTTTCTGGTAAGAGGCACAAAAAATACCAGGTGTGTACTTTTACTTAAAGGAGTGCATTCTTTCAAAACCATTGAGACTTGTGTTCCGTGAGGAACATTCAGGTTAGCAAACAGGTATAGTGAATCCATTAATACAGCAGCACCATCAGAATGAACCCCCCCCCCCAGAGTATGCTGATTGTACTGCTTCATGACCGAGAACAAGCAGGGGAGGGGCAGAGAGAGAGGGAGACACAGAATCCGAAGCAGGCTCCAGGCTCCGAGCTGTCAGCACAGAGCCTGACGCGGGGCTCGAACTCGTGAACCGCAAAATCATGACCTGAGCTGAAGTCGGACGCCCAACTGACTGGGCCACCCAGGTGCCCCTGGAAACTCTTTTTTTTTTTTTTTAAATAAAAGAAAGTTCTACGCCTCTGCCAATATTCCACATGGAGGTTAAATAATTGCCGAAAATTAATAGAGTCTAGACACGGAGGAAAAGAAGAAAAAAGATGGTGTTCATTTGGGGACCATAATCCATAAACCCGCCTCACGATGTCAAAGGCAACATATTGTTATGGGTTGAATTTTGCTGTCCCCAAAATACATTTTGAAATCCTAACCCCAGTACCTCAGAAGGGAACATTAGTAAGAATCAGGGTCTTTATACAGGTAATGAAGCTGGCCATTGGGGTAGGCTCCAATGCAATGTGACTGATGTCATTATTGATGGGGGAAATTTGGACACAAAGACAAGCACGTGCAGAGGGGAGATCTGAAAACACAGGGGGAATAACATCTACAAGCCAAGAAGCATCTGAGGCCGTCGGAAGTCAGGGGGCGGCACGGAAGGCATTTTCCCCCACAACCCTCAGAAGAAGCCAACAGTCTGACATCTTGATTCTGCACTTCCAGGATCCAGAACCTTGAGCCATACGTTTCTCTTATTTAAGCGCCCAGTTTGTGGTACTCTAAGAAGCTACTACGTGTATCATCCGGGACATACTGATAATCCCTTCCTTCCCATCTTGAAATGCTCAACGATCATTATTTTACTCAAGCAAATGAGTGTCATAGAACCTCAGCCATTATATCCCGAATTGAGCAAGAGAAGCCCAAAGAAATGTTTGTATCTGTTGGTATGTTTTCGTTTCCTTGTTTGCTTAACACTTTACACTAGAGCTTTCCAAAGAACCCGCCTTGTGTTTACCCAACCAAAACAAGTAGTTGGACAGTTGATTCAAATGGCCACTTTGGGAGTAAGGCACAAGTTGTTGGACTCGATGGTTCTTCTAGGTGAGGGTTGAAAAAAAAAAACAAAACTGAGAATGTAATCCTCTGAAGACTCAACTTATTTGATAAGATTCTCCATAAAAACAACGCCTGAAAAACAGTAGGAAGGCTTCTTGAAAATAAGTCGTATGTTTCATTTCAAAATACAAGTATTCATACCAAAAGGGGAATAATTAGAGGAAAGCCAGCAAAAGGGCTATTTGAAGGATGATGATATTTTCCCGCTGACACATGTAAAACTTTGTTCATAAATCCTATTACCTAACTGTAGCTCCCTGGAAGATCATGGCTTGAGAATGCTTTGATAAAAAACAAGCTGCCAACACGGACAGCAACGTGCTCTACAACAACAAGAAAAAGCACTTTTCAAAAGCAGATGAGAATTATTCTTTTGCTCCCAGGTCCAGCAATGGTAGTGCTGAAGTGCCAGGACGTTTTAAGGGGGAACCGAATTAATCTTTATTAATCCTTGTCACTGTGATTGCATAATGTCTGGATTTGAATGCCTGAGGTGTGATAGGCTCTTTCCTCTTCCTCTGGCAATCAGAAGTGTGAAAATAAACCTTACACTTTAAAAGAAACGCTGAATTCGAAAAAAGAGAGAGAGAGAGAGAGAGATGTAATCATCTGAACCGAAAAGAAAAAAAAATGCTTTACAGGAGAAAAAATATACACTATGTCAGAGTTACAGACGTGCGTTTTATGTTAATGTATTCACTGCTATATGTCAGGGCTGTGAAAAGCGGCGGCAGAAACAAGAAGGCAGGTGGCCAAGTGCATACAGAGAAATTAAAAAAAAAAATTCGTTCATTTGCATTTTTTGAGGATCTCTCTCTAGAGCGTAATTAATACCTTTAAAATTACTTCCTCGAACGATCTGTGTATAGTCCCAATTGAAACTGCCACTAGGTGCTAATTAGTGAGTAAGGTCAGGTTCCGTAATAAATAAATAAGTGCAAACACAAACACGCGCGACTCATGAAGCCAACCTCCCAGCAAGGACTAGTTTCTGCCATTCTCGATGTTCTCACTTGCTAACGTGGGTAGCCTGGATGGCTTCTGAGCGGAGCCTCTGCCCATAGGAGCCACACACACCAATTGAGTCCGCTTTACGGTGTCACGTTAGCCCAGACACCACAGTGTTGGGTGATGATTCTCTACAACTTGATTCCAGTCTGGCCTCTGAATCTCAGACCTCACAGACTGACATCTCAGCACACACCCAGTGGCCAGCTCGTTTGCCATCTGTCATTTTTTTTATTTGTTTATTTTGAGAGAGAGAGAGAGAGAGAGAATGCAAGCAGGGGAGGGGCAGAGAGAGAGGAAGACAGAGAATCCCCAGCAGGCTCTGTCTGCATTGTCAGCGCAGAGCCCCTTGCGGGACTTGAACTCACAAACCGTGAGATCTTTCCCGGAGCCAAAATGAAGAGTCGAAAGCTTAAGTGACTGAGCCACCCACATGCCTCCCTTGGCCATGTCTCATTTTGAACAGGCTCCCAAGCAAAGGCTGTTAAAGGGCTCTGTGTGCATTCCTAATGTCACTTTTAAGGGTTCTTGGTCTAATTTTTTCTGATATGTTATTCCTTTCTGATTTATATAATAGGATTGACATTAAAAAAAAAAGGCTGTACCTTTATTTAAAATAATTTTTTTAAGTATTTATTTATTCTGGGGACAGCACAGGGTGGGGAGGGGCAGAGAGAGAGGCAGGCAGAGGATCCATAGTGGGCTCAGCGCTGACGGCAGGAAGCCCGTTGTGGGGCTTGAAGTCACCATCGGGGAGACCGTGACCTGAGCTGAAATCAGAAGCTCAACCGAGTTACTCAGGACCCCCAGTCTGTACCTTCCCTAAGGGTAGAATTGTATTTTTCTACTGTAAAGAGTAACTTAGTAGGTCATACTTATTTGTTTCATTCCCTAACTCAACATTAATATTAAAAAAGCAAAAAGAAAAAGAAAAAGAAAAAAACAACAACAACAAAAGAAAAAAACGACAGGTGCCAGTACGTCGGAGTCCTCGCAAGGTAACAGCTTAATTCCGAGGAGAGGGCTGCACAAAGAAGTGGTCCCACTAGAAGGTAAAGCTGTAAGGAATAATAGATGTGAGCTGCAGGGGTGCCTTCACCAGGCATTCGTGGGCAGTGGACAGTCAGCAGCAAGGCTGGGGTAACAGGCCCGCAGCGTGATGATACACGCCTCCTTCCAGATGTGGCACTTTAATTAGAGATTTCGGAGGTGAAGCAAGAGAGAGCACATTGAATTACTACCGGCCGGGGGTGACTGAGAGTCCGGCGGAGGTGGAGCTCTACCTACCTTTCGGGGACACCCGCGGAGACCAGCCAAGCCCGGATGTGGTAGATGCTCTGTATTGCTTTTCTAAAAGCAAACATCCCTGGGGCGCCTGGGTGGCTCAGTCAGTTGAGCATCTGACTTCGGCTCAGGTCGTGATCTCACGGTTGGTGGGTTCGAGCCCTGCATCAGGCTCCGTGCTGACAGCTCAGAGCCCGGAGCCTGCCTCGGATTCTGGGTCTCCCTCTCTCTCTGCCCCTTTCCCGGCTTGCACTCTGTCCCTCTGTCTCTCAAAAATAAATAAACCTTAAAAAAATAAATAAATAAAAGCGAACATCCCTGAATTCAGAAACAACCTGTAGCTCCCAGGATTTGGGCTACTCACGTGAGGACCTCTGTTCCGTGACCCACATTTTCCTTCTGTCCTCATCCCGTCTTTCCGTCCCTTCACAGATAAATGTCCCCAAAAAGTAAATGATGGGGTATCTCTGTTTTTCTCTTCCCCAGCTTCTGTTCACCCCACTCTTACTGTGTTTTGTCTTAATAAACCGGCTAGATTGCTATCAAGCCAGTTAACAATGTCACCGAGGTCGCTGCTTATGGCCTTGTACTCTACCTTGCCTGGTCCTAATGCATTTCCCCTTCTTCCTTGGGTCTCTCCCTAGGTGATCTACCCTACCCCCGATCGCATGCCGTGCCTGATAGCCCCCTGATTTACAGCTTAGTGCCAGAAGGAACCCCTGCCATGCCTGGACGTGTCACTGTAACCCCGGTCCGCACACGGATGTCATAGAGGTGCCATCAGCACAGCCAATTCAAAAATCAAGGTCGTGACCTTGACCTTGCCCCAACTGATTCTCATCCTGTGCATCGTTTTTCAAGGAATGTCCCCATAATCTTTTTAGCTGTACTAGCTGTAAATATTCTTTTTTTTTAATTCTTTTTTTTTTTTAACATTTATTTATTTTTGAGACAGAGCGAGACAGAGTATGAACAGGGGAGGGGCAGAGAGTGAGGGAGACACAGAATCTGAAACAGGCTCCAGGCTCTGAGCTGTCAGCACAGAGCCCAATGCGGGGCTTGAACTCACGGAGTGTGAGATCATGACCTGAGCCAAAGTCGGACGCTTAACCGACCGAGCCACCCAGGCACCCCTGTAAATACTTCTAACCGTTTTGTTCTTCTCACCGCCCATAGTTTACCTATTGCCAGTTTGACTTTGTCTCCTGAAAATTGTTTATGTGTACACACTTCTCTACGTTTCCACCACCACCACCTATTTAGCAAACAGAAGGCTCACTGGAGTTCATTCCTTTAAAAATATTCTCCATCATTCCTCTGTTTAGAGCTTCTCCATGTTTCCTCTGTTTCCTAGGTGAAAGACAAAGCTCTTATCAGAAACCTACCAGTTGGGCAAACAGTTGACCTGCTTTCCCCATTCCCAACTCCACAGAACCCTGACCCCCGGTTCCCTCTTTTCCCCTTGTTCTCTGCTCACACTTGAGCACCATCCACACAGCTCTCTCCATTCCTGACATTAATGGAAGTTTCGGGAATGCCATTCCCTTGCTAGCGTGAGTATCGGATTAACCTTTGAATTCTACACAACTTTATAAAATAGAGAACGGCAAGAACCCATACTGAGTTTTTCTTCACCTTGCCTAGCACACAGTACTTAATAAATATTCGTGAGAGAAATATACCTTCTTTGAACAACAATATAATTTAAATTACATGATGCTACTATAAAGTAATGCAGCAGTCAGAGAAAGACAGATAGCATATGTTTTCACTCATATGTGGATCTTGAGAAACTTAACAGAAGACCATGGGGGAGGGGAAGAGGAAAAAACAGACAAACAAACAACTTACAAACAGAGGGAGGGAGACAGACCATAAGAGACTCTTAAATACAGAGAATAAACTGAGGGTGGATGGGGGTTACGGGAAAGGGGAAAGTGGGTGATGGGCATCGAGGAGGGCACCCTTTGGGATGAGCACTGGGTGTTGTCTGGAAGCCAATTTGACAATAAATTATATTAAAAAAAATAAGTCACAAGGAAAAAAAATAAGTAATGCATACTGTTATAGAAAATATGGGCAATTGGAGTAGATTGAAAAGGTAAAAAAAAAAAAAAAAAGAAGTAAAACTACCCATTGATCTTTATCCAGAAATGATTATATTTTGTTCATATTTTCCCCACTGTTTTGCCATTGACAGTTATATATCATAGGATTTATACATTTTTCTGACTATAATTCATTTAACATTTTATTTACGATGTTCCCGCATCACTAACAACTTTAATCCTCATTATTTTAATGGCCATGTACTAATTCATTGGGTTTCTATGCTGGAATTTACCAAACACTTCATAACATAATTAGCTATACAGATTGTTTCCACATGTTGGCAATATAAACAATGATCTGACAGACATATCTGCACATAAAGCTTCTCTTCTTATTGTATTTTCTTAGAATAGTTACCTGGTAGAATAATGGGTGAACAGAAGGGTACATGACCGTTTAAACATTGTGTATGACTGTTGCCAAGCTGTTTCCGAAACGGTTTACCAGGGACCAGGAAAGCCACTTTCATTTACTTGCTGCCGTTCCATTTTCGCTAAGTTGGGAGACTCTCAACTACTGAATGGTTGATTAATTTGTGTTTCTTTACATTTACTAATGAATGTTTTCTTAAAATCGCATACACTCTTACCTATGTGACTTCATTTCTATTTTTGTGCTTATCGATACACGGTAAAACCTTGGACTGTGAGTAACTTGTTCCGCGAGTGTTCCTCAAGATGAGCAAACACTTCTGGTAAATTTTAACTTGATAAACGAGCGGTGTCTTGCAAATACGAGTAGTACGTGATACCAAATGTCACATGATCACAACTGAGCCAATGGTTCTTGAAATTCTCTTTGATATACAAGTGTGTTGGATTAGAAGCATGTTTCTGGAATGAATTGTGCTCTCAAACCAAGGTTTTACTGTATCTGTGTGTGTATATTTAGATATATATCTGTATGTTTACATAGTCTATACATTTGTCGACTACTCCATGTATATTATTATGTAGGTATAGCTCTATTATATTCAAATTTATTCATATTTAACATTATATTTAATGTTTGGTATATAATACATTTATATCTCACATTTATGTTTAGATATAGACATGCATGTAACTATGGATACCTCTATGTGCAGAAAGTGCACTGGGCTCTGAAAATACAGTAGGGGATAAAATAGCCTTCTAGACAGTAACGAACGTAGCCAGGAGTATATAATGTGGCTGCATATAACATTGCTGCGTTTTGTCAGAATATCCAAATTTAAAGCATACGCATTAAAACACTATAATAAAATCTAGGAGTGACTTTTCAAGTCCTCTTCTTTCTTCCTTAGTGTTTTTAATAATTTTACTGCAGGCGGCGTCATCTCTCCCGGTGGGTCAAGATAAAAGACCACGTGTGGTCTTTAGATGCACACTGGCCTTTAATATCTTGGCACAGCTGGAATAAACTAAAGGGATGCTGCCCCATTTGCAGACCCCAATGTGGGTATTTTCAGTCCAGTTTAGCATTTCTGGAATGCACTTTACCTGAAGTTCTTTATTCGCTTTGCCAGAGGAATCACAATTTATGAAATGTCTGTCTAGATTATCCTAGTCTGCAGGGAAAACTCCTTTGCCAGCCATGCTTTCCCTAATCTCTTGGAAGACCCTTAAGATCTAAATGTAGATGAAGATTTCCCCTTTATTTTAAGGTTCTTGCTACGAATTAAATCGAGTAAATTTAGAGTAACCATCACATGTGGTTTTTCTATTTTGTTAAATATTTAACAGATTTTTTTTTTTAGTGTGAGATTTTGGTTTTCTTTTGTACTTATTGCATTAAAATATGGGGGCTTTGTTTAGATTTTAATCAGTCTGAGGATGTTAAAATGATTGGACTTTTTCACCCTTTTGCCGTCAGATAATCTTACATTGACCTAAGAACAGGCATAAACCATTTACTACGCATTTTTTCACAGTGATTGATCTATTACCCTCGAACTTTGAACTTTGAGTTTCATGATCAGCCTGCTGAGTACACTGGGTCTCGAAATTACACCCTATGGACACGTCATCGATCCAACTGAAATGAGAAACCCCACTGCAGCCAAGGTCTAATCACTGCCAAACATGTTAGGATTTTCTGCAAGTTTTTCACGAGTAAATAAAAAGCTACAAAGAATACCAAAAAGCTTTTTGAGGAGTATGTCATACCTAATCACTCATCTACTTGTTCTTTGGTTGAAATGAGAAAATGCTAACGTTTATGAAAATTGTATCTTTCTAAGTAGCATGAGAATCAGAAGTCACCAAAACACCAGAAACAGAAGACTTAAGGCAAATAATTCAAATAGTCTTTCTATTTCTTAGCTGCTTACTCCTATCAAAAACATCCTGGTATTATTAACTTGTTATTGGGACTTTAAAGTTGCACATGAATTTTAGACACGTTTTCAATATATAGTATTTTTTTTTTTTTAATTTAGTTCATTCACCACTTCACCCTGACTCAGTTTGGGGCCAGTAGGACTCCCATATTAAAAGTATCCCTGGGGCGCCTGGGTGGCGCAGTCGGTTAAGCGTCCGACTTCAGCCAGGTCACGATCTCGCGGTCCATGAGTTCGAGCCCCGCGTCGGGCTCTGGGCTGATGGCTCAGAGCCTGGAGCCTGTTTCCGATTCTGTGTCTCCCTCTCTCTCTGCCCCTCCCCTGTTCATGCTCTGTCTCTCTCTGTCCCAAAAATAAATAAACGTTGAAAAAAAAAATTTTAAAAAAAGTATCCCAAAGCTCACATCCATGTATAATTAAAATGTAAAAATCCGAATTGCAACAGATGACTGTTTGTATATTATAGGTGGTATCGTTTCCTTAGATATTTGACTGCTTTCTGCTTTCTGCAAGTTAAGATAGACACGTGCTATTTAAATGCAAAAACCTCCATGAAAAACCTCCAGGATTCAAGCTCTTGCTAAGTCAAACTTCTTTTTTTTTTCTTTCTAATTATCTTAGTTCAATTACTCTTCTTGGGTAAAATGATGCTTCTGTTTCTGTTTTTGTTTTTCGCTTGTGGTTTTACGCGCAGCTCTTGATTCACAGGAAGAGCGGGGGCTCTGGAGTAAGACTGAAAGGTCTGAATGCAACTCTGAGGCTTTCTGGGGGTGAATCATAATCCTAACGTCTCTAATTAAGTGACAACCTCTGACCCATGTGCCTGCTCATTAAAATGGGGATAATAATAGTGACGGCTCCTGGTTTTTATGAATTTCTATGCACAATTCTTGGCCTATGTTAAGCCATCAATTACTATTATTAGCTTTATTACCATCATTATCATCATCACCATCACCACTGCTGCTCTCACTGTTTTCATGATAATCCATAAAGAAAGAAGCTATTATGCTAATATTATTGCACTGAGCAAGAAAAATTTAATTCTGAAATGCAGTGAAGTCAACTTGATCTCTTACTTCCTAAAGAAATCAGTCCTGAAAGAGGAAAGGAATCTGTTGCTTTACGTGTTAATTATTTTCAAATACATTTTATTTTCACGTGACCATTTCATTTAAAGCATGTGTGCTTCCTTGTTTTCTTTTCTTTCTGGCTCTTCTTCAAATGGTGAAAAATGGCCATTTGTCTTTTATTTTGTAAGTAAAAAATCCATTTTGGAGTTTGCTACATTAATCCTATGGAATAACTACCTTGGACAAAGATTATCAACATTTTTTGTAAGTTGTGTTTGAAGCCGCATCATCTGCTGGATTAAAATCAGGGAAGAATATAGAATAAAATAATATTTCATTTGCCTTACGTTGCAGAAACCCCTATCCCTTCTTTTTAACAGCCCTGATACTGAATCTTAAATGCAGGCACACAGACTAAGGTCTTTCCTTAAGGATTTGGAAGGTAGTTTTGATTTAGGAGAAAACACATTGAACCTGAGGCCCGAAGACATATTTAAACCCCAAATCTGTCTCTTACACATTGTGGGATCTTTAACCAATCATTGAATTTCTTTGGAGCTCCTTTTCCTGGATTGACATTCAGATGATAAAACCAACCATTTGTTTTTGCTGCAAGAAGGAACCGAGATGAAATGTTTTGCTGAGTGCTCTCCCATCTACAAATCCAACTTAATATTAAGAATTCACATAAACGTTGTTATAATTTAAACTAATGAAAAATGCCTCCTGGTCAATTTAATGAGAGAATATATCTTCTAGCAATTGGAAATTTTCTTTTCCTCCACTCCAGAAACAATAATTGGTTCAGAATGATTATGTGAAATGTCTATGCCCCAAGCTACTGCTTCGTAAAATCTAAACTGGTATATGGTGGGTGGGTGTGTGTGTGTGTGTGTGTGTGTGTGCGCACGCATGCGTGTGTGTGTGTGTGTGTGTGTGTGTGTGTGCATGTGTATGAAGAGAAAGACACGGAGTTTTCAAGAATTTCTGGCTCCTTCATGGCTTCCATTTTCTAAAATGTGTGTGTGTATTTGCTATTAATTTTATTTAAAAATCTAACCAAACCCCACTGTTCTTTCTTCCTTTCTTCAACACAGGGCGGGCATTCTAGTTAGGACTTGGCATTCTCCGTTGTTCTCAGAATTCTCTGGCAATGAGGGTTGCTTTCATCTTCTCCCTCATCTGTAGTGTCTCACCTTCCACCTTTTCAGGCACCATGTAATTATTATGTCCACAGACTACTTTTCTTTTCTCCATCAGCTTTGACAAGAAGATGGGTCCTCTCGCTACAGAGTACATGTCATTGTTCATGAAGCACTTGCCCAACGGGAACTTAAATATTAATTGTGAAAAACCGGCATGGGGTAAGGATCTTTGATGAACTAAAATTACTGTTGTGCCATGATGGGAAGGGCCTTTAATTTTACCATCTGGGTCTAATTGACAGAGAATGACTAAGAATTGTAGCTGGGAGAATTGGTGAACTTTGCATATGGACAATTAACTAGAAAAAGAACAAGCTAGTTTGGAAAATTGTGATGAAAACGAGGTGTCTGAATACCTTCAGATTATGCCGCCCTCTTCCCGTCAATGAGACACGTTTCTTGCACAGAAACAGCAGCAGGGACTACAATTAAGATTAGTGTCAGTGCATTTGGACCTAAATAAAGATTTTGGCAGCCTCGAGGAACCATATCCCTTGTCACAATATCTCCCAGGGTTTCTCTTGGCAACTCGTTCCCCAACATTTCCTATTACAACAAAGGTAACATTTTGCCAAGTCTCTGACAAGGGATGCAAATATCTCACCTGTGTGATTTAGTAGATTCATCTCTGCAAGAAATGAAGAAAATTGATCACAAGTGTTTACATTTTTAAGTTGAAATCATTGATTCTGGGTTTATTTACAAGATCAGGTTTTATTTTTAAAGCATCACAAAGCAAGGGTGCCTGGGTGGCTCAGTCAGTTAGTCATCTGATTCGTGAGTTTGGCTCGGGTCCTGATCTCACGGTCATGAGTTCAAGCCCCAAATAGCTCTGCTTTGATAGCATGTAGCCTGCTTGGGATTCTCTCTCTTCCTCTCTCTCTGCCTTTACCCTGCTCTCTCTCTCTCTCTCTCTCTCTCTCTCTCTCTCTCTCTCTCTCAAAAACAACAACCGACTTTAAAGATCACAAAGGAGAACTTAACTAAGTCATTAGATGCTTTGAAAACAACTCATTCACTAGGGCAACCAGTAGGAAGACAGTTATTGACATGCTTTTATCAAGTAACAATCTGCTTACGAAATTCATCATTTCAGCTGATCTTATTTCTTTGAAATCAGCTTGTACAAATACACAGCCTATCTTGTATCTGACATATTTTTTGGTTATTATGAAATAATGATTATTTTTAAAAAATTTTAATTTATTTATTTTTGAGAGAAAGAGAGACAGTGTGAGCCGAGAAGGGGCAGAGACAGATAGAGGGAGACACAGAATCCGAAACAGGATCCAGGTTCTGAACTGTCAGCATAGAACCTAACATGGGGCTCAAACCCACGAACCGTGAGATCCTGACCTGAGCTGAAGTCCGGCGCTTAACCGACTGAGCCACCCAAGCACCCTGAAATAATTATTTTTAATGTAGATTTGTTTCATTGCAAGATCAGTGAAAAAACATTTGCTTTCCTTTTTGTAATTTTTAATGTTTGTTTATTTTTGAGAGAGGGAGAGAGAGTGATAGAGACAGAGAGAGACAGAGAGAGAGAGAGAGAGAGAGAGTGTGTGTGTGAGAGAGAGAGAGAGAGAGCAGGGGAGAGGCAGAGAGAGGGGGGAGACACAGAATCCGAAGCAGGCTCCAGGCTCTGAGCTGTCAGCCCAGAGCCCGATGCGGGGCTCCAACCCACGAACTGCGAGATCATGACCGGAGCTGAAGTCAGACTCTCAACTAACTGACTGAGCCACCTAGGCGCTCCTTACAAACATTAGCTATATAGACATGATTTTAAAAACAAACTATTGAGATTTTGACCATTACATTTAAAAAGTAATATTTCAAGTTTATATTTCTTCTCTGAACCTCAAGACATTAAACATAAAAGTGATGTGTGGGAAAACATTATACTGGATAGATTTTGTTTTACATTTCAAATTAGACGTATTGAATATTATAATTTTAGGTCTAACAAGTACCTTAGACATCACCTCGCTCCCTCCTGCCTTTGTAAGGATAACGGAACTCAGACCCAGAGGGTAGGTAACATCATTAGGTCATAACACAGCTGCCTCTGGTCCTACTCTGCTGACCTCACCCAGTGCAAGGCATCAAGAGGGTTACAAGTACAATCCCAATTCATTACTGATAGGTTCAAGATCAAGATCAAGGACGTTTTGTGAGCAAAAATAATTATGGAACAGCCCTATGCAAAGCTCAGTGAGGAGCTTCCATATAAGGTTTAAAGGATACCAGAAAAATCAGCAAATTTTAATGGGGTGAGGAAACAAGACAGCACATTTTTAGGAGGAAATATATCAGTGTTCCTTATTTAAGATATATTTGGAAAGGAGAAAAATAGCAGATAAGACGACCGTTTTCAGTCATTTCTTGGGAAGCTTCATGATACATGAATGAACAAAATTGGGTTTGGCAAGTATCTTGATAGCTAAATAAAATTTTTGTCTCCTTGCCCTCCTCTTTTGGCATGTTCTGGCATCACTTCTATATGTTAGCAAAATATGTGTTCCTGTGATCGATTTTATAAACTCTGTATTTTCATTCCACTCCCGAGACGGTGTTGGCATTGATTTCTAGAAGGAAAGAAGCTTTTAGGGGAACTATGTGATATGCCGCTGCTTCTGTTTCTCTCATGACAATGGTTTACGTGCACCAAAAATCGTCAGCTCAAAAATACAGAAAAATTTTTAAAATATGCCCAAGTTGCCTCTGAATTGTGCCAAAGTTTATTTGCTTTTTGTCTTATCAGGATAACCAAATCAACTACTTCCACAAGGTCCCCCTACTTCAGACTGCTGAAACACCAGAGGTTGCTGAAATCTTTTCCCCATCAAACCGGTCATTCTGATCAAAACAAGCGTGCCAATGGCATTTCATCCTAATCAGAAAAAGAGGTGCTGTCCTGTCCATGGAATATGCTTCCAACCTCTTGAAAAACCATTTGAATGAAGGCAATACATGGCGTGCACAAACTAATACACGCTTTTCCAATCTTATTCCAGTGTATCTCCCCTGAACCAAACACTGCTCGCCGTGTGACTTCTGTATGCTACTATTAACCAGTAATGAGATATTCCATACACTGATATCAGCCTTCTATTTCTCTTCATGCCTGCCAAAACATCCTCTTTTAATAATACCCTAAAACAGATCTTTCCCGTCCTTTCTCTGATATAAATGTATTCTTGTTCCTGTGTTTTATTAACATCACCAGTGCTGTCTCCTAGGTAAAAGATTAATTACTTGGTTGTGATTCTCAGAGACAGAGCACTAACTAAATTACTGAGGGAATATATCAGAAAAAGTCAGTCATTGTTACGTTACTGGTGAAACTCTTTACAAGAGGAAATAAAGAAACACTCTTCAATAGAGTAAGATGCCTATAGGTTAGGGAAAAGCACCTCCAGACTTCTTTAGAAGTGGATGGCAAGCCAAAGAACATTAACAGGCGATAAACAATGCCTACTGAATGCTGACAAGTGGGTCTGACTTTATCAGGATGCCACCCCTTTAGTGAATATCTCTCTGTTGCCCATTAATTAAAGTTGGGTTAGTTCTATTTCTGTGAACCCTCAATAACTGGTGGGTGCTAGGGGAGAATCAAACCTCACTTGTAATTAAAGTAGTAATTGTGGTTTGTAGTCTTTGAAGTTTCCGGCCTCCCAAATCCTATCCCTGAGACCCTGTTTTGTTTTCTAGCTTCTGTCAAAAAAATCCATAACTCTCAAATACCATTGTACAGTGAAGATTTATTAAAACATAATGGACCATTAATAATGATAGTTTTAAACCAAAGATTATGAGTAATCCAATTTGGTGTACATGCGAGCCAAATCACAAACATACTAATGATAATAATTGTAACAACAATTCAACTGGAGAAGGCTGACATAAACAGGAATCATATCTCTGTGACCTGATGAGCCTCTGTTTCTTGCTCTCCCTTTCTCTTTTACTCTCTTTCCAACTCAACCTGAGCCCTGGCCCCTAGGTTATTGATTATGGCCCCTGAGAATCTTGCTATCGGCTTTTCTCAAAATATCTTATTCGGCAAATATATTAGCGTCTTCTACTGTTTATTTAAAACCTATGATGACATTGACGACGATGATGATGGTGATGTGATGGAGTTTAGCTGTTGCATTCACTGAGTTTCGAGGTCACCGGAAATACTAATCAGGAAAATGCAGCATTGTGGCATTTATTTCTTGACACGTTTGAGAGCAATGGTTCTTTGCCTTGAAAAACAATGAGTGGATATAGAAATTCTCTATATCCACTCATTGTTTTTCAAGGCAAAGAACCATTGCTCTCAAACGTGTCAAGAAATAAAGAGATTTATTCCAATACTATCTTTAATCGTGCATAAAGCAATAGAGAGAATTCACTGAGATATAAGCAAATGTCAGAAACTAGCTTCATCCTGAAATTGCTAGTATCCATGATTGAACACACTCAGAATATTACATTAATAATCTTACGTTAAACCAAGATGGACATACTTGGTTTATGTAATTAAGGGTTGTAGGAAACATATTGAATTCAGCCCTTTGTTTCATTTTCATTGGACGTGTTTTGAAGCCTTCGGTTTAAGTCATATTTTTAAATAAAGACTTTTTTATTTGAAATAATAAGTAGAAGAACTGTGGTGGATTTGATTTTTACTCCCAGGTAAATAGAAAGTTTCAATTTTGGTTCACCTGTAAAGAATATACTATAATTTAAAGCAAAGTCATAGAATAACAAATGCAAATGCTAAATATGATAGGATGCTTATGAAGGGACAAGATGTGCCAAAAAGAATTACAGCCCTGAGACATATTCTCATTTGAATGTCGGCTTTGTCACAGTGAACCTGATGATGTTATTCATTTTTTCTAAAACTGGATTTCTTAAGTCAAATAATAATAATTATCTCTTGGATTTCTTGAGGGACTATACAAAAGCGCTATAGATGGAAAGTTAGTGGCACAATATCTGGCATATGGAGGTATTCAATGTGTGGTAGCTATGAAAGATTTGTTCAACATGAGATTTTAAATGGAAAAAAAAATAACAAAATCCATGTAAAACAACATAAATATATATATACTAATATATATACTAATATATATATACTAATATACTAATACATATATACTAATATACTATATATACTAATATATATATACTAATATATATATACTAATATATATACTAATATATATACTAATATATATACACTAATATATATTAATATATATATTATATATATACTAATATATATATAATATATATACTAATATATACATACTAATACTAATATATATACTAATATACTATATACTAATATATATACTAATATATACTATATACTATATATATACACTATATATACTAATATATACTATATACTAATACTATATACTAATATAATATACTAATATACATGTATATATATACTATATATATATACTAATATGAAAAAGTGTTATTACATATATACATATACATTAGTACATATATCATGAATATATATATTCATGATACTAATACTTTTCAATATAGCCCATTAGATAATTCCCATGGAAAAAGCAATAATATAGATAATATAAAAAGATATTTACAAGATATGCCAAGCTTTATTTTCATTTTATATTTAACTTTTCCATCCAAATCTTTTACAGTACTGAGAAATCTGCACAGAAATGTGGCCTATAGCATATATTTCATTTTTTTATAACATATATCTCAACGAAGCATAAGTAAAAATGATTTATTGCCCCATGGCATCAACGCTTGCCTCTAAGATAATGTTTTCCTTGCATTACTTAGCTGTGGTCGCTGGATTAAGCTCAGTGTTTGCTGCATCTCGTAGTCTTACATAAAACTCATAGAAAATGTTGTGTAAAGAGAGATAAGTAGGAATTATAAATGTAGGATACACATATTTGTAATAAAACTAATTTAATATAACTGCAATTCATCATTAGTGAACTGGGTTTTTATGATCTTAACTATTGCCTCAATCACCATTAATCATGTATTCTATTTGTAAAACTGTGTTTTGAATTATTTTAAAAATCGGCTATGTAAAATGATAAAACAGATATTATTATTTTTTTTTAATTTTTTTTTCAACGTTTTTATTTATTTTTGGGACAGAGAGAGACAGAGCATGAACGGGGGAGGGGCAGAGAGAGAGGGAGACACAGAATCGGAAACAGGCTCCAGGCTCTGAGCCATCAGCCCAGAGCCTGACACGGGGCTCGAACTCCCGGACCGCGAGATCGTGACCTGGCTGAAGTCGGACGCTTAACCGACTGCGCCACCCAGGCGCCCCAAAACAGATATTATTTTTAAGCGTTTAGATATAGGTCAACAAAGCAAAGCAACTTTAGTGGAAAGCAATACCAAATAAAAATGTCTAAATAGGTCATAACACATTTGGTAGTGGTTTAATTATTCCAAAAGAAGAATTTTGAGCAAAATTTTCTTTCATTTAAGATTTTGAGCTTTAAGTCTGCAGTTTTATTTTTAAATTAAGATGTAGTGATTTATTAGACTATTTTAGGGGTGTGTGTGTATGTGTGTGTGTGCACGTGTATGTGTGTGTGTGTATGTCTCTCCTAAATTTATTCCTGCTCTCCAACCAGGATAAATGCTACATTCTCCATGTTGTATTGGAAATACTGACATAGTGATGGGGAAAATTAATCCTTAGTAATACACAGTAGGAATGACAGAAGATCTTAGAGCAAGGTTCAGCAAATTACTTCTCGTAAGCGAAATCTGGCCCGTCACCTACTTTTGTAAATAAAGATTTATTGGAACAGCTATGACTATTCATGTAGGCATTCACTGGCTGTTTTCATGTTATAACAGCACAGTTGAGTAATTGTGAATGAGATCCCATGGTCCCAAAGTAGAAAATATTTATCTGACCTTGTATAAAAAGTGTTTCCAACTTCCGTACAGTATAATGTGCCAATATCTTGGAAAAAGCAGAGTGTTTATAATAGTAGAACAAATTTCCAGACCTTATGTGGTCCATTTATCTATTCTTTTAAGCAGCTTTGGACTTCACGGGCATTTGTGGAACATACATTTTTTTTTACATATTTTATACATAAAATTACATAAAATTCCTATTTTTTCATAGCACAATGACATAACTACAATCTGTGCAGAGCCTTTTTTTAAATTTTGAAAACTTAGAAAGTGCCTTTTAGCATTCCTCACTTGGATCTTTTGAACAATAGGCTCAAATAAAGACCATCATTTCTGGAAAAATCATTATTAACCAACACTAATCCCCTTTCTTTGGGCCACCATAACCAGTGTTTTGTTTTGTTTTGTTTTTATTCTGTCATCTAAATTGCAATGGTGTTCCCGAGTCTACATCTAGACTCTATATTTTCATCTTTCTTTGTGTTTTTCTACCAACACATATTTTAATGTGCAGGAATATATTAAACTTGATGGTAAATGCCAAACTTATTCTTTCTATGACTAATTTTTTTTTTCACATTTCATTCCATCAAATGTTTACTTTTTGCTTTTATGTAATAAGTGTTATTTTTTTCTATGGTTGTTTCTCCATTTCTCAGTTTTCAAATTTGCTAATTAGAATGTGGCTCTATTCTTATGGTTCTTTCTCTACTAATATATGGTGAAATTCTTGCAACATGATTTAGGCTCAGGTCATGATCTCTTGGTCCTGGGATTGAACCCTGCATCGAGGTCAGCACTGAATGTGGAGCCTGTTTAAGATTCTCTCTCTCTCTCTCTCTCTCTCTCTCAAACTATGTATATGCATATATATATATATATATATACACATATATATGTGTATATATATATATACACATATATATGTGTATATATATATAATGTATATTGATCTTTTTTTTTGTTTTTCATGTTACTTAAATCAACATTTATTATTACAGGAACAACTACATCAGCATGACAGTAAGTATAAAGTAAATATATTTAGAAAATGTAAAGAGGCAAAACATGAGAACTCTTTTTCTCCATCCATTGTGGTCATCTCAGGTAACACTTGTGAATCATTTTACATCCTTACAAACACTTATGTATTTTTGTTACGGAAAAGTAATTCATGTGGTACCTATTGTTTTGTGAGTGACCACTTTCTACCAAAGATCTATGCAGTTGCAAATGTTTTCTCTCCTTTAAACCAAGATTGAAATGTAAAACTTAGTGTTTCAAAGGGCATGCTCAAGAAAGTGAAAAATGACCCACAGAATGGGAAAATATATTTGAACATCATATATCTAATGAAGGACTAATGTAAAAATATATAAAGAACTCTTACTACTCAAAAATTTTAAAAAGTAAGCAGCTCATTTACAACTGGACAAATGGGGGTGCCTGGGTGGCTCAGTCGGTTAAACATCTGACTCTTGATCTCGGCTCGGGTCGTGATGTCATGGTTTGTGAATCTGAGCCCCACATGAGGCTGTGCTGACAGCAAGGAGCCTGCTTGGGATTCTCTCTCTCCCTCTCTCTCTCTGTCCCTCCCCCACTCTCTCTCTCACACATGGTCTCTCTCTCTCTCCCTCAAAATAAATAATAAATAAAAATGGGGAAATGATTCACATAGGTATTTCGCCTCAGAAGATATACGAATAGCTAATAATCATCTAAAAAGATGCTTAATAAGATTAGTCAGTAGGGAAGTGCAAATCAAAACTCCCATGATATGTCACTTTGCTCCCACCAGGATGGCAGTAGCAAAAAAAGACAAAAATTATAAATAATAGTGAGGATATGGAAACATTATCATTCACTGCGTCCCTTGTAAGAATGTAAAATGGTGCTGAACCTCCCTCGTCGAACAGTTTGGCAGGTTTTTTTTTTTTTAAACAAATCAAAGAGTTACCATATGACCTAGCCATTCTACCCATAAGTATATACCCAAGAAAGTTCAAAGGAGGTGTCTACACAGAAACTTGTACATGAATGTTTACAGCAGCAACACTCATAATAGGCGAAAACAGAAACAACTGATTGAAGAATTCAAGGGATATATACATATAATGGAATGGTATTCAGCCATGGAAAGGAATGACTTACTTTTCAACATTGCAATGTGGATCATCTTGCAGATTTTATGCTAAGTGAAAGAAGGGAGACATAAAAAGCCACACTTTATATGATTCCATTTAAGTAAAATGTTCAAAATAGACAACTGTATGAAGACAGGAAGCAAATTAATGATTTCCAGGGTATAGGGGAGGATTAATGGAGAGTGTCTGCTAACAGATGAAAATACTGCAGTTAGTGATGGTTGTAAAACCCGGTGATTATGCTGAAAACCACTGAATGGTACGCTTTCAAATTACAGCTTTTTTTTAAAGATATAAAGTACAGAAAATAAAATACATCTTTTCAAAGACAATTATGAAAGTAGCTGGAAGTTTATCTAAATAAATTTGCATTAGTTACAAAACAGGATAAATCATGTGCTGAAGACACAATTGTTTTTCCTTTACTGCTAGGTGTTTCTTTCTGAGCCACAGCAAGACTGTTCACTTAAGATTTTCAGGGGACACCCAGCAGCTGAAACCAGGGGACACCCAGCAGCTGCTCACCCGTGCACTTTTCTTCTTTTAGCGTCACTGGGAGCATCTTCAGATGATTCCGCCATTTCTCTCATGTCTTCAACCATCTCAGGGTCCCAGACTGAGGCTCAATGGGGGGCTGTCCTTGTCTTTCCACTGCTGCTGAATGACTGCTATTTACATAGTTGTGTACCAAGTGAGAGGCCATAGTGAGGGTGATTTCTTCAGTTTAGAATTTTCGACGTTATAACGAAAGGGAAAGATTTTTTTGGAATTGGGAATGAGCACTGAGGTGTTTTGTGTGACCTGCTTAACTTTCTTTTGCTTTCTTTTTTTTTTTTTTTTTTTTTTTTTTTTTGGCAGTCGTGGCAAGACAAAGGATCTCAGGAGAGAAAGCAAGAGCCCTGGGGATCTGAAAGGAGGGACTTCACCTACTCCAGCCACTGTTCACCAGAGGAGACCACCTGCGGGTGATGGAACTAACATGGAGCCCAGTCTTTAATTAGTGGATGACGGAAGGTACCCCATACTCTTAGCAGTGACCTGGGAATTTTGAAATTTACTTACAACTACTTGAGAACATTTATATCTGGATTATAAATCAGAAAGTGTTCATTTAAAAGAGATTTGCTTATAAGCCACATAAATGTAAAGGGAATTAAAACCAAGCTGAATCAGTTCGTTTTTTATCTTAATCTTTTGCTTTACTTGCTTTATCTTTACCTACTCATTCCTTAATCCCTTGGATTTATTTTTTAGTGCTGATGTGAGCCTGCAAATTTTACAGACTCAAAAATATCATATTTTATCAAATGTGAGATGCATACATTTTCACACTGAATACACCTTGACTCCGAACGTGACTTACAATTGTCATCCACCAAGCCACAGAGAAGTTAGTTTTTGCATGGATATAGGTGGGTGACAATTTGTCAGAGTTGCCTCACTTTTAATTTAGTGGTGTTATTTTTTGGTTCCATATGTGGGGATTTAATTGTCAATTAAAATGTATTTGAAAAGATCGTATCATGAATCAGCAATAAAACCAAAAGATATTCCGATCACAGAACAGAGTAGACCTCAAAACAGCAGAAAGTAAATTCAGTATCAGTGGACAGCACATTTGTCATTGGTGGGATGTTTACAATTTCATATTTTCCTGCAGAGTAACAAGAATGTGCTTTATGAGACCTCGGGAAGTAAGATATCCAGAAGTTTGAAGCTCTACTGCATTTTGCTTGAGTTAGGATTGAATGTAGTACAAGATGCAGTGGATTTGATGTCAGGATAAATTGCCAAATAACTAGGAATAGATGAAACAAAAACTCAAAGTAACATGGATCTGGTGTGACAGATTTATGTGTCAAACGGGACTATTGTTAAGGTGTCAAACAACAATTTGTCAGGAATTTCCTGCTGATGTTGAACAAAAGACAGTAATGGATCACTCTTAAGAAATGCTGCATCACCAATGCTCTTGAAGGCACATGGAACAGCGCCGTGTCAAAAAATATGATATTAATACTTCAGAGTTGGAAATTGACCCTGAAGACTTGGACTCCAAAGGTGAAGTTAACATCAAACAAAGTTATTTCACATTAATGTCTTTTTTTTTTTTGTATGCACAGGATTGATATGATGAAACCTATATCTAAATGCTAATAGAGTCCTGGGGCACCTGGGTGGCTCAGTCAGTTACGTGGCCAACTTTGGCTCAGGTCATGATCTTGAGGTCTGTGAGTTTGAGCCCCACATCGGGCTCTGAGCTGACAGCCCAGAGCCTGGAGCCTGCTTCAGATTCTGTGTCTCCCTCTCTCTCTGCCCTTCCCCCCACTCATGCTCTATCTCGCTTGCTCTCCAAAAAAAAAAAAAAAAAAAGAAAAGAAAAAAATTAAAAATAAATAAATAAATTCTAATAGAGTCCTTCATTAAGTATAAAATAACTATCCTTTGTGTAAGGAAAAATACATATTTAGAAACCTGTCAGTATGTGATTTGTAATATAATCTCAAACAGTTACAGATATAAATACACACTGAGTACATGTATAAAGGTGAGTACAAATTATAGATGTAAGTGGACCCAGATCTAGTCTTGGGGGAGGAATCAGGGAAACCTTAGTTGAGGAAATGACTGTTGAGATGAGGAAGGGTGGATAGATATAAATGGATTTAAGGAATCCATTGGAAGATTCCAAATGGAAGAGTATTCTGAGAAAAAGGAACAGAATATGAGATGTCTTGAGGGCCAAGAAGGATTACAAGTCTGAACTATTAAAATTAAACTAAGCAGACTTGACAGCCGAGGCTGAGGAAGCGTGTTTGTGAGGCAATGATGGAGGGCTTGCCAGAGACTAGATCACTGTCCTTGAAAGCCATGCTAAAGATGTGTACTTTTCCTCTGAGCAATGATCTTTTATGTGAAGTATGATACAGGTAAACTCGGGTTTTTAATCGCTTGTGAAGAAGAGAGGAGGGCTGGCAAGGAGGGATACAGTAGGAACTCTTCTGAGACCACCAGAGGTCTTATATGATGGGATTAGTCAATTGATGGCAGAAGGTTAAATCAGGGGCTTGGTTGCAGATGTGGAAAGAAATGAACACATTGGAGGGATGTAGAGAGGGGCCATCAACAGAGTGCTGATAAAGGCAGTGAGATGGAAGGCAGAGTTGGTCTTCCTTCTAAGGCCAGTGGCCCTGATCACCGAGAGAGGAAGCAATGAAGGTTCACATTTGAGCAAAAAAGGGAATGAGTCAGTGTGGGATTTATCAGGGTTGAAGTGTTTTGAACTCTAGAGTACTGCAAATAAGCCTCCATAGTTCAAATTTGAGATCTTACATGGTGATAGAAATTTTGGACAATGGTCTAGACTTATCCAGTAAATTAGAAGCTGTGGGTAAATTACTACCCACAATGTAATTGCATATCCAGGTATCTACATTGGAAAAGTGTGTGCACGTGTATACTGGAGTGTTGTATAGAAACACTGTTAGAGGGGCACCTGGGTGGCTCAGTTGGTTAAGCATCCGACTTTGGCTCAGGTCATGATCTCACAGTTCGTGAGTTTGAGCCCCGTGTCGGGCTCTGTGCTGACAGCTCAGAGCCTGGAGCCTGCCTCACATTCTGTGTCTCCTTCTCTTTCTGCCCCTTCCCTGTTCATGCTGTGTCTCTCTCTGTCTCAGAAATAAATAAACATTAAAAAAAATTTAGAAACACCGTTAGAAACCCCGTTCATAATAGCCAAATATTGGAAACTCTTTGAATGGTCATCCTTAAAATTGTGGTCCATTCATCAAATGCATTGTATGGAGATCATCTAGGCATTCATTATTTAACAATGCCTTTAACCATTTAACTGTCCATTAATATTTCATATAATCTTGGGGGGCCTGGGAGGCTCAGTCGGTTAAGCATCTGACTCTTGATTTCAGCTCGGGTCATGATCTCCTGACTTGTGGCTTCCAACCCTGCATCGGACTCCATGCTGACAGCACAGAGCCTGCTTGGGATTCTTTCTCTCCCTCTCTCTCTCTCTGCCCCTCCACTGGTCATTCTCTCTCTCCCAAAATACATAAATAAACTTAAAAACATATTTCGTATAATCTTAAATGTTATGTTGTATCTTACACTGAAATATCTAAGTGTATATATTGTAGTTATGTATACATATACACACAAAAATGTATGTATATACACACAAAAGTATATTGATATACATATATTGATATAAAATATACGTATATTGATATAAACGTATATTGATATAAAATAGGAATGTAATTAAGAAATGCTCAAGAGGGAGATGAAATAAAATTTTATTTTATTTTATTTTTTTAATGCAAAAGACACACTCAACAAGAGAAGTGATTCATTGTGATGCTGAATAGGAAGGCTCTCAACGTCATGAAATCATTTCTCCCTTAATTAACTTATGAATTTGGTAACATCTTGGTGCGACTATTAACGGGAACTCTCTTTAGCCAGACTGATTTTAAAGCGTATATGGAAGACACTGAACGAATAAAAACCCCACATGAAACTCCAGAAAAACAAATAATAGCACAGAGTCACTACAACCAGCAGAAATGGAAACATATTGTATCGACGTAAAAACATACAATCTCATGATTCTGGTATAGATACAGGAAACGAGAACAATGGGACATACCAGTCATCCAGAGATCAATGAATACAGGTGTTTGCTGTTAGTTGTCGTGTTAAATGAGTGTGTTGCAACAGGGGAGCAGGACAGTTCCATACGTAGTACACGTGTAAGCCTTGTATGTATAGCCTTCCAGTGGAAACAGAAAGTCAACTTTGATCTGTACTTCCTGCTTTACACAAATGGTTTAGATACTTGTTAATCGGTCAAAATGGAAACGCTAAAAAAATCGTTGGGACCCCTGGGTGGCTCAGCTGGTTAAGTGTCCAACTTTGGTTCAGCTCATGATCTCCTGGTTCGTGGGTTTGAGGCCCACATTGGGCTCTGTGCTGACAGCTCAGAGCCTGGAGCCTGCTTCGGATTTTGTGTTTCCCTCTCTCTCTGCCCCTCCCTTGCTCAGGCTCGCTCTCTCACTCTCTCTCTCTCTCTCAAAAAATAAATAAACATTAAAAATCCTTAAAAAAATTCATCAAAGTGCGAAAGATGTGGGAGAAAAGAATTTTCTCCTGTGATTCAACTGAGAAGTCATGGAATGAAAAGAATGAAAAATACAACCTCCTTCCAAGTTTAGAATTTTGTTTTTAATCTTTATTTATTTTTGAGATGGTGAGAAAGAGAGCATGAGCAGGGGAGAGGCAGAGAGAGATGCAGACACAGAATCCAAAGGAGGCTTCAGGCTGTGAGATATCAGAACAGAGCCTGATGTGGGGCGCAAACTCATGAGTCATGAGATCATAACCTGAGTTCAGGTCAGACGCTTAACTCAGCCACCAAGGCACCCCATACATTTTAAAATTCTTTACATGGAGGGACAAAAAACTCACCCAAAGGCAAGTCAAAAAGACTAGTGACAAATGGGGAAAATCTATTTTCATCTGATATCCACATCAGAAGGCCAAGCTCCCTAAAACATGTACAGTTACCATTAATGCATAAAATAGATCAGCTACCCGATAGAATCAGTAGTAAATGCCACAAGTTCGCAAACATGAAAATCATACAAATCACTCTGAAGTATCAAAAAGATGATCCAACTTACTCCTAAGAATAACACAGATTAAAACTGCACTGGCGTGCAATGTTCCCCATTAGATTAACCCAAATCTAAGAGTTTAATAACACAATCTTGTGAAGCAAACTTGTGCCCACATTACGGCCCCGTGGAATGCAGTTTGGCAATGACCATGCAAACCAAAACGCTAGACCCTCTGATAGGATCTTGATTTTCACCAGCCCCCATAAGGAGTTTCTTGACCCGGAAGATTGAATCTTGTCACTAGAGTCTAGGAGACTAGCAGTCAACCTCACCCAAAGATAAACCTTGTCACAAACTATCACAGATCCCATCTGTTCTCCTAAGGGTCCATTCTTCATTCCAAAAGCAAACAAACAAATTGAAAAATGAAATAAAAAACAGACAAACAAAAATGTCCTCTTCCTAAAGTGGCTGGTGCCTCCTGATTCCTTTCCAAAGGAGGAGAAGAAAAACAATTTCCATTTCTGTCCCTCTCTATATCCCTTCCTAGGTCTCTCCCTCCCTCCCTGCCTTCTGTCCTACTTTTACTTTTTATTTTATTTCATGAAAAAGCATCTAATTGTAAAGCAAAGCATGTGTAGTCCTGCTAATCTTAGATCCCACTGCGTTGTAGTTTGGGAAATTTGCACTTAGATTCTGGCATCACATTATCTGTCATGTGTAGACATTATTCTTCTTTGGTGTGTTCTAATTTCTTCTCTATGTCCATGGATGTTTTCCAGAAAGCTTAGGAGGAGGAAACCTTAGTACATTCTCGAAGACATAATTTTTAAAAAGTTTAATTACAAACATGTGGTGTAGTTTTTTGTTTTTGTTTTTTTTTTTTAATTTTAAGTTGGCCTTTAAGTATAGCCGATTTCTTTCTTTTTTTTTTTTTTTTTTTTTTTGTTTGAGTTGAGAATAACAGGTATTTGAGTTTATACTTTTCACTAATATATTAATGACAATCTTGTTTTGGCCTATTCTCATACCTTTTATTCCTACAAAAACTAGATTATAAAAGAAATACTATTTGATTTAAATAAAATTAAACAAACAAACAAACAAAAGAATACTGTTTTCAAATACAGAAAACTGAACTCAGTTTATTTTAAAAATCAAGTTAGGGGCGCCTGGGTGGCGCAGTCGGTTAAGCGTCCGACTTCAGCCAGGTCACGATCTCGCGGTCCGGGAGTTCGAGCCCCGCGTCGGGCTCTGGGCTGATGGCTCAGAGCCTGGAGCCTGTTTCCGATTCTGTGTCTCCCTCTCTCTCTGCCCCTCCCCCGTTCATGCTCTGTCTCTCTCTGTCCCAAAAATAAATAAACGTTGAAAACAAAAAAAATCAAGTTAGGTCCAAATCATACCCTAGAGCAATTTATAAATTCGATTTCTCTCAACTATCATTCTGCTTGCACACGCACACACACACACACACACACACACACACAAATGGACAAAGCCAGAGATTTGGACAAAGCCAGAGAGATTTCTATATCATGAACAAAAAACTGTGATTGTCCCAACACTGTGATGCCACTGATAATACTTTAAGAAGACATTATATACACCCTGTTATTTTTATTGAACTTTTTAAAGATGCTAACCATTAAAATTATTGATTCGTGATTCTTCTGGAATTAAATAATCAAGTATCTCTGTGCACTTGATATCTTATTGATTTCCTTCAGAAAGATCTAAAGAAATGTGATGGAACCAAAAGATCAATAAAGACTAAATTTTGTTTAGCACACTGTCCCTTAACCAAGGAGCTTTCTTAATTATTTCTGTAATTCTCTTAATTGTATTTCCTTCTATTAAAACTATTCTGTTCAGGGCGCCTGGGTGGTTCACCCAGTGAAACATCCAACTCTTGATTTTAGCTCAGGTCATGATCTCATGGTTGTGAGATTGTACCCCCTTTGGGCTCCGCACTGAGCATGGAACCTGCTTAAGATTCTCTCCTTCTTGGGGTGCCTGGGTGGCTCAGTCAGTTGAGTGTCCGACTTCCGCTCAGGTCATGATCTCATGGTTCGTGGGTTCAAGCCCCGTGTTGGGCTCTGGGCTGACAGCTCAGAGCCTGGAGCCTGCTTTGGATTCTGTGTCTCCCTCTCTCTCTCTGCCCGTCCCAACTCATGCTCTGTCTCTCTCTGCCTCTCAAAAATAAAGAAACATAATAAGGAAAAAAAAATAGATTCTCTCTCTGCCCCTCCCTCATGCTCGCTCTCTCCCACTCTCAAAAAAATTTTAAAAATATTCTGATCGTTAAGTGATTCTAAGAAATATATATTTTAACACTATAACATTGTTGAATGTTGTTCATAAAAATATTTTAAAGATCCACGTATTTAAGAAAGCATACCACTAAAAGGCTTTGTTCCCGAAAAAGTTTATCATCATTTCTTACTTTAGGGTTTACAGTGCTATCTGGTTGCTCTTTTCCTTGACTAGGTTGACTTTTTGTCATATATTTGTTTTTGTTTTGTTTTTTAATGTTTATTTATTTTTGAGAGAAAGAGAGAGAGAGAGAGAGAGAGCAAGCTGGTGGTGGGGGGCAGAGAGAGAGGGAGACACAGAATCCGAAACAGGCTCCAGGCTCTGAGCTGTCAGCCCAGAGCCCGATGTGGGGCTCGAACTCACAGACCATGAGATCATGACCTGAGCTGAAACCAGACGTTTAACTGACTGAGCCACCCAGGTGCCCCAAGTTTTTATCATATATTTGAAGCCTGTATAAAAACAATTTTTCTCTACAGCTACTTCAGGATTCACTCCTTCATTCACCCACTCATCCAAATACTCGTTCCTCTCTGAAATCTGTGTTGTATGCCTCCCATAATTTATTATATGAGAGACAGAAAGAAAAACCGAGCCCTACATTTCAAGTGTTCAGGGTTCAGTAGGAAGAGTGGGATTTTGGAGAAGGGGACACCTGGAGCCGGTGAGTTTAGCATGGGATCAGCTCATCAAATGCTTACCCACTTTCCCACCCTATATGTCCTCTGTGTTTCAGTACATTTAAACTGAAGATCATGGGGTGCCTGGGTGGCTCAGTTGGTTGAGCGTCCGACTTCGGCTCAGGTCGTGATCTTGCGGTTTGTGAGTTCGAGCCCCGCGTCAGGCTCTGTGCTGACAGCTCAGAGCCTGGAGCCTGCTTCAGATTCTGTGTCTCCTCCTCTCTCTGCCCCTCCCATGCTCATGTTCATGCTCTGTCTCTCTCTGTCTCAAAAATAAATAAACGTTCAGAAAAAAAAATTAAAAAAAAAGACTCTGAGGAGTGAAAGTTTAGTGTTTTTGATGATTTGAATGAAAGCCAAGGAGCATGGCGAGAACAGGCAGGGTCTGGTCGCATGTGAAGTTTGGGGTCATAGGAGGAGTTCGGTCCTGACTCTGGAGGCATAGAAAAACACTGAAATATCTGAAGGGGTGGTGGGGGAGGGAAGATTTGGGAAGCCATCCTTTTATCCGGTTAATCATAGCCAAATTTGCAAATATTGCAAATGTGTCCAGCCTTCAGAGAGTAGCAATGTTGATCCGCCGTAGTAATGAAATATGGCAGAGACGTATTGACTTCGGAAAATTCTTATATATTAAAGGGCAGGGTAGAAAACGAAATACCAATGTATTGTATTTCCACGAAGAAACCTTTTGGGGGAAAAAAAAAAAACTTGAAGAAAATACTAACCTTTGATGGAAAATATAACTGTTCTTCAGCCCAAATGGCTATGTTACAAATATTGGCTAAATGAATGAGTTAGGCGATGGGAATGACCCCATCTATTGATTATGCTACCTGAATGATTCAATGTATCCATCTGCCCCACTGTGTGTGTGTGTGTGTGTGTGTGTGTGTGTGTGTGCATGTCTGTGAGTGTGTGTGTGTGTGTTAGATAAGAGGGGAACATTCCGAAGACTGTTTAAAATGTATTTATATTTAAAACTTATTTAGTTCTAAACATTTCTACTGTAAATGTTTGTTATTTTTACACGCACCAAGTATATGTATTATAATCTCTTCCAGGTAGCGTTCTAAGGAATACCCTTGGAGGTCTGTGTTCTTTTGGCTCTGAGGGTAAGTAAGTGAATGTGGTATAGCTTACCCCCTGGGTTGCACATTAGAAGAATCCAGTTACAGTTCTGGTACTTAAGAATGCTCAGCCTTGTGAACAAACACATTTAAACTGTCTAGTCATTGGTTTACCAAACCACAGCAATGGAGTAAACAGCAAAGAGTCCATCTGTCTTGTACAGGTCAGCTTTGTAAACTAACGATAATGAAATTCTATATAAATTGCATCTGGTTGCTAATTTGAAAGCCTTGTAATTTTCCTGTTGTAATAATGGTACTTTAACATAAGGATAAAAATCACATTGAAAACTCTGTAGAGACTCTGTATTTCTAATACAGTTTTTCTTTAAAAAGGAAAAAAAAAAAATAGATGTTGAAAGAATTAGTCCCCAGTAAAGCAAAAGTTCTGGTTCCTAAGATTCTCTTTCTTGAGTGAGGAGAGGTAGCTGGGAGGTTAATGTGAACCTTTGCAACTTTTTGTCCAAATCTCTTTTACCAGATAAATAAAAGAATAAACTTCATAGTTGTAGCAGTGATGTTATCCCTACTTTAAAGCTGAAGAAGTCAACAATTTATCACAGAGGAAAGCAATTACTTTTACTTTAAAAGTAAAATAACTTTAATTTTTTTTTCAACGTTTTTTATTTATTTTTGGGACAGAGAGAGACAGAGCATGAACGGGGGAGGGGCAGAGAGAGAGGGAGACACAGAATCGGAAACAGGCTCCAGGCTCCGAGCCATCAGCCCAGAGCCCGACGCGGGGCTCGAACTCACGGACCGCAAGATCGTGACCTGGCTGAAGTCGGACGCTTAACCGACTGCGCCACCCAGGCGCCCCCCAAAAAAGTAAAATAACTTTAAAAAGTTATGCCATTAGAATTTATAAGTGGTTAATTGCAAATTGCAAATTGCAATTGTAATTGACATTACGGTCACTGATTCTGTTTTTTTCAGAAGTTATTATAACATGTCCCTGCTCCATGTGCAAATATGAACTGTTCTATCTTCATAGTGCTTAGCTTAAAAAAATATAGAAATCTCTCTCTCTCTGTTGGTAAAGCAATGCCAAAAATAAACATCCACTACTCATTTCCTTCAAAGGGAAGTAGAGTGTGAAATATTATATTTTTAATATGTGTTGGCATGTTATAAAATGGTCCTGGTGCTTATTCCAATCTGTTAGCATAAATAAAAAAGTTTTCATGACTTATTTTGTTCTCTAAATATAACAGGAGGTCACTAACATTTCAGTATCTATTTCCTCATTAACTATGTATTTACTGAGACTAATTAAAAACAAAGATGGCACCCACCATCTATCAATTACTAGTAGCATTTTGATACATTGGCTTCCAGTCACATTTTACATGTGTACTTCTGTTCTCCAATATTGATATTAGAACACTACATATAGAGTTCCTACCTCCTTTGACCATTATCCCTGTTCCAAATACTTTTCCTCTTCAACGGCCATGTATTTGTTCTTTTCCCCACAAGTACAATGTCCGTTACCGGGTAATTCTGAGCACTTTATCTTCTGTGTGTTGAAATTTCTTCTCATGTTTCCAGCTCTTGGCCTTCCTTATGTGTTTAATAATATTTGCAACTTCCCTCAGGGAATTTTATTCAGGCAATTTTGGGGATTAAACAACAGTATGAAAGACTGGTCTTGAGGAACCCTCTTCACTGTCTTTGTAGAAACTTGTCTCTTTAATCATTTTTTTCCCAGGTACTTGGTTTCCTATTCCCCACCTCATGGAGGCCGTGACTTGGTTGAGGCCCTGCAGGTACACTGGGAATTAAGTTCTAGACCGACCACGCATGGTGGGGAAAAGGACACTAGATATGGCACCATACGCTTTGTCCACAGAAGTTATTTTCATTTTATTTAAATTTTATGTGATTCTTTTTTATTATGAAATTTTATCATTACAGCTAATATGAATGTCATTTCTTTTCATTTAAATTAATACAGCTCATCATTGTGCATCAGAAATCTTCCATTTGAATGTCAATTTAAATTTAAATGTCAAACATTTAAATTTTTAAATATTTCATAAAAATAATATATCTTGTTCTCTTTTAATCTGCACTTCTATTATTATCCTTAGAATTTCCTTTATGACTATTCTTTAAATAAATGTAAATGCACGCAAACTCTGAATTATTCTTGCTCTCATGGAGGGTTAGAAGACAATATGCTTCTTACTTTAAAATTGTCATCATTAAACTCAAGCACAGAATTAGCAGAGGTTTTGAATATTTCTTTTATATGTGAACACATTTGAGTTTTTAAGAGACTCTCATGAAGGAGCATCAGTAGAGTTTTTAACCAATGGGGTTCATGTGATCAAATTATAAAACCAATTGATTTAATTATCCAATGTTTACTAGGTGATCGGAATAAGGAGAGGTTTACTTTGAAACTTCATCAAAACCTACTCAACAGTGTTACAAGCACACATGTTAAAAAGTGTTCACACATGGGCAGAAGAAACTCAAACAAGGGGGCATAACTTCAGAGGCCACCTAAAGATGGTCGAACACTGAACTGGGCAAGAAGTGTGCTGGTCAGGGGTCAAAGAACCTTCGTAGGGAAAGGGAAGGGCTAGGGATCAATTAGGAGATCACAGGTCATTAAATCGAGGCTTTGACTTTTTCATCTTTACTGAAAAACATATTTGGTTATTACTTCTGACCTTGAGGTTACCGGGTGCCAATTATTCCCATCCGTTCATTTTATAAAATTCTTTGTGACTGACGATATCACAAGAAAATGTTAAGATTTTCAGCTACGGGGTGTAATAAATGCCCTTTATTCATTCAAGTAGTTCTAAACAATTATAAAAGTTTCCACTTGAGATTAAATAAATGCAACTCCCATATTTAGAATAAATCTAGTATGATGTAGGACCCCCATGCAAGAAGAGATACGTTGCGTATCAGTGTCGATTACCCAAGTGATCATTGCACTACGTTTTACACTGCTTCCACTTACACGTTCAAAAATAGGAAACACTTATTAAATAGGAATTGGGGATTCCTTTTAGTCACTAATAACTGATTAATGCATTTTATTAACTGAAGCCATCTGGGGCTTTTCAGATGTCTGTTATGATTCTGGAATTCCTTATGCTAAAACAAACAAAGTGCATAGAGCAAATGGGCCAGCAGCAAGTTAAATGTCCTCGAAGTACAAAGGTGCTAGACAATTTATGCCTTAGGAAACCCTCTGATTGCAACTGATATAAGTTTTAAAAATAACCAGACTTTAATAGACTAATTGTGAAAGATTAGTCCATTTATCTGAGCTTGTTAAACACTGCAGTAGACTGGAACCAATTAAATAAATAACTCTAATTCTGTATTATTAACTTCAAAAGTCCCCAGTTCCCATCACTGCAGTGGTATGATAGGTAATTTTTTTCAAAGCACAATTCTTTTCCCCCACAAAGGGAAGTGTAATTTGGCACTTTTTTTTTTTTTTTTTTACTGCGTCTACATATATATATATCAGACTACATATGGTCAATTGAATGTGCCACATTAGCCCTATATATAAATAGAGAAAAATATCAAAGTTTTGTTTTTTAGGTACAAGTAAAACTGCACCCAGATAAACAGATACATCAGTGTATTTAATTCACTGTGTTCCTATAAATGGAATCTATTTCTGGTTCTTAAAGACGATTCTCTTCAAGTTGCATTTAATAATTTAATTTAAAATATGTTCCTGACCTCACCAACCACAAAATGGAATACAAACAACTCCGAAGTTCTAAAATAGTGGAGGAAAAAAATGGAAAAAGGAATTATTCAGAGACTCTACAGAAGCACTCAGCATATGTGTCTGATATAAATGTGATGCTTCTTTCTTTATATTCACTGTTGCCTAAACAAGAAAATAAGCGTTAACATCTTTATCTCCAAATTAAATAGTCAGAGTCTAAAGTCCTTAATAAAAACTTCTCTGCTCTGTCTTACTTAAGCCAAAAAAACAGGAAAATTAAATGTAATATGTTAAAATGGGATTTTAAGTAAAATGATCTCCAAGGGAAAAATATTTGTTGATTATTTGAATGGTGTGATTAGAACTAAGTATTAACAAATGTTCCCAGTACTGAATTGGAAAGGGATATGGACATTTGTTCCCGACCTTTAATTTTCAAAACTTGAGGTCTCTTTCTCCTCTCTTTCTCTTTCTCTCTCCCTCTCTCTCTCTTCCACAAACTCACAAATGTGACTCGCATAGCTACATTTCCAAAAGCTATCGGATTTGATAATAAATATATTTTATGTGAAATTCTCCTTTCTCTGGAACAGTTTGCAAATCAGACACTAAAAGAAAAGTTGTGGGACATTATAACTAAAAGTGGGGACACTTTCTGATACTTTCTCCATCTCGGTTTGTTAACAGGAATCAGACTCCAAGTCCCAAACTGTAATCACATTGAATCATGTTCGTCTACGTGTCAGATGCTAACGTGGTTTCATCAACAATTGCTTCAAGGGTCCTGTGCCATTTGAAATAGGGAACTTTGTTTTGGAAAAAAGAAAGGGACAAAGGTTGCCTGCTAATTTCTTCCTGGGACCAAAGCTAATGAAATGCTAAAGCACCAGGGGACATCAAGGGACACCATCCAGGTTCTAAAGTCTCTGGGTCTGTGCTTGAAGGTTCAACGGCCATGAGAGTTTCCCCAGCTTCCTGGAAGCACGCAAAATGATGCCTCCATAGAACCCTATAAGAATCTACACCTGGTTTGCTACATTTTCATTCTCCCAAGTGCTGAGCACCAGTAAGAGCTCATTTCAAAGAAACGAGTAAGTGAATTTTAGTATGCTAGTCAAAGATCCCATATTGCACCATTTTCCCCTGCATTGGTAATTTTAAGGGGAACAAAGGAAACATGTTCATCATCAAATGGAAGGTCATTGTCTTCTTTAGAAGATAAGGTGAGCGGATAAAATGGGACTCTAAGAAAAAAGGTAAAGACACCCTTTCAATCTCAGGGAAAGCATTTTTTTTAGAAAGTGATACTTCTTAAAGGAACAAGGTCGTGTTTTAAGATGAGAACAAATAGAAAGGATGTTAGATTTCTTAAGGCAAAGCCCATGACTCCTTTGGTCAATGTCCTGATGTTTGCTTCAAGAAAGAGACCAGAAACATTAATTCACAGCCACTGTGACAACCCAGTTATCCCAAGTCATGGACCCAGAGTGTCATCTAATTAGTACCGCTCTGGGTCTAGAGGAGCCCTCCAGAGCTGGGAGGCACGGCGTGGACTGGCTGGTTGATGGTAAATGGTGGTGGAGACTCTGGGAAATATATCAGCTTCCGGTTAAGCATGTAAACTGCTTTATTTTAAAGATTTGTTTGTTAATAAAATGATTTTTTTTTTACTATCACAACTATTGTTTTTAGGCAATTGCTCTTGCATTATTGGACGAGAAATTATGAAATAAATCAGGATGGGAATGTTGTAGAAACTCAATAATTGACACTATAAAACTTGCCTTAAGTTAATTTAATAGCTTTTTGGTTTCCCCCTGAGAACATGAGCCTGTATTTAGAATCCAGCGCTAAATATGTTAGTGAGTACTTCAATCTGTGTTCTATATTTAGTTTCTAATCAACTTTCTTGTAAATAGGACCATTTTCTCCACTTCGGTTTCCTTTATTTAATTTGAAACTGCTTAGCCAAATTCCTAACAAGCTTTGTTTGAACTTTGCTGTTGTATTTCTTGACACTGAGTTTCAAGGCCAGTAGTGTTAGCCTTTGGTACTTGATTCCAACTTTGTAATAATATTTATTCTGATCTGTAGACTATGAACTGTCAATTCTGAATTCTTCATGATGCAGAGAGGCTGGGCTTCCTGTGGGGCATCTGCAGTGATCCAAAGATTCTGATTCCTCTCATTTCAAGTGATCCTGTGGAGGCCACCCTGTGTTTTGTAAGAGAAATTAACTTTCTATCTGGGTGCTTACTGACAATGAGCTCCTAATGCGATGGTATTCCTGAGGGGAAAAAGAAGGGAGCTTTTTAAAAATACTAAAGGGGGCGCCTGGGTGGCGCAGTCGGTTAAGCGTCCGACTTCAGCCAGGTCACGATCTCGCGGTCCGGGAGTTCGAGCCCCGCGTCAGGCTCTGGGCTGATGGCTCAGAGCCTGGAGCCTGTTTCTGATTCTGTGTCTCCCTCTCTCTCTGCCCCTCCCCCGTTCATGCTCTGTCTCTCTCTGTCCCAAAAATAAATAAACGTTGAAAAAAAAAATTAAAAAAAAAATACTAAAGATAATTTTCTTTTACTGAGAAGCAAAGTAATATTTCAACTGAGAGACAAAATTATTCTGTTTATGTAAGATGTTTATAAATATAAATATATATGAAAAATATAAAAATATAAATATATACATATAAAATCTTGTTAATGAATGTTTATACATTAACGTATACTCATTTATCTTCATTATCAATTATATGTTAAGATCATATTAGAGAGAGGCTTCTGGGTGGTTCAGTCAGTTAAGCCTGACTCTTCTTTTTTTTTAATTTATTTATTTTTGAGGGAGAGAGAGAGAGAGAGAATGAATAGGGGAGATGCAGAGAGAGAGGGAGACACAGAATCCGAAGCAGGCTCCAGGCTCTGAGTTGTCAGCACAGAGCCCAACACAGGGCTCAGACCCATGAACTGTGACATCATGACGTGAACTGAAGTCAGACGCTTAATCCACTAAGCCACCCAGGTGCCCCAGCCAGACTCTTGATTTTGGCTCAGGTTATGATCTCAGCTTCATAATATTGAGCCCCCTGTCAGGCTCTGCAGTGACGGAGCAGAGCCTAGTTGGGATTCTCTCCCTCTCTCTCTGCCCCTTCCTCCCAAAAAATAAATAAATGCCCTTTATTTATTTATTTCTTTATTTATTTATTTATTTATTTATTTTCAATATGAAATTTATTGTCAAATTGGTTTCCATGAACACCCAGTGCTCATCCCAACAGGTGCCCTCCTTAATACCCATCACCCACCCTCCTTCCCTCCCTCCCACCCCCCATCAACCCTCAGTTTGTTCTCAGTTTTTAAGAGTCTTTTATGGTTTGCCTCCCTCCCTCTCTAACCTTTTTTTTTTTCCTTCCCCTCCCCCATGGTCTTCTGGTAAGTTTCTCAGGATCCACATAAGAGTGAAAACATGGTATCTGTCTGTTCTCTGTATGACTTATTTCACTTAGCATCACACTCTCCAGTTCCATCCCCTTTGCTACAAAAGGTCATATTTCATTCTTTCTCATTGCCACGTAGTACTCCATTGTGTATATAAATCACAATTTCTGTATCCATTGGTCAGTTGATGGACAGTTAGGCTCTTTCCACAATTTGGCTATTGTTGAAAGTGCTGCTGTAAACATTGGGGTACAAGTGCCCCTATGCATCATCACTCCTGTATCCCTTGGGTAAATTCCTAGCAGTGCTATCGCTGGGTCATAGGGTAGATCTATTTTTCATTTTTTGAGGAACTTCCACACTGTTTTCCCGAGTGGCTGCACCAGTTTGCTTTCCCACCAACAGTGCATGAAACAGGTTCCCGTGTCTCCACATCGTCTCCAGCGTCTATAGTCTCCTGATTTGTTCATTTTAGCCACTCTGACTGGCATGAGTAAATGCACATTTTTTAAAAAAAGAAGATTGTATAAATGTAATGTCATCTGTTCTGAACCATATAGGAAAAAAGATTTAAATGACATTATAATAACTTTTTGCATTTACTAGTAAACTCTGGAGCAAATAAAATGCTTTTCCTCTTGGTGCTTCTGGAGTTCAGATTATGATTAAAGTTCTTATATATTATGATCATTTTTCAAGGTGGTTTTGAATATGGTTTAAACTAAAACTATTGGGGCACCTGGGTGGCTCAGTCGGTTGAGCGTCCGACTCTGGCTCAGGTCATGATCTCACAGCTTGTGAGTTCAAGCCCCGTGTCAGGCTCTGTGCTGACAGCTCAGATCCTGGAGCCTGCTTCGGATTCTGTATCTCCCTCTCTCTCTGCCCCTAACCCACTCGCATTCTGTCTCTGTCTTTCTGAAAAATAAATAAACGTTAAAAAAAATTTAAAAAAAATAAACTAAAACAATTTTCCTCCAATTAATTAATTAATTAATACCCACCTAATTTTCATCATTTAATTATTCAGATGCAAATAAAAATCTCCATATTCTGTTCAGTTGTAACTTCCTTTCAGGACACTGAGCAAACTTTTAACCCTGAAATTTCACCAAATTCAGTTTTCTGTTCAGTGCATAATAATGGCCACTAATTTTTTTTAATAAGTCTTAGATATAATAACAGGCATAAAAAGGAATGTACATCACAACGCTGAAACACATTGTTCTGCTTTGGATGCATTCTTACATTTAGATGGATTATGGAATTGCCTGAACAGAAATGTCTCCCTTTGCTACTGGCTGATAATTGCAGCTAGTGCAGTGTTAACTTTCTTATTATATATATCCCTTCATGTCAGTGCTCTTTCTAAAACGTCTTGCCTCTTTTTTTTTTTTTTTAATTTTTAACGTTTCTTTATTATTGAGAGACAGACATAGAGCATGAGCACGGGAGGGGCACAGAGAGGAGGAGAGGCGGAATCTGAAGCATGCTCCAAGCTCTGAGCTGTCAGCACAGAGCCCGAGGCGGGGCTCGAACTCACAAACCTGGAGATCATGACCTGAGCCGACGTCGGACGCTTAACCGACTGAGCCACCCAGGCGCCCCTCTTGCCTCTTTTTAAAGCCAGAATTCTCCATTAAGCGCATTCGGTCATTTGACGAAATTGCTTGTAAGACCGTTTGTTGCTCAAAGTCACGAGTGGACTGAAATTCAAATAAGTCGTCATTTTCGAAGAAAGCGAAAGAAGATAAACCGTTCTTATTTCTTTGGTGGAAAGCTGTAAGGTGGAAATCCCGTTCTTACCCGTGTTCACTTCCAGTAGGGGTTTAATTCAGATAATGGATCAGCGTATTAGCAGAAGAGGAAATATTGGAAATGATAGCTGGAGAGATACAATATAAACATTACAGTGGGTACTAGTTTACCGATTTAATAGGTAGTATCTGTCTTCGCATCCATGGATCCATCCATCCAAACTGAGAGTGTGTGAATGTTACAAAAGCAGAGTCCATTAGTCACTTGTTACGACCAGCACCACTTACAAAACTCAGTATGTGGAAATTTGCAAACCTTTCTCTCGAGATAAGGATGATGTGACAGCGTAATAGTTCCCTGGTAATATTCAATAGGGATTTTAGTAAAAGTAACTAAAAATATCTAGAGATTATTTTCTCCTCAGGCACTGCGGCAAGGATTTTCATTTTGCACCACCCCCCCCCCCACAAAGGCCTACAACGAAATGATGGCGATTCACATCCTGTAGACGAGGAAACTAAGGCATAAGAAGCTTCAATACATAAATCTCTCAAGGTCAAAAAGTTGACTTATCACGGAATGCACAGGACAGTTGAGACCATCCACTTGCCATTATTTCTACATTAACTGAGTGTTCCTTAAGCTTTTCTGTAAGAGACCATTACAGCAGTAACCAGACCAAATTGCTTTAACTTGCTTCAGATTTCGCAAAGTAAAAGACATCCCCCCACCCCCCCAACCCCAAAGGAGCCCACGTCAGATTATAAGGACAAAATTGTGTTCAAAAACATGACTTCTTCAGAGAAAGCCAGTGCTTGGGTGAAATGTATTTTATATTTCAGCACACCAATGAAAAACTATAGTTTTAAAATACCAGATAATTTAGTTTATCACATCCCTCCTCTTCCAGAATTGGTCAGTACCCCTGAAGAGGGGAAATTCTCCAAGAAAAACATTATCCTTCTGAAGGCTTCCTTTCTATTGCTCTATTTGACATCTTAGAAGATAACATTTATAATGAAGGAATTAGAGTATTATACAATTTTTGAGCAGATAATTTTCTGAAGCTGAAAGATAACAAGGAAATTATTATAATCTGGATTGTCATCATTATCGAAAACATCAGTGAAATAGTTCCGGGTAATTTCAAAGAAAATGAAAGAGGATGATTGTCCTGCAGAAATCTTCATCCTAAAAACTGATATTCTCATTAGTGAATCCATATGTTAGGAAATGTATGAAAGGCACCCCCCCCCCCCCCGCCCCGCTCGATCATGCTTAAGCAGGATCATGCTGAAACAGGAAACAGGAAGCTACCGCATGTTCCAGAATTCAATCTTGAGCAGTGAGCACACCAAAGCATTTCTCCCGAATGTTTCCGAACACCGTCTCTGCTCTCTGGATAGGTACCGATGCCATCCTGGGCTTTTCACCTTTTGTCTCAATGACAGCTGCTAATTGCATCCAAGTTTCCCTTTCCTGAGCCGACTCTTACTTCTTATCTATTCTTCAGACCATTCGGAATATTCGTCAACTTTCCCCCACACGGAATCCCTTTTATATTTTTGTTTTCCCACAGGAATGTGAGCCTATCATAGCCTCTCCTCCCTCTTGCTTTTTTCACTCTTAAGGTGCCGTGGATGATATCATTCACATCAGTACACATAAAGCTGGCCACTCCTTCTAAAGGCTGAGTAGGGTTGTATAGATGTAACATCATTTATGTCACTAGTCCAACACTGCCAGCCGTTAGATGTTTTCAAGCTTCTAATGTTTAAAGTGTTGCCATGAATGACCTCGGGCACCATTACTTACCTATAGGACAAATATATATAAAGAAATGGAATTGTCAGACCAAAGATTTTATTTTATTTATTTTTCATGTTTATTTATTTTTAAGACAGAAAGACACAGAGCGCAAGTGGGGGAGGGGCAGACAGAGAGGGAGACACAGAATGGGAAGCAGGCTCCAGGCTCTGAGCTGTCAGCACAGAGCTCAACGCGGGGCTCAAACTCACCAGCCGCAAGATCATGACCTGAGCTGAAATCGGATGTTTAACCGGCTGAGCCACCCAGGTGCCCCAAAGATGGTGTGCATTTTAAGCATATATGTGTAAAATATGTAGCTAAAATATAGGCATTCAAATATATACGTAAATAGCAACCCCCACCCTGTAGATGTGCCCGTTCACGACCATAAGTAATGTATAAGAATGCCTCACTAACACAACGTGATTTTGTTTTAACTTTTGCCAATCTTTGCCAAATTTAATTTATATTTATTTTATAATGAATGAGGTAGACTATCTTTCCCCAAACCAAAGCGTATCTCTTTATTTTCTGAAAATTCTCTATTCCCATCCGTTGTTAATTTTTCTTTTGCATTTCAACTTAATTCTAATGGATCTGTAGAAGCTCTTTATGTACAAGAAAATTTCCCTTTGTATGTAATATGAATTGCAAATATCAACCTCACTGTCAAAAATTGAATTATTAGTCCTAACTTTTCACTTCTCTTTGATAGTATTATACATTAAAATCCTGGCCCTTGATGCATTATAAGACAGTGTACTTCTCCACCCCTTGACTTTGTTCTTGTCAGTGTGACTTGTTTTGGCCAAGGATGAGTTCATAGCTGTGGCAGGAGTGGAGAATTTAAATTTGCTTACAAGATTGGTCTTAAATCCTGGCATTTTGTGATCCACAATTAGAGAAGGTTCTTCCCATTTACTATTGTCCTTTTTAGCCTGGTCACCACAGTGGACACATGCAAAGACCTGAGCTCAACCATGTCCAACATTCAAGCACAGCTGGTGACACAGGACAAAGCAGAGCGCCCTGGCATCCCAGTCAAAATTTGTTTATCCAGATGGACCCTGGGGCTCATGTGCATAAACAGAAACTCTTACTGTGGTGAGCCTCTGAGATTTGGGGATAGTTTGTTATACAGCAATAACTGACACAAACATTAAATGATCAGCTGTCTCTCACTGTCATGATTTTTTTTAATTCAAATTTTTATTTTTATAGCTTGAATTTATTAATCATTTTCATGTATACTTATAGGATTTATATGCTGTTGAGAAAGGCCTACGTGCTGAAAACACAAATTAAAATAAGATATTCTACGTTTATTTCATTGCTTTTTTTTTTAATTTTTTTTTAAGTTTATTTATTTTTGACAGAGACAGAGTGTGAGCATCAGCTGGGGAGGGGCAGAGAGAGAGAGAGAGGGAGATACAGAATCCGAAGCAGGCTCCAGGCTCCAAGCTGTCAGCACAGAGCCTGATGTGGGGCTCGAACTCACACACGAACTCATGTGAGATCATGACCTGGGCCGAAGTCAGACACTTAACCGACTGAGCCACCCAGGAGCACCTATTTCATTGCTTTTTAATGTTAGTTTTCTTTCCCTTTAATTATATAGTAGCTTTAGGACTTATTTAATGTGTATTTTAGATTAGACATTAAAATACATTTTTCAACTCAAATAATGTCAAAAACTACAATTTATTTAGTAATCTATGTTTTATTGACCAACTTGAGATGTCGCCATTAAATGTATTGAATTTCACAATGAATTATGGTTTATTTCTGAAGTTTCTTGACATTCTCTCTCTATATCCATTTAAATGGACATATAACACCCTTAAAGGCCATATATGAAAACCAACAGCTAGCGTACTCAATGGGAGAAAAGTAGAGAGCTTTTCCTCAAAGTTCAGAAACAAGACAAAGATGACCACTCTCACCACTTTTATTCAACAAAATACTGGAAGTCCTACCCACAGCAATCATACAAGGAAAAGAAATCAAAGGCGTTCAAATCGGCAAGGAAGAAGTAAAACTTGCTCTATTTGCAGATGACATGATACTATCTATAGAAAACCCTAAGGATTCCACCAAAAACCTACTAGAATGGATAAATGAATTCAGTGAAGTCACAGCATACAAAATCAGTGTCCATAAAGTTTTTGCATTTCTATGAACTAATAATGAAGTAGCAGAAAAAGGAATTAAGAAAACAATTCCCTTTATGATTGTGTCAAAAATAATAAAATGTATTAGGAATAAACAACCAAGAAGGTGAAAGAGTATAAAATATTAATGAAAGAAATGGAAGATGATACAAACAGATGGAACGACAGTCCATGTTCATGGATCGGAAGAGCTAATATTAAAATTCCCATATTGCATACATAATGCAAAGCAACCCACAGATTTAATACAATCCCTATCAAAATATCAACAGCAGTTTTTCACAGAACTAGAGCAAATAATCTTAAACTTTGTATGGAACCACAAAGACCTTGGATAGTCAAAGAGAGCTTGAAAAAGAAGAACAAAACTGGGGCTACCACAATCCCAGATTTCAAGATGTAATACAAATCTGTAGCAGTCAAAACAGTATGGTACTGGCACAAAAACAGACACAAAGATCAGTGGAACAGAATAGGGAGCTCAGAAAGAAACACGTGGTCAATCAATCCTCCACAAAAGAGGCAAGACGATACAATGAGAGAAAGACAGTTTCTCCAACAAATGGTGTTTGGAAAACTGGACAGCTACATGCAAAGGAATGAAACTAGACCATGTTCTTAAACCATACACAAAAATAAATTCAAAATGAATTAAAGACCTAAAGATAAGACCTAAAAACATAGGCAATAATCTCTTTGACATCAGCCATAGAAACATTTTCCTAGATATTATCTCCTTTGGCAAGGGAAACAAAAGCAAAATTAAACTATTAGGACTACACCAGAATATAAAGCTTTTGCACAGCAAGGGAGACTGTCAACAAAACCAAAAGAACCCACTGATTAAGAGAATACATTTGCAAATGATATACCCATGAAGGGGTTAATATCCAAAGTATATAAAGAACTTACACAACTCAACACCAAAAAAACAAAAATAAAAGCAAAACAAACAAACAAATAATTCCATTAAAAAATGGCAGAAGATATGAACAGACATTTCTCCAAGAAGACATACTGAAGGCCAACAGACACATGAAAAGATGCTCAACGTCAGTCATCATCAGAGAAATGCAAATGAAAATCAAAGTGAGACACCTCACACCTGTCAGAATGGCTGAAATCAAAACCCCAAGAAATAACAAGTGTTAGCAAGGATATGGAGAAAAAGGAGCCCTCGTGCCCTGTTGATGGGAATGCAAACTGGTACAGCCACTGTGGAAAACACTATGGCAGTTCCTCAAGAAATTAAAAATAGAATTACCATAGGATCCAGTAATTCCAGTACTAGGTATTTCCCTCCTCCCCCCGCAAAGATGAAAACACTAATTCAAAAGGATATATGCACCCTTATGTTTATTGCAGCATTATTTACAGTAGGTAAGATATGGAAGGAACCTAAGTGTGCACCCACAGGTAAATGGCAAAAGAATGAAATCTTGCTATTTGCAACAACATGGATGGATCTAGAGGCTATGATGCTAAGTGAAATAAGTCAGTCAGGGAAAGACAAATACCTTATGACTTCACTCATATGTGGAATTTAAGAAACAAAACAAGGATAGCTGGGTGGCTTAGTTGGTTAAGCGTCCAACTTCTGCTTGGGTCATGATCTCGGGCTGACAGCTTGAAGCTGAAGCCTGCTTTGCATTCTGTATCTCCCTTTCTCTCTGCCCTTCCCCTGCTCACACTCTGTTTCTCTCTGTCTCTCAAAAATAAACTAAACATTTAAAAAAGTTTTAAAAAGAAATAAGAAAAGAGAAAAACAACAAAATAAACAGACTCAATTATCTATAACAAACTTGTTGTTGACAGAGGGGAGCTGGACAGGGAAATGGGCAAAATAGGTGAAGGCGATTAAGAATACACTTATTGTGATGAGCACTGAGTAATGTAAATCACTATGATGTACACGTGCAACCAATATAACACTGTATGCTAACTATACTGGGATTGCAAAAAATAAACACAAATGTAAAAAATAAACAAATATCATTAGCAACTCTTTATTCATCACTTTAGTATGTGTTATATCTATTTTCTTCGTTTTCTTCATTTTGAGAAGTATCCTTATGTATTGTCTCCAAGGATGCCAAAATCATATTAGCATTTTCAGAAATATTTCCAATGTCAGTTTCATTGGAATTACATAAAACATAGAGGTGGGTTTAAGCAATAGTTTTTTAAGATCTACTGACACCTCATTTTCAACTATATACTTTTTACTTAGTACTCTTTTGTGTCCCTTGGGAGTGTTTTTAAAAGTTTCTTGATGTGGTGTCTATTATTTAATTATATGAATTTCATCTTCTATTTTCCTGTTGTTTTTCTACATGCATAGATAAACTTTTATCCATAGGAATTGTATTTTGAGCTGAGATTCATTTTTATCTTTTCATGCTTATCATAGTTTTCCAGGCAAAGTACAATATCTTAAAATAATCATAAACTGTTTTTTAACAGACTTTTGAAAACTTTCTGGGGGGAAATAATGGTAGATTCCCATGCAGCTGGAAAAAATAATACAGAGAGACAGAGAGATCCTGTGTACCCTGTAGTTTCTCCAAATGGTGACATCATGAAAAACCCAACACAAATATAACACAGTATCACAACCAGGATATTGACATTGGCACAGTCAAACTACACAAGATTTCCATCACACCAGAATCCCCCGGGGTACCCTTTTATAGACACGCCCACTTTTCCTCTTACCTCTACTTTCTCCCTAACTCCACTGAGACGCTAATCTTTTGTCCATTTCTGTACTTTTGTCATTTTAGGAATATTATATAAATAGAATCAGTGTAAAAAGCCTTTTGCCACTGGCTTTTTCACTCAGCATAATTCTCTGGAGATTCATCCCAATTGTTGGGTGTACCAACTGTCTATTCCTTTAGAACGTGGAGTAGGATTCCATAGTGTGGATATACCAGTTTGTATCCCCCATCGCGAGACATCTGGGTTGATTCTGGTTTATGATTATTATGGGTAGAGCTTCTGTGAACATTTGTGTACAGCTCTTTGTCTTCATTGCCTTGGAATAACAGCCTGGAAGTGTAATTGCAAGGTTGTATATTGAGCATTTTAAGTAGCAGATATACTATTTTCCAGACTGGCTGGATCATTTTCCATTTTTGCTGGTAATGTAGGAGTGATTCAGTTCTTCTCCATCCTCCTCAGCTTTTGGTGATATCACAATTTTATTTTTACATTAGCCATTCGAATAGGTGTGCAGTGATATCTCATTGTGTTTCTAATTCACCTTTCCCTAACAGTAAATGACATTGAACTCTTCTCATGTGCTCATTTCCAGCCCAAGAATCTTCTTCAGTGAAATGTCTCTTCATGACTTTTGACTTGTTCTAATTGGATTATTTGCCTTTTTACAGTGGAGTTTTGAGAGTTCTTTTTTATATTCTACATGCCTCGTTCTTTGTCAGGGAAGCAATTTACAAATATTTCCCATACTCTATAGGTTGTATTTTCTTTCATCCTGCCACCAAGTCTAAGGAGTCTTTCTTTGCCTAGCCCCATGTTGCAGAGACTTCCTCCTATTTTTGCATACAAGTTTTAGTTTTGTATTTAATTCCATGATCCAGTTTGAGTTAATTTTTGTATAAGGTATTAATTTTGTGTAGGGTTAAGGTTCATTTTTTTTGGGGGGGGGGCTACAAATGTCCAATCCTTCAAGCACTATATGTTGGTAAGTTTACCCCCATTGAATTGGTTTTACAACTTTGTAAAAAAAAATCAGATGCAACAAGAATGTGTCTATTAATAGTTTTGCTATTTTGGTTCTGGATCTATGTGTCTATCCACCGGCCAGTACCACATGACCTGAGCCCTGCAGTTGTATAGTAAACCTTAACATTAAATAGAGTGATTCCTCCCATTTTGTTCTTGCACATCAAGACTGTTGTAAGTATTCGAAGTCCTTTTCTTCTCTATATAAATTTTAGAATAAATTAATAGTGATGCCCATTGGCTTGGATTTCTTTGGGTTTATTCTATTTGAGGTTTGCTCAGTTCCTTAAATCTGTAAGTTTATGGGTTTTTTTGTTTTTTACAAATTTGAGAAGTTTATACCCATTATTTCCTTGAGTACTTTTTCAGTACTACGTTTTTTCTTTTCCTCTGGGACTCTAAAACATGTATATTAAGTCTTTCTCAGTAGTCCTACAGGTCTCTGAGACTCTGTTAAATTTTTTTTCAGTCAACTCCCTCTCTCTTTTACTGTTTTTACTGTTGGTTTTTACTGTTCTGTCTCTAGTTCACTGATTCTTCTGTATTTTCTCCATTGTGATGCTGAACTGAAGACACTAAAATTTTATTTTAGTTATTGTATTTTTCAGTCCTAAAATTCCATGTGGCTCTTCTTTATGTCTTCTACTTCTTTGTTGAGGCTTTTTATTTCTTCATTTGTTTCAAGTGTGTTCATAATTGCTCACTGAAGCTTTTATATCGTAACTACTTTTAAAATACTTGTCAGGTAATTCTAATATCTTTGTCATCTCAGTGTGGAAATTGAGATTTTTTTTTTTAACATTGATCTTGAGACTGTGTTGGTCCTTGGTATGTAGTGATTTTTCTTTTTGAAGACCTAACATTTCTATGTTGTGTTATGAGACTGTGGATCTTATTTAATTTTAAATTTTTTTTTTTCAACGTTTATTTATTTGTGGGACAGAGAGAGACAGAGCATGAACGGGGGAGGGGCAGAGAGAGAGGGAGACACAGAATCGGAAACAGGCTCCAGGCTCTGAGCCATCAGCCCACAGCCCGACGCGGGACTCGAACTCACGGACCGCGAGATCGTGACCTGGCTGAAGTCGGATGCTTAACCGACTGCGCCACCCAGGCGCCCCTGTGGATCTTATTTAAGCCTTCAGTTTTAGGTGGCTTTCTCTGATACCACAATGACAGTGGAGGAGGGACACTCTCTTGTCTTTGGCAGATAGAGGTAAAGTCTAGCTCCACGTGGCCTCTGCTGACACCCCAAAGCAGGAGGGAGACGTATTACTGCTGAGCAAGAGGATGTTCTAGCTTCCCAGGTTGTCTTGACTGATACTACTGTGGAAGTGGCTCTGTCACTGTGTCACTACATCAATGAGGGGTGACGGTGGCTGTCCAGATTCTCCACTAAGCCTGTCTTAACACCATCTAGCAAGGAAGGGATGGGGGTGGAAGTCTAGGCTCTCCATGTAGCCTCCAGGGACTCCATAGGGGAGAGAAGTGTTGCCTATAAGATCTTCACTGGCTGGTGATGACAAAAATTCCATCTCCCTGTTTGACCTGCTCTAATACCCTGTGGTCAGGTTATTGAGGCACCTTACGACAGCCTTGCAAAGGTGGAACTCTGAGCTCCTCACCCACATTTTGCTGCTGTGGAATTACACATTACGTGTAATGTCCACGTTTTTTGTTGTTGTTGTTTTATTTAAAAGAAGGAGTTAGGAAGAGTACATTTACTCCACCTTTATGAAAGCAAAAGTCTCCATTAAGATTTTTATCTTTCATTTTTATTCTTATCTAGCTGGAGTAAACTGTATATCAGAAAAATGTTGAAGAAGAAGAAGAAGAAGAAGAAGAAGAAGAAGAAGAAGAAGAAGGGAAGAAGAAGAAGAAGATAAGAAGGAGGAGAAGAAGGGGAAGGAAAAGAAGATGAAGAAGGGGAAGGAGAGGAGAAGAAAGGAAGAAAGTACTCTTGTTATTATTCTTTAAAGATAATGCTTCCTCTAAAGGTTCATATGCTTTCAGAACATTAAGAGACTGTTAATATAGGAACTTTTATTTTATCCATTAAGGAATAGGAATTCATTTTATCTGTTATGAAAGTAATTATCTATTCTTGTTTAATTAAGAATTTTTATAAAGAATATATTATGCATTTTAAACTGCCTATTGAATATACGAGAAGATCATAAGTTTTTTTTTTGTTTTACTTTCATTTCTTAATAAAATGAGTAAAATATCCTAACACCAAATCATCTTGACATTATACCTTAAATACTAATGGGTCATGATGTAGCAATACCATGTTGAAGTTGGATGCAGTTTCCTAATATTTTATTTGAGATATTTTTCATTGATACTGAAAAGAATGATTCATCTGTGATTTATTTGTGCTATGTTTTTGAGCTATTTTTTAATGATAAAAAAGAGAAAAATTTTCATATGAACAGCAATTATTGGTTTTTTCTAAATTAGGAAATAATCTCTTCGTATTAAGAACAATAAGATGACTGCTCTTTTTACATAGAACATTATCCAAATCTATGAAATACAATCCTATTAAGTCTCAAGAAAGTGGTAGAAACTGTTTCATCAGATTTCATAAGCTTCTCCAGGCAGAGTCCCAGTCTTATTTACCTAGAACTGGCCCAGCACATGCCAGGATGTATGCGTTCATTAAATGTTTGTTCATTTGGAATCTCATCAATTAGTACCCACAATGACTCATTTTTCAAATTAAGAACTTATGTTTCAAATGGATAAAGAATCTCAGTCCAGGGCACACTATTTCTAGGAATTCTCATTCATCACCACTTGATTCTCTGACTCCTTATTCCACTGATTAGAGCAGGGCAGCCCAAGACTATACGTATCTCTTCCTGGAGCAGGGCACAGGATACCTTCTTATATTTCAGACAGCTGTTAACACAGGCTCTCCAGAGAAACAGCAAACCAATACTTTGGCTACTTTCTTCGTTTGCCATACTGCTGGACTATGGCTGCAGTGTGCGTGACAAGGAATTTTCCCATTGGCTTTCCTACTTTAATGCACAGAAAGGTGGGTGGAGTCTTGCTTTTCTTTTCTTTTGAAAGAAGTGTATCTTCAGTAAGTACCTGAATTCTTTCTGGTAGCCAAAACTGAATTTCAGACTTACTATCCATTTGTGCACCTTGGCAGTTGTGATCCAGAAGAGATTCTAAAGAGGTGCCTGGACACTATTCCTATTTGCTTCTGTAGGCAGAAGAAGGCCATTTGCTGTGGGAGGGACACTCTTTCACCCAGCTTTTATCTGGCTCTTTATTGCTTTCAGCTGATGAATCACCTACCTGGGAAACAGAATTACTAAGGGTGATGTCTGCCCCCACTAGCTCAATAGTTTTGTCACCATTAATTCTGGCTTCTGCAACTTTATAACTGTGACCCTTCTTTCTTCTTATGAAGGTAATATTCAATGAATTTAACTTTATCTAGATTTCCAGGTACATTCATGTCCATTCAATATTTTCTACTTGGATTTCTGGGGAACCCAACTACTTGTCCATGTCTGGCACTATATCTTGCTTTTCACAGGTTTCGAAAGCTAGGGCTCCCTTCAGTTCAACATTATTGTCTGTTCCTGAAAAGCTCAGAGTTGGCTCCACCTACATTTCTGTAGCAGGAGTATTGTTTATGACGTAGCCTTCCTTAGCTCTTCTGGGTCAAGAGAAAGGCACTCTGTTGAGATGTCTCTTTTGTCCATTCCACTATCAGCTGGAGAAGAAACTTCTTCCAAGTCAACGGAGTTAAAATCATCCCCTAAAAGGAAATTTTCTTTGGCTATAGTTCAGATGTAGCACGAATGTCAGAAGGTTCCTTGCTGAACTTAGCCACATTTATAGATCCATTGGTTGCCTCCCCAGAAGATTCTAGCATCTTTAACTTCCTTGACACAGAGCGAGTGGTCTGAGGGCTTTGTAGATGTGTATATTGTTGACTTCTCCAAAGGCCCTGTTGTTTTGGAGCTCGAAGCGATGGTTCTCTCTCCATCCTGCTGGTTTTTGTTTTTTTTTTCCTTGTTGATATCTTTGAAGTCACTGACCCATGGAAGAGATTGTTTCCATTGCCTTCTACAATGACATTTCCCACATGAAGAGCAAGGTGACCTGCCATCACTTGGAGATTGGGAAGGTCTGGCTTCAGAAAAGGGTATCAATCTATTCAGTAAGTTTTTGAGCTATTTGTGATGGCAATGTAATCTTAACTTCATTTTTTAAACAACGAAGTTCCTTTTTTATTTTTAATTTTTTTGTGTTTTTTTTTTCTGTTTCAGTTCTTCATGGCAGGAAGAGCGAGATTTTAAAGCATTTTTATTTAAATATATCACATCTCTTGGTATGTTTACTCCTACATCACTCACCATAGTAAATGAATTACATTTTATTATATTTCTTAAATAATTGGTAGAATAAGCTGTGAAATTATCTAGGCCTGCTACTTAGCTGGCTATAGTTCTTGATGACTTTCTCTATTACTCCCAGAGGTCAGTCTGGTTAATGTATATTTTCCCAGACTGTGACCTTTTCAAGGTGGCTTGAATCAAGCAAACTTCCACTTTTCAGTCAGAGGGAACTCAACAACTTTGTTGCGTTAAATGGAAAACTGTAGATTATTCCTGATGCTGCTGTTTTAATATTATTATTATTGTTATTGTTATTGTTATTATCATTATTGTTATTGTTATTATTGTTATTGTTATTGTTATTAATCCTGTCACTCCTATTAACTCCAGAATGTGATCTACACAAAGAATGAAGATGCCCTGGGAACCATTCTAGTAGGAACCATTCCAACCATCTCTGAACGGTTCTTTTGGGACTCATTCCCTTCAGGGGAAAGCAGGTGGGAGGCAGTATGGTCTTTATATCCACCCCCAACGAATCTCTAGGATGATTTATGTCCACCAGTGCAAAAGATAGCATGCATGTGTGCATTTGTGTGTGTGACCAGACTAATTTCTCTTTTTCCACTAAGTTCTGATAAGAGATGTTTAACAACTCGGTTCAATTATTTTTAGTGTATTTATTTATTTTCAGAGAGAGTGTAGGGGAGGGAAAGAGAGAGAGGGGAGCGAGAATCTCCAGGAGGCTCCGCACTGTCCGCGCAGAGTCCAATGCCGGGCTCGAACCCACAAACCTTGAGATCGTGACCTGAGCCAAAATCAAGAGTCGGACACTTACTGGACTGAGCTCCCAGGCGCCCCGACAACTCTGCTTGATTTTAAAGAGAACGTCTTCTCACCCATCTTCCTCAGTTTTTGAATCTCATGAAAGCTCTATGCCACAGAGAAGTCTTATTTAACTTTGGTATATCTGTCAAGCACCAGTGAAGAAAAAGTGAAGTATCTATTTCCTTCTATTTTCCCTGAATCAGTTTTCACCTTCTGCATGTAAATAAATAAATAAATAAATAAATAAATAAATAAAGGATTCTCTTTTAGCTCATCATGTAAAATTGTCTGTATTAATGTTTGGTTTATCCTCTTGCAATGTGGCTATTTACGTTCCCAGTGTGTATATATATATATATATATATATATATATAGGCTTCTTAGCCAGCTCATTGTGCCATAGACTTTTGACCTTAAAAGCACTGTAAGCTGGGGCGCCTGGGTGGCGCAGTCGGTTGAGCGTCCGACTTCAGCCAGGTCACGATCTCGCGGTCCGTGAGTTCGAGCCCCGCGTCGGGCTCTGGGCTGACGGCTCAGAGCCTGGAGCCTGTTTCCGATTCTGTGTCTCCCTCTCTCTCTGCCCCTCCCCCGTTCATGCTCTGTCTCTCTCTGTCCCAAAAAGAAATAAACGTTGAAAAAAAAAAAAATTTAAAAAAATAAAAAAAAAAAAAAAAAAAAAAAGCACTGTAAGCTTGTTCTACTGCCTATTTCCCTTAAATACATTGAAGTAAGTCACTCTATAACCTCTAGCATCTTTTTGGCGAAAATAGAGACTTACAGTATGTTTGTTTAATTTTGAACACAGTGGGGCAATTTTCAAATATAATTGCACATTGCCCAAGTTCCAGATTTTTGGTTTCCTTAAACAGATCTAAGTATAAGAAAGGAAATGTTGGAAGAGATTCAGAAACTTTAGGAAGCAAACATCAGAAAGCCAGAAGGACATTGACTGGATATTGACAATTAGGAAGAAGAAATAACTCCAAGTGACACTGAGATTTTGCAAATGCATAGATGGGTGCATGAAGCATTCTGGGCAAAATTATGATGGGAGAGGATGGGAGAGGAGACGTACTGGGGTCGTCAGAGGCGGTGCAGCCACCAGCACTGGCCCGGGGGCTCACAGGCATCTCATAAATGCTTTTTGAATGACTGTTAGATGAATTCCATACCAGACGCACTGAATTTGATGTGGACGTTTTCTGTGGTCCTGTAACCTTAAACCTGTGGGGCACTCTTACTTTACAAAGCACTTTCATATGCTGCCCCATTAATCCCCACAATAAACCATGGAGTAAAATATCATTAAAGCCCTCTTATAGCTGAGGAAATGGGGCTTAGAAAGATTAAGTTCCTTACTTAAGTTATATGTTTAGTATGAGCCAGAGATGAGGTTTAAGCCCAAGTGTTTTTGAAACCAAAACCTGGGCTCTTTCTCATACTGTGGAGTGTTCCAAGTAGCAGTAGCTTTGGCCGCCCGTAGCTGGCTATCTCAGACACATCTGAGGAAATCATCATGCTTGGAAAGACACAAATATTTACAGAGAGAGTTAAAAATGAGAGCACATCAGCAGTAGGCAAGAGACTCACAAAGGATGGAACGCTATTTTTTTTTTTCACCGCAGTGTGACCAACACGGAGGGAAACTCAATGCTGTCCTTACTGAGTCAATGATTCCCCAGAATGTGCTGGAAGAAGACAGGTTTGTTTGGGGGAAAAAAAAAATCAAAGACTACATATGCCAGAATCATGGTGAAAGAATCACCAGTAGCTGGCAACCCATTTCATGGAAGAGTTAAGGATTTTAAGAAGCAAAAAGAAGGGTTCCCCAGGATTCTTCTTGAGGAAAAGGTGATGTATTTCAACTACAATACCCTGAAATATCTAAAAAAAAATAAACAACTAATATTCTTTTTTTAAATTTTACGTGACACCTTTTTGTAAGGGTGTCTTAGATGTGGGTAGACTATTGGTGAACTACATGACAGCTGAGTGGGGTTTTGCTGATCGATGAGATTGCTTTTGAGAACTTTTTGAGAAATCACTTTTGTTTTTTTGCATTGGTTTTTGTTTGAGGTCATTTTTTATAGGTCTATTGGACAGTCCCTACATCCATTCTATACCAGTCACTTTCAGTCGGATCCCTTTTAAAAATTTTTTTTTTTAACATTTATTTATTTTTGAGACAGAGAGAGACAGAGCATGAACAGGGGAGGGGCAGAGAGAGAGGGAGGCACAGAATCTGAAACAGGCTCCAGGCTCTGAGCTGTCAGCACAGAGCCTGATGCGGGGCTCGAACTCATGGACCGTGAGATCATGACCTGACCCGAAGTCGGACGCTTAACCGACCAAGCCACCCAGGCGCCCCAGTCGGATCCCTTTTAGCTCTTTATTTCATTTTGATTTTAAAAGGCTTATCTCCTTTTGCTTAATTTTTTTTTTAATCTAAAGAAATTATCTGTGTGCCCAGTTAATATTGTTATTTGTTTATTTCATATCCTTTTTCCATATGTTACCATCTCCTTTCTGAGTTTTTATTTTAGGCTTATGGTATTGTTTTCTATCTTCTATCATTTTCCTAATTTATTTTAGCTTGTTTGGAACATCTGTTCTTCCATTGGAGGGCTTCCATTTCCTAGACGGTCATCATTCTATGTCAATATATCTTTTTAAAAAAAGGAAGCGCATGGTATTTAATTGCGATCATTTGTGTTGTGCTACTTTCTCTTTCTCTACATTAAATTCGTTTCATGGCATTTGAGGAAGGAGTGCAGTCGAAGAGTTTTTCTAGGCTCATGACTCTAACGCCTTCCCTATAATTTCCATCAGTTCTTTAATGTTATGGTCCCTTACCATTTGAAATCTTCTAGTAGTTTCCTTTGTTTATTTTAAACACACCCAACTCCTGCTTTTGCCCCTGTCGTTCCTCTTCTAATAAATTTAGGTTTTCTTTCAGATAGTCTCTCCTTGATGTAGGGTTCTGTCGTAGAGGGATTTTGCAGACTTCATAGACATCAGATCGTTCACGTGACATCATCTTAAATCATGGACTCACGCTATTTAGCCACAATTTAGCATACGAAAAAAATACGTATAGTTTCAGTAGAGTTTTTCAAATTGGCCTGCCCATGTTCCAGCGCATGCCTGGTGGCAAGTTGGGGCATCTCCACTTCTCGCATCCATCACGTGTCAGCTTGTCCCTCTTTCCTCCTGAAGAGATGCTGGTACCGTTCAAGTCTTGTGCTGCCAGGCATTTGTACCCTCTCCTCTCATTTCATGGTTTCGTGTCTTGAGTGTCACCGTGGGGTGTTGGTTTTGCTATTATGGTTCCAGCCACTGTTTTTATAGCTCTTCACCTGCCCTCAAGGTGAGAGCACAAAGCTCAGCCTTCAGGCTTTAACTGGTATAACTGCTTGGATTTTGGACTTGAGTGCTTTAAAAATACATATTTCTTGGGACTCTTGGGTGGCTCAGTCGGTTAAGCATCCGACTTCCGCTCAGGTCATGATCTCACAGCTTGTGAGTTTGAGCCCCGCGTCGGGCTTTGTCCTGACAGCTCAGAGCCTGGAGCCTGATTCAGATTCTGTGTCTCCCTCTCTCTCCGCCCCTCCCCCTATTCATGCTCTGTCTGTCTCTCTCAAAAACAAAGAAACATTAAAAAATTAAAAATACATATTTCTTAATTTAACAAAAGAGAATAAGCATCTATATTTTATTTATTTATTTTTTCAATATATGAAGTTTATTGTCAAATTGGTTTCCATACAGCACCCAGTGCTCATCCCGACAGGTGCCCTCCTCAATACCCATCACCCACACTCCCCTCCCTCCCACCCCCCATCAACCCTCAGTTTGTTCTCAGTTTTTAAGAGTCTCTTATAAGCATCTATATTTTAGATGCCTTATTTTCTGAAACTTAAATCTTCATATCCTTCTGTAAAAGTTTGTACACATACTCAAACACATACACTAACCCCTCATAATTGAAAACTTACCTTGATCTCCACAAAACATTCTAAATGACACAGCATATTCTTTATCACCAAATTACCTCATATATTCTCTTTTCCGCTTTATAATTGTTATCAGATCGACGTGTCTGTCCTCATTATCAGAGTGAACCACAGAGCTGTTCCACTGGTTTGATTTTACTGTAGAATGGTGCCCTTTTTTTTTTCTTTAATACAGAAAATTCCCAGTCACCCCTCCTATCCCAGTGACAAATAGAAAAAAGAAAATACCTTAGCAAACTGAAAACAAACACCTGTAGTGATGAGATAGGAATGGTTTTTTTTTGCAATTTATAAAAACTAAACCCATGTTTTTCTTGAACACTCAAGTTTATGTATGGATTTCATTAAGAATGTTACCAGATGTCAAATATTTACAAACCATTTCTACATTTCTTAACTGGTGATAAACTAAGAAGTAAACGATCGTCTTTGAGTGGCAGTAAATACTATGATAAATACTCTGCCAAGGAAATCTTTACCTGCTGGAAACGATTTTTAACTGTCAATGTAGCTCTAATGCCTTATTTTCTACCTGGTTATATTTGACGTCTCCTGAAGCCAGACCATTAGTGAGATGCGTTATCTCACTGAGGCCTTCCTCTGAACCTTTACAAGGACACCCCACAGCCCGTGGCCATACAGGCTCATAGTCTCCTGAACAAGTTATCGAGGACTGCAACATCCTCATAGTGTTCCTAACTATCCATTTTTAACTTAATTTAGTAGTTAATGCAGTCAAATAGGATATATGATTAAAATGTAAAACACAGCTCTGTGCATCTAGCTAATTGTTTGTTTGGTTTAACTAATTAATAGAATCTATTTCAATATGTGCCCAGTTTTATGAAAAGTAATTTTGGTTTTACTACAGTAATTTGTACACTCCATAATTTCTGGCACAGTATATGGCAATTTACAAACTCACTTACGGTTTCTCTTTACTCATATGATATATATACTTAGTATGTGTGTGTGTGTGTGTGTGTGTGTGTGTGTGTGTGTATGTAAAGTAATTCATGTAGCATTCAACACAAGAGTTCTAGTAATAAATATAACATGCTTTTAGCTAAATATTTTCATAAAGTGGTTTAAAACATTTTTCCTGAGTAAAATTCCATTATAGACTCACATGCACACCCATACACACACACACACACGTCTTCTTTATCCATTCATCTTTGGACACTCAGGTTGCTTCCATATCTTGGGTATTGTGAATAATCTTGTGACACACCTAGAGGTTTGTATATATTTTTGAATTAGTGCTTCTATTTTCTTTGGGTACATACCTAGCAGTGACAGTACTGGGTCATATGGTATTTCTATTGTTAATTTTTTGAGGAATCTTCATGTGGTTTTCCATAGTGACTGCTATGCTGGAAAAAAAAGGTGAAGGGGATTAAGAGGTATAAACTTCTAGTTATAAAATAAATAAGCCATGGGCACGAAAAGCACAGCACAGGGAATGTAGCCAGTAAGACTCTAATAACTTTGTATGGTGACGGTCACTATTCATGTGGCCGTGAGCAATGTGTAATGTACAGAATTATCAAGTCACTATGTTGTAAATTGGAAACGAGTATAAAACTGTGTGTCATCTATACTTCAATAAAAAAGCAATTAAACAAATAAACAAATTTCCTGGAGCTCAAAACCTAACTTATATTTTCAAATATGACTCTTATTTTCTGGAAAAAAAAAAAAAGTCTCACACGGGCATTACCAAATCGATTTTCACGTGAATAATTCCACATCTTCCCCTGAGAACAGTGCTTACCGAGAACTTGAGGGATTTGAAGTAAAGGGCAGTTTATCCTCTGCATCTTCATTGTGAGTTGTATTCCTCAATCAGAGATTAAAACTATTTAGAAAGTAAATCTTCCCAAGCTCTTTGGACCTATAGATACAAACTGAAAACATAAGTTTGTTCAATTCTTCATCTTCAAAAACTTCCAGCCAAGTGGAAATCTTAAATATCTGTTACCTTTCAGGATACAGAATGATTTAAAAAAAATATTTTCTTCTTTTCAAAATCTTGTATAAGTTTCCAAAGAAAGGAAATAAAGGAATTAAAATTTATTGGAAGTCTAACATTTGTCAGCCACTATGCTGGGACTTGTGCTTAATCATATTGACTTCCACTTAATTTACTTACTTTTTTTTTTTTTTTCAACGTTTATTTTTGGGACAGAGAAAGACAGAGCATGAACGGGGGAGGGGCAGAGAGAGAGGGAGACACAGAATCGGAAACAGGCTCCAGGCTCTGAGCCGTCAGCCCAGAGCCCGACGCGGGGCTCGAACTCACGGACCGCGAGATCGTGACCTGGCTGAAGTCGGACGCTTAACCGACTGCGCCACCCAGGCGCCCCTTAATTTACTTACTTTTAAAGTATCATGAAAACTGGATTATATTGTCTTATAAATGAAATAGATGTCCGTGTCTTCATGATATGTTAAAGCCTCAAAAATAAAATAGGTTCTATTGTCTTATCTGACATGGGAAGAAATGATGAGATCAAAACCACAACTTAACCATCAGTAAGTAAGATGTTTGTATAGAAGCTTCACTGGCTCAAATGGTGAGTTTTCTCATTTTCCTCCTCACGTTGTGTAAGGCAGGCTCACCGGGGTTAGAGAAGCCATTCACGGGGGTAATTGCTCCCTGCAAAATAATAATCTATTTTTTTATCTGAAATAACATTTCAAAGGCAGAATGGAGCTAGGATTGTAACACTTGCTTGCATAAGGGATACATGTTTGGTACTATTTGTCTCATTTTAAAATAGGAGCTTAACCCAAATAAACAGAGATAATGTACACGTCGACCGTGAGAGGAATTCTATACTTGCCTGGAAGTTCACGATCATATGAAAATGTGAAACTGTCACATAATTTTACCAAAAGCTCCTTTACTCCTTCTTGAAAATGAAACAGGAATTCTTGTGAGTTTCATAGTCTGTAACCCGTTACAAGAAGCGCAACGTACAAAAGAAGGAAAAAAAGAGTTTGTTACAGTTAGAGCAGTTTGGAGCTCAGTAAGCAAGATTTCATTCTTGGCTGGTGACAAACAGGCAGTGTGGTCATGAAAAACTAATTCAGCTGTCTGTCCCTCTGTTTCCTTGTCTGTGACATACCAGGAGGAAGTCAATATTCCTGTCATTGGCATTATTGCTTATCATTGTCTGAAAGTTTTAATCAACGGAATAACACAAGAAATGGAAATGTGAGCCATCCCTGTCGGATCAAAACCAAAAAAACCACTGGAAGACAACACAGGGGAAAACGTGTTGATTCGTCTTAACGTTGGTCAGGTCAATGGTTTTTTTTGGCCATGACCCCAAAAATACAGGCAATAAACACAAAAAGTAGACAAATAGGATTACATTAAACTAAAAAGCATCTGCACAGCCAAGGAAACAATTAACGAAGAGACAACCAGTGGAATGAGAGAAACTATTCTAAAGCATACATCTAATAAGGGGTTAATATTCAAATCACGTAAGGAACTCCTACAACTCAAGGGGGGAAAATAACTCAGTTAAATAGGCAAAGCACACAAGTAGACGTTTTCTCAGCGAAGGTATACAAATGCCCAACGGGTATTTGAAAAATTGCTCAGCATCACTATTCCTCAGCGAGATTAAAGAAAAGAGAAAATATATACTGTCATCATACACTAGCAGATGTCTTAGATATAGTGGGCAGTTCATAAGGAAGGACCAGGTGGGACACACAAATTCTGGAATTTTCTACATCTAAATGAGCCGAAAGCTCTGGGTGGTCTTACCAAAGACGAGTGCAGAGAAACAGGAGAACCCAGGAGCCACATCCCGTGTCTGATGGAACTAGGTTACCAGGGGATGGAGGTGGAAGGGGCCGTAAAGCCAGAGGCAAACAGGTGAAAATGGTACCTCGAAAGCAAAGTGAGAAAAGCGGGGCAGGAGTGGAGCTGTTTATCCGAAACAAATGCGATTACATAAGATGACGACTAAAACCGACCTCGGACCCAAGGAGTCCGATATTCCAGTGAAATCCTTTAGGAAATACTCGCCTGTCACTGATCTGAGATGAAGGAAACAGCAACCCGACTTGCACACATGATTACGGAAACGTGAGTAAAACAATGACAAAAATATCTACTTGGTTTACTAAAAGAAATGTGTATTATTAACAAACGAGATTTCGCACAGAAATGAAAAGACGTTTTCTCATGCTCAGAAATGCAGTAACATCATCCATAACACTAGAAAGTCAGACGAGAAAAGCTATACCATCATCTTCCAGGAGTCTGCAAAGGTCGTCATGGAATTCCTCAGTAAATTCTATGGTGAAACAGGCTGTTTCTTTACCCAATACATAAGCTATCGAGATGTACTTCCAGGAGGCAATTATGGTTTTTAACTTATATTTTTGTTTTTGAGTTTTCAAAGATTTAAAATGTCTTTGTTTTTTTTTTGTTTTTTTTTTTTTGTTTTTTTTTAAAGAATGCATGCTGTATGAGGGAACACCTGTCATTTCTTCTGTTTTGTTCTTATCTGTTTGCACAAACCATTCTTTTGCCACGCACCGTATCTGGTGACTAGCCACCTTCCTTGATCCATGTGTATATGAGAAGCAGGTGACCTTTGTCACGTCCCCACACAGTCTACAGCTGATTAGTACAGAAGTGACACAAGCTGAGATCATCTGCATGTGTACCTGAGCTTCTGAATCAGTATCCTTCTGAGCGGCTGAAACTCAGGACAGGTAAATACGGTCCCTCTTGGTAACCACGTTTATCATTTAAACAACAAACAGAAGAGATCTCAGATTGCCAGTGAACAAGGAGAAGGCAGTGGCTGGAGACACATGCAGGAGGAAAAACAAACACAGGCAAGAGGTAAAGTGAGAGCAGCATCCGGATTCTCAGTAACATTTCAACCCTTTTATGCTAATCAAATTCGTATTGCTATATTCTTATAAGTCATTTTGCCATTGAAATCCACACAGGTTGAATTCTTACGTAAGGCTCAAATGCTGAAATGACCATAGGTAGTAAATTATGTTAATTCCCGGATTTATTTTCTAGCGTCCTGAAAAAAAAAATCTTGGAGAATGAAAAGAGATACGTAGACCCATCCTCCTTCTATTAAAGAAAGAGATGCTTTTCTTAGAATCAGGAAGATTCCTTATGACATTCTCCTTAAAAATTTGAATTCCAAGCAAGCAATCAATATCCAGTACAAATATTTTGAAATGATGGCGTACATATACGAGTAAACATCCAAAAATAAAAATAAGAACATGTAGACATGTTTTTTTCAAAGCACAGACTCCTCACTACATAATTATATCTCTAATACACTGAAAATTACAATGGTATAGAAAAACATTTAAAAATGTATTTCAGCTTATTGTTTATATTATTTTACAGTAATATTTTCTGATGTAACTTTTTGAGTTCCAATTGATCTAACCAAATAATTCATAAATGAAGGCCAAATCAGTATTCCATAGAGGCTGTTTTGCACAATAAAAACAATAAAAATACCTTTCAAGCTGTAGAATTAAGGACCCAGAAGCACAGGCTACTGTGTGATCTTACAAATATCTTCAAATAGTGTTGCAGGCATGCTGAAAATCGGAACAAGTTTTCAACTGATAAAAATGATTAAAGTCCTAGGATTATTGTGATATGATACCACAGACTAGAACGAGATCAGCTAAAATAATTGCACGGTGCATCATTTTTGAACACAACTGGTATTTTTCTTATTCTTTTGCGTATTTTTAAGGTTTGTTTTCCGAGTAACGAGCCATGAATATCTGTATTAACTTTCATGCATAACTGATCCATGTAGTACAATCTCATCTATTGTATTATTAAAATGAGGATTTTTGGTATCAAATGAAACGTAATATAGATAAGAGTAGTTTGGGAAAATGGAAACAAAGAAAATGGAAGTATTGCGCTCCAAGATTCTGCTACTACCATAGGCGTTCTGGGTTTTTATCCTACAGGTTTGTGTTTTTGTATGACACACATTAGCTTATATATAAAATTTTGTTGACAGGGTCTGCATGGCTTTAAATGCCAATAGTACAGCTTAGAATATCAACGATAACAAGGTAGAAAAACAATGTTGCAGAAAAAAATGTCAAAACGCAAGTAAGACCTTATGCTGATTTTCAGGGCGCCTGGGTGTCTCAGTTGTTTGGGTGTCTGACTTCGGCTCAGGTGGCGATCTCACGGCTCGAGAGTTCAAGTCCTGCTGACCATTTGGAACCTGAAGCCCGCTTCGGATTCTGTGTCTCCCTCTCTCTCTCTCTCTCTCTGCCCTTCCCCATTCACGCTCTGTTTCTCTCTCCTTGAAATATAAATAAATATTTAACATTTTTAAATAAAAGACTTTATGCTGATTTTGTGGTTAAGTCCATTTCTGTCATGAATTACTGTATGTTCATAAGAAAGAATCAATAAACAATTATTCACAGACCAAAGTGACTTCCTTTTGTAGACAAAACTTTACTGGAACATGGCCACATTCACTTGTTAATGTACGTGGTCTGTAGTGCTTTTGCTCTAAAATGGTAGAAACAGTTATTGCGGCAGAGATGATATGGAAATATTAATTATTGATCCCCATACTAAAAAAACGTTGGCCAACTCCTGCAGTAGAAGATCTAAGAAATGTAACATTTGGTCACAGCATCCAAATGCTTACGCTGGAGGTAAGTAGAAAATATGCACATTTGGGGCCCCTGGCTGGCTCAGTTGGTTAGGTGTCTGACTTTGGCTCAGGTCATGATCTCCTGGCTTATGAGTTCGAGCCCCACATCAGGCTCTGTGCTGACAGCTCAGAGCCTGGAGCCTGCTTTGGATTCTGTGTCTCCCTCTCTCTCTGCCCCTCCCCTGCTTGTTCTCTGTCTCTCTCTGTCTCTCAAAAATAAATAAATGTTAAAAATAAATTTAAAAAAAAGAAAAGAAAAATATACACTAAGTACATAACCACCCATATCTGCAGTTTGTCTAATAAGTTCCTTAACCGTGATTTTCTACTTGGGAAAAACTCCATTTGAGAGAGTTATCCAGGATCTTTAGTGATATAGGCAAAAGTGATGTTTCTAGACAGACTAGGGTGAATTAAGAACCTAACATTTAAAAAATTGAATTGAGGAGTGCCTGCGTGGCTCATTCAGTTAAGCATCGAACTCTTGATTTCTTTCAGCTCAGGTTATGATTTCACAGTTCATAGTTTGAGCCCCTCATCGGACTCTGCACTGACAGCACAAAGTCTGCTTCGGATTCTCTCTCTCCCTCTCTCTCTACTCTCTCCCCGTTCTCTGTCTCTCTCAGTATAAATAAACATTACAAAATACAAATTTGAGTTGAAGGCAAATAAAAATAACATTTTATTTCATCTATGTACAGTTTAAAAGTTAACATATTTAGCATAATATTGATTTATATTTTGATTTTTGATTTAACAACTCAAGAGTGAACCGTAGCTGGGATTCCCTTTAGAAGCTTAAAAAAAGGCATGCATCCGGTTGAAAATACAGACACAGCTGTAAAATCTAAACATTTTCAATCCCATGTATGTTTTATGCTTTGATAAATGGTGTCCATAGAGGTGAATAAAGGTATAGAAGGAAAAATATATGTGAGTGTCAGCTTCTCTTATGGTATGAGTTTTGCAGACTGATTTTGTTTCATTGAGTGACTTGATATAAGTCCTAGAGTATAAGGAGAATTACTATTCTGGATGAAGAACTACATTGAAAAAAATAATATGATAACAGAGAAACATTAGGAATACAGAACTAGAATGGTAGAATGTTAGTTAAGCTGTTTGTGCCTCTCTTATTTGTGATTTTTTTTTTTTTTAATTGTGGTAAGGATAGTTAACACAAGATCGACCCTCTGAACGCATTTCCCAGTACACAAGACAACAGCAACTGTCATGGAGCAGATCAAAAGAATGTATTCATCTCACATAATTGAAACTTTACATGCGTTGAACTACTCCCCACCCCCCCTCCCCTGACAACCGCCATTTTGCTCTCTTTCTATGAGGTTGACTGTTTCAGATATCCCTTGTAAGTGGGACCATGCAATACTTACCATTTTGTAACTGGCTTATTTTACTTCACATAATGTCCTCCAGATTTGTCCCTGCTGTTGCATAGGACAGGATTTCTGTCTTTTCAAAGGCCAAATAATATTCCAGTGTGTGTGTGTGCATATGTGTACAAATGTGATTATATGCATATATACGTGTGCATATAAATACATATAATATATATAATAAAATGTATATATAATAAATATATAATATATATTTATACATAATAAAATATACACATATTTATACACACACATACACATATACAAGAATTGAAATCAGAATGTCAAAGAGATATCTGCATTTCCATGTTTATTACAGCATTATTTGCGTGGGAGTAATAAACATCGTAGTGAAGATATCTCTTTGGAACTGATTTCAATTATTTTGGATATATACCCAAAAGTGGGATTTCTGGATCATATGCTAGATCTGTTTTTAATTTCTGAGTGACCTCTACACTATATATATATATATATATATATATATATATTCTAAATGGTGGCTGCACCATTTTGCAGTCCCACCAACAATGCACATGTGTTCTAATTTTTCAACATCCTCCTTCTGATATATATATATATATATATATATATTTTATACATATAGTTATATATATAACAATGTTATATATATGTATATATATATTTGTTATATATATAACAAATATATATAATATATATATTTGTTATATATTTATGTTATATATATTATATATATATATATATTTATATATATATCAGGTATAAATATACATATACAGATTTATACATATATGCATATGTATAACATACATATACATATTTTGGATTTTGGAAAATTGCCACAGCTGTTGGCTGTGAAGTGATATCTCATTGAACATTTCCCTGTGGATTAGTGATGTTGAGCATCTTTTCATATACCTTCGGCTATGTGTATATCTGTGTTAGAGAAATGTCTATTCAAGTCTTCTACCCATTTTAACAGGGTTCTTTATTTGCTACTGTAGGATTCCTTATATATTTTGCAAATTAACTGCTTAGCAGATATATGGTTTACAAATATTTTTCCAATCCTATGTTGTTTTTTTCAACTTGTTGATTATTTCCTGTGCTGTGCACAAGTTTTTCTTTGTTTGTTTGATGTGATCCCTTTGGCCTACTTTTGCTTTTCCTTTGATGCCACATCCAAGAAGTCCTTGCTAAGGCCAATGTCATGAAGCTTTCCCCCCTATGTTTTTTCCTAATAGTTTTACAGTTTAAGTTCTAGTTATCTTTAGGTCTTTGACCCATTTTCAGTTTATTTTTGTGTATGGTGTAAGACAAAGGTCTAATTTCATTATTTTGCATGTGGATATCCAATTCTCTGTACATCATTTGTTGAGACTCTTTTTCCCATTGAGTATTCTTGGCACTTTAGTTGAAAATAATTGATATGATGTGAATGGATCACTATATGTGAAGTTTATTACTGGGCCGTCTATTCTCTTCCATTGATCTATGTATCTGTTTTTATGTCAGTGCTATACTGTTTTAATTACTACAGCTTTTTAATATATTTGAAATCAGAAAGTGTGATATTCCCAGCTTTGTTCTTCTTTCTCAAGTTTGTTTTGAAAATTTGAAGTCTCAAATCATAGCATGGATCCTTCCCTTCTTGGTGAGACGGTCTCTGTGTCATTTCAATGTAAGGCTACATTTCATAAATGGAAAATGAAACATTGACAAAAGATTTGCCTTTTCACGTGGAAGGATAGATTTTATGTTTTTGCAATCTGCACTTGCAAAATTAAAATCGGTAATCTGTTTGTTTCATGCCAAGTAACAAATTCCTGATTTCTGAATTTCTAATATATAAGGTTCATTTTAGATCTAAATACATTACATAGCAAAATATGGTATTTTTCAATTACAAACAATTTTAGAGATTATAATTTTAGCCCATCATTTTTTTTTTTTAGCTGAGCAAATTGAGATTCAGTGATATATGGAAGTAAGTTGGTTATAGAGTTAGTCATTTTCCAAGCTAAAATATGTTCTCAGTGTTCCTAAAATGAAATTCTGCCTTAATTGTGAAAACTGTTTGGTTATTACTTCAGTACAAAAAAAAAAAAAAGGTAAATAATAAAAGCAGAATATCAGAAACACTCATTAGGGTAATTCGGGCGTGTATTTTGTTGCTAGACAAACTCACTTAGGCAGTCATTGGTTTCATTGATATTCTAGGGAATTATGGGAGGAATATTCACCAAAACTAATGCCAGTTATGTATGTAAATCCTCTGCACAATGATGGAAGAATAACCCCAAAGTGTTTGACTTAATTAATCTTTTTCTGAGGCCCTTCACTACAGAACTAAAAATCTAAATAATGAGTAGGGACAGAGTATTAAGTATCTTTCTGCACTTAGGGGATGATTAATTATAATGGCTAAACCCCTGAACATTAAGTTGAATACTAATCTGATGACAGAGTTTGGAAATAAGCCAGTACTGCATCTGGGTTTTTTCTATCCTTTTGACAGAATAATAAAAAGAAAAAGAGGAACATATTAACAGTTTATGCTCATTCCACTTAATACAGTCTCTTTCAAATTTGCTTGTTAGTTAAGTGAAAGAGTAAATTTCTTCCACCTTCTTGAGCATAAATGTAAATTGCATACCTAGTGATTCGACACACAGCTCTGTGTTCTGAGATGATGTGGATGTTCTGCAAATATAAGTGACTAAAAAGGGAAATAATGAAGAAGAAATACCCTGACTCTACAATGCACACTTACACTTGCCTGTTGTCTGTAGAAGCTTGCAGAAAAAGTACAGTCTTGTAGAGAGGCAAGCTGCTTCGCGGTGGCTTTGATTTACAGAGAAAATACCTACTAGATTGTTCCGTAGCACATGGATTCACAGGGCTGGTGAGAAGAAACTCAAAGGGCAAATGGATAAAAGGTCAAAAGATAAATGTTATTAAAGACTTTTGCCAATAGACAATAGAATGTCTACTGTCACAGAAAGAGTTAGAAAACCAAGTAGTTCTTTCAAACTTGTTTGTGTTGTTCTAAGGGATTAACCATACTCCACTGATAATAGGAGGGAAAAAGTCTCCAAGATGCCTGCTTCTAAATCCCCCTTTGCTGGCTTTGGAATTTGAAAATAGGGAAGAATATAAAGTCTAGCATCGACCTCCCTGAGCTCTAATAAATTTCTCTTTTCTTCAATGTGGATCAATTTGGTCATGACACCATTCTTTAGATTGTTCACCTGGCTCCATTCAGTTAGAATAAAGCACCACACTATTGCTGTGTGCTAGGAATTTCTCCCCATTAATTTACTGCTATTTTCGATTTCTCTTTTTATGTGTGACCTGAAATTATTTAATGTGTATGTATGTATGTATGTATGTATGTATACGTATTAGATTTTGGTAAATTCATATTAATTATTTTGAATAAATGGAATTTTAAAAATTCACATGCATTCCAGTGGAGCCTGTTTGGAGGGAAGATAGCTAACCTTATGTTAATACTATCAACTAGATCTAGCTATAAATACATAATCAAAATAACATGGGGTTCCTGCTCCTATGTTGTAATTCATCTGTGACAAGGTTACATTCCCAAGAAGTGTTGAAAAGTATAGAAACATTTAGGGAACTGTATCCATGATACAATGAGAGTGTACTTTGTTTGACTTAAAAAAATAATTGTTTTCATTCATTTGTCTTCTAAATGACCATAATAGCTGCTTTGGAGCCTACTTCTCTGATCTCTACACTTTCCTCTGAAAACTCTCTGCCAGAAACCTCTGCCCCCGGGGGCTCCTTATTTTCTCTCCTTTCTATTGCTGTCTCAAATCGGTAATTCAGGATGGAACAGGTCAACTTATCCCCTGTGCCCCTTTATTTCCATGAACTTTCTGACATTTTAGCCATTGTTTGTATTTAGTTTACAAGCCTTGATTTACTTGCAGAACTGCCTTAGATATTTTTTGAGAGGACAGAAAGGCATCGATCTGCTGACATGTGACTTTATAATTTTATATATTTTATTTTGTGACATTCTATTAAATGCATTTGAAATTAATCAACATACTTTTGGGTCACCTGGGTGGCTCAGTCGGTTAAGAGTCTGACTTCCGCTCAGGTCATGATTTCATGGTTCATGAGTTTGAGCCTCACGTTGGGCTCTGTGTTGACAACTCGGAGCTTGGAGCCTGCTTCGGGTTCTGTGTCTCCCTCTCTCTCTGCCCCTCTACCACTCACTCTCTGTCCCTGTCTCTCTCAAAAATAAACAAAAATAATAATAAAAATAAGTTAACCAGCATATTTTTATTTTGGTTTCTCTTTCCACATCAGAAGAAAAGCCTAGCAAACCTAAATTATCATTAAGAAGTACTAGAGAAAAAAGACTTTTCCAAGAAATCTACACAGGACAAAGCAGAAAGTCTTCTTTCTCTGTTCAGGTTAGGAGCAAGGGAAGATTTTAGGACTGGTGGGAAAGGTGAAGAATTCTGAAGGCAGCACCCACAGACTAGGAACATGACACCATAAACCCAAGATCTGGGTGTGTCTGTCTTCTACAGATGTTGTCTGGGGCAGGTTGCAAGCATCCAAGAGAAACCCTGCAATCTGATGTTCTAGAAAAATAATGTAGGAACTAAGCCCAGCACTGGGAAAGTGAAGTTCAAGTATAGATTTTCTAAGGTAGCCATCTTGATTATCCAAAACCATTGTGTGGCTTTCAGGATAGCCAGAAGTTTCTTCTTCCAAGTGGAGAGGTAGAATTGTAGAATTCTGTGGTGGGAGAAGAGGGATGGGGCTTGTGTCTATTCTGAGTTACTGCTCTCTGGCAGAAAACCAGGATTAGGACATAGAAAACAGAGTGTGTGGCTAATTCTGCATTAGAGTTGAGAGCCAGGCCTATGGATTTCCACTGTAGATGTTATTTTTAATGTTTATTTATTTTGAGAGAGGGAGAGAGAGAGAGCAAGAGAGAGAGAGAGAGAGAGAGAGCAGGGCAGGGACAGAGGGAGAATTCTAAGCAGGCTCCACACCATCAGTGCAGAGCCCGATAAGGTGGGGCTCAAATTCATGAACTCTAAGATCATGACTTGAGCTGAAATCAAGAGTCAGATGTTTATCTGACTAAGCCACCCAGGTGCACTTCATGGCAGGTGTTATGATGGCAGCCCAATCAATAAGCCCAGCTGTGTATTCACAGGCACCAAGATGGCAGGGATCAGACTCACCCAGGTGCTGTGTGTTAGAAATAAGTAGAAGTTCAAGAACAAAACAAGGTCCCTCTGTCATGCCAACAGCCCCTTCTCTACCTATTACAGTAGCACATAGACAGCCTCGTGGAGAGGCAGAGGTAAGAGAAACACTGAAAGCCTGAACATTGATATTATTACCTTCTGTCCAAAATGGAGTAGCAGGAAATAGATTTTCAATCCCATCTGCAACAAACAAAACACCAGCTCAATTTTAAAACACAATGATTTTCAAGGCGCTGGATATCAGACCAAAACACGTCAGTGATTCTAAGTGCAATAGCGAGAATTCTAAGGAGGACGCTCTGAGAATACCACCCTCTGGATATCCATTCAGATGATGTAAGCAAGCCCTGCTGTGAAGGAACTCTGTGAATTGCATTATGGTTACTAATCAGCTGACTTGGAGACAGAACGGTCATCCTGGACCATCAAGGGGATCCCAAAGTAATCACGGAAGAGGAAGGCAGAAGAGTCAATAAGAGTACGGCTGCAAAAGAAGAGAAGAGGCAGAAGATGAGGCCAGAGGCAAGGTCACAGACAGGAGAAGCCTGGAAGGTCTTGACTTGGCTTTGAAGTTGATACTGGCCGGGATATATGAGCAGTTATCTAGAAACTGAGAAAAGCCCGTGTCCTACAGCCACACGAAAATGAACTCTGCCAGCAATAAATGACTAGGCCAAATACAGGTTGTACTCTGGATCCTCGAGAAGGGAATTCAGTGTTGCCAGAATCTTTATTGCAGCCTTGTGAGACTGTAGGCAGAGAATCAGCTGAGCCACACTAAGTCTGGACATCTGATCTACAGAACTGTGGAAAATAAGTAGTTTTGCTTTAAGTCTCTAAGTTTATACTAATTTGTTATGGCAGCAATTGAAACTGAACACACGGAAGGACAGGAAACAGGTAAGTTGAGCCCTACAATTGTACTGTTTTACTGCCTTGAAGGAGTGAGAAGACCACGGCTCTGGGAGGAAAAACCCAGACAGAGCTGGGCACACTCCCTTGTTTGAGCAGACAGAACTGAGAGTCAGGAGAGACTAAAGCAGAGACAATTCACAGGACACAGGGGAGAGGTTTGCAGAGAGAACTCCGAGGCTTCCCGTAAAGCATCAGCACAGGTCTGATCAGCATCTGTATGTGAAGAAACTCCCTGCAGCCATGGAAAGGATCACTCAACATGATTAGAAAGAACAGGATGAGGAGCTCTTGCAAGGCTGACAACAGTGCCTCCTCCTACCAGAGAGACCAGAAAACTCATATTTACAAGGCATCCATAGAGTAGGGAGAAGCGTCCTGACCCATTAGTGGGAAACGATTAGCTCTAAACCGAAAACTGCTCTGGTTCCCATAATGAATTTTAAAGGAAACATGAAAGTATCAAACTCTTTCCAAGTAAACGGAAGCCCAGAACTATACTCAATAATATTTCGAGGAATTCAAGGAGATCTAGTCTCTACGAGGGTAAAGTTCACAAAGTCTTGCATCGATATGGGTGAGATATGTATGTAAAGAAGCAAGAAAACGTGACTTGAACAGGAGAGTAATCGATGAAACCCAACCCAGAACTCCCATCTGTTAGAATCACAATGTAAGAACACTGACAATATTATAGCTGTATCCTACATGCTCATAAAATATAGACAAAGAAAATATAACAGAGACTCAAATTGAATTTCCAGCGATGAAAACTGTAGTGTCTAAGATGAACGATACACTGGATGAGATTAATGGCAGACTAGATACTGCAGAAGAAGGCTAAGGAATTTAAAGATATAACAATGCATCGTGTCTAAAATGAATAACAGAGAGAGGAAAGAATATATGAACAGACAATATCCATTAATTGTGAGATCAACCTCAAGAAGCTTAATACTGATGCCTGGGTGGCTCAGTCAGTTAAGCATACAACTCTTGGTTTCAGCTCAGATCATGAGCTCATGGTTTGTGAGTTTGAGCACCACATTGGGCTCCATATTGAAAGTGTGGAGCATTCTTGGAATTCTCTCTCCCAGAGAGAGGGAGAGAGAAAGACAGAGAGACGGAGAGAGATAAGATAAATAAATAAACTTAAAAAAACTAAGAAAAGAAGTCTAATACACGTGTAATTGGAGTTCTCAAAGGAGGAAAGCAAGACAGAAAAAAATATATTTGGAAAAAAAAGGCTTATTTTTTCCAAATTTGTTTAAAATTATAAACTCACAAATCCAAGTAGTTCAAAGGAGTCAAACTTCATAAACATGAGGAATACTAAATACATCTGCATAACTGAATTAGTTCAAACCAAAGATTAAGAGATGATCTTAAAGGGAAATTGGAAAAACAAAAAACAAAACAAAATAAGGTTGACAGTGGATATTTTATCAGAGAGAAAGTGGGAAGACAGTGAGATCATCTCTTTAAATTCTATGCTCAATGAATTCTATATTATAGAATGCCATATTCAGTGAAAAATCTCTCAAAGAGCAAAGGCAAAATACGTTCAGACAGACAAAATCCAGAAGACTCCATATCTAATAAATCTGCACTATAAGGAAAGTAAAAGCTGGGTCTTCAGGAAGAAGAAAAATCACACCACAAGGAAATCTGAATCTACACAAAGGAATGCAGACTCCCTGCAATGGTAACTATGGATACAAAGCTATTAAATATTCCTTATTGTTTAAATTTTTGAAAGGTGATTTATTATTTAAGCAAACATACTAACCATGTAGACTAAGGTTTGTAAAAATGTAAAAGTAGTGAGATGTATCACAAAATAGCACAAAGCTGGATAGGGGAGGGATGGAAATCTACTGTTTAAGCTTATTGTCTGTGCCTGAAATCATACATTGTCATGTAATGATAGACTGTGATGAGTTAAATGTGGATATTCTAAAACCCAAAGCAACACTAAAACAAAATAAAACAAAAAAACAAAAAGTTATAGCTAGTTAATAAACCAACAAATGAGATGATGTGGGATAATTTAAAAATACTCAGCTCATTAAAAATAGTCAAAAAAAGAAAAAAAGGTAAGGAAGAATAAGGAAAACTGATATTAAATAAGAAACAAGAAGGCAGATTTAAACCTGATAATATCACTAGTCATATTAAATGTAAGTGGTCTAAACACCCCCAAATTTGTCAATTATAAAAATGCAAGACCTGCCTATACAATGAATGCAAGTGATGTGCTGTAAATATAAAGGCAAATATTGGATAAAAATAAAAGGATAGGAAAAGCTTGGATCAGTCTGTATCCAATCTGGAGACAGAAACCACAAGGTAAAGAGGATTTTAACACAAGTAATTTTATATATAGTAATATATATTATTTATATAATATAAAGAATATTAATATGAAGCAACCATAGGAGGAGAAGCCAAAACTTGGAGACAGAGGGGCGCCTGGGTGGGTTCAATTGGTTAAGTGTCCAGCTCTTGATTTCAGCTCAGGTCATGATCTCACAGTTTGTGCGTTCAAGCCCCGCATTGGGCTATGTACTGATGGTGTGAGGCTGCTTTGCATTCTCTCTCTCTCTCTCTCTCTCTCTCTCTCGCTCTCTTCTCTCTCTCTCTCTCTCTCTCTCTCTCTCTCCCTCTCTGACAGCCTGTTTTTCTCAAAATAAATAAATAAACTTTAAAAAAAAGGCACGAAGAGAGAACTCTAGAAGGTCTTACAAGTCTGGGGGATACCGCGTACAGAAGAGCACACTTAGAAGGAAGACTCACCTCTTGGTGTAGAAGGTGGAGGTGCTGCTAATTCAATGGAACTTCACTGGGTTGCCCGGGCGGAGGCTTCTCCTGAGTTCCTGGGCAAGTGGCAGAGCTCTGGGACACAGGCCAGCTGCTATTGATGGACAAGGACTCAGAGGGTGTCAGCGTGCTACTGCGGGTGTCATGGCGACCAGGAGCTGTAGAGACCTCCCTCTGCAGGAATCACCTTGGGCCCAGGCTGCTCCGGGATGCTGCCTGATACTAAGGGGGCACCCAGCAGCATCCGGACCTGTGGGGGGGGGGGGCAGGGCGAGGAAAGAGATCAGAAAGCAACCACGCAGCCTGGGCTTAGGTCTGCACCAACTTGGTTTCCCGGTGACACTGCCATGACCTGAGCTGAAGGAGATGTGATCAAGTTAGTGTGGGATCAGTGCATGGGCATACAAATAGACCACTGGATGGGAATAGAGTTCAGAAATAGACACATATCTACAAGGGCAACATACACTGACTTTCCAGAAAGATGCAAAGACAATGGAGTGGAGAAAGGGAACTGTTCAGGAGCAGCAATGGAACACTTGAGTAGCTATATGCAGAAAACCTGAGTTTGAATCCACACATTGGGCCATTTAAAAATGTACCCAAAATGGATGAGAGACACGAATATAAACTCTAAAACTCTACATCCTCTGGAAGAAAACATAGAGGCTTATTTTAGTGTTTTTCAGTTAGGAAAAGTTATTTCCAGATATGACACCAAAAGCCCTACCTGTAAAATAACAAATCAGTAAATTGTTCTTTATCACAGCTAAAAAAAAAAAAGTCTACTTTTGAAAAATAGTTGTTTAAACGAAGAGAAAAAAACCCACCAACTAGGAATAAAAATATTCGCAGATCATATATCTGAGAAAGCACTTGGGTCCGGAATATATAAAGAACTCTCAAACCTCACTGATCAGACAACAAACAGCTTAGTTTAAAAATGATTGAAGTATTTCACCAAGGTAGATATACAAAGATGCTCAATATTATCAATCATTAAGGACATGTATATTAGAACCAAAATGGGGTACCGCTAAACAGCTATTAGAATTAAAAAGTCAGACAGTAGGAAATATTGAGGAGGATGGGAGGGATCTGGAACTCTCAAGCACAACAAATGACGGCTGCAAATGTTACAAACGCTTGGAAAACCAGTTCTGCCATTTTGTAAAACCGTAATCATACCCTGATTTAGCCAGGTCACTTCCAGGTAAACTTGAGTCTCTAGGTGCCTAAGACAAATGAGAATGTGGACCCTTTGGACATAGAGGAAGCAAAGAGCTCTATAAACAGGTGAATTTGAGCTTCAGAACCTTCCCACCCTCGCTCACCCCCACCCCACTCTGTGTTTTCTCCTAGAGGAGGAAGTCAAGAATGAAGAAGATTTTATAGAGAAACAAAGTATTTTTCAAACCTGAGTTTAGGTATAAACCTTTAACTTCATTATAGTAACTACTTTTATTTATGAACAACATTTCTTAGGACATTCACTGACCTTTAGATAAATCCTTGCGTACTTTCCTGCAGCTCAGCTCAATAAGCGTTTTTATCCTGCCCTCTGCTTGAGGGAATACTATATATATTATGCAAACATCTCTACTAAAATGAATCGCAGTGCACCGAGTTTAAATAGACTTCATCCGTATCTTTGAAATCTTGATAATGCAAATATCTAGATTCCAGAAAATTCATGAATCGCAAGTAGTTGTTCTGAGTATGTCTTTGAGAAGAAAGCGGGGAGGGAGCCTCGAACTGGGATGCTTCACTTTTCATTCAGTTTATTGTGGTTCTTTCTGGAAAAGATAACATGTTGACAAAGCCATAACCAAAAGCCATAACCATTAGAGCAAAAAACGAATCCTGCCAACTGGTTAATTGGGGAAGACATTTAGGAAGGCTACAGTTTTGTGATAAGAAGCTGACTTGAAAATGCCATGGAAATAAGGCCTAACTGGAGTAAATATAAATGCTCGTTTTTGATAGGGAAATAAAATACACAAACCAGGAAATACCACACACATTTATTATTAAATGTAATATTAAAATGACTTGCAAAAGATCACTGCCTATCTCACCAGGTATTTTACAAAATGAAAGAAAAATGCAGTTAGCAGCAATTTTCCTGATTGATGTGTTTCCTCGGGCTACAGATTTGCTACGTTTTCCACTTAATCTCCAATCCCACCTATCGTGTAGCCCCTGCAGGCTTCTATCAATGCATTGGGCTTTGTTACTACTGTCTGGGGAAGAGGCTCAGGCCAGCAGAATGCCTGTTAAATAGTAGTGCCCCGTACATACTCGATGAAGGAAGTAATAATAAGAGTAACAACATTAAGCACTTTTTTACTAAGCACTTGCAATGCCCCTGAATGTTCAGTGTTTTCCACATACAGGTGACCCTTGAACCGTATGGGTTTGAACCACCTGGGTCCGCTACGGGCGAATTTTTGCTGGTAAATATGGAAAAGTAATGTACATACATTTTCATTTCTTTTGACTTTCTTACTAACTTCTATTCTCTAGCTTACTTTCTTATAAGAATACAATGTATAATAGATATACAAGCGATGTGTTCATTGACTCTGTTGTCAGGGAGGCTTCCGGTCAATAGTAGGCTATCCGTTGTTAGGTTTGCGGGGGGAAAGTTACATACAGATTTTTCGAGTGCGCGGGAGCCAGCAGCCCAACCTCCGTGTTGTTCAAGAATCAACTTTTCTGGACTCTTCAAGAGTCCATTTATGATGGAAAGTCTCAGGAAAGACCCATAATGATTGCGAGAAGCAAGCTAGGTAAAGGAAACCAGCTACTCAACGATGTGGGGTCAGGTAGAGTCCAGTATATAGCCAGACTCCAGCCGAGGCTCCTCCGAGCTGTCTTGCCTTCATGCAAAGTATTTGGGTTTTGTAGGGCTTGGAGGAAACTTCTAGGTCCCCCCTTCTAGAGAGGTTTCCACCACCGCAAGGGCAAGGCACAGAGAAAGAATGGATGAGAGGGAAATGCAGAAGTCCCGCTGCACGGAGAGGAAGAGCGGACCAAAGGGGCCAGCCAAGGATCCAGGCATCTGCACCTGAGCCAGTAGCGTCTGCTACATGCGTGTTAACACGTGTAACCCTGGAGGCAACCCTGCCAGGTAGGTAGGCTTTTTTATGTCTATTTTTCATGGAAACTGATGCACAAAGGGGTTATGTAACTTGCCAGTCCTACCTAGCAAGTAAGAGCTGTGTCCACACGCCAGGAAGGAAAGGGAGAGTGGGAGGGATGAAGAAGCCAGGGGACGAAGAGAGAGAAAGAGTGACAGTGAGTGAATCCGCAGACGTGACCTTGACCTCCTCCTGATTCTCAGATGCTCCGACAGTATCTGCTTTGGGAAATTCAAATACATCACTTCCAGCCAAATTTGAAGTTCTTTACTTGGTTCTATTTATGGCAGAGCTTGAGTAAGGGTCCACGGCACTTAGGACTCTACTCCAGACACCCAATTTAGAAATCTATTTTTTTTTTTTTTCATTTCAAAACTGTAGTGGAAACCATCATTTCAGGAAAACCTTCACTCCCTTGTCCAAGGCTTTTACGTGAATATTTAACTTTTTGGGTTTTTTTTTTCTTTATGTTTCGCCATACAGGGATTGTGTATTTACAAATATAAGACGATCTAAGTGAATAGTGTGTAAACGAGACTAGGGCAAGTCAGTTTCCATTTGTTTGTATTAAAATATCACATAGTTTAGATAAAATATATAGTATATTTCAAGACATTTAAAATGGAAAAAATACTGCAGTCATGCTAAAGTATGCTTAGTACGAATGGTTTTCCAAATGACATGTCTTGGGTAACAGTCCATGGCAAGTCCATATACACGACGGCAAACTCTTTTTTCAGTCGTAATATATTTTCGTCCATTGATTTGTCTCTCTGCTTGTTTCTGTAGGCTCAGGTTCACTCTGGATATTCTCTACCTGGCACCATAAATGAGCTATCTTACATGTTTCTGGCAATATCAACTACTTCGTCCCTTTTTGTCCATTTATAGGATTTTACCAACACGTCCGTTTACATTACGTGAGATTAACAAAATGACTTACGGCAACATGATTAATCAAATCTAAAATCTTGTCTTTTTAACCAGCATACTTTATTCTCACTTTTTCCTCTTCACTTAGTTCCTTGTCCTTTCGGACAAACTCACCTAGATTTCAGTTTTTTGAGCCTATATCTAAAACTGAGCTTCCTCTTAAGTCGTCCCGCATTGCTATGTTTTCCTATCGCATGTTTTATACCTTAAAATGAACTCCAGACATCTCACATCATCATTGCCTGTATGTCCACCTGGATGTCCAAAAATAACACTAGAATTATTTAGGCCCTTTGTCTTCTATACCACATCGCCTTGTTAACCTTGACGGCCGCGGTGTTCATAAGATGAACCCTGAATCGTGTTAGACAATCCTACGAATGACATTACAATTTGCAAAAGGTTAATATGATTTCAATCACATGGTGAAAATATTGTGGCATTGAGATGCACATGTGATTTCCATCTAGAGGGCATTCCATTTCCCACCAACTCTTTTATATACTTCATGCGCAGCTCTTCTCTCTCCGAGGTCCCCAAGGAAGTTTGCCGTCTCTCCCAATTTCTGCCACGTGCCCCTTATACAGGCTCCACAAATCCAGTAAAGCCCTGATGAAGTCAGACAGAGAGGAGGCAAAGGAGAGGAGGAGTGATTTTCTACATCGGAGATAATAGAGCACACTTGCCAGTGTTTTATAACAGGATGTACAACACGCATTATCCATGCATCCTGAAAACATCCTTGTCATTCCAGGGCTATGGTGAGTCTCGCCAGGAACTCTGAAATTGTACTTGCAAATACAATTTCTAGTTCTCGCAATACGATCTAGGTGAGTGATGCATAAACAACCGTCTCTCTTATCACCCATGTGGGGAAGACAAATGGAATTCGAGTAGCGTATTCTGAGCAATTATACAGAGACTACTCCTGGCGGCACCGCTGTTCATCCTACACATACCTCATCGCTTATATAGAACAATCACTGTCTGATGAATGATTTCAACAGAGCAGCAAAGAAACAACACCACGGTGGCATAAAGAAGCAACACTTGACCTACCAATGTAACAGCTTCCAACGACAATTGAAAAGGAAATGAAGGTGTAAAAAATTGTAAATATCAAACGTATTTTGAGGCACAGGAGGGAGTGGAAGAATTTAGTTAGCGTGACCAACTTTTTGCATAAAAATCAATGATAGCCATAATCACTTAGAAGTCAGCATCTGGTAGAAAAGGAAAAGTTCTCAAGGCACCTGGTGGCCCAGTCGGATAAGCGTCTGACTTCGGCTCAGGTCATGATCTCACGGTTTGTGAGTTCAAGCCCTGCGTCCGGCTCTGTGCTGACGGCTTGGAGCCTGGAACCCATTTCAGATTCTGTGTCCCCCTCTCTCTCTGTCACTCCCTAGCTCGGGCTCTGTCTCTCTCTCTTAAAAATACATAAACATGAAAATTTTTAATTTTTTTTTAATATTTATTTATTTTTGAGACAGAGAGAGACAGAGCATGAACGGGGGAGGGTCAGAGAGAGAGGGAGACACAGAATCCGAAACAGGCTCCAGGCTCTGAGCTGTCAGCACAGAGCCCGACGCGGGGCTTGAACTCACGGACCGCGAGATCATGACCTGAGCTGAAGTCCACCGCTTAACCGACTGAGCCACCCAGGCGCCCCAACATGAAAATTTTTTTTAAAAAAAAAAGAACAGAAAAAGCTCTTAAGGCTTTTTTTTCTCTATTGTGTCAAGTTCTGTGCTCCACAGAATATAGGGAATTATTATATAGTGATAACATCAAATTTTTAAATCAACTAATCTTTGATGTCAATTTAAGACATAGACTATACTAATGATCAGTGTAGAAAAAGGCAAGCCCCTTTCCTGATGTTATAACTCATATGCCTTTCTTGGCCTATCTACCTTGAATATTAAGACTACTATGATCCAAAGATTTTTTTAATAATGGGGAGTCCATGAAAAATTAAAAGTAATGAAAAGTAAAGACATTCAGTAGCTTAAGATAGTTAAATGATTATGTTCCAGGGTCATACATTTCTAGCATAAGCCACTTCCCACCACACACACACGAAATGCTAAGATAAATTCTCCTACATAGAACACAAAAATTTAGGTATCTAGCTATAAAACACAAATTAAATGACCTCAATGTTAGCCAAGTATTTTCTTGTTATATCACTATACATTCAGGTCAAACTTACTGGACACTAAACTGAAAACAGCTATTTCTTTTTACTAAAGAACATAGAGAGAAAAAAATTATTTCCTTAAGTAAATAATTGATGGACTTTGGATAGACTGATCTTTTTAGCCATTTAAAGAAATCCCCTTGATATTGTTATTGTTAACACTCATTGATAAAAAATAAGCTAGATCCCAATATTCTCAATTAATTAGCAATACTCATTTCCATTGTTTATTGATATAATATTCACTCCACACCTGAGTAAATATCCTTCCTTCAGAAAGTCACCAGTTAAATTATCTTGTGCCAATTATCACCAAAGGCACAGACCTGTTTGTACTCTGAAGTTCCTTCCCTGCTAGAATTGAGGCTTTGAGCTTCCAAAAGGTTAACTAACCTACGAATGACCAAATAGTTTCATCTCAGAGGGTCATTGTTCTTAAAAGTCACCGTCATTAGAAGCCATTATAGCTTAACTACTTGCCTTGGACTTGTTTTTAAATCATGAGGAATTAGAAACCAAAATAAAAATTCTCACTTTTATCAGGGGTTAGATTACCAGAGGGTCAACATCTTCAAGGTGAGGGTGTCAGTGCCTGTGCACAATTTTGTACTCAGTTTTGAACAGGCCCTAAATTGCTTTCAAAAAAAAAAAAAAAATGCATCCCCCGCCTCCTCTGGGGGGGGGGGGCAAAAATCCACAAATGCAACTACAGAAAAAAATACCCCACTAAAATGTCTTGGAGACTTTTCGTTGTTGTTTTACTGTTAAAGATGATATTTGAAGACCTCAAATCATAGAAATAACATCACATGTAATAAGAAAAACATGTCCTAGATACCTGTACCTGAAGAGAAGGAAATATTTAAAGACAATGGTTCCTCTTTTACTTCTCCATCCAGAACAGGCCTGGAAAAAGGGCAATAACACAGCATCTCCACTTTTCCCAACTGTGGCAGGATGGGGGGGAGGGGGGGTGAGGGCTAAGGATGTTAAAGATAGAATATTCTTTTTATTTTTTTAATATTTATTTTTGAGAGAGAGAGAGAGAAAGACGGGGGGAGAAAGAGAGAGAGAGAGAGAGAGAGAGAGAGAGAGGAACAGAGCATGAGCAGGAAAGGTACAGAGAGAGAGGGAGACACAGAATCCGAAGCAGGCTCCAGGCTCTGAGCTGTCAGCACAGAGCCCAGTGCAGAGTCCAAATGCGGGGCTCAAACTCAGGGACCGCGAGGTCATGACCTGAGCAAAAGTCAGACGTTTAACCGACTGATCCACTCAGATGCCCAGAACAAATATTCTTATTACTGATTTCCATTTGTGTGTGGTATACTGAGTTTCCCCTGATAGCACTTCCTATAAATGTTCAATGGATGATGAATGAATGAATGGGTTGCAATTCAAAAAAGCATGAAAAATACGATTCTTAGGTGCAATTTCTTCTCCTTTCTAAAACAGATGAACTAGTGACGTGTGTGTCTTTTCATAAGGGGCTTGTGTGGGTCAGCTACAGTACCTGTTATTACGTGCTCACACATAATTGTGACAAGAAAAATTGCCCCAGAGCAATTACATAGGCAAGGAAGGTTTACTCAAGATTAGTGGAATAGAAGAAAAGGAATGAACTCAGCGTCACTGACATAAAAGGAGAGAGAGTTTTAAGTTCTGGGCTGATCTCCTTAACGAGTCCTGGAAGATATCTGGGAAGGTTGGTTGATGTGAGAGGCGGGCTATGTTTGTGGACTGGAGCTTATGGACGTTTGGAACCCACAGAGTCTGGGAGCTGGCGGCACCATCATGCTTGATGAGGACATTTCAAAGAGGTGGCTCCAAGTTCTTGAGAAAGACATCCTTGGGGTGTAGAAGATCCACATCTCAGAGGGACAGAGAAGTGTGTGCAATTGCAAGTCTTCAAAAGTAAATGCTTGAAGAAAAGGGAAGTCAGGAGACTATAGTTAGAAATCTGTCTAGGGGCGCCTGGGTGGCTCAGTCAGTTAAGCGTCTGACTTCGGCTCAGGTCATGATCTCCCGGTCCGTGAGTTTGAGCCCCACGTCGGGCTCTGTGCCGACGGCTCGGAGCCTGGAGCCTGCTTCAGATTCTGTGTCTCCCTCTCTCTCTGACCCTCCCCCATTCATACTCTGTCTCTCTCTGTCTCAAAAATAAATAAACGTTAAAAAAAAAAAGAAATCTGTCTAAAGTGAAAGGGACACTGACCCAGTTTATACCAAATTAGACACGTCTCTATGCCCAAAGAGCTTAATATATATTAGCAGATACTATAATATTTTCAAAAATATAATTATGGAATACATATTCACCTGTTATCATTATTAAATGCACACTCCAGACACCTAATTACAACTATAACATATCTCTCTACTGAGAGAACTATCGAGTGAAAGGAAACTACACGCTAGTTGCTTATTTCCAAGAAAAAGCTTATTTTACAGTTACTGATTGACAATTCACTTTCTACCTTTTGAAAATGCCATTTGAAACAATGAATTAATCTTTGAAAAGTAGATGAAGAGAAGACTTGCAAGAACAGTCCATATACCAAAATTTTAAATGCTTTCTGACACTTTCATTTAAGTTGGGATGTGCCAGCAGCCAATTTCCAGTCGAGGCAACTTTTTGTGGCCTGGTGATAAGTCAAGGAGGTGATGTGCCTGGAACCTATTTTGCCCTGGGTCAGACCTTCCTCTCTCTCCCCTGGACCACTTGAGGGTGCTCTTTATCTCATCCCCTTTTGTTCACACTTAGAGAATCACTTCATTTGTGCTCCGTAAAACATCCAGATTTATCTTCCTAAGATGTCAGAATGCAAGCTGGCTTCATTCTCTTTTCTCCCCACCATTTCCTGCCTCCCCAAAGCATGTCTGCCGTCCAAATACCGAACTCAAGTGAGCTCACAGAATGCCTGTCTTCTTAACCACTCTCTACCCCAATGCAGCTACGTAACTCCTTTGCCCAGATCATCTTACTAAAACCAGAAGACAAGGGGTTGTAGACTCCACTGTGCTTACAAATAGGACACTTGTTTGAAATGCAGATTCCAAGCTCTCACAACCAGGTGTTCAGCAAGTGTGTGCTGGACCCAGATGTCTGAATATTAACGACACCTCAGACTGTGTCTGAGGAAGCAGTATTATACTTTCTTCAGATTTGGTTTATAAGTTCAGTTCTATGCATGAGAGTGGGCGGCAGGGTGAAAGTTATATTCTTCTAAATTGACTCGTTCGTTGCTTGTGATGTTGCAGCTAGGAAGATATATTGCATAATTATTTTTTTTTAAAAAAGGAAAGCAATCCTTCAAATGTTAAAAAGTCTATTTCTGAAAAGCCTTCCCTGAAACAGACTCTACCCTTAACACCCTCTGTGTTTCTTCCTCGCTTTATGCTGCCTCTGGACTGAGCACACACATGGGTGAATTACTGTGCCCACCGCATTGGACTATGATTACAGTTTGTTAAACTGAATAGATTGTAAGCCCTATTGAGAATAGCACCTTAATATGCCATCGTTTTCTCTCCAGCATTTAGTACCGTGATTGGGGTACATTTAGTTTCCTTAGTAAATGTCATATTATTTATTTACAATACATAGGCATACTCTCCCAGGGCTCTAAAACAACATGACAATGTCTTTAATCTTTATCTTTTTAGGGTATCATAGCTTACACAAGTAACATGGGGGCAGGAGTTGTGTTCAAATTAACATCCCCAGTGTCTAGAACAGTAATTAGCACTTAGTAAGCCAATTCTGTGGACAGGTGAATGAATGAATGAATGAATGAATGAATGAATGAATGAATAGCATATCTATGACTAGGACACTTGTAGATATTGGTGTATCAGACTCATTCACCAGGTCAATTCTACTGGTCATTCTATTTCTTGTGTTATGGACTTACCAAGGTAATAATGTTTCCTTTGAAATGGTCCAAAATATATCAAAGGAAATGAAAGATATTTATAAGAGAAATATGTTGTAAAATAAAAGAGGGGGACACAGCAAATACAGACATATACTTCCCAGTTTTCTCATTGAAAACAATCCCTGCAAGGACTCTGGTCTTATTGGCAAATGAATGACCACTCTGGGTTTTCAAACACCCGTTTTGAGTTTGGTATAATAAAAAAAGAACAACTTCTCTCTGCCATTGTTTGAGAAGGGAATAGCTTTGATTTGAGGGGCATTACCTGCATTTTGCTAGTAAAAATAAAGCCTTGAGATGCATAGACTGGTGTGACTAAATTGAGCTTAATTTCCCAATCAACAGACTGACTTAAAGAATTTAGAAATGATTGACTGCAGGGCTTCATTCAGGAGAGATTTATGTAGGCAAGACCTAGTTTACAAATAGTTTTCTTCTGCATGTGCTAAGTATTTTCATTAACAAACCGGATATGTCATCTGGATCTTTGTCTAGATATTTATGTTTAGATGTTGGCCTTTAATACCTTATTGCCTCATCCTGAGTATTCCATCCAAACAGTTACCCCAGTGCTCATCCACAGATTATCCACAACTGATTGTCATTATTCTTTAGCAAAAGGAGGGAAAAAAACCACCATTATGTCTATATCTAGATCTCTGTGTCCCTATATCAGGACACAAGAAGCAGTAGGTAATTCTACATGGTGTTTCAACTGGACAGGAAAGGAAACTGTTCTGTGAAAATCTCACATCTATAACTGTTCATCTGTTCATTCTGACCAATACACGAGGATGATCAGTTCACCCCACCCCCTCCCACCATAAACTCGTCATTCTCTTAACACTATTATTCTATATCTCTCTAATCCTTAGCCTCCACTGTGCCCCTTGTCTTTTTTTAAACTTTTTTTGAAAATTTGTTTTTCTTTGAGAGAGAGTGCGGAAGGGGCAGAGAGAATGGGAGAGAAAGAATTTTATGCAGACTCCATGCTTATCATGGAGTCCGATGTGAGTCTCAATCCTATGACCCTGAGATCATGACTTGAGTCCAAATCGAGTCAGACGTTTAACCAACTGAGCCACCCAGGCGCCCCCTCTACTCTGCCCCCTTGTCTTGGAGTCCTGCTAGGCAATGACTGACCTGCTCTATCTGATAAAATCAGATGTAGTTCTGCTGATTACTTTTCCTTCTTCGTGATCAGGGCCAGAAGAATATCTCATACACCAGCAGTGGGTTTTTCTCATTGAAAGATTTTGAAAGACATGTTGGGAACACCTGGTAATAATGGTTAAAAAGATAATCTATTACAGTTTTTAAAAATATTTTTTAATGTTTATTTTTAAGAGAGAGAGAGAGAGAAACAGAGCATGAGTAGGAGCAGAGGCAGAGAGAGAGGGAGACACAGAATCCAAGGCAGCCTCCAGACTGAGCTGTCAGCACAGAGCCCGATGCGGAACTCAAACCCACGAACCGTGAGATCATGAGCTGAGCTGAAGCCAGATGCTTAACTGACTGAGCCATCCACATACCCCAAGATAATCTATTACCTTAGGAAATTAAAGTACATCAGGGTTACCTTTCTCTCCCATTCCCTGAGGAAAACTAGAATATGTGAAAGGAGAAAACTCATAAAAACATACACCAGTCATCAAGATGTCAGGTATGAGAAAAAGCAAAGGATCGCAGGGACTGCAGGATATCTAAATTCCTGCCAATAACCAGCACCCCAGTGAACCGAGCATGTGGCTAGTTTGCTCAAATACCGCAGTGGCCATAGTTCATACGAGGTGTACATGTCCCGCTCCTGATAGACAGTCTTTGTCCTCACAAGGATGGTCTTGAAGGCAGGGGAGCCACCCAGGTGAGGTAAACAGCATCAAAGAAGTACTTGGTTGTCTAGATAGGTCCTCTCACAGAGTACCAAGAATTGGTTAGGCAGAGGACTGCGCAGAAGTAAAAACTAAGACCGAGGGAAGGAGAAAGGGCTTGCGTGGTTGGACATGGCTCACAGGAACATTGAGGATACATGCCTAGAAACTTCTCAGGAGGTCAGCTGCGCTGGCCTGAACCTGCTAACCCTAGTTAGTGACTGTGAAGGAGGTAAATGTTCCGGGGGCCTTTCCTTACTGCACCTGTCCTGGCTGCCAGGACTTCCACATGGAAAACCCTCCGGGGAGAAGGAGATGGAGTACACACAACCTACAAACAAGTTTTTGTGTTTTTCTGCTCCTTGAGGGAAGGCAGTGGACTTATTCACCCGTATCTATGTAGGGACCATCCCTAGGAAAGAAACTGGCATTCGGTCAGTCTATAAAATCTTGTTGAATCTAATTAATTAATTGACTAATAGAGGGCACAGAGGATATTTAAGCAAGATGTGTAACATATCTGAAGCAAGAAACATGAATAAAATGCCAGAAATGTTGCATACGATGGCATGTTGTGGGGGCGTGATGCTTTGATGCCAGGTCTGTGCACGATTTGTCCTGAAATTACATCATGTAGGAAGGAGCAGACTCCATGTTGGTAATATCGAGAACCTGGGCAGTGGTTACGTCAATAACGAATAACAAAGAGAATCTGGTTCATTCAGTAATGCCTCATTTCATATCACAGCGGCTTTCATGAAGAGGCAGTGTATACAATTGGACAAAATGAATCAGATGATGCCCAGGTAGGCATATTTTTAAAAGAACGTTGCAGGTGATGTTGATGTGTGAACTGTTTTAAAGAAGCAAGAATTATAGCGGGGGGGAGGGGGAGGAGATTGGTCCACATAACAGATGGTAAGACATAATCTTAATCTTGCCTCTGCTATCACTTTCATGCCTAACTTGGTCCACTATAACTTGCCAGGTTTCCACTTCCTTGTTTATTTAGGAGGTGACCGCTGGGGAGGCGAGATGCATGGATGTGTGGGTAGTTTGGGTGCCAGATAAGGTGATCTCTATGACCCATTTCTTCTCAAGTGTTTCAAAAATTTTTGAGCAAGAAGTAACGAAACTGAGAGCAAATAGGAGTTGAGCCCAACTTCAAAGAGGAACCCATTGCCTAATGACCCATTGCCTTGAAATGAGAACTAAACACACAGGTCCCGGCTCCGGGGCACTCTGTGATGTGACCGTCACTGCTGTCACAAGTTGCTGTGAAACTGATGACTTCATATTTTGACTGTGCATTTCCAGTGACTGTGGGTGGATTTAGATTGCTTGGGCAATGGGCTAAAAAGATCATATATCCTGATGAGTTCCCGGATCATTGATATCTTTTGGCCACTACCAGGGCCATGGATAGAGATATGACAAATTTAATAAGGAAAACCCTGTGGAAAACACAGACTTGTAATAGCTTAGGCGCTAATGAACAACCCCCAAATCTCAGAGTTTTACAAGAAGCAGACTTCGTGTCTCTCGTACCCTATGTGTAGTTGTGGGTTGCCCGGGTCTGCCCTTCATGCGGTGATTCAGTTCCCTAATTCTTCTCTTTCATTGACCCAGATTAAAAGAGGAGCACCCGTCCTGGGCATTAACTTGTATGGCAGAGGACAAGAGCAAACTACATTAAAATCCTGGCATAGATGTGATAGTGTCATGTTCCACTGGGAAGAATAATTTGCGAGACAGTGGTTGGCAGAGGACAAGGAGTACATCCTAACTGCAGGGGGCGTCCTGGGGGTGGCTAAGCTCAAGCAAGGTGGTGCAAGGCTGCAGAGGGATTTCAAAGTGGTGACGACTAGTCTGGCTCTCACTGTGAGGCTGGAGGCCATTCCTAAATATCATGTCTCATACACAGTCTTCCTACTTCTTTATCATGGGGAGCCCACTTCCCACAACTCTTGATGGCCTATGGGTGCTGGAGATGGGGTCCAGTAAGAGAGAGAATAAAGAAGAAGAAGGAGGAGAAGAAAGAGGAGAAGAAGGGGGACAAGGAGGAGATGTAGAAGAAGGTGAAGAAGATGGAGAAGGGAAAGAGAAAGAAGGGCCGAAGAAGAAGAAGAAGAAGAAGAAGAAGAAGAAGAAGAAGAAGAAGGAGAAGGAGAAAAAATAGTAAAAACAGTCATCAAAATGATTTGATGGATTTGACAGGCAGAATGGAATTTTGGAGAATGTATTTCAACGAGGACATACATGACAAAGCAAAAAGGATGAAAGGCACAGAAATCCGTAGGTTCTACAGACACCGGCAGCTTCACATTTTGATGCTGGGTCTTTGGATTCCTGAGTTCTTTAGGCCAACAAGCAGGCCACCCCGCCCGCCCACCCACATAGAGTGTGACCAGAGACTCTTGCCGTCCACATTTCTAAAGAGTAGTGATTTTCACTGAAGAATGACACACACATCTCTCTCTGGGATGCGTTTGTTTATGCTATTATTAGGAGTATACAACTTGGAAAGCTAACCTACCACCTGCCCCAGTCGCCCTGTTTCACTGGAACAACTGAAAATGAGTTGAGCCCTGTGGAGCCTCTCAAGGGATTCAGATAAATTTCACTGAATTGTAATTCAATATTTTCACCTCAATCCACACAACTATGTATATTGGCGAGATTGGGCGCTCTCATCATCCCAACGAACTGTGATGTATCTTCCCTGAATTACATGGAAATTGAATTTGAAAAGACTTTCCAGCCCATAAAAAGAAAGACCAGGGAAAATGGCTCATTTCTCTCCATCTCCGAAACCTAAGGGAGCAGGTTGCTGAGAGTTTTCTCATCAGAAGCTCCTATTCTGTAAATCTGAATTGGGAAATGTGAAAAAAAAATCAAGCCAATTTAAAATACTTTAGGAGAAGGAGGAGGAGAGAACAGTCGACCTGTTCAATTCATTGTCAGTGATTAGCTGATTATATCCCAATTTAAGAAGCACACACGCAAAAATCATTCCCCATTCTCTCTCCAACTGTGCTGTGAAATGAATACGGTGATCATAAAATGATGAATTTTTAAATATATCTTTTGCTCCTTTAAAAAAAAAAAAAAGAAGGTAGCTGGCCTGTCAAAATAGGTGTGGCGTTCCAAATTTCCAGATTACCGGTGTTTCTCCGTGATATAATTAACTTAAACGGCTGTCTTCCTGCCACGATGACAAAGGTGGGACGCTTTACGTAACTACTATCCATCTTGTAAGGTGTCTATAAAGCTCTCCCCCCCACGAATGGCTTCACACGCTGATTAATAGACACTTTCTATTTTAGGCTTTAATTAAAAGCAATAAAAGCAGTCAACTGTAGTCCGTGATTCTGTTGGTGACAAAAAAAATTTTTTTTAAAATGTCATTACAGAAATGAAAGATCAAGCACTGAATGAATTTAGTGTGAAACTTCGTAAGTGGGTCCCTATGCCTGTGCTCAACCCTCTCCGAGAATCCCCACCTCTTAGAGATTGCACATATAGCATAAAACAGCAAGAGGAGAACCGACGGTGTGAGGCCCGATCTGCTGGACTGTAAGAGAAATCCACGCCATGTTTTTTTCTGTATTTAGAGAAAAGTCGAGGTTAGTGGAAACAAGCAAAAAGAGATGATAACTTTCAACTGAGCAAACTCTAGCCCACCGGTTTTGTTATGAAACACAGATAGTCGAATTCATTCCCTTCTCTATGGCGTAGTGGGAATCAAGACTAAGTAAGGCCTTAAGAGAGTACCTGAGCTCAGTTTAACAGAAAACTTCAAATGGAAGGAAACTTCCATTCTCGGTCCTGTGGCTGGGGAGAGCCCTGCTGTGTGTGCACAAGATGCAAGGCCCTGACTTTTCAGGGCTCCGTGTTTTGGCCCAGAAGGCAGACAGACACCAAGTCAGCCATTTAAGAGGGCAGCGCTACAAAGGTTTGAAAATGAAATCTAGTGTGACAGGAAAAACATTCACATATGAGTTTCATAGCCTCTCTCTTTCATTCCCCATTAAAGATAATTCTATTTTTGCCAGTTTTATTCAGGGTGTTATGTGTGCATTGGCCAAACTGGGGCAAAGGGAGGTTGGAAGGGTGGAAATTAAGGAAGCCAAACACACATTGATTGATTTTGTTGGAAAAGGCAGAGAATTACCCCTGGAAAATAAAACGTATGGAAAGTGGAACCGGTGATAAGCGTAAAAGCCAGCAATGTTGTGCTTTAGAGAGGCAATGCAGGGGTGGGGGTGGGGGTGGGGGTGGGGGGTTGAGAGACAACACAGCCTTGCTGAAGGCAGCAAGTAACAAAATGGAGGCCAGGAGAGGACTTGTAAGATTTTTAATTAAAATTTCTTTATGTGCCTGTGATCTTTCGGGAGGTAACAATAAATATTTAAAGCATTTTTAAAAATGTGCTTGGCCATTGGACAGATTGTATTTTAATGCAATACAGATTTTGCTAATACAATATTAAGTACAGAGTCCCTGTCTTTCCAAATTCACCCATCTAGAAATCTAGCCAGCTCTTCTTAAAACTGCCACAGGGCAATTAATTCTACTCGCTCAAAACGGGAGACAGGTTTAAATTATATTTTAGTGTGATTCTTAAGATATTGAAAACTGATATTAGATATTTATGGGTAGATTAACTTTGCTGCTAAGAGAAGAACTACATTTCTTTCTACTACCATTAATACTATAAATCAGAATTAGGAATATCTAAATACACACACGCACGCACACACACACACACACACACATACGCTGACATTTTCGTCTTGGAAAGAATGTTATCCTGTTTTGTAGTTTCTATAACCTTCTTATCAATTGTAAAACACTGGTTTTTACACCCCTGCATCCTAAGGAGGGCTATACTTCCATCATATTCAGTTACATTAAAAGAGCGTAAATCTTTCTGATTATTTTTTTCAGCAGTCCAGAAGTCCATTAAAATTCCAATATTAACAATCAGCTTTTGTAATTAAAATGCATCTCTGGGTTCTTTTCATTTGATCAATAGACAGCTTCTCTTTGCATGTAAAATCATTGGGATATGAATTGTAAGCAATTCATAATGAGAATCCTAGACCTAAAAATGTCTCTCTACTTGTAAAATTGCCCAAATTCTAATTAGCAGGCAAATTCAAAGTTACACATACCTTGTTTCTACCAAGCTCAAATCAATGCAGAGACTTTTCTAAACTCTTTCCTGGGTTGCATTATTTTACTTACATAAGTTTTGAGTATGTCCAAAGACCAGGGCTGAGCCTGGGCTCCTCCTCCTAAAGCAGAATATTCCTTTACAATCAGTGTAAATGAGATGGCTTTCTCACCTGTGAATTGGAGATAAAACTTGTATATGCCTCATGTGTATTTTGTGAAGTTTTTTATAAAATTGTGCATGGAATGTGCTCAGGACTCAGCACAGGGACCAGCACAGGGTAAGCTCCAATAAAGTGAAGCTGTTATTTTTGTAAGAAAATTAGCATTTACATTCTTCTCCAGAGTCTCAAAGAGAAGGTGCATTTCACTATGGACTCTTCTAGCAGGGTAAATCACTATCAACATCAACATGTGCAGAATGTGTATTTTATGGATACTAAAGTCCCCACTAAGCCTAGAATTAGAATGTCTTGACTTTCCTACATATATACTCTTCTGCTTCACAGAAAAACCTTCACTGCAAACACCTCCATGAATTTTGGGACCTAGACAAGAAACATGACTCTGTCTCAGATGGCTCTACAAGTGGAATTTTCGAAAAAGAAAATTTGGATTTGTTTCAAATCTCTCTCTCTCTCTTTTTTAAATGAACAGTTGAAAATATTTTATGTTCTCACTACAAATATATCTTTTGGAGATGTTAAGATCAAATGTAGTGGTTACTTTAATCAGGAAAATATTACTTACTATAAACCTAGGTCTAAGTATCATTATTGTTCCTGCTGTCGACTGGAGCCATTTTTGATGAGATGGACGCATGTTTTCTGTTCAAGGGTCATTGCTTGTACTTCCTTCCTCCCTTAGGTGAGCTAAAAAGGCTAAAGGGTGCTGGTGATGGGGAGGTGGCTAGGAGAGGGAACACCCTTCCCTGAAGACATAAGGCACAACTAGTGTTTCTCCTAGAGGACTGTCCTTTGTCTTGGAGACTATTCGGGGCATATTTCCTACTGGTTCCTTCCCACATTTAATGGCAGAACACTGTTGGGATCTCTCTTGGCTCTTAACCACAAGTGCCTGGTGGGATCCCAGAATGTAAAACTCGTGCAAATATAGGTGTCCCTCAAAGAGACCCTCTCCATGTCAGACGACATTTAGCCTCCAGAAATGAGTCACAAGTGCCACTGAAACGTTCCTACCAGTTTATCACTCCAGGGACAACTTCAACTCCAGCTGGGATGCTGGATTCACCATTTATTCAGAGTCTAGAGTGGTGGCTTGCCCTCGGAACTCACCCCTTTGATAGACCAAGAAAGGTCACTTCAGAGTTTTGCAGCTTCTTTTCTTGTTATAAGGTCAGGTCAATCTCTTCACACATCAGAGCTGAAATTGGAAGTCTCAGTAAAGTTATTATTAAAGCTTTTTTTTTTTTTTTCATCTTTCAGGTAATTTGATTTGGATTTTAGAGAACGGCATAATTTCATCTGGTTGACTGTCATCATTGCAAATTTAGGTGTTTGAATTTTACCCAACCTATACTGTCACCATTTTCAGGATTAAGGTGGTTGAGTTCAAATTTAAATACAAATATTATATAGTAAAATATTTTCTTTATTTTGAAGAATAAAATTATAAATTATTTCTTAACTCTAGAGCTTAATATTTATATATTGTTGGTTCTTTCAGGCCTGACAATATAAAATCATAAATGATTTAGTCTAGTATTATTAGAAAAAATTCTGGGGCACCTGGGTGACTCAGTTGGTGAAGCCTCCAACTCTTGATTTCATCTCAGGTCATGGTCCTGAAGTTTGTGGGATCGAGCCCTGCATCAGGCTCCGGACTCACAGCAGGAAGCCTGCTTGGGATTCTCTTTCCCTCTTTCTGCCCCTCCCCACTGGTGCATGCTCTTTTCTTCCTGAAAATAAATAAATAAACATTAAAAAGAGAAAAAAATATTTCATAACCCCTTTGAAAATGTCAACCAAATAGTAATTTACCAAACTTTCTGGTGGCAACCAAAATAATGTATTTATTGCATATTTCTTGCGTGAGAAAACGTCTCCAAATCCACCTACCTAGCATACATATAAATACATAATATAACATGGATGAATATAATTTAAATTAAATAATATAATTACAAAATTGGATCATTTTTTAAAAATTTTTGTTTCTTTTAAAAGCAGTAACACTCATGGAGATAAATACGTATTCTCTCTCGCCCACTCCCCATCATTCCCACTACCTGAAGATCTAAAAGAATCGAGACATTTTTGATAAAATCATTATCAATTGGTTGCCACATTTTTAGCCTATTTAATACAAAAAGTCAGAGAACAGAGAAAACAAAATGGAAGCTATAAAATGATGCATGGAGGATCACTCAAAAAAGTCATTGCCTAAAAACAGTAGTTCTGTTTTACCCCCAAATGTCTGATAATGACAGTGGTAGGGAAATGAAGGACATTTTCTGTTTAAAGCCAATGAAGACACAAAATTTTCATTGCAGCAGCCCCTCCTTCCCTTTAAGGGGCTTGACGGGGTTCAGACATGTTGGAGAAGAAATCTCCATCTGGCTTAAGTCTGCTTACAGCGAATGTGTGAATGAAGAGATAGATGTTTAGTATTATTACCATTATTATTAGTAGTAGTTGTATTATTATTAGTATTCTGTCCCTGGACTTGGAGTCCTGTTCCTTCACTGGAGAACTTCCCTACTTTGAGTATTTGGGGGTGCAGAGCCAGCTCCCATGAGAAAAGGCGCCAGACAACGACTTAAGCTCAGCCATGCAGGCACTCCTGCCTAGAATGTCAAAGAAGAATCTAGTGATACGCTGCAGCAGCCATGATGACAGAAATGGGGATGTAGTCAGCCGAAATGTTGTCACAAAATCTGTGTGGAGATGAGGTCCAGTGCCCTGTGGCGATGGCAATGGTAGTTAAGCTATGATACCCAGAGTTGGGCAGAAAAAGCAACCATTATCTCACTGAACTAATTTTGGGGATTGACTTTGGCGGTGCCTCTGCCTGCAAAGCTTCCCTGGGCTCCTACTTGGTTTTGAACCTGCTTCTCCAGCTATTTCTTGTGATTCGTTGCTGTCCAAAGATCATTTTCTTCAATCAACCTAAACTGTTTCATTGCTCCCAACTAAGAAGCCTGGCTAGTATTGAGGCCATGACTGATAATATGACGGTTTTAAAACAAACATAGGACCTAAGTTTGAATTAGTGACCACATCTTTTGTGGTAGCAAACAATTGAGTTTTCTTTAGCCGTATGTGTTAATGCAAGTTTGGTGCACCAAGGGAAGCATATACTTTCATTAGAGGTAAGAAAAAGAGAAAGATATATGTTTGAGGAATGGCAGTAAAAGAGTTTATGATCTTCTCCTGGGGTTCAGGAGAGTTGGGGAAGAGAAAAAGAGAGGGAGAGAGAGAAAGAGAGAGAGAGAGAGAGAGAGAAGAAATTTATAGTAAAAAGAAATAATCAAGGGACTCTTCAGAGCGAGGATACCTAATTCTGAAATTTAACATGGGGTCACAACATAATCACACTTCTATCCAATTTCCCTCTCGCTGTCACACCATGCTATATAGAGCCAAGATATTGGGAAGACTCTCTGTGCCGATTGATGCTATGGAGGAAAGGTAGATTCATTATTAACAGAGATCAATAATTCACCATGGGAAAGAGATCAAAGTCAAGACTGACCAGGAAATATGTGAGATTTCTCAAAACTATTATTATGATTATTATTGCAGGAGTGGAGCCAGGTTCTCCACAATATTTGGAATGCAGGGCTTAGTGTTTGCCTTCAGATATGAAAGAAACATGGAAGCCCCATTTTGCAGGCATTCCAAAGAACACCAAGCAGCTAAGATGGATGTCATCTCCGTAATACTCGCGACAAAGAGATTCCTTTACAACGTGTGTCTTCTAGGCCATTTTATCATAGTGCTGAGACTAAGATGACAGTAAAGACTTGGAAAAACGATTTTCTCATTGCATACGTTTCAAATTTACAGAAACCCGGTCCCAAAGAATCTTCCCAAACAGCTCCATAGAGGGTATGGAATGAGATGGGAAGAGGAAGTATAATGCCCAGGTCAGTGTCTACCATGCACTCTCATAGACATTTTGGTTATTCCTAAAGGCCCAGTGAGATTGTGTCCTATCTTCTTCCTGAGCTAGGCATTGGAATTGAGAACAACAACAAAACAATGACCAAATACACATCTAGGGAACGGACGCTTATTCTACAAAATGAGGTGATTAAAGGTCTGTGTTGCCTGAATGGGATTCTCCCATCCATTTGGAAGGCTTTGCTTTCCCACACAACTGATGTATGAGGACGACTGGGATGCAAGTGGTCAGGAGTAGGGGAGGAAGCATCTAACTCACCTTGACAAATCAGGAAATGCATCATGCAGGAGTCATTTAGTCTGAGTCTTGGAGATTATTTGTTAATTCACCAAGAAGTGATGGGAGGGATACCATACTTTCTTTTATTCCACAATATCCGTTGAGTGTTTTGTGCATGCTCTGTGCTGTGATATGGAGTTTAGAAAAGAAGAACATGTTTTCCCTCTAGATCTACCAATCTAATGGAAAAAAAAAATAAACTTTACACAACTACTTTCATAAATACGATGAGTGCGATGGTAGAAAAATTTTTAAAATGGTAGAAAACCATTAAAATATGGTAGAAAAGTCTAGGTTGCTGTTGGCTAACAAAATAAGGACATTAATTTACACTGGGACCATAGGGAAGATTGTATTGAAGAAGGGATCATATATATATAAGATCAGATCTGGTTAAGTGAAGGGTGACTGGAAGGATGTTCCTTGGAGAGCAAAGACCAAATGGGGAGCCCTTGGGGATTAAATGTGTGGTCATCCAAGGAACTGAGGAAGTGTCAGTTGGACTGAGAAAGCCACAGTTGCCTGAGTTGCCTGAGGAAGGCACAGAGAGGCCTCAGAGGGAATTGACCCTACTGGCATCTTGATCTGGGACTTCTAACCTCTAATAGTATGGAGGAAAAAAAAATGTGTTGCTTAGGTCACCCAGTCTATGGTGTTTCATTACAGTTGGTCTAGCAAACTAATATAGGTTCCAAAGTGCTTTACCAACAGGTGAAACAAGATTTGCCTAAATATTTATTTTACAAATTAAAGCTGGTGATACACACAATTCGATCTGATTTATATTAAAAAATGTGATGGTCACTGGGAAATGTTCTAGAAATAAGGAGCCCCAGAAATGGAGATTTCGTTTGGATTAAGTTAAAATCCAGTCTGAGTCAGTTAAAATCCAGGGCTGAGTCAGTACGGTGGTATCAGAGAAGGAAAAGAGAGAATTGATTCACGAAGTATTCAGAAACTGGAATTAAACAGACTTTATGACCCCTGAGATTTTTTCGTGAGCAATGACTTATCTTTTCCAAGTAGATTAAGGAAAATTAACTTAACTGGGACAGAGGTGAGAAAACTGCAAGATGTCATGTAAGGATTGACTTTAGTTGAAGTGTCAAGTGACCATCTAAAGGAGATGTCCAGTAAGGACTTGTAATCTCCGGTAAGAATTTGTCAATGGAGCTTGTAGTTTGAAATGAAGACAGTCTGCTATAAATACAGGACTGTGGTCACTCATGAATATTTAGAAGAATGTTTCAAGAGAAAAATTGTATATCATGTTCTCATTCTGCCAGAGGGAGAAAAAAATGTTTTCCAGAAATTGTGTCATTATCACTTTTAGAGTTTAGATAAAAATCTTCTTTTTGGAATAGTTTGGTTGATAACCAAAATCCAAACCAAAATCAACAACTACGTTAAATGCTATGATGAACACACACACACACACACACACACACACATTAAACTAAATGAAGCTTTGCCCTAGGAGTAACAAAAACAAAACAAGCAATGACATAAATACAGTAAAGTCACAGAAATGACCAGAGAGAGAGAGAGAGAGAGAGAGAGAGAGAGAGATGTGTTGCCAGGAAACATCAAAGGAGCAGTAGTCATGGCAGACAAATATGAACGGAGAAAATCTCAAAGATGAGGATGCAATTCACATGAATTTGAATGCGGAGAGTATTTGGCTAGTCATAGAAAATAAAACACCTAGAGAGCAGGAGAGGATATCCCAGGAGGCCATCGTGAAGATTTAATGCCAAGAAGAAATAGGAAATATGGTTTGGGAGAGACTGTGAACAATTTAAAGTTAGAAGAATTTTCCCAAGAGAAATTATACACAATAAGTAGCTGCAGGATGATTGAGACCACAGAGCCCCCTTCTTAGCTCAGGATGTGTGGACTTAGAACACAAATGTAGCCTTCTGTCTTATTTACTCTCTGCTAAACAGGAATTTTATTATGTATGATGTGAAAATAAATGGCAATGGTCCACAGGTAAATATGGTCATATTTTCTTGAAATAATACTGTACGGGCCAGTGATTGTGACTGTGGTCAAAACATTCGATTTAAACTGACATTGGCTAGGGGTGCCTGGGTGGCTCAGACTGTTAAGAGTCTGACTCTTGATTTCAGCTCAGGTAATGATCTTGAGGTTGTGAGATCGAGCCCCACATCAGGCTGAGGGCTGACAGTGAGGCTTCTGCTTGGAATTCTCTCTCTCTCCCCCCCTCTCTCTCGGCCTCTCTCTCTCTCTCACCCTCTCTCAAAATAAATACATATACATTAAAATGTTATTAAAAATAAAACTGACCTTTTCTATAACATAATATTATGTAGTCAAACTCTATATAAGTCATTTCCCAAAAGATGAATATACTGAGAAGTTGCTACATCTTATGGATACCTAAGGAGTCAACTCAGATGGCATCTGTCCAACTGACTCCAGTGTCGGAATTGTGGGATTTAGAAGCATAAATTTCTCACAAGTGTCATGAGAGCCAGTGCTGTATTGGGTACATGGTCCAGAAGAGAGTGGAGCTTAGTAGTAATAGGGCAATATACCCTCGGGACAATGTGTCACAGGGCTGTTCCAAGAGCTTGTAGGTTTACCTCTGAAAGAAACAATGTGTCTATTTCTTTAATACATTTTAATCAGCAGGATAAACAAGCAAACAGTTCAGGCTTACTCTGCAGGAAATATTCTGCTGGCAAAATCTTGGAAACTATGTCCAACGCTGTCTTAAAATAAATGTCAAGAACTGTTCCATTCAAAAGTGAAACAGTGCGTCAAAAGTGCTGGCAACAGGTGGCTGTAGGATCAGTAGTTTAAATCTATGTTGACACATCTCCCCTTCTTCACACCGGAAACAAATATAGTGCTATTGTGGTTCTTTCCCCCTTTAATACCTAGTAGGCATTAAAAGCCTGCAGAGTGGCTGCTAATCTTTTCATATATGTAAATAAGCTCATCAAAGATAGTAAAGCCATCTGTCATGTCCATGTGAGGCTCACAGGATAAAGAGAGAGTTGGAAATACGCAAGACCTCTGACGAGGTCTATATACATCAAAGGTGTGGGTATAATATATTATGTATATATATTTTGTACATGTTTATAATATATATTATATGTATACATACATATATATTATGTACATGTATATAATATACAATATAATTATATACATATTATATTACATATATATATGTATATTATATATAAGTATATATATAATTTGAACCCAGGGGAAGCTTGTAAGCAAGCTCAGGTGACCTATAACCTATAGCAGAGACAATAAATGGACCCCAGCCTAGGTCAGCTACACAACACCCCACTTGCAGGTCCATGATTAGGAAGTAAATATTCACCATCCAAAATCGTGATGGTTGTTACACAGCATCATTGCAGCCATAGCTAATTAATAGTTGAGTCAATGACTAAGGAAAAATTTGGTAAATCTGAAACGAGAACAGAATTCACGAAGATGTTCACAAAGCGTGAGACCGTGCGGTCACTGAAACAAGAAAACGAAGAAAAGAAAATTAGAGCAACAGGGTTAAGTAAGGATTGATTAAAGTAATAAAACTAGGCTGAATGAAACTTGAAATCAGTGTGCTGAGCTGTTGTATGTGTCAATAGACTATAATTCTTGGAAACAAACAAACACATAAACCAACGGTTCAGCTGTGTGGTAAAAACACCCCCTGCAGAGTTGCCTGGTTCCCTAGGTTCATACTGATATTAATACCTACCTCCCTGCTACTGCTCACAAATTGACCACTCACGTTTTTCCTAAAACTGACAAAATGGCTATGACATTTGTTAGGCAGAGCATGGGATGAAACTGAGTAGTCCAACTAGGCTGAATCCCGTGAAGGAGCAGGAGAAGGGCAAAACCATAAGAGCAGACGACTCTTCATTGAAGGATACAAATCCATTTCTCTTACACAAATGGCAACACTCTTCTATCACCTGAATCTGTTTTGCTACCTGGGCCACCCAGGATCTGGACACCTCTCTCAGGGTAAGATCATCACTCTTGTTGGTCCTACCAAAATTTTCAAAACTACGACACAGCCAGGCAAAGTGGATCTTGATCCCTTTGGCTGGACTGCAAGTTTTGCCTCAAAACTCTGGTACCTTTTAGTCAAGAAATGTATTATTACCGGGGCACCTGGGTGGCTCAGTCGGTTGAGCGTCCGACTTCGGCTCAGGTCATGATCTCACTGTCCGTGGGTTTGGGCCCCGCGTCGGGCTCTGTGCTGACAGCTCAGAGCCTGGAGCCTGCTTTGGATGCTGTGTCTCCCTCTCTCTCTGCCCCTCCCCCGTTCGTGCTCTGTATCTCTCTGCCTCAAAAATAAATAAACATTTAAAAAAAAAGAATTAATGAAAAAAGAAATATATTATTGCCTCTAATCTCAAGGATAAGATCCTTCCCATATTTTGCGTAGCTAGTATATTTGGAGATAACTCATTAATTTATTCATTCACACAGTGATATTTATTGAGGGCCTACCAACATGCACTGAACAAGTAAGTGAATGGTTAAAAAATAAATTAAAAAAAAAAGTAACTCCATGGGTCCTGCTCTCAAAGAAAGTATAAACCAGTGAATAAAGAAGAAATGTCCAAGGGTAAGTTTAATGTTAGAAAACAACAAGATAGAATTGCAAAGCAGGAGGCAGGAAACATCGTTGTATGATTCAGGGGTGAGGGAACTTGTCACAGAGGAAGCACATTTTTATTTGACCCTTGAAAAAAGAACTTGATATGATTTGGTTGCATGAAGAACAGAAAACCTTTTTATGCTGATACAGTGCCTGGTCCAAAACTGGAGATGGATGTATGTGCATGTTGAGGTAGTTGTGACAAAGCAAATTTGGTTGCAGTGTAGGTTCCTTCCGGATAAAAGTGGCCAACAAAGTAAAAATTAAAAAAACACACACACATAAAATAAAAGCCAAGAATGAGGTCCTATTAGGTTCAGAGCACTGGTTGGTATCTACAGAATACATCAAAAGAGGCCAGAATCTTTATACGTTCAAGGGTTCATAAGGACCTAAAGCCGTAAGAGTTTCCCCTGGCTTAGGTTTAAGGTAAAGAAGATGCCTCCCTCAAACACACAAGAATAATCATTGGAAAACGCTATAGTAATGGAAACAGAGCACCCCAGTCAGATGGTGGGGAGCTAAGTGGGTTCCAAACATGAAGAGGTAGATGTCCGAGCAGTCCATGAAGTAGAGCGCTATCAGGATTGGGGACCATGCAGTATGGAGAAACTAATCAATTCTTAGTAGGATTAATATTTATTGAGATCCTACCATGTGCCATCTGACCTCTGGGAACTAAGCAATGGGCGAGGCAGGCAGGTAAGTGGGACTGTGGATTGGTGGAAAGAAGACTTATGTTAGAGTGACAGTCGTTCTTTCCCACCAAATCCAAACACAGTTTTCGAAGCTCATTTCCTCCTTGTCTTCTAAGCATGGGGGCAATTGCGGACCCCAAGAGGGCAAAGGCAATGCAGTGATCATTTTATTTCTTGGCCTTGCCCATTAGGGTTCTGAAGACCAGTTGTAGAATATCCGGTTAAGGAAGAGACATGAGTCCGCATCAATCACATATGCCTGCTTAGGCAGCGCAGTCCGGAAAGGTCCCAAATTAAAGAATAAAGTCAAGAGAAAACATGATTGAAGCCAAATTAGCAAGATAAGCAGACTGCAGAAGAAGGAGCAGTCAGGATGGTGAAGGAAGTTGAAGAAGTGGAGCACGGGATGGCATTGACGGGTGAAGCAGGGCAGTTCATGAGCCGTATCTAAGAATCGACGACATCCATGAGATATTCATTTTATGTGAAGTTCAACTTGATCCTGTCACTGCACAGATAAGTCAGTAAAGCTATAATGCAGGTAGCAGACCTCCAGACACAAAGCAAGGGTTCCAAGACACATCTCTAGACCAAAAATGGAGAACTGAGATGAAAAGAATACAGAGCCATTTGCCAAAGAGAGCAGAGAGAGTCTTGGACAACAAAGATCCTGGGTGTAGGCAAGAGATGAACATCGATTTAGTGCTGAGGAGAGTTAGGGCTGAAAACTTGAAATACTTTGCATACTTTTAGTCCATCCAGACTTGGGAAAAGGCTGATGTTCAACACCAAGGGCTGCAAGGGACTGTGTGACTTGGGAAGTTAATGTGGAAATTAATCACTGAAATGGATGGTTACGGGGTGTAAGATTGGCCGTATGACGGATCCGAAGATGAATTCAAGAAGCCGGTACCAGACACATGGAGATGGGATAGGAAGGTTCTAAGTCCATCGAAGCAGGAGGTCAAGATTGTACCTCAGCCTGAGAGACTATGGCAATGGGAAGGAAGGGTGGGTCTGACAACATTATAAAGGAAAACCCCGAAGGCATTAACCAGGGAAGAAGTATATCAAGAAAAGAGCGGGAAAAGACCAAACTAAGACTCTTTCTGGTAACATCTGCTCCTTAACAAAAGTTATCACTTACTGTGTGCCAGGAACGGTGCTATGTGCTTTTGGTTTAATTTGAAAGCTGAGATGAAAATTAATGAAATAACTGAACCAATACTTTTACCTGAGCACGGAGCCATGGTGGCGGCCATCTTTTTCTCCCCTCCTCCCTTCATGTCTGCCTCTCTCCTTTGCTAGTTTACTTGGGAGAAATTCCTCAATAAGTCACTTCCTCACGAACTGTCAACATAGGGCCTCTTCTGGGTCACTTGACTTAAGAAAGTGCTGGAACCAGAGCTCCTGGGTGACTCAGTCGGGTTGAGGGTCTGACTTCGGCTCAGGCTGTGATCTCTCAGTTCATGGGTTTGAGCCCCGCATCGGGCTCTGTGCTGACAGCTCGGAGCCTGGAGCCTGCTTCGGATTCTGTGTCTCCCTCTCTCGCGGCTCCTTCCCAGCTCGCGCTCTGTCTCTCTGTCTCTCTCTCTCTCATAAATAAATAAATAAATAAATAGGAAAATGAGAGTGCTGGAACCAAACTTGAGTTCCGGGTCATTTCACTCCAAACCTCTGCTCCTAACTCAGTAATGCAATGTGGTAAATGTGCGAGGGCAGATGAGCCTTCAACACTGCCTCACCTAACCCCATAACACCCCCTAACTAAGTCCCTCCTGGCTGTCTACACTCATATCAATAACAAAAGTAAAAGTATCCAAAATGTTAATATTAAAGCACAGAACACCTCTGGCTGAGGGAAATTATTGTTAAAGTGTTAAGTCACGAGATGGACCCATTTTTCTTCTCAGAATCTCATGTTTTTTTTTTTTATCTGAGGCACAGTGAACTTGGGGCATTTGCCTGGTACTCAGACGGAATATGTAGCAGGCATTTGGAACACAGGATGCAGTTTCTCAAGAAGAAGTAAGCAAGTTCTGATTAATTATTCTTCAAATTTCTATGTGGAGCCATTGAATCACTAATTAAAATGCATTATCTCAATGAATATGCGTGGAACAATAGCAAGTTCACCAAATTTAGAGAGTCGAGAAGCTTAAATTGAAAAACACCATTGACAGATTAGGAAATCAAGTTAAAAAAGAGTAGGTACTACCCTAACAGAGCCAAGGAGACCTTACTCTTTGTGCATGTTTTATCTTTAGATGTGAAAGAAAAGAAAAAGGAAGGAAGGAAGGAAGGAAGGAAGGAAGGAAGGAAGGAAGGAAGGAAGAGAAAGGAAGAAAGAAAGGGAGAGAAATGAAGAAAGAAATACTACTTCAAGGTAAAATACTCTATCTATTTTATTACTCTATAAATTATTATTAATTTATTGTTAATACTCTATAAAATATCTATTTTGTCACAGTACCTATTTGAAATTATAGCCATTTCTAAGACTTTAGAATCTCTATTTTTTATGGATATTCTTCTGACTACGTGGTTTGATCCTTCTGCCCTATGGTGAGAAAACTTTGCTGCCTGGTGGTGGCAGAATGGATAAAAACCCACGTAAGCTGGTGACTCTCCCCAGCCTTGGAAAAGAATGTCTCCCACAGAGTCTTCAGCAGTAGCTCATTTATATAGTAATTGACCAGGTTGTCTTATAGAGTCGATTACCATTTGTCAAGCATTAAAAACACTCCTTAAATTGTGCTACTGGATTCCTGCAGGGATACGATTAAACATTTAATCATTTAATTAATCTAAACGACACACAAACAAACAAAAACTATGCCCCAAACTTCTCCTCACAGCCAAGGTCACGTTCATGTCCCAGGAAGAAAATTGACAAGATCAAAACCCGGTGGACAGACACTTAAGCCATGATTAACAGAGATCCTGCTTTCTCTGGAAAAAAATGATGCACTTCCAGAAACTAAACCACAACTCCGATATCTACTTTGCTACTTTGTGAGATGGCTCATTCACTGTTTACATGACCCTTGGGAGCACTCTTAAGGCCAAATAAAGCCATTAATTTTTCCTTGAGCTTAGAATATTAAAGATAAGTGACGGAGACAGCATAAAGGCATGGGGATAAAACATCGGAGATGAAGGCTCCAATACTATATCTCACTGAGGAATTCTCAGCGTGAAGGGCTCATTAAGTCGGGACACGAGGCTGTGCCTCACCATGGCAGGCCGGACAAGAAGAGGGGAACCCACGGCTGAGTCTTTGCTGAGGTGGGGGAGTGGGATCGCCTTCCTGCCGGGGTGGCCATGCCCTCTGAAGGCTTCTGGGTGTTGACCACATAAGCACAGTGGCTTCTTCAGCATCACGAAGTAGAAATTCAGGGACGCAAAGAATTCTGATGAATGACCGGGTGTATGTATTTTCAGGTCTAGGAACCGAATGCTGCCAAAATGGGTCTCTGTTTCTACTTTTTGTAAGTTTATTTATTTTGAGAAACAGAGAACGAACAGGGTGGAGCAGAGAGAGAGGGAGAGAGAGAATCCCAAGCAGGCTCCGCGCTGTCAGCACAGAACCCGATGGGGGGCTCGAACTGAAACCAGGAGATCATGACCTGACCAGAAACCAAGAGTCAGATGCTTAACCAACTGAGCCACCCAGGCGCTCCAGGTCTCTGTTGTTAAACCTTCCACCTTTGCCTGCTGCTAAGGAAGGGAGGAGACACAGGTAAGACAGCCAGGACGCACGTGTTTGTCCTTTGGTCTGTCCATGCACCCTTTGCGCTCAAAGCACGGGGATTTGTGGTTTCCTCCTATCGGACCGTCCCCCACACTTTTCCCCTTCCGCCAAACATCTTTAAAGATCACTACCCTCCACATGTAGGACCTAAGTGCAAGTTATGTATCCTCTCAGTGGTGATGTTAGTCCTTCTTTCTCTCCAAACTTCCAAATGATACTTCTACCTTTTTTGTTCCACTCCGAGCCTGGCTCGCACTTTGCACTAGCTCCGAGGTTCCCCAGCAAACATGAGATCAGCTACATCTATCTCAAGACAATTGATGTTACAGCGGTGCAGATTGGAGGCCGGGAAGCCGACAGCACCAGAGGCCATTAACTTTCTTTCCCAAAATCACCTTTCTCATTAGATTTGAAAAATGTGTTTGAGAACAGCAGCTTATGGCAGTCGACTAGATAAAACTTCAGAAAGATAGTACACACAAGGAAAGGTGAGACAAATTGCAATGATAAGGTATGTCAGCAGAGGGCTGATGTTGCAAGAATATAGTGTCTTTGTATCTGTAGCCATTCATTAAGCAAGGTTATGTCAGGGCTGTTGGCAGAGAGAAACGGAGACTCCAATATACCCAGAAGCAGCCGAAAGTAATTACTGGACTTCTGTATCCCTCCCTCGGACTACTCATTGGCACTGGTATATTCATTTGCAAAAATATACACGCCAGAAAAAAGTATTTTGAAAATGATTATTTTCAACACGGTAACAAACAATTGATAATCTGAACATAACTACACAGTCCCCATTATGATATTGGTTCTGCCTCAGGAAAAAAAAAAAATGTGTCTGATTGTTAACCCCGAGTAATCACGAGATTCCAAAGGTGTCTTATTAGCTTAGGAAACAAGAGTTACGTTTCTATGGGAGTTTGGGGGGCGGGGGGTTGGGGAAGACACTTAAAATGAAAACAATTCTGTTTCCACTGTTAAGCTCTGATCGGTATATATCAGCATATATGATTCGTCTGTAATGATGTCAGTATTCAATTCTTTCTTTCTTCTTATATTTTTAATCAATTCTTAATTTTTACCAGTGAAACAGTGGCAGGTTCCTGTTGAGAAGGGAAATGTCTGTATTACCCACCAAGCGTATTAGGAATAAGGCCAATTCTTATCTAAGAGAATTTCAGTTATATTTTTTTAATTAAAAAATTATGTTTATTCATTTTTGAAAGACAGAAACAGAGAACAAGCAGGGGTGGGGCAGAGGGAGAGGGGGACACAGAATCCGAAGCAGGCTCCAGGCTCCGAGCTGTCAGCACAGAGCCCGACATGGGGCCGGAACTCACGGACCGCGAGATCATGACCTAGGCCGAAGTCGGACGCTCAACCGACTGAGCCACCCGGGCGCTCCTCTCATACCCACTCAGAAAGGTTGCTTCTGCGAGTGAATATTCTCACGTATCTGCTGGATCATTACATGTGTGAACACATAGGGCTCAATACCCTTCACAATCACAGCGTGCGAATACACAAAAGCCTCCATGTCCCTGCCAAGCTAATGATTCACTTCTCTGCTGTCTTTGAAAGATGTCACAACCTTCTAGAAAATGGAAACTGAAGCAAAGCTAAAGGGCTAGTCTTTCGTGGAGGGTGCAATCTCAGGCAAGGATGAGGAGGGAAACCAGGTATAAGATTATGTATTATCAAGCCACTTAATGCGGAAACATAGCTGATTGCTCAGTTGCATGCTCTGTCTCCAGCGGGCCAAAAAGAAAAGACCCTATCTGGGAACCATCTGTTAGTACAAGAAGGGGGGGGATGAATTTATCTACGGGGTTCCCTCACATGTCCCTTGTCTCACGGGGCAAGATTGGTATCGCAGGTCATTAATTCCATATGTTGTATTCTATTACCTGGACCTTTGGAAAGCTACTGGGGAGTCAGATATCATGCCCTAAAGTGTGAGACTTCATCTGAATCCACAGCAATGGCAAGAGCCCAGGTCACTCCCTTCAGTTCCGCTCTCAGGTAGGGTCAGGGTGACAGCCTCACTTTGGCTCGCTCTGCGTCAGGACTGAAGGGAACCTTTGCTGCCCATGGCACTTACCCCGGTCGAAGACCCCTGGAAAATGGGCCAGAGGACTGTGACCACTGGTGGTGGCAGCTGTGGATAATCTAAGACCAAGACCCACGAAACAGGTATGGCAAAGCAGAGGGGAAGTTACGAGTAACTTGTGCCTGATTCAAAAGCACAGTCCCAGCTCACTCAACTGTCTGCACTCAGCCAGTGATTTTCAAAACACCGGCTCCAGTGGTCAGCGGACCTCTTCTTCATTCTCACCCCGTCAAAAGTATTGAGTCTTTTCTACCGAAGAGATTGCCCCCTCATGTTTGAATCACTTTCTTGCCTTCCTGCAGACCAAATTCGCATTTTTTCTGCTACCTGCTCTTTGTTTCTTTTCATTTGTTGTTGTTGTTGTTGTTGTGGCTGTTCCTCAATCTTCCTGCTGGCTACATCTTCTTTTCTGAGATTTCTAAATGTGTAAGTATCAAGACTCCATCCTTGGGCCCGTTCTGTTCTCTCCGTACACCTTTGTGCGTGTGTGTGATATTATCTAAGTTGCAGTAAATTCTCTTGCTTTGCTGACAGTGCCCGCATTAATTTCTCCGGTTTCAGCCCACCTTTGAACTCATTTCTCATGGACTGAACTGTTCCCTCATCATTTCCTCTGGACTCCCTTCAGATCTTAACTCAAATAAATACCCAAATGAATAAGTTCATGGAAAAGGAATCTTGAAGGACTGGTAGGAAAGAGTCTCCACTTTTCATAGTCATCAGGAAGGTATAAATTAAATCACTGATTATATACAATGTCATGACCTCTGTAGTAATGAAAAAAGCAAAAAACAAAAGACAAAAAGGTAGCAAGGATTCTGGCATGGCATAGAAGGTGATTATGATGCGAGGAAAAGGAAGTCCAAGGTGGCCCTTTACTCTTAACACTTGGGAGATCAATCAGGTGATATGGTAAACTGGAAAATTCACATGCCCTATGACACATCAGACTTCACTTCACCTGTCTAAAAAAATGGTCTAGTGAGAGGTTATCTCGAGTGACTACACGTACTCTGTGTCTACAACATGCCTGTGTTTCCTTTTAATTAGCTTCATTAAAGTATAATTGATAGACAAGAAAACCTATTTAATGTAAATGAGTTGATGACTTTGTATACATGCAAATACATGTGCAACCATCGCTATAATCAAGGTAATAAACATATCCGTCCCCTCCAAAAGTTTCCTCCCTCCTCCCCCCTTTTTTTGTGCTAAAAACATGTAACGTGAGAGCTACCTTCCCATCAAATTAAGTGCACGCTCCAGTATGGTTCAAATAGGCACTCAGTCGTGCCGCAGATCTTCTGACCTTACTGCGTGGGTCCCTTAAGTGACAAGTAGGTTTCCTACAGAATCAGTCGCTGTAGTAAAACACAGAAACAAGCAGATTTTACATTAATGGCGGAACGGATTAATGTTGATATATTTACACCATTAAATACAGAACAACGTAGGGTAACTCTTAAGGCTGTAAGGGTAAGCGAAAATGACAAGTTGAAGAGTGTGCACATTAATGCCCTGAGGGAAGGTCTTACACATCTCCAGCCTACTAAAAATAGATTGGCCCGGAGAGAAATGCACTGTCGTTGACATAATGTGACTTTTGTAAGGAAGGAGAGAAATGGGTCCAGGTAGATGACTAACAGAACCCGAACTGTCTCTGTTAACATTCTATTTCATTAAAAAGAAGCTTTGAAGGAAAACAAAAACAAACAAACAAACAAAAAAAACATTTGAAAATCTGTACAAGTAGACAGAAACCAACCTTTATCAAGGGCTCACTATGTGCCAGTTTTCTGATTCAGAGCATACACTCCAGAGCCAGAAATCTGGGTTTGAATCCCGGCTCTGCCTTTCTCCAGATGTATTGCTTTGAATCAGTCAGGTGGCTTTCCGAAGAGTTGGTCTGTGTGTCTGTGAAGTAAGGATTGTGGTAATATCGACCTCTCAGCATTCTTGTGATCATTTAATTGCGTGATTTATTTATGAAGTGTTTTACACAGCGCCTGTTATGAATAGCGCTATTTGGATGTCTAAAAATGTGAGTTATTCTCATCAGGCTAAGAATCCGGGCAGTCTGTCTGCAAACTCTCCCCATGCTGGTTGAAGGAGAAAACCAGACGGACAAAATTATAATGAGGACGCACCGCTTTTTATTTTTTTTCTTTTCATCTTGAAAATACACCCACCGCTGACGAGGTCATCGGCAGGGGAATCACTGGTCTATTCTGGATTAATTGGCACGAGGCCTTAGGCAGGGGTCAGGCTTGGTGAGTTGTCTCCCGTCAACTGACACATAGTATCTTGTTCATAAATCTAAGCAACTTAAAATAGGACATCTGACCAGCCTTTCTTGCACTATCTGAGTACGAAACGGTAAAATATTATTTCAAAGCTATTCACTAATGCAGTTGTATCATTGTGTTGTCTAAATGACACTGGAGCTGAATTATCAAACCGAAAAGAAAAACTTCGGTCAGCTGTCAACATCAGCCTAAGGATGGTATATTTACCAGATGACAGACATAGAAGCTAACAGCTCTGTAAATACGGAATATAAAATTTGCTGAATTTGAGTCTGTTTCCCAAATTTGCGCTTAATTTTTTTTTCCCCCGGCATATTTGAATAGACAGCAGAATTGAAGGTTAAGGAAGAGATAGGGAAGATTCTTGCAAGAATCATTTAAACTAAAAGACCGTTCCGTGCCTGGCCTAGTTACCAGCTTTCTGCTGAGGTGGCATTCTGGGGAGCGCTCCCCCTCGCCAGCACATGCTTTTGTATTTATTCCCCAGGTTTTTCTCATTTCAACTTTTACATGGTTTCCTTCTATAATTCCTCAGGGGCCACCTGGCCTCCTTTTCGGACTAAATGCTTGGGCTGCTACTGAAGGGGAACTGGTAGCCACCTGTGCTCAGAGACGCCCTCCCTCAGCCTTCATAAAATGGCTGCGGGGCCCACAGAGCAACCCCGCATGCCCCCTCCACCCCAGGATGCAGGCTTCTTGCTCTCTCCGCTTGCCTACCACAGTCTGACTGAGTGAGAAATGCTCTAACCTTTTCCCCATCTTTTTTTACGATAACACCAGAGAAGTAGGATAGCTTCAAAAGTTCAGATTACTTCAAAAGCGTAGCAACCGACTTTCAGACACAACTCACTTTGATTTTAGAGTGAAATCCATTGAGGTTGGTTTTTCCCATCGCTATTTGGATGTCTACATCAAAAAAGAAATAAACACAAATAGAAGCTTGTTGACTGGCATTTATACCTACACACCGAGAACTGGGTAATAACCTATGAAGATTTTCTTTTCACGGCATCTCTATAGAGGTGTAGTATTTTAACTTAAATTTCGCACCAACCAATTTGCTTTGGAGCATTTTAATTGTGGGTTATCACTGTAAGGCTTATAAATAAAGTGAGGTCAAGAGCAAAGAGATTGAAATGTTTTCATCTCCAAAAACATGTAAAGAAAATACCCCATGTGGGTAATGGAATGTTTAGTGTCCACTTCAAGAAAATAAACAAACAAAACAGAAAAGCATAACTCTGAAAGGTCATCCCAGGATTGCAGAAAGTTACTCTGTGATTCTTCCATGAAGAGATATTGAAAAGGAAAAAGGCAGGAACACTGTAATCAGAAATCACAGTTGATGAATAGAAAAGTGAATTGTTCCATCCTAGAACGATTTGAAATTCTGTAGGATATTGGATTGGGTAGGAATTGGCATAAAATTATTTAAGGGCATATTCAGGCCGATTTTGATTAAATTCTGTTTTGAAGTCAAGCTTGTGAAAAGAGAGATTCTCTTTCAACCACTTTTAAAGCTTTCATTTTTAGGGTTGCAATTTCCTGTATTATCACTGATGACCATTACTACTTTTTGGTTGGAAATGGATTACGGAAGATACAAGAGTTAATTTAAAAGGTTTATTCAACACAATGGACTGAAAACGCATACTTTTACTCTTACAAAGGTATATTAGTGTGTAGTAACACAACAATGTAGAAGGAAACATAGCTACAGATGTCATTGTTGTTGTATAAATCTAGCATTTACCCTCTTTATATGTAAAATTTATAGCATCATCTAATTACTACGGTCGATCACTCCATGAATACTTATCGTACATCTTCTGTGTACTACATTCTGGGCACTGGGGATATAATAGTGGGAAAAAAAAAAAAAACAGACAAAAGCCCTGCCCTCACCCAGAGCTCCTTGATAAAGAAGCACAGACAATAAGCAGGCGTGTGTGTGTCTGTGTGTGTGTTGTACACAGAAGTTTCATATGGTAATAATAATACTAAAGGATAAATGGACCGTCAGAGTTGGAAGTTACAGTGTTAGATAGGGTGCCCAAGAATGGCCTCATTGGGAAGATGACTTCTGAATAAAATCTGCAGAATATGAGGGTGCTAGCCATTTTAACACACGTGGTTTCTAGAAGTAAATCTTGGTGATTCTCACATTGGAGGATCAACAAAGAGGCCGGTGTGCGGAAGCCAATGTGGGTAACAGAAAAAGAGGTATAGGAGAAGGAAAGAGGCACCCAATCCTGCAGGCTTTGCATTTACAAGATTTTTCATTTTAGTTTGCTCTGGGTGAATTGGGAAGGCAGTAAAGACATTTGAGCAGAGGAACTACATTTTAGTTGAATCCTTCTGGCTGCTTTTCTGAGAAGAGATTTTGGGAGTAATACAGGAGCCAGGAGCCCCTGTGGGAGGCTGCTGAGGTATTGTAGCATTTTGGGGATAGATGATGGTGAGACGAGAGGGTGGAACATACTTGAGTTCTGTGTATTTAGTGGCCAGGATTTACTGACAAGTTGGAATAAGAGCCTGGGGACAATAAAATGGGGAAGAATTGACTGACATCAACATCTTCAAGAATGTGGGGGTATATAACTAAGGAGAGGGGAATACAGGAGGAACAGGCCTGTGAACCTCAGGGACTCCCTAGCAGAAATGGATATGCCGATCTGGAGTTCTGGGGAAAGATCAGGGTAGGCTATATCAGTTGGGGATCATCAGCATGTAGATGGCATGCCCGTTAATGACATCAATGAAATAAGCAAGGGAGTGGAGATACATGGGAGAGAGGAGACTCTCCAGGACTGAGCACAGGGCAATGCCACACTGAAAGGACAGGCGATGAGGAGGAACAAGCACAACAGGAGAGAAGAAATAGGAAGAAAAACAGAAGTGATGCCCAGTGAGTATGGCGTCCTGAAAGACACATGAAGGAACTATTACAAGGAAGACAACTATGTCAAATGCCTTTGACAGCGCCTATAGAGTGAGGATCAAGAAATGATCATAGGACTTCATAGTCTTTGGTGAACCTGACAGGCTCACTCAGTTTCAGCACTGTGGGCAAAACTTTGTTAGAGAGCATTCCTAGAAGGATAGGATGTCAGGGGCAGAATATGGACAGCATTTTTTGGGAGTTCTGTTAGAAACACAAGGAGAGTAACAAGGAAGTACCTGGAGGAAAAGGGTGAGGGCACAGATAGAATTGTAAGGTGACTGAAATGATAGCATGAGTGTATGCCAACGAGAAAGATACCTTGGAGAGGCCATAAGAAGGTGGTGATCCAGGAGGGTGAGGAAAGACTGACCTGAGCAGTTCTTGGGGTTTTGGGGAGCAAGAGGCATCCAGCGATAAGGGGAGGGTGTTGGTCTAAGGTTATGTTCCATTACTCATTATAGGCACTTAGGAGAAGAGCTCATTTTCCACCTTAAATTCCTCCACACCCCAACCATCTAGGCACCCTCTGTTCCCTTATGCTGTTTTATTTCCCCATGTGTAATAGTTAATAAATTAAGCTGCAGTTAAAAACAGACCACTCAAGAGGTGCCTGGGTGGTTCAGTCAGTTAAGCATCCGACTCGATTTTGGCTCAGGTCATGGTCTCACGGCTCCTAAGTTCGCGCCCCGCCTAGGGCTTTGCACTGACAGCAGGGAGCCAGCTTAGGATTCCCTCTCTCTTTCTCTCTGCCTCTCTGCTGCTCTCTCTCTCAAAATAAATAAATAAACATGCAGAAAGAAACACAGACCAATGAATAAGTAACTGCTCAAGCATAATAAGAATATTTTTGCTTCCGCACATTAGTCCAAAACGGGTGTTCCTCCTGATCCCCGGATGACTGTTTTCTTCTCCTCCCATGGGGACTCAGAATTAGAGGCCCATTTCATTTTCAGTTCACCTTATAGTAAGAGGCTTTGTCATGGCTACACGCAGCACAGATGAGGTGAGAAGAGAAGAGAGAACCGCCTTGTGAGCCTTGAGAAGGAATAGTCACACATAACGTCTGCTCACTTTGCATTGGTGAGAAATAATCACCAACAGGGACCGCATCCCAGGTAAATGTGAAAGAAAATAATGTATTTTGGTGGAATCTTGCTTACCATGATTGACTTATTATGGATGGATATGATTTCCACTCTGCTACCATTAGTAAGCTCCGGGAAGGGGTTTCATCTACTCTTACATTCCTAATGCCTTGACGAAGGTCAGGCATGTACTAGCCACTTAACAAGTACTTCCTAAAAGAATCAGTTCGAAGAACATACACTTATTTGGCCTAAAAACAGTTTTCCCTGAGCCAGATAAAGAAGCTATCTCAGCATTCAGGATAAAGTATCCTTCTGCCAATTTTACTAGCTTTTGCTTAATAAGCTTCAACTTCATAATGTATTTTCCACTTTTTCCCACATGTGACAACAACGGACTTTAAAATATTTAATGTTTATTTATTTTTGAAAGGGCGAAAGAGACAGAGTATTAGCAGGGAAAGGGTAGAGAGAGAGGGAGACACAGAAAATGAAGTGGGCTCCAGGCTTCGAAGCGGTTAGCACAGAGCCCGAAGCAGGATTTGAACTCACAAGCCATGAGATCATGACCCGAGCAGAAGTCAGATGCTTAACTGACTGAGGCACTCAGGAGCCCTGACAAAAATGGACTTTAAAAAAATATATGTTTTGACTGTTGGGATGGTTGAATACAATGTAAAACAAAAGAAAACAAAACGAAACAACTTCATTTGATGTAGTTCAACGTGCTTGAAGTATTTTTTGCCTTTTGATAATTTTTTACAATATAAATATTACTACGTTTATATATACCTTTTTGACATATAATTGAGAGTAAAATTCAGTCAACACTTTCTATCCAGGAGAAACAAAGCAAGTTTTCATTATGGTCTTTTAAATTTTTCAGCTTGGGTTAATTGACTTGACTGTTCCCTAGGACTGTTAGCACAGGAAGAATAAAACAAGAATGACAGTATTAAAATTCATGGTTACATTTTGGACCTACAAAAGTCATCAAACTTCGTTAACAATTTGGATGCTTTCAATTGAGTTAAGTAGAAATTATCGAAATTACAATATCGCATACTACAATATAAATCCTGGGGAATTTCTGGAGGTTTGCTTCCAAATATGTCTATATGTAATAAATGGTGTTTTATTAAATTATAGGACTTCTAGATACACCATCATTTGCTTATTCAGATTTTCTGAAGTCTGGACCCTAAATGAATGAGAAATAATTATAACAATCTGCTCTGGGATGTTAATGTGGAGTGACACCCAGAAGCCCCAGCTGGTAGGCAACAGCAGTGGCAATAAACTTGAAGTCATGGGATTTAGGAAGCATATACCAGCTGTGTTCTAGGGCCACTCCGGCTGCCTCTCCACTTCTAAATATAATTCACAGCATTGACATTTGATTTAGAATGGTGTAGAAGTCCGGGAGGCTTCTCCAGTAAGTGCTCAGGCAAATGATACTCTGCTGTGCTGGTTTTGAAGTTCAGTTACTTTCTACCAAGTCTTTTGGTTAAAGATCTAGTCTAAGGCAGTCATCTCTAATGCCAAAAAGTGATTAGGGTTAAATTCTCTAAAATTTCCTCGGGCAAAGAGCCCAATCTTGCGCTTGAATTTTGTCAGTGAAGTCTACTAGATTTCCAGGTTAACCTAGAGCTGACAAAAACTCTGTGTGTGTGTGTGTGTGTGTGTGTGTGTGTGTGTGTGTGTCTAACTAAGCAGTCAATCTTTGTGGATGTTCTGAGCAAGATGAGGCAAGAAAGGGTGGCCAAGATAAGTTTTCTATCAGAGTGAGCGCACATGCCCTGGGGAACCATTTTGCGTGGCCTGCTCTCCAAATTGTCTTAGCACATCTGAACTGTAAACTACCAACATTACTGAGGGCAGGAAACCTAATGGGACACCATTGCCAAACCTGCTTGTTGTCCTGGAATCTAACAAGACCTTCCAAGCTATCGGTTCTACCCTTCATCCTCACAGTCTTTGTTACAACCTATTTGATCAATACATATATTGAGTTGGGCCAAATCAGGAAATAGGTGAACATGAAAAAACAAAAACAAAAAACACCCTTTTGGGCGGTAGATCTATGCCTACTGATTCTATTTAATGTCCTTCAATATCACTAAATCTTGATTAAGTCCTTATCATGCAACAATGCGTAGAGTACACAACTCATATTTTCTATGAAAAATATTCACAAAAAGTACGTGGAAGGTCTTATATATAAGGTGCTATAACGAAGACTTCATTGTGGAAAGAACTGAGGTTCAGAGAGGTTAGCTTGGTAGGGATTGTTTCACAGCTAATACACGACAGGATAGAAACTCTAGATGTAAAGCCAGGATATGAACTCAGGTTCCCTGACTCCAGACTTCTCACCTCCCCATTGGATTTCTGCCATTTTAAGTGTCATATTTTCGATTCGTTGGTCACACCAGCCTCTTTAGCTGAAATGCTATTCCCACCCCATTTTTATCTATTGAATTATTCTTTATGTTTCAAAGCCCAACTAAAGTAAATATACTGATAACTGCTGTGGCAGAGACTGGCTACGTTTTTACCAGTCTTTGAAAACCGTTTTACTAATTTTTCACCAACACGGAGAATATTTATGTTCTCCCTTCCTCAGTTCACCTTGTGCTCAGTCTTCACCAATGGAAAGTAGTTAGAGATGGTGGAAGTGGCTAATGCACATGATCCCAGAAATTCGCTTGCTAGGCCTTTCCCGTTGTCTTCTTCGTTTCCTGGCTGGAAGCACAGATTCCAATGAAGGGCACCAACACCCTAGAAAATGATGGAACTAGCCTGTGTCCTCGATTCGTCATGTCCTGATGACATAGATCCCCACTAGGTTTCCCATGAGTTGGTAATATATGTTTATTGTCTTAAGCCCCTCAGCCTTATTTGGTATAGCAGTTGGTGTTATAGACCCTGCCTAACACATCATGTGACCTGTGCTAATCATTTTCAGTTTACAACGTACTTTCACAGACAATACCATCATTTAATATCATAACAGTCAAATGACATGAACATTTTAGTGTCTGTCATAGGTGGAATTGTGTCCCCCAAATTCGTATACATCAATACATCAGATTGTGACTGCATAAGCTCTTTAGAGAGGTAATTCATTTAAAACAAGGCCATTAGGGAGGGCTTTAATCCAATATGACTGATGTCCTTCCAAGAAGAGGGATATGGACATAGACACACACGAAGGAAAGACCATATAAAGGCACGGGGAAGAGACGATCACATCTCCCATAGAAGGAAAGAAGTTTCAGGAAAAAGAGAGGAGAGAGAGAGAGAGAGAGAGAGAGAGAGAGAGAAACACAAAGGCTCTGCAAATGAGAAAATGGTAACATGTAGCAGAATCCGGGGCCAAAGACAGTTTTTGAGATGACCATGTAGACCCTTTCTATTGTTCCCAACATTTACCTAGGAGATTCTAGCTTGATAAACTCATCTGAATTCCTCTGATGTTTATTATTTGTGCCATCAATCTGGAATGTTTATGTCACAAAAGCGATTTATTTTTGTCTTATTTCTTCACTACATCTTAAGCTCATAGTAGGGAAAGACTGTATCTCTAAGTCTTTATACTCCTTATAAAGAATCTGGAGCAGTGCCTTAAAGTCAAGAAGGGTCAGTAAACATTCTTCTGAAAATACAGAGGTTAAAAACTTACATTGAGGGAATCAAAAGCCAGTGTTAAAATTTCTTCATGTCACAGTAAAAGTACTTGGGTAACAGGGTGTGGCTACCTATAAAGATGCTTTAATTTAGTTGGTTGAAAAATGTCAAACAGACATCTCTGAATTTTTTTGATATGTGATTAGCCTAAGAAATCACATTATTCTAGGTATGAGCCTAGCCACATATGTAAACAAACTTTACACTTAACCTTTCACTTCTTTGTGCAGTCACAGAAAGCTCTGTTCAAATATTTATTTGACTGCTTACCTTGATTCATTCGTGCATCCTATTTGCCTGATGATATCCCCCAAAAAGGTCTGAGGCTTAATTCCTCAAATTATGATTGTCATGGTAACAACCAGCAGCCTTGCAACAGTACCCCTGGTAGATTCCTTTAAAAAACAGCAAAATAAGGATATAAAAGAACATTGTGCCCAAACAAATTAATAAAAAAATAATAGATTTGTAAAGCCTCGCATTCCCATCTGACACTTTTGAGACATTGTTAGTTTGCAACACATAAACAAAATATTAAATAAAAATATATGCATGCCGAAATAAATTAGATTTCAAAAGCATCATTTTTAATAAAGGCTTTTAACTGCCTCAGTCTGGAAATAGTCTGCAATCTGGTTGATAAATATGCAGCAAATGACAAATTAATATGTGTTGGCCCTCATCAACATCGGAGACAAATGTTATTATAATGTTTTGGACTGTGCTCAGTTTTGACTGTCTGGGGAGAGGCTGTACTGGGGGCAGAGAATCTACAATCCGAGGGATAAAGGTGCCCTCTATGTGAAAAGATTGTGTGCTGCACCCCAAAATAAACAGTGGAAGTGACAGGATTTAGAGGGAAACCGATTGTATTAATTTGCCAAATCCATCAAAACTCTTAAATGTATATCTAAAAGGACTGAGAGGTCCCACAAAGACCTCTAGAACCTCAGCAGAACCAGTATCTCTTGTCCTAATAAATTATATATTTCTAGAAGTTATATATTCCACTTAATTTCTAGTGCTTTCAATTGACATTGACAGGCCCCCGGGAGGCTCAGTCCGTTAAGGGTCCGACTTTGGCTCAGGCCATGATCTCGCGGTGGGTGAGTTCCAGTCCTATGTCGGGCTCTGTGCTGACAGCTCAGATTCTGTGTTTCCCTCTCGCTCTCTGCCCTTCCCCCACTCTTGCTCTGCCTCTCTCTCTCAAAAATAAATAAACAATAAAAAATATTAAATTGACCATTGATAAGCTTTTAAAAATGAAATAAAACCATATTACAAATCAGAAAATTTTAGATAGAACTATTTTAAACACTCTTGCTAGGTCATATAAATATTCAATAATAAACTAAACATTTTCCTTATACTCAGAATATTTCCATAAAACAAACGTGTTAATGAATTTCCTAAGATCCACTCCGAGGTGAAAGAAAACCAGTTCGGTTATGACAGATTGTGTAACTTCTGAGTCTACAAACATAGACAAGTCCCAGTTGCTAATAACAGGTTTTTTATGAATTTTATTGTTTATATTTTTAATTATTTCTCTTGTATTTAAGTCATCAACAACTAATTACTAGGATTTTATGTAAAAGACACCATATCATATTAGTTAATGACCGTGACGTTATAAATAATTGTATTTTAGTCCCAGATCTGCTCATTAGTTATTTTATTGGGCAAAAATAGAGCGATTAGTAGTGTTGACTATTAACCAACAGTCCTCTTCTGAAGATTTAATAAAATGTAAGTGTAAAACATTTATCTCAATAACAGACATGTAGTCCGTGATTAATAAATATTGTATATTCTTATCATGGGGATTGCTATGATGCAATCTACTTTCTCTGAGTCTGGAGGACATCATGACAAAACTTTTTTCCGCTACCGTGCTCCGGATTGCCCTCCACCCCAGCATGTCAAAGCAATAGCGGTCAGCATATTGTGCCACAACTATTAAATTGTTTTGACCCCTACCATATTCAATTCTGATTTCCTCCTAGTATAGGATCACTACTACATTTGGCTCCAGATCTACCTTCTCCTTTTCTGCTTAAAAATTGCTTTGGGAGTTTGGGAATTGAGTTTGTTCAGTCTTAGAGAAAGCCTAAAGCTAGTAATATTCTACAAGTGCACTGCCGTGTGTAAATACCATTACAACAAATATTAAAACACTCCCTATATAACAAAGATTTCCAAATTCTTGCCAATGGCACTTTCCGTCTGAGCTGGAGTCAATACAACTAACTTCCAGTACATGGAATACTTGGGGGAATTTTGAAAAGTATTTGGTCATTACATAAGAATATGACTTACAAGTCTTTTCAAAATTGAGCAACCTTCCATTTTTTCTTGAGCATTTACTTTGTGTTTTGGTGTAAAATGTACATCACGTAAAATGTAGCCTATGGGGCAGGAGAGAATTCTAGTGCCCATGATTATTTCAACTGGTATAGCTAAGCCATAGATCCAAGTTAAGACAGTTCAACTTGTCCATATACTGAGAAGGTTCATTAGTGCTGGTATATGTCCCAGTGCACACAGCATGAAAATATAAAAAAATGAGGAAACCTACTTGATGTGACACAGCAAAAATAAATAACAGTAATAATAATAAATAAAAATAGTAATTCAAGTGTCGGAGTTTTCTACCTTTTCTGCTGTGTGGTCATTGGCCAATCATTTAACTTATCAACCACTGCAGACCTTTGTGTATAAATTCAGAGATGTATTTTTCTCCAAGTTTTCTCTCACCTCTCTGATGCTAAGATTCGAATATTCATTGAGAAAGCATTGAGGAGCTCACACCACAGCTATGGTGGCCCCAGATCAGAGAGGATGGACAAGAAGTCCTAGAAGCTCTTGTATCAGGCACACGTTTGGACTAAACTGTAAGGTAGCTGGGCTCTACCCCAACATCCATCAATATCATCTATGCTCTCAAGCAAACCAAATGAACTTTCCCTCTCAATGTAAGAAGAGAGCTCATATCGCCTTCCATTATTCCCATATTGTACAGTTGGAATTGACACATTACAAGCTTGACGTACAACAGACGTATATGAATGTCTTTGTAAACAAGATTCTAACGGTAGTGTTTGTATGCTTAGGGGAGCTAAAAAAATAATGAAGGTTTAATGACACTTTATTTTTCTTTCCGGACTAATTTAGATACCAGGGAGGATCTGAATAGTTCTAGAAAGTGAAAAGAATGAGGGAAACCAAGATGTTCAACCAATTAACTTGCCTACTCTGGGAAGGGGGAAGGTTGGGAAATAAATGGGGAAATGATGTAACATTTAGCAAGCACCTTCTTTGCTATGCCATGTATCACACCATACTGGGTACGTTCCACATTGTATAAATGTGGCATCGGAGGTATGAAGGGATTTTGTTGTATGTCTCAAGTCAGACAACAGGTCTGCTGTGCAATAGGAATTAGATTCCATGCAAATAAGTCACTAAAAGTTTGTGTTCTTTCTACTATGAATTACTAGGCTAAACGTCTTCATCTTGGAATGCTCTGAACGTATTCCAGTAACTAAACTTCTTGATGCCGAACATTCTTTGTATCTCTTCAAATTCTCTTAAAGTCAATCACCACCTACATATACACATACACATTCAAATTATTCTCATTATGGTGGTAGTATCTCAGATGAAGTCTTAATAATAATAATAATAATAATAATAAATGGATTTTTTATTGTCCTTTGGGGGACTTAACATTAACAACATGTCATTCCTGTAGAATCTGTCTGGATAATATTTTAATCCAGGGGGGCACAGGGGAGGGTTTAAGCCATAGGTAGAAATAGAAAAAGACACATAGGAAGAAATAACAAGTTTTTCTCATGCTACAAACCTAGATCTTGGTCCTTCCTATTTGAAAACACATATCTTGAGATCAATGTGCATTTGATCACATTAATACATTGTGTCTTTGAATTTCAAATTCGCCATCGTATATTAAACAATATTAAGGTATTTTCAACAAGTTAATGAATGTCATCGCTCTTTTACAAGATTGGTCTTGTTTAGTCTCATAGGTATGTGCAAATCTTATGTTGACCATGTCCCTTATTTCCAAAATGAAATAACCTTATAAATTGTAGGAGAAAATGACATTTAAAAAACAAAACAACAGCAAAACTTTCTTAGAAGGTAACAATTACAGTTTTATTTGACCATGAGATAGAATAAATGGAGAGTAAGGAGGCGAGGAGGCATGCTTTTATCCTATACTCAGCTTCCATTCTAAATAAAAATGTCATTGTTTCAAATAAGAGAAAGCTTTTTAATTTTTTTTAATGTCACAGAGATCAAACTAAATAAAGGCCTTATGAATTTCACAAAAGATAAACTAAAGCTTCAAATGGAAAGCCAAATGGAACAAAACCACACATCATTAACCTTGGCAATACTAAGAAAAAAGTTATATTAAAATTCATAGGGCAAACTACAGACAATATTGCATCCAACAAGGATAGACACTTTCTTTTTTTTCTTTTTTTTTTTAAAAATTTTTTTTTCAACGTTTATTTATTTTTGGGACAGAGAGAGACAGAGCATGAACGGGCGAGGGGCAGAGAGAGAGGGAGACACAGAATCGGAAACAGGCTCCAGGCTCTGAGCCATCAGCCCAGAGCCTGACGCGGGGCTCGAACTCACGGACCGCGAGATCGTGACCTGGCTGAAGTCGGACGCTTAACCGACTGCGCCACCCAGGCGCCCCAAGGATAGACACTTTCTAAGTAATTAAGAAATCTACAAAGAATAGAATTAAAAAGAAAAAAAAGAAACCAAACTCCCTATTTGTGGCAAATAGGTGGGTGCCTGTATTGTAGCCCTATACAGGTAGAACCATTTAACAATTATTTAATTTAAAGATCCTGAAGTAAGTAGAGAATTGAGGAAAATTCAGTGTGCGAAAGGAATCTGTGCACAAAGCGAAAGCAAAAGTGAGAATGTTAGCTAAATAAAGTTAAAGAAAAATCACTATCAAACTTAATTATTTTTATAATATGAGGAATATGCAAAATACAAATGTTCTCGGAAAGCCAATTATATATTTTTTAGTAAACCCCATGTAGATGGATAGTTGACAGCTTTAGCAACTATTGACTAATTTTTTCTTTTACCATGATTTGAAAATGAAACCGTATTACATAAAAAAAAAAAAATCCCAGTATTTTTGTGGGTCTTCCATAGGCTCTATATTATTTTCCATTAACCTATTTGTACACAAAATAATAATTAGTTAGTGATTCACTCTATAGTGAAATGATAAAGTTTTCGGTTTGTTTCAAATTGAATTTGTAGTTTGACTTAACGAGAAGTTTCACCTCTACGATATTTTGTCTTACCATCATTAATATAATATAGCTCCTGATGCTATTGGACCTTCTCTAAATTCCTCTGCTGAAGTTTTATTGGTTTTTACTATATTGTCCTTGAACCTTTCTTATTAGGATTATTTCCAATTTCTTTATATTTTTCTTGTTGTTGCAAATCAGTGCATTGTTCCTTTCATTTCCCATTTGGTTATAGTTGGACAGAACAGGTGGTGTATATGGTACTCTTAAACAAAAATATCTTTATTTCCCTTTTTGTTCTAAGAATTTGATAATAATACTGGATATGGGAAATTTAAAATTAGTGTCTATACCTTATAATTCTTATGACACTATACAACACATATATTTTCTTCTTTTCTCTTATTTTATACATTAAAATAGTTCCGGGAAAACAAAGACTAGCAATGGCAGTAGTGAATGGTTTTATTTTTTATATATCAAAATTTAATTGGAATACCATCTAAAACTATTTACTGTTTGCTTCTGGTAGTAATGTTATGTAATTATATCTGTTTTATTCCACTGCTCAGAGGATTGTCATGAAGGAGTAATACATTTAATCATTATCTTCAATATAATCAACAAGTATTTGTGAAGCACTTAGTTTATGTCAAGCATTGTTTTTTTTTTTTTTTTTAATTTTTCAATGTTTATTTATTTTTGAGAGAGAGGGAGAGACAGAGCGTGAGCTGGGGAGGGGCAGAGAGAGAGGGAGACACAGAATCTGAAGGAGGCTCCAGGGTCTGAGCTGTCAGCACAGAGCCCAATGCGGGGCTCGAACTCATGAACTGTGAGATCACGACCTGAGCCAAAGTCAGATCATGACCTGAGCCGAAGTCAGACGCTTAACCGACTGAGCCACCCAGGCGCCCCATTGCACTTCATTTTTATACTTGTCAAAAATCATTTGACCAGCACCAAAATAATAATAATAGGTAAATAATGTGAAGTAAATAAGGTAAAAAATGTGTTAATTTAAACTTGTTGGAGGAATTATTTCACGATATAAACATGTATCAAATATTATTGCACACTTTAAATATCTATACCATACAATTTCCTTTTTCCATTATATGTCAATAAAGCTGGGAAAACAAACAAACGCCAAACAACTTTGACCACAGTTGTACGGGTATATTTCTTAACTCTCCATTCTGGCCCATTGATTTGTCTGACTCTAGCAAAACTGCCTGTAATTTTTGAGTACAAATTTAGGCTTCCATTTCATTTGTGTTGAACATATAGATCAGTTTAGGGAGAATTGACATCTTGACAGGTTAAGTCTTTCCATCCATGAGTATGTTATGCCTACCCGTTAAATTAGGTTTTCCTGATTTTCTCTCAGGAATATTTTCTACTTTTTAGACTACAGATTGTACAAATCATTTGTTAAATTTATCCCACAGTGTTTAGTGGTTTAATTTCAGTGCAGTTCATTATCAGCATAATAGTAATACCATCACATTTCGTATGTGGAATTTGTATCCTGTTATAATGCTGAAGTAACTTTTTAGTTCTAGTAGGTATGTTTCTGTCCCGTAGATTTCTTGAGATTTTTCTATGTACACATTTATGTCACATGTTAATTAGGAAAACTGTACTTCTTGCTTTCAAATCATTGTCTTTTTTTTTTCCTTTTAGTACCTTATTACAATGACTATAAACAGCAGTACAATGTTTAATAAAAGGGGCAGGAGACGATGTCCTGGCCATGTCACCATCATAGGGACAATTGTCCAATGCTTCACTATGTTCAATGATACTAACTCTAGGTTTTTTTTTTTTTTTTTCATGTCTTGTAACAGTTTTGAGGATGTTTCCCACCACTTCTGCTATTCTTACTTTTCCGAGAATTTTTATCATGAACAGATATTGAATTTCTCAATACTTTCTCTTTATCTGTTCAAATGTGCACGTATTACATGTTGATTACCTTTAATGGCTTTTCCTATGTGATTCAGCCTTTTAAAATGTAAACCCGTCACCGATGACTTCAAGCTATTACAAGGGGATATTGACTTATTATTAGTCATCCTAGTTGGGCAAAGAGTCACCCCAGTGTAGTTTAGAGGTACCTAGGGGGACTGTTTTGGAGAAGGGACGGGGGGCACCTGCTGTGAACATGTAAGTCTTTGGGACAACAAGTTCCCTAATTCCAGTATCTCTAAGTCCTAAGAAGTAATTCCGAGATCTTACTTATCCCAATACATTCCAAGCTTGCAAGGTCATACCTGAAGGAAACTTTATAATTATTATATATATTTATCTTTGATTTGCAGAAGGGAATAGGTGGGGGGGGTAGACAGATAAAAATTTCAGAAACACATACACTTGCAATTTCCCCAACATAGTCTATCTAATTATATACACAGATATACAAATCAATTTTCAGGAATATAGTTTAACAGAGTTACTTTTCGTTTAGGACTAAATATTTAACTGTTTTTAGTTTGAGAAAATTGTGTGTGTGTATATGTGTGTGTATCATTACATAATATCAATTTCCTCCACCATTGCAACCAAATTAAAGTAACTCTCTTTTCCAACAATGATAACTTGTAATCTTGCCACAAAATATTATATATGCATTCATATATATGTAAGCACCTTTCCACCTGTGTGTGTGTGCATGCACGCATGCACACACACATTAGGATGTGTGAGGATGTATGTGTATATATGTGAGACGGTGTGTAGTGTGCGAGGGTGTGTGTGTGTGCATGTGTGTGTATGTTCTCGCCAATCAGGCACAGACGGTGCAAATCACTGGTCTTTCTTCTCTAGTTTTCACTTTCCCTTCCGTGTGGCTTCCTAAACCTTTTCAAACGGGTTCCATCTTCCTGTCGACTCTAAGCCATTTTATTGTTTCTGAAGTTAAATTTATACCTCATTTTAGCCCTCCGACAAATTGCGGGAATTTTCTAAATCAAAGCTCTTTTCATAACAGGTACAAGGGAAATGAAAACACAGTGCATGAACCTCCTTTGTAACTATTTATGCTGAAAGTCTATCTGAAAGGAAACTCTAAGAGCAACAAGAAAAGGGTGGGCGCGTGTGTGAGGATAATGTGCTGGAACACAAAGACTAGGAGGTGACCCTTTCAGAAAATGCCACTTTTCCTTGTTACGTCGTCCTTGACCCAAAGGTAGGCAACACGGTCAGTGTCCACCCAGATCCTTTGTCCATACCGTTCTGGGCACCTTGGCGGAGTTTCCAGATCGCAGCACCTCCTTATTTTTGCTGGAGGGCTTTGTGATGCCTTTAACAAAAGACCAGTAGGAAAGGACATGTGTATTCTTCACCCCTCTTCCCTTCCAGTGGGATCCTTCTGGGATGCAGGTGTGCTCCATCAGCCACGAGTTCCCCAGTGGGATAAAGCTCCTGCTACCCTCGATCGCAAAGGGCTTGATAAAAAATAAATAAATACAATAACTTCTCACCCCACCCCCACCACTGCCTCACCTTCCACCCCCACTCCTGTTTGTGTCTTGGAATTACCTTCAAAATAAATTCCTTGCGCTGAAATCTCTGTCTCAGGTTGTGCTGTAGGGGTGATCAATCTAGGAAAGTCAGTGCCAGAAACAGCCCCGGGAAGTGGGGGCCTCAGAGTGAGATTTAAGAGTTTGAACACCCACTGACCGGCGATGGCAACGAGGCCCCCTCTCCAAGTGTGGAGAGGAGGGTGTGATCTCACCAGTCTGCTGAACAAGGGCAGCCACTAAAAAGTCAGCGGTGGTCAATCGGGGTTGGCGGGGGGGGGGGGGGGGGGGGGGGGGGGGGGGGGGGGTCGACCAGGCCCTGTGGTAGGCCTGGCGTGGAAGACTGTGGAGGCAATCCCATTTCCAAGGGCTGTGGGGTCCTTTGGCCGCGGTTAAGCGCAATCGCGGAAGGAATTCGATTACAGGCTCAATCTACTGAGCTAGCACCTCAGAGCGCAAGGTGAAAGCCCGAAGGTTCCCTGGCAATATCCAAAGAGACCTTCCCACGCCCTGTAGCCAGAGGGGAGGTCACGCTGAAGAAACAGCTCCAGGCTTGAATGTGAAAGTAAAGTGACAGCAGAGGAGGTTGAATTCCCCGGGGTGAGCCTCCCACCTTGGGAGGGAGGGAATAAAACCCGGATGCTGAGCGCAGGTATCTGGGCGCTTGTGCTGGAAGTCCTCGAGCCCCCAGATTCCCATGGCCTCTGATGGAGAGGCGGCCCACTGCTCCTCATGAGGTTAGAGCCACTTCCCTGGTAAAGAGATCTTGTTAAAGTTCTGGTGTGAGAAGCTGCGCCAGGAGATAGTGGTTCCCCCCCCCCCCCCCCCCCCGCCCCGGCACCTGCCTCCCCTTCCCTCATTGCCTCTAGACCAGTAACTAGGGGGAGCGCTCAGTCGGCCCAAGAGGGAAACGTTATCACAGCTTCAGGGGGAAGGGGGTTGTTTAACACCTGGAGTGGGAACACCTGCCTGGGATGGATTTTGAGGGGCCAGGATGGCCAAGGAGCCAAGGTGGAGCTGAGGAGAGAAAGCGCATCTGTGTGCGGGCTCCCTCTCACACCTTATCTTTAACATGCTGACCGTAATATACTGCAGGGACTACTTGCAGCTTGAGAAAGGGGAGGTGATCCAACCATCCGGAAAGAGGATCGCAGGCGGGATTTGATGGGTCTCAGATGTGGCGTCTCGGTCTTCTGGGGCTGCTGTGACAGAAATACCACGGACTGGGCATTTCATAAACAGAAAAGTTCTTTCGCACAGTTCCGAAGGTGGACAGTCTGAGATCAGGGTGCTAGCAAGATCAAATTCCGCTCAGAGCTCTCTTCCAGGCTACAGATGGCCGACACACTACATCCACGCCCGCTGAGGGCAGAGAGAGGAAGCCCGAGCCCTCTACACTTGGAAAATCATGAACCCCCTCCAGGAGGACTCCCACCCTCGTGATCTCATGGAAACCTCAACCACTCCCAAACGCCCTTCCTCCTAAGACCATCACATTGCCAGTGAGAGTTTCTGCCTATGACTTTGCAGGCGACACAGACACCCAGGCTCTAGCAGGGAGGCATTCTAGAACAGTCATGAGGGAAGATATGGAACCGCGAGATGAGCGTATTCCCCGGAAGTGCCTTTAGCACACTTCCTTTACTAAAGCAGGGAGGAATGTGTAACGAGGAAGGCACTGGCAGCATCCAGAAGCACAGTGGTGTCTCTCTTCTGGGCCAGGCCAGATGGTAAGGGGATGTCACTGGGGAACTGGCCTCCCCAAGGATGCACGTAATGCCGGCCGGGGGGAGCTGTACTCAATCACCAAAGACAAGGTGGGCGTGACTATCGAAAGAGCAGCAACACCACAGAGGCAACCGGGGACCCCTGGCCTAACCTGATCTGTGGTGATGGCTAACAGATCATGGGGAGTGAGGAAGCAAGGACAACAGACAAGTAGGATATTACTTGATCTAGGTCCCCAAAATAATAAAGCGTAGGTAGGCTGAAGGCTGATACCACTCACCACCATGGAAAAAACCAAAATTCAGACTCTCCCACCAGTGTCGGCCTGAGATAATTCTCAGAGTCAGAGTCTATAACCGAAGGAGGGGGGCAGCCACCTGTGCACAGTGGGGATCCACCGTTGCCTTTGCTGCTGTTGACAGGGAGCTATCTAGACTGTTGGACACAGGTCTGAGGTGCCCCTGACAATTCCATCACGGCCCTGGTTCGAGGGGGGCAATGGAAGGAATCGGGGAATAACAGAGTCGTGCCCACCTTCCTATCAGCTTGTCCACGGAGTCTCCTGAGCCCGTCAGGTCAGATGTAGTCATGAGCCCTCGCTGCTGGTTAAAATGGACATAATTAGCATCTGGGATAAACCCTCATCCAGACTGGGTTTTCTGGCCGTGAAATGAGAGTCGTAATGACAGGAAACGCCAAACAGAAGTCCCTGAAATGAGAGCTTCAATCACTGGCCAAGACAGTCAATCTGAATCAACACCAAATCCTCAATGCAGTGGACTTAGAGTCCTTCCAAGAGTTACAGGGCTCGGGCGATACCCATTGGCATCCCTGTTTAACTCACCGGTCTGGCCCCTGGTGACAGCAGACTAACCCCAAGGGACCTAGGCCAGTCAAAGTGCTGGATGCAGATGGGGTTCCAGAGTGGACGGTAGTAGAGGAGACAGGTGATGAATATCAACTCCTGTAACAGAGATCGCCACGTGTGTCCCTAAACTTGGTGTCGTAAGTTTGTGTTTGTTTTTCAATGGGACGGACCAACGCTTGAAGGAACAGAGGACAGGGTGGAAGGAACATCATGTGGGGAATAGAACAAGCAAGGGGCTGAAGGGTGAGGAGGAACTGTGAAGTACGGACATGTGTCACTCGGTTTTACACTCATTTCTCAATTCCCTATGAAGATGAAAGGCTCCTGTGACCTGCACTGGTAAAACGTTCGTTTAAAACAAACCCACTCGGGGCTTCCTTTCCTGTCTCACTTTCCAACCTAACTACTAGTGTTTCCTGGGATCACCTCGAAAACCAGCGACCACCTTTTGGGTCCTTGTCTCAATGCCTGCTGCTGGGGGGACCCAAACTAAAACATCAAGGGTCAGGGAAGAATCAGAAACTGCAGGGGGAGATGTATGAGCTGGTGATGCAATTATTACCCTCTATTACAGTTGCCTGTTTCCCAGCTTGAATTCCTAGTCATATCAAACGCTTAGCATAACAATTAACATTTAACAGGATTTCTATCATATGGAGTAAATGATCAAAAAACTCTAGAATCCATGGAAAAGCTGTAAAACTCCAGCAAATTATACAGGAGGACTGGAGAAGCGAGTCAGAGAAGGTAGGACGATGGCCTCTTCAAGCATATAGAAATAATTAATAGAGCTGCTGATAAATCTATGTGACTTCATGTCTTATGAATTTTTGTGTATATTATGGCCACGTATCCACTTTTCATTTATCACATGCTTGGATTCCCTAGCTAGGCTACTGAATTATTCAAATGCATTTAATCATCTTTCTTGTATCACCTAAAAACATTTTTTAAAGGCAATGTTTAGGGGCGCCTGGATGGCTCAGTCAGGTGAGCATCCCGCTTCAGCTCCGGTCATGATCCCATGGTTCGTGAGTTCGAACCCTGCGTTGGGCTCTGCGCTCACAGCTCAGAGGCTGGAGGCCATTTTGGATTTTGTGTTTCCCTCCCTCCTTGTCCCTCGCCCACTCACGCTCTGTCTCTCTCTCTCTCTCCCCTTCAAAAGCAAATAAACATTTCTTTTAAAGGCAGTGCGTAATGATAAAGAATAAAAACTTTATCAAGTGGTTATGCTGGTGAGATAATTCTAGGAAATGTTTTCATCACTTTGGATACTTGGAGGCCAGCTCCCATCCCCGCCCAGTGACATTCTTGTTCTGTACCCTTATTGAGGTCATCCTGTGGGTCAGCCTCACCTTCCAAAGGTCACCAGAATGGTTTTCCCCATGCACTGGCCACTGTGTTCTAGCTCACCGCGAAGTTCAAATGTTCTCCTTCCCTTTAAGGACACTAAACGTTTGTGGTAAGTTCCAAAGGTCTTACTTACTTCACTAAATCATAGCTCCCAATTTCTTTTTTTTATTTTTATTTTTTTTTATTAAATTTTTTTTTCAACGTTTATTTATTTTTGGGACAGAGAGAGACAGAGCATGAACAGGGAAGGGGCAGAGAGAGAGGGAGACACAGAATCAGAAACAGGCTCCAGGCTCTGAGCCGTCAGCCCAGAGCCCGACGCGGGGCTTGAACTCACGGACCGCGAGATCGTGACCTGGCTGAAGTCGGACGCTTAACCGACTGCGCCACCCAGGCGCCCCAATTTCTTTTTTTTTTAACTTTTTTGATGTTTGTTTAATTTTGAGAGAGAGAGAGAGAGCATGAGCAGGGGAGGGACAGAGAGAGAGAGGGAGACACAGAACCCGAAGCAGGCTCCGGGCTCTGAGCTGTCAGCACAGAGCCTGACGCGGGGCTTGAACCCAAGGACCATGAGATCATAACCTGAGCTGAAGTTAGATGCTCAACCAACTGAACTACCCAGGTTCCCCTTACAGCTCCCATTTTCAAAGAGCGGATTTATTTAAACAACAACAGCAACAACAATAGTAGAGCCTTGATTTACATCAGAATTGATGTGGTGAGGAGATACCTATGTCTTGGCCTACAATAGCTGTGGGGAAAGTCAGCCAAGCTAATGCGCAGAAATGAACTCGCTCTCCTATTTACATCGTGAAACAGTATCCCTCTCTCTCTCTCTGTTTTTTTTAAGAGGAAACGTCTTCGTACTCATCCCAGACAATCTTAAAGCCATTACCCTTCACATCTCATATGTTAGCCCCGTGCTTTGGCACAAGGCCACAGAGAGGGAAAAAGGAATACATTCTGTGATGGGTGTCCTGATAGGGATGTTTCCATCCTGGGTAACCACAGAGAACCGAGCCCCGTAGAAAACATCTTTTGCTGCCGTTGTTTCAATCGAATAAGCACAATTTTAAACATGAGGCCATTAACAAAACTACTTTGGTTCTGGGAAACGGAGTATTAGAAATATGATGAGCATATTGGAGTAAGTTCAAAACTGAACATCAGGAGTAATTAAGGGAATGGAGAGATTGATTTATGAGAAAAGATTAAAAGAGCTCAATCTGTTTAGCTTGGCTAACAGACAACTAAGTAGGGGATATGGTAATTGTTTACAAGTACTTACAGGATGTAAATATCAAGGCTGGAGCAGAGATGTTCAGGCTGAGATCAGAACGCCTGAATCACTCCAAGTTAATAAAGAGAAAATTCAGTTGACCGCCGTCCAGAATTTGGTGATAGTTTGGTCCTTTCAGCAAGAATCGTCTCTGGGAGAAAATGGAAAAAACAAACTCTTCGGGATATTTAAATGTGAGATAGCCTTTGAGTCTATGGTTGCCGCGCATTCACCATCAGCGATATTTGGGAAGCACTGAAGATTCATCACTGTGTGTATGGAGATGGCTTTCTATGCTCTTCAAATGAACCATGGTATTTGGATAGGTGCTTCCTAAAGATCAGATTCTGACAAATACAGATGAACACAATATACGCAGAGAGGCGTGATTATCATTTATTTTTAAAAAGCAAAGTAGTTTCTATTTTGTTTTAAGAAAACTTGCTTTAACCTAAATAAATCATGATTTAAAAATTCATATGTCTAAATTAAAATGCAATAGTGCATTACCATGTTTAGTCCTATAAACATGTAATTCATGTTGTTAGTGTTATTTTTAAAAATTTTTTAATTAAAAAATTTGAATATTTATTTTTGAGAGAGAGACAGAGAGACAGAGCACAAGCAGGGGAGGGGCAGAGAGAGAGAGGGAGACACAGAATCTGAAACAGGCTCCGGGCTCAGAGCTATCAGCACAGAGCCTGAAGCAGGACTCGAACCACGAGATCATGACCTTAGCCAAAGTCGGACACTCAACTGACTGAGCCACCCAGGTGCCCCCATATTGTTAGTGTTATTAACACTACAATTAAAACACATTTTTTTTTAATCGGTGGAAATAAGAAATTCACAGCAATGCATCATATACACTAAAAGTTTACTGTATAAAAAAAAGTATTAATAAGGGGGAACCTGGGTGGCTCTGTTGGTTAAGCATCAGACTCTTGATTCTGGCTCAGGTCATGATCCCGGGGTCATGGGATCAAGGTCCGTGCGTCAGGCTCTGTGCTGAGCATGGGGTCTGCTTAAGAACCTCTCTCTCCTTGTGTCCTGTTTCCTCCGCTCCCCACTAAAAAAATAAAAGTATTAACAAGACCGTGATGCTATTGAAATAGCTCACAAAAAAAATATGTTGTATATGTTTGAATATAAAAATAATCATAATCATCATTCTGAATCAAATGAATTTAATAAATAGTAATCCTATAACATTGCTAGAGATCATCTGTCTATATCACGGATGCAGTTAGCATCTGTCTGCTATCTATTTATCTTCCATCTTTCTGTCTCTTGTAAGAAAAATGTAGTTTTACTTCTGCATATTTCTTTATAAAGCAAGCACAGTAGCTCACCCGTTTTTCTTTCTCATGGTTAGCTTTTAGAGGAAATAAATGAATTGGCATCTGTCTTCTCTATCCTTCATAGTTTCGCTCTTATTTAAGAAACATTGGAATGGAACATGTGTCCGAGGTGAGGAGAAGCTGAAGTGAAACACCAATTCTACTTTTTGGTATAGATTGGCTTTGTAAATGGATAATTTAAAAATATCTAGGGGCACCTGGGTAGTTCAGTCGGTTAAGCACCCAACTCTTGTTTTCGGCTCCGGCCATAATCTCCGTTTGTTAGTTCGAGCCTCACGTTGGGCTCTGTGCTGACAGTGTAGGGTCTGCTTGACATTCTCTGTCTTTGCCCCTCCCTCGCTTGTGCTCGCTCAAAAGTATACTTTAAAATAATAATAATAATAATAGAAAATAAATCTAAATGTGCCACTTATTTGCAATATGTTCTTTAATAATTTACCCTTTATGTGGAAGCTTTAATTTGAACTAAATAAAACTAAGATTTCTTGTGCCTCTGAATCTGTACTTATGCTGCTTATCTAGTAGTTGCTCAGGGAAATTGAGGCATTAAGACACACACACACACACACACACACACACACTATAGTTTGAAATCTGACTACCTTTGAGATTATTTTCTCCCTAACTGAAAATTTATTACTTTTCAAAATAGACATGGAGAATGGGAGTATATTTGTCCATATGATTTGTTAGAGAATTTAAAGTAGATGAAGTGCTTTGTGTAATGCACAAAAGCATTCCTTTAGGAGAACTGTGCATCGATAAAAAGAATCATTACAATTTTACATAAAATAAATTATAATTTGGGCTCTGAGTTGTTACATTATCATAGAAAATATATTACTGATCTTTCGAGTGCTCATGATGGTTATAGGAAACATGAGTGTACTTAAGTAATTATAAAATTATATGTATTGTTTTCCTGTAGATGAATGTGTAAATTAAACACTTAAAATACAAAAAATATATATATATAGTGCCAAAATGAAAACTTATGAATGCATTTGACAGATGCCAATATTATATTCAAATAGGAAAGGACAAGAACTAGTAGAATTTGTAAATGTAAATGAAGACCTGTAGAAAATAATTTTTCTCATAAACTATAGACATTTCACTAATTTGGATACATTGAAATGGGTATTTAACATATTCATAATATTACCAGGCCATCTGATCTCACATCTTACATTTCCCTGGGCACGTTTTCCAACTGTATTAGACAAAAAATCATCTCTCTACAATTAAGGGTGTATTTTTGAAGTATCACCATGACTCCATTCAAGCTAATCCTGCCATAATGTCCAATCAAAACTTGATTTATGCTAGATTATGTGTACAGCATCACGCTTTCTCAATAGTTCTGGAATCCTTCTGGGTTAATTCGTCTTCATGGGTGGAAAACAAGGAATGTCATTTTTACTCCAAGGGATGAAGGTTGTAACTAAATCCGAGCAAAATTGTTGTTGAGCTAAAATTAGATTACTGCCTAATTTCTACCAATTTCTCCAAAGAATCTAAAAAAGAAAGAAAGAAAGAAAGAAAGAAAGAAAGAAAGAAAGGGAGAAAGAAAATATTTATTCCCAGAACTGTTAATCCCCAAGTCTTGGACAAAATCTATAATTTTTACATCCAAGGCAAATATTCTAGGCCTGAACACTGATTTAGACCATGCTGGATCATACAGAAAGAGGCAGGATTCTTTCTAGAAATCACTCCGGGCTGCCTGGACCTTGAGCCAACAAGAACTGGGGCTTTCACCTTCTTCCAGCATGAGGACCAGCACCAATCCTCTGCCGAGGAGCCGGTCCTGTGAGCTCCATGTTCCCCAGGTTCTAGAAGCCTGCATTCTGAGGTGATGTCTGTGCACAGCTGCTGTGCAAACCCCAACTGCCAAGGGACCAAGTGGTCCTCTCCAGCCCCTGGGGGGGCTGCTCCCATGCTTGCCATGTAATTACTGAGGGCAACAGGGGCCACATACACCCACCGACATGTTACGTTCTCGGTCCGCGTCTCTACGGAGGAAATGAGAGGTGGGGTTGGAGGATTTGTCTTCTCTTCTCTTGCCGACCTTTGTCTTGGAAGTTCTTCTAACGACACTGTTCTCTTAACCCATATCGTGTGACACTGTAGAATTAGCTCCGATTTCTTTTGTCGATAACCACAAGAAGGCCACTCGTAATGACAAAAATGAAGCTCTCATCAGGTATATGTGTCAGGAGCGTCATCGGGAAACCAGAGCTATTCCGAAAGAATATTCCACAAACTGGAAACTGAATCGGAGGCGCAGAAGAACGGTGAACGTATCAGTGGATATCCAGTTGCTATCTCACGATTTGACTACAAAAATACATACCTCCTTTACGCTCTCTTTCAGGTTAGAGCAACATCTATTATTTCTTCAAGAGGAAAACAGTTCCTAGAGTGCAGTCTGCGGGCGCAGTTTCCTCTACCTGTGAGGCCACAACGGAGTCATAGAGCCAAATCTTCAAACACAAGGGTATGGGGAATATATACATGATTTCTTACCCTCTATTGTGGAAGGGAGTAAGTGACGAGGAATGTAGACAGTCATCACTGCTTGCCTCTTGTACGGTATTGACATTTAAACTGGGTTTCTGGGGGGCATAGAGATAAAGTCAGATGTTCGTTCTGCCGTGCTTAACCTGGGTCATGGGTCTAAATACACCTCCTGCGCTATCCCGTCTCTGCCTTTTATACTTGGGGTATGACGATACTAAATGTCGTTCGGCAGAAGTTGAAGCTGTATATCATCACATGAAAGATCATCTCTCTGCCAAGCAATACATGAGAAGGTTAGGTAGGAGATGGCCTAATTTCTCCACAGTTGTGCATATTCTAGAATACCACCAATCTCTTCTCCACGCTGGACCCACGGTCAGAGACGTCTCAGACGTTCGTGCTAGAAGCCACAGGATCCCTTCAGCATCCACAGGTGACAGCCTCACTGGCGTCTATGTTTGGTTAGTGACAGGGTGAGTGGGAATCCTGGGAGCCCTGCTTGGGACCCATCCTCGCCTGGTACACCAGAAAGCTATCCTGCCTAAGCCCTTGCACTTTTTCACGGGTGCCGCCACTGAGTTGGGAACAGAGTATTGATACACGGGGGCCCACCGACCGCTGCAATGTCACTGTTTAGTCTCTCCCTAACAGCTCTGGATTTATTTTGAATGCTTAAAAATTTCGAGATAAAGATAGAAAATACCACTGGGTCCTTCTATGTGTTCTAATTCCAGGACCACAGATGTTCACAGAATCGCTAACTTGATTGTGTCCTTGTACCTGAAAATTTCCTGAGTGTGACCCATGGGCAATCGTTAACCTTGACGTCTCAGTCTACAGCTTTGTGGAGAGACAACTGACACATATAAAGTGTACGTGTTTAAGAAATGCAATGTGTGGGGCGCCTGGGTGGCGCAGTCGGTTGTGCCTCCGACTTCAGCCAGGTCACGATCTCGCGGTCCATGAGTTCGAGCCCCGCGTCAGGCTCTGGGCTGATGGCTCAGAGCCTGGAGCCTGTTTCCGATTCTGTGTCTCCCTCTCTCTCTGCCCCTCCCCTGTTCATGCTGTGTCTCTCTCTGTCCCAAAAATAAATAAACGTTGAAAAAAAAAAATAAAAAAAAAACAAAAAAAAAAAACAAATGCAATGTGGTATCTGGATATATGCATACGTACTGAAATGTTTATCATCATCAGGGGAAGACATCTATCACTTGACACAGCTTCTCATTTGTAGTGAGAACAATTAAGATGTACTAAGTACATTTCAAGTATTTAATACATTATTGCTAAATAGAGGTACAATGCTGTAAATAGGATTTCCAGAACCTACGTATCCTGCTTAACGGAAACTGTCTACCCTTTGACCAACATCTCTCCATTTTCCAGCCAGCAACCACCACTCTACTCTCTGCCAACATTGGCAAATCAGCGCCTTATGCCAAGCAGATTCAGTGAATGTGTTCGGACTATTATCGGACTTGGCTTGCTTATTTCGCTATAAAGAAATTCAAAGTACAATTGGGAAGCAAAACTGTTAGGACACAGAAAAACCGTACAACAACGTTCAACGATGCAGCAGACATGAGAGCAAATCAAAGATAAGTAAACAGCAAGTAAAACTAAGTGAATAAATGCGTGAGTTTTTCCCTATTCTACAAGATCCGGCCCCCACTGAGGAACGAGAGACACGCTTATGACAAGCATTGGCATTGCACCTAGATTCTTTTGGTCATCTTTATGGCACCATGGGAATGTGATCCTGGATGTGTTATTTCAACTTTCTGGGCCTTCTATCCCACAGGGCCTTTCTGAGATTTTAGCTGATACACACAGAAGAGATTTGTAAACCAAAATTTTATACATCTGTAAGGTATTAAAACATGCTTCTGACTTACTTTAACCTGCCAAGATGACATCTCATCTTCTTATCTGACTTCCCCTCAGGAATTAAAGGAAAATCATTTACCTCCTTTCACCCGGGTCCCCAAAAGAAAGATTATAACAGAAAAAGTGAAGAAAGAAGATCCTAAAAATACAAGTGGCACATCTGTAGAAAAAGAGCCAGAGTCCAAGAAAGATAAAGCACTTTGGATTGTTGCTTCTGTTGCTGGAGGGTGAGCATGAGGTCAAAGATTTTAAAATCTAGCCCAGGCCCCCTCTGGGACTGACAGGGCCAGCCAGACTCTCACATCTGGTTAAGCTCAGTGGCTCTTGTGGCTGTGGTATATTGACAAGTTTTCAAAACTATCAAGTAGAAACGAATCCCCTGCAGTTCAGTCTGGACAACAGCATGTGCATTATCCCTTTGCTGATTACACTGTGTTGACATAAACAGTGTCATAGTTTATGCTGGCCTAGAAGAAGCGAGCGAGAGGGAAGAAAGAAGTTTTAGGCTTATGAATGACTTCCTTTTGCAGGGAAGGTGTGGAGAATCAAGTACTTGGAGCCAGGCTTCTTCGAAGTCAGGCAGATCACTGCAGTAGTGGAGAGGAAAATGTGGAGAATTGACAAGCATTGGACGTGCAGTGCGGGAGGAAGTCAACAATGGAAAGGTGCGAAGAAGACATTCGGATCGATAGAACAGGTTCCATGAGTCAGGTTTTCGTAATCGCTTTAATATTAACTGAATATTCTCCATTTATCTTCCTTCCTTCCTGTTTACAGCCCTCCAGATTTCCTTTTTGAAACAAAACATTCATATTTCGCATCACGTAGGTCTTTGGGGGTTGGCCCAATCCACTGCTCAGGGTGGCCCTATTTGAAGTCAGTCCACCAGCCACGTCCCCTCTGTGAAGTCAGGAGAGCTGGTCTGTGCAGCGCGATCAAGTCAGTGAGCAGAGCTCTGTGGAACATTTATCTATGGCTCTGAAAGTCAATCCTGCCACCCTTCCTTCCATGGCAGCCCCTGTGGGAGGCATTCACTCTTACCCGGACATTAAGATGTGAGGACCTGAGATCAGGGCTATCCACTGCTGTGTCGTTAACTTTGAGAAGAACCTGAAGGTAACATTGAACCAGAGAAAGGCAACGGAACAAAACATGAGAGCACTGCAAAGAAATGGGAATTTAACACCAAATGGTAAAATGGGACATTCTGAAACCTTACCCATTGAAAATGAATGCTCTCCATGAACTATTCAAATAAAGGAGAAAGTAAATGCTTTTTTCTTTCATTTTTCAGTTTCATTAGTTTTTCTTTTCCTCACCAGCATGATAAATATTTTCTGTAGTCACTTAGGAATATGCATGGAATAAAAATGTTCAGTTGACTGGGTCAGTGGAAATTGGGTTCTCCTGTCAGCTCTTCCATTAACTGGCTATGATGCTGGAAAACGTTTTAACCTTTCCTGGCATGAGTTTCTGTTCTCCCTCTCTACTTCCTCCTTTCCTCTTCTTTCCTCCTCCTCCTTTCTTCCATAACCATTTCTGAGGCTATTACAAAAGGCTTGGGTGAAACAAAACACTTTGTGGTGTTGAAGGACTTAATGGGAGAGGAGCAGAGGCACCCTCCCCTACCCCTCCAGGGAATAGCAGGGGCCACACTCCAGAGCTTGCGGTCTTCCGGGTGCTGATGGGGTGTTCGGTCCCCATGGCATTTAGTTCAGGAGGGTGGACTGATCTGTCCCCTCCCTTCCCTAGGGGTGCACCCCATCCAGGCCCAGCCACTCTTGAGATCTGTCATCTCATCCGAAACTGTGTTCAAGAATGTACACTTATCCATCAGAACCAAACTTGGAAAACATCTGCCAAGAACATAAGGAAAGAGTCACATGATTTTGTTTTAGTGGAGAATAAACGAAGAAATAAATAATCATTATATTTATACAGAAAGTAAATGGGTAGAGTCGCTTGGGAAAAATGTGATACCGCACAGGGGAAAGCCATCTTAAGAGAAGGGAAAGGAAAGGAAGGGAAAGAAAAGCTGAAGGGAAAGGAAAGCCAGGAGGACGGAGGGAAAGACTGACTCCCAAGCACATCACATGGATGATTTGATACAACTGTGCCTCACATTGTCTACACGGGTTTCCTGATCCAAGATGGTGCCTAACTAAGTAAGTTTTTTTGTTTTGGTTTGGTTTTTGTCAACTGGTCATACAACAATTAAAAAAGTAAAGACAGATTTAAAAATAAAATGTTGGAGGGAGGGGGACAAAATATAAGAGACTCTTAAATACAGAGAACAAACGGAGGGTTGCTGGAGGGGTTGTGGGTGGGGGGATGGGTTAAATGGTAAGGGCATTGAGGGAGGCACTTGTTGGGATGAGCACTGGGTATTATACGTAAGGGATGAATCATTCCATTCTATTCCTGAAATCATTATTACACTATGTGCTAACTAACTTGGATGTACGTTTAGAAAATAAAAATACAACGTTGGAAATAAATCATAACTGTAAGTGAGACCCTTCTTTATTGTGACAATATGATAAAATATATAAACTGAAATAGTTGTGCATTGGACACAAGATGCTGGTTGAGAATAAGAAACAGGTTTAAGAAGGGAATTCCAGAAAAGCAAAGTATCTTAGACTGAAAAGCAGCGTAGTTAGTGTGGGAGTTGCTGTTGTGATCGCCCCAGATTTGTGTGTGTGTTGGGGGGAGGGGTGGGTGTGTGTGGGTGTTCTTAGTGATGTGAGTTTCAGCAATCTAAGGGCGTGGCTTTTAGTAGCATTACACGGACAAAAGTTAAAATATGGAAAACAGGGGCACCTGGGTGGCTCAGTTGGTTGAGCATCAGACTCTTGATTTCAGCTCCAATCATGATCCCAGGGTCCTGAGATCCAACCCCCGTCAGGCTCTGTGCTAAGGGTGGAGTCTGCTTAAGATTCTAAGATTCTCTTTCTCTTCCCCCTCCCCCACCCATATTCTCTTTTTTCTCTAAAACTAAAAAGAGACGTTGGAAGTACATGAGATGGCGAGATGGAGAAAGTTCAAATAAATTATGGCCCATACATGCTACATCTTTCTAGAAGTAATAGGCTAGAAATAATTATCTCACGAGTAAGAAAAAAACAACAACAGGGACTGGTTGGTGTTGATTGAAGCCCAGGTGTGGGGGCGGGGGAGGGACTTCTATGATAATTAATTAATTAATTAAAGTTTATTTATTTATTGTGAGAGGTGGGAGGGGCAGAAAGAGAGGGAGAGAGAGAGAATTCCAAGTAGGCTCCCTGCTGAAAGCCCAGAACCTGATGTGGGGCTGGAACTCAACAAACCTCGAGATCATGACCTGAGCCAAAATCAACAGTCAGAGGCATTCAACCTACTGAGCCACCCAGATGCCCCATTCTGTGGTACTTTTAAATTTGGGTTCCTATCAACTTCTGGTTTGGGAGTTCAAAGTTATATTCCCTGCATGATTTAAGAACTCTCAAATTAAAAATGACAGCTAGAAATGAGCAAAGCCACTCTCAAGGAAGATATCCTTAATTTGGGACACAAAGCTATGATGCAGAAGAACTTGCATAAAGAGCAATCCACCGTGGAAAAATTCAACAGAGACGACCAATATAGGGATGCAAATCTAATTTCTTCAGATAATAGACATTCTGAAAAAACCTTAAATAGGCATGTTTAAGAATTATAATTAAGAATGTGAAAAAAGAAATCGAATGTGTAAGAAACAAGGGATGCTAGAAGAAAAGGAATAGACGTATATAAAAAGAAACAGAATTTATTGAAATGAAAAAAAATAGAGGCAAATTAGGAAATTCAAATGTTACGTTAAAAAAAATCATGTGGGGCGCCTGGGTGGCTCAGTCAGTTAAGCGTCCAACTTCAGCTCAGGTCACGATCTCGCGGTCCCTGGGTTCGAGCCCCGCGTCGGGGTCTGGGCTGATGGCTCAGAGCCTGAAGCCTGCTTCCGATTCTGTGTCTCCCTCTCTCTCTGTCCCTCCCCCATTCATGCTCTGTCTCTCTCTGTCTCAAAAATAAATAAACGTTAAAAAATTAAAAAAAAAATCATGTAAAGGGCCAAGAGTTGCAGAGATAAGTCTAAAGAAGAACACAAAAGAGCGAGTGGAAAAGATGCCAAGCATCAGATATTAATAGGCAATTGCAAACTAAAACAAGGAGATACAACGACATACCTATTTAAATGGCCAACATCCAAAACACTGACCACATCAAATGCTGACAAGGACACACACGGAGACACAAGAATCTTATTCACTGTTGGTGGGAATGCAAAATGGCACAGACACTTTGGAAGATGGGTGGGTGATTTCTTTCACAACGAAACATATTCTACTGAGTCATTCAGCAATTGCACTTCAACTTCGGGCCACCGAAGAACCTCACGCATGGACATTTATGGCCGATTTACTCATCATCATCAAACTTGGAAGCAACCAAAATTTCCTTCAACAGGTGAATAATTAATAAACTGGTAGGATCCAGACAAAGAAATGTTATTCAGCACTTAAAAAAAATGAGGTAACAGAGCATGGAAAGACACGGAGTATTATGCAGAGTACCAAGGGCATATTGTCATTTTGGGTGCTAAGGATGTGTCAGTGTAGGTTCATTGATTGTAACCATCTTAGATGTGGATAGTGAAGGAGGCTGTGGGAGGGGTGGCAGGGGGTATATGGGAGTTGTTTCTACTTTCAACTCCGTTTTTCTCTCATCTAAAAGCGTCCTAAAAATAAAGTTTAATTATTAAAAATGAAGGACGAAGAGAAGGAAGGGGAAGGAGATGAAGAAGAGAAAGAGAGCTATTCTCAGCCGTTAGGACATAATGACGATATCACATAAACAGCCCTGTGTTCTATTAGCACGAGGAAAAACAAATAGACATTGGATGAAACGAGGGAGCCCAGAAACAGGCAACCATGTATAATTGTATACATTTCAGCTATTTAGATTCTTGCCTCACATTCAATAAAAATTCCACATGTTTTAAGTAAAACATCTGAATAATAAATCTATGATAATTAGAGGAAATGATCACAGTATCTTTACAATTTCAAGTTTGAATGGTTTCTTAAAAGGCTCGGACATAAGCAAACAACATAAAAGGGAAAACCGCCCCCATGGATTTCAATGCCCAGACCAAGAAAACTGAATGCCAAATAGACACATGAAAATATTTTTATTCTCACGGAGAGGCCATTATGATCAATAAATACCAAGGCATATTTTTTCACAATTATCAGATTAATTTTTAACATAACCAGATCATATCAAGTTTTGGTAAGGTGAAGGTGTATTAATTAGTCCGACCACATTAGAAAACAGTTTAGCAGTATAAATAGAGCAGAAAATCCCACCTCTAGCTATCTACCCTGGGGAAACTGCATATCAGCCAAGGGACATTATCACATCAATGTTCAGTGCAGCCCCCTTTACAATAGCAAAAGAGTAGAAATTTCTAATTTCTTTTTTTAAATGTTTTTATTCATTTTTGAGAGACAGAGAGAGACAGTACGTGAACAGGGGAGGGGCAGAGAGAGAGGGAGACACAGAATCCAAAGCTTCAGTTGAAAGCAGGCTCCAGGCTCTGAGCTGTCAGCCCAGAGCCTGACGTGGGGCTCGAACCCACAAACTGTGAGATCGCAACCTGAGCCGAGGTTGGATGCTTAACCGATTGAGCTACCCAGGTGCCCCAGAAATTTCTAATTTCTAAAATGAATTCCAAATAGATTTTGGGTAAATGAATTGGGTTTTATTTATGCAGTGGGATATTCCAGAGGAGTTAAATTAGAAAGTCAGTGTTGGTCACCATGCATAAGATGGAAAAACAATCTAATGTTGAGTGAAAAAAACTAAATTGTAAACTAACACATGTGTTAGTATATATTTTATGCTGATAGCAATCAAAACTATAATACATACAATTTTATGAATGATAAATATCAATTTAAGTGTTCATCTGGAGAGGTTGGTGGGGACAGGAGATAATGGGCCTTTAGAGGTGCCTGTAATGTTTCATTTGTATGAAACAAGGAAAAAGAAACTTGAAACAAACACAGCACAATGTTAACATCTGTTTAATCTTGGGGGTTGGTGAATAGGGGTCTGTTCTGTTATTTCCTGTACCCCTTCCATATGTTTAAAGTGGTTTGTAATTAAAATAAAACACGGATGGGTAGGAATTAGTCTGGTAGAAAAAACCCTGAAAATGCATTTCAGGCAGAAGGAAGCCAAGGAATCAGTGAATTTTAAAAGAATAAGATGGCTTCAGAGAACCACACACAATGTGGCCTGGCTTTGGTCTAAATTGCCGGGGAAGAAGCAGGAGAGAATAGGGATGGAACAAACTGGATCAGAGCTTGACAACAAAAGGGTCTTGGGCATTATTCTACCCAGTGTGGATTTCATCCTATAGACCAAACAGTGTCACTGTTTACATCTGTAACAAAGTAATAATGATCACTGGGCTAACTTGGTTAAAGAGAAATCAGAGGATGCTGTTCTCAAGATTCCTCCCTGTTGTGGCAGAAGGAAAATAAATGCATGGCTCCCCTCTAGGAGGAATCTAAAATAGTCAGACACAGGGGCGCTTGGGGGGCTTAGTCCACTGACGCTTTGGCTCAGGTCGTCATCTCCAGGCTGGTGAGTTTCAGCTCCGCGTCGGGCTCCGTGCTGACAGCTCGGAGCCTGGAGCTGCTTCAGATTCTGTGTCTCCCTCTCTCCCTGCCCCTTCCCTGCTGGCACTCTGTCTCTCCCTCTCTCTCAAAATAAATAAACATTAAATTAAAAAAAAAAAAAAAAACTAAAATAGTCAAACACATAGAAGCACAGAGGTGGGTAGGGTTACCAGTGGCTTGGGGTGAGGGGTAAATGGGGAGATTTTGTTCAAGGAGTATAAACCTTTCAGTTATCAAAGTGATTGCGTTCTAGAGATGTGTCACAATACTGTGCCTATAAATAACAATATTGTAAAGGGTTCCTACCTCAAAAATCAACCAATCAGAGATGAAAACAAAGGGGGGGGGGGAAGGAAGACACAAAACGAAACAAAATTGCAACTCAAACCCTCAGCTGGATGTAGAAAAATATGTAAAATATGTACCAGAAAATAACCCAGCGGTTACCAAGAGCTGTTAACAGAACATCAGAGAAAAAGCTAAAAAAAGGCTATGCGGAACTGTTAGAAGAAAAATAAGAAAGAAAATTGTACATATTCTGTGGTGTATTAACTTATCTTAAATGTATCAAAAGAATTCATGTTTGCATTTTCTATAAAGAGTTAAAATTGATACAAGGCTAAGTTATAAACTTGAATGTAGAGTATTTGTCTCTTATTCTGGGCAAATGTCAAGACCATCTCCTACTTTGCCAGAGAATCCCAAGCACCTGGAACTTTTCAAAACAGGGAGGGTATGGTGGAGGCATTATTTTGATCGTTTTTCTTTAAAATATCATCGGCCTGGGGCGCCTGGGTGGCGCAGTCGGTTAAGCGTCCGACTTCAGCCAGGTCACGATCTCGCGGTCCGTGAGTTCGAGCCCCACGTCGGGCTCTGGGCTGATGGCTCAGAGCCTGGAGCCTGTTTCCGATTCTGTGTCTCCCTCTCTCTCTGCCCCTCCCCCGTTCATGCTCTGTCTCTCTCTCTGTCCCAAAAATAAATAAAAACGTTGAAAAAAAAATTAAAATATCATCGGCCCTTAAAATGAGTAAAAGCATTATGAATGCTACTTTTGGGAGGGCTTCCTCACTTATGATTTAATTATGTTGTTCAAAGTTGCATGAGTTTCCACAAAAAGCCACCAAAAGGAAAGTATGTTTTAAAAATAGAATAATAATAGCCCCAAAAGCATCAAGAAAAATGCATACATAACTTTCTTGCCCTATTACAGCTGCTACATCTTTCCTATGGAGCAAATTTCAAAATTCAGGAAGAATCCTACCATTTTCCCAAATATCCCTTTCAAATTTATACCCAATTTGAAGCGGCATTGTTTTGGCAAATGAAGCCAATATCTAAATACACAACTCTTATATGCCAACCTTTCGGTCTTCCAACGAACAGAATACACATATATCACTAAATCAAATTTTTAGCTATCATAAATAGTACAACAGAAGCGAAATCACTGTATTTGAAATCAAAATACGAGTTAGAACCTTGAGTTGGCTGATTCCTAGCTGAATAAGCCAGCCGGTATCTAATGTAAACTGAGTATAAATTCTTGGTGTTTGTACGGATTAAATAAGACATTCTGACATGAAATCGCTAAATGGTAAAAAGGTTTACAAATTTAACAATTCCAGGTGACCCTCAAACTAGGCAGAGGTTGGGGGCTCCAATCCCTGCACAGTTGAAAATCTGTTTATAACTTTTGACTCCCCCAAAACTTAATTAATAGTCTGTTGACAAGAAGCCCGACTGATGAAAAGTCTATTAACACTATTGTATTATACCTTATATTCTTACAACAAAGTAAGCTAGGAAAAAGAAAATGTTATTAAGAAAACCCTAAGTTAGGGGCGCCTTCATTGAGTCTGACTTCTGCCTAGGTCACCATCTCACGGTTCGTGGGTTCGAGCCCAGCTTTGGACTCCATGCTGACAGCTCAGAGCCTGGAGCCTGCTTTGGATTCTGCGTCTCCCTCTCTCTCTGCCCCTCCCCTGCTTGTGCTCTGTCTCCCTCTGTCTCTCAAAAATAAATACATGTTAAAAAATTATAAAAAAGAAAATCATAAGTTAGAGAAACTACATTTACAGTACTGTATATATATTTATCAAAACAAAACAAAAACAAAACAAAAAATCCACACAGAAGTGGACCCATGCAATTGAAAGCCATGTTGCTCAAGGGTCAACTCTATAATCTACGGATTACGATGAACTAAGACATGGGGAGGTTTAAGGAAAATTGAGAATTGATCTGCAAAGAATCTTTAAACAATTACAGAGATGTGTACCATACTTCCAAAACTACATCTTCGACACTTGAGCACTATTCTTGGTGTCAACCTGGACAAGATGCCTCGCAAGAATACCTTCACGTGAGCCAGTGTTTAATGGGCAGGAGTTTAATGGGCAGACCTGAGAACCTCCACTTTTCACTGTTTAGAAAAATCTGCCTGATTTTTAGAAAAATCTGTCAAGCACTCAGCTTCATTAGCATTCGTACAAACTGGTTCCCTTAGGCTTAATTTCTCTAAGTATGCCTCAAAAATTTAAAATATTTTGCATGCGTAAGTTACAGCTTTTCACCATGAAATATCTTTCTTAAAAATTAGGTACAGAGAGATTTAATGAAGAGTGAATTTGTTAAGTTCTACGGAAGCTTCCTTATCGTTAATCAAAAGCCCCAAACAAGCTGTCCTCAAGGGTGGACATTTGTAACAAATTTTGAGGATTTTTTTTTTCTAGTTTTCATCCCACTGTATTAGCCAATACTCAGTAGCTGAAAATATAGAACAGCAACAACGACAAAGCATTAGAAAAAAGACTGAATGATATTTGTCTAGCACTTGGGAAAAAAGAAACTGTTTTTATGTTTTTATTCCACTTTCAGAGACATCTTCAAAAATCCCAATTTATAAAAAAATAAACTTAAAGTGTGGGTCTATTGTAGATGTATGAGAAAAGTTGAAAGATATCCCAGAGAGTTCTTGAATGTGCTTCCCCCAATTTCCCCTAAAGTTAACATCTTGAAGAATCAGCCTACTTGTCAAAACTAAGAAATTGACATTGATACAATATGACTAAACTCCTGCCTGTTTAGAGTTCACCAGTTTTTCAACTGCTGTTTTTGTGCATTTCAGGATCCAACCCAGGCTACCACATTGCAGTTAGCATACTATTTAAAAAATTACAAAAAAAAATCTTTAACTTACGCTTTTGACACATTTTCCAAAATGGGCACAGCCAAGGGTAGTCTGGACCCATGCTGCTCAGTTTTCTTTTTTTCTCCAAAGTGCAAGCATTCCAGACTCAAGTACGTTGTCTTTTCAGGCCCTTGTGTCATTGAATTGAAGCTATTTGTACACTTTAAACATAACAGATGTTTTTTACATCTGCATAAACTGCCAGCCTTTGAAAAACCGTGCAGTATGCATTCGGCGTTTTAAGACTGCCTCCTTTCAAATATTTATTCTCTCCTGAAAGTGCTTGAAATAAACACCGGCCCGGGATCCTGGGTGGCTCAGTTGGTTAAAAGTGCTACTCCTGATTTCGGCTCAGGTTGTGATCTCACAGTTCGTGGGTTTGAGCCCCACATCTGGCTGTGTACTGACAGTGTGGACCCTGCTTCGGATTCTCTCTCTCTCTCTCTCTCTCTCTCAGAATAAATAAGTAAACATTAAAATAAACAAACAAACATCATCCCCCAATGCTAGATGATACAATGCCTTCCCTTCACTGTCCCAAGTGGACACAGTGATCCCATATTTCATATCTTCCTTATTCCCACATTTTCCCTCTTCACCATATTAACACTTTCCTGGGGTACTTTCTTCTTCTTGAGGACACTTTTCTAACTTCTCTTTAAACAAACTAACACTAGGTGGAGAAATAACAAGATAAAGCATAAGGGTCCACCTAATGCAGAAGTGCTGCTCGCCTTCTGATCACATTTGCCACCACTTTTCAAAGACACAGACGTCCCTTCTTGGAACCCAGATCTTGCTACGGGTCCCTTCAAAACCCACCTTACTCAGTGAGGCCAGAAGAACAACTCCCCCATGCCCAGCACAGAAGGCTGCAGATTAGGGATGTGTCTATCAACAGTAACAGCAGCAGAAATACTAAAAACAGGTGACAGTTGGGGTGCCTGGGTGGCTCCATCGGTTGAGCGTCCGACTTCAGCTCAGGTCATGATCTCGCGGTTCGTGGGTTCGAGCCCCACGTCGGGCTCTGTGCTGACAGCTCAGAGCCTGGAGCCCGCTTCAGATTCTGTGTCTCCCTCGCTCTCTGCCCCTCCCCACTCATGCTCTGTCTCTCTCTCAAAAAATACATAAACACTAAAAAAAAAAGGTGACCGTTGTATGTTCTACTAAACAGTTAGTGCACTCATTTAACAAATGAGAACACAGAGGCTGACACTGTCTTCAAGCCCATTGAAACAACACCCATTGTGGTGTTACCGGTGATGTGACCACACAGCAGGGATGCCTATTGGATATGGCTAGAGTGTGTATCAGACCCAGAGCTCGGCATAACCCTTGCAGGGGACACACTCAGTTTGTACCGTCTCCCCGATGGTGACCTCCTTCACTGGGCACCGTGTGCTGCGGTCTTCCTAAAAGACAGCAAAGACCTTCGTGCCCTGTCCTCTACTGTGACAGATGGAGCCCCCTTTGGCAAGACTTACGGGAGACCACAGCCAACTCTGGGAATCTGAAGTGGTGTCTGTCCCTCTTCCTCGGCGGTCACAGGTGAGCTCTTCTACTTCTTTTTAGTGTTACCAGCTCAGTGTTTTCCCCAACCCATGCGTTTTCTTGCCATCGGTTTTTTAAAACGGATTCCACATCTGTTTTTTCTTCCACCTGTTATCAGCCCCGCTCGGAAGCAGTCTACTCTCCTGGGCCAAGCTAGTGGATTTCGGCCTTCTGGTGTGCCGGCATTGCAAAGAACCACATTTCCAACTAGTGTGCACGGCGTGTCTTTCCCTAACGCAGAGACACATACTTGGAAACTGGAACTATTTATCCTAGATTGACTTCGTGCCGTTATTATGCCAGGGAGAGCAGACATGTGTCTCCTAATGACATCTCTTTGAAAAGAAAGTCTTGACTTAGAGGAGTAGTCTGCAAGGTAGTTATACAGGACCGATAACATACCTGGGGAAAAGTGAAGTAAGGATCCACGTGAAGGCGGAATTTCACTAGAGCACATTTGAGACTCATTGTAAGATCACAGGATTTGCTAACTCCCAAATGCTGTATACATTTTATAGAAAAGTAATTCAAAATCTTCAAGGCTGGTCCTCTAGTATGAGTTATATGCCACATAAACACAGAACGGTTTTAGTATTTTTAAACAACAGACATTTAATACACAATTGTATAAACAAAAAGCAATATAAAAGGGAATGCAAATGTTCAACTGAAGGAGGTTGAATATATACATCTATATCCATGGATGGTGTCTAGGCACTTATAGCACACACATATATAAAGGCATTAAATATACACACACATATATACACATGCCTATACACATATATTTGCATTATTTATATATGAATATACGTTCTGTATGTTTCATGTGTATTTATTTTATATTCGCCTACTTATTAAGGCCATGCATATCGTATACGCCAGTGCTTTGTAAATATGGATGTAATAAAATTACTTACTGCTTGTTTGAAAAATTATAGAACCTCCTGGTCTATTTTAAGAACTAGATAAAGAGAGACATTTTATACCCTTCCCCACCTCCAGTTTTCTCTCAGGTATGGCTCCTGATTAGACACAATTTACTTCAAATGATTCTCAAATCAACACGACAGAGACGTTTTTACTGTTCCCTAAAGTTGTGTTCCTCTTTTTACTTTGTATTTTTTTTTTTCCCGTTTGCTTTGTATTTGGGGTTGGGGGAGAAGTCTCTGTTTTTTGTGGCTTTTCTTTTCCCTTTTGCCACCAGCTCCTCTCTGCTGTCTGTCCCTCAGGTGCTCCTCCGAATCTTTTCTAAATGCGAAAGCAAATAAGAGGAAAAATGTCAGCTTCTATGGTTGGCAAGACAACAAGGCTCAGAGGGTAGGAAGCAGCCTCGCAGCAAGCATCCGCCAGCAGGCACTGGGCACAGGAGCACGGATCCACCCTCAACAGGTGCACAGAGCTCCAAAGGAGCTTGCCCTTCCCAACACCTTTTGTTTACCGAATGCTGCCCCGTACGGGTGGTCCCACAGTGCATTTCTCTAAGGTTAGGACACAGCCAAGTCTGATAAACCAATAGAGATGGGAGAGCAGGTGGATAAATATGTTACTTTGCACAGCCAAAGTATTTTACGGTATCGTGGTTTGACGAGTGCTCCCGAGGATTTGCTCTATTTAGCACTCATGAAATTTGTCTCAAAAACAGATCAGAACAGGTTTGACTAGATAGGTGTTGTGATACTATCCAGTTATGAAAATCATGAACCAACTTCCCAGTTATTTCCAAGACTGATAATGGTTTGTGAGTTCGAGACCCACATCAGGCTCTGTGCTGAGAGCTCAGAGCCTGGAGCCTGCTTCAGATTCTGTGTCTCCCTCTCTCCCTGCCTCTTCCCCACTCGCACTCTGTCTCTCTCTCTCTCTCTCTCTTTAAAAAATAAGTAAACACTTAATTTAAAAAAAAATCATTGAAAAATAGTGATAAGGTCTGTTGTACATTAAGAAGTGCTATCATTTCTCCCACATGCACCTTTAAACCTCCAAGAACAATAGTTATTAAAAGTAGCATTGGGGACTTGCAGAATTAGCGTCATTCTTCACGCAACAAGAAGAGGGTATGGAGAATGCACATGAGTGTTGTAAAAACCCTGAGCAAGTAAGAGCAGCTAGCTTTGGGGCTGGGCTCAACTCTGAATATCACGTTTTATTTTTTACCACCATTGTTGTCCTGAAACATGTTTTGTCAATTTCCCTTCCCTGACACTTAGGAGCATCCTGAGAAAATCCAGTAGCTTGCTGGTCATTTTCATTCTAATCTGGTCTCAGTTAAAATTGTAATCTGTCTTCCATCACACACCTCTGCCCTGTCCCTTCTGAGACCACGCTGGAGCTGGGCATGCGAGGAAGAAGGAGGGAAGCCACCAAATTCCTTTCCTTTCTTACCCCTCCTGTCTCTGCCTCTCCTTCAGGGTTAGCGTCGCGGGGGAGGGGATTCAAAGGAAGAGGGAAAGATCGACTTCTGGCACTCGGAGGCTTCCCCACTCACCCACTGCCCTTTGTTTCTGCAGGCCACCGTGTGCCTTCCAGGGTGTTCTTTCCTTAACGACATCATGCACTTCCCAGGGACTCCGTCGCTTCCGACCTTTCCTCAGCCCTGCCCAAGGTTACACGTTTGGGATCACCTTGCCCAGGGAGGTAGCTACTGTGGGTCAGGTTTTTTTGTCAAGATAATGATAGCAAAGTTACCTCCTGGAGAGGCCACTCGTCCCAGATAAAAATATATAATTTCTTGTCCCATAAAACATTTGTTTTTCCCACTGCTACCTTTCTTCTTGCCTTAGCTTTGTGACTCATCCAGCCCGCTTCCCATCTGGGGCTCCTTCAGGCTTGAAACAGACACCTGCCTCCATCAGCATGTATAGGAATTGCCTGCTGTGTATCCCAACTTTTCTGAGAATTTCCTAATGTTTGACTACTTCTGGTTATAAGTTGGAGTATGACTGACAACAAGCATCTTGTCTTGTGCAAATCATCCCCAATTTTTGTGTGTTCTTGGAGGCCGCCACCCTTGGCTGGGGTGCGGAGCATTGTACACCATTTCTACCGCATGGAAATGGTCTGGGAAATAACACAACACATTCCTCTTTGTAAATTTTTGGCTACTCAATTAGCGAAGACACCTTGTACTAAGGATACCTAGAGCTACTGATCTGTGCACTGTAAGATTTGATAATCACTGATCGAGTGACTTAAAACTCCTAACTCTTTAGAAGGGAAGATAAGGTCATTGACTCTTGTTAACTTCTAGGCTTTAGTGATTTGGAGACAACAGGAAAAGTTCCAGTGTTTATCCTGATAGAGATTCTTTCACCAACTACTCATTTTCTCTCTCTTTCTCTCTCTCTCTCTCTCTCTCTCTATATATATATATATATATATATATATATTCAAATTTGAGTAGGTCAGACCAGTGAATGAATCTTGCCTCATGCTACATGGAAAAGGCAACCATAATTTTTCAGCAACTTCTAGAAGAAACCTGATTATTTCTTACGTGTTGACTCAGGGATGGTCAGAGATAGACTCGGAGACTAGTATGTTCCCCATCAGACCAGCACTTTCTGTTACCTCTTCCTCAGCTCATATCACAAGGCTCTTCGGCACTCCTGTATTTGGTAATTTTAGAGTGCCTCCTGGATGTACATCTTTTGTGATGAAACCTGAGTCTTCTAAACTACTGCAAAAATTCCTACTATTTCAAGGTGAACCCATACCACAGGAAATCCAAGGGTTGGAACATCCCAGACCCTCACCTGAGAATCCAAAATGTCCCCAAACACATTGAGCAGAGGGGTTGTGTGTTAATTAATTCTGGAAATCCATATTATCATTAATAGTGGCAATGGTTTCCCATTCCTTACAGAGTTATATTTAATACTAAAGGAATGTAGTTAATACCAGGAGTAGCTGTATAACATAGGCATTGGGAGATAAATCCAGGAGTCAGACCACATCTGAAATCATATCTTGGTTCCAGTTGTGCAAGCTGTATGACTTTAATATGTTATTCAACTCCTCAGTGCCTTAATTTCCTCACCTGAAGTGTCAGTGTAATAATAATATCTACATCATAGGCTTGTAGTAAAGACCACATTAATATATTTAAAACATTGCGTATGTGTAGCAATGGCTGGCACATAGTTTTTTTTTATTATTATTAATGCTCTTATAAACTGCATTTAAGTTTGTATTTGATCCTCTTAAGAAGGTTGTAAAATAAGTCAGATATTTGTATTTTTTCTTTTGTAAAAATAGAAATAATTTTTTAAGGCTTTGTTTTTTTTTTAAGCAATTTAAAGGCCACAGCAAAACTGAGGGCAAGTTACAGAGATTTTCCATATGCCCTTTGCCCCACAATTGCATAACCTCCCCTGTCTTCAACATCCCGTACCAGAATGGTACATTTATTCCAATTGATGAGCCAATATTGACATCTGTTAATTACTCAAAGTCCATAGTTTACATAAGGGTTCACTCTTAGAAATGTACATTCTATGGGTTTTGGCAATGACAAATGACATGTGTAATGACATGTGTCTATCATTATGATATCATACAGAGTATTTTCATTGCTCTAAAAGTCCTCTGTGCTCTGCCGGTTGATTCCCTCAACCCAGCCCTGGCAACTACCGATCTCTTTACTGTCCATAGTTTTGCCTTTTCCAGAACGTCATATGCTTAAAATCATACCATATGTAGCCTTTTCATATTGGCTTCGTCCCTTTAGTCGTATGTGTTTAAAGTTCCTTGCATGCCTTTTCATGGCATCACAGCTCATTTCTTTTTAGTGCTGGATAATATTCCATTGCCCGGATGGACCATTGTTTATTTATTCATTCACCTACTAAAGGACATCTTCATTGCTTCCGAGTTTTGACAATGACAAATAAAGCTACCATAAATGTTCATGTCCAGGTTTGTGTGTAGACATAAGTTTTCAACTCCTTCAGATAAGCACCAAGGAGTGTATTTAGTTTCGTAAAACAATCAGTGAACTGTCTTCCAAAATGGCTGCACCATTTTGCATTCCCACCAGCAAAGAAAAAGAGTTCCAGAGCCCAACATGGTGATGTACAGTAAGGCAGTTCTGGGGCAGATCCTAGAAAATGCAAATTAGCTTCTCCCGAAGGCAGGAATTACCTTTGGGTAATGGAGTGTAGTGCAAACCTCATCATATTTATACTTTGACACCTTCTGAATATAACATTATGTGAAAGTCACTTATATTTCTTGTAAATTCTCATTGTTACAAAAATTAACTAACAGCATGGAAAAAATCAACATCCAAATGATCTTCCAAAAAATCATTTTAAGAATAATACGAAAATCATGTGCAATGCTCTAAAGGAATGGAAAAATGATACATTTCCTTTCTGGGACATGGGATTATATGTATTTTTATATGTACACATTTTTATCTTAAATGTGTATGTTTTATATGTGTTTTTCTCTCTACCGTATTTCAAATGAAAGCTGAGGTTAGGATAATAACTGGAGAGGGGCGTCTGGGTGGCTGAGTCAGTTAAGCATTCAAATTGTGCTCAGGCCATGATCTCACTGTTCGTGGGTTGAAGCCCACATTGGACTCTGTGCTGATAGCTCGGAGCCTGGATACGTCTTCAGATTTTGTGTCTCCCTCTCTCTCTCTGCTCTTCCCCTACTCACACTCTGGTCTTTCTTGATCTCTCAAAAAATAAACATTAAAAAATAGATGGATCTATGTTTTTTCTAATGAGCACTTACAAAGGACTCTTTGTCAATGTCATACCAAAATCAAGGACTATTTTTAAATTCTGGGATATATGTCATCCTGAAGATCATTATTAACTAGTCGCAATTAGCAGAGGTAAAGTACGCAAACAATTTATAGATGCCATACGAACTATAAGACTTCTGGTTGGAAAGACATCAATCTTGGTTCTATAGAAATATACAGTAAGAAATCAAGTGACCTCACTGATCTGGAAGGACCCTTCATTGATAATATTTTGTCATCACTTTAAATCCACCTTTAGCTTTGTGTGGCTGCCTCTGAGAGTTTCTTGTGACCTATACAAATGCCCTGGTGAAGGCTGCCTGAGACGATACCAAAGCCTTAATTACGATATTAATGTTTACATCATTTTATTTTTCACCATGGGAAAAATATTGTTAATAATTGGGATTCTGAAACTATAACTAAAAAGTCGTTATGACGGATAGTTTTCTCTTTCTCTCTAAGGACTAATGTGACCACAGCAAGGTTTGGCTTAGGGCCATGGTCACACCAACAGTGAGCAGAGTGCTCTCTGGGAGCCAACAAGCCAATGTGTTGCATTTGGTGCATGTGAACAGAAGGCCTGGCTATAGCTCTTTGCTCAACTAAGTTTCCAGATGCTCTCAGAGGTACGTTGTTGGAAAGGCCACAGGCTAGGGGCAGCAATTGTAAAAAAAAAAAAAAAAAAAAAAAAAAAAAAAAAAAAAAACCTCTCAGGCTAAATTAATTATATTTCTGGAGATGGTGGAAGAAAAGAAAACAAATCGAGAAAGTGTGGGATCTGGGGAAGTCATTTACTTTTGAATTATTGTTTGGGAATTCTTAGGTGATACTTGAGCACCAAAGAAGGAAATATTATCACTGATAAGTAACTCTCAGTGAGAACCTACTGAAATGTAGCTATAACCTGATACCCAACTTAGGTCTGCAAAGAATGCAGAAGATCTATATGGCATGATTTCTACTTCAGGGAATCTCTAGTCATTGGATAAATTAATTACCGTTGGTCATTATACTTTGCGCACATAGAGCATGAGCTGTGTCTTTTTCATATGGTTCTAGTAGGCAATCTGCACCTGGGACAGTAATCCAGGTTGCCATTTTGTAATCATTGCTATTTCTGAATTTTCGAGGGAAACCATAGGTGAGAAAGCGGCCACTCTCAAGAACTGCTCAAGGTCTAGGGTTTGATTCTACTTGCAAGCCAACAAGTTTTCCTGCCCCAGGTTCATAGGTTCTGGCAGAAGACACAGGGCTGGCTGATAACAGACAAGCAGCAGTAGTCAGTTTCACGTCTATTTCTGTCAGCTTGCTCCGCCACTGGGATGATGCCAATGGTCCGTGATGGACAGACACTTGCAAGCGCCCTGGGTTGCATTGCAGGAAAGGAACACTTAGCTTGAGAAATCTATTGCTTCTATGGGAAAACAAGTCAGTTTGCTCTTTGCTCTGAAGGAGATTTCACCTCGGCCCTCAGAGTCATTCACCGAAAATACAACCCAAAGAAACTGCCCAAGGAAAGAGTGGTCATAGCTTTACACTCTTGACGTGCCTAGTAAGAACCTGCAGGGCAATCCATGGGAGGTGGATCTACCCAACGACTGCCCAGGGAAAAGTTGTAGAAGAAATGGTTATGTGGCTGGGAGTCAACCTTAGGAAACATCAACATTTAAAAGTATTTGAAGAGACTAGAAAGGAGTAATAGGGGAACAGATGGAAAATCGGAATAGAATGATGAGAGATAAGGATGCAAACGATATTCAGATTGAAAATGACATTCAGAGGGAGCAGGGACCTATCACTCAGATATATCAGCAATCTGCTCTACAAATATACAACACATAATTGTTTTGAGGAGTGGTTTACAATATTTTCCAGTCTAAATATCCCTTTATATTGTTTAAAAACCTTTGAGGGGCTGAAGGTTTTGTTTATGTGGGTTATATCCATTGATGGTTATCATATTAAAAATTGAATGTGAGAAACATTTTAAATTTTCATTAATTAAATCTTTTAAAACAGCAATTAGTTGTTTTTATAAAAAAAACTTACTATGTTCTCTACAAGTAAATAAAATAATGACAGCATTGCTTTTCATTTTTGCAAAACTATTAAATGTCTGTTTTAAGATAGCTTGATTCTTTGTGTCACCATTTAAAGTATATGAAATCCAACCTCAGATAGATATGTGATTGGAAAAGGTGAAGCTGATATAGTCTTTTCCAGCTAAGTGGGGATATTCTTCTTTAATACTCTAGCAAAATTTGCAAAGTCATTTTTAATATTTTAAATATAAGTTGAAATGTGAAAATAAAATATATCATTTTTTGCACTGTTACATTCAAATTCATTGGTCTATCTTGCACTTTGATGAATATTTTAACCACAAATGATTATGTAACACTACACATAGATCATCTGAGAAGTATTGACTAATGCTGATCTTTCAAATGTTGACATTTAGTTATACAATATTAAAAATCACATTAATTAATTTCACCACCAATCATAGAAAAGTATTTAAGAATTGCGCAGTACCAGTCTCACGGTGGTGGATGCACGTTTTCCAAATTTCTAATTTTAATTTGAAATCTCGAATTTTACCATTGGCACAAGTATTATCAGATGTTTTTCTTAAAGTCACATGATCAATTTCTTTGTTCACTATCAAGAAAATGTCCACCACAAACTCAGTTGTGAAAAGCATAGTTTTTCTGTTGTCTTTCTTTCAAACAAAATGGTGCTTTATGGAGAAAAAAAAAAAAGCAAGTTTAGCTTGCTACTCAGATAAGAGTTGGACACTTAACTGATTGAGCCACCAAGGTGCCCCAGCACCTTGGTTGAATTTAAACATGGGATGCATGTTAATACAATAAATAGAAGTTGTATCAAATTAGAACATAGAAAGATGAGGTAAGGTACAAAGCAAACCTCACTAAACATTTCCAGGTTTCCCTAGAATCTGGCATAAACTGACTATTTACAGAAAGTTGAGATCATGCCATTATATCTTAAACAATTAAAAATATAGGGGCGCCTGGGTGGCGCAGTCGGTTAAGCGTCCGACTTCAGCCAGGTCACGATCTCGCGGTCCGTGAGTTCGAGCCCCGCGTCAGGCTCTGGGCTGATGGCTCAGAGCCTGGAGCCTGTTTCCGATTCTGTGTCTCCCTTTCTCTCTGCCCCTCCCCCGTTCATGCTCTGTCTCTCCCTGTCCCAAAAATAAATAAACATTGAAAAAAAAAAAAAAACAATTAAAAATATAAAGAATATTAGAATTTGCGGGGCGCCTGGGTGGCGCAGTCGGTTAAGCGTCCGACTTCAGCCAGGTCACGATCTTGCAGTCCGTGAGTTCGAGCCCCGCGTCGGGCTCTGGGCTGATGGCTCAGAGCCTGGAGCCTGTTTCCAATTCTGTGTCTCCCTCTCTCTCTGCCCCTCGCCCGTTCATGCTCTGTCTCTCTCTGTCCCAAAAATAAATAAACATTGAAAAAAAAATTAAAAAAAAAAAAAAAAGAATATTAGAATTTGCTATATCTGTTGGAATTGGATTAATATATTTTAGAATGACAGTCATAATAAATATAATTTGTATTTATATTAGTAAGCTTATTCATTACTAAATACAAATGAAAGGATGGCAGTTAATAATAGTTTGTAGTCTTTCTTCAAATGTAGTAAGATAGTATGTATATATATATATATATATATATATATTTTTTTTTTTTTTTTTAGAAAGAGAGAGAGTGCACACAAGTGGGGCGGGGGAGGCGGAGGGAGAGAGAGCAGGATTCATGCTCAGCACAGAGCCCAACATGGGGCTAGATCCCATGACTCTAGGATCTAGAGTCAAGAGTTGGAAAGTCCAAACTCAAGAGTTGGATTCTCAACAGACTAAGCCACCTACATGTGCCCTAGGCTATTTTGATACATTATTCAATTGATTTTTTTTTTCTCTTTCTTAGTTCTGTTTTACCCTGTGCTTCCTCCACCATTAAAATAATACTGAGTTATTGCCTTGAGAAGGGAAAACACTAAGATCGGAATACAAACAAGTAGTTGAATAATTGATTTTGAATTCCAAAACGGCTTTTAAAATCCAAAGCTGGAGTATATGTCTTAACCGTATTTTTTATTTATATAAATGTGGAATTGGAGGGAAAAAATGATTTGAATCTTCCAAATTCAGGGATTAAACATTTACAACACAGGAAAATGTGAATAATGGATATTAGAGTAGGAAAGCCCATAGGCATATACAAAAGTCATTTTTCCAAACAGGTGGATAAAGATCTCAACAGATAATCAGAGAGAAGAAAGCTAGAGAAGTGACCAGTCTTTAAAGGTGGATGGTACCAGAGAAGGAGCCTAACATTCCCATCCTTTGGCTTCATCCGGAACAGCAGGACCCATGTAAGTTTAAGGAAAATCGGAGAGTACAGAAGCCTCCCATATGCTTCACCTGGAGCCTATGGATGTGAAAACATTATAGAGAAGCTCCACATGATGGTACCAAACCAATAAAATAGATAAAGCTATAGACTTGAAGGTGGCTTCAGAAAATTCTGATAATTTTGACCTGGAGCAGAGAAAAAAATCAAGTCCCCCAAGAGAAGGATGTGGCAGATGATTTTCTAAGATGATTGCAATAACCACCCTCATTCCACATGCTGTTTTTTTGTTGTTGTTATTGTTGTTGTTTGATTTTTGTTTTTCTTTTCAGAGAGAGAGAGAGAGAGTGGGGAGGGCAGAGAGAGAGAGAGAGAGAGGGAGAAAGGGAGAGAGAATCTTAAGCTAAGTGTGGAGCCTGATGTGGGGCTCAATTCCATGACCCTGGAATCATGAGCTGAAATCGAGAGCTAGACGCTCAACAGACTGAGGCACCCGAGTGTCCCCCACATGCTATTTTACTATGTGACTTTGACAGTCCTACCATCAAGTAGTAGGGTCTGTGTTTCTTCTTGAATCTGGTGGGCTTACAAACAGCAGAAGTGACATGATGGGATTCCAATGCTAAGTAATAAAAGGCAAACAACTTCTGCCTGTTTCTCTTCGATGTTTTTGTTCTTGGAACCCAGCCATCCATGCTGTGAGGAAGCCCAAGCAGCCAAGAGAAGCTATATGTAGCTGTCAGACCAACAGGCCCAGCTGAGGTTGCAACCACCAGCCGGCATCAACTTTCAGACATGCAAGTAAAAGAAAAGCCTTTAGATGATTCAAGTCTCCAGACATCATGTATTCCAGATGAAGCCCACAATAGCTCAGAATAGAAACAAGCTGTCCCTGCCGGGTCTTTTCTGAGTTCCTTGTCCTCAGAATTCAAACATATAATAAAATAGTGGCTTTATGGCACTAGGTTTGGTACAGTTTGTCTTGAAGAACCGATAACTGGAACAATGGAGTGAGGGAAAGGAGAAGAGCTGAAAGGGGCCATGGAGGGGAAGAACCCGCTCTTGGGAGAAGTGAGCAAAAGATCTAAGTGCCTGGACCCATGCTAGGAAGCCATGGCAGGGTCCTCAGCCTCAGGACCAGCTTCTGGGATAGGTGCCCCTACACCTGGCTAATGGAGTTACATCTCAGTAGGTGCTGTCATAGACAGAAGATGACACTGGAACAGACACCTTTTCCTGATGCCACGACAATACTGGCATTTTGTAGATACTTGGAGGAGATAAGGAAGAATGGAAGAAAATATGAAATGGAAAGAATCGTAAATTGACCAAGTATCATCACGAAATATCCACATTTAAATCATGTATTTGAGTGGGGATGATTCAGGTTTTCTTTGCCATTTCTAGATCATTTTGAATTTAGTCAAAGAAAATAAAGTCCCATTTACCTATTTAAATTTTTAATTTTAATACAATATCCAAAATGCCAGCTGAACATTTTTTAGGCATGCTCATAGAAATAGGCATTGCTCTGAGCAGGTGATATATATTATCACATGCCCCTTCGCAAAGTTTCAAATTTTAACTGGGGAATAGTATTTAGATTGGGAAATTCAGACCAAACCTTCATGTCTTTAAAGGAGCAAATCTGCTTCTACTACTGTTTTTTCTTTTCTTTTCTTTTCTTTTCTTTTCTTTTCTTTTCTTTTCTTTTCTTTTCTTTTCTTTTCTTTTCTTTTCTTTTCTTTTCTTTCTTTTCTTTTCTTTTCTTTCTTCTCTTTTCTTTTGTTTTATTTATTATTTTTAATTACAGTAAAATGCAAATAAGATACGTTTTAGTATCTCAATTTATTTTAAGTGTTCAATACATTAGTTTCTGCTTCCACTTTTACTAATTCATTCTGTACTCTAGACCTCTCTAGAGATCTCACATAAACTCTCAGAGAGGGGTCTTAAAAAGAGAAAATTCATTCTATTCATAAATGATGTGCTAAGTTTCTGCTAATGATAATTGCTCCATACCTATCCAATAACTCTCTTCTTCTGAATATTCTTTGGGACTTGTAGTAAAGTTTGTGAGATAAATAGCTTTGATTGGGATGCATCTGTGGCCCTGAAATCCAAAATCGACTTAACAGGCCTGAATGGGAGTTAAAGCCAAGAGGCTCAACATATCTGACAAAATTGGATAATGAAATACCATCAGAAGCACTCTTTGGACTCAAACTTATAAATATGACATAGTCAAAAATGCTGATTTCATAACAAATCCCATTTGGTGCCAAATTCTACTCATTTGACATCAGCCTAGTTCATTATATTACTCGTGGAGTTCTTATGCTCAATTTAAGGCTTAAGAAAATAAAATATTAGTTCATTATTTTATTTGAAACCTGCAATTCCAGGTAAAGCTCTGGGGATTCCTTCCCCCCTCCTGTGTGATCCCAGAGGATGTTGTATCCATGTCCTTTCATCCCTGTTTCCGATATGGACCTCCCTAACTTTGACTCTTTGTGACTCCAAAACCTATCTCCATTCCACTCTGGGATTTAGGGCTTCAGTTCTATGGCGCCGCTGCTTCTCGAACCCGAGCGGTGCTACCAGTCAAAGAAAACTGTGAGATTTAGGGTGTTGCAGTGCCTAAAACTATTAGCTGTGTGGAGCTCTAGAGAAGCTAGACCTTTGGAGAAATTATGCGCATCATGAGCAGTTGCATGATACTTACGGCCTTGTAGACAGTACATGTAAGTTGAGTTCCCTGGTTTCTCAAAAAATAAAGACTCGATATCAGGCATTCAAATAGTACACACCTCCCCTCATTTGTGATGAATGACTAATAGTTGCCTGAGTGCAGTTCTCAGAGAGAAGGGAAAGAGGAAGAGACAACAAATCGTATTTCAGTTTTCTACTCAACTTTGAAAGGAGGGGTTGGGCAAGTTAAGGGCGCTGATCTTGCTTGAGGTCCATTCTTATCAAATCCAGAGAGAGAGAGGGAGAAACGTGTATGTATGGAGAATTCCTAGTATTTCATTTCACTAAATTCTGAGCCATGGATACCTTTGTTAATCCAGTGAAGTTCAAGGATCTCTAACTGCCCCCCCCCAAGTTTTCATTTAAATTCCAGCCAGTTAACATACAGTGCAATATAGGTTCAGGTATATAGTGATTTGTCACTTACATACAACACCCAGTGCTCATCCCAACAAATGCCCTCCTTAGTAGCCATCACTCATCTAGCCCATCCTTCCACCCACCTCCCCTCTGGTAACCATCAGGTTATTCTCTATAATTAAGAGTCTGTTTCTTGGTTTGCCTCTTTTTTCCCCTATATTAATTTGTTGTGTTTCTAAATTCTCCATACGAATGAAATCATATGGCATTTGTCTTTCTGTAACTTATTTCACTTAGCATAATACTCTCTAGCTCTATCCACATCATTGCAAACTGCAAACTTTTATTCTTTTTTATGGCCGAATAATATTCCATTTTATAGATGTATATACTACATATTCTTTATCCATTCATCAGTTGATGGAAAATTGGACAGCAACATGAAAAAGAATGAAACTGGGCCACTTTCTTACACAACACACAAAAATAAATTAAAAATGGATTAAAGACCCAAATGTAAGACAGAAAATCATCAAAATTCTGGAGAACACAGGCAGTAATCTCTTTGACATCAGCCATAGCAGCTTCTTACTAGATACGTCTCCTGACGCAAGGGAAATAACAGCAAAAATGAACTATTGGGACTTCACAAAATTAAACGTTTCTGTACAGTGAAGAAAATGATTAACAAAACTAAAAGGCAACCTATGGAATGAGAGAAGTATTTTCAAATGGTATATCTGATAAAGGGTTAGTTTCCAAAATCTATAAAGAACTTATCAAATTCAACACCAAAAAAAAAAAAAAAAAAAAAAAAAAAAAAAAGAAAACAACAACAAACAATCAAATTAAAATGAGAAGACATGAATAGACATTTTTCCAAAGAAAACATCCAGATGGCTCACAGACACATGAAAAGATGCTCGACATCACTCATCATGAGGGATATACAACTCAAAACTACCATGAGATATCACCTCACACCCATTGGAATGGCTAAAATTAGCAACTCAGGAAACAACAGGTGTTGTGAGGATGCGGAGAAAGGGGAACTTTCTTACACTGCTGGTGGGAATGCAGACTGGTGCTGCCACTGGAGAACAGCATGGGGTTCCTCAAAAACTTAAAAACAGAACTGCCCTACGACCCAGCAATTGAACTACGAGGTATTTACCCAAAGGGTACAAAAATACGGATTCGAAGGGATACGTGCACCCCAATGTTTATAGCAGCATTACCAACAATAGCCAAATTATGGAAAGAGATAAAGGAGCTCTAAGGTTTTTAAATGTATAAACTAATAAACATGGGATTACAAAGACAAGCAACTTACTGAAATGAAGTGAACATATTTGTTATGAAGCTCCATAATTTCAAAGTAGTGGTGAAGATACACAGTGTATTCTGATGTCTTCAGTAACTTGAATATAACATGAAAGTTTCTGAGTCTATCGTTAACGGTCCCTTAGAACTACTTATACTACGGTGTTTTATTTCCTATATTCAACATCAAAGGAAATATTACATTTCCGATAAAGGAGAATAAAAATAAAGACAAATTTTTTTTTCTCATCCAAGTTTACAAATCCCCAAAAGTCTAGCCACAAATCTCTTAGTGCTTAGTGGAGCCCAGTTTAACACCCGCTGAGATACTAGGCAACAGCTTTGCTCTACTGTAGAATGAACTGTTTCATGCTTCTCACAAACGTCGAGAAGAGTTGTTTATCATAAAACTCTAGCTAAAGTCCCAAAACAAAACAAAACAACAAGAACAACAAAAGGCAAAGAAAAAAAAATCCCACCTACATCCACCAGTATAAACCAGTAACCATGGGCTGGTCTAGTCCCAAGAGATGGAAGGCTACGTGCATTATTAGACTTTGGAAAGGATTTTGGATAATATGCCACTTTCAGCTTAGAATGTTCCATATTTGATTAGAGTTAAAAAAAACAAATGAAGGAAATTGGTAGACATATTAGGTGAGCCAGGTACCATCTGTGCTTAATCATATGTTCTTTTTCTACTGTTCCTTCAAGTGAAATTTCTCCTTGGTTTAATATTCTGTGTAAATTTAGCAATGTCAATTATGTAGGAAAGGGCAAGTTACTTAAATACTCAGCTACTCAGGTTTCTCTTGTGTAAAATAAATGGGTTAAGCTAAATGATCCTAGGGTGGACCATAGTGAAAAGATAATTAATTTTAAAGTTAAACATTAGTTAAAATAGCAATGCTATTAAATATGATTTCAGAAAGTTGAGACCTAGTTCATCATAGAGTTGTTAAGAGGATCAAATAAGATAACATAATGTTTCTGTAAGGCACACACTAAGCCCTGACTATGGGACTTCATACCCAGACTCTGATAAGCTTGAACTAGAAATGCCTGCTCCATGCCGATGGAATCCCAATGGTGACTTTTAAATGAATGCTCCTTATTGAAAACACCATGAGCTTCGGGCTACAATATGCTTATATATTTTCAGAGAAGAAAAACTTTCCTGTAACAGCATTTCTCAAATTTGTTTGTATCCGCAATGCTGGAGTGTAGAGTAGAAAGGTCGTAGAAGAGAGATGGGTAGGAGATTCAGGAGGGCAGTGGATCATGAAAGACATTTCATGCCATGTTAAGACCCATGGAAGACAAATGGATGACAGGCAGAGACCTGAGAGGGTGAAGCACCTTGACAACACAGTTAGACTGCTGGTTTGAGTGAGTGCTTTCCCGGATTTTTGTAAGGCAGGAACACAACACCTAGAAATGAGGTGTGTTCTGTGTCCTGGCGGGTGCCAGCTCACAGGGTGGGGTAAGCTACTCCCATAGACCCTGACCCCCACGAGAGGCCCAAGACCCACCCCCTGGTAGCCTTCACCTCAGCACACCTGCCAACCATCGGACACCCATCCCAGAACATGGTAGCCGGACCTTTTGTCTCACATACACAAAATAGTTTGATGTTGACCCCTCAAACTAATAAGGTTGGAGCACATCGTATTCTGCTTTTTTAAATTGGTTCTCACCACTTAAAGCTATTATTTAGGAACATTCACAAGGGGATCCTAAATGAGAGAATTTCTCTAAAGTCTGGCTTACTTCACACTGGGAGCGCAATAGAGTGACGAGCAGGACAGACATTCTAGGCTAACTGCTAAAGTTAGTGCACTTAGCGATGAAAGGACACATTCGAGGGGACTGAAGCACTAGGCTGATGTGCACTTGCTATTATCTTTCTATCTATGTGTGGTAGACAGAAGGAGGCCCCTCAGATACCCAAGGACTAATCCCCCAGAACCTGTGAGCATGTTACTTCTACGTGGCAAAAGGGATTTTGCAGAGGTGATTAAATTAGCAATGGATCGTGAGTAGGAGACATGGTCCTGGATTATCTAAGAGGGCCCGATGCGATCATAAAGGGCCTGTCACACGTCCTTCTGTAACAGAGGAAGCAGAGCTGAAAGAGACAGAGACAAAGAGGCAGAAATTTGAAGATGCTATGCTACCATCTTTGATGGGGGAGAAGGGGCCAAGGACATGGAGTACAGGTGGCGTATAGCAGATGGAAAGGCAAGAAAAATGGCTTCTTCCCTAGAGCCCCCAGAAGGAACACAGCTATGCCAACACCTTGGTTTTGGGGTTTACACCTACAGACTCTAAGAAAATAAATATATGTTGTTTAAGCCACTAAATTTGTCATATTGTTAAAGTTTATTTATTTTGAGAGAGGGAAAGAGAGAGAGAGAAAGAGAGAGAGAAACTTAAGCAGACTCCACACCTAGTGAGGAGCCCCATGCAAGGCTTGATCTCATGACCTTGAGCTCATAACTTGAGCCAAAATCAAGAGTTGGGCACTTACCCACTGAGCTATTTAGGCACCCCTGGTCATAGTTTTTTAATAGTCACAATAGTCAACTAATATATCACATGTCTATGCAATATAATTTTTATACTTTTTCCTGTTGGTTAATACACAATACACAATATTGCCCCAACCAGAAATATATATTTGAATTACCATGTGTGGAAAGAACAGTTCCAACACAGAGCCCCAATCCCTCACCCCCAAGAAAAGACAAGAGAAAATAGTTGGAGATTTGTATTGTTTCCAAGATTTAATTAATAATTTCCATTCAAATGTTACGAATTATCAGAAGTATCTTAAAAATAATTAATTAAATATTCATGTTTAAAATTCTTTCCACACAATGTTGATACTTGCTTTTTTTAAAAACAATTTTCTTTGCCTTTAATAAAATGTACCATTTATCACATTTGCTGTAGAATATCAATGATTTCTTAATAGTTGGTTAACTATTGCTGGTTAACACTCTACCTAGATTTCAAAATGTCACAAGAATCATAGACATTTAAAGAGAATTTATTAGAGAGCCTGATTAAGTAACTAGCTCTTGATTTCGGTTCAGGTCATGATCTCACAGTACTTGGGATTGAGCCCTCCCCCCCAAACCCCCCTGTTGACAGAGTAGAGCCTGCTTGGGATTCTGTCTTGCTCCCTGTCTCTCTGTCTCTGTCTCTCTGTCTCTCTCGAAATAAATAAACCATTAAAAGAGAGAGAGAGAGAGAACTTGGCTAAGTACATGATTGTGTGTGTGTGTGTGTGTGTGTGTATAAAAAGACATCATGCTGTCTACACCAACTCTCTCAGCTTTATCATTTTTTAATTCTGGGATCCTGAAAACTAACTTTTGCCTCTGTACCTCCGTTCTCCCGAAATACCACCTCATAAGATTAGTGGAAATGATCACTAGAGAAAATGTACATAAAATGCTAGAAATAGTACCTGGCGCTCTGAAACATTAGCTATTGGTGTCATTATTATCACCACTATTATTCCCACTAAACTAAATAAATGTGCAAGGAACCTCAAAGCTCTTGAACCATCCAGTGATTGGGGATACACCACTGTAGGTATTAGTGTTAGTCACGTTCCTGTATCTTACCGATGGCCAGCATGACTTCTCCAACCGGCCATTTATAACCCTTTAGGTTATACCATCGCCACACACTGCCCACTAAAATGCAAATTACTCTTCTTCTGTTTCAATGGTTAGGATTCAACACTGTAGGATCATTCAAAATACTTTTTTTTTTTTTTTTTTTTTCAGAATAGTGGGTGGTATAGATCCTCTTAGCATTTACTTTGCCATTGGCTAAATCAGAATCATGTTTAATCTTCTTAGTTGGATAGTCAGAATTTTAAACCGACAAATGGCTGAAACCCTTTAAATCTGGCTGTGGGCACTGACAATTTAACAACAAATTCACTTAACTGAACCAGGCGTTAATCATGTCATAACCATGTTGACTAGACATTTACCCTCTTAGAAATGAAAATCTCAATATCATGAGGACTTTGTGATTTCTGAATTGTTTTGTTAAATATCCAGGAACCAGGACCCTAGTTACCAGTTGCGAGAATATGAATCAGTATACCTGGAATACTCATTAAGAGGCCACTTACAATTTATATCAGAATTGGCAATTGACAGCAAAACTTGCTGTCTTTGAAGCCTTTGAACATAACCATAGACTGCTATAATCTCTCATTTTTCCAGATTCATAGCTTTTAATTGAATATATCCTCTCATTTGAATATTAATTATTTGCCATATAATGACACTTTATTATTTTTTTAAGGTTTATTTATTTTTGACACAGAGAGACAGAGTGTGAGCGGGGGAGGGGCAGAGAGAGAGGGAGACACAGAATCCAAAGCAGGCTCCAGGGTCCGAGCTGTCAGCACAGAGCCTGACATGGGCTAGAACTTATGAGCCACGAGATCATGACCTGAGGAAGTCAGACACTTAACCGACTGAGCCACCCACGCACCTCTATAATGACACTTTTTAATTTACTTAAAAAAAATTACATCTTGTCTCAGTATATAGGTAAAAGGGGTCATTCATTAAAAAAAAAAAAAACAACAACAACACTCTGCACATATTCGGTATTAGCTCCCCAGAATTTTTTTTATCACATTACTTTAATGTGTTATTGAGTCCATGTTAGCAGGCTTAATTTTAATACAATCTAGTTAATTTCCTACACAGTACAGGTCAGAATATAATGCATTCATTCCAACAGAGGCAGAAGGAGAGACAAGATATATCATGGTGAAACTAATACCTGTTCCTCAATAATTGTAGCCTGAAGCTTTGGTTTCACTAACAACCAGACATCAGCATCATTTTCACATAGGAACAGAATAGTTGGTCTGCGTCATTCCCTCACTAATTCCGTGAACATGTACAGAAGATCCCAAGGCTGGTACTATTTCGGTTATTGGCAATAAATAACGATTCTGTTTGTTATATTTAATAGAGGGAAAATGGAAAAGTCATTTTAATATGGATGGATACACCTCTTTCAGTGGTTTATTATTGCATTAGCACAGACTCGGTCCCAAGAAGGGCATTGAGAAATGACCCCATTGGTTTTCTCTCTTTGGCGTGCCTTATCAAGTTTTACTCTAAATCTTTGCATTTATAAAGGGAGGAAAAAAACAAAGACAAAGCTTTTTATACTGTACGCTTCAGACTCAGGGACATCTGGGGAAGAGCTTTTCAGAGGTGAGGAAGAAACGGGGGGGGGGCAGAAGTACAAGGTGAAGACCTACTCGTTGGCATTCTTGGGTGCAATGCAGTGCAGGCTCGTTCTGGACCTGGTGTGAATAAAGCCGCAGGCCATAAGGTGCACCTGTCTTTTCTGATCATTCTTGACACCAAAGCATTAAATTGTAATTGTCAAAGGCTCTATTTTTTTTAAAAAAGCAAAATCTTTCCTTGAAAATGACTAGAATGTACTAGTCGAAACACATGTCGTTCATTTTTTTTTTAATTTTTTTTTTAACGTTTATTTATTTTTGAGACAGAGAGAGACAGAGCATGAACGGGGGAGGGGCAGAGAGAGAGGGAGACACACAATCCGAAGCAGGCTCCAGGCTCCAAGCCATCAGCCCAGAGCCCGACGCGGGGGTCGAACTCACGTACCGCGAGATCGTGACCTGAGCTGAAGTCGGACGTTTAACCGACTGAGCCACCCAGGCGCCCCCACGTGTCGTTCATTAAGGGAATAACTGCATCAAGAAATATTTATACATAAAGTAACAGGTAAAGTGATTCTGATTAATCTTTGGGCCTTCTCGCGTGACAATTGATGCAATTCTTAGGGCGCCACAAGTAGGTGGTGTTGAATGCGCTCCTCACCGCATCCTGCTTTGGTTTGTTTTCTGGAATTGCCTTGCATGGACACTGTTCACGTCCCAAATTGTTAGCTTTGAAAAAGTTGATATCAATGCCAACTCCAGAGCACTGTTGACTTCTAGCATCTGCTAATGTTGAAAGATCATAAAAGATTGGTATATTTATCAGTGATTTATGCAATGCTAGCTAAGCCCGTGACTCCCAGCTACTGCGTCAATTTGCACACTACAATAACAGGGCATATATTCTCCTTCAACAAATTTCCTGTGGGATAACGGCACGACTGCCAGTTTCTTTAACTGAGCAGTGTGCCATCGGCATAGCTTACAGGGTTTTGTCTCATTTGGAATTTGATTTGTGCTGGGGCAGGAAAGACACGTTTTGTCGTTCATTTGAGTTGGGGGTCTGAAGAACACAACCGCCAGCTTGGTACCCATGGCATCTTTGAATCTATGGCACCTTCTGCATTCTCGCAGCAGAGATCTCTCCTGGCTACTGCAGTCGACGAGTCTAGAGTTTTCCCTTTACCTGTTTTATTCTCACTCCTCTCTAGAATTGAATACTAAGCCTTTGCCATTCTACCTCAAGTGATGGGTGATGAATGTGGATACCAATTACTTAAAAAAGAAATCTGTTAATTAAATGTATTATTTCAAGAAGACAAAGCATGAAATCTCATTACCATGTAAAAAATGTATACCATTTATCTTTTGTTATCAAAAGAAAACGGCTTTTAGATACGTAGATACAGATAGGTAGGTAGGTAGGTAGGTCAGTCGATATATAGGCAGATAGATGATAGATGATAGATAATCTCATTTTATCTTCCCCTTAAATCTACTTGAATATATTGATTTGTGAAGAAAATTTTTAAAAAAATTCTGTCAGGTATACATGAGTACAAACAAATCTGTTTCAGTTTAAAAAAAAAAGACTTTTTTTTTCTCTTATTGCTGCTTGAAGAGAAACTGAAAAACAGATTCTACTAAGGCTAATTGACATAAATTCTATTATTGAATTAATTCAATTTCTATTAAGCACCGTGGTGCTAAGCCTTGTGTCATGGCAATCATTCGTCACCATAGAAAGACTTGCTCTATTATATGAAATACAGGATTTGTTCAAAATAAAATGGTAGATAATATTTGAGAGATAATATGCAATACATTATCCCCCAGGATTAGCAAGATAACATTATTTTGGAGATGCTAATCCTTACTGTAAATCTCAGGCCAGTAGCAATTTTTCACTAAAAACCATCACCTATTTTATGATTAAATAATACAATTAAAAGAGATTAATTTGCTTTCTGCTTTTGTAAAATTCACATGACAGCATAATGCAGGATGCTATCTTCCCCTAAGAACTGCATTTTTGTATTATTATTTCCTTTAGGGAGTTCACTAACTCTGGATAAATGCTGTGTGTTTTATAAACTGCCTTTTATGTCTCAAAAGTGTCTATTTTTCTGAACAGACTGAAAAAAGCCACTTCCTTTTCTAATGTATCACTCTAAAGACTAGAGGACAATATGGACTAGGTCAAAAGGAGCTTAAAGCAGCAGGATCCCTCAATTAATAAGACAAGATAAATATTTGAGGAGCTTTAAAGGTTCATTTCTCATAAAGATTTAGATAACCATTATATGTTATATAATGACTTCATTTTCATAATCATCATCTGAAATTCCCTTCAAATTAAATATATATATTACATGTAGATATATTTTATTTGACATATCCTCCCAATGAAACAATTACTTTGGTGCATTTAATGGCCCTCCTCCTAACTGATAGAGCTGTACAATGTTCTCCATTCTCCTATTAAAATATTCTAATTGAATCAGTCACCCTGGTCCCATCTGTTATATACCGATCTCATACGGAGAAACTGCTGGAATCTCTCCAGGGCAGCGAATGTACTTAGTTCCTTTCATGGCTCATTGGATGTCACACGCAGGAGGACCTTGTTCTTGGTTTGAAATGATAACTAAGGCTCTGGGTATACAATAAACCACAGTAAATGTTATGGAGATTAAATCAGTTCTTTTTTCATACTCTCAGAACGCTTGCAGAGTAAAAACAATTGTGGTCTATGTCACTGTTGGGCAACCTACCCTTCATCATGGTCTATGAGAAAAGCTTGAGGAGAATTCCTGACTATTCCCTCTAGTTCTAAGTACGATGGGACCAAGGATCCTAAGTCTGCAGAAATATCCGTAGGAATCCACCATCCAAGCTTGGAACTGATCAGGACACCAGAAGTCAGCGCCCATGTGATGATATTCCTAAGTACAAAAGACCTCTGTTCTTTCAGAGATCATGGGAGCAGCTATGAGCATTTCCCAACAAATTTACTGGTTTTCAAATGTTAGTTTCTTGGAAATTCACTATGATTTAATGGCGGGGTAAACCACCGAACTTCATGTATGTAATTTTCTTGTTAAAAGGTCATAGTCACAATGGTCTTGATATGTTAATTAGGAGGATTGGGCTGACAAAATGTAGGTTTTCATAAGTGATAGATGAAAACACTGTATTTTTCTCTGCATTTGCCATTGCTGTTTTTCGGCTCTAACTCTTTGATACGTGGAATGTGGATGTTTTTTACAAAGACAAAAATCTTATCTTTATTACCATATCTTAATAACTAGGTGGGTTAGTCTAGCTGATATTTCTGTTCTCTGAATTGTATGTCTACACATTATTAATTGTGATGATGCTTCATTACAGAGTTCACATCTCAGATGTGAACTTCATTACAGAGCTTACATCTCAGATCCTTTTTGGTCTTAAGAAGGCCATGAAGTGTAACCAAAGAAACTTGTACATTACTTATTCCAACAGCGAAACATAGAACTTTATCTATCTATCGACTGATTGATTTATCTACCTATCCACCCATCCAAATGAGCATACACTTTTCTTCTCTTTTATCCTATTCTGTTTTAATATTTTAAATATTAAATATTTTCAAAGTTTGTTTTTATCAAGCTATGCATGCATATAAAGAATCAACTAGTGAGGCACCTGGGTGGCTCAGTTGGTTGGACGTCAGACTTCGGCTCAGGTCATGAGCTCACAGTTCGTGAGTTCGAGCCCCACATTGGGCTCTGTGCTGACAGCTCAGAGCCTGGAGCCTGTTTTGGATTCTGTGTTTCCCTCTCTGTCTCTCTGCCCCTCCCTCACTCATACTCTGTCTCTCTGTCTCTCAAGAATGAATAAACGTTAAAAGAAAATTAACAAAAACAACAACAACAAAAGAATCAACTAGTTATACCAGATTTAAAAATCCAGTGTCCCTATATGAGGCAATCCTTTGGCTCTTGTATCCGATTCGTTAAGTACTCACCTCTTTTTATACAAATTACATGTCGGTGTCTATTGACCTTCGGGTATGGCTCTTTTCCACTTAGTTTTTTTTCCCTGCTTGCCTTCTTTTGCACACGTATACTTCCTCATCTATCTTTTTTCCTGATAAGCTCATATGCCACCATGGGTCTGATCAGTGCTCAGCGTTAGATTCTGTGTTACTCTGCGCCCTATCCAGAGCTCATTTCCCATTTATGTGGCCCATTCCCTTCCCACATCCCTAAGACTAACTTTTCACATCTCTCTCTTCAAACCTCTAACATCTTCCTAGTTTGTCTTTCTAGTTGTCACTTGCAGTTGACCTTGCTTCCTATTTTTCTGAGAAAACTGATGTAGGTAAGAGAGAGAGAGCCACCAGAAGCTCTCAGGTATGACACAGACCCCCCAGATCCCCCACACTCTGCCTTGTGTCCTGTAAGGACAGATGAGCCACCTGCACTCATATGTTTACCATTTCTCCCGCCCAACAGATCCACTCCCTTTGGCCACACCAGGCACAAATACAACACTTCTCCATTTTCCACACTTCTACCGGATAATTATTATTATCGAATACTTTTCTTACATTTTTTTAAAAGGAAGAAGCCCTCTCAACACATTTAAAGTCAGTCCCCACATTTGTTTCCTTCTCATTTTCCCACCCACAATCCCCCAGTAAGGCAAATCTCCACAAAGTGTTGTCTGGACAGATTCGTTCTCTTCAACTGAACTCTTCACATCTTCTCTTGATCCAACTCAATGATGCTTTCATTCTCACAATGCTTGTAAAGGCATTAATAAGAAGACTAATTCCCAGTCACCCCGAGACTTGAACATCAACATTTGGTGTAACCCAACTCTGACACAGTTTCTTCCTTTGGATTCCAGGAAACACCTGGTGTCCTAGACTTTGTTTCTCAGTCTATTTTTCTGATCTCGCCTCAGCCTTCTGACCTTCACATGCTGGTAAGCCCCAGGACTGCCTTCTATTTACGCTCAAACCTTTCATGACATTACCTAATCTCATGGCTTCAGATTTCCATAGCTAGCCTGAACCTTTCCTCTGAACTCCAGTGTGACACTCAATTGCTTATTCAACATTTCTACTCTGATGTCTAATAGATCTTTCAGGCTTACCATGTATAAAACCACATCCCAAGGAAGAAAGAAAGAAAGAAAGAAAGAAAGAAAGAAAGAAAGAAAGGGGAAGGAAAGGAAAGGGAAGGAAAGGGAAAGGAAGAAAAGAAGAGGAAAAGAAAAGAAAGGAAAGAAAAAAGAAAAGGGAAAAGAAAAAAAAAGAGAAAAGTAAAGATGGAAGGAGGAATATGCTTCTACCACTAGTGAAGATCGTGCTTGGCTTTCCCATAGGCTGTTGCCCTTTACTCAGTCCAGCAGCAAATCTTATTAGTTCTGCCTCCAAATTCTATTCACTCTTTCCACCTTTACTACCACCACCCAAGGCAAAGTCTCCATCTTCCTTCATCTGTATTATCACAGATGCTGCGAACACAGATTTGCTCTGTCTTTACCCACTTTTCTGTCTGTTCTCAACACAGAGACCAGACTGACTGAGTTAAAATGACATATTATGCCATGTGTCTAGTCAAAATATCATTTCCTAATAATTTTAGTTTCTTTTAAATATCTCTTCACTGTCTTTAGGAGCAGCTTTAGAAGGTAACAAAAGGAAATGGACGTATTCATCCTCTGTTCCAGATGCACCTGTATATTGAAGAACCGTGTTATCAGAATCAGAATCAAAATGTCTCCTTAACAAGTCGCTACCTCGGGTAGTTGTGCTGTGGACTCCAGAGTGTGAAGGGACTAGATGAGCCGTGTGCTGGAGGCTCTGGGGTGGGAACTCTGGGGGGCAGGGAATGCTGGGAAGGCTCTCCTTTTCCATCTGGAATTACTTTTGGGGAGAGGGCCCAAGACAGAAGACAGGAGACAAAGCATAACCATGGTGTGTTTTCATGGTGCATCTACTTTCCTTTGTTCTCGACCTTCCAGATGACTCTGGGCCTTATTATCTGAAGGTCTGATAATCACTCTGAGGAGCCTCAGGCTGCACATCATGCTTCTCTCCCTGCAGAACGTGAAATAGCTGAGCACATAAACATCTGATTGCCGACAGCAGAGGAAAAGTAAAACACTGAGCCACACCTTAGGGGTCATTTCCCGGAAGTTTCCTAAAATCTGCTAGGCAAGTCGAGGTAACACAAAAATAACACCACGGTTAACCTTCATCTTGTGTAATCCGGGTTGGAAAACCTGCAGAACCAAAGCTACTTAGGCTCTGCATTATAATAAAGTGTGGCCTATGAGTTCAGAAGGAAAGAACTCTGCTATGTGATTCAACACTAAAGAAGACAGAGACCAAGTCCACTGGAAAACAACGCATTTCAGTGTGTTCACGGCCATCGTCCAGAAGAAGAAAGCAATGATGATACATATGCATCCTGCTAGAAAACCTTAGGTGGCTTGCAGCCACATACGAACCCATATCCTTCAGGAGAAGATTTAGCCCCATCTAAAGCAGGGCTGCATGAGTGCAGGGGCAGGATGTATGCCGAGCAAAGAAGCTTCTGGGGATTTGTCGATGCATCCAAGACGGACAAAGGCAGATGCAGTTCCTCCATTGAAAGCAGTGCTGGGGAGATGCATGGAAATCAAAGACAGGCGGGGGGTCCAGAGACACCACAGGAAAAGAAATGTTCCATCCCTCTGGCCTGCAACAACACTTGATCAAAGGTTATCTAACCAGAACCTTTTGGTACCAGCATTATAACTATCTCCCTCCCGTAGAAGGTCCTCGTTGCTGTTCTGAACTTGTGGTTTCTTTCCACTATGTTGGCCCTGTCCCACCGTTATCATCCCCAGCTATGTGGTGTGTATTCAGATATCAACCTGCCTTACCTGAGACTAGGCTAAAGGAAACAAGAGAAGCATGTAAAAATGGAGATCCAAAGGTAAAATTGGGAAAGCCTTAGAGGAAAAGCCATGAGTGAACAGAGATAAAATATCTAACATTACACTGAAGAAAGGCTTCTGCATTTCTATTACAGAATACTGGAATCCCAGTGAGGACTTCTTCCTAAGTGGGAATTCCACAGAAATCCTGTGGAATCCACAGTCTGGTAATATGTTTTGATATAGTAAATACATACATATATAAATATGAAATATATAGAAATATATAATATTTATGTATATATAATTATAAATATAATATATATAATAAAATATAATATAAAAATATATAAAATAATATTATATAATTACATAATAATATATTATATATTATATATAATATAATAATAATATAATATTATGTAATAATATATAATATAAAAATTATATTATTAATTTATATTGATTAATTAATATCAAATAGTAAATAAAAATATTAATATATTGTATATAAATAATTAAATAAAATATTAATTAATATTATATTAATTAATATTTATATTATTTATATTAATTTATATAAATTATATTAATTAATTTATATTAATTATGTATAATGTATAATTTAATATTATATGATATTTAATATAATATAAGTTAATAATTATATAGTTCTATATAATCACACATAATAATAAACTACATGATAATATATTTATATATAATAATGTAATAATATATAATATACAGTAAAACCTTGGATTACAAGTAACCTTTTCTGTGAGTGTTCCGCAAGACAAGCAAACACTTCCGCTCGATTTTAACATGGCAAAGAAGCGATGTCTTACAATATGAGTCGTACATGATGCAGAATGTCACATGATCACAACTGAGCCAATGGTTCTTCTCTCTCTCTCTCTCTCTCTCTCTCTCTCTCTCTTGCTGCGGGATTGTGGATGTTCCTCTCCTATGCTCAGATGTTCGGTCTCAGGCCGCAGTGTTTGGCAGGAATCAATGATTTTTCAGGGCGTTGGAAGGTGCCCACAACTGGCCCACATAGTGTATTTTTTGTCCCTTCAAAGCACCTATGGACAGTCCTTTGCTCTTCCGTACAAGAGTGGGCTTAGGAATGCTTTGCTTTGTTCTAGGTCAGGCTGCCTGCAGATACAGACCATTTCCTCTGCTGCCTTATTGCCACTTACATTCAATACAGTACATGACAAGAGTCTGTTAATACTGCACTGTAGTGTAGACAATGGTCCCCATGCAGAAAAAAGTCAAAAAGTGGAAAGAAGAAGATAATTACTGTGGAAGTTAAAAGGAAATCATTGAGAAGTACGAACAAGGCATGTGAGTGGCAGAAATTGCAAGATTTTATAAGTCTACGTCTGCATCACTTCTGCAGAAGAGGAGGAGAAAAAGGGGGAGGAATCCCTCACCTCAAATGAGATTAGGGAGAAGTAGAATGTGGGAAGCAGTGCAAAATTTTGTCGAAAAGCACCACCCAAGTAAGGCTGTAGCAATGCGAACAAGGAATCTATTTAACAGTGCAATGTCACATTTCTGTGAAAACCTCGAAAGGAGACAAAAGCACGTGTCACTGGATAGGTTCCTTGTTAAAGCTGCACAAAAAGAAAAAAATTCCACTGAGCCAAGAGATATCAGTGATTCCCTTAGTGACAGCGAAAGTCCTACACAATCACCCTCCTCTCTCTTGTCTCCCTCACACCAGCCTCGAAAGTGTTCAAAGGGAGGTGCAGTTTAGTTTGTTCATTTATGTTTATATTTTGTATTATATTACAGTGTTGTAATCATTTTATATGAATATTTTTTGGGGTGTAGAACGAATCATCTGAGTTTCCATTATTTTTTATGGGGAAATTCGCTTTGATATACAAGTGCTTTGGATTACAAACATGTGTCTCAAATGAATTAGGCTTGCAAACCAAGGTTTTAGTATATATATACATATATATATATATATAGTATATATATATGTATATGTATATATATGTATATATATGTATATGTGTATATAGGTATATGTATATGTATATGTATATATATGTATATATATGTATATGTGTATATATGTATATGTATATGTATATATATGTATATATATGTATATGTATATATAGGTATATGTATATGTATATATATGTATATGTATATATGTATATATACATATATATGTATATGTATATTTAGTGTGTATATATATACATATATATATATGTATGTGTATATATATATATATATATATATATATATATATATACCATTTTAAAATGGTGGTGGCCAGGCAGAGGAACTAGAGATTTTGTAGAAATATTGTTGCCTTTTCTTGATCACACATATTAATGTCTTTAAGAAACCCAAATAGTTAAATTTGCTAAAACTATACCAGACCGTTTTGTAATATACCACCGTAATGCACAATGCTAAACAAAACCTGCCTTTAAAACATTTAGAATAAATTTTTTTTACAGCATTGTTTATAGACTGAAGCCATGAGTTTGTACTTGTCATAATTAGTCTAGTTGGCACTATTTCTTTCAGAAAAAGAATACAAATGGCACTGGCTCTAATGTGCATTAATGAAACCACAGTTTGACATTAAAAAGAAAAGCCCCCATCCATGTTTTCTAAGAGTCTACCAGAACATAAATTTACCTTTCCAGTACTCAATTACAAGATCTCCGTGATGAAAACTGGTTAGGAAATCATTTAAAATAATAACATTAGGGATTCCTGGGTGGCTCAGTCGGTTAAGCATCTGGCTTTGGCTCAGGTCATGATCTCACAGTTTGTGGGTTCGAGCCACGTGTCGGGCTCTGTGCTGACGTCTTGGAGCCTGAAGCCTGATTCGGATTCTGTGTCTCCTTCTGTCTGCCCATCTCCCCTTGTGCTCTGTCTCTGTCTCTCAAAAATAAATAAATAAATATAAAAAAAATTTTAAATAATAATAATTTATTTTTGTATCAAGTTTACAAAAGCTGTGTTAAGGGTTGTGCAAATACAAATAAGGCATGATTTGTACACTCAAATTGTTTATTATTTGGTTAATACTTATTTCTATGACCAATATGAACAAATCAGAGAACATCAAACTGGCAAAGTGTGTGGTTCTAAAAGGAAAAGGAGATGGGAGAAAAAACAATAATCATGATCGTCTGATAAACAGAGAAAAGACTTCCCGTGGAGATGAAACTTGAGTCAGAGGAATGGGTATGATGACCTGGAAGGGGGAGGCCGGGGCCAGAATTGGGAAGAAGCTTTCCGTGCCAAGCTGGCAGCATAACAGCTCACACAAGAACACAGCAGATATTTGGGGATGCTCAGTAAAGAAACATTGAAATGAGGGGCGCCTGCGTGGCTCAGTCAGTTAAGGTTATGCCTTCAGTTCAGGTCATAATCTCACAGTTCATGAGTTCGAGCCCTGTGTCCTGCTCTGTGCTGACAGTTCGGAACCTGGAACCTGCTTCAGATTCTGTGTCTCCCTCCCTGACTCACGTTCTGTCTCTCACTCTCTCTTTCAAAAATAAATAACAGTAAAAAGAAAAAAAAATGTCAAAATGAGAATGCAGTTTTCAGAGGACTAGAAGACACATCTGATATTCAACAAAGATTATAGGTTGCTAGACAGAGAGAAGAAGCTCCCTTCCCAGATGAACTTTCCGAGAGGACTCCAGTCCTGGTCAAGACCTTGCTTGCACTGTTGTGAGAGATCTTGGAGTCAAGGAGCTAAGCCATACCTGGATCCCTGACCGATTGAAATTCTGAGATAATAAATGGGAGCCACAAATTTTGCAGTCATTTCTTCTACAGCAATAGATAAGTAATAAAGGCATATGGATGTGCACTGATAGACAAAAGATGACAGTACAGGGCAGCAGAGGAAAATATTGCACAAACAGTATTTACCTTATGTGCAGGCATATTAGAGAAAAATAAAAGGATGCAGAGGAAAGTCACACATTTAGAACCTTGCAGAATCACTGAGACCTGAAATGTTAAGTCTGGAATCTTTGGGAATTAAGATATTACCATTGCTATTGCTGGTCATGTATTAAGAATGTTTTTTTCAGTGCTAGACAACTTTTCTTTTGATTTTTTTTAAAAGACATTTATTCATTTTTGAGAGAGAGAGAAATGGAACACGAGTGGGGGAGGGGCAGAGAGAGAGAGAGACACAGAATCCGAAGCAGCCTCCAGGCTCCGAGCTGTCAGCAGAGTCCAACGCGGGGCTTGAACTCAGGAACTATGGGATCATGACCTGAGCCAAAGTCCTGTGCTTAGCTGACTGACTGAGCCACCCAGGCAGCCCTCAGTCCTAGACAACTTCTGAGCATCGTACTACACGTAGTACGGGACTCAGTTAAAATTTATGAGTACTCTCGAAGTTCCTGTACTGTCCCATTTTACAAGTAATGAATAGTAACTGGGTAAAAGTAACGGGTGGGAGGTCCAGGCAATGGGATCCCGAGGCCCGTGTTCCCAGAGATACGGTGCTCTTAGCACGACTTAGGATGCGAAGAATATAGGTGGAGACCACTTGAGAGTGGTAGGGGTGGTGGTCTCCAGGGCTTAATAGTAACCAAAATGCTCGTTCCTAATGTGAACAAACTATTGTGCAATATATCTGAGTCTGACCCTAAACATAGGGATGTCATAATGACTTTAGTTGTAAAGGAAAAGTTCATTGTACTTCATTGTACAACCACCACAACAAAATTCTTTTTAATATTTAAGAACTTCCTTTTTAGGTTGAAATGTAACTGTAGAGATATGCTGAGCATGCCCTGAATAGAATATATATGGCTTGTGAGCAAAAAAATAAATAAATAAATAAAAATAAATAAATAATATGTGCTTCATAAATGTATATTTTGTGCCAGAATAGAGTCTCAACTGGCTTTATGGTTGGTGGTGGTAAAAGCTACAGGGACAGGGAATAAATTAATAGCAGCACGGTTGCATGATTGCAACATAACTTTTATCTTAATGACAAGTGTACCATGGCAATAATAAAAGTTTCAGAAATGATGGGGCACTTATGCCTTCAATGAACCATATAAGTAGATATTTATATTATATCTTTGGCAGAGGATACAGTCCTATATTTCATCATGAACAAACCACTGAGATCAGTTGTAGACATCGGAAACTTCTGGCTTATTGGACTTCACTATTCATATATCTATTCACTTCAAAACCTTTTGCTCATGATACACATTTATGGAGGGGCACCTGCGTGGCTCAATCGGTTAAGCGTCCAACTCTTGATTTCAGCTCAGGTCATGATCTCACAGTTTGTGAGATTGAGCCCCAGGTCGGGGTCTGCGCTGACAGCGTGGAACCTGCTTGGAATTCTCTTTCTCTGTCCCTCCCTGCTCTCTCTCTCTCTCCTTCTTCCTCTCTCAAATAAAGCTTAAAAAAAATAAAAGTAAAAAATACAGATCTGTTGAAGAAGCGTATAGGCAGGACTGGATCATCCAGAAGCAAATCAGCCCTGTGCTCTAGACTTGTTTGCATTTGGTAAATTGAGATATACCCCTATGTCTAGGCACTAAAATGCAAACCATATCACAGTCAAGGGATGTGGGAAAATGAGGGAATTACAGGGGTCACTGATGGATGAGTTTTCTAGCTCACGGACGTGGTGATGGTGTTTACAAAGAGGATGGGGAAGATGGCGGGGTTGGCTGCATGGAACCAAGGTCCTAACGATGATACGCATACTTAAAGGTGAAAAATGAACACATACACTGTCAAGAGAAAAGGTAAAAAGCATACTTCATTATATTAAACCTTAGTTCTAGCGAGAAGGGGAAAACGTTGTAAATTGTAAATACACCCCCCATGTGGTTTTGAGGTATAAATTCACGTCACCTGTATATTCCGAGAATCCCAAGAAAGGTACTTAATTTATAGGAGGCTCTGGTTGTTATTACCTACCGTCAGGCATGTTCAGAGGTGTAGACACTCCTCTCTGGAAGACAAACAAACAAACTTCAACCTAGGATCTCCAAGAATTTTCGCAGAGATGGTGGGAAGACTTGGGGCTCCCAGCAAAGATGAGAAAACACCCTGGGGCAACTAGGTGGCGTCATGGGTGAGTACCCACAAAGTTGTGGTATCTACAATGGGGTGAGGATCACACCCACACAGGCTTCAGATTTGGGAGTTAGCAGTCACAAAACACAAAACACGCACGTTTAACATGTTTTTGAGAAAACCATAGTGAACATTTGAGCAAGATTGAAGAAATAAACCAACAGGTTTAAAAAAAAAATAATGAAAAGAATATCTATAAATGAGAACTATGATTGAAAATTTGAAACTTGGGGCGCCTGGGTGGCGCAGTCGGTTAAGCGTCCGACTTCAGCCAGGTCACGATCTCGCGGTCCGTGAGTTCGAGCCCCGCGTCGGGCTCTGGGCTGATGGCTCAGAGCCTGGAGCCTATTTCCGATTCTGTGTCTCCCTCTCCCTCTGCCCCTCCCCCGTTCATGCTCTGTCTCTCTCTGTCCCAAAAATAAATAAACATTGAAAAAAAAAAATTAAAAAAAAAAAAAAAAAAAAAAAAAAGAAAATTTGAAACTCAAGATGAGACACAAGAGAGTGAGAGAGATCCCCAAAGCCATCAGAATACAGTCCAGGGAGAAAAGGCTTAGAGAGAAATGCTAAACATTATATAGAAAATAGAAAGATCCTAATAAAGACTTCATTAACTTTCCACAAGGAGAGAGGGGAAATACATTTAAAAAGAGGCACTATTCAAAGAAATAGCGTCTGAGAGTTTGACAGAGGGGGAGACCACAAACCTCAGATCCAGGAAGCATGGAAAATGCAAGTAAAAGGAAATCCACACTCCGACATTTCACGTTGAAATGAAAGAACCTCAAAGAAAAAGAAAATAAATTAAAACCACTCGCGGAGAAAAGACAGATCACCTACAAAGAACAATGAGGCTGACAGTTGAATGACAGGATCAACAAATGCAGGGAAACAGTAAAATAGTCATTTGGAATGTTCTAAGAGAAAATAGTCATCAACTGAAAAATTCAAAATTCCAATCAGGAATGATATCTAATAGTTTTCGTACCTGAAACCCAAAAGTGTCTTGTCACCAGCATCCTTTCACTGAAGGAGGTTGTGAAGACACATTTCAGAAAGAGGGGGAATGATTTCAGAATGTAGTTTTGACACAAAAGACACTGGTGATTTCTTTTTTAATTTAACCGTCTGCGTAAATGTAAGTGAACACTAGTTTTATGTAACAATAACATGAGATGTCTGGTTTGAGTGGTTGAAATAAAGCAAGCAGAACGTGGGTTGGGGACGGAGACTCAAATCTAGGTGGTAAAGTTCTCAAGGAAAGGAGGGGAATAAATGAGTCTGTAGGGGACAGGAATGAGGGGAGTGCCAGGGAGCAAAGGTGTCAGAGGGAGAGGAGCTGATCAAAGAAGGTCTTTGAACTTACACTCTGAGAGACAGAGGAGGAGATCCCTGAGGGCTGAGTCTACCTTAAGGAAATGTAAATTTCTGGCGAAGCAGTATAAATACCCAAGTCAAAGTGCCTTTACAATTTCAAGTCCATATGGTCTTTTATGTGCTACAAAAATGCACGGAGTTTAACAAGTGAAGGAAACTCTCTACACACGAAGAATAAAAGTTCTTTACATCCTGGGACTGCCAGGGGCTTCCTACTCTCATTAACATATCGTTCTTACCCCCTTGGCCTGGCCTGGTCTCATTAAAGGTAAAAGAAGCTGTAAGCCTCATGCCACAATGCAAGGTTTTATGTTCGAATGTATTTATTTAAAGAAGTCAGAAGGGAGGAGATCATTATTACTCAGCTTAATTTCACTTTGAAAGGGTAGCTCAGGCATCAGATGCTAATGTGTGCAGTTTCCTAAATAATCCCCTTTGAACAGTAAAAGCATTTCTTTGTCAAAGCCTTCTTTTTTTTGCCCTCTCTCTCCATCAAAGGAATAGGAAAAAAAAAATGTTGACTTTCTTTTGATTTTTATTTCATACTGTACCAATTTGTTAGGAAAGCTTTTTGGAGATAATCTTTATTTTCCCAGATATGGTCAAATATGAAACAGTCAAGTAATTAATTTATCTTCTAGAAAGATGGGTCCGCAATGTGTATTTATAATAGGGCAGAGGACCAAGAATAATAAACAAAGCTGGTCATCTTAATTTACACCTACTTGACGTTTCTCGGAGCTTTTGCATTCAGTCTCGTTCCTGGTGGCCTTTAGCCCGGAGACTGTAGAACAGCCCTACGTACTTGTTTATTTCCTCGTATCTTTCTGATCATCTCCTTGTGACAAACCGCTATGACTTACTCTGGGGCCCTGACCTGTGGGTCTATCAGTAGAGCCTTGGTGCCAAGATTCCTTGTATTCTTGTATTCAGCATTCTGTGCGAGATAACCCTTTCGATTCTTAAAGAGCATCATGACCGGATTTTGCTACCCTTTACCCTATCGTTGCTAGAAGTAATCCTATTCCTTCCCCTTATCTCCAGCGCTTCCTGACTCTTGTGTCTTTCATTCGCTTTACACTTTTTGGTCTCTTAACCACGTGCATTCCCCAAGAAATGGTCCTAGGGCATCCGCTTCTATTCCCCATCTCTCCCCTCAGTGTGCTTTGTCTTGTCTTATAGAACAGCCTCTCTATAATTATGTAATGCCCAAGGTGGGTTATAGGGCTCTCTGGAAAAGGTAAAACCTGACACACCAATTAGGTCTAAACTTGAACAGCTAGCCCGGGTGCTTCTTTGAACATCCCACACAAGAGTCACATTATAATCTGTTAAACTTGAACATATGATTGTAAGAATGAACAAACATATCTGATACTTTAGAATAAAGCAATGCAAGATATTAGACATTATTCATGCATATGGTTTATATTGACTGAGGCAAGAATTTGACAAATAACATAGACAGATAGGCCCATATTAAACCACCTGTCGTTGAATGTTCTAGCTTGTTCCTTCCTAACTCTTGACATTAACTGAATCACTTTGGCTAATGAGGAGGAGTAAAAAGCCAAGGATAGTAAAAAGAATACATTAACCCTCAAGATGCCTATGCCTCATAATTCTCTCCTTCCTTGACTCCACCAAAGTAATTCAATGAACCACAGTGCAGGTTGAAGAGAATCATTTTCCGTTTGGCCTTTTCCTAATTGGTGTTGAGTCTTGTTGTGAGAAAGTCTATAAAACTGGACATTGGATTTAGCTTTCTTTGATACTTTTGTAACACATTGGCAGTCAAAATCAATGTCAATAGTATTTATATAATATATATATTATATTTTTATGCATACAATTAAAACATAAGTTGGCTATTTCTTTTATGACATAAACTCTGGATAATTACACAAATTAAACATAATTAAAAATAATTAAACAAATCAGCATTCTTCTAAGCAGAAACCCAACTTCCCTAAAATACTTTAAAATCTCATTCAGCTTTATAATATATACTAATAAAAAAATTCGATAGTTTTCTGGAACCATTAAGAGTTATCGATGATGTTCTTCTGATGTTACCCTTGTCACTCTCATGACTTGTGCTATCCTCTTTTTTTCTCGATCACCACTATAATTATGGCTGCATTGTTTATAAATATTGCTTCAAGAAACTGTAATGTCACATCACTGTTTTCGTCTGTGTGCCACTGACTAATTACAAAATAACTTTCTAGTCTGAAGCATTTCTTACGTAGTTCAAGGTAAGACTTTGCTTTTTTTTAATGTTTATTTATTTATTTGGAGAGAGAGGGTCCGCAAGCAGGTGAGGGGTAGTGAGAGATGGTGAGAGAGAATCCCAAGCAAACTCCATGCTGTCAGTGGACAGCCGGACATGGGGTTCAATCTCAGGATCCTGGGATCATGACCTTAACCGAACTCAAGAGTCAGACGCTTAACTGACTGAGCCACCCAGGTGCCCAATTTTGCATTTATTGTTCTTAAACTTGATGGTACTATTTTTGTGTTAATTCGAGGGCCACCCGATGAAAAGCCACGTGGATTAAAGCAGGACGTTCAAAATGACAGAACAAGTATAAAGCCACCCAGAGGTTCAGGAGAGCACATAACTATGAAGGAAAAGGCAAGGAAATGATATGCTAAATTAAGTTAATTATGAGTGTTTTAGAAACTTCATTGAATCTTTTAGTAAATATGAATCTTTTATTGAGGCCAAAGTTGTTTTCTGTCTTCAGTAGACCCCAGTTAATCCTGCATTGCATTTCTGGTTCTTCTGTCTCCACTCCAAAGTCTACATTGGCTTTTGATATTTAAATTCCTATCTTGTACAAATAATATGTATTATTTAAGAGCATAACAGATTCATCTATACGTACACAGAGTTTACTAACGTTTAAAACCTCTGAAGGTCTAAGTTGTTCTGCTTGTTTTTTTTTTTCAATTAAATAATGTAACATTTGGGAAACGGTTTCTCTTAATAAGATATTAGAGATATAACAATTGAAATGCACTTAAAAAGACCACATTATCTATTAAATTAGCCACACTTAAAATTACTTTATGGCCCTAGAAAGAAAATGCTGCGTATGCTGAGAGGAGGCCCCACTGTATAGTCATAGAATCCTTTTGTGAAAACTAAATACATAAAGGAGTTAAATAGATGCTCACCATAGCCTGAACCATATATAAACTCCTAAGAATTTATTCCTATGAAATAGTTTAATAAGACAATACTAAACTATTTGTCAAAATAAAATATTATGTCAAAAGTGATGATTATCGATGAGAGCAAAATTCTCGTATAAAAATAAAGGATTAATTTAATAGTTTATAGTGCAAAAGTTAGTGTAAGAGTATGCTTCTATTAAAATAATTAAAATGCAACAGAAAATTATTTTAATATTTATGATATAACATTAAACTTTAAAATTCTGGGGAAAGTGGATGATAGAGGAGGGTATGCATGAGTAGCAATGAGGGGAATATAGGAAATCTCTGAATCTTCTGCTCAATTTTGCCATGAAACTAAAACAGCTCTAAAAAAAATCTACTGAAATATTAATATAAAATTTAGAATATAAAATTATACGTACAATTGGGTGGGAAAATTTTTTAAAAATCCCATATACCTTGATAGTTTTTTTTTTTTAATGTTTATTTATTTTGAGGGAGAGAGAGACAGAGCGTGAGCAGGGGAGGGGCAGAGAGAGAGGGAGACACAGAATCTGACATAGGCTCTGGGCTCTGAGCTGTCAGTACAGAGCCCCAAGCAGGGCTTGAATGAACTGTGAGATCATGACCTGAACTGAAGTCAGACGCTTAACCAACTGAGCCACCCAGGTGCCCCTACTTTGATAGGTTTTAATTTGTGGTAGTAAAAATAATGAAAACAATTTTGTTAGATTCGTCAATTTTTTTCAGACATAAAGTCTCATGATGATCGTAAATAATGTTTTTAAGCATTCAAGAATGATTTAAAATGTAATGTCCAAGGATCTACTGATATCATTGATAATTTATTTTTTTTTTTGAGAATTTTAATAGATACTGAATTTAAGAAACCAAGGTCCGGTTGGTTCTGCGACCTCTGCTTCTAACGCACTTGCACACCCACATAGACACACTTTCACACACACGTATGCAAACACACACGTGCACATACCCTGCAAACATACTGAGAGACGCGTTACTGCTTATAAATGGAGAAGGGATGAAAACAAATAAGAGTACAAATTACTTGTTTACATCTTTAAGAATATCACCATGAGCGGGGCACCTGGGTGGCTCAGTCGGTTAAGCGGCTGACTTCAGCTCAGGTCACCATCTCACGGTCCGTGAGTTCGAGCCCCGCCTCGGGCTCTGGGCTGATGGCTCAGAGCCTGGAGCCTGCTTCCGATTTTGTGTCTCCCTCTCTCTCTGCCCCTCCCCCGTTCATGCTCTGTCTCTCTCTGTCTCAAAAATAAATAAAAACGTTAAAAAAAATTTAAAAAAAAAGAATATCACCATGAGCAATCCAATGGAAATAATTTTTCAAACAAAAATAAAATGCCAAAGATATGTTTTTAATATTATTTGCTTTTGGTTGCTGTTACTCTCGTTCCTCTGTATCTATTTCACTCAGCCCCCATACGCACCCCCCACCCCTTCTGGCAACCACCAGTTTGTTCTCTGCATTTAAGAATCTGTTTTGTGTGTGTGTGTGTTTGTTTCCCATTTTCCACCTGTATTTGTTTGTTTGCTTTGTTTCATAAATTCCATATAGGTGTGAAATCATATGACATCCGTCTTCTTCTGGCTGACTTCTTTCACTTACCGTTATATCCTCTAGGTCCATTGGTGTGGTTGCAAATGGCAAGATTCCATTCTTTTTTTATGGCTGAGTAAATTCTTCTATATATTTATATACACCGCATCTTCTTTATCCGTTCATCTATGGATGACACTTGGGTTGCTTCTATATATTGCCTATTGTAAATAATGTTGCAGTAAATATAGAGGGACGTGGAACTTTTTGAATTAGTGTTTTTTGTGTTCTTTGGGTAAATACCTAAGAATGGAATAACTAGATCTTAAGGTAAGTCTAATTTTAGTTTTTTTGAGGAAATTCCATACTGGTTTCCACAGTGGCTGCATCAATTTGCCTTCCCAGTAACAGTGAAGGAGAGTTTCTTTTTCTCCACATCCTTGTCAATATTTCCTATAGATATATATATATATATATATATATATATATATATATATATATAAATATATAGTGTGTGTGTGTGTGTGTGTGTGTGTGTGTGTGTGTTTTAATCTCAGCCCTTTTCGGGGCGCCTGGGTGGCGCAGTCGGTTAAGCGTCCGACTTCAGCCAGGTCACGATCTTGCGGTCCGTGAGTTCGAGCCCCGCGTCAGGCTCTGGGCTGATGGCTCGGAGACTGGAGCCTGTTTCTGATTCTGTGTCTCCCTCTCTCTCTGCCCCTCCCCCGTTCATGCTCTGTCTCTCTCTGTTCCAAAAATAAATAAACATTGAAAAAAAAATTAAAAAAAAAAATCTCAGCCCTTTTCATTGGGTAAGTGATATTTATTGAAGTTTTGATTTGCATTTTCCTGATGATTGAGCATCCTTTCATGTGTTGTTAGCCATCTCTATTTCTTCTTTGGAAAAATGTCTATTCATATTCTCTGCCCATTTTAATTGGATTATTTGGGGAGAGTATTGAGTTGTATAAGTTCTTAATATATTTTGGATATTAACCCCTTTTTGGATATATCATTTACAAATGTATTCTTCTACTTGGTAGGTTGCCTCATGGTTTTGTTGATGGTTTCCTTTGCTGTGTAAGAGCGTTTTCTTTTCATGTAGTCCCAATCGTTTAATTTTGCTTTTGTTTCCCTTGCCAGAGAAGACATATCTAGAAAAATATTTCCATGGATGATATTAAAGAAATTACTGTCTGTTTTCTTCCAGAAATGTTATGGTTTCAAGTCTCACACTTAGGTCTTTAATCTATTTTGAGTTATTTTGGGTCCAGTTTCAGTTTTTTGCAGGTGGCTGTCTGTTTTCTTAACACCGTTTGTGAAAGAGATTTTCTTTTTCCCATTGTATATTCTTGTCCCCTTATAATTTGCTTTTAGTGAAAACTATACTTTTATAAGGAAGATATAAACAAGAAAACATTTCTAGGAAGGAAAGGAGGGAGGAAAGAAGCAAGGATGGAAAAAGGAAAAAGAAAGAAAAGAAGGAAGAAAAAATCTCAAACTAAAACAAAACAAAAACAAATCAAAGCAATAAAACCTTCCCTCAAATGGATACGACTTACACATAAGGAGCACTAACAAATGTGAATGAATGAATGAATGAATGAATGAAATAGCATGTTCTTTCTTCTGACTCACTTTTAGTCCCTATTTCTTTGATGGCTACACTACAAACAACAGAAAAATGAATACCATATTTTCTTTTTTTAAATTTTTTAATGTTTATTTTTGAGAGAGAGAGAGAGAGAGAGAGAGAGCAGGAGAGGGGCAGAGAGAAAGGTGAGACATAGAATCCCAAGCAGGCTCCATGCTCTGAGCTGTCAGCACAGAACCCAGTGTAGGATTTCAGCTCAAAGACCACAAGTCTGTGACCTGAACCAAAGTTGGAAGCTTAACTGAATGAGCCACCCAGGCGCCACATGAATATCGTATTTTCTACTCTCTGTGAGCCTCTCCCATAGCACTCACACATAAGTTTTTTTTCCAGTGTGGTAAAAATGATGACTCTTTTCAGCTACTTTTCCTTTTTATTTATTTATTTATTTATCCATGCAAGAAGTGCTACTTGGAGGGTGAGAAGATCTGAAAGAAAGAAATGCCCAGACTGGGTTCCAGTTGATAGTAGGAAAGGTTCCTGAAGCTCAGATAGGAGATCTGGACAACAAAGAAATATCTGGTGCCTTCTGATCTCACAGTGGTCAGTTCTACTTCTTGATCTGGAAGCTAATTCATCTCTGAGCTGAGGATGCCTTGTTTTTGTCAACCATGTCCTTTCACCCACCAGCGCCATGGTGGGTCAGCTGTACCGATAACACCATGAAGACTTCTTTCCGTGCATCGCCTGCAGCGACAAAAGTGTCTACCGTCCATGTAGCTGTTGCCCCTGAGGTGGGGGTCCCGTTCAACAGGGAGAGAGGCTCCCCCCCGTTCCTTGACCTACTCCTCTTTCGGGCTCAATCAGCACTTCCCTTCTTTAAGACCTGTACTTCTGAACCTTTGATGCTTTCCTCCAGCCCCTCTTAACAAGAGACTTATTGGGGGAGGTGGCCTCTCCTTTCTCCCCTGTCTCTTACGACCTTCCCCACTCTGCTTTAGAATTCTTGATTGTCAGTCTCTGTCATATCCAGGGATGGTTTTGTTTCCTTTCCCTTTCTAACTGCCCAAGGGGCTCGGAACCCTAACATCCCCTTCCTTTCACTACCTTCTGTTTGGGGTGTAGATGGAAGGGACTGACATAGGGGGAATGGAGGAAGGTACATCAAAAAAGAGGAAACCACCAAGCTGAAAAGGAAAAACAAAAACTAAAGCAACATATCGTCCTGGAGGCAAAACATTTGTGTATAAAGCTAAGGATTTTCATGAATAAGGTCATAACTATGATGATTGCATCATGTTACTGCCTTTGGTTTTACACCCCCCTAGTAATACCCTTCTGTTCCACAACAGGAACTCTTATAATTCCAGAAATTCTAGAAGATTCTAGAAGATCCTCAGTTGTTCTGTGGACTTCTTTCTGGTCATCCATTGGGATTCTACACAGAGGCTTGCTCTCTGCCTACCCATTTAAGAATGACAATTTACTTTGTCAATCTGCCCACGTTTTCACTCAACTTTGCCACAAGTGGCTCTCTCCCTTGGTTCAGGCATCCACAGTCTCCTGCAAATATCTTTGCTCTACTCTCTTGCCAAGTCATGTAAAATGAATTCCTGTTATTAGCATCCTTATTTCCTCTCTTTGGGAAAATAAATTAGACAGATGTGTCCTATTTTAGAGAAGGACACTTGTATGAATCTGTACATTTTAGAGTTAGGCGAGCCTTGAACATTATTTAACTCAACCAATTCAGCATTGCCATTCCAACATTTTCTTTTATCACAAACGCTACTAGAGACTGCCAATCTTACTGATGAAAATGTAGCCTATCCCACAAAGGTGTTGGCACAGAAGAGTGGTTAGAATTTATTGATTTAGTAAAATTATGTTCCTCAAGTAATCGTACAAATGTAATTTCAAACTTGCTTTTGCTTGCAGTTTTTATGTGACCTATGTATGGAAATATCAAACTTGATGTGATCAGTTTTTTTTAAATTTTTTTTCTTTTATTTATTTTTGAGAGACACAGAGAGATAGAGCATGAGCAGAGGAGGGGCAGAGAGAGAGAGGGAGACACAGAATTTGTTGCAGGTTCCAGGCTCTGAGCTGTCAGCACCTAGCCTGACGTGGGGCTCGAACTCACGGACCACGAGATCATGACCTGAGCAAAAGTCTGACATTTAATCGACTGAGCTACCCAGGCGCCCCATGACGAGACCAGTTTTAATGTTTATATTGCCTTTAATAAATTCCACATTTTTATTTTACTTTTGTAAGCTTCTTTATTTATTTTGAGAGGAGGGAGGTACAGAGGTAAAAGAGAGAGAATTCCAAGCAGGCTTCACACTGTCAGCACAGAGCCCGAAACAGGGCTCAACCTCACAAACTGTGAGATCGTGACCTGAGCCAAAACCAAGAGTCAGACACTTAACCAAATGAGCCACTCAGGTTCCCCATGAATTCCACATTTTTAAACAAAAAATTATCTATCGCTAATTTACATTGTTGAATGATTGTTGAAACAATGTCATATGAACAATCAAAGCATGAACCAAATGAATGCTCAAACTAAAACTTATAAATCCATTATAAAAAAATGTACACCTATTAGGTTCATAATATATGTTGACTAACCATCATGGAATATAGAATGTAAACACAATGGAATGACAAAACGAGGAAATCTTAGGAATTACAGATCTAAAATATATTGAAAGCATGGGGCACCTGCCTGGCTCAGTCGGTTAAGCAGCTCAGGTCATGATCTTGCTGTCCATGAGTTCGAGCCCCTGCTTCAGATTCTGTCTCCCTTTCTCTCTGCCCCTACCCCACTCGCATTCTGTCCCTTTCTCTCTCTTTCTCTCTCTCTCTCAAAAATAAACATTAAAAAATTAAAAAAAATAAACAGAGGTTCTCCAATTAAAATGGGGATGATTGGTCCCCCCCGCCCATCAATTTGGGACTGACTTCTCTGAGGCAATTGTACGAAATGATGAGAGTTCAGGGAATAATGAAATAAGAAAGACATAATAAAAAAGAAAAGAAAATGGAAGTTAAAAAAAAAAGTAGTATTTTGCCCAAGACCCTAATTTATGAATAGGTAGTACTTGAACTTGTGAAATGTGACTGAGATGCCAGGACTTTAGTTCACTTTTTACCACTAGGTTTTAAATAATACTGCATTTTAAAAATTAGTAAATAATTATCTCATTTTCTAGGGAGACACTGGGACCTGTGATAGAAAACACAGAGTGTCTCATCACCAAGAACTTGATATCTGTGATCTATTAAAATTATCACAAGGAAAAAGAATGCAAAATTACCATACACAGTTTCCTTAATATTTGCTTAATGCCCCCAAACATGCCTTCCTTCCATAGAATATAAAACTTCAGTGGGGAGGTTCTACGCACGGAATACCAACAGTCATTACCACCATCATCGCCAATAACAACAAAATAAATACCCGCACATATGAAGTGTGAGGAGAATTCCCTCTATACTCAGAAAAGTAACGTTAAAATGTCTGTGTATTCAGCTGAGCAAAAGAGGATAATATCTTTATATTTATTACTGTAACATTTTCAGGTTATGGTAGTTTCAGTTTATAATATTTCATATGAAAAACTAAATAAAAATAAATAGTAAGAGTCTGCAAAGAATCCCATTTAGGATGAACGTTCAGGTTATAAATACTGAACACATGAGTGATTATCAGTATAATGCACACAGAGAGCCTACTTCAATGTGTCAAAAAATTGCTAAAGTAGCACTTTATTAATAGATGACATAATGATATTTTAATATTTTTGCCATCAGGAAACGGCTTGGCTGCAAATGATCTTCACTGGAAGCATTTGGCTATGAGATGCTATTTTTTTTTTCATCTGCGTAGAATTTTCCATCAAATCTTCCGTTAAAAATACAATCACAGAAATGCAATTTTCCTGATTTTTTTTTAATAAAGCATCCTAAAGATATCCATTTACATGAGAATCTATTACAATGGCCATAAAACAGTCTTGCAAGTTACAAAAGGTAGATTTTGCCCTAAGTTTTGTGTGTGCTGTGAAGCTACAGGAATAAAAAATCTCACCAGAGCATGGAAATTCAGACTGTGGATGCACAGCAAGGCTGACCCTACCAGTTGAAAAGGGTTTTTAAAAATAAAGGGGTGCCTGGGTAGCTCAGTTGGTTAGACGGGCAACTCAGGTTTCGGCTCAGGTCATGATCTCACGGTTTGTGAGTTGGAGCCCTGCATCAGGCTCCATACTGACAGCTTGGCGCCTGCTTGGGATTCTCTCTCTCTCTCTCTCTCTCTCTCTCTCTGTCTCTCCATCTCTCTGCCTCTCTCTCTCTCTCTCTCTCTCCCTTTCAAAATAAATAAATTAATTAATTTAAATTATTATTAAATTTAAATTAAATTTAAATTTAAATTAAATTAAATTAATTTAATTTAAATTTAATTTAAATTAAATTAATTTAATTTAAATTTAAATTATTAAATTAATAATTTAATTAATTGATTGATTAATTAAAATAACAAGAGAAACATTCAAATCCGTGTTCAGTACAAAGGAAATGTGGATTCGGTTTCCAACCTCCAGTAAAATAGTGTCATGTTTCATAGATTGTTTTTTCTAAAGATGGTTTTTCAAGTCCTCCTCAGATCGTCTTTTAAATACTCCGTAAACTTAAAGGCTGTTAACAAAGGCGTAGCAAAAACTCAAGTGCAATATACCCAGACTGCAGTAGGAGAGTGAAGTTCCTTCACTCATTTGTTCATTCAACAAATCCTTACTAAGTGCTTACTATTGCCGACTAATAGCCCCTGCACAAAATCCTTCCTTTACACGCTTTACGATCTCGTGGAGTGGCAATTAATAACGACAGTAAGAGAAGTAAATAGCATATTAAATGATAAGGACTGAAAAGGGGACAAAATGATGCTTCGTGAGATGAGAAATGCCTGGGGGAGGGATTTCCATGGAAAGCCCCTCGGAGAAGAAGGGATTCAAGTGGAAATGGACTGAGAAGTTAACAAGTTAGCCATGCAGTTACCAGAAGACTATCCTGCGGCTGGGGGCGGAGAACCTGCCAGGCACCCATGTGGCTAGAGCCAAGAGAACAAAGAAATGAACAGAGATGTCAGCACAGTAATGAGAAGCCGGACTATGGAGAGTCTTAGAGGGCGGAGTAGGGATTTGGGCTTTTCTAGGGATCAGAAGGGAGCCACCGGAGGGGTTTGAGCATAGGAGCGACATCAATCGACTGAAATATTCACAAAATGCCTCTGGTTGCCCCGGTAAAAAGACCCTAGAGGGGGCAAGGCCAGAAAAAGGGTTGATTCAAAGACTTGGCCAAATTGTTTTCCATTTTTTTTTAAATTTTATTTAAAAACTTTTAAGTCTATTTATTTATTTTGAGAGAGACAGAGAGAGAGCACAAGTGGGGGAGAGGCAGAGAGAAAGAGAGACAGAATCCCAAGCAGGCTCTGCCCTGGGCCTGATGCAGGGCTTGAACTCACAAACTGTGAGATCCAGACCTGAGCCGAGACTGGAAGTTGGACGCTTAACCAACTGAGCCACCCAGGCGCCCCTCCATCTGTTTTTTAAACCAGGAAACCTTGAGTCTTGTGGCTTGAAGATGTATGCTTAAGAAGTCTACATTATATATTCTATATATCATATCTAACAGTCATAAATATCACTTAATTTCAAACATTAAAAATATATGAAATATTATATAAACTTACACATGCACCTACCAGTATGTGAAGTAATCAACAATAACCAGCACACCCTGCTTCACGATAATTCCTTTGTCTTCCTCATCCCAGAGATTATCACCATCATAAATATAATGTTTCTGAGTCTATGATTCATACTTCACATTTTTAAATCAGAACTAAGAATGTAAGGGTGTTTCCTTTTCATCAGTTAATAATGTCGGGAAAGGAGAAATCTTCCAAGCATTTCAAAGAAGAAAGGTAAGGTAGCGGAGGAGGGGCAGAGAGAGAGAGGGAGACACAGAATCCGAAGCAGGCTCCAGGCTCTGAGCTGTCAGCACAGAGCCCGACCTGGGGCTTGAACTCACGAACCATGAGATCATGACTGGAGCCGAAGTCAGACACCTAACTGACTAAGCCACCCAGGCGCCCCAATTTTATCATATTTTATGCATATTCATATATGAAGTTTTTTTTTCTGTTTTCTATTACATAAATAAGTATATTTATTTATCTCTATACCTGTAATGATTGCTTATGGGCCAAGATCAGGCAGGAAACATTTTTCCACGTTAAGCTTTTTTAATATTGTCTTAGTTATTTTTGGTAACTATCTCTTTCAAATGCAACTTAAGATTGTTGACGTTTCTAAAAAATTTGGTAAGAAATTATTGATATTACCTTCAATTCAGAGAGGAATCTCGAGCACTTTATATATTTGTGTTAGTGATCTTATCATTATGAATGTGGTATCATATCCTAAATCTGTCTTAATAAAGTTTTAGGTGTCTCCACACAAAATACTTCATCTTTTGTTGATTATTCCTGAACGTTTTTGTTGTTGCTGTAAGCAGTATCCTTCTTTTCATTACTTTAAAAAGGTAATTTGTGCCTAGCATATAGGAATACAATTGACTTTTAAACTACTTAGCAGTGCCTGGGTGGTTCAGTCGGTTCAGCGTCCAACTTTGGCTCAGGTCATGATCTCACGGTTTGTGGGTTTGAGTCCCGCGTAGGGCTCTGGGCTGACAGCTCAGAGCCTGGAGCCTGCTTTAGATTCTGTGTCTCCCCTTCTCTCTCTCTCTCTCTCTGCCCTTCCCTTGCCTGTGCTCTCCGTCTCTCAAAAATAAATAAATAAAATTCAAAAAATTTTAATTACATATTTTAAATCTATGAGGTACTTTTTATTCTGGTGACTTATTCATTCCATACCTGGAAGCTTGTATCCCCCACTCTCCTTCACCCATTTTTTAAGTTGTTTTCATGTTTACTTATTTATTTATTGAGAGAGAGAGATAGAGAGCAAGCAGGGGAGGGGCAGACAGAGAGGGAGACAGAATCCCAAGCAGGCTCCATGCTATCAGCACAGAGCCCGATGTGGGGCTCGAACTCACAAACCGCGAGATCGTGACCTGAGCCGAAACCAAGAGTCGGACACTGAACCGACGGAGCCACCCAGGTGCCCTGTCCTTCACCCATTTTACACCCATACCCCACTCTCTCTGGTAACCATTAGTCTGTTCTCTGTATTTATAGGTCTGATTTTCCTTTTCTGTTTACTCATCTGATTTTAGATTCCACACGTAAGGGAAATCGTATGGCGTTTGTCTTTCTCTGTCTGACTTAATTAACATCCGTCATCTCATATAGAGACAATGAAAACTATGGAAGAAAATTCCCTTTGCAATGAGAACGTTTAGGACTTAATCCCTAACCCCTTCTCCTGTCTATCACACAGCTGTTATTGTAGTCCCCACGCTATTCATTCCTCCCCCTAGTGCTTATTCACCTTATAACTGGAAGTTTATACCTTTTGACCCCCTTTGTTTACTTCTTCTTTGCATACTCCCCGCTCTAGTAATCACAAATCCGATCTCTTTCTCGACGAGGTTTTGCTTGCTCGTTCTCACTTGGTTTGGATTGCACACATAAATGAGATCCTATGTTCAGTATCCGTAAATGAAGCTACCCTGTTCCAGATAGTGTTCTAGACTTGGACTGTGTCACTGAACACGGTGGACAAAGGGACTCATCTATCTCAACTCTGTCAAGTGACGCATGGTTTTTCACTGTTTTCTGTTCTCTCTCCCCCTCGTTTCAAAAACAGGCACTGAATTTGATCTAAGGTATGTAGCGAGATGTTAAAATTGAACGATCGAAGCTAATTTCTTCTGACGCTCGAAGTCAGTGAAGAACAAGATCTTCCTCAGTCACAGCGAGTAAACAGACAGGCGGGCAGGACTTGGAGGAAAGGTGGCAAAACAGGCCCTGTGTTCCGTGTACTTTTGCTCACGCAAGTGAATGAATCTGAATGTGCTAGGGAGTTTAGAGTCTGGAAATTTTGGTTAAAGGGTCACTGAATGCCTGAGAACTTATAATAAGATTATTCTTACTTTTCTTAAGTTGAAATTAGTCCTGGAAGTTATGGAGACCCAAAGGCAGGGGATTAAATGCACCTTTGAGGTCGCTCCTTTCCGCTGGCACCTTATTTCCAAGGCAAATAAAAACCCTTGTAAGAGGACAGCACTCATAAATTGGTCCTTCAATGTTCTCACACAAGGAAACAATTCACCATGAGTGAACAGTGGTGATAATAAAACACCGCTAATGAGGATAGCCAAGTAACTCAGATTGTAGCATCAGATAAAATACAAAGCAGCCATGTAGGCAAGGTTGATGAATTATTGCTGGTCTGTCTCCTTATCCTCTCTTCTACCCTTTCTGAGTCCCAGATGTAGGTAAGGTGGAAAGATTACCAAACACTTCTCAGGGAGAAAACAAAAAGAACTTTCAAGAATAAAGAAATAATAAAATTATCGTGACTTTAAAAGTCAACAGATGGATTCAACAGCAGGTTAAGGCACAGCTTGCAAAAGGTAGTGACCTGGAAATTACACAGGACGCAGTCAAGTAGATGGTAAAAGAAAACAAGAGAAAAGAGTGATCAAGAGACGTGGGGCGTGGAAAGAGACCCCTGAGGTTTCTGATGAAGGCCGTATCTCTCCAGAAGAGATTTGCATGGGCTTCTATCAGGCCCCCCTGGGAGCTATCGGTTGAAAATCATATTATCTTATTTCTCAACTCCAGCATTACCCGAACCATGACAATAATATAAAGAATCCGAATCCAAATCCTAAATCTATGTGCAAGGAAATTAATCACTATCAATTATCTGCGGAAAGATTATTCCCCTTCAGAGACCCTAGGCTGATGCAGATAAAAATTACCCTTGTAACAGAAAACCTATTTGCTTCTACTGATCCTTTTTAGAAAAGCTGTAGCACCTTGAGGATCACAGATGGTTGTGGGGGTTCGATCATGGGAGCCGAAGGTGCCATTTCCCGTCTCCTGCACTAATATTAACACGCAAGCATGGAGGTCAGCGCAGTGGCAAATGCACTCAGAGCAGGTGGCTTCGGTGACTGTTTAGAATGCCGTTCCCTGTCCGCTGTGATATTTTAGGCTAGCTGGCCTTCCTTCCTCTTTTAGAAGCTTAGAAAAACATTTATAGGGAAGTTCTAGATTTTCAGGCTACAATGTTTAGGACGGCTAGTAGGCCACAGTATAGATACAAATGCCTAAATATGTGCTTTATACTTTGATGGAGACCGATGAACAACTGGATCTAGGCATATATTGATGATGTGAATGATCATTTTTATCGAATGTGATCTCCAAATTTCATTGTCCAGCATTGCAACGCATAATGTTATTTTTAATGGCTATGGGCTAGGAAAATATAACTAATGTCGACAGACCATATGATCGATTTATTTATATCAAGGGAAGATTCAATGACGTGTTCCACACAGTAAGTCCGAAAACAACAACAACAACAACAACAAAAACAAAGAGGGTAGAAAAATTGAGACATTACATCATTACGTGGCACCCAGAAGCACAAACGTGCTCCATCCCGACAACATTGTGCTGTTAATAGCCAAGAGCACATCAACACCATGGGTTTCAAATTAACGAAGAAAACAATAACCATATTAACTTGATATTGTTATGTGAACCTGAGTTTTTTTTTAACCTTACTGATAACTAAATTGCATTTTGATACATACGTCATATGCTTTACACAGGGAAATAGTTTTTATGTAACATTGTGATTTGTTATGGGTTGGTATTATTAAAAATAATTTGTAAAAGAATCCTTAAATTGCCTATCTGCTCGCCCAGAGTACCAAACTCTTCTTCTACCAGCAGGGTGTTAGTAAAATGTCTAATGGAAACAATATGGAATTCTGAACAACAGCCTTCAAATAGAATCCTTTAAAAATGAGCCCCGTATTTAGTCGGAGGAAACGCTAGGCACTATATTGTGGGAGGTTGGAGGGTATGTCCTGGTAGATGAGCAGCTTTGCTTCATGGGCAAATCAGAGAAGTTTAAGAAGGAATTATACGTGCAAGTTGTATCCAGGATAACCGTAATTAGACCACAGTGTTTAGACACATAGGAACAAAAACACATGCCATGTTTATTAATGTGTCCCATGTCTAGGAGTCATTGGTAAACATACCTAATTCTTTACATCCACACAAACCCCAGAAGAGGAAATTGATTTATTTTGAAAGAGAGAGAGAAAGGGACAGAGAGAGAGGGAGAGAAAGAACCTAGAGCCTGACGTGGGGCACGAACGCACAAACCTTGAGGTCATAACCTGAGCTGAAATCAAGAGTCAGATGCTCAAGAGAAGGAGCCCCCAAGGCGCCCGCAGGGAAACTGAGTGGTAAAGAAATAATATGACACACTCATAATATGATGCGCTCATTTTCTAAAAGAGAAAGAACTGGCCTTGAGTTCTGCGCTGGCCAGCCAGAGCAAACTGCTGTACAGCCTTTCTGTTCTGGTGTCCTCGTTTGCAAAGGAGAAATGGTATCTGGTCTGAAGGATGCTGTAGCGGTGACAGGTGCGGCCACGCTGCACGGAGTCTGGCACACAAAGTCCTTCTGCCTCCTCTTGCGGAAATGGCTCGAGGAGCCTCATTGTTTTCTTCCAGTGCCTGCGTGCTTCTGCTTTTTTTAGCCTTCTCCCGGGCTTCCCGTTTCGTATTTGCTCACCTCTCCTCTTCCTTTCTATCAAGTCTCTCCTGTCCTTCACATCGTAAAGTCTCCAAACCATTATCTTCTCATGCTTTCCAACTTCTGTGTCCCTGCATTTTTGTCTCTGATTGTATTGATCCCTTCCCCCCCAGCCCCCCCTCCGCTTGCACGTCAACTCCTTCAAAGAACTGCTCTCTTTGCTCGTATCTCGATCGTTCCAAAGGGGAGACATCAAACTAGTTTGGCTTGCAGTGCCCAGGAAACGTATTACAGTGTTTATTTTTCCCTCCTTGCTATTCCTTTTCCAAATTATTGCTTTAGACATATGCTACACTCAACAGTAAAGAGGGTGTCAGAGCGTTTGAATGATACAAGAAAGCTTGCTATGGCTGTTCCAAGAAAAGGTGTCTGTGATCTGAGTAGATCTTAGGGATGGGGCATAGGAAAAGGCATCCTTTTTTGCTTAATCAGAATCCACGGTATGGGACTCATAGTAATGCAGCCACGGGATGCCTTGTTTTATTAATTAATATCTAATATGTTAATTCTGTTATTTATAGACAGATATTATTCTTCATGAATGAAATTTTCTTTAAAGTGATTTGCAATTATGTTAATCCTTTGTTCTCATGGTGATACATTAAAAAAAAAAAAAAAAAAAAAAAAAAAAAAAAAAAAGATTACCGGGCCCCTGGGTGGCTCAGTTGGTTAATTGTCCGACTTGGGGCTTAGGTCATGATCTCACAGCTAGTGAGTTCAGGCCCGGCACTGGGCTCTATGCTGACAGCTCAGAGCCTTCAGCCTGCTTCAGATTCTGCATCTCTGTCTCTCAGCTCCCCCCTCCCACTCATGCTCTGTCTCTCTCTCTCTCTCTGTCTCCTTCAAAAATAAACACACAGTAAAATAAAATTTTTAAAAAGATGATAAAAATATACAGAAAGACATTTTAGTGATTTGAGTATAAAAAACAAAATTTATATGACAAATAGGAATATTCTCCAATATCCCATTCCTCTGTATGTCAATTAGACATCCAGGCTTTTTTTTAAAGAATGATTTTTTTTTTCTTTGCTGTCAGAAATTATTTCCTCTGAACTGATAAGACTTCCGGAATGATCCCAATTAACTAAAGCTGATTTGAGAAACAGTTTTATAAATATTTAGGAACCAAAGCCTTTCATTCTAAACTATGGAAAGTGACTCTGCACTAATATTGTCTGACAGTGACCTAATTAGAGTCATTTGCATACTGATGAGACTTTGAAGAAAATAAGCAATAGCATGCTTGTAATAGATAATTAATTTGTATTTCAAAATAAGCTATGGCTATTTAACGACAACTCAAATGACACATTGAATTAAAAGAGTTGTTCACGTTACTTTTTAACAATAAACTCCTGTTACAACTTTTCAATTGCGCAAAGCTTCAAACTGATGAACAGATCCCATGAATCCATTTATATTCATAAGGTGACTCCTCCTTAAGTGCTTAATTCTCAAATTCATCTCCAAAATATCTCTTTTGTCAAGAAATTCGGAATGATTGATGTATTACTAATTAAAATATTTTCCACTTCTCTAACAATGTGCATCTGAACAGTAAAATGCACTTTTCAAATAATCTCACGTTCCTCCCCTAGGACCGTAATTCATTCCCACATTGTAGGGGTTGAAATGGTTGAGTAAAGAGATGTGGGCACAGAAAGCAAGCCGAAATGAGCCAGGATGGTGGGGCATTCTTCATTTTGCCTCCTAGCATGAAGTAAGACATACAGAGCCTTAAATAAACTGGCTGGGACAACTAATATTGTCCAACCCTTCTAATTTACTGCCCCTTATTGATCACTGGAAGTGTAAAATGTCTAGAATCATTCACCAATCACTGCAGCTGGCCATGGACATGTGAGTTGCAGTGATTTATAGAATGTCTTCCTCCCCTGAGCCATTAATCTCTCTTTCGTGTAAGTTTCAAACGCTAACTGTGGTTTATTTTCATAAAGTTCAGTCACTCTACAGTCTAGCTGTTCTGTTATCAATTACTCTATGCCTGGCAGTCCTGGAAAAAAAAAATGCTCTGATGACATAATTGTAGGTGAATTATGAAAATAGCAGGCCTTTATCCAAGAGAAAGTTCAAGTTTTCACGCAAAAATATTTCTTCATTGACCCCAGAAGGCACATCCAGCATAGACAAGCACTAGCGTTATTTACGCAGTCTCTGACAAGAGGATTAAGAATAACCATTGCCGAATTTCAGGTGACTAGGGAAGGACTAACAGGTCAGCACAAATGGGAGGAGGAGACACCAAGGGGACAACACGTGAGAAACACTGGGTGTGTTCTCAGTCACACGACCTTGAAAATTCAGAGTCACCCAAAGTTTGAAAATCTGTCCTCTTTTATAACATAAAAAGCATTTTATTGAAGTTTGAGATTTGTGGTTGTGTGTATGACATTGGCCTAAAACCCAGAAAGAATCACCGACCCTTGATCTGGAAGAAACTGCAAGAGACTTTATATGATGTTATGCATGTTATACATACATATATGTGTATGTATATTCAACATAGAGCCTGACGCGGGGCTCGAACTCAGGAACCGTGGGATCATGACCTGAGCTGAAGTCAGAAATTTAACCGACTGAGCCAACCAGGTGCCCCTGTTAGGCAGCATTCTTAAAGTCACAAATAATAAGCAGGAGAATGAAAAGTAACTTGCACTTCTGTATTATAGTATGTTAAATAACTGGTATTTTTTTCTTTAAATTCACCCTTGGGGCGCCTGGGTGGCGCAGTTGGTTAAGCGTCCGACTTCAGCCAGGTCACGATCTCGCGCTCCGTGAGTTCGAGCCCCGCGTCGGGCTCTGGGCTGATGGCTCGGGGCCTGGAGCCTGTTTCCAATTCTGTGTCTCCCTCTCTCTCTGCCCCTCCCCCGTTCATGCTCTGTCTCTCTCTGTCCCAAAAATAAATAAATGTTGAAAAAAAAAATTTAAAAAAAGAAAAAAAAAATAAATTCACCCTGAAAATGCTTGATTTATGTTCATTTAAGGAATCGTGCTTTTGTTGTTTTGTTGTTGTTGTTGTTGTTGTTGTTGTTGTTGTTTCTATAGGTTCAGTATGTGGATCATGTTTTGGATACCTCTGTCTTGCAAGAAAGCTCCTACTAGGGTCTATACTTTTCCTAAACATAATTTCCAAATCCACACATTACACATTATCTGAACAGATACATTCAAATCTTTCCATTGCAAAATCCCATCTGAATGCTTGCATTTAAATGCTGTTACCTTCAGACATCATAGGTAAGACTCTGTCTAGAACAAACAAAAACAAAAACATTTATCGTTTATTAGGCGTGTTCACTAACACTTCCAACACCTACAAATATAATTCTCATGCTAAAGAATCTCATTTATTTCCACACCTAGTCATAACCTAAGTTAGATTTCCTATCACAGATAGAGCTCCACTTGTACTGAAGCAACAAATCTCATGCAAAAAACCGGTATCAGCAACGCTCCTTTATTTAGGTTTCGGTTAGGTTAAGCCATTTGATGCCTTATTCAGAATTTACACACACTGTTTCACTGACACACACACACACACACACACACACACACACACACACACACAGAGCTAGCTTTGCTGAGCAGTTATCACTTCCAAGAACAGAACCATAAAACCGCAAGAGAACACTGCTGTGTGTTCTACTATCAGAAGAAATAGTATCCCAATCAGTAAGCCTTTTCCAGGAGGCTGAAAATTCTGAGTTGCTGACTTTGGGCACTGCAAAGCACTGCTCCGAAAGTCACCTTGGTGCCTGTGGTAGCAGCTAGCACGCCATCACCGGAATGACATTTTTTAAAAAGAGTCAGTCATACTTTCTGTGCACTTCAGATAAAAATAGCACAGGCCTCCAGCACTGTTCCACATTTTGTGGTCTCATGGACAAGCACAAGAAGTTTCACTTAAGAGCAACAGGACCCACCGAGTGTTCGTTTAGCTGTACAGGACGTCAGAGCTTTGCTGAGTTTTTCCCTTCGGTCTAAATTAGATCTGCATTTCAGGGGCAGTCACGAAGCTGGGAAGTTACTGTGTTTACGGAGTCAGGCGCTGTTGGCCAAGCCTACCCCTCTCCCTTGGAAACTTTTTGTAATTTGAGATATTAAACCCAAATGACTCCAGAAGGAAGAGGAACATAGGATCAGAGATGTAGTCCTTCTTAGTTCTTGTATGGGCGTTTTTCATGAAGGCAGGTGGACCTTGTCAGCGACAGCCGCAAACTCCCAACCATATTAAAGGCTTCACGTCAAGGGCCATGTTTTCCTTCAAGGCTCCACTTGGAACCCACCAGCTAGTAAAGCCCACCATGCTTCCCACCACCTTGGTAGCTGCCACATGCTTTTGCTAGCTTCTTGTTCCATTTCATTGTAATTAACTTCCTGTTTTATTTCTATCAACCCTCCTAGACTCTGAGTTGCCAAAATGGAGTTGATTTCGTATTCATCATTTTACTTCAGAGACGAGCGCATCAGATCCTGAGCAAGTCTGCCTGCTGGTTCCCACCTGCTTAAACTCACTCCTAGCTTGATGCTTTATGCTTTCAATAGCCAAAGGAAAATGAAGTTGCAATAGTAAGACTCAAGAGGTGTGTGTGTGTGTGTGTGTGTGTGTGTGTGTGTGTGTGTTTTCTTCCCAAGCAGTCCTTGCCAGCTGGTTTTTAAGAGGTTGGGGGGGGGGGAGCCCAGGGGGCTCAGTTGGTTAAACATCCAACTCTTGGTTTTGGCTCAGGCGATGACCTCAGGGGTTTGTGAGTTCGAGCCCCATGTCGGGCTCTGTGCTGACGGTGCAGAGACTGCTTGGGATTCTCTCTCTTTCTCTCTCTCTCCCTCTCTCTGTCCCTCCCATCCCCTCTCAAAATAAACAAAACCTTAAAAAAATAACTAAATGTCAGTGAGTCTGGTGTTTGACTGACACAAAGCAGTTGGCCATGGGTCTACTTTATCTGGTGTGTGGTTAATGGGTATATTGAAAAAAACCCCTTCGTGGAGTAACCAGAGGTGGTTAGCAGCCCTGAGATAACCGCCACCAGTCCGCCTTCCAGAGCTGTCTCAGTAACTCACCTCCCCAGCCCTGTTGGCATGCATCGTTTGGGCTGACAGTCCTAGGGGAGCTCTGTTGAGGTCATACCCAGACTAGAACACCTCTCAAGATAAATGGTAAAATGCAAACAAAACAAAACAAAACCAACAAACAAATAAACAGCAGCCAAAGTGTTAGCCCCAGGGTGGAAATGCAGCCCCCGTCCCTCAAGGAATCAGCCCACACATGCAGCGTCACCTGTTTCTGTTAAGTAAATTCGTGTGAGGATTACCCATTTGGGTAAATAAATTGGTCTCCAGGAGAAGCAGGTACAGAGCATGTATCCTTCACTGGATTATTGACTGTCGCTGGAGTCCATCAAATCGATGCCCTGATCATTAAAACCTCAAAGATGATCAACTCCATGGCTGTGAACATAGAAGGAAAACAAGATCAGCAAAGAGACAAGATACGTGCAAGCACACGGTTTGCAGCCAAACCTCGTGTTAGTGTCAGGACGCATCACATGAGCTAGTCCAGAGCTGACTCAGGAGGGAGGGTGGTCTGTCCTGCTCCCAGCTTCACTCACAGTGGACTAGCCTGACTGGTTGGTTCTCTGAGGAGGTCCACACCCAAAGTCAGGGACAACCCCACACTTTCAAACCTTCAGGAGGTTGTTGGTATCTGCCTTGTATACAAGGATGAGTTCTTTTTTTTTTCTTAATTTGTTTTTAATGTTTATTCATTTCTGAGCAACAGAGAGACACAGAGCATGAGCAGGAGAGGGGCAGACAGAAGGAGACACAGAATCTGAAGGAGGCTCCAGGCTCTGAGCTGTTAGCACAGACCCTGACGTGGGGCTCGAACTCATGAACCGCGATATCATGACCAAGCCAAGTGGAATGCTTAACCGACTGAGCCACCCAGGTGCTCCAATACATTGAAGAGTTCTAATAAACTTTGGGTTTATGTTGTTTCCCATAACGGGCAAGTTTTTGTCTCATTTTGTAGGAATAAATATACATAAATAAAAGGATTGAGTGTATGTAGACACAAAGGAAAAAACAAACAGGGGAATAAGATACGAGAAGTACTCAAACAATGAAAATAGACTTATTTATTTTTTTAATGTTTTATTTATTATTGAGAGACAGAGTATGAACATGGGGGGGGGGGGCAGAGAGAGAGGGAAACACAGAATCCGAAACAGGCTTCAGACTCTGAGCTGTCCACACAGAGCCTGACGCGGGCTCGAACCCATAAACCGTGAGATCATGACCTGAGCTGAAGTCGGATGCTTAACCGACTGAGCCACCCAGGCGCCCCCAAAATAGACTTATTTAGATGTAAGATATATATATTTTTTTTTTAAAAAAATTTTTTTTTTTTCAACGTTTTTTATTTATTTTTGGGACAGAGAGAGACAGAGCATGAACGGGGGAGGGGCAGAGAGAGAGGGAGACACAGAATCGGAAACAGGCTCCAGGCTCTGAGCCATCAGCCCAGAGCCCGACGCGGGGCTCGAACCCACGGACCGCGAGATCGTGACCTGGATGAAGTCGGACGCTTAACCGACTGCGCCACCCAGGCGCCCCTATGTAAGATATATTTAAGTAGGGCTCATGTTGTCTTCTAATGAATATTGTGACCATTTCTTAAAAGTTGTCCTAGATACACAGTGCAGCTTCTCATAAAAAAAAAAAAAGCAAAGCAAAGAAAAAACAGAAAAGAAAAGGTAGTGGCTATGAGGGCAAAAAGCATGACACGGTGGGAATGAGTGAATGTGGTTAATTTGATTCCAAGAGTCTCTTATTTTCTGCTTCTTAGCCTCAATTATAATTTGAGATTAAAAAGCCTGAATTAGTAACCCACGTGCAGATTCCGGAGTTAGGTAACTTATTAGACCTCTGGATCTGCTAATTGCTACTAGTGTGACATTAGCTAGCATCTTAAACTCTCTATGTTTCTTTGTCAGAAAAATGGGTGTTATTCTAGTAATGACTTCCTGAGATTTTGGTGGCAAATAAACCAGAATAGACATGAGTTGTTTTGCATAATGTCAAACTAATAAACATGCACTCGAAACAAACATGTAAGTTCTGATTAGAAGCAAGAGCTGTAGGTTCAGTAATGACCTTGTGAAGGTCATCCGGTTCCATACTCATCTGTATTCAAGACCCATCCCTTCCACTGGACTCTCATCCATCTTTGGTAATCATCTCTCTCTCTCTCTCTCTCTCTCTCTCTCTCTCTCTCTGTCTCTCTGTGTCTCTCACACACAGAGTAAAATGAACAATTAGGTAATGGTAATCATAATCACACGTATATAAATATAGTTAGTGTACAACGAGGACAATGATTTGGAACATTTTGTGTCATTTACATTTGTTGCATGAGATCATGACCCGAGCTGAAATCAGGAGTCGGACGCTCAACCAGCTGAGCGACTCAGGCTCCCCTCTTTTTTCTAGGTCAATCTTTGCATTGCGTTTCTGTAATTAGCTGTGCCCAGCTTTGTTAAGGTTTTGAGTTTCAGTGGGAGTGGACACATGGAGGGGACTACTCTTTTCCAGCCGGAAGTCTCAAGAAAACAACAGCAAACTGCCCTATCCCAGTCATGGAGAGGATATCTGCAGTTACAACGGGTGTGGGAGAAGAAGAGAGTTTAGCGTTCTACCCGATAGAGCGCAAGGAGCTGGTTCAGTCCATGTTGTTCTGGACAGATGTAATATGGGATTGCCATCAGCTTAGTTTTATGTCGGTAGGAGTGGGCTCTCTCTTCCTCGGACTCCACCCCTCCAGATCTGGTCTGGCAAAGGGATCCCCTGCTTCAGAGAGCAGACCGTCTGTTGCATACTGAGCAACTTGTATTGGTGAAACAGATGTAAACTAATTACAGAAGTCTCAGGCCTGATGTTATTGAAATAAGTAATGTAAATAGTAAATATAATTCAAGAATTAACTGTGCCCTTTGAAATGACTCAAAGGTGACTGCTGTCATTAGCTGATACTCAGAATATCACTGTTCTCAGGATTCTAATTTCATTGTTGTTATTGGAAATGTGCTTGGCATTATTTTGTCCTTGAGGTTTTCACTACTGTCTACCAAGTATAATAAAGCAAAGTGGAGATACCACACTTTTTATAAAATTGAGATCTAAATACCCTAAAAAGCACTTAATAAAGAAATCAGGAATTACCTTTGGTGTCCTAAAATAATTTAAATAGCTTGTTTCAATAATCCACTTTAGAGGTTTGTGAAACTCAAAAAAAACATGAATATTTTGGTTAATTTGTGTTTGATAGTTTTGAAACACTAGCTATAAACAAATTAATAATAATAATAGTGTTCTTAAATTATGAGCTACTATATAATAGCATATACGAACATCACTGAAAACTGAAATTTTCTAGAAGCTTATTTTACTTATATTTAATAATATTCAATATTTTCTAATGACAAAAAATATGTAATCATATATGCTTCAATAAACCCCAACCAGTCGATAAGGAAAATATCTATTGAATACAGAATTTTATTTAAAAATATCTAGAATAGATTTTTTAAAATGATATGTTACTTTTTATAATACATATTATACTCAAAATAAAATACATATAATACATATTATACTCAAAAATAAAATTTATTTTTATTTGTGGAAAATAAGGTAATTATACAAGTAACAACTAGGAAATACAACCGAATTATCCAAGAAACAAAATCTGGCTTTGGAAATTGGTAAAAACAGTAAGAACAGGGTTTAAAATGAGTAGGAATTACCATGGGCATTTGCAGAGACAATCATAAAAAAATCAGGTTTTCAGATTAATATGGGGAGTTCAGCCCAATGTGGTGCGATACTGGCAAATTCTTGAAAGTGAAATGATGGTAGATTTTGGATGATCTTATATTTAATTTTTTTTAATGTTTATTCATTTTTGAGACAGAGAGACAGAGCACGAGTGGGGGACGGGCAGAGAGAGAGGGAGACATAGAATCCCAAGCAGGTTCCAGGCTCTGAGCTGTCAGCCCAGAGCCCAACACGGGGCTCAAACTGACTGACCATGAGATCATGACCTGAGCCGAAGTCGGAAGCTCAACCAACTGAGCCACCCAGGAGCCCCATGGACGATCTTGTATTTTAGATGAGAGAAGTTTTCAGCCCAAGAGTAAACAATAGTGAAGTCTGAACACGTTATTTCCATTTGAAATATGAAATCTGAAACATGCTTTAGCCAAGCAACTGAGGCTCTAGTTCAGTGATTTTCAAAAATATATCTATATCAGCAAAGCAGACCAATTCTTTACATGAATCTTGTGTGGAAAACCAAAGGGACCGCTAACCAAAGTGGAACCGTTTTGTCAAAGTAGAATAGGGCTCCCTCACCGTTATCAGCAACTCCCACGGTAAGGTTCCCCGGACCACAGTTTGCAAAACACTGCAACCAGTCCAGACCCGTGGACTATTTGCAAAGATGTCAATACCTGGTGAATTATTTGGGAGAACTACAACCCTACTGTTAAAGACCTAATGGAGTTACTTTTGTATATTTAATAACATTTCAACTCATCCACATAGTGCCTTAATAAACAGGCTGTATGTATGGACATATCACAGTTTCACAAGACCATTTTGACAGTACATCTTCAAGGAGCAGACGCTTTGAAACATGATAAAAATAAATTTTCAGTTTGAGTTAACTAGTACCAAGGAATGGAGGCTATGGGCATCTTTATTTCTTAGTTAAGGTGCTGAATGCCCACAGGTCACCCCAGAGGGATCTTGCCCTATCCCGTCCCAGAGGAACAGGCCATCCCCTGTCGTGAAGCTGAGGGCTGAGGCAAAGTAGGGCATCAGGGGACTCTGTGTAGTTGTAGTTCAGTGTAGAAGTTTGGGGCCTATTCTACCAAAAGTTCTACCCCAGAAGTGAGAAGTATGGCTCACCCCTTGCCTGTCTGACTGGTGAGCTAAAAATGTTTTTTATATTCATAAGTAGTGGAAAATTGAGAGGAGAGTAGTGTTTTCTGTGACTTGATAATCATGCACAATTCCAACCTCGGTGTCTGTGGTTAGGTTTTATTGGTACACAGTTGCCCCCCGTTTGTTTACATTGTGTCTGTGACGTCTTTCATTCTCTGACACGGTTGACTTGTACATATCCCCACATTTTTCCCATTCCGACTTCAAATTTAGCTATAAACTTTATAGTTTCTTTTTACAAAATTGAAAACTATCAGGTATCGCCTGTATGTTGCCTATATTTTATAGCGAAACAGCTGCTTAGCAATTGCTATGATTCATATTTTCCTAAAAAGCAGTGGTGAAGCATCTTGTGTTTATACTGTGGCCATAATATCTAATTATTATCTCATTCTGCTTGAATAAATAAGCAACATTGAGACAGTGACTACAACATGTGGCCCACTTTCTAAATGTTAAAAAAATTAAATGGTGGGGCGCCTGGGTGGCTCAGTCGGTTAAGCGTCCAACTTCGGCTCAGGTCCTGATCTCGTGGTTCGTGAGTTCAAGCCCCGCGTCAGGCTCTGTGCTGATGGCTCAGAGCCTGGAGTCTGTTTCAGATTCTGTGTCTTCCTGTCTCTCTGACCCTCCCCCGTTCATGCTCTGTCTCTCTCTGTCTCAAAAATAAACGTTAAAAAAATAATAAAATAAAATAAAAAAAAATAATTAAATGGTGAATTTTTACACATTGGTGAGAGAAAGAAAGACCATTGTGATAATCAACACAAAGGGAAAATAGGTATTATAACTTTTTTATAGAATCATGGCTAGGGGCACTTGTACCCCAGTGTTTATAGCAGCACTCTCAACAATAGCCAAATTATGGAAAGAGCCTAAATGTCCATCAACTGACGAATGGATAAAGAAGATGTGATTTACCCATGGGGGAGGGGCAAGGAAAAAAAAAGAGGTTAGAGTGGGAGAGAGCCAAAGCATAAGAGACTCTTAAAAACTGAGAACAGGGGCACCTGGGTGGCGCAGTCGGTTAAGCGTCCGACTTCAGCCAGGTCACGATCTCGCGGTCCGGGAGTTCGAGCCCCGCGTCAGGCTCTGGGCTGATGGCTCAGAGCCTGGAGCCTGTTTCCGATTCTGTGTCTCCCTCTGTCTCTGCTCCTCCCCCGTTCATGCTCTGTCTGTCCCATAAATAAATAAAAACGTTGAAAAAAAAATTAAAAAAAAAAAAAAAAAAACTGAGAACAAACTGAGGGTTGGTGGGGGGTGGGAGGGAGGGGAGGGTGGGTGATGGGTATTGAGGAGGGCACCTTTTAGGATGAGCACTGGGTGTTGTACGAAAACCAATTTGACAATAAATTTCATATTAAAAAAAAAAAAAGAATCATGGTTCCAAATAAGCGTCAGGTAACTGTACCAAAATAAAGGCTTATATATCGTATACACCCACTCACAAAACAAGAACACTACTAAACTAACCTTTGTCCATAAATACATCCCTTGTTTATACTCTACCCCATCCCACACAAAATTTAGCTTAATTGAAACAAGATAATTATCTAATTACCTTACTGGAAGAAGGTAAGGACGTATTACTAAAATTTAAAATAAAAAAATCACATAGAAATTTTATTTAATTTTGTGACAACCGTTGAATCAAAGGTTGTATCCTTAATAACAATATTTTGTATATATATATATATATATATATATATATATAGTATATATATATGTATATATATATATATAGTATATATATATTTTGTGTATATATATATATATTTTGTATATATATATATATATATAGTATCCTTAATAACACTACCCCTTATTATACATAAATGGATAAGAATATTAAATTATGTATTCCAAATACAATCTACTGGTAATAAACACATAGAGTTGAAGTCCACAATAATATGTTAAACTATTACACATGTGCATTAATACTGTCTTTTCAGTAGAGGGGTTACACAGGAACATTTACAATTTTTATAAAAACAAGTAAGGCTAAAATTTTATTTTATTTTTTTTTTTTACTTTATTTTATTTATTTTATTTTTATTTCTTTATTTTGAGAAACAGAGAGAGAGCATGTGCCCATGCATGCATGTGAGTGGTGGAGGAGCAGAGAAAGAGGGAAAAAAAGACAATCCCACGCAGGCTCCACAGTGACAACTCAAGGTGGAGGCTGGAGTTATTTTAAAATATTATATATGTGAATACTAAAATATTAGTTTTGAATTTTTAAGTTTTTAAAAATGTTTATTTATTTCGAGAGAGAGAGAGAGCAACTGAGGGGCAGAGAGAGAGGGAGAGAGAGAGAATCGCAAGCAGGTCACCGTGCTGTCAGCATTGAGCCTGACACAGGGCTCAGTCCCATGAACCGTGAGATCATGACCTGAGCCAAAGTCAAGAGTCTGGTGCTTGACTGACTGAGCCACCCAGGCGCCTTTAATTTTGAAATTTAATCCCTCACTTATATTCCCTTATCTCAACTGTCTTGTCATTCAGAGAGAAATAGAGTCAGTACCCACTTAGAAAAATTAACTCCTGGTAGAAAATACAAAAACTTCAAAAGGCTTAAATTCAAATTCTGTCCAACAGGATTATCTCATTAGATAATGGAAAAAGTATGTTTTACAAACATGGATAATAAGTCTTGATTTGCATATAATAAGTTCACAATGTAAAGAAAACTAGGTGGGCTGAATATTTCTACGCAAATACTTAGTCCTTATTGTAGTTCATGTAGGATCATATGATAAAAGGAATTGATTCTGAGGTCCTTTTGTTTCCTGATATTTTCTAAATTGTGTTTGTGCATTTCAAACTGGCATGATTTCTCTTTTCTCAAAAGCAAATATCTAATCAATATATTCTTTTATTCTCTCCTATGATTAACTGCATTGTTTTCGCTCTTATGTAATTTGTACTAACGAATACTTAGCAAAGGCTAATTTACTTTCTTAAATAAAGGAATGGGCATCTAATGTATTCCATTAAATCAGTGACCTTAAAAATAGAATTTATGTTGATAACATAATAACGCCTCCCTACTTAAGGGCAATGGCGAAAGAAATATAATTTTCATGTGAATTGCCTTTATTTAATTGTTACACAAGTAAACTCAAAAGAAAATTCTACTTTAAAATTCTAAGAAAAAAAGCAATATGTTTTTTGGGGTAGATATCGTAAAAAGTTTATTTTAATCTTTTTTTTTTTTTAGTTCTACTAATGTCAGGTTTTTAGCAGAAACTTTCTTTTAGTTAAAAAATTGTTTGATATGTTTTGTTTGAAGTATAAGAAGCAAATTCTGCCCAGCCATTCTTTTACCATCTGACTGATGGACCACTTCATTGGCTTTTTCATTGGGGGTAGAAATATTATTACACAGGATAATTCACAGTGGAGTTATCCTCAAATTGCACGTATGAACAAGAGTGTGTCGAGTGCGTAGACAAGACAAGAAAGTTCATAATATTCAAAGACACTCATTCTGCCATGAAGTTTTCCCTGTCAGTCTGTGCATTCATTTAAAAGCTGGGGCTTCGACTAGATATGTGATTTCTTTGCCACCAAAGAGCGGTAGCACATTATGTCTCCAAGGTAGCCAGGCTGTTGCTATAAAGAATCTCTTTGCAAACAGATTAGTGTGTTCTCTGTCCCAAGAGAGGAAAGATTTCAGTTGTATGGGCTATTTTGAGATTTTAGATGTCAAATGCCGTGTATTAAGGCAGTGACATTTTGGAACACGTGATTCCATTGTAAAGATACAATTCACTGCAGCTACTAGTGGAAATGCCATAACAAATCAGAAACACTGTTTACTTGCAATAATTGTGCAACTGTATTGAGAAGGCTGGACTCTGACTTGGCAATAATCACAATGAAAAGGAGAAATTAAAAAAAAAGGCAAAAATAGTATAATGAACAAGGTGTTTAGTAAATGGAGATTGGCAAACAAACAACTGGGATATTAAAATATGATGGTTTATCTATTGTTGGTGTATCTATTGTTATCTATCTATCTGTCTATCATTTACCTATCCATCTATCTATGAATCAAGAATTAAGATCAACATTCATTTCTCTCTTAACATGCTTTTTTGACAATGATTTTCAAACAGTCCTACCCTAAAGCTCCTGTATATTATCACTAAACTCTCCGGGAAGGGTATGGATTAATTTCAAAAATGGCAACATTTAATATAATACAGAGTTTCTGTAAAGTCAAAATATTGGTAGTTGAGTAAGCCAAAATCTCATTTATTTACATCAATAAAATAGGCACCTCAAGACAAATGGTCTCCCTTGAGTAATGTATTGCATTTCCCACTGTTTTTAGAAGGAATGAGTAATGACAGTGAAAAGCTTAGGTTCATTAAAGAAAAACAAATTTAATGTACTGGAGTCCTTTATTTAGAAGGAGCCTGTGACGTGAGTTGACAGTTGCTTTGTTTAGACAAGTGTCATAGTTTTATTTCATTGACCACATTTTCTAAAGTCAAATAGGGCAATCATTCTATCAGCATCCCACTTGGACATCCAATGTCAACAGGAAAACAATGGCTTCAAACTAAAGAACCAGACTACTCAAAATCAAATAATTATATTTTTTTTCAGTAAGGGCAACATTTTATATAATTTGACCCATATGGGGCTAGGTCATCAATGTTGCTATAGTGAAATCTAATTCCAGATTTCCATTATAGAATTTTTTGGAAAACAAAACATTTCAAAACAAACAAGAGATGCATTGTCAATCAGCTAACAAAAGCTAATTATGCTGGTTTGAGGTTTACCTATAGTGTAAATGTAACGTTCTATTGAATATTCCTTGATTTTGAACAAATGTGTGCTACTTCTTCGGAGAGAAGCAAAATTAATTTCAATATATCCTGTCTTTAGTAATGGTGATACGCATTGCCCTTGAATTGTTCTGACTACCATCTAGTAAGTAACAAAAATAGACTGGAAATAGCAAAGAAAGATACATTTAGGGCAGAATGGTCTTACATTCCAAGTACATGTATTTCCCTTTTATTCGATTGTTACAATCCCTTTGCAAGGCAGATTCGTCTGCTAGAAAAAAAATGAGGGAAAAACATCACCAATAATATAAATTTTAGAAAATATTGTCTTTGGTGATTAAAAGTAAATGTTTATGAACTACTTTAAGCTATAAATGGACATTAGATTTTGCTTTCTAGAGGAAATCATCATTTATATTAGACATGCTTTGTAGCTTCAGGCACATCCAGAATATTAGAAACTGCTATCGCTTCTGCACAGGGTATGCTCTTTAACAAGGGTTTAAATAAATGACAATATTCTTATATTTTATCTCAAGATATGAAACTGATCCATAAAACAGATGTAATTGTCCAGATAATTTCAGCTAAAAACTCATTTAGATAAATTACCAAAAATGTAGAATCAAAAGTTTCATTATCCTCTCCCTTTAATTACCTAATTTGCTTTTATACATAATAAAATTATCTGCAATCAAAGTCAAACAAATTCTATGTAGGACCATAGAATGTGTAATTAGCATTAGGTGAAAAAATAAGTATTAGGTAAAAAAAAATAAAAGCAAACTCTCCAAGAAATTTTTGAAAATTGTACAAATAACGGATAGTAAGAAAAGGAAGATGATGCAGTGCCCTTGGCTCTTTTCAAAAATAATTTTGTTTATTCTGTGTGCTGAAAAATACAACATCGAATATAGAAAAAAAGCCTGTAGTGTGTAAAGATATTGAGCATAGTATAGCTTTTCTCCATGCGTAACGGGTGCTGTGTTCACATACGAGAGGGTTTTATCAAAGCAACTCCAAAGAATTAGCAGTAAAAAAGAAAAGGCAAAGGCGTATGTACCCGACTAATTCTTCTAGTAAATAATAAAAAGACAAAATGAAAATCACTTGGTGTCATTTGCTCTCAGCTGCTTATCTGAACACCTGGAGTTCTGATTTCTAACTCTGTAATATTAAATGATCTCGTGACCCATGGTATTTAACTTTCTGTGATTATCTAATCTGGGCTTAGGTATACATTTTGGACTATCTTGAGGGCATAGATGATACAGTTAATGGGAAATAATTGGTAGCCTCTAGGGCATCCGCAGCTGGCAACCACGTTCTAAGCGGATTCTACTTCAGAAGCCAGCAAATCGCTTTTCCTTGAAACAGATGTGACGATTATCCATTTGAGATTGAGTGGTAAAGGTAAAAGCTAAAGAAATAATAAGAAAAAGAGTATTCTAAGTAAGGATGGCAGCTTCTTTGCAGGGGTGGATTTACAACAAACTATAAGCCTCCTCCAAGTCATGGGAAGGAAGTTGGTCATGTGTTCACATGATTTTATGGTTTTGTAAACTTTGGGAAAATTAAATCATGCAACGATGATTCGCGGAGATCACTGTCTCTTTCTATCCGGATTTCCCTCCAACGTCCCACCCTCTGTTTTAGCCGACCATTAAAAGGCTACCGTCAAGGGGCGCCTGGGTGGCGCAGTCGGTTAAGCGTCCGACTTCAGCCAGGTCACGATCTCGCGGTCAGTGAGTTCGAGCCCCATGTCAGGCTCTGGGCTGATGGCACAGAGCCTGGAGCCTGTTTCCGATTCTGTGTCTCCCTCTCTCTCTGCCCCTCCCCCGTTCATGCTCTGTCTCTCTCTGTCCCAAAAAAAAATAAATAAAAACGTTGAAAAAAAGAAAAAAAAAAATTAAAAAAAAAAAAAAAAGGCTACCGTCAATTTTCAACTGAGGGCCGTTGGTTTTGCAATACTCTCCGTTTGGGCTTGGTAATTCAGGTTTATTCTATGTTTTGTCATCACTTCCACGGTAAGGTTTTGTGGCTGCTCACCGCACGGTACAGGGAAGGCTTGCAAGAAAAGATCTACTTCCTTCTGTACCGACCTGGCCAGTCCAGAGATTCAGATGATTCGTGACATATTGTAAACAGGTCCCACAGCCTTGACATCAGAGCCCTCACGTCAACCCTGATGTGAGAGGTGCAGCAGCCATGAAAGGAGATGGGACATGTGAGGACAACTCTTCCCACCCCCTAGAAATGCAGAATTGTGAACTGAAGATTGTTGTCAGTGATATTTAAAACAGAAAAACAGAAATTCAACTCCTCTTGGTAATAGTACACAGAAATGTGCGTGTGTACAGGTGAGTGTATGCATATGTGTGTGTGCGCATATATATATATATCATATATGATATAGAAGGACCATACATTTTATTCCTTTTTTGACGGTAATTGCTCGGAATGGAATTGATGAGAATCCCCATGTTTTGGGGGCACAATCTCATAGCACCAGTGCATAGTTCAGGAGTGCCTTATGTTTTATGTATGCCAGCCTACCAAATCATGCCGAACATATCTGATGCATTTTTTCCTAATGAAATCTGGCAGTTGTAGACAAAACAGCACCCAAATTGCTACCAGCTCAGCAAATAGAGTGAAGGGACAAGTACTGAGCACCTACACATATTAAGTAATAAATCAATACTGGATAAGAGTAATTTGATTACGAAATGGGGTAGCTCAGTGTACATGGAGATTTAAAATGTGTTTCAATTACTCTTGGGTATTCCCTAATTTCAGGATATTTTTGTATAGTTCTTCAGAAACACTAATCACACCAGGAATTTAAAGACATACTACTAAGGCAGACAACTAAATAGTCAAAATATTCTGCTTTTCTTTCCTTCTAGATTTTGTTATGTTGGTGATGCTTGCCAGTTGTTTTTTCTATTTAAATATTCGATCTCTCACCTCATTTTGGATTTATAATTTTTATTCATTTCTCTAAGAGGCCCTTCCAAATTACAAACAATATGAAATGATAGAAGTCTCAGATCTCCTAAGATCTAAATCTGTTCCTGCCTCGTGTGTATGTCAATATTGATAGAGCAGCTTTAAAGCCTGAAACCCACTGGGAAGCATCAATTGTTTTAATGGCCTGTCTTGTCTAACATACTTGAATTCCTTATAACTAATATATAATCATGTCTCCATTTTATATTCACCGCCATCATTATTCAGGGTTAGGCTGGGCGTGTGCAAGTGTTGCTTTCATGCCGCTCCACCCTTCCTTCCAATCTCGATACAGGAGGATTTATCCTGGTTTGAATATTCCATATTTTAAAGGATCTACAAAACCTAATGGCATTTATCACTAAATCAGGCAAGGAAGGTCTGTTCCTTTTGTATTAATCACAAAAAACCCATGGCAGATTTTGACCGACCAAAACTTTGCCGTGGCAATATTTAAGACACTAAAATTTTAGCTGGAAAAAAAATCTCTTCCCTGAAGATAAAGACTAATTCCCAAGCCATTTCAGGAAGAAGGTTTTTAGGATCTTTCTATTATTTAGATGTGTATATACCTGGAAAGTATTATTTTATTCTCTTGCCAAATCCTATTCCTATTTATGTTTAACGATTCTATTAATTAGGGTATTTTCAGCCACAAACAGAAACTCAAGGTATTTTCTGGCAACATAACTAGAAATCTAGATGTGAGGAGACCCTCAGTCATTGCACAATCACACAATGTGGGAAAACTGCAGGGATACTTTATAGATATAAGTGATGTAATTCCGTAAACTGACAAGAGTGTACAGATCTCTGATACCTTATCCAGTGAAACAAAACAGCAAATAACTCAACAAAGTTGAGGAATGGTTTATATTCTTCAGGCCACAACACGGAGAAGGGGCAGAATCAGTGGGAGTTTAGCCGAGCCGAGCTGAGTTCTTACCAAAGGTGGAAACGTTTGCTGTGCAGAAGCTGCGTATCTTGATGAGATACGATAGATGGTAGCAACTATTGAGGTCCCAGTAGTTCATTTCTGCTTTTATTTCCCTTGCCTTCTGAGCCATGTCAAGTAAGAAGTTGCTGAGGCCAAGGATGGATGGGCATTAAGGAGGGCACTTGTTGGGATGAGCACCTGCATGTTATATATCAGTGATGGATCACTGGATTCTACTCCTGAAGCCAAGATCGCCCTGTATGTGATATAACTTGAGAATTAAAAATAATAACGATAATAATAAAAATTAAAAAAAATAAAAGAGGTATTTCTCAATCCTAAAAATAAAAATAAAGTGGAAACGTATGCACTCTGGCAACAATTCACACCTTATAGCAATGAAAATGGCACCATAATGAGGAAAATGGCCCCAATCCCAATAGTCTTTAGAGATCGTGCCCCTTGATGGCAGGTATGTGAGGACACATTTAAAAGGTTTTATTTTATTTTTTTATTTTATTTTAACCATAGACGACAAATCAAGTCATAGGTGTCATTTACAGACGCTGTAAATATATATATTTTTTGGATATGTAGAGTGGTAATACACTTTTTCTTCCACTGATTTCATGGAAGAGGGTACAGATAAACCAACAGTTGCACATCCAGTCTGTCACCTTTGCTACTGCTTTGGCATCGCTGCCTGGAAGAATCCTTGGACTAGGAAGGGGCAGAGCCCCTCTTGGGTCCCTGCGTCATTTGGCCCCATCTTGCCGCAAGCAGCGCGAACTGCCCCTGGAATTCCCATAATTTGAAAGTTGGGTCGGTCACCTTCTCTCCGTGTCCCTCTCTATGTGATACTGCACTTGTTGCAGCTCCTAATTTAGTAGACTTTTCAATCGACCTTTTAGATTGTATTAATCCGTTCAACTTTGCTGGTGATGGATTTTTGAACTTCTATATTTCTTATTCTTTCTTTGATCTTGGTGTTTACTTTTTATTGTCTCTATTTTTTTTTTTTTTGTTGTTCTAGCTTCCTGAGCTGAAAACTTTCTTCGTTAATTTAGAAATTTTTACGTTATATATTTACTTAATATAACTCCCTTTTATGTACTGGTCTATCTTTATGCATATACATAGTGTTGTCATTTGATTCAAATTATGTTTAAAGTTGTTGTTTCTTCTCGATCTCAATGGGATAGAAATATGCTTTTTTAAAATGTCTAAATGTTACTTCCTGTTATTTTCCAATTTCGTTGAATTGTGGTCAATAATTACAGGTCTTAATAATACAAAATTTGGGAAACTTGCTGAAATTTTGCCTGTGGTCTAATGTACGGGCTAATGTTGTTTGTCTAACAGCTCACAGCATATACTCACTGTCTACTCTGTGACCGTGGTCCTCAGCAGAGGTGGGAGTGTTTCCTGCAGAATGCTGTGGAAGTTCGTGGAGATAATTGTATTTGTCATAAGAATTTTGGTGGTTGCTGTGGTTTCCTGGGTGTAGTCAAGGGAAACTAAATATTCTGTAAGACAAGTGACTGTTGTGCACATATAATTGTCCTGTGTACTTCCCGTCTTTCTAAAGTTCTAGTAGACATTTTTGTTGGCTAAAAATCTGGTTAAGTCATTTGGGCCTAGACTCTAACACTATTTTATGGAGAAACCAAAGTCTTTTTGAATTATTTTAATAAATACTTTGCTTTTCAGGAATATAACTACAGGTGACGCTTGAACAATGTGGATTTGTGGATTTCTTTTTCAATGAATACAGTTAAGTACTACCAATGTAATTGTTCTTCCTTATTATTTTCTAAATATTGTTTTCCCCCCTCTGGTTTACTTTACTGTAAGAATAAAGTAAATAATATGTATGAAATACAAAACATGTGTTAATCAACTGTTTATGTTTTTGGCAAGGCTTCCGGTCAATGGTAGGCTATTAGTAGTTAAGTTCCCAGAGAGACAACAGTCAAACAGGAATTTCGACTGCACAGGGGGTTGCCCCCCCCCCAGCAACCCCCACATTGTTCAAGGCTCAAATGTATCATGGAAACTGAAGGGAAGTTTTGCTTTATTTGGATCTTTTACTAAGCACACACACACCTTGGAAAATCACATTATCAGTGGAAAGCTGCTTATACTATTTGAGTTGTATTCTGTATTTAAAAAATTTTTTTTTTTCAACATTTATTTATTTTTGGGACAGAGAGAGACAGAGCATGAATGGGGGAGGGGCAGAGAGAGAGGGAGACACAGAATCGGAAACAGGCTCCAGGCTCCGAGCCATCAGCCCAGAGCCTGATGCGGGGCTCGAACTCACGGACCGCGAGATCGTGACCTGGCTGAAGTCGGACGCTTAACCGACTGCGCCACCCAGGCGCCCCTGTATTCTGTATTTTTAGCAGCCATATTCACCTTGATTATCCATAGATTTGTAAACATCTAATTATTATGTTCCAGGGCAGTCACAAGCATGTTCACATCAAAATATGTGTTAACTGTATTCTAAATTACTTGGCCTAGTTCCTCCTTTATATGACAAAGCCTTATTGATTTTGTTTTAAACATTTCTAAAAAGATAAGTTATGTTATCTGTAATCCTTTTTCCCTTTTTCTGGATATTAATTTTTGTTGTTGTTTATTTAAAAGGGGAGGGGTGGGATTGACAGAATTGAAAGTCACTTCTCTATAGTACATGGAGTCCTAAGTGGGTGTCGGCTCCCTCGGGGTAACTCTGTGATGTTAGAGGCATCCAAGAGTGGTGAGAGATTAGATATGCAATTTAAAATGGAGCGACATTCCAGGTCAATTTCATCATGCTTAATGATGTGAGAAATGAAGAAAAGTAGAAGAATTTAGTTCCCCTTGCACCCTTGTAACCTGTTAAATAGGGCCTGGCTTAAAAGTTTGTCAGAGGTCTCCCATGGAACCCAAGATTTATTCTTGCCTCCGTAATTATCTCATGTTTTTGCAACTGATGATTTCCTTGTCTCCACTGAATCGCATGATCCTTTATCATAATGACTCTCTTGCTCATTTTTTTAACATACCCATTGCCTAGAACATCATAAATGTTATCTTTTTAATGACAGGCAACATAAACAAATTCTCACGTGAGCAAAACTGTGGTTATGGACTCTAGTGGATGAGTATTGGGGAGGCTTATATAATTTAAAGAAGAACCAAACAATGTAAGCCTCAGGGAAATCAGAAACCTGAGTAGCACCAGTCACTTTAAGAGTCTGTGTTGTGGAGAAGAATATTTATGATAGTTCTAATTTGGGTCGTTGTGTCTTTGCAACAACCAGGCATTACTGAGGAAAAGAAAAAGTAACACTGTTAGAGGCTTTGGAGAAATTGCTGAGAGCTGGGTAGTCGCTCCAATTTGTGTCTATTGTAAGAACTCAATAATGTTTGTTTAATAGATGAGTAAATAAAAGAAAAGACTGTGGGCAAAAATGTTCCCATGAGTTAATGCTTTACATTTTTTTCCTCTACTCCAGCTCAAGAAAATGAAATGTATAAAGCTAACATTGAATGAAAGCATTTTACTTATACATTTTTTATTTACATTCATATTAAGCGTATCCACCATGACTGAAAGGTGGAAAAGAAATTATTTTGAGTACACAAAGGAAGTATATTTTAGAACTTGGAACTGTCATCATAAATTGATAAAAGAAAATATTTCACAACTGACTACACATTATTTTCCTCCAAATATTAAGTTTCATTGACACTTTATGGTGATAAACACTTTACAGAATCTGATTAGAAAATGAGGTGGGTCACACTTTGTGTAGCATAATCTTAGACCAAAAATGACATTCCATTTCTTCCTTAATAACCTACTCTCCAAAACCTGATATCTCATAATGGTATAACTCATTCTAATAGGGTATTTATATAGGTTAGACTATCTTATTTCACCACAGTGAATGCTATCGGGGTACGTAGCAGTGTAATTTGGAATTGTTGAACTATGATTAAACAAAAAAAGTACTTAAAACTCACGCTATTTGATGAATTTAAAACTTACATGCAAATGGAAAGTGCAAATTATGACCTAATTTTAAACAGATTATTCCAATTTAAACCTACCATAGTTTCACTTTGAATATAAAACTTTGTGTCCCCTTGAATAAAACACAAAAGAAAGCATTTGCACAAAACAAAAGGGTCGCTGGGCAAACCATTGACAACCACGGTCCAGGTACACTTCATCGAGAGTCAGGAAGAGTCGGAGATTTCGTCCTATTGGAAGCCAACAGTTGACGGCGCCACATTTTCACGAGTGCTCAGAACCCAGAAGACTCCTGAGTCAGAGCTGAAGCATAGTCAGTTCCTCACAGGAATCGCCGGAGCTGAGAATCTGCATTTCTGCTCCACTTCTCTGAGCTCCCGTTCCCAGGGGGTAATTCAAAGAGGCCCAAGCAACACCTTTACCCATGATGGATTGTGTGAAGGGTAGAAGAACTCTGAGCTTAAAAACCCAATTAATGTATGATGGGGAGTAAGTCTGCCTGACCCAGGAATGTGAGAGCCCTATGAGGAAACCTTCCCCCCAACTTTTCAGTGTGTCCTAAGCAGAGGCGCCAAAGTCTGAGACCAAAGAATGCACCTGACAAAGTGCTGACCTGTTAGTTCTCCTTTCTTCTTTCATAAGTGGTGTCATGACACTTGATCTCCGACAGACAGGCTTACTGTGAGTCAAACAACATGGCTTAAAAAAAAAAAAAAAAAATCTCCGCAGAGTACTGAGAATTCTTGTAGAGACTTCTCTCTACAAAAGGTAGAGGGTCCTTGCAGGAGGAGTGAACATATCCCCCATAAGATCATTTCTCATGGGTTCTGCTTATATTGACCTATTTCTAAAATCTACACTGGGCTTTGCTTTTTATATCACTTCCATGTTAGAATTGCTTCCTCTCTTACTTTACTGAGATTTACTTTTGCGTTAATACAAAAATGTTCTTTTGACTTTATTTTGCGCATGCTATGTTGATCCGAATAACTTCAGATAGATTTCAGCCCCCTCCCATCAACCGAAGACTGTATGGTAAAGCTCCACATACGATCTTAACCAACTAATACTGTCCAAATTCATGTGCATCTTGATTTATCTAGCCTGAAAAAGGACTTTGAAAATATTAATTTTAGAAACTCAATATTGCCGAAACCTCCTTGCTCTTCCTTCTTCTGGATTTAAAAATAGATGTTTGAAAGAGATAACCTAGATTACTCTTCTGTCTAATATAGTCACCGTTAGCTACACCACTGAGAATTAGAAATGTGGCTAGTATAAATGAGCACCGGAATTTTAAATTTTATTTAACGCTAATAAAAATTTAAATTTAAAATTAATGCTCAATTCGGTTATTTGAAAACTTTTACACGTTTGGAATAACTGGGGCAGATGAATCTACTTTTCCAAAGTAAATTTAATGAATTCTAAATACAGACCAAGTATTTCCCATAAAAACTGAGCATCTAAAATGAGATGTGCTGTAAGAGTCAAATACAGAGCAGAACTTGCAGGAAGACGTTTGGAAATTACATATAAGGTTTTCAGTGTCTTGGATGGCGCTAGAAATTTTGGGCTATGTGTATTCTTCAAACAGCTGGGTATTCTTTATTTCTGTATCTTCTGATAAGATCTCTGTGTGGCTGCATTCAGTTATCAGGAATCCGGTCAAATATTTTATCTAATTTTGTTGAAGTAACCATGAATATCTTTCAGTTTTATTAAATATCTCTTAAACACTTTGAAAATCATTTCACTAATTAGTGATTCAAAATCTAGGTGATTTAAACTAATCCAATTGGATTAATCTGTGTTTTACCTGATTAAGATTCTAAACCTCACCATTGTTAATGGTATTTAAACATTTTCTTAAATAGTTTTTCATGTTTATTTATTTTTGAGAGAGAGAGAGAGAGAGAGAGAGAGAGGGAGAGAGAGCATGAGCAGGGGAAAGGCAGAGAGAGGGAGACACAGAATCTGAAGCAGGCTCCAGGCTCAGAGCTTTCAGCACAGACCCGGACGCGGGGCTTGAACCCACGAACCACAAGAGATGGGGACCTGAGCTGAAGTCGGACACTCAACCAGCTGAGCCCCCCAGGCGTCCCTGTTAACGGCATTTAAATCAGCTTCTACACGGAAGCCGCAAAGCTATTTCTATGTAAAACCTGGTAGCATGATTAGGCCAAAGAATAGTGCTACGCCCACTGCATTTATAACTTATAAATGGCCTCTATAACTTAATCCCCTAGTTCCATTTTTAAAATACGAAAACCAGAGAACCATTTAAAAATGTCATTTTCCCTCTGGAGAAATTTCTGCGTTCTCTATTCAACTGGATACTGTATGGAATCGGTTGAGACGTGCGCCAACACAAATGCAGACGTTTAGAAACGGCCAGTTTGCCATGCACAAGGTCCAGACTATCCCATAGTATGTTTCAGGTCCTGGCCACCCAGGGAGAAAAACCTAGGGCACTGGCTGTGGCACCCAGCCTCCCTTTGCCCCTCACCCCAGAAACCATCACTCTTCTTCTCGCGGTTCTCCCACTGAACTTCCAAGAGAGACACTTGACCATAATATGGAATTCAAAACCAAAAGAGTACGTCTCCGATTCCCTCGATTTGTGTGCTGTGCACATGTATGAGGACAGGAGCTTCAGCAGATGGAAAAACAAATAGAAACAGCGAGGGCTCGTCCGTCACCGCGCATCTGTTTTTTTCCCTTAAACACTTCGCTCTGCCATCGACGTGCTTTCAAGTTCATTTTAAACTACTTTGCTACTACTGCTGCTGTTCCTATCTCAGGGAGCCGTAACTCCTTTGGACCTCGGCTTTCCCCTATGGCCAAGGCCCTTTCGCCTTTCGCCCGCCACAATGTATGATTTACACACCTATGTTTCAAGGTATGATGAGCTGATTTTGTAATTATTTTATATTCCTGAACATCTTCAGGGCGCATTAAATTCACCGCTGTCGTTGTGCACGGAAGTTCGGTCATTACTCAGTCGTGGCAGGGAAAAAAATAAAAAGAAATAAAACTTTGCCATCTGCTCTAATTAGTTTAAGTTGTCATAATAGACGAGTTAATTTCTGATAGCTCCCAGATATGAAAGTTGAAATATCTCAGCCTTTTGTGGAGAATGCCAAGTTTAAAAGTTTTAAATATTTTCTTTAATAAATTGTGGATATTTGATGGCTTAGGAAGTATTTCCCCTTTCTTCTGTTTAATATACTAGAATTCTATTCTTCCTGTTCTAGCTTTAAATATAATTGAGTGTGATGTAAACAGTGAGATACCCTTAAATATCATTAATTCTCTGAAAGCTTTAAAATATTACCAAGTTATGTAGACATCATTTCCTTTCATTTGTTCAAATGCTTATTCAAACCGGCAATAAACGTTGTGATTGAATATTGATTCTGCAAACAGAATTAAAACTTGAATGCATTCCATTTAACTTAGATAATTAAAATATAGACAATGAAATTATATAAAGTTGTAATTGCACTTCTGTGTAAAATCATCAGCCAAATTAAAAGGGAAGAAAACAAATTTGTCACACCTCTTCTGAGCTGGCAGGCGTTCTTACACACTTAGGCAATTTTGTCCAGGAAAACTATTATTATTAGCGGTCTTGGGAATGAAACAAATCTCAAACTTTAGAAGTTTAAGGAGCTTTGTAGTTTCTTGTCTCCAAATCTTCCCAGTGATCCTATGAGGTAGGCATTATGATTCTCATGTTGAAAATGATAAGGCCAGGGGCTTGTAGGCGGCTCAGTCAGTAAAACGTCTGAGTCTTGATTTCAGTTCAGGTCACGATCTGTGACCTTACCCAGATTTGTAAGTTTGAGCCCCATGTCAGTCTCTGCGTGGATGGCGTGGAGCCTACTTGGGATTCTCTCTCTCCTTCTCTGCCTTGCACTCCCTCTCTCTCTCTCAAAACTAAACAAATAAACATTTTAAAAGAAAAAGAAAATTGTAAGGTCAATTTTAAATCGCAAGATGGCACAATAAAGTATTTCTTGACCCTTATGCTCTTGAAAATATCATCTCAACTGCAAATAAAATGCAAATCAATCTGATTCCCTTATTAATGACAAAGATACATTTAATGTAACCTAACAATCTAGGCAGAGAGCATACAGAGGTGAAGTGACTGATCATGTAGCAAGGGGAAGAAGACAAGGTCCAAGACTCATAAGCAAGCTACCAAACAAATAAGCAAAAAAGAGTCTAGAAGTGACAGTCACTGAAGAGGTCAGTTTGCCAGAAGTCTTCATTAAGGACTATTGGGTTATCGTGGCCACTCTGGGCAGGCAGATGTTCACACCTCCACAGAAGCCAGAAGAGTCCTTTCTGATGAAATGGAGAGGGTCAACGCTATTGGGAGCAAAGGGTAGGGGGTGGAATTAAAGACACCCCCATGCTGAAGACCAAAACCATTATGGCCACCTTGTTCTCTCAACACCAATTGCAAGTTCACACCATGTGGACATTGGGAGGAGCCTCATCTGAATACGCTGAAAGTTCCCAAATGACTTCATTGCTGTCAGCACGGTGATCCTGCAAGTCTTAGGAAAGAGGAAGGTCACAGCATGCTGCTGATTATTTCCAATTACCATAATTACTTTACTACCTGTTACCTTATAAAAAAAAGGATGTCCATATGCTATCTTGGTAAAAAAAAATAGGCAATAAAAATATAAAAGTAAGAATCACAGAAGTGAAAAACCATGCACAATGGTCCATAGCAAGTAGGAGTGAGAGACACAAGTTGTACTCAGACCCAGTTCTCCAAAGCTAATGCTGGTCTAGCAACCAAGGTTGGGGCCCTAACTCCTTTTTCTATATGTACATATACTAAGAAATAAGTATGAAAACTGGGCAGTGTTTCTTAATAATTTATCAGGTTCAGAATTCAACATTCAAAAGTCATTTGGCATTTTAAAAGGAAAATTTGGTTTGCTGCAAAAAATCTGTAACACCCTAAATACTTGACATTTCAGAAAATTATCATCAGCTATCACTGAGCCTTTAGCAAAGTAATCTTCGACTCGTCTTATGACATAGACGGCCAGAAAATAGTTATCTATTGTTACTACAAAGTAGCCACTATTTTTCAACCTCTGAAACCATTGTTTTAGTCTTCGTAGGTTTTTTTTTTTTTTTTTTAACTTTGGTGCTACCATATTGGTATGGCAATAATTTATCCACTCAAAAACACTTCGTGATCATCTACAATGTGCTGGACACTGGGTAAACTCATTGCTAGTGGCAGACAGACAGACATATGGCCATAACTTGATGCACAATTAAGGGTGCAGTTTGCTCAGCAGAAATTAGGGAACTGGAAACTACGGAGGTGGTGATTGTGGAACTGAAACTTGATAGATGGATTACTACAAGTTCACTGGGGAGTCAACACGTGAAAGGCAATCGGGATTATCTAGATCATAACACGTAGGCATAAGAGAGCATGGTGGTTTCAAAACACTGCAAGTAATTCATCCGGTGTGAAACCTTTGCGTTTTGGGCAAAAAGTGAGCTCACAAAGAAAGGCAGGAGCCAGATCCTAAAGACCCATTTAGGGCTAATAAGAAACGCAGTCATTAGTTTTGCAGACCATGGATCCATTGAGGGTTTTGAAAATAAGAAAATAACAATTTTAAGGGAAAATGCATATTATCAATTTGGAGAGTAAAGTAAGACCAGGAAACCGAAGTGGTTTCTCTGAAGAGAATGGATTGAGTGGATTTCAATGCTCTTTAGTCCAAGAGAATGTAATGATCAAAAGGATAAAGAGGAAGACAGAACTCGCGGGGAGGGTGAAAGCAATCACGTGGACCTTAGTGACATTCTCCGAGAAAGTCAACATTGGGTATTAAGTGAAGTTTTGTGTCTAATCTGTTTGTTGAATACACTTATGAGTTCACTTTTAGCCATTCACTCATCTACTCAAAAGCGTATTTTATATACTAGGATTTATTTATACAGATGGGTATGTACCTCTATACATGGGTGACCTTGAGCTACCTCAATCAAGGTGGACAAAAATGGACTCTCAGCTCCTGCCTGGGGAGAAGCATTAAAATTTTGATTTTTATTCTACCACATACACATTCATGAGGCTGGGATGGATTTTCCTAACGAGAACATAATAATTAATACACATATATCTTACTTTAAGATCCTGGTTAATGAAAACAAAAACAAAAAACAAACCATGATGTTGGTAAGAAAGGTCAGAAAGCTGAATGGAAAACTGAGAGGGACATGTTTAGCTGAAACTCTTGCATTCTATTACAACAAATTATCATGGACATTGCACTAAGAAAGCAAGTAGAATGAACACTGATAGGGGCGCCTGGGTGGCTCAGTCAGTTAAGCGTCTGACTTTGGCTCAGGTCATGATCTCGTGGTGCATGAGTTCGAGCCCCGCGTCAGGCTCTGTGCTGACCGCTCAGAGCCTGGAGCCTGTTTCAGATTCTGTGTCTCCCTCTCTCTCTGACCCTCCCCTGTTCATGCTCTGTCTCTCTCTGTCTCAAAAAAAAAAAAAAAAAAACAAAAAAAAAAACCGTTAAAAAAAATTAAAAAAAAACACTGATTAACATTCAACTTAAAATTTAGGCACATTTTATGAAGTAGAGACGATTGTTACTCAGTATTTGATTTCACGCATGCGATTTGTATATGAATGTTGTTTAGACTGAGTCTCTCATGGAGGACCGAGATTTATTAGGATAATAATTTCAGTTGGAACATACGAGAAACATAAATTCCCATCTGAAATGAATCTAATACTTAGTTATCAAAAACTGTATGCAACCAAACTGTAATTATTTAAAGCCCAGCCCCTTTCCTTCCCAAATAAACTATGAAACAGTATTATCTGAACTTAAAAAGTAATGGCCAAGTGACTGCCATAAAGCATTGCTTTCTGTAAACACAAAGGGTATAATATAGTCCAAAACAGCAAAACTCACACCATAAAAGTATCCTTAACTCTCTGTAACCTACATTACTGCAACAGACTGTAATACTCTTATTTTTAAAAATGTAGAGTACACATTTTTTGAGTGTACTTTACCACCTCTCTGAAATGTACATTTAAAAGCCAGGAGCTAGGTATGAATCAACATTTTACAAAATACATTTTTTTGTTAACACTTGCTTGTTCCTCAACACCTTTGAACCTGAATTTTGGTCAAAGACTCCGATATAAAATGTCTATATTCTATTTCACTGCCTACAAGAAATCGACTTAATGCAACTCTGTTGAACTAATAGGTAAGTAGACATTCAACATAGAGCACCTGTTTGAGATGATTTTATCAATACTATTTCTCTATATAGAACACAATTGTATGGAATCCGAGAATAAGAGAGGACAAGCTCAACTCCACCTCACTCTAGATGCCTGACTTAAGTTCCTGAATTTTCACTTTCAACCCCACAAATGGAAATACTTGTTTCTTTTGAGGAACGAGGGAGAGTAAATGAAGGAAAATGCTGATAAATTAGAGATACACAGACAGAAAAAAATATGGAACGTGCTGGAAAGAGCAGCAGAAAAGATTCCCTGATGTCAGTTCCATATCTGAAATGAAGCAGTGAGAGGCAATGTGGTTTGTCTAAAATCACTCAGAGTTGAGATCAAAAACGGAGTTCTCTCTTTAACTTGCATTTTCATCTGTTGATTCTTTTACAAAATATCATACTCCTGGTATTTGTTATTTATGAGAAAGCACTTTACAGTTTAGCTGGGTGCACGGCGGCTCAGCTGACAGATGAGTCTTTCATGGCTTCTCTGAGACGTTTGTGTAGACACATGAGGACGTTCCTTGTCAGAGGTAGAGCAAGCGTGTTGTGGAATTTGAATACAGCTTCCAGAGAAAGAGTGCAAACACCTGGCTAAGTCCTTCTTCTAGTCAGTTCTTGGAATGCGGAGATACAGATGGGCTTTCCAGCAGCATTCTGGATGAAGATGATGGGAGTGACAATGTCGGCTTTGGCAGAGTAGGGGACCCTTCGTGAATGGAGTCTCTGGTGATTGATCATGGAGAACCCATAGCAGACCTGGGTTGCTACTTCCTGATTCTTTTCCTGGGGAAAATAAAAAAAAAAGCAAACAAACCAAAAAACTGAAGTTTCATATTATTCAGTCTCTGTTACTTGAGGCTTTTAATCTTACAAGGCTGAAACTTTTCTAATTGAAAATAAAATTAAATCAAATTAAATGTAGGGGTCTCATTAAAAGAAAAAGGAAAATAGATATTGGAAGAGGCAATTAGGAATTTTCTGACAGATTAATTTAATGAGCTTTCTTATATATTCAATCATTCATTTATTAGAAGTTAACCAAATAGTTATGAGAGATTCACTGCATGCCAGTCAATCTGCTTGCCTCAGTGGATCTCAAGCTAAGTAAGGACAGTGCTCAGAGGTAGCGGACCCCCATGTCATAAAACCTGCTATTCACCATGCGACCTGCCAGCTTTCTGTTAACCATCTGCAGTGAAACATGTACAGAAATTGGACGTCTCTGTTAATTTTTGGAGTAGTTTGACAGTAACTTATGTCTGTTCAATCTTATAACAGGGGCGCCTGGGTGGCTTAGTCAGTTGAGCACCCCACTTTGGCTCAGGTCATGATCTCATGGTTCGTGGGTTCGAGCCCTGCGTCTGGCTCCGGGCTGAAAGCTCACGGCCTGGGACCTGCTATAGATTCTGTGTCTCCCTCCTTCTCTGCCCCTCCCCAACTTACACGCTGTGTATATCTCTCAAAAAATAAACAAACATTAAAAAAATCGTATAACAAATTGTTTAGGTTTATATTTTGTAATTTTAAATTTCATTTTTTTCTATGTTTAGCAAAAGTAGTGGCTCCAGATGGTGGAAACAAAACAGAATGCAAATCAGTATGAAGATTCACCGATTCAGGACAAACAGTAGACCATGCTGAATCAGGATGCTTTTATCGGGAAGGGTCTTATTCGGCCATTTTGAGATCATGTCGAATCACAATTTGAAGATGTATATAAACTTTGTTTGCAAACTGGTGGATGCCAAAACGGGAGATCTGATAGCCCTAACGTCAAAAACAAAAATGGTATTGTCCTTGTTCTGAATAAATGGCATTGTTTCGCAACCAAATGCAATTCTTCATGAATCAGTTACTTACACCCAAAAGACTAACCATACAACTTACAAAAGGTATGTTGAGTGGAAACAATGAAAATATATTAAACAAAGCAATTATAAATAGCAAATGTGTAATAGAAAATACTCCCATAGAGAGAAGGAATATCATACATGCATTGTTCAGACCGTACCCTGTTGCACAGATATACCAAGGATTTTGGCCCTCCCCGAGAAGTGAGTTTCTTTATCAGCTAACTTGCTGTCCTCAAGTCTGTGCTTTGAGAGAAAACATGTATCAGTCTTCCACGGATATACCTAAGGAGGCCAGGGGGACTAGAAGATCACTTTGATGGGTAGACAACTATCTGCTAGGCTTATATGACATAAGGGAAATTTCCCTAAAACCTTCCTTGACTACTGATTGAAAAAAAAAAGGGCCGACTGGCAAAGTCAGATATCTTCTCCATTCATGACACATGACGTAGGCACCAAACATTTGCAGAATGTGTTACTTACCTACAAACTTTATCATTTAGCTTCTCCTGGTTCATATGCTTCCTCCTTGCCCTCTGCCTCTGAAACAGGGATATGGCAAGGAGGCTGTTTTAAACCACCAGAAATTGACTTTTTTTTCCCAGCACAATTTTAGCCTTTGTCGAGCAGGAAGTACCCAGAATAGTTGTGTGAACAGGCATTTCTGTTTTTTTCCTGTCTCTGCCTACATTGAAAGCTTTTGTCTCTTGTGATTGTTGCCTCTGTATCTCTACTGAGGGCCAGGAATGTGACATAATTTTCTAAAATTGCAAGGCATATTATTATGATTTTTAGACCTATTGATTGCTACCACCAGCAGAAAGTGTTTCTGAAAACCTGGGTGTGTTCTCTTTCTTCTCTTATTCCTGATGGCCTGTTTGGGCTACAGCTCATTTTCTTATAGGAACTTACTGAAAGTGGAAAGAAGTCAACATATATTAATGTCTTAACCTTTTCTATCCAGTTCCCTAAAGCTATGATCATGACAGGTGCATTACCTGGGTCCTAAGATACAAAAGAATTATATTATCCACCTTCGTGTGACAAATTGACCTCTTACCTTCCTGAACTTTCAGATCTTGCCAGTTTTATTTCACGCAGGTCTCCTCCCTCACAGAGAACAGATCTGATCTGGAGGTGAGGGTGAGGGTAAAAATAAACTCTGGAATGAGCCCTGAAGGCCCCAGCTTTAGCCATTCCTAGACTCTTAGCTTCCTTGGAAAGATGGTTACTTCGGTTTCCCTGAGTCATACACCCATCCACAGGTTGGCCAAAGTCAGGTTGAATGCCTGTCCTCAGAATCATGTGGGGCTGGAAAGGGTAATGCTCAAAAGAAAGAGGCCCCTGGGGGGCTTAGTCGGTTTAGCATCTGACTTCAGCTCAGGTCATGATCTCATGGTTCATGGGTTTGAGCCCCACATCAGGCTTTGTGCTGACTGCATGCAGAGCCTGCTTGGAATTCTCTCTCTCTTCTCCTTGCCCTCTCTCTCTCTCTCTCTCTCAAAATACATAAATAAACTAAAAACAAAATTTTTTAAAGGAAGGGGATCAGTTGTTGAAAATTAGCAGATTTCCAAAACAGATGCTTAACTCAAGAGATATTATACATGATATAACTGAAGGCATTATACATATAAAGCATTTATTAAAATTATATGATTCACAAGTTATCATTTTTGTTTCAATATGATTTTTATGTGTTTGTTTTAATAATATTGACAAATGCATGGGAAAAAATTCGTTTCAAAGTCAGCCTTCTCAAAAACAATGTTTTCCCAGCTTTTGCATGAAAACCAGAGCCAAGAAAATAGCCACAGAAAGAACAGAGAGCAACTCTTCAGCAAAAGTCCTATCCACTCTTCATCCCGCCCATCTCCGAAGCCACAAGGCCCAAAATTAAAATTGCTGGCTGATTATTAATTCGGCACTCTATCACTAGAAAAACCTAGCAAAAATAATAATATAATGATATTACTTGAAATTAAAAATAGATAGATCTTTCCACATTTCAATCAATTAGATGATTTTAGTGTTTATCACAGCAACCCAAACAAATTTGAGAAGCAAGTCTGAATAGGAACGAGATTTGTCACCGACCTCGAAACTCGAGCATGAAGTAGGGCTGGACGGAAGGAATTTAAAAATGGGTGCTGTGGGCTGCCATGAGCTGGGTGTTTGAGATGTATACTGGGTATCACTAAAATGAAAATTCTTCCATTTTTCAATATAGCCATTGGCTGGCTCCAGTAAGTTCTGTGCAGTGTCCCGTGGGCATATTAACTGGGGCAGCTTAAGACTAGCTTTGTGCCCTGCACCAATAGAATACTTCCATGAATCAAGATTAGTGAGCCTAGCAACAGCTAGGTTTCCTGGCAAACACCAGCTATTTTTTAAATGTTTGGAAATCGCAAATCCTTGATTACATACCAAGACCATTCACCCTCCTAATGTTTAAGCCCATGCATATTGTAATATGGAATTAATGTATCATTTCTGATTCATTTAATCTCATCTCATCACAATGTTATAATAACAGTGCTATTTTATAGGCCAAATTGCTGTTGAGCTTTTAAATTAGGCATTTAAAAAAATCAAAAAATAACATTTTAACCAGGTGTGAAAACAATTTGAAATCTGCATGGCCTAAGCTAGCTGAAACCACGGATTTCGTGATTTCACATGGGCTCCATACCGTGCATTCCTCTATAACTACAAGACATAATCTTGCCAATCAATGCCAGCAATGTTTCTCAGAGTCTTACATTTACAACTTGCATAATGGCTGTGTCTCTGTATTATAAAAATTTCAGTGTTTAAATTGCAAATATTTACCCAAATTTCTCCCACAGATAAATTACCGTCTGGGATGTTAGGCTCCTTGGGACATCCATAAAATATTGCAGTGACTTGTGGTAGAGTTAGCGAAAGAATTCGCTCTAAGATACACAACTACTCTGGAAGATGGCATACTTTGGTCACGGTTGGGCAGTATGACGTAAACCAATAGGCATAGGAAGTGATTCCGTTCTTCAAAGAAATGTCTCAGTTCAGTGCCCCGAATTACTAATTCTCTATCTTCCCAGTCACGGGTAGGGGAATTACAGCAGGTGTGACCATCATTAAAAAGGGGGGTAAAATACAGTGTAAGAGGGGTAATTTTGAGCTGATCCCAAATGAGGTTACTATCACTGTATATAGATTAATATGTCTTTGTTGGATTTATAGAAGTAAAGGAAAGACCATTGCAAGTAGGGAGAACTATTCCTAACGCATCTTTTCATTACTCATGCATCGTTCATTCAACACTGAGCAGTCAATAAACATTTACTGATTACCTAGTGTGTCTGTCAGGTACCCAGAAATGTGAACCGTGAGGGACACATATAAGCAAAGAATTATAACAAATTGTGATAGGACTTATAATTTAAAAAAGAATCAAATAATAATGTAATGGGTCAGAAAGGCTTTCATAAAAAGGTGACATGTTTGGCTGAAGCTTGTGAAATCTGAGTAGATTGCCAGGGAGGACATGTGGGAAGGGGATCCCACAAAGGGATTAGCACTTGCCATGGCTCCGAGGATGATGCATACTGGGAGAGAAGGCAAGAGAGCTCCCTGATGAATTCGCCAACTTCGACGTCCATAAAATGAACTTCCTCAGCCCTAGGTCTGTGATTCTACTCAAGCCATTGCAATACGGAGACATTTTGTTAATGAGGAACTTCTCAAAAAGGACAGGATGTCCGTGTACAGAACAAGGGAGTCATTAAAGAAGGGGGGAAGTGGGGCTTATATCACACAGGGGAAGGCATTCCTTTGTGCTTTCTTGGGAACACAGGAGCTGGGGGGAGGGGCTTCTGATCTCCGCTGCTTCCCCAGAGCACTAGCCTCAATAAAGTCAACACTCAAAAATATATACACAAATAAATAAATCAACAAACAAACAGATAAATAAATAAAATAAATTCAACACTCTCACTCCCAAAGATTTCAGGGATATTGATCTAAATTAGTGAAACTCTACCCGGCAAATATCAAATGGCCTGCAGGTATATATAATACACACACACACACACACACACACAATCTCAAATCATATATATTTATAATCTCAGTCCAGGAAAACGAAAGCTTTTATGGAAAACAAAACTGAAAAAACCACAGAACCGAATACATAAAATTCTATTTTGTCATTTAAAAAGGCTTTTTGTATACACGTACATTACTGTGTAGTATTACGAAAGTAAGCGGCAAACATTTTGCAAAATACCGTGCTGCTTATTAATTTTACATTTGCCAAAATAAGTCTATATAGACTTCTTTCATGAAAGCAAGGACTTGAAAAAATCTTAGTGTTTTGAGTCGTGCATGAATTCAGTAGTGAAATAGACTATATACAGTCTGGTGAAAAAAAATAGTCTTCCTTTAATACTTAATACTGAGAAGACATCCTATTCAAGAAATATATTTTAATGAGTGGATGCATGCATGCATGAATAAGTGAAGATATTTAGGAAAAAAAGATGCTTTGAGGTAGATATGTTCATTTTTAAATATGAACTAGAAATAGAATATTGCATATGCATTTTAAAATTTAAATACAACTTCCTCTATTCCACTTATTAGAATGGCAGATAGTCTAAATTTAGAGAGAATAGCTAGCAACCCTATGTGTATGTATGCATATGAGGACAGATAGATGGAAACTCGGTCTGTTGAGTATCCTGCTCTTGGTTTTGGCTCAGGTCATGATCTCATGGTTCATGGGTTCGAGCCCTGTGATGGGCTCTGCACTGGCAGTGTGGAGTCTGCTGGGGGTTCCCCCTCTCTCTCTATCTGTCTCTCTCTATCTCTATCTCTATCTCTGCCTCTATCTCTATATCTCTATCACTCTGCCCCTCACCCACTAGGGCACACACATGCACAGGTGCACACACACTCTCTCTCTAAATAGATAAACGAACTTAAAAATAAAAGGATGGAGAGAGAGAGAGATGACGGGCGGACACATACAGGGATAGAGATAAATATGTGTATGAATGTGAGTGTGTATATGAGTGTAAACATATATACACTCATATGTAGTTTCTATAGATTTTTTGTTTGATAGATGAACAGTCATCTCTCTTGATTATCCTTTTCTGACACTCTGTGAGCTCATCCCCACCCCTCCCCAAAGTCCAAGCTTACTCAGATTCTCTCACAGTTCCTCTGAGTTCTTTTATTCTTTCTTTAGATATGTTAATATATTTAATCCTTTAGAGTTAAATCCTGCTGACCCTGGAGGCTTTCAGTCTCTCTAAATTGAATTTTCTTCTTTACATGTTGATTTTACAGTTTAATCTCCGGGGCAATTTTATTCCCCTTTTCCTGGTGCTTGGATGATTCCTCCTGTCTAACTCGTGTGCCAATTAGAGCATGGTGGCATAAAAATGCATTGTGCGTTTGAGAAATGGTGAGTAGCGTCCTGGAATTAGAAACCAGAAGTACTGGGTTGGGAAAAAGAAAGGCCTGGAATGGTAAATCAAGGATTTATTCAAAAGACTAAGATCATTTGTCAGGACCATTTGGCACTAGTAGATACTGAACTTGGTCATGGCAGGGTTTTCCTGTAGCGCACAGCATAAGGATGGTCACATTCACTGTTTTGTCAAAACTCAATTCCAGCAGACCCGAGGTTGCCTTGACTTCAGCCCTACAGAAATCCATTGCTTCTCATAATATTCTTGTGAAGGCAAAGCTAAAAACTCCTGCTTATAGTACCGCAATATTTTTACAACAATAATGTTTTATGTATGTTCTTTCCCTCCCTTCCTTCATTTTTAAATATTAGACACATGCAAAATTTCGCATTGACAATGCCTTGAATACAATGCTTGATAGAAATGATTCGATGATCCCACAGAACTGGCTTCATGTTGATGTTCAACATGGAGCTCAAAGAATGACCCAATTAATACTAAATAAAAAATTAAAATAAGTACATTAAATTAACAGATGAGAAGTCATAAAAGATAACACTGAGAATCTAATTTTTATCCCTACTATTTTTGTGGAACAGAGTAACACAAACGTAAGTTAAATTATTTTGAATCGCTGCCGAGATTTTATACAGATTAAGGACAAGTATCCAACGTGGTTCGGAACTTTAAAAACTAAATATTTACATAAAAATAAAAGGGCCGCGTTAGGGGATTCGAGCTGACTCAAACCCATTGACATCTGCAGTTGACGAAGGAAAATATGGTCACCCCATGGTTGATGGAAAAGTGCCATACTTTTTTATGGACGTGATCAACCTGGTGAGGAACTCTGAAAGAAAATAACGAATATCTGAAAGAGTTTGACTAAATCCTACTTGGAAGGGTACAGGATGCAGGATGTGGAACACACAAATCTATTACCTTGAAAACTAAAGGGCTTGGCCTTTTTTTTAAATTTTTTTTTTCAACGTTTTTATTTATTTATGGGACAGACAGAGACAGAGCATGAACGGGGGAGGGGCAGAGAGAGAGGGAGACACAGAATCGGAAACAGGCTCCAGGCTCCGAGCCATCAGCCCAGAGCCCGACGCGGGGCTCGAACTCACGGACCGTGAGATCGTGACCTGGCTGAAGTCGGACGCTTAACCGACTGCGCCACCCAGGCGCCCCGGCCTTTTTTTTTACACGTATCACCTGCCCTCAGCGTTCAACGCTCCTGCCAGTGCAAGAAGTGAAGGGAAGTCTCTGGGAGTCAGTATGGAGGAGGGGAGACAGGTGTCTCTCGAGGTGCTGTTAGAGTCAGGGCCCCCCTTCAGCGAAAATAGGATGGTGGGGCTCTGTATCTATTCTTTGCAATAACTTTTACTGTAACGTTTTACATTTATATAGAAAAATGCGATTTCAATAACTGCCAACACTACAGTCTGGGCTTTAAAAATCAAGCTCTTCGTTCTGCCTCTCACATGGGGACTAATAACAAAGCTTCTTAGGAATTACTCCATTGACAATTTAGTTCATGATGTGCAGGAAGTACGGAACACCGCACACTCCCCGGTAACTATATTGACTCTATTCTTAAGGCAGCAAAAACAACTTGTTCTTGTGTAGAGCAAACAGATTTATGACTGAAAATAACACCAGTAACAGATATGTTGAGAACAAAAGTGTCCATTTCATATAGTTTCTTTTCTTCGTAAAACTGCACTTACAGTCCATCTGAAACATTTTATTTCTCAGCGATATAAAGAAAAATGTGATTCAATAAAGCATCATTGAGTCCTAGCAATACCGGAATAAGAGTAAAACCTCTGACAAAACTACACAGTTTGAAACTAATTTTCCCCTATGTCTTAGTTGCCCCCCAGTTTTAAGGCTGTTGCCTCCAAAATAGAAAGAAAAGGAGAGGAGGAAAAAGAAGAATGATTGGATTTGGTAGAAATTGGAAGGATGTGCCTTCTCTGGATTACGCCAGGAGTCATCTGCATTTATTTGATTTTTTTAATATATAAAAACTTAGAGAATAACTTAGATCTGCTTTGAATGTCAAGTACGCGCAACTTAGAAAAATCTTAATACCTGTCTTAATCCTAAGGAAAGCCTGTCGGTACATATTTGTGGTAAAAAGAATGTCCTTCTATTGTTCAAAAGCCTTATAAAAATCACTGTTCTTTGAGCTGATTATTCATTTCTAGAAATGTACCCTGATTAAAATAGAAATGCAGACTGATATTTATTGGATAAGCCTCATCAAAGAACTACATATAAAGGTGAAGACATAATGTAAATGCCAAACGGGTCATAGATTAAATTATGATTAACCATGCAATTCTTGGCATTTATTTTCATTCTTTGTTTTTTTTTTTTTTTTTTTTCCATTTTCCAGATTAGGAAACTATTGTTAGATTTTGCCTACATTTCTTTTCTCAATTTCCATTATACCCATAAATGAAACCTGTCAGTCCTCTGTCCAGAGGGTTCTCTAGACTCCCGATGGCCTTGAAAGAGGGTTTCTTTTCCTTCTTCTCATCCTTCCCCCCTCCTTCTTCCTCTTCCTTTTCTTCTTTTCTGAGATTTCAAGCTTTTCTTCTAGCCTATCAACAGTTTTCCTAAAATAATTTCAACAATTTTACTCAGCAAATCCTTAGCTGCTCAAATTAGGTTGCCTCTAATATGTCACCACAACCAACAAGGCTGTAAAGAATGTCATTTGTTCGATATATGTGTGGTGTACATGTGTGGTGTGTGTGTGTGTGTGTGTGTGTACGTGTGTGCAATACGCACTTACTCAACTCTTTACTTGACGTACATCCCTCAATGTGGAATTGCCAGGTGAAATGTGTTAGATTTTAGTTTTCTTTAACGTATATGGCCCACGACTTTTTTAGAAACGTTGTACCAATGTACTTACACCAGGATGTAAGAACAAACCTTTTCCTGACTTGCCATTATTGATCCTAAGCCCTCTACCCACTCCCTCCTCATCTAATCCCAAAAGCCTTATCACTTCCCATTGTATCTTTCAGCTTTGTTTAAGGTGGTTTCTTTCCCCCAGCTTTAAACTTTGTATAGTCAAGAGTTCTCTTTTAGAGTTTCTGTAGTATGTAAGTTTTATCCTTTTTTAAAAGTTTATTTATTTTGAGAGAGAGAGAGAGAGAGAGAGAGAGAGCATGGGCATGGGAGCATGAGTGGGGGAGGAACAGAGAGAGAGGGAGACAAAATCCCAAGTAGGCTCCATGCTGTTAGCGTGAAGCTGAATATGAGGTTCCATCTCCTGAATGGTGATGTCATGACCTGAGCCGAAGTCACGTGTGCCAAACGCTTAACCAAACTGCACCAACCAGGCACCCCAAACGATGTGTCATTTTAAAAATATTTTTACTCTCTAGCATACTTGATTATTTCCGAGTTTACAGGCAATCAATTTCATGTGGAATTTATTTGATGTAAGGTTTGCATTAGGAATCTAAATGTGTTGTTTCCAAATGATTAACAGTTTTCACATCATCGCTTATTAAATCATCTTCCTCTGCTCGTCTACTTTTCTCATTAGAATTATATTTGAAATTCTGAATTATAATTTAGAGACCTTCTGACCCCTCTTCAATGTGTAAGTAATATACCTTAGCAGCATTTAATCTTACTGGACCCGAATCGTTTTTTTTTTTTTTTTGTAATGTTCCCTTTACCGTCCTGAAAGTCTCATATTTAATCCTCGTATTTAATATAACCAACTTCACATATATCAGAAAATGATACAATTATAATGTAAATGAAAAAAGAGTGACTTATGTTAAAATTTTACATCTATGTATGGATAGATAGATAGATGATAGATGATAGGTAGATAGATAGATAGAGAGATAGAGAGATAGAGAGAGAGATAGATAAATAACAGGTACATAGAATGATAAACAGATAGATACACAGTGTTTTTCCAAGGCCCAAGCACAACTACCCTGAGAGCTAAAATGAAGTAGTTATGATTTTACATTTACCTGCCGTGAATGAGTACTGGGTTTGAGATGCATATGAGAAGGGAAGGAACACAACATTTAACTTCCGTGCTGTGAACATGTTCCTTAAAACACACACACACTCACACAGAGCTGATTCTCGTTGCCTATGATAATAATGCTCTACGAAGTTGCTGTAACACTAAATTAGCAAGTACTAGGCTGTGGCTCCTAGGGGAAATCTAGGTTCCCACGATTCCCTGGGTATGTTTTCACCAACTGCCAAATCATTTTTGTTATATAGGGTTGTTTGCCAATGTCCTTGTTAAAAAGAGAAAAATAGTAACTGTTATCGGTGTAGAAAACCTGCTCTGACACATAACCCTTTCTTGTATAACACTTATCAGGAATCTAAAAAATCCTTCCATATCCTCCCGATCCGCAGAACCCTGCCTCTCCTGCAAAGATAACGTCCGTACCACCTTATGACATGTGGGAGCTAGCTGGCATTAGCCGAGCTTAACATTTTTCTGACTCTGGGTAATGTGTAGATTTCTGTGGCTTTCAGCGCCACAATGATGATGCCCACTATCGTTCATTTTTTCATCAGCTGATAGCTCATGAATCCACCCAGTTAGCTGCAGTTTCCATCTTTCTCACGCTTTTAACACTCATTGGAGAAGTGCCTTTGGCACTTTCCAGAGCAGCCACAGGTGAAGACCGGCAAATTTCCTCTTCCGTTTTTGAACACACCGTGTTGTTGATCCGTCAGCATTGAACTGATGGCCAGGAGTACGAGAACTGCACACATGAACGGAGATTATCTCTCTCCTATATTTTCTCCATAAGTCACATCCCAGCCTTCGTATGCTTAAGAATACTAGAACGCAGGGGCGCCTGGGTGGCTCAGTTGGTTGAGCCTCGGTCTTTGGCTCAGGTCATGATCTCATGGTTTGTGAATTTGAGCCCCTGCATACGGGTCTGTGCTGACAGCTCAGAGCTTGGAGCCTGCTTCGCTTTCTGTGTCTACCTCTCTCTCTGCTCCTCCCCTGCTCATTCTCTGTCTCTCTCTCTCTCTCTCTCTCTCTCAGAAATAAATAGCATTTAAAAACTTAAAAAAAAAAGAGTACTACAAAGCATGTTAGCACTTTGCTCGGGAGCCTTTGTAAGCAGCAAATTCACTAACATAAAGCACCGAAATGCAAAAACAAAAAAGAAGTGACAGTAAATAGATCTTAAAAAGACAACTGGTTTGCAATACGAAAGCTGAGACAGGAAGGCAGAGTGCTGATGCCTTGCTCCGCCTCAGCCAGGACCATGCTTGTCCGACAATTTAAATTTTTTTTTTTTACCACTTGACACGTTTGTGAATGACCACGAAAGCCGTGGAAGCACTGATTTAAGGTTACAAATAAGTTTCAGCGAATAGGCAAATTCACCAGAGTCTACAAATAACGAGGACTGACTGTATTCACACGAGTGCACGCACGCACACGTACTCACGTACTTGCAAAATCTTTATGTCTATGGCATCTAAAGTACAGAGTGATGCGAGCGTATCCTATGTGTAACTTTAAAACCACGAGCGGCACTGCCATAGGTCAGAACTGGACTGTCATTGATCGGAACTTAGCCTTGGCACTTTTCCTACAAAATAACATACGCTTTCCTTGATTTCCACAGTCGTGGAATTTTTTGGAAAGTTTATTTTATTTCATGCGTGCAAAATGTTCTCTGTTTGTTTCTGTATCAGGCATCGATGAAGCCACCAAATCATTGAATTAGCAACCAGTGTTTTCTTAGGTCACAATTCTATGAACGAATGATTTAGGCCAGGCTTAGCAAAGTTGGTCTTTTGGTCTTGGTGCAATCACTCCCTGTGCTCTGTGTCATCCAAGCCAAAATGGACTGAAGTCTTGACTTTGGTCCTCATGTTTTATCTGGCAGAAAATTTGCCCAGGTATGTTCCCATGGCCAAGGGAAAGGGGCAAGCGTAGACAGGCCCCATTACAAAGTGCATGTGAAACCTGTGTTCCTCCTTATGGCCCTATATCCCATCCCATAGTGGATTAGTGATATGAACATTGGTGAAGGGCATGGAGACAAGGATTTGGGGGGGATTTTAGGTAATTTAAGGGAAATATATTAATGTACTATCTGTAATAACTGACTTTGTGGACTACGATATATTCAGAACAAATATAATTTCGCTGTATTTGACAGTATTTTCAACATTTTTTTTTCCAAATAATATTAAGTAGATCTATAAAGAAGAAAAATTAAAATGGGTATCTGGGTAAAGACAAAATATTCAAAGAAAAGCAAATTTTATCTTAAACACTTAAACACTTTATCTTAAACACTTATCTTGAAACACTTAGATAAAGTAATTATATTGGTCTTAGGTGATGTGAGAACTAGTATTTAACTCTGTTAACCTGGTGCGGGGTGAAACCCCAACAACTGTCATGAACTCTTGTCTGAGTATTTTCATCATTCTCCTGGAGATGTAAGAAGGAAAAGGTACATTCTTAAATTTTACGTAACTCTTTGGAAATCACCGGGGATAAACAGACCATGAATGTTATGCCAGGTGTGTTTGTTTTCTGCGTGGAACAAATTAGCAGTGAGATGGAGAAGTCAGTATCACCCTACAGATGCCATGTAATATGATTTCTGATGTGAGGTTTTAGAGGGTCTAGGTCAGCATGCTGGAATCCCACCATGAATGATCTCTGAAGCACCAGGAATAAATAACCTAGTTGCCCAAATTAAACCCATCCCCCAGGATTGTGAAATTTGGAGGGTCTTAGGTGTTGCAGGCTTGGATGGGTCCAGCGGCCGCACCTAGCCAGGGGTACTAAGTACTGCGCTTTAGGCAATGCAATTGGTAAGTGTTGACATTGACATCTAAACAGACCACACAGGAGGCTGGCCTCTTAACAACACCGGATTGCATCCCAATACGTTCTACATGTCCTCTTGAGTTTTGGCATTTTTGTTAGGCCTTTCTTAAGTTTTCTTTCTTTTTAAAATTTTTAAAAAAAATTTTTTTAATTTTTTTTTTGTTTTTGAGACAGAGAGAGACAGAGCATGAACGGGGGAGGGTCAGAGTGAGGGAGACACAGAATCTGAAACAGGCTCCAGGCTCTGAGCTGTCAGCACAGAGCCCGACACGGGGCTTGAACTCATGGACCACGAGATCATGACCTGAGCTGAAGTCGGCCGCTTAACCGACTGAGCCACCCAGGCGCCCCTTTTTTTAATTTTTAAGTTTATTTATTTATTTTGATTTGAGAGAGACAGAGATAGCAAGAGTGGGGGAGGGGCAGAGACAGAGGGAGAAAGAGAGAATCCCAAGCAGGCTCTGTGCTGCCAGTACAGAGCTTGACGCGGACCTCGATCCTACAAACCATGAGATCATGACCCGAGCCAAAACCAGGAGTTGGACGCTTAGCTGACTGAGCCACCCGGGCACCCACAAGTTTTCTAACGTTACTAGCTTCAGGCACTCTTCAAATGACTGCCTATGAATATTGCAATCCCTAAGGGCATTGATATAATTCTCAGATACGAATAATCTGAGACTTTTCAAAAGTTTGATCAAATCGATTTCTAAAAAGTCTGTGCCCTCATGTTTTTTATTTCTACCGGCAGCGTCTCAGTTGTGAGAACCGTAAGTATTTTATATAATTTCTAAAAACTTGTAAGCACAAAATGGTGAGCTAATTGCTTTGGCCATTCATATTCTCTCACTATAACTTAGTATACGTGGGCACTAGTCTATGTACGTATTTCCTCTTTGGTGAAGTGTCACCATGTACTGAAAACTTTTTCCATAAATATCACAATATTTCTATTAATTATGACAATTATAATTTCTATAAAATGTGACAATTCTGATGTACTTGTCCCTATCCATTCTACTAATGCTAAAAAGGAGACTTTATGAAATTAATTTCTACAGAAAGAAAACAATTATGCGATCATTAGGGACAGCCTAATAGTAAGTTACTGAAAGTAGGTTAAGGGAAGTTTATTCAACAGATTTTTAGAAAAAGAAATCACACCAGTAAAAGTAGCTAACAGCCTTAAAGAAATGGTTTTCGATAAAGTAGCAACATAATTGAGACGTTAAGGTAACTGAGAAACAGGTTGTTAGAGGAGAAAGATTATAATAAGCAAATCAATTTGATGGGGTGGAATTCTGTGTGTAGCCTACTTGTAACTTAAACTATAGAGAAATCTCTGGGAATAAGCAAATGCGAATGAAAATAAAGGTACAGGGGGCGCCTGGGTGGCGCAGTCGGTTAAGCGTCCGACTTCAGCCGGGTCACGGTCTCGCGGTCCGGGAGTTCGAGCCCCGCGTCAGGCTCTGGGCTGATGGCTCAGAGCCTGGAGCCTGTTTCCGATTCTGTGTCTCCCTCTCTCTCTCTGCCCTCCCCCGTTCATGCTCTGTCTCTCTCTGTCCCAAAAATAAATAAACGTTGAAAAAAAAATTAAAAAAAAAAAAAAAAGAAAATAAAGGTACAAATTGTTTCAATCTATCTTTAAGTCAAAATTCAAAAGGGAGAAGTAGCCGGGTCAGTCTTTTGAAATGTGAAATGGACTTCACAGGTCATCCGACATAAAAAATTACATGCTGAAACAAGGCAGTTGTTCAGATGATTATTAATCAAAAGTATTCATATCTGATGCACCCACCTAATTTAAGGCACGATATGAAAGCTTGCGTTTTTTGGGTGGAGGAAAGATCATTTAGACATATTGGACTATGGGTGTTTGATGTTTATGGATTTTGTAGGCCCATTAAAAGAGCATTTTGTTAATGGTTAACAGTCTCAGAATATCCATCAGCATTGAATGTGATACAGTTTGCTGTAGTGTATGATAAGATCTTTATGCGCAGGTGGAAACATTTCATTATAGTTCTTCCCTGTCTCAACTCATGGGGAACAAAGCCCATTGGGCATGCTCATTGAACCAACCAAATGGAATCAATCAAAAGACTCACATCGCATCTGCAAACATCAGAGAATACAAACAAAGAGAGTGCAAGAAAATGCATCTCAAGGGCTCTGTGTGCATAGGTCTGGCCTCTCTAAGATCTAGCCAGGCTCAGCGCACTAGCTGGAGAGGCTTTGCTTAATGCACTGCCTAATGGCTTGACTCTTCATACCCGACACACTCCATTACGGTGCATATGTTATGCTGCCTACGTACAGACTACAAGACCGAATTGAAGCAACAAACACATTCCCAACCCAAACAAACCTAAAAATTAATGCCGCGAAGGGGCGAACTCTATTCTGAATCTCCACAAACTGTTATCTGTGCCAAATTAAAGAAATATCAAAGGGGCAATAAAGAGGTATAGTAGGAAATAAACAGGAAAAGGGAAAAGGCCCCTCGGCGTTGAGGACTTTAATGGAAGGAAGAACGCTTTCCATCCAAAGTGCACTCAGAGCGATGCATGAGCTCCCAGGTGTTTTTACATATGCCCTCAACCACAGATTCAGTTCCTGGCAAATTGTTGACCTTTACAAAATTGAAGGCAATTCTCATGTCAAGGTGAAGTAGAGAGAGGCATACAATACAGCCTCTGATTTCAGGCAGTTTGGAAGCTTAGAGGGGAATCGAGACACTAATGCTTAATATTAATAACACAAGACAGAGATTCCCAGGTAAGGATTTTTTACAGCAGAAAAAAAACTGTGCTATTTGAGTTGACAGGTGGAAAAATGAAGAATAGATCTCAAATCGGGTTCTCCGTTACCTTGATAATGCCCCGTCGCGCTATTTGTTATTTGGCATTTTGTCCAAAAAATTAAAAAAACGCTAAAATTACGCATGCACCGTAGCTCATGGAGTAAATTATGACGTAGTTAAGAGACCTGCAAATGTAAACATCTCTGAGAATTACGTGCTTGTTCTTTACAGAAGCACACATTTAGACCGTGTTTCTAATTATGAGGTCGTGATGTGTAAGGGCCACCACTGACCTAGAGTGCTGGTCGCGCAGGTACCATTGCTTTGGTTTTCAGTAAAAGAATGGCAACCAGGGGAGAGATGGAGCGTTCTAGACCACACTGTGCTTCCAAGTGAGATTTTACCTGGTTTTCAAAACCTTTCACTGGTTTTTGAAGATAACTATTTTTCTGTTCGATTTTGTGGTTCACAAATGCGTAAGAACCCAATTGTGAGACGCTATTTAATCCACGTGAATCAGACAAAATCCTAGCGTTACAAGATTCAGGTGGAAACATTCTGCCTGGTATTACCTGAACAAGCTCTGAGGGTGCAAGTCTCCAAAATACGCATTTTCTTCAAGGGCCTAATTGAGGTATAATCCAGCGTTTTTGGATGTATCGTTACCTTCGGTTCAACTCTACGGACCCGTTAATTCTTTAAAGAAATCAGCTGGGCATTGTTACAGAATAAAATATGAAAAATCTGTGTTAAAAGAAACTTCATATATGTTACCTGATATTATTTAAGTTTAAATCCTTGTACTTATCAATCTGAAATCCCCCCTTTCTCTTTGAAAGTCTGAAGCTTTTAAAAAAAATATTAGTGGAAACTAATATGATGCTTGTGCATGGTGTTGTCTATTATTACTTACAAGAGTATATTTTTGCATTCATATGATAGTCTCTGTTCACAATTCATTCTTCCATAGTCATTTTAATTTGAGATAAAGGATGAAATAGTATCAACAGTCATTAAATTCAGCGGCTAAACTTTTGCTTACATTCAGGAAACAGAAAACACTCAGGGCAGTGAGCAAATTCTCAAAATTATTGTATGTAATTAGCCTAAGATTAACAGGATTTTGTTTTCGTCTCACTGTAAAAGATTAGTGCTGCTTTAATTAATTTCCTGGCATTGAGTTTATAGGAAATTATAAACTTCCAGGAAAACAAAATCTTTGTAACAATTCCATCAATGTAGATTCTCAGAGATATTAAGCAAGAGACACAGTAATCAAGGATCATATCAGTATTTCCCCCCCTCAATCTGGTAGTTTGGGTGAGAAGAGAACTAAGACTGTTCAGTGCATACTGTTTCCTCCCAGATGGCATTACGCATTGCAATGCATTGCCTCTTAACATTATTAGACAGCTGTCATTGATTCCATTTTACAGAAGAAAACACTACAGCTTATGAAAGCTAAGTAACAAGATCAGATTTGTGCAGAAAAAGATGGAATTTAGATTCACAAACACCGTGATTACCCCTTTCTTATTCGCGGTACACAAACCAAAAAGACTTTGCCAGGTAATAAAAATAATAAGAGGTCGTGGGGAAGTGCTTGGCAGAGAACTCATAACCCAGAGGATTACAAAGTTAAGGCACCTGTGAAAAAAGCGTGTCATTTCTCAGAAATGCAAAGGCAAGGAGACATACACACATCTGGGGACAGGAATGTATACAATAGCACTGGCTGCTATACCCACAGTCCATGAGTGTAGTAAATACAGGAAGCAAAGTATATTCCCGAGGGAGATTTTTCTTGTCTAGAATAAACAGGAAAATGGACCGATTCCTCTGGGAACTTCCCTAAGTGGAAGAACCCACTCAGTAATGAGAAATAGATCCCACCTTACGAACCATCTCTGTCCACTTGGTGCTAAGTTGGGAGAATTAGTGAAAAAGATTGTAAAGCAACATACTTAGCACTCGAGACCTGCCTGAATTCCCCATACGACCTTCAAAAGCCTACAGAACAGATATACAGTAAGAATAAATCGACGATTAGGACTTTCAAATAATTTCGAGATAGAAAATACGCCGTTCAGCCTATGCATTTGTCACCTTTAATAGAGATGCTTATGCCACTGAAGTGAGTGATTCCTAAACTGTCATGTTCATGTGTTTCTCCAGAGGTGCTTCCTAAAAAGACAGATTTCTGAGCTTCTATTAATTCAATAAACTAGGGTATGGCTCATGAGCCGATACTTTCAAAGGGTTAGGCCATTCCACTGTAGGAGTCAATTAATAGAATAAAATTCTTAAAAAAACACCATTTGGGTATTTTTTTTCTCTTACAATGAGACAAAATGCATACTACCACTGAGAAAACTCGGCAGTCCATTGTTGACCCCATTTCTTCCTCCACCTACTGCCACATTTCTTTGCTCCTCATCACAGGAAAACAAAAATATTCCTGACAGAGTTTCTACTAGGCTGTTCCACTTTCTTGCATTCCATTCATTGTTAATTAATTCTTTTTTTTAAGTTTTATTTATTTAAGTAATCTCAACACCCAATGTGGGGCTCGAACCTATGACCCCGATACCAAGAGTCACAGACTCTTCTTCCCACTACGCCAGCCAGCTGCTCCCATTGATAATTAATTCTAGTTTAGTACTCTATTGAAACTCTACAGTCAAGGGGCGTCTGGGTGGCTCAGTCGGTTGAACGTCCGACTTCGGCTCAGGTCGTGATCTCACAGTCTGTGAGTTTGAGCCCCGCGTCGGGCTCTGTGCCGACAGCTCAGAGCCTGGAGCCTGTTTCGGATTCTGTGTCTCCCTCTCTCTCTGACCCTCCCCCCTTCATGCTCCGTCTCTCTCGATCTCAAAAAAGTAAATAAAGGTCAAAAAAAATTAAAAGAAAGAAAGAAAGAAAGAAAGAAAGAAAGAAAGAAAGAAAAAGAAAGAGAAAGAAAGAAACTCTACAGTCAAGATCACCAGTTGCCACTTGGTAAATCTCTTGAGACCAACTGACATCATCTCACACAACCGCTCTCAAGGTTTTTATTGTTTTGGCTGTTCCCTCATTTCAGAAACATATTTCTGTTTGCTTTTGGGAAACAGTGTTCTGCTTCCCTCTTGTTTTCCCATCAGGCTATTTATCCCTTGTCTCATTTTCCCCATTCACTTCCTTTCTTTTATCCATGAATAATACTATTCCTTTGTTTTCCGTAACTTATAAAAATGACCCATCTTTGCAACTACAATGTGAAGGTAAAGTTTATTCTTATATTTTACATGTGACATAGAATACAGAAATGTTGGTGCACCTGGCTGGCTCAGTAGGTTGAGCGTCTGACTCTTGATTTCGGCTCAGGTCACAATCCCAGGGTTGTGGATCGAGCTCCTTGTTGGGCTCCATGCCGAGCATGGAGTCTGCTTGGGATTCTCTCTTTCCCTCTGGCCCTCCCCACCCCCTCAGATTACGAAAAAGAAATTAAAAAGAATACAGAAATGTATGTAATAAATTGTTGCTTAATACATATAGTAATGGATACTATGATACATTGGCAATTGTTACATAAATATCACAGGTGGCAGTAAAGAGTTGCTTATTTATAACTGTTTTTTTTTAATTTTTTTTCAACATTTATTTATTTTTTTGGGACAGAGAAAGAGCATGAACGGGGGAGGGGCAGAGAGAGAGGGAGACACAGAATCGGAAACAGGCTCCAGGCTCTGAGCCATCAGCCCAGAGCCTGACACGGGGCTCGAACTCCCGGACCGCGAGATCGTGACCTGGCTGAAGTCGGACGCTTAACCGACTGCGCCACCCAGGCGCCCGTATAACTGTTTTTTTTAAAGAATCACTAATGTCCTGTGGGCATAAACCAAATCTTCTATAACTTTTATATATTTCTTACTGCAATTTCATTGTTGTACTGTGGGTTCTCTGAAGGTTCTAGTGTCCATAGATGTCTATGAGATCTTTCAAAAAGGAAACATTGTGATAGAACAAATTTAGGTTTTACGGTCAGAGAGACCTCAGTTGTATGCATACCTCCTCAAATTTCTTGATACATATATCCGGGGGACACACACACACACACACACACACACACACACACACGCACACACACACACATATCTTCATTGACTCTGATTATCACTATCTAAAAGACAGGGAACATTACAGTAACTAGTAAGGACATTGTCAAGAATAGAGACAATGCGGGCATGGAAAGCTTCCAGCACATGAAGAGTCAACAAGCAGTCACTGCTAACACCATTTGTTATTCATCACTTATGTTTCAAGAGTAAATAAAAGGGTAAGTAGCAATTGGCTAAGTCACTAGCGGCAGGAACAAGGTGGCAACCAGACATGATTGCAGCCAGAAAGATCCATTCGATCTTTCAAATATGCCACAGATTCTAAAGCCCTCCCAATCTGTCTGGAGGTTATCATATTACTGTGGGAGTACTATAACAATATCTTCTTTCAAGGTCGGTACCTACTTAATCTCTGTGCAAGTACTCAGTTGGTCTGTGGCCCTAGGCAAGAAAGCAAACCTTTTTGGGTCTCTGTTTTCTCATATATAAAATAGGGCTAATACAATACCATATCGTGGGTAAGATTAGATGGTTTCATTCACGTAGAGCAGTTAGTATAGTATCTGAGAAATATGTCTGCTCAACAGGTTACAGCTATTATTATCTATGCCCTTCCTAGACGTACTTGTTGGGTTCTATGACAAATGCCTTATGAGCGCTGTCATTAATCCCCAGATTTTCTGTGGAAAAGTAATTTTTTTCCCCATTTCAAGATGAGAAAACTGAGGCATCGAGAGGTTAAGTGTTTTACTCAGGGGCATATAGCAAACAAACAACAGAGCTGAAGTTTGAAGCCAAGTCCATTATTTTTTTTTCCAAACCTGGACTAATACATTATCTGGGTCATTGGCCAGTAGTATAATGGTCATTATTCAGAAATCTTCAGATTTTTTTCTTTAACTGTGGAGATCTTGTGCCCTTCTCCATATTTAAACATACATATCCCTGAGGGTTAGGAAATATAAGCACAGCATCACTTAATCTTGACATTCCCACATACCCACAATTTATGAACCTGTTGTGGTTCCATTTTGCAGATGAGGAACTGAAACAGATGAATTGGGTGATTTTCCCAAGGGTAGATGGGATTGTAGTGAAAATATGAGTAGATGCTACGGTTTAATTTCTTACTGTCGAACATTTCACTAATACATCCCATACGTGGACTCCTCTCCTACTTCCAAAAGCTTGTTGAAGGATGAGGCATACTTTACAGTGGAAGGAGCCAAGCTAGAAGCTACTGTGAACTTTGCTCAAAATAATGTATCAGTTTCATGATGGAATCAAAAACCAAAGCTAGGTTTGTCTCATTTCAACATTTTGCTTTTACAGATTTGTGGTACTGCGTCTTGCTTACGTCTGTGAACAAGTACTCAGTGAAGACTCAGAAAGTCCCATAGCCTCTCAAAGTTGAGCTGATTCTTACGTGGGACATTTGAGGGACAGATATGTACCTTCAGCATCTTGAGTTATAAACTAACTTCAGTGTGGTCTCCATAGAAAGTCTGATTTAGAACACCTCTCCTTGCTAATGGGCCTTCCAAGAAGAGTCAATTGTCTATGGCCTGCCAAGTGCTTAAATGAATTAACTCGCTGGGCAAAGTCAGTTTCTAATGTCAAGGTGTCCTGGAGGAGGAAATGAGGTAGAAAATGATAATGTGTAACCCTCGCATAAAAGCTGTCACTGTGACATTAGACCCTGTCTCAGACAGTGTTTCAAAGATTTGGGTTTAGAGATGAAGTAAAATAAAGCCACTTACCATTCTTTCCGTGGAAAACAAAGGTGATAACAGAAGTGTTTAGAGTCGAGGCAGAGAAATACAAAGAAGGGAAGGAAAAATAACCATCATATTTCAAGACTACCAGCATGGATCTTTTCTAAAGAGGGAACTTTTGAAATTTGAGAAAGCCAGCACCAAACGTCTGGTTGCAATCCGTAGACATTTAGTAAGACCATTAATTTAATATTTTGTATTTCCTAATTGACTTACTCATTCTCTTTGGTCAGGCATCGTACATTTTTCAAAAAACGCTGATGGGATTTTGTTAGCTAAAATGCTTGGGCTCTTGTGGCTTTTCTGTGCTCTCTTTCCTTTTGTGCTGAAGAGAAGTACATGGTCCCATGAACCTCAACATGGTGAATTGGAGTGTCTTTTTTAGAAACCTTTTTTTCTCACTGCTCTGTGCACACTGCCTCAATTTCTATCAAATCAAACCCACTCTCTCCAAAGGCAGAGTATGCTAAAAGCATTCAGGGAAGGATCAACCCCTAACATGAATGGGACTATTCATTACTTTCAAATGTGAGTACATATAGCAAAGAAAGAATGCATTACATTGGGGCTGAAAAGTCAACGTGCTTATAACTAACAGCTCGTCTTCACATTAGCAAAAGAACTTTTCTCTCCTTTTTCCTTTGGGGGAGGCACAAGTGTTTCCTTCCCAAACATAATGAATCATGTGCCTCCAAAGAGACTTTAAAATATGCCCAAGTAAGGCGATCTTAGAAAATCAGTGTGACGCATTTTTTTTAAATTTTAGAATACGTTTATTGGGGCGCCTGGGCGGCTCAGTCGGTTAAGCGGCCGACTTCAGCTCAGGTCATGATCTCGCAGTCCGTGAGTTCGAGCCCCGCGTCGGGCTGTGTGCTGACAGCTCAGAGCCTGGAGCCTGTTTCAGATTCTGTGTCTCCCTTCTCTCTGACCCTCCCCCGTTCATGCTCTGTCTCTCTCTGTCTCACAAATAAATAAACGTTAAAAAAAAATTAAAAAAAAAGAATACGTTTATTAAAGTTTATTTATTTATTATTTTGAGGGAGACAGAGACCATGCAGATGGGGAAGGGGCAGAGAGAGAAGGAGAGAGAAAGAATCAGAAGCAGGCTCTTTACTGTCAGCAGGGAACCCGATGTGGGCTTTGTCTTACAAACCCTGTGATCTTGCCCTGAGCCAAAGTTGGATGCTTAACTGACTGAGTCACCCAGGCACCCCCATCAATTCACATTTTTAAAGGACATCTACGTATTGTGTTCAGCCAAGTAAAAAAAAAATCAAAAGGCAGAAATGTTAAAGAACTAAAGTGGAAGTCAAACCTCACAGAGGTGTCTCTCTTTTTTTTTTTTTTTTTTTGATGTTTACTTATTTTTGAAGGAGAGAGAGCCAGAACGTGGGGGTCGGGGTGGGGGGGTTGCAGAGAGAGAGAGAGACACAGAATCCGAAGCAGGCTCCAGGCTCTGAGCTGTCAGCACCAGCCCGACCCGGGGCTCGAACCCGTAACCCACGAGACCATGACCTAAGCCGAAGTCGGAGGCTTAACCACTGAGCCATCAAGGCGCCCCCAGAGGTGTCTCTTTTGAAGCAAATTCATTGTATAGTGTAAATAGGTTATAAGGAAATTGTAGATAAAGAGTAACTTTGGGAAGTTGCTAGGAAAGTCGACCTTTTGAGCGTGTTATGAGCACGCACAGAGACTCATGGGTGCAAATCCTTAGGAAGCGAAAAAGAGAAATAATCCCTTATCCCGCCTGTTACCAGTGCTAGTCCCATTTCATACATGTCTGGGGTGTGCAGTGCCCCAAATGTGCACGATCTGGAAAGTGGCACAGCCATTTTCTGGGCTACGGACATGACAGATGACACAGTCTGCTTGATACTCCAACTGTTCCAGGCTCTAGCACGTGCACAGTTCTGTTCACTAGCTATAACTACAACCCTAGCCATTCCCTCTCCAAAAAATACATCAGGATGGGGAAAAAAAAAAAAAAAAAGAAGAAGAAGAAGAAGCTGATATTTTTGTAGGAATAATCCTAAATGCACTGCAGTTATTAATGAGTTTACTAGTAGAAACACATTATTTAGGAGACACCAAGAATGAAATGCAGCTCATGCATATGTCAGGCCACCCAAGTTGTGACCAGAGAGCTAATAACGGAGCGTAACCAAAATGATGGTTGTCACTGTCTCCTCAGTCCCCGCCCGCACATGAAAACCTTAATTCTCGACTTTAATCAGGGTTAGTCTCCGAATGATAAGGGGTCCCTGGCTTTGAGACATCCACAACTCAGAGATGACGTTCAAGTTCTCCATAAAATTGGCATAAAGTGCAATGTCCTAATCATAGTTTGTGCTGCCTTTTGTAGACTAAAGCTGATACCCATCAATTATAATAGAAAATCTGTAAATATTCATTTTTCCACCAAGTAAAAGTGCACCCTAGATTTCACAACACCAAGGAGGAAAACATTCCTTCTGGAATCATCTTCCTGCTGTTGCCAAACTCTGTCCCAGAAAGGGTCTATTGTTTCCTTAAGCCACTCCTTTCCAGAAAGATAGGCTGTGCCATAGCACAGCCAGGTCCCTAGGAGGACAATGGAATTTAAGGACAAAATGTAGCAGAACACTTCAAGCAACACCAACCACATATTTTTTTCAATTCAATGTCTGATGGCATTGTTCAATTTTATGCAGACTTTTTAAAAAGAAAATAATGCCAGGTCAAGGTCTTACGTAGGAAAAAAGGGACGACTGAACTTCCCAAGGCAATTTTTACAACATTCCAGATTATTTCCGAGATGGTCACAATTTCTGGAAATACTTAAAATAAGTTGAATTTTCATTCGCCACTTAACACTTTGAAAAGTAATGTTTTACATAATATTGCTAGGGAAGAAAGCACAACCTAAATTTAACCAAAAACGATTTTTTAAAAAGTGAATATTATGGTCATTGGCATAAGGACCCAAGTCTTAAAAGTATTTTAGATTTTTTTTAAAGAGGCATCGTATATTTTATTTGGATTAAAATATTTAAACAGAGGATTATGTTCAGGAGCATATTTTTACCAGTTTTTTGGTAGACAGCAATAATAATAGGTTAGCCCCTAAGGTAACTATTATTCACCTGTTTGTTTCCTACCCAGGGCTGTTATTCACAGGCTTTAAAAGTTTAAAGTTTAAAGCTTTTTCTCTACCAGTCCTCAATATTATAGTAAATAGATGGAAATTCCTTCTTTGGTCCACCCACTGTTTCCTCCTATTTTATAACCCTGTGGCTCTGAAGCTTTCAAATACAGAAAGGATTTATTTCTTCAGTAGCTAGTGTACGAGTTATGGGCTTTCATTCGATGTTCCAAGGTGAAAATACTGGATTTCAGGTAGATCCAGTTCTAAGGTTCGTTTTGACAAGATTGGTTAGCGTCCTCTGAAAAGAATTCACGTTAAGATACAAAACTGAGCCTTTCGTTGTCATCAGTTATTTTATTTTTGGTGGCTGTGTGCGTGTGTTTTGTTGTGTTTTTAATAGATAACTTTGAAAGAGATGAGAACATGTTAACATTTAGGGAAGAAATAAAATTAACAATTCAGAGAGAGGTAGGTTGTTTGTAAATTACAGTATTCAGCATCATCTGTCATGTGGATTACATTTGTTAAAAGAAAAAAAAAACTGTTTACTAGTCCTTCCCAATTGTTTGTATTTATGCAAGAACTGACCTGAGGATAAATTTGCCACCTCGCACATTTCGTCTTTACCAGAAAGCATATATGCATGAGGCTGAGACTAAACATGCCATTAACTCATCAATTGAAATGGCTAGGTACCAAGATCAACATTTCATAAAAACTGAAATGAAACTGAAGATATTTCTCCCCAGTTGGCACAGGCGAACTTTGCCTTACTTTCGAGATAAATTTGCAACTCGGCTCTTCATTTACTTTTGCTCAAGAAACCCTAGTTCCCCAGATGGTGTTTCCTTCATGCCCATCAGTGTTAGAGAGATTCCACGCCCTTTAAAGCTGGACAAGTTATACATTTCATCCCTATCCAATGCCTTCTTTGTGAATGAATACCCCAAGACACAGAGTATCATCATATCGTGCACTTACCGCTGATTCGTACGCTAAGGCTTGGCGTTCTCCAACCCATGCATCAAGGTTTTGTAAAGTCAGTGTTAGCACACGGTAGGAGCTCCTTAAGAAGCACTGCATGGACGGTAAGACTTTCTTGAGTTGGCAGTTGGGTCTATGCATGCATAGATGTATAGATTTATAAATGAGCAAATGAGTGTATGAAAAAAGGAAGGTATTCAGATTTAACCAGAGAAGGCAAATGGCATTGGCACGGAGAGCAGAAATAATCTTCTAGAAGTGGTCTTTAAAAGGTCCTGATCTAGCTCACTGTGAAATCTCCTAAGCTGAAATCAGATTTCTGTCTCAATGACAACATGTCTCCTTGGCTTAGTGTTCTTTGAAATGTCAGATCGAATTTCCCAGAAGGCATTTGTTTGTTTACTCGGAGTCACTGCACTTGCCCTCCTGTGCCAACTTGTCAATCCCCCTTGATTTTGGTGTATTTGCTTAATTCCAAGTATCTATACCTGTAGCCTAATCTCCACATGTTATCTTAACTGTTAATTGTATTATTGATTTTTGATACGTATCTTGCCTGAGAACGATTCCCACTGTTCAGTTTAATACAAATAATGCATCTGATATATATTCTATTGTTGGTTCAGTCTCAACCCAAAGCAAAGCATAACTGGAACCTCATGCTGCTTTTGCAGAGAGTTATAAATTAAAACATAGATTTTTTTTTAAGGAAAATGCCATTCCTTAAAAGTTACACTTTCTTGCTACAACGATTGGAATTAAGTCACTCAAATGCAAAACAAACAAACAAAAAGGTTAACACTGGTTAAACATGCAAAACTTTGGAATCTGAAAAAGCCAGGTTCAAATCTAATTTTGCTACTGACCTCTGTCAGGTTACTGACTTCAGCTTATCAAATCTGCAAAACACTTTGAATACTTCCTTTCCAAAAGGGCTGTGAAAATCAAGTGAAATAACGGAGCACAATCCGTGTCAGGAGATACAATCACTGATGACTACAAAAATGACTTTTATTAGTAGCGATTAAGAGAAAATTTACCAAAAGCCATAGTAAAGAGACAGGTAATCTATTATGGGAGAGGGTAATATATCAATAATCATAAGCCCAGTAAACGGTGTCCCTGTTAGCGTTTTTCCATTTCATAGCAAAGACCCGGCATAGACTCAAGACTGTTGAGTTTTGGTAGTATGCACACGGGTCCGTGAAAGTAGAGATGACAAAATGTGTTAGTGGATGGGAAGTCTTGGCAGAGGACCCCTGTGAAATCTCTAGAGAGTAAAACGAAGTGGCTTCCCCTTTCCGAAACTTCGCCTGAATAGGAATGCAGTTGAGGAAAGGTGGGCCAATTCTTACACAGTCCCTCTCTAATATATTCCATTAAAAAGGATCATTACCAAGGTAAAACTTCATTAAGTAGTAGAAGGAGGGAATCTAAGATTACTGTCAAGGGTAAAAACGAAAACAAAAAAGAAAGGAATAGATACCCTGTAGAAACATGATATATACAGAAAGGGAACAGATGCCTTCTAGAAACGTGTGTGTTGTCCCGTTAAAGACGGACTCTGCTGATTACTTTAAGGCCAATGTAGACATTAAATGTAGTAATGGTACTAGGTAGGGCGCACTGTAAATATTCTTAAGGGTTAATGTGTGTTTAACAAATGGTAGCATTTTTTTTTTTTTTTTTATCTTGGAGGGTCCTTTAAATACTCACATGCTTTTCTTTAACTAGGTGCACATAAGACGTGTTACGGGAGTGATTTGCCCCAGGAGTTCCTCCTCAGACTGATGCTGTATATGAAATGAAGACATTCATAGATACTAACTGATTGTATGGAAGCTCAGAGGCCACCTGATGGAGCACAAGAATTGCTTTTCCTTCTTCGGGAAAATTCAGTATGACTGTGAAATATTTTTTTGCTAGGTCAATATCAAACCAAAACTTCAAAGGGAACTAAAAAAACCAACTTACATTCTGAAAGCATAGGCTTTGTAGCAGGTAGGTTTTCTGTGTCCAATTTACTGTTGTTTTCAAGGTTGGACCGCCATTAATATGACGTTTATGAACAAAATTCCTTTAGTTCATTTAGTTCATTCCTTTAGGCTCCCCACAAAGCCTGCGAAATGAAGCCATACCCCTCAGCTGAGAACTCAGTGGCTAACCCAGCGTGGTTCTGATCTAGTTTTTCTGCTATGTTTGCTTCTGTTTCTCTGCAGAAAAGTTCTAGAATACATTAGCTTTATTCATTTTCTCTTGCAAATGATGGATGCCTTCCTTTATGAGAACCTCTTTTCACTTTTCTGAAGGTCCCAACCTTCCTGTAATATTCTTCCTGTCTTTCTTTTTTTCCTCACCTCTTTCTTTCTCTCAGGGTCTCCTTCCTCCTGTCCATCAAGCATCATCCATTCATTTTTGATGAAATTTGCTGTACATAAAAATGTATAGGAAATACTACCATTTGCACATCACTCATCACAAGCCTTAAGAACAAAAACACTGCAATATTGCAGAAGTCCTCTGTTTATCGCTCTCTGATGGTATTTCGCTCCCTCTCTCCTTCACCCAGAGGTCACTGCTACCCGAAACATATTTCAGAGCATGCAGAGAAGACCCAGCCTTGTGCTTGCTCCGGTGTAGTAAACAGCCCACAGCCCTGCTGTGAAGGACTCCTTCCAGGGATGATGGTGGGTTAGGGCTTTTCATCTCTGAGCCCCTTCACGGCATTGCTGGACCTCGCATGGTCACCATGTGAATCGTGAGCGTGTGTAGGGTTTAGAGGCCTGGTCATTTGTACTTGATGGAGAATAGAAGGGTCATTCCACCTCCAGAGCTCCCTGTGGGGACAGCCAAGTGGTTTTGGAAGCCTGTCTCATAGACTAGCTTCAACTTCATCCCGATTTCTTAATGTTGGAGTGAGTCCCTTTATTGCAGTGTTGAATGAAAATACCAACGAAATATGTTGTGTTTCATCCTTTCATTTCACCCTTTGGTAGGATAATTGTAGGTTTTTACTGGAATGCATTAGAGCTGTGTGATCCAATAACCACGTGTTTTTTATTGATCCCTTAAAATATGACTACTCCAAATTGATGCACCAGCGGTGAAAGACTATGAAAAACAATGCAAAATATGTCATTGATAATTTTTGAAAATCTTGAAAATTTGCTGAAGTCATAGGGTTCTGTACTGAGTTAAATCAAATATATTAATTGCACCTGTTTCTTTTCATGTTTTTAACATATGGCTACTAGAAAGTTTAATATTGTAGAAATTTCTATTTGAATTTCTTTTTACGTAAATGGGTGTGGAAACTCTCTCAAATTCTTTTTCTGCGTCTATGTAATAATCTTTTATTTTCCTGCATGAATCAGTTAAGGCAGACAGATTTTTTTTTTTTTTTAAGGGTCGGCCAGCCTTGTTCTCAGGTGATTCAACCCAACTTCATTACATATGTGTGTGTAAATATATATATATATATGTGATGTGTGTATATATATACACACACATCACATATATATATGTGTGTGTATATATATATACACACACATATATATATGTGTGTGTGTATATATACACACACACACACACACACACACACACACACATATATATATATATGTGGATTAGACTGGATTGGTTTGGTAATAATTTACTAAGGGCTAATGACTCTGTTAATTGATGAGATTGGTGTATAACTTTCTTTTCTGGTTCTGTCTTTGTCAGGAACTGGTATGAAAGTAACATTAGCCCAATAAAAAGAGAAGTGAGTCTGATGAATTTCATGGGTGGATTTTTTGCTCACTTTAAGCCTTTAATAGTCACAGGATCATTAATATTCTTCAATTGTACTTGTATCAATCTTGGCAATCTGAAGTGTTTATTATTTACTTTCTTCTACATTGAGTTAATCTTTTGTCCTTTTGAGAACTTCTTATTCTAAAAACAGCTCATTTCTCCTTTTCTAGTGAATGCATTTTTACTGACAATTCCTCTCATTAACACCTTATGTGAATACCACTTAAATGAAAATTTTAATTACTTTTTTTTCAATTATATTTTCTAATATGTGTTATCAGTTCTTTGACACACTATGCTGTGTGTTTACAATCTCAACCATATGAAGCGAAGTGTCTTTAGCTAATTTTCTGTTACTTGTGACAAGATCATTATGGTTAAAGAGTGTGCTAAATATTTCTCTTATATGCCTGAACAATAAAATCTTCACAATTTTCCCTTGGCTTGATAGCTTGTCTTAATATTTTGGTCAAATATTGTTTTTTGATTCCCAGAGTTAGTCATTATTATGGTTATTACTGTCTTAAGTCATTTTGTGTCTACATTGTCTCATGTTTTTTACTAGTAACATGTTTGATTTCAACTTTTGTTAGTTTACGTTAGGTACACGTGTTAATGCAGTATTAGAAAAAAATATATTAATTTCTAAAAGTGTTAATCCTGATATTTTCCCCCCTGATCTTTGTTAATGGTGGATGGTTTTCCCTCATGTATTTATCATATTGGATGGAGCCTCTAGCTTGGTGGGTTTTTGTTTCTGGGATTCCCCTGTGCCCTCTACTGAGATCCAATTCCTGGAGAGATATCTATGTTAGTTTATATCAGGTGTCCAGTGGGTTACATATTTTTATGCTAATTGTGCTGCCTGAAATTTCCTGGACTACTCAGGTACTGTAAATCCCTTCTAAAATCAAGCTTGCGGTAACACTTTTTGAGAGGGATGTTTGATTTCATATCATCTTTTCTGCCTAGAACAGAAGTTCCCAGCTCTCACTCTACCCAACTGGTAGACTTTTTTCTTTGTTTTGTTTTGTTTTGGAACTATTTCATTATTTTATACCATTATACCTAGCGACCAGTTCATTTTCCCTTCTTTGTGAGCCAAAGACCTTCCCACTCATTCTCATTCTAAGAACCTTTGAATCTTCAAACATCCTGAGAATAGCCCAACAGGGAAAACTACCTTAATGCTTTTCTTTACAGCTTCCTATCATTTTTGTCATTTGGCAATTTTCCTTACTTTTGTGTCAACTTATTTAATCCTTTTCAGGGTGGATTCTTATAGTTGATCTAGAATTTTTTTTTTTTTTTTGATCTAGAATTTTTAAGTATTTGATTCCAGTATATAGTCTACCTTTTGCACCAACCTTATTTGCTCTCGGGCTATCCACTTTTCTTATTCATCTTTAATTTTTTTAATAGTTATTTATTTTTGAGAGAGAGAAAGAGAGAGAGAGAGAAAGAGACAGACCGACAGAGTGCAAGGGGGGAGGGACAGATAGAGAGGGAGATACAGACTCTGAAGCAGGCTCCAGGCTCTGAGCTGTCAGCACAGAGCCCGACGCGGGGCTTGAACTCACAAACTGTGAGATCATGACCTGAGCCGAAGTCGGTCGCTGAGTCGGCCAGGCGCCTTTCTTACTCATCTTTAAAGCCACCGTCATGGTATCTGTTCTCTCTATGGCTGATATGGCTCCTGGGCCAGTTAATTGTATGTATCAGCTTAGCTAGACCACAGTACCCAGATACTTGGACAAACACAACTGGATGTCAACGTGAAGATATTTGTAGGTGAGATTCACGTTTAAATCAGTAGACTTTGAATACACGGATTAGCCTCCGTGATGTGGGTAGCCCTCATGCAATCAGTTGACACCAATGTTTCCCTAGAAAGAGGAAATTTTGCCAGTTTGGACTCAAACTGCAATATCAGATTCTCCGAGTCTCCAGTTTGATGGTGTACATACAGATTTTAGACTTGCCAGGTTCCACAATCACGGGAGCCAATTCCTTAAAAACAATCTCTGCCTCTCTCTCTCTCTCTGTCCGTCTCACTGTCTCTCTTTCTCTCCCCCCACCCCTTATGTATAAAGGGAGCCTTATTACAGATCCACCCTGCACTTAGTTTTTCTCTCTTAATGCAAAATAACACAGAATGAGTGTGGAAGGTATTTATGCCCTCCATAATTCTGCTGCTTTCACAATATTTTTTTTTTTTAATTTTTTTTTCAACGTTTATTTATTTTTGGGACAGAGAGAGACAGAGCATGAACGGGGGAGGGGCAGAGAGAGGGAGACACAGAATCGGAAACAGGCTCCAGGCTCCGAGCCATCAGCCCAGAGCCCGACGCGGGGCTCGAACTCACGGACCGCGAGATCGTGACCTGGCTGAAGTCGGATGCTTAACCGACTGCGCCACCCAGGCGCCCCTGCTTTCACAATATTTTTATGTCTCAGCTACTCCCGCAGGTCCTACAATTCCAGAGCTGACGGTCCAATCAAATCTTTTGCCCAGCTGAGTTCTCCCTCCCCAATTTTGAAAAAAAAAAAAAAGCTCAATTTTCCAACCTCCTTCCTCTCTCTCTTTGGCTGACTTGTTCCATTCTCATTGGTGTACGTATTTTCACTGAGATATTTTATTAAAAATTTTAAAGGGCATCGATTGTCTAGCCGTGGGGGTGCTAAACTCAGTTGTGTTTGTGATGCCCAATTCCTAATTCTGGACAGCATGATCCATGCACAAAAAAGCGGTAAAAAAAAAAAAAAATCTCTTTTGGACAACTCTCAGGTCAACTAATCAAAACATCGTAGCATAGCAATGGTATTTCTTGTATAGAAAGAACAACATATTCTGTTTTCAAATATGTGTCAGTAAACGGTGGGGGTCTTTCACGGACCTGTTCTGCAGCCCATTTTACTTCCCTTTGTTCAAATATGCCCTAAAAATTTACGCGTCAGGGCAACTACATCAACGTTGAGATTCACTGTTAACCCTTGTAGATTTCAACACAGGTTGGGGCGTCCTTATGGTGTCTTTGATTCTTTGATGATAATGATAACATACAGATGTTATTTCAACTTAGTTTATTAGGTGCACCTCTATTTTCCATGCGAAATATTTGTGTTCTAAGCCACCAAATGTTGGCTCTATTTCTGTTCGCTGTCCCAGCATGTGTATAGTTTGACAGCTGTTTTCCCTTAAACTATCTGAGTGGCATAGCAACAACCACTGAAGAAAGGAAGCTTGGGTTAATAATTTGACTTTACTCCTTTTTCTTCTACGTAAAACTTAAATTCTCACAGGGATTCTGATGGACCAAATGGTATGTTAAAGCTTGCGTTCTGCTTACCGTGAACTGCTTAACTTTGTTCCCAGTCCCTACTCCGGGGTTATTCAATTTAGATGAGTCATGATTTACAGGTAATTAAAAAGCGTATTCATTTCCATCTGCTGAGATCCAAGGTTGTCTCATCTTCAAGGCTGGTTTCTGAAATAAAATGGTTAACTGCTGGAACAGCTTGTGGTTAACTATCTTTTATAAAATCTGACAGTTGTTTAGATAAACCAAGTTCTTTCCTCGGCAAAAGTCAAAGTACATTTAGGTTGTTTAAGTAACTGAAGTGCAGAGGTAAATGTAGAAAGACCTTTAAACAAACCAGTTGTGTCTTTAAAATGAACACAGAAGGCATCCCAGGCCTTATATATTTGCAAAACTTTCGAATACCCAGCAAATAATTTGTTTTCCAACTGTTTTTTTTTTTTTACGTTGCATAAGAATGAATTCTCACTTCTGTTCCCACAGATATTCAATACATAGTGACCCCTCCAGCTGTTTGCACAAAGATTAAAAACACAACACAACAAACAAACAAAAACCCCTCCCCCCCCCACCCAATTGCTTTCTTCAAGCACCTTAGTGCTAAAAGTCAAGGCAGTTTATTATTGGTGAAATGCTGAGGCAGAACAGCACTTCTCAATCCATATGGTTTAATCCCTTTTTTTTTGTGAATCTGCCAAATCTATCAGCATTTTGCCGTGGAAGGGAGAAAAGGGAAAAGTATCTTATATTTGTAAACCAGTAACAGAACAGTGGGGAGCAGTGTGGTGGTGGTGTTTTTTGTTTTTTGTTTTTTGTTTCTCTTCTCTCACTGTTACTTTGTAACCTGATGAGCTCTAAGAATGTGTCAATATTTCACTGACTATACAGAGCCCAGAATATTCCCTGCTTTTTTTTTTTTTTCTTGAAGGGATTTGGTGAATACTAAAGTTTTATTTTGAAATACAATTTAGAGATAGCACATCATGTTTATCAAACTCAAACTTGTCTATGAGGTATGTGTCCTGGGACCATACTGTAAGAGTCTGACACGTAGGATATTGAGTATTGCTTTCACTTCTGTAGGATTATATGGAATTTGTAGGATTTCAGAGCAGAAAAGGAACACAGTGAATTAATTCACCCGCTAAAATTTACGGGAGGAAACTGAGGTCCTGAGAGGTTGGGTTAGGGACCCAGTGCCAGCCAGGGGAGGAGCTGGGATAAGCGGGCAGACCTTCAAGAAATAACCAGTGAATAAATGAAGGAATGAGGCTTCATGCCCCTGAAACCCAATGTTCTTGGTGTGCTTTGCTCTCAAAATGCCATGTCACATCCTATATAAATCATATTCCCATTTCAAACTACATTCTTCAGCCGGGTAGGATTACAGAAATATTGCATTAAAATCTATAAGTTAGTTTTAGAACAAGGTTGTAATTCTTTTTTTTTGTTGTTGTTGCTAATAGTGGCATTTAATATTTTCAGTATTTAATAACACCTTGTTAGTGTGTGTTAGAAACATGGATGTCTTGGGGCACCTGGGTGGCTCAGTTGGTTAAGCGTCTGACTTCAGCTCTGGTCGTGATCTCACGGTCCATGAGTTCGAGCCCCGCGTCGGGCTCTTTGCTGACAGCTCGGAGCCTGGAGCCTGCTTTGGATTCTGTGCCTCTCCCTGCCCCTCTCTCTCTGCCCCTCCCCTGCTTACACTAATTCTCTGTCTCTCTCTCTCTCAAAAATAAATAAACATTAAATTTTTTTTTAAAAAAGAAACACAGATGTCTTTGGTAGATAAACTGATTTTGATAACCCACGTGAACAGTCATCTTTAAGGCCCTTCCTTCAAATTCCTTAATCTTTACCATCCTTTCTAATTCAAGACGCTATAGAAGAGAAAGAAACATATTATGTGCCTTTTCACAATTTTATATCACTTATGTACATAGTCGCAATATCACAATGTCTACAGTCCATTGGGGGGAAAAAGGAAGACGTAAGTTTGGAGGAAGAAATAACTATACTTAGGCATAACGTACAACTGTTTCTGTTTGAGTTTTTCCTCAAACATTGGTTCCTTATGTCTCCTCCTCTTCTGTTTTTATTTTGAAGGGTCTTCCCTTATTCAAGCTCAGATAAAATGCATGTACGTGCATACTCCCATTATACTCCTGTGACTAGTGCTAACATTACTGGAAGTTCTACTGTCATCATTTATTGAAATCTTACTACACGCAGACCCTGCTCAAAGGCCTTTCTTTCCATGCAGTAACATTTTTTTTTAATTTTTTTTTTAATTTTTTTTTTCAACGTTTATTTATTTTTGGGATAGAGAGAGACAGAGCATGAACGGGGGAGGGGCAGAGAGAGAGAGGGAGACACAGAATTGGAAACAGGCTCCAGGCTCTGAGCCATCAGCCCAGAGCCTGATGCGGGGCTCAAACTCATGGACCGCAAGATCGTGACCTGGCTGAAGTCGGACGCTTAACCGACTGCGCCACCCAGGCGCCCCTTTGCAGTAACATATTTAATCACCACGCGATGAAGTGAATATTTTCATTTCTACTCTGCAGATGAAGAAACTAGTGGCCTGGAGAGTTTAGTGATTTTTTTCCCCCAATGTCACACAGCCCCTAAACGGAAGAGTTAGGTCCAAACCCTGGCAGCCCGAAGCTGTGCCCTTCCAGGGCTTTGGTTACTTTGGATCAGCAGTAGAACAACCCTGAGGAATATCGAATCCAGAACACATTCTCGTGATCAGCCCTCAGTGCTGCTGTGACAGCCGGGTCAACAGTTTAGGGAAGGGGATGCTTTTGCAACTAGACTTTGATCTGAGGTCAAGGTGAGGCAGGCAGGCAAGGGGAGGGGCCGACGGAGCCCAGACCCATCTCTCATCGCCTTCGGCCCCCTGAGCCCGTGGGTGTCCAGCAGAGTCAGCTGCCCACCTTCCCCTGAGGCTGCACACACCTGATCCTCCCAGAATTGGGAGGAGTGAAGCGGGCTGTTGGGCAGGAGTTCCCCAGAGAAGCAGGACACCAATAGGAGATATACAGGGAGAGATGCATAAGAGATTCATTAGAGGAATTAATTCACTTGATTAGGGAGGCAGAGGAGTCTCGCCCAATCTGTCCACTGGTGGGCAAGCCAAAGGGCAGGGGGTCCCAGGAACAGCCAGTGGCCTGTGGGCCAGTGGGGCTGGTGGTGTGAGTCCCAGCCCAAGTGCAAAAGCTTCATAGTTGGGAAGGGGTTGGAGGGGGCAATTGTGCCGGAGAACCAGGAGGCCGAGGTCCACGCCGAGGGCCGGAGAAGATGTCTGTCCCAGCTCAGCAAAAAGAGCCAGCTCCCCCTTCTTCTGTCTTTTTGCTCCATTGGAGCCGTCAGCGGGTTGGATGAGGCCCACACACGTGGCTGAGGGTGCCCTTCTCAGCCTGTCCATTCAAAGGCTAATCTCCTCCAGAAGCATCTTCGCAGACACACTGGGAGATAATGTTGCACCAGCTATCTGGGCCTCCGCGTCAAGATGACAGATGACAGGAACCAGAGTTGGCCCTGCCTGGCTGCTCCTCTTACCAAACAGGTGATCCACACCTTCCCCACAGGCAGGAAGGCTGCAACACCTGACGTGATGACGTCATGACGGGACTTCAGAGCTTAGCGATGAGGCCTTGGTTCCATCTTGAGGAACCCTAGGTATTCAGGGAAATGTAGCTCCGGGCTATGGTCAGCTCATTAAGTACAGCACGGCCCTGTCCACTGTACCAAACTTCCTAAGCCAGATGTCCAAATATTAGTAATTTTGTACAATTCCAAGTGAATGGCAGCACCAAATCTTTTTGTGGTGGCAGTTAATTTTACACGGATCTTGATCAAAAGAAGCTATGCTGTCCATGCAAGATAATGAACCGGAGAAGAAAATTAAATGCCAAAATCAAGAAAATTTACTGAAAAAAGTCAAAAATTTATCAAAGGGAAGATTTGGGGTGGTTGATCCCATCATATTTCTGAGGCTGGTTCTACTAAGAGGAAAATATTTCTCAAATTTTGTTGGTGAGAATTATGAGAGCATCTATCATCTGTATAGAACTGGACACTCACCTATCATTTTCTGAAACGAAATGCAGATATTATATAGAACACTGTATTTAAGCCGGTACGATAGATAAATACCCAGCAAAACCTTCTGGTTTAACACCTTAAAAATGCTGGCTAAAGCATTTAAAAAACTATTTTTTCAGTGCCAAAATGATGTGGTAACAGATTTAAAAATATCAGATGACAAAGAACACCTGAGAAAGGAAATCAAGAAAGATGTGCAGGGGCACCTGGGTGGCTCAGTCGGTTAAGCGTCCAAGTTCAGCTCAGGTCATGACCTTGTGGTTCATGAGTTGGAGCCCCGCATCAGGCTCTGTGCTGACAGCTCATAGATTGGAGCCTGCTTTGGATTCTGTGTTTCCTTCTCTCTCTGCCTCTCCCCTGCTCAGGCTCTCTCTCTCTCTCTCTCTCAAATAAGTAAACATTAAAAAAATTAAAAAAAAAATAAAGATGTGCAAAGCTATGAAATGAGATGAAACACAATAAAGTTACCATGGGTGAAATCTAGCAGAAACTAATCCTCAAATATGGTATATATTGGACTTCATAAAATATGACATGCCATTGGAAACTTTAACATGATTAAATCAGTAAGAGAAGGGATTCAAGTGTGAATCTTGGTCATTTGTTATTTTTCACAATAAGTTTAGAAATAAGACTATTATACTTCTAGAAATGAAAAATGTAATAACTATCATTGTGTACAAATTGGGATAACTTAACAGTAGTTTAAATACTGCTAGATAAAAGCTTGTTGAATTGGAAAAAAGAACACAAGAATTATCAAAATATTACAAAAAGTCAAATGGGTAGAAATTAGGAGGTAATGAGACTAAGATAAAATCTAAAGACTTAAAAGCATTCTGGAATAAAGAGAATGACCACTATCACCATTTAGAGAGAAACCAACTGAAAGTTTTCTATAACTGGGGCACCTGGTTGGCTCAATTGGTTGACTATGGCACCCTTGAGTTTGGCTCAGGTCATGGTCTCAAGGTTTGTGGGATCAGCCCCTGTATAGAGCTGCACACTGAATGTGGAGCCTGCTTGAGATTGTCTCTCTCTCCCTCTCTTTCTCTCTGCCCCTCTCCCCTGCTCATGCATTCTCTCTCTCTCTCTCTCTCTCTCTCTCTGTCTCTCTCTCTCTCTCTCATTCTCTCAAAACAAATAGACATTAGGATAAGAATATAAAAGAAAAGTTTTCTATAACTAATGAAAGATTTCAGTCAACCAAATGTCTTGGTATTTCAAGAAAATCAATGAACAGCTTTGTTAATTTCATGTATTTTTCTTTTCTGTATTTTGTCATCCTGCTATCCTCTCAATTATCTCCTTCCCTCTACATTCCGATAACATTTCAATCCAGTCTTTTATCCTCCATCCTTCATGCTCCATGGATCACTCTAGCTCCATTCCCAGAATTGAAGGATCCTTTTGAGATACAGCCCTTGTGAATCTTGTAGAGCCTTCCTTTCTCATTTAGAATAAGTTCTAAGTCTTTGCCCTGATCTACAAAGCCCTACACAATCTAGCCTTAGCCTGTGGCTTGCTATCTTTTTGACATCATCCTTTTAATCACTTGTTTCCCTGGCTTCCTTTCTCAGGTGACCCTGTCCGTCTTACAGTTTTGTGAATTCTCCAAGCAGTCCTATCTCAGGGCCTGTGCCTTTATTCTTCTTTCTGCCTGGAACCCGCTTACCGTCCATATGTACATGAAGCCTTCTCCACTTCCTTCGAGCTCCTAACTTACTCCACTTCATTGTACTTATCAACAGCTAACATTACATATTTCCATAGTCATTAAAATGTCATCCCTACTTAACATTTAATTGTCTTTTCCCATGAATGGGACGTTTCTTGTTTCATCCAATGTTGTATTCCTAATGCCTGGGCAATTCTTGACAAATATCATTCACTCATATGAATATTTAATTAACAAATAAAAGAACAAATGAATACATGAAAGTAATAGGTCTCAAAGGTTTTTAAACTGAAACCGTTCCACTAATTGGATTTCTCAAAGTTGTAGATAGCCATTTTCTTCAGTTATAATGAAATGGCTAAGCACAAGAGGTCACAGAGGTGAATTAATGGCACTAAGTTTTACAACGAGCTTTAAAGAAAGCAATGGTAAAAATACAGAATGATACTTTATCATTACCTTGAAGCTACTATCCACCTTGAACAATTTCTACATGGTAGTATTTATGCTTTTTTAATATCCTATAAATTATAAATGTGGGGGAGGGGAACTCTATTTTTCTCAACCAAAGCTGAGATCATTGCTATTCTTGTATTTAACACACAGACTGCATCCAGATATTATAGGTGAACTTCATACTTACTTGACTGTGGAATTCAAGGATATTGATTTTTGGCCTATGTAGCAGTTAGATCCGTGGTTACTTCAGAGATTACTTACCTTCCTGATGCCCACCTTTGGAAGACAGGGATCGATAGGGCTCTCCTGCTCAGTTGAACTTCTGCCATTGTCCCCAAAGGACACACATATCTGGAATTCATTTCCTCTTCATTACAACAAAGCCAAGGTCCTTGGCCTTTGGGGGACTACTCAATATTAATTTGTTTAGTTAAGCTTTTACCTAACTGATGAGGCGGAAAAGAGTAATTGAATTGGTAGCAAATTCGAATACATATTCATATTGCTAGACTTCTGAACATATGCATAAATTTCTATCATAGGCTTCCATTTTGTTAGTTAAATTTAACATTGATGACTACTATTTCCTTAAAATCTGCTGTGAATTTGTTTGCCTTTTCTAAAGTTCTGCTTTTGCAATGTCCCACATGGATTTAGTAAAGAAGAGCTAGGTTATTAAGCTTACTGTTATTACATGCATTTGAATATAACATGGGTATGATTATCCACTTACTGTAGTAAACACCGGACAGGACAAGATTGTTCTATAAAATAATGGCAATGCTGCCCCCAAGACGTAGTGTTATTGTAATACTCTACTATATTTAAAAATACAGGAAACAAAGTGATATTATTTCAGCATAAAAGTAAATATGTGGCTAAACATTTTACTCACAAAATTCTTTATTAGCTGTATAGAGAAATCTGTTTGATTACTACTTGTCTATTATATTAATGAGATGGGGAAAATGGAATTTGTTAAATTTGCAGGTTTCGCAGATGCAAAGGTCTTTGAGTGGGTGACTGGAATAGGTAATTTTCTAACTGTTGTTAGGAAATTCAGCTTAAGGGGCACCTGGGTGGCACAGTTGGTTAAGTGTCTGACTTGGGCTCATGGTTAGTGGGTCTGAGCCCGTGTCAGACTCTGCGCCGATAGTTCGGAGCCTGGACCCTGCTTCGGATTCTGCGTCTCTCTTTATGCCCTTCCCCCACTCATGCTCTGTCTCTCTGTGTCTCTCAAAAATGAATACAAACGTTATTTTTTTTAAAAAAGAAAAATCCAGCTTAACTGTGTTTCCATCAAAAAATTCTGTAAATATTTTTTTTTCAGATACTTCCAAATAAATACTTCAAGGTAAATCTTCATGTGCTTTAAACACTTAAAATAATAGGGCGAAGCTTTCAATTTATCTGATACAGTGGATGATAGCATTCCCTCATACATTCTGTTTGCTATACCACAAATGTCCAAAGAGCTAGGCTCCTTCCTTGGCTGGGTAAAATCCAGCAAAAGAGCCTGGAATTCTCACAGACATGACTCCTTTTATGATGCCAAAGTGCTTTGTGATGCCATGGAATTTCATTCAATATATTGAATTATCACTTCCCAATTATGCCTTCCCTTGACTTTATGGCTAGCATAGAAACCTAATAAGGGTATATCTCTTTGATTTAAGATGGATATCAAAGGAACGCTCTTGTAATAAAGTCTCATTAAATTCAGTTGAAGGCAAAACTAATGATTTCCTGCTCAGCTCTAAAACAAACAGAGCAAAGCAAAACAAAACAAAACAAAACAAAACAAAGCAAACCTTGTTGAACACTCAATGGCTACACAATATTATTTTCTTTTTGCCAACTCCAGACGGAAAAACTATGCCCAGAGTTCTGAAAATCTCACGTGCGGTTCTTATGTACCTAATAAATAATGGCAGAGCACTGGACAAGCCTAGTGGTATACATGGCTGAATAATACTTACTTAAAAACTGGAACATTTATGCGTCCCTTTTCCCCAAGCTGAATAACTCTCACCCCACCGTGGGCACCAGGGACCCCAGTCTGCAGTTTAGATGCCATCTGCGAGGCAGCTGAAAGTGGCCGAGCCTCCCTTTGTTGTGCTTGTATGATGTTATGCCTTCGTTAATAACTGGGAATTCAGGTTAAAAAGAAAGATGAATCCCTCTGATGTCATTCTCTTTATTGTGTCTGAAGATCTGTGCCCTACCACCCACCAGGCTTTCCCTGACTGACCCGTGTTTACCTTCTGTCTGAGCCACTTCCCACTGGGTTATTGATGTGCTTCTCTGCCCAGGGAGCCGGCTCTCTCAATGCACTTTGTTAAGCTGACACCAAGGGCACACACAGGCTTTTGTTGTACTGTAGGCGAAGGAGAATGTTGGTGGAATGGAGTGCTGAAGATCTCCGTTAACCTCTTCTTAGAGAAGCCGGACAGACAGACACCTTATTACACATTCCTCTTATTCAGATGACACCTGAAAGCTCATTCAGTTCCCAGGGAAGGCGAAGTTCAATCCCTCCCTATGATCAGGAGCCCTTTTTGTCCAAGAGGAGACTGGTAGCTTAACATGGCTCCCAAAGTGAAAACCAGACCTGCGTTGATTACACAGCAGCAAACGGACACTTCGAGCATTAATTATTTGTGTTTCCTCTCTTATGTGATGAGAATATTGCTCTTGGCTTTCCTAGATTTAGTTGAGGTTTATCCAATTTGCCTGAAGTCACTCTTTATTCTTTTTGTTTGTTTGTTTCTTGGAGAAAAAAAAAAAAATCAAATATCATGGTGGAAATTGATTACATCTTTTAGAAACATTTAGATAGCATTCCTGCGTACCTGAAGATGTTCTTTCCCAAAATGTGAGGTATCCACTTTTGTCATTTTTACACCCCATGCAAAAGGATAGATTTAAAGAAAACGAAAATATCTTCATCATGGAGTTGTTCAGTTTGTAAAAAAAAGTCTATGTGAAAGTCTTTACCATAATAGATTAACATTTCCCTGGATATAGTAGTAAGTATTACGTGGCAAATATGAACACAAAACAGAAGATGCTAATGATCTTTGGGGTTACACAAAATAAAGGGCAATTAACACTATTGTTTATAAAAATCTGAACATTAGACTAAGCATTCTGACCCAATATAGATGTGTTCTCTCTCTCCTTCATGTTCAATTTCTTTATCTATAAAATAATTGCTTTTACTACTACCAATCCTAATGCCTTGCTTAGCTGTAAAACATGCAACAAAATGCAACACAGAGAATTTATAATTTGGAACATAAAAATAAAAATTATTGTTAAAAATCTGGAGATGGTTAATCATTGCTCCTTTTATCGATGTTCCAGGTTTCAGAAAAATTACGAATCGACCCTCAATCTACTTACTTGCAGTCAGAAGGTAATGTGTTTTAAGACTGGAGAGGTTATGTGGTTCATTCGTGTTGCTTCTGCACTTCACTGAGAATACTTATAATCTAAGAAGTACAGGGTATTCATTGTGAAATTTGTTTTTATCCCAATGACCAACTCAGATTGGCCCTAAAGATACAAAGTGGATAAGTGAGTTGTTCCCCTTTTTATACAGAATGGAATAGTTGTGTGAGACACAACTCCCAGGTCGGACTGTGAATTACTTGTTGGCCGCCTTGAGTCCCTTATTTCAATATGGAGTTGTGTTAGGAAGTAGGTATATTTTACATCGTGAAAGACTCCAGCAATAGTCTATGTAATGTGTAACATGTAGTCTCTTCCCAAGAAGACTTTAAAGTGCTTGAGTGTTCATGGAAATTTGAGTACCATAGTACAGGTTCCTTAGAAAGCAAAACATTCAATTTTTGCCAAAGGCTATTATAAGCTACCTTTGTCCACTGTAACTCATGGCAATGACTGGGTTACAGATATATCCTGTACAGTTATACACACACACACACACACACACACAAATATTTCCCATTTCTTTTTTTCCAAGCTTATTTATTTATTTTGAAAGACTGAGAGAGAGTGAGTGCACAAGCAGGGAAGGGGCAGAGAGAGAGGGAGAGAGAGAATCCCAAGCAGGCTCCACACTCTCAGTGAAGAACCTGACACGGGGCTCCATCCCATGAACTGTCAGATCGTGAACTGAGCTGAGATCGAGTCAAATTCTTGGGGCACCTGGGTGGCTCAGTTGGTTGGGTGTCTGGCTTTGGTTCAGGTCATGCTTTCATGGCTTGTAAGTTCGAGCCCCACGTCAGGCTCTGTGCTGACAGCTTAGAGCCTGAAGGCTGCTTCGGATTCTGTGTCTCTGTCTCTCTCTTCTCCTCCCCTGCTTGTGCTCTGTGTCTCTCTCTCTCTCTGAAAAGTAAACAAATATTAAAAATTATTAAAAAAAAAAAAGTAAGACACTTAACTGACTGAGCTACCCAGGAGCTCCATACTTCTCATAATCCAATAAGAACACAGTTTTTTAAGAAAATTACTATTTTTTAACAAATATTAAGTCAGTAAGGACATTTTTGTTTGTAAATCATATCAGAATGATTTTTTTTTTCATTTATCTTCAAATAGAAAAGAGCAAACATTGATAAAAGTATAGTTAAAGAAATGACCCAGGGTACTTTGCTAAATATATAGAGTATTTCCTAGTGTAATTGTTCATAGAATGTGAAAGTAAATTACATAAATGGAGATGAGGATTTGGGGGTAATAGAGAATATTAAATTTATCTTCTTTAGAAAATATGTTTTTTACAATATGTCATTATTAGATTAAAATTGAAATTTTTGCATTTTAACTTTATTTTGTTAATTAGGCATCTAACATCATATATATGTAACTGATACGTACATATACAATAAACTATCTGTATGAAAACTATTTTCTATATATTTATAAACTTTTTATATAATTATATATAGTTTCAATTATCTGCATGATTAGATATAGTTTTTATAATTTTGAGTAACTAAATGAAAATCATCTTTACAACTCAGAGTTTTCACCATCTGGAGATGAATATTAATTATTACCCTATCATTTGGAATGTATGCGTCTTTGAGAAGTTTCCCTTCCTTTTCACTCATTTGCTGAGTTCCAAATCAGAATTTTTCAGCAAATTGAAGCCAAAAACAGAGGATAGAAAAGGAAACTCCCGATTGTATTCAAGCCCTTTCAAACTAAAGCTATTGGCAACAAAATAAGGTGTTGTTTCCATTCTCTACATGGTTTGGTTGAAATATTTTTTTTTTCCTTGAGCTGATGTCAGACCATTCTCTCTTCTCCAATCTCTTTTCTTGTGCAGTGATGGCTCCCCTTTTGTTTAGATGGGAATGGAATTAATGGTATCGTCCCGAATTTTGAAGAGTACCACTTTTTTCTGTTAAATTTGATTTTACCCCTGATAAGAAACAGTGTTTAAAAATCACTATGAGAACAACTATGCTATTATAGTATAATCTAAACTGCCTTATCAATGTAGTAATTTGTACTTAATTGTGATTGATGATAAAATCTCAGAAATAATTCATTTTTGTTGGCTCAATAAATTATTTTTAACAGATTAGATTAGATTGAACAAAAAAACCTCCCCTCAAATAATCCCTATGGTTAAAGAAGTATTTCCTCTTTTACCAAAGATGTGTTTCTAGACAAATAGAGCAAATATTAACTTTTAGAATAATTAATAAATGCCAATAAATAAATGTCCTCAAAAAGTGTATTGCCCGAAAAATATACTTTCAACTAATTACATATTCCCAATCATAAACAATGAAAATTTATGCACATGCAGCACAAACTTCATAATCAATCCATGGATCCCAATATATGCACGAAAAACTTTCTACAAAAATATTAGAAAGAATCTATTTGCTATAACATTGGTATGTACTTCCCAAAACAGAAAAGCTTCCTTTCAAGAGAATTAAGTAGCCTGGACTTTGGAATAATAAGAAAAGTGATTTCCAAAGGAGGTTTTGCCAAAAATAAATAAAATAAATAAATACATAATAAAGATATAAAAAGTGGAAGTCCATCCTGCTGTTTTCTAAGAGTATAAGTTACGTCTGCAGGTGACATACTACAGGATGGGATCCCAGTGAGACTTCAAGTTCATAAAGCCACGTGCTATCAGTGCTCATGTTATCATCCTTCAGCATGAATGTATTTTCTGTGTTAGAATCAAAAAGTGAGATTCAAATATATTATAACCTGCTAGAAGAGAGATATTTTAAATGTGGCCATTATGGAAAATATGACTAATCCAGAGTGTTTCCATTTGAAAGAGAAATGACTAATAATTGATTGGCCTGAATCCAAAGTCACAGTGGGGTTCAAAAAGCCGGTAAGTGGCCTCATAAAAATAGAAGCTGTATCAACCAATTGAATTTAATTATATATGAAGGTGATGATGGGGTAAACTCCCTGTAATTGGAGTCCAATTACTCAGCTGGTCTTGCATAAAATTAATTCATCTGAAAGTTCGCCATTGTCCTGTGCTCCAGGTCTGCTGCTGGTTTAATTAGTTAACACTGAGGAATCTTGAAACAGTAAATTATTTTGTCTTTATTGCCAATTACTGGGTACCGAAAATTGTATGTGAAATATTAACGTCTGCTTCCAGCGCAAATAGAAAGGGCAGAGTGAAGACCCTTTTTATTTGGTTTTGTTTCCCACCTAAAAGTTGCTGAAGTGAAAGAGAGCAAACCTTCTGGTCCATCTAGATTTACGTCCGACAAATTTGAACTTATCAGCTACTGAACATGCTGTCATTGCTCATACTATCCCATAGGCGCTGATTTCAAAAACATGACACTTAGGAGCCTCATGGTGGACACATGTAAAAATTAACTGAAACATCAATGGGGAAAAAATTAAGGGTAGAGAGACTTCCCGAAGGAATTCCCCTTCAGGGCTTGAAATTACTTTGCACCATATTTCATAATGCCTTAGCATAATTTAAAAATGATATCAAATGACTCCTGAGGTTTGATAAAATACTCTATATAAGATTTTTCACAATTATCTGAATTGTGCATTAGGTTAATCACTGAGCAGTTGAAACTACTGAAAAAATTGATCAAAGGGCTTAAAAGCCCATGCCTAATTATTGGTCTTTTTAATATAATAAAATGAAATATATCACCAACTGAACTGAAAATAAAGGCACCACCCCAAAGCTGTCACCTATTTGATAACATGTAGATACAGCTCATTTCGATTTAACAGACTTCATCACATTGTACCTTCACTTAGAAAGGAGCAAAAATGAAACATAAGTGGAAATATGTGATAATAAGATAGTAAACTGCAAAATGTTGATCCAAGAGGTATCACAGCAGAAATGGTATGATCAGGCCAAAAAATAAAATAAACACTTTAAAAGTTATAGAGGAGTCAACATTTCAGTTCTCTCCAAACATACCCCTATTTATGTAGGAAAATGAAAAATCAGATTGCATAAAGCTTAAAAACATAGTTTTATATATCTTCTTCCTAAGAGTATAGAAATATTAAGGCAAGATAAGGTTGGGATTAATTACAACACTGTCAGTTGTAACACGTAATTTTAACTGTTGAAACACTAGCTTTTGTACTGTCTCACTCAGTAGATGGGTCTCTTCAGATTTGTAACATTTACAATAAATAATTATTTTACTACATTGTGCAATTAATGTGAGAACTGTCGTTACATTTTTCTATATTTCTTCCAAAAATAACACCGCGAGAACCAATTACCTTTCAAAACGCTTGTATTCAATCCAAAATGTCAAGATGAAGCTAAACTTTTACAGGAAAACTGAAGTCGATCCTTTTAAAAAGAAATGTGCCTCGTGTTCAGCAGAAGCACGAGACAAAATGATCCTGAAAATACTGTTTCTCTTTGCGAGATTGCACGAAAGCACTAAAGGGGAAATGCTTCACTTGACATCCGAGTAATTATAAATCAAGTTATCTAGATTTTATCAACTTGATAGAATGTTGGCAATTTCTTTATATAGCTTGGATGTTTTATTTTATTCTATGCGATTTCAACTGACATCTATGTGTTTTGAGAGAATCCAGGTTTGCCAAGCACTATTAACATAGTTAACATGTATATTTAACTACCTCTATAACGGTCATTTTAAAACAATGTAATGAATACGCCTCCGAACCCAAAGAGAGCAGAAATTCTTTCATTTCAAATTTAAAACAGAGATATTTGCCAAAATATTTTTAATGCATCCATAGATAAGAGAAAGCTGGAAAGAGCCTTACGTTGTTCTGCATTGTACTGTTTTTAGGAAGCTTTGCACAACATGTGGTTGCTAAGTATTACTAAAGGAGAGAAAGCAATATTGAAGTGCTCCCCACGGAGCACAGCGGCAGGATATCGGCTCTGAAATGCCACAGAGCAACCACGGGGAGGAAATGTGAGTGCTAATGCTGGCTCTTTTGTTAGGGCTTTGAGTGCTCTCTATTAAAGGGAGTAAACACCCTCTATGCAAAAAGTGGAAATTTTCTCACTTTACACGAATAACACGTTTAAGAGGAAATAACTCATAATGAGAAAGAGGTGTCGTGAGGCTAGTCTCCGGGGTTTGTCAGTAGTTTTCTCCAGGGCATGGCTGGCGACAATTACAATATGCACTCAGCTAAAACACGTCTATAAGGTTCTCTCTCTCTCTCTCTAAGAAAAGTTCTAAAATAAATTATGAAAAAGAGAAATCCCTCTGTCCTTGAAGTCATCGGTTACCTGTGTCTCTGAGTTTATTTAAATAATTGTCTGCTTTACACCTCATTTCATTTAGAGTCAAACTCTAGGAACGGCATTTTCTTTTTGCAAAATCTCACAGACCTAGGGGATCCCTCTGCGGCTAGACACATGCATTCCATACATTTGCACACATGTGTCTGACCACCAAGGTGAAAATGTTTGTCCTAGAGAAAGGACGGACATCTTCCTTGCTTCCCAAAGTCCCCAAGCATCCTACATTTCCTAGAGGATGGTCAAAAAATTCCTAAGGAAGTCATAAATGCGCAAATAAATGTGTCTTTATGATGAAGATGTGAACCTTTCACTATTTACAAGTGTTCCATAGAATGTTCTTTCCTGTCTCTATTGAATTTTCAATTGGGAGCATCGTGGCTCCGCAGAGGATATTAGGAAACTCAACTCTGATCAGGAAAAGTAATAGTAGCTGTGGGGAATCAACTAAACACTGCTGGAGAGCCAAAAATCACTGGAGAATTTTAAGAGCTTTGATTTTTTTTTTCCTCATGAAGAAAAAATAGCCTCTGTGTGTGTGTGTGTGTGTGTGTGTGTGTGTGTGTGTGTGTGTGTGGTTTTTATTTTTTTTTCCTAGTCTTAAATAGCCTCTGTGTGTGTGTGTGTGTGTGTGTGTGGTTTTTATTTTTTTTTCCTAGTCTTAAATAGCCTCTGTGTGTGTGTGTGCGTGTGTGTGTGTGTGTGTGTGTGTGTGTGTGTGGTTTTTATTTTATTTTTTCCTAGTCTTAAGTTACATTACACAGAAAGTGGGGGAAAAAAATGTTGGTTCTGTTCTGACAAGCCTTTGCTTCCGAACAGTGGGATTCTTTTTCACATCAAATCCAAAGTAGCCTAAGACTTGCATGTCCTGGGGTACCCAATCTGCAGAATCTCAACTTGAGAGAGTCAGAATGAGAAACAGAGCTGTTGGAATGGCAGTGACTAGCTGCTCAGCTCCTGAAATGAATTCTGAAGGTTCCACAGGAAAATTTCCGCAAATTGACTTTCTTTCTTTGTTGGCACGTGGTCATAGCACAGAGGCCCCCTTACCCACCACCCAGGGCCATCACCTACCCTTTCAACCTCTGAAATTGGCGTGGATGTTTTCTTTTTAGTGTGATAATTATAGACAGAGTCTACGAAGGATCCACACTTGTAACGAAAGTTTGTTAAATGAAAATATAGGTAAGGACATTTCAGTAAAAAGATGTGCTTAATATTTCCTACTATGTCTCTGACATTTGGAGGTCACTTTCATTACATTCAGTTGGACATGTATACCCGGTAAAGACAGTTTATTATTTCTAGTTAACTGGTCCTTGGAATTGGGGTAACTGACACCAGCGAGTCTTGGGTAATTAGGCGAAATATGTGGGTAATGAACATTATCCTCAAGTGGGAATCTGAGGTATTTCCAGAAACAATTAATTCGCTCATAGTCTCATTTCTTCATTCAACAAAAGTTTTGAGCACCCATTATCACTGACCTGGCAATTATACTTGACATTTTGCCTTTTAATTAAAAAGTACTATGAATTCATTAGATACCATTTGTCAACATGAAAATTCATACCTGAGTCCCTTAGACGCTGACTGGTCACCTATCATGTGGGTGCAATTCTAGGGTCTTATATCAGTCAACAATTCCAAACAAACAAGCAAACAGTAATCCCAGCTGTGGTAGAGTTAGATTCTAGTGTCGCTTAGAGAATGGTAACTGATAAACATAATAAATAAATAAACCAGGAGATCTTTCCTGAGGTGATAATGACTTAGAAAAGAATAGAGCAGGGGTGCCTGGATGGCTCAGTGGGTTAAGCATCCGACTTTGGCTCAGGTCATGATCTTATGGTTTGTAGGTTCAAGCCCCACATTGGGCTCTGTGCTGACAGCTCAGAGCCTGCTTCAGATTCTGTGTCTCCCACTCTCTCTGCCCCTCCCTTTCCCTACACTCTGTCTCTCTCTCTCAAAAATAAATAAATAAATAAATAAATAAATAATAATAGAGCAATGAGTGGATGGAGTGGGGAGCACATAAAAATAGAATGATGAGTGTAAGCCTCTTATTAACTAGAAAAGAAAATGCCATTGTCTGTGCTGTCTGACCAGAAGCACTGATGCTGTCCCTCCCTTGCCCCCCATCGTTATAAAGATGGAGAAAATGAAGGAAACTCATAAGAAACTACCAGTGGGCTAGAATCCAGGAAGAAATGCCGGTCTCTACGAAGTCTAAAAGAATTAGATTGAAATGTCGTTTAGGACTCCCTGTCCTTATGCAACGGGACACAGAGCAAATTCCTGGTACTGGTATGCAGTTTGCAAACTGCTTTTCCCTTTGTAAGTCGGTGATCACACACACACACACACACACACACACACACACACACACAGTAGGAGGATGCTGGAGTGATCACCGCCGCCCCCCCCCCCCCCCCACACACACAATAGGAGGAAGAGGCTGGGTAACTACTAGAGTGGCTCTCAGGGCACCAGGAACTGTAGTCCCTGTAAGCAAAATTCTGGGATGAAGGACTAACACTAGACAACCAGAGAATCACTCTTCCTGACAGTTACAGCCACATGAAACTCCAGTTTGAAAAGTTTAATCTTCCCAGGAATCAAACAATACCACTTATTTAAAATTTTTTTAATGTTTATTTATTTTTGAGAGAGAGAGAGAGACAGAGCATGAACAAGGGAGGAGCAGAGAGATAGGGACACACAGAATCCGAAGCAGGCTCCAGGTTCCGAGCTGTCAGCACAGAGCCCAACACCGGGGCTCGAACTCACAAACTGGGAGATCATGCCCTGAGCTGAATGATGCCCAACTGACTGAGCCACCCAGGCGCCCCACCAATTATTTCGGATACATTGTTGTTTACTTCTCTAATTGAGGCTCTCCTTTTTTTTTTTTTTTTTTTTTTCCAGACGGCTTCATACCCAGCGCAGAACCCAGTGGAAGGGCTTGAACTCACGACCCTGAGATCAAGACCTGAGCTGAGATCAAGAGTCGGATGCCTAACTGAATGAGCCACCCAGGTTCTACTTTTTAAATACTAATGCTTGTGGAGATGCTCTGAGAAGGCAGATCTTACATTTTATGTGCATTAAGTACATTTCATATTTTAGGAAATTAACTTTGGAACATTGGACAAGAACCTGAAGCAGCTATTTAAATATTTTTGAGTATTTATTTATTTATTTATTGAGAGAGAGAGAGAGAAATAAGGAGGGGGAGAAAGAATGAGCATGAGTGGGGTAGGGTCACAGAGAGAGAAGGAGAGAGAGAATCCCAAGCAGGCTCCATGCTGTCAGTGCAGAGCCTGATGTGGGGCTCAGTCTCACAAACCATGAGATAACGACCTGAGCCCAAACCAACAGTAAGATATTTAACCGACTGAGCCAACCAGGTGCCCCTTGAAACAGCTCTTTACATCCTACGATCGATTTTAAGAGCCTACGCAATGTGCAGAGATTCTTACAACAGCTTGATTTGACAACGAAAAACTGGAAACAACTTTAAGTGTGCAGTGAGAGGAAAACGCTTCCATAAATTAGGGTATCATCAAACCTGGACCTTTGAATAACTACCACCAATACTGTTCGGTACATGAAAATACTTATAATGCCATAAAGCAACAAAAAAAAAAGATTATATTTGCACTATGAACTCAAAATGTATGAAGATTAATAAGAATAAAGAACCCTAACTATAATCAATAAAATGTTGAGGTTGTTTTTTTGAGCGAAGGATTTATGGCTGACTAACTTGTTTTTTGTATATATTTATTTTCTCCCTATTTTGTAGATAATCACTAGTGAATAGATATTACTTTTATGGCTAACATAAAATGAAGTTTGTTGTCTGAAAATTGCCACTCAGGATTAAGACTGAGTGAAAAATATTACTCCTCACTTCATGATCGCTAACATAATTAAGGATCAAAATGTAGTGTCTTAGAGAAGATTATAGGTCAATTTCTTTAAAGAAGACCCCATATATATCTTATTGGAGGCTGACAGATCCCTTGCATTTTTTGTTTGCTTTTGCATTTTTACTTACTTTCTTGAAAAATCTCTTAGACTAAAGCTTATACTAAAATCTCTTATACTAATGCTGTCTTCCCTTTCCATTTTCCGCATGATTCCTCATGTCATATTTTTAAATAGTATCTGAGAAAAGAAAAGAAAGAAACTTAGGCTGAGCTAAGCACCTTGAACTGAAGGCTTGCTTTCGAACATTGTGAACTGGAACAATTTGATACCTGCTGAAGAATTATGGTATTTTAGCACCTGACTCTGTGGGTCCGGTTGAGTTAGAACTACAACAAGAAAGATTGCTTTCTTTATTCTTCCCAAACACTCTGTGAGGCAGACAGGCCAGAAGGTGGTGAATAATTACTGTCACCCCAGTGTCCAGGCTTTTGTGAAATACCCTGTTCCGGAGTGAGCTGGGCCCTGGGATTTGCCTCTCATAGAGCATTGCAAAGGTGATGGGACATTCGAGAGCAATGGTGCAGAGAGATTCCTTCCATGATTACATTCTCTTAGACTCTAAGAGAATGAGAGGCTCCCGGCTGCCATCATGTGACTACCTACGGATAGGCCCACATGGTCAGGAGTTGTGGGCAGCCTGCCTCCTTGAGCTGACGACCTCGGTGCTGTAACTGCTGCAAGGAATTGAATTCTGCCAAAAGCCCTGAACCTCGAAGGGGATGTGAGTGTCAGATGAAAATACCTGGACTGCAGTCTTGGGAGAGAAACCCTGTGCAGAGCCTTCAGCTAAGCCGGGCCGATTCCTGACCCACCGAAACCAGGAGGTAATCCATGTCAGGTGTTTCACTTCTTAACTTTCTAGGAAATTATGTTATACCAATCGGACACAATAGACCCCATCATAACTCCTTTAACACTTTTTTTTTTTTTTTCCAGGGCGCCTGGGTGGCTCAGTTGGTTGAGTGTCCGACTTCGGCTCAGGTCATGATCTCGTGGTTCGTGAGTTCAAGCCCCGCGCTGGGCTCTGTGCAGACAGCTTGGAGCCTGGAGCCTGCTTCGGATTCTGTGTCTCCCTCTCTCTGCCCCTCTCCTGCTCACGCTGTGTGTGTGTGTGTGTGTGTGTGTCTCAAAAATAAAATAAACATTGAAAAAAAATCAAAAACAAAAAACAAAACACTTTTTTCCAAAAGACACTTTGGAAACCACTTTGATTATCATGGGGCCTGCGGGCTCTGGGTTTTTGGGTCGGCTCACTCCCTCCTCTCCTTCCAAATCAGGGCATCACATGCATTTTGCATTCTCTTTTCTATTGGAGGCTTGGCAGTTAGAATATGCATTTTCCAACAAAAAGCTCAAGCTTATTGAAATATTGGACTATTATATAGCACCAAAATATATTTTATTTTATTTTATTTTATTTTATTTTATTTTATTTTATTTTATCTTATTTTAGTTATTTATTTTGAGAGAGAAGGAAAGAAAGAATGCATGCAAGTAGGGGAGGAACAGAGAGGGAGAAAGAAAGAATCTCAAGAAGGTTCTGCATTGTCAGTGCAGATCCCGATGCAGGGCTCGAACCTATGAACCGTGAGATCATGGCCCCAGCTGAAGTCAGACACTTAACCAAGCCACGCAGATGCCCTCCCCCGAATGTTTTAAGCACACAAGGAAATTTTGTCATAATTATGCAGAGTGCATTCCTCACGCTAATATGAGTGCTTTCCTTTGTAACATTGATCACCACCTGAACTGATACATTTTACCAATTGATCATCACTATTGGAATTTTAGGTCCACTCGGGCGGTATTTCATCTGACGTGTTCACTACAGTTTCCCAGTGCCTCAGTGACTGAGGTAGACAACAAATACTGAACACGTAATTATCGAATATACCTAATAATAATTTCTGAATAGAAATGAACGGTTTCTAAAGCCACAGAAGAAATCAGGTTAGAAAACAAGCCCGCCGCTCCACAAATTTGCTATGTTGAGACTAACATGTGTAAGTTTGATTTGCATCATTGCCTGGCTGTCGTGAGGGAGAAGAGTGAGATTGGGTTGGCAAAGTGGGAAAAACTGAAAGACAGAGAAACTCAGAGGTCAGAGGCAACATGTCTAGAGCTTATCAAGAGCTTTCTTTTCTACTCCATTTCCAGACTGGCTCTCCTGCCCGTGAGCCCCCTCCAGCAACACCAGCATGAACTCTGAAATTGCATGAAAAGATGGTATTTTTGCATAGATACCAGGAGAAGCAAATAGAAGAGCAAGGCTCTCAACAGCCAGAGAATAGATGCTGCTGTCTCTTTATACGAAATCCCCCATCCATGTTTTCCTTAGAACACCTCGACTATGGTGATCGTTCTTATGTCCAAAAGCCTCTGAAACACTAGGCTTCCTATCCATGGCTTGCCTTCTCCGCCATTCATATTTCTGTGTAAGTGGAAGCCAGACGATTTCTAGAAATTCAGAAATGCCTAGAAATGTAAGAGAAAGAAGGAGAGACCCTATAACAGGAAGACGATCGTTGTCTTTGTGTCCCTGGCACTGTGCCTCCCTGACAGTCAAGTCTACAGCGTGTGGGCATAAAATACGTGCAGACATATGCAAACATATGCTGGGTGCAAACACAGCCAAAGCTGACATATTCCTATTGGAGTAGCGGGAAGCTTGCCCTTTCTCCACCCATGACCCTCAGAAAACCCTCAAGGAGGTCTGTCCCAGGCTTTCTAGGAGCAAATTGAAGCTCAACGTGAATCTCTCTGGAGACAAGATGGTGATGGTCATAATTTTTCTCACATTGTACATGATTGCATACCATTTGTGCTCTTTAAAATTACATATAATGGAAAACCTTTTAGTTATGCAGTCCTCTGTAGGGTGCTCAGAGGAAAATGCAGACAAGACAGATGATAACCGCACAGATAATCAAATGGTGGGAAACTGTTTCTTGTCCTTTCTTCCACACAAAGCCATAATGTTTAGAGCCGCGTAAAACCACAGATTTTCACTTTCCATGGATTCACTTGCAAACTTGGGTTTTGCAATAATTTGAAGATTTAATCCAACACATGATGTTTCTATCAGCAAAGAGATTAAGCAGCGACTATAATTCTGCGCTTTTCTCGGCTCTCCCTAACATTGCTAATTGAATGCATTAAGTAAGCTCCTGAATATTTATCTCAATTAATTAGTTGAGATGAAGTTACCTTTCAAATACTGTTGGGATCAAGCTACTAAAGGATTTTTATTGTCGGTTTTCAAGACAGTCATCAAACCTCTACGCTCAGTATTTCCACCAGCCAATATGGCTTCCCCCTTGTCTCCATACAATTTACATTGATTTTCAATACCATTTATTATTTTAAAATCTAAATCAAAGTGTTGAATCACTCCTTTCATAGCCCTGTTTTTAAAATGAAATGGGATATTATGAGGCAATGCTTTGTAAACCACAATATTATGCAAATATTTTTATACTTTGTTTTCAGAAGAAACCAGTTTTATGTCACAGAATCTTCAGGAAAACATTTCCATACCACATTTTGAAATGTGTTTACACTCGTTTACTAAAATCTTCAGTGTTACCCAAATCATTTTCGTCATGTAAAATAAAAACAAAAGGAAGTATTTAGTTACTTTGCTTAAAACAACAACAAAGAAAAAACTGTCAAAGAGCAGGGATTATACTCTATGGATAATATAATGTGGTTTTGCGGATAATATGCGTATTTAAATATTTGGGGAAGTAGTAACGTTATAATAAAGTAAATGCATACTAATGGTAAGAACACAATTACATTGGCCTTTTAAGAAAGAATGATTAACTCTTTTGAAGGAACACTATGTCATCACTGGATTTCTGAAAGATGAAAATCCTCTTGTATCTGAAGGTTTCTGAATGCTATGTGTCCTTGAATCCATGGGACACTGTGGCTTTGTACTTTGTGGAAATTTATGTTTGCAACTCAATACTCGCTCTTTGTGTTTATGAAAAGCCTTGATAATATACCATTTTGATTATATATTACACAATGTCTCAAAAATTTTGTACCATTCACAGTATCAAGCTCCATGTGATACAAAATGTAGGTCCTCAAATTCTATTTTTGATGCGATGACATTCCTTTTTTATTCCAAACACAGTGAGTTTTTTTTAGGAGTTTCTTTTGTCTCTTCAATAACTTTGAGTTTATGTTTGTTATAGTCTCCTTGCTACTGTTTCAATATATCCTTTGAAGAGAATGAAAAATATTCTGCTACATCTTGTAATTAAACCTCTTGAGTATCTTTTCCTCCTATAATTTTCTTTTCATTTAGGATTGCTTTTGCTTCGCCCCCAAGGAGTATTGTGAACCATTCGCCCCATATAGTCAAAGTATCTAAATAGAAGACCAATTTTTATTTATTTATTCATTTATTGATTGATTGATTGATTGATTGATTGATTTTTGCCAGTGCTCACAGTGGATTTCTCTGCTTGCTCCTGGACAAGTTTTCATTTTGGTTTCTCGGCTGAGGGTCACAGAGGAGTGTAAAGTGGGATCCTTCAATATGGCTGGAGTAGGTGTTGGGTTGCAATGGGTTGCAGCTGAAGTTGACCGTTTATTGCTATTGTTTTCTCTAACTATGCCGCTGGGGAGAAAGTGAGCATCTTTGCAACTTCCTCATCTTGATGGGAAGGACTTTTCTAAACACAGAAATTCTTACAGATTTCAGGCTGTGAAAAAATCATCTTTGTCTCAGAAGCATCTGGAGGCCACGTTTCCCAGATCTGGGCATCTACAGGCTGACGGTTGCCTTCTAGCAACCAAAAACCATTAGTAATTCTAGCTTACTCATCTGACTTTGAGCTCCATACTTGTTTCCAAGTATGGCTCTAATTTTTTCTATTAATTTTATAAATATAGTTTAATCTATTATCTCTGCTGGTTTTTCGTTGGCCAAAAGCAGAAGCAGTAATGCTACTTTCAATGAGCAAATAGAGATGCTTCTCTTCAGATTTTATAAAAAAAATTTTATTGTTATTAATTTTTTGAATGTTATTTGTTTTTGAGAGAAAGAGAGAGAGAGAGAGAGAGAGCACAAGCAGGAAAGGAGCAGAGAGAGAGAGAGGGAGAAAGAATCTCAAGCAGGCTCCAAGCTGTCAGCATAGAGCCTGATGCGGGCTTGAACTCAAGAGCCATGAGACCATGACCTGAGCCAAAATCAGGAGTCAGATTCTCTACAGACTGAGCCACCCAGGCATCCCTTATTGTTATTCTAAAGTAAAGGAATACATTCTCCAAGGTATTAGCAGGAATAGGATATACAGAGGCAGAAAAAAAATTGCTTTAATGAACACCAGGATTTTTTAGAATTTCAGTAACTATAAGCTTTTAAAAAAGTTAGGATTATAAAAGTTATCCAATATCACACATTTCTGCTAAAGAACTTTTTAGCTTGGGTCTGGGTGATGTGGTCTTACAAGATAGTATATCTTGTTACAATCTAATCTTTTCACTCTGCAACTGACTACTTACGAAGTAGTATAGAATCTTAGGCTAAGCTTTATTTTATGTGTCATAGTTTACAAGTGACTTGTGAAATATATAATGTTAATTAATACTTAAGATAGTTTCATAAACTTCCCTATTTCTTTCTTATTTAGGAGATTACACACTACTAAAAATGTCATCAGAAAGAACATAAATTTGTATATATTAAATGAGTTCATATATATATATAAATTTAGGACTTGGATATTAAAATAATACATCACTTACATCCACATCTAATGTTTAAAAAAGAAATCTTATCTGTCACAGGTACAATACTGCTATAAATTAATGCCTTTAAAACTCTACTTCTCCATAAAAGAAATAGGACAAAGATTTTTTTCTTTACAAAGTCATAGTGTCTCTAGAAATAACTGATATGGTATCAGCTTATGAAAACAAACAAAAAAAAAAATGGTGAATTTGCCCTTCTAGCTAATGACGTGGTATTTCCACCCTTTATGTCAGTAAATGCTCTAGGCCTTAGTCTGAACTTTTCAACTCACGGATTCATCTCGGCTAAGCCCATGAAGACTCTGGGGGCTTCTGAGGCTGAGATATCTATTGTGCCCACATGATCTATGGCAGGGAGAAATTCTCAAAAGGAATTTCAACTGCTTAGCAATATTAAAAACATTTGTATAATGTAATTTATTAAGTAATGTCTTAATAAAAAATTGTATCAAAAACAACAGATGTCATGCTAAATAGTCTCTTTAAAAATGAATGCAGTAACAGCTTTTATTTTTGAGAACTTATTTTTGAGAAATCATCAGGCTAATTGTGATTTGGGAAAACACCCAATGACAGCAGGGTGAGAGATTGTTAACAAAAACTTAACCGTATCACAAATATATGCTAACATGTGATGTGAATAATTTATTAGTTAAATATATATGCTCTTCAGCATTTGTGATTTGACATGTTTTATATTGCTCTCGACATTGAAAATTTCATGCTTAACATGATCAACATTGGGCAGACACTACTGAATGGAAAACCAACTTCCTAAGTATGACTACTGGCTGTGGAATCTTGCCACTGTAATAGTTATGATATGTTTATGTATATAATGCCACTTTTATAAATCTGCAAAATATTAGGTTCCTAATGGGTGCTGAAAAACTTAGATGTCGAAACGTTCTGAGGTCAAACACAATAAAGTACGAGATTTCTCTTAGTTTATCAAATGGTTTAGTGACAAGACCCAGGACCTGTTCCAGCCACATTAGTATGGAGTATGGAGTAGTGGAAAATTATTTAACCGGGATAGTTAATACCAAGAGAGTTTGACAGAGTGAGAGCAGGGTAAATGCCACTGCAAGTGAGTTCCTGTAACAACTGACCACCGGATTAAGGTTAACAGGAAAGAGGTAGAAGGGAGAAATTAAGGCATGAGGAAAGTGAAAAGCTTTAGAAAAATGGTAGGATCCTACTATGTTGGAAATACAGGAAGAATCATCCTGCAAGTGTGAGTGAGCTCTCAGAGAATGGAGTACTTCAAATTAAGATTATGGAGGGTTGGGGCAGCTGGATGGCTCAGTGAATTGACCATCTGACTTTGACTCCCATCATATCTTGTGGTTCTCATGATCTCACAGTTGGTGGGTTCAAGTCCCCCTGGGCTCTGAGCTGAGAGCTCGGAGCCAGTTGCCTGCTTCTAATTCTGTGTCTCCTTCTCTCTCTGTCCCTCCCCAGCTTTTGCTCTCTCTCTCTCTCTCTCTCTCTCTCTCTCTCTCTCAAAAATAACTAAATAAACATTTTAGAAAAAGATTATGGAAATATTAGTAGCAGTAAGATCTGAGGTATGACAACTTAAGTAGTTTTTTTTTTTAATGAAAACTTACAAAATCGTGTGTCCTGCTCTCCCTTACAGAAATATTATTTGCTCTAATGAAACTAAAAGCTTTACTTTCACCACCCAATGATCATACTCTCCTTCCTCTCTCTACTCTGTACTTCCTGTTTTCCCCAGGTCACAGAATTCTATTGAATTTTCTCCTCCATGAACAATTTCTTGGTGACACTGCTCATAAACTACCTCCCTTTTTTGTCAGCTACATTACTAATGTTAATGGAAAGCTTTGTAAGTTGCAAAGTGATTTTTCCCAGAAGAAAATTAACATGAGCTTTACTTATGGGCTTATTGATGATATATATCAAATACTTATTGACAAGTTCGTATCGCGTGTGTTAAGCATTTGAAGAATAAATGAATTAATTAAATAGTGAATGCATAAAGGAATAAAAGAATCAGTGGAGTGATGTTTTCTTCTAAAATTTTCTAGATGCCACGAAGACACCCAGACACTGCATTGACTAGATTATTGATCTGATGAAGTTTGACATGTAAATATTATTACTTTTTACATCCTGATTTGGGTTGATGTAATAGACTAAAATAGAATATAGAAGACCTGGGTATGGCATGTAGCTCTATTATTTAACTGATGATGAATTCCAAAAATGTCACAGAACTCACATAAGCATATCCCCTATGTTCTTACCAAAGTGCATTTCTAATGCATGTAATGGTGACATTAGAACTGAATAAAAAATACTTCTATTCTGTGGCAGTTACCAAATGTGAAATCTTGGTCAATCTGCCTGAAGCTTCTTTTCTCACCAATTCATGCTAATTGTTTTCATCGCAGAGCTACTAAGAAGCTAACAACATGACGTCTTTTATATTGGCATACCCTAAGGAAATATTAAATATTTTCATAATCTCATTTTATTAATTGGGATGAATTCATAGTTTTATGTAGATTCTGTAGTGTTCATATTCAACATTTTCATTTAAACTTAGAAAAGCCCAAATATCTCCTATCAACTTAAGCTAGGTTGTAGAATGGAAATAAATATAAAAAAGCTCTAATATATCTAAAATATAAACATGTTATAATCTTATTCGTATCTTAATATATTGCTTGTTCATATTTGCTAGGTTTTAAGTTCTGTATTTTTTCTATTGTGTAAAAAGAAACTTCCCTTTAAGCTTCATTACTTTGCTGGCAAATGTTATATATTCTTTTCTTTTGGTTTTTGGTAACGGGTTACTTCATCTCAATGACATAAAAATATATGTTTCACAGAATTATTTATTATTCAATTATATTCTCCACTGTATTATATTAAGTTGCTATTTTTTAACTGAGAAGGTTTATTACTAAAGATTGTACAAATAATCCTACCATATCTATATCACAAACAGAGCAAACTGATTATTTGCAAGAGAAAAAATTAATACAGTTCACCCTCAGTGCTGGTGGTCTACAACCAAAGAGTTCAAAATACAGACCCCACATTAAAAATCACTCTGAAGATCATGAAAAATGCAGCATCTATAGACCCAAATGAACTTCAACATGAGACAATCAAGAAACCATCTGGGTCTCCAGATATGTTTCACTAGACTCATGGTATCCAGAAACTTCACTTTTAAAGGGCCATTCATTTTTTCATTCATTGGCTGGGTAATCTTGAAATAAACAATGACTATGTGTCAGATATTTAGCTGACTTTCGGTTAATAAATTAGTTCGGTCCCGAAGTTCTAAGCCTCATTAGTAAAATACATACGGAAACAAATAATCTAATATAAAATGATTAGAACATGTACCACATGAATAAAGGAAAGAGAAGGGAACCAATGTGAATGTGAAGGGGAACCTGAGGGAGTTTAGAAACAGTTCACATTCAATAGCAAAGTTACCTTTTTAATTATGTTTTGCAGGAGAATGTCTTCGGCCAATAACAACGGCATAGAAAATTCGTGAAAGACAGCTTCTGAGATCTTGCAAGATTCTCAATGACAGGCTCTGACAATTACCACTCATGCAGTGGGGGCCACGTCAGTACTGGGGCCGTGTGGTAAGGACAGTTGGGAAGTCTGTGGCGTTTGTAACAGCGCAATCCTGATGTTTGCATGAAGAAACCGTTCCCTATCTGTACAAACAAATCCTAAGACTTGAAAGCATCTCGTTAAATTTAATTAGTTAATGTGTTTCTTTACTGCACTGGAAATTAGTACTTTTCTTTAAGCAGATGTCCATTCCTCTTGGGAAATTTATATTATTTCTGCCTCTTTCTAGAATCTGTGTCAGAAGACAACCGTGGTCTCTACTCTGAACAGCAGAACCTGCGACGTAGAGAGAATCGGAAGAAGGCCCCAGCTACACCCTGCAACGACTGTGACTGCTAAACTTCTCTGGGCCAGAGGTGTGCCTCTAGTAAAACAAAGTGGGGCAGAATGAAGCTGACCGTGATCCCTCACCTGTGCAGGGATGGTATGAGGCCGAAGGAGGCAATCAGGGGATTGTAAAAAGTAGGCCTGGTAGAAACTTCCAAAGTCTGAGTCTTCTTTTCCCCTTTCTTTGGCAAGGAAAACATTTGTTTCACTTGAAAAAAAATAAAACGAAGAAACAACTACAATTGGATACAAGAACAACACGCTCACTCGCAAGTCTGTTCAGGTACCAAACTACTGTCATTGAAATAATGCTCTACATCATTTTCCTGTTAATCATGGGAGCTTTTTTTTTAATTTGTTTATTCTTTATTTATTTTTGAGAGAGAGAGAGAGAGAGAGACAGTGAGACAGAGTGTGAGTGGGGAAGAACAGAGAGAGAGAGGGAGACACAGAATCTGAAGCGGGATCCAAGCTCTGAGCTGTCCGCACAGAGCCGGGCGCGGGGCTCGAACTCCCCAACCGCAAGATCATGACCTGAGCTGAAGTCGGACACTTAACCCACTGAGCCACCCAGGCGCCCCAGAAGCTTAATTTTTTAAAGCGTCATGCATTCCTTTGGCAAATGCATGTGTATACTCTAATGTGAAAGTAAATTACTTGTATTCCATAAATTCTCAATTAGACCTAATCCACAAGTTGCTGTGAAGGCCTGTGACATTTTGTTTCTGCTGTTTCTTTCAAATGAGTCCTTGGGCAACCCGGGGTTAGGACACTTGATTTACTCCTTTGTCACCCTTTCACCTAGTCTAGCTGGCAAATGTTACTTCCTTCTAGTGTTGCAGCAATGGGACAGAATATTGTATGGGGTTCACTGCATTTATTAAAGGAGCCTCTTTCTAAGTACTCATAAAAGCAGACAGACTCCAAATATCTTTTAATAAATCAGAAAGTTTTAAAAGGCATTCTGTGTCATGCTTATGTTCATATAGATGTCCTCATATGTTTTTGTGTTTCTAGTTGAAATATATTTATTCATATAAGTATTACAGTCGTGCACTTGAGAGGTTCAAGAATAATTAGATCAACTTTCCGGATTTGCTTGCCTTTGTACTTTATTCTCAATTTTATATTTTACTTTAAAAAGGAAATGGATGTAGGAAAAGAAGGAAAAAACATGTGCAATCAATCAGATTTCTAAATTTAGAAAGCTACAAAATTATTAATTGAAGAGGTTTCTCTTACAGGGAACCTATACATTGTCCAGTCAGTATCCATATGATGTTTTTTTTTTTTCCTATGGAACATGAAGTGGAAAATTGCATTTATTAAACTTTTATTTTCTATACTTGACTGTGTTCTGTATGAAACTTCAGCCATATGGTACAGCATCTGCTGAAAAGGATTCTTGTCTTTGTTAGATTCTGGTTTTAGTTATAATTAATTTGTCCTTCAGGAGACCATTTTGCCCGGTACAGGTAAATATCACTTTCTATAGCCCGAAGTACAAAAAACAAACACTAGGAATATGTTGAAAAGTCAGGCCCTGTGACTCACTCATACTGTTAGAATGTAGAAACCACAAGCGCTGCCGTTCCGCCCTCCTTCCAACAATAGAAAAGCTAAATAGGCTTCGACGATTATAGATTTCTTTGTTTATTTAAGCCATCGGAGAGTTGCAAGTGCTATCAATCTAACTAAACTACAATGCAAGGAGTGAGGAGGGGTGCCTGGGTGGCGCAGTCGGTTAAGCGTCCGACTTCAGCCAGGTCACGATCTCACGGTCCGGGAGTTCGAGCCCCGCGTTGGGCTCTGGGCTGATGGCTCAGAGCCTGGAGCCTGTTTCCAATTCTGTGTCTCCCTCTCTCTCTGCCCCTCCCCCGTTCATGCTCTGTCTCTCTCTGTCCCAAAAATAAATAAAAAACGTTGAAAAAAAAAATTTTTAAAATGCAAGGAGTGAGGAGCCTTTCTTAAATAGACGTGACCCATGGCTGTTGCGTTGCTGTTGGACGGGTCATGTGCCATGGATGGTAGGAAGAGAACGACTTTATGCACTCAGCAGCTCCCTAAAAGCTGACTTGAGAGATGGGAACCCCCAGGAGCTCCAGTTCCATGGTCAGCTAGAACCACACCACGATCTTTCCACTGACCTTCATCTAGGACATTGGGGCACTCTTCTAAAAAAAAAAATTAAGAGTGAATAGTATTGCTGAGGGATCTCCTCTGTGGAGCCTTGTCCACATGTCAGGCAACATCCACCGATGCTGGGCATAGAGCAAGGTTGCTGAGGGAGATCTCTCTGGCACTTTACCGACACAGAGTTGCTCTGCGAAGACGGAGGGAGGCCAGGAAAACAGAGCTTTCTCAAGGCACGGCAAGCTGTGGACGGAACGAGGGAGCAAACACCTCTCCAGTGATGTAAAAAGCTGACAGCCAGTTTGAAAAACAAAACAAGCCAAACATCTCAAATGGTTTGGAAAACTGATGGCTGGACCGTACACCTTTAGAGTATCTCCAGTCTCGCCGAGGCTTTGATTTCAGGCAGTGTTGTAGGGAATGCCCTGACTCTGCCTTCCAGATATTTGGAGCAGTTAATGCACTGAATCTAAAAATGCTACCACGAACTTGTAAACCAGCTTACTTAGAGAATAGCTTCCCTCAACTCCACACTGGTATATCAACAAAGGGAGCGATGTGACTTTTTCTGGTGTGAATATTTTCTAATGATTTTCTCACAAATATCTCCTGCTTCTTTTGTCCCCCAAAGTATTTGGTATTCACTAATTTAAAAAAAGTGTAAGAGATGCAAAGTAGGACATACGCTGAAGGCCAAGAGTGGAAATAGTCTATAGAAGTACAGTCAGAGATTACCAAGGTAGTAAAAAAGTCAGATATCGTTTTCAGTAAAAAGTATAAATATATTAAAAGATCCAGTGTCAGAACAGATGAACATAAGGGAAGGGAAGCAAAAATAATATAAAAACAGGGAGGGGGACAAAACGGAAGAGACTCATAAATATGGAGAACAAACTGAGGGTTACTGGAGGGGTTGTGGGAGGGGAGATGGGCTGAATGGAGAAGGGGCATGAAGGAATCTACTCCTGAAATCATTGTTGCACCAGATGCTAACTAATTTGGATGTAAATTAAAAAAAAAAATCCATTAAAAAAAATCCAGTGTAAAAGACAATGTGTTTGAACACATGAGATTTTAAGCAAAAGACAATAAATATTAAAAAAAAAAAAAAACAGGAAAGAAATAAAACTATCTCTACTTGCAAGTGACATGATTACCCTTGAGTTCACCAAAGATTGTTTAGAGTTTGCAAAGAGCACAAACCGTATACAAATTGATTAAACTTCATCAAAATTAATATTATAGGAAAACCATCCGCTGGGACAAAATATTTGCAAATTTTGCATGCAGTATATGTAAAGGAAATACATAAAAAATAAAAGAATGGTTCAACTAAAAATGAGCAAAAGACTTGAATAAGCACCTCGAAAAAGAAGACTTATAAATGGTCAATAAATGAACACATAAAGAGATAATTACTCAGCATCTGCATCATCTGGAAGATGCATATTCAAATATAACTTTATTTTAATTTGAATATGCATTTTTAGATGAGGATTAAAGTTAACAAGTTTGAAAATATAAATGTTGACAAGGACACAGACGTTGCTGACATGTTTGGAAAAAATACGTAACTTCATATAACCGTGTTTGTTTCACCGAAAATTACACATGCATCTACCCAAGGTAGGTATTTATCCCAGAAAAATACAAATTTACACCCTGAAAAAGTGTTGTACAAGAACGTTCATGGTAATCTAGTGCATATTAGCCTCAGACTGGAAAGAATCCAAATGTCCATCAACATGCGAATAACCAAATTGTCCTATATGTTACACAACGAAGTACCCATAAGCAGTTTAAAAAAAAATACTACTAATACAACAAAAAACATAGATGATTTCCTAAACATTGTATTAAGCAGAAAAAGCTACATATACATACACACATACACATGACTCCATTTTCATGATGTCTCCGAAAAAGCAAGACTTATACTGGGTGATAGAAATCAAAACAGATGGTGGGGCCTGGGATACTGAAGGAGAAGGGACCCAAAGAGACCTTTCTGGGTGATGAAAATGTTCTATGTTTTGACTGAGGTGGTGGTGGTTATACAGGAGGGTCAAATTATCAAAATTCATTGAACATCGTGGGCTACCTGGACGGCTCGGTCGGTTGAGTGTCTGACTTTGGCTCATGTCATGATCTCACCATTCCCGGTCCTGAGTTTGAGCCCCTCGTCAGCCTCTTTGGTGACAACTCAGAGCCTGGAGCCTGTTTCAGCTTCTGTCTCCCTCTCTTTCTGCCCCTCCTCCACTCATAGTCTCCCCCCCTCTCAAAATAAATAAACATCAAAAAAATTTTAAAAATCATTGAGCATTGATTTCATGTATTCATTATACCTTAATACAGAAAATATAACATTTAAAAGACATTTTTACATGTGTAATTTAGGCACCACAAATTTGCATATTGTCAATGAACACATGTATCCGAGTTTTTAAAATTTATCACTGAAAAAGTCAAAAAATGATAAATAGTTGTGTTGTGCAGTATAGTGCTTTAATTTTTTTTAGGATGAATATAGTTCTTTTCAATGTTTTTTTTTTCTGTAGATAACCATCACATTTTTCATATTTAAGCTGTGGGCAGTATCTTGTAGGAAATGAATCCAAGCAGTCGCACTTAATGTATCAATCAGACAACAATTGAAAGACAAACTTACCCTTCAGTTTTTTCAGGCTTCCAAGCTACAGAGTAGAATTTAAGAAATGAAAGCTTTATACGAATGCAAAAAAGGTTTCATTCATGCATCCTAAATGTGAGGTCTTGGGTAGAGTTGTATGATCTCCTGAACGTCTTTTATTCTACCGGGCCCCATCAAACTAATCAGTTTGGGAGGGAGTAAAGCCCTGAAAAAAATGAATTTACTGTATTAGTATAATAAATACTTCTACCATAATCAAAAGAAGACTCTTAGGAAAGTTCAAAACGTGTCACTCTGTGGTTCCTACGCTCACCAAATGCTTTCTGTATGCTGCGCGTCAGCCTCTCATCTTGTTTCAATCTCTTCTTTCAATCAACTGCTCACTACGAACATGCTAAACTTTTCACTCTTTTGTAAAATGCCAGGACTATCTCTTTGGACAGACCTATGTCATCGCATGCTGCATTATCCTACTTTTCCTCTTATAATTTCACGCACCAGATCCCACAAAAAAAGCTTGCGCGGCACTGTGGCCACACGTTTCCGCAATCCCAAGCAGGTGCACTTAGCTCACTGCTATCCCCGAAAGGACAGACCAGTTGCAATGTCTTATGGAAGAAATAACGGCAGTATTTTTAAACAGCAGATAAGATCAGACACCACGAGCTTGCGCGTGCTTCAATCCCCGCAAAAGAACAGCCATTTCCCAATTTCATCTCTATTATTGACTGCTCTTAGCTCTTTAAAAAAAAAATAATCATAATCTCTCCCTTTTAAAAAATACTGTGATTGCCTCATCCAAATTGGATAGCTCCAAACAATGTTGATAGAGACCTGGGAGCAGCTGGGAGAAAGTTCAAACACAGGTCAGCACGCCGCCTAACTGAGCTAAGATTTCTACATCTTTAGCCTAAATTAGAAGAGCATTAAAAATCAATGTACTGTGATGTGAAATGGCAGTTCTGAGTCTTGTACACAAACCACGTGCAGAAATGTGGACAGGGTGTTGCCTTACAGATATGATGTATTCTGAAAGCCCTGACAAAAGCTCACAGAAATAAAACATGAAGGGCTCAAGGCTCTCATCCCCTCCCTCAAAGCCTTAGATGAGTTAAGTGGGTAGTAAAATGCCTTCCCACTGAACTCCATATAGCCTATAAAATTTATATGGTTTGTAAAGAGGTACTTTATATGATAACTCCTCTGATAAGGCCCGGAGAGAGAGAGAGAATGAGACCCAGAGCACAAGAGAGACAGACAGCGTAAGGCAATGATTAGTGAATTGCACATGTCAAAGAACCAAAGAGAGGTATCGTCCCATGCTAGCGCTTTATTTTGTACGCCTTGTCAGATCACCTTGTTTATATGCGATTTCTCAAACGCTAACATTTTTATATTCTCTGGCATTAAAGCTAACCATTAAGGAACAAAATCAGTTCCACTGACCTCAACCTCATATTAATTCCACTGTGTGTCTGAATGATGTCTATAGGTCTACTATCATCGGACTCCATTTGCCAAACATCTCAGCCAAGAAAAAAGACTCTAAACAGAAATTATGATTTCTTGTGTTCTATGTCTGCATAGCAGAGAGGTCGAAAACTTAAGAGTAACCTAAAAATGCATGTTCAAGGTGAAGGGAAAATAATATTCATCTACGCTACTAGTAACCTGTGGAATATTAAATTTACCCAAGACACTTCTGTTACCCAAAGAAAAAAGATGAAGCAAAAATCCTACACTGTACGGAGTGTCAAAGAGATCGTATTTTCCTGGGTCTAAAGTAGTAAAGAAATTTGTCGCTACCGCGTTTTTATATTCGATGCTGATCAACTAGTGGGAAACAGTGATTTACACAGCAGTCAACAGTAATTTACAGAGGGGCGCCTGGGTGGCTCAGTCGGTTAAGCATCCACTTTTCATGTCTGCTCAGGTCATGATCTCACGGTTGTGAGTTCAAGTCCTGTGTGGGGCTCTGTGCTAAGAGTGCAGAGTCTGCATAGGATTCTCTCTCTCTCTCTCTCTCTCTCTCTCTCTCTCTCTCTCTGTCTCTCTCTCTGCCCTTTCCTGGCTCTCTCTCTCAAAATAAATAAGTAAACAAACTTTTTTTTTTTTTTAATTAGTTTATGGAAAAGAAAAGCACAGATTTTCCCAACCTGGCTCCTTCTTGTATTAATCCTGTATAGTATGCAAAGCCTTCTGGTTTAATGAAGACCCATCTGTGCAGGCTCATACCGATTTTAGGTGTATCCGAGTTTTATGTTACTCTATGTTGCAGACATACCTTTAAAGATCCAGGTTCTGTAAGGAGAAAAATACAAAATGTCATGTTCAAACATGGGCTGTTGGTCACTAGTCTCTTCTATTACATCTTTTTCACTTTTTTAAAATCTGCCAAATGATTATTTGGTTTTAATGGTAATGAGTTATTATAGACCGCATATATTTAATAAAGATATATTTCTAAGATTCTGTGAAGAAATAATTTCAATTCAGAAGTTTCGGGCAATTTGGAGGAAAGTAAGTTCACCTTTGGCATTTTCAGCCTCATTTGAATAATAATTAAAAAATTGGGGCACACTTAGGACACCCGGGTGGCTCAGTTAGGTAAGCGTCTGACTCTTGGTTTTGGCTCAGGTCACGATCTCATGGTTCCTGGGAATGTGTCCCACATCGGCTTCATGCTAAGCATGGTTCCTGCTTGGGATTCTCTCTCTCTCTCTCTCTCTCTCTCTCTCTCTCTCGCTCTTTCCCTTCCCTGCTCATGCTCACTGTTTCTCTCTTTCTCAAAATAAACAAAATAGTAAAAAAATAATAATAAAAATGTGGGCACACTATGGAGGGAGGGGTACACATGGACCGCATTTTCTTATATCAATACAATATGTGTATATCCATTACATTTTTATCTGTAGTTTTACTACAACTAAAATATTTATGATAGTAAAAAATCAGCATGCAAATTGTATGGAAATGCCTACATTAGGAATCTTGTCTCTAGTATTTTACAGAATGATAGTGTGTAAGGTATCCTTCTCTGAAGAAAAATGCACCTGTATTTGAAAGTCACATAAAATGTACTACCAGCGAAGTATAACATTTCTTTTTTTTAAATTGATTTTAATGTTTATTTTTGAGAGACAGAGACACAGAGTGTGAGTGGAAGAGGGGGAGAGAGAGAGGGAGACATAGAAGCCAAAGCGGTCTCCAGGCCCTGAGCTGTCAGCACAGAGCCCGAAGCAGGGCTTGAACTCACAAACCGTGAGATCATGACCTGAGCTCAGGTCAGACGCTTAACTGACTTGAGCCACCCAGGCACCCCCAAAGTGTAACATTTCTAATTAAACTTACCTTTGAGGTAATGTTGAATTTTTATTCTATGTAGACACTCACAACAACTGAACGATTTTGAATAAAAATGTAGAACATTGAATAGGGAGCATTGACTTAATATGATTTACAGAACAGGTTTCCCTCACTATCTGACAGTAGAGCATCCCTTATGAAATCTTTTGAAAGCAGAAATGGCATTAATTGAAAAAGCAATTACCATCCGTTTGTATGGAAAAAGTTTTGAGCATCCCCAGACCCCAAAATTCCTCTCCTAGGCTTTTCTGATATCTTAGCATGCATCTTGCTACTGGATGCACAAAATGAATCTAGACAAAGCCCGATATTCGCCAATTCAAAGCCCTGGCAGCTTGATGCTAGGGTGCCGAGTGTGTTTCCCAAGGAAGGAGTTTGGTGGCACCGGTCTTGCTGCTCAGGGTGTGCACTGCAAAAGCAACACTGACTGCATTTTTCTTCTTTGCCTTTTCTCGTAGAAGTGAAAATCCTCTTTGGATTGTGCGTGTGTGTGTGTGTGTGTGTGTGTGTGTGTGTATGTGTGTGTGTGTGCTGTGAAAACTTCTAATGAGGCCACACTCTGGACTGCTTCGGGGAACTAAAGTGCCCAACAGGTGAATGTGCACTTCTCCAGAACATGCCATGTGGAAGGTTCTGAGGCAGTCCTTGCCAAGGCCAGATAGACTGGAGACACAACATCTCCCACTGGCGGGGACTCAGGAAACTGAGTGTGGTGAGTCGAGGCCACCTACTGTGCTTCTGACAAAGGTGGATGGAGTGCCCTAAGATTCATTTTAAGACAGAAACATTTTCTCCAAGGGCTGGGCAGCAGAGGGCAGGGTAGTCAGGTCAGAAACTGGTGACTTCCATGAAAGAGACCCACGTGAAGTGGGTCTCTGCAAAAATGCTTCCTCCTGGCTGTGCGAGAACAGGTCCACACAGCGGACGAAGAAACATCTTCCCTTCCTTCTTCATGGTCTTTTGACTTCTAAGGTAAAATACGATCACCCCACATAGTTTTGGGGCCTGACTTTGCAGGAAGAAAGAAAGAAGAAAAAAAGGAAGGGGGTCCCCCCAGCTCCAGAGCCTGCGGCCAGGATGCAGCCCCCTTTGAAAGACCTGTGTCTAGTATAACTGGGTGGTCCACGAACAGTAACGTGGACACAGAAGCATTGAGGGAGGGAGGGGCGGAGTATCGGACACAGCAGAGAAACTACTGGGCGGACGACTCAGGAGACAGTATGAGACAATTTCGCGTCCATTGTCCCGCATGCAAGGGGTGGGGGGGGGCAGGGGGGGACGTGTTCCTTAAACGAAGGGAGACGTCAATTTTTGGAGTATTTGTGTGAAGCATGGAACCTGTAATGGCACTGATGCTGCCTCATTGCAAATATTTCTCACCGGCTTCGAAACACTTTTTAATTGTTTTTTTTTTTCTTCCTTTTTTTTCCCCTCGTGACAGCTATTTGGAGGCTAATGGTTTAAACTGATACTTCCGCCCCGGCTCCCGTTTCAGATTTGAAATTTAAATTCCGTGCAATGAAAAATGCTTTCATCCGGCCTTTTATTAACACTAATTCTGAAACTTCCTCGGAGATGAATGCATTGGCTTCACCTCCAGCTGGCGCACGGGGGGGCCCTCCGTGGGCTGGGGGAGGGGGGCGTGGGCCCACGGCGGCCAAAGGCCCCACACCTGCTGGAGCCCGGATCTTCAGAAGGTGGGCTGGGAGATGGCTTTTTAAGTCGCCGGCTTCCCAGTGGAAACAAAGAAAATAATTTGCTCTATTAGATTATGGCCTGTCTTGGAAATCATCCAGCTTGGGAAATGCTTTAATTCTTGCTAGCGTTCTGAAGAGACCATCAGCGCAAGAGGGTACTGGATGCATGAGCAATTCAGGAATTAAAAGAATGATTGCAAATAACACCCCGGTTTTTTTGAACGGCCAAGCATGTGAAATATTCCAAAAGGCTAGGTCTCAGAAGGATCGCCGGACCTCTCAAACGAAAACGTTGCTAACCGATCCTATCAGCCAAGAATTAGGAAGCTCCCCCGAGGTACCAGCGTTTTTCTAGGGAGGGACCGAATCGTATATTGATCTGGGAAAGGAAACTTCATGCCTCATTTGCACTGTCCTTTTGTTCTTATTGATTTTTATCATAATTTAGAAACAGAGCAAAACACTCCCCAGCACAAAAGCCGAATAAACCTCGCTCTCTTATGACACCGGAGAGCCTCTAAGTAGCGGAGGGTTTTGATTTAGATTCAGGCATTAAAATTAAATCACACGTCCTAAGGAAAAATGATCTGTAATAATGAAAGCCACACACATGGGATATGAAAGTGCTATTGAATAATGAGGCAAACTACAGCGGCAGCGTGTGGGGCCGGCGTGATTTAATGAAGAGCGCTTCTGAAAACAAATTTCTTCGTCGAGGTCGTGTATCGATTGCCTGGCATATTAGCAAACAAATTCCTGGAAGAGACGAAGATCATAAATTAGAAAGGAATTTTGTCTCCTCGATTCGAGTAGCTTCATTCCACGGATGCGTCGGGGAGGCTGTCAGGATGATGCCTGGAGGTCCCAGGGCCGTCACAGACTCAGCAGCGGTCCCAGTCCCATGTGATGACGGCTGCCATTCCCTAACTGCTCCCCAGTGACACCGGCCACCACGCAGTGAGAAACTGTGTGGTTCTCATACTAGCACTTCTCTCATTACCACGGCTCCTTGGTTCACTTCTTTTTGCCACCACCCAAGGCAGTGACCGAGGTCAACGTTTTTCTACATTAATTCCGAGCCACTTTGAAAGCTCTGAGTTTGGGCCTCTTTTTCCTTTTCTTTTCTTTTCTCTTCTCTTCTTTTAAATCAACATCTTTATCTTGTTTGGTCCATTTCAAGATTTTCTGATTAAACTGTTTAGCAGCGATAGTTTAACCAGGTTACAGAGTTTTATAACATTGTTTTTGAAAAGATACTTTTTTTTTTTTTCTTTTGCTGGGTGATAAAGATCATTATAGTAAATACCTTTTTAGTAGCAGATTAAACAGAAGAGAATTGGAATGCAGTGAATTGTTGAAAAGGGCCTTATCCACCCATCGCATTTTTGTGTGTGATTTCCATCCACTAACGTTTTGGGAAAACACTGAGTTAGTTTCAATTGCTTTGATTTCAATCACAAAAGAATGCATTTTCCAGTGAGTCCTCCCTAGACCAGAGGCATTCTGACCGGGTAGGGGGAAGAAATGGGTCAGTCCACTTATTATCAAATCCCTGCCTGATCTAGGCTCTGTGTCTCTGAATTGATTTTACGTCCACATTTGACTTCTCAGGAATTTAAAGCATGCGGCACTTAAAATAAAGTTCGACAATATGTAAAAGGGAATTATTTTTATTCATATTTATAGGAAATACGAAAGAAAAAAAGAGACAGGAGTAAGGAAAAGTTTTTATGGTTGTAAAACGGTGAACAAAATCCCCGCCTTGTCGGTCTGTGATGGAAATAAATTGTAAACGTGAGCAAAAGCGCTTTGCAGCTATGAGACACTCTGTATGGAAGAGGGAAGTGGAATAGGGCTATGGAAACTGAAGGGCGCTGACGTTCAGTCGTCAGTGAACTTGTCGCCAGAACTTCCACAGATCCCTTGGCTCTTGAGATTTTGAATAAGCAGCTGGAAGGATCTGCTAAGATAGCATCTAAATAAAGGCTGCTTCCCCAGAGTGTAGAATGAAAGACAAATGTTAAAATGTCATAAAATATTAGTGGTTCACACCTGCTATTCTTAGATGATAGTAATGGACAAGTTTAAAATATGCCTGTTGGTGTTAACACAGAACAAAACACAGAACAACAAAATATTATTTCCTTCCTGTTTGCTGCTGGAAATATCTGTCTTTTCTTTTTACGTTATGGTTATGGAGGCTTTTACATGGAAACAACCAAGTGAAAAGAATGTAAATGTCAGGTTAAATGAGGTGTTTCCGTATTATTTTAGGACACATTTTCTGGAAAATTTAAGGCACGTAATTATAAGGAAGAAAAAATACATGAGAAATATTTTTGAAAAGCCCGGAGGCCATAGATAGACTTATCCCAGGCATGTTCACACGTACCTATAAAAATGTCATAGTTTTAAAGTTCAGGTACTTTTATTCTGTTATCGTAATCAAATACAATAAAATTCTATAGTTTTAAATAAAATTCTAGAATTTTAAATTCATCCCTCAAACAATGGCTGTAAGAGAAACCCAGTGTTAATAAAGAAATAACAGATATACATATGTGTGTTTACATATAAATCGAGCTCTTTATTTAGGATACAGAAAGGTCAAGAGGGCATTTTGACACCCAGTCTGTGGTCTCCAGTCCCCACTCCGTTATTCCACAGTCACAATTTAAAGATTACTGAAATAGTCCCCCAAAAGTAATGTGAGGCTTCTCATTTTTGGCTTTAAGGCGTGAAATAAAACTAAAAGGGCAGAAGTCTTAGGTCAACATGGCCACTTTTATCTTTAAAAGCACTTGTCAAAAATTAACCGTTTCTCCTACATTTATTAGAAGTAATATGATCCACTTAATAGAAGTAGTACGTTTCATAGATTCTCTGTAAGTTATTCTAGATAAAGTTAAGATGGTATAAATTAGGGAAAAAATAAAGGACGCCTGATTGAATTATCCAGCCCGAATCATCCCTCATTATATTAAAAAAAAAATGTCAAGATACTTTTATTTGCAACAAATCTGAAGACGAATGTATCCAGTAAATGGCCCCAGTACTACCCAGTCCCTTTCTATATTGCTTAACTCTTTTATTATCAACAAAACATGTCGGTGAGTTCACAAAGACTTCCCGTTAAAAAATTACCCTTGCAAAATACATAAGCCACGAAGCTACTGTCAACAGTGCTATGATTCTCTAAAACATGAAGCCCAATAAAAATACTCTGGGTGCAGATAAAGTAGGTGGATATGCTATAATGTGAAGATAACACGCTGAAGCGACATTTATTAGTCATAGTAAAATACCCATTACAATGAGATTGCGTGTGTGTTAAGCTGAAGCATTCAAGATGGCCTGAGACAAAGCACAGTATTCCGGTTAGCCCCGGTTTAGTTGTAACCTGAGATCTGACTTACGTGTGGCTCTTCTTGTTCTTTTCTGTGACGGGTCTACGTGCAGAGCTTCATGCTGGCCTGTCCGCGGCCCCTTCCCATGACCGGAAATGGTTCCTTAGGATCAATGCTGGCGATGAATCACTAACAACAAAAGTGACCCTATTTTACTTGATCCATTCAGTTTGGAGAAAACAAAGTAAAAGCCAGCGACAGAAGAAATGTCGCTTCCGTTTGCAGTTCTTTGAGATCTAGACAAAACGAGGGGTTCGTTTTCCAAACATGACGGCAGTGGTCATCAAAGGAGGGCGGGTAGGGACCATTTACTGAAAGACCGGAAGTGACAAGACTCCGAGGGGCCAGGAAGATGTGCTGGTAACGTTCACCTCATCTATGACGGCAGGGCCTGCATTTAAGAAATCAGGTCCCCATATTGTTGTCATCTGACGCTTTGGAGAGGAGCTAAGGGGTAACAGCCTTTTGTTTTTGTTTTGCTTTGTTTCTCCTTCCGTTTTGTCAAGAGTCTAGGAAACGACATGAAATCATCCCCATTATACCTTCCCACACTATACTGACCGCTCCGCTGTGCTTCAAGTTTATCTATCCATACTCATCACCATGATATCAGAAATAGAGTCTAAAATTCATTTTTAGTTTGCAAATGTACAGATAGAGCCTCTGGGTTAAAATAATACGCAGATAACAATATACAGAATAGTCTACGTGTAACAACCTAATATTATCTATCGGGTATTTTCTGGATGTTGCACATATTTTTTGCCTCTGTTCATGGTGATTGACTATCTGGGTTTGCCCTGACTGAAAGATTTCCCAAGATATGCAACTTTGATTGCTAAATCCAGAACTCCCAGGCAAATCGGGATGGGTTGGTTTCCCTAATTTTTTCCCCTGCATATTTTCTGTTAAATGGAGGTGGCCAGCAATGCAATGACCTCCGGAACTGGAAATCTTCCCAACTTTGTCACTGTAGGCACAATAAAGGTGGGAGTATTTTCAAAAGAGAGACTTAAGTGGATTTAGCTATGAAGTGTGAGACATGATCTATAGTGAATTTGCGACAGCAAATTTGAGTCTCCTTCTACAAAGGGTACCCAAGGGAAAAATTGGTATTTCTCTATAACGATCCATTCATAATTAGCATTTTCACAATGGTAAAAATTCTTTCCACATTAAAATATAAATTGAGCATACGTTGAGACGTGACCCAATATTCTTTAGGGAATACTTCCTGATATAGTTCAGATCTTTAAAATAAAAACTGTATATGTGTTAGGCAATAAGCTACTTACCAAAGTTTATTAACCAAACTCAATATTTACACATTAAATCATCCAATTACTGATATTTATCTGTATGATGACTAGCAATGAAGAAAAAGTCCACTTAAGACAATGCTCCGAAGGTAGTCGTGAGTCAGTCATGAACACCATTACCCGCCTCCTTATTTCAGTTATGAAACCCAGTTAGGGAAGGGCCACAGCAGAGCTCTCTGCAAAATAATTCTTGACGTGGCTGGCTGGAAAAATAAAAATTTGAACTGCTTTCAAAATAAAAAATTACTTAAAATAATTTTTTTTTAAATTTTTTTTTAACGTTTATTTATTTTTGAGACAGAGAGAGACAGAGCATGAACGGGGGAGGGTCAGAGAGAGGGAGACACAGAATCTGAAACAGGCTCCAGGCTCTGAGCCGTCAGCACAGAGCCCGACGCGGGGCTGGAACTCACGGACCACGAGATCGTGATCTGAGCCGAAGTCGGCCGCTTAACCGACTGAGCCACCCAGGCGCCCCAAAATAATTTTTATAAAGGTCACTCCAATGCACTCATTTCATTTCCTTGATGAAACAATTACACTGTGATCTAGGCTGCCTTGATAATATCGCACACACACACAAGGACATTCTGGAAAACCATATTTTCCTCTTTGTTTCCTCTGTCCTTCCTCTCCAGTCTATCTACGAGAGAACCCAGGTCAGCCTCCGAAGCAGCTAGACTTGGCAGCTAGAGTCCGTGAAACGGCTGGCCCTCCAGTCCCGGCAAAGGTCATCGTCACTCATTTTAACAGCGTCCTAACTATCCCACCTCTTTCTGTTCTTACCTCCTCCCCGATAGGCTCCATTCTCCATACAGATGCTAGAAGCCTCTTGGAAGTAAAAAATTAAGTTTACTATTCCTTTGTCTAAGTCCTTGAATGGTCTTCCCAGGCCTTAGGAGAAAGTGAGCCTTTCACCCTAAGCAAGCTGGTAGGCCCCGTGCTTCCTCTGCTTGTCTGAGGCCACCTCCCAGTCTCCCCGCTTAGCACCATCAGCCTTCAAAGCTCCATCTCCCTTCCCTTCCTGCCATGTCCAGATCTGTTCCCTCTCTGTGGCCTTGGTCTTTGCTCCTCCTCAGCTTCCACATTGTCCATCCAACCCAATCTCTGGTGCCGCCTGCATGAAAACATTCTCTGATGATTCCATCAGACTAACCCTGCCCCGCTATGCTGTGTCACATTTCATTCTGTTTTACTCACCACCATCTCAGAATCTGAATTGAGCTCTCACTTTTATTTACTTGTTTTTTTCACTTTCCATAAAAGAACTTTGATAACAGAGGGCTCCTTGCCATTTTATTGTTCTAGCTCCCAGACTCTAATAGAAATGCATAGTAGATGCCCAATAAGCATTTGTTGAGTTAAAACATTATTGATTATAATGATTCTACTTTTCAAGTCTAAAATGCCTGTTTTTAAAAAAAATTTGGAGTTCAATGTTTAACTTAAAAAAAAATTAAGATTGATATATTTTTTCTTGCTGTAATCTTCCTCTTTCAATTAACATTTTAATCTAGGATAGGAATTTAAATGTATTTTTGTCAATTTGATCATACTATATGGTTTTAAAAATGCCTGAAAAACCAAATATTAAATGAATAAAATGAACCTGCAAAGCAATTTTTACTGTAGTTTGCCATTAGCTGAGATCTGAAAGTTATAACAATTGTCCTATTTATAGGATCTATATTTCTTTATATTATCAAATATTACTTGCAGAATCTCATATATAAAATGAAAGACAGCAATTGAAATGAAGCCATTACTGGAAATTTGGATGTATAAAATAGTATGCCTACATTTTTTAAATGTGGGTCAAATCTATGGAAAATATCTATTTCCTCAGGTAAAAATGGGGCACCTGGGTGGCTTGGTTGGTTAAGCATCAGACTTCAGCTCAGGTCATGATCTTATGGTCCATGAGTTCAAGCCTCACATCAGGCTCTGAGCTGTCAGCTCTGAGCCCTGAGCCTGCTTCGGTTTCTGTGTCTCCCTCTCTCTCTGCCCCTCCCCCCTGCTTGCACTCTGTCTCTCTCTCTCTCTTTCTCTCTTGCACTCTCTCTCTCAAACATAAATAAATATTAAAAAGTGTTTCTTTAAATGTTCACTTATTTTAGTTATTCAAAAGTAAAGGGATTTGTTTTGTTATTCTTCACATATCTGATATTGTCAGAAGAAAAATAAAATTGATTGCAAGTTGAAATAGGACTCTGATGTTAAAGAAGAAATATAAAGATGAAAATTATTTTGACAAGGTAGGATTAAGAATTCCATTGTCAGGGGGCGCCTGGGTGGCTCAGTTGGTTAAACTTCCGACCTCCACTCAGGTCACCATCTCGTGGTTCATGGGTTCGAGCCCCGCATCGGGCTCTGTGCTGACAGCTCAGAGCCTGGAGCCTGCTTCAGGTTCTGTGTCTCCCTTTCTCTGTCCCTTCCCCACTTGCCCTCTGTCTCTCTGTCTCTGTCTCTCTCAAAACTAAGTAAAAATTTAAAAAAAGAGAAATACATTGTTAGGATATAGGTTCTAATGAATCATATCCCAAATTAAAAAACAAAAACAAGCAAACAAACAAAAAAACAGCTATAGGAAGAGAAATAGGAATAATGTTGCCATTTCTTTTCAATTTCAGTTCAATTAGAAACATTCCAAGGAAAGAATACGTGTGAAGAGAAGAGGTATGTGTGGAATGTCTGTGATATGACTTTCGAGATTCCTAGTATGCCCACCACATCTCCATGCTAGCTTTTCTGGTTAAAGATAAGATGTGGATTCAGAGGAATTAAGAGACATAACCAAGGTTAAACGGCTGGTAAAAGAAAGACAGTGATTTGAACCCAGATCTGTCTGTTCCTAAAGGTTCTCGCCTAGGAACCCAAGGGGAGCTTCTGTGTAGTGAGGGACACGCGTCTCTTGATACAGAGGAAGCAAGGGATTCCCTCACGCCCAAGCCCCGGAGGCCATGGCAGCAATGAGAACCAAGTGATCAGAACTGAACTGAGCTCTAGTGTTTTCTGCGGAAAGGCAGGATTATAAAATTATGGTTGCGGTGGAAAACAAGAACACGTGAAAGCATTGCTTGGTCTACTTCCCCCCGCCCCCCGACTTTAGTTAGATTTTACCTGGGCATCTACAGTAATTCCTTCTCTCCTCCTCCATTTCCTCCTGCACCTTCTCTCTTAATTTTCCCTCCCTCTCACTTTCCTATAATTTGGAACTTTAAAAATTTTCCACAGATTTTGATACTTGCTGTAGAAAATGCAATCCAATTTAAAAAGAAGAAAGAAGAAAATCATCGCTTACTCTCAAATCCCAGAAACTAAATTTTCACTTCCAGTGTTTGTCTCTTTATATGTGTGCATGTGCAAACACACACACACACACACACACACACACACACACACACGCACACACACGCACACACACGCACCCAAATATGCAAATACACATAAACAGATACAAACATGCACATAAAAACATACACACGCAAACATACATGTACATGTAAACATATACCCACAAACACACAGACCTACACTCATAGATACAAACATGCACACACGTACATATACATGCAAACGTACACACACAAATGCACAGACCTACACTCACAGATACAAACATACATACACACACATAGAAACACACGCACACAAACATATACACATGCCCACCAACAAACACACACAGACATACACACACACATAAAAACGTACACGCATACTATGTGTAATATATATGTTTTTGTATATAATTTACTTAGAATACTATTATGCATGCCATTTCCAAACATATTTTATTGCAGTCGGCAGGAGGTAGTGTAGTGTATATAAATACATGTTGTATTTCTAAGCAGTGGTAGCAAGCCCCTTGCAGGGCTTTGTTGTACAATCCAGCACTACTTAATTATGGAATTTTAGGTGGTTTCTAATTATTCTGATACTTGAAAAGCAATAAAATCTATAACCCTGTATTAGCATCTTTATGCTCCCTGTTCAATTATCTCTTTGCAATAATAAAAGTAAGATTTCTGGGTTAAAATGTATGCTCATTTACATTTGATGAACCTTGCCAGGCTGCTCTCTCCGAAGCCTATATAAAAAGAAACTTCCGTATTCCACATCATGGCGGCGTTGTGTTTTATGTTTATCTATCCACGTATGGGCACAAACACAGTATATATGCTAAAACAGGTAACAAAGGCCATGATATTATCGTCACTTACGTTTCTTTCATTATTATTCTGGTTTTCTAAAAATAATGGAAGCATTCCTTCTTTCTCTACATTTTGCAATGTATTATTTATAGAGAAAATGTGATTAGTGAAGGTTTGAAATAAGTCAGTTTTTATTCTATCTAAACCAGCTCTGTGTGAAGTAATTCTCAGAGAACTTTTTTTATTTCTCTCAAAGCGACGAGTGCATTCATTTACCAATTGCTTCCTGAGTCACATATGTGGTCATATCTCCCTTTGCATCTTACTTCTTTTTTTTTTTTTTTCATTCATCTTTGCGTTCATTAAACAGATTTGGTTTTGACCGTTGACCAAGCAAAAAGAGACGGAAAACAAAAAATAAATAAAATGCACAATGTTCGAGTTTGAGTATATTAGAAGGTGAAACATACTAAAAGGGACAGAACGGGTAGTGCAGATTGAAGGGCGTGGGGAGGATTGGTGATGGAATTGGGGGAGCCATTGTCAGCACCAAATTGGATTTCAAGGTGGTCTCATCGGGAAGGTAAGATTGGAGAAAAGAAAACGCTTGACGGAGGTGAGGAAGTTGAGAAAACAGCTGGTGGAAAACTTTTCTCACAGAGGGTATGGTGAGAGCCAAACCCTTTTGTCAAGAGTGTGCCTTATGTGTTCTAGAACGAGGAAGGATCCGACATCATTGAGCAAAACTGTTCAAATTATTCTCACACAATTATTTGTATTCATCTAGATCCTCTGTAACTCTCTGTTCTAGTCCTGGTTCTCTACTTTCTGGGTCTTCCTGACCTTTCATAAGATATTCTACCTCTCGATGCCTCAATTGTCTCAATTAGAAAAAGGAAGGTATTTAAAAATGCTGACCTCAGTGTGTGGGTGAGAGCGGTGGATGAATAAAGTCTACAAAAAATTGTGAGACCATGCCTACCACCTTGTAAGACATGGGGTGGTTATCCTCATCACCACCATCCTCATTGTCACCATTTCTCATCAAGAAGGGATTCGTTTTGTAAATATCAAGCAGTTGGGATTTTTGTTGTAGGGATTTTGTTGTTTTGGCCAGTTGTTCACCTCAACATTTAGTCAAGGTTGGCCAATGTCAAAGACGTGAATTTTTCTTTTCAGCCCTTCAGGTATCTAAGGTGATAAAGGTACCTACAGCCTGGGGAACCCATAAATGTGTCTTCTGTAGTAGATGTTATTAAAAATCTTGCCCTGGGGCCACACTATCAGGTTGGGAATGTCCTGACTAATAAGGAATGCACCACGGGTGATGCTCGCGTGAAATCCTAGTGTTTCTTCCGCTTTATAGTTTACTTTAATAAGAAGATTTTTTGTTTGTTTGCTTGTACTTTGACTTGCTTGTGTTTATCCTCACATATCCTCTGTCCATAGACACCCAGCAAATGACTACACTCAGTATACCATTTTCCTTTCTGCTTGCAACCCAAGTCCGTAATACTGCCTTGAGTGGTGAGTGGAATTTCAGCTGGAACCATTTCTCACTTGGATTTCTCAGTGATTTTTTTTCTCTGTGGTGGAAGAAATAGTATAAGAGTGGGAAGGTGAATATATTACAGTTCTGTGACCCTCTGGCAATCTTGGTCTTTCTCCCCAGATTTGTGGCTATCAATGAAGAATTTTTAGTTATATTTTCTTCTTTGTCCTGTTAATTTCCTCCATATTCTTTGTGGTCTATAATGTTGTCCTCTCCTAAAAGGGGATCGATGTGTAGGTTTCTATTTCTAGAACCTTTGTTTTATTCCATATTATTGCTGATGTTCTATCTTCAGTTTTGTGGTATGAGCTCAGGGTCCCCCTCCCAAATCCATTGTTTATTACGTATTCTGCATAATGACTCTCTTGTTCATTTTGGCCAAAGGATTAGAATACTAAAAGTTAAAAGGCAAAAAGGTCAGCATTAGGAACCCCTGAATCATTCACCCATATAAGTAGAAAAAAAAATTCCACTAAACTTAACTTCTAGTTACTTAAAATTAATGTTATATATATTATATTCCATATGTCTTAAAATCATAAGTTTGTGGCTTATAAGCTGAGTCTTCTCATGTTGCCTATAGTAATTCATTTAAATTTTATTTTTCTTTGTTAAATATAGGGTTATAAATCAAAAGAATATGTTTCAATGTTGTTCCCAAATTATTGGTTAATTTTCTGAGATTCTTGTGGGGCCAGCCATTCATTCTACGTTCTGTTAATTACTATTTGTATAGCTTTTGGTCCTTCTAGACGATAAGAGTTTTACAGGCACGTAGCTGCAATTGTGATCCAAATTTTGCTTTGCATTTAGCACATGGCTACACAATGACAAGCAGATGTTTTAGGGAAGAATATACATGTGTACTGTTTCTTTAATGAGAAACTTGATATTCTCCTATGAAGTGTTCCATTCACATTAGTCTTTTGGTATGTTGATCTTTATGGGGAGGGCGCAGGCAATGGGAAGGTTTTCAGTCAGTAACTGCACAGCGGTAGCTTTGCTGGCCTATCAAATGGGCCAGGTTGACCAGCTGTCATCCAGCAGAGAGAGAGCCTTCTGGCGCACTCAGGAGCCATGGGGCCAGTTCTGGTCTGTTTTTTTTTACTGATTGGCCTGGTGAGAAGTCCTTTAATTTATTTGATCCTTAAGTTTCTCAGCTCTTAAAATAAATAAATAAATAAATAAATAAATAAATAAATAAATAAAAGTTGTCCCCAGGCCTTTTCTATAAAACACGCCCACCCTCTTACTTTAAAATACACTGGATCTCCATTTATTAGTAATCGCATCTGAATTAACCAAAATGTCTATTCCGGGATCTTCAACTGCGTGTGTGGTTCGGGGTACGAGCAACCAAAATAGCAACAAGATAGCAACCGAGTCGGTCCCATCTGAGATTTACTCAAGGCCTACTTGCCGCAAAATCGCCACACGCTCTCTAATGACAAACTGCCCACAACTAGGTCCACTTCCCAGAGGCCTCTACTGACCTACAGCCTTTAACCTTCGTTCAGAGGCTGCCGTGGTTCCAGGCATCAGGCAGATTACATGGCCCATGGTAGGTACGTCGTGAATATTGACGTGATGAGAACGTGAATCACTAGCGAAATGTGAAATGACAGTAAATCCGAAGCATTAGACTCCAGCAGTGTAGGTTATCGGTCTCGCTAACACAAAATTCCTTTCCGAACAGAAATAGAGGTCATGGTCCGATGAGTATTGGAAAATGAAACGCAAAAACAGAAACTGTGTTTAGTGTTCACTCTCAACCTTTTCGCAGATTTACAGTCTGTGACATAAACCACAAGACATGCCATTTGGGTTTTTCGCTTTATTATATAATTAACAGTAAGATGAAAGTAAACTCCACAAAAATCACTGACTGCTGTTTTAGGCTCGATCTATTATTATGTCACTTATTTCCTTCAACCCATTTTGTGTGCCGCTTTTGACGCCTAAAATACTTCTTCTAAAATGGGAACTGAGATGGCTTTTTCAGCTGTCATGATTTAAAGACAATCTTTTATGGTTCCTTTTACAGTTTCATCTTTCTCAATATCTGTGTCTACTTCCAAAGCCTGTATCAGTAACTAAAATACTTTTTCACAACTTAGGAAAAATCAATCTGATAATATCCTGAACATTTGTTAAATATAGTTTATTAGGTATTGTTCAAAATACTTTGGTTTTTAAGTTAACATACCTTATTTTTATTTTTTTAATTAAAAAATTTTTTTCTAATATTTATTTATTTTTGAGACAGAGAGAGACAGAGCATGACCAGGGGAGGGGCAGAGAGAGAGGGAGACACAGAATCCAAAGCAGGCTCCAGGCTCTGAGCTGTCAGCACAGAGCCAGACATGGGGCTCGAACTCATCAACGTCAAGATCATGACCTGAGCCGAAGTCGGACGCTCAACCGACTGAGCCACTCAGGCGCCGCATCATACCTTATTTTTACAAGAGACCGCGTATGATCAGTCAGCCCGTAAATAATTAAGGACTACCCTTTGGAGAGATGTACTCATATCTTCTGATTATGGTTGAGACTAAATTTTTGGTTTGGGATCAGTTTATCAGTTGGCAATCACTCCTGGCTTCTAGTAGCACAGACCTGCCTTCATTGCCTTAGACATATGTGTTTATTCTCACAAGTAAGAGTTCCAGAAATGGCAGTGCATAGCTAGAATGGGTACTCCATCAGGTAATTAGGGAAACTTACTCCTTCTATCAATTCTGCCATTTTACTACTATCTTCTATATTCAAGGAGTTGATATGGAACCCGTAACCCAATATGGCTGCAGTAGCCCCGAACCATCACGTTTAGGTTCTGGGCCTGAAGTATTATACAAATGGACAGAAAACCTTTCAGGACTGATGAGAACAATTTTTATAATTCCTATTTCAGATAACAAACCTCTATGCACATCTTCTAGCCTGATGCACATCAGGCTTTGCACACCTTTGCACAAGGCAGGCCATACCCACAGGAATTAGAGCTCCAGCTTCAAAAGTTGAAGACGTCTACGTTATTTTTATTCTGCAAATTTCTCATGACCTCCTTGGTGGAAATGCCCAGGGAGAGTTCTCATTATGAATTCAGCTTTGTTTTTGACAAATGGGCGTTTCCTACCCCCCCTTTTTTTTACGACACATGGCTATGCACTGAAGTTGCATTGATCTGTTGTATGTTCCCCGAATATCTGTTATGTACTTCTACGTTTGCACAGAAGCTTTGTCTGCTTAATATGATGAAGTCCCCAATATTGATTGTTGGGTTCTATGGACAGACGTTACCACAATGAATTACAATTACTCTCCAAGAGACTCTTCTAACTCCCCTCATTTTTGACCTTGGGGACCTTTTCCAGAGGAGAGCTCACTCAACGAATGTAAGATGGTGTGACAAAAAAGGATATTTTTTTCCTCCACTTCCACCCCCACTATCTGTACTAAAGCACTTACTGCACCAAGTGACGGTCATGGAGATGAACAGGTGGCCACCAGGGCAGTGGGTGATGTACGTGAACCGGGGCCCAGGTCTGCTCACTCACACTGCCGGGCGGATGTGACTTTCACAGAGCTCACAGACATAGCCTCGCTTCTCCACAGCAGTGGCCCCAAGAGGGCAGTTTTATAAAATCTCTCAACTATCTTTTATATACTAATTTTAACAAATATTCCTTTAGAAGTCCATCAGCAGCACCCTTTTCTCCCTAATTGTTCTAATACTGAGCACGGTTCACAACCAAAGCATGGGACAGTGTTTTCCAAGTGAAATAATTCCTACAAACTCTTCCTCTATTTAAAAACCTAAGTAAATTTGACCATTCTGCGATAACATTGTGTCGTGCTAGTGAATATATCATGTAAATTAAGGTAGCAAAACTTTATTTTTAGTGCTTAAAAGCAAAGGGCTGCTTTATGTTGTTCAATATAATTGGCCTCTGCTTAATCATGATGGCTTTCTCCTACATTGACCATATCCCTATGCACACTTTTTTAAGTTTATTTATTTTGAGGGAGAGGGAGAGTGCGGGAGGGGCAGACAGAGAGGTAGAGAGAGAATCCCAAGCAAAGCCCAATGTGGGGCACAAACTCAGAACCATGAGATCAACACCAGACTGGAAATCAGGAGTCCAGCACTTAACCAACTGAGCCACCCAGGTGCGCCCCTATGAACATTCTTTAGTATTCTTTTCTGCAGCACTGCCTCCCTTGATTTATGATTATGTATTATGTTCATTGTTACATCTTTCAGCAGTTTTTTGGTACACATGGCGTCTCTAGTTCCTTTCCTTTGGAGTAAGATACTTTTTATTATTATTATTATTATTATTATTATTATTACTAAACTTAACTCTTGCCTTAAGACCTTGACTGACATGCAATTCTAAAGTCACTTTAGGGTTGATGGTCTCTTGTTATATCTTACATAGTCTTTACTTACTTATGTTTAAATGTCATAAAATCATATATAACTTAAATCATGATACCCTATTTTTTGAAGATTTTTTTTTATTATTTTGTAAGTAATCTGTACACATACCGTGGGGCTTGAACTCATAATCCCGAGATCAAGAGTCTCATGCCCTACCAACATAGCCAGCCAGACACCCTTTGAGACCTTAATTTTTTTTCTGTTATGTATTTCTTTGGGTAGAAAAAAGCATTAAAACTTCTTTTCTGGGATGCCTGGTTGGCTCAGTTGGTTAAGCATCTAATTCTTGATTTGGGCTCAGGTCATGATCTCATGATTTGTGGATTTGGGCCCCACAGCAGGCTTTGCACTGACAGTGTGGAGCCTGCTTGGGATTTTCTCTCTCCCCTCTCCTGCTCCTCCCCTCTCTCTCAACATAAATAAATAAACATAAAAAAGACTTCATTTTTTCATTATTGCTTTAAAAAAATCTATACATTTCCCATAAATATCATTTAAAATAATGTAGTGTAGATATTTTATAGAACCGATTTTATGTCAGTAAGAAAACAGCAGACAGAGATGCCTGCATGGAGGAGTAGGCTGAGCTTCTGACTCTTTTTTCTGTACAGGTCATGATCTCATGGTTGGTGAGTTCGAGCCCTGCATCGAGCTCTGCACTGACAGTGTGGAACTTGCTTGGGATTCTCTCTCCCTTTCTCTCTGTCTCTCTTGCTCTCTCTCAAAATAAAGAAACAAAACATTAAAAAAAGAAAATAGTAGACATATTCAATACATACATTATCTTGTGCAATTGATGGACATACTAAAATTATACCTAATATGTTTATTGCAGGAAAATGATTTTACTTTCAAATATATTATATGATTCACAACTCATCTTCAGTTTTTTTTTTCTTTTTCTTTTGAGAATATAAGTGTTTTGAGTAAACAATGACTGTGGAAGAAGGATCAAAGACCTAAATCCTGGCATTGTTCAAACCAAAGCTTATTGTATGATATTTCAAAGTTGCTTAACTTTTCTGGCACTGATTTTGTCTATTTTTATAGAGTAGTATTTTATCTTGTTGACAGAGGGATTTTTTTTCTGATGAGGTGTATAATAATAACAATAGTAATAATGCACTGATTTTAAAAATTTAAAGCATATTTTGTGTATAAAGTAATTGACTTTTCCAGAAGGTAGAGGGCTAGTTCTCCACTCCTGCAGATAGTTCTCTAGAAATTAGTCATTATTATGGATTGGTTAAGTAACTTGTCATTGATTAGATACTCACTTTTCTATAGCTGACATTCTAGAAGGTGGATATAGGCAATAGACAAGCACATGAATAAAGCTGAGAGTTACTGATGTAAAAAGTGTAATCACGTGCCCCTGGCTGTGTGAGAAGGAGTAACTAATTGTGTAGACTTGGTGTTCGATGGGGTGGAGTGACTTCAAACAGGGTACTCATGGAATACTGTTCTAAGCAGATAAGATATGAGATAGGATGTGCGGAATAAGAAGGAGCTAGTCAATACGCCAGTGAGAATGAAAAGTGATTGTGCATACGGCATTGAAGAATGAGATGGGTGGATGAAAACTGAAAATATATGGGGGGGGGAAGACTTGGCCATATTTGTTGATAGATTGGACATGGAGAATGAGAAGAAGAGCTTGATGTACCTATTTTTGGTTTAAGAAATTGAGTACATCGTGATAATATTTACTGAGATTAGAAAGGATGTGAGAGGGACATAGCCAGAACAGGAGAACAAGAGGTCTATTTTGACGTGTTACATTTGACATTTATGTGAAACACCCAAGTGGAGATGTCAGAAAGGATATACGCTTCCGGAGTTTAGAGGAAGGATAAATGTCAGAGATATATATTTGGTAATCATCAATGTATGGAGGCTGTTTTAAACCACAGAAAAGAATGAGTACATGGAGAGTTTGTAGATAGAAAATGTGGAATGAGAGAGAGGAATTGATTATACGAAGGAGTAGGTCTGATATTTAGTGTTTGGTGTCCACTCTTATGACTTGTGATTGTGTCGCAATTATTTGGTAAGTGTTTTAAATCACACCCAGTAGAATACTAAGGCAAAAACTGAAAGAGCTGTAAGCAAACCAGATAAGAAAAGATCTCTAGTGGAAGTGGAAAGATGGAATTTTTTCCAAAGGAGATGTAGTTTCCATTGTACCTTTGTGGGCACAACGACCTATATGGGCAAAGAGTGAGGAAGGTTTGGAGTTTGAAGGGTAAAATATTAACAGAGTTCTTAGAAGATTGCTGTCGGTATCCCAGTGAATTCAGAAGCAAGGTTATCAGTTGTGAGTGAGAGATGGGAAAATGGTTGTTGGATTTCTTTTTTTTTTTTTTTGAGTTTGGGAAGAAAAGAGACAATGAAATACTTGAGAGAGTGGGAAACAATCTTTCTCGTGTCACCTAAGATTGCTAAGGAGGGCATTTTGCACCTTTCAAGTGACCCAAAGGAGAAACAATGTTTGAGCAACACTGAAACAAGACATGAGTATTATTATTCTTGTTCTTGTTCTAGGAGCCGTGGTGAGATGTGTGTACCTTGCAAAGTCCCTTTAGCCTTATTGCCTCCACATGTGTTTTTGTTACCCCCAGACTGGGATTTAATCAGAGTGTATTAGATCTGGCAATGACCTTAAGGATCATTTTTTCCAAATGTGCCATTTTATACAAGAGATATGTGAGGCCCCTGAGAGTTTAACTTCTTTTGTGATTGTACAACTGAGTTGTGGCAGTCAGGAGGGCCTTGGTCTGCTGATTTTTAGCTCCGTAGTAGATGCTTTCTACAATTCCCAAATTCCTGCAACAGTCAATTATAGACACCAAGGTATTTTCTCCTTCTTAGGGGCACATGTGGTACAAGAAATGAACTGGGAAAGGAGAGATGCATTAAAAAATAAATTATCGTCCTAATGTTGCCTTAGTGAAGATAAGATCAAATATGGAAATAAATATATGTTACAATTTTGGAAAATTGGTTGTCATAACGACATTAGAACTTTTTCGTGTTAAATGGTTTATTATAATATGAAAAGAAATAGTATTTTCTGTATTATTTTATAATATAGATTTTCTTTCACCCTCTCCACAGAAAATTATAAACATTACATTTTCCAAAGACTAAAACGATGTACACAAATATGAATAAAATGTATCTACACTATTGGGAAATTTAATTAATGTTCTTTCCTATTGACTTCTATTTTTATATACTTGCACTGTCTATAAATGCAATTTTAAAGTTCCCAAGTGCAATAAGTAGGCACAGATATGAATTTAAAGAGTCTCATTAGTGAAAATTGCTTTTGAAGTTGCAAATAAAACCCATTTATTTTCATATAGAATCTTTCCAACAAAGGATCTCAAAACATATTTAATTGTGACATGATTTATATAAAGCAAGAAGTGTGCCAAGTAAAGTCTTTATTTTGTCTTCATACAAGAGCATACTACAAGGATAAATGGTCACTGAGTATCTGCTTCACAAAGTAAAGCATGATCGATACACACACACACACACACACACACACACACACACACATACACACACACACACACACACACACACACACACACACACCCCTATATATTTCTTAACTCCAAAAACTCTGTACTATAATCCTCAATACTTCCTTTCTTCTCACTTAATGATTTCTTTCATAACTCATGAAACATCTGATGAACTTAAACTTCGGAGAGTTGGAGAAGCTGTGTGCTGTCTACCGCCTTAAATAATAACCAAGATCATTTGCCTAGTTTGTTTTGTTGCCAATCAATAATTTTTCTTGTGATATTCTAAGACAATGAAGAAACTCAGACTATGGATAGAATTTTCACAGTAAAAGTCACACTTTTTTTTTCACCGATATAATTTCTGAAAAAAATATTTTCTTTTCCATTTTGGGTTACAATATAGAATGTCTTTTAAAAGCATCCAATTAACATTTTTGAAATAGCAATATACAATTAAATTACTAAATTAGGAAACATTTATACGTGTGGTATAATAAATAGATTATAAATATTAAGGGTCGGTGATCTGAGGGGAATGTTTCTAGAGAGGTAGAATTTCAAATTATGAACCACACACGAATAAAGCAAATATATGGAGTGTTTTTGTTGATTGTAATTAGTTAAGTTCATTTGCAATAAAATAGAGAGAGATATAAAACTGTATTTATATCCTGTATAACATTTCTGTATAGATAATATTTCTATAATATACATTAATATAAAATGAATAATAAATAGAATGAATGGAATTTGTTAGACAAGTACTAAGTAAGACTTTTTTTAAAGAAACATTCTGCAAGGAAAACCTCAGTAGAGTCCAAAACTAATAAACCAGTTCAGCAAAATTTTACTCTTGGGAATTGGATTGGGATAAAGAGAGGAAGAATAGATTTTCTAACTGCCTCAAATCTATTTGCAAAGAGAGAGCATAGTAAAGTATCTAGATAGATGGAGAGATTTGCATTTGTTTAAAATAATAGAAAATATATTTAATTATGAGGATGTGATTAAAGTATGTACAATTTAATTAAATATCAAATACATGTAATTATTATACTTTCTTGCTAGAGAGAGAAAAATTAAGCCAAGATTTTTTTAAAAGCAGTGGTTTACAATCTAAGAGTGTAGGCCCTTGTCAAAAATCGTCAAGAAGTAGGTGGTCCAGTGCTATAGACCAGGGAAGGCATACTCAATCCTGTTTTTTGGTTTATTTGTTCGTTTTCCTTTATTAAACATGAAAGCTTTCCAAATATACCAAGTAAACAGAATAGTGTACCTAGACCTCCATTGATCTGTCACCATTAGACAACCGTCAACATTCTCCCATTCCTGTTTGATTACGTAGTCACTTATAGTCCACATCCCACATTCACTTTTTATTATAGCTCCTCAAATGTGTATATATAAACACAGAAAATTTCCATCACTCCAGAACATTCTTTACATTTGTTAATACATCATCCAGATATTTTGAGGAAGTGTTTGAATCTCTTACCATTTATTTTTATTGAATTATTTGCTTTCTTTGTATTGTATTTTGGAGAATTCCTTGCATATTCCTGGAGAGGAAAAGCCCTTTACTAGACATTTTTTTTTTTTTTGCAAAAGTTCTCCCAGTCTACACATTGTCTTTTTATACTCTTCAATGTAGAAATCCTTAAATTTAATGCAGTTCAGTTTATCAATACGCTCTCTTATGGATCGTGCTTTTTTTAGTATAACATCTAAGAAATTTTTGCCTAACTAAAAGTCCTAGAGATTTTCTTCCTATAGAAATGTTGAAGTTTTAGGCTTTATATTTAATTCTTTGAATTTTCTTGAGATGATGTGTGTCCCTGTGCCTGTCCCTGTACCTGTCCCTGTCCCTGTACATGGCTTGATGCAATTTTACGTTCTTTGTGTTTTGAAAAAGATTATCCACTATATTGCTCTTTTGTATTTGCCCAAAATCAAATTTTATATTACTTATTTGTCTTTCTTGACACTAATATCTAATGCTAGTTATTATTGTAGCTTATAGTAGTCCTGAAGTCACGCCTCACCAATGCTCAAATTTCACTCTTCATAATCAAATGTTTTGACCACACACGGTTAGTTACATTTTAACCTGCATTTTAGAATAAGCTTGCTAGTTTTCCCAAAATGTGTCTAGAATTTTGATTGGGATGACACTGAAGCTATAGATAATTGGGGGCAAAATTAACAATATTCTTTCTTGATCTATTAGCACAATATATTTCTACATTTATTTACAACTTTAATTTCTATTCTCAATGTTGTTTAGATTTCAAGGTAGATCACTCGTCCATCTGTCGTCAGGGTGGTCCCTAAATATTATATAATTTGATGGTATTTTAAATTCTACTTTTAGTTTACATATTTGATCGCTTATTGCTTATATATAGAAATGCCATTAGGTTTTTCGCATATTGATCTTATACCTTCTAATCTTGCTGAAATCACCTTTTGGCCCTGGAAGGGTTGTGTAGATTTCATCAGATTTCCTGCACAGATGATCATATGCTGTGAATAGAGAGAGTTTTATTTCTTCATTTCCGATCTGGATAGCTTTTATTTCATTTTTGTGCCTTATTTCACTAACTAGACTTCCAATACAATGCTGGAAGATATGGAGAAGTGGATGTTTTCAGTTTGTTCCTGATCTTACATAGAAAGCATTTAGTTTTTCATTCTTGTGTATGATTTTAGATATAGAGATTTTTCGGATGCCATTTATGGGACAAGGAAACTAACTGACTTTAATTTCTAGTTTGTGTAGTGTTTTTATTAGTAATGGATGTTAAATTTTGAGAAATGTTTTTCAATGCTGCTGAAACTATCATATATGCTTTTGGAGATTTGATAGTTGTGTCCTTCATGAATATGGCCCAGTTCATCTAAGCTGTAGAAATTATGACTGTTTCTAGAAGATCAGTGTATTAATTAATAGTCTCAAAGAACCAAATTTATTGTTTTTCAGTTTTCTATTTGAGCGATTCCAGTTCCAATCCTTATTATTTTTCCATTTACTTTTGACTTGGTTTGCTTCTCTTTTTCTTATTTATTAAGGGAGGCATGCCTGGGCGGCTCAGTTGGTCAAGAGTCCCACTCTTTTAGCACTGACAGTGCAGAGGCCACTTGGAATTCTCTCCCTCTCTCTCTGCCCCTCCCTAGCTCTCTCTGTTTCTCTCTCCAAATAAATAAACATGCAAAAAAAGGATCTAGTTTCTTAAGGGAGAATTTGAAGTCATTGATGTAAGATCTGTTTTCATTTCTAATATTGGTGATGGTGCTTTAAATTTCTAGGTACTGCTTTAGCTGCATCTTTTAAATTTACTATGTTGTGACTCTATTTCCATTCACTTCAAAATATCTTCTAATTTCATTTTGGCTTATTCTTTGCCCCATGGGTTATTTTTTTAAGCCATTTTATTGAAGTATGATTGACATGCAAAAATGTGTATATATTTATTATGGCACAACGGATTTGGAAATAAGTATTCATCCATGAAATCATCACTACAATCTATGTCATAAACATAATCTCCAAAAGTTGTCTCTCAGATCATTTTAAAAGTCACTAATGATTTAATGACTTACAAAATCATTTTAAAAAGGGCTCTTTCTTTTTTTTTTTAATTTTTTTTAATGTTTATTTATTTTTGAGACTGAGAGAGACAGAGCACGAATGGGGGAGGGGCAGAGAGAGAGGGAGACACAGAATCGGAAGCAGGCTCCAGGCTCTGAGCTATCAGCCCAGAGCCCGACGCGGGGCTCGAACCCATGGACCGTGAGATCATGACCTGAGCTGAAGTCGGACGCTTAACCGACTGAGCCACCCAGGCGCCCCTAAAAAGGGCTCTTTATTAATAAAAATTCTGTTAGTTGAATTTATTGTGGATTAATGTGTTTATAGTTAAAGAGGGAAAATCTAAAATACCAAAGAAATTCCCTTTATTTAACTTAAAAAAGAATTTTTAATGAATCGCAAATTGCTGCCCCTTTTATTTTGTTTCATTAGTCAATACGCATTTTTATGATGTTGTATTGACTATTGCTTTGAAATTATTTTTACTTTCTCAAAGAACTCTTTATGTACAAAACAAAATGTACCTTGAGTCTCAGGGCTGGCAGAAAAGTAATTTTGTCAAATCAGAAAAAGAGTTGGTTTGTTACATCAAAAACCAATAACTTGAACTGTAAGAAATTGTCTATGTTTAACCATTTGACCTTCAAAAATGGCAACGCCATATGGTTCCACCTAACACTTGTTATACCTTGAGGAATGAATGGTTGTTGGATTTTCCTGGAGTCTCCCCACACGATCCCTCAAAGAGCCGATAGTCCATTTTTCAAGGCAACAAAGCATGTTCTATTAAACATACCCTTGTTTAAAGAACATGTATTAGACCACTCCAGGAAAAGTGCGGGAGCAAATGTAAGATTTTTCTCAGAGCCTCACTACATGAAGAAAGTGCTAATTAGTGACAGTGCATAATTTGGACAATCGCTACTGACAAACTTCTTCATGAGCCAATATTTCAAGGGTGTGAGAAGTTCCCTTGATTTGAAATTAAATCACTTCCATCCAAAAGCTCAAAGTACTAAAAATTCCTATCAACGAATACAGAAATAAGTAGTCTGGTCAGGCACAAATTACACCTCATTACCACCTACTCCTTCTCTAGGGTCAAGTATGCTATGTATGTTTCACTAAAATAACATCCTTTTGCAGAAACTACATATTCATTATTGTAATAATGGTATTAACTTAGAAATATACATTAAACCAATGGAGATGTGAAGAACAATGGTTAAAATAGCATCTTTCCGCACTGGCCTAGACTCAAAAAAAAACTTGTGTAGATAGCACGTCATAATAACTCAAAATCTGTTAAGTTTATTCTTTTAAGTGTAGCATATAATGCAGAGCAGTATGTTTTCAGTGACTATTTTGGAAGGAGATAAATAATAGATGAAAGAGAAAACATAAGAATGTTTCTCATCTACCTTATATTTAAGGAACAATACTCACAGACAAATGAAGAGTTTACAAAGTAGGCGAGACATCTGACTTCCCATTAATTATTTTTCACAATTCTACATTATGATATTTCATCTTGGGTATGGTGTCTTTGAAACAGCTACAAAGTTCTATCAATTAACTGATGAATCTCCTTTCTCAGAATGCCCTTCAAACAGCATCCTTTCAATATAAATATAGCAAAATACTCTTACTGAAACTAAAGTCAGTTATTTTTTTGTGACCAAAACCAGCTTATCAAATTATGTACGCATGTCATAGTGCTATCTGCTCTATACAAGAGTTATTTTTTAAAAAAACGTAATGGTCTGCTTAGAACGAGTGGCACAAAATAAAAAGCACTGATATAAAATAAAAATCATTAGACTCTATTGTTTTGAAAATAGGCCAAAAAATAAACACAGCAAGACATGCAGTGTTGTGGTTTAATTTTTTTCTTAAAATACACAAAGATTTTGTTCCTGTTGGCATAACCAGGGTAGACTCCAGAGTGAAAGGAAGTGCAATTCGCAAGTTCAATTTGGTATAAGCTCCAGTTTAGAAAGAGGTGTTAACCTTCGTAATTATGGAGAAAACATCCATGTGTGTATATGGATAAAAATTCCTTGATTGTATGTATGTATGTGTGTATGTATGTATTTATCGGTTTGCCTTTTAGGGACAGAAAACACACACACACAAGTGAGGGTGGGGCAGAAGGAGAGAAAGAATCTTAAGCAGCCTCCAAGTCAAGTAAGAAGCCAAACTGGGAGCTTGATCTCCCCACCATGAGATCATGACCTGAGCTGAAATCACGAGTTGGATGCTTAACCGACTGAGCCACCCGGAAGCCTTGATTTTACATAAGGTGCCTACTATGGAACCATTTCTGCCACGTCCCTGTGGTTGTCAATGGACATATGCTCTCATAAGACCATACGTTTTACAGTCCAGCAACACTTTTTCCATGAGCCGTGTTGCTGCTTTCTTTATTTCCATCTGTATTATGACCTTATTCTCTCGGTACTTTAAGACGGACACCAAAATGCCAAAGGATTTATTAAACATCCAAAATGTTTTTCCAGTGAGGGGAAAGGCCATGGTACTAATTTGAATCCAAAGTTTTGGAGAAGCCCTACGATATCCTCTCACAAAGCATAAGTATTGGCACAACAGGTTACTAACAAGGCCTTCAGTTCCTTTGTGAACAGGAGAGAAAACTAAACACCAAAATGTATCAAGGCACCAAAACCAATATACCATATGTGTTTATTTTGTAGGAACATGAAACCTCGCCATGCTTTGAAAATTATTTTTGAACCAGTTATCCAGTTTGAGATAAAATAATATCAAAAGTAGGGGCGCCTGGGTGGCTTAGTCGGTGAAGGATCCGACTTCGGCTCAGGCTATGATCTCACCATCCCTGAGTTCGAGCCCCGCCTCAGGCTCTGTGCCCACATCTCAGAGCCTGGAGCCTGCTTCAGATCCTGGGTCTCCCTCTCTCTCTGCCCCTTCCTTGCTCACTCTCTCTCTCTCCAAAATAAAATAAAAACATAAAAAAAAATCAAAAGTCAAAAATACCAATTCTTAAGTGAAATCAGAAGGAATCTTACACAATGCTTTGTAATTATTAGTGTTTCCAGACTTGACATTTCCAAGAGAAAGTGAAACAGGAACTCTAACTTTCCAGAGATGGAGTCCAGGACCAGCCTGACACAATTAGGCCCAAACTAAATAGTCTCCTTTAACTCTTTCCACTCCATGTCTATATTTGGTTGTTTCGCCTGGAAATGGAATATTACCTTTCAAGCACACCTCCTTAGAATTCCAATCAGAAAAGAGAGCACATGAATTGGACGTTCTAAACCCTTGGTTCTACAGCAAAAGTCACGGGCTTCCTGCCTTCCCCCAGACTCAGGTAATGTCTATTGTTAGAATTATAATAGCCCAGTTTTCTTTCTTTTTAAAATGTCAGATGCTTGTAAATGTTCTGCAGCGGTAGCATTTTAATTAGTTAATATTATCTCACTATAGGAAAACGCATTTGAAACGATGAAAGAGAATTACAAACATTTTCCACCACCTAGAAATACTGGCAACATATTAGCGTGGCTCTTTCTGGTCTTTTCCCTCTGCTGGTTATACATCAAAGCTCCTTCTGCATGTAGAAACCACTTTCTCATGTGTTCAGATACTGTTCTTTAATTTTATTCCTAACGGTGACATAACATTCATGTAAGCGCTTCACGATTCATGTAATTTCTTATTTCATGTTCCACTTATATCCAACTTTTTGTAAATCACAGCTAATGAACATACGTATTCATAAATCTGTGCCTGACTAGGTAATATATAGCTTAGAATTTTAACAGAAATGTTAAAAGGCACAAAAGATACTAATTTTGATTTTGAAGTTAGATATTGAGTACACTACAAATTCTATGGGGCTCCTGGGTGGCTCAGTCAGTTGAGCATCTGACTCGATTTTGGCTCAGGTTACAATCTCATGGATGTGAGATCGAGCCTCACGTCAGGCTCCATGCTGAATGTGGAGCCTGCTTTACATCTTTCTTTCTTCTTTCTTTCTTCTTTCTTTCTTTCTTTCTTTCTTTCTTTCTTTCTTTCTTTCTTCCTTCTTTCTTTCTTCTTTCTTCCTTCTTTCTTTCTTTCTTTCTCTCTTTCTTTCTTTTTCTTTCTTTCTTTTTCTTTCTTTCTTTCTTTCTTTCTTTCTTTCTTTCTTTCTTTCTCTCACCCCTCACTTCTTGTCTCTCCCCGCAAAATTCTAACAAAATGGAAACACGAATGATATTGAACTGACATTGGTTTAGTAACGCCTCAGTTAACAATGCCCCAGAGAGCCATTCCGCATTTGTGTTTAGAGAATAAAATGTGGCAAAACGCACTGCAGCAGGGGAATTAACTACACTGACTCTCTCGCCAATTTACCTGTGCTCAAAACTTTATCATGTTATGTGTTAGATGTATAACCTCGAGCAAGTTGCTTAGTCTTTCTATTTCTTTCCTCCTTTATAAAATGGGGTGATGGCAGGGCGCCTGGGTGGCGCAGTCGGTTAAGCGTCCGAGTTCAGCCACGTCACGATCTCGCGGTCCGTGAGTTCGAGCCCCGCGTCAGGCTCTGGGCTGATGGCTCGGAGCCTGGAGCCTGTTTCCGATTCTGTGTCTCCCTCTCTCTCTGCCCCTCCCCCGTTCATGCTCTGTCTCTCTCTGTCCCAAAAAATAAATTAAAAAGGTTGAAAAAAAAATTTCAAATAAAATGGGGTGATGGCAATATATACCTCTTTTGCAAGGTAGCTCTGAGGATTAGTGACTTAAAATCAATACGTGATTAGAACTTTATCTAGTGCCTAGTAAATCATAAGGATGTTAACCATCACGGTTGGAAGACGTGGATGAGGTTACTGAAACTTTGCTAATCCTTCTAAGTTTTCCTTTTTCCTCCCATATACAAATTTCTGTTTCCTTTATGTCTTTACGTCTTTCAGGCTTACACAATATCTACTAAGACAGAAGCAGAGAAACATTGCAGAGACCAGGAGAGATCAGAAAAGTATCTGAGCAGGCAGAGTGGTGGCTATTTAAGCACTGAGTTGAGCGGACTGTAGTTGGCAGACTCAAGTGGCTTTGTAACCCCCTAGTGCACTGGCTGGATTAACCGCCCTTCCCGTGCCCCCCTCCCCCATGTTGTGCCTTGGGAAACCCAGGCACTCCAGTCTTTACTGGGAAGTGACCCCCATTTTGGACACGTTCTCCCACTACTTGAATTTTTCACCCGTGCTTTCCAAATGTTTAAGGCTAAGCCAGTTGCCGCCGTCATTGCGTAATTTAATAAAATGTAATAATCTGATCAGATGTACATGTGAACAGAAAGGAAATTGATGTTTCCAAAAATAAGCTGACACGTTTGGTGAGATTTGAAGCAGTTGCCTCTCTAAGAAATGGCCACCAAAAGCTTCCACTGAATGCGGTATTTAAAAGGCAACTGTAAAAGATGTGGAAAATCACAAAATCCAGTAAGCTCTTACACACTCAGGGATCTTCAAATGTCATCAAATTCCTCTTATTCTAAAGAATAGAAACACTGAATTACGGAGCATACATTCTAGATTGGATCCAACGAAAAAGCCATCAGGAAGCTAATCAGAAAAAAAAATGTGTTCAAAATATGTGAATTATTTGCACCCCCTCCAAAAAGTTGCACTGGTTATTTATTTGTTAATTTCGTTATGACTTTATTTTTAGAGTAGTTTTAGGGTTTACAGCAAAATTGAGCAGAAAGTCCAAATTTCCTACATAGCCTGTCATTGTACAAGCATTGCCTCCCACATGATCAACATTCCACATATATTTTTTCAAACTTTTATTTTGAGATAGTGGTTGACTTGTGGGCCCTGTATAAAAGAATACAGAGAAATTCCACTGTGCCCTACATGTATTTCCCCCCCCAGTTGGGACATCTTGCACAATTATGGTAGGAGGCGAGAATCAGGATTTTGACGTTGATATAGTCTACTCACCGGATTCAGACTTGACTAATGAAACATACTCTTGTGTGTGTGTGTGCACTTCTCTATATGCAGGTTTGTCACACGTGTAGATTTCTGTGGCCACCGTCACCGTCAGGATACAGGAATATTTCTATCGCTGAAGTCCTTTATCCTATACTTTCTATTTTAACAAATACATATAGCAGGAGCCAGGCATGGGACTAGGGGTTTTTAAGAAGTGAACTCATTAAATATTCTTCTCCCCAGTTTTACAGGAGGAAAATGAAAAGAAAGAGAAATGAACACATTTCCCTAAGTTGTAGCCCTGATGGTCTGCTTTGCTCTATTGCTGACCATGCCCTAATGGGCAAAAGCATGTGTTTTCATCTCCTTCTAATTGTTGCCCGTGTTTGTCACCTTGAAGATCTCGTTTGATTTAAGCTGGCTTTGCTGTGAACACGGTGCTGAGATACGGCGAGGGCAAAGGGTGGTCAGGGCCTTGCACTTTGGCACCGGCAGAAAGATGGAGAAGAGCAAGAGAACTCCTGGAGGAGGGTCTCTTAACAAGTAAGATTTCTGAAGTTTAACCCTGAATCGTTAATAATACCGCGATATGTGTCGATGGTATCGTTTGCTCCATTTCCGTGTATTATGAAGCACTTACCCTGTAGAAAACACCGTGATGAACGTGCAACGTAAGTATGACTCCTGTTACAGCTCGTTGAAGGAGACAAAAATAACGAAATCCGGGCATAGGCAAATCTATAATTTCTGATTTTCACCGGAGCTATAATTTTATTTAAAAAAAAATGACAGCTTGAAGCAGGATATAAGGAGAACATCTAATTTAGTTTCTAGAGTGAGTCAAGGTCTCTCTGAGAAAGTGACAGGTCAGTAACCACACGAATAACCAGGTGAGCATCCTGTTGTATGCTAGGTCCTTGAAGTGGTCCATTTTAGAACACATACTACAATACAAAAATGCCTGTATTTTCACTCAAAATTCTCCCATGTCCTTCCGTTTATGGTCAGAATTTTGTTTTCAATGAGAGGATTCTAAGTATCTCACCTGCATTTGGGGGGCACAACTGATAATCCTGGAATCTGCTGTCTCTTCTGATCTGTACTCTATTCCATAGATAGACTTTCCTTTCCTGAGTCCCATTATTATAAAAAGTTCTATGAATTTTAAGAAACAAATCAAAAGGGAATTGCGCATTTGGAAGAACATACACATGTTCACTATGTGAGAGATAAATGCAATGTGTCTTCCTTTGATCAGAGAGGAGCCTCTGAAGAATTAATTCTACAGTAGACACAGAGGGATAATTCGTTCGGCATCTTTGAATTTCATTCTGACTTTTAAAATGACTCATGTTCTTCTGATACGTTAAAGATCACTTGTCATTACGTTTTCCTAATTTGTCATTTGATAGATTCAAACAGCCCTCAACAAGCATCTTTGATTCAAAAGAATGATTCTTTAATTTCAGGCTTCCCTCTACTTCCTGTCAATGTAGCAGTGTCCCAGCTGAGCTCCAACCAAGATTCTGTTTGAATGTGTGTGAAACTGGTGGGCTGCATCTCTCTGACACATGTTGTCATGAGTTGTTCAAAAGCATTTAAGGGTGTTTTCAGGATTGAAGGGAGGAGACAGAGAGAGATGCACAAGAGTGGAGATACACAGAGTGCAGGAGGGCAGAGAGAGACAGAGAGGCAGAGACGGAGAGAAAACGAGGAAATGATAGAATGGCTTCTGACTGCCCACCATCGTAGAGTACTTTTGAGAGAGCTCTATAGTGAGACTGCTTGTGTTAGGGTTTGCCAGAGAATTGGCACGCACATTTTTGGAGGCTGAGAAGTTTCATGAACAGCTGTCTGCAAGGAAGAGACCCAGGGAAGCCGGTGGTTGTGTAATTCCATCCAAGTCCAAGGGCATGAGAACCAGGGAAGTCAGTAGTTTACATCCTAATCCTAGGACCAAAGACAATGAGATGAGATGTCATAATTCAAGCAAGCAAGTAGGAAACCAGAAAGACTAAAATCCTCCTTCCTCCGCCTTTAGTTCGATTCAGGTCCTCAATGGATTAGATGATGCCCACCCACAGTGGGGAGGGTAATCTACTGAGTCTACCAATCCAAGGGCCTTCACAAGCACAACTAGAAATAATGTTTACTCTGGACATCTCATGGTGAAGTCGAGGTGACACATAAAACTAACCACAGGGGCGTTAGAATCAGAAGCTAAGAAATTGTTTTAATGGTAACTTTAATCATAAAAGCTTTTCAGAATCTATTACACTGGGACTATAGGGACAAGTGGGATGCAACTATGCGTTGAGATACGCTTCCTTCCTCCACCTCGGATATATTGCTGTTGTGTTCCATGAATCTGGGTAATCTGAGGGCTCATATGAATTCTTAACAGAGACAGAATAAGGTGCCTCGATGCAGCCACCAGAGCAAATGAAACTGCATGCAAATTTTGGGAAACACATGGAAATATTCCCAGGAACTCCAGAGAAGATCATGTGAAACACACAAGAGTCACGGCTACAGAATGCTTGCAGTTATCAAAGGTGGGATCCAAAGTCCTGGGAATTAGTACATCAATGCTCATGTACGCACTGTCCCCCCGCATACACAAACACATTCTCAAGACCTTGGTTTGGGTCACTGTGATACCAGACTACATCATGACACCTGGGACTAAGTAAGGAACAAAGAGAAGCATTTCAATAAGTTAATGATGAATCAAAACAAAAATCAGTGAGTTGATCCACTGCAATTTTCACTTTTTAAGTAATTTGACTTGTTAGAGATGTAGTCATTGTTTTAAAAAGTATGACCCTTGGAGCAATCTCCCCATGTGCTTTTTAAACACCCACATCACTAAGCTTTTCTTTTTTTATGAAATTATAAAGAGATGGCCCTAATACTGTATTTATAACTAAAAATGTTAAGATCTAATTTTCACACCCTATTTCACTTGTATCACCTTAAAGCCAAAAATATGAAAATCACTACTTATTTAAGGGAGATTTTTAGGTTACTTATACTTCTAACTTTCTTGAAATAATTGGATCAACTTCTTTACACTTTTCTATTCATAAGGCTGACTTAGTCTTTGCCACCCGTTCAGAAATCGCATACCTATCACTTAGCGGCACCTATGCAAACAACAAAACAAAACCCACCAAATCCAAGTGGGTTGTGGAAGAGTGTATTTTTCAAAACCGTCCTCCTCATCATTTGTCATCACACTTTCACCCCCAGAATCTTGCCACTCCTGTATCGGGGGGTAGAATCGCTGTCTTGTCCCCTGGAATCTGGTGAGTCTTTGTGATTACGGCAACTGGTAGAATAAGAACCAAGTAATAAAATTAGAGCAAAAAAAATGGAATTTCTCTTATCCATTGTGAAGTTCAGGATTAACAAGGAAACCCCCTTGGAGAAGAACCAAAGTCTCAGCCCTCATCTTCAGCCGATCTCCCGGAAAGCAGGCGGGCAAACATTGACAGACATGCGAGAAATGGACCGTCTCGGAAATGGGTCCTCCACCGTTTAGGGGAGTTTTCCCAGCTATGTTCTATGAAATGACACCAAAGCCTGCCCAAATGGCAAACTGATAGGTATGATAACTGGCAGTTGTTTTTAAGACCCTGATTTATTTTGGGGTGCCTGGGTGGCTCAGTCGGTTGGGTGTCCGACTTCAGCTCAGGTCACGATCTCACGGTCCATGGGTTCGAGCCCCGCGTCGGGCTCTGGGCTGATGGCTCAGAGCCTGGAGCCTGCTTCTGATTCTGTGTCTCCCTCTCTCTCTGCCCCTCCCCCATTCATGCTCTGTCTCTCTCTGTCTCAAAAATAAACATTAAAAAAAATTTTTTTTAAAATAAATAAAAAAAAGACCCTGATTTATTTTGTAAATGTAAAGTGATTTACTTTGAAGCAATAAATAGCCAATAGATCAAGTGCTAAAAAAAAAATTAAGTTTCCAAAATTAATAAATCAGGCAAAATGAGGATTGCACACTCTTTAACTGCTAGGTGGGAGCATTGTGTAACAGGTCTTCAAGAGGATTATTTAATTTTCTAGCTGATGAATCTCAGTTTGGCTTATTATGCACACTTGATTAAGACACAGCCTCTGTACAGTTATGCATCAGCTTGTATATTTTTTTTCTCCAACAGAGAGGTAATTGATTTCTGTCCTGTAGAGAGAATGACAACAAAAGTTGCAGTCTTATTGCCCTACAAGGCTTTAACCAGTTTTTGATCTATTAGCAAATTCGTTTTTGTATTCCGTTGACCTTTTGAATATTGATACTCAGTCTCTTAAGGTGTCTTTGAGCCAGAATCACCATCCTAATTATGACCTTACTAATAGGCTAAGAAAAGCTTAATACGTGTTTGTATTAGAATGAGCATCATGTCTTTCACTTTCAAAAAAAAAATTGATTTGGGCATGGGTGAACTAAATATAGTTTAAGTTGAAAATATAGTTTAAATATAGTTTAAATTGATATCAGTGAAAATGATGGAGTAAGGAACTCCAAACACTGTCTCCAATATAAGAGCAATAAGGAAACTGACAAAAATGGTCGGAATCAACATTGTAGAATTCAGGATAGTAATGAAATGCGTGCAGCCATCTCAGGAATATGCATTAAAGTAAAATGACTGGATTTTAGTAGGAACAGTGAGCCTTGTGGTATTTTTACTTATGCTATGTCCACTCTTCCCTTTTCAGCCCTGCAGTAGCCTTCAAAGCCACCAAACACAATCACGGTCAAAGTAAGCTGCCTATCACCAGAAGTGGAGACAGAATAAAGATGGAACTCCTTCAAAACTTCATTTCAAGGAAAGTGTTGTTATTTAACCTGTCTGGAGGTTCCCTGAAGGCTCCACTTGAAAGAATGCTTTTATCTGACCTGACTCAGAGGTCACCCGGGACAACAGCCTTTTCTCTCTGGATATTTGTCAAAAACAATTAGAGGCAATTGTTTAATTTCCAGCTGCCTGAGATAATAGATAAAAGTTGAGGAAAGCAACAGGCTAATAACAAAGTTTAAGAAGCAGAAGTGAAGAATGAGATGCCCCTAAGGGCTTTGAAAAACTGACATATGACTGAGAATCTAGAAGACTACAAGCTGTACACGTGTCAGGAAGACTTGAAAAGGTGTTGATCTTTCATGATTGGCTGGTCTGGAGGTACAATGGAAGCAAGACCTGAAGCAGAGTTGTGAACTGTCTGGCTGAGTCTTGATGTCCAAAGAGAGCACTGGGAAAATTGGCAGAGAAATGGTTTCACGCATGTAAAGAGATATGTGACCAGTAATTAGCTGACCACTAAGTCGACCAGAGGCTTCGTAGGCATACGTGATAAAAAACACACGCTTTGTGGTTAGTTCAGAAAAGTCACTAAACAAACAAACACCGTTACCACCAACAATAAACGCTGGGAGTGAGAAAGATCTGATTTCCAGAGATGTCACATTATATTATTTGAAGCATCCGATTTTCACAACAACAACAACAACAACAAAATTATGAAGCTTGCAAAGAAAGTATAAGAAAGTATACACCTGTGCTGGAATAAAAACAATTAATAAAACTCTCCCTGTGGTAGCCCGAATATTGGATGTACCAGACAAAGACTTTAAACCAGCTATTTTATTTTTTTTTTTAATTTTTTTTTCAACGTTTATTTTTTTTATTTTTGGGACAGAGAGAGACAGAGCATGAACAGGGGAGGGGCAGAGAGAGAGGGAGACACAGAATCGGAAACAGGCTCCAGGCTCTGAGCCATCAGCCCAGAGCCCGACGCGGGGCTCGAACTCACAGACCGCGAGATCGTGACGTGGCTGAACTCGGACGCTTAACCGACTGCGCCACCCAGGCGCCCCTAAACCAGCTATTTTAAATACGTCCAGAGAGCCTAAGGAAATAATCTCCCAAGAAAGAGAAGACAAATGAGAAGATTGTCTCACTCAATAGGGAATACAATAAAGACATAGAAATTATGAAAAAGAACCATAGAAATTATGGAGTTGAAAGGCACCGTAACTATAAAGAAAAATATAGTAGAGGGGATCCATAGCAGACTTGAGCCAGTATAAAATTAATCCATAAATGGGGTGCCTGGGTGGCTAAATTGGTTAAGGATCCGACTTTGGCTCAGGTCATGATCTCACGGTTCATGGGTTCAAGCCTCGCATCGGGCTCTGTCCTGAAAGCTCAGAGCCTGGAGCCTGTTTCAGATTCTGTGTGTGTGTGTGTGTGTGTGTGTCTCTCTCTCTGCCCCTCCCCTGCTCATGCTCTATCTCCCTCTGTCTCAAAAATGAAGAAACATTAAAAAATAATTAAAAAATAAAATAGTTCACCTTAAAAATTTATCCGTAAATGAAAATAGGTCATTGAGGTTATCGAGTTGGAATAGAAAGTGAAAAGAATGGCATACAAATGGACAGAATTTCAGAGATGGGTGGACATCATCAGATAATCTACGAAATAAAATTTATGTCTGCCAATTTGCAATTATACTCACAATGGGAGTCTAAGAAGGCGAGGAGAGAAAATGGCAGAAAGAGTATTTGAAGAAATATTGGTCAACAACTACCCAAATTTGAGGGCAATTAGTAATCTATACATCCTATAAGCTCAACAAACTGGATGCTGGATAAACGCAGAGATTTACAGGTAGACACATTATAACTGAACTGTCAAAAGATAAGAAAAGAACAAGAGAAAATGTCCTCATCATACACAAGAGATCCTTAATAAGCTTAACAGCTGATGACTCATCAGAAACCATGAAGGCCAGCAGCTAATGGGGCTATATATTCAAAGTAATGAAAGAAATACACTGTCACAAAAATTGAATACACAGCAAAACCATTCTTCAAAAAATGAAAAATTAATAAATAACAACATTCCCAGATACAACTGAGAAATATGAGAGATATTAAAGGGAGTCTTTCTGGCTTAAAGAAATGGACACTAGACAGTAATTCAAATACACAAAAGAAAATAAAAAAGCACTATTAATTGTAACCACATAGGTCAATATAAAACATGATATGAATATACTTTCTATTCATAACTTTTTTTCTCCTACTTTATTTAAATGACAACCACATAAAATCATAATTATAAATTTGTGCTGATGGACACACAATGATAAAATGTAATTGGTATGATAATAACAGCTCAAATGAGGGGTGAAGGCACAGAGTAATATAGGAGAAAAGTTTTCATACACTATTGAAATCAAGTTGTTCTTAATCCAAACTTGATTGTTATACATGAAAAGGTGTGCTATATCTCCATGACAGTAACTAAGAAAGTAACTCCAAAATACAGTAAAATAAATGACAATGGAATTATAATGGCACACTAGAAAATATCTATTTCATATAAGAGGACACAACAATGGAGAAACAGATGAACCGAAGACCTAATGGCAAAATGGAGACATAAGTTCTATTTTATCAGGATTACAGATGTAAATGGACTAAAACTCAAACCACTCTGAATCTCCACCAAACATAAAAATTATACAGACAATATACGGTTGAGTATTTTGAGAGTTTTGATCTATTTTTTTAAATTTTACTGACTAATTACATGATGGGTGTTATAAATCCTTAGGCAATCACGTACTATCTTTAAAAACATGGCACAAAGCTTAATATGTAGATACAACAGAAGGATATTTTGTTAGTCTAGAATTGACATTATGGTCTTTCCTTCTTCTTTATCACTTTTACGATAAGCTCCTGGCTATAAACTATATCGAGAAACCTAGGGGAGGAGAGAAGAAAGAGGGAGAAGAAAATTTTATTCATGTAACGAAGAACAAACTTAAAGAGATATTATCATATTTCCATAAGTAGGATACCATTTTGGTAAAGTTAAGTGCTTCGTGTACACAGTAAGTTAAACTCTTTGCCATGGGACCTATTTGAAACTAAAGCACCAATATATAATTTTGATGATTAGGATGGACTTCCACAGAGACTAATGAGAAAGCACTGAAAGTTACAAACACAATTTTACGTGTGAGTGCTATGAGTGGCATAGCAAATATGAGTAAGTTTCCTTCTACTAACAGTTGGTAAACTTTGAGCTTCAAATCTCAGCCTGACAAGGAACATCCAGGCAGGGGCGGCGGGGAGTGGGGGTTGTATTGTTAAACATTGCATTTCCAGGGTTTCCTAGAGTGATGCTATTTTGCTACATTTAGTTAAATTATGGTATTAAAGTGGGCCGTGGTTGCCTGCATCTTTAAAGCAAGGATCTAAGGCATTCCTGAAGCATGCAGTTAGCAATCGGCACTTCGGGAGATAGGACCATGGCGCTGCTTTTGTTTGCTTTCAATTCCGATCACATAGACATTGTGTTCAGGCTCATTACATACCTAAGAAAAATTGAAACTGTTCTTGACTTGAAAGTTTTAAGACATCAAATTGATTATTGGAGAGGAAAGTGATTTCCGCTGTGAAAAGAATTATGATCAATTTACTAAAGCTAACTTTGGTGTAAATAATTACAAGATGGCTCAGTTGTTTGAGCATCTGACTTCGGCGCAGGTCATGATCTCACAGCCTGTGAGTTTGAGCCCCGCGCCGGACTCTGTTGACAGCTCAGAGCCCGGAGTCTGCCTCGGATTCTGTGTCCCTCTCTCTATCCCTCCCTCACTCATGCTCTGTCTCTGTCTCTCTCTCTCTCTCTCAAGAATAAACATTTTAAAAAAAGTTAAATTGGAGAAGGAAGGAACAATTGTATATGCTATGTACCAAGCATCACTGTACTGGGTTCTTTGCAGAACTTACTTTATTATTTAATGGAATTACTTAATGTTCATCATCCTACGTTTGGTCTTGTTGTGAGTTGTTTTGAGGTTTTTTTCTGTGTTTTTGTTGACCCACAGAATTTTGTAGATCTTTTGAGTGCAGAAGAAGGGCTTTTTCTAGGGTGTATCCTGAAACATTGCGGCAGCAAAGTTCTGCTCGTAGATATGACAGCGGGGAGACGTGCTACAGTGTATGAAGAAGCTTAAAAGCCACTACTGAAGGCAAGTTTAAGGCAAGGGGCTCACTGGAATATTAACCTTACGCCCCTTCCCATTACTTAAAGAAGTGGTCTCAGAACTTGGTTCTGTGTCCCTGCAGTTTTTCACAAACTAAAACAACATGGCCCTCCACTGTCAGTAAATAAAAATCTGAACAATATTTGTATGTTAGCGACTCATTTGTAATAGGTTACCGCCAAATATCATCCTCTGGTAAATCGTAATTCTTTCATCATTCTGTAAGTACCTAAGTAGAATGTCTAATATTTTCTTCCTGTGTGACAATACATTTCCTTGAACCTGCACACCAACGTGGAGACCCCTGGTTGAGAGAAACCCTCCTTGCTGGCTGTTGTTATGGCCATATCATCTGTGAATAAAAATTTCTCATCTTATGTGAGTTGACCAATAAATATTCTGTTGCTTTAAAAAAAATACATTCCCAATCTACTTTGAGATCGTGAGGAGTTTGGAACATTCCTCTGGATAAACAAATGACTGATCTCCTCTGTAATCAAAGTTATCATTGTTTAGCTGACAGAAATAACCTATGGTGTGAAAGACATCAGTTTACATTCTTTCTATTATTCTATGTATCTACCTCGAAAGGCTGATAATTGTATCCATGATGCCACCATCCAAATTCAATCTAAAAAAGTATACAAAAACATGACAGGTGAAAAGAAAAGAATTGTTTCAGTCTCTTCCTAGAAGCCAATGGTCATTCTGATTAGAGCAATCCTAATGCTTCACTCATAATGCCTTTAAATTAGATTTGCCCTGCTTTTGCTAATTCTTTATGGTCATAGCTTCCTTTGAATGGTTGTATCAGCATATATAGGGTTATGAGCATTTAAATGATAGATGCAGGCAAATTATCTAAAGTTTATCTCCCCTCTTTCTAGTATATTTTTGGGGTTTCATGGTCGGTCTTTGTAAGCTCACTGTAGAAATTGAGGCAACTTTTTAGATTCATATAATGGATAGTATTTTATATTTATTTCAATAGGACTTTCAACTGCTATAATTTTAATCCCATCTAAAAGTAACAATCAAAACCGATGTGAGCTGAAAAGGAAAATAAATAGTTCAAACCCTCAGTGTGACGTACATATCTTTTTGCAATTCAACTGCACTGAATTTGTCATCTAATCTTTTCTAAAACACTCAGCAGGAACTTTAGGAAGGCCCATCAAACTCAATCACTGCATGATCAAACGTGGGAAATAGGGAGCTTTGTATTTTCTGACAGGAAATAAGATTTAAAAAATAACCTGTGATCAATCGTTTATTATTGTTCATTGGGCCTCAGACTTCATTTCTCTTATGAAGTCTTATGCTGTTAAAGTTTCAGGGGCGCCTGGGTGGCTCAGTCGGTTGAGCATCTGACTTTGGCTCAGGTCATGATCTCACAGCTTGTGAGTTCAAGCCCCGCATCTGTGCTGACAGCTCAGAGCCTGGAGCCTGTTTCTGATTCTGTGTCTCCCTCTCTCTCTGACCCTCCACGACTCATGCTCTCTCTCTCTCTCTCTCTCTCTGTCAAAAATAAATACACATTTGAAAAAATTAAAAAAAAATTCAGATGCTTATCTGACAGTAGCTATATTGTAGGAATTATTAAGTTGAGTGCTTTGAATAATTTAAATATTTTCCCAAAGGTACAAATGTGTAAAATAAAAGAGGAACAGGATAAGAATAAGTATTTCATGAAGACAATCTTTTTCTAAGGTTATTTAGCATTGCTAACAGTTTAGTATTTATACATCACCAAACCCTGCTACAGTGTATATGTGGGCATATTTTCTATATATTCTTCTTCCGTTCCTTCCTTCCTTCCTTCCTTCCTTCCTTCCTTCCTTCCTTCCTTCCCTCCCTCTTTCCTTCCTTCCTTCCCTCCCTCCCTCCTTCCTTTTTTCCCTCCCTCCCTCCTTTCTTTCTTTCTTTCTTTCTTTCTTTCTTTCTTTCTTTCTTTCTTTCTTTCTTTCTTTCTTCTCCTATTATCTATCTATCTATCTATCTATCATCTATCTATCTGTCATCTATCACCTATCTATCATCTATCCATCTAACATCTATTTACTAACTATCCATCTATCTATATATCATCTGGCTTAGTAAATGAGAATAAAACAGATCATAGCACAGACCATTTTATAATCTGAATTTTGTCAGTTAACTATGTAACATTCTGTTATTTCTATTTCTATAAACAATCACCAGCATCGCTAAGAAGAAAGAGTATCATATTAATGGCTGTGAATTCTATTTCATTGTATGGATGCTGTAACCAACACTATGGGCTGCATTCCTGATAAGTATTGTTCTTCTCTCTGACTAATTCGCAAATCTGTTTAGGTATCCACTCATTACGTGTGTAGCTTGGGGAAAGTTCAGACTATTCTCCAGAGAGAAATTCTGATGGACTCAAAGAAATTAATGGGGTCCATTCCCCTTTATAGAGAGTTTTTGAGATGAAAATGTGACATCATTCTGGGCAATGTGATGTACCATGTGGTACTTTGATTTAAATATACTGCAATTAATATGTACTACCATTGCTAACACCGGACTATTCAGGAAATAGTCCTAGCAGGGCTTGGGTAATCCAAAGAAAATTTTCAATTCCTTTTTGAAGGTCATGACTTGTAAGTATAATATCTGACACATTTTCACCTCTTGAGATCCAATTGTATTTTACGTTTCCATATTCTGGCATAATTTACTTAATTATTTTTAGAAAATTTGGAGTTCTAGAGCATCACAGTACTAAATGTTAGTATTTATCAAAATGTCTCAGAGGGGCGCCGGGGTGGCTCAGTCGGTTAAGCGTCCGACTTCAGCTCAGGTCATGATCTCGTGGTCCATGAGTTCCAGCCCCACGTCGGGCTCTGTGTTGACAGCTCAGAGCCTGGAGCCTGTTTCAAATTCTGTGTCTCCCTCGCTCACTGACCCTTCCCCGTTCATGATTTGTCTTTCTCTGTCTCAAAAATAAATAAAAGTTAAAAAAATTTTTTGACAAAATGTCTCAGAGATATTGACACTCTGTTCTAGGTTTATTTATAACTGAAGGCACTACTCTCTGAGTTCTCTGCAAATCGCATGCCATTTAAAACTCCAAAGGAGAGAAAGCCTAGATTTTCACAGGGAAATGGAGTGATGCTGTGGAATGAGCATAAAGCAAAATATTTTAGGACATTTGTGTCCTAACTGTTACAGTTGTAGATTTATTTTTTTTAAGTAATTAAAAAATATTTATGATATTTCTCTACACGTCTAATGAAATCAGTGTTATCTACTGCGGTGAGGAAAGTCAAAGACAGGACTTGTAATTTCTAAAAGTATGGCTTTGCTTTTTACTAACGTGTTTATTCAACAACTGGGTTAAAATTTTTGTTGCTATACAGCGGTTCACTTAAGGATACCGTGGGGACAGAGTTTGAGCACCTACACACAGCCATTTGTTTTGTAAACGTACAAAATACAAGGAAGGCAGGTGATATCAAATAGCAAACTGATTAAAATACAAATCTTTTCATTTGCAAGTGTCGCTTCTCAGAAGTAAAGGAATGTTCTCAGAGGCCTTGTGATGTGTGTGTGTGTGTGTGTGTGTGTGTGTGTGTGTGTAGAACGGGAGTATATGAAAGACAAAGGAGGAGGAAGGAAGGAAATGAAAATCCTCTGAGTTCAGAGGAAAATCAGGGACGTAGGATTCTCGGTTACATGTCTATTTTGCCTAAATATATCCTATTTCTCTGCACAGCTTTCTGTACTTAATCGAGGGATGTGCATGCACCTGTGTAAGGTAAGACTTATGAATATATAGTCTTTTTTTATCCCTGGGATTACCTGGTTCTTCCCAGACCATATTTATGAGGTACTGAATTTCACACACACAAACATCTAAAAATGTCTCCATCTCACGTGAGTTCAATGACGGAGAAAATGGCCTCTATTCTGCCTTTGAATCTTCCACAGTGAATGTAAACAGGGTCAGTTCTAGTCACCAAGTGTAAGCCTTTTATTTTATTTATTTTTATTTTTTTTTAACGTTTATTTATTTATTTTTGAGACAGAGAGAGACAGAGCATGAACGGGGGAGGGTCAGAGAGAGAGGGAGACACAGAATCTGAAGCGGGATCCAAACTGAGCTGTCAGCACAGAGCCTGACGCGGGGCTGGAACTCACGGACTGCGAGATCATGACCTGAGCCGAAGTCGGACGCTCAACCGACTGAGCCACCCAGGCTCCCCAAAGCCTTTTATTTTAAATTGAGCATATGACAGGGATTCATTTTCTCTCCAGGAATCTGATGCTAAATAGTGACCATTTAAAATCTCATAAAATGCTGAATAGGAAAGATTAATAAATCAGATGCATTAACATCGCCAATGCTTTCGAATTTTGCAGGTTGCCGTCCTAGCACTGATTTTATTTGACTCCATGGCACCATTATGCTTGCCTGGGCGCTAAATTTAGCTCATTGAATGGCTGATGAAATGTCACGTATTGCAAGTTCATTGTACGCACATCAACTCCTCCATCCGCAGTTTGCGAGTTTAGACTGTTATTCTTTGAAAGAACTCTTAATGGGCTTTAGCATTTGATAAACTGTGAACTATTTCACCTAGGACAAGGCTCTCCTCGTCAAAACACGCACGTTCCCTCTTCTAATTGAAAGGTTGCCGCATATTCAAAGAAAGCAGGACAAGGAATGCCAAATTTTTCTGGTCTATGGATAGGTGTGCAAGGAAGGGGATCCGTTTAGTCAAATAAAACAAAATCATCAGAGTGGTGTTATTTATTTACAAAATAAAGACAACTCTAATAATAGTGATAATAATAATAATGGCAGGTTTCTTTATGGAATACTCAGGATACACTGAAGACACGATGCTATTAAACCTCACAACTCTTCCCTTTTTTACAATTGTGGGGACTGGATCCGAAGGAAGTTCATTATTTCTGCAAGAGGCAAGGGGTTGATCAAAGTAGAGTCACAGTTGGAACCTGGAAGGAACTAATCTCAAAGCCACTTCGTTACTTTACCATCCTAACATAAATGAGCACTTAGTTATTCCCTTCTGCTTTCACAATTTTATTTTTATTTTATTTTATTTTAATTTTAGAGAAAGTGAGAGAGTAGGAGAGAGGGGGTGAGGCAGAGAGAGAATTTTTGTTTATGTTTATCTATTTATTTTTGAGAGAGAGAGAGAGACAGCACAAGCAGTGGAGGGGCAGAGAGAGGGAGACACAGAATCCGAAGCAGGCTCCAGGCTCTGAGCTGTCAGCACAGAGCCCTACGTGGGGCTTGAACCCACAAACCGTGAGATCATGACCTGAGCCAAAATCAGACGCTTAACTGACTGAGCCACACAGGCACCCTGAGAGAGAGAGAACTTAAGCAGGCTCCACACTTAGTGCAGAGTTGGACGTGGGGCTCTATCCCATGACTCTGGAGTCATGATCTGAGCTGAAATCAAGAGTTGGATGTTCAAGGGACTGAGCCACCCAGGGACCCCTGCTCTCACAATTTTAGTTGCCATGGGCTATGGCCTGTAATTTAGATTTTGAAGATAAGAATCTTTTTGAAATGGGACAGCCAACTCTGGAGCAGTTGCCTTGGTGCGTCGAACACCTTGAAACTCGAGTAGCAACTTCCCTTAGTAGGAGAGCGTGGCTTTGGGGAAAGGCTTTCCCGTGCTAAATAAAGAGTGGAAGTAAAGAGACGGGAGATGTTGACCTACTGCCTTGCTCTCAGTTACTTCTGGTGGAGATAGTTCCCCAGGGGAAAATTAGTTCCTCATTTATGCTATCGATATTTAAAATAATGACATGTACAACCACCTACTAATTAAACATAGCTTTATAATCAATGCAAGTTCCATGTTATGAGGCAGTAACTCGGAAAGTCATACAACTAATTATAATTAAATTACAGTTTCGGTCTTTGGGTTCCAATTCCTTTGCATTTTAAGACCATGTGTTTTCTTAGATATAAATGTTTGGAATGCATACCCCAATTTTTTTCTTGTTCGTTTTTTAACAGAATAAACTTGAGTGATGTGACAATCAGTTTATGCCCTCGGGTTGCAGTTTTTCTTATCTTTCTCTTGCATATTAAGTTTTTTTTTTTTTTTTTTTTTTTTTTTCCCCTGTAGGGCACAGAGAAAGTAGGTCTGGGCATATTTAGGTTGTGGCAACTATCCCCAACCCCAGGCACCACAAAGGGGGAGCTTTCTCAGAATCCCCACCCCCCCCCCCATCTTCCCTGAGGTCCCCTCTGTAAAGTCAACAAGAGATGCAAACCTTTCTCAGTGTGAAGGCTTCACCACTCTGTCCTCCCTCAACAGCCCATAGTTGGCCTTTTGTAATGCCTGGTAAATTTCCAGAATCTTTCGGGCTCCTGTGTGTTCAGGGACATCTCTCCCAGACAAGCAAATTCTCTTAACCTCCTTATTCCTGCAAGGGTATGTCTCTTTCTCCAGATTTGGAGATGTTTGATTACCCTAAGATTTCAGTTCTTTTATGGTTTTAAGAGAAGTTGCTACATTGTAGTTTGACCTCCATTTTCCCAGCTATAAGGGGAGGCACAGCAGTTGCCTTCTCGTCACATATCCGAGCTCCCTGGAAGACACGGGTATACAACTGCAATGCAATGTTTTTATAGCAATAACAGGTTTAGGATGAGGGTAGCACAGAGGAGGGGCACATCCCCCCATCTCTAGCAGTAAGGGAAAACTCTCTTTAGGAATTTATTTTAAAAATAAAACTTGGGATTCCAGGCGGAAGGGGGATTCCCAAGGAGAAGGCAGAGTATGGGGGGAGGTCTGCATGGGGAAGCAGCATTTTGTGATGAAGGGAACCAGAAACAGACTGGGATTGTTACAGCCTAAGTTCTGGGGGGGGGGGGGCACACCAAGAAGTAATGCTAAAAAGAGAGAGATAGTCCCGGAGACTATATGCCATTTTAAGAAGTTTAGACTGTGTTCTCCTGATTATGACAAGTTGTGGAAGGGTTGGGCAAGTAAGTAATGCGTGGAGCTTTGCGGCTTCCGTGAATCTCGAGTGTACGTGCAAATAAGACATTAGACAGACTCTTTGATGCAGGATGATCCTTCATGAAGCATTTTATAATAAAGCACAGAAGCAAGATAAGAGAGTGTGTTACAGCTATCCTTAAGGACGATAGAGCAGAAGGGTCAATTTGTTAGCCCTTAGGAAGTATCGTAAAAGTTAGGGATTGACTGGATGTAGCTAAGGTGATAAATGCTTCCAGATTCACTGGGTATAGGAGAGATAGAAAGGAAGAGGGCAGGTTTACTCAAGGAGAGGATGAGTGTAGTTTCTGACTGTAGGGAATTTGAGATGTTTGCAGAATATCGAGGGCTATGCTCAGCACGCGTTTGGGTACGTGACCCAGAACTCAAATGAGCTGCCTGGACTTGGGGACAGAGACTTGGCAATCTTCGGCATGAATGTGGTGGCTTGACTCCTGTAAACAGGTGGGATGGTCTGGGGAGGGTGGAAGGGAGGGGAGAGTGGAAGACTGAGGACATCATCACCCTGTGAGTTCCAGAAGGAGCTGAGAGGGAGGAGCTCAGGAACTAGCCTGGAAGAAATAATCATAAAGCCTTAAACATTACTGAAGGGCTACGGTGGATACAAAGGAACAGAGCTTTACAGTCAGATTTACAGAAAGGATGATAGAATGGGGCTCTTGGGTGGCTCCGTTGGGTAAGCGTCCGACCCTTGATTTCGGCTCAGGTCATGATCCCAGGGTTGCGGGGTTGAGTCCCACATCGGGCTCCGCACTGACCATGAAACATGCTTGAACTTCTCCCTTCCTCTCCCTCTGTCCTTCTCCCACTCACGTGTGCTTGTACACTTTCCCTCTCTGCCTCAAAAAATAAAAATACATTAAAAAATTTTTTTAAAAAGATGACAGAGAGCTCTAGTAAAGGATGGACTGGGAAAAAAGAGGGAGAATAAAATGAAAAAGACAATGCATTGAACAATAAGAGGTCAAATTCGAAAAGGCAGGTTCAGGGGCATGCAGCGGGCAAAATATAGAAGATATGCCAGATGGTGAGCAAGTGAGGGCAGACTATTTTTATGCAGAATTTAGAATAAGATAATGAGACTAGAAAAGATACTCTCCTGCTCTCAGGGAACATAGCAAATGACGAGGTCATGAAGAATCCTTTCGGACTTGCCAAGACTAAAACACCATTGGCATGCCCATGCATAAACATTCCAACCTGAATCTGAGTCTTGGATTAACCTGAAGAGTCAAGCGATGTCTCGACCTTCTCATTCATCTCTTCCTATATCTCTCTCTTTATCATTCACTTTTCTTCTCTCTCTCCCTCCTTTTCTGCTCTGTCCTCTTTTTTGCCTTCTCTCCTCATTTTTCTGCTCTTTCCCTGACATCATTTTTCATGATTGCTCTTCCCTTTCCCAATTAAATACATACACAATTGACATATATTTAAAAGAATATTCTAAAAAGATGCGGGAATCAAGGTAAAGAGGACACTAATATGTAAGGGTTGGTTAATAAAAAAGTCAATTGCGGGGCGCCTGGGTGGCTCAGTCGGTTGAGCGTCTGACTTCGGTTCAGGTCATGATCTCCCGGTCTGTGAGTTCAAGCCCCACGTGGGGCTCTATGTTGACAGCTCAGAGCCTGGAGCCTGCTTCCTATTCTGTGTCTCCCCCTCTCTCTGCCCCTCCACTGCTCGTGCTCTGTCTCTCTCAAAAACTAAATAAGCATAAAAACACAGTTAAAAAAAGTCAATTGCAAAGGGTATCAGGAGCTAGGAAAGAGCTCTTCGAGGCTGGATGACAGATATCGGTCATGTGTACTGTTGCCTTCCCCTGGGAACAGATGGATTTGATTAACCATCAGGCTTTTTTCCTGAAGCTTGGTAGGTCAAGGCTCTAACACTCCATCTTCACATAATATATACTATTCCAAGAAGGAAAGGAAACAGAAGCATGCAATACTCTGCAATACTCCTATCGTGGTGTTCTCCATCCAGAAGTTGGATGTGCTTAATATCTTAATGCTTCCATTACAGAATTGGAAGGGAAAGACACATGTGCACACCCCTTCCCCTCAAGCCTCGATTTGAGAAAATCTGTAAGTAGAGGTTTTTTAAATGTCTGCCACTTCTGCCACAAGACAGATGATGAGCCAACTGGAGCCCTACACTTTCTTGAACCACCTTTGGGCATAGACCTTACCCAGAGACATGCCTCTGCCTTTCCTCTCCGTATGTCTCTGAATGAGTCTAGAATATAACCAGGAGTCAGAGAGCATAATGCGTGCCTACAGATGAGCCACAAACGGTGAGAATTAGGCGGCCAGTTCCTACTCCAGGTTTGACATCACCTTTATCTCACTGCATACCAGACATAGACAGTTCCCCTTCACTAAAACAGAATGCTGCACTCACATGCCACAGGTATGATCTCAACATGACAGAGGCAGACAGAGCTGAAATGGCCCTTAAGGAATGTATTTAATTATTTTGCTTCTTTTCTAAGATTTTTCTTCGGCCGACATATACTTATTTCTATTTAGAGGTTCACTCATGTGTTGATTGATTGGGTTCTGCACTGAGATATTTTATCAGTAGACCAAGAAATGCTTTAACATACGAAAAAGTGGAAGAAAAATGCACAAAATAGAGTTAGAGGTATTTGGTTCAACTATTCTTGGGTTGACATTAATTTCCACCTATACAAATTATTAATGATTTCTATGTATTTAATTCCATACTTAGGTGCCCTATGTAATGTATGTAAATGATGAGGCATAATAAAGCAATCAAAAACCACACAGTTTAAGAACAAGAACATATACATGGGTGTCTGCATGTATATTATATATAAACATGTGTGTGTGCTTGTACATATATGGACACACATATGACTTAATATAATATCAGACTAGATAATAAGATTCCCTTGGGAGATTGATATTGTGACCCATCCACAAGCTCATAAAATTATGCCAACCAGTTTCATATGCACTTTATTACTGTATTAAGTGGGAGACATAAATAAAATACGATTTTAAGATTTGGGGTAGGCAGAATTCTAAGGTGACTTGAAATGACCCCCACTTTTGTCTAAACCCGTCCCCATGCGCGTGGGTAGACCTGCAACTTGTTCGTGGCCAACAGAGGACAGAACGGTAATGGGGTAGTTACTCTCTCGATCATCTTACATGGCAAAGATGAGATGGTGGGATGATTACTCACAGATTGCATAAGACTCTGTTTTAGCAGACGTGTGCAAGAGAGATTGCCCAGTAGGCCTTGAAAGAAGTAAGCCACCATGTTTCGAAAGGGCATCTGGGTAGCTCTCAAGAGCTGAGAGCGGTTGTCAACCGACAGCTGGCAAACAAAAGGGGATCTTGGTCGTACAGCCTCATGAAATGAATTCTGCCAGCCATCTGAACGAGCGTGAGAGCTGATCCCTCACCAGACAAGCCTCCAAATGCAAATGCTGCCTCCCGTGCCCCTTGATTACAGTCTTGAGAGACTCTGAGCATATGCCCGACTTCTAACCCACGGAAACCGTGAGGCAATTAATGTTTGTTGTTTTAAGTCGCTAAGTCTGGCAACACCGCAATAAGGCTTCTTATGCAGCAATAGAACATTAGTTTAAGACTGACGGAAATTTATTATGTAAACAGGTGGTCAGAAATGTATACAATTCTTGTAAATTGTCTTGAAAGACCTGATTACCTGTCAATTTTAACATGTTTTAAAATAGCAGTTAGGGCTTCTACAAGTTTTCTAGATGCTAATATATGTCGTATTTGGAGAGCGTCCAGATAAATCTCAGGAAAAAGGTGTATGGAATGGTCGGTCTGTTAGGCATTATTGGTATGGGGTATATAAAGTGTTCACCTAAAGGGTCAGTATGAACAGAAGCATCCCTGTGCCAAGACAGAATAAGTATGGAGTCAAGTTTGGAGCTTTCGTGTGTACAGGCTATGCTCCCCAGGTAAGCTTCCCCAGGGTGAGGTATGGAAGGTGAGCTTGTCAAGGACAGACATGTCATTAGAACAGCCCAGATGCCTAGGTCTGTAACTGTGTCTGAGCAAGTCTGTTTGTATTTCCAAGTTCATGGTATTTTGGTTGTTGCTTTCTCTGTATCGACGAGTGTGGCATAGATAGCCAGATTTCCCCCCTTTGATTCTTTCAGTAGAAGTGATTAAATTTGCAAACATAGGATGTAAAGGTGATTTGTTCACTTCTCATTTGTATTTTAAAACCTTTTTTTAAATGTTTATTTATTTTTGAGAGAGACAGAGGCAGAGCATGAGCAGGGGAGGGGCAGAGAGAGAGGGAGACACAGAATCCAAAGCAGGCTCCAGGTTCTGAGCCGTTAGCACAGAGCCCGATGTGGGGCTGGAACCCATGAGCTGTAAGATCATGACCTGAGCTGAAGTCTGACGCTTAACCGACTGAGCCACCCAGGCGCCCCTTGTTTATATTTTTAAAAAGGAAGTTATCTGCTTCTCATTTTCTGTTCCCTATTCCTATTGGCTGGGACACGACAAAAACTGGAGGACCCAGGAATGGAAGAAAGATGTTGAGAAAGGCAGAGAAATCTCACTCTCCTGAACAGTTCAGGGATGGACCTGGGACAGGAACAAACGCTGACTTCGGGTAACTTGTTGGATTCTCAGTGCACCTTGCTCGAAGAGCTCGAAGATTATTATCTCGAACCCTAACTAACGCAGAGGTGCCTGCACCCCTCTCTTCATCCCTCTCTGAGTCACAGGGCACCTTGGTGGCATTTCCACATCACACCCCCCTGCAGCTTGCTCTAGGCTTTCAAAAATACACAGACCTGTGCACAGCTCAGAAACCCGGCTTTCTGGTGCTTCAGTTGTCTTTCTGCTCAAGCCTCTCTGTTTTTAGAGAGAGAAATTCACCTGGATGTAGTTCAGCTGGCAATCATGTACCTGAGCGCCCATGGGATTAGTTGTGTGCATGTCCTTGTTTTGCCAGTTACTGGCAGACTTTGCAGAAGCCAATTAAATTTTTCAGCCTCAACTTCTACATAGAAAACCTGATATAATAATAACCCTTTTAAGGATGTGAGGACATTAACATACTTAACTATGAGAAGCACATAGAAAAGAGTTGACAAGCAAAGTTTCACTGTGTCAGTCACTGAATACTGTGTGGAGACTGATACGTGCATTAAAAATGTTTTATTACTCCTAGGGGCGCCTGGGTGGCTCAGTGGGTTGAGCACCCAACTTCAGCTCGGGTCATAAGTCTCGCAGTTTGTGGGTTCAAGCCCTGCATCGGGCTCTGTGCTGACGGCTCAGAGCCTGGAGCTCGCTTCGGATTCTGTGTCTCCCTCTCTCTCTGCCCCTCCTTCGCTCATGCTCCGTCTCTCTCCCTCTCAAAAAATAAACATTAAAAAGAATTTTTTTTTAAAATATTTTATTATTCCTGTTGATACTGATGATGAAGAGTCAATGAAGACCTGATTATGAAATGGAAGGGAGACCCTCGTTTCCATCTAGAATAGGTCGCCTTTGAGATGCTTGTTGTATATGCAGGCAGCGCCTAGCAGCTCCTCCCTTTTTTAATTAGTTTTTAAATTTCTTTTTAATGTTTATTTATTTTAAGAGAGAGAGACAGAGACTGAGACAGAACGTGAGTGGAGGAGGGGCAGAGAGAGGAGACAGAATCTGAAGCAGGCTCCAGGCTCTGAGTCAGCACAGAGCCCGACACGGGGCTCGAACTCAGGATCCATGAGATCACAACCTGAGCTGAAGTCAGACGCCCAACCAATTGAGCTACCCAGCTGCCCATGGCAGCTCCTTTTTTCTTAACGTTTATTTTCGAGAGAGAGAGAGAGAGAGAGAGAGCACGAGAGGGGGAGGGGCAGAGAGAGAGGAAGACAAAGAATCCGAAGCAGGCTCCAGGCTCTGAGCTGTCAGCACAGAGCCCCACTTGGGGCTCAAACTCACAAACTGTGAGATCATGATTTGAGTCGAAGTTGGATGTTTAACCGACTGAGCCACCCAGGTTCCCCTAGCATCTCCTTTAAAAAAAAAAAATTATTTTTGAGAGAGAGAAAAAGAGAGAACAAGCAGGGGAGGGGCAGAGAGAGGAAGACAGAGGATCCAAAGTGGGCTCCATACCCACTGACAGTAGAGAACCTGATGCGCGACTCGAACTCACTAACCATGAGATCATGATCTGAACCAAAGTTAGATGCTTAACTGGCTGAGCCACTCAGGTGCCCCTAGCAGGTCCTTGTATATATATGTCATCACCTCTTTATGCAGTTTAAAAAATAAGTTTTGGGGCACCTGGGTGGCCCAGTCGGTTGAGCGACCGACTTCAGCTCAGGCCATGATCTCGCGGTTTGTGAGTTTGAGCCCGGCGTTGGGCTCTGCGCTGACAGCTTGGAGCCTGAAGCCTGCTTCAGATTCTGGGTCACCCCCTCTCTCTGCCCCTCCCTCACTCATGCTCTGTCTCTCTCTGTCTCAGAAATAAATAAACATTAAAAAAAAATTTTTAAATAAGTTTTGAGTCACGATATAGGGTCATGGTCAAAAACATAAGGCAATGTAAAAAATCATGTATAAAGGGAAATGTAGAGCAAGAAAAGAACAGAAGAGACTCTGAGAATAGAATACCATGGACTGACACTTGAAGAATCATTAAGGGAAAGTTCCAGTAAAGGAACATGGAGTTATATTCAGAGGATATAAAGAGAACCAGGAGAGAATTAGGTAAAGGAAGAGACAAAGGAAAGCAAATTGATGGGAGGGAAAGTTAAAGAAGTTAGCCTGTAACCTACTCATTTCTTTAATCTGAGACTCATTTGGGGAGAAAGAGAGGAGGCAGATGGGCAGGTGGCCCAGCCTAATCTTTTGTCACCTGGACCTCTGATATTTGCAATGCGAAAGAAAACTGATCTCTGAAGTACACTTAGCAGGAAGTCCGTGGCTAAGGGTCACCTGTATGAAATTGAGTCCAATATCTATGAGGAAGGGTTCCCTGGAGAATGTCACATAAGCTACACAACACTTAGCTGGCTATAAAAGAGAGATATTAATAATTTAAAGAATCCCACTATGTTAGATGAACATGAACCTCATTAGAAACCTCATCTATTATTCTGAACCAGAGATGCATGACTGATGAAGGAACACGGGACCCCAAGGAGCTACCTTTGATACCCCCAGAACTTTCTCTGCTTCAACTGAGCGTTAAAATTATTAGTAAAGCTTCACAATCAGTTAACTTTCTGATTCGATTAGTCCGATTTGATAATACGATCCTCTGTGTTATGCATAGTCAACATTATTAAATGTTTCATGGGATCTAGATAAATAATGCCTGAAAATATCGGTTGATTTTTTTTTCATCTGGGCCAGTATTACTGAGCAATCACTGGCAACCTTGGTTGTGAGCAAGATTTTAGTTGACTGTGGATGAAATAAGACATGAGAATCTAGAGACACATCGATGCTAGCATCATCCATTAGGTAGATGAGAACGAAATGGAGGAAGTAAATTTTCTCTGCAAAAATATCCAAAGAATGTGGTTTTTTTTTTCCTCTTTTTTCCTTCCTTCCTTCCTTCCTTCCTTCCTTCCTTCCTTCCTTCCTCCCTTCCTTCTTCTTTTAGTTAGTAAGAGAAGTGGAGAGGAAGTCAGATCCAAGCAGAGATTAAGGAATTTCTATGGACAAAAAGAGGAAGATCTCTTACTTTTAGACTAGCAGAAAATAACAAAGGATAAATAAGAATCCTGGGAAATTTTGGAACCGCAGGAAGCTGAGGAAGTCATTTTTGATGGCTTCTATTGTTGCAGCCTTGTAAGTGACAAAGAACTACTCTAAATATAAATATAATGGGGTTGAATCTGGGCCACGAAAGAGAAGCTTAAGACTGAAATTGTAGCTGAGCAAATTAACAAAGGTGAAGGAATCAAAAGAATCAATGAAAGTCACCTGAAATGCATTCATTATTGGATTTAATGACACTAAAGCATTGTATTTAACAGGATATTATATATTGATTATTGGACTTTATGACATGAAAGCAATATATATATATATTCTTATATATATATTCTTATATATATATTCATATATATATTCTTATATATATTCATATATATATGCTTATATATATATTCATATATATATTCTTATATATATTCATATATATATGCTTATATATATTCATATATATATGCTTATATATATATTCATATATATATATTGCTTTCATGTCATAAAGTCCAATAATCAATACATGTATATATGATATATATATATATATATATATATATATATATATATATACACACACACACACACATAGAAGATAGAATCTTCTATCTTGTGGTACTACTCATATGCACTAAGACCATTGTAACATGCCCATATAAAATCCACCATAAGAAGTTCTCTCTTGAATTTCTTTTCTCAGTTAAGCCAAATCATGTATGTTTTGTTTGCAATTAAAAAACCATCAAGCTAAGTTTCAGTGTTTAAACTTCTGGCATGTCAGTTCTCATGGGGCCTTTCCAAAGACTTCTATTTGATAATGGCTATCATTGGTTGTTTTGTGGCTGGCTTAAAGTATCTAAAAGTATACATATATTTTTTTTAATTTTTTTTAATGTTTATTTATTTTTGAGACAGAGAGAGACAGAGCATGAATGAGGGAGGGGCAGAGAGAGAGGGAGACACAGATTGGAAGCAGGCTCCAGGCTCTGAGCCATCAGCCCAGAGCCCGACGCGGGGCTCGAACTCACAAACCGTGAGATCGTGACCTGAGCTGAAGTTGGATGCTCAACCAACTGAGCCACCCAGGCGCCCCTAAAAGTATATATTGTATTAATCTCACCGTGTCTGCTGCATCCTGGAAGTTATGTCATGGAGTTTATTTGTTTGTTGTTCTTGTTGTTATTGTTATTGTTGTCCTCACCTTAGCTGCAGAAGGTGACATTTTATGTACTATAAGAAATAGAAGAAACAAAACCTTACCTATTTGCAAAATTTTACAATACCCACTCCCATTTCCAATGAAAGTTCCTTCTACATCTTTCTTCACAACCAGGATCATAGAGCATCACATCACGAGATATAAGAGCAGGCAGCCAATGTGTAAGGAATCCTGAAACATTACACCAATACATTGTTGAAACACAAACCAGTCCCAAATAAACACTCTTGTGCATACACACCTAGATCTATGGGATGTTTTTTCATACACACAATGCAGTCTTAATGGTTTAAATTTCTGAAACAGAGGAATGCAGATCCTAATGCCACTTCCTCAGAATATAGTATATTTACAAATTTAAATTTTGAATCCTTCACAGGTATCATAATAAGTTGTCCATTTTAGGGAAAAAAAAATCAGAAAATGAAACGGGCAAGAAAATAAGTAGGTAAAAATAGAGATAGGTTTACCATTTTTTGTTAAACCATTGTCTATTTTTTTAGTAAAAAAATGTGTAAAACAATCTGTTTCTCTTTGTAGTTAAAATATATTGTGAAATAATTCATGCGTGTATAGTGATAGAAACAGATTAGTGATTAAGAAATAAATTCAAAGAAGGGGCGCCTTGGTGGCGCAGTCGGCTAAGCGTCCGACTTCAGCCAGGTCACGATCTCGTGGTCCGTGAGTTCGAGCCCCGCGTCGGGCTCTGGGCTGATGGCTTAGAGCCTGGAGCCTGTTTCCGATTCTGTGTCTCCCTCTCTCTCTGCCCCTCCCCCGTTCATGCTCTGTCTCTCTCTGTCCCAAAAATAAATAAAACGTTGAAAAAAAAATTAAAAAAAAAAAACATTTAAAAAAAAAAGAAATAAATTCAAAGCAATATGTATCAATATGAAATAAGTTTCTTCCCATTCCTTCTAAATAAACGTTAATCATTAAAAGTATTGGTTTTAAAAAGAAACAACTTATTAGATTATCCGGTGACTCCCTGCTTCATCATGTCTGATATTTTTCCTATGATGTATCTTCCGTTTCTCTAAATGATCACTTGCCTTTAGAAAACATCCAATTTAGCTAAATATTTAGGAGCTTGGATCACTCCCACCTCTCTAATCTGCCCGCCCAGCTCCCAAGGGCATCATTAACTGCATAGAATAATAGCAATTTATTTTCATTCTGTGCACAAAAAGAAGGAAATGGAGACAAAACATCGTAAGAAAACCAAGATCACAAAGTATTACCTTGTAATTCTGTCCAGATGGTATAAGGAAATCTAGGAGAACTATAGCATACTTGATATGGAAAAAAAGAAAAAGAGTTGACAGAACACTCCGCTGAATTTAGATTTTGTTACTTGGAGTTTCTTGATCAAAGAGTAGCCCTCTTTCCACTCTTCAGTGCTACTGACACCGGAAATACTCCATGGAACGTCTGAACAACGAAAACATTTTCAATTTATAGCAATTCAATCCAGGATACATTTTTCTTCACTCATGTTAGGCAATTCTGTGTCATTGATAATACAGGATCAATATTAGAGATAATTCCCACCTTCCATGATCTTCGTTTGGTATTATGAATATGCCATTTAACAACTATGAAGGATATAAAAATGAGTTACTCATAGTTCCTTGACATGGCTAATCCTTTTTTTGGTGCGTCCTTCTCCGAGAACCCAAACACAGGTGATACCAATAGGAGAAAACAGTCAGGAAGATGTGATTTCGTGACTAAGACAGTCATCCCTTAGTCACTTGATAGGCAAGGAGGACAATACCCTAAGGGTACATAGTTAAAGGTCATCCCTGGCACAAGATGGCAGCCTTATTAATGAATATTTGGCCAGTAGTGACCAGGAAAACATTCTGGTAGAAAGAAACAAGTACATGATTCAGGCATTTAAAATATATATAGAAAACAATGTATACAAAGATTTGACTGGTTGTTTAAAAATTATATTAACTTCCTATCTTAGTCAGCTTGGGTTGCCATAAAGAATATCATAGATCTAGGGGCGCCTGGGTGGCGCAGTCGGTTAAGCGTCCGACTTCAGCCAGGTCACGATCTCGCGGTCTGTGAGTTCGAGCCCCGCGTCAGGCTCTGGGCTGATGGCTCAGAGCCTGGAGCCTGTTTCTGATTCTGTGCCTCCCTCTCTCTCTGCCCCTCCCCCGTTCATGCTCTGTCTCTCTCTGTCCCAAAAATAAATAAACGTTGAAAAAAAAAATTAAAAAAAAAAAAAAAAGAATATCATAGATCGAGTGGGTTAAATAACAGAAATTTATATCTCACAGTTCTAGAAGCTAGGAAGTCCAAGATCAAGGTGCTAACTAATACTGTTCCTGGTGAGAGCTCTCTTCTATAGTGTTCTTGCTGTGTCCTCTAATGGTGGAGAACCACAAGGTCGTCCAGTGTGCCTTCCTCTTCTTAGAAAGGCATCAACCCTACTGGATTAGGTCCCCACCCTTATGACCTCACGTAACCTCTATCACGTCTTCGTAGACCCCATCTCCAAATATTAGGGTTTAGCATATGAAGTTGGAGGGGATATAAACATTTAGTCCACAACACTCCCTAAAGATAGATTGCCACTGAGTGCTATTGCCAAGTAGTTAAAAGCTAATTATGATAACTGGAAGTTCTTTCTGAAAGTTTATTAACCTATCTAGTTAACCAATCTAGTTAACTATGATAACTAGAAGTTCTTTCTGAAGGTCTTTATCATCTGTAGTGAGACACGGAACAAAGCTGAGGAGCAGACTCAGAACCTGAGAGCTGCCAGTCTCCAAAGAGGCTTAAATATTCAGCAAAGCCAGTTTTTAGGCTAAGTTTAGGACCCTGCTTACAATGATCTGAACTTGAAACATGAATGGATGCAGTAGTCGATTTGGGTTATGCAGACCCCCTGAGCTGTCATGGCTTGGAGAAGAGGCCCACCCCCCCACTTCAAGGAAGGTAATCCTTCCCCTCTGATGAAAGATAACATAAGGGAACAGAAACCCACCTCCAGGAGCCTAGGGGTGGATAACCATGGTTTAAACTCAGCATAATCTGGCTAGCTACCTGCTTAGGATGACAAAGGAGGAATGAGATTATACAATAAGAGAACTGCAAGAATTGGTGAGCATATATTTGTAGGATCCAGGGGGATATTCCTGGGATTAAATTTTGAGTGTGCTTGCCTAAGAGGGCTGGAACTGAAGACTGGGTGAGCAAGAATTCATTGACCTGGTAGCACTTTCTTAGGATGCAGAACTCTGATCAAGACCCTACAAATGTGGTAAGCACATTGATCGCATGGCTATTAGAAGCTTGGGGAGTGTGGGGACCAATGTTCAGTGACATATATAAATCTGAGTTGCTGTAGCAGCTAGTAGAGGACATTATAAAGAGGCTAAAGGGGGGTAGGTAAGCTAGAATGGATATATTATTTTATACCTGAGGAGATACTCAAGGATCATGTTCCATAGGATCGCCCAGAGAATGTGCCATTCATCAAGGCCATAAAGAATGATCTGGAGAGAGAGATACCCAAGTTCAGACGTTGCTGTCCCCTGCAGGCCATGGCTTATGTTAAAATGATAGGATAAGGACCATTATTAATGCATGATAGAAAAATACTCATATATGGATTTCACATACCTGTAAAATTCAAAATTTATATGGCAGAATGGTAATTGTGTTGGCAATATTTTTTTTCTGGTAAGAATGTAAAAAAGCTGCACAAAAGAAAACAAAAGACTAGATTCTACCATCGAAAGCGGAATCTTTCATCACTGTCATTTCCTGAAAGGAAAGTTGTTTCAATACCAAAAATCTAGACGGAAATAATCTCAACCCTTAAAGTCCTTGATCATGAACAAATTCGGCCTTGGGAAATTTTTACCGAGTTGATCTTTTTTTCTTTTTTCTTCATTTTGACATGGACCAATAAAATCTCATTATGGAAAGACACTGGTTTGTTGATCAGCACTTAGCAAGAGTTAAATTAGATTTGGTTCCAAAACAAACCATATGCACCAAGGATGGTGAGCAGTCCTGTGCCAAGTACTTAGACGTGGTTGAGAAGACGCATATTGGAAGGTCTGTGACTTAATAATAATGTATTTCCTCCCTATTAAACACTCTCTTACACCTGCTGGGGAAAAGCTGCCTCTCCACTCTTGCTTGGGAGGTTAAAGTGACACTTCGCCAGGCACAGGTGAATGCAACTTCAAATTGGATTAGCTGGCAACAGATCAAAATCATGACAAGTGAAATTGTCATTAGATCTGGAGGACGTAACCTGTTCGACTTTTCCTTGTGTGTAAATCAAAGTTTTCTCTTTTCATTGCTAGTCAGAATAATGCACTGAAGGGTGGCATCGCACTATTTACAGGGAATAGACTGTTTCTCATCAACATCAATTAAAGAAGTTGAGTCTGAACTATGGGTTTCCCGTGAAAAGGGGAAGATGTTAAGATAGTGACAGAGTGGTATAGGAGGTAGTCAGACTGATTCAGGACTCATCTGTCGACACCACCTGTGGGCAAGGAAATCCAGAGAATTCTCTTGGCATATTATCGTGCTATCCATTGCCCTGTATCCATTACAGTCTTCTGGGGTTCCTAATTTTTTGTGTATAAATCCTGTATTTTTATGTGTTTCAGAAACCTTAATTCTGTAGACATGTTCTGAATCTATTTTCCAGTTCATTAATCTTAACTTTATGTTTGATTCTCCATTTAATTTGTTCTCTTAGTTTCATCCCCATCTGTGGCTTTTGTTAACTATAACAGCAAATACCTCACACTTGCATAGAGTTTATGTGTACCAGGCACACATAAAGTGTAGAATCTCATTTCTACCCACTAGTATTACGGGATCTTTTGTGGCAAGGCCAGAACTAGGGTTCAAGAGCCAGAATGTTGGGGTCGGATACAAAGGAAATCTTGACTCTGTGCTGATGAGTTTGGATTTTGTCCAGTAATGAGCCAACAGAGGAGTGTTGTGATAAAGTTAATTCAAAACAGCAACTTGGCGACAAGGTAGTGATAAATTAGAAGGGATTAAGAGAGGAGTAACATTACAAAAATAGTATAAGCTTTTAGGTGAGGGATTCTGGGAAGCTGAGATAGAAAAAAATTCCTTGGAGATAGAGAGGAAGGAGTGGATTGAAGTCCTATTTGGAGGTAGAAATGGCTTACTATGGTAAGTAATGTAGGCAGTAAGGGGCAAATTAATGGATCAACTCGGTGGCGGCCGGTGTTTCCATTGTGGAGATAGCGAGTCAGAAAATACACCGGAAGAAATGAGAAGAAACAGAGTTAGGAAGACAATATCATGTTATGGACAGTGTTTTTGTAGGACATACAAGATGTTCTGAAGAGTTGCCTTTTTAAAATGAACACCTGGTCGCCATACTTCTCAGAAAAACCAATGGTAATCTATCCGTTGTTCTCAAAGTCCTGCTGTTCAATATGTCCTAGCAGAGCCTCTAAAACAATACAGAAATCATTGTTGGAGGATGGTAACTAGCGTGAGCATAAACCTGGGTGGTTCCACAGCAAGAATATGATGATTTATCTATCTATTGTCTGTCTATCTCGATCTATCATCTATCTATCGATCTATCCATCATCTATCTCTCTATCTACTGATCGATCAATTGGTCAATCCATCCTGATAGTTTAGTGTTCTTTGCTCTTTTTATGAGGTAACTATAGAATACACACATGGGCAGAGCCAATGAAAATAATTCAAACTACCTCCTGTGAGGGAATGCTCTTTTACAGCTAAAATTCGAAGAAGACTGACCTAATAATAAGCAGTCTGGGCATCTGTGATGTCATACCAGACAGACTAAGTCTATATAAAAATATAGATGTAAGTATAAACATAAGGTCAGTTTCATTATTGCGCTCATAAAAGATATTTACATATCAACCCCCTTCTCAAATTTTGCACTACACTTTCACATGTCAGAACTACTTGAATACGGATTTCTTTTGTTACAGAGAAAGTAAGAAGTCTTGAAATATTTCAGTCAAGTGTCCAGGAAAAATGTTTTGCAAAGTACTAAATCAGTTCATTTGTTTTGATGGATTAAATTAGAACTCATCAACCAACATATGTTATAAGACTAATTTTTCATTTAATGATATTTCTTCACCTAAAACCAAAACTAACACATATCTTCATGAAGTCTAAGATGAAATAAATCTATATAAGGAATAACTACATTTTAAAACCCTATATAAGCTAATTATGAGATTAGTGAAATGTTACATTTAATGCATTGGGTTAATTGACCTATTTAATTGTATTTCTCTTTAAATATTATATTGATTATAAAAGGATACCTTAATCTTACGATTAAACAGAGATTCACCAAAGTATATATCTCTGTTCTTATAATTAGTTCTATTCATAATATAAAATATGAATTTGCTAATCCTAATTATGATGTAGCACACATCAATTGAGTATTTTAAAAATATAGTTTACGTGACCTGCTGATCATTGTGGGGAAAAAAAATTCAAGAGCTTCTGAAATAGGTTAGTTCATAATGGTGGTGTTGAACTTTTCAACTGAAAATAATAAGGTTTTATTTCCAGTATTCACTGACCTGGCCTGAAATTTAATGTAATTTGGGAATATTTAACAGCCACTGTTCACTCCACGTCCTATTTTTTTTTTTATTTAAAAAACATTTTTTTTAACGTTTATTCATTTTTTGAGAGACACAGGGTGTGAGTGGGGGAAGAGCAGAGAGCGAGGGAGACACAGAATCGGAAGCAGTCTCCAGGCTCTGAGCTGTCAGCACAGAGCCCGACGTGGGGCTCGAACTCACAGGCAGTGAGATCATGACCTGAGCCGAAGTCGGACACTTAACCGACTGAGCCACCCAGGCGCCCCTCCACATCCTCTTGAAATGGCTCTCATCTCTGAAAGGCTTGTTGACATCTGCATTGACAACTCTTTGCCACAATTTAAGAATCCGAAGTGCCCACAGCAAAAAAATGGTTACCCTTACTGTCTCCAAATTTTTTTCAAATTACATAATCATGGTTGCGTGCAGTGTGGTTCCACTCCATCTTCTTCTGGCTTAGTAACTGCTGCGATATTAGCTTAACGTCCATTTTATCACATGACTGAAGAAAAAGCATCCCTGAGATCAATAACATTTACCCCTTTTAGATGCAGTTCAGACTATGAGGTTTAGCAACATGATAGCCGTTTCCACAATTAGGTGTATTTTATTTACCACAATAGTTACCGCAGCAAACAACGCACCATCTGCTTGCCTTCTGAATTTGTTTTCATAGGCGTGGGGGCAGCCCCCCTACCTCGTGTCAACATCCATCATAAGGCACCATGCAATGCGACAAGACACAGTATGACAGGTGCAACCCAACTCAACATGGCACCTGTGAAGTCGATGCAGACGAGGGAGCTCGGTGCTTGCGCTCTCACGTCGTAGCACAGAAATAATGGAGAAATGCTCAGGTATTTTGTTCCGGTTGTTTCTACCAACCTAACTTTTGAAAGACACAAAAGGCGTTCGAGTTATTTTCCTCAAACTTCGCAAAGCAGAATCTGTATGGTTAAGTAAAACTAGCAATCTTCACTTCAGTTGTCATTCCTTCCCAGATAATGTTTCAGAGGCAGAGGATAAAATTATTCAGGGCAAATGGTAATACAACCGCATGGCTTTAGATTCTGAACGTATTTTCAGTTGAACACGTTTTCTAACTGCAAACCCATAAAATGGCAATAAACGCTCTCAATATTTCGGCGTATTGTATGTGGATAGTTTTGCTATTGTTGATGTACAAAACTCTGTAGTGGTTCTGATTTGGGGTTACATGTATATTTTTCCTCTCCAAATAGGTGGTAATCTTACTGAGTAATTTTACCAGGTCTTATAGCCTTGGAGAAGAGAGATATAAATAAATATCCTATAACAGCTAAGATACAGAATTTAAGATCGTTGTAAAGGTATTTGAAACTCATGATAATAATGCCGGTTCTTTTAAGTCTTGACAAGATGAAATAAAACAAATATTGTCTTTAAAGTAGAAGCTCAAATTCTCATCTGGTACAGTACATTTTCAAGAAAATAAGATATTTAAATTGAACTTAGAAAAATAAATGTATTTTTTTTAATTTGGTAGGCATAGTATAAAGCCAAATACATTTAAAAGGTTTTCAAAAAAATGAAAGGTTTTCGATTTCAAAAGTCAAAGCAGTATCTTAAATCGTTATCATGCTTCAATAATGCAATGAGTCTAGTATTTTCATTTTTAAGGGAGGATTTATCCCGATGGATTCATATTTTTACCTGTTACAAAGCATAAAGAAAGAGACAAAATCTTAAAACCAGAAGATCTCGTCTGATCTCCAGGCTTTTCTGATTATGTGATTTCTGGCAAGTTTCTTCCACTCTTGGTTAATCTACTTACCTCCTGAAAAACATAGTCATTATAACATGGTCTGATTTTTATTGTATCTCCATAACACAAGGACAATGTATAAATTTATTTAGCTTCTAACCGAATAAATTCTATGAACACTTGAGTTAATACCATCGAGAATCTAAAATGAAAATCTGTCTCTCTGTGTCCCGCTGCATATGTATATGTATGTATACGTGTATATGCATACGTACGCATTTATACATAAGTATACACCTGTGTATACACATAAATAATTAGCTTTTACAAATAAAATAAGAACTAAATCTAAGATACTTGGCAGACAGAAAAGGTCAAATAAGGTTTTAATATAATTAATATAACAGCCTAGAATTTGTGATGGGAAATCCCCTGGGTTTTCTCTCTTTATACTGGTTTAGTCAGGGCCTAAGTATTGCCTTTGTCAATATATACCCTACAAATACTGCATACGTCTGCGTATAATTTAGGGGAGAGGTCAGCATTGTGCTTTGTGTCATAAATATAAATGTGAGTATATGAGAGACTGACCAAGAAATGTCCACCTTCTATTTGATTAATGTTGAAACCAGATAACGATAATAGTGAACTCTTCACAACTCTTCACTCTTCCCAAATTAAAATTTGTATCTGACTCAAGTAACGTCAATGGTGTCAACATTCTTCTAGCAGGCCTTTCGATTCCCACTTTTCCTTTGATGGTGATATTTAGTCCTTCGTAGACTCAACTCTTTTCCCCTGAATTTCTTCAGTCTCTAGGCTGACCTCATGATGGACCAGAATGTGTTCACAACTTCTCTCATTTCTACCTGTCTCAAATGGTTAATCTACCTATTAGGACATAAGATTAGGCATCATTTTCACCTTGACTTTCCCTTGTCTCCCCCCTCCCCACAAAAAAAGTGCTTACATTTTCAGATTTCATTTAATCCGCACTCTCAGAATAAAGTATCGCATTCTCTGTTGACTAATGCTTAAATAATATTGGCAGGGTGTTTTCCTGTTGTGGTAATTCTGCATTCTTAGTCCTGGGAGACCTTTCCATATGCTGGTCCTACAAAGTTAAAGCAAATTCACCTTAAACTTGTCTTTTTATCAAAATATATCATATTATGCATATATTTCAAGATTTGGGTCATTTATCTTTTGGTAAGTTTTCACACCATATTAAATATTACCTTGTGACTAGCCATTTTATAATATCTTTTAAAACACTGTAATTGTGTATGTTTTATTGAACAAGTACCATTTATAACACTTAAAGTATTCAATAACAATATGTTACTTAAGGAACTATTCATTTCTTTATAGTCTCTTATTGCTTGCCCAGAGCTTTTCATAGTTGGAAAAATTGAGTATGGTTCTATAATCTCCTTTTTGACTTAATAGTGCTATTGTAAACACTTTTCAAATTATTATATAATCAGAACGGTTATCCTTTAGAGGTCACAGGCAAAAATAATTATACTAGCAATTCGACTATGTACTGTGTACATTATCTCATTTTATCTCTTTACAGATGTATGATTTGGTGTCCTTACTTCCAATTTATACACAAGGAAAAAATTAACTTCAAGATATTAAGAGATTTGCCAAATACATCACCCGACTAGCAAATGGGCAGCCTGGGTGTTTTGGATTCTCCATTAACACGGTTTCTCTTTATCTGTCAGTACATTCACTTACTCCACATATTTCTTTGAAGGAGTATTATGATATTTAGGATGGCTTCACTTTTTGACTTGTTTAATCAGGTCCTTGGCTACTAAGAGATGACTTTCTGTCCCTTGCTTAGTTTTGAAAGGAAATGTTTTGGTTCATAATATGCATCCATGTCTGCATTAAACAGTGAGTTTTTGTTCTCAAGTAACTTCAGTTATTTCAGTCAACCTCATCCTCTGTCACCCCCATCAGTACACTAAATATAATTAGGCCCAATCCACTGGGTATGTTTCATACCTGACTAAGACATCATGAACGAAGCGTAGGTCAGTAAATGAAACATAACAGATATTTCATGAATTTTAACAATTACAAAAGAACAGTAGCTTCTCTTTCACGAATGACATGATGATTGACAATCATGGTAGAACAAACCAATAAGTAAAAATGAAATAAAACCCTAACCACTTATTAATACTTCATCAAGTATTAATCAAGTATAATCGATGGAAACAGTGTAGCTCCTTCCTTCCTTCTTTCCTTCCTTCCTCCTTTCCTTCCTTCCTTCCTCCCTCCCTCCCTCCCTTCCTTCCTTCCTTCCTCCCTCCCTCCCTCCTCTGGTCAATCTCTTCCTACTCCTTCCCCTTCTCTTTCTTTTCTATTCTCTTTGTCTCCACGTTCTTTTCAGGTTACAAGTGGTCTGGACTTAGATATTTCTATTAAAGATGTCATTTGTATAAATGTCATGGCTATTCATATTTTCACAAATAATTGCAGAATTTTTTCCTTTTATGATATGTAACCATGATTGGGGGGTTCATATCTCATTATCTCTTATAGACCATACACCATGATCTATATATGTCAGCCCAGGTTGCCTTCCCAATACTCATGCCCTACTGCCCCCCATTTCACAGAATAGAGATGATGTGAGCAGCTCAGTGCCGAGATTGGGACGTACCTCTGTCAAACCCCAAAGCCTTTAGCGCTTCAAATAGACTCTCCAGGGAGATTGTTAGGTCGTGTAGGCCCAGGTTTGAAAAAGTTTCCATTTCAACTTTAAATAAATAGATTAAATATTAAATATGTCCTGTGTAATGAAAATTTTATCATAAAGAGAATGAGAAAAATAATAAAGATGATATGATATTTCCTTAAATTTTGAAGTGATAAAGTAGAACATTTCCGAGCTCTTGCCTATTAGTGACCAAAATATAAGACTACCTAGGGAATTGTTTCTGTAGTATCTTGCTGCATACAGATGTTTTCTGAAATGTAGTGCTTCATAACAAATAAATGTTATACCCGTAGGTTTAATAATTTTCAATAAATAATTGAAGTTAAAAAGCATGCTATTCCCAACTAGCCACTCATGAACATTTAATTGTTCAGATCAGGCATGGGGCCACTTTTCATCCACTAGGAACATGTTCAAAATTTTAGCAAAAGTTCAAGGGAAAGATGTACAGTGTCTTGACTATTGCATCACAAACTTAAACCTATTACGTGTCGCTAAATATCATTTTGTAATATTCGTACATCAGAATGTAAAGAATTATGTAACTTTTCACACACTATTTTGAAACGATTCTAATTTCATTTCACATATGATTACTTTCTATCAGCCAGTTTGTAATCTTTCAGAGAGCAAAGATTTGTTTTTAAGTATATGTAATTTATAACTAACAGTTAAGGTGAAGTAGGGATGTTAATAATGAATGATTGGGATTTTCAATGCAGGAAATCAATATAAGAAACAAAGGCCACGTGACATGCAGCACACTCCTACCCCTATTTATCTCTTGATAAATATCTTACTAATGCCATTGAAGCTTCAGGATTGATAACTGCAGGTGGATGGGGTGCTAGACAATTTGTTCTTTTGAGGAAACAAATTAAATGGCTTTAGGAATGAAATCCTTTCCCAAATACTGCATTTTATCTACACATTTCCCTCCAATTAATCAACTCTAAAAGCAAGATGCATCTAGGAATTGATGACCTCTTTCATTCTGCTGGCAAATATTAGCCATTGTAGAAATGACTGCAATTCCATTTATTTTCTTGCAAAGCAAAAACAAAGTGTTTTATTGTACCTAGGAATGGAAAAAAAAAAAAACACAAATAGATCAAATTATGTTATAGTTTGCAACTGAGACGTGCAAAATGGAAAAGAAGAAAAAAATGGCATCTCCTTTGGAATAGATTAAATAGATTTCAAAATTTCCAAAGGCTGGTGTGCCCAGTATATATGCTGTGTGAAATTATTCCTAAGTATCCATTATAATTTATAAACTTTTTTTTTTTTTGCTTTCAGAGTGGTAAATAAAATAATGATATATTTAATCATCAGTGGCCTCTTTGATTTAAGCAAAAGCAAAATCTCTTTCACATTTGCACTGAGGCTTGCAATTTCATTATTTGGCTTTTTAAACCCTTTGTTCAAATGCATCTTAGAGAGATACGATGTAAATTTTATTAGAAAATACCGCACTTGATCAATCAAAAGACATCGGAAGTAAGGGCTCTGTAAACAATACATACAAGGGGAGAAAATACAAGTTTGTACACTCTTCAAGCAGTACGTTCAAACTTACAACATAGGGAGGAGAAGGCAGAATACAAAGAAGAAATACAGAAGTCAGTATGAAAAAGATTCAGGCGATTTTGACTGGTGCTTGATCGATCAGCAAATTGGAGTAAGACAGTTATTACAGAAGCACGCAATGGATGCCCAAACATTGACTCCCTTAAAATTAATTAATTAATTAATCTCTGCTGCTTAGCCACAATATGCAAGATAAAAAAGATAAAGTGGACTAATCATTCGCAAAGGCTTTTAAAAAATGGTGGGTGCATAGAAAACAGTATTTCATGGCGAATTGAGAGATAAAGACATATTCTCTGTCCAGGTGCTTCTGAAACATTCTAAGTTCATGACTTCCTTCGTGGGTCTTTTTCCTCTCTGCTCTTGCCAGTATGAAATTGTTCTACAAGAGTTAAGTAATTGAAGAGGCTTAGTAAATCGTCCAGAAAACTATGATGCTGTTTAATAAATTATTTCAGCCAGAGAAGTAACACGACTAATACACTTGCTATATTGTGCTGCTTTCCTTAGAAAATACGAATCAATGCAGAAGAATACTCAAACGGAAACACGTAATTGGGGTGGCTTTCCCATTAGGATTTCATTAAGATCAAAGGTTCTGTTTCATCCATCTTCCGCCTTCACCTGGGGAAGTGATTTTATGAATCATCATCTGTTCCTACAGCTTTGCTTACTAGAAGAGGTCACAATGTTCCCAGAGCAGAGGGGAGGACACAGCGGGGGAACCACAGCATTCCTAGTGAGTAGACTTACGGATTACTTCACTCTTCAGGCATTGCTATTTGTAGACAGGTTTGTCGGTTCCTGTTTGTCAAAGGCTTACAACAAACAACCCATTTCTCGGAGTAAACGCACCTCATATGCTGGCTTACAAAACATTCATGTAAGAAGAATCTGGACATGGGGATCTGTGTGTTTCCTCTCTCCCTGGCCTCGCCCTTTGATTCCCTCAACTGAGGACAACACACCAGATTAAAACGTATTCTAAGACAAAGCATCACGTTGCGTTCACTCTCCCCGTGGGAAATCAAATGTTTAAGCGTGTGACAAATTTGGCCATATGAGTTGCTGACCTCTTTTATCAAAGAGCCTTTAATTTTGAAACCTAGAACCTTGGGACTCGTTGATAGCCCCTTCGCATCTCCATTTATATTATTTTGTGGCATTTTATTTAATCAAGTGAATGGTTAGTGCTCCCAGGGCCTCCCTTACCACCCACACATACTTGTTTACATTATAACACTGACAAGGAAGTAAATGCTTAAAAAATGGTGGGCTGGGAGTGAACTTTGCATGCCCTTAACCACTTAGTTAGACTCAAGTAATGAAGGCCGGAAAAGCAAACCCACCACTTAGGTTTTGTAAGTGAAACAGAAACAATGCTTAGTTCAACTTGTTATCTATAGAGACATAAAAGGATGGGCTTTTTTTTTTTTCACCCTGAAGGACAACATCATAACCTCGCTGCTTTGCTTGAAAATTCTGGCTTTCAAAGCTCAGGGAAGAAATGCTGTTGGGGCACGTGCCTTCCCTGTGTTCCCGCAGAATGAAGAGAGTCACTTATGTTCCAGATGCATATGCTGTGTTCCAATAGCTGGTTTCACAACCCATTGCCCTAAAGTTGACCTTTTCCTATGGAAAGAGTGTTGAAATGTGGTTGGCGTCTGAGGCAAACCCATAAAAGCCATCCTAATGCATAATGAACGTAATTATAGTTCCAAATCCGTAGAGGTGTCAGCCCTCTCTCCCTTGTGTCAATATTGTTTCTATGGGCAAATCTCTTCAGCGTTCCAAGTGGGGAGGCAAGAACCATCCAGCTCCAACAAGGAAAGAGAGTCAGGTTTCTGTCTCACATCCTGCTCTTGTAGAACTCTGAGGGGAGGGTGGTTTTTGAACAGAGGGGTTGGCAGTATAGCCATTGTGGATTGGGTCAGTAACTCCATGAAGACAGGGTTATACTGATGTTGAAGGTCAGGATTGGTCTTCCTGGAAGGTTGCTGAGAGGTCACAGATTCTCATCAGACCATCTTTAGAACAAAATTCGGTTGGTTTCCTAATCACCACTGTTCTTCTCTCACGTGCCCTATGTCTCAACAGCTCAGCTTCCCTATCATCACCACTGGTAGCTTCTGTCCTGAGTGTCTCTAGCTTTTCGTTTCTGCCTCTCCTTTGAAGGGATCCTCCATCTTTGAAAAAATGATGTGTCATATTAATGATGGTAGCAAAGTTAGAATCAGACAAGGAGCAAGCCATTCTCCCTGAGCCACGGTTTTATTTTCACTAAATGAGAAAGCTAATCTGAGTTTTCATATTGTCAACAAAATATCAGATTGCTTCAGATTGAAGGCTCGCGCTCCTCTCAAAGTTCATATGTTAAAATTCAAACCTCACTGGGGCGCCTGGGTGGCGCAGTCGGTTAAGTGTCCGACTTCAGCCAGGTGACGATCTCGCGGTCCGTGAGTTCGAGCCCCGCGTCGGGCTCTGGGCTGATGGCTCAGAGCCTGGAGCCTGTTTCCAATTCTGTGTCTCCCTCTCTCTCTGCCCCTCTCCCGTTCATGCTCTATCTCTCTCTGTCCCAAAAATAAATAAACGTTGAAAAAAAAATTTTTTTTAAAAATTCAAACCTCGGAAGTGATGGTATTTAGAGGTGGGGCCTTTGGAAGGTCATGAAGGTGGAACCCTCATGAACGGGATTAACGGTCTTATAAAAAAAGACCCCATAGACCTCCCTCACCACTTTCACCTTGTGAGAACACACAGAGAAGCCATCCATCTATGAACTAGGAGGTAGGTCCTCACCAGATGCTGATCTATCAGTGCCTCTATCTTGGATGTAGCCTCTGGAACCATGAAAAATAAATTTCTATTGTTTAAAAGTCATCCAGTCTATGGTATGGTTTTTCAGTTGTAGCAGCCTGAATGAACTAAGACAGATCCAGAAACATCTGGTCATTTTAGCCTTGGTGGGGTTAGTAATTCTGTAAGAAACATTCAGAATAGGGCCTCTGTTTGAGACAGAGGTGGGAGATTGAGAAGAAACGGGACACATGGGGAAGTGCTGAAGTCAGAGGGAAAAGCATTATAGAAAGGAGCCCCTTTCCAGGTCTTCTCTATAAGGTGATCAGCAGAGGACACAAATGCTCTGATCCAGTGAGAACAGCACGGGCACAGAAGCTCAGACTCTCAGTGGGTGTGTGTGTGTGTGGGGGGGGGGGTTGCTAACTGAGGGGCAAGAGAATATACCCAGGACAAAAGTCCAAAATCATAGTTGTTGAGTAGAAGTGAATTCATTTTAGTTACTATCTAGAATGTACTGTATGAGAAGCAAAAGTCCATTTGCAAGGCAAATGAGGAGCCTGGACACTGCATGACATCACACATCAAGGGATTGTGGGAGTTTCTGAGTGAATTCTATTAGAAAATCAACAGCACAAAGAGCATATATACCACTTGTATTAATGAGAATGTCAAGCCTTATGTGAACTGAATTAAACAACAAAATCTAAAAAAATTGAAGTAGAGACATAAATTCAGGGCTAGAGGGATAGTTTCCTTCCTCTGGGTGTGTTCAGCACCCAAAGTCAGGGGATGCAGTGAGTTGGCCTTTCATGGACAACTGCATTAAGTCTCACAAACCCCACCTCCTTTTTCAAAAGTTATTATTTAAATTTCAGCTACAGAACATATGGCGTGATATTAGTATCTTTTTTAAAATTATTATTAACTAACATACTTTGTTCAGATTTCCTTATTTTTCATTTAATGTCTTTCTTTGGTTCGGGGTCTCATTTATAATGTCCTGTTACACTTGGGTGCCACAGGGCTGTGACAGCTTCTCAGACACTTTTTCGCTTGTTTGTTTTTCACAAGTTTGACAAGGTTGAGTGTTGCCCAGGTGTTTGGTAGAATGTTCCTCAGTCGGGATTTGTCTCCTGACTAGACTGGAATTAAGAGTTTGGGTTAGCGAGGCCCCCCAGAAGTAAAGTGTCATTCTCATCAAATCTTATCAACATGACGTGCTGTTTATCTATTTATTATTTATTTACTTAGTAAATTTACTTATTAAAGTTTAATGTTGACTAAAACTCAATACTATCTTATTGGTATTTTGTTCAAATCATTCTGATTTTGGCCATTGGGAGGTCTTTCACATGGCTCCTCTCTCCCTTTAACATAACCAATCATCATGACTTAATTTTCTTCTGTATTTTTTCTAGAGGTTATATGGTTTTACATTTTACACGTAGGCGAGGATGGAGCTAGAGGGTATTATGCTAGGTGAAATAAGTCAGTCAGAGAAGGACAAATACCACACGATTTCACTCCCATGTGGAATTTAGGAAATAAACAAACGATCATAGGAGGAAAAACAAAAAGAAAACCAAGACGCCTTAATTCTTTGTTAATATTCTCAACAGGAAATCCATTCAGAAATATTATTTGAGCCTCCAAAAGTCTACAATAAAAATGTTGTCAAAAAATATATCCAGGTGGGGGGTGCCTGCCTGGCTGAGTTGATGGAGCATCTCTTGACTCCTGATTTCAGCTTGGCTCATCATCTCAAGGTTTGTGGGTTTGAGCCCCATGTTGGGCTCTGTGCTGATAGTGCCCAACCTGCTTGACTTTCTGTCTTTCTCCCCCTCTTTCTGCCTCTTTCCTGTTCTCTCTCTCTCTCTCTCTCTCTCTCAAAAAAAAAAAAATAATAATAATGATAAAATGAAGAAAAAACAAAACAAAACAAAAAACAAAAACAAAACTAAAGTAAACTAAACTAAACTAAATTAGACCCATGTGATTGGGGGTAGCAGTGATCCACGGGGCTCTTCCAGAATCTACGTTTATCTCTGATCATAGCAACTGTTTCCCAGCTTTGCATTTCTTCTGCATGTATGCGTGAATTTAAATTATTTTTCGATAGATTGGGTAGCCTTGCTTTCGTACACTCATTTTTTATCCTCTGTAAATATGTCCTCTCTCTGAGGCTAGTCTATAGAATCTTCAGAAAACGAGTGGAAGAAGCTGTCTGTTTGAATCTTTGACTCATGCTCAGCACCAGAACATCCATGTTTGCAAGAAAAAATGTACCGAACAAAGGCAACCCTGCTCCAACTCGACATACTTACTTACATGTTGCAAGATCATTATACCCCTCGGTTGTCTAAACATCAGTGTGTCCGTAAAGATAATAGAAGGACCACTGCCATTTATTATAGTCATTTATTTTTCAAGAGTTTTAAACATATCATTCTCATTGCCCCAAAAGGCACAGAGAAATGGACCCCAACATGTCTTATCTCTATTGAAGACTTTGGAAGGTGACACGACCAATGGGGGAATATCTAGTACTCGTGTCCAGTATTTCAGGCTCATGACCCAATGTCCTCTGCAGTCGGGCTTCAGCCTTTCTAAAAAGCAGCCGCTGAGTCTCAATCACATTTAGCAAATGTAAAAAATACACACCGTTTCTTTGTGTAACATGTTTCTTTTGTTTATGAATACCAAAAGCAATGGTAGGCAAACATTCTAAAATACGGATAATAATAATAGTGGTGTGAAATATATATTAAAAGGAAATGAGTAATTTGTGACTTCAGATTTGCAATTTTGCCTGACAGATAATTTAATTTTGCTTTAACTTTTTTCATACACAAGTTTGAGATTTTCGAATTTCGAAAGATTCCTGGACTAAAATAGAATATAGATATTTAGTAAATATTCCCTGATGTGACAAGTTACCTCCAGATTCTTTGGTCTTCATAAATTATGAGTGAATGTGGGGAATTGTGATATGAAAAACTTAATAAAGAAGGCTTTCTGCGTCTAGGTGGAAAATATCTATTAGTATGACTTACAGAAGTTACTAGATGAAATCCAGGCCTAAAGATCTAAATTCTAATCAAGAGAAATCACTAATAACACATATTTATGCATTCTCACAAATCACGGAATGCTTTTTTATAAAACCAAATACAAACATTTAAGTGAATTGCACACTTGCTTTTTTATAGACTGTCGGTTTATATGAATCGGTCATTTGTGGAAATGAGATTTAAACCTTTCAAGAATGCCTTCTAACTTCAAATGTAAAAGAGAAAATAAATCCCTTTTTCATCAAACCCATATGGTAGTAAGGCCAAACTAATGGCCTCAAACCGTTTCTCTGAAGATTTTTCAATTACCTTAAAATAATTTCAGAATTGCAGCAAAGCCTCTACTCACTAGAGGAAAGCACCGATAAAAAGTTTATCTGCTAAATGAGAAAGGAAATACGTACAATTTAATACATATTATGAGCACATAATAATAGCTGGACCAGCAAAACATCACCCTCATATCAGATTTCAGCTTTCCCTTCACTAGATGGGATTTTCTACTGGGCTGAATGTAACCTTACACTTGCATGAAGCCCAGGCTCAGCGAGAAAGCCGTGCTGGCGCACAGGGCGGTGTTGAGAAACCAGCAGAGAAAGGGCAGAGCCCAGGGCTGACCCTGCGTGGGAGAGATGGGGTAGCTCCTGGGATCACCAGTTTCCTCTGCCTCGTTCTGCAGGACAGGAGTCTCAGTTCCCACCTTAAGGTCTTGGAAAGGCGCTCCAGTCTCTCAAAAATGTTATTTAGAACCAGAACATTTGTCCACAACTGGAAATATTTGATGCCTGGGGGTTTTGTTTGGTTGGCTGGCTGGTTGCTTTTCGTTTCTACCTGCAACTTTGAAGCACCCACACCCCTCCCCCTTGGAACTTGGAAGGATTCACTTGCACCAATTCCCAGCCCGGTTTGGAAGGAGATAATTCTTTTGTCCCTGTTCAAGGTTATCCACCAGAGCTGATTTTGCGCTTGGCTGCATCCAGGGCCTCACGTGCCTGCCCCTTAAAGTCAGGCTGTCCTTTCCCAGGGTTCGGGGACCATGGAGTGCCAGGTCTCTAGCGTGACAGACGGCTGCTCCCATGACAGCCAAGGAGCCAGAGGAAAACAGCCTGTTGACTCTTTACTCCACAACCTATACCCTTCTTACTGTAACAATGTGACCCGCCAGCCACCTGGCCCAAGAACAAATAAAAGGAGGGAGCAAAAGAGCAGAGTTGTTTGTTCTGTTCAAGGAAGGATTTCTTTTTTTTTTTTTTTTTTACTCTTTTTTTTTTTTTTTTTTTTAATTTTTTTTTTCAACGTTTATTTATTTTTGGGACAGAGAGAGACAGAGCATGAACGGGGGAGGGGCAGAGAGAGAGGGAGACACAGAATCGGAAGCAGGCTCCAGGCTCTGAGCCGTCAGCCCAGAGCCTGATGCGAGGCTCGAACTCACGGACGGCGAGATCGTGACCTGGCTGAAGTCGGACCCTTAACCGACTGCGCCACCCAGGCGCCCCTCAAGGAAGGATTTCAAAACACATTCAGTCTACCATTTTTTTTTTTTTTTTTTTACCTTGCAAATCCTTTTGTGGAAGTAACGATTTGTTATCTCTCAGAGATCTGATCTACCTCTCTTATACCTACATCTATACCCGTATCTGTATTTATATCCATATTTATCAATCTCTCTATATACACATAGATGTAATCTATATTTATCTATTTATACAAGATATAAATCCATATATATATATATAAATCTTTATACAAGATAGGGTATGGATATGAAAAAAAATGCAAACTCAATGCATAAAATTTAACAGGAATCTGGAAGCCACCATAAAAGACCTTAGCCTAATTAAGACAAAACCAATTGAAACGAGTTAAAATAAACTAAGCATCCACGCAATTAATAAAAATAAAAGGGTTGAAAACAGCTCCGACATCAGAAAAGTATGAATAAAGCATATATTAATGACATAGGTAACAAACAAAATAAGAATTATAAACAGGAAATTCATCCTTTGAAAAAAAATGTATAGTAGTTTGTTACAGAATAAACGGAAGGGCACCTGGCTGGCCCAGTTGGTTGAGCATTCGGCTTTTGATGCTGGCTCAGGTCACGATCCCAGGATCGTGGGATTGAGCCCTGTGTCGGGCTCTGTGCTGAGCATGAAGCCTGCTTGGGATTCTCTTTCTCTCCCTCTGCCCCTCTCCTCTTCGCTTTCTCTTTCTCTCTCTCTCTCTTTCAAAAATAAATAAATAAATAAATAAATAAATAAATAAATAAAATGATAAATCAGAAATATCAAAAAATAGGGGTTAATATAGTAAAAAATAAGCCTGTAGAGTCCTTGATGGCCAATGTAGTGTTTTGGTGCTTTCTGGCACTTAGACATGTGATTAGGACATAGTGGGTCCTGCTTTTATTGTAGATATTTTTAACTGATATAACAGCCTACCGAAGAATGATCTTTGTAGATTTAATGTTACATAGACAAGCGAAGGGAATAAAATTAAGATATAGGAAGACTCCTGGAACTCAATTCAAAAATTTCCAAAATGTGTAAACTTGTCAAATCACTAAGTTGTACCCCTGAAACTAATGTGACACTGCGTGTCAGCTATACCCAATCATAAACAAAAACAGAGAAACCAACAAAATTTCCAAACTCTAGCAATAATAACTAAGAAGCATCGGCATCCAAGATTTCATTCACACCTGCCATAAAAATTCACATCATCTTGGGGTGCCTGGGTGGCTCAATCATTTGAGCATCCAACTTCAGCTAGGGTCACTATCTCACTGTTCGTGAGTTTGAGCCCCGGATTGGGCTTTCTGCACTGACAGTGTCAGCCTGCTTCAGATCCGCTGTTCCCTCCTCTCTGCATCCCCCACTCGTGCATGGTCTCTTTCTTTTTCTCTCAAAAAAAAAACAAAAAAAAATGCACATCACCTAAAAATTAACTTGCATATTCCCCTGTCTTTCTCCCTATCATCTATCTATCATCTATCTATAGAGAAAGGATTTTATAAAACTGTATGAACAAACCTAAAAATATTTTTAAATTGTGACTTATCCCAAGTAAAATATAAAAAAATAATAATAATAAATGTATAGTATTATTTTGAGCTACTTAAGAGTATGATAAAATGGTTGTGGAAGTATTAAAGGAGATCATTTGTCAATATATTTTTGAAATCATAATAATGGGAAGATTTGCTATACCAGAATTAAAATACATTTTAAAGAACTATAGTATTTAAATGTGGAATTTAATAGACCAGAACCAAAGTGTCAAAGTAGACCTTAATGTAGATATATATATATATATATAGTTTATGGTAAAGACAACACTATGAAAAACAATCATTCCAGAGATATATTATTTAAAAAATAGTTGTTGAGTAACTTTTATTAAAAATAATATGGGGCGCCTGGGTGGCTCAGTTGGTTGAGCGCCGGACTTCAGCTCAGGTCACGATCTCGCGGTCCGTGAGTTCGAGCCCCACGTCAGGTTCTGGGCTGATGGCTCAGAGCCTGGAGCCTGCTTCTGATTCTGTGTCTCCCTCTCTCTCTGCCCTTCCCCCGTTCATGCTCTGTCTCTCTCTGTCTCAAAAATAAATAAATGTTAAAAAAAAATTAAAAAAATAAAAATAATATATTAGTTCTGCTCTATCATATGTCTAAATATATTCTATGTAGATAGTGTGAGGCAATATTCTAAACAAAATAAAAAAAAAAATAAAATAGGGACACCTCGGTGGCGCAGTCAGTTGAGCATCTGACTCTTTGTCTTGGCTCAGGTCATGATCTCCAGTTTGTGGGTTCAAGCCCCACACTGGGCTCTGCACTGATGGCATAGAGCTTGCTTGGGATTCGGTCTCTCCTTCTCTCTGCACCTCCCCCTCTTGTTCTCTCTCTCCCTCTCTCTCTTTTAAGATAAATAATAAAAAAAAATTAAAATACTTGTTCTCTCTTTCCCTATCTCTCTTTCAAGATAAATAATTAAAAAAATTTAAAATACTTAAAAATAATAAAGTAAATATGGGTGGATATTTCCATAATGTGAAGGGAAGATTTTCCAAACACTTATGCACAATCATAAAATATAATTTAAAATGTCACCTTTTATTTTATATTTGAAATTACATATAAGGAAAAAAATTAACCTTTTAAAATATCAGAAAATATTGGTATTATATGATCAGTGATTCTATAAAAGGTCTTAATATCAATCAGAAAACATATAAATAGATATCCTATGAAATAAAAAAAATCCCATAAGTATCTATTTATAACAGTTAATCTTAGAAGAGTCCAAAATGCAATTTAAAACAATGACAATATAGTTGTCATATAATGTTAGAAATTGTATTTAAGAAATTTGTATTAGGTGCCATAAAATGGGCAATTTAAAAGTTTATCATGGATCTATTTTGAATAAAAAAAAGAAAGAAGAAATATAGCAAAGATTATCGTTAATATGGGGATAAAAGAAATAACCTAAATACGTCCAAAATCTGATTGACCCACTAAATTGAGCCCTATCTATAGCTTGGAGAATTATGAAGCTCCCAGAATTCCTGTTCCCAGAGAAAATACTTACTGACAAGGTCAGCATATAGAATACAGTATTATGTGAAAGCATAAAAGAAATTCATATAAATTTGCAGCAAAATCTCACTTTTGTGTTTATTTATTTGCATGTATCAATCTATGTTTATGTGGATCACTAAGAGAAATCTAATCAGGAAAGGTAAACATGTTCTAAAATGTTAGAATCTCTAAGTATGGTAAGATAGGGTTATTTTTCCTTTCTTACTGTGTGCATAACCTTGAAGTTTGGTAAAATCATTATGCTGTTTTATAATTAAAAAACAGAGGGTGCCTGGGTGGCACAGTCTGTTAAGCGTCTGACCTCGGCTCAGGTCATGATCTCACAGTTTGTGGATTCGAGCCCTGCGTTAGGCTCTGTGCTGACAGCTCAGAGCCTGGAGCCTGCTTCCCATTCTGTGTCTTTCTCTCTGGGTCCCTTCCCTGCTCATGTTCTGTTTTCTCTCTCTCAAAAAAAATTATGATCATTGTTAAAATTATTACTATTATTTAAAAAATAATAAAAACAGAAATCAATTAAAAGTAAAAATCGAATGATTTTTGCTACATATATAGATTTGAAGCTTTATAAAATTGTTTTCGGATTGCCAAACCATAATCCTTAAAGCAATTAAAATCATCAATTTTTATCAAGTAGTGGGCTAATTAAGTTCTCTTCAATGTTTGCGTTATTTCATCTATGTTAGTTTATTTTAATTGCAGATTTCCCTTGAATATTAAGATAAAGTTTCCAAATGACAATGCTTTCCGAGGCCTTTACCGACTCACAATTAGATCATCTTAGTTTGCTTCATTTCATTTCCTTTCCCAGTGTCTGTTTTTAGAAATCAGGAAAAAAAGGGCTCTTTTCCAAATGAATTAGAACTGAAACAGGAAATGTGCCAGAATTAAAACTCTCAACAATGTATTTGGACAGGAGATACATTTGGAATGACTGCTATTTTTATCTGAATGGAGCAAACGGTAGAAACCACATGACATACGGACACATCTGACAATGAGAAACTTTCACGCAACCGACAAAAATCTGCATGTATGCAAATGTAAAATTTTGACACGTTCTGTACGGGCATTTATGCTTCTTCAAAATATCCCATGTTTATGTTGTACACACTACAAAAGTTTCCCTGTTTCTTGATTTCTTTTCATTTCTTTTTTCAATCCTCTCTTAAATAATAAAGAATCTGGGCACTGAACTAAAACACGCTTTTCTGTTTTGCTCACTTCATTGTGATGTATCCCTGATTAATGAGATTTATGGACGGGGTTTATTCCAACGGGGCTTTGGGGCTGTTTTATTTTACTGTACTCATTCTGGCCTTCATTGTCTCTGTTCTTCCTCATGAATTGAACTTTTTACCTCCAAGAGTCCATATGCTCATTGGACTGCGGAAAACACCAAATGTTGCCTAATTCTAGTTCTACCCCCAAAACTGTAACAGTTTTCATTTCAACTTTACGGCCAATGAAAAAGCTTAGGAAAAGAAAGCACTCCCCGCTGTGTTGAATGCTTCCATTTCATTAATAATTTATGCTAAACATAAGCAGAGAAAAGGTTAAGGGTATTCCCAAACTTTAAGTGTACTTTTTCCCCCGTCCTTTTTTCTAAATTTTATTTTGGAAAATATTTTCTGGCCCTTTGTCAATCGAGGACCTCACAGATTGGGCATTTTGCTAAAATGCAACATTCTTACGAAGGATGCTGAAAGATATCTGTGCCCGGGAACTCAAGGTCCTACATTTACTGTGAACTTTTAGAGCAAAGTCTTTCAGAAGTAAATCCGCTGAGGATGAAACCAGGTCCCTGGTTTGCTCTGCTCTGCATTTGTTCACATTTTGTTCACTGCTAAGGCCCCACCTTTCAGAAAATTAAGAATGAAAATATTTACTGTTCTGTGTAAGACTCTTTAGTGGGAGTAAGATGATCTATGTCAGCCTTGACTTGCTAGTTTGATAATAAAAATCTGACCTGTCATCTTTGACCCAAATATTTGTAAATATTGTGCTTCTGGGATTATGACCATGGCATGCTCAGAGCAAACCCAGAGCAGAGGGAACTCAAAGCCAGGGGCCTTTGATGGAAGTCATTCGACGGCCTTATCAGGAAAGCAGCAATTTTACAAGCATTCTCCTTTATTTGTCTGTTTCCAGTGCTTTCTCCGTAAGAGATGATTTTGAATTTGCTGATTTGCAGCATCTTTCAGCATACGGTGTCTTCTTCAAAGCGATTTTAAAAAGCTTTTGTAGGAACAGAGGGGGAAATTTCCCCCCATCTCTCTCCATGTGTCCTTATAAAAATAAAATTCCCTCCGAAAATGTACAGAATGCCTAATCCTAAATTAAAGTAGTTGCTGAAATGCTATTACTTAACCCCGAGGCATATGTGCTTTCTAAAGAAACAAATTCAGCGTTTAATTAACTCTGAAATCCTTCTGTAAATGGAGCTTATATGTGTGTGTGAAGTTCAAGGCAGGATGCATTTAGAGAAGAAAACTGCTCGGAGGGCTTGCTGTCCTACAGCAGCCAGCCTGCCCTATCTGAGGCAGACAGATTCCACACATGGCTACACGCTGGAAATTGGGGAGTGCGGGGGTTCATGTAGAGTGCACAGATTAAAATTTTCAATAGACCTAAAAATGTCTCCAAGGCATGAATGAGCCTGTCACTTTTCCTCAGCCTCTCCAGCAAATGATGGATTCACTTGATCCCCATCACATAACCCGTGAGATCTGCCGGGCTCGTCCATTATTCTTCATCCGCACTCATGCTGAAATAGAGGCTGTGGTTAAACAAATCTGCTTTTATGGGGCAAAGCGCTGTGAAACAGAGCTGATTAGGGCCTGACATATCGGATTAGAGGGGGCTCTAAAGTGGGCCGATGACTCTATTGTTTCAGGGACCGGGTTCTGGTTTTGCCATTTCTTCTAATGACTCCGGTAACTTTGTGTCACGTTAATTGAGGGGAGGACACTTTTGCTAGAGTGCAGTCATTATGACTGCAGTCTTACGTATTTGATTCCTAAACAGGTTACTCAGGATCTCATGTCCCCTGCACCTTAAAACCCAGGTCCTTGCCAACCAGAAACTGGGTTAACGAATTGGCTACCCTGAAAGCGTGGTGTTTGAAAAACATTATTGTGTGACAAAAGGTGGTTATTGTATTAGCACAGTTACTATCTCTTACGCTCTTATATATCTTTGGGATACATTCATCTACATATATGAATTTGCCCAGCAAAATAAATCCAGGACGTCTATCCGTCGTTTACTCGAAGGTTTTGAGCAAATATTCCCCCAAAAGGTGCTTACCGTAAAAATACCATTATTGCTATCTACGCAAATACATTATCCTTTCTTCTTCCAACTCTGTAGAGTTCTGAAAGTTACTCTCATGTTTTTATCTGGCAATCCGGAAGCTAATACCGTTCTTGCAGTCTTATTTGCCTGAAATATCAATTTACCTTGCGGGGGGATAATATAAAGAATAGGAGTTAAGGAAAAACGGATCTTTAAGTTACCAATTAGTTACATGTACTATCTTTTCACATCTCAATTCAACAGAGTGCAGTTTAGATTGTAGAAGAGAGACAGATTTCATATGCAGGATCAAGTTTTAGAAATAAACGAGAAAGCAGAGTTCACAGAGTCTGACCTTCTTCCCCGAAACGTACATGTTAATCTCTCTGCTGCCTGTGTGGCCCCCCCGAGTCTAGTCCGTGGTGCACCCCCAGATGGATCTTCTGCCCCGAGTTCTATGAGCCACCTTCAAGGGCAGGTGATTGACGTGTCTGATCTCAGACATTTTTCAAATATTATAGTGAAGTGATAATGCCAACAGAATGTAACATATAAAAAGAATGGTTCATGACATTGCCATTTGCCCCTGACATCTTGTATAGCTATTCAAGTTCAGACCATGTGGGGAGGGTTTGGGATTGTTCCAGATTTCTAAAATTTGATAACAGATCGAACAACGCCTGTGTTTTGTTGTTAATAGAGATTCTTCCAATTGATTTCCTCAGCCTGGACTAGTCGGATGGTCACTGGGAAATGTAAACGTGATAAAATAACCTCGAACAACAGATCGGGTGTTTTATTACATACACGTCACAAACAACGTGTGGCCATAGAGCAGTTTGAGGTTTTCCTCACATACGTAAAGTCTGATATTGCAAGAAAGAAAGGATGGGGTTTTTCTTAGCACTTCCAGACGTGGTATGGGCTCTCAGGACCACCCACAATCTTTATATGGTGCAGGAGGATGGGAAGAAACAAGTTCTCATAACTTGTTATGACTCCTTTACTTTGGTCATTACATTTGTAATAGAAACTATGGGTTGAGGACAACCGCAGGGGCTTCCCAAAGGGTAGGGTTTGAATAATGTGTTTCCTGAGTTGGAACTGAGGGGATTCCAGGCAGCAGGGGCCACAGTTGATCTCACGATGCATGGTGACAGAATCAGCTGGTCTTGAGGACTTTTCTCAAACCCTTCATTTGTATCAGAACTTACTTCTTCCTTGTTACATTTAAAAATTATTCCATACGTGATCACCCGTATGGATGCCTACCCATAGACATCCCCAAACTGCAAATAGCAGACAATTATGAATACAGTAGACAGTTATGAAACACACATACGATTGTAAAGTCTGAGATTATGTAGAACTCTTATGCTAAATTAAATGCAGAAATAATTTACCCCAGGTCATTTTCACTCAATAGATTAACACAAACAACGGTCTCTCCTCCCAACATACTCCAGTTAAACACAATACATGGGATTAAAGTACTACGTGGAGGAAATCTTCTTGAATTAATCAGTGAGATCTTGTCAATGAAACACCTGAATATTGAAAAATTGGAAGAATACTCTCTTTCAACTAGTTGAAGACAGTCAGCAACAACAATAATAAAAGCTTATCAAATACAAAATTTATCTGGTATAAACCTATTTTCTGCTCACATCTATTTAGGTTTTATGATATAATTCTTTGTGCACTTAAATGATATTTGGGGATATCGGAACACAGATGGTGTTGCAATACGTAATATTGCATGTGAAATATGTAAAATTCTTGTGAATGATGAAGCAAATATAATAAAAGATAAAAATATCTTTACAACCCCTTAAAGTTGGACAGTGCTTCTTTCCAGGTAAATATATAGATGATTAAATTATTCGGAGTTATTTTTTCTCACAATTAAAAAGATTTTTGCATGCATATGTATTGCATTTAGTGTACAAAAGTTTTAAATTCATGTCTCTCTGAATTGTTAAGGGTTCACACTATTATCTTAGGATTCTTTATTGTGCCACAACCATATGATTTTCATTGCCCAAATGACAGATACTGAAGTGAATGTGGTTTGAAACAGACCACTTCAATGAGGGGGAATAAGTATTGCTAATATATCTATTTTTTTAATCCTAGTTTGTCAATATAAAAAATATAAATTCACCATCCTTTTAAGCTTTATTGATGCCCAAACACTGAATCTTTTTTTTTTTTTTTAATTCTTTCACATTCTTAAAAGAATTCTATTTAGATTTACATCAGGGTTTTATTTTATTCTGCTCTCATGTTAAGAGTGGAAATGACAGAATAAACTCTTGAGAAGTTCATGCAGAAGAGTTACATTGTCAACATTAAGTGTGTGTGTATTTGGGAAAAAATCAAGGGTATCCATCAACCCTATAAATCACTCGTATGAAACAATATAATCACATCTTCAGAACTTAGAGAGGGGCGCCCGGGTGGCTCAGTCAGTTAAGCATTTGACTTTGGCTCAGGTCATGATCTTGAGGTCCGTGAGTTTGAACCCTGCAGTGGGCTCTGGGCTGACAGCTCAGAGCCTGGAGCCTGCTCCGGATTCTGTGTCTCCCTCTCTCTGCCCCTCCCCTCTCACACCCTGTCTCTCTTCCCCCTCTCTGTCTCTCAAAAATAAACATAAAAAAAAAAGAACTTAGAGAAATAAGTCCAAGTATTTATGAGAATTAAAATACAACAAACATAATATGTGAAATCACTTTCACAGGTGGTGAGTTACTCAGTAACAGTTGGTGTCATCAGTGGATGACAAAAACTAAGTGTTTTTGTGGCACATGCCATGTTCCAAACTCCTCCTGACAACTGGGTCCACAGGGCCTAGAGAAAGTTGAAACTCTTGAGCTCTCTTTGCCTGCAGTCTGTTTAGGAAGTTAACAGAAAACATACACAACTGAGAAAATCCCAGCTGCTAACAAGGGCCAGGGATGGGGTACAATGGTGACCTGGTGGAGGGTTTTGAGGGGCGGTGTTGGCGGAGGTTTGGGGATTAAGGTCCAGTAAAGCCTGTCTATGGAGGCAGCCTTGGCCAAAATTTAGGAAAAGGAAGTGGAAGAGGATTCCAAGGGAAAGAAATAGAGTTTGTTGGTAGAACGCCTAATAGGAAAGATCTGGGTGTTTTTGTGAAACCCAAGAACAGCCAGTGGGGCTGAAGTGTAGACAAAAGGGCAAGGTGAACAGGTCATGGCAGAGAAGCCAGCAGGCCTCCAACCCGGCAGGAGCATTCAGACCTCCATAAAAATCTGTGCTTTTGTTTTCAAAGTGACAGGAAACAACTGGAGGATTCGCCAGGGGAATGATAATGTCTGTTTCAGAAAAACAACTCTGGTTGCTGCATAGAGTATGGAGAGGAGGAGCAGGTCAAGTGTGGAGGAGGGAGCCAGGTAGCGCGGTGGGCATCTTCCAGTGAGAGATGAGGGCGAGGACTTGGGGGTGGCCCTGGGGGTGGGGGACGCAGTTTGATTCTGGGCATTTTGAAAGTGGAGGTCACAGCACTGGCTGATGGAATGGGTATGAGCCAAAGAGATGAATCAAGACGCCCAATTACTGCCAGGGGCGTCTGGGGGGCTCAGTCGGTTAAGCGTCCGACTTCGGCTCAGGTCATGATCTCACGGTCCGTGAGTTCAAGCCCCGCGTCGGGCTCTGTGCTGATGCCTCAGAGCCTGGAGCCTGCTTCGGATTCTGTGTCTCCCTCTCTCTCTCTCTCTGCCCCTCCCCTGCTCATGCTCTGTTTCTCTGTGCCTCAAAATAAACGTAAAAAAAAAAAAAAAAAGAATTACTGCTAGGTCTTCTTTTGCGTGGGTGGGTGACCGGTCATGACATTTGGCGAAGGGCGAGTGCTGGAGGGGGAGGGGTGGGAAGAAATTAACAGAAGAGAAAACCATTTTCTCTGCTTTGTCTAAACCCAGTGCATGTCCCAGTGAAGACAGCAAGTAGGAAGCTGGAGGTAGGCATCTGATGGTCACAGAATAGGGCTGTGCGGTTGACCGTGGATGTACCTTTGAGCAGGTCGTATGGATGCTATTTGCAGTCACCGGACAGATAAGGTAACTCCGGAAGGGAGTGCCAATATGGAGACTAGGGGGGGAGGGGGGAGCCCTAGGACACAGCTGTATCCAGTGCATTGATAAGGTAGAAAAAAATTACTGACAAAGGAAATTGGAGCACCAGTGCTTGAGTAAAACGTGAAGAGAGTGGAGAAAAGAAAACTTTATGAAAAAGAGAGTGTCAAATGACATCAAGATATAATGCACAAGAAGACAGAGAAGTGACCTTTAGGTTTGACAGACTGTATAGGAGAAGCTCTGGAATGGTGGTCCAGGAACTCTACCCCAAGCTGGTCGAGGGGAAACTGGGAGATGAGAAAATGAGGCCAGGATGAAAGAAAACTTCTGGAGAAATTGCGCTGTGAAGGAAGGGAAGTCAAAGGCAGAAGGGCAGATTTGTCAAAGGGGTGATTGCAGAGTGAGGTATTTCCTGACTGGTTTCCTTGTTTCATTCCTATGCTGGAAGTCAGGTTGCAGAGGAGCTGTTGATTTGAAAAGAAAGGAGACTGTCCTCTCAGTGAGTGGAAAAGATAATTTACTAGAGAAATGGAGAAGCATTTACTCCATGGTTGGGAGACTGAGAACAGTGGTCATAAACCTAATGTGAGTCCATCTTGCAAGTTTGTGGAATTTTTTTCAAGCAACCTTCTACTGCTTGGGGGGGGCAGCCCCTGTGGGGGATGGGGAGGGGCAGGGCTTCGGGACAGTGATATTTCCACAGGTGAGTGGGCCCCAAATTCAGGAGGGCAAGGAAGTTAATGGCATTTGCAAGAGAGCGATTACTGTGCTAAGTGCAAAAAATGAAGTTGGGGCAGTAAAGAGAGTCAAGATATCGTGAAAATGAGGGGCTCCTGGGTGGTTCAGTTGGCTGAGCATCTGATTCTTGGTTTTGGCTCAGGTCATGATCTCACAGTTCATGAGTTCAAGTCCTGCATTGTCAGGGCAGAGCTTGCTTGGGATTCTCTCTCTCTCTCTCTCTCTCTCTCTCCCTTTCTCTGCCCCTCCCCAGTTCTCTCTTTGTCTCTCTCTCTCTCTCTCTCTCAAAATCAATAAATAAACTTAAAAAAAGATTTAGTAAAAATGAGGTAGGATCAATGTATTCCTTGGATATTGCAATGGACCGTTATGTAGGTCAGCTGGAGAAGCCAGAGACAGGTGAATCAAAAGCAAATATTTGAAACCAAGATATAAAGATGACACAGATACTGATCACGGGGAGATGCACAGTAGGATGACTGGGTGCATTTGAGAAAACAAGATACAACAAAAGAGGTCCTAGACTGATGGTGATGTATTGGGTGGATCATCCTTGTGGGTGTTGTGGTTTCCAAGAATGACCCAGAAAGAAAAGCAATGGGAAAGCAGGAAGGGAGACAGTGCACCTCATGCTAAAGTTAATACCAGGAAAAAAGGACTATGGAGAGGTCACTAGGTAAGTTCCATGAGGAGGGGATATGGTATGATTGAATGAATATTCTCTCAGTCATCCGGACTTACGAATGAGGAGTGCGTTATCAGGTATCAGTAAGTATTTAGGGGGTAGGATCTAAGAAGCAAAAGTTAAATTATAATGTATACCTTAGTTTCTAGTGTATACTTACTATCATGCATAGATCAGCAATGTAAAATACCGGATGAAATTCTGAGGAGGCCCATAACCTCAGAGAAAGAGGAGCAAAGAGAGGTCATGACGGGTAAGGATGCTGAAATGGAGTTTCGCAGGTATGGAAAGCAATATCTGGTTTCAAAAAGTATAATTAAAGTAATTATTATATATGAGAAATTCAATAATCATATTAACGTTAAATCTTAGCCATAATAAAAAGCAACAGAAAAAAATTGGCAAAGACATAAATTCAAAATAAATCTCCATTGGAAAAGGATTAGTTAGGAATTCTATGGATGTATGCTAAGGACAGATGCCTTAATTTTGCCCATAGATATCTGGCTCATCAGGGGCCCATATCTTTGTGAGGTGTGTGTGTGTTTGTGTGTGTGTGTCTGTGTGTTTAATAACAGTCTTTAGGTATGCTTTGAGTAACATTATGCTCAAAACACATTTGAAGCTCTGGAAACTTGTTTGTACTGGAAAGTTCAGTAATAAAAACTATATAGGTATCCAGGAAAAAGTAAAGCTGTTTGCTATGAAATTAAATATTTCTTGTATTTCACAAGCTGTTGAATTGAAGTTTGTAGTATTATAAAATCTAAACTGTTTCAATACAGACTTGTGTATTGAATAAGAATGCTAGTGGTCATACCTATAAATATTTCACAGTAAAGCCCACTATGAATTTTGATAAATGTGTTTGTTATAGGTTTTCTGGGTGTAGACTTTACTACAAGAAATCTGGGGGCGCCTGGGTGGCTCAGTCGGTTGAGCGTCCGACTTTGGCTCAGGTCATGATCTTGCAGTCTGTGGGTTCGAGCCCCGCGTCGGGCTCTGTACTGGCAGCTCGAAGCCTGGAGCCTGTTTCAGATTCTGTGTCTCCCTCTTTCTCTGACCCTCACCTGTTCATGCTGTCTCTCTCTCTGCCTCAAAAATAAATAAATGTTAAAAAAAATAAAAAAAAAAAAAGAAATCTGGACAGAGACATAATCTTTAGAGCTGAAATAATTGTTTAAAAATTTACATCTAATTCAATAAACTTCCCTTATATTATATAAACTTCTATTGCAATAGACATTTAATCTAGTTGACTTCTTCATGAATATTATTTTGATAAATATAAAATTAGTGGTATCCAAACATAAATTCAATAGAAATATCATACTTATGTTATCTAATAGAAATATAATTTTGAGACAGGTGGGCCACATTTATTCATGATTGCATGTGGTCATAAAATACATTATTTATTACGTGATTTTATTTTTGTTACATGTCATTGGTGAACACTTGGCTAAAGTAATTGAAATTAAAATCCTGTGCTCCTTCTTGGATGGCTCCTTGAGATGCAAAATTAGGGAACAAAAATAGGTATATCTTTGAATCTATTATGATTAATATTTAACCTAGGCAACCAGATTAAGGAATGTTAGTTGCTACTATATTTAAATATGAATACTCTTATTAGATCACTGAGTATAAATGTTAATATTAGAATATGTAGAATATTAGGTCTTTGTGAATTTGGGTGAATTTTCCACCTTGAGAAGGAGATAGTCCAGTATGAGTTTGGAAACTATGATCATCGAATTCCAAGAATACAGATTTAGATTGGATCTATTTCTCCAAACGGTTTTTTAATAAATTTAAATTTAGGGTAATGAACCTGTTCATGTAGCATGATTAATATCACTGTTTGCAGACTGACGTTTACCTATCCATCCAGGTACCCAGCTCGGTTTCCATTTGTCCTGTGGAATCAGGACAGAGAGAAAGGAAACACAACAAATGTGGTTTTTTTTTTTGTTTTTTTTTTTTTTTTTTGGATTAGTTACTTGACAGGGGCCAATTCAGGTAAATATTAATGTCAGAAGGGAACACCATATTTCATTGAGCAAGAAAGAACATGGGAAGAATTTTGGGGTAAATGGATCCTAAAATGACTTGAGAGGTCTCTCAGATATGATTGCTTCAAATATAATGAAAAGAAACTAAATAAATGACAACAATAGCAGAAATGTATTAATCAATTACTAGTAGAAGGAACAGTGTTAAACAGGTGATGTATTTCTGCATCAACTTGAGAGGATAGAGTCTGTTCTCAGTTTCCCTTTCCTTAGAAAATGCCAGTGTTGAATGATATTAAAACATTTCCTTGTAACTGATGTTTGGAACCAGGATGCCAACTGGGTTTGTTAATTCAAGTGCTAGTATATTCTACAGGCCTATTGGATGATTCATTAAAAAAATAAAAATGAAAACTTTCATGGGCAGGAAAGTTTGGAAAACATGGAAAACTATGTTTTATATAATAGATACCTCTTTTTTTTTTTATTAAGTGAGTCCTCAACTTAGTTTTTTCTTTCTTTCTTCTTTCTTTCTTTCTTTCTTTCTTTCTTTCTTTCTTTCTTTCTTTCTTCTTTCTTTCTTTCTTTCTTTCTTTCTTTCTTTCTTTCTTTCGAAATTCAAGTTAGTTAACATACAGCGTAGTCTTGGTTTCTGGAGTACAACCCAGTAATCCGTCTTTTACCTATGACACCCAGTGCTCATCCCAATAAGTGCCCTCCTCAATGGGCATCACCTTGAAGCGCCCACCCATATTCATGTAGTAATGCATCCAAGAAGCAAAAATAAAATTTAAAAAGTCCCTTTTTAAAGAAAGACAAAACATTTCATACTCATCTGTCCTTTTGTATTTAACTTTTCATGTTAAGCACACTAGTCAAACCCATGAAAAATATCTGGCTTAGAATCCTGGCATTTTATTTTTTTTTATTTTTTATTTTTTATAATTTTTTTAACGTTTCTTTATTTTTGAGACCGAGAGAGACACAGCAGGAGCAGGGGAGGGGCAGAGAGAGAGGGAGACACAGAATCTGAAACAGGCTCCAGGCTCCGAGCGGTCAGCACAGAGCCCGACGCAGGGCTCGAACTCACCGACCGCGAGATCGTGACCTGAGCCGAAGTCGGACGCTTAACCGACCGAGCCACCCAGGCGCCCCAGAATCCTGGCATTTTAAATGTAAAATCTGAATGGATACAGCTGTCTGATAGACACAAAGGACCCACATATTATGGTGCAGATGTGTGCACGTATATGTGCACTTTGATGCAAGGCAGATTATAAACTTGTTCACAGAAGAGTACTAGGTCATGCACAGTTTTTAAATCTTCTATTTTAGTTAGGTACCTGGAACAAAATTTTTAACAGGAGTAAAACTGCTTGCCAGAAAAGCTTAATTTACCACTTTTACACCAGGATGAAAATTTAGCCCAAAAATATTTCTTATATTATGCCAGACTAACAATGTCAGAAAGACTCCAATGCAGTGCTTAACATAACTTTTCCCATTGAATCGGGGAAATTCAGGAAATAAAAGATGTTGTGATATTCATTAGATATTGTACTAAGGGATGCTCTCCCCCTGTAGGTAGACGGCTTAGATCTTTGAGTGGAAGGGAATAGCATCAAAACAAAAGTTGGATTAAAATGTATAATTGATTCAAATGCCACAAATAACACATTTTTATTTAACATAGCATCAATGATAGACAATTTAAAAAATATGTCACCTCCCATAGCCTTCATGCATAAATTGTATCTGTCATGTTATTTTGGTTTGCAGTACATTTGTTCGAATATTTCCCTGCTTGCTTAATTTCAGGATCAAATGCACTTAATTGTTTATACAACAAATGCCACAATGATGATGGCAATGATGTTCTGTAGCTCCTTTTAATTGACACTCCAAAACTGTTTAAGCATTAAAAAAAATAATAATCAGCTGAAATGGATTATTCTGGATCATATAAATAATAAAGCTGTCTTATTAAAATCAAACTTTTCTATCAAACCCAGTTCAGGAAAAATCACATACGTAATTATGCACACTGGCAAAACAGGCCTTTATTATATGCCCATTTATCAGGAGAGACATCTGTACAAGGCAAAGGGTGACCTTAACTGAGCACCCCGAGTTAGGCAGCCCAGTAAAAATTCTCATTGAATTTCACTGTCCTCAGTGAATTTCACAAAATTTACTGGAGGGATGCTAACGTTCGATCTGCAAAAGAAAAGTTTGCTTTTGTCATGAGAGCATCACATTACCAAAGCTTCACCGTTGTGGGTCCCCATGATCTCAGGAGGGTCTGTCTATGAAGAAAGATGTGGGTATGAAAGATCGTTAGTGAATGGTCAGTTAATCAATGAATAATAGACCACGGCGCCAGAGACGGACCTAAAAGCGGGAAAGGACCAAGTAGAGGCAGGAGAAAATGAGTGACAAACTCGCTCAGTAAATGACTCACGCTGAAAGATCAAGGGGACAAGGAGAGGCAAAGAAGGCCATTTACATTAAGGAGCAACCTCCCATTTAAAAGGCACCGGACACTGAACTGTATTATCCCCTGTCCTCCCATGAACCCTCTGAAGTATTAACAGGCCTTTTTATAGGATAAGTTCCTTGAAGCTGAGAACGTTTATACAGGTTGCCCAAGGTTCCCCTGCTAGTAAATAGTGAAACCAGAGTCCAGAATCTAAACAAACTTATCATATAATCACTCCAATAATCTGTGCTTTGTGAACTACACTCTTGCTACACAAAATGATCTGTGACCCAGAACCAGCAGCGTCCTCATCTGGGAACGTGTTGGAAATGAAAATTCTCCCAACCCCATGTCGGAGCCACACAATCAGAATCCGCATTTAAACAAGATCTCCAGGTGATTCTTATCCTCATTAAAGTCTGAGAAGCGCTAAATAAACTAAAACCCTCTCATGGGGCAACACTGGGGGGTAACTGGGAGCAAGGACAGGAATTCCAGATGTGGAATAAGCCAGAGAGAATTGAAATACAATGAGAGTCAAGGCCACAAATGCGGAGCACCTGCTGGGGTCTCTTCTGGAAAGGCCAGCTGCCTGCTTTCAAGCAGAGGCAAAAGATTAAATGGCCCAGACATGGCCAGACTGTGGCCAGTCTAAGAATGACAAAAAAAATCATATCAAGGTATGAACTAAAAATACCTTGGTGAATTACCTGCTCCCGCATCCTCAATTAGCATTTCAGGGACTGATTTGGGCAAGGCCCGTGTGTTAAAACCAGAATCGAGTCTCCTACTTGTCAGCCCCCAAATCAGGGTTGCAGAAAAGGAAGAGCTACCTCCCCTGAAATGAAATGACGTGCCCTAGAGTTTTTCAAGATAACTCCGATTTCAAATATTGGGCTATTATTTGAGCAGATTTGATGTTAGAAATAATAGTCTTAAGTTTTGACATAGATGGCCTAGGCATTTATTGTAATGCATACCCGTGATATAAAATACCTCGCATATATAAAGCTTAAGTTCTTTAAAGTGTTGATTTGCAAGACATTTCAGTAACTCTTAGCCGGGTGCTCTGGTATCTAGCATTACGATGTAATGCAAATTCTATTGATTTTTTTGGTTGATGGTTTACGAGCGTGTTAAAATTGTTCAGTTGTGATGTGTCTCAGTTTTTCTCATATTTATGAATAGTTTTGAATTTTAACATTTCACATGAACTGTAAAGTCACTTGCTCATTTAATGTGTATTAATGTTTAAGAGTTGTTAAATATGATTGTGGATTTTCAGGTTGAAAAATGCTTCCTATTTGCTTGAACAAACATGCAGATAAGAAGTAGAGATGAGTGCCGTTAGCTGTATTTTATCTTATCTTATTTTTTTTAACGTTTATTTATTTTTGAGACAGAGAGAGACAGAGCATGAACTGGGGAGGGGCAGAGAGAGAGGGAGACACAGAATCCGAAACAAGCTCCAGGCTCTGAGCGGTCAGCACAGAGCTCGACGCGGCGCTCGCACTCACGGACCGCGAGATCATGACCTGAGCCGAAGTCGGCTGCTTAACCAACTGAGCCACCCAGGCGCCCCTCTGTTAACTGTATTGTAGAACCACAGGCAATTCGATGAACACAAGAAGACAGAGGCTAACCTAATGTGGGATGATGTTAAGACCTTTAAAAGAGATATGAAGTCTACATGAATAGTGTTAATTGTTATTCTGTGAAAAAGTTGGTTGGGAAAAGTCCATGCCACGGGGAGCAAAAGGGTGAGGAGAGAGGCACGGACACCTTTGGAAAAAATACAAGTAGTCGAGGATGACTGCCATGGGGGGTTGTGAGCTGGATATGCTGAGAAGCAAACCTTCCTGTGTGGACACATCTGATGACGCAAGGTTGAGCTTTGTTAGTTAGATGATGGGGAGACTTGAGGGAGCGAATAAAATGATCACAGTGGCGATTTAGGAAGATCATTCTGGTGTTGGTGTCTAGGGGACAGATTCTAGCAAAGGAACCAATTAGGAGTAGAGATTTGATGAGGGAATTTAAAAAAAAAAGCAATAAGGTGACTTAATGTACTTTTCTTTACAATATGTTTAGGTAATAGAACAAAAGAAATTTTTAAATAGGGATCAGTCTTTCTCCTTAGGAGGAAAAAAAATTTTAGAAAAACTTAAATAAGCTACTTGAATGGGAAGTAAGATCCTGAGGACGTAGATTTCAGAACACAATTGCTCTGCGTCAGAAAAGGTGAAAAATATCTGGTAAGTACAGAGGAGAGAGGGACCCAGGGTAAATGAGTGAAGGTAGGGAGACACACAAGATCTGGGTGTGTGGGATAGGAAGACTGTGGGATGAAGTAATGGGTAGCAAAGAGCGGAAGCCATCTTGACAGGGTGATGGAATACTCCAGGCAGTCAAAGAGCTCAAGTCAGTGGCAGGTTAGAGGATCAACAGAAATAAGAAACTAGTCAAGTATGAGACATGGGCAGGATGACCTTCAAGATGCTTAAAAACCTCTATGGCATGTACCCCAGCCTATGGGAAAAGGAAAACCTATATGTCCATAGAGGGGTTGTTGTCTGAATACAATTCTTGTTTAAATTATTGGCAAATATTTACTTGATTTGGTAGCTCTCGGTAAGGGATTACTTAACTACTCCTTTAAGGAGTCAGTTGCATTCTTCATGAAATCTACGGACTTGTGTAGCCAACATTGGGTAGGAATCCCACCAGGACAGTTTGAGTATTAAGTATTGAGTCTTCTTTGTGTTTGGGCTTGTGTTTCCAAACTGAGAGGCCATGTCTTTAGGATGAGAGCCTCGATATTGTCTCAGGTCTACTTTCTAGGACCAGGATCTTACATTTCTAGCTGAGCCGTCTAGACTAAGGTTTCCAGTCAAAATATGACCTAAGGGGGGGCGCCTGGGTGGCGCAGTCGGTTAAGCGTCCGACTTCAGCCAGGTCACGATCTCGCGGTCCGTGAGTTCGAGCCCCGCGTCGGGCTCCGGGCTGATGGCTCGGAGCCTGGAGCCTGTTTCCGATTCTGTGTCTCCCTCTCTCTCTGCCCCTCCCCCGTTCATGCTCTGTCTCTCTCTGTCCCAAAAATAAATAAACGTTGAAAAAAAAAAAATTTAAAAAATATGACCTAAGGGCCATTATTAAAAATAAATCAAAGGAAAGATAAATATATAAAGAAAATTCCCACTAGATGTCCTGCCATTTTGAAATAGCCATTATTGGTATTGAGACAATCCTTCCACATATCTCTTGCAGGAACATGGAAACATCACACATGTGCCTTCATTGTAGACACAGTGTTTTTATTTGTTGTGCTTTTCTTTTTTTTTTTTTTTTTTACGTGTTCACATTTGTGTCCTGATCATCACTTATTTTTTCTATATGTGTGATACGGGGCAGTTACTATACCTCTCTGTTCCATTTTCAGCATCTATAAACAGGGGTAAAAGTAAAAACAATCGAGTGGTTTGGGAATTAAATTGGTTAATACATGTAAAGCAATTTGACTGATGCCTCGCACACAATTAGCACTCAGCACAAGAGAACTCATTTTTGTTTATTACTATTACTGTAAGTACTAGTGTTATTACTATTTCATTCTTGGTTCTACAACCACGCGTGACTTTCACTTGACCTTGTCCCATGTTTATTTGTTCCTGAGGTGCCCACAGATCTCTTTTATGATGTGGATATACGTCCGGGCGGTGGGGTGAGGAGGACGTGTTACTTTTGTCCATCAAAGTTATGTTGGAATAATTGTGGCCCCAGGAGATGATGTTTTAGGGTAGATTTGCGTCTCATAAGAAAGCACCTGTCTCCGTTATAAGCATTCTGCACAGTGTCTCCCTTGACCCTGACTTCTCTTGCAAGTTTACCCAAAAGGGCAGTATTGAGGAGCCACCGCAGAGCCTTTATAAGGGCTGTGGTCATCTTCCTCGCCTTCCTCCCCTGGGGTGTGGATGACTAGGAGGGAAGAAAGCCATCCCACTGCAGAGATCATTATAACGTGAATGAAAACAACTGGAAAAATCACTATAACATGAATGAAAACAGCAAAGGTCAGAGAAGACTTAGCAGCAGGACGGCCACACGATGCCTAGACCGATCAACCCTCTAAACACAGTATTCAAGATGTCTTCACTTAGGATTCATCTATGGTTTTTAATCAGTGCGTCACAGCCATAATTGACCCGATTTCAAATACTATCATTATTTCTTCGATTGTTTTTGCCTTGATGATTATGTGGATTCACAGTAAGCATATTGCATTTTTTTAAGTTTATTTATTTTGAGGGAGAGAGAGAGTACAAGCGGGGCAGGGGCAGAGAGAGAGGTAGAGAATGAATCCCAAGCAGGCTCCATGCTGTCAGTGCAGAACCCGATATGGGGCTCTCTCTGAGGAACACTGGCATCATGACCTGAGCTGAAATCAAGAGTGTGGCACTCAACTGACTGAGCCCCCCAGCCTCCCCAAACATGTTTAACTTCAATTCAACACTCTTGCAATCACACTTCGGTCATTATTCCATATATTTAAAAAAAAAAGCATATTCTCTGAATTGAAGTAAAGATGAGTGTATATGTTGCAAAGGGCATTGGGATCCTTTTATGAGACAACTATTTCTACAGTTTTTTTGGAATTGTACAGCCTGAATACTTTATTACTTTCCAAGCGAGACTCATTACTTCCAAGGATGTTTGAGATGTTATTTGAAATTGCCAGGTTATGTTTTGATGGCAAATAATATTTTCACTAATTATCAATTAAAAGGAAAGTTATTAATATGCAATTCAATTTTGGTTATTCCTAATTTTATTTACCGTATCAATTACTGAAGCTGAACAGAATCTAGGAAAGTAATTTGAAATTATAAGTATTTTATTGAGGATCTTTCCTTATTCTCTTTGAAACATGACTCATTTAGTGATTATATTCATTGTATCTCAGAAACTCAGGTAGTCAGTATATCATTGGGTCTTAACCATTTGATCAGATGCCAGAGATGTAGCTTTTGAAGGAAGTTGGATGGCAAATTTACATATTTAGAAAAAGCTTTGATCTATTACAGGGAGTAAAAATTACAAATTAGAAATCTACCCCCCCCCCGAAAAAAAATTACAAATCTGCTCTCAATGTTCAAAAAGCAAGAGAATAACAGCAGTAGAGAGTAAAATAATACTGATGTAAATATATATCATCAACTTATCATTCTTCACCTGTTAAATATTGGCCAAAAGTGCAGGCTGGTTTTGTGGTCTCCTCAGATGGAATTGAAGTCAACCTAAAAAAAAAAAAAGAAGGAAGTAGTTGGTTTGAATTTAAATTGCTTACCATTGTAAGCAAGTTACTAAGTTCTTTTCGCACATAGCCAATAAACACATTTAATGTTATTACACGTGGTAATAACCATGTAACGTTATTACACATGGTTATTACACATGGTATTCAAAACTGGCCTACTCTTGGAAAAATCACTTTGTGCCTTAGCCTACCAAACCTGCATCTGCTTTGCTAGCAGGTGTAGGAGAGTAACTTCAGCATTATTTGGCCATCCTTGTCACCACCATTTATAGCAATAAACCAACATGAGAAACGAACATATTCATTAAAATTGCCTCATGGCCAAAATGTGTAAAAGAGAATATTTCCACAGGGATGAAAATTATCAAGTTAAGTGGCCCCCACGATGTGTCTCCGTAAAAGGGGGTGCCTGGATCCCAGGATGCAGGAACAACCTTCCCAGCAGATCCAGAGGTGACATTTAATCCACAGCCAGGAAACACTAGGGCGCTGGCCCTCGGTAGCTAACCCAGAGACCTTTGGGTGCTGAGCTAGAAAAAATGAAGTCTGATTTTGACTCCATCGTGTAAACAGAATGTCACCCGCACATCAAATTCCACCCACAGTGAACCCGAGGCACGGTTAATGATTATAATCTTCGCATTTAATCACGGGAACTCAGTGACAGGCAAACAAAGGTTAGCTAAACTGACAGCTCAGATGGTTTCAACAGAGAAGAACTCCCCAAGTTTTATTTTTAAAAGCGCACGTACGATTCAAAAGCACTTTTCCTGAAGTGCAGTGTAATTGGTACGAAGCTGACTCTACAGGCAGGCACCCCCCCCCCCCCCCGGCCCCATGTTTTCCCTGGTAGGAATTCTGTGGCTGTTTGTCAGGTTTCTTCCCAAAGCCTGTATTTCCAAGGCTGCTTTCCTAGGCAGGTGAAGTCGTGCCTTCTTCAATCTAAAAGCAAAAAATCTGGAGGAAAAGTAGATTATGTTAACAGAAATTGTTATTTTAACATTCTTATCCTATTCTCATCGTTCTTAAGATCCTTTGGATGAGTCTTTCCAAATAACCCCCTTTTAATATGCTTTATGCCTACACAGAACATGAAAACACGTCACTTGCAACCTAATAAAATGAGGGAAAGAACTTGGGCGTGTTCTATAATAGCATGGATTCAGAAATCCGAAATGACAATAATGCAAAGTTTTTAGAATTTTGCACACACAATGAAAATAAAAATGGTTTATTGTATTTTAATGGAGTAATTGCGATGATTCAATGAATACATATTTAATCTGTGATGACTATTTTTTACCCAATGAAAAATTCAAAGTGCACAGTTAAATGATTAATCTACATTTAATGAAAGTTTTAGATAATTTGTATTATATACACAGTGTATGCAATTATAAGGATATGTTTTGTTTTTATAATTTTGGTACTTTTTCCAACATTATGTCTTTTCCTAAATGATAACATAGATTTAAAATGTATTAGAAATTATATGATGATTTAAAATTTATTTGAAATTTATCAACAAATCAAAATGTAGAATATATTGCTTCCCTTCATAAAACATTAATATGAGATAACTTTTAGTACATACTTTGTGGTAGTTAGTCAATTAGTATACCAAAATAGTTCCCTTTAATTCCTTTATGTTATTATTTTTCCAAAAAATAAATTTGCTGTCGTTATTCAGCATGCCAACATAGCATAAGAACTTTTGAGTCTTAAGAAATCATAAAAATCTTAAAATTAAAAAAAAAGAATCTTAGAATTTTATAATTTTATTTGTTAAATTAAAAAAAAAAAACTCCTATTTTCAAAATAACTACCAAAAAAAGAGAGAGAGAGAGAGTTTGGGATGCCTGTCTGGCTCGGTGGGTAGAACATGCGACTCTTGATATTGGGGTTCTGGGTTCAAGCCCCACATTGGGGGTAGAGATTACTTAAAAAATAAAATCTTAAAAAAAGAGACCAGAGAGAGAGAGAGAGAGAGAGAGAGGGAGAGAGACAGAGAAAATCAAAGACCATATTCAGATGTGAACAGAGTTCTGTGGGGTCTGCTTTATGCATAATTTAAAGCTCCATTTTAAGAAAGATGATACAAACTCATAAAAATGTATGGAAAAGAGGGACATCTAATGTACAGCATGGTGACAATAGTTAATACTGTACTGTATACTTGAAATTTGCTAAAAGGATATGTCTTAAACCTCAATACATGCACAAAGACATGCACACACACACACACACACGCACACACACACACACAGAGTAACTACATGAGGTGATGCATATGTTATTTACTTTGATTGTGATAACCTTTTCACAAGGTATACCTATAGTGAACAACTGAGCTTTATATCTTAAATACATACAACTTTTATATGGCAAAAGTGTCTCAGTAGAGTTGTTAAAAATGAACATAATCAAAGTCTTTCAAAACGCTCAACGAATAATAAATGATGAAAAATACCTCCAATGACCAGGTCTATATATTCTGATTAACTGACTGCTTGAAAAATTCTGTAATACTTCCCTCATATTGAGTTACATATACTTTGATCACCTTTCTATCACAAAATATGATACAATATTTTCTGTAGAGATAAAAAGATAATTTGCTCTTTCTTTTAGCTTGACTACGCAAAAGTTGCTTTACACTTTCGATTGTTCAGAAAAGTTCCTTTCAGTTGTAGGACATTTTTCAAATTTGGGGAAATCTTGGTCAGATTCTTCCCCCTCTGAGCTGTTCCAGACATACCTATTTTTTGCAGTGCTGCTGCAGGTTTTGCTGTGAAAATACAAGAATTCTGAAAAATTCCATTTTGCATGATACTCATCAAAGAAAAAAAAATTAAATGTAATATAAGTGTATAATTTTATGCGATGCATCATTAAGAACATCCCTGACAAGAAAGAACGTTCAGCTGATAAGGATCCCATGACCTTAAGAATAATAGTCTGCATGTGACATCTTGAGACTTCTCCGGATTTAATTCTGGCTCCGTACGTTGTCGACCTTGATTTTCCTCAGTGACTCACATACTTCGAAGAGGTGTGTGTGTGTGTGTGTGTGTGTAGAACACTTCACGTCACAATTTGAATACAGGTCCCGGATGTTCCAGTTGCGAAACAGTGTGACAAGATGGAGGAAGCAGGTGCATTCTTGGGAACAATTTGCACCCCAGGACAGCGGGCAATAGTGAGATATACGCAAGGGAGCAATGTGAACCACAACACCATACCCACTAAAAGTGTCCTCACTCTACTTCCCCTTAGCAGCCACTTGTAGTTATTCCAGTCACGGAAGAGAAAAGGTGATAGGAAAAACTTGAAGGGAAAGTAACGGTGACCCTAAGTATCTCGCTTTTGCAGATTTTATAAACATATGTGAACACACAAATGATATGAACCCATTGCCTGTCCAGGGCTTTGGGAAGGTCTGTGAGGTGGGGGGGTGGGTAGGTGGGGGGGTGGGGGGGTGGGTAGGTGGGGTGGTGGAATGAGTAGGTGGGGGGGTAGGTGGGAGGGTAGGTGGGGGGGGTTGGTGGGGCGGGGGCGGGGGGGGGGAGTCCCTGAAGCTTCTGTTTCTTTAGCTTCATGGAAAATTCCCCTGTGGGTACTTGGGGCGCCTGGATGGCGCAGTCGGTTAAGCGCCCGACTTCAGCCAGGTCACGATCTCGCGGTCCTGAGTTCGAGCCCCGCGTCGGGCTCTGGGCTGATGGCTCAGAGCCTGGAGCCTGTTTCCGATTCTGTGTCTCCCTCTCTCTCTGCCCCTCCCCCGTTCATGCTCTGTCTCTCTCTGTCCCAAAAAAATAAATAAACGTTAAAAAAATTTTTTTTTAAAAATAAAAAAGAAAAAAGAAAATTCCCCTGTGGGTACAATATCGACAGTACGATCTGATGTCGGTAAACATACTTGAGAATCTTTTTATATCAGAAAACTTTGCTGCATAAGGCACACTAAGAATGTAAATTTATTGAATTATATAGCCATGCAATATATGGGTTGGTTTTCATATCATTTTTCCTCGCCTTCTTGCTCCCCGTGAATGTATGATTGTAAGGGCTCAAGCCCAGGCACACACACACATCTCATGCTGGAAACCTCAGAGGCAATAAATAGTTGTAACAGAGATTCTATATGACTCCCACAAACTCACCCTTTAGTCATGTCAAGAAATTATTGAGAATTAAAGACTAAAACCAAGATCAGTCTAAATCCTCCACATTAAACCAAGCAAAAATTAATTAAGTCCAACTAATAATTCCCAACAACTGAAATACTTACCAGCAGCCCTATGCTATTCCCCAAAATCAAGAATAAACTGAAAAGCAGCGATGGGGAGAAGAAACCATTGAGAACATTCACATTTTATTGATGAAAATTCAAATAATTCCAGCAGGGAGAAAACCCCAGAAATTCTCTTTGTTGTCAAATAAAAGTATTTACCTATTCTTTACATTTTTGAGAGAGAATTTAGAGCATGGGTATAATTAACTGTACGGATGTACTTTAAAATCGTAAAGAAGGCTGATCGTTAACCTTGATAATCTATCTCATGCATGGTTCCTATTCTTGTGTTATAATTATGTAATAAGCAAACAACACAAAAACTTATATTACGTAAACACTTGTACGCTCAGCAAATAAAAATACAGTTCTCACTTCATCATGTATAATTCATAATTGAGAATTGATAATTAAGTCAGATTTTACGAAATGCACAACATTTTTAAAACCACAAATCAATGTTACTCTCTGTAGCCATTTTCCCACCCAATCAGAAGTGAAGTGCACAGCCTCTGTGGTTTGCTCCCAAGGAAGTTTATTATGATGTGAGTTGTTTACCATTAAGTAGTTTTACCTCACCTGATATGTGTTTGAAATATTTGCAATAACAAAGATTCCCTCTTGTAAGTGTTTCAAAGATCAAATACGCCACTTACGTTCAGGAATCTATTTTAGTGTATTATTTTGGAAAATGCCATTGTAACTCGTCCGAATGGTTTAAATAGAAGTGTGCATTCGAAGAAGTGTTCAAGTGGTTTGTTTTTTTTTTTTTTTTATGTAAAAATGAACAGTAAAACCTGTCAGAAGGATAAGTGACAATTTTGCATGTAGATGAAGATTAGGGAAGGCTAAGTGACAAAAGATATTTTTTAATCTATTTCTGAGGTTATGTAGCACATTTCTTGTGCTGTCAAGATTTTATTAAAGAGGACACGAAAGGAGGAAAAAATGATGTTATATTTTAAGCTTGAAATGATAGAACGATAGCAACAAAAGAGATTAGAAGTGTTGTTTATTCCCACCTCATCAATTCTGACCTGTAGACATTTAAACTGAAGCAACAAACAAGCTGAGAATGAATGGGTAACTCGTGCAACTTTTTCAATTTTATAGCCACAGAAGCAGGGCACAGTGACTTAGAATCTCGGAACACCTGCTATCTATGTAATGGGGAAGGGCGACGTTGAGGAATAGACCGATCACCTTTCTAGAATAAGTAAGAACTGAAGATCTGTGAAGGATACTGAGCGTACCTTCAGGCAGGTGTGCCTGCCTGGGAAATCACAAGAACAACAACAGCAAAACACTACTGTGTCTCAGTGAAAAGAGGTTAGAACCAAAATCGAGCTCATATGAAATGTGAGTCCAACGTGAGGTTCTTCAGGCAAGTCAGTTAGACCGAACCCTTTAAAAAAAAAATTACAAATAGGGACTCTACCCCCTGTAGGTCACATACAATTGCAATAGGATGATCTGTGCGGCAGTGCTTTTAAATTATCAAGTGCCGGGTCAATAGCGGCTCTGTAAGGCCTGCAGAGAAGCGTGGCATGGTCAGGGCAGGCTTTTGCTCTGCTCTGTTCTGCTCTCTGGAAGCCTTCATCTCTGCCTCTCGCAGAGCGGTCGCCTCTGTTCACTGGTTAGGTTATCTTGATGATATACATTTTCACTTCCCATGCTGCTTTTGGAACCCAACCCCATGGAAGGGATTCGGTGTCACGCAGATTGCATCTGAGAGTGGAAGTGAAGTGTGAGATCGAAAAGCTGTCCCAAGGCGATCGGGGGGAAGAGTTTCCCCACGGACTGCGATTCTCTGATGAATAAGTCTTTGCTCAGGATATTGTCCAAGTGAACTCGGTGCCCGGAGAATAATGGTAAACAGCTCTGTGAGACCCCAGCGGATAAGCATCAGCTATCCCCAGCTCTAGTGAGATCAAATATAAAATGGTTGCTTTGTTTCCAAAAAATGCAGTGTGTCCACCTCCAATTTTCCCTATAGTCTGTGCCGTTACCAGAAATTCCATCCTGCTGGACTCAGGAGCACAGAGGAGTCAAATGTTTGTTGCACTGGTTTTCCTTGAGTGCACAGAAGGGCATCAGAGGGGAAGAAAAGGCTACAAATACTTGCATAAAGCTAGAGTATCATTACTTTTGCCAAGCTACGTGCTATCATATGCAGAGTGGCTTTTCCTGTCAATCTTAATGTGACTTGAAAATTCCCTTATAAGCCTAGTCACAGAGGTAGCATTATATGTCACAGCTTATCACATGTGAGCTGTACATGCAAACACCTTAGAGAGTGACAGCCTACGACCACAGCAAGAAAAGCTGAACAGAATCTAAAGCAAACAGTAAGCGAGAAATAAAAGATATGATAGAAGTGTAACTGAACAAAGCAGATTAGCAAAGAGACATTTCCCCAAAGGAGAAAACAAAACGAACCTCAGAAAAACTCCCTTGCTTCCTTACATTATCACTTCGCCAGTATTTATAGCTAAGAAACCATGAAAAGGAGTCTGTGAGTATCCCAAGTGGATTACCTATAAATTCATCATTTCAGAGGGTCCGAGGGGACAAAGCCATGATCTACGCTCTGTGATAGCTTCCACGGAATTGCTGGGAGTCATCAATCATTTCATTGTGTTCCACCACCCTGGCACCCTATGCAGGCAGACAGAATCCAAACCTCATCTTCTAAAATAGCAATTACAAAATGACAATTAATTACAACTCATGCTTAAAAATAGGTCTTTTTTAAAAGAGGGTTTCCATGAGTCACCGGGATCATGGTATGGTAAACATCGAAAGGCTACTTAACTATCAATGCTAATAGTGACATTCTGAAAGTATTTAAAACTGAAATTTTCTAGTACTGAGGTTTGGGACCAGCGGAATAGTATCTGAGAATCACTGACTCATTTCTATCTCAGTCCTTGAACACAAGTCTACAATGCAGCGACTTTGATCGGCCCATCTTAGAGGTGACAGAACCGTGGGAAGGAGAAAATACTTTGCAAATTTGTCAACGTCAAGTGTCTCTAGGTGCTGGGTAGTGTGATTGCAGAGCCCACGCCCTAGATCACAGTGGCGGCCACCCGCCAGGCGGGCAGCAAGGGAGACAGAGTGGATCCCACAACATCTCAGCTCTTCTTTCAAAATCTCCATTTTCTTTCTGCACACCGGGTTCAAACTTAGAAACCCGCAAAACAAAGCAGTCTTACCCTAAGGCTCTTCAGGTGTTCAGATGTAAATATCAAAAGGGATCTTGGGTATATATTCATTTTTTAACAAAGCCCAAAGCATTTGTGTCACATTTGAAAGCCTCTTATGTAAATTGTTATTCAACGTCACAGTTATTTCTATAATTGAATATACATACATATTCCACAAATTGCCCTCCGCAAACAGATCCCACATCACGCCTTCATGCTGTGCGCATTGAAGTAGCAAAAACCTGAGACTCTGGTTTCCAGAAGACATAAACTACATTTCTTTGGAGTGGATGTTCTTTCTTTTTGGTCAAGAATGTAACAGCTAAGCAAAAAGAAAACAAAGCCTCTCATTCCCATTTTTTTTTTCTCTTTTCTAATTAAGATAGTATTGTTTGTCTTATAGTTTTGTAGGAATGTGTTTTCGTTAAGGATAAACGTTGCCATTATTTTTATTGTGATTAGCAGGCTCAAATTTCAAGCCGTCTATTATTTCAATGGCTAAAGTTATCTTGATTGATTTGAAGTATATAATCCATTTTCTGTATTTGAATGTGTTTTTTTTTTCCCACACAGATTGCCTTTCTATGAAAAAGTTAAGTCCTTGTTCATGTTTAAAGTCCAAGCAAGAGAAAATGAGATAATATATAAATCATTAAAATAATGTTCATTTTACATAACTTATTTGATTTTAAACGTTGTATTTTGAAAGAATCACACGTGTGCAAAAAACTTGCAAGCCTAAGATGGCTAATTTATTTTTTCTGAATCACTTGAGATTAAGTTGTCTCCTGGATGCCCCATCAACCTGCAATAATCGAATGTTAATTTCTATGAAAACAGTCTCCCATGACCAATTCCATTAACAAAATCAACAAATTAACATTAATACACCACTATCATCTAATCCTTAGACCTCATTCATGTCTCACCAAATATTTCCATAATATCTTTGTGACAAAAGGGTTCAGTTCAGAATCATTCCATTTAGTTTTTATCTTGCTCTGTGTGGAGTCTCGCTTTGGAAAAGTCCCTATCAGTCATGACTTTGACATTTTTAAAGATTCCAGGACGATTATTTTGTAGTATCCCTGATTGGAGTTTGGTTTGTTTGATATTGCCTTGTGTTTAGATTCAAGTTAAACATCTTTGCTGGAAAGCAATGCTGTGTTTTTCTGATTGCCTTTTATTGGATAGAGCACGATTTCAACTTGCCCACTACTGATGATGTTCGTGGTGACCGCTCAGGAAAATACTTGTCAGTCAAAGTCCTTGTCTCCACTGCAAAATTAGAATTTTCGTCTTTATAATTAATAAGACTGGTGGGGGGGGAGGTAACTTTAATACTCTGTAAGTATCCTGTTCCTTGTGAAAAGTTAAAGTTTTTGATTTTTTTTTTTTTTTTAACCTATCAATGGGCTCGGGTTTTATATTTCACTTACCTGGTTATATTATCAGAATTACTAATTTTGATGTAGTCACATTCTCCAGAACCTGTCCCCTTGACCTGTCGTTATGATTCTCAGAGAGCATTTCCCTGATTTGTGCCACAATAACGTATTCAAGACTCATCTGGTTCTTTTCCTGGCCTCCGCTCTGGAAAAATCGCCCTGGTTCCTTTTATCTATCTGTACAGTTGTCTTGGAAGGGCATATATAGAGTCAGGCTGATCACAGTAATTCATTCGGAAACAACACTGCCTATGGTTTGTCCCTAAGCATTCAGGGTTTCCTTCTGACACTCTCGTGTATTCTGCGGGCCTCTTACCAGGCACCTCCAGTCATATCTCACCAGCCTGCATGGACATCCAGGCTGCTTTTCCAATGCTTTCTGCTTGGGTTGTAAGCGTGCTGCCGCACTGTTGGTAGATAGCCAAGGGGAGCCCCATCTCTGCCAAAGCTCTGCTTCACCCCCTTCACCCCTGTCCAGCCAGCCTCTTTCTCTCCTTCTTGGGATCTGACATCTGACTCAAGCTTCCCCCTCACAGAGTCAGCCTGAGGGAATCTTCTGCAGATCATTCAGACGAACAAAACTCCCTAACCCCCGGGTTCCTACATCCTCCGGCTTCACTTGCTGCTGTACCATTCTGCACCCTTCAAAAGAAGAGTTATCATTTCCCCCCATCTTTTCTAGTTGTTTCCTCTGCTGCAGTAGCTATCATCAGGTAGTCTCTTCTACTTGGAATTAGAAGGCTCTTAACTTCAAATTGATAGATTATTTCCTTGTTTCTTTTCTCTTCCGAGCTTTATTCAAGCGCATTTTTCCTGGATTAGATAGATAGAAAACATACACACAGGTCTTTGGGTGTGTGAGTATGTGTGTGCGTGTGTGTGTATATGCGTGTGTGTTTGGGGGGATAGGTGGGGGACAGAAAGTCTTTCTAGAATTTTCTTTAATGCTCCAAAATTTGTGGATAATTTAGTTTTTGTTTGTTTCTCTCTGAGCAAAAGGGAATAAACTCTGTATGAGTTGTTTTTCTTATTTTAGTCTCTATACCGTTATTTTAAATACAAATGCTGTTTTTTTGGTCCCTTCTGCAGAGATAGGTGTATCCTACAAAAATGGATTTTCCCTGTGATCCCTTATTCTGCAGAGTCACTTTCTGAAACTAAACAGAATTTCAATGACTCTCAGCTAGCAGTTTGCCCAGTCTGTTCCCTGTATGTAGACAATGTGCTTTGGGCTGTGCACCTAACCCTTGAAAACTGTATTTGGCTGGATCTTTTTGGACCGTCGCTCTCCGGGTTCTGTTTCATTGACACATTTCTTGTGATCTTTCGGTCTCTCTACAAATCCTGGAAGTTCTTCCAATCAGTCATTACATGGAGGCTCTAACTTTATCTAGTTTTCTTTAAAAAAAAAGTTTCTTTTTGGCTGTAGTTCTTCTGTTGCTTTTAGTTTTTTTCTAGGAACAGGAGGGGAGAATACCAGCTTTACCCATCTCGAAACTTAGAATAAGTGAGTCTATTATCCATTATCACAGTATTAATTCCCATATTTTAAGTGTGAGGTATTCACTATAAAGGGTTTGGGTATGTGCAATATTTTCCTAAATCCTGAAGCTCTTTTATAAAAAAAAAAAAAAGAGAGACCACCTGGCTGCCCATATGTTACATCTTAATTTGAATACTTAAGGTAGCGCCTTATTTACATAATAGCCCGAGATGAAAACATGTGAAACTGAATCAGAGATATAGCAAAAAAATATGGAATAGTGATTCCCATGGACGGAAATGAAAATACACACACATAAGGGGAAACCCAGGGGAGATGCTCTCACAATATGACACTAACCAGCATGTTTCTATAAATCAGTGATCCAACGTGAAGCTTAGAGGATTCTTAAGAATTGACCCCAACAAACCACTTAGTTGAAATCTCCTACGGAACGGGAGTGATTTAGAAGAGGGAAGAAGTTTAATACAATTCAGTTGCTTCTCTGAACTAAAGGTGAGTTACGCTAAAGTGTTTAAGAGTGTCAAATTTCTGTTTCCAAATATTGTAAGATTTTGGGGGTAGAGATGGACAGACCAAAGTTGATGCATTGGAAAGTAAATTAAGATCTGGTCCCCCAATTTCCCACGTGTGGAGGGGCTTTCCCACACATCCACACGGTTCTCGGACACCAGGAGGGAGTCGCACCATGCAGCTCAATTCTGATGCTACCTCCCGTAAGGATAACAGCAGATTCTAAGGTTGAGGACTCATTCCTACCAGCGTGCTCTTCCCTCGACCCCGCCACCACATAAGGAGCCAGTTATAAGCCCAGTTATTATCACCTGTGCTTCTGGCCCACTGACTGGAGATTGGGGTTCCCCACAACCCTCTTTGGACTTCAGACCTCGGTGCAAACCCAGGTCCTTACCTGTGCTTCTAACCAACTAGCCGTAAGTCAGAAGTTTCCACCACCCCTTCCTTGGAATCTATTAATTTGCTAGAGTGACCCACAGGACTCAGAGGAACATTCAACTTACTAGATGACAGCTTATTATTATTATTATTATTATGAAATTTGTCAAGTTGGTTTCCATACAACACCCAGTGCTCATCCCAACAGGTGCCCTCCTCAATACCCATCACCTACCCACCCACTCCTCCCTCCCACCCCCCATCAACCCTCAGTTTGTTCTCAGTTTTTAGGAGTCTCTTATGGTTTGGCTCCCTCCCTCTCTAACCATTTTTTTCCCTTCCCCTCCCCCATGGTCTTTCTGTTAAGTTTCTCAGGATCCACGTAAGAGTGAAAACATATGGCATCTGTCTTTCTCTGTATGACTTATTTCACTTAGCATCACACTCTCCAGTTCCATCCATGTTGCTACAAAAGGCCATATTTCATTCTTTCTCATTGCCACGTAGTATTCCATTGAGTATATAAACCACAATTTCTTTATCTATTCATCAGTTGATGGATATTTAGGCTCTTTCCATAATTTAGCTATTGTTGAGAGTGCGATGACAGCTTATTATAAAAGCAGTATACCTCAGGAACAAATAGATGGAAAAGATACATAGGGCAAGTTATGAGAGAAGGCGTGGAGTTTCTATGCCCTTTCCAGGAACACTATTCTCCCACCACCTCCCACCAGCCCAGAAGCATTCCAAGCCCCATTCTTTGAAGATTTTTATGGAGGCTTCATTGCTTAGGCATGACTGATTAAATCATTGACTACTGCCGATGGATCCAACTTCCAGCCAGTTCCCCTCCCTGGAGTTCAAGGGGTGGGACTGAAAGTTCTAACCATCTAACCACTTGGTTGACACCTCTAGGTACCGGCCTCATCCTCAGACACTTTCCGAGAGTCACTTTGCTGCTTTCATCACTTAGGAAATCCAAGGGTTTTAGGAGCTCTGTGCCAGAAGTGGAGAGAAAGGGCAAATACAATTTTCTCAAGTATAAATCACAATGTCACAGAAAGTCATGAGAACCACTACACCCTAGGCTCCAATTCGTTAAATTCGTTAAATTCCACAAGCACCAACAACTAAAAAGATGGAGAAAGTCCAAAATATTTTTTTCCTTTTGATCACTTTTAAGGCAGTCCAATCATTTTAAACCTTTCAATGCTTTCGTCTACATTTCACACACACATACACACACACACACACACACACGCACACACACACCAAAAAAAAAAACAAAAAACAAAAAACAAAAACAAAAAAAACTGAAAAATACTCTGTTCCCTTCAGGAATGCCTAAAATCTTAAATAAAGTTTTTAAAAATGACATTCCAAATGTGCATCTCACCTCGAAATGCTCAAGAGCTGCTTAACGACCTCGTTTGAGGTATCAATACAACTTCTAGCAAGCTCTTGCTAAAGGAACTTTCAAAAATTAACAATAGTTAAAAAGCAGGAGACAATTACCCTCATTAATGACTCCACAACAGTCACCAGGAAAGCCAGGCTATTTTTATGTCACATAGACTTACCCTTGATAAGCTTCTGTTTTTTTTTTAAAGAAATCAGAATCACAAACTACATTAAATCTCAACACTGAGGCTTATTTTTAACACCATGAGCGAAACAATTAAAACAGGATGAGAAGATGGTCATTCAAGAATACAATTCTCAGAAGTCAATATTATAAACTGTACCGTAAGCGATGATAGGCACAAAGGGTGACAGAGGGAATAATAGTGTTGTGTGTACTGACAATTTCTATGTGTTAGGCTGTTTTAATTTTGTTGTTTTATTAAATTCACATAGCACTCTGATGCTGTGAAAAATGAATCTGTTGATTAGCACCATTCTTGACGGTTTAAGACAGAAGCAGCTTCAGTGAATGCTAGATCCTGGATTAAATCTCATAAAATTGACAAATGACTTTAATGGAATGGCATGATTTGGGGAAGCAAAATACATCCCCTGACAGTCTCATCTGCTCCTTTGTAACTTAGAAAATGTTAGTAACATTCAAAAATAAAACAGTAATAATAGACGCAATCAGGTGGTTTGATATAAACTTTGCATTATCAAGGGGTTTCTTTTTGTTTATGTGTTTCCAAGTGGGAAATCCTTAATGTTTGCTAGTATAAAGTAATAATAGTGTATCAAAGTGAGTTCCTATAAAATATAAAATTAAGCAAAACTTAAATGATGCTGCAGGACTCATTAATGACATATAAAGCTGTAAAGCAAATTAATAAAGACTTCTAAGCGGTTCAAAGTGGTGGCGAAGGGTAAAAGAGCTGAGAAGAAGTAATCACCGAATGCAGAACTATCTAATCTGAATATAATCAGGATCATTCTCATGGTCCTTGCTTGATGCAGTTGAACTCAGACATGCCGTTTTATATACATTATCTGTAATCTCTAAGGAATCATTTATAATCTCTTAAGGCATTTGTTCTAAATTTCTTACTACTAGGAAAGGCTTGATATACTTGTTATCACTATTGGCATAATACCTTGTAACAGGAAAATTAAGATGTTTAAATGAACAACAATGTATATCCCTCGGAGACCGATTAAATAAAATTATGACCGTAGGCGATGGAACTACTCACACAGATCTCGTGGCCATGGGTGCATTTTTGAGACACATTTATGTCGACTAATGCTGGTGCCAGTTACGATGGAATAGTAACTTTGTTCGTGTAAAATGTATTGGCTGATATGGGATATTGATGTCATTGCCTGTCTTAATATCCTGGCTGTAACTAATGTATTTCATGAAAATGCATCAGCCTTGAACGCCGTCCACACGACACCAAGTCCTTCAGGTAAAAAACTCAAGTGCAAACAGGAAATCAACAATTTAGCATGTCAGTTTCTTCCCGCCATAGATTTTTCAGTTTTAAGTTTTTAAATTCATATGGCTTATAGTGTAATTTTTTTTGAGGGGGGTGGGGTTGGCCTTTCAATGCTATGATATGTTTTCTTCCGTATGTAAATGTCTCCGACAAAACAAAGCGCATCTGTTTCGGATTGCGTATGTAATTTTTCCAAATACAATTTATCTTCCTTGTTGCTGGAATATACGACTCTCAAGTCGTACCCTGCCTTTCAGTTATTTTACTGCCATATTATATTATCATAATTACGTATTTGCATGTTAAATAATGTCCTCTTTAGTAAAATTGGGAAATTAAGTGGTATTTTTATTATTTTTCCTGTTTCTTGAAGTAGAGTTTATAGTTTTAATTTAATTTTATTCATCTAATTTTCTTATTTTCTTTCTTGTTCTTTGCATTGATCCCCTTTTAGGTTTCAACATTTTCTCACAGATTACCTTCTCCCCCCCCCCCTTTTCAGCCATTGGATAAAACCCCTGCTACACACATTTCTTGTTCTTTCCAAAGTCTTTTGTGGAAGGTTTCTGTGCATAACTGGCCCCTAAAAACAATCACTGTAACACTAGGTTTGTCTTTGTTAAGCCACTGGACTCGAATCTGTGTTCAGTTCTCTAACTTAGTGGGTTTCTCTCAATCTCCACAGACTCCTGGAATCATTCTTTCAAAGGCTGGGAATGCTCTACAAACTCTGTATCATTTCACTTCCACTTATGTCTGGTGTTGCACATCAATGAGCCATAATGATGTCTCTCCTTCCATCCACTCCCCTCCTCTTGTGTCTCCTCCCTCCTCTTCCCTCTAGCCTTTCCTTTCTTTCTTTCTTTCTTTCTTTCTTTCTTTCTTTCTCTCATGCTTTGTCGTTTTCTTCAGAATCTGGGAATAGAGTACTCAGGCATTTGATCAAACCTCAAAATATCAAATTTTCTGTAATCTAACAGGTTTATGGACCCCCAAAATTCTATAAATCTACCTTTGCAAGAAGCACTAAGTGTGGTGTGAAATATATCTGAATAGAAGAAAGTTGGCAAATATTTTTCGATGTCTGTAACTGATTTATTCTAAATAAGCCCACATTTACGGAGAAAACTGCTATTCTAGAACATTATTTTTTAATAGAAAGCTGTCTTTGGCACGCCTGGGTAGCTCAATCGGTTGTGCATCCAACTCTTGATTTCAGCTCAGATCATGATCTCCCGGTCATGGGATCCGGCCCCCTGTTGGTTCTGCACTGAACATGGATCCGGCTTGAGATTCTCTCTCTCTCTCTCTCTCTCTCTCTCTCTCTCTCTCTCTCCCTCTGCCCCTTTCCCTGCTTGTGTGTTCTCTGTCTAAAATAAAATAAAAAAAGCTGTCTTCAAACTTTTAAAATAATAGGAACAATTTTAAGAAATATGACTTCTTCTGGCCTATTTGGATAACTATTAACTTCTTTAAATTAGCATCTTATTCATTACGAAACAGGTGGTAAAACAATATTAATCGCTTAGAGAGTTTCTCCCCTTTGCTTTATAACAGTAAAAAACTTGTCTATAACAAGTTATAAGAAAGAGGCAGATGACATGATTGGTATTCATGGTCACACTGACTAATATTTAGCTTGGCTCTGAATTTCTATTCAGAAAACCTAGAAGAGCAAAGTCCCGTGATTTTTACTTGAATAATATTGCAAAGCTCTATTTTTTTGTGGACTGGGGTGTAGTGTTCATATAAATAAACCTTTTCCCTCTCTCCTCTGCTCACCCCTGCACTGTCATTTACCAGTCAGTAATTATAAAAATGATTTTCACCCTTAAGGAATGCAAATACCTATGAATATCAATACCATTTATTGAGCAACATACAAATCACCCTGAGTTACAAAAAATAAAAAGTATTTTAAATACAAACAGCCCTTGTGCTGCAGGAACTTCAGAGTTAGTCCATGAGACAGATTCGTGGTAAGAATACAGACAGAAATAAACAGCTCAAGGAGTGATACGTGTATTGAAATTTTGAGAGTGAGGTGAAAGGAAAGAACGTTTTCTGGAACTTCGGGGAAGAAAAGAGATATTAAGAAGTAAAATCCGGAAAGCAACTCAGCTTGCGGTCAAGCCCTCACCTCAAGCTGCTTTGAGCGCTGTCAACAGTGAATGAGATGGGGGTCCTATCCCGATGACAGCAGGTGCTGCTGGGGATGCATCCAAGGACTCCCGGAGTTAAAACTCTCCAGTATTTCTCAGAACGAATGGAAAGTGACACCTCATTAGGACCCAAATAGGTTGCATTTCCCCGGCAGCAATACCCACCAATGGAAGTTACCAAGTAGTGGCTATTACTCGATAGCTAACATAGAAGATGGGAGGTTCTTTTGTATGAGTCCTGTAGTCAAGACATCTTGGGTTTGCAGCTTGGCACTAGCCTGCTTAGCTTTCTAAAATCCAATTCATCTCGATCTCAGTGTATCTAAATTGCAGTCAACGTCAACATCATAGCTAGATCTTGTCATTAGCAGTGACGGCCGCCACCCAATCTAAATGCCATGCGCCTCTCTCTGGTCATTCCAGCTTCCTTCCCAGCTGTCTCGATCTTGTACCATAATTGATAAACTTTTCAAATCCAGCAGGACCTCTAGCTCATTGAGTCTACCAAATTTTTAATGTCCATTATTTTTGTTGATGTCTTTGCTCTCTTCCTTACCCTACTTAAATCCATGATAAATCTTTATAACCACTCTCCTCCCTCCCTTACAGTCATAAATCCCTTATTTACTCTCTCTCTCTCTCTTTCTCCCATTTGGCAAATGCAAAACCTTGATTAAATCCAAACTTCTGTCTACACCACACTACACATATGCAGAAAAGGGGCATAAGCATAGGTGACTGGCCTTTCTTTCAACCAGTAACAATGCACCTCAAGTAAACTCTCAGTGTTGCTGAGAGATGAGCTTTTGTAAGCGTGAATACAGGGACCCCTTCCACTTGGGCTCAACTCCTGTTTTCTTCCCCTTATAATAGGGCATAATTTTAGTGATTCTCCACTATCGCCATATCATCTGTTCCTTGCTCGTTACTGGACCGTCCCACCAGCATCCCAACAAGCCATTACTTTGCCCCACCTTTCTGAAAATTTTTAACGTTTATTTGCTTTTGAGAGACAGAGAGAGACAGAGCATGAGCAGGGGAGGGAAAGAGAGAGAGAGAGGGAGCCGCAGATTCCAAAGCAAACTGTAGACTCTGAGCTGTCAGTCCAGAGCCTGATGTGGGGCTCAAACCCACGAACCAGGAGATCATGACCTGAGCCGAAGTCGGACGCTTAGCTGAATGAGCCACCCAGGTGCCACCGCCCCTTTTGAAACCACTGACAGTGATTGTCTGCATCACTGTCTCCAATTTCTTTCCATCCATTTTCAAAAATTTCCAATTCACACTGGTTTCCACCATCTCAACAAGACTTAACGCCACTAATGATTATTGTTGAATCTAGTGGTAAATTTTAGGCATGTGATACAGTTGATTATTCCTCCAAGAAAAAAACATTTTTTTTTTTCACTTTGATTGCCAGGATGTCTTTTGCCTCTCGTTTCCACTTTCCTCATTCGGTTTACATATATGAATGCATGTATGTATATATGCATACATATATTAATTATATTAAATATACATATGATATTGATGAAACTCATGATTTTTTTTCCAGATTGCTAGAGTTTATTACTAAATAAAACAAAAATGAAAAGATATTTGAAAAATTGACATTTGCTTCTGTACTGGATTTCTCCACAAACTCTGGAGTGAAGAAAATTCCAGACAAGAATGGAACAGTGACTGATACAGTGTCGAGAATTGTGCTTTATATGTGCCTCTGTTCTGTTTTCCCGTGGCCGTTTCCTTCTAAAAATTGCCTTTGCATTGTCAAGATCCCTAAACAATGGGGTGCCTGGGTGGCGCAGTCGGTTAAGCGTCTGACTTCAGCCAGGTCACGATCTCGTGGTCCGTGAGTTCGAGCCCCGCGTCGGGCTCTGGGCTGATGGCTCAGAGCCTGGAGCCTGTTTCCAATTCTGTGTCTCCCTCTCTCTCTGCCCCTCCCCCGTTCATGCTCTGTCTCTCTCTGTCCCAAAAATAAATAATAAAAAACGTTGAAAAAAAAATATCCCCAAACAAAATATTTTTGAGGTTACATGCTGCTTGTATTTGTTTCTTTTTACTCTCGTAAACATCGAATACGATAACCCACTGACAACCCTTTCCAAATGTGCTGGAACCCTGACAATATCTCCCACATACTACTTTTCTACTATCTGCTCCTCTGTCAGAGCAGACAACCCGATTTCAGACAAAATGACATCTAACTGTGCCCAACACATCCGTCCAATGAGTCCTTCACAATATTCAGAGAACTCTTTATAACATCAACCCCTGTGTGCCTCCCTTGCTTAAAAGTGCTCTTGTGCAGAACCAAGTTCAAATTCCTTCTCCCGGTGAGCAAGGCCCTTGATAAGCTGCTCTGCTCACCCTGTCTGGCCACCAGTCTTGTCTTTGTATCCTTATTTCCACAAGGACTTAGCCATATTGATTAGTTAAAAGTCCCCTACGATGCCACGTTCATCTCTGAAGCACTGCACATGTATCTCCCGTGTGTTACTCTGTAGGGTAAAAACATATACTATATGACATATAATCGTATATTATATGTATATGCTTTCCCCACACAAGAGACATTGCTCATTGAACTTGCTAGCTCCTACTTACTCTTCAAAACTCATATAGGAATTAGTCCCAAGGCGAGTCTTTGCTGACTGCTCATGACTGGGTTTATAGACCCAATATGATTCACTTTGCCAATTATATTTGCCAGATAGCCGTTGATATGGAGAAAATAATCAATCATGGTTTGGTGATTGCATAATAACCCCAAAAGTGGCAAACAAAATCTAACTTCAGGACCGGCAACCATATTGGAAGACATGGTTGTACTGTGACCTCAGTGTATCCAGTTCGGTTCTAGAAGCCACCTGACATCACAATCCCATCCAGAATCTCGAGGGCAGATAGTTCAAGCCATGTTTCTATCCTTGATGTCTTTGGGTTAAATTTAAAATCTTTCTTTTTATTTTGTTGTTCCATTCCATTCTTTCATTCTTTGACATTGACTAAAACATTACAGCTAATATTATTACAAACATTTTCACTGCTTTTGGCTTTTACTATTTCTTAGTTTCGTCAGAGACTTTTCTCTCCCTCATTGACTTAATTATCTCCCCTCAGAATACAGCTTTTAACACTACCTCTTTGAGTTAAAGCTGCTCATTTTTCAATATTAACTATATTTCCAGAGAGGGTGGATGGCAAAGTAGTTTTCAAAGCTTTTTAATGCAGACTTCTAAATTTATCATTTATCCTGGAAAATCTCTTCTTTGACATCCATTTTCCTTAACAATTTTCATCTTAACACTTATTTGCCACTGCCTTCTACAAAATCCCAAACCTCTCTAGACCTTATTTAATTTTCTCATACTCTCTGCCTGAATTACTGTCAATATCTGAGTTATAATTAGTCGACCACAGGCATACATGGAGCCTTATAGATTTTTAATCTACTCTACCTCAGTGACTGTCTGTTACTTCTCTGGCTGACTTTACAACCTGCCTTGATGTGTCATTGCTTCCATTCTTTCTACAACCAATTTAAGAGCACTCTTAATTTCTGTTCTCCCACTGTACATACCTAGGTAGACCAAATGCATGAATGTACACAAACACCCATACTCTCTGCTCCTATATCTGGAGCTTGAGAAATGTTAAACGTTATTGGCCAGGGGACACATGGAGAATAGTGTCACTTTGCATAAAAAGCCGGAGTGGACCCTCAAAGAATTTACTGGTGGAATCTGTCAGCTAACCCTTTCTTTGTGCCTGAGCAGTGATTCTTTCTTGGGGAGAATATGAGCATATGTCTGTGTCTGCCACAATTGCTGAGGCAGAAGTCAAAGATACTTAGAATAGCTGGTGTGAGGGGCTGTCAGACTGTACCTAGGCTTGCACGTTGCCCTAGGGATAGCCAGAATGAAAGAGTGGGTCTAGAATAGATGACAGAATAAGACAGTGCTGACTAAATGGATTTTTTTTTCATTGTCTGGTGGTAGACATTTGCTACTTTATTTTCCAATATTTTTTTCTCATTTATCTCATGACCCCACTTTGATTTTGAAGGTGGTTATTGTATAAGTCAATTAGTATATCCCCGTCTCCCAGCTAAAGGCACTGGTCTAGGGATATGCAACTAATCCCATTTAGGCCAGTAGGATCCAGACTCCGAACTATATACTCTTAGGGAACAGCACCACTTCCTTTTCTATTAGATTTGGGGATGAGGATATAATCTTGGGACTCTAGAATCTGCTATGTAGATGTTACTATCTCAGGGATGGTGCTTACATAGATGTGAATAGAACTGATATGGAAAAATGTCAGTTTCTGGTGACATGTGGAGTCCCTGGATTACATCACTTCAGATATTCTCTCGAATATTATTTCACATGACATAATGAATTCCTTTTCCCCTATGCATGTTTGAGTTGGGTTTGTTGAAACTTGAAACACAATCCCTGTTGATCAGGTAGCCAGGTGAAATATAAGAAAATTCAGATGCTGAGAGGTGGTTTGTTTGAGACCATGTAGCATAAGACAGAGTCCGAGAAGTAGATGCAACTTGTACTTGAATTCAGATGCCTTCCATTGGATTGCATATTTCTAGCACTCTCTTAATCAGTAGTTATATTGAGTAATTTCTTGAAGAGTCTGTCTCCTTTCAGTTGCCAATTCTCTCTCATTGTAAATATTCTGGCATTTCCATAACAGAGTTTTCTCTCTGAACCATACATATGATCATGTTTTTCTTTCCAACCAAACTACTATTGTTCTCTAACCTCCTAGACAGATTCCTAATGTAATGGTTGGCATGGAAACAGTCACACCAACAGTGCCCTGCTCTCTTGGTTCACATTCCAGGAAGATCTTCCCCCTGGACTAGGTCTCTGCTCCCATTTCTTCCCCAGACCAAGAGATGCTCATCTTCTCTGGACTCATACAGCTCACGGGTGCTGTATAATATTGTAGTTATTGTTGATACATGTCGTCCTACAACTGAAGCATGCTCCTTGAGGGCAGGGACTACCTTGCGTTCCAATCTTGTCCCGTTTTAAAAGGATAGTCTGGGGGCGCCTGGGTGGCGCAGTCGGTTAAGCGTCCGACTTCAGCCAGGTCACGATCTCGCGGTCTGTGAGTTCGAGCCCCGCATCAGGCTCTGGGCTGATGGCTCAGAGCCTGGAGCCTGTTTCCCATTCTGTGTCTCCCTCTCTCTCTGCCCCTCCCCTGTTCATGCTCTGTCTCTCTCTGTCCCGAAAATAAATAAACGTTGAAAAAAAAAATTTAAAAAAAATAAATAAATAAAAGGATAGTCTGTAGTACATGATAGGCACTCAACTGGTTTTGAATGAATTAACTAATTATTTTCATAGCTGTCTCTTCTGTTGGTGAGACTTTCCAGACTGAAAAAGTTTTTATGGATTTGGCAGTATTAGTTAAATCAAAGGGATACAAAAAAAAAAAAAATCAATCTTCTTGTCATCAATAAAGTAATTATCTACTTCCTGATAGAATTATATAACCAGTGACAAAATACCCTTTCCAAAAAAAAAAAAAATCAATTTTACTCTTACTCCAAGCATCTACCAATTTACAGAGGACAGAGAACATGAAATATGGCACCAACAAGGTAAAGCAAAAATATTTAAACCATGGGGCACTGTATAGGACTGTTACTCAGTATCATTTACAAATGCATTGCAAAAGGAAAAAGTGAACAGTAAGGAAAAATATATAGATTGCAACAGACTCATGATGTATTAGCCACTTATAGCACGTAGCTTTTTATATCCTGATTTGAGCAAACAAACTGTGAAACAAAATCATTTATGGGACAAGTGGGCCAATTTGAATGCTGACCAGGTATCTGATGATTTTAAGGGATTTTTAAAAAGAATAATAATACTATGATGGTTATGTTTTTGATAAAATTTCATCTCTTAGAAACAGGTATTGAAATTGTTTAAAATAGAATGAAAATGATACTCGGATTTGTTGTGAATCTATATGGATTCTCCTGGGGTGGATGCGGATATAGATGAAATCTTATTGGATAGTGTAGTCTTTGAGGCAGGGTGAAGAGTATATCTGGGTTCATTATATCGTGCTTTCTATTTTAACGTATATTTGGGGTTCTCCATAGTAAAACATTTTCAAACATATTGATTGTGTAACGATCAAATACAGTTTATTGATACTTGAGTGTAGAGGATCTAGAAATCTATTTTAAATGAATTCCTCTTTTCTGACCTCAATGGACATACGACCAGTGCTTTCATACAGCAGCGACATTTCCATAACCACGGTGAAATTCGGATACAGTATTTCAGCATAATCATTATAAAAAGAAAAAAAAAGCACAAATTTAATACAGTTCATGATTCCTTTCTCCCAGCCCTCGTCCCTTAAAAATAAGGTGAAGGTGTTGTTATTATTTCTATAGCATAAAGTTTTCTGGCAGGTGTTTCTTAGGAAATGCTAAGGCTACATTTTGGCATCCAATTATACATAGGTAAAATTCCAATTCAAAAGAGAGTTGAATCTTTGTGCTTGATGGGCATTGAGTATGGGTCTCAGATCAACAGTGGAAATTAATGCAAGAAAATCATTTGCAAACAGTTTGCACAGAGAGTGTTTATTTCATGCTTATAAAAACAACAACAACAGATATTTCTTGAGATAATTGCCACATTCTGCAATGGATTTAGCTCTAAAATTAATTCTATCCCGTCTATCAGCAAATAAAGGAACTAGCTTGTCTCTATTTATCAGATTGATATCAGATTACCAAGTTATAGCTATTGCTGGTATTTGTTTAGAAGTAATTCAACTCCAATTCCCTTTAGAGAGAGCTTACTGAAGTTAAAACTGAAAAAAAAAGGCATTATGCTCCTTAACATTTATGAATCAACATCCTAGATGCTGCTCCCATGCCTTTAAAAACGGTGGCTAAATTAAACAAAAACAGCATGGCATTAGATCACAGAATCCACATTCCTTTGGGATTCTACTTAATGCAAATTCCACTTTTGGAGTTGAAAGGAAATTAGAGAAGTTTAGTGTGGATAAAGTGTTTCAATTCAGGCATTTAAAAGAAACTGGATAAACTATTGAACATCTGCTCAGTGTAATCACATTGGGGAATACAACATCTTGAAATGAAGCTACAAAAAAAAAAACGAACAAAAAAAAAACAAACCCTACTTTCCCCAAAGCCTCGCACCCAGTTTAAGTCATATTATTTTTGAATGACTTCCACTGCTAAGTAATTTTTCAAAAACTTTTGAAACAAATCCAAGTCTCTACCCTATTAAAACTTTAGATAATGCATAGATGCGTAGGTAGTCCGTGGCTGAACCAATTTGAATTTCTGGTACTTTCATCCTGCATAAACATGACTGTCGGCAAGTAGTCTATCTTTATCTGTCTCACTTCTTCCTGATGGCTGACGGAATAATGGTGTGGTGACTTCGTGGTCTGAAACTCATAGTGCACCATTTTTTCTGCTAAGTCTTAGTCTGGCTCATGTAAGGGAAAAACTGTTTATAGCCATGCTCTTTTCTATAGCTAGACTTGGTCACCTGATCCAAGGATCACTGGTAATGGAAGGACTAATGACATGGAGATAGCATCAGTCAGCTATCGATAGCTGCCAGTCTTTGAAGCTGCTCTTGGCTTAGATGTAAATCATACCCAGTGAAGGCACAGAACATTAAAGGCAGAAATTCTGTAAAACTAGTTGAGCTGATTAGTACTAAATTACTGATGTTCCATCTGCTAGGGTGGTAATAATTTTTTTTTTTAACTGCCTGACTGAAAAGCTTCGTTTCACAATGAATCCATGTTCAGTAGTCCCATAGGATGTGCTTTATGCATGCATGGTGACAAACATTCAATCATTTTAGGAGGGTTTAATGCCACTATTAAAAAAAAAAAAACTAGCAACTCATATATGAAGGCATTAGGAAATTATGTTTCCAATAACGTGACAATATGTATTTTGCCATCAGAGTGTTGAATGGAAAGGTAAGTCTTGCACCTCCAGATTTTCATACATGCACATACAGGTATGAATGGATAGCTGAGGATTTATGTCCCATCATAATGTCCTCTATCAGTGCAAATGTTAAGGTGGATAGCCAACCATGAGTGGTCCAAAGGAGAGAGAACCAATCAACGTTGAGTGTTCCATTCCTCCTGAGGTCGTTCAATATTAAAGATTACTGCATCTTAGTGTAATGCAAATAAACATTTGATTTAACTGAAACGTTGTGTAATAATTCCATGCTTTCCAAACAGTTCTTCATCATGGTTCGTCTTCTCTTGTAGGTTTGCCTATATCAGTAATATGTGCACATCACAAGGACTTGGAGGTTTTTTTTGCCTCTTGGCAGACATATTTCTCTGAAAATGATACACATTTTTGCGAGAATATTCCAGTAATGTGATATTTATCATTGTAAATTAAAATGCTGGAAACCTAGTTTTATGTATTATTAACAGATTACGTGCATGAGAGATGAATCTATAATCAGTATACTGACAATTCAGTTGCTAGCCTGCAACTACTTTGAAGGTAACAGAAAATGTAAATGAAGCAATTTTTCATAGAATTGTTATTAGTAGACAAGAAGTCTCTCTAATAACTTTATATGTCATACAGCTTAGGCTTAGTAAAACATGAACAGATCAACTCTTAAACCTCACTAGTTCACAGCTCCATATGTACTATGTGTCTTTTGGTGTGGGTCCATTTCTCCTCTGTGTTCTCTTCATGCCAGGACCCAGCCTGGAGGAACGATCTGTAATATCATGGGTCTCAGGGCAGAGGGCAAGAGAGATAAGGGGGAAAACATGGCGGTTGTTTCCCTCACAACTGACACATGGGACTTCCAGTCATACTCCAGTGATCAAAGCAAGGCTCATGGCCAACCTGATATCAATGTGGAAGCGATGCGTTATCATTTCTGAGAAAATTAAAAACAACATTCAGGCAGTTAAAACAAGGAATCCCCAAATGAATATGAATAACATTCAAATTAGGCCCTATTGCAAGCATGTTTGGAAAAAGACATGGGCAAACCACCCCACAAGCCAACAATGAGTAAACAACCCTAGCTTTTGATTGACATGTATTATTGTTGCCTTTTTTTTTTTTTACCAGTGCCAATCCTAGCCCTGATTTTATGTTCCTACCTCCTAAAGTGTTTATAATACACAGTTTCTGAGTTTCCTTCACTTCCAGAAAATACTCAATTCAGAACCAGCCAATAGTCCTTTCGAGATGATGCCACAATCCTTCTGGGATGCACTTACTCTTACTGCAACGAGCTAAATTAGCCTAACTTTTTCATGGCAGATATGTCCCCAGTGTTCTTTGGTCGGTGACCTTTAATACTGGGCAGTGAGAGTCCTCATTTTTGACAATAACGCCAGTGACCGCACCTACGATTATCTATTTATGCCTGATGTCTCCAGTTGTAGCCTCACACCGGCAACAGGGACACATGCTCTTAGCACTCCATGCAATCTACCATCATAACGCATCACTAATGGAACACTGGTTTGAAAACGCATCTGCCCAGATTGGGTGTAAGTCCATCTTAATGTTTACATTTTATAAATCATTCCTTCATGTCATTTATATTTTTAAGTCCAATTATGTGAATAGATGTATTTCTTTCTCAAAACCAAGCAGAGAAGATGAAGAACAAGGGCCCATGTCCTGTGTTCTCTCATGGTGGAATAATTTTTTTAAAGGCAATACATACAAATTAACTTCATAATAGCTAATGTTAAGAAATTACTTCACGGGGGTTTAAGGCAACATCAATCAATCCTTTAGGAATAAGAATTTCTCTAATGGCCTAGATGAAGACTTGTTCATCAGGGTCGTCCATAAAAAAGACATAAAGAATTTTTTATTGTTAGGTTATACTCAGCTCATATATGAAATAATACATTTTTATATCTCTGTTAAGAGTAGTTTTCCTTCTTTCACTCTCTAAAGAAAAAAAAAGCCAAATCTTTATGTTTCTTTGCCTTGAGTGGATTAATTCTGCAGCGCGATATATGCTATTATCAAGGCAAATAAATAGAAGAAAAAAGGAATGGATATTTTGTAAAGAGAAGTAACCGTTCGTGAAAGAACGTAAGGCAAGACAGAGCATCACACCTTTAAAAACTGGTACATGTTCTGTCTGCGTAAGGATGGAGTGGTGGAGTGGTAAGAGCAAGGAAGGCAAGTAGGAGCCAGACCACAATGGCTCCAATAAGTATCGTCAGGAACTTAAATTTCACCCTAAGAGCAAAAGGAGGTATTCAAGAATTTGTATCACTGGAAAACATTGTGGTATCCCTCGTATGATAGAAACACAATTCTGGGTGCAATACGGAGTATACAGTTTGGCGGATATCAGACTGAAGATCAGAAGGCAATGAAGAGGGTGTGGCAACAAGCCATATGCAAAAATGAGAATAACGTGGCTTAGAAAAATGGCGGCGGGTTTGGCGGAAAGGGAGTAGATGGCGTTCTATCGAAGAAGCAGCATCTGCGAGACTTGGTGAGCAATTGGATTGTGTAATGAAAGCCAGAGAAGAGTTTAAAACACACCCATTTGTGAATAACAGAAATATCTCTTAGCTGAAAGAGGGAAGGCAGGAAGTAGAGATAGTTTGGGCCATGAAATGAGTTTAACTGTGGATATATTAGGACTGAAGAGCCTGAGGCATCTGCATCGGTGTATCCAGAGTTACATACATGCATCTGATATTTAGAAAAAAAGCTCCCAATGCAAATATTGATTCTATGTTCCACTTGGCTTTCTTGGTACTAGAAATACGTCTGAAGGGTATGAAATGGGTTTTAAGTCTGGCTAAAGCAGAATCCCAAAGGACATCAACATTCATGATAGAATGCATGGGTCTGAGCTCTGCTGAGAGCTCAGAGCCTGGAGCCTGCTTTGGATTCTGTGCCTCCCTCTCTCTCTGCCCCTCCCCTGTTCATGCTCTCTCTCTTTCTCTCTCTCTCTCTCTCTCTCTCTCTCTCTCTCTCTCCCTCCCTCAAAAATAAACTTTTAAGAAAAATTTAAATCAAGCTAGTATCATTCATATTGTCATTTTCCCCTGGGGGCAGGGGGAAACTAAGTGTTGATAGGAAGGACCCTATTAGCATCAGAGTTCATTTTCAATGTAATATGGTACCAAAAAAGCTCATAGAATTTTGTAAATGAGTGGTGTAACTATATTTATGTGAACTGATGTCAGTGAGAGAAATTTGGTTCGAATATCTTCATTAAACCAAAAGATGATTCAGTCCATTCAATAACCTGCAAGCATGGCTGGGCTTCGGGAATAACTGAAATCAGGGTCTTGGATGACAAGAATACACTCTCTGCATTGAATCTCAGGCTCACGTGTGCTTATGGGTATTATTCTCCCTAATGTGATTTCTCTCATCTTAGGGAAAATGGCAGTCAGGGAAGGTTGACCAAAACTTTTCCAGATTGTCACCAAGAGATTCAGTCTTTTACTAAGTTAAAATTTGTTTGAACAATCATGGGAAAGAACAGTGACCCTACTTTGGTCTGAGTGGATATCATGTCACATCCTATAGCTTGAGTCAAGTGTGTGTCTCTAAATTGATAAACTGTGTCTAGTGGGGTGGGATGTGAAATTACATTATTATTCCAAAAGACCCAACCCCTCCCCCTAGGTCCCTGAGAGGGTCTTGACCATGGGACCATGTTGGGTGGGTGTGGCACTTTCCCATGACGTTGGCATCAGCCATAACACTTGCCTTGGCCAATGGATTTCGGTGGCCCTGGAACTAGCAGCACCTTGAAATATGCTTGTTTTGTCGCCTCACAACCTCCCACCTCCGCCATCAGGATGGAGGGGTTTCTTGTGAGTAGTTGTTGGTCCTTCACCTTTAGCCACAGAATGAACGTGTGTAGAGCAAACTTGAGCCTGCGTGCAGCAGAAGCCGAGCCCAGGCAGACGTGCAGCTTAAAGCAAATCTTCCCCCTTTCAGCTCCGCCAGAAGCAGCAACGTACAGCCAGTCCGTGGTCACAAGGGACAAATGGTTGTTGGTTAACATTCCTGAGTTCTGGGGTCATTTGTCATGTTACTTTATATGAGGTAACAGCTAAGGGATACAGGTGGGACAGTACATTTTTCATTCACCTCTTAGAAAACTCATGGTGTTAATTTAGGAAAAGTAATTTCACCAAACCCTTATCCAGGATGAAGAAGAGGTGCTAGAAAACCAAATGGCCAACACCCCCGCCCCCCGTGGTGAGAAGGAAGGAGAGCTGTGGAGATGAGAGTTGGATCTGTAAACAAGAAGGGTGGGTGTGAAGGCAGGGAATGATCTATGGTGGGCAGCGGAGGGTTTTGTGCCAGTTGAGGTTTTCATTTCTATTTTGTGTTTTGTTTTTGCACTGGGAGAACTTATTAAGATGTCAAAGCTGACTGAGTGGAATAAGCAAAGCAGAAGTCTTCGAAAATACCAGAGATGGAGAGTGGGGTAGGAGTATAGGACCCTTGAGAAGGCCAAAGACCAGGGGGTCGGGAGTGGAAGGGGGTACTGCCTGAGACAGAGGACAGATGTTTTCCAATCAGGAGGGCGGGGGGAAAGGATGTGCTTGGAGAAGATCATTGTGGAGGTTTCACGATGGAAAATTGAGGTATTCGGGGGTTTCTTTGATCATTTCTAGTTATCTCTGTGACGTAAATCCTAAGAGGACCTGCGAAAAGAAGTCGAGAAGTACATGCAAGCTTAGAGATAAGAAGAGATGGGGAGAGGACTGAAATAACTGTGGTGGAGACCAGCTGGCTGTGGAAAAGCAGAAATGATGAAGGCTCATACCGGCGTGCACACCAATACTTTGAATCAAAGCACCCACAGAACACGGGACAAATTCTCACTTAGAAGTGTGATGTAACCATTAAGCAACAAATTGAGAGCTCCGTGCCGTTCTGAGCTGCTAGAACCCCTGCAATCCCACTGTCAAGACACAAGACAGAGAACGCGTTCCCAGTGTTTGTCCCCAAACGGAGGATCATAACACCTTCCCTTCCACCACGGACAAAAATCAAGGCAAAACCCAGAAAACAAACAAAACCACCGGCCTGCCTTCCTCTTCTACTCTTTCAATGATGCTGACTCAGGCTCTCCACACCTCTCCCCCCTACGGTCAGCACAATCGCCCGTTGGAGGTAGAGGGAACCACACATTCAAAAATTCAGAAGTGTGAAATAATCGATAGGATCAAACACAGAAGAAAACCAAATGCATCACTTCCGAGAAGAATTACAAACCGATGGAAGTCCCCTTTGATACACACATCGATGACAGATATTAAACCCAAACAAATACCGCTTTGAAGAGACACTCCTAACATGACATTTAACACGAGACTTTTAAACCAAGGTGGACAATGATGCGGTCAAAGAACACAAAAGCAGTGCATATGTGGCAAATGAATTGCAGACAAAGAAGGATTTGAAGGGAAGTCTTTGACTAAAGACAAATAGGGTTAGTTTGAATTGACGAAATGTCCAATCCACCATGAATAGTCATCATGCAGGTTTATATAATGAATAGGACGGCAGCAAACTACATATACAAGAACTCTGTTAGAATAGCAATGACAAACCAAGAAACATAGTTGTTCTGGAGCGCCTGGGTGGCGCAGTCAGCTAAGTGTCTGACTTTGGCTCAGGTCATGATCTCCTGGCTCGTGAGTTCGAGCCCGGCATCAGTCTCTGTGCTGACAGCTCGGAGCCCGAAGCCCGCTTTGGATTCTGCGTCTCCCTCTTTCTCTGCCCCTCCCTCACTTGCACTCTGTCTCTCTCAAAATAAATGTGTCAACATTAAAAAAATAATTGCTCTGTGACTTTGACAAGTCTCTTCCTGGTTCCATTGGTCACAGAGACCCCAAGACAAATCAACAGGTGATTTAAATAATAAAATTAATGTAAAAATCAAATATATATAGAAAACTTTCCTTGAACAATGAAAGACTGTCTAATTATTAAATCAGAAAAAGGTATGAAAAAGGAAACATTATTATGATACAATAAAAAAACATTTCAGACTGCAAAGAAAAAAATACTTGAATAGATGAAAAGAAAATTTTTGCAACAAATATGGCAACTAAAATAACTATTAAACGTGGAAAAAACACTTATATTTCAATGAACAAGTAAAAATTGAGTTCCCCAGTTAAAACGTTTAAAAATGTATCATGAACCCTCGATTTCCATCCATAAAAACGATAGCAAAATAAAATGTTCAGTGAAACTAGTAATCAAATAGATGTACATTAAATTAAACACCACTTAAAAACATAATCTGACTTAATAACTTTTATTGCCAGTGAGCACGTGGTAAGAGAAATTACTTTTTGCAAATAACGTGTATCGCTAGTCAAAACATGGTAGGAAATGTGAGACTCAACTACGCTACAATGTGTAAGAGGTGGCCATAAGTCAATAGGGTATCAGAAAACTACAGGGGCGCCTGGGTGGCTCAGTCAGTTGAGCTTCCGACCTCGGCTCGGGTCATGATCTCATGGTCTGTGAGTTCCAGCCTCGTGTTGGGCTCTGTGCTGACAGCTCGGAGCCTGGAGCCTGCTTCAGAGTCTGTGTCTCCCTCTCTCTCTGACCCTCCCTCATTCATGCTCTGTCTCTCTGTCTCAAAAATAAACATTAAAAAACTAAACTAAAAAAGAAAACCTATAAAACTCATTTTTTAATGAGTCCTCAGGAATGTTTACACTACAAGTGAATTAAAAACCCACAAATCACACACTCAAAATGAATAGATTCATGACACAGCTCGGTCAAAATGGAGATTGTCCTCCTATAAGAAGAACAATGAGGGGCGCCTGGGTGGCTTCGTCGGTTAAGCGTTCGACTTCGGCTCAGGTCACGATCTCACGGTTTGTGGGTTTGAGCCCCGCGTCGGGCTCTGTGCTGACAGCTCAGAGCCTGGAGCCTGTTTCAGATTCTTTGTCTCCCTCTCTCTCTGCCCCTCCCCTGTTCATGCTCTGTCTCTCTCTGTCTCAAAAATAAGTAAACGTTTAAAAAAAAAATTAAAAAAAAAAAAGAAAAGAAAAAAGAAGGACAATGACTTCTTATATTTAAAAAAAAAAATTAGTGTTTATTTTTGGGACAGAGAGACAGAGCGCGAGCAGGGGAGGGGCAGTGAGAGAGACAGAATCTGACGCAGGCTCCAGGCTCTGAGCTGTCAGCACAGAGCCTCACGCGGGGCTCAAACCCATGAGCCGTGGGATCATGACCTGACCCAAAGTCGGAAGCTCAACCAAGAGACTGAGCCACCCAGGCGCTCCAGGACAATGACTTGTAACAGTAGTTGCAGGAATGAGCCTCCTATGTATTCTTTTTAATATTTCCTAAAGATATTACAAAATGTTATTTCTTTTACATAACAAGTAAATGGGACAACATACAGAGGAGGACGATTAAACCCAGCCTGTTTGCATTTCTATTATCAAGTTTTTGGTCTCATCATGGGGACCCCATTATGTTTTTCACTGAGTATATATGGCCTGAACTAACCATTCCTCGTGTCTTGCACATGTGAGATTTATAGAGTTCTTCACTACAGCACCTTCCTCTACTTGGAATATTCTGGCTCTTGAGTAAGAGTATGGAGGTTGGCAGTATCTCTAAGAAGCCTGGGTTGAGATTTGTTGTGCTTCATTACTTGCTTCCAATGCTGCCACTGTGTGTTTTTTACCTCAGTTGTGTGTATCTCAATGTAACTATAAGACCAAGTCAAAAGTGGTGGTCCGGGGGACACCTGGGTCGCTCAGTCAATTAAATGTCTGACTCAAGTTGGGCTCAGGTCATGATCTCATGGCTGGTGAGTTCGAGCTCTGTCTGTGTTGGGCTCTGTGCTGAAAGTGTGGAGCCTGCTTGGGATTCTCTCTCTCTCCCTCTCTCTTCCCCTCCCCTACTTGTTCTCTCTCTCTCTCTCTCTCTCTCTCTCTCTCTCTCTCTGTCAAAAATAAATAAATAAACATTTTTTAATGGTATTCCCAGCAGGACTAGTTTTGTTCCATGAGTACCCAGTTTGGATCAAACCAGAATTAGAATGGATAAATGGTGCAATAAAGAAAAATGACTCTAATTAATGTGAATTGCTCTGTGGTGCCTGTTCAAAAACAAACTATTGAGAAAATTATTAGAGAAGTGCCCAAGGCGAAATGGTATGAGTGCAGCAAGCAATATAGTCAGAGAGTTCTATCCAAAGTTTGGCCAACACGGTGACTTAAATACCGAGTGATTGTTGATAAGAGAGCCATACCCATCATACTGAGCCAGTCTGGATAAAACGGCATTCTGTAAGAGGTCCTGCTTATCTGTTTTAATTTTTCCCTACCCCCAAGTCAAAACAAGTTAGGCAGGAATATCCGGTGTACAAATCTACCCATTAAATCATTTAAAGTGTGTTTCTGAAAATAACATGGTTATCATTTGAGCAGGACTAAGTATACGTTTTGTGGCCTATTATTCTAAAGCATATTCATCATGAGTTTCTGATACTAAATTTAAATAACATATTTACTTAGTTACTGAATAAGTGTTTACTCATGAATCTCTACAAATATTTTCTTCAGGTCCAGTCCAATCTACTAATTTTGTTCTTTCTGAGTCTTAGCTCAATTTGACATACTCTCCATTTACTTTTCCAACTTTTTCACAGGATGGGAACACCCACTTTCTGTTTCCTTTTGGGTTTGTTTGTTTCTTTTGCTTTTCATTCTGAAGCAGATTTTCTTGCCTGCACACTTGCTCTCTGTCTCCATTGAGATCCTTGCTCCTATTTTATTTTATTTTATTTAAATGTTTTTAATGTTTATTTATTTTTGAGACAGAGAGAGACAGAGCATGAACAGGGGACGGTCAGAGAGAGAGAGAGGGAGACACAGAATCCAAAGCAGGCTCTAGGCCCTGAGCTGTCAGCACAGAGCCCAACGCGGGGCTCGAACTCACAGACCGTGAGATCATGACCAGAGCCAAGGTCTGAAGCTCAACCGACTGAGCCACCCAGACGCCCCTCCAATTTCATTTTAAATGCATCATCTTAAAGAATTGCATGACTGCGGGCGCTTGGTATTTAACCAATATGTTTTGCAAACTACGTGACTAGCTATTAATTTGTGGACGGCTGTTCGTTCATTTGAATTTTCTGGCAAACGAATCATATACATTTGTTGTCATGTTAAAATCTGATCACCTGAGTCTTGGTGCCTGAGGCCTTCTGCCTTAACCTTCTGTCCAGGTGACATATGTGTTCCTTCATTCCTTTTTTTGCTTAAATCAACAAATACTTCTGAAACGTCCGTTCCATGCTATGTCATCTGTGAAGAGCTAAAAATCTGAAATGATTTATACAAAAACAGGACTTTGTAGGAAAGCCAGAGAATGGTGCTGAACCTTTTATTGTGAGTTTAACGTGTGATATGATCTCCCTTGACGTATTCGTCTTGAAGTTTAGACGTGCCTTTCTTCAAAGTTATGTTGCCGCATCCTTTGTTAGAGAATGCCATGTACTTCCAAGTGCCCCCACATTTCAGACCACATTTCATTGACTGTCAGGCCTTTTTCCCCTCGGGCACTGACATCTCATCGCGAGTGCCACCTTCCAGAATTTTCAATTATCACTTTGCTGATTGACACTTTTGAACATTTGTCAACATGTTCACTTTCTTTCAGATGGCGTAAGGACATTCTGAGGCAAACATTCAGGCAATTTAATAATTGTGGACCGTTGGGAAACATCATTATTGACAGTCAACGATGGGGCAACCTGGCGAGCAAATGAAAAGCCATGTGTCAGTGCCTGGTATTTAGCAAATGCACGGCTTAGACCAGGAGGTGAAATCTCCATGAGAGTCTCAGCGAAGGAGTTGACAAGTGTAAAACAAAACAACAGTGTCAAACGTATGGCAAGCCACGGGCACAGATCAGCGCTATATTTGTGTGTCCATGTGCACGTACAGAACGCATATGGATCTTTGTCATTGTGTGATATCTGGACCAGTGCTTCCCATACTGGTGGTAGCACTGAGATCCAAATGAGAGTATAAGACCTTACTAAGGCCACCAGGATGGTTAAGATCAGAATTGGAACTCAAGGGTCATCTTTCCCAGGGTCTCACCAATGTCTCTTACGCACAAAGATTTGAGATCAACATGTATGTTGAAATACTTTTGCAATCCCACTTATGTCACGCATGTACGTGTTGTCCACAGCACTGGTTTGGTATCCTGTATCTTCACACTTTTACTTTCCAAATTTTGAGGGTGAACTTGGTACCCCATGACATTTACAAATGAGATATTTATAATAAAGGTGTTTAAGGCCTAAATAGGCAAAGCATAAAAGTCCTTCTGGATTCGAGATTAGGTGGCTAAAAGATAGATAGATAGATAGATAGATAGATAGATAGATAATACACAGATGGATGGATGGATAGGTAAAATGCCAGATAGGCATATAGATCATTTTTACTCGCATTTGTAAATGCTATATAATTTTCCAGAAAAAAAGCATCGTGAGTGAAATATTTAAAAATTAAAGGTATCCTTTTTGCAATAATGACCTCTCCTGCATTTCCCCTACTAAAATTCAATACTTTTTTAAATCCCTCATGATAAACATTTGAAAAGGCATTCATTTGCCATAATCATCCTTGGAATCCTTTTTATCGGAGTCAAGATTCCACGCTTTGTCAGTTCTTTCTCGGGTTTGAAGCTCAAATATATTTGAATACTAGTGAACATAGATGTAGACATCTGGATCTTATGATACATCAAGAATTCCCAGTACAGAAGGGGAGAAGTCTGTTTAGTATATATTAAAATGTTTGAGGCAACTGAATTTCCAGTTTGCCCAAACACAACGCTAAAATCTACATGAAAGAAAAAAATTAATTACCTTGGTAGGATCAGTAAAGTGGAACTACGTTTTGTTACGATGAGAAGCTGCTTTTAAATTGAATTAGTTTTGAATCAACCCTATGACACATCACTATTCAACTGTGATATTGAATTTAGGAAGTTTAATGATGTGAAAATGCTTTTACAGGAATATCTCGGTGACAACAGAACATTGGAAACATTCATATTTAGAAAATATTAATTACATATATTAAATCATGGAAGGAATGTTTCTCATAAACCGTCATTTAAAGGAGAAAATTATTTTTAATTATTTTAAAATTATTTTTAATTAATATATGATTAATAGAGTTAAGCAAAGCAGAACTCAGAATACCATGGCAAAAAGAGGATTAAAGAACCCTTGAAATTCTCTGGCAAAACTTTTTCATGATCTGAGAAGAGAAGACATGTTTTCAGAAAGGGCAGTAAATAACTTCAACTTTGCTGCTTTTCAATATATTCTGGAAGGAAATGAACATTTCTTGGAACACCTTACCCAAACACCTTTCACCCTTAATTTTAACACCAAAAGAACACTTGAGTTTATATGATTTTTTGATAATAAACTGTATATTTTGGTTTATTTTTTAAATTTATTTATTTAAATTCAAGTTAGGTAACATATGGTGTAGTGTTGGTTTCAGGAGTACAGCCCAATGATTCATCACTTACATATGGCACCCAATGCTCATCCCAACAAGTGCCCTCCTTAATGCCGATCACCCATTTAACCCATCCCCCCAACCCAACACCCCACCAGCAACCCTCAATTTGTTCTCTGTATTTTAAGAGTCTCATCATTTGCCTCCTTCTCTGTTGTTTTCGTATTTTTCCTTCCCTTCCTCTATGTTCATGTTTGTTCCTTAAACTCCACATATGGGTGAAATAATATATTTGTCTCTCTCTCACTGACTTATTTCACTTATTAGCATAATACACTCACTTCATCCACATTGTTGCAAATGGCAAGATTTCATTCTTTTTTATCGCCAAATAATATTCCATTGCATATATGTGATTTATTTTTTCAAGAACCTTTTTTAAATATAATGACAAAAGATAGGGAAAACTGTGTGGAAAACACGCCCTTACTAGACAAATATGGTGAGCTTTCAAAGAAACAGTACAAGGCAAAACTTACTTGTATAACTAGATACTGGCCAAGTTTTAAACTTACACTTTGTGCAGGGGTGCCTGGGTGGCTCAGTGGGTTAAGCGCCCGACTTTGGCTCAGGTCATGATCTCATAGTTCATGGGTTCAAGTCCCATGTCGGGCTATGTGCTGACAGCTCAGAACCTGGAGCCTGTTTCAGATTCTGTGCCTCCCTCTGTCTCTGCCCCTCCCCCACTCACGCTCTATCTCCCTCTGTCTCAAAAATAAATAAACATAAAAAAAAATTTTTAAAAACGAAACACCTACGCTTTGTGCAGAAAGAAAGAAAAACAATAAGTAAATTTTATTTTAAAATAGGAAAAAAACATGAAGGAAAATAAAATTTTCTATCTTAGACCATTATAAAAAATAATAGTCTTGTGTAAGATTTTATAAACTGTATTTTTGTTGTGATTGAACTGAGTATCACCCATCTTAATGGAATCAAGGTAGTGAAAAAAATTATATCACCATGACATAACTCACTTATTTTGGACTACAAATATATATCATGTGTAGAAAATCTTTTTAGTTTTAAACCAGCTTGCTTATTGATATGTATAGTGGAAAAACATTTGACTATGGTTTTCATACTTAAAATAAAAAATTTTATGATTAAAGCTTAACAAGCCATAAGGGCTCACTCCAATACGGTTTTATCAGGTTATAACATTTTATTGTAAGGTTGAAATTAATACTTTGAGAAAATGAAAAAGAAATATTACTTAGAATGCAAATTGAACTGAGTCTTAGCACACTCCGCCTGATGAATAAATATCAATTGAAGAAGAACTATTTTGGAATGTATTAATTGCCAAGGCAGTGACCTGGAAATAATATCTCATTTATTATCGCTCTCTTGACTATCCCACTTATTTATAAAAGTAATACGGAAAAAATTATCATATATGCATCACTCTGAGAGATGTGAAGGTCACTGTATACTGGTTATAACTATGTAGTCCCAAGTACTATTCTTCTGTCATTGGAGTAATGACAGAAGTCTTCTCTCTCGATTAAAGTAGAGAGACTTCTTCCTTGGAATAGCTCATTAAACCTCTGATATGAAAGCATACATTTTGCTAACGGATATGATCTAATAGGAGTCTGATGGCAAGATGGCTTTACTTTGGGGGTTTTACATACTCTTTGCCATATCACACATAAATCAGCTTAAATAGTGAGCTCTCCACGAAGTCCAAAGATTCAGACAAAAGTATTTTTGTGCTACAGTTGGTCAAGATCCTGTATTAAAACCACCATTATGGAAGGTGGAAATGCTTAACACAGTAAGCAGTCGTTAATAAATGTTCAAGGTACTGTGTTACTTAGTGGTTTCCTGTTCCTTAATGTTTGAGATCTGTCTTTCCATCCCCCATGGCGAAACTACCTTTTTCTATTTTAAATGAATAATTCTGCCATATTAATGTTTCAATCTTTAAAATGATAAACATACTTTACAACTTGAATATTTCCTTTCTAAGTCACTCTAGAGAAAATTCCATCTGAGAGTTGTCTCAAGGTTACTACCTAGCATTTACTGGGCTAAGTGTTTTACATGTTTTATCTCATTTACTATCTTTATTCTCCCTTTGAGACAGCTTTAGTTTCCCCCATTTTACAGACAGGAAATCCAAGTTCAGAGGTAATCTGACCAAGTTCATTCAGCTACTAAATGATGAGCTATTACAATCTAGGTCCATTTGAATCCAGTAATATGGTCTAAGTCATTACCCTATGCCGTCTAAAACATTGACTCCATTAAGTAGTTCTTAGATTTTGTCAGACAAGAGTGGCACATGACATGACATTCCTTGACCTCAAGCCAATGAGAAACACCACTAATCAACAGTCTCAGCGTTTTCCAGAAACCTTCTCTGCAGGGAGTTAGTTATGATTCTCTCATGTAAGCATGTAGCATGTAAGCAATCAATCTGTGCTTTTTGGATGTCGACTACCAATCAAAAAAGCAAAATTATTATTTTGTGTGTATTTATTTAGATTTCTCTAGTGGCTCCCTCTTTTCCTTTTTTTTTTTTTTTTTTGAGGAAAAAAACCTACTTTACATTATATAATGGATCTGAGTTTAAAAGAAAAGCAAAGTATCTTGCAATACAATTGTAAATCATCTAATATGATTACTGTCCAAAAACCTAAATAAAGCTAAAACCTCTAGAATTGTCTTATCTCAGACTTTAACAGATTCATCTCATATTAAAATTGTAGTAAAATGAATGTATAATATTATCTCTCTTCTTCCAGTTCTTCCAAACTCTTATCACTAGCTTGAAAATTATTTATGTAGAAGTTTCTTAAATCTTCCTTTAGGAGTATCTGACATATTTTCTTCACCCTGAAGATAAAAGATTAATAGATTCTCCTCTGCCTCTATAGAGTAGAAGAATATTATTATGTGATTATGGAATTGCTCCTTATGTTGGTTTAATTATATTCTTTTTTAAGTTTATTTATTTATTTTGAGAGGCAGAAAGAGGGAGAGCACAAGCGGATGAGGGGCAGAGAGAAAGGGAAAGAGAGAGAGAATCTCAAGCAGGTTCTGCACTGTCAGCACAGAGCCCAATATGGGTTCCAACTCACGAACCGTGAGATCATGACTTGAGCCAAAAACAAGAGTCAGACGCTTAACCGACTGAGCCCTCCAGGTCTCCTAATTATATTCTTTAAATACATATATTTTGATGGAAATAAATATATGAACACATCAGTGAATGTCTCCCTCCCAAAGAGAGTGTGGAGAAACATGACTTTTATTTAAGTTGTAGGTAGAGATTATGAAATTTTAATTAGACCTGTATATTATCTCTTGTGAGCCAGCAAAAGCTGCCTCCAATAATCTAGTACTCCAGCCTAACCATATGCCTGAACCCTTCTAGAAACTTCCAAGTGAAAACTATCTTGCAGAGCTCAGTCAACACACAGACATAGGAGAGAAAATGACATATTTTTTGTTGTTTTCAGCCACTAAATTCTAGGTTTTGTTATGTAGCAATAAGAAACTGGAGCAGACTTAGGAAAATGATTTATCAATTGTGATAACATAGCGTGCATTTGAACCCCCGTTATAAGACAACTGGGAAATGAACATTGGGTATTTATGTATATTAAATAATTATTAGTAACTTTCAAGGCATGATAATGGTAACTTGGGGAGTAACTGAGGGAGATTTATTACATTTTCCTTCAGCTTAGTTTCCCCATGTATGAAACATGAGTATCAATATGGAGAATTACATTGAAAACAATGTATATAAGTAGCACAATAACTGGGTCCTATTAGTTTTTTGATGTGTTTTAGTCCCCTCGTACTGTAATATCTTAATCAAATATTTATATAAAGTAATATCCAATAACCTCAAGAATTAGAAAAAAAATGAATGAAACATAATTAGGAAGAGCAATATGAAAACAGGAGACAATTCTGATGATAGCCTAAGGGGCAACAGCCTAGCCTTTGCTGAGTATCCAACAAAAACCGTCCCAAAGATGGACAATTACATGTTCATACTTCACCTTATGTGAAGTTACCAACCAACCGTGAAGAAATCATGGCTGGAGAGAGATAGGAACTTGTAGAATATGCTGATTGTGAATCAGTCGCCACTGGAAATTGTATGACCCATGTTAGCAGGTGACAGCCATGGTATGATGGGGAAAAGAGAAGTGTTAATGAATTTGAACATTAAGCAGGAACACTGAATGCTAAGGTGAGGTCTGTTCTCTGGGTCAAAGGAAATTCCTGAAGGCCTGTGCTGATAAGAGATCAGTTGCTTCCATATTATTGTAAGACTGCTTTTGAAAGGGGCTGGGAAAGAGCCAGTATAAATGTACTGTTGTTGAAAAGCATTTTGTTTTCTATTTAAAGAAATTTAAATTAAATATATTTAAATGTAAACGGCAGACATTTCTAATGTTTTCCTGTTAATCTTCAAATGCATTTATTACTGTCTAATTCCCAAGAAACAGTTGAGGTGGCTTACAAAGCAACACATACATAATAAGATGAACATTTTGAAACTGAAAACCAGGTGCAAGGGAAAAAATTGCAAAGCAACATAAAAGAGCCAATTTCAAATGGCTGTCAAATACAGTAAGATTTGATCAAAGTTCAATGCAGGATATTTACAGGCTGATATGGAGTAGGTGGTAGACTAGTTCTCCTTCCTCAGCAACTAGAAAACAGAAGAAAAGTTGAAAAATGTCAGGGTGCCGGGGTGGCTCGGTCAGTTAAGCGTCTGACTCTTGATTGTGGCTCAGGTCATGATCTCGTGGTTCATAAGATTGAGCCCCAGATTGGTCTCTGCACTGATAGCATGGAGCCTGCTTGGGATTCTCTCTCTGTCTCTCTCTCTCTCTGTCCCTCTCTCTCTCTGTCTCTCTTTCTCTGCCACTCCCCCACTCGCACACACGTGCTCTCTTTCAAAATAAATAAATAAACTTTTTTTTTTAAAGATGAAAAAGGAAAACTTTAAGGACACCATGGGAGTTTCTGAGGCCAAGGGAACTGGAGAAACCAAGGCTGTTGAGAAGGAAGAGCCTCTTAGAAGTGAGCTAACCTCCTGCCAATGGTTGTACCTTGAAATAATTTTCCAATTCGGGTGATTCCAGAAAGTGGACAATCCTGGCTACGTGCCCTTGGATGACACCCGCAGAGAGGAAAAGTGAACTGGCAAATGTTTTTGCAGAGGTATGAGAGCCATAAACACAGAGTCAGTTTCTCCCTAAGTACGTTTGCTAAATTCTAGAATTCTATGGGGCTGAGGCTAAACACCTAAATTGAAAACCCACAGAAGGCAAATCAGAACATTTTGTTAGTTTTCCGAGATGAAGATAAGATTTCTTTAGGAAATCTTTTTTTTTTTTTTTAGGAATTTTAGGAATTTCTTTAGGAAATAGCTCTTCTTTAGGAAGAAAGTCCCCAGAGAGCCCAAAGTGACGTTGGGACCTGAAGGACAAGGGACATCATAGATAGAATGGACTTTCCCAGGACAACAACACACCTGTGATATAACAGGTCCTTGATTCTATTAAGATGGTCAGAAACTACTTGATCCATAAGCGCAGGGAACTTACTTTCTTCTGTAAAGATTCCAGATAGTAAATATTTTTGGCTTCGTGGGCATATTTTCTCTTCCAGCATCTTCTCAGCTATACTGTTGTACTATGAAGACAGTCAGAGACAAGATGTAAATATATAAGCGTGAATGTGTTCTAATAAAACTTTAATTACAAAATCAGGAAGTTTGCCAAATTTGACCCATGCACTATATGGTTTACTAACCATTGGCCTAGAGAATGATAATATCGCCTATTTTTACATGCAGTGTTGCTATTAGGCATTCAGTCAAACTTGCTAGTTATACCAAATAATATGACTAAAAACCAGGAGAGAGAAGACGAAACAGACCTATGGGTGAGCCAGAACCTGAAGTTAGCTGAGTAGGGTTTTGAAGTGCCTACTGTGATTGTTTTTTAGAGGAAAACAAATGGACAAAGTAGATAAAAATGCAACGATTTTCACAAGTTATTTGGAATCCACGAAGGGAAACATAAGGAGGCTCTGAAGCTGGATAAAAGAACACCCGAAATAAAGAACGATTTAGGTCATATGACAAAAGATTAGACATGGAAGAAAGGGATGAAAAGGAATTAATAGAAAGTATGCAAAGTGGCAGAAAAAGGTTAAAAATTATCATTATTTGAAAAATGATAAAAAGGACATAATTTTTCCACATGGACACGCATTAAGATTGACGGCTAACTTCCGAATAGAAATCACAAAAATTAGAAGACTGAATTGGGTTCTTTATAGTGCTGATAGAAATAACCAAGAATCTGGGACCCAGGAAAAATGCCCTGTAAAAAGGAAGAATTATTTTGAAGCAACTTTGGTAATATTCCTACTGATCTTGGTGTTGGTAACCTCAAAATTCGTCAAATTGTACATTCACATCATGTACCTTTAGGCATGCATGCATACGGAATAAAAGATATGGTAATGTTAAAATGAAGTACACCCAAAACAAAAAGTAAAGGATATTCTGCTAAGGGTTGAGTGAATATAGTGGAAGTCGTATGCTTTCTGACACCCAGATGGATTCACAGAACTCAGAGGACTTGGAAGGGTAAATACATACTCTATCACATAGATTATATTATTTCTCCCACCTAGATTCCCAGAAGATGCCAATTCAGGATATTCTCTCTTCAGGGGCTCTGAGATACTAGCAACTTATTTTGCTTATGAAGGGATCTACTTGGTCTAGGATTCAGACAAAGATGCAATAGAGGAACGGTTCTTAGGGGAAATCGAGACTTATCAGTGATCTCATGCTGGGAATGTTCCAGAATTTAATTCAGTTGTTAGCTAAATCCACTCAGTACAAACCAGGAAAAGCAGAACTGTGGCTTCAAGGTAAATAGGATGTTAAAGAGTAAAAATATATTTTTTAAATATGAAATTTATTGGCAAATTGGTTTCCATACAACACCCAGTGCTCATTCCAACAGGTGCCCTCCTCAATACCCATCACCCACCCTCCCACCCCCCATCAACCCTCAGTTTGTTCTCAGTTTTTAAGAGTCTCTTATGGTTTGGCTCCCTCCCTCTCTAACCTCTTTTGTTTTTCCTTCCCCTCCCCCCATGGTCTTCTATTAAGTTTCTCAGGATCCACATAAGAGTGAAAACGTATGGTATCTGTCTTTCTCTGAATGACTTGTTTCACTTAGCATAACGCTCTCCAGTTCCATCAAAACCACACTCAGATACCACCTCATGCCAGTCAGAGTGGCTAAAAGGAACAAATCAGGAGACTATAGATGCTGGAGAGGATGTGGAGAAACGGGAACCCTCATGCACTGTTGGTGGGAATGCAAACTGGTGCAGCCGCTCTGGAAAACAGTGTGGAGGTTCCTCAAAAAATTAAAACTAGATCTACCCTATGACCCAGCAATAGCACTGCTAGGAATTCACCCAAGGGATACAGGAGGGCTGATGCATAGGGGCACTTGTACCCCAACGTTTACAGCAACACTTTCAACAATAGCCAAATGATGGAAAGAGCCAAAATGTCTGTCAACTGACGCATGAATAAAGAAATTGTGGTTGATATATACAATGGAATACTACGTGGCAATGAGAAAGAATGAAATAAAATTATGTTTTAATGCAAGCTGCTTTTTTGTTTTTTTAGCACATGAAATACATGTTTAAAATATTTTATGTATGTATGTATGTACGTATGTATTTATGCCAGCACAGTTCCTGCTGGGTATTATGGATTGATGTCCATTCTTCCTTCAGTAAAGGGACTTGGGCTTCCTTCCAAGGGTGCTGGAGGCTGGAGATTGAAGGAGGTGGGACGTGTTTGGTAAAATGGGGAGGAGTGACACATAATATGTGCCTGCCGGGGAACTAGAAAGATTCTCTGGCTAAAGCAATTTAAAGGGGAAATTAGAAAACATATGAGCATTGTCTTCTGTTACACTCAGTGACTATTAGATTCATGTAAACAAGCAAATCAGGCAGCTTACTCCTTTACAGCCCTAGGGGAAAACCATAGCGCTCGAATGTATCTTGTGGAAGTTTTCATTTCTTTTAAACTTTACATTTCCTCCAAACTAACGTAAACTAAATGAGCACAAGACTTTTTTTTTTTTTTTTTTTTCTGTCTTGTTCGCATTGCTTCTACAATCAATACGGAGTACAATAAATATTTGTTGAGAAGCAAAGAAAGGAAGGAGGTAGCCACGGATGTGGGGGGGTGAGGGAGGGGCAGGCTGGCGCAAAGAAAGCAAGGAGATAGGAAAGAAATTTTGGCAAAAAGATCGCTAAGAAAAGTAATTATTTCACTGATATGTTTCTATGTCTTTGCATTTTTATTGAAGTAATGAATAATCAAACATTTAATATTTATGCCAAATCGATTGAATAAAAAATAATAAAGACAACAACAAAGAGAAGATAATAATAACCTGATTAAATATGATTTAGGGCATGAGATAAGAAATCAGTTTTATATCCTACCTAGACCGGTTTGCTCATTTTGCAAATACAGTATCTACATCTGCTACATAACTGAAAAACCAACACATGCTAAGGGCTCCAGATATAGATGAAATATCATTTCTGCCTTGTGGATTATAAACCGATATTGATTGCTAGATAAGATAAACACAAGACAATGGAGATACTTCCAGGGGGAAGGGGGTTGGGGGAGGCGGTGAGTGTCCACTTGATAAATAACGGCAAACCAAAGGCTATTTTTACAAGAAAATAATGGTCTCAGACTTGCCCGCCTCTTCCTATCCACACAACGGTTGTCATTAATCTAACTCATTGTTAGGGCTACAACCTCGTCTTAGCCAGATAACTTCTACAAACTCTTATAAATGCGAGCCCTCCTCCGTGCTACATTTTAGGTTGTGGGAGGGTGAGTGGTCTCCAAAATCTACACGTTGTTACTTTACTCCTTTGGTCTTCTGATCATGTTATAGTCCATATTTGTGCCACAATTTCCAATGTCCTAATCATTTTTCAGTATACATTTGCTTTGTCTTAGATTAGAATGTTCGGCAAAAATATCTTGTTTTACCCTTCTATTTTTGTATGAGCCTGTTTCATTCTGATAAGCTCACTTTCCCTTGAAACTCGGGCAAGTGAAATTCCACTGGTGTTTTCTGGCTTTGTCCAAAATCATGAGAGCTTTGGTGTTTCTCTTGTTTAACTTTATCTCTACTGTTGCCCAGAATATGTGTTTTGCTGAATCAATCATTCCAGAGTAAGTATCTGCTTCTGAAAATATTATTATGTTGCCTCATTCCGTCTGGTGGCAAACTCTGATGACAGTTTTTGGAAATAAAGACATAATTTCCATAAATTATTCTGAAACAAATATTATGGAATATATGGTTTGTTGTTCTAGATTACCAGAATATCAGGATAAGATAATGTTATATATCGTAAGTAATTTCAATGCAGATTTTGTAAATTTTTGGTGGAATGTTTTCGGTGGTTTTTAAAATAGAATTTTTCTATGGCTAGTCAAAACAATGCAGAATTTTTCAACAATTCTTTAGGAAACTCTGTTATTTAAATTGCTTTCATTTGGTGTATTCACTGCCGGGTATGTGTCTAATTTTTTACTTCAGTCAATTTAAACATCAAAGAGAAAAGTTGAATATTAAAATATCCCATTAAATATTTCCTGAGCTGGTAAAAGAACTCTGTGCCGTGAAGCTGGAAGAGACTGAACAGCAAAACATCTTTTTGAATGGTTGAATAAACGCCAACGTGTAAGTAGGTTTTGCTTAGATATAAAATCACAAAAGGGAACAATGTTTTAACTTTGACGTGATCACTCCCAAGCTTTTGTTTTCTGTCACGATCTCTAAGAAACAAAGAGGATAGTAAACCAAGAAATTTCACTGTGTGGTGAAAAAAACACTAGCACTGAGAAGACAGGAAAAGACACAGAATCAACAGGAATCTTGTTTTGAATTCCCATGGACATTCACTGCTGCAGAAGGTCTGTTTCGCTCCTTGGAAAGGCACTGAACATATCGGGAGTCTGTAACTGCAGACTGAAATCAATGGAACAGACAATTAAGACAGTTTTCCATTTGGCTTGAATGAGTAATCACCTCATTTCCGTCATACTGTTTCTTTACATCTACAATCATTTCATACCTTGATTCCAAAAGAAAAAAAAATCCTCAACCCAGCAGTAATTATATGCTTGTGTTGATTTGGAGGTGACTTTCAGAGGTGGGTGTCATCATTTCTTTCACAGAGAAGCAAGTAAGCAATGTTAATAAGTCTGTTTTCTTCTGAAACTTGTTTCTTCATTCATTGGTGCCTGTATTTTGTTTGCAAATGAAAAGAAGGTTCTCTTTGGGGAGCTAAAGACAGTTCTATATCTATTTGCCTGCTAGATAGAAGAGTCATGAAATCAAGGAACGCTCATTGAAATGGGGAAAATGCCCCAGCGGCCTCCCCAAAATTCTCTATCAGCTTGTGTTTTCTTGCCTAAAACAACTGGGGAATCTAATTTCTGAATTCCCACATTAACTTCTAGTCACTATTCTTAGGTCACTTGCATACATAAAAACTCACATAAACTGTAGTATGTTTATGCTGTGATGAATGAATCATGTAGTTATCAACATAAATTTATTTAATACATCTTTCATTTAAAAATTTATTTAAATATTTTGTTGATTAATTAATTCATTGTTAATCTTAAGCCACAAAATATGTCTAGGTTAATTTACCAGTGTATTAGTTTCCCTCAGTTATAAACAGTCAGTGTTAGGCATCTGGAAATACAAGCCAGGACGACTGATTCCATCTCTAGAATTTAATATATTTTAACCATGTTTTTAGAGAACCAGATGGGTCTACCAGGTAGTGTTCATAGCATTTAATTTACCACTGGTAAAATAGAAGAATTTGAGACTTATTAGATATATATACTAGAGCTTATCAAATCCAAAAAAATACAAAAGCTTACTAAAGGACAAAATGTGTTATATTTCAAAAAAATGATTTTTTAATTATTTTTAATTAATTTTTTAATTAATTGTGAGTCTTTGAAGTATGGAAAATTCAATGTTGGTATACTCCACACAGAGGCTGAGAAAATAAATAACATGATTAATTATTTTAATACAAAATATGGTTCCTGATAATTGGATAATAATACTCATGAAATGCACATGATATCTCCGAAGGGGGAGTGGTTTTGCCCAGGATCTCTGTATATGAAAGGCATATCAGTGATAAAACTTAGGACCTTATAATAGCAGTCACAATGCAGATGAATTAATGCTAGAGAAAATTGTCCCAGATTTCATGGAGAAAAGTCTAAATATTTAATTACCCATTGAATAGTTGTAGACTATGATTACGTGGGCCATGAGACTTGCAAGGTAGATACAAAGGCATTATATAACCTTTCTGTTCCATTTCTCATGATGAGCCTATCTTTGGGTACAGCAAAAGTAGTGAAAGTCAGTCTTACCTAGTTCTTATATTGGCTGCATATATGGAAGGGGAGACATGAACTCAGCTGATTAAATGTTCAAAGGGACATAGGAAGATCAGAGAGGAAGGTGGAACAAGAGAGCCCTTTCTACCCTTTTCAATCAAAAATGATTTAAAATAGATACAAAATGTTGTTTTGCAATCCTGAGCGATTTCCAGTTTTTATTTGCCATTTGACACTTTAAGATCTGTTACATATTAGTTTATGGTTATTGAATCTCGTTTTCAATAGCAAGTATATAACCACTATGTCTAACAACGGTGAGCTTTCCATATTCTTGGTGGAGAGTCTAATTTAGCTTGTGTTTATTCTTACAGGATTGGTGACTTATGACTGATTTCCTTTGTGTGATTAGTTTTATCGATTCTAAAATCTTTTAGGAGGGCATATTTCTCATTGATATTCTTTTTTTTTTTTTTTAATTTTTTTTTTCAACGTTTTTATTTATTTCTGGGACAGACAGAGACAGAGCATGAACGGGGGAGAGGCAGAGAGAGAGGGAGACACAGAATCGGAAACAGGCTCCAGGCTCCGAGCCATCAGCCCAGAGCCTGACGCGGGGCTCGAACTCGCGGACCGCGAGATCGTGACCTGGCTGAAGTCGGACGCTTAACCGACTGCGCCACCCAGGCGCCCCTCTCATTGATATTCTTAATTTTCATGGTAACTTGCAAAGTTTGGTGACTTTTCCTTCCTTCCTTAATTAAATAATTAATTAATTCAATGGCACTCAATGGGCCAGTTGAGATTATATATTGAAATGTCTCTTCAGCCCCAGGAAATACTTTACTATTACTTTTTTGATAACATTCTTCCCTTCATTTATTTGGTCCTTTGCCTAGATCTGATACTAACACATCAAATGTTTGATGTCTCATATTTATCCTCTTTATCTTGTTCTCTCAACATTTTCATATTTTTCCTCTAGGTTTTATGGAAACGCACTTAATATATCCTTCAAACTTTGTGTTTATTCTTTAAGGCTTAAGAAGTCTTTATTTTTTTCTGATTTTCCATTTTGATTGTACATATTATTCCAACATTACCAATAGAGGCAGTATGGTCTAGAAACACAAGGGAAACAATTTAGAGCTTTCTGTTCTTGTTGAAGATTTCATCTAGGGGAACCTGGGTGGCTCATTCGGTTGAGCGTCCAACTTCGGCTCAGGTCATGATCTCTCAGTTTGTGAGTTCGAGCCCCAGGTCAGGCTTACTGCTGTCAGACTGTATGGGCAGAGCCCGCTTTGGATACGCTGTCCCTCTCTCTGTGCCCCTTCCACAGCTTGTGCTCTCCCCAAAATAAATAAATATTAAAAAATATATTTCAACTACCTTCTGAGTAACCTCAGCATATTTCTGAGATGAGTTTTTGCACTTGTTTGCTTGTATTTTTTTTCACTTTTTAAAAATTTTAGGACAGTTTTACGTTTACAGAAGAATTGCAAAAATAGTACAAAGGGTTCTCACATACCCCACACGAAGTTTTCACTCTTATGAACATCTTTCAATGAAATGGTACATTTGCAACAATTAACAAACCAATATTTACATATTATTATTAAATAAAGTCTATACATATTCAGTTTCCTTAATTTTTACTAGATACTTTTTCTGTTATAGGATCCCACCCAGGATACCACATCACATTTCAATTCCTTTTGTCTGATTTCCATTGTTTTTCAGTAATTTCTTTTTTTATTTTATCTTTACTTTTTGTTTCAAGTTTTTATTTAAATTCTAGTTAGTTAACATGTAGTGTAATATTGGTTTCAGGAGTAGAATTTAGTGATTCATCACTTACATGCAATACCCGGTGCTCATCCCAAGTGCCTTCACCCATCTAACCTAACTCTCCACCCACCTCCCCTCCAGCAGCCCTCAGTTTGTTCTCTATAGTTAAGAGTCTCTTATGGTTTGCCTCTCTCTCTTACCCCCCTTCCCCTACGTTCATCTGTTTTGTTTCTTAAATTCCACATATGAGTGAAATCCTATGGTATTTGTCTTTCTATGACTGACATATTTGGCTTAGCATACTATACTCTAGCTCCATCCGTGTCATTGCAAATGGCAAGATTTCATTCCTTTTGATGGATGAGTAATATTCCATTGTGTGTGTCTGTGTGTGTATGTGTGTGTGAGTTTGTGTGTGAGTTTGTATAGATAAATACATAGATAGATACCACAACTCCTTTATTCATTCATCAGTTGATGGACATTTGGGCTCTTTCCATAGTTTGGCTATTGTTGGTAATGCTGCTATAAACATCGGGGTGCATGTGCCCCTTCAAATCAGGAAAATGTCTTTTTTTTTTTTTTAATTTTTTTTTTCAACGTTTATTTATTTTTGGGACAGAGAGAGACAGAGCATGAATGGGGGAGGGGCAGAGAGAGAGGGAGACACAGAATCGGAAATAGGCTCCAGGCTCCGAGCCATCAGCCCAGAGCCTGACGCGGGGCTCGAACTCACGGACCGCGAGATTGTGACCTGGTTGAAGTCGGACGCTTAACCGACTGCGCCACCCAGGCGCCCCTTAATCAGGAAAATGTCTTTAGAAAAATGTCTATTCATGTCTTCTGCCCATTTTGTAAGTGGATTATTTGGTTTTGGGGTGCTCACTTTGATAAATTCTTTATAGATTTTGGATGCTATCCCTTTATCAGATATGCCATTTGCAAATATCTTCTCCGAATTCATAGATTGCCTTTTAGTTTTGTTGATTGTTTCCTTTACTGCAGATGCTTTTCATTTCGATGAAGTCCCAATAGTTCACGTTTGCTTTTGTTTCCCTTGCCTCTGGAGATGTATCTAGTAAGAAGTTTCTCTAGGGGCACCTGGGTGGTTCAGTTGATTAAGCATCCGGCTTCAGCTCAGGTCGTGATCTCGTGGTCTGTGGGTTCAAGCCCCACATCAGGCTCTGTGCTGACAGCTCAGAGCCTGGGAGCCTGCTTTGGATTCTGTGTCTCCCTCTCTCTCTGTCCCTCCTCTACTCATGCTCTGTGTCTCAAAAGTGAATAAATGTTAAAAATATAAGTTTCTCTATACAAGGTCAAAGAGGTTGCTACCTGTGTTCTCCTCTAGGACTTTGATGGTCTCCTGTCTCACAGTTAGATACTTCTTCCATTTTGAATTTATTTTGTGAGCAGTGTAAGAAAGTGGTCCAGCTTCATTTTTTTGCATGTTGCTGTCCAGTTTTCCCAATACCATTTGTTGAAGACACTGTCTTTTTTTCGATTGGATATTATTTCCTGCTTTGTTGAAGAATATTGACCATATAATTGCGGGTCCCTTTCTGGGTTTTCTATTGTGTGGCATTGATGTATGTGTCTGTGTTTGTGCCAATAGCATACTGTCTTGATGACCACAGCTTTGTAATATTGCTTGATATCTGGAATTGTGATGTTTCCAGCTTTGCCTTTCTTCCTCATGATTGCTTTGGCTATTAGGGGTCTTTTGTGGTTCTGTAGAAATTGTAGGATCATTTGCTCTAGCTGTTTTTCAGTAATTTCTATTAAACTTTAGCTATCTTGACCTATCTTATTCACATCAATTATCCATTCATATTTTAGAATGTAAATTGAATAGTGTATGACAAGTAATTCTCTTTTTGTTTTTTCTGTAGGTTAACATCTAAGTGTATCTTCCCCCTCCTTCACATAAAACATTGGCTAATAGCTATTCTGATTATGAGAAGAATTTGGTGTCTGGAAGGCATCAATGGAGTTTTATTAAATAGAGGTAGAACAATCACAGATCTGGACTTTCAGATGGATTTTTAAATGTCAGAGTGGTTGGATTTTCCTTCCGTGTAAGGTCATCACTACCTTAACTCTCCATTGGCATTTCTTTCAATAGTTTTGAGAAGAAGGCATTGAGTCTTTTGTCTTTTAGACTGGGGATAAGTGAAACACTATATGACCTTAGTCTATATGAAACATGGATGCATTATCAAAACATTGCTACTGTGTTTCCATAGACAGATGTTTAACTAACTGCTCTCTCTCTGGGTACATCTGCATTCAGTCATCACAACCAACTTTGAAAGTAGGCGCTTCTTGGGGCGCTTGGGTGGCTCAGTCGGTTGGGTGCCCGACTTCGGCTTAGGTCATGATCTCATGGTTTGTGGGTTCAAGCCCCCCATCGGGCTCTGTACTGACAACTCAGAGCCTGGACCCTCCTTCGGATTCTGTGTCTCCCTCTCTCTCTGCCCCTCCCATTCTCACACTGTCTCTCTCTGTCTCTCAAAAATAAATAAATGTAAAAAAGAAAAGAAAAGAAAGTAGATGCTTCTTAACAATTCCTGTTCTACACACTTTAGAGGACTTCACCTCATATTTATTCTGCTTCTTTCTTTGAGGAATTTGTTGAAATATTTTTTTTTTCTTCGTTGGACCCATTTCAGACTCTTTGACATTTAACAATATTCTTTTTAAAAATGCCTTTCCTTCAAAGTTAATGGAACTTGGGAATGAGGAGGACAAAGTCATTTTCTTAATCTTCAAACTTTAACATGAATGTTCTTGTAATTCTTTTTAATCTTCTATGAGTAACAAGAGGAATGATCTATGCTGCACACATTTCTTTGATTGAGTTTGATCCATTTTATTAATCTTTATCTGACTTCTGATTCTTTTCTCTGTGTGTGTCTTAATGTGTCCTGCTGTATTGGCAATTCTGAGATTTTCTTTTTGATTTCTACTGTTGTTTTTTAATCTAATTTATACTTGTGTTATTAGCAAATAGACTTTCATGACCTACAATGATTTACCAAAACATTTATCTAAATTTGTGATTTTGTATATAAGCAATAAAGATTATTTGTTTACCAAAACAAAATTACCCACTTTTCCTCATTCAGTGCTGATATTTTATGCTCTCTCATATTTACATATTGTTTCTGGTTCTTTTAGAGTGAAATAGCTTCTTAAAACTAAGAATTCATCATTTATAAAATGGGGACGTAGGATCACCAAGTAAGATTGTGTTTAGAAGGATTGAAGTACATAGCAAAGTATTAGTGCTTTATCAAAATTGCCTATACTATATCGTAAAGTTTATTTTCTTAGGTATTTTTTTCCATCTTTTAATTTAAACTTTCTGAAGTATTTGGTGAATTTGACTTTCTCTCTGACGAGGTATTTCAAAGAATTTGTTGAGGATGGTTGCAAAGATTTTACCCAAGAGTATTGATCATAGCATTATTTCTAAAATTTTCCTAATGTTTATTTATTTGTGAGAGAGACAGACAGAGTGTGAGCAGTGGAGGGGCAGAGCGAAAGGGAGACACAGAATCTGAAGCAGGCTCCAGGCTCTGAGCCATCAGCACAGAGTCCGACGTGGGGTTCAAACTCACGAACCATAAGATCGTGACCTGAGCCAAAGTCAGAAGCTTAATCCACGGAGCCACCCAGGCACCCCCATAGCATTATTTCTAGTATGAGCTATTGGGAACAATATAATTACCAACAATATGCCATCAGTCAAAGACTTCCATATATAGAATATATTAAGTAATTAAAAAATATTAGAATATTTACTTATAATACACATTTTATTTTTTTAAATTGGTTCAAAGTTACTTTCTTTTTTTAAAATATGAAAGTATTGTCAAACTGGTTTCCATACAACCCCCAGTGCTCATCCCAACAGGTGCATTGAAAAAACAAATAATCCAGTGAAGAAATGGGCAGAAGACATGAATAGACACTTCTCTAAAGAAGACACCCAGATGGCCAACAGTCACATGAAAAGATGCTCAATGTCACTCCTCATCAGGGAAATGCAAATCAAAACCACACTGAGATATCACCACATGCCAGTCAGAGTGGCTAAATGAACAAATCAGGAGACTATAGATGCTGGAGAGGATGTGGAGAAACGGGAACCCTCTTACACTGTTGGTGGGAATGCAAACTGGGTGGGCGCAGCCACTCTGGAAAACAGTGTGGATGTTCCTCAAAAAATGAAAAATAAATCTACCCCATGACCCAGCAATAGCTCTGCTAAGAATTTACCCAAAGGATACAGGAATGCTGATGCATCGGGGCACTTGTACCCCAATGTTTACAGCAGCACTTTCAACAATAGCCAAATTATGGAAAGAACCTAAATGTTCATCAACTGATGAATGGGTAAAGAAGATGTGGTTTATATATACAATGGAATACTACTTGGCAATGAGAAAGAATGAAATCTGGCCTTTTGTGACAAAGTGGATGGAACTGGAGAGTATTATGCTAAGTGAAATAAGTCATACAGAGAAAGACAGATACCATATGTTTTCACAATACACCTTTTAAAGAAAAATCATGTTAAAAATGTGTAAGAAACAACTTATTCCATTCTTAAAATTATTGTGCATTTATCTTTGACCAGAATAAAAGACTGAACTCAGTGTAACAAATTGCAACAAGTGTCATTACTTTATTCAATGATTAAATGTGATTTTTACTTTCCATTTATGTGTTACTCAGTTTGTAGCAGGATTCTTGCCCAGAGAGTCCTGACACCGAGGTTTTTCTTTCTAGGAAGCAATTTTTTTGTGTGTGCCGTCACAGCTCAGTTGAGATCGTACCTGAAGAACTGAGTCCCAAAAGCCACGTGTCGTAGTTTCTTATACATTTTCTACTTCTTTGTCTCCCAAAGATGGTAACACGCAAACATGCAGTCTGATTAAGTGGTCTCATGTTACAAGTTCCCGAGGGATGCCACATTTGTGTATAGCCACGTTACCTTGAGGTTTTTTGTTTGTTTTGTTTTGTTTTGTTTTTGCTTTCCTTGGGAACAGGACCCTACCTCAAGTTTAAGGGTATAGATGTTACCAGATATATATAAACACTATGAAAATGGAAAACTATGTTAACTAACTGAACCAGAGTTTAAGGAGTGAGGGCAATATGGAAATGTTAACAGGTATATGTGTCTAATCAGAAAAGTACCATCTGAGAAGCAGTTGAGATGTGACTGGTGAGAAAGAGTACAGCCGCACAGTTACTACATAGTACCTTAGAGAGAGAGAGAGAGAAAAGAGGGGGAGATATAAATTAGATATAATGTCTGAAAAGCAATGTGCTTATCACTGGTCATCTAAGATACAACCAGGAGCAAGTGAAGGGATTTGGGTGGGCAAGAAGAGAAGGTTAGTGGTAAGCTGAAGAAGAGAAGGAAAGGAGAAAATTATGGTTATAATGACACAGAGATGTCCTAAACGTAGTCATAAAAACAGTCCTCAAGCAGTTGGCTTCTAAAAGTACAAGAAGATGAAGTATTCCCTTCATATGGTGAGCCCTTTACATATCACAATTAATTTTTCTTTGGAATAGAAAAACGCTTTTGCAAATGGATATACCCTAGACATGTATTTTTTTTCTTTTTTTTTTAAGTGTATTTATTTACTTTGAGAGCGAGAGAGCACTCACATGCACGGCTTGCAAGCGCTAGTCGGGGAGAGAGAGAGAGAGGAGAGAGAGAATTCCAAGCAGCTCCGTGTTGTCAGCACAGAGCCTGAAGGTTCGATCCCGGGAACCCTGAGATCATGACCAGAGCTAAAATCAAGAGGCGGTCACAGTCGCTTAACAAGTCGCTGAACCTGAGCCACCCAGGCGCTCCCATGAATTGTTTTTTTTTTTTTTTTCCCCCTCTGGAGTATTTATAGACTGAATGCTGTAGCTCAAGATATGTGTGCTAAGCATTACTGTTCAATTGTTCAAGGTCTGAGAAGGTAGTAAGCTGGGGAAGGGATTTGTTACTGGTGGAAAGATCAGACTAAATGCCAATTTTGAGTTCTCGGTTAGCTCCTTATCAGCCTTCTTCAGGATTTCATAACCTGGTCATTTGTTGGTTCCTGTTCTACAAACAAGACTGTGGATTCATTAGTTACATTCCTAAACTGTAGCATAGCACTCAGCATAAATTTTAATGAGTAGATGTATGGATGAAGTACTCATAAGCAAGATCCTAATGTGTAGCAAGATTGATGAGAGATATCTGTACAAAGAAGAACTTATAAGTAAAATGTATTCCCATCACATCATTAACTTTAGGAGAAGGAAAATACCATTGAAAAAAGAATGGTCTCTGAATGGACACCAAAATTTAGTGGAGTGAAAGATGTAGAAAAAAAATTCATTTTTAAATCATTTGTTTAAATAACCTTTCAAATGCATTTTTATTGATGATAGTGGGAAATTAAGTTCCTATGTATATTGATAGGTAATAATGATGTACTCTGAGATAATGTATCATAAATGGCTTACTATGTTATCATTTGAAAATTTACCCATCAACCTGAAAGATAAATCATATGTATTATTAGTGCCTATCTTGCCTTAAAATGAATATACTCAAAAGCTAAATATCCATACTCACAGTATGCTTAGAATATTCAGTACTATTTCAATGATTTTTAAATATTGATAATACACATCACTTATATTAATTAGATTTATGTGATTTTTTTTCAAGAAATCCATTCATTTCACAGTTCTAGAACAAAATTATGGGACTTTTAGTAGCCCTGATTGATTTGAGAAATAGCAGAGATAAATAAACTGAAATGTAAATGAAAGCGGTAAAATATTAAAATAGACCACAGATATATGCAAAATATGTTTTTCCTAGAATACAAATGAAAAATTAGCAAGACTTTCTATAGAATGATTTTTCTTCTTGACACATTTGTTAATTCATAAATAAATGTAAACATTAATGGAAAATGTTTTAAGAAGCTATTTCAAATTCTACTGTGTTTCATTTATATAAATTACTAAGTAATTCGCCTCCTTTCACTAAAGTATGATGCCACCATAAGCTTTGGATAATATTGATTTCTTCCAAACCGTACCTAAGGACATAATTTATGAGGGTAGAAACGAGATTGTTTCATTAAAACCGTAAAAAATAAATGAGTTCTCACTTTTAAAAAATTAATAAGAAACTCAAAGAAATAGAATTTTCTCTAAGTACTCTGTTAATGAGTCTTGGCATTGAAAAATATTAGCCTTCCCACAATTGATCTACCTTCCATGTAATTTTAAATATATTTATAAAATTTCTAAAAATCGAATCATGTAATTAACCAGCTTACGCACTCTTCTCACATCTATGATAACTCCTCATCACTTCAAGAGAAAACCTACACACCCCACTGTAACCCTCCATCCCCTTCCCAATCTGCTGCTTTTCTAAGCTCCCAGACTCATCTCATGACATTGTGCCCATTGACTCTGACTTATGGCCATAGCTGGTCTCTGAACATATGGTACTCTCACACGTCTATTTCTGACTCTGCCTTTCTGTTTGCTGGGAATGTAACTTACAGACAACGTAAGTAACATATGTTCTTGAAGCCCTCTCTGTTTCACTCAACTACATAGTGATCTTGTCTCCTCCATAGCACTAACTATAGGCTTCTCTCGCCTCAGCCAACACAGTCATACGTATCAAAGTACATATATATGTATATATCTACATATGTTTGTATTTCTCCAAGTTTGCATCTCTCAAAACCTAGAAATGCCTTCTGCATGGCAATATGTCTTCAGCAAATGATCGTAAGAGAATCGAATCATAAAAAAGAAAACACTGGACTTACTCGGGAAACCGAAGGTCTAATGCCGGATTTTTTTCCCTAATAATTGCATTTTCATTTTGACATAACGAAGGCAGCGATGAGGATAAGACAGGTCTGAGCTTAAAAGCACGCGTTGAAGTTGAAATCGACTCCATCATTTTGCGTGTGCTATGTTGGCTGTGTTATTCAATCTTGCCTATATCTAATATCCTGTTTGAAAAGCAGGGAGAGGTAGGGCTATTCTACAGTTAATTTTGTATATCAGCAGTGAATTTCTGTGCAGAAAGTACTTAGAATAATATTTGAAACACAATGCCAGTTCTCACGTTTCATCCTTATGTAAGAAAAACAAACAAACAAACAAAAAAACAAAATATGGGCACCTGGGTGGTTCAAACCGTTGGGTGTCCCACTTTGGCTCAGGTCATGACCTGCACTGAAAATGTGGAGGCTGCTTGGGATTCTGTGTGTCTCTCTCTGCCCTGTTCCCCCCCCAACCCCCACTCTCTCTTTCAAAATAAATTTAATACATTTAAATAAAAAACACCTTTAAAAAAAGTTGCTTCACTTCTTTATGACCCAGTTCATTCATTTTAAAGGAAGATTTTGAAATGATTTCTAAATTTTTATTTGTCAGCAATGTTCTAATCCAATAATGATTTCACAGCGCTCAGTAACATTAGTCAGTATATGGGAAACTCCTCTCCTAGATGTGGAGCTGTGCTATGTAATATACAGACACATAAATTAATACACAAATTAATATTTCATAGGTGCCATAGCTTTGCAACTGTTGATTCACTTACAACACGTAACTTTTCCTTTCCTCTGCCTTTTTTTTTTTTTTTTTTGTAGGTAAATTTGGAGTAAAAGTTTTTTCCCTGCCTAACTTACAAAGTTGCTCTGGGATCAAACGAGAACACACATGTGAACATTCCTAAAATAGAGGAAGGTGTTAAATAAGCATGAAGTGTTTTTATATCTTACATTTATGATTTGCCCTTTGCTTTCATTATCCGGATACTTACAGACGCCCTGATAAGTGCCTATATATGTTTATAGTGTATCCCTTAGTAGTTGAGGCACCTGACGTTGAGAGCACAAGTGGCTTTCCAAAGGTCTCCAATCAATAGGAGTGGAATTCTGATTCAACTCCTGATTCACTCCTGATTCAGTTCTCTTCCCCCTACACGAAAATATTTTTGAAACTTATTCTTCCAATGAATACTACTACAAGGATGTATAAAGCAAAGTAACAGCTCGGTACAGTGTTCTGATCTATGAATAAATTAGCTACAACTAAAATGCCAAGAGGACTTTATCAATTCTGAAATCAGCAGATGAATTATTAGTAATAAAATGGTATACAGATAAATTTACACATCCAACTTGTTATGTATAAGTACTTTCTCATTGCTAGTTACATTTATTTTACACAGATGCCTACTGAGCCAACATAGCTTAACAGCCATACGAAAAAAAAAAAATCATCCCTACTGAGATTTCCTCCATTAGACTGTGTAGGTAGGTATACATTCAGCAGTCACATTATGCGCATATCACATATCATCATAATCATAATCATACGTAATTTGTTATCAAACCAGCAAAAGTTCGGAAGGGAATGAGGATTCCACGTACGATTACCTCAAGATCTACGGTCACACCGTGTTTAACCAATTCCTTTATTTTTCTTTATTATAACTTTTAATAAAAGAATGTAAGAATAAAGTAGGAAAAGTGTTGAAGTATTGAGATTAAGTGAAAAAATGAAATATTAGAATATGAATGTAGGTCTTGGACCTAATGATGCTATGAAAGAAGCTTTGACACAAATGGTTAGAATAAAGGAAAAATACTTTTAAGTGCTTTTCACTCATGAATTCAGCCATTCACATTTTCACTTAATTAAAAATGGTATTTTAACATCAAGAAGCTTCCTTCAAAGGGTACAAAATTTCACTGAGAAGATGAATAAGTCCTGGGGATCTAATGCCCAGCATTGTGAATATAGTTAACAATGCCGTATTATCTATTTGAAAGTTGCTAAGAAAGTAGATCTTAAATGTGTTCATCTCAAAAAAGAAAGAGACTGATGGAGGCATTAGCGAATCCATATCACAATATAGGAGTTTCTCAAATCAACACATTGTAGGCCTTACTCTTATGCAGTGCTACGTGTCAATTATATCTCAATAAAAGTGAAAAAAAAAAAAAAAGAACCCTGTGTTAACTTCATCAGCAACTGTTCCTTTAATTTACATTTCTTTAGAGCAAAAACGCCTCCCATGAATCATTGGGCGTTATTATCTTTTCATCTCTCTTTGCCCATTATTTCTTTTTTTAAATTTTTTTTTTTAACGTTTATTTATTTTTGAGACAGAGAGAGACAGAGCATGGACGGGGGAGGGGCAGAGAGAGAGGGAGACACAGAATCGGAAGCAGGCTCCAGGCTCTGAGCCATCAGCCCAGAGCCTGACGCGGGGCTCGAACTCACGGGCTGTGAGATCGTGACCTGAGCCGAAGTCGGACGCCCAGCCAACTGAGCCACCCAGGCGCCCCTGCCCATTATTTCTTAAATGCATCCTAGTTGGTCTTTTTTCCCCCCTTCAGTACCCCATTGAAACTGCTCTTGTCAAAGTCAGCAGCGACTTGCAAATCCAAGACTCAATTCTCAATGTTCATCTCACACCACACGGCAGCATCTGGTAAAGTTGCCTCAGCCTTTTCGAAATTGGATTCTCTTTGCTTCAAGGTCACTGTATTCTCTTGGTTTTCCTCCTATAACACTGCCCATCCTCCCCAAATTGATTGGCTGAATCTCATTTCCAATTCCCGACACTGACCTTAGAGTACACTGATGTCTCAGTTTTCAAGGCTCCCAGCCCTCCAATTTATTTAATAAAACCTTACTGAGACATCATTATCACCCAGTGTCCATAGTGCGCACAAGGTTCACCCTTGGTGTTGTACATTCTGTGGGTTTGGGCAAATGTGCAAGGACATGACCCATCATTATCATACAGAGCATTTTTTTCACTGCCCTAAAAATCCCCTCTGCCCTGCCTATTCATCTCTCCTCTCAACTCCCGGCAACCACTGATCTTTTTACTGTCTCCATAGTTTTACCTGGAACAATAGCAATTTTACAGTGTGAGAATCTGGTAGACGTTACCTTAATCAAATGTTCAACGTAGATACCACAAATAATAAACCATGTTCACACCATTCACTAAAGAGAACATACCAACCCTGATGTTATTCTTCCCCCAAAGTGTAGAACCAGAATTGAATTGTAACAAAAAAATCAGCCATATCTGAATTACGAATTCCTGACAATACCTAAGTGTCTATTCCTTAAAAGCATTAAACTCATGAGAGATAAGGAAACGTCTAAAAAGCCATCACAAATCCAAAGAAACAAGGAGACATCTATTATATAGATGATATATATATACATATATATATACACATATATACATATATATATATCTCAATGGAAAACTCACCAAATTATTTCAAGCTTCACCCAAGTTTGAGAACCAATAATCCAATCCAAACTCTTATTTTATGAATAGAGTCATCAAACAGGTGACTTACCCAGTTTATACAGCTCACACATGTCTGAACTGAGATTTGAACCCTAGTCTCTTGATTCTTGCAAGTAATTTTTTTTGTACGTTGCCAACTCCCGTAGAATTCATTTGAACTAAAGTAGATTCTTAGTACATATGGTTGAATGGTAGTTTTGTTCAGAATGCCTTCTACTCTCTGCCTTCCAAACAAATCGGAAGATGAGCTTAAATACCTTTTTAGATTTTTAAGACCATATACTTTACATTTTGTGGTCATCATTTCTCTATTGTTATAACAGAAGAAAATATTCGATTTGATTTTTTTTTGGTATGTAACTTTAAAATCACTTCTTCATTATTTACCATTCACTCAGGAGTGAACTGAATAATTAGTACCTCTTAATTACACTAAAGGTAATTCAATCACAAAATATTGAGCACTTGAAAATGTTAACACTTTAGAAAACATTAATAAACCCCTCACTTAGTTTTAAATATATTTTGAACGTAAGTGGCTGGATCAGTTATTTAGTGTGTAATGCTTCAATCCTCTCTTTGATTATTATCAACCTCAGTCAACATTCTTGAATGTTGTAGCTGGGGATCCCAAGAATTGTACACTTCGATTAAACCTTGAAATTAAGGAGTTAACCACCTTAAACTTTCAAAGATTTCAAAGGCATTTCAAAGATAAACATTCCACTTAGTAGAAAAATAGTTTTCCATTCTATTCATTCATTCATTCATTCATTCATTCATTCAATACATATATTAATGAGTATCTACCATGTGCCAGATCTAGTTTTCTGAGATTTTCTGCTATTATAATACAAACACTTTAGACAAAATACACGCTCACTTGGAATTTGTCAGAAATATTTGCCTATGATACTATAAAAGAGGCTTTAGGGTGCCTGGGTGGCTCAGTAGGTTAAGCATCTGACGTCAGCTCAGGTCATAATCTTGAGGTTCACGGATCTGAGGCCCCCATTGGGCTCTGTGTTGACAGCTCAGAGCCTGGAGCCTGCTTTGGATTCTGTGTCTCCTTCTCTTTCCGCCCCTCTCCTGCTCACTCTCTCTCTCTCTCTCTCTCTCAAAAATAAGTCAACATTGAGAAAAAAATTTTAAGAGGCTTCAATATTATTTGTTTTGTTTTTTTAATTGAAGTATTACCTTCTTTTTTCCACAAGGAAGATCATTCTGTGCACTTTTAACCCTATTTGTTGTAAAAATTTGAATACATGAACAATAATACATGAACAACTGAAGCCAAAAATGTCATCATTATTGATTTTGATCTTAAAATATGCAAAGGACTTCAGATATTCCATCGATTTATTGTCTGGCTGTGTTCTACCTTAAAAAACAACAGTTGATCTTTAGGTCTTCAGTTTGTTTAGGATCCAAATGTGAAAACAGGTGTTGCAGAAAGAGAAAGAGACGTGCATGCAAAGAAGAGAGTGTTGATGAAGGTCAATCTCTTCCAGGATAATTCCAGAATACTACTTTGTCATTTTGAAAGTCAGCAGGGGAAGTCCAGAGCTGGAAATTGTTTTATCACGTACACAGCAAGCATCTGTTTAATTGAGAGACACTTCCTGTCACCTCAGAAACTAAATGTTTACTATTTCCATTATTTTTGTTTTTATGATTGTGTGTGCCTGTTGACATATTTTTGGTAGATGCTGGAGTATTAGTGTCAGAACCAGTCCAAGAGTTAAAAATATTTGCCAAGTCAACATTGTCTAAAATATTACTTTCTAGGAAGATGGGAGGGAAAGAGGTATTTCCTTTCTGGGACTGAGGAACCACCAAGAGTGGAAAATAAATGTCACTGAGAGTCGTTTGTGTTAGGCATACTTCTTTACATCTGAACCCTTTTCTCTAGGCTCAGTGCTAAACCTAGAACCAGATATTTTCAGAAACTTCTGTAAAAAGTAGTTCCCAGGCTCTCCACCAGCCCAGATAACATTAATATGATCCTGAGTTGTTTCCTTAACCATATAACAGGATTCTCTGAGTTCCTGGATGAAGTTAAAGGAAACAATCAAGTGGAAAATGAGTGGCATAATCAGTGAGAAATTGACAGAGTCTCATAAAATATTGTAAAACTTACTTTGGATAATAGTAACTCAACGATTCAAATTTTAGGGTGCCCAAGAGCTCAAGGAACAAAAGTGATTATAATAAGTATCAAATGTATAAGGGAAAATGTCATCGATACCATTGACTAGTATACAAGGTACTCTTAGATGTCACTGTAATCTTGAAGTTAAAGGAGATGATTTATTCAACATGAACTCACTCTCTTGTGTCACCGTTGCTTCCTATAGAAGTTGCAGAAGTAGAATTCGTTTCCATGGACGAGAACCTCAGGCTAGAGTTCCCGTGCTACAGAGGCCCAAGAATCTCACCCATCGCAGTGCACCTGAAAGGAATGAGCCATTAGGATATCCAATTCATGTAAAGTTTGAAGCGGCTGCACAGAACAACATTCACAAAAACGGGAATATGAGTTTATGATAGGTAATGTAAGCTCTTTATCTCAGAACCTATTACAGGAATAAACTTGGAAATCAATTCTATTGGTAAGTCTATTCTGTGTAATATCTGTTGATAACAAAAATGTGCCATACAATCAAAGGCAACCTGATCTTTTTTAATGTTTAGAGTGTGCCTGTATTTCTCATATACACTCTTTCCAAGCGATAATGAAGATAATTTTTCTCATGAATACCTTTACCGGTATTATGCAACATAATTTCAACATCAAGAAACTAGCTCTTAATTATTTGAAATCTGAAACAAACAAACAAACAAATGCTCTTGTGAGTATAGCTTTGTACGTTTTTAAATTAAATAGTCTGGTGGAATTTTAAACATCTTAGGACAATAACGTGTTCAATAACAATAACAACCTAGTGTTGTTAACATAGGATAGTCCATGGACTTAAAATGTAATAGAAAGAAGACTATCAAAACTAAGTGCTCAGAAGAAAACTATTTAAGAAAAATTTATGAGCATTTTTGGACGTATACAAAGAAAAGAAAGGGGAAAAGGGGATTAACATCTGGGCTCATTAAATGTTAAACTGTAAAAATGTAATTGGCCAAAGCATATGTGAGTGTGTGTGTATGTGTGTGTGTGTATGCACACATATATGAAGACTTACATTACATCTTATGTATTATATATAATCTATAAATAGGGTAAATAATATATTTATAATTTTCATGTTAGAAGAAGAGGCATTATTCTCTGACAAGATATGAAAAGGAGCATCTTTGGTGTTTTGAAAAACCATATGGAGATTTAATTTATTTTAATTCAGGAAATTTTTTAACCCATGGCCTTTTTATTTATTTATTTTTTTACTTCCACCAGAAAAGAGCATTTTCATTATCAAATGACCAGGAGCTAATGAATGAGCTCCAGATATCTTCCATCAGAGAGAGGAGGTTGGTAGGGAGCTTCTGCATGAAAACTTGAGAACGTAAGCAAATTTTGTTGTTTGAAAGGTGTCTCAATGTGTATGTTTCATTATTATAGTGAATTAGGTAGCACATATTTTGGTTCTTTTACTAACAATAAAAAATACTGGAAGAAAATGTCATCTATATGGAAATCCACTTAAAAATGTATAAATATTGGGGCCCCTGGGTGGCGCAGTCGGTTAAGCGTCCGACTTCAGCCAGGTCACGATCTCGCGGTCCGTGGGTTCGAGCCCCGCGTCGGGCTCTGGGCTGATGGCTCAGAGCCTGGAGCCTGTTTCCGATTCTGTGTCTCCCTCTCTCTCTGCCCCTCCCCCGTTCATGCTCTGTCTCTCTCTGTCCCAAAAATAAATAAATGTTGAAAAAAAAATTTAAAAAAAAATGTATAAATATTAATTCTAAGTTTTCATTACATTGTGATTGCTAAACTTACTTAATACAATTTCATCCAAATATACAAAAGGACATTAGCACTGCTTTATATTTAACATGAAAAGATAGGAGTGACTGCTTCTAAGTTTCCTCGGAGCTATTACATCCTATAGCCGCTGATTTAAGTAATGAACTAAAAAGGTCATACATTGAAGGTATTGTGTTTTAAGGCAAACTGCTTCTTTTTATTTTCAAAATAGAATAATTCTTTTTCCTCTCTGAGTTTACTCAACCGTATCACTGCATTTACTTTTTTAAATTAAAAAAATAGTAAAAATATAAAAAAAACAGTTGGGAAGTTAAAGCTAGAGTATTTTCTAGATGATATTTTAGTCCAACAAATACTAAATTTCCGTTGAACATTAGCAGGTAAATAAGGTTTGTAACAGAGGCCACTTTACTAAACATGAACCCAAACAGCTAAGATACACCCATGATATCTTCAAGTTGACGATTTCCCTTAAATAGCAAACAAGTTAGGGTTGGATGAAGACATGGGGAAAAGGTGAGATATTTGAGCTTCCAGAACTGAAAAACTGGAGATCTACCTATAAGGAAACAGTTACATTAAAGCTTTTCATTATTTCTGGATCTTGATAACTTTTCTATTAGTCATCCAGTAAAGTCAGGACTTGTTTGCTTTTTCATGTGTAATCGCTTTATTATATGCAAATAATAATGTCCAAGTCCGATTCTATTAATATAAGCATCATGCTAATAACAAAATTAAAGGAGATTCTCATTAAAATCCACTTGAATCAAATATGTCATGTTTGAGTAAATAAAGAGAATCACTAAGGTTTAGTTGCCAGCGAATAAAGCTTTCGAAGGTTTGTTTCATCGTTTTTGTTTTTCTGCAAAATTGAGAGCTGGAGTCTGGATAAAAGTACAACTGATCTTCTATTTTTCTCTTTCTGGCCCTAAAGAGAGAAGAAGTGTTTTATTCTCTATTACTTCTTATAAGAGATTTGGGGGAACAGACAGAAGCATAAAGAGATGTGAAGGACTCTTAGAGAGAGGTTTCCTCTGCTTTCTGTTATGTTTTCCTGGCGTCCATCCAGGCAACTTCCCACCCTGGGAGCATCAAAGACATAAATCAGCAAGAAAGCACTGACCACAATGACTGGCATAGAAACACAGCTCTGTATTTTTTCACTCATTCTTTCATCGATTCATTCAAAATTCCTATAATACTCAGGAGGACAGCATCTTTTCCTTAAGTTTTAATAAAACCATGCCATAAAATTTGAACAATATAGAGTTGTAAAAAATTCCCCTTGAGATCCACTTTGAAGAGTAATGGTTGCTAGATACTGTGGTATATGAAATCATTGTTGATCATTACAAATCAGATGCTACAATAAGGAATAATCTGAGTTTATGATCCTGTGTGAATACAATCTTATCTCACTGGAGTTGATAGAGGATAAAATAAAACAACTTGAATAGAGAACATTCTGTAAAATATAAAATCCAACGCAAATGTTTGTTTCACTAGTTTCTTCCTTAATCATTCACTGAGAGAGTCATACAACATCAACTAGTCAGAAACTGCAATCAGATGATGGACATCCCTAGAAAATCCATAATAATGGCAGACTGAACAAGCTATCAGTCTTTCCCAAGATACTGCGTTTAATCTGAAGCGGGTAGAAGGCTTTCGAGAACTTTATTAGCTGTTAGAAACAGTGAAGCATTGAGAGCTATGATTTTATGGCTTCAAATCAGGGAGTGCAACTGTCATTTCCAGTGAGAGACTTTCTGGAGCGTTGAGAATCTAGGTGCAGCCTGAGCATTTGGGCAAAGAGGGGCTCTTGCTGATTTGGAGGCTGCTAATCAGGGGGACAGGGACATCAAAACAAGAGGGGAGGTATTCCCCATCTACATCCAAAAGGCGAAAAAGGTATAATTACATTCTTGGACTCTGTATCAACAGAGCTAGCCCATGAGTATTCATTTTCAACTTTCTCTTTAAAGTTTTTCTTTTTAAGTGTATCTGTTTGAGAGACAGAGAGCAAGTGCGAGAGAGAGCGAGGGGAAGAGGGTTTGTTTTGCTGAGGCCTTTCTCCATGCCTTTTAGATGTCCACCTTCTTGCCGTGTCCTCACATGGTTTTTCCTCTGTGTATGTGCATCCCTGATGTCTCTCTGTCCAAATTTCTTCCTTTAGAAGCACACCAGTCAGATTGGATTAGAGCCCAGCCTAACAGCCTCATTGTAACTTAATTACCTCTTTAAAGCCCCCATCTTCAAAAACAGTCACATTCTGAAGTAGTTGGGGTTAGGGCTGAATTGGGGGAGATATCATTCCATCCATGACAGTTTGTAAGAAAAATAAAATGGCAAAGCCCATGAAAGAAATAAGTCAAAAAGCATTTGGTGTGTCTCAGGATAAGAATTTTTTTTTTTTGCTCATGCCTAACTTGAAAATCAACTCATCAAAGAAATAACTTGCCTTGGAAAATGAAGTTTGGAAATTATGAAAAACATCACCTTGAAAAAAATTGCAATGTCCTTATTGACTCAACCAAATGGAAACCTCTCACAGTCTGGCAAAACAAGCTTTCCTTGAATCAGCAATAAAAAGGCAGCACGACATTATGTATTTAAAACTTTGAAAAAAAATTGTCATCGTCATCCTGTTCTGCCATTTTATATCAATCCAATGAAAACCCTCAGAACCATCTGAAGATGCATATAATCATTCTGGAATCCTATCTGGAAAGGGACTCTCCAGGTTGTGAAACACAATCACTTACTTTCCTGGAATCTGGCAGCCTCCCTGATAAATTATGCAGTTCCATACGGTCTAAAATGGCCCCTCACTGTCCTCATCTTTCCCAAATGAGGCCATTTTGGGGAAGCAATAAATAGTGGACAGCATGAGCAATTTAATTTGGTCTTGACATCTATATGTCAATATATACACACATAGACAAATACAAATGTGTGTGTGTGTATATATGTATAGTTTTATTTGTTTTCTTTCCTATTATTTCAGCAAATATCATAAGCCAAGAAATCATTCATCTATTTCTAAACAATCATATTTTTTTTTTACAAAAGCAAATGAGCTGAATTCCTTGCCAAGGATGCAAGAACTGTAATTTGAGGAAATGCTAGCATGTAGAATGGGTTTTAGATAAATAGGTTCTTTAAGACAAGTACATAAATGATTATTAACCTCCAAATGCTACTACACCTTTAGGTTGAGACGTCTGTTTTCCAAAATCAAAAGAAGAGAGGTTGGTTTGGTTAGACTTATCCAGAAGGCCTTCACACCACGTTTATAAAGAATATACTTGCGAGCAGGGCGCCTGGGTGGCTCAGTTGGTTAAGTGTCAGACTCTTGATTTTGACTCAAATCATGATCTCTCGGTCATGAGATTGAGCCCCGAGTCAGGCTCTGTGCTGACAGCATGGAACCTGCTTGGGATTCTCTCTCTCTCTGGTCTTCCCCCACTCGTGTTGTTTCTCTCTCTCTCAAAATCAATAAAAATAATATTTAAAACTCTTTAAAAAAAAAAGAATATACTTGGAAGATTGTGTGCATTGTTCAGAGTCGTGGCCCGCACAGAGTGACCCACCTAGTCTTGAGTCTGATTACCAAGATTCAGCTTCGACTGGAAGTGACTGGAATCTCTGAGACGCTAACATTATCTGAGAATTATATGATCAGGAACACAGTCTGAAAATTCTCAGCAGTAGTTCTGTTAAAAAAAATTTTTTTTAATGTTTTTATTTATTTTTGAGAGAGACAGAGACAGAGCATGAGTGGGGAAGGGGCCGAGAGAGAGGGAGACACAGAATCGGAAGCAGGCTCCAGGTACCGAGCTGTCACCACAGTGCCAGATGCTGGGCTTGAACTGCGAACTGTGAGATCACGACCTCAGCCAAAGTTGGACGCTTAGCTGGCTGAGTCACCCAAGCACCCTGGTAATTCTGTTTTAGTCTTTAAGTGATTCTATCCAAATCCTCATCTTAATCAACAATATCGTCATGTTTGCTATTCCTTCCATGCTTTCACTGAGATATAAATCAGATAAGTAATCTCGAGTGACACTTGTAGAAGGTTCTCTTTTATTACCCCTTTATTTTCATTTATCATATTATCTACTTTTTTTCATCTTTTCTTTTAAAAATTGAGAACAAAAGGGTAAGTTCAGGAAGAGTGATGGATGCAATCTGTTTCCTACATAAAGAGAATTAAACCCCTTTCCCCCCAAATTTAAAATCTTGGTTAATGCTTAGAACCCTAGTATTACATAAAAGAAGAGTTATCTTTCTCACTCAAAATGAAGACCTTGAAACAAACCCAAGCCAGTGACAAATGGACTACATTGTTTTAAAACACAAAATCGGGTAAGTCAGGGGACCACAAGACTTACTGAGAGGTATGATGATATCTGTCTCAGAATGTTCCAAGAAAAAGGCTAGGAAAAAGCAGCATTAATAGTCTTTTGAGCAATTAAATACAGTTGGGGAGGGGTGAGGATTATTGTCTTGTGCATTACCCATAGTAATACTTTCCTGGCCGTATTCTTTTTTTTTTTTCATTTATTTTTATTAAATTAAATACGGAAAATAGTACATATTACATCTGTGTATCTTGATGAATGCTCACAAAGTGAGTTCACCTGTATAACCATCTCCAGAAGATCAAGAACAAGAATAGGTCCGATATTCAGATGCTTCTTTGGTGCTCTCTTCCAATCACTGACATAAATACTGACATTTACCAGTGGACAGTAGTTTTGCTTGGTTTACATCAATGTATGTAGGTAAATCAAGTCATACAATATTTGTTCCTTTCTTTGTGGCTTCATCCACGTTGGTTCAGAAAGCTGCGGATTGCACGGCCATGGCACCATGGTATAAATACACCATTACACTGGTGATGGGCTTGCAGCTTGTCAGTGTCGCAAGAATCGCCATCGTGAACGTTCTAGTATGCGTCTTTGGTACACGTACGTATGCGTTTCTGTGGGTCTGTATCCAGGAGCGGAATTGCTAGAACATGACAGAAGCTTTAGCAGACATCGCCAGAGTTTTCCAAAGTGGTTCCCAGGGGTTTTTACCAATTAATATTTCTGAGAGCAATGCCAGAGACTTTCAGTTTGTCCACAGTCTTGCTAACATTTTGTATGATTCTTTTATATTTTCTTGGTTCTGTTTATTGTTGCTTCTTTTTTAAAAGCCATTTGATAGTACATGGCATAATTGTATTCTGGTTATAGTTTGCATTTCACTGATGAATAATAGCTTATTTTGACTAATACCTCCCTGTTTCCCCCTCCCCCCCAGCTCCTGAAAACTGCCAGTCTATCCTCTGCTTCTATGAGTTTGGGCTATTTAAGTTCCTCAGACAAGTAGCATGATGTAGTATTTGTCTTTCTGTGTCTGCCTTATTTCACTTAGCATACTGTTCTCTAGGTCCATCAATGTTGTTGTAAATGGCAGGCTTCCCTTCTTTTTTTAAAGACTAAGAATTATTCCATTTTATGTTTCACCACAAGCTGATGGATATGTTTGTGAAATAGATTGTGGTGATGGTTTCATGGATGTACACTTAGCTCCAAACTCATCAACTTGTATGCATTAAATATGTACAGCTTTTTGTATGTCAATCACACTTTAGTAAAGTGGTTTTAAAAACCAAGAATCCATTTTCATATTTATTAATCATATGGCTATCTTGTACAACATGTCTGCTTACGTCTTTGATAATTTTCCATATGGTTGTCTGCCCTTATTGATTTGTAGAATTTTACTATATATTCTAGGCATGTAGATTTGTTGAATAAATGCATTGGAAATGCTTTTTTTTTTTTTTTTTCACTGTGGGTTGCTTTTTCAATCTCCTGTTGGTGATTTCCAATGAATAGAAAATTTGAATTTTAATATAATTCAGTTCATCATATTTTCCTTTACAGTAAGTGATTTTGAGTTTTATTAAAGAAATCTTTGCCAACTTTGAGATTGGAGGATGTTTCACATTTTTGTCTTTTTGGCTTTACCTTTTACATTAATATCTGCATGCCATCTGGAAGTGATCTTTGGTATGATTGAGGTATATCTGACCGACTCAGTACCATTTATATAAAAGACACTGTATTGAAGTGTTATTATACCCACTATGTTGAAGTGTTAAACTTATATAGAATCCAGGCAAATGTTTATAAATATTATATATGAATAAATTGAGTCTGGTCTCTCTATTTTACACAGATAACTTTTATACTTGTGTATACATTGTGTTATACAATGTGTATAAACATTGCTTTAATAATTATAAATTTATAGTAATTTTTAATATCTGGAAATGTACATATTACAACTTTGTGTTCCCTTCAGGATTTCTGTGGCGATTTTGACCTTTTGCATTTGTGTATGAATTTTAGATTCAAACTATTGTACTGCCTTATTTCCAAATAGATTTAAATTTGATTTAGGGGCACCTGGGTGGCTTAGTTGGTTAAGCGTCCAACTTTGGCTCGGGTCATGATCTCATGATTCGTGAGTTCAAGCCCTGTGTTGGGCTCTGTGCTGACAGCTCAGAGCCTGGAGCCTCCTTCAGATTCTGTGTCTCCCTCTCTCTCTGCCCCTCCCCCACTCATGCTCTGTCTTTCTCTCTCTCAAAAATAGATAAACATTAAAAAAATTAAAATAAATAAATCAATAAATTTGATTTATTTTCATGGCACTTATTGTATTCACTAAATTATGCATGCTAATTTAGTGATTTTAGTCTTATGAACTCCTAAAATTAGATTGATCTTTTTTTGGTACTGTTATAATATAAATGATATACACAAATATTACATATAGTGTGTTTATATATATGCATATTTTACATAATACATATACACACACTTTATTTCTTTAAATAGTTAATTCTTATTGCAAGATATCATGTTTTTGAAAGGCTCAAACAAAGACTTTATACCTTGGATTTTTTGTCTTCCATAAAAAAAGGAATAAAAGGGAATTTCCTCAACCTGATAAAAGGCATCAATGATCAACTCCCTAATGGTGAAAATCTTAACGCTTTTCCGCTAAGATCAAGAACAAGACAAGAATATCCACTCTCAACACTTTTATTCAACATTGTACTGGAGGTTCTAACCAAGGAAATTGAGCAAGAAAGAAAAATAGAAATCATCCAGATTGGGGGGAAAGGTAAGTAAAACTACCTGTATTTACATAGGACATAATCCTGCATAAAGATAATCATAAGGAATCCACTAAAACAAAACAAAACAAAACAAAACAAAAACAAAGAAACTATTAGATCTTAATAGTAAGTTCAGGGAGGTTGCAGGATTCAAGATTAACATTTTATTTTTATTTATTTTTTAATTTGTTTTTAATCTTTATATATCTTTGAGAGAGAAACAGAGTGCAGGCAGAGAAGGAACAGAGACATAGGGAGACATAGAATCTGAAGCAGGCTCTAGGCTCTGAGCTGTCAGCACAGAGCCTGATGCAGGGCTCGAACTCACGAACCAGTAGATCCTGACCTGAGCTGAAGTCAGACCGATAACCGACTGAGGCACCCAGGAGCCCCAAGATTAACATTTCAAAAAAGCAATTGTATTTCTGTACATTGCATGTAAAGTATTTCAAAATAAAATTAAGAAGACCATTTCATTTACTACAACATCAAAAAGAATAAAATACCTAGGGTCAAACTGAATAAAGAAGCATAAGGCTTCTACTCTGAAATCCACAAAATATTCTTGAAAAATATTAAATATCTTTATATGTGGAAAGATATTTCTTGTTTATGGATAGGAAAACTTAATATTGTCAAGATGACAACCCTCCCCCAAATTCATCTTTGGATTAAACACAACTCCTTTCAAAATTCCAGCTTGTTCTTTTGCAGAAATTGACTAATCTTAAAATACAAAGAACTACAAGTGACCCAAATGGTTAAATGATTTTGAAAAGGAACGAATTTGTAGAACTTTTATTTTCTGATTTTGAACTTAATACATAACTACAGTAATCAAAACTATGTGTTACTGATATAATGTTAAGCATATAGATCAATGCGATGGAATCGAAAGTACTGTAATAAAGCACTGTGTGTATGGCCAATTGATTTTTACAAGGACATAAGAAAATTCAATTGAAAGAATACACTTTTTAAAAAATGATACTGGACAACTGGGTATCCACATGCAAAAACAAATAAATAAATAAATAATGAAATTTGACCCCTGTGTTACATAGTAAACACATTTAACTCAAAACTGATTAAAAATCTAGATGTATAAACTGAAGCTCAAGAACTCTTAGAAGAAAACGTTGGAATAAATATTCATGACCTTGGTTAGGCAATATTTTCTCAGGTATTATGCCAAAAGCACAAGCATCCGAAGATGATATTGATAAATAAGGTTTCATCAAAATTAAAAACTTTTATATTATAAATGTAAACATCAAAAGCATGAAGCGATCCATTTAGCATAGAAAAATATTTTCAAATCATATATCTGATAAGGGATATAAGTCCCCTGTCAGATATAAAAAGTTATAAAAACTTTTAGAACATCATCATCGTCGTCGTCAACACAACAATAAATAACCCAATTTAAATAGGGGTAAAATATTTGAATAGACATTTCTCCAAAGATGATATCCAAATGGCTGTTAGGTTCATGAAAATACGCTCAACATCATTAGGTAATACAAAAATGTAAATCAAAACCGCAATGAGATTTCACTCTCTACCCAACAAGATGGCTAAAATTAAAAAGACGGACAAGAACGGGTGTTGACTAAGACGTGGAGAAATTTAAAAGCTTATACAATACTGTTGAGAATGTAAAATGTTGAAGCTACTTTGCAAAGCAACTAGAAGTTTCTCAGAATGACAGACATTGTTAACAATGGTAGCGGGCAGTTACCCTCGATATCTATCAGTGACAGTAAATGCCCACACAAAAGTGTACATTAAGAATGCTCACAGTGGCATTATTCAAAATAATCCCAAAGTGGAAACAACTCAGGTATCTATTAACTTGGAAGAGGATAAACAAAATGTGACATATCCATACCGTAGAATATAATTCAACAACAAAAAGCAATGAAGCACAGATGCTTGCGACAGCAAGCATGAACCTTGAGAACACCCTGCAGAGGTAAAGAAGGCGATCTCAAAGACCGTGTACCGTATGACCCATTTTTAGAAAATGTCAGAACATGCAAAGCTATGGAGACAGTAGATTATCGGTTACAGATATGGGGAGCAGGGCAAGGGGAGTGAAGTGACCGCTAATGTTTGTAAAGCCTCTTCCACAGTGAAGAAAATGTACCGAAATGAGACTGCGATAATAGTTGTACAACTCTGTGAATGTACTAAACACAGCAATTTACACTTTACATGGGTGAATTTTATGATATGTGAATTATATCATAATAAAGCTGTTAAAACACATGAAGTAAAAACTGAGAACACTGAATGCAGAAGTAGAAAAATTGCCAATTATTCTTAAAGGTTTTAACATTCCCTCACAATAATTGGTAGGAGAAGTAGACAACAAATCGTTAACCACAGAAAAGTCTGAAAATACTCTCAACTAATATAACTTAATTGGCACGTATAGAGAAAGTCAAGGCAGCAAGTCAGATTGCACATTTTCCAGCTAATAAAGTATATATAAGAAGATAAGATGTATGGTAAGATAGAAAACTAGTTTCAATATATTTAAAAGTACCTACGTCATATTCCGTATGCTTTATTTACTTTGGACTTTATCAAAATTAAGAATTTCTGCTCTTTGAAAGGCAATTGAAGAGGCTGAGTAAACTATCTATTTATTAGGGTAAGATATTTGCAACTTACACACCCAGAGTATATAAAGAACTCACGAGCCCAATGATAAAATGACATATCCAATTAAGCGCCTGGGTGGCTCATTCAGTTAGGTGTCCAACACTTGGTTTCAGCTCAGTCATGATCTCACCATTTCGTGAGTTCCAGTCCCACATCGGACTCTGTGCTGGTGGCATGGAGCCTGCTTGGGATTCTCTCTCTCCTCCCTCTCTCTGCCCCTACCCCACTCACACTCTCTGTCTCTCAAAAATATATAAACTTAAAAAATAAAATAAAAACATAAACAAAGGAGCCAACAGATATTTAACCAAAGAATAATAAGCATATGAGAAGATGCCCAATATGATTATTCTGTAATGATCTGCAAATATATCAATACCGCAGTGAGATACCTATTGGACCACTGATTGGAATATCTTTATATTAAAAAGACTGGCCGCATTAAGTTTTTGTCCTGCTCTTGAGTAACTGAAACTTTCACATAATGACTGATGAGAACATAAAATGGTAGAACCACTATGGAATATAGTTTCACAGTTTTTAGGTTTCTTTTTTTTTTTTAAACAAATTAAACATCATTCTGCCACATGATGCAATCATTTCACGTCTAGGGATTTACCTAAGACCAATAAAAACTTATGTTGAGGTAAAGACTTGTTCATCGATGTTCCTAGCAGCTATAATTAGTATTATATATCTGCGATCAGGTGAATTGGAAAATGTGATAGGATTGAATACCACTCAGTAATAAAAGATGAACTATTGATACACGTAACATGGACAAATCTCTAAATGATTATGCTGAAGGAAAGAAGCCAAAGGTAAGAATGTATACTGTATGATCCCATTTATATAAAACTCTAGAAAATACAAACAAAGCCACACGGAAGAATGAAAATAAATGACTAAGGAAGGCTGGGTGGCCAGGCATTTGCAGAATTACAAAAGGGTATGAGAAAGCCATTGGACATGATGGATACGGTCGTTCAAAAAAATGGATGCATGCATTTGCAGATTTCTGTGGTTCCCCATTAATGTGCTTTAATACATTCATAATAAATTAGCAATCTACTTTCAGGGGGCACATACTAATCATTCCATTTTATAGTCAGGCATATGGCATGGCTAATGTTGATGTCACCCTGTCAGTGCAAATTGATTATGATTTGGGTGCGATGGTCTTTTTGGTTCTTTCCATTTGAAACAAAAAGAAAAATAGTATCGTACAAATGCCTTAGAGAATAAATAATTGAGGGTTTTTTGTGTGGCTAATGTTACCAGGCAAATGAAGATCATTGTTTTAGATTGTTTTTCATAATTTTTTAAAAGTTGATTTTATCTCCCAGTGACAAAGCCAAATCATAATTTTGTTATTTTTAATACATCAGTGACATAGTACTTATATATCTGGATATATTTGTGTGTTAATTTTTTTTTAATTTTTTTTTCAACGTTTTTATTTATTTTTGGGACAGAGAGAGACAGAGCATGAACGGGGGAGGGGCAGAGAGAGAGGGAGACACAGAATTGGAAACAGGCTCCAGGCTCCGAGCCATCAGCCCAGAGCCCGACGCGGGGCTCGAACTCACGGACCGCGAGATCGTGACCTGGCTGAAGTCGGACGCTTAACCGACTGCACCACCCAGGCGCCCCTTGTGTGTTAATTTATGATGAAATGATATACTCAAATGGAAAGATCAATTCAAATTTCCTTTGTGTAATTCCCATTTTTCAGGCATTTAATTGAGGTTCACACAGATTAGCAAAATCACCCAAGTTTATATAGCTCACAAGGAATTATTCATAAAATGCATGCTAACAATAACCTTACTCGTCAGTTGGTATTAAATGTATTTTGGCTGAAAGTGTAACTTCCCTTAAGTAAAAGATATCTTGGCTCAGAAAACGTTCTCGCGATGCTGAACCAAAAGAGATAAGTTGTTACTTTGCAAACAGTAAGAGAATGAGAACTTAGTAACAAAACTCTTGCTAGCATTAATTTGATATCACAGAAGAACAAAATGTATAGGAGAAATTGAACCACTTCTTTTCTGAAATCTTATGTATAAAATATTATATTTGACATTGCCAGGCATTAAAATTGATATTTGCTCTGACTTCAAAGGTGAAATTACTCACTCTGTTATTTTCTGATATACAGAAGTATATAATCTTTCTATAATCTTTTCCTTCATGCATCTCTCCACATCCCCCCACATCCACCAACAACCTTTTCCAAATGTAGGAATTAGGGACAAGGTACTGGGAACCCAGGTCAGCTAGTTTAGTAATTTGGATCTCCTAATGAAATATTGGAAATCTGGATTTGGAAATCTGGAAATATTGGAACGCAAGTGAGCAAACAAACAAAACTAAATACAGAAACAAAATCTTACTTATTTTTCAAACTGAAAACTCTCAAGACGGTTGGACTGGAGACTTAAACTTGAAATCAGCATTAGCTACAACCTTTCCAGACTCTTCTGTCTTTATGGAACTTGGTTCTTCTTTTAGATGTTTCCTCTGGTATTTGGTTGCATTTTTCATAATAATACTTAGGTAGCAATTTTTTGATTCAATAGTTACAGACAAGAGCTTTTCACTACCTGTTCTAGTGGCTGAGATCTCAGTGTCTTCCACATCCCCCACACTATGCCTAGATTAACCTGTTTTAAAGAAACCAAAACTTTGTATAAAAAGTAAATACTTCTGTCTTATGGCGACTTGAATATTTTCACTGCTGATTCAAATGTATGATGATGATGATGTTCCCTTTTGTAAGCTTTTCCACATTTAATAATCCATTTATGTGTTTCCATTTGATTGGTATTCTGTGTGTCTGATTTTTTTTAAAAATGTAATGCTTACATATTTTTTAGAGAAAGGGAGACAGAGCGTGACGTGGGGAGAGAGAGGGAGACACAGAATCCCAAGCGGGCCTCCAAGCTCTGAGCTGTCAGCACAGAGCCCAAGGCCGGGCTCGAACTCACGAACTGTGAGATCACGACCTGAGCCAAAGTTGGAGACTTAACCGACTGATCCACCCAGGCGCCCCTCTTATGTGCCTGATTTTAGTTCTTTCCCTCCAAATTCTAGAATACAACAATGGATCTGTCAAACTCTGGGCTATTTTCCCCAAGCAATTAAACATTCTAGACAATACATGACAACACTATATTTACATTTAAATTTTGCTTTGTTTTTTAACTTGTCATCTGAGATATCTTTCCAAAGCATCTGAGATCTCGTTCTTTCATGTTCTTGTTAATTGATTCACATTAAGATGGCCTTTCTTTCTGCAGGAGGCAGAGTTGCAATGAACATCCTTGTACAGTACTAATCACTCATACTATGTTTTCTGTAGGACTGACTTTGCAAGTGAGATAAATGAGTCAGAGAATGTTCACAATTAATAATTAATTGAATCGATCAAATTTGAGAACCAACCATGTGCTAGTTAGTCACTCTTCTGGATGGTTCGAGGATCCACTAGAAGCCGTGGTGGAGACGTTTGCTTTATGATGATACTATATTTGCAGGTAGGTGCTTTTATGGCTCTCCTCAAAGTTGATAAAATGAACACTCTCACCCACAGTTGATGATACTTTTAAATCTTTTAGACCATCGTCATTACTAGTGATGATCTTTTAAAATTTCTCATTTTGGGGTGCCTGGGTGGCTCAGTCAGTTGAGCGTCCAACTTCGGCTCAGGTCATGATCTCATGGTCTGATCTATGAGTTCAAGCCCCGGGTCAGGCTCTGTGCTGACAGCTCAGAGCCTGGAGCCTGCTTCAGATTCTGTGTCTCCCTCTCTCTCTGCCCCTCCCCCTCTTGTACTCTGTCTCTCTCTCAAAAATAAAAAAAAAGTAAACATTATTTTTTTTTTAATTTCTCATTTAATCTTGCAAATCTGTTGGGTAAAGAGAGACGCACTGTTATCATTTTATTTCAATTTCTCTTGATCATAAATGGGGTTCAATATCATTTTATGTATTTATTAGCCATTTATATTTCTTTCTAAACTTCCTGTTCATATATCATGCTCACTTTTAATTTGGCCTCATTGATTTGAAGCAGATCTATTATGGTTTTTGTTTCAATTAAATATTTCTGAAATGTTAATGATAACACCACTCATGTAATTTTTTTTAAATAGTTTATCTGAGACTAGTTTTTTGCCTTTTCACCTTATGCTACTTTTTTCTGTTAAGATAGTTTGTTTCAGCAAACTGAAAATTTTTATTCTTAAATTCTTAAAAGTCTGAGAATTTTATCTTAAAAAAAAATCACATTTGATTTTGTTGATGATCCAAACTTGAGAATCTCTGATTTATATAATTCTATCTGCCTTTTTATTTGTTATAAACACAAATATACATCTGATTATATCCCCTCCCCCAGTGGAACTAAAACTCTTGTAATTATCTCTTAGTGTGTGATAATGAACAATGTATGAAAAATTTTTCTCAACTGAAAATTTTCAGGAAATTCTACATGAAACAGTTCACATTGCTAGGCCCAGTCAGAAAACTTATCTAAAGAACTCATGAATACGTTTCCAAATTATTTGGAGTGTTAACTTCAGGATTTACTTTTCCTCTCAACTTTGAATACCCCATAGGCTGGCATAGCATACTGGTTCTTATTTTTCTCAAACAACGTAAGTGTTTTTAAAGGGCGTTCAGTGAGGGTTTGATCACTACTGTGGCTCTTTGCTGGCATTATAATGCTGAGAGGCTAACATGTGAGTTGAAATGGAAGAGAAAGAAAAGATCTTTTTATCAACGTGACAGATACACACGCCTTGAGCACTAACAAGGCATAGCTAATTACTGATACAGTCGCCGAAAAGGTATTCTGACAGTCATGATATATGAGCAAATTTGTCTTGCAAGTGACAAGTCAAACAGAGGTTCCTGGGAGTCGTGGGCACTGCCAGCTCAGTGGGTGGGTTACAGAAAGTGTCTGCTCATTCGTTTTCCTTTGCTGGGGTGGGGTGGGGGGCGGGAATAGTCTCCCATCATCTCAGCCCGCTGAGTCTTTCATGTATACTCATACTATTTCGTTAAAAGTCTCAATATTTCTTTCCGCAGATGTTCCCAAAGGGATTTGAAAAATCCAACGGTTAGTTGGTCTTCCTCTAAAGTCCCTGTTTAAATTCTTGGCACCTGCAAGATTTATCTAGCAACATGTCATTTGTCTAAATGATATACATTTAAACCATGCATTAGTCATGCGCTTCCCCTGTAGATGAAAGTATGTAATCTAACATATGTAAGGAATAATAAGTATCACAGAATTTGAGCATTGTGAAGTTTCCTCATTAGTTCTCAAATCCAGGAAATTGTAAGTCATATGAAGAATATTGGAAATTATTTGCTATAAGCAAAGGGCTATATATGTATGTTGATGTGTGTGGGTTTCAATGAGAAATGACTGCCTAGAAAGTGAAGCTTATATTCAGACGTGCTATTTTTTGACTACTACTAGTTATGGATCTTCTAGGCTAAAAAAAAATAATAAAAATAAATCAAATCTCAATTACGCATCAAAAGTTTTCTGAATTTCCCCATTTCCACAGTGCTGATGTAACATTCACGAAATATTAATCACTTAATAAGAAGAATTCAGTATTCTCATAATGAATTACCATGAAAGAATAATATGTCGTTAATAGGTCAATATTCCAATGCTAATATAAATCGAAGGCCATGTATAAATTATAATATGAAGCAGACAGCGATTTTAAGATGTGTCCGGTTTGTTTCCCTCCACATTGCATTCCTTGGCAAAGGAGCACTCCACCTCTTTTGTGAAAGTTTATTTAGCTTTTAATGTTTATTTATTTATTTATTTACTTATTTAAGAGAGAGAGAGAGAGAGAGAGTGAGCTGTGGAGGGGCAGAGAGAGAGGGAGACACAGAATCAAAGCAGGCTCCAGGCTCTGAGCCATCAGCACAGTCCCCGATGCAGGGCTGGAACTCACAAACTGTGAGATCATGACCTGAGCCGAAGTCGGACGCTCAACCGACTGTGCCACCCAGGCGCCCCTATTTAGCTTTTATGTAAACAGGGGAAAATGATTCAATGGAGAACTATACTTCCTACACCGACCATGTGCTATGGCTTGCCTACAATACAATGATACACAATGTCTCCTGTGGTGTAAAGAAATAAACAAGACTATCAACAGATATGTGTTATATAGTCAAGAAAATATTCCACCTTCGTGGCAGAATGGAGAACGTTTTCAAGCCTAAAGGAGGGGGTCATAGGGATGTTGGTGGTGGCGGCAAAGAGGTGTGAATATGCCAGTGTGGGTGCTGGTGCTTGTGCCAGAGAGCAGGGTTAGGTGACTGAGTGTGGACAAGTGGGAGCACATTCAGACAGGAAAACTGAATCTGACTGTTTAAATTCTTTGAAAGAACATCAGAAACGATGCTCTATCTCTCGTCCCCACCTACTCTCTCACTCCTCCATATCTTTGGTTTAGGGAAGGTGAGCTGTCTTAGAAGAACATGTTTCCTCCTGGTAATGTGTAAATACAACTACCCTGGGCATTAACATATACTGTTCCTGTTGGTCGTTTACTCCCATCTTCCTTACTAAGTGAGCTACTTATTTATGCAGAAAAAAAATGACCTATTATTCATTTTGTCCTTAGAACTTAAATAGGTTCTACTCCAGAGTAATCACACAACAAATACTTCTTCAAGATTATATATATTTTGGGGCGCCTGGGTGGCTCAGTCAGTTGAGCGACCGACTTCGGCTCAGGTCATGATCTCACAGCTGGTGGGTTCAAGCCCCGCATAAGGCTCTGTGCTGACAGCTCAGAGCCTGGAGCCTGCTTCCGATTCTGGGTCTCCCTCTCTTTCTGCCCCTCCCCCACTCATGCTCTGTCTCTCTCTGTCTCAGAAATAAAACATTAACAAAAATTTAAAAAAAAGATTATATATACTTTTATCTATTTTATGCCTGAACCCCTGTGATGCTTAATTTTATTTGTCAGTTTGATTGGGCTAAACGATATGCAAGTAGTTGGTAAAACAGTATTTCTGTGTCTAGGTGGAAGATACGAGCATTTGGATCAGCAGGCTGGGTAAAGATCGCCTACACCTCTGGGTGGGCATCATCCAATACATCGAGGACCTGAAAAGAGCAAAATGGCAGAGGATGAGCGAACTGAGCAGGGATACCCATTAGGCCCTCATGGTTGCGTCTCATACCGCCGATCCTCCAATTCTCAGGTCGTAAGACTGAGCCTGAATCATACCGCCAGCTTACCTGGTGTTTTGCTTACAGAGGGCACATGGTGGTATTGCTTGGCCCCCCATCATCATGAGCCAATTCCTGTAACAATTCCCCTCCCATATGCCCTACTGATTTTTTTTTTCCTCTGAAGAACCCTGATACAACCCCCAAATAATATCTGTTGCAGCTTACAAAGAAGCACATAGATCATAAAGATGAAAACTTAAAAATGGTGTAACAGGAAAAATGGAAAGTGGAATGTGAAAAAATAGGAACGTAAACAAGCCGGATGAACACATAGTGCTTCAGAGGCCACAAATACATGTATTTCCTTCACGTACATTCTACTTCAATATTTGTAAATGCTTAAGGTTGCCTGTCTGTAAATCAATCAAACACTAGTTGTATAATTATTGAAATGTTTGTGGATTCTTCAGGTGTTATAAGTATGTGTCATGACGATATTTCAGGCAGATTTTATTTTTAGTCGTTAACACAAGGCAGGGACATGGAAGGCCCAGGTGGAGGCGCCAAACACCGCCATACCGTTTTCACTGGGCAAGGTTGCCGTCACTCTATTTTCACTGGGAAAGGTTGTGGCCACTCAACAACAGCAACATCTTGCCCTCTGGTCTCTGTGGGAGAAGTAAGGTGAAGGGCAAAGTGAGCATGGTTGACGGCATGCTGGAGGTGACTGGGAGAGACAGAGGAAAGAAAGAAGGGAGGAAGGATAGGACATGAAAAAACAGAAAAAAGTAAAGGAAAAACGGGAGTAAAATAAAATGTATTTGTCTTTTGGTTTCCTCAGACAGTTGTCTGGAAATATGATTCATGAAACTTTTTTCTAATTCTTTCTTTGCTTTGTGGCCACAGCTTCTTAGTTCCACAGAGAATCTTGTGTACGATGGTGAAACAAGAGTTTTGTTGGTTTGTTTTTTTTGGTTCGGTTTTGTGTTTTACTTTTTCTGAGTAACTGTCTTCTTTGAATATTTTCACCTAGAAACCAATTCCCTGCAACAGCTCTTCAAGGAGATCAGGCCGTCCCAGTGGAAATACAAAACAACAACAACAACAACAAAACTACTTAGAAGACAGATGGCAGATTTGCCGCAGACATTTACAATGTTCCTTCCTGAAAACAAGTTAAAATTAAAAGAAAAATGAAACCTGTAATCTCATAACAGCAAAAGAATGGAGAAGACTTCAGCAACAGAGAGATTTCTAAAGTTTCAGTAAGAAGTCAAGCTGAAAAGCTGACGGGTAGCCATTGATTAATGAGGTTAAGCTGAGCTTGACGTGATGTAAGGGTTCTCAGCACAGGTGACAGACCCTCACAGAGCTGTGGGCCAACATATAAGATGTAAGTGAAGGACTGTGCGCAGAACATTTACCACGTCAAATCTGATTGTATTTTACTAAGCAGAAGTAATAACCCAGATGATCACACCCAAGGCAAAAAGGGAGGCTTGCCTTCCAAAAACAAACCGAAGAAAATGTCAAGAGAAAACTCGAGTGCCTAGTTGGACGCCCACAGCGAAGCATTTCCATGCTTGCGTACGAGTGGTCTTCAGTGAATGTCTGGCTCTATTCTAAAGCAAGTGTGAATAGATGATGAGCCTTGTCCACATTTACAGAGCACGTAGTTTACAATAATCAGTGGCCACATTTAAAAATATCTGTGGGAAAGCAAATTTGGTTATACATTTAAGGAAAGCCTGAAATAAGAAAGAATAAGTCTTAAAAAAATATCCAGGAACATAATTTAGGAAAAGATACAGAAACTAAAACAAAATTGTCCAAAGTAGAGTTTTATGAAAACCATGTAGATCACATATTCATAAATTAACACCAGAATGGTATAAAAAAAGAAAAACACAAGAACTCTTGAGAACTAGAGATAAACTTATAAATTCATAATTTCAAAGCAAACTCTGGAATATAAAGTTGAGAGAGATTGTTTGATTTTTTTTCAATGATAGATTTACATAAAATATGGGTAAAAAGATAAATGATATAGGTTATAAAACCAAGAAATCGATGGTCCAATTAAAATATGAGTTCTGGAAGAATAAATAGCAAAAATAGAGACAAAAATATCAGAGATATGAGAAGAAAATTTCTCTGACTTAAATGGCATAGATATTTCCAAATTACATAAAGTTTACTAAATAAAATTATAAAGAAAGCCAGATTTAGATTCATCATTTGAAAATATCAGCATACCCAGGAGTAAAAAAGAATTTTTTCTTCTAATTCAGGGCGCTGTGGGTTGAACTGCACTCCCCCAAAAGATTGTTTTTCAAATCTTAACTCCCACACTTAAGAAAATGACCTTATTTGGAAATAGGGTCTTATTAGGTTAAGATGAGGTCTTACTAAATTAGGGTGGGCCCTAACCCAATGACTAGTTTCTTTTTTTTAAGTTTATTTATTTATTTTGAGAGTGGGGGGGCGGGCAGAGAGAGAGGGAAAGAGAATCCCAAGCAGGATCCTCAGTATCAACACAGAGCCCAACACAGGGCATGAACCAAGGAACCATGAGATCATGACCTGAGCCGAAACCAAGAGTCGGACGCTTAACTGACTGAGCCACCCAGGTGCCCCTAGTTTCTTCGTAAGAAGAGGGAGATTTGAACACAGAGACACAGACACATAAGGAGACTATCCTCTGACATCAGAGTGATGCAGCTAGGAGCCAAATGACATTAAGGTTGCAGGCAGCACCATAGGATGGAAGAACTGGTGAAGGATGGTTCCCTTGAAACTGCAGAGGAAGCACAGCCCTACTAACACCTTGATTTCAGACTTTCTTGTCTCCAGAACACATTTCTCTTGTTTTAAGTCACTCTGTGTTATGTTGTTACAACAGCCCTAGGAAACTCATACACGAGGTGTCAAGAGGTGAGAAATGAGGCAATCTCAAAAAGACAGACAATAAAACTGGAATTGGTCTTTTATTCAGCAATATTGGATGGTGTGATACAAAGAGAAAATGTCTTCAAATTCTGACCATTTTTCTACCAAGAATTCTGCAGCGAGACTTAAGTCAGGCAGAATAAGAGTATTTTTAGAAAATCAGAGATTAGTAAATTTAACCCTCTATACTATTTCTTACTTGAGGATAGACTTCAGAGAAGTGAAGAATTAAATCATGAAAAGGGAACTATGATGTCTAGAAAATAACATACCATATCGAGGAAGCAAATGTTGAGAAATCTCACAAGGACAATTGTATACAGATTTAGAAAGCAGCTAGTCTAGATTTAAAAGGAAAGAGACCATCTGAATGAAAGTCTCTTGGGAAAAAAATAGATGTTTTCGTAGGTTTGAAATGTTTTTAAAAAGTTGAAATTGAGGGGCACCTGGGTGTCTCAGTCGATTAAGAGTCCAACATCGGCTCAGGTCATGATCTCATGGTTCATGAGTTCAAGCTCCACCACAGGCTCTATGTTGACATCTCAGAGCCTGGAGACTGCTTCGGATTCTGTGTCTCCCTCTCACTCTGTCCCTCCCCTGCTTGCGCTCTGTCTCTCTCTCTTTCTTAAAAATAAATAAACATTAAAAAAATGTTATTAAAAACATAAAAAGTTGAAATTGAATGGTTTGATAGTTAAAAGAACAAAGCAAAGAGCAAATAAAAACTCTCAGAAAAAAATGCACAGCAAGAAAGCAAGTGTAATCCTGCTATACTTTTTGACTATGCCTTGAACAGAATTCATGCGGTATTATGTAAATATATATATTCATCTTTGTAAACAAAGGTGTGTTTTTTTTACTGCTTTAATTACAACATGAGGAGAGAGACATTACAATGTAATTAGTTAAGTATATCATTCGTCTATGGAGTTGAAAGTTCATAAAATGTTACAGTAAGTCAACCTTGTTCTAAACACCAGACTAACAAAGAGAATGATGTCCCTGTGTGTGTGTGTGTGCCTGTGTGTGTGCATGCGTGTATGTGTGTGTGTGCCTGTGTGCCTTCATTGGGTTGGAGATTCCCCAAATTAGTTATCACAGAAACAAGGTGCTGAAAGATTTGAAATAATCGGACCTGCGTTGACAGTATTTTACTGCTTTCGACACACAACAATGGCAATTTCCTATGGTTTAACCTTGTAGCTTTCTACATGGCTTAAATTAATCAGATATACATCCACTCACCTAATGAAAAAGAGTCAGAATATTTCCTTCAAGTTTCTGCAAAATGGTTAACGTTGGGAGAATTTTTTAAAAATATATTCATTTCAGTTCATAGGATCCATGGGTCCGGGTTGTATTGACTTTCCTGTGTCGTCAGCCGACTGTGTGTCCTTAGCTCACAGAAACTCTTTTATAAGTTATTAAAGATTATCCTTATATCACTAGGCCAAGTCTGGATGCTTGGTGACTCAAAGAATAATTAAGGTATCACAAAAAGGAAGGCCTGTTAAGATAAGGAGGAAAAGGCAGAAAACCTGCTCCTTTGGGGTCTGTTGAGTTGAAATGTGACTGGGTAAGTTGAGGAGTTGATAGAAATAGAAACTTACAGATAATCATGAGACAAACCAAGAAAGCTTTTCTTATTTTATCTGCCTCCAGCTAAAGTCCCCTACGGAGCATTGTCCAACATGGTGTCTGATAACACAGCAAGGGAGAGACTTTGCCAGGTAAGTGATGGTGAGAACACCCTGCCACTTGGTCTTGACATTCAAGAAATCAAGAACTTTCTGTGTGCCCTGACAAGGGCACAGTAGATGCTGAAAGATTCACTTAGCCGGCAGAGACCTAGGATGGGATTGCACATGGCCAACCATCAACGGCAGTGGTTACTATGTAATATTAAGAGCATAAACTATTGATCGTTGCTGATGACATTAAAGAAACCAAGCACAACATCCAATGCTAAAGACCAATCTCATAGGATAGCGCTAAGACAACCCACCCTTACCTTTTTACTGAGACATGTAATCAGTCTTTACCTTGAGCATAAAAAAATGTAAAACTTTAGTTGGACTTAGAATGAACTGGAAATTTGACCAAGGGAAACATTTTAAACAAGATAAAATCAAGGTAAAAGTAAAGGATAAATCTAAATTTTTCATCTACTAAGTGGACTGGGGACTTATAAGGAAGATTAAATGACTTCTAGATTTTTTTTAAGTTGACTTTGTATATTAGATTTGTGTGATTAAAGTTTTGACCCTGACCACATTACAATTTGTATAAATCTGAGTTGAAAGTTTTCAACAAATGACTTTTTCTCCAAGTTTACAATACTTAAAAGATCACAAGGATAAGATAAAGGAGGGAAAGTCTCAATTTCTCTTTTCTCTCTCCTTTGTTATTAATCCGTAGTTTATGAGTCAAGTAAGAGAAATAACTCAAGTTTAAGACATAATCATAAAGGAAGTAAAAAAAGCAGTCCTTTGTATGTGGTCAAAAGTTTAACTGGTCAAAAGTAGATAAATTGACTTTTGAGATTCAGAGTAAATTTAGCTTCTTATCTAAGGGCACCATCTTGAATCTTTGGAGAGACTGAAACTCAGTTTCCATGTGGTGCATACATATTTAAATGACTACCACTAACCAAACCTAGGAGAAACATCCATGTGGGTTATCCCAACCACATCTTAAATCTAACGCTTATTTCACTTTATTATAATCCTTCTAGACAATTGTAATGTTTTCTCCTGAACAAAATAAGACCAGTCCTCATTTAAAACGTATAAAGGACGAAGCTCACTAAAATTGTTTATAATGTTCCAGTGAGTCTCAGAATCTGCTATGTGATGCAATAAATTACCCTACAAACAAAACCTTAAGTCACATTTAAAAATGCCAGCACAGCATAAGTAAACGCAATGATTATCTGATGCATTATGGTAACATAACTAAAATAAACTCTCAGGCCAAAATAATTTACCTAAATACTAACAACCTGCCTATGTATAATAATCACTGCCTTTAATTCATGTGTTAGGAAATGAGTTTTCAGAAACTCAGAATTAGGTGGAAAAGAAGGCCAAAATTTAGATAAGTACTTATCACTGCAGTAATTTTTCCTCCATTAGAAACACAAATACTAACCTGACATGCTTATAACTCAGCTGTTAAAATGCTCTGTACTGACAATCGAGGCCATTCTCTTCCGAGGCAGTAAAGGTGCTAATCTGTCATAAAATTCATTCCTATATTTTATCATCCATTAGATGATAGAGATAGAGTTTAACCTACGATTATTGTTTGGGTTAAGATTTCTAAAAACAAGAAAATGTACAAATGTCTCTGTTGGCTGTTAGAACCATTTTGATAGGATTATCGGACAAAAACAGTACTATATAGGAACATTCCATGTCTGGTGTTTTTTAACGTGTAATTACAGTAGGAAGGGTTATACAACGCAGGAAACAGATCTCATCTTGTTCTGGGGAAAGAATCCACGCAAAGAATTCCTATAGCAATGCTTCATATAATAATAAAAAAGAATAAAGTAAGTGAAAAATAGTGTTTGCAAAAGTCCACCAAGAATAGTCTTCCCATTTACTAGAACTTTAAATGATCTAACTGACGTCATTCAGGTCTAAACTTTCCTACGCTCTATCTCCAATTCCAATTCCAATTCTCCAATTGTAAGAGTCACTCAAACAAATATTTAAAATTCACTACTGACACTGTATTGAAAAATCAGCTGATCAAAAGCTGTCCACAGGTAGTTTTGTCCCCAAAGCAAAAGGTTTATACAAACCAGTAGGAGCTAGGAAAGGCCGTGTTTTGATTTATATTGATGCTTCCGAAAGTGACAAAACAAAACACCAACAACCAAAAAAGGTAACCAATGATGTGCGTAATTCTTTTCCTGTATGGATTACCTTCATTTCTGCATTCACTATAAACTTTTTAAAAATCTTTAAAATGTTCATATCCAACTCCACAGTCCTACAAATGCTATTCGAGAACTAAAATAAAAAGAGTATTAATTATGATATTTAGTTGTTCGATATAGTGTCATGATAGCAGTGACCAACGTATTTCATTCATCCAGAATTGAACTTACAGAGCAAACTTGTCACATTCCACCTTAAACCTGTTATCACAAAGAACCTATCTTTACACCAGGCTCTGATTACATACTCAGTAATAGCCAAAGGTCAGCAATGCTTTGTATAAATTAAAACTATCTACATCATGTTTTTGTTTCCTGAGTAGTAGGTTTTTCACTCTTTGCTTTCACAAATAGCAAAGCAGTTATTTGATGGCCAGAAGGTCATTCATTCAAAGGCCAGAAAATGGAGAAGGGGAGTTCATGTTCTAACCAAAGGCACCTTCTCCTGGATTAGGTCTCATTGTCAAGGCTTTACGGGGTTAGGGTAATTACAGGGCCAGTAAGCAAGTTGACGAGTGGTTTTTCTGGGGAGAGGAGGCTGCTGGGAATCCGAGCGCCACATTTTTTCTTCCCCTACGTGGGCACAGATGGCTCTCTTGAGGTGCTGGTTGGTGTGGTTTTTGTTCTTACAATTAGATGATCGGTATCAGGAGGTCATCTGGACCGTCAGCACTATGAACTGGATCAAACTGGTCAAAACTGGGTTGCAGGGGCTTGTTTGGAGCTTGTGTCGTCTGGCATCTGGCCTGGCAGATGAACTTATAAGCAGGGCTAGAAAACTGGGTTATTGTGGCTTGTGAGCGAGTCCCTGGAGATATTTTGATACTTATTTCCTTTACTTTGATATCCGATTTAAAGAACACACAAACAAAATATTACACATGCTGACTGACTCGAAACTCATCTATAGGTTTCTGAAATGAATATTAGACTCACAAAATGTCTACCCTTTAAGGCTTCCTAATGAAAAACTTTTTTTTTTAAAGTTGCAATTTTGAGCCACTTGAAGTTTTTACTCCTCTGATGAAGTAGTTTTTTTGCTTTTCTCGCTCAAATTTCATCCCACAAGGACAAGTAAATTATTTTGTTGTCCTGACTGAAATGTTTTTCTCTTCCAGGTAATAATTTTGGCAATCTGGATTTGTTCAATGTTCCCACAAGAATGGGGATTTTTGACTTTTTTTTTTTTTTAAGTTTATTTATTTATTTTCAAGGGAGGGGAGTGGAGAGGAGGGGCAGAGAGAGAGGGAGAGAGACAATTCCAAACAGGCTTCAGGGCTGTGAGCATGGTCTAATGCGGGGTTCACACCCATGAACCATGAGATCCTGACCTGAGCAGAAACCAAGAGTCAGGAGCTTAAGTGACTGAGCCACCCAGGCACCCGGATTTGGTTTTTCATACTTACAAATTTAGTACAAGCATCATATACACTGGGATCAGATCAAGCCTTGTTGCCTTTTCTCCCTGTTTTTTTTTTTTTTTTTAATGATCAATTATGTAGTTTACAGAATAAATTGCATTTCCCATCAGCAGTAAAAGAGGTCAAACTCTGGAAGCTATGTAAATCCAGTGAAGTTAACTGGGCCATAGAAAGTAAATGCTCAATTGTCCATTGCTTCATCTGCTTTGTTACCAGATGATTCTCTTTCCTACTTTGCCTATTTTATTGTCAGTTTCTTCAGAAATGAAAGGTGTAAGTTATTTTGAGAGTAAAAACAAACATGAAAACCCAATCGCTACCTGTAGAATTTGTAGACAGGACTAAGTGGCAATACCATTGCATATAAGGCAATGAAAATGCCTGCATTGACATTCATAGGCATTTAGGAAAGAATAAAGCTGACAGGATCCATATATTTTCTCATAATTAATGTTGTGCTCCAATTTCTATACAGAGCTCACATAGTCCCTGAGTAAATGTAGAGGTAAACAATTACTTGAATACTAAATGGTTATTTTTTTAATTTTTTCAAATGTTTGTATTTATTTTTGAGACAGACAGAGACAGAGAATGATCAGGAGAGGGGCAGAGAGAGAGGGAGACACAGAATCCAAAGCAGGCTCCAGGCTCCGAGCTGTTAGCACAGAGCCCGACGCGGGGCTCGAGCTCACAGACTGCGAGATCATGACCTGAGCTGAAGTCAGATGCTCAACTGACTGAGCCACCCAGGCTCCCCCTAAATGGTTATTAAAGATACAACAATATTTGATCAGTCTCATGTCGTTAATGTCTTTGAATTATAGAATTTTACAGTGGAATTTTATAGAAGAGGCATCTACTATATGAGATGAGAGGAAGTGACTGATTTTGTGTTGAGCAGTGGAGTTTGACATGTAAATAATCTGTAACTTGAATCAGATATTTTGTGTACAAATGCCCTCATTTCTTAAAGAAATAGCACTTAAATTGTATTTGTTCTTGGGTCTGGAGCTACTCTTCTCTCATTCTAATTTTGGCTTTCAAATGTGAATGTAGCCACTTAATTCAAGCAAATAAGTGATAAATGAAAGAGACTTCTATCATTTCCAAGCTAAAACAGAGAAAAGCAGGCTACACATTCCTTGAGCCCTGTTGTCCTGATATGGTGACTTTGGAAGTCACGTGATATGGTAGAGAGAATTGGAAGGCCAATGCTAAGTGACGTCATAGAGTCGAGCTTCCTTGGGGAATTACCCAGCTTCCCTCAGACTTCACATGAACCAGTAATAACTATGTTAAACTTCTGTGGTTCATTGATTAAATTCATAGTGCGGCACAATTTAAGCCATGGAGACGAATGCACTCTACAAATTCTTCCTTTTCATTGCTTCAAGCTGCTATCATACTCTCCTTCTCTTTCATCATCAGACTCTTCCTATGGTAGATTACTGTTTTCAATGTCACCCAATCCCCAACCCGTTTAATGTCTCAATGTTTTATTATTGGCATATTTATTTTACTGACATTGCTTTTATTCAAACATTATGCCATAATTACCAAATCGATTTCATCCTCCATACCTTGCAAGATCAGTTGACCTTTTCAAGCACCTTCTTCCTTAAAGACATTTCCGGCTTCAGTAACAAGGCAAACTTAAAGTCACTCTTTCTCTGTCCTTTCAATGCAGAAATGCAGGTCTTTCAATACAGACCTGATGTTAACTTTCTTTTCTCTCTTTCTTTACAAAAATAATCTATGTCCTTTGTTTTGCATATAGCCTCATTCTCTTGAGTTTGATATCTACCTATAAAATAAATAGTGAAAAACTCCACTAGAATGGTTGGCCATTACCTCAAACTCCTATGTCTGACACTAAGCCTATAGGTTCTCATTTCCCATCTGTTTTGAAAGAATTAATGTCCATCCATTCATCTAGACTTTAAAACTTGAATTACTTACTTCAACTTCTTCTCTTTTGAGCTCTATGCACCATCGATGGCCGATATCCCATGAATTTCACTTCCATATTGTCTCTTACCATGTCAGTTTCTGCTTTCTCCAACCACACCCAGACAAGGCACTGGTGATAGCCACACTCAGACCTTGAGACAATTTGGATTAAAATAGGCAGTAAGATTAAATATGAGAGCTAGTGCATTTGCAAACTAGTTGTAGTCTCATAGGCTAAGAGCATAAGGTGTCTCAAAACTAACCTACTCATCAGAAACCCATGGCCTTCACTAACTCTTATGGGTATGCACACACTTTTTTTTTTTTTTTAATTTTATTTTTGGGACAGAGAGAGACAGAGCATGAACAGGGGAGGGGCAGAGAGAGAGGGAGACACAGAATCGGAAACAGGCTCCAGGCTCCAAGCCATCAGCCCAGAGCTTGACGCGGGGCTCGAACTCACGGACCGCGAGATCGTGACCTGAGCTGAAGTCGGACGCTTAACCGACTGCGCCACCCAGGCGCCCCTGCACACACTTTTTTTTTATAGAGAGTATACTTCAATTCACTGAATATAAATCTAATTTTATACAGGACCATTTAATCAAAGCTCCAAACCTCTTTCCATCTTTCCATCTCTTTCAATGTGCTCTCCACACTGGAGAAAGAGATAGTTTTAGTCTATTCTATATATTACTTGCTATTGGCATTCTAATCCAAATAGCCCATGCTGTTTAACACGCTGAATTCAAAAGTCACCACCACGATTTTTCTTTTTATGTTCTTCTCAGAGCTTAAACATCTCTTACATAGACTATAAGAGCAGTTTCTTAATTTCATGCCTTACCCAATCCAAATTTGACATTGTTAGCTATAATAGTTTGTGGAGGTTGTGACCATGCCCCTCCTGTGATCCACACCACTACTTAGACCTTTAATGTAGTAGCTAAATCTTTACTATAATACCTTAAGGCTTTATAATCTGGTTCCAACCTAAATTCTAAATTACACATACTGTGTATGCATCCTTGGCCTCAGTTTGCATGTCTAAGTAGGGTGACTATACTATCCAGTTTATTATAAAAACTAAGAAACTGTTGAGAAAACCTGGAGGTAGAACGCAGGGATGACAAGCTTAAATCAAACTGAGCCCAGACACGCTGGAATGTATAGTCAACCTGACGCGAAATCTTTATCTTGCTTTGTAGTTTTCTACTTGTGGACGATGTATCCATCCTTCCCTGGGAACAGATCCTCGCTGAAACACTATTTATATTTTAAATCCTAGCGTAAGTGTAACTTCCCTTGTATTTTTTCATCCTCCAAGCATTAAGTGCATTAGGAGGGGCCTCTTTAGGTTGCAAATGACAGGAGAACTCAGAAAAGCCCAATCAGATCACTTTACTCAGGAGTCCTGAGTCGAATGGAGACTCGGGCAGGAGTGCGTTGGGTTGAGGGCTCCATATCCCTGAGCTAGGCTTCTCTTCCTCCAGCGGTGACCTCCTCTTTTATGTAGCAAGTAGAGGAGAGTCATGTCTTCAAGAGGTTACAGTTTATGTTGTGGCAACCAGAAATCCGGGAGAAAAGATCCTTCTCCCAATATTTATACACAAAGCCATAAACAAGGAATTTTACTGATTTGCCTTTAGCCTTCTGTATCCTTCTGGGCTAATTATGGCGGTTTGAGAGGCCCGAGTCATATTTGCAGCCTTGTTTCTAGAAGGACCACAACTGGTCTCCGCCAGACCCACCGTAAGGGAGGCTCTCACCAGAAAGTGAGAACAGAATTTTGGACAAACAAAATGAAAAGAGCTGCTGGCGCTTTGTGTTTGGCTCTTTGTGTTTGAATCTTCACTCTCTGAGTTGCCAGCTACCTCTCTAAGCTTTAGCAAGTGGTAAATATGCCACTTGCACATATGAGATGACTTCTTCCACAACCCAGTTTAAGCACATTTGTTGTGACTGATGTCAATATCGCTACTTCTCTTCCTCTTGATGGGTCATCGATCGGACTGGGCTTTTTCTTACTTATTTTGTTACACTATGAGCTTCTTGGAGTCAGGGTCCATATCTTTTTTCATCTTCTTATTCCCACAACACCTAACACGAGCCCTGCACAAGGCAGCTACTGGCTACAGGGCTCCTGATTTGTACTTTGGTTTCTAGTACCCGTGCAACGCCCATGTCCATCTCTGTCCCTGAAAAATGGCCAGCTGCCCAGAAGCAATGACTTTTACTGCATCCCTTTTATCTCGCAAGAGAGTTGGGGCAACGCTTTACATACTTGAGATACATAATAAACTTTTGAATAAGCTCAGGGGGAAATATGGTGTATGTGGCATTGCGGGTGATGCAGTGATCATGACTTCCTCTCTTCTCTAGAACCCGTGTCAGCATACGCATCGTCTCAGTTTGCACTGGGTGCATCACCACCCACATCCTCTGGCCTGTGCCTATTAGTTCTGTGCCCTCTCTAGCTCCATGAACACGCCTTTAAGAATCACTGAGAGCTTCATGGTGAGATCATCACAAATTTAAGATCATTCAAATTAAAACAAAATTTAGCCAATATGTGATTATACTTTTACTGAAGGGAGAAAAATAAAAAGTCCTCATTTTCAAATTCTTACCGCTACCTGCTTTCATCCCCACCGTCACAAAGCTGCCAACACTCTTCCCATTCTGATCTGTTTTAAGGGGAACAAAAGGGGTGAAGAGTTCATGCCGTCATTTTTCTGTTCCACAAATAAAATAACTTTGCTTTTTTTTCAGCACATGCAGAAGTATGAAAAGCCTCTCAGGCTCCTGACAGAACTTTCATTGTTTACCATCACCACTGTCATAGCTGTGGGCCTTGTCATTCTCTACAGCGGGGCATAGCCTGGCACCCTGCCTGACGTGGATTTGCAGAAGGGAAGCCTCCTGTCTTCCTTCCCAGGGTAATTCCTGGGGAACGTGTGCTCGCTAGTATTAAGAGCAGCTTAGTGGCTGGAAGGTTCCAGCAGACCACCCAGAAAGGAGGTGGATGTTCATTTCTCGATCCTTCCCACTGACACCTTCCTTAGCCCTCAGGTGGCTCATCCTTCTAACTAGTCGTGTTGCAGGTTTGACGTTCCTGTGCAAACAAAAAGATGTAAATCTCATTTCACCTGCTTCCCAGAAATCACCTGCATGTTAAGTCACTTGATAACTTTGCCAGTGGGCTGACGTCTTCGTACAAAGCATTCATAATTATTCCGTTTATGACCCAACAATGAAAACCTTTAGTTTATTCTCCTCCTTCCTTCCCTGCGTTGAAATGACATCCATAGTGTGGAAGTAAAAGATCTCCTCTCTGTTTATTTTTTTTAAGGTAAAACCAATGTTTTTTTTTTCTTTTGTGGCATGGCAGCCTTTTATAAATAATGTATTTTACTTATATGAAAATGAAAGAGGTCACTATTAACAAAGAAATTAGTTGTTAAGAGGCAAAAGTGAAGTGTGCACCCCACTATTTGTTTAATTAAGAGCTATTTAACTCAGAGTATGTTCACAGAAAGATCTATTTTGCTAGAATAATTGCAGAGCACAGCTCCTAGAGGTGAATGTTTATTTTATTTTTCTTTAGGAAAAAAATTAGTCTTGATGTTTTGGATGCTTTCCAATGTTATTTTTAATAAATATGTTGGCACTCTTCACTCTCTCATGCACCTGCATGTATGCATTTTGCTTATAGACTAGTTTGATTATGGAGTTTCAATTTGACATTTCAAAAATTTTCTTCTATACTTCAACATCATGGCGCTAGTATTGATGTTAAAAAAAAACCCAGAAAACAAATAAATATTTAAAAAAAAGGTTAAGAATATTTTTAAAGATCACTGGTAATCAACTATTAAGCATTTTAATGATTTGACAGTCATCTTTTAAAAAGTCAGTGTGACAAATATCACCATTGCCCAAGATCCTTTAACAAATATGTTTCTCCCAGGACACATGCTATAACTTAATTTAGGAAATATAAATGTAATTGTGATGTCAAATACTTCATGATATATGAAGATTAGACATATCATTGCTGTTTTAAAATGACGAGAAAGGCAGTTTGTTCTAGGTTAACTAAATGCTTTTTAAAGATCTGATCATAATTTCTGCTATCTACACCATTAAATAGCATATGGACAGTCTAATATTTTGGAGACTCATGTGCTGACAATGACAGAAGTAGGAACAAAATTCTACTGGGTCTTTGGATCCCTAATCTCACTTTGTGCCAGGGCCCTGGGGAAAAGATTAAAAAAAATTAATATAGAATTTTCTACATTTGAGGCTAAATATAGCGTGTAGAGAAAAATTACTAACATTTATTTGTTAAATATTAGAATGGGCTATCCAGTGTGCCTCAAATTTCTATCTTTAGCTCTAAAATTATTCATCTGGTTATTTATAAGAGCTCACTGGTCACAGGAATTTGCAATACCCTCTCATCACTTTTAAAAACCTGACATTATGTTAAGGTGTAAGTGTATATTAGATAAAACTAACCTAGTATTATCTTGAGATCAATAAAATTAATACCGTTTAGAATCTATCAACATAAGACAAACTGTTGGATGCAAATATCATTAAATGTCTACCTGTGAACAAGAAGTTATTGAATTAGATCACTTTAAGCCATTACTCTCGGTTCTAGGGATCTGTGACTTGCAGGTTAAAACTTAAAATAAGGGAACCTTGGGGCCCCTGGATGGCTCGGTCGGTTGAGCGGCTGACTCTTGATTTCGGCTCAAGTCATGATCTTACAGTTTTGTGAGTTTGAGCCCCACATCAGGCTCTGTGCTGGCAACATGGAGCCTGCTTGGGATTCTCTCTCTGTCCCTCCCTGTCTGCCCTTTCCCTGCTCGTGCTTTCTCCGTGTCTCTCAAAATATATAAATAAACTTTAAAAAAAATAAGGGAACCTTACAGAAAATCCTATAATAAATGAATAAAAAGTCTGTCTATTCCACAAAGAAGCAAATTTATTACTTGCATTCAATGCCTGGATTTTATACTCCCCACTCCAAAAAAAGTGTTATATTGGTGAGTTGATTGATGATAGATGGTGAGGATACTTAAAAATCCTACATATAGAATTAATATTTTTTGCTTGTTTGTTTAAATTTATACTTCTTTTGAGATCCTATGTATCTGCTTGATTTTTTTATTAGTTATTTTCATCAATAAAATATTGTCATTGGGGTTACAAATACATGATAGCCTTGTTTTTTTTTTTTTTTTAAGTTTTGTTTTGTTTTGTTTTTGAGAGAAAGAGAGAAAATGAGCAGGGGAGGGGCAGAGAGACAGGGAGATAGAGAATCCCAAGCAGGCTCCCCACTGCCAGCATAAAGCCCGACGGGGGCCTCGAACTCCCAAACCGTAAGATGATAACCTGAGCCAAAATCAAGAGTCAAATGCTGAAGCAACTGAGCCACCCAGGCGCCCCCAGCCTTACTTTTTAATTACAGAAAATCTAGGAGTTAGACAGACGGAGATGAAACATTACCTTCATTACCAAAGAAGTCTATGTTGGAGAAGGTGACTTTGCTAATACCCACTTGAGAATTAGGTGTTCCCCTCCAAAGCAACCCAAGAGAAAAGCAGAGTAAGAAATGCCCTCCGTAGGTGGGCACATGGTCACGGGTGAAGACAGCCAGTCAGCCACGTGGCCCTGCCTCCTCTCTAACATGTCAGTGTCATACATCACATCCCCCCCATGAAAAGAAAGAAATGAAGGAGACACCGCTCTAAGCTCTTGTCTCATGATAAGAAAGACAAGAACCATCCCCCTCTCCACCGTCCTCAACAACAACAAATAATATTCCCAAGCTGAAATGGGAATAACTCGAGTTTTTGCCACCACTGTACCTTTCCCTTAAATCTGGTCCAAGTTATTATGCCACATTTTTGTTGTGGAAAGCAAAACAAAACAAAACAAAACTCTGCAAATATTCTGGGAAATTATTTCAAATCCATAATAGACAAACCCAGAAAGGACTGATGCTTGCCTATGCAATGTTCTAAAGTAATTTAATCCCTTGAGTATCAGAGAGCTACTTTGAGTCTGATAGTCTCACTAAATTCTAGAAAAATTCGAATGGCAAAATGTGAGAGTTAAATAGAATTTGTTTCTCTGTTTTGTGTGTGTGTGTGTGTGTGTGTGTTTTGTTTTTTTTTTTTTTGTTTTTTTTTTTTTTTTTTTTTTGCTTTGGACTTCATTTATGTTTAAGAATATGTACTAATAGGTATTTAGGTTAATGTTTTCTGCAAAAACTATAATGAATCTACCATTGCCATTTGTATTGAGTATCTACGTTCCCCTCTGAAAATACATGGCTTCCTTTTTATTTTCCTGTCCAATATTTCAAATCACATGAATTACAATTCATCTGTACATATTAAATCACATGAAAATCCCCATGTTAACATCAAAATTCAGTGTGCATGTCTATATCATATCCACATGATACTGTGGAAGATTTCTGTCAAGAGTGAGACTGAAAACTGTTTGAAATACTTCCTGTTGGGGAAAGATCGCCCTTGGAACCGGACAATAGTCTCTGCTTACTGACACGGATCAGTTGGCCCCAGCTGTAAGGAGAAGACAGGATGCAGATGATGAAGAATGCTGAATGTGTCACTTTCCAAATTCAAGATGATACCAAACTGGGAGGAATAAGCAATATAACAGTCGATGACAAGATCGAGATTCAGGTTATCTAAAAAGACTGGAATGCTGGATGAATACCAAGACTATGAAATTTGATAATATGAAGCTCAAGTCATGCCTTGGGTTTAAAAGAAAAAAAAAAAAAGAAAAAAAGGGAATGCAAAGTAGTGGATACTGCAGACAGTAGTTCATGGTTACAAGATCTGACTTGGCCACAACTCAACGTTCACCACCAGTGCCAAGAGGCTGCTAAAAACAAAAGCATATGTTGCATTAGTAGAAAATGAGTATACAGAACCGTGAAAAGCAAGGATCTCTTTATGGAATGCGAAGCATGTATATCTGAAATTCTCGGTTTGATATTTGAACAAGAGTTTGATGAATAAAGATAACATTTTACAGGAAAACAATGAAACACGTTAAATCATGAACTTGGAAGAAAAATCTTTTTGAAGAAGAAAACATAGTGAGTTTTTAAGGGCTACGCTGTGCAAAGGAACACCTTTGTTCTTTTTTTTTTTTTTAATTTTTAATGTTTTATTTCATTTTTGGGAGACAGAGAGACAAAGTGTGAGTGGGGGAGGGGCAGAGACAGAGAGAGGGAGACACAGAATCTGAAGTGGGCTCTGAGCTGTCAGCACGGAGCCTGACGCGAGGCACGAACTCAAGAACTGTGAGATCATGACCTGAGCCGAAATAGGATGTTTAACCAACGGAGCCACCCAGGTGCCCCAGGAACACCTTTGTTCCAATGGTCAAAAGATTAGGGCTAAAACTTCATAATCAAAAGGAGAGTAGATTTCAGTACTTACTCCAGAGTAAATGTTCACTTAACAATTGCTGGATCAATTAATGACTAAATAATTTTGTCACACTTCAGTTTATGAAACAATAAAACAGGCTCCCTTAATAGAACAGTGAGTTTTCATTCACAGAGGGTTATTAATGTTACAAATTTGTTGATTTGCTCAATAGTTTATTCCAATATCCTTCCTTATTTCTTCTGAGATTCTCTTCACTTCTATCATTATTTCTGTTTTCACTGAAAATTAACTTTACAGAAATTCATGCTGTTTGCCATTTCTTGAAGATCCTTAGGAGGTATGCATACAACAGAAAAAAATGTAACTTCCAATAAAAGGTTCTTAGTGACTAGGAATTGTACAAAAGCTAAGACCAATTAATTAGAAATTGAGCAATCTTTATTATACAATATTACCAGTCAAGAAAAAGATGTCCGTCTATCATTTTCCCACTTTATTTATGCCTTAGCAGGAGGATGGGCCATTTCGTATGGAAGTTTCCTGATTTTGTGTGTGTGTAACCGTCAGCATAGGTGACATCATTGAAGTTTTTGACCATTATGGTTATCGATCATCTCATGAGCACCATTCACCAAAGGTAAATTTGCTGTGTCTTTAAAATGTGCCTTCTCTTTTCCTGGTCTAGCAGTCTGTTAGTACACAGGTTATGGGGCCAAACAGCATTTCTCTCTACACTGAGAGAATGAATTCTCTCCCATCTTTGGTAAAAAATACTGATATCAGCAAGGGAGTAAGAGGTTAAAGTTAGAAAGACAAGGAAATATAAATCTAGGGTAACACCCTTAAAGGTTTTTCACTGTTAGTCAACTGTGCATAATGGATGAGACTATCTCTGCAGTGGTCTTAATTGGCCATTAGGATGACTTAAACCATTGATTTGAGTGCACTAAGTTTGATGTTTTTTGGACATCCTGAAACTGCCTAAGGTGAAAAGGGCTTAGGCATACATAATTTATGAATTGATTACCATACCAGCCAGATAAACTTATATGGCCTTCAGGCTATTTGGGTGCTACCATATTAAGTTCACCTCATTTAAATGCATCAACTTTCTTTTCCTAGGTGCACGGTTGGGCATTCTGCATGAAATATTTTATTTTATTTTATTTTATTTTATTTTATTTTATTTTATTTCTTTTTTCTTTTTTCTTTTTTTTCTTTTTTCTTTTTTTTCAATATATGAAATTTATTGTCAAATTGGTTTCCATACGACACCCAGTGCTCATCCCAAAATGAAATATTTTAAATTAAATATTTTATTTTAAATGAAATATTTTAAATTAAATAACAAAAACAAAATCAAGGAAATAAAATGGACAATCATAAAGGAACAAACAATAATATGCTGAACTTCCATGTCAAAATCATTTTGATTTTTTTTATATTGAAAAGGTAAATAGCCTCTCTAAGTGATCAAAATATATTGCCATCCATGCTAAAATAACAATAATTGCAAGCATAATAACTGGTTTAATTTGATGAACTTTTGCCTGTCTATAAAAATAAGAAATAATTTAAAGAGAGAATGTATTTATACTGAGAAATAGATACAAAGTTAATATCAAAACATTTCGCTTTGGGGAAGACTCAATGATTTCACTGAAAGCTAATTTTAATTGGAGAAGAGAAGAGAGGCACTTTTTATTCTCTTCCCAAATCCTTCAAGTGCCAGGGCTTAGACAAATGTTTCATTAGACTCTTCTCAACGTCAAAACGTAAGGTACCTTGGAAATATGAAACCGTAGCCATATTGTCTGCCCCTGCACCACTGACCTATGGGACTGACATTAAACACACACTTGCTAAAGCTCAGGAAAGCAGTCTTACTAGTTCAACTCTGTTCACATGTTGCTGCCTAGAACGTCTGTCGGAAGAGCCTAAAACTGCCTGAAAATTCTATTAATGAGAGGCACACCAAGAGTCTGTAAAATCAGGATTTGTAATTTCTGTTATGGCACATGAATTTGGAAACGCTACCATGAAAAAGGGATAAAATAGTTCAGCTTCCCTAGAGACTTCTTAAGACTTTCATTTTGATTTGGGGGTCTCAGCACTCTGTTCATGAAATTCACATAGCTTTGTCTGGAGCAAAGGACATTAATATTGATAAAGCAAAAATGTGGATATGTGGTCTACATAGAGATTTTTAAAAGGAGAGAGGTATGTATTTATACAAGGATTTCAAGAAAAATGCAATGACCTGTACCACTCATTAGTTACATTAAGGGAACCTCTTTGCGGATGACATTTAAAGGTAATAAATAGTTACCTACATTCTTCCTTTCTAAGAGAACCTGAGTTTTATTCGAAATGACTTTCTGTCTGGTAAACATGACACATCTCTTCCCAGATTTGCTGAAGGCAAAGGATAATTATGTGACCCAGTTCTGGCCAAAGGGATGTTAAGTGCAATTTAGCAAGGTGGAGTCTCTGTAAAGTCATTGTATTTTGAGAAAACAAACAACTCAGCATACACCTGTAGTTTTTGTCCTTTCCCCTTTTTCCTGCCTGTTATACTGAGAGAAACCTGGAGATGGCGGGGGGCGGGAGGGTGGGGGGTTGTCATATGGCAACCACAAAGACAAAGTGGCCATAAATCACCATAAGAATGTCCGAGGAGGAAATAAGAAGGATCCTGGCCCGGGGGTCACTCTGTGTAAATAGTCTTCGTGCTTTTGGACACTTGGTGAGGTGGTGGGAACCCTTGTCTGATGAAGCCACAATCCCTGAAGGTTTCAGCTTTTCGAAACAATGACAATAGTCCACTTTAATGAAATTCTCAACACATATGGTTACCTAGTAATTTGAGCCTTGGGAATGATAATTTGTTTATTCTCCGGAAGGAATGGAGAAGAGGCACTCTGGAGGTAACAACACTGCGTCAAAAATGATTATTGGAGATATATGTGAAATATGGAGAATATTACAGTTACTGCCCAGGAGTGTTAAAAAAAATCTGAAAACACTGAAGAACTAATCACTTCTTATGACAAAGCCAAGGGATGAAAGAGTGAAAACAGGAGAAAGAAAAGTAAAGGGAGAAAAATTGAACAACTGAACTCCTCCAAATCAGAGGGTATCATTCTCTCATGTTATAGACTATTTTGTTTATTATACCAATGAATCAAAGTGTTTTTCTTTAGAAATTAATAAAGCATGTAGTATTCCAAAGAACGTTTCAAGTAATATAGCATAAAAATAATAGTGAGCATGTGTGTATTAACAATCAGAATAGGACCAGCTTTATTTAACGTTCATTTATTTCTTAAGAAATGTGTTTATTGACTTCATTCATGATGTCTCCATTCACAAATAGTGAACATTAACTATTTACTGTTCTAGGCCTTAGGCACAGAATTGGAAACCATATAGGCAACATTTATGCTGTTATGGAACTTGTATTCCATAGGGAAAACTAGCCAATGAATAAATAGATATTTGATTTAAATACTTGATCTAAATCAAAATCAAAATAAATGTTATGGAGACCAGGATAAGTTGTGTTAGATAAATACTTCAGGAAGTCTTTCTCTAAGGAGGTGGCATTTTTATAGCTTATGTGTTTGAATAGGTGTACTATATTAAACACACACACACACACACACACGCACACACACTCAAAGATTATATATATATATAATATATATTATATATTATATATATATTATGTATTTTATATATATAATATATAATATATATAATATATATATGAATAAATGAGTGTCATCAGAAACTTGTGCTAAACAACAAATTCCCATCTCAGACCCTTATCATTGGAGCATGAATTTGTAATCTCAACAGCAAGGTTCCTCTACCACAACTATTGTGAGACTCCCAACAATTAAAAAACTGAACCGAAACAGTTTCTGTCCTAGAGTAGACAGATGGGTTATAGAGGCAAGCAGAGGTGGAAAAAAAAACCCAAAAAACAGATATCTAAACCGGATGGCAAAATTCCTCAGAAAGAAGGCTGTCTTTTATTAAGCAGGCCACTTTGGTGACTCTGATTGGCTTTAATTAAAAGGCTACGTGACAGAAGAATTCCTTTGTCATGCAGAATGAAATATAAACCAAAAACACGGGGCGCATCACTGGGGGTGGGGGGACCCAGAGATGCAGATGCGAGGGCAGAAGGACACAGACTCAATAGCGTGTGGGGTCCTGGCCACCCAACACCCCCCTCCGCCACCCCATAACTGAGGAGCGGACCTCCCCAGTAAGGACAGGATGCGGCAGGTGTCAGTTCAAAGCTTTCACTGATGTGTTGTCCACAGCCGCTCTCCCAGTTTTTTGGGGCACAGTCATCCTCTGACCTAGGTGACCTTCAGAATCAGTTGTTGAAAGATCCCGGGCCCCACCCTCAGAGCTTCTGATTCAGATTGCCCCAAGGTGAGGCACAAGAATTTACCTTTGCAACCTGCTCCCTGGTGACTGACATTGCTAATCCCGGGAGTACCCAATATCTTACCAGTGTTTAAGGCCTCTATGATTTTCCCATTAATTTAAAGCATTTCCTCTTTGTTTTTCATTTCTCCACTGCGACATACAGTCAGACCATGCCATTCTGTATTCTGTTACGCAGCTCAGCCAATCAATATATTCCTCTGGAACTGTTCTTTAGCCATTTATCCACGTATACATATACATACATACATACATACATATTTAATATAAATTCATTTTCTCTCTAGCACAGGGTCATTTAACTTAAGGGTTTAACTGAATATAAATATACAGTAAAACCTTGGATTGCAGGTAATTTGATCTGCCAGTGTTCCATAGGATGGAACACATGATCACATGTGTCACAAAGGAGCCAATGGTTCTTGAAATTCACTTTGATATACAAGTGCTTTGGATTACAAGCATGTTTCCAAATGAATTATGATTGCAAACCGAGGTCTCACACATGAATATGAGTATACACAAATCATAGGTACAGAGTAGTGGGCACTTTTATTTCTTCTTTTGTTTCTCTTATTGCATTTAATTTGCAGGAATAGATGCAGTGCATAATTAGTAGGGAAGAAATGGTTTCACCTAAAAGCAAATTACAGATGGATGCTGTGATGAAATATATTGGAAATGGAAATTGGGCACCCTGACTTCCAAAAACCTTTCTAAACCGCCCTGCACTTTACTGACCTTTATGTGAAATCGTCTCCTCTGAAATCCTGTTTTAACCTTGCTATTTCCATCTTACTACCAGAATTTTTAATCCAACAGAGACCGATTTTTTGTTTGTGTGTTTTGTGTTTGTTTTTAACCAAGACAAGTGTACAACAATGATGAGGAGTGAAAGCCTTCCCAAGCATCAGGATTTTCTGGGTGCTGAGAAAGTGCTGTCCAGGGTCCCTCCTTGGCTCACCAGCATCACAAGGGAGTAGCCTGCCATCACAAAGCTTCTCATTTGTTCTAGTTGGTAAGTCCTGTCATCTACTTTGTAATAGCAGTAAAAAGAGTAAGTGTTGTTTACAGAATGCTTGCTTGGCCCTGTGCATTTGAATCTGAACCACACAATCATGTAAGGAATATCCTTACTTAGCAGATGAGGAAACTGCTGGAAAAAGTCACACTCGGGTTTAGTCAGCCCTTCCAATACAGTATGATTAGCATTCTGAGTTGTGTGTGATGGAGAGCTAAAAAACATTTGCTGAACGGAAGTTTACAAATGTACAAAATTATGATTTCATGGAAAACCTACAGGGGCAGTGGATGGTGGAGATCAACAAACCTGAAATCTGATACAGATGTTGGCCACAAGGTCTAGAAACTGAAAGTGATACAGACGTTGGCCACAAGGTCTAGTGTGACATAGAGACTCTACCCTTGGGTGACATTTGGTGACTGAGACTTTAGGAAAACATGGCACTTACATCTAGAGGAGGGGGTAGACAACGCAGTCCTCACTTCCTTTGTCTTCTTAATATTGGTGTAACGTCCACCTTTTTGAAGTATTTGTTTTATCATTGTAACCTTACAAATATTTAATTTTAATATTAAATATCTTTCTGTGCAATTTATTTCAGAGAGACATATTTTTATTTGTTAATTTTTTTTTAAATTAATGTTTATTTATTTTTGAGACAGAGGGAGAGAGAGAGAAACAGAGCACAAACAGGGGAGGGGCGGAGAGAGAGGGAGACACAGAATCCGAAGCAGGCTGCAAGCTCCAGGCTCTGAGCTGTCAGCACAGAGCCTGACACGGGACTCAACTCACAGACAGTGAGATCATGACCTGAGCCAAATTCAGCCGCTCAACCGACTGAGCCACCCAGGAGCCCCAGAGATACATATTTTTTAAAAAGCTAACATTGGCAGATTGCTCGTTCAGTTTGTGCCCTCCTTTGTTCTAAAGTTTTAGAATTCTTTCTAGATGTACATAAATTTTGAATTTGCTTGAACCCATCAATAGAAGCTTAAAGATTGATGTTTACGCACATTAATTGTGATGACAATATTCTATATAGTTTTGAGATTCCATAGATACTATTGTGCAAATGAGAAGCCCAATACTCCAGTCTGATGAGCAGAATTCCAGAGCTCACCTGATGATTTCCAAGTGACCATTTGGTAGAAGGGCCATCTCTATAGTACCACTCTCGCACTTTCTTCCTTTAAAGATATGCCAGGTAATAACTTCCACATAGCCTGCACTTCTATGTCACTTGTTTAATCTATATTCTAAGGAGAAGAGAAGAAGAGAAGAGAAGAGAAGAGAAGAGAAGAGAAGAGAAGAGAAGAGAAGAGAAGAGAAGAGAAGAGAAGAGAGAGAAGAGAAGAGAAGAGAAGAGAAGAGAAGAGAAGAGAAGAGAAGAGAAGAGAAGAGAAGAGAAGAGGGGAGGGGAGGGGAAGGGAGGAGAAGGGAGGAGAAGGGAGGGCAGGGAAGGGAATGGAAAGGAAGGGAAGAGGGGAGAAGATAAGGAGAAAAAGAAAGAAAGAGGAAGGAAGGAAGGAAGGAAGGAAGGAAGGAAGGAAGGAAGGAAGGAGAGAAAAGAAAAAAGAAAAGAAGAAGAAAGAAAAAATGGAAACAAATCATACAGTTAAATTATGGTAACAAAAGCAGTATCTCAGAGGTGTTCACAGTTTGTAAAATTTTTAAATACCATCAAAACAAACATAATAATTACCATAGACTTTACAGAAGCTCAGGATTGGTGGGGTCAAAGATCATATTTTGCCTTCTAATTTTTAGTGTAAATCTCCTCAACACTATTCTTAAACATTTCTAGGTTTGAGAATTCACTGTCCATCTTTTTAGAAATTTAATTATTGACACCACTGAAAACAATGTCAAAGCCCGATGTTTGCATGAATACAACAGGTGCAGTAGTCTCTTCTACTGTGGAAGACGTTCTTTGTCAGTGCTCACCACCCACTCCTTCCTTCATCTCGCCTAAGGGTGCCTGATTTCAAAATATCTGCTCTTTGGGTCCAGATTTCACCCCTGGCCCCGGAAATGCAAATCACCCAAGATCTAAGGGTAATTATAGCACTTTTAAGAGTGAATGCTTCAAGGCATATATCTTCATTCAGACCAATGAGAGCAAGCAGAATTTTTCTATGGACTTCTGGGAAAGTTTGAGCTTGCTGGTCTATTAACACTTCCGTAAGCAGCCCGTGCCTCACTTCTACTGGGCAGTTCCTTTTATAGACAGGTGGCTTCATGCTGCCCTGGATATCAAGCTACCGGATGGAAAAAATCAGGCATCTGAAAGAAGGTGGAGCTTAGGACACCACAGGAATCCCTGCTAGTCACTGCAAGCAAGCCATGGAAATGGGAATTTTGGTGTCCTTCATACAGTGTCATTTGGGTGAGTCACATACAATCTAGTGAGTTCCTGAGAAAAATTTAAAAGTAAGTGAAATAGAAAATATATTGCATGGTATAAGGATGATCTTATCTACATAAAGCCAAAAGTCCAATTCCCTGTGACACATGAAGTGCCAGAATTCTCCTGACACTTTTTTCATGTTCTGTAAGTTTGTTCTTCTTCATAATTAGGCACACGATTTATTGGCTTATGGTCATTGAGCACCCAATTGAGATTAAAGATTCCCTGCATTAGCATGACTAATAATTTCCAACTCTGACTCATTTATATTAGTTTATGAGACAAAACTGAATCAACATTTCAGTATTTTTTTCCTTCATTAAGAAAAAAAGAGCAAATACATTGGAAGTACTTTGAAAACGAGCAAACATAAAAGCTGAAAGAGAATGCCGCAAAAATTGAACTTTGGGCTGTATTACTCAGTAGGTGTGCAGAGTTACAAGAGTTCGCAGATATCAGTAGATAAATCTACTACACTATGAATACGCCGAGGGGTAAAGAGGGTACTTGTTTTCCCTACTAGTGTCTCCCAGATATCTCTGTTTTTGCCGAGAATCTAGAAGGCACTCAAGATATACAGGTTTAATGAATAAATGAAATTCCAAAGTCCTGATTAAAAAAAAATAATAAGGTCTGTCATCAAGGACAACCTTTTTTATTTTATTTTGAAAGAGAGAGTGGGGGAGGGGCAGAGAGAGAATCTTAAGCAGGCTCCGCCCTCAGCGCAGAACCCAACACGGAGCTCAATCCTAGGACCCTGAGATCAAGACCTGAGTGGAAATCAAGAGTTGGGCACTGGGGGCACCTGGGTGGCTCCGCCGGTTAAGTGTCTGACTCTTGGTTTTGGCTCAGGTCATGATGTCCGGTTGGTGAGTTTGAGCCCCACGTTGGGCCCTCTGCTCTTGGGGGGAAGCCTGCTTCAGATCCTCTGTCTCCCTGTCTCTCTGCCCCTCTCCCGCTCTCTCTCTCTCTCAAAAATGAATACAATATTAAAAAAAAAGAAAAAAGAAAAAAACGTCGACACTCAAGGGACTGAGCCACACAGGCATCCCTATCTTTTATTTTAAAAGAGAGCAACCAGAACACGTGAACATTCAATAGATCTCTATTTGCTCTATTTGGGTTTTGTGACTTCGTCGTGAGAAATATCAGAGAAATTCATTAAATGAAATTTCCATCATTGTAGTTCAGTGCTCCAATATTTATTCAAACCTTTCAACTTCGTGAACCTTTCATAAACATACTGTGTGAAAAGTTTGTTATTGATACTGATCAATATATATAATATTATATAATATCAATATAAGCCCCCGCTTGCCCCCCCCCCCCCCACTGCCTGTACATCTCCTCCAACATGCTGCCCCTTCTCTGCTCAGTGATGTCTCTGATAAGTACTCGAGTTGCCCAGCTGCTCTCTCGTGGTTAAAACTCCTTGGCTCCTTCTCGTGCATTGGAGTGTCCATACTGCACGTTTCCATCTTGCTCCCTGAGTAGTTTCTATTCCACTGAGATACCAGGGCACAGGAGACTGGAAGTGAAGGACTCGATCTGATAGGACCTCCCGTGGTACCTCTGCAGATCCGTGCCTACTGGGAGGGGTGGGTGTACAATGCGAACTCCTAACTCACGGGGTTTAGGGGCGGGGACTCAGATGTTTCCCACTGGGAACTTTTGGGTTGGTGTCGGTGTCTTAGGCTTAGGCTGTGTGATTTCTCTAGATCCTTCATCCCAAGTAAAAGCACCCAATGACCCAAATGACAAACCTCACAACAAATTCACCCTAAAATCCCCCTTTCACTTTACCCCATATGTAACTGTGCACAAAGCGCTGTGGTCTTCAGCCCTTGTAGTTTTTATTGCACTAATATGTAATATCTCTCATTTTCCTCAGATTACTTTTTTTCCTTAAAGTATACTTACATCTAATATTGGCATTGCTGTGCCAAATTTATTTATTTTCCTAGAATAATATTTTGGTTCTTTTTATTTGAACATTTTTCTGTTTTTCTATTTATTGTATTCCTTTTTAAACAATCCAGATTTTACTATAATTCAATCTGAATACGTGGGTCTTCTGAAGTGTGTTTTATCCATTGGATGATTGATGCATTTGAGTTATAGTTAATTATATTATTTTGCATTTTCTACTTAACATCCTTACTTTATGTGTGTGTGTGTGTGTTTTTTTTTTTTTTTTTTTTTGGTCACCATCTGTTTTCTATTGAGTCAACCAATTTTCACTTATTTCCTTTTAATGCCACCAGTATCCAAAGGTTATACATTCTATAATTGTTCTTTTAATGGTCACTCTAAGGTGTCTATGTGCATCTGGACTTAATAAAATCTTATTCAAATAAAATATGTATCCACACAAGCAGTTCAATCTGTTGTAACTATCCTTTTATCGTACATAATTTTCCTTCCTGATGCCATCCGATACGTCATTAAATATTTCCATTCATCATTTAATTCATTCTACTAGACTTAAGTTTCAGAAACGTTGTCATCATCACTGCACATCCCTAGTACTTTGACATTGCTCGGGACTTTGTAGGCACCCAATAGGTAGAGTTTAAAGATTACTTAGGAAATACCATGACTTCATTAAGTAGTGTCATCATATAGAATTGAACAGTACCAACAGGTAAATCTTTTCTCTTCTTTCCAATCTCAGGTAAACAAAATCGGAACATCGGTTTATATGGTTTCATGGCAGTTAATATGGTCATAGAGGAGAAATAGATGAGAAAAATCTGTAACAATTATAATTTAATTGTTTCTTTCTTACAGTGGCCAGGTGTTCTATATATAACAATTAGCTGAAACACAAACTCTGCCATGTTCTTTGGAACAAAATTAATCTCAGGGAGTTTTAAATGTTCTGTCAACTATTGGCTTTATGTCTGACCTATCCTATAGAGTCTTGGATCTTTTGGACTCAGAGGTAAGTAAGACACCACTTTTCACCTTGAGGAGTACACATGTGAGGTGGAAAGATAGACATGTAAGCACTGATTACAGTAGCTCTCAATGCTTTGACCTTTAGCGCTATGAGATCTGCAGACAATTGGGACCTTATAAAAGGTTCTGAGAGGCTTTACAAAATTGTTCTTGGTAGAACCCTGGGTTTTTCATGTGGCCTTAAACCTACTGAACTGAGTGAATGTTGTGTCCTCTAGAATTCATATGTTGAAACCTACCCCCCACCCCTCACCGGTGTGGTGATATTTGGAGATGAGTTCTTTGGGAGGTGATTAGATCATGAGGGCAGAATCCTTATGAACAGGATCCGTGTCCTTATAAATGTGGTTCCAGAGAGCTGCCTCACCCCTACAAGCGTGTGAGGTTACAACGAGAAGATGGCCTTCTACGAATGAGGAAGAAGGTCCTCAACACATACCAAATCTGCCAGTGCCTGGGACTTCCCAGCCCCCAAAACTGTGCGATACATTTCTGTTTTTTGTAAGTTACCCTGCCTATGGCAATTTTGTTGGAGCAGCCTGAACACATTAAAAGACAGCACTCATTCATCTTCAGGGTCTCAGAACTTTCTGCTCCTTGGTTGAAAAACTCCTCTGTACATGATTGCAACCTTATTTCCTTGTTTACCTGGGCTTCTTTCTCCTTACTTGGTCATAGGGGCCATCCCTGATCACTTTGTATAGCAATGGATCCTCATCACTCCTGCCTGCCTTGTTTCATTCTCTAGGAGCCATATTGTTACCTGAAATTTCACCTCCTACTCATGTCCTTGCCAATCTCCCCAAGTGGAATAGTCTCATGAAATAGTCTTTTTGTCTCTCGGTCAACCTTGTGACTCTAATGGCCAGATCAGTGCCTTCCATGTAGTAGGCATTCACAATATGTATTAAATGAATGAAAAAGACACCTCAATTTATAACAATTTTATGATAATCACAAAGCTTCTAGCATGTACACACAAGCTGAATAAGACAGGCAACTGTTAGAAAAATAAGCTCACCAACGCAAATATTTATTCTTTACTGCATTTTGTTAAACACTCTGGTGTTAAGCAAAATAGAAGGTGGAAGAGTGCTGTAGGCCAAATCACATAGTATATTTGGCCTGAGGGATTATGGTCAGAGAACGCTCTTGTCTGTTCATTTCAAGACACTATCCCCAGACTTTGTTCTCTGCTCTTGGGACCCTTTAAAAGTTCAGCAATGTTTGAAAGTTTCAATATGTTTTGAAGGTGGTTTTGAGGTTTCCTTTCTCTTTATATTCAACACACTTTTATATTCTATTTGGAACCATAATTTAAATTATTTGAATACCACCAGTGTATTGAATAGAAAAAGGTTTGGCCAATTTTTAGAGATTGCCATAAATTGTGCAGATATAAGGAAAATTAGGGACCACACTTTTCATCCCCATATCGGTGGGCTCATTAAAGCACCCCCTAATATGTAGCATTTCTGAACATAAAGTTAGTGAATTTTATAATAGGTAAGATCCTCAAGAACCTCTAAATTTTATTGTTGATTATTAGGAAAAAATTATCTATTTTAAGTATGAATTTGAATATTTGATTGTATTTGGGCCCCAAGGGTTATAAAAACAAAACAAATCAATAAGAAAAAGTATTAGATAATATTAGCGTATTAAAGCATTACTATTTAATCCACAAGAGAAGAAATCCAACAGCTTAACAAACTGTTTAATCTTGCTAGTAATCAAAGTCATGCAGATTATCATAATAGCTGACACTAATTGAGAGGATATTGGGTGTCAGACATGGTTCTAAGAACTTGGCATGAATCAACTAATTCAGTCATCACGGTAATCCTTGTGAAATAGCGTCGTCATCATCATTATAATTTCCACTTTATCCACGGATCACACGAAGCTTGTACATAAAACCAAGATACACTGGTCTCAGAGAACATATCCTTACCCCTATACAATTTTGCCCCACTCAGCTCTGTCTCCTTCTATTCTCTTGCCTAAAGGCTCCAACCATTTTTCGCCACACAACTGAGCCAATGAACTTTTGCATTTTCTCACGGCAATGGAAACTAATGGTTACACAAAATCTGGTGCTTACCAGCTTTGCGTATAATAGTTAAACACTGAGACCAACCAAAACTTCTCTCAACAGGTGAGTGGCTAAAGAAGCTGGCATGACACATGTGTACCATGGAAAGTGGCAATCAGAATGAGTAAACTATTGATGCACATAACAAGGGCGTTGGCTCTTTCGAGCACATTATGCTGAGCGTGAAAAGGTGATCTCAAAAAATATGAATCATCTCATATGACTGCACTTCTATAATATTCTCTAAATGACAAAATTATAGAGATGGTGATCAGATTACTGGCTGCCAGAGGTTGAAGCATGGTGATGGAGGGAGTTTTATGGGAAGGGACAGTTTTATGCCTTGACTGTAGTGATGTTACATGAATATACATGTGATAAAATGTCACGGAACTAACACACACACACACACACACACACACACACACACACACACCACCCAAGCGAGTACATACATAACAGACAAAATCTGAATAAGCTGGGTATATTGTACCAGGGTCAATTTGTAGGTTTCGGTATTATCCAATGGTTAGGCAGCATATTACTACTGAAGGAAACGGAGGGGAGGATATGTGGGACCACCATCTAGATCACTTTGCAACTTCCTAAAAGTCCATGTGTTTAAAATTAAAAACTTAAGAAGGAACCCTGAGCCTCGGTTGGCTCTGCCCTCAAATTCCAACTCCTATTTTGTCACTGAACATCTCCAGGCCTTTGTTACTTTCTTTCAATAAATTGGGCAGACGGACTTTTTTCTTTGCAAGAACATTGCTTATTTGACAACATGTATGAGATACTACACTTCCAAACACTTTATTTCTTTGAAGATGGGGACCCATCTATGACGGGTGATATCAGCCTCATGCTGTCCACAGCCATTTTTCTGCTGCACAGAGACAAGTGATATTCTTATGGAAACTATAAGCCATATACTTTTACAAGGTGATGAGTTCAATGAATTTACAAAAATCTAGGTGACAAAGTTTATGAGCAAAACTATCTAAAGTCTGCTTTATTCTTTTGGCAAATATGTCTCCCTTTACAACTATGGCGTCTTTAATGATCAACACCCAAATGGTGCTTTTATGAGCAAAAGGTATACAATGTTTGAAATAGAATGTGTTCACACTCCTTTACAAAAAAGCCCAGTTAATTCATTTTGTGTTCCATAATCATGCAGCAGTATGACTTTTTATAGTGAAATTACTGCCACGTTTAATACGTTGTCTGTGAAAACATATTTGCCACTAACAAGAGAAAGACTTTAGGATAATAAGTTTCACCCATGAGGTTTCAAAGAGATCTTTCTGAATAATGAACTTCTTTTTCTTTTTTTTTTTAATGCATATTTATTTTTGAGAGACAGAGAGAGACAGAGCATGAGCGGCAGATGGGCAGAGAGAGAGAGGGAGACACAGAATCCGAAGCAGGCTCCAGGCTCTGAGCGGTCAGCACAGAGCCTGATGCGAGGCTCGAACTCACAGACTGTGAGATCATGACCTGAGCAAAGGTCGGACGCTTAACTGACTGAGCCACCCAGGCACCCCTTGAATAATGAATTTCTATTTATGGAGTAAATGTTTGTTGAATCCCAGTAGTTTCCAACTGAAAAAAATAAAAAAGACAAAAACAAATACAATAAATTATAGGCTCAGGGTTTTCCTTCTTTTTTTTAATGTTTATTTATTTTGAGAGAGACAGAGAAAGCATGAGTAGGAGAGGGGCACAGATAGAAAGAGAGAGACAGAGAGAGAATCCCAAGCAGGCTCTGCACTGTCAGCACAGAACTGGACGCGGGGCTCAGTCCCATGACCATGAGATCATGACCTGAGCTGAAGTCAGTCCCCAGGCTTTTCCTTCTTAAGAGCATTTAGGAGGAAGCAGGAGAAGAGTCAAGATTTATACTGGTAACTAAAGTGTGTTAGTATAATATGAATTTAAGTTTGTCTGATTAAAAATAACATTTGGGGCACCTAGGTGGCTCAGTCCATTAAGTGACTGACTTTTGATTTTGGCTCGGGTCATGATCTCAGTTTCCTAGTTTCAAGACCCACGTGGGGCTCCATGCTGAGCACCGTTCATGCACTCTCTCTCTCTCTCTCTCTGTCTCAAAATAAATAAATAAACTTAAAAATTTTTCAAAACAAAGCATTTAACCAGACAGTAAGCAGAACATCTTGTTCACCAGGATTTACTTAGCTGTGAACCAAGAATGGCTTGAAAAATATTAGAACTAGACACAAAAAGATTTTCCTTCTGACTTTTCGATGGGGGATGAGTTGATTCTGTTTACTCTGACTCTGGAATATATACTATTGCAACTATAAATGAAACAAAACTTCCATTCCTGCTAGAACAGAGCAAGTCTGTGGAAGTTCATGGTAAGCTGGGCAATTTTGAGATGATACCTTTATAAAGCTTTATATTTTCTCCTTGTCATTATGTTTCCATGTTCTTTCATTTTACTGAAAGTCATATGGTGTGTCGAACCAAAAACTTATCTGAAAATATCCCTGTCAGATGATTTGCTTGTGAATAAAATTGTCCATTAAGGTAATGATTGAGAAAGGAAAAAGCCTTCTGAAGCGCTTTTAAGGAAAATTCTTTTGTGAACCTCTGACAGTTGAGATAATTGCTCCTGGAGGCAAGTAAGAAGAGGAAAGACCTGTGTGTGGCGGAACCCGGTGACAGAGACACCGTGACGCTGTGCATCATTGGTAAGCATGAGCCCTGCTGATCTGGACAGTGCTCGTCAGAAATGTTCTTTCTGTTTTTTCTTCAGACTTCCTTCTCGAAGAGTGCTTCCCCGCACACTTCACATCCGAATCACCTCGGAAGATGTTAAAAGGTCCAGATGCCCAGTTCCCATCCATAGGGATGTAGTTTTTATTGGTTGGGATTCAAGCCTGGGCAATAGTATCGACTTGTTTTCATTTTTATTTTATTTTTTTGTTTTATTATATATCTTGTGTGTGTGTGTGTGTGTGTGTGTGTGTGTGTGTGTGCCTATAGTTGACACACAATGTTACAGTAGTTTCAGGTGTAAAACAGTGATTCGGGGTGCCTGGGTGGCTCAGTCGGCTAAGCATCCAACTTCGGCTCAGGTCATGATCTCACCGTTTGTGGGTTCAAGCCCCGCGACGGGCTCTGTGCTGACAGCTCGGAGCCTGGAGCCTGCTTCGGATTCTGCGTCTCCCAATCTCTCTGCCCTTCCCCCACTCCTCTTCTGTCTCTCTCTGTCTCTTAAAAATAAATGCTTAAAAAAATTAAAACATAGTGATTCAACAACTCTGTTCTTTATGCTGTGTTCACATGAGTAGCTACCATATATAACACTATAATACTATTAATTTAAAAACAGACAAACAACTCTATAAATAGAAAAAAAAAAAAAAAAAAAAAACCGAAAGAGAAACAAAAAAACCCAGGTGATCTGAAAGGGTGGCTCTGTGGTTTCTCCTCACTTAGCTGCAAACATGAAAACTTCCAATGCACAAGGTGTGCCTTTTCTTTTCCCCTAATGTTCACGAGAAACATAGTGTAAGTAAACAAGAGAATACTGGCAAGGGGAACAAAAGTGGCTCATTCTCAACATGATCGGTCCATTCTGTGAATGGAAAAGTAAAGGAACAAGAAGAACTAAACCAATTTGGATACTGGGGCACCTGAGCGGCTCAGTCAGTTAAGCATCTGACTCTTGATTTCGGCTCAGGTCATGATCTCACGGTTCATGGGTTCGAGACCCACTTTGGGCTCTGCACTGGCAGCATGGAGCCTGCTTGGCATTCCCTGTCTCCAGTCTCTTCGCCCTCCCCCATTAATGTTTGCTCTCTCTCTTTGGAAAAATAAATAAATAATTAATTAAACTTAAAAAAAAAAATTGGGTACCAAAAACTTGAAGAAATTATGCTAGGCAATTTTAAAACTTATTAAAAAGTTACAGTAATCAAAGCACTGTGCTGTTTCAGTGAAGTCAGACAACTATATCAAGGGAACAAGATATCCAAACAAATGTGAAGAATTGATTTTTCGCCAGAGGGGCAAAAATGATTCAATGGGGGAAGGATAGCCTTTTCAGCAAATAGTGTTGGGAGAGCCACACATTAAAAAAAAAAAATGAATCTGTACTTGAACTTCACATCATACACAAAGTAAGCTCCAAGTGGAATGTGAATCTAAATGTGAAACATCAAACTTATAGAAGATAACATACAATAAAATACTTGTCAACTGTGGTTAGGGCAAGGGGTTCTTGGATACAACACAATAAGCAAAATGATAAATTTGATAGAATAAAAGGAGAGCTTTTGTTTTCGAGAAAGACATTGTTAAGAAATGAAAAACTAAGCTGCACACAGAGAGATAATATTTGCATACCACATATCTGAGCAGGAATTCTGTCCAGAATTTATGAAGAACTCTCAATACTCAGCATTAACAACGTGAACAATCCAATTAAAAACAAGCAAAAGACTTGAACAGAAGCTTCACCAAAATAATGTGCACATAAGCTGAAGATCATTATTCATGAAGGAAATGCAGAGTATAATGATCAGTTACGACTACACCTTATTAAGATTTTCGAAGTGGAAAACATGCACCTTTTAGTAAAATAAATGCAATTTTGACTGGAAGTCTGGCAGCCAGGCTTCTCTGAATCTGTGCTGTTGGTGCATGTTATGGGCACTGCAAATTCGGAGAAAGCAATAAAGCGTTAAGATTTTATTGCAAATGTTTTTGCTTTACCTGATTGTACATTTAATTTTTTTTTTTTTTTTGCATTTGATGTATTCGGACTTATCTGCATTTTCTTTCTGAATCTGCAGAAAATATATTCAAGTGGTTTAGGAAAACAGTAGAAACCACAGTAGGTTTAACTAGTCATAAGATAAGTAACAGAATGAGAATAGGTGCACACTTTCAGAAATACGAAATCTCTTTTGACAACCAGTAGGAAAAATGAGAACATTTTACTGATTAGTAAGATGATTCTGATCTACTACTCAACATGATGCTCCTTAGAAATATTACTGACAGAACTTTAGAGGCACGAGAGATGAGAGGTCACCTTGCAAGTGGCTTCTGAATCAAGACACAAATGGCAAAGACAAATAAAGGATGTAACAAAAGAATAATTAAAAAATTTTAAATAAACATGAATACAGTAAATTGATTTTACTATGAAATCAGATCGCCACCTAGTAGCTATTAAAATATACCCTTAATTGCTTCACAGGGTTAAATTTTATATAAAATATTCGAGTTTGTGTGAATATGCGATTTTTATAGCAGCAATTTTATTTTTATAAGAAAAGGTCAATAATTTTTTCCTGTAATTCAGCAAATTACAACATGAGTATTCTTAACATTGTCTTGAACTAACATAAATGACAAGAGCCATTAAATGTGCTAAATATGAGACATTTTTAGTTTTTAGACAGCATGAAGCACACACTGTTAATTCCCCTTAATATATAAAAGTAAAATTTAAAACTATGTTAAAAGATTTGAACATAGAAGATGAAGCTTTCCTTTATTGTAAAGATATGTGAGATTTAACTGTACGAAGGCAAATATTCTTTAAACTTGTTCCACTATATTTATTTTTCTACTCTATTTAAAATAACACGTCTAACAAATTAAAAATAATAATAATGTGCTTTAAAATTATCCCAACTATTTTACAAGGTTTGAGATGTTTCTGCTCAGACAATATGCAAGAAATATATTTTCTACAACTAATGGAAGCTGAGACTTTTTACAAAATTTTTTTAATGTTTATTTGTTTGTTTTGAGAGAGAGAGAGGGTGTGCACGTAAGCGCGTGATGAAGCGGGGGGTGGGATAGAGAGAGAGAGGCAGAGAGAGAATCCCAAGCAAGTTCCACACTCAGGGGAGAACCCCACAGCGGCTCCATGATCTGATCTCAGGACTGTGAGATCAAGACCTGAGACAAAATCAAGAGTCAGATGCTTAACCGACTGAGCCCCCAAGGTGCCCCTAAAGCTAATCCTTTTAAGAGGCAACAGCATCCAGAAAGCATAACTGTGGCTGGTTTCCTTGGTTAACACTCCCTTTTGCAACACCCTCCGATGCAGTAGCACTTAGGCAATGAAAACAATTTGGCTTGACTAGTTAATTTCTGGAAGGCAACCTCAGTGTCATTTCAAGGAAGCAAAGGCAAGAGTGGATTTAGTTTTGGGGAAAAAAAGATGCAAAGATGGCAAATCTTTTTTTTTTTTAATAATCCCATGTTTTCCCATAAAAATTAAAGTTTTTGTCCTCTAAGTATTAGGCACAAAATGATTAACTGAACAATGTGCTAGTTTCCATTTCATAATATAGTTGTTGCTGGAAAATGGCTCCCCCGCTAAGAATGTCATTGACTATTCCTTATTTGACTTGAGTCTGTATGACTACTTCTCACCAATGGAAATAGAACTGATGTGTATCAACTCCAGACCCCAGCATATCTTTCTTCCTCCCTCCCTCCCTCCCTCCTTCCTTCCCTCCTTCTTTCTTTCTTCTTTCTTTCTTTCTTTCTTTCTTTCTTTCTTTCTTTCTTTCTTTCTTTCTTCTTTCTTTCTTCTTTCTTTCTTTCTTTCTTTCTTTCTTTCTTTCTTTCTTGCATGTTTATTTCTTTCTTTTGAGAAAGAGAGAGATTGTGCACACGAGTGAAAGCAGGGTAGAGGGGCAGAGAGAGAGGGGGAGAAACAGAATCCCAAGCTGACTCCAAACTGTCAGCACAGAGCCCCATGTGGGGCTTGATCTCATGAATCCTGAGATCATGCCCTGAGACAAAATCAAGAGTAGGAAGCTTCACCCACTGAGCCACCCAGATGCCTCAGGCCACAGTATTAAAAAAAAAAAATTAAGGTTTATTTATTTCTGAGACAGAGAGAGACAGAGCATGAATGGGGGAGGGGCAGAGAGAGAAGGAGACACAGAATCGGAAGCAGGCTCCAGGCTCCGAGCTGTCAGCACGGAGTCCCACACGGGGCTTGAACTCACAAACCGTGAGATCATGACCTGAGCTGAAGTTGGACATTCAACCGACTAAGCCACCCAGGCGCCCCAAAGGCCACAGTATTTTAGAAGCCAGTGGGCTCTCCATAATCTTCTGTCTGCCATCTGGATGCCAATGTCCACAGTGACTTTGGAATCCACCTGTTGGCAGTGGCAGGCACTCTAACAGCCTGAGTCTCCTGACACAGACCAACAAAATCGAAGATGGCATCGAGACTCACACACCAAGGGCACTAGAGGTTACAGGACAGAGCACAGGCCAGGACATTGCCACACAGAGACAGAACTCTGGAGATATGCAGAGAGCCCCGTTGTGCCATCAAGCTGAGAACGTGATTAAAGTAGGGATAGGACCTCCCGAAAATTCTTAAGAAGAAAAGTGTCTATTATTCACAAGGACACAGAATAGCATCCATTTTCTCCAGGCAGGAAAACCTCATGACCTCTTGGGCATTGGATGAAGGACCCAGGGTCTTGCCTCAACACTGGCAACTACATACACTTAGCAAGAGCAAGCTTTCCTCCTAGTATAATATGTCAAAAACGAGAAACACACAGATACACCTGTTTATAAAAACAGGACCCCAGAACAGAGTCTAAGAATAGAAGAATATTAAGTTAGAAGAATACAAAGGTAGGTAGCCTTCAACGAGATTAAATGCACCATATCTGACACTCAGTCCAAAATTGCCATCAAGAAAGGGGGCAGGAAAATCTACCCCATAATAAGAACAAAATATCAATCATTCTATACCAATCCCAAGCTTCCAGAGATGTAGGGATTAGCAGGCAAGTGCATTGAGATAGCTATTGTAACTGTATTGTATATGTTCAAAAAAGTAAGTAAAGTCATAGAAGATATCAACAAGACAGAAAACTTAGAAGCAAAATGTTAATGTCTGAGATTATATATATAATATACTTTATACTATAATACATACTTTATTGTCTGATATATATATGTATATATAAAGATATTCTAATACCTATTAAATATATATAAATATATATAATGTATATATTCAAGTATGTCAGGTTAGATATTAGGGATAAAAATTTAAGGGAATTTGAAGATATTGCAGCAAAACGAAATAAAATGAGACAGAAAGAAAAGAATTGGATAAACTATATGGGGAACCCAAGTAGTGGAATGACTTCAAGTGTCCTAAAACACTTGTAGATTGAGTCTTTAAAGAAGAAAATGGGAAGGGAGGATGAAAAACTGTTTGAAGTAATAATGACTGAAAATTTTTCACACGAAAAGGCTCTGAAGCCACAAATCTGGGAGACTCTGCGAACAGCCAATCAAGAAAAATGTAGAAAACGATATCCAGGCACCCCATAATCAAGTTACTGAAAACCAAATATATAAATTTTTTTTCAACGTTTTATTTATTTGTTTTGGGACAGGGAGAGACAGAGCATGAACGGGGGAGGGGCAGAGAGAGAGGGAGACACAGAATCGGAAGCAGGCTCCAGGCTCTGAGCCATCAGCCCAGAGCCCGACCCGGGGCTCGAACTCACGGACCGCGAGATCGTGACCTGGCTGAAGTCGGACGCTTAACCGACTGCGCCACCCAGGCGCCCCAAAACCAAATCTATAAAGACAAAATGTGAAAGGCAACTGGTAGGTGGAGGTGCATATGATATGCAAAGGAAAATTCGGATGATAATTGATTTCTCCTTGGAAAAAAAAAAAACACAAGAAGACAGTGGGGCACCGTTTTTAAAGTACAGAAAGACCTATTACTGAGTGCTCTATACCCAGAAAAAATACCATCTTACAAAAAAACGTGGTGAAATAAAGACCATTCATTTTAAGACCTACAAAACTTGAAACGATCCATCATCAGCTGACCTATACTACCAGAAATATTAAAAGTAACTAGAGCAAACCCATCCATTATATTTTATGGCCTTGATTGTGCATGATGGTTTCACTCACCTATGCAGATGCCCCAAATCATCAGATTGTATGCATTAAATATGTGCGGTAATTTTGTAGATCAATTATACCTCAATACATCTGTTAAAACATCTACTGGTTTGATTATCTCATTTGCAAAGGACAGAATTGCCATATTTGCCAATTTCTCTTAACTAAATGATGACTTAAATAAATGTTAATTAACTTCACCTTAATGCAACTTCTATCACAGGATGCTTCTGTGACCAGCTGTTAAAAAATATTCTCAAGTGTTTTGAAATGTGGATAAGATTTCACTAAGAAGATGTCATGAATAAGTTGTAGAAGATGTAGACACAATTTGGATTCTAAATGACAAATGACCGATATTATTGTCATCTACAATAATTATTCTATCCATTAATTAGATAATAATAAAATCTATAATCTCCCTAATTTCTCCTTGACATAGGATTTTACCACCCTGTTTGATTCTGATTTGGCATATTACACAATTCTATTCATTTATTTTCATTTTCACTTTTTTGCAAATTCAGGTAGCATTATTTATGTCTCTTGCTAAAGCTTTACATTTGTCAAACGTGCTTTCAAAGTCACTTTCCCTCATTTGTTGCAAGTAAAGTGTCAAGTCTTCCATTACTCATGCAGCTTTATATATATATTCATGTTTTGGGAATTTTTTTTGGACAAGCTTTATTAACATTTCCCACATGCTCCAAAATATCATTCAATGTGGACACTTTGTATGAAAATGCAGAGACTACCGGGCACCTGGGTGGCTCAGTTGGTTAAGCATCTGACTCTTGATTTTAGCTCAGGTCATGATCTCACAGTTCATGGGTTTGAACCCCGCACCAGGCTCTGTGCTGACTGCACGGAGCCTGCTTGGGATCCTGTCTCCCTGTCTCTCTGCCCCTCCCCTGCTCGCTCTCTATCTCTCTCTCTCTCAAAAGTAAATAAATAAACATTAAAAGAAATGTGGAGACTGTTTGTTATTAGCAGTAAGTTATTTTTTGCACAAAATATAGTATTTAAAATCACTCACAAAATACTCTGTCCCATTTGTTTCTCCAATTTTATTGCCGTCTGCAAAGTACTATCTATTGGACTATCAGTTAAAAAATACTTTCATTTGACAAAGCAATAAATAAATACATAAATACATAAATAAACACATAAAATACAGATATCTTAATTTTTGTAGTCTCAAATCTTAATTTTTCCAATATTTAACACTTTCTTTCTTTAGTTGTTAATACTTTATGTTTCATTTCTGCAAAAAAAGCATGCACTGAAAACAAACAGAGGAATCCCTCTATTGCACATCTGAAACTAATACAACACTGCATGGTAACTAACTGGAATTAAAATAAAAACTGAAAATTGATAAAAAAGAAAGAAAAGAAAAGAAAACAAATGAAGAGAATTCTCTGGAATAAATAAGCCAGTTCCAATGAATCAACTCATTATTAGGATTTATATTTTAAGAGTCTTTTAAAAAGCTTCATCTATTATATATATTATCTAAAATTGTATCTTGTCTTTGGCCATGTCCATGGTCTATTAAAATCTTTTATATGTGAAATAGGTAATAAGTGGCCAAATTCGAGGATTGATGAAATGTATTTCAAAGGTATGTTCTTATTTTCTCGCTCAGCTACATACTCATTAGTTTCTATAGTTCCTCACATTTTATTTTCTGGAGTTCTTTTTTCACACTTCAAAGAAAATTCTTTGACTGCAAAGAAAATCTTTAATAATTGACTCATTAATTAATGAATCATAATTCCTTAATTATGAATGTAATAATCCTATGTTAATAATACCAGTGTTAGAAACTCATGCATTTCAGGGGCGCCTGGGTGGCGCAGTCGGTTAAGCGTCCGACTTCAGCCAGGTCACGATCTCATGGTCCGTGGGTTCGAGCCCCGTGTCGGGCTCTGGGCTGATGGCTCAGAGCCTGGAGCCTGTTTCCGATTCTGTGTCTCCCTCTCTCTCTGCCCCTCCCCCGTTCATGCTCTGCCTCTCTCTGTCGCAAAAATAAATAAATGTTGAAAAAAAAAATTAAAAAAAAAAAAAAAAGAAACTCATGCATTTCAGATCATTTTTATCATAGTAGAAGGCATACTGTGTTTTTCTGGCTAAATTATTAATTATTTTTATAATTCTGATCCCCTTCTGTACCAGTTTTCCTTCTTTTCCTGAATGCTGACTACTTGGCTTTTTTATGTTTTTATTTTTATTGATTTATTTTTTTGTCATGTTTGTTTATTTTTGAGAGAATGAGCGAGACAGAGACAGAAAGCAAGCAAGGGAGGGGCAGAGAGAGAGAGAATGAGAATCTGAAACAGACTCCAGGCTCTGAGCTGTCAGCACAGAGCCCCATGCAGGGTTCGAACTAATGGACCCAGAGATCATGACCTGAGCCAAAACTGGATGCTAAAACGTGAGCCAGCCAGGTGCCCCTACTTGGCTTTTTAAATGCTATACTTATGGACTATTTTAGTACAGATTTAAAACGTATCTATTCTATTTTTTTTTTAATGTTTATTTATATTTGAGAGAAAGAGAGCATGAGCAATGGGGGGCAGAGAGAGACAGAGACAGAATCCAAAGCAAGCTCCAGGCTCTACTGTCAGCAAAGAGCCCCATGCGGGGCTAGAACCCATGAGCCCTGAAATCATGACCTGAGCAAAAGTCTGACACTTAACAAACTGAGCCACCCAGGAACCTCAAAACATATCTATTTCAATTAATGCACATTAAATTACAGTAAGCATACTATACAATCAATATATTAACATATTAAGTTATTTCATACAAGTTATAATACATAACACATAGGTACATAGGAAACTTTTATGCAATCACTAAAAACAGTAGTTAAAAATAGTTGAAAATTATACATAGAGTTTCCAGGCATAATTAATGAAAAAAACATTAGTGAAAAATATTTGTTTAAATATAAAGAAGTGAATGGATGGGAGATATTTATTACCCTTTTAGGTCAGTGAGTGTACATACTCCTGATAATTTTAATTTCATGACTAAAATGTTTTTTTCAGGAAATGTTTGTTATTAAATCAAGTTTTATTTATGAAAAGCCAAATATATTAATAAATCAGTTTTAAATTACTTAGCAACATTCTCCTATATTTTAACTCACATAAATATGTATTTGTAATAAAATAAAAACTCTCTCTCTTACCAATAAGTACTGTGGATAACCTCTATAAACAACATACACAACCGGGGCACCTGGATGGCTCAGCTGGTTAAGCGTCAGACTTCAGCTAAGGTCATGATCTTGGAATTCATGGGTTTGAGCCCTGAGTCAGGCACTGTGCTGACAGCTCAGAGCCTCGAGCCTGCTTCAGACTCTGTGTCTCTCTCTTTCCCTATGCTCTTCCCTGCTTGTGCTCTCTCTCTCTCTCTCTCAAAAATAAAATTTTTTAATGGGGTGCCTGGGTGGCTCAGTCAGTTAAGTGCTGGACTTAGGCTCAGGTCATGATCTCACAGTTTGTAAGTGTGAGCCCTGCATCAGGCTCTGTGCTGACAGCTCAAAGCCTGGAGCCTGCTTAGGATTCAGTGTCTCCAACTCTCTCTGCCTGTTCCCCACTCGTGCTCAGTCTCTGTCTCTGTCTCTCTCAAAAATAAATTAACATTAAAATTTTTTAATATAAAATAAAATAATTTTTTAATTAAAAAAATTAAACAGTATACAACCTATCACTTTCTCTCACCACCAAGCAAGGATTCTTTGAAGGAAACACAAATGTGAGATTGGGTTGCTCTGTGTGCCTCCACACTGCATGCGTGAGTCTTGGGTCATGAATGTGCAGAGTCATATTTTGATTTTATTTAAACTGTTGATATTGTGTTTATCAAGGATATTTTTCATTAATTTAACATTAAATATTTTGTTGCATTAAATATTATCTGTCTTCCTAAGTTTCTTTGGCGTCCCCGCTAAATCTTGTTCCTTGTGCAAATGACTCTTGGGTGAATCACCCTCATCCTGGACCTAGGAAATCACCACTTGGGTAAATATTTAAGATTTTTTTATTATTTAAATATCTTAACAAGATAATTGACGATTTTAATAAAAATAATTGCAATGTAATGTAGAGTTTATGATGTACAAAATTAAAGGTATGACTTTAATAGCACAAAGTTGAGGAAAAGAGATATATTCGATAACAAGGTTGTTTTAAGATATAAAGTGGAGGGGCGCCTGGGTGGCGCAGTCGGTTAAGCGTCCGACTTCAGCCAGGTCACGATCTCGCAGTCCGTGAGTTCGAGCCCCGCGTCAGGCTCTGGGCTGATGGCTCGGAGCCTGGAGCCTGTTTCCGATTCTGTGTCTCCCTCTCTCTCTGCCCCTCCCCCGTTCATGCTCTGTCTCTCTCTGTCCCAAAAATAAATAAACGTTGAAAAAAAAAAATTTTAAAAAAGATATAAAGTGGTTATAAAATCACTGGAAAGTAAGCTGTGACAAGTTAAAAGTGTGTACTATAAACCCTAAATAGCAGCCACTGAAACAACAAAACAGAGTTATAGCTAAAACCTAAAGAAAGGAATAAAATAAAATCATAAGAAATATTTAATTAATCAAAAAGAAGGCAGTAGAATAAAAGAAGAAAAAAAAGAGCAGATAAGTGGAAAATAAGTAAAAATGGTAGTCCTAAACCTAAGCTTCTTGATAATCACATTACATGTAAATGGCCTAAATACTATTAATAAAACAAAGAGATTGTTGGATTGAAAACAAATCATGACCCAATTATATGCTGCCTGTGAATAAATCATTTTTCATATGATGGCAAATACAGCAATAAAGTAGGCAGAAATTTAAAAAATACATGCAACGCAAACACTAACCAAAAGATAACTGAAGTGGATACATTAACATTACGCAAAGTAGATTTGAGAGCAAAGAATATCATCATGGTAAAGTGAGTCATTTCATAATGTAAAGGTAACAATCTAAAGACACTTCTAAAACTTTATACTTCAAAATACTCATGCACAGATCTCAAAATGCATGAAGTATAAATTGATGGAACTTCAAGAAAGAAAGAACAAATCCATAATTACAGTTGAATATTTCAATGTCTCTTTTACATATTTCATAGAACAACTAAAATCAGTCAGGATGTAGATTTTAATGAGATTATCAAGCAATTTGACCAAAGTGACATTTTAGAACAATCCATCAAACAGAAGTAGATAATACACATATTTTCTTACTGCACATGAAACGTTGACCAAGATAGGCCAAATGATAAAAGAATCCAAATGATACAGAGCATGTTTCTAACCACAATGGAATTATATTACAAATAAATTACAGACAGAATTCTAGAAAATCCCCCCAATACTTGGTAATTAAAAAGCACACTTCTAAATAACCCATGAGATAATAAGGAAAATACTAAGGAGCAATTAAAAATGATTTGGAGCTGAATGAAAATAACATAACATATAAAAATTTGGCCACTCTCATAGGCTGCAAATCTCACATTTGATAAATGACTTGTTCCCAGATTATATAAAGAATTTTCAAAACTCAGTAATATGAAACAGGAAAGAAAAAGTGAGCAAAAGTTTAAATAGACGTTTCACAAAATTATAAAGATGGAAAATAAGCACATGGAAAGATGCTTATTAGATAGTAGGGAAATATGCTTATTAGATAGTAGGTAAATATAAATTATATCCAGGGATAGTAGGGAAATATAAATTATATCCAGAACAAGATACAAATAGGTATCTACTATAATGGTTAAATTTTAAAAATTGACCATGCCAAGTATTACTGAGCTGTGGAGGCGATGTGCATATAAAATGGTACAATCACTTTGGAAAACACTTTAAGAAATCAAACAGACACCTATCATTACATTCACTTCATCCCTATTTAATTCAGAAAAGAAAATAAGTGTATGCCCCTACAAAGACATCAAAGTTTTAGTTGTGACATTCAAAATCTATAAATCACCCAAATGTCCATCAGCAGTGTGAAGAGATAAACATATTGTTGTAGATCTGTATGATAGAATGCTACCCAGAAATAAAAAAATAAATAAATAAGAAACTATTGGAGCACACTGCAACATGCATGAATTTCAGAATAATGATGCCAGTGTTGGACAAGTAAGATAACTGAAGTTTGCTGTCATTTATGTGAAATTCTGGGTAATAAAAACTTGTGTATAGTGACTGAATGCAAATCAGTGGTTGTCTGGAAAAGGAGGGATAAGACCCTCCTTTGTAGAGGATAGGAATGCTCGTTTACAAACTACATGACAAATTGTGTGAGGAATCCATATGCTCATAGCTTTTACCATTGTGATGTTTCTACAAGGGATTATGTCTACCAAAACATCACGTGTTATACCTTAAATATTTGCAGTTCCTTGGATATCAGTTAAACCTAAATACAGCCACTTAACAGAAAAAAGGAAGGAGTTTGAAATTAGTGCTTGAAATGGGTGTTCTAATTGAGTCTTCTACTCCCCTGATAAGTTTGTGACTTGGGTCAAGTGATTTGCCATCTATGCACTTGTTTTCTCGCTTGTGGAATGAACAAAACAACACTTATCTCATATTTGGGGGTTACGTAACAGAAGCGTCCAATATAGAGTAAATTCAGGATGTGCCAGATTTCACCATCTTAGTTATTTCAAATCATCTGCATCTCAGGTTCCTGGTTAGAAGAATTATTATGCATTGTTAAGAGTGATTTACTTTCTAGAGTTGGTTTCTATTTTAATGTTTCCAAATGTAATGCACACCGCATCTTTCACAATAGGTCTAAAGGCACATCTTGTAATTTTTTTAAAAATCCATATATACCAGTGGGAAAGTAATGAATTTTACACAAAAAACCTTCTCTATTAAGCCACATATCCGATAGCAGCCATAGCTACGCTGATTTTCTGTCCGTGTACATAAACACACGTTGGGCACTGTACCTCCTGGAAATTCATTAATACAGATTTGGCTGTATGCATGCATGAATGACAGAACCATTTTTGTGCTTTATATTGTGAATTGATCACTAAGTCTCAAAACGTCTTCAGTAAATATCACTTGGCAGAATGCAGTTAATCTAAACATCTTTGAAACTTTTATTGAATGTGCATGTTGTGAATGTGAAATTTCTGGAAACTGAATCTCTAGCCTCTCAGAGCAATGGCGGGACAGATGGCCAGTTGTTACATAAGGCAGTGGTTGACGAATTTGCCTCTCAGCAACCCTCTTAAAGCTAAGAGTAAGCATCTGGTGGGTATGCACAAGGTATTAAGTGGACTACAGAGTCTGGGAGGGAAGCCACTTGGCTCTTCTGAGCTATCAAGGCTTTCTTGGAGACAGCACCATATGGATCTATATTGGGAGAAGGGTAGCTCAAATGGAAACTGAAGAAAGAAATGAGCTAAAGTAAATTAGAAGCAGAAGTTAAGTAGATTTGTGAAGAACTAAAATCAGAGACCTAAACTTGAGTTCATAGTTGTTTTTTTTTTTTTTCATTTATTATACAATGTGTATTTCATGACATTTCTCTGCCAATGCGGTGCCATTTAAGGGCTGACACAGTGTGATTCATGTATTCCTACACACAGAGCTATTTTATGATTGTTTTGGATGTCAGGGTCCACTTGTACATTTAGTTCTCTACATATATGTGTCATTCTGAGATAACCATTTCATTTATAGTCCTTTTTGACAGAAAACAAGAATTACCATTTTTGTTAAGAACAACGTTTAGCAATTAAAATAACATGCTTCAAGGCGACTGGGTGGCTCAGTCGGTTAAGCGGCCAACTCTGGGTTTCAGATCGGGTCATGATCTTGCAGTTTGTGAGTTCGAGCCCTGCCTTGGGCTCCACACTGGCAGTGTGGAGCCTGCTTGGCATTTTCTCTCTCTCCCACTCTCTGCCCCTGCCCAGCTCCCTTTATCTCTTTCAAAGTAAATAAATAAACTTTAAAAAAAAAAAAATACAAATAAAATAACATGCTTCGAATCAGTAAATCTTCAACAAATACATATGCCATTTGCTTTGATTCAAATGACTCACTAGAGTTTACCTACTGAGAAGAGCACATTTTTTTAATGTTTATTTTTGAGACAGAGACAGTGTGAGTGGGGGAGGGGCTGAGAGAAAGGGGGACAGAGGATCCAAAGGGAGCTCTGTGCTGACAGCGGAGATCCCCACGCGGGGCTTGAACTAACAAACCATGAGATCATGTCCTGACCTGAAGTCGAACGCTTAATTGACTTAGCCACCCTGGTGCCCCAAGCACATTCTTTTAAATTTCTTCTTGTTAGTAATTTTTTACTGAGCAGTTACTATATATGGGGCTTGGTGCTAGGTAATAAAAATGCAATATTGAACAAGAGTGTCTTACCTCTAAGATCTGGGAGTTATTTACGATACACGGACATGTAAGACATATCTAACATGGCGGTCCATTGTACAAAGACAACACATACATGATGCTGGGGAAACAAACATGGATATCTATCTAACCAAGCCTGGGGTGACTGGACGTGGAGGTCAGACAGGGTTTCCTGGAAGGGTGTGCATCTCAGCTGATAGGAGTTAGCCTGGTCAAGTGTAGTGAAGAATGAAGAAATTCATAGAAGAAAAACAGGGCATCACTTGCAGAGACGCAGGCACGTGATAGAGCTAAACATTTTCGGAAATACGGTGGGCCACCAAATAGGGTTATTGGTGAAGTAACAGGCCTGAGTTTGGTGAACTAGGGGAAGGCTAGCTGCTAATGAAAGCATTTCATGCTCTGCTGTGGGAATCTGACAGAAGGACCTTAATTGCTTCTGAGCGGGGGAAAGATAGAAACAATGACAATCCCGGCAGCACCGTGGAGAAAGGATGTCGAAAGAGGAGGGTGTGACTGTTAAGAGAAATATTAATTCAGCTGGCCTTCTAGTTTGGTGTCCTCTCTACAAGTCAATGCTCCCTTGCACCGATTTTTGGAGGTAAAGTACAGGAACACAGAAATAGAAGGGGGCTCCGGCAAGGCCAGGGTCTCACGGGTCTAAAAGTCAGGAAGTGGGCTATCAAACATGTCTTCCTCTGTAAAAGCTCATGCACAGCTCAGCGGGCAAAAGCGAGATCCGACCTGATTTCCAGACTCTTGTCATTAGTCTCTGTAAACCCATATGTCTCTTCTCCAAAGTGAATCTGATATGAAGATGTTAATCACAGAACACTGCTGCTGACCAGACATGATGCGTATCTAAGCAAAATAATTACAAGCTCACTTTTAGATTTATATGCAAACGTCCTATGGTGCTGGGCCATTTCTCTCCATCTTCCTTACCGGGGAGGTGTGTTGGCCACAGTCATGGACAGTGAGAGTAACTCAGCTGTCTTAGATGTCTGTGTGCATTCCGTCTTGCCCTGGACACTCAGCCTGCAGGGGTTCCGCTGCCCTCTGGTGGGATCCTCAGACAACAGAGACCAGCCTTCCTGCTGCAACCCTCCTTCCTCAACCTTCCAGGGGCACCCGGGGGGTTGCTCAGTTGGTTCAGTGGCCAACTCATGGTTTTCAGCTCAAGTCATGATCTTGTGGTTGGTGGGTTCCAGCCCCACCTCAGGCTCTGTGCTAATGGTGCAGAGCCTGCTTGGGATTCTCTCTCTCCCTCTCTCTGCCCCTATCCCACTTGTTCTCTCTCTCTCTCTCTCTCTCTCTCTCTCTCTCTCTCTCTCCCAAAAATAAATAAACACTAAAAAAATGTTACTCTTCTAAATCTCTTTCCCAGGGAAGTAAGACACTTTTCCTTGTTCTGGCTGTCCTTACCTGCTTGCAGCTACTTTTGTTTAGAAAGCAGTACTATAAAGAGGGTGAGGGCCATTGGAAGGAAAAGAATGACTTCTGTTGTCAGCCGGGACGCTTCCATAGCCCCCAGACCTCACGCGGGAGCACTGCGGTGCAGCAGAAACATTGCAAGCCAAAGAATGTCATTTTAAATGCTCCAGTAGCTATAGTAAGTAAAACGAAATAAGCAAAATCAATGCTAATGATACATTTTATTTAACCCAATATAGCTAAAGTAGCATCCGTGCAATATGCAGTCAATACAAAATTATTTAACATTTTACCTGCGAGTTCTTGCACTTTGAAATCCAAGGCGCTTCTTCCAATTTGGAATCACATTCAAGGGTCTGACAGCCACGATCTAGAGGAAGAAGCGACCTGAGAGGACGTTTTCTTGACCCTTCACCCACCGCCTGACCTGTCCAGCATCAGGACCCCCCCCCCCCCACCCCGGGTCCGCCGAGCAGCCCCTGAGTCACCGGCACCCGCAGCATCCAACACCGCCCCTCTCCTGGATGCACTGACCATGCGCAGTAGGTGAGGCAGGTACTTGGAAGGTTTTCTGAAATCATACCACTTTTGAATACATTTACTATACGTTCCCGTCAATCTTGTCTGAGAGGGACAAAGGTGACCCGTGAGCAGACCCATCGTTTTCTTGGAGTTTGCAAGTGATTACAGCCTCACAATGTGGAAACGATACACTGAAGCTATTTGAATATCTTCAAAGTCCATATTTTGCCAACTCACCTTTCTTTCACCTCTGGGGTGAGCTTTGCTTTGCTGGCTGTTGTGCTCTAATCCGTGTTATTGGTATTCACAGCAGGGCTGCAGCGTGGGGCTTGCCAATGGAAATTAAACTCGGGTATCCACTTGCTACCTGCTTGCTCCAGGCACTTTGACATTTTCTCTGCGCTCACCACGGGGCAAATGAAAGCGGCGTTGTCAGCCCAGAAGAGTTTATTAGCCAGCGTTCAAATCTCCAGTAAACAGCACACAGTAGCTCTCCCTCAATCATGACATCCAGAGCCACATTTCTGAAATGATGCACACGGGCTCCGGGGGGGAGAAACAGAACCATCGGGTCCCCCTTTGCCGGTTTGCTCAGTGTAACTCAGTTTACCTGCTGGTTAGGAGACAGGCAATGCATGTGCAGGGCTAGAAGGAACCCCCGAGCCTAGACTTGTGAGCATTTTAGATGGGAGAGATTTGGGCCTCTTATAGTTCACCCGCATGGATGGGATTAAGAGCACATTATCACTTCCATTCAATATTCCTGGGCTCTTTACAGCTCAACCTGTCTCTCTAACTATAGAGGCTTAAAGGTTAATTTTAAAGAAGCATGAGAACCCATGAAGGAAAGAATACACTGTTTACTGAAGAAACATCTTCTTAGAATATCCATATTTGGTTTGGGGAAATGTGTGATTAAACTCTATTGGACAACAGAAATTGTCTAGAAATAGACATCAGGCAAAGACCTTTGGTATAGATAGCAGACTTTGATTCCAAATAAGACATCCACTGCTACTAAAACCTTTATTGCAGAAAAAAAAGAAATATTATGAAGGAAAATTGGACAAGGAACCTAATGGTCTACATGATTACAGAACCTCCCTCTATCACCTCCACAGTTATAACACATTATTTCCAAAAATTTACAATTTTAATTGAAAAATACAGTGTTTTTTAATTTACATACATATACACACATTTTGATACATTGAATTGAGGCTTGTTTGATGTGAGATATGGATACTACCAGTAGTTCATAAAATACCTGCTCTTTTAATTTTTTTTTTACTTTTTAATGTTTATTTATTTTGAGATAGAGACAGTGTGCGAGAAGGGCAGAGAGGGAGAGAGAGAGAGAGAGGGAGGGAGACACAGAACAGACTCCAGGCTCTGAACTGTTAGTATGGTGCCCAATGTGGGGCTCGAACTCATGAAACATGAGATCATGACCTGAGCTGAAATCAAGAGTGGGACGCTCAACCAACTGAGCCACCCAGCTGCCTCTTAAAATACCTGCTTTTTTAAAAATGGAGATTAGAAGTGGGTTTCCATAAATCTTTTGCATGAGAACTCCTATAGCTTTACATATATTGTTCATGGTGGCAATGGGTAATATTTTCTTTCCTTCCTTTACCCCGTGGAAAATATAATTGTCACCGGACGTCTTGGATGTGAGGGAATTGAGCCCAGGGCTGCAGTGCCTCATGCTCCAGCCTGACCCACGTTGGAAACCAGTGTAACACGGAGAATCACCGTCCTAGGAAAATCCAGCAGCAAGGTGGTGCACACAGCAATTCAGAACGAGAGGTTAAACCACGGGAATGGGAGTCAGAAACCACTGCACACTCTGAGAAGTCAGGGAGTGATCTTCCTGAAATGTTCTACGTGGAGTCCTTTGATGACGCCTATTAGGGTCTCCTTTCTCCAACTTTCACTAGCGTTTGCCTTGGGTGACTCACTTAACCCGTGAGAGCTTCAAAATTCCCTCAGCTTTAGAATCACCATAGTGGCGTCTACATATTCATTATTTTCCTTGGTCCCATCATTGGTTGACATTTTACATACCCTATCTCTTACTCGTTTAACCACTTAAAGTTTGGGCTATCATCCCCATTTTACAGAAGCAATACATCAAATTGATAAAGCTCGAATGATCCATCCAAGTCTACAGCTCTCTTCAGTAGAGAGCCAGAACCCAGATATATGTACTTGTAAATGTCTGTCTCATATTTAGCTTATTACATCCAAAAGAGTATCATTTCACATATTACCCAAGTTTCATTTCAAGTACTAAGTAGCCACATATGGCTGGTAACCACCGCACTGGATGAATTATTTTCTTACCACTGTCCAAAAAAGACTTCATCTTTACTTCCCAAAGTAGCCATGACTTTGATTATTCACCCTCCATCTTGACTGAGCAAATCCAAATTTTGAAGGACTTCAGCCCCAGTCAAACCCCCACAGATTACCCAGATCCTCTAGTATGGATTGATTTCTTTCTGCTGCCTCCTCATATTTTGTACTTCTTTACCACATGTAACCTAGACTTTTTGTTTTTTTTTTTTTTTTGCATTATAATTATTTTGTATTCATCTGTGTCAGCTAGTAGACCCTGAGCTATTGCAAGCTGCCAACTGGGCCTCCTTGATCTATGTATACCCATTCAGTTCTTAGTTCAATGCCTTGTATATAGTGCGTAATTGGCTACTGTCAAAGGATCAAATCAAATGGCTGGATGAGAAGAAAACAGTAACACATATTTGAAAAATGGTCCAATTTTAGTATTTGTTTGATGTCACAACGCCTAGGTTTAGATATTTTAAGACTGACATCTATGGTGATGCCAAACATTTTCTGATCTATTTACCTTCTAAGACACAATAAAAAAGGAGGCTGAAGATAAAAATGTCTGAGGATGCCACCACTAGCATCCAAATTTGCATTGGAAACTCCATTATTTACGTTCTTCATAAGTGCATGTATATTTATTTTGGTAACCTACTCGTAACTTTATCATATGAAATGACATTCTGCGATGGTCGCATTATGCTAGGTAATATAAATCGCATCTACGGAAGGTAATTTCAATGGATCAAACAATCTGATATTAAGAAATGAATGTAGAAGTAAGAAGCGACAAACCAGTAAATAGCTCATACTTCTCCCTCACGCACAGCAATGTCATAATTTTTATGGCCATTGACTGTAGAAATTATGAATATTCACATACAATCTCTGTTAGGGAACCGAATGAAAAACTAAAAAGATCTTTCAAATCAGTAAGAAACAGTGAATGAAGTTAATACAATGGCATTTTGATGTCAACTATATTTTAAATGGTCCCTTTAGGTAAAACTCACAGCTCTCTTCCTTACAGGCATGCACTGAAGATGTAATTTTGCTCCTTTTTGTTCATTTTATCAAGATCTTTCTTTTACATTAAAGTGGTTTTTCTTTAATTTAAGAAAAAGAAATATAAGCGGTTCATTTTATTTTATTTTAATTATTTTAAAGTAGACCTCACGCTCAGCGTGGAGCCCAACACAGGGCTTGAACTCATGACCCTGAGATCAAGACCTAAGCTGAGATCAAGAGTCAGATGTTTGGGGCGCCTGGGTGGCGCAGTCGGTTGGGCGTCTGACTTCAGCCAGGTCACGATCTCGCGGTCTGGGAGTTTGAGCCCCGCGTCGGGCTCTGGGCTGATGGCTCAGAGCCTGGAGCCTGTTTCGATTCTGTGTCTCCCTCTCTCTCTGCCCCTCCCCCGTTCATGCTCTGTCTCTCTCTGTCCCAAAAATAAATAAACGTTGAAAAAAAAAAAAAGAGTCAGATGTTTAACTGACTGAGCTACCCAGGTGCCCCAATATAAGCTGTTCCGAAGCTTATCTTTAATTAGGTAGTTGACATCAATGCAACACAAAAACAGATTATTTAAGAGAAATGGCTTTAGTTTTGCCATGATTTAGAATATCATCAATAAATACATTAGAGTGGGTAAAATGTAGGATGATATCAATAAAACAAGAAGTATCTGTTATTTTTCCAGTTACAGAAAGCCATTGTTAATATTTCCAGTTCCTAGTGTTTGTGTGAAATGCGTATGATTTCTCTGCAGCGATGACAGAATAGGATCCCAATTGTGATCAGAGTACTTTTGGCCTTTAACACTTTAAATTCAAGGAGAGTACTCCTGAATTTTCAACTGTTTCCCCACATTTTCAAATAAAGTTAACAGTATTTTTCATAGAAGATTTGAGGGAGTGTATTTTTTTACAAGGTCCACATACAATGTCTCGAACAATGTTTCTAAATATCTAGACTGTTTTAATTTTTGGGTGTTGAGATTACTTTTACCCTCATGTCTCTTAATTATAGTCTTTGCTATCTTTTTTTGTGTGTATATTTATGGACTCAAATATTTCGCCAACTTTTCCTTAAAAATGCTATAACTTTCCTTTAATTTTCCTTTTAATTCATTCATTTATTTACTGAGGTAATTTTTTTAAGCAAGTATATAAACCTAGAGTGTCGAAAGTCAAATTATTTTACATGATTATGGAAAAGAGAGTTTCTGCCCTCTCCTCCCAGCTTGTATCAATACACAGAAGCAATCACTATGAAGAATTTTCTAATTTTCTAATTGTGTCAGGCACCTAACTCCCTATCTCTTAGTATTATTCGTGTGCCATGAGTTCTTGAATTTTCGGGTTTCAGTACGATCCATTGATTGCAAATTATGGAAAAATGAGAATTTGGGTCTATTACATAGTCTCATCCACAAAGTGAATAACACGCATTCTCTTCCCCATCATTCAAACTAGCTCTCATAATTTGGGTCCCAAAATATTCAGTGGCTGTTTAGATAATCATGGCCAGGTAGGCACCATCTCAGGTGAGACTGGATTATTCTGAGTGACATATCCCTTGCATCACTTGGTTTTCCCTGGAGTTAAAAACAATCTATTTTTTTAATTGGTTTAACTTTTATGCACTTTTCATTAATGCGTTTCCGAGTACTCCACCAGAGATATGAACCTCCTCTGAAGGATTCAGACCCATGGATATTTTCTTCTGTGTCCTATATAAAATCCTCTGCCAAACGGTTCTCCTGTCTTTCCGGGCCTTTTTGGGTTTTTTTGGTGGAAAAAGACCATTTTGAGAAAAAAGGTAAAAATTAAGAAGTGTGTATATGGAATTTTCTTTATTTCAGGCTCATTCTTAAATAACTGAGCACAGAATCAGTGGTGGGGAAAACTTTTTTTTTTTTTAAGTAAGAACTATTTTTTTGAAGGTATTACTTCCCTCCTATCTTAATTTTCTAGTTTTGCTTTGAGATATTGATATTTAGTTATGTTAATACATCCTATACAAGTCTGTTGGGATAGTCTTTGTTCCCAGTGTACTGAAATCTGGAACGATGTGCCTTGTTACAGATCTATTTTCATTAATTGACTGGGAACTAGGTGACCCTGGCAGTCAGATATCTCATGTTCTTCAATTTGGAGAAATTTCCTAGACTTATTGCTTCAATAATTTCTTCACCTCAATTTTCTCTATTCTTTTTGTGGAACTTCAATTTGGATTTTTGAGTCTAGTGGATTGATTCTTTAAAAATCTAATCATTTCTTTCTTATTTCATTCCTTTGGCCTTTTTATTACCCTTTCTGTATTGTTTCCTCAACCTTATCTTCCAGTCGTTTTCTTTTTTTTTTTTTTTTTTGATTTACTCTTATTTTTTACAACGGCTGGTCTTTATTTTCAAAATGCCTTTGTGCATTATTATTTAAAATATTGCTGATTTACTTACCTGAGAATATTTTTTTCTTTTCTTTTACTTCTCCCTCTAAGTTATATGAGTGTGTGCGTGTGTGTGTGTGTGTGTGTGTGTGTGTAGAAAAGTGTGAGGTTAGTTTTGCAAAGCAAATCGTAACAGCTGCAGTAGAAGAACTAGAATTTTTTTTAAAATTTTTTGACGTTTATTTATTTTTGAGAGAGATAGAGACAGAGTGTGAGTGGGGAAGGGGCAGAGAGAGAGAGAGAGAGAGACAGAATCCAAAGCAGGCTCCAGGCTCTGAGCTGTCAACACAGAGCCTGATGTGGGGCTTGAACCCACAAACCACGAGATCGTGACCTGAGCCAAAGTCGGACACTTGACTGATGGAGCCACCCAGGTGCCCCAAGAACTAGAAGATTTTTGGAGTAATTTTACTTTGCTGAGCAGGAAATTGAGGATGGGGTTAGAGTGAACAATCTCCTTACCTCATTTTATTGTGTACTACTGTCCTATGTGGGTAGGTTAATACTTTTTGAGATCCAGCTTTATAAACATTATGGTTAGTGGAAATTAATCTAGCAATCTGAAAGTGTTTTTTTCTTTATTTACCATTTGAAGGGTGCTAGGGATTGATGCTGATGTTGCTATAGATTTTTCAAGTCACAATAGGGACTCCTGGGTGGCTCATTGGGTTAAGTGTCCGACTTCAGCTCAGGTCATGATCTCACGGTTTGTGGGTTCAAGCCCCATATCGGGCTCTGTGCTGACAGCTCAGAGCCTGGAGCCTGCAGCTTGCTTCGGATTCTGCGTCTCTCTCGCTCTCTCTCCCTCTCCTGCTCCCACTCTCTCTCTCTCAAAATAAATAAATAAATAAATAAACATTAAAAAATTTAAAGTCACAGTAGATTTATTTTATTTTATTTTATTTTATTTTATTTTATTTTATTTTATTTCATTTTATTTTATTCTCCCGACAAGGACAGTAGAGACACAGCATGCTCTGTTTTGGTTCACACAATTCCTACTCTGAAAATGTTTACTGAAGATTAAAACACGGTTATTTCTTTGAATGTTTCAACAATATTATCATAATAGCATTCACTCTTTCCTTACAATATTTAGATTTTTTTTTATATAGGCTGTGTTAGTCATTCACATTTAGTATATATTAGTGTGTGTATTTTTAGACTCACATTTATTTTTTCAGTATGATTCTGAAAAATACAAATTTCCATTTCTACGTTAGTGAAGAGATAAAAATCCCTTGTGAGAAGCCAACTGGGGCTAGCAACCGTCTTTAAATACTAGCAAGCATTTACTGCTTTAGAGCATGTGACGATTGTTCCACATGGAGATGTTCTTATTTGGATAGATTCTCTATTTGTACTTACAGACTTAATGAAAATATGTTAGTATTTTTCACTGGATCTGGAAATCTGCTAGTGTATATTTCTGGTTGTAAACAGGTAAAGGATCAACATTTCTTATAAAGGAACAGCCACCAAAAAAGATGTACAGATATTTCGATGTCCCACCCTACTTGCAAGTGGGACTGGAAAGAGATTTTAATACCACCAGGCTCAACAGCGACCCCAGAGAAGAGAGTCCCAGTGGCGCCTCATTATCCTTAGGATAAGATTTTCTGAAGGGCTCAGTCTACACTCAGTTTTGGCAAATGACCTAGGTGATCTTGGAACTGCACGTCTGTGAGTATAACTAATCTGCTTCTGTCTTTTAGGTCTAGTGTGTTAACCGCATTATTCAAATGTCCCATAATCTCACCAAGAGTTAACCTGATTAGTTCATCAATTACTGAGGTAGCTGTGTTAAAACACCTCACTACAAATATGGATTTTTGTCTATTTTCTTCTTGCACTTACTTTATTTTGTGCTTTATTACTCTTACATACATATTATGCCCATGCTAATTGTATTATTACATATTCCTGTGGAGCTGAACTTTCACCCTTATGACATATCCCCTTTATCTCTAATAACGCTTCTTTGTCTGAAGTTACATTTGCTTTAATGTTATTAGAGATACACCACTTTATCTTTATGTTTGTGTTCTACATTTTCTTTGATCCTTATGATTCCAAGGATTTGGCACTCTCATACTGAACATCCGTCTTTTGTAAGCTAAATGGTTGTTTTTGTTTAGTCTTGTTTTTCTCCGATCTCACGGTCTTTGCTGTAAATTAGGGCATTTTGCCTTTTTACATGTGATCCAAATATGTATAGGTTTCTATTAAGTCTACCATCAAATTACTGTCATCTTATCATTTTATTGGAGTTGCCGGTCTTGTGTCTTTTTTTCTCTTTTGCCGTTTTCAGTTTTTCTTGACTAGTGAATATTTTATCACACGTTCCATATGCACCATTTCCAGTCCTCTCGACTTCCGCTCTCACTCTCTCCACTGCAGAGACAGCCAACTCTGTCTCATGCAGGCACAACTTGACAGCAGTCTGCTTCAAACCTGCGCTTCATTCTTCTCTTCCCGCCTGGGGGCTCGGTGATCATGCATGCATAAGCAACCTGGACAAGGGGGTTGGTTCAACCCCTGAGGGCCACACTTGACCATTGACAGACAGTGTTTCCCCCAAGTCTCTTTCCTGGACGAAAGTCTTGGCTGTTCCATCAAGCAAGCCCCACAGATTAGCCAAAGTGCTTGCTGTGGATGAAAACCAAAATTTATATTCAGTGGTAGAGTCATACAGATTCTAAAAGAAATTAGTAGAAGACGGGAAGCATTAATAGGAGTCTTATGTCCCAAATAAGAGAAATAAAGATTTTACTATATTTTCCATTAGTAAATGTCTTGACCTTTTCATTTTATCCTTTGCTTCACATTTAATTTTTTTTTCTTAATGTTCTTATTTATTTTTGAGAGACACAGAGAAACAGAGCCTGAGTGGAGGAGGGGCAGAGAGAGAGGGAGACACAGAATCCGAAACAGGCTCCAGGCTCTGAGCTGTCAGCCCAGAGCCCAGCACGGGGCTTGAACTCATGAACTGCAAGATCATGACCTGAGCCGAAGTCAGACACTTAACCAACCGAGACACCCAGGCACCCCAACACATTTGAAGATCTTGAATGACTTTGACTAGATATAGGTACCAGTACTCTATGATTTTATTGTTGCCAGTGCGGAACCAGGTGAAGAAACTTGGGACATCCACCTGAAACAAACAAGAAGACCATAAAAAGCAAAAGCAAAAACAAAAACAAAACGAAAAAAAAAAAAAAAAAACCCAAAAACATAGGTTAAAGGCAATAGTGCTTCAAATATTTTCAGATAACTCTTAAAACAAAGTACATAAAGTAAAAAGGAATGAATTAATATGTCATAAAGAGAACAAGCAAAGTCTTTAAGAAAAGGGATCAGAAATGAATCCTTCCTAAGCTGTTCACTCAAAGCTGTTGGCTTTGACCAATATTTTCTGTTTATTACTGTATTCTAACAAAATATAAAAATATTGTTTAAATAGTTAATTCTTCAAAATGGATGTTGGGATTATCCTGGATAGTTTCGTTTCTCATTCTTACTTCTATTCCCAGATCGTACTATCATATTTGAAAAGGTAAAAATGTGTTCTTGAATGTGAACTTTTCTGTGCATCTAATTGAAAGTTTATTGTCATATAATAAGCTGATTGGAATCTCTAGATTTCAAAATTCATCAATATTTAATGGCGCTAATAAATCATTAAATAATATTGGTTATGTGAGACCCAAGCAAAAAAAAAAAAAAAAAAAAAAAGTAATAGAGGGCACATAGAAACGTGTAAATACGGCATAGACTAACCAAGAAATATAGCAAAAATAACACAGGGAGTGTCAAAGATAAAACACATCTTGCTGAGAACTCGATGCAATCTTTCTTTATCATAAAAGCTCTCGCACTAAAGGCTGGCATCTCAAGCTGCCTTGATAAAACCTAACAAAATCAAAACTCCATGTGGAAAGGCTCCTGGCATCTTTCTTTGAGTACTGAGAACTTTCCCTTTGCACAGCATCTGTCTCTGCCATTTTGGGAGGAAACAATATGTTGAGAAATAGCACAATATCCTTCAAAATGATTTTGTACAGAAATCAAACTCTCAACTGAGCTGAAATAAATTGATAAAAAAAAAATGTGATGAAGAAATGGAAGTACTTGACATTCACTTTTATTATATTTTCTTAAAAATAGCGTTCATGTTTACTGACTATAAACTATAAAAAATATTGTCTTTTCTTAGCTTGAAGAAAATAAACATATTTTAAAGAAGCCTCCTAAAATTAGAATGAAGGGTCACTCTTTAAGTCTCAAAATAAATGAAATCTGTGGTCCCCGATTCTACGTTGGTCAGACTGAGAGAAACATCTGGGATTATTTTTAAAGTCTAATGAAAGTCAACACAAAGTTAAAGAAGTGTCCGCAAACACCTGTCCATCACAAAAGAAGAGTTTTCCTTTCCAAACCATACTTAATTGTGATTGAAGAAGAATTAGTATCATCATTAACTGCTTTTATGTTAGTCATTTTCCTGTCTGTCCATCAAATGAAGAAAAACTCCTGTGTCTACAACTGACACTAACAAATAGGTAAGGCCTCTGACCTTGCCAAACACCGACATCTCTGTCTCCCATTTGTCATTTGATCTGAAGTTGTCAGAAAACAGATGTCTCCTTTAGCCTAAGGCATACTCAGAGTTACTAGGGCGGCTGTTGCTATGACATTCGATGAAGGTACGGAAAATGATGATAATGTGATTTGTGGGTCCATCCGCAGTAAGTGCTTGAGAGGAGACGATGGGAATGATGCCTTCCCTGCTAATTTGTTAATGCTCGTTTTTAAAAAGAGTGCTTTTAGTTAAATGTAATTTCCTGTGCCAAATTTAGTTTTTTGGCTTTAAAGTGCCTCCGAAGATAATTTACGAGGAGGTGATCTGTGTCTGCGAAATGCCTCTATTTAACGTCTGAACTCTGAAATATGACATAACTTCCAATAGTCTTGCTTCTTTACAGGCAAATGTGTGCTAACTGTCACATTGTCACCTTCTCATACTGAGTGTGTACACAGACAGGGGATAGTTTAGTATATTTACATGAGCAGAGGGATTCTAATATGCCTTAGTGATCACAGAACACTCAACAAAGGGGCACCCGGGTGGCTCAGTCTACTGAGCACCCAACTCTTAATTTTGGCTCAGGTCATGATCTCAAGGCTTGTGGGATTGAGCCACCCATCAGGCTCCATGCTGACAGTATGGAGTCTGCTTAGGATTCTCTCTCTCCTTCTCTCTCTTCCCCTCCCCCATAATTCTTTCTCTCTCTCTCTTCTCTCTCTCTCTCTCTCTCTCTCTACATAAATAAACATTTAAAAAAAAGAGCAGTCAGTAAAAATTTGGAGTTTGATGCTGTGAGATCTAGCTCCACATAGCCTGTGAATTTCCATTTTACATGCATGGTCACCAAATTTACCCAATGGGTGTTTCCAACGTGTACGTAATTGTGCTTCAAGAGAGGCACCAAGTGTCCTATCCCTTTGGCTTTAGGATTTTTAAAACATAATTTACATTAAAAAATTTACATCTGTATTGGGAAATGCAGATTGTGAATACAATAGCATTTTTTAGAATAACAGTAAAATCTGTTTTTGCTTCTATGAATATTTAGTATAGTCACATAAGTAATTGAAACGGGTCCTAGTTAAGCTCCAAAAACATGGCCACGATAACTAGCTAAAAATTTTAATCCTTGATTATATTTAACATAGTCCTGTAAAATCTATAGGAATAGAGAAAATGTAGAATTCAAAATGAAGCCAACATGATCCCTATAACTTAATTGAAGGCAAGTCCCACAGTCCTTTTAAGTCTTAGGTTCTTGACAGTTAAAATGCGACCAAGGATAACTGTCTTGAAAGATAATTGCCATCGCTGAAGTTAATATTCATGAATCATCCAATACCATACCGTCTCTATAGTGCATCCAATAGTCTTACAATGTGATAAATGAGCACTATTATTATTTTCTTACTGAGGCTGTATAATCCAAAAGGGAAAAGTATGTGTTTCTGTATGTGCATAGGGTACTTGTGTGTGTATGTTTGTGTGCATATAATCAAATAAATGATGACTATATGGAAAGATTTGCAGTATTTAATAAACCTACCTGTGTTCTCAAGGAAATAGATGTTTTTTCTAGGTTAAAGTAAGCAAACTCTAGGCTCTCTCCTTAAAGTAAAATAGCAGCAGCAAATTATATAACCTATTATGAATATTCTCCTCTTATTTGCACCTGGCTTGAGATAGGGGAAGAGAATCCTTGTGTCTTTGTAAGAGACAGATAAGAGAGCTGAGCTGTATTGTCCTGCATTGCGTAACACTCTCATGGCACATTTCAAAACTGGTCACATAAGCATTATTGCATTTTATGGTAAACAGTAGGCCCTTACTATTTCTAGGACAGATCTAAAGTAGAATTTTCTAGGGCACATTTTTAAAGGAGCTAATTGAATGGCAGCTCAACTGAGAATCATGACTTGGACAGTGTATTTGTACAGCACTATGTTCTACAAAGCAATTTCATTACTTTAAGTAAATAAGGTTTACTTTACCTTTGTAAAATTGTTATGATATAATCATTGGGAATATGTTTTCATCTCTTCTATAAACTAATTTTCCTCCGAATATGAGTTCATTTTAAATAACTCCATGTAATAGTCATTGGTTTTAAATAATTTCTTCTTTTAAATATTTTTTTCAAATTAAATAAATTATTTCAATGATTGTGTTATATAATTTCATAACTGTCTGATCTTATATGATCCTCTGACTGATAAGTTCTTGTTAAAGTTTACGTGAAAGGGGCGCCTGGGTGGCTCAATTGGGCAATTGTGATTTTGGCTCAGGATTCTTGATTTTGGCTTTGATCTCATAGTCCTGAGATAGAGCCCCATGTCAGGCTCTGCACTGGGCATGAAGTCTTCTTGGGATTCTCTGTCTCTCTCTCTCTCTCTCTCTCTATATATATATATATATATATATATAAGCATATATCTGTATAATTAAAAAGTTAAAAAAAGATATTTAAAGACAAAGTTTACTCTAAAGAATGTAGAGCACTGGGGCGCCTGGGTGGCTCAGTTGATTAAGTGCTGACTTCGACCCAGGCCATGATCTCACGGTTGGTGGGTTTGAGCCCCATGTCCGGCTCTATGCTGACAGCTCGGAGCCTGGAGCCTGCTTCAGATTCTATGTCTCCCTCTCTCTCTCTGCCCCTCCCCTGCTCATGCTCTGTCTCTCTTTCAAAAATAAAATAAACATTAAAAAATTACAAAAAAAGAAGTAGAGCACTTACAAAATGTCTAAATTTATCCAATTAAAATTAAAATATTAATACTAGTTTGGGACATCTGGGTGGCTCAGTCGGTTGAGCGTCCGACTTCGGCTCAGGTCATGATTTCCCGGTCCATGAGTTCGAGCCCCACATCGGGCTCTGTGCTGACAGCTTAGAGCCTGGAGCCTGCTTCAGATGCTGTGTCTCCCTCTCTCTCTGCCCCTCCCCGCTCATGCTCTGTCTCTCTCACTCTCAAAAATGAATAAATGTTTAAATTTTTTTTAAATAAAAAAATTAATACTAGTTTTAAACACTATTTCTTTTGTGAGTCAGGGTACGATGAGTAACCATGTAATTCTTATTCGACACTGAAAACTATTGAGAAACATTACTATTAACCTTGTGAGTAGAAACAAGTAAATTGGAAGGAACATTTTTTAAAAAAATTTTTTTAAGGTTTTATTTATTTTTGGGACAGAGAGAGACAGAGCATGAACGGGGGAGGGGCAGAGAGAGAGGGAGACACAGAATCGAAACAGGCTCCAGGCTCTGAGCCATCAGCCCAGAGCCCGACGCGGGGCTCGAACTCACGGACCGCGAGATCGTGACCTGAGCTGAAGTCGGACACTTAACCGACTGAGCCACCCAGGCGCCCCAGAAGGAACATTTTTAGATGGAAGTACTTGACATGCTTTAAAACTCATTCGTTTAAATTTGTCAGAATGTGTTCATTTTTGTTTGCAAAAAGGGGAGCTTTATTTATAGACGTGTCAGTGACTGTAAAATTTAATCATCAGAAATTAGAATAAAAGAGTCCATACAAATGACACGAATGGCATTTTTAAGTCTGAATGAGACTTTACACGGAGTGTGGAAATACTCAAATGTATCCACAGATGCTGCTGAGTCTTTAGCCAAGAACATTGTAAGAATGCAATCTCATAAAGTTGAATATGCATTGCATGAGAAATGCTTTTTGAACCTCGGGAAGCAGTCACGAAGGAGTGGAAAGAAGGTTGACACAGAACACATTTGGCTGGAAACAGTATTGTTATTCTAGAGATGAGGGTGCTTGAAACATTGTGCTGGTTTCTACTAAGAAGAACCCAGTGACCACGAGCTTGGCATTTATTCCAGGTCTGTCATGATAGTACACCTCTGGTTCCCAACAACATTTGTAGTCGTTAGTGGTATAGACATTACACGACCCTTGATGTAATGAGCATAGAGAACATGATGATCAACAACAGAGTGAGAAATTTAATGGGGAAACCCAGGAAAATGATTATGGAATCGATGAAATAAATGCTCTAGATAATCTCTTATTGTTGATAAGAACTATGAAGCCCACAAAAAAATGACACAACAAAAATCTTAACAGATGGCAAATCATCTTAATCAAGCAAATTAAGGGATCATGCATTAAAAAAATAAAATAGTAGGTTATTTGACATGCACTGTAATTACACTGGATATATTGCTTTCAATAAACATTAAAGGACAAATTAACATTAGTCGTGCCAGCTACATTTCTAAATCTGCTTTTCAAGCTTATAATTAAAATCCTAAATTATTACTGCTGCAAATTAACAGTTTTAGTGCAATGCAGGCATTGTAGTCACCAGTATTTAGTTGTTTTTTAAATGGATTCTCTAATGCAAATTTTAACAATATTCACCTCAGTAAACAGTAAATACTAATAGCCTTTTCAGTGTTGCAAGAGAAAATTGTATGAGGCCGCAGACTTCTCTTCTGTAAGTCTTTGCTCAACTAAACAGAAAAACTGGGCTCACCAAAGGAATAGCGCATCTCTTGCCAGAATAATCGTGTCTGTCTCATTGAAAGGAGTGTCACGAGCAGGATATAGTCGTTTAAAATCTTGCAACTGACGAAGAGCAAAGGAGACTCCATAACTCGTTTGGAGGGCCAGGGCTATGGCACCCTTCGATGGAAGAAAGTCCTTTAGGCGGAAGGTGAGTCTTGTTGACTTCCAGGGATTCATGCTCTACAGAGTTCCCCATGCTCTCCTTGAACATGCGATCTCAGTTCATTTTCATGGATATTTTATTATTTTAGCTTATAGGGAAATAAATGTTAAGTCATTTACGACACATTTGGAGTTTTGTGATATTCCGCTCGAAGTTCTCAGTGTTTTACTTGTATTCATGCAAATTGATGTTTTGCAACATTTGTCTTCACACCTCTGCTTCACAATGCATGTCTCCTCCGATGTCAATGGTATTGGATTGAATGGTTCAAGAAACATGCAGTTGAAAAGTGTGACCACAAATAGCAAGGTACGATTAAGTCAGGCTGATCTTATGGAGTTTGGTGCAGTGAAATGTCCTCTTTAATTATTATATAATTGATGAAGGCTTGACTGGGAAATAGGGAAATTAAAGATTATGTATAAAGCTGGTGGTTTTTTAAAATATTTATTTATTTTTGAGACCGTACCAGTGGGGGAGGGGAAAGGGACGGGGACAGAATATCCTAAGTGGGCCCTGCACTGACAGCAACGAGCCTGATGCGGGGCTTGAACTCAAGAACTGCAATCTCATGACCTGAGCCGAAGTCTGATGCTCACCTGACTGAACCACCCAAGTGCCCCGAAATAGTGTTTGCTTTTTTACAAAGGAGACATGAATAAGAAATATTTGTAAACCTTGGACTTAAATGGACCAAGATGAGAGCTTTACAAATAAAAATTATGATGAACCTAGACACACACACAGTTACCAGTATAATTATCAATTATTCTTTGCATAGATTATTTTACTCAAAGAAGATACACACCAGTGTACTTTGAGTATTCAATATATTTTTAATTAAAATAATCTCAGTGTAAATTAGCAGTAGCTTCTTTCCAGGATTTTTCTCTTAATTTTACGGTTGAAACTACAGGAAAAAAAAAAAAAATACCATTATCAACGTGTGGGGCCACTTGCAATTCTGAAGGCAAAATCTGTAGTTCAGTGATAACTCTCACATTAAATTCAGAAATAATGTTAGTAAATGGGGGGGCCTCTTTGTAAGTCTTATTTATCTACTCTCTGCATTAATAACACCCCCATTTTTGTTAAACCCAAAGACATCTTTAATTTGTTAGTAATCCCTCCAGTCTTTTGAAAACGAAGGGGATGATGATGATGATGATGGTGGTGATAAAGACAATGATCCTTGTCTCACTTATTATGAATGGTTTTCTTGAGTATAAAATGAGAAAAAGGAAGGTGTCTTTTAAACTCTAAACCCTCTACAATGTAATGCATTAGTTATTATAAGTTGAAGCTCTTCTCTTTTCATTTCTTCTTAATGGAGGGTCACTGAGTTGGGAAATTCATCCGCTCCCAGATGTATCCCATTGGGAAGAGAACTTGGAAATTACCTCTTTTTCAACCTCAGCTGTAGCATGTACCTATATCTCTGCTAAAAATATTCTATAATTCTAGTGCCAAAGTGATTATTGCTTAATTTCTTTTTTCTTATGTAAAACATTCACAAGCTTGGAAAAATACCAGTGGTGTATACTCTTTCCTGAAATCACGCAAACTCTTACCATGTAAAACCTTTAATTTAAATAGCTGTCAGGTAGGGGCACCTGACTGGCTCAGTCAGTTAAGCATCTGACCCTTGGTTTTGGCTCAGTCATGATCTCACAGTTCTTGGGTTCAAGCCCCGCTTTGGGCCCATGCTCACAGTGCAGAGCCTTCTTGGGATTCTCCCTCTGTCCCTCTCTCCACCCCTCCCCTACTCTTGCTCTCTTGCTCTCTCTGTCTCAAAATAAATAAATAACCATTAATAAAATAAAATATCTTAAATAGCCTTTGTGGCACATCTTAACCCCAAACAGAAATATTGCCCTTGTTCTTTTCTTCCCAGTGTTTTAGACTTCCAAGGCTATTTAGACTGCATAACAGAATTGTACACGAGCTATTTTATACCCAGGAAAGTTAACTTATGGCCTCCCGTTTCCTCTGCCCACTCATTAGTAGACTGCATTTCATCTAGCGGATTCATCCTCTGAAATACGGCTTCCCTGCTGGCATCACTTCTTGGCTTCTCTAGGTACTGTTGACCTGCCTGCACGATTTCTGGATCTTTGAGGTTTCCTGGAGGCCTCTCTAAGGCACCTTGAATCATACACAAAAAGAAATGTGGATCATTCACCTACCTACTTCAAGAAAATTCTGTGCTCCCACATCTTACAAATTCAGTTCTACATGATAGCTCACCGGTTTTGATTTCCGTGAACTTTGGCTATCTAACACCTTGGTCATGACTTAATGACTATAAGTACTAATGATTATTAGCAGTTATTCCTAACCCAAAAGAAGCTTACTACGTCCAAACAGAGTGTCACACAATATATTTTTCTTTTTTGCTTGTTCTTTCAGTTTAACTTAGTCTGGCTCCCCAAGGCACCCTCTCACCCCCAACGCACATAAAAAAAAACTCTGTTCTTACTTTTGTCCTTCGGTTGACAATATATACTATATAATCATCTCAAAGTGTATGTATGTGATAATTGCCCCCATTAGTCTTACATTCTTGCAGAGAAATTCTAGTTTATTATTATGCCCAAGGGGCCATTCTGGATCCTCAGGGATTGACAGATCAGCATGGCCATTGCTTACTCTCACCCATTAGGGAGTTCATACATGAACACAGCATACACAAATGATACAAAAGTATGATGAAATATGGTTTAAATATACAAACTCACTTATAGTTATGGGATTAAAATATATATATTCTACCCTTAAAAGGTTTGTGCTCAGGGGTGCCTGGATGACTCAGTCAGTAAAGCCTCTGACACTTGATTTTGGCTCAGGTCATGATTTCACGGTTCATGCGATCAAGCTCCAAGTGGAGCTTTCTTGGGATTCTCTTTCTCCCTCTCTCTCTGCCTTCCCCCCACTCTCTCTCTCAAATAAACATTTAAAGAAAAAGGTTTGTGTTCAAATTCGGAGTCTGTCATTGATGGTGTGACTGTATCTTTTGCCTGTCTAAATTCCACTAACAATCTATATTTCCAACTATGGTTTCCACCATTGGGCTCTTCACTAGACCTTTTCCATTTCACAACCCTTGAGCGTCCAGGACTTGGCAAAGTGTTTATATCATTTCTCTACCTATAGCTTTTAAATTACTTTTTGAGTATTTTGTTTTCAGAGCAGAGGCTTTTTTTTATTGCTAACTTAAAAAAAACCCTAAGTAACTGTCAAAAGTGTCAATCAGGAAGGTGATCACTCAAATGAGTGTAGGCACAATGCTGACATTGTTGAAAACTTGTTGGAAGTTGCAACAGCAAGGAACCAGGGATGACATGATGACAACAAAGAAATTTTGTTGACTAATAGATTTTGTTGACCAAGAAAAGTTGCCATAGAAACCAAGGTGGAAATCAGAAGTTTCATCCAGGCATACTATTACTTATGTGGAATGGATTATAATAATTCAAATGTTCGCTCACAGCATAAAAGATCTGCCTCACTTACTGTTATAAATATATTCTTCAAAATCTCATTTTTAAGAGAAGGTCTTCATAATTAACTCTTCGGTCCTGTTAGCAACTTGATTACGGAGGGAAGTTTATCTGAGAATGAATGGGGTGTGAGGTTCCAAGGGTATTTGGGAGAAGTGATAAACTCTGATAGCCATGACTCAAATAAACAAAGAAACAATAAGAAAAGTAAATGGCAATTCCTCAGGAAATTAAAACTAAAACTTCCATATGATTCGGCAATTCTACTTATGGGTATTTACCTTAAGAACACAAAAACACTAACGTGAAAAGGTATCTGTACCCCCATGTTCACTACAGCATTAGTTACAAGAGACAAGATACAGAAACAATCTAAATGTTCACCAAGGAGGAATGAATTTTTAAAAATGTGGGGTAGGGGCGCCTGGGTGCACACTGGGTTAAGTGTCTGACTCTTGATTTTGGCCCAGGTCATGATCTCACAGTTTGTGGGTTTGAGCCCCCATGTTGGGTTCGGTGCTGATACAGCAGAGCCTGCTTGGGATTCTCTCTCTCCCTCTTTCTCTGCCCATCTCCTGCTCATATTCTCTCTCTCTCTCTCAAAAATAAATACACTTAAAAAAAAGATGCTGTATTTATATACACATATATACAATAGAATGTTATTCAGCCATAGAAAAGGATGAATTGCTATTTGTGACAAATTGGATGGAACTTAAGGGTATTAGGTTAAGTGAAATAAGTCAGAGAAAGAGATGTGCTGCATAATCTCACTTACATTTAGCATCTAAAAATAAACAAACAAACACACAAAAACCTGTTCATAGATACAGAAACCAGAATGGTAGTTGGGGGAGGTTAGAAGTGGGAGGTGAACCAAATGGGTGAAGGGGGTCAAAAGGTACAGGCTTCTAGGTTAGAAAATAAATAAACTTGGGGCCCCTGGGGGGCTCAGTTGGTGGAGCGTCTGACTTCGGCTCAGGTCTTGATCTTGCAGTTCATGAGTTCGAGCCCCGCGTCGGGCTCGGTGCTAATAGCTTGGAGCCTGGAGCCCGCTTCAGGTTCTGTGTCTCCTTCTCTCTGCCCCTCCCCTGCTCACACTCTGTCTCTCTCTCTTTCTCAAAAACAAATAATCATTGAAAAAAAAAGTTTTCATCATAAGAAAAGAAATTCTGTGACTATGTGCAGTGACAGAAGTTAACTACACTTATCGTGATGGTCACTTTGCAATATATACAAATATTAAATCATTATACTGTACACCTGAAACTGATATAATGTTGTATATCACATAAACCTTATTCAGAAATTAAAATTAAGAAGATTTTTTAAATAAAAAGCAATTTTAAATGTGGGTTTAAATATCATATTTACATATTTAGCTGTTACTCTCTTATCTTCTGTGCTGAAAGATTAACATTGCCTAAAAGTACAGATATCAGACATTTATTATAAAGAAAGTATATAAATGCAAAATGCTCAGATTCCCTTTATAGGTCAACTTGACTGATCTATGGGATGTCCATATAACCGGTTAAAATATTATTTTCTGGATGTGTCTATCAGGGTATTTCTAGAAGAGATTAGCATGTGAACGGGTAGACTGAATAAAGACCACCCTCTCCAATGTGGATGGGTACCACCCAATCCATTCAGGGCCGGAATTGAACAAAAGGTCGAAGAAGAGGTGAATTTGCTCTTTGGTCGAGCTGGGACACCCACCTCCCCCTGCCCTCAGACATCAGTCCTCCAGACTTTCAGGTCTCAGTCGGACTATATCCGGTTTTCTTTGTTTCCAGTTTGCAGATGTCAGAATGTGAGATGCCTCAGCCTTCATAACTGAGTGAGCCAACTTCTATAATAAAACATAAACATAAATATAAATATCCCCTCCTGCTTCTGTTTCTCCCTTGTGAACCCTAATACACAAGGGCTTCCTGGGGATCAGGAAAAAGAGTGGGACTATGAATCTTTTTTTGAAGAAATATACAAACCCTAAGAGTATCGGGTGCCTGGATTTCAAGGATGAGCTATATTATTTTAAAAATTTCATGTGCTCCATGCTTTGGTCATTAGGAATCTTTATGTAAAAACCATAACTGGAAATAAAATTTTACGTCTTCTTTAAATCATGCGTTCATTTTTCATTTACATTAAACTGACAAAAATCACATTCCATTTCATACTCATCTAGACTTCAAAGAAAGAATATCCTTAAAACATGAAGTGATAAAGCATAAAATCACACCATTATGTTTCCGAAATGCACAGTCACATTAGATATATATTACTCCCAAGTTCAGCATTGACACTGATAACCACATTTTCTTCACCAATTGTGAACAGCCGTTTCAGAAATTTGATACTATCGAGAAATACTTAAACTCCCCGATGCTTTATTCATTGAAACATTATTTCCACTATTTCTATCAAGATCATCTAAGTAACACATTATACCCACTTTCCGAGGAAATTTTATTGTCCTTGTTTGCAGTGATAAAAGACACATGTTATAAGATACAGATTCATAGTCTTAGCTTGAGTTCTTCCTATTATGAAATTTTAGAATGTGCCTTATCAACTTTTGTTGGACATCTTTGATAATACAATGTAAGAGAAAGCTGACATGTTTCTCTTGGGTGGGAGACTTCAAAACCAGTCAACATGGTATGTGAACTTTGATAATTTTATCTTTAGGTCAAATATCTTAAGATCTTTTAAAAGAAGCATCCATTATCTCAAGTTTTGATTTTGGTAGAATGCCCAAGATTTTCTTTTTTTGTTTCTTTTGGACTTGTGGCAAAAGAATGTAACAAAAAATAGCAGAATAGATAAAAAGCAAACATCCTATAAGAATCAAATGATACAGAGAACATGGTGGGGAAATTGTAAATATATTTATGCAGATAAATTTATCTGTGCATGTGACAACAACAACTGAGACTAAAGTTTTCAGACTTTTTATGACATTGTGCCTGGGTACTATTCCCTAAAAATCACTTTACATTTTTATATTTGTACTTGGAGTTTTGAATACATTTATTAAAAATAATTTTAAAAATGTTTAAGCTTTAGCTAAAACCTAAATAGAGCCAAAATATATTTATAACTTACTTAATTTAAATCCTTCTCCCTCTTTCAAAACCAAATATTCAGCTGGGTATCCATTACATTTGAGGGACACAGAACATCATATTACTCAGAACGTTTCTGTATTAAATAGTAAGTTTTCGGATGAGGGTAGTAGAAATCCCAGCTATTCATGATTTCGGTAAACAGGAAATTATTACCTTACATTTAACTGTGTCATTATCAGTTTATTGGCTCTCACCTCCAAAGCACCCTTTCAGAATTGGGTTTACAGTAGTAGATGGGATTCCTTTAAGATTTTCTCCTTTATACCTGCTTCCGATTCTGTCTCCCTCTCTGCCCCTTCCCCACTCACGCTCTGTCTCTGTTTCTCTCTCTCAAAAAATAAATAAACATTAAAAATTAAATAATGAAAGAGGCTCCTGGGCTGTTCAGTCAGTTAAACTACCAACTTCGGTTCCGGTCATGATCTCACAGTTTGTGGGTTCGAGCCCCGCATCCGGCTCTGTGCTGACAGCGGAGAGCCTGGAGCCTGCTTCGAATTCTGTGTCTTCCTCTCTCTCTCTGTCCCTCCCCCAATCATGCTCTGTCTCTCTCTTTGTCAAAACATAAATCAACATTTTAAAAACTAAAAGGGAAGAAGATCTTCTCCCTTACAGCGTGCATGATAATAAGCTTTCTCAGTAGAGGGCGCTGGAGGGACACTGCATAAGTAAGGGCATAGGGGACAACTGCATAAGAACTTCGCCAGTTCTGAGGTCTGCCCCACCTGGGGTTGTATGGGTAGGAGGTCATAGAGGAAACCCTGCCCCAGCTGTAACCCAAAATGCCTGGGCTCCAACCCGCCTGCAGCCTCAGACTTTTGTTTGTTGGGAGTTTTTAGATTACTGATTCAATTGCATTCCTAGTACTCAGTCTGTGCAGATTTTTTTTTTTTTTTATATGAGATTTATTGTCAAATTGGTTTGCGTAAGATTTTTTTTTTTTCCAATTTCTTCCTGATTCAGTCATGGAAGAATGCATGTTTCTAAGCATTTATCCATTCCTTCTAGATGGTCCGCTTCACTGACGTACAATTGTATGTAATACCACATCTTTTTTTATCCATTCATCCATCCATGGACCCTTAGGTTGTTTCCAGGTCTTGGCCGTTACAAATAATGCTGCAGTGAACATAGGGGTGCATGTTGGTGCATGAATACCCAGAAGCAAAATTGCTAGGCTGTATGGTAATTCTAGTTTTCCTTTGGGAAGAAGTTCCATACTGGCTTTCATAGTGGCCACTCCAGTTTGCATTTCTATCAAACGGTGCCTGCGGGTTCCCTTTTCTCCACATCCTCTCCAACACTTGTTATTTCTTGTCTTTTTTGATACTAGCCATTCTGACATGTGTGAGGTCATGGATGGATTATGCTAAATGAAATAAGTCAGACAGAGGAAGACGAATAACATATAATTTCACTTACGTGTGTAATCTAAAAACAATACAAATGAACAAGCAAGAGAGAACAGAAACCGACACATAAATACAGAGAACAAGCTGGCGGCTGCCAGAGGGGTAGGGGGGTAGGGGTTGAGCAAAATAGGTGAAGGAGATTAAGGGGTTCAAGCTCCCAGTTATAAACGAAAGAAGTCACAGGGGTGTAACGTACAGCACAGGGAATACAGTCAACAATACGATAATAACTCTGCATGGTGACAGATGATAAGTAGACTTCTCAGGGTGATCATTTTGTCTACAAATTATGCTCATATATGTTGAATCGCTACATGGTACACCTGAAACTAATATAACATTATATGTCAATGGTATTCCAATAAATAAATAATAAAAACACCTTGCAGCCCCAGACCAGCATGCTGCTTACCTTCCCAGGGCTCACCTGACATGAATACCAGGTCTCCCAGACTTTCTACACTGGGTGCTCCAGGCTCCTGCCTATGTTGATGCCCTATTCTTTCTGTGTGCCTGCCTTCCTTCCAAGTGTTTCTTCCACAGTCCGTCCAAAGCTGTACCGTCCTGAAGTGAACACTACCCACTGCAGGTGCCCTGCCCCGTCTCCACTGGACCCCAACCCTGGAGTCCGACTGTGGCTCATCTGTGCCATAAAGGTTCCTTCTTGCTTGCTCAGCACCTACATTGCTGTTCTGGGAAAGCCAGCAAGATTCCCTGCCCTTTCCTGGCCTGGAACTCCAACTCCCCCAAAGAAGTCAGAGCCCTAGCTTTCCTGGAGAGGGTCCTGACCAAGGCTGTCCATCCTTAGCTACATACCATGAGTCCTAGCTTACCTTAAAGCTCATCAGTACTTTTTAATTATATTATAACTGTGATTTGTGTTCAACCTCACCTGTTTAAATTACTCTGTGGGTCCCGACATATATATATATATATATATATATATACACATATACATATATATACACGTGTATATATATATGTACATATACATATATATATACACGTGTATATATATATATATGTACATATACATATATACATATATATGTAATATAGAAATATATATTACAATATTTAGATTATTTTTCAGGAAAGATGCTTAGATGGTTATAAGCTGGATTGCTAGGCACATTAGCATGTGCCCTAAAACATGAATGCATACTGTCAATTTATATTACAAAACTGTATGTAGCAATCTGCATTTCCATTGTCATTAAGTGAGAATACTGTTTTGTCCATAATTATGCCAGTATTATTATATGTTGTGTCAATCATTTCAATAAGAGAGAAATAGTGTCTTACTGTTTTAATTTGTATTCCTATGAGTAGTCATGAAGTGGAATATATTTTCACGTGTTTATAACCATTCTAAACATTCTCTATATTTTCTTCTATGGCTTGCTTATTTATCTATCCTTTATCCTTTATCATATATATATATATATATATATACCCCCCAAGGAGCTCTTTGCAAATAATGACTATTGATTGTTTTAAGTGCTACAACTAATTTCTCTCAGGCTGTTTCGATATTTCGTAAAAATACATTTGAAGACAGTGATATTTTTCATTGATTATTTATTATTAAATCTCTCTGACTCTCCGAGTATTTGTTCCACTACCTCTGAGGTTATCGTCCGTCACAGGTCTTATCAAAATGATTACCTTATTTCAAGCTTCAAATGAAACCCTTTCATCTCTCAGCAACCCTATTTGTAGCTGTCTTCGATTTTTCAATCCCCAACCCCAGTGTGACAGTATTTGAAGACAGTATGTGTAAGAATATTGTAGAATATTATAGAATGTTTTATAGAGTTTGAAAGACGATCAAGAATAACTTTACCAAGGCCCATGAGGACCCAATGGCAAGAGAGCGTTTCAGTATTTATTTTACTAGCACTTTTTTTTAACTTTATTCATTTTTTGAGAGAGAGAGAGAGAATGGGGTAGGGGCAGAGAGAGAGGGAGAGAGAGAGAGAGAGAGAGAGAGAGAGAGAGAGAATACCAAACCGACTCCACACCACCAGCGCAGAGCCCGACACGGGGCTCAAACTCACAAAGCGTGAGATCATGATCTGGGCCGAAATCAAGAATCAGACGCTTAACCCACTGAGCCACCCAGGTGCCCTTGAACTAGCACTTTTGATACCAAGTTGCTTGTGTTCCATAATGGCCTTGCCTATAAGAAATTCCTTCATATTTTATAAAAACACATGAGCTTTCTTTTATAAATAAAAGTGAGTAGGTAAAAAATGGAATGTTTGTTCATGAAAAGGAATATGCTGCCATATATCTGGTTGAGCCTCTCTCTGTCTCTAACATATTTATGTATTGTACTAATCTATATCCTTAACTGCTTCCTTAATGCATTTTTTTCTGCATTTGTATTCATTTCCCTGAAAAGTTGGTTATGTGACTTACCTGAAAAGCTCTGCTGTGTGAATTAGGCCACGTTTCTCTACACGTATCATTTACATGTCGAACTTCCCATCCTTATCTGAAACCTTCATTATCCAAATTAAGGCTCTGACCTCTTTCCATTTTGCTAATTGAGGTGTAACAATATCAGAATTAATATTCTCTGATTCACGAGGATGAGGGAAAAAAAGTCTCCTGTGTAACCGGACCAAAATGTAATAATTACTCGCCTGCATTAAATGGTTTATTTTGTGGCTGCGTTGCAAGTTTTATGTTTAGAGGATTTGTTAAATCAGAGAGAATCAGTTTTAGGAGGTAACAAGTTTCAACAAAAAATGTGAATAGGTTGAATTTCCTCCAGATGCCAGGGAACTCCATAATGGAAGGTGTTTTCTAATTCCACGGGAAAGAGGTAAAGGAAAGAGAAGCAGCTGAGAAAACTTTATTTACAATATGTAAGGTCTGCAAGGCATAGATAGGTATATATATATATATATATATATATATATATATATGTAGCTCAACCTCTCTCTCTCTCTCTCTATATATATGTATACTATATGTATACTATATATATGTATACTATGTATAGTATACATATATATACTATACATATATATACACATATAGTATACATATACTATATATATGTATACATATACTATATATATGTATATATATACTATATATATGTATATATATATCAACCTCTTTACAATATGTAAAACTTTATTTACAATATGTAAATATACTTTATGTATACATACATATATATGCATATGTACATATATATTATATGTAAATATATATTTATATGTAAATATATATCAACCTCTTTATTTACAATATGTAAAACTTTATTTACAATATGTAAATATGTAAATATATATCAACCTCTTTATTTACAATATGTAAATATATATATATGTATACATACATATATATGTATATGTACATATATAATATGTAAATATATATTTATATGTAAATATGTAAATATATACCAACCTCTTTATTTACAATATGTAAAACTTTATTTAAAATATGTAAATATATATATCAGCCTTTTTATTTACAATATGTAAAACTTTATTTACAATATGTAAGGTCTGCAAGGCATAGATAGGTATATATATATATATCAACCTCTCTCTCTCTCTCTCTCTCTATATATATATATATATATCAACCTTTATAAATATATCTATATCTATAATGTATATCTGTAGATCTTTACAAATATAGAGATATCTATACAAATATCTCTATATATCTATATACCATATGTTACATAGATAGCTATATAAATACCTAGGATTATATAATAGATAGATATAGATATAAAGTTAAATTATAAATAAGTTCAAGCTTTTGTGTTACTATTTATTTACTAACTTTATTTATATTATATTATTTTATATCACATGTATTTATCGTAGAGTCTGGGAGCACACTGACAAAATGAAGGAAAAAAATCTGGATGCCTGTTAAATATTTTTATATATTATAATGTATTCTCTTAATCAGAAACATGATTTTTAATTTGTATTAAGCAACATGACATCCATTATTTCTGACTAATTATGCAGATAGGATTATATAAGAGAACTGATGCTGGGTTTGCCATGACGAGAAATTTATCTACAAGGAAAAGATGAATTATACATTCAGATGAAGATTCTGTCCCTGTATTAGGATTTCAGAAGGGAAAGAATGTGAGCATGTCTCCTCTCACTGGTTTTCTGAAATAACCATTTTAAGTGGGAACCAACATTGTATTCCTCAATTAGACTAAAATGCAAATACCATTATTAGTAATTTTCACCACGGTTCTTTATAAGGTGATGTTTCAGTGGCAGAATAAGACAATAAAATATCATGAGAGTCCTATTTGCAGATTTACTCAGTACATTGAGTTCAGCTTGTTGTCATTATTATGTCTTTAAAGAGCACCACATCTGTAATAGAGGCTGGGCTCCCACATTCTGTATCACGTAAAGTGAAAAGACTAGGGAAACATCTGAATAATTTAAAATAGATAAGGGCCAAGTATCCTCACCTACCCTAAGTGTCTGTAGAATTGACTTCAACAGTCTTGTCAAGTTCCATGTTAATTTTCTACAGTCATCCAATTATGGATCTGAAAAATCAACCAGGCGTTGTGATATATTATTTTTTTCTGCTTAGAGCTTTCCAAGTGATTTCTTGTACATCATCCTGCACTGAGAGGTGGAGACGTTGTGACCGATATGGATAAAATAGTTAATGGCCTTGACGCAGCCATGTTCCCCTCATAATATTCTCGCTGTATTTTCACCAGATCATGGACTGTTTTCCGTAAGTCTGAACTCTGGGGATAAAGGATCACATAAAGTAGATGGAGGTTAGCGGTTCTCAATCCTAGTTCCATTTTTAAATATGAGATAATATTTTAAAAATACAAACCAAGCCCCATCTCTAGGGACCTGCCGCAATCGACTGGGGATTGACTAAATCGGAGCTGCACAAAAGTTGTTTTCGAAAGTTCCCCCAGGGAATTTTTTATGAGTAGCCAGAGTTAGCGAGAAATAATCTGAACGATTTTCTTCTTTTCTTTTTGTTTTCTGAGACTATCAGCTCAAAACACCTTTATTAAAAATAAACCCAGGGCACCTAGAGGGCTCAGGTAAGCATCCGACTCTGGAATCCGGTTCAGGTCATGATTCTGTGGTTTGTGAGTTCAAGGCCCGCGTGCTCGTCTGGTGTGCTGACAGCTCGGGGCCTGCTTGGAATCCTTTCTTTCTCCCTCTGTCTCTGCCCCTCCCCTGCTTGTGCTTTCTCTCTCTTTCAAAAATAAATAAATAAACTTTCAGCCCCTGAAAGGCATCGTGGAGGGTGGTTTTCCTCCACGATGCATTCCTAAATTCCCCACGCCAAATTAGGATCTTCCTCCCTCCCCTAAACTCAATAGGACCCTCTTCATCTACCTCCACGGACTCGCTTACCCAAATTAACCTGATATTATTACAGCTATGTCATGAAGATTGCAACTCTTAGCAAATTACATTCTTAGAAGGCGGGTCTCGCTTTTTATTTGTTTTATCTTACCAATAATGCTTCCCAGGACCTTTCCCAAAGCAAGAAATTTCATGGATATTTTTATGAAATTTAATTGGATTAAAATCATGATCTTGGCACAATACAATAGCAATACAAAACAATTTCATTCGTTCATTCGCGAGCTATTAAAAGTACTACATATTCTTTTTAATAAAGTTTATGAAAAGGCCATTTTAGCACTTTCTTTAATTAAAAAAAAAGCTTGTTAGCTTCAGGAAAATTATTCTTTAATTCATCTATTTATAGCTTTTTATATGGAAAAAATAGACCTGAAATCTAAATGTCTATTTCTCTTGTGGGGCGCCTGGGTGGCTCAGTCGGTTAAGCGACCGACTTCAGCTCAGGTCATGATCTCCCAGTTCTGCAGTTCGAGGCCCGCATTGGGCTCCGTGGTGACAGTCCAGAGCCTGGCGCCTGCTCTGGACTCTGTCTCCCTCTCTGCCCTTCCCCCGCTCCTGCTCACTCTGTCTCTCTCTGGCTCTCACACAAAAATAAATAAACAGTAAAAAAATAAATAATACATAAATGTCTATGTTATGTACCATATGTTCATAACCTTGTAGTTTCTCTGCTCATTTTTCTCTTTGATTCGTAGGCACTCTTCATAAAATGCAGAGAAGAGCTTTCCTCCGTCATATGGGTTACAAAGAGTTTTCGGCGTTTACCCATTTGTTTTGTTTTTACTCTTGCTGTATTATTTTTGCCACACTCTGTTTTGATGTAGTGAAATTGATCGAGGAGTTAAATTTATTCACCTCTCTCTTTGGATGGTCTCACTTCTGGGTCCTGTTTAGAAAAGGCTTTCTTCCTAAATGGCTTTTGAAATCACCCCTGCTTCTAGTTTCTGTCCATTCTGTGCCGGCCTGGGCGCCCTACACTGAGAACTGAGGCGCGATGGGCCCGATGGGCGTGATGCGTGGGCTTCCAACTGAAACAGTGCATTTGACTACTTTCAGCGTGTGTCGCGTACCTCGGTGCCCAGCTGCGAGTGGTAAATAGACGGATTTGCTTACACCTCGTCTTTACGTAGTATAGGATTCCGTAGTATTCATGGTATGGCTCTGTGGCTGCACCACAATTTAATGTATTTTTTCATCCGTTCCCTCCCTCTCTGCTGATGGCCACTTAATTTGTATGAATGGACTGTCTGTATATATGTATGTATTTTTAAATTCTACTTAACACGGAGCGTAACACTAGTTTCAGGCGCGATACGTCACCCTGGGCTCATCACGACAAGTGCAGTCCTCAATCCCCGTCATCTATTACACTCCTCCCTCCCACCTCCATCCCGTCTCTGGTAACCATCAGTGTGTTCCCTAAGGTTAAGGGTCTGTTTCTTGGTTTGCCTTTCTCGCTCTCTCTTTTTATTTCCTCCTGTGCTGTTTGTTTTGTGTCTTAAATTCCACAGATGAGTGTTTGTCTTTATTTCCTTCCTCTTCCTTCCCCCTCTCCTCTTCTTCTTCTTTTAATTGTAATGAATGCATTGTCATAATCAACCTTTTATTCACGTAAGATAGAATTCTAGGCACACGTTATTATTGGGTAGTAGATTATCAGATTAGAGAGACTTTAAATCTAATATGGTACCTACCTACCTTTCAAAAAACCGACGATGTTTCATTTTTGATAGTTACTGCGCTAAATGCTAGTCCATTGGCCATTTGCGTACTTTCTGTGAACTGCATGTTTATATTTTTGACAGATTTTGCGTTTGTTTATATTCTTCTACTTACTTGAACTCTGTGACGTATATCATCCAATTTCAATGTTCTACATGTGTCACAGACATTAGGTGGAAACCTCTTCCATGTTTTTTTTTCTTTTTGCCATTAAAACGTTTTAACTTCTTATGAATAACTTTTGACAACATCTGTTTTAATATCTTCTCCATTTTTTCACTTGTTCAGAAAAGCTTTCCAATCTGTGTGCTACAAAAATATTCTTTATTTTTCCCAATAATTATGATACACTTCTTAATCTTATCCGATCTAAAGCTTATTTTTAATACATTTGTATAAGCTATTTGCCTCAAAATATTTACTGAATAATCTACTTTCTAATGTGCTACATTCATATATTTACTGGAATAAATTATAACTCTATAATATTTTGTGAAGAATTTTCAGTATCATCCAATTGTAAATGTTAGGAGTCATAGTGGCTAGATAGTCTAATAACTGTTGGTTTGTTGCTGCTTCTGCTAGTTAGCTGTATCATCGGAATCATACTATATCCATACTATATTCTTCTCCTTTTGTGAGGAGGAATTAAGGAGGAGTGAAGAATCAAATCCTGGTAGATTCCTTTATGTCTCTGGTAAATAACTGCGTGGGCTTTCTCTTCTTCCTTTCAGACAACTTCCCCAGAACTACAGGATATCACAAAGACTTTAAAGAATTTTTTCCATTTACAAAACATTTTAAATTCATTATCTGTGAGATGACATTTTTAGATTTGGTGTCCAAAGTATGGGGCTGCAGATTGCAGATGAGAGCTGAGGTTGCCCTTGGGGACCAGGAGACCCACTAAGCAGGCACTGTTGTCATCAAGGCTAAAGATGGTGAAAGCCTGTCGTAGAACAGGGGCGGTGGGAGGGAGGGAATGACTCAGGTGCCCAAACCCTTCCTCTGTGCTAGGACTATGGGATTGGCCCCTTGGATGAGACACCGGTTAGCTAGAGCAGGAGTGGCCCAGGCTCCACGGGATGCAGTGGACAGCCCCTTTCCTTGCGACCGGATCTGACTTCAGGTTATTTAACTTCTATAAAAAAAACAGTTTATTCTCCTTTCCCCTCAGATCCATGGTTCTTTCCAGCATACCATCAGGACAACAACACTCTAAAATTTCTGGGTCATAATGGTATTCAGACTACTTGTAGCGACATCTCTCCCTGCATTAGGAGTATTTGTCCATTGCTATGGGTGTCGGTCTTAATATATGTTTAATTTTGTGTATAATCTCTTCTGTAGACGTAAGGGCAAACACTGGAATGGATGATGTTAGTTAAGAGAACTCTAAAATCTTTAATCATCGTGAGGGATGGGAAAATAGCAGCCTGAGCCATTATGCTAATTGGGTTTGTTAAAACACAGCAAAATTACTGTAAATAAATGCTCGCAATTGTTCTTTTATGTAACATAAGTAATATAACAGCCAACACTCTTACAATGACTTACTAAAGCAGTAGTTAGGAAGCTCCATGCGTGACTGAAAATTGAATTTCTTGAACTCAAACTGCCAAAATGTATTTAGAAAATATGAAAAGGGCTTAAATGTATGCTATTTTTACAAAAAAAAAAAAAAAAAAGGAATCAGGTACAATTGTCTCAAAATTCGAATCTGACTGCTATACCAGCTTTTAAGTAAGATCTGCTTAATAGTAAGAAAATACTTTGGAATATCTCTGTACCATTATATTTCAGTCTTCTTGTTGCTAGAAATATCTGAGCTGATGATGCATAAATTTCTTTAAGTTGAGAATTTGAACAGTTTTATTAGATATGGCATAATTCAAAACAAATGGTAGACTTAGATTATTACCAAAGATACTTTATTAATTCATAGTTAATCAAGTAGCTTGGGTTTTGCTTTGTTTTGCTTTGCTTTATTTTGTTTTGTTTTGTTGCTAAGTGTGCGCTCAGTTTCCCTTTTGTCTTTATTAGGATGATGACTTCTCTGCTTCAGTCTCTGCTAAAGATACAAAACTGTTTTGCAGTGTTCTTTTCCAGTTTCCCACAAAGCAGAATTTTCCCAGCCCTTTTTAAAATCAGAAGCTACCATCAGACCAGACAGAAGCATGTAGGTCCAGACACTGAATTCTGTAAAAATGCTAACACACTGAAATCTTCGCCTCTTCTGATCCTGGTCCATGATTGTGGGTGGTTTTGTGGACAGGTACCTTAATCATTGAAAATTGCTTTTATGACATATGTGTGGCAGAGACTAATGAAGGTAGGACATTTTTTTTAACCTGAAAATAGGAAGAGAGATTTTCTAAATATCTAAATAAAAACCTGTACATTTGTACATTTTTCTTAAGAAAAATCAGTAGTATAAGTTGATTCATTGTATCCATCTATTTATTTTGGGGGTTGCACAAACCATCAGAGCTTTTATACTTGTGTGGCTATGGCACTTTTTCATTAATAATCACATGAAAACAGAAGTAAATGAGTAAAAGTCAAATGGATTTGAATATCCTCTTAAAATTTTCAGAAACAAACACTCATGCAGCAGATTAATCCTCATCTTCTAGGGGTTTTTTTGTTGGTTTTTATTTTTAGTTGTTGAGAATTTATATTTACTTAAAACTCAGAAATCCTTTTTGTCCCATTCACTTTCTTGAAAGGCATGCCTACTCAAGTACGTTACAAGTTATATCAATGGAATCATGCTTTCATAAAGTTTCAACTGCATAAACATCTCAAAAAATTTTGCCGCAAAAAATAGGCATATTTTTATGTGTGTTTAGCACTTTGAATCAAGAAAATTAAAGCATTTTCAGCATCAGTTTCTTCCACTTTAAAGTCAGCGCAGAGCTATCCATGTTTTAGGCTCATTGCATAAATTACATGGGATAAACTCTATAAAATATATGACATTTCTGAAATGCTTAGTAAATAAAATCTATGACTAAGCATAATTATTTTTTTAATGACATGACAGATAGTGATGGCTTCTTACTCTTGTGTTTTTTTACAGGTGACATGGGATGTCCATATATTTCTGGGTAGATAATAAATTTAATTAATTGTTATAAAATTTTGGAGCAAACCATCAGCATCAAAGCTGTTACCTCTGTTAAGTTATACGCTCTTATCAATATTTGACTCTCTTTTCTGCACCGAGACTTTTCAGGAGAAAATAATTTCATCCCTGAGACTTAAGATATAACACGTCTGAGAAAATATTTGAAGAGGTAGCTCTGTGTCCACATGTTTGACTGACACCCAAAAGTCTTACCATTAAACTCGGTGCGGCCAACGTCACGACTCTCCACTTTTGATGAAGTGCCTTGAGGTCGGAGGCAATAATGGGAGAAACACTTTTAGAATCACAGCTATTAAAAATAAATGCTGCTGCCACAAAGATATTAGTCATTTTGAATATGCCGGAATCACAAGGAGTGGCTTTCTGATTATACAAAAATCTATTGCAAGTGACAAGTGTGTATCTTGAAATCATATAAAATCTGCTATTGGGTCATCTGGGTTTTGCAAATTAAAGGAATACCTACTTTTCTCTCTTACAAAAAAAGGCGTATTTGTTCCCACTCTTTAAAATTCCTAGAATAGCTTTCCTCCCCCTATCAGGTGCCCTTTAAGTATATAGCATTTTTGTATCGAATAAAAAGGCAACGGTCATGGACTGAGAGAGAAATGGCTTAGATCCCCAAATTAATAAAACCTTACAGAGTACTTTTAGCTGTAGTTTTACTGCAGACTAGCAAACATTTTAACAAGTGGAGATAAAACTCAGGTCCATGCCTACCACATGTTAGCAGCACCTCATCGAAATGTGGAGAAAGGGGGTTATGGAGAGTTCAAATGCGGGCCAGCCCCCGCCCCCGCCAGATTAAAAGCAAGGCTAAAAGAGAAGGTCTTTCATATTTTGAAAACGAAAATAAATTCCGTGCATGTGAAATACGAACTAAAAATATTACGTGTGTAACAATTATTTGATAGATTGAGTATAACATTTCAGGGAATATGAAAGCTGTAATAAATTCCGTCAAATTGGTTCAAATATAATTATGTCAATTATACTTCACAGAAGCCTGTGCTCCAGCTTCATGGTCAGTGGTTTTATTGTTTGTAATATGCCAGTCTATGCTTTTCTCTATTCTACACATGGAAATTCTCTGCAGAATCCTGTAATGTATAAAGCAAATTCGTGCTCAAGATATGTTCCTTAAACTATGATCTAATGGGCCTAAATCACCTTAAAACAGGGCTGATTAATAAGTAGTATGTGCTGATTTTGCATTATGTATTTTGCGGTCTTAGAAAATATTTAGTATTCAGCATGAAATTATGTTTCTTGTTTTATTCCATGATTTGAGCCACCAGGCACAGGCGCCGTTAGGTAACCAAAATATAAGTAACTGATGCAGACGCTTGAAGGAAAAGTAGTTGTTTGTGAAACAAACAAAAGCATCAGTTTTACCTTTGGTCTTTAAAAAAAAAGCATATTAATAAGTGTGGTAAATGAAAGGGTTTACTGCTCCTACTCCTATTTCGGCTGATGTGACGCCCTTATGTTTGAGGTCTCAAGCAACAAATCTACTAAAATCCATATTGCAAGAAAAAATGACTAAAGGCATAATGTACTCAAGTTATGAAATGAGAATATGAAGATATATTTGTAAGCCACCAGGAACATCATTCTCCAAAGTAGAAATGCCTTGTTTCTGTTCTTGGTCTCTTATATTAAGTGGATTTGATAGGGAAAGAGCTATGAAAGGTTGGAAGAGAATTAATTAGTCATAGTAATATTTCAGGAACAGGATTTTAAACTTGGCATAGTCAATGACGCTCGATTTACACACGTATATTACATGCCCAACGTGACACCGAGTAAATAGAAAATATATATACATATATATACTCTCATGTCCATGATTTTCAATTGCATAACCTTGAACGATTTACCTTGAAATATTTTAAGATTGACTGAATGTGAATAGTCTTAAATGTAATAGTACATATGCATGCACTAATCCAAATAGCCATACGTTGCGTGCATTGTACAAAGATTAGTTTATTTTCACTTTCCACAAGGGAAAAAGAAACGATAGCTTTTGTTTTTGTTTTTGTCTTTCCTATGGCTTCCTAACCAGCAGGGAAAATGAGAGCTCCGTGTAAAAAAAAAATCTCAATATTTCACCTGGCCCACATTGTTCTTCAACAGAAATGGCCCATCGCGCGCTAAGCACACGAAGGTTCATTTTGCACTACCTGCCATTTTCGGGGAATGAGATTATGGTCTTCTATGTCCTTTGCTGTCTTAGGCTGTTGCTAGACCTACTGTCGGAGGATTTATTTCAGTGGAGGGGTGTGCACATCAGGACAAAGTTTGAGCAGTGATAGGAGAACCTCTCACCCAGTGTGCTGCCTAGCTTGGATTTCTTCCCCACGGCCCGCATGTCCTGACCTGTAGTCCGCACAGTAGAGACGGCGGCAGATGCTGCTGGAGAGAGTTGTTTGATGAACTTGGAGAGCTTCTTCAATCGGCTTCACTGTTCTTTTCTCTGCTATCGTTTCTCTTTGGTCATCTTGAAGGCAAACAAAAGAACAAAAAACTCGGCGCGAGTTTAGGCTCATCCTTCCGCCCACCCCGCTCTTACCCTACTTGGGGGTTTATACCACTTCTCCGTTAGGTGACATTGGCATTGGAAACAGAAGAAGGCAAAAGCACATTCAGTTCATTTTAAAAACATACGCTGCGGTGCCAACGTGCGTTGTCTTTGCGTGTTTTTAGAAACAGAGGTAAATTTATTCGGGAAAATGGCAGCAAAGAAGATGATTTTCGCCACTAGCACGAGACCTTATTTGCAGTTGCCTAACTGCATTTCTTGGAATTAATTAAGTGTATCTCTGAAGCCAGCCACCTACAAAAATCTGGGTAAAACTACACATGTTTCTAGCAAGGCTTCCATATCAGATCGTGATTTAAAACTCTACACACAGACCTGTAACATCCCATCATTTATAAGACCCCAGACTCGGGAAACGGAAGCCTCCGGGAGGCACGCTGGAAGTTTGGAGAGACCCTCACCTTGTGCACCTTGACCTCCTGAACCAAAGCTGACGGCCAGTCAATTGTAAGCCTTCAGTTGTGCTCCGGTCCAAAAGCTGACATGTGAGCATTAGTTGTGGTGACAGGCTGCTCTAACTTGGCTGTCATCTGGCCCATTTTCTACACAAACCATCAACATAATTCACTCTAAAGGGCTCTCTGAGAGGGCCTAATGCTTTTTCTTTCTTCCCTTGTACAGTGCAGAATTTAGGACAGCTTATTTTAATTTGATGAGCTGCACTATGATCTAATAAGGGACAGCTGTGGCAGCTAAGTCCCCAGGCTATTTATTGTCAATTAGAATGAATCCTAAATAAACTCCCTTCATTCTAAACTTGACCCATTCTTGAACAGTAGACAAAAATGGCACTTAGCAAAGGAGACGTGGGGAAGCGGAAGAAAGGGCCGGTGGAATGTCAAACCTATGAAAGAGACGACTCTTCAAATACAATTAGAAGGATGCGCAGTGATAATGACATTTTGATGTCAAATAATTGCTATTGAGATTTTGGTATTGGGGAAGATATCCATTGGGGGGAACGCAAGAGAATATCAAGCTGTCAAATAAAATGTATTGTGTTGTTAGAGTCAAGCTAAAAATAAATCTATTTTATAGGAAGGAGAAAAGTCTGGATTCAAATATAGACGATAAAGTGGCGTAGAGCAGGGGATCACACATCTCTTCTGTCCGTTGTCCATAATAAACATTTTCCAGACAGACCTAAGACCCCAGGACACAAATCCATATATAGATCTGTTAAAATAAATTCTCCTGCAATAATACTGATTTTCCCCGGTGTGATGAACTCTTTGTTTGCAGTCTCTTCCATCCCCCTCATAAAAAGAAAATGCTGATCACAACTCACCCAAGTGATTTTCCCACCCCTTCAACAGTCAGAACCCACAGTCTGAAACACAGTACTCCAGAACCAAGGAAGAATATGCAAAAAGGAAATTTCCAAAGCGTATTTAAGCGTATTGAAATACTGATCATCAGAGGGGACTTAACAGCCCATTGAAGAAGTAAAAGTATATTCTGGCAACGTTGTGTGCTGCTTCCTTGAGTGTGAACGGCATGGTGGAAAGCAGAGAGAGGAAGCAAACATCATAGCGTGGGACCGTGGTCCATAAGCGTAGCTGTGTATTATTTTCTAAGCACTTCTCACTGAAGCATATAAAATATGAAATGATAATTTCTTAGTGTCCTGGGCACCCTTCATATGAATAAATGCTAGAAGAGATAAGGAATGCCATATAAAATCAAGAGACTAAGTGCCGGAGTCCAGCCCCAGCAGGTCCAGGGGTTCCCGAAGGATGAACGGCGTCGGCGAAAATAACAAATGGATACAGACAACAGCGGCGTGTTAGACCGGCCGCTTTCTTGTGGCAAACGTGGCATTCTATTTGGCAGCAATTTCCTTGTAGCGAGCGTCATCTATGTTTCTTAGCATTAACCTGATTTTAAAAACGTTCCTTTGTGTAATCACCCATTAAGGAATATCATGATTATTTCTTTGTAACGTTCCCTCCTGCTCTCTGCTTATTGATTCATTTCTTCATGTTACTTTCCTTATGTATCCACATTTATTTATAGTCTATAAAGCGTTTGCTTTGCTATTTTCATGAAAGATCGTCTAGCTCTCAACACCTCAAGTGGAATGTTTACAGGGACATGACTTCTTAATTGTTCCTTTGAACTGTTTGCGGTACAAGGAACAAAAGTATTCGCTTTGGTCTGGGGCGCCGGGAGGGAGCCAAGAGGGCCCTGGGAACCCATGCCTTATGTGCTGCCAGAGAGACAATGTATACCTAGGAACTAATGAACCATTCTGTACCTTAACCCACCAGGTCTAGTTATGCTCTGGAATGCTTCTGGGGGCCAAGTGGGCCTAGGGGTTGGAGTAGCTTGTATCCATGGATACATTCGTTTGTTGCTGGAGTGGGGATTTCGAACCCATTTGTCCCCCTCCTTAGCTGGGAAATATATGGGGCTATCCTTCCTTTAGGTAGAGGACGGGCAGGCAGGGGTGGCACCGGCTGGATATAAGGTTTCTTTTTTGTCCTGGGGGTCATCCCCAGAAAATATCCCCGAGTTTGCCCCCATGGGTTTATTTTGAATCATCAATGCCAATTGGACCATGGGGATGGCCATGATGAGTAAGAGGAGGGATACCAGTAGCTTCCCATTTGGAGGGTCGCTGTGCATTGCCCTTCCACCAACCACCCGGGCTGTGCCATCAGGAAGCTGGATGGATGGGTTCCCAGCAACTAAGGAGCTTACGATGTGAGTAGATGTAAGAATGATTCTCCCATTTTGGTGAAGTATAAGACACTTATTTTACTTTTTAACGTTCATTTATTTATTTTGAAAGAGAGCAAGCAGGGGAGGGGCAGAGAGAGAGAGACAGAGAGAGAGAGAGAGACACAGACAGAGACAGAGAAAGAGAATCCCAAGCAGGTTCTGTGATGTCAGTGCAGAACCTGACTCCGGGTTCACACTCACGAACCGTGAGATCACGACCCGAGCCGAAATCAAGAGTCAGATGCTTAACTGCCTGAGCCACCCCGGCGCCCCTAAAACATAAGACTTTTAAAGGGACTTTTAAAGTTTGCTGGAATTACATGGAGATTGCACAACAGTTTTGAAAGTTACTGTAAGGGCAGAATTGACAAGTAGAATTGTTTAAAGGGATCAGCTCTCCCTGGTGGAGGACCAAATCTGTCATAGGGCTGTCATTTTGTAATACTTGCTGTGGATACTTTTGTCTTTCAGGCAGACCCAGGACTGAGCTGAAGTCAGCTGTCTCTCCCAAGGGGCTTCTGCTTACTGGTAAAAGATACCATGGAAGTCCACCTTTCTGCAGGTCCTGCACAGAAATTCATTGTCCTCAGCCCAGTGGGGTCAAGAGCCTAGAATTTATTTGTAGTTTCCTCAGCCCGAAGGATCTCCAGAGCCTTTATTAATGGGCTAGGTCTTAAACTCTGAACCCTGTCTTTATTCACCTGCATGTAAGCTCTATATCAGTCCCTTTGGCTTCTTTTATATTAGAAAATAATAAGTGTCAAGAAATAAGAAATGGGTCATATCTAAGCCGTGAAGTCTAAATATGATTTGGAAAATAATTAATCCTCATTTTCCACAGATTTTTCCAAATTACAGATGCCAACAAGAAGATATTTTCAGTGTCTCAATCATCTGCCAAAATGGAAGTGCCTTTGGGGAAGACAACAGATTTTATAATGCTTCTCCTTGCAGTGAAAGTGGAACTCATAGTTCATAGGCAAAACCAAAGGTGCGACATCCCAACTTATATAGTAATATGCGTTTTACACGTGTTGGGGAGGAGACGTTTCACTCTACTTTTCAATGTTCATTTGGTTGGTGTAAGAATGAAATTGACATGAGGCAGATAAACAGAGAAAACCGAATTCACTCAGGTATGGATGAGAGCTCTGTAAAGTGGTAGCCCCAGGCAGTCAAGCAATCGAGGTTTAAATGCCACCCAGAGCTAAGGAGAAGGGGGTAGGGGTCTGGGACTTCAGAGGGAAGGGAGAAAATTGATAGGAAGATGAAAAAGGGTGAATGCTTGGTCAACAAATGTTTTCTGGGCCAGGCAGAAAGAACAGAGCACAGAGAGGAATTTTAACAAATAGACCCTACTAGGTTCTGTCTTTCCTATTTACCACACCCCGTTCATATCATACTGCACTTATCTGTTGTAATACCTCCCTTTCTGGGGGCAGATCCTCTAGCCATGCTTGTTCTATTTGGTGATTTATACTTTTCTCCTCACAGCTCACTGCCTATCTTGGGACCTCCATCTTGACGATAAGGACTGGAGACCTTCCCTGTTCCCCAAATGTGAACCAAAGTAAACTGTGGAGATTAAGAAGCACCTCACGTAGCTATTATTTATTTTTCTACCTTGGCATCAGAAATGGAAATAAAAACATCACTGTAATGTTTGAATTTATGAAAGAGGGCAATGGGCCAATCTAGATATTGCATTATTAGTGATGAATAATAAGTGAAAGAAAACCTAAAACTTTGCTGTTCGTTCTTATTTAGGAGTACTGAGAAAAAGAGACTAAACCACACAGGTGCGGACCCACAGACACACAGACACATGTTTAAGGAGCCACGACCTGTTTTCAAGCTGTGAATTACGCTCAGTCGTGCTGTCTTGTTTTGTTTTGTTTTCCTGCTTAAAAAAATATATATGAATGGTGAAAATAACCATTACTTTTGGTGTCAGGAAAAGGCCCTTAATATTAAAACCCTAGACTCACCCCGACTCAATACTACATAAAGAATTATGGCAATGGTTAAGAACTACACTGTATCTTCTTAATGGAATCTTATGTGGCCATTAAATACACTGAAGGAATAAAAATATCCAATCACTATGATGTACACCTGAAATTAATAGGATATTGCACGTCAGTTATGCTTTAAAGACACTTATGATACAGAGTTAAGTGGAAGCTAAAACTGAAAATGTTATGGTGTCAGCATTGTAAAACAATGCATGTAAGAATAAAAACACATCAACCCATTTAAAGTGAACCCTCTGTGTGGTAACATAATGGACAATTCAACTTGCTCAAAATATTAAAAGTATTTTATTTCCAAGTGTACTGCAATAGATGATAGATAGATGATAGATAGATAGATATAGATAGAGCTATTCATGTGTTAAGACGATTTCCTGATCAAAATGATACATATTTAAATTTTAAAGTCCCCAATACCTTTGTATGCAAGGCATGTAAACAATTCTATTTTCCCACAAAATATAAGGCTGACAAAAATGAATCTAAAATATTATTCAGTTCAAATATTCAATTCAAATTCAATTCAAAATAATATTCGATTCAAATATTGTCAATATAATTAGACAAGTGTTAGTTAAAACTGCATTGTGATACCACCTGAGGGGCAGAATTTTGAGGCTGATGATTCCAAGTGTGGATGGAGGTGATGGAGAGATACAGAAACTCATATATTTCTAGTTCAACTATAAATTGCTCAAGCCGTTAGAAAGAGAAATTTCACAATATTTGGGCCAGTTGAAGATTCAACGACTCCACTGTTAGGAATATATTCTAGAACAGCAATCTCACATATGCAGAATAAGAAGTATATAAGTGTTTTCCTTGCAGTATGCCACCCAATGATAAAAACAACTTGGAAATACCACATTGTATCTCATTAGGGGAGTGAATGAATAATGTATCGTAAATTCAAACAAAGAAAAGCAATTAAAATGAGTGAATTTGATCTTCATATCTAAATGAATAAATCTTGAAAACAATAGTGATTGCAAAAGCAACTTGCAAAGATATTGATATCATGATAGCATTTACATAAAACTTTAAAAAATACTACATATTTGTATAGATACTCACAACCAATACAGTCAGAGGTAAAATAAACTTAAGGATAGATGCTTTACCTGGGAAAAGAAAGAGAGAAGTGGAAGAGAATAAACCTGCGGGAACATCAACTGCATTAAAAAGGCTGAGATAATTCCCTCCCTAATTCAGTCTTTATTTCACCTGAGCTAAAACTATGTGGGCATCTGCTGTACTATTCTCTCTGCTTCTCTATATGCTCGAGATAGTTTGCCGTAAAAAGAAACTCATTCTATAAAGCTTTGGAAGTTTATAGCTACAATTAATGCAATGTTAACTTTAAAATATCAGTTTACCTTTCTTTACTGTTGATGGTGAGAGTTTTATCCCACATCTCGCAAGAGCATTATGGAGGGTAAGTCGCATATGAGAAGCATCTGTTTACAGTAAGTGCGGGGGAAAATGAGAAGTCATTGCCACGCATACTGTAAATGCAACCGCATTTCTCCTGTTTCCTTTCGCCTCCTGTATGAGAAGCGACGTAACAGGAGCAGGTGCACCCGGTTACAGGTCTCGCAGCCCTGCCACACTAGCCTGCGGCTCCCCTTGGTCCTCTGTGCTGTGCCTTTTAGAAAGGGCTTCCTTGATGGAGACCCTCCTCACGGGCCCTGTGACCTTTCAACTGGACGGAAGGTCGATCGGTCAACTCCCCAGAACAACCCCCTCTAGGGTGGTGATGATAAAAGAAACAAAAAAAAATCATTTGCCAGTGACGCACTAGTTTACTACATTACTTCCGGTCTTCAAACAAAGTAACACTTGGGGCGCCTGAGTGGCTCAGTCCATTAGGCGTCCAATTTCAGCTCAGGTCATGATCTCAAGGTTGCGAGTTCAAGCCCCACATCGGGCTCTGTGCTGGCAGCTCAGAGTCTGCAGTCGGCTTTGGATTCTGCATCTCCCTCCCTCTTTGCCTCTCCCCTGCTCGCACTCTGTCTCTGTCTCTCAAAAGCGAGTAAACATTAACAAAATAATAAAAAATAAAACAAATAACACTCTAAACCATCCAGCAAATGCATGGTTCTGAGTGCTGGAATAATTAAAACTCCATTTTGACCTAAAACTTTTATTTTATTTTATTTTATTTTATTTTATCCCTGCTCACACTCTGTCTGTGTCTCTCAAAAGCAAGTAAACATTAAAAAAAATAATAAAAAATAAAACAAATAACACTCTAAACCATCCAGCAAATGCATGGTTCTGAGTGCTGGAATAATTAAAACTCCATTTTGACCTAAAACTTTTATTTTATTTTATTTTATTTTATTTATTTTTTATTTTTAATATTTATTCATGTTTGAGAGAGAGAGTGAGAGAGACAGAGTAAAACAAATAACACTCTAAACCATCCAGCAAATGCATGGTTCTGAGTGCTGGAAATATAATATATATATTTAATAAATATATATAATAAATATAATAAATATAATATATATATATATATATATATTTACATTATCCAGGTACAGGCATCTCCCACTTTTCAAAAATTTGCATTGTGCCACATTGCTTTTATGAAAGACCTATATTTGTACCTGTTTTCGCTAACTGAAAAAAAAAATCCAAAGAGAAATTTCACTTTTACCATACAAGGGGAAAAGTAAAAATAGCGTTCAACGTTTCGCAGCAGGACCTCACAGAGGCAGCACACATTCCAAGCAATGAGAGCCGCACAGCCAAGTTCCTTCCCTGGGAACCACGCTCAGTGTCTCCACCTGCAGCACCAGAGCTCTGAAACCCACCTGTGAGCATCTGGGCTCTATCTCGATTTATTCTGTGCTTCCATTACTGTGATGTGACCTAAGGTCTTAAAAAAGCCTAAGAGAGGTTATTGTTTCCCTCTGGGAATGTTCAAAGTTGTTTTGGTGAATTAATGGTGACGGATTCTTCACTTTATGCCATTTTGGCTTATAAAAGTCTCATAGGAACACTCTCTTGTTCGATAGTGGGAGAAACCTACGTATGCGATGTCAGCCATGTTTAGGTTCTAACCAGGCCCAACAGATAATATAAATCATATCCGTTCTAAAACCTAAAATGTAAGCCCCATGTATTAGTTTTGGTAGCAGCTGATTTACAAACAGTCATACTTAAGAATGTGTTGTTAATCTGAACTCTTATTGTTTCTATACCAATCTACACTACTAGATTTGCTTTCTCAGTCAGATCACCACAATGTTTTCTGTTTGTTGTTTCCAAGGCCACCATTATTTGTCCTGATGTATGTGAACAGACTATAAACACTCTAGGGAAAGAGGGTTACAAAAGGAGAAATCTGAAGAGAGACTTCTCTCTAAAAGATTAACTTTGAAACCAAGGATCTCAGCTCCCATTGGTATCTTTTTTGCAATGGCATATTCTAAAGAGTTTATATTTTGACATATTGAATGCATTATATACCAAAATAATTTGCTAGAAGTTGCTCATTTAGCGTGGCTTTCTAAGCTCATATTCAAATAGTGGCAGATACTGTAAGTTCCGTTACACAGTATCTGTTCTCAAGTGCATTCTTCTAGAACTTTCATTACGTAGAAACTAGAAACTAGACACCATTTCTAATCACCTAGGCATGGCTGGCCACACGATTAAATTCTGTCCCAGAATTTGTAAATGGAAATTTTCTAGAAGAACGTCCCTCTGCAGATCAATAGTCCAGGAGAAGGAAGGACATTAGGCCCTCCCATGCCCCCTCTGTTACATACTCAGGGATGACCCCTGAAGATTTCGGCAGGAAACCTGAGGATAACAGCAGAAACATGGCAAGACTCTGGCTCCACGTTGACACTCTTAACTAGCTGCACCTTCCTTAGTCTACCCACTTCATGGCCTCTGAGTAGAAGAGAAAAATTGTCCCCTGCATTTAACCCTACTTCTGGTCAGGGTTTCTATTGCTGGTAGCAGAAGGCAATCCTAACTGATATGCAAAAATCATCCCATCCAAATTGTCAATGAGAATTAGTATTCTCTATGTATATTTTTTGGACATTTTTTTATATAATAGAGATAAGCTATAATTATTCAGGTTACATTTGTTCCCGTCTTTACTTAATGCATCTGAGGCACGTACTTTTTCAGGAGACAAAACACTAGTGTGAGCAAATAAATATCCCGTGATTCAAACAGATGGTCTGGTCAGGAGCATGGGACACGTAATAAAATCATCTTGACACAATCCTTCATGATGGCCATTCATTCCAAGTTTTTTGACCATATCATTAACACAGATATCAAGTTGATAATAGAAAGATACACAGTGCTCTTATAGAAGGTGTTCTTCAAAGAGTTTGGCCCTATGTCTACTCCTTCGTTGCAGCCATACCCAATCTTAGACAAATTTGGCCACAATTTTGTTTTCCCCCATTCAATGCCCCACAAGATCTCAGTATAGTGAAAAGCAACCTATACTAGATTAAGAAAACCAGAGTTAGGGGAGCTTATGGTTCATTTCTTATAGACATGCATTTTCTCTTGTTTTTCCTGTGCTATAGATATCTCTCACTTCATGGAATGATTGCTGTTCCACTTTAAAAGCATATTGATAAAGTTTCACGCAACAGTCACCTCAGCTGTGTTGAGAATGGCAAGCTGTGTTCTGCAGTGTAATTGTGACATTGTTGTATTTCAAACCCACTAACCACCTCGGGTACACACACTGCTTTTACTGTGCTTTGATTTGTGATGTTAACGGATGCCCCAGGTTACACCGCAGCACTGAGTCAGAATGTGACTATGTTCTCTGAGCCCTCCTCTGTTTCAGGGTGGCTCACAAAGAAAGGAAGATAGACCAGTCTCTGCAAACACAGCGTCATTTCTTATCAACTCACTAAGAAGTGTCACCTGTCTTGTTATTTTCAGTGGAAAGCCAGATGTAAGTGAAAAAAAAAAAAAAAGTAATTACCAACTACCATCAAATTCCTTTTCTATTTTTTTTTTTTTGAGTGGGAAACTAGGATAGTACCAGGAGGTAAATACTAAAAACCTATCACTTCTGTTTCATTTAGAAAAATTCATATTGCTAGGAGAATGAATTGTAGAAACATCACTATGACATAGATCCCTGAGATCTCTATGGCTCAAAAATGCCCAAGCTGAACCATCTACATTACAAATTCATGAACTTGCAAAATAACATACTTAATTTTCCAACAAGAAAAACAAAGTTTATCCATTTGTTGAATACATTTTTCTTCCCTCTTAATGGAAATCCCCATAGCTTTCTATCAAGATTAACTCTAATAACCTACAATTAAACTTTGATCTTTAGTTAAGTAAAATTTGATGTGATGCATCATATACAAATCTATTTATCTAAAATCAATATTTGAAAGCATTTTACTTTATTACAAACTATGGAAAGCTTTATATATGATGCTTAAGTGCTTGTGAAGACTGATCTTAATAACACCAAGAGGAGATATTTTGCAAGTGAACAAAATAATACGTTTAATAAAGAATAATTCATGACAGATTTAATATAGAGTATAACCTATTTATATTTCAAAATATTATATTTATATCTTCTTGGAATTTATACCATAACTCACAGACTCAAAGAAAACTTTTTCTTGACAGTTAATATTGCTGTCATATTGTGTCATAATTTAAAATGTGTGATATATCTTTATTTACCCATCTCATCTGCCATGAAATTAAAGTCCTGGATTTCTCCATTCTGATTTGACTCTCAATGCTGAGAACCCCAATCAGCAATCTAAGTGCTATTCACAAATCCGTAATCTGGACCTCAGCCACCTTGTGTTGGACCACTTCGCAGGCCACCTGCTCTTTCCTTAAATTTTGTACAAAATGTTCGCGCTGGAGACCCTGTAGACTCCCACTGAGCCTCACAAGCTAATTTAGATTTCTTAAAGTTAGATTTCTGTATGAAGATTATTGTAAGTTTCCCAGGTGGGACTGCGGGCTGGATGTCATTATTTAGAATGCTATTATTTTTTTCTTCTTATTGATTGTAACACTGCAATAACTGAAACCCCTTGAGTTCATGCTAAATATAACCTTATCTAAATTGAATCAAAACTCAGGTTTTCTGTTACAAAATGACACGGATACACTCAAGTGAAAAATCAGCACACCGTTAAAAATGACACAGATGAGACAGGTTGTTTTCTGATGGAATGAGAAAAGGAGGATAAGAGACAAGAAAAATGGATATCCTCAAGAGAAAATAGGATGAGTTTGATACCTCACGCTGCTTCTTGCCAGGTCAAATTTATAGTCTGATCAACAGTATTTCTCAAATTAGCAAAGATTAACGAGATGGACAGGATACACTGCAGGGAAACCAACAACCCAGACATGGGTATGGGTCCTCATTGTAGACTTCCAGACTTTGACGTTGATACCAGCTGTGTGACTTTGGGGGGATGGTTTAGTCTCTCCTTGTCTATTTTTAGTGATGCCCATCACTACACTGATGAACGTGCTTCTATTTCTTACTGGGAAATTATAAATGAACTGTAATTCACCGAGAATCCACAAAATACCTGTACAATTGTCATGGGTAATAACATTGGAGGTTCACATTTTTTTTTATTCCAGAAAATAGTCTTAGAAGACCTGGTGCTCTGATTGGCTGTGAATAAAAGTAAACTCAAATTACCGAGAAAAGGACAACTGAACGGCAAGATCTGATCCTTAGACACCGCCGTGTTTATCAATGTGCGAGATTTTCCAGGAATAGAACCAGCACGGCCTTGCTTTGTGTTTGGGACACTATAAGGTAGAGAGCCTTCTATCTGTGAAGGGCTGGCCGTTTCCTGCAGCCAAAGAAACCAGCGCTCCTCACCGCGTAGAGTTTCCTGCTCCCTCACCTTGCTGGGTGCTGAGCCGTGACTCAGTTTCTCAGAAGCAGGGGGCTCAGGTAAGAGATGGAGGGGAAGGCATCCCAAGTCTTTACCTCCTTCCACTTTCCTCCTTTCCTCTTCTCCCTCCATTTCTCAGGGAAACTATTTCTTCCCTCTTTTAATAACTTGAGCATACCACAACCTTCTCCATCTTTTCCATTAAGCCCTAAGGGGACGTTACCAAATAAATCTCTCTCGATTCTTTTTAACTCGCGGCAAATAAAAGTATGAGTGGGAAAGAAATAAAGAGCCAGGAAAAGCAAGCTCTTTGTCCCACACCACAAACATCAAGGGGTACATTTTATGATGTGCTTCAATAAAGAAACACTTCGGGGGCACCTGGGTGGCTCAGTCAGTAAAGCATTTGACCCCTGATTTCAGCTTAGTTTCATGATCCCAGGGTCGTGGGACTGGGCTCTGTGCTGTGTGGAGCCTGCTTAGGATTCTCTCTCTTCTTCTCTCTCTCTCTCTCTCTCTCTCCTTCTGTCCCTCTCCCTGATCTCGCTCTCTCTCTCTAAAATAAAAAAAAATTTTTTTAAATAAGAAAATTTTAAAAAATAAACACTTAGAAATGTCTGCCAAATATACACTGATAATTATATATTCTTTTGAAAAACAATCATGTTTAAATAAAAATGGTATCCTTTATCATTCACTTTACTTATAATTCGATATTTCTTTTTTGAAAAATTACGTAAAGAATGGGTCATATCAAAGTCTCGGATATTCCACTGAAATGATGGCAATCACATTTGTATCCACCAACTTTTACTTTATATGGCTTCTGTTTTTCAAAACAAATTGAAAGCGCTAAAAGAGGAGAGGCGGACAAAGAGCTCATATTTTCTAGCTCTCAGAGTAAAAGCGGAAGACCTACAGGACTCTTCATAGTCTTTTCTGGTGGCTCTCCCCTCCCCCCTTTTTAAAATGTATTTCCATTTTGAGATTGAGAGAGAGAGAACAAGCTGGGGAGGGGCGGAGAGAGAGGGAGAGAAATCCCCAGCAGGCTCCATGGTGTCAGTGCAGAACCCGACACGGAATTTGAACTCATGAACCATGAGATCATGACCTGAGCCGAAACCAAGAGTTGGATGGTTAGCTGACTGAGGCACCCAAGCGCCCCACTCTCCCTTTCCCCCGTAACTCAGTAACTTCATCTGCTAGTTCTGCCTCGGTGTCCCCAACTCCAAAACACTGACCACACACCTTTTCTTCCCCATACCAGCCATAGCCCCAGCTTAACGCAAGGGCCCTTTGTTGTGCTCACCCTGTCACCTGACCAACTTCTTCACCCTCTTCAAGTCCTAGCCAAGTGCTTCCTTTTCTAATGAAGTCTACCGTGACCACCCTGTTGTAAATTTGGATATCCTTCCACACTCTTTATGACGTCTAACCTCCTACGGCTTTCGTTGCTCCCCGTAGAACTGGCATGTGTTTGTACATCAGACCTGCTGTATCTCTTAGAGCAAGATGCCTTGGACTCACAACTGTCCTTTCTTGAAAAAAAAAAAAAAGTTATGGCTGTTCTTCTCACGACCATAACAACAATAGACTTAATGGTTGAAGTATGAAGTGCTTTTTGGCAGAAGTCAAAAACGAAAACTGCTTAATGACGCCAGTGTTGGACCGGGAACCGTGTGGGTAAATCACCAGATTTGCATTGAATGAAATCACCCCAAAACGTGGAATCCTAGGCAATAATCGTATCTTTCTCTGTCACTTAGCCTTTCGCCTGCAGTGCATTTAGGGATAATTATAGTACAATTATTCACCTGCATCAAATTTGAAGCGGCTGCCTAATGTTTACCACAAGACTTTACAAAGGATATTTAACTCATGATTGATGGGATAGTAATTAGCAAACTCCTCAATCTTGTTCAAAATAATTTTTTTAATGTTTATTTACTTTTGAGAGAGATAGAGAGAGACAGAGTGTGAGCAGGGAGGGACAGAGAGAGAGGGAGACACAGAATCCGAAGCAGGCTCCAGGCTCTGAGCTGTCAGCACAGAGCCCGATGCGGGGCGCAAACCCATGAACCATGAGATCATGACCTGGGCCAAAGTTGGATGCTTAACCTACTGGACCATCCAGGCACCCCTGTCTTGTTCAAAATAAATAAATACCCAAATAAACAAACATCAAGAAAATACAGCTAGTTGAGGCTAACTACAGGCAAATGGTAAAGTCTTGGAAAAAACAATGCACTTTGAGTAACAAAGGTAATTCTAAAAACTGTGGCTTCCAATATCCTTAAGACCCATCATAATTTCTATTGCCATTTTGCATCTCAATGTCCATGAAATGATTAAACTGAAAAGATTAAAAAATGGACCCATTATTTATCTGACAAAATATTATAGAACTCCCTAATCAAATTTGGGTAGCACTCCATACAAAGGTCTCCTAAAATGTATATTTAATATATATGTGCCAACTGGAAGAAGTCATCTCTCACAGAGCAGAAATAGATTGGGACGGAAAAACTTTCATACCATTGTTATCTAGTAATCTGTCTTAGTAAATTATTGTCCCCATTTATTCTCTACTAAGATGATGTCTTACTAGACATGTTTGTTTTATGTACACCCTGTCATTCTTACTTCTATGCACTTGTTGTGCCTGGAAATGAACTTTGGCTTACATTTAATCGTGAAAGACAAGCATCAAACATGTGATAAATGTCTAATTACTGAAACCTTTCTTAGGTATCTATTATATACAATGTAATGTTGAATAATAATACCGTTGAGTATTGGTGCATGTGTCTGAATTTTTAACAAAGAAAACACGTACAAAAGTTGCTGTTTTGAAAGCTCCAATGATGATTTTATATCCCTGGTTACTGCTGAGCCAACCTCTTTTATCAGAGTCTCATAAATCTCACTGAATAATATTTAGTTACATCAATATATTGTTGATTTTTATTTAGTCTTTTGGGTTGAGAATAAAGAATAACAAAATGATATTGATTTGATTCAAGCTAGGTAAATCTTCCATGACCTTGTTGCTTAACCGAGTGTAATGTTCATGACCTTCTAGATTAATCTATTGTAGAACAAATCCACATTTGTTCTTAAGTGTTGAAGTATGAATGGATAATAAAATTAACTTTACTTTCTGGAGGATAGATGATATACCCTGTTTGTAGCTCCTACTTATGAACTTTCATTTATTTACTGCACGTCTACCCCTGTACAAATTTATTCAAAATAAATTTTAAGTAATTTCAGTTTCTAGGGAGTAAATTGATATAGACCTAAAACAGGCAATCATTAGTCGACACAGAACAGAACTAAGGCAGTAAGTAGTAAATATAGAGGTAAGGAAGCAAATATAAAATATATTGAAAAATTCACCAAAAAATACAGTAACCGATGTTTGAAGGCAGAAAAAATCAGAAGAGAGGCTAGGTGAGATAACAGAAAATTACATATTGGGTGAATGGGCTGGTGATGGTTAAATAAATAAATAAATGTACCTTTCGCTCTTTTCTTCTGGTATCTTCTTTCTTTCCTTCCTTTCTACTCAACTTCTATTTTGCTCCAGGGAAGAGACCTGACAGCCAACGGCCCAGAATTACAGAAACTTAAGGTTTATTATTTCAAGAGAAAAGAAAAATACAATTTTACCAGTATTAACAATGCCAACTAATGGGATTTGATGGCTGACGTTTGCCAGAAGTATTCATAGTGTAGCTCTATCGCTGTGGTCAAGGCAGTGAGTTGACTTTGAGATGGTGCTATATCATTGCCTTCGATTCTAAAAATTTGTGTTTCCCAAATAATATTGTTTAATAATTTCAGACTATGCATGAGATTTCTCAAATGTTTTGAAAGTCAAATGTCAAATTGTTCAGAAATAAACCCATCCATCTTTAGTCAGTTGATTTTTTTATGTTTATTTATTTTTGAGAGAGAGAGAGAGACTGAGAGACAGAGCATGAGTGGGCGAGGGACAGAGAGAGAGGGAGACACAGAGTCCAAAGCAGGCTCCAGGCTCCGAGCTGTCAGTGCAGAGCCTGACATGGGGCTTGAACCCATGAGCTGTGAGATCATGACCTGAGCCACCCAGGCGCCCCTAGTCAGTTGATTTTGACAAGGATGCCAAATCCATTCAATGGGGAAGGAATAATCTCTTCAACAATTGGTCCTGGAGCAACTGGATATCCACACACAGATGAGTGGAGTTGTACCCCTTATGAACACCTAATTCAGAAATTAAGTGAAAATGGATCAAAGATCTAAATGTATAAACACATACAAAATCTTAAAAGAAACTAAAGCAGTCAATCTCTGTGACTTTGAATTTGGAAGCCAATTCTTAGAAATGACACCAGAAGTGCAGGAAATAAAATCCAAAAATAGACAAATCGGACTTCATAAAAATTAAAACTATTGTGCAACAAGGGACACCATCAAGAAAGTGAAAAGACAACCTACAGAATGGAACAAAATATTTTCAAATCATATATCTGATAAGAGTCGAGTATCCAGTAAATATAAAAGATCTCTTACAACTCAATAAGAAGAATATAAATGATCCAATTCAAAAATAGGCAAAAAGGGGCACCTGGGTGGTTCAGTCAGTTGATTTTGGCTCAGGTCATGATCTCACAGTTCGTGAGTTTGAGCCCCACATTAGGCTGTGTGCTGACAGCACTGAACGTGCTTGGGATTCTCTCTCTCTCTCTTTCTCTCTGCCCCGCTCGTCCTCAAAATAAATAAATAAACTTAAAAAAAATAAGCAAAGGAATTGAATAGACATTCCTCCCATTTGTATATAAAGAAGATATGTAAATGGTCAATAAATATATGAAAAGATGCTTAATGAAATTAATCATTAGGGGAATGCAAATCAAAGCTACTCTGCAATAGCAGTCGAGTGTACTAAGTTGACCGCAACTTAAGAGAAAATCCTACAGCAGAAAAGAACAAGTATCGGTGAAGATGTGAAGAAACACGACCACTCATTCCTTGTTGGTGGGAATGTAAAGTGTGTAGAAAGCAGCCTGGTTGTTTCCTTGATGAGTTAAACATAGAATTGCCACATGACCCAGCGATTCCGCCCCTAAGCACATACACCCAAAACAGGTGATGGAAACAAACTGAATGGAATTGAAGCCAGATATTCAAACAAATTCTATACAATAGCCACACTATTTCCAATAGCCAAAAGGTAAAAAAAAAAAAAAAAAAAAGACCCCAATATCTGTAAGTAGATGAATGGATAAACAAAGTGTGATATGACCACACGGTGGAACATCATTCATCCAAAGTGAGAATGAATTGTGACACCTGTTACAACGTTGATAATCCAGCAAGACATTCTTCCCAGTGAAAGAGACCAGACACAAAAGGCCACGTACTGTAAGATCCTATTTATATAAAGTATCCAAAGGAGGCAAATCCATAGGGACAGAGAGCTGCCTGGTTGTTGCCAGGGGCTGAGGGAGGAGAGACATAGATGTAGTGACTGCTTAACGGGTAGGGAGTTTCCTTTTAGGGTGATGAAAAGGCCTTGGAATTAGGTAAATAGAGACGATGATTATATAACATTCTGAATGTGTTGAATACCACTGAATTTATACTTTAAAGTGGTTAATTTTATGTTATATGGGTTTTACCTTAAAATTTGATAATAAATGCCCGACCAGTGCAAGTACGGTTTGTGTTAGTTTTCTGTGCTGGTTCTAAACCTTTATAGACGACGTAGTCAAAGGACACGTAAGTAAAAGGTAATGTTTCTTAATGTGAAAAAAACATGTCTTGTTAAAAAAAAGTGTCTTTTTTTTCGGGGCGCCTGGGTGGCTCAGTCGGTTGAGCATCCGACTTCAGCTCAGGTCACAATCTCACGGTCCATGAGTTCGAGCCCCGCGTCAGGCTCTGGGCTGATGGCTCAGAGCCTGGAGCCTGCTTCCGATTCTGTGTCTCCCTCTCTCCCTGCCCCTCCCCCATTCATGCTCTGTTTCTCTCTGTCTCAAAATTAAATAAACATTAAAAAAAATTTTTTTAAAAAGTGTCTTTTTGAAAATTATAATGCATGTCTTTATTCAGGTACATAAGTTATAAATTAAATTTTTGCTATTTTACAGTAAGTTGTAATAAAATACAAGATAAAAGCAAGTTTTTTTTTTAATTTTTAAAAAATATTTATTTATTTTTGAGAGAGAGAGAGACAGTGTGTAAGTAGGGGAGGGACAGAGAGAGTGGGAAACCCAGAATCCGAAGCAGGCTCCAGGCTCTGAGCTGTCAGCACAGAGCCCAACGTGGGGCTCAAACTCGTGAACTGCGAGATCACGACCTGAGCCAAAATTGGACACTCAACTGACTGAGCCACCCAGGAGCCTCTAAAAGACAAGTTTTAAGAAGTTATTTGATCAACTACATTTCATTAATGCTGGTGTAATATTTTATGTTATTCTTTACTTTGACTTTTCAATGGTTCAGCACAATCTCAATTCATTTTGATTATTTGTGAAGGATGGTTGAGGTGGAGTGAAATATTTTCTTATGAGTTGTATGTTTAAGTGCAATGGTAAATTTAAAAATTAGAATGCTCCAAAATATAATGCTACTATTTGTAGTTGGTTTGTAACTATTTTTTTGTGATTCATTTTGAAAATTTATTAGGATTGGCTCAGTAATGACTTTGTATTAGAGCCCTGGTTTCGACACACTAAAAGTGTGCATTAAAGCACTGAAATCCACAGACAAGGACTGCCTGACAGCTTTCTTCTGCCTCCGTGCCCTCCACTTAGGTCCTAATTGTCCCCAACTATGGGCTCAGGTCTAGCTAAATGTTGACCTTGGTCTGGTTCACAAATCAAAGTCATTCTAGAGAATGATTCCAGCATTTGCTTGAATTCCTTCAACCTGTCATTTCAACATTTTCTATGAATCCATTAGACACTTTTTTATTTTTTAACTGGGCAATTTAAGACAATCATGGGCAAGGCATGGGAAATGTTCACAAAGATTCACGGTTTGATGGGAACCAAAGGCAGGTTAAGTAACATTAATAAAATGTAATACACTTTTAAATACCTGAGGAAGAAAAGAAAACATAGCACTCCCATCCAAAGAGAGAGAGATGGTAAATGTATAGCTAAGGAAAAATTCGGAGAGGAAATATTCCATGAAATGCTTCTCAAGAGATGTGTACGGGCAGCAGGTACAAGACTTCAGACACCAATCTGGCATACCTGCTTAGGACTCTAAGACACCCCTCCCTTCCGTTCATCACTGATCTCTTGGGCTCTAGTGCCCTGGGCATCTGGTCCTAATGTAGACTTCCTGAATCTTCACTGGCTTTCTGTCGGACATCTTTCACCTAACCAGACTGCCAGAATCTATCAGTGCTACATAGCCCAGAAAGATTCCAGGCGAGACCTCTCTCAGCGTCTTGTCCTACAGACGAGTGGGAAATCATGTAAGAGAAGGAGTATTTTTGCTTCTTCAAATGAGCACAGTTGAAACATTCCGTAGTTTATGGCTTTGTTCCTGACTACACCATCAAACAGGTATGAAAGTCCTAATTCCAAGACAAAGGTTTTTCCATAACCTCCACTGCAACGTTCTCAAAACAAGATTTTTCTCAGTGCTCATCACGCTAGGTGCACTCTTAATCCCTTTTATCTGTCTCCCCCCCACCTCCCTTCTGGCAACCACCAGTTTGTTCTCTATAGTTAAGAGTCTTTTTTGTCTTTCGCCCCTTTGTGTGTTCATTTATTTTATTTCTTAAATTCTACATATGAACGAAATCATGTGGTACTTCTCTATTTCCTTCTGACTTAGTTCACTTAACATTATACTCTCTAGGTCGATCCATGTTGCAAATGGCAAGATTAAATTCCTATTTACAGCTGAGTAATATTCCATGGTGTATATGTATCTATATCTACATATCTATCTATCTATCTATCTATCTATCTATCTATCTATGTCTTCCTTATCCTTTCAATTCATCTGGGCACTTGGATTGTTTCCGTGCCTTGCCTATTGTAAATAATGCTGCAATAAACATAGGAGTGCATATATCTTTTTGAATTAGTGTTTTTATTTTTCTTAGAGTAAATACGCAGTAGTGGAATTGCCGGATCATATGGTAATGCTATTATTAACATTTGAGGAATGTCTATACTGTTTTCCATGATGGTTGCACTAATTTGCATTCCCACCAACAGCGCAGGGGGCGGGGGGTGGGGGTGGTGTTCCTTTTTTTCCATATCCTCACTAACATTTGTTATTTATGCTGTTTTTGAGGTTAGTCATTCTGACAGGTGTATAGTGATATCTCATTTCAATGTTAATTTGCATTTCCCTGGTTATTAGGGATATTGAGTATCCTTTCATGTGTTTGTTGGTCATCTGAATGCCTTCTGAGTAGGGGTTATTCTTTGTGGTTGTGTATATCCCCTAATACCTATAACTGTTCCTTGGATCCATTTATTTTTTGTTCATTGAGCAAATGTGCAAATATATATATGTTTTGCACAATATACGTGTGTGAAATAAAAATATATGTATTTAATTTCATATAATATATAATTTTGCAAAATATATGTGTAATTTATATACAAAATATATGCGTGTATGTGTTTATAGGCTATTTTCTTTAATACATTTTTTAATTCTTTTTTTTTTTTTTTTGAGAGAGACAGAGTGTGAAAGAAGGAGGGGCAGAGAGAGAAGGAGACACAGAATCCAAAGCAGGCTCCAGGCTCTGAGCTGTCAGCACAGAGCCCAAGAGAGCCTGACGTAGGACTCGAACTCACAGCTGAAGTTGGACGTTTAACCAACTGAGTCATCCAGGCGTCCCTATTTTCCTAACAGTGAATTGAATTGAATTAGATTGTAACCTCTAGTACAGAAGGACATAGCTTTTGCTGGTTTGTTTAGCAAATTAATGGAGAATATCAAAATATAGAGCATTTTCCCCTTGAAATACAAAAATTATATACTATTGGAATTGTGGGCTCAAACGGGAGAATCAAGGGCTTTATAATAATCTTGGCATTCCACATAACCATAGAAATCACAAAACTCTGTACTTTTACATAGTCCAACGTTTCTTGTTCAAATGTCATTTTAATTCTCAAATCAATCCCACGTGCTAATACATGGGCATAAGGAGGTCATATGGCTCAGTCCTTGAGGAGTTATGGTCATGTCCCCATTGCTCGAAATTCTAGACTGAAAACTGAAGTGTCCCAGAAGGCTTTAAGAAAAAAAAAGGATCTGATGCAGCTGTGTTTTTGATTAAAAAAAAAAAAAAAAAAGATCCTGTCATCAGTAGTTTATGTTTAAGATATTTTAGAGAGCTTGCACATCCTCAGGCTTCAAGTCCCTGACGAAAACAAAAGCCAAAGGCTGAAACAGCAGCTGCCTCCAGGTGGGAGGGCTTAGGGCTCTTGCCTTCCTAATTTGGGCTGAAGATATGTCGCATGAAACACTTTTTTCCATGACTGACTGCACAGGAGAAAGCGTTCATGGATGGACACTTTGCAAGAAGGTTTTGGCTCTCCAGAATAAAGTATAGGGGGACACATCTCAAAGGTAACCCCACCAGGAAAAGTAAATTGTGAAATAACTGTCAACTTCGTAACATTGTTGGCAAAAGCATAAAGCTACAGAACAGCAAAGGTGAAGAGTGAAAATTAGTTGAGCCATTAGGGAAAATCCTCTGTTCAGCAAACGTGAGATGGAAGTCCTGTTCTCTAAATGCAGAGATGCTACTCCATTTCTATCCACCTCTGGTGAAATAGAGCAATTGAATGGCGTTTCCCATAATGCTAATGGGCTAGGGCTGATTAATGATCACTTTCTCATCTGGTGCCTGAGACCTCTAGCGCCTAGTTCTGAGACACCTGACTGTGAATTTTGGATTCCAAAATGGAGTTTTGCACTGGGAGACCCTCTAATATGGAGCATAGAGGTCATTGGCTCAAAGAAGAGTTTACTGGGAAGGGAAAGTTCTCCAGTGTTTATCTCACTATAAAGAGGACCTCATGCTTAGGATTCTGATTGTTTTCCATGGTGAATTTCCACCCACTTCTTCCTTCCGAATACTCAGAAATTTATGAGTGCGTAACTGCGTACCCACCCACCCCAGGCCATAGGAAATAACAAACGATAATATCCAAGGAACAGAAATGATAATGACAGTAGAAAAGCACTCAGTCTTTGTCCTTTGAATCTCTGAACAGATGACAAGTGTATTGATATTACTCATTTCTTCATAATACATTGGGATTTGGTCACATACATGCTCTGGTATCTTCTTTCTGCCCCCCAGTGGCCTTGCTCTGCTCTTATCTCTACCATTAAACAAGATGGACACTGGCAGTGCTTTGGAAATTACTGATGCTACTCCTTTTGATGTCGCCTATCTCAATCCCGCTCCATGGGGGATGTTCCATCATGTTCTTAACACACAACCACTGTGGTGGTTAGAGAAGTGTCTGTTCTAATAAAAGTCTCGGGGCGCCTGGGCGGCTCAGTTGGTTAAGCATCCAACCCTTAGCTGTGGCTCAGGCCACAATCTCCCGGGTTCATGAGTAGGAGCCCCACATTGGGCTCTGCTCTGGCAACGTAGAGCCTGCTTGGGATTCTCTGTCTCCTCTTTCTCTGACCCCCTCGCACTCATGTTGTCTCTGTCTCTCTCAAAATTAATAAACTTTCTTTTTTTTTTTTTTTTAATTTTTTTTTTCAACGTTTATTTATTTTATTTTTGGGACAGAGAGAGACAGAGCATGAACGGAGGAGGGGCAGAGAGAGAGGGAGACACAGAATCGGAAACAGGCTCCAGGCTCCGAGCCATCAGCCCAGAGCCCGACGCGGGGCTCGAGCTCCCGGACCGCGAGATCGTGACCTGGCTGAAGTCGGACGCTTAACCGACTGCGCCACCCAGGCGCCCCTCAAAATTAATAAACTTTCAAAAATAAAGGTTGAAAAAACATAAATAAATGTCTTAATTTTGTTAAACAAAAGGACACATGTGATCTGCCTGTTTTTGTGTGTACAGTTTGCTTTCCTTTTCAGTGGCACCTCCAAAACGGTGTCCCCTTTTATTATGCCCACCTGTACTTGCTCTCTAACTTCTGGTCCTGGGTAGATTATGATGCTCTGGGTACCTGCAATGCACCCAGTAATATTTGCACTATTGGGAGACCCAACCATCAACAAGCCTATGTTATGATGTATTTTAGAGCCTGCTGGCTGTTCCCCAAAACTCATCCTGGCCTTCCTCTTAAATACCTGTGTGCCCAGAGAAGCTGTGTTTTCAGCCTCCTTGCTTTTAGAAGTCTCTATGTTCTTACCAGTGGAAAGTGAATAGTGAGAACTGGATTAATCTTGGAAGCTACATGTTGAGGAGGGCAGAGTGCTGCTAGCCTGGCTTCCTGGGATACTTCCAAGAGTAGAGCTCCACCCATCCTAGGTTTTGTTTTTAGTGTTTGTTTATTTTTGAGAGAGACAGAGACAGAATGTGAGTGGGTTAGGGGCAGAGAGAGAGAGGGAGACACAGAATCCGAAGCAGGCTCCAGGCTCCGAGCTGTCAGCACAGAGCCCGACGTGGGGCTTGAACTCACGAGCTGTGAGTTCCATGACCTGAGCTGAAGTCGATGCTCAATTGCCTGAGCCACCCAGGCGCCCCTCCACCCATACTGGATTTTTACCCTACAAAGAAATTACCTTTAATTTTATTTGAACTACTGCATTTTGAGCTCAGCCTTATCCTAATTAACATACTATCATCTACGCCATTTTTATACTGAAGTATAATTAACATACAGTGTTACATTTGCTTCAGGTGTGCAAGATAATAATTCAAGAATTCTGTCCCTTACACAGTGCTCATCATGATAAGGGTATTCTTATTCCCCCACCCACCTCTGCTCCGGCAACCACTAGTTTGTTCTCTGTATTCAAGAGTCTGTTATTTTATTTGTCTTTTTTCTTTGTTCATTTTTTTTTCTTAAATTCTACATATAGCTGAAATCAGATGGTATTCGCCGTTCTCTGTCTGGCTTATTTTAGTTATTATTATATCTCTAGATCCATCCATGTGGTTGCAAATGGCAAGATTTCATTCTCTTTTGTGGCTGAGTAATATTCCTGTGTGTGTGTGTGTGTGTGTGTGTGTGTGTGTGTGTACCACATTTACTTTATTTATTCATTGATGAATGGACACCTGGGTTGTTTCCATTTCTTGGCTATTGTAACTAATGCTCCAATGAACAGAGTGGTGCATATATCTTTTTTGAATTTGTGTTTTCAGTGTCCTTTAGATAGATACCTAGTAGTAGAATTACTGGGTCATATGGTAATTGTATTTTTAAGTTTTTGAGGAGACTCCATACTGTTTTCTACAGTGGCTGTATCAATTTGCACTCCTAGGGTATGAGAGTTCTTTTTTTTTTCCACATCCTTGCCAACCCTTAACTACCCTCAATACAATTGAATTAACTAGACATGGGCACGGGATATTTGAAATTAGCAGCCTCAGGAAAATTCTCGAGCAGGTATTATTATTTCTCTAACCAGGCACAGTAGGAGGTGTGAAACACAGATTATTGTATTATTTAGAAAATTTTAGGTACAGGTGTCATTGAACAAAGAAGCTTTATATTTAAGAATGGAACCCAGGACATGAAATACATTATCTGCCAACGTTAGAGCCTACTGATACCATTTTAATTTGGAGTAGAGAAAGAGAAAGAGAGAATAAGAGTTTCATGTAAGAACCAATAACAGTTTTTGAACAGTGGAGTGTAAGAAGAAGAGGAAAGTTGGGGCGCCTGGGTGGCGCAGTCGGTTAAGCGTCCGACTTCAGCCAGGTCACGATCTCGCGGTCCGTGAGTTCAAACCCTGCGTCGGGCTCTGGGCTGATGGCTCGGAGCCTGGAGCCTGTTTCCGATTCTGTGTCTCCCTCTCTCTCTCTCTGCCCCTCCCCCGTTCATGCTCTGTCTCTCTCTGTCCCAAAAATAAATAAACGTTGGAAAAAAAAAAAATTAAAAAAAAAAAAAAAAACAAACAGTGAAGTGTTCTATTTCACTGAATGTGTTTGTTTAAAAAATAATAATAGTAATATATTTAATGTTAAAATTTATATGCACTTACTGTAAACAATTTTTAGATATCAAATAATAAAATACAGAGCCTTGTCTAAATCAAGATCTCCCATCAGAAGAGACAAAGTTGCAGCCTAACAGTTCAAGAAGCAGGGTTAGACAACAAGGCAGGGTCTTTGCCATTAAAAGCAATTTTCTCTCTCTCCTTTTTTCCCTGGAAGAGAACTTTAAAAATTGACAGTCCTAACTGATTGCAGCTTCTTGCTTTGCCTCATTCCACCTTTTGTGAATAACCACTTGTGCTATCAGGTTCCTGTTGCATCTACAATGATTTTGATCTGCTATCCTCAGCGTACCCCCAGTTGAATTATAAAATTAAAGACCTCCCATATAAACTGTCCTTTGCAACCCTCTATTAATTAAAAAAAAAAAAAAATGAGGCACGCCTGGGTGGCTCAGTAGGTTAAGCGTCTGACTCTTGATTTTGGCTCAAGTCATAATCTCCCGGTTCATGAAATTGAGCCCCGTATCAGTCTCTGTGCTGACAGTGTGGTAGGGTCCCCCCCATGGAAAAAAATGCAAAAAAAAAAAAACAAAACAAAACAAAACAAAACAAAAGGCAACATGGCTATATGCGTAGGTGGCATCCCTCATGACCTTGTAACATGAGACCACTTAATCAGACAGCATGTTTGCATGTTACCACATATGGGAGACAAAGAAATAGAAAACCTATAAAAAACTACGCCAGGTGGTGTTGGGGGTCAGTTCTTCGGGTAGGAGCCCAACTGAGTCGTGCTGGCATGAATAAAGTTGCTTCCTGGAAAGAAAAGCTTCAGGGTCAAGACTCTGTGCAAGAATCCTGCTACAACAGCACAGAGCTTGCTTGAGATTCGCTCTCTCCCTCTCTCTCTACCCTTCCTCTGCTCGCACATTCTCTTTCTCTCAAAATAAATAAACAAACTTAAAAATTTTTTAAATGAAAAAAATGAAAAATTACTATGTGTAACCTGAATATGGCTGGACTGTGGCTCTCAGGAAATTCCACAAGGGATGACTGTTCATGTCAGTCAGGAAAGGCTCTAAGTATCACCTAGTATTTGACCTGTAGCCAAGAGGGCAAAAAACAAAACAAAACAACAACAACAAAAAAACATCTGCTTACTCTTGGAAAGTGATCATGTTTTTGTTTTTTTTTTTAATTTTTTTTTTTCAACGTTTATTCGTTTTTGGGACAGAGAGAGACAGAGCATGAACGGGGGAGGGGCAGAGAGAGAGGGAGACACAGAATCGGAAACAGGCTCCAGGCTCTGAGCCATCAGCCCAGAGACTGACGCGGGGCTCGAACTCGGGGACCACGAGATCGTGACCTGGCTGAAGTCGGACGCTTAACCGACTGCGCCACCCAGGCGCCCCGGAAAGTGATTATGTTAATATCACACCTAAGTTATATAAGGGCTTGGGCAAAGAATCTGAACATTCCTAAAACTCAGAGGGGCAAAACTTGTTCTCAAGAGCACGAGGAGCCTTTGAAGCTGTCCCTACTTCCATTGTTGGTAATAATATTGCCACTAGGTCTTTACAGAGCTTTTATTGTGCAAGTAGTAATAAGGGCCTGTACCTGAACTCTGACTTACTAAAAGGTAATTACCAAGTAATGTAAGGTAGTTTTTTGAAGGTCATCAATTCTAATACTAATGTTCCAACTACTATTACTACAGATGATGATAATAATAAAAACGGTAATAAAAGGTTGTACGTACAGAGTCCCCACTATGGGCCATCCAATGTTCTATGCACCTCATGATTAGCTCATTTGGTCCCCATCACCGAGATGACACTATGCTATGGATATTACTACTATCCCATCTAACAGATGAGGAAACCGAGACAAAAGAGGATAAGTGGCTTTGGTGAGGTACTATGATGTCCCACTTAATTTTAATGCCCTGCAAGAATCTAGATTGGGATGGATGGCCAACACCGCAAATCCACTGGGAAAAAGCACTGACGTAGAGCACAGCAGCCAGGGGACTGGTGATGAGGGAGCATAAGGCAAGCTGACAGGTCACAAACACCCCCCTCCACCCCTCATATGATGTGCAGTATTCCTCAGGCTGCCCAAGAACAAAGGAAAGGAGGAAAACAAATGGTTAACTGATAGAGATCACAGTCCTGCAGGACCTAAGTCTCCATCACCCCTCCAGAGTGATGTAGGAAACAAAGGCAGGAGAAAATGGCAGATAGAACTAAATTTTTTATAACCTGCAGCCCATTGACAAATACTTGAGACTGGCAGAGTAAAACATTTTTCCAGGAAGTCCCTACTGTCTTAATGCTAATGCTTTGCTAGAGGGACAAACATCATTAGCTTGACAATAGCTAGGCCTCCAGTATCCTGGGAGTCTTCTTTAGCATATGAAAATCTCACTGGAAACTTCCTCATGGACTTTATGTCACCCCCAACCCCAGTATAAAACCAGTCTCTCCCCATGGTCCTGGGGCAGCTCTTCCTGCCCAAGGCTCCTGTCCCTGGGCTTCAATAATTCACCTTTTTGTACCAAAGACTTCTTCAAAACTTCTTTCTTGGTCATCTGCTCCAGACCCCATGAACCTCACTGTCACCCCAAAACCTCATCACTGGGGAAGGGGGATGGAGAAGGGATCGGTAGGCATATTTCCTTCCAATCAGCATTGAAGTCATACATTTGGAAGAGAGCCAAGAATACATTTGCGGTTTTCCACAGCAGGAGCTGGCAGCCTAGAAATAGGAAGAAGGAACAATTCGTGTTGAATCTATTCAATAAATACTTCTCAAACCCAGCTTTCTATTGTTATAAGTTCAAGTTTGCTGCTCAGAAAATGGGTTACTGTCAGAATTCGCCAAGGCTACTCACAAATGATGCTTTATTTAAACATTGAACCCGTAATTAAATTATTTTACTGGGTGGCGCTGAAAATGTTTACGTTTTCTCCAATTTCTGCATGTTTATGGTCTCAGAATGCAAGTCAGAGCACCAGCACTGTGATCCAGGACGTGCAGACTTCAGGGGGACATGCCTGGAAAGTATATAACTCATAACTCAATGTGTCTTCAAGCCAACGCGTATGGACGCCACCCTTTAAAGAGATTATATTCGACAATGATATGCTATGCAGATATGCAGAGCATATGCTTTTTCTCTGATAATGTAGAAAATTGAATCCGTTTTCCACCTCATTTTGCACTTATAGATATTGTCTTAGTGGGCAAGTAATTAGACAGACACCAATGAAAGCATGTTCTGTTGTGGTATATTTGTTCTTTGCCTGAACAATACTTAATGAGCAATGTGGTTCACTAACTGAATTCGAGATATGAAAATGAATTATGCAAATCAGAAGAGCTGATAGCTAACTGTTATTAAAATAATTTACTTATCTTTTACCACAGATCAATTACCATGGCAAAGGTTATTTTTATATAATTAATAGTAATAACTACTAATATATTTATTGAACAGCCATAGGCCAAGTGTAATAAACTGTATAAAAGCATGGAATTATGTCAAATATCTGGCAGTGTAGGCAAAAGACCACATTTTACCTAAGCACTGTGCCAAGAACATGTTTAGGAGAAAGATTATGAGTTCAGCTTTGGCCTTTGGATATGCCTGTAGACATCAAATGAATATTTAAATATACATACTTGAAAATCTTTAGAGAGATTTGTATTAGAGACACAATTTGTGAGTCAGCAGTAATTGAAGCCATGAAGATGAGCGTAGTCTCTCTAAGAAAATAATATTAATTGAGAAGTAAAAGAACGTCTACTGTCAAGCACTGAAGAGCTCCCAATTCAACAGAGTCCGGCAGGATATTCAAAGAAAAATATTAAGGAGTGGCCAGAGAGGAAGGTAGAAACCCAGCATGCCCATAAGCAGGGGATGAAATCAAGTACACCCAACAGGGCTGGTTGTATAGAAGGAGGTGGGAAGTGCAGGTGCATTTTGCCCCAATGCAATCCTCCTCTAACGATTTTTAACTTGTCTGACTCTGCTGGGGGCCTAAAAAGACACATAAACACAAACAGGTACATACATGCAGATGAACACACAGAGATATTCTTATATTCTTATATTCAGGCACACCTGTGCCTTCACCACTTCTACCCAGGGACCCTGAAAGAAGTGAAGGAGGCCAATTAAATTCCGTTGGAAGGCCGTGGAAGATAACGGCCATACAGAACCAATGTATTTTATTTAGGTTGTAAGTAAGTATGGTCATTAGATAAAATGGCAAGAAAGATTTCTCTGGTATGTGGCAAGGTAATCCATGTGTAATGCCAATACTAACTGACCAAATAGTAATTACCGTTAACATTTACGGAGTATTTGTATATGAGTGGAACTTTATTAATTAATAGGCAGTCTTACAGTAAATTTCCAGTTGAAATGCTTTAACAATCTCATGAGGTGGGGAACAACATATGGAACTTGAGTGATTTTCTCAAGATTACTCCGCTAATAAGTGGTTAGAGATAAAGTGTCGATCTAGATGTGTGCGTCTTCAAATATCACAGTTTTAAACATGGGATCACCAGTAGAAGCCTCGATAGGAATCAAAAGAGAACATGATGATGTCTCTCCTTTAAAGAAATGGAGCCACAAAATAACTTCGACAATGAGTATACTTGACTCTAGTCAGGCGAGGTAAGTGTTCTCTTTAAGTCTCAAAAGAGACGACAATTAAAGGCTTCACTGAAAGCAGCAAATCTCTCTTCTGAATTTCGTGTTCTCAGCGGCATCTGTCGATTTTCAGTGGAAAAAAAAAATTGGAAAGCAGTATCATTTATTTTTGGTGATTTCTCTTTCTTTTATCATTCATTTGTTATCTGAGCTTATATTTGGGAATATACATCCTGCTTTATGTGCATCCCATAACATGAACTTGAATTTCCTCTCCACAGTTTTTGTTGTTATTGTAAATACGTTTGCTTCCTGTGGTATCAGTCTCCATGAGCCAGATACACCCCTACTCATGTAAAAATGTTTCTATTGTGGGTGCCAATAATAGTAATACATAAAAATCTAAAATATGGTATCTAATTTATTAAATCCACTGTGAAAAGAAAGGACTCTTACACCGAACGCTATTGAGGAAAGAAGGAGAGGACTGGAGAGCACATTTCAGACGCTCTGGAGGAAACATTTTGTTCCATTTTAATATATCAAGATTAGGAAATAACCAACAGCTGCAATGCCATTTCTACAGGTGAAAAATTCTGTCTGCTAGAAGAAAAGGATGAAGTTATAGAACTTAGTAGTAAACCGGCATTAATGGGAATTTTTACTGTAAAAAGGAAAGAGCTCATTCACTTACAATTTGAGTCTATGCTTTCTTGGTGATACTTACACAAATTCAGTTCCCTAATCCAGGGAAGAAGAATTTATTTCCCTTCCATTATTATATGAGTGATAAGATAGGTCACAAAATACACAGAACTGAACATAACATTAGAGTCTTGTACTATGTAAATATTTTTAATAATAGTCTCTTGTATGCTGTGTATTACCAAACTTCCAAAAAAATTCATTTTCTTAGAAATGAAGTCTGATGGGAAATAGCATGAAACCAGTCTTCAAAAACATTGGAAGGAGTTCTCCAGAGTAAAATTAAATTACATGAGCTAAAATAACTCTATTTATTTGGAAGTGAAGGCCTCCGAAAGGATTTATTTCTGTATCAAAATAAGAGCAATCGTTGGTCCTTAGTAGATTCTTAAGAGCACGTTTTTAAAATCTGAATTTGTAGCACTTTTTTTAATCAGATGAAGAGAAGAAGTAGTGGAGGGAGGGATGAGGGGGAAAAAGAAGAGTAAAAAATAATGGTTTCAGCAATAGTTTTGTTCAGTTCGTGCACGGTTGGGTACGATTTTCATATAACAATATGTTTTTATGTTACCTTCTATAGTAGTTTTCAAGTCTGTCCTTCATAGTTTTATATGATTATATATGATATATATATATATATATATAATATATATATTTATATGATTATATACATCTTTGATTAATCTAAATATATACCCATCCGGTAGGATAAACATAATTAATGTCTAAAATGTTTTCATCAAGGTCATTTTAGAAGCTAATGAAAACGTCCTGTAACATTGCACAAGACAGGAATCAGGGAAAAAGAAAGACCAAAGGCCTGAAATTCAGGCACCAGCTCAATGGAATCCTATTTCTGATCAGCCATAACCTTTAGAGAAACAGGAACAAAAACAGTCACTATATTGGAGAAGTTTGTCTCTATAAATGGCACAAGATACTGACAACGCCCTGTGCTCTGATTGTGGATTCTCCAAATACCTTTCAAATGTGTAGTTTTTAATCCTAAGAAGTCTTAGCCACTTGGGATGTCTGTCTGCACTATGTAAACGAAGAGCACCGATCCATATATTAAAAGTTAAGATCTCTGTATAATAAATACTTTAGCATTGATTTTGTCAATTAGTATATTTGAATTGGATGCAATTGAACTGTTTTTTCTAAAAATTATCCCTGCTAGGATTAGCTGGCTGAAAAGCATTCCTAGAACTTCATAGCGTGGGCCTTAACCCTGAACCTATGGTGAATGACCCAGATGGGTGTCTCTCAGTGTGCTAGGACATTCTACTCATCGTGAAGGAAGCAGGCACTGACTTAGAGGATGGTTTCTTCAGGAACTCTATTCTGATGCAATTCTCAAAAGATAAGTTATTGTAAAACTATGAGAAGCACTTGGCGGGGGGGGGGGGGGGGGGGGGGCGGGGACCTAAGTGGCTCAGTCCATTGAGTGTGCAACTCTTGATTTCGGCTCAGGTCATGATCTCATGGTTCTGGGATTTGAGCCCCACATCGGGCTCTGCGCTGACAGTGCAGATCGTGCTTGGGATTCTCTCTCTCTCGCTCTCTGCCCCTCCCCCACTCATGCGTGCATGCATTTTCTCTAAACAAATAAATTAAAACTTTAAAAAATATATGAGAAACACTTAATAGAACATAGAATTATGATTTAGGCAGAACCGAAAAATATTTACTTTATGCAGTGCATTCTAGCACCTTTTCTCTCTCTCTCTCTCTGTATGTACATATACATATACCTGTGTGTGTGTGTGTGTGTGTGTGTGTGTGTGTGTGTGTGTGTGTATATATATATATATTTTAAATATAATTTATTGTCAAGTTAGCTAACAGTGTATACTGTGTGCTCTTGGTTTCAGGGTAGATTCCCATGATTCATCACTTAACATACAACATCCAGTGCTCTTCCCAAGAAATGCCCTCCTCCATGCCCCTCACCCATTTTCCCCTCTCCCGCCATCATCAACCTGCAATTTGTTCTCTGTTTTTAAGAGTCTTTTATGGATTTGCCTTCTCTGTTTGAAACTGTTGTTTCCCCTTCCCTTCCCCCATGGTCTTCTGTTAAGTTTCTCAAGTTCCACATATGAGTGAAAACATATGTTATCTTTCTCTGACTGACATTTCACTGAGCATAATACCCTCCAGTTCCATCCACATTGTTGCAAATGGCAGGATTTCATTCTTTCTCATTTCTGAGTAGTATTCCATTGTATATATAAACTACATCTTTATCCATTCATCAGTTGATGGCCATTTGGGCTTTTTCCATGATTTGGCTATTGTTGAAAGTGCTGCTAAAAACACGGGTACAAGTGCCCCTATGAATCAGCACTCCTGGATCCTTTGGATACATTCCTAGTAATAGCACCTTTTCTATAGTAAATGTAGAAAGTGTCCACACTGCTGTCACTTCTAGTACTTAGAGAAGATTACTATAGCAAAATGGCTCCTATGGTCAGAGAAACTTTTGCTCAGAAATTCCTACTCTTCCTTCCTTATTTAGTTTAATCACTTCAATCCCTAGAATAATTTTGTACTCATATTCACTATAGAAGAGTTCTATGATACAGAAGATAAAATTGAAAGAAAATAGCTTACATTTCCCTCAGATCACACACTAATAGTAATCACACACTCTCTTAGCTAACTTAGAGAATTAGTAGTTACCAAAAAAGAGTGTCAATAGCTTACATAATTTAATATTTATTGATGCTCTAAAATGCAGTATTTAATTTGGTTGTGTAAACTAACATATTCAAACTTTACTATATTTTAGCTGCAATTGAGTGATACTAAGTTGGTATTCTGATTGTCTTTTTGGATATGTTCCAATTGAAAAAATATTGACTTAGAGGGTAATTTAACCATGTCATTACCATAAGATAGCCATCTATGCCTCTTAATATATAAACAGAAGCAAATAGATGTTATTTGCATTGGTTTTATTGAAATATTTTAATACATGCTATAATACAGTGCTGGAATCGAAGAAGTTCATAATGAACAGCACTGAGATCCTCTAATGCATGTATTATTATGTAATATTAATAATTCAGAAATTATGATAAAAGATAATTAATATTTCATTATGTACTTACCCTAATATTGATTTAATTCATTCCAAATCATGCCTGCTAAAATATCTACTCTGTCAAGAGAACTATGAGGTAGAAAACACACACACACACACACACACACACACACACACACACACACAGAAATATCTGAGTTTTCTTTAAGGATCACACAATCTACTTAGAAATACAAGACCCACAGATTTAAGCAGGCAGAGAACAACTCCATGGAGTGTCTAAAAACTGATGGTTAACCAATCGGGCTTCAGCGTGAATTTTTTTTTTAGTGTTTTCCCTTATTCCATGACACTTCAAAAGGTGAGGCTATCTAAATTTTTTCTTCATGATTACCTATACCTTCCTCACTCCATGAGACCGATTGCTTAGGTATCTGGAGAAAGTGTAAGATGTGCTAAAACTGCGACTCCATGCATGTAGTGTGCACGGGTCAGGACATTATTTTTTCTAACATGGGCCAGTTAGTAACTATTTTAGGCTTTGTAAGGTATGAAATCTCTCCTACTCAACTCTGCCAATGTAGACAACAGCAGCTACAGACAACACATAAAAAATGAGAGTGGCTTTGTTTCAGTAAAACTCGATGGGCAAAACCAGAACTGGCCCGCCAGCTGTGGTTAGTAAACCCTTGGTCCAGTGGATCACCCTAGTCCTGACCTATTTTCACATCCCAGGTGGCGAGTTGGCGGGGAAGTCTCTGCTCTAACTGTAGTCATTTCCATGTAGATAGTTATTTTACATCTAAAATTACAAGAAGCCAGAGTCTTTGACTTGGATACAGTTTTCTGGAGGCTTCATTTCTTTTATACGTTTCCTCCATGGCTGGGCAACTGATCTATGTCACTTAGTAGAGTGACCGGAAGCACAGACTCCCTTCCTTCATCACCAAATCTTGCTTCCAGATTTACCAACTGTTGGCCGCTCATCTGTGGACATCTTTGTTGAGCATGTGAACCTCTGTGCACTTCCTGAATATCAGACACTTCAGACATTTTCCCACAGTATTTTGTTTTTCCTACCAGCTTCTCACTTGCCTCCCCAGTTGTATCCCTGGCTTGCCATTTCTACTATAATTCACCTCTGCTCAAACACCAGAGAGAACTGCCCCAAAACAATACACATCAAGGAATGAAGGCCTTTATCTTCCCAGAGGCTGTGCTCAATGCTCTACACATATAACGGATTTAACACGGAGATGGGAAGGTTGCCTATTAAAAGATACATCTGTGTGAATTAGATATATTTGCTTCCTTCATGCTCCCTCACAGTTATCCAGGATAGCGTTTCACCCTTTTCCAGACCTCATGGAAAACAAAACTAAGATCCGAGGAAGCTACAGGTCTCAGTAAAACATAAATGTAATGTATTTAGTGAGTTTCCCATGAGTAGAGACTCCAGAGGAAGGGGGGGGGGGTGTGAGCAGAGAGTGAGGGCTGATGAAGAAACCTCACAGGGACAGGGATCCCTCCCGGCAGGAACAAGGACCAAGGACGGGTCAGAAAGGACTCAGCAAAGGGCTTTCTTGGAATGTGTGCTCTGCCCCACACAAATACACCCAATAACCACACATCCCACACAACAGAAAACCTGACCATGGAGAGACGAAACACTAGGCTCAAGTCAGACAGACACTGACAGAAGTAGAATAAGTCACAAAGACAGCTACATTCCTTCATTTTTCGTTTTAGTTTTAAGTTTATTTATTTATTTTGAGAGAGAGAGAGAGAGAGGGAGAGAGAGAGGGAGAGCAGGGGAGGGGCAGAGTAAGAGGGAGAGAGAATCCCCAGCAGGCTTCATGCTGGCAGTGCAAAGCCCCACCTGGGACTCAAACCCACAAACCATGAGATTATAACCTGATCATGACCTGAGATCACAGGTGAAATCAAGAGTGAAATGCTTAACTCCCTGAACCACCCAAGTGCCCCACTCCTTTGTTTTCTTTGTGAATGGATGGATGCTGATTTTTTTCCAAATGCCTTTTCTATGTTTGATGAACATAAATATTTTTTTGTCTTCTTTACTGGCTTATGTGGTAAACTCCCTTGATGAATTTTTTAATGTTAAACTAAGCTTCTTTAGCCTAACCCCGCCTTGGTTATGCTCGATTACTTTTTACTATGTTTCTAAATTCTGTTTGTTAATATTCTGTCTTTTTTTTTTTTTTTTTTTTTAGTTTAAATTCATCAGGGATATTGTTCAACGATTTTCTTTTCTTGCAATATCCTTGTCTGATATTGGGGTTGGGGTCATTGTGGCCTCATAAAACAAGTTGGGGGATGCTCCTCTATTTTCTATTTGTAAAGATGCTTGTATGAGTTTTTTATTTCTTTCTTAAACGTTTGCTAGAATTCACTTGGATAAGCACATCAGAAGTTTTTTTTGGTAGGAAAATATTTGATGATGAATACAATTTCTTTAACAGATTTAAGGGTTTTAAGATTTTCATTTTTTCTATGTCAGCTTTAATAGTTTGTATTAATAAGGAACTTGGGAAATGTATCTTATTCTTACAAATTTTTAAATTTATAAGTAGGTCATAATATTCCTATAAAAATTCTTACTCTCTGTAGAATTTGCAGTGATTTATTTCTGTCTTTCATTCCAGATACTGGCAATATATAATGTCTCTTTTATTTGATCCATGTTGTTAACAGTTTATGAATATTATTCTTTATAAACCCACTTCATTTTGTTAATTTTTGTTTTTCTTTTTTTGTTATTATTTACTTGAACATTCATTTTGGTTATTTCCCACTGTGTATTTGTTTGGGGTTTAAGTAGCTCTTTTTTTATTCTAATATTAAGTTGGGATCTTAAACAGTTTTATACTTTTCTTCTTTTACCAATATAACATGTAAAGCTATAAATTATTCCCCCCTTATTCATTGCTTTAGTTTTTATTTTAGAATTTTGCTACATTGTGTCTTTTCTTCCATTTCATTTTGAAGTATTTTTATTTTTCCCATGATATTGCTGAGGTTATTTAGAATCTTTTGGTTATTTAAAAATATATGGAAATTTTATAGATTTATTATTAATATTATTATTGTTGCTATTACTATTGTTTTTGGCTTCTAATTTAATTCCATTGTAGTCAGAGAATGTGTGTATTGTTTGAATACACTGAAATTTATTGAGACATGTTTTGGAGCCCAGCATATAGTCTTTCATAGTGAGTGTTCGAGATATAGATAAAAATAGTATATTCAGCAGTGAGATGTAATGTCCATTATACCAATTTCCTTGATAGTGGTTTTACAATATTCTATAGCCTTACTTATCTGGTTCCAACTTTTCTATCAGTTACTGAGAGTATCATATTAAAATGTTCAACTGGGGGGCGCCTGGGTGTCTCAGTCGGTTAAGCATCCAACTTCAGTTTATGTCATAATCTCATGGTTTGTGGGTTCGAGTCCCCCGTAGGACTCTGTGCTGACAGCTCAGAGCCTGGAGCCTGCTTTGGACTCTGTCTCCCTCTCTTTCTGCCCCTCCCTCACTTGCACTCTGTCTCTCTTTCTCTCTCTGTCTCTCAGAAATAAACAAACATTAAACAAATTAAAAATAAATAAAAATAAAATGTTCACCTGTGCATTTGTTTGTTTCTTCACCTACATGTTTTCTTTCAAGCATGTTGAATTTCCATGATGAGGTACATACCTGAAAAAATTTTATATTCTCTGCTTTAATTGACTACCATTATTTTCTTTTTATCTAATAATGATGTTGTGAATTCTATTTTTCTAATAATAATGTGACCCACATCCTTTTCTCATGCTTTTTATGTGCACATTTTATGTGCTATATAATTTACCACCTTCTACTTTATCTGTATTTTTATGTTTAAAGAGTGTTTCTTTCCGGGTGCCTGGGTGGCTCAGTCGGAAGCCTCCGACTTCAGCTCAGGTCATGATCTCACTGTTGGTGAGTTCGAGCCCCAACTCGGACTCTGTGCTGACAGCTCACAGCCTGGAGCCTGCTTCCTACACTGTGTCTCCCTCTCTCTCTGCCCCTCCACCACTCATGCTCTCTCTCTCTCTCTCAAAAATAAAAATTAACAAAAAATTTAAACAAATAAATAAATAATGAAAAAATAAAGTGTGTTTCTTTCAAACAATAAATACCTGGATCTTACTGTTTATACCCAGTCTGATAATCTCTGGTTTTTTTATTGGACAGTTTCAATTATTTACAGTCAGTTAATTATTGACATTTTCAAAAGTGATTTGGATGGCCTACTTAAACTTTATGAGTCTCAGATCTGTCATAGTTAAAATAAACTGAATAACCTGAAATTCTTCAAGATCAAAACTGGGTTACATGAGACAATTCACAAGAAGTGCTTAAATTCACGTGAAGTGTCTAAACACATAGGAAGAGTTCACTATTATTTATTTTCATTTGTATTCTTTTAAATTGTACTGCATAAACTCAGAATGAGCATCACTTCACAATTATAAATGCTCAGATTATATTAATTTCCCTCTGCCTCTATATGCTTGTATTGTTTATTAAGCAGCTGTAATAAATATATTTATTAATGAAAATTAATATTTATATATACCCTTTTGAAATACAAGTAAAATATATATTTCTGGGTATATGAAAATGTTGAAAGTAATCTATAAATATTTTTGGCAAAGTGCAGATCATTAAAACTATGGTACCATCTAAAATGGGGAGCATGTTCTGGCATTGATAGGGAAATTTGATATTTAAATATGCATTATTCTCTTCATGAGCTATTAATCTAAAATATATATATTTTTTATTTTTTAATTTATTTTTAATTTTTTTAATGCTTATGTATTTAGCTTGGGAGAGAAAGAGAGAGAGTGAACAGGAGAGGGACAGAGAAAGAGGGAGACTGAGAATCCCAAGCAGGCTCCACACTATCTCTGTGGAGCCTGAACACGGGACCAGAACTCACGAACTGCCAGATCATGACTTGAGCCTAAATCAAGAGTTGAACACTCAACCGACTGAGCCACCCAGGAGCCCCATACTATATATATATATATATATATATATATATATATATATACACACTATATATATATACTATATATATATATACACACATACACATATATATACACACATATACATATATATACATACATACATATATATGTATATATATGTATATACATATATGTATATATATATATACATATATGTATATACATATATATTTTATTATATGTTAGTTTATTTTGACAGATAGAGAGAGCATGAATGGAGGAGAGGCAGAGAGACAGAGATTCTTAGACTCCACGCTCAACACAGAGTATGCTGCATGGCTCGATTTCATGAACAGTGAGATCATGACCTAAGCCTAAATCAAGAGTCAGAAACTTAACTGACTGAACCACTCAGGCATTCTATTCTATATAAATATTTTTAATACGAAATTTATTGTCAAATTGGTTTCCATGCAATGGAATGCATGGATGCAATGCTCATCCCAAAAGGTGCCCTCCTCAATACCCATCACCCACCCTTCCCTCCCTCCCACCCCCCATCAACCCTCAGTTTGTTCTTAGTTTTTAAAAGTCTGTTATGGTTTGCCTCCCTCCCTCTCTAACTTTTTTTTTTTTCCTTCCCCTCCCCCATGGTCTTCTGTTAAATTTCTCAGGATCCACATAGGAGTGAAAACATATGGTATCTGTTTTTCTCTGTATGGCTTATTTCACTTAGCATAACACTCTCCAGTTCCATCCACGTTGCTACAAAAGGCCAGATTTCATTCTTTCTCATTGCCACGCAGTATTCCATTGTGTATATAAATTACATCGTCTTTATCCATTCATCAGTTGATGGACAGTTAGGTTCTTTCCATAATTTGGCTATTGTTGAAAGTGCTGCTATAAACATTGGGGTACAAGTGCCCCTATACCTCAGCACTCCTGCATCCCTTGGGTAAATTCCTAGCAGTGCTATTGCTGGGTTATAAGGTTGATCTATTTTTCATTTTTTGAGGAACCTCCACACTGTTTTCCAGAGCAGCTGCACCAGTTTGCATTCCCACCAACAGTGCAAGAGGATTCCTGTTTCTCCACATCCTCGCCAGCATCTAGAGTCTCCTGATTTGTTCATTTTAGCCACTCTGACTGCCGTGAGGTGGTATCCGAGTGTGGTTTTGATTTGTATTTCCCTGATGAGGAGCGACGTTGAACATCTTTTCATGTGCCCATTGGCCATCTGGGTGTCTTCTTTACAGAAGTGTCCATTCATGTTTTCTGCCCATTTCTTCACTGGATTATTTGTTTTCCGGGTGTGGAGTTTGGTGAGTTCTTTATGGATTTTGGATACTAGCCCTTTGTCTGATATGTCATTTGCAAATATCTTTTCCCATTCCATTGGTTGCCTTTTAGTTTTGTTGATTGTTTCCTTTGCTGTGCACAAGCTTTTTATCTTCACGAGGTCCCAGTAGTTCATTTTTGCTTTTAATTCCCTTGCCTTTGGAGATGTGTCAAGTAAGAAATTGCTGCGGCTGAGGTCAGAGATTTTTTTTCCTGATTTATCCTCTGGGGTTTTGATGGTTATATTTTATGTAAACAATACATACAACATTACACAAAATTCTAAACTCAATATCTGGTTCCAAAATCGGTCCATGAACATATTGTCCTGACTCAGCAGAAAGATGGCAATGCCAATGGCAAAATTAGTACGGCCACACTTCTATTGCTTCTTTCATTACCCTTTTTTTCTCTTTTATTTTTCTTTCTTCCTGTATTTCACTGTTTTTATCCCTCTTTCCTCTTTTTTTTTTTAACTTGTTACAATAGGTAGAATTATCTTATCTTTGTTAATGCCATGCTTTCTTAAGCTGTATGAACTGTAAAAATGTATAAGGATAATTTGTTATGTAGAAAATAGCATCAGTTACACATGGCATTATGCTGTAATAACTCAAAAAGCCAAGGCATACTCTCACATTACATTTCCACCAAATTGGTTTCCATGCTGGTAAATGGAAGAATGATTGATCTACTGCTACCTAAAAATCCACAGCCATTTTCTGTCCTAAGGGTGACAAGACGTCTTAATAGCAAATTTTCCTTGCTAGTAAAATAATGCAGGAACTAGAAGAAAAAGCGCTCTGATGAGAATGATTTTACGAGACGAGAAATCACACAAATTGTTATGGAAGAGGGAACCAAAATTACAGATGACTCTTAAAAAGGCAAACACATTCTCTATGCAAAGTATGTCTAGGGAAGGCCACGTAGCAGCTGGACCCACACAGTGTCAGAAGAGACACTTAAATCTGGAGAGTGTGATAAAAGAATATCTTTACTGTACTTATCAAATAATGACAGAATTGACTTTTTGGACATGCACCGCAAGTGTGGAGATGATGACTAGAAGGGCATAGAAATTGAGAACACGAAGTCATCCTCCAGAGCAAAGGACTGATTTGATGAGGTCTTCACCCCACGAAAGGTGATGTGATGCAACCATGATGAGGATATCACGTCTGGGGGCACATCATCCTGAGACCCTAGAGCTGCTGGGACTGCAAGAGTCTGGCTTCTGGGAGCACTTCATCCGTAAGATAAACTGTAGAATTTTTTTAAACTTTTTTTTTTATTTTTTTTTCAACGTTTATTTATTTTTGGGACAGAGAGAGACAGAGCATGAATGGGCAAGGGGCAGAGAGAGAGGGAGACACAGAATCGGAAACAGGCTCCAGGCTCTGAGCCATCAGCCCAGAGCCCGACGCGGGGCTCGAACTCACGGACCGCGAGATCGTGACCTGGCTGAAGTCAGACGCTTAACCGACTGCGCCACCCAGGCGCCCCTAAACTTTTTTAATGTTTATTTATTGTTGATTGAGAGAAACAGAGCATGAGTTGGGGAGGGGCAGGGAGAGAGGGAGACACAGAATCTGAAGCAGGCTCCAGGCTCTGAGCTGTCAGCATAGAGCCCCATGCGGGGCTCAAACCCATGAACCACGACATCATGACTTGAGCCAAAGTCGGACGCTTAACCGACTGAGCCACCCAGGTGCCCCTAAACCGTAGAATTTTTGAAGTAGAACTTCTCCTAGAAGCACATAAACTTGGGAGAAGAATTTTTAAGTAGCATTTGAGGAAACGCCACCAGAGGAAAAGAGGTCTTTATTTCCTATTTTGTTCCCAAGTGTTTTTTGTTTTCATTGATTTACTTTAATAAAATTGGAAAAAAGGTGGATTGGCATCATCAAAGAGAGTTGCTAGAACCTTCTGGATACTGGGAGTGAGATATAGGAAATAGCAGAAAGTGTAGCAGTAAGATCCTGTTTGTGCGCTGGGTCCAAAAGATGTTTAAATCCAACTTTGTTTTTCTAAGAGACTTGATTTTTGAGTATCCTAGTTAATCTCCTAACTTTCTGTAATCACATAAATCTACAAAATGAATAAACAAGCACGAGCCTTCCAGTATCTGTACATTTGTTACTCTGGAGATTATGAACGTCTACTATTATCTAATTATATTTGGACATTATAAAATATATGCAAAAATGTAAATTAAAAAAAAAAGTTAGTGGTGCTGGGTGGCTTAGTCGCTTAAACATCTGACTCTTGGTTTCGGTTCAGGTCACAATCTCGTGGTACGTGAGTTCGAGCCCCATGTCTGGCTCTGGGCTAACAGTGTGAGCCTGCTTGGGATTCTCTCTCTCTCTCTCTCTCTCTCAACATAAATAAATAAACTGTAAAAAAAAAAATAAGTTAAAGGAAAGTTCAAACTCCGCCCCCCCGACAACTGCTTTCAGAGACGGGGCTCAGCATTTCATGGATACCAACCATTACCTACCCTTCTGACATCTGCAATTCTAGGCCTCTTTGCAGATCAAATCCCAGATCTATCTAAATTCTATTGTTTCTCTCCCCAATTCAGGTAGACTCCCCAGCTGCAAACACATAATTCTACACCTGCTTTATTTTCCTTCCAACTCTGTTGTCAACATTTAAACTTCAGTCAAAAGCTAAATGTTGCTTTTTTAATTATTTTACTATTTTCATTTTTCAACGTAACCAGCCTAGTTTTTCAGATGACATCCGTGCCTTTAAACCAGTTATCGGATGTAAAATCATACAGGTTTTTTTGGAGCTGAATTCCTCTGTTACAGACCTCAAATAAATTTAACACCAGAAATGATTTAAACATTGATGTGTTCTGAATGGCTTACAGAAGTCATCGCTACACCATTAAAGGCATTCATTTACATAAGGAATTTTCTCCAGGGCAAACATAGGTAGTTTATTGAATTCGATATAAAATCAGTAGCTGTTTTTTCTTCAGCCCAAACTATGTGAAAATGAGAGCACTTTAATAGATAAACTCTCTGAAAACAAAATATTGGTGTAATCGAAATGAATTAACATTTTCTGTCACCTTCAAATGATGAGTGCTTGGAACACAAATCCAGATGATAAATCAGACTTTTAGAGAGGAATGGAACATCATGTTAATGGAACGTTTCACGTTCTGCAAAAAAGAGGAACAGGAAAATGAAGGTTTTCTTATCAAGTAATTCTGTAGACTATAATCTTTTCTTCTTTTTTCTTGAAACTTCTGTGAACTGTACCTGCTTAAACCTTCTGATGTATGTTTTTGCAAATAGACCCCCTGAGTCTTCAAACCCCACTCACTAGTTCACAGGACTCTGTTCCCGAACGTCTTGGGGGGGGGGTATCTTAGATATGTCTTATTTTAAGTTCTACCAGGCAAATGCAATTATTTGAGGCAAAGGTCAAGAGAACGATCAGTGACGACTCGTTAAAAGGGACCTTTCAAATAAATTGCTCATTTTCATTGCCGACTTCACTGCTTTTAAAAAGAAAGATGCCGGTTAATTCTTCCTGGGAGTGGTATTGCCTTGGTCGTCCTGAAAGAATACAAGGAAACAATGTGTTTTGTCCCCCTACACGTCACTTGTAAATACTAACATTTCCGATATTTCATTTATAAAATAAAGATAGGATTTTTTCGAATGTGCGATTATTTGTTTTGTTGAAGAAAATTGGAAATCACAGGGAATTGTAATTACTGATAGTTGTTTCATTAATTTTGTTCTCTGTGCTTCAAAGCCTCCTCTGGAACTCATCAGTTATAGCTCTTTCCTCACCTCCTTCAGGACTTCTCAGATGTCATTTTATCATTGACCCATTCCCTGATCCCTTGGCTTAAAATGGCTGACTTCATGATGAAGTGTTCTCAAAAATTTCTTTTTTCCTGTGGTTCTGTTGATCAAAAGTTATGATTCCCAAATAGTCTCTACACTCCATGGAGCCATGAGTCCTTCATCAGACAAAAGCTTTTTCCTCAAAGTCTTTTTCTAAACTGGCTTTCATTGCATCTCTGAACTTTACCCCACATCAGGAATACACCGTGAGTGGGTGGGAGATGTCAGCTACTACTCATCATGAAAACTCTGGTGTTTCACTTACCATGGACATGTAGCCACATATCCATGTACTTCACATGTTTATTGGATTGATCAAAGTGGGATTCTAGTCTCCCTTCATCTTGATACAGATAAGCTTCTATTATGCCAATGATGCTACATGGACACATTCTCCTCCCCGTCCCCTCCCTTCCAATGTTTATAGTGTCAATGAAAGAATTAAGCCACATTTATGTGTATTTATATATGTGCGTGAATGGATATATACACATATATTACTAGAAAAGAGCCCCAATAGAAAGTCTCAACAAACATTTTCATAGTTGTTGTTTTCTTACCTGTATCGATTCACTCACTGTTTTTATTTCCTTCTTTTATAGAGATTTCATTTAAATTTGAAAAGATAATACGTTTCTCAGCAGCAACATTTGAAGAAGGAAAGATGATTCTCCCTGCCAAAACTGTCAGGAAGGCATCCTGCATGAGATGAATTTTGAACATCATTTTGAAAGAAGTATGTATTAGGAGAATTTTAATGCTAATCTTCAAATACTTCCATATTTCATCCTGAGCTTGCCAAGTAGACAATTACATACATTGACCAATGTGTCTGGAATGTTACCCAGACAGACATAAACTTGCCTTTGGATTCCAGTGATCAAGACTCTATCAAATCTCATATGTCAGCTATTTTATTTTGTGATTGGTCTCATCATATTTCCTGAAGATTTTATCTTTCATAGAGAAACCAGAATGTCTTCCAAAAGGAGTAACTTATTTCGGCTTTAGTGTTTTACGTACAAAAGGAACCCAGTAAATGATCTTAAGCTATTTCATCTACAGTATATTTAAAACCATTTGTAAGCGTCTATGAAGTTAGCATTTCCAGGTATCTATGATTCTACACGTGTGTATATTTATATGCCTGTCCAATGTTATTCATGTGTATCTTACAATATTATCTGAGTTAGTTTCTTGTTTGCATTATTTCTGTATGAAGCACATAAAATTATAAAAAACTCTGAGGTTTTGAAGCCCGTGTATCTTAAAATGTCCTAATAATTTCTCTTTACTGACCCAAATATATGCCTTGTAAAAGAACATAAAGGGTAAAAATAATTGTAAACATCTGTTCTTTAGTCTAGAAACTTAATGCATTCTATATGTGGAGTGGTACTCACAAAAAAACAAAAACAAAAACAAAAACAAAAACAAAAAAAAAACAGAGTCAGGGAAAGAAAGACGGGGCATGTGACAATAATATTGAGAAAACATATTAAAAGATTCTGATAAGAAAACAAGTCAAGAAAATATAACTAATTATGAGAAGTTTAATTCATTTCACAATGCATGTTGACTTTAGTCCTCTGTGTGTGAGATCGCTGCTCTCCTCTAGATTAACGTCCGGTTCTGACAACAAAGGTAACATTCAGTTTGCAAAGGTAAAAACCAAAAAAAAAAAAAAAAAAAAAAAAATTGTTAATATGGCAACATCATTAAGATTAAAGAACTGATTAATGTAGATACTTCCAGTACTTTGTTTACATATTATATTGTATATAATAAGAATATGTTGGGATTAATTTTGATCAAATTTGTTGTCATGGAATTATCTTTTGATTTTAACTGAAACTTTAAATCAGTGCAGAAAACGAAGGAAAAGGCATACATTTGGAATCAATACAGACAGAATGGAGGGATTAGGAGCCAGACAGACACTGATTCAAATCCTGCCTGAAATGTTGGCTGGTACCAAATTATTTAACAATTTTTTTCTTTCTTTTATTTTTTTTAAGTAATCTGTACACCCAGCATAGGGCTTGAACTCATGACCCTGAGATCAAGAGTCAGATGCTATACCAAATGAGCCAGCCAGGCACCCCAGTTTAACAAAGTTCTTAACTTCTCTGTAGTAGGACAAACCGACCTGCTATGGACTCAATGTGGCAGCAAAAAATTGAAAAGAGGAGAATCAGACTCTGGCCCAAAAAGGGTGCCTTCGTGCACCAATAGGGTAGATCCTCGAGTGCAGACAGAATTCTCCAGCAGCCCCAGAGATAGACTGCCAAGCTTAGGACAGGACTCTGGGAGGGACAAGACATCAGGGAGCCCTGTCTACTTATGAGTATATTCTTAATTTTGGATGTATGTATTACACTACCATTTATTTGCTTGATAGTGAATAAGCCTAAAACAGGTCCAGTTGACCATTTCCTTCCAGTTTTCAAAACCAGATGAGCCAATGTCACTCTCAAAGGCTCATGCTAAGATGACGGTAATGATTATTTTCTCATAGCGTGAAAGTGAAGGTTAAATGAGAGATTATATGTCACAAGCTCTGTTGAGCCCATACATATCACTGATAAATCCCAGTTATTCTTGTTGTTACCAGTTCAACCAAATAGTATAGTGAAATTGTTTCTACATGTCAAAAATTGGGAAGTAAGGCAATATAAACATCCTTGTTTATATTTGGTAATGGTAGATTTACAGTCACCCTTCCAATCTTCTAAACATGTTTTAGGAGAAACACACAATTATGTTTTTTTTTTTTCAAAAACTCTTAATTTTCCCTTGCAACTTAAGTAGTGAATATGGAAATGGTTATGCTCCATTGTTCTGAAACATAAAATTGGATTAATTTAATTTGATCTAAATGAGTAGGAAATTTGATTCAATTCTAATTAGTGGGACTTAGTTTTTTGCAAAGCACTCTCTTTGCCATGGTAGAGATTAAAAAATGGGAAAGAATTAGGTCCAGCCTTGAAGAGGTGCACGTTTTAGAAATGAAAATGCCCTGTAAAAAGCAAAGAGGACATGTTCTGTTATTTTGAGTGAAGCTAATAGCTACAACTTGACTTCTATTGGGTTCTTGCCACTCAATAGTTTTTGAGAACATTTACTAAAACCATGGAGCTGAAAATTAATACAAAAGAGTATCAATTCAATGTCAAGCAGGGTGATATTCTCTCACCTCCCTCCCTATCCAGATGGTCTTCTATCATCCTACTGTTGTTCACTCTCTCTCTCTCTTTCCTGATCTCTGTAAGGGTTTAGATTTGAAATTACACTCCGTGGTTGTGCTTCAGTAGATTTAAAATTGCTACTTTCATATGTTATGATTTCACATGGTCAGTCCTCTATGGAAAATTAGTTTATCCTCCATTACCTTCAAAGTGAACTTTGACTAAAGTATCCCTAATATAAAATCCAATGTAAAACCACAGCTTTTTCCATTATTTTAAAGAATTGTGCCTACTGACTTTTCTCTTTGAGTTGCTGTTAGTTTAAATGACCTCGGTACCACAGTCACAGAGACGCTACCATCAAAAGAAAAATAATTTGACTTTGTATTTTCTTTTACTAGAATTGGATTCATGTGAACCACTTTGCGATGGGCTAATGGTATTACCTAACAAATTTCACTTGGTTTTTGTGGTTATTATGCAAAGTAAATTTACCTGGTTCAAATTGTTTAAAACTTTTTGAATTGGAGCTGCCTTAACTTCAAAAGTTAACACACTCTACAGTGTTCTAGAAATTTTTTTTTCTACTTTAATATCACAACTATAAGGCACACTCTTTCGGAAATGAATTTGGAATCTGTCTTTGAAATTTACAGATTGAGAAAATGTTGCTGTTAATCTCTCTGAAACCCTCGATTTTGTAATTGCTAACTGAAAGCAAAATGTCTTCAAGGGTGAAGGAAGAAACTTGTAGGTGACAAGTCATTTAGAAATAATGTCCAAAAATGTGACCTGCCCTGTAGGTGCCACTTAATTATAAACACCCACATAAAAGATAACAAGCATAATATGTAAATGTTTACAAGGTTAATTTTTATCTCTTTTGGATATATCAAGTTATTTTATTTTCAGGAACGCAAATTAGGTAAGACACACCGAACAGCATCTTTCCCATTTTAACAGCCAACTGCAACATGGAAGGTTTAAATAACTCCACACAACCTCATGGTTTGGTAAAAGGTGGAACAGAAGACTCTCTTTTAGCCTTGCTATATAATGCCACCTGAGATTCAATGCTGAATGAATGATTTTTGTGGAAGAGTCCCAAGCTAGCGCCTTTTCACTAGACCATGGTGCCTCTCAATTTTGGTGTCCACTCTGTGATCTGACAAATCCTTTTCTGAACTGATGGATTCCATCGGTAGCCAAACCCACACCATAGTTTCCAAATTCATTTCCTGACTGGCGGTCTTTAATATAAACTTATTGAAATACTTATACAGCATTGGGAAAATGTGGAAACCCGTTATACCTTGCATGATTTAGTTAGAGCCCTGTATCCTCGTACCCATTGTTCTAACAAAGGCAGTGTCTGGAGAATAAGATCCAGAAGGGCAGTTTGTTCTTGGGTTATACGGAAAATTTTTGCTATGGATGTTACTTATTTCATTCCGATTCTTTCCAGACGATCTCATCTTATGATAAAAACTTTTCATGGTTAAGATTCTTCACTATCCTTTAATGACTAAGCTGGCAGCTGTGGATTTGAAAGTTGACATTGAAACCAAGGTATAAAGCCGCCGTTGTTGCTGTTTCCATTGGTGTTGAAACGTGAGGAAATGGAAGGCCGATTTCTGTAGAAATATGCAGATATCTCTCCATGGTTTCCATCCCATTCCCTCCTCCTGTGTACAAGATGTTCTCGGCATCGACTGTGAAAGCCATCAGCTATGCCTACCCAATGTTATTTTTTTCTGATAATTTATATTTAATGACATACAGAAAACCTAATATCAGTAGTCTTTCCTCTGGGAATGCCTACCACAAACTTCCCGCCCTCAAATTATTGTGGGCCCTTCAGAAAAGCAGCTAACAAGCTGGAATGAAAAGCAGATAAAGCAAAGATGATTCATAAAAGCACAATGTCAGGACTTCCTTCAACGTGCGTGTGTTGGTAAAATTGGGCTTTGAAGAGCTGTAGGACTTGAAGAGTGAGAGGCTCACTGGTGGGTTTGGGATCACTGAATATAAAATAGCCTGGGGGATGGTTTTAAAATCACTCTTTGATTTGGAAGAAAATACAAACCCAGGTTTTGTGGATCAAGAGTAGCAAGACAAACATTTTTCAAATAATTGGGGAAAGCTGACATGGAGACAGAGAGTTGTTGGGCACCAGGATATGATCTCCTCAGGAGGGCAAACTCAACACGCACACAAAAAAGGGTAAATACGTTTAGGGTAAAAAAAATCCTAAAGAAATTGTCATCTCTTTGGAGTGGGCCAGAGAGCGCTTGGCTGAGTTAAAAAAAAAAGTTCGTGCTCAGAGAAAAAGCAGTTTGGGGGGCACTTGGGCAGCTCAGCGGGTTGAGCATGTGACTCTTGGTTTCAGCTCAGGTCATGATCCCCGCATCGTGGGATTGAGCCCTGTGTCTGGCTCCACACGGAGCACAAGTGTGGAGCCTGCTTAAGATTCTCTCCCTCTCTCTCACTCTCTCTCTCTCTCTCTCTCTCCCTCTGCCCCTCTCCCCTGCTCACACTCTCTCTCTAAAATGAAACATAAAGAAAAAAAAGTTTTTAAGCACAAGTTTAGAATTAGACTGGAATTTGGCAATTTAAAATCATTGATTTGTTTAGGAAACACAGGACAACATAGAAAAATCAGGTAAATTACAATGCAAAGTGATCTAAAAGTATAAGACAGAGGAGTGAAATGAGCAGAGAATAAAAACGGAAAGCTCCAAGATAACACTTTTTGATGCTTTTAATTTGTGAATGTGTATTTGTGTCCTAATAACCTATGTATCTGTCACTCATCCAAATTAAATTTTTTCATGTAGACACTGTTTATTAAACCAGATTCTGTCTGCTAAAATCAATCATCTTCACAATAATCGTGTCTTACGTGTTGCTACTTAATGGACAAGGTCGGGGAAGGCATAGGTGCCGTGAAAGAGTCATTAGAAAGTGGAATCACTACCTAATGAGAGAAAATTGTTGGCAATAAATAATGAAGAAAAGATTATTTACAATTCATCCATTTTTTAATGAAAAGATGTGGACAATACATGATGCTTTCAATGTATTTTTTTTACTTAGATTTTTCTTAGATTTTTTTGTTTAGATTTTTCCCCACTTCAATAATTATGTATCTACATCAAAATGTTAATAGCCCCATAGTGTGTCATTGTATTCCAAAATAAATATAATCATACTTCTATTATTGAATATTTGGGTTACCGTCCTATTTTTCATACTTAAAAGCCACACCGATAAACATTTGGTAAGTGTGCCCTGATCCATTTATCCTATGTTTTGTAAGGACATGCATTTTCGATGATTAAAAAAAAAATAAAACATGAATCTCACATGATTATTGCAGTTTTGGTGTTCATTGGTTGAGAAAATAGCCTGAAAATATCAGAGAGTCTGGATTATAAAAGGAGTTCAATAAGCTCCTTAACCCTTAAAATATTTTATCATCAAAGAAACATCTACAAATATTTGAAAAATATGACTTCATTTCCCCTGTGTTCTTTTTTTAAAAAATTAATTTGTTTTTAATGGCCTTGGTGAAGTGTCGTTGATATACAATGAACTTCTCATAATCAGCGCATACACTGGGATGGGTTTGGACGTATTCAGACACCTACGATAGCATCACCTGCATTCTTGTCTGCCTCCATCCTCATGTGAAGAGTTTGTTGTGGTTATTTTTAATAATACCTCGCTGCAGTTTTGCTATGAAAAGCAGTAGTTACTGGCAAGAGAAAGGTGCTTGTGTTAAAGATGGTATCGTCAGGACTCTGGGAACCGAGACTCCCCCCGGAAACACCTTAAGGAATCTTTGTGTTTGAGGACCTGCCTGCAGCCTCCCATAAAGAGTTAAGAATAATGGTGACCACTCATGGGGCAGTAAATGGAGCAAAACAGGGTGGGGGAGCAGAAAAGGCCAGAGGCAGAAGGAGGAAGAGAGACAGGGGAATGGCACGCACCCAAATGCCCACTGAATTCACCAGGTCTGGAATGGGACCTGATGGGAAGATAAACTCTGTACATCAAGTGTGGTTATGATCTGTTCCTGGTAACAATCCATTTTGGTGTGTGAGTGGAGAGTCTTCATGCCCTTCCAGGTAGATTGGAGATCTACAAGGTGCTTATGCCCATTCTATAATTCTAGCCCCTAGCACAGAGGCTAGAACATAGTAGGAAATCAATAGACACCTGTTGAATGAATGAATGTATAGCACCATTGATTCAATATGCATGCAGTGTTATATGGACACCTGGATTTTCCACATTGTGATGATTCTAGAGTCCTACTACTGTGGGACATCCAGGGTCATGGACGCTAACCGCTGATTTACCATCTTTAGTGGCGGTATGTCTAGACTTTTCTTTATGCCATCTTTCAACCCCTGCCATCCTCCAGTTTCCCGGACAGTGAACCCAGCCTGCCACCTTTGTTTTACAAACCTCTTGACCAAGATCGATGATCTGAGACAAAATAACCCCCAGCAAGTCTCTTTACCCATCTGACACCGCACACGCAATAGATTAAAAATAATAACAATATCATAGCGCAGCACTCTCACTGGCATGCTGCAATGTAGCCTTAATTATTATTTATTATTATTTATTATTTATTGCCAATGCAATAGCAATGGTATGCCAAAAGATTCAATTTGGTCCTAATGTCTCTTGCTTGCTTTCCTGCTATGTATTAGTATTAGGGTCTCATAATTAATATTAAATCCAAATAAATCCAAATATAATTGCTGAACTGTAAACACCTAATAACAATTAAACCCATCAGTCAGAATAAGAGATCATGGTAAAAAAGCACCCATTGGCTTAGATGATTATTTGTAAAACATATACCCTTATCTCTCATGGTCATTTCTTTTCTTCATTATCCCATTCAACTTCCTGTAAAATTCATCTCCATCAACATTCTCCTCTGAGAATTTCCTCTGACCTTGGCGTGCTCTGTTTATTCACCAAAGATTGACCCTCTAGGTATGACCTCAGATGAAATAAATATTGTTGATTTTACAAGCTCAGAAAATTGCAGCCTGGCATTTCCTGTGCACGACCACCCCTCCATCAAGAATGCATATTCTAGTGGTTCCCAACAACTTCTTGGTTATCATATCAAGAGGATAGTGCACACACTAAAAAGGGACTTAGTAAATGGAAGTTTACTTCCTTTTTTCCAGCATGTTTAATTCTTTTTTATGTCAAAAATTTTTTTTTTAAGTTTATGTATTTTTGAGAGACAGAAAGAGACAGAATGCGAGCAGAGGAAGGGCAGAGAGAGAGAGAGACAGAATCCAAAGCAGGCTCCAGGCTCTGAGCTCTCAGCACAGAGCCTGACGTGGGGCTTGGACCCACAAACTGTGTGATCATGACCTGAGCCGAAGTCAGACACTTAACCAACTGAGCCACTCAGGTGCCCCTCCAGTATGGTTAATTCAAATTAACCATAATTTTACTTGATAAAAGTATTTTAAGTACTTTACAATTTTACCCTGGAGTAAATTAATTTTTTTTAATGTTTGAGAGATACACACAGAGAGAGAGAGAGAGAGCATGTGTGCTGGGCAGGGGAGGGACAAAGAGAGAGGGAGAGAGAGAATCTCAATCAGGATCCTTACTGCCAGTACGGAGCCAAATGCAGGGTTCAAATCCGCCAACCATGAGATCATGACCTGAGCCGAAACCAAGCATCAGCTGCTTAACCAACCTAGCCACCCAGATGCCCCTAAAATAATTAATTTTGCTTTAAAATTTTCTAAAGTTGCATTAGGAAGAAAAAGAAATACCTCAGTGTATCTGGCAAATTCTGATTTTCGTTAACATCACATAAAGTAACAAAACTTAATGTTTATTTGTTTGGCTTGTCAAATTGCATAATTAATAAAAAGCTTCCATTAATGGTTAAAACTTAAATTATTTAATGGAAGTATTTTGGTAAAAACTGCATTTGATAATGTCTATTTGGGGCTATTAGAGCATTAGTACATGCCTGGCATATCTTTTTTTATTTTTTTTATTTCAATATAGTTAAATGGCATCTATGCCTTTTGTGCCTAGTAATTATTAATTACTAATAGTAATTATGAAAATTAAATTTAGTTCCATTAATGATACATTGCAAAGTGCAAAACTCTACAAGCCAAGTAAGAGGTTTTTGTGTGTGTGTGTGTGTGTGTGCGTGTATTTACTTTTGAGAGAGAGAGAGCATGAGCAGGGGAGGGACCGAGAGAGGGAGACACAGAATCCGAAGCAGGCTCTGGGCTCTGAGCTGTCAGCACGGAGCCGGATGCGGGGCTGGAACCCACCAACTGTGAGATCATGACCTGAGATACAGTCGGATGCTCAACCAACTGAGCCACCCAGGCGCCCTGCCAAGTGAAACTTTAAACATGACTATTTAAAGAAGTAAGAATGATATCCATCCTTTATCTTATGGAATGTCATAAGGAAAGGAAATATCTCTGAAGGTCTGCAGGAGGGAAGCTTCTGCTCTGGTACTGTACTCATGGTATGGTGCATTTGTTCAAGCTTCATACGTGTTACTGCAAGCCTGCAACCCCGGGGGTGGACTGGGGGGGAGCTGCAGCCCCGGGGGACGGGGGGCCCAGCGGTGGGGGGAAGACATCTGCTGCTGGGCACTTGTGCTTTGCCTTGGATTTATTCCCCTCCTATCTGCTGAGTTACTCCACAGCAGTTGTAACCGGCTTCCCTTCTTCCTCATTTTTATGTCTGTCCATGCTCATATATGACCCACTGTTCACCCACTTCTAAGCATATGTCATAACATAAAACATTAAGGAATAAAATAACATCAACTACATGAAGTGAGTTTATTGCAAAGCTTATATAATTATTTGTTTTGCTGTACTTGCTGTGAAGAAAGATCCAAAAGAGAGAGAGAGAGAGAGAGAAGGAGAAAGCAAGAAAGAGACAGGGAGAGAAGAAGGAAGGAAGGAAGGAAGGAAGGAAGGAAGGAAGGAAGGAAGGGAGGAAGGGAGGAAGGGAGGAAGGGAGGAAAGAAGGAAGGAGAAAGAAAGAAAGAGAGAGACAGGGAGGGAAGAAGGAAGGAAGGAAGGAAGGAAGGAAGGAAGGAAGGAAGGAAGGAAGAAAAGAAGGAAGGAGAAAGAAAGAAGAGACAGGAAAGGAAGAAGGAAGGAAGAAAGGAAGGAAAGAAGAAAAGAAGGAATAAAAGAAGGAAGGAGAAAGAAAGAAAGAAAGAAAGAAAGAAAAGAAAAAAGTAAAAAGAAAAAGAAAAAAAAAGAAAAAAGAAAAGAAAGAAAGAAACGAAGAAAGAGGGAGAGTAGAGAAACAGAGGGAGGGAGACAGGGAGGGAAGGAAAGAATAGGGGGGGAAAAAAGAGAGAAAACCAGAAAGAACTCTCCCATCCGGTCTGTGCGGGCTGGCTCCACACTAGGCACCCCCTCAACAGCAGCCAAGCCCTTGAGGACTGTGTTTCACCCCTTCCCTCTCGTTCACACTGAGCGTAGAAATCAACCAGAGGTGAAAGCATGGGGTATCTTGGGTCTTCTCTGGCCTGGGTTCTGCTTGGGCTTGCCTGTGACTTTGCTAAATTCAGGTGCTTTGGAATGCTCTCATCTCCCCAAGACACTCTCTCCCAGCGTTCCTCCCTCAGTGGTGTTATTATTACTTCAACTGAAATCCTTTACCCCCAGGCAGCAGTGGGGTGTCTCTTTACCTTATGACATTTTCAAAGAATGTCTGCAGTCTGCTCTGGCTGAGTTGCAGATTAATCCCAAAAGGCCAGGTCCTTGTGTCAGCCCTTCAGGTAGAACCCAGACAGGCGGGAAGACCAGTGAGGCACATTTGAGAGGAAGAGCTGCTCTGGTCTCCCAGATCCAGATCCAGGAATCAGGGTCCCAACACTGGAAATGTGGTCCCGTCTTCAGGGCAACTGCTGATCCAGGAGAAGGTGGGACAGCGCAAGTCATAATATCACAAAGCGTTCCTACCACTTTTGAGGTGACTTTCTCTTTTTTTTTAAAAGAAAATTATTTTTCTTACATTTTTATTTATTTTTGAGAGACCGAGAGAGACAGAGCAGAGAGAGAGGGAGACGCAGAATCCGAAGCAGGCTCCAGGCTCTGAACTGTCAGCACAGAGCCCAACATGGGGCTCGAACTCACAGACCATGAGATCATGACCTGAGCTCAAGTTGGACGCTTAACCGACCAAGCCACCCAGGCACCCCGAGTTGACTTTCTCTTGATTCATTGATTTCCTTGTTTCCTGTATACTTTTGACTGCTTTCCAGACAAGTTGCTTCTGACAGTTCTTCCTTGGTACGTTAAAGTTCCTGTAGGGAACCCCTGTAGGGAGTTTCTAGGTGGCTCAGTCCATTGAGCATCTTGGTTTCTGCTCAGGTCATGGCCTCACGGTTGGCGGGAGGGAGCCCCACTTCGAGCCCCACGTCGGACTCTGTGCTGACATCGCAGAGCTTGCTTGGGATTCTCTCTCCCTCTCTCTGTGTCCCTCCCCTGCTCGTGCTCTCTCCCTACCCCCAGCATCCCCCCCCCCCCCCGTGTCTCTCAAAATAAATAAACTTTAGAAAAATAAGTGAAGTAGAAGGATGGGTTTGGGAACTACTTATACGCTGTTTCCATCGATATCATTCTTGCTATTCATTATCCCTCACAAGAACAATGGCATAGTATACACATGTACAATTATATATATCATATAATACATATATATATTTGAATATATTTACATGGGTGATGGTATATCTATTCAACATTAAGTACTGAACACTGTTTTAGGATATGTATTTCATAATAATGAAATAATTTTGCTGCCGGATGAACGGGAGAGAGAGATCCCGAGCCCTGAGTCCTTCACCCACACAACCTGTCCCTAAAGATACTTCCAAAGGCTTTTGGTCTCACAGGAGAAAGAATTCAAGGACCGACTCCACATCGCAGATGAGCAGTAGCAGCAGGAAAGTGTGGTGAAGGACAAGTACACTCTCTAGATGTGAGAGCAGGTGAGTTCAAGAGAGAGACACAGCTGGGAGCGCCAGGGTTTGGGCTGCTGTCTCCTATTGTCAGTTGTTATCAAGGAAGTGGAATATTCGTGACTTGGGGTGGGGATTTCTAGGATGCTGGTTTCCCAGTTTTTCTTCCTTATTTGCTCAGGGGTTTCCTGTGCTGGCACCCGCCATCTTGGGTCTGTCTGGCTTGATCTGGCTTCTTATGGTTTTGTGTTGGAAAGCTGCCCGATAGGCCTCTGAAATTAGCATGTGGTCCATTCGTTCTTTAAAATGTCAGTTATTGGGACACCTGGGTGGCTTGGTCGGTTAAGCGTCCGACTTCGGCTCAGGTCATTATCTCACAGTCCGTGGGTTCGAGCCCCACGTCGGGCTCTGTGCTGACAGCTCAGAGCCTGGAGCCTGTTTCAGATTCTGTGTCTCCCTCTCTCTCTGCCTCTCCCCTGTTCATGCTCTGTCTCTGTCTCAAAAATAAATGTTAAAAAAAATTTTTTTAAGTGTCAATTATTTACGTTGTCCTTAAATTCTTAGCTTCAAAACATAACAAATCCTGGGTGTCAGAGGACCTGTGTGATCAAATTTGAACTGGCCACTGCCGTTTTATGCCAACCATCCTATTACCTTTTCTTCATTCTTCGCAGCAAGTAACAGTGTCCTTTCTTCGTGGCGTAATTTCACAAGCCCATTAATCCTATGATCAAGTATTGAAAATGGATCCTTCAATGGATTGGCAAATAACGTAGAGAAGGGTTATAGGTGCCTGTAATTCCGTGACTCCTGAAAATAGAAGGACTAAGCCATGCATTCTGAAGGAGCTAGTCTTAGTGGTGATGACTATTCATTTCTAAAAAGTGGTGCAAAAAACTCCTGTGCCACTCATTTAAGCCATAAGTAAACTTTCAATAAGTTTACATAAAGCGTTTTAAAATAAACTCAAAAGCAATTTTCTATATGAATCATCTCCTTCTTATCGTCTTAAAATTTTATTGCCACATCTCTGCTATACCTCCGCGAAGGAGTACCTAGTGTTAAGAAATAACATAAGAAACTGATTTAGTCTTTTGCATCTCTCATACATATCTTGTAAAGTCTTTTGAAAATCATACCTCATTCAGAATTGTGTTCCAAAAGCAAAATTCTGAAGTTAAATACCAAACGGAGTTCCCTTAATGACATTAGAACTTATGATAGTCTATTTGAATTCCACTGTTGGAGCTTTTTCAAAAACATGCCATAAAAAAATTATGACATAAAAAAATTAAAACTCTGCTCCATCAACAAGACGATGCAGTATTTATATTATTGGTAAAATATCAAAATATTTGGTTATGAATAGGGCATATGTGTAAACCCTGGCCCCTAGTAAATGTTAACAAATGCTCCTGAAAGAATGAATCAATAAATTAAAAATGAATGAACAAATGAATCAATAAATAAAGACAAGAAATACATAGTATGATGCTCATCAAATTACCTTTTATGTAAAGAAAACCTATCTTTTCATGTATCCCTTCTCTCTAACTATCCAAAGGTTAGTTTCTATAACATTTTATAGATTGTAAATTCATTCATATTGGTTAATTTATCAGATACTGAATTTCTCAAGTAGAGCAGTTTTTATCTACACTAGATATACACAGAGAGAAAGGATGTCTGGCTTGGAAAGCAAAACAACTCAGGTTTTCTTCTCTATTACAGTTCTGTTTGTATCCCACAAAATAATTATGGGACAGCTATTATGTGCCAGTGTTTCAACTGCTCTTCTTTAAATGTGAAACTTTTAACAAACTAAGATAAAAATTATTGCCTTTATTTTATTATTTTATGAGCCCACATACATTAAGGGAATTTCCCAGGGTCATCTAGTAAGTGATTAACCAAGATCCAAATGTCCCCCACTTCACTAAGATAGGCAGTGCAGTCCTGAAGAAAAAGCTCACATTCTTTCTACTTCAACAACATGGAAGCTGTAAGAGGAAAAAAAATAATTTTTTCTCTATCTTTCTAAAGTTCTTAGATGACACCCCTCTCTAATAGAAGACAGATTAACAAGAGAAAAAGAATTAAAAGTTTAATAACATGTATACCTTCTGTGCACATGAAAGGGACCCAGGAAAATTGAATCACTTCCTGAAATGGCCCAAGCCATCACTTTAAATAGCATCCCCAGCTAAAGACAAAAGATGTTGGATGGACCAGGAGACAAGTTGTGGGAGGAAAAGTTGTGGGGGCGACCAAGAAAGGAACAGTAAATGACGGTAAGGTTGTTCTTCAAATTTGAGTCTTTGCTTTCTCCATTGATGAAGAGTTTCGAGAGATGTACGGTCACCTTCTCTTCCTGGTACACAGAGAACTCACCCTTCCAAATGGAGAGTTCTCTTTTTATTTTTATTTTTTATATGAAATTTATTGTCAGACTGGTTTCCATACAACACCCAGTGCTCATCCCAACAGGTGCCCTCCTCAATGCCCATCACCCACCTTCCCCTTCTTCCCACCCCCTATCAACCCTCAGTTTATTCTCAGTTTTTATGAGTCTCTTATGGTTTGCTTCCCTCCCTCTCTAATTTTCCCCCTTCCCCTCCCCCATGGTTTTCTGTTAAGTTTTTCAGGATCCACAGAGGAGTGAAAAGATATGGATCTGTCTTTCTCTGCCTGACTTATTTCACTTAGCATAATACCCTCCACTTCCATCCATGTTGCTGCAAATGGCCAGATTTCATTCTTTCTCATTGCCACACAGTATTCCACTGTGTATATAAACCACAATTTCTTTATCCATTCATCAGTTGGTGGACACTTTGGCTCTTTCCATAATTTGGCTATTGTTGAAAGTGCTGCTGTAAACATTGGGGTACAAGTGCCCCTATGCATCAGCACTCCTGAATCCCTTGGGTAAATTCCCAGCAGTGCTATTGCTGGGTCATAAGGTAGATCTATTTTTAATTTTTTGAGGAACCTCCACACTGTTTTCCAGAGCGGCTGCACCAGTTTGCATTCCCACCAACAGTGCAAGAGGGTTCCCGTTTCTCCACATCCTCGCCAGCATCTAGAGTCTCCTGATTTGTTTATTTTAGCCACTCATTTGGCGTGATCCCCTTTGGAACATAAACTCTGTGAAGGAAATGACCTTACATGTCTCCCTTCTATGTAATTTAGCATCAGTAAGTCTTCTTGAGACACATTGAACATTAAATATATATTTACTAATTTAATGAATCTACGAAAAGTACAAGATACGATCACCCACTGCCACAATACGATACCTTATGTATGAGGTGACACAAGGAAAGCAGAACGGGGCAGCTTCTTACAATTTTAGTGCAAAGAATGGAGTGTTTGAGCAGTTACCTGGTCATGATTGTAGGGCCAGGTCCAGTGCAGATGATCTTAATCTGTAACAGGGTAAAGAACGATCTGCTGAAGCCAAGGAAATAGGTTTGAGTTTGTGGCTTCGAAAGGCTAAAATGTGTAAGAGTAGCTTTTGTGAAGAAAGTAATCAGGTAATAAGGATGTGCCTCACAGGAGAGCTGGACAAGAGTGAAAGCTGAGCCGAGCATATACAGCAAGGCTTGGTAGGAAGCCCTCTCACTCACTTATTTAACACTCATTGAACATCTCCTCTATTAGCTGTCCTAACCAATAGCTTGTTTCTTTCTCGGGGGCTTAAATCTATATCCAAAGAGTCCGTCTTATTTGCCAGGCAGCCACTCAAAGACTAAGGGCATTGAAAGACTTTATATCTGTGCATACATATGTAGCAGATGTTGTATCATCTCTTTGGAAAAGGTTCTGAAACTACGAATGGTTGCTAACTAATTTTATGTACTGTATTTTTACAAGCATATAAAATTTTAGTGCGTTTATTCTCTAAAGTACTTTAGAGACTCTAAAGTAGACACCCTTCTTCTGATTAGGTGGCTTTACCTTTCTTTCTGTCAACATAAATGTATCTATTTGAAGTCTTCCCTAAAACAAATTTATCAGTATTCTGCTATGTGATGTATATTTACTACTTTGTAGCACTTAAGTAAAAGAAAGTTCACTCAGTCTCTCTCTCTCTCTCTCTCTCTCTCTTGATCTTGTTGTCCCTCCTTCTCTTTCTCTACCAGATTCACAAGCTTTAGGAAATGGAGATGCAAAGTTGAATCGATTGCTGAATATGTATGCTACCAACAAGATTTTGGAAAAGCATTTTAGTAAGAGAAAGACAAACAGGGTGGATGTATTTGGATCCAAGGGGGATGACTAGACAGGATCCAAGAGGGATGACAGACAGGAAGGCTCAAGAATAGACAGAAATAGACAGAGGGGTTCCTGGGTGGCTCAGTCAGTTAAGCTTCTGACACTTGATTTCAGCTCAGGTCATGATCTCATGGTTCATGAGTTCGAGCCTCACAGGATGCTCTGTCCTGACAGCTCAGAGCCTGGAGCCTGTTTCAGATTCTGCGTCTCCTTCTCTCTCTCTCTCTGCCCCTCCTCCCTGCTCACACTCTGTCTATATCTCCTAAAAAATAAATATTAAATTTTTTTTTGAAATAGAAAAAGTAGAAAGCAAAGGTCCTTCTGGTGGGCAGAGGTAATACTCAGGGGTGGATACTAAGGAAAGAGGTGAATTTTCTCTCTGAACCCAGATATTCTGGTGCTCTGTCTTCTTTTCATTGCCCATGATTTATTAGCCATTTAAGATTTTATAAGGGTTTTTGCTGCTAATCACGCCGAGCTTCTTTTTATAGACTTTAGCTCCTCTGAAAGGGACGCAAAGCGCAATTTTAGACGAGTAGGCCCTCATTACCTCTGAGCACTTCTCTACTCTTCCCCTTGTTCAAACACCTTTCCAGTACACTGGTCTTCTTGCTCTACCTAGTACATGAGAGCCAGGCTGCACAAACTTACTCCCCTGCCAGGTAGCCATATGGGTGTCTGGAGAGATTCCTGCTCCCTGAATTTACAAGGGCCTTCAAATGTATTCATTCAACAGTCAATTCCCTGTTTGCCACTATCTACTTCCCCCTAAACTCTAAGCACCTTACTCATCGCTGGAGGCTCTCAATTAGCATGTATTAAAGGAAGGAAGAAATAAATGAATAAACATCTTCCCCTCTTATCCTCTTGGCGATACATGCGTTCCTGTTCTGGATGTTCTGGTCATGCCTTGGGGAAGTATGCATAGCAATTGGCAGTCAAATCAGAGGAAAATGTTTCCAGTGGCCTCAAGACAACCGCAAAATTATTGCTGAAAATTCACCCTAGGAATCAAACCCCTAAAATGCCAATCTATTAGTTACACAATTCATAATAGTCAGTAAGAAGATTCATGAAACACGCAGTTAGTAGAATTTCCCTTGTGTTTGATAAGAATGAAACTGAGGCAAGGCATCTCTTAAGCTCTAAAGGCCAGTGGCGTATGTGAATTTATGCAATTATAGAACAGTGATTATTGTGCCTTTCAAATGAATGGAGGTGAAACAAAAAGTAGCTGTTTCATGGAGATAACGTGCCTGGTTGGCCAGGCTATGGGGAAATCATACTGTCATAGGCTCCTGGGAGAATGGACGAGAGTGAGCCACCATGAGAGGGGTATTTCACAATATCTAGCAAAATTAAATTGCTTTTTGGCTCAGTGTCACCACTTTTAGGCGTCTTATCTCAAGGATATACTGTCCAAAATGTGCAAGATCTTCTTGAAACAACTCTTTGTAATAGTGAGACTGGAAACTACCCAACTGTCCTTGACATGTTGAGTAAACTACGCTACATGCATGAAATGGAATACAATGTCACTGTAAAGAGAATGAGAAAAATCTTGTTATATTCCTATGAAATTTCCTTCAAGATAATTATCAATTGCTAAATGAAAAAAAAAAAAAAAAACAACAAAGTGCAAAACTATGTCCGCGATAATTTTATCTAAGAAAGTACTTACATTTTAAAAATGATTGATAGAGGGGCGCCTGGGTGGCTCAGTCGGTTAAGCATCCGACTTCGGCTCAGGTCATGATCTCGCAGTCCGTGAGTTCGAGCCCCGCGCCGGGCTCTGTGCTGACAGCTCAGAGCCTGGAGCCTGTTTCAGATTCTGTGACTTCCTCTCTCTGACCCTTCCCCGTTCATGCTCTGTCTCCCTCTGTCTCAAAAATAAATAAACGTTAAAAAAAAAAAGATTAAAAAAAATAAAAATGATTGATAGAGAATCAAATTAATGACACTTGCTTAAATACATATTTCTCTGTATTTCCTTCAATGAACTGGAAAGAACAAGAACCAACAAAAACCTTACAAATTCTTTAGCAGGAAGACAGTAAACATACAAATTTCCGTTTCCAGAAAGCTGTCTCTCACGCTCCTCCTCTAACATTGTGTAGAGTACTGGAGCCTTTCAGAAAAATTTCATGGAATAGCGAAGAAGGGATTAGGTTAAATCGTCACAGAAAGTCCACCCTAAGCGTAGAAATATTGGGAAGGATCCTCGGGTGACGTAGGCATTGGCTGGAGGAGGAGGAGGGCAGGAGGGCAGATGGACAATGTGGGTGGTCTCCAAAAGACAGTGCTCTTAGCTGGCAGAAGGCAGGATGAGGAAAGGGAGAGAAGCCTGGTGCAAATGGAATATTGAGGGAGAACTCTGAGCCAGAAGGAAAAATTTAGAATCCTGGAAGACAAAAGAAAACAAAACAAACACAAAAAAATTCAAGGACACTCAACCTTTGTCCTCATGCCTCACACCGCCCCCACAAAGGAAATAAATAAATGAATAAACAAATAAATAAATAAATTAAATTAAATTAAATTAAATTAAATTAAATTAAATTAAAAATTGTTACTCAGAAGGAAAAGAGGGCACCAGGGTGGAAAGTCTGACCTCTCTGAAGATGATGTATTTGTAGTTTTGCCTTTAGAAGCATGCACACGTTTTACATAACTAGGCAACAAAATTAAATCGGTTTTTAAAGATGATCCTTAAGTGTCAAAGGCAAAATAAAATAGTTTTGGCTCTTTCTTGCATCGGTGGCCTAATCCAAGTAAATGATTTCCAAACACAGTAATTCAGCTATATACATCTGGTGAGATGTGTCCCGAGAATGACAACGAATCCCAAGAAATCGTAAGCGCTTTCACTATTGATATCTTATAATGCAATTGAGGTGACACATAGACACGTGATCAAAGATGACAGGAAGCAAAAATAATATAAAAACAGGGAGGGGGACAAAGCATAGAAGACTCAAATATAGAGAACAAACAGAGGGCTGCTGGAGGGGGTGTGGGAGGGGGGATGGGCTAAATGGGTAAGGGGCATCAAGGAATCTACTGAAATGATTGTGGCGCCATATGCTTACTAACTTGGATGTCAAGTAAACAATAAATAAATTTAAAAAATAAAATTAAAAAATTAAAAAAAAAAAAACAAAGATGATAGGTACGTAGATGATAAAGCAAACAACTGTGTAGTTAACATTCTCAGTAGAACAAACAGTGGCCCAAATGTAAACTCAAAGAAGTAAAAATTCTACAGTTTTAACTTTGAACTAGGAATTGCAATGTGAAAGCATTTTGCGTATTTCCCTAAAATCTTTCCTCATTCTGCCTAGGGTAAAGCCTATAAGCAATGACCGGCCAAGAAGCAATAGCAGTCCTAGTTGGTTATAAGTAGAGAACACTGTTAAGTGTGTGTGATTAACCCACTAGATTTAGCTTCAGCCAACTAATTGAATTGAATCCTAGTTATGTTTCCATTTGAAAATCGGTAATGATGAGTTAACTAGGTATACTGGGTTCAGAACTGAATGTGTTCAGTACACCCCATTGTAATTTTGAACCAGCTTCAAAATCTTTCGTAGTTGTACAAATATATTTACTAATCAGTTTTCATGAGGCTATTATGCAAGTTTCTTCACGTTAAAAGTAGATGATCTTCATTTTTTTTTAACTCGGTAAACTAGGAAAGAGTATGTAAAAAACAAAAGGTGCATGAGACATACGTTGTGCCTTGGATCTGATGTTTTAACTCCCATTTGCCTCTGTTTTATCAATGAATTCCAGCTGAAGTGTCTGCTAAAAGCAATTACCTCCAAAATCAATGTTTCTACATATAGAGGACTTATCTTGGCTTCGTTCTAGTTGTAGTTTTAATAAATACAAGCTAATAATGAAAAGGGCACTTGGTCTGTGCTATAAATAATGAATCTAATACCGAGACAAGCCTAATCCCAATTTGCTTATGAAATAAGCATTGTCACACTAGGAAATTATAGACTTATTCTAGCATATTGTTATTGAACAGAACATTTTTGCAATTCCACTATGGAGTATGATTTTGAAGCTAGTTTATGAGTCATGGAAATCAGTATTATTGCATTGCATATACACATACAGTGTTACCCAGAGGTAGACTGTTGTTCTGCATTGAAATAGGAAAAGAAGAAGAAAACAACGAACAAAAAAAAACCAAAAAAACTTCCATGAAACATAAAAGGATAAAGGACCTTAATATTACATCTGCTAATAGATTTACACACTTCTCAGTTCATTTCATGTTATATAAGGACATGTACTTTCCGCTTCCATGTTTATTTCACTGAAATTGCAAAGGAATCTTGAAAAACATCTCTATGAGTAGCAAGTTGAAACTCTTTCCATACAAAGAGAATGGGTGGAGAAACAAAATAAACACTTTCTATAGAAACAAAACCCTCGGAGAAGCAAGTTGAAACACTGTGTAAAGGTAGCACAGCTTCAGAAAGCCTACAACCAAAATGATGCAAGTAGCAAAGTATCATTATTATTTAATGACAAGGAGTGGCCACTGACCTTAAAGAGAGAGGGCCTTGATTTGTACCCCACCTCCAACTCTTACCAGCTGTGAGGCCTTGGGCAAGTAAGCTAACCCACCTGTGCCTTAGTTTCGTGGTGTCTAAAGTGGTGCCTACCCTCTGAGGTATTTCAAAGATAAAGTGAATTAATAATGGTACATATAGCACGTTTAGAGGACTGTCCACCACACGGCAAACATCAAATAGGCTAGAGTCTCCCTTGTCTCATTTGCTTTGGTTAGCTACCACATCTTTGTTGATCATTTTCTCCTATTTACAGAATATGCTGGAGTTATTGATTTTTTTTTTTTAATTGGAATGCTTTCTAACGAGGGGTAAGAAATCACATGATTAAATGCCTATGTTTGACTTTTGAGTTTCATTACAGAAGCGTGTCCTTATTTAGCAGGTCAATTTGTTATTAGATTCACCGGACTTTTGCAGCCCAGCAATGCTTTCCAAGAACCGCTTGGTCTTCTACTTTGTTGACTTATATACACAGAAGTGTTGCTGCAAATGTGGACGGGACCTCCAGTGATCACATTGTGCGCGGGACCTCCAGTGATCACATTCCTGACTGTTCACAGCCACTGAAGCCTGGTTCCTTATCAGTCATCAGAGCCAAGCTGGGTGACACCTTTTCCCAGGCACACAGGCACCTTGCAACTCTCCTCCCCACTCATCTATTTCTGAAGATATCCTTGACCTTTAAAATATTGCAGATAACTGCTTTTTCTTTTACAGGTATAATAGCATCTAAAAGTTATGCTCTTGAGTTCAATTTTAAGATTCCCTTTTTCACTTTAAAGGGCAGTTGATATTTTAATAGATTGCTTTTGTTTTATTACTTTGTTTTAAGTCTGTTCATCCACCTCTATCTGTTCTTATTTCTACTTGAGTTTTTCTTCATATTTCTTCCAGTTTTTACTATGAATCAAGGACCCTTTTCTTTAACAAGTTATGGTTACCTAAATCTAGAATTGAGAATTAATATCCAGGTGATACTGGCTTCATGTATTTAATTCCATAAATTTTATGTGTTATATTGCACTTAATGGGCATACACTAATGGTCTCACATATTTGATTCTACACATTTTGCATTCTTCTGGGTTTAATGCATTTTTGCTAATACACACCTACCAAGCTTTTAAACTGTTTGAATCAATACAGGATGGATCTATATGTCTTCGGATTTCAAGTTATTTACGTGCTCTTTGAATACAATTTCATAATTGAGTGTTATTTTGATAAGCATTTAAAATGACTGTTTTTCCCTTACTTTCTTTAGAATACCATGAACAACAAATCAGCAGAGAGAAATTACAGTGAGATTAGAAGGGCTCACAATCAGTGGCTCTTTACAAATGTATTCTCATTCCTCCGGGAAATAATGAGGGATGTTCAGCGAAAAGAATTCAAACAGCATGGGACGCATCGGCACGTCTGAAGTGTTATTTATCAGACATCATGCCTCTCCTTCAGGTGTCTGGGAAGGTACCTGTGTTGCACCAGGCACTGGAAGCAAAGCCACCTCTTTACCTGCTATTTTTTTCTCTGGGACTAAGCCAGTTTGTTTGGATTCTAAAACTGATGCTTGCTCGATAGGTTGTGCTCATCTCCTTCTTTGTAACCATACATCAGCAACGTCCTGTTCCTCAGCCTCAGCCCAGGATCTGAATTCCTAAGGTTCTCTGCCTGTTGTCCAGCTTTGAGATAATTCGAGGTGGAATCTACCCTTCTCTTTTTTTTTTTTCAGATTTCCCTGATGTGTTTATCTCCTAGGCTGTTGTAACAAAGTAGCACAGACCAGGTGGCTTAAAGCATTTAGTCTCTGGTAGTTCTGAAAGCCAGAAGCTCAAAATTAAAGTGTTGGTGGGGCCATGGTCCCTCAAAACCCTCTTCTGACATCCTCCCTCACCCTTTGCAGCTTCTGGTAGGTCCTGGTGGTTTGGGGCTGTGACTGCATGACTCCAATCTCTGCCTCTGTCATTATTCAGGCTCCGTCTCCTATACCAGACATAGTGCACTAGGACCAACCCCCCCCCCCCCAAACGACCTCACCGTAACTAATCACTAATCTGCAAAGACCCCACTTCCATATACGGTTATATTCATAGGTCTACTTGCTAGAATTTCAACATCTTTTGGGAGGGGGGACATGATTCAACCTATAGTTTGTACCCAGGCTTCCAACTGATTATTTTATCTCTAGCAGGATCTAAACCTTTCACACTTGAAGGAAGGGCTAGCTGTATTTGATCATCAGTAACTTGGTGAAGATGATAATCTGCTTTGCATACTTTTGTTATATTTATGAAGACAGGTACGGGCGCTGAGTCAGAATATTTTCTGGATCTCCTTACAGGCAAGGTGCGGGGCTGGGTAGTGAAGGGTACGCGGGCAAGTTAGACACAGAGCTTTTGAAGGGCTTACCTTTCAGAAACAGGAAGAGGAAAAGGAGGATACAGTCTTACAAGTTCAAAGTAGAAAACAACAGTGCTGGAAGAGACAGGGGTGATGTGCAAGCAGGACGGCAAATATCTCTGTTGCAGAGACTCGTGAGCTAATAGCCAGGGCTGTTTCCCTCCCCGACGCAATTTGGGGCTTGTAAGCATCTTCTCTGAAAGCTTTAAATACCCTCGACATGCCCTGAACTCCAAGCAGTTCTCCCCAAGGGGTGGCCTGGACTCTACTATTTCCTTTTGGGTCCGTGGGAAAATAAATTACACAGGGTGAGTAAGCATTTTGAAAGGTTTATTTTTTTTTTTTTTAATGTTTATTTTTGAGAGAGTGAGAGAGAGAGACAGAGAGAGAATCCCAAGCAAGCTCTATGCTGTCAGAGCAGAGCCCCATGCGGGGGGCCCCAACCCATGAACAGTGAGATCCTGACCTGAGCCGAAACCAAGAGTCAGATGCTAAACCGACTGAGCCACCCAGACACCCCAGCATTTTGAGTTTTAAACTAATTTTAAGAACTTTATGTATGGTTAATATAATACTACTACTACCTAATGTGGATTTGTGTTTTGGGTGCTTTTTCCCCTTTTCTCACTTGAGTAATTTGGTTTAATTGGATTTTGTAGAAGTATGGAGCTACGATATACCGGAATTTCAAAAATTAAACTCATTCTTCACCTCACATATTTGAAATACTGCGAAGTAAGGCCTTCCTCGTGGAGAAGAATGACATTGAAAGGCACAGAGCACAGCCTCAGGCCAACCCACCCCACAGACACCTCGCCGCCCAGAGTTCAGGTGACTACTAAGAAATGTAATATTTTCTGTTCAGATTCACACCGGCCTAAACTGCCTGGGAAGGTGTCCCAAATAATTACCTTTTTAAAAACAAGAAGATTTTTGTCCTCATGACGTCCAGGCTTCACAACAGCGCAAAGATGGGCTGAGGGAGAACTGAATTAATTGTCCGAGCACTGCTTTCTGAGGTCTCCAGCTTCCACAAGGAACACTCTGGAACACTTCTGCACTTCACCGTTTAGAAGTCTCTCCCCCATATACCGCAGAGGGTATTTTTTGCCACAGAAAGATGAGATTTGACGTGTAAACGTTTTCTGCAGTCGTCAAAGCTCTTCCTACGTGGGAAAGTTCTTTATACATGGAAAGGGTTATTCTCCTATGGCCGGTACGGTGTTGATTCTCAGGGATATGAAAATAAGAAAAAATGTTCTTCAAGTAAGTCTTAGGCAGAACCGAAGACATGAAACGTTCTCCAGTCTTTCTACAAGGATGTTTTGTGGCTAACGCATCATGGGAAATCTTTTTTTTATTTTAATAGATTCTTTTTTTAACATTTATTTATTTTTGAGACAGAGAGAGACAGAGCATGAACGGGGGAGGGTCAGAGAGAGGGACACACAGAATCTGAAATAGGCTCCAGGCTCTGAGCCGTCAGCACAGAGCCTGATGCGGGGCTCGAACTCACTGACCGTGAGATCGTGACCTGAGCGAAGTCGGACGCTCAACCGACTGAGCCACCCAGGCGCCCCAATGGGAGATCTTAACAAGGTAACGACTTCTAGTGTTTCAACAGCCTGACTTCAGGATGGACTTAGACAGTTTTCTACCACCCATCAGGATGAACGGTCAAAACATTCAAATACTTTGATATTCTGGATCTCTTTACCTTGTTAAAACTAACGAGAAAGTGAATGCGGTTAATAGCCTTTTCTCAGACAGACTTTCAAAATGAACATACGAGAACTGGGCTGTCTGTAGTGCTCAAAGCAGCGGCTCCCTAGTAAATATCGCCTACAGTAGTTTCTTGCATCTGTGAATATGTGTTTGGGTTTGTGTATGTACCGTGGTAGAATGCCGAGAAAAACTTGTCTGAGAATTTTTTATACACATGTTTCTCTCTAAAAACATAAAGGATGCTATGTTAGGTCAGCGGAAGATCAAGAATTTAAGGCAGCTTAATTCCTGTCCCTGGACGAAACGCGATCGGCGTACTTTCCTAACGCCGAGATCCAGCAGAAACAGCTTATCTTTCTTTGCTCCAGGAATTACCTGCTCTTGGAAGATAAAGTTCCAAAGCAACTAAACTGTTTGCTTATTGAGACTAAGTGTGCTCATCCAGACTTGCTTCAGTATTCCCACCTCTTCGACGTGCCTGCCAAACCCAAACTATTGTATTGGAAACCGTGCCCATTCCCAACCACTGCTACACCTTGAAATGTCCACCTGAAAATTGCCTATCCTGGGTTCTAAACCATCTATAGCTGTAAAGGTCTATCAATGCTTCCATAATTTCCTCACTGAGAGACTCTCCTAAGACTCGATGTGGTTTTCTTCCTGGGGTCCTAAGTCTAATCAACAGCTTTTTCTTCTGGTTGTTTGGGGAAAGGACAGTGAACAAGGTGAACAAAAAATAATTTAATTAATATAGAAATCTAGGTCGATATATGTGATAGATTTGTGGGCAAACTCTTCCCATGATTCCCCTATTTTTCCTTTATATTTATTTATTTATTATTTATTTTGAGGCGGAGGGAGAATGAGAGAGAGAGAGAGAGAGAGAAAGTCACTTTGTGTGGAGCCGGACATGGGGCTTGATCTCACAACTGTGAGACCATGGCCTGAGTGGAAATCAAGAGTCAGACGCTTACCTATTGACTGAGCCACTCAGGCTCCCCTCCCTTATTCTTCCTTGAAAATCAATATTATTAGAGATATCGTTTAAGCTGTTTCCTTCGCCGTGTTAGTTTTCTTCTGCACTGCATGTACACGAAAGACCCCTTTCGTAGGTGGCCCCAACAGGCATGCACCCAATCTAGGCAATACAGTTGACCTCACTGCCTCCATTGTTTTGCTACCTTCCTCTTCTTATGAAAAATAAAGGCAAAAAGAGATATACATCGTATCAGTACTCAGATGTAGTGATTAGACACGGGGAAGCTGAGCTCAGGCATGAATCTCCCACAGAAGAAGAACTCTGAGAATAGCTGTTAGCGACTCAGATGCACAGCTGAAGACTGCAATGGCAAAGTAGAAAGACCTACTTACATTCAGAATACAAGAAGCTAAGTTCTTCAGGTAACAAGACTGATCAGGGATGAAAGGAACCCCTGAATGACCCTTCTCGGAGTCAATTGGGTACCTTTGTGCCCCTAGGCTAATTATGAGAATTCAGGGGTCAAAAGCCAGTAGTCCCACAGAGCAATGGTTTCACAAAAGTTTCAAATTCATGTAATGCTTTTCTAAGGAGAGGTTGTCTATGAATCAAGTCTCCAAGGACAGCTTTATTATTCACAGAGGAAAATTTAAGACCAAACTAATTTCCCAACACAACAAAAGTTTATAGCAAAGGAGATAGCCTTGTGTTAAAATCTAGGAAACTCCCCCAGCAAAAACTAGGTTGCACACATTTACGCAACTTGAGGGATCTGTGTTAATCTCCTCTGCATTGCTTCACACTGCTTTGGGGCAAGGAACCATAGACTGTTTGTATGTAGACATTATTTTCATTCTTATCATCACTGTCTCCCAGCACAGAAATGACCGAATGATGAGACAATGTGAGCAGGAAGCAGACAGTCCGGGGTCCTCCTGATTCTACCAATACCCTTTTGAGATCCAAGGATTTGGTAGCCAGATACTCCAAAAGGCATATCCTCTTGAATCATGTGGCATCTCACCTAGGGGAGCCCGTCTGGGAAAAAAGGAGAAACCAAAAGACTCAAACAAAATGAATTATGGAGGTAACTAAAAGACAGATAAGCAGATATTATAAAAACATCATAAATTCAGACTTTTTTTACATTTGAACTAAGCAATTTTAATCTCTAATTTTAACTAAGCAAATATATATGTATATGTTTGTGTAAATATAGTGTATATGCTGTATATATATAATATATATACTATACATATTGTATATATTATATACATTGTGTACATATATGTATATATGTGAATATATATGTATATATTTGCTTAGTGTGTGTTTATATATATGTGTGTATATATATGTGTATATATATATGTGTATATATATATATATATATATATATATACATACACACACATGGCTTATGTATTTCTTTTAGAAAAAAAGATATTTTCTTTTCTTTTAGGGAAAATTTACAGGAATGTCTGGACACTTCATTACTTGAGCTATGATTTAATAACTCATTGTTTTAGTGATTCCAGGATGAGCCTTAATAGGACAGCCAAATTATATAGTCTTAAAAAATAAAAACAAAAAAGCTGCTCAATTAATTAAAAACATGGGTGTCCTAGATCTCCAGCTAGGAGAGTACATTTGAATTCTTCATTAAAAGGGAATCCAAATTCTTGCAAAAATGTTTATTATCCTTAACTCAACATGTACGTTTTTATCGAGGTCAGTTAATTCATTAGTTTGTTCAAGTTTTGTTGAAGCTTACTGTAGAACAAGCACAGTTTTTGCTACTAAAAAGGTCTTGGGGCGCCTGGGTGGTTCAGTAGGTTAAGCATCCAACTTTGGCTCAGGTCATGATCTCACAACTTGTGAGGTCGAGTCCCATGTCTGGCTCTGCACTGACAGCTCCCAGCCTGGAGCCTGCTTTGGATTCTGTGTCTCCCTCTCTCTCTCTCCCTCCCCCACTTGCCCTCTGTTTCTCTCTCTCTCAAAAATAAATAAACATTAAAAAAATTAAAAAATTTAAAAAATTAAAAAAAATGCATAGTTCTAAAGACTTTGTCTTTGCTTTTATGGAGTTATAGATGTTCTAGATGCCAAATGTGATAAGCACACTGATGGAGGTTATGATGGTTAACTTCATGTGCCAGCTTAAGTGGGCCATGGGGTGCCCAGATATTTGGCCAAACATTATGCTGGGTATTTCTGTCAAGGTGTTTTTGGGTGAAATTAACATTTAAGTCTGTTGACTGAATGAAGCAGATTGTTCTCCCTAACATGGGTGAGCCTTGTCTAATCAGCTGAAGGTCTGACTAGAACAAATGTTGACCCTCCCCCAAATAAGAGGGAACTTCTAATGCCAAAATGCCTCCAAATGGGACATTGGCTTTTTCCTGCCTTTGGGTTTGAACTGAAACATTGGTTCTTTGGTCACGAGACTGCCAGCCTTCAGGATAGAACTAGACCATCAGCTCTCCTGGGTGTCCAGCTTGCCAGTTGTGGATTTTTGGACTTGTCAGCCTTCATAATTACATGAGCTAATTCCTTATACTAAATATATCTTATATCCTATTGGTTCTGTTTCTCTGGAGAACCCCCACTAATAAAGAGGTTTACAGAGGATATTGTGAGATTGTGGAGGAAAGATCACTTAATGAAGCATAGAATAATTAATTACAGATGGCTTCTCAATGAATTAAAGTTTACTCTGAATTCTAATTCAAATATTGGAAAATGATACGCAAATTGTAGTCTTCATCAAAGAAAAAATGCAGTTCACTTTAGTATCTTCAAAGTTTTTTTAACACCAGAAATTTCTTTCAAATAACACGAGGGGGTACCTGGGTGGCTCAGTCGGTTAAGCGTCTGACTTCAGCTCAGGTCATGATCTCGTAGTTTGAGAGTTCGAGTCCCGTGTCAGGTTCTGTGCTGACAGCTCAGAGCCTGGAGTCTGCTTTGGATTCCGTGTCTCCCTCTCTTTCTGTTCCTCCCCCACTCGCTCGCTCTCTCGCTCGCTCTCTCTCTCTCAAAAATAAATAAAGATTAAAATTTTTTAAAAAAAAATTGTAACCCCAGAAATTTATAAGATGACATTTTTTTGAAGATAAAAGTACAATTATTCCACGTGTGTTTACTGCTGTATCTATTCCATCTGTGACAGAAGAATTAGCTAAAAGCAATTAATCATACCTGTTTTTCTCCAGGTTGATGAGAAAAAAATGCAAGGTATTTTGCCCATAACAGGGGAGATAGGCATGGATTTATGTCCAGAGGCCCAGAGCTGCTTTGTTGTTGTTGTTTTGAAGATACTGCTTAGACGGACTACATAGAATAATGGAAGCAAAAAGCAGACTGAGCCAAAAAGTGCAGAGTTTGAAGTGTTGAAAGAGAAGAGATTTTCAGAATAGAATAAAGATGCTTTTGTCAACAAATGTGAAAACTGAGGAATCATCACAAGGAAAAAAATGGCAACTTGGACATTTCCTCCACATTTTCCATTAAGATAAATCCACACGGACCAGTGAGCAAAACAACTGATTTAAAAAATTAGAAAAGCACAAAAATAAAACACGAGATGTAGATTTGCTTTTAAAATTTTATAGTGGTCATGGTGTCTCTAAGAATGAAACAGAACACAAAAGACACCAAATAAAACACTGATACATTTTAATACACTCACATTTTAAGATATTTACAGAAAATTACATAACGCCAAAGACTAATGTTAATTTGGGTAAATATTTTCAATTCACATCTTAAATAGCAAGAAAATTTCCTTAGTATATAAATACTCCTATAGATCAAAGGGGAAAAGAAGAACAAAATCATTAGGAGGAACAAAGGGAGGTTTGCAGTAAAAAAAAAAAAAAAAATGCAAGGTTCCCCCCCAAAAAAAGGTACACTGATGGGAAGATACATTTTTATAAGCCCCATTGAAGGTCATTAGACAATAAGTATCAAAATGCAACGCATAGGGCACCCGGGTGGTTCAGTCGGTTGAGTGACAGGCTCTTGATTTCAGCTCAGGTCATGATCTCATGGTTCGTGGGATTGAGCCCCACGTCAGGCTCTGAGCTGAATGTGAAGCCCGTTTGGGATTCTCTCTGTCCCTCCCCAGCTCACTCACTCTCTCTCTCTCTCTCTCTCTCTCAAAATAAATTACCATTAAAAAATTGCAATGCACGTGCTCTGTGACTCAGCAATTTGTTTTTCTGGGCATTTATCCTACACATTTGTAAAGGACTGTATGAACAAGAACATTCCTGGCAGCTGCTGTGTGTTAGGTGAAACTACCTATACACCTATAGAATGAGACGAGTTAAGTAAATCACGCTACATTCGTATGAGAGAATACCTTATTGCTTTATATGCAATACAAACTCTCTAGATGTACTACTGTTAAAGTGAAAATTAAATCGCATGTCATTTCTCTGTGTGGAAAAAAAGAATACGTATATGATGCTCGGAAGCAGAGAAACATCTGGAAAGCACTCAAGAATAGTAAATTCATCCAGGGAGGGGTCGTGGCTACTTGGGCAGGAAGAAGTGTGACAAATTTTCACAGTATTTCTTTTCATGCTTCTTAAAACTTACCCAGTGAATGTAAAACTTCTTTGGTAATTAATAAATTGAAAACTTGTAACTCCCCAAGAATTTGTAAACACTAAAATCAGTCTTCATAATGTGTAGGTCAAAGAATAATATCATTTTATTTTTGTAATGTTTATTTATTTTTGAGAGAGACAGACAGAGTATGAGCGAGGGGAGGGACAGAGAGACAGGGAGAGACACAGACTCCAAAGCAGTCTCCAGGCTCTGAGCTGTCAGCACAGAGCCCGACACAGGGGCTCAAACTCACAAACTGTAAGATCATGACCTGAGCCGGAGTCAGACGCTTAACCAACTGAGCCACCCAGGCGCCCCTCCCCGCCAAAATAATATAATGAAAACCACAAAACACGTAGAATCAAATGATAGCAAAAACAATTTATATAAAATGTGGTCAAATACAGCTTTAGCTGAACTTAAATGAAAATTATAGTCTTAAATGTTTTTATTATAAAACAGGAAACACTGAAAATAATTAAGCTGACTAAGCTAAATAATTTAGCTTGACGTACAAGAAAAGATTATAGAAAATTTAAATAAAGGAAGAAAAATATGAATAATACATTTAACACCTGAAAAAAATACAAAAAAAAAATGCAAACGAATGTAAGTAGGCAAAGAAAACTCCCAGAAACCATCGAGAAAGCAAAATATAGTCTTATTTAAAAAAATAAAACAAACAACAGCTCAGGGCTCCTGGGTGGCTCAGTTGGTTGAGTTTCTGATTCTTGATTTGGCTCAAGTCATGATCCTGGGGTCATGGAGTCTGCTTGATATTCTGTCTCTTTCCCTCTGCCCCTTTCCCACTCAAACTCTCTCTCTCTCTCTCTCTCAAATAAATAAATAAACAAAAAAATAGCTCAATAAAGCAAACAAATAAGGAAAAAATACTAAAAATAAAAAAGAGGATATTACTTCTTGAGGAGAAAAAATACCTAAACTCATCTGAGGAATGTTTTTATTGCAATAACTTGTATAAGTTTATTTTTTAATTTTTTTAACTTTTATTTATTTTTAGAGAGAGAGAGAGAGAGAATGAACAGGGAAGAGGCAGAGAGGGAGACATAGAATCCAAAGCTGACTCCAGGCTCTGAACTGTCAGCACAGAGCCCGAGGGGGGCTCGAACTCGTCATCTGCGAGTTTGTGACCTGAGCTGAAATCGAACGCTTAACCAACTGAGCCACCCAGGCGCCCCTATAACATGTATAAGTTTAAAAATCTAAATTAAATGAGCAAATGACTAGAAAAGCGCAAGTTCAAAAGGAAACTTATTCTAACCACACACACACACACACACACACACACACACACACACACGCACATACATGCACGTGCATGCACACACAGGTACACACACCTCACTAGTCCAATATACAGTAAAGACATTCCCTTATAAATAACCTATACCTTCCCCAAAATATAGAAAGTAGGACCACGGTCTGTTAGGCTTTTGAACTTTCAAGAAACAGGAATAACGATCTTATGCAAACTTTCTTCAATCTTACGCATTTTCTGCTTAAAATGAAAAATGTAGCAAGATTCCCTAATTCATTTCGCAAAACTTCCACTACTAAAGAGAGTAAAAATTCTAACTAAAAATATAGCTATATTTAACTCAGCTGTGTGTTTTTAAAAAAATGTATCCTAATCAAATAGTGATCTCCTAGAAGTACAAGGTTATTTAATTTGAGAAAATTGAGTAACATAATGTAGGCAATTCACAGATAAAAGAAAAAAATGGTGATCATTTTATATATGCAAAATACATTTTATAAAATTAAAACTTTCACAATAAAAACTCAGTAGAGTAGGATTAGACATGATGGTCAATAACCTGATAAATGGAATTAGCTAAAAAAAATTTAATTATGAAACTGTATGCATTACATATGGGAGAAAAAAGCAAGAGTATCTGATAATATCCCTACCATCCAACATTATACAAGATATCCTAGCCAATGAGTAATACAGTAAAAGTAAACACACAAAAAAAATTACAGAATCACTCGTTAGTGATATTGTTGTCAACATTAAAAACTTAAGAGATTCATCCAATAAAATCGATCAAGCTTATGAAACCAGAACTACAATTTGAAATCCTAGAAACTCGTAGCAAAAATAACTAAAAGAATGTAATAGAAAAGGAGAATCCACTCAAAAGTGAAAAGAAGGACACTATACAATTACCTAGAAAATAAATCTATCCAAATGCGTAATACCTTTGGTAAAAATTCACAGAATTTAACTGAAGGACATTAAAAAGATAAATGCAAATACAGATAAACTCTGAAGTATGTGAGAGATAACTTCTTATAAAAAAATGTGCATAACCTAAGCTGGATATATCAGATGCAAATTTCCCACAAGAAATAGTGCTAAAGAAGCTCACGCTGGCAGTTCTAGGGGTATGATTATAGCTACAGTGTGAAGATTTATGACCCGACTTGGAGTTAAACAAGCAAAGTCATTAAAAGTGTGCTTTCTTTTCCCACCAAAAGAAGGGGGCAACGTCAGGATGTAGGGACCGCCAAATCTCTGCCAGGCGGTGTTGCAGTGCAGCTCATTGCCACTAATCTTCCCCCCAAATCACGTGCCCCGTTGAAGAGCTTTATGTGTAGTTTTTCTGCTTCCCTGTGAACTAAAAAGGACACGTTATTGGTATGAATAGAGATGCATTGTAAATAGTGTAATAACAGGTAAACGACAACGTAGGACAAACTCAGCGTGTGAGTTCCTGGGTGCCCCGTCGGTGGAAAGTCCATGAAGCGTGCGGCCACCACCGGTGAGAGTCTGGAAACTCTATTGTTGCCCTTGTCGTTTCAAACCCTTTGGAAGGTACCTGGGTCTATGAAGAAATGGTTGACATAGTATAATAGATAACGGCTGTAAGTCCTGCCTTTATTATATTCCTTGAAATGCAGGGCAGAATTCATAACATGGAACATGGTGCTTTAAATATAAATTTGAAAGATCTATGCTTGTCCTTCTTGCCCACTAGCTAATCAATGGATTGGGCCCTTAAATTAAAAACAGTTTATGAATATGTAAGCTATATGTCAAGTAAAGGAATAGATTACCCATCTTAGACTTGACCAGGTGGAGTTCGAATCTGTAACTATTCCCTAACATCCCGACCAGGTGGTTTCGAAAGGCTGCCGGTAACTAGGCAATCTCCTATTTCAATTTACAGATGAGAATGAAATCAGTCCTATAGATTTACATACAGAAGAATTCTCTTTCTTCCTCACAAAGGTATCCTTTTTCTTTCTTTATAACAAGTCGAAAGATTGAGAACTCCGTATTCATTTGGATTCCCCTTCGCCGCCGGCCCTTCCTACTCGTTCTGGTTATTTGTGTTGACAGTTAGAGCAGTGAGGCTTGTTTTACGGTAATACCCCGACAGTCATATTTTCTCCAGGCTGAGTCATCTCCACTCTTTATTCATTCCCTGGCTGCGTTTGAAACTTGAATTTTGTCATTCTGCCTTCCAAAGGCAATGGATTGGGAGAGCTCAGGCACGTTAGATAATGGAACACAGCCTGCTAATCTTTGATAAAAAACTATAATCCTATATAACATGGTGTCAGCCTGCTTTTTTCACTCCTTCATCTTGAATCTGACGAAGAATGGATCAGCACACTTAACTGGTCGTAACATATAAATGTGCTTTTGAAATCATATACCTTGAGTGATAAATACCATAACTTAACCAATACTTTTTGGACATGAGGCAATGAAATCCATTTTTCCCCTTTTGTATAATTTTGTGCACTCTGCTCCCAGCCTTTCCGTTGACAGAGTAGCGATGACGCAGGTGTGTGACTGATTCCGGTGATGTGACACTGAAAACTGAATGTCAATGCTAGCAGTTAGCCCTTCGCCTCCTTCCCAAACCTCTGCATTCAGTACCAGTATTAAGAAAATAAACTCCAGGTTTTAAAAGAGAAAATGGAAAATAAACACCTCTTAGTCATGGCTCCAGGTAAAACTCAGCATATGAAATCCCTAATCCGAATACCACAGCCATCGTTAACCAGCTGAATTCTCAAGTGAGGGACTATTTAGACAATACATTGTAGTTACCAAAAGAAGCTGCATTTTCCCCAAGGCTTATCTGGTCTCCTATCCTGGTTGATAAATCCAGATCACACATAATCTTACAGCTTCTCTTTTCCAATGGAGGCAGAAAGAACAGGGTACAGTCTTAGGCTGGCTGCCATTTTTCCACTAGCAGGGATCTTACCCAGGTCTCACGCTGCACTTTGCAAAGCATCTCACATTCTAGAATAAACTCCAGTTTAATTTTTCTGCATCAGCTACACGAATTAGAAGAAAAAACATTACATAAAAAAAGCAGTATTGCACCTGTTATGTTCAATACCTAACCATTTATCTCATCCACAAAAGGATCAAAAGTCTTCCTGTGTTGCCTCATTGTAGCCTAGAGAACTCCACTCTGTGCCCTTGACCCCTGGCAGAGCATTCGTGCCCTTGAGATAGAGTGGACAATCACGATGGCATAGCATTTTAGTGACTTATAAATAATAGAGATACTCAAGTGTCTCTCATGGCCCTCCAGAGACTACTGGATCCAGGTTGTGGTTCCAATTTATTTATTCTCCCACTATACGGTGAGAGTGGACAGGATAGGTGAGCTGTGGGCCTTCCACTGGGCATATGTTGACCACATTAAACATATGGGACCACCAATCTGCAGTTAAGGTGCGATGTGTGATCAACACACTCAAACAGGTTTTCTCCTTTATTCCCAATGGTTTTTAAAGCTTGAACCCAATTGATTGGGCTTATTGTGCTTCCCAATATGGGAGAAGTATCATTCCAGAAGAATTCTGCCTGCTTGGGAACTTCTTCCTGACAGTTTGTCATTCCTCTGTATCTATGGTCAAAATAGTAGGAGGATCAGCCCGTATGGCCTTTTATTTACTCTGACTTATTACCTCTATAAGCCACTTATGGCCCTGGTCGCTGTGTGGAGAACTGACCGTCAGGTAGTGAAGTACAAGCAAGAAAGCTCAGTCCAATGTGATGCAAATAGAGGTGAGAGTCCATGGTTGGATGGTGATGGTTTCGATTAAGGTGGTCGTAGTAGAAATGACAAACCAATAAACGGACCCCTGCTACCTTGTGGAGGTGTCATTCAAAGTGTGTGCCAACCAATGAGACGTTTGCTTTAAGAATGGGACGCGTGAAGGATGCTTCCTATGATTCAGACCTAAGTATCTCAATAGATGGTGACATCCTGTGCTGAAATCAGAAGATTTAGGGAAGGAAAAGTCCTTGGGAATATGGAAAGAAATCAATTATTTTGCTTTGGAGAAATGAAGCCTGAGACATTTTACGTGGCATCCATGTTCAGACATTGAGCAGACAGTTGGACCCATGAACTCGGGGTATAGACAAGGGATGGAGATATAACATTAGGAATCACCAGACAAAAGACTGAACGTAACGTCATTTGGCAGGGACGCACATGGGAAAGCGTGTGGGTAAATAAAATGTGACACTGTGACTTCTCTCTTGACACCAAATCAGCCCTTGTGTTTATCGATAAGCCTGGAGTGTGAAAGCACTGAAAGTCTACATCCATGTTCCCATGTATCAACTTAGAGCAATCTGAGTATTCACTTAGATATCCACACAAAAAAATGTATGTGTCACATGACTTATTACAGTTCACATCCAGTGTGAACAGTAACAGTCAAAGGAATGAATGGAATTTGGGGCATTTCTTCAATATCTGAAGTCTGGGATATCTTTGATTTGAAATCATTTCAGCACCTCCGAAAATAGCTCTCACTAGCCACATCTTTCCAGAGTTTTAGGAAACACTCAAGACACCCAGGAATACCAGAGCATCACTCTCACAGCCACACAGTGTGGAAGCAACCAAAATATCAATTAAATGTGACAAACAGCAGTTTATAATCTAAGTTCCAATTACTCTATTACAAAATTTTGCTCCAAAACATGTGTGTCAAAATCAAATATACATTGTAAAGTCTAGACTTGAATTTTCATGACCAGCTGCAGAAAATTATTGTAATTTAGGGGGAAAAAAGAAGATATAAGGAGAGTGAAACAAAAAGATTTCCAGATTTCAGGGTCTTCACGGCATTATTTCATCACCAACCTATATAGTTAAAACAGTTACTTGAGCTGTTGCTACAAGGGTAGGCTAAAAATAGAATGGTTAGAGAGTGAATTCTAGAGCAAGGATGCCAGTGTTCAAATCTCAGCTTTGCCAAATATTTGAAATACGTGCTTAAACACACTGCCTCATTTCTTTCTTTTCAAATTGCTCATCTTTGGAATAGTTATGATAATAGCTTATAATAGTTATGACAATAACATCTAAAGTCATGTCTCCATGCAATATTTGCCCATGGAAATACAACTGCTCAACAGCGAACATGAATGCATGTTCACTGCTGACCATCCCAGATATGCCCTGAATCCATCACTTCTCTAAGACATAACTAGAATTCATTTTGCTTTTTACCTTTTATATTTCTTCTTGTAGCTTGAGATGTAATGAAATGGCCAAACCTAAAACTCTCAGTAAAGATTCAAGTGTGACTAACAAGCCCACATAAAAGGGGAAATTGTGTTTAAATAACTTCTATTTTACACAAAGGTTTTCTTCATGTACTTACTCTTTATATATAAGACTATGGTTTATGTAGCACTTATTGTGTGCCAGCCATTATTCTAAGTGCTTTGTAAACTTTATCTCTGTGGTTTTCACAGCTACCCCATGAGATTGGCCTGGGCTCTTCATTTCCCTCCCGTGCTACCTCTGATTGCAAATGTAGGGCATTGTACATTTATTTAAAATACTTGGTGAAAAATAAGATTTATAGCCTACCGTGGTTGATATTTCTACCCACTCATGGAAGGTTTGGGAACTGATACCGAGTCTATCACAATAGAAATTAACAATTTAGTGATTCCAAGATGACCCATCTAATTTTAAAACCCAGCCTTTCCCAAACTAGCCGCAGTTTGGTTTGTAGTGTGTGTTTTGAGTGAGTTCTAAGGAACTGAGTTTGGGAAATGCTGATTCACATTCTCTTCAGGACGGGTCGAGTCCCTTTTCTTTTGTAGAAATATTCTGAGAAGGAAAGATTAAACTTTATTCAGTGAGTCATTCATGTGAAATAAGAGGGAAGGTCTTTTTTAAAGGATCTGTTGCATGTGTAAAAGGGGGTTCAGGTGTTTCTGGGAGTGGAGATAAAAAATCATTGGCCTATGTATTAACTAAATTAGTTAACTGGATACCAGTAGGTTTCTGACAACTTTCATGCTGTTGAGGATTTGCAAAGTATGGGGCAGACTGTCTTTAAATACCGCGTGTGGTCCATGTTCCTTTTACGTATTCTGTTTACTCCAAAAAACTTAGGGGATCTTGCAACAAAGCCCCCCACCAACACACACACACACACACACACACACACACAATAAATAATTAACCTGTGTCTCTGACCCTTCTTCTTACATCACCACCGTCATTATTGTTAGACTTATAAGGTGAAGATCTTTAATATTATGAGGGTATCTCTCAGGTACTTTACACAGTACTCTAAACATTTAGACATACACTAAACATGTAAACATACAGGTATTCTAAACATTTACAAAATGCATACAAAGTATGAGCACACCGTATATGCTCTTAAACATTAGTTCATCCAGTTGCGATGTGCCCCTTGTATACCAACTATGTTATCTTGTTTGGTCATGACACCAATTTTCTGGACTAAGAATTATCCTCACATTACATACAAAAAGAAAGAGTCCCAGAAAGAAATTGCAAAAGGACATAAATCATAAACAAAAGCCAGATTCAACACTTGGTCTTCTATAACCAGCCTTCAGCTAGAGCTCTGTGGCAAAGATCTCTCCCTGTAACTTTTTTTTTTAATCTTCAGGATTCTGTGGGTTTCCAAACAGATGGACTTGAGTGTCTGTGCCCTGGATGTCTTTGTCATAGCAATCCCATATGTCCCTTATAGTTTATTAAAATGTTGCTGGCTAAACGGGATCAGAACTGAGTCCATCAGCCAGACCTAGTAATATCTTCCATTGAAACGATAAATTTAGTGGGATGCTATCAACTCCATCCAGCTTGGACAGGGTTTGGGGGACAAATTGCTGTGTTGGTTTAAGCAGACAAGAGAGCTGGGGGCAGAGAGCAGATATATCCTATTGTTAGATTCTAAACCCCAGGGCAAAAATTCTCAATTAAAAGTCTATGAGTGACCTTGGATTTATTGGCTGTCTAAAATAAAAGACAAAGTTGTTGTTGGAATGCAGGAAGGCATTTTTCTGGGGACTAAGCTAACGTTGTATTCGCTTTGGGGTTCCATGACCCAAAAAGTACCATCCACTGATGGAGAAGAGACACATTTAGCCACTCCCTTCCTCACCCACCACACCTATTCTGGTCCTTAGCATTAGAGTGACATATGTATGTCAAGTATAGGGGCATGCAGTTATTATCAGACCAAGATGCTAAGAAAAAGGATCCCTGTGGGGGATCAGGAAAATGGCTACTCCAATGCTTCCAGTGCTGTTTTCCTCTCTTATTATATTTTTCCCTATCTCTTTTTGATTCTCTCTGTGCAGCTTGTGTTGGAAAATTGGACTTATTCAGTCTATCATTTAAGACGACCTGTCTGCTACAGAAAAATTCTGGGGTAGGCTGGCCAGGGAAGTTCTTCTTTGGACAAGTGCTTTGATCAGGTTGTCCTTAGATTCATGCCGCTGTCTCTCTCTCTGATATAAGATAGTAGCTGCTAAAATAAAAAGAGGTCAAGTTAGAAGTGAACAAAGTCCTTGTTTCCTATACTTGTTTTAGCCCCATGTGCAAAGGTCAAAGGTCCAAGGGAGAAATTTGATGACAAGTCCTCCAATATTTAAGGAAAGTGTGAATTTAACTGGAAGCATCTCCCCTGCATATCTCCCTTGGAAGCTGTGGTGGCTTGAACACGTGGAAAAAAATTCGTGACCTCAGATATTTGTCACCTCTGCCGTCTTTCCACCACTGAGATAGGAAGACCAATGATGACTATTAAACTCTTCATGTGTGGGGAGGGTTGTGTTGCTGGTGGTGTGGCATAACAAGTGTGGGCCTTACACTGACCATCTGAGAGGAAGGTTTGTTCTGTGTTAAAGGCAGACACAGGTCATCGAGGAAGACAGGAACTCAATATGAGTAAAGTACCAGTCTAGGACACAGCCACTTTCCAGCATCCATTTAGAGGTTAATTAAGAAAGTCTCATAGGCTTCTGGGACAAACCAATGGGGAATTAATTTTATGTCCTTGGACACAATTGATTTTCAGGAGGCCACAAAATTGATGCCTATCTGTTAGAACGTCATGGTTGGAATTCTTCTTCCTTAGACAGCTTTAGCCGTCAGACTCTGGTGGCAGCAAAGCAGCAAAATCAAGTTAGGATCAGTAGCATTAACGGAAGAAGAATCAAGGTCACAGTGTCAGTCAAGTAGAAAAACAAAATCTGCAACAAGTTTAACTAAAATAATAACATCAGCTATCCATTTCAAAAGACAACAGCAGCGGCCAACTGGTCCTCTGGGATGGATATAGGAACTTCACCCTGGGCCTTCAGGGACCAATGAGTTGAAGTACATCATGAGGATCTACCATTTTCACTCACCCATTATCACAAAAGGGAAGAAGCCACCCCAGGTTTGGGAATAAAGGATACTGCGAGGGGGCAGAGAGAATTCGTTGGGCTGAAGACAGAAGCAAAGACAAAAACAAAGAATGGCCTCAGGGTAACAACTTTATGATTGGAAGCAGAGACATTGATTTTCTCAGTGTCTTGAATCGCTCGGGAAAGTATGGCTTACCCACACAAACACGAAATGAGCACTTGCTTGCGTGTAGTTTGGAAATGGAAGGTCAGGTGGGTGGGTTCCCTGCTGAGAAACTATATTTCAAACATCTATTTGATTTTTTAAAGGATTACACCAATGGCACCCGTGAACGGTTTTTCATTCAGTTTGAATAATCTGAGATAAGGAACAGAAATATGCTTAATGTAAGTGAATATTAGGAGCACAGTTGCTCAAGTTAATATTTTATATGCAATTAGAAGCTGTAAGAGGATTCTTGCGACCTTGTGGTTTTGAGTTTAAGAACAAAGGCACATGATGCCGAGTACTCAAAACCACAGTGGGTGAACAGAAATCATCAATTGACTGAGGACAAACAGAGCTCAGAAGGGCCCACAGTCAATTTCCAGGTATCTCTACCTATATGTTTGACCTGGACCCAGTTGCTTAAAGCTTTCAAGCCTATGCTTTTCTCCCTTGAAGTTAGGATAATTATAATTATTTCTATTTCAGAGGGCTTTTGTGAGAGTCCACGAGATAATGTGTACAAAGTGTTCAGCACAGGACCTGGCACACAACAAGTGCCCTTTAAATGACAACTGCTGTGGCAAAGGCTACTAGTTGCTTATCCAACATACATGCTCCCCCCTTTTTTGTGCTAACAGAATCACGGTTTTGTTGGGAGTTGAATTATGCTCACTGAAAACTGTTTTCCAATCTATTCTGCAGATAAAGGTAACCATATGAAACAGATATGGGCGATGGAATGCCATGGAGTTTGTGAGTGTGGCATTAATGCAACCATTTTGCCTTTACTCCTTCTTCCTTGCTGGAATCACAGCTATGTTGCCTGAACATTAGCAGCCTTCTTGTGACCATGAGGCAACCTGGAAGATGAAAGTCTTGCGCTAAATACAATGAAGCAGAAATACTGAAAAAACTCTAGGTCCTCAATGACAGCACATAGCTGTCGTCATAATCATTGATTACCCACTGGTGATAGCTAAGTTTATGTGTCAACTTGGCTAGTCCATGATACCTAGATATTTGGTCCAAGATTATTCTAAATGCTTTTGCAAAAGTATAATTTTATTTTATTTCATTTATTTATTTATTTATTTTTACATTTATTTATTTTTGAGAGACAGAGAGAGACGGCGTGAGCAGGGGAGGGGCAGAGAGAGAGGGAGACACAGAATCCGAAGCAGGCTCCAAGCTCTGAGCTGTCACCACAGAGCCCGACACGGGGCTCGAACTCATCAACTGTGAGATCATGACCTGAGCCGAAGTTGGACGCTCAACCGACTGAGCCACCCAGGCGCCCTGCAATAGTATTATTTTAGGTAAGATTAATGTTTAAATCAGTAGACTTTGAGTAAAGCAGATTGCCCTCCATAATGTAGGTGAACCCCTTCCAAGTAGTTGAAGGCCTCAATCGAAAACCACTTTCCCAGGAAAAGAAGGAATTCCACCAGAAGACTTTCTCCAGACTCAAACAGCAACTCCCTTCTGGGTGAGTCTCTATATATCTATACTTATCTCTATATCTGTATCTATATCTATCTATGTCTATATCTATCCATCCATCCTATTGATTATGTTTCTCTGGAGAACACTGGTGAATACACTCATTAAATAAAATTAAAACTGAATTTAATTAAATACCTAGCTTCTAGGTTTCTGTTACTAGCTGTTGGGCACGGTTCTTTTCTGTACATGGACCATTTTTACTACTTGTTGCAATTTAGCATGATCATCATTCCATGTCAGAAGGCACAGTTTGTTTCCAGGCCTAAATTCTGTTGAGGATTTATTATCTTCAGATTTGAGACGGGCTGTAGAGGAAAGAGGTAGAGACAATTAAAAATTTTTAAAAAAGCAAAAGGAATGAGGTTCCATGGTTAATTTCCACGAAGCACTATTACCACTGAACTTTTCATTTGAGTCCACTATTACTCTGAAATCATGTCTGAAGACAAGAGGGTAACACTTATGTGGCAAAAGGTATGAGGCACTGAGGAGGAAACATGTGTTCTCACTGTGACCAGCCCAGTAACTCTCCTACATGGAATGCTGTGTCAGCAATGATCAAGCAAAGCTAATGGAGATCTTTAAGCTCCATATCTACCCAACACAGCTTAACTGCAATGTTGCTGGCCACATTTCATATTCTGGAAGTTTAATTAAGGCTATAGAAAAAAATTCTATCCAAACATTTTTAATCCTCGTGTCCCTTTCTTTAAGCGTAATTTTACAGATTTGCACAGTATAGGTGATATTTTAAAAATGACTTTTTTCTGGAAACCTCTCTGGTGAAAACGTCTGCCCATATGTCCCCTCTGTCTGCTTCATGATCCCTGAGGAATCCCTGTGGGACCTCCTGAAGTTCTGCCTAGTCAAGATTTAAAAAACAAAAACCAAAATAACAATAATCATAATCTCTGGGGCGCCTGGGTGGTTCAGTCAGTTGAATGTCAGACTCTCGATTTCAGCTCAGGTCATGATCTCAAGGTCCAGTCCGTGGATTCAAGCCCTGTGCCTGCCTCTGAGCTCACAGCCTGGAACCTGCTTGAGGTTCTCTCTCTCCTCTCTGACCCTCTCTTGCGTGCTTATGCACACGCTCTCTATCTCTCTCAAAATAAATAGACATTTAAAAAAATCCCCAATCTATAGGGTCCTTTGAAGATCTATGCCCCTGTTCAGTCTCCAAGCATTGGAGAGATTAGACTCATGCTTTTTTATCTTGATCCCAATTCAGTTTCATGTCTACCATGTGCCCCATTCTATTTATTATGACCTCTAGATTCTATGTCCAAGTTGTGCTTAGCTTCAAAAACTTTTCTCTTTTTGCCACTTTCATATATCCATCCATTCATTTGTTCATTTTTAATAACAGCAACAACGTACATCACGTAAGACCATTCTCATCGTTTTAGATCATACTCATTGAAAAGGCATGCTAATTGCTATGGAGGTAGAATGAAACCTATCAAAGATCTAGGAATGCATTGTGACCTACTCCTGTGAAGGACAAGTTGACCATAAATTTGACAGTGATGGATACTAGTGATGGGTTTTGATTCTTTAAGTCAATTCCATCCTTCTGCTTTTGAAAGATGATGTGAACAGTGGCTCGTCTGAAACCTTGTGTTTCTTTCTTTCTTTTTTCTTTTCTTCTGGTTAATAATATGTTGAAGAATACCTTAAGGAGTGAGTTTTATGCTTGAATATTTTAATGATCTTATCAAAATACCTGACCCATTATCATATAGTACCACAAAGATGTCATCCTTGAAGGTTATAGGAACATTCGTATCATTATGTTACTTTGTGATAACATATGGAATAAACATATGAGGATATTAAAATGATATTCACATAGATGCATCCATCCCGACAGATTTCTTATACAAAATACTCCATGCCATTGATTTGAAGGTATGTAGCTAACGCTTATTTTTAGGGTATTCTAAAACACGGGAGCATAATCAGTTAACATTGGCACATTTAATTAAGGAATTAGAAAGAGTTGTTTTCAGTTTGAACATAAAGGTAAACATTTAGTGTTCCACTAGCTCGTCTTGGAGGTCATTGAGAAAACAGCAAATACAAAAGAAAAGTTCATTTTCAGTGACACAAGGAGACAGCTGGGAAGCCAGACCCCAAAACAGATGGAGTGGCTACCGGGGAAAGATACGGATGAAGCTGGTACCCAGGAAGCAATGCGGCTAATACACCAGCGGAGAAGACTCCGTCCTGGTGGATCTGAGCACAGAATGAGGAAGCACAGTGCTAAGAAGCAGAGGAGCAAAGCACAATTTATCTGCAAAAACACTAGCTTCCCAGTGAGGTGGCTGGTTCTAAAAAACGAAGGAAGGGGAAGGAAATGAGGTTTAATGGGAGGACAACGAAGCCATTTCACAGAATTCGTACTATCTCCATGACAGCAGATGAGAAGCAAGGTTTCACATGATGGTTTTTTCACAGGGAGCTATTTCTCTCATTTAAATAGGTGTAAGAAAAGCATCATCAAACTCAGACAAAAAAGCAGATCTAAGAAAAGAAACAAACAACAACAATGAAAACTCCAATTAGCTTGGAATATGTCCAAGCAAATCCCAAAACATATCGCCCGCAAGTGGCTGCTGGGGATGGAGTGGGTGGAGAAAACTCTTCTTTAGATGGAGTGTATACAAATATACTACGTGGGGAAAAGGGGGGCGGGGGGGGAAGGGAACAACAAATGACAGACTGTTTGCAAACCATAGTCTTGCCACTGAGAAAGATGAAATAAAATGGAGTCGCTTTGTCAAGGGGTTTTGAAATGGAACCAGGAGGCCAGTCAGGAGGTGAGCCTTAATTTTTTTTTGATGTTTATTTATTTTTGAGAGAGAGAGACAGAGAGAGGTTGCAAGTGGGGGAGGGCAGAGAGAAGAGACACAGAATCTGAAGCAGGCTTCAGGCTCCGAGCTGTCAGCACAGAGCCCGATGCCAGGCTTGAACCCACAAGCCACAAGATCGTGACCTGAGCCAAAGTTGGACACTTAACTGACTGAGCCATCCAGGTGCCCCAGGAAGTGAGCCTTATATGCCTGTCCTTACCAAGTGGAACCATGAACTTTTGAATTGGGTCCAACCCCAAATATTCCAAAGACTCTGCACAGATACCTGCAACTTGCTACAGTAACACACTTTTGCTTAGTGAGAGCCTCAGCAACCAATTATATTTATTTTGAGGTCTGATGGAAACTAAGAGTATACATTGATTTTTAGTTAAGCAATACTTACTGAACTTGTAAAATAGGTGTACATAAGAAAGAATGTCTTCAGCTCTGTTTCGTTTTTGTTTTTGTTTTGAAGGCGATAGAAAGTAGTGCCTAAGACCAAGGATTCTAACACTGTGCTGCCTGAGTTCATGACCAGCTCTGCCATTACTCCTGTTCCATGCCTTAAGTTCCATGTCTCCGTTTTCTCATCGATAAAGTGGAGACAATTATACTAACCTACATTATAGGTCTGTTGTGAGAATTGATTAAGTTAATATAGATGAAGCCCTGAGAAGATTCTCTGGTACAAACTAAATTTTCATTGAACATTCCCTATTGTCATTATATCTAATGTGAAGTTAATTTTCAGTCTTTTTATAATAGTTGAATAAGTTAGAGGTATATCATGGAAATTGTGGCCACTCTTTGCCATATATAAAAATCAAACTGTAAATGTAGGATAATAATTCATTAAATTTGCAATCACGGGTTCGGATAGAAGTTCTGTGGGGTACATAATTTAGTTTTGCTTAGATGCATACATGTATTTAGTCATTCACTACATGATTTGTGTTTTGTCAAATCAGTTTGCAAAGACAAAATTTATTCTTAGTAAGGAGTTTTACTGAAACATGCAAAAAAAATGGAAAGAGAAATTAATGAGGTTTACAGTAGACGGTATGGTTTTCTCCTTGGAAGTATTCTTTTAACACTACAGATGCAGAATGGATACATTTGATTAAAAAGCTCTAGAGGAATATGTAGCAAACAATTGCATAACAATGTCATAAGCTAATTTCATTAACTAATACGTTTTATAGTAGAAGCTATTTATTTGATTCATTCATGGAGCCCAGCTACATTTTATATTACAGATTTCTGCACATAAAGAACTGGGAAGGTACATATTTACATTTCTTTTTAGCCTGACACATCCCAAGTCAAGTCAGGCCCTCACTGTTCCCTCTTGTTTGACACATTAAAAAAACATATTTCTGAATTCTCTCTTGAGCTCTATCACTCTACTTTGACTTATTCCTAGAGCAGCCCCATCATTCAGTCATGGAACTGGCTGTACACATGTGGGTTGTGGATCTTTCTTCAAGTGACTGTGGAAACTTGGAAAGACAAAACTATTTTAGTCAGGTGTTTCAGATCCCCCGTAACTTCAGAGTTCGTTTTTCTTTCTTGTTGCACACCTCGCCCTCAATAAAAGCCTCAAAAAATACCAGTGATTTCCCGTTGGTACCAATGAACAGCATGAAAATTATTATTATGTTTTTTTATTCTAAAAACTTGGTTCCTCGATTCTCAATTAAACCTGTGAGTTTCCTATGTATGGCATTATCCACTCCCTTACCCAGTTTGCCACTGATTACTTGTTTAATTGAAAGAGCTTTCAATTCGCTATTCCAAATACCTGGTTCCTGTGCTTATTCCGTCACTTCTTGATTGCATGAGTTTACTCAATTTACTTCCTTCATTTTTTTCTTTAAAACTGAATTGCTGCTGACTTTATTACTGGGATACTGTGGTAGAACAGTGAGATTTTTTTCTAAAGCAGCTTTACTGAAGTAAAATATTTACAACAAAATTTACCCATTTTGCATGTATAATTGATGAGTCTTAACTAACATATAGTGTCACATAATCATCACTACAATTCTAGTAGAGATCATTTCCATCATCCCCAAATTTCCTTCTTGCCCCTGTGCCATGGATCCCCTCTCCCCATGCCCAGCCCCTGGTGACTGCTGTTCTGCTTTTCCGTCACTGGAGTTCTGTCTGTTCTAGAATTTCATTTCAATGGAATAATTTACTATAGAATTTACTGTGTCTGGTTTCTGACATCTGCCATAATGTTTTCGTGATTGTGGTTGTATATGGCAGTGGTTTCTCTATCTAATTACTGATCTGTTCCGTGTTTATTTATTGCCAAGTATCCTATTGTATGGATATACCACAATTTATGTACCTGTTAAATCTCGATAGCTGCACATTGTTTCCAGTTTGCAGTTATTATGAAGAGCATTATGTTCTGTCTTCCTATAGACGTGCTTTCATTTCTCTTGGTTAAATAATTGTAAGCAGGGATACTGGTTTCCATGATAAAAGTGTTTACATTTATAAGTAACAAAAATTCTTTTTAAGGTGGAGCTGTCATTTGGAATTTCCACTAGCAATGTAAGAGTCTTATTTTTAAGTGCTCACATTCTCAACATTTGGTTTTTAAAAAAAGCTAGTTTGGGGGTGCAGTGTTCTCTGATTTTGGTTTTAATCGTTCCTATCACTAGAGATGTAGAAGATCTTGTCATGTGTGTATTTGGCATTCGTGTAATCTCTTTGGCACAGTATCGGTTTAAATAACTGAACATGTATTGGATAGTTTGCCTTACTACTGAGGTGAAGTGTTCCTCTAATATTCAAGACAGAAATCCTTCATCAAATGTTCATTTTTTGTGATTTTTTTTTTATTTTTAAGAATCTACTACACACCTGTGCATTGTTGATCTTCAGTAAATATCAAGATGATCTGTTCCTTCTTGAATCCTAAAGGGTCGGACTCCAAAGTCATCCCAACGCACTTGGCAAGAACTACTTCTGAGGATATGGTTGCAATTGCTTTAAGGCTGTTCAACGGGCTTAGTTCTGAAATAATTCCCCTGATTTGTTGTTGAATCAAACCTGGAACTAAAATATCTTTACTGTCACCCACGTTTCATGAAACTCTAGAGGAATGTTTTTTCTGCGGTCCATCATCATGGAGGGCACACACGGTCACATCCATCATTTGGAAAACGTGCTTTGTGCCCCTTATTTAAATCTTATAACATTGCTGTACAAAAGGAAAGCAAGTGATAGAGCTTTTAACAGCCCAGACTCTGGAGTCAGACAGGCATGTTTGGTCCTGACCCCCACCGGTTAGTAGCTTTGTGACAATTTACGTAACCTAGCAGACGTTCAGTTGCTTCATCTTCAAAATGAAGAAACAAATACTTCTTACGTTATAGGGTCATTGCGAAGATAAGACACAACAGATGTGAGACACTCAGGGTGATGATCGCCACGCAGCAAGTGCATAACGCAGCTTAGTGGATTATTTAGAGAATTAGTGTCAGGTTCCATGAAAATGTAAAAGTCTGATGCTACTTTAAATTGCCTCTAGACCTGAGCAGGCAGGCAATGAAATACAAACCCTGGCCTTCATTTCTGCGGCAATATAATTGTTACAAAATGTCTGAGATTTTACTGTTCCATGACACGCAAATTAATTTATGTCAAGTCTCTTGGATCTCAAATGAGCTGTGGTGTCACTTCTTGGCGTATTGGGTCAGTGGCCTTAATAACTCATCTAAAGTTATCTTCCTCCTTTTCTATATAGTATGCCCTTGCTCCTTTTGTTTTCTATGAAAGACAGACAGACAGGAAGAAGGGAGGGAGGGAGAGAAGAAAGAAAGAAAGAAAGAAAGAAAGAAAGAAAGAAAGAAAGAAAAAGAAAGAAAGAAGAAAGAAAGAAAGAAAGAAAGAGAAAGAAAGAAAGAAAAGGAGGAAGGAAGGGAAGGAAGGAAGAAAGAGAGAGAGAAGGAGGAAGGAAGAGAGGAAGGAAGGAAAGGAAGGAAGAGAAAGAAAAGAAGGGGTAGGGAAGGAAGGAAGGAAGAAAGAGAGAGAAAGAAAGGTAAAAGGTTAGAACTAATGTCATTTTCTAACATTTCCTGTATTGCTTTAGATTTTAACTAATTTAAGTAAAGTAGAGGGAATCGTTCTTTGGGGATTATTACCGGCACATGCACAGAGCTTAGAGCAAAGGAGTCAGGTGGGTTGTGAATATCAGCGTCGGCTCCCTATGTCATGCAGAAACACAAGAGCAGTGTCTACAAGCAGTTGGAAAACCATACTTCACTGTCAAGGGCACTCACTGTGGGCAACCTTTTTGAAGAGCTAGGTTTACCTGGGTTATGTACTTTTGGTCTGTGCACTGTGATTACAGGTAAAGCTCAAGAAATATTCCATTAAAAATATCTGGGGCGCCTGGGTGGCGCAGTCGGTTGAGCGTCCGATTTCAGCCAGGTCTCGATCTCGCGGTCCGTGAGTTCGAGCCCCGCGTCGGGCTCTGGGCTGATGGCTCAGAGCCTGGAGCCTGTTTCCGATTCTGTGTCTCCCTCTCTCTCTGCCCCTCCCCCGTTCATGCTCTGTCTCTCTCTGTCCCAAAAATAAATAAACGTTGAAAAAATTTTTAAAAAAATATCTGGACAATTTTTGTAATTTAAAATAATTCATGGAGGGGTGCCTGGGTGGCTCAGTCAGTTGGGCGTCCGACTTCGGCTCAGGTCATGATCTCGCGGTCCGTGAGTTCGAGCCCCGCGTCGGGCTCTGTGCTGACAGCTCAGAGCCTGGAGCCTGTTTCAGATTCTGTGTCTCCCTCTCTCTCTGACCTTCCCCCGTTCATGCTCTGTCTCTCTCTGTCTCAAAAATGAATAAACGTTAAAAAATTTTTTTTCTTAAATAAAAAAAAAATTCATGGAACAGGATAAAACTTTTAATTAACGATAAATTTATGAGTATATATGTACAATGTAAAACATGTAAAACACTAAGATATACATATCTTAGTATTATTTGTGTGTGTGTGTATATATACATATATATGGTATTTAATAATGCACACTGCATGCATATTCCTACTTCCTGTGCCTGAGATTAAATATCAAGCCCATCACTGGAATATCGGTAATGTCTTTAGCTAAGTGTAATGAAGGATTTGGGCCCAGACCAGCCCTTTTCTGTTCTCATCTGGTTCTGGCCCCCTCCCATCTGCCTCTGTATCGCTCATTGATTCAATCTCCTCCCTTAATGTCCAGACTTTTTCTCGTCTCAGAGCTGATACATTATTTCAAGCATTCTCGGGGTCGATAGCTAAAATGCTCCCAAGTTAAATTTTGAACGCACATCTTCATCAGCCGTGTTTGCAATGTGTAGCGACGTTTATTTCTCTTTCCTTTTGCTCAAATGTCTTTAAATGTGTGCACTGCTGGGGATGTTTTGTGAATGCCCTCAGGAAAAATGTCTGGCTCAAAATTTCCATGAATTCCTGTCTGCAGCTGAAATGGCAGAATTTTTAGAGCTCCGTGGCTTTAGGCAAGCAAAGAAAAACTTTCCAACTAGTTTTCTCTTCAAATGCTCTATCCAAATAAACATGGTAGGTTTTTTTTTTTTTTTTTTTTTTTTTTTTTTTAATGATTGTGTCCTATTAACCCTTCCCTTTCCACCCACCTATAGTACCTCAATTGTTTACGGGCCTCATTTCAATGGCTTGTGGACCATCCAAACAACGCCACTGTTTCCTTCGTCATGCGCGGTCAGGGAGAACTTGGTTCTTTTCTTTTCCCACTTCTTTTTTTTTTTTTAGTTGTGGGAAGAACCCTTGATATGAGGTCCACCTTCTTCACAAAAATTTAAGTGAACAACACAGTATTGTTCAGTAAAGCCACCGTGCTGTATGGCAGATGGCCAGAATGTATTCATCTTGCATAACAGAAACTCTATGTGCTTTGAACAGCCCATTTACCCCCTCTCCAGGCCTCCCCCCCTTGCCCCTGGCAACAACTATTCTACTTTCTGTTTCTATGAGATTGGCTCTTTTCGATACCTCATATGACTGGAATCATGCAGTAATCATCTCTGCATACTGGTTTATTTCCCTTAGCGTAATGCCCTCCGGGTTCATGGTGTTTGTTGTTTGTTTGTTTTCCAATGTATGGAAGGAGAGGAAGGATCGGTAGCCATCTGTCCTACCGGTCTTTCAACATATGAGCTTGGCAAACATGTTTATTTGCTCATGCTTACTCGGGTCTCCTACCGGGCACCTCAGTGGGTGTAAAGCTCACCTATTTCTCTCTAAAATTATTTGAGAAGATGGAATTAATGCTTGGGGCAAAGTTCTAAAATGGAAAATACTCAGACCCAACGAACAAACAAACCTGGATTTGGCCCAGTATAAATGACAGCCTGAAATAAGTCATAAACCAAGGATGATCAGAATGTTAATGTTTTCTTCTTCTCTCCAGCAGCTTCTTTTTCCGACATATAAGACAACGCCCTTTCAAATCAACGACATTCAGCTAAGATGTCATTGCATTTTCATCAGTACCACAACAGCATTTGACCCTTACATTTAAAAAATCTATATGGAGTTTTGAAAAGAAATAGTTGAAAATCCTGATCAAGCAAAACCTCAATCAAGACAGCATGTCCTGATTGGTGTTTACCCTGTTGGGTGAGCCCCCACAGTCAAGTTTACCAAGAATAAGAGGACCATTGATTTAATCCCTTTCTGGCAGGCCTTTAACTGAAATTTAATTATGTTGCTTTTTGTCTGCAACCTTCCCCCAAGGTTTCCGTGATATTAGAATACCTCCTTTAAGTGTTATGAAAAGCGCATTAGAGGGTTTTCCCTCTGATGATTTCATAACATAACATAGCAGTTCCTCCTGCCAGTGAGCCCACACAACTGTTTTCAATAAATGAAACAGTTTTCTTTTTTTACATTTTATAAAGTGTAGATTAAACATTAATTAGTTGTAGCTGAGTTTCTGCATTTTCCTTTCACAGTGATCTTTTTACCGCTCATTCTCAAACAGCACAAATAAGGGCCTATAATGTGTGAACAATGGCATTGCCTTAGGCTTCATAAAGGGTGAGGATACTTGCTTAAGTCAATCTTAAACTGTTTTGCAATGATTTCATGCTGAGCAATTATTTCTATATTCCTTAAACGCTGGGAGTTTCAAAGGCGTAGGGGTGTGTGTATTTTTATAGCTAAAAAAATCTTATTAAATGGGTATGGCTTTCTGGATTTATTCCCTTCCTCTCCTCCAAACTCATAAAATGGAAAGAGGCCAACCCGAATGTGTACTAACCGCTGTAGCTTCTACATCTTATGGTCACCAATGTCAATTTTTGTTTGGTTACTATTATTGGCACGTCACGGGCTTCATATCTCCAAAAATAATTGAAAATGAAAACAAACTTTTGTGTGTGTCCTTTTTCTCCCCAGCAATGTGTCAGCCTGGGAAAATGCTCTCTTTGAAAAGAAAGCAGAGCTGACATATAATTGTTGCCTTTACCCCAGCTGTTACTGACATTACATGCTGAACCTTCCTTGGAGACGGAAAACCAATTTTGATGTGACACTCTGAAAAGTCACCACTGGTACTTTACAAATAGTTCAAGGTCACAGAAATCATGCCCGAGACACTCTCAGGTAAACCTCTGGAGGGCTTTTCTTTCTTGGGGAAAGCTGTGTTTTTATTGATTTTGCAAATTGTAGACTTAAAGTCTAACAAAGGAAAAGCTATCAAGAGAAAAAAAAAAAAGCACAACTAAATACAAAATCAATGCTTTTACATTGAAATTTTAAAAAGCAATTCCCTACAAGTATTATGGTGAAGGAGAAGTTAAAAATGTCATGTTCAACTTTTGAAACTTGCATGTGGAAATAGAGAAACAATATGACTTCATTAACGGAACGTTTGGTAAAAGATTTAACTTTTTTCACTCAACTATAATTCAAGTTCGTTACCTAAAAATTCTTGTCATTTAGAGTGTCATACCCATTACATAGATATTTGAGCTTGTTAGTCTCAGCTCTTTATTTTAACTTACATGATTCAATCAGCAATATATTACCTAACAATATTCTAATCAAAGCTTTTTTTTTTTTTTTTTAATCTTATCAGCGAAGTAAGTAGTACTTGTGTGAGTTTCGTTTCTAGTTAGTAATCTCTGGGATAAAGTAATCAACTCTCATTTCTTTCTTGCCCTTTGAACCTTCTTATCAAAGCTGAAATATCTTTTTAGTTGCTAAGATATTAAGTCAGCCAATCCTCTAAGGAAACTCAACATTATTAACATAGCAAAGGATCAAGACCTCAGTGTACATATTTGTTTTTGAGCTGGCTGACCATGGAAGCTACACTGGCCAATAACCAAAATGGTTAATCTGCACTTAAAGATGGAACTGAACTGGCTTCATAATCATTCTATATCCCTGTTAGTTCCGTCTTTTCATTCTCTTTTCAACACTATAAAGAATATACACTTACTCACATAGGTTGGGTTAATAAAGATCAATTTCCAAACAAAACGCCACTAGGAAAAAATATCCATTTCGGAAATAACAGACTCATATCTATGTTCTCTTTTATAGTCATCTTTTAACAATATTCTCATTATTTGTGAGCTTCAGGGCAAGAAGCAGCACATTTAATTTGTAAAGTTTATGACTCAATATTCACATTACTCCTATTCCAGAGACAGCTATCTTTTATGCATCAAGTCATTTGCTTTGTTCTAAACTCAGATGGAAATATAGAAGATAGATGGATAGATAGATAATAGAAATATTATAATAGAGATAGATACATGATAGATGTATTGGGTATGTAAAAGATATGTGTTCTATATATGTCTTTATTATATTCTTATAAAGTACTATAACTCCAGTTATACAAATGAAGAAACTGCTCACAATAAGATGATTTGCCCTAGTTCATAAGGGAATGGGGAGTAAGTGAATAAGTTGGAATATGAACCCTAGTCTATTGGGCTAAAAATCCAGAACTGGTACATTTGACCAAACGAATCCATAAAGGAAACTAGCAATTATACAAATCACTCTATTAATGAGCAAGATGTGATCATTTTCATGAGATATAAATAGCTTTATAGAAATTCACATCTGTACCTTTGGCATCAAGAAACATTTAGGAGAAAATATTAGCTGTATTACAAACTTGAAGGCAAGGTAAGGAGTAGATAAAGGAACACTGATGCAACACAAAATCGAGGTTGAATAGAACAACAGAAGAAACATGATCCTGGAGACCATTCATTGTTTTTGACCAATATCTTACCATCCAATTGATTACAGTGCGGGATGTCATGTTAGGTTAAAAGAGAAAAAGGAAAAAGAAAAGAAATATATATCTAATGTATTGGGTTGGCATTATTGCAACGGTTTTTGCATGAGAAGACTGATTTTTTTTTTTTTTAAATGAGGTTACCATGTAAGGTTACCATTTAAGATAGGAGAGAGAGTGAATGGCAAGGTTAATCTTTCAAGTGAAGCCTGAAGAGACTTGAAGCAGAAAAATCAAGGAGGTGGTTGTATAGCTCAGGCAACATACAACATGGGTGTGATAAAGCATACAACACGATGTCTAATAGAAAAAGTTGTTTAGCAAATGTTGAATTTCTTCCCTCCTTTCGTATACTGTGAAGATCACATTTCACTTAGGTTAGGAGTCTGCAGGCTTCTGGTAAAGCAGCAGTGTCCCTAAGAGTTTGCTTAGGCTGCTATAACAAAATGCCATAGACTGGATGTCTTGTAATTAGCAAAAATATTTTTTTCTCAGATCTGGAGGTGGAAGTTCAAGATTACAATGCTGGCATTGTTAGCTTCTGGTGAAGACCTTTTCCTGGTTGCAGATTGCCATCTTACTGTGTCCTCACATGATGGAAAGATGGCAAAAGCTCCCTGGGGTCGCTTTTAGAAAACACTAATCTCATTTATGAGGGCTCTGACCCCATGACCTAATCACCCCCTAAAGGCCCCATCTCCTAATACCATCATTTTGGATGCTAGGATTTCACTATATGAATTTGGGAGTAGAGACACAAGCATTCAGTCCATTATAGTTACATAGTAAATATTTTACTGGCAAATACAGTCTCTGTTGCAATTTCTCAATTTTTCTATTATAGCCCCAAAGCAGGCATACATAATGCATAAACAAATATGTCTGTGTTCCAATAAGACTTTATGTTAAGCAGGAAGCTTGGCGGATTTGGCCTGTGGGTAGGATTTTGTCAACATTTGACCTGTAATGAAATATCTTGGACAAGTGGAGAGCTTTGTATAATTTGATCATAGATAATGGAACGATGATGTCAAGTAAAGCCATATTATAATATTATTGATTAATATTAATAGTTTAATTGATGTCACAGGACTTAAACTCTACATGAAAAAAAAACTTAAAATAATCCTATATTTTTACACACACAGTGACTCCTCAGAAGAAAGCAATTTAGTTGACCCGGGAAAGTCAAGAAGATTCTCAGAAGAGCTGGAACTTGACATATGTCTTAAAGAATGATTCTGAGAACATCAGGAAAAAGAGGAAAAGAAGAAAATGTCAGACATAAAATGAAAAAGGAACAGTATGTGAAGAATCACGAAGATAAAATGCACTGAGTGATACGTTGAGAGCACAATAGGAATTTTGAAATGAATACACCCAGGTATGGAGGGAGGATGAAGATGAGGCTAAAAATGTTGGTGGAAGATAAGGCATGAATAAGTGCTTGGAAAATAGGACTTTGTGTATATTTCTGGGATTCGCCAAGGAGAAAACAGAAATCGTGTTGGTCGTCAGTGTTGCTCATCAAGGATTTCTGCTTTGCCCCCTGTGCAGAGAGTAAAATTGCAAGTGTCAATTTTCTTGAAATGAGAACTCGCTTTGGCCAAGGAATAAAAGCAGAAATGGCGTGCCTCACTTCCAGGCAGGACCTTCAAAAGCCAGGGGGCAACACCCATGATCCCTTTCTCCATCCAGGGCGATCATAGACTCACAGAGTAGAGGCGGAGCCTCCCCTGGCCCGGGTACCCCAGCGAGGATGACGTAGGGCGGAACACCTACCCCAACTTGTCCAGTGGGAGGGAGAAATGAACTTTTAGTTTCTTAGGCCACCGGGTTGTTTTATTTAGGTCTGAGCTGTCGCGTCTTCTTCCTACAACCTATCCCCTTCGGACCAACATGAATGAAGTAAAGTAACGACCCAAACAATCGTTCACTGCTGCTATAACCTGATATTTAGAATACCTGCATTAAAATTTGCACAATACAGTATTTAACGTTGAATAACTTATTTGTAAATAAAACACAAAAAGAAGAAATATACCAAACCCGTGGGAGCCTGAAGTTCCTAATCCTCGGTAACTTGCTGTACATCCTGCATTTGGTCTAAGTGAATTAATAAATCATGGTGTTGAATGTGACTACACACATAAACAAATAATACATTAGGAAGTTATCTGATTCTGTCTATTTTAATTTTTTAACATTTATTTTTGAGAGAGAGACAGCAGAGGAGGGGTAGAGAGATAGAGAATATGAGGCTCAGCCTAGACATAGGGCTCAAACTCACAAACTCTTAGATCATGACCTGAGCTGAAGTCCCACGCTTAACCAACAAGCACCCAGGTGCCCCCAGTTTATTTTAGTGCTAAAATTGAACAATATCATTGATCTCTGAATTTCTTTGTTCAGTTTGGAAGAGTCCCAACGTTTCAGAGGGATGTATTATAACAACACTAAAACTGTTATTTTTGCAGGTATATATTACTTTATAATAATAATAAAAAAGATGCTTTTTGTTGTGATCAACATATTTGGTACAAATAACATGTTTAGTCTCTTGTTTGCTGTGCCAGGGAAACCCTCAAGGGAGACAAATCCTCGGCCATGGAGGCAACAGCCTAAAGAGTGGTGTTAAGGAATGGCAGGCATATAAAAGGTGGCTCTTGTATTTTATTCTCTCATATTGTGTGAAACAGTAGGTGCACCAGAATTTTTATGCACTGTAAATCCAACTCCCTAGTGTTTACGCTCTTAAAGTTTCAGCAGCTGAGAAGCAAAAGTCCAGATCAACAAATTAAGTTACATTCACACTGATTGGCATGGTCACATGCAATACTATTCTTTCTTCCCACCGACGGTGCTTGAGGTCACATCTTGGAGGAACATGGAAATCTCTGCATCTCAATCTGGCACATTCCAATTGGCTCCCCAACATGATTTACCTAAGTAGTTATGAGTGTGCTACAGTCAATTTCACAAAAAACTATGGTTTGTTCAATAATGTTAGCCATCTATGAAAATATCCTCACCTGTTTTCTAAGGGAAATGTTGTACTATATAGGTATAATTAAAACTTTAGACAGTGTTTGGCTCAATGGGATGCAAAAAAATCCAATAAAAATATATTAATATATATATGTACATATTTTTTCTCCATCAGATATAATAAGTAAAGAGTACGAAGGTGTCTGTGTTTCTCAGGACACATTTGTTTTATATTATACAGAAATAGACTTTGATGGTCAAAGGCTAGTCAAACATTATTCTTAGCTTAAGGAAGACAATATCTTAATAAAATATTAGAACAAAGGTGAAACGCCCTGACATGGTCTATAAGATTCTACATGAAATTATCCCTTTCCAATTTAATTTCATGCCATTCTTTCCTCCTTCATTTTTATTAAAATGCATTAGTTTCTTTCTATCTCCTTCAGAAATCAACTCTCATTTCCATCTGAAGGCCTTTTGCACTTGATATTGCCTAAAATCTTCTCAGAATTGACCCTTGGCATTTTGCTCTCCACTCATTGTCCTACTGGAAAGATGTGACACCCAATTAGTAATGACTCCCTCTTTGCCCATTCACTCTCTATTTTATCTGCTTTTGATCAGTTACCACTGTCTGGGAAATTTCATGTTTATTTTATAGCTTATAATTTGCCTTCACCTACTAACATAGCAAATATTACAAAGTAAGAATTGTCTCTGTCTTGTTAACTATTCTATATTTTTGTTCCGCTTATATTTGTTGAATGAAAGAAAAAAATTTTCCCTTTATATTTTTTCTTTATTCAGTCTCATTTTTTCCTTTTTTCTTTATATTTCCATGAATTTATTTTATTAGTGATTTTTAAATATACGATATGTTCTTAGTCTTTACCTTGAAACCACCCATATCAAATTTATATCACTTTTTTAAAGTTTTTATTTATTTTCTTTACATTTTTTAATGCTTATTTATTTTTGTGTGAGAGACAGAGAGACAGAGCATAAGCAGGGAAGGGGCAAAGAGAGAGGGAGACACAGAATCCAAAGCAGGCTCCAGGCTCTGAGCTGTCAGCACAGAGCCCCACGTGGGGCTGGAACCTACAAACTGCGAGATCATGACCTGAGCTGAAGTCAGACCCTCAACCAACTCAGCCACCCAGGCACCCCTGTATCACTTTTTTTTATACAGGTTCTGATATATATTTTCAGAAAGCTCATTTTGCATATAATATAGGCAAGTTTGTAATTGGTGTGTGATTCAAGGTTCTGCCTCATGTCTTAGAGGTGACTTTATAATTTAAAATAAGATTGTCTTTTATTCTTTATCATTGAAAGCTTGGCATAATTTCTGAATTTCCTGTCTTTGTAGTATTGAGAGCATCAAGGTAATTACCTACATAGATCCTTGACTTTTCTGTAGCGACCATATTTACGTGTGTTTATTAACTTTGTGTTGACTATTTCCATTTTAATACATTGGAAAAGAGAGGACGAGAAGGGTGGGCATACCATATCAAAATGTGTGTTCTTAATGAATCATAAAAATTATTAATGCCTAACCAACATCAATATGATATTTTTATTGCCATAATAACCACTGAGACTTTTCTGAAAGTTACTGAGCACAATTAAATTCTATTGTGTATTGTGTATTCATTATACTTAAATGACACAAGTTGGCATCCACTCAGAATTAATGTAGTAATATTCTTTAATAATTGACCTTTGATGAAGCATAACAAAGAGCAACCTCATGTAAATTATTATACTATTTTCTGAGGTATTAAAACCATCAGATTAGAAAGCAGAGAAATAAAATCTTTGGAAAGTGAGTGATTTTCCTCATTCCCATAGTCAAACTCTGGTTAGGTTTCCTCTTGGAATTTGATTTGAACTGGAAAACGCAGGATATAATTTTTTAACATATGGGGCAGAAAGCAACTCTACAGAAATGCTGTAAATTGATGTGTAGAATTACTACAGAAAGATAAATAAATAATAAAGATTATTAAACAACAATTGCTTTGTAGAGAGAGCAAAGGGGTACTGAGAACCTGAATCAGTATGGTAGGTATTTCTGTTTGGACTCTGGGATCACGGCAGTTGGGAGAAGGGGAGAGGAGAATATCTAAATCTTCCTGGATTAGATTTATTACTATATTTATATTTATTACTATATTTATGGCTATATTTAGTACTATTCCTATATGTAGCACTATGGTGCTATGGTTATAATACCTGGTCTCAGAGGAGAGTAGTTAGGATAGGGTCTAAAAATGCAGCAATCTCAGACATGACACGGAGCATCATAGTTCTGACTGATGCAATTAAACTGAACACCGGACAGCACTGGGAAACCCATACCATGGATTAAAATCAGAAGCTTATTGAGTGAAAGTCTTTTCAAAGACACTGTCCAATTACAGCAGATCTTTTTCCTGAGGATGTGCATAGGTAAGTAGATTATATACTGAAGGACGCTGAATAGAGAAGTGTCCCAGATGTGTGCTTGGGTTAGTGTGGGATCCCAAATATACTAGGGTAATGCTTGGCAATCTGAAAGATGGTAAAGAGATGTTAACTAATCTGAAACCAATCCTGGGGATTGAGCCAGGTTCAAAGGGCAAAGAGGGTGCTGAATACGTAGACTTGTGTGTTTGAGAGTTTTCTGAAAGCTCGAAAGGAGGAAAATATATTAGTGCAAATGGACCCCAGAAGGATAAGCTGGCTTCCAGCTCCAGGATCTTCCATAAATCACGGGCTTCATGATTTATGTTCAGAACTTGTCAGATTGTGAGACTGAATCTATTGAAATATATCCTAAATCGGTCTGGAATATTCTAAGAACTAGGATTCAGTGATGGATATGGGTGGAAAACTAACTTAAAAGGAAAAACAACGTGGGAGCTGGCAATGGAAGCAGTGGGAATAAAAAGCAGAAGGCACCCAGGTGCCTGGGTGGCACAGTTGGTTAAACGTCCAACTCTTGGGTTTTGGCTCAGGTCATGATCTCAAGGTTCGTGAGTTTGAGTCCCACATCAGGCTCTGTGCTGGCAGTACAGAGCCTGCTGGGGATTCTGTCTCTCTCTCTCTGTCTTTCCGAAAAAAAATAAATAAACTTAATTAAACAACAAGAAAAGCAGAAGTTAACTGCCCAAGGAGCTGTGAGCACACGAACAATGGGACTAATCCGATAGATGCATGTTTTGCAGGAGAAGGACCAAGGAGAGAAAATTGCCCCCATGATGTCTTAAGCTTAGTTGATGGAAAAGTAAACAGAGATAAATAGTCAGCAGGAGAAAGCGGTTTGGTGGTGAAGTATAACGAGTTAAATACTGGATATGGTGAATTAAAATATGTTTCTGCTTTCTCATGCAGCACTAGAACTACAAAAGCGTAAGTGAAGATATCGCCACGTGGAGAGAAAAGGCGAGAACGTAGATATAGGAAAAACTATGGGGAAGAAACTTATGAAGGGACATCATGCAGAGTTGAAGAGGAATAAGAAGAATGAACAGTGGTAACAAAGAAGCTATGTTCAAAAAGGCACAAGGATAAATTGGTGATATAGTGTGGAAAGAGAATTTCACTCATGACTGAGTGATCAAAACTGCTGCACTGAGGGAGTAAATGAGGATAAGCCTAAGAGAAATTATTTTCGTGCGGTATTGGTAGGGCATTATTACCCTATAGAAAAGTAGTTTCTTGAGGTCAGTGGAGATAAGTGTCAAATGTTAAAAGGTTATCCAATGAGTTCAAAAGGTAAGAAACTATAGGCAACAAGAGTGTGCCTTCCTTATTACAAGATTGGGTATGACAGGGGAAAAGCAAGAAACAGGCCGTCTGAAAAATGCAAATCGGACAAACAGTATTGGAGCATGTTAGTGGGCAGGAAAGGAGATGGTCAGGCCAAGACTGAGGACCAAATACAGGGAATTGTGTTTAGAAGGAGGTCAGGTGGTTGAGATCCAACCAGGGCACTTATGTAAGAATAATAGTCTTAGGAACAGAGCAGAAGAGAAAGAAAACAATGAATGGTGGTGAGGTGAACAGGCTTTCTGAGATAAGTGAAAGGAAATACAGGCAGTTTTCTCTGGATAGCATCTGACTTTTTATTTAAATAGAGGCCAAGGAGGAATTTCTCTTAGGAATTGAAGATCAAAGTTTGGGAAATTGAGATTAAATAATTGTTCTTTGGAGAAGAGACTTTGGGGAATTTGATTGGGAATTAACAAACGATATGGGAACTACAGACCAGAACTAAGAAATTTATTTTCCATTCTTAAGCACTTTGGCTACTTTTTAAAGATAATGCACACGGTCAGGATAAATCTTGTCTCATAATGATATTCAATGAGTTGCTCAAAATGAAGCTGTATTTTAGTTTTCTTTAAATTTCTATCCCAACATTTCTAAAGCCTTTTGCTTATTTTATCAAAACCGATACATTGAAGTTTATCCTGAAGTTTATAGTTGCTTATTTATTTATTTAATATTGTTTATGTTTACTTAAGTAATTTACTGGTTTATTTTTATGGACGATGTCACGTGAATTTTAGATTGAAACAGTAGTCCCTCCTTATGCCTGGGGAATATATTCCAAGACCCCCAGTGGATGCCCCAAACCACAAGTGGTACCGAGCTCCATACGCACTGTGTTTTCTCCTATACAGACATACGAATGGTGAAGTTTAATTAATAAATTAAGCACAGAAAGAGATGAACAACGATAACTAGTAATAAAATAGAGTTACCATAACAATGTACTGTAATAAAAGTTGTGTGAATGTGGTCTCTCTCTCTCTCTCATTCTCAAAGTGTCTACTTGCCCTTCTTCTGGTGATGAAGTGAGATGATACAAGGCCAACGTGTCAAGATTAAGTGAGGAAACGATATAGGTGTTGTGACATGGCTAGGCTAGGACTGACTTTCTGCTGGTGTGTCAGAAGGAGGATCATCTGCTTCCGGACTGCAGTTGACCTGGAATAGCTGAAATTGCAGGAAGCGGGTCTGCTGATTTGCTGAGGGGGGGGGGGGGGCAGGGAGGAGAACCACTGTACTATGGAGTTTTCCTGGCTTTGTTATTTTGGCCCACACACTACTGCCCACTTACAGCGGACTGAAATTGTGTTTGCAGAACTACCTTCAATAATCCCCTGAGTCATCTGACTTCCTCTTGCTACTTTTACCCTCCCGTTTTGCAAGACTATTACCTCAGGTGGCTTTCTAAGGAAGGGTTAATAGGACCCAAATTTTATACATCCTTGAATGTTTGAAAATGCCTATATTCTCCCAGCAGTCTTGATTAGTGATTTGAATAGCATAGACTTTTTGGTAGAAAATACTTTCTTCATAACCTGGAAGGCATTGCATACGGTTTTTTGTTTTGTTTTTTTTTTTTTTTTGTCTCATCTAATCAAATTCTATTTATAGCAAAGACAATGGAGATTCTGAAAACACCTGCAATAAGAGAGAGTTATACATAGCTCAGATGAAAAGTGTGACTTCTTTATATTTTCAGCTGCAATATGCCGGTTAATTGCTTCCCTTTTGCTCTTTCCTAAATAAAGACCCACTCCATCCTGATGATAGGGTATTGGCATAGTTTTGTTTTGTATCATGTTGTTTTTAGCAACTGATACAGTCTTGACAGTACAAGGTCACTAATTTCATATCCATTAAAATTACAACTCCCCACTTCTTTGTGAATAATAATGTAAGTTTTGCTTATTATAGGGTGTGCCTGCAAAAAGATTCTGTATGAATTTAAATTCTATGGGGTGATAAACTATCCATTGTATTTCTGGTTTATCGGATTTGACCTGGGACACATATTGAAACTATAAAAAAAAAAAAACTCTTATAATATATCAGACATATAATATATATATAATATAATATATAATATATATAATATAATATAATATATAATATATATAATATAATATATAATATATATAATATAATATATAATATATATAATATAATATATAATATATAATATAATATATATAATATATATAATATAATATATAATATATATAATATAATATATATAATATATATAATATATCAGACTCATATTAATGTCAATGAGTTTTAAAGGACTTACCAAAACACTCTGGAATAAGTGGTATGTATATGGAATTTTATTCAGTATATGTTGTGTTATACAATTTATGTCTTTGCTAAATATCGTAGAGAAAAAGAGAAAAAGAAACAACAGCTACATTTTAGAACAGTTTACTCTGTCCCCTTTTTCTTCTCCAGAGTGAGACATTTTGAGGTGGAAATAAATGTGCACAATAATTGCCATTACTACTTTCTGGCCTAGGTCTTGTTAGCGGTATCGCTGTTGTTTCTTAGGACAATTTCTGAATGGGATGTACGAGAAAGCATTTTCTCTCTCAAGCCTAAGGTAAATTATGGATGCACCAGTCTCAATATGAAGTGGGCTATCAAGCTAGAGACATTTGACAAGACACGAAAGGGAAGCCACTGAGAGCACAAGTTCAGGGATTTGTTTAAAAAGTAATTTATTTTTGGCTTCCCGCCATCTTTGAAGATCTTTCCCCAGGCAATAAACATTAGAAACTTTATTATCATTTCCCTGGTCTTGGCTTCTTGGGGAATCAGATATCTTGTCTCACTGTAGCCTAGGGCTGCCTTTATGGCTTCCTCCAGGAATAGTGACCCTGGCTTGCAATGAAAGTCATGAGGTTAATCTGGTACTTGGAGTCGCTTTCCCCTCGAGATCCTAATTCGTACATTAAATTATATTTTTTCATTACCCATATTCCTCATTAAAATTCTTTGCATTAAAACCTTTCAAATGACAGCATATTATGTCCCATGTTTTCTGAGTGCAATTCTGGGGGCTCTCTCTCATTCTCCACTAGAGATCCTTTGGAAACTAAACCAGAATAAGCTCCATTTTTTCATTTCATTAGTTTCCCTTCGTGATGAGATCTACAGCGGGTTAATCAGATAGCCAGAGCTGTCTTATTGGTACTTAGTACTGTTTCATGAATGAGGATGCTCTGTTATTTTTTCAACTGACAGTTTCTTGAGAAGTACTGTCATTGTAATAGCATCCCTACTTTAAAAACAACCTTCTCAAAAGAGCATTCCAGAAAAACAAACGGCAACAAACCTACACATACTTTCTTTTCCTCAAATGGGCTCCTTTTGTGCATATAAGTTTATAACCAAAACTGCTAATATAATCACACAAATAAATTATATGACCTTGTATTCAAATTTTTCACGTGTTAGAGTCTCAACATGGTTTCGTTATGTCTTGGAAAGATAATACAAAAGAAAAATGCATCGTAATTCAGGTAAGAAATGAGATTTTTTTTTCCCCCAGAAGGAAAGAAAGTGGGAAGAGAGAAAAGGTCTCTGATGGTAGCACAATGTTTGCTCTTGTCTGCTGGAATCTTCAGTGAGCATGTATCAGTCAGGGTAAGACTGGCAAATCCAGAGTGTTTCTCTGGTTGTTTTTGTTAGACGCAGATTTAATACATGGAACTTACAGCAATGGAAGGAGTTAAGGGGAGTGCAGGCCAGTGACTGCTTTCAGGAATCAGGGATCATAGAGACTTTACCTGATGACCCCACGTATTCGCACAAGTAGTTGACGAGAGATTGGGAGTCAAAAGAAACTACCACTGATGAGCTGAGCCACCTGACCAGAGCCTCCCTTTTTGGCTCCCTATAATATTTAAGAATCAAGAGATTTTAGGGCAATGTAATCTCAGGCCTCACGCAGGGAAGGGAAGGGAAAACCAAAGGAGGTGGCAAAAGGCTGAGTTGACAAGATCCAATCTGCCAGGGACGGGGGGGCAGTAGTGTTAATCACTCTTACTTTAAATATGTAGTAATTTCAGTTCACAAAGTTTTAATGGCTCTGAGTAGTGACTGATACCTTTTGTAACAATCAATATATTGTGTGTGATTTTATGTATATTATATAATATGTAAATATGAATGTGTGTGTGTATAGAGATACGTACAGGGAGAGAAATCACTTGTGATGGGTTTTGTGCAATATAATGCATGTATCTTATCTCCTATGATCATTACGACAATCCGTATATTACAGACAAAGTAACTGACATTTAGAGCAAGGAATTCAGCCCTGGGCACACAGCCAATAAATGCCAAGTTAGGATTTGAACCCACTTTTTTCTGACTCCAAAGTGTGTGCTTTTAACCAGTAACATCACTTCAAGAGATGTGCAAGATAATCCATTGGATTAAAGGAAACAAATATTATTGTCGTTTCTATTCATTTCTATCCTTCAATATTAGGAAAATGTTATATTTACATTTCGTCTACAGATTGCCCAGAAAGCTCACACTTGGGCCATACCATACTTTCTTGTTATGCAGGATATCTAAGCAAAGAGTAGAAGCTCTAAAAATCTATAAAGCTGACCAGTGTGCCCACTTTTTTCTAGTACTTTTGTGGGTCTATCTGGTGTAAGTTATCACGGCTAAGACTGTTTTCTAAAAATAGGAGTTCTAGATACTGAAGGCTTTACAGTACTTTGGAATCAAATGTGCTAGCGTTACAAATATTTTGTACAATTATGAAATCCACCAGGTAACTCGGGATAAAATAATTTAGAGCATTTGAATTTTAGAATGCGTTGCATGAACTTCCAGTATTATCTAAGAAGGAATAAGCTCACTACACTTCAAAATGCCGGGAAAATATAAAAAGAAACTACCTAGAATAGTCTTCTCATCTAAAAAGTAAGCAAAATCTGGGGTGCCTGGGTGGCGCAGTCGGTTAAGCGTCCGACTTCAGCCAGGTCACGATCTCGCCGTCTGTGAGTTTGAGCCCCGTGTCAGGCTCTGGGCTGATGGCTCGGAGCCTGGAGCCTGTTTCCGATTCTGTGTCTCCCTCTCTCTCTGCCCCTCCCCCGTTCATGCTCTGTCTCTCTCTGTCCCAAAAATAAATAAACGTTGAAAAAAAAATTAAATAAATAAATAAATAAATAAATAAATAAATAAATAAAAAGTAAGCAAAATCAAATTGACTATAAAGTCAAAGGTTGAAGAAGCAACTTTTGGGGTGAGATCCCAGGGGTTTTTGTTGTGTTTGGTTTTCTTTGTTTTTCTTTTCTACGTTCTGTTCGGACATTGACCTGAGGATGACACCCTAGCAAGGCTGTATGGGCAACAAAAACTTCAGGGAGTTTTGTCTTTCTGGATATAGAACCAGGACTAAGGCCACTATGAGCAAGAGAGTGGGAGGGGCGGTCCTTCCCACCCCTTTCCCTGTTCTGGCCCAAGGGCAGTCTCACTCACTGACTTGTAGGAACCAGAGCAAATGAAAGAATTTAGTTTCTAGGGTGTAATTTTTAATTCTTTAGTTGGTATTTAATCTGAGGAGTACTGGCAGGAGAATAGGGAAGAATCTGGCTGATGAGATTAATTGAATAAATCATAAATCTCTAAATAAAAGGCAACACGGCTGGGTCTCAGTGAGCAGGAGAATGGTACAAGGTGAGATTCAAGGGAAAAGCAGAGGCAGAATTATTCCAGGCTTGGGAGGTCAAGTCAAGGACAATAACAAATCCTTCTATGGGGCTTGCTATGTTTGAAACACGATTTAATTGCTTCCATAGTTAACTGGTATGATTTTCTAAAAAACTCTGTGAGAAATGTATTTTCACCTTTAATTTCCTCATTTTAAAGATAAGCAAACTAAGAGACAAATAGATTGTATGCTGAGATTCACTAGGAAGACCTGGGAATAGGGGTTTAGCTTTGTGCAGGGGTTTAGCTTTTATACTGAGTGTAAAAACAGAGTGACGGGGTAGTATTCAGGGCAATAATAAGTAGGCCTTAGCCTTTCAAGATATATTTCTGGTTATTATGTAGCAAAGAGATTAAAACCAGGCAAGAATGAAATGGGAAGTCAATAAGCCAGATAAGAGACGCTAATATATCAAAATAGAGGGTGAGCACTGAAATCATAGAGAAGCAGATGATTCGGGAGAATGTTTTGTACGTGAAATCAACCAGCCTGCTAGTGACTTATGTGGGAAGTGTCAAGGAAAATTCCTAGGTGTTGTGATCAGCAATTAGTTGGCTAGATGTGAACTTTACTGGAGATGAGAAACACTAGACCCAACACACGCTAGTTTACAGCACGTCCGTCACATGACAGAGAGTGATGACATCTACACATATTCAAATAAGACATTATTATGTAAGTGAGCATCTCAGAAAACACATCATGACTGGCGATGCAAGTTTAGGCATCAGAAAATACTGATGACACTTAAAGCAGTAAGAATGACTTTGATGGCCTGGAGAGAAAGGGTACAATGAGAATTTTTAAAAAGGCAAAAATCAAGCCCTTACTACTCCAATGTGTAGAGAAGATAGTAATGGAAATACTTCTCACCTCAGAATGTTCTGGGGTTTTTTTTCCTCTCTCTTAACATTTTTCCTACTCATCCCCTGATATTTAATCTAGTAATGTGATGCTCTTAGGCTATTCCTGTACTTATAAATCAGTCCCAAAGAACAATAGTCATGGTTGATCAATGTTCCTTAGAAGTTAAATGAAACATTTAAGCAACTGGTGAATCATATCCCCCTGGAACACCTCTAGAGTCCATTTCAGCATGACCTTGGCTTTGCACTTCTTCTACCAAAGAGTCTGTTCCCATAAAAAAAAAAAGAAGTCACAACCAAAAGATTGTTAAATCAAGGAAAGATCTCTAGCTGGCTCTGGTGTTTGTGTGCACTTTGTTGTGGAAATGCTGGGCTTTTTGGTCTTTAATCTTAGTCTGCCAGTCTGACAGCTTTGAAATTGCTGCAGAAAAGTTCACTGAAAGAGATAAATCAGTATATCATCTGCATAAAAAAGACAATGCATCATCATGGTAAATAAGATAACCAAATGAAGCATAGATACTGGGGAAAAACTCTCCTGGGCAGGCTCAATAATAAGACTAGGGATTTCAGGGAAGTTAAAGAAACAAAAGCCATATGAATATGAAGTGAATGCATAGCTCACCATGGAAATAACAGACACACACACACACACACACACACACACTACACACACACACACACAAATGTAGTCAACAGGCTTCATATGTGATGGACGTGTCAAGACACCCTGAGTCTGAAATTCGTTATGGAATAAACAAAATTAAAATCACAGACATATAGTGAAAAGGTCAACATAATAAACATAATAAGCTTCTCTCTCAGAGAAGAAATCTTCTTAGGACCAAATTAAATTTGGCATTTAAAAATCATAATTTAATCTATCTGACCCCAAAGTCTAAGTAAATCTCATTAAGAAATATAATATGACAGATAAATTGGAACTATCATACCATAATACGTAGTAACATCTTTGTTTAACAACAGGGTGGGTTTGAAAAAGAGCAGACACCTAATTGTCGGAAGACGAAGAAGCTGTTGCTTTATCGGAGGCGTAAGTAACTGACTACCGTGCCTCCCAACCCATGCTGGGAAATGTGAGCGCTCCTGAGGGCTGCAGGATCTCTCATGAGCTGTCCCATAAACCATGCTAGACTTCTAGCTTCTTGGTAGTTGTGTGCTCCTGCTCTTGTCCGCTTGGTGATTTCAATATGTATGTCTAACGGAAACTGATGACGTAGACAGGGGCACAATCCGTAGATGAGTCAATGTCAGGACAAAAGGGGATAGTAGCCAGAGGTGGACCACTGCAAAAGTTCCCAATTTTCTTTACCCAGAAAATCAATTCAAACGGTTGAACTTTTGCTCACGCACTGTATCCGAGAGATGAGTTCACACTGAAATTACTATTGTCATCACCTTTTACTTCATTTTTTAAAGAAACCTTCTATACCTTTGCTGAAAAACAAATACAGTAAGGCCTTGGTTTGCAAGCTTAACTTGTTCTGGAAACATGCTTGTAATCCAAAGCACTCGTATATCAAAGCGAATTTCAAGAACCACTGGCTCAGTTGTGATCACGTGACATTCAGGGACACGTACTACTCGTATTGCACGACGTCGCTCGTTTATCAAGTTAAAATTTATTAGAAATGTTTGCTGGTCTCATGGAACACTCACAGAGCAAGTTCCTCGCAATCAAAGTTTTGCTGTATTTGTTTGGGGAGGTCACAATGCCCTCAGCTGGGGACTGGAGCCACAAAACAAGAACACGAGAGCCGCTGGGCACAAGGTGTCCACGGTGAAGTAACCTGCGTTTTAAAACCATGTTTTCAACTGTGTAACGACATGAGTGAATCTTAAAACTGCCAACAAGTGCTACTCCTGAACAAGGCTAATATTGAGACAACTCGTTAACATTATAGCGGAGGACAAACTATGTGAAAAGAAAAGCCAGCGTATCTTTAAGGAAGGAGACCGAATACTAGAGTGCATCAAATTTTACGGACACATGAAATTCTAGAAAAGAGAGCCAGAAGTCCTCAGCTAATTAGGAGGTATATAATGTTCATTCATTTTATTTCCCTTCCTACATCCATTTTTCCCCCTTCTGTGGACTTGCACTCTGACGCAGGTAATTTGGATTTCTCAGTACCCCATCCTGACACAGAGAATCCACATCTCTCTTCCTTCTACTTCACTTTGACCCTGCCTCCCATCCACCAAAACATACACTGAAGCTTTGCCCCCCTCTGTCTCCTTCCTTCTCAGCCCCTTCTCCTTCTAGCACCAACGCATAATTGCGATCTAGTCTGTGACTGCAAGTTTTAGGGTCCAAAGTTTGCACTCAATTCTCAGCTCTGCCATGTGGCAAAATTGAACTCCGAGCCAAGTCCCAAAGCCTCTCTGTGCTTCTTTTCTGTTCTGTTAAGTGAAAGTAGTCATAGCACATCAAAGAGCTGTAGTAAAGGTGGAATGAGAAAGTGGATACGAAAATAGTGTTGTGCACACGAACGTCATTATTAGTAATGTGCTACCACACTTAGGCACGGACACCCATGAGGAATAACCCTCCTTTGAAAACTGCCCAATGGTAGCTAGTTAATAAAGGACGTCTTATGGGGCACCTGGGTGGCTCAGTTGGTTGGGTGACTGAGTTTGGCTCCGATTATGATCTCACTGTTCATGGGTTTGAGCCCCACTTCGGGCTCTGTGCTGACAGAACAGAGCCTGCTTGGGATTCTCCCCCCCCCCCCCCCGCCTCTCTCTCTCTCAAGAATAAATAAATCAACTTAAAAAATAATAGTTTCTTATAAAATTCCAGAACCTGCATGCTGGGTTTTGGGAAATTTTTCAGTGTTAGGAGAGACCCACCCAACCTTCAGTATGACCGCTGAGAACAAGATGAGATCGTGGGTGTGATTTATTCCCCCTACATAGTAATTCGTGAACACCTTTGTTATGGTTCATCAATCTCCATATTTACGGGTTGACTTCTGCGCAACATGATCCAGAAAATTTCTTAAGAACTTGAACTCCGAAGTAAACCACTCAGCTTTATAGATTTTGGATATAGACCCAGGCAAAATTCATTTTGCTCCTGAGTGTCGTAGTGGCTGGGGCATCTGATGACCCGGCAGCAGCATTCTAAACACCCTGACACAGAGACACCTGGGTGGCCCAGTCAGTTAAGCATCCGACTTCAGCTCAGGTCATGATCTCATGGCTCTTGGGTTCGAGCCCCATGTCGGGCTCTGCGCTGACCGCTCAGAGCCTGGAGCCTGCTTCCGATTCTGTGTCTCCCTCTCTCTGCCCACCCCCCACTTGCACCCTACCTCTCTCTCTCTCTCTCAAAAGTAAACATTAAAAAAATTTAAAAATAAAAGTAAAATAAACACCTCCCCCCCCGGCACAGACCCACTTTTGGTCAGGTGGTGACATTCATGGCACCTTCCACGTCACCCCGTGGGGTGACAGCAGCACCATTATGCCACACAGGTTAAATTCTGCAGGAAGGATTTGGGTGTGATTCCTGGAAACTTCGCTGGAAGCTTGGTTCTCGCATGCCAAACAGACTGTGAGCCACCCAGTATTCTTTTACTAACCACCATTTCTGCTTGATCGGCCAGATTCAACTTTGGTTCCCGGCAACCAAGAACCCTGACTAATTCATCGCCGCATTGCCAGTTTGCAGCCACTGAAATGATCTTCAGAGCCAGGGCACGAGCGGCTAGGCATAAACGCACTAAGGGGTTGGGAGTAAAGATGAAATGAAAAAGGGAAGCACCCATTAACTCATTTTAATGGGACGAGATTTGCCAGAGAAAAGAGGCTGAGTGTGTGGCTGTGTCTCTTTCCGAAACCTGATAGGCTCAGATTCACACGATGAAGTAGGAGAGCAGCGAGAGACGCATGGGGCTAAACAGGCCACAGATAGCACACATGTGGAAATGACGTCTGGAAGGAGAGTACGTATGGCTGTGCACACATCGTCAGGTGCAGCTCCAGTGGGATCCAATCCACAGGGAGCTGACTTTGAAGAGTATTACCGTCAAAACTACAACCAGTCTGGACTAAAAGAGGCTGTGATCGTTAGAGACCAAAAACAAAAACAAAAACAAAAACCCAACCCTTGGTCCCCAGCAGTCCACAAGCCAGAAGCACACTGAGAAAGCTGCTCATCCCAGGGAGGGCATTTTCTCTAACTCCAGATGTGGCCAAGCAGAGTAATGGAAAAGGAAGAGCCTTAAGAAACCAAGGATGGGGAAGCACTCCCAAGAGTATCAGGTGAAGAACATTCCCCATCCTCCAGGGAAGCAACCAGATCGTGGGTTTAGTGGGCTTCTAGGTTACCATGAATGAACAGTTGCTATTCAGTACCCATTCTTCCCCTTCAGGGATGGGAGTATTTGTTGTGGCCATCCTGCACCTGTCTGCCCCTCAATGTATACTGAGATTATGAAGAAGAGGAGGGATTCCGAGTCTCCTGTGTTCAAAAGTCTCAAGTCCCAGGGCGCCTGCGTGGCTCAGTGGTTAAGCGTCGACTCCTGATTGTGGCTCAGGTCATGATCTCACGGTTTGTGAGATTGAGCCCACATGGGGCTCTATGCTGACAGCGCAGAACCTGCTTGGGATTCTCTCTCTCCATCTCTCTCTGCCCCTCCCAGCTGTGTATTCTCTCTCTCTCTCTTTCTCTCTCTCTCTCTCTCTCTTTCTCTCTCTCTCTCTCTCTCTCTCTCACACACACACACACACACACAAAATAAATCAACAAACTTTTTTTTTTAAGTCTCAAGTCCCAGAAGACACTCCCGTGAACTGGGCACAACTTGAAGGTCTTGGGTTTTAGTTTGGACATAGTGACTGCATCAGACCTTCTAGAGATGTCTTTGGGAAAGAGGTTAGTGCATTCTGCATACAGGAAGGACAGTGAACTTAATATTTTATGACCAAATGGATAAACGGTGATAGTCAACGTTGCATTGATGTGGCCCACAAATATTTTGAACTTTTCATCAGAGCAAGGAAATAACCTTGTTTTCTTATCCCTGCAAGGAAGGAGTTGTCAGGTAAACTTCTGTGGCCAGTGAAATGTGAGTGGATGTGTAAGAGCCACTTTTGGTAGAATAGTTAAAGGGCCGTGTGCAATGACTGGTCTCTCTTTTCCTTGCCCACTGAGACAATGTTTCAGAGAGTTGGGTGTCCCCTCAGCACAGGACCCAAACCCAAAGTGGCTGTGATGCAGAAGTGACCCCTGTTAGATGCACGGCAAGAGCAAGAATAAAAACTTTGATACTTTAAGCCGCTGAAATCAGGAGGTTGTTGCTTTTACTATAGCAAAACTGAGACCACCAGACTGGTAGAGGCATCATGAAACACAATTTCTAATCATGTTCTAGCAATCCATGGATATGCTAGAGAGGGGGAGAGGGAGGAGGGAAGACAGACATAGCATACAAAAAAATGAGAAATATGCTTTCTTTGAATGAAGAGTTTGGATAAAAACTAGGAACCAAAGCTGCATAGCAACACGGTCTAACCTTGCAAATACAACGACAACTCCAAGTGCAATGTCTGTATGTGTACGGAAGGAAAACAGTAAGATTGGATAGAATTGAGGCTTTAATTCTAATTGGCCTGCACAGATAGAAAGAGTAAACGCCTCAGCCCACGATTCACGTTCCCACTTCCTATGTACCTGTGCGGAAAATCCACACCCGCGTGTAGAAAAGCAAAGAATACAACTGGAAAGGTCTTTCCGAATTAGAAATATATTGACGCCATTAAAAATTCTTTAAATTGTAATTTGACTTATAAAGTTAATTTATCTGCTTTGTCAAAATAAAAAAGGAACCCTTCTCAGACGTGTTTTGTCCTAGGTTCACAGATAGTATCAACCTTTTTTTTTTTTAGTGTTTGTTTGCTTATTTAGTTATTTATTTATTTGCTTATTTAGTTATTTATTTATTTAGAGAGACAGAGAGAGGAGAGGCAGAGAGACAGAGGGAGAGAGAATCCCAAGCAGTTTCTGCACTGTCAACACAGAGCCCTAGGCGGGGCTCGAACTCACACACCATGAGATGGTGACCTGAGCCACAACCAAGAGTCAGATGCTTAACCCACTGAGCCACCCAGGCACCCCAGATAGTACCAACTTTTAAGCCTCCTACCGACTCACTCACTTAAGTAAACTTGTCTTTTTTTCCATCACTATATTCGCACCCCTTACATTTACTTTCTCTTAAGAGAATACAATTCCCACCGTATTCTGATTTATGTTATTATTTTCTTAGTGGTTACTGTGTTTTCAGTGACAATATAAAGGCGGATCTATCACAAGCCTTTTCTGAAGTAATACAGATTTTTATTTTTCCAAGCAGGTGAAAAAGGTGAAGGATCTAACTTCATTTTTCCAAGTGGACAGTTTGCTTGACTAACATAGGAAAAAAGTAAATAAGGATCCAAAACAGAAAAAAAAAAAAAATCAAAGAACCTGATTTTTAAAAAGTCAGAACCAGGGTGCTTGAGTGGCTCAGCTGGTTAAGTGTCTGCCTCTTGATTTTGGTGCAGGTCGTGATCTTTCAGTTCCTGTTACTGACACCCATGTCAGGCTCTGAGCTGACCGTGAAGATCCTACTTAGGATTCTCTCTCTCTCTCTCTCTCTCCCTCCCTCTTTTCCTGTTTCATTCTCTCTCTCTCTCTCTCTCTCTCAATAAAAAAAAAAAAACTTAAAAAAGAAAATGAAGTTAAAAAATCAAGACCAAAAAAAAAAAAAATAAAAGTCAAAATGAGACCAAGACAAAAATGATCATAGAATTAGGGAATAAAAGAACTATATTGTTTTGGTTGAGGAAGTGTCCTGAATAAAGTAAACTAAACATTCGTCTCTCTGAATAATAATAAAAAAAAGAGTCTGCAAAATCTCATTTATCATGGGTACATGCTTTGAAAAGAGAATAGTCAGTAGGTTCCAAGCTTGTGAATTGCCTTGTTCCCCTTTAAACTCTTAATGCTTGTTTTATGGTGTTCTCTACCACTTTCACTTTAAATTTGACTTTAAAAAGTTTAAACTGCATATGGGGCACCTGGGTGGCTCAGTTGGTTGGGCACTAACTTCGGCTTAGGTCCTGATCTCACAGTTTGTGGGTTCAAGCCCTGGGTTGGGCTCTGGGCAGACAGCTCAGCGCCTGGAGCCTGCTTAGGATTCTGTGTCTCCCTCTCTCTCTGCCCCTCCCCTGCTTGAGCTCTGTCTCTCTTTCTCAAAAAGAAAGAAACATTAGAAAACTTAAAAAAAAAAAAATAAAAGTTTAAACCACGTAAAGACATCTACCCACAAATACGGAATTCATTTTCTAGGTAAGATAGGGTATAAAATGCTTAAGGTCCAAGCTAATGACTAACATAGATATTTATGGGCTTATTCATAGGAAGACTGAGTCTCTCACATTAGCCTGTTTGATATGAATGTCCCCCATAAGTCTTAGAGCAAATCAAGTTCAGTATAAATGTCAACAGAAAAACATAAAAAAACATAAAAACATAAAAAAAAATAAAAGTTTAAACCATGTAAAGACATCTACCCACAAATATGGAATTCATTTTCTAGGTAAGATAGGGTATAAAATGCTTAAGGTCCAAGCTAATGACTAACATAGATATTTATGGGCTTATTCATTTATGGGCTGAGTCTCTCACATTAGCCTGTTTGATACGAATGTCCCCCATAAGTCTTAGAGCAAATCAAGTTCAGTATAAATGTCAACAGAAAGAAGAGACCTTATTAAGCAAGATACAAAGTTACGAAGCAAGTAGTGGGGACGGGGGACTCGATTTACTTGAGAAAACACAAATGGTTTTTGAGACCAGGTCAGATGCAGAACTTGAGTAGCTGGAACTGTTACATCCAGGGTGGGAAAAATTACAAATCGGTTCCTAAGATTGTTAAAATGGCAGGAAGTTAACTTGCGTTACAAGTGTGTCAAAGAAGGTTCTTTTTGTAGGCTCAAGGCTTTGCCCTCATTCGGATGCCCTTTCAGACCTGAAAGTTCCCGAATGTTCTAACCGCCATTTCAATATCTGACAAATAAAATATGTGATCAGTTAGTTCAATGATGTTATCACAGGTAATCACTGAAAGTATGGTTTTGCAAAGGTGTGAATGAAAGGAAAATGGCAGATATAATGTCATATTTAGAGAAATGTAATCTTTTTTAAGTTTATTTTGAGAGAGAAAGAGAGAGCAAGGGAGGGGCAGGGGGTGGGGGGTAGGAGAGAGGAACCCCAGCAGGCTCTGCACTGGCAGCACAGAGCCTGACATGGGGCTCGAACCCATGCACTATGAGATCATGACCTGAGCCAAAATCAAGAGTCGGATGCTTAATCGACTGAGCCACTCAGGCACCCCAAAGAGTAACTTACTTTTTTTAAGGATCTATAAGTAAACTTTTATTTTTTTTTAAGTTGACTTATCTATTTTGAGAGAGAAAGAGAGAGAGTAAGTGAGGAAGAAAGAGAGAGAGAGAGAGAGCGAGAGAGAGCTGTGCTATCAGCCTGACTCAGGGCTCGATCCTACGAACCTCAAGGTGGTGACCTGAGCTGAAACCAAGAGTTGGATGCTTAACTGACTGAGCCACCCAGGCAGCCTGAGAAACATAATCTTAAAAAATATTCCTAGGAAGATCTCAGAGGTAAAGTCAGAAGCTTTAAAACAAGTAGAATTCACCATAGAACATTGGTTCTTAACCAAGGGCAATTTTGACTCTCCTCACTTCTCAAACCCCAGGACGTTTGGCAATGGCTGGAAATATTTTTGTTTGTCGTACTGAATAGAAACCAGGGATGCTGTTAAATATCTCACAATATACAGAACAAGCATCAAAACAGTATTATAAAACACAAAATGTCGGAAGTGTAAAATTGAGTCACTGCTCTACAGATAGTGTCAGAATTCCAGAATTGTGCCTACTTGATATGATCCCAAATCGAAAAAGAAAAAAAAAAAAAGATACTAGATTTTGGACACGTTCAGAAAAGTTTCTTAAAACACAAAAGATAATTTTCTTCCTAGGATTACTCATATCAAAACAGCTCTAATTCGGATGAGTGGTTTCGGTTTAGCCAGACCTCAGCTAAAAAAAATGCATTTTGCTAGATAGGAGCTTTTCACTTTGGGCACGTGCACAACAGTCTCTAATCCTGGTTTTCTAATCGCAAAAAATATAGACGCTGCAATGCTTCCATTGCAGCAATGCTGTCGAGAGAAAATGATACGACCACACAGAGCAGATGATAGCAATTGGCATTATCATTGTCATTCCCACTCCTTTATACAGGTTAATATAAGTCACTCTAATCCTACGCAGTAAGATTGGAACAGTATAAAATATACTGACGATGTCCTGGTGGAAGATAGCAATACAAAATAGAACAAAAATTACATGACTCTTATCAAGCCTTAAAATGTCCAGCTGACTTGACTCCCTCAACGCAACGAGAAGGGATACTGACCTGAAACCGAACTGTCTCCCATAAGAAACTCAGAGAAAATACTGATTAGGTAGATACTTGGTGTATTTTCAACTGATAGAAGTCCTTGGTGTGATGGGGGAGTGTTGTGTCAGGTACAAACCCTGGGGCGAACTCCAGCCTCGCTTCCTACAATGACTTCCCCTGAGTGGAAATTGTGTCTACTGATAGAATATGGCAAAGGTCATTTGTCACTTCCATGTTGATGTCACATTATATAAGGCTCTATCCTAGTAGTCTGGGCAGAGAGATTCTCTTGCTGGCCTTGAAGAAGAAAATGGCTGTCTGTGATCCGCCTGTGGAGAAAGCTACGTGACAGGAATCTACAGGCAGCCTCTAGGAGCTCAGGGTGGCCTCTAGCCAACAGTCAGTGAGAAACTGAGACCCTCAACCGTACAGTCAAAGGACAAAAGAAGTGAGTTCTTCCCCAGTCAAGCCTCCAGATAAGAACACAGCTGGTCAACATCTTGATTTCAGCTTGGGTAGGCCCAGGGCAGAGGACACAGCTAAGCGCTTTGTGGACTCTTTATCCTAAGAAATGGTGAAACAATAAACGTATGTTAACCCCCTAGGCATGTGCTAATTGGGTGTGCAACAATGGAAAGCTAATATGGGGGGTACTGGCCCAGAATATAAATCATTTCCCTAAAGTGGAAGTAAAAACTTGAATATGGAAGGCATAAAGAATTATAAATAGGGGCGCCTGGGTGGCGCAGTCGGTTAAGCATCCGACTTCAGCCAGGTCACGATCTCGCGGTCTGGGAGTTCGAGCCCCGCGTCAGGCTCTGGGCTGATGGCTCAGAGCCTGGAGCCTGTTTCCGATTCTGTGTCTCCCTCTCTCTCTGCCCCTCCCCCATTCATGCTCTGTCTCTCTCTATCCCAAAAATAAATAAAAACGTTGGGGAAAAAAAAAAAGAATTATAAATAAAACTAGAACACAAAGAGGCTTCATGGTTCATGGTTTCGCACCAAGTAGACATAAAAGTCCTACCTTACAATCTTACTATCTTATTTAACACACACACACACACACACACACACACACACACACTGGTTTATAGGAGACCAAAACTAATCACAACTATGAAAATATTTTAGAATTATTTTACTAGACATTTGCAACTGCATCTATAAAATACATGTTTTTATGTAAGAATTCTATGTCCTCTGGATATAAATGAGAATAAATGAAGCCAATGTACTAAGCAGAAACTCTTTTCTAATTGGCAGTACTCCTCGAACATATTATCATGCCAGTAATCTGGAAGCAATATATGAATACTTAAAAGTTATTAATGTCATTGTAAGTATTATAAGCACATGAAAGCCAACATGAAAAATTAGAATACATCCATTCATTATCAAAACATAGTATCAAATTAAATGGGCTTAGGACCAACCTTATTGCACTTGAATAATGTTGAAGTCAAGGTCAAGCTTTAAAAGAGTACACGCTACATTATACCTTACATTTTTCATCAGAGGCATGGAAAGAGTATTTTAATTACTTCAAGAAATTTATTATTTATGGAATTATATAGAAGTATAAAAGAAAGCCATTTAACCTGAGAGCAGGAGGGGAAAAAAAAAAAAAAACAACAAAACAAAACATGCAGCGGCATTACGTTTCGGCAGGTCGCAAATATGAACAAGGTGTAGAAGAGAAAACGGAGAGCAAAATGGAAGATGTTCCCTGTCTGATGAAGAGAGAAGGGCACACGAAGTGTGTTCCCTCTGAACCCTCCCATGTCCTCCACAGGCTTCCCTTCATACAGTTAAGTCCAAAGAGGAGGTTAATTTTTTTTTTTTTAATGTTTGTTTTTGAGAGAGGGAGAGAGACAGAGGGGGAGCAGGGGAGGGACAGAGAGAGAGAGAAGGAGACACAGAATAGGAAGCAGTCTCCAGCCTCACTTCCTGCAACATCAGCAGAGCCTGAGGTGGGGCTCGAGCCCACAAACTGTGAGATCACGACCTGAGCCAAATTTGGATGCTTAACCGACTGAACCACCAGGAGCCCCCAGTCCAAAGAGGAGTTTTAAGTGAGGACTGGTGATGTCACTCACCTGTAGAGCTTTCGGGCCCTAAGTTCTTATTTCAACACATAATAATACGATTGGGGGCCATCTTCACATGAACTGGTTTGTTTCATACAAATGCAGCGGGCTATCTTTGATGACAGTGGTGCTACTTTTTTGCTGTCGTAATTAAAACACACGTCCAAATACATCATTAGATGGAAACCCCTCCCTGATAATTTTTGACCGGCTAAACTAATAGAACTAACAAGGATTTGGTCCTGGAACAGGATTGAAAAGATCCACGGGGGGAATAAGTAAATCTGGATGAATTATAGTGGGTTTTTTTTTTTTGTTTGTTTAGAAAATACAATAATAAAATATATACTTCATGTGACAATTAAATGAGATGATGTTTGGGGCGCCTGGGTGGCTAAGTTGGTTAAGCGTCCGACTTCGGCTCAGGTCACGATCTCGCAGTCCGTGGGTTCGAGCCCAGCGTCGGGCTCTGGGCTGATGGCTCAGAGCCTGGAGCCTGCTTCCGATTCTGTGTCTCCCTCTCTCTCTGCCCATCCCCCATTCATGCTCTGTCTCTCTCTGTCTCAAAAATAAGGAAACATTAAAAAAAATTAAAAACAAATTAAAAAATAAATGAGATGATGTTTACAAAACCGTCATATCTTACACACGGGATGGAACTTTTCAGATATTGCTATCGTTGCTGGTTTTACGTTATCCAGGCTCCAACTCTGACCACAGCCATCATACAAATAGACCCCACAGTAGACTTCACAGAAGACTCCACTTTGAAAGGCTTTCTGTAAAACAAACAAGCAAAAAAAAAAAATGGCTTTAGAGGAATACTATGACTCAGTGATTAAAAAGAATGCAAGGCTGCCATTTGTGGCAACATGGATGGAACTAGAATGTATTACGCTAAGTGAAATAAGTCAAAGAAAGAAAAATATCCTCTGACTTCACTTATGTGGAATTTAACAAATGAAACATATGAACACGGGGAAAGGAAGAAACGTAAGATGAAAACAGAGAGGGAGGAAGACCATAAGAGACTCTTAACTACAGAGAACAAAGTGAGGGTTGCTGGAGGGGCGATGGGCTAAATGGTTGATGGGCATTAAGGAGGACACTTGTTGGGTTGAGCACTGTGTGTTATATGGAAGTGATGAACTTCCCAGTGATCACTGGGTTCTACTCCTGAAACCAATAATACACAGCAGGCTAACTAACTTGAATCTAAATAAATATTTAAAAAAAGAAAAAAGTTTTAAAGGAATGTATTTTTTTTTTAATTTTAAACATTTATTTATTTTTGAGAAAGAGAGAGAGAGAGAGAGAGAGAGAGAGAGAGCATGAACGGGGGAGGGTCAGAGAAAGAGGGAGACACAGAATCCGAAACAGGCTCCAGGCTCCGAGCTGTCAGCACAGAGCCCGACACTGGGTTTGAACCCACGGACCACGAGATCGTGACCTGAGCCGAAGATGGACGCTTCACCGACTGAGCCACCCAGGCGCTCCTAAAGGAATGTATTTTTAATTGAAAATGCCAAGGCCATAGATGAGCAGAAAAGGTGGTATGTTTTCTTCCGACTCAACACTATGGTGACCTGACGCTAAGCATCAAGGGAAGAAAACTCTAGGTTATACCAATTTGAAGGTCTCTTTGGATTAGCAGATTTATGAGAAAGCCAGAGGCTGAGAAGCAAAACCCAGGAGAGTTAACAGTCACAAACCGCTAAACTGTCCCTTACCATGCTGGTCACTCCTGGCCAGGGAAGTGGCCACATTTGAGAAAAGCAGGTCTCTCCCTTCTTGGTACAACATGAGGGAAACATGGGGTCAGATGACACAACACTTGTTTCGTTAGTGCTCCAGAATTACAGAAATGCCAGGGTGTAACAACAACCCATATTAAGGACAGGGGGGTTTCCTCGTGTCAAATTCAAATTGCTGTGGTGTTCGTGGTATTACCAATTCCACCCACGTGTGACTTTGTACGACTCAAATGAGATAGATAAACAAATCAGATAATCCTAACACTCAATGCCTCCTGTAGTTCTGTCTGCCTTCTGAAAGTGCAGTAGTGAAATGGCATAATTCACTGACTCTCTAGAGTGTCATAGTTTAATGGCATTTCACAGCCATGGCACATCACATTACATTATGTTCACAGTGTCACCACGAAAGCCACAGCACCATAAAGTGATAACATCGCATAATGAGACATACAAACCCAATGTGATGTGACATACAAGAAAATCAATGCAGCATATCACTAAAAGCACCCCAGTTTGGAAAGGGGTACCTATGGGCATTTCAAATGAATTTACAGATCATTCATTTCCTACATAATTCTACTGTATTTAATTTCTGTGCATCTGCAGGCTTCCGCAGAGAAATCTAATGTTGAGTTGGCAAGCTGTGCCACTGCACGACCATATTTCTTTTCCAGAGGAAGCCATGAAGAAAATGTAAATACGGAGCAGAAGCTATTTGAAGAACCTTAAAGAAGGGCAAGTATTTCTTTTTAAAAGGGTTTTCTCTTTGCAAAGATTGTGTAAAGGGCTACGCATTTCTTAAATGAACTGGCAGAATTCTGACCTTTCAATGTGAATAAAAGAAATAGAGGACCCTTTGAAAATAAAGAAGTAGCAATTATAAAAGGATTAAAGGTAGGATTTATCAGGAAAGGCTGCATTGGACATGGAGTGCTGGATAGAATTAGGCACTAAGGCAGTAAGAGCTCCTCAGCAACAATAGCCTTTTACTATGGGAGAAAACACTCCCAGATAACACTACCCCAAAGCCAGGTAACAGGTTACTACGGGACCTCTCAAGGACCAAACTTCTAATACCAAATCACTGGCAATAATGCCTTTGCATTTTGCACAATAGAGTCAATAATAGTGTTCTCTTAAATCTGTTGATAAGCTAAATCCCACATCTGGTGTAGTAAGTACAAGAACAGATAGAGTTAATGTCAGTTAGGATGAGTTTAGGTTCTGACGGTGTATCTGATCAGGGACATTGTAATCAGGAGTCATTGAACTGCAAAGTGGTAAAACACGGTGACCAGAAGGAATGGGTTACACTGGGAAATATTCTTAAGGCAATGTTAGATTTTTGAATGCATTATTTGTTCATCTCTGTGGCATCATTTTCAAACCTGAATAAAAAAAATTAGGAAACTGCCTTTAAAATGACCTTAAAGGGGCGCCTGGGTGGCGCAGTCGGTTGAGCGTCCGACTTCAGCCAGGTCACGATCTCGCGGTCCGTGAGTTCGAGCCCCGCGTCAGGTTCTGGGCTGACAGCTCAGAGCCTGGAGCCTGTTTCCGATTCTGTGTCTCCCTGTCTCTCTGCCCCTCCCCCGTTCATGCTCTGTCTCTCTGTCCCAAAAATAAATAAACGTTGAAAAAAAAAATTAAAAAAAAAAATAAAATGACCTTAAAGTCTGTGGTTTACATTTATGCAAATTTCAAACTCTACCTTGCACAGTTAGGGTGGAAATATGTTCCACCATCCACTTACTTCTACCCCATTCTTTTTGAACTTTAAGACCTGTACCAAGAGCACTGCCTCTGACGACGTAACATGTATGGATCCTACCAAGTAGTTCTTTCTGCGTATTACTTTTCTCCCCCCGTTCTAAAACCATCTCCTTATTTGGCATCTTAGGGTCGAAATAGGCATACCTCCAAAATGATCAGAGTTTATTTGGAAGTTAAAATAGACATGAGATCTTGAAAATTACAATTATCTTTTCAAAGAAAACACACGCCAGTGTTCCATCATTATCTTTTGTGTGGGTGTTAAAACACATAGCATGACATCCACCCTCTTAACAAACTTTTAAATGAACGGTACCCTATTGTTACCTGTAAGTACAAGATTCTAAATCCTTTTTCTAGGGCTTCTTTATTTTGCATGATTGAAATTTTATACTCTTTGAATATGAGCTCTCTGTTATCCCTTCCCCCAACCCCTGGACATCATCATTCTGTGCTCCCCTTCGATGACTTTGACTACTTCAGAGACCTCTTACAAGTGGGACAATGCAGTATTTCTCCTTCTGTGATTGGTTTATTTCACTCAGTGTAATATGCTCAAGGTTCACCCATGTTGTAGCAAGTGATGGGATTTCCTTCTTTTGTATTTTGTATTTTTTTTATTTGTTTATGTGTTTAATGTTTATTTATTTTTGAGAGAGATACAGGGAGAGCGGGGGAGAGGCAGAAAGAGAGGGAGACACAGAATTCAAATCAAGCTCCAGGCTCTGAGCTGTCAGCACAGAGCTTGACCTGGGGCTCAAACTCATAAGATGTGAGATCATGACCCGAGCTGAAGTCAGGAGCTTACCCAACTGAGCCACCCAGGCACCCCTCCTTCGTTCTTTTACAGTCTGAATGGGAATCCATTTTATGCATAGACCACATTTTCTTTACCCATTCATCCATCCATGGACATTTAGGTTGTTTCCACCTCTTGGTTATTGAGGATAATACTGCGATGAACTTGGTGGTGCAAATATTTTTTTGAGATCCCATTTTCAACTGTTTTGGAAAAACACCCATAAGTTGGATTGCAGGTCATATGGCAGTATTTTGAATTTTTTGAGGAAACTCTATATATACTGTTTTCCACAATGGCTGCATCATTTTACATTCCCACCAGCAGCGTATGAGGGTTCCAAATTCACTACACCTTCCCCAAAACACTTGTTTGTTTTTTTTTTAAATAATCATCATGATAACAGGTGGGAGGTGACATCTCATTATGGTTTTGATGTGCACTCCCCTGATGATTAGTAACATTTAGCATCTTCTTATATAACTTCTAGCTGTTTGTGTGTCTTCTTTGGAGAAACATCTCTTCAAGTCCTTTCTCATTTTTCAATAGTTGTAAGAGTCCTATGGTTTTCAAATACTTTTTTTTCCCCCTTCTGTGAGTTGTCTTTTAATTCTGTCGATGGTTGCCTTTGCTGTGCAGAAGCTATTCAGGCTGAGGTGGCCCTACTTGTCCATGTTTGCTTTTGGTGCCTGTGCTCATAGGGTCATCTTCAAGACATTGTTGCCATGACCGATATCATGAAGATTTTCCCTTCTGCTAGAAGTTTTCTTCTAAGAGTTTTATAATTTCGGCTCTTACATTTAAGCCTCTAATCCATTTTGAACTCATTTTTGTGTAGAGTGTCAGATAATGTCCAATTTTGGTGTTATTTTTTTTGTATGCCCAATGGTATGGCACCGTGCCAGGAGACTATGGTGAAGAGGTACCATGTTCTTCCTATTGGCTTTGGTGCAGCTGCTTTTGCTCTTACCTGGGGTGCAGGACACTTTAATTGATTTCTGGATTTCCCACAAAGGGAAGTGTTATTGTTGTTGAATCAATATTTCCATGGGAGCAACGAAGTCTTGGGTCTTCCTACTGTGCTATCTTTTGAGGCCACTCCTCTATCATTATCTTTTATGTTTAGCCCATTTGTAAAAACAACACTTGGGGGGTAGGTATCACAATTCATAGATGTGTGAACATCCTTCTTTATGTATCTCAAATGCCTCTATCTCCCACCGTACAGAGGGCATGAAACAAAATAGATTCCCCTTATAAGGCTGAAAAATGAGAGCATTCTAGATGATTCATGGTGTGAATCTAGCGATGTGATCATCTTAGATATCATTTTAGATCATTAGGCAGTAAGTTTCCTGGTCTATGTCTCTGTCACAAAAACAAAAGGAGAGATACTAAAGATAAAATAAATATGTTATGTTGAAAATTATTTGCTTCGACTTAAATTTATCGTCCCTATCTAGTCCTTTAATTTGTGGGTTCTGTTATGCACATATGTATGCATGTATGTATGTATGTTTTACCTCCTGCTCAAATCCTGTGTTAACGTGCGTTGGAATGTAACACTTGTGTACTTATGGCGTGTGCTCTGATCATGGCAAGCACGTTTAAAGTTAAATTAGCATTGGGTTGCAAACCTAATCATTTAAACTAGCATACGACCTAAAGAAATTTGTAAGTAAACCTTTGGCCAAAACAAAACAAACAAAAGCAGGTTTAAACATGTAAAAAAAAAAAAAAAAAAAAAAAAAAAAAAAAAAAACTTTCACTCAACAACACTCATCTTAGAAGGATAAAATCAAGGATTATTGACCACAGGTGATGATTCGTAAACAGTAAATCTATTTGGGGCTCCAGCTCCCAGGAGGACAATATCAGGAACCTCTGATTTCCCTAAGATCTATAGCTCATGACAGTCCCAGAGCATCTGACAAGGTGTTCATACAACACATGTCAGTATAAATAAATAATCACTCTTCTCTGCACAAGACACAATCTGTTTCCTCCTTTAATCAAGGTCATGGTACAAATGTGGCATCTGAGTTCCCTCCCCCCACCTCCCTTCCTCTCCATTCTCTCTGCCCAGAGAACAAGGGCACCGCCCTCACTTATTTAGACCTCACCTTTCAGCCTTCAGAGACCGCAGGCAAGGAGACACGCTTGTGCAAAAGAGACTCGGTCAACCTTGCATTTCCAGTACTTTGTTCGTTTGTTTACAAAATTAAGTCTGTAATTTGAGTGCATTTTTCTTCTGCACTCCCATGATAGGGCACACCTCTGTCCAGGGCAATTAGAGAGAAATCTCTTCCCCAGGATTTTCCAAGTCCCTCCTCTTTGTTGTCTCTCTGTCACTCCAGGGATTAGAGGCATCAGGGAAACATTTTGCCATTTTTATTCTTCTTTCTAGTACAAGTAATGGGAAGCCAAAGAGGTTTCCTCTTCTCTTGTCCAAATTATTAGGGCTCTCCCCACGTGTTGTGCTAAGGCTTTATCTGGTCAAAGACTATGGTGTCAATTCCGGGCTACTCTCTAACAATAAAATATATTTACTTTTCATGTAAGCTATGGCAGAACTGGGGCGCCTGGGTGGCTCAGTCGGTTAAGCGTCCGACTTCGGCTCAGGTCACGATCTCACAGCCTGTGAATTCCAGTCCCACCTCAGGCTCTGTGCTGACAGCTCAAAGCCTGGAGCCTGCTTCAGATTCTGTGTCTCTCTCTCTCTCTCTGCCCATCCCCTGTTCATGCTCTGTCGCTCTCTGTCTCAAAAATAAATAAAAACATTAAAAAATTTTTTGTTTGAATAAAATAAATAAACTATGGTGGGACTATTTTGGTTATTACCTACAATGATTACAAAAATATTGTTCTGTTGCTTGTTTTGTTTACTTTTTTTATACCCATTATAATGCCCTCCCGGCACCGGATTTTATATATCATCATGTTTTGATGTTTACATATCATCATGTTTCAGAAAAAGAATTTGATCTTCTTAGTACAAAATTAGCGTTAGCTCACTCTTTTCAAAACTGCATTTCTGATAGTATATTACTTCCTAACTTACCTTAATACTTCATTTTCCCTAGTTTTGATCTATTTCTCCCACCAAAAATTGCTCATCCGTTGTGTTTCCAAAAGAATAACTTCGAAAGTTTCACTATCAACTGATGCCACCTACAAATTCCAAAGTTTGAATTCTACATAGGTGTGTTCTCTACATGCTTGAAAAAGAATTTAACCAATGCTTAAACTATGTGCAAAATATGTAATGCCAATACATTATCAAGATAATTCAAAGTGGATTGGGAGAAAGAAAAGACTTTACACGAGATGGCCAGATAGTGAGGGGAAAAAATTTGGGGGCTAATAAATGTTAACAACTTCATTTTTATCCTTATAACTAGACAAAGATACTTCATGAGAACAACACACACTTAAAGGTAGTTATTCCATGAACAATGGATACAGATGACAGATTGATGGTTGCCAGAGGTGGGGGGTGTTGGCGGAAAAAAATCAGTGGAGAAGGATCAAAATGTACAAACTTCCAGGTATAAAATAAATAAGTCGTGGGCTACCACGTACAGCACAGTGACCATAGTTAACAATACTGCATTGCATACTTGCAACTTGCCCGCAGAGTAGATCTTACAAGTTCTCATCACAAGAAAAATAAATTTTGCAATTATGTATGGTGACAGATGTTAGCTACAGTTGCTGAGATCGCTTTGAAATATATACAAATATTAACGCATTGTGTTGTATACTAATATGATTATAATTATCATGTAAACGGATACAATCTTGTATGCCAATTATACTACCCCTAAAAAAGATTACTGGACATTAGCATATGCCCGTTAGCAGCAAAATCACTCCCACTAAGACCACTGCTCTAGAGATAATCAGTAATGCCATTTCCAGTACTTAGTCTCGTATTTGTAAAAAAAAAAAAAAAAAAAAAAAATGTTTTTAATGAAAAATGAAGTTATCAGCTTTCTACAAGGTCCTCAATCCTAATTGCCTATCCAAAGTAACCTTTTAACAAGCTCTCTGGGGATATAATCACTTATCTATCACTCTACTCAATTTATTTGACCTCATTTTGTCGATTAGAAAAATCACCCTTTTATTTAGGTATATCATTTCTTTTTTTTTTTTTTTTTTTTTTTGTCATTTTAAATTTCCGACCAAAACAGTGAAATGAGAACAAAAGTTCTACAATGTACTGATACACAAGTGTAGATAATGGACTTACAAGGGACACATATATGTCATATACATTTGTCAAAGAATTGTTTTTTTCCACTTTCATTCAGTTACGGTTCAAACAACTGCATGTAACCTTCAGATCCCCCCTGGATTCTACAGTACGAAGAGGAAGAGACTTTCCAAAAGGGCTCTCTCCTGCTTGTTAAAAGGATGGAGTGTCACTAACAGTTCCTATGTGGTACGGGGAACAAATAGTAAGATCAGATCGATGGGCAGAGAGATATCCTGAGCTGATGTCTTTGCGGCAGAAGTAAAGTACTTTTTATTACTGAAAAGAAAACATTTATAAAGACATTGATCTCAAAAGCAAAATCAAATGCAGTATTTTGTACCATACTGAACTGTGTAATAAGCCTTCCTCTCTTATGTTTGAAACTCTGTTTTTATATGATGACAGTGACATTTTATATATTTAGCCCACAGTTTTAACAGCTCCTAAATATTCATAATGCTAATTTTAAGTCACAGCATGATTTGTTAATTCTTATAACTCTGCCAAACCTTGATAAATTGGGCTAAATTTGAACCAGATTTTCTAAGCCTTGCGGGGACATATTAATTCAATATTATTACTGTCAAGCATAAAATATGTTCAGAAGCTTCCAGCATCACTTCACAGATGAACTGGCATTTCATTCCCTTAAACTGACTAACTTATCTGCCATTGAAATAACCAATAATGTTGTCTATTGTTCATTCTTTTGACCAAACTTGTAGAGTAGGGAGAGGAAATAGGGAAATTCTTTTAAGAAAAGTAATAGCTTAGGTAGTTAATAAATATGAACCCCCATATTTCATAAAATTTAAAAATGTCAAGAAAGAAAAAGAAGCTAATTGTTGTTGGTCTACCAAATGCTAAATATGGCAAATGGCTCCACATGGGCAAAGTAGAGAAATGTCTGTTCCGTTCTTAGGGACATTTCAAAAGAATTAAACATAGTTTATTGGTTTTCTCTCATTTCTAGCGCATTATGAGTAAGTCAATATCTATTCATATTGTCTGAGGAAGTCTTATTTCCTGGATATGAAGCTGTGTTGTTTGGACATTGTCTTATTTTCATGGCAAATCCAAGCGTGATTTAGATTTCGAATTGGAAAAGCAGTTTCCCTACTTCTTCTTTTTTTTTTATCTGACCCTTCTTCCCCAGGGAAGGTTAATGGCACCTGTCATTATAAAAATGTAACACCCAAATGATCTTGAGTGTCAATAACTTAAAAGATAAACGACACAGATGTTTCTCCAAGATTCTTCTCTTGTATTATCCTATTTACGACTTTTTGCAAAACAATTTTTATCTCCCTGAGATTCTCCCTCCTCTCTTCATGCTTCTGGATCTTGTCCCCTTTCATTTACTGAATGATTTCTGCTTTGGAAATTGTACTCCTTCTTACACACTTTCCATTTTCCCCTCTTTGTTACATTCTGCTTTAATGGGTACCATCTTAAAAAAAAAAAAAAGGACCAAAAGAAAAGTATCCTTTGACCCCACTTCTTCCTCTGGCTACCATTTTATTTTCTGCTCATGTGGAGAACAAAACTTCTTGCAAAGAGTCTGTAGGTCCATTTCTCAACAATATACACATTTTTTTTCCTTGAAAATGCTGTATATTATTTTTTTTTTTTTGCTTTTAAAAAATAGACTTTATTTTTTTAGATTAGTTTTAAATTTACAAAAAAAATGAGCAGAGAATACAGAGATATCCTATCAATTCTTGGAAACCACTGATCTTTTTACCGTTTCATCGTTTTGTCTTCAACATATACTTTTTAACTCATTTAAATATCTCTACCCAAATACTCTTTCTACAATCGCTAATCATTTTGTCAAGTAAAGTACGATGATGAATTCCAAGTGTCAACCTAGCTGGGTATTACAACACTGACAGGTGATCATTCCTACATTCTTGAAAAACATACATATCTTTGCTTACAGGATGCCTCATCTGTCAGACTTTCTCCTTTTCCTCTCTAGACATTCGTGTTCTATCTCCTTTATTGACTTTTCCTTTTCCAACCAGGTCTTAAACGTTAGGGCAACTCTGGGCTTGCACCTGGCCTTCTACTTTATTCTAACTCCAGGGACTCTAATTTATCTTACTCACCTGGAAGACTTCAAATAATATGCATTGGTTAAATTTGCCTCTGGTTGTATATAACTGTTAATTTCAGGACAATATAGAGTATATATATTTCTTCCTATTCCTCCTACTGAGTACAACTAAAAGCTCTGAATATTACATATGAAGCAAAGAGAAGATGACTCTGAAAGATACAGAGAAGAAGACAGGCCTTCTAGGAACCTAGAGACCCAAGGAATGACATAGTGGTGGCTTCTCTGGATTGTCTGCTGCTCATTATAGTCCAGACTGGGTGCTGAAGAAGACACTCATCTGGAAACATCAATGGATACAGATTTTTAAAAAAGCCAAGCAAAGCTTCTCTATCTAAGCAAAGGACCAGGAAAGGGTCATCCTATCTAGACAGAAAACTTTCAGGCAAATACCATGGGTAAACTGTGGCTCCGTTATCACCGCTGTGAGCAAAGGTCAGATTGAAAGCCCCACCTTCCAACTTCACCTGGTTTTTGTGAGGTTCCCCGATCCCTTACTGGTGGTTTCAAAGAAGGTTGACTGGGGTGCCAGACTTCCGTCCTCACTGGGCAATAAGGAGCCCCCACCCGACACACACCCACAGTGTCAGAGGAAGTCCTAAGAAGAGCAGTAATGAATGGTCTCTGCAGAGCGCTGCCAGGGAGCGTGACTTATCCCACCCAGCAAATGGCGCTGTGTTTCCTTGATGGCATGGTGTCAGAGGAGGACCGCGAAAGCAGAAGATATAAACAGGATCCAGATTCTCGTGACATAATATTCAAAATGGACAGGATACATCAAACATCACTTATTATGTCCCAAACCAGAAACCATATCAAATTAAATTAGAAAAGATGATCAAGATGCCTGGCACTGTGGTGGTAGAGATGCTGGAATATTCCGACACTGGAAAAAACAGCCACTGCAAACATGCATCAGTGAGCCATTACCAGCACGCTGGGAGGAAATGAGAACATAGGAAGTCCCATCAAAGGGAATGGTCACACACACACACACACACACACACACACACACGCGCGTGCATGCGCACACGAGAGGAAATGAGAAAATAGGAGGTCTCATCAAAGGGAATGGTCACACACACATGAGAAGAGTCAAATGGAAATTGTAGAACTGAAAAATACAAAAACTGATATTAAAAAAGGTCATGAATGGGCCCAATAGGAGAACGAAGATGGTGCAGAAAAGATCCAGTTAACTTGAAGACAGAAGAGAAAAATTGCCCACTGCCAACGATAGAGAGAAAATTGACTGGAGAAAAATGAGCAGAGCCTCAGGAACCTGTAAGACTATAACAAAAATCTGGCATTTCACGCTATCCGAGTCTCAGGAGAAATGGAAGAAAAGAATAGGACTGAAAAGGTATCCCAATAACTAATACCCAAAAACGTCTCAAATTTGGGGGGAAAAATATAAATAAATAAATAAATAAATAAATAAATGTACATATTCAAGAAGCTGAGCAAACCCTAAACAGGGTAAACCCAAATAAATCCATGCCAAAATACATCATAAATAAACTCCGGAAAACCAGACACAAAGAAAAAAATCTTGAAAGCGGTGAGAAAGAGGCATCCTCTTACCTTTAAGGGATAAACAATTCAAAAGACAGCAGATTTCTCATCAGAAAACAGCGGCCAGAAGGAGGTGCACAACACTGTCAAGTACTGAAGGAAGAGAATGATCTCCCTGAACAAATAAGTGTAAAACTAACTTCACAAATTATTATTTCCTTAAGCCCCATGGACCTTGATGGGATTATTTCATGAGTTTCAGTCCCAAGGACGCAAACTCTTCCCCCTTTCAATTTTAAATGTTGCCCCAAATCCTCATGAACACTGAAGTTTTCTTCTGATATCTAGGTTGTTCCAAATGCCTGTAACCTTGATATTTCAATTAAGGAAAAGTCCGGTTGACAGTGGAGCGTTATATTAGGAAACAAAATATGTGTACTCAAATGCTTGTTCAACCACTTACTATGTGAACTTTGTCAGGACCTTTTATCTCTAAACTGTGATTTCTTCATTTATTAAATGGGATGATAATATTCGTTGCCTATCTCACATTGAGGACCGAAGAAGATAGCCTATGAAGTAACAGTTTTTCAGATTTCATTTTTTAATTATATCAGAATAGATAGAGATGTGTACCACTTAATTTATTTTTTTCAATATTGGGCATGCTTTTCCTAGGCATGGAAAGAACAAAAACGTCAGTCTCTACCAGTAGGGTAAATAGTTAATGGGAGAGACAGACCTGTACACATTGCCTGAAGGGCAACATAATGATGCAAATGATGCTTATAGATGCAAAAGTAAATTTCTATGGAAGCTGCAAGAGTCTTAATGTAAACACCCGGATCACTATCACTTATGTCACTGGATAGATTATTAATATCTCCAAAGTTCAGTTCCCTCATTGACAAAATGGGGATCAAAATAATGTATCCTCACAACTCAAATAAAGACCATTCACGTGAAGCATCTAGCCGAGAGCGTGACACACAGCATTCTACAAAATGATAGATTATTATTGTAGTTATTAATCATAAGATTATTTGTCAGGAGTGGCTTTCGCATGACAGGTTTTGGCGAGAGCGCAGGCTTCTAAAGGCAAGTACATCATGAGTTACAGTTGTATTCGAAGCTGACAAAGCAGGATATCGAAAGCCACAGAGCCAGAAAGCTTCAGGGTATGTTCAGTCCTCAGATAGGGTTGGAATACAATATAAATGACAAGAGGAGTACATTGCAATTTGACTTTAGATCATCTTATTGACAATAAAGAGCTCTTAAGGATGCTGGGGAACAGACAGGGCATGATAATCATTGCATTTCTTAAAGGTATTCTGACGGCAGAGAGAATGTCACAGATGAAACTGCAGAGGCTGGAATCAGGAAAACCAATTATAATGCAGTTCTGATAATCCAGGTAGCAGGTGATAAAGGCCTGACCTAACAGGAGAAAATGGATAAAAACGATGATGGATACCAGAAGCAGGAAAAGAACACCTTAGACTAATACAAGTGAGCTGATTTTTGAAAAGAATCACACACAGCCATAATGGAAAACACAACAGGAAGTTTTCGGAACTTGACATTTTTACCCACTGTAAAACCTTGACCTCAAAGAGCCTGAGAACTGTGTCAGAGACCCAGATCATCTATCTTAGGTATTCTTCATTTTTGTGCCAAGCGACCGGCTCTCTCTCAAGGGCAAGTACGACGCCTTATCGACTCTGGCTGGTAAAGCAAATATCCTGAATGCCTACTTACTGACACTTCAGAATTACATCTTTTCTAATGACTCAGTGGGTGTGATATTCAGTAATGGAAGTTCTTAATTCGTGCTTTTGATACACCAAGACCTTTCTCCACAGCTGCATTTTGTCCGCTGATGTCATTGTCTGCAGGGATCCCGTCTGTATATGCCGCTTGCAATTTCCTGTTGTGTACTCTACATAATTGAGTGATGCCCTCAGCACTGGCTTTCCAATAAAGATCACTTACAGTGACCTTGAAAATACCCTTTCTCCTTCAAATGCTCTTTTTTCAGCTCTGGTCATTAATCAAATGGACTAACAATATTTGTTAATCTGAAAAATTACCAAAAAAAAAAAAAAATAGTGCAAATGAGATATTGAAGACAAATTATTTTCTCTGGGACTACTAATTGTATTAAACGATGCTTTATTAGAAGGAACGTGTCTCCATAAATTAGCATACATATCTTCATGAATACATATGTTTTTACACAATTATATTATCTAATGCTTCCTGAGGGCTGTAATGGGCTGAACGCTGTTTTTAGGTTTTATATGCGTTATATTGTTTTAAGCCGTAAAAGGTGGGTAACATGACTAGCCCCATCTTACAGATGAGTGAAGTGAAGCTTAGAAAGTTGAAAGACGCAGCTCAAAATCAGGACTTGAAGGTGGTGAATCTAATAAATCTAACTGTCATAGAGCAGTGTGCATTCTAACGTGTGCATACCCGTGTAAGCACGCATGTGCGCGTACATAGGCATATTTGACTACATAAATACTGCTAACCATATATTGTACCTCAATGCAGATGTTAAGAAGCACGTGCCAAAGCCTGATTACGGAGTACTGCCTTGAAAGAAAGAAAAATGTCCACTATAAGTGAAGATTATTATTTCTCTTCCTCTTGGCCCATCTATCTATTCATTAATCTGAATAAAATGGCAGACGAATTCGGCCGCTCTGTTTTCACCAACAGTTGTTAGCAATGCCAGTCACGTTAAATTTCCAGAAACCTCCTCGCAATCTTTAAAAATAGCAAGATTTCAAATTTCAGTCTTCTGCAGCAAAAGCCTCACAAAATGTCTATAATTAGGACATTTTAAATTAACTTAAGGTTAATTTAACTGAAGTATAGAGTGTAATTTTCAGGTCACCCAGTTAACTCTCCAAAAGTCTGACTTTCTCTGAACACCAGCCTGAGGTGTGACTACACATAAATGAGTAATTTAATAAGCAATTTTTAAAAATCAATCTTATTATTGTAGAGCAGAGGTCAAAACTGGCAGGCTACAGGCCAGATTTTGCCCTCAGATATGTTTTGTTTGGCCCACGTAATTTTGGCCTGTCCACGGTTTAAATCTTTTGAAATAGTTGCCAACATTTAAAACTTGAGAGATACATAAAAATGTGTTCTGGCTTCTTTTAAGAGAAGCCTGAAGTTCTGGCAAGCTGGGCATGCCTTCTCTGGCAGACAGTCTAATTCGTACGAGGGTACGTCCCAGCTCTCAGTTCACTGTTGACTCTGCCCTTTGTTGTCTGAGCTTCCCTGAGCCTTCTCCTGACTGTGACAGTTTCTCAGGTCCCTTGCTTTTGAGATTCTTGGCAGTCTTTTTTTTTTTTTTTAATTTTTTTAATGTTTGCTTATTCTCGAGAGAGATTGAGAGAGAGAGACAGAGCGTGAGTAGGGGAGGGGCAAAGGAAGAGAGAGACACAGAATCGGAAGCAGGCTCCTGGCTCTGAGCTGTCAGCACAGAGCCGGATACGGGGCTCAAACTCACGAACCATGAGATCATGACCTGAGCCACGCTTAACCGACTGAGCCACCCAGGTGCCCAAGACTCTTGGCAGTCTTAAGGAGGATTGATCAGGCAGTTTGTAGAATGTGACTCAAGGGGGGATTTTGCTACAGTGTTCTCATAATTAGACTGTGGTTATTCCATTGTTTTCAGAGGAAGATCACAGAGGTGGTCCCGCTCAGCACATTATATCAAGGGTACAAATCATCCACATGACTTAACACTCTGATCATCTGGCTAAGATAGTGAATTAATTATGTAGCCCACCTCCTTGGGACCAAAAGATTTACACAATTATTCCCGTATTTTTCTGCACGATGTAGAGATTTTTCATATAAAGAATCGCATATTTCAGAAAGACTGATTTTAATATCTCAGAGAGAGTCTTGATCTTCTCAGGAATCTATTCATTATTTATGTCTTTCTGGTGATTCTTCTAACCTACCAGGTGAGATAACATTGTACTCAATATCTTACAAAAGGTAGACATTTAACAAGTATTTGTTGACTGCATTAACGAACTATGACCACGGGTTTATTTATATAGTGCATGTTATATGTTACAAATAGATATCAATCATTTTGCTGATCAGAAAGAGCCAGGTAAAAATAATGTACACATGATGACTCCATATGTCACTACAGTGACAGAAAGCAAGCAGGGGTCAACTGAGATCAGGATTAGCTGGAGAATTTGGAGGTGATGGAACATTTTATAATTTAATTATTGCTGGAATTACATGCATACTTACATTCGTCAAAGCTCATCAATGCATGTTTTAAAATGTCATTGTTGACTGTGTTAAATTAGACCTCAATAAAGTTGATTTTTAAAAAGTAAAACATAGACCCGTTTTCCAAGGTTTCTTATCAGATGAGAGACAACCATTGGAAACTGTGAGAAGTAATTAGATTATAAACTGTTAAAAATGGTTATAAATTTAATAAGTAAAGAGGAGTGGATCAGAGACTGGTAGCCAGCAAAGTTCATCTCTCTATTTGCCATAATAATGGAATTTAAGCAAGAAATATGGCCTTATATCTAGAGCATACATTTCCAGCTCTCCTTTGCAAGTAGTTATATAGCTACGTAGTTAAGTCTTCACTAAATGGATCTGGAAAGAATTGATATGTACAGCTTCTACCTTACTTGCTAAACAGAAAATTGCTTACATAGCCATCTCTGATTCCTTCTTCATGACCACTGCAACATGGATGTGCCTGTGCCCAGTTTTAATTATTCAGCTGAAGATAAAAGCTTATATACTGGTGAAGCTAGATCATTGGAGAAATGTGAATTTCTGAATGCCCATGTGGAGCAGAGCCTCCCAGCCAGTCACCCAGGGTGGGTACAGGTCAGTGAAATAACATTCTTCTTTAAGCCAGCCTGGTTTTGGTCTCTTGTGAAAGTTTAGAGTTTGCTTTACTTGAAACCAGGAAGACCCAAGGCATCTCATCTGGGACTGATGGTATGAATAAAGGCAGAATGATATCTAAGGCTGACGTGAGTAGACACGACTCACTGTATTAGGAAAAATTAGGAAAAAAGGGATTCAGAAGAGGGATTGTGATAAAAGAATGGGGAACTAGGATCATGGGGTAACAAGATTGTCGATGAACTTATAAATTATACAGGTCAGTTAAGGTTGAACAATGTCTGAGAAGAAAAGAATGATCATGAACATCGCAGGGACACATTGGAAGCGTTTCTTCAGGAAGGTCAAACAAAGGTATACAATCGGTTGGAGAAAAAAGAGATTCCAGCAAAAAGAAACTGTAGTAATGATTTAAAAATAAAGTGATAAGTACTAGGGCCAAGTGAGAGGCCATAAGAGAAGACATTAAAAGCCAAGATACATCTTGCAGAAGTTCCTGGCAGAATGAGGTGGTTAATCCTGAGAGTCTATACAGGGGTTCAAGAAAACCGTCTACGGTCTAAAAAAATCAGACAATTTGGTTATTATAGACTCAACCAGTTCATCTTCCTGTTTCTTTCGTGTTGTAAGTATTTCAATGCTATCTTCAAAGAACTATATTCTACTGAACTTTCTAATTAATTTCAGGAATATGTATATTTTTAAATGACTTGTCTGCATAAATTACAGTGGGTTTCTGTATCTGAATTATATGGGTTTCCTTTGGTAAAGAATTTCAAGCAATCTTTTTTTTTTCTTTTCCTTTCTTTTTCTTTCTTTCTTTTTTTTTTTTTTTTTTTTTTGCTTTGTGTACTCCTTTTCTAGGGAGCATAGAAATGTACCTAATACTGTCATAGGGAGACCATGCCTTTCTCAAGAAGACAGCACTGCTGTTTAAGTAATAAACAAAACTTTCCAAGGTGTATGGAAGAAAAGGGACTTGTGCTCTGAAAATCATGTAAATAGGTAAGATTGTATGGAGAAATATGGCAACATTGAGACATTGCAAATACTCTGAATGGTCAATACACGAAGTATGTTTATTAGGGAAATTAAAGTGGGAAATATCCTTTTCCTCCAATCTTACTCCTAAATCTTTGGGTCAGGTCCATACGACCCAATATTAGTTCTGATAGTAGGTTTATGTTCTTCCTTCAGTCTATCCAATACATTTCTTTTTTTTTTTTTAATTTTTTTAAATGTTTATTTATTTTTGAAGGAGAGAGAGACAGAATGTGAGCAAGGGAGGGGCAGAGAGAGAGGGAGACACAGAATCCCAAGCAGGTTCCAGGCTCCGAGCTGTTAGCACAGAGCCCGAAGAGGGGCTCGAACTCACAAACCACGAGGTCATGACCTGAGCCGAAGTCAGACGCTCAACCGACTGAGCCATCCAGGTGTCCCTCTCCAATACATTTCTAATCATGTTATGCTCTACAATATATGTTGCATTCAACCCTCTCTGGTTTCCAGCCCCCTGGAAGCCCCCAATTACCTGAGGAGTATAATTTCACATCTGTGCATGGCTGTCGAGGCTTTTTAAGATGTGAGTCCAAAGTATCTTTCATCATCGGCTAAATCAGACCAGAAGTTATACTCTGGTTCTTTACTACAACCTGCTGTTTCTTTTCTCTTTTCTTGCCTCATGTGCTCATCGATTTATCTTTACCTGTGAAAAATCAACTTATCTCCATGGTTCAGATTAAATGGCACTTATTCTTGGAGCTTCTTATGCTATATCTAATGTTGTTATATGGCTTATTACTTTTTTTAGTTATTTTATTTCATTGTACATGGCACTTCTTATGGGAAGAACTAAGTTATAGTGCTCAAATCCTGAAACCTGATAAATTGTTTTTTTGTTGGTGTTCTTCCATATGCTCCATCCATTCCTTTCAAACGAAGCACAAAAATCTTTGCACTAGAAGAATAAAGCCACATACACTTGTGCAAACAGGTGATATCAGTGTTTCACTTCCATGATCAGTTTCTTAGAGATTTAAAAAATATATATTTACCAAATAATATTTCTTTTTCACTTTAATTACTTGCTATACATGGCAATTTTCTGACATCAAATACCAATTTGTAGGTGGTGATGATAAAAAATGATCCTCCCCAAATCCTCTTGTCTAACATATTCATAACATAGAGTATGCAAATTGTCATCCTATGAACACAATAAAAAGGGAAAGTAATATTAATAACAATAATAGAAAACAAGAATGTGTAAGAAATGTATTGGCTCAAATATTGAAAGAAGACATAAGTCTAGCTTCAGACATAGTTTGATTCATGCTTCACATGACACTATCAGCTATTATCTTTTGTTCTGAATTCTTCAGTTGACTTTAATCTCAGACCCTAAACAGTAATCTCTGTTGGCTTCATTCAGCAAGTATCTTTTGAGTGCCTATCGTATACCACGTGGTGTGTGTGTGTGTGTGTGTGCACGCACACATGTATATATGTATATTCAGTGAAAAAATGAAACCTAATTCAGGGTAAGGAGCATAAGGTGATGAGGAAGGGTATTTTTGGTAGGGCTTCTAAGAAAGTTGTCAAAGAGAAAAGCCTCTCCTAAGAGAGTGTTTGCCTCAGGACTAGAATGCATTCCAGAAAGGACCATTGGAGATATCTTTAGGAAAAGGCTTCCAAGCAGAGGGAAACCAAGAAAGAGATTCTGAAGGTGGAGTGTGCCTGATGCGGTTGAAGGAGACTAGACAAGTCAGAATGGGCAGAACACAGTGAGAAGGGGATACAGGTGGGCAAGGCAATCAGGAAGGTAGTTCAGGGGTGAAGTCATCTAGAGCCACGTAAGTCATCATAAGAATACTTGCTTTTACTCTAAATTATAGCCTGGGCCCCTGGGTGGCTCAGTCGATTAGGCATCCAACTTCTGCTCAGGTCATGGTCTCATGGTTCGCCAGTTCGAGCCCCGTGTCGGGTTCTGTGCTGACAGCTTGGAGCCTGGAGCCTGCTTCGGAATCTGTGTCTCCCTCTCTCTCTGCCCCTCCCCTGCTTGCACGCAATCTCTCTCTCTCTCTCTCAAAAATAAATAAAAACATTAAAAAAAATTTAATTAGAGACTGAAAACACCCAGAGGGTTTGAGCAAAGATTGACATAACTGATAAGCATTTTAAATTTTTTTTTTCAACGTTTATTTATTTTTGGGACAGAGAGAGACAGAGCATGAACGGGCGAGGGGCAGAGAGAGAGGGAGACACAGAATCGGAAACAGGCTCCAGGCTCCGAGCCATCAGCCCAGAGCCCGACGCGGGGCTCGAACTCACGGACCGCGAGATCGTGACCTGGCTGAAGTCGGACGCTTAACCGACTGCGCCACCCAGGCGCTCCTGATAAGCATTTTAAAAAGAGCACGACTTCGGGGGCACCTGGGTGGCTCATTCCATTAAGCGTCTGACTCTTGGTTTTGGCTTAGGTGGTATTCTTGCATTTCATGGGTTCAAGCTCCACGTCGGGCTCTGTGCTGCTGGTGTGCAAAGCCTGCTTGGGATTCACTATCTTCCCTCTGCCCCTCTCTCACCCTCCCTCTCCCCCTCAAAATAAATAAACCTAAAAAAAGAGGAACACTACTTTTAAAGTTTCAGATCAAATAAGTACAACTCTGAGGTCACAAGTAGAGAGTGTCCTTATATCAGAGAACTCAATGTAAATTCCAGAAAGTAAGGTTTGTGGTCACTGAACCATCTGATTTACCTCATGCAGCCTTTTCTAAACTAATCATTGGGTCCAGGGAAGGGGATGGAAGGTGACTGCACTGATGGGCTCAGCCTGACTCATGTGCCCCCAATCCTTGTATCTGGTGCTGGAGATAGCATCAGCTGAAATATATAGAAAAACCGTAAAATATAAAACTCACAGAATCATTAATAATCTGATGGGCATGATGGAGGAAAGAGTGACCTTGAAGTTAGATCAATATAAATGATCAAAATTGAAAAAGAAAAGAAATGGAATAAAATAATAAGGGCCACAAAGACACCACTGGCAATGTCAACAGATCTACATTATGGGTAATTGCTAACTCAAAAGGAAAAGAAAAAGTATAGGTCAGCAAAGATTCCTTGGAAAGAGATAATAACTTTCAACATGGAGAATCAGACACATATTTATTACCTTTAAGAAGCTCCCTGAAACCCAAACATAAATGGGAAGACAACCACACCTAAATACATCTCGGTCAAATTTCTGAAAAGCAAAACTAAAGAAAATATTTTGAAAGCAGCCAAACAAAACCAATACATTACGTACAAGGGACAAATCATGGGATTACCTCTGGAATTCTCATTAGAATTGACGTCAGCCAGAAAAAAGCGAGACTTGCACAGTGGCCCAATACAGAGTCTACCTTGGTGAATAAGACAATGTGTACTTGAAAAGAATGTTTATTTCGTAGTTGTCGTGGACAGAGTTCTATAAATATCAATTAAGTCTTCTATATTTTTATAGGGTTTTTTTCTAGGTGTTTTATCAACTGCTAGAAGAGAAATGTTCAAACCTACTATGATTGTGGACTTAGGATTTCACCCTTCAATTTTATCTTTTTTGGATGCTCTGAGGCTCGTTGTTAGACAAATCTTCATTCATAATGGTTTTGTTTTCTGAATGAACTGACTCTTGCGTCATTATGTAAAGACCTTCTTTTAAATGCTAAAGGAAAACCAACTTTCACCCAGAATTCGGTCCAACAAAAATCTCCATCAAGAGTGAAGGCAAAATATTAACATTTGCAAATGAAGGAAAATTAAGCTAATTTGCCATTACAGTTACAATCACGCCTACACTGTCATGCTATAGGTAGTTCTTAAGGTTAAAAAAAAAGAACACCAGGGGGCAGCTTGCATTTTAGGAAGGAATAAAAAGTGCTAGGAAAGCTGAATATATGAGAAAATTTAAGAGACTGTGTTTCTTATTTGTTTAAAATACGTGTAACCGTTTAAAGCACAAATTGTAACCTTTTTTGTGGGGTTTTCAATGTGTATTGGTGTAACACCTAAAATAACTATAGCTTAAAAGGTGATGGGTTAGTCAATACAACCTTATGGTTGCAAGTTTTCTAAATATCACATGAGATGGTACATGCCAATAGATTATGAAAAAAAAATGAGAATGTATATTGTGATTCCTGGTAGAATAAACAAAAATTAATAGAACAAATAAGTAAAGAGTCAAGAGATAAAACAGCATTCTAAAAGTTATTCAAATACCTCATAGAAGACAGTAAAGAAGAAGCAGCACAACAAAAAACCAGAGGGAACAACCAGAAAATAAATGGCAAATTAATAGACTGACATGCAAAGTTATAAAGAATTATATTATTCTAATATACCAGATAATCCCATTAAAAAGCAACAGTTATTACAGTAGATCAATATAAAATTCTATGCTAGTCATAAGGAATGTATTTTAAGTGGCTTTACATCAATCAATTAAGTCTGCAGGGGTCACAAGAACATCGGAAAAGTAGACATCAAGACAGAGAGTATTACAGAGATAAAGAGGGCTGGCCAGTTCACAATCACATAAAGATCAATTCACCAGGAAGACACAACAATCATAAATGTAGATTTGTCTGCTAGCAAAGCCTCAAAATACATGAAATAAAAATTGACAAAGTAAGTAATAGGTAATTTCGCAACCATAGTAGGATATGTTAACATCCCTCTTTATTTGGGTGATAAAATATCTAGAAAAAACATCAGTGGAAAGATGGATTGCTTAATTGGTATTTATAGAGCATTGTGCTCAACAACTGAAAAGAAATCCTTCACAAGTGTGCTTTGTTATATTCACCAAGAAAAGCCAATGTATCAGGCCATTAAGCAATTCTCAAAACAATTAAAATAATTGAAGTCTGATTACAGAGAGTGTTGTCTGACCATGTAGAATTGAATTAGAAATCAGATCTTCCAAAAAGAATATTTGAAAATATTTATAAATTGAACAACTTTCTCAATAGTACTTGGGTCAAAGAAGAACTTAGAAATCAGAAATCAGAAAATGGGTTGTCTGGGTGGTTCGGTCAGTTAAGCGTCCAACCCTTGATTTCAGCTCAGGCCATGATCTCTTGGTTCATGAGGTCGAGACTTGTATTGCGCTTTGTGCTAACAGTGTGGAGCCTGCTTGGGATTCTCTCTCTCCTTCTCTCTCTGCCCCTTCCTTGCTCATGCTCTCTGAAAATAAATAAGTAAACTTAACAAAAAAAAAAAAAAAAAAAAAGCAGAAAACATTTTGAACTATATATTGTATTAAAAGTACCATATATTAAAATGTATGAAATGGAGCTAAAGCAGTGCTTCAAAGAAAATGTTGGGGTTCACATTTGAAAATCCATAAACGTAACAGGTGATTATAATAAATAAGCTCTTTTTCAGCTAATTCATCCTTAGCAAACTAGGAATAGAGAGAAATGTCTTCATGCAAATAAAGGGCATAATTAATGATTGAGTTGTGAATGCCTCACCCTAAGCCATCGACGAGACAAATGTGCTTTGGACCGGAGGTCTGCCCTGTCCCAAAGAACCAAGGGAGAAAATGCATTTAGATTGGAAAAGGAAAACTGTCTGTAATTGCAGACGGCATCATTGTTTACATGAGAGATTCTGAGATTCACAAAACTATTTAACCCAGTATGTGAGTGTAAAATTGTTGAAGGATAAAAAGTTAATAAATTTAAAGAAATCATATTTTGTATACTACCAACCAACAGTAGGAAAGTAAAGTAAAAGCTCACTTATAAGAGTGTCAAAAATAAAATATTTTGGAATAAATTTAACAAAAATATATCAAAAGTATCTCTTCACTGGAAATTATAGAAAGTCACTGAGATGAAAAAAATGAAAACCACCCCGAGAATAATGTAGACTTATATTTTGTCCATAGATTGAAAGTTTCACTATTTCAACAAGGTCAGTTCTCCCAAACTGATCTATAAATTCACCTCAATCTCAATCAATATCCTCCAGAACATTCTGTGGATGTTGCAATTTGGTTCTAAAATGTATAATGAAGTTAGAAAAATCTAAAATCACTATAGCAAATTTTTAAAGAGAGCAGCAAAGTTGGAGGATTTACATTAACCTGATTTCAAAATGACTAGAGGAGATAGAACAGTGGTATTAGAATCAAGGGGGACTAATATGTAAAAGGAACAGAGTAGAAATTGACCCATATTATGCAGTCAATTGATTTTTGCCAAAGGTGACATTTCAAAGGGAAAAGAAAAGTTTTTTTGAACAAATTTTGTTGGAAGAATTGGATATCTATATGGGGAAAAAATTAATGATTGACTTTATTAACACCCTACACAAAAATATTATTCGAAGTGGGTTCAGACCTAAATGGGAAAAGCCTAAACTATGAAACTTCTAGGAGAAAAGAGAGAAGAATATGTTTGTGACTCTGGAGTATTTCTTAGAACACAAAAAACATGAATTGTAAAGGAAAGCATCAATAAGCTGGACTTCATTAAAATGTTCTTCAAAAGGCACCAAAAAGGAAGGAAGTAGGCAAACTACAACATGGGGGAGAATATTCTGTATACATTAATATGAAAAAAATGTAGCCACAATATATAAAGAGCTCTTACAACTCATCGTTAAAAGATATACACCCCAATAAAAATAAGCAAAAGACCTTAATAAACATTTAACAAAAGAAAAGATGAATAAACTTTAAAAAGGCTAACCATCATTTGCTATGAGAAAAATGCTAGTTAAAGCTTCTTACCTTTATTAAGATGTCTAAAATGAAAAACAGTTACAATATCAGACATTGGTCAGGCTGTACAACAACTGCAACTTTTATACATTGTTAATGAAGTAAAAACGCATTACCACTTTAGAAACGACTTTGAAAATTCCTTTATAGCTAAACATTAACCGTTTTACCCAATAAGTCAGCTTTCACATATTTATCCGAGACATGGAAACATATGCCAACAAAAATACTTGCTCAAATGTCATTTCCCACAGTTTTATCATAATGATCAAAAACTGGAATCAAGGGGCGCCTGGGTGGCTCAGTCGGTTAAGCGTCCGACTTCGGCTCAGGTCATAACCTCGCAGTCTGTGGGTTCGAGCCCCGCATCGGGCTTTGTGCTGACAGCTCAGAGCCTGGAGCCTGTTTCAGATTCTGTGTCTCCCTCTTTCTCTGACCCTCCCCTGTTCATGCTCTCTCTCTCTGTCTCAAAAATAAATAAATGTTAAAAAAATATTAAAAAAAAAAACGAAATCAACACAAGTGTTGATCAACAGGAAAATGGTTAAATAAATTTTGGTATCTTCTTACAAAGCATTTATATTTGGCCAAAAAAAAAAAAAAATGAAATAAACATCGTAGATAAATCTCAAAAACGTTATGCAGAACAAAAGAAGACAAACTAAACAATACACACATTGTAATTCTACTTACATGAAGTACATATTTTATGATTTCATTTATATGAATAACAGGCAAAATCAGAAGTCAGAGTAGTAGTTACCAGCGAACGATGGAGATTGAATGAAAGGGATACAAGGGAACTTTGGATTATTGTATATATTTATCAGTGTGATTCTTCATCGATTGTATATGTCTATCAAAATTCATAGGACTTGGAGTCCCTGAGCCTGGGTGGCTTAGTTGGTTAAGCGTCTGACTTCAGCTCAGGTCATGATTTCATGGTTTGTGAGTTCGAGCCCTGTGTCAGGCTCTGTGCTCTCAGTTCAGAGCCTGGAGCCTGCTTCAGATTCTGTGCCTCCCTATCATGCTTTGTCTCTCAAAAAATGAGTAAGCATTAAAAAAAAATTTTTTTTTAAATAAAAAATTCACAGGACTTAAATTTTATCTTCATTAAAAGAAAGAAAGAAAGAAAGAAAAGAAGAAAGAAAGAAAGAAAGAAAGAAAGAAAGAAAGAAAGAAAGAAAAGACCATCGCTGTGTAACAGTGCTTGGTTGAGGAGTGGATTACGTTTGAAGAGTCCATTGTCTGCGAGTGGGGTGTTTGTTCATTTACAGGTCTATTGCAATTGCCCTAGGGGCAGACAGAATTTAGTATGGAAAGAAAGAATAAACTAGTAATGGGGAGAATTTACTCATCTCTATTTAGCCCATGAGCATGGTGAGACCTGAGAAAATTCACCTAAACTTCAGTATCAGATATAAGATGGCAATAACAGCCAAAATAATAACAGCCAACACTTAGTGTTATTATGGGCCAGATGTGCTTCTAAGGACCTCGAATAACATAACTCATTTATAGGAAGTACTCCGTTTATGTCTGGTGAAATAAAAACCTCCCTCATTTAAAAGTATCCCAGTGCATTACAGAAGCCAGTTACGCAGTTTACAACAGACATTAATCTTATTGTGAGACACGCATACCTGATGCATTGCTAATATAAAATAATAGGTGAGGCAGTATATTGCTCTTTTATATATTTGGAATTGAGAATACAACTGCATTTATAAGAATACTAAAACCAGCAGAGGTCATTTCCTTAGTCATTAACCTGCATATTGCCATTTGCCCATAACGGATGCTCTTACGGTGCCGCCACTCCGAAAACCGGTCTCTAAGATGCTCTCAGAGTTGGGACTTGCCTTTCGAGGAGTCTCAACTATGTGACGAATTCTTGGAAATGCATCCTGCGGGGTTCTTCTGTGCAAGTAATTTCAATAGAAAAGTTGGTGTAAACGCTGTGAGGTGAATTTAAGGAGCGAGCCTCGCGTTACCATTAAAACCGCCTTATGAGGCTTTCAACTAGGAAACGACCTGGGCCCACATAAGATCTCATTTGCTGGAGATGTGCCCCTGAGTACATTGTAAAGGAAATGGTAAGCATAATTGCTTTATTCAACTTTAACGCTGGCATTCTTAGACTGCCATAAGTAAATTAAATATCAAAAGTTTTATTTCTCTGAGTGTATAATTCCTACCCCCAACTAATTCTGGCAAATCTGATCAATTGAGAAAAAACATACACAGCACAGTGGTTCAACTGAGCAAATCTGGAATTCTGCACACTTTTCAAAGGGATAATTAAAACTAATCTACAAACAGCTCCAATGTATCCTCTAGAAAGAAAGACCAGCTACGGCACCTGCTTATCGCTTTCACGTCTCTGTGGCCTTTTCTCAACAACTTTGGTGTTCAAAAGACCATAACTTTATGTATCTATGTATCTTTATTATTCCCACACTGTACTTTTCCTCATGAGGACGTGCTGAAAATCTTGCCTATAAAAATTAGTCGTAAATCGTAACATCTGGCCTTTTGTTTCGTGGCAAAGTTTAGGTAAAATTAAAATGATCTTCATAAACTGTGGAAACTAAACCCCATGGAGGATGGTAGTTTAAAACAAAAACAGAGCCCATCTTTGTGTTCCTGTCTAATTGAAACAAAAAAACAAAACCCCAAACGTCAAACCCATGCCTCTCAAAGAAGGAAGACCCGTGGCCCATAACTAGCCTGACGAATTATAAAGCAGAATTGAGAAGGAGGAATGAATTTGGGTAGATTTTATAGCCTGGTTTTGCAGAACCATTAGCAAACAAGATTCCAAAAGCCAAACTCTTGAGTAAACAGCTTGGCGCGAAATTACTCACGGAATGCTCTCCGAAGCTGTGGTCAATACATCTGCCACAGAAGCTAGCTGGTGGACAGAATGATTTAGCACTGCATAGAAATCCGTGGCATTCCATGTCTGGGTGCCCAGCGAGCGGCTGGCAGGAGGACAGGAATGCCAGTCACCAAGTGTCACTTCTTCATTCACAACACCCGGCAGTCAGATGGCGGCTGAGAACCCGAAAAGGGAATTTATTGTTGCGAGAAAGTCAATATTTCACCATAACTCTAGGCAGTGATTTAAAAAGCCATTTTGTGCACACCATTTACTTCTTCATACACTTGTATATTACTATTCGTCGGCACGGATACCTAGGAGCAGAATAATGCCACGAGGCTACCTCATTTGAAACACTGGGTCTTTGCAAAGCAAACAAACGACCTGTGGCTCATCAGGAAAACGGAGTTATTAGAAAGTTCTCTGAATTTCAAGAGAGGCTATTTACCTCACTGGTCTCATTTTCTCCTCTCGAAGAATTTTTCATTCTTAATGAAATCTGTCACCACGTCAAAACTGCCGGGTGTACCCTTCCTCCTGGTGACTTTGCCAACACAGTGCTATAGAAACACACATAGAAAACAGAGTGTAAACTTGACTTTTCACAGGGATATTATTTTGATGGAAGGGAGAGTATATTCAGAAACCTCAGATAAACCTAGTGTCCTTTTGTGAACTAACATCTTCTTGTTTATTTGTAAGCAGAAGTATAAGCAATATTTATGGTTTTGATAACATGCTTTTTAAATGAACCTAAATAAAAGAGAGAGAGAGAGCTGTTGTAACTGCAGTTGCCTTTTGTGGCACACACACATACACACATATACACACCACACAAAAGTAACCAAAAGGGTTGGGGGGAGGGTGCCTGGGTGGCTCAGTCAGTTGAGCATCTGACTTCAGGTCATGATCTCGTAGTTTGTGAGTTCGAGCCCCGCATCGGGCTCTGTGCTGACAGCTCAGAGCCTGGAGCCTGCTTCGGATTCTGTGTGTGTCTCTCTCTCTCTGTCCCTTCCCTATTGTCCTCTGTCTCTTTCTCAAAAATAAATAAACATTAAAAAAAAAATCTAAAAAAGAAGTGACCAAAAAGGGCATGTTTCAGTCATTTTTCATAAAAAGGTATGCTGTAAATAAGACCAAGGAAAAAACTCAATACCTCCAAGGCAACCATTAGCATTGCAAAATCCTTTTGCTTTTCCCTCCATTTTTTTTTTTTCTTTTCTTTTTCTGTGGAACAGAAGGATTGGAATACCTGTGCACTGACACCGGGTTCATTATTTATGTTTGTGTCAGACTGACTTCAGAATACACCTTTCTTTGTCATTAAAAAGAGCAACTTTGTTGAAACATATTGTCAACCCTGAGCTCGAAATCCTAAAGAGGATGTTATCAAAGAGAAAAATACAGGATCCCTCTCGATTAATTTCGAATTTCTTCAATCGCTCACGGTGCATAAAACAGCCTCCCAACCCACCCACGCCTTCTCTGTGGCGCTTAATGTCGGCCTGAATCATCCGGGTTTGAGAAAGACTCTCCGGCCGAGTGTAGGCCCATCTTTTCTCGTTGGCATTTGAGTAATGTCTGTGTATTTAAGTAAAAGGAAAGCCGAAGTTAACCTCACAAGAAAAATTTGTTTGTTTGGATAACTGGCTAGCGCAGAACCTGTTCCTTTACATTGGTTCAACATGAGCTTCACCACCGGGAAATCACCGTTGCCTTCCCAGACTCACGTCCTGAAGAAGAACCAAGACCCAGATGACATCCGAAGGGCTGCAAAAAGCATCTCAAAATAGTTGTGGAGATGGAGGAAGGAGTGGATCAATTTTCTAATCAGCAAAGCAATATACCGCTTACTGTATTTATTCACCCACCAAATCCAAGCAGCTGTGAGCGTGTCTTAGGTGGGTGATTCAGGAACTTTCAAAAGGGCTGCAAGGCCAGCCCTCACAATTAGGAAGTGACCCTTGACCTGCTCTCGACTTAACTCCTCGCCGCTGGCCCTTACTCCTTCCGGTATTGTTTCTCCAAGATTCCACCGCTCCCATGCTTCTAATTTCACGTCTCCAATGAACCCGCTTCTCTAGATGTCTCACCTTCTACCGCAGTCTCAAGTTTATTATCAGTCTCCTCTTTTTCATTGCAGCAAACTGTTGTTTTCAAACAAGTACTTCTGGGAATAGACTTGTATTGACCTGGCTTCAAGACACCCTCTGGGAACCCTCTGACTTGGCATATTTGTCCTGAAGGCTGGAACATCTTGTGTGCCAACATTTTGTCTGTTCTGGTTCAGGACAACCAGGACGAATAATTTTGCCAGTGTTGCTTCACAATATAAATGCTTTCCTCTATTCGATCACTTTTCGTGTCCCTTGTAAAATCTTTACATTTACGACTCAAAAAATTAGCCCAGAGAGTATGTTGTGTTTGTGCAGTCGACTATGAAGGGTACAAAGGACAAACTTAGGAGCGATTTCTTGAAACCTGACTTGGGGGAAATATAAATTGTTCCCAAACCTCTTATCTCTACCAATCACTGTTTTAACTGCAAGAAAGAGCTTTTATGATACTACAGTGCCGAAGTTCAATTCCCGACATTGTATTTGACTCTTTTAAAACAATGCCCGTTTATTTACATTTAAATAATATGCTTAGTTTCATCGTTCTCTTTACTAATTTGACTTGGTGGCTTATTTAAAATGAGATTGGTGTGAATTGATTGAATGTGAGAGACTGTTTCTTTGAAGATAGAGAAGGACATATTTTGGAAATTCTATACATTGTCACAATCAAATAATCTCCTAACATTTAAAAGCTCTACCCCCTGAGTCTGCTCCACTGGTATCTATCTGACTGCATTTAAGGAGACCATAAATGAGGCCAGCGCTGGGTTTAGCATTTTAATAAAAATCAGTTCAGCCTAAAATCACTTCAGCACAAATGACAAAAGTTGCATGGAAAATTAATTTTAAGGATCACTTTAAGTCATGTAGCCTTCTTTAGGATCAAATTGCCAGCATTGTGGGAAATATGAGGGTCAGTAATGATATTTGTGAAACAAAATGGAGAAAAAGCAGGAGGCTTGGAAGCGGAAGTAGATGAGATGACCCTCTTTGGACAAAGTGTGCCAGGAGCTTTTAAGACAATCAAAGGAGGGGCGCCTGGGTGGCGCAGTCGGTTAAGCGTCCGACTTCAGCCAGGTCAGGATCTCACGGTCCGTGAGTTCGAGCCCCGCGTCAGGCTCTGGGCTGACGGCTCGGAGCCTGGAGCCTGTTTCCGATTCTGTGTCTCCCTCTCTCTCTGCCCCTCCCCCGTTCATGCTCTGTCTCTGTCTGTCCCATAAATAAATAAAAAAACGTTGAAAAAAAAAATTTAAAAAAAAAAAAAAAAAAAAGACAATCAAAGGATATCAACGCACCGGGACAGATTGGACAAATCCATACACATTTCCATCTATCATTCCTCTGGGGAATGGAGCACATGTAAAGAAGAGGAAAATCAGTAATGACAGAAGCAAACTTCCCAATCATTCTGCTGTACTCATCCCAAATACTGTCTGTGTGCCTCTCAGTCAGCACGTTGCTTGTATCAAAAATGCTAAATGACATACATCTATAAGGCCGGCAGTAGACGGGTGAATGAATCCTTTTGACAAGTCTAAAGGGGAGAATTCTAATTTACAAGCTACCATTTGCATAGTAGCATGAAAATGAGAGCCATGCAAATTATACCAAGAATATACTACTGATAGGTGCCACGATGTGAACGAGACGCAAAGAGGTTAAGCTGAGTACAAGGAGATGCACATACTACGTGGTTTTCCTATGTGATTGTATAAAGTTCTGGAATATGCTAAACTAATCAACAGTGGAGGAAATCAAATGGATGCTTGCACTGTTTGATACATGATAGAGTGGTGGGTTACGTGATGGATTCATTTGTCAAAATTCTTGGAATAGAGAAGTAAATCTGGGCCTTTCACTCACCGTAAAGTCTTCTTTTCTTAAATCATGCATGGAAAACATCTTGCAACGTAGGTGAACAAATATTAAACCCTGGAGATGAAAGCATTTTCATTAAATATAAAAAAAAAATAACAATTCGTTGAGTGACAAATTACTTGGAGCACTTAGGATACATCAGTGAACCAATCAGAAAATGATCAGTGCCTCCATTTCAACAATCCAGAGAAAAATAGCAAAACAGAGAAACAAATAAAAGAAGCAACATTTATAGTCTAGTTGTAGAAGGTGATAAATGCTATAGAAAAGTAAAACAGTACAGCTACATAAAGTGAATCGTGAGTGCTGGTCAGGGGAGCAGAGGGCCGGGTTGAATTTTAAAGAGGGTGGCCAGGACAAGTCTCACTGAGAAAATGAACTGCATGTCTACCGACACCTGCAGTGGGTGCAGTGGTTACACATGTGAATATCTGGGTAAAGAGCATTCCAGAGAGGAAGAATGGCCAGTATAAAGGCATCAGGTGGAAATGTACACGGAATGGGTGAGGAACAGCAAGGAGATTGTTGTGGGTGGTGTGGAGTGATCCAGGAGGAGAAATCAGAGGCCTCTGGAGTCCAGATCTGCAGTGCCTCGGAGGTCATCACAAGAATTTCGGCCCTGGGTTAGAAGGAAATGGGGAGATTTGGAAATTAAAAAAAAATCGCTCTGGCCGTTTGGTGGTGAGTCACGTTTTGGGGAGGTGGGGGCCTGGAAAGAACAGAAACCTATTGGTGAAGGAGGTCACTTTCTGAGTATAATTTGAAGGCAAAGCTTGGAGGATTTGTTGAGTAATTAGCTATGCAGTGTGAGGGAAAGAAAGAGGTCAAGTTGATTTTCAGTTTTCTAGTCTGTTGAAGGCTGTTGGTGGAGCAAATGAGGAATAAAGAGACAGATAACTGTGGATCACATATAGTAAGTCAAGGTGAAGACTTTACTCAAATATGGTTTATTCCTATCCCACCAGGTTGGTTCATAATGGAAAAAATATGAGTAACCTATAAAGAGTAGAGGACTCAAGGTAAGAAAATGTTGCTTTCCAAAATTGTCTCTAGCACGCAACACTGAGTGACCTTGATAAGTGACCTCACCTCACCATCCCCTCTGTTCCCCAGTGAAAGGAAGGTAACACCCTCCCAAATGCCTCACAATGACAGGGAGTAAACAGAAAGATAAAGGACAGCAAAGGTAGATCAGAGATGTTTAGAATTAAAGTTATCTTGGTAGTCAATTCTAGATTCTTGCCCTAGCTTTAAAAAAAGAAAAAAGGTAGGGGCGCCTGGGTGGCGCAGTCGGTTAAGCGTCCGACTTCAGCCAGGTCACGATCTCGCGGTCCGTGAGTTCGAGCCCCGCGTCAGGCTCTGGGCTGACGGCTCGGAGCCTGGAGCTTGTTTCCGATTCTGTGTCTCCCTCTCTCTCTGCCCCTCCCCCGTTCATGCTCTGTCTCTCTCTGTCCCAAAAATAAATAAACGTTGAAAAAAAAATTAAAAAAAAAAAAAAAAGAAAAAGGCAAAACCTCGTCTGAAGTATCCAAGACTGTTGGTCCTTAGAGAACTAGAAAACTCAGCACCTTCAAGATGACGCATTCCACCACCATGCTGCTGGAATTGCAATAAAGTTCCTAGGTAGATCGACAAAGTCCTGTCATCATACAATTTCTACTTCTGCATTGAGTTTTGTTTTAAAATCTACACTGAGTACCCATTATCTCCTTTCCTGGACAAACACAAATATCTCAAAACAATCAGTATATTTTTCCACACCCTGATTGCCTCAGATGCGCCTCATATACTCTTGTTTCTAAATCACCTGTGGTCGGTTTGACCACTCTCATGGATGGCCTCCTAGGCTGGCTCCAGCTTGGGGCCAACATGAATGAAGCCGTAAATGCTCTTGTGCAAATCTTTCTGTGAACCACATGTTCATTTATCTTGGGAAAATGCCTAGGAATTAAGTACTGTGATCTTAAGGTAAGTGTGTGTTTCCTTTCATAAGGCATTGCCAAAAATTTTTCCCAAAGTGGTTATACTATTCTCACATCATTGTATGAAACTTCCAATTTGGGGTGTAGCAGATGTAGGGACTCACTGAACACAATACCGAGCAACATTTTGGGGTGCTGGAAATGGTCTATACCTTTATATGCGTTTTGGCTGCACACATGCCCATATTTGTCAAAACTCAGCAAGTGTATGCTTTTGCGTACGTTTCATGGGTTGTAAAATTTATATCATAAGAAAAACGGTAAACAAATGCTAAACACTAGCTAATAAATGCGTATTGAAATATTTAGAGTGAACTGTACTGATGTGTTCAATTTACTTTGTAATGAATACAAAAAAATAAAGAGTGATGGGTGGACAGAGGGTTGAGTGCATTGATGGGCATCTGATAAGCAAGTACATCAACTATCAATGACAAAATTTTATGGTGGGCCTACAGGTGAAGAGAGTAAAAAGGCAAAACATACCCACCAAAGGACGAGCTTTTCCACTCATGAAACGAATGCGTATGTCTATACAGAAACTGTATGTGAATGTTCAAAGCAGCTTTATCTGCAGTAAAAAAAAAAAAAAAAAAAAAAAAAAATAGAGGCAACCCAACTGTCCCCAAGGAGGTAAGTATGATGAACATGAGTCGGTACAGCCATAGGGTGAACTACCGCTCAGCAGTGAAGAAGGAAAGAACTGTCAATACACACACGTGGATGTGTGTGACATCATTCCGTCATGCGAAAGAAGCCAGAGCAAACAAAAATAAGTGTGTGTGTTTGTGTGCCTGTGTAGTTCCATTTATATAAAACGGTAGCACGTGGAAACTAATCCCAAGTGACAAGAAGCAGAACAGTAGCTGCCTGGGGATGAGGGGCAGGGGTAGTATGGAGAGGGGAGGGAGAGAAGGATTACAAATGGCAATGAGGAAACGTTTGGGCCTGATTGTGATGATGGCTTCACAGTTACACACCTACATCGATATCTATCAGATTTTACATTTTATTTTTTTGATATTTATTTTGAAACAGGGAGTGTGTGCGTGCGCGAGTGGGGTCGGGGAGGGGCACGGAGAGAAAGTGCGAGAGAGAGAGAGAGAGAGAGGGAGAGAGAGAGAGAGAGAGAGAGAGAGAGAGAGAGAGAGGGAACCCCAAGCAGACTCCATGCTGTCAGTGCAGAGCTCGATGCGGGGCTCTGTCCTAGGAACCATGAGATCATGACCTGAGCCGAAATCAAGAGTTGGACACTCCACTGACTGAGCCACCCAGGCCCTCCAGATTTTACACTTTAAATAGGTGCAGGTTAGAAGACATCAATTGTACTTCAATAAGGGTGCTTTTTTTTTGTTTTTTGTTTTTTGTTTTTCTTAGTCCTCAAGAAAAAAATGCTGTCATTGTTGAAATCACTTTCTGCTCACGTGGTTTTCAGCCATCTTTTAAATTGAGCCACTAAGACCTAAGCATCGTGTTAATAGTGGAGAATATAAGGTTGTCTTCTCTTTGATTTATGTATTCTACTCCTATCAATATGGATTCAACCATTATTACTTTTTGGTAGTCCTGGAGTACCGTTGCTGGATAGTGTAACTAGAGCAAAACAAAAAACAAAAAAAAACAAAAAAAAAAACAAAAAAGAAAAAAAACAAACTCTTGAGTCCTTTCAATTTTCACTTAAAATATATACTGCTGTTAAACCAGGTCATTTGCAATTATACTGCCTCGAAATTTGCTGGTGACTTCTTTACTTCAAATGCAGAACTGATATTATAATCGAAGTACTAGCACTCACTGTTTCTTTTGTGATTCCACTGCAAGGAGATGGCAACCATTTTTTCCCTTCCCCTTCACCCATTTTCCCTCCCCCCACACTGACCGGTGGCCATCAGTGTATTCTCTGTATTTATAGGACTGATTCTGCTTTTTCTTTGTTTGCTTATTCATTTGTTTTGTTTTGTTTCTGTGGATTCCACATAGGAGTGAAATCATCTGGTACTTTTCTTGCTCTGACCGACTTCACTGAGCAGAACACCGTCTTGGTCCATCCACGCACGTTCCTGCAAATGGCCCGATGGCATCCTCGGTGAGGCCTGGATAATATTCCACTGCACAAATATACCACATCTTCTTTATTCATTTATTAATGGACACTGAGGGGGTGACAACCATTTTAAAGTGAAAAACTCACAGGTATCCAGAATGTAAAACTGACAACTCAGGGGAAAAAAAAGAATAAAATGAAGAAGAATAAAATTAAATCACATTATACAATGTGGCTGTTGTTTTACTACGAAGTTTACGCTGTACCAATGTATTGCAGGTTATCTAACCTAATCTTTACAATTTGTGAACTGAATAGATGGCTGACAGATGGGATCACTGAATATGTGGGTAATGGTTATATAATAGATAACTTTAATGTAATAAATATTGTTCCTTAAATAAAGAAATGATCTCTACTACGAATTTTTGCCATGTTTCCCTGGTCGAAACACCAGTGTCTTGTTCGTTCTTAGAATGTGACAGCTGCCACTCTTATCAGTGTTTAGTTCTTACTACGTGACATTGTTAGTCTGTTCCATCAAGAGTCATTATATTTTTGTGTCTAATTTACACCCTGAGGCTATATGGAGAAAATTCTGTGCATTCCTTATATTTTTTAATGTTTATTTATTTTCAAAAGAGACAGAGAATGAGTGGGGGAGGGGCAGAGAGAGAGGGAGACAGAGAATTCCAAGCAGGCTCCGTGCTGTCCGTGCAGAGCCCAGCGTAGGGCTCAAACTCACGAGTTGTGAGGTCGTAACTTGAGCTGAAACCAAGAGTCAGACACTTAACCGACTGGGCCACTCAGGTGCTTCTGTGTATCCCTTATTAAATAACACGAAATATTAGTAAGGTAAAAGCCTAGTTAATGGATGATTTTTGTTAACAACATTAAGGCGAAAGAAACAATGGCTTGAAAAAGTTGAAATCGCTACATTAAGTAGAGAACAAAATCTGTATAAAGAGGGGCACCTGGGTGGCTCAGTTGATTAAGCATCCAACTCTCGGTTTTGGCTCAGGTCATGATTTCATGGTTCGTGGGTTGGTGGGTTCAAGGGTTTGAGCCCCACACTCTCAATGTGGAGACTGCTTGGGATTCTCTCTCTCTCCCTCTTGCTCTCTGCACCTCCCTCGCCTGCATTTTCTCTCTCTCTCTCTCTCTCTCGCTCAGAATAAATAAATAAACTTAAGAAAAACTGTATAAAGAAAAATAGCATACTTCTTGCTTTGGCAGATTAAAATAAACTAAAACCATAACACATGCATGAACCATCTCTATGCAGAAAAGTGTATTTATTTAGTGCTTCTTAGTGCAGACAACAGTATGGCTCGTGACAAAATACTATACATATGCTGTTAAACTCGTATGAAGGCATTAAAATTGTGGCATATTACTAAAAGTTATCTTATTTTAGAAATAATATATAAATGTAAAGTGAAGTGCGAATAAGTTCAGTTGAACAAAAACAATGAGATAAAGAAATGTAATGAATGAGTCCATCCCAAATCACAGCCTGCTAAAATAAAATGAATATTTATTTTTAGTGACAGTGTTCCAGTTAAAGTGCCTTTTATTCTTCTTTTGATTGTGTTATGTTACCGTGTAAGGTGCAAATAAAGTTATAACTTGTCAAGCACTCTCATTACCCAGTGCAGCTGATGGTCTACTAAAAGGTTCAAAGAGGACCATTTACCATGTGACTAATGATATTTATGGGGGCAAATATCTTTTACTCCTTTGCCTTCACCGTTATCGTTCCATCAGGTCTCTATGAATAATGATAAAAACATGCTGGGTTCTTTTTTGGCTGCTAACAGGAGCACCTTGTGATCATCTTCATAACTAAACGACCCCATATTTCTGGAACACCCCATGTTTAATGGAAAATGTGTTCTTTGTGTAAGTATTTTTGGATGAAGATATGTTGTTTTCAAATAAAGCCAATAAATACATAGAAAGGATACAAAATAAACTGAATTATTTGTAACCACGGTCATATTTCTTTTTTTTAATGTTTATTTTTTTTTATTTTTTTTTAAATGTTTCATTTATTTCTGAGACAGAGAGAGACAGAGCATGAGCAGGGGAGGGGCAGAGAGAGAGGGAGACACAGAATCCGAAGCAGGCTCCAGGCTCCAGGCTCTGAGCTGTCGGCACAGCGCCCGATGCGGGGCTTGAACTCACAGACCGCGAGATCATGACCTGAGCCGAAGTCGGATGCTCAACCGACTGAGCCACCCAGGCGCCCCATATTTCTATTGTACACATCCAGCAAACAAATTTTTTTCCAAAATAATAATATGTGATGAATTGCATTAAAGAGAAAATTATATATGTCGGGATTGTAGCTGCTGTTGGAACCACTCAACTACCCATACTGTACCTCCCATCCTTTCTGCAACAGAGATACTAACCCGGTCCTCATTGTCTGTTTGCTTAAGGAGGAAGAGCGCAGCACATGAAGCTTTGTTGGACGGTCTAAGTAGATAAAGAGATTTCCGTCCCCTTTCTCAAGAGACGAAAAGAACCAAGTGAGCTTCACCAAGAGTTGTCGGATGTCAACCACTTACATAATTGGACAATGGTTCTTTCTTTGGATCAGGAAACTATTAGGCAAGCACCTTGTCTTGGCATTGATGAGAGTCCAAGACGTGGGCCCCCCACAAGTCATGCTACATAAATATCTTTGCTTTCCTAAATTAGAACTTAATATCTTGAAGAATCCCAAAGTAAGAGTCCTAAGAACCCTATGTCTTATGGACACCTTTGTGCATAGAAATCACAAGAAACATCATGGCTGTGGGTTTGTGAATGGGAAGTTAAATATGAAATCTTAATCATGAATTGAATGCTCTCCTTGGGCTTTAATGGAAAGAGGATGCCTTTTCTGGGTCCACTTTGTTGTCTGGATTCTAAGTGTGTTTTCAGTAATAAAGACATTGGGGACGGGGGTTGTAAGGAAGTAAAATGTGACTCATTAACTACACTCGTCAAATAGGAAGCCCATTAAATGGTCTGTGATATGTCATGCAGTAAATTAAAGAACATCGTGGAAACATGGCCCATCTGGTTTTATTACTCATCCTGTTACACACGTGATTAAATCAGTGAACCACATTTAGAATCGAAGGGTGGCGAAGATGGCTGAACAAGTCTCAAACAAAATGGTGAGGAGTCAGGATGGTTGTTGCTGTCCTTTGTGAATTAGAGGCAGGCACCCCATTTGGTCCAATGGGGATAGATGCTGGGGTAGGTGAGTAGTAGATGCCAGACATTCTCATTTCTGTTGGGTAGTGCACAGAATCTGAAATTTTAGCTAAGGGCATGGGTTATTCTGAGGGAAAAAAATGCTTAATAATCCATAAACGCCTTCCTATTGTTCATGGTTCTATTAAAGGACCACAGACAACGAGAAAAGAGTAGATAATAGTGTAAGAGGATTATAAACACTAAACGTTGGAAGGTCAAAGAACAAAATGTCGCCCACGATCACTGAGATTGGAAAGGCACGCTCTAAAAGTATAAATTATCCAGTTTGATTAAAAACGCACATCACAATGTAGAAGACCAGAGAGAAGATCACAGAGAATGCTGCATTTCAGGAGAAGCTCTTGGTTTATTCTTTACTCCGTTGAGAACTGGGGGGCAGAGCAGGGGAGGCCTTGGAGATTTCCAGGAGAGGAGTGACACCACCATAATTGAACCTTAAGATGAGTCATCTGGGGTCACGAGAGGAGATAACCTAAGACTATTTTGCAATCTTCCAGGGATAATATAATAAAGATCAAGCTTCGAGGGGTGGCAAGAGGCAGCGAAGGAAGGAATAGACGTAGCAGGTGTCAGATGCAGGACACTATGAATGACAAAATGCTGGGCCGGAGAGTGTGACAAACGCCGACATGACTGAGAAGCCAACCTACTGGCTAAGGAGAATTGCCTCAGTATCTGGGGATAGAAACAGGGAAGTGGGGGTTAGGAGATCGGTTTGAGAGAAAGAATGGGACTGATTCCAGGTAACTCTTTGCTGCAGGCTGGAGAATGCAAAAGAAACGTTCCAAAGGGGTAGGAGGTTAGGCTCGGGAGGTGCCTGCCCTCATCCAGCCCTGGGCTTCACGACTTAACCAGCAATATAACCCCCAGCAGCCCTTGTCTGGGCCTCACCTGCGTCTCCTTTAAGATTAGGAAAAATAATCGTATCTGCTTCGTGTCTGTTTTCTTGTGCTTTTGGAATCATAAGTGGGTTAATGCATGCTGAGTGCTTTGAGTAACACCCAGCTCATAGTAAACCCTCAATAAATGCCAGCCAGTTTTATCGCCATGACATATTAGCTGGGGTTTAACCCTCTTCCTTTAACATATTCTTAGATCTCACTTCCTTCTCTCTTACCAAACCTCTGCTACATATTCTCTGCAAAAGTGGAAAATGGTTGTTCATGTTGTTTGCTATATAGCCCTGAATACAAATTATTCCCTATGCTTCCGGTTATCGTTCTACTTTTTAATAAACTCGGTGACTTTTTTCCTTGTACACAAAACTAATCTAATAGAATACATTTCCCCCAAACTATTCATATAACTACTAATGCTTATTGCTCAAAAATACTGCCTGAAAGCTTTGTAATATAGTGCAGTATTTTACCTGAATAAATAATACCTTTGCTGCAAAAGCAATTCCTGTAAAAATCATGTTTGGTAAAAAGCCTATTAAGACAGAGAGATTTTTCCTAGAAAATGAGTATTAAAAGGGGCATAGATCACGTACGTATACACATTGGTTGCATTAGGGAGCTAGAAAAATTACTCATGTTCTATACTCCTATAAAACTGTGCGTTTGTCCCATGTGCAATTAGTGCTGTGGCCACATTGGTTTTTGTGCGTACACAGATCCTTCTTCATAATCAATAAGACGTCACACCTCGAAATCACAAAACTAATACTGCTCTTCTATTGTAGTTTTTCAATAAAATCTGGGCCTTTCATCACTCTTGTTACCCACACAGAATTTCTATTGATGTTGCTAAGAGATGTGCACATGAATCAAACCTACTAAATGACACATAATAACTAGGAGACTGAATTGCTTCAGGGATTAGTAACGGGCCTCTGACCTACGGGTCAACAATTTGAATCCAGACTCAGTTAATGGTAGCTAAAAATTGCTACAATCTGATGTCTGATTGACAGCCAATGAAAGGAGACCTACGGTCTCTGTGGGATTCCAAGTTAACAGGTGCCACGGCACAGAATCCCAAAAACAATGGCCAAGTTAAAAGGTCAAAGATTAAATCGGTGTGGAAATCTAGCTACTTCTGATCGGCAGAGGAAGCCTCTGCAGAACTTACTGGTGCGTTGATGGAGCAATACATCCTTCGCATCTTACATGTCTGAGACACCTCTTCCCTCTGTGACGGCGTCAACAGACAGCACGACCACATAGCGACTGAGAAAATTAAATTGTGCATGTGCTGAAAAACGTTTGTGTGCCTCTGGGTTTATATAAATTTCATTTTAAGTGTAACTCCTCTAATAGAAAGAATGTAGTATTTTCATAGAATTTACTTTGATGTGCAAAAATAAAAGGTTTCTTTTACATGCACACACACTCATACACACACACACACACACACACACACACACACGCGAAACTGAAATGATAAAAATAAGACCCCTCATGGATAAAAAGCAAATGCATGCTAGCTGTTACTTAATGAATACTATCACTGTGACTACATTTTCTTGTTGATGTTATAGTAAAGGTTTCTTTCTCAGGTGACAGTCTCACTTTGTACCCCTCAAGAAATATCTCAGTACTGTTACTTTTATAGTGTTGCATTCAGAAGCAGTCAACAATTTTTGAATCTTATTGTAGCCTATACAGAATGAATTTTCAAGAATTTGTTGAAAGCTCTGTCCACCTGTTGATAGGGTATCATCAGATCAAATTTTTAATAATACCACGGGAAGATAACTCTGTATCAGTCATCTTTGAAAATGAGGACACGGCGCCTGGGTGGCTCAGTCGGTTGAGCGTCCGACTTCAGCTCAGGTCACGATCTCACGGTTCGTGAGTTCGAGCCCCGCGTCAGGCTCTGGGCTGATGGCTCAGAGCCTGGAGCCTGCTTCCGATTCTGTGTCTCCCTCTCTCTCTGCCCCTCCCCCATCCATGCTCTGTCTCTGTCTCAAAAATAAATAAACATTAAAAAAAAAGGAAAGAAAATGAAGACATTCCTAAGGTGTTTGCAAATTCCTAGCCCAACCTTAACTTCTAATCAATGCGAATGTATGCACGATGAGAAGAAAACTGCAAAAATATGTGATCATTTTTTCAAGATAACAGGATTTGGAGGAAACTGAAGCCAAAAGTTTACGTATATAAGTCAGGAACTAGTTCATCTGTAAGTGGAGAGTATTTTCAAACCGTTAGAATATAAAATGACATTATGTATCGCGAGAAAGCTAGATACTTTGCCTTTTAGCTCTTATCCTGTGCAGACCTAAAATTATGTCACAATATAGATTGTTAACAACTTTTCACCACGTTCTGATTATGCTTGTACTCTAAGTTTCTAAGCAAGTACCTTTTACATGGCCTCTACCCCTTTATCATAAATCTGTGTCTTTAAAACAATAATCCAAAATTATAAACTAGCAATTTTTAAGTTATCCATATTTACATCTATGATCAAAATAAAGATTTACCATCTATCTGAAATTACTCAAGTGATCTAAACAGTCCCCTAGCACCCTGCGTATATGGTGACTTGGTAAAACATTTTCTGCATCATAGTGGTGAAAAAAATGAGAAAAACACTAAATAAGACAGGTTTGAAAATTTAAGTTTGGTAAAGTTTCTTGCTCTACCTTGTTTTGATTGCCTCTCAAATCACATTGGAAATGACTCACTTTAATTTTTTGAAGTGTTCTAAATCATCTTTGCTTTGCTGACATAAAAACTCTTTGCTTTGTCGCCTCTTAATAAGATGACTTATTTGTAGAAAGACCAGGAAGATAAGCCCGCAGATGCTATGCTCCCCCGTGCTTTATAAACGGTTTGCAAAAGGTCAGATGTCATTGACCTTTTAGATGACTGGAATAGCTGATCTTACAAAGAAGCCACTCTTCTATCCCTGATTGAATTGAAGATTGCCTTTCTCAACTAAAACAGTGTGAATGGATGCCTGCTAATATGTTCAATAACCTGACTATTTTTAACATCTAGAAATTTAAAAACTCTCTGGCCCTAAGCTAGCCCTTTCTCCTCCTGACAGTCGGTGATATTTTCTGTTGAAGATGAGCCAGTTGCAAATGCAAACAAACTCTTTGCTTTTTCACGGACACAAATTCAATAGTAGCATCTAATGCACTTGCAGACTTGTTTTATGTATTTCTTTCCATTTACTTGTTCATTTAACCTAAACTCTGCCTCATTTCAGAAAGGCTTTAAGGTAGACTATAGAAACGTGTCCAGTATAATAAGACACATAACACAAATCCAAAAGACAGAGAAAGAAAAATAATGACAGTCAAAAAGCGCCTGGCTGGCTCAGTTGGAAGAGCATGTGACTCTAGATCTTGGGGTTGTGAGCTTGAGTCCTACATTAAGTATAGATATCACTAAAAATATAAATAACTTAAAAAAATAAGTCAAAAAAGTAAACAAGCAGATAACAGCTAACATGCATGTCAGTGATAAAAGACCTGGTGTGTGCATAATGACATATATGTGCGCGCGCGCGCACACACACACACACACACACACACTATTGGCTCAGGGTAGTGAGGTCTTCCCAGATCTCCGTTCTGGGACACACTAATCCTCTGGGCCCACTTTAAGGGGGACAGTAAGTGACAAAGTTGGTGACATTCTCAACAATATCACAATGGTAAAGTCAGTGACAACATTAGGAAGTGATTCCTTGCCGCATCCTTGAAAGAAGGGGAAGGTACAGTCATTCGGCTCAGTTCGCTGAGAGCAACTTTGCAGGCATGGAAAGAATTCAGCCCTAATACGCAATTTATTGATGCCCAGTTAGATGAAAGTTTAAAATCCAGACTGATAATTCTTAAACTTGAGTGTGCTTCAGAATGAGCTGAGTGGCGGCTAAAAGACATTGTCGGGCATCACTTGCAGATTCTAAGTAGGTGGAGGAGGGAGATAGGTCCCTAGAGTCCAGCAAGAACCACAAGACTCAGGGCTCCTGGGTGGCTCAGTAGGTTAAGCGTCCGACTTCAGAGCCTGGAGGCTGCTTAGGATTCTGTGTCTCCCTCTCTCTCTCTCTCTCTGCCCCTGCCCTGCTCACACTCTGTCCATCTCTTTCTCAAGAATAAATAAAACATTTAAAAAACAAAAAACAACAACAACAAAAAGAGCCACAAGACTCTGGTGCAGGACTTTTGAAGACCAACTTGGAAGAAACACTGACAAATGGAAGTGACATTCACAAATCTGCCATCTAGTCTTCCAGAATATTATTTCTAACAATTAGCGTTGGATATTTAAAAATGGATATCATGAAGATTTCAAGTTATGATCTGGTAATTGGGACCTTATGAATTCATGAAGGCTTGATACAATATCTTTAATAGGAGAATAACTATCCACGTCAGGGAATGTAAGTTCCCACTTTTTTTTTTTAATTTTTTTTTAACGTTTATTTATTTTTGAGACAGAGAGAGACAGAGCATGAACGGGGGAGGGGCAGAGAGAGGGAGACACAGAATCTGAAACAGGCTCCAGGCTCTGAGCTGTCAGCCCAGAGCCTGACGCGGGGCTCGAACTCACGGACCGCGAGATCATGACCTGAGCCGAAGTCGGCCGCCTAACTGACTGAGCCACCCAGGCGCCCCTGTAAGTTCCCACTTTATTCTGTTCATGCATATCTGGAATATTAGGCTCACATCTTTGGTGCCATATTTATGAAGGATACTGATAATTCATTCAGCATACTCAAGAAATGTTTTCTGTCCAACACAACATGACTATGGCCCTGTGCGTATTTCTGGAATTGAGGCATGTCCACAGAAGCAAACAACAGGGAACAATATGAATGTGTTCCTTGAGATGGAAGTACCAGAATGCAGCTTTCACATTAAAACCAGGAGCTCCAGAGCCAGATTCACCAGATTTAAAGCATAGTTTGTCCACTTCATAGGTATGAAGGCAATTTATGTAACTTCTCTGTGCCTTAGTTTCCTCATGGATAAAATCACAAAGTATTAGTACCCACTTCATAAGGGCTTTATGGAGGAGCAGGATTCTATATATGTATTGTACTTAGAATACTGCCAGTCATATAGTAAGCATTCAATTAAATTCATGTAGTACCTATTAAAGACTTCCTAGCCCATCATCCTAATAAATGTGATAAGGTTAAATGCTTATGGTTCATTTTAGAAGCTATCCTGAACAGCTTAGTCATGTATTTGACTTCTCAGTTTAGAATAAGATTTAAAGAATAATATGGAGCAAATAGTTACCACCTGGCTGCTTTACAGGTCGAGACACTTTAATAAGTGTCCATTCATTGTCACTTTGGATCAGCATTTGTTACTTACCTGAAATACTGTATTATTCTAGGAGCCATAACAATAACAAATAAGTCAGAGTTCTTGTCATTAATTAGCTTAATCCTACAATTTTGAAGATGAAATTGACAAGTAAATGAAAAGTTACTTAGCAAAGTGATTTTTGTTACAATACGTGTAAACACACGGTGTTAAAGACACCTATGAGTGTAGGATTGAAGCTCCAGGCTTGGGGTAGAGGCTGGGGCTGGGGCGTGTCAGCAAAAGCTTCCTGAAGAAATGATCCTCATGGAAAAATTGGAGGGTGATCAGAAGTGAGCCTGTTGACTTGCTGGACGAGACCCTCAAAGCAAAGTCACAGAGTAAAACAGAGCGTGGCACACTCAAGTGTGACAAGAACAGACTATGCAAGGTGAGGAATAGAGGAAAAGAGGAAAATGGCGATGAAAACGTGGATAGGAGCTCAGATGGTGAAGAACCTCATTTACAAATCCTGCATGTCAGTGTATAGCTTAGAGAATTAGGTTATGGAATTTCCGCTTGAGAAAGCGAAAGTTCTGTAATCGACAAGACATGAAGAGGTTATCATAACACCAAAAGTAATTAGAAAATCACAGTGAGCAAAGGACAAAAGCATTGAGATCATGTATCACTAAGTGTTTGAGTCCAGACTCTGTCACTTCCAAGCTAAGGATTTACTTAACTCACTTAAAATGTATTGAATATATATATATATATATATATTTATATATATATATATAAATATATATACATATATATACTATATATATGTATATTTATATACAGTATAAATATACATATATATAGTATATATATGTATATATATTTATACTGTATATAAATATATATAGTATAGATACTGTATATATATTTATTGAATATATATATACTGTATATATATATTTATACTGTATGCCAGGCTCCAATAAAAACAGCTTTAAAGAGAAGGTGGGTAAGAAGAGGAGCAGAAGGAGGAGGACTTGGAGAAGAGTATGGAAAGAAAAAAAAACAGACTCTGACCTCATAGAATTTGCAGTTAACCAGTAAATGCCACCTTTGCTTTATCAAACTATCACACTATTGAATATATAATTACAAATGACACATGTACTAGAAAGTGAAGAAATGGATAGCAAAGAGATTAAGAAAATCTTTCAAGATGAAAGGAAAATTGAGCACAAGTCTAAAGGATGACTAAAAGTCAATTTGGCTAAAGCAGGAGTGGCACAGTGTTGAGCTACATGATGAATAATTCAAAACAAATGAAAATGCTTTCTAGTGGAATTTGTAAACATGTTTTATTGCAAAATAATAGCTGTTCATTGTTTTAACTTCTCCAACAATATACAAGAGAATAAAGAAGAAATTATAAATCAACCAACATGGTAACTCTTACGTGGTCATATTTTAATGATATATATGCTTTCCTTAATACATGTCTTGATTGAATTATCAAAACCTGTTAGGGATATGAGATTTTTTTTTTTTTTTTTGTACTCTATATACAAGCATGTAAGTTAACTTGTTACTGTTTCAATAAAACATGAGTCTTCTGGGTCAGAGACAAAGGACTTGCTACTCCCCGCACAGCAAGGAATGTGAGCATGATGACAATGTCAGTTCCCCAAGCCCAAAGCCCCACAAGCCCTACTGGGATAAAGCCACTGGGCTTTCACAGAAGCCTATAAATGCAGTGGGTTGTGTTATAGGAGAAGCTTGGGGGACTTGCTACATTTCTTACAAACAGAAGTGTATTCTTTGTTCAGAAAGAAACTGCACATCTGAAGACTGAATATCTCAAGATTTCTCACTGTAAACACAGCTTTAAGCAACGGCCAGTCGTGACAACATGGGTGGACATTATGCCAAGTAAGACAAGCCAGATGGAGAAAGACAAATACTGCATGGTACCACTTCTAGAACATGGAATCAAAACAAAAAAAGTCAAATTGATAGAAACAAAGAGTAGAAAAGTGGTTGCCAGGGGCCAGGGGATTAAGGAAATAGGGAGACATCGGTAAAAAGTTACAAACTTTCTGTTCAGATAAATGAGGTCTGAAAAAAAGTCAAGAAAAAGGAAAAGCCTGGTGAAGCGCAATCGAGGCTTTATGTTCTTGGCATTCTTGGTAAAAATGTGTCAGGGTAACAGGGTCTATGGCACACTGCCTCATTCAACATGTATCTCATGGGGACACCAAAATGGGTAATGGGTAGGGGTAATATATACATGTGATTACTTAGATTCTTGAAGGAAATAATAACATTAGAAAATGTTTCCGTCATTAAGTTGTTAGTATCTAAACATTTGATTAGTAGCAACAGTAAGAGACTTGTAATTTTTTTATTCTGGAATTAGAGCTGTATTTTGAGGTAGGCAGACTGCAATCAGTCTAAGGGTGGTCGTTACGCATCATTATCTAATATGATATGGAAAGTATTCAAGATTATAACGATAAAACAAACCTAACACACTGTCGTTGGTTGAATTGTGCCCTCCAAAAAGGCACAAAATCCTAACGCCCAGTACCTGTGAATGTGATCTTATTTGGCTACAGTTTTTTTTTCCATATGTAATTGGTTAAGATAAATTCAGATTGGATCAGAGTCCTAAATCCAATGACTGGGGAATTTATTAAAAGGCCACGTAGAAATGCAGAGTCACAGACACAGAGGGAGGAGGCCATGAGATGTTTGGAAGACTGCAGGGCGGTGTCTACAAGCCAAAGAAGGCCAAGGGCTGCCTACAACCACCAGAAACCGGGAAGAAGCAAGAAGGATCCTCCTCCAGAACCTCCTGAGATTCCAGGCCCTGCCAACACCTTGTTCTTAGACGTCTGGTCTCCGAAACTGTGACGAAAGAATAATTTTTTTGTTCTTTTAAGTCTTTGTGGTAGTTTTTACAGCAGCTCTAGGAAAGGAATATACATATAAATATCACCTTTTTCTTCCACGCCGCTAATCAATTATATGCATGATATGTATCAATACACATACATACTATCTTGTGTCATTGATGCCTGTCTTCGCTGGGGTTTCCCCCAAAGCTTATACTGAGACACGGACTTTGGTGCGGCTACTGTATTTGAGAAGTGATCCCAGGAAGTGCTGGGCAGGAGAGGCTGAAGGTAAATGATGAGGTTATTGCTGGGGGCACCCAGGAGTCAGTTCCACGGCTGGCTGATCTTTTCTGTGGAAGTCTGGTAGAGTCTGAGGAGAAGGTCTGCTTGAGGGTGTGAACTCCTGCTATTTCTCTCACCCTAGGGATTTTGCACTGTTCCAGCAGCCCAGACTCAGCCTTCATCAGTTCCTCACCTATTGTAGCTGAATGTCAAGGGCATCCTGCTGCTTCTACAAGTGAATACACATTCGAGTCCCCTCTGTCCCTACAGGCACCTTGTCTCTTAGATTTTCTTCCTGCTATTTTCTCTGCCATCTCAGCGTTCTGATAAGGTTGAGAAAAATCAGGAGTTTTCTGTTAGTTTGGGTCTTTTCCATTGTAAGTAGAGATTTCATCTTTCTGTATCCCAAGATAAAGAAGCCACAAATTCCAGACTCCATTTTAATAAATTCCATACTTGCATTTTAATTTCTATTAGGTTGTCAGTTACAAAAGTGAATGTGAAACAAATATTTAACATATGAATCGCATCAAGGGGTAGCAGTTGCCTTGTATCAAGTGATTATTTTGCAAATTAATCTTGCAAATCTGATTTCAGACCTATTTGACCATAAAATTTCTTCTGGGTTATACAATTCCAGTAGTCTTATATACATATACATAAACTGTGATTAATGCTTTCTAGTTCAGTCCATCACATCCCCCTAGACTTAATTTCGAAGCTAGGAAGATCATAACTATCCTTCTATACACATTGATATACCAATTTACCCTACAAATTGATTTTTATGAATCTGGAAATAGAAAGACAAAAAGAAATAGTTTCATATTCACCTAAGTCTCACAAGAGCACTACAACTGTATGTTACTACTGACGTGAAATTTAATTTCTGCGCTAACACACTTGGTCCTCATGCCTTGACCTAGGCACACGCCAGTGCCACCGCTGTTCACGTGACTACTATGCAAATGTTATGAATATATTTTTATCCATTAAGGAGTCTGGTGGCCCTCAAAATACATTTGGCCTTTCTAAATACATGCACAAGTATGGAAGAATTTCTATGATATAGAAGTGTGATGGCAGCGGCTAATAGACACCAAGGTTTTAGCACGAGAGGGGGGAGATACCTTAAATAGACGTTTTTACACAACCATCAGAAAGCGGAATGAGCTCCACAGCGTAATTTGACAAAGTCCCCTCATATCTCCAAACCTTCTCCATTTGTCCCAAATAGCTGTTAGCAACGAGATTTTATTAAGTAATAATAATAATAAACACTATGAAAGCCAAGAATAGTCTGTGCTATTGTAATTTACACTGAGAAACTTATATTCAATCTCTTTTTTCTGGCAAAGAACTCCTAAGTAATTTACTTGAGATTTAGGCAACAATAAAATAGATTAAGGTGTCTTGATATTCATAACAAACCTCTTTCAACACAGCTGAACTTATGTCAATGAAATGAATTTTGGAAAACACCTAGGCCTGGGGTCTGGTTGCCAGGAGATCCAACCATGTGATCTGAGGGTTGGCATTTTTAGTCTCCCCCGCCCTGGAAATTTCTGGGGAGGGGAGAGGGACTGGAGATTGAATAAATCATCACTGGCCAGTGATGCAATCATGCCTATGTAATAAAATCTCCGTTAAACCCAAAAGGATGGGGTTCAAAGACCTTCTAGGTTGGTAAACTAGAACACTTTCATGTGCCTCCCCGCCAGGATCCTAACTCCACGGAAGCTTCTTGGTTCCAGAACCTTGTGGAATGTATCTCTTCATTGATCCTTTAAGACCTTTTGTAATAGAACAGTAATCTAGGGAACAAATGGGTTTCCTGAGCTCTGCGAGTCACTTTTGCAAATTAAGTGAACCCAAAGAGGGGTTGTTGGAACCTCCAATCTATAGCTGTTTCTTCAGAAGCACCGGAGACGACCTGAACTTGCAATTAGTATCTGAAGGTGGGGGTGGGGGTGGGGGCAATCTTGTGGGACTGAGCCCTTAACCTTGGGATCGAATGCCATCTCCAGATACGTAGGGCTGGATGTGAACTAGCTGGTACCCCAGAATTACTTGGTGGTGTGGAGAAAAACCACACACTGGGAATTGTTGTCAGAATTATAGAGTCAGTATTACTCTTTATTCTCAATATCAAGGATATGCACTGCTTTTGCTTAGAATCTAAACGTTCACAGGAAAAGCTACATTTTTTTTTTCAACGTTTATTTATTTTTGGGACAGAGAGAGACAGAGCATGAACGGGGGAGGGGCAGAGAGAGAGGGAGACACAGAATCGGAAACAGGCTCCAGGCTCTGAGCCATCAGCCCAGAGCCTGACGCGGGGCTCGAACTCACGGACCGCGAGATCGTGACCTGGCTGAAGTTGGACGCTTAACCGACTGCGCCACCCAGGCGCCCCAGGAAAAGCTACATTTTAAAGTTCAATAATATTAAGTTATATCATTTGTTGATTTCATGAAAATCTCACTTTCCACTTTTAAAATTTTTTATCAATTTGATTTTGATTTTAACACCATTATCTATTTCCTGTTATTAAGAAAAAAGTATCAGAACCAGTATTTGACAAAGCCCTATAGTCTTTTCAAAAATTCCTAAAGCAGGTATTTTTTAAATTATCATTTGAGGAAATACAAAAAGAACATAACTAGATTCTAGATTTTCAAAAATAATTTTGCTGGCTAGTAAAAGATTTTACATGAAAATAGGTACAATATCTGTAGCTATATTTTTCAGTTTGATACAGTGTGAAGTAATAGGGTGATGACAAAGCACAAAGTCTTCTTAATTTTTTTAAATATTTTACTCTATAGTAAAAATTCAATTATTATCTGGATTAAGGTTTTTTCATCATGAGTCAGCCAGTGTTATAAATTTTGTTTATTTCCAAAAATAAGAAATTTTTGTCTTTTTAATTTCTTTTACCCTGTGTCAGTTGTGCGAAAACAGTAATTGATGCAATAACAGTTAAACTTCAAATAACAGTGTTGGCAGATCGTTATAATATTATAATATATAATTTTATATATTTATGTATACAATTTATAATGCTTTTTTATAGTGTGTATATTTTAAATACTGATTTGTTCCCAGGAAAATAAAAGAAGACACAGATCAAGAAAAAGCTTATGCCTTTCTCCTCAGTTGAGAAACAGCAGATCTCTTGGGAAATTCAACTTTACCCTAAGTCAAGAATGAAATGTAGACCCTGTAACAATTTCATCCATAATGCTCAATTTAGCTTTTGTCCTTGAAAATTGACCAAGGAAGAGGTAGCTATATTTGTTTATTTATCATGTATTTATTTATTTACTTGCTTTTTATTACATTTATTAGAGTGTCATATTGTATTTATTTATTAATATTTATTGTTTATTATTTATATTTCTACTTATAATGCAGTTGATTCTATGCATGGTCTACACGGTTATCTACACGGTTCTATGCATTGTCTTCTCGTCCCTAACACCTTGCATCTTGCATTGTGACCAGTGTGTATTGGGCACAGACTTCTGTTCCTTTCTTATGCAAAGCCTGACCTCTGGGGCGTGGTTTTCATTCTCAGCTCACCTCAATTTAGACGAGCTCCACGTTACGTGCTCAGGAGCCACTGTTGCACACCGCCAGCCTAGGAAACAGGAACAGGCAACAAAATGGCGTCGCTGGAGCTGTAGCCTGAAGAGTTACCAAGGGACCGGGATTTTCAGTTTTTAAAGCAATCAATTGGCGCCAACTCTCCAATGACTATGTTTAATTTTTGATAAACGCTTTTTAAAATATATTGTGTGGTTTCATGCATCCAGGCAATATTGCTGAGCCCCTAAGAACATGGTCTATTGCTGTAAAATATCACTGGTTCAATGATCTTGGCTCAGACGAGATGGTTGATGACGTGCAGACAGAGATCGCTCAATATTTAATTTCCTACCAGTAACTCCTAGATCTTTCCTGGGTACTCATTGAATATTTTTTAAAAAGAGGTCGATTTCAAAAGCCCTTCTTTCTAGCTCTGGAATTTCTTCCTCAGCCAGCATTACCCAGTATGTAGGTAATGTGAAGACAGACCTATGAGAAAGCATCGAAAAGGAATTTAGAGTGGTAGAAGGTTTGTAGCATTGTTCTTCTGCACCTGAAGTCTGAAAATGAAGAACTTTCTAATTGAAAGTGATCCTTGAAATCTGAGCTTCAGCTGTGTGCTATAAGGAAAGGAGTTATGTTCAAATTCATTTGTGTTCAAAATTGCCTCCCTCACGGCTCACTGCTGAGTCTAAACTCATTATTTATCACTAAAGGATCTTCATTTTCTAAAACCCTTCTGAAGACAAGCTTTTCAACATGATTTCTTGTTTCAGTAACCCCAGGAAAATATTACCACACTTTCTTCGAGTACTGGTGGGTATCAGTTTCCTGAATTTGTCTATAAACACCCTTTATGAATTGCACATGCTACCACCATATGCCAAGATAAGGAAAGAGGAAAAATATATGCCATAGATGCTCCTGGAATAGATGCCCTGATGTGGATCCATTGTCAGCTGGATCAAGAGTCAGCTAACTTTCTGGGCACCTGGGTGGCTCAGTTGGTTAAGAGCCCAACTCTTTGTTGGTTCAGCTCAGGTCATGACTCACAGTTTGTGAGTTCGAGCCCACATCAGGCTCTGTACTGACAGTGCGGAGTCTGCTTGGAATTCTCTCCCTCTCTCTGTCTGCCCCTCCCTTGCTCTCTCTTTCTCTCTCTCAAAATAAATAAACAAAACATTAAAAAAGAGAGGGGGGGGGCTAACTTTTTTCTCTAAGAGCCAGGAGGCTTTGCAGGCCAAGAGACAAAATCAAGAATATTATTCTGGTGCTTAAAGAACAAGAGACAGAGCGAAGGTTCACATTTTTTTGAGGAAATTTAAAATATAGTAAAAATAATTAAGATTTTCTGTAAAACAAGTCCACGAGTGAGAAGAATAGACTTGTTTTTAAAGGAGATAGTATTTCACTGAGCTGGGGTTCACAATTGGAGTTCCCTATAAAAACATCGATCGCAAACATCCGTGGGTAAAAAACCTCTTAGCTCACTGTTTACAAAGCCATTGGTGGTGGAGCTTTGGCCTGCGGGCCCCACGTTGCAGATCTATAAACCCGAGAAGAGCCAGAGGCACCTGAATTCCTCACTGAGTGTATGTGAACCCAGTAGTGACATAAAACCACTGAGTGTGGAAAGTAATTTTGGCAAATTTCGCTCTTTTTTAAAAAACTGGTCCTAGTCGCCCCCTACTATAGTGAGAAGATATCTTTAAGGAGCAGCATTAATCTTCTGTTATGACTCTAACAAATTACCACAACCTTAGTGGCTTATAAGAGCACACATTTACTATCACACAGTTCTGACAGACCGAGGTCCAGTCGGTCTTGACTGAACCAAAGTCAAGGGGTCAGCAGGGCCGCGTCCTTCTGGAGGCTTCCGGGAGAGAACCGCTTGCTTGCTTTCTCACCTTCCAGAGGTCGCCGAGCTCATTGGCTCATGACCCCTTCCTCACACCGCTCCAACTGACTGCCTCCATCATCCCCTCTCCTATCACTAACTGATCATTCCATCTGCCCCATAAAAGGACCCCTGTGATTCTATCAGGCCCATCTGGAGAACTTAGGATAATAGGATTTCAAGATCCTGAATTTAAAATCATCACATCTGCAAAATCCTGCAAGGATTGCTTTACCCTGCAAGGTCATATGTTCACAGTTTCAGGGGATTAGCATATGGACATTTTCAGGGGCCGTTATTCAGCCCACCACGATACCTTTCTGCCTTTTATGCAATGTGCTCGTGGCGTTATACTTAATGAGTTTCACTCGCTTTCCTGGGCCAGTCAAGATTCTTCAAGTTGACTAAAGATTTCAATATTAATCTCTTTTAATCTGTACAAGTAATTTACAAAGCAGTAATCGAGCTGTGCAATATTATATTCCTGAGTACATAAGAGTTCCATACTCATTTTCTTATTTAGCTATCAGAACAACCCAGTGAGGTATGTGTTTTGTCTTCATTTTTCTTTCATCTGCTTGTTCAACGTCGGCTGACCACAACTACCGAATCTGTTTGAATAACAGCGTATAACTCCAGTCCTCCCCATGTTTCCTTGAAAACATTCCTCTTCTGAAATAATCCCAGCTGGAACAACATGTTTGAGAAATCAGTGAAGAATGAATTTCATTGTTTCTTTCCAAATCAAATGCAGGAAATCAAGCATATGAAAATCGTATCCCCCCCCCCCATCTTCTGAATGTAGATTAAGAAATGTTTATAGAAATAATTATGGAGAAAATGAACAGAGTTTTAAATTAATTTAATATAATCAGGTAGGCTCTCAGCTACCGTAGGTAGACAGGAAGAAGATAATTTGAGCAGATTAATGCATGATATTTGGAAAACTCTAAAGAGATTTGTTTCAGGATTGATTAGCACTTACCTTTAAAATAGAAAAATGTATTCAGATTTGAATTGTAAATTCCACTCTTGTTTTCTACAGCTACATAGGAAAGGTATTTATTCTATGGAATAGGAACCAGTAGGCATCAAATTCAATAAAGATAGGAGCTGAAAACTACAGACTTTAAAGTGTTAGTTTATTGCATAGTTGAGATTATTTCATATGCGTCAAGTCTAATCTGAATCAAATGTATCAACCATTGAGAAATAAGCTATTTCATAAATCCTGCACCCTGTAAAAACATAGAGTTTTTTAGAAATACGGAGATAAAAAAACTGTGGTTTAAGACATAATCGGCAGCATGGTCCATGAGCAGGTGGTCATTTCAACAACCCTCTTTTGCATATTATTAAATCTCTAGATGAATTGTTTAATTTTGCAAATCTATCTTGTTTTGCACATATGGAATTTGGATATGTGAAAATTTTGACAGAAATGTGTTTTGGTTCCAGCTAGGAACATTTAGTCCATACAGAAGAACAATCCATTTCTCCGAGTATTAAAAATGTCATTTTTCCTGAAGGAGACACAGGTCAGATTTCCCTTCTGTTCACTTTGTTGCCTAATAAAGTGGAAACCAGCAAGGTTCCCAAAGCATCTTCACCAATTAAGGATAAGGAGAGGTTATGTAGCATCCTGAAGTGTAAAATAGATCTGTGGAAACTACAACAGCAGCCTTAAGGAAAATCACACTGTGAACATTTTGAGAATGAATTGTGCAAAGCATGATATATCATGCAAGTAAAGGACGGTGACATTTAACATCCATAATCCAAATAGAAAAACGTTGTCTTGAGAGATTAGAGATGACCAAATTTCTCAAAAGGCTCCCTCTTAGATATATGTTAGGAAATGAAAATCGCAAATATTCTAAGGAAAATTGCCATCGATATTTCAAGTAAATTTGGGGAAAAAATGACAAGAAAACGTTTAACTGTTAAAACAGATAAACCCACGATTGACAGAAAAAATACATTAAGGCACTAAAAAGAAAAGGACAAATGGACTATAAGGAATTCATAATATTTCTCTCTGTTAGTGGCCTCAAGGGAAAATGGAATCTATACTGCAAAATCAGAGCAAACTGTTCGATAAAACTAAAAGAAAACATTCAAATATATTACAGGCAGAAAGGAAAGACCTCATAACATTTTAAGTGAATCTGTGATTATCTCATTCATTGTAAACGCAATGCTCTTTCCAGTGTTCAACTCTGTCCTCCGGTAACTATGAAGAAGCAAAGTATAGCCTGGGGAGACACAAGACAGGGACCCACCGTGAACACTGTTAGACCTAAGAGTGGCCACCAAATGTATTCCACGCAGATGTGTGTGACCTTGCGTGGCCAACTAGCTCACTAAAATTATCTCTGTGGAAAGTGCTTTATTCTTATATAAGTTGAACGCCATTAGGATTTTCTTCTTTCTTCCCCAATCCAAATAAAATCTGATGTGTTCTTTGACTGAATTTACTCCACTAAATACCCCACCTGTCGGTGGTGGGTATTAGAAATGGCATCAGTCTCATTAAATGGGAAAAAATTCATTCAGGATATTCTATACGTAACACACGGTGATAAGCACAAGTAGAGAAGTTACTATGAATGATACCTCTTTTATCCTTGAGATCTTAATTGTCCAAAGAGAGAAACAGGAAATCAAATACGTTATACGGATGCACGCACTTGTGTGTATGCACAAATATATCATTTTCTTTTGATGCTCAGTTATTTCAACATTGTATAAAAAAGCAACTTGTTACCATGGTCGATTTTGCTGAACTACTACAGATTCCTAGGAATGACAGAGATCTTCTAAGATATTAATATTGTTTACCAAGAGCATCATGTCCTAAAAGAGTGAACAGTAGAAAAGAGAGGCAGAACGTTTTCAGAATTGACTCAAAGATTTAGCTTCTTAAATAAAAATCAACCCTAGAACTCACTAATTTCCATCCTATTGGTTCTGAATCTTTCCTTTTGAGCTGTCGGGAAAATGTCTAATCAAGCGTATGGGGTATCAGTTCAACATCTAAAAGTGATTTTTTTTCTCTCTTTTCTGTACTCAATAGCCCTAGCATTTTCTTTCCAGACCTCCCCTCCTTACTGCCACTCTCGTTTGGATACGTCCCGATCAACCAGCATCCCGTCTCAAAATGCAATGTCTAGAAAGGAGTACAACATTCTGACATGGTCTTGCTAAGTCAGAAAACAACTGGCATTTTCCTTTTCATTGGTTGAATCCCTGTTGGTGTAGGTTAAATAGGATTCCTTTTTCTGGCAGCCCCACCTCATGTGTTTGCGTTTCTTGTCGGTTTGAGGAACCCAGGTGAGGAAGCAGCCACTGAGGAGAAGCCTCTTCCAGATGCTGTGAAGCTGGGCCTCCTGGGACTGTTAGCATGAGAGTTGCGCTCAGAAGCTTCGGATTACCTAGTCTTCTCAAACCTGACGGTTTTGTCACTGCTCCTTGACATTCTCGTGTTGCGTGCCCTTCACCCCAGGGCTGCTAGGCCCATTCTACAAAACTGCTCCCCTAAGCCCATCCTATAATTTGCTTTCTCTCTTTTTAATCTTCAGATGATCCGGTGCTTCTCACAACTCAGTCCGTACATGTTCATCCCCAACCTCACAAGACATGAATCTCTTTCTGTCTTCTTTCTCCGGTTAAATGCCCACTGTCCCCAGTGACTACTCCCATGAGCTCTTATCTACATAGATGACCCACCTTCCCCTTTTCTAGAGAGAACTGAAGAACTCAGGGAGGAACAGTCTCCACTTCTGATCATCCCCATCCAGAACACCATCCCTCTTCCTTCTCTTCATTTTCTGGTAATGAAGTCTCATTCCTGCCAAAAGTAATCCTTCCAGCTATGTTTACTTCCCCTCTGTGCAATTTACTTCTTCTCTTCCTACTCTTTTTAATGTTTAATTTTTTTTTTTTTTTTTTTTGAGAGAGAGAGACAAAGAGCACAGGAAGGGCAGAGAGAGGGAGAAATATAGAATCCCAAGCAGGCTCTGTGCTGTCAGTGCAGACCCCCATGAGCGGTTCGGACCCATGAACTGTAAGATCATGACCTGAGCTGAAATCAAGAGTCAGATCCTTAACTGCCCCAAACACCCCTCTTCTCTTCCTACTTTTAAATTCTTTTTCCTGCTGATTATTTTACATGAGTCTATTTCAGTCTTCCCTTTGATAAGGAAAAAAAGGAAAATGTCCCTTGATCTTGTTTTTCACCATCAGTATCTCTTTCCTACTGAGCCAAATTTTTGACAAAATCACCTACTCTCACTGTAAGAATTTCGTCCGTTCTGAGCCACTGTCCAGATCCTTGCGTTAGGACTTGAACTCACACTAAGCCATGGAAACCATCACAAGCAAAATCATCAGTATCACAAATTTTATCTTACTGAAATTATTTGGCACTTTTTTCGCTATTCTTTACATAATAAGAGTCTCAAACCCTTCCATTTGTTTTTTTGTTTTTTCCCCCAAACCTTTCATTTTTATTACATTTCTCTTTTCTGAAATTTTCTACCTCTCTGGTTTCCTTTAATCTCATCACAAGGGATGTTGGTATTCTTTGGTTACGTTGCCTTTTCCCTCTGTTCTGATCTGTACATATTTTGACTTAGACAATTGTATCCACTCTCTTATTTTTGTGACATCAGATCTCCAACTGTGACTTTTGTGCTACATTCACAAAGATTCAGATGCATGTATAAGTTTGCTCATCAAACATTGTCACTTCGATATCCCGTGGACATTGAAATTTTAGTATGTCAAAATGCAATTAATCATATTTCTTTCAGAATCTGAATTCATGACATTATTCCTCTTCTAAACTATTCCTAAATTCAATTCTGATCTGCTGACCAGTTACCTGAGCCATACAACTGAGAGTTATCCTATAAGGTATTCATTCATATCCAATTAAATGATCACGGTTTCCACAGTTTTATCTGATTTCTCAAAGCTGTCCCTTTGTCTTGTTTTCACCACCACGGCTTTAAGGTAGGGCTTTATCATTCATTCCTGACTTACACACCTGCTCTAGCCTTCACGTTGGCTTCTCCAACCCCAGCCATTCTCCTTCTGGAGCCCTCTCTCTGCCATATAAATCAGATTTTTGTTCCTCTCTCTTAAAAATCACGTGGTCACTGTATCATCTGTAACAGAACTCGGGTAACATGCAAACACCTCTGTCATCTTCTCCAGCACCAATTTCAGGCCACAAAGTAGTGGCACAAAAAAAGACAGACTCTGTATTTCCCTTACATACTTAGAGATGCTTCATGTCTTGGGGACTTTGCCCTCTCTATTCCCTTAGCCTGAAAATCCCTTCCCTCAATACTGTTGCCTACGGATTTCCCAGGACCTAGTGTCTTCTTCAAAGCTGATCACTTCCCATCTACTCACCTGGGGTTTGGAGACCTTCCTGTGACCCTATAACCACACCACGCTTACCACACTGCATGTAAGTGTTGTCAGAACCTTGAAGACAGAGGATCTCCCTGTTTTATCTTTGTATCCTTGATGTCAAATACTTAGAATAATATATTCGGTAAATGTTGATTAGTTTGGAACTTTTTCATATGAACGGCTTCAATACTGACCCCATTTAATACACATTTATCTGATTTGTAATTGTTTTCCCAATTGCAGGTGAACAACTTAATACAAACTTAGTGTCTTAGCAACGCAGATTTATGCTTTTATAATTCCAGAGTTCAAAATCTAAAATGGGGCACTGTGCTACGTTCTTTGTGGAGGGTATAGGAAATAATCTGCCTCCTTGCTTTTTTTTTTTTTTTTTTTTTCACCTTCTGAGGTCACTTACAATTCTTGACTCGTGACCCTTTTCTCCAGCTTAAAAGCCAGTAACATGGCTTTTTTCTTTTTTCTGACTTCTGTTTCTATCCTCAAACTTTCTTTCTATAACTCTGACTTTCCAGCCTCCCTCTTGAGATGACATTGGACTCACCCAGGTAATGCAGGATAATCTCCCCCCCTTCCAAAAGAACTTATTATATTCACAAATTTCTTTTTCCGTATAAAGTGTTGTGAATCCAGATTCCAGAGATTTTGAGTTGGACATTTTTTGGAGAGGGGCCATTATTCAGCCTACCATTCAGCTTCCTAAAATTTACATTCAGCTTCCTAAAATTATATCCCATTAACGATGGCTTATTTCTTTCTCAAATATCTGTTAAAACGTATAAACCACAAGCCCTTTGTGTTTGTATCACTTGCTAATTTACAATTGTACATTCCTTTTTTTTTTTCATTATCCAAATGACCGATGCTATTTATTTAGCTTTTCAACCAGCGGTAACTTTTTCTGACTTCGTCACTTCCAGTCACTTCGTCACTTTGTTCCTCTTGTCTGAAAGAAAATTGTAAAATTCTATATGCATCTAAGGTCACAGATGGTACACAGTTGCTCTACTCTCAAACTATATCAAAAATATTTCAGTTTCCCTTGATTTATGCTTAATGGCTTCTGCTGTATGAATAATATGCTTAGTAGATCATTGCCTATAACAAAAATCCTAAAATTATCTTTATTTCCTAAAATATTGTTTTCTTCCTTTTTGGAAATCAGGATATTTCTCCGTATCCAGTATTCTGCCATTTCTCTAACTCCTAATTATTCCAGACGCATTTATAACAGTAGCTCTGTGATCAAAAGTGAAAATCCATAATTTGACTAAAATGTTTTAAGTATTGTGGATTTATTACATTTACTCTTTGAATGTCCCAAGAGCATGCTAAGGAATAGCAATAGTAAAACATATTTTTATATTCACATTATATGCAGATATAATATATAATATATATAATTATTATGACACGTTAGAAATAAGCTACACTTGTAAATAAGTATATAAATGTATTATGCCTCTCTATATAAGCATTTGTATATTTACTATTACTTAATTACTATATATAAATAAAAAATAAATATTTTTGTATTTAAGTATTAAGTATTTTGTATTTAAGTATTAAGTAAATAAAAATTTAAGTATTTTGTAAGGAAATTTCATCCCAAGGTTATAAATGGGGATCTTAGACATCATGCAACTATAAGGAAATGTGTGTATTTCAGTGATTTTGTGAGCCGTTTTTTTTACATAGTTAAACATGTAGAATAAATCTCCTCTGACTTTGGAATTATTCATAGTTTTCAATTTTATTTCTAAGTTACACCCCAAATTTCTCCTCAGAGATAATATAAACGATTTTACCCTATATATATAAAGAATCCTTATTTTAAAATCCCATTTATTGAAATAACATATTAGGCAACTTATATTTCCAAAACGGTATAATCTTTACTGTAAAAATATTTGGATTTTCTATTTCCTTTCTAAGGCTGGTGTCAATGCCCCACGTGAAAACGTGTGTTGAACAGACGTGATGCTGATGAGGTGTGAGTGAGGCCGCCATCTGCAGCTGGGGAAACACACGCTCTGCAGGGCCCATGCTTGGGCCCCAGCACGGCAAAGGCTTTTAGGTCATCTCTAGAATATGATTATCTTTCCATTTTCAAGGTTAACTATAATATAACAGAAGTTTGGGATTTCAAACAGTCGTCTGAAGGATTTTGAAACGATTTCAGCTCATGTTTAAGAGAAACGTACTCTCTTCTTTCTCTCCTAAACCTCTCTCAAGACATTGGGTATGACAGCCGTTCATCGGAAAGTCAACGTCAAATCTCTGCTAAAGAGACTCAAAGTGCAAAATATTCACAAAAGGATAGCACAGTCACTTCCTAATGCCTGCTGCTCCACATTTTATAGATGATGTATACTGTAAAGACAAATACTAATCATCACCATTGTCATCATCACCACCTTCTTCTTCTTCTTCTTCTTCTTCTTCTTCTTCTTCTTCTTCATCTACATTGAATTCTTTCTGTTGAAGGACTTAAAAGTGTCTTTATGTAAGTTGGCCAAAATACACTGTCATCAATAAATTGAACTAATAAATAGGAATGTTATCCTTTCCTTATTTAAATGTTTTAAAACATCTCAAGTAAGGAAAAATGTACTCAGCCCACGTATCCCTGAAAATTGTTTTGATTTCATTATGTGCACTCCTCCTCTCAGATGACTTGTGCAGCCTTCCTAATATTTACCAAAATTAAATTTTCACTTTAAAGATAAAGCTGTTCTTGGGATGGAATTGTTGGGTATATTCCCAAACCTATGCACACGGAGGGTGATGTGTTCTTGTAAAATCATAATAGTGGGAAAGAAAAATAATCTGTGGAATAACCTCCATTTATCAATGAACATCACACTAAAAAGGAACATAGGAAACTTGCTTGACCAAGATAAAATTTAGTCAACTTAGACACATCATTCTATCACATAAAAAAGAAAGCACTTGTGTAACTAGAATGCCCTGGCAGTGTAGATTGTCAGTATCACCTTTGCCCTTGAGTTTATGATCGAGTGTACTTCAAGTTCAATATCAAATCTGAATCATGTAAACCAGTTTATGGAACGTACTGCTTGAGGTCATCAGTGTAAAACCAAATTTTATAACATGAAAGAATTTGGGAATGGCTGTGCTCTTTTGGCTTTTTATTTCATTTTTCAAAATGCAAATGCCATGAGATTTTTATTCATTTTAATACATGAGCTGAATTTGGACTTCATTACAGCATTATTATTGTTATTATTATTATTATTATTATTACTTATTTGCCATTTTAATTACAGAAACTGAGGGAAAAAACATCCAAATACAATTAACATATCCTATCTTATGATTAAGATGTAAATATACCCCTGGAGTAGGAGAAGTCTGTGGATTTCTCCCATGCTGAAGGGAGTTGTGTGCTGATCTTGGATCAAACAGACACCAATGAGCTTTTAATATTTCTGCTTACCCTATGATGCCATAACTAAACTAATCTGCCAAACATAAAGAGCATTGAAGTAATGCTTATACATTGCACAGAACAGAAAAAAATAAAGCAGAATGTGTTTTTGTTTTGGGTCTTTTTAAAAACCTTGGCCAGGGGCGCCTGGGTGGTTCAGTCGGTTAAGCGTCCGACTTCAGCTCAGGTCATGATCTCGTGGTCCGTGAGTTTGAGCCCCGCGTCAGGCTCTGGGCTGATGGCTCAGAGCTTGGAGCCTGCTTCCGATTCTGTGTCTCCCTCTCTCTCTGCCCCTCCCCTGTTCATGCTCTGTCTCTGTCTCAAAAATAAATAAACGTTAAAAAAAAAAAATTTTAAAAACCTTGGCCATTTAATGTAGTGAATATTAGAGATTACTTTAAAAAGACCATTGAGAATTAAAAGAAAATAGGGTAGCATCTTAGAATTTCGGTAAAATGCCATGAAGTTTACATGGAATATTCCCTGAATTGTGTAATATTTCCTGTAATCACACCTGCTAATCTGTTCTAAATCTGATCTTTAAAGTGTTGAAAGCCTCTAGATGGAGAGTAAGGATCTCTCACATGTTTCAGTTTATCCTCTGTAAGTATTCGCGTGAGTTTCTTTCATAAAAATATGCTTTAAATATGACTAAGAGGTTGCCTCAGAACTCATCAAATTTTAAGTAGACAGTATTGTTTTGTTAAATGTATTCTCACTTTCAAATATGTATAAGGCAGTAGTTAATCATGAAGTAAAATGATAGAGGTAAATTAAGATAACATAAATTACTTATGATTAATCACACATAATTGTGAATATTTGTATAGGTGTGTCCAAGGTTGAGTTTCACAGAAATAATTTTGATCTTTTTACCTTAAGTTCTCCTAAGTAATAGGTGTGTTAAAATGGGCAATCCATTCTTAATAAAATTTAATAATATTCAATGTTACCTTAGTAAGATGCAAGTGAAAATTTCAACCTAGTTTATTGATTAACTGAAACGAATAGTACTTGCCCGCCTCACACTAAGATTGTAGGAGCAAATCAATCTAAGTGTTGTGTAAGAGTTCCATAAGCAGTAAGGTATCACAAGAACATTATATTAATATTATTCAAGTTGCCTGTATGACCACTACAGGCCCCATTTAAATGGGAATCCTGTTATCTTCAATGACTGCTTTCAATTAGCAAATCAATCAAATATATATTAAAAGCTTATTACGCTTGAGATTCAGTATGAAGTGCTTTGGGTGATAAAAGGATGAATAATGGGTATTCCAGCACTTAAGGGGTGTTTCATTTAGTCAACGTCACTTTGGTTGCAATGGACAATTCACAGGTCACTTATTTCTCAAGATTTCCTTCCAAAATAATCAATATTCTTTGTTGAGAGGTATGGCAACCTTACCTGGAGCAGAAGCTGTAGACAATAAACTATTAGCCACATATTGATAAGTATATGATAATCATTATTATTTTTTAAATTTTTTTAACATTTAGTCATTTTTGAGAGAGAGAGAGCACGAGTTGGGGAGGAGCAGAGAGAGAGGGAGACACAGAATCCGAAGCAGGCTCCAGGCTCTGAGCTGACAGCTTCGAGCCCCATATGGGGCTCGAACTCACAAGCTGTGAGATTATGACCTGAGCCGGAGTCAGACGCTCAACCAACTGACCCACCCAGGCGCCCCTATATGATAATCATTATTAACTATTATCATTATTAATGATAACGTACATGTCGCTGGCAAATTACTAGAGGCCGAATATGAACTCGCCCAGGAGAGAAAATCTTGGAACTGCAGTCACAGGGGACCACGACGCTTTCTTTACCTGAAGACTTTCACCAGTTTCTCACAGTAAAGATCCAAGAAAGATTATTTTCTGACTCTGCCAAAGGAAGGGATGAGTCAACGTAGTCAAAGCAGAGACTTTGCCATATCAAAGACCTATTCTCCACGGTAAAGGACCTCACCAGCCCACACTTCAGAAATGTTATCTCGGCCAGAGAAAGGCAATTTCTCACCCCTCCAGCACCCTCCGGCTTTCTTGTACAAAGTAAGAGGGATGATTTTAGTACATAAAAACCATAGTTAAGAGGGGACAGGGCTTCACGGAAATAAATTGAGAACGCCACGGTGAGGGACAGGTTAAGGAGGGGAAACTATACCAATGGAAGAGAAATAAACACACGTGTGAAAGCTGGAGTCCTCAGACACAGGCTCACAAAAAGGCTGAGGCTTAATCAGAAGACTATGGAATACTTCTTGGCTCATATCCTACCATCAGCAAGGCTCCAGATTAATAACAAAAGTCCCAGCTGAAACAGCTTGAGGACCCACCCTCTGTCTGAGGAGCAGTCCGTGGGAAAAAAATCAAAGCCTTGAGGGTCTGCACAACCGACACACTGGAGTTTGAAGCCGCTGGTACTGAGCTACGGCAGGCATTGAACACAGCCCAACGTCTAGCTGCGTTAACATAAATCCTCAGACAAAATGCCTGCTGACTTCAGTACCTCTAATCCAAAGTGATATGGCTGGCTTTCAAAAAATGTTCAAGACATGCCAAAGACCCAATAAATCAACACACACACCTACATACGTGTGTACGTACACACATACCAGTGTGGAAAAGACAAAGCAGTCACCAAAATGAGAATCGGGTATGCCTCAGATGAGGTTCAAAGTATCAGCCAGGGAATTTACAATGACGATAGTTAAGGGCTCTAATGATAAGAGCCGGCAACACGTAAGATCAGATGCATAATTTAAGCAGGGAAATGAAAACACGCCACAGAAGCAAAAGGAAATGCTAAAAATTAAAAAAGCGAAACAAAACTACAAAACGGTGTAAGAGAAATAAAGAATGCCTCAAGCCAGATCGTAAGAAGACTCAGCATGGCTGAAGAAAGAACGAGTAAACTTGGAAATAAGTCAATAAAAACTTCCCAGGGTGAAATAAATTTAGAACATATTTGTAACTGAAAGACCCACAGGGGAGAAAGAATAAAGAAGACATACCTAAAGCCATAGCAGCTGAGAACTTACCAAACTTAATGACACATAACACATCTCAGATGCAGAAGTTCAGTGAACACCAAGCAGTATAAATACAGAAGATTCTATACGTATATCGTATTCAAGCTGCAGAAAACCAAAGACAAAGAGAAACTGGTGAAGGAAATTAGAGAGAGAGAGAGAAAACAAAATTCCCCTATAGAGACACAAGAAAAACAATTGCAGTGGATTTCTCTTTAGTAACCAAGTAAGCAAGGAGTGGAGTGAAATTGTTAGTGTTGAAGGAAAAAAAATATGCCAATCTAGAATTCTATATTCGATGAAAATATACTTCAAAACTAAAGCAGAATAAAGACTTTGTCAAACGAACAAAAATTGAAAGGATTATTCCTAGAAGAACTGCTGAGCAAGAAATGCTGAAGTTTCTTCAGGTAGGAGAAAATATTAATAGGTCATAAACATGGATGTGCATAAAGAAAAACATAAGAGAGGGAACAAATGCAGGCAAAATAAAATCCCTTATTGTTTATAGATTTTAATTGATTTAACAGAAAATTCCTATGTGAAACAAAACTGGTGACAATGTGTCTTGATCTGTGTAGCTGACCAATAAATGAAATAAAAAATGTCAGAGGGAGGAATGAGAAAATGCTATTATAATACACATACAGTATAGATGAAGCCTTGTAATGTTATTTCAAAGTGGACTTCGATTACTTACACTTGATCTTAGCCAAAAGGCCGAGAAGCGATGGACTTCGATTACTTAAAAATGTATGTTGGCAGGGGCGCCTGGGTGGCGCAGTCGGTTGAACGTCCGACTTCAGCCAGGTCACGATCTCGCAGTCCGTGAGTTCGAGCCCCGCGTCAGGCTCTGGGCTGATGGCTCGGAGCCTGGAGCCTGTTTCCTGGAGCCTGTTTCCGATTCTGTGTCTCCCTCTCTCTCTGCCCCTCCCCCGTTCATGCTCTGTCTCTCTCTGTCGCAAAAATAAATAAACGTTGAAAAAAAAAATTAAAAAAAAAAAAAATGTATGTTGTAAATTCTAGGGACACCACCAAATAGGCTTTCAAAGAAGCAGAAAGTATATGCTCAAAGAAGAAATTGAATGAAATTCTATAAAATAGTCAATCAAAACCAGAAAGACAGAGACGGAAGGGGGAGAAACAAGCAGCAAATGCAATGAATTGCAAACAGTTCCCAAAATGGTGGTTATCGATCCCTATAATCACCATAAATACCAAAAGTTTGAATAAACAAATTAAGAGACAGACATTGGGTGTTCTTCCCCAAAATCATTCACACATTTCAAAGTCCTACCTAAGAGAATGACAAGCTGTGAACATTGTGTTGTCATTTGGCCTGGGCAACTTATCCACTAACTCATTGAGCTGATGCCATCTGTACATGTGATACATGTTCTCTGTACTATTCAAGTAATTTAATAAAACTGTTGGATATTGATATCCCCAAAGATTGCTTCTTATCAACGTTTTTCTGTGAATATATCTATGTTGCAAATCAACCAAAGTGTACTATAATCTAGTTCACTATAGAATTCTATATTCAATACGGATTATAACTTGGTCCATATTTTTCCTTCTTGCCCGCAAGGATATCAGGGAACCTTAAATCAAATCACCTATTGAAACGTAAGCAAATTGGACCAAGGCTGCTGTCTACCTCCTTGACATTCCCAACCCAGTGCTCATGGGATGCTCTGAAAGGATCATGAAACGGTGTCGGCTGAAGACTATCACTCTTGGATCCATTCTACTTTTGTGTTATTGCTGTTAAATTATTAACAGACACACTCAGCTATTGTGTGTGTGTGTGATTTTCTTTTCCTCTTTTGAATATCGTAACACATCATCCACGACCCCTAAAGTAATAATAAGTAAAGCTCAACAATTATGTCTGCACCTTTTCTAAAGGAACTGGGATAGTATTCACCAGCCATGAAAGAAACTTACTTAGACAAATTAGGAAAACCCTACCAACCTCTCATCTTTTGCTTCACAAATTCAACCTTATTTATTTATTCAGCCAGTATTTATTCAGTGCACATTAAGTGCCAGATATTGAGCTAGAAGAAAAAAGTAAGCGACGCGTGAGGGTTTGACTCATTCTGTCTGCCATCTGTTAACAACCTGCAGTCCTTCTCTTCTCTTGTTCCTTTTTAACAAATAGTTTTAAATTCCCCCAATTAACACAGAAATTGGATAGTTTTGATAAGAGATAGATGATAGATAGATAGATAGATAGATACCCATTCTTTAAATCTGTAAGATATGTTTAACAACCAATGACAAAGGTTTACTGATTTATTTGAAAATATTCAATTTTCCCATAAAAGATAAGGAAAAAGACAGGATGGGTAAAATTCCTAAAAAACATTAAATCTAAAGAATACGTAAGTTATAAGCTTTTGAGATATGAGTGAGGCTTATAGGAACTGTTAATTCTGTATCATGTGGTGACAAGTTCCTTGACATAATTCATGAGAAGTAATAAATATTAATAGTAAAATAAGACGTAAGACGTGCTAAAGATAGTTTCAAATCAACAGAAAATAAGATCTAGGGGTGCCTGGGTGGCTCAGTTGGTTAGGCATCTGACTTTGGCTCAGATCATGACCTCCTGGTTCATGAGTTCGAGCCCAGCATCAGGCTCTGTGCTGACAGCTCAGAGCCTGGAGCCTGCTTCGGATTCTGTGTCTCCCCCTCTCTGCTCCTCTCCTGCTCACACTCTGTCTCTTTCTCTCTCTCTTCCTCAAAAATAAATAAATATTAATTTAAAAAAAAAAAAGAAAGTGAGATCTAATTAATAAAAATTTACTTAAAGATGGAAAAGAATGGAAAGATGAGGTCATTGTCCTGCGACCTCTGGGCTGACAGCTGTGCATCTTTAGGTCCAAAGCTCTTTAGAAACATCACATATGGTTTCTTGAGGCCCTGCATATACTTGCCCAAATACGTAGGTGAAAATCATAGCTCTTCAGTAGCTAATGACAAAGGCACAGCTTTGGCCAGGCTGGCCCCACCTCTCTCCGACAGAGCAAGTGTGGCTCATCTGCCTAACATGACCACCATGTGAGAGACAACCCATGGTACTGAAAACTCTATCATCGAACTCAGGTTCAAATGCGTGGCCTCTCTGCCTACCGATGCCCTGGAGAGTCTTAACTTATCCGTCTCTTTTACTTCACTTTGACTCCATTTAAAATCGACTTAAGAAGTCATGCAATCTAAGCACGTTAATCTGGTACCTGAGATTTTGGTCTCAATATCTGGAAGAATTTGATTGGCAGGGTAGTTGGAGATGTCACCACATCAGAGTGATTTCCTGCACAACAGGAAAACTTTATATCATAATATGTGTCCTTTCATTAGTAACTTCCTCAAATGGCCAAAGTCTAGAAAAGAGGGAGACAGTTAACTCAAGATGGTTAGAAAGAGAGTGACTACCTTGTAGTGTAGGCCCGTTTTTCGTTCAATAATGTGTTAGTCTGTTTCTCAAAATAGGAAGTCAAATTAATGAGAGATTATTAGGCCATGACTGTGGTGCACAGGGTGTTACGGACAATAATTTTTAAAACATGATTATTATTAATTGACACGCATTTTTATTCTTTATAAAATTGTGAGACAAATAGAATTTTAAAACGTTCAGCGTAAAATAATTCTAAATATGAAATACTCCTCTAATTCTGCATGTGCATCTGACTGTGTCTGCCATATTCCTGTTTTACATATTTATTTACTTTACCCCAAAATTGTACATAATGAATTTGCTCCGTAGTAGATACTGACATAGATGAAATGACATATTTCCTAATTACTACACTAACAACTCTACCATTCATTACGAGTATCCTGAATCAATTTGAATTTTGAAGATCTAATAAAAACATATTTAATTAGTCTGTTTTGTCATAACACTAGTATAATTTGAAACAGTGATCACATAAGCTCTAAAATCTGGCATATATTACAGTGAACATTTATGTAGGTGGGATATAGTTGATGAGCTCAGCCTCTCTTGTAGCATTTCCCGACTTAGTGAAATCATCCAGAGACAGAAAAAATCTCATAACATACTTGAAATATTCAGAAAACAAAAATAAGGAAGTCATTTTACTTCAAAGCACAAACAACGAAATTATTCATGTCGATGTCAAAAGATTACCGAATTCGTAACAGTGGATGATGGAGAAATGAAGGTCTTAACATTTAAGATTAACATTTAAGAATTTTATTGTTTATTAGGAAGAAAAGTTAGAGGAGTTTAATCTACATTTCCCTGAAGAACTGACGGTATTGGCTTCATTCTTCTTTAGCAAGCGAAAATAATATTTGCGAATACATTTTTATAATTTAAATTAGAAACATTTTAATTATTAAAAAAAAAAAAAAAAACACCCAAAGTAGTTACTTAGGGCAGGAAGGCAATTGTCCTGAGAGACTGTTAGAAATTAAAAGTAAACTACATAGGATTAAATTCTTAGAGACAGTAACTTGTCTGACTTAAATTTTCTTCCTGATTACATTTTCAAATACCTGAAAAAGTGGGTATTTATTTTGTTACATAACTTACTTTGTAAATAAAAGCATGTGCCTTTTAAGTGAGAGATACTTTCCCAACCCATTTAATACAAACAGAAATTTTAAAGATATACTCCGGAGAAGGAATTGTAAAATTTGACCATGTATAGGGATGCCAACTTTTATGAAACACTGGCTCCAAATTCCCAGGTGAGGACCGGGGATTTGGGCTTTTGCCTGGATCACCAGAAAAATCCGAATGCTGACAGCAGAGACTGGCAAAGTTGACAATGGTTTCTTTCCTCCGTAATGTTATCCAAAGCTTATTCTCATGCAATGCATTGACTCCGCCATCAGGAAAGCACTTCTTTACAGATAGATGTCACCGAGAGGAGAATGACTATGAGGCCCTAAGCTGATTGTACGGTGTGTTGGTAATAAGCTATTTTTATGCCCAGCCAGGAAACACTGCATGAGATGCCAATGGTTTTATACATGTGCTTCTGTAGTAGAATAGACTTTCTCAGCAGATAACAGTACCCACAGTCAACGGGAGGAACCATTCATGCCCCGTCACTGAAAATAACAGGCACTATTACTTTGTCAGCATGAATATAATTATCTCTTTGTTCTTCTGTCACAATTCGTTTTTTGATAAAATATTGAAAAGTGTAAGCGGGTTGTGGAAAGCAAGGTCCTCACAAGCTAAATCAGTTGAAGAACCACAGAGGAAAGCACCTGGAAATAATGCCTCATGACGACTTCAAAATTGAAATTTCACGATAAAGCCAAGATAGAGTAGCAAAAGATTTTACCGCCTTGCAAAACATTTGCATGATTTAGTATTAGGGTGTATTGCACGGACATGTGTGATCAGCGATTGCGTAAGAAATTCTCTCAGTCCAAATATCATCTGCACACAAATTCTCTCTGAATTCCACTTTTGAAGACATTGATAAATAAGTTTGGATGCATGAATTCTGTGTGGGGCACAGTGTCTGTGTTTGGGAAACTGCTGATTTTGTTACTGTGACGTTGGGTTGTGTAAGAAATGGCGCGTCTATGGGGCACCTGGGTGGCTCAGTCGGTTAAGTGCCGGACTTTGGCTCAGGTCACGATCTCGTGGTTCACGAGTTCGAGCCCCGCGTCGGGCTCTATGCAGACAGCTCAGAGCCTGGAGCCTGCTTCCGATTCTGCGTCTCCCTCTCTCTCTGACACTCCCCCCATTCATGCTCTGTCTCTCTCTGTCTCAAAAATAAATAAACGGTAAATTTTTTTTTTTTTAGAAATGGTGCGTCTAATGAAGACTTAAATGTCCTGTGAACAGAGTTTGCCTCCCTAAGTTTGTCCTGTGAACAGTGAGACCTCCTGCTCGGTGCTTTTACCTTTCATTACACAAACAGCACTCAAATTCTTCAGGAGATATACGTCCCTAATGGAAACTCTTGGATTGAACTGGAGAGCCTGTCTGTCAGCAGTATCTGTCTTAATAGGCAAGTCAATTCCACCTGCTTCTCCCGGAGCCACCTTCACAGAGCACCTCATCATAATTATGATAAAGCCTCAGACTTTATCTCAGAGCAATTTCAACAACCAAGAGATGGCTCGATCAACAATTTTGAATCCAAAGGGTCTGTTTTTCCAGCCAGCTGGGGAAAAATAAGCTGGCTCTGTCATCGTCTTCATCAGGTACAGTGGTGTTGAAACTCCAGGGTCCTCGCGTCCTGAATATTCATGCTCTCACAAGTTCCTCATTTGGAATGCTGCAACAGAAGTAACGAACCCCTTGCTGAATGTCACTTTTTTCCCCTGCATTATCTGGGAAAATACACTTTTGCTTTAGGCTTTATTTAAGATAGGATCCAGCAAACTTTCTTTCTCTCTCTCTGTCTCTTTCTCTCGGTCCCTGTCTCTCTCCATTGTGTGTGCACACATATATACATGTATATTTGTATGTGTGTATATACAATATAAATTCATATATTAAAAGCACTGCCCTTGTCCTCATATTACTTGCTTATGAAGGCCTCTAAGCAAGAAGAGTGTTGGTAGTGAGGTATGTAAGCCAAAAAATCCATTAGATAATCCACATGGTATATCATATAAAGTTCTGTAAAATCTGGGGAACTATATCTGGGGCAAAAACATAAAATTTATGCTCTTTCGAAGATCCTGTGAGTAAGAGTTAAGTCACAGCCGCAGAACGGTATGCTAGCATTGTAAACAACACGGTGTTCTAGGTGTCTGGGTCAGTGTTCTAGGCTGTTTGAAGATGTTAGTGCAGATGTTTCCAGAAGGTTACCAATGTCTGGATTGAGGTCTTTTGTAAAAGAATCACTGAGGCTCTCATTTCTCAGAAATACACAGCACTGAAGACTGGAGGAAGGATGGTGATGAAGTGTTCTATACAGGAAATCAATCAGGTTCTAGAGCAGAAGGAAATGCATGTGGTTAAGAAGGAGAAGATCACAGTCGGAGGGGGCTGCTTGTTGTCTTAGATAAACGTCATTGGCTCCACCATGCTCCCTTGTTTCCAGACAACAGCTAAATTAAAAAGCGATGAATAGATCCCTTCCAGGAAAGTGCCGAGTGTATATGTCGATTTGGCTTTTTTAGCGCCAAACTGCGTGTTCCCGTATAGCCATATATGCTGTAACTTGCAAAGTAAGTTAAGTATCAAGTAAGGATTTTTCATCTCAAATGTGCTATCCTGCTTGGCCCATACTCTTTCAAATCCGAATCTCTAATAAATACAAAGAAACGACTCTTGTGTTCCAAAGAAATATGGTTTTTTGTCCCTTGTCCATTTTATTCTTATGGCCTCACTTACTAACACAATTTAAAAGACAGGTATACAATGATATACGGAAATGGATTAAACTGACTTTCAAGTTGCATTTGCGCACTCTCTTTCTCTAGGCAATACTATGTGTAAACCGTGTAAGGGAATCACTCTCCTTTGTTTCCTCTTGGCAATCTCAAGTTCTGCCTTTCTGTAGCCATACAATATTTCCTGTATATTTAAATCCAGCACTGGTTTTGTATTAGGTTAGGCAATATATAGGCTGTACCTTGAAAATTATCTTCTTAAAGCAAAATATGGGGGGAAGAACATTTGTCCAGTTTAGCTAAAAACAGGCAAAACTGGGGGCCTGGGAGGCTCAGTCAGTTGAGCATCCAACTCTTGATTTCAGCTCAGGTCATGGGATCGAGACTCATGTTGGGCTCCGTGCTGAGCTTGGAGCCTGCTTAAGATTCCCTCTCTCCCTCTCCCTCTGCTCCTCCTCTGCTCATGCACATTCTCTCTCACAAAAATAATTTCAAAAATTAAAAAAATAAAATAAAATAAAATAAAAGAGGCAAAACTAATTTGGGGATTTCAACAAAATACAAAGTTAAGAAAAAATAAGATGTTCTCCGTTTTACCAGAATTGCCATGATGAGGAACCCCGTAGCTTTATGTTGTAAGATTAGGTTTATGCAGAATAATTTTTAGCCCTACTTCTCCCTTTCAGAGGTACCACCCGCTATTGGGTAAATGAATAAAGCAAAGAAAATGGAATGTTTATCAATAACTTCTGAACAAGGTCTTCAGCATAGCTAATATAATACATAACCTAAGCAAAATGAATTATGCTATGACTTGACATATATCGAGAAACAAATAAAAGAGATTTTCCTCTCCAAATATACACATTCTTTGTCTTAAAATCCACTCATCTCCTGAATCTAGGATATTAAAACCTTACACCTTTTAATCTTTGTTCATTTTTAATTTTTAAAATTTTTTTAAAGTTTTATTTATTTAGAGAGAGAGAGAGGGCGGGAGAGAGAGAGAAGGTGGGGGAGGGGCAGAGAGAGAGGGAGAGGGAGAATCCCAAGCAGGCTCTGTTCTCAGAGTGCAGAGCCTGATGCAGGGCTCAAACTCACGAACCGTGAGATCCTGACCTGAGCCAAAGTCCAGAGTGGGACGCTTAACCAACTGAGCCACCCAGATGCCCCTAATCTTTGTTTAACATGCAACTGATGAGTACCCACACATATACTGTCACTCTAATTTATTTTTACTTTATAAGCTTTCCTCATTCAACGTGATTCTGAAAGCCACAAATAATAGCTTGCTACTTTTTCTACTACCCTATGACCATATTGAATCCGTCAAGAATTGTCAATAGGAATAAATACCATTTTTATGTACGAATTGTCTGGAATATTTTTAAATGTCAAAACATTTTATATGTTTTTGTTCAAGTGATATTTTAATCATGTGAGTGCTGTGTGACAGACTGGAACATACCAACCTGCAGACCAGCCTGTGGTAAATTGGCAGATAGAATATGCATGAGCACAAGAAAATGTTTGACTTAAAACTTACCACTAAGTTTTAAAATACAAAGCAAACACACTCGGTGTGTGACAGGCATCATATTTACTAAAATAAAATAAAATCCTCCATTTGTCCATAACTTGCATTCAATAAAGTTAGCCCAAAAGCATTCCTATATTTAATTGGTTTCCCAAAAGTGGAGTCAATCTTATGAGCTTAGGTGCCCTTAATGTTATTTATTCTTATTTCAATTGGTTAAATTGTATTAGGGTCTGTCCTGTTAATTTCCAAGCCTTTTCAAGTACAGCTTGGCTTGCTTTCTCTCCGTTATCAACCCATCTCAGGTACGTAGGCACCTGTTGGGATGAGCACTGGGTGTTGTATGGAAACCAATTTGACAATAAATTTCATATTAAAAAAAAAAACTTGCTGTAGTCATACAGGTCTCTTTACTATTTCCTAACTCTATTGTTTTTGTCTCCATTTCTAAAGTCTATGAATATCTCATGGTATGAATTATTTTCCACCTCCTCTTAGACAATTCATGTCATGTCTCCCTTTGATGTATAGCTTTCAGCACCAAGAATTCTTCTACAGGCCGTGGTTGGGTAATTTATGCTTCTACGTGCTTCTCTTTTCCTCCCCCGCTACCCCCCCACCCCCCGCCCCACTCTGGTTATTACTCTGTTATCTGCGGAGTACGGTGAAGAGAATTGATGAGATTTAGGAACTTACTCTCTAGTGTTAGCACATTCATCATGTGATGCTGGGCATGTACTTTGGTATCTCTCAAATTCTATCATCTCGTCTATAAAATAAATATGTTAAAGAGGATCCCCTGAAAGGCTCTGGTGGGGGGCCCCAAATTCCATTATGCCAAGCATATGCCAAGCCTGCTTCTCCAAAGCAGGACCATTATGTTCTGCTTTTTGTTGTTGTTGTTGTCGTTCCCACTGTGCCTAGCACATGTAATCAACTTGGTCTTAATGAAGTGAATCCTTTTGCAATAAACTGATTGCAACAAGAATCTTGCTGGGAACGACCCAATCCAGCAAAACCATTGTGGAGCGCCTTTGTGTGCTGGGTTGCCCAGGGTCCCAGAAATTCTGTGGCCCCTTTGGACTTTGAAACCTTCAAGGAAGATCAGGATCCCGAGTCCCACACAAGGCTCGAAAGCTCAGGGGTGGAATGTGAGCCTGGAACTCGGTTTCCATCACCAGCAAAGTGTCGGCTGCAAGATCCTGATGCAGCAACTCACTTCAAGCCATCTAAAAACCAAACTAAACCAAACCAAAACTTTAGTATCTTGTAAAAAAAAGGTGAAAAACTGAGCATCAAGTATGAACAAAATAGTTTCTGCCTATCATTCAATGCTACCCGGAATCACCAGAAAAGAAAACAAAGAAAGAAAGAAAAGAGGAAAGGCTATTTTTTTTTAATTATTTCCTCTTCAATTCTAGGTTTTATTTTTATAAATTATTTTTTTAACCATACCAAAGGGTGAGGTGGCAAATGTCAACATGATTCCAGTAAACGTTCCTTAATGCCCAAATGGAAACGCCAGGAAAAGCTCACCAAATCAAATATGGTCCGTAATTTTCGTGCCTTCCACTCTGTCACCCTCCAGCTTATTTAATTCCACCCCCCCAATCTGGCATCCAAAAGAGCCCCGCGGCTTTGGGTAAATGCTAGGTGGATAAGAAGTTCTTTGTAGCATGAGTGAGTTTATTTCTCAGTGATCTTCCAGTCCACAAGCCTCATGCTTGCAGGACATTTGAAGATGGATGGGAATGTCAGGCTACAGTAAGTTACACATTAATCCACGCTCCCACTGCAATGACAGTTAACTTTCCTTGGTGGGCGATGCAGAGGAACAGTGATGTAATGTGTATGCTGTCCAGCTTCCCCATTTCCTACATTGCTTACTAACTCCTTGAGATGACGAGACAAAGCTTAACTAAATATCCATTTCAGAGTCCGATGGGCTGTATTCCCTGGGTAGTTACTGTCATTTCATTCAGTGCCATTTCCTGAGGCTTCAGGTATATTTTAATTTTGCTAGCTATTCAGATAGTTTCATTTTTCATTTACCTAGACTGAGCTTTTCTTTCCCAATGAATTCAATACGACTCAGCCTATAAGTCACCTAAAAACCTTAAAGGCAAATAGTCTTATTTTGTGTTATTGCTTATTATATAATCCATTTGATCTGCTCTATCTTTAATTGTATTTATGTGAATTCTAATGTGAAATTAAATGCCATGGTTTTCGGGAAATCACATACCGCAGATCATTTGACTGTAGTGTTATTGATTTAATTTAATTTTTCCCTGTTTTTCCCTTATTTTTCTAAGATTGTTTCTGTATTTAAATAAATTGATTTAAATACCATAACAATATTGATATAATAATACAATTAAATATTGATTTAATTTAATTTTTCCCTGTTGTTCCCTTATTTTTCTAAGATTGTTTCTGTATTTAAATAAGTAAATGCATTTATTTAAAAATTAAATACCAAAGACTATCGCCTAAAGCAGAGAGTGATTTGCAAATTTATAGCCACGATAACACTCATTTTTATGTAAAAGTCCAGCTGTGTATATTTAGCATATTAATCATAATAATAAGTAAAGATGGGGCATGTCCATGTCATACAACTTGAAAGAATATCAGATAAAATATTGACAAAACAAAGCTATTTATTTTAGCCAGCAATAAGTTTTGGAATGAGGCCTGCACACTGATGATAATTAACTGATTTTTAAAACTATTTTATAAACCCTGTGGGGCATTAGTTCCTGTTGCCACTGAAGACATAGAAATGAAACTTTAAATACAGGTTGGTTTAAGCCACAGAAATCAATCGTTGTGGCCAGAAGGGTTGCATCATGTCAACCCAGGTTTGGTCAGTCCTGGGTTATATAATCCCCACTAGTATTGGAAGGCCTGGTCAGTTGCACCTAAATAAACAGATAAGATATGGTTATTACAAGATGAAGAACTTCATGTCTGTAGTAGGTTGAATGGTGTCTGCCCCCCGCCCCCCAGCAAAATAAATGTCCACACTTCAAAATCTGTGAACTTGACTTTGTTTGGACAAGGGTGTCTTTGCAGATATAATAAAGATTACAAGATGAGATCATCCTGTTTTATCTGCATGGACCTGAAATTCGAGGTCCATCAAGTGTCATGATAAGACATGCACAGACAGAAGGGCGTGTGGGTGACTCAGTGGGTTAAGCATCCGACTTTGGCTCAGGTCACGATCTTTCGGTTCGTGGGTTCGAGCCCCGCTTTGGGCTCTGTGCTCAGAGCCTGGAGCCTGCTTTGGATTCTGTGTCTCCCTCTCTCTCTGTGCTCTCTGTCCCTCCTTTGCTTTCACTCTGTCTCTCTTTCTCAAAAATATTTTTTTTAAAGACACACACAGACAGAGAAGGCCATCTGAAAACCAAACCAGAAACTGAAGAGATGCCACCATGAGTCAAGCACCACCTGAAGCCACTAGAAGCTGGAAGAGGCAAGGAAGAATCCTTCTTTAGAGACTTTAGAGGGAGCACAGCCCTGCCAAGGCAGCCCTATGTCCAACACAACATCCAAAGAAAGAAAGATTGAACACATAGGAACTTCAAAATCATACTAACTATCCCTTAACGTAAACCCTACTTGGGAAGGATTGACAGCTTCCAAGTGTTAATTCAGAAATGGAGAATTTATCTCCATTCATGCAGTTGTCAGTTTGTATCCATAAATAAAATTTTACAATTTCCGTGATGTATGTCCTGCCTGTTGACTGTTAAGTATTATCAAATACTTTTGTCCATTTCCATTTATAATGCAAACTTGGAAGTTTTAATGTATTCTTTTGGTATCATAATTTGATGCCGCATTCGTTTTTATATCATTTAAGTCTCTTTGTACATCTTACCTGTACACATATTAAGGTATAAAGGAATAAAAGAGGAAAATAACAAATATTATGATCTCCGCACCCAGAATCCACCATCACTTAAACCTACTTACTTCCTGTCAAATCTCATATATCTGCTTCTCTATTTCTCCTAAACATGGAGAATCTAACATCCTATGGTCCAGCAGTATCTTTTTCCCACTTTTTTTTTTTTTTTTTTTTTTTTTTTTTTTTGATGCTGTTTTCACTTCCCTGCTTGGATCCCTCTACATTGGTTCAGGGTATAAAATTCAGATTTTCAGGTCTGTGAAATGTATGAATATGTGGTCTTGTCTATTTTTGGTTTGCTAAACACAGGCAGAAATTTCTACAGCTCTCCACCCTCTCTACTCTCATATAATTGCTTCTGGTGATTTTCACTTTCAATTCGTACTTACAAGGTACTCTGTTATAGTTGTATGTATTATAATTATTATTATTTATAGCTGTGTTTCTCAGCGGGATCATTACATCCATTTGGGATAAGGCAATACTTTGCTGCTCAAGTGTCCTATGCATCAAAGGTAGTAAATACGAGTAGCATGCCCTTATTATTCTGACAGGTAACAAAGCTCTCACATATTTCCAAATGCCTCCAAAAGGAATAGCACTGCTCCAGCTGAAATTCCTAACATGACTTAAAATGTGTTTAGATCTACCAATATAATTTACAGATATTGTTGATTTCTGGTCCTTTGACATTTTATCTTTACAGCAAGATCAATTTTCTTCTTTTTTGCAAACTATGATAATAATTTTCCAAGTGAGAGTGTGTAATGGTAAATTCCCCAAGTCTTTATCAATGTCTTAGGGTCACCCTCCCTCTCTTTAATAAGCATCAGAGTTGACCTTGAAGCTTTATTTTCCAGCAGCCATTTGGATGCTTTGCTTCACTGTTCACAAATCTTTTGTTGCCAATGAGAAATCGGATACCAACTGATTCTTGATCCTTTGCAATTAATCTCTCTCTTCTTTCCAATATTTTCTTTAGATTTTTTCCAATATTCTTCCCGGCAGCTTAGAGTTCTACAGTTCAGTGCAAATGTGTGGATTTATTTTTGTTTATTTTGCAAAACACTTAGTGGGAACTTTCAATATAAAAATTAGGTATTTTTTATGAATACCTCTTGGGCACTATTCTTCAAAGGACAAATGTTTAATCTTCCGGTTCTGTCTTTTATGGTTGAACTTTGCTTTTAGAATTAATTGCTCTAGATATTTTGTGTTGTAATCTGGAAATTATTATTTGCTCAATATACTATTCAATAACATGTATTTGTCATACCCAGTCTTCTAGATGAGCCATTAAGTATTTCTTGTATTTCAAACTTACCATTTTCTTACTAAAATTTCTCTTTATTTCCTTACTTTTTTCACTGTTTTTTGAAATATCTGCCTGTTCTTCTCCTTGCTATCTTAATCTCATTACTAATATAAAAACATTCTTTTAAACTCTTATTTTGCTCTATGATTTATTTTTCCTGGGGGAGTATTTTCTCCTTTTTTTATTTGTCTCCAATGATACTGATCATCCCCTCTCTTAACGTAGAAATCCACAGGAATCTTGTAGTTGGTTTAGCCTCAAAATTTCTGGGCCCATCTGTAGAACAGATGCTTGCTTGGTCCAAATATACATTGTATTATGTATTTCATTCATCTCAATGTACTTTGTACTCTCTTTATTTTTCCTTCCTTGACCCTTTGGTTACTTAGAAATGTGTTGTTTAATTTCCATATACTTGTGAATTCTCAAATTTACTCCTACTATTGATTTCTAATTGTATTCCACTGTAGCTGGAGAACATATTTTGTATGCTTTCAATGCTTTTGAATTTATTAAGGTCAAGATATTATGTCTCACGGAAAAAATTCTGAACTTATTTTTGTTAACACGTGTAGTAAGTGATTAAGCAGAGTCTGTTGAAGGGCCATTTTTCTCAAGGGACCTCTGACCTGTCTCTATACAAGTTCAAGAAGATAATGACAAGGTGGATACGTTTTAGAAAGTCAACATGACACACAAATTTGTATTTGATTTTACTCTTTATTGTTTTCAGTACCAAACTTCTTTCAGCCTACGTACAAGAATCATCTTCAGTTAGCAGTGAAATTAAAAAAAATAAAATACTTAATTTGTTAATTAAATTTGAATTATTTTAATTAATTTAAATACCTTGCAGTACATCAGATAATATTTATAGCAATAGTGTCACACTTTGTATCGTATTAGGCTTACCTATGGCATCTATAAATGAAAAGAAATCGTTCCCATCCTTTACCCTTTTTATTTTCTGTTTGCCCCAATTTGTTGGTATTGCTATTATAGCTAAAAGCCAATTTTCTCAAGTGATATAAAGGCTTGAAATGTGAAGAAGACTATGTTGAAAATATTGGAGCTATTTTCCAACACTTCATTCCAATGAGCATAAATAAGAAAACATACTCAATGATTTTTGCAAATGCACACATGCAAGATGCGAGATTCATAACAGAAGCAGTATGGCTTATCCAAAGACAGAAATAAATTAAGTCTTTCAGCTCTATAATTTCTAGAAGAAACCACTTACTTAACACTTCTGTTATCTTCTACTCATGGCGAGAAGCAGTATCTATGTTCACCACTGTACCGAGACCTGCACAGATACACATATATTAGGAAATGCATTACTTTATACACTCTCCTGGTATAGTTTTAAAAAGTGAACATTGGCTATTTACTCCTTTGGAAGGAGAGGTGAAGTTCACATATCTCCTTATACCTAGTTCAACAGAAAAGATTCTTCTTAGTAAATATGGATGTTCGTTCATTTTTGTGTCAGTGATGATTCTGCTAATATTGTAATTAAAGGACTTGCACTGAGCTTGAGTATAAAATGATTTCTATAATTGATAATTGATAATTTTTATTTAATTGCATATTTCTAATTTCAGGCTTTGTATATGGCCAATATTTTTCTCATGTTATGAAAATATTCATAAATAATAGAAATGAAGGGAGCCTTGGTGGCTCAATCAGTTAAGTGTCCCACTATTGATTTTGGCTCAGGTCATGATCTCATGTGTCATGAGATTTAGCCCCCCATTGAGTTCTGCACTGACAGCATGGATCTTGTTGGGACTCTCTTTCTCCTCTCTCTGTCCCTCCCCTACTTGGGCTATCTCTCTCTGCCTCTCAAAATAAATAAATAAACTTCTTAAAAAATAATCATAGTAGAAATTATAATATTCAACAAACATTAAGTTATTTTAGAAAAAAATGTGTTTACCGTTGTAGCCACCAAGGAAGTTACACTATTTGAACTTTATTTGAAAATATGCAATTCTTTGTAATGTAACTTCGGGACATTCAGAAATGTCATATACAAGAAATTCAAAATTATTAATAATAAAAAATTATTGGTATAGTGGGTTGACTAGTGTCCCCTTAAAATTCATGGCCACCTGGATCATTGGGATGTGACCTTATATGGAAAAAGAGTCTTTGCAGATGTAATTAGCTATGGGTCTTGAAATGAAATCATTCTGGATTTGGAGTGGACCCTAAATCTAATGACTGGCATCCCTATGAAAAAAGGAGAGGAATAAAGCAACATAGAAAAGGAGATGTGAAGACGGAGGCAGAGATTGGAGTGAAGTTATCTATAAGCCAAGGAAGGTCAAAGATTAACTGTTACCACCAGAAACTGGGAGAGAGGCCTGGGGTGGTTTCTCCCTCAAAAACTCCTGAAAGAACCAGCTTTCCCAACACCTTGATTTCAGACATTTTACCTCTTGAACTCTTAGGGAATAATTTTATGTGGTTGTAAGCCACCCACTTTATGGTAATTTGTTATGGCAGCCATAGAAAATTAATACAATTGCATGTGCTATGAATTTTATACCTATTTTCAATTGCTTATTTAACAATTCTATTTTCTTCATTAGTGCAGTCTTTGGTGATTGCTTCATTGCCATTTTTTAGAATAAACTCTAAATAGTATTTTGAATTATAATTGTTCTTATTGACAATGTAATGCTCATTTATAAATGTAGCCTAATATTATATCTGTACTACTGTTAATTGATATAAGAAACATTGTCAATTAAGCAAAAATTGAAGGTCAATGCTGTCCTTAAACTATCCTACCTTGAATGATAAATATTTTATTTTTCAACTTTACACAGGCAGGAAGACACATGATGTCACTTATTAATACAATCATTAATGGCAGAAGGCAGTCCTCTCCATTTCAATAGTTCAGTTTAATTATATACATTATAAGACACTCATTAACTCATTTTTAGATTCAACAAGCATTTATTAGTGACTTTATGTGCCAGACATTGTGGTGAATGCCCAAGATACAAAGATGATGAGCACATTCATGATACTCACAATCCAGTGGGGGAAAAAAATACAGTGCAAGTGAATTTAATAAAGGGGATTAAAAGGATGCCTTAGAAACAAGCAAGGTGGTACCTAAGTTGGTTTCAGGAGGTCAAGAAGCTTTCATGGGAGAAATAATTCAGGACCTGTGATGGTTCACTTTATGTGTCAATTTGACTGGTCTATGGGGTGCCCAGATATTTGATCATACATTGTTCTGGATGCATCTTTAAAGTGTTCTGGGTGAGGTTAACATTTTTAAATCCATAGACTTAGTAAAGCAGATTGCCCTCCCTGATGTAGGTGGACCCCATCCAATCTATTGAAGACCTGAATAAGCAAAATGGCTGACCTTCCCTTGAGTAACAGAGGACTCCTTTTGCCTGACTGCTTTCAGCTGGGACATTGTTTTGTTCCTGCCTTTTCACTCAAACTGAAACAGTGGTTATTCTCGGGTCTTGCACCTGCTCCATTCAGACATACTGCTGGCTTTTCTGGTTCTCAAGAGTTTGGACATATACTAGAACTACAGTGTACTATCCGGTCTCTTGGTCTCTAGCTTGCTGACTGCAGATCTTGGGACTTCTTAGCCTACATAATTATACGAGCCAATCGCTTATAATAACTTTCTTTATTTAAAAAAAAAACAAACAGAAACAAGGGTGCCTGGGTGGCTCAGTCAGTTGAGTGTCTGACTTCAGCTCAGGTCATGATCTCCCAGTTCATGGATTCAAGCCCCACATCAGGCTTTGCGTTGATAGTGCAGAGCCTACTTGGGATTCTCTCTCTCTCCCTCTCTTTCTCCTCCTCCCCACTTGCATGCTCTCTGTCAAAAATAAACATCAAAAAGATAAAATAAAATAAAAAACCAAAATTCATTGTTTCTGTGGAGAATTCTGACTAATACAGGGCCTAGAGCATTAGTAGATATCGGGAGAGCAGAGGAGAGGGGAGTGAGTAATGCACAGATGTTTGTGGGCAAGGAAAACAATGACTGCACTCAGGGGGCAAGAGGAATTGTGGCGTTAGCAGGTCGGAAGCTCACATAACAAGAGGACCAAGTGCAAGTATCATGATGAAAGCAAATGATGAGAAAAGAGGGGATTGCAGACATCATGAAGAACTTTGCAAGTTGCCCTCAATCCTAAAGGCTATGAGAATCTGTGGAAACACATGAGCAGAAGCACAACACGCTTGGCTTTGGACTTTAGGGAGTTCCTGACAGTGATGGAGATAGGAGAGGGCAGGAGTGGAGATACCATTCAGAGACCATCGCTGTAATTCTGGCAACGAGCATGGTGGTCTGTGTTACAGAAAGGGCACTAAGGACAGAACTAAGGAAATGAAGGAACAGTTACATAGAGGAAAAATCAACTGGATCAGCAATTTATTGAGTGGGAAAGGGAGTGATGGGCAGGGAGAAATGCGCAAGCTGCGGTCTAAGTTCTTGGCACAGACAGCTGAGTAACACGGCGAATACAGGAGAAAGACCAGGTTGGCAAAAAGGTACCGTAAGTTCTTCGTGAAGATTCTGACTTCGGGACATCCCTGTCCTGACATATTAAGAGACAAATATCCAATGGACAATTATTTATAATCATGTGAATTTCAGAAAATCTGGAATAAGAACTTGGCACTTAATGAACCAATACATTTTTACCATTATGCTATACAGCAAATCACTCTATTAGCTTTCTACTATTGTTATAACAGAGCATTACAAGTTGAGTGGTTCAACTGTACACCCTCATGCAAAATGTGTGATTTTCTGATGAGTGCCCTCTTGCCTTAGGGATGAGAACTGATTCACCTTCCCCCCTTACAGGAGTCTGGAGGGTATAGCTCTTGACAAGAAAACCAATAAGAAACCAAAACTCAGGAATTTTGAGGACAAGAATTACCCTAGCTTACGACAGCCGGGCTATTTTTCTGGTGGTATGTATTTCAGACATAATTATTTCAAGCCATTTTTTTTACTGTTTATTTATTTATTTTGAGAGCAAGAAAGTGCAAGTGGGGGGAGGGGCAGAGAGAGACAGGGAGAGAGAGAATACCCAGCAGAGTCCATGCTCAGAACAGAGCCTGACATGGGGCTTGGTCCCACAACCATGAGGTCACGACCGGAGCCGAAATCAAGAGTTGGACGCTTCACCGGCTGAGCTAACCAGGCGCACCTCAAGCCATTTTGCAAAGGTGAGATCATACAAGGATAGTTTGTAAAATTATAAAAGGAAGCAGTCCTCGAGAAAGTCTTGAAGAAGACAAGAGTCATCAGACTCTCAGAAAAGAAGGAAAACAAAAAAAGACTGCAAATTCTGGGAAGGTCGATGAAAGCATGGCTTCACAGAGCTTAGAGAAAGAACATAGGTCAAAAAAGAAAAGCTGGCCCATCAAGTGCCGCCGATAATTTAAGAAAGATAGGAGCTGAGAAATAGCCACTTGATTTGGTGACCGAGTTGCCATCGCAAACCTCCTGATGCCTCTGTCCACGGAGCGGTGGAAGCCAAACAGAATGGTTTCAGGACTGAGAGGCTGGTGATGAAAAACAGACAGCTGGGCAGAGAAGTCACTGGAATACGCTAGAGAATCCCTTTCTCTCTCACTAAGTGAAATGCCGACCTCATAAAGAAATAATGTATCACCAGTAAGTAGACGTTAAGAATGTCAGTGGTGGCATAACGGGGATCTGAGAAGACATCATGTTTGGGGTACTTAAACTCCTTTTGCCGGGAAATAAATAATCAAATTTCACCTACTTCCCATACACACAGGCATGTGTTCAGGCAGTCCAAATGTCGTGGATGCTGCTGTGTTGTGAATGAAGGAATCAATAGCAAAGATAATAATACAAAAAATGTTCAGGGATGCCTGGGTGGCTCAGTCAGTTGAGCATCCGACTCTTGATTTTGGCTCCGGTTATGATCTTGGGGTCATTAAATTGAGCCCCAGGTTGGGCTCTGTGCTAAGCATGGAGCCTGCTTACGATTCTCTCTCTCTCTCTCTCTCTCTCTCTCTCTGCCTCTCTCCTCTGCTCATGCTCTCTCTCTCTCTCTGCCTCTCTCCTCTGCTCATGCTCTCTCTCTCTCTCAAAAAAAAAATGTTCAAAGAATCTTCTGTGCTAGACATAATACATAGATATATATATAACCTTATTTAACCTTTACATCCTACCTAGAAGGTTTTAGTGATGTTGATTTTAAGGTCATAAAAATGAGTTCGAGGGGGCTGAGTAACTTACTACCCATATCCCTTTGGCCAACAGTATATCACACACTAATACACTGGTCGTAAAGGCAAAACATCATACTATGTTTTCACATACTATAGTTTCACATACTATATATTGTGAGGTGCCTTGCACACTATCTGGCACATAATAAACACACACACACACACACACACACACACACACACCTGAATCCACTCTGGTTATGGTTGCGCTAAATAACCTAACATACTCATGGGAACACATGGGGCTTGGTGAATTTTTTTCCCCAACTAGCCTATAGTTTTCTTTTCTTTCTACTATAGACATGCTCCTTTTTATCAGATATGTGCTTTGGTTTTATTTATTTTATTAAACTCTGATCTCCACATGGAGAGACCAGGCTTTTTTAACCTTTTGTCTCTTGTTTCAGAAGAATCATCTATCCAATATAAAAGTGACTCAAAGTTTTATTTAATAGAAATGTGTACATCTGAATCTATGTTAATACATCCAAAAGCTTCTGGGTCAAATGTTCTTGTCTGGATTTTTACTTTTTAAATAGTATTCAAAGACTGTAGCACATTCTTTTTAATATCATCAGAAGTTCTTTATATTCATTCTTTGAAAGTAGATTTTATATGTTGGAAACCCTTGAAACTCATTTGAAACTTATTTTAGCAATGACGGAAGCGACTGAATTGCTAAATAAATAAACTCTGATAAAAAAATAGACGTGACTGTGGAGTAATAAGATGAACTTTTTAAGTAATGGTTCCTAAATTGACTTCGACTGAAATCCCAAGGCCCATAATCTCACGATAATATTCATTTGGCAAAATAAATTTGGGTAGATCTACTTAAGTCTCTCTTTACAGTAAAGTTGCATTTGTGCAGATTGCTGCATTCAAGCAAGTGTTTCTATCTTTTCATTTCATTAGACTCAATGCCTAGATAAATGAACACTCAGAAGCATCTGCTTCAAAGTCATGGAAACGTGGAATGGGAGCACGTGTTCATGGATCAGTTCTGAATGCGCACGTCCAGTGCTTCGGCATTGTAACATTGTCTGCCTTCCGTATTGCATGCATGGAACACACGATTCTGCCATTTGGAGACATTTTTTTCTTATATTGCAGTTCAGCTGATCATAGGGTACGTTGATAATATCCCTACCGGTCCTACTCGGCAGTTTATATTTTTCATTGCTATATTCAAACTTTAATATGTTCACGATATTTGAATTTATAAGGATTATTCAAGCAGTTGATATTTGATTTAAAGAGGTTGATTTAAGTTTGTATTTGAAAGTACATGGTGTGGGGATGTGATGTGTCCATGTGCCTCGGGGTAAAACTGTAAATTATTTGGGGACTGTATCATTAATTTCATTCTCCATTTTGTGATAACGAGTACAGCTCTGAGGATATCGTACCATAGATATTCTGGAGCAAATTATGGCTTAAGAGTTAACACTGACTCGCTGAATAGTCAAATTTATGCAGATTCCAGTGATAGCTATAATACTCAGTTGATCCATCTGCAGAGAAAAAAAGCATAACATTTTTTAATTTTTTTAATAATTTTTTGTTTATTTCTTTGGAGACTAAGAGAGAGAATGAGAGAGAGAGAGAGAGAGAGCATGAATGAGGAAGGGGCAGAGAGAGAGGGCAGAGACAGAGACTGAGCACAGAGCCTGATACGGTTCTGGATCCCATGACCATGAGATCATGACCTGAGCCAAAATCACGAGTCAGACGCTTGACCAACTGAGTCACATAGGCTCTCCACGTCACCTTTTTAAATTAAACGGATATATTCGTAAATAAAGATTTATTGTTATTGATATATACTTTCTACTTTTATTCACTTATATTCAGGCAGAAATGGGAAGAGCAGAATTTAAGAGAGGAAAGAAAGAAAAGAGCCTCCTTCCTCCATGTGTAGGACAGTCTTCAATATTTTCTGTGCTCCATGCGCCAGAGGATTTCCAGAAACGGCTTCAAATTCTATGATGTCATGTAAAAATGTAAACTCAGTCGTTCAGTTGTCTGATGATCTTCATTTTTCTCTACTATGCGGTGAGTTGGAGAAAATGTCCTCATTTTTCCACTAACCCTGGGGTTTATTTTGGTCTCATGACTCTCTCTCTCTCTTTCTCTCTTTCTTCCGAACCTAACTCCATTTTTTTTTTCCTTTACAAAAGCATGCATTCGTGTTCATTTGTCTCTGCAAACACCATGAATGATACAAGCAGCAGAAGAGCCAGGAAGCACTGGGTGAAATGCTGCTGTCTCCCATTACATCCAGTCCCCAAGGATCGCTAATTGCCTGTCACAGCCACTGAGCCATGGAGCCGGCCAGGCTGCCACTTCCTGTTTGGTCAAGTTGTCGCCTCCTATTAATCTGAATCCTATTGTGTTTCCCGTTGCCTCTACTTTCTCACTCCAGACAGAATGAAAATCTATTATCTAACTGTGATACGAGCGTACCAAAATTTTAATTTTGAAGATAAAAGGTAACAGAAGAAGGAGACCTTCTCATCAAAAGTGGATCTCTCCCCGGGGCTGCATGGTATTTTCTCTGCCCTGCTGATTTTAAAGGGCTCCTGTTATTTTCTTTTCCACTACGACTCAGCTATTTTCATAGCACTGGAGATCATCCAGTGAAATTTTGCAAACTGCAAGCGAGAACAAAATAAAAACATAAAAATGCAGGGGGAGATTCTGAGGCCGGTTTAATAATAGTCAGAACGTTTTTGTTGCTTTTACGTTTTCTACGAAATAGTATGGAAAATATGACTGTGTACCAGAGGGGGCCAAAGACCTCATTTCAAGACCGTTAAAGCGTAACCCAGCCAAGAGCTCGTGCTAGAAGAAGTACTTGAACACCCCAGGATCACAGCAAATTCATCAAAACCAAGTAGTCGAAAGAAAGCAAAGAATCCACTTGCAAACAATCATAAGAATCTTGCAGGTGGAAACCCCCATGAGCCAAGGCTTCTGTATAATCAGCCAGGAACAGGCTGACATTTACTGAACTACTGACTGGTTGCCTTCAATCTAGAGCATTACATATTTTTTTAACTGAGCAGGAAAAGCCTCAGCTTGCCCATTCAGAAAGCCTCAATTCAATAAACATGACAATCTGCAGCAGAAGTAGCCACGAGAATCATCCCCATGTTACAGGGTTCCTAATCCGGAAGCAAGGTTCAAATGCACAGCCTGTGTCAGGTAGGGTGTCCTCGGGGAGGATAAACAGAGATGCTGGTTGTGGGAGAAGTGATCCCTTTGCCTTGACTTGCCCAGTGAAAAAGCTGTCGATAATTTTTCCAAATACCCCATGCATATGTAACTTACGAGGTGGCCAGATCCAAAAACATTGTCGGAATTAACATATGTGATTCTTTCTTTTAGGTGTTAAAGATTGTGTATGGGGACGAAACTGGTCCCCCTCATTTCAACATGTTCCCGTGTGGGTACGCACCTGGGACCAGCAGAGTTACTATTCGGTAACACCTGGTTATCACTTGGGAACACGTGGTAGCATCTAATAACATGATACCACAGGCTGGCCCGCTACTATTTGCTCAGGAAGTCCTGAAATCGGTCAGAGAAGGACATGAGTGAACTCCAGGGCTTTACTATAGCCAAAGGTTGAAGATTGACTCTTGATTCTGACTTCTGTCCTAAATCATACCCAACGGGTTTCTCCCATATATTTCACCAAGTTAGGGAAAATGATAATATCAAGCTCAACCAACATATCATATAGATGTAACAAAGCTCTACTTTCAGCAAATAATTGTTTAAGTTTATTTATTTTGAGAGCAACAGAGAGAGCAAGTGGGGAGGGGCGGGGAGGGGCAGAGAGAGAGAGAGAGAGGAAGAGAGAATCTCAAGCAGGCTCCACACTGTCATCTCAGAGCCCAGTGTGGGGCTCCAACCCATGAACTGAGCTGACACCGAGTTGGATGCTTAACTGACTGAGCCACCCATGCACCCCTTTAGCAAATTCTAAAGGAGAAATTCAAGCTCTCTAAGTTAATTCCTAAGGCTCTCATATAGTAAACTCCAAAGAAAGTTGAAAGTCCCAACTTTATTTATTTTTTATTTTTATTTTTTGATCTTTATTTATTTTTGAGAGAGGAAGAGAGACAAAGTGCAAGTAGAGGAGGAAGAGAGAGAGAGGAGTTCAAGACCTGAGCTGAAGTCAGACGCTTAACCCACTGAGCCACCCAGGTGCCTCTCAAGTCCCAACTTGAAAGTCCAAAGGAAACACATGTCAAACATCACCTGTCCTAAATTTCTCATGTCACTCACTTGCCATTGGAAACATATAGCTAAGCAGCACCACCCGGCCCCTCCCCCCCACCCCAGGAGCTTCCAGTCTCCTAGAGGGGACATTTCAATCCTGCTATCGGTGGATTGGCATCATTGCCTCCTAGTCCCCAAATACCTGTCTTCCCCGCACTCATATTCCTGTAAGTGAGAAATCACCCATCATAGATCCAAGAACCGAAGCTGCACTCAAGTTTTCATAAATCTGTAACACTAGGAGCCTAGTGAGGACCCACAAACCAGGCTGAACGCTGTCAAAGCCTGTCTGTATCCATCGTGCAGTTCTGGGATATGTCTCTGTCAGCTTCCAATTGGTTCCTGCTCCTTTAATAAGGGATCTGCCGTGTTCACGCTTTTTCATTCGCTCTTTTCCTTCCATACCTCTCAGAGGGCCGGCACCATTTGTTGTATCTGAGGACTCAATTTCTATCTTTGCTTTCTGGCCCTGATCTTTTTTGGCCAGATATTCCTAGACATCTCCTATAGTAAAATGTATGAAATAGGAAAGTTCTAGGCCCTGCCAAAGGTGTGCACGGTTCACACCAACCTTTTCTGCCTTCCTTTTACGGTTGGGAAAACCGAACTCCAAAGCTATTTTTCCATCAGATGGCCTCCTACCCAGGCATGGACCTCAACCTTCTACTTCCCTAAAGCTGTTTTTTTTTTTTTTTTTGTATGAAATAAAAGGACAAGAAGTTTCTTTTTCCAAGTCAATCAATGTGTTTCCTCACAACATTTAATATTGATAAATTTGAATCCTACAATATGTTGCAAGAACAGTACAATGAACTCCTGTATATTTTTTCTCCTAGATTCACCAGCTGTTGGCATTTTGCTACATTACTTTTCTTTCTATATGTGTGTTCATGCTGCTGTTTTCTTCTGGCACATTTGAGAATTATTCACAGGTATAATGACCCTTTCCACCTAAATTTTTCAATATTTGTCCTTTAGAAAGAAGGAACTTCTGAATATCCATGAGATAATGGCCACACTTAGGACATATAATATTTATTTTACACTATTTGCTAACACACAATGCATTCAGTGTTCACCAGGTGTCCCACTATTGTCTTCTAGAGCTGCTATTTGTTTGTTTGTTTGTTTTGTCAACCCAGGGTCCCATCAGGGATGCTGCCTTGCGTTTAATTCTAAGGTATCTACTCTTTTAACCCAGTAGTTTTGTTCAAGCTTTTATAAAACCAATTTTATTTGTTTATTTTTGTCTCTTAGTTTCCTCATCGTTAGTTACAAATTAAACACTTTTGGCAGAAATACTATATAAGTAATGGGTTCATTTTTAATGTATTTTCTCTTCCTTGTGCCTTCCTGGATTCCTAATCCCACATATCTCTCAGGTACGTTCTCTAGGAAAACAGGTGACCCTCCCATCTCCATCCATGAGAATGGGGAAATCTTAAAACTCTTCCAACAGTACTTAGAGCATTGCCTTTGATCTTCCTACTGTGCCCTCTGAAAGTGATTCACATTTTTCCCAATTTCTTAGTAGAACTGCCCAAATCTTCAAAAAAGCCTCTCTAATTGCTAATGTGCAGCATATAAAAGCGCTCTCAGTAGATTCTAGGCTGCTCCCTGAGGACTCATTCCTGACTCCTTTCTGAGCTCTCCTAAATTATTTGGAGCCTTGACCACCTTTGCTGATACAGTAATCAGCTGAAACATGCCTTCATGGTTTACATACACTGTTTGAGGGATTTTGGACAGCAGGGTATGTTGTGAGGTCTATTCCTGTTCCTTCTGGTAGACGTAGATTTATTTCTGAATTTCAGCCTCTTGATATCTGCCCATCTGCTCCTCATGTTGCATTACAAATCTCCTGGTTGTCCCTGTGCTTTAAAAAAAAAAATGCAACTGTCTCCAAAACAAAAATATGAGAAGTTGGGAATAAATGTGCCCCTAATAAATGTCATTGATGACTTCCCTCCTTCTACACATAGACTGGGAAGTAGATGTGTCTTACATCCCCTAGAAGCAAAGCCCGATACAGTCCTGGGAGTACAAGCTTTATTGAGAACAGGAAGAATGGGCCAGATCATCGGGGACTCAAGGGTGAACCTCCATGCATCATTAGCTCCATCTGGGAGAAAAGAGGTGGGTCTTGTGAACCCCACATCAGCTCCCCCATCCTTGTCTGCAAATTACCCTTTTGGCAGACACGAAAGGGGTAGAGTGGGCAGCAGGGCTGGCCATGATTTCCTAAGAAGCTGGACCCCATCGTCTGAGAGGAATTTTCTGGAGAAGGGGCAGCTATGAGCCAACAGCACCTAACTCACAACAGCTGAGGGCTGGGTGTGCTGGCCTGCTTAGCAGATCTGAGCAGGACACCAATAGCACTCACTGCATGGAGACTGGGTTTAATCTCCAAATAAGCCCTGTAGATGGGGTCTTATAGCGTGAAGAAACTGTCCCCAGTTGTACCTCAGCTGAGCCCATTTTCCCATTCTGGACCAACTAAAGATACACTACTCTTTTTTTATATGAAATTTATTGTCAAATTGGTTTCCCTACAACGCCCAGTACTCATCCCAACAGGTGCCCTCCTCAATGTATACTATTCTATTCCAGTGCACATGCAAAAGCTCATTTAACTCTCCTAAATAATACTTCAGTCCTTTGATGTAGTTAATATTTCTTAATGGCTTTTTTTGGTTTTTTTTACCTTCTAGCTTCCATTCTTTCTACCTAGCCCCAGCCTTGGGAGGAGGTTACATTCAGGAATGCATTACACTCTATAGAGCCCCATCCCCTCAGATCCTTCTTATCACTTGTCACCATGCAGGAGTTCATTAATTCCCAACACAGTGCCCAGGTGTCCTTCCAAGAACTTTCCAGGAAAGTTCAGGTGCATTTCCAAGAACCTCTGGAGTTGTTTAGTTGGGGATGCCACAAGTCCTGCTCATCAGTCTTCTGTTCCTTCTGGAGGAATCCCTGGCATCCGGGGAATAAATTCTCATTTTCCTTAAGTTAACTGGATCCAGTTTCTATTGCATATAACAATAGGAATTATTCTATCACATATCAAGATTTAAAAGTTTACATAATCTAATGTTCCCCAAGTGGCATTGCTAATAAGCTTTAGGTACATATCGCGTTCAAGGGCAGCAATGCTTTTAAAACATATATATATATGTGTGTGTGTGTGTGTGTGTGTGTGTGTGTGTGCGCGCGCGCGCACGTATATGTGTGTGTGTGTGTGTGTATGGTGGATCATAAGGTACCAACTCTAGAGTTATCCAAATTACTCAAGGATAAATGCAGTAGTAATGAGGAAAAGGTATACATGGCAGCATACGGGTAAGAACGTCAAGGAACATCATTAAAGTTCAATTTTAAAATATTTGCCTTTGACAAAAATCCCAAGGGCCAGTGAAAAGCATCAATGAGACTTCCTTTCAAATGAGATTATCCTGAGTGGATCTTGCTCTGGTTGAGTTCCCATGCATCCTATACCCTTTGAAGGGTATCCCTCTGGAAACAAATGCGAAGAAGGTATTTCACAGTGTGGTGAGCCACACACTTCTCAGGTCCCAAAGATGCTTAGGAAAGGCGACTAAGGTAAGATGTTTTGTGTCTCCTGACACAGCATGGGGCCTACAGAGACCAATACATTGACCAAGGGACAAGCCTGCTTCTCAGGGATGCACGCTTCTGATAGCCACAGCTGTGATTCAGGGACTCCTACATTTGTCTTTTAGGGGACAAAGTTATGTCTTCACAGGCAAAGTAAGACCCCCACAATCAGTGAAATAAATGAGATTTTTCCCATACAAATAACTGGACTGAAAAGCCTGTCTTGGAGATAGAATCTTTTAAATGTTTCTGTTCCCTAGCTGATTCCTTTATATACTACATAAAGTATAGAATATATTATGCCTATCTTAACTTGTAGATCAATTTGAAGGTCATTATTTGCATAACAATCTGTCAGTGCTCATCTCTCATTCCTCAGCTTCAACATAACTCTCTTGTTTCCTCAGAAATTACTAATTAATTCAATATACTTTTATGTCACTGTTTTTACTTTGGGCTTATTCATTGCAGTAACTTTGTATTTCACCAAAATTCGCATTCCATCTATCTGGCTGGGGTGCACAGAATTTAGAAGCTGGGAGACATTCTGTTCTAGATTTGACATGTGCCATATTTTAGCTAAGTATTTATTTTAAACTGGCATGATAAAAAAAAAAATCCTAGAGTTTTAAGTGGAAGTATCTGGCCAAAATATTCCATGACTTCCTTCACTGAAAACGAGATGCATTTGAAAGGCATTTTTCCTAGAGTTTGGAATCATGTTTCCCCTTCCAAGAGTTTTGGTGGGAAAAAAACAAAAACAAAAATAATCCCCCCCCAATCCTCCACACACAAACAAAAAACAAGCACAAAATCAACAATAATAACAAAAGGTAAAAAACATTCCTTATCACTAAAGGATATTGAGTAGAAAGGCCCCCTTCCTTCCCTAATCCAGATTCCTGCCTTTAGAAGAAAATGTGCTTTCTGATTGTCGGGTTGGCAAGTGATGGACAAGCATGAAACAGAGGAGCCAGAAGATGCAAAGCCTTGAAGGTTGTCACAAGCAAAGGATATTCATGGCACTCGAGAGATATTCTAGGGCTAGAGTTTGTTGGGGAAGTTTCGAAAGGTAGATACAGAACAGATTATAAAATTCTCCATATGCCATGTGGTGGAATTTAGATTTATTGTGCGGTAAGACACTGAAATTTATCTTTAGCGTTGGAATAACAACACAGCTATATTTAACTTTCAGACAGATAGCTCTCACACCAGAGTGAGGATGAAGTAGAGATCCGAGATAAGACAGAAGTCATTTGAAGCAACGTGGAAGAAAGATGATGAGAGTCTCTGCAGAACTGGAGGAAGGGCTGTAATTAAGACCATTTTAAAGAGAGAAACAAACAGACCTTGTGACCAGTGTGATTTAGAAAAGAAAGGAGAACCATGCGCTAAGACTGTTGTATTCTTCTTAAAAAGATATTAGGGTAAAACCCCTCTTTGTCCCTTGCTTGTTGGGTCTTCTCACAAAACTAGAGGCTTTGAAAACTGTTTGCTGTCTGAAGACTGAGAGACTCCCCACTTAAGGCATCTCCTGCTGGTGTGCAGGACCTATCGCCTTGCATTTCACAGAAAAGGACAAAGAACAATGTAATTAAAATCTCAAGTGTGCAGTTCTTTTCCCCCTGGGGCTTTAGGTAATAACGACTGAGGTGACACATTATAGCTAAAGGGACAGACAGATAATAATGAGGAATGTTTCAAAGTAAATAAAAAATATATAATTTCCTTCAATCTAACCCTCGGTTTCCCTATAATTTCCACCCCTGAGTCTATGTAATATCTATCTCCAAACAGCCTCTTAAAACTCAAGACCAAGTTTGTTTTTAAGCAGTTCAGAGCAGTCACTTAATGCTTTATCAAATTAGACCTTACCACCAGTCCCTAAATGACCATGCGTGCTGGTTTAGTCACTGGGTTTTTACTGTGTTATTGTTCTCAAGTCCAATTTTTCTATTTCATCCCTAGCGACTGGATCCCTGGATTGATTAGCTCAGTCAGTCCCTTTGGGGCCATCTGCACATCCCTAAGTTTATTCAGGATTGGAAAGGGCCTTATCTCTTTATTCCCTTTGGGAATGAGAATTGTTCTCTTGTATTAAATTTCCAAATACCTGTGTTGCTAGGATTTGCTTCCAATCCATGCTGAAATCAGCAGTTTTTCTTAACTGTGGATTCTTAATTATAGATCCAAGGTATGTGAATTCTGAAAATCAATAATGGGAAACCTCATTAAAATAAAGTGTGGGGAGCTTTCGGCATGGGGAGCTCTCACGTCCTACCAGTCCTAATCAACCAGTCCTCGACCCAAAAGGGAGAGACGGACTTGACCTTACAGACTTGACCTTGCAATGGATACTACCTTATTACTTCAGCCAGAGAAGGGGACCCTTTCCTTCCCTACCCCAGCAACAACTCAACCAATGAGAAGGGACCACACTTTGGCTTCCAGTTTTGTCCAATGGAATTTTAGTTCATAACAGCTATACCCTTTTCTCCTTAAAAGAAAAAAAAAAAAAAAAAAAAAAGAACGTACTTCCCTGGACTTCCCTAGGTTTTTGTTGCAGCTTGTTTGTCCTGGATTGCAATTCTCTTTTATTCCTGAGTAAACCCATCTTTTGCTGATAAAGTAACTGGAAGTTTTGCTTTTAAGGTTAATAGAATTTATCTTTAGCCATTACTGGACCTCCTGATTTCATACTCCAGCTTTTCACAGAATAGTCACCTACAGTTCACTGGCCAACCCCACAAAGTCCTCATCTTTTACGATGATCTCTGCTAATTGTCTAATGCCCAGGAACCATGTTTCCAGTCATAAACTCCTATGAGGCTTTTCACTTAAATGTGCATAGCCTCCTTATCTTTGTTTTCCTTGACCTGGCCCACCATACCAGCAGATGTTGGTGGATTAAGCATTGTCAGACTACAAGTTTCTTCCTTTCCACTTTATTGAGATCAACGCTCCAACTCATTTAGCATTCCTGTGAGTTTACATAGTTTTGCTACAAAATTAAATAGACACAGCAGTATGAAAAGGGAATTTCTTAGGGTCAAACTGCAATATCTCTCCCGTGCAGCAATGAATATATTTTCCCTAGGTCTCAATTTCTTTATGCTGGATCTTCTGATTTTCCCAGAAGGGAAGCCAGAGAAGAAATCTATTTTGTCGTATTCTATTATCTCTACCTGCTACCAAGATAGGTAACCACATAAAGACTCTGTGAAAAATGGAATGAAAAGAATGCTTAGTTTTTAAAAGGCATATATCTACAATGGCAAAGAGAATGGGTGATAAAACAACAACTACAAAATTTGGGAAGCTGCAAAGTAAGCCTGTTCGCAAACTGGAACTTAGCTAGAGAACGGTAAACCTGAACCTCGCAAAGGCGTTGGCCAGAAATTCCGGAGGGTGGCCCAAAGAGAGCCTATTCACACCATGAACCCCAGAATTACTCAAGAATTGGAGGCATCAGCTTGCCCCAAAGCAGTGTTTCTCATAGGGCTGAAAAGAGAAGAGTCAACTGAAAATGCAGAAAGAAAACAGTTTCTATCCCAAGCTACCAAGCCAGGCAACCATGCCTCCCACTCTAAGGCAGACCACTGGAGCTTTAAAATCAAAGAAGCCAACTAAGAAGCAAACCAGCAAGAAAAAGAGGGATCCCTGACTAGGGTTAGCAGGCACCGCTGATGGTGCACCCATGACACTGACTGTGAAATTAAGTGGACACCTATAGGCTAAATGCTGAGATTGCCGACTTCAAGTATTTGGCTCCTGTGTGACCCTGAAAAAAATTTTTTTAATTAATATCTATCCTGTCTCTCTTCCTTTTTTCAGTGGAAGCCCTAGTTTTAGCTGAGTACACAAGCAAACGTGGCTTTTCAAAGTTTCTGTTGCAGCTAGGTAGGGCCATATGCTTACATTTTCACCAATGGGATGCAAACGGGAATGATATGTACAACTTGCATATCACATATTTAAGACACAGCTGCTTAGTCTACACTCTTACTTTCCTCCTTTCCTCTGGTCAGGAATTAAGATGGTCTTGTAGAGTGGGGGTTCCTACCTGTCTTGTCCTACCTACTTATACTGAGTCCCTCTCAGGGAAGAAAACCAACCTCCATATTGTTGCAGATTTTGCATTCATTGGTGTCTTTAGCATAGAAACCAGTAGTCTTAACCAAGAGTCTAAGAAAATGCTTAATTGTTCGCGACAGATTGAAATTTCACTTTGGAGACACTACCTTCTCTAAGAAATATAACATACACATACCAACAGTGGGAGGCCCCCCAAAATTGGCTTTATCCAATCACTGAAATGAAGAAGACATTAAACATTCTGTCCAGGATTACAATCAGAGATTTGGTCCTTAACTTTAAACATAAACACAAAGAGAATTACTACTACTAGACATCTGAGGAAAGCCTCTAACAAGAAAGACAGACACATATCAACACAGATAAGGAAACAAACAATGGTATTGAGAGGAAACACAGAAAATGAAGGGAGCCGAAAAAAAAACCTTCAAAAATCTATAATCGTTATCTTCAAAAAGTAAAAAACTATATTGCACCCACAAGAGAAGAACAGAGTACTATAAGTGGTTATGTTTGGAGAAAAAAGTTGGGATTTAGAAAATTAAACATACAACTAAGTTTAAAATAAATCAATAACATATGTAAATTATAAAAGTGAGATAATTTCCATAAAATAGGAAACAATAGGAGTAAAAAGTTAAGAAATGTCAAGAGCATCCCAGGAAGCCCAACATACAAATAATAAGAGTTCTAAAAATCAAAAAGTGAGAAAGTAAAGAGGAATAAAAAGTAAAGAGTTAGAAAGAAGAATAATTTAATCAAATATATATACATATATATTTTAATTGTCCCATGGAAGACATGGCTTCCAAATGAAAATGCTACAACGCTTAACAGAATGAATAAAAAGTGACCACAATAAAGCTTTATCCTCATGAAATTTCAGAATCTTGAGGACACCTCATAATTTTAAATTACCATGGAAACAAATAAGTTACATGCAAATGATCAAGTTTCAGAATGTGAATAACTGTGGAAAATATATAGAGAAATGTTTTTAAGTTATGAATAAAGAAGATTTTCTATGAAAGAGAAATTACAACTGATACCACAGAAACAAAAAGGGATTACTGTAAGCAATTGTATACCAACAAACTGGATAACAAGAAGAAACAGATAAATTCTTAAAAACACACAACCTAACATGATTAAGTCATGAAGACAAAGTCTGAAGATATATATACCTACTATGGAGATTGAATCAGTGATCAAAAACTTCCCAACAAAGATTGTCCCAGGACTAGATGGTTTCACTGATAAATTCTACCAAACACTTAAAGAAGAATTAACAACAATCCTTCTCAAACTTTGCCAAAAAATTAAAGAAAGGAAAAAAACACTTCCAAACTTATTTTATGAGCAATACCCCAATACAAAATCCAGACAAAGACACCACAAGAAAACTACAAACCAATATCCCTGATGAATGTAGATACAAAAGTCTTCAACAAAATGCTTGTAAAATGAATCTAACAGCACATTAAAAGTGCCATACATCATGACAGAGCTAATCTGTCCTTGGGATGCAAGAGTGTTACAACATACATAAATCAGTTAATGCAATACACCACACTAACAGAATGAAGAATCAAAATTACATGATCATCTAAATAGATGGAGAAAAAAAGTGTTTGACAAAATTCAACACTATTTCATGCTCAAAAACCAAAAAAATAAAAACTAGGAATAGAAGGAAATTAGTTTAACAATAAAAGTCACATGAAAATCTCACAGCTAACATCATACTCAATGGTGAAGAGTTTTCCTAAGATCAGGTACAAGGGAAAGACCCATTCTGGACACTTCTATGCAGCACAGTACTGGAGGTCCTTGCCAGAGCAATTAGACAGGAAAAATAAAAATACAAAGCATCTAAATCAGAAATGATGCATAAAATCACCCCTGTTTGCAGGCAACATGAACTTATATAGAGAAAATCCTAAAGATTTCATAAGAAACTCTAAGAACTAAAAAACAAATTCAGTACAGTTGCAGGACACAAAATCAACATATAGATATCAGTTGTGTTTCTATACACCAAAAAATATGAAAGGGAAATTAGAAATATAATTCAATTTATAATAGCACCATACAGAATAAAATACTTTGGACTAAACTCAGGAGATGAAAAAATTCTATATTGAAAACTATAAAACATTGATTAAAGAAATGAAGACACAAACAAATGGAAAGACATTTTATATTAATGAATTGGAAAACTTAATATTTATTAAAATGTCCCTAGTAACCAAAATCATCCACAAATTTAATGTAACCCTTATAAACATCCTAATGGCATTGTTTGACATAAATAGAAAAAAAGCAATCCTAAAACTTACATGGAACCACAAAAACTACAAATAACCAGATCGAGCTTAAGAAAAAAGGACAAAGCTAGAGGTATTATATTTCCTGATTCAAAATACATTACAAAGCTACATTAATCAAAATAGTATGGCACTGGCATAAAGACAGACAGACATGTAGACAAATGAAATAGAATAGAGACCTCAAAATAAGTCTACACATATATGGTCAACTGATCATCAACAATAACACACAATAGGGAAAGGATGGCCTTTTCAATACATGGTGTTGAAAAAACTGGACAACTACATACAAAAAAAATAGAACTAGAGTTTTCCTCCTTATCTAGTTTTCTTCTAGGAGTTTTGTGGTTTCAGGTCTTATGTTTAAGTTATTAACCATTCTGAATCTACACATTTTTTCCAGAGGGTAAATCCCATGTTAGGAGTTATCAAAATACAGTATTTCCAAGGAAGATTTTTATGCCCAGTCAAATTACGAACCTAATGAGCATTTTGAAAAATAAAGACACATTCACACATTAAATATCTCAAAAATTGACCCTCCATGCACCCTTCCCTCAAGAAACTGCTATAAGGTTTCATCCACCAAAATGAAGAACCAAACTAGACACAGTAGAACATGGAATTCAGAAACATAAAACCCAAACTAGTAAAGAGTTAAAGGGAAATATCAGAATAGGAAACGGTATCCAGAGATATCAGCCAGTGGGCAGGCCTAGAGAGTCAGTATACAGGGTTAAATACAGAGAAATAACCCCAAAGGAAAAAGAGAGGGAAAGAAAGAAAGAAAGAAAGAAAGAAAGAAAGAAAGAAAGAAAGAAGAAAGAAAGAAAGAAAGAGAAAGAAAGAAAGAAAGAAAGAAAGAGAAAGAAAGAAAGAAAGAAAGAGAAAGAAAGAAAGAAAGAAAGAAAGAAAGAAAGAAAGAAAGAAAGAAAAAGAAAGAAAGAAAGAGAAAGAAAGAAAGAAAGAAAGAAAGAAACAAGGAAGGGAAGGAAGGAAGGAAGGAAACAATAGTTTGCAAGTATTTAAAGTTGATATATATTTTGGTAAGAGATTTACTAAATGAGTTTTTGATATCTACTACACAATTAACCAAATGGAAAAACAGGTCTATTATTAACTCTAGAGAAAATAAAAATTTTAAAGCAGAAATATATAATCATAGAATATTAGCATAATTTAATTAAAATATTATTAACATAGCCATGATAATATAAACACTTCATGTTGATTTTACTGAAAATTCTGATATAGCTATTTCAAAAAGATCAAGGAAAGGGGGAAGTGTGTGTGTGTGTGTGTGTGTGTGTGTGTGTGTTTGATTCCAGTGCAGAGAGATGACAGTTGAGTTCATATCTTTTGTATTTTTAATTTATTAGTTAATATTGAAATAATAAAAATATTAAAAAGTAGTTTACTTACAAATATAAAGATATATTCCAGGAGAAATAGTTAAAAATGACATAAAAGTGACACCTTTAAGCAACAGAACTCCAAGACTGATTTTCTTTAATGTTGTTGTTATAAGACATGTTACACTATTTCAGTTCTTTTCTTATATAACTTTGATTTTTAACAATCAAAGGAAAAAATACCTTTGAACACATATAATTACCCTCACTACGTGAACCTTCTGGGACTCCCATAACAAAATACCACGGACTGGGGCTGAGGGAGGCTTACATAGGACTTTCTTTTTTCACAGTTCTAGAGGCTGGATGTCCAAGATCAAGGTGTCAGCAGAATTGGTTTCTGGTGAAACCTACTCTTTAGTTTTGATAGATGGCCACTTTCTCACTGGGTCTTCCCATGGCCTTCCCTCTGTGTACATGCTCCTGGTGTCTTTTCCCCTTCTTGTAAAGACTCCAGTCCTATCGCATTAGGGCCACACCTTCTGGAATTCATTTAACTTCACTGCGTCCTTAAAGGACCTGTCTCTGGGGCACCTGGGTGGCTCAGTTGGTTAAGCATCTGACTTTGGCTCAGGTTATGATCTCGTGGTTTGTGAGTTTGAGCCCCTCACGGGGCGCTTAGCTGTCAATGCAGAGCCCACTTCGGATCCTCTGCCCCTCCCCTGCTCACTTCCTCTCTCAAAAATAAATAAACGTTAAAATATAAATAAATAAATAAATAAATAAATAAATGGCCCTATTTCCAAGTACAGTCTCATTGGGAGTTAAGGCTTCAACATATGACTGTGAGGGGATAAAATTCTGTCCGTAACACCCACATATTTCTAGTTGTTCAAAACGCTGTCCAATATACATTCAAATATGTCATTTATAGTCAACACCCATTCTGACTGGCTAGAGCCCAAACTGCACTAGTTGTTAAATACTTTTATTACTTCTATAAACACACATTACCTTTCTTGGAGATATTCCCGGGCTTAATAGTGCATTACGTCTATTTTCAATGTCTTTATCAAATATTTAAACAGATAAATGTTTCTCTATATGAACATGTTAAAGAACATCTTCCTTGCTAACGCTTCATAATGTGGACTACGGAATTATGCTTTTGAGTTTAAGAAGTTAAGAAGATAGAGGAATGAACAATAATTCACCACATATATGCTCTGAAACTACCAATTCTAATTTTGATGTGTGCACCTGCTGCTAAAACCAAATGGACTATTCACCTCCTTCTGAAGGTTGCAAGTAAATGCCCTTTGATTAGTGGCTGCAGCTGGTGTCCAAAGAACAGGAAATTGACTGCAAATCTGCCTCTTAGATTAGAGGTCAGCTACAAATGTTTGCTCCGAAAAAAGCAAGTCTGTTTGCCAAATTTATGTACATGTTTGATATACAATTAAAAGCATGAACTGAGATACAACTCCTGGGTCTGAAACTTGCCTAAGTCTCTTCTTTCCTGTAACTTGGAAGTATCAGTAGAGACTACCATAGAGTTTTCTAGAGATCAAATGATATAATTTATAGAAAGGCCTCTGTGTTAGTACCTCCCAAGAATTCAATAAATAGTTACTATTTTATGGACTTCTATTTGCCAGTTATTTTACTTGTGTCTTTTATCTGGGGATTCTCTCGAAGTGCACCTTTTCTAATGGTTTTAGAAATCTCCCTGCAAATGGTTTCCTCATTCGGTTAGCAGGGGGCAATATCACTGCCCCTTATTTAGGCTGATACTGCAGTGCAAAGATTAATGTGGCATTTCTCAAAGAAATCAGGCCATGCGACCCAACAAGTTGCACTTAAAAAAAAAATGTATGTTGTTCCTCCAAAAGGCACTGTCAAGGTTTATTAGAAATTTCAAATACAAATTTAAAAAAAGCTAACTTGCTTCCACATTTCAAAACAAATCATTTTGTAGCAGGCAAGTCTGGTTAAATAATTACTAAATACATACAAGCATACATACATGCACACATACATGTATACATAAACCCATACATGCACACTTATAGTTAAATTGCCTTAATTCATAAGCAAATGGCTGACACATGTTAAATGGTCAATAAAGGTTTATTATTTCAAGGCATGATTCTGTGTGCAAGTAGGAATTCTATTCTATGAACTCTAAGATGAGGATTATTTTAAATGGTGTGTGATTTCTCAGCCACCAATAACAGTCAGGTGTATTTTTCTTTAATTTTTTTTTAACATTTATTTATTTTTGAGACAGAGAGAGAGCATGAACAGGGGAGGGTCAGAGAAAGAGGGAGACACAGAATCCGAAACAGGCTCCAGGCTCCGAGCTGTCAGCACGGAGCCCGACGGCGGGCCTCGAACCCACGCACCGCGCCACCATGACCTGAGCCGAAGTCGGACGCTCAACCGACTGAGCCACCCAGGCTCCCCAATTTTTCTTTAATTTTTAAAAGGAGTGGTATGTATGCACTTCTGTGGATGAGACTACACACAGTTGACACAGAACTAAATTCATTTTAGGGAAGTAAATCACTTGAATGACTTAATACAGCTTTCAATAAAAAAGCTCTATACTTTAAGTTGATTTATTTATTTTGAGAGAGAGTGTGCACGCGAGGAGGGGAGGGGTAGAGACGGAGAGGGAGAGAAAGAGTCCCACGCAGGCTCTGCACTGTCAGAACCTGATGCAGGGCTTGATCCCATGAACCGTGAGGTCATGACCTGAATAGAAATCAAGAGTCAGATGCTTAACCGACCACCCCTGTGTCCCCCAAAGCTCTATGCTTTTGGCAGTTGTTTGTAATGTCACATTTTGCAAGGTGAGTGCTATGTTGTGTGACTTACTGTCTTTTTTACTCTCTGACTCCAAAATCAACATAAAAATAGATACGAGTCATATTTTAAAAGGGAGAAGGAAAGATATAAGAGGTCTTTGTTGTTGTTTTCATCTTCTTCAAGAAGAACTCTGGTCTGGTGTAGCTATGGGCTTCATTGTAGGAGCTATCGTGGTATGAGCTATGAGGGAAATCGATGAGTAGATACAGCACAGTTCTTTTCCTTAAGTAGTAAATGTTCCCTTAAAACTCCCAGGTTTGCTTGTTTCTTATTATTGTCGTGTTCTCATTGTTTGCTTGATTTGTTTACCTCCTCTCTGGAGATCGCTTCAAGGTATACCCAGTCCTGTGTTAAGTAAGTTTCTGAACCATATAAATAGATTGTTTCACTTGGGGATGTTTCAACATTTGTCTTCTTCAATGATAACGGCCTAATGAAAACATTTAGAAAAATACTACTTCTGTTGAATGACTTTAACCTGTGGCATCGCCCAGAACACAAATGAAAATCCTTCTCCTTTAAGCGGGGATCTCTGCAAAGACAGGGTGCTAATCCAGAGTGACCCTTCCATGGCATTCTTTAATCGTTGATGACAGCAAGTAAAATGGGACTGGACGCACAGCAAATTGCTTCATTAGTAACATAGCCTAGAATACCTGTGAAACTATAACGTGCATTTCCTAATACATGGGCCGTGAAATGTGATTATTTAACTCTCACAATTTAGACTCATTGTCTACCCGAGCCAGATTTTCTTTTAAGTCTTCATAAATTACTTGTTAAAATGCAAATTTATTATATTTTCCTGAATTTTTTGATGTTCAAATATAAGATATGGCGGAGGGATGAACAACATGATTCTTAACAAAATAATGCAAAACTGAAAATAATTGACTATAGTGTGTAATTTTATAGTGCATACCCAAAGGGCATGCATTAAGCAACATATTTGCCCTCATTCATTTTTGTGAGTGATGGATGAAATGGACTAATCCAACCAATACAGAATGGGTATTTTTAACCATCAGTTGGTTTTAGCAATATTTCACAGCTGCAAACATGAGTGACAAATTGCTACCATAACTATCAGATGTGATTTGATATATATGCTCTTAATTCCCAGTAACCAAAAGCATGCAATGCAAACTCACCCTGTGCCAACCACTGTAAGAGATACTTGACTCCTGGAAATGAGTTGAAAAAAAAAAAATGCATGATAGTTATATCTGTCAGCTGACTAACTGAGAGCACGACTACACAGTGCAGCCTCTCAAGAAGGAAGTGTGACACTTTTTAAAATTAGGATTTTTCCCTGAGAATTCTACTAAAAATGTCAAAAAGCAACATTGTCTTTTTCTTAAGTTAAATTATAAATTAGGGCATGCGGCTGGCTCGGTCATGAGAGCATGTGACTCTTGATCTTGGGGTTATTAGCCTGAGCCTCACACTGCATATAGAGATTACTTAAAAAGAAAATCTTTAAAATATATGTCTATATATTTTATTATATATTCCATTACATTAATTATTAATTAATTATGTTACATTATACAAATGGATGACAACATGATCTAAAGCATTTCAAATGTTTTTCTAGATATAGGAGAGAAAACAGGGAGAACAACAAGTGAAGAAATATCTTTTGCTAAACACTGTAACAAGTTTTCTTCTTACTAGTTAAAAAAAATTTTTTTTAATGTTTATTTTTGAGAGAGAGAGAGACCAAGTGCAAGCGAGGGAGAGGCAGAGAGAGACAGAGACACAGAATCAAAAGCAGGCTTCAGGCTCCAAGCTGTCAGCACAGAGCCCGACGCGGGGCCCGAACTCTGGAACTGTGAGATCGTGACCTGAGCCGAAGTCGGACGCTCAACCGACTGAGCCACCCAGGCGCCCCCTTACTAATTTTAATCATAGAACAAGAGTGGGCAACTGTGTCTGTAGAAGATCAGATAGTCATCGTATTATACCCTGTGTTCATACAGTGAATTCAGTTGTTTTAGCACGAAAACCACCAGAGAAATATATAAATGAGGGGTGTGATTGTGTTTCAATACAATTTCATGTACCAAACCAGGCAGACAACCATATTTGGCCCATAGAACATAATTTACCAAACTTTTATCCTAGAATAACATTAAGAGACTATAATTTTTAAGAGACTTCACCACCCAAATTAAGCTCCCGAACCCAATAAAATTAATTTTGGAGAGATCAGAAAGATGATAAGGGATATTCTAGGATATCCTATTCTACCAAATCTGTAAGTATTATGCTGATGTCATTTAGAGTTGCTTTCTGTGTTCAAAGCAATTGATTTCAGCCGTTTAAAAGCACTGACACTGATACATTTAAAAAATATTTTACCAGTACATGATCTCATGTTTGAAAACTGTCAATCCATACTGAATGAAGGTACAGGGAAGGGGTAATGAGCAAAAGTTCAAGTTACTCACATTTAAGTTTGTTGAGAAGGAAAGATTTTTTCCCCATTAGTGTATTCCAATGGCCCTACGTAGACTAAACTGGATTTACAAGCCATTGTTTTCCTAAATAGAAATAGATACAATCCTTTTGTCAATCATTACACATTCTGAAATTCTATCATTAGCAGTTTTTATCAGTTTGGTTGCCAAGTCTGTTTTTCACTAACAAAAATAACACCAAATGAAGCAACGACAATACTTAGCAACAATTTCTCACACACAGTATCTGGCTGATCCTTATCACAGCAGTAAGAGTGATCTTTTTATTTTAGAACTAAAGATAATTTGGGTTTAGGAATTTAGGTAACTGCCAAATGTGACATAACTAATCAGGACTGGCATCAAGATTTACAATGAGGTACCTTAGTGATTTTAAGCTTTTCTCATTACAAAATATTTAATGGGGTCATACCGTGAATCTGGAGCTTTAGATACAAAGGAAGTGTTAGCATTTCTCTTGTAGAACTGAGAGAACCATATGCAAATAATTTGTCCATGGTCAGAGAACTATCAGAGCCTGAATTGGAACTTGCTTTGACTGTCTCCAGATCCAAACTCTCCCTCCTGAGCCCAGCTAGAGTAGAAATGTGAGGCTATATTTCAACCACACAGTAATTTAATGTTTAGATTAGGAAAGGCAAAGGTGGTTAAGATCCAATGAAGCATATGGGATAAGATTCTGAATGTGAAAGGACAGAACTAAAAAGAAGGGAAATATTTAAAATAGAGAACAGGGACACCTGGTTGGCGCAGTCAGTTAAGGTTCCAACTCTTGACTTCAGCTCACGTCATGATCTCACGGTTCATGAGAGCAAGCCCACACTGGGCTCTGTGCTGACAGTGTGGAGCCTGCTTGGGATGCGCTCTCTCTCCCTCTCTTTCTGTCCCTCCCACACTTGCTCTCTCTCTCTCTCTCTCTCTCTCTCTCTCTGTCCCTGTCAAAATAAAATAAAACTTTAAAAATAAAATAAAATAGAGAACAAACTATGGAAAACCAAGAGGTTTAAACCCTCTTCTAATGTTAACCATTGCATTAATAGCATCCAATTGATAATAAATATATACATATATCTAAACATGAATATAAAGATAAATAAGGACATATTCTATATTTTTTACTTCAACCCCTTCATGTTTATTAAAATTTTTTTTGTTAGGTTCAGTCTTATTTTAATGTCCAAATATATGGAGTTTTTAATTTGACATTCTAGAACTGATTTCTAATTAATTTGATAATGGTTCTCTGATAGTTACTAAATTAATTTGATAATGGTTCTCTGATAGTTACTAAAACTTGGTTAATTTTCATGATAGTCCATGTACACTTGGGGGGAAATTGCTAACTTTAAAATAGAACAATCTGGGGGTGCTTGGGTGGCTCAGTCGGTTGAACATACGACTTCGGCTCGGGTCATGGTCTCGTGGTTTGTGAGTTCAAGCCCTGCATAAGGCTCTGTGCTGACAGTTCGGAGCCTGGAGCCTGCTTCGGATTCTGTGTCTCTCCATCTCTCGGCCCCTCCCCTGCTCATGCTCTGTGTCTCTGTCTCTCAATAATAAATACATGTTTAAAAAAAATTTTTTTAATAAAATAAAATAGACCAATCTGTTGTGTTGCTCAAATCTGTTACAGCCTATTTATTCACCCCATTTAAAAATTACTGAAGAAAGGATGTTAAACAATGATGCCAGATTTTGCTCATTTCTCCTGGTAGTCCTGCAGGTTTTTTTCTTTATGTATTTCGAAGCTGTTATTAGTATAAATCAAGGTTAGAATTGTTGTCTCTTCCTAGTGAATTAAAACTTTAATCATTGGGTAGTTGCCATCTTTATATCTTAGAAATACTTTTTGGCTAAATTCCAGTTTTACAAAATTGTTTTAATGTTTATTCATTTCTGAGAGAGAGAGACAGAGTGTGAGTGGGGAGGGGCAGAGAAAGAGGGAGACACAGAATCTGAAGCAGGCTCCAGGCTCTGAGCTGTCAGCACAGAGCCTGAGGTGGGACTGGAACTCACAGATCATGAGATCATGACCTGAACTGAAGTCAGACGCTTAACCCACTGAAACACCCAGGCGCCCCTAAAGTCCAGTTTATATGATGTTATAGTACAGCTGCAAAACGTTTGTGAAATTAAGTAGAAATTCTTACACATTGTTATTGTTAAATAGTGTTTTTTTGTTTTTGTTTTTGGTTTTTTTTTTTTTGCTTTTTTTTTTTTTTACTTTTTAAATGTTTATTTATGTTTGAGAAAGAGAGAGATAAAGCATGAGTGGGGGAGGGGCACAGAGAGAGGGAGACACAGAATCTGAAACGGGCTCCAGGCTCTGAGCTGTCAGCACAGAGCTTGACGCGGGCTCAAACTCACAAGCTGTGAGATCATGACCTGAGCTTAAGTTGGAGTCCTAACCGACTGAGCCACCCAGGCACCCCAATATCGTGTGCTTCTTATTAACACTATAAACAGTCTACAGTGATTTTTAACAGGATCTGATATTAAACATCACCTTTAACAAAAAAGAATTTAGTCCATATATATGTGCATTGTGACTATGATTTCATTTACATTTACTTTTAACATTTTATAATAATTGTCTCACATGGGTTTTTATAATCATTTTTTTCATTTCTTAATTTATTTGTATTGATTAAACTGATTTTTGCCCCTAAAGTTCAACTTTTCTATCATTTTGGAAGATACACTTCTATTAGGTAGTTGCCTTAATAGTTTACCAAGGATGTTTAATTTCACAACGTAAAACATGAATTCTTATCTTAGTCTCCTCCTAACCACCCAAAGACAATAAAGTATTTTAACTGAGATTCTTTTTCTGCCTTGTTTTTATTGCATAAATCAGACTTTTTGTCATGATGCACAAAATCAGTATGTTATCAGACTTTCCTGCTCATTATTCCTTTTTCATAAGAGGTCATTTTTCTTCCTCCTATACTGTAACACTTAGAAAATTCTTTGCTAAAATCTGTTAATGGTAAATAGGCTTTTATGTTGTCTGAAAATGCTTTCATTTATTCTTTCTTTTTTAAAGATAGGTTGCTGAGCATGCAATTCTAGATTAACAGTTATTTTATGTGATCACTTTGAAGAAATGCTTTCATTATTTTTTGGCTTCCATGATTCCTGTTGAGAAATCAGTTATTTGCCTAATTGCCATCCTTTTGTAGGTAATCTCTCTTATTCCCTTGAACTGCTATTAAGATCTCCCTCTTTTTCTTTCACTTTAGTATTTCCAGGTGCCTAATTTTTGCCTTGCTTTCACTATCATGTTTTTTGGTGTAAAGATTTCCTTGTACTTATCTTGCCAAACATTTGTTTGCATCTGTGAATCTAAAGATTGGTGCCCTTTATCCATTTTGGAAGATTTCAATCAATATTCTCTTCAAAGCTTGCCTTTTTATAATCTTCTCAACTCTAATTAAATATATATTATTTTGCTAACTGCGTAACTTCTCCATATTTAATCTCTATGAACTTCTGTGCTATATTCTAAAGAATTTATTTATAGTTTCCTCGTATTTCTTCCATTTGGTCATAAACTTCTGACCAATCATTGGTCTTCCAAATGTAATTACTATATATTTCATTTCTAGAATTGTATGTGGGCCTTAGTATCAAATATAATGGACTTTGTTTTCATTTCATTTTTCTGCAGCACATTTTGAAGTTTTTTTAGATTTCCTTAAGCATTATTAAATCGTGTATTTTATACTTTGTAGCATGTATTTCTAATATCCAGTCTTTGTCCGATTCTTCTAGATTTTTTTTTTAGATTTTGGTTATTTCTTTTGAGTGTTCTAATGCTGATACTTTTTCTCATGTGCTTTACAGCTTTTGATTAGTGAGACTCCTTTAAAGTGTGGGTTGAAAGTGCACACCTGCCAAGGGAAAATGTGTTACCCTTTCCCAAGCAGCAAGGATAACTTCCTAATTGGGACCACTTTAAAATCAATGATCGCCTGATAGTTTTTATGCTTTATAGATGGTTACTCACTTGAGAGCTTTTCTTTCATTCGTAGCCAGAAATTCATAAGAAGTGCTACGCTTTGTACTCTAGTCCAAAATCAAGACAAGCGAGCATCCTTATTACTTTGTGTTGTAAACTTTCACCAAGTATGTAATCACGGAAGGTTTCTATAGGGATCTCAATTAGACTTACCAAACTATGTCCTCTGTGCCCCGAATTAGGCTCATCAGTAAGGAAATTTTGATCACTCGGGATTAGTGATTTTTACTTCTGTGACTACTTCTATTTTACTTCTGTGAATAAATACTTTCTTATATATATATATATATTTTGGCTTTCAAAGACTTCTTGCCTTTTCTTACATTTCTATACTTTAGTATATTTTTCTGTTTTTTTGTAGATGGAATTTAAGCATATTGAATTCACCATATTATGAATGTTCTGAATCTATTTTACATTCTGATAATTTGTGAAATTTCAAACACACACACAAACAAAAACAACAAAAATACACTAGGCTGCAAGAATTCAGTGAGCACTACAAACTTAACTCCCCATCTCACTGCTGAGTTCAGTTCTCTAGTTCCACCCTTATTCTTCAGTGCCTCTTAGCTGATCTCCATCTTCAAAATGAAACTATTTTTGTGTCCACTTACCATGCCAGCGAAGCCTGAAAGCGTCAATTCAATCTAGGTAACTTGTCCTTTCGGAAAAGGCTGTTTGGCCATACATAGAAGGTATTCTCAGTGGCCTCCAGATAACCTGAACCGATACTTTCCATTTTAACAAGAAGCATTAACATTAAGTTCCAATTTGGTCTAATCATTACCTTGTCTAGCTCGGAGCTTTCCCATAGGAAGTCAAATGTAAACTGTTTTGTATAAACGACCTTTATTTTGCTCACCACTGAGCCTGAGAATAATGTTGACATCTAAATTTCTTCTTTTTATGTTTTTAATATTCAAATGAGCTTAAACAACAAAAATAGTGGTGATGTCAACACATAAAGTGAAAGTCAATTACAGCTTTGTTTTCTTAAACATGTCCGATGCTGCCATGAAAATATAAAAGAAACTATCCAGAGTTAAAATAAACTTATAACACATCTTGTGTTTCTGTCATTTTCAGATGTCCATGCTGAATGGGTGAAGCTATAAGAGAACTCTTTCTGACTGTGAAGGACAATGTCTGTTCTGCAGCTGTAACAGCTGTTTGTGGAATCTCTGTGTCTTTTTTTTTTCCCCCCAGCGCATAGCTTTACAGATCACATGGCACTTAAGTGGCAGAAAGAGTTAATGCTCCTTCACTGTGTTACAGGAAGTAATTATGCCCCTCTAACCAGTGTCTTTAAAGACAGAGCTCTTTTTTTTTCCTTTGGCCTTGCTAATTCTGCTGACTGCAATGTGAATCGGTGGCTGGAATGAGCAGCCATATTGGAACATGAAATGACCTTGGGAAGGAGAATCACAGAAAAGTAGGGCAGATGGAGCCTGAGTCTTTGACCCCATGGTGAAACATATGAACCTTAATCCAGATTACCTCTGAACATCTGGAACATAAGAGTAAAAATCTCTGGGTCTTATTTAAGCTACTCTTAAGTGCTGAAGCTATTACTAGTATTCATAGGTACGCCTAATCCCAACCGATATAAGATTTTGATACCTGGAAAAAGGAGGCTACAAGTAAGAGGACCTAACCTCATAGAATTTGCTCAGTGGAATTGGTTGGGTGGGATAATTCATGGTCTGAGTTATTGCCACCTGAAAACGTATTGTACCTGGACAAAACATTGATGAATGTATCCCCTGCTGTTTCTTAAGAGGCAGATCACATGTCATCTAATGTAGTAACATTAGGGAAAATGCTAAGAAATACTAAGAAAACTCACATTATTGATTTTTGCCGGCTGCTTCTTGTCACTTTAGCAATGCCCTGAGGAGAAATGAACAATGTCTGTGCTAGCCTTTCTGCACACCACTGTGGGAAGGCATAAGCGAGGCACTCTCTATCCATGGTCAATACCGTAAACGGATTGAGAGTCTAATAAGCGGGGGCCTTGTAGATCTGAAAAAATAAAATAATTTCCCTTCCAAAACTAGGACATTTATCTTCTAAGGCTTCTCAATAACAACCTCCACAGAATACAGGACCACAGCTTCTTAAACTACTTTTCATTAAAAGTTCTATGCCAGCGATGCCTGGGTGGCTCAGTCCAACTTCGGCTCAGGTCACGATCTCAAGGGTCCAGGAGTTGAGCCCCGATTTGGGCTCTGTGCCCACAGCTCAGAGCCTGGAGCCTGCTTCGGATTCTGTGTCTCCCTCTCTCTCTGCCCCTTCCCCATTCACATTCTGTCTCTTTTTGTCTCAAAAATAAATAATAAACATGAAAAAAAATTACAAAAGAGTTCCATGCCAGATGAAGGGGGGTCAGCCCAAGAGCAAATTCAAATTAAAGATGGCGCCTCCCCATTCAAGTCCCTCCCCATTCAAGTCCTCAAAAGAGCCTCAACCAGGGAAGCAGCAATAGAAGATTGCATTTTCACAGATGTCCAGACATGTAAAGATACAGATAGACAGGTATATAGATATGGATTATTTATTTACTTACTACAGGAAATTATGCAATCGCGAGGGCTGGATGAACCAGCCTACAGTCCCCAGGACGGGTACTGAGGAAGGATAGGCCCCCAAGACCACGAGCAGGCTGGGGCCCGAGGAAAGGGAGCGATAGCTGGCGTCCACAGAGGAAGCAGGAGAGTGATTACAAGTTCAGCTGCTACAACAGTGACGAGACAGGCCAGCAACGAGATGATGGTGCAGGTCCCAAAACGGAGACAACCCTGCACCTTTCCTCCCGTTTGGGTGATGGGGCCGGAGGAGAGACAAAGATGGGGAATGGATGGGATGGGGAAACCAGCTGACACAATGTGTCACTTGAAAGCTAAAAGCTGAGATGACCTGTTCAGGAAAGGGGCTGGGACACACACAATTTGTGAAGAAATTATATTTTTAAAGGAGCTGCAAGCCTGCTATGCAAACACCTATGTCTTTTTTCACATCTAAAACACCCTAGGTCTCCAAACCCACCCCTGAGAAGTCTGATTAGCTCCAGAAAGAGCAAGCTCCCCTGTCCATGTTAGACATGACCGGCCAGGGAGTACAGCAGAGGCGAAGAATCTTCCTGCAGGCAGAATCAGGTGCTCACAGAGGAGAAATATGGGAGATCCTCCCAGATCACAGAAACAGAAGCATCCGGAAAGTCAAAAATAATTTCTTCCATGGCCAAAAATGAGGTATTCACCAACACCTCCCTAACAGATTTGGCAGTTGCTAAGGAAGAGTGACAACTTTCCCAAGTAGGAGTTTTGCGTTGTGGTTATCCTGTTCCCACCTGTAAAGGTGTATTAGAAGTGGTGGCTGTCGATGACTCGTCTTTGCATCCGTGGGTGATTAAAGAAGACGAGGTTCGACACAGCATCTTTTTTTTTAATATATGAAATTTATTGTCAAATTAGTTTCCATACAACACCCAGTGCTCATCCCAAAAGATGCCCTTTTCAATGCCCATCACCTACCCTCCCCTCCCTCCCACCTCTCATTAACCCTCAGTTTGTTCTCAGTTTTTAAGATCGACACAGCATCTTAACCAAGCACTGCACATTACCCAGCTATCCAGGAATTTGCGCTGGATGAAATCTTTGGGTAGGTGGGGTGAGTAGCCAAGTGGGTTGTCAAGCAGCCGAGACAGCTTCTCAATTTCCAAGTGGTAGGATTTTACCTAGATCTTGACCTCCCAGAATAAGGTTACATTTCTTTGACCTACTTGCAGTTACGTAGCGTGGCTACGTAACTGAGCCCTGCTGGATAGGAGGCAAGCGACCGTGTTGGGATGAGCTGTAGTGAGGAGAGAGTGATAGTAGCCCAGATTCTGAAGAATGTTTTGAAGAACTGCCTTCACAGCCCTGGCCTGTGAGACCCAGACATTTGTACTTGCCAGAAATTATATCATTCCATTTCTTACGAATGAACATTCTTAGCATGATGTCTCTAAAGATGCAAATATTTGTCCTTTTTCTGTCCACGATTTCTCATCATCCCCAGCCTGCTTCCTTACTAGAAGGTTCACCTACGGTTTTCCTGAAGTGTGTGCCTTTAGTTGTCTTTATTTTGCCCACCCTGTGGACAGGCACTTATAGCCACTGTGTTGGGATTTCTAGAAAGAGCTTTCGTAGTCATTACCAACAGAGGCAAACACCGATTCAATTCCTTCATCCGGGCTACATTCGCACTGCTAACTTTTGTTGACTCTGTCTTGCCGTGAAGTTTAAGCATGCCTCACGAGTTATACTAACTAAATTGCTCATGAAGAAAGCATGGCCCAGGTGGTTTGTACAAGGCTCCTGGTCGTAGGACTTTGAAAACCAAACACAGCTCCACAGACTCCGTTATATTTCAAGTTGGACAGCACGCTGTCACCGTATTCCAGCTTTCAGGCTTCCGAAACATATCTCTCTAACTGTCTTAACTCGCTTTTCCACTTTGACTACTACTGATTCATGCCTTGTGGGACTGCAGACTGTAAGATGCCAGGGTCACCAACAAAGATGATCTTTAAGATAATAGAACACGTGCAGGACACAAAACTGAGAATTGCACATCAGATATATCAAGGTCCAAATGGTGTTATTCCAGCATTTCCAAAATTCTGTCCTAGTGAGAGTTAATGGTAAGATCAAATATAGAATCTATATCAGCCAGATATAGATTATATGTGAAAAGGGAAACTTTGTAACTGAAGAAGTTTAAACAAAAATGTGTTAAATAAGATGTAACAGGTCTTAAAGGTACTAGAGTACTAGTTGACTAGTACTGGCCAAGTGTTTCTCCAGGGACTGGAGGTACATGTTGTTGGGTGTAGGTTACACGACATTTCTTGAAAACTTATAAGACTAAACATCTTTTTTTCCCCTCAACAGCCCATGTGCTATAAAATATTATTGGAAATATGCTGTTGCATTATCAGTAAGATTGACCTGGGGCAACCATGAAGCCAATATAGCTGCTTGGGATCTTGCAACCCTCGGTGGAGTTTTAGTCGTGGCATGGTTAGCAACTTATTTTTTTTCTGTTCACCGAGTCAGGTTGAACAAATCGGTCTAGTATAGTTAAATTTATTGAGAAATGCTTAAGTTGTAAAAAGTCTGGAAGCGAGTATTAAACTTCAAATCTGACCATCCAGAAAATGCTAAGGCTTAGAAGAGCTTCCAGAACCTTCTGGGGCAGATGACTGTGTTCAGCAAGGGCAGCCCCAGGATATGTAATAAATCACGGACCATTTGACAAAGATGCCAAATGAGGCATGTGATCCCAATAAAACCAAAGACGTCTGAGTTCAAAAGCTGTATGCTCCAGGGACAGACAACAGAGAAAGATATTCACTGACAGAACGTATCTCATGTTCGTCAATTTTTACAGTAAGAGACTGATAAAATTTTTACAGTAAGAGACTGATAAAATAGATGGGCTCTAGGCAAAAATTTTTCTGTAGTTGTGTATTTTCACATAAGACAGGTTTTCCAATGGTGTTATTTGACATTTTAAAAAATATCAAATTCGTTATGAACTTTGTACAACAGAATAAAACCCCTTGTGTGAAAAAGGATCCAACCTCACAATAAATTACATCCTGATACCTAACCTAATCACTTTATCCCCATCATCCAAACATTTAAAAATCAAGAGCACTTTCTCATTCATGGAGAAGCTCAGAAATAAAACTCACACATGTGTGCGTGCGTGCGTGTGTGTGTGTGTGTGTGTGTGTTTGCGTCAGGTGAAGAGATGAATTCACCTATTTTTATACAATATCAAATATTTACTTATTTGTAATATGAAATCTACAGAATTTTGGTGATTTTTAGATCATCAAACCATATTTTTTCTAAACTGTTCATCTGTCCTCAGCGTAATATGAAGGATTAGAGATCTCATTTCAGCCTGTTGCAATGCAAAGAAAACTTTAAAAAAAAAATAGTCATTTTAACAAGCATCCTCCATAAGATATACACAGCAACAAACAAATTGTATGACAAAATTAAGAAGAAAGTCTGATTTTAACACCCTGGTGTTTTGTTGATTATAAAATGGTTTACTTATCTCATATTTTCTTGGGTTTAGTGACTTACCTAGAACCTAGACTTACCTAGACTTACCTAGAACACACAGCACGTATAGGGTCTCCTGGACAGTCTCTAAATACAGAAAGCCCCGACTATTACTATTAACTGGTCTCTAACAGCTCAGCCACCCCAGTGTTTGGTCTCTCTCTCTTTCTCTCTCTCAATCTCTCTCTTTAGCGATCTCTTTCTCTTTCTCTCCTTTCCCTTCCCCCAGCAAGTAGCTCACTGCAGTTTCTAATAAACAGGATTTCTCTCACCTGACTTACTCTATAATAGAGAGCTACAAAAGCTCCAAACTTCTCCTTCTTCTTTTCAGACAAAATACCAGAAATTTATTAAATGTTCCGTATAAGTTTTGCAAGTGTCTTAAATCTCTTTTTTCCCCCCTTTTTTGTTTAAGTAGCCCCCTCCTCTTTCTGCTTAGACTCATACTGGTTCTGTCCCTTTGGCCACGTGCTTGAACACGCCCACGTGCTTTGTGTAAGTTCTCCACACTACACAAGGAGAAAAAATCAAGTTGTGCAACTTAATGTAAATAGTGCGAAATTTGGTCAATTTGTGTTCTTTGCTGAAGGATTGGAAACACAGCATTCCCCCATTTCCGTTGGAAACATAGCATTCCCCCATTTTCATTATTCATTTACCTGAATGTTCCAATTCCTCTACCCTTCTTTCTCTTGCCAACCCAAATTAAGGGGTCTGCTAAGGAGTTTTTAATGCTCTCCTTCCAGAAGCCTGCATAATTTGCTCATGGAGGAGGCAGAATGGGCGACATAATTCACTGTTAACTGTGTGTTGTCCCATGAAACACCAAAATTCAATATGCTGATAGAGGCCCAAGTAATAGGAAAAAAGAAAATGCCCCAAGAACTTCAACCCTCCCACAACCTGAAAGGATTTCTAATAGCTGAGATCTCATTAAAAGATAAGGTTTGCGTGGACAGGCAGACAAAAGCAAGGGAAGCACCCAGACCCTGATTCACAGAGCACCTGTGCCCTTCGTCCCTGAGAGACCTCTAGGCACAGGGTCAGTGGCCAAGGGCACGCAGCACTTCAATTCAGAACAAAGAGCTTTGTTCCCCCTTTTCCCTATCTGGGCTCCTGGGGCCTGAGTTCTTCTACACAGGTCACTTCACCTCATTGGTTAAAGAACGATAGGGGCTTCTCAGTGGCTCAGTTGGTTGAGCATTCAACTTTGACTCAGCTCCTGGTTCATGAGTTCGAGCCCTGCATCCAGCTCCCTGCTGTCAGGGCAGAGTTACTTCAGATCCTCTGCCCACCCCCCCTCTCTCTCTGCCCCTCCCCTGCACTCTCTGTCTCAAAAATTAATAAAACATTAAAAAAATAAAGAACTATAAACATCCATTAGTGCAAGTAAACCCCCTTGTAGACAAGTACTGAGAAACCCAAGATTCAGGAACAACAAGTTCAATAAACAACTACACACACACACACACACACACACACACACACACACAAAATCCCAATATGATTGCATTATGTTTCTATGTTCTATGGCTTACTTCTAATTTTTTCTGTCCTCTCAATAAAGAAAAGGGGATATTAATAAAATATGTATGATATGCTAACTTGATTTCCCAAAACACTTCATATTTCACCACCATTGTCAAACTCGCAGTCCACATGTCCTGCTTTGGCATTCAATGTCTGCACGCATCTGCTCTCAGAAGATTGTGGCCTTAGTCTCAGGTCTTTAAATGATCGCCTCTGTGAATTGGGGAAGGCCTTTAATTTCCTTAGGATTTAGTGGAATGAAGATGCTTGCTAAATGTTTTTACTATGTTATTTTTTGAGCATGCATGGAGCATCTTCTGTGTAAGAAATTCTGTAAACTATATGCAGAAGAAAGTGACCAGTGTGATCAGTCCTTGCCTGTACTATGAGCTTGATGTGATACGAGAATCAGAAAGACAACCTGACCAGCACAGTCTGTTATGATCAGTCTGTTGTCTTAGCTCACTTGACCCTCTATTCTAGGCTAGTCCATCCCGTCAGCCCCTATCACGTGGCCACACAGATAGCTGTCATCTCTACACCTTCACCATGTCTGCAACAAAATTCTGAACCAAACATTTTAATTTCCAGTTGGCTTACTTAATTATATCTAACATAATCATTATTTGATTATCAAGAATGTGTTGAGGGGTGCCTGGGTGGCTCAGTCAGTTAAGTATCTGACTCCCGATTTCAGCTCAAGTCATGATCTCATGGTTCATGAGTTCAAGCCCCATGTCGGATGCTGTGCTGTTAGCATAAGGAGAGATTCTCTCCCTCTCTCTCTGCCCCCCTTCACTTGCACGTGTGTGCTCTCTCTCTCTCTCAAAATAAATAAATAAACTTAAAAAAAAATAAAAAATAATGTATTGATCCCTTGGCCCCTTTAAGCTTTGAAGTATAGTGTTACCAGATGTACAAAATATTCAACAAAAGTAAGAGTACCAGTCTATTAAATGGAAAACCAAATTCAGTAGAAAAAATTTTAAATGACAAATTATAGTTCTCTAAAACAACAAAAAATGATAAAATCATAGCAGTGTGATTTAAGGAAAAAAATTTAAAAAAAGATTTCAGTAATACAAATGAAAAAGAAAAATCATTATAGATACTTAAAATGTCAAATGTATAAAAAGAATGTAGGGACACCTGGGTGGCTCAGTTAAACATCTGACTTCAGTTCAGGAAATGATCTCATGGTTCATGAGTTCGAGCTCTGCATCAGGCTCTGTGCTAACAGCTCGGAGCCTGCAACGTGCTTTGGATTCTCTCTCTACTTTCCCCCACCCCCACTCATGCTCTGTCTCTCCCTCAAAAAGAAATATTCATTTAAAAAAATTTTAAAAACATAATCCACAACTGTATGTCAATACGTTTGCTAATTTAGACAAGAGAGGAAATTTTTTTTTCCACAAAATATACAAAAACTAGAATAATAAGAAATGAACTGTAAATAATCATCCTTTTGTTTAAAATTGGGATCTTTAAGACTTCCATGTGAAAATACTTCAGGCCCAGACTGCTTTCCTGAGGAATTCATCTTCACATTGAAAGAGTAGTAATTCAACTTTACATAAACTCTGCCAGAGAAGAATACAAACATTGAAAACATATCAACTCCTTTCATAGGAAGAGCATAACCTCGTTCATCCCAATTGGCCAAAATCATTACAAAAAGAGAAAATCATGGGACAGTCTTTCTCAGTAGTCAGAGACAAAAACCCTAAGTGTAATATCTACAAAGAAAACCTCCTGTCACATTTGAAGGAAAATCCATGATGATGAAGTAATTTTATTTAGGTTAACACCTTAAAGGGAAAAACTATGGTCACCTCAAGTTCGTAAAAAAAATATTTGATGAGAATAAATGCATATTGATGATTCAAATCTTCTCAGCGAACTTAGAACAAAAAGAAATTAAATTCCCTCGTACAGTCCTTTCTTCTTCCTCTTCCTGAGAGCAAAGTTCATCTATCCCTCTATGTTCAACAGAAATGTTACCTCTTATCTAAACATGCCTCAGACCATGTAATCCACAATTGCCTCTGGTTTTTTTGAGCTCTTGTTTTCTACAATAAACAGGTTATTTTACTTATTGCTCCCCACCCCACACACACACACACTTACTTATGTAATACATTTAGTGACATTTAAGTGTCTTGTATTTGCATGGTCTTCCAACTAATGTATCATGTATTTGAGGCGAGGGACTGCGAATAAGGTAGACCTTTAAAAGATAAAGAAATAAAGAATTTATGTTTTCAGTAAATAGATACAAAGTTTGGACTATGTGTTAGGTTCTAGACATATAGTAAGACATGAAGCTTGCCCCCAAGAAATTCAGTCTAATAGAGAAGATAAATATATAAATAGAAATAAATAATAACCCTCATGGGCAAAGATACAGAACAATGCAATAACAGAAAAAAAACTATACTTAAGTGAGTGATAATATAAGCTTATTTAATGTCATATTTGAATAACATGTTCTAAGATTTTTCTATTTATTGTATTTACATTTATTAACTGAATTCATTTAATTGATATCATTAACAACTTACTATGTTCTTGAATAAACAGAGGGATGAGACATAACCCCCCCGCCCTTATCACAACCAGTCTAATAGAGAAGGGTGGATAATAATGAAATGCATACATTACGGAGATAAGAACAAAGCGATCTGGGAATGAAAAGAACAAATTCACCAGCTCTGTCTGAGGCATCGGGGGAAGAATCCAGCAGTGGCCATCACTTATTCTTTCAAACAATACAAAATGTGTCCCTTCAAAGAGCTGATCCCTGGGCTAAAAGCCAAAGTTAGACCGGTAAACAAAATAGACCTGAAAGGTAGCAACATTTGATCTGGATTTTTTTTTCTAATAGTCCCTTTCAAAGGCTGTGTGGTCTGGGAGAAACTTAGAGATTAGAAGCAGCTGGAGAGCTTAATGGTGGGGAGTGGGCAGGTTCTGCGGCTGGAAAGCCTGCGCATTATTCCTGTGCTCGCGAATTGGGTCACTTTGGGCAGATTAATCTTCCAATGTTCCATTTACCTCATCTTTAAAATGTGAATGATGGGGCACCTGGGTGGCTCGGTCATGATCTCATGGTCATGGGACAGAGCCCTGCATGTGCTAAGTATGGAGCCTGCTTAAGATTCTCTCTCTCTACCCCCCTGCCCCTCTCACCTATTCTCTCTCTCTCTCCTTCTCTCTCTCTCCCTAAAAAAAAAAAAAAAAAAAAAAAAGAAGGCAAGGGAGATAGAGAATGCAAGTGGGGGAGGGGCAGAAAGAGAGGGGGAGAGAATCCCAAACAAGCTCTTAACTGTCAGCACAGAGCCCCATGTGGGGCTCAAACTCACCAACTGTGAGATCATGACCTGAGCCAAAGTCAGATGCTTAATCAGCTGAACCACCCAGGTGCCCCCCCAAAATAATTTTTTTTGACATGAATGATGATACTCACACCAAATACTACTCAGGTTTGTTTAACTTAAATGCTTTAATACCTGAAAAGTCTGTAGCACAGCGACAGGAACATAGTAACTCCTCAGTGCAACACATATCAGAAACGTAAATGTTTTTAGGTAAGAAAATGCACATGATCCATTTTTTGTTTGAGGAAGATGGTGATGGTTTCAGCAGAATAAATAATGGCCTGGGCAAGTAAGGACCTTTAAGTAACAGACAGTTGCCAAGTCAGTGGCAATAGAGGCACAAAGAAGAACTTACTCAAGAGGTGTGTCTGAAGTAGGATATAAAAGGATGTGCGATGCTTCTCCTGTCGAGTGGGAAGCTTCCCATTCTGCAGTGGGAAGCAGACCAGATATCACATCAGGTTCCTAGGGTTCACGTAACAAATCACCACAAACTGAGTTGCTCAGAACAATGGAAGTTTACCTCACGTTCCTGGAGAAGTCCAAAACCAAATCTGAAGTTGGCAAGATCTGCTCCTTCTGGAGACTCTGAGGAAGAATCTGCCCCATGCCTGTCTCCCAACTTCTGGTGGTTGCCAGTATCCTTGGCATCCCTTGGCTTTGGACCCAGCCCTCCAATCTGTGCCTCTGTCTTCACCTGGTGTTCCATCTGTGTTCTTCCAAAGTGTGGCCTTCTTACGAGGAGTCGAATCATCAGATACGGGTCCCATCCTAATCCAGTATGACTCACCTAATCACATCTGAAAGACTCTGTATCCAAGCAAGGTCACATCTAAAGTTCTGGCGAACCTGAACAGGGGGCACCTGAACGGGCACCATGCAATGTACAACAGAAGGCGACACTCTTAACAGGTGAATGAGAAGGTTTAAGCCGGCGACTTGGAGAATGGCTTCTGCTTTCAACACGCTGAACTTTAGATGCCTACAGCAAATGGCAGTGACTGTGCCCAGCAGGCAGGTGGAATCAAGAGTCAGGGTCCAACGAGCATACGAGTTTGGAGAGAGAGATTTGGAAATCACTAACATTCAGGAGATAATATTATTTTAGTGAATTCAGGCTTCCTGAGAGAATAGCCAGAATGTGATGAGAAGGAGAACAAGAAAACCTTCCTAAGGTGAAACCTTGCAATCTTTCAAGTTTCTTAAAATATTAAGGTTTTCTCACACTTTTCTTTGTAACGTGTGAATCACTGATGATGGTTCTATTAAATTTTTAAATCTCTTTATTACCTCCTATGTTAATACTGCCAGTTTTATTAGTCAAAAACCAGAAAGAGAATTTATAGATGCTTGATAAAAAGGGGCACAAACCTCCTTGACATTTAGCATTTTTATCTATTCATTTATTTTTGAGAGAGAGAGAGAGAGCACGCACGAGAGGGCAGACAGAGGGGCGAGCGGCAGAGAGCGAAGGAACAGAGGATCCAAAGCAGGATCCCTGCTGACAGCAGAAAGCCTGAGGCGGGGCTTGAACTCATGAACTATGATATCATGACCTGAGCCAAAGCTGGACGCTAACCAGCTAACTGAGTGGCTAACTGAGCCACCCAGGAGCTTCATTTAGCATTTTGTTTTCATTCAGATCAAAATTATTTGTCATCTCTTGAAATACCTGCAAATGTGTTTCATAAGCTATGTTATACTAATTAAAGAGGTTCATAGTAAGACTTCATAAGTCTCAGCCTTTACCTTGCTATTTCCCACACTGTAGCAGGTAGAAGTTTCATCATTTTCTATTCTATGCTCTCTAATAAAGGTTTCTGCAGATTATATCACTTCCATGTCTCATTTCCTATTTCCTTTGGATGAATGCAGTTTTTTTCCATCAATACATACTTTCGTCCTATATAAGACTGCGTGTGCGTTGGAAAGAATACTATATTTAAAACTAAAGGAAAAAAGACACTTGAATTTCCCCGCAACTACATGATTAACTCACTGTGACACTGATCACGTCACTTGACCTTTCTGTCTCAGCTTTATTCACTAAGAAGTGAAGAAAGTAGTATGCCCGCTGAGTTTACAGGTTTCCAGAAATCTTTAATACGATGAAATGTGTTTTCCAGTGTTGTCTGTAAAGGGGTATATAAATGAAAGTTTCTGTCAAACTGATATTAAGAAGAAGACACAGTTTAAAGGGGTGACCACTATCCAAGAAGGTTCTATAGTGAGAAGAGTGCTCAGGCATCACGTAGCTTTGAAATGAGGCGATGGAGTGTTGGAATGAGAAGCAAAGATGGCAGAGAAACAGTGCCTTGGGTTCTCTGAAGCGCAGCTCCAATAAAGACTGAGAAACAGCCCGAGACTGTTAAGAAAAAGCACCATTAGATACACCAGTTTGGCAAAAAGCAGAATGGGCTGCCATCCACGCAGAACATCGGTCACACCTTTAAGGTAAGCTGTGTTGTTAGAGATTGCGCCGTGTTGTGCGAATAAAGCTCACAGAGCCACAACCAGTCAGCAGTCTGCGTAGGAGGACGATGGAACGAGGAATTCTTTTCATCCCCAAGACCCTCCACATCTTCAACTACACTCACCCAACATACGGAGGACTTTAATAAGTAACTATTCAGCCAGAGAAAAGCTGCACAGTAGAGAAAAGTAGACGGAGGCCGGGGGCAAGGTGTAGTCTCCCTCTGATTGAGGAAAGACAGAATGGATGTGATTTTTGTGTGCAGAACCTTGGACGCAACGTGAGATTCTCAAAAACATCAAGCACTAGAGAGCAAACCGGGCCGGGTTGATATATGTGCAAACAGGGCAGGGTGGGTTGTAATGAAGTATAAGAAAAGGTAAAGGGGATGATATAATATTCTTGGTCTCTGTGGAGTTAGTGCATGGGGCAAATTCCCCGTGCTCCTGCTTTTGTAAGTAGAGCGTTACTGGACACAGCCACACTCGTGCAAGTATGCACTGTCTGTAGCTGCTTATGCCCCACATGGCGTGGCTGAGGTTTAGGGACAGAGGCCACATGGCCTGCAAAGCAAATACATATAATATCTTCCTTTTACGGAAGAAAAATCCCCTAGCCTCTGAGTTCGAGGAATGGAAGAAGCAGGATCTTAGAGGGAAGGAGTAAATCCGAACCAAAACACAGAGCAAGAAGTGGGATTTGCAGTTAGGAAGAAAGTTGATTGCAGGAAATGGCAAACACTTGGGCCACGTGGCGGACAAGACAATCACGACCCGTGCTCTTCGGATTATTGAAAATGAATTGAGAGCGGGTCAATAAAATGACAACTCTCCAATGGCCGAGCTTTCAACTCTTCTCAAGATTCCATCATCTGTAAAGTAAATATTTGGACCAAATGATCTCTGGAGTCCCATTCAGACCTGAGCATCCATGACCGTAAACATATCTGACGATCTCCAGAGGGAGTGTTTTGCTACCCTGCAGAAGAGGTTATGTATTTCATTTGTCCCCTTACAAACCAAACGGGGAGAAGCACTGATGTACATTGTTAAATCTTTCCCATTGAACACACTTTGATGATAAAAGTTAACTCTCGCGGAAGAGGCCCTTTAAAAATCTCAAAGCCTAGAGAAAAATGTGAATTTTGGGAATTCCGTTCACGCTGTATGTGAATCAGGAGCTTACTTGTGTGAAGTGGGTGAACATGTTACAAGGGGAAAACGAAAATTTTTCAACTTTGATCTCAAGAATTCAAACTCATCATCATCCCTACTTCATCCCCACATTCCCCATAAGTTCTGCATCTCCTTTGCTATATAAATTACAATATTGTCTATTTAGTGATCCCTGCGAAGAACCCAGGAGTCACTTCTAAGGCTTGGTTCTTCCTCTCCTTCTGTAGGAGCTCCCAGGATGTCTGTCCAGCTGCAAAGCTCTCTTAGTGCCAAGGAGAAATCTGACCCCCTCCACCTGCCCTGCTACTCCGCGGACCAGGTTTACCCCCATCTTGCTGCTACAACTCCTTCCCTGGCTCACTTAGACCAACACTGGAATCTTCAGTTATCAACTGGCATCTTCAGTTAATCAACCCTTAAATCCATTGCAATCAGAATAAAGTGCATACCCCCTTAAATGGCTCTCAAGAGCATCATGACTTTGCCCTGTGCTTGTGAAACTCATGTAATCACTCCCCTTCCTCAACCTCTCAGGCACCGGCTATCTTTGCTGCCACCGCGAACTGTATTCTGTCATCTCTGTGTCGTTGGACACGTTGTTTTCTCACCTTGGAATGACTTGTCCATACCCCTACCTGTCCATACTCAACTGCCCCATTATTGAGAAATCAACTTAAATGTCATTTCTTCGAGCAAGCTTTCCTAATGCCATGAGGAAGGAGGAAACACCCATATCGAGTAGCCAACGACAACCGGCTACCAACTTACATCATAACATAGCAGTGAAGTGCTGTAATCTCGTATCCCTTGGTTTGTCTCCCAGACGACATTATACTTCCCAAGTACAACATCTGTTTCTTAACTATGACTTTACATCCAGTACCTAAAATAGACTACCTGGCTTGTAGTAGACAGTGAAGAAATATTCGTTGAAGAAAGTAGTGAACCAATAAGTCATTGAAATAACGTCAACAATAGAAGGTGGGAGTTTCACTAGAAAGTAAAAGGGTGAAAAAAGAAGAGCCTAAAGATTTATACTCTGTGCCCATCATAAGAAACATCGCTATACACAGTGTATGTGTTTAAAATGTAACTGTGAATTCATCACAATGATTCTACTATATTTTGTCATATTTGAAATGCTCTCAGAATGGGAAAAAGAAATGATCCAATGTCAGTCCTCAAGCAGGCAGTCCAAACACAAACATATGGACACAAAATCATGTATGAGTTCGTACAAAAATCCCCAAGAATTCGACACCAGTTAGGAAACTTGAAAACAAATACCAAAACACACCATCCATTGACAGGAGTCAATGGACCACTGACACCTGATAGTCCAATGAAACACCACTGTGTTGTTTCGATCCCTTCATTTCTGTGGTATTAGCCAGGAGGAGTCAGGGAGCAAGGAAAGGGGAAGGGACAAAATACTCTATCTGTACCAAGCTTTATTATTATCATTTTGGGGCCATAGATTCCTTTGGAAGTCTGGCAAATTCTATGAACCTCATCACAAACATTATTTTGGAATGCATAAAATAACACCCACGAGAATGTAAACCAATTACATTGCAATCCTGCTCTTAACCCTAAATTAGGTCTACTTTGATATGTAATTATCTAAATAAGAACAACCTTATTTTTTGAGTCAACGATTAATAATGTATATGAAGTGTACAAATGAGGTATTTCGCTTCTCCGCATCGTTAAATCTGTTGGGGTGGGGGTGGGGGGTGTTGTCACTAATCCTAAGAGATTGTAATGAAAACAGTCGCATACTGTTTCCAGTTATCAACAGCAATACAAAGTTCTTGAATGCATGGCAAAGGCTTTATATGATGTGTCAGGGTAACATATAAATATAACAATTCATCTCCATGAATTGAGGAAAAGTCTGTATGCTTTTCTCTACCTGTGCTAGATACTACTATTATTTTGCTGACTTAAAATTTGTTCCTTGATATTGATATCATATGCAATTCTAGTAAATTACAAGTATGTATGCGTAGTTACTCAAATTAGACACACGTAAGTATAATATAATTGATTATATTAAAATGTAGAGGAACCATTGATTAGTCACATCAAAATAAAGTTAGATCACCCTACGCGATATATCAAAACACAAGTTTCAATGAATTATAGCGGTGAGTGTAAAATTACAGTTAAAAGAAAATAAAAATACAAATAAGTAATAAGTGCACATCTACCCATCTGATGGAAAATATCAAGTGACATTATGAGCAAAGGCTTGAACATAAAGAAAGAGTTGATAGAGCTAACAATGTTTTTTAGAAGAAATAGTTGCTTAAAATGCAAAAATTAAAACCAGATTTGGTACATCATTTAAAGAGTACACAGTGTATTCTGCTTAAAACAAAAAGAAATCTGACAAACCATTAAAAAAGGAATGAGACAACTAACAAAAGCAAGTGAGGAACCAAACAGACAATTCACGAAGAAATACCCATGCACATAATTTTAAATTTCATCTTGATAACATTTTTAAAACTTCAAATTAAAAATGAAGTTTACTGAAAATGTTGAAAATGAGAATGATAGGTAAAAATATGATCAAAGTAAAATACACCATCAACATAACTAGAAATTTTTTTTTCTTTTTTTAAATTTTAAAACTTATTTTTATTAAAGCATAATGAGCATACAGTGTTATGTTAGTTTCAGGTATACATGATAGTGATTCAACAATTCTACACATTACTCGGTGTTCATCATGATAAGTGTACTCTTAATCCTTTTTATTTTTAGCTTCTTAACTATACGTATCTTTTCTTTTCCACACCTAATAAAAAGCTTTGGAACTCCTTGAAGTCTAAGCGGACCAATGTGCTGTGATCATTGCTGCTGTATCTAAATAACTTTGAACTTGAGGCTTTTAATGTATCATACTAAAGCAAAAACTGTCTGATTTAAAAAAAAAAAAAAAAACTGAAGTAGGGGCACCTGGGTGGCTCAGTCAGTTGAGCGTCTGACTTCGGCTCAGGTCATGATCTCGCAGCTCATGGGTTCAAGCCCCACCTCGGGCTCTGTGCTGACGGCTCAGAGCCTAGAGCCTGCTTCAGATTCTGCGTCTCCCTCTCTCTCAGCCCCTCCCCAACTCACAATCTGTCTCTCTCTCAAAAATAAATAAAACATTTAAAAAAAATTAAAAAAGAAAACTGAAGTCAATTTTTGTCTCAGACAATTAAAAACAAAACTGATTTTCACAATTGGTATAGAAAAGAAGAGACATATATATGTTGGTAGGGCTAATTTGACCACATGTGCCAATGCATTAAAAATATTAACTCAGTCACAATTTATCCTAAGGGAATAATCAGAGATGTACAAAAAGAAGTTATGAGCGAAGATATTCATCTCCAAAAGAAAGAGTATATAAAGAACTTTTAAAAAGAAGAAAATATGCTTATTATATTTTATGTGTAAAGAGCAATTTGAAAAGCAAAAATGCATAGGTAGAAGTATATGTATGTAGAAAAAAGCTTGAAAAGATGCACACCAGATTATCAAGAGAGCACTCTGCTTGCAATCAGGAAGACTTACCCTCCCACTTGAGACAACTAAATATTAAAGCAAAACACATGAAAAAACAGTCCTCCAGGCTTTAGATGCTAGAGAAGGCAGGGCAGAGATTTCTAAGAAATAAGAAATGGGGAAGTAGACAAGGCGAGCCGGGAGACTGGTCCCACTTGCTTCTTGGAGGAAGTTTCCAGCCCACAGTGTGAGGAAGGGAAGACACGGTCAGAACTGGGAGTCAAGGAGCCGATAGGGGGAGTCCAGCAGAAGCAGGGCAGACAGACTTCTCAGGACAGCAGGACAGGAGAAAGTTGCACAGGGAGAAAACTCCAGAGTTCTGAAGAGGGCCGTCCTCAACAGTTAGGTTGACCACTGTTGATCAGCATGTGCACATGAGGAAAATACCTGAAACATGGAAGAATCAACGGGAACAGTTCCTGGACAGTCAGAAGAATAAGTGCTAGTTGGAGGGAATTGATGAGAGTCCTGAGAAGGATTTTGCCCCAGAAGAGGAGTTAATTCCACAGAAAATGAAGATCTGGTTCTATGTAACAAATCCTTAAAGAAAGATATAAAAGAACCAAGCTTTTCTCAACTGACTAACCCTGTCTAGTACCGAGCTCGAGTACTTGCAGCATAAAAATACGTGCAGAAGCACAGAATGTTCCTCTTGTTCAGCATCCATTCAGAAATTACAGAGTACATAAAAAGGTAGGAAAGGATCACCTATAATGAGGTAAAAAGTCAGTCCGTTGAAACAGATCCAGGAACAACAGAAATAACAGAATTGGTAGACAAGAACATTAAACAGCTTGTATCGCCACATCTCAAATGGTAGAGGAAAGAATAAACATTTCGGCAGACTCATGGGGATATAAAAAGACCGAACTTGAATTTCTGAGGTAGAAATGGCAATGTCTGGGAAGAAAAACGCTGTGCTTGAGACTAATGGCAGATTCAATATGGCCAAGGAAAAGGTTAGTAAACCTGATGGCTAGGTTTCCTTAGCTTTCAGACTGTTGTCATAATGAATGACACAGACTCAGTGACTCACTGAACGTGCTGTATTGTTATCGCATAGTTTTGTCCATCAGGGGACCAACCCACTTTTCACTGGGTTAAAATCCAGGTGTTGGAAGGGCTGCTTTCCTTCTGGAAGTTTTCAGGAATCTGTTTCCTTGCCTTTTCAGGCTTCTAGAAGCTGCTCTCATTTCTTGGCTGCTGGTTTCTCCAGCCATCGTCAAATCCAGAAACTGTGTCACGTGCATCTCACGTTTCTTGGCTATTCTTCTGCCTCCTCCTTCTTCTTTTCAGAGCTCATGTGGTTAGAGTGAGCTTCCCCAGATAAACCAGGACAGTCACCCTATTTTAGCTCATCTAATAGCAATACGAGATCGATCAACACTAAAGAACAAAATTAGGAAAAACGAAATGTCTCAAATGACTTCAGCTTCCTCCTTAAGAAATGAAAAGTGAGGATTAAGGTAAACCCAAAGTAATCAGAAGAAAGAAAAGAAAATAGATCATAGTATAAATCAACAAAAATCAAAATATACAAATGTATATTGCATACATCCTATATATTATATTTGCACATTATATTTAATTATATTAATTTTCTACTTGGTATTTTTAATAGAAAGAAATACCACATCCATATTTTCAGAATTTCACACAATATTTTTTAAATCTCCAGGCTAATAGATTGAAAACAAAGATTACTCTTTAACAGAGGGCAAGCAGTCCCCAATATTGAGATGTAATTATCACAAAAATCTCCAACGAAGAAATCAAATTTAAGAAACAAAACAATTGAGCAAACAAAGAAAACCAGAGACAAACAAAAAACCCAGACTCTTAAATACAGAGAACAAAATGGTGGTTGCCAGAGGGATGTGGGGCACTGAAATAGATGAAGGGGTTAAGAGTATACTTACCGTCATGATCACTGAGAAATACAGAATTGTTGAACTATTGTACTGTACATAATATGTACTAACTGTACATGTATAATGTACATGATGTGTACATTATGCTGTACATCATAGGAAACTAACGTAATACTGTATGTCAATTATACTTGAATAAGTTTTTTTTTTTTTTTTTAAGAAAGCCAACAAGCAAAGAAATCAAAACCAATTCTAAGGGAGGAAGAGAATATTCTTTATCAGGGCCATCTTTCAGAGGGGTGCGCAATGTAACAGCCTCTGGGCATCCATTTACGAATTCCACACCCGTGTATTAAGCACCTGCTTACTATGAATGACGGAGTGCACGGAGACCGAAGCTGGAGCAGGGAACAAGAAGTGTGTTTCTTTGTTAAGCAGATAAAGATGTCGTGTTGCTGCCAACAGCATCTGAACCACTCTCCAGGGTGTTCTTCTCACCTCCACCCGAGAATCACACTGTGTACATCGGTTGATGAAGTTTTTCCGAAATGCCTCCCCTGTGCAAGGGGTGGTTCTGTGACAACCCATTGCCACCCCCTTCTCTTCCCCAGGGCGCAGAGACGCATGTGTGCTGGGGATAGAGCAGGGGAGGCAGGATCTTGCCAGCAACGTTGCTTCTTCCTGTATTCAGACCTACCTAGGGGTCTGGCTCATAATACCAGACATAATTGCATGTAGTGGCCTTCCTTGTACCTCATAAATCCTATGGCTTTTTTCTCCAGTTGGCTATCTTTTGGAAGCCAGGAAAAAAATTATTCAATAAGCCTTGACTACCTCCTCATCTCAATTCTGGTCTGAGTTAATTTTCTATCATGAGGTTCCTTGGCTGTATTTACATCAGTGGACTGTGCAGACATTCTTTGTCCCTGAACCTAACTCAAGTGGTATAAAGTTCCCTGCATAAGCTCCGTGGCAGTTAAGAGGTTGAAATGGTGTATTTCGAGGACATCTAGAGAAGGGTGTGGCCTGAACCCACCAGCTAGCATAATTGTCAATGCCATATCCCCAAACCACTATTAAATAGAATTTGTGTGTTCCCACTAAATTGTGCAGTCTTTTAGGGCTATATCTCACTTATTTCTGTACCATTGCACTTTGAAGAATATCTCATGTAGGAAATAGACAATAGATGCTTATTAACTAAGTGACAATGGTCACCAATTTCATCCAGAGGTTTTGAACTTTATCCAGGTTTTACCAAGCATGCCTGCCAAATAAAATGCTCTCCCTTTCTAACTTCAGAAATTGTAGGGAGGATATTCGCCAAGGCTAACTAAAGGGGGATTGTGAATCTCTTTTTCATAGTTCAGGCTAGAGAAACACAGCGTCTTTCGTTTTTCTCTCTGAGTCCTTTAGGTATTTGTGATTTATTTAAAGTGAGTTCAATCCGGGCACCTCAGAGCTCTTCTGAGAATTTTCACATGTAAAATTAGATCATTTTGGTAAGGAATTTTACAGGTCAACACTTATGCTTAAAATGGAATTCCTTTCAAAGAATTGTTTTTTAATAGTGTACAAATATAAGAAAAACTCAAAGTAGACAACATCATGGTGATAACTGGCGTCCCCGTTTTCCATAGCAAGAAATGTTTTGTTTTCTTCTTTTTTGTCTTTAACAATTCTATTTATTTATGGCATCATGCTCACAAACACTTATTTATGTTATGTATCTGTTCTCATATCTGCTTTTTTGAAACATAAGCTGAAGAAACACTTTAAAGTTTCCTTGAGCTGTTTGTGTGTGTGTGTGTGTGTGTGTGTGTGTGTTTTACTGTTTTGTGGACACTTGTAAACATTCAAACACCGTTTTCCCTCAGAGTTGCCTAGTTAGAGTAACCTCATGAATAAGGTCGTTTACAACACCTGTGTCCTTCAAAAGTTTCTCCAGGGGCGCCTGGGTGGCTCAGTCGGTTGAGCGTCCAACTCTGGCTCAGGTCATGATCTCACGGTTCGTGGGTTCGAGCCCCGCATCGGGCTCTGTGCTGACGGCTCAGAGCCTGGAGCCTGCTTTGGATTCTGTGTCTCCCTCTCTCTGTGTTCCACGCCCGTTCGTGCTCTGTCTCTGTCTCTCTCTCTCTTTCAAAAATAAATAAAACATTAAAAAATTAAAAAAAAAAAAGCTTCTCCAGCAGGATTTTCTCAAGAACTCCAAATAATGGGACCATCACGGTGCTTTGCGAGCTCCTTTAAAAGGGGAAGGGGCTATTGTTACTAATGGCCCCTGGTGATGTGTCATACCTGGCTCTATGAAGGAACTTGTGCTTAAACACAAACAGGTATTGTCTCAATGGAGTTCCAAGGCTAACTAGCATGAGCCTTCATATCACCAGATACACATGAAACTAATCTGACCAGTTTCCAATGGTACTTCCCATTCATAAATTCTTAGTACTACCGCTGCTTAGATCGCTTGCCTTTTATTACCACATCTGTCTCAGTGGGGCAAGCTGGAAATGAGATACAGTGTCAGCTGCCCCCTGCTGACAGGGAGCAGCTGGATGTGATGTGCCCTCCTTGCAGTTAGTTTATTTCCAACTTGGTACCTAATATATACCTCGCCCCTTCTCTTATCCACCTGCTAATGACGCTTACCGCTCAAAGAACAGCTCGAAATTCTGATTTTCTAATCTTGCTAAAGAACATCACAGTCGTCCCTTAACTTTGTATCTCCACAGAAGTATGGCATTCAATTTCAATATTGATATAATGTTTTAACGCTTTGGCTTGGGACACTTCTGTTTTTAATAACAGCACTATTTCCAGGACTAAAATTTTTCTTGACAATTAAAAAAACAAGATACTAAAATTGCTTGAAGTTACAGTCACAAAACATGACAGAGATGTCAAATTAAAATAAATTCAATTCAATGTGTGCCTCAAAAGGGGGCCTAGAGATCGGATTCATTTAGAATTGTAGGCAGAAGTACGTGGAATAACGCGGCGTAGATTTATTCAGGGATCGAAGATCAGAGCCCCTGGTTACAGACACTGAACAGTGGCTTTACTTTCACTGTCTTTGATCAGATCTATAAGAAATTTTAGGATTTAGTGAGATGTTTAACTCATCCCCCAAATCAATACTTTGTGGGGGGGAGGCATTATAAGTAGAAAATGACAAATGCATTATGATTTCTAGAACCAACACATTTCAACAAAATTAGAGAAGTTTTATTTATTTTTGAGCGAGACAGAGACAGAGCACGAGCAGGGGAGGGGCAGAGAGAGAGGGAGGCACAGAATCTGAAACAGGCTGCAGGCTCTGAGCTGTCAGCACAGAGCCTGATGCGGGCCTGAACCCACGAACTGTGAGATCATGACCTGAGCCGAAGTCGAACGTTTAACTGACCGAGCCACCCAGGCACCCAGAAAATTTTAAATAGATACTTTAAAATGTTTAGAGTCAGGAAATAAGAGATTATCTATCTAAGACTCCTTCGTTTTCAAAGGCTTTTGCTTTTAGTCAATATCAATGGCAAATGTAAGCCGTATTGGTAGCTGTTTTTTTAAGAAAATAAAGTATGAAATTTCAAAGGTAAACACTTCCCCAGAACTCTAACGTGGAAATCTAATTATGTACGTGGACATCCATAACTGTCATATAAGCATGCTATTATAAATCAGAACAGTGTTAAAACAATGATCCTAAAATATCCTGTAAATACTAAAATATTCACATTAGAAGAAAGATCATAGGTATCTGACATAAATGGCAAGATTTGTTTTTTCTTTGGGGACTAAAACATCTCTACATATTTGTATTTTGCACATGAACTTTGAGGCTATAAATTATAAAGCACAAACCGGTGGAAAGTCTAACTGTATGATTAAGAAACTAAACTAGTTTGCATTTAAGAAAGAATTTGAATTTTGTAGACCTTACAGAATTATATATTCTGCAAAAGTTTGTGGCATACACACACATCCACATACACAACCAGTTATTTTAATGATGTCTTAAATCCCAATAGAAATACTGAAGGAAATAGTGGTGGTCAGAGCTGAAACTGACCCAGAGGAGCAGGAGGAGGAATTTGTAAAGATATGACTGTTCCCAAGACCTCCAACTTTGAAAAGAGGAATTAATGGCTATAAAGGATATATGACAGCAGAATTTCTCAAACATTTGGCACATTATTTGTCCCAAACCACAAAATGATGTGTAAGCACTTCAGGAAAATCTCAGAAGTAAAAGAAAATGGTTCCTACTTGCTAAAGAAAAAAAAAAAAAGGATCTCACAATTTGTCACCTTGGAAAGATTCCATTTCATTTTTTGCGAAATTTGTTTTTAAGTGTGAAGAGCAGAAATTCCCTTCACACTCCAGAGTGTGTACCCTTCACCTCGTAGTCACAGAATAATTCACAGGAGAATATATGTCGTATATTATATATTACCAATGTATACGGTGAAAGGGCTTGGAATATTTTCTTGGATAGTTTTATTTATTTCGTATCTGTTGAAAGTAGAGTTCCTTTTAAAATACAATAGAAGGACAAGAGCCTAACTGATGCTGATGATTGGTTTTCCGTGTCACCATCCAAGAGCAGTGTCTCGTACAGCCCTATTCAACCACTGCCACACCCAAATTTAATGACTCTGTCGAACCCCACAGCATGCATTTCCTTACAGGTTAATTTCTGGGGCTACATACTTTAACCTGACTCCTAAAAACGCATTATCTATCTTCTACCTTCTTGTGTCATATTTATTCTTATAAGACAAATCATACTTTAAATGACACGGGTTATTGAAAAATAAATGAACAGATCGTACATCGATATTCTCATAACTTCCTAAAATCGGTAGAGACTGTGGCAACATGATGTCAGTTTCCTGAAATTTGAAAATAGATAGCATACTGACCCCCCCCATTTCTCAACTCTGAGCACACTAATCATTTATTACACGCGATTTACCACCTTACTGTATACACTCTCACCCTCTTGTTTCTTGTGTGTTTTAATGTAAATAAATTATCGTGTTGAAAGCTTCTTGCAGAAGGGAATTCAATCTCCCACCTCATTTTATACTGGTCATGGTGTCTAGGAGACTGGATGACACAAAGCGATAGCTCAATAATACCTGTGGTTGGCTGCTGTGATTGAAGAAGGTATGCCCAAATGGAATTCTTTATGAATGGCATTCCTCTCCCAAGGTCAGCGTGCATGACACCTTCTTCCATGTACACAGTGCCTTCTGGGTAGCTCGCACAAAAAGAATAACGTTATTCCTAAATTCCACCCTCTTCATCGATTCGTCCCAGCACCTTACCTATACACACACATTTACACACGCGCACATACACACACGTGAAAAAATACCATGGAAACATGCAAAGTGTTTGTTTTTGGTTTATTATTTTGGTCACGTGTTCAATGCTTTACCCTGTGAATAACAGTTGTTGTTTTGTTTTGTTTTGTTTTTTTAAAGGAGAGGAATGGGGAACCTGGGTGGTTCAATCGGTTAAGCGATCGACTTTGGCTCAGGTCATGATCTTGCTGTTGTTGAGTTCGAGCCTAGTGTCGGGCTCTGTGCTGACAGCTCAGAGCTTGGAGCCTGCTTCGGATTTGTGTCTCCCTCTCTCTCTCTCTCAAAAATAAATCAACATTAAACATTCAGAGAAACTTCTCTAGTAACGAACTATATAAATGATCCCTGAAAGTATAGTCTTAAAAATAAATTAACATTAAGATGAAAGGAGAGTAAGAAAGGCTGTTCTGAGTTAATGAATAATGTTAACAAAATTATGAATGTGACAATCATACCTTAATTTAAAAAACACTGGCGTTCTTTCTGAACTAGTTACCAGAGGAATACCCTTCTTATTTGGGCCTCTCCAAGGTCATTACTTTGGAGGCAAAGAAAAGTCAAATAATTTGTGCTGGAATTTTAGTAAATCTCAGTAATTTTCCTCACCACCCGTTGTCTAGGACAATCCATCATTGTGACTCATACAACTACAATTCATTTATTGATGCTCTTATGTTCAGAGTTTTTAAAAAAATTATCAGAAAACATCTCTCTAGGCATTTTTTTTCAAAAAATCTGTTGCATTAGACTATGTCAAATATTTGATTGAAACAAATGACATTTCCGTATAACATATAAAATGTGTGCATTGTTACTTCACTTCATGATGTGACACATGACCACGATGTGATGGTCATCATAACCCATAGCTGAAAGTACTCCATCCTCTAATAGCCCAGCCAATCGACCATGAAGCATTTCAGCCAAACAGAACCTTGTAAAGTCCTCAGGTCTCTCTGGCTGCATGTGGAGTTGTTTGTTTTTATCAGATGTTAAAACTTGGTCTCTGTCACAGGGTGGAATTCAAGATAAAATAAAGGCTTAATTATTCTTAGTGAATGCACAAAAATAAAATAACCAGGTAATGCTCCTAATGAAATATTCATAAACGGGAACGCATTAAAGGTGTAAAATATAAATCAGGTTATGCAAAACACACACAGAAACACTTGTTCATGCATACACACAGTTGATCTTGAAAATATGCAAGCTTTCAGGGTGCCTGGGTGGCTCAGTTGGTTAAGCGTCCTACTTCTTGGCTCAGGTCATGATCTCATGGTTCCATAAGTTCGAGTCCTATGTAGGGCTCTGGGCTGACAACATGGAGCCTGCTTGGGATTCTTTCTCTCTCTCCCTCTCTCGCTGCCCCTTCCCACTGGTTCTCACTCCTCTCTCTCTCTTGTTCTCTTTCTTTCACTTGCTTTCTTTCAAAATAAATAAACTTAAACAAGAAAGGAAATAAATGCTCCATGACAGATTCCCAATGCCTCCTATATGAAATTCATAAAAATCACCAGATAGACATTTTTAAAAGTAAACAAATGAATACAGGGTTGGGACTGAAAAGAAAGAAAACTCTGGGTCAACCAGAAACTATAGGGGTGCCTGGGTGGCTCAGTTGGTTAAGCGTCCAACTTCTCGGCTCAGGTCATGATCTCATGGTTCACAAGTTCAAGCTCCACGTGGAACTCTGTGCTGACAGCTCAGAGCCTGGCACCTGCTTCAGATTCTGTGTCTCCCTCTCTCTCTCTGTCCCTCCCTTGCTCATGCTGTTTCTCTCTCTCTCTCTCAAAAAAACAAACATTAATACAAATTTTTTTAAATAAAATATGCAATTTTCCTCATTTGCGACTACTCCTCAGGCTCTAACTAGCTCTAGACCTGCTTCTGGTAACATGAAGGTGGACCATTAGAAGAAAGAAGTAAGTAACATGTGTCCATTCACTGCCTAGTAGCATAACACACAGAAGCCTCGGATTTCAAACAAAAACCAAAATGTCCACCTCCGGAAAACAATCTCAAAATATAAAATACATACTCTGAAAAAAAATCACCTCAGTCAAACTGAGACAGGGAAATCACGAGGCACACCAACAGGTCCAAGCGGTGTTCCCAGGAGATGGCATAAAGCTTCAATATACGCGGACACACATTCATTCGAGCAGGGCATAGAACACCCCATCTCCAGCAGACGTCTCTGTTTCCAGTCTGTTCCCCGATAGGTGTAAGGCATCAGAGAAAAGAAAAATTCCTTGTTCTCTTCTTCATGCAGATAAGTATACCCAGTGCACCTCTAACTCCATAAAACTTTGCTTTTCCCATGACTACATTTGAGTTCTGGAATAACTTATCCCCAATGCAGTCATCCAGTCTCTGACATTCATGGCCCAGCGTTTGTACAGCCAACCACAGTAAAGTGGATATCAGGACCAGTTTCTAACTGAGATTATTCCCAACTGTTATATTCTGCTTGATGATCCCTATCTTTTATAATGACTTTCATGGCATACCCACATTCATAAGTAAATATATTTACAAAATCATTAACACGATAACAATTCAACTAAGGTAACGTGACATAAAAACCGGCAGCATGAATCCTGTGTTTTAGAAGCCACAAAAGTAAGAATCAAAATATTCCTCAGGATTTTTTAACAATTTTTTTAATATTTATTTATTTTTGAGAGAGAGAAAGAGAGGGGAGGGCAGAGAGAGGGAGACATATAATATGAAGCAGCCTCCAGGCTCTGAGACATCAGCACAGAGCCCAATGCAGGGCTTGAATCCACAAACTGTGAGATCATGACCTGAGCCAAAGTTGGACGCTTAACCGACTGAGCCACCCAGGAGTCCCTCTTCAGGTTTTTGCTTTTTTTTTTTTTTTTTATTCAGGGAATTTTAAAATGTTAAATGTGGTACAAGAGCTATTTATCAAACTTGTTTCCAAAACATTTAGACATTGAATAACAGAATGCTGTCAAAGTAATTAGTAGAATGGTAGAATATTTATTATAATTCATATATATAAATTATCTATACTGTATAATCTAATTATAATTATATTTAATTGAATGCTCAGGCATTAAGGAAGAAAGGAAAAGAGTGATCAAAGCTTGTGCTAGGGCCAGATCTCAATATGAACATACTTAATTCAGTCTGGCATGGTTCATCGAATGGGAAGAGAAATCATTGACGATCAAGCTGTAAATCTAGGTAGGTAAAGATGAATAATTTTGAACGCTGGGCTGAAAACTTTTGATGTTCTTAGGTAATGTGTGGGAAGCTATTTTATACGCTAGTAAAAGTAGTCAATTCTTACAAGATTCAGCTTCGTTTAGAGTAATCGCCCCTGACCAAGGTTTTGCCTTCCCTGGTGTCAGCGGTCGGAAAGCAGGTGATCTTCCGGCTGATGTACCGTCAGAAGGTCATTAGGACCTAAAGCTACGTCACATGCCTACGCCATTCACCTCGCTTCGTGTCGTCATGTGGGCATCGTATCATCTCACACCATCGGAGAAAGAAGAGTGGGTATAGCACAATAAGATGTTTTGAGAGAGGCAAAGAAAAACAGAACACGTTCACGTAACTGTTATTACAATACATTGTTATAAGTGCTCTCTTTTATTATTAGTTATTGTTGTTAACCTCTTGCTGTGCTTAAATTAAAAATGAAACTTTATCATAGGTGTGTGTACATAGGACAACGACACAGTGTTTTTAGGATCCAGAACTAGGTTTCAGGCATCCACTGGGGGTCTTGGAATGTATCCCTCATGGATAAGAAGAGACAACTCTCCTGGGGTTTTTACCAATTAGAGAAGTGCATGGGATTCAATTATAGCAAAGGGCACAGAAATTCATGTCTATTAGTTATTTTACTCTTTCATAAGGGTATCTTGTTTGTTTATTTATTTATTTTGAGAGAGAGAGAGAGAGAGCAGGAGGGGCAGAGAGAGATGAGGAAAGAGACACCCACGCAGGCTCCACAGTGTCAGTGCAGAGCCTGATGCAAGGCTTGAGCTCAGGAACCATGAGATCATGACCTGAGCGAAACCAAGAGTCAGAGGCTTAACCGACGGAGCCACCCACGCGCCCCAGTCAGGGTATCTTAAGTTGAGTCTGAAACCACAACATTTTCTCTCTGTACCATATTACCTGATTTAATTGTGCATGTTTCCTCTGTTCCCAATTAGCTCCAGTTGATATGAGGTAAAAGAATGAGAATAGAAAAAAAAGAAAATTTTAAGATTTGGGTTTGGGAATGATTTTGTATACATATTGTAAGGAAGTGAGACTGAATTCTTCATCAGGTTGATACGTTATCCCTGAAGACAGTTTCAAAACAGAAGCACAATAGTGGTAGGCACAGAAATGGCAACCCAAACACCATTGACAAACTCTTCTTAGGGTGCACCCTCTCACCATATTACGGCTTTAAAGATAAATGGTTACTTTCTTAGGCTTCCTTTCTGCTTATGTATATATGACTGACTCCAAACCATGAAATGTAAAAGGATGTCTTCTAGAGGTGCTTCTGGAAAAGCAAAGAAAAAAGGGGACAAACAGATAAATGTAAGTACAGGAAACATGCACTCTGCTCAGGATGTGATGGCTGGAGCTGCAGCAGCCACCTTGACCCATGACACAACCTCCAACCAAACAGGATCATCGGTCCTAAGGGTGTTAACCCACCACACCAATACCAGCAGGAGCCTGAAAAACCGTTCAGTGGGAAAACAAATCTCAATTGTTTAAGCCATGGAAAGTTAGGGGTTCGTTTTACTTTTTTTCTTTTTGCTGTTGCCACGGATGTCATTGTTACTTGGAGTCAAAGTCATTCCTGATCAATATAAAGTTTTTTTTTGTTTGTTTGTTTTTGTTTTGTTTTTTAAGCAAAGGTAACACCATTGAATAAAAGCAGAGTTAAAAAAAAAAAAAAGCAGAGATGCAAAAAACATGAAGGATAACCCTAAAATATAGCATCCTTTCATGTGCCTGAGCTTTGTATGCTACTTAAGCGAACAAACAAAATATATAGCTACACAGTGAAGGTTTTGGTCCACTATAATAATGCAAAATTCAGTTTACTCACGACATGAAAAGTCACTGATTCTGAAAATGTGTGCCCTAACTTGTTGAGATGAGTTTTAATTGTCATGCATTTGAGACAAAGCCATGTCTTGGGGATGTTTTTATTGTAAAACAGAAATAAAGATAAATGTTTTAAAAAATGAAATATTTAATAGTATATATTATTATTTGTATAAGTATATGTTATATAGTATTATATATTATATTATATACGTTTATAATTTGATATAGTATGGTGTGCAATATGTCTATTTTATATATTTTAATACATTTTATATTTCTATTTTTAAAATATTTATGTTTAACATATATAAATTTATAATTAATTATAAGGTATAGAAATATGCTTCCATAGTGTATAATATTACATATCGTATACATTTATTATATTTATTTTTACTTTAATATAATTATATATTATATACCATGTACATGGTATATAATATTCATATATTTTAAAAGTTAAAATAACCAGTTTTGATGGTATCTTCAAGATATGTAAAGAATTTGGGGGCACCTGGGTGACTCAGTTGGTTCAGCATCCGACTTGGCTCAGACCATGATCTCATGGTTCGTGGGTTCAAGCCCCACATCAGGCTCTGTGCTGACAGCTCAGAGTCTGGTTCCTGCTTCGGATTCCGTGTCTCCCTCTCTCTCTACCCCTCACCCACTCACATTCTGCCTCTCTCTTTCTCTCAAAAATGAATAAACATTAAATTAAAAAAAAATATGTGAAGGATTTTGCTTTGAAGGATTCAGAATATCCAATGACATAATCTATATTTCACGCTATGGGGATACTTTTAAGTGAGGAGAAGAAGGTGGTAAACATGTCTATAGGTCTTTCTAAAAGTGTATTTATTAATTACTGCTCAAAAATTAAGAAAAGGGTCCAAAAGCATTAAAAATTAAGACACTTTGAGGTTCCTGGGTGGCTGTTGGCTGAGCATCTGACTCTTGATTTCGGCTCAGGTCATGACCTCATGGGTTAGTGAGATCAGCCCCACATCGGTCTCTGCACTGACAGTGGGGAGCCTGCTTGGGATTCATTCTCTCTGTCTCTCTGTCTCTCTCTCTCTCTCTCTCAAAATAAATAAATAAACATTTTTTAAAAAAATAAAAAACTAAGACGTTTTGAGCGTATGCTTATATTTGTTCATGTTATATAAACCTTTAGCGGGGCGCCTGGGTGGCGCAGTCGGTTAAGCGTCCGACTTCAGCCAGGTCACGATCTCGCGGTCCGTGAGTTCGAGCCCCGCATCAGGCTCTGGGCTGATGGCTCAGAGCCTGGAGCCTGTTTCCGATTCTGTGTCTCCCTCTCTCTCTGCTCCTCCCCCGTTCATGCTCTGTCTCTCTCTGTCCCAAAAATAAATAAACGTTGAAAAAAAAAATTAAAAAAAAATAAACCTTTAGCAATCAGTTGCCATGTTCTGGGAAGTATATGCCATGTTGTATCATTTTCAATTAATTTGAAATAACATTCATAAGCTACAAGTTCTCCATCTTTGTAATCTTATCCACCCAGAGCCTATTGGTAATGAAATGATAAATATTGAATGTCTCTAAATAATCTTTAGGCGTCAAGTAGAGTGCAAAGGCTCTTTATTATGCCATAATCGTCTGATATAATGAGGCTAGACTTCCTCAAATTTTCGGGAGAGGTAGCTCAACATGTCTGCAATGTTTTTGGTGTTACAAAGGAAAAAAACCATGTGTGTCCTTCACCAAAAGGGATGACGGTTACTGAAGAATCGAAAGTTCAGCAGCTTGTTCTAGAAGATTACATTCCTCATTGCTGCTTTCACGGGGAAAAAAAAAAGACCAGAGGTTGGTAGTGCTACCACTGATTAAACAAACTTCCAGAAGCAGGATGCCTTACATGGCTGTCGTTGCTATGCTCTCTTCATAAGTAATTCAACTACTTAAAACTGTTTTCCAAAGTAAAGAATGCAGTGAGTACAATTTTGTGTGTCTGCACTTTGAGTCTCTTCTCCGTTAACCTTTCTCTGAAAAGACACGCCAGACATTATTTTCAGACAATTGTTCTGTTCAGAGAAACACTAAGAACAAATAAGCATATGCATTTGAAGTGTGGAGAACATTTTAATGGCGTTAGAAATAATTTTGCCTTGCTTCGCTGCAGGGCTCACAAAAATGACTCAAGAAAAAAAGTCCCAAAATGTGGTGAAAAGCTATTTAGATTTATCACTGAATTTCGTCGGCTGTTTCTCAGACCTTTTCTTTCACCGGCTGATAATAAATGTCATGTATCCTTCATAGTCCTGTCACAAAAGAGAAAGTATCTCTTCATTGAGGCGTAAGGCTGTTCATCTTGTCAAAACTGACAGACTTCCAAATAAAAGATTAAAGGTCTAAGATTTTAATCTCTCAAAGTTGCGGAAAAAAAAAAAGTTTCTGGAACTTGGATATTCTCTCACGGTGACAAATTATCTTAAAATAACCAGGAGAGACTATATTTTAGCCTGTTAAGCAATAAATGAAATCACAAATAACTGGTAATCCGTCATAGTAATCTGTCCTAGCAAGTATATGTTGAAAATCTACTAAATAGCTCAGCATTGCTGATGTTACTGAAGGATATCTGTTAAGAAACTTACACAGTTTTGAATTGGCAGGGCAAGCAGGCAGACATAAAAACAATAATCTAAAAAATCTAAAGCAGAATGTGAAGAAATGCCTCAGGTAGGGGCAGAGGCCTCATAGGGAGGCTAATATAATGCGATGATACCGAATATGGGTTCTCTGTTCAGGTATTCTGGGCTCAAATATTTCCCCTCCTCCCTGATTCTGACCTTGGGAAATTGACCTTATCTCTGTGAGCTTCGGTTTTCTGATTTCTGAAATCCATTTTCTTGTCATTCTTTCATACCTATTTCTCAAGGCTGTACCAGCTCCTGTGGAGCAAGGCTGTGTCTTACCCACCTTACTATCTGGTGCATGACTAGATGTGAGTGTCATTTGAAATGTCTACCCCCATTGCCCCAAGAAAGAGATGTCCATCTATCTTAAAGCAACATTTTCCATGTCTGTCTCTCTGCCTGTCCCGGAGACCCTTTACCTCCCTGCCCTTGTTTTCTTTTCTGTGTTGGAATCTGCTGGAGTCCCCCACCCCACCCCACCTCCAGGTCGTTTTCCAGTCCCTGTTCAACCAGGAGTCTAAATGTTTTCCCTGACACAGGTAGGCTCAGAAAGCTTACCCACGCTGTCATCCTCCTGGTTTATCCCTTGATGTCATATGCCCTTCTTTTTGCCCCTTAGGGTAAATTTTCCTTTTTATCAAATGCTCATTTTTCCTTCATTACAAAAGAGTGGAACCACACAAACATACCAACGGTGACCCGGGAAATACAGTGGGACCCAGCACTCGCTTACAAAGTACACACTTCGAGTCGTTCACACGAAATCTCTCCCCTCGTCTGACCCCATTCCCTCCCCTCCCCTTTCCTGACTTTGGTGATTATTACTCCCAAGCATGTCTTTAAATTTTACAACTTATGTTTGTGTATGCAATTCCAGAAGTATCATGTTATGTTTTTAAATACTGTATAAATGGTATCACATAGCAGATCTTCTGCAAACTCTCTCTTGCTAAATATTATTGCAAAGATTCGTTCGTATTCGTGTGTATACTTTGAGTCGGTTTGCTTGCCGGACAACTTCATGGTACTAATATATCATACTCTATTCTCATTTTGATGACCTTGTTCATGTTTCCTTTATTTATTTTTTACAAATATCTTCTAAGAATACTCTTGTCTGTATCTCCCTGGGTACATTTGTAAAGGTTTCTCTAAGCTACAAGATGGATATAGAATGAGTATTTGAGAGAGAGAGAGAGAGATTCTTACAATTTTTCTCTGCCTTGCAAGAAAAATACGTAGCAAGTTTTTATTGGAATTGTATTGGTTACATACTAAACTCAAGAGAATTGACATCTTTACAATATTAAGATCAAGTCTTTCTTAATGTATTCCAATAAAGTACTGTAATTTTCTCTACACTGACTTTGCACAGCCTAGTTAAATCAAGGGAGTCCTATGAGCCATATTTTGTTGATTTTTAAAAATAACATCTTTGTGTAATTTGGAGCACCCGGGTGGCTCAGTCGGTTAAGCGACTGACTTTGGCTTAGGTCATGATCTGAAGGTTCGTGGGCCTGAGTCCCACATCGAGCTCTGCGCTGTCAGCCCAGAGCCTGCAGCCTGCTTCAGATTTTCTCTCTCCCTCTCTCTCTGCCCCTCTTCCACTCACACTCTGTCTCTTTCTCTTTTAAAAATAAATAAACATTAAAAACTTTAATAAAAATGAAATAAAAATAATATATTTATGTAATGTGTATTTCATCAATTTCATCTTTGGGATATAGTAATTAGTTAATGTTTTATATGGCCCATATATCAGGCACACTTGATCAATGTGTTATGTTAACTTTATTCATTCCAAATAATTCATTAGACTTCCTAAATCAAAATTATATCGTCTGTGAATATGGACGTTTTTATTTTCATTGCCTTTTCAAGTCTTACACCACTTACTCCAATTATTGTCTTTTGTTCTTGCTAAGATCTGTAAGACAACATTGAAAAGGAAGGGTTATACCAGGAATCATTGTCTTGATCCCAGTTTTAACAAGAATTCTCCAATGTTTCAACTTCAAGTATGTTACCTGTGGGCGGGTACTGGGTATGAGTTTCAGCCATGTTCCTTCGATTCCTGGTTAGTTTTTTTTTTTTTTTTTTTTTTTTTTTTTTTTTTAAATTTTTTTTTTTCAACGTTTATTTATTTTTGGGACAGAGAGAGACAGAGCATGAACGGGGGAGGGGCAGAGAGAGAGGGAGACACAGAATCGGAAACAGGCTCCAGGCTCTGAGCCATCAGCCCAGAGCCTGACGCGGGGCTCGAACTCCCTGACCGTGAGATCGTGACCTGGCTGAAGTCGGACGCTTAACCGACTGCGCCACCCAGGCGCCCCATCGATTCCTGGTTAGTTAAGATTTGTTTTGATTGTTTTGAAACCATGAATATGTGACCAATTCTACAGAATCTTATAAATGCAGTGGAATACATTAATGACTTTCTAATCCTTAATTAATAATCCATCCTTAAAGCTGGCAAGCAAACTTCACTTATTACGAAGGGCTATTTGCTTCATATACTGGCAGATGTGGATGGCCAATATTTGTTCCAGCTTTTTCCTTTTATGCCAGTGAGAGAGAGTGCCCTATAATTTTTGAAGACTTCACCTGATTTGGATATCAGTTTTCTGGTAGCATCACTGAAATAAATTGTATTAGTTTCTCCCTTTTTAGGAAACTGTAAATGCTTATCACATAGGAGCTTAAAGGTATCTTAAATATATCTAATCATTAACTATAAAAACATTTACAACCCTTTTTTTATTTTGAAGAGTACATTTTTTATTTCTTTTTTTTTTTTTTGAATGTTTATTTATTTTTGAGACAGAGAGAGACAGAGCATGAACGGGGGAGGGTCAGAGACAGAGGGAGACACAAAATCTGAAGCAGGCTCTGAGCTGTCAGTGCAGAGCCCGATGCAGGGCTCAAACTCACGGACCGTGAGATCATGACCCAAGCTGAAGTCAGACGCCCAACCGACCAAGCCACCCAGGCTCCCCTGAGAGTACATTTTTTAAATGCAGCAAAATGTACATAACATAAAATGTACCTCGTTAACCGTTTTTAAGTATATAATTCCATCTTATCACATACACATTTTTGTGCACCTATCACCACCCCATCTCTCTAGACTTCTTCCCCAACTGAAATTCTATAACCATTAAACACTAACTGAAAGGTATGTTTTTAAGTGCTGAATTTCTGTTGGTTTTTAGAATGTTGCCTTCAAGCTGAAGAAGACTCCTAGACATGAAGAGACCATAAACGAAAAGAATAGAGGACATTTAATTGTTTAGTGCTTGAAAGACCTCCAGAAACTGGAAGGCGTCCTCCACAAGTAACCGTCTTGCTTGCCTAAGATACGGAAACCATTATAAAACCCTGGAGGACAAAGGGTTCCTCGAAAAGGCACAGCCCTGGGGCACCTGGATGGCTCAGTTGGTTGAGCCTCTGACTTTGGCTCAGGTCATGATCTCAATGGTTTGTGGGTTCGAGCCCTACATCTGGCTCTGTGCTGACATCTCAGAGCCTGGAGCCTGCTTCAGATTCTGTGTCTCCCTCTCTCTCTGCCCCTCCCCTGCTTGCTCTCTGTCTCTGTCTCTCTCTCTCTCTCTCTCTCTCAAAAATAAGTGAACATTTTAGAAAAGGGACAGCCTCTCCTCCCCCAGAGAGCTTCTAGAAGATACTCTACCAGAGAGGTTAGTGGATAGGTCTGTGAACTGGAAATTAACTTGACTTAGGAAAAAAATTAAGTGATACTTCCTGTTGACCTGACTTAGAGGATTCAGACTCATACCCACTTCATATGCATTCTAAATATGGATTTCTCTTGTTAAGATGTTCTTCCAAAGTCTGAGACAGAATCCTCTCACTATATGGAAATTGCTGCTGGAAACCATAACAAGAATCTTCGGCCAGGAAAGGAACTGTTCATCTTGCATCAGCTACAATGGGAATATTTTCCCAAAGCCAGTTCACAGCTTGACTTCTTTGACATCTAAGGGACAGCTTTGATAGGAAAAGCACTCAGAGGTGCCTGGGTGGCTCAGTCAGTTAAGCATCTGACTCTTGATTTCAACTCAGGTCATGATCTCCCAGTTTGTGGATTCAAGCCCTGTGTCAGACTCCATGAGCCAAGCCTACGTGGGATTATCTCTCTCCTCTGTCTCTCTGCCCCTCCCCCACTCACACCTATACTCTCTCTCTCAAAATAAATAAATAAACATTAAAAAATATTAAAAGTACTCATATCAATCATACCAAGTCTCCAAAATTGCTATTTATTTTTTTTAATTTTTTTAAAGTTTATTTTTGAGAGAGAGAGAGAGACAGAGTGTGAACAGGAGAGAGGCAGAGAGAGAAGGAGGCACAGAATTCGAAGCAGGCTCCAGGCTCCGAGCTGTCAGCACAGAGCCCAACGGGAGGCTCAAACTCACAAACTGTGAGATCATGACCTGAGCCAAAGCCGGACGCTTAACCGACTGAGCCACCCAGGCACCCCTAAAATTACTATTTCTATCTACCTATTGATGTCTTCTCAAACTAGCTTCACATCTACTGGGGTACAGTCTTGCCTTTATGTATCTACTCCACTTGAAATTCTAGACAGTCTGGAAGGTGGCAGTGAGGGACTGGAACCAGAAGTTTGCTCTGTTTATGCTGTGACTGAAGCTGACATGTAATTGCGTCTATTCCCAGCCTCAGGGGGAGAGACTTAGCTCAGGGATGTGTAGTTGAGATAGGGATGTTCTGCAGAACTCTAGGTGTAATTATCTCTCCCCAACATCTTCACCATGGGGCTTTGGTATCTTGTTTGAAATGAATTTACGCAGAGTTGGACATACCTATATCTGAATATGAGACAAAATCTGCTAGTAGCCCCCACTGGCACCATCATTAATGCAGATGCTTTGGAGAGCTCGCCCTTTAGTATGAAGCTGGGAAATTTTTTTTTTCTGTGAAGATCCAGACGTACAGTAATTATTGGGGTTTTGCAAGCCATTTACTTGTGGTGCAACTACTCCAGTCTGCTGCTGTAGCCCAAAAAGAGCCAGAGAAAATATGCAATGGCTGGGCAAGGCCGAGTTCCAATAAAACTTTATTTACAAAGAGGACAGACTCTGGATTTGACCCAAGAGACATAGTTCAACCTCTGCTTTACTGTGAGCTTTCCTTTCACGTCCTCACCTACTTCTAGAAGGAGCAAACTTGGGGCTCACAGGTGGCTAATTAACTTCTAAATATCCCAAACCCTTCCCAGGTTTCCATTTGAGTTGGACTTAGTTATCATTGAACAAAATGATGTCTGAGAGTTATCTTATCCAAGTGACTTGTCAAGAGAGTGATTTTTATGTAACTTGTGAGGCTTCGGGGATTGATTCCATTCTGATCTTTATTCTTAGACTTCATTTATGTATTTGAGTTTTGCCTCAGATACATTCATAAGAAGAAACGTCTTACTGCAAAAGTTCTGATCACCCCTGTGTGCTTGTTCCACGCAGACCTTGAGGATATCATAAAGCGCATGAATGGAGATCGGGGGTCATGCCATAGATGCAATGTGTCTACCTTGGGTGACATCGAGGCATTAGTACATAACTTGTCCACAAGTGATAAAATGACACTAGTAGGGTTTTTTTTTGGAAATACGCTCATAACCTGGATATTAAATCCAGATGGCTTGTCCTGCAATCACATAAGTTTCTCAAGCAGTGTGCCCGGGGGCTCTGGCAAGCTACAGTAAACTCACATGGGTACCAAAGGGTATTTTAAATTTCCAAAGAAGAGAGATAGTCCATACCTTTCTATTTATTTATCCACTTATAACTGTATTTCTGAATTATCCTTTTGAACCCTTTTATACCTGTCATTATTAAACTCGGTAAATTTTTCTTTATTTATCTAATCATGGGTTTTCCATTATATGCTTATTTTTCTAATTCTGGAATTTCTATTATCCTGGCCTTAACTATTCTGAAGCTATCCGTAGTAGCTCTTAATTTTTTTTTCTGTCACCATTTCCACCTCTTTGTCTTTTTGCTTTTTCTGAAATAAATCATTGGGTTACTTCTCTAAAACTTTAAATTCTTTTTCATATTACCTAGCTGCAATTAATTCTGTTTCAACAAGCATCTTTGTCTTTAGGAATGTGAGCATAGCTTTTCACAGGGCCAGGCTCACAGGTTCCTTCTAGGACCAGAACTTCCATATGAAGTAAGAACTCCTTGCCAAGGTGGGAGTAATCCTTTGGATGCAATAGTCTGAAATTATATGATCCAACCCATCTACCCTACACACAACTGTAGTCTTCATGAATTACCATTTTAATTCCGCCCCTACCAACTCATCGTTCAGATTGACTTGTATCAATGTCCCTGACTGTGATTCAGTTTAACCACTGATTAAACTTCATTTTGTCTTTCAAATCCATTTCCAAAACTAAACAATACTCTTTCATCAAAAAACTCTCTACAAAAAAAAAAAAAAAAAAGTGAATGGAGACCAAATCAAAACGTGTCCTTCCTAATACAGAATCTATTGGGTAGAAAACAATGTTGGTTTCAACTTGTACATTACAATGCTAAAAAAATCTATCTGGATGTGCAGCTATCAGAGCAACAGAAAAGAAAAGGGCACATTCAAGCTTTGTTCTTAATTATAGAAAAATGGTATCAGTTGTGAAAACAATTGTGTAATTCATAAATCATTTTACTCTTGTAGATAGGACCCTTTAGGCATTTTCATTAATGAAAGGGTACCTCTCTGAGAAAGTATCCTTTCCAAATAATGTTGAGGAAAAGCAGGACGCTATGAATTCCCCCCAAAGATCAAATAAACTAACTAGCTGAGGTCCTGGCCAGTTTTGTTTCAGAACCAAAGTAAGGGTGGGAGTAAGGGAGTGATTTTGTTAAACTTTTCAGCTTCATATCAAACTAAATGCTGTCTTGAATGCCTTTACTACGTAACATGGTGTAGATCTGGTTCAGTATTCAAGAAGCATAAACCCTCCATCTGGGTTATATTGTAGGTGTGAAAGTTTGTAGTTGAAAGACATGTACTTGGCAAAAACTTAAAATCACAGGAAGCTTTTTGAGTAAGTGAAAGGTGAGAAATTACTACAGTCAGAAGATCTGAATATCTGATTTCTTCATTCTGACTTTTACAGTTTTCTTTACGGTGCTTGGAAACTTAAATGAGTCTAAAATCACTATCATTTTATATTTATTTTTCAAAAAAAAACTTCTTTAGAAACATTTTGCTCACTGATGTAGGAGACTATTTCTTTACATAAGTGTTCTAAAATATACAGAAAATCTCGCATTTTACAACTTACATGATATTGAAGGTCAGAACCGAAAAAGAGAGCACGAGAAAAAGACTTTAATAGGAATGTATGTCCCCAAAACTACCTCTCTTTAAATTTCAAAGCTGTAAAGCGGAATGAGAATAATGACACCATCCTTAACACTAGGATGGAAGGGCCTACCTGAAGACAAGCTTCTCTGAGGCCCTTGTAGTCTTTCAGATAGAAGGGTGTAGAGCCTTGCACACACAATTGGGTCTGTCCCTCCAGGCTTTGTACCGCACAGGTGTGATCTTGACCACATCTGTAGGAAAGATTCCCAATCTGTTACATCAGTCCTCTTCACTCCCCAACCCGTATTTCCAGCTCCCTATTGCATATCCCCAACTGGTTGTGTCAGAAGCATCTTCAACACAAGCAACAGAAACACATTCATGATTGTAAGGTTCAAGTTGAATGTCTTTGCTAATTCCTGTATAGGTAAATAAGTCAGTGACTTGGAAATCATGCTCAATTCTCTTCTTTTCCTTGACCACCGGATGTAACCCCTCCTACAAAGACACACTTCTAGGGACCACTTTAATTCCCACATACCTCTTGCTTTCATCACATCCTATTTAAACCAATTATCATACTGTTAGATTAAAGTCTTACTATTTCTTACCCCAGTCTCCAGCAACCCTGAAAAATAGTCTTTCTATCCTCAGGTCTCCTTTTCCTATTGAGATATAATTGACATATAACATTGTGTTAGAACAAGGTGGATAGCATATTGTTTGATACACGTATATATGGTGAAATAATCATTACAGTAACTTTAGTTACCTTGGATATCACACAGTATTACATTTTTTATTCCAGTAGTGACAACTTCTCAGATCTACTTTCTTAGCAACTTTCAAATATGCAATACAGTATTGTTAACTATAGTCGTGTTCTGGATGTTACATTCTCAGAACGTATCTATCTCGTAACTGGAAGTTTGGGCTCCTTTTTTATGCCCAGAATGGCCTCAGTGCTGTGCAACTTCAAGGACAATATCTGGTTATGTCAATTATTCTTAAACTCCCTGCAACAGGTCTCCAGTGACTGCAAGATCAAAGACAAATTTAAGGGCAAATAACTGGAAGAACTCATGTGTATGATATTTATACCCATGTAAATAATATAAATAAAAAGTGCATATAACCATCAAAACGTTTGTTAATTTGTGCATATAACACAAAAATAGCAGAAAACAAAAATAGTCAACAAGAGTTGATAGTTTGAGAAAAATAATTGAAGTTAAAACAAAGATCCTTTTATTATTTTATAACAGTATAGAGTTATTAATTCACTTTATGGTATGTTATATATACACATCATAATATGCAGGGGACCCACTAAAGTTAGAGATGATTAGTAAACATTCCAAACTATTGAAGGGAAAAAAGATAAAGATAATTAGGCTAAAGTGAACAAACAAAATTCTCTAAAAAGTATCAAAGCATGAAAAAGTTTGAAGAATAAAAAACAAAATCTGTCAGATACATGTTTAACAACAGCCAGCTGATGAACAGTATTAATGTCAGATGGATTAGACTTTGGAGTAAGATTAAAGTAAAGATAAGGTGGGCCTACAAGATGGTCACAAATCCATTAATCACAAAAATAGAAATTATTTAAATTTACACATTTCTAGCATTATTGCTTCAGAATGTATTTAGCAAGGATTGAAAGAATGACTAATATGGTATAAATCTGCCATAATAATGGAAAATTATAGTTTACCTCTCTAAGATATGAGAAGTAGACCATTAAAAATATCGTACGAATTAGAACAGCACAGTTTGCACTAGTCAGAGTCCGATCAAGAGACAGAAATCACATAGCAATTTGAACAATTATTAACTATACCTGAAGAGTTACTACGCATAAAGTTAATTCTAAAGAACATACGAATAGTAGATACAAGAGCACCTTCTGCCTCTAGGGATGAGATCGTACCTAAAGAAGGAAAAATTTGGAAAGTTCCCCACCTCTGGGCCTGAGATCTAGAGCTAGCTGGACGAGCCCAGCCAAAGTTCACAGAATGGCCATGGAGGCCATACCGGCAGAACTCACTGGGAAGTTTTCATCTGGGTTGTCAAGAAACAGCCATTTCGGGGCGCCTGGGTGGCGCAGTCGGTTAAGCGTCCGACTTCAGCCAGGTCACGATCTCGCGGTCCGTGAGTTCGAGCCCCGCGTCGGGCTTTGGGCTGATGGCTCAGAGCCTGGAGCCTGTTTCTGATTCTGTGTCTCCCTCTCTCTCTGCCCCTCCCCCGTTCATGCTCTGTCTCTCTCTGTCCCAAAAAAATAAATAAACATTAAAAAAATAAATAAATAAATAAATAAATAAATAAATAAATAAATAAAAATTAAAAAAAAAAAAAAAAAGAAACAGCCATTTCAGGGAGGTTCCACCCACAGACCTTAGTGTGAAGTTACTTAGTGTGTGCCAGGGAAGCTACCCCAAGAGAAGGTGCAGAACATGTGTGGTCACCACGTTCCCCAGGAGCCTACTGGGAAGAGCTCACCAGAACCTGAAAGAACTCTTCCTCTGTCAGTGCCCCTCTGAGTCTCAAACATTGCAGCCTGACACCATGAAATCTGGTAAGAGAAGAATGCTGTAGACCACAAGCAGGGCTCCATGGGGTGGATTTGGAGAGAAAAGGTGATAGTTTCTAACTGGCACAATGATCAACAAGCCTGAGCTAGTAATGACATGAAGAAAACCACACTCAAGGAAGACACACTAGTTTTGACCCTCCCCATGGAACCGAAATGGTTGGTTGACCCACACATGGGACCAAAATGGTTGGTTGACCCTCACATGGAACCAGATGGAACATCTCTGAAAATATAGTTACCAAAGTGGTATAGATTTGGAAATTAAAAAAAATAAATAAATTCAATGACATCATGAGTCAAAGAGAAATTAAAATGGATGCTTACAAATATTTAGAATGGACAGATAACAGACATACTACATATAGAAAATTTATGATGCAGTTGAAATGGTTTTTAAGGAGAGATTAATAGCTTAGTTTTAAATAGAAGAAAGCATCAAAATTAATGAAGGTGTGCATCTAAATTATAAAGTCAAAAAAGTTAAAAAAATAAATAAATCTGAAGAAAGGGGAAAAGGTAGGAAATAATAAAATGGAAGACAGAAATGAATAAAAATTTTAAAAGTGAAATAGTGAATGAAATAGAAAACAACGTAAGGTTCAATGAAACCAAACACTGGTCCTCTAAAATACAATTCTGATAAGCTAGTAAAATATATGTCTTAAGGAGAGAGAGAGAAATAGGTAATGTTAGAAGGGGCATTAGAGAGGAGGAGGAAGAAAAGAGGAGAAAAAGAAAACTAAGAATAATTTGAAGAGATTTGCCCTTTCAAACATCAAGACTTACTAGAAAATTAAGGCAGTTTGAATAATTTGGAAGTGGCACCGGGGCTGGATAAGTAATGGAATGGAATGGAATAAAAGAGCCCAGAAACTGGCCAAATGTATGTAGAAACTTGATTTACGACAGAACATCAGTTGCAAATTCATGGGAAAAAATGGTAGATTATATAACAAGTATTGACGGGCAATTGTTTGTGTTTATAGAAAAAGATAAAATTCAATTCATCTCTGACTTAGTAAAACTATGAAATCCATATGGATTAAATATATAAATATGAAAGGCATAATTACGATTTTGAGGCAAGGAACGATCTTTTAAACGCTATATGCAAAATAAAAGCTTTATTTTTTTAAATAAAACTAAGCTTCAAGCTTTTTAGTAAAAAGGGGACCATAAAAAGGATGTAAAAGACAAATGATTAACTGGAAAATATTTGCAGCCCAAGCAGCAACAACAAAAACCCTCCAAATCAGTAATAGTCATTTAAAAATACATACAGCAGGGATAACTCTGGAATGGCAGAACAAAGAGCTCTGTGAAGACCCCTCCCCAGTGAGACAACCATAACTGGTTACAATTATTTTAAAAACTAATTAAAGTTTCTGGAAACTGTCTTAAGGCTGATTTTTAAACAAATTTTTAAAATTATTCAAGAAAGGGATGCCTGGGTGCCTCAGTCGTCTGACTCTTGATTTCAACTCGGGTCATGATCTCACTGTTTGTGAGGTTGAGACCCGCCTCAGACAGAGTGCTGAGCATGGAGTTTGCTTTAGATTGTCTCTCTCTTCCTCTGCCCCTCTCCCCAACTCTCGCTTCCCCACCCCTCTCTCTCTCAAAGAAATGTATCAAATCTTGCTAAGAACAGCCAGCTTCTCTGGAACTTGAGGCAGCATCTACTCCCTTCCCAACCCCAAGCTGGGCAGGATGGAGGCTCCATTATGAGCAGTTAGGGCCAAAAAATATATGGCTTCCTTTCACCGCAGCTCTCAGCCAAAAGTGGTGGTTGTTCCCCCTTTTGGTGTAGACTACCAGCATTTTTCATCCCTCCGAACTCTGTGTTGTAGAGATTCTATTCCAGATGAGTGTTACCAACAGTTCAGCAGCTCCCCTGCATCACCCACTCTTACCCCAGGGGTAGGGGATCATGAGCAGTGGAGCCCTGTCTCTCATTGCAACTCCCACCTAGGGCTGGGGTTCCACAGCGGAAGAGAAAGCCAAGAATACTAGTGGCTACTGACCCCATCCATAAAATACTAGTGGCTACTGACCTCCACCCTATCTTCATGCCACATAGAAAAATTAATTTGAAATAGATCATAGACCTAAACATAAGTGTTATAACTTCCAAAAAATATTACAAGGCAATCACTGTGAACTACAAGAAGGCAAAGAGTTTTCGTATAGAACGGAAAACATAAAACAAAGAAAAATTGATCGTTTGGACTTCAGCAGAATGAAAAACATATGCCCTTCAAAAGACAATGCTAACACTTTATGTGTTACATGCACTGTAACACTTTTCTGCACTCTGTGGCTAGACACATGTATTTAACAGAGCATTGGTATCCAGAGTATATTAGAATAAAGCCCTATATCTCACTAATAAGCACACAAACAACTCTAATCCAAAATTTGAATGGATGTTATATAAAAGAAGATGTAATTGGCTAATAAGCACACAAAAATGCTGATTATTAGTCATCATACAGATATAAGTTAAAACACAGTGAGATACCTTTCCATAGCCATTGGAACACCTAAAATTATAAATACTAAAAATAGCACTGTATAGGTACTTTAGAACTGTTTCTTATAAAGCTGAGCATCCACTTATCATACATCCCAGTAAATCTAGATCAAGTAATGTTAGGTCCAGTAATGGTCCCCAAAGAAATGAACATGTATATCCGCACAGACTGGTAGATAAATATCAAAAGCATTTATATTCAGAGTAGCCAAATACTGGACATAACTAAAATGTTCATTAATGTATATGCATTATATGCATAATGTTCATTAATGTTTATGCATGTAATCCATGCATAAACAACTTGGAGTCTATACCTACATTGGAATATTACTTAGCAACAAAAGAAAATTAAACTAGTGATACTCTCATTAACATAATCATTAAAAGTTATGCTGAAACAAGTATAATGGTTACATTCATATGAATTCTAAAAAAAGAACACCACTCTTTAGTGATGAAAAGCAGTATTAGGGTTTCCAGTAGTGGGGGTCAGATTTATTGCCAAATGGCATCAGGAAACTTGCCAAAATTCTTCAAACTGTTCTTTTAAAGTGAATACATTTTGTATTTAAATTATACCTCAATAAAATTATTTAAGGAAAAAAAAAACCCTACAAAATACAAAGAAAACAAGCTTCAAAAATGTTTCTTAGCTGGGGGCACCTGGGTGGCTCAGTCCGTCAACGGTTGAGCGTCCAACTTTGGCTCAGGTCATGATCTCACCCTGCGTGGGTTCGAGCCCCACATCAGGCTCTGTGCTGACAGCTCAGAGCCTGGAGCCTGCTTTGAATTCCATGTCTCCCTCTCTCTCTGCCCTTCCCTACTCATGCTATGTCTCTCTGTGTCTCTCAAAAATAAATAAACATTGAAAAAGAACTTTAAAAAAAGTTTCTTAGCATTCTTTCTAATAACACAAACATGAACATTTTGAGTCTATTGAATTAAAATAAAAAAGAATTGTATACAAAACACACCACAATCCAGCTATCCGAGGCTGAACAAAAAAAATCAAAAGCTTCAAAAATCTTTTTAAAGTGATGGAAACAAATAAAATGATTCTTTTTTTGGAATATAAATCTCAATAATTCAAAAATGTGAGTTGCTTATTCCTAATGCTGTAAATGTTGGATGAAAATTATATTCAAAGGTTGTAAATTAAAAGCGGAATGTGTGACAAACATATTTTTTAAAAATGGCAATCAGGTCTTGTTAATCTCAGAGTTCAACCAACAGTAAAAATCAATATGAAAAAATAGCAAATATTATAAATCAATTGTATAAAATAAAGCATTTGGAATATTAAAATTGACTCCCCCAAATCATGAAAAAAACAAAACAGAAGCTAATTTGTGTAGCTCTCAAGCTATTAAAACTGGGACAAATTGAGTGTAAAATAATATTGATTATATTGAATTATATCATATTAAACTGAAAACAAATCCATGAGTGTATACTAATATTCCTTCAAAACAGGAAAGGGAGAAAACAAAATGCCAACTGATAAATATACAGAAAAAATGGAGATTAGAGTATCACCATACTGATTGCAAACCTAGAGGAGGATCATCCATTGATGCTAAAGCCATTGGGTGAAAAGTAGCTGTGCAACCAAGAATATTTGCATGGCCTCAAATTATCACCCCACAAAAAATTCACTGATTACAAAGGGGAAAGGGGAAAATGCAGTCTTGGGGTAGATAGCCCCATGCGCAGCCATTTAACCAAGTGATTGAACTTGCATCACGGATATAGGTCATCATTAAGATGTTTCCATAACTATATCACCTATATTTTTATTTTGCCATTAATGTTTAATATGTTTATAAGATGAGGAAATAAATAAATCCAGGATACACGGAATTTTCCCTGGCCAGATTGTAGGAACTTGACTAAGACTTTCAAAAACCTCAGTGCAAAGAAAAAGAGAAAAATGTGAGCAGACTATTCTTTATCCAAAACGATTCAAAAGACGATGCAGTCAAATTTAATATGTGAACCTTGATTGCATGTGCACAGAGGAAAAGTTTTCTAAAGATATTTTTGTGATAATTTGGGGCATTTGAATATAGACTGCGGATTACATGATTTTTTCAATTTAATGTTGGTAGTCTTAAGTATAATGACATTCAAGCCATGTAGGAGCATGTCAGTCTTAGGAGATCCACCAGTAGAGAAATGTCTGTGTGTGTCCGTAGAAGAGATAGAGAGGGAGAAAAATCTTTTATTACTTCAACAAAATGTTAACAAATTGTGTGATTTAAGAATTATATGTTAATTTTACTATTATTTCTATAGTCCTGTAGGCTTGAAGTTTTTCAAAATTAAAAATATTTAAAATAATATAGATAAACCATGTAGGCAAAACAAAGACAATAAAACGCTACCAGAATGTTAACACTACATTGAACAGCATAACTCGAGACATGAAATATTTGGAGTCACTTAAAAGTAATTGGCATAGTTCCATTATTGTTATAGTAATTCATGATTGTACTGGGTGCAAAATATCTCCCGACCCCAAAAACCAAGTTTTGGGAAAACAAATAGTGAAGTAAAATTTCATTCACTCTTCTTTCTTTTTTTTAATTTATTTTTTAAATTTTTTTTTTAATGTTTATTTATTTTGGGGACAGAGAGAGACAGAGCATGAATGGGGGAGGGGCAGAGAGAGAGGGAGACACAGAATCGGAAGCAGGCTCCAGGCTCTGAGCCATCAGCCCAGAGCCTGATGCGGGGCTGGAACTCACAGACCGCAAGATCATGACCTGAGCTGAAGTCGGACGCTTAACTGACTGAGCCACCCAGGCGCCCCTTCTTTCTTTTTTTTAAATGAAGGTCTAACTTTATTTATTTATTTTGAGAGAGAGAGAGAGAAGGCAGGAGAGGGGCAGAGAGAGAGGGAGAGAGAGAATTCTAAGTAGGCTCCGTGCTAACAGCCTGATGCCAGGCTCGATCCCGGGTACCATGAGATCATGACCTGAGCCAAAACCAACAGTTTGTCGCTTAAACTATTGAGCCACTCAGGCGCCCCTCACTCATTATTTATGAATATTTAACTCATTTACATAAAATTTTAAAACACAAAAAGTAAGAGTTTGAGAATAGTTTAAGATACTTTGTGGTACTTACTCTTAGAGTAGCTGGAGAAAATACCGGAAATAATACGTGGAACTTTACTATCAGTGCTTAACAAAAACCATCTGACGAAATACTCATCGTAAAATTTGTTGGATATTTGCAAAGGTTGCAGTCAGTGTATTGTTATTCAGAAAGTCTGAAATTTAAGCCAATTTTTAAAAAAATCTCATTCCACTTTGGCAATACCTTCAGGGCAATACGCTCCTCTCTCCTAAGAAGATAATATCAGGTTAAAAAAAAAAACCATCGGTATCTCTTCTAAAATTTTTTTTATAAACTTTTGTTATCTTCTATTACACATCAAATAACCAATCACAGAACATGAAAATTTCTAACAAGCTGGTGGTAATTGACGTAATCCAGTTTGGAGGAGTATTTGCAGTTTGATGCAGCCGCAGTTTAGACACACAGGGTCTTAGAAACTGTGGCGTGGTGATAAACACTTGGGCAAAATTATAGTTCAGCTTTACTAAATGGTGTCTAATGGAGGTTTTAATACGTTTTTGGCTTCACAAGAAAGACAGATTTCGGTTCTTAGAGCTGACAGGTAATTCGACAGCTGGTAAGAGTAGTTGAACATATAAAATTGAAAAGAAATTTTGCAAAGAAGTAATGCCTGTGCTAGAACACAAAGAAGGGAACTCAGAACTTAATTGAGCCACGGGCATCTGTATGGCCCTTTCTCGTCTAACAGTATATAGTGTACTATCTCAATTTTCTAAATTTGAAGATTCATTCAGCCAGAGCAGCGGACTTCATTTCAAACAAACGAAAGTAATACACATCTGATTTCACTTTAAACCTAACCTAAAGCGACCTAGGTTTGTATGTAAAAGACATCAAATTGCTATGCAAAAAGGTCTTTGAAATGAATTGAACATATCTAGGGCTGGGAACCTCGGGTATTAAACAGGGGGAAATTTTTTTTTTTTAAATCTCATTAAATATTTCTCACTGTGGACCAGAATTTGTTTCTGTTTGATTCTACCCGGGGGTCCTGAAAGAGTGAGCAGCCTAACGTCTGAATGACAGGATAATAATAACACTCTATGTCTCCCATCCCCAAGGAACTCAAGGGCTTTGTAGGAATGATCTCATTAATCCTCACAACATCCCTGCAAGGTAGGTAGGCGAAAAGAACTGTCATAACCACTTTATAAATGAAAATAGTGGGAAATTTTTTGCAGTTTCACATAAATGAAAAAGAAAAGTGCTACCTTTTGACTTGGAGTGTAGTAGCTGTGTATGCTGGACTGCTACTTTATTCACTGAGATTAGTTTTGTTTTGAAATCACTTAACTCGCTCAGCAACATCTTAATTTTGGAAATCCGTCTGCATCTCACCAAGGTTATAGTCTTCGATCGTTTCCATATGGAGCAAGAATATTTAAATCGTCATTGTAAGAGTTCGATCACAGGGACAGAGGTGGAAAATGAACACGACCTGAAAGGGTACAACCTCACACGGTGTAAACAACAGTCCATCAAAAATAAATGTAAGTAAAGGAGGGCCTGGGTGGCTCAGTTGGTTAAGCGCCTGACTCTTGACTCCACTCAGGTCCGGATCTCATGGTTGGTTCATGAGTTCGAGCCCCAGGTCAGGCTCTGGGCTGGCGTTGTGGAACCTGCTTGGGATTCCCTCTCTCTCTCTCTCTCTCTCTCTCTCTCTCTCTCTTTCCCTCCCCAGATTGTGCTCTCTCTCTCTTAACATAAATAAATATTTTAGAAAATAAATGTAAGCAAAAGAATAGTCAAATAAACAGGACATTTTGCCTCACTACATAAAGTTTTCCAATTCAATAAATGCCATAAGTATCCATATGGTATGGAAAATATTAAAACGTATCAGATGTTTTCTTGCTGCACATGGCAAAAAGCATAGAAAACACAAAAGGTACATAAAGCAATATATAATGATAAAAAAACATAAAAACCACTTTTCGTAATCCAACAATCCATAATAAACCACCATAAAATATTGGCATATTAAATTATAGGTCCACACCCACACATATTTTAGCGCATACATTATAAAGCCTATATTCTGTAATTATACTGAATAAGTAATTTTGAAAACACATTTAACCTAATAGTGTAAGCATTTTTCAGGGGCTTAAAAATTCTTCAAAACATTAATTCCATGGAGTAGGATATCATAAATGCACGATATGTATTTAAACTCTTTCCTTTGGCAGGTAATAGGTTACATCTGCTTTTTGTATTAAAAGCAATGCAAGGATGAGTCTCTATAAGCATCAATTATTTGTCCACATTTCATGTTATTTCTGTAGATTGCTTCCTAAAGTGAATTGCACATGTAAAGGACATAAACTTGCCCTACCTTTTGGGATTCCAATCTCCAGGCTGTTCTTGGAGATTTATATAATCTACATTCCCAGTACCCATGTGACTTTGTCTTCACAGGCATTTATTGCTATGTTTTTTTTTCTTTTTTCTTTTTTGTCTCAAGTTTTTATTTAAATTCCAGTTAGCTAACATATAGTGCCATATTGGTTTGGGGAGTAGAATTTAGTGATTCATCGCATACATATAACACCCAGTGCTCATCACAAGCGCCCACCCCCCCCCCACACACACACACCCCCCGCACGAGCAGCCTTCAATTTGGTCTCTATACTCTCTCAACCTTTTAAATGTTTATTTGTTTGTTTTGTGATCAATGAGGTTCAACCTTGCACACACACACACCCTCTTTTTCATTAAGTATTTGTGGTGCCACATTTCTCCATTGTCTGTGTATTTATTTTCCTCAACCACCTACTGGGTTGTGTTTCTCACTACATTTTCGAAAATGATGTGTTGACTTATCAAAATAATACAACCTCTTTAAAAATATCAGGCTGAGGGGCGCCTGGGTGCCTCGGTGGGTTAAGTGGCCAACTTTGATTTTGGCTCAGGTCATGATCTCATGGTTTGTGAGTTCGAACCCCTCATCGGGCTTTGCGCTGACAGTGTGGAGCCTGCTTGGATTCTCTCTCTCTCCCTGTCTCCTTGTCTCTCTCTCTCTATCAAATTAAATAAATAAACTTAAAAAAAAAAAAAAAAACTTAAGAAAAAATATCAGGCTGAGAGGAGCCTGGGTTGCTCAGTTGGTTAAGCAACCAACTTTGGCTCAGGTCATGATCTCATGGTCTGACGTTTCAAGCCCCGTGTTGGGCTCTGTGCTGACAAGGTGGAGCCTGTTTCAGATTCTGTGCTCCCACTCTCTCTGCCCCTCCCCTGCTCATGGTCTCTCTCTCTCTCTCTCTTTCTCTCTTTCAAAAATAAATAAACATGAAACCTTTCTTAATTAACAGTGGCGCCTGGGTGGCTAAGTCGTTTGGGCAACCAGCTTCAGCTCAGGTAATGATCTCATGGTCTGTGGGTTCAAGCCCCGCGTTGGACTCTGTCTCCCTCTCTCTCTTCTCCTCCCCTTCTTGTGTTCTATCAAAAATAAATAAACATTAATTTTTTAATGAATAAAAAATGCATCAGGCTGAGAAAAAGGGAGACAAAGAAGAAAGCTCTTGCCACTAGAGTGGTGCCACTCTAGTGGGTGTCACTACAGCCCAAGTGACCATCTGGCCTAAGGGTCCAGAAAGAGGCAAGTACTGAGAACAAATAGGAGGCTGAGCGCTACAGAAAGAAATAATTTTGCAACAATACAATTCCATTAAACACGCCTAAACACATTTTAAATTCAATTTTAATTACATTAAAGAAAAGAAATACAAACTCAATTGATACTGAAGGGATGCTAAAATTTCATGGAAGTGTTTCTTCACTCCAGGACATATTATTTCTTTAAAAACCTCTTTAAGTTTGAGAGACACTGATATCTATGTTGAGTTTGGAGTTGTCATGGTTTTATTCAGCCCACATGATTATACTTTCAGTGCTATGAGATTGACTCCATGCTCTAAAAATGAGAATTTCAGTAGCCATCGATTTCTTTCCACCCCCTCTATCCCCACTGACCTATTTTTACTGCTGGGATTATTTTTTTTTCCTCGTCATATTTTATTGCATTTACATCCTGCTCAGATGTATAATTTTGTTTCTTTATTTAGATGAGCTTAATTCTCAAACCCATTCATTTTACCACATCTGCTCTTTTCAGACTTCTTTATTTTGAGTCCTTTATGGATTGGCTGTATTTCAAATATTACATGCTTATTTAACTAGCATGTAAATAATACTATATTTGAAAATGTCTTTTACTTGATGCTCAAACATCTTGCCTATGTTTAAGATTTTGGAGTCACACTCCCTTTCCCTCGGAATAACATCGTATTTTCTCTATTGTCTTTTTTCTAGTTCTAGAGACGTCTGGGACAGCCTGACATCTTCTACTCCCGGTGTTTCCCCCTGTCTGTCCTGAGAATTCTCTCTTTATCCGGCAGTCTGCTCCCTTGCTCTGGATATGTCTGTATGTTGATCTCCTGCAGGTGTACTTCTGTTATACCTAGTGTGCGTTTCCATGGTCCAGTTCTTTCTTCACGTTATATTCTGTCATTTCTTCTGAGTTTTGACCTGTTCAGTCGGTAATCCACATTTCAGCTCTTCCTGTTCTATTTCCCCTGGTTCAAATTCACACATTAGTTCTGGAATGGCACAGTTCGGATTTCGTATTTATTGCCTGTATCCGTGGCTTTATCTTTCCCTCTCGTTGTGTCTTTGCATCTTTATGTCCCTGCAGTTTTATTTTTACGTAATTTATACCATATAATGCACAGCACACACCATGCAATCTTCTGTTTTTCAGGCAGTGCTTTCCTTCACACTGTGCTTTACAAGCAATTTTCCTTTCTGTCCAATTCTATTTTCTCTCTGCTGCAGTGCTGTGTATCATCTTTGTCCCATTTCTCCTTATCTAACTTACATTTAATGGCAACACCTCTATCCAGATATTTCCATGTGATAGCGTGTCTTTTCCCCTGCAGACTACAATTTGATGTCAGAAATTGAAGAGATCAAACAATTTCTGACATCAAATTTCTGACCTCCTCCTCGAATCCATCTGGAAAAGGCTTGTTCACCCAACTTGGCCAGTGCTCTGGAGGAAGGACAAAGTCCTTGTTGCCTCTGATCAAATCTCAGACAGGTGTATGGGAGCTTTTTAACTTCAAGGCTTCCCTTACTCAGCCCAGGGCCCAGTTGATTCTTGGACTGCTTCTCCCCAGCTGGAGAGCATTAGCGCAGATTCTCAGGATTACGTGAACTCTTTCTCTCAGAACAGTTTCAGAGGTGTGGAGGGGCAGGTTGGAGATGAGTTAATAAGAACGAAGAGGCTCATGAGACTCCTCCAGAATCTTTATTTCTTTGTGTGTTCTCTACTTCTAGAAGTCTGTAGAATAAGTCTATTCCCCTTTCCTTATCGCGTGATTCTTGGTAAAATGTTTTGCTGTATTAATTTGCTTATTGATCCATCATTATTTTATTTATTTAGTCTTATTGCGGTGTTTTTTATTTTAATTTATATCTGTTTTAAATTCAACATAAAATAAATTTATATTTATATTGAATACATTTATATATTTATTCTTTATTTAATACAATGTATAATAAATACATTTCAATTAATTATATATTTATTTTAATTCCTATTTCATGTTTAATATAATGTGTAATAACTATATTTAAATTTATTATATACTTTATTTTAATACCTGTGTAAATGTGTATATTGGGTATGCATAAAATTAAATTAAATTAAATTAAATGGGTAAGTAAATAAAAAATATCTTAAAGGGTCCATATTTTAAATATACAGAGCTATTCACATGTAATATGAAGAACTTCTAGGATCGCAAACGGACTGTCTTTCCCATAAGAAACTCACACACAGAAACACACACACGCATGCACACAAACGTTAGGAAAGGAAATGTGTGTGTGTGTGTGTGTTAATTTTAATTTTTTTTAATTAGAAAGAAACCATCAATTTATTTTTTAAACAATAATTACCTGTTTTGTAGCAATGGCATCTAAAAATTATTAAATAATACAGAAATATCAAAAATTTTTTAAATTGCCTAGTATTCTACCAATTACGGTTAACCATTATTAACATTTGATTGACATTATTTCAAATATCTCTTTATGATAGACAGAATGGTAGATTAGATATATAGACAAACATATTAAGAGCTACGTATTGACAAAAATTACACAATTTCACAGAAATAACAATCACACTGTGAATGCTTTTAAAATAACATTTTATTACTTCATGTGATTAAATTTAAAATGTCAACTTTATTAACAGAAGAAATGGAAGTTAAATTAGAACACAGGATGATCAAACAAACACTCTTTACAAGGAAATATAATAGCTCCTAAATTAAATCCAGTAAGAATGCAGCATACATTTATATGCTTAAGGAGTGCTTTATATATATATATATATATATATATATATATATACACACACACACACACACATATGTATATAGATACACACATATACACATGTGTATACGTGTATATATATACATGTATACACATGTGTAGATACATGTATCTACACATGTATATATACACGTGTATACATGTATATATACACGTATATACACATGTGTATACCTGTATATATACACACACACATATATACATGTGTGTATATATATATACACACACACATATGTGTGTGTGTATATATATGTGTATGTGTATATATATATATAAATTTACCATATATATATATTTATACACACACACACACACACACACACACACACACACACATACACCTTGGTTTGCAAGCATAATTTGTTCCAGAAACATTCTGTAATCCAAAGCACTCGTATATCAAAGTAAATTTCAAGAACCATTGGCTCACTTGTGACCATGTGCCATTTGGCATCACATACTGCTTGTATGGCAAGACATCTCTCATTTACCAAGTTAAAATTTATTAGAAATGTTTGCTTGTCTTGTGGAACATTCACAGAACAAGTTGCTCACAGACCAAGGTTTTTCTATATATATATTTAAATTTAAAATATAAATATATAAATATAAAGTTAGAAAATATCCCTTAAATACTGGATTTCAAGTAAGTAATTAGCACGGTTACCTTCACCTCATTTCCTGATATGTGCTTCTCATAGCATAGTGTTACAATGTCATCTAATAATATACACATGAAGTGTATTGATTATCATTTACAACTTAAATCTAGATGGATCCCAAAATTACTATTAGTTGTGCTACATGGCTCCTTTCCATTCTTGGGTATGATTTGACTTTGATATATCTCTGAGTCAGTTGAACTTTGCATACGCTAGCTACTTTTAATCTTCTAGGTCACAAATTCCTAAGGATTTAAGGATCTGTCAGACTATATTTTGACTTTATATTCAAAGATTTAGTATAAACTTGGGATCGTGGCTTACTCCAGAATTCTTTTCGGCAAACCTTCCTTATTGTCTGGCTTTGAATGTTGCTGTAGAGAATTCTAAGGACAGCTTGATATTTTCCCCTGTTTGGTGACTTTTCCTACCTAAATGCTTGTACATTCCTTTTTCCAGCCATTGAGTTTACTTGCTGTTACAGGATGTTGGTTGTTTTTTTTTTTTTTTAAGTTTATTTATTCTAAGAGAGAGAGAGCACCAGTGAGGGAGGAGCAAAGAGAGAGAGGGAGAGTGAGTCCCAAGCAAGCTCCACACTGTCAGCACAGAGCCCGATGCAGGCTTTAAATCCATGAACCACGAGATCATGACCTGAGCCTAAGTCTGACGTTTAACAGAATGAGCCACCCAGACGTTCCTAGGATGTATTTTAGAGCTGATTATTGTCAGTATTTCCTGGGATTCAGAGGGCTGTTTCCAACTGCAGATTCAGTTCTTCGCACACTTTGGGTATTTTTTTTTTTCTATTTCATCTTTGAATGTTTCTTTTTCATTTACTCTGTCACATACACAATTGATTTGTTGGCTCTCTGTGTTTGTTTCTGTATCTATCATCCTACATCATATACCTGTTATTTCCCAATCTCCTTTGCTCCAGCCTGTCCACCACGTATGTAATGGCCTTAACTCCTGTGTATTCTGAGTATTATTTGTTGTTGTTTCTTACGTGTTTTTCGTGTCTATAATTTCTTTTGTTTCTTTCCGGAAATCTGTGAGCTTGCCTATCATTTCATTTTGTTATCCAATAATTCCATGCTTAAGCCCTTTTAGTGACTACAATTTGCTTTTTCTCCCTCTTTTCTCACTTTTGAAAGAGGAATTCGTAGAAAGCTCTCTGAGAATGAAGAAAAATTAGGGGAAATATTGTGTTTCTTTGAAAATTTATTTTCATATATAGATCATTCAGAAAAGATATGCTAATGTTTTTCTTTTTTTTTACATTCCCCATGCTTATACACAAGGCCAGTATTGCTAACTATTTATTTATTTATTTATTTATTTATTTATTTATTTTTGTCATTCTTTTTTTTTTGTTTGTTTGTATCAGTAGAGTCAGGAGGGGCCATGAACTAAATGTGCCTCACTTTACTATTTTGAAATAGAAATCTTTTAGTGTTTTCTTTTCTTTCAATGAATATTATCTGGGTTTATTTTTTCTTATACTACATTTAATATTTCACTCAGTTAGAATCACTTTATGTGAAAAGGACTTTTTAAATTTTCAAATAGCTCTGCTATTTGAGAACATTAAATAAATTTTTCATAAATTTTTCAAAAAGATTGAAAACCTTATTACATGAAATAAATACATTTCTGTTATAGTTATTCTGGAAATGATTTTAGAGTCATTTCCCTCTAATCTTTATTTTATTCCCTGTAGAACCTACTAAAATTTATCTGAATTTTTCTCTATTGAAACGTATCATTGCTACTTTATTATAAGTACTCTAAACCAAAAGAGAACTAATAACTGATATACAAAGATCCTTACTACATAATGCCTAATACATGCTTTTTAAATTCAACAATGAAAATAAAACAGACCAGTATGGATGAACTAACTCTTATGGAAAGATTCTGTTAATAAGCTTGGAGTGCTTTTTTTGGATGAGGTGTTTTGGATTTATCATCATAACAAAATGCCAGAAAAGATAAGCTCTTTGTATTATTAGAGATCTTAGCTACAATTTAACAACATCATTAATGATAAAGACATTTAGCATAAAGGCAATATAACTGTCATGTATTTTGTTTAGTGAGTGAAAATACTGCTGCTAAGAAAAACCAGATTTCATAAATTCTCATTATTTTTGTGGTTTTTGTTACAACAGATGTATCTTAGTTTTTTCCCCCTGAAATTGGCTTTATTTAATTAATTTTTTCTGTCTCACTGAATTTGTTTTTAAAAATCTGAAAAGTTTTCTTAAGCTTACTTTCAATAATACTTTCTTATAATTCTAGCGTCCTCTGAACTTTTAATTTTAAATGGACTAATACAAAAATCCTATCTAAATTTAAGTACTTTTTTATTGTATTTCTACAGATCTGGAGGGAAGACCACAATTGTAACGGTTCTCCTTTAACTCAGCATTATTTGGGACATCCCAGAGCTAAATTTCAGAAGAAAATGGTGACGTGTTCTACCCTAGGGATTTTGGTGTTCCACGATACAGTGAAAGAATATGCCTTTGTGTTAATTACGGCTTTGACATGGCTCCAGATGTACATAATACATGATGTGTAAGCCAGATGCCCATGTGTTCGGGCCTCCACCTGGACACTGCTGCTCGAGGAAATCAGAACCCCCTCCTGCTGCAGGTGGAACATGGCAGGCGTCCAAGATCTGTCTCATGATACGTTTGCTGCCCTCTGGGGAGAGGTGCAGGATTGCTCTGCAGAAACATTTATGATTTCATTAAAGAATGAATCACCAAGAGTCAATAGGGGCCTGCTAATTGGCATTTAGAGATATAAATTTATTTTAACTGTAAATGAAGGAATTTCCATCTCCTTCATCCCTAACCATTTGCGGAAGTTATATATCCTAGCAAACCTTTCTTACGCTCCCTACTTTGAAAGCTTCCTAATGGTTTTTCAACTTCAGAAGGCTACATATTTCTACCAGAGGATTCCTGAAAACATTAAGAAATGTAGCTATGCCTTCAAATCTTTTATATAGCTTCTACTGAAATTTCACCCAGTGGCTCAGTAAGTTTTTCATTGTCGTTCAAGAATTCTGGAATCCTGACATTTTGCAGAGTTTGTTGGCCAATATGTTGATGACAGCGACACATTTGTCTTTTATCCAAAAGTATTTTCCTAGCTTTATATAAGGGAAAAATAATGGTTTTTGGCTTAAAGTTTATTGTATGTGATCATTATTTCTGTACCTATTTTTGAAGTATCTATCACCACTGAATAAATAATTATTTATATAGTGTTTGCAGTTGTTATCATAAATATGGTTTTAGTTTGGGCAGAGTGACTGTTTGTTTATCTGCCAGGCTCTGTAAGTTAATTACTTATTAGTTTAGAGAAAATTCAGGAACATATATTGCTTCAACTATCCTTCCATTGTTGCTTTATAAAAATTCTATCACCTAAAACATATAACTTTGACTGGTCAAGATTCTATTATTCCACTGATTTTTTTTATTTCAATGGAAAGTATAATTGAATAAATCTGTAATTCTGACATTAATGTTTTCTTAGAAAACAAAATTATTTTGGTAAAGACTATTTTCTCATTAAAAATACTAGAAAGGGGCGCCTGGGTGGCGCAGTCGGTTAAGCGTCCGACTTCAGCCAGGTCACGATCTCACCGTCTGTGAGTTCGAGCCCCGCGTCGGGCTCTGGGCTGATGGCTCAGAGCCTGGAGCCTGTTTCTGATTCTGTGTCTCCCTCTCTCTCTGCCCCTCCCCTGTTCATGCTCTGTCTCTCTCTGTCCCAAAAATAAATAAACATTGAAAAAAAAAAATTTAAAAAAAAAAAAAAAATACTAGAAAAATAAGTATTTCTTATTTTCTCTTCATTAGCGAATATATTTTTATTAAAATTAACAAAATTGGGGCACCTGGGTGGCTCAGTCGGTTAAGCATCCGACTTCGACTCAGGTCATGATCTCGCCGTCTGTGAGTTTGAGCCCCGCATCGGGCTGTGTGCTGACAGTTCAGAGCCTAGATCCTGCTTCTGATTCTGTGTCCCCCCTCTCCCTCTGCCCCTCTCCTGCTCAAGCTCTGTCACTCTCTGTCTCTCAAAAATAAATAAATGTAAAAAAAAAAAAATAAAAATAAATAAAATTAACAAAATTAAGAAATACCTAAATATAGTATTATTGTTGGCCCTATTTAATTGTATTAGACAAGTATTAATGAAGACAAAGTTTTACATGATCAATGCTTCTAATTATTCTATGACTTATTAAGTGCTTAACAAACCTTTCATCCTATAAAATTGGTACAAGTCACCTTTCTTAATTTTTAGTTTGAGAAGAACTTTGGTTTCCTATATTAAAATTGCAACCTCTATTCACACCCCAGCATAAATGCATATTTAGAAAAAGTAACAAAGGAAATTAAGCAAAAATAAGTGTAAATACAATTTTCAAAGAATAAAAATACAGTTTGAGAAATAAAATTCTGATTTACCGTCATTGCTAAAATATAAACACTAGCATAATTATGAACTTCCACTATATTAATAACTCCTTTGTTTTATAAAATTTGCTTTTAAAATACAGATTCTCAGCTGTTAGATTATAATTCATTCTTCTTAATATCTTCCTGAAAGGTCTGACTCCACTTTTTTAGGAACAATGAGCTTTTTTATCATTTCTCTCTCCCTATTCTTCTGAAAGAAGCCTTAAATCACAGGACATAAGTCCAATGTCAAGAATTCACCAGTTTTGTTTTTTGTGGTGAACTGAATATACTGATTCTCTAAAAATTAATACATAAACCAAACACAGAATATCAAATAATTAGAAAATTGACAAATTACAGAATTACAATACAATCAACACCAAAATTCATATAATTCAGAAGTCACTCCAGAATTCTAAAAGGTGTGAATGTTAACTACATTGTTATATTTGTCTTAATCTTGGACTAAATTTACATTGGTTAGCTAAGTATCTTATTTTGAATAATTTTAAAATATATTTTTATATCTATACATTTGTGTTTTTCTATTTTGCAAAAATCACAGTACAGAAAAAATCAGTTTTGTTGTATTTCAATTACTGTGCATGAGTTAAGCAAAAAAAACCCTTCCTTTTACTTGTGTCTCTTCATTCATTCATTGTATTTTTTTGAGAAAAGAAGATTAAGTGAAGAGTCTATATAATGGAAGTGACTTTATTTAGGAGAGTCTGGTTTCCATGAACTACACCCATTGAGTAGTTGACTAGGGGCAGTGAATAAATGGTAGCATTCTTTATCACATTATATAATAATTCATGTTGCTATTTCTCAATTGGATAGTTTTCTCAGCATGTAGATGATCTGGCCTTGTAAATCAAAGTTCAATTCATACCTTTCAAAATCACAAATACATTACAAATCATGTAATAGTAATTCTCTATATTTAAAGAGTCCCTGTAGGAAATTTGTGACCTAAGTGAGATAATATTATTAGTGAAATGAAGCTTCATTTGAACCCCATTTTGATAAGCTATTTCAAAGAACTGAGCTTCATAAGAACAGGGAGATTTTCTATGAACCTGAAAATACCATCCGTAAGGTCTGTCTCTGTTTCTATGTTTATGCTTCTGAGCTCCTTTCCTAAGATTTCTTTTCTTAACACTAAATCTAAAATCATCTTTCTCTCTTTGAATTCTTAATCATTGCAGTCTCAAAGTGTTTTAAATTTTACAACTGCTTCACTTCCAGGGGAAGAGTTTTATTTTATGTTTCAAAGGGTTTTAATTTCAGCCTTCGTGTCACTTCCAGACAATTCAAAGAAGGAAGTTTTGAATCATCAGAGGTACTGATTACATCAAGGCTTAAAATGCTGTACAAAATTACCTTTTACTAGATGAAGTCTACAGATGTAAACACAGAGGTTCCCCTACTTCCCAAAGGTTCCTGTTTCCCTGCTTCACTTTTACAAAAGACCTACATTAGTAAGGTAATAGCTTTTTTTGCAAAACCAAAGTCCCCGTGGATTTCTTTCGGTTAGCGAAAGGAGGCACTACTGTAAGTCCTTCATAAAAGCAGCAAATTGTAAATGAAACTTCCAGAAGGAGGGGAATACTCTACACTTCATGTCGTTTCGGTTTGTGAAAGATTTCATAGGCACATTCTACCTTCAGAGAGCGGGGGAGGGGAATCAGTAATCCCTTATTTGTAAGTATAACTGATCGAAAAACTCTGTAATTCATTGATTTATGTATGTTCATGATGTTTGTTGACGACCTGTTTTGTGCTTTATACTACACCACATTCTGGTATCAATAAAGACATTTTTGAGGGTTTCACTTAATCCACTGGAGAATTCAGAAATGAGTATGTAAGTGCAATGTAATGGACAAAAAGTGACAATACGGATATGCATGTTATGGGCACTTATCAAAGGGAGACTCTCGCTCTTCACATTGGATCTGCACATGTCTTCCAAAGAGGAAGTAAACTTTGTTTCGGATTCGCAAGAGGGAGTTGGAGTTTGATAGGTAAAGAAGATGGTAAAAGAAGTCCAAGTAGAGAAGAAGCAAGGATAAATGGGCAGAAAGATGCAGACCTTGTCCCATTATATGAACAGACACAGAAATAGATTGTCTGGCATGTGAGAAGAAAGTTGGCCAAACATTATGGCACGAAGCGTCACGTAGTTTTATGTTGGACGTCATACTAAAGAGTTTGTGCTGGTACACACAGGAAATGCTGTAAGACTTGACAGATTGTATGTCAAGAAGAGAAATCACCAGAATTTTGTTTGAGGAAAACCAGTCTGGATAGGAAAGCAAAATGGCCTACCCGGGACTGAAAGAACCTAAAAGTTATGACACAGATCATTACAGGAATCTAGAAAAAGGAAGATGGATTGAAATAGTAGGTCGTAACAGAAGAAGAGGATCCTGATAGATTTTGGAGACATTTTGGAAATAATAGCTTTTCATAAGAAGGTTTACTGTTCTCATGTTATTAAATAAACTTTGGAACATAAGCTTAATTCTTGATCCAGCTAACACATAGGAACATGTGTTGGCAAATGTTTTATGGGTATTTAAATACCTTCCTGGGGTGCCTGGGTCACTCGTTGAGCATCCGACTTCGGCTCCGGTGATGATCTCACCATCATGACTTCAAGCCCCGCGTTGGGCTCTGGACTGACAGCTCAGAGCCTGGAACCTGCTTCAGATTCTGTGCCTCCCTCTCTGTCTGCCCATCCTCCACTTGTGCACTCTCTCTCTCTCTCTCAAAAATAAATAAACATTAAAAAATGTTTTTAAATACCTTCCTGTTTTTCTCTCATAAGCATCCATAATACTATAAGGGGCTGAATAAAGAATAAAGAAAAAGGTAGAGGAAGGCATGAATCCCACCTAGTGAGACAATTTTCTGCTAAAACATTGTCTCATATTTTTATATACATATTAACGCTTGCTATTTTAAGATCTTCAATATCCATCCATATTAGACATGTTTTTTCATCCATGCCAAACTGCAAACATCTAAATGTATGCTTTATTTAAGACTTTTTCACAAGGGGTTCTGACCTAGATATTGACCCAACAGATATATTGAATCAATTAGTCTGGAAGATCAGAAACAATAGGTAGCCATATGAAAGGGGCATGTCCTAAGCCACCTGTAATTCAGTTACCTGCCCTGAGGGTCATCAAATGAAAGAGGGTAAGTATTACCCAGATCTTCTACCTTTTGATAGTACCACTGTGATACAAGAGGAGCACCACAATGCTTTGTACGTCAGATCTGGACTGGCTGGAGGTGATGGGGAAATGCTGGCAGCTGACATATTCTCTATGGAGTAACTAACAGATGATGGCACCATTGACTCAAGATCAGAGAGGATGATTGCTCTGGTGGCAAGCAAATCCATTTTAGAAGTTTATTTTGAGATTGTGTGAAGCATGAAAGGCATGTATTTAAGTTCTTTAGTATGTAAATGTGTAGATAGATGGACAGATTTTATATTTATAAATGTATATTTTAAGATAGTTTTCTATTTGTGTCTATGACTAGTCTACATGGATGCAATGGACACCATGAGAGTAGGTGGCCAGGAGGAACGTGCAGAATCAAGGAACAAGAATATTGGGGCTGAATCCACACACAAATAGACACATTTAAAAAGTGGTCGTTATAAAGTCAGTTAACAAGACAGGAAAAAACTGGTCGGTGAAATGAGAGTACAGGAGGAAAGCAGCCTCAAAACCAAGGAGAGGAATAATTTTAGTAAATGCCTGTTAATCTGAGTAATATGAAAAAAAAACTCAACATGACTCTTCCGAGGTGAATGTTGATGTTTCTGTAGGTGATAAGTAGATTTCTACATTTTCTGATGTCATAATTAACACCCATCGTTGTTTAATGAGGTGTATATGCAAAATTTCTTGAATGGCAATGAATTGAAGGCTATATGAATCCATAATACGCTTAATTAATGAAATAGCATTTTAACCAACCAGTAGGCAACGGCCTGCTTAGAATAAAAAGGGTTGTGACTGCAAATGAGTTTGTTACATTCACCAGTAATCAGATCTGAAAGATTGTTATGGTAATAATTTTTTTATAAATCAAAAAATAAATGGAATAAGCAGGATAACTGGAATTGAGATGAGGATCTCTGTGGCATTTGATTAACTGCCAGGAAATGACTGATTTTCCAGCAATCAAACTGAAAAAGGCAATCAGGTGGGTTTATAATATATACCACCACAGGTTCTGGGATATGTGTTATTCATAATTTACCCTTCTTGTGGATAATTAGCATTGTGAATACTCAGCATATATTAATGGTTCGCAAGTAAGAATTTACCAACGTGCTACAAGTTCAAAGGATCTCTACACCCCTCAAGGGACAGCAAAAAACATGGCGATCTTTTCAAATAGCACCTGTTATAATCAGATGCTAGCAAATGCAGCCATGAGCACAGAAACTCTTCAAATCTGTTGTGTTTGGGTTTGAAGGACATCACCATTAGGAGAGGTTAGGAAAAGAGCTCTTGAACTCTTCCAAGTTTTCTTTCCAGACAGAAAGAAAGGTAAATAAATGCATGCTTGGAACAAATAAAAATACAGAGCAAAGCAGTTCCCAACTCTACAGAAAGTTAAAGATCCTTCCAATGAATGACTAAAGACAATGGGTAGACATAAGAGAGCCACTTTAAGCAACTGTCTTTTCATAAGGGTCTGATATCTTAACATTCATGATTTGGAACCTAATCGGGGGCCATTTACAGCATTCAGTACTGTGAACTTAAACTCTCTTAATGAGAGAAATGCCTCACTCCCATTAAAAATCCAAATTCCAGTAATGTTAAAAATTTTCTTCATGCATACCTGAATATAGACATACAAATAAATTATTCCTTAAGAAATATGTTTTCCTTTGTCTTTTTAATTTACTAAAAATATAATTTTTAATATTTTAGCACCATTAGAACTATTTTTACTGAAAAAATCAATAGCTATCACTTGATTTAAAAATCCACATGTTAAAAATATATTTTTACTTATTTTTTATTTTTTAATTTTTATTTTTGAGAGAGAGAGAGAGATCATGAGCAGGGGAGGGGCAGAGAGAGAGGGAGACACAGAATCCAAAGCAGGCTCCAGGCTCTGAGCTGTCAGCATAGAGACCGACGTGGGACTTGAACTCACAGTCCATGAGATCATGACCTGAGTTGAAGTCCGACGCTCAACAGACTGAGCTACCCCGGTGCCCCCGACGTAGATTTTTTAATGCAAAAGTGCTATTCTACTGATTACAATGCAAAAAGTAGGGGCAATACAGCTTACATTGGGTTCAGCTCCCTGTACTTAGAGATGGAGTAATCATCATTAAGTTTGCTGCTCAAAGTGATTTCGGAGTTATTGGCAAACTGGTGTCTATGTGACTCAGAGAATTTGGGGAATTTTCTCGTCAGTATAGTATAGTTCTTTCCCTCTCACCGGGGCAGTAATTACAAACAACTAATTACTTAAGCTTCCCTACACATCATTTTTTCTCTCTCCATCTTGCTTTCTGGATCGCCACTCTGGATTCAGTTCAGTCTCGGAGACATTAATATTGCGATTTTCTAATGTTGGCACAGGAATAAGCAGAATGTGCCCTCCGACCCACAGCTCAGGAGTATGCTTTGGCACCAACACAAGTGGCTCTCGGGGCAGTGGTTTTAGGGCGACAGAAGCTGTCACAGCAGGAGCACTAGGTAGAAGCCAGCTAACCAGCTTTTTTCCATCTGAACCAGAACTTCCGTAAGAAGAGGCTGTTCCCATATGAGGCCTTCAAAAGTTAGAATGGCACCAAAACATCATTTGATGCACAAAACTCTGCCTAGAGAAATATCTTTATTGGTATTTTTCATGTTGCTTAGACTATGAATAACGAAGAGCACTTGTCTCTAATACCTGTCTGTCGATATGTGTGTGTGTCTGTGTGTTAGCACCTGTGTATTACACACACGTACACACATACGCACATTCACATTTCAGACAAATCCTAACCAGCTGTTGTTTTTTTTTTTAATCCCATATTGTGTGATTCATTTATGGCAAATAGTTTATCCACCTGACCATCAGAAGTCTATAAACATGAACATTTGACTATACCAATATTCATAATACTTTTGTGTTCAAAAACTGCCCCCCCCAAACCTTCTTTTCTTAGTATTTCATGTGGTATTAAAAAGAGAGAGAGAGAGGTTCTCTAATTATTTTCTACATGCTCCAAAGACCCTTTACTAAATTTGCCAGGGGACTATAGACTTTTGAAAGAATTTAAAAATTTTAAATGAAGAGATTATTTAACTTCAATATAGAATTTAGGTTTAATTTTCGTTACAAAGCAGCCATGATCAACTCTCTGAAAATAGGACCTAAACCTGGGTCAGCCTTCGTCACTTCTGTGACTTGATTCAATGAAGTGTGACCATCACCTTCAAAAGCTCCGGGACAATAACGAGACAGTTCAACAGTGATGGAATCAGAGAATTTCAGAGTCCGAAATCACATGTGGGATCCATGCAATCCCCTAAAAGCATGAAAGAGAAATAGATAATGATACTATTTTTTTAAAAAAAAGAATAATTTGTTGTGTTGAAAGAGAAGGCAAAGGAGTACCTTGCAATTGCAAATATGTACATAAAAATGGAATATAAGGATGCCTTTGCCCCACATCACAGCAACACACACACACACACACACACACACACACACACACAGGGACACATAATCACACATAATGGCAATACATACCCCTTCCTGTCCACTCAAGGCAAAGAGTGGAAGTATACTATGTTGGAAATCAAGACATTTGCAAATAGGTGAGTAAATACACAATGATGTGAGCTGTTGTTCAGACTATCCTAAGAACTTCTAAATGCTGAAATCTTAATATTTTCGTGAAAAAAATATTGGTTAAGATTTGTAGAGTCGTTTTTAGATTTCAAAGCACTTTTTATGTACCTCATTAAACTGACACAATAATCCTGTGAGATAGGTATTAATACCCAAATTTGCCATATGTGGAAAATAAATATTGGAGAAAATATAACGTAACAAGAATCCCACAGTTAGTAACTTTCTTTGACGATAGCACTGCTGGTGTAATACCACAAGAGATAGGCAAAACAACTTATCTGAAGAAATGTTGGGTTTTAGAAAGATTTCCTTACAAATTAAGCATTAAAAGTTTAGGTTTTCAAACAGGAAGTGTCTGTTGTTCGGGGAATACACTCAAGCAGACATAGATAATCCTGGGTAAATTCACACCGCCTGATGGAGAGAACACTGGCGTGGGCAGAGTCAAACTTGAAATTAACGCCAGGCTTAACGTTTTACTCTTGTGTCCCATTGCCTTTATTTATTTACCTCCATTGAACATTAGTGATGTCATTGATGAAAAGTGGAAAATGCCCATTTCAAAGGGCTGGTGTGAGGCTCAAAGGAGATGACGTGTGTGAAATGTTTCCTGCCAGCGCTTCCGTGAGACCCATTCAGAAGTTTTGCACAAAAACTACATTTCGTAGATTTATGCAGAGATCTTCTGTCTCATTCAGACAGGGCTACGGTTCCATTTAGAAACATATATATACATATAGGTAAGTTTATATACACACGTATGCATACTTATATACATACATGTAGGTGTAGAAATTAGCATATATAGATAAATATAGATATAGATAAGATAGATATAAGATACAGATATATAAACACATTGATAGATGATTGATAGATAGATAGATAGATAGATAGACCCAAAATTCAGCAAAATGCTAGAATCAGAAAATACTGAAACAAACCCAACTAAAGTCTGGAACAAAACAAGGATAACTATATAACTGCAATCATGTCATGATGCAAATGAGGAACTAGGCAAAAAAAAAATAAAATAGAAAAGAAAAGAAAGAATTATAGTTGTAAAAATCCAAAAGAAAGAAGCAAATAAAATGATCAATCTTAGCTGACAACGATGCCTGCCTAAGAAACTAAAAACAATAATAAAAAAAAAAATGATTGGAACCAAAAAAATTCAGAAAGATTTTATTAAACATAAAGATATAAAGAAATCAGTTGCTTTTACACATACAAACACTGACTAGTTAGAAGATACAATTGAAAGAAAGGTCCTTTATAAAAAAAATTAAAATGATAAAACACCTATACGTTTGCTAAGACCTGTGCCAGACTTATACAAAAATGACTTTTTAAAAATTTTTTTTTAACTTATCTTTGAGAGAGACAGAGCGAGTGGGAGAGGGGCAGAGAGAGAGAGAGAGGGAGACACAGAATCCGAAGCAGGCTCCAGGTTCTGAGCTGTCAGCACAGAGCCCGACACGGGGCTCGAACTCACAAACTGTGAGATCATGACCTGAGCCGAAGTTGGACGCTCAACTGACTCAGCCACCCAGGCGCCCCAAAAAGGACTTTCAAACACTAGTGAAAAACAAAAAATAAAAATTAAACAAAAGGAAACACAGGTCATGCTCCCTGAGAGGAAGACTCAATGTCGCCCAAAGGCCATTTTTCTTTAAGTTCATTTGCATATGTTACATGTACCCAATGAGATGCCAAAATTGTGCTTTTTAGAACCAGATCGGTTGGTTATAAAGTTAATATGAAGAAATAAACACCATGAAAAAAGAAGTTGGTCTTTGCCGAACGAACAGGCCAAGGAAAAGCATTGGTCCTGCTAAATATTAAAATATAAGGCATCCATACTAACAATAATGTGGCGTAGGTATATAAATAGACAATCAAACAGAATTCAGAATCTATAAAAATTTAAAAATCTTAAAAAAGAATGGAATTCAGTGTAATGTAAAGATTGCTCCTAACTTACAATATCAGCAAGGAAGAAGAGGCTATTCTATCTGGCAGAATAACTAAGTGGACATCTGCAAAAATGTAAAGTTGGATCCCTGTACCAACCTTACTCCGGGATAAATTTCCAATGACCAAAGATTCATATATGAAATAAGTAAGCCGTGAAACTACTAGAAGAAAACATGGCTGAACCCCGTCATAATATCAAAATGGGAAAAGTCTTTTTAACTAAGGCTTAAAACCCAAAAGCCATAAATGAAGAGCTTGATAAATTTACCTGCCTAAAAATCAAAACCGCCTAATATAGAAGTTTACCCAAGACAAACTCAGGAGGAGGGTGGTGGGGTGGGAGGGAGCAGGGCTCAAACTTACCATAAGAATCAAGCCTGGATAGTTAAATTGATAAGAAAGCAATCTGGGGACGCCTGGGTGGCTCAGTCGGTTAAGCGTCTGACTTCAGCTCAGGTCACGATCTCGTGGTCCGTGAGTTCGAGCCCCGCATCCCGCTCTGGGCTGATGGCTCAGAGCCTGGAGCCTGCTTCCGATTCTGTGTCTCCCTCTCTCTCTGCCCCTCCCCCGTTCATGCTCTGTCTCTCTCTGTCTCAAAAATAAATAAACATTAAAAAAAATTTAATAAAAAAAAAAAGAAAGCAAGCAATCTGAAACCCAGTAGGAAAAGTAGTGACAGTTTACCCCAAAGAAAATTTAAAGGATCCTTAAACACATGAAATGCATGGTCATCCTCTCATATAGTAAGCAAAGTATTTACTAAAGCTATAGTGAAATATGTTTTTTCCAGACTTTGAAGGGGAAAAAGTTGTGTTTTTTTTTTTAATTTTTTTAATGTTTTTATTTATTTTTGAGAGAGAGAGGGAGGGGCAGAGAGAGGGAGACACAGAATCCAAAGCAGGCTCCAGGCTCCAGCTGTCAGCACAGAGCCCGACGCGGGGCTTGAACTTGTGAATGGTGAGATTATAACCTGAGCTGAAGTCAGACACTTAACCGACTAAGCCACCCAGGCGCCCCAAAAGTTGTATTTTTGATAATTTACTGTGTCGTGAGGCTGCAGGGAACCGGGCACATTCATACATTAGTGGGGTAGGAAATAACTCAAATATCCAGCGGGAAATAACCCAAACAGCTAACGTCTCATAATGAAAGGTGACACAGCTTCAAATGAAAGAATGGTAGGGGCGCCTGGGTGGCTCAGTCTACGAAGCTTCCGACTCTTGATTCCAGCTCAGGTCATGATCTCAGGGTTCGTGAATTCAAGCCCCACATCGGGCTCTGTGCTGATCGTGTGAAGCCTGCGTGGGATTCTCCCTCTCTCTAATAAATAAAGAAACTTTTTTTTTTTTTCAACGTTTATTTATTTTGGGGACAGAGAGAGACAGAGCATGAACGGGGGAGGGGCAGAGAGAGAGGGAGACACAGAATCGGAAACAGGCTCCAGGCTCCGAGCCATCAGCCCAGAGCCCGACGCCGGGCTCGAACTCACGGACCGCGAGATCGTGACCTGGCTGAAGTCGGACGCTTAACCGACTGCGCCACCCAGGCGCCCCAGAAACATTTTTTAACAAGAATGATAAAACTGTATTCAACTGTGGAAGTATCTCCAAGATACTCCAAGTACAAAACAAGATACAGTCATGCTAGTGTGTGTTGTGTTTGGCAACACCTTGGTACGTACACGAAAAAGAATAAGAACGTACACGTGTGTGTGTTTGCATGGGCGACATAGACTTCGGAAAGAAGCAGAAGAAACGAGTGACCGTGGTTACCCTTGCGTGGGTGTGCGTGCTGCTGGGATGGCTGTGCAGGTGGAGGATGAGAACAGGAGACTTTCCCTTCATATATTTTATAACTTCTGATTTTACCTTGAAATTCTTTGATTATCTATTCAGTTTCTTTAATCACAAGAAAAATACCAGAGGAAGCAAAGGCTAATATATATATATATATGTGTAATATATATATATGTAATATATATATAGGCTAATATATATATGTAATCTATATATGTAATATATGTATGTAATATATATGTAATATATATATTACATATATATGTAATATGTATGTAATATATGTATGTAATATATATGTAATATATATGTAATATATATGTAATATATATTCATTTATTCATTTATTCCATCTATTCATTTATTCCACAAATGTTTACTCAACAACGACAGTGTGGCAAGAACTGTGCCAGGCGATGGGGGAGGAATGATGACAATTCTGGTACTTAAGGAGCATATAGCCGAGTGAAAGAAGTTGATAAGCAATCATGACCTAGATTTACAACTTGAGTGGTTGAGGAAAAGGAAGCTGCACCAGTAGAAAGAAAAGTCAAAAGGGAAAACCACTTTACGAAATAATATAGTTGATAGGAGATGCTTTGGGGTTTGATGAAATGAAGGATTTATGCATATTAAAAATTCCACCAGGGAGTAGATAAGAAAGCAGCGTTTAGAAAAGATTCTAAAACTGAGGGGCACCTGGGGGGCTCAGTCAGTTAAGGGTCCGACTTCGGCTCAGGTCATGGTCTCGCAGTCCGTGAGTTCGAGCCCCGTGTCAGGTTTAGTGCTGACAGCTCCCAGCCTGGAGCCTGCTTCGGATTCTGTGTCTCCCTCTCTCTCTGCCCCTCCCCCGCTCGCACTCTGTGTGTGTGTGTGTGTGTGTGTGTGTGTGTGTGTCTCTCTCTCTCTCTTAAAAATAAATAAACATTACCAAAGAAAAAAAGAAAAGATTCCAAAACTGGATTTTCAGGATTCTTTTGAGGTGGAAAGTCTAAAAGAGAAAGCAAACAGAGAGGGGAACCTGGAAGGGATCCTGGGCAATGTCCTCGTTTATTGGGTTGCAGACATTTTTCTTTTTCATCGGAGTTCCATTCAAGATTCTGACTTTTAAAAGTAGCCTCGGTAAAGGAAAGATTGTGGTGTTTTTCGAATATACCTAAAAAGGGCTTAAAGCGCTATAACAGTCTCGGGCAACACCTCTAGCTTTTTCTTATAATAATAATTAAAACGAAAACTCCATAGTGAAGATAAGTACCGTCTATGACGTGATCTTTCTGAGGTTGTGTATCTGACATCTGGTGAGATGATGCCTGGTGCCGGTGTGTGATTTATGACGCAGGAAATGTGCAGGTTCCTTGGATCCAGTATTACTCAGGTGAAAAAGACAGTTTGATCCAAATCCACTTTCTCTTCTTGGTGGTCATTCAGAGAAGTCATTTCATGTTGAATATTGATTCTTCCTAGAGCCAGCTGGCAGAACACCGTGGTAATGAGGCCAGGGTTGCCCATTGGCTCCTGGTACTGCGGGCCGGCCCCACACGGGGACAGCTTTTTGGTAGGTGCTTCTAATCAAGTCCAGCTGTCTCCAAGTTTGGTACTGGGCACAAAGGGACCCGGGTGGGAAAGGTGAATTCTTCAGCAGGAACAGCATCTACAAAAGTCGCAGAAGTTTCTAACCTAGTTAACTCACATCTCAACACAACAGACTGTGGGCTCCTGCCACCTGCATTTGCCCTTGAGGGTTTTCTTTTTCTTTACATGTAACACAAAGGTATGCAAATAAGTATGTCGCAAAGGATTCACTCAACCCAGGATGCAGGGAAAATCCAAGGTGATGCCTGCAAGTGTGGTCGCATCCCTCCGATGCATCCTAGGAGCTGTTCTTGTCAACCAGACCAGGCTGTACCGTTCTCATTTTAAATCCGAACATAGGGGCGCCTGGGTGGCTCAGTCGGTTAAGCGTCGGACTTCGGCTCAGGTCATGATCTCAAGGTCCATGAGTTCGAGCCCCGCGTCAGGCTCTGTGCTGACGGCTCAGAGCCTGGATCCTGTTTCAGATTCTGTGTCTCCCTCTCTCTCTGACCCTCCCCCATTCATGCTCTGTCTCAAAAATAAATAAACGTTAAAAAAAATTTAAAAATACAGCTTCCCCGTGCAGGAAAAGAAACCCACAAACAAAAATGCATTTTCAGACCCCATCACAAGTTCTGCCAGCATAGAGTTTACAAGTGTAACAATGGCAGCTGTTCCCACTGGTAAGAACAGCTGGGAAAAACCGAACCAGAGTCATTATCTCTCAGATTATGATCTATTGGAACGATGCCCAAAATATCAACACTGACACTGAGTGACAGCGGTTAGCCTCTCATAACCCCCGTTAAGTTTGTGTTTCATTTCACCAAAAGAAATTAGGAGTATCACATATTCAAAAACAAACAAAACATCTCAGAATTATCCCAACAATTGAGGTACAAGCCGATTTTCTTTTACGTATTTCAAGCTGCTGGTATTCAAGATCAGAATAAATATTAATCACTCTATTCCCCCTGAAAGATTACAATCTAAAGCAGATACACTTTGGGGAAGAGAAGTAATAGACTTGATATACTGTCCAGGTTAGCCAGGAAATACAATCCGGTTGTGATGATTAGAAACTTCCATGGCTAAAAACAGATACCCCCAATGTCCAGATGACTGAGGATGGGTGAATATCTTGTCAACCTTATGCTCTGTGGGCTTAAATTGGGATTCTAATTCAGAAGATGAGTTAAATTTAAGGAAAATCTTAAGGGAAATTTAGAAAAGAGAACAATGTGTTGGATGAAAGGAAGGATGTAATGCAAACAGAGGCAGGAAGAAAAGAGTTATCAATTCAGTTAGGGTAAGAGCTGGAGCACATAATATTGTCGTCATGATTTTGGCTACAGAAGTAAAATGAAAGTTCATTTTTTCTTGTTTTTAATGAACATCATAGAACAAAGAACAATCAACCCAGACATTAGGTAGCCACAAAGGTTGGCTTAATACAACTGGAATAAAAGGCACTAGATATTCTGGAAGGATTTGATATCAAGAGAAATAAAGTTTATGTGCGAAATAGAGTCAGGAGAAAAAAACACACGTGGAATCTCTACCCATCATGCATTCCTTTATACCCATCGGATTTTACGTTTAGCAGAAAAATTTAATTCAATTACTCCAGATAAGTGATGAGGTTACAAAAACAGAGATGACATCATGACTTACTAAAAACAAAAACAAAAACAAAAACAAAACCATGATGGGTGCCCGGGTGGCTCAGTCGGTTAAGCGTCCGACTTTGGCTCAGGCCCTGATCTCGCAGTTTGTGAGTTCAAGCCCCACGTCGGGCTTTGTGCTGACAGCGCGGAGCCTGGAACCTGCTTCGGATTCTGTCCCCTCCCCCACTTGTGCTCTATCTATCAAAAATGAATAAATATTTTTTTTAATTTTTTTTTCAACGTTTATTTATTTTTGGGACAGAGAGAGACAGAGCATGAACAGGGGAGGGGCAGAGAGAGAGAGGGAGACACAGAATCAGAAACAGGCTCCAGGCTCTGAGCCATCAGCCCAGAGCCCGACGCGGGGCTCGAACTCACGGACCGCGAGATCGTGACCTGGCTGAAGTCGGACGCTTAACCGACTGCGCCACCCAGGCGCCCCAAAAATGAATAAATATTAAAAAAAAAAATTTAAAAGCATGAGTTTTAGAATTAGGCAGAAAGAAGATATAGCTGGCAAATTGCTAAATCACAATTGCTAAAGTTTATCCAGTGCTTCCTATGTACCGAGGGGTCGTCTGCAGGCTGGACACGAATTTATTTCTCACCAAATTCCCCCCAACTGTCCTATGATTTTGGTTATTATTATAGATGAGGGAAATCAGCCACAGAGAAGAAGCTGAGTGTGTTGGTCAAGGTCATATATATAGTAAGTGGCAGGGCTACACTGTAAATCACTTCATTTCCCTTAAGTGTCACCAGCTGGGTTACCCTAGGAAAGTCATCTCACCTCGTCCCCTCACTGCCCTTCTGTGCAATATGTCCTCTTGTCCAGCTCTTCTGTACCCTATGAGTGAAACTTCATAAAGGGCATCGTGCGTTAGCATCAAAACCAGTAATTTCTGCAGAAGAGTAGCTCAGTGCTGGTTGACATCATCATGGCGGTCAGCAGAGATTTTCTGTGGGGGACCTCAGGAGGAGAAAAAGACCACTGTCCTTCCCAAATGCCTAAAATGAGAAAGTTCCTTGATTGCTCTTACTTGGTAGGCGAGGGACTCTTGTAAAGTAACCTGTTTGTCACAGTCTTGAGAAGTACTTATTTGCATTGAGCTCCAGATGTAAGCCTCACGCTGTGACATTTTTCTCCCTCCACATTAATAAAAAATAAACTGAGAAGTAATACATATCAGAGGTGCTAATGAGAGGAGGCAGTAAGTCCGAAGATGAGGAACAGACTTAATGGCTTCCTATATAATTAGTGATTGACTTTATTCCTGTCTGCATGGACCAAGAGGGGTTTTTCATTCCCCTCAATTCAGCTAAACTTTAAACAGGGGTCTTCTGCCTCTGGTCCCTGATCTCACTTCCCTCAGAGCACTTAAGGTAGCAAACTCATAATTGCAAACTCTTTCTCTGCCCTTTGAGGTGCAAATCTTCTCTCAGCCTCTTGCCAGTTTTACAACCCAGGACTGTCTTTCTCTAGGACCTGGAAGCCATCCCTTTAACATGTAATAAGGGGAGGTGGCACCTCTGTTCCCCAGTCTCTATGGGACAGTAGGAGCACCAATTGGCAAATGCAGATGCCTAATAGCATCCCTCCAGCATCTTGCTAATGTCCTCCAGTGCTTTTAAACTAGCTTCCCCAGTGCTTAACTCCCCCCTCTTTTGTTTCAAGAACTGAGCTCTGTCTCTCTCTTGTTGCAGTGGAGCTCTGTCTCTCTCTTGTTGCAGTGGGAGACCAAAGTCTCCCTTTCCTGTTGAACTGCATCTGATGCAATTTTTCTTTGACAGCAGTGGTTTTAACATTCACTGAAGAGGGCAGACACTAGACAGGAAAAGGGAAGATGAGTGTGTAAGTGGATTTTCTGGGGCCGGCATCCCTCCTCATGAGCTCTTTATGTAAAAGCAGGGGCACCTCCGTGACATCGTGATTGGGTCATGAAAGGAGGCACCCCCAGAACGCAAAAATCTTGGTAAGAACTGAAAAGGAGGGGGAAAGGGTGAAAAATAAATGACAGCTTTAAAAAAGAACAATTATAAAATTTATATTCTAAAGGCATAATAATAGACTTTTATGCAAATTAAAATGCATTTAAATGCAAATTCAAGGCATATTTTTATGCAAATTAATATGTGGTCCTCCTGCCTATTTCGCATATTTTGGCTATGACCTTGTAAAGACCTTAGCAACAATTCCTACCTAAAGCTTTAAAGAGTTGGGTAAAGGAGAAATCTTTTGTGAGCCATCTCCAAGGGACTGGGTGGTTTCGGGAGGAGGAAGAGTACGATAATTTCCTAAATATCTGAAATACTTAGGAGAAGCCAGAGCAAGAAAACTTTTCCAGGACAGCTCCAGCCATGATGGGCCAGTGTGGATTTCTGAGATCTTGGTAGTAATTAGAACCCATTGTCTACCCAGCAGCATGAAGGAGCCCTGAGGAGCAGACCTAACCTTTCTTGGGGCTGGGGGATCTTGGAAAACACCTGCTGCCTCTAAGAAGAAAGGCAGGTGCCACCTCTGTCCCTTTACCCATGAGAACCCATATCAATATACTAGCTGTGGGATCTTAGGTGAATAAAAGATTTAACTCTCTGAGCCTCAGATCCTCAACCAAAACAGAAATAAAAGTCTAGGGGGGGGGTGCCTGGGTGGCTCAGTCAGTGAAGCGTCCAAATCCTGATTTTGGCTCAAGTCATGATCTCGTAGTTTGTGAGATTGAGCCCCGAGTCGGACTCTGCATCGACAGCACTGAACCTGCTTGGAATTCTCTCGTTCCCTCTCTCGCTGCCCCTCCTCCGCTCATTCTCTCCTCTCTCTCTCTCTCTCTCAATAAATAAGTAAATAAACTTAAAAGAAAGAAATAAAAGTCTCTAATAAAGAGGACGTTACAATGCAGAATACTGTACCTGGTATAGAGAAGTCACTAAATATAGGCAACTGCCATTGTCATTATTATCTTTGCAATTATTGTGACTTTTCCCCACACTTTATCCTTTATTCCCAACTACCAACCCTACCAATCTTAACAGCCCTTTCCCGCCTGACTGTAGGTTCCTGTGTGTGTGTGTGTGTGTGTGTGTGTGTGTGTGTGTGTTCTCCAGGCACCTAATGCGTAACTGTTCTTGTCTGAGAAATGAATATAAAGCAGCTTCAGTCTTGGGTCAATTCATGTTTACCACACAACATTTGCTATAATGTCATAGACGCAATATTTGCTCAATACTTATTTCTCAGTGACTTGCCAAGTCCCATGCTGTATCGGTTTGCTGGGGCTGCTGTAACAAGGTACCACACGCTGGGTGGCTGAAACAACGGAATTTACTTTCTCACAGTTGTGGAGGCTGGATGTCCAAGATCAAGGACTTGGCAGGCTTGGTGTCTCCTCTCTCCTTGGCTCATAGATGGCCGTCTTCCCCCTGTGCCTTCACATCTTCCTTTTCTGTGAGTCAGGACCCACCCCTCTCTTAATAAGGATGCCAGTTATATTAGACTGGGGTCTACCCTAATGGCCTCATTTTAACTTAATAACTTTTGTAAAAGATCTTGTCTCCAAGTACGATCACATTCTGAGCTACTAGGTATTAGGATTTCAATATATGAATTTCGTGAGGGACATAATTCAGCCCATAACATGCTCGGCCTTCATAAGCATCTTTTTTTTTTTTCTTTTCAATATAATCTGTGCCAAGTTAGGTAATATACAGTGTATACAGTGTGCTCTTAATTTCGGGAGTAGATTCCCATGATTTATCACTTACTTACAACACCCAGTGTTCATCCCAACAAGTGCCCTCCTCAATGCCCATCACCCATTTTTCCCTCTCCTCCACCCCCCACTATTAACCTTCAGTTTGTTCTCTGTATTTAAGAGTCTCTTATGGTTTGCCTCCCTCTCTGTTTGAAACTATTTTTCCCCTTCCCTTCCCCCATGGTCTTCTGTTAAGTTTCTCGAGTTCCACATATGAGTGAAAGCATATGTTATCTGTCTTTCTCTGACTGACTTATTTCACTTAGCATAATACCCTCCAGTTCCATCCATGTTGTTGCAAATGGCAGGATTTCATTCTTTCTCATTGCCAAGTAGCACTGCATCGTATATATAACCATACTTTCTTTATCCATTCATCTGTTGATGGACATTTGGGCTCCTTCCATAATTTGACTAATGTTGACAGTGTTGCTATAAACATTGGGGTACAAGTGTCCCTATGAATCAGCACTCCTGTATCCTTGGATAATTAAGGTCACATAAGCATCTATTTTGTATACTTTTCTCACTTCACCCATTATATTTTCCCATAATTGTTCTCTGTATTCAGACTCCTTTCAAACTTAATGGGATACAGAAAGACCCTAGTCTAGGTATGTGACTCAGAGTCACCTAACCTCTTAGAATAGGCTGGGATCTTGCATAAGAATACATAATAGAAAGAATAAGACCGTAAATTCCTGGGAAGTGAACTCCAAGTATTGTATTTCTTTGTAAATCCCACAGTGCTCAGGCCACACAGTAAACTCAGAGTAAATGCCTGTTGGAAGAATGAGTGAATTGATAAATGAGCGAGCAGCAGTCAGGAAGCAACAACTAATATAACCCCGCTTCTTCTAAAGGCCCACAAAGTAATCCAGTTGCCTTGTCGAAGACTCTTTGGAGCTGCCTAACTGGGAAATCTTCAATTTAAGAAATGGTCTAGGGACCCATATTCATGTGCAGAGTAGCCTGAACTACATCTTGAGCTTTTCCAATGTTTCCAGAGTTCCATGAGCGTCCTTCCAGAGTATAAAGATATGTCACAGAAGGAATCTGCCAAGGTGTTGAGTAGACTCTGGGGAGAAGAAAGACAAGAATACCACACAGCTGCAATGATTGAAAGCAAGAAATTGAATCATGAAAATTGGCAGGTCATTGCATTTCTCCTTTCGGAAGACCTATTTTGTTCACTCTGACCAAATAGCAGGCTTAATCCACAAACAAGGAGGCGACCCATTTAATCCCACAATGACTGTGCCTTCAAGTGATGAAATAAAATTAGTCCTTCCAATAAACATAATCTACCAACACACTAACCACGGTGCTATATCTACAGGGAACTGTGTAAGTGTACAATTGTCCATTCCCAACAGAAAGCCATCATCTATATTTTTAAAGAAATCTGCAGCTCCCCTAACTCCACGACTCGCCCTATCCATCATTTTCAAGTCCCTGTCCGTTCATTTCCCACTTTTTCCACTTTAAAATTGAACTTCAAAAAATTAGATGAGCTAGAGAGATGATAGATAAATAAAAATAAAGATAGAATCAGACAGATAAAATCATCAAAACTCTAATCTCCATATAGAAAAAAGATTCCTCTTACCAACACCCATCTTCGTTCTCTGTTTGTAATTTTGTTTTGGTTTTCAACAAAGACGAAGAGAAAGAACGGAGGAGGACAGAGGAGACAAGTGTACATTTCTAAGTGTTTTATCAGAGCGTGAGTTTGGAGGTTGTGTTACAGTCCCTAGTGGAAATTCGTTTTCATCACAAACCACCTCACGGTATGATACAATTTATCATGATTGCCATCCTAAGCTCAAGAGAGAGCAGAAATAGAATCCTCGAGGCTCTGTGGGGAAGAACCGGTGTACCCAAGTGCCTGGTTAAACCTTAGAAAATCGTCATTGTCACTGGATGCTAGCTGCTAGCTACTTATTCTCACAAATCAGTGAATGACCCTAATTTCCCAACCTCATCTCTTAAATGGGCCGGAATGTACATCAATCGGTAAATTTTTAGGGGAAAAAAATCATTCAAGTGCATTAAGATGCTTTCCCAAAGTCAACAGCAACACATTGTATGCACTTCTAATTCTTTATATAGACAAGGCATCTTACATTTACTTCTTTTCTTTTACTTTCTTTTCCTTCAACTGCGTCTTAATGCCCCATGAGCATTTAAAATTCTGTCAGAAATGTTGGCTCGAAAAAAGATTGTATCTTTAATTTGAAGAAGGGGAAGGAAATAATGTCTTAAAAAGAAGAAGGCAGTGCAGTGTTTTCTGCAATTAGCAATATAGAAGTCAGTTAGGATGCCTTCTGGAAATCTCCAATGCATAGGGGGTAAGTTAGAATGACAGCAGGCAGCAGATGAAAACAGCACTTGGCAGTTTGGGAATCCTTTTCTTGCGACACACTATCCAGTAGACAGCACTTTTGCTTTTCTTTAAACTCAGCTATCTTGCTTTTATTTTGTTTGATTTTGATCATTAGTGCAATGGCACATCCAATTGTCAGTTAAATGAACTTCAGGCTGAATTCATGCTTACACTCCCACCTCATTCTACTTAAGTACTTTCAGAAATCCCATCTCTTTTGGGAGAAACCTTAAAACCAAAAAAGAAGTAGCTAGAAAGGTCCCCCAAACTTTAAAACCTGCCCCAGTCGCTCCTCTCCATTATTACACACCAGGCAGCTGGAGTTAAGTTGTCTGGTCTCATTAATTGGGCTTGGACCCCAAGTTTATCTCTACAACCCATCTTTTCCTGTAGATCGGAGTCTTATATTCCATTTCTACTGGACAATCCATCTGGTTAAAACATAGGTACATGCCCATGTGGACAAAAAGACAATAGCCTTGCCTCAAAATATGTTCTTCTTTCTTTAAAGAAAAATTGTATCACTATTCACCCAGTTATCTGCTTCCTATGCCTGGGGTTAACCTTTTTTTCCTTCTCTTTTTCAGCCGCAACACTTACACAATCACCCAGGTTTCCAAATTCTTTCTCCAAGACATCCTCTGAATCGGCCCATTTTCCCATACCCACCACTTCTCACTTCAGACTACAGTCACCGCCCGCCCCCCAACCTAGCTTATGGCAACAATGGCCTCTCTTGGCCACTCGTACACATTCGCCCCACAGCGTAGCTCGTTCTACTTCCAAAGTGCAAATCTCATTTCACTCTTGAGTAAAAACCCTATGCTGGTGCCACATCGCTGGCTAGAAGGGGGGGCGGGGAGGGACAGGAAAGATGGGACAATGAAGCGGCCCACTCCATTGAGTTCACACAGAGTTTTGTGCAGGGTAACTCATTGACCCTGAGGGAGCAGGGGTCTAGCCCAGGATGAGCCACAGCAGTTGTGTCGCTGTTCTCCAAAAAGCCCTGACATTGGTCCACAGATCTTCTAGAGGGAATGCGCAGAAGGGCAGTGTGTGAGATCAGAGCGTTTGCATGCGTCTTAAAGGGCTTGGACACTCCTAATTGCCTGTTAACCTTTAATGAGACCTTGTGCCTCCACCTGTCAGTTGGGAAGGGGACCGACCATGTTATCTCTAACAGATTGATGGCAGGCCAAAACAAACTTCCCCCCAATTCTGGCCTTGGCAGGCATTTCTAAGCTATATATATTAATCTTCAGGAGGCCCAGAACACACAGTCCCAGGAGACGTCATCAAGGGAACATGAACAAGAGGACAGGCCAATGATGGAGTCCGTATTTTCAGCACTCCTACGTCACCCAAAGCCCAAATGGCATGGGATGGTAAACAAACCCTCACCATCTGTCCCTGGCAAACCTCTCCAGTCTCGTGTCCTCTTAAAAAGCACTTATTTCAGGGGCCCTTTGGTGGCTCAGTCAGTTAAGCATCTGACTTCGGCTCAGGTCATGATCTCCCCGTTCGTGGGTTCAAGCCCCACATCAGGCTCTATGCTGACAGCTCAGAGCCTGGAGCCTGGAGCCTGCTTCGGAGCCTGCGTCTCCCTCTCTCTCTGTCCCTCCCCCACGCATGCTCTGTCTTCATCTGTCTCTCAAAACATGAGTAAACATTTAAAAACCTTTTTAAAAAAAGCACTTATTTCAATGGGAGCTTGCTTTCATACCCAATATTGCTCTATCCTAGCAGCGCCTTAAGATGAGACATTGTCTTTTTAGTCATTGTTTATTACTGAATCTTGAGTACCTCATGCAACCCCGTGCCCATAAAGTTGTTGCTCAGTGAACGGTTCTTGGAGAATGAATGAAGACACACGGCAGAGGAAAGTGTCGTAAGCGTCAGCGTCACACTCTGGTCATCCAAAGCTGGGTTGCTGTGGCGTCAGTGAGGTCTTGGGGAAACCATTTACCCTGTAAAGAAAGTAGCTCTTTCATCTTTGGAGTAAACGTCTACTGAGGACAACCACGTTTTCTGACAGAAACCTTTTTTAGTTCTAAAGTTTTCGCTTTACCTCTGCTAAGATATGGTTCCTGCGGCTTGCTGCTTTCTAATTTTTTTTTTTCCTGTGCTTCTGTCAGACTACTATCTGCCTTTTCTTGTAAAGGCATTCCACACGAAACGTTAATCTAGCGTAGGTTGTTACCATACTATGAAACATGCAGGGGTATTTTACCGACTGTGGGGACAACAAGGAAGAGACTCCCCCACATTTATCCCAGTAGCCAAAACTCAGCTTTGAAATGTCAAGTGTCTCTGCAGTGTCTCCTTCCAATTTACTGAGGAAAAGGGAGGAGAGCTTAGAAAAATGACAAAATGTATGGGTATTTTGTACCCATGAAAAATAAAGAGTCATAAAAAATAAATTGAATTTATTATAATTAAAATTTTTACGGGAAATTTCTAAGTTCTTGAGAAGGAAAAAAAACAAGAATTTCCAGATTCAGAAATCAAACCCTTTGGACTTTACGAACTATTGGTTTTCCTATCTGTAAAACAGAAATCCTACATACCTTGAATCGTACTTACATTCTTACTAAATCAGACCTGTTTTTTTAAAACACACAAACATGGAGAGGGGGCACCTGAGTGGCTCCATGGATTAAGCATCCAACTCTTGATCTCAGCTCAGGTCATGATGTCACGGTTCATGAGTTCGAGCCCTACATGGAGCTCTGTGCTGACGATATGGAACCTGCTTGGTATTCCTTCTCCCCGCGCTCTCTCTCTCTTTATGTCTCTCTCAAAATAAACATTGAAAATAAACTAAATTAAACTAAACTAAACTAAAATTAAATTAAATTAAATTAAATTAAATTAAATTAAATTAAAAAATACACAAACATGGGAACTACATCAAACTAAAAAGCTTCTGCATAAGAGAAGAGAAGAGAAGAGAGCCATCAACAAAATGGCAGCCTAGGTAAATAATGCCTCCTCTTGTGTGATATTTTATGCTCCAGTTACAATTAAACTAAGCAAATTGTAAAGCTGTAGCTTATTTTTGCATTTCTCCTGTATGGATTTGGAGGCAGTTTCACAAGGTAAAAAGAAACCGATGCTTAAGAAACAAGTGATGACAGAACCTCAGAGACAGTAGAAAAGAGAATTGGGAGAGTGAATTTTATGCCACCTGGGTGACTGTGGGTACCCAGATGAAACATTATTTCTAGGTATGTCCCTGAGGCCGTTTCTGGATAAAGATTAACATTTGAAACTGTAGACTCAGTAGATTGTGTGCCCCCCCCCCACCCCATCCAAGCTTTTGAAAACCTGAACAGAGCAAAGGACAGAGAGGAATCTGACCCTTTTCTCTGACTCACTGTTAGAGTTAGACCCCTCCTCTCATCTTTTCCTGCCCTGGGGCTGGGATTTACTGTCCTCAAACTCGGACTGAATTATGTACCACAGGCTTTGCTAGGTCTCCAGCGTGGAGAGAGCAGATCTGGGGACTTAGCCTCCATAATTATGTGAACCAATTCCTTATAATGAATACATATTATTTGCATACACGCACACACCCTGTGCACACATTTCCGGTTCCACTTATCTGGAAAACCCTGACCAGACAAAAATGTAACATTAGCAAATGAGATCACTGAAAGGAAAAGCAATAGGGCTCTATCCACAAACATCATCTAAGGCAATAAAGCTTCACTAGATTGTCTGTCAACCGACTTGCAGTAGCTGCCTCTTTACGAAGATTACATGCATGATTCTGTGAGAAGGATTACGAATAAGCAGTACAGCCAAAAATTTAAAAAAATAACAAAACAAACAATTCGGAAATCTAAGACATTTCCAAAACTCAAAGGAAGAGCTAGCTCTACTGAAAGTCAAGGTGGTAAATTACAAAGTGATAACATTTCTTATGTTGGGTGGGGGGGGGGGGGGTTGACTTCTTAATGTTAATAGATTTTGTTACATTGTAAAAAATCCATGGCATCATTATCTTATACAAACGATCTACCCATTCTGTAGATCCTGTATTTTTAAAAAGTTGCCTGGATCGGGAATTCTATTCAATTCATTTCAAAATGTGCTAATGCAGTCAGAAAATAGTTGAAAACGCCATTTATAATCTCTAGTCCTGTTCTCTGAACATTGTTATTTCACAAGCCCTCAGCCTACGTTTGAAGAGAACCATGCTAAACAAAACAAACAAAAAAAGATGATGACATTTGCTTTGTTATATTAAAACAATTCAAGAAGCGTATAGCAGCTCCTGAGATGAATTTCTTGGGGGAAAAATGGAGTGAGTTTTAATATTAGCTCACAAATATATTTGCACTTTATGATATTTATTACAGAGGCTCAACTAACAAAAAAGTCAAAAAATTTAAAGCCAACTGAGGCTCTGTAATTTGACCAAAAAGCATATCATTATATGTGGTTTGTAGAATGAACTGCTTTCAGACCAATACCCTTTAATGTTCACATTTGTTTGATAAATGTGCCAACAAAATCCCTCGGTGAAATCTCCCTAATGCACATTGAATAAATAAGAGAGATTTGAGGTGCAAATAAACTAATAAAATCTTCTGCTCATTATTTTAAGCGGATGTCACCAACTGACCAGAGATATTTCACTTCATCAGCTCTGAAATCTTTAACAGACTCATAAAATAAATCATAACCAAGCGCATGTAGTGAAGGTATGGTTTTTTTTAAAAAACGCATCCAGCGAATTTTATTTTCACTTCCTCAGATGTGCTATGAGCATAAAGGGGAGTAAAGATGGTTTTTTTGAGGTGTAGATAAATTTCAGTAACAATATGTATATGCCTGCTGTGTTCATGGCAGTACCTTCTTCTGAATCTGGCCTTATTTTCACATGCCCAAACTCACGTTTGGGATGAAAAGTTCTGTACAACATACCAAAGTTTATTTCATGTGAACGCATGGGAAATTTTATAAACAGGGATTTGGTTTTATGAGGCATTTTGAACACAGGGCCCAATGGAATGTCTTCCAATCTAGAAGTGGGGGATTGTTCCCTACTTTTGAACCTGGACTCTGGGTCCACTGGAGCAGTTGGGTACAGCAGAAGCGATGCTGTGCTGATTCCTGTGCCCAGGCCTTCAGACACAGGCGGCTCTTGAACACAGCCACCACCAGGTGGGAGGGGAACCCTGAGGCAAGCCCCACGTGGAGAGAACCTGCCAGCAGCGCCCCCAGGTCAGCCGTGTGCAGAAGCCATCCTGGGGGCCCAGTCCCTTTCCCACGGAGCTGCCTGCCCCAGCTGACACCGTGTAGGACGCCGGTGAGCTCTCTCCATCTCGCCCTGACAAAGATGCAAATTAGCAAGCGAACGAAATTAATGCTGTTGTTTTAAACATGAGTTTGGGGATAACCCGTTCCGCCGTTGGCAGATAAGCAGAACACTTACAAAGACCAGCAGGGGCACTGAAGAGTTACTTTCAAGAGAAGGGCAATACCACCACGTGGTTAATGCCAAGGGAATTTTTGCTTTGGTCCTGTATTTGGTCTTTAGATACCCAGGGTCATGCAGTGGAACCTGAAACCCCGGAACTTGACCGCCCTTCTTGATTTTACATTTTATGTGAATATATTAGTGTATATGTCTATAAATAAGAATTGAGAGAGATAATAAGTTCCAAAATAAATGCAGCACATGTCCTCTTACTTAGAAAGTAAACATAAACCATCTGTGACGTAGATTAGGTAATCTGGCCACATCTGGGAACCTGAGCCACACCATGAAAGTGGCCCCAAGTCATCGACCTATGGAAGAATCTGTAATCCATCTACACAAGCCCACGTCCTGACAAATTGACCTCATCACCCAAGAGACTGGGCAGAAACCAGAAGACTAAATAGACTTCCCAAAATTTCAGCTTACATGAGAAATAAGAAAAAAAAAAAAAATGTTTCTGTGGTTCCACCCTGGAATAATTAACACATTGAGGGTGTGGTCAGACATCAGTACTAATACACAGCTGAATGAACTTGAAAGACCCGAGCAATTCTAACAGGAGATAAAGCTGATCAGCACTGATGTGGTGTCTCTACTTGTAAGTTCTTTTTCTTGCCCAACCACATTCTGAAGTAAAGTGTGCATCTACCAATAGGTATACAAAAAAAGAAAACCCATAAACTCATCTAATGTGAAAAGAACTGAAATATAAAATAACCAGAAGTTGTCCTTTCCCACCTATCAGACTGGGAAAATTAAAAAAAAAAAAAAAAAAAAAAAGATCATATCTAGCAATGGTGAGAAAATGGCACAATATAAATTCACATAATATTGATGGGAACATAAATCAGTGGAACTTTCAGGGAGATAATTTAGCATCTTCCATCAGATGTAAAGGTCACATTCTCTTTGACCCAACAGTCCTGCTTCTGAAGGGTCTGTCCTTCAGGAGCATATACACACATTTATAAATTGGATCTAATTCCCATTGGATCTAAATACAAAAAGCTAGAAGCAATACAAGTGTATCAAGATAGGAATAATCAAATAAATCGTGATGTGTTACTTCTATAGAATGTTATGTAACCATTATAAAAGAATGAGATATTTGCAACAACATGGGTGGACCTCAAGGACATTATGGTAAGTGAGACAAAACAGATAGAGAAAACAAATTATGTACGCTCTCACATACATGTGTAATAAAAAAAATGGTTCAAACATACAGAGAAGAGATTGGTGGTTGCCAGAGACAGGTGGTGGGGAGGTGACAAAATGGGTCAAGGGGTCAAAAGGTACAAACTTCCAGTTATAAAATAAATAAGCCATGGGATGTAATAATGTGCATCCTGACAGTTACAGTTAATGACACCTTATTGCATATTTGAAAGTTGCTAAGAGAGTCGATCTTAAAATTTCTCAGCAGGAGAAATAAAAAAGCTCTAACGATGTAAGGTGACGGATGTTAACTACAGTGATCATTTTGCAATGTATACAAATATTGAATCATTATGTTGTACACCTGAAACTAACGTAATGTTCTATGTCAATTACACCTCAATAAGAAAAGAGATAGATTTACAGGTAATGACAAATACACCTCTCCAAAACACAGCATTAGAGAAAATAATAAACCACAAACTAATATATACCATATGCCACACTTACCTAAACATAAAACCTCTGTGTGTGTGTATTCGTGTATGTGCATGTACACTTATGAATACACACCCATACGTCTAATTGCATGGAAAATGGGTTTGGAAGGGGTCCTCTCAAGGATGAAAAGTGGTCACCTCTGGATGTGGGAGAAGAATTAGGCCGAGGATAAAGGCAGAGTGTTCATTTACTGCCTGAGTAATTTTTAAAATAATTTTTGTCAATGAAAAGCAAAAATGTTCAAAAAATGGCCTGTGACAGTTTCTGTTTGTACTCATCCTCACTGGGGTTAAGAAATTGTGTATCTGAGGGGCACCTGGGTGGCTCAGTCACTTGAGCCTCTGACTTTGGCTCGGGTCATGATCTCACAGTCTGGGAGTTTGAGCCCCCGTCGGGCTCTGTGCTGACCGCTCAGAGCCTGGAGCCTGCTTCCGATTCTATGTCTCCCTCTCTCTCTGCCCCTTCCCCGCTCATGCTTTGTCTCTCTCTCTGTCAAAAATAAATAAACATTAAAAAAAATTAAATGTAGGCACACTTGCCCATTTATTAAAAAAAAAATTGTGTATCTGACCTGCTCAGTTAGCATAGGTACCAATGCCTGCCCCAAACACCCAACTTGGGTGTGATCAATTATCAAGGTTCGTATGCAGCCTCCATGCTTCAGCTGCCTCTTTTATTGTTAGGATTGTGCAAATTTGACACAAGGGTGATCCATTTTTCTACACTTTTCTAAGAAAAATCAAGTTTTGTTTCATCGATTCCCTAACTTTCACTACTCGCTTATGAATGTCAATTTGGTTATCACCGTCTCCACAGAGAACGTTGTCAAATAATTCTCAGGAAAATGTTTATCGTTTCAAGGTTTTGCACCAGTGTTTCTGTCTACCCATCGTACATATTGTCACGGTGACATTTGCATTGTTATAATTGCTAGTCAATAAAAGAAACAGAGAAACATTACATTATCCGAGATCATTGTGCCATGTGTGTGTGTCTATTTCATTTGTACTCAATGTTCTGAAAATGGTGTATTGATAGACTAACTCCACACTGAGATGAGCTTTGAAAAGATTATATTTGTAAATGTTCATCATCTGGGAAGCATTTATTGAGCCCCTTCTATATGTATAAATATGTTCTAATTGTTCTACAAAGGTCGTGAGCAAAGGAGTACAATTCCTGACCTCAAGCAAATTTGAATTCACTGAGAGACATAGCATTACTGATATCTAAGAGGTAAATTTTCATTGAAATTTAATTGTTGTATATATATATATATATATATATATATATACACACACACATATACATACATATATATTCACTGACCTCTTATTATTCTGGGCTGGGAACAAGTCTGGGCCCTTGAAATAGAACAGGGGAATAAAACCGAAAAAAAATTGTAACTTTCTTCCTTCATGTTGTCTTGGGGGAAACAGACAATAAGAACTAAGTAATGAAATTATAATACCATGTAAGTTCTATGATATGTTAAATGTTGTAAAGGCTTAAAAACTGGGCAGATAGAGGAGAACGTTGGGAGAACAGGCAGGAGGGGGCGCTGTGGTGCTGGGGATGGTGTGACTAGGTGCAGTTTTAGACATAGGGGTGAGGGAACCCCGGGGGGCCCAGTTGGTCAAGTGTCAGATTTCCACTCAAGTCACGATCTCACCGTTTGTGGGTTCAGGCCCCATGCTGGGCTCTGTGCTGACACCTCGGAGCCTGGAGCCTGCGTCAGATTCTGTCTCCCTCTATCTCTGCCCCTCCCCTGCTTACGATCTCTCCCTCTCTCTCTCTCTTTCTCTCTCAATAGAAATGAACATTAAAAAAGAATTTAGACGCAGGAGTGAGGGATGCATGCCCTTGGTGAGAAGGTGGCACTGAGGACCAGCTGAAGGAGCTGAGGGAGTCAGCCTTGCGATTCCAGGCTGAGCGCGCAGATGACAGAGACGATGTTCAAGGGCAATTATGTGCCTGGCAGATTTGATGAAGAGCAAAAAGGCCAGCGTTCTGATGCAGGGAGTAAATAGTGGTCATAGAAAATAAAGTGGGTGTGAAACAGAAGCGAGGCCGGTAAAAAGGGAGAGAAGAGGAAGGAAGAGGTCCTAGAATGCCCTTGAGTAGGCAAGGAGAGAAAAAGTGAACTCGAAGGAGGGGGCGGCAAGGGTTTAAATGAGAAAAAGAGGACAAGAAAGGAGAGTCTAGATCAGTAGAAACATGGATCCATGAACGAGGGAAATAGAGGAAGATGGTCATAGAATTAAATGCTTCCTTGGGGTTCACGGTTAGGGATTTCAAATGAGACTAGTCAAGACGATGTGTCCTTTTACTTTGGCCATATTAAAATGCACAGGAAAAAACACAAGTTAAGAACAGTTGGATTTAACTAAGGTTGTGGATAAGCCAAGAGAGCGGTCAGAGCCAGAGGGGGGCAAGAAAGTGGAGGATAAAAGCAACACGATAATTATGGCAAAATAGCCACATAAGGATCGATAACCTCCTACAAACATATATGGTGTGTAAATCCTTGCGGGATCGATTTTTCAAACTGATATAGAACACTCAGATGATAGTCGCCCGCATCCAACGTGATTCTTTTCACTTTGTCAACCCCACAGTCTCCTGTGGCTCCAATTTTATGAAAGTTCTCTTCCGCAATTGTTTTCAGAGTCTGCAACACCACCTTTCCAGTCCGTGCAAAGTTGACAAATCTTCAACTTTGGCAAGCCAACTTTGTTTTGGAAACAGTAAAAGTCTTTTGGAGCCAAAGCTAGTGAATTAAGTGAGTGATCAGGCTATGTAACTCTATTTGGGGTCCCAAACGAGGTGTGATTATAAAGTAATGAGACTTATTTCCTTGAATGACTCATAAACTGGCTCTGAAGAAAATTCCAAAGGAAGACTTACACAATTTGGAATTAGGGTCAACTTAATCAGGAAAGGGCTTCTGGAAAGAGCGAGTTTCCAATTGGGCCTACAGCAGGGGACAGAAAGGTAATGGACTGGCAGACATGAGGAATGACCTTAACAGGTAGTACTTAAAGTTCTGCAGATATTTTAGCTTCAAATATTTGATATTGTTCCAGGTACGCCCATTCATCCTTAAAATAAATGTGCAAAGCGATAGTATAGAATTGCTGTGTTGTGAAGAATATAGGATTCTCTATTCGCTCACTACCTCTATTAATAAATGAGGAAACCAATCTCCAGAATTAAAAAAAAAATTGTCCAATATCAAAGAAACAGTCAGAAAGAGCAAGAAAAATCGATGCGCCCTGTCCTAACTCAGAGTGCTCTCTCCCGAATTGTCAAGGTCCTCAAAATTTGACACAAATGTGCAGCAGAATCCCTGTGTCTTTATCGCCAACTGCCAATTGTTGCAAAATAGGCGCTGAGAGAGGGGCTTCAAAGACTTTCTCCAATAAAGGCTGTAGGTCAATCGTCCTCAAATGGCATGATTTTGCTTCCCAGGGCACGTTTGGAGACAAGACTCCAGGAGCGCAGGAAGAAGGGTTGCTCTTGGCATCCGGTTTGCAGAGTCCAGGAACAAGCATCCCACAAGGTAAACCCTCCGACAAAGACTCATCCGGCCCCAAACGCCAGTCATGCTGAGGGTTAAGGAACACTGTCTTAGATCTAGAGCTAAAAGTAATGGGTAAACTTGGGAACATGATTATATTGTAATGAATAATTTGTACATAGTTCTTATACAGAACATACTGAAACTAGGAAACATGGGTGGAAACTCACCCCTAGGTTTCTGGGTTATCAAGAGTTATGTGAACAAGAACACATTTTGAAATGTATCGATGTTTATGTTTTGTGTTTACTTGTGTATCACAGAACATGCAAGCTATTATCCACAAGTAACCCCACACGTACAGTTATTTTTCAAAGAATATATTTCAACATTTGCAATATTTTTGGGTGGAAGAACATGCTTATTTAGACTCTAAGACAGCTGGGCCGAGGTGTGAAAAATGTTGCCAGAAGTTGTGGCTGGTGAAATCATCCACAGCCAACTGTGGTAAGAAAGGATAAAAGCAGACAGGTCAATTAGGAGAAAAACAAGGTTCTACGCTAAAAGTCTAGATGTTTGTAGAGAAGAAAACCTCCTTTGGGAAAGGGGGTCCGATGACACATGACTGTGTCAAGCATTTACTTGAGAATTCAAATAAGATATAAGTATAAATGAAATCCCAAACTTGGCGAATGCAAGGTTACATACATTACTGGTAGCTGCCTAAATTGAAATTGGGGGGTTTCTAATCAAACTGGTCTTTTATGTACGTTAAGAAATGTGTTCGACAGGGACCTTCAAATATAATAAAAATGCAAATGACTTCCTTAAGAAGAACAATGGACAATGCCATTTAATATTTTGAGATTTTATGTTCTATTAATTAGAAAAAAAAAGGTTCTGTCCCTTCTTAGGTACACTGTAGTTAATTTTTAACTTAGGAATCCTTCTTGCTGTTGGGAACAGTGGTCCTATATTTTATAAATGGAATGTATTTATATATGAAAACAGCAGCAAGAGAATTTGTTTCCCAAAGCAGTATTTCAGAACTCACCAGATTGTGTGGCTGTTGAAAATCGATTTTCCCTCACCTTGTGGTCTGTACATGCAGTTTTTATTTTCCAAGGGGAAACACCTGCAATCAATTGATGAACTGCTGTTTGTGGATCCAACTGTCACCGGGGCCATGCAGTGGCAAAAGCCTCATTAGCATGACAGGAAAGTGCCTGCAAATGTATAATTGAGATGCAAACCATGAGCACATATATGATTGGATTTGCAGATTCTTCTTTCTAAGAATGAGCCCAACCAACTTTTAGAACTAGTCATACTGAAACTTATCTGATGAAAACTACCATTTGGTAGTACTTTAACGACTAGACTCACTTTTCTATTTCTCCTTTGTCAGCTCACAGTAATTTTCCAATTTCGTCTCCCCAAAATAGCCAAAAAAAACCTCACTAAATCTCACAGAAGGTATTGAGTCTTAGAGTCTGCTCAATTTACGAATTGCTTTCGATAATATTCTGCATTGTCTCAGCTGGTATGTGACCTCTAAGATTTCTTCTAACAACTGAGAGAGAAAAAAAGATTCACCTTGTGGCATTACGACAAATTTTATAATGGTATAGAATTACTGTTTCTCAGCGCTGCTCGGTGTAGCTTTATATTAAAATCTCCCCTCGTCTTATAAGCATCTTCATACCATGATTGCACATGAACAAATGAATTTAAGTGAACTAAGATGCCATCCTGTACAATACATTTGTTTTCAGAAGAGGATTTAGGGTCCATTGGTTACAAAACTTGTTGAAGTTCACCTAGCTAATGAGGGCCCCGTGGTGACTTGAATCCAGGTCTGTTTTGTATCCCATAGGGACTGAACTAAGCCCAGAGAATGCTGTTTTGTGCAATGGCAAGATGGCAAGGCTGAAAAGTTGACAAGATGCTAAGAATGTCCTCATCTGGTCAGTTTTGGAAGTGACACTAACAACATCTATACCTACTATACACGTATTAAGCACCCAATAACCTTTGAATGAACGAATGAACTTATGTGTTTAAGTGATCTTCAAAGGACTTTTTTCAACAAATAAACTTTTACTTTATTTTGTTTTTTTCGAGAGAGCATGCAGGGGAGGGGCAGACAGAGCGAGAGAGAGAGAGAGAGAGAGAGAAGAGAATTTTCAAGCAGCCTCCATACCCAGTGCAGAGCCCAACTCAGGGCCCAATCTCATGACCGGGAGATCAGGACCCGAGCTGAAATCAGACGCTTAACTGACTGAGCCACCCAGGCACCCCAATAAACTTTTATTAACCACTGTCATGTCTCTGGTAACTGGCTCAACACTAAGTATACCACGGTGAGTACAGCAGAGCTTTACCCTCCAAGAATTTGCAGATTAGGGCAGGAAATTTATAGGAAAATATGTAGCGTAAGATAATGTGAGAGATGCGAAAATAGAAGTATGCGATAGGTACCATGGCCACAGACAGGAAGCGATATCCAATTTTATTTATAGGGGTCAGTGATATCTTCACATGGCAAACGATGATGCCATGTGTTTGAATGGCCTTTCTTAGAAATGCATTTTGGTTTGGTTTTACTAATTTACCAATTGGTGTCAAAGTATAGTATGTAGGTTCTTTCAGAGTTAGAGTCTCACTAAGAAATAACGTCAATGATATTTTAAAAGGGCACTTTTATTGTCTTTTTTTTCACTCTTCGCCATATAATAAACAAAATCAAAGTAAAATAAATACCAATACAAATGCTTTCCCCCTTCCCTACTCCAAACTCCTGGTACTGTTTACGGAAAATGTCTTCCTGGTCATCTAAGGGAAGCTTACTCTTGATGTTGTTATTGAAAATCGGGACCGTTGGGATCGATTACGAAGGGACATGCAGAAGAAGAATGTAATAGGTAGTGTCCTGGGGAGTGGAAGGAGGAGGCAGGACGCTAGGAATTGGATAGAATGTGAAGCAGGAGCTGGAAGAGAAATCTACAGACTTTCAAAAGATGAGGGGCCGCTCTGAGACCCAGGAAGCCCCCAGGGAACTAAGCCACCTCCTTCATCCTATAAGCCTACCCACTGCTGTTCTGTGGGACCAGGGAACTCTCATTCCCATCCTCTCGGTAACTGCGAGCGCTCTCTTTTTGGTAGCTTCTGGCATCTCGCTTGTAATCGCTCACTAGCAGGGATGCTGACCCCCACCCACCTCAAGACGTCTCTCCAAGACGGTGCGACTCAGTGGCATGAGCAATCCCCCTCTCCAGCCTGACACCGTCCACCACAAATACCCACGACACTAAACCCCAGTGCTATGGACTGAATGGTGTCCTCCCCAAATTCATACGTTGAAGCCATAACCCACAATGTGATGGTATTTGGACGCGGGGCCTCTGGGAGGTAGTGAGGGCCACACGAGGTCATGAGAGTGAGCTCTCGTGATGGGATTAGTGGTCTCATAAGAAGAGGTAGGGAGAGAGATCACTCTCTCTTGTTGTGAGGACACAGCAAGCAGGTGGCCATCTGCAAGCCGGGAAGAGAGCTCCCACCAGGGAACCAAATCAGCCAGCACCTTGATCTTGTACTCTCCAACATGTGGAAGTGTGAGAAAATAAATTGCTGTTCGTTAAGCCACCCAGTCTGTGATAATTTGTTATGGCAGCCCAAACAGACTAAGTAAGTGGGGCATCTGGTGGGATGGTGACTACTTTACCCACATTTATTCTTTGACCAGAGTGGGAAAGCTTAGAGGCTGGACGGAACCAACTTGAGATGCCCTGAGGTGAGCCACTGGTCTATGACTTATGGAAAAATGTGTACCCTCCAAAGACTGGGCAAATGGAAAGAGCTTTGGTGCCTCACCATACCCTCCTTCCTTCTCTCTCAAGTAGGTAGGCTTCTCAAATTTCAGACCTAAGTGTGCTCAGAGTTGATACGTGAAACCTACAAAATGTCTAGCAGAATTAGGCTGAAGCTTCTCTTTGCTTCCATTGCTACCCATGAAAATATTTTTTTCAAGATGTTCAAATCACACTTACTGAGCACTTCAGGGCGTAACATAAGACATGTGCTCTTGAAGGTCTAAAATATGATTTCTGAACTATTGAAAGAGGATTGTCTAAAACCTAAACACTCTAAGATGGAATTATTTTTTTTTTAATTTTTTTTCAACATTTTTTATTTATTTTTGGGACAGAGAGAGACAGAGCATGAACGGGGGAGGGGCAGAGAGAGAGGGAGACACAGAATCGGAAACAGGCTCCAGGCTCTGAGCCATCAGCCCAGAGCCCGACGCGGGGCTCGAACTCACGGACCGCGAGATCGTGACCTGGCTGAAGTCGGACGCTTAACCGACTGCACCACCCAGGTGCCCCTAAGATGGAATTATTAACATGGAAACATTTATTACCTGATGGCCACACCTCGGCACAGCTGAGGAGAGATTAGCTCTTGGGAAAGGAATTAGGGCTGCGCTGTGTTCCTATAGGGACCCACAGGATATGAACGAATCCGGGCATAAAAAGAAAAAAAAAAATGAGTAGCTCCTGTAACCAAAAGAAGTTTGAAATAACAACAACCATGCTTTTTTTCTGTGGATTCAGTTAATACACTGATGGTAAAGCGGGAAGAACTGGGTGATGTGTCTGCCATGTGAGGACAGGTTCTCAGAAATAGTGTTGGGTTTGGCCAGAACTGTGTGGGTGCAGAGTAGCTCCGTCAAGTTCTTTCTTCACAATCTCTAAACTTTAAGTTAATTTGCTATGAATTAGAAATATTAATATCCCATGGGGCGCCTGGGTGGCTCAGTCAGTTGAGCATCCGACTTTGCCCTGGGACATGATCTCATGGCTCATGATCTCATGGCTCATGAGTTGGAGCCCCACGTCAGGCTCTGTGCTGACAGCTCGGAGCCTGGAGTCTGCTTCGGATTCTGTATCTCCCTCTCTCTCTCTGCCCCTCCCCGCTCATGCTCTGTCTCTCTCTCTCTCCTTCAAATATAAACATTAAAAAAAAAGAAATATTAATTTCACCCAGCAGTCAATAGAAATTAATATCTCTGGATAGTTTTCATGAAAAAATTTAAAATGTAGGCATATATACACATATGTATGTATAGAATCATGTATTTGTCTGTGTCTATGTGTATATATGTATATCCATACAAAGGTATGATAGATACATAGATGATTATAGATAGATAGATAGATAGATAGTCAATAAATAATGGATAGAATGGATAGAGCTGACCCAGTACTTTCCTCCCCTCCATTATTGTGTTTGTCAGTGTCTCCCAAGATAGCTAAGCCTAGCGGGTACCAGCTCCCACTGCTATCAGATTACAGGGCCTGGAACTAGAAATCAGTTCTGCATTATTGGTTCCCCCCCGCCCCAGGCCAGCATGCGCCCCCTCAGACAGTGACAAGCTGCCCCCATCTACGGGTGGCTCTGGATGGGGAGGGTGGTGTTTATTTCCTTTCTTCCACATCTCCCAAAGTGACAAGCACTGAGTAGACGTTAGGTAAGGCTTCCTTGCCGAAGGGAATCAGTGAATAGCTGGGTGAATAAAAGAATGACCTACTCACCCATTAGTCAATAGAAATAAGCTCCTTAGGTCTGGTCTGTAATCACGGCATGAAGTATTCGAGAACAACTCAACATGCAAACCGGTAAGGGGCCCGGGAGAGTCTAGCTTCTGAGAAGTCCTGAGTCCGCAATGCCACATCAACACATGGCCCCCGCAGGGCCACAGGGGCAACAAAAGTAAAAAGGAGCAAGTGCTGGGGAGGAGAGAGGCCAAGGCCAGAGCCAAGCACATCCCAAGTAGACTTTTTCATTGTCTTTCAATGTTGCCTGTACTTTTTCTTTGCATTACACTGAGCGGAAATCCCGGGACGTCTGCAGGGCCTGCTTCCTGGACCTTCCCCCACAGCCCTGGAGGAGGTGGGCTGCTGAAGGCCTTGCAGTGTCACTCTGGGAGTCGCCCATTCATTTCAAAGAGAGCTAACAAAACCAGCACTTCCGGGCTAATAGTCGACCTCCCCCAGACCCCCACCAGGTCATGGCTTCATTCTTCTGTTACAATAAAAAGCTCAGGCTGACACCATTAGCTGTGACCGCCATTTTGGTGTCCCCACAGGCTTGTAGGCAACTCAACTGTGCGCCGTGGCCTCGCAACAGTTGACTTTGTCCACGTCCCCTGCTGTATCTCTACACGACAGCTCTGTGAGAAGTACTAATTGATCCTGAGCTAGCTGCAACACAGACACAAAACAGCTTGCACTTGCTCTGTCACCAGGGATTCCTAGGGGAAGGGAAGAGGTAAGGTGATTAACGGCACCAGCGAGGAAGGTTTTATCGCAAATGAGATGCTTATGTAAGACAATCTGGCCCTTGCAACCTTCCTCTTCTGCTTGTGTTTTATTCGAGGTCAGAAAGAAAGTGCATTTGTAGGGGAAGCTCCCCCTGGTGCCCTAACTTAGTTTATGGCTCTGTTCTCTGAGCTAAGCGCCCCCAGGGTCAGAGGCCAGGGTAGAGCACTGGACTAGGAGTCAGAAGGCCTGCATTCGGGGCTCAGCTTTGCGAACCTGGGCAAATGACTTGACATCTCAGAGCCTCAGTGTCTTCATCCGAAAAATGAGATGAGCTCATGCCTCACCTTCTCCTGCCTAACCCATCATTTTGTTCTTTCCACGCTAACCTCTATTACTAAAAACCTGAGCCTGTCCTCGAACGAACATGTATTTAGACGTTTGTATGTCTTGTACATACATTAATGTTTTCACCTACCATGCATGTTAAACATAAACAAAGATAGACATTTTCAGAAGCGGACATGAAAATAAAAGAAGCTCTAATATTTACTGCCTTCTCCCATCCTGAATGTTCTCTGGTGCACAGGCCCACCATGTTGGAGATCATGCTCTGGATATAATAGATTATTTCTATTTCTCTAACTGTGACTTTTTCCCAGAGTCTTGATACTCAAAGGGCTGTCCCTGGACCCACAGGGTCAGCATCACCCAGGACATATAAGAAATGCAAAGTCTCACACCCCACGCCGCACCTGCTGAATCAGAATCCGTGTTTCAGTGAGACCTCCAGGTATGCACTGACAGAGAGAGCCTTTTCCTTGAATAAACTCCATTCATGTGAGTGTCTAAAGAGTGTTTGCTTACCTTTCAAGACCCCAGGGGGAGCACACAGATATTAACCAGTCCTTCCCTGACACCCTCACACCCACACTGAGGTAGATGCATTGACCTTTCTGATCCCACATACTTTATGCGCTTTGGCTTAGTGACAGCTCTTAGTTGCTCACTAGACTCTGAGCCCTTGACGTCACAAACATTATCTTGAACGCATCTGTCGGTCTTCTTGGCACTACACAGGACTCTGTTAGCAGAATCAAATGACAGAGTCTATGTGGAAAGGCGACGATGTATTCATTCATTCTAGAAATACTGCTGCAATGGGCTCCCGATGCCAGGAAAAATCCCAGATGTGCCGTAGAAAGAAGGCAGGGACACAGCCCTCCCTTCAGGACCTCAAGGCCTAAAGCATAAAAGAGCCATGATTTTCATCCTTTGTCTGTGGTCATTCCTGTGTGGGGGCTTCGGCCCCAGGCATTTCGGAGAGTAAAACACTTCTACGGGGGCTCAGGTGTTCTCTCCTGGGACTGCTGTCGAGCCGGAATGTGCACTTATCTGGTCCAGGAAACCAAGCTCTTCGTTTTCCTAGGACCCCAGCATGACCCTCCATGCCCTAGACCTTCTCTTTCCCCTGCAGGGGCCGAACTCCCGTCAGCTCCAAAACAAATGGAAACTTACTTACATTTGCAGTGGAGAACTCAATAAATAAACCCCCAAGGATGGCTAGATAAGAACCTAAAACAATGTAGTAGAAGAGAAGAGTGGTCTGTGAGATGTTCTTCTTTGCGTTTGATAGCTCCTCCTTATCCTGACGTCCATACCATGATTCAATGAAATTGCCTCCAGTTACAAAAAAAAAGGAAGGAAGGAAGGAAGGAAGGAAGGAAGGAAGGAAGGAAGGAAGGAAAGAAAAGAAAGAGAAAAAAAAGAAAAGGAAAGAAAGAAAAGAGCTTAAAATGAATTTGCTACTACTACTACAGTGAGGAATTTCAGAGCACCTGGTATCATGGCCTCAATAAAAACTAGAAAGTACGCTCTAAAAAAAAAAAAAAAAAAAAACACACCATATTTGGTGGACCATCTGTCATGATAGAAGAACTAATCTCTAAATAAACACCTCTAGTTAATTCCAACAGTTCAGAGCAATTGCACCTTGCCAGCTGCCCAGGCACAGCTACAAAGGAGATCGCTACTCCGTCCTTACAAATATAGGAACCGAAGCCAAGGGGGAGAAAGAACTCTTTTGTGAACTCTCATTCCCATCCGATGCAATGTGGTCTTTCCTTTAGTCATTAGCTCCCATAATATCACCTTCAGTAGCTTCCATCCCAGCTGCATCTGTCACACTCAGCACACAGCACCTTAGATACATTTTCTCTAAGACTGCCTGCCATCTCTAATTTTAATGCAATATTTCCAGAGTACTTATTCACAGGTTAACTTTTAGCCTGTTATAGCTGTAGTTTCTTTCCTCCACTACTTACGTTTCTTAACCACATTTGGAACCTAGAGGTGCCGATGCACAGCTCTGTGTGAATGGCATTCCCTGGAATTGTTCAGTGCACGACTTGTACTACATGCCACAACAGCCCTGTGTTCACTCTTTTTCTCAGTTTTGTTCTTAAGCTTACTATTTCAGTGTTATTGGTGTTTATGTTTTTCTGTCTAATCTCAATTCATAGATTGTTTTGATAGGTAAAGTATTAACCTCAGAAGAAGGACTGGTTTTCTAATGGAAATGCTTAACCATAATAGCATGAATGGTGTCACTATAATTACCATTTAAAGAGGGAAGCGGAGAATGAGGCAGAGTGGTGGACTCATTAATTTTCCTGCCTCTAACCCCCAAGATTCAGAACCAGCTCAGAGAGAGAGGCCAAAAGCCATATCAATCCATGCAATCAATGTTTAGCATAGTGAAATGGAATGTCACAAGGCAAAGGAAGAAAGGGGCTGTTCTGCCACCATGTTGACCTTGAAGCAACAAAATAGAAATGTTAATTACCGTTTGGATTATCATTCTGTAATGATGTCTTTATTATGGTAATCATTACATTTTAAATAGTGTTAAACACATTACATCAGATCCTTAGATCCTACTGCTTTAGTTCGTAAAGATATCTACTCCAAATGTGTCTTTGAGACTAAAATGTATATAGTAATTTAGGTGGGATTTGCTTATGAATAAGTCTTGCGCATAAAAAGTCTAGACTATAATACACAGAACTTACAGCCTTAGTGCTTTTGTAAAAACACATTTTTAAATCCCATGCCACAGTATATTTTTATTAAATGTAATTTACAACAACTTTTACATGAAAATAAAAAGAAATCTGTGTGGACTGTATGGGGAATTGCAAACATTTTAAATAGGGAAAATCTATTCCATGTATTTATTTTCACCAAGTGGCACAGTTCTTAGGAAATGGAAACTATAATAAACGATTGAATGAAACATTTCAATAATTTTTATCAGACTTGAATAAAGCTATAAAAAAACACATGCCAATATTTTTAACAATATTTGATGACAGAATTGGGGCCCAGTTAAATATTAGCCCTGGAATTTTATTTTAATTTTATAGACAAATGAAATAAACAACAGAATTATGTTCTTTGGTTACTAGATGTATATCCTTACATATTGTATTTTTTTCTTATATACATTTATCAAAATTTATACACATCTTTTTTATTATAAAAAAGATTATGATTTGCATATGTATTCTGCAAATTCTTAGTTGTATAGTCTTGAGCAAATTTTTAATCTCAATTTCTTTAGTTGTAAAATGTGAATAATGAAATCTACCTCCAGAGGGAGAGTGGAGTGTATGTAAAGCTCTAAGCACTAGCAAATCTCACTTCTCTCTGGGTGTGACTTTGGCCTAGCCTGGAAGGTGGAGGTGTGGGCAATGTAGGCAATCTTTTTTTATACCAATTTGCCACAGATGTTCAATCTGTGCTTCCCTCTTGCTCTTTCTAGATTTATTTTCTCCGGCGCTGTAAGACATGCATGGTTCAATTTTCCCTTAAAATCCTTAACTTGAGTTTTGGCTAGGAGAGAAATTGGACAGTATCCACAGTTTGCTGAGTTCAAGGCTATATTGGCCCAGTTAACTTAACAAAAAAGAAAAATACAGTGAAGGGTTTTCCATATGGGTGTTTGGGCCAAAAAGCCAGTTCGACAGGAGCCATCTTGCTTATGATTGACAGGTCATGCGCCTCCTTGGGAGGTAATCTCATCACACACCAACTTCAGCTATGAACAGGGTGTCTGTAGTACTGTGTGAACTTCTAATACTATGCTAATTTTTAAGAACTTTTGTGTTCTTTTTTTTTTTTTTTTTAATTTTTTTTTTTTCAACGTTTATTTATTTTCTTTGGGACAGAGAGAGACAGAGCATGAACGGGGGAGGGGCAGAGAGAGAGGGAGACACAGAATCGGAAACAGGCTCCAGGCTCTGAGCCATCAGCCCAGAGCCCGATGCGGGGCTCGAACTCACGAACCGCGAGATCGTGACCTGGCTGAAGTCGGATGCTTAACCGACTGCGCCACCCAGGCGCCCCAGAACTTTTGTGTTCTATATTGACATCCTTTTTTAGATATTTTTAATTGTGGTAAAATACATGACATATCAAATGTACTATTCAACCATTTTTAGGTATACAGTTTAATAATGTTAAGCACGTTAAAATTATTGTGCAGCCAATCTCCGGAACTTTTCATCTTGCAACTCGGAAACTCTGTACCCATTAAACAACAATACTGGCATCCATTTAATCCTACCTAAATATAGAAAGACATCAAACAAGGCCTTAAATGGGGTGACGTGGTCGTAAGACACTCAAAGCGAAATATCCCACAGTCCACGTTACCACTGACTGTCTACATCCATGTATATTATTCTGTTTAATACTCAGAATTACCTGCTATTCATATTCAATAGTATCATTTAATTAATACTCAGAGTTTATTGCCTTGTTTTTTTTTTTTTTCTGAAAAAAAAACATTACCAAAGAAGTAATATTTCATGAGCCACAAAGTTGATAACTGAGATTCTGGGTTTCCTCCCAGCCCTGAAAAATGTGCTGGTCACTGTCCATTCCACTGTTTTTCCCGTAGCTTGCATCGTATTATTTCTTGCCTGGATTACTGAATGAACATTTTTTTTTTAAAAATTTTTTTTTTCAACGTTTATTTATTTTTGGGACAGAGAGAGACAGAGCATGAACGGGGGAGGGGCAGAGAGAGAGGGAGACACAGAATCGGAAACAGGCTCCAGGCTCTGAGCCATCAGCCCAGAGCCTGATGCGGGGCTCGAACTCACGGACCGCGAGATCGTGACCTGGCTGAAGTCGGACGCTTAACCGACTGCGCCACCCAGGCGCCCCTAAATGAACATTTTAATCCCCTATTTGCTAGTGTGCTTCAATTCCCTCTCCTTTTTGTGTCCAAAGAGACCCATACCAGATGCAAATCTGACAGAGTGATTTTCTTCCTGTAATCCTACGATAAGCTCCTTTAACATTAAGGACAAAAGTAAACATTTTTCCTGTCTTGCTTTGTTTGTTTTGTTTTAGTTTTCATGCTTGAATAAGAGGCACATACGTGAGGTATAGAAACTGTTAAGAGTAGACATACGCATACACCTGTAAAATTATCAACATAACCAAGATACTAAACAGGTGCACAACTCCTGATCTCTAGGTAGCTGTTAGTAACGCAACACTACAAATTAGTTTGCAGTTTCTACAATTTTACATAAACAAACAAACAAAAACCCACAAAGTGTGTTTTTTCTATTTATTTATTTATTCATTTATTTATTTATAATATGAAATTTATTGTCAAATTGGTTTCCATACAACACCCACTGCTCATCCCAACAGGTGCCCTCCTCGATGCCCATCGCCCACTCTCCCCTCCCTCCCACCCCCCATCGAAGTGTGTATTTTGGGGGGCTTCTTTCATGAAGCATAATAATTTTGCGATTCCTCCACATGGTTGGGTCTATCAATAGTTGTTCCTTTATGTTGTTGAGTAAGAATCCACTGAATAGATTAATCTGTTTAACCATTCACTGGTAGACACACATTTTGTTTTCAGTTTAAGGTTATCATGAACAGAGTGCTGTGAGCAATCATGTACAAGTCTTTGAATGACCACACGCTGTCGTTTCTCTTGAGTAAACAGCCAGGGTGTAGAATGGCTAACACATATCATAGATGTATATTTCATTTTTAAGACAGAATCAAACTGTTTTCCAAAATACCTGTCTGAGCACAGTTGCTCTACATTCTCACCAATACTTGGGATGATGGGTCCTTTTTTTATTTTATTTTATTTTTTATATTTAGCCATTCCAGGGGGATATCCAAGTGGTATCTTATTGTGTCTTTAACTGGCATTTCTTTAATAAGTAACACTATTGGACATCATTTCATGGGCTTATTTGTAATCTGTATATCTATGTTAGCAAAGTGTTGCCTCAAAACTTTTGCCCATTTAAAAAATTTGGTTATCTATCTATAGCTCACTTGTAAGGGTTTTTGATATCAATCCTTCATCAAACATATTATACAAATATTTTCTCTCCATCTCTATTTTTTTTTTTATTTTTGGAACAATGTCTTTTGAAGAGTAAAAGATTTTACTCTTGAAAAAGTTCAATTGCTGAATTTTCTTTCTTACATTTTGTGCTTTCTGTGTTCTAAGAAATTTTTTCTCAAACTGAAAGTCAATAAGGCTTTTCTCTTGTGTTTTTACAGTTTTATAGTTTTAGCTTTTAAATTTAGGTATGATCCATTTCAGCTGAAGTTTTGAATTCATTGTGAGGTTAGATTCATTGTTTATTTTGTGTGTGTGGCTATCAAATCATCCCTCCATCAGTATTGAAAAGATTACGATTTCTTATTGAATTACCTTGGTACCTTTGTCAAAAAATCCATTGACCGTGTATTTGTGGGGCTTCCAGACTCCATTTTATTGCACTGAATTTTTTTTTTGCTAAAATCTACTCCAACACAATAGTATCTTAATTACTGTAGCTATCTATAAACCTTCACACCAGAGAGTATGTGATATCCCACTTTAATTTTCTTATTTAAATATATTTTGGTTATTCTAGGTCCTTTGTATTTCTGTCTTAATTTCAGCATCAGCTGGTTAATTTCTACAACAAGTCTACTACGATTTTGACTGGGATTGCATTGACTCTATGAACATTTGGGGGAGCACAGACTTCTTATAATGCTGTGTCCTGTGGTCCATGAACACAGTTCTGTAGAATATTCCATCTAGACAATCACATCACCTGTGAATAATGGCAGTTTGATTTTTGTCTTTATGCTTTTGATGCATTTTATTCCTTTTCCTTGCCTTACTGCACTGGTTATAGCCACCAGTACACTACCAATAGAGGTAATGAGTGTGTATATCCTTGCTTTATTCCCAGACTGAGGACGAGAGTTCAAGTCTTTCGCCATCAGATATGATGGTAGCTGCACATTTTTATGGATACCCTTTATCACTCTCTTCCTGATGTCCTGAGAGTTTTTATTTGGAATGAATCTTGAACTGTTTTAAATATTTTCCTTTCTTTTCCTTTTTTTTTTTTTTTTTTTTTTTGTAGGTATGTGGATGACCACATTGGCCTCTCTGAACTCTCAGACCTATCTTCTCAACTTGGCAAAAATGTTGGTCTCCATCTGAATTCCCCCTATTGTGCTGTGGCCTGGAAACCCTCCCAGAAGGAGGCAAACCAGTTGTAGGATCACCTTGTCTCATCTCTCTGGGTTCACTGCCAGGTGCCACCTAATGTGCGTTGTATAAAAATTGCTGTTTCATGTATTTTCCCTGTTGTTTAGTTGTTTCATGTGGGAGGATAAATTCAGACCCTGTTACTTCATCAGTGACAAATATTGATGTCATCCTATTTACACAAGCCTTAGCTCTTACCAATCTCCAGCTTGTAACTCTTTCTTTGGACCAACAAACTATTCATGGATCTCCAAATGTTCCATGCCCTTTCTCTGTGTCTTTTCATACTCTGCTTCCTCTGCCAAAAGTGCCTTTCTCTTCTATAAACCTCTCATCTTAGAAGATAAAGTCCATCTGCTATGCCCTCCCAGAAATCTTCCTTGTCCTTCCACAAAAATCAGGGTCCCTCATGCAGGCACCCCAATGCCTTGTGATTATCACTATCATATTAGTCCTGACCTGCTTCCCCCAACAAATTGTGTCTATTTGAAATCAAGACCTCTGCCATAGTATCGCTGCTCTTCCAATGTCTAGTTCACAATAGGAATCAATCAGCTGAATAATACCTAACCTATTTCTCTGTCTACCTTGGCATAGATGTGTCTATATTTCACTGGAATTTCTCTGATACTATAGCTATTAATCATGAATTGAGAAATATTTTAGTGAGAAGTTAAAAAATCCGAGTCTCTTGCTCAACAAAATGAATTTATCTTAAATACAATAAATAATTTTATTTTTTTATGTTTGAGAGAGAGAGAGAGAGCATGCAAACAGGGGAGAGTGGTAGAGGAAGAGAGAGAGAATCTTAAGTAGGCTGCATGCTCAACACAGAGCCCAATGTGGGGCTCGATCCCATGACCCTGGGATCGTGACCTGAGCCCAAATCAAGAGTCGAATGATCAACAAACTGAGCCACCCAGGCACCCCATACATAATTTTCATATTCTTAAACTTATTTTACATAAAGTAACTATTAAGAATACATAATATAAAATGTCCCTGGAGTTTATTTGTGCTTAGAGGCCACACAACTGTTTTGTGATAGAACAAGAAATTAATAATCATGGAAGGAACAGAATAAAAATGTTTATGCAATGAAGAAGAAAAGCAATGTTTTTGAATTTGTCTGTGACATTTAAATTTATAAGTATTTGTATGGGAGTCCTCCACAAAATTTCTTTAACCTCATTTTATTTAGATGCCAATGTGGCTCTTTACATTGAAATATTCCTTAGTGTATTCCATATTACTCCATGGCAATAAAAACAACGTGTATATCAAGCTCTACTGCTCCAGAACAGAAAAAACAAATGGTTAATCAAGCTCAGGTATCCTTCTTAATGATCCATCATATAGACCTTTTTTGGTTCACCTATATTTGCTGCTGTTGGTTGCTGTTGTATCTTACCAAAAGCTAGGAACAATACCTCACACATAGGGTTTTGTCCCATTGAGAATTAAAATCGACTATTCTTGGTAGCCCATTTGATTCAGAAGTAGAAAGCCTGACAAGCTTACCTTGCCCTCATTTGATTCTTAGACATCAACTGGCAATGATCCACCTGCCAGTTTCAATATATTCTTTTGCTATCATCGTAACAGATCCACTGAAGTAAGAAGAAATACTGCCCCTGGATTTTCCTAAAGAGTCCTGATTTCTTTTTTTTTTTTTTTTTTTTTTGCAACGTTTATTTATTTTTGGGACAGAGAGAGACAGAGCATGAACGGGGGAGGGACAGAGAGAGAGGGAGGCACAGAATCGGAAACAGGCTCCAGGCTCTGAGCCATCAGCCCAGAGCCTGACGCGGGGCTCGAACTCACAGACCGCGAGATCGTGACCTGGCTGAAGTCGGACGCTTAACCGACTGCACCACCCAGGCGCCCCAAGAGTCCTGATTTCTAATATGGTCTCCACTGGATGGCCCCATTTGTACACCTATACGTGTCAAATCAGGCATCTTGTTCTTTGCACAGGAAGACGGACGTGGATGTAGTCAATGCTAATCTCTCCGAAAGCTGTATTTTTATTTCACTGCTTGAATGTTTAAATCTTTTGGAATATCATCTTTTTCCCTCTCTGCTTTGTACCCTCCTTAATTGTTTGAAAAGCATTTTCAAAGTCATCCACTTCAATCATCTTATTTTATTTTATTTTATTTTATTTTATTTTATTTTATTTCTTAAAGACAAACTGAGTACACATGAGAGTGGGGTAGGGGCAGATAGGGAGAGAGAGAATCTTAAGCAGGCTTCACAGAACCCAATGTGGGGCTTGATCTATGACCCGAACTGAAATCAAGAGTCAGACACTTCACTGACTGAGCCACCCAGGTGCCCTCACGCATCTTATGTTAAAGAGGACAGCAAGACACAGAAAGACTAAACTAGCCAACGTCTCACAAAAGTGAGAAAAGGGAAATTCAATAAAATATACACTTGTGCCTTTATTGATCATTTTAGAGTCCTCAGTAGAGTTAGGAACTATCCCCTCTCTCATGTCTGCCTTTCTCCCCCTTCATGGAAGGGAAGCTTCAGGCCCGAACGTGAAAGGCATGGTGTTTACAGGGTCAGTTGAGGCCCTTGGTACTTCACCCAAATGATCTCATCTAATCTTTGCAACAACCTCATACCGATGTGAAACTGCACTGAGAGAAATGAACTAATTTACCCAGATTGAAGAAATTAAGAGTATGCAAGCCCAGGTCAGTTGGACTCCAAAGTCTTTACACTATAGAGTGATCTTTCCATGCTGTCCTCTAAAACAACCCGAAATTTGAATGAAGGGCAGAGACAGGGAGGGAGAAAGAGGAGGAGGAAGACAGGAAGTGTTTACTTTCTAGTTAATTTCTGGAATATTCTTTTTACTGTCCTCCCTCATACCGAGCCAAGCCTGCCAAGGACAAGGACTGTTTTATGCAACCTCGTATTTTTGGTGAGTCCCCCAAGGCCTGGCGCATAGTAATATTCAACATATGGTCACGTATTTAATAAAATAAATGTAAAAATATACTTAAATTTGCTACCAGAATTTCTACATATTTTTGACCTGGAATTAAAAAGTAGGTCCCTGAAACAAGGCATCGTCCTTCTATTTTTTTTTTTAAATAAAAACTGAAGAAGTAAATGTTTTATGATCATTTTCCTCCATTTCAACTTTAGAGTACAATTATCTGAGATAAATTAGCACTCATAAAAATTGCATAACGTGATTTCTGCACTGGCAGACAGGACCTTCTCAAAGCAAAACTCCATTTTTAGTTTAGAGTCACAGAAGACTTGCTCTTTGCGCCCATTCTTGCTGCAGACAAGTGCCGATGCCAACCATTCCACACCAGGCTTCAAACAGAGCGATCCCATCTAGAACATCCCCTTGCTTTTCACGGCACCTGCTTACCCTCAAGTACCTCTCCCCCACCTACCGTAACTAAGACACGGTTTAAATTGCATACATGATTATACTTCTATAGCTTGGTGTGCTAGTTCCAGAATACCAGCCAACTTTTTATTTCTTTGTGAACTGTGACTGGTTTAGGAATATGCGCACACCTGTGGAGAGCCGGTGATCCATTTGTCCCTTTCACGTTACAGTTGGCGGTAGAGACAGTTGTAAGTGTGGCATGCAGGCTAGCGTTTGAAGGAGGAAAGTACAGTATTGATACAAAGCGGTTACGATCACTCTACATCTATAGTGATTACTCAAGTCTTTGTACATCCAGGGCTGCGTCACCGAATTGTTGAATGTAGGTATAAGCAATTCAGAGAGAACTCAGAAATTTTCAGTGTTTCTTCTCTTTCCGTAAAATCGCCTCGCATGCGATTCTTAAGTGGTTTTCATATCCAGTTTAAAACTGAAAACCTGTTTGGGGTCAAGTTCAGTTTGGTATTTCATGGTCCTGAAAAAGAAAATGAAGTTTTAAAAAAAGAATAGGACCCCAGTCTCCGTTAATGGCATGCAAAGTGCCAGCACGCACGGGTTTTACATAAAATCTAAAAGATAAATTTAACTGATGTGTTTTCCAGTTAAACATTCGCTTTAACATGGATTGCGAGACTCTAATGTTTCACAAGGGCAGGTTTGTAATTGAGACACAAAGTATTTAAAACAGGTGGAGACCATGCATAGCTTCCCTTGGAAGTTTAATGCTGTAGCACATAATTAAATAGAATTTATTGAGCAAATAAAGAAACGTTACTCCAAATTAAGTCTTACAATTATTACTGTATAAGGCACTTATGTACTGCTTTTTGTTTTTATAATAATTGCTATCACAGTTATACGGTTTCACAAATATCTTCTCCCCTACTATTAACGGTCTCATTTCACTGAAATATATCCAAGATCAGATAATCAGTCTGGATATCAAACACACAGGGGGACAGTGCCAGAGTCTTGTGCTCATCATTTACACAAGAGACACTTTAAAATCGGGTTTCAGTTCAAACAAAAGCTTTATGTGCAAAGTAGAAACTGCTTCCCCAAAAGACCTGTACCCGTGACACTGAACACAATGGTCTCTGGTGATTGACTTTCTTCAGTAGAGCAGCTCTGGTCATAAGGAACATACACTTGATGTTAGCCAAAAGGCTGAGAAGTGATAGGAACATACAACAGAAATTGTCAGGTTGAGGAGTCAGCAAGTTGTAGTAAGAATGACCGAGAACATGCATGGAGCACTGGCCCAGCCCCCCAGGGTCTCTGAGTGTCTGTGGCATGGCAATTCAAAATACTTAACTCATTTGTCACAGTCATTGTTGTCTGTCACTGATGATATCAGAATACAGTCCACATTCAAGGAACTCACAGCTGAAGAGACCACAAGGTCAAAACAAACCTTCATTCAACCGGCATGTGTTCTGGGATCCTTCCCCCTGTACGTGTGGGGTCCTTGGTAAACCGTGTTAAACAGAAGGGGTGAATCAAAGATTGTAAAACTGCATTGGGGAGTGAAAACTCGGGGTTAGCTTTCTGGAGGTGAGACGGGTCAAATGCCTGATAGACTGTAGCTTAGGAAAGAAAAGAAAGTGCAGGGGCCAGTCGAGAACCCTCTTCAAGACTCCCGTCAACATCTGCTTCCCAATGCGATGTTCTAGGTCAGAGATGGGCTCTGTAACGCAGCTGCCTGGAGCCCTGGCAGGAGAACCTGCCTGGAGTTCTGGAAACTGCCCAGCTTAGAAACATGTTGCTGAGGAACTACTCAGTGTGTCTATGAATACTGGGATTTTCCTCCTTTCAAATAAAATAAAATAAACCTCTAAAACCAATATAAATTGAAAAAAAAGCAAGTATTACTAGAAAAAAATAAAATAAAATAAAATAAAATAAAATAAACCACAGGTACACTTTGTTCATTAGCCAAATACCCAGCACTCCTCTTCCCTTCAACCTGCACAAAGCTGTCAAGGTCATGGATCTCAGGAGCGCAAGTGACTTAACTGGTGCAGGGCGAGCAAAGGAAAACACGTAAATCTGTGACCCTCGAGGCCTGCACTCACCAGTGCGTGCTGGGTTCACGGCCACTGCTGCACTTACGGCAGCTGCCAACGTCAGTGGGACTGAGGAAGACTACCACGTGACCCTACTACTGAGGATCCCTCCCAGGCCAGAGAGCACCTGCGCAGGCTGATGGCAGCGCTCCCGAGACACAAGAAACCTCATTTCCTCTGTCCCTTACGTTCACCCTTGTAGTGTTCCCTACAACTCTCCATATCTCCCCTGCCCCCTGATAATTGGAAAGATCCTCAAGAGGGCACACTAGTATAGAAGAGAAATACCTGGAAACGGTATAGATCCGCGGTAACAGAAAGGAGATAGATTGGATAGACTTTCAAGACAGTAAAAGCACACAGACTGGTCCTAGCAACCGCTGAAATGGATAAGCACATTACAGACCTCATGCTCAGGTAACTCAAAATGCCACTTTTCTGAATCATAAAATACAATTCCTATTTTCCTGCATGCTTTCTCATTACACATCATATTCCTTAAGTTAATCTGGTGGCTAGACTCTATATTAACTCTCAGTCCTACAGATGACTCAGAGGCCTATAAACAATTACAGAAGTTGAGTCCTCCAGCCCTGAATACATGGAGTAATGTTTCAGCAAACTAACTAAGGTAGAAGAGTTTTGTGCCAAATGTTACCCTAGAGCTTTTTAAAGAAAAAGTCAGAAAAACTCATCACAATCTTTGCTTATAAACTTATAATCAAAAGCAATTTCAGGGTGGAAAATAGAGATCAAGTTCATATCCCTGAAGTGCATTTATCACTGCTGATGACCATCATTACTCAGAAGAAAGAGACTTTGAGGGTCCAGGCTACTCCAGAACTATCTATTTGATATCCCAGAAAGATGAAGCACGGAAGTTTTGAGTCATCAGAGGACAGGTTAGTAGGCTGTAGGAGCCACGCCACGTCCAAAGGTATAACAATTAAAGCCAAGATGAGACCTTGACGAAGAGATGAAGCCTGAAATGCACCAGACTTTTCGTTATGGGAAACCTCAATCAATTCAGCTTTATGCTGCATAAAAAATTCTACACTCCAACTATATTTCAAGGGGATCCAAGGGTTTGAGCAAGAAAACCTCAGATTCTAGAAGAAATCACCATGTCAAGAGCAAATAACAACGAAGCTAACACCACTTAGGACCACTGCTGTTAGAGAAAAGTTGCAGAGGGTTTTCCTATAAAAGCACGTGTAAAATATCCTTTAGATCAAAATGACTTATGCCAATCATGCTCGTGCCTTTGCTGCCGTGTTGACCTCAACAGTCCTCGAAGAAGAGAGCTGTGTTGTTCCCATGTATGCGCCATTTTTAAAACAACATTCTCTTCATAGACTGGTATGATGGGTTTCAGGCTAGTATTAAACTGGACTTAAGAACAGCACCCCTTTCTCCTCTGTTGAGGTCTCTTGGTGAGTCACTTAACGCACATCCCAACTGTTACTTTTCCTTGAGCTCATCTGTCTCTGTGCCTCCATGCCTGCAGTGACCAATGGCAATCCTTCTGTATGTCTGATAAAGCTTCATAATCGTGAAGACACGCCACAACTGATGACTTCCATCAAATTTATGATTCACATACCCCTAGAGTAGAGTGTCACGTGTACGCGAGCATCATGACCAAGGTTGCAGGGGGCAGTGTGTGCTGTTTCATCCTACTGAATGAACTGAGCCAGCCTAACGGAATGGTGTCCCAAAAGAACCTGTGAACCCTGTCCCTCCGTGGGTGGTGGCCTCCTGTTCTCTTACTAGACTCCAGTGCGGCGTGACTCCTGACACCATCTACCCCGTGTCCGTCAACTAAACTACAGCAGATGTGGTCCTAATCTCTTCCATGTGGAGGGAAATATCATTTATAAGTGTACTGGGGACCTTTGCATCTCCTGCAACAGCAGCTGGAAACTTTAATTTTCTCTGTGCAAAATATTTGTGATATGGGTGTGAAATTACAGAAGGTTGTATTAAGTCTCCAGTTCTGGCACCTCATTAAACACTCCGCAATGTATTCTCCATTAAAAAAAAACAGACCACATGCATGAACTTGAACGTGTATGCACACGATCCTAAAATATTCTGATGGGCATTCATCTGCAATTCCTCCTAATTTTAGTCACTTCACTCAGAGGCTGCATTACACAAGAGAAAAATGAACTGTGAGGTCAGGATGAAAGGTTTTAGAGTATAATAAATATCCCTAATTCCCAATGTCTTTGCAAGAATGATGCAGCTTGTTTGCAGTCTAGAATTCCAAAAATGACTTCTTTTTCTGAAAAAAAAAAAAAAAAAAAAAAAAAAGGTCATAATGTTCCTTTAAAAATGCATGGTCTCAACTAGCAGAGGCCAGCTCAACACATTTTCATCAAAATAGACCAGGGTCAAATATATTGTCAAATTAATGTGTTGTTTTTTTTTTTCTTAATGGAGCTTACATTGTGAAAAGAGTACAGTGGCATTAAATGTGTGGGTAACCGTTGACAATTCTGCTCTCTGTGCTTGGCCAGAGAGAATGAGTGGAAATCTTGCCAGTGACTCTTCTAGCACTCTGCTCCGGAAGTGCCTGTCTTCAGTGAAGGTGAGACAGGAGATGGAATCTCTTGATGCCCCAGCTGATTCTTCTCCTGCTTCCTAAATTACGATCAGTTTGCCACCCAGAGGTCCCCAAACACAAGTCAATCACTCAACTGAACGACGGGGATTTGATGCAATTTTGGAAGAAGAGCCGATAAGACCTTCTCCTCTACAGCCCCTTCCTCAGGGATCTTTAATGGTAATTTTATCTATATGCGATTTTTCCTTGAAGTGTTGATTTTAAAACCCAGTCCTCCTGAAAGATGAGATCCACTATGTACAGCCCCGCTACTGTCACTTGGCTGCTTTATTATGATCTGGGCTGAAATTGAATTCCTAGGACAAGAAGGAAGGCTGAACATATGGCTCCTGAAAGCATCAATATATTTTCTAAATGATCTAACCAGACTGATTACATGGGTTTTGTACTTTTCTTAGTTTTTCTAAAGCACAAAAGTAATGCCTGCTCGTTTTTGAGAAGTCAGAAATCACAACAAACTTACAGAGACACAGAATCAAACTGTTAGCATTTTTGTACACCTATTTCCAGTATGACAATATACTACACAAATTACGTTACAGCTTGACATTTTTTTCAGACCGCAATACAATGTGAAAATTTTCTCTTAGGGATATTCACACTCAATGTGATTTTAACGACTCTTAAATAGTACATACTCAAGACACAGCAATTTATTTAACAATCCTTTTATTGCACTTTTTAGGTGTTAATATTTCCATAATTTTATTTAAAATGATGAAATAAAGTCATATGTTGATACATCTTGTTTAAAATCTGTGGGTACTTTTCTTAGGATGAATGTCTTTCAGATCAAACCAGAAGCCAACTTGCTGGTTTACAGAAAATGGACACCACTTGTCCTGTTGATTTTTGGATTCCATTGCCTTCCAGAAAGACTGTGCAATGTATTCACAACTTCCCTTTATCCATCATCCTTACCAACTATGGGTATCTTAATTATTTTAAATCATTGCCAATAAGATAGTCTGCCATAAACAGGAGGATCCTGACCACAAGACTTCAGAAAGACGAGCAGTTGTATTAGTCAAATAGGTTAACTTCTAAAACAAAAATACCAAAATCATAGTGACTTCTCAAAAGAAAAGTCTAGTTCTTACTAACACATCAGTTCAGTGCACACGTTAGGTGGGCAGCCAGCCACGTCATCATGCAGAGATCTCAGCTCTGTCCAGCTTTCCTTCAATGATAGTAAAAGATAGGATTCAGTAGGCAGAGAGGGAAAGATTAGGACCTGAGGTCCCTGGGTGGGGAAAAAACACGTATTTTGGAGCAATGCTGGGAGTGTCTGACCACAGCAAATACCCTCAGGCTTAAAGTTCCTCTTAAGAATGTAACCTACTCCCTCTCAGGTTTCCCTCAAGAATTTGACAAGAGACCTAAGTATGGCTGTAGGCCACCCCTCATACAATGGAAATGATCCAATCAGGAATGGACAACCCAGCACCTAGAGCTATCCAGCCAATAAGGGTAGAACCAGAGAAGGAACAAGGAGGAAGGGAAGGGGGAGGGCGTGACCAGAACCTTATAAAACAAAGACCCTTGCCTATAGTCCTCCGGGCAATCACTTTCAAAAGCCCCCTCTCTGTAAAGACAGCTTTCATACTATTCTTACTTTCTAATCTTACGCTGTAATAAACTTTGTCTGCTGCTCACTACAGAGTCCACCTCTTCATTCTTCAAAATGGTGAGACAATGAACCCTGCATTTTGAAGTAAAAAAGTCCTGCAATACTTCTTGCAATGCCACTATCCAGTAGGGCCTATGAAGCCTTGGCTGGGTCTTCCACATGTATCTGGCACTCACAAGAGAGAAAGTCACACATGGGAGATTTTTCTGGAAGGCTGACCGCACTTGTTCACATATTCCAGTAGGCAGAACTCGGTCTCAGAAATATGCTCAGCTTTCAAGAAGCTTCGGACACGGTCTAGTTGTGTGCCCAGGAAGAAAGGCAATAGATCTGGCCGCTATGTAGCCAAGTCTGCCAAAAATAGTAATATTTAGTTTTATTTAATATAATTGAAAAGTTTCTACCTATTAAAAAAGAGAATGAAGTCCATTTCCTGTGGTTTATAATAATCACTGACACCTGTGGGTGCATACCTGTCAGTCCATGCTTTGGTTTCATGCAAACTTGTGTGCTTTTAACCGTGTACTTCTGCTGAGTGGGTGAGACTTAACCATTTTTCCTCTCATTAACTGAAACTACTACCCTTTTCTATTCCAATAATGGTTGCTGTATCGTATCAGATGATTCAACAAGATTGGCTGTGAACAAGATAATCTCTATTTTCTCATAAAGTCTTCCCGAATTATTTACTTCTCCACCACCTCTCCTGGATACCATATCTCATATGATAAGAGCTTTTGAAATCTTCTGCTTTCTCTTTTGCTTTTTGCTTTCTCCTGTTCCCTTCCCCTTCACTTTTCAGGAGGTCTCTGAAATGCCATTATCTCCTCCTTGTCACTACTTCCTCCTACTCCTAGATTTTGATTAAAAAAAAAAAAAAAATTCCAGAAATCATCAGCATTTCTATGACAGAATGAACCTTCTGCTTTGAGAGTTACCATGTTAAAAAAAAATCAGTCTATCCTTAGTTTTTATATTTCAACTCTGTCATCGATTGATAGATGAATAAAGAGCCCATCTTGAAGTCTCTGTTTGGTCAATTTGCTATATGTTATGTCCTTTTTTTTTTATTTTTTTTTTTGTCTTTTCTTCAAATTAAGAATTAAGTACAAGGGTGACAATTCTTGGTTAGAAATAGAGTTGTTCCTTTGTAATCCTTTGCTCACAAATTACAGATTCTGTACCACTTCCTAGAAGTTCTACTTTTACAGATGAATCTAGTGCTGGTCTGATACACCTTTTCCCCCCTTTTGTGGGAATTTGTTCTTTCATGTAACACATGGTTTCTCAACCTTAGCATGATTGACATGTAGGGTTAGATAATTCTTTATTGTCCAAGCTGTCTTGTGAATTGTAGGATGTTTAGCAACATTCCTGCCATCCATCCACTAGATGTGAATGCCACCATCCAGTCCCCCAGAATTGTAACAACCAAAATTCTCCAGAAGCTGCCAAATGTCCCTCCTGGGATGGAATTGCCATGCCTTGACAACCACTGTTTTAAAAGTTTATAATATTTGTTTTTATCTGAAAGTTCAAGGATTTTTACCCAGGTGAACCTAATTATGAGGTATTTTAAAAATAAATTGGAAATAAATAAATAAATAAATAAATAAATAAATAAATATTTGATTACACATCCTTTGATTTAGGTAAATCCTTTTAAAATTTAAAATTACTTATGGGGAGTAAGGTAGATTTTGAGATTTTGAAGGAAGACACTCTGTTCTGTTGTCTCTCAGGGTACCCCAAACACAGATATGGAAACTTCAACCTTCAAATTCAATCTGTCTTGGCCTTTGTGAGGTTGTGACACTCAGAAAATTCACACGAGGTCAAAGCTGACCTATCCCTGAATAAGCAATGACCACCGCTAAGCTAGAAGCAGCTCTCTCCCCCATCGCCTAAGATTTCACCAAATCAGCAGTCCCAGTCGGAGCAACCATTTGTCCCAAGTACAGCAAATCATTCTAGAATTAGCAGCAGAAAAGATTGTATTTGGTCTACCATGTCCCCAGGGTCACCTCAGAATTTATTGTAAAAGACTCTTGAAAATATTAAAGAGTTTGGGAAGACTTGGGAAAGAGTTGAGAAAGAATATTCCTTGCATGAAACTTTCTTCAATTTAAACGACAATATAATAAGATGAGGCATGAAGCAAAATGAGAATTCCTTTGCAACTGATGCAATTCTTTTAGAATTCCACAGAAAATAGTAGTGATTTTTAAGCCAGTATGAAACAATACAAGTTTTTAACATTAGAAAGATCTCTCTCTAGTTCCAGTTCAAGATGGCAGTGTCAAAAGACTCTGAATTCACCTCCTTCCCAGAACATGCCAGATTATACCTGTTCATAGAACAATTCCTCCTGAAGAAGAACTGAGGGCTGATTAAACAGCTACTGAGCCACCAGAGATAGAGAGAATGACAAGAGAATAGCAAGACCCATGGAGACATGGTAACAAAGGCAACCCCCACCCTCAATGCTGCCAACAGCTGTAGGGTGGGGTGGGGAATAGTTCTGAGGGCCTGGGAATAGATTCTTCTGTCCAAGGGCATAGGTAAATGCCACAATTTGAAAGAGCAACTTGCATATAAAAGAGACAATCCTAAACACCGCCAAGTGGCAGAGGAGCTGCAGGAATGCTCTCCATGTCAGAAGGACAAAAGGACTACAGTTTATGTTCCCATCCCACCTTAAAAGTCTAGACTGGAGCAGGGTCCAGACACCATAAGGAGCCAGTCTAGTCATCTCAGTGAGCTCTCCACTTCAGTGAGCCCAGGGTCTACAAGCTCTGTAGTGTTGGAACACAGAAAACAAGCTGCAGTTTTGTGGGGAATTTTTTGTTTTCATTCTTTTTTTAATCATTAAAAATTGTTTTATTATTAAAATCTGTCTTTTTTTTTCTGTTTTGGTTTTCTTCTTCTCTTGTCCCTTCTTTTTTTCTATTTTCTAATTGTCGTTTTTTTATATACGTCATTTTTATATACGTCATTCTTTCTATAAAAAGTCACAGTTTACAAGAGTAACTAGCATATACAGCCACAGCTCCAGCCAACCAGCAAAAGTTCCCAAGCACACACATTCCCAAGCACAAGCATAGGGGACAACATATACAAGACTACTCTCTCAACTTTAGAAGTAGTCATTACACTAAATCCATAAAAACAAACACAGAAAGTCAAACAAAATTGAGAGACAAAGAGATATGCTCCAAAAGAAAGAAGAAAAAAAAAAAAACCTCAGAAAAAAGAACTAAATGAAATAGACATAAGCAATACGCCTAATAAAGAATTTAAAGTAATGATCATAAAGAGTCTCACTGGCCTGGAGAAAAGAATGGAAGAACTCAGTAAGACCTTCAATAAAGAGATAGGAACTATTAAAAAGAACCAATCAGAGCTGAAGAATACAATAACTGAAATAAAAAACAAACCAGAGGGATTCAACAATAGATTGGAGGGTGCAGAAGAAAGTATCAGTGATCTGGAAAATAGAGTAGTGGAAAGCACACAAGCTGAACAGCAAAAAGAGAAAAGAAATTTTCAAAATTGAAATTAAGAGATCTCTTGGACAATATCAAGTGAATAAACATTCATATTATAGGGGTCCTAGAAGGAGAGAGAGAGAGAATCATGTGGAAAACTTACTTGAAGAAATAACTACTGAAAACTTCCCTAACCTAGGGAGGGAAATAGACGTCTAAGTCCAAGAAGTGCAGAGAGTTCCAAATCAGATGAACCCGAAAACATCCACAGCACAGCACATAAATTAAAATGTCAAAGGTTAAAGATAAAGAGAATCTTAAAAGCAGGGAGAGAATCAAAAAGTTACCTGTAGTGGAACATGTATAAGGTTATAAACTGACTTTTCAGCAGAGATTTTGCAAGTCAGAAGGGAGTGGAATGATATATTGAAAGTGCTGAAAGGAAAAAAAAAAAAAAAACTACAACCAAGAATACTCTACCTGGCAAAGTTTTCATTCAGATTTTAAGGAGAATTAAAGAGTTTCCCAGACAAACGAAAGATAAAGGAGTTTATCACCATTAAACCAGGCTTATAAGAAATGTTAAAGGGACTTATTTAAGTGGAAAAGAAGTGGCTATAATTAGACATAAGAAAAATATTAATAAAAAGATGTAAAATATGACAACATCTACCTAAATGAAGAGAAAGGAGTAAAAAAGGAAGAGAAGTGAAAAAATAAAAAGAAGAAAGATAATTTATTTTTGTTTTTTTTAAATATGTTTGAACTTAAAGGACCATTACATTAATATGAATGGCTATTTATTTAGGATGCTACATATGAACCTCATGTAACCACAAACCCAAAACCTATGATAGATACACAAAAAATAAAGAGAAAGAAAGCCAAACAAAACACAATAGAGTCTCATTAATCATAAAGGAAGGGAACAAGAGAAGAAGAATGAAACAAAGAGCTACAAAACTTTAAAAAAAAAAAAAAAACAAACAGAAAACAAATTTTTAAAATGACAATAAGTACATAACTATCAATAATTACTTTAAATGTAAATGGCATAAAGGCCGTAATCAAAAGACATAGAGTGGCAGAATGGGTAGAAAACAAGACCTTTTTATACACCTATTACAAGAGACTCACATCAGACCTAAAGATGCATACAAACTGACGATGAAAGGACAGAATTGGTGCAAATAAAAAAAAAAAAAAAAGCTGAAGTAACAATATTTATATCAGACAAAACAGACTTTAAAACAAAGACTGTAACAAAAGAAAAAGCAGGGTATTATATAATGATTAAGGGATCAATGCAACAAGAGGATATAACAATTTTATATACCTATGCACCCAACACCAGAGCACCTGAATACATAAATATTCATGGACATAAAGAGACAACTTGATGGCAAGAAAATAACAGCAGTGACTTTAACACTTCACTTACATTAACAGATAGATCATCCAGACAGAAAATCAATAAGGAAACATCTTTGAATGACACATTGGACCAGATGGACATAACAGATATATACAGAACATCCCATGCAAAAACAAAACAAAAAAAAAAAACAACAGAATACACACTCTTTTCAAGTGCACGTAGGCCATAAAACAAATCTCAATAAATTTAGTACGAGTGAATCATGATCTTTGCCAACCACAACAGGATGAAACTAGAAATAAATCACAAGGAAAAAAAAAACTGGAAAAAACACAAATGCATGGAAACTAATCAACATGATTCTAAACAACCAACAGGTCAGTGAAACCATCAAAGAAGAAATTTAAAAATACATGGAGACCAAAAAAAATGAAAACACAATGGTCCCAAATCTCTGGGACACAGCGAAACAACTGAGACACAGTTCTAACACGGAAGTATACAGCAGTACAAGCTTGCCTCAAGAAGCAAGAAAAAACTCAAATAATCTAACTTTATGCCTAAAGGAACTAGAAAAAGAAGAACAAATGGAACACATGGTGATTAGAAGAAGAGAAATAATAAAGTCCAGAGCAGAAATAACTGATGTAGAGACCAAAAAACAAGAGAAATAAATCAACGAAATGAAGAGTTGTTTCTTTTAAAAGATAAACAAAATTGACTAATCCTTACCAGATCCATCAGGAAGAAAAGAGAAAGGACCCAAATAAATAAGGTCAGAAACAAGAGAGGAAAAGTAACCAAAGCAGTCTTGAGAAATAAGAACAAAGCTCGAGGTATAACAATCCCAGATTTCAAGATATACTACAAAGCCATAGTTATCAAAACAGTAGGTACTGGCTCAAAAATAGACATATAAATGAATAGGATAGAATAGAATAGAATAGAATAGAATAGAATAGAATAGAACAGAATAGACCCCAGAAATAAACGCACAGTTATATGATCATTTAATCTATGACAAAAGAGGCAAGAATACACAATGGGAAAAGGCAGTTTTTTTCAATAAATGCTGCTGGAAAAACTGGACAGCTGCATGTAAAACAATGACACTGGACTACTTTCTAACACCATACAGAAAAATAAACTCAAAACAGATTAAAGACCTAAATGTGAGACCTGAAGTCATAAAAATCCTAGAAGAGAACCCAGGCAGTAATTTGACATCGACCACAGAAACATTTTTCTAGATATGTCTCCTGAGACAGGGGAATCAAAATAAAAAATAAACTATTGAGACTGCATCAAATTAAAAAGCTTTGCACAGCAACAAAACACTGAATAAGAGAAGATATTTGCAAAGGCCATAATCTGATAAGGGGTTGATACTCAAAATATATGAAGAACTTAAAAAATTCAATGCCAAAAAAAATAAACAAACATTAAAAAATGGACAGAGGACTTGAATACACATTTTTCCAAAGAAGACATACAGATAGCCAATAGACACAGGAGAAGATGCTCAACATCACTCATCATCAGGGAAATACAAATCAAAACCACGATGAGATATCAACTTACACCTGTCAGAATGGCTAAAATCAAGAAGACAAGAAATGGCAAGCGGTGGCGACAACGTGGAGAAAACGGAACCCTCGTTCACTTTTGGCGGGAATGTAAATTGGTGCAGCCATGCTGGAAAACAGCACGGAGTTTCCGCAGAAAATGAAAAATGGAAGAACCATATGATCCAATAATTCCACTGTTGGGCATTTACCCAGTAGAAAACAAAACACTAACTCAAAAAGGTATAAAAAAGATATCTATGTTTATTGCAGCATTATTCACAACAGCCAAGACATGGAAGAAAGCTAAGTGTCCTTCTGTCAACAAGTGGATAAGGAAAATGTGGTATACACGTAATGGAATATTACACACCTAGGAAAAGGGTGATATTGTGCCATCTGAGACAACCTAGATGGATTTAGAGGATACCATGCTAAGTAAAATAAGTCAGACTGAGAAAGACAAATACTATATGATTCCTCCCATAAATGGAATCTAAAAAAAAAAAAATGAATAAGCAAACAAATGGGAGAATATTTGTTTTATAAATACAGATAATAAACTGATGGCTGCCAGGGGAGAGGGAGGTGGGGTCTTGGGCAAAACAGGTCAAAGGATTAGGGAAACACTGGCCTCCAGTTATGGAATGAGTGTGTCACAGGAATAAAAAGCAGAGCATAATGATATTGTAAAAGCGATGTAATGATATACCTGTGGTGATCATAGCGTAATGTTCAAATCACTTGTCCAATCAATCAATAAAACTCCTTCCTTGAAAAAAAATCTCTCTCTAGTATTGAAAATGCCCCCGATGTTATGTATGAACATATGAAGAGTCCACTGCCTGTATGCCATGAGAAATAGAAACAAACTAGAGATAAAAAGAATGCACCATTGCAAACTAGAATGAGATCTTAAATAGAACCCAAAGGAACCACTAACGTAAAAAGATCTGTTCCTAAGGAATGACTTTCAAAGGTGATAAGTTAAACATATTCAAATAGGTGCTAAATGAAAGCAGTATAGTTTTATAATACACAATACAAGCCCAAATACAAAGGACAGAATTTCTCATTTATCAGTGACAGAGGCAAATGGAAAGCCTGACCTTAATCTTATCAGATATGCCCTTAGCAGAGTGAGCAAGGAACAACCACAAATATCAAAAGCAGAAACAACACGAGAAAAGCTTGGTGCATTTGTTTGACTGATAATCAGATCAACTTCACGAGACTTTTTTTTTTTTTCTTTCTTTCTTTCTCTTTTGTAGTGATCTCATTTCAAAGGGATTTCATAAGTAACACTCTCTGGCATGGCCTTATCCTTTTGTAATAATTGTTGTGAGTTTTCAAACGAGCAGGAAATATCTGCATCAAAACTCTGACTAGATTTTTTTTTTAACAACTCTCCCGGTCAGCGCTGCCTTCAAATAACACAAAGATCAAGGTATAAGCGAGCAGCATCACATAACAGCAGAAAGGAATGAGAGAACGTTCAACTCTCTCCGGCACGCGTCGCGGCTAGAAGCGGATGGGATAAAGGGCATGCGTGTAGAGAAAATTCCATCATCACTCACCTCCACCAGAAATGGAATCTGCCCGCAGAACTGTTAGAGCCCACACCCAAGGAAAGCCGAGTCCAGACTTCAAGCCAAACAGGTGAAATTTCCTGCAAATCATTCAGTCTCATCTGCCCCACGAACAGGTGAGCCTCCCACTAGCACCTCAGAGCCAGAAGGAGTGGGTCTTAAATGCGAGAGAGAGAGAGAGAGAGAGAGAGAGAGGCAGAGAGACAGAGAGACACCAAGGGACCTTATACAAAGGCAGCCTGGTGGCTTCTGGAGATTCGGCTCAAGGAGGCCCGGGTAAGGGCCCTAGAATCTGCATTTTGAAATTTACCCAAGAGTCCCTCCATTTCTTTGGAAAGCACGGCTGAAATTGCAGAAAGACCCGGAAAACCTGGAGCTGCCTTCACCAGGCTGTAGGGATTAGGGAATAGACTCCTTCCCTGTTGCATTTCCTTTGGTCTGCCGCAAATAAGTGCCAAGACTACACAATTCTCTTGGAAAGAAATCTTCAAATACTACTGATGCTCTCCCCTGCTCCAGAGAACTAGGGGAGACACAAGAGATCAAAACCTTGGCTGCAAGAACCACCCACGCATTCTTTTTCTCGTGGGGAAAAGAAAAGTGAGGACAGATACGTTCGCAAAATTGAATTACTTCTTCAGCAGTCCCGGAGAGATTCAGAGGCTGGGGAAAGGCAGATCCCCAAGGAAGAATCCAGAAAGCCACCCATGGTCTTTCCCTCTTTCCTCCCGAGAATTACATGCTCCTTTGTTCATTGTAGCCAAACACTGTAAGCCAAACGCTATGCACGGTGCTTTCACAAATGTTATCTCCTCAATTACGGTGCAGGTAGTGCGGCTGTACAATCGCTGTGCAGTCTGACCACATTGTTGAGACTTCGATCAAAATATTAGCCTGCAGGTGGCTCTCAGATTCAGAGATGATGCAAATGAAGTGTTTAGCCCAGCAATCAGCACATTGGATAAACAGTTGTTGCTTTTGTTGTTGTGATGATGATGATTAATGAGGCACCATATAAATGATGAAAGTAGGGCACCAAATGACTCACCTTGACCCGTCACCAGTAGTGAGAGAGCAGTAGGGCAAGCTAAATTTTCTCAACTCTGACACCTGTGCCCCGGCTACAACCTCATGGAGACTGCCGTTGGTAAAATATAACGATATCTTTAATATAGAGGATAGAAATAATATATTAATATGTATAATAATATAAATATATATATATTTTTTTTCAACGTTTATTTATTTTTGGGACAGAGAGAGACAGAGCATGAACGGGGGAGGGGCAGAGAGAGAGGGAGACACAGAATCGGAAACAGGCTCCAGGCTCTGAGCCATCAGCCCAGAGCCCGACGCGGGGCTCGAACTCACGGACCGCGAGATCGTGACCTGGCTGAAGTCGGACGCTTAACCGACTGCGCCACCCAGGCGCCCCTAAATATATTTTTTAAATAACTATGAGCATTAGTTGACACAGAGCCTAGCATTACTCCTGAGACGTTTATGTGGAGTAGAGAGTGTCTTCATTTTGGCCGCTATACCAAAATACCATAGACTTAAACGATATTCATTTCTGACAATGGGTCTGGAAGCTGGGAAGTCCAAGGTCAAGGCACAAGGCAGATTCAGTGTCTGGTGAGGGTCCACTTCCTGGTTAGCAGATGGCTCCTTTCTCACTGCGTCCTCCCGCGGCCCAGAGGTAGCCAGCTAGCTCTCTGGTCCCTTCTTCAAGGGTACTTACTAATCTCTTTTGTGAGCACTTCACTCTCATGACCTAATTATCTCCCAAGGCTTCACCTCCAAATACCATCACACTGAGATTGGAGTTTGGGCATATGAATGCAGGAGGAGGAGGAAGACAAACATTGAGTCCATTGCAGAGAGTAAACAATCAGAATAACTTGGCTACTTGGGGTATTTTGCAGGGGATGGGTGGATGTGGGAACATTGAACGCTGTCTTCGTGGTTGGACGTGAAGCACAAGCATGAATCTGGGCTTCGTTGGCACATGCCAAGAAACGCCAGCTGTTTTGCAGTTTCTTATTTACCTCGGATGCCCAAATTTGGCCTTTTTTTTTTTTGCCTTTTAGAATTTCTGATGGTGGAGAGAAATCCTCTGTGTGACAGCCCAAGTTTATTCATAGACAAAGATATGATAATATCACATAAAAACGCAGCCTTTGGTCAGCAAGAAGCAAATGATAAAAGAGTTCGTTATCTATCCTGTTTCCAACACACACGAGCCTCATAAAAATGCTCTGCCGTGGTGAGGCTCCAGGGTGTCCAATCCCCAGGAGTCAATGAAATAAGCTTGCCAGCTGGGCTGACCTTCTAAACGTGCACAATATGGGCATTGCTGGTGGCATCCAAGGAGAAAAAGAGGCATTTTCCTCAAAATCAGATGATTCTCTCTTAAGAATCTGCCCAGTAAAGGGCATCTGGGCATTCCCTGCTATTTTCATCTCCTGAGGCTTAACTTAGTACAAATGAATTAGAACCATCAATTAAAAGAAGGTGGTGGGGCGAGGGAGGGGGGGTGGGGGGGACACAGGGAGAATCTATTAAACATTCATAGCCACAAAATTACAGAGCGTATGGAGATGGAAAACTTAAAAAAGTATTCAGCACTTCTATGCAACCCTCATGCATTCTTCAATTATGCAAATGAATTTAATAAAATCAGAATTCATTTAAAAGGTATTCCACCACCCCATCTCTCCAGGCACACATTTACTCATTTCTCTGTTAATCAGTGAAGGTAACTTTTGAACCTCCCAGGGTTGGGGAAGCAGAAAGTCCTAAACCAGAGCGGAAGATGTCTTCCACTGAGCTACGCCAGGAAACCAAATTGAATTGCCCTTCCATTTGAAAATTAGGAGCGAAAGAAGTAAGTGAAGATACTTTCCCTCGATCAGAGATGATCTGTTAATGGAGATATTTGTCCAAACTGCCCTACCATCTAGTTTCAGAGCTTTGCAAAAGGAAGCCACCTAATATATTAAGATATATTTAGTTTGTAATGCCTCTTATAGCAAAGGAAAAGAGGAAAAGAAGAGACCCAAAAAGGAATAAAAGAAGGAAGGAAAAGGGTGGGGGGAAGAAATAATATGTATGCTCTTACTAATTTACCCTAAGTCATAGGAAAGTGACTTTAAATTGGTGTTTTTATAACAGGTAATTGATAAAGAAATAGATTTTAATTACTTTCACTTATTATCAATACTGCGCTTTTAGGATTCAAATTCAAAATGAAATTTTCCATGTTTTAAAATACATTTCTGTGGTCAATAACATGAGTTTACAACCGTATAATCTACTTCTATGAAACTGTTTTCACCGAGAGCTAAAACATGACTCCCTGCTTTTTTTATATTATCAATTTCTTAGCTATAAATGTGCTCATTTCATACACAGTGCAGTGCTAAATATTATCCTGCTCTGCCTAATTATCACCAAACCCCAATTAAGAGAGTTCAAGTCAATTGCCTAGTGTTGTACAATATATTCACAGTATTGTCAATACAGACCATGAGTTATGTATGTTCTAGGTATGATTTACAATAGTGGTCAAAACTTTCATTACAGTGGTCCATAAAATATTAGCTTATAGTCACTGGAATGCAGTTTTCGTCATTTTCTCTCTAGAACTGTAGATCAGTTATGTGAACACAGCATCATACAGAAGAAAATAAAACGCAGTTAAGTAAAAATTGCCTGGTTAATGCCCTTTGGGAGCTCATATTTAAAATGGAAATATAAGCTTACCCCTGAGAAAAGACAAGAGGAAATGGGCTTAAATTTATAGAAAGAGGGGATGAAATATTTTTCCTCCTGCTCTTACCTCCCCATCCTACCCATGAGATTGCAAACTGCCAGGTGAACCAGACAATAGAGTGAAAAAAATTGAAGAAATTATCTGGCTGACCATGATCTTATGTTTATGGGAAAAAAATAACATAACATAACATAACATAATGTAAAGATTGCCCATGTGCCTTATCCTTCCTCCTTCATTTAGAGATTTTTTTTTTTAAATATATCATTGAGTCTACACAAAGAGCAGTTTAAATGAAAAGATCCACTACCCACGACTTTAAAATGGAGTTAGGAAATCAATTGTTCATATCAGTTGGAAGACTCTGCTGAAGGTAATAGCAATAGGTCCCTAGATATTGTGCAAATTAAAACAGTTGTTTATTTGTTCTGGAATAACACTCCTGCAGTTTGGCAATCACCTCATTGTTGGCTTCCGGGTTCTAGTTTTGTCCTTCATCTCTTCAAATGAAATCATCAAACTAAACCAAACCAAATTGCTTCCAACGTAATTTGCTTGAAAGACTCTCAAGGCGTCAGGAAGCCAGACAAAATAATTAGTATAGAAAAATACATATATTTATTTTAAAAACCGAGTTTGTGATGTAGGAACATTGCAAGCTAGATAGAGTCTCAGTTCTACCAATGTTAACGTTATCTGTGGGAACCTAAGGAACTTTTTAAATTATTCTGTAAAAGTTTCTCCTCATCCATAAAATGGAGTATTGTTTTTGAGGGCTAGGAGTAGTGAGTGTAAACTACTTAAGAATGGTAACAAGGAAGGGGCGCCTGGATGGCTCAGTTGGTTGAGCGTCAGACTTCAGCTCAGGTCATGATCTCGCGGTTTGTGAGTTCGAGCCCCATGTCAGGCTCTGGTGCTGACAGCTCAGAGCCTGGAGCCTGCTTCAGATTCTGTCTCCCCCCTTCTCTCCGCCCCACCCCTGCTTGTGCTCTGTCTCTCTGTCTTTCAAAAATGAATAAACATTTAAAAAATTAAAAAAAAAAAAAAGAATGGTAACAAGGCAAAGAAAAATCCTGAAAAGCAAGAGAAAATGACTCAGAACAAAGCTTTGGGAGAACTAAACAGAAGCATAGAGAAGACAAAAACTGCCAGGATGAATAATCAGGAGGGAAGGAATAGAGTCAGAAAAGTAAAATGTAGGAAGGTTAGAGGAAAACTGTAGTTCAGTAAAGCAGACAATTTCAAAGGGGGTGAAAATCAAAAATAATATCTCCATTTGAGCTTAGAAGTAAATGCCCAAACTCCTTAGGACAAGATTCCCTTCATGTATCTGGTCTACATTTCTTGGGAAGATCTTGTTTCCCTATTCCAGGATTGAGGGACGTATTTTATACTTTTTGTTCATCTCTCCATTGGCACCGAGGATGGCTTCGTCACCAAGCCACCCTAGAGTAACTAGGCAGCCAGTTCGGAAAGAACCACAAATGCACGCGAAAGATGATGCCTTCGGTGGCGAGTTTTTATAGAAGGTGAAGAAGGTCACAAACAGAGGAACAGCGAGGTTTCTCAGGATGGTGAAAATAGATGTAGATAGCAGATAGCAGAGGGCCAGGTACAAAACTGGGAGTGAACACAGCAGAGTCGAAGGAAGAGGTTGAGGCAGGGAGAGAAACATTACAACGCAGGGCTAAGGTACGGCATGAGCCCAGAACCAAGACAGATGAGATCTGAAAATCAACTTCATGGCCAAGTTGGGAATGACCCTTTTCTCAGTCTTAGGCTCCTTAAGTATAAATGGGGTTTTAATATCTTGCTGGAAAATTGTGAGGTTAAAAGAGTTTTGTGAATGTCAGTCATTCATCACACTGCCTGGGACCTAGTGTGCACTCCATAGATGGTAGCCATGTCTGCCATAGTCATTAGCATCACCATAATCACGGAGATTCGGCAAAGAATGGAGGGGAGGAGTAGAAGAGGAGCATATGGGTAGAAAGAGGGGCACAGAGAAAAGCTCTGTATCCTCAGGAGGATATGACAAGGTCGGGAGGGAGATGAAGCTGGGAGGACAGCTTTGCAACTCACTAGACTTGGGGAGGACACAGAAGGGGCCCCTGTAGCCAGCACAGGAAGCTCAGCTATCTAAGACTGGGGCACAGAGCTATGGAGAGAAAGTGCCCGAAGTTCTGAGAGGTCAGAGACAGACAATGCAGTGGATGCACAGGATTCAGAGAAGGTGGGAAGTTGTTTTTCACTCGGGCTTCATTGCCCCATTCCAAACCCCCCCCCCCTTTTTTTAAACTTCTTTAATGTTTATTTATTTTTGAGAGAGAGAGAGAGTGTGTGAGCAGCAGAGGGTCAGAGAGAGAGGGGGACAGAAGATCCAAAGCAGGCTCCGCGCTGACAGCAAGAGACCGATGTGGGGCTAGAACTCACCAATGGTGAGATCATGACCTGAGCCAAAGCCGGATGCTCAACTGACTGAGCCACCGAGGCGCCCCCACCCCATCCCCTTTTTAAATGTGTGCCCATCTCAGGTTTTTCTCTACAGTCAAGGTAGAACATTAGCACAGAGTGGAATGCTAGCATTAACTTACTTTTTTACAGATTAGAAACTTGAATTGTGAAAGTAAAAATAGTAATGATGATGATGATAAAATATTTCAAGGTGAAACTGAAGATAAGAAATCTCTCATTTTTGGTAACGAAAAAAAGGAATGATAATGAATAAATCTGAGGGAAAAAATAAGATGGAATCAGATAATATCCTCATATATTTAATTTACGAAAGACCTCTCACATATTTTAATAAGTGTGCAAAAATATAAAATGCACTGTTTTGAATATAATTTATGTTTTCTCCTATTTTTTTCTTTTTCTTTTAACTTTTTTTTATTTATTTTTGAGACAGAGAGAGACAGAGCATGAAGGGGGGAAGGGCAGAGAGAGAGGGAGACACAGAATCGGAAGCAGGCTCCAGGCTCCGAGCCATCAGCCCAGAGCCTGACGTGGGGCTCGAACTCACGGACTGCGAGATCGTGACCTGAGCTGAAGTCAGACGCTCAACCGACTGAGCCACCCAGGCACCCCTCTCCTATTTTTTTTTTCAATGCACACTAAAATTTTTATTCACAAATAAATTGAGTAATGATAACTTAAATCAAGTTGGGGGGAAAAATAAATTTTTATTTGTTGCTATAAACTCAAGGTTTGGACAACTATGGCAAGTAGTTTGAAAATAGTAGGTTGTAGTGTCATTGCATACATGCATACACACCCACACACCCACACCCACCCCCCCCCCACACACACACACACATTTGGTCACAAACGTCCCTTGAGGGTTGATCTGATCCATCAACATATCCTTTTCTACACTGTTAGTGTAAATAAAAGAACACACATGCCCACAAACTTGAGCCCTATTTGCATGATATTTAACATTCACACACATCTTTTTCACTAGGGAAAAAGCTTTATTTGAACTCAGCCACCTATGCACCCACTTTCCAATTACTATTTTTTACTTGTAATCTCCAGTATGCTACTAACATAGCTGAACAAAAGAGAACATTTTACATATTTCAAAGTGTTTATAAGCAGTGTTTGACGCACAATATAACCTAGAGACTTCATAATGAAACATGAAAGGTTTCATGGAAAGAAAAAACTTTTTTTTTTTTTTTTTTTTTTTTTTTTTTACTGATAAACTGTCTTTAACAAGAAATGGCTTTGAAATTTCAGAGTCTAACCTAACCCAGAGAGCAAAGAGTCGTTGAGCCAGGAATCAAGAATCTGGACAAGCGGAAAAGAGAGGGTGTTTTGTGGGGTCCTTTCTCCCTTAAGAATTCTTCCTACGATTCCTGAAAATTAAAATAAATAAATAACAATTATTCCCATGATTAAAATTCCCATGCAAGGGAGACTCAAATCAGAACAAACTTTAGGTGGGTGGGAAAAGTCTTATATACAGATCATTTTTCTGTTTATTGTTACTTTCCTTAGCATTACCCTCTGTGTAGAGACTAGTGAGAGAAGGTGGGTAATACGATGTCATCTACAGCAGTTGGTTAGGAATTATTGATCTAGATTGTGTGCTCTTGAAGACAGATGCATTTTTGGCCCCTTGCCTCCTGTCAGTGTCTAGTCCAGAGACAGATATCCTGTAAGTACCCAACACATGTTTTGTTGCTAAAAAGTTGGCAACACAAAGGATTCGATAGTATAATACAGGAGTCTGAGAACTTATACTGTAAAAGGCCGAATGGCGAACATATTAGACTTTGAGCGCCATTTAGTCTCTGTGGCAAATACTAACTCAACTGTTGTAGTCTGCAAGCATCCTTAGATAATAGTAAGTGGATGTGACCATGTTCCGATAAAAGCTGTGTTTACACAAATTTGGCCTGAGGGCTAAAGTTTGACAGCCTCTGGTTGGACATGTATAAATGGTGGTCAGTTAGGCCCGGTCAGTCTAAAAGCAAGAGACCAGTTTGTATGTAGTTTGGGAGAGACAGCTTCAAGGTCAGAGTCAGGACTGAAATCAAAGGGATAGTGTAACAGAGTTCTGTGTAACCTGAACAGGAAACGCCAGTAAAGGTTTCTCTGGTATATTCTTTAATCACTCCATATTTGAGGCTGCTGGAGCCTCCTGTCAAGGGTTGACAGAGATTACCAGTAGAATATCCTGGACAGGGTTCAGTCTTTTTCCAAACTTTTCTCCGTGACCTAGATGGTTGACTTTCCAGTTCATTTTCACGTAGGAAATTGTAGAGGGGGGAAAACAATGTTATTAACCACAATCTGTGCCATATAATATATTACACTCTCATCAGTTCTGCAGTAAAATGAGAAGGAAGTAGGGATGATGGCTATGGAAAAGGAAATTCGCTTCATAAGCAATTATGTGTTAAGATCTGAGCCGTGTTAGATGTTGTTCATATTTGCCTCCACATACTTCTCGTTATAACTGTGGCATAATCCTTTCCCTGTTTCAGGTCAGAAAACTAAGATTCAGAACAGTTTGGAGACTAGCCATGTTGGTAAGAAGCAGGCCGCAAACCCAGACGTGTCCCATTCCACCATCTACACCTGTCCGTTGCTCTCCATACTTCCCAGATACTGGAAACATCCCTTCCTCTGACATTCCGTGCTGCACAGAATCGCAAGGCACTATGACACGTGACTAGAATGAGGCCAGAAAGGTGCTTAGATATGGTTACAGGGACCACTTAGTAGGGCTGACTGGATGACCTTTTAGCGTTTAAGGTGAGTGTAGGAAAAAGATAAAAGATTGCTGACAAACTTTTTTACTTCCTCAAATCACACTACTTGGGAATGAATACATTTGGAAATTGGAAGAATCCAAAGTTGTTATGTCTACTGGGGAGCCAAGTTAAGAGTGCAGGCAAGTAGCTGGATATCAATTTTGGAGCTTAGGATGATAGATGATGGATAGATAGAGATAGATGAGAGAGAGACAGAGAGAGAGAGAGAGAGAGAGAAATATGGACAGAGATAGGGACAGAGACAGGGAAAGATGTCTGGAAATCAACAACATATAGGTCACCATGAGAGTTAATATTAATAGAGAAGATATCCTAGGGATGATTCTTAGGACACTCAAAAATGGGAATCAGGTAAAAGGGAAGTAGCCATGCTTCTGTTAGGAGAATGCACCATAACAAATAAGCCAACGTATCCTGACTTAATCCATGTTTTCAAACACTTGCATGGCAGAAAACATGATGTCCATAAGGACCACGAGTTAAACATTAACGAGAAATGGATGAATGCTAAACATATTGGATTATGAAGAAGGAACAGTTTAGGCTTAAACTGCTCACAGTGACAACTAAGATGGAAATGAATACTCAAAACAAAACAATAATTTAGAAACCTACAAGTTTAAATAATTAAACAATCATTTAGAAATCAGGCAAAACGCAAGTGTCATCAATGGTCACCAATGACACTTGCTCTCCTGGATCTCTTCCTCTCTCCGGCCCTCAATTGTCTCCTTTAGGAGCTCTCCTTCTTCCGTCTGACACCCTGAAGTATCACTGTCACCCGGGTGGCCATCTTTGGCTTTATTCTAATTGCCTATGCTCTCCCCATAAGAATCTCGTACAAGTCCAAAGCCACGACAACCACAGCTATGCCTATGATGACCACACCTCCACCACAGCCCAGTTCCTCTCTTAAGCCCCACTCTCATGTTTCAGATTGTCTACTCCATCACAGCTGTTGCATTTCAGATGGAATATATCCAAAGCCAATCTCATTGTTTTCCACCCACAGCCTACTCTGTCTCCAGGCATCTCTCTGTCGGCCAATGGTATCCCCGCTATCCAGGCAACCATGCTAGAAATCTGAGAACCATCTTTGAATTTTCAATTTCCCTTACCTCCCACATCCAATCTGAGACCAAATCCTGTCAATTATACTTCTATCACTCTCAAATCTGCCTTTTCCTCCCTATTCCCATGGCTGTTGCAATTAGTCATCATCTTTTGCGTAGACTGTTTCACGTTTTCTAACTCAAGAGTGTGCTTTCCAAAAGGAAATCTGTCCACATTTCTCCCTTGTTTGTAACCCTTCAGCGGCCCCTTCATTACTCTGGCAATATTTATCAAAGATATTTTCACAGTCATGGTCTCAGAGGTCCTGGGCTTCTTTATGAAGTTACAAGTTATCCATTTTTCCAGTGATAACCCAACATAAATATAAGCATATCGAGGATGATGAAGTCAGCCCGTGAGATTTCAGCACCTGCCCTGTGGTCAGTGCTTAGTCTCCTCAGCAACCAGTGGCACCACATTCATTGTTGTGGCACACACACACACACACACACACACACACACACACACAAAAGGCCCTAGGGAAACTTAACATCTTTAACCAAAATGGCATCCCAGAGTGGTTTCTCTGTGGTTTAAAGACAGAGAGAGATGGTGAGTCAATTGCACCCTTACCACAGCACATGTTGGTGTTAGTGCAGGCATGGCCAACTCAAAACTTCTCTCCAACGTTCTATTGTAATAGTTTCATAATTCTATTTACTTTTAACTCATCAACTTGTTTTGGTTATGTAAAAGATTTTTATAGAAGGGGATTGTTCTTTGTTATGTATGTGTACATATGTAAGAATATGATAAAAATAATTGAACAATAGAAATCTTAAGAGCTATTCTCCTTGAAATGGCACCCATATGTTACTCAAGTTTAAGATACACTGGTGTACAAGCTCAAGTGTAAATGTCTCAGTATGTTAACAAGTTCTTCTATGATCCAGCCATTCTCATCCCCCATTGCTAAATGTATCCTGTGGCTCAGCTATTTCAAACAGCCTGCTTTGACTGAATTATCCTTGCTTTCTCATGCTGCACATTTTGCATTTTAGATTCCTCTGCTCCTATAGCCCCTCATCCTCTATAATCACCAGTTTAATTCAAATTGCATCTAATATATCTACTGTGTTCAGATTCTTTCTCCTTTCTTCCATCTTCAACCCCAGTCATCCAAGAAAATTTAAGTGCTCATTCCAAAGTCTTTCTCAAGGACAGCACACATCTATTATGGAACGTAATTACCACAAGGTGGTGTTGTAATTATTGATTTACATGTCTGCCTTTTTTTCACGAGGTCCTAAGCAACTTGAAATTAGGGATTTTCTTGTATTCGTTTTTTCATTACCAGTCCCTGTTTCATTTCCCAACATACAGTAGCCATTCAATGGATAATTGTCACAGATGGGTATATGGAAATATGAATAAATGGAGGATGGATGGATGGGATGGATGGATTCATGTATGCATGCATAGATGACTGAACTGATATATGGAAAGATACTACAATTTCAAGGTACAATATATTTTAAAGACAAATGAGAAATCAATGTCTTCTAATAAGACTCAGAGTTCCTTCAGACTTCAAATCATGTTGTAAACATTATTCTTTTTAACATGATGGCTCCACCTGTAAAGTATGGTTTATAATCTACCTTGAAGGCATTTCACATATATATCGATATAACTGAAAAGAGGGGAGATTTTAACCTGAATAGATCTCTGTTGCTTAAGATGTAGAAAAGAAAATTTTGGTGGTCGATTCAAATCTTAAAAGTGTGCCATTAAAATTTTATATTGTCTTCAGGTCAAAAATCTATCATTACATTTTCTATTATTGTATTTTCTTCTGATAAAATTATAAGGGGACATTTATAACAACACGGATGGAACTAGAGAGTATAATGCTAAGTAAGTCAGAGAAAAACAAATACCATAGGATTTCACTCATATGTGACATTTAAGAAACAAAACAAATGAACAAAGGAAAAGAGAGAGAGAGGCAAACCAAGAAACAGACAGTTAACTACAGAGAATAAATGGATACGTACCAGAAGGGAGGGGTGGGGGAATGGGTAAAATAGGTGTGGGATTTAGGAGTCATGATGACTTGGTCATGATGAGCACTAGATAATGTACAGAATTGTTGAATCACTATATTATACACCTGAAACTAATATAACACTGTATGTTGACTTAGTGAAATTTAAAATAAAATAAATTTTTAAGGGGAAGAATTAGCTATATATTTGATGTCCCACTTTAAATAGAATTCATAACAGCTGATATGTTAAAAATGACAATCCAAAGGAGGAAGGCAGTTCAATTTGCACAAGGAATCCTATGGTTAAATGACTTCACTCCTCAGGCTCATAAACACACATAGATGAGCTTTGAATTATGAATGGAGGCCAAATGAATACTAATTGTTCTTCGTCCAATTTGCTCTTTAAAATGGCTCATGAGTTTTGCAACCTTTTCTATGGTTTTTGACTTGTTGGTTGATAAAGAAATTTTGGCTTGCTTGTAGGCAGTAGGTTCACAATCTAAAATTTATATTTCCAGTTATAAGTTTGCAACCTTATTACTCCTTTTGCATTTACCATAACTGCAAAGATATTTTTATACATGATATATGATATACAAAATAGTGTCATAAAAATACGTATTTCATATTGGTTTATTATTTGCCCTTTATTTAATATATATTCCTCCTTTGACATGTGATTCAAAAAAGTTTTAAGTACAGAAATCTTTGAAGGTATAAAAGAACAAAGACTGTTACATAGAACCCAGTAAAATTTCTCTAAGCATAAATAATGACGTAATAAGGAATGTAAATTATACTAAAGGGTATTGTTAGCAATAAGAGATTGTTAATAAAGGAAAAATTAGATATAAATTTAAAAGTTTTCTTTTTTTCCTTTACCTACCAGTAGACATCAGCTTTCTGAAGTTATAAACTCAATGGCTCTGAGTTTGGGGAGCAATACAATGTATTCAGGAGCAATCCTGGTTAATCCCTTTGGGTTTTCTGATAAATTGTGAAACTGACATAGTAGAATTTACCTGTACATTGATTCTGAACAGTAACTGAATTAATTCACTGACTGCAATTTTTCAGGGCAAGAAGTCCACGTAAACATTAACTCAAATAAATTGAAAGAGAGGCCAATCTAGTGTCATAGGAAAAGAAATCATGCTGTTATTCTTAGTGTGCCAAGGAAAAATGAAATGAAAGGAGCACAAATGTGTCTTCTATGGCAATTTATGAAGGTCACACAATTAGTAACTTATTGAACTCGGATTTGAACTGAGATCTGCCTGACTCCCATATTCACAATTTCCACAATGCTATCCTGTGAATCACACTCTCATTAACAAGCAACACAAGCAAGGAACTCCTATGTTAAAAATGCTCTTTTTGTGAAGAATCCTAGGTAATTTTATTTGCAGGCAAGCTGACTAGGAATGATGTCAGAATCCTGTATCTCTTTGCCTAGATGCCAACCTATAATCCCGAGTAAATTTATTTTCCTGAGCTGTCCCATAGCTATCCACTTAGAAAGAATAGTTCAGGAAAAAGTTTAAAGATAGGCAGATCAATCAGAAAACTTTTGATATTCAATATGAATTTGAAGTCAGAGCTTTATAACTTTGGCGTGTGTTCCACAAATATTTCTCCAATTATTAAACAAACAAACAAATAAACAAGCCAACAATTCTCTAATGCCTAAGCCTATTTTGCTTCTGAGTCTACCTGGCCCAGACTTTCCACTCTCAAATGTTTTCTGATTTAGGATCTTCATATACTTGGTCCCTGAGGTGTCCCTCATTTTTCATTTTCCAACAGTTCTATTCTTAACTCCCTTACATCCTTTCCCTGAAGGAACCTCTGATCTTGAGAGCCAATCTATTTCTCCTGAGCCATGCTCTTCCCATTAAAAACTATTTTCTCTTTCCATAAGATTCTAGGAAAAGCTCACCCTTCATCCTTCCTAGATTAGTCTTTTGAGCTTCTTTCCTGTTTCCAGGCACAATCGACTGCTCTGGATTAAACTGCTCTTCAGTAGATCTTGCAAACATAAATGCCCTATTTGGGAGATGGAAGCAGGGAGGCTTAACACAACTCTCTGCATGGGTAAGCCTTTTGTCTCTTCTGGAATTCTCTCTTTAAAAAAAATGGCCATATTTCAAATCAAGGAAAGACCACAGAGAAACTGAGTATTCCAACAGTTACCATGATTACTTGTGCACAGGATTTCTCCTTAAGATGGATGTTCTGTTTATGTAGACTTAAGACTACTAAAGCTTGATTTACTTAATAGGGCAAAATATGGATTTTTGAAATAATAAATCTAGTAGTAGCTGGCTTTCCTAGCCAAAAACCCCTTTGGAGATGAATTTGCTATCTTAGTCACCTTTGCATTCCTAATCACTAAAAAGTTCCTGGAATATAGGAGGTACGAAATAAATATCAATTAAATGAAACTTCTACTCATGCATGGCTATTAGTCCCTTTAACTGAATAGTATTTTAACAATGAGGGAAGAAAAGAGTTTTACATATTACAAACGAAAATCTAGAAAATTGGTGAGGATGCTTTGACAGACAGATGTGGTCCTTTTATCCTATGCCCTTCTCTCTTCCATGTACCCCTTAAAAAAAAAAGTCATTTGACCTGAAATGTTGTAGCATTCTCATGGGGTAAGTCCAATGTGTAAGTGATACAGGGTGCCCACCCACAGAATCCTACTCAACAATCATTAGGCTGCTCTTCCTTTCTTACCTAATTGAGATTCTAACTATTAGAGATTCTTTTTATTAAATAGAAATGTTTCCAGAAGGCCAAATGAATGTGGAACTATTGAAAAGGAGGCCATCATCCTGCTTCCTCTTCATTAATGCATCAGAAAGCATTCATTCATCAAGCCAACTCTGGGAAGACTTCAGTCTCAGCAAGGTTCTAGAGGATGGGAATGGGAGACTGAATCAACACCATTCCTCAGGGGATGCCTAATTGCCCTTGTCTGAGGTTGTGCAATCAGCTCAGGTGATAGGTGAGGCCAGAAAGTTGGAATGGAGAGGCAAAATGGTAGAAGCAAGTATCTAGCCTGAGATTTGTACTCAAAAAAAACAAAAACAAAAACAAAAAGTAAGTTGCTATGCATGTTTTTAATATCTTTGACAAGGGAACGGTGTTGGTTATGAGAAAAGCCCAGTGATAAGGAACAGTCTCTTTGACTCCATAGGGCTTTATATTAAGCCCTGAGAAAGCTTTGTTAAATGCTTACAACCAAAAAGACTATTATGAAGAGTTTTTGAATACAGCAAACAGCAAGCCTACATCTTCCCTAGAACAGAACCTTGTTCTTCATCCCAGAGCAAATGTTTCAGCTGAATGACTTTTGGGACTTTATAAGGTGTTGACACAACTTCTACTTTCACGTCGTAAATGTGCCACCCTAATAATCCCTGTTTAATTACTGTTTATTATAAATGAACTCTCTCAGCATTCCAGTGTGGCACTTCTCATTTTTCTGTCAGTGAAGTTTCCTCTGGTGGAAGTTTTGCCCCCAGCTACCAATGATATGATCCCAAGCATGCCTTCATCCAGAGACTGTGGGGAACAGCCCCTGGAATGCTGGAGGCAACATCTTTGTGGATACTCAAGTATATAGAAACTAAATAGGCCCTTAAAAGTATTAGGGAAAGCCACTGTGCCTGCAACACAAATCATGTTTTCTAAAGACTGGATTATATAGTCATGAGTTAGCATCATCCCCATTCTCACCAAATATCCTGTCCTTAGAAGACTGAGAGCTAATTCAGATTAACAGGAATAATATTTTCCCCAATGCACTTGCTCACATGAAACGCGTGCAAGATTGACAATGCAGAACACAAGAAAAGGATATGAGACAATCCGTGTGTACCTTCGGAGTGGCAAAATATTCTAGAGGTCAACCCAAAACTGAGCTCATTTTTACAAACAACCATTCTAGAAAATAACAGCTGGCCTTAATGGGATGTCAAGGGCTGAATGTTAGGGTAACACAATATGCAGGAATTAGGGGAAGGAAAGATCAAGGCAATTAATAATGTTTTCCCTGCAAGGATCAGATGTACCAAATTTTGCGAAATAAATATTGGTGATAAGCAAAGCTTGGGCTAAGACAATGGAGCTATTCATTCTCACCAGAGAAGGACATTACCACCAATATAAGAAGCTGAGATTTTAAAACTTTGGGTAATTAATTTCAATCAGAGCTGGATTCAAGGTCAGTTGTGTAATACCAGCCATTATTTTCCCTTTGCTACCTCTGGCAGGCATTTCACATGGCTCATCCATAAATAATTAAAACCAAAGTATCTGCTGCATCAGCTTAACTACTGCAGGGAAATGCAGAGGTCCAAGATTTTATTTCATTTGGAACTTCTAATAGAAAGGGAAACAACCTTCTCTGTGTATTAAGAAATGCGTCTTACTTCCTGCATAAACTACACAAACATTTCTTTTTAAGCGTTCAATATGTTCATCTCCATCTGGACCTTTCTAAACTGCTTGAGTAAATTGAGAAAAATTACGAAAGCAAAAGCCTCATGCACATACTGCCAGCATGAAATAATTTAAATCTGAGGTAACCTCCAACTGTCAATAGTGAGTCATCAGGATAATGTAATATTTTTGAGACTCATGATGAAATAGCAATCTGAAATTTAGCAACATGAATCATGCTTCCAAAGCAGAGAAGGGTGTCCAAAAGGACCCTTGGGACTCCCCCATTTAGGACTCGTTTGGGAAAGAGACAATCTCTAGGGTGTTCACAAAATGAGAAGAGAATTAATGGGGCTAAGGTGGCTTATGAGGAGGTCAAAAACTTCAGTTGGTAATATTTTAATTTCTTCAGGGGAAATGATTCTGATTGTTCTTCATTCTTATAAATGTTTCATTTAATTTACAACAGATGCCCCTTCGAAACATATATATTAAAGTGAAGAGATTCAGTTACAACCCAAAACACTATATCTCAATTCAGTAAGTGTGTGCATAGGCACAGGCAGAACTCTCTAGACTAATATCGGTGTGCAGGAGAAAGAACAGCAAATGAGATATCAGAGATTTTCAGGTACCTGCCTAATCCAGACCCAAACCAACATAAATATGCAGCTTGACCAATCCAAAATTGAGGAGTCTGCTAGGGTGATGTGGAAAGCATTGTGGGTTTGAATCACAATTTGAGTAGGAACTGTGTGAACTTGGTCAAAACGCTCAGGTTAGTTGACATCATTTGGGATTACATATGCTTAAGTTACCTGAAAGTCACCAAACAGATTTAGGGAAATAAAAAGATGGAGGAAAGGGAGACAAGGGTATGAGGGCAAAATGACAGACTAGAGAGTTCTATCTGCATGACCTTGTATGGTAGTAAGGAGTAACCGTGGCTTGGGTTGACTTCAGAGAGGATGATTCCCTCTGTCACATCAGGGATGTGGTGTGTGAGAGTATTCAGATAGGCCTACTCAGAGAGCTTCAGTAAGTTTCCTATGATGCATTTTCTATGCAGCCCCAAGACCTAATCCAATTATTTGGAGTCCATGATGAAATTAAGATACTTTCGTAGTCACCACCATCAACCTCGCCATCACTATCACTCTCTTCATCAGTATCATCATCTACTAGCTTTAATACCAGAATAATATTTTAATATTAAATTAATGACATTAGTCATAGTGACAAATGAAGACATAACCATTCTTAAGCCAGATAATATTAAAGTAAACTTATTGTTTTCCTCTACCCGTCACAAAAATAGCAGTACATAGTAATGAGGAAATCAGCCCACACATAAGACATTACATGTTGATGGTTCAGAGGAAGAAGGCTAAACCCTCAACAAAATGACAGTTCCTTAATTGTTGTTCAGACAAATACTGTGATTCCTTTCAAATATATGTTATTGGCCCTTATTCATATTTGCTGTCTTGAGATGACAAAGGCCTACCCTCCTCCACTGCTAAATATCCAAAGGCCTCTCTACCAGGCCCTTCCTATCCTGCTAACAATAAAAAATTCTTGGAAGGGCCATAGTTGAAAGTATAAAGATATCTTATTTCTTTATACTAGGCTCCTGTGTGGCTCAGTTGGCTAAGTGTCTGACTCTTGATTTGGGCTCAGGTCATGATCTCACGGTCGTGGGATTGAGCTCCCCATCAATCTCTGTGTTGGGTGTGGAGCCTGCTTAAGATTCTCTCTCTACCTCTGCCCCTCCCCCTCCGTTGTGCAGACCTGTGTGCATGCTCTCTCTCTATCTCTAAAAACCAACAAAAAAATCTTCTCATTTTGAAGCTATACTTAGGCATAAAAAGAAGTCCATAACGTAAACGTATTCAGAAAGTTTGTGTGGTCACTCTCTGGGCACCTCCCTTCCTTCTTGTAGTAAAATCCTTAGTTAACAACAAATTCCCTTTCTTTTTTTTAATTAACAAAAGAAACAGCTTTATTGGGATATAATTGATGTACAAAAAACTATAAATATTTAACATATAAAATTTATAATTTAATGAGTTTGGATACCCCTGAAACCATACTACCACCAAGATAATAAATATATCTATCACCTCCGAAAATGTCCTTGTGCCCTTTGGGTTTTTTTTTTTTTTTTGTATTTTTTGTTTTTATTTTTCTGGTAAGAACACGTAACATGGCATCTACCTCTTAATAAAATTTTTAAGTACACAGTACAGTATTGTTAATTAACAAGCACTATGTTGTACCATAGATGTCTATCGTTGGCTTGCAAAACTGAAGCTTCATATATATCAAACAACTCCCCACTTCCTCCTTCCCCCAGCCCATGGAAACATCATTTTCCTCTTTGCTTCTATGAAGTCTATTTTAGATATTCAATAGAAGTGGAATCATATGGTATTTGTCCTTCTGTAACTAGCTTATGTCACTTAACATAATGCCCTCCAGGTTCATCCATGTTGTTGCTTATGACAGGATTTCTTCTTTTTGTAAAGCCGAATTTTTCATTATATGTATATACCACATTTCTTTTATCCATTCATCTGCCAATGGACATTAAGCTGTCTGTCTTCTGGCTATTGTGAATAATTTTACAATGAATGTGAGAGTGCAGCTCTCTCTCCAATATCCTAATTTCAATTATTTTGGATATATACCCAGATATGGGGTTACTGGATCACATGGTAGTTCTATTTTTAATTTTTTTACTATTAAAAATAGTAACCCTTACTATTTTTCTACAGTGGCTGGACCATTTTACACTCTTACCAACAATGTACAAGAGTTCCAATTTCTCCACATCCTCACCAGCATTTTTTTTAATAGTTTCCATACTAATAGGTGTGAGGTGATGTTTCATTGTGGTTTTGATTGGAATTTCCTTGATGATGAGTGATGTTGAGCATTTTCATATACCTTTTGGCCATTTGTAGGTTTTCTTGGAGAAATGTCTATTCAAGACATTTGTCCATTCTTTAACTGGGTTATTTGTTTTTTTGTTTTTTTGGTTTTTTGGTTTTTTTTTTTGCTATTGAGTTGTAGGAGTTCTTTATATATTTTGGATATTAACCCCTTACCAGACATACATAGTTTGCAAATATTTTCTCCCATCCCATAAGTTCTCCTTTCACTTTGCTGATTGTTGCCTTTGCTGTGTAGAAGATTTTTAGTTAGAAGTAGTCCCAACTGTCTTTTTATTGTCAAGAAGTCATCGTCAAGATCAATGTTCGGAAGCTTTCCCCCTATATTTTCTTTAAGAAGTTTTAAAGTTTCAGGTCTTAGGTTTGTCTTTAATGCATTTTGAGTTGATTTTTGTGTATGGTATAAGATAAAGGTATTTCACATCCTGAATCTGAGTTTTAAGTTTCTAAAACAATTGCAGAAAATGATACTCAAATTATCCTTGGAGAGAAGAAATATATAGAGCACTGAAATGAATTCATACAAATGTATACAAATTCATTTGTATTTTTATGTCAGTCTTGGTTGTGATCTACTCTGAGCATTTAGAATTGTTTAGGCATAAAAGGATCTTAAGGTATATGTGTGGCTTGAGGACTATTCAACTCGCTGGTCAGTCAAATGTGACGTTCTGTGCTTAGCTAAGAAAGTAAAAGTATTGCTTCAACAAAGAGTTATTTAAAATATCTTCTAACACCTAGGAAAGGAACACAATAAACCAAAGGACTGAAATTATAATAATAAAAAGGAGCTTTTGACTTGTTTAGTATTTCTGAAAAACAGAAAAAAAATTTTAATTAAAGCTTTTGAGAATATAACAGTGCTTATTTTAAATTGAGCTGCATGATTTAAGTTTGCTTTAGCTCATTCTTTAAGTGGAACTCAGACAAAAATTAGCAAGTGACTCGGTAGGGGAAACAGAATGTAGAGATGGAAAGCAGAGACAATTTGCCCTTCGAGGCTTGGAGCCTGAAGGACTGCCTTCTCCTCAAGAATGGGTAATACGCTTTCACAGTGTAGCGAATCTATCACACGCCCAAGAGGAAGCATGCACCATTTCCACCGAGGGGGCCCCCCGAGGCAGCAGATTTATAATAAAAATAATTCTGCATTTTCGCATGTTCCAGTCTTAAAATATGGAGGAGCAGATTGTTCTTTCCACAGAGGATTTGTTATTGCACCTGATTGTCTCAAGCCGCCTTTTCATCTTTGAACTTCTAGCTTTTTTTCCCCTCTCTTTTTTAGTGTTCTTTTCTATCTCTAGGCCATTAGCAACCTACTCTCCAAGACACCAGTGAAAAGAACCTCACTTCATTCCTGGCTCCTTACAGAAATTTTAGAGCATGTAGATTTAGACATAGTAATGAACAGATCAACACCTGAAGGTAGAAAATAAGCTTAGATGCCATGTGTAACTCCAACTGATAGAAGTTCTTCTCTTTGGCCTCATTCTACCACTTACCAGGTCTGTGCATCCTTTGGCAAGCTTTTAAATATTGTGATGCCTCTGATGTGCTATCTCAAAATGAACAGCAAATTTTCACCTAAATCTCTAGGGTTGTGTCAAGACAGTCAGCTCTTCCCACGATGGCAGCAGGTCTAAACAAATCTGTTGCTAATGTGAACTTCACAACCTATCATAGCACAAGTTGTCTGACACTCTACCCATTCTCCAGATGCAGAAAAATTTGAAAGCAACCCGAGTCCACAGCACTTAGGCTTTGGTGGCAGGTCACCCATAAGGCATCTCTGGTTCTCTATCAGCTAAAGAGGATAAAGATTCCTGCCCAACCGCAGTAGGGAATGAATTAAGTAACACAGATGCGAACATGTTTATAAAAGTTTAAAAAGCATAGTTCTGATACACCCGTAAGCACGACCACGTTGCTGCCATGCATTATAATCAAGAATTTGAATTCATGGTACCCAGTCTGGAAGAACAGAAATGTTACTGAGTAAATCACCCAGGGAACTTCATCAAGGTGCCCACAAGGACACTCGTGTTCTGAAATGCATGCCCATGACACAGGGAGAGCCCTGAGGTAAGAATTGCTGCTGTGGTAAAGTCACGGAGCGAAAGGGCTTTCATGTAACTACAGAGAATGTCCCAGAATAGGAACAGAATAGGCGCGTACTGTGGGGCGCCATTGTTAGGAGACGGTGTGAGTGTGTGAGTCGAATACTTTTACGACCCCACTGAACTCAGGTTGTGTTTTGTTTCCTAACATCAGTAGTTAGGTTACGTTAGGATTCCTTCTCAACCACTGACGTTATTGATACACTAATTTTTTTTTTTAAATTTTTTTTTCAACCTTTATTTATTTTTTTGGGACAGAGAGAGACAGAGCATGAACGGGGGAGGGGCAGAGAGAGACGGAGACACAGAATCGGAAACAGGCTCCAGGCTCTGAGCCATCAGCCCAGAGCCTGACGCGGGGCTCGAACCCACGGACCGCGAGATCGTGACCTGGCTGAAGTCGGACGCTTAACCGACTGCGCCACCCAGGCACCCCTTGATATACTAATTTGATTGGGACACCAGAAGTAACAATTAGGAGTAAGTCGGTTTTGGGTATTTATCTATACACTCCATGAAGGAGCTTTTTTTTTTTTTTCTATGTTTACTTATCTTAAGAGAGAGAGATAGCATGAGCAATGAAGGGGCAGAGAGAGAGAGAGAAAGAATCTCAAGCAGACTCCACGAAGTCAGCACAGAGTCAGATGTCGGGCTCGAACTGATGAAACCCTAAGATCCTGACCAGAGGCAAAATCAAAAGTCAGATGCTTAACTGACTGAGCCACCCAGGTGCCCCAGAGCTCTTTGATTTAAAATGTATAAAGTATTCTGGGAGAAGAATCACATGAACCTAGAAAACAAGAAGTTTAAGAAGTTTGCTAAATTAATTAACTGTAATCACACAACTACACATTTCAAACTACAAATAATGTAAAGTTTAGTTCATATGTTCATTTCTGTCTCTATCTCACAGAACAGATAAATACTATAGGCTGCCGTGACCAAGCCAGTGGAGGGAGAATCAATATTCAGAACCATGTAGATACGTTTCCTTCCTCATGAAAGTTCTATGTAATTAGCAACCGAAGCCTACAAGCTCATCTTGAGGCCTTGTCACCTGTGTCCTGGAATCAAAATATCCTTATATCTGGACTTTAATTTTGTTATTAATTTTTTTTGTTTATTTATCTTTGAGAGAGAGAGAGAGAGAGTGTGAGCAGGGGAGGGGCAGAGAGAGAGGAAGACACAGAATCTGAAGCAGGCTCCAGGCACTGAGCTGTCAGCACAGAGCCCGACGAGGGGCTTGAACTCACAAACCGTGAGATCATGACCTGATCCGAAGTCAGACACTTAACCAACTGAGCCTCCCAGGTGCCCCCATTGTATCTGGACTTTTAACTTAAAGTAGATAATTATAAGAGTCTCTATCAGAAATATCTCAGGGGTGCCTGGGTGTCTCAGTCGGTTAAGCGTCCGACTTCGGTTATGAACCGACTTCGGTTCAGGTCATGAACTCACAGTTGGTGGGTTCGAGCCCCGCGTCTGGCTCTGTGCTGACAGCTCAGAGTCTGGAGCCTGCTTCAAATTCTGTGTCTCCCTCTGTCTCTGCCCCTCTCCACTCATGCTCTGTTTCTGTCTCAAAAATAAACATAATAAAATTAAAATATATATATATGTATGTATCAGAGTTTAGAAATTCTGTGAGATATATCTTTAGTTCCAAACTTTGTTTTCTTGCAGTGTGTACATTCTGGAGTACTGAATGCCTTCATTGGGGAAATCCCCTGGTGGCTATAGGTGGTGTAGATACCCTCTATTTTTATGACTTCACCACAGTGGGAGGCCACCGGTTTTTAAAGCCAGGTAAACAGATCCCAGGGGATCAGTTCATCCTGAAGTTTCACGAATTTCATGGACCAAGTGATGCCCTCCCAGTCCCACCGGGGCCCCATCTCATCTGACCCACAGTTAGAACACACTTCATCTTACTGATTAAAGATGCTTCAAATCTATGTGGATTCCTTGGGTGAAAATGGGTGACACCAAAGAAGTAAATACAATGAATGTTTTCTGAATATATCCAAGCCAAGATACTACTGTAAACATGTAGAAGCAAAGTCAGAGATTATGGTAGTAGGAACAGAGGTGTACATGAGGTAAAGGAGCCGGTCCTAGCGAAAGCTCTGGGACAGAGAGAGGAGACCATTTTGAAAGCTCCAAGAAGAGACTAAGCTTTGAGACAAAATGAAGGCCAGTGTGGCACCATCACATGAGGGCAGGGGTGGAAAGAGGCAAGAAGAGGTCATTGCATTCATTTCCTGGGGCTGAGATAACAAATTACTGCAAACTGAGTGGCTTAAAACAAGAGGCCAAAAATCAAAATCAAGATGTCAGCAAGGCTGTTTCCTTTCGGAAGCTCTGAGGGGCGATCAGTTCTACGCCTCTCTCCGAGCTGCCAGTGGTCTCTGGTGGTTCTTGGTGTTCTTTGTTTATAGCTGCGTCGCTCCAAGCCCTGCTTCTCTTCTCACATGGCCTTCACCTCTGTGTGTCTCGTCGATGTTCCTGTGTCTCTTCTATTCTTACGAGGATACCGGTCATATCGGAACTGGACCCATGCTTATCTACTACGATCTCACTTTCACGCAACTAAGTACATCTGCCAAAACCCTATTTCCCCACGAGGTCCCCTTCTTAGGTTCCAGGTAGGCATGAATTTTGAGACAACATTATTTAATCCGGGACAGTGGACAACGGCCAGATCATACAGGGCCTTGTAACCATGGCATGAAACTTTTTTTTTCTCTTAAAAACAATGTTAAATATTTAGAAGGTTTTTAGCCGAGGAAAGGGCATACTTTATACATTTGCAAGGTCATTCTGACTAGGATGTGAGGCAGGGGGCTTAGGTAGAAAAGAAAAGGAGTACAGACGCCAATTGGTTGAATACTGCAGTAATCAAGCTGAGAGCTAGAGTGAGTTTAGTTAGTGTGCGGGCATCTGTTGCCAATGGACGTGAACGGTTTGGGGAACTATCTGAAAGATGAAATAGCATGTGTTGCTGATGGATGTGATGGGGGAGGGAGAAAAAGGGAGGGACCCTACACTTCGGCTTTGAGTAACTGGGTGCAAGGGGGTACCATTTATGGCAACAGGGAAGAATGCCAGCCAGGGTGGGGAAGGATAGGAATCAGTTCCATTTAGGACATACTACATTTGAGCTGCACATTAGAATTCCAAGCGGAGATAACATAAGGCAGTTGGAGCCCAAAGAGAGGTCAAGACTTGAAAGATAAATTAGGCAGTTATCAGTAAGTTGAGGGTGATTAAAACCATACTGGATGAGGTCATCTGGAGTTTGAGTGCAGAGAGAGGAGAGCCTGGGATGCATCCCAGGATGCACTCATGCTTAGGGGCTAGTTATAGGAAGAGGAAGAGACAGCAAGACAAACTGGGGTAAATTTGTTATCGAGGTAGAAGGGAGTCCAGGAAGACATGATATCCTAATTCTGCTGTTCCCACTGTATGCATGGTAATGTGGAAGTCCCATGTGGAAGACCACATTATTCTCTTCTATGTCTTTTCTTATGTCTTGTGTCTTATTCTTTTCTTATGCCTTTCTATGTCTTTTCTACGGGTCTCTGCTCCAGACTGGCTCCCCCTATGGGAGGCATATACACCATGCAACAATGACATTAGACCTGGCCATGTGACTGGCGGTGGACAACGAACTATGAGCAGAAATCATGCTTTAGACTCCGAAACAGAAGTTCAGAGCTGTTACACGGTTCTGCCATTGTTCTTTTCCTTCCACATCAAGAAAGATGCATCCCAGGTCGTGCTTGCTCCTTTGGCACAAAACCCAAAATAAGGAAGCCATGAAGAGTACAGCTATACTCAACATTTAGTGTGAAGGATAAACCTTTGTTTCTGTAAGTCACTGAGAGTTGGGGAGTGCCCAGTTCTCATACCCACGTTGCAGATGAAGAAACTGAGGCTGAGAGATTAGATAGCAGACTTGGAAATTGCATCCAATTTTATACGGCCCCAAAGCCTATACTCTCTCCACTATACATACTGCTTCTCTAAAATAAATAAGTAAAAAACAAAATAAGAAAAGAAAAGAAAAGAAATAAAAAAGGTGGAAGGGATTTAGTCTTGTGACCTTAGCCCATAAAAGTAATGAAATGAGGAGGGAAAGTTGAAAACACGATCCCACAAAAACTTGTCCAAAAAATGTTTCTAAGGGTGCCCGAGTGGCTCAATCAGTTAAGTGTCTGACTTCGGCTCAGGTCATGATCACGCGGTCTGTGAACTCAAGCCCCGTGTTGGGCTCTGTGCTGGCAGCTCAGAGCCTGGAGCCTGCTTCGGATTCTGTGTCTCCCTCTCTCTCTGCCCCTCCCCCACTTGTTCTCTCTCTCTCTCTCTCTCTCTCTCTCTCTCTCTCTCTCTCAAAAATAAATAAATATTAAAAAAAATTTAATGTTTCTAGCAGCATTAAACAAAAAATGGAAACAGCCCAGAAGTCTGCCAATGGATAAATGAACACTCAGATTGTGATATCTGCATACAGTGGACTATTATTCGGCCTTAAAAAGGAAGGAAATTCTGACACTTGGCAGGCACCACATGGGTGAACTTTGAAAACATCATGCTAAGTGATAGACGTCAAACACAAAGGCCACCTATTGTAGGAATTCCATTTCTAGGTAATGCCCAGAACAGGCAAATCCACAGACACGTAAGGCTATTAGCGGTTTCCAGGGGAAGGGATAGAAGTGAATGGGCGTGATAATGGGTACAGATTTATTCGGCGGTGATGAGACGGCTCTGGAATCGGTGATGGAGGTACAACCTTATGAATGTACCAAAAACTAGTGAATTGTACACTTCAAATCTATGAACTGTATGATATACAAGCTATATCCCAGTAGAAACAAAAGGGAGGGGGAGAGGTACAATTTGGGAGTGTGGTGCATGGTGCTTCAACCCACAACCCACTGACTCAGTTCCCAGTCTGATTGCGCATCTGAGGTCTGGACCACACAGTCGCAGAAGAGGCCGAGGAGAGACAGACAGCCCTCGGTCCGAGGGCTCAGGCACTGAGGCAGAGCCTGGTTCTTGCCTGTCAGCATGGCGGCAGTAGAGACGTGGCCAGGAGCTGGACAAAAGTGGCAGGTACACCCAGGTGAGCCTCGGGCGTGAACCCGGGAGGGACAACACAGGTCATTTCCCTTGGAGTCTCTACGTGTCCCCGATGCCCTGGGAATGCCCTTCACCTTTGGCCCCCTGGAATCATGTCAGGGTCTTCTTCTACCTTGAGAATCCCCCAAGGGAAGAAGGAAAATACCAAATGCAGGACAGCAACGAGGAGCACAGTCTTGTCTAACGGAGGGCCGGAAAATCTGACTGCGAAAGGCACCGTCATAGCTCGCAGCTTCCCCAGGTCACAGGCGGTGTTGCAACCTTTTAATAACAAAATGACTCTCGGGGGTTAGGAGCCACTTTGTGAAGCAAGTTCCCCTGGAGATAGGACCACCGAAGGAAAGTAAAATCACCCAGATCTTTCCCCAACCCCTGCGATCATACCTATCAAGTCCAGAAGCACACAGTGCTTGTCACTGATTGCTAGAATGGGAATCAGTCAGAGTCTGAGGAAAGTAACAACAGGTTAGTTCCCCTGACCCGGGTCTCCGTTAGTAGCTGGAAGGAGCTACAGAGGAGGAACCCAGGCACCTGCTCTCTAAGTACAGTTCCCTGTTGACCGTGACCCTCCTAGATAACCATCTCTGCCTATATGTTCCCCAAGTCGGATAGGGGACTCGTGGTAACTTGCTACTTCCTCCTTAAATAAGGAAATCAGGCAGTGATGGACAGAAGGAAGTTTATAGGATTTCACCTTGGCCACCACTGACCAGAAAGAAAAAAAAAAAAAAGGAAATACCACCATCACAAATCACCAACGTGTTCCCTGTTACCATCATGCAGCATTTTGCAAGAACTTTGGATTTTCATGGTTTGCAGTAATTTTGATTCCTGATAAAACATTTCTTATCCCCTAGTTATTCCTAAATAGCCACCAGAGCTTTGGACATCTTAAAGCTTTGAGATTTTTTTTCAACACCTGTGGAAAATTGCTACTACAATTTTCCATTTATGAGTACCATCGGCCATCAATAGTGCCTGAATCTTCACAAGAATTGAGTGCCCAGAGAGGAGGAGAGAAATTTTCTTTAAATTTGATCCTCTCTCTTTTAAAAAAAAAAATCAGCTTCTAACTGAGATTGCACAATGGTCCTGTGCAGATGTATGTATTCTTTTTGTCAGTGACTCGATATCTTTCAGATTACAGTGCATTAAAATGCACCCAGAGAGCCTAAGGGGGAAAAAATAAATATGGCATTTGTCTTGAACTCATAAAAAGGGTCATACTAAAAAGGAATTTAATAAAAATCATTACCACCTAAAAGCAGTGCCAAAATTTAATTATACATTTTCAACCCCCAAAGTAAATGTTCTAACATCTAAACCCACTGAAAAGCTGCCCGGCTTTATTACTGCCATACCTAGAGGTTTTGGGGCTTTTTTTTTTTTTTGAAGTAGTCTCATTTAATTCTTGAATGCATGACCACCTAGCACTGCAGGTAGAGAAAAATTTTCCTCTTTTGCTAAAATAGTCTCCATTCTCAAAGGCCCACGGCGATCCATCAATGTGATCCTCTGGGGTAATTAGGCCCCTTCCCCCTTCCAGGCAGACATTCTGGAGGACGTTGCTGGCTGAAGGACAGCCATGTCCAGGGCTCTATTCTCAGCCATCGGGTCATCCTCAGTCCCTTTGTGCCATGGCAATTTTTCAGAAGGGAAATTAGTCCCCCTGCCAACTCTTATATTTTGTATAAGCCCAGATGTCACACTCTGCTAATGTCATACTAAACTGTAATATTTTTATAACATAGTGTAGAAAACCAAAGCAGAGCCAAATAGACACATTGCTGCCAGATGGTTGACCTTTATTTACTGATAAAAGTTGTTCAAATCCTAAAACTCGAGCTTATGAGCAATGAGCTGAATTCTCAAGTCTCCGAGTGAGCCCCATCCTCTCTCCCATTGACAGCGGGAGAGAGAAGATGAGCTCATAAATACACAGGGTGCGTAGAAATCCAGAGGTCTTTGTGGCGCGGGGGCAGGGGGTGGTGGCTTGCTTTCGGGGATATGGGTTTTCTGTGCGCAGTAATGACTGGACTTGTCTCTCATGAAATGAACTCAGGAGCAGACCTCTGCATGCCTGTGACTTTAGGCACACAGCCACCTGCCTTCAAACCGTGAGGCCGCTTACTGTCAACCGATGGTTTGTCTTCCTCCCGTGTCTCTAGCGTAAACAGGATGAAGCGAACCGTGTGGTTTCCCAGCCCTGCCTGCCGATTACCCCCAAAGCCATTCCCGTACAGGAATGGAATTTCTAATTGAATGTAATCATATTATATTTACTTCAAAGAGGGCAATTACTTCTCCTTCACATTTTCCTGTAGACCTATTTGCTTTGAAGATGTTTTCTGTCCTGACTCACGTATTATTTTTTTTTTTTCTTTGCGATTGGCTCTAAATATGGCTAGGATGTTCGTGGGTCCTTTTTCCATTCTATGTTTTGTTCCTCAGACAAATTATTCTTCCTACATATTTATTGATGTTGGACTCTGAATGCTTCAGGCATCCATCATGACCTTGAAGACAGTAATTTGCCTTTTAGTCATCAATTGCCAATTATTAGGCATTTGAAGAACAATAAATGGCCGATATTTTTATTTCCTATCATGAAGTCTCCAGAACCTACCTTGAAATTTGTTATTTTTAGATTTGTTCCTATATGCTGCCTCACTGATCTGAACTATATTACCTTCTTAGCTTACCATTTTTCGGCTAACAATAATCACAAACTATGATTTATTCAGAAACCAAATATTTTGCCCTGCTCAAAGATTTTCTGACCCAAATGTATTTAGAAATCTATCCATCTGTCTGTTTTTCAACCTTGTTTCCCTTCTAAAAAGCAGGGTCTTGGGGCGCCTGGGTGGTTCAGTCGGTTGGACATCCGACTTTGGCTCATGTCATGATCTCACAGTCCGTGAGCTCAAGCGCCTCGTTGGGCTGTGTGCTGACAGCTCAGAGCCTGGAGCCTGTTTCAGATTCTGTGTCTCCCTCTCTCTCTCTGCCCCTCCCCCACTCATGCTCTGTCTCTGAGAAATGAATAAACCTTAAAAAAATAAAAATAAAAAAATAAAAATAAAAGTAGGGTCTTACAAACTCAATTTAAAATTTTTTTTTTTCAACGTTTATTTATTTTTGGGACAGAGAGAGACAGAGCATGAACGGGGGAGGGGCAGAGAGAGAGGGAGACACAGAATCGGAAACAGGCTCCAGGCTCCGAGCCATCAGCCCAGAGCCCGACGCGGGGCTCGAACTCACGGACGGCGAGATCGTGACCTGGCTGAAGTCGGACGCTTAACCGACTGCGCCACCCAGGCGCCCCACAAACTCAATTTTAATTATTGGCAGTGCTCCCTCTACTGCAAAATGATCATCCCAGCTGGCTAGCTTGAAACTCCCCATTCCTAGGAATATCTAAGCATTTAGGCATCGTGTCTCCAGATTTTTCAGGTGAAAACATCACTGGAAGGATTAATATACAGTAAAACCTTGGTTTGCAAGCATGATTCATTCCAGAAACATGCCTGTAATCCAAAGCACTCGTATATCAAACTAATTTCAAGAACGATTGGCTCAGTTGTGATCATGTGACATTCAGCGACACGTACTTCTCGTATTGCAAGACATCACTCATGTTTCCAGTTAAAAGTTACTAGAAATGTTTGCTCATCTTGCAGAACCCCCACAGAACAGGTTACTCACAATCTAAGGTTCGGTTGTATTTGGACTTACCGTCGGAAAACTTGGGTTCAACTCCAAGCTCTGCATCTTTGTATGCACGTGATTGATGTTCAACATCTCCTTCCAATGCTCTATGCTTCTACCAGAGGAGGGTGGCAGTAACTGCTTGCTATTGTCCAGTGCTCGTGAATGCCGAAGAACACACATACAGAATTGATTGTAAACCGAAAATCATAAAACGTACTCTCAACATCAATGCATAGTGTTCTTCCCTTAAGAGTTTATTAAGAGTTCATTCCCTTAGAGGGGCTCCTGGATGGCTCAGTTGGTTAAGCATCCAACTTCTGCTCAGGTCATGATCTCACAGTTACTAAGTTCAAGCCCCGCATGGGGCTCTGTGCTGACAGCTCAGAACCTGGAGCCTGCTTCAGATTCTGTGTCTCCCTCGCTCTCTGCCCCTTCCCCCACTTGTGCACTGTCTCTCTCTCTCTCTCTCTCTCTCTCTCTCTCTCTGTCCCTCAAAAATAAATAAACTTTTTAAAAAAGAGTTTATTCTCTTAAAGAAGAGAGAACACAGACAATGGGATATAACTCTGGAAAGGTGAGCTAGCGAGCAAAGAGAGAGGGGAAGGTGATCATAGGGGATGCTGGGTAGAAGAATACCCCCCTGAAAGGTCACACACACACAAGGGGGCGTGAGCAGCAAGGGGCGGTGTGAGTGTCCAAAGAACTCCCAAGGAAAGGAAGGCCATGAGAAAAGGAGACGTGGGCACCACACACAGGTTCTCCTCTTGGGGAGTTTTGCTTCAGCCAGGCCCTCTGTCCTTCTGCCTGCTTGACTTCTGTCCGCACGCCAGAATGATCTCTGACTATACAGCCAGCCCGGCGGTGAGGACCCAGAAAGCCTCGGCTCAGTTTTCTCCTGTGACCCACAACGATGAGGACAGGCTCAGTGAGATGTGCCTGGCATTGTGCCTTGAATGCAGTGACGGCACAGTCTTTGTGGTGGAACAAACAGATGAGGGGAAAAGAAATCAGAAGGCGGGCAGTTCTATCACCGCCCGGGCACCTAGTCCCTGAAGACCCAAAAAGAAAAACTGAAGATAATATTTCCACTACAGTGGGTGGACACCATAGAGCTCACACACCCTCCCTTTTTCACTCTTCTTTACTTTTTGATGATGACGCGGAAGACAGAAGCACCAAGCTCCCACCAGCCTACTTGTGGGAGAAGAACAGCTACCGTGTGCCAGATAGACCCCGGGTCTGAGCAGATGACTGAACCAGGCTTCTAGAGGAAGGGATAGTATCCTCCTCCTCCCTTATTGACTTCAAGCTCTGCTCCCTTCTGGGCATGTGAGGCATCTCCCCTGTGCTTCCTTGGATGTTACGTTTTGATTTAAAAAACAAACAAATAAACAAACAAAAAAACTTAGCAGTAGTTGATTTAGCAAATCCCTTCCATCAAAGGCTTACCTGTTTTCTTCAATCACGTATCCTGTAAAATCAATTGGCCAGATATCCCCTGGCAAATTATAGTAGAAACCTTCATAGTGAGTTATTTTAAACAATATTTTTTTGTGAGATAAATAAGTCGCAGCGGGAGTGCCAGCAGCAGCGACAACCTGGGGCATCTGCCTGGGCACCGGCCATTCCTAAGGTTTATCTTCAGCTTCTTGTTCTATTATCTTCACACTCTCAAACAAGCTGTTCTCATTTGTTTTGTAATCTATTATTCGGGTAATTTCTCTTTCCCTCGTGCGATCGCTAAAGACATTTCCCCAGTGCCAAGGACTGATTTCTTTCCTAAATTGCCTTGCTTTGTTTTTATCCCTTCCTGCCTTTCCCCGATCTTCTTCAAATATTTCTCCCACCAAACTCTTCTCACCATTTAATCATCGGCCCCACCCTCGGGCTTCTTGATCCTTCTGTACATTTTCTCCTCTCCAAAGCAACCTGCCGCCTCAAAGAAACCAAATTCCCATGCCATGGGTATCGGCATTTTTTTTTCTTGGTGGGAATGATTTTTCCCCGATTCAATTGGCTGTATATTTTCTCCTATAAGTGAATTCTCATGGCATATGGTATGGATATTATCCCCCCCCTTTCTACAGAATGACTCCAAATACTTTGTGTCATATGTAATTTTTATTTTGGCAGTCCCTGCTGGGACCAGCTTTTCCTGTAATGCAACCAAGTCCCCTCAGAACATTAATCTTGTATTACCCAGAAATGGAGGCCACGTCCAAGTGTCTCTTCTCGTGTGTACACGGATAGGTGTGGTGCGTGCAGCACAGACTTGACAAACCTCACTGTCTGTCTTCCTATTTTCACGAGAACCTCCAAGGGGAAACTGAAGTCACCCACCAGCCTGGTGGTTGGGTGGAAAGATGACAGGCTCTAGTCCGGGAAGTGCCCGGGATGCCCGTGGCTTCTTTGTTATGGTGGCATGGCAAAGGAGAGTGGGGAAAAAAATACACATCGATGTGACTTTCTTTCTCCAGCAGCCCTAGGAAATGAGGCCAACTCAAAGCTGTACCTGCCTTCAAGACTCCTGTTGACACTTCTGTGCTGAAGCAGCCGTGTGGTTGCTAAAACCTCCACCGTTCACAGAATTAATCCAGGCCACCTTCAGCTGTGCACTTTCTCTAATGTATCCTTCTCCGTGGTTTCCGCACAAGATACACAGATTGTTTTCAACTCCAACTTCCTAAAACTCAGACTTTTTTGCATTTTCACTCCATCTCTCCTCAGTCTTCCCAAATGCTGGTCCTTTATTGAGTGAATGGGAATCTTTCTCTTGTCGCTAAGGAGCTCCAACCCCTTAATCTGGGCTTTCCTTAGCCAACCACATCTTCAACAAGTTGGGTAAATATCGGTGAATTTCTGATCTTTCCTCTACTTGTCTCACATGTTTAGTTTTTCTGTTTCATTAGTTGTAAAGATTCTTCTTTTATTCTCCCTTTCCCCAGGCTTTCTTGTGTCATTTACTTATCCATGCTCCAGCCCTACAGGCAAACAGGAAGTATTGTCTCTATCGGGTTTATCTTCATATCCGAGGAGACAAGATATTAACATACAGAATTAAACAAAAAGATGGGAGGCCCAATTCTGTACGTTAATGCCAAATGGTCAATATGATAAGCTCTACCTGTTAACAGAAAGATTTTACTAGAGGACAGTATAGATGCAGTCAGGAAAATGGTATGGAGCATGTGTCTAAAAATATAAACGGGACCACTGAAGTCGTGTTCAGGGTCAGTTACTACTGACGGGGCCAGTTCAGCAGGGCCTGGGAGTTTATGTGAAGGACCCTTAAGGAAAATATAGTGCAAAAGGCAAACTAGGAGTTAAGGAAAATATTGTGCAAAAGGCAAACTAGGAGTGCCTACGTGACTCAGTTGGTTGAATGTCTGACTCTTGATATTGTCTGAGGTCATGATCTCATGGTTCGTGAATTCGAGCCCTGCATTGATTGGGCTCCTTGATGAGCATGGAACCTGATTAAGATTCTTTCTCTCTCTCTCTCTCTCTCTCCTCTCTCTCTCTCTCTCTCCCTTCTGCCCCTCCCCCGCTTGCACTTTCTCTCTAAAATTAAAAAAAAAAAAAAAAACTTAAAGCAAACTAAATCCTGATTGTGACAAGCCAATTTGTGTATTTGAGACTTTATTTTGGTAGCATTACGACGCTTGGTGAATTTTTTGGGGGAAAATGGCAGAACCAAAGCAGAGTTTGGGATGTAAATCAAAGATCCAAGTGAGTGGTGTCTCCAGGAGGATGCAGGTGTCTGCTGTGGAAGTCAGGTATAAAGTTATCAGGGACAGATTTGAAGGAATGGCCATGTGAGGAAACCATTGTAATTTCCATTAAATGGTCAAAACCCACCTGTTGATAATCAGTTACTAGAGCACAATGGCACAGACAATGGCACAAATGTACTGTCTTGATCTTTGATTTCTTCTCTTTAACCTTGGAAAGGTTGAAGCTAGAGTTAATATTTATTACATGATTGCACAAACTAGGAACTATGATAAAGACGTTGTACATGTTAACTAGTTTATTCCTCCTAAAAAACAGTTGGAAGGAGAGAAAAGTAAGACCCAGAGAGGTCAACTAACTTCCTCCAGTTATCCCACTAAGTATTTTTCAGAAAATTTAGCATCAGAGTCTGTGTTCTTAACCCTACACTGCACCACCTCTCAGAGCCTGGAAGTCACATGAACTCAGGATTCAAACACGCCAGGTTAACTGATGCCAAGCTCCTCCCTGATGTCATTCTAATATGGTGTTGAAGTTAGTTGACCCCAGGAGCCTCAGCCTATATCTATAAAACAAGAAGATAATAGATCCTGTCTTAAAGAGTTATTGTAAGGATGCAATAATCCACCTTAAGCACTTTACAGTGTCTGGCGAGCCTTCTTTCCATACTGATCCTAGGTGTTAATGTTCTGGACAAATCCAGTTCGATACGATTCCTTCCATACCTGCTCTCGCTTCCAGGTGAACTCCTGAATTTCACCTAAACTCTATTCTGATTCTAAGCTGAACAAACCTCTTTCCTGTTGCTAACACAAAGTTTGCAATTTATTATGTGCTTCTGTGTCCATCGCCTCCCACCTCAGGCACTGGGTTAAGAGAGAGGTCCCCCTACATAAGTCATACACAGGCTTGCACGTGTGGCCCATGAGTGGCCCCACATGTGTCTCAGGCACCCGCAGGGAGAAGGTACAGTTTCCTTCACGTGTATATCCCCATTCTACACTGAAAGACGATCTAGTTTCTTACTCAGGTGACACCATGTTCCCATGTCTTTTAACTATGGGCATATGTCATCTTTAGCAAGCATTTCATTTGTAAATAATACATAAACAGCCTTATCCTGCTGCTGCTTTATGGCTTTTTTGATGATATTTGGGCAGCATTTTTTTATTTTCTTCTCCAGAAATTCCTTTCACAAATAAGTCATAGTTTGCCTGCTCCTAAGGTGGGCACCGCGTGCTGTCATTCCTGGTGTCCCCGACTGCTCAGGTGTCTCTCTCATCTCCATTGGCTTTCCAGTCGAGGCCTTTATGACAAAAATTACTTCAGAGACCTCTCTCCTAGATCTTCCGAAAGAGCAGGTTTTCTTTAAAAAATAAAAACCCTTCTTTAAGAATCTGAGTAACTTGTTCATCCTTTCTATAGCGAATCAAACATGTTCTACTTCTCTTACCAAGTGTGTCTTCTCCTCTCTTAAAAATGTAAAACCTTTGCTCCTTCTGCTGTTTTTTTCAACACTTTATTCTCTTTTCCTGCTCTCTTTCTGAGTTTGAAATGAAGACTTTTCAATTTTGATGCTAGTTTCTTTTCCTTCTCTTGATCTCACCACTGCTGATCTTCTCTTGTGCTCAGACTTTCTGAGGTACACCCTCCCTCCTTCTCTTCCTTAGCAGGGAGATCTATGTAATGATGAGAAGACTCCCTCCTATCCCCTCTGTAGTGCCATATGGTAGGCACGCGATAGCCAATGTCTTTTTTGCAATAATCACTTTGGTCAGGGAGGGAACTGCTTTACAGGGAGGGAACAAACTTTACAGATGAGAAAAGTAAGATAGTGAAGAGTTAATTAGTTTTCCTAAGATTAAAAACTAAATCAAATGTGGAACATGATTCTCCAAGTTTCCGTGTGCTGTTGCTGACCCTGCTACCTCGATTGCGGGTGCAAAAGGGAACAACCTTTCACGGCACCTCTCTGCAATGCCATACTCCACTTTCCCTCAGACATCTGTGATCATGTAATTTTTCAGCAAGAGTCTAAAATTTTCTTTCGGTGTAACAGCTATTAATTTCTGTTTCAAGTAACGTGAGGAGTGCTCAAGGTAAACCCAATGTTGTCAGATCTGTTCTCAGTGACAGTCTATTCTAAGCCTGTTTGTACTATGAACTTGCTGGATGGCCGTAGGAAGTCACTGAACTCTGATAAGTCTCAATTTCCTCCTTCATAAAATAAATGGGCTATATTTTCCCTAAGGTCTCTTCCAGGTCTAACTGTTTTTAATCTATGCTGTAAGATAGAAATAGTCATTGCCAACTTTCTCAGTATTCTAGCTACGTCCCCTGAGATTTCACATGCTGGGAGAATTTTGTCTGCAAAATCCAAGGCATAAAAGTGTATAAGTGAAATATGAAAGGCTTATTAAACAAGCCATACCATTTAAACTGGGGTATGACAAGTGTGGCTTCCACTAATAAAGTGATACAGCTTCCTAATCCAGGGAGAATACAAAGGGAGACTGGCAATACAGATGTCAGGTATGTTCTGTACTATATCAATGCATTTATATGTCACTTTTCAGTTAAAATTACAATTTTTTGACAACCTACATCCTTCTTGCTACAATAAGAGGGAATAATCACACGGGCCTCTCTTTTTCATATGCAGTTTTTGCAGTGCTGTGAGCTCAAACCATGATAATTCTGAGGAGTTCGATGTCACTTCTGGATAGTGGGACAACTTCTTTCTTCAGAAGACAGGAATTTCTAGTGATGAATAAATCAGAATTTTAATCCATATGAGCATGGTGTATGCCTAGATCCACTGAGCCGTTGTCAATGCAGCAAATGAAAGCTGGCCCCAAGATTTAGTTTCTCTAGAAACCTTTTAAATACACACACACACACACACACACACACACACACACACATATATAAATTTTTTGAGAGAGAGAGAGAGAGTGTATGTGTTCAAGTGGGGGAGAGGAGCAGAAAGAGAGAGAGAATCCTAAATTCCATGTTCAGCACAGAGTCCGATGTGGGGCTCAATCCCATGACCCTGGGATCATGACCTAAGCCGAATTCAAGAGTCTTATGCTCAACTGACTGAACCACCCAGGCACCCCTAGAAAACTTTTAGAAAATGAATGACACATTAAAAAACAATACGTTCCATGTATCTTGTGCATCAGTTGTGGTGTTTGCAATGCAAATTCTGATCCCTTTGCTCAAGGCAGAGACTGGGATTAGGATTACAGACCATCTGGGTTTCCCCACAACTGACAGGTCTCCTGGGACAACGGACTTTCCGTGCTGGATGTGGGAAAGTCCTGTGCAAAGCACTATGAATTACTCACCCTACCTGAGTTTCTTTGCCTCCACCAAGTCCCAGGTGCTGCCTCAGATATGAGCAGGAGTCAGACAGGGTTTCCAGAACACGTGGTCTGCATGACTGGTTTCGTCTTCTCTCTCCCTTGTCACCTGCATAATTTTGTGCAAGGTTTTGGGAACTTACCAAACCTCAAATCCTCAACTGAAAATCGGGATAGTAATAAATGCCCACTTCGCAAGGATGTGAACTTTAGAAACCATGAAGGGTAGAAAGTACCTGACGAATCAGAAATTCTCAGCAAGTGTAAGCTTTTGATATAATCATCATAATTTTTCTCTGGTAAAATATCAGGTAAATGAATATCAATATAGTACACAGTTATAAATGAAACTTGATTTGATATGATCTTGATATTTGGTTGACTTGAAACAAGATTTTTGTTTCACTTGTATCACGTCTTTGAGCAATATGTCTTTAGAAAGTCAAGTGCATATGGCAAAATAACTAATGTGTGCTCTATTTCATGCCTTGAAAACAAATGTGCAAATAGTAACAGTGCTGATCTACATCAAGTTCAATGTCTCTTAATTGGCTCACCATTCAATACTGAGTCCATTCAAGAAAGGGAAATTCCAATTTAATTGTCAATTTGTAAGCATAATAATCAAAGGAGAATAAAATCAAATCCTATTTAGTCAATGACTAAATCAAGCAACATAGAAACTTCTTTGAAATTTATTTATTTATTTATTTATCTATCTATCTATCTTGAGGTAGGCTCCATACTAGGCATGGAGCCCAATGCAGGGCTTGAACTCACAACCCTGAGATCAAGGCCTGAGATGAGATCAAGAATCAGATGCTTAACCAAATGAGCCACCCAAGTGCCCTGACGTTCTTTTAAATACAGTTTCCAGGAGATAATTCCTCAGTTCAAATATGAAAGCCATGTGTCATCTGAGACCACGATGGTCCCAATAAGATAACAGAACATATGGTTTGGGCCAGAGATGAGAAAGGCTTTAAACAAAAGACAATCATCTGAAAAGAAAGGGGCAGAAGTGAAGGCACCTGAGAAGTAAAAAAATGATCGGATTTAAAACATGACGTGACAGATGAGGGAGAGAACTCTGGGTTAGGGTCAAGGCAACCCCAGGGTTACAAGTTTTGTATTCTACGTATTAAAAAAATACAAAAAATTAAAAAAAAAAAAGAATTCCAAAGCCTCATAAAGAAGCTAATTTGAATTTGAGTCAACTATTAATTATATTAGTATCATTAGTCATATTTTTAATTTCCTATTACACTTCCCATCTGTCTCACCTTTAGAGTAGAATCTGCATACCGTATCACAGTGGAAGCTGGTGATCATTAAGGTGGGCTTGTCTTCCTTCTGACTACTTCTGAGGATTGTTTTCCACCATGTTGCCTAATACCTGAACATTAGAGTCAGAAATCAAATTCTGAACATACTGAACAGGTTTATGATTGTTATGTCATTGGATATGACCTGAGCTACTCTGTGCTCACTCCCTCCCTGGGCCTGTAGGACATGGCTTCTCACCATTTGGACATGGCTCCCCATCTAATCATAACCAGCAAGTCAACTGACACAGAATAATTTATTTCATGTTAGTTACTGTTTACTAGCCTAGGAATAAATAGCTTTTCAGGGATGGTTAAGGTAGTATTTTTTGTAATAAAAAATACTAAACAAAAAATACTAAATGACATATTCCAACTTTCATAGGACATAAGGGGGGGGGAAGGAAATCAAGACATTTGGAGGAGAATGATAGCAGAACTTAGTTCATCTAACTCCTGCTCTTAGCCTGTGTTTTTTGCACCAATATTGACAGAGAATAAAGAAGAAAAATTGCATCAATGCTCGGGCATCGATCACCTACTTTGCCATTTGTCAATGCTTTTAAAAGAAGTAAATGCTCCATCCTTGCCAAGCCATTTTGTAGACACTCATTTCATCTTGCTCCTCTATAGATTCAGTTCACATTTTTCCAAACTTCTTCAGTTCCCATGAACTTCGTTGAGCAATTGCATATTCAAGGACATTCGTGAATGCAGAGCAGAGTCACCACCATAAAGGAAACACACACTGCTTAGGACCCAGATGAAGAATGAATACATCACATCGCGTGAAGCACGTCTATGAGGTAAGTGTGATACATAAACATCTTACATCATATTCAAGCGTCTTGAATGTGGTCATAAATTGATTGCTGATTTGAATATCTGATTTTCTAGCTTCCTGTGTATTCAGGTTTTTGGAATCTAATAATGGTGAATTTATTTTCTAAACAACGCATTCCTTGAATAGATACAGTTACGTGTTTGTGCCTCCCTTCAGTGTCCTGTAATCCTCCATAAGCCCTGGGCCACCTACAGCAAGAAACCTCCTATCTGACAGCACTGCTCTAAAAAATCCCTAAGGCTTCCCAAACAGTTCCATCTGACCTTTATTTGAAAGCTCACCATCCTCCCGCCTACCCTCCACACTTGGCAACTGATTTGTAACCATCTCCCAAGTGCCTAAGTAAGGCAAGTTACACATGTGCACATACAAAATCACGTGTTCTTTATCAAAAGCTGGCTTGGGAGGGGGGAGCTCTGTGGCTGTTATCTGCAGATGTTTTATTTGAACAGATATTATGAATGGATTTTAATTGTGCTTTCAGATATAAGACACCCACCAAGGAATAGCCCTAATAGACCTGTAGAAACTCAATAAAATAAATCGATAGCATATGTCCTTGAAGACCATTGTGCTTTCTAACATTTTGATCAATACCGACATTTGACCTGCAAGATTTGTCATCTACTGATTTTTCAAAAGAATGTGCTGATAGAAGTGCAACTACATACAAGAAAACGTATTAAGGAAGACTTTTTTCCTCAAGGCTCTTGCCAATATTTTTCTGGTACGTCACCGTGTTACCATGTCTCTCTTGCTAATGCAGCTCTTGGGGCAGGAAATTATAATGATTCTTTAGGCCAGACCTGCACCCTCCTCCGAATCTCAAATACCCACATCCTTCAGACACCTACCAGGTCACGATATTAGCTCACTGCTTGCAAGTGTTTGTATGAGGGGTCCACGCCCCACAAGACTAAATGTGACTTCTCTAGAAAACAGAGCACAGCGAGATAGAGCTGAACTGTGCCGCCAGTCAGGTTCACAGCAGCCCTGAAATCATGGCGAGTGACGGAGAGAGGGATGATCAGGTCTCTCAAAGGCCCTTGGTCCCAGCAGAATCAACCTGATGTTGACACTTCTGTCTTTCCTGACACTGTGATGTTTGTCCGCCTTTCGCTGAAACATACAGACTCTTACCTTTATTGTTGTGGGTCACTGCTGATGGAAAAGAACCCTGCAAGTTTACTTTTGAGAAACATCAGAAATGCCAAAAAAACTAACCAAACCAAGAGGCAAGATGACAGGGTAACCTAAAGGCCTAAAGATCGGCAGGGGGGAGATTTTGCCAAAGAAGAAAGAATTGGATGAATTACAATACCGTGGCCCGGCAATGCTGATAGTCAAACATGACAAATTCAAGACAAAAACCATAATATATTTGAAAAGAAAAGAAAAGAAAAGAAAAGAAAAGAAAAGAAAAGAAAAGAAAAGAAAAGAAAAGAAAAGAAAACAGATGGGAAAGAGAGACAGAGACAAGAACTGGATTTTGGGGTGGGTGTGAGGCTTGTACACAGGAAAAGAAACTAATATTTACTGAAGGCTTACTAGGTGCCGGGTTTTCACAAGCGGTGAGAGAAACGACCTCAACTCTCTTTCCCGTTGAGGAAACAGAGGTTCAGAAGGTGGCGTAACTGTCCAGGGCCACCCACCTGCTAGCTGCAAGAGGTGGGATTCGCACCCAGACCCGCCTCATTCTAGTGTCCTCGCTATGTCCACCATGCCACCTGCTTCCATCTTGTGTTGTCTTCCCGGCCAGATCTCTGAAATACGATCAAGTTCACTATCTCTTTCTCTTTTCTGCGCTTTTTCAATATTTGCCCTGTTCTACATTCTATGTGGAATATAGAGTAGAAGGCTGAGCAGGCTGTCACAATTTCCCTTCTTGAAACCCTGCTACCCCTCTTTCAAGACTCAGTGTCAGGGTGGCTCAGTCGGTTAAGCGTCCAACTCTTGATTTCGGCTCGGGTCATGATCTCACCGTTCGTGGGTTTGAGCCCCGCGGTCAGGCTCTGTGCTGGCAGCTTGGGATTCTCTCTCTCTCTCTCTCTCTCTCCTTCTATCTCTACCCACCCCCCCCCCCCGGCCCTGGCTTGTTCTCTCTCTCTATCTCTCTAAAAAATAAATTTTAAAAAATTAAACAAATAAAATAAAATACATTTAAAAATATAAATATATATAATATGCATTACATATATAAATAAATAAATAAATAAATAAATTTAAAAAAACAAATAAATAAAATACCTCCGAAAAATAAATAAACTTTAAAAGAAAAAAAAAAAAGACTCCACTCTGTTCTCTGGCAGTGGGACAGTGACAAGTATCCAGGGAATAGAGACACAGGAAACTCGCATAAAAGCAACGGGTGAGGGGCGCCTGGGTGGCTCAGTCGGTTAAGCGTCCGACTTCAGCTCAGGTCACGATCTCGCGGTCCGTGAGTTCGAGCCCCGTGTTGGGCTCTGGGCTGACGGCTCAGAGCCTGGAGCCTGTTTCAGATTCTGTGTCTCCCTCTCTCTCTGCCTCTCCCCCGTTCATGCTCTGTCTCTCTCTGTCTCAAAAATAAATAAACGTTAAAAAAAAAAAATTTTTTTTTTTAAATTTTAAAATAAAAGCAACGGGTGCTTGCAAGATTTCTGAGGGAACCATATGTGATACACTTTTTAAGCAAAAGGATAGAGAAAAAATCCATCAGTGTGGTTACCTCTGAGGAAAAGCAGAAAGGTGTGATCGGTGATGAAAACCCAGCTAGGTTCCGCGTCATTTTGTATTATTTTAGGGCTTAAGTGGGGGGGGGGGGGCAGCTGAAAGACATATAATCTATTATTAGTCTTTATAAATAATATATATGTTCATATACTACTTTGTTGTTTCACATGTTACATTAAAAATAAAACAGGGGTACATCTGTGAGGCTCAGTCAGTTAGGCATCCGACTCTTGATCTAAGCTCGGGTCTCAATCTCATGGATTGTGAGTTTGAGCCTCACGTTGAGCTCTCAGATGACAGCACTGATCCTGCTTGGGATTCTTTCTCTCCCTCTCTCCCTGCCCCTTCCTTGCTTGTGCTGTCTCTCTCTCAGAATAAATAAATAAACTTAAAAAGTGAATATTCATTTCCATGGTACCGGCTGACTGATATAATAAAAGTTTCCAGATAGTAATGCATATAAAATTATTCAAGCGTGTCTGTAATTTATATGCCCATTCTCTTTTTAAAAAGTTGATTATAGGGAAATTAATCTCAAAAATATATACGTGTGTGTGTGTGTATATATATATGTTTGTGTATATAATATATATGTATGTGTACAGAATCTAATACTAATAAGAATCTTTCATGACTTTGTAAGGTATTAAAACATTAGTTATATACTTATGAATTATATACTTGACTGCCTGCCATATTTTATTTTTAAATATCTATACATAGTGGAAAGAGATTGCTGCATGATTATGAAATTTTTATAAAATTATATAATTATAATTTAAGTAGCGTAAAGTGAATATGAGGATGCACCAGAGGTAGGTACCATGGGAACAGGGTCAGGAACTGAGAGTCAGGAACCCAGGACGAGGCTGCATCAAGGCGGTGTTAAGCCATCGCTCCAGGTTTCCAGGAGCGAAGGAGCCTGGATTATGGAGAAAAGTGAATGAAAGCCCCGCATCTGCTTTAAGAAATTGGGCCTTAACCTGGAATTCACCAACCAAGGACCTCACTCATGATCATGTTAAAACATAAGAAACAAAACAAAGAAACAGGACAGTCAGGCTTCTAGAAACACCCTAATAATGATGACTCACTTTCAGTGAGAGGAACTGGTAAGAAAATCAGCCAATGGTCTTTCACAAATAATATTCCTTCACTTCTTCTTTGTCATTTCATTAGAATTATCTATGTTTTGTGGGGCTCAACAAAACTGAAATTTTAAAACCAGACTTGACAAGTCACAAGCGGTCACATATTATATGATTCCATTTGCATGAAATGTCCATATTGGGAAAATCTATGGAGACAGAAAGTAGATTTGTGGTACCCAGTGCTGGAGAGGTGGGGGTTGACAGGAAATGGAGAACTCTGCATATAGGTACAGAGATTCTTTTCTGAAGTGATCAAAATTTTCTAAAATTGTGGCGATGGCTATACAACTCTTTCAGTTTTCTAGAGGTCATTGAAATACTCACTTTCAAAAGATCATTTGTAGAGTATATGAATTATATCTCAATAAAACTGTTTACAAAAAAAACTAAACCTAAGAGTTTAAAACCTACTGAAAACCATATAATTCATATTTCACAGCACATAGAAATCATCTGTTAGAGGAATATTTTTAAAATTGCTTATAGAAGTATATTAATGTATAGGAATTAGGTATAGTATCTAATTATTATCTATTTCTATCGGAAAGGGTGCAAAGACAAGGACGGTGATTTAACACATGGATTTTTAAGTGTTTAGCTGGCATTCAAGAAAGCCTATGATACACTTTCTTAGCACAGATTTTAAAGATTGAACACATGTCCACATCTCCAGAGGGGTTTGGACAGTTCCGTGTGACAGTTAATTTTATGGGTCAAACCAGCTTAGGCTATGGTGCTCAGTGGTTTGGTCAAACCCCAGTCTAAATGCTGGTGTGCAGGTATTTTTTATATGTGTTTAACATTTAAATAAATACACTTTGAATAAAACAGATTACCCTTAATAATGTGGGTGGACCTCAACCAACCAGTTGAAAGCATTAAAGACTCAGGTTCCCAAGATCGCAACAGAAGAGCCTTGCCTGACTTTCCCAGGCTGCTGTCCTGTATTATCAACTCTTCCCTTAATTTCCAGCCTGTCATCTTACCCTACAAATTTAACACTTGGCAGCACCCAAGTGGCTCATATGAACCAGCTCCTTGAAACTATCTATCTACCATCTATTTATATCTATCTATCTATCTATCTATCATCTATCTATCTCTATCTCTGTTTGGAATGTTGACTGTAAACAGCATCAGGAGTTGCCTCTTATTCATTCCTGATGAAACAACATAATAATCAAGTCAAAAAGTGGAAATTCCACCCAGGTATTTACACGTTGAATTTTCAAAGCCTGAACGTAATTGATATTGATCCTGGCCAGGCTAATAATTTATGGGACAGGTTGAGACCAGACACCACGAAGCCTAGACATGCATAGCTTCTGACAGACTCCTTCCTTACCTCACTTACAAGGTAGCATAAGTGTGTGACTTAGCTTGTGTGACTGGCCACCTACACATTTCTGGTGGCAGTTTCTATGAGGAGAGGACAAGGAAAAAGAATGGAGTATGGAATGCATCTGGGACATTTATGCACATCATATGGCTTCAATGCACAAAAAGTTATGTCAAAGCGAAGCCAAAAGAGTGATTCCCTGGATTCCCCTATATTACTATATGTAAGGTTTGGGAATGTGTAAATAATTAATGTGCAAAGGAGAATATCTAACATAATAATTTCAAAGGGTCAGTCTTCACAGAATTCACATTATTATTTTCATCAGTGAAAAGGGCCTTGGGCCAGGATAAGACTCCTGCTCATGAATTCCCTCTATTGCTTCACTGCAGTGCTGTAGGGTGGGATTTGTAATCATTAAGAATCGATGACACCTTTAGGAATAAAGGAGAGTTTATACTTATTAGCGGATCCTGTGCAAGAGTTGTTTCTCAAAGACATGGACATGCCAACAGTAATGAAGCAAAACTTAAAAGAAAAGAAAAAAAAAAGCTTTTAGCAGAAGAACCAAGACATCACTTAGTATTAAGCAAAGCAGGGAGAGGATTGGAATGGACAATTGATTAAGGAGAGAGATTAAGGGGAGCTCAGCTGAAAGTTTCCATTTTTATTGCTATGATTTTGTTTTTTGTAAAAGGAAACTGGTGGGATTAAGAATTAGGAAATTATGAGAATAATCATGAATCTAGGTCTCTGGAGCAAAGAGGCATAGATTTTCTTCCTCAGTTAAAATTACAGTCCTATTTTTTAATACTGAGAGGAAGGTGTCTCTTCTCTTATAATAACAAGGCAAGTTTGAGGACAGAGATAATGTAATGATCTCACAGTATGAAGAGGTGAGGCCGTTAATGACTGGATCCAGTCCACCAAAGCAAGAGCCACCCAACGTTCATCCACAAAACTGAGCAGTCCAATGAGCCCCTGCAAAATGAAATTCTGAGTATTCAACCACCAGTCATTATTTTACTGGTTTCATCTAAGATCTTATAGTTTTCCAATCAACATAAATGAATACATAAAGGTGCTATTTACTTGAGTTTAAAATGAAAGCAGAGGGACACCTGGATGGCTCACTCAGTTGAGTGTCTGACTCTCGATTTCGGCTCAGGTCATGATCTCATGGTCTGTGGGATGGAGCCCTGTGTTGGGCTCTATGCTGACAGCGTGGAACATGCTTGGGATTCTCTCTCTCCCTCTCTCTCTGCCATTCTTCCACTTGTGCCCTGTCTTCAAAATAAAATAAACATTTGAAAAATGCAACCAGTTACCCTCAAATGTGATTCCATATATACGAGGACTAATAACAACTAAAATCAAAACACACATGAGGTAAGTGTCCCTGACTCAGCTCCCAAGTCATCAGGTTAACACAGGAACTCTTTTACCACAACTTTTGGACATGATGACAAAAAGGATGCTCTCATGACCAACAGTCAATCCTTGACAGCTGAGTGTTCACTTAGTAATCAATATGGATTTCTCCATCATTGTACAGTTGGAATCCAGAAATCATGCTTTCTTGGGAGTGATGTCAATTTCGATCCCTTAGCTTTGTATATCTTAAAACAATAGAAAAAGAATTTCTTTCTTCTGTTAAAATTCGGAGACACCTGTAACAGGAAGGAAACAACACTACTGAAAGGGAGAGAGAGAGAGAAAGGGAGACAGAAGGGGGAGGGAGGCGGGGAGGCAGGGAGAAAAGAGAAAGAAAAGGAAGAAAGAAAGAAAGAAAGAAAGAAAGAAAGAAAGAAAGAAAGAAAGAAAGAAAGAAAGAAAAGAAGAAAAGAAATGAAAAGAGAGGAAGGAAGGAAGAAGGAAGGAAGGAAGGAAGGAAGGAAGGAAGGAAGGAAGGAAGAAAGAGAGGAGGAAGAAAGAGGGAGAAAGGCAGGAGGGAAAGAAGGAAGGGAAACATGCTTCTAGGAGAGAAGACACATTCAGAAGCCTGCTTGTGGAAAGCAGCCTGCTCTGAGCCTTTCTGACAGAGAAATGAAGAGCCTCACTGGGCATAGCCTAGAAGGGAGAAGTTTGAACAAAACCAATTACACGTCTTTGCAGAATTAAGTGTTCCAGTTACCCATTGCTGAAAAACAACAATTGACAAGTTAGTAATCAAAGTTACAAAGAAGTAAGGAAGGTGACCCCGAAATAGGAGAAAGGAGGCAGTGCTTCCTCTGGATTGCGGGTGTGGTCACGTCCCCTCAAACCACTGCATTTGGATGCCAAAGGAGAACATGAAGACGGAGACCATAGGAAGGCCGACCTAACATGACGACATGACTTCTGCTACGTGGTAATACAAATTTCATAATGATTGAACGTTGGCTGGGACGTTAGAGCAGCTACCTTCATCTTTCAGTTGGACTCCTTCCTTACGTTATTACCTGGAAGTTCAGGGAGTATATATTGTTCCCACATATATACAATATTTAAATTGTAAATTTAATTATATGGCTAATTACAGCAGGAAGAATGCAGTTGTAATTATAACATATGTTTCTAATTAATTTTTTTCTGAATAAATAAACAGTAAATGAAGATCCGCACTGAAGAAGGGCTTCACCATTGCACTCACACATTTTGTGTATGTGTGTATGTGTGTGTGATGAATTTGATGGGACACTTGTTCCTTCAGCTCTGTGACTGGGCAGACAGTGAGATCATGACTTAAGGAGTTCTGATGAGCATATTTCAATGTCATCTGCAAATAAACCTTCAATTTATTATGTAGGAAATGAGTTTTAGATTAAAAATTAATTACAAACTTGCCAAGTTAGTGCTTTCACACATCTGTGCCTTTGTGGCAGACAGGAAGAATGTTTATTTAAAAAAGGAATGACCCTACCACCCCATTCAAGATGGATGATTGAAAAAATAAGTGTTGTTTTTTTCCTTCCCCAGCTAAAACTTCCATTCAGCAACAGAAAAAAAAGAAAATTGATTTTTTAAAAAAATGAATAGAAAAGTAAATTCATGAGCATGTTGAAAAAACCAAAGAATATTCTACCAGCAGACCAAAAATGTAAATAGTTTTTGAAAGGCATAAAGCAAATGGGAACAAAATGGTAGAGAAATTCAAGTCAACTGAAGAATGTAAGAACTCCATGAAGTTAACAGAGATAATTAAAAAAAAAAAAAAAAGATTTTTATCAGCAAAACTTTGGAATAATTCCCCAAACTGGCATGATGGAGCTACAAGGAGTAGGTCATATGTAATGAAGTTGAAGTTAATGAAAGGGTGTGACGATGAGCCAATACCATCATCCTATGCCAATGGCCCTAAGTCTTCTCTAAATGGAAAGGCAGATCCAATGTGTGAAGGGCCTCATCTGCCAGGGTGGAAACCACCCTCTCCAGAGCACAAACTATGAGGAAATTCCACTTGGTCATGAGCCCTACAAATCCCCTGAGTAATCACAAGAAAGAAATGTTGGTCATTCAAAACTCCTTTGACTGCCAGGAAATGTAATTATCGTTCAGACTGAGGAAATACACTTGCAATTATTAATTTTGTTTAAACCAGGCTCTCATTTAAAATGTGATCAAAACAGGAAAACAAAACATTGAAAAACTCAATGTGTAAGAGATCTCAAAATTATACAAGGAATAGAAGAGAGCTTCAACATGATTATAATATCCTCAGAGAGATCCCAAAGAACACATAAGCCACTGAAAAAAGGTGGAAGAAAAGAAAAACTTCAGAGTTCTCGGTAATATAAAATTCAAAGGGCAAAATACTAACTTAATAGATGGACAGAGAGCAACTCAGACAGAGCTGAGGGTCAAACACTGAAGTCAAAGAAGGATCATAGGATAAAGGGATACAGAGTATGAAAGAAAAATAATGAACCATAAGGGAAAGATTTTTTTAATGTATAACATTTGTTCTCTTCCCAAAGAAGAGAACAAAAAGAGAAGGAAAACCTCAAGATAGGAAAAAGAGAAAAATTTCTGAAAGCTAATGAAATGTTCAAGCCTTGCAATGTCCGATGACACAATGTGCAAAAGAGGAATTTCAACACACACATACACACACACACACACACACACACACACACACACACACCACATTTAAACACATGCTGAAAAATTACCAAAGCTATAAGGAGAAGGAAAAATAAAACTTCCCAACTAGCCAGGGCACTCAGATAAGAAAAAAGAATGAAGCATGCAGCTTGGAAAAAAATTAAATAAAATTATATTTGCAGATGACATGACGTTGCATATAGAAAACCCTACTGGGTATACAAAACCACTTTTAGAGCTAAAAAACAAGTTCAGCAATGTTACAATAGTGCAAAATCAATGCACAAAATCAACTGTATTTATACACAATAACAATAAATCTGAAAATAAAATTAAGAAAAAAATCCATTTACAATAGTGTTAAAAATATGTAGGAGTAAATTTAACAAGTGATACATGAGTTGTATACCAAAAACTAAACAAAACTTAACACATGGAAAGACATCCCATATTCATGGATTGGAAAATTTAGTGGTGTTAAGATGGTAATAGACCCCAAACTGATCTGCAGATTCAATGCAATACCTATCAAAATAACAGCTGCTTTTTTTTTGCATAAATCAGCAAGCTGATTCCAAAATTCATATGAAAATTCAATTTAACAATAGCCCAAGCAACCTTGAAATAAGAATAATAAGCTTGGAAGACTCACACACCTTGATTTCAAAACTTAATACAAAATTATGGCAATAAAGACTGTGTGATGCTCACCTAAGGATGAACGTGATAAAATCTGGAGTCCAGAAATAAATCCTGACAACAAACAATTAATATAAGTATTGATTATATAAAATAGTAATGCTAGTTTGGGGTTTAAATTTTTAGAGATAAAATACACGACAGAAATAATAGTAAATCTTAACACTCAAATCTGGTCTTCTTAGTCTTCCTGTGGTTGAGGGAGCAGAGGGGCCAGAGAAGAGATTATTACTTAGAAAACATATTTTAGTCTCGAGAGAATTTTTGCTATTTTATGCCTTCTCAGTGATTATTCTCATTTTTTGTCGGTATAAAAATTGGGAAGCTGTCTTCGTGTTGTGTTGATTTGTTTGGGTTGGTGAGTTTCTTGCTTGCCTTTTGGGAGTCAGCATTCCTTACAAACACACAAGTTTGCTGAGAGTGTGGATCTGAAACACAGCTTCAGTCCTACTGCTATAGTGACTGGCCATGAAGATTCCGACCCCACATTCCCAAGAAGGAAGACACAATGAAGGTGACACAGTTTGCCTTTCTCATGGCTGTCATAGTATTTCAGAGGAAAAAGTCCTAACCTCCTTCCCTTAAGATGGTTTCTTCTGGGTGTGGTGTAAGTCTCCACCCTTAACTTGGCAACACAAAAATGTGTCTCCACAGGGGATGAAGAAGGAGCTCCTTTGAATGTCAAGGTCAGACAGGGTGCATCCAGCTCCCGGCTGCTCGCCAGCGAAGTCCTGGTCTGCTGATCCAGATGAGCATTGTCCTTCTCTTGAACTTTCCTCTTAGCTTTTTGTGACTATTTGTATCTCCCGGTACCTCTTCTTGTGGGTGGAAAGGAAGGACCTGGGTTTGACCCAGGGGAGCAGAGTTCATAGTGCAGCAAAGTTCATAGTGCAGCAAAAGACAATACACCCCAATAATGTGTTTAAACTGTTTTTTAGTCATTAAAAAAAACTTCAAAAATCCAAAAAATATTATTTTCCCTGCCCTGAGGGAAAAATTGCATACATGCAAATAACAAATTTTGCACACAGTTTCAAGGCATTTCTAGAATGTCCAGTGTCCATTTATGAACATAGTTGTCAGGAATTCTGGCTTTAACACTCAAAATGAAAAAGAACAAAATTATGAAATTAAAGTGAATAGAAGTACATATTTATAAAGACACCAACCCACTTAGAAGCTCAACTTTTCAACATATTCCCAGACTCAGCAGTCGGCACATCGGTGCCATGCATAGGTCTCCCTCCACTTAAAAAACTGTCATCAACAATGCCTTTCATTTTTCCAGGTAGCAAACACCCACTGAAGCAAAACAGTGAAAAATGCAGAGGAAGAAGGGAATCTCAGCACATTTGAGATCGTGCACTTGATAAAACTGTTTTCTTAGCCAGGCAAAGTGTGAAATTCTTTTCCTGGTTCTTAGTCTAAGTGATTTGATGAGATCATCATTCAGCGTGTTGCCCAGAGCTGCTCCCTTACTCTGAGCAATACCCCGAAAAGGTTTCCCCCCATCCAACTTTCTCTCCACTGATGGAACAAGAAGATTAAGAGAATTAGGTCTCCCATTGGTCCTTTTTTTTTATTTGGCAAGACAGATAGCCCATACATTGGGAAAAATTTGTGTTCCATTTTTTAAAATATGGTTTATTTTATTTTTCTACTTTTGATGGGTTCAAGTTCTTTCCTACCCATTTCCATCCCTTTGTAAAAAAGTCTATGTATCTCAATAATATAAAAGATCATCATTTAAACTTTCTTTACCTCTAACTTGGTTAGAAAATGCCTTCTGATACCTTAACTACCTAACAGGGGACATAATAGACTCTAGGATAATGTCCTCTGAAAGATGCATTGTTAATTAAGAAAAAATATTTTTCTCTGATTCTAGATTTTTTTAATTCAAGCCTGAAATTGATTCTTTCTGTACTTTTCCACCAAGCTCTCAATTTGGAGAGAAGGGAGGGAAGAAGAGAGGGAAGAAAAAAATAAACCGAAGCAAAATGATTAATTAAGGACCTGCTATGTTTCAATGAATATGTGAGAAAGTGTCATTTTTTGCTCATTTTGTCCTGATGTCAATCCTGGTAGAGGATTTGTAATCCAAATGGCCTCCTCCTTGACTATCCTATTAGTAAACTAGTTATCAATGACACTGTTGATCAGGCTCAGTTAGCTTATATCTGTGACTCTGAAACCACAGCTGGAAGTCCCATCCTAATGCCCCTCCCTCCACCCCCAATGCTCCCAGTGGGTAGCCGCCCAGCATCTGGGTAACTGACAATTCCAGCCCTGTTGAGTTGACCACCTTCTCCACGCCCTCTGAAGATAAAGTCTGAATGTGATTCAGCTGCTCGGGCCCTCTGTCAGAGGGGGCTCCTCACTTGGGATTCTGACTCCTGGATCCAAAGTTGTGACACACTCTGCCTGTGAAGCCACCGTGCCCCTTTTTGAAAATGTAAGAGTCCATTATTAATGATGATGTGAGGACAACAGGCATAAATGAAGACTGGCCCACGTAAACCAGGACCAATGGTTGTCCTGGAGCCATTCTGCTTTCCCACGAAACAAGCTTTGTGAAACCTGCCTTGCTTTCCTTCTTTTTTCTTTGGGTTGAGTTATTATTCATTTTCTAAAGTCAAATATTAAACAGTTTATTTGATGTCCTGCCTTTCTTCTATAATTTAAGAATTTAATACTATAAACACATATATGTTTAGATATATAAAGTTTTCATTATTTTTGAGTCTTGCTAGATCATCCTCATGTGTACTTCATTATTGTCAATATCTGACAAAATTATTGTCGATATCTGACACGTGGTTGAGAAACATGACCAGTCTCTAATTTTTGGAAAGATGGTTCTAGATATGGGCATTACTCCATTTTTAACTATATTGAAGTCAATCGCACAATTAATGAGAGCGTTGTGGTAAAATATTTACCAGGGGTGGTCAATTTTTTCATACCAACTTTTCATTATAACACTATTTTTTTAGGCTTCTATGTTTTGTAGCTAAGACATTAGGTGTTTATAAATTCAGAAATGTTTTAACTTTTCCAGTGAACTGAATGCTTATACTGACTTTCTTAATCTCTAATACTGGTCAACGCTTTGAAGAAAATATTATGCTATTGTTTCTACTGTTGTGCTGGGAAGGCCGCTCTCCTGTCATCCTTTGCAGGGAATGTGTCCTTCCTTAACAACTTCCTTCAAATCCCTCTTTGTCTTGGATACTTCACAGTTTTACCGTGATGTATCTAGGCTTGGGCATCTTTCTGATTCCTACCTGTGATTCAGTAAATCTGGGGATTAATGACTTTCCTTATGAATGACTTTTATCCACTAACTTTACAAACAATGCCTATAATCTCCCCTAGTCTCTCTTCCTGGAAATGCTGTCAGATCTGTGTTAGACTTTCCAGTCTCATGTCTCTTGACTTCCTTCCACGTGTTGCATATCTTTCTCCTATATTCTCGGCAGACCCTTCAGAGCCGCCAACCCGTTCTTTCTTTAGCTCTTTCTAATCAGTGTAATCACCCACTGGGTATTTAATTTCAGTAGTTATATTTGTTTTATTTGTCAAAGTCCTGCTTGTGTTTGTTTTCAAATCTACTGAGAATTTTTATCAGCATCTCATTCCTGGATCACATGTTCTACTCCATATTTTCTTTAAAATACGTGTTTATTTTTAAACAATCATCCTATGTATGCCTGTACATTACAATATCTTAATTTCTTGCTGATCTTATTCTGTTGTTTATAGTTTCTACTGGTTTCGATTATGGATGCTCCTCTGAGCCTGTGTTGCATAATGTAGGATTATAAACACAGACCTGACTGATGTTAATCGGTAAAAATCTTGGGCTCCTAGGGTAAAGATGTTTTCTTCTGGAGTCCTGCTTACCTATACCGAATGTCCCAGAGCATTGCCAACCTAGAAGTCATTTAAGTTAATTCTTGGTTTGGAGTTTCCTAAGCTATGCAATTGTGGTAATTATCCAAAGGAGAAAGAATTTTTATTAATATATTAATTTTCTACTTGGTACCAAAACTAAGCAGACCAAGTTTCCCTGTTGCCTCCCTTTTTCCAGAGGTCAATTCTATTATTTTAATAGCCCACCTTTCCCTAAATACATAGCTCATTACTAAGTGGGGAGATTCAAGTTCTTATTTCTTGTTCCACAGGGTCAAGTCCTTATCTTGTATTTCTGTGTAGTAACCCAAGAAGCTAAAGCCTCAAGGCTTGCTTAACACTGTTTTCAGCTTTGTCTTAATTTTTGACTTCTAGGAATATACCTTAGTACATGTGTGTGTATACACTTGCTTACTTACACTTAGTGAACTTGACTATGCACTTAAAATTATGTTTCCGTATTTTATCCAATATTTCTAGATATTCAGCATGGAAAGTATGTTCAGAACATTTAGCCTTACCATAATGTCAGAAACAGAAGTCTAAAATATATTTGTCATAGGGTCCATTCTGTATGTTCTACACATTTTCTTTACCCTTCCAGATCTTTTACTCAGGAAATAATCAAGATCTAGAAGGGAAGACTTTCAGAGTGAAAAACGAAGACCCATCTCAGTTGCCATGAAAGGCCATAGTTCCTAATCATCAGTAAAACCACTGAGAAATAGGAAGAAGACAGAAACTGGGTAAATTAATAATTTCCTGCCTTTGAGAAGAAAATCAGAGATCGTCCTGAGAAAACTAGAGTCTCCAAATGGTGAGTTGGTCAAAATGCAGTACACGGTTAGGGCAACTTTCATGAATCTTTAAGTCAATTCCTTTTGCCCACCTCCTTTTTGTTCTTACTCCTTCTCCTGTTGTTATTCTGAGTACAACTTCAGGTGGGGGACACTTTCTACACATAAATGAACTTGCTTCACCCCCCCCCCCGATGTTTTATCTTACTCCCGCTTATTTAGTTTCTGGAAATGAGATTCCCTTTAACCATATTGAAAACGTTGGTCTGTATGCTGTATCTCCTTCACACCTTCATCTTTCTTCAACTGACTGACGCAATTCCGATCTTCATAATCTAGTAATGTGCGTTGGGCAGCACTGGACCACTTATTTCCAGGGTGAAAGCAAGAGGTGAATGATCATTTTCCTCAGATCCTGAATTCTAAGAATGGTAAGAAACATTGGGTTATACTCATCATCTCATCTACAGAAATGTGGCCAAAATTGTGTCCAGTCTTAGTACACCCATGACAATGTATCCCTTCCATAATATGTGTATCAGTATGTTCATTGATAGATTATAATTCATGTGTCTACTTCTGATACTATATTCTGAGAGGAGAGCATTCCCTTCATTCATCAGCAGCTTCTGTGAGAGTTTGAACAGACTGCTGTGATTCTGTAGTTCAGTTCTACACAAAGGTAGCTCTTCTGTGGGGTAGATGGACCATATGAGTTTAAAAGGTCATAGAACTGAGTCCACGTACTGGCACGTACCATCCGCCTTAGCCAGAGGAGTATAAGCATTAAGACAAACCACATCCCACTTGTCAGGAGATGGAATCAAATCTTTCATGAAGAGATGCCTCCCACTTGCACCAGACAACTTAAGAGTCTCCCCAAAACTACCAAAGATAAGGAGCGTCAATCCATTTTTTACTTCTACTAAAGTAAGAGAGTGAGACAACGAAAAGCACATAATTCTCAATCCAGACAAATGTTTGTTCTAAAATCCTGGTTTCTCAAAGGCAAAACATTTTTAAACTTTGTACAGCAGCATCCAACATTATAATCCCATCCTTAATATCAGTGTCTCTCCAGCCAGAGAAGGAGACTTTGTGGAGTATATTCTAAGAAACCTATCAGTCCCAAAGGTAGATATCCACTAACTTTGTTGTTAAGTATGTTGTCTGGGAGGGTGGCATTTACCCTGGGTGTGACACATCCATCATCTATCAGACAACTTCTTCTAGGCCAAAGTAGAACATTCCTAAAACAGCTCATGCCAGCAGGTATACAAGCTCTCTGATCCAGGTGACCTAAGGTGAGTTGGAGCTAGTATCGAAAATTGCCAAGGATGAATTTGTAAAAACAAGGACAGCAAAGGGGATAGACAAAGAGGAATTTTTTAACTTCTCTAGGGAACCCATTTAGGCTGAGAATTTTTTGAACTGCCTCTGATGTCTCAGGCATGAACTCCCCTTCCTTCTTTCCAAATAATGAAATGAGGCTAGCTTACAATCCGTTTTAAATTGCAAAACACAGAGCCTGGGTGGCTCAGTCGCTTAAGCGTCCAACTTCAGCTCAGGTCATGATCTCACAGTTCGTGAGTTCAAGCCCTGAATCGGGGTCTTTGCTGACAGCTCAGAACCTGGAGCCTGCTTTGGATTCTGTGTCTCCCTCTCTCTCTGCCCCTCCCTTGCTCTCTCTCTCTCTCAAAAATAAACAAACAAACAAGCAAACAAATAAATAAATTGCAAACACACATGGAAATTTCCCAACACCTAGTTTGACTTGTTGAGTACTCAGTCAACAAATGTTTCACTAGGTTAGTATGGTGCCATGTCAAACAAAATGTAAAAGTGTACACCCAAGACCTATTGAAATTGAAGTTTATTATAAGTTTCTCCAACCCTGAAAGAAAACCTCAGCCAGGCGTAGATTCTACAATAGTTGCATGGGGGGAATAGTTGCTTGACAAATCAATCTGTTGAATTTGGTGGTGGAGGTCTAGACAGAAACCAAGCTTTCAAACAAAGATCAATAATTACCATCATTATATACAACAACTATTTTATGGATAGACCCTAGTTAGATTTTGTTATAATATTTATTAAAATATTTTAAGTGGAAAAAATACTTTGATATATAATTTTCTTCTTTAGGAAATTTGTTAACTTTATAGGCATGTAGACCCAAGGTTTATTCCATTTTATCTTCAAAAAGTCAATCATCTTATACCCCAAGATTATAGACTGTTAGTTCATCCACTAAATCAACCAAGTTTTACACCTGAGAGTCACTTGATCTCTGTCCTATACTAAAGCTGCTCGACTTTCAGAATCAGAGATGTAGTTGTCTCCCTAGCTTCAATCATTCAAATACCTTGTACAAGTCTTCCCATGAAAAAACTCATCATGAAGACCTATCATCCATTGGCCTCTCCACTTTCATTACCCTCTTTCTTCCCTTCTTCTTTAAAGTATTTCTTCTTCAGGTTGGAATGGATGGCCCAATGTTACATTCAATCTCTTATGAACATGCTACGTTTTTTCTTTGTCCCTCCAACAGCCATGAATGTAATAACCATGTGCCTCCTCCATGTCTACACTCATACAGCTGACAATGGCTGATAAGATCACACAAGAGGCGATCCAACACCAGCCAAGAGTCCAAATTCATTTCTCAATAGTATCAGTAAAATGACTCCTCTCTTTCTTTTTTTTTTGGGGGGGGGGTGGGCTTATAAGGTTACATTTAAAAGCCTGCTGCAATCATTATTGATCCATGAGGAATCTTGTTTCACTCCATAGAAAGACTGTCTCATCTCTTTTCCTCACTCTTCAAGCTCTACCCTCCTGTTTCTTCTCACCTTGTTACCTAATACTTCACTGAGACAATCCTCACACAGTATATGATCGTCTTGTTTCCTGCTTTTTTACCCAAACTTTGTGTCCTTCTTTGTATGAAAATAGAGGAAGTGTCCTTTTTCCTAACCAGTGAAGAATCTACCCGTCTCAACCTTTCATGGACTTTTCTCGAATGACCCCTTCTTTCTCCTGGATTCTCAATCTTTCTCATTACAGGGCTCTTTTCTTCACAGACAAGCTCCAGTATCTACAATTAAATAAAATACAGATAATAACAACCCTTTTCATTGTATGTCCTTTTCCAGACACTCACATTTTGTTGCTCCTCTTAAGGGCCACATTTCTATGTTGCCTACTCATTGTCTACGATCTACAGTTTCCACTTACTACTCAACTCATTTCAGCCTGGCTTTTTCCCTTACCATGCCACTGAAACTGATTGAGCCCAAGTCATCAATTACCCACATGTGGGCAAACCCAATAGGCATTCCTCATTCTGCTACATAAAAGTATCAACTAAAACAATTAACTACTTCCTGCTTCCTGAAAGGCTTTTTCTCTTGAAGCTTTCTCTATACCATCTATTATGGTCTGAACGTGTTCCTCTAAATTAGTATGTTGAAGCCCAACCCCTAGTATGGCTGTGTTTGGACGTGGTGTCTCTAAGGAAATAACTAAGGTTAAAAGAGGTTATAATGGTGAGGCCCTGATTCAACAGAATAAGTGTTCTTCCAAGAAGATACACCAGAGCTCCTTCCTGCTTACTCTCTCTTTCCCTTCCCATATGTGCTCAGAGGAAAGGCCATGTAAAGGTAAGGTAAGCATCTGGGAGCAGGAAGAGAGACCTCACCAAAACAGTGACCAGGCTGGCATTTTGATCTTGCACTCGCAGCTTCCGGATCTACAAGAAAATAACTTTCTTTTGTTTAAGCCGTCAGTGTGTGGGTAAACTTTCTTTTGTTTAAGCCGTCAGTGCATGGGTACTTTGTTACAGCAGCCCCTGCAGTCTAAGACATCCATCCTCTCTAGATTTTCTTCCAACTCTTTCACTGCTCCTTTGAAATTCTAGATAATCTACCCTAGAGTTAATATGGAAATTTGTACAGCTAAATCTCTGTCTTCTCTCTTTATATCTTCTGCCAAGGCAACCTCAAGTTTTCCTTTGGTTTCAACTCTCATCTGAATGCTGGTGACTCCCACAATTATATTTCCAGTTTAAATTTCTTCTGAAATTTTGAGAATTTCATATCCAACTGGTCATTAACTGAGAAAAGAAAATGTTGAAAGATGTCACTGGCTCCCAATCTTCTGCCCAAAAGTGACACTCACATTCCCATTCCCATTCATTAAGGCAGGTCACCTGGCCATGTGTGACTTTCGAATATGCCTAGAAGAAAGACAATCAAACATTTGTGGTCATCCCCAATCACTACTGTAACCCCCCAGATCTATTTCTCCTCCATATGGCTGAGATATCGTCTACACCTCAGCACTTACCCTGCTATTCACTAGGTTGCCAAAACTTTGTCAGCACACTTGGTGGCTTCCTTTCCCTCATTCTCCACATGCAATCCTTAGGTGATCCTATACATTCTTCTTTAACAAATACCTAGAATGCATTTCTTGGCATATCCACACCACCCGCCTAGTCCAGGTCCCTGTCTTCTCTTCCCCGAACTAATGCAGTGTCATGATCACTGAACCCCTCCCCTTCTTTCCATCCTATCCTGTATTTTCTGTTTGACCCGTCTCTGACCCGTTTTCCATATTTCAGGTAGAATGATATATCGGAAGTGAAAAAAGAAAGTCGACCATTTTGGTAGCTCCCATCAGCGTCTCCCAACATGTCTTGAACCTCTTTTCTTACTGACTGTTCTCCAGACAGGCTGGCTTCACACACACTTTGCCATTTTTCCTGACATGCTCACCTCTGGCTGTTCACTTGGATGTTACTTCTCATCCTTAAATACCAGCTTAAATATCATTCACTCAGGCAGGATGTTTCCAATTGCCTTATTTTATCAGTGACTCACATACCCAGCCACCCCCACTTTATTTCCATCACAAAACCCTGTTTCTGATACTTTAATAACTTTGCCATTGGGTGTGCATTTACATCTGCTTATCTTTTATTTTCCTTCCACCAGTTGACGGGACATCTGTCTTTCTTGTTGTCTAGTATATCTCTGGTATTTAGCACGGTGCCTTAATAAATGTTTGTTCAATGAATAAATGACAAACACCAAGCCTGTGAAGTTCAGGTCAATGTTTACTTGAGCAAAAGGCTGACTGTAAATATGCTTTCTGCCTCTGCTTTGCTCACAGTGTATGTTCACTGGATCGAACAGCTCCTGTCTACAAAACATATGCCATAAATATATGTTGAATCAGTGAATGACTGAATATGATATAATGTATCAGAAGCAAATATCAGATTATTTGCGTGTTTTATTGGCCTTTCCTCGGCCTTTGGACTTTGCAGATGGGAATCTTTAATGGATAACACTCTGTGTGTTTAGCCTAGACCCTGATTACTGACAAATGAGCATCGCGTTCTCTTTAACTCCCTGCTGAGAGTCCAAATTGGAAAAAAGACCTTCTTGTAAGGCAGTTAAAATTTCCAATTGAAGAACTCAGAGTAATATTATTTTTTTAAAACTTGATTCTTAATCTGACACCACTTTTGAATGTGTATAAATTGCCTCTGCTACAAAGAAAATAAAACCGTCATCTCATACTTTATACGTATTTATTATGCTTTTATTATTTACAATCAGAAGAGTTGGAACATATAACTAATCATGCTACCTAATTAATTACAAATAAAAATCGTTAAACATCAGATAGTCTAATAATAAAGTTCTTGGTAGATAGTTTCCGATTCAGGCAGACTATAAATAATGATCCTATTTAACAAGATAACAGTTTACTACTTTAGTGCTAACTTTTCCGGAGAGTAGCATTAAGATATTTCATGGGGCCACGAGGAGGAGTGGCCTGTATGTGCCCTGAAGTATCTTCAGGCTAAAACTATTTTATCCATGCCACACAGGCTAAAATCTTTGGGTGTTTGCACCTATTTGTCTACTCAACAGAGCAAATTTCAACTAAACCTTTAAACAGAATTCCATTCTAGTTAGGAGTGGTCATCGTGCCATCTCAAATGAATACAGGATAATTATCTAATGAGGTTTGGGTCCTTGGTATGTTCCTCAGCTTCCAGGAAGACACGGCAACTCGGCTAGTTCCTCATTTTCTGCCAAGGCCCCATGGAAATTACAAATGTGGCCTATGAGCTTTCCGAATTCATTTGGGGGAAAAAAAATTCTTTTCAAGATTGTTTGCTCACAGGATAGCTGGTCTACAGGACATCTCCCGTTCTTCCAGGGGTTCCTTAGGAAGACGGCAGTGGATCAGCCAAGACCTTGGAGCCTCACCGACACCATAACAGCTCTCTGCAGAATTGCTCATAAGTGGGTTTGTTCCTGCTGCAGCCTCCTCAGTCTGTGTTGAGGTTCACTCAAAGAGCCCAGAGAAGCACAGTGATAAGTCAAATAGGAATTTGTTTTCAAGAATGGTGCTAATTTCATCACAATATTTTTGTTTTTTTTGGTATTCTTTTTTTTTAATAAAAATAAAACCCAGGAGAGGGGCACCTGAGTGGCTCAGTCTGTTAAGCGCCCAGATTCAGCTCAGGTCATGATCCTGTCGTTCGTCATTTTGAGCCCCGTGTCAGGCTCTGTGTTGACAGCATAGAGCCTGGAGCCTGCTTCGGATTCTGTGTCTCCCTCTCTCTCTGCCCCTCCCCTGCTCGCGCTGTCTCTCTCTTTGTCTCTCTCTCAAAAATAAATAAACATGAAAAGTAAAATTAAAAAAAGAATAATAATAAATAAAACCCAGAAGGTATTTCTCTAGTTGTAAAGATCTTGAGCAACATTTTTTATTTCGATTTATTTTTCTGTCTTCTTTTGCCTCATTTTCAATTAATGTTTCTGTTTCTTTGTCACATATAAGTCATTATAAATATTTTCTCGAGTAAGGATGTGGACACACACACACATGCATATGTACAATATTATCCCATATATAAAAAATATGACTAGCCTGTCTAGCAACTCTCTTTGATCAGTTTATTGGCCCTTTTTGAGGACAGTGTCTTAAACCAAAGGAATAAATCTTCAAGAATGCAGTTGTATCCCAGGGGAACGCAAGGGGGAGATGCTGGTGTGTAAGAAGAAAAGCATGCAAGTGACACTTGAGTTGCAAGTCAGTTACCTATCCCATGTGATCACTGGACCATTCCAATGCACACACCACTTTCAAAATCAATGTCAGCCCAGATTGAAGGCAGAAAATTGGAGCTCAGCTTCTCATTTTGATTCTCTTGTTGACTCATCTAGGGCCATCTTTAAGCCCTTCAGTACTTTCTTTCCCATGTTGCTTTTTCCTTAATCTCTACTTCATAGGCAGGAACAGACCACCCAGGAGAACTCCTGGATTTACAAAATTAATCTGTGAATCATTGTTTAAGGAAGCCTAGCTTTGCGGGCAGGGCAATGGTAGGTCCAAAGGAATATTAACCCGTCGAAGGCATAGCCCTCTCCCCTGCATCCAGCCAGTGGTGATAAAAGGTTCACATCCACTACTGTATGGGTGACACACACACAAGTGCAAAGGACGTAAGAAGCAAAGGATTGCTTTCCTAAGGGAGACGATATTGTACTTGACATTCCAAAGAAGGGAACCGAAACCCTGAAAAGTAAAGTGAATTTGGCATGGTAGGTTAAAAAAAACTGGTGAGGAATTTCTGGAGATTGTGCATTACACTAAGGGAAGAGTATAAATAAAAGGTTGTAAATATAAGCATGTTATGCAGAAAATCCACAGAAAGGTTTGAGAAGCAATGTAGCTTGAAAAGTAATAATAACAACAATAGCATTTACAAAGCAATTAAGTTAATATATATCAGCTAATGAAATCTTCACAACAACCCTGTGATTCAGGTATTATGGGTATTCCCAATTAACACATGAGGATATTGAGGTCCAGGGTGGTCAAATAATTTTCCCAAGGTCACACAACCAGACCGATCACTGCGGCCCAGAGCCCACCCGCAAAGGCTTACATTTCAGCTACTGTGTACTACTTGTGTGGCCTTAAGTGAGTTACTTAACTTCTCCAGAGTCCAGTTGTCTCATCTGTAAAATGGAATAATATGCAACTCTTACAGGATGAAGACACAGACAAATGGATAATAAAGATGTGATATATATATATAATATATATATTATATGTGATATATATAATATGTGATATATAACATATTATATATATGATATATAACATATATAATATATTATATATAATATATCACATATTATATATATGATATATATTTTATATATATATATATAAAACATATATCATGGGATGTTATATATCATTATACAAAATATATCATGGAACATCACCCAGCCTTACAAAGGAATAAGATCTTGCCATTTGCAACAACACGGATGGATCCTGTTAAGCGAAATAAGTCAAACTGAAAAAGACAAATGCCAGGTGATTTCACTTATATGTAGCATCTAAAAAACAAATGTAGAAAAAAAAAAAAAAAAAGCAGGGTGAGACCTATAAATACAGAGCACAAACTGATGATCGCCAGAGGGAAAGGAGGGGGGTGGATAGAAAAATGTGTGAAAGGGAGTCGGAGATAACAGCTTCCGGTTATGGAACGAATAAGTCACAGGAATAAAAGGCACACATAAGTGTGTCAATGTAGTGTACAATATAGTCAATGAGATAGTAATAACGTTGTGTGGTAAAAGATGATAGAGACACTTTCAGTGAGCACAGCCTCCTAACCTACAGAGAAGTTCCATCACCATCTTGTACGCCTGAAACTAATGTAACATTGTGTATCAACTCTAGGCAAATAAAAAAATTAAAGACACATTTACACACTTGCTAAATATTCCTTATCAAGTGCTTGCTATACGTTATTTTTATTGCGTTTTTATTTTCATTGTGGTTGTTGTATGGAACAGTGCTCTTCTGTTTAGAAATTTAAAGATATGTATATAAGCTGAAGTTGGAAATAGAGATTTAACACAAACCATAAATTATGGGGAGTTGAACTTCTGGTACCATTCACACAAAAGTTGGTGTAGGTGTA